>NC_139461.1:172667500-177667500 GCF_057233095.1 Heloderma suspectum
TTGATCTGCAGCAAGTCAGGCCAGTTTGTAGATTTTCTGGGAATTTTGTGCAGTTTTGGAAGGTTCTGCAATATGTGCAAATTTCTGAGCTGTTTTTGCAAATTATGGCCAAATGTGTGCAAATTGCACACATTACAGCCAAATCTGCATAATTTGCACACATTGGCCATAATTTGTGCACATTGGGCTATAATTTGTGCAAATTGCTCAAAAATTTGTGCAAATTACAAAACCTTCCAAAAATGTGTAAAAGGTTCCCGGGGTTCAGGGAATAGCCCACAGCTCAGCTCGCAGATGTAAACTGAGTCATGCACACTGTGGAACTCCATTGAGCCAAAAAAGAACCAGATTTCCCAGTGATGGTCTGAATCTAGAAGCAATGGCATTTTTCTTTAGTCCCTGGCAGAGCAAGTAAAGTTCAACCAAGATGTAATTAACAGCAAAAAAATTTGTGCTTATCTTTTCACTCACAAGGAAAATGTTTATAAGTTATAATAAACTGAGATATTGTATGTTTTAATGTTACACTGATGTCTAGAGAATAGACCCTGCCCCCAGCTCTGGTATAATCCATGTAGACATGATCGCCATCCACAAATTTGGGTTTGGCTTTGGCTTACAGCCCGCCAAAATCTGTGATCTCCACCAACCTCTCCCCTTGGGGTGGCTACTCTTGTGCACCCTGGGCTTTTACAGGAGGCACCAGCAATGCCTCAGTGCTTCTAGTGTGTCCTGGAAAAGGCCAGTGGAAGCAAGAGAAAACACCCCTCTTCTAACCCTTTACTTGAGGAAATGAGGGGTGTTTTTCCTCTCCTGTTTGTTTTCTGGGTCCAGGTGCCATGGTATGTGCACACGTGGATACCAGGTGCCATGGTATGTACACATGTAGGGCTTCTGGGACAGAACAGCCAGGAATGCTTGCTAGAATGACCAGGGTGAGCAGTTGAGTGGATTCCTGAACATGATTCTGGATAAACCTTGCTGAAGTTGGAGTGCAAGAAAGGCCTAGACTATAGAGAATTTGTGGGAGGGGCTGTGGCTCTGTACTAGTGCATTTGCTTTACATATAGAAGGTTCCAGGTTCAATACCTATATTTCCACTTTAAAAGGTCCCAGGTAAGCAGGGGTGGAAAATATCTCCGCCTGAGATGCATGAAAGCCACTGCCAGCCAGGGCAGTACAGTACAGGGCTAGAAGGACCAATGATCTGACTCTGTATGAGGCTGCTTTTTTGCTTTAATGTGTTCATAGTATGTCAGTGGCATCTAGCTGTATTACATAGAACAGCTTTCTCAATAAGCCCTCAAAAGTTACTAGGCTTGCAAAAAATATTTACTAGCCTTTTGGGGGTTGGCAGAGGAGGGACAGAGAGCTAGGGATGTCAGAGAATTTTGCCACGAATCTAAGGATGGCGGAGAATTTCTCCCCGAAACTTCGGGGGGCCGAGCGCCAACGTGTTGGGCCCCCCGAACAAGTTTCGGGGAGAAATTCTCCGCACCCTGCCCCCGGGATGGGACTTACCTTTGGTGAATGTCCCTCCCGGCGGCGGGTCCGGCCAGCGGTTCGTCGGGTCTTCGTCCGGGGTGGGAGTGGCAGCCGGTCTTTTGACCGGCTGCCACCGCCACCATTCCAATAAAAGAAAAAAAAAAACGCCCCCATGATAGGCTACGTGATGATTAACGTAGCCTATCACGGCTAGATTTGCAAAGTCAGCCGTGATAGGCTACGTAAATCGTCACGTAGCCTATCACGGGTGACTTAAAAAAAAAAAAAGCGTGTATGCAAATGGTGGCCCCCATAGGGAGCTGCCATTCGCGTTCCTTATTTGGTCGCTGTAGTCTACATAAATCTTTACGTAGACTACGGCGAAAATAAGGGCAACGCAAATAGCGTTGCCCTTATTTTCGCCGTAGTCTACGTAATCTTTACGTAGACTACAGTGACCAAATAAGGAACGTGAATGGCGGCTCCCTATGGGGGCCGCCATTATCCGTACGCGTTTTTTTTTTTTTAAAGTCACCCGTGATAGGCTACGTGACGATTTACGTAGCCTATCATGGCTGACTTTGCAGATCTAGCCGTGATAGGCTACGTAAATCGTCACGTAGCCTATCACGGGGGTGTGTTTTTGTTTTTGTTTTTACTTTTAATTTCACGGCCAGGCGAGGCGAGGCGCCTCCTCCCCGGCCTGAATTTCGGCCGGGCGAGGTGGGAAGCCCCCCCCCCCGGCCTGAACTTCATGGGGGGAGCAGCGAAGCGCCTCCCCCCCACCGCGAAAAGCTGCGAGACCAGGTAAGTGACTTTCGTGCACCCCTACACGAATCTCGGGGAGGCCGAATGCCAGCGCATTCGGCCCCCTGAAATCGGTGGCGGAATGGTCTGCCCCCCTGCCCCCCCCAGGATGGGACTTACCTTGGACGGATCTTCCTGGCGGCAGCGGCTCCGGCGGCGGTTTGGCGGCGGCGGCGGCCGGTCTTCCGACCAGCTGCCGCCGCCACCATTTCCAGTTAAAAAACAACAACAACAACAAAACGTGATAGGCTACGTAAAGATTTACGTAGCCTATCATGGCTAGATTTTTAAAAAACACCGTGATAGGCTACATAAATGTTTACATAGACTAAGACGTGCCAAAATAAGGAACGCAAATGACGGCGCCCATGGGCGCCGCCATTTGCGTACGCGCTTTTTTTTTCTCCTTTTAAATCAGCCGTGATAGGCTACGTAAACATTTACGTAGCCTATCACGGCTGACTGCAGGGATGCAAACGGCGGCGGCTATGGCCGCCGCCATTTGCGTCCCTGCTAGCCAGCGGCCGGATGTCCGGCCGCTGGCGGAGCCAGCTGGCGGCTCCGCAGAATCACTGCGGAGCGGAGCCGGCCGGCCAGAATTTTGTGGGGGAGGGACAGAGCGCCTCCCGCCCCCACGAATGTCACCCTTCGAAAAGGTACGTGACTTTCATACATCCCTACAGAGAGCTGCATTTCTGTGGTGGGTGCAGTGAAGAAGGCTTCCCTCCTCTTTTAGCCAATTTGGTTTCTATACCAAGGATGTGTTCTGAGGGAAGAGGCCTTGTTTTTCTTTCTGCCATCACAATCTAATACCTTTTCCGGTTTTACCATATGCCGTTCTGTTAGAAAAGAAACTAAGCTCAATTTTATCAAGTTTAATTAGGTTATTAGGTTTCTGGCTTATGCTTTATTGAGGTGAATAATGCTTACTGTAGAGGATGCACTAAGGAGCAGACGGCTGTGCTTGTACTAGGGTGTTTGTGCAGTGTTGTGTATTATCTTTGTCAGTTGCTACCCTGCATCAATGTTTCTCAAATGTTTTGAACTTGCCATGCCTTACAGTCTGTCTGTCTGTCTGTCTACCCTAACTCACTGGCAGCCATCTCTTTGGCAGCTAAGCACACAGAATTCTCACACACAGTTGCAGCAGCCCATGGTGCCTGCTGGTCATTGGCTTCCTGAGTGGTGACAGTCAGTGCCTGAAGGCCAGGTGAGGGCTGGAGGCAAATGGCAGAGGCCAAAGCTCAGGTTCCAGAAGCAGGGACTAATGAGCAGATGGACCAGAGGCAAGCCGTGTAGTTCAAGGCAAACAAAGAGGCAGAGTGTAGGTAAGGCTGGAGAGCAAGAATTCAGCATGGCAGGTTCTTCTCACTAGAAGATGAATTGCTCAGACTGAAGGGCAGGACTGGTAAAGTCAGGTGCAGCTATACTGGCTCCATGCTCACCTGACCAGTTGCTAATTTAGTCAGTGGGATGGGTTGCAATGTTGTCTAGGTGCTGCTTCTGTGCAGCACAGTTTAGTCTGCAACTCCTTCAGCAGCCATGCTGCATTGGCGCTGCATAAGAGGCAAGTTGGTGGCTATTCGGATCCTGGTTTAAGAACGCTGTCACTTTATAATATAAAGTTTACATACTGCTGTGTGCATATGGAGATGTGGACTGGGTCAATCATCCAAGACTGATATTACAAAATAACTAGAATAGGGCATATCAGATACCTCCTGAAAGGGAAGGAGACAGGAGAGGCAGGAGCGGCTGTGACCAGAAGCTCTTATATGTGCCCTTCCACTCTGCAACTTAGGGTGCAATCCTATGCAAGTTTGGACAGGAAAAAAATCCTGCAAATTTCAGCATGTTCCAGCCAGCCATGCTGGCCGGGCATGCTGGGAATTGTAGGACTTTTTCTGTCTAAACATGCATAGGATTGCACCCTTACATGCTTGGCATCTACCTGCTCCTACTCCCTGAAATTCCAAGTCCCTCTCCAGATAAGCTGTTCTTCTCCTGAGCCTGCCCTGCAATTTGAGAACTGTAGCCATTCAGTTCTGGTTAAAGTGAAATTCGAGGTAAATTTAGAAGTATTTGCTTGGACATTAAGAGTTTCCATAAGACCAGCTGTGTTGCATTCAATTATGGATAAAACATGTCTGTACAGCTTGTTACCCAACAAGCTGACTGCAACCCATCAGCCATGGTTGGTGGCCTACAAGTTATTTGACAAGCCCCAATTTTTTTGCAACCTCCCCCAAGTAGGCAGCAAAAATAGGTTTATTGGGCTTCTGCTGATATACCATATGAGGCTACATTGAGCTTAGTGGCCTGACCTAGAGCAAAGTGTGAATTTGGAGGTTTCCGCTAGCGTGAAATGTCCCAGGAATTTCAGAGGAAACAGAAAGAACTGTAGTAACATTAGCAGCTTTTCTTCGTGTGTGTGGGTTGGTGAGTGAAGAGTTGTATATCTATGCATACGTATTAGATATCAGTACAGTGGAAATTTAGCTATTAAGAGGCATAGACTGCTTCACATGTGATGTTTTCCCTACAGGAAAAACAACAACCATGTATCCCAATGTATATGCATTTGTGACAATCACACAAGTGTTTATTTTGCCTGGTGAACAGATCTTTGCTCTCAGTCAGTATACACCCAGAAGAATGGATACTTCTGTAATCCTGAAGAATAGTTACATGCGGTCTAAAATGGTGTGTGTGTGTGTGTGTGTGTGTGTGTCTGACTGAGCCATTTCATTTCAGGCAGTGACAAATTGGATCCAAACTGAAGGGTATAAGTCATGTATGTATCTTAATTAAACCTGTTCTGTTACTAATGCCTGCTCTATAACATATTTGGCTTACTGATTAATCTAGGATTGGAAGAACAAGGGATGCTCGAGCTCACCAAAATTTCTGAACTTCATTTCAAAGCTTTATTTGGTTTACTTCTGTTCTCGTTTGCAGCCTGTTTTTTCAGTTAGCTCAAGTAGGGAAAGTGTGCATTTTTTAAAAGTGTGAATTGCCCCCTTCACTAAAGCATGAAAATTTGGATTTTTTTAAAGTGTGCATTTTTAAAAGTGCACAGTTTCCCTCACCAAGTGTGAAAATATGCATTTTTTTCAAAGTGTATATTTTTAAATGCACACTTTAAAAATGCACACTTTAAAATGCACTTCACATTGTGCACACTTTAAATTGTGTATTTTAAGATTTTTGTATTTTTATAATTGTGTATTTTTTTAATTGTGCATTTTTAAAGTGCACATTTTGCAAACATAAATTCAGGAATTTGTGAACATTTTCAGATAACATTCCACTTGTTTGCATTCAGGGTTGCAAATGGCATTTTTAAGAATTTGCAAACTGAAATGAAATTCCTGAACCTCCAGCCCAGATTATTTCTACGTTTCTACACTCACCTCCCAATGGAATTGTGTTCATCTAATAGTAGAGGGTATACGCTTCTGAGGGCAGAAGTAGATACTTTTGGTACATAGTGGGCTTTGAATGCCCATAAACTTCACATTTCTTGCCTAATTATCAAGTTGTTTTATTATGTATAAGGCTAAGCTGCTGAACCAGGCATGCGGTGGGTTTGGCAAATATTTCCTCAGTCAAAAGGCAGGAAGTGCATGTCATGATAGATTTTTCAAGGGTAGCAATGCAAAAGGAGGTGGAATTGTTCATGCAGTGGGAAAACCCCTGGCACATTCAGGCGGTGCCTCTCTGTGACCCTCCTCAGTACCAGGCAATGAGATAGTGACAGAGCTCCAGAGCAACCTTTTTACAGGCCTGATTGGGTACAGTTTGGGTACCATTTTTTGTTTTGTTTAAAAATCAGCCTTCTTCTTCCCAGTGAATTGCATCATGTAGCCAGTCAGACCTGGAACAAACATTTTAACAATATGCTGAAACTAACACTTACAACCTGCCGCCCGCCCCCCCCGCACATCTTCTTAGCATATTACTGTCGAATTACGCTGCTTTTTAGCAATTTCATTGGGGTTGCACTCTGAATTTCTTAATTTCATATATTCTGAGATAAAGGTATTCCTGGGGAATAATTACACGTGTCTAAAACACGGTAGAGGTGGTAACAGCTGCTTCCTCTCTCCTTTCCTAAATGACACCTAGCTGGTCAACTTACTAAAATGGCATTTTGAAGGAATGAAGTGTGTGTGCGTTTGTGTGTGTGTGTGTGTGTGTGTGAGAGAGAGAGAGAGAGAACAAATAAACAAGCAGAGAACAAATAAACAAACAAATGGTGGGAGGAAGAGGATATTATTTTTCCATTGTGGTAATTAAACAAAACAAAACCTTATTTCATATACAGCTCAAAATTGGTCAAACTTTGAGACTGAAATCATTAGCAATCACTGAGTGGGATCAAATATGTAAAAGCATTAGTTTCTAATTAGCATAATTATCAACATTAAAAAGTTGCCTATTTAGCATGCGTGCAGTCTTGGCATTCACTGTCTGTGGGAAATAGGACGCTGTATTAGAGTTGACTCTAATTATCATCCTTTGCTTCTAGTCGCAGCAGGGGAGATGTCTGAGGAATGGATGGCCCTGAAAAACCAACTCTTCATGGTCCTACAGGATTGGGAGGTGGGGGTGGTCTTCCATCCACCAAGGCAATGGGAGAAGCTGCAGGCGACTGGGTTGCACCTGTGAGAGCAACTGTAGCAAAGGGGTTAAGAGAACAAGCTGTGAGACAGGAAGGCCCCTGGTTGAAATCTCAGTGCAAACATGGAGTCGTTGGGGAGCCTTAGGGAAGTTGTAGTGTCAGCTGCCCAAATATTACATGGAGATCATGGCAGGGGGGTTCACCCTGCCAGCT
The DNA here is from genome assembly GCF_057233095.1 of Heloderma suspectum. Taxonomy (NCBI): domain Eukaryota; kingdom Metazoa; phylum Chordata; class Lepidosauria; order Squamata; family Helodermatidae; genus Heloderma; species Heloderma suspectum. Next base: position 172,674,630 of record NC_139461.1, read on the forward strand.
TGGCCTGTTTCCTGCTGCAATCGGCCCAGCTCCTTCTGAGCACAGTTCTCCCAAGAGCAGAACCAAACAAGGAAATGCAAAGGGCAACAGGAGAGCAAGGGCCGTACAGGAGGTGTGGTCTCCAGGGTCATGGGACAGAAGGAGACAAGGGAGATTGGTCACCGCTCCAGTGAGTGGGGCTTTAAAAAGAACCCAGCTGAAGTGGGGAAGGGACAGCAGGGTGCAAACTGGCAGAGAGAGGGAGCTGGACTAGGAGCCCACTGCCCTGGGAACTGGAAGCCAGCCAGCAAGTTTTTGGGCAGACAGAAAGCCTGTGACGGGCTAGCTAACTTGTCCTTGGCAAGGGAATCATGTGAGGGGGATGACAGTGAAGAGGACCCTTGCTGTAAATAAGGTCAGGCTCGGTCTGGGAAGAATGGACGTAAGAGGGAGGGAGCACAAAGCCAGTGCTGCAAGCCTGCCTGCAGGGAGTGGGGTGGGGAAGTACTTCAATAAAGCTGTTGAGCCTTTTTTATATTTACTTGTGTGAATAACACAAGCTTACCTGATAGAGTTGTCCTGTGCAGCTCTAGTCTGTGGTCCAAAAGTTTTTTAGGGCATTTTTTTTTTTAACTTGGGTTTTTAGGGTGCAGTCCTACGCATGTTTAGACAGAAAAGAAGTCCTACAACTCCCAGCATGCCCCAGCCAGCAGTGCTGGCTGGGGCATGCTGGGAGTTGTAGGACTTTTTTTCTGTCTAAACATGCATAGGATTGCGCCCTTAGTGTTTCATTGTTTTTTACTTTTAACACTGGACCCCCATTTCATATTGCAAACTACTTTTGAAACTCTCCCCAACTTAAAAAAAAAACGAAACGTCTGAAATATCTAACCCCCAAATCCCATGAGTGCATGGCTCTTTGGGCCTTTGCGCTAATAAATACTAATACAACTGTCCAATGGATACTTACTTGGGAGTATGTCAACAGAACTTCTAACTAAATGTGCGTGTTAGTCATTGGTTTATTATTTCTGAGATTTGAGGCTTTCAACTCAGTGCCATTATGTCTTAATGTATGTCAGGTATACGTTCCAAACAGCTGTTTCTTCAGAACATTGACATCCTTGGGTATTATGAAATTGTATAGTCTTAAAAATAATAATTATGAGTATTTTACATCAGAGGGTTAGAAGCAAGACATACTTTTTCGTTTGAAGTTTTTTTTAAAAAAAACAAGGATGATGCTAAATCCTATTTTTTATGACATTCACAAAACGTCAACCTTTTTTGTGTTTGTGCTTATGGAACAAAATTCTTCTGATGCGTCAGGTCTTTTAACATAGATCGGATCCATTCACTGACATTTTGTGCCTGACAAATGCATAGACCAGACTTAACAAGGGAAAGGTCTGTAATAATTAGAGACAGAGGGGAGGGAGGGAAGATTAAATCAATGCATCTTAGTGAGGTCCTGCTGAGTGGCTCAGAACGTCTATACCATGAAGCCTGGGGACCTCCCGTTTGGCCCCAAACATAGCTGCTGATGCTAAGGACCTCTCTTTTTATGGGCTTCAGTTGCTGATTGATTATCAATGACTTTTACACTCCTTTTTCATGTGACATGCACAGTATGTACAGTAAAACAACAACAAACAGCAAGAAATTACTTAAAAAGCCAAATCCAAAATGTCTCCCCACTATGATAGAAACATAAATCCCCCCCCTCCGATCCACATGCAGGTAAAATCGCCAATAAAAGAAATCTACCCTAACTGGCAAAAGTCTAGCAGAACAGGTGATCACCCCCTATTTGAAGCACTGCACTTCCCCAGAACCGTCAAGGGGGCACTGTGCTCCCAGTGCTGGGAGGAGGGTCAGTTAGGAGTGCACGAAAGCCACTTACCTGGTCTCACAGCTTGCTTCGCGGTGGAGGGGAGGCGCTTCGCTGCTCCCCCCGAAGTTCAGGCCAGGGGGGGAGGCTTTCCGCCTCGCCCGGCCGAAATTCAGGCCGGGGAGGAGGCGCCTCACCTCGCCCGGCCGCGAAATAAAAAGTTTTAAAAAAAAACGCCCCCGTGATAGGCTACGTGACGATTAACGTAGCCTATCATGGCTAGATCTGCAAAGTCAGCCGTGATAGGCTACGTTAATCGTCACGTAGCCTATCACGGGTGACTTTAAAAAAAAAAAAAGTGCGTACGCAAATGGCGGCCCCCATAGGGAGCCGCCATTCGCGTTCCTTATTTGGTCGCTGTAGTCTACGTAATCTATACGTAGACTACAGCGACCAAATAAGGAACGTGAATGGCGGCTCCCTATGGGGGCCGCCATTAGCCGTACGTGCTTTTTTTTTTTTTTTTAAAGTCACCCGTGATAGGCTACGTGACGATTTACGTAGCCTATCACGGCTGACTTTGCAAATCTAGCCATGATAGGCTACGTTAATCATCACGTAGCCTATCATGGGGGCGTGTTTTGTTTTTTTTTTTAACTTTTATTGGAATGGCGGCGGTGGCAGCCGGTTGAAAGACCGGCTGCCGCCTCTGCCCCTGTCGAAGACCTGACGAACCGCCGCCGGGAGGGACATTCGGGAAAGGTAAGTCCTGTCCCGGGGGGGTGCGGGGGGTAGGGGGGTGCAGAGAATTTCTCCCCGAAACTACTTCGGGGGACCAAACACGTTGGCACTCGGCCCCCCGAAGTTTCGGGGAGAAATTCTCCCCCATCCCTAGGGTCAGTGCCCCCCTCCCAGCATTGCTGCCAACATCCACCACCATGATAGTGTAGTGCTCAGGAGCGGGGAAAGGCTTGCACCTCGTCATGATACCTTCTGAGACACTGGGAAAGCAGTGAGATATCTGCTGCTTTTCAAATGCCTCTGAGGCACAACAGAATGCTAGGGGGAGACCCTGTTCTTCTCTGGAACTTGGACAAAGGCAAGGTCTGTTCCTGACCTCTTCCTCATTGGGCCCTGAAAAGCAGCAAGACTTCAGGCCACAGCATCAGACTGAAGGACAAGAAAAAAAAATATGGGCTGAAGAGGGAAGCTGGCGATATTGTCAAAAACGCAGTAGTCTGGGCAGAAGAGGCAGTGACAGGAAAAGAAGGGGCTGTAGGACTGGCAGCCATGAAGAGCAACAGAAGGGCTTTTAATAACAGGCTAGTGAATGAAGGGACAGGCCAAAGCAAGGCCAGGAGGTGCTGAGTCTGAGACTCATGCAGAGTAGGTGCTCTCCTGCACACAGATCCAGTTCAGATGTACTGTGGCTGTTGATGGGCTTCACACACGCACCTCTTCTCCTTCCACTGCACTCATAACATAGTAGGTCAGGAACTCTGTGCCAGTGTCTTCTTATTCAAGAGCACGATTAATATAATTCTCAAATGGGACCTCCCAGTGTTCACAAAAGCGCAAGATGGAGCAAGGTCGCTGTGGAGATTACTTGGGCCTTGGAAACTTGTGGCTTAAGAAGGAGAGCTGCAGTTCATGGCCCAGGAGACCAACCGGTCAAGGGTGGCTACTTGTGACTAATGACCATGACAGTGCGTGCTGCTTTCTGGTTTGGCACATGGGGCAAATGCCCCATTTATCCCATAGACAGGCCACATCTGATTCTCCCATCAATGTGTTGAAAAATCTTCACATTGATTCCTTTCTGCTGATTTCCTTCCCTCCTTGCATCGTACTTTTGCCATTCCTTCTTGGCATAAAAAACTGTTGGAATGTTCTGTGTCCATCCATCTATATTCAGCTTGTGCACCACTAAGGAACAAGCCCATTAAAGTTTGATGTGTTCTCAGGAGCTGTCAAGCAAGCAAAGGAGTTGGAGAGAGCCGTAGCAGGATATTCTTCTGAATGTTCTTGCGTTTCTGTATTTAGTGCGGGGTGGGCAAGAACACTGTGGGACCTTGTTCGTTTAGCTGTGTTTTTCATCATACCTTTGATTTGTCTCATGTGTGGGCTAGTGTTACTCTATGCCAGAGAAAGCTCTTGTTCTACATTCGAAATAAATTATGCAATCAACATTTATGCAAATGTGGTTCTTTTGCATACATTTTGCTTGATTTGCAGAATTGGTATGGAGGTGGGAAAAGCAATGTAAGTAAGGGATAAAGTAAGTATAAAGAATCATAGTTGGAAGGGGCCCAAGGTGTTGTCTAGTCTAGGGGTGGCAGAAAGTAGTTCGCCAGATGTTTTCGATTTCAACTCCCAGCCTTCCTGGCCGTTGGTTATGCTGGCAGGGGCTCCTGGAGATTTACCTTCTGCCCACCTCGGTCTAATCAAACTCTCTTGATAAGGAAGAGGTTTGTATCTGAACAATTCCTCCAATGCCACAAGAAATAAGAAGCCCTTTTACAAGGTCACAATACTCCAGAGGAGAGAATATTGGAAATTATGCTGTTTTTAGTATATGTTTTTATCAACAAATAAACAAGCTGAGTATGGGGAGCAGGCAGGGTCCAAAACAGAAGGTTGTATCCAATGTTAGTCCTACTTAGAGTAGACCCATTGAAATGAATGGGACTTAAGTAAGATTCACATTGGATATAACCCAGAGAGTACTACTCAATGCCCCCCAAAGTAAGCACTATACATTAGCAGTTGTCAATCCTCCTTTGCTGCTACTTACTAGCCAGCTGCAAAACTCAGACTTCTATCTCCTTTGCTGGTTACATTCCAAATACCAATCTGTTTCTCTCCAACCTGGGTGCCATCATAGAATCATAGAATAGTAGGGTTGGAAGGGGCCTACAAAGCCATCTTAATAGGTGAGGTTTGCTCAGTAGCTTGTAGCTAACTGAAGCCACTGTTGCCCATTTAAAGTAAGAATCTAGACACCATTGCTCCTTGAGAAATCATCTTTGCTGACAGCCTAGAGAAGAAACTAGTTTTTTTTAAAGGTTGTCTTATAACAATACCATTGGAACCTTTAGTTGAAAACCGCCAAGGAAGGAGGTTCCCCAGTCTTTGCAGACAGCTTGTATCCTGTGTAGCTCAGCTCAGAGTTCCCAGGGGAGCCACTCTGAAGCGGTTGCATTTACTAGAAGGATGAGGCAAGGGCAGCTGTGTTGGAGGACAGGGTTTTTCAGGACCCAAGAAAGATCTAGGCTGGCTGAAACTCACTCAGAAAGAGCTCTTGTCTCAACAACATGCAGAGGCCTTCCGAAGCCCGGCAGTTCTGGACCTGCTGTTAACTCTGCCCCCTCTGACTAATTCTTAAAGGACCATTGTCCAATTCTGCAGCCTCTGGCTCCTATGGCATGGAGGTGATGAGGCCTGCATTAGAGGAATGCCTTGCCTTCTGAGTCAGAGGGGTCTGGTAAAGATGTATCCTGGAGTAGCAGATGATGGATTACTCGATGAAGCTCCCCCCCCCCGCCTCCTGAGTCCCCCTCTGAGCTAGAGGGAGATTGAGGCCAGAGGACATGACACCTCTTTACAGCTAGAACCTTTGCTGAATTTATTGTCCAAAACCTGCCTTTTAGGATGCAATCCTATGCATGTTTAGGCAGAGAAAAGTTCTACAACTCCCAGCATTCCCCAGCCAGCCATGCTGTGAGTTGTAGGACTTTTCTACATGGCATCTCTCATGCTGTGAGATGTAGCCCCATCTACATGGCACCGCTTTCACCCCCCATCCTGTCGCAACTGTGCAGCAATGCAGCTTCAAACTAGCATCCCCTGCGATACACTCGTGATTTACTGTGGGCTTCCCTGACAGACTTGCAGTGCCCTTTTTTTGTTGCAATTATATTTAAATGTGCAGCTGTGCAGTCCCGTGACCATGGCGGTACAACACTTCATTAGCTGTTTTGAGTTCTCTTGTGTCTTTCCCTCCCTCGTTAGTCAAAAATTGGTTGTTCTGTGCTCCTTCATCTCCACGCCATCCGTTTGTCAGTTCCCCAGCCCGAGACTCTCGCAATGGTTTGCATTCACCATCACGCCAAAATGGAGGCCGGAGCAAAGATGGTCCTCCCCCAAGATACACACCTCCCCCCGGCCCTTGGGCACTGAGTCTTAAAGCAACTGTTGCGAAGATACGAACCTGCAAAAATGGGCGAAAGTGTGATTAAATAACTGAAAACGCCTCTCTGTGCCTCTCTGTAACTGCACAGCTGTGAAGGGATGGGGGGGAGTAAAGGGGCATCACAGAGCGACGCAAGCACTATGCACGCCTACAACATGCCCATCGCAAAATGCAAAGTCGGTTTGGGGAAGGGACAGACGGCCCACAACTGCAGGGCAACCTGCAGCAAACCCCCAAATCGCAGCAAAACACCACCTCGGAAATCCGCAGTTATCGGAAGAAAACCATGTATGGCTGCGAAGTGGCAACTGTGTCCTCTATCTTGAGGGATCGCTACTTGCAGCCGGCTTGGAGTAAAAGGCTCATGTAGATGGGGCCCTGGAGATAGTTCCTTTTTTTTTTATACCTGCCCCTGTCAAAGCACCTTTTCATGTCTGGGGGATATATATTTTAAAATATGACATTCCAACTATCTTGCCTGTATCTCTAGAAATTTAAATTTCTGGTAGGATGTGTGTGTGCAGATACATCTTGTCTCTATTGCATATGCATGTGAACCCACATATATGAACAGTAAGGTGTGATGTAAAGATGGGGTGGGAAACTTGCAGTCTAAGGGCCCTCATGCAACATTCAGCCTAATTTCATGTGGTCCTCAGCATCATCCAGCTCTCCACTCTTTGGACTGCCTCTCTGGGAATTGTTTTCTCTTCTGCTTCACATGTGTGCGCAAGTGCACATGAGCACACAAGCAAAAGAAGAAAAGAAGGGATGGGGTGGCACAGAGAGAGAAAAAGCTATGTAGTGCTGCTTTGCCCACCATTGGCTCTGGATCCGCCCACCATCAGCTGCAACCTTCCCCACCCCCTCCCACCCATTTACTTTTTTTCTGTTGGACAGTGGCCATTTCTACTAGGAGAATGGTTTCTCAGTCCCAGTGCAGTGCATAGCCTAGCAGTTCCCATGTTGCAGCAGCTGGGGTTCATACAAGATAGTTATGTGTTCCACTGAAAAAAAAAATCAGTTCCCGTCTTTGCTAATATAGGGACTGGTACCTTTTTCTTCTCCTTGCCCTACAAAGGATCCATGAGCCCCAATTTAGGGCCAGTGACAGATTCAAATAACTGCTGGCTTTTCTGTTTACAAAGGGAGAGTAGACGTTGCTGCTTTGTCTCAGCATATCTTGCTGCAACTTGAGATCTGTTTGCAACAAGCCCAGAAGAACAAATGAAACACCTTCCTTACTTTGAAAATCAGTACAGGACAGACTACAGCTGAGTGCAGGCAAACAAAGTTTTTCAGCAATGTATAAAGGCTGGAGGACAGTGATACTTGATGTGAGAATAGGGGTGTTACAAATATGCAGAGGTGTTTCTGTTCTCATCTGAGAAATGTTGGAGGGGATGTTATACCCCTTCTGATTACTTGGGAGTGATCAGGGAAACAGGACCTACCCAACACATACATATACGCATACATATATATACATATACACATACATATATACATATACGCATACATATGCATATACGCAGGAGGTGAAACATTGGTTGGGACCAAAGAATTTGGCAGGGGGAAGTGGACCATCTCTGCCAGTAGTTTTTGTGGTATCATGAAATGACAACAAAATGGTCAGTTATTCTGTTTATTATCTATTTTTTTTAACCTTTATGGGCAGTGCCGTTTGGACTTCTGACTCAGGCACCAGAATAACTTGGCTGTCTGTGGTTGACGCCCCAGCATTCTTATGTGGCTAAACAGTGTGCCACCCCCTTGCATTACATATTTAGTGTTATGTTGACTAGCACAGACTGGATCTTCTAGGGGGATCTTTTCCTCTGTAGACCGCAATTCAGTCTCCCTACCAATTTCTCCCCAGGCAGTTCCTTGGTATTTACAGCGCTTTGTCTCAGGCTGGGTTTCATGTGAGACTCCCTGCTAAGCACAAGACAAAGGATGTGAGGCTTCTGAAAGGGTGGGTGGGGGTGGGCCAGAAGAACATGGATGGGAAAATACCCATCGTCCTGGGGAACACTGAAGTCATCTGGGATTTTTAGGGCATGAAATTACCAACAAGGTAGTCCATAAAAGTATACAGGGTTTACCAGGGCTGAACTCCTCCTCCTGTTTAGGGTGAGTACTGGAACTCCTGACCTGCTCTAGGGTTGCCAAATAGATGGAAAAACCAAACCACAAACTCTGAACTACTTGGTTTCTTTAGTCATTTGGCCAGTTTCCAGAAATATATCACAGAACCCCTTCATGCATCTGATGAAGTCTGGGCTCTGGCCCATGAAAGCTTATACCACAATAAATCTGTTAAGCTTTAAGCAAAATTCTCTGTTATTTTTCCTGCAACAGACTAACATGATGACATCTCTGGAATTTGTGATAGCATGCCTTCTTTTTCCTTATCTTTTCTTGCTTTGTTTCTGAACATGTTCACTGGTTTGCCAGAAAGTCTCCATTCACTGGAAATTTGTCAAGGTCTGATTGGGTAGCCTCCCCACTCTGCGATATATGTGTGTGAGTGTGTGTGTGTGTACACACACACACACTTCCTGGAAGGGAAGTGGCTATTTCTTCTGGACTTGCCACAAGTCTCTATGTATAGCAGCAACTGTGGCAGGAACACTGGAGAGCTGGGGAGAGGTGGTAACATCCCAGGCCAGCACCACCTCCTCATGGAGGCTGGACAGAATTCAGCTCCTGGATCATGTTTTGGCACTGGGGTAACTGAGAAGCCTCATCCTTGAGTTGCAGTTATGTCTGTACTTCCTGGAGGGGAGCTATTTCCCCCCAGGTTTGCCACAGGCCCCATAAGCACAGGAACACCAGAAACCTAGGGAGAGGCTTTAGCATCATGTAATCCATTTGTCCATCCATCTATCATCTCCCCACCCCGCCAGCATATTTCTAAGCTCTCCCACCACCATCGTGACTTTATATTGATTGGTATTGTCTGTTATAAGCCATGTTGGGGATTATTTAGATCAAAGAGTGGGGTATAAATCTTTAAAATGTTTTCTTTCATTCATTTTTTCTTTCAACAAATTAAGCTCTGCCAATATGGTTATGACAGGACTCCTTCCCCTTCATGGATCACTGCCTTGTTGTGGCGAAGGGGCTTGCGTAACTCATTGAAGCCATAAGCTATGCCGTGCAGGGCCACCCAAGACGGACAGGTCATGGCAGAGAGTTCTGACAAAATGTGGTCCACTGGAGAAGGAAATGGCAACCCACTCCAGTATTCTTGCCAAGAAAACCCCATGGAACGTATCACAAGGCTAAAAGAGATGACGCCGGAAGATGAGCCCCTCAGGTCAGAAGGTGTCCAATATGCTACTGGGGAAGAGCAGAGGGTATTTCCAAGTAGCGCCAGAAAGAGTGAAGCGGCTGGGCCAAACCCGAAAGGACACTCAGCTGTGGATGTGTCTGGTGGTGAAAAGAAAATCCGATGCTGTAAAGAACAATATTGTTTAGGAACCTGGAATGTTAGATCAATGAATCAAGGTAAGCTGGAGGTGGTCAAACATGAGATGGCAAGATTGAACATCGACATCTTGGGAATCAGCGAACTAAAATGGACAGGCATGGGCGAATTTAATTCAGGTGACCATCATATCTACTATTGTGGGCAAGAATCCCTTAGAAGAAATGCAGTAGCGCTCATAGTCAACAAAAGGGTGGGAAAAGCAGTACTGGGGTACAATCTTAAAAATGATAGAATGATCTCAGTACGAATCCAAGGCAAACCATTCAACATCACAGTAATTCAAGTCTATGCCCCAACCACTGAGGCCGACGAAGCTGAGGTTGATCGGTTCTATGAAGACCTACAACACCTTCTAGAACTAACACCAAAAAAAGATGTCCTCTTCATCATAGGGGATTGGAATGCTAAAGTAGGAAGTCAAGAAATCACCGGGATAACAGGCAGGCATGGCCTTGGTGTACAAAATGAAGCAGGACAAAAGCTAATAGAGTTTTGCCAAGAGAACATGCTGATCATAGCAAACACTCTTTTCCAACAGCACAAGAGGCGACTCTACACATGGACGTCACCAGATGGTCAATATCGAAATCAGATTGATTATGTCCTTTGCAGCCAAAGATGGAGAAGCTCCATACAGTCAGTAAAAACAAGACCTGGAGCTGACTGTGGCTCAGATCTTGAGCTGCTACTTGCAAAATTTCGGCTGAAATTGAAGAACGTCGGGAAAACCACTAAACCGTTCAGGTATGACCTAAATCATATCCCTGATGAATATACAGTGGAGGGGAGGAATAGATTTCAGGGATTAGACCTGATAGACAGAGTGCCTGAGGAACTATGGACGGAGGTCCGTAACATTGTTCAGGAGGCAGCAACGAAATCCGTCCCAAAGAAAAAGAAATGCAAGAAAGCCAAGTGGCTGTCTGATGAGGCTTTACAAGTAGCTCACGAAAGAAGGGAAGCGAAAAGCAAGGGATAAAAGGGAAGATATACCCAACTGAATGCAGAGTTCCAGAGAATAGCAAGGAGAGACAAGAAGGCCTTCTTAAATGAACAATGCAAAGAAATCGAGGAAAACAACAGAATGGGAAAGACTAGAGATCTCTTCAAGAAAATCGGAGATCTCAAGGGAACGTTTTGTGCAAAGACGGGCATGATAAAGGACAAAGAAGGCAGGGCCCTAACAGAAGCAGATGAGATTAAGAAGAGGTGGCAAGAATACACAGAAGAACTATACAGGAAAGATCTGAATGTCCCTGATAGCCATGATACTGCGGTCATTGAACTTGAGCCAGACACCCTAGAGAGTGAAGTCAAGTGGGCCTTAGGAAGCATCACTAACAACAAAGCTAGTGGAGATGACAGTATTCCAGCCGAGCTATTTAAAATCCTAAAAGATGATGCTGTTAAAGTGCTGCATTCAATATGCCAACAAATCTGGAACACTCAACAGTGGCCACAAGACTGGAAAAGGTCAGTTTACATTCCAATTCCAAAGAAAGGCAACGCCAAAGAGTGTTCAAACTACCGCACCATTGCGCTCATTTCACATGCCAGCAAGGTGATGCTCAAAATCCTACAAGCTAGGCTTCAGCAGTATGCGAACCGAGAACTACCGGAAGTACAAGCTGGGTTTAGAAGAGGCAGAAGAACTAGAGATCAAATCGCCAACATTCGCTGCATCATGGAGAAAGCAAGAGAATTCCAGAAAAACGTCTATTTCTGCTTCATTGACTACGCTAAAGCCTTTGATTGTGTGGATCACAACAAACTGTGGCAAATTCTGAAAGTGATGGGAGTACCAGACCACCTTACCTGTCTCCTGAGAAACCTGTACGAGGGTCAAGAAGCAACAGTAAGAACCAGACATGGAATAACCGATTGGTTCAAAATTGGGAAAGGAGTACGACAAGGCTGCATATTGTCACCCTGCTTATTTAACTTATATGCAGAGTACATCATGAGAAATGCTGGGTTGGATGAATCAGAGGTCGGAATTAAGATTGTTGGGAGAATTATCAACAACCTCCGATATGCAGACGATACCACCCTAATGGCAGAAAGCGAAGAGGATCTCAAGAGCCTCTTGTTGAGGGTGAAAGAGGAGAGTGCAAAAGCTGGTTTGAAACTCAACATTAAAAAAACGAAGATCATGGCATCTGGCCCCATCACTTCCTGGCATATAGAAGGGGAAGAAATGGAAGCAGTGACAGATTTTACTTTCTTGGGCTCCAAGATCACCGCAGACGGTGACTGTAGCCCTGAAATTAAAAGACGCTTGCTCCTTGGGAGGAAAGCTATGGCCAACCTAGACAGCATCGTAAGAAGCAGAGACATCACCTTGCCGACAAAGGTCCGTCTAATCAAAGCTATGGTTTTCCCAGTAGTAATGTATGGCTGTGAGAGCTGGACTATAAGGAAGGCTGAGCGCCGAAGAATTGATGCTTTCGAGCTGTGGTGCTGGAGAAGACTCTTACGAGTCCCCTGGACTGCAAGGAGGTCAAATCAGTCCATCCTAAAGGAAATCAACCCTGAGTGCTCATTGGAAGGACAGATAATGAAGCTGAAGCTCCAATATTTTGGCCACCTAATGCGAAGAGAAAACTCCCTGGAAAAGACCCTGATGCTGGGAAAGACTGAAGGCAAAAGGAGAAGGGGACGGCAGAGGATGAGATGGCTAGATAGCATCACGGATGCAATGAATATGAACTTGAGCACGCTCCGGGAGAGAGCGCAGGACAGGAAGGCCTGGCGTGCTATGGTCCATGGGGTCACGAAGAGTCGGACACGACTGAACGACTGAACAACAACAACAAGGACTCCTTGGCCCTTCATAAGGACAGTTGATCCAACATCAGGTGTCAATGTAATGCAAGGAGAGTTCAGCATGCCAGGTTCCATGTGTATTGGATTTTTTAAAATCCCAAGAAAGCAGATTTGTGCCTGCATAAAATGTACTTGCACACTCTTTTATTCTTATTATAGAGTTTGCTTGATTATTTCACTAAGTGTTTTCCGTCCTGAGCGGGGTGTGGTATAAAGGGCGAATGAGCTGAAAAACAAGATGTTTGATAGAGTCTAAGGAGTGTAGAAGTGGTTCAAGAGCAAGAGAGTGTCCCTTGAGACTTTAAAGACTGACAAATGGATTGCTGCTTGACAAGCTTTCATAGGCATAAAAACTGCTCTACAGGGTCAATATGAAGGTCCATCTAGTACAGCATTCTGTGGCTGCTGGAAACCCAGACACATGGGGCATAAAGCTGATAGCCTTCCACATGTTGGGGCAAACAACAGAGGTGTATGATACTAATTGACTCTAAATATTATTCAGAGGCTCCATTGAGCTGTCATGGTTAATAGCTGTTGATAGATGTATCTATCAATTAGTCCCATCCTTTTTAAAAGCCCTATACATTTCTCCTGTCATATAATTTGCACACACAGACGCAACAGTATGGGAGCTAGTTTATCTGTGGTGTGTTATTCATGCTGTAAGGGATACCCTTCTCACGTTGGGGTGTGTGTGTGTGTGTGTGTGTGAGAGAGAGAGAGAGAGAGAAGGGGGCTTAAGGAAGTGGTCATCATCACATATTGAGGTAATATGCTTCGTCAGATGCCCAAAATGGACAGTGGAGGTGATGAATATTATATATACATGGATTGGTAGGCAAGGTGGTGGAATCTGTCTTTCAAGGGAAATTAACAAGAGAAGAAACATGTAACACTATTTGGAATACTTAAAACAACACCATTAATCAGTAATTCCCAAACTTTGTGCTGATGTGAGAATAAAATAAGGAAAATAATGAAAGGTTCCTCTGAGCCCAAAGTAGTCATGCACAGAGGAAGTGCCTACTGAATTTCTGCATGATTAACTGCTCTGGTATTTTCTCCTATCTTATCACCCTCTGGTGGGGTTGGATAAATTTCTGCATCAGGTATGTCTCCTCAGTCACCTCCAATGTAAAGACACAACAGAACTACTTTCCCGCAATGGAGGCTGTCTTTTGTGTGTCTGCATAAATCACTGCTTTGGGCTTGCCTCTTTCTAATTAGAAACCATTACCCATATCAGGGACTTAAGGAGAAATATGAGTGGCCTCCTCAGACTGCAGGTTGTTTACTGGAGCTGTGCCTCCAGTTTTAACTCAGAAAAGAGGTGTGCCTCGCCTATCAGAAGCTTGAGAAAACAGCCATGCATGAATCAACTGAAGTGTGAAGTCAAAGTCCAGCCCTAGGAGTCGAAAAGCCCATGGCAGACATGCCCAATCTTTGCAAAATGGATCTCATTGTTCCTAACATCCAGTTCGTCTATGATGTCTTTAGTTGAAGGGAAGCATGAATTCTGAATCAAGATTTGGCTTTGGAACTGAGTCAAATAAGTCATCCTTCAAACTGGTTCAAGCCAAATTGCGCTGTTTTCCAAACTGGGGTCTGAAATGAATCCTGTGTCGTTGCACTTACCTGGTAGTAACTACAAGAATGAACGTGTGTCAGCATAGTGGCCCACCCCAATTTCCAGTTTGATGCAGTTCATTCTAGATAAAAATCAGAGGAACGTGGCTTTACTTTGGGGCAACATTACCACACACTATAGGCACTACAAATATGATAAACAGTAGGCACAATATAAATACTTTTTTAAAAGAATGCTGTAAGCTGACAGGGGCAGTGAAGGTACTCCTTGCCTGGGATGTGCTATTTATCCTAAGGTTGGCCCTGTCCTCACGCCATATCTCATCGGTTTCATGTGAGTCTCTCTACCCGGAATGGCACCATCTAATTCTATCCCAGCTAAGTGATTCAGAAAGATACCATTGTTGGTGGTATTGAAAGTCAGTGAGAGGTCCAGGAGAATCGCCAGGGTTGCATTCCCATTGTACATCTCCCAGTGCAGGTCATCTACCAAGATGGCCGAGGCAGTTTCAGTTCCAAAAACAGGTTGACAAATGAATGGAAAAGGATCTAAATCCAAGGGAATGGTAACTGCATATCCAAATCTTGCCATAATCAAATTGAGAAACTCTTGTTTATTCTTTAGGGTTCATAGCTTCTCCTGTCCCCAAGTTTTGGGTGGGTGTCACTACTTCGTTCATCCTGGCAATGATCATAAGAACATAAGAAGAGCCATGCTGAATCAGACCAAGGGTCCATCTAGTCCAGCATTCTGTTCACACAGTGGCCAACCAGCTGTCGACCAGGAACCCACAAGCAGGGCACGAGCACAACAGTACCCTATCGCCCATGTTCCCCAGCAACTGGTTACGTAGGCTCACTGCCTCTGGTACTGGAGGTAGCACATAGCCATAAGGACTAGTAACCATTGGTAGCCTTTTCCTCCAGGAATTTGTCTGACCCCCTTTTAAAGCCATCCAAGTTGATGGCCATCACTGCATCTTGTGGTAGTGAATTCCTTAGTTTGACTATGTGCTGTGTGAAGAAGTACTTCCTTTTATCTGTCCTGAATCTCCCACCAATCAGCTTCATGGGATGACCTCAGGTTCTAGTATTATGCGAGAGGGAGAAAAATGTCTCCCTAGCCACATTCTCCACACCATTCATAATTTTGTACACCTGTATCATGTCTCCTCTTAGCCTCCTTTTTTCCAAGCTAAACCATCCCAGCTGTTGTAACCTTCCCTCATAGGGGAGATGCTCCAGCCCCTTGATCATTTTAGTTGCCCTTTTCTATACTTTTTCCAGCTGGATACTGGATAGCAGAATTGTTGTTGCTCCAATTTTATGGATGGAAAGAGGCTGAGAATTTTATTATTATTATTGTTGTCGTTGTTGTTGTTTTATATCCCACCTTTCTTCCATTGTGGAACTCAAGGTGGCTACATGTGGTTCCCAGGTGGTCTCCCCACAAACACTGACCAGACCCAGACCTGCTTAACTTCAGCAAGCTGGCTGCCTCATGTGCCTTCAGATTATGCCCTGGGACCAAGAATGTATTGTTCAAGAATAGGCCACCTCCCCCCTTCCATCCTTGCCCCTGTACCTATAACCACCATCTGTGAAACACAGGAGCATAAGTGAATCTATTCCTATAATTCCATACACCGAGTATTTTTAGCAAAGAAGCAACTTGAAATTATTGCTTTAAAATTAATAAATCCGACTCCTCTATGCTGGGAAAATGTTTCACCTTCCTAATTTCTGCATGTTAGACTGTTGCTAAATACATAGGAACAGGGATTGTTTAGAGGGGGGCGGAGATGACAAGTAGCAACCAGACTCAAGAAGCCAGCCAAGGACACTGTAGTTGAATTGGGATTTGAATCCAACTCTTCTGTATCCGTTGCATCACACCAGCTTTCAAGTTGCACTGGCTTAGAGTACAATGAGGTCCACATAAGTATCTCATTTTTCCGATGAATGGAGCCTGTCTTAAAAGGCAAACAGTTGAAGGTACAAACTAATTATCTGATCAGCTCAGGCAAGGCGTTCCTTCTATGCCAGGCCATTCCCCCACCAACCCACCCTTTCTCTTTCTCTCTCTCTCCTTCCTTTGTGAATCATGATGCCTGCCAGTTACCTCCATGAAGCCTTCTAGTCCTCTCCCTCTCCCAGACAATTAGCAAAGTGTTTGGTCTTCTGGTTTGGATGAATAATTGATTTGCCCACTTTGTGAATGATTCATAGACCATATGCCAGGGTGGCAGGATGCGTATGTATGCGTACGTGTTTGTGTGACACACTCACCTTATGCAAAGATCACCATTGTGATCTTTGCTCTACTCCCTCCTCCCGCCAAATGGAGTAGAGCAATGTGCTTAGGGGTTGCCAACTTTTTGTGCCCGCCCCTGCTCCTGTGCCTTTAACACTAGCTTGATCCACAGATATTAGCGCATGATCATGCTTATCTCTATGCCTTGAAGAACAGCTTTGCCTGTTGATTTCTGCAGAGCAAACTGCTGCTTAAAGGCACAGGAGTAGGTCTGGCTGTTGTTGCTTAGTTCAGTTGGTGAGCCTAGATATATGGGAGGCCTTGCCTGAACTGATGGGTGGGAGAGTGGGAATTAGTGTATATTAAAAGGTGGGCTTCTGTGTATTGGAAGTGTTTCTGGGTGGATGTCTCCCTCTGTTCACTCCAAGTGAATTTGGTTGCTATCCTTGAGTGCCTTTGATAGACAGGCTGAACCAACAATTCCCCATATTCCAACAGCTTTCTGAATTCTCTATTGTATTTCTTTATTTGGTGTATATCCCATTTTTCCTCCAAAAGGCACAGGGTGGATCCTCCCATTTTATCCACACAACAATCATGTGAGGTAAATTGGGCTGACAGATAGTGGTTAGCCCAAGGTTACCCAGTGAGCTTCATGACTGAATGGAGACTTGAACCCTGGGGTAGTATCCAGTGTTAGTCCTATGCAGAGTAAACCTATTTAAATGAATGGGACAAGTAAGTTTTGACTAACTTAAGTCTCATTCATTTCAATGGGTCTGCTCTACATAGGACTAACATTTGATACTACCCCTGGTCTCTAGTTTCCAACACTTTTGCCACTATGCAATGCTGGTTTCCAAATCTCTCTTAGCCCGCAATCCTATGCACATTTAGACAGACAAAAGTCCTACAACTCCCAGCATTCCCCAGCCAGCCATGCTGTAGGACTTTTTTCTGTCTAAATGTGTATAGGGTTGCTGCCTTATTTACAGCTCTTTCTGACCCCTCTCAGCCAGGGGCACAATTTCAGAGGAGAGGAGGAAGACGGAATCAGCTAAGCCCAAAGGCCTGCTCTTAGATACATTTAAGTTTAAATTACAAAAAGCTGTGCATTTTGTTTGTAAGAGCCTTAACATTAGGTATACAACTTCATCAGAATAGAAGTTCGTTTTTTGTACTTCATAATAATTATGGCAATATTTTCAAAATAGAACAGTCTATTCCTTCTTTGAAGCAAAAGGGTTTATGCTTTTGCATGCCTACTCCATACGCATAGGCCTAGTTTATTGTTATAGTAATAGTCACTATAGTCAATAGTAGAACCTGTGAGTTGATCAGAAATATAGATTCTCCAGAGGAATAATCACATGTGGTCTGAAACACAAATGGGAGGGGGGGAACCTTCCCCCAAATAATGCCTCTGCTCCCAGCCTGGTAATTTCTGTGTCCCTTGTTTGAGCCAGGAAAGCAAATATATTGTCTGTAGAGATGGGTGTACAAGAAGACTGCAAGTGCCAATGGGGCATCCCCTTATTTATTTGGTGGCATATGATATTTGCCTCATCCACACCATGAATTTGCTTTCTATCTTTTTTTTGGTCTGTTTTTTGTTACTAGTCTTTAAGAATTTTTTTCTTTTATTCAACAGTTGTACAGAACAATACAGTGTCCTGTAAAGAGCAGAAGTGCATGTAACAACTAGGAACATAGGAAGAAAAATAGCACAGCAAAAAGGGGATGGTGGTGGAAGGATCATACACACTGAGAGAATTGCTCTCCTGAGGCCCAGCTTCAACTCCAACACACAAAAGATAGAGACCTGAATGTCTGATCCGGGCCAGCCATAGTGAGAGACATGCTCTGGGAAACCACAGCTAATTGCAGGTTCAGTTGTGTATATGTAACAGAAAACACATGTGTACAGTATGATTACTTGATAGATTACAGTCTGTGTGTGGTTCCATGTTACTGTCCACCCAGAAGTGCTTTGCTTTTCTTCTTTCATGCAGGAATTTTGTTACTTGTGAAACGGCCTTGGAGAACTCATGAAAGGCTTGAATTACAGGGTAAAAAGCAAATGTGAAAAACATGTCAACTAAGAGGTAAAATGAGAGGCTGAGAGCAGAAGTGGGGGAGGGGATCATTTCTTTTTCACAGCTCCAGTCACAGCTCAGACAGAACTGTTAATATTCTTTTCTTATTTAAAAAAAAAACCTGTTAGAAAAGGTGAGATCAGCTGACACAGTTGCAACATCACACGCCTTGGATAGAGGTGTCAAAAAGTCTTCTGTAGGAAGGGATTTAAAAATGTTACAGGATGTTGTCTGGACCAAAAACTTCCAGAGTATAAAGAATGTTTGATATTATGGAGCTTTTGTTTTTGGTCCTCTCCAAACTCATCCCATATTTTAAAGCTGACTTGGTTTTATGCGTGCGTGGTCTCTGTGTTCTTTCCTTGAGCATCTCTTTGTTGTTGTTCAGTCGTTCAGTCGTGTCCGACTCTTCGTGACCCCATGGACCATAGCACGCCAGGCCTTCCTGTCCTGCGCTCTCTCCCGGAGTGTGCTCAAGTTCATATTCATTGCATCCGTGATGCTATCTAGCCATCTCATCCTCTGCCGTCCCCTTCTCCTTTTGCCTTCAGTCTTTCCCAGCATCAGGGTCTTTTCCAGAGAGTTTTCTCTTCGCATTAGGTGGCCAAAATATTTCAGCTTCAGCTTCAGTATCTGTCCTTCCAATGAGCACTCAGGGTTGATTTCCTTTAGGATTGAATGATTTGACCTCCTTGCAGTCCAGGGGACTCGTAAGAGTCTTCTCCAGCACCACAGTTCGAAAGCATCAATTCTTCGGCGCTCAGCCTTCCTTATAGTCCAGCTCTCACAGCCATACATTACTACTGGGAAAACCATAGCTTTGATTAGACGGACCTTTGTCGGCAAGGTGATGTCTCTGCTTCTTACGATGCTGTCTAGGTTGGCCATAGCTTTCCTCCCAAGGAGCAAGCGTCTTTTAATTTCATGGCTACAGTCACCATCTGCGGTGATCTTGGAGCCCAAGAAAGTAAAATCTGTCACTGCTTCCATTTCTTCCCCTTCTATATGCCAGGGGCCAGATGCCATGATCTTCGTTTTTTTAATGTTGAGTTTCAAACCAGCTTTTGCACTCTCCTCTTTCACCCTCAACAAGAGGCTCTTGAGATCCTCTTCGCTTTCTGCCATTAGGGTGGTATCGTCTGCATATCGGAGGTTGTTGATAATTCTCCCAACAATCTTAATTCCGACCTCTGATTCATCCAACCCAGCATTTCTCATGATGTACTCTGCATATAAGTTAAATAAGCAGGGTGACAATATGCAGCCTTGTCGTACTCCTTTCCCAATTTTGAACCAATCGGTTATTCCATGTCTGGTTCTTACTGTTGCTTCTTGACCCTCGTACAGGTTTCTCAGGAGACAGGTAAGGTGGTCTGGTACTCCCATCACTTTCAGAATTTGCCACAGTTTGTTGTGATCCACACAATCAAAGGCTTTAGCCTAAAATCCCGCATTTAAAACGGGGCTTTCTGCTTTAAGTGCAGGATCACAACAGACTTTCTTTTATGTGCTTCCTTTCCCCCCTCCTTTTCCCCCTTATCTGAGTCTTCCATGTGTTTTATTACACAGCCACTAAATGGCACTGTGGTCTAGCTCTTATTATGGGTTTTCCTTTTTCACAAGGAAACTCAAGCGGAACTCAAAGCACAGTAATTTGATAGCTCATTCTGATCTTTTAAAAAATAGAATAAAGGTCATTTAATGCAGGAGACGCCCTGGAGGATGACAATGTCATTTAAAGTAGCGGTCCCCAACCTTTTTGGGACCAGGGACTGCTCCATGGAAGACAATTTTTCCACGGACTGGGGGGGGGATGGGACCAGGCCGCAGTAGGGGTGTGGGAACCCCCCTTACCTTGGGTCTGCGGGGGGGGGGCAATCCGTCCCTCCCCGCCCCCTGGAATCCTCTTTGGCCCTAGACTTGCTGTGGAGCTGCCGGCTGGCTCTGGCAGGGGGAGGACTTCCGGCCGCTGGGATGCCCTGTTCTTTGTAGTAATAGGCTATTACTGCAAAGAATAGGCTCCGGCCGGGGGCGGACTTCTGGCCGCTGGGACGCAAATGGCGTCTGCGTAGTGGACGCCATTTACATCCCTGTTCTTTGCAGTAATAGGCTATTACTGCAAAGAACAGGGCCGGAGCCGGCTGGCAGCTCCGTGGACTCACCACGGAACGGAATCAGCCAGGGCCAGCGAGGATTCCAGGGCAGGGGGGGGCGGATCGCCTCCCCCGCCGCGGACCCAAGGTAAGGGGGGGTTCCCATACCCCTACTGCAGCCCAGTCCCTAACAGGCCACGGACCAGGACCGGTCCACGGACCGGGGGTTGGGGACCCCTGATCTAAAGGACCCGCAAACTTCTGTGAGTAACCAATCTCAGTAGCAGGATAAAAGCTCCATGTGAAGAAGCCCCTTATCTCTAATTTTCTGTCTGTCTGTCTTCCTTTCTGTCTCAAATGTTTTTTGAGCATTACTACATTACTACATTACTTGAGCATTACTTATACAGCATTAATGCTACAATGTGTTTAGAACATTTTCTCTGGGTGTTTTTGCACGTGATGTAGGGATGTGTAGAATCCTTCTCAGAAATTTTGCTAGTCTAACTCTAACCCTTTTGGCTCCCTTTGATGTCCAACTGAACCCCTCTACCCCCAATTCACTTAGAATTTAGTTTATGGAAATATTTGGTAGCAATTCTATGCATGAGCAGCCCTTGCTGTGGTTCATTCAGTTTATACTGCAGATGTGACACCAACATTAGCCAGAATGTTCATGCATGTTACAGCCAAACTACATGTTATATTAATCATGTGGTTTGCCCTTAAGTGCAGGGTCTTCTTTCTCTTCTTTCACAAATACCCTGCACTGGGCCTGATCTGGATCCAGACCCTAGCATAGGAGGTAGGGGGCGTTAATCCCTTGCTCCCCTGCTGTGGTTCTGATATGCCTCCCCTGTGCCTGCGATTTGCATAGGGAAAAAACTTCTCAATCTAGATCGGAACCATAGCAGGTGGCAAAGGGTTAAGGCCCTCTACCCCCCATGCCAGAATCCCAGTCTGGATCAGGGGCCCCATGCTGGTTATTTGTGAAAGTAAAATCCTGCACTTAGGGTCGCTAGGTGTCTTACTTTACAGAGGATAGTCCTCTATTAGAAGATGTTCTCTATTTGAAGGGCTATCCAGTCCAAGTCTGGTTTCAAGAACCATCAGAAGGAAGAGTTGGGCCTTGAAGTTGTTGTTGTTGTTGTTATTATTAATTCCATTTATAACCTGCCTATATACAAATACTCTAGGCAGCCCATGAACACTTAGCACCTACAGAGCAGACTGCACAAGCATGCAGGTCACCTGGCCACACGCTTCCCCACTATTGCGAGATGTATTGCTTTTCTTTTTAAACTACAGTAATTATTTCTAATTGTGCATATATACATATACATTAACATATGCAAAATTTATGCAAAGCAGGACTCTTTTTTGTTCTCTTTTTCGGTGATGTGCAAGTCACCACCCTACATTTTAAGGGCAAACCATGTGATCAACATAACATAATGTTTGTCCCTTAGAGATGCCTCTGAGCTGCTTTCTCTTCCGCCATAGCAAAAGGGATGTCGGATGAATCCATCCAGGGAGGGAGGAGTTCACTGAGCTTTCATCAGCTCCCCCCCCCCGATTTTGGCTTGCTTCCCTGTGAGGTGGCCTGACTTGATCTACAACAAATTAGGCCAGCTTGCGGATTTTCCTTTTTTCTCTCTCTCTCTTGTAAATAGAATGTTACACAAATTGCAGCCACAATTTGTGCAACTTTCTATTTACAAGAGAAAAAAATTTGAAAAAAGTTCCTGGATTTTGGGGAAAACCCATGGCTCAGCTCTCAAATGCAAGCTGAGCCAGGCAGGCAGTGGGAATCCGTTGGGCCCCCAAATTTCTGACATTGCACCACAAAATCACTGATCAAGGGGCATGTGAGTTAAGGCATCAGGGTTTTAAAAAATAATTGAATATATAAGTATTTGTTTGCACATGGCAGCAGTGCACTTTTTTTAGAGCATGCAATTCTGTGCATGATTACATCAACGTTCCGTCTTTTTTAATTAATGAAAAAGCATATGTGTGAGAATGAGCGCAGCAGCATTTAAATTTAAAATATATTTGCCATCTTCTACATGAGAAGCACCAATTTTGCATAGGCAGTAATAGAGTTGTTGGGATAGGGGGAACATGCTAACCCCAAATAAGTAGCTTGCCTGCCCTGCCCAGCCCCGCCCCACCCATTGCTAGATCTCTGTAGTCACTTGAAGGAAAGGCATTTTTCATATACAGAGTATAACCAAACCATAAACAAAAAATTAAAATAAGGCTACAGTGGTAAACATGCTTACTTGAAAGTTAACTCCTTCAAAATCCATAGGACTTCAGAGGAAATATGTCTTGGCAGGGAGGGTTAAAATGAAAAGACTTGTTATTTGCATTTCAGAAATTTAATATTTTTTTCTGGTGCCACCACTGTAGTTCTGAAATCTAAACCCATACCAATTGGTTATTATTGTGAGTTCAGCAATTTCGAAAAATGTCA
Organism: Heloderma suspectum; assembly: GCF_057233095.1. Classification (NCBI taxonomy): domain Eukaryota; kingdom Metazoa; phylum Chordata; class Lepidosauria; order Squamata; family Helodermatidae; genus Heloderma; species Heloderma suspectum. Next base: position 172,697,466 of record NC_139461.1, read on the forward strand.
AGCCAACATAAGCAACTTCACAACAACCCGTTCTTAATTGGCATATTAATTCTGACATATTCTTGACTCAAATCACAATTCTCAGATGGCATTCTTTTTTAGAAAGGTGTTTTGGGAGTGTATATTTGCTGTCTATTATTTCACTGTTCTCTTGCTTAAAACATTTCAGTCCTGCTGTCATGGAGTGATGGAACAATGTAAGGTTTTAAGTGTCCAAAGATATAAAATGAAAAGGGAAAGTGACCATCTCTGGTTAGGCTGTTGTTTATAATTCATCAGATTTTGTCATGAGTTTTGTTTGCCTCAAGTCTCTGATTAGATCACCTGTCTGGTTCAATCCCGGGCATTCAGACAGGGTTATGTAGTACGCTACCATTCTGTGGAAGCACTGATGAAAGGTTAAGTGTGCAAATGGGCACTGAATTCAAGCTTCATGAGAATCTCAATTTTTATTTTTAAAAAGCAAGTTTGTAGTCCTTATGATTGTGAGGCTAATAGTGTGTGGTTAATGCCTGGGGAATCCCAGATGCTAAAGGAGTGAGATCAGCAGGGCCTTCAGGTTCCAGGCTGCCCTTTGCCCCTTCCCATGACTGGTCTGCCTCCTGAGGAATCTGTATAACGACCAAGTAGCAACAGTAAGAACAGACCACAGAACAACAGACTGGTTTAAGACTGGGAAAGGAGTACGGCAGGGTTGTATACTCTTACCCTACCTATTCAACCCGTACGCAGAACACATCATGTGATGTGCTGGGCTTGATGAAGCCAAGGCTGGAGTTAAAATCGCTGGAAGAAACATTAACAATCTCAGATATGCAGATGATACCACTTTGATGGGTGAAAGCGAGGAGGAGCTGAGGAACCTTCTGACAAAGGTGAAAGAAGAAAGTGCAAAAGCTGGGTCGCAGTTAAACCTCAAAAAAACCAAGATTATGGCAACTTGATTGATAACTGGCAAATAGAGGGAGTGGCAGTGACAGACTTTGTCTTTCTAGGCGCAAAGATTACTGCAGACGCTGACTGCAGCCAGGAAATCAGAAGACGTTTACTACTTGGGAGGAGAGCAATGACAAATCTTGATAAAATAGTGAAGAGCAGAGACATCACACTGACAACAAAGGTCCGCATAGTGAAAGCAATGGTATTCCCCGTAGTAACCTATGGCTGTGAGAGCTGGACCATAAGGAAGGCTGAGCGAAGGAAGATAGATGCTTTTGAACTGTGGTGCTGGAGGAAAATTCTGAGAGTGCCTTGGACTGCAAGAAGATCAAACAAACCAGTCCATCCTCTAGGAAATAAAGCCAGACTGCTCACTTGAGGGAATGATATTAAAGGCAAAACTGAAGTATTTTGGCCACATCATGAAAAGACAGGATAGCCTGGAGAAGATGCTGATGCTAGGGAAAGTGGAAGGCAAAAGGAAGAGGGGCCGACCAAGGGCAAGATGGACGGATGATATTCTGGAGGTGACGGACTCGACCTTGGGGGAGCTGGGGGTGGCGATGGCCGACAGGAAGCTCTGGCGTGGGCTGGTCCATGAAGTCATGAAGAGTCAGAAGCGACTGACCGAATAAACAACAAAATGACTGGCTGAAGCAGAATAAAGAAGGCAAAAGCGTAAACATTGCGGAATCAGTTATGCAAAATCACAGAAATCATGCAAACATTCTTGCCTAATTTATACAAGTTACTTATTCAGCTCTTCGTATGCAGAATTTAGATTTTTCTTAAAGCATGCAGATCTCTGGCATTGGGGTGCTTTGGCTCACCTTGGCATTGAGGCAGTTTCAGTCTATGATTGTGATGGCTATTCACTGTTGCTTATTTCCATACATTTAATATTCAGAAGTACACCGCCTTTAACCTTGGAAGCTCCCTTTGGCTTGTCATGCCTAATAATCACTGATAGCTCTATCTCCCATTAATCTGCCTAGTTCTTTCTTTTTTAAAAAACAACACACATTTAAGCTAGGGCTCATGCAAATTAGAATGGGGTGTCAACGTATGATACGCCTGCTTGTAGCTCAAGAATAAACTTTTGTAATTAAATTTTTTAAACGTGTGTATAAATAAAGTGCAGTCTGATTTCATCCACATCATCCATTCCACACGCACATTTCTCATATCTGTGATTGCTTTCTAATGTATTGCACCTTTCCCTTCCGCATCTTTTCCTCCTCCCATTTCTGCTTAAATTGGCATTATTGAAATAGATCTCAGTTGCTACTTTCTGTTTCGATTTCTTCTTTTTTCTGAAGGCGTTACAACATACATACCCTTTTACCTATCTGACCTATAAAAACCACCCTCACACACACTCTGTTGGTGCTTATGATGAAAAAGCATGAGATCACTGAGATTTTAATAGATCAAACCTGGCTGCATTTCCAAATTAAATCGGCTGGTGAGGTGTAATTTTAATGTCGGCCTCTATCTAAAAATAAGAAATAATTATTCATTATTAATAGAAACAGCCCATATAAAATGAGCTTATTTTAATTGCTAGATGGGTGTGGGCTTATTTTACAAGTTGTGGTTGGATGAACCAGTGGTTATGGATGTATAGCACCCCCATAAGAAATTTCACTAGTCTTATCAAAACATTTTGCTTCTCCTGAAATTTCTTGGATCTTTCTCCCAGGCAAAAACCTCCAAATCCAACATTTTGTTTGTTTGTTACTAACTCTGATCCTGAATCTTGTCAATTTTATCCACTGTGTGACAAGTTTCTTCCTTAACTTGGGACTCCCAACGCAATATCCAGTGCTGATGAGGGGCAGAAGAAGATACCCACACAGGTTAACCAACAACTTTCATTAATGTGTTCTGGGTACCCCAGGTAGTGATATGGAGAACACTTCTGGATATCAACACTTTTTTTTGGCTTCCCTTGAAATCCGTCGGAAGTTCTACCTAAGCCAGAACCTCCACATTGACCTCAAAATTCTGTGGCAGCTCTTCCAGTGATCCATCAGGTCCAGCTGCTTCTGACTGATGGTTCAAATAAATTGTGCCAAATAGCCATTATGTGGCCAGGATTGATCTTGTATAATGTGCTCATCCACAAACTTTTTCCCCTTGATAGCCTCATGGGAGAAAGATGAAGGCATATGAGAACCCTCCTCCAGTTCTCTTGGGAACACAGGAGGAGACATGTTACCCATTCTTCCAATTTAATGGGCCCTTATATTGAAACTGAGCAGTCTAGCCTTTACTCACTACTCCCCAAACATTTTAGCAGGTGGATAAATTGAAGGAATGTTCTTTGTAGAAGAAAATTATCTTCCTGATCTAAAAATCAAGCCCCTTTGGGCTGCAAGTCTCCTGCGTTGTGTTAACAGTCTAATAATCTGCTCACCTAACCTATGATTTAGGAATCACAACCAATATTGTCTGAATAAAAATATGTTGAGGATTGGTTTGTTGGGGTATTTTGCAGATTAGCCACCTTCGTTCTCTTGATTCTGGCAACGGCAGTAAACCAAGAGAGTGTGGTTGCCCAGCACTGGAATCTGTATGGCTGCTAATACATATGCTGTTTCATGCAAGTGGTACTTCTGCATGAGCCTGGCTTGGGGAGTCTGAGAGCAACTCGGAGGCTCCTGAGGCAATTACATGGGTGCTGTTTCATGGTTGAACCGGCACTGTTAGCAGCTGGTTTATCTCTTCAACCATATATGCTGTGGAGACATTTAATATGTTAATTCCAGCATTTTGTTCTGGATCGTTTAAGATTCATCTCTGCATTTTTTCTCCTTTCCATGCCCTCTGTCTTATTTCATTTTGATCTATTTTGATCTATTTTGTTCAAGTTGACGGTGTTTTTTTTAAATAACTTTCTCACACTGCAAATATTTTAACATGGCAAAGATAAAATAGTCAAAAGAACTTGTGAGCTCGTTTCCAAGTGATTTCAGTGTTAGTTTTTTTTTTTTCTGATAGTAGTTTGAATCTGCAGGAAATGGAAACCCAAATGCTATTCAAATGAAAATCTTTTCACTACATCACAGTTCTATAGACATGTAAATATGTTAAATTCAGGCATTGATCCAGTGCCATCTTGTGATGTTAACAAAGCTGCTCTGATCTGGGGAAGATGATATTTAAACAGGAGTATAGGTATACTGAAAAAGTGCAGGTTGTAGTGCTGGGTACAGGGTTCAGTTTCCTGATATTATTTATTTCTTACATTTCTGCACTGCCAATAGCCAAGGCTCTCTGGGCAGTTCATAACCATTAAAACCATAAAATACGGCACAATAAAACATAATATAAAAGTTTAAACCGACAGTATAAAACCAAAATAAAAAAAACAGCAGCAGTGTAAAAAATTAAAATACACTAACAGATTTAAAAACAACAGAAACCGAAAGACTAAAATAAGTCGGGGAAAAAAGGTCTTCACCTGGTGCCACAAAGAGCACAACGTAGGTGCCAGGCGAGCCTCTCTGGGGAGGTCATTGGGGTGCCACAGTGGAAAAGGCCCGCTCTTTAGTAGCTACCTGCCTCACTTCATTTGGCGGAGGCACCAGGAGAAGGGCCTTTGAAGATTATATTAGGGTCCATGCAGATTTATATGGGAGGAGACAATCCTTAAGGTAACCTGGCCCCAAACTGTTTAGGGCTTTGACTGTGATTATACCAGCACTTTGAAATGGTCTGGCAGCCAGTGCAGATGGAAAAGTACAGGCATATTATGATCACTTTGGCCAGTCTCCAATAACAATCTCACTTTTGGACCATTTTGGACCAGCTGATATTTCCAGACCATTTTCAAAGGCAGCCCTGTGTATAATGCATTGCAGTAGTCCGGATGAGAGGTTACCAGAGCATTGATAACAGTAGCTAGGCTATCACTGTCCAGATAAGGACATAGTTGGTATATCAGCCTAAGCTGATAAAACATGATCCATGCCACTGGATCCAAGAGCACCCCCAGACTATGAATTTGATCCTTTAGGGGGAGTGCAACCCCCTCCAGAACAGGTTGAACACTTAGCCAGGCAGATAAACCACCCACTAAGAGTACCTCTGATAATCTCTTTCCTTTTTTCTAACAAAGCTAGTTCTAGCCCAGCCTTCCCTAGGTGTTTTGGACTATAACCCCCAGCAGACAGTCATGGTCTTTGGACTGTTCCTTTCTGAGTGTCTCTGGCCTCTGATTTCAATATGGGAAGGGGATTATTGAAACAAACTTAGGGTGCAATCCTATGGGGATAGGCGGCCGCCTCCGAACTTAGAGGTGACCACCTATCCAATGCAGGTCAGAGGCATGGAGGGGATCACCCCCTCTGTGCTTCAGCTGCCCTGCGTTTGCAGCTAGATAGCCAATTTCAGCTGTCTAGCCACGGGAAGACGGAGTGGGGGAGGTGACTGCCGGACGACACATAGGATGTGTCATACCAGCATTTCTGCCTTCCCCGCCCCAGAACCCCCCCCCCCCCGAATGCCCTATTTTCAGCGCTTCGTGCTCCTTTTCCGAGTGCAGAGCGCAGGGCCGTTCTGAGCTGCCTGCAAGGCAGTGCAGGAGGGCGGGAAGGTCGGTTCTCTAGAAACCAACCTTGGAGCACGGGCCATATGGCTAGTGGCCATAGGATTGCTCCCTTCTAGGTTAATGCCGTTTCAAGCTCAAGTTCTCTTGTATAGAAAAAAAAGTATGTAGAAAGTCCGTCCTCCCAGTATTAGTGCAGTGCTCTTGGACAGTTTTATTATCATGCCTGAGGACATACTCCCAACCTTTTGATAGTATTGCAGTGAGCCACGTTCGGTTTTATTTTTGAAAAGTTTTAAAAATGTGTCCCTCAAATGCTTTCTGGGTTAAAAGACGGGAAATAAATTGTGTTTACTTTTACAAATGGTGGCTATAAAGACTACCTGTAGCTGAGTGGGTGGGTTAGCCCTGTCTTCCCTTCCCATCCAGTTCCCCACCATCAACTTCCTTTCTCTTGGGTTCTGCTTCTTCCCTTTCTCCATTCCTTTAAATCCTCACTTCTGTCCACTGCCCTAGCTGCACCTTAGGCCTGCACCCCCTTCTCCTCTCTTCCCATCAGTCTTATCCAGTTGAATAATTCATTTATTCAACTGAACTTACTCAGTTCCTTGTGGCCACATGAGCAAGATCTGCATAGCTAAATGTGAATTCTATTTTTTGGATGTTTCTATCACAGTTACACTGGAGAATGCAGAGCAAAAGACTTTATCTGTTGGCTGCAGCAAATGTCACAACTGTTTCTTTCTTCCTTACATTTCTATACTGCCCAATAGCCAAGGCTCTCTGGGCAGTTCACAACAATTAAAACCATAAAGTACAACATGATAAAACATAATAGAAAATGTTTAAAAGTACCAAGTAAAATCAAAGTAAGACCCAGCAGCAGTTACAGCCGAGGGAACGCTGGGGTCAACAGGTGTGTTTCAGGAGGCATTTAAAAGATGTCAGATTTCTGCCTCCCAAACTGCATGAAGGTTTTTTTTTCCACAGGGTGGGTGCCATTACAGAGAAGGCCCGCCATCAGGATTCTTCGTGGTGACATTCCATTTGTTTTGGAATGATCAGCAAGGCCTCCTCCGAAGTCGCCTGGGTATATATAAGGGAAGACGGTGTGCTAGGTATCCTGATCCCAAGTTGTTTAGGGTTTTATATGGGAATAACATAACCTTGTATGTGGCTCGGTAGCTAATAAGCAGCCAGTGCAGTTCTTTTAACACAGATTAAATAGAACATAGGGCAGACAGAGTTGGTTTAGGGCAGTTTTCCCTAATATGCTTCCCTCCAGCTGTGTTGGACTACAGTTCACACAATCCCAGCCAATACAGCCTTTGGGCATGCTGGCTGGGGATGGTGAGCATTGTGGTCCAAATACATCTGGAGAGAATCGATTGGGGAAGGCTGTTTTTTTAGGGTGTCTCAGGTTCACCATTGTAAGGAGTAAAATCTCAAGGTGAGGGGCCAGAATCAAAGGGGCTGGCTATTTCCTTTCTAACTTGTGAGCTTTTCCTGTTTGTTCCACCTGCCCATGTTGATCAACCTCTGTCCCTGAAACTCTAGGCTCAGCCAGATGTTTCCTGCTAACCTGCCAGCTGCCACCTCCACTCCCATTAGACTTCAGTCTATTTCACCACACTCGAAGCATCACCCTTTACCTCTTAGACTCAGCCCCAAGTCTCAAAGTTTGAGGCTCTGTAGACCTGGCAACCCTGACGTTCTGAATGGCACCTAAAAGCTGCCTCCTCACCTTGTCCATGGTAGGGCTGCCTCTACTTTAATGCTATAGGTCTGGGGCATTGTGGAAGATGCAAAATGGTGGCCAGGCTGATGTCACAATTGGTGCTCTTGGCAGACCCTGCATTGTTAAAAGTGCATTGTAGGGGGAAATGGACCTTTAAGGCTATATAACTTTATAATCCTTTATAGACCTTTAATAGACCTTTAAGGCTATAGACCTTTAAAGTTAGACCTTTAAGGCTATAGACCTTTAAAGTTAGACCTTTAAGGCTATAGACCTTCAAGGCTATAGGTCTTAAGGATACAGGTCTGAGGCATTATGGAAGATGCAAAATGGTGGCCAGCCTGCTGTCACAATTGCTGCTCTTGGCAGACCCTGCATTTTTAAAGTGCATTGTGGGGGAAATGGTTGCTGTCACATAAAAAAGAAGAAGAAAAGAAATGATTGAGAATATTCAGCAAAATGGCCCTCTTTAAGACTATAGTTACCAATAAAGGGAAGAGGGGAAGTTTAGCACATGCAAACGCTATGGCAGAATTAGATTCAGGGGATTGTGACATTAGAACCAATTAAGCAAAGCACATCTACCTAGAGCTCTGGGTCTCTCTGACTTAATTAGACCCCAGGTCAGCAAGCACTGAAGCTTGTGCCCAGTTGAGATCAATGGAACTCCTTTTGTGCTTAAGTAGGGCACATGCACTGCCACTTTGCACACCAACCGTGCTGCGGCATCAGAGGAAAGCTATCAGTCCTGAATGTTTGCTATCAATGTGTTTTAAAAAGACATCAGGTCATATCTTCACTACAGACTTAAACGATACCCTCCAAAAGAGGGACACTCTTATGTAGGTAAAAAAACCACACCCTATTCTTACACTAAGCACTTTACATATACAGCCATAGAACGCGCACACACACACGCACACACACACCACCCACCATTGTGCATTGCTGGAAGCCTTCTGAAGAACATTTGATAGTAAGTGGTTTCCTTATTTAAAACTTAAGAATGTTTGATAGAATGTTTAATCTCACAATAGATCTGGTTTGACTTAATTATAGAATAGCTGTAACTCAAACACAGCCAGCAATATTTACTATATGGATAGCAGTTATGAGGAGAGAGATGAAAGGGGAACTAGTGCATATGGGCTTTCACTAACAGCATTTTGAAAAGCACATTCCCAAAATGTCCCCCGCAAATAAAATGGAGACTGTGATTTACCAGGGATAGAAAATAGGGACTGATGGGCCATATGCTATGCTTACATTAACTCAATAGGCATTCTTTTTCCCCAGGGCAGTACTCTGGGAACTGAAGTTCTTTGCAGAGAATTGGGGATGTTTTGCAGAGAAGACATAGAACCCTCATGAAACTACAGTTTCCAAAGTTCTTTGTGGGAAGCAATGATGGTAAACTGGTCCAAAGTTGATAACTTTTGTAGGGTAGATCTGCCCTTAGAGGTTAGGGATGAGTCACCTTCCCAGCCAATCTGGGATTTCTGCACTTTTTGAGAACTCTGCTTCTTGGAGGAGTGAGGTAGGTTTTGTCTCTCCGGACTTGATTTGGTGATCTCAGTAGTCTGTCATACTATGGAACATCCAGTGCAATTTTCAGCTTCTTTATTCAGAAGTTACTCTCACTAAATTCAGTGGGATTTCTCCATAGCCCAGAGTCTACAACAGTGGAGAGCGGATGAAGATCAGCTGTGGCAAGCAGCCAAGCAGATGCAACACCAGAAGTAGATCATGCCATAGTCCTTCTCTGCATTGATGCTCTTAAAGATACAGGACTAATGGGGTGATTTTAGATTTGCCCATCTGGCTGAGTTTTGTTGAATTTTTGGCATTTCAGTGTTTTGGTCTCCTACTCCAGGTTTTTCTTCAGTAAACTTTGGCTTGGTACAAGTCAATAGCATTATTGTAAGCTGCTTTGGGAACCAGTTTGGCTGAAAAGTGGAGTAAAAAGGGAGTCAGTTCTGGGACCCAGAGAAGCTGACTGCCAGTCCTGGTGGTCCAGAAGCAGATGCATGGTCCAAAGGAGGCAGATAAGCAAGGACCAGAAGAACCAAAGGCAGGTGTGTAGTCACAGCCAGGCAGGGGTCAAGATCCAAGGTAGCAATCAGGGAGAGGGAACAGACATTTAGGCAGTATATTCACACCCAAAACAGGTTGCTCAGTCAGACCTAGGAGGAAGCTGTGCAACCAGCTCTTTATGAGGCCTTGTGGACAGAGACTGGCTCTTGGGCTCCCCTGCCACAATGCTCAGGCAGGCTGGTCTGGTACTGAGCTCACTCTGCCAGACCTACAGTGGTGCAGTAGAGGCAGGGCTTGCAGGGACGCAGCCCCGGCACTTTGTCATTAGCAGGGACTCTGATGTCATCTGCCACCCCCCTCAGAATTCCGTTCCCTCTGAGCTTAGCTGCAATCCTCACCGTAGCTGTGGGGGGGATGAATTTTCCAAGCAACAATAAATTATTCCATGTTGGAATGCAACGTATTTGGGATGACTTGGTCTGGAATGGGCAATTAAGACCTATTTGCTTTACCAAAGATGTGCTGCCGGCAGACATGAAAACTAGAACTGGTTTGTTGATATGGATCAACACAGCTGCCTGAAATTTTTGGACCGTCCTTGGAGACTGTCACAATGAGCTCCTCCATTTCCAAATTTACCACTACACCACTGTGTGTGTGTGTGTGTGTGTGTGTGTGTGTGTGCGTACTTCAATCCATCTGGGTGTGTGGACGTTTCTGTTGGAGGGGAAGGGGGAGATATAATGAAGGAGCTTAGGGAAGGCTAATGGGTAATGTTGCAGCGCTAAGGGAGTGTGCAAGGGGGCTGTTTAAATGAGAAGGGATCTGTCCATGAGGACTGAGTTGAAAGGGTGAAGCTTCCATAGAGTATCATATCTTGAAAACCTAAAATGTTTGTGAGTGAGTGAGTGAAAAGGATTTTAACACTCCTGCATTTTTTCTCAGATGACCAATTGAAATACCACTGCCTTACTCTCAGCTGCACTGTTTTGGGATCCCAGTGGAAGGCTGAATATCTTACAAGGTTGTACAATCTTAGAAGGGGCGTGGCTGTGAGGCGTGGCTGTGACTGTCATGAAGGGACCCTGCACTTCTGAAATTGCCATTACGCTACTGCAGACCTACAGTGGAATCAGCACTGATGGTGCAGGGGGAAAATGTCCGAGCAGACCTCTGGGATCCCTGGTTCAGGTCCACTCCCCTTCTCTGGCACTTTACAAAGAGCAAGAGAAGCACGCTCCTTATATTCCAGCTCAGGTCCCTGATCATGCAGTGGTATTTGCAGACATGGAACTGGCAATGTCCTTTGAGGGCAGGTAATTCCACTGCATCTCTGCCCTGGTGGTGACCGAATGACCCAGCATCCACTATAGGTGGGCGCTTTAGGCTCACAAGAGCCTTCTTTAAAGATTTGGAATTTGCAAAGAATTCCAGTTTTGGTACACAAGATTTCAATATAATGATAATACTATCTATCTTGCTATCTCTAGCACATTTAAGTTTTGAGGATACTTCGCATACTAACTTTATGTAAAGGTTTTGGGGATCTTTTGCAGAGAAGACATAGAACCCTCATGAAACTACAGTTTCCAAAGTTCTTTGTGGGAAGCAGTGATGGTAAACTGGTCTTGTGATCTTTTTGTATAGTAGGTCGGTATTATTGTTCCCCTATTGCAGGTGGGAGGCAAGAGACAAGAGTGACTTGTCAACAGGTACCTTACGAGTTCATGACATAGGCAAGATTTGAACCGGTTTTTTTCTAATTCATAGTTCACTTTCTTTGCCACTATGTTGTACCAACCCTAATTCAAAATTCAGATTCAGATTCTCAATAGGGATTCTCAACCAGGGATGTTCATCCTCAACAAAATTATCTGAAGTTCACTTTAAAGCTTGGTTTGGCACAATCCCATTTTCATTTGTGATGTGTTTTTTGTTTGTTTAATTCAAACAGAAAAGTGCACATTTCAAATGAGAAAAGTGCAGATTTCTGTGCACATTTTCAAAAGTGTACACCTTACCCTAGTGACTAAAGCGCAAAAATGCATGTTTGCAAACAGGGCAAGTTTGGATTATTTCTAAACTGAAATGAAATTCTCAAACGTCCCAAATTCTGAATTTGACATTTTATCTCAAAATGTGAGTTCTTTAGACATGTTGGCATCTCTTGAGTATTTTAGCAGGCTTCAGGCATGACAGCTCATAAATCTTATGGCACCTGAAATACTAACAGATTTATTTTGGCATAAGCTTTTGTGAATACTGTCCGCTTCATCAGATGCAGCTCATAAATTGGCAGCTTTCAAGTACTCTCAATTCAAAGCCATCTATTCAATGCTGCCAGATACTAAATAACATTGTGTTCCAGCTTTCAGTTACTAATACTATTGCATGTCAACCATAAAATACTGTCAAATATTGAAATACAATACAATAGGATGTAATGTACAGATATCAAATATGCTGTGAATAGTCATCAAAGATTTGAGTATTCAGACAACAGTTGGATAATATTTTAGAGCTGAACTGAAGATTCTTCAGAATAAGTTTGCTCCAAATTTGTGGGTGAAAGAGGGGGTGAAAACTGCTGCCCAATGTTTCTTACATTGGGGACGGGTTGGGGCTTACCAGTAGACAAGCTGTGGCTGTGTCTTTCTCTTTCTTTCTTTCTTTCTTTCTTTCTTTCTTTCTTTCTTAAGCATCATAGCTCCACTGCTTCAAGTGGTGGTGTAATTCCAATCTAGAGCTGAGTGCAAATGGCTTCCCAAAATTGACCACCCGTTTCACCAAATATTCTCTAGGGGAGGAGAAATTCTCCAGACGTTTCTTGGGGGAGGGCACCTTTAGTGCCATTAGTAGTGGCAGCAACACTTCTTTCTTTTTCCTTAAGGTTCTTTTTGCTGCCACTGCAAATGCCAAGAGCAGCAATTGTGCCAGTAGCCTGGCCACCATTTGGCATCTTCCACAATGCCCCAGACTTCTCCTTGTTCCAATGCATTGTGGGGGGAAATGGTTGCTGCCACATAAAGAAAAGAAGAAGGGAAAAAAAGAAATGGTGGGTTGAGAAAAAATATTCTCAAAAATGTTCTGAGAAAAATCTGTTCTGAGAAATTTCAGCTCGGCTCTATCTGTGAGCCACCATGTTCCCACATATTGTCTGAATTTGGATGATGGAGGAGGGGAGAGAAGCCAGTGTGGCTTCATCTGCCGCCCCTGCGCGTGCTACACGGCTTCTGCTATTTGCATAATTACCCATGATGCCACACAGGTTGCTGTGACCTGACACGGTGCATGACAGGGGAGGCTTCTTACCCACCCAACAACCCCTACTATAAGCCATGGGTTGTGGCATGGGTCAGAAGCCACCCTTGCAATGCACTACATAGAGTTTAGACGACACAGCAACCTGCACGCGTCTTATGCAAATAGAGGTTGTGTGTGTGGTCCACACAGGAAGAAGTCATGGTGGCTTCTTTTCTCCCTATCATCATCTGAATCCCGCCACTACCTGTTTGAACAATGTCTTGCATTGCAACATTTCAGAGGCATTGGTAGGGGGAGATGGCAGAAGAGACACATGGGAATCTTAGGAGTCTCCAACTTAGGCTAGATTCAGAATTAGGAGACAGTCCTTTGTTTCCTGACATGATAGCCGCTGATGATAATAGCTGCTAATAGTCTGATTCTAGGCCCAGTTAAATGCACCTAATTCCATTGAAAGTGTCATGCCCTCACTGGAGGATTCCTCCTTAGAAGAAGAGCTAGAGGCCCAGAAGCCCTGGGCACCCGAGATCAAGGCCCACCACCAGACCCAGAGGACCCTGAGCCCTCAGGGGAGATGGTGGCAGAGCCACCCCTGTCAGGGGAAAGGGGCCCCCTGATCCCCGGGAGTGTTGTCACCCCAAGTGACAGGCTAGTAGGGCTCCTGTGTGAAGGAGTGCTCACCTCCTCAGGAGAAACTGACTCCTCATGAGTAAGGCTCTGGAGAGGGAGGCTTGATTACTGCAGCTGAGCTCTGGGTAGGGTACAGCAGGCTTTGGGCTTAAAAGCCTGCACTGAAAACCCAGCCAGTGTTAGAATAACTTCTTCCATCCCGACTCTGCTGTGTACCTTGCCTCCTGAACCATGCCTTGTGGAAGATGCTCAGTTTCCTGACCTTTTAGACTGCCTAATGACCCTGCTTCTGGACTATGTCATGTACCCAGCTAATTTCTGGATTTCCTTATGAAGGTTTGAGGTCTGCAGAGGCAAGAAAAAGAAAAAGGTCAGGCCTAGAGGCCTGGCTTTTTTTGTTGGGAAGGGGTATCCTTGAGAAGAGTAGTTTCATTTCCCTGTAAGTTTCATTTTCCTAAGTTAGGCTTAGAATCATAGAATAGTTTTGTTGGAAGGGGCCTATAAGACCGTTGAGTCCAACACCCTGTTCGATGCAGGAATCTTAAGTCAAAGCATCCCTGACAGATGGCTGTACAGCTTCATCTTGAATGCCTCCAGCGTGGGAGAGCCCACCATCTCCCTAGGGAATTGATTCCATTGCCATATTGCTCCAACAGTCAGGAACTTTTCCCTGATGTTCAGCCGGAATCTGGCTTCCTGTAACTTGAGCCCATTATTCCATGTTCTGCACTCTGGGATGATCGAGAAGAGATCCTGGTCTTCCTCTCTGTGACAGCCTTTCAAATACTTGAAGAGTGCTATCATATTTCCTCCCAGTCTTCTCTTCTCAAAGCTAAACATGCCCAGTTCTTTCAGTCTCTCTTCGTAGGGCTTCGTTTCCATTCCCCGGATCATCTTTGTTGCCCTTCTCTGAACCCTCTCCAGCTTGTCTGCATCCTTCTTAAAGTGTCGTCCCCAGAACTGGACACAGTGCACCAGATGAGGCCTAACCAGTGCTGAGGAGAGGGGAACTAGTACTTCACATGATTTGGAAGCTATGCTTCTATTAATGCAGCCCAAAATAACATTTGCCTTTTTTGCAGCCACATCACATTGTTGGCTCATATTCAGCTTGTGATCGACAACAATTCCAAGATCCTTCTCGCTTGTAGTGAGGTTGAGCCAAGTATCCCCCATCTTGTAACTGTGCATTTGGTTTCTTTTTCCTAGGTGCAGAACCTGGCATTTATCCCTGTTAAATGTAATTCTGTTGTTTTCTGCCCAGCACTCCAGCCTTTCAAGATCACTTTGAATTTTGTTTCTGTCTTCCAAGGTATTCGCTATCCTGCCCAATTTTGTGTCATCTGCAAATTTAATAAGCATTCCCTGCACCTCCTCATCCAAGTCATTAATAAAAATGTTGAAGAGCACTGGACCCAGGACAGAGCCCTGCGGTGCCCCACTCATTACCTCTCCCCAGTTTGAGAATATCCCATTGATAAGCACTCTTTGAGTCCAATCCTGTAGCCAACTGTGGATCCACCTGATAGTTGTTTCATCTAGCCCACTTTGAGCTATTTTGCTCATCAGGATATCATGGGGCACTTCGTTGAAAGCTTTGCTGAAGTCGAGATATATTATGTCCACAGCATTCCCACAGTCCACAAGGGAGGTTACCTGATCAAAAAATGAGGCTTCATTTCTTCCAGTTTGAAACAGTACTTTCTATATTGGGGAAGAAGGGGATATAAAGGGAAAGAGAGCCAGTGAGAGAGCAACCAGAGAGAGGAAGACCAGAGCCTGAAGAGGGAACAGGAAGAAGCAGCCTGGAGAAATTTAAGTGCAGCTAGGTAGAGGAACTTGTTTTCGTGCAACTTTTATTTTCTCATAATGCCTTTTGTATCACTCAACTCTATTCTGTAAATACCTTTAGTTGTAATTTGCTTGTTTTAATTTACCAGTAAACCGTTGTGGTTAACACCCAGGTTTCTGAAGGGCCAATCACCCCACGTCTACAGGCTAAACCTCATGTTATTAGGAAGGGTAAGTTCAAAAGAAGGAAGGTGGGACACTCAAGGAGGCAAGAGATCCTTAAGGAGTTGCTCAAGGGGTCCAGGTCATAAGGGGAACCCTGAGAGATCTCTTACTTGTTATCGTGACCGCTCCTGCTGTTGTCTGATCCTCTTTGTCTGACTGGCTTCCTGTGTTCTGACTTTTGCCTGGATTTAGACCACCTCTGTTGTAGCCTGAACCCCACTGGATAACCAACTGTAGGTTTGAAGGTTTGCTGACTTCACTGCAGTTAGAGTTTGCTACAGGACAAAAAGCAAAGGCCTTAGGAATGCCTTACTCTGCATAGAATCAGGCTGCCAATATCGGCCATGATCCTACCTGGTACAGGCTTTCTCTATAATCCAGTATGTCAAAAAATTAAAGACTGTGGGAGGTTGGCATGGTTGCCAGAGATGCCCTTGAACACACAAATCCTATTTGGAAGCTATTTGGAATGAAGCTGGAAGTGGCAAATATCCAGTTCCCCTCTCTGAGCAGTCTGGTCCTGGTGTTTCCCAGGCTCACTCTCATTTGTTTGTTATTGAGGCTTTCTGGAAATCATAACATTAAAATTATTTGTAGAGGGGGAAACCCTAAATGGGAAGGGCACCGAACTGAGGGCTTCTAGAAGCTGGTCTACACATTCAGAAGAATCACATGAGATAGTCATTATAGGACTGTGCATTGCAGCATATGGTTTATGTGTGTGGGCTGGGGTGTTTTTCAGAATGTGGTGGTGGGTTATGACTGAATGCTCTTATCTGATGTAAAAAAACAAAAACTAAATCTCCTTGCACCTAGATAACTAGCTTGTTAGGGAGAAAGAGCTATGCTGAGCCGACAGCTTTTGAACTGGGGGAGCTTTCAAAATGGCCTAGGCCCACCACATCTTGGAGACTGCGTCCTCTCACGAGTCCCATTGCTATGTCTGAGAACTATTTAAGTTGCTTTCTTAAGCTTAATTCTTACAGAGATGATAAATCTGTGTACGGGTGGGCTGCCTGTGCTACTTAAAACAGCAGGTAGGGGCTTATATGACTGAGTGCTCCTTCAAACAGCCTGGTGGCCAAGACTTCCCCACAGTGCCTGCCTTGAACACCACCATGCTGTGACATTGTGTCATGATGTAGTGTCATTCTGGATGCATTGTTGAGGGGAAAACATAGTGGCCAAGGGGGCTGCCAGCTTTCACGTGGAATGACAACATTATATCACAGTGCTATGCCACAATGTTATGGGGAAGCACTGTGAAGAAGACATGGTCATGCGTCTCTTTGGACCAACCCTGCTGCAGCCAAAAAAAAGTTTTTAAACAGAAAGAAGGAGAAAGCCTGTCGCTGTCCCTGCTTTTCGGAGAAAGCTCTGTGCCCCTTAAAAAATCTGGAAAGTTTCTCCAGAAATGACAGAAAATCAGACACACACACACACACACACACACACACACACACACAGTTTTGTGGCCTGCAAATAAGCCTTCAAAAGTAGAAGTGGACTACCTGTCCCCACACTTGCACTTTATTCTTCTTACTTGGATTCTTCTGATCTTCACCAATTTTTCCAGGCTCCATCAATCCATCTTAAGTAAGGCTTCTTCTGGGTCTGGTTCCACATGGATTTTATCTACATAAGCTGTTTCACAGCCCACTCTTCTCCATATTTTGTGACATGCATAGTCCACCCACCATGCATAGTCACACTTTATTATATTAATCATCATCAGGTTTTAGCTTCTCTTAGCTCTCAGTTGTATCATATTCTATTACTGAATACAGAATCAAATTGTTTCAGATACATAGTTTTGAAATGATCTCTGTTAGGTGTATTTGCAAGTGCTGCTCAGACCACAGGCCCAGTGTCCCAGTTTTTGTTAGTTAGCAGTTAACTGGGAAGGTTCATAGATGGGCTGTGCTAAGCAAGATTTAGATTTGGGCCTTCTTCCAAGACATGGTCACGTATGCTGATCTCAGAATTGATCTCTAACAAGCTACATGTTAGATTATTCACGCCTTCTTTAACAGCATGCTTTAACTGGCCATTTGCATTCTGCAGAAAAAGCAGCCACAGGGCCTCAATCTGGAATGTGCTCCCTTTCCAATCCATACTAGGGCGCCACATCCGTTTCCTCTTTAAAATCCCTCCCAAGGGCGATGGTTTTCCCCCAAAGGTTCTGTTTACTGCAAACAGCAACTCTGGGGGCAAATAACATGTGTGTGTGTGGGGGGAGACTTTCAACAGGAAACTGGTGTGGAACCAATTTAAGCATGCTTTAAAAAAAAAAGTGAATGTAACATGTAATTTGGCCCTCAAATTTCTACCATTGCTAATCACTGCTCAGGCTAATTACCATGACTATTGCTTACTTTTTGTTCTTGGTATTCTGGTGCTTACTTGGGCAGGGATCTAATATCAAAAGCCTTTTCCCATAAGGTGGGTCAATTATTGTTTAGGAACTTCCTAATTGTATGGCAGGTGTAGAAAATAAGTTTTTTTCATTGTATTTAATAGGAATGATGGCACAAGCGTTGTCTGGAAGTTTTGCTTCAGGTTTTCAGGCTTATTTGGAACAAATCCCTATAACTGATATTGGGAGTTTCACATGAATTGTCGGAGTTTCCAAACATAATGTATTTCCAAAGCTAGGTTTTGGCATTTATTTATTCTATTCCCAGTTGTTTCAGTGTTAAGTGTGAAAGGTATTTCAGCCTCAATATAGAGTTACTTCAGTTTTCTGCTGTTACTCATAGTGGTGACCTGAAATGGCCTCCCCAGTTCATTTTGGAAGTGGGGGAGGTGGGCCTCTGGAATAGTATAGCTATAGCACAGAGGCTGCAGTACAGGCAATTGTCAAAAATCAGGTGCCCTGTCTTGCACAAGCAGAAGCATTTCCCTTTAGTGCAAAGCAGACAGTAGGAATAAATGGTAAATTCCCCCAATGGATGGAAGTAAATAGTGGGGTCCCACAGGGATCTGTATTGGGACCAGTGCTTTTCACCCTGTTCATACATGATCTGGAATTTGGAGTGAGCAGTCAAGTGGCCAAGTTTGTGGATGACACCAAATTATTTAGGGTGGTTAAAACAAAAAGGGATTGTGAAGAGCTCCAAAAGGATCTCTCCAAACTGGGAGAAAGAAAAGGAAAGGTTCCTCCTGTGCAAGCACCGGGTCATTACTGACCCTAGAGGGATGCAGCTTATGCTGGTGTTTTCATGGCAGACTATAGCGGGGTGGTTTGTCATTGCCTTCCCCAGTCGTGACTACCTTTTCCCCCAGCAAGCTGGGTCCTTATTTTACTGACCTTGGAAGGATGGAAGGCTGAGTCGACCTGAGTTGCTACCCGAGACCCAGCTTCCGCTGGGATCGAACTCAGGTCATGGGGAGAGTTTCGGTTGCAATACTGCCACCTACCACTCTGCGCCACACAAGGCTCAAACTGGGAGAATGGACATTTAAATGGCAAATGTGGTTCAATGTACGTGTGAAGTGATGCATGTTGGGGCAAAACAATCCCAACTTCAAGTATAGCCTGATGGGATCTGAGCTAGCAGTGAGCAACCAGGAAACAGATTTTGGGGTTGTGGTGGATAGCTCAATGAAGATGTCAACCCAGTGTGTGGCCGCTGTAAAAAAAAAGGCAAACTCCATATTAGGCATAATTAGAAAAGGAACTGAGACTAAAACCGCAAATATCGTACTGCCCCTATACAAATCTATGGTGCGACCACACTTGGAATACTGTGTCCAGTTCTGGTCTCCACACTTAAAAAAGATATTGTAGATCTGGAAAAAGTGCAGAAAAGGGCAACTAAAATGATCAAGGGGCTGGAGCATCTCCTCTATGAGATAAGGTTATAACAGCTGGGATTGTTGAGCTTGGAAGAACAGTGGGTAAGGGGAGACATGATAGAAGTCTATGAAATTATGCATGGTGTGGAGAAAGTGGATAGGGAGACATTTTTCTCCATCTCTCAAGATACTAGAACCCAGGGTCATCCTATGAAGCTGATTGGTGGGAGATTCAGGACAGATAATAGGAAGTACTTCTTCACACAGCGCATAGTTAAACTATGGAATTCACTACCACAGGATGTAGTGATGTCCACCAATTTGGATGGCTTTAAAAGGGGGCTGGACAAATTCCTGGAGGAAAAGGCTACCAATGATTACTAGTCCTTATGGCTATGTGCTACCTCCAGTACCAGAGGCAGTGAGCCTACGTAACCAGTTGCGGGGGAACATGGGCGATAGGGTACTGTTGTGCTCGTGCCCTGCTTGTGGGTTCCTGGTCGACAGCTGGTTGGCCACTGTGTGAACAGAATGCTGAACTAGATGGACCCTTGGTCTGATCCAGCATGGCTCTTCTTAGGTTCTTACGTTCACTGTTGGATATAATGATGACCCGATGCCTTTATTGGTGTCTTGTCTCTCAATTCCATTCCAGAGAGAAAGAGAGACTAAGAGATAAGAGATGGATGCTTGGAAAAAAGGGAGGTGGTTTAACTTTAGATGGAGAAGGCTAGAAATGGGTCCTGCCTCTTTGGCTTCTAGCATTAAACCCAGAGACCCTGAGAAGGAAGCTAAATCCTGAAACCTTGAGGCTGTTCATGCAACACACTGACCCACATTCAGTGGTTAAGTGCAGGTTGTTGTTGAACTGTGGGTTGTTCGTTGAACTGTGGGTTCATGTGTTGTCTGAACCCAGGATGTTTCCACAGGGTGGCTTGTTAACCACCCTGAACAACCCAACAATAAATCATGGGTTCTCAAGGTGGCTTGTTCAAGAAAAATAAGCCACACTACATGGTTAAGAAGCCACCCTGCAGAAAATGTCCTGGGTCCAGACAGCGCACTAACTCACAGTTCACTGAGTGTGGGTTAGCATGTTGAGTGAAACCAGTCTTTTGTGTCAAACTCTGGAGCTTTTCAGGAGTCTAAGCACTAAACATGCAAGTTCATCTGTTTCCTATTGGAGCTGTCTTAAGGCATAGCCAGACAATCACTAGGGGTAAAAAATTCCCATATAGAGGATTCCCTCTATAATTTCAGCTTAATCAACAAGAATTTGGAAGCTGGGCAGGAGGCCCCCCCCCAAAAAAAACAGCAAGGTAAAAAAAGAAGACATCCCCCCGCTATTTCTCAACCTAAAGCATTAACAATGCTCAGTAGCATGGTTATCAGTTATCACTGCCTCCTGCACTATGCAATTCTAGCATTCTCGTTGTAGTCCCAAATGTTAAGAGAGGTGACACAGAGAGAATATATGGTAATATTTGTGGTAGAAGTCATAAAGTTGCCATGAGCTGGCAGGTGCATTTTGAGCATTATTGAGAGAAGGGAAGTGGAGCATTTTCCTCCACCTGGATGTTTCAGACCACATATGATTAATTAATCAGGGACACATACATTGCTGTTTAGTATGTTATTGATAATGATGATTATCTTCTTTCCTTTGGGAAATTTAATTTTAAAAATCAATAAAAATTTGTTTCTTAAAAGGGAAGAAGCTTTTCGTTTCTTCTTGCAGCAAAAATGGTAAACCCTCAGCCCTCTCCCAGGAGAATGAAGCATAAAAGAATGAGAAACTAGGAGAAGGAGTTGGAAGTGTGAGAATCAGGAACATTACAGTGAAAGGATTATTATGCCAATAGAGAAACTTGTGGATAGTAGGGATGTCGGAGAATTTCTCCACGAATCTCCGAGAGGCCGAATGCCAACGCATTCGGCCGCCCGAAATTGGTGGAGAAACAGTCCGCCCCCCGCCCCCCCTGGAATGGGACTTACCTTTGCCGAATGTCCCTGGCGCTGGCAGCTCCCAGCGGCGGTGCGGCGGCGGCTGGTCTTCTGACTGGCTGCCGCCGCTGCCATTTCCAAGTAAAAAAAAAACACACACAAGCAAACGTGATAGGCTACGTAAAGATTTACGTAGCCTATCACGGCTAGATTTTCAAAAAACACCGTGATAGGCTACGTAAATCCTTACGTAGCCTATCACGGCTGACTTTGGGGGGGGGAAGTGCGTATGCAAATGGCGGCGCCCATGGGCGCCACCATTTGCATTCCTTATTTGGGCACGTGTAGTCTATGTAAACATTTACTCCTGAAGTTACTAGATTTCCATGCATCTAAGTAATGCATTTAGGAGCCTTAATGTTGAAGCTTAAGCTTCTTTTGATTGCAGCATTGGCTGAAGAGGTAGGGAGAATATTGTGTGCCTTTCGCCAGGAATGAATCTGAGTGTGTGGAGAGAGCACCTCAGACTCAGAATGGGAACAGCCAGAACCCGGGGAGGCTCTCTCCCTAGTGAGCTCAGATATGGCAAGGCGTTCTTCTCAAGACCTTGGCACACAGATGGCTCGACCTGAAGGGGCTCCCCTCTCCTCTTCCATGATAATCCAGGTTTCGGGGGAGGAGGAGAGTGAAGGGCGTGACTTGAGGGATGCTAGGGTCCGTTGCAGAGCAAAGCGGGAAAAGTTAGAGGCGGATCTCAGATGCTCCTCTGGATTGGCTATGCGTGATAGCCTACATAGGAGGGAGTGTCAGGGTGGAAACTGAGCCGATAGAACCCCAGAGCAGTTCTGATTCTGAGGAGGATCAGCAATCCGTGGGAGAGGAGCCCGCTCATCCCTCACAGGCACAGCAGCTGGCAGAGATTCCTCCTGCCGGCATTCCTGAGATAGATAGTGATCCTAGCAGTGAGAAAGTGCAGGAACGGGGCTTGCTAGATGCTCGATGCAGGGAGCGATGAGCGATGGAGGGTGCGGAAAGGAGGCATAGCACCCGTTTGGCGCACAAGCAATGGCCGCCTCCCGTGGACCCAAGGGAAAGAGGGAGGATCTCTCCCTAGCCCATAAGTTCAGGGTCTTCAAGTGACTCTCCTTCAAACGGGGATCAACTGCCTACTCGGAGCATAGGCTTCTCTGCTGTTCCTTGCTTAGTTGCTGGTGATTAGCATCTGAAAGAGTCATTAAGTTGTAAAAGGATTAAAGCCTTGAAAAGAATCCTTTCATCTGTGTCTTGAGTTGGCTATTGGAGTCTACTGAAAGAGGCCGCTAGGGCGCTCCTGATAGGGAGAAACTGTAAGGGAGGGGCATCCCCCCTAAGCTAGTCTGGCTGGGAATTTCTTGTTCAAACTGCTGGCAACTTCTCTAATGTCCAGGTTGGCTCCTCTGTTGGTATTCCTAATTGTGTGGGGTAGCTGTTTCCTTTGTAGCCTGAGAGTTTCCTAGAATTTGCATTTGTAAAGAACCTGGTCGTTAACTAATAAAGTAGTGAGCCTGAAGTCTGGTATCTTGGAGTGTGTTGATTGCGGAGGGGGAGGACGAAGGAATGTGACACCTTTAATGATTGTTCTTTAAGGGAGTAAATAATGCTGGGGGAGGGGGTGGAGAGAGGAGGAGATTGTTCCCAGCATTGTCAGTTTCAGGGGATGGAGAACACTATGTTCCTTTAGAGATTGTTCTTTAATGGAGTAAATAATGCTGTGGGGGGGAGGCAGAGAGAGAGAGAGAGAGAGAGAGAGAGAGAGATTTATATAGTGATACAGGAGGAAACCTCTTGGGATTTTATTGAAGGTGAAAGGCAGGGAGAGCCGGGGGGGGGAAGTCTCTCTTATTGGTTGAGCAGCCCCTGCCAGTCACATGACATTCACTCCACACACACACATACCCAAACCCGGAAGTATGTTCTGTGAAGCAACTGCAATACACTCGCTCATGGAGCCCTGCGCAGAGCAAAGCTGGCTCTTTTAAAAATCCGGGTAAGCCATGATTGGCTTCTCCTTCCATATCCTTCTGTTGTCGTGGAGAACCCACCCACCCCCGGTCACAGCCTTCCTCACTATGGTGAGAAGTATTGCATACCTATTTAAGCGTAGTCATTATTTCTAATTTTGCAATGATATCTATAAAGTATATATCTATATAGCATATGCAAATTTCATGCAAAGTGGTGTCCTCTTTTGTCCTCTTTATTTGGTGATGTGTAAGTGGCCAAACTTACCCACACATGAGGGATAGAAGCGCTCACTTAAAAAAAAAGCACCTGAGATGTTTAGGAAGCTGAATGTTGGTGCCAGTCACAGTTCACAGTTTGTGGCTTTTTGATTCTCCCATACAAATTGCAACCCACACATTCAGCCCTGCTTGTATAGAGTTTTTGGCAAGATCTTGCAGCAGAGGCACTCTGACGAGAATCTCAACCACAGCCAACTTTTTTGGTTAACCTAATGATGGATGGACTAACTATACCTTTCAATTCGCCCCGTTCAAATTTGTCATAATAAACAGGAGGAGAGGGGGAACAAATCTGTTGCCACAGCCTCTTTGGTTGATATGAAATAGTTTCTCCTGTCTTAGTATCCTAGGAAACAGAACTCTTGTCACTGAAGGGAGCCAGGTTTTATCCAACTGTATACTGGGGAGAGGGAAATAATAATAATAAGAAATAAAGGTAGTTAATTGCCCAGCTAGGGAGACATGGCCAAGAGCCGCACTGGCCTGTAATTAGGTGAATTAGTTGAACAATGACCCAATTTTCTCTGGTTTCTGGATGGCTGCACAAAACTAAAAAAAACTGCTTCCTTTCTCTGCTTGTATCAGTCTGACGCTGCCTGTGTGCTCGTCTCTTCCTGCATCCGGCAGACAGAGCCTCCCCTAATTTCTCATAAGCACCCTGTTGCAGAGTGTCACAATTTGTCAGGGCTACACCTTGAGGCACAGGCTGAGGCACTGACTAGAGGTCCCTTCCGCCGACACCAATTATTGAGAAGGCTGCAATCCTTTCAATCTGATGAGGACATGGTGACTGTCATTCAGGGGCCTGTCAACTCCAGTTTAGACTACTGCAGTGCACTCTATCCCCTTCATGGATCACTGCCTTGTTGTGGCGAAGGGGCTTGCATAACTCAGTGAAGCCATAAGCTATGCCGTGCAGGGCCACCCAAGACGGACAGGTCATGGTGGAGAGTTCTGACAAAATGTGGTCCACTGGAGAAGGAAATGGCAACCCACTCCAGTATTCTTGCCAAGAAAACCCCATGGAACCTATCACAAGGCTAAAAGATATGACGCCGGATATAGGGATGTACGAAAGTCACTTACCTTTTCGCAGGGGTGATTTGCGGTGGGGGGGAGGCACTTTGTTTCTCCCCCCGAAGTTCAGGCGAAGGGGGGGAGGCGTCCCGCCTCGCCCAGCTGAAATTCAGGCTGGGGAGAAGCACCCCGTCTCCCCGGCCGCGAAAGAAAAAGTGAAAAAAACAAACAAAACCCCCGTGATAGGCTACGTAACGATTAACGTAGCCTATCATGGCTAGATTTCCAAAGTCAGCGAAAAGAAGGGAAGCGAAAAGCAAGGGAGAAAGGGGAAGATATATCCAACTGAATGCAGAGTTCCAGAGAATAGCAAGGAGAGACAAGAAGGTCTTCTTAAATGAACAATGCAAAGAAATTGAGGAAAACAACAGAATGGGAAAGACTAGAGATCTCTTCAAGAAAATCGGAGAGCTCAAGGGAACGTTTTGTGCAAAGACGGGCATGATAAAGGACAAAGAAGACAGGGACCTAACAGAAGCAGATGAGATTAAGAAGAGGTGGCAAGAATACACAGAAGAACTATACAGGAAAGATCTGAATGTCCCTGATAACCATGATAGTGTGGTCATTGAACTTGAGCCAGACACCCTAGAGAGTGAAGTCAAGTGGGCCTTAGGAAGCATCACTAACAACAAAGCTAGTGGAGATGACAGTATTCCAGCTGAGCTATTTAAAATCCTAAAAGATGATGCTGTTAAAGTGCTGCACTCAATATGCCAGCACATTTGGAACACTCAATAGTGGCCACAAGACTGGAAAAGGTCAGTTTACATTCCAGTTCCAAAGAAGGGCAATGCCAAAGACTGTTCAAACTATCGTACAATTGCGCTCATTTCACATGCCAGCAAGGTGATGCTCAAAATCCTACAAGCTAGGCTTCAGCAGTATGTGAACCGAGAACTACCGGAAGTACAAGCTGGGTTTCGAAGAGGCCGAGAAACTAGAGACCTAATCGCCAACATTCGCTGGATCATGGAGAAAGCAAGAGAATTCCAGAAAAACATCTATTTCTGCTTCATTGACTACGCTAAAGCCTTTGATTGTGTGGATCACAACAAACTGTGGCAAATTCTGAAAGTGATAGGAGTACCAGACTACCTTACCTGTCTCCTGAGAAACCTGTATGAGGGTCAAGAAGCAACAGTAAGAACCAGACATGGAACAACTGATTGGTTCAAAATTGGGAAAGGAGTACGACAAGGCTGCATATTGTCGCCCTGCTTATTTAACTTATATGTAGAGTACATCATGAGAAACGCTGGGTTGGATGAATCACAGGTCGGAATTAAGATTGCCGGAGAATTATCAACAACCTCAGATATGAAGACGATACCACCCTAATGGCAGAAAGCGAAGAGGATCTCAAGAGTCTCTTGTTGAGGGTGAAAGAGGAGAGTGCAAAAGCTGGTCTGAAACTCAACATTAAAAAAACGAAGATCATGGCATCTGGCCCCATCTCTTCCTGGCATATAGAAGGGGAAGAAATGGAAGCAGTGACAGATTTTATTTTCTTGAGCTCCAAGATCACCGCAGACGGTTACTGTAGCCATGAAATTAAAAGACGCTTGCTCCTTGGGAGGAAAGCTATGGCAAATCTAGACAGCATAGTAAGAAGCAGAGACATCACCTTGCCGACAAAGGTCCATCTCATCAAAGCTATGGTTTTCCCAGTAGTAATGTATGGCTGTGAGAGCTGGACTATAAGGCAGGCTGAGCAGTGGGTCAGTTCCCAAAACTCAAGAGCTTTCCCACCTTCTATATAAATATCTACAGATACCATGATTTGCGCAAAATGGTGGCCATAAATATTGTAATTTTGTGCAAATTGTGGTATTTAGGGCTGCCATTCTGTCACAATTTTCGTAAATATTTATACCCACGATTTTGCACAAATCGCCATTTCTGTAAACATTTATAGTCACATTTTTGTGCAAATAAAGTGGAAAACCATGAGTTTGCCTGACTTGGCATGTGTCAAGTTGGACAAAATCAAGGATCCACAAGCCAGAGTCCAGGGGGCTGAGCTGGCAAAAACTCACTGAGCTCTCCCCCCCCCCACAATTCCTCAAACATCCCTAGATCCTAGCATCCTTCTAGCTGAATGGTAAAAAGGAGAGGTAGAGTCCTAGAATGTAAAAAATAAAGTTCTACTCCTCGGAGTAGCCCAGTGCATTTCGGCCCTCTACCATGTATTTCTGGGCCTTCTTCAGGTGCTATATAAAAAGTGGACAATACAACACATTAGTTTACATTTATAAACAAAACATTTAAAATATCTTTTTAAACTGCAGGTACATATTGCAACTATGGCTATGTATACTCACTTGAAGGTTTTTTAATGTGGCCTGTAGAGATCTCTGAAAAATGTATGTCTTCAAGTTTTTGAAATAGGTCACATTATAAGTCCTCTCCTGTTTCTGTGTCTGGGGTGCACAACAACACGTGGTAAGAATCATTTTGCTTCTATGGTGACATGATTAATAAACAGCAGTTAATTCTTAATTCTTCTCAGATATACCTATAGTTGTGCTAATGAAACTCAAGGTCTTTCATTTCTGGACGTGCCCCACACTGTTAGGGGGTGTCTAGAAAACTCTGTATTTTAGAAGAAGGGAAGAAATCCAGGTCTTCATTAAGGCCCTCCGGAGTCAATGTTTTTAGCCTTAAAATCCACTCTAGTTTATATCTCCGCAGGGTTATTTCATTATGTATGGTGAGTTTCTGTAATGCCCCAAACCTGATGTGTTTTACAGAGTTATTTGGTTCTTTAAAAAATGATTTTCCAGGAGTGTGCATGGTCTTTTTTTTTATTCCTGCTGTTACAAAGGCGTTCCCCTATACATATTTTGATAGTCCTGGACGTTTTCCCCACATAGAATTTATTACAGCGGTATTGGATGATATAAATCACATAGCTAGTGTTACAAGATAGTCTTAAGACATATTTTGTGTGATTGGCATGATCCTCAAATTCTGCCATCCTGCGAGTCTACCTACAGTAGACATAATGGCCACAAAGATGGTGTCCTGTAGGAGCCGTAGCCTCGGTAAGATATTAGAACGCGTCTGCTCAGAATCCCCAAATTCATTCCTCGTTAGTATGTCCTTGGTATTTCTTGTTCTTTTAAAAGAAATCAAAGGCTTTTCTTGGAAGCCACTAATATTCTGCATAATGTGCCAGTATTTTTTTACGTGTCCCTGTAAACTATTTGTTACATAATTGAATGTTAAGCTACAGTTTAAATGGCTTGATGGTGT
This sequence comes from Heloderma suspectum, assembly GCF_057233095.1. Lineage (NCBI taxonomy): Eukaryota > Metazoa > Chordata > Lepidosauria > Squamata > Helodermatidae > Heloderma > Heloderma suspectum. The sequence continues at coordinate 172,724,998 of NC_139461.1, forward strand.
TCTATCTATTCTGTTTCTTCAGAAGGTCAGTGCGTGCTGATTGTAGAGTTTTGCTAAAAACTATTGCTTATCACTGTCCTTGGATATCTCCTGTCTTTTAGTTGTTGACTCAGTATTTTGGACTCCTGTACGAAATCACCTTCATTAGTACAGTTCCATCTTAGACGTAGTCTGAGAAACTGTCCATACAGGAGATTGTTTCTAAGGGATCTGGGATGTGAGTTATCAAATCTTAGATAACTGTTGTTTTCTATTGGTTTTCTAGAGATAGATGTATATAGATGGTTATCGTTCTAGATGGTTGTCATTCTAGATGAAGCCACCATTCCATTAAAGTGACACAGGTTTAAGCAGATATATTTTCAAGAGTTGGTGTTAGGTGACAGAAATGGTTGGTATACAGTCAGGGCCAGAAATATTGGAACAAGGATAACTGTTTTGGCAGTTGGCCTCCGTACACCACCACATTTGAATGGAAAGGAAACACACCCAGATGGGAGCGAAATCAGAACTTCCAGCTGTAATTCAAGGGGTATGACAAAAGTTGGGCACTAACCATTCAGGAAGGACAGCCAGTGGCATACACAAACCCCCATCGTTGGTGGCTCATAAGTAATGAAACGAATGGCTGACAAGCAGCTGCATGGCCAGGTGTGGCCTGTTTCCTGGATACTCCATGACCAAGCAAGCAGATAAAAGGCATAGAGGTGGTTCTGAGTGTTACATTTGCATTTGGTAGCTGTTCACTGGAACTCCCAACATGAGGTCCAAATAGGGATGGACGAAAGGGACTTACCTGGTCCTGCAGCTTGATTCGCGGTGGGGGGGAGGCACTTCGGTTCTCCCCCCGAAGTTCAGGCAAGGGGGGGAGGAGCCCCGCCTCGCCCGGCCAAAATTCAGGCCGGGGGGAAGGCGCCCCATCCCTCACTGCCGAAATTCAGGCTGGGGAGGAGCGCCTCGTCTACCCGGCCGCGAAAAAAAAAGTAAAGTAAAAAAACAACAACACACACCCGTGATAGGCTACGTAACGATTTACGTAGCCTATCACGGCTAGATTTCCAAAGTCAGCCGTGATAGGCTACGTAAATCGTTACGTAGCCTATCACGGGTGTTTTTTGTTTTTTTTTACTTTCCTTTTTTATTTTGCAATGGCGGCGGCAGCAGCCGGTCAGAAGACCAGCTGCCGCTGCCGCCCCCACCGAAACGCCGCCAAAACGCTGCCGGGACCCACTGCCGAGAGGGACATTCGCATGAGGTAAGTCCCATCCCGGGGGGGGCGGGGGGCCGGCGGAGAATTTCACCACCAGTTTCGGGGGGCCAAATGCGTTGGCATTAGGCCTCCCGGAGATTCGTGGAGAAATTCTCCGCCATCCCTAGGTCCAAAGAGGTGTCCATGCGAGTAAAGGAGGCCATCATTAGGCTGAGGAAACAAAAGAAACCCATCAGAGAGATAGCAAAAGCATTGGAAGTGGCCAACACAACAGTTTGGAACATCCTGAAAAAGAAGGAATTAACTGGCAAGCTCAGCAACAGCAAAAGGCCTGGAAGACCACAGAAGACAACTAAAGTGGAGGACCGCAGAATGCTGCTCATGGTGAAGAGGAACCCTTTCACAACATCTAGCCAGGTCAAGAACGCTCTTGAGGAGGTAGGCATCTCACTGTCAACCAGGGATGTACGAAAGTTCCGCCACGGATCTCGGGGAGGCCGAATGCCAGCGCATTCGGCCCCCCGAAATCGGTGGCGGAACGGCCTGCCCCCCCTGGGATGAGACTTACCTTGGGTGGATCTTCCTGGCGGCGGCTGGGCGGCGGCGGCCGGTCTTCCAACCGGCCGCCGCCACCGCCATTTCCAGTAAAAAAAAAACCATGATAGGCTACATAAAGATTTACGTAGCCTATCACGGCTAGGTTTTTTTAAAAAAATGTGATAGGCTACGTAAATGTTTACGTAGCCTATCACGGCTGACTGCAGGGACGGCCGCCATTTGTGTCCCTGCTAGCCACTGGCCGGATGTCGCCGCAGACAGCCGGCTGGCCAGGATTCCGGGGTGGGGGAGGAACGGAGCGCCTCCCCCCCGTCCAGGATTCCGGGGGGAGGGACGGAGCGCCTCCCCCCCCACCATCAGCATAATCCAAGAAAGGTAAGTGATTTTCGTACATCCCTATTGTCAACATCTACAGCCAAGAGACGGCTTTATGAATGTAAATACAGAGGCTTCAGAACAAGGTGCAAACTACTGGTAACGCTCAAGAACAGAAAGGCCAGATTAGCCTTTGCCAGCAAACACCTACAAAGGCCTGCCTAGTTCTGGAATAAGATTCTTTGGACTGATGAAACCAAGATTAACTTGTACCAGAATGATGGGAAGAGAAAAGTACGGGGAAGGAAAGGAACAGCTCATGATCCAAAGCATACCACATCGTCTGTCAAACATGGTGGAGGCAATGTTATGGCATGGGCATGTATGGCTGCCAATGGAACCGGGTCACTGGTGTTTATTGATGACCTGACTGCTGATCAAAGCAGCAGGATGAATTCTGAAGTGTATAGGCCTTTACTTTCTGCTCATATTCAGCCGAATGCTGCCAAACTGATAGGACGCTGCGTCATATTGCCTATGGATAATGACACAAAACATACAGCAAAACCTACCCAAGAATTTCTCCGGGCAAAGAAGTGGGATGTTCTTCAAAGGCCAAGTCAGTCACCTGATCTCAACCCAATAGAACATGCTTTTTACTTACAGAAGACAAGACTGAAGGCAGAAAGACCCACAAACAAGCAGCAGCTGAAGGCAGCTGCAGTAAAGGCCTGACACTGACAGTTTAAACAAGCATGTGCCCCCTGGTTTGAAGAACATTAATCTTGAGAAGTTGTCACTTGTTACCTGGGGAAAGACTCCAACCTTCCTAGGGCTGTCTCCACGTTGGATTGATTGTGCCCCGGGGGGAGATTAAATTGATGCCATGAAGAAAAGTAGTAATTTTAAAGAGCAACATCTTGACTAGTTTAAAAGCTGGGATATAATTATATGGGATGGCAAATGGACTGGCACCATCTATGTCCTGGCTATGAGGTGGGAGAGAACTTTCCATGTGGCATAAATGGGTAAATCTGGGTTTGTTACGAACAACTCTTATTACTGTGAGTGTCTCTTAATGACACAGAATTGTTGCCACATACCAATGTCTGCACATTAACTTTGCTTATGCTCTGTGTACCAACACTCTAACATTTGAAGAGGATCAGTCTCCTGTCCAGACAGTGCTGAGGAATGGAATAGAAATGTTCAAGGATGGTTCCACATGGTGGAAATGCTGAGATCATGCATTTGTTGGGGTCTCCAGAATGGTAAAGGGACGACTGCCTGGGTCCAAACAACATTTGGGGGGCCCATACAAAATTGCAACATAGGCCCCCTCCCACACACATACCATGAACCCATACATACATACAATGTCATTATTTGTATTTATAGTCATTCAAGGAAATAGTGTGTGTGTGTGTGTGTGTGTGTGTGTATCTCACATATATTTTTGGGCCTGTTAATCCTACTAGCAGCATTGGCTCCCCGCTGTACCTACAATCACTATCCCTGTTTATTATGCTTTGTCCCTCCCATCAGCTCTCCCTCCTTCCTGCCTATGCACAGGGAATTCTGGGAATGGTAGATTTTGAGAGATCATGTCATACAGGGAAGTACAAATCTCTCTGTTTCTTGGACTACGAGTTCTAGTTTTAACTGTGCAAGCATGCTCTTTCCATTCTAGAAAAGGGCCTGGACTAGCAATTCACTGTTCAAAATGCTGCTTGTTCTGCTTCTGATTGGCTCCAGCAAATCTCATGAGATCTGCACAATAGGTACATTGCAAGAGCACCCTGCTCCCCATGTTCCCCAGCAACTAGTGTACCTAGACATACTGCCTCTGGTACTGGAGGTAACACATAGCTATCAGGACTAGTAGCCATTGAAAGCATTCTCCTCCACGTATTTATCTAACCCCCCTTTTAAAGCCATCCAAATTGCTGGCCATCACCTAGGGATGCTGGAGAAATTCGAGATGGACTAAAATGAGCTTGGATTTCTAAGAATACAACCTGCGAAATCCATTGTGGGGCGACCCCCTCAGGCTGCAGGGAGTCCGTGGACTTTTGGATTTTATTTTTTTTTGCTTTTTAACTTTTTTTTTTACTTATGCATATTTATTCATAAGAAAATACGCAAGTTTCTGCTGAGGAGGAGTTGGATGGAATGGGGGACAGTACCCTAAATGTTACATACTAAGATAAATTATGTAAATTCTTACGAAACCTCTTACAAAATTATTTATGGATTTTTCCGCACAACGGGAAAAAAATTCGCATCCATCTGTGAGCAGACGATGGAATAAAAGGCACCTCACAGTCCGCAAAACGCAGAAGGAGAGGATTTTACACAGTCTGTACATCCCTAATCACAACATCTTGAGGTAGAAAATTCCATAGTTTAACTCTGCGCTCTGTGAAGAAATCCTTCCTCTTATCTGTCCTGTATCTCCCACCAATCAGCTTCATGGGATGACCCCGGGCTTTTAAATTTTATTTTAACTGCTCTTTATTTCATTTCCGTTATAATACATGTACATTATCTGTCTGTAGAACTTCATTCACCAACTGCATAATAAATTGCACAACAATTTACAGGTATCCATGTTACTCTATTAACAATAATAAGATGTACATATTCTTGAGAACAAATATGTAACCTAAACTAAACTTTCACTTTGAATTTGATTGTTTTTGTTTGTTTGTATTTGAAAGCATGCATTACGATTTGTTAATACATATACCTTCTTATTTGTTATTTTAATCATGTATAGTACCTTTTTGTGTTCTGTGAGAACCAGAGTTCTGTAGTGACAGGGAACACGCCATTGTTTCTCTGCATTTGTATAAACAATAAAATTGTACCATTCTTCAGTAAAACTGTCCTTTTTTCTTTGTCCCTTTACTAATTTAATTTTATTTTTCATTTTTTTCTAATAATGCAATCTGCCGTACTCTGTTGTACCTTGCTTTAAGTGAGATTCCTTTTAGATATTTCCATCTGCTGGTTATTAGCAATCTAGCTGCAGTTGTTAGAAATCTTATAATTGTTTTATGAAATAAATTCTCATTATTACCTTGAAATATTCCCAGTAATGCTAATTCTGGGAATATGATATGCTTTGATATGCCCCATAATTTGTCCCATTATTTTACCAATTTCTAGAAAAACAAAATCTCATATTTTCTTCACTTTCCGACATTCCCATCACATGTGTAGTGTGCTGCCTAGTTTTTTACATCCCCTCCAGCAGAGTTTATTGTTGTCTGAGTTAATATAGGATAGGCGTACTGGAGTGAGATACCAGCCTTTTATCGTTTTAATAGTTTGTTCCCTAATTTTAGAGGATAGCATTTTAATTGGGAATCTCTGCCAGATTTTATTCAGTTCTTTTTCATCTGGGTTCTAGTATTTTAAGAGAGGGAGAAAAATGTCTCCCTGTCCACATTCTCCACACCATGCATAATTTTGTACACTTCTATTATGTCTCCCTTTAGCCTCCTTTTTTCCATGCTCAACAGTCCCAGCTGTTGTAACCTTCTCTCATATAGGGGAGATGCTCATAGTAAAAGGGTTGCTGGACCTTGAACCCGGAGGCCCCAGTAAAGTGTACTTCCCTCCCCACACTTGGATCCTAACCACTGCTCCAACAATTCTGCTATTCTCACGTTGCATGTAGGACACAAAATCGGAAGCAGTGTGAGGAAATTCTTCATTTCCATGCTCCTCTCTTCTAGATTAAGGGGACTCCTTGAGGGTACCTTACCTAAGAGTCCATAAAATCCAGAACCTGATACTACAATTTCTTCTCAGCCAGGGTAGACACAATGGGCAAGTTCACACGCCATGCTAAGCCACCCTGAGAATAACCCACAGCAGGTTGGTGGTTTGCCTGTTACTCCCAGCAGACAATCAGGTGCTTGTTTCCCCCTCAGTCCTCCAGCCCACTCCCAACACATATCCCAGATGCTTTGCAGCAGAAATCCTTGTTTCCTTGTTCCTTACATCAGCATCGTTTCTGCAATTGGTCCACTGGGTTTCTGGCTCACAAGGGAAACTGCCCCCTCTCCCATCAGATCACCAAATGCATGTAATTTTCTGAGCCCTTATGGTTGTGGTAATGTGTTCACAAACTTTAAAAAAAATTATATGGGTTCTTGCCCAAGTGTGCAGGAGCGCAAGACTGTCTGCGATTTAGCCCAGCATATCGATATCTCTCTCTTGTCAATGTCCTTGTGAAATTCATCCTCAACTTTGGTGCTTGCCTTGCTAGTGAATACCTTTCTAAGGCTGCTTCATGTAATACCAAAGTATTTACATCTGTCCCCAAAGCTGCTTGTCCTGCAGCCGCCAGCTGCTTTTGTCTCCCCCCTGCTTTGTGCTTGTCGTTTCCCTCCACTGGTCTCTGTTGTCAGATATACACATGAGCAGTGACAGGAATCAGTGAAGATACACACATTTCAAGGCAGAGCAGTGAGATGGATCAGTAAAGATACGGAAATTTCAAGGCAAGAGTGGGGAGTGAGGGGGATCATTAAAGCTATGCAGATTTCAAGGCAGAGGAGGGAGTGATTTGAATCAGTAAAGATATGCAGATTTCAAGGCAGAGCAGTAACGGGGATCAGTAAAGATACATGAATTTCAAGGCAGACAAATGAAGTGGATCAGTAAGTATCCACAAATTTTAAGGGAGAGAAGTGAGTGGAATATGTAAATATATGCAAATTTCATGCCAGAACAGTAAAACAGAGGGGGAAATTATGCACATTTCATAGCAGTGGACTTTTGAATGTGTGCACTTGCACAAGACCAAAATATCGATAATAAAAAGTTGTGAATGTGTTCTGGACGTTCTCTAGCATCCTTTCTTATAGATTTTTAGCAGCATGGGGTGGAAGGCATTGACAAGGGATGAGGGAGGATAGCAGTGGCACTAGCAAGATTGTGAGGAGCAGCAGGGATTTTCACCTCTTCTGTTGGGCAGCCCTCTAGCCATTCGCAACAATCCACAATGAAGTCGCCCTGCTAGATTCAGACATCACAACAAGCCACCCTGAACAACCCAACAACAAGCCATGGGTTCTCAGGGTGGCTTGTTTGTGGAAAACAACCCACAATGAAAAAAACCACTGCAGGTTCAGACATCACAACATGCTAACCCGAAACAACCCATGGTGGCTTAGTGTGTCATGCGAACCAAATCGGTGAAAAGCCATGAGCTTCTCTAGGGTATGTCTCACTGTCAGTTTCCCATCTGCTACAGTTACCACCAAATATTGCTTGATGTGATTTTTTTTTAAACTTCCCTTTATTGATTTTTCAGAAAACCATGCTTACAAAAAGAAAATTAACATCATCACAATAGTATCAATGGCAGTAATAATGATTAAATCTTCCAGTCTCATCTTCCAAAAAGGTCAAGTGTAAAATAATTTAATGTAGCCCAGTATGCATTACCAAAACAAACGTCTTTATTCTTTATAATATATCAATAAATGATTTGAAACTTATCAGGTTTAGGCCACATTCTTCTTTCTCAACATCTGCAAACCCCTGAAAGTGAGCCTAGTTTTCATGAGCCTTGCCACACAATCCTGTTCATGTTTTCTTGGAAGTAAAAGTGCTTCCAAATGAGGCTTTTATTGTTCAATTGCCCTGCCTTACTCATGGAATTTTACAGGGGGTCCAGACAATGTCACCTTCCATTTGTAACCCTACCCTGTTTTCTTACTGCTTCTTCCATCTTTTGTCTTACCAGAAAAAAATCTGTTAAGGAGGAAAAGATAGAATACCTGCACAGTGCCTCTTTACTGGTAGCACTTGGCACCCTCCATCTGGAAAGCATCCCAAGTCCCATTGTGTCCAGTGGGGCTTACTTTCCAGTAAATCTGTTTTATGATTATAGGCTTGCTTTTGTTCTGAAGCTTCCTGCATAAGATCTGTTAGCTTTCGCATAACGACAATGTCTCATTATCTGATAGTTAAAGTGTGAGCACTTTAACACTTTCCAGTGTTGGGCTACACATAAATTTGTTGCTATTAATAAATGAATTTAAAAGCCTTTGTATGTATAATCTTACATATATTACATATATTTCCAATCACCATGCAACATTAATTTAGAAAATATAGTAACTTTTCACCACATTTTTTCTAATACACCCTATTACCCTTTCTATATATGTGTTGAAATCTGCACAGGTTTTACATACCACTTATTCAAAAATCTTTAGCTTCTATAACAGAGAGGCACTTTAAAAGGATTATATTTGTTTGCCATATTTATCTAACCAGCCCTCCTCCATTAATGCCATTTCTAGAGCCTTCCCCCAGTTTACGATATATCTTAATTTATTTTTTAATGTAACTAGCAGTAAGCACTTGTAAAGTTCTGAAAACAGTGTTTACAATCTATTAAGTAGTCTTCACCAATCTGGTGACCTCTGAATATTTTGGACATCAGTTCCCATTATCCCCAGGCAGTATGGCCAATGGTCAGGGGTGTTGGAAGTTGTAGTCCAAAACATCCAGACAGCACCAGGTTGGGGAAGGCTATATTAATGTATGTACTGAATGTCACAAAAAAGAGGAAATGCATCACCAAAAAAAGAGGACGATATAGGTTTGCATGAAATGTGGATATCTAATTGATATGTATAGGCGCACTTTTAGAATTACTTACTGTAATTTAAACAGAAATACATTACATCTCACTATAGTGGCTGTGACCAGGTAGCCTCCTGTGTGCCTGCTAAGGCAACTTCGAGGCCTGTTGTCCCTTCTTATTGGTCTTTATCTTTGAACCAGGCATGAACTGTGCAACCTTCAAATAAAGAATGCGTCTTCTTTATTATTTATTTATGTATTTATTTAAAACATTTGTATCCCGCCCTATATCATTAAGATCTCAGGGCGGCGTACAGCTGTAAACAGTAAAAAGGTAAAGTAAAGGTGTCCCCAACCAGCCGTGTCCGACTCTAGGGTGCGGTGCTCATCCCTGTTTCTAAGCCGAAGAGCCGGCGCTGTCCGAAGACGCTTCCGTGGTCATGTGGCCAGCATGACTGAACACCGAGGTGCACGGAACGCTGTTAGCTTTCCCGCCAAAGCGGTACCTATTTATCTACTTGCAATTTCTTGCTTTCGAACTGCTAGGTTGGCAGGAGCTGGGACTGAAGACGGGAGCTCACTCCGTCACGCAGCACTCGGGTCTCGAACTGCTGTCCTGCCGACCTTCCAGTCCGCAGTTCAGCGTCTTAACCACTAAGCCACCGCGGCCCCAATGTAAACAGTATAAAACAATAAATAATTTAAACAGCTAAAGCATATTAAACCATTTTTTGAATATATTTTTATTTATTTTATATGAATGAAATAAACAGTACCAAATTACCAACAACCTCATCAATGCTTCCATCTCCCAGCAATACAATATTCTGATGAGAAGACCACAATAAGAAAAAGAGAAGAAAAAAGAAAGAGAAAAAGATAAAGATAAAGGGAAAAGGGAGAAGGAAAGGAAGCGAAGAAAAAAGAAAAAAATTCCTTCCCCCTTGCTCCCCCCTCCCTCTCCCTCCCCCCTAACGAATTGAATTTAAGCCCCAACACCCCCCGGTCTCCAATGTCATTCTATTTTAAAGACTATATCTATAACCTTAACAATCTTACAATTTAGTATACAACCTTACATAGCATATTAAACCATTAAACAAGCTAATACCAATTAAAAATCTAAAACGATAAAACAGTTAAAACAGTGTGCACGTTTAGGAAATGCTTTTAACCCTCAAAGGCTTTGGTAAAAAGCCATGTTTTAACTTGGTGCCAAAATGAAACCAACTTCTGTGCCAATCGGGCTCCAAGGGGAGGGTATTCCACAACCTAATAGAGGATGATCCTCTGTAAAGTAGGACGCATGGCCACCCTACTTGAAGGTGTCCTTATATTGTTTTACTTGAAGCGGGGAACAGCTTGTGAAGGGTGATCTGGAGGGAGCAAATGAGAAGACAAATGGTTAAGCTGGCCAGTCCAGTGAAATGGGCAACTTCCCACCGCTTTTCAGTAAAAGGGATGGGGGGAAGTCAGGAGATTGTTTATGCATTTCCTCTGCATTGTCTACTTTGGCCCTACATTTTAACAGCTGGGCAGGCAACAGGGAGAAGAGGAGAGGAGAAGAGAGAGGCCAGGGTAATAAGAGATTATTGTGAGCATGTATTTAAACTGCTTTAGGCTGAGGGATTAATGCCATAGGCGTCATGGAAGAGGGGGTACTGGGAGTGTGAATGAGACTAGTAAAGGCTCATTCTGGGTGTCAGAGTCAGGCTGCAGCTATGCACAGCCAGGCCAGAAGCCAGAATCTAGATCTGAAGGCTTGGGCAGAAAGCTGGGAAGCTGCTGGAACCTGGAAGACAACAAGCAGAAAGCCTTGCTCTGACAATCAGGTATATGGCAGACCAGGCTTCTATTATTCAGACCAGGCCTTGGCAATCCAGAAGCTTCACACTGCCTGCCAATTGAAGAGGCCAGAGTTTCACACTCCTCTTCCCTTTGCCAGAAGAGAGCCCTGAGGCCTGTGCACACACAGCCTCCGTCCCAGCCTCAGTCGCCAGGGCTCCCAGTTCAAACCCGCAAGTCTCTTGTGTGGAGGAATCGAGCTTAGATTTAAGCTGGTGTGGCTCCTGAGAATCAGATTGAGCTGGAAAATGGGAGCCTCAGAGCCAGTGTATATATTTTAATTGCTGCTCAGCTAAGTTTAGACTGAGAAATGGCTGTTGACTCACAGTGGAGGATAAGGTGCACCAATTCCGGCTGTCAGGTGCCTGGTGTGCGTAACGCCCCCTCCTGCAGGGAGGAGGCAGGCAGATCTGCATTGCCTGAGGTCTATGTTTAGTAACTTTTCTTTTCTTCCTGTTTGTCTCCAGCATCCTCGCCACAGCAGGGACACATTTCAACACCCATGTGGACTTGCGGACTCTGCGAGCGGTGCGCGTGCTCAGACCCCTGAAGCTTGTCTCAGGCATTCCTAGTAAGTGTCTGGCTCCTCTCCCCCACCCCCCATCCCTTTGCTTTCCTCCTGCTTCCTTGCAGAGCAGGATTGCTGTTTACACTGTGCATCCCTAATACCCTGTGGTGTGTTCAGAGAAGTATTTTATTACAGCTAAGGATATTGCTGCAGAAGAAGCCCAAGCAGTTCTGGGTTCACACTTGAGGGGCCTTTTGGTGTTAAATATTAATTAATTAATTTCATTTCTATACCACCCAATAGCCAAAGCTCTCTGGGTGGTTCACAAAAATTAAAACCACAAAGCGCAGCATAAAAAAATATAAAATATGAAAGCTTTAAACCACTATTTAACAGTACAATCAGAAAAAGAAACCTAGCAGCAATGCAGAGATTTAAAATACAGATTTAGGGTGCAATCCTGTGCAGGTTTAGACAGAAAAAAGTCCCACAATTCCCAGCATTCCCCAGCCAGCATAGCTATGGTGGCTGAGGAACGCTGGGAATTGTAGGACTTTTTTCTGTCTAAACCTGCATAGGATTGAGCTCTTAAAACACTAAAGCCAGAAGACTAGGAAGCTAAAATGCTAAAATACTGGGAGAATAAAAAGGTCTTCACCTGGCGCCAGAAGGAGTAGGAATATGAGGTGGAGACTAACATATAGGGTTGTCTGTCTTTAGGGACCTCAGACCCTGACACTCCGGAAGGAGCCTGGTGGGCTGAGGGGACAGGAGCTTGGTGGAGGAACGGAATGGCACCTGTTGGGCCACATTAGAACTTGACTATGTCTAGTGGTTGAGGGGTGAAGTATGATGGACATATGAATGGAGCAAATAGCAAAAACTCTTCATCGGATCTGGCTGGGTCCTGCAGATGATGGAAAAAGAAGGTAAAACTCCTGGAGATGCTGAGAAGAAGGAAAAACCTTGAGACTCAGTAACCCTAGCAGATGGCTCGTTATCATGGGTTTAGGGTGGGCATGTCCCCTTTTGGTGAGCTGATGGTGTGTATCACCCTGCCAAGTGGTGAGGAGCACTTTCCCACACCTGACTTGATCCACTGCTCAAAAATCTGGGGAAGCGGGAGCATTCAAGCTGGTGGTCAAAACATGACCACTAGCCCCAGCTCATTGGGGGAAGCCAGGTAGGAAAGGCATTGGGAAGGCAGGCCGGCCAGCTAGTAGTAAGCAGGCATATGTAGTTTGACAACAGCTCCATCTTGTCTCTTAAAAAGACTGCTGGCTTAGCCTGAGGAGGCAGGCCAGAGTTTTCTCGGGTTCATGTGGAAGCCATAACTTACAGCCACTGATGAGTCGGCAATGCTTCTGTGTAGTGATGTGTGCGCCAGCACGACCTCCCAAAATATGTGTGGCAGCATTCAGGGCCACAGGGAGCCATGGCAAATGTGGTTCCCAGTGTTCCTGATGCCTTTAGTAAGGCCGAAATGAGGCAACAGTGAGGTAAGACCAAACTCTGAAGGGTTCTGATTCTGACTCAAAACGTAGGTCGGAGTGTGGGGTTTAAAATTCCAAAAAGTACATTTTGAGACCTCCTTTTTTTGAGACCCTTTCCATCAGGGAAGATTTAAGGGGCAAGTCTTTACTATGCTTCTAGCTCATGGACATGCAAGAGGCTTCACTGTTAACTATTATCCTCCTCAGCAAACGTATTTGGCTCACAAGCAGAGGACTGTAAAGCCACTTGACCTATTTCCTTTAAAAGTGTCTTTCTGTTGTGCAAATGCAGTTGGTGAGTGGCATATTGTCTCCTGAATTGCCTGGGAAGCTCTTGGGATTTTTCTGGTGGGTGGGCAGCTCTTTGTTTTAGGAATGGTCATTTGGTCTCTCCCAGTTCTGTGTCATGTGCCCGCCCAATTTTACCTCCCCCAGACCAAAGTATTCTAGTAGCCTTGTGTGGCGCAGGGTGGTAGGCGACAGTATGGCAACCGAAACTCTCCCCACGACCTGAGTTCGATCCCAGCGGAAGCTGGGTCTCGGGTAGCCGGCTCAGGTCAACTCAGCCTTCCATCCTTCCGAGGTCGGTAAAATGAGTACCCAGCTTGCTGGGGAAAAGGTAGTCATGACTGGGGGAGGCAATGGCAAACCACCCCGCTATAGTCTGCCATGAAAATGCCAGCGCAAGCAGCGTCCCTCTAGGGGTCAGTAATGACCCGGTGCTTGCACAGGACGAACCTTTCCATTAACAAATAACCTTTCAGTCCCTGCTTCAGTCTATGCTGACTTCTTCAGATTGGAGTGGCTCCTCCCGCTCCCCCTCCTCCCCCTCCCCAGGCTCCTTTCCTGTGGCAGAGGGACATTGTGCTGACTGGATCTGGCCATGGTGCTTCTTTGTGATTGTGCTTTCCCCTTCTCTCTTCTTCCAAGGTTTACAGATTGTGCTCAAATCCATCATGAAGGCAATGGTGCCTCTCCTCCAGATAGGCCTCCTCCTTTTTTTTGCTATCCTGATGTTTGCCATCATTGGCCTGGAGTTCTATAGTGGGAAGCTGCACCGGGCTTGCTACATCAACAATTCAGGTGAGGAGTGCTATGTGTCCCCTTTCCTTTTCTGACTTCACTGGAGTTCCTGGATTTTTTAATGCAGCCCCTATGGGCAGTATCCTATAAGACACAACTGCTGACACGAATTGTGTTGCACCAGTGCTGGCTCCAGGCTTTTCAGGGCCCTTGGGCCAGACACCTAAAGCGAGCCCCCTCCCTCCGTGCATCTGCCTTCACTGCCATTGTCTCCAGCTGCTGTTGCTTCTCCTCCTCCTCTTTCTCATCATTGCTGCCACTTGTTTGCTTGATATGCAGAGAGCCAGCGAGCAAACAGGCCATGGCATCTCCTGCTCCTCCTCCCCATCACCACTGTTGTCTGGTCCAGAGCGAGGCAGGTGAACAAGCAGGCTGCAATAGCGAAGAGAGAGAGCAATTCCAGGGGGCTCTTGTCAGTGAGCCCCCGTTGGGGTGTGGGCTCTTGGCAGGTCCCTGACCATGCCTGCGCTTGATGCCAGCCCTGCACAATGCCAATAGAACTTGCTGGCGCAAGGGGTTTTCCCAGAAAGCCCACTGCACCAACCAACACCATTAGTTTCGTGCTCAAGGTAGCTTACGCTAACACAACGTAATTTGTGTTAGCTGTAATGTTCAGTAGATTATCGGCCTATGTGGCTATAACTGTGGCCACCGTGCATGATCAGTGCCTTCATCTGTAGCCACAGCTATTATTCATTGGTTGGTTTGTTTTGTACCCTGCCTTTCTACCAAGAAAATGACACTCAAGTTGAGACCAGTTTGAGAACCGCTGAGAATAGCGGCAGCCTAATTCATTTTGGTGGAAAACACAAATAGCCTTCCTCCCGTGTGTGTGTGTGTGTGTGTGATTAAATAATGACAGTTTGCTCTCCTCTTGATGATTCCTCTTCCCGAAATCTGTTTCCTGAGGGAGGGGGCACCATATCTAGCCAATTGGTAGGGCCAGCCTTGAGTGTTAGATCTAGTTGGCTGTGAGCTGATCAATCTGTGTTGGATTGACTGCTTGTGGGAGGAATCACATGACTAAATGCACCCTCATATAAGAAAAATCCCTCCATAGAAAATTGGCATGTTAGGCTAGGACCCTTCTCCGTACTCTGGTAGTTTTCTTTATAAAGAGATTTATTTTGTATGGAGGAGCATTTAGTCATATGATCCCCAGCCAGCAGTCTGAAGTGGTACAGCCCAGGCACAGGTTTACCACCACTGTGAGAACTCAGCCTAAGTCACAGGAAGCATTTGAACAAGTGCTAGGGTGTCTAGGTATGGATTTGCCAAAAAAGAGGACATGCATCCAACAGAGGACAAAAGAGAATGCCGATTTCCATACAATTTGCATGTGCTAATTGATACGTATAGATAAAAATGTAGAGGTAATTACAATACATGCAACAATCTCACCATAGTGGGGAAGACAGTGACCAGGTAAGCTCCTTTGTGCCTGCTCAGTCTGGTGTCTAGGTGCTAAAAGCCTCTCCCTGCACTTCCTTTTTAAGGTTCTTTCTCTTTAAAGCGGACTTGGACTGGGCAGCCTTTCAAACTGAGAACTGTCCCCTGAGAGTCCTTCAGATACTGCACTGTTCTCTCTAAAGTAAAACACATGGCCACCTTAGCAAGCACATGGATTGTGAAAAGCCATCAGGGTTCAAGAGTTCCCATTCCGAAGGTTCCTTCCAGCCTTCGTAGCCCTCACCACCCCAAAGTAAGATAATGAAAGAAAATTCCTAGTCAAGCAGAATAAAATTTAAATTGTCATGGAAATGTGCTTACACTTTGCAGACTTTACCCCAACACACACACACACACACACACACACACACACCACTTTGGAGGTTTTCTTAAACCTAGCCAGGTTTCCCAACAACAAAATAACGGCACAGGAGAGGTTTTTGTTTTGTTTTGTTTTGTTTGGGGGGCTGTTGTTTTTCTGGCTGTGTGGGTGGATGTTTTCATGGCAGTACTGATGCTTTGGGCGTCAACATTAACTTAATCGTTTCATGATGAGGATTTTTTAAAAAGAGGAAGATCCTGAGTTCTTGAAGCACCACTCCAACAGCACTGCACATTGAAAACCAGAACGCTGTTGAAACTCAAATCACTACCAGGTGGTATCTGTGGTTGTAAGGTTTGCCTTTCTGTGGTAAGGGGGATCATGAGAACCAGTATATTAACTGCATAGATTCAGAATACATCACTTACACTAATCCCTACTGAAGGGTCAGGCTTAATGGCAGTGCTTAGTGAGTGACTTCCATTGAGTACTGGGGAGAAAGTAAATGGACTACATTTGTCTAGCCTGTTGGAGGAGGGGCGATACCTACTCCCTCCTGCAAGGAATTGGGATCACTAAGAGCAATTGGAAGGCTAAGCCCACACCCCAACAGTGTTCCCGGGAACATCGCTTTACTTTCTTAATGGCTGCCATTTACTCCTATGGCAAAAGGTGAAGCTCTGTATTTGGGGACTGTCACAATAGGCGCAAAATCTGATGTTGGGGTGGCCCCGCCTCCCATGGAGAAGGTGCATTGTGCATCTATGTGTGCTGAGGGCACTGAGATGCACTGTGTCTCCATTGAGATCCTTGCCATATAGGAGCCACAGTATCATACAGCTTGTATTAGGACCAACCAAAATATCACACAGCTGTGAGCAAACTTTCACGATCTCTAGAACTCTTCATCAGGTAAGGTGTGGGACAAACAAAAAGGGGGAGGGGAGAAAAGGAGGAGCTCCCCCCCGCCGCCCGCCACACACACTCCTTTGTTTGCCCACGAAAGACTTCTGAGAATTCAAAAGCTTGATAACAACTTTGTGACATTTGTGCTATTCCTTATAAAGGCATTATGATTAGGGGTGGACAAATCAATTTATAACTGGTGTGTGTCAATTTTGCATATATTCAATCATAAGTTTGTTCCATCCAATTTTTGCATCCATCTGCAATTTTTTTTAAAAGCCACATGAAAATTCACATTTATTTGAACACGCAACTTTCCCTAGCATGCACATTTTATATGAAACTTCCCCTAACATTCCACTTTTTCTATGCACTTTTTCTGAATATATGCATTTTTGTATGCAATTTTTGAACAAAGAACTACATTGCATAATTCAGAGAAAGTGAGAATTAGGTTGGTTCACTTACAAACGTGGAACAAATTAAATTCTACCCCAACCCTAATTATGATACAGTGGCTTTGGAATGCTTTCTTATGGACCAGCACAGCTGTCTACAGTTTTTGCAACGATTTTTGTTGCAATATAAGAGCTGTCTGAAACGCCATGCTCATCCACCCTTCCCTGGTGCTCCATCACAGCAGTGTAGAAATAATGATGTTTGAAATAATGTGTAAAGGTGGGAGAAACTATGCTTGCTTGTGGTGGGACTTACATTCTCCAGAGCTTTTCTCACATATACGAGATGGGGGTGAGATTTCAGTGTCACTTCTTTGCATGTCATTTCAAGGGTGGTGATTGAGAGGCGTGGGCAAGTTGTGCTTCTTAATCCGCAGATATAAAATCATGTCTGAATTGGCCCAGTCTGCTGGGAGCAGAGCTCTTTGGTGCTGTCATAACTGCTGGGGTATCAAGCATGGTGCCTTTAAGCACCAATGTGGTTGCATACACCTCTCGATGTGCTCTCATGAACACCTCCTCCCAGGTTTCCTGCCACTCCTGGTTTTATTTTTTCTTAAGATTTTTTTTCCAGTTGGAAGGCTGGCATGCTGCAAAGCAAAGGGCTGCCCTCCAGCACCATCTTCACTGAGGTTCAAAAGAGTAGTTTCCCGTTTTGGAGCTTGGACCCCACCTCTGCCTACTACTTAGGTTCATGGGCAAGTTTTTTCTTTTCTTTTAGTCTTGCCACTTTGCCTTATTAGAAATGAGAATGTTGTGACCAGCCATGCCCACCATGGCAGTCGTTTTATGAATGGGCAAGCCCCCATTGGCAGCCATTTTCTGAGAGTGCCCATGACACTCTCTCAAAATTTCCAGCGTGCCCACCAGCACAAAAAGGATGGGGACCCTTGTCTTAGGAGGGACGGATGAGTTGTCAGGTGACCTAATTTTGGGTTGTGTGCTTTCCCTAGCATCTTCTCTCTTTTTTTAATAGTGCAGTTTGCTGCTAACAGCCCTTGCTTGGGATGCTTGGTGTGGGAGAGTGTTTTCAGACTTGTACTTTCAGTGAACCCTTTCTCCACCAACTTTCCTGCTAAGGAACTCTTGTTCTTCTGCCAAGGAACCCCCATTGCAGAGACTCCTGGGGCATGTTTTAGGGCACACAGCGAGCTCATGCAGAGCACTGGCCAGGTCTGGTGGGCCTCCTTGTTACCCCATGGGAACTGAGAGTGCATCCTAAAATGCATTGAGTGCTCCCTTGGGGCTGTGTGTTGCAAGGGTGTTGGAGGACAAGTCTGCCATCACTGATCTTCTCAACAAAGAACCCCGAATAGCCAGGGCAAACTAAGTTTGGAGGAGTCCTTGGCAACATGCCACCCAGTGTGCCCCATGCACCCCTCCTGTGCCATTGTCAAGGGCTCCTTGGAGGCCTCTCTCAGTCTAATCCAGTAGCCAAGTCCAGACACAGGCAAGGGATTCTTTTCAAAGCTTTATTCCTCTTTTACAACTTAACAACTCTACTGTTAGCAACTAGATATGAGCAGCAGAGTACCTATGCCCTAAATTGGAACAGTTGGTCCCCATTTGAAGGAGAATCACTGGCAGATCCTGAACTTATGGCCTAGGGAGAGTCCCTCCCCTTTTCCCTTGGATCCTCTGGGCGCAACCGTTGTTTGCACGCCAACCGGGCACTACGCCTCCTTTCCGTGCCCTCCATTTGGCGCCGCTCCCTGCGTCGGCGTCGTGCGTCCAGCAAGTCTGCTTCCCATGCTCTCTCACTCCCGGGACTGCTATCTATGCCAGGAATGCTGGTGGGAGGAATCTCTGTCAGCTGTTGGCCCTGGGAAGGATGAGCGTGCTCCTCTCCCAGGAGCGGCTCCTCTTCCTCAGAATCAGAACTACTCTGGGATTCTATGGGCTCAGTGTCCACCCTGACAGCCATCAGCACCAAAGGTGGACAGAGGAAAGGTAACAACTGTAGCTTGCTGCTGCCGATCACTCACCTGATCAGGCTGCTCTGGAGCTGCTGCCAAGAAAGACCGAGCATGCAAATGGCACGGCTAAGGCTGCTCCCGGCCACCATTTCTGTTCCCCAGCTGGAGTGGACAAGCTGGGGCACTGGTGACCAGCAGCAGCAGCCCCCACTTGCTCACCTCGCTGGCCGCTCCTCCTAATAGCCATCCATTCTCGCTTGCTGGTAGCAAGGAAGCAGCAGCAGCCAGCAGTTGCTGCTGCATCACCTCTGCTTTGAGGGTGAGGCGCCGCCATAGGTGGCGGCACATGCACCAACGGAGGGAGGTGGAGAGGCAGGTGCTTTCTTACCCAGCTTCAGCCATTCAGAGACAGGGAGAGGTGGCAGTCCCTGCTGCTACGGGCAGGTCAAGGGCTGGCGATGCTTCCTGGCTCCGGGCTCTCAGAGGCTGCCTCCTGATGCCTGCTGCTTACACTGGCCCAGGCGATAACCATCGAACGCCAACATTCCCTGGGGCGCAGCCGAAAACCTGAGGTGTAGGAACGTCCTGCTTTATGGTGCCTTTCTTGGTGAAAGCCTCTTGCTTCTTTTATTCATCTCTGTCCCATTTGGTTTAATCTGTGTGTGGCTGCAGGTGAATTACAAGAGCTGGACCCGCCTCATCCCTGTGGGGTGCAGAGATGCCCTGCTGGTTATGAATGCAGAGACTGGATCGGTCCCAACGATGGGATCACTCAGTTTGACAACATCCTCTTTGCTGTGCTGACCGTCTTCCAGTGCATTACCATGGAAGGATGGACTACAGTTCTGTACAATGTGAGTAAGACCTCTGAAGAAGATGGTGATGCTCTGGTGGGAAGCAGAGGGTGGGCACAGAATGTGCTTTGTTAGAATGTGTCCAGTGTGGGCCTTGGATGGAACCAAGTGGATACTGAGATTGGCTGGGTACAACTGACTGATGGTCATTTAGACCTTCGACTTAATCTTCGCTTTGATGTCTTTGGTTAGCCACGGTTACAGTGTTTTCACTTCATTTCTCTCCCTATCTCATGTAGCACAGGTCTTGCCCAGTTCACCTGATCCCTGATGTGTCCACTGCAAGTTAGTTTGCTACTGCTTTATACAGTATTGCATCTAGTTCTTTCAGTGCTCCTATATTAAAGTGCATAACGTGTATGGAGTATGAGATTTTGGTATTTACAACCTCAGGCATTATTCTAACAAGCCAGCTGATGCAGCAACATTTCCCCCTCCTTTAACCCATAATGTTTGGTACAGGAACACTTTTGTCAGTGCAGACAAACAGGCTTGTTCAGACCAACTTGCCTGGTTGCCTGTGATGAGTAAGAATTACTTCCAGATGGCTAAGTGGGAAAACTTTTGTAATTGGAATAATGTATTTATTTTCTTTTAGAATGTCAATTTGTATGCGTGCGTGGGCAGGCTGAATTTTTGTTTTGTTTTGTAGGCTAGTAACTTTTGTGGATATACTTTCAAAGCAGGTCAGATGTTTGCAATCAGATCCTTTCACCGCTGTTGTGTGATGAGCAGCCTTGGGAAAAGCCAGCAAAGCTTTTTCCGAACTAAGGAGCTGTGCTATTTTAGGCTAGAAACAGATGGAGGTTTTTTTCTTATTCTTTTCAGAAGGCTTTTTGGGGTCGGGGGGAAGGGTTCACTGCTCACAGGTCTACATTTATCTCGCTTTCGACTCGGATAAGCAGATTTTGTAGGTTTTGGGATTTCAAAAACCTGTAAAACCTGTTGCACTGGAGGCAACATAGGAAAAAATGAAATACGTGTGTACAGCATGGGATACACCTCTCATACTCCTTACAACTGTTCTCTTTTTTGCAGCTTGAGGTCCATGAGGTAGGGCAAAGTCTGCTGGAGAAACGCCAGAGTTATACAGGACAGGCATAAAGTTGGAAGTAGCAGAGATCCCTAGCTGGACAAAAATAGTGTGGTGGTTGTGGCAAAGTTGACTAGAAAAAGCAGGTAGCCTCTCATAGCCTGCAGATAGCTTTGAGGCAGATAACTTGCTCCAACAAATGCCAGAGCCAAACTGAGCCTTATATACTAGTGCAGGCCCTGATGTGTGAGCCATGCATGCCCTGCCTTCTTTAGCGAGGTGTAACTTCCTAAAAGGGCATACCCTCTAGCTTGCAGCCTAACACTGCTTCAGCACTCTGTGGTTTCTTGGCCTAGGCATCTTAGGCAAGGAGGACTGGGTGAATGTGGAGACTGGGGCAATTGATGGGGACAGCTCCTCAGAAAGCTCAAGGTGTCTGCTCAGGTGTCTGTCTGCTCCAGGTGTCTGCCCTTGGGGGGGGGGCGGCCCAAGGATTTGTGTCTGGTAGTGCTGCTTCCTCTCTCATCTCCAGACTTGTGCTGGTGGGTCACCAAATCTGTGTGGCTCCTCCTAAGCCATATGTTCTTCCAGGCTGGTATCGGGGTCTCTATTGGCATCCAGATATTCCCTCCTCTGAATCAGTGGCCCAGTTGCTGGATAAGTCATGACGCCAACTCTGTTAAAACAACTACCGTCTAAAACTACTACCAGCCATATTCAGTTCCTGGGCGCTGTTCCCGGCTTACAGCTTATTCTTTCAGGTTTGTTGCTGCTGCAACAATGAATAAGAAAGCATCCGTGGAATATCTGCATTGTTCTGTGTTTTTAAAAATTTTCTACCTTTGCCATTTGGCACGATCTACAAACCCATGCAGCTGCTGTCACAACATTGGCCAAGCGGGAACTAGCAAGGCAGACAAGTTGGTAACAGAGATTAGGCTCCTGACAGTGCAAGTCTGCTGAGGGCAGACAGAGTTGGTAATTATCTAAAGTAAGGCTTCTCAGCGTTCCCCATCAAACTCTTCCTGTCCCTTCCCATCTCCTCCTCCCTCCCCATCCTCCTGCCATGAATTCCAGTAGTATGTGTACTGAAGTGGAATAATTCCATTATAAGTACATGACACAACTCTGGTAGGAATCTTGATCATGTAACTACGCTTCAAGGCCTGGCAGACACCCACGGGTGAGGCAGGCAGCATCAGCGAGGAAGAACATTGCTGTTCATGATGGTGCTGAACTACAGGCGTGGTGGCTGTGCTCCCCCTGTTGGGAGGGAGCGGCACAGCCGTGCATTTGGATTGGTGCCTTCCCCTTTCTTCTGGGAAACAGAGAACCTTGTTTCTTGGTTCCTGCTGCCTGTGCTAGTGTAAATAGCTGCAAATAGCAGCCCTCCGCACCTCAGCAAGGTTACTGTAGAGAATAATTATTAGTGTTTTGTCTGTGTATGAGAGATGGAGAGTCTGCACTCCTCTCTCGAGAAGCGAAGTTACTTGCTGCATTCAGTTTAAGGTTAGAACTAAAATGAATGTTGAAAATTGAATTCATTCATTCGTTTGTATATTTTATTTATTTATCTCATTTTGTATCCCTTTAAAAAAGCCTCGGGGCATATAGCAATTATAAAAAACAATAAAATTCAATAGAAACAATCAAATCAATTAGAAATTAGAAAGACAGCATTAGGAACAGTTATAAAACATAATAGCAACAAATTTTAATAAAATCCATGGAGTCTGGAATAAAATGCGTATTTCCCCAAATAAGGGGAATAATAAAGTGCTCAATGATGTCCTAAAACAAAAACCAGGTGGACCTTCTGAATTTATTTAGAAGATAAAGCATCCCATAGGGAAGGTGCCATCACCAAGAATATCCTGCCCTTTTAGCCAGCTAACCTAGCATCAGACAGTGGAGGCACTTGGGGGCAGAGTCCTGACTGATGACCAAAGCTCTTGGAAAGTTTCATACGGGTGGGAGGGAACCAGTTTCATGCCTCAGCAGAACTAGAATTTCACTATGAAATTTGAGCCTTGACAGAAATATCACGAGTTTTTTGTCTGCAGATTCTGGGCTTCTCCACATGTGGCTTTTATCCCGCTATTGAGATTGGTTAATCATGGACCTTTGTGGGTCCTTTACATCAGGGGCCCCCAACCCCCGGTCCGTGGGCCAATACCGATCCGTGGCCTGTTAGGGACCGGGCCGCAGTAGGGGTAGGGAACCCCCCCTTACCTTGGGTCCATGGCGGGGGAGGCGATCCATCCCTCCCCCTTGCCCCGGAATCCTCGCTGGCCCTGGCCAGCTCCACTCCGCGGCGAATCCACGGAGCTGCTGGCTGGCTCCGGCCCTGTTCTTTGCAGTAATAGCCTATTAGTGCAAAGAACAGGGACGTAAATGGCATCCGCTATGCGGATGCCATTTGCATCCCAGCGGCTGGAAGTCCTCCCCCGGCCAGAGCCAGCCAGCAGCTCTGCGGCGAGTCCAGGGCCAACGAGGACTCCAGGGGGGGGAGGAACGGATCTCCCCCCCCCGCAGACCCAAGGTGAGGGGGGTTCCCACACCCCTACTGCAGCCCAGTCCCATCCCCCCCCCGGTCTGTGGAAAAATGGTCTTCCACGGACCAGTCCCTGGTCCCAAAAAGGTTGAGGACCACTGCTTTACATGATATTGTCAACCTCCAGAGCATTTCCCACGCTAAATGACCTTTATCCCATTTTTTTAAAGGTCAGAGATAATGAGCTATCAATTTACAGCGCATTGAATTTCCTCGTGAAAAGAGGAAATCCCACAATGAGAGGAGCCAGAGCACAGTACCATCTAGTAGCTGTATAACAAAACATATAGAACAACAGAGATAAGGGGGAAATGGGAGGGGGGGAGGGAAGCACTTGTAAAGGGAGCCCGTCGTGATCCTGCATTTAAAACGGAAGAAAAAAGCCCCGGTAAAGTTGCGGAATTTTAGCCTGGTGTAGAAATGCTCTCTGTGTGGCCTTTCAGTCCATCAGAGGTGCTGAGCACAGCCTGGAGAGGGGGCTGATCTTGAGCAGGAATCATTTGGTAGTGAGAAACAAGTAGCAGTTTCTGGGTAACGAGTACCAGATAGTCAGGTAATGGTCAGGCTCTTCAGGACCTGGGAGAGCAGAAAATTCTGGCTCAAAGTTAGGACTGGAGGGCTGGGCCAAATGTTTTGAAAATAAACATTTTTGGCATAAAAAGGAGGCCTTAGAGGGGGTGCAGGGTTTTGTAAAAGCCTCTCCCTTACTTTGTTTGCTTGTTATCTGGAGGGATAATGACTGTATTCCTTCTCCATTGCTTGGCACCAGTTTGGCAGGAAGCAGTGCCTTCACTCTGGTGTGGCTTTTAGATATCATCACATAGTCAACTCTGATTGGCTATATGGCATCATCAGAGTGAGGGGCTCTCACTCTGGTAACATGAGCCAAAAGAGAGAGAAAAATCTTAGCAGTGGTGGGAAGCGCAGTTGTTGCTGGTAGGGCTACCAGTTTGCTTCAGTTTCAGTCCCAACCCTGCCAAATTTCCAGAAGTGAAGTGGGGTGGGGGCATTTCAGCTCATCTTCAGTCAACACTATCAGGGTAAGCTAGTGGTATAAGTAGAAAAATTCTCTGCTGGTATTTCAAATTGTAGTGGAGTTATCCCTTCCCTCTTCAGCCGTGCAGAAGAGGCTATTCAGATCCTCACAGATCAGATGGAGCAGTGGAAAGAGGAAGGCAAGGCAAGAAGGTGGTGGTGGGGTGTCTCTTGTTCCAGCATCCTGAGCTCAGCTCCTCTGCTGCCTCTTTGAGTGACTTCCATGGAGTGGATGTTGGGCTGTAACATCCTAGTGTGACAGGCCACTTAGTTACCCAGAACTTGGTGCTTCAGAAGTCAGCACGCATCTCTGGGCTCTCTTCCTGCTGCCATCTGGAGCTGGTGGTTGAAGCCAGGAGTAGCCTGGCAGAAGGGCAGCAGAACACCCACTACAGCTTTATAGCATCACAGAAATCTCATGGCAATGGTGGACTGCCCATCCTGGCTCGCCGCTTGCTTACACTTCTGCGCTAATCTCAGGTTTTGAAAACTTGAGTTTTCCTCATGAAACTTCCGTCACCCAAACTCAAGCTTTGTGGGATTGGAGGCCATTTGAACAGGACTGTTTTGAAAGTGGGTTTCTGTCATTTCTGCTTTGATGGCATTAACAACACAATCCTTCATGCCTCAAGCGAAGATTTCTCTGTTCGGACCTGAATGGTTAAACTCTGCAGAAAGGAGTGGGTAGTCAGCATGACTAAATGGAAGTGTATCACTAAAGCAACGTTTCTCTAAAAACAATTTTCTATATTTGGGTTCAAGGTTTTTATTTTTACTTTTTGACGTATGCTTGTACTGAAGTTGTTAAATAGCAGTATACATGGGACGCAGCCCCTTTTTCATGGTCTCTCTTCACATTCGCTACTCTAGTTTTATGTGCCGATTTTATAGTTCGTTTTGATAGTTTCTCCTCCATCCAGGCATCTCATGACAACAGCTGGAGGAAGCTGTTATGAATGTTGAAGAATGACATCCTTTGAATAGCCAGCCAGCCATAGAGGGAGGAGTTTAGATTAGCCAGATTCCTCTGGTGGCAATTCTTCCAGCTCAGGCCAGTCTGCCTTTTTGTTATGTCTGCCCCTGTTTTGCAGGGGGTCAATTACCATGATTTTAGGGAAAACTGCAAAGGTTGCCTAGGACTTAAGCAGGAATGCTTAACATGTTTTATACTTAACTCTAAACATGTTTGATGGATGTATGAAATAAAAGAAATTAAGGGTGCAGTGGAGTAAATTACTACCCTCTGGAAAGATATGGGGAAGATGATTCCTAGCGGGACTGAGGTGTTGTGTGCAGTAAATTTATTCTGCATGCAGACAATCGTGTGATCGCTCTTTGTGGTCTTAATCTGGTCAAGGTTGAAAAGAAAAATGGAAATAGCAACAGATTTGGACAGTTTAATCTGGTTTTTTACATGCACCAGAAAGCTACATTTGTAACTGCTATGTGACGTTCATTCACCACAAGTGGTTCTAAGCACTACATAGAGAATGTCACACTCTCTGCTCAAAGGGCTTACACCCTAACAGAGGCTTTGCCGTTACTCAGTACAGTAGTACTGAGGTGATGAAATGGGCTGCAACACTTCAGGCTGCAAATAAGAGGCACCATTTCTGAATACTCCTCCATGTGGAAATGCCATGCAAGTAAAGAACTTGACACATTAAAGGAAAAGATCCAAGATGCTGAGCCTACTCCCCGCTGTGATAGTTTTCTGCTTGTAGGGAAGCACTGAAAAATGTGATCTCTCAATTGTGGCCTGAAGTGGTTCCACCCATTCTGTCACCTTAGTACTGTACCACCTCATTTCCACCTCATTCTGATGCAGGCATAGACAAAATAATACTAATCCTAAATACATGAGCTTTTAACTAAGGGGTCCTACAAATGTTACACACTTCCACATGGTGGCGGAGGGCGGGGCAGGGGGAGGAGAAAGAAGTATGTAGTCAGGACTTCCTTTGTGCCCAAGGCTGGCATCATGATTTCATTACCAAGCTCAACCCTGCGTCTTATGAAGTAAGAATAGATAAGACTGCCATTTGGAAGGTACAGAGTGCATTTCTGCCATCACTGTGTAAATGCAGACAGTCCCTGTATACCAGGAATTAGATGGAAGGGCTTCCAAATTAGAGGACAATGTTTCCAGAGAGACTTGAGCACCACTACCTTTTTTCTCCCAGACATTAAGCACTGCATGCAATCCCTGTGTTAGCACACAGTCTGCTTTGTTGCATGTACTCATGGGTTCTGTAGGCTGAGGTGCTGCCACCTGTTACAGCTTTCTAAGGTTATCCATGCAGCAGAACAGATGCATGTCAGATTATGAACCCATGGTGAGCTGCATGAGGTTTCCATGCTTTTCCTATCCAGAATTTCCTTCTGTGACGAAAATACAGATGGAAATTCTGTGTGGAAAATACAAAAAATAAATTGTTTATCTTGGAATATGCTTGCAAGTAATCATGCCTGTTGTCGCAGCTTTGATGAGGCTGAGAGGGTATAAAGAGGGTTGGTGCTTTTTAGTTTTCTTTTTCTTTCAGGCCAGCTACATGCCACAAATGACCTACATAGGAATGTGTAGGCAGGCAGGATACCAAAGGAAGGAACTGTTTGTAAACTTGTTTGCAAAGCTGTTGGAAGGAGTAGAAGTTTAAGGCTGATGTGGAAGGGACATTTAAGGTGAAGTGTGACAAGATCATAGCAACAGGAGGGAAAAGATATGGCACTGACACTGTCCCTAGAGAGGCCATATGGCCCAATCGCTATATGCCTTCTGGCGTCTTGTGAAGACCTGGCTCTTTAAAGAGGCCTTAGGGGGACGCTGAACCGGTAATCTGTTCCAGTTGCTGATTCGATTATTGTACTATTTTATCAAGCTGTTTTGGTATTGTTTTAATTATTTGTATCTCTGTGCTTTTATTCATTTGAGTTCCTCTAGCTAGTTAAAGAAAAGCAGAATACAACATATATGACATTATATAAATATATACATGAACACATTGAAAGAAAGAAAGAAAGAAAGAAAGAAAGAAAGAAAGAAAGAAAGAAAGGTTTTAGCAGTGGCAGAATGTTGAAGTATAAACATACATCTATACACCCAGTCCTTGTGGAATATCTTCACAAATGTGTTAGCATGAGTGATATGAGTTGGGTTGCTAGGATGGTAATTACTAGAGCAGAAATGGGGAATCTCTAGCCTGTGGGCTTAGAGATGTGAAGGCCCACAAAAGATTTTAAAAAATTAGGAAAAAAACTTTTTTTTTTCCTGAGGACTGGTTTTGTTTTTTTCCAAAAATTTGGAAAAATTGAACAGCTTTGGATTATGAAATATTTTCTTTTAGAATTTAAGAGAAAGTATTTATATCATGTTTCCCAGCCTTTACTCCCCCCAAAATGATTTCTAAAAACTATGTAATAAGAACACTTTGGTAGAAAGACTAGAGATGTAAAATGTCTGGAAATAATGAAGCCATGGGGAAACATATATATATATATTTTTAATCCTAGGATTCCAGCATAGTTGGTTCTGTCATTCCTTATTAAAAATATTGATCTGAAGTATATTTTACTGATAGACACTTATGCTCAGTTTCCCATCATGTAAGTAGAAACACCATTGTGCATTCCTGACAGCTTCAGCTTTGTTCTAGAGTCCTGTGTTTCTGAAGCTGTAGCATCATATAATGTAGTTCTAATCTATTTGGACAATAATTACAAATGTACTAATTTACAAGTTTACTTTTAAAAGTTTTAAAATATAATGATAATTTTATGAGCAAACTAAGTCATACATAAAATAACTTTAGGAACAGAAAGGCTGCTAAAGCAGCCTTCCCCAACCTGGCACCCTCCAGATGTTTTGGACTATAGTGCCCAGCATTCCTGGCCATGCTGCCTGAGGCTGATGGGAACTGAAGTCCAAAATATCTGGAGGGCATCTTGCTGGGGAAGGCTGTCTTAAAGCAACAACATGACTTTGGATCTGTAAAGAGCCCTAAAAAATTTATTGCTTATTTTTCCATTTCCCCCCCAAAACCCTGGGGAAAATGTTTTTTTTCCCCATGACCTCAAAATTTCTGGAGATTTTACATCTCTACATGGGCCTGACCTGGCCTGCAGAAGTCCTCCATCTGGCCCACAGAGCCTCCATGGATTCCTCCAGGGGTCTCCCCTTCGAAGAATGCCCGTTGTTATCTCTTACCTTTGATTCCCCCTGTGCACTGCTCCCCTTCCCAACTGGGAGGTCGGGCAGTGCACAGGGCAACTCCTTGCTATCTCCGATAACAGATAGGAGACAGCAACGGGGATGCGGGCACATGCAAAACTTGGGGCTCAGCCAGCGCTAGGAGGAGTGAAAATTCCAACATAAAAAGAACCAGGCTTGAAAGCCACTTGACTGATTGCCTATGGAGAGT
This sequence comes from Heloderma suspectum, assembly GCF_057233095.1. NCBI lineage: Eukaryota > Metazoa > Chordata > Lepidosauria > Squamata > Helodermatidae > Heloderma > Heloderma suspectum. Next base: position 172,753,567 of record NC_139461.1, read on the forward strand.
AAGAATTATATCTACTTCTTCTTTACAGAATCTTCTGTAAATTGGAAAAGAATTGGTTCAGTTTTCAGGTCATCAGAATATCACAAATTATGAATAGGTGTGTGTGTGTATCTGGTAGGCAAGTAATTGTCCCGCTCTGGAGCAAGTCTTGGCTATTCGCAAGCATGTACTGGGAATGAGGCAATAGAGTAGTCCGGTTGGCAAGCAAACAGTCAAGCACACAGGCTTCAGTCCAAGGAGTTTTAAGCTAAGGCGGGAGTGGTCAAAATCCAGGCAGAGGTCAGAACACCGGCAGCCAGTCAGGCAACAAGAATCAGGCAGCAGCAGGAGTAGTCAAGATAACAAGCAAGAGGTCAAACCCAGTGAAACAGTCAGGTATGTTACACAGTCCAGAAGCAGGGTCGTTGAGCAGTCCAAAAGGTCTGGAAACAGAGCATCAGACTAGGGATGTCAAAGAATTCTGCCACGGATTCCAGTGAGTCCGTGGCAGAACAGCCTCCCACCCCCCTGCGGAATCCCCCTGGGACGGAACTTACCTGGGGCGGATGCGGCGGCGACTCCGGTGACGGCTGGTCTTCTGGCCAGCCGCAGCCAGGCTTCTGCAGCCGCCATTTGTGTTCTTGCAGCCGTGATAGGCTACGTAAGTATACGTAGCCTATCATGGCAAAGAGCAGGGTGATTTGCGCCCCTGCTCTTTGCAAATTTGCGCCCCTGCTCTTTGCCGTGATATTTACGTAGCCTATCACAGTAAAGGCAGCCACGTAAATGGAGTAGTGGCCGCCATTTGCGTGGCTGCCTTTACCATGATAGGCTGCATAAATACTTACGTAGCCTATCACGACAAAGAGCAGGGGCGCAAATGGCGTAGCAGCCTCCATTTGCATCCCTGCTGTTTGCCGTGATAGGCTATGTAAATACTTACATAGCCTATCATGGCTGCAAGAATGCAAATGGCGGCTGCAGCAGCCTGGCTACGGCCGGCCGGGAGACCAGCTGCCACCACCGCCGTTTGCGTCCTTGCAAGCAGCCATGATAGGCTATGCCATTTGTGGCCGCAGCAGCCTGGCCGTGGCCAGAACTCCAGCTGCAGCCGGCCCCGGCTGGCAGCTCCACAGAGCTGCTGTGGAGCAGAGCCGGCCGGGGAGGATTCCGGGGGGAGGGACGGAGTGCCTCCCCCCCACCGCGGATGCCCCAGCGCGGAGCCAGGTAAGGGATTTGTACATCCCTACATCAGACACAGGGCACAATTCAGGAGGCAAGGTACACAGCTGAGGCAGGATGGACGAAGTTGTTCCAACACTGGCTGGGTTTCCAGTGAAGGCTTTAAGCCCAAAGCCAGCCAGACCCACCCAGAGCTCAGCTGTAGCAATCAGAGTGCCCTTTCCAGAGCCTACTCCTGAGGAGTCCCTTTCTCCTGAGGAGACCTCTTCTGGAGGTGAGTATGCCTTCACGCAGGAGCCCTGCTAGCCTGCCTCTTGAGGCGATGACACTCCCGGGGATCACGGGCTGGCTCAGCCTCTGCCTCAGAAGCAGAGTCCCTTTCTCCTGGCAGGGGTGGCCCTGCAGCCACTTCCCCTGAGGGTTCAGGCTCCTGTGGGTCTGGTGGCAGTCCCTGGTCTGGGGTATCCTGGGCTTCAGGGGCTCTAGCTGCTCCTCTGAGGACTCCTCTAGTCAGGGCATGACAGTAATTACGCTTGCAGGTTGTAGGCTAGTAACTTTTTATTTATCTGGTTTGACTACATTTAGCTTGTAAAATGAAAAAGAACTTTTTCATTCTGTCTTCTTGTAGTGGATGAGTTTTATAATCTCAAGTAATTCGTCATTAAGCACTTGCTTCCTAATGAATAGCTTTCTATGCCCACGGCTCAGGTTGCCTTTGTGATAACACATGTCGTGGACCGATACTTTTCTTTTTGTGTGTGCTTGTCTTCAAGACTGAAACAAACATGGGGCTGTGATGCCAAGAGCTTGTTCACATGTTGCATATTTCATATGACAACACAGTTGTTCAGCCCAGCTATACCAGCATTGACTGTGCTGTTTGGAAAACTGAAATGTCTGTCTGTCACAAAAGAAATCTAAGATATATACTTCATGGAGGTGGTGTTCAGTGTTAAGAGTACTTTGAGGTATGCAATGTGGATCAAAGTGACCTAGACATATTAGAGACATAACTGACCTGGAAAACCATTCAGTATAGGGCTCCCATGGGACACCCTGCTATGATTTGACTTTAACTGCAGTGGTGATCCGGGGCAGCCCCTGTCAAGAAGGGAAATACATGTTTTAGAGCAATATACAAACAAGAATTTTGCTGTGATGGCACCTCTCTGCAATCCAGTTCATGCAAGGCTGTAGCAAACCAGAGTAAATAAATGTGCACCGACTTTGAAGATGTGAACTGAATCACGTTAACCTTGTAAGCCTCTTCCAGAATCTTGTGTGGGCTGAGTGCTGTGGAGTAAAATGTATCAGTCAGTCAGTTAGTTTGAATCAGGTCTGAAAACAGCCACTTGCCTGATTGCCTATGAAAATCAGTGGTCCGGTTGTGCAAAGTTGCTTCCTGCTGAATTTCTCCTAAAGTGAAGTTTTAGGGAAATCTGAAGGATCTCACTTAGGTGAAACATCTGTAGGCATTCCTGGGGAAATTTGAAAGAATTACACTCAGGTTAGCTACATTTATCAGGGATGTTTCATGCATCTTTAATATGGTACAACCAGAGACAATTATCCCCAGGTACAATTGGTCCATTTGCCCAATGGCAGTGCTAGCCTTGGCACTGAGAGTTCTGGCCTTGTAGACATGTGGTATTCCCCAGTGAAAGATTTTTGATGCATCAACCTCAAAATGCACCTTTTCCTACAGCTGAGAAAATACATTTTACTAGATGTCATAAGAGCATGTGTTTTCATCATCACACAAATTTTGCCCCGCACATAGTAACATTTCTAAATTCTGCAGCACCTGCCTGTGAAGCCATTTCTATAAGCAAGCAGTTCAATAAGTAACAGTATTGCCACATAAAAGAGATCAAGGCAAGAAAGAAAGATTAGGTGCAGGGCCAGTACGTATCAGAATGTAGCACCTACAATGAAAAAACAAGCTCTATGCCTGTTAAAAGACATACAGTGGGAAGACAGGGAATAGGAATCTCATGTACTTCTTTTCAGCATCCAAACTGCAGCCTAGTACCTAGATCAGAAATCACTCCATGTCCGGAATTTTGCAAGACGCTACCTGGCAGGGTAGGCCAATAGCTATTACACAGGCTGAGTGAGGCTCATGTAATAAAGCAAATGTATGAAAAATGGAAGACAAACAAACTAATTAGAGGCCTGGTCAGTAACTCCATTTGGCGTGCTATGGTCCATGGGGTCACGAAGAGTCGGGCACGACTGAACGACTGAACAACAACAACAACAACATTGCAAACGAGGTTGGGAACTGGCGGGCCCAGCACTCACCTCCTGTAGTTGCCTGCTGGCATATCTCTTTTTCACTTATGTGTTGATAAGGGTGGGATGGGGGACAGGAGCCATTGGGGGGGATCAGATTTAGCCCAGGGGCAGCCAGTTGCTGACTCCTACATTAGAGACAGATTCATAGGTGGGAAACTGAAAATCAAGACTGAGCAAGGTTGCTGATACAAACGTCGTCTGTTTGGCACAGGACAGTGGACAAGCACTGAGCAAGAACAAATGAAACCTGCTTTCTAAACAGGAATGCTAACAAGCACAGAGAGAGCAGAAGTGCTTCTAATTAAAACACGTTCAGGCAGAAAGACAGAATAGAGACCAGATTTGTACTGAAGACGCTTGGAGCAAATTCAATGCCATGTAAAAGGTGCCTAGCAAAAGGGCTGCAATGTTATGCACATGATTAATAAATTGTGTCTGTTTAGCAAAAGCAAAAATTGAACGAAACAGAAATCAAGATATAGTGTGTGGGGACACAGCAGAACTCTTGCTTCTGTTCATGCAGTTGGAAAATGGTTGTTTGACAATGGTGACTGGAAACTGCAAGCAGGCGAGCACACAGAATTCAGTAGAGTCGAGTGAGCAGGCTGGCACACCTGATCCCTCCTTTATGCCCAGCACAGAAACCCAGGTGGGCTGCTAGAGGAGGGAAGCCCCTTCCTCCACATCCAACATAGAAATGCATCTTTCTGTTCCTCCTCTGACAGCCCCCAGCAGGCTAGTACCTTTTCTTTCTTTCTTACAGACTAATACATTGGGGGGGGGGGTCTTTAAAAGTTTGTCTAATTTTCATATCATGGGTAACCCATGAACCATTGTGCTAACATACAATTCTCCTTTTTAATGGGGTGTGAAACAGGAAATTCTTTCTGATTTTCAGTTAGACATCATGAATGCTCATGGCTTTCATTGATACCTGGTGGGCACACAGTGCTCCATTGTATTATGGGTTAGCAGAAGGGATACTGCCATTGCCCTACAGAACAGTTGATCGTGCCTCCCTCCCCCTTCTGTTCTCAGAGATGTCTGCTGAATTCAAAGCCCTTCCAGGACCAGAAGGGCACAGCTGGGTTCAATCCACTGTCCTCTATGTGAAGGCTAGTAAAATCCATGTACTTATAGCAGGGCTCTTCATGTCAGGTAAAACATTCAAAATCCTCCTACCCCATGAATGAGTCCATACACATGCTGCACACATGTATGCCAGCAATGCATATTCCTGGCAGCAGCTGTGCCAGTGTGCAGACATGCTGCCTGGGAGATGCTGGGAGTTGTAGTCCAAGACATCTGGAAGGTTAGGGAAAGCTGCTTTAAAGCATTTACGCATTTCACATGGAATGCCAACTTTAGCCCCTTGCAAGTAGGGTGGGCTGTTCCCTTTAAATCAGGAAATGAGCTTCTGCCTGGAGTCCCTGATGCTTATAACTCAGAGGGTTGAGGAGGAATGTTCCCTTTCTATTTTCTATTGCTGCTCTCGAGGAAGAGTTGCAACTAATGTGCTGCATTCTTTAATTTGGTAAACAGGCCTCTGAGGAAGTTTTTAGTTCTCATTCTCATTTTCATAAGAATTGTTATGTGTTCTTAACATATTTGAAACAAAAGTAATTGTCAGCAAAATGAAATGCGTAGTTAAATGACAGTTTTCATTTAAAATCACAATGTGCATTAAGTAAATTTCAGCCTCTTTAATGTAATACTGGAGACCCCAGATTTCTCTGAGAAAAGATAGTCCCTGGGCCTGCTCTGTGTGTTTGAGAGGATGGCATATTCCCATGGTCTGGGGTCTTTAGGCTGCCAGATTTAGAGCCCCAGGATTCTCTTATGAAAAGACACACATGCAGTCATCTGAGTCAATTCAATTCAATGTAGCAGTCAGCCATTTATACAGTAGCACTTCAGGGAGAAGAATATCTTAATGTTGTTTCACATTTGTCTCTTTAGCCCTTGCCTGCAACTGCAGGAATTTGGCTGTTCTAAATGTTATTATGAATTAACATCAGTTAGTAAAAAACACATTTTTGCAAGGGAAGGCCTTCCCTTCACCGCATCCAGCAAGGGGAAGAGGATGTACCTTGCTCTAAGGCAGGGGTCCACAACCTTTTTGACCTTGAGGGCCACGATGCTAGCTTGGGGATCAGGGGCCACACACACGTATGGACACACATACGTGCACACACATAGAAACAGCTGCACACAAACATAAATGCACACACATCCCAGCAATCCTGATACAGATCATTCTTTCATTGCTTCTACCAGAGGTAGGGAAAGTGATCTGTAGGAGTATCTCTGGGGGAGGAAATAGAGAATACAGTTGGGGGGGGCGGGGATGCAGTGGGAGGGTGAGGGTATCCTTGGGAGCTGCAATAAAGGCCTGGGGGGGGGCTGCAGGATGTGCAGCCCTGTTCTACGATCAGGGTAAGTATTGCATTCAAGAATAAAATGAACTAACATCTTCATTGCATAAAGAATTTCAAAAACACACTCAACCCACCTTTGGGATGTCCTTGAGATGTCTTTCCCAACTTGCCAAGAGAAAGATATTTAACTACACCCAAGAAAAAGCTATTCTCAGTTTGGTATTAGGTAAGTCAACCAAGTACTTTGGGAATATAAGATAGGAAGAAGTTCAACATGCATACAACTTACTACACGTACAATATGCAGCCTCACCTGTTCGAAACTGCATCTCAGTATCCTTCAGCTGTTGCAACAATGGCTCTATTATGGCCTAGGAATAGGAAGAAGGATGCAGCAAAGACGGTATTCAAAATAATCAGGAGGATCTTTTGCTCCCATGAAGTTGGGCCCATCTCCTCAGCTACAGCCAACATACATTCAGATGTCTGAATTTAGAGTTTATTTTCAGATGTCTGAAAGTAAACCTTCATGAAAAAAGTAAGGCTAATTTAAGCTTTTATCGTCATTACACCTAATGCAACACAAGTTGTCTCCAGTTTAATAGAAGCTGGCACTGAAAGGAGTTTACATAGAAATTTATTCTGGGTCCTTTCTAGGGGTCTAAATTAGCCATGACTAGGGATGTCAGAGAAATTTGCCGCAGATTCAAATGAGACCAGATTCTTTGTGTATAAGTCTATGGGCACATCCTGCCGATCATCATTTTTTAAAGAAAGATGGTGATCAGCGTGGAGGCGAACGGGTCCAGGTAAGCCTCCCTCAAGCTGGGTGGCTCCACAGAATCCTCGCAGAGCGGAGCCGCTCCAGACGATTCCGGAGGGGGAGGAATGGATCACGCCCCCTCGGTGGATTCCCCACTGGAACGGAAGGTGAGGAATCCGTACATCCCTAGCCATGACCCAGAAAGGGGCTCCTGTCAGGGTTCCCCTTGTGACCTGGACCCCTTGAGCAACTCCTCAAGGATCTTTTGCCACCTTAAGGCTCCTGTCTTCCTTCTTCTGAACTTTCCTTTCCTAATAATGTGGGGTTTAGGCTGTAGCCATGGGGTGATTGACACTCTAGACTCAGCGTTTAACCACAACAGTTTACTGGTAAATTAAAGCAAGCAAATCACAACTAAAGGTATTTACACAATAGAGCTGAGTGATACAAAAGGAAGTAAGAGAAAATAAAAGTTGCAAAATGCAATTTCCTTTACCCTAGCTACACTTAGAGTCCTCTAGGCTACTTCTTCCTGCTCTGGTCTTCTGACTCTGCTCTCACTGTTATGGACTTTCTGACTTTCTCATTTTATACCATCCTCCCCCAAAACTGAAAGTACTGTTTCAAACCTGAAGAAATGAATAGGGATGTTAGAGGATTCCGCAACGGACTCCAGTGAGGCCGGATTCTTTAGAATCCGCCCCCCCCCCCCGGAGTCCATGGTGGAACGGAGCAATCCCCCCCGCCGCCCCACAAAATGTACGAGGAACGGAGCCTACCTTTGTCGGCTATCCGCTGCCCTGCAAATGGCTGCCGCAGGTGGGATCCACATTCTGCAGATGGCCTCAGTGGAATGGGGCCTGGCCAGCTGCCCTGTGGAGCCGCCGCAGAGCACAGCCGGCTGTTCGAGGATTCCGAGGGGGAGGAACAGATCGCCTTCCCCCCTGTCGAGGATTCCGGGGGGAGGGATGGAACACCTCCCCCCCCCATAAACATAATCCGCGGAAGGTAAGTGACTTTCGTACATCCCTAACTCGTATGCACTTGAGAAAGGACAAACATTTGAGAAAGAAAGAGACTTTTTTTGTTCAGATAAAGTTTGGCTGGTTTTATTCAAAGTGTTTCATTCTGGGGAAATTCACTTGTAGCATGTAGGGATGGCAGAGAATTCCGCCATGGACCCCAATGAGGCCAGATTCCAAAGAATCTGGAGTCCGTGGTGGAACAGGGCACTCACCTCTGCCTCCTTCTGGAATCCGTCCGGGCTGCCTCCTCCGTGCAGCGATCCTGTGGAGCCAGCCGCCGGGTCCACATCGCTGGCGATATGGCCGGCCACCATTGCTGTGCCATATTGCTGGACTAACTCCGGATGCAAATGGCGTCTATTACGCCATTTGCAACTGTAAAGCTGTTAGGTTAACCTAAATGCAGCCATTTATGGCTGCATTTAGGTTAATCTAACAGCTTTACGGCCGCAAATGGCATCCATCACGCCCTTTGCGTCCCTGTTTTTTCACGCGATAGGCTAGCCTAGGGTAATGCCAGCAATAGGTCAACATAACATAATATAATACACGAAATTACAGGCTGATATTAAATGTACACAATATATGTCAGGAGGACACCGTTTGCTTGGCATACTTGACACCCAGAACAAATGTCAACATCGTCCAATAGATGGGTGGACCTTACAGGTAGGATTCAACTGTGCCCCTGCACTAGCGCTAATGACATTGTGCTCATGTAAACCAATGCTTGCATATGGTAACCAGCGCCTGCTACGGCAATGGGTTAAAGCGGCAGTGCCGAATTTTTGGCAGCAAATTAGTGCTTTTTCCCATTGCCCTAGCAAGCACTACTTCTGTTGTGCACATGTTGATTTACCTAGTGCAACATCATTACTGCTAGCGCTGGGGCACAGTTGGATCCTACCCTATGACTGATATGTGATTGCTAATACTTGAATATGTGCTCATTTCCATCTAGGATAAGATCTGTCATGCAGCCTGATATTATGATGCTTATTCAAAAGTAAGTTCTACTGCAGTCTTCCCTAACCTTGTGCCCCAGATGTTTTAGACTTCAGTTCCCAGCCAGTATGGTTAATGGTCAGGAATGCTGGGAATTGTAGTCCAAAACATCTAGAGGGCACCAACTTGGAGAAGGCTGTTCTACTAAATTAGAGCTTACTCCCAGGTAAGTGTGCATAGGATTACAGGATTAGGGTTACAGCTACATTTTTTTTTAAAGTCTGAGTGTACAGTTATAGAGGAGAGCAGTCCAATTAAATTTAAGCAGTTTAGGGCACAATCCTATGCAGGTTTAGACAGAATTAGGGATGTCAGAGAATTCCACCACGGATCTCGGTGAGGCCGAATGCCAGTGCATTCGGCCCCCCGAACTCCGTGGCGGAACAGCCCCGCCCCCCCGTGGATCCCCCCCGGGACAAGACTTACCTGGGGCGGATCTTCCGGGTGGCGGCGGCGGCGGCTGGTTTTCTGACTGGCTGCCACCGCTGCCATTTCCAGTCTTGTTTAAAAAAAAAAAAAGACGTGATAGGCTATGTAAAGATTTACGTAGCCTATCATGGCTGGGTTTTAAAAAAACACACAATGTCATAGGCTACATAAATCTTAACGTAGCCTATCGTGGCTGGGTGGGTTTAAAAAAAAAAAAACCGAGTACACAAATGGCAGCGGCTACAGCTGCCGCCATTTGCATTCCTTCTTTTCAGCCATCTTAGTCTACGTAAATATTTACGTAGACTATGACAGCGAAAAAAAGGGGAACGCAAATAGCGTAGCGGGCTATTTTTGATTTTTGATTTTTTGATTAAATATTTACGTAGGCTAAAACGGTGAATCAAAAAGGGACGCAAATAGCGCCCGCTACACTATTTGCGTTCCCCTTTTTTTCGCTGTCATAGTCTACGTAAGTATTTACGTAGATTCAGACGGCCAAAAAGAAGGAACGCAAATGGCGGCAGCCATAGCTGCTGCCATTTGAGTACGCGGTTTGTTTGTTTTTCCCCCAGAGCCCTCCGCGGCCGGAAATCCGGCTGCGGACGGCTCTGGGCTGGGCTGGGCCTGGCCGGCTGCTCCGCAGAGCTGCTGCAGAGCACAGCCGGCCATCGAGGATTCCGGGGGGGAGGAACAGATCACCTCCCCCCCATCAACATAATCTGCGAAAGGTAAGTCACTTTCGTACATCCCTAGACAGAATAAAGTCCTACAACTCGCTGCATTGGAAGTTGTAGGACTTTATTCTGTCTAAACCTGCATAGGATTGCACCCTTAAAGTCTCATTTGATATCATTTGGTGATTCTTAGGCACATACTTAACTATTCTATTGAAATAAATCGCACTTAACAGTGAATAACTTTGGTTGGATTGTGCCAGCTTGCTTTATGTAAAACTGAGCAATACAATCACTTTAAGCCAGGCTTGCAGATAAGGGCTTGGATCCAGAATTGCCATTCTGCCAGTGGACAGAGACCACTGGCGTAACAGGAGTTCCATGTCCTCTCTTTCTCCCTGTAGCCCCCTGAGTATCCCTCCTCATTTTTCTCTGGAGGGTCCCCCTACCAGTAGTGTAGTGACAAATTCAGAAGTGCAAGGTTCCTTCATGACAGTCACAGCCACGCCCCTCACAGCCATGCCCCTTCTCTAAGATTGTACAACCTTGTAAGATATGCAGCCTTCCACTTGGATCCCAAAACAGTGCAGCTGAGAGTAAGGCAGTGGCATTTCAATTGGATGTCTGGGAAAGAGGGCAGGGGTGTTAATCTTTTTCACCCACTCACACTCACTCAAACACAAGCATTTTAGGTTTTCAGAATATGATACTCTATGGAAGCTTCACCCTCTCAACTCAGCCCTCATGGACAGATCCCTTCTCATGTAAACAGCCCCCTTGCACACTCCCTTAGTGCCCCAACATTACCCATTAGCCTTTCCTAAGCTCCTTCGTTATATCTCTCCCATTGTGCAACTGAAACGTCCACACACCCAGCTGGATCGAAACACACACACACACACACACACACACACACCTTCTTTCTCCCCTCCCTACAACTGATCTTTTTCTCTTTCCCTCCATCAGGGTTTGTTGCCCAGATACATGCCAACCTTGTACCAAAAAGTGTAGCTGACCGAGCAGGTTGCATTTGGCAATTCTGCTTACTGTAGAAATTAATGTTCAAGAATTAACAGTGCAATCCAATGGGTGTTTATTTTGAATTAAATTTACAGAGATCTTGGGACGGCAGCTAAGGCCGCAGTCCTATGCACACTTACCTGAAAGAAAGCCCAATTGGCAATTGAAGTGGGACTGACTTCTGAGTAAACATGCATAGAATTGTGCGATAAATCCTAAAAACTGGCACAAACCAGCCACCTACCCTGCCCCATAAGTAAATAATGGTGGCAGCACCCCCACCCCCCGGTGCTGCCGTGGCCAGCAGCAGCAGCAGCCCTGAACGGGTGGCCGGTGTTGCAGGAGACGAGGGCAGCGCCGGGCGCGCAGGCATGGAGCAGGGACTGACGGAGAAGCCAAGAGCTGAGGAGGAGAAGGTGGGGCAGAGGAGGCTGCAGAGCTCCCTCAGGCTCCCTCTCTCGCTTGCTCACTTCCTTTGGCCAGCAGCCAAGAGGCAGCGGCCCGCACTCCCTCTGCTCCCTCCTCTTCTCTAGCAGACTGTGACCCGGCTGGGGGCTGGCTTCAAAAAAAGTGCTGGAGCGACACCCCGGTGCGACCCGCCACCACTACACTGCTGCCCCCAACCCCAACCCCCTGAGCAGATTTGGACAGTACATGGGGGTGGGGGCTGTACAGAAAAGGAGAGGATATGGAAGTTCCATTTCACAGCCGTATCCTTCCAGAAAGACAATTCTGGATCCAACCCATGTTCAACAGGATACTAGCCTGCAATTGTATGTTTGTTTTTTAATCAGGCCACCCATGTTAGTCAATTGTGACACACTGATAGACACATTTTCCCATTTTCAAAAGCTTTCCTGCCTGGTTATCTGGAGGCAATTTTTACTCACCACAGATGACCAGCTGATAGCTATTTGCAGTCCTGTATTGTGCATGCAAGCCAAAGGATGAAGTTGCTTCCATGATGACTAGTGGCATGCCACACCAAAATTTTTTGTGCAAAAAATTTCTGTAATTACCATTACAGCCCAGAAATCCCATTTTCACAAAGTTGATGACACACACATTTTACTCACCAATGTCTTAATAGTGGAATACTAGCAAAATGCTGAAATCTGCTTCAAGCCAAGAAAACAATTTGGGCCACCCAAAAAGGTATGCTTAGGGCACAATCTTATGGGGATAGGTGGTCGCCTCTGAACTCGGAGGTGACCACCCATCCAATGCAGGGCAGAAGAAGCATGGAGGGGATCGTCCCCTCCGCACTTCAGCCGCCCTGCATTTGCTGCTAGACAGCCAATTTTGGCTGTCTAGCTGTGGGAAGGCGGAGCAGGGGAAGGGGCTGCTGGACAACACATAGGATGTGTCATACCAGCATTTCTGCCTTCCCTGCCCCGGAACGCCCCCCAGAATGCCACATTTTCACTGCTCCACACTCTTCTTCCGAGCACAGAGTGCGGGGCTGTTCCAAGCTGCCTGCAAGTCAGTGTGTGTCTGTGTGGGAGGTGGGCTCCGAGGCCGGTTCCCGGAAACCCACATATCCTATGGCCGTCTAGCCGCTGACTAGCTGCCATAGGATTGCTCCCTCAGTTTGCACTCCTACTTTGTGTAAAATCAATGGGAGATTCGCTATTCAAGTTTGGTGCAAAATTGCCCCTCGGAAACAGATATGCTCTAGGTACAATTTCAAGTCACATCAACTAGTGGTATGCTGCTGGGACCAAAAAGAAAATATAAGCAATTCACCTATTAAATAGGAACCATTCACATTTCTAGAATTAGAATGGGGGTTTCGCTATGTCATTGCATCTCTGCCTTGTGCCTCGGCACCTTTTCTGTCTCTGCATTTTGGCAGAGAAATTAGAGAATTTTGTGTTCTGTTTTTCCATTTCTAATAGCAGTTTTTTGACGTTGGAAGAAGGTTTTTCTCATTAGAAGGTTTTCGCTGTCCTTGGGCTGGCAGCCTTTGGCTTTTCCAGGGACTGTGCTGCAGTCCTGTGGGACCATTGTTGCAAGTCTCAGAGCAACAGTTTCATGGCTTAATTGAATCCACGCTTGCTCAGGGAAGCTGGAGACATAGACATTTGAAACAAAAACAGGGCAGGAATGAACAGGCTAAGTGGATTAAGAAAGATTAATCCTTGTTCACAGGCACTCTGATAGGGATGGAAAGTTCAAGAGGATGGATTCTCAGCTGCAACGAGCTATGGCCAAGGAAACTTGCAGGAAGCGGATAACGCGCTGGAATTAGTAGAGCTGGGCAAGATGACACCTGCTCACCTCAGATTGACTTGGAAATTAACAGTTCTTTCTCTTTTTTGAAAAAAGGAAATAATTTGATTCATTTTCCGAGCCAATCTCCCTGCCAACCCTTCCCTTTCCCCACCCCAGAACATGCTCCCTGTGAGCTACCCCGCTCTCCAGAACACCTTCCTCCCTTCCCCTTAAAGCCTTAGTTTACTGGGCAGTGGCGGGAGCTGCACTGGTGCCACAGGGGTCTGATATGGAATGTGCTAGGGCAAAAGGCCTGGTGGCTCATGGGAGATGTCATTCTCCCAAGGGCTACAGAGCATGATTCCTAAGCAGAGCATGATGTCATTAGGATTTGCCTCTCGCAAGTAATAATGTGCATGTGACTCACAACAATGATTTGGATCTACACTGCAAGAACAGCATATCAGTTATAGGTAAGTGCCTTGCTTGTGCCGCAAGAAAGAAGACAGAATAACTAAACCCCGTGGTCTAAGACCCTGGGCACCTGACGCTAAGGGCCTTTGGAACTTCCTCATGCTATTTGTGTGCACGCGTGACTGTTCCTAAAACAGGTAGAATGTTTTCCATTTTAATTACAGATCTAGGAAAAGCAAGAAACATTTTTAATGTTGTATGAAAATGCTCCACGTCTCTTCCACTGCTCACTCCTTACATTTAAAGTCCCCCCACTCTCCTCATTGGACAGTGGGTGGATTCTGGCACTGTTGTTACCTGTCTAGTTGTCAGAACGCCGATGGGTTTGCCAGCTGAAGCTTCTAGCTGTTGACTTGTGGATTGCAGGCATCTATACATGAAAATTAGCATAGGCAGGTCTTATGCAAATCTGTGTCCTCTTTTGTCCTCTGTTTTGGTGATGCCTAAGTGGCCAACCTAAGAGGGCTACATCCAGGCTGGAGGTTCTGCACCCCTGGTCTAATCTGACAGGCAGCAGCTTTCCAAGGCCCCAGGCAGGGGCTTTTCCCAGTCCTGATCCCCTTTAACTAAAGATACTGGGGGTTGAATGCAGAGCCCTCTGCATTCGAAGCTTGTGCTCTGCCACTGAGCTATGAACTCTCCATTTATTGGCCAGCCACTAATCTGACAGTTGTCATTCTGTGGAGGAGTTTGTGATTTCTCACCAGGAATTCTCAGCACTCTCTTAAAGTTATAGTTCCCAGAGTTCTGTGAGGGAAGCTGTGGGAACTTAAATTGGTTTGAAAGCAATTTCAATGTTTTCACTTGGTATGTACACACACCTTCATTCCCCTTCCTCCTGTCTCCATTCCATGCAAGCTCATTTCCTTCCCGCTTCCCTCATTGCCTCCTCTTACTCCCTCTGCTGCACCTTCTGCCAAGATGTTTCCTGTGCCTCCGCTCTTCTGTTCATCAAACCACCCTTCCCCCGCCCTTTACAATTCACCTCAAAACCCAATTCTTTGACAAAGCCTGCCTTTCCTTTCCTGTAATGTTGGGGCTCCATTATTTCTCCTTTATTTTTGTTTTCATATTAAGAAATGGATGCTATTTAATATGCATGTTCTCAAATTCTTAATGACAGAATATGTGAAGAGGACAAGTGATACAAGGAAGGAAAGGCTGGTTAATGAGTAATGGCGGCTCCCATGTGAGTGCTTTCTGAACTTACAGGGTTGCTTGCAGCCCCATGGCCTGGCAGTACTAATACGGAGAGTGGCCTTTCTTTGTTCTAGGGTGGCCACTTAAGCCAACCTAGCACTAACACCGGGCTTTCATCCTGCAATTGAGATTGCTCCTTCATGGAACTTTGCTGGCTCTTTCCATGACGCCGTGAACCTGCCATGACTCTCCTGCACTAAATGCCCTTTGTTCCGTCTTTGAATAGATCGCAGATAATGAGCTATCAAATTACCCCATTGTGTTCCACTTGACTTCCCTCCATGAAAAGAGGAAAAGCAGCAAGAAGAGGAGCAAGATCAATGAAAGATAAAGGAAGACTCAGATACAGGGAGAAGGAGCGGGGGAAAGATGCGCGTGTAAAGGGAGTCAGAGGTGATCCTGCATTTAAAACAGAAGCAGAAAGACCCATTTTAAATGCAGGATTTTAGGCTGGTGTAGAAATGCCCTTAAGCATCACCAAAAATGAGGAAATGCATCAACACAAAAGGAGACAGGTATCTGCATAAAATTTGCATATGCTACTTTATATGTATAGATGCAAATGTAGAATTACTTATTATAATTTAAACAGAAATACAATACATCTTGCCATAGTTGGGAAGACTGTAACTAAAAGAGTTATGTGCCTGCTCCGTCTGCTGTTCAGGAGCTAACTGTGGACGGACAACTCCAAGGCCTCTCCCTTCTTAGGGATCTGTCACACTCCTGCTGGAGGAATCCTCCTCCTCCAAGGAGCTAGAGCTCCCGGAGACAGACGAAGCCAAGGAACCACTCATGTCAGAAGACCCAGAGAAGATGACTGCAGGGCTGTCCCCACAGGAGGAAGGGAACTCTGCCTCTGAGATGGAGGCTGGGTGACCACCTAACTGCAAGAGCATTGTTGTCTCAAGAGGCAGGCCAACAGGGCTCCTTTGAGAAGGAGTCCTCAATTTAGGGATGGCGGAGAATTTCTCCACAAATCTTGGGGCGGCTGAATGCCAATGCATTCGGCCCCCCGAAATTGGTGGGGAAATTCTCCGCTGGCCCCCCGCCCCCCCCGGGATGGGACTTACCGTGGCCGAATGTCCCTCTCGGCGGCGGGTCCCGGCAGCATTTCGGCGGCGTTTCGTCGGGGGCGGAGGCGGCGGCCGGTCTCCTGACCGGATGCCGCCGCCGCCATTGCAAAAAAAAAAAGTAAAGTAAAAAAAACAAACACACACCCGTGATAGGCTACGTAACGATTTACGTAGCCTATCACGGCTAGATTTCCAAAGTCAGCCGTGATAGGCTGTGTAAATCGTCACGTAGCCTATCATGGGTGACTTTGAAAAAAAAACCAACGCGTATGCAAATGGCGGTGGCTAGGGGTGCACGAAACCCACTTACCTGGTCTCGCAGCTTTTCGTGGTGGGGGGGGAGGCGCTTCACTGCTCTCCCCCTGAAGTTCAGGCCGGGGGGGAGGCTTCCCGCCTCGCCTGGCCGAAATTCAGGCCGGGGAGGAGGCGCCTCGCCCGGCCGCGAAATTAAAAGTTAAAAAAAAAACACGCCCCTGTGATAGGCTACGTGACGATTTACGTAGCCTATCATGGCTGACTTTGCAGATCTAGCCGTGATAGGCTACGTTAATCGTCACGTAGCCTATCACGGGGGCGTTTTTTTTTTTTTTAGTTTTATTGGAATGGCGGCGGCGGCAGCCAGTCGAAAGATCGGCTGCCGCCCCCGCCCCTGACGAAGACCCGACGAACTGCTGCCGGGACCCGCCGCCGGGAGGGACATTAGGGAAAGGTAAGTCCCGTCCCGGGGGGAGGGCGGGGGGCGGGGGGGCGGAGAATTTCTCCCCGAAACTTGTTCGGGGGGCCGAACACGTTGGCGCTTGGCCCCCCGAAGTTTTGCGGAGAAATTCTCTGCCAACCCTAGCGGCGGCCCATGGGTGCCGCCATTTGCATTCCTTATTTTGGCACGTCTAGTCTACGTAAACATTTAAGTAGACTACAGCGAAAATAAGGGAACGCTATTTGCGTTGCCCTTATTTTCGCCGTAGTCTACATAAATCTTTACGTAGACTAGACGTGTCAAAATAAGGAACGCAAATGGCGGTCCCCATGGGAGCCACCATTTGCGTACACGCTTTTTTTTTTTTTCAAAGTCACCCGTGATAGGCTACGTGACGATTTACATAGCCTGTCATGGCTGACTTTGGAAATCTAGCCATGATAGGCTACGTAAATCGTTACGTAGCCTATCACGGGTGTGTGTGTGTGTGTGTGTGTGTGTGTGTTTTACTTTTTTTTTCGTGGCCGGGTAGACGGGGCGCTCCTAGCTGGCCTGAATTTTGCCAGTGAGGGATGGGGCGCCTCTCCCCCGGCCTGAATTTTGGCCGGGCGAGGCAGGGCGCCTCCCCCCCCTCGCCTAAACTTCGGGGGGAGAACTGAAGCGCCTCCCCCACACGGCGAAGCAAGCTTCGAGAACAGGTAAGGGACTTTCGTCCATTCCTACCTCAGTTACAAAGGCCTCCTCAAGGGGAGAGGACTCCTCAGGAGCAAGGTCCTCCTGATTAGTAGGACTTTTGCCAGGGGGCCTGTAATGAACTGCAGCTGAGCTCTGTGTGGTGCTCTGGAAGCTCTGGCTATATAAGCCTTCAGTTAGAGCTTCCTAGCTTCTGGACCATCATCTTACTTTTCGCTCTAATGTTCTGTATCTTGTTTCCTCAACCTTCCCTTGTGACTGAACTCTGTGCTACTGACCTCTGGACCCCTGCTTGACTGTTTTATGGACTGTGATTCTGCTTGACTACTCTCCTGTGTTTTGACCTTGGCTGCGTCTCAGATCGTACTTCTGGAAACCATCTACTTGCCCAGTAACACTGTGCTTTGACCATTGCCTGTATTTTGACTACTCCTGCCTGAAACTGATCCCATACTAGACTAATACCTCCGTGCTTGACTATTTGCCTGCCTAATTGACTTACCTGTTGGATTTGCCCCTTTATTTGCCAAGCACAGAGTCTGACCCAGCTAGAACAGGACAGGTTATTTATCTTTACACCAGACTTGGACTAGACAACCTTTAAATAGAAGGACACCTTCAAATTAGGGATAGGGGTGTATGAATTCCCCACCATCTGTTCTGGTGGGGAATCCATAGTGGGGAGGTGATCCATTCCTTCCCCCAGAATCCTCCGGAGCAGCTCTGCTCCGTGCGGATTTCGGGGGGGGGGAGAACTGGCTTGGGGGGCCTCTTACCTTCCCTCCTGCCAGCCAGAGCCCCTGTCGCTGCCAATTGCCATGTCTTTTCTTAAAAAAAAAAAAAAAGTTGATTGGCAGGATGTGCCCATAGACCTAGATGCAAATAGAGTCATGAATCTTGCATATAAGCCTATGGACACATAGATGCAAGATTCATGACTCTATTTGCGTGTAAGTCTATGGGGACATCCTGCCGATGGCCTTTTTTTCTTTTTTTTAAAAGAAAAGACATGGCAATTGGCAGGGACAGGGAGGAGGCGAACGTCTCTGGCTGGCAAGAGGGAGCTGAGTGCTGTTCCACCTCCAGTCCTCCTGGAGCAGAGGTAAGTGGTCCCGATCCGCTGTGGATTCCTGAGGCCGGATTCCAAAGAATCCGGCCTCATTTGAATCCGCAGTGGATTTCTCTGACATCCCTAATTAGGGATGTCCGAGAAATCAACAACAGAACCAAATGAGTTTGGATTTTCATGAATCTGACCCACAGATTCTGTGGTAGCCCAGCTTTTCCCTTGTCGGGCAGATTCTTTAGACTTATGGACCATTCTTCCTACATTTTGCACAAATTTCGTCATTAAAAAATATGCAAAATTAAAAGCACAGCCAAAAATGTGCTTTCCCCCCATAGACTAAAGCATGAAAGCGTGCTTTTGAGGGGAATGCACGTATTTTTGCATGTGCACAAATGCACATTTATGCAAATGCACATTTGCACAAATTCAGAAACACAAAAAAATCCAATTCCATCGATGAGTGGATGATGGAACGAAAGGCAATCTACGAAACACAGACAGAATGGATTTCACACAATCTGTACATCCCTATTTCAAACAGAAGATTGTTGTCTGACATCCCATCAAACAGAGTAATTTCATAGCATACATGGCGAATGGGTTTTTCGTGTGCCAAAAGGTAAAGTTTGGTGCTTTGAGAGCAAGGAAGCTGAGCGTGAGAAGATCAGTTCATACAAGCATTTGAGTGCTTGGCCACTGCCATGTTCAGCCAGCCTATGCTTGCTTGCCATTGCAGCTACATCGGACATCTGCCTGTGGCAAGGGAGTCTTGTCAGCACTGCTGCCACAGGCTGAATTTAGCTGGATTGAATTTGGACCTAGTGAGAGAGGTCTTCCTCAGCCTCAAATACTTTCATAGATGTAGTTAGTTCAGTTCATCAAAGGGGAAAGTTTTCATTCGTTTTCAAAATAATTTTCTCAACGTTCTCTTGGAATTAAGAGCTCCACACTTCTATGGACAACTGGGGTTTGCAAGAATGAAATAATATAACATTGAACTGAACACAATCCATTCATCTTCTGAATGGGATTAAGTGCTCCATGAATATGACAGATGCTGAGTTGTGTGACTGACAAACACCCATCGGGGTGCGTTGGAGTATATGTGAAGCATGATTGTGAAGCATAATTTCTTAAGTTAATTACAGTGTACACATGGGAATCTTTGTATTTATATTATCTAGTAGTTCTTCTGGAGCTTGCTCTTTTGGGTTGCATTCTCACATTATTATCAGATGTTCTTGCAACCTTACTAGATTTTCAGTGTGATGTTACCTGCTGGGAGATGTAAGTTGCATTTTTTCCAAACTCTTTCATGGTATACTGTTATTAACAGCACAATCCTAAGCATATCTACTCAGAAGTTACTACTTATGTGCAGGTAAATGTATATAGCATTGCTGCCTAGGGATGCTGGAGAAATTTGAGATGGACTAAAATGAGCTTGGATTTCTAAGAATCCAACCTGCGGAATCCGTTGTGGAATGACTCCCTCAGGCCGCACAGAGTCCATGGACTCTCGGATGATGTTTTTACTGTCCCAAAATTTATGCATATAAATTCATAGGAAAGTACGTAGGTTTCTGTTGAGGAAACGTTGAACGGAATGGGGGACAATACACTAAATGTTATGTACTAAGGTAAATTATGTAAATACTTATGTAAATACTTATGTAAATACTTACATAATTATTTACGTATTTTTCTGCACGATAAAAAAATATATTCACATCTGTCTGTGTGCGGACAACGGAACAAAAGGCACCTGACAATCCGCGACACACAGATGGAGCGGGTTTTACACAGTCCATACATCCCTATTGCTGCCTTAGGTTATCCTTGTTGTGGTCTTTTGGTGGGTACCCTGCTTCCCTTCTTTGGTACAGTTGGACTTTGGCAGTGGCATTCACATGGCTGCCATGCCACAGGTTAGCATTGCTAGAGTTCAGCACTGGCTGATGGAAAGCCATAGGCTCCAGTGGCTGCATGAATATTATTCCATGAGATAAGGAAAGGATAGAAACTGCAAATAAAATAGGAGATACAAGGGGTGTGAAAGTGAAGTTATCCCAAAGGAACTGGAGCGTGCACTTGAATTACAGCATGTAAAGAGGTTGTGTGAATTGCTGGGGCAGAGCCCTATGGCAGGGCCAAGTTTCTGAGTCTGCAGCATTTTGAAAATAATACCACGTCTTGTGTCCTTTTTTCCTCCCCTTTCAGTCTGTCAAGGTGGGTATGAACATTTAATCAACACCTTTGACTGTTAGCAGCTCCGCTGCAAGCACAAAAAACAAAAAACAAAGCCCAACCTTGATTTTCTTTACAGCAGTTCCAGCCCTCTCAGCAGCATCAATGCCCAGAATGTGTAAATATCTCAATGCTGACTCCACCAGTATCAACAGTAACAGTTGGAAGCTGGCCTGAGAATGGAATGGAGGTGTGTGTGTGGGGGTGCCAATACATGGGGTGTAGACACGTATTCAAGCATGACAATTAGTGATGCCACTGAACCTCATAATTGCCTGGTTTGGAATACGAATCTGCATAGCGCATAACTGTTTGGATGCAATATGAATTGAACGTTATATCTCTCAGAAAGTTTGAGGTAATATGATACAGTGCAAGTGGCATTATGAGTCAATTTGCAGTGCAACCAGCATTACAAGTAAAACAACAACAAACCCACAAGTCTGTGTGTGTGTGTGTGTGAGAGAGAGAGAGAGAGAGACCGAGAGAGAGAGAGAGAGACCGAGAGAGAGAGAGAGTTCTCTGAAGATGCTTCTAAGGCAGCCTTACCCAACCTGGTGCCCTACAGATGTGTTGGACTACAACTCCCATAACCCCCAGCCAGCTGTTAGCTGGGAAATTATGGGAGTTGTAGTCCAACACATCTGGAAGACACTAGGTTGGAGGAGGCTGTTCTAAGGGGTGATCCATTTCAGAAACAAATTTAGGGGAGTCCACCCATCGCTAAGAGAAGCCTGGCAGTAAACACTGAAAATGTTCTCTGATGTTATGCTGTCAGTGCTCTCCCCGTTTCCAAATGAAAGCCAAACTGGATGTTATGAAGCTGGTTGTTGTCAAGAGTAACAGCCCCGTATCTCTTCCTTATATGTCTCTGGGCAATGGCTTGTAAATAAGATGTGTGGTATGACCTCATCTCACTCAAGAGTTTTCCTCCCCCCCACCCCCCATTTTTCTGGCTACTGCTTCCCAAAGAGCGCTGGGAAACTCAGAGTTTAATGATGTCATATCACACATTTCCATTTGGGTATGAAAGAAGGCACAGGACTGGTTAAAACAAAACAAAACAAGGTGGCATATTATGAATACCTCTTGTCTACCTGGCACAAGGAGCAGAATCATCATCTCATACTTATAGACTGGGTTTGCACAACACAACAACCCATTGTGGGTGACAAGCCATGGTGGGCTGTCATTAGGGATGGACGAAAGTCCCTTAACTTATCCCGCAGCTTGCTTCGCGGTGGGGGCTGGGGGGAGGCGCTCCGTTCCTCCCCCTGAAATTCTGGGCCGGGTGGGAGGCGCCCCATCCCTCCCCGCCAAAATTCTAGCTGGGGGGGAGGCGCCCTGTCCCTCCGGCCGAAATTCTGGCCGGGGGGGAGGTGCCCCGTCCCTCCGGCCGCGAATCACGTCTCCTGCCAGGACGCAAATGGTGGCGGCCGTAGCCGCCGCCGTTTGCGTCCCTGCAGTCAGCCGTGATAGGCTACGTAAGGATTTACGTTGCCTATCATGGTGTTTTTTGAAAATCTAGCTGTGATAGGCTTCGTAAATCTTTACGTAGCCTATCACGTTTGTTGTTGTTATTTTTTTTTACTTGGAAATGGCGGCGGCGGCAGCTGGTCGGAAGACTGGCCGCCGCCGCTGAACCGCCGCCGGGAGCCGCCAGCGCCAGGGACATTCGACAAAGGTAAGTCCCATTCTGGGGGGGGGCGGACCGTTTCTCCACCAATTTTGGGGGGCTGAATTCGTTGGCATTCGGCCTCCCGGAGATTCGTGGAGAAATTCTCCGACATCCCTAGCTGTCATGTCATGCGAACCTGGACTGATTCTTGCAGGGTGGCGTGTGTGTGGGCAGCAAGCCACCCTAACAATCCATGGCTTGTTTTAGGGGTTGTTGTACCCACGATGGGTTGTACCCACAACAGGGCTGCATATAGTTTGACAGCTGACAGGTCGGGGGAGTGGAAGGGGACCAGATCAGCCCTTTAGCAAAGTTATCCTTAAGTTTTAAAGTGTAGGATTTACTCTTGGGGGTCCCCCTTCCATTCCACCCCTCCCTGAGTCTCCCCCAAGTTTTAAAGGTGATCTAGGGTCCACCCTAGTTTCAGAGCTCCCTTTTACTGCAACTGGGAGCTCTGAAAATGGGGGGGTAGATCACTTTTAAAACCACTTGGGGGAGGCTGAGGAGGGGTGGAATGGAAGGGGGGACCCTGGAGGTAGATTCCACACTTCAGAACTCGAGGATAACTATGCTAATGGTGAGATCTGGTCCCATTTCCCCAACCTGTCAGTGGGTAATTTGCACACACTGACAGCTGTCACATTGAGGAAAGGGGATCAGAGTGCACCCTTAGCAACCTGATCCCCAGGGTTTGCAGTGTTGCCCTGACCCTTGCCCCCCCTTCCATTCCTCCCCAAAACAATAGACAAGGCAAGGTTATGTATAGTTTGACAGCCACAATTGCGCACCTCCACAGTTGCGAAAAACCGACCCCCAAAAACCTTTTAAAAAATTACAAAGACATTTGTGCACATTCTTGGGGATGGAAAAAAAAATCAGACCCAGTTTCCACAAAAAATAATGTTAAAAGGTCCGGACACGATCATAGTAGGGTTCTGCCGCCAAGTCCCCTGGGCTACGTGCTGGAGCTGGCTGGAGGACTGAGGGGGAAGGAAAGGCAGAACAACCCACAATAACCCTGATCGTCTTTTGGGCTCACTGGGGTTGTTCCAACGACAACCCACACTGTGTAGCTTATTTCTCAGAGTGGGTTGTTGTGTTGTGTGAACTCACCCAAAGGGTGGCAGATTTCAGGGGTGGGCTTAGTGGGGCAAAGGGACATAGCCTGTGTGTACCTGTGGAACAGTCTCGGTATGCCTCTCTTGAAAGGTGGCAGAAGAGACAGCATGATGTGGCGATGAAGGTACACATGATTTGACAGAGATAGCTTAGCCCTTGCCCAGACGTTCTTCTGTAGAAGAAGCTGCATGTCAGCAGAGCTCATGTTGGAGGACATCCAGATGGATTGCACTCTGAGGCTTCAAGCATGATCTTTAATCGAACACTGGTTGTGTAGTGATCAGGTACCTGACAGCAAAGGGCTGACTCTGTTTTTAGAATGCAAGCAAAAGTGCTGAATTTGCATTATGTTTCCAGAACACCTCATTAGTCAGGAGTGTATCTGGTGGTGTGGCAGCGATTTGTGTATCCAGATCCAGGGCCTGATATGTGCTCTGATTTTTATGTATTTTAAGTATTTATATACCGTTCTTCATTACCAAATCATGGGGCAGTGTACAGAATTCGTTAAAACAACAATTAAAACAAAATACAAAGCTATATAAAAAACAAAATGTCTATTGAGCTTGGTATTAAAATCAGCAAATGCCTGGGTAAACAGATACGCTTTTAACAGGCGCTGAAACACCATCAAGTTTGGTGTCTGTCGCACTGCAGTGAGGGCAGAATTCCACAAGGAGGGTGCTACAACACAGAAGGCCCTCCCCTGGTTGCCACCAGATATACATGCACAGGAGATGGAACAACTAGGATGTGTACATGGAGCTCCTATGCCTGCTGGGATACCCCATTCATGGCAGTGGTTGTGGCTGGAGCAGCTCAAATCTGCATAGTAAATAATAACCAGTGGGACTTGCAGCAAAACATTGCACCCTGGAATGCTTCTGTTCGAGGTTCCAGCCACTCAGTTCCATTCCCCGCTCCCAGTTTTCCCCCTCCAGCAATCAGCCAGCATTCCATGCCCACTGAGCATGCTCAGTCCTCATTGTGTTGTTACTGTCTTTTTCCTCCCTCTGGTTCCCCCCGCGCCAAGATTTCTTTTTTGTACTTCTGCAAACCTTGGAGGTCCTTTGAGTCTGCTGACACCTTCCTTGTGTGACGGGGTAATGCCATCGTGGCCATGTAAAAAATGCCACTTGAAGAATTGAGTTCACTATTGGTACTGCTGATGAGAATCTTGAAATTGGCCATGCCTGGTTTGCAGACTGAGTAGGCCATTCAGCTTCCGTTTTGCACTTGAGAAGTGTGTGTGTGTGTGTGTGTGTGTGTGCATGCACATGCGCGTGCTCCTGCATTATCCCACTTGTCTCCTCTTAAAGAAGGCGTCTTTCCTTCTCATGGAAAGAATGAATAGGATTGTGTAAAAGCATATACAGCATTTTGAGGTTTTTTCTTCAAATTCAGTTGGTGCAATTGTTCAGTTGGTACTTCACTGCCGCAGCCCCACAAAGCACCTAATCTACCTACCTTCAGGTTTTAAAGCCCTTATTACATAGCAATAAGGGCTCTGCCAAGTGGAAAATTCCCTGGGTTAGGATAAGACCCTTGAAACCCATCCAACTTCACAGGATGTCCTGCTTTTTACAAACGTGTGGGGTGGGCTTGGAAGCTAGGCCTTACTTAACCTTCCCTAACATCACTAAACTGAACTCCTCAGAGCTGTCTCAAAACCTCAGTTTTCTGTAAAGCAGCAATCTGGCCTCCTCTAACCAGGCTGGCTTTTGTTCTGTGAGGGACAGCTACCAATTTCCTTATTAAGCAATTGTAAAAAGAGAAAGTATTCATTGAAACCCATTGTATAGCGGATGGGCACCAGAAAAGGATAGCTGCAATGAAGCGCAACCTTAAGTACAAGAGATCAAATTAAAGCTGTCCATGTAACAAAAGAGAATGGAGAGACCAATATACAAACGTATGGAGGAAGAGGCACTGAAACCCCAAGGTGCATAGAGAGCAGGGAAAGCCTGGCCTGGCCCAACCTGGACAGACATTCAAAATAAGCATCAAAACTCATGTCGTCTACTGAGAATTATTAAAACAATGTTAAGTTTGTAAGATTTTCTTTTCAGTTTGAAATAGTTTGGCATGTTTTCAAGATGGTAAATGAAAAATCATTCTTACACACTCGCTTAGAGGTACAGGGAAGGTAGCTAGCCAGGCAGAGTTGCGCCACGGCGGCTTCTTTTGGGCCCTGTGCTTACAGCCTCACACAGTGAAGCACATTTAGGTTTTGAATATTGCAGATGGGAGAAGAGAAAACTTGAGAAATGTGGCCATCGGGGTTGTGGGAGGTTTTGCAGAACAGCTTTGAGCAGGAACAGTGTATCTGAGTAGTGAGAACTTTAAAATTTAGCATCAGTACGCTTCAATGTCTACAGTCATTTTTATCTCACCCCAGTTGCTAGTTCCTGAGACAAGGGGTATAAAATTAAGAGCATCCCCTGAGTGGAGAAATTCAGGACTGTGAAACCATCAGGAATGCATGTGACTATTTTTTGTTTAAAGTACAAGTCTTTATTATTTTTTTCTGTATGCTCATAAATTGGATACATTTTTATGGGTAGGTTGCGGAAGAGTCAAGGAAAAAAATGGGGATGCTATTACTTGTGAAACCCCGTTCAGTTAAGAAATGAAGACGTGGAACCAAATTTATCTTGATGTTAGGAATCTGTCAGTTCCACATGTTTGCTTTGTGGGCTCAGAGCTTTGGGGGTTGGTTGAATTTAATGTTGGGCTTTGCCAGAGCTTGGGGTGGTGGTTTATTTTCCATGCAGGACTTCACTTCAAAGTGCTCAATTTCTGCTCAGCAATTACACGTTTTCAAAGTGAAAAGCCACCTATCTTGCTGGGAGGCTTAGTGTGTGCAGTAGGTTAGGAAGAACAGCATCATTACATCATCCCATTGGCTCTGTCTTTGCAGCCGCACATATTAAACTATTTAATAATGTTGCTGGGAAGAAGAAAATTGGTCATGTGACTCTATCCAGTCATTTGGGGGGGGGGTTGTGTTTTTGAGCACACTCCGGGAGAGAGCGCAGGACAGGAAGGCCTGGCATGCTATGGTTCATGGGGTCACGAAAAGTCGGACACGACTGAATGACTGAACAACAACAACATAATGTTTATACAACATCCTAAAGTGATTTTCAACTTTGTAAAAAAAAACCAATGTAGTATTAAAATTAATACAATAAAATAAATGGGACAGAATAATGTTTTTTAAAAGCAAATAAACCCTTCAGTGAAAACATAAATCTGTTATTACCTAGTGAAGAGCTGCACCACAGTTCCTGAACTAATGCAGAGCTGCAGGCAGCTGAAGCAGTTTATCTGTCCAGTGAGAATTTGGCATTTTAATAGCAAGACTCTCACAGGTACTGCTGCTGTACAGTATTTGTATAGATATGTTAGACTAATTTTTGACTCATCCTAGGTTTTACCAATCATCCCCTTAAACAGGGTTTAAATCCTGTTTTATATTCCACTTCTTTTCTTATTACATGTATATATAATCTCCCAGAATGTGGTATTACACTTTTGGATTTCTGTGGTGTAAACTGAGAAGTTACTGCATTTGTTCTGCTCCTCTTGCTAAACTCCTACATATTCAGCCAGTCCAGGTCTTTTAAGGGGCGCAGCCCACTGATGAGGTCTGGACCAAATAGAAAAACCCACAAAAACCAAACCTCTAAACAAAACGTTACCACAACCGACAATAAATACTTTATAAATCTCCAGCTAAATCTCCTGTCAGCAAATGAGCAAAATGTCTAGAATCCTAAAAAGCCTTTTGGCGTAAAAATATTTTTCATTTGGCTCTATAATGAGGGCAGGGAGTAACCCGGTCAGCCTCTGTTGGCAGAGAATTCCAGAATGTGGGGGCCACCCCCCAAAATGCCCTGCTCAGTGCCCAAGTTGATCTCATTTATACTGAAGAGAAGAGGCAGAACAGACTTTACATCCAGATCTAAGGGGATGGGAGAAAGTGCTCCCATGGATATAACTTTAAAGGTAAAGGTGCCCCCAGCCAGTCGTGTCCGAATCTAGGGTGTAGTGCTCATCTCCATTTCTAAGCCGAAGAGCCAGTGCTGTCCGAAGACACTTCCGTGGTCATGTGGCCGGCATGACTGAACACCAAGGTGCACGGAACGCTGTTACCTTTCCCGCCAAAGCAGTACCTATTTATCTACTTGCAATTTCTTGCTTTTGAACTGCTAGGTTGGCAGGAGCTGGGACTGAAGACAGGAGCTCACTCCGTCACGCGGCACTCGGGTCTCGAACTGCTGTCCTGCCGACCTTCCGGTCTGCAGTTCAGCGTCTTAACCACTAAGCCACCACGGCACCGGATATAACTTTAAATGAGGGCAATACAGCAATAGCATAGGAAGATGAATTTATTTGGCCTGGAGGCCTTATTTATTTATTGCATTTATATTCCGCCTTTTTTCCTCTTGCAAGGAACCCAAGGCAGCATGCATAATCCTCCTCTCCATTTTATCCTCACAACAACAACCCTGTGAGGTAGGTTGGGCTGAGAGTCTGTGACTGGCCCAAAGTCACCCATTGAACTTCCATGGCCGAGTGGGGACTAGAACCTGGATCTCCCGGCTCCTAGTCCACCCTGGAGTTATCCCACTCCTGATATAGTTGGAACTTCACTAAGTAAAAGAAGCACAACATCAGTGCTCTCAGGTAGCTCTATTTAATTTTGCTGACAGTATTCTTAGCATGAGCATCCGCTCATAGGGGCAAGGGGATGCAAGTGCCCCCCCCCCCAAATCCAGTCACGATGTCATTCTGAGAGGGGCAACAGCGGCTCATCCATACATCCACAGGAAAGAGAAAAGAGGGGCAATTGACCCCCTGGGGATGAGCCATAATCTCCAGATTCCCAACTTTCAATTAAAAGGGAGAAAAAAGCAAGTCTCTAGCCCTTGTAGAGCCCAAGCTAGCAGCCACTATTCTGCCTCTTCAGTTTGTGAGAAACTTGCCTGCTCCCACCTTCTAGTGTTTTTAGCCAATGAAAGAAGTCACACCAATTATCAACACACCCACTATTTGGGTGTGTTAACTCTTCTGGGTGTGTTAAGCCGTTTGGGGGTCTTCCCAGTTAAGAAGTAAGTACAACCTCGTAAAAAAATAGAAATCCAGGAATTTCCTGTAGCTGGGTTGGGCAGTAATATGTCTTCCAAAAAATAAGAGGTATCAGCAAAGTTCATGATCTTTCTAACTCAGGTCTTGTTAATATTTGTTCTGAGTTTATAAACATTTTAAAAATTACCCTGACAATGCATGCATATAAAGTTCATCATTATTATACCCATATTGCAGGAGGCAGGGCTGTAGCTGAGAAAGTGTGTGTAACACAAGTCTAGCAAAGTAACCCAGTGTTGTTATTCCCATTTTGCGGAGGGGTGTGTGTTAAAGTAGTGTATGACAACTTTGCAGTGTAGTCCAGTGTTGTTGGTGTTTTAGGGAAATGCACATGGGGCTGTGGAACTGATTGTAGCAGCAGTGCAATTTATGAAGGTTTAGAACCGTGTGTGTGTGTGTGTGTGTGTGTGAGAGAGAGAGAGAGAGAGAGCTCTATGACAACCAGCCATTTTTAGCTCTTGCAAGAGGCCCATGTGGAGCCTCTCCCCATCTCTCTCTTAGTGTTGGCCTTGGAGCTCTGAGACAGTATTCTATGCAGCTGCACAGACGTTAGTGTTTCTTATGTATTATAGAAATAAATAAACCTCTTGTGAAGGTACCTGAATCTATTGTGTGTTGCTTGTAGAGCAGAGCCTAGCAGCAGGCTGCAAACTGAGCAAGTCACCCCCGACCCCAATATTAACCATGTCTTTCAACCCTGTAATGGCCTTTGGCCCAAAGGGCCATTACAGGGGTGAAGGGAGTCATGGAAAGAACTGAGGGTTTCAGCTGTGGGTGGGAAGACATGGTTTGGACACCAGGTCTACCCACTGAAAAACAACAGTGGGGTAGACCTGGTATAGAAATTTCTCAGTGGCTCAATCTACCTCTCTTGGTAGACTAGGTGCCCAGTCCTTGTTGTTGTTCAGTTGTTAAGTCGTGTCCGACTGTTCGTGACCCCATGGACCATTGCACGCCAGGCCTTTCTGTCCTCCGCTCTTTCCCGGAGTGTGCTCAAATTCATATTCATTGCATCGGTGATGCTATCTAGCTATCTCATCCTCTGCCGTCCCCTTCTCCTTTTGCCTTCAGTCTTTCCCAGCATCAGGGTCTTTTCCAGGGAGTTTTCTCTTCGCATTAGGTGGCCAAAATATTTCAGCTTCAGCTTCAGTATCTGTCCTTCCAATGAGCACTCAGGGTTGATTTCCTTTAGGATGGACTGATTTGACCTCCTTACAGTCCAGGGGACTCGTAAGAGACTTCTCCAGCACCACAGTTCGAAAGCATCCATTCTTCGGCGCTCAGCCTTCCTTATAGTCCAGCTCTCACAGCCATACGTTGCTACTGGGAAAACCATAGCTTTGATTACACGAATCTTTGTTGGCAAAGTGATGTCTCTGCTTCTTACTATGGTGTCTAGGTTTGCCATAGCTTTCCTCCCAAGGAGCAAGCGTCTTTTAATTTCATGGCTACAGTCACCATCTGCGGTGATCTTGGAGCCCAAGAAAATAAAATCTGTCACTGCTTCCATTTCTTCCCCTTCTCTATGCCAGGAAGTGATGGGGCCAGATGCCATGATCTTCGTTTTTTTAATGTTGAGTTTCAAACCAGCTTTTGCACTCTCCACTTTCACCCTCAACAAGAGGCTCTTGAGATCCTCTTTGCTTTCTGCCATTAGGGTGGTATCGTCTGCGTATCTGAGGTTGTTGATAATTCTCCTGGCAATCTTAATTCCGACCTGTGATTCATCCAACCCGGCATTTCTCATGATGTACTCTGCATATAAGTTAAATAAGCAGGGCGACAATATGCAGCCTTGTCGTACTCCTTTCCCAATTTTAAACCGATCGGTTGTTCCATGTCCGGTTCTTACTGTTGCTTCTTGACCCTCATACAGGTTTCTCAGGAGACAGGTAAGGTGGTCTGGTACTCCCATCTCTTTAAGAATTTGCCACAGTTTGTTGTGATCCACACAATCAAAGGCTTTAGCGTAGTCAATGAAGCAGAAATAGACGTTTTTCTGGAATTCTCTTGCTTTCTCCATGATCCAGCCAATGTTGGCGATTTGATCTCTAGTTCCTCTGCCTCTTCGAAACCCCGCTTGTACTTCTGGTAGTTCTCGGTTCACATACTGCTGAAGCCTAGCTTGTAGGATTTTGAGCATCACCTTGCTGGCATGTGAAATGAGCGCAATTGTACGGTAGTTTGAACAGTCTTTGGCATTGCCCTTCTTTGGAATTGGAATGTAAACTGACCTTTTCCAGTCTTGATCTACCAGAAATGGTAGACTTGTTCTCTGATGCTATCAGGGCTTTTTTTTTCTTTTTTAAGTGCAACCATACACAAAATGTACAGTTCAAGGGGAAAAATATGCAGTTCCAAAAGAACATTGCTGTAGTTCAAATTTCACGCCATGCAAAAGTTGCATTGTATTTAATGTAAAAAGTGGGTGATAACAATGTGGGAAATAATTTATTTATTTATTTATTATTAAATTTATTAATCGCCCATCTGGCTGGTCACCCAGCCACTCTGGGCGATGTACAACACACCATAAAACAATTTAAAACAATAAAGTTCTACCATAAAAATTTTTTTAAAATACCCTAACCCACCCCAAATGCCTGCCTGAACAACCACGTTTTTAATGCACGACGGAAGCTCATTAAAGAGGGGGCATGACGGAGTTCCCTAGGGAGGGAGTTCCACAGAGTGGGGGCCACCACAGAAAAGGCCCTCTCCCTCGTCCCCACCAGTCTAGCTGTCCTGGCTGATGGGACAGAGAGAAGGCCATCTGAGGCTGATCTTGTTAAGCGGCCTGTCTGGTGTTGCTGGAGGCGCTCCTTAAGATAGGCTGGGCCGGAACCATATAGGGTTTTAAAGGTCAAAACCAACACCTTGAATTTGGCCCGGAAAACAACTGGTAACCAGTGCAACTCCTTCAGCACTGGAGTGATGTGATTTTGCTGGTGGCTGCCTTTAATCAGGCGAGCCGCCGCGTTCTGTACCAGCTGCAGCTTCCGAACCGTCTTCAAGGGTAACCCCACGTAGAGCGCATTACAGTTTTCTAAATGAGAGGAGACCAGGGCATGTACTACCGATGGGAGCAGATGGTCGGGAAGGAAGGGGCGCAGCCGCCGTATCAGATGGAGTTGATACAGCGCTGTCCGGCTCAGAGCTGACACCTGAGCCTCCATGGACAGCTGGGAGTCCAAAATGACCCCCAGGCTGCGGACCTGGTCTTTCAAGGGTAGCCGTACCCCATTCAACACCAGGTCAACATCCCCCAGCCTCCTCTTGTCTCCCACCAAAAGTACCTTGGTCTTGTCAGGGTTCAGCTTCAGCCTATTCCTCCCCATCCAGCCACTCACCGTCTCCTGACATTTGGACAGGGATTCTACGGCCAACCTTGGTGAAGATTTGAATGAGAGGCAGAGCTGCGTGTCATCCGCATATTGATAACACTGCACCCCAAACCTCCTGATGATAGCCCCCAGCGGCTTCACATAGATGTTAAATAGCATCGGGGAGAGGATGGAACCCTGTGGCACCCCACAAGTAAGTGGCCACGGGTCCGAAACCTCCTGTCCTAGTGCTGCCCTCTGGTACCTGCCGGAGAGAAAGGACCGGAACCACCGCAATACAGTGTCTCCAATGCCCAACCCCTCCAGGCGGTCCAGGAGGATACCGTGGTCAACGGTATCAAAAGCCGCTGAGAGGTCAAGGAGAACAAGGAAGGAGCATTCACCCCTATCCAGAGCCCTCCTCATATCATCCACCAAGGCGACCAAGGCCGTTTCTGTCCCATGCCCAGGCCTGAAGCCCAACTGAAATGGGTCTAGATAATCAGTTTCTTCCAAGTGTGCCTTCAACTGCACCGCCACCACCCGCTCAATCACCTTGCCCCAAAATGGCAGATTTGAGACTGGGCGAAAGTTGTTCAGAACTTGAGGATCCAAGGAGGGCTTCTTTAAGAGCGGTCTTATCACTGCCTCCTTGAGGGCTGATGGCATTACTCCCTCCTCAAGGGAGGCATTCACCACCGCCTTGATCCCCTCACCCAGTCTCTCTCTGCAGCTCATAATGAGCCAAGATGGGCAAGGATCAAGTAAGCAGGTGGTCGGCCTTACAGATGAAAGCACCTTATCCACTTCATCAGGAGGAAGAAGCTGGAACCGATCCCACAAAACCGGTTTGCCACAGGCCGCCTCTTGCTCACTAACTGTATCCACAGTGTGCAGAGTAACAAACCTAATCTGATCAATTTTATCTGCAAAGTGCCTTGCCAAAGCCTCACAGGAGGCCTTAGAACGCTCCAGTGGTTCCGGAGCCACAGGACCGACCTGTGAATAAAGTGAGTAGTCCAGGCTTCTCTAGAACCCTAAAACCTAATCAAGCATGCTTATTTCTCCTCCCACTGCTAAAGACACTCCCCACATTCTCCATTGCTACTCTCTACAGCTGCCTTCCCCAACCTGGTGCCCTTCAGATGTTTTGAACTTCATCTCCCATCAGCCCCAGACAGAATAGCCAGTTGGTCCAGAATATTGGGAGTTGTAGTCCAAAACATCTGGAGGGCACCAGGTTGGGGAAGGCAGCTGTAGAGAGTGCTCACCAGTGTTTCCAAGATGAAGGAAATCATCCTAGGCCGAGTCATGTGAAGTTATCAGTGTTATGATAAGGGCAGTAATGCCATGAAATATAACATACAATATCCTTAAGACAGTTGTACTGTGTTTGTGCATTTGGGTTTTTTTCTCTCTTGTTCCTAGGTGGGTGTTTTCTTTATCCCTCACTCCAAATAAAGTTTTGTTGGAGTTCATGATGACATGATGTGTTGAATATAACACTCTTCTGCATTAGTGCTGTTCAGTTCCCAGGATCTTCTACTACTCTGTTGCTTAGGCTTCTAAATGTAATGTGATACTAAGCAACAAAAAGAACACACAAGGAAAAGTGCACAGGTGTGTTGTAGTGGCGCATGCTGTGCTTGTGAATTACAACCACAAACTGCTGTGTAGCTTTGCCCCCCCCCCCCAAAAAAAATTCCTGCAGACACCCACTTATTTCACTCAGGTGTGAAATAAGGGACATAATCCTTGCGTGACTACTTGTGAAGTTTTTTTGAGTTCTTTCAGATGGAATGCCTTTGCTGGGATTAGCACTACTAAGTGATAATCCCATAGAAATTGCATATAATCATCTCCTGAGCACCATCAGGTTGGATGACTAAAACCCCAGGGGGTGCATAATACCTTAAGAAGCAACTGCTAAATTGAAATATTCTTTTTTTGATTGGCTTAATGGCCCACAGTTTTCCTAATGGTGTCCAGTGCTTCGTATTCCAGGATCTTTTGAAAACCAAATAGTAACAGTACAAATCTTCTTATAGTGCTTGGATGCTTGCTACTCTCTGGCAAAGCCAGCTCTCTCAGACAGCGAGAAAGCAGAAGTGGCTCCACTGTTGAGCCAATTAGTCATATTTTATTTCAGCAGGGGAATAAATAAATGCTCCTTTGACCAAACATTTGTCATGTGCAAGTGCTCAAGCTACTGGGTCCACATCAGAGGCCATATCCTAGAGTTGAAATGACACTTGGCCAAATGTTGAAATTGTCTGATTTTTCAAATTTGGATTCTGATGTCAGTTCAACAAACAACCCCCCTCCCCGCTCCAATCAAAATTTGATCCAAGCTCACCTGATGAGGTT
Source organism: Heloderma suspectum (assembly GCF_057233095.1). Taxonomy (NCBI): domain Eukaryota; kingdom Metazoa; phylum Chordata; class Lepidosauria; order Squamata; family Helodermatidae; genus Heloderma; species Heloderma suspectum. Next base: position 172,787,634 of record NC_139461.1, read on the forward strand.
GGTTAAACAAAAGAATAAAATTGTTGTAACATTTACTAAAGTCTATTTCAAGTCATTTATTGGGATTTCAAATGTAGGGACCTGTCAGATGTCAAATATTGATTACTACATGTCAGATACCAGCAAATACGGAGTGCTACTGCATGTCAGTTGTCAAGTATAGACTGCTAAATGTCAGATATCAATAAAGAAAAAATCAACTGCTGCTGTGCACACGAGACAGATATGGCAAACCTAGACAGCATAGTAAGAAGCAGAGACATCACCTTGCCGACAAAGGTCCATCTCATCAAAGCTATGGTTTTCCCAGTAGCAACGTATGGCTGTGAGAGCTGGACTATAAGGAAGGCTGAGCGCCGAAGAATGGATGCTTTCGAACTGTGGTGCTGGAGAAGTCTCTTACGAGTCCCCTGGACCGCAAGGAGGTGAAATCAGTCCATCTTAAAGGAAATCAACCCTGACTGCTCATTGGAAGGACAGATACTGAAGCTGAACTGAAATATTTTGGCCACCTAATGCGAAGAGAAAACTCCCTGGAAAAGACCCTGATGCTGGGAAAGACTGAAGGCAAAAGGAGAAGGGGACGGCAGAGGATGAGATGGCTAGATAGCATCACCGATGCAATGGATATGAACTTGAGCACGCTCCGGGAGAGAGCGCAGGACAGGAAGGCCTGGCGTGCTATGGTCCATGGGGTCATGAAGAGTCGGACACGACTGAACGACTGAACAACAACAATCCAAATCATTAAGGTGCATAGTAAATCTTTGATGATCGCTCAGTGATGGCTAGCAGGAAAACAGAAATCTTTGGGATTGGTGTGCTGAGCCTTCAGAGCCCTCTTTGGGCACAGGGGGAGTGTATAACATTAACCCCTGCAGTTGGCAGGCAGTATGAAGCCTCTGGATTGGTCAGCCCTGCAGAAATACTAGGAGGAGCCTCATTTTCTGTCCTTGCCTGGTCAACAGAGCAATAACTTTAGCCTGCTGTGTTCCTACCAGCTGACTTCAGAGACGCTCAGTTGGAGTCCAGATCTGGATTTGGGCATAGCCACCCGCAGCCCAGCCTGGCAGTGGCACTGCTTTGGGCCCAGAACTCCTCTGTTTTATACCTCTACAAAGACAGGCAGCTTTGGGTTGGACTGCTGGAGCTTCATGTCCCAGGGGAGCACATGCAGAAACAGGCTTTACATCTAACCACTTCTCCTCCTCCTCCTCCTCTTCCTTCCTGCACTCCCTTCTGAGGAATAATGTGATAATTGCCATGTGCGACTATTTACGTAAGGAGGAGGAGGCACTGCCCCCAGTTAAGCAAGTCCACCATCAGAGAAAACATTGCTACCACGCTGGGTCTCAAATCGCTGGCAACTGAGATTGCTTTCCCAGTGCAGGTGTGCAGCTGCCTCCAATCTGTTTTCACCGTCTGTCATGATCCCCCCCCCCATTATTTGTGTGTCACTTTCAGAACTAGAGTATAACAGGAGAAAAGCCAGAGATAACACAGGTGACAGAGCAAGAAAGTGCTTGAAAGAACTGATATGCAGTTTAGAAGTTGGGTTGGTGGCATGTTTTTATTATATTTGTGTCCTGTTCTCCTTCTGTGGAGTCATAGTGGTATTTTAGTTCCACAGCAACCCTGTGGTGTAGGTTAAACTGAGGCTTAGTTCGCGGAGGAGGCCTAAGAAGAACCACCACGTGGCCATAAGCCTCAGGATTGCTGTAGCAACAGTGATTCTGATGGGTGCTCCAGTCAGCTGGAGAGCCCTTTATTTGCCTGCCCATTTGCTCACCCAACCAACAGTGCCATGGAGTTCTTACAGCGCCAGAGAGAAAGAAGAAAGTCACAGAGCAGCAGCAACTTCTTTGTCCCTACTTGGTTCTCAAAGAAGAATCCCTTTGCTCAGTGCCAGCTGCAGGTTTTTGAGGGCCCTTGGGCGAGACACCCTCAATGGCTCCCCTCGCTCAGTGAGTCTGCCTTCTCACCAGCATTGTCACCAGCTGCTCCTGCTCTTTCTCATAATTGCTGCTACTTGCTTGCATGACAGGCAGAGAGCCAGGGGGCAAGCAGGCTGTGGTATCTACTGCTCCTCCTTCTCACCACCACTGTTGTCTGGGCCAGTGCAAGTGACAGGTGAACAAGCAGGTTGCCATGGTGAAGAGGAGGAGCAACGCCAAGGGGCTTTTGTCAGTGGGCCCCTGCTGGGGTGTGGGTCCTCAGTAGGTGCCCAACCATGCCTTCAGTTCTGCCTTTGCTACCAGGAGTTGAAAGAGCGGGAGGAAATGAACGGTGACAAGAGTTGGGCCCAGGCTTTCTGACTCACTGTATCATCTGTCAGCAGCACCAATGGCTGCTACAGCCAACTGGAGGCTTCTGTCCACATGAGGGCTCTTTGTAAGGCTCCTGGGTGAGCCAGACGGAGAGGTGAGGCCACCTAAGATTGCTTCAGGGCAGAGTGGTGTTGTGGATCTGTTGCTAAAACATGGGATTGGGGCCTGCTTTGGTTATTTGGCTAACCTGGATATGGGATTGGGAGTTGATCTGTTTTCCACCTCCACCATATCTGTCCCTCCTCCAACTTTTCATACTGTGCCTTTCTCCCCTCTTACCTGAATGTAACATCAATTGTGCTGTTTCCAGCTAACTGTTTCGCTGTTGTGGGATGGGAAGAAGTGGGGTCCACATTTGGGTTGCCTCACAATAGAAATAAATGGTAGCCAGATACGGAGCTATTGGAAAATGACCCAGTAGCAGTTTCAGGGCCATCAATCATGCCACAAGCCAAGGATTCTAGCTACTTTAAGAATAATCATTCTTGCTCTGCTAGGTCTTTGGAGATTACTTCTTTTAAGAGGCTTGAATTCAGCTCCTACACTGGTCCATTTGTAAATGCTGTACTGATGAGTCAGACAAAGATGAGGGCTTAATTAGCATTAAGGAAAGCAAAAAAGAAAAAAGCTGTTCGTTCCAAGAAGATTGATGCTGCATCCCTCAGACAGTCACGTTCTGCTGCATCACTGTGCTGTCCAATGTCATGGACAGACTACCTGCCAAGAGGACAAAAGCAGTCTGGGAAGGGGAGAGAGGGCAGGGCCTTATTAAAAGGCAATAAATAACCATATTACCATCTTGAGAAATCTTGCCCAAAGCCTTTTAAGCTGTCAGGTTCTTGCTCTATGGCTTGTACTTCACTGGGCAGCTGATATCTTTCTTCCCCTCTGTTCTGCTTCTCTGAATTTTAGCTAGAATGAAATAATTCAATTTTGTAGGCATAAATAGCAACACGCAATTACTCATGAAAACATTATGCTCTGTGTGAGCTTGCAAAAAATGCAGGCCAGAAAAAACGAACATGGCAGTCCATGGTCAAAAGGTCATAAGCATCCCACCTGTCATCATGACCTCAAACCCTGGCCTCTTACGTCAGCCCATGCTTGACAGATTCAGATGTGACAATGTGGATGGACAGCCTAGGCATCCTCATTTTAATTGCTGAAGTATCTGCAGCTTGAACTAAACAACCCAATGTCATTGAGCATAGGCTCCCAACATTTCAGAGCCACTCATTGGAAATGCCCTTCATCTTGGCTCCTTGGTTTTTGCTATGTGGGTTCTTTTGCTAAGGCTGATGTTGTTTGCTTTCAGGTGTGCCTCTGATCCTGCACAAATGGGCAAGAAGAAAGCAGCAGGCAATGCTAATAAACATTGCAATTAATGTCGCATTAGAGGCCAGGTCACAGGCATATAATAACCAGGACCTCAGAACTTACAGAGAGGCCGAATGTGTTGTAACTCTTTGCTTCATTTTTCTTTTCTTTTTTTTTGTTCATTCAGACCAATGATGCCTTAGGAGCCACCTGGAACTGGCTGTACTTCATTCCCCTCATCATCATCGGATCATTCTTTGTTCTCAACCTTGTCCTGGGAGTGCTTTCTGGGTAAGCAGATGACTTCTTTCTCTTTGATTAGAGAAGATTTCAAACAGAAAATGTTGACAAGTCTTATTTATTAGGAATTCTTTATCTCAACCCTTGCTGTCTGCCTATCTGTCAGTTCCTGAACCTGGTTAGTTATAATGGCTATCATAATATAATATAAGTGAGAGAGCTAGTAAAAGGGTCAATTAACAATAGCTGGATGTGGCATTGAAGGAAAACGTCTACAAATTATTATATAAATGGTATTATATGCCAGTTAGACTGGTAAGAATGTACTCCAATTTATCAAATTTATGTTGGAGATGTAGAAGAGAGAGTGGAACATTTGCACATACCAAGTTAAAAATATTTGTTATTTAGATATTGTGCAAGGAATTAGAGAGATAATAGGTTATGCTATCCCACTGACACCTCAAGTTATTTTGTTAAAGGCAATAATAGATAGACATGTAAAGAAAGAACGTACTGTAATGGTTACTTGCATGCTAACTGAGGCATGTATATTATTGGCAAAAGGTTGGAAATCTGCCCTACCATCTCTCAAACAATGCAGGCAAAAATATGGAATTGTATGATAATGAATAAAATCACAGCTTAGAAGCATTTATGGGAGAAAAGGAATAATGCAACAGAGACATTGCAACGGAATTGGGTTTGTTTATTCGATTTTGGAACAGGTATAGGCCTGGCTTAGCACCAATAGACCTTTTGACAATGTGATTTTAAGAATATCTGTTGCACTTTGGAGTTGTGGTTTGTAAAGCAGGTTTGTAAAGCAGGATTATATAATTGCTGATGAAGTTAATGATCATGCACCAGTTGTCTGATAACAATAACCTGGAAAGACCATGTGAAAAACAAGAAGCAAAGAACAAACAAAAAACAATATCTTTCAGAGAAGTAGCTGTGTTAGTCTGTTGCAGAAAAACCAAAACAAAGAATATTGTAGTAAATTAAAGACTAACAGATTTATTATAGTATAAGCTTTCATGGATTAGATAGTGCCCCCTTGCATCTGACAAAGTAGACTGTAGGCCACAAAAGCTGTGATGTTACAATAAATCTCTTAAGGCGCAATCCTATGCATGCTGAGAGTTGTTGGACATTTTTCTGTCTAAACATGCATAGGATTGTGTCTCTAATCATTTTAAGGTGCCACCAGACACTTCCTGTTGTAGTTGATAGTTGGTATGAGTTGCCTGGGTGTCAGGTGCTGGTTCCCAAAGGATTGTAACTCAGGTCCTTCAGTTCTGGAGGCCCAGAAGGCATGAGAAGCTTGCCTTTCCTGTCCACTAAGGTACTTCTCAGGCCTTGACTGGATTCCAGCCCCTGTGTTCTGAATAAACATCCTTAGATTCAGTTTGCTGTCTTCCAGGGCTGGATCTTAAACCACTGCTGCTACGTTAAGTCTTTTCCTAAAATGGACCCAAGCTCAAGGAGGTGTGGCAGGTCAGGAGAGAGTTGGGACAATGGACCATAAGGCTATCAATGCAGGATCATTGATAGCCAATATACCCATGCTGGCTGTATATTACCTCTACTATCAGAGGCAATATGCCTCTAAATACCAGTTGTTGGGGAACACAAGTGTGTAGATGCTGTCCTACTTGCATCCTGCTTGTGGGCTTTCCATAAGCATCTGGTTGTCCACTGTGGGAACAGAATGCTGGACCAGACAGGCCTTTGTTTTTATCCAGCATGGTGGTTCTTATGTTTTAAGGGTGCAATCCTATGGGGATAGTCAGCTGCCCCTGAACTTGGAGGCGGCCGACTATCCAATGCAGGGCGGGTGACGCACAGAGGGGATCCTCTCCTTTGCGCTCTGGCTGCCCTTCGTTTTTGGCTAGACAGCCAATTTTGGCTATCTGGCTGGGGACTGTGGGGCGGGGGAGGCCGGACAGTGCATAGGAAACGTTGTAACAACGCTTCCGTAGCCTCCTCTCTTCCCCGCCTCCAGGAATGCCCCCTTTTCGCCTGCTCCGCACTGCGGTTATGAGTGCCAAGCCAGGAAAGAACCGTGCCACCTACAAGGTGGCGGGGGAGGGGCAGGGAGTGTGGTGTCTGGGAGCCAAGCTCAGAGCCCTGACTCCGAGCTCAGTTCCCAGAAACCAAAAAATCCTATGGCTGTCTAGACACTGTCTAGCGGCCATAGGATTGCTCTCCCTGCCACTCTTCTAGCTCTATTTCAAATTCTGCTCCACATTACCACAGCAATCAGCAGCAGGATATTGCAGGCCTGAGGTACTCTCTTATCCATGTGCGGTGGCAGTGGACTGCATTCCATAACACATCTCAGAGGCTACAGCCCTAGTCTGACCTCAAAGCCCCCAGGTATTCAGGGATACATATAGGGCAAGTCAGCACTCTCCTCGACACTGGCATGGCTGTCTTTGGTTTGCTTCAAGTTCTAACTTACTGGCATTGGCCTAGAGTGAGGCTGAAGACCTGCTAGCCAATGCACTGGCAAGGAGGGGGGCGTTCCTATATGGGAGATCCCTCAAATGTTATGGAATTTGGGGAAGAGAAATGGAGTGTGTTGCCCTGTCTCTTCTGATCGCTCGCTATGGGTAACTTATGCTCTGCTGTGGTCCACACATGCAACTGTGCCTCTCCTTTTTTTGCCTCCATTCCATGGCTTACTGACTCTTCTCCTTGTGTGAGAATGCTCAGGATATGTGGAGATGCCACAATGCATGGCACCCCACATCTCCTTACAACAGATCTGTTAAGGTCCAAGAGGCTCAAGCCCATTGAGTGATTCTTATTACTATTATTCATCTAGATGCGGCACATATTTCTGCTAGCCCAAAATATTTTGGCACTTGAGACATAATAAATTAAATAATTGACCATTTTCTACTTTTAATTGTACTCCAAATTCTGAGGAGGGCCGCCTCACCCTTCCCTACGGGATGAGTGCCTGTTCCATCTTTCCAAGAATGTCAAAGGGTATGATAAAGTTGGGGTGCCAAGAATGGTTAGTGACTGTGACTGTGGAACCAGGAGGTGGTATTTACATTGGATTCATTAAGAGTACAATGCTATGATATCATCATGTGGAGAAATAAACTGGATGGGGAATAACTGTGAAATCCGTTTTATTTGGAAGTTCATGGAGATCAGAGCCAGCACAACACAAATCTCTCCCTCTCCCCACCCCACACACGCACACGCATGCATGCGCATGCACACACACACTAATATGAGGGGCTTAAGTTCAGTTCAATGGAGCTTGCAAAGAAGAGCTTCCCAATGGATTTTACCATATCTGTCTGTTTCCTGCTCTGCTGCCATTTTACTACCTGAGGCAGCTGCCCAACCTTACCTTGTACAAGACTATGGAATATGTATAAGGTAATGTTTCCCAAATTCTTTGAGCTTGGGGGCCCCCTTCTAAACTTCTGGCCTCTTTACCTTTTTGCGATGGCCCCCTGAGCTACTGTTTTGAGGAGGCATGGTTTGGCTTTGGCTAAAATTAGGGGGAGTCAGTGGGTGGGGTTTGTGGATATCATTAACTAACCCCTAACCCCTGTCTTTTTTGCTGTAATTTGAGCACTGCTCCACTCCAAAGCCGAGCATCAACCATATGGTTCCACAGGTGACTATGCAGGGATCCTTGCATATAGATCGATGGATCAGGGCATTAATCTATCACTAGCATTACATGAAAAAGAAAACATGACAACTCAAAGACCACATCCTAACCCCCCGCCCCCGAAGGAGCCTTTATTCGATTGAAGAAGCAGCTCTTCCTGAATGTCATTCTTCTCAAATTGTGTTGAGAAGTTGAGATACGGAGGGTACAGTCACCCCCACACACACACACACAAATCTAGGGTGGACCAGTGAGAAAGTCCTGTGCTAGGAAAGCATTCAACAATACCCATGTCTTGGCTGGTGAGCGGTAGAAGGTCTCACCTGCCTCCAGGATCCAGTCACTCCTTGGGGTTTGAGCCCTCCTTCCAGGTATTTTACATCCCTCAATGCTCCCCACCCATCCACCCCTACAATTTGAGAACCACTGGTGTAAGTCTTGGCTTGGCTTGTGAAAGAAAACAGAGCAGCTGCTGAAGGGAGAGTTTAGGTAATGGCTGTGGGGGTGAATGATTGCGTGGGTAAGACCTGAGTGAATGAGATTCAGATAATGCTACTTGTGTGTATTTGTATATAGTTGGTAGCACTGTAACCTTTTAATTTTTTTCCTCTGAGGAAATGGGAGTTTAATGCAAACCATCAGTCCAGGCTTGAAAAGATGTGGAGCTTCTGATCTCCATGGCAACGAGCCATGTGGCCAAGCAGGCATGTTCTGAAATGCTGTCAGAAGCTTAGAGCATATGGAACAGTAAGATCAGAGAACAACAAACTCAAGGCAACTTGACTCATCCCCCCGCCCTGCTTTTTTCTTTCCCTCCTTAGGCTTATGAGGAAGCACTAGACTGAGTCTTGACAATATTGAATTCTGGACCCGAATTGCTAGTGTTTGCAAATTTCATAATTTGTCTCTAATGATTCGGGATTCCCTCCTCCCCAACCTTTCAGCCTTTTTTCCCAATTAAAAATAAGTTTCTAATCTTTCTCATCATGGTGAAAATCCTGAGGACATGACTGTTGCATCTAGATGTCTTTAACGGCCATAAAACAAAAGGCAAATTACATATAACAGTTTCAAAAGTATACTCCGAAAAGCCAGTTTAGATGGATGGATTTTTCCCAGTAGTGCTAAGTAGGGGTGATGGAAAAATTCAAGGCAAACTAAAATGAGCTTGGATTTCTAAACATTTGATCTGGAGAATCTGCTGTGGACTGACCTCAGTCCGCATAGAGTCCATAGACTTCTGGATCTTTCTTTTTTTTACTTTCCCAAAATTTACACATATTTATTCATAAGAAAATCTACACGTTTCTGCTGAGACTGGTAAAAATACACGGGGAAAACTTGAATGGAGCGGGGGACAATATGCTAAATGTTATGTACTAAGGTAAATTATGTAAATTGTCGCAAAACCTCTTACAGAATTATTTGCGTATTTTTCCGCACAATGAAAAAAAATTGAATCCATCTGTGAATAGACGACAGAACAAAAGGCGCCTGACAATCCAAAACACAGACAGAGCAGATTTTACACAATACATCCTTAGTGTTAAGCAAGGATGGGGGGAAACCTTTTGTGTGTACTGTTAATCTTGGTCTAGTATCCCCTGGCTACCTCTTTGACCTGTACCCTTTCAATACCACCCCATTCCCGTGTAACTTCAACACACAGATTAAGGGCTCAGTCCTATGGCTGCTAGTCAGCGGCTAGACAGCCATAGGGTAGGTCGGTTCCCTGAGATCTGACCTCCACCCCCTCCCGCGCTGCCCATGAGGCATCAGTGATTGGCTCCACGCTCCGTGCTTGGAAGAGCAGTGTGGAGTGGCAAATATAGGGCATTCCTGGGGGCGTGTTGGGGCAGGGAAGTCGGAAATGCCAGTACGACACATCCTCTGTGTTGTCCAGCTGCCACTTCCCGCACTCTGAGGTCCCACAGCTAGACAGCTGAAATTGGCTGTCTAGCCGTAAATATAAGGTGGCTGAAGTGTGGAGGGGACGATCCCGTCCATGCTTCTCCTGCCCTGCATTGGATAGGCAGCTGCCTACCCTGTTAGGATTGCACTCTAAAAAGCTTAATTTGTACGAAGATTCAGTCCCAGAGTCTGCTTTCAATGTGAGGGATGAGCCCTGGATTATATGAAGTAATAAGTTGTTCTGAATATGGTAGCTTGCCTTTACCTCACCACCACAGAGCAAGTGTAGTGTGGACACCTGGAATTGAGGAGGAAGAATTCCAAGGCAGTGCAGATCAGGCTTAGTGGGGAAAATGATGGTGGTGTCAATGGCACCAACAATCAAAGCATGGATTTTTCAAATATTTTTATTCAAATTTACAGCTTATGGCAGTACTCCAATTCCACCTCTAAGCCGTATGCGTCTGCTCCACTCCTGACTGTACATGCTCACTTTTACCACTGATTTTTAATCCTCCTCTATAATTATGAGGACAAGAAACTGGCTTTTACAAATAATTCTGGAATCTGTATTTTGGGCTGTATTCCAGGCCATGTAATGAATATGGGAGTCTAAGTTGTATTGGAGAGGCAGAGGATCACACAGGGAAGAATAAGTGCTGGTATTGTGCAGTCTAAACCAAAACAGTTCAAAACAACACAATTATTTAGAATTTATGAGCAGAGAACATCCAGGAGCATAAAAACATGCACACAATAAAACCATCAATTTCTATCATATAACACCAACTCTTGAAAACACTGAGTATATCTACAGCCAATATCTCTTCAGTGGAACTGTAGCTTCATCTGGATGCTGGTATCTTCATAGCCAGTCTCTGCACAAAGGATGTTCTTGTCTGTCCACCAGTTGCTTTTCTGAGCCTATAATTCTACCACTTGTAATGTTGAGACCCTCACATTTTAAACTCATTCTTCACTCCCTGTCTTCTCATTCTTCTTTCCTTCACTTTTCTGCTTGCCTCCAGCTCCGTCAACCACCATTAACTATATTCCATCCTCCACTATGTAATATTTGTTGTAAACCTCCTGGTGGGGCCATTTTCCCCATCTTTCTATCAACCTGACATTCATTTATTCATTCATTCATTTTATTTATGTACTGCTAAAGCTCTCTGGGCGGTTCACAAAAATTACAAACCATTAAAATACATAAAATACATTAATAAAAGTATAAAAACCATTCACGTAAGGACATAAAACGGATAGTATACACAACGACATATATCCAAAACCATTTATAACAATCAGCCAGAGCCAATCCAGGACCTGACCAAAAAGACTAGTTATATCATATGCCGCCCAATGCTTGAGAAAAGAGGGCAGTTTTAACTTGGCGCCAAAAAGATGACAACGTTGGCACCAGGTGGGCCTTGTTGGGGAGATCATTCCATAAATGGGGGGGCACCATCTGTCCTTTGACAGAATGATCTCTGACAGCAATTTCTGTAGGATTTTCCACACATTTTGGCTGTGTTCAGATATCATCATATTTTGACGGGAACAAACTGCAGTGAGCCTCGGGCTTGGTTGGCAGGAGAAGTTTGGGTGCTTTTCCTTCCACTTTTGATCAACCGCAGTTTAGGATTACATCTGAACCCTAAAGTATGCTTAGGTTTGATGGAACAAGCCAGCTTTATAACCCGTGGTTTGAATTTGGTTTATTTCAAACAAACCATAGTTAACAGTTGGATGAAACAACAAGCTGCAGTTAATCAAAAAAAGAAGTAAAGCTTCCAATCTCTTCCTCTTCGAGGAGGAGGACAGGTGGGTGAGAGCTTGCAGCCCAGCACTCACTGTAGCTCATTCCTGTCATGATAATGATCATGACATCCAATCATTTTAACTCAACTAGGCCTTTGAGAACATCATTTGCTTTGTCTAGACCAGCTACATGGTGACCAAGCATCAGCCAAAAGCTGTGAACAGCTCTAAGGATGACTTTGATAGAAAGCATAAATAAGTGGCTACAGCTGGAGCAAAATAGTACCAGGCATGGCTGAAATGTTCTTTGGGTAGCATCCAGTGTCCGCTTAGGTCACACAGAGGCATTCATAACTCTAGGTTATTAATGTCTGGGGATCAGTGAGCACAGCATCAATGGCCCAGCTTGGTGTATCTAGCATGAAAAATGCTTTATTTCTGAGGGGAAAGAAAGAAATCTCTCTCAATTCACCCCGAGTAAATGGGGTATTAACCAGTCTCCCAACCAGCTCTGTAATTATGCTCTGCCTAATGAGTTTCCCCTGGATATGCTATTCTTTCTCATTTCCTACTTTTAAAGTGGCTGTAGATTATTTCTGAATCCTGCTGCACACTTGATATATTTATTTATTCCCCTTGTATACCTTGCCCTTCCTCCAAAGAACTCTGGTTACCATATCTCATGGGGTTACCATATCTCATGGGGTTACCTCATTTTATACTCACAACAGTGTCTGGGCGGGTGGCAAGGGAGCAGGAGAAAGGAGAAGATGGAAAAACTGGAAATGAAAAAGAGAGGAGAATTTGGAAGGGTTTCTGGCATGGTGTATTGGCCCCAGGCCTATAACCAAGTCACCTGTAGTTTTAGAAGGGCCTAGAGATCCCTAATGCTTGGCTTAGGTTCATTATTGGTGCAATTTCCTTGCTAGTGGGCCTCTGAGCATGTGAAATGAGTCAAAGGTCGATAGCGCGGCCTTAGCACATTCCATGCTAACGAAGGCTAGTATCTTATCCGGGCCTAGGATGTGCCTGAGAAGTAAGGCTATGTTTATGCCGAGTTACAGGTGGCTGTGCTGGGAAAGTTCTGATTGTTTCCTTCTGAACAAGTACTGTTAGCCTATGCTGGGAATGAATGCTAGTTAATGCTTGCTGCTGTCATGCTGCCTCACTGCTGACATGTATGGTATAAAACCCATTGTACCCCTTGGCTCTGGGTTCAGAGAAGCTGTCTGATCCAACCATTGGGTACGCCTGTGTGCTGTAAGTACTCAATAAAGTCTCCTTGTAAGCAAACCTGGATCTGGCTTATCATTATCTCGGCATCTTGAGACTTTAGCAGCCCACGGCCGGGGCATACACATGGGAAGGAGAGGGACAATGGTACAGCACATGCTTTTTGATCCCCAGCATCTCCAGGGCTGGGAAAAACATTTGCCTGAGATGCAGGAGCACTGACCATTAATGCAACATCATCACATGGTGAGTTTCTCCATCCTGACCAATTTGCATATAGGGACATGAAAAAGATTCAGGGAAACTATGCTTCATGCAATTGAGTGCTCCTAGTCTGGCACCAAGGAGAAGGGAGAAATAGTAACAGCGGGTGGAATTTTGGGTGGCATCCCTGTGGCAGGGGTAACGTCTATCCTTGTTCTGACTGTATTGAAACATCGCTGTGTGAATGAAGTATTATCTGTGGTGATTGATCTGTGATGGCCTATTTCTACCTGAAAACCGCCATATACATGCAAGACGGGTGTGTGTCAAAGCTCGGGGGTAGAGCACATTCTTTGCATGCAGATGGTCCCAGGCTTAATCCCTGGCATCACCAGTTAGAAAGGATCTCAGATATTAGGGGTGGAAATAGGGATGGACAGACTTACTGCTGCCTGGTTTTGCCAGGCGCTCACCAAGCCGCCATTCACTCCCCCAGACCTGTTTTCTGAGCCTCTGCTCTTACCCAGACCCGCTCGCCGAGTAGCCACGCACCCGGTGAGTGGGTCCAGCAATCGCCTGTCCTCTTAGCAAGCTGCCATTTTGCATAAAAATGGCAGCTCAGGGATTTCCAGGAATCTAATGTTGCATAAATGGCAGCCATAAAGGGGCCATTTACGCAACATTACAGGTGAGAATGGACTATTTACACCTGTAATGTTGTGTAAATGGTCAATTGCGTAAAAATGGCAGTTCACTAAGAGGACGGTCGGCTGCTAGACTTGCTTGCTAGGTGTGCGGCTGCTCGGCGAGCGGGTCCGGGTGAGTGCAGAGGCTCGGCAAGCAGGTCCAGGGGGAGGGAGTGGGGTGGAGTCTGCCAGACTGCACTCCTTTCCCAGACTCTCATGACATCCCTAGGTGGAAAGACCTAACGCCTTGGAGAGCCATGGTCAGTTAGAGTAGACAGTACTGGGCTAGACAGACCAGGAGTCTCACTTGGTATAAAGCAGCTTCATTTGTTTGTTTGTTTGAGGCTGCACTCATGAAGCAATAAACATGTATGTGTTACATGGTTCTCCTTGCTCTCCTGCTCTTTCTTTTAAAGCCTTATTATTATTAATTTCAAAAAGTACAAAGCAAGACACTTGCAAAGAGTGAAAACTCACAATACATAATTCATATACACAGAAATAACTATTTTAATACCATCTGACCATACTTTGCTTTCAAAATAAAAGGCAAACATATGAACAGAGCTTGATAAGACTAAACGTATGGACAGAGCTATTAGAGCCATGGATTGGGGAGAAGCATGCAGCCAGGACATCCTACAGCAGCAGGTGGGCCAACTTACCATCGTTCAGGCCCTGCCTGGCACTGTGTTGCTGTCTGAGAGAGACACGACCTCCGAGGCTGAGGCTGGGGCTGGAGAGAAAACACACTCCCCAGGGCAGATGACTGCTGATTTGGGCCAGCTGGTCTCAAGGTGCCTGGGGTGGCTCTTGTTACCTGCCCAGCCTGACATGGGGTGGCAGCACCCCAGCAGCAGCAATGCCAAAGGAGGGGTTGCCCCTTTGCGGGGAGCCACTTTGGGGGGGGGAATGCAAGGGCCACCCCCTAACATTGGGCTGATAGGCTTTGCAGCTTTTATGTGTGGGGTTAGCTATTTCTCCAACAAAATGTTGTTATGTGCCTAGGAGAGAGGGTATGGGCCCAAATTGGGGGACTTGAGGGGCCCCCAATTGGTGTGGTTATGGGTCAAAGGAGGAATGGTGTTGGGAGGAGGGCTAGCCAGACATGGCTGTGCCGTGTTCCAGCCCTCCCCCCAGCCATGGTGGTTGCCCTGTCAGCCTGCCCTCGGGCCTCTGGATGCTGCTGTTAAATGCCAGAGTGGTTCAGAATAAGACCTTCTTTATCCATGATGTAATGGTGGATGAGGCAGCTGATCTGGCATGCATAACTGAGACCAGGGTGGATGAGCAGGGAGGAGTTAGTCTCTCTCAGCTCTGCCCACCAAGGTATTTGGTTCAGCAGCAGGGTAGGCTTGAGGAGCTTTCTGGCTGATATGGCTGGCTCTCATGTTGAAACCCTGGTTCATCTGTGGAATGCAGAAATGACCTGGGCAGTTGACACAATTGCTGCTGTGTGCCTTCTCCTGAGTAGAGCTTCTACTGCTCCATGGTATACTCCAGAGCTAAGAGCAATGAAACAAAATAGGAGACGGCTTAAGTACAGATGGAGAAGAACTCCGAGTGGGTGCAATTGAACACTGGTGTGTGCCTATGGTAAGGTATATTCAGGGGCAGTGAGGGCAGCAAAGAAACAACATTTCGCTGCCTGTATTAAATCCTCTATCTGACACCCAGCGGAGCTTTTCAAGGTTGTCTGTGGCCTATTCCATGCTGGCCGTACGGACACTGTAGACCCATCTGAGGCCCAGTGTAATTCATTTGCTAGGCATTTCTAGGATAAAATCTCTTTCATCCGATGGGACTTAGACTTCAGTGTTACAGCAGGTGAATCTAGTGAGGTGTCCAGAGCACAGCTTTCTCCAGTGTTCTTGGGTGAGTTTCAGTTGGTACAGCTTGAGGATGTCGACAAAGTGCTTGGACAGGGTCGTGCAACCACTTCCATATTGGATCCTTGCCCCTCTTGGCTTATACAGACTGGCAGGGAAGGAACAGCTGGCTGGGCCAGGGAGGTGATTAATGCCTCTTTGCGAGAGGGGGTGGTCCCGGGCTGCCTCAAAGAGGCAGTGGTGAGACCACTCCTAAAGAAATCCTCCCTGGACCCAGAAAATCTTAATAATTTTAGACCAGTGGCAAATGTTCCTTTCCTGTAGGGTTGTACGAAAGTCACTTACCTTTCGCGGATTATGTTGATGGTGGGGGGGGAGACGTTCTGTCCCTCCCCCCGGAATCCTGGACGGGGGGGGAGGCGATCTGTTCCTCCCCCCCCCCGGAATCCTGGACGGGGGGGGAGGCGATCTGTTCCTCCCCCCCCGGAATCCTCTGCGGCCGGCTGTGCTCTGCGGCATCTCCGCGGAGCAGCCGGCCAGGCCCAGCCAGGCCAGAGCCATCCGCAGCCGAATTTCCGGCCGCGGAGGGCTCTGGGAAAAAAAACAAAATGCGTACGCAAATGGCGGCAGCTACGGCCGCCGCCATTTGTGTTCCTTATTTTCGCCCTCTTAGTCTACGTAATTATTTACATAGACTAAGACGGCCCAAAATAAGGAACGCGTTTGTGTACGCCTTTTTATTTTTTTACCCAGACGTTTTAGGCTACGTAAAAACTTACGTAGCCTATCACATCTCTGTAAAAAAAAACAAATTGCAAATGGTGGCGGCAGCAGCCGGTCGGAAGACCAGCTGCCGGAGCTGCCACCACCGGAGCCGCCACCGCCGCCCGGAAGATCCGCCCCCAGGTAAGTCTCATCCCGGGGGGGATCCGCGGGGGGGTGGGGGGGCAGGCCGTTCCGCCACAGATTTCGGGGGGCTGAATGCACTGGCATTCGGCCTCACTGAGATCTGTGGCAGAATTCTCTGCCATCCCTACTTTCTTGGGCAAGGTCCTTGAGCAGGTGGTCGCCAACCAGCTCCAGACACCCTTGGATGAGACTGATTGTCTAGTTCCATTTCAGTTAAGGTTCAGGCCAGGTTTTGGCATGGAAACAGCCTTGGCTGCCCTGTATAATGACCTATGTCGGGAGAGAGACAGGGGGAGTGCGACCTTGTTGATTCTCCTTGATCTCTCGGTGGCTTTCGATACCATCGACCATGGTATCCTTCTGGGACGATTGTCTTAGCTGGGAGTAGGAGGCACTGCATTGCAGTGGTTTCTCTCCTACTTGGATGGTCAGCCCCAGAAGGTGGTATTTGGGGGATATTGCTCGCCCCCATGGATTCTCCAGTATGGGGTTTAGCAGGGGTTGGTTTTGTCCCCCATGTTATTCAACATCTACATGAAACCATTGAATGCGGTCATCTGGAGTTTTGGAGTGCGCTGTCATCAGTATGGTGGTGGCACGTAGCTCTGTTTCTCCTTTTCATCTCCTTCAGGTGAGGCTGTGGATGTGCTAAATCGGTGCCGGGCTGTGACAATGGACTGGATGGGGGCTAAGAAACTGAAACTCAATCCAATCAAGACTGAGATGCTGTTAGTGGGTGGTTCTCCTGACCAGATGGAGGATGTTCAACCTGTTCTGGATGGGGTTGCACTCCCCCTGAAGGAGCAAGTTCATAGCTTGGGGGTCATCGTGGAGCCATCTGTCACTTGAGGCTCAGGTAGCCTCAGTGGCATGGAGTGCCTTCTGACAACTTTGGTTGGTGGCCCAGCTATGCCTCTATCAGGACAGGAACAACCTGTCTTCAGTTGTCTATGCTGTGGTAACCTCCAAGTTAGATTACTACGATACACTCTACGTGGGGCTGCCTTTGAAGATGGTTCAGAAGCTGCAGCTCATGCAAAATGCGGAGGCCAGACTGATAACAGGGACAAGGTGGTCTGACCATATAACACCAGTTCTGGCCTGCTTGTACTGTCTGCCAGTATGTTTCCAAGCCCAATTCAAAGTGCTGTTCTTGACTTATAAAGCCTTACACAATTCGGGACCACAGTACCTGATGGAATGCCTCTCCCAGCATGAACTGACCCATATACTATTCTCTGAATCCAAGGCCCTTCTCTGGGTGCCTCCTCTGAGGGAGGCTTGGAGGGCAGCAATGAAGGAGAGGGCCTTCTCGGTGGTGGCCCCCCATTTTTGGAATTATCTCCCCAACAAGGCCCGCCTGGTGCCAACATTGTCATCATTTCAGTTTCAGGTTAAAATTGCCCTCTTCTCTCAGGCATTTGGCAGCATATAATGACTCTTTTTGATCAGGTCCTGGATTGTTTCTTACTGATTGTTTTAAATTGTTTTAGATATATGTTGTTCTTGTGTATGCTATCTATTTTATGACCTTATGTGAATGGTTTTTATACTTCATATAATGTATTTCAATTGTTTTTAATATTTGTAAAGTGCCCAGAGAACTTCAGCTATGGGGCGCTTTAGAAATATAATAAATGAAATGAAATGATAGATAATAAATTAAAAACAGATATGCATAGATCTAAGAAAGAATCTGCACACATAGATTCTCTTGTGAGTATTTTCTAATAAAACAAGAATTTATCCCAACCTTTCCAAAATGTAGGTGTGGTATTAAGCATTCCTGGGCTTGTGATCTTCCAAAGGCTTTGTATGACTTTGCTTAGAGAAGTGAGGGTGTGTGATCCATATCACTTCACTGAACAACACATTTATTTAAATGGATTTAATTCCTAGATCAGTGTTGTGCCTTCTTTGTGTTTCTGTTAATGAACATGATGTCCTGGGGAAGATGAGCTGTTGGCCCAGAAAATGACAAACTAGTCCAAATGCTTGCAGTTTTAGTTCCACTCAGACGGCAGGAGCTCTGATACGCTGCATGGTTACAACCGTTTTCCAAATCATATAATGTGGCTTATGAGGCAGAATCTACAGAATCCTGAGGATCTCAGGCCCTTTTTATTATTTTATGAGCAAATTTTCTAGCTCATGGATAATGTAAACAAATTAAGAATTCCAGGGCCATTTGAACACAGCCACCCATGAAGTCTCCTTTGCATAACACTGAGTCCCTTTCCTTCCTTTTGTCTAGGACTGTTTAGGCTTGTTGCAAAGGGAATCTGTGGGGCTATGAATGAAGCAGCCACATGACATCTTCCCCAAGATGACTAAATGTGGTTAAATAGGAATGTATGAAACTCCTTAGAGTAATATCTCTATACTTATCTTTTGGCTTCCCTTGAAATTCTTCAAATGTTTTGCCTTTGGAGAAGCCTCCTAATTCACTTTGAATTTCTCTTTTAGGCAAAATTTTGGAAGCAACTCTGCTGTTAACCAAACACAAAGTACCTGGAAAACAGTGATTCCCAGGCCCAACACACAGCACCATTACACTTCCTTCACTGTGGGGAAGGTGGTTGCTAGTGTCACGGCATCCATTGGATGTTACCCTGATATGAGGTGTGAGACAGAACACGCCCCTCCCGCACATCTATACTGTTTACTTGGGCGTAAGCCTTTTTGAATTCAATGGGACTCACTTCTGAGTAGCAATGTATAGGATTGCTCTGCCCGGTAAGCACCAGACAAGACTTCCTGGAGATAATGTTTTAGAAGAGGGAATGCCAGAACCAAAAGGCCCCTTTCTCTGGGGCCATCTACGCGAGCCTTTTACTCCAGGGCAGGAGCGAGTCGAGGTCCTTTTGATTAGATGATGTAGTCGCCACTTCGCAGCCATCTGTGATTTTCTCCTGGAAAATGCAGATTTCCAAGCAGGCATTTTGCTGCGATGTTTTTGGTTTGCAGTGGTTTTCCCGCGGTTGTGAGCCATCTGTCCCTTCCCCAAACTGACTTCGCATTTTGCAGTGGATGTGTTGTAGGTAGGGATGTTGGAGAATTCCGCCACATACTCCAGTGAGGCCAGATTCTTTAGAATCCAGTCCCCCGGAGTCCGTGGCGGAATGGACTACCCCCCCGCCAACTCCAAAATCCCCCCGGAACAGACCTACCTGGCAGCAGCGGTGGCTCCGGCGGAAGCTCTGGGTTGTCTTCTGGTTGCGGCCAGGATGCTGCAGCCGCAAATGGCGGCCGTCGTAGCGGCTGCCATTTGCGTCCCTGCATTAGGCCATGATAGGCTACATAAATACTTATGTAGCCTAGCACGGCAAAGAGCACAGGCGCAAATGGCGGCCGCTACGCCATTTGCGCCCCTGTTCTTTGCCGTAATAGTATTTAAGTAAGTATTTACGTAAATAAATACTTACGTATCCTATCACGGCAAAAGGCAGGGTCGCAAATGGCGTAGTGGCCACCATTTGCATCCCTGCCTTTTGCCGTGATAGGCTACGTAAATACTTACGTAGCCTATCACAGCCTAATGCAAGGATGCAAATGGCGGCCACTACGACGGCCGCCATTTGTGGCCGCAGCAGCCCAGCAGCGGCCGGAGGTCTGGCTGCAGCCAGCCCTGGCCAGCGGCTCCGCAGCCTTCCCGCGGAGCATAGCCAGCTGGGGAGGATTTGGGGGGGGGAGGGACGGATCACCTCCCCCCCCCCCCAGCGGACCCAGGCTGCGGACTGGTAAGTGGCATTCGTACATCCCTAGTTGTAGGCGTCCGTAGTGCTTGCGTCACTCTGTGACACCCGTTTACTCCTCCCACCCCTTCGTAGCTGCGCAGTTATAGAGGCACAGAGATGCATTTTCATCTATTAAATCACACTTTCACACATTTTTGCAGCTTCATATCTTCGCAATGGTTGCTTTTGGACTCAGTGCCCAAGGGCCGGGGGATCTTGTGGGAGGACCAACATCGCTCTGGCCACCATTTCAGAGCGATTGGTAGGCACGTACTGCTCATGCTTGTGAGTGTGAACCACTGCAAGAGTCTTAGGCTGGGGAGCTGACAAACAGATGGCATGGAAATGAAGGAGAACAAAACACTCACTTTTTACCTAACGAGGGACAGAAAGACATAGCAGAGCCCCTAAAATACAAAACAGCCACAGAAGTGTTGCACCCCCACACTCATGGGTAGGGATGGGCGGATTCCCTATCTGCTGGTCTGGGTGGGAATCCGCCCATGGGGGGAGGCGATCTGTCCCTCCCCCTGGAATCCTCAGAAGCTGGCTCCGCTCCGCGACAATCCTGCGGAGCTGGCCGCCGGCTCCTCAATGCTGGCGATACGGTCAGCCGCCACTGCCATGCCATATCGCTGGCTGAGCGAGGGCTACCTAACTCCAGACGCAAATGGCGTAGTGGATGCCATTTGCAGCCGTAAAGCTGTTAGATTAACCTAAATGCAGCTGTAAATGGTTGCATTTAGGTTAACCTAACAGCTTTACGGCTGCAAATGGCGTCCACTACGCCATTTGCGTCCGGAGTTAGTTAGCCCTCACTCAGCCAGCGATATGGCATGGCAATTGCGGCCGTATCGCCAGTGCTGCGGAGCCAGCCGGTGGCTCCGTGGAGTCGCCATGAGGAGGATCCAGCTCCGCGTGGGTCTGGAGGGAGGCGGAGGTGAGTAGTGACTTTCCGCCACGGACTCTGGAGGCCGGATTCTTTGGAATCCAGCCTCATTGGGGTCCATGGCAGAATTCTCCGCCATTCCTACTCATGGGACTGCACAGTTGTGCATTTAAGTATAATGGCAAAAAAAAGGGCATGGCGGAGTCTGTTAGGGAAGCATGCAGTAAACTGCGAGCGTATACCACCAGAAGCTACTTCGAAGCTGAAATGCTGCTCAGTTGTGATGGGGTGGGTGGTGAAAGCAGTGCCGTGTAGATGGGCCTTGGTCACAACCCACCTCACTTCAGAAACCAAGGGCAACTAGAGAAAGGCTTCCAAAGATTTCCTCAACGTCTGGGCAGGTTCATGTGAAAGAAGAGCCAGTGTGGTGTAGTGGCGAGAGTGTTGGATTGGGAGTCAGGAGATCTGGGTTCTAGTCCCCATTTGTCCATGGAAGCTCAGTGGGTGACTTTGGGCCAGTCACAGACTCTCAGCCCAGCCTACTGACAGGGTTGTTGTAGTGAGGATAAAATGGAGAGGAGGAGGATTATGTACATCCTCTTGGGGTCCTTAAGGAGGCAAAAAGGTGGGATATAAATGTAATACATACATACATACATACATACATAGAAGGCAGCCCTTCACGTATGAATCAGCTCTCAGATAGTGGCATCATTTTATATTTCTTTTCAGGGAAACAAAGGCAGCAGGGAAGATTCTAAAAAAAAAAGCCTGATCTAAGGTATATTGAAAATTACTTTTCAGAAAAGCAGTGTATTTTGAAAGTGTTTGTTGCAGTTAGTTTTTTTGAATCTCAAAATAACTGTAGCATTGTTACCAGCCCAGGACCAAACATTCAGCCTTTTTGTGAAGTCAAGGAATTTGTGTCTGTGGCATGCATACTGTACTTATTGTGCCTGTGTGTTCTCGCAGGAGCGACTGCTTGCTCAATGGGGCTTTCGAGTTAATAACCCAAAACAAGCAAAAACGCTTATTTCTGGAATGGGGCACCTCAGTGGAGCTCGCAGAAGGGTTATTGTTAGAAGTGCAGAAGCCCCATTGTGCAAGCGGTGGCTCCCACAAGCACAGTGGACCCAGTGAAGGCAGAGCAGCCCCATCGGATACTGCCCTTAGCTTGTACATAGGGCCATTTAATTGTTCTAGTAATAGTCACTTAGGGCACAGTCCTATGCAAGCTTAGACAGAAAAAAAAGTCCTACAGCATTTTCCAGTCAGCATGGCTGGCTGGAGAACGATGGGAGTTGTAGGACTTTTTTCTATCTAAACATGCATAGGATTGTATCCTTAGTGAACGTATGTAGTGAGTGAGGTGGCCAGAGCTACAGGTGTTCCTGAGGAAGAATCACATGTTGTCTGAAACATGGAGAAGAGGGCAACGTGCCCCCCACTTTCCCTAAATGGTGCCCTTGCCTCTGGAGAGGACAACAAGGGTTGGAGTCTTTTTGTTTCCGCATGTGAAGTTACCAAAATACCTTAAGCATCCAAATATCTGGCCAACTTTGGAAAGAGGATACTGAATTGGGTGTCTGATCTAGTTGGGTTGTCCTCATGCTCTCATGATCAGTATGTTCAGTGGCTTGCTGCCAAGAAATAAGTACTGATTGCCACTCCTTTCCAGCCTCTACAGTTTCCTTCCATGGATAAAATGAATAGGATCAATGAAAGAGAAGCAGCTGTCTTTTTTCAGCAATATATCAGATTTTAGAATCTCCAAGAACTTGTCCAGACTTCAGAACGGGCTTTGCTGGGTTTGGCAAAAAGGCAGGTGCCAGTACTGCTGGCAGTCAGTCTCCAGAAGGGAATAGGCAAGTCCAAATTTCTATTATTAGCTTATTAAGGCTTTGGGAGAAGTTGGATGTATTTCATCACTGGCTACTGCTTGTCTGCTTCTTTGAGCCATTATGAATTTAGAGATGCCATAAAATCTTGAATTATGGTTTTGAGAGTCCAGCGTCACTCCTCAATCCATTCCGCACTTGACCTGACATGTTTTAGAATCTGCCAGGATCTGAAATACATCTGGGTTGGACCTGCATCTGGTCAGATATCTGCAGGCTTTGAAGCTTGGTGACAATGTCATCAGTAGGTGCCATGGTTTAGGTACCTCAGAACAAGCAAAGATCTGCAGGATTGGGATTGGGATCCTCCCTGCTGCCCTTGAAGCCATCACAAAGTTACCAAGGGAGGAAGTGTGTCGGGGAAAGTCCAGTATTTTTGTGAACTGCCCAGAGAGCTTCGGCTATTGGGCAGTATAGAAATGAAATAATAAATACTGTGCAGGTCATAAATTGCTAGGAGATACTAGAAGCTATTACATATCAGGGGAATTGTATACCCATGTACTGAGAGATAGACAGAGCTCCCTAGCAGTGTGTGGCATACATAATTGGTCCTCCTGTTTTTATACACACACACACACATACACACACACATTCTGATGACTCTCAAGAGACAGCAGAAAGGGGGTGGGGCTCTAATCCCATCAAACAGACCTCGTATGCCCACAGTCCTGGTGCCTTAATGAAAACACTGGCATACATCAAGGCCTACTTATAATTAATTTGGACTCCGTGTCAGTTTCCATATTAATTCTACATTAGAACCCTTATTTAATTCAGGAACCAAATTATGTACCAAAACCTACCTCAACCACTTTTGAAATTTCCTTCAATAAAATACTTTGCATTTAGCTGTGTGACTTTTGCCTTCAGCTGTCTTGGCTGCAGTTTGCCTCAGTTTTCCCCATCTGTCCATCTCCAATCCATCACTTAAATGTCTATGAACTTTTTCTTTTTTCAGTTTGGACTTCTCCTCTTTTGGAGTTGTTGTTTGAACATTTGCTGTCTTAATTTATTGTTTAGTCTGCAGCATATGAAAGGTTCTGGCAGGATGACGAAAGATGACGCTGTAGGTTTCGCAGACACTTGGTCTGGAACTATATGTTCAATTATCTGTGGCTGCTGCCCAAAGGAAAGCACATGATGTGATGTCGTGGTGCTCAAAGTTTTCCCCTCCCCTGCACTCCCCCCTCCCCAGGCAACATTTCATATTGATGATGTGACATCCTGTTGCAAGTTTCCCCTCCTCCCCACTTATCAGCCACTGAAATTGAATGCAGGTGTGTGTGTGTGTGTGTGTGTGTGTGTGTGTGTGTGTAGAAAACTGTACTTTGAATGTGATGACATTATACCATGTACTTTGTTTTACTAAATATTAAGTGGGAGAAAGGAGGAGGAGACCTTGGCTTTCTGCGGCAGCCACACTTCAACTGTAACGTGTCTGAAAGGACAGGCTCCTCTAGGTGTAAAAAAAAAAAGCCACCTTGAGCGCCATTTTTGGGTAGAAAGGTGGGGTACTAAATCAATCAGTCAATCAATCAATCAATCAATCAATCAATCCAGAACGTTGCCAGCTATCAGGGAGACATATCCTTGTGCCTGTTTAAAATGAGGAAGTAAATTAAACCCTCTTTTAGTCTTGTCTGTGTTCTTTCTGATAAAACTAAATCCGACCACCTCCATTTTATGAGCTCTTTCCCTCCCCCCCACCACCTCTTTCACTAAGCTTTTGAAAGAAAAAAAGCTAATATTATAATTAAAGGATCAATTTGCCAACACTACTCTGTGTTAAGTTCTTCCTTCTTTCAGGTTTGCTTTCTCACATCAGTTTCTATCTCTAGAGAGCGTTCTTCAGCTCCTCTGACATATTTCTGAACCAACGCTTCAATTTTTATTTTTTTTCCTTTGCCTATTCCCCCCCCCCCCGCAGCCAATTTTGAGGCATATAAACTAAATGATGAATAAGATTGTTTCAGCAATTAATAATACAAGTGTTAAAGGGCACTAGTGGGCATTTTCAATAAAGGGGGGGGCGGATTTGCTGGCTGCATACAGAATTTGGAAATATATCCCAGTTGTTGTTGTTGTTCAGTCGTTAAGTCGTGTCCGACTCTTCGTGACCCCATGGACCATAGCACGCCAGGCCTTCCTGTCCTCCGCTCTCTCCTGGAGCGTGCTCAAGTTCATATTCATTGCATCGGTGATGCTATCTAGCCATCTCATCCTCTGCCGTCCCCTTCTCCTTTTGCCTTCAATCTTTCCCAGCATCAGGGTATTTTCCAGGGAGTTTTCTCTTCGCATTAGGTGGCCAAAATATTTGAGCTTCATCTAGAAAAGAAATACCCAATTGTTTATTGAGAAAGGAGGTGGATGATTTACGGAGGAGAATCATGCTTAGAACACAGAAAGATGGTGTGGAGTGAGGGACAGGAAGACTGAATCTCAAACATGCTGGCTGGATTTGTTCCAACGAGTGCTGCATTTCCTGCTCCTTTAAAGAGTGGAATTTCTGGAGAAAAAGCTGTGATGGAAGCCCATGTTGTGTATCAGTGTGTGTTTACATATGTGTGTGCATGCATTGGAATACGCAGGGTAATATTGAGTTGGGGGGGGATAAACTTTGAAAATTCCAGTTGCCATGGCAACTTAGTGAGCTATGAAATGAGCTGTAGCAGTGGCCTCTTTCAACTCCTTGTTAATTGGAAATGCAGGAGTAGCAGCACTGGAGCTCAAAAAAGATGGGATGGCAGGAGATAAACACTCACCAGAGAAGTTATTTCCAGTGGTCCCTGAGCATGAGTAGTAGATTGGGAGCTGGGGAGGAAACAAACACGCCCCCCTCCACACACACACAGAGAATCAAAGAGTTGTATTAGAAAGCTCTAAATGGAGGCAAATGGTGAATTTAAGAATTCTGGTATACCGAGGTTCTGATGTCATCAACATGGTACTATCTGAATCTTTTCTGTAATTGAAGCAAAGGAACCTTTGCGATCACCCTTTCAGTGCTCAGATGGACATCCATATTCAACAACCTGATCTGGATGTTTTGCACTTCTGTAGCTCTTTCCCTTTGAAGGTCTGAAGCCTTCTATAAACAGCTTCATGTTACTTGTTTTACCCGGGAGAATGGGAATAACAGTGTTGCTTGATGCTGTATAAATAACTCACAGCAAATAAGACAAGGTAATAGTCTTTTTAAAATATATATTCCTGTCAGATTATTCACGAAGAGATTATTCACTTCCTCTGCCTATTATTTATTCAGATGTGTAGCCACCCCTTTGCCTCAGACTCAGGACTGGGATAACAGCACTGCTTTGTCTGTTTTGGCTTCCAACAGTCCTACAAGGTGACTTTTCTCATTTACACTGTGAAGGGTTTGGGGAGTTACCCACCTCACTGGGATAATGGAACAGAGTCCATGCTGGGGAGAGAGCAAAAGGCATAGGGGCCCGAGTTGAGGGGCAAATCTTGGTCGGAGGGCCTACTCTCATGTGTTAAGGTGGGAGAGGAACAGGAAGTGTGTTCAACTTGTAGAGCTGCCTATAAGAGGTAAAGGAAGGGTGAACCCAGGGATGAAAGATCTCTAGAGCTTATCTCGGAGCAGGGCCAGCTCTACCATTAAGCAAAGTGAGGTGATTGCCTCAGGAAGCAGATGATGGGAGGCTGGGAGCAGTAGCAGCCTTCTGGCTATTCATCCTGAACACCATGACTGTTCCCCTCTATTGGAAGTCAGAGCTCCATATGTCACACAGTCTGTTCTGGGCCCCCTAAACTAGCCTTCTACCTCAGGTCCCACAGAGAACAATATCCATTCAAAAGCATTGAATAGGTTTCTATTGCCAATCCGGCTGGCTTCTGTGCATGGGATGGGGAGG
The DNA here is from genome assembly GCF_057233095.1 of Heloderma suspectum. Taxonomy (NCBI): domain Eukaryota; kingdom Metazoa; phylum Chordata; class Lepidosauria; order Squamata; family Helodermatidae; genus Heloderma; species Heloderma suspectum. The sequence continues at coordinate 172,814,105 of NC_139461.1, forward strand.
GAGCACCATCTTGTCCTTCGCCTCAGACCACAAAATGCTTCGGGCCAGCTCTGTCTCAGAAGCTGAGGGAGCCTTGAGCCCAGGAGCAAGAGCCAGAGCCAGATGAAGCAAAATAAGTAACACAGCCATTTAGACACAGCTAAATACAAGAAAAGTAGCTTTGGATCCAACTCTCACATAAAACTTTTTATTCGGTGATTTGCTATGGCTGGCCTTTTTAAACTCATAATTTCCAGTAGCTCAAAGAATTACATCTGCAGTTATGGAGAGCAATGTATGTAAGACAGCTGACAGTCACCTGTTGGAAAGTGTTTCGAAAAACTAACACATCAAGATCATTTTTAATCAATTTTTTATTGTGAGTTTCAACAAAACAAAACAAAGACATAACAAAACCCCAAACTGGAAAATATAACAACATATTCTAAAGTCTTCCATTTCAAATTTTACAACATTCTAGGTGGAAAAAAAGAATAGATTACATATAAACTTCAGTAAAAGCAGACCAGAAGATACCCAAATGTAAGTCTATCAAGTTCATGTGTTAAGACCATGATGGGTCATTAACAGTAGTGGGGGATGGAGGGAGTGCTTAGGGTTGTAGCAAACATCTTAAGGGAGTATTTTACATTGATCTACTTTTGATGTAAATGTTGAAATTGAGATGCACATTTCTTAATGTAATGTGAGAAATAAGCGTAGACCTAGGGCATCTCTACACCAGCCTAAAATCCTGCATTTAAAACGGGGCTTTCTGCTTCTGTTTTAAATGCAGGATCACAATTACTTTTCATGTGCTTCCTTTTCCCCCACCCCCTTCCCCGTCCTTCTCCCCGTATCTGAGTCTTCCATTATCTTTCACTGATCTCGCTCCTCCTCTTGCCGCTTTTCCTCTTTTCATGGAGGAAACTGAAGCGGAACACAACGGGGTAATTTGATAGCTCGTTATTGGCGATCTATTTAAAAACTGAACAAAGGGCATTTAGTGCAGGAGACGCCTTGAATGATCACGGTGTCATGTAAAGAGCCCGCAAACTTCTGTGAAGTTTCACAGATTCTCAATCGCAGGATAAAAACTCATTGTGAAGGAGCCTCTAGGCAGAATCCTTAAGAGAAAATGGTTAATGGAGTTTGGAACAAATATTTTAGCTCATACAAAGCATAAACTGAACAAAGGAATAATGAAATGGGTCTGATACCAGGCACCTTAGCAAGGACCAAACACATTAATTTGTTGAGCAGAGAGTTTCACTGCCAAGGAGTGAGGCTACGGGTGCAATCCTATGCGTGTTTAGACAGAAAAAAGGCCTACAATTCCCAATGCTGGCTTGGAGTTGTAGGCCTTTTTTCTGTCTAAACATGCATAGGATTTTTCCTTAACTGACTTGTTAATTGAAATTAACTATTAGATGGAACCAGCCTTTGGAAAGCAGGGCTTAGGTGCATGACAATATTTCCTCTGACCCTGGCATTGCTTGGGATCACAGAAATCAAAAATAAAAACACAGCAAGATATCTAATGTTAGGATTAAAGAAAACACCTTTGGTTTAAGAGAGAAAGGTGCTTACAAATTCATGCCATACATCAGAAAGCATGGGAAGGTAAATTAAACAATCTGATCATATTGAGCTCATTTACAACTTCATGCACCTATACTTTCCCATGATCTTTCAGCCCTTATTTTCTTCTCCTGCAGACTGAGGGCAGCTCTGAAATTGGGGTCAATGGTATCATGTCAATCTTCGAGAAGATATATGCTTTTAAATTCTTAACCTGTAATTCTGACAACTGAATTCTTGAAAAGTTGTCTTAAGCTGGAGAATACAGTCCTATGCATGAAGGGCTGCCTTCTCCTGCATGGACCTGCTGAAGTTCTCGTATCAGCTTGGTAAGCCCTGCTTCTTCTGATGTGAGGCAGATGGCAGCCAAGGGCAGGGGCTTCTCTGCTCTGTGTAGCAGTTGTGAAATGCTCTCTGTAGGGAGGCTCACCTCATGCAAACTCTGTTGTCTTTTCATCACCATGTAAACACCTTTGAATGTAAATGTTTAAATCTGTTTTTATGGTGGAGATGAATTTGTTTTTATTCTTCTTTCTTTTAATTAATAGTTGTTGTTCTTACTGATGTTTTTATGGGTTTAAAGTGTATACTGCTCTGAAAGTCTCGGGACTGAATGGCTTATATATTTTCATAATCATCAATAAAAATAAATACATACAGTACTTAACAAAAGCTTGATCTGCTGTGGTTGTACATTCTAAACGTTTGATTTTGTCAGCCAATCTCTTGCAAAACATTTTAAGCTGCAGAGAGCAATTTTGTGCATGTTTAGCCAAAATTGAGTCCCCTGGACAGCAAGGAGGTCAAATCAGTCCATCCTAAAGGAAATCAACCCTGAGTGCTCATTGGAAGGACAGATAATGAAGCTGAAGCTCCAATATTTTGGCCACCTAATGCGAAGAGAAAACTCCCTGGAAAAGACCCTGATGCTGGGAAAGACTGAGGGCAAAAGGAGAAGGGGACGGCAGAGGATGAGATGGCTAGATAGCATCACGGATGCAATGAATATGGACTTGAGCACGCTCCGGGAGAGAGCGCAGGACAGGAAGGCCTGGCGTGCTATGGTCCATGGGGTCACGAAGAGTCGGACACGACTGAACAACAACAACAAAAGCCGGAGAAGTAATTGTTCAAGCATTATCAGAACATCAGCAGACTTGTTCTGGTCTGCTTGTAATTTTAAAGATTTAAGTTCAGTCATATGCTTATTTATTCATAAATGTGAGACAACATTTTCCTTGCTCTTCCTGAGTTGTGTGACACCTCATGATGATACAGACCCTTGCCCCAATGGCTTTGCATTTCCATCATTTTTGGTACAAGTGTGACTTTGTAAGTGCCTTAACTCGTCTCTTGAAATGAAGGCTTTTAAATCTTAGAAAGTCCTTATTTTTTGGAAATGGATATTTACTGAATCACATGAGTCCTCTTGCAGGCGGCAGCTGCAGCTCTGTATTCTTAGCATTCATGTGATGCTTGAATGTGTTGAAAGCACTTAACATATTTTATCTCAGTAATCTTTACATCAACCCTGTAAGGGAGGGGTGGCCTTAAGCCACATGTGGCCAGGGGCAGCCCTAGACTCTGCCAGCAACTGCTGCCCTAGGCGACCATCCAATCAGTACCCCCACCCCCAATCCCCAAGGGAAGATCTAGCCTGAGGTTTTTCGTAAACTGGGAAACATTTTGGCCCTATTTTCTGTTTTATGAATAGGCAAACCCCCTCCCCTGCATCTTTGGAAGCAGAAATATTATCATGTATAATACCCCCCCATTTTTAAAGCACTTTATAAGCACAGAGGGGGTGATAAGAACAAGAAAGGAGATAAGCAGAGCCATCTACTCGGCAAAGGAACAGAAGTCCCACCCACAACGCCCAAGGGAGGTCCCTGGAAGAAGGGTCTCGGTTGCATCCTTGGGGCGACAGGGCCAGCAAGGTGCCACCAGCCCCCAGGCTCAGCCCTCCGAGAGCAAAGGGAGCGGCTGCTCTCGGGGAGGCCTTTTACTCCCTGCCTCCAACTGGGAGCAGCAGCAGAGCAGGAGGATATCCTGCATCACGTGAGGGAGGACTGGGTCCCGAGGCGGGCGGGCGGGCTGATTTAGCCCCACCATCCTCAGTTGGTTTCTCACTCACCTCCACAGCCTCAGTCACATTCCCTCTGTTTGTGCATGGGAATTGAAATAATGACATCTTGGTTATTTTACTTTTTTTTTTAATTTGCATTTTTTCCCTCAAATTTGGTCCCCACTTAACTTGGAGCCCTAGGCAACCACTTAGTTTGCCTATATGGACGGGCCACCCCCGCATGTGGCCCTCAGCCTAATTTCAAAAGCCCTCTGCATGCTGTCAGTTCAGACTTCTGCAGCAGTGATCTGCCCCTTCCCTGGCAGCCTGCTGCATGGGAAGGAAGAGGTAGAGAGAGCAAAGAGGTTGACAGAAAGTGAGAGAAAAGAGAATGGGCGACCCACCCACTTTGGGCTCTAGCCATGCGCATGACAGGATTTGGCTCACCACCGACATGCAGTCCCTGACATATTATTCACGAGGGAATGCACCCCTTGACAGAGAAAAGGTTGCTCACCTCTGCTAAGGTAGATAATTTTGTATTATCCCCATAGTCCAATAATTCAAGAATATGGTGGCGATTTCAAAGCATCTACAAAGATCATCAAGAAAATATGCCAAGCCAGAGACTACAGCTGAAGCCCTGATAGTCAAAGAATTAAGACTGTAGTAAATATTTATGCATTTTACAGACAGAGAATGGAGACAGAAATTATATGGTCAATGTGAATTCTCTTTCTCTTTCACTTTAGGGGTGTCAGTGGAGCAGAGCCAATGTCACTGCTTCTGTTTCCTGCTGCTCCTACTTTCAGAGGTACTAAGGACCTCATGGCACCCCCCTTTGCTTTCTGGTGTTTTCAAAAAGCAGGAGGAGGTGTAAATACAATCTGTGGCCTGAGTCTCACTGAAGTTGTAAATCTGGGTTTGGACCGCAATGCTTCCATCTGCAGGGGTGCTCACCACTCAGCGCTCCTCATTGGGTGGGAAAATCTTTCCATATAGAACATTAGCATGTCAAGAAGGAGGGTTTTCCCGGATATATTGGTTTTCCATATGGAGGGGAATGTGTTTGATTTTAAATGGAGTGTTCCATCATGTGAACCCCTACTTAGATCCTGAAGTACACAACCTAGATACAGGTTTACCAGTTCAGGGAGAACTAGGCGCAGGTTGGGAGGCAGGAACTGGAGGCAGTATCTGAGGTATAGATCCTGTAGGCGTTACATAAGAACATAAGAAGAGCCATGCTGGATCAGACCAAGGGTCCATCCAGTCCAGCACTCTGCTCACACAGTGGCCAACCAGCTGTTGACCAGGAACCCACAAGCAGGACATGAGTGCAACAGCACCCTACCACCCATGTTCCCCAGCAACTGGTGTACATAGGCTCACTGCCTCTGGTACTGGACGTAGCACACAGCCATCGAGACTAGTAGCCACTGACAGCCTTTTCCTCCAGGAATTTGTCCAACCCCCTTTTGTTGTTGTTGTTCAGTCGTTCAGTCGTGTCCGACTCTTCGTGACCCCATGGACCATAGCACGCCAGGCCTTCCCTGTCCTCTGCTCTCTCCCGGAGTGTGCTCAAGTTCATATTCATTGCATCGGTGATGCTATCTAGCTATCTCATCCTCTGCCGTCCCCTTCTCCTTTTGCCTTCAATCTTTCCCAGCATCAGGGTCTTTTCCAGGGAGTTTTCTCTTCGCATTAGGTGGCCAAAATATTTGAGCTTCAGCTTCAGTATCTGTCCTTCCAATGAGCACTCAGGGTTGATTTCCTTTAGGATGGACTGATTTCACCTCCTTGCGGTCCAGGGGACTCGTAAGAGTCTTCTCCAGCACCACAGTTCGAAAGCATCAATTCTTCGGCGCTCAGCTTTCCTTATAGTCCAGCTCTCACAGCCATACATTACTACTGGGAAAACCATAGCTTTGATTATACGAACCTTTGTCGGCAAGGTGATGTCTCTGCTTCTTACTATGCTGTCTAGGTGTGCCATAGCTTTCCTCCCAAGGAGCAAGCGTCTTTTAATTTCATGGCTACAGTCACCGTCTGCGGTGATCTTGGAGCCCAAGAAAGTAAAATCTGTCACTGCTTCCATTTCTTCCCCTTCTATATGCCAGGAAGTGATGGGGCCAGATGCCATGATCTTCGTTTTTTTAATGTTGAGTTTCAAACCAGCTTTTGCACTCTCCACTTTCACCCTCAACAACAGGCTCTTGAGATCCTCTTCGCTTTCTGCCATTAGGGTGGTATCGTCTGCGTATCTGAGGTTGTTGATAATTCTCCTGGCAATCTTAATTCTGACCTGTGATTCATCCAACCCGGCGTTTCTCAGGATGTACTCTGCATATAAATTAAATAAGCAGGGCGACAATATACAGCCTTGTCATACTCCTTTCCCAATTTTGAACCAATCGGTTGTTCCATGTCCGGTTCTTACTGTTGCTTCTTGACCCTCATACAGGTTTCTCAGGAGACAGGTAAGGTGGTCTGGTACTCCCATCTCTTTAAGAATTTGCCAGAGTTTGTTATGATCCACACAATCAAAGGCTTTAGCGTAGTCAATGAAGCAGAAATAGACGTTTTTCTGGAATTCTCTTGCTTTCTCCATAATGCAGCGAATGTTGGCGATTTGATGTCTAGTTCCTCTGCCTCTTCGAAACCCAGCTTGTACTTCTGGTAGTTCTTGGTTCACATGCTGCTGAAGCCTAGCTTGTAGGATTTTGAGCATAACCTTGCTGGCATGTGAAATGAACGCAATTGTGCGGTAGTTTGAACACTCTTTGGCATTGCCCTTCTTTGGAACTGGAATGTAAACTGACCTTTTCCAGTCTTGTGGCCACTGTTGGCATATTTGTTGGCATATTGAGAGTGCAGCACTTTAACAGCATCATCTTTTAGGATTTTAAATAGCTCAGCTGGAATATTGTCATCTCCGCTAGCTTTGTTGTTAGTAATGCTTCCGAAGGCCCACTTGACTTCAGTCTCGAGGATGTCCGGCTCAAGTTCAGTGACCACACTCTCATGGCTATCAGGGACATTCAGATCTTTCCTGTATAGTTCTTCTGTGTATTCTTTCCACCTCTTCTTAATCTCATCTGCTTCTGTTAGGTCCCTGCCTTCTTTGTCCTTTATCATGCCCATCTTTGCACAAAACGTTCCCTTGATATCTCCAATTTTCTTGAAAAGATCTCTGGTCTTTCCCATTCTGTTGTTTTCCCGATTTCTTTTAGTGATGTATGAAACACTTACCTGGTTTCGTCCAGGAACATCCACGGTGGGGGGGAGGCACTCCGTCCCTCCCCCCGAAATCCTTGATGGGGGGGAGGCAATCCGTTCCTCCCCCCCGGAATCCTGCGTGGCCGGCTCCGCAGCCAGGCCGCAGAGCGGCCGGCCGGGCCAACCCGCAGCGGGGCCTCCAGCCGCTGCCGGGCTGGTGCGGACGCAAATGGCGTCCTGAGTAGGGGACGCCATTTGCGTCGCTATGGTAGCCCGTGATAGGCAACGTAAATATAAAGTGGGAACGCAAATGGCGTCCCCTACTCCATTTGCGTTCCCATTTTCTCCGTGATAGGCTACGTAAATATTTTTATTTTACGTAAAAATATTTGTGTCCCTGCTTTAGCCATGAGAGGCTACGTAAATATTTATGTAGCCTATCACGGGCTACCATAGGGATGCAAATGGCGTCCCCTACCCAGGACGCCATTTGTATCCGCAGCAGCCCGGCAGCAGCTGGAGCCGCCGCTGCCACCACCTGAGCCACCGCCAGAGCCGGAGCCGCAGCCAGGTAGGCTCCATTTTGTGGGGCTTTCGCGGGGTGGTGGGGCGGGTTGCTCCGTTCTGCCACAGATTCCGGGGGGCCGAATTCACTGGAATTTGACGCCCCCAGGATCCGTGGCGGAATTCTCTAACATCCCTAATTTCTTTGCATTGTTCATTTAAGAAGGCCGTCTTGTCTCTCCTTGCTATTCTCTGAAACTCTGCATTCAGTTGGATATATGTTCCCCTTTCTCCCTTGCTTTTCGCTTCCCTTATTTCCTCAGCTACTTGTAAAGCCTCATCAGACAGCCACTTGGCTTTCTTGCATTTCTTTTTCTTTGGGATGGATTGAGTTGCTGCCTCCTGAACAATGTTACGGACCTCCGTCCAGAGTTCCTCAGGCACTCTGTCTATCAGGTCTAATCCCTGAAATCTATTCCTCACCTCCACTGTATATTCATCAGGGATATGATTTAGGTCATACCTGAATGGTTTAGTGGTTTTCCCTACGTTCTTCAATTTCAGCCGAAATTTGGCAAGAAGCAGCTCATGATCTGAGCCACAGTCAGCTCCAGGTCTTGTTTTGACTGACTGTATAGAGCTTCTCCATCTTTGGCTGCAAAGGACATCATCAATCCGATTTCGATATTGACCATCTGGTGATGTCCATGTGTAGATTCGCCTCTTGTGCTGTTGGAAAAGCATGTTTGCTATGATCAGCGTGTTCTCTTGGCAAAACTCTATTAGCCTTTGTCCTGCTTCATTTTGTACTCCAAGGCCATGCTTGCCTGTTATCCCGGTGATTTCTTGACTTCCTACTTTAGCATTCCAATCCCCTATGATGAAAAGGGCATCTTTTTTTGGTGTTAGTTCTGGAAGGTGTTGTAGGCCTTCATAGAACCGATCAACCTCAGCTTCTTCGGCCTCAGTGGTTGGGGCATAGACTTGAATTACTGTGATGCTGAATGGTTTGCCTTGGATTCGTACTGAGATCATTCTATCGTTTTTGAGATTGTACCCCAGTACTGCTTTTCCCACCCTTTTATTGACTATGAGTGCTACTCCATTTCTTCTAAGGGATTCTTGCCCACAGTAGTAGATATAATGGTCACCTGAATTAAATTCGCCCATGCCTGTCCATTTTAGTTCGCTGATTCCCAAGATGTCGATGTTCAATCTTGCCATCTCATGTTTGACCACCTCCAGCTTACCTTGATTCATTGATCTGACATTCCAGATTCCTAAACAATATTGTCCTTTACAGCATCGGACTTTCTTTTCACTGCCAGACACATCCACAGCTGAGTGTCCTTTTGGCTTTGGCCCAGCCGCTTCACTCTTTCTGGCGCTACTTGGAAATTCCCTCTGCTCTTCCCCAGTAGTATATTGGACACCTTCCGACCTGAGGGGCTCATCTTCCAGCGTCATCTCTTTTAGCCTTGTAATACGTTCCATGGGGTTTTCTTGGCAAGAATACTGGAGTGGGTTGCCATTTCCTTCTCCAGTGGACCACATTTTGTCAGAACTCTCTGCCATGACCTGTCCATCGTGGGTGGCCCTGCACGGCATAGCTTATGGCTTCACTGAGTTACGCAAGCCCCTTCGCCACAACAAGGCAGTGATCCATGAAGGGGACATCCCGTGGTAGTGAGTTCCATAGTTTAACTATGCACGGCGGTATGAAGAGGACCTTCCTTTTATCTGTCCTGAATCTCCCACCAATCAGCTTCATAGGATGACCCCAGGTTCTAGTATTTTGAGGGAGGGAGAAAAATGCTCCCTATCCACATTCTGCACACCATGCATCATTTTGTAGACCTCTATCATGTCTCTCCTTACCTTCCTTTTTTCCAAGCTAAAAAATCCCAGCTGTTGTAACGTCTCATAGGGGAGATGCTCCAGCCCCTTGATCATTTTAGTTGCCCTTTTCTGCACTTTTTTGAGCTCTACAATATCTTTTTTTAGGTGTGGTGACCAGAACTGTATTCCAAGTGTGGTTGCAGTACAGATTTTTATAGGGGCAGTATGATACTTGCAGTTTTATTCTCAGTTCCTTTCCTAATTATGCCTAACATGGAGTTTGCCTTTTTTACAGCAGCCACACACTGGGTTGACGTTTTCATCAAGCTGTTCACCGCAACCCCAGGATCTCTCTCCTGGTTGGTCACCACTAGCTCAGATCCCATCAGGCTATACTTGAAGTTGGGATTTTTTGCCCCAACATGCATCACTTTACACTTGCTTACATTGAACCACATTTGCCATTTAGATGCCCATTCTCCCAGTTTGGAGAGATCCTGCTGGAGCTCTTCACGACCCTTTTTTGTTTTAACCAGCCCGGTTGAACCTCTTTCAGCCCAAGGGCTGAATTCTATTTCAGAGACCTTCTCTGAGGCCCGCATTGCAGTGGAGGGTGAGGCCACAGGCAAAAGGGGTGGGGTGAAAGGCAAAGGGGTGGGGCCTGAAAATACCAGCCTATTGTAGCTTAAAGCTCTTGCTGCCAGTCACTAAGCCTTAGGAGAGGCATTTCAAATTTTTAGGGGAAAGTTTTCTGGGGAAAAACTGCACAAAAGCCTGAAAACCACCCAATGATCAGTGGTTGGGGAAAAGGGGCATGAGCACCTGAGGAACCCCGGAGGGCCAGATTTGCCCTCACCCCCACCCCAGGCCTGAGGTTCTGCACCTCTGCTGCAGACTGGCATTGGCAAGGCAAACCAACAGTCTGTGCTTGTGAGTGTCTGAGTATGATCAGAGTATGCAGGGGAAAATAAGAGTGTTCATAGCAAGTTCATTTCTCATGTTGAGGATCCTGGCTTTCAGAACACAGAGCCTATATCCCATCATCTTAGTCTGCATGGCATGAATGTCAAGATTGTACTGGGCAGTGATAAAAAGTTAGGAGAATTTGCAGGGAAGAGAGGGATGATGAGCCATCTGTGCTCCAGGGAGATCAGGCATGCTGTTACAATGGTGCCCTTGTATGTAGGAGGACAGATGGTGCACATCTCCCCAGACCCTGATTAAGTGAGCTCTTCTGGTTCCCATCACAACCTTTAATTTTCCTTTCAATTCATTCATTTCATGTATTACATTTCTGTACTGCCCAATAGCTGAAGATCTCTGGGCAATTTACAAAGATTGTTCTGGGATCTATGGATGTGACTGATCTTGCAAATAAAACACATAGTCGTACAGTTATATTAATATTTAGACTAGAGGGTAAAACTCAGTGCATAAGCTGAGTGCCTCCAAGGTCTGGTTTGAGATTTCTTGCTTACAGGCAAAGGTCATGTGAGATGAGAAATACTTGGGCTAATTTGGTAGTTATAGTTGTCGACAGAGGAAGGGTGTTTTCTGGCTATTAACAACAGGGCAATAGGTGGGAAGGCTGTTCATCCCCTCAACTGCAGCAGTGACCTGACTGTCAAGTACATAGACAAGTCTTTCAAGGAGGAACAAGTGCTTTTTTTATTATAAAGGCTGAATTTCTACAAGGTTCTAGTCTTGAAAGGCAAGGTTCCTCCTGTGCAAGCACTGAGTCATTACTGACTCCTAGAGGGACGCCACTTGTGCTGGTGTTTTCATGGCAGACTATAGCGGGGTGGTTTGCCATTGCCTTCCCCGGTTGTGACTACCTTTCCTCCAGCAAGCTGGGTACTCATTTTATAGACCTCGGAAGGATGGAAGGCTGAGTCGACCTGAGCCTGCTACCCAAGACCCAGCTTCCGCTGGGATCGAACTCAGATCATGGGGAGAGTTTCGGTTGCAATACTGCTACCTACCACTCTGCGCCACACAAGACTCTATCTAGTCTTGACTCAAGGATATACGTCTATCCCAAAAGCCAGGGTTAGCCCATCTAGTGCTGTGCCCAAAATTTCTCTAGGGATGTACGAAAGTCACTTACCTTTAACGAAATTTGATTCGCGGTGGGGGGGAGGCGCTCCGTCCCTCCTCCTGAAATTCAGGTGCAGGCAGCCTGGGAGGATAGCTGTGATTAGGTACATTCAAAAACACCACAAAAATACATTATAAAACTTCCTGAGTGAAGCAGAACAACGGAAGTGTCTTTCATGGGGGGAGAAAACTCTCAGGAAATTGGAGGAGAGATTTTGGCAGAGCACTAACTCCACCTCATCCCTGGAGCTAGACACAACACTGCCCCCACCTTCATTGCAGTGGATGCAAACTGGGGGTCAGCCAGCCAAGACAGTTGATGCTGTTGCAGCACAAAAATCCCCCAAACCCCTACCAATAAAGAAAGAAGCTGTGCTACAAACCCTGCCAATGGGGAGCCCTACGTGGGAGAAACTGTTGAGAATTTCTCCTGCCCCAGGAGAAATTCTGAGAAATTGTCTCCCAAATTTCTCTGTAAGGTGGAGAATTTCAAGAGGCCATTTGCGCTAGGGATGGGGGAGAATTTCTCCCCAAAACTTCAGGGGGCCGAGTGCCAACGCATTCGGTCCTCCGAAGGTTCGGGGAGAAATTCTCCCGCCCCCCCGGGATGGGACTTACCTTTTACGAATGTCGCTCCCGGCGGCGGGTCCCGGCAGCGGTTCGGCAGGTCTTCGTCAGGGGCGGGGGCGGCAGCCGGTCTTTTGACCGGCTGCTGCCGCCGCCATTATAAGAAAAGTAAAAAAAAACACAACGCCCCTGTGATAGGCTACGTAACGATTTACGTAGCCTATCACGGCTAGATTTGCAAAGTCAGCCGTGATAGGCTACGTTAATCGTCACGTAGCCTATCACGGGTGACTTAAAAAAAAAAAAAGCTCATACGCTAATGGCGGCCCCCATAGGGAGCCACCATTCGCGTTCCTTATTTGGTCACTAAGTAGTCTACGTAAAGATTTACGTAGACTACGGCGAAAATAAGGGCAACGCAAATAGCGTTGCCCTTATTTTCGCCGTAGTCTACGTAAATCTTTACGTAGACTACTTAGTGACCAAATAAGGAACGCGAATGGTGGCTCCCTATGGGGGCCGCCATTTGCGTACGCGCTTTTTTTTTTTTTTAAGTCACCCGTGATAGGCTACGTGACGATTAACGTAGCCTGTCACGGCTGACTTTGCAGATCTAGCCGTGATAGGCTCCCCCCAGCCTGAATTTCGGCCGGGCGAGGCGGGAAGCCTCCCCCCCCTGGCCTGAACTTCGGGGGGAGAAGCGAAGTGCCTCCCCCCCACTGCAAAGCAAGCTGCGAGACCAGGTAAGTGACTTTCGTACATCCCTAATTTGCGCACAGCTCTAAGTCCATCCACTGGACAAAACTGACATGTCCATGGATAGGAGCCTATAAGAGGCACTTGTGTGTCTAATTAGTAGAAGTCCCCATCATTGAAGAGGTGATGTTTGTCTCCTCTAAGAATGGCTATTTTTCCACTTTGGAAAGGGGAGAGAAAACACGTTGCAAATTGTCTAACATCTGTAGGGCGTGCTGTTCTATGTTAAACACTTCTAAGTCAATCCAGAAGGGAATTTGCATTATCCAGTGGGTAGTATGAAAAATGTGCATTCTACATGGAAGACGTCTACCCTTGCCTTCCCAGTGGTGTGAAAACTGTTAATACTTCTAGTATAGCATTTTCTCAGATGTGTAGATTTTCACAAGTTCATGATTTGGAAGCAAAGCCTTTTTTTAAATACATAGCATAATCCACATGAAATCTGTGGCAGTAGAATTGTGTAAGAGGACTATGCCAAGGCTGTACAATTGGTGCTCAGTTTACAGTTATGAGTAAAATATTCAGAGGAGGATGTGATCTCAAGTGTGCCAAAATGTTCACAAGGTTCATCCAGTTATCTCAGCCTGTGTCATGCCATGTATCATGCTTCCACTGAAAGAATCTTCGTCAGAGGAGGGGCTAGAGCTCTAAGTGATGAATACCACAGAATAGTCCATACCAGAAGATCAGGAGGAGCACAAGCCCTCAGGGGAGATGGTCACAGATCCATCCCTGCAAGAGGAGGGGAACTCCACCTCTGAGACAGAGGTTGAGCAATTCCCTAACCCAGGGAAGCAGTGGGTGGCATTTCAAGAGACAAGCCAGAAGAATCCTTGTGAGGAGTGCCTGTTTACAAAAGAAGGCTCCTTGTGAGTAGGGCCCTCCTCATGAGGAGAATGTCCCACATAAGCCTCTGATGTGATGCAGCTGAGTCCTGGGTGGGCCTCTGGAAGCTCCAAGTTGTAAGCTTTCAGTTGAGGCCTACTAGCTGCTGGAACAACACCTTACTTCAGCTCCTAGTATCTTGAAACCTTTGTTTGGACTGCCCTTGACCACCCTTACTATGAAACCCTTGCTTGACGCTATGCTGTGTCATGAATTAAGGTGGTGTAAAACTGATGCAATTTGTAGTGTAGAAGCACATTTGGGAGAGATCTGTAGCCAATCCCATCTCCCTGATGAATATACCTGTATAATACATTTAGGAACATGTGATTGTCACATTCATGCACTACATTTTTTATATACTTATAAAGTATTTTGCTAGTACAGTATTTTACTTTACTAGTAGTGAAGTATTTTACAAGTACATTTTCAAAATGTACTGTGGAAAGAGCCCTTTGACAAAGTAATTTTGTCCGCAAGCACTTAACCGCCCCTACTCTTACTCAGATGCACTGCTATCTTCTGAACAGTCTTTGATCTGTCAGTTTCGCCTACCAGCTTTCAGTTATCACCAGCCTCCATGGCTGCCCTCCTCACTGCCATGCTTCTTTCAGATGGAATTATTATTCTATTGAGCAGATTTCAACTGTGTGTTTTTTTCTTTTCCTTTTCCTAATGGACAAAAGCAATTACCTCATCATAAAGATTAGCAAGCTGCCAAAATTCATTTTCTAAAAAAAGAAAAATCACAGTCATTTGAAAGCAACTTGTTTCCAGTAGAGATGGTGGGAACTAGAAACTTTGGGAACAGTCTTTGCATTATGACTTGCAAAGCAGATCTTTACATTTACCCACTGAGAGATATTTTGTAGATACGGTAAGCGCTATATAAATGGATTTAATTAATAAATACACTACACTTGCAAAAAGGTCCACAGAAGTTACTAGCTAGTCATCACAATGTGTAGTTTTACCCAACACAGGAGATGGGATGAATGACTATGTGTTTGCAAGGCTGTTTTATACCCATCTACCCAAACAATCTGGGCTGTATCTACATGGAGGATTTACTCTGGTGCTACTGCACTTCACACGTGGTTCTAGCACATGACGTCTCCCCCTATCCGCAGCAACCATGGGTTTTCATGCCATAAAACCCACACTTTTGCAAAGTTGTTTTGTGATGGATTTTCCCGTCGCAACAGCTTCAGTGTGGTTTAGGAGTCTGTGTGACCCCAACTTGTGATGCTGGCTTCAGCGGCGGCAGCAGGGAGCAGCGCTATGAGGAGGAAGGGAAAGTTGCATTAGCAAAGGGTGGATCCAAGGAGAGGAGTTGGCTTTACCCAATGCTCTTCGTGTTTTGTCTGTTCTCAAACAAACCTTACTCCCCAGAAAGTCAGCACGTTGCTTTGGGGATTTCTTTTTTTTAAATCCCCTCCCATGCAGGTACACGTATTTGCATAAGTTTAATGGCCTCAGGGAACAACTAGCTGAAAACAGCCCGGATAAACATGTCTACTCAGAAGTAAATTACATTGTCTTCAATTGCACTTACTCAGCACAGGGAGGGGGAGAGGTATGGGGAATTTGTTTTCAGTTTTCCCTTATCCACTGCAGCGGACCTGTGCATAAGTTTAATCACTTTAAAGAAGGATGCATGTTGATGCCTTTTGTTTTCAGTCTCTTGCTTATCCACTTCAGCAGACCTGCACTTAAGTTTAAGGACTTGTTGGTGCTGCGAAAGTCCACCTATATATGGCCCAGCTGAAATCATTCTTTTTCTTGTGTATAAGCCGCTTTAATTGGCTGTGTGTGCCATGGGAGGAGCAAATCCAAATGGATGAAAATGCGTTTTAAACTGAATCGCATTGAAAAGCATCTCTGTGTAGATGGGGCCCTGCTCTTTAAAACCTGTGGAACTCCAAGCTCTTCTATTCCATGTGGTTTTCTGGAGCTGCACTCTTGAGAATCACTGTTTTAAATGTTTAAAGACAAAAACAACTTCAAGTCCTTATGACTGTGGAGTTACATTTGAAAATAACGTTTATAAACATGCTGGCATCAGTGTCTATAAAAGAATTGTTACTTAGAGCTAGGGATGCTGGAGAAATCTGCGATGGACTCCAGTGAGGCTGGATACCCAAGAATCTGACCTGCGGAGTCCACAGTGGACCAGCTCTCCTTATTGCACATCGTCCGGATTTCACACAGGGCATTTTCTGTCTTTAAACAGGGCAAGATATGCTAATTGTGACTGCAATTAGAGTATCGTTGGCAAATTACATCTGTAATTAGCATATTTTATGCCATTTGTGGCCAAAAAGCGCTTACTTATATGTAAATTCCAGCCACAATTTACATAAAAGTAAGCACTTTTCAGCCACAAATGGCATAAAATATGCAAATTATGGCCATAATCTGCCTAAAATATGCTAACTGCAGCCACAGTTACCGTATCTTGCCCTGTTTAAAGACAGAAGGTGCCCACACGATATCAGGAAGACGTGCCAGGGCTCCTGGGAAATCCGCAGAGCCTCTAGCGGCCTGGATTTCTGCTTGGTGGACACACCCCACCCCGGACCAGACGTCAGGGGATTCGCACATCCCTACTTAGAGCTAGAGTTTCTGGGACATGTCATGTCTCTGAATTCTGAAATAAAATTTAAAATCCCACATAAAGCGTATTTATTTTTATCATTTATTTTAATGCAGGGTTTAAGTTTCCATGGAAAAGAATCTGGATTGTTGGAGGAAGTATACATTGAAGAGGAGGACTCTTTGAGATTATTTAAGAATTGCTTGGTTGCACCACACCAATGCCCATGTAGTCCAACATTTTCTTTCTAACAAAAGCCAACCAGATGCTTCTGGGCATGAAAGTGAGAGAAAGATTTCCCTTGCCCCACATCATTCATAATTTTATAAACCTCTATCGTGTCCTCCCTCAGTTGTTTTCAACTAAAAGGCTAATTGTAAACTAAATTCTAAACTAAAATTTGCAATCTGGCTCCTATTAATGGATGATTTCATTCTCAGATTGTCTGGCTTTGTTTCTTGGTCATGATACAAGAGCTTCTTCCATCCCATTCAGAGGAGGAAATGACAACAACACAGAGTGGGAGTTATCAAGTGTTTTGGAAGACAGGAAGGATGGCAGAGGAAAAAGTGAGGGCCCAAATTCCTGGCTAGTATAAACTGGTATAATTGCACTGATGCCATGTCTCATGCCTTCAGGCTCAGATGCAAAGGAGGACAGGGCTCATAGACCTTTAATAGTGGTGCAGAAAAGGGAAATTGAAGCTTTTCTCATTCCTGTATGGCAAATAACACATCCAAATTCCCCTCTTCTATATAACTGTTAATGGTACAGAATTAGAAGTCAACGTGACGTTCTGTTTGGATCTTACCTGCAGCAGAAGCCTCAAGGCTACACAAAAGAATCAATAATGCAAGGCAGAACCTGAAACTAGAACCAGAGTGGCAGGGCTGGCCCAAGCCATTTTGGTGTCTGAGGCTCCCCTTTCCCATCCCATGTATAGAAGCCAGCTGGACTGGCCGTTGAAACATACTTTAATGCTTGTGATGGGATAGTGTCCTCCACCACACCTGAGGCAGCAGGGTAGTTTAGGGAGGTGCAAGACAGGCTGTGGGGCTTACACAACTGTCTTCCAAGAGAGGGAAATAGCAGGGGTGTTCAGGAGGAACAGATGAGAGGCTACCAGCACTGTGTCCCAGTATCTTCTGCCTGAGGTGATTGCCTCTCTCTGCCTCATGGTAGAACTGTCCCCACAGAGAAGTTTCCAAGCTGGGGTAGCTACATGCTGGATATGGCCCACATATAAGGTGCATGCAGGAGGTGTGAGACCAAATAGACATGCTAACATTCTGATCCTTTGTTGTTGTTGTTGTTGTTCAGTCGTTCAGTCGTGTCCGACTCTTCGTGACCCCATGGACCATAGCACGCCAGGCCTTCCTGTCCTGCGTTCTCTCCCGGAGCGTGCTCAAGTTACAATGCTATAAAGTGAAGCACCAGCCTTCTCTGGTTATTTCATCTGCTTAAGCCATGAATAAACCAACTTTGCATATAAACCGTGTTTATATGTAGTGTTGAATGTAACCCCTGGCTTCTTCTTCCCTACTTACTTGCAGCCCCCCGCCTCAGCTACAGTTTTTAATACTTTGAAAGATGATAATTTTCAGATATCACCTGTGTGCCTCATAAGACTTGGGAAAAGATGGATGAAATGTTTTCCCCCAAAATTTCCAAGAATCCTTGGAAAATAATGGAAGGAATGTTTCCCCACTTTTTTTTCTGGTTCCCCTCTCTCTGTCCAGGCCTTCACATCTCTAGCCCTGAGAGAATTGTAGGATGTCACCCAGCAGTCTTAAGTGTCAGCAGCTATGTGTGTGTGTTTGGGGACAAATCATGCCAAAATTGTCACTAGACAAAATGAAATCAAATGCCACATCAGTCTCTTCACCGTCTTTTTTTGCCCGAAAATACTGTATGAAGTCCAAAGCTACAAATGCCCACAAATAGTGTGCTTTTTCAGTGTCAAAACCTTGTTGAAGGTTAGCTGAAACTTGTATTAATTACAATAACACTTGGCAGAATAGAGGCTAATGGGCATACAGCTTTTCTTCTCCCCTAATGGAATAAAACTATTTCCCATCTCTTTTATCTGCACAGGCTTTTATTTGCTAATGGATTGTGTAGAAGTCACCTAATCTCCTTCCCCTTTTGAATCCTTTCCGCTCCCTTTGCCTGTTCTCATGCCCAGCTTTAGCATCTCCCATCACTTCTCCTGGCTCTCTTACTTCACCTTCCAGTGTTAGGGCCGCCACTTACACATCACCAAAGAAGAAACAAATGCATCACGTTGTGCAGAAGAAGAGATGACACTGATCTGCATAAATTTGGATATGCTAATTTATATATATATAGATGCACATTTATCCCCTTCATGGATCACTGCCTTGTTGTGGCGAAGGGGCTTGCGTAACTCAGTGAAGCCATAAGCTATGCCGTGCAGGGCCACCCAAAACGGACAGGTCATGGCGGAGAGTTCTGACAAAATGTGGTCCACTGGAGAAGGAAATAGCAACCCACTCCAGTATTCTTGATAGAATGATCTCAGTACGAATCCAAGGCAAACCACTCAGCATCACAGTAATTCAAGTCTATGCCCCAACCACTGAGGCCGAAGAAGTTGAGGTTGATCGGTTCTATGAAGACCTACAACACCTTCTAGAACTAACACCAAAAAAATATGTCCTCTTCATCAAAGGGGATTGGAATGCTAAAGCAGGAAGTCAAGAAATAACCGGGATAACAGGCAAGCCTGGCCTTAGTGTACAAAATGAAGCAGGATAAAGGCTAATAGAGTTTTGCCACGAGAACACGCTGATCATAGCAAACATGCTTTTCCAACAGCACAAGAGACGACTCTACACATGGACATCACCAGATGGTCAATATCGAAATCAGATTGATAATGTCCTTTGCAGCCAAAGATGGAGAAGCTCTATACAGTCAGTCAAAACAAGACCTGGAGCTGACTGTGGCTCAGATCATGAGCTTCTTGTTGCAAAATTTCGGCTTAAATTGAAGAACGTAGGGAAAACCACTAAACCATTCGGGTATGACCTAAATCATATCCCTTATGAATATACAGTGGAGGTGAGGAATAGATTTAAGGGATTAGAACTGATAGAGTGCCTGAAGAACTCTGGACGGAGGTCCGTAACATTGTTCAGGAGGCAGCAACTCAATCCATCCCAAAGAAAAAGAAATGCAAGAAAGCCAAGTGGCTGTCTGATGAGGCTTTACAAGTAGCTGAGGAAAGAAGGGAAGTGAAAAGCAAGGGAGAAAGGGGAAGATGTATCCAACTGAATGCAGATTTCCAGAGAATAGCAAGGAGAGACAAGAAGGCCTTCTTAAATGAACAATGCAAAGAAATCAAGGAAAACAACAGAATGGGAAAGACTAGAGATCTCTTCAAGAAAATCGGAGATGTCAAGGGAACGTTTTGTACAAAGATGGGCATGATAAAGGACAAAGAAGGCAGGGACCTAACAGAAGCAGATGAGATTAAGAAGAGGTGGAAAGAATACACAGAAGAACTATACAGGAAAGATCTGAATGTCCCCGATAGCCATGATAGTGCGGTCCTTGAACTTGAGCCGGACATCCTAGAGAGTGAAGTCAAGTGGGCCTTAGGAAGCATTACTAACAACAAAGCTAAGGGAGATGACAGTATTCCAGATGAGCTATTTAAAATCCTAAAAGATGATGCTGTTAAAGTGCTGCACTCAATATGCCAACACATTTGGAACACTCAACAGTGGCCACACGACTGGAAAAGGTCAGTTTACATTCCTATTCCAAAGAAGGGCAACGCCAAAGAGTGTTCAAACTACCATACAATTGCGCTCATTTCACATGCCAGCAAGGTTATACTCAAAATCCTGCAAGCTAGGCTTCAGCAGTATGTAAACCGAGAACTACCGGAAGTACAAGCTGGGTTTCAAAGAGGCAAGGGAACTAGAGATCAAATCGCCAACATTCACTGGAACATGGAAAAAGCAAGAGATTCCAGAAAAACGTCTATTTCTGCTTCATTGACTACGCTAAAGCCTTTGATTGTGTGGATCACAACAAACTGTGGCAAATTCTTAAAGAGATGGGAGTACCAGACCACCTTACCTGTTTCCTGAGAAACCTGTACGAGGGCCAAGAAGCAACAGTAAGAACCAGACATGGAACAACCGATTGGTTCAAAATTGGGAAAGGAGTAAGACAAGGCTGCATATTGTCGCCCTGCTTATTTAACTTATATGCAGAGTACATCATGAGAAACGCCGGGTTGGATGAATCACAGGTCGGAATTAAGATTGCTGGAAGAATTATCAACAACCTCAGATACGCAGACGATACCACCCTAATGGCAGAAAGCGAAGAGGATCTCAAGAGCCTGTTGTTGAGGGTGAAAGTGGAGAGTGCAAAAGCTGGTTTGAAAGTCAACATTACAAAAATGAAGATCATGGCATCTGGCCCCATCACTTCCTGGCATAGAGAAGGGGAAGAAATGGAAGCAGTAAGTAACAGATTTTACTTTCTTGGGCTCCAAGATCACCGCAGACGGTGACCGTAGCCATGAAATTAAAAGACACTTGCTCCTTGTGAGGAAAGCAATGGCACACCTAGACAGCGTAGTAAGAAGCAGAGACATCACCTTGCCGACAAAGGTCCGTATCATCAAAGCTATGGTTTTCCCAGTAGTAATGTATGGCTGTGGGAGCTGGACTATAATGAAGGCTGAGCGCCGAAGAATTGATGCTTTCAAACTGTGGTGCTGGAGAAGACTGTCAGGGGCTGCTCGACCAATAAGAGAGCCCCCCCCCGTCCCCCCTTTCTCCTTCCCCCTGAAAGACCAGATGAACCTGCATTTCAGGAGCAAGCCTCATACCACAATGGGAGTTACTCCCATTGTGCTGGGAAAGTGGGGGACACAGGGATGGGAAACCAGCCCCCTTTCTAGCCTGATGCTGTGCAGGAGCTCTATAATGAAGGTGTGAAATAGTTACCTCCTAAGGCAATAAACCAAACAACAGAGAATCAGAGCCTCGAGATCGCACTTTACAGCATTTAGGGAGTTTGTGCTGTAAACTGTGCCATTTCAGTTGAGAGGGATCTCCGTAAATGCTGGTGTGCACATTCAGGGGACAAGCCTCATTGAGCACAATGGGAGTTACTTCTGAGCAGACACACATATGCTGGTGCTGAGAAAGGGAACATAGGGATGGGAAATGAGTCCCCTCCTGTTACTTCCTAAGACAATAAACCAAGCCATGGGGAATTGCAGGTTCGGTAAAGCGCTTTACAGGCTTCAGGGAATCAGTGCTTTAAACTCTGTATTCAATTCAGGGGGATCTCAGTAAAGTCTGTTGTGAACAAGCCTCATTGAGCATAATGGGAGTTACTTCTGAGGAGACAGTAATGAGTTCGTTCTGGAAAACACAGGGGAGAGGAAACACCCCTTGACTGGGGTCAAGGCACACCCCTGGGCAGAGCTAGCATACCCGAGGTCGATGTGCGGGTTGGGGCACACAGCAACTAGACCAGGGAGAACCCAACTTAAGGAAAAGTATAGAACTTCAAGCAGCCTCAGGAAATCTGGTTTTTCCCTGATAAGCTCTGGGGTGTAGGGGTGTACGAAACACTTACCTTGTTCTGCTGGGGCCATCTGCGGTGGGGGGGAGGCACTCCGTCCCCCCCCCGGAATCCTCCCCGGCCAGCTTCGCTCCACGGCGACTCCGCAGAGCTTCCGGCCAGGGCCGCCCGCAGCCGGACCTCCATCCGCTGCTGGGCTGCAGCCGCCATTTGTGTCCCTGCATTAGCTGTGATAGGCTACATATATATTTACATAGCCTATCATGGCGAAAGGCAGGGATGCAAATGGCGTCCCTGCGTTAGCCGTGATAGGCTACATAGATACTTAGGTAGCCTATCACGGCTTGGCAGGGACGCAAATGGCAGCTGGCATAGCAGAGGACAGCCATTTAACAATACTGTGGGAAACAACATCTCCTGAGGGGAAATTAAACATCACTGAATTGTCTGGGATCGCAAACAAGGCCTTATCAGAACATTCACATCTTTTCTCTTGTATATGCATGTGTGTGTGTGTGTGTGCGCGCGCGCACATACAAATGCCCACAGGCTATTATACGTGTTTATAGGCTCAGCCTGACTAATAAACTCCAATTCCTTATGGGAGCAGACATACCAATTCTTTAAAATTCCTTTGGGGCAGGAAAGGTTGCTGCTGGGCTCTCAGAGGCACTTTCCTTGTGGGAGAGCGCTGGCACTTGTTCTTCATAATCACACCTCTTTCATACTGAAATTAGAATTGTGTTGGGGGTTTGGAATGGAAATCGAACTTCCCCATGGTCCTGCTCTTCATGCACCATGGGCTTTGTACCAGCTGCAGTATTGTGGCTGAGGTGTGTAATGAGAGAAGAGAAGTCAACATGTGCTTTGAGGATATATACCAGACGCCTGCGAGGGTTTGCATAATTGCATGTTGTGTGTGTGGGGGGGGGGGAAGTATTTTTCTCTGGAATTTATTAATTTAGTTTTTACAGTGCAATCCTATACATGAATATATTGAATTCAGTGGGACTTACTCCCAGGGAAGTGTGAATAGAATTACAGCCTAAACTGTTACTTCTAGCAGTTTTTGAGTTCTAGGTATATGGTGAGGTGAGATGCCACCTAGCTGCTTCAGATACCCCCCCCCCCAAGAATTAACACATAAGGGGTAAAGTCAAGAACCAAGAGGAAGGATGCAGAGCAGGAGGTGCAGAGCTCCAGATGGGACAATGGAGAATCGGGAGGCATTTGCTCTAAGGGGAAGGAGGGAGAGCAAGGCTCCCTGGCCTGCTTCCCTGAGGGGACCCACATAGAGAAACCCATGCCTTCACCAGGACATTGTTCAGCTACAGTCCAGGCCAGTGCCAGCTAGGGATGGCTGTGAATTTCTCCACGAATCTCAGGGAAGCCGAATGCCAACGCATTCGGCCCCCCGAAATTGTTGGTGAAATTCTCCGCCACCCCCCCCCCCCGGGATGGGACTTACCTCCCTTGAATGTCCCTCTCGGCGGCGGGTCCCGGCGGCGTTTCGGCGGGGGCGGGGGCAGTGGCCGGTCTTCCGACCGGCTGCCGCCACCGCCATTACAAAATAAAGTAAAAAAAAACAAAAACACCCGTGATAGGCTACGTAACGATTAACGTAGCCTATCACGGCTAGATTTCCAAAGTCAGTCGTGATAGGCTACGTTAATCGTTACGTAGCCTATCACGGGTGTTTTTTGTTTTTTTGTTTTTTCACTTTTTATTTCGCGGCCGGGGAAACGGGGCACTTCTCCCCGGCCTGAATTTCAGGCGAGGCGGGGCGCCTCCCCCCCCGGCCTGAATTTCGGCCGGGCGAGGCGGGGCGCCTCCCCGCCCAGCCTGAACTTGGGGGGGGGAGAACCGAAGCGCCTCCCCCGCACCGCGAAGCAAGCTGCAGGACCAGGTAAGTCCCTTTCGTACATCACTAGTGCCAGCAAATTAGACCTCAGAGATCAGAATGCAGTGAAGTTTGCTTTCCTTGCAAGTATACCTAGGTGCCCAAGGGCTACTGAGTCAGACTGGGGTTTCACACTCTGAGGCATGCTTAGGAGAGTAATCTGCCCCCTCTGAACTATGGGAAGTCTTTGCACACTTCGATATGCTAGCAGTGAACTGCTTATCAAATGCTGGGAATATGCATGGAAATGTGGCCATAAACAATAGGTGGAAGCTGGCTGAGAAGCCTTTACTACAACTACATGCAGCTCACAGCTGGTTACCTGACCAGAAGGAGCCAGTATCCAAAATGTGGGAATTAGCAGTGAGGAAAACCTACGACCCAGGGGAGTTTGAGCTGTCTTCTGACTTCTTGGGGGGGTTCGCCACGACGACAGAAGGAGAAGCCAATCACGGCTTACCTGGATTTTTCAAGAAGCCAGCTTTGCTCCGGGCAGGGCTCCACGAGCAGGTGTATCCCACCAGTAAAAGTTGCTTCACAGAACATACTTCCAGGTACGGTGGGTGGGTTGGAGTGAGCGTCATCTGATTGGCAGGGGTGCTCAACCAATAACAGAGGCTTCCCCCCCCAGGCTCTCCCCCCCTTTCTCCTTTGAAAATAAGAGAGGCTGTCTCATATTCAGGGGACAAGCCTCATCGAGCACAATGGGAGTTACTTCTGAGTAGACACTAATTGGTTTGTGCTGGGAAATACAGGGACAGGAAACACCCCTTGACCGGGGTCACAGTGAAAGGCACACCCCTGGGCAGGGCTAGCATACCCAAGGTAAACACAGGGGTTGGGGCACACAGCAACTATACTGCAGAGAACCCGACTGAAGGAAAAGAATGAGATTTTAAGCAGTCTCAGGAAATCCGGTTTTTCCCTGATAAGCTCCAGGGTGGCTGTTGGATGGCCATGACGTCATGTATCCGTAACAACCTCCAAACGCAGCCAGCTCAGAGTAAATTGCTCTTGGAGAAACCCCCTTGATGTAGGGAAGTATTCTGGCACTACATATAAAATCTGTGTGTGGGGCAGGGATCTCCAGGTAAAAACCCTGGAGCTGTGAATGCAAGCTTTGTTCTCTCCGATTGAAGCCACTACCACCCCATCGATGATAAGGCAGAAGGGGTCTAAAATATGATCCCAGTGCCTTCTAGATTCCTTACTCAGGGTGACCTTTCATCATCTTGCACTTCAGACATTTCTCAGTTC
Organism: Heloderma suspectum; assembly: GCF_057233095.1. Taxonomy (NCBI): domain Eukaryota; kingdom Metazoa; phylum Chordata; class Lepidosauria; order Squamata; family Helodermatidae; genus Heloderma; species Heloderma suspectum. The sequence goes on from NC_139461.1 coordinate 172,838,930, forward strand.
ATTTTTCAGTCAAGTTATTTGCTACAGCAAGTTGAAGGAATCTTGAAAATATGGGTATTGAAATGAACGTCTGAGCAGATCATATGGTTAATCTCATTAGTAAACCCTGTGCACTCTGTTGAGCATACAATAAACACAGTCAAGCAGAGTGATCTGCTGAGTGCCAATCTGATTTCCTCATAACTAGTGATGCCACCAAATATCATAATTAGTTGGCTCATTTGTTGAAAAGCGTACATTTGTGAAGCTCACCATTGTAGCGAGCCTGGATTGATGTATTATGAATTTGCTATTATGTTCAGAATTTATTGCGAGCTTCACAGCATGCGCAGTAAAGTAGCACACAGATTCCTCTCCCCCAATTTTCAGTTATCCTACCACCTAGACCCCCCCCCCAAAAAAAACTTTACTTGAAGCAGCCTTCTTAGCTGCTTCTGAGTCTGCATGAACAATGACTCTGTGCGGTCCATCTTCATACCGGCGATCAGTTACAGCAATTAAACATCGCATGACATCACCATGCAGGCAGGCCGTGTGAAACAAGCACTCACAAAGAGGACTTGATGTGGAGGCACATGCCATACTATACAATTCCAAACTACAGCTCCCAAGATGCACCTTGATATTGTGCATGTGTAAAATTTCGTATACATGGAATGGGAGTTTGCATTAAAGGAGAACTCTCATTGGAGCTGGCATGGACAAATGCATTGCTTGCTGAGTAAATAACAAATTTACTCGGGCTAAGTTCACCCATCACTACTCATAACTAGCTTATGTTGCTATGTAACTTGTTAAATGCCTATGTAACTTCTGTTATGTAACTTCTTAAATTATTTCATAGGCCATCTGCTTCGCCTGGTAGATATCTTAAGCATGTTGGCTTTCTATTCAGTGACATTTTTTAATGGTGTTTTGGGGCAAGTAGTTCCCTAGCAGCCGCATAACGGATTTTAGATGACATGGCAGACTGTGGGTTGGTAGATAACATTTTGAACCAGCAACATAGAATGGTCCTCTTTTGTCACTCAGAGGTCAGGATAGTTAAACATGCAAATAGGGAAGGAGGCAGAAGGAGGGGAATTGGTTTCTTGGCTGCTGAGGTCACTGCTGGCATTTTCCTTATTGCATTTCCAAGGGAGAAAAGGGAGATTTTGAATACCCTTTTGCTTTCTCCTCTCATTTTTTTCTGTCAGAACCTCTCCTGCCACTTCCCATATTAGGAAGATGAGGCAGACTAAGAGATACATGAATGTGCTCACAGATTAGGGCGGATGCTTATGCAAAGCCAGAAAAGAGGACAAAAGAGGACACAGATTTTCATAAAATCTGCATGTGCTAATGTATTTGTGTAGATGCAAATTTACAATTACTTACTCTAAACAGAAAAACAGTACATCTCACCATAGTCTGAAAGATTGGACTGTAACCAGGGGGGGATCTTCACGACAACAGAATGAGAAACGCATTGGAGTATTAACTGGATTTTCATGGAATTGGCTTTGGTCCATCAGGGACACATGAAGCAAGATAAGCCAAGTGTAACATACCTTTAAAATCTGGTTTTCAGCTCTTGAAAGGAATATACTTCCGGGTGGAGTGGGGGGGAGTAGAACTGAATGTCATCAAATTGGCAGGGGCTGCTCAATAGGGGTGCACGAAAGCCACTTACCTGGTCTCGCAGCTTGCTTCGCGGTGGGGGGGAGGCGCTTCGCTGCTCCCCCCGAAGTTCAGGCCAGGGGGGGGAGGCTTCCGTCCTCGCCCGGCCGAAATTCAGGCCAGGGGGGAGGCTTCCCGCCTCGCCCGGCCAAAATTCAGGCCGGGGAGGAGGCGCCTCGCCCGGCCGCAAAATAAAAAGTTTTTTTAAAAAAACGCCCCCGTGATAGGCTACGTGACGATTTACGTAGCCTATCACGGCTGACTTTGCAAATCTAGCCATGATAGGCTACGTTAATCGTCATGTAGCCTATCACGGGGGCGTTTTTTTTTTTTACTTTTCTTGGAATGGCGGCAGCGGCAGCCGGTCGAAAGACCGGCTGCCGCCCCCGCCCCTGACGAAGACCTGCCAAACCGCCGCCAGGACCCGCCGAATAGGCCCCCCTACTTCGGGGGGCCGAATACGTTGGCACTCGGCCCCCCGAAGTTTCGGGGAGAAATTCTCCCCCATCCCTACTGCTCAACCAATGAGAGAGGCTTGCCCCTGTCCAGGCTCCCGCTGCTACTACATTATGAATGGAGAGCAACTAACTTTCCCTGTGTGTGCAGATTTCCCTGAAGAAACCAAAATCCCCAGTTCTCCAGTGCAGCATCTGAAGGCTCCTGAGAGCTCCCCCCAATCCCAATTTCACTGCATCCTAGCAATCTCCTGAGGAGTTATTGCTCCCACCCCATTTTTCTGCATGTGTGCACTTTTGACTATTGCTTCCAACCCCCCTTTCTCCTTCACCCTGCTCGCAATGAGAAGCTCCCGTAAACCCGAAAGATCATTACTGCGATAAAGCAATAAACCAGAGAACGGATTTTGCATAACAACAGAGAAACAACTTTTCAGCAGAAAAACTACAGGACATCAAAGAAGCACAACATCACAATAGAGATTTAAGAGAGCATCAGAGAAGCGAAAGAGTGCTTTAGGGAGAGTTACTAAAGTTAGCCTTTAACCCTTTCGCTGCAGGGGAAGTGAGATTTATTTCTTACTTCTGAGTAAACATGCACAGAAGGGCGGGGGGATATGTTAAAGATTAAAAGCAGGCTACCTAAGGGGATTGAATGTCCCCACTACTGCGGTAATGTCAGGGGTCGCTGCTGTGCTCCTGAGGATTTTCTCAATGGGAATGGGAAAAACTACTTCCATTGGGGAAACAAGAGGGGATGGGGCATCTCACTCCTTTGACCACGTCACTGCCAGGTCACAGAGGCATGCCCAGGATTTAATGTGGGGGGTGGGGGGACATGGCACACTGTGCTAAAACTGCCACGGAGCTGTTTTCGGTGAAAAAGTCAAAGGAGTTTCAGAAAATGCGGCTTTTCAAGAGGGAAGCGGCTGGTTGGCAATGGATTGGTGACGTTATCTGTCGTGAAGGAACTCAAACTGCTCTAACTTTGCACTTATTCATGAAGACAGCCCCGAGGTAAGCTGTCCAGGTGCTCACTGTTGCTGGAAACATTTTATAACAAGCCCACCTCTTTTTGGAAAATCTCTCCATTGAGCTGTTGGACTTAAAATAAATTTTTTTCTCAGCACCTGGAGTTTCCTCTCTTACTTTTTCCTGATTGTGGTGCCATCCTGTTTTTGTCGTTGTTGTTGTTGTTTTTTTGCTAACTGTGGATGGGCAGCTTCAAGACCCCTCCCCTCTTATCTTCATCTTTAAAATGACCTTGGACTGGGCAGCCTATCAAATAGAGGACACCTTCAAATAGAGGACTGCCCTCTGTAAACTAGGACACATGGCCACCCTATCGCACACATTTATTATAGGAGATCCTAAAGTGTCTTCCCAAAATGTTTGCCAAAGTAAGACTGATATATAATTGTATTATATATAAAAATACAGTGGGAAATATTTTGAGCTTCCAGGCCAGCTGGTATTTGTTTTGGCAGAGTTGGGAACCCATATACTCACAGCCAAAACAACAGGCTCCAGGTCTGGCTTTGGTGATATATTGTTCTTCCTTTTTATAGTTATGGCCTGCTGCATTGCCTCAGTATGGGTGCCAGAAATCTGAAGACTACACCTCCAGCAGCCAAAGTGGGGTGGGGTTGCTCATTTAGCAAGAATGGCTAAACCATAGCCTTTGGGCAGTCCATGTCTGATGGGAACAAAGGCACATAAAAGATATATAGTCCTATTCTCTCTGCAGTGGGTCAAGGCAGATGAGGTGGTGAGTGGCTTGCACATGAATGGCTTGCACAATTTGTCTTGCTGTATGGAAATTTTAATGCTTCAGAAATGGGCCTAATAATGAATGAGCACCTTTGCATTTGGGGATATATATATGCTAATGCTTGTGTGTGCATGTAAACAGACACTCGCTATATAAAATGTGTGTGTGTGTATTTCTGACTCGGTTGCCATGGCACCCGTGAGAGACCCTAAATATGTAAACAAAGCTGTCTGTGTACCAGATCAGAGATACATGCTGAATAGAAGGGCAGTCCTGTGTCCCTCCCACCCCTTCGCCCCCAGAGTAGATCCTAGAAAATCTCCTTCATATAGATGAGGAGCCCTGAAATCTTCTGCTAAGGTGCACCACTGTGGGGGTAAGGAAAAGTGGAATTGCTCCTCCGTTGGGGCTCCTGAGAGTCATCTGTTCTTTGGTAGCTGACACTAGCTACCAACTTCCAGTCCACATTCTGACCCTGTTACGCCTGAACAGGAAATATGAAGCCATGGTGGAGGAGCACAGGGCCAAACCTGCTGGCTCCAGCCCAATATGGCTGTCCCCGCCCTTCCTGTTCTGGCCTTGCCATGTTGAACATCAAAGTCTGAAGGGGGCTTCTACTCGTGTTTGCTTGAACATGAGTGGAACCCTCTACGCAACTGAAACCCTGCTTTATCGGTTCCCTATTGTACAGAGGTTGTCCTTATTTTCAGGTGAATGTGAGTAGAAGCCCTTCTCAGACCTGGAACAGAGGTGGGGCAAGCATGTAGGCGGAGCGGGGGGACTGTGGTGCCATGCGTGGCCATGTGCGTAGATTCAGACTTCCTGTTCAGGCATAACGCCTGAGTAGAGCTTTTGTTGTGGGATTACAGAGGGGTTACTTTACCTGAATCTCAGAGGTATAGAGCTGATGCTTAATGATGCCATTAACTTAGGTTTCCCTGGATTTCCCTACTTTGGGTGTGTGGGGTGCCCTTTTTTTCGTGCTAATGGAGGGGACAATTCACCTCAAAGCTGAAATAAATGGGAGGCTGCTCAGGCAAGGTAGCATGGTTGCCATGTGAATTCTCAGGGCAGAACAAGATAATATAGGAAACTCGTCACTGGTTATTTCTTACACCCCCCTTCTAGGTAACTTGTGGCATAATACGAGGGATGAAATGGCATCATACTCTCTGGTCCCCTGGCAGAGCATTGTGTGAGGCAGGGTGGGGAAAAGCACAGCATAATGGTGGCAATGGTGTGTGGCTGCTGATCGGCCAGCCGCCAAATGTTAAATTCTAGCATATTTCCCTTCCCCCGCTTCCCTCTTTAAGCTGGAGGAGAGGAACTGGGAGATCAGAAACTGTAATGCCTAGGGTGGGGTTCTATGGCTGAAAGGGAGACAGAGATGGACAGAGCTGTCTGCCTCTGATCACATTATGATGGAGAAAAATGGGGATTTTCTTTCTTTTGGGGGTGGGAGACAGAAGGACAGTATTTGGAACATATATGGGGAATTATTTTGGGTGAATCTGGATGGGATTTGAATGTTTTGGGATAATTTAATTGAAGGAAAATTGATTTGGGGAGGATTTGGGTGGCATTAGTGGAAGGGAAAATTATATGGAAGGTACTCATCTCCTCCTCATGCTGAATTTGTGACCTTGGGAAGCCATTTGTCTCTCATCCTCACTGGTTGCCTTCTGTAAAATGGACATTGTGTTGGAAAAGCAAATATGAGGGGAGGGCAAATACAAGGTTTGGTGTTTATGACTGCCTTATACTCAGTTTTATAGCCAAATTACCTCCATCAAATCCAGGGGTATTGAACCTCAGGCCCGTGGGCCAAATCTAGCCCCCTGGGGCCCCAAATCCAGGGTTTCCCAGATGGCCACACCTCTTCCTTGGCCCCACTCCTTTCAGTGACTGCCAGTTGGTGGCTTCCTGGCTTTTGTGCCGTTTGTCTCCCATTCTAAAAGGTTGAAATGCCTCTCCTAAGGCTTGGATACCAGAAGAAAGAGTTTTAAGCTAAAACATGGCGGTATTTTTCATGTTTTGGCTTCTACCTCTTTGGCTTTGGGCCTGCCCCCTTTCTTCTTCAGTCCTGCCCATCACTGGAATGCAGCCCCCAAAAGGTCCTCCGGAATTGAACCTGGCCATCTGGCTGAAAGCACTTTGACACCCCTGATCTAATCCAGTACTCCGCTTTCAGCTGAGGCTAGCCAAATGCTTCTGGGATGCTCACAAAGAGGGCATGAGGGCAACAGCCCTTCTCTGTTATTTCCCACCAGCCTTTGGTATGTAAAAGCCTGCTGCCTCTGAAGAAAAAGCCTCCAGCACCAGACCAGAAACTGAGCTCTTGTACTCTGTATGACTGCTTGTCACCCTGTGGATTTGACCGGAAGCACTGGCGAGGAGGTTTAGTGTGCAAGTTGTCTAGTTACCTCACCAATTTGAGATAGGGAGCAGTATCTCATCTCACTCCTGCACTGAGAAATCCTCCCTTTCTGTCCTTGCAACGTTGAGGTCTCTTTTCGTTTCTCTGGGAAGCCAATTACACTCTCAGGTAGGCATGTTTTGAGTGAGAGAAGCCCCCTCCTCCCGAGTAGCTGTTGGGGTGGGGGAAGACACTTCTTGCCAACTTCTAAGTTTAGAGAGAAAAGCCTGTAAGATCAGGCCCCCAGGCTGTCTATAGTCTCGCCCCGAGGGGGGATTGCGCTACCTGCCTGGAGAATTTCTGTTGGTCCTGGAGAACATCTCGTATATTTGGGGGACTCAAATATACAAACCAGCTTGCAACAGAGGTGCCAGCTTTGTCAGCTGGAGGGACGTGAGCTTTCTTTGCATACTCTTTCTGCCTCCATATATCATCTTTGTGTACTTAATAAACTGTTAAACTGATCCATTTGTGATTTGCCTCACTTCGATACCCATGAATCTGGGTTGATTGAGAACTAAGTTATCAGGATCCCATAAATCCAAAACACACCCGCTCCCTCAAGGCCTTCATTCATGTTTTACTGCCCATAAGTTCTTTTTGCCCTACAGCAGGGGTAGGAAGCCTATGGCTCACAAGCCAGATTCAGCCAATTGCCTAATTTCATCCGGCCTACCGTGGCTTTAGCCAGCTGACTCCAATGTTGGGCTGGATTCATACTGGGTTTGGATAACAAAGCTTGCCAGGTAGGGAAGAAAGAGCCTTTGGGCCTTTCCCTCAAGAAAGCCACAAGGGGGCCGGGGGGGGGGGGCAGAGTGCTGGATGCTGCTGCCTAAGGCAGGATAACCCCTGGGACAGTGTGTGTGTATTGTAGGGAATAGGAAAGTAGGTGGCCAAGGCCTGAGTGTAGGAGAACCAGACAGGATTCACTCATTCAGGCTGAGAAAGGCATGAAGGTTGTGCCACAAGAAGAAAGATGAATGTATGATAAGAAGGCAGGAAGTGAAGGACGCTGAGTAAATGACTGCTGTGCTTGCGGGAGATGGTGAGAGAAAGGTAGACTGGGAGTTAAAAGCAGGTACTTTGGTAATGATGAAAGGTTTGGACCAAGATGACGCAGATTAGATAGAGTACAAATATGTCCAAGAGGATGCCAGCAGGATTAAACAGCAATGTCAAGGAAGCCATTAAAAGACAAGGCACCTTTCTTTTAAAAGTGGAAGTGTTATTCAGGTTTATGTGAGAAATATCTGAGAAAAGAAGTGTAAGTTGATGATAAGGCAAGGAAGGAAGGAATTTGCATTGCTAATTCCTAAAAGCATAAAGTCAAACAACAATTAACCCCCCCCCCCACCACCACCACCACCACCACCACCACCACTAGGATCAGGAGTCTAGTCATGGAGGTGACAGGACTTTTAGACAACTAGCTGTGGAAGCAGTACTTTAAGCAGGATGCAAAAAGGTGACAGGCTTCACAATGTAGAAGACGTTAGAGAAATAGCCCCATCTGAACTTGTGTATGTGTGCATGTGAGTGAGAATGAGAGAGAGAGAGATGTCAAATAGAGATGAGAAATGATGTAGAGCTAATTGACAAATTACAGATTAACAAGTCACCAGGGCCAGATGGCATTCACCTGAGATTTCTTAAAGAAACCAAATGTGAAATCACTGATCTTTTAACAAAAATATGGATGTGGATAGCTCAGTGAAAATGTCAATTCAATGTGCAGCGGCAATGAGAAAGGGCAAATTCCATACTAAGGATTATTAGGAAATGGGTTGAAAATAAAACTGCCAGATCATAATTCTGTTATATAAATCTATGATGCAACTGTATTTGGAATATTGTGTACAGTTCTGGTCTCCTCATCTCAAAAAGGATATTATAGAGTGGGGGAAAGTGCAGAAAAGGGCAATCAGAATGATCAAGAGGTTGGAGCCCTTTCCTGCAAGGGAAATCTAAAGCATTTGGGGCTTATTTAGATGAGAAGGGAGATGACATGGGAGAGGGCTATAAGATTTAAACATGGTGTGGAGAATTGGGGTCACCCAGTAAAATTGGCTGGCAGTCGGTTCTGCTCAGATAATTTGTCTGCACACAACTATTTAAGAAAACGTAATTAACAAGTGGAATTTGCTGCCATAAGGTTAGATGGCTATAAAAGAGGGGTAGACAAAGTTTTGGAGGATATCTCTATGAGTGACAATAGCAATGGTAGCTAACTGGAATCTCTATGTTCAGAGGTAGTGCATCTTCATCTCAGTACCAGATGAAGGGGATAAACACTGGGGGAGATGAGAACTGTTGCCTTCATGTCCTGGTGGAAGGCATCCTGGGGACATCTGGCTGACCACTGTTGGAAACAGGATGCTGTAGCAGAGGGAAACAGAACTGTACAGCAGGGCTCTTCTTATTTTCTTATGATAATGCAGGCAGAAACTGAATTGAGAGAAAGGGAACTATACTCAGGTTTCAGGCATGGTGAGAACAACAATAGGCCAATGCTATTGATCTGCCAACTTCCTTAAACTGTTGGTGGTCTTTCTGGGTTTGATTTTCTTTGGAGGAAAAAGCACTGGCGGTTTAAGGTTTATTTGCACGTTTAGAGATACAAGGAATAGGTGTGAAGTAGGAGTCAGCACTAGCAATGCTAGCCCCAAGGCAAAATCTTCTTGGACAAGGTCTGAGTAGGGATGGCAGAGAATTCCGCCACAGATCACGGTGAGGCCGAATGCAGTGCATTTGGCCCCCCGAACTCCGTGGCGGAACGGCCTGCCACCCCCCCGCCACCCTGCGGATCCCCCCCGGGATGAGACTCAACTGGGGCGGATCTTCCGACCAGCTGCCGCCGCCGCCATTTCCACTCTTGTAAAAAAAAAAAAAAAAGACGTGATAGGCTACGTAAAGATTTACGTAGTCTATCATGGCTAGGTTTAAAAAAACACACACACACGACGTGATAGGCTACGTAAATCTTTACGTAGCCTATCATGGCTGGGTGAGTTTAAAAAAAAAAAAAGTGTATGCAAATGGCAGCGGCTACGGCTGCCGCCATTTGCATTCCTTATTTTTGCCCTCTTAATCTACGTAAATATTTACGTAGACTATGACGGCGAAAATAAAAGGGAACGCAAATAGCGTAGCAGGCACTATTTGCGTCCCTTTTTGATTCCCCGTTTTAGCCTACGTAAATATTTATGTAGGCTAAAACAGGGAATCAAAAAGGGACGCAAATAGCACCCACTACGCTATTTGCATTCCCCTCTATTTTCGCTGTCATAGTCTACGTAAATATTTACGTAGATTAAGAGGGCAAAAATAAGGAATGCAAATGGCGGCGGCCATAGCCGCCGCCATTTGCATACATGATGTTTTTTGTGTTTTTTTACCCAGAGCCCTCCGCGGCCGGAAATCCGGCTGCGGACGGCTCTGGCCTGGCTGGGCCTGGCCGGCTGCTCCGCAGAGCTGCTGCGGAGCACAGCCGGCCACGGAGGATTCCAAGGGGGAGGAACGGAGCGCCTCCCCCCCAGCGAGGATTCCGGGGGGAGGGACGGAACGCCTCCCCCCCCCACCATCAACATAATCCGCGAACAGGTAAGTGACTTTTGTACATCCCTAGGTCTGAGCCCATAGGGTGTTCCTACAAGCCCATGCATCTAACACCCAAGGCAGCTTCTCTGGATCTGCTTCCCTAGGCAGAGGCCCACTCTGGCCCTCCTGGGGGTGGGGGCGGGGTGTTTCCACAACAATGGAAGGAGAAGTGAATGGAGGAGTACCAGATTTTTTTAAAGAAATCAGCTTTGCTGTGCTTTGGTCCATGCAGGGCGTCACGAGTGAGTGCTTCGCACTAGTAAAAATCACTTCACAGAACATAGTTCCAGGTGGGGTCGGGGGTTGAAGCGAACGTCATCTGACTGGCAGGGGCTGTTCAGAGAGGCTTCCCCCTTTTCTCTTTTCCCCTGAAGGTCCAGATGCACCTGCATTTCAGGAGCAAGCCTCTTTGACCACAATGGGAATTACTTCTGAGTAGACACACACATGCTTGTGCTGGGAAAGGGGGCAGGGGGAGAACACAGGGATGGGAAACCAGCCCCCTTCCTAACCAAACCGATACTGCGCAGGATCTCTATAACAAAGCTGTGAAGTAGTTACTTCCTAAGGCAATAAACCAAACAACAGAGAATTGGAGCCTCGAGATCACCCCTTTAGAGCATTTAGGGAGTTTGTGCTTTAAACTATGCCATGTCAGGAGCGCCCTAGCTGCCTCTTACAGTCCCCTCCAATAGCCAACTCAAGACGCAGACGATGAGGATTCTTTCCAAGGCTTTATTCCTTTATTACTTAATGACTCTTACAGATACTAATCACTAGCGACTAAGCAAGGAACTGCACTGGGGTAGATAGCAGAGTAGCCTAAGCTCCAGGTAAGGCAGTTGGTCCCCATTTGAAGGAGAAGCGCGGGAAGACTCTGAACTTATGGGCTATGGAGAGATCCTCCCTCTTACCCTTGGGTCCTTTGGACGCGACCGTTGTTTTAGCACCAAACGAGCAGAGCGCCTCCTTTTGGCGCCCTCCATCTGGCACCGCTCCCTGCGTCTGCGCCGAGCATCCAGCAAGCCCCCCTCCAGCGCTCTCTCACAGCCAGGGTCACTGTCTATCCCAGGAATGCTGGCAGGAGGAATCTCTGCCAGCTGCTGTGCTTGTGAGAGATGAGCGAGCTCCTCTGCCATGGATTGCTGTTCTTCCTCAGAATCAGAACTGCTCTGGGGCTCTGTGGGCTCAGTTTCCACCCTGACATGCCATTTCAGTTGAGGGGGATCTCTGTAAATTCTGATGTGGGCATTCAGGGGACAAGCCTCATTGAGCACAATGGGAGTTACTTCTGAGGAGGCAGTAATGGGTTTATGCAGGGATGGGAAACTCCCCTTGGCCGGGATCACAGTGAAAGGCACACCCCTGGGACAGCTAGCATACCTGAGGTAAATGCGGGGGTTGGGGCTTACAACAACTATACTGCCAAGAACACAACTTGAGGAAAAGAATCGGACTTTAAGCAGTCTCAGGAAATCTGGTGTTTCTGTGATAAGCTCCAGGGTGGCTGCTGGATGTCCACAATGTTATCTATCCCTAACGACCTCAACACGCAGCCAGCTTGGAGTAAATAGCTGGTGGAGACCTCCCCTGGCCTATTTTCCTTATATATCTTTTGTGCTTGGGAAATTAAGCAAGTATGAAGAGTCCCTTGCTTTAGTGAAATAGCCACCTACTTACGTGAATTGCTGTCATCAGCCAGCTTCTCACTGAACAGCTTACGGCTCTAAGGAGGATGTGAATCTTCTCCATTCATAGCAGAATAAGCCTGCCCAGAAAAAAAATATATTCAGAAAGTGTGTAGGTTAGGACCAGAAATGTTGCAAAACCATGCCTCCTAGGCCCAACCCAGTTAAGTGCTCCAGAAGGGCAGCATGGTCAATGGTATTGAAAACCACTGAAAGATCCAGGAGACCCAACAAGGTTGCACTCCCCCTTCCCATTCCCCGGCATACGTCATTCACCAGGGTGACCAAGGCTGTTTCAGTCCTATAACCAAGCCTGAAACCAGATTGAAATGGATCTAAATCTTCCCCAACCTGGTGCCTTCCAGATGTTATGGATATCAACTCCTATCAGCCCTAAACAGTATGGTCAATGGTCAGGAAAGCTGGGAGTTGTAGTCCAAAACATCTGCAGGGCACCAAGTTGAGGGAGGCTGATCTGAGTAAGCTATGTCTATTCATTCATTCATTCATTCATTCATCATTAATTCATTCATGTTATTTACATACTACCCGATAACAAAATATTCTCAGGGCAGGTTAAAAACAACAAATACAATAAAAATCCAAAGCTGCCTAGGGTTGAGAGGCCACCACCCTCTCCAATATTTTGACAAGAATGACAAATTTCATACTTGGTGGTACTTATTCAAAACCATCAGCTCTAAACTTACTTTCTTCAGTAGAGGTGTTACAATTGCTTGCATTGAAACAGTGGGAACTGCACCATCTCTCAAAGCAACATTGATTACCTCTGTGATCCATATATCTAGCCCAGCCCTGGCTGATTTTACAAGCCAGGATGAGCAAGGATCCAGAGAACAAACCTCCACACAGCTTGTCCACATGCTCAGGTTGCACAAGTTGAAAAGTATCTATAATAACATGACTAGATGGTCCACTAGCACAGCCCATCTTTGACTCTGTCATAACAATGGCGTCCAGATCGGCATGACAACTTTATCCACAAAGTATCTTACAAATAGATCATAGTGGGCCTTCAAGGGAATATGACGATCCTGTGGAGGAAAACAAAATAAGGCTATAATAAAACTAGTTGAACTATCCACTGCAGGGCCAGCACCAAGCTTGAGTCTCAGCATAGTGGCGCCAGTCCCCATTCCCTATGACAGTGCTTGGCTCCCATCCCATACAGGGCTGCCCTCATCCAGGTGGTAGGGGGTGACTGGCAGCTGCAGTGCTGCCAGGGCTGACACCCACAGTGCAGGGGGTGGGGAGTGGGGCAAGCAGGGGTTAGTTCCTGGGGGTGGGATTAAGCTCTGAAGATACAGTTTCCAGATGTGATGTGCCAGGGCTCCCTAGATAGCGGCCATCCAATCCAACAGGCTCTGGTTCTGTTTGGGCTCTGGCTCAGGCCTGGTCAAAATGCTGAACACCAGGTTGGTCCCCAGTTCCTTTGCGCTGGTGATGCTGGTTTGGGGAGTCTGGCCAGCCCCTCCTCAACTGAGTCTGAGCCCAAACCCAGGCTACTGCTCCGGGTCGGGGTGGGGGGTGTTTCCCAACAATTTGACTATCCAGGAAGCATTTGTTTGCCCTAAATGACACATCAATAAATAGCCAACTCTGATTCACTAAATAGAAAAACTATGTCCTTCTGTTCATGATGTGATCCTCAGTTGGCTGGGATCATCCTTGTGAATAATTCCAGAAGAAGAGAAGTAAATAGGAGGGAAAATGGCACCAAAGAAGTGGCAGGAGGAAATTCAAATATGGAAAACAGTAAACAGGTGTGTGTGTTTTTCTTAAAGGTGAACATTCACACACATTCAAGAATTATTTCTGTCCTCAAATGGACATGGGAGACAATTCAGCATAGTCCAACTCCCAATTATATTCATTTCATACTTGATTATTTCTTTTCATAGACAATGCCATGGATAGTTAGGAAAATAACATATTTAAAATAAAAAATCCCTATAATTCCCTTTATCTACTTCTGAATGGGTCAACCTGCCTCCTTTTCTAAGGGTCAAGCTTGTAGGTAGCTACTAAATATTGGCTAGGATAAGCTCATTCTTGCTCTGCCCTTATGTCCTATACTGTCTGGGGAACCATTCCTAAATCAGGTTATGCTCTCATTCTCACATCAATTTCACAGCCAAATTTCCTACCAATAGATGGTCTTCAGTCTGGATTCCACACTGTCTCTTTTGTTGGGATGGCAGGAATATTTTATTTTTATTTCAGATGCAAAAGTATTGCTTTCTGCTATGGATCCCCTGTAGCTAAATAAAATATAACAGACCTGCCTATTGTATCAGCTAGAGCAAGTATATGAAGCTATACCCTTAGTTCCTTGACTGTAATTCTGTGTTGGTTTATAAACCTAACTTCTTGGCTAAGTAAACCAGATCTGCATGGATTCTAACCAGTCTTCTTTCTCTCCCCACATTAATACCTTTCTCCCTTGGGCGAAGTTATTGAGAGGCTGGGTTCACACAACACACTAACTCACCCAGTGTGGGTTGTTGTTAAACCATGGGTTATCGTGTTGTCTGAACGCAGCACTTTTTCTGCAGGGTGGGTTATCAGGTTGTCTGAACGCAGCATGTTTTCTGCAGGGTTGCTCATTAACCATGCAGTGTGGCTTGTTAACCACCCTGAACAACCCAACAATAAGCCATGGGTTCTCAAGGTGGCTTGTGCAAGAAAAATAAACCACATTGCATGGTTAACAAGCCACCCTGCGGAAAACACTCTCCATTGAAACAACATAATAACCCATGGTGGATTAGCATGTTGTGTGAACCCTGTTAGAAAGTGTGTTCTAGCCCTTGCCCTTTAGAGGGTGGTTAGAGTCAGGAAGGTGGCAGAGTTTCATTCAATACTCAAACCAATCCCCCCTAATACAAAAGAACCCTACTGCTGATTAACCTAGTAGGTAGTGCCAGCTCTTTTTTCCTATAGTTTATTGTGAACTTAGCCCCAGAGGTAAACCTGGAACAGCTAGATATCCATCTAATCTGGTTTACCAAGTGCCACCACCACCACTACTAGGTGCCAGGTAAGGAAAGGGGTAAAGACTTCCAAAGCACATCAGAGGCATCACACAGATAGATAAATAGATTGATAGTAAATCCAGGGTTGCATTTACTGTTACACTGCTGTTCTGCAAGCAACATGTATGGAACTTTCATATGTGGTACTGTACAGGGGCCATGAAGAAGAGTATGCAGTTCCTAGAACTCTTTCTCTCTACAGTCATAAGCTGACTGAAGAAGTAAGTGCTTTTAAGGATGTCTTGAGAGCTCTCCATTTATCACTAGAAACTATAGTCACTCCCACATTTCTGATGATGATATCAGAAGTGCAACAGGGTTTCTGAATTACAAATTGACTCAGAAAAACCGAGCTGTTTTTCCAGTCTTTGGGGGAAATAGCTCACTTTACTGAGCCCAATCTCAGTCTGTGTGCAGAGTTGGTTTATCCATCACTACAACCAATGGCACTTATCTTTTCTTTATAAATCAGTCACTGCTATAGGACTGCCTAATTTTTGGAGGTTCCTTCCATCTTTCTGTGCAGCGCAGTGGTAACAATATCCCCTTCCCATAAACCCTGCTTGAGCCAATTCAAGGTGTATTCCTAAGATGGTTTACATGTATCCTAAAATGTAATGTGCAGATGAGGCAAACATGATTTTTGGTAACATGTATGTTACGGGTATACTAACCAAAATGCTGTGGTTGATTGCAGCAAATTTTCCAGTGTCCATTTCAATGCAAACCCTGATTTGCTGCCACATAATGCATGGAGAGGCCACTTAACATTTTTAAATAGATTTTTTTTTCAAAGCATTAAACTTGCACCCTGCCTTTACATAGGGCTCCTTGTGATCTCCCATCCAAGAAACTGACCATATCCACACCTCCTCAGTGCTGCAGGACCCAGGGCCCAGGTCCTGCAGCACTGGTTGCCTGTTTAGTGTGGGGGCGCTTGTCTTTGTAAACTTGCCATGCTCACCTTTTGCTGAAGCAGATCTATAGAAACTCTTGTTTCTGTCTGAAGGAATCATAGTGATACCAGAGTTGCACAAGGAAAAAGAGGGGAAAATGTATGTTCATTTGGGTCATCAGGGTTATTTTTCATTCTCGGGCTTGTTTCTGTGCTGGAGTGTCAGTTTTGCAAATGTGACAGGGAAGAAGGCAGAGTGCTGTGTGGGCTCCACAACGCTTGTTTCTTGTGAGGATTGTGGTTATTGAGGGATCCTGGAGTATTCCCAGGGGGACTTTGATTATTCTCCCACTCCTGCCTTCCCTTCAACCCAACCTTCCACACCTTCAGCAGATCCTGTGACTATGCAGCAAGGCTGCAGTAAAATACATTTCCTTTGAATAATGCATCCACGCCCCCACCCCATCAGCAACATTTCAGCCTGTATGTACATGTGTGTGCGTGTGTGTGCGAGAGAGAGAGAGAGAGAGAGAGAGAATGAATATCTGTTGCCTGCTGAAACTCAGGATGCAGACAACCAGTGGAATGATAAGCATGCACTGGAGAGGCAAGGGAGAGGTTTGGTTTGGGTAGCGGGGAGGCGGTAGCACTGCCCTCTGAATTATGCACAAGGTCTGCCTTTCTCTGTTGTGCTCTGCCCAATTCCCAGGATTGCAAACCAAGATTTTCAGCTTCCAAGTGTGACTTTCTAAAGCCTCCTACTCTTCCTCCTCCCCTTGCCAAGGTTGCCTGCAAAGAACGCCTTCAGCCCTCCCACTTGTGCCATTTTCACCCCATTTAAAGTTGTCCTTGGAAAGCTATGGTCAGCAAAGGATGCTGGGAGGGAAGTGATGAGTTAGGGAAACATCCTCCCTGCCAAGAGAATAATATAAGGACGAGTTGAAAGAAGGAGGCATCGTCGGTTTCATTCTTCTCACCTGTTTCCTACTTGTGAACTCAGTCTGCAGACAACTGAGGATGCACAATGTGGGGGTGGGGTGGGGGAGTCAGGCAGTAAAAACCTCCAGCACCCTACACCCCCAAACCAGAGGACTTCTATTTAGTGCACTATCCATCGGTGGGCCGAGGGTGGGGAAGGGCTTTGATCAGCATTCAGCAAGTAATTCCTTGGCATGACTTGCCAAACAGCGACATGTGGAAGTGATGGCTTTGTTCTCAGGGAAAGTTGACAGTCTGCTGCGCATTTCCCCTGAGCCCAGTTTACAGACACATATACACACAATTGTTTGGAGAGGGGAGCAAAGTTCAGATAGTTTCTTCCCCTGAAGTACTCCATCGATGTGTAGAGGTTAGAGAGGTTGGTGTCAGATTAAGACCGGGGAGATCCAGGTCCAAATTTCTACTCAGCACTGAAGCTCACTGAATAACCTTGGGCCGCTCCCAATCTCGCTAGCTAACCTACCTTACAGGGTTGTTGTGAGGACAAAAAGGAAGAGGGAACCATGTATGCCACCTTGTGCTCCTTAGAAGAAAAGTAAGATGTAAATGTAATAAGAAATAAATCCAAATCCCCAGCAATCACTCTCAGCCGACCCCGAATCCTGAACTCTTTGCTTCTCTCCCCAAAGTCACCCATGCAGTTTTTCTGTCATGCGCTAACTCAACCTTTCCCCCTCTGCACCATGGCCGTGTCACAGTATGACCCTCTGCTGCAACATTACAAGCCAGAGTGCAGGAAATCCTTCTCTAATTGGGTCTTGGCCTTCCACTTTTACAGGGAATTTGCCAAAGAGAGAGAGCGAGTGGAAAATCGGCGGGCCTTCATGAAACTGAGGAGACAGCAGCAGATTGAGCGGGAGCTGAATGGCTACCGGGCCTGGATAGATAAAGCAGGTAAAACAGGCCTCAGCATCTCCAGGGCCAACATAGTATGTGGAACTATTGAGCTGCCACTTCAGAACAACAGAAAACTGTAAAGACATCAAGAGCTGTCAAAGATTGAACACACATTCATGCCCTTTTGTGCTCTGTTGTGCCATTGTAGTGCAGAGTTCACACATCCTAGGAGTTCTAGTGCAAGCAGCAACAGTAGAGAAACCTACGTCTTATGAGGAAAATGCCGTACTTCTTGCAAGTAGCACGTTCTAATTATAACTGGAATCCTGATGTTCAAATTAAAATGTGAAATTCAGGGCCCCATCCTACCATCCACTGGCTCCTTTAGGATTGCTAGGTCACAATGGTGCAGTAATATTGTAAACGACCTCAGCTGATAGAATTATCCCTTGATTGCAACCCTTGGAGGCACAGGGTCTTTCCAGGGTCTAGGTCTGGCAACCCTATGCTTATAGCTTCCTGGCCCTAAGCTTTTTCTGCAGGCCTCCGTATCTTCTATCTGAGGGAGCTTCCAAATGAAGCTTTTATTGTGCAATTGCAGTGCCTCCTTTATGGACTGAGCAAGGGGTCCAGAGAATGTCATCTTCAACTGGTAGCCTTCCCATGTTTCCTCACTGCTTTTTTCATCTATTTTCTTACCAGAAAAAAATATTTAAGGAAGAAAAAGACAGACTTGCTGTGCAATGCCTTTTGATTGTTAGCAACAGGAGCCCTCTGTCTGGAAGCACCGTGACTTTCCCTCAGGTTTCTGCATCTTAGTCCACTGCCTTCTCTGTTTCTTACCGTTAGCCACCCTGCCCCTGGGTTCTCTGCCCATTAGGTTTCCCACCTTCAGAGACCTCCTTCAATCAGGTTCCTATGCCTGCTCCACGCAGCAGTTCCCAGTGCCCGTATCACAATGAAACTTTCTCACATAAACTTCTACTGTGAATATCTTGTTGCTGACAAGTTTTGTGTCTGAGCAGTTGGAATATTTGTGGAACTTCCATAGCATCATGCTAGTTTAATGAATGTCAAAGGCTTGTGATTGCCATTGTAATTTCAGTATTGGAATGTAGTTATTTGAGTGTCTCAGACATGTACCAGATAATGCTTATGACATAGTGTTACAACTCCTCACCTATGTTCAATCATGTTACATGAGTTTCTCAAATATCCCTTGCCATTTTTTAGCTTATTAAAAAAGTTTTGTTGTTTTGGGGTTGTTGGCAGAGTGCTTCCCTGCTGCACACCTCTTGCGTAGGAGTGCACACCTGGCAATATTTTTTTTTAAGTTGCTCAAATATGCTATGCCATTTTTAAAAAAAACCTTTCTTCAGCTTGAAAATGTTTGGAATTTGCATAGATCCTTCACGATGTGCTTTTAAAAATACACGGCACTAACAAGATTCCCCTTCTTCCCCCATGACAGAATATGTGTGGACAAGTAGTCACACCATTGCTGTGATGTCATTTGTGTTGGTATCACCTAATAGGTAAAACAAGGTTGAGGCTAGAGGGCTGGGGAAAAACACTGATTTGACCAAAAAGTTGTGAAATTTATCCAGTAATGTAAGGAGAGATTGTTTTATGAAATGTCCCCTCTCCCAACTGTTTTTTCTCCAAATCGTTTCACTGACTGATTCTTCAGCACATTTACTTGGGAGTAAGTCTCACTGAACTCAATGGGGCTTACTTCTTATTAGGTGATTGCACTGATAATATCTGTTTATTATTATTAAATTTATTAATTGCCCATCTGGCTGGTCACCCAGCCACTCTGGGCAATGTACAGCATATAATAAAACAGTTTAAAACAATAAAATTCTACAATAAAAATGTTTTCTAAAATACCCCAACCCACCCCAAATGCCTGCCTGAACAACCACGTTTTTAATGCATGATGGAAACTCATTAAAGAGGGGGCATGGCGGAGTTCCCTAAGCAGGGAGTTCCACAGAGTGGGGGCCACCACAGAAAAGGCCCTCTCCCTCGTCCCCACCAGTCTAGCTGTCCTGGCTGATGGAACAGAGAGAAGGCCATCTGAGGCTGATCTTGTTAAGCGGCCTGTCTGGTGTTGCTGGAGGCGCTCCTTAAGATAGGTTGGGCCGGAACCATATAGGGTTTTAAAGGTCAAAACCAACACCTTGAATTTGGCCCGGAAAACAACTGGTAACCAGTGCAACTCCTTCAGCACTGGAGTGATGTGATCTTGCTGGTGGCTGCCTTTAATCAGGCGAGCCGCCGCGTTCTGTACCAGCTGCAGCTTCTGAACCGTCTTCAAGGGTAACCCCACGTAGAGCACATTACAGTAGTCTAAATGAGAGGAGACCAGGGCATGTACTACCGATGGGAGCAGATGGTCGGGAAGGAAGGGGTGCAGCCGCCGTATCAGATAGAGTTGATGCAGCGCTGTCCGGCTCACAGCTGACACCTGAGCCTCCATGGATAGCTGGGAGTCCAAAATGACCCCCAGGCTGTGGACCTGGTCTTTCAAGGGTAGCCATACCCCATTCAACACCAGGTCAACATCCCCCAGCCTCCTCTTGTCTCCCACCAAAAGTACCTCGGTCTTGTCAGGGTTCAGCTTTAGCTTATTCCTCCCCATCCAGCCACTCACCGTCTCCAGACATTTGGACAGGGATTCTACGGCCAACCTTGGTAAAGATTTGAATGAGAGCTAGAGCTGCGTGTCATCCGCATATTGATGACACTGCACCCCAAACCTCCTGATGATAGCCCCCAGCGGCTTCACATAGATGTTAAATAGCATCGGGTAGAGGATGGAACCCTGTGGCACCCCACAAGTGAGTGGCCACAGGTCCGAAACCTCCTCTCCCGGTGCTACCCTCTGGAACCTGCTGTAGAGGAATAATCTCTGATTAAACTACCACCACATGGAACAGTGCTTTGGCACTGGCAGCCTCCCATGCCTGCTTTTCGATTAAGAAAAACACGGGAGACTTGTTTGCGTGTCTCCTGTGCAACTTCTCGTTTCACCCACAGAAATGGAAATCAAGTGCGCTGCCTCTGTTAGTGACAGCTAATTCCCAAATCAATGACCCACTTTGGGCCCGGGAAATGACCAGGTTCTCTTCTTTGCCAACGCAGCAGTACCCAAGGCACTACAATCCTGCGTTATGCTGTGATTGGCACCCATTTTGTTTTATGACTGTTTTATGGCTGTGTTTGTTTTTTTTTATGACTGCATTGATTTATTCCATTGTTCATAGCTGTTGTTTATATTTTATTTTGTAAGGGAGCATTCCTGTGGCCTTTAGACAGAGTGTGGGAGGCCATAGGACATTTCGGATTCCTGGATCCAAGGTCGGAGACAGCACTCCCTGCCCCCTTCCCCACCCCCTGCCCCTCACAGCTGGCATGGAGAGAACTGTGCTGGCTGCCCCTCTGAGCTCACAACAGCAACCTTGGAAGGAGAGAAAAGGGTTGTACTGGTGGATGGGGAGGGGAGGGGACTGTGGAGGCTGGTTTACAATATATCTTTGACTCTCCCCGGCCTCCAGTGCGCCCCAGCTAGATGGATGAAAATGCCCATCTAGCTAAAACACCAAGCAGAAGGAGTACACAGGCGAAGTTCGGAGGCTTACGGCCATCCAGATAGGATCATGCCCTGAGTCACTTTGGAGGCCCCTGGTGGTGGAGCTTATAGCAAAAGCCCTCAAGCCAACCAGAAAATAGGCTGTCTTCTCCCTTGATTCTGGCCCTTCATCCTGAGCTCTTACTCCTTCCTCTGAAGACCCTGAGAAATATGCTAAACTCCTGAAGCTTTAGGTCAAATCCTGAGTCCTGGCAACCCGGGATGTTATAAACATAGGTTTCTCTCTTACAGTGGAATTACTCCATTTTGCTTTATGATTATCCATCTGCAGGCTTATTTTCTGCATTCTGTTATATCTTGCATCCTTGTTTTTGTAACCCTTCTTCCCTCCCCCCATTTTCCGTTGATATGAGATCTAAAGATTATAGTATCTTGACAACCGTATGCCTAAACTGTTTATCTTTATGCATCTTTGTGTAGAAGAAGTAATGCTGGCTGAAGAGAACAAAAATTCTGGCACATCAGCCTTAGAAGGTAAGTGGGAAAACCCCTGAAAATGCATTATTCCCTTCCTTGTATTGGATGTACAGTTGCGGTCACAACTGTAAGTTGATAACAAGGCACATTTATGGCTGGAGAGGGGGTGGAACTACATGCTTGACAGCATGTACAGGTTTCTTTACACTCCCACTGTATACTGTGAAGAGGTGGAGGAAGCACAGGGTGGGGGAGATTTGCAGGGGAAAAGCAGCAGGGCAGGAGGGATAAGCTTCCCCCACTCACTGCTTTTCCTTTACAGTGCCACCCTAAGCCACCACCACCACCCCACACACACAAAGCTACAGTTTCCAGTTGTGTTTCCTGAGCATGTGGGGAAAGGCAGGAAAGAAGAAGTGGTGGGTGGGGGAAGGGTTAAGCCTGCCACTTCTCTCCTGCAACTGCCCTCCCCCTTGGTTTGCACCTTGGCAGTAATCAAATCAAATAATCTTTATTACAGTCTTTTAGACCCATTCAAGTTAAAATACACAGACAAGTATACAAATATTAGGACACAGGCTACAATTTCTTCCATTTAGCTAATACAGTCAAGGTTTGCACCTTGGCAGTAAACACTACTTTGGGATTCCAGCAAACATCTACTTCCACTCACAGACAGTCATTTTTAAGAAAGCT
Source organism: Heloderma suspectum (assembly GCF_057233095.1). Lineage (NCBI taxonomy): Eukaryota > Metazoa > Chordata > Lepidosauria > Squamata > Helodermatidae > Heloderma > Heloderma suspectum. The sequence continues at coordinate 172,861,074 of NC_139461.1, forward strand.
GAAAAGGATTTGAGAGAGGCATCCCTTCCCATAGTATCCACACCCATTTTTCCTTTTGCCCCACTGTTGTCTCTGCTCAAGCAGGTTTTCAAAACAGTACAAAAACCTGTTTACCGGAGGTAAGAGTGGGAGGAACGGATTATATTATAAGAAGTATGAAGAAGAAATTTTACAACTATTGAAAAATATGATGAACAGTATTTTAGAAAAGGGGGAGATACCAGAAACATGGAAAACAGCATATGTAACATTAATACCTAAAGAAGGACAGGATTCAACCTCGACAAAAAGATGCAGAGAAAGCATTTGATAATCTCAACTGGAAATTTTTAATTAAGACTTTAGAAGAATTGGACTTTGGGGAAAACTTTATAAAATGGGTGAAATCGGTATATACCGATCAAAAGGCTCAAATAATCATAAATTGGGACTTGACTAAACCTTGTGAGATACAAAGAGGAACAAGACAAGGTTGCTCATTGTCACTGCTACTGTTTATATTGGTTTTAGAATTACTGAATAGAGATATAAGACAAGATGATTGAATTACAGGAATAAAGATTAAAAAGGAGAAATATAAACTGAGGGCTTTTGCAGATGACTTGGTGTTTATGTTGGAAGAACCTTTAAAGGGAATTGAAATTTTAATGAAAAAATTAAAAGAATTTGGAGCAGTGGCAGGGTTCAAAGTTAATAAACAGAAAACAAAAATTTTAACAAAGAATATGAATGTTCAAGAAAAAAAAAGTTGATGGATAAGACTGGCTTCCAAATTGAAAAGAAAGTAAAATATTTGGGAGTCTTTTTGACAAATATGAATTGTATGCGTTTTCAAAATAACTACATTAAAGTGTGGAATGAAATTAAACAAGACCTATCAAAATGGGAAACAGCTATAACTTTTGGAAAGAATTGCAATGATTAAAATGAATGTATTACCTAGAGTGGGAGGAACAAACATATACCATGAGCAGTGATCCCTCTTTCAAACTGCCTTGAACTCTGAAAATGTAATCATTTGTCTCCAGAATATTCCTTTAGTTTCAGTTATCTGTGTTGTAAATGCAACCTCTGCTTCAATTTTCCCACGCTTGTTTTCCCTGAAGAATTGTGAGGTGCCAGAAGGAAAAATACTTTCAGATAGAAATATAGCTGGGTTCTCCTCCTGTCTTGCGTTCTCATGTATGCATACTGTCTCCTTATGAAGAGAACCAGCAACTCACACTTGCACTGCTTTGACTAGGGCAGGGGTCAGAACCCTCCAGCTTGTGGCACCTTTGGATTCAGCCCATGACCCCCTCCTCAGCTCTACCCCCCAAGTGTGGCAATTAGGCTAATAAAATGGGAGCCGTTTTCTAAGCCTAAGTGCCATGTGGGGGATTTTGGGGGGAGGTGGCAGCTGAGGAAGGAAGAATTAAGCCTCACTGCATGCTGCCAACCCCCCAAATCACCCCCCTTTGGAGCAATCAAGTTTAGGTAGGAAAGGTCCCTTTTCCATGAATGGGACCTTTTCTTCTAAATCTAATTGCCAGACCTGAGGAGGGTGGATTTTGACAGGGAGGGAAGGGGAGAAAGAGAGCTAAAAGGGGAGAAAGAGTAAGACTGGCGGAGTGAGGGAGAAAGAAGTAGGTGTCCAAAAGAAAACAGGTAGTCCAGATCCAGCTCTGACCCTACCTACTTTTGGCTTTGGCCCTCCCACTGCTGACTCCAGCCACACCCACCTCTGGTATGCGGCCATCAAGAGATTTACCTCAAAGGAATGCAGTCCTCAGTGTAAAAAGGTTCCCTATCCTGATTTAAACATGGTATACTATTAGCAAAATGCCCATTATTATTATGGGTAGAGTGTGTGTGTGTGTGTGTGTGTGTGGTGGGGGCGGAGGTAGTTAAGGCCTGGACTACTGTCATGGGTAGAGGGCCAGTTTTGCCCTCATTGCTGCTATGTTCCCATGTACAGTTCTTTATTTTCCCCTAAAGCAATGAATGGCTCTTGGGGCACTATAGGGATGCAAGTGACTCCCTGCCCAGTGACCACAGCCATTCAGAACTGAGCCTGCTTCTGTCTGCATAGCCCCACTGCTTTATCTGCTTAACGGTCCTGTTGCTTGATCATTCCAGAGTAAATGTTGGGAATTTGGTATTGCACCACATGGATGTGCTGATTACTTCAGTGCATTTTGTTTTCTGTTGCTAGTTCTCAGGAGGGCAACCATCAAAAGGAACCGGACAGAAGCTATGAATCGTGACTCTAGTGATGAGCGTGTAGATATCTCCTCTGTGGGTAAGATGCAGCCAGTCAATGCATGTCCTGGGCCCAGTTCTTCTTCAGTCCAGAGATGCCTCTTATTCTTCTGACCTGCAATACAAAACAATACTTTTTCAAAAAGCGTGAAGTAGCAATACCCAAATGGGATCTCAAGGGGCAGGGCTGACCTACCCAGTGGGCAGAATAGTGAACTCTTTAAGGTCCAGGATTGTAAAGGGTGCCGTGTAGTCGGGTGGGAGGTGCCACTGCTGTGCTTGCTCCTTTCACTACCACTACCCTTCAGTATTTTGTGGAAGTTAGGAGGGGAGAAAGGAGATTGCATAGCACTTGCAAGGCAAAACTTTCAAATTGCAGTGGGTGGGGCAATGGGGGAAGAAGTGCAAGAGCCGCGTCGCAATTGCTCTCAAAAAGGAGACATGGGTGTGACCGGGCAGAAGGTGAGACACAGGAGTGGGGCCAGGGTGCAGCAGGTCTGGAGCAGGGAGAAGTGTGGTGATGAGATAACAGAGGAATTTCAAAGGGAAACTCCAGCGTGAACTACTGAATTGGAACGAATAAATAAATTTGACTTTATTTGTTTGGGCATACAAGACAATGGTTTCCTGTCCCACTCCAGTTATTAATTTATTCAGCCACACTAAGATGATTGTATCATCACCATTTACTGCTGTTGTGAACAGTCACTGTGGTTGTTCTGCGTGCATTTAAACTCACTTTCCCCCTGAGTATATATACCTGCCAACTGAGTATAACACTTCATGAAAGGGTCTCTATTCATGGCCTTTGCCATAACCAATTCATCTTTAAGGTACTACAAGACTCTTCTTGTTTTCTTTTGCTGCAGTAGACTAACACAGCTACCCATTTGGAACTTTGCTCCTGTACCTTTTCTAGTTTTGCAGAAGAGGGGATTTGGGCAGATGGAGCTTGTCATACAAGGGTGAGAAAAGCTGCATGTGCTGGAATTTTCTCTCCTACACAACCCTTAAAGGTATAATAGTTCTGCCCTCTTTTTCATTTGACCACACCCAAGGAAAAAGCCCTTACATAATCTCTCCACTTCATGACAGCTTCAGGTGGGGAGCAGAACACCTCTTTATCATTCTGTTATCTTGTGACTGGCATAGGAGCATGCTGTTGTGTAATAACAGAAGAAGAGCCATGCTGGATCAGAACAAAGGTCTATCTAGTCCAATATTCCATTCCCACAGTAGCCAACCAGATGCCCTGATGGGAAGCCCACAAGCAGGACATGTGTGCAATAGCATCCTACCGCTTGTGTTCCACAGCTGGCATACAGAAGAATCCTGCCTCTGATACAGGAGGGAATATATAGCCATCAGGACTAGTACCCATTGTTAGCCTTCTCCATGAATTTGTCTAATTCCCTTTCAAAGCTGTCTGAATTGGTGGCCATCACTATATCTGGTAGTAGCATCTTCCATACTTTAACACTGCACTGTGTGAATAATCTTTTATCAGTCCTGACTCTCCCACCGTTCAGCTTCATTGGATGTCCCAGGTTCTAGTATTACGAGAGAGGGAGAAAAACATCTGCCCTATCCATTTTCTCCACACAGGGCATAATTCTTTGTGTCTCCCCTTACTTGCCTTTTTTCTAAGTTAGTTGTAACAGAATGAGGGAATAATTGCAAACTCTTGACTGGAAGTAAAGCATACAGTGCATTCCAATAGGTGCATACAACTTGATTTAATGCGAAGAATAAACAGTTGCTGGTTTGGGAAATGGCGTGTTAAGTGCCTGGCAGTATAGATTCAGAGATTAAAGCAACAATTTATTGTTCACTGCTTTGAATCTTTTTTGTATGTGTGTCTATGTGCATGTGTATCTATTCACACACTCTGAGTCTTCAAAATTTGGTCCAGCCTAGAAGTACTATATTTTTTTAAATGACAGGAAATGATTGTATGCATAGAAGGAAAGGCAGGCCACATAGGAGACAACACAAAGATCAAGTTGGCCAGGCTGCATTAGCTAGTGTTCAAAGATTAATCTGAGCAGGGGCTACTCGCTGGAATTCATGGGTCCTATGGCTGTGGGGCAAATGATAAGCCTTAAGCATGGAATGAAAAGGAGCTGAGTTCTAAAAATCATATTTTCCTACTGTGAAGGTTTGAGGTCTACCGAGGCAAAGGGAAAAATGGTCAAGCCTAGAGGCCTGGAGTTTTGGTTGGGAGGGGGTACCCCTGAAAGGAGTAGTTTCATTTCCCTGGTTGAGTTTCATTTTTTCAGGTTTGAAACAGTACCTTCGGTTTTGAGGGAGGAGGGTATACAAAGAGAGTGAGAGAGCCAGTAAGAGCAAAGTTGGGGAGACCAGAGCCTGAAGCAGCCTGTAAAGGTCTAAGGACAGCTAGGGTAAAGGCACTTGCATTTTGCAACTTTTTTTTTCTTTTCATGCCTTTTGTATCACTCAGCTCTATTGTGTAAATACCTTCAATTGTGATTTGTTTGCTTTAAATCTACTAGTAAACTGTTGTGGTTAAACCCTGTGTCTAGAGTGTCAGTCACCCCATGCCTACAGCGGAAACCCCACATTACTGGGAAGGGGAAGTTCAAAAGAAGGAAGGTGGGACTCTTAAGGAGGCAAGAGATCCTTAAGGAGTTGCTCAGGGGGTCCAGGTCATAAGGGGAACCCTGACACCCTCATTCATCTAAATGGTTTTTATACACATACACACACTAAAAGCAGCTAGTTCCCCCTCCCTGCTACAGTGTGGGCTGATGTAAATCTAGTTGTCCACCTTGTCCAAGCTGCCCATGGCATAACAGCCTTCCTCTGTGTTTATAAGCACATGGATAGGAGGGAATTTAGCGTGAATGTTTCCTTCTCCACCTTTGCTTTTGTAGAATGTCCATGCTTCATTGATCTCTGCCTTCACCTCCCATCTTCCTTCTTCACCCCACTACAGGTACCCCGCTGGCTCGTGCCAGCATCAAGAGTGCTAAATTGGACGGGGCGTCATACTTCCGGCACAAGGAACGGCTCCTGCGCATCTCTGTTCGTCACATGGTGAAATCCCAGGTGTTCTATTGGCTCGTCTTGAGCATAGTGGCCCTCAACACTGCCTGTGTCGCCATTGTCCACCACAGCCAACCTCCGTGGCTCACACACCTCCTCTGTAAGTGATGGGGTTCGGTGGTGTTTATGCACCAGTGTAGCAGTAGCTGAGAGCTGGGGACCGGGCCTGCTGTATGTGTAAGCAAATACCTGTTTCTTCCAGGAAACATAGGTATATGGCCTAGTTTTGTCAGTACCAGGAAAAGGGACTGACTACTCCCAATCAGTCTTTTGCTGACTGGGGAGCCTCGCCCTGCTGTGACACCAATGCAAATCAGTAATATACTCCAGTGAAGTTGTGTTGCTCAAAAAATGGCGTAAGACTGGAGACCAGTCCCTTTTCTAGCTGCATAATACCAAGTATGTACAATAGTGATGAGTGTCAAAGAGCACCTTTGTTTTGGGTGATTTTTCAACTCACTGCAGATGTATTCACATTGGTGCTATTTATGCTGTTTGGCACTGATATGTTCTCCTATCTGCTGCTGCTTTGTACCCTTTTCCTTCTTCTTTACCCTCACTGCCTTCAGCCTCATTTGCTCTCACTGCTATTTCATCCGAGCGGCTATGGCAGCCCAAATCTTTTTGCTGATGATGTTGCAATGCTTCATTGGGTGTGATGACTTCATGGATTTATGTGTGCAAAAATGGTACCAAAAAGAAACAGCAGCCCAGGAGAACAGAAGGGCACTGAACAGAATACAGACAATGTGAATGTTTGGCATGGTGGAAAAAAAGTTTTTTTAGCAATCAGTATGGCTGCTTTGAATATGATCATTTCAAAGCTAATATCAAAATGAGTGCATATTCAACACAACTCTGCTTATGATCATTAGAGACCTCCAAGTACTCCTCAGTAACAAAAGAGTGTTAGACTTGGGCCCTATCAACACGACGTATTTTCTGTCAGCTGGTGCCAATTCTATCGTGCATCTCACCTGCAGGATCTTCTCCATAGTGTTCCAGTTTTGACCATTTTGTTTTAGGCAGAAACAGACATAGTGGTGCATGCTTGAATTACTTTGCACCAATATGCTCCTGTTTAGTGTTAGCAGAAAAGGCTGAATAAAGCAGACTAATCCAGAGAGTGAAGAGCTTAGGAAACTTTACTGAGTCATGAACAGATAGTTCCCTGATTAAGCAACCAGAAGTACAAAACAGCAGAGCAAATCAGGCCAGGCTTCTATCAGAATAAAATCACTACTACTACAGAACATAGTGAACATGTTGGTTTTTAAACACAAGAAACCGAGGCGTCACCTGAGTTATTTGGCTCCACCTGGCTGGTAGGCAAATCACCCCCACCCCTCACCCCTCGTAACCCCTGCTTGCATCCAAGGCTCTCTGATGCATGGAGAGCTTAACAGCCCTTAGAGCTCTGCAGTCTGAGTGACCCTTGTTATTTTGCCTACTAACTTCTTCAAACCTTTAAAGGCAAATTAACCCTAATGTTGCCCCCTTTTTTGGTGTGATCCTCTGCCATTGGTATTCTAACATTTAGATGAGCAAATATCACTGCAAGCAAACATGATTATAGTATGGTCCTCTTATAGGCATTATTTTGTTTGTGTAATTACGGGGAACATTTTTTTAAAGGAAAAGATAGTGAAAATAGCCGCTGGATGGACATGTCCTGGCTCTATATCATCTCCCAGTCATTGATGGTACATGATTGGTTGGTAATTTAATCACATTTACTTAAATCCTTCAATGGTGAAATTTGAAGTCACTGTAAAGTTTCTTCTGTGATCAGTCAACATTTTATGCCGAGCTTAGCATAGACCTTTTTTATGTTAAGACTTAAGTACATAACCAGAGAATAGGGAATCTTTGTTTAATGATCCTGAGAGTGAACACTTGCTTAGGAATATAAGAGGTGTTGTGTTGGATCAGACAACAGCCCAGCATTCTTTGCAAGAATCCCAGCAGCCAGGAGGCACTCCGTGGTCCACTAGAAATTGGCTAGTTGCCACCAGTTGACTGTGTGCTACTTTCTGCCCACCCCTGTGTTAGAATAAATCAGGCAGTACATACTGGGGAGTTGGCCAGGGCAGCCATTTCTGTTATCACTCACCCATTTTTTCTAGAACCTTCAGTTGCAAAGATGGCTGCCAGCGCCCTACTCATACAGCCTAGTTCACACTCACTTTTCTCCACCCTGTGGAGTGCCTGCACACACAATCATGAGGAGAAATTTGACCATACACACAATCATGAGGAGAAATTTGATGGCACACACAATCATGAGGAGAAATTTGACTGCACACACTATCATGAGGAGAAATTTGACAGCATTACCAGGTCTTTTTGGGTGCGTCATGAATTCTAAAAAAAAATTCCAATAATGGATGAGGAAAAGTAGAGATGGAGCTAACATACCTGGATTTATTTCTTTCAGACTATGCAGAGTTTATATTTCTGGGGCTCTTCCTCCTAGAGATGTCCTTGAAGATGTATGGAATGGGGCCACGCCTTTACTTTCATTCTTCTTTCAACTGCTTTGACTGTGGGGTAAGCAGTACCCAGATAAGTCACACAAAACAAACACAAATGATCTGGAAGGGCAGAAGGTGTCCTTGAGAACTGCACTGATGTGAATATGCCTTCAAGACAGTGCAAATGTGGTGCCATTGTAACACCTCCAAGACCCAATTACCAGCTTGTCAGTGCAGGGGGGTAATTCCACAGTAATCGGAATTAAACCAATTGTTCTTTCGCATAGTCCCATCATGTATTCCAGAAATATCTCACAAGGGGGGGCCTTTCTTCAAGCTCACTTTTTAAATGGTGGTCAGGGGGCAGTCCCCATCCCTGCGGGAGAGCTGAGGGAGGCGATGTGTTTGTGGGTTGTGGATGTCTGGGCCACTGGCACATGCAACGGGACAGCAAGAGACTGGTTTGTTGTAAAGGGGCAGGAGTGCCTCGACACTCCCAAGTAGCAATGGTTACTTGCAAGTAAGGAAAAAGAAACAGGGTGGCTACAAGAAGATGGAAATAGGAACTGGGGAGCCACTGATAAAGGGGAGAGGATAAGGAAGAATCCCCTGCAGCTCTGCCTTCAGCTAAAGGAGAAGGAGAAAGACAAAGTGGGCTTGGGAACCTCCTTCCCTCCCTCTGAGGCCACAGGAAATCACACTTTTGTCTCCCACTTACCATACATGCCTTCCATGCAGTATTTTTCTTGGATATCACAACTTCAAAACACTCTGGGAATATCTACACTGCAGATTTAGCTGGTTTAAGAACCATTCCCCCTCCCAAGGAAACTGTGGGAGCTGTAAGGGAGGAGATGGGGTGGAGGAGGCTCTGACGGAGGAGGCTTACTGTCATCATTCCCAGGATTCTTTGCAAGAAGCTGTGGCCATTAAACGGACATAAAGCTGGCATATGCCTGTTGTTTAGATTTGACCTCAACACCTCATTATTTTGTACAGTTTTCTGGTGATGGATTTTGCAAGCCACCTCAAATGTTAGGTGGGGTAGAAATGTATAAAAATAAAAGAAGTAATACTCTCACTGTTATTTATTTATTTATTCATTTATTTTATTTATTTCAGAAAATGTTTATGCTGCTTTACTTTAAAAAAAAAAAAATCCCAGAGCAGTTCACAAAGTAGTTATCATGTATTGCAGGGGTGGGCAGAGGCACCCTGTTCTTAAATTCTCAACGTTGTCCACTCGCCTGAACCACTGTTTTGCACTTCGCTCTGGTTGGTGGACCTTGGGGTTCTCGTAAAAAATAGAGTAGATCCCACAAGCCTGAACTCTGCTTCCCTGTAACTTACTGCATATTGTTTGGGATGTGATTAGGAGTGTGTGTGGGGGGGGGGGTGAGAGAGAGAGATTCCACAAATGTATGGAGCTCCTGTAGAGATGTGGGTGGACTTGATGATTTCCTTTTCCTTTCTAGTCACAGGTAATTCTTTTACTTCTTTTCTTCCTTCTTCGTGTGTTTAATCTCTCAGGTCACAGTGGGGAGTATCTTTGAAGTGGTTTGGGCTATCTTCAGACCAGGAACTTCATTTGGAATTAGTGTTTTGCGAGCTCTGCGACTTCTGAGAATATTTAAAGTCACAAAGTGAGTAGAATTAAAAGAATGACTGTCTCCATTTTCTCAAACCTTTCCTGAGCTTCATTCAGACATAGCACTAAGCCATGGTTTATGTTAACCATGGTTTGTTGTTTTAGCCATGAATTGTCTTGCAGACGAGCAAACAAACTGTAGATTGTTTTCCCTATTTCTGCCCATTTCTACTTCAGAGCAGTTTCATTTTTAGCACCTCTGTTTGCTGGGTGTCTCTCTTTCAGGGCAGACAACAGCACAAACAAGCTAGGATAAGCCACAGTTCTGAGTTCAAGACATCACAACAAGCCATGATTCAAATGAGCCAGACATTGTAAGCCAGCAACAGACCATGGGTACTATTTGTGGTTTATAGCTGGTTAGCAAACCATGGTTTGTAGCGATGGGTTCAAACACAACAACAAGCCAGATTTCAACAAACTACACCATGGCTTAGCTTTATGTGTGGATCAGGCCAGTGTTTCCCCAGTCTATTTGCTCTGCCTCCCTGTTCCAATGACAACCCTGCTTCTCCTTTACAGCCCTTACTAGTAATGATATTTAATTTATCTGACTACTTAGTTAACCAAAACTGAGCAAAATAGATGAATAAAATGGATCAAATAATGATACAGCCCTCTATACACACACACACACGCATGCACACATGCACACACTGAATTCTGGCTACCAAAATGAAACAGTCTTGCAATGCTTTCGGAAGCATGCTACAGTAACATCTGGATTTTCCAGGTATTGGGCTTCCTTGAGGAATTTGGTGGTCTCACTGATGAGTTCTATGAAGTCTATTATCAGCCTGCTCTTCCTCCTTTTCCTCTTCATTGTAGTCTTTGCCCTGCTTGGGATGCAGCTGTTTGGTGGCAGGTAAGTAAATGACCATGGAAGGCGAGGCATGTTTCTTTGAAATGTCTGCCAATAGAGTAGAATATTCCATACAGCTCTTCCATTTGAATGGGCTATGCTGTACCTTGCTGGTTTCCCCAAGGTTGTTTATTCATAAAGCTACTTATTCTCAAGCACCCCAGGGTAGGCAGTTGCTTGCTGAGTTCCTCCAGGTGATGGTGGCCTGGTTAAATTGATTTCCGAAGAAAGGGCTTGGAAACTATGACCTGGGCTGCATGGATTCCCTGTGTCTGCAGATTTGCTGCACCAGCATAACATTCACTAAGCTGCTGCAGGACTTGTCATTCTAAGAATCTTTTAGCTATGTTTTTTGGCCAGGTTTATGCCCCTCACTCCTATGGAGATAGGCTTAGAAATATGTAGGCAGTACATCAGAACCCAAGAAAGTGGTGGTGGTGGATCTGGATAGTGCTACCAAGGGTTGGGAGGTAGAACAGATCCCCACTGCTCTCCTGAATCACCTGCTCCTCTTCACCCCCCATCTCTATGTTCTTGCTCTCCTTTCATTCTCTTCTGCCAACTTATTCTATACCAATATACGTGTGTATGTGAGTGTGTGTATGTGTGTGTGTATGTACACACACACACATGCATTCACGCACGCAGGCACATGGGTAAGGGAAATGGTGCCTGTAGGCACCAATGCATTCCCAGACACCTTTCATGGCACCTGCCAAGGTGCTCTACCCCTCCCACTTGTTGTTTTTTAATTGACACCTTTTCTTACTGGCAGCTGGGACTGCTGTGAAATAAGTTTCTGTTGGCGCTGAAAACTGTGGGTTCAAAGGAGTTCTTCATTGTGTTGTAACTCAGACCCCACCTCTGCCTTGTACTCAGTCTTTCAGGCAGGAGACTTGTCCTTTGCCATGCCTCCCATGGCAGCCATTTTGTGGTGGTGTCTAAGACAGTTTCTCAAATTGCCAAATGTGCCCATGGCCCAAAATGTTTGCCTACCCATGATGTAGAGTGATTAAATATCTACAGACAGACCTAACATGCTTTATTTCCTCTTACTGAAGAAACTGGGTGGAGAGAAATGGGAATTCAAAATTACACATTCCTTTTATCAAAGGAGGGGAAATTATAGTAGCAAGAAAAGAGAGAGAGAGAGAAAGAGAGAGAGAAGGAGGTTGGCTGAGTTATCCTCCTGCTGGTTGAGTCAGAAGGAGTTTGTCCTAGCTTGTAATTTCTGCTTCATTTCTTATTCTGTTTTCCAGATTTAATTTTATGGATGGGACTCCTTCTGCAAACTTCGACACTTTCCCTGCAGCCATCATGACAGTTTTCCAGGTATAACTCTGTGGTGAGGAGGCTATAGTTGGAGAAATTAACTCAGATGTCTGTGTCCTTCTGTGGTTTCTCTGTTCAAGTAATCAGCTCTGATTCAGAGCAGATGTTATGAAAATTATGGGGCTGCCTCTGAACATGGCAACCACGTGTCAAGGCCTTTCCCTTCCCCTCTGCGTAATGTGAAGCACCTTCTGCAGCATGTCCTGATGCCATGACATTATGCTTTCCCCCTCCCTGCCAGCTACAGCCAGTGATGTGGTGCCGAGGCAGAGAAACCCAGGAGGCAATTAGCACTACACATTGCAGAGAGGGAGGGGAGAGCTTCAGGAGCAGCCCCATGTTCCATACCATGTTTAGTCCCACTCAGCTTAGGGTTCAGAAGGCTGCCCTGCAACCAAAGATTTCAGTGCTTATGCCCCTCCCCTCTCCCATTCATCTTGCATCTATTATGTGGAGATATTTTGTTCCATGATAACCCTAAGGGGATTTTTACTCATCCTGATCAACACGGGTCAAGCAGACCTAGACTGAACAAAATCTGACTGAAGAATGAGGAGCTGTTCATACAGCTCTTTTGAAGCAAATGCCCTGTGCTCATTTCCCTTGCAACAGCTACTGATATCTGCCCTGAAATCTTCATATCTCAAATGTGAATCTCAAAACAAATACCACTAATTGATGCTAATGAGACATAAATGTTGCTGCAACCTTCTCCTACCTAACCTGACCTCCCATCATCTCCTTTCTGTCGATTCAGAGTGCCGCTGCTAAAATAATCTTTCTTCCATCACTGTGATCATGTCACCCGTTGACTTGGGTTTCTGCAATGATTCCCTGTTGCTTTATACATCAACAAGCTCCTTATCCTTGTGGTAAAGCTCTCCATGCCTCAGTCACATGCTTTATTCATTTGACCATCTCCATTTCTTGTGTTTCTTCCATTCTGTCTTCCATAGAAGCTCTTGATGAAGCTCTTACTGGACTGTACCAGTTCAGAGTGCAGGCGGGGGCTTGCATTTTTTAAAATTTAAAAACTTCCAGCTCATAAAAAACAATGTTTCAACAAGAAAGGTCCTCTCCTGGGCCTAGCTTTATCCCTAAATCCTAGTTTTCAATTTGCAGGAAGTTGTTTTTGTGCTTTTAAAAGAATTGGGAGGACTGTTCAGACACAAGATTCCCCTATCTACAATCTGAAGCAGTATAGCCCAGCAAGAACTAATTTGGTAGTTTGGCTTTCAGTGTTCCTTTATCAGGGCTTTCTTTGCATCCACCTCTATCTTGTCTGTCTTATTTACACAATAAGTCTCCTGAGAAGGGACTGTGCCACTTCTGTTCAGTCCCTGGCATTCTGTTGTCATGCTATGTATTCTTATTGTCAGGTGAGACATAAAGTATCTGGGGCCAAATGAAAAATGGACTCTTGGCTAGAATAGGGAGGGAAGACGTGGTTTTCTTCTTTTTGTCTAATATGTTGCATTGGCTTAGTAGGATCTCTACGCCTGGAACAGCAGCTTCCCTCGTGCAAAATCAGGCTGTTGTTGTAAAATAACTGCTTGTTTCTTTAGATCCTGACAGGCGAAGACTGGAATGAGGTGATGTACAATGGAATTCGCTCCCAAGGTGGTGTCAGCTCAGGAATGTGGTCGTCCATCTACTTCATCATTCTCACTCTATTTGGAAACTGTATCCTTCCTATTGCTCTATTTTGAAGCTGGCTCTTAGGAAGCATTCTGGAGATTTCAGCACCATGGAGAGCAGTAGCATGAGCCCTTCTGTGGACATCACCACTTCACTTGGATTTTTAGGGCCAAAGAAGATATGACAATGGGAGACACATCGTCAATCTCTAGGTTTTTTTAAAAAAAAACAAAACAAAACAAAATGTAGCCATGGGGTTGTGAATAAGAAGGGGGGGGCGGGCACATCACCCTTTCTCCCTGGGCCATTTTTTGGATCCAAATTGCCTTCCCTGACCTGGTTTCTCCCTCAGACAATTAGTAGATGGTTAATAGACAAGTCAGAGTGCTGCAGTCTTCTTAGTCTGGGACCCCATGAGGCACAGGACCTTCTTTCAGACATTAGAAGAGACTTGTGGGAGCAGAGATGGGTTTGAAATTGTAGCACCTGGATCAGGACTGAGGTCTGATTCATGGCAATGTGGATGACATTTCTGCATGCACCCACATTCACCAGGGAACCTCTTCCATGACGCAGGGTAACTGCATGATCTCCACCTAGCTGGTCTGATCAGATGCTCCATTCACCCTAAACTATTTTAGATACCCTGCTGAATGTGTTCTTGGCCATTGCTGTGGACAACCTAGCCAATGCACAGGAGCTGACAAAGGTAAATATAAGCCAGTTTAGCTCTAGACTCCCACCTCCTGTTAAGCTCCATCCAGATGCCAATGTATACCTAGCAAATGGGCCGTAAATAAGCAGAGCTGAGCCTCAGAAGATATTGAATGCCAAGAGCTCAACCCTGGAACATGTGAAATTATAATTCAACAGACTGCCTCTGAACATGTGCAAAGGGGCTTTCCTTCACTGCTAAGGAGTCCCAGGCAGCCCACACACATTTGGAATGTGAGGACTGAGCTTTCAGATCAGTAGTAATGGTTTTCTGATGACTTCAGCTCTGTCAGTTTCTAATTTTTAGAAATTAGCTTTATTATTCTTATATTTCTGTCCCACCTTTCTCCCATAGTTGTTTGAGTCTTCAAAACAATAATCTAATAAAATTGAAAACAACACACTTAATTAAAAAGAGAATAAAGCAATAAAGAGTGACACAATGGCACATTTAAGCAGCAGAGTATAATGTCAATTAAAAAACACAGCCCTAAAGTTCCAAAGGTCTCTCTTAGTATTTGGCTGGAGTTCCTTCTCACTGTCTTAAATTCCCATTACCTAATTCCCCCACTTCCCCATTGATGTTATTTCTGAGAATTTTAAGAAGTGGTTGGCTAAATCTAAGGATGGGCGAACAAGCGATGTTCAAGCTTGTTCAGGTTCTCCAAATTCCTCCTCGAAGCTCAGTTCACCTCATTCACATTCCCGACTGTGAACATTTTTTTTAATGATTAGGAAAAATGCACATTCCCAATTGAGAAAATATGCTCTTTTAAACAATGCATCTTTCCTGATCAAAAATGCCCATTTCCCCACATAGGCTAAAATGTTTAAATGCAGATTTGTGGGGGAAATGCTTATCTGTGTATGTGCACATTTTCACATGTATGGAAGTGAATATGTGCACATTTTTTGAAGTATGCACTTTCGAGCACCAACACAAAGGTTGGTAAATTGCAAATATTTCTGAGAATTCCATTCCTGTTCACATTTGCATTCAGGGTTGCGAACGGGACATGTTCACATTATTTGTGATTTGTATGGCCCTAGCCAATCCCTTTTGCAAGTAGGCAAAAGCAACCAATTCACATTGTTGGGTGGTTTGTTTGTTGTTTGATCTATCAACATTTCCCCCTGATAGTGGGCTTTTCTGCAGCTCCTATTCTTTTCAGTAGGGCATGCACAGGAAAACTGGCCACGGCCCCCTTCTCCGTCAGATTACCTGATTTGCAGAGATGGTCATTCTTTTTCATTACAAGCGTCCGTATTTATTACAGTTAATGCTTTGAAAGCCCACTGCCACAAATGTTGTTCATTTCCCCACCACCATTCTCGTATTGACCTGACACTGGTGCTATTATCATTAGCTAACAATTATGAGTTGGGACCATGCCAAGGAGGTTTTCACTGGGAACTGGTGTGCAGTTATGTTCCAAGGTACCACATGGAGTACAGTGAGCAACTGGGGCCATGGCTGCTTTCAGGATGGCCTTGAAATGGAAAAATTCCAGATCTCCATCTTCCAGCACAGCTTCATCAGCCACTTGTACTTCCTGGACACTGAGCAGAGCTTCTAGCACAAACATCTCCCTGACGTGGTTAATGTGAATGAAATCAAGCACGGTCATCCATTGCATTGCCAAATTTACCTCTGGGAGAGACAAATATGCATCTCCCTGATGGAAGAAAAAGGTCTGCAATATTTTATGCCCATAATTAGTAAAAAAAAAAAAAGACATATAGAAAGAAGAGGAAATAGAAGGGTGAGAGTAACTCACACAAGTTGGAAATAAGCTGTAAACCCACCTAGCTCCTGTCATTATTACACTGTCTGCAGATAGGAGGATTTTGTGCCCTTCTACGTTGCTACATGACTGGTGTGGCACAGTTCTAATGCTGAAACTAAGCAGGTCTGACCATGCAAGGTTCCTGGATAAGACACTGTCTGGGAATCACGTGCAACCTACTCTGAGGTGCTTGGAAGAAGGGTGGGGTATCAGTGTATAACAACAACAACAACAGGAAATAAATGAACTAGTGCAACTCCTGTTTATGTCAAAGAACACTGCTCCTCCCCCTTTCTGCCCCAAAAGCTCAATGCAGTTTATAGGCATTATTTCTTATGTAGTACATTCATTCATTCATTCATTCATTCATTCTGTTTATATCCCATCTTTCCTCCAAGGAGCCCAGGTTGGCATACATTAATTTCCTCCTCTCCATTCATTTTATCCTCACAACAGCCCTATGAGGAAGGTTAGGCTGAGAGTCAGTGACTGGCCCAAAGTCACCCAGTTAGCTTCATGGCAGAGTGGGGGCTAGAACCTGGGTCTCCCGAGTCCCAGTCCAACACTCTAAACACCGGCTCTCCAGTTAATATCCTTTAGGTTGTGGTTGCCTCTTATAAGACAGGTTTTGTAGGTTTGAGGGCTGGAGACAAAGAATAGTACAATAAGCTACTCTGATCTGTTTGGAGGAAGAGTGGGGTATAAGGGTTAATAATCACAACAATTTCACTGATGGAAATTGTTTTATTAGTTTTTGAAGCATTACAAAAACATGAACAAAATGTGTCCCAGAGGTATTACTGGGATGAGTGTGCACGCTATGGGCATGTCACACAGCAGCTGGGAAGGGAAGGCAGATGGGAGAAGCCATGACTTCCTCCACTCCCGTCCCAGAAGTGAATGTAAAGTGGCAGTGCAGGCCTCCACTCTGCAGTCAGGTAATTCTACTTATAACACAGTCCTGTCAT
Source organism: Heloderma suspectum (assembly GCF_057233095.1). Classification (NCBI taxonomy): domain Eukaryota; kingdom Metazoa; phylum Chordata; class Lepidosauria; order Squamata; family Helodermatidae; genus Heloderma; species Heloderma suspectum. Next base: position 172,877,804 of record NC_139461.1, read on the forward strand.
TCCTGGCATGTGGAAAATGGCAAACTCTTCTGTATTTACACCTTTTAACGAGTGCCTTTGTCTTGTATTTAGGATGAGCAGGAGGAAGAGGAGGCTTTTAACCAGAAGCATGCTCTGCAGAAAGCCAAGGAAGTCAGTCCAATGTCTGCTCCCAACATGCCTGCTATAGAGTGAGTTGCCCGCTTCATTCATCATGGGCCACCATCTCCCTACATCCTCAAGCTTGTTACAGACGTGACTATGGAGTTCACGTAAGAAAGGAAGGGTCAGCCCTGTGTAGAGTTGCCGCTTGAAATTCATTTAAAGTGAATTTGATGGTTGCTCCTCAGGTGAACCATCTGAGCAATTTCAAGGGAAACCAAAACCAAACTTTTTGTGAGGATTCCACACACCCCTAGGTTACCACTAGATTTCAGTGACAGCAAAATCTGAAGTGGATTTGGAGAACTGTCTTCAGGTGAAATATCTGAGAAATTTCATGGGAAGTACTTATCCATACAGTGCATAGTTAAACTATGGAATCTGCTATTAGACAAATCCCTGGATGTTAAGGCTATTAGTGGCTACCAGTCATGATGGCCATATGCTACCTCCAGTATCCGAGGCTGTGTGCCTCTCAATATGGGTCACTAGGGAACACAAACAGGAGAGTGCTATTGCACTCATGTTCTGCTTGTGGGCTTCCCACTGGGGCTCCTGGTTGGCCACTGTGGAAACAGAGTGCTGGACCAGCATGCTGTGATCCAGCACAGCTCATCTGATGTTCTCATTTCTGCCTCACCTTTTAGGGCAAGTCTTCACAAGGTGACTAAAATTAAAATGTTAAAAACAAAACAATGGAACAAACACTTTAAAAATGACATCAAATTAAATCATATATAGGGGCCAGCAGTAAGATCAATAAAAAGCTTGGTGGGTTTAAAAAGTTTTTTGGGAACACTTAAAGGCTGAAAAAGAGGGGGCCAAGCCAAGTTCTCAGGGAAGAGAGTATGGGTGTAGATGATCTTTTAAATAATCTGGTCTCAAAATATTCAGATTGTCTAGAGTTGAAAAGTCACCTCCCACTCCAGCACCTTGCCCAAGAATGGCAAGTTTGATTCTTGTTGTTCAGTCGTTAAGTCATGTCCGACTCTTTGTGACCCCATGGACCATAGCACGCCAGGTCTTCTTGTCCTCCGCATTCTAGATGGCAGTTATTCAAATTTGCTGGATTCAGAATGTTTTTCTTTAAAAGGGGTCAAAACTTCCCTGATTGTATATTGAGCTGTTCCACACAAATGACTCGCCACATGATGACAGTGCCTTGTGTGTGGGCTGCAGTATGTGAACTGGTCCTAAGACTCTGCCTAGACAGATGCAGAGATGTAGAGTACATTCATCTGTTACTGCAGTGTTATAGTTGCCACTGCACAGCTTTTCCCTCATAGCTGGTTCCTACCCTGGAATAATTTTTTTTTCACATTGGTAGGCCAGCACTACCTGTTTCAGTGTTTCAGTTTCAGTGGTTTTGGTGGAAAGGGGATGCTACTATGGGAAGTGCCCATGTGATGCAGCCTGTTTGTGGGATGCACACTTTTCTACCTAACCTCTGAGGTGTGGGAGCCAGTGACAGGGTTCCAGAAACCATGCCCTGTTGCTAATGTATAAATTGTCCTTTCTTGGACACAAGGAAAATTTTGCAGTTGGGAGCAGAGGCTCTTAGAGAAGGACAATGCAGTTAACGAAACAGAAAAGGCCTTTGTTCAATTGCCATAGATTACTCCACTTTTTCAGTGGAAATAAAGAGGTTATTACGTGAACTACAGAATCTTCCATGGTACGTTTTCAGAGCAGCTGAGGCAGGCCATGCGTTTCTCAATGAAGGAGCCAACCCTTTGGAATAGGAGTTGGGGGAGGGCAAAACTAGAGGATGCACCAAATCCCTCTTTTCATGCAATAATTTCTGAGCAATGACAATGAAGGAAAGCAAGTCCCTGGATGCTAGCAGCAGCAGGCGCTCAAATGAAATAAACATTTGCTTTGAATGCTCCCAGGCTGTCCTAGAGGGAAGCTAGAAGGAATGGGAATTGGAGGTCTCAGTTTGCCCCCAAAAAACAAGGAGCCGCCACCACCATCTATTATGCTGAAAGTAAAAGTATGGCAATGAGGTGCTGATGATGTATGAAAGGTTATGAAAGCATGTATACTGGCTTATGTGGGCCTGGATATGGGTGTGTGTGCAGGCCAGAAGGTTTTGATGTATGGTGATAGCCTCTGGTGCTCACAGGTTTCCATCTCTGTGGCAGGAGAGTGTTTTCACATGGAGGGGTTTGTGATTTGTGTGCAGTGGGCTTGACATGTCACCTATGAGATGTGCCTGAGGGAGTGATGCTTATGGGTACCCACCGACAAATTAGGTGGGTTTCATGTATAATGTATGTGGCACTAATATGGAAGGAGCTGAGTGTGGCGTACAACATAACCATGTGAATGCCAGCTGGTATCTGTCATATGTGCATAGGCCCAGGGCTCCATTATGAAAGGGGAAGTTGTTGTCATCCCTCCCTGTGTTTGAGACCACATGTGATTGTTCCTCAGAATCACCGATATCACTGGTTATTATGAGGAATTTCAAAAATGGCCTTAAAATACATAGCTCTTCTATCATCTAATTTTGCATACGGCCAAGGTGCAGACTTTGAACCTTTATTTGAATCTTAAACGAACAGACACTTTCTTACTGAGACCTGAAATGATGTTCCTGGTTGGGCCACCCTTTGCACAGAAATGGCCAGATCTCCATGTCTTTGTTGTGCCCCCTTTTCTCAGTATATACTGGAGCATATGGAAAAGAATGTGCATGTGTGTAAATCTCTCTCTCTCTCTTCACTGTCTAAGGCCCAATTCTTAATCTGCAGGAACACTGTGGTTTCTGATTCCAAAGGCTCTCCACTATTGTAAGAGTGTAAAAACCATGTAGGAGGGGTGGCATAGCATGGAAATAACTTGGGGTAGTTATTGCTCCCTGTGTGCTTAAGCTGTGTATTTGTCTTGTAACTTTATGAGGGAGCCTGGCTAAATATCTAATCCCTCCTAGTACATGGTCAGTCCTGAATGGCAGTACAAGGTATTGACAAGCTATCCCTTGGGTCTCTGAGAGACGTCTTTGCCAACACGTTGTCTCAGATCCTTCTCTTTAAATGCTGAGGATCATCTTCTGCTTCAGGTGGCCCAAGCATATAGCCCTCCACTGAGCTTTGGCCCTTTGCATATGCAGTTCTCTTTGGATATAAGCAAGTGCAGAACAATTGTTCCAAGTAGCTGTGTATTTGATGCGAAGCCATTTTCCCACTGCACCCAAAGGCATGTTCCCTTCTCTACCTGCACGGCTCAAGTGTAATGTTCACTGCTTCTGTGAAAGAAGTGGATTATGAATGGCCTCTGTGCACAAGTACCAAAGCTCCTGTGGTTTTCTGCTTGGGCATCTCTGGAATTGTATGCGCTGGGAATCCGGAGACCCAGTGGTAATGCCATGGACTGAACCCATTCATTTTTCTTCCCCAGAAGAGACAGAAGGAGGAGACACCACATGTCGATGTGGGAACCACGCACCAGCAATCTGTATGTGTGCATGTGATTGCTCGTTGTGAGAGGGTGTGTGCGTGTACGTGTGTGTTTGTGTGGTAAAGACTTACTTTGGGGGGGGGTTGAGTGTGTAGGTGTTGCTTCATGTTTATGTTGTGAGTATGTATGTATGTATTTCTGTTCATTAGTGTGTGTGTGTGGTCTGAACAAGTCTATTAGTGTGGGCCTATAATCCATGTTCATTATACTAATATGTGTATTTATTTGCACTGTGTGCCTCTGTGTGTTGGTATGAGATATACCTGTGATCCAGTTTAAGGTGCTTTCTGGCTGTCAGAGTGTGTGTGTGTGTGTGTATGTTTCTATTATCTATCTATCTATCTTTGTGCACAGAAAATTAAAGGTTGTACTGTGTGTGTTTGCTAGTATATCAAGCAGTATGTGTGTATACGTAAGCCTGTGTCGGTATGTCAGTCTGTTCATAGTGTTCCTGTGTGCAGTGTTACGATATTGTATAAACCCCCCAGAACAGTCAGTGCTACAGGCATTAATTCTCAAGACGGAAGGAGTCGTCTTGTCAGAGCTTTAAGTCCCTTTTACAATATCCTCTCAAGAGGAAGGGCTGTGAGACTGGCTGCACATTACATCCCAAAGATGCAGAGGCTCTCTGGTTTTGTGAGACCAAGGCTAGAGGTGGCGCACTTTCACTGAGAGTAAACTCAAAGCTAGAAACTGGGGGATATCAGATAATATGGCAGCCCAGTGCTGTGTTTTACGCAGGAGTAAGTTGCACTTCGTGCCATGTGGACTCACATTCCAGCAAATCTGGTTTTGTTTGCAGCCTTGGTGGGTGTAGTGCTAACGAGAGGGGAGAGAGGAAGCGTTCGCCCACTGCTAGACTCTCAAGGGTGGACTTCTGGGGCGCCTTGTTGCCCTGGGTGCTTTTGCTTCAAGGCCCTGGCGCTGAGCGAAGTGGGGCTTGGCATTGCACGCCTCCCCCTTGCTGCTCTTGCCTGCACCCCATGCATGCTCCTCCTTGGACCCACTCACCGCCACCTCACTAACTTCTCCTTAACCAGCTGGCTGATTGCTGCCCTCTGCAGAGCAGTCAAGGAAATGTCCCATTCGCCTACTGGGTGGGCCAGTCCTGCCTGGCACCTCTGCTTGCATGCAACACACAAAGCCACCCTTGCCACATCCATATTTGTTTGTGAACATTTATGCGCTTAACTGCATTGTAAATGTGCTTAAAATGCAAATCCATGAAGACTGATGGGGGGGGGGGCTGGATGGGCAGATGAGCCGTGTCAAAACCCCTTTGTCTCTTGGTGAACATGTCTGTTCCTTTGTGTCCATTCTCCTGTTGCTTGGAGCTTGTTGCCATGTGCCAAGTGCAACGTGGGGTGGGGTGTTTGCTCTTCATCTCGTACAAGTGGGCCTGATTCTCTCATGATCTGGCAGATGGTGTGGTTTTAGGGGGCTGAGAAACGACTTTGGCTGGGCTATGTGTTCATGAAATCCAGAGGAACAGAGAGAACCGAGCCCACCGGTATGGGATGCTGGATGGTCCCAGGTGCGTGCTATATGTACTGGTACGTGTTCTCGTGTTTCTGGCAGGGCACTGGTGGACTGAACCTCTTTGTTTTCCTTCCCCAGGAGGGAGAGGAGAAGGCGGCACCACATGTCTGTATGGGAACAGCGGACCAGCCAGCTCCGCCGGCACATGCAGATGTCCAGCCAGGAGGGCATCAACAAGGACCCTGCGTTGCTTAGTCCCCATGCCAGTATTTTTCGGAAGAGGAAGCTACTGGAGAGCACCGGCCTTGAAAAGAACGAGGGGGAGCAAGGCAGCAAGCCCGAGCGGGCCAACGGAGAAGGCCAGGAGCAGCAGATCCCAGGCTCCAATCCCTGCCCCAGCCTCAGGGAAGACCAGAGGAGCCCGTCTCCTCGAGCCAAGAGGGACTGGGAAGAGTGGCATCCCAAATCCTTCCACGGGAACTGTGACCTGAACGAGCAGGAAGGCGGGGGGAGCGTGGCCTTTGGGGAGAGGGCCCGGCTCCGGCAGAGTCAGAGGCGCAGCCGCCACCGCAGAGTGAGGACGGAGGCCAAGGAGAACAGGTCAGCCAGCCAAGAGACGGGTCCGGAAGGGGTCAGTCCCTCAAAGGGAGAGCAAAATGGGGAGCAGAAGAAAAAGGAGGAGGAAAAGGAGGCCTTGATTGAAAAGGAGCAGGCGGCTGGTGAGGAGCTGGAAAGGCAAGTGGTGCAACACCCCCTCTGTTGTCTCCCCTTTTCCTTCCCCAAGGAGAAACAGGGAGCATGGTCACACATTCCATTGATGTGCTAGCCACCATGGGACCGGTGAAAGCCAGACCCATATAGACACTTCATTTTTCAGCTTATTAGGGTAATTTCCCTTGGCTGCAGTCCTTATGAATTTCCTCGGGAGTAAGCCCCTGGATGCACAAGGAAACAGGCATAATATCGGGCATCAGGCTGTAACTGGATGATGGATAATAACATTTCCACACATTCAGATTATCTAGGAATGATTGCAGTTGTCATCTGATGTGCAAACTGCTCTTTAGGTGTGAGGGAGCTGACAACCAGGCTGCGAGCCAGGGCCAGGCCCACTGCAACAGCCTGAAAGGGGGGAGCTAGGACCCAGGAGAACATGATGTTTCCCTTGCAGAGTATTTTTTAAGCTGGTAGACTTACACTTATATAAATCTGTCTTTTATGGATGAGAGGTTCTTTGCTTTTGAATACTGCGTGTTTCTTTGTGTGCTGGCTGAATATAATATATTCAGAGAATATAATTCAGTTCTGTGGATTTCCTAGTGGGTTTTTTTTACATATTTTTCTAAACAAGCTATGAAGATATTTTTCAATTGGCCTTAAACACTGTGCCCTTTCAAATCCACAGTTATTGCTCTGACTGTGCTACATTGTACAGGTGGGAATTCTTTAATGGCCTGAGAAGCATGGATGAAAAGCATGATATACAAATCTGTGTTTTTGTTGTGCTTCTCAACAGGCAGCAGTACAGCCAAAGGAACCTGCTGAGCAAAATTCTGTGTGCATCGAATACACAACCCATCCTTCCTAGGTTGCTGTGCCTCTTGATTATGTACACTGCAAAACTCATCACTATGGGGCCATTTTATTTGTTTATTTATTTAAAACATTTGTATCCCGCCCTATATCATTAAGATCTCAGGGCGGCGTACAGATAAAATCAATTTAAACAGTAAAAAACAATAAATAATTTAAACACCTAAAACATATTAAACTATTAAACAAGCTAAAACCAATTAAAATCTAAAGAAATAAAACAGTTAAAACAGTGTGCTACTTTAGGGAATGCATTTAGCCCTCAAAGGCTTTGTTAAAAAGCCATGTTTTTACTTGGCACCGAAATGAAACCAATGTCTGCGCCAATCGGGCCTCCAAGGGGAGGGCATTCCACAACCAGGGTGCCACAGCAGAGAGGGCCCTCTCCCATGTCCCACCATAGTGTATGTCTCGCACTGGTGGGATGCAGAGGAGGGCCCCTCCAACAGATCTCAGTCTGTTGGATTTTGCAGAAGAATCCAAGTTGGTTAAGCAGGTTTAGGTCCATCTATAGTATAAATTCATCCTATGGCTAACACATTGGAATATTCTTAGTATTGGGGGGAAATTATGGGGTGTTATTTTTCCATAATTAATTAAATGCTAGGAAAAGGCAGAGGTCTGGTCTGGGAAGTAAATTTTCTTAATTAAAAAAAATCCCATCCCCACCCCCATCCAGCCCTCTGGGCAAGTCACAACATAATACCATAAAGACAAAGCATCTTAAAATAATCATTTAATTATGATTATTCCAGATTTAATTAAGCATGGATTCAAAGTGTGAGGTCTGTGAATGATATGCCATAGAACTACCTCATCCAGTCTGAAGGGGCAAAAATGATTTTACAAGGCTTCCCAGGGAATATGCTATCTTGGCAAACAGATATTAGCTGGACTTAGGTTTGGGTTCCATCCCCATACAGGAGCAGCCAAAAAGCTCTTTTTCCCCTGGGATCTGAAGTTCTAGACGCCATTCAGGAGTGGTCCTAGAATGAGCAATGGCGTTGGAAGTAGGCTTAGTGAATGTGCTGGCAGACTGTAACGTAGATGCTCTAGGAAGGATCATCACTCTCGGCTCCTCTTGTGGTTTCCCATGTCCAAACTCCACTTAAAAATGTTCATGCTGTGACTGTGAGGGTTACTGAGCTCCCTCTTGCTTAAACTGCCCTGCAAAAGCAAAGGGAAGTGGCTTCTGTGAGGTGTAACAGAGACTGCTTCACCCAGCAGCTTCACCCAGTGAGGAGTTTCCAGGTCTCAAGGTTTGACCTGAAGTTTCAGGATTTTAGCTGCTTCTTTGTCAGGTTCTCTAGGAGTAAAACTCAAAGTGACGAGCGAGGCTCTTTTTTGTCTGGTATGATACAAGCTCTTGTGAATGGCTCTGCTCCCATACCCATCAAGCTCCTCCCATTTGCCACCAGGCACAGCTACACTCCCCACCAGGCTTGCATTAGATGCCACTGGGCTCCTCCCCTCCCCTACCAGACTCTCTCCCTGAATTGTCAGGCTCCTCCCCCTGAGTCTGCAGACTAGGAGCTCTGGAGACCTCGTAGCTCTACAGTCCAGCAGTTCCAGCAAAAAGCCCTGCAGACTGTAATATCTCCCACAGTTACACAGACCAGAGATAAGACAATGCAAAAATCAAACACAGCACTGCACTTCTGGCTGAAGGTTGAAATCATCTACACATGGTGTAGGAACATGCCATGGCCAGGAGTTGCTGTGCACCTTGCAATATCCTGCCCATTTGCCTAGAATTACTGGCCCCTGCCATGGCTGCGTCCAGTTGGTGACCAACCTACAGCGATAGAATCCCATTGATATACTAGTCTAGATTTTTTATATCTATGATAAAGACAGTCTATACTAGAGATGGGTGAAACTTGCCCATCTCAGCTTGGAATGGGTTAGTCTTTCTCAGCTGTCTTGGAGAATTCTTGGAAAAACCATGGGCTTTTCCCAAGAATTCTCCAAAGCACAGAACACAGTTTTAACAGATCTAAGGGCTCTCCTAAGTTTCCCGTTTTCTGCACTGAAGGCTTCTGTGTGGGCTCAACCCCTCCATTGTCCATGCCATGGGACAATGCAAAAATCAAATCCATGGGAACTCGGGAACTGTAGTGTTTTAGTTCTCTTGTAGTCAGGACGAATAAAGAATTAGACCCAAAAGTCAGCTATACAAGCTCTGAGCATGCTCAGAAACCTTCAGTGTCAAGTGAGGAACTGATGAGTAAAAACAGTCCTCATATGAACTCTGTAAATTGTAGTTTTTAATTTATTTTGCTCAATGAGGAAAGGGCAGGGGGATTACATTTCCCAGAGTTCTCATGTGCTACAACAGCTTAGAAGCAGTCTTCAGTTCTAGCCTCAGGTGCTGCCCCCTCTTCCTGTGGGAAAGAGAAGAGGAGGGAAACTTTTCCTGGGCCCAGCCATGAAGAGTAGGGATGGACGGACTCACCTCCATCTGCGCTCGTTGTTCACTTGCCAAGCTGCCTCTGCCATCCGCCCCTGCTCGTGGTGCTGTGCGAGCTGCTGGAGGGCTCGGCCAGCCGCCATAGCAAGTGGAGCTGCGATTATGCACAAAATGGTGAGGAATAGGGGAAAATGGGGAAATAGGAGAAGAGCTGCTCCCTTTTGAATAAAGAAGCTAAAATCAGCATTCATCCAGTACAGCATCTGAAGGCTCTCTATGAGAGCACCCCACCGCTGCAATTTCACCACATTCCAGCAGTCAGGGAGTAATAGCTCCCACCCCCTTTTTCCATTTCTGCGCACTTTTCATTGAAGAAACTACAATCTGCAATTATGCAGTACAGCCTCTGAAGGCTCCTTATGAGAGCACCCCACCAGCGCAATTTTGCCGCATTCCAGCAAATAGTCAGGGAGTAATAGCTCCCACCCCCTTTTTTCTTTTCTGAGCACTTTTCATTGAATAAACTACAATCTGAAATTATCCACTCCAGTATCTGAAGGCTCCCCATGAGGGCACACCATCTGTGCAGTTTTGCCCCATTCCAGCAAACTTTCAGGGAGTTATAGCTCCCACCCCCTTTTTCTTCTTTTCTAAGAAGAAGGGAAATGGCTGGGGGGATGTGGGGTATGCAGAATTCTGGTTTTGTGCAATTCCGTTTTTGTGCAAATTCACTTTTGCACACATTCGTTATAGCATTAAAACGCTGTACCAAACAGAAGTGTTTCTGCCAGTATTATCTGGGAAGGGGTGGAATGTGCAACTTCACTGTATCGCTAAAGCACTGTGTTTGAGATAATAAAGGCTTTATGTCAGCAATGGCTATGAGGGCAAATGTGCAATTGAGGATTTTGTCCCAATCCTGCAAGCCCCCAAAGGTTTATTTGTACCACTCCCTATTATATTGCACCCAGGATTTTCCCTCCTCTGGGATAAGTGCGCAGGGTTTTGACTGTGGTTCGGTTGCCTCCTGACTAGGAATCATATAATCATAGAATAGTAGGGTTGGAAGGAGGCTACAAGGCCATCGAGTCCAAACCCCTGCTCAATGCAAGAATCCAAGTCAGAGCATCCCCGACAAGTGGCTGTCCAGCTTCATCTTGAATGCCTCCAGTGTTGGTTCCATTGTTGTATTGCTCTAACAGTCAGGACGTTTTTCCTGATGTTCAGCCAGAATCTGGCTTCCTGTAACTTGAGCCCATTATTCCATGTCCTGCACTCTGGGATGATCGAGAAGAGATCCTGGCCTTCCTCTCTGTGACAACCTTTCAAGTCCTTGAAGAGCACTATCATATCTCCCCTCAGACTTCTCTTCTCAAGGCTAAACATACCCAGTTCTTTCAGTCTCTCTTCATGGGGCTTTGTTTCCAGTCCCCTGATCATCTTTGTTGCACTCCTCTGAACCCTCTTTGTCCACATCCTTCTTAAAATGTGGTGCCCAGAACTGGACACGGTACTCCAGATGAGGCCTAACCAGTGCTGAGTAGACAGGAACTAGTACTTCCTGGGATTTGGAAGCTATGCGTCTATTAATGCAGCCCAAAATAGCATTTGCCTTTTTTGCAGCCACATCACATTGTTGGCTCATATTCAGCTTGTGATGGACAACAGTTCCAAGATCCTTCTCACTTGTAGTGTTGTTGAGCCATGTATCCCCCATCTTGTAACTGTGCATTTGGTTTCTTTTTCCTAGGTGCAGAACTTGGCATTTATCCCTATTAAATGTCATTCTGTTGTTTTGTGCCCAGCACTCCAGTCTATCCAGATCACTTTGAATTTTGTTTCTGTCTTCCAAAGTGTTAGCTATCCCTCCCAATTTTGTGTCATCTGCAAATTTGATCTGCATTCCCTGCACCTCCTCATCCAAGTCATTAATAAAAATGTTGAAGAGCGCTGGGCCCAGGACTGAGCCCTGCGGTACCCCACTCATTGCCTTTCCCCTGTTTGAGAAGATCCCACTGATAAGCACTCTTTGAGTCCGATTCTATAGCCAACTGTGGATCCACCGGATCATTGTTTCATCTAGCCCACTTTGAGCTAGTTTGCTCATCAGGATATCATGGGACACTTTGTCGAAAGCTTTGCTGAAGTTGAGGTATATTATGTCTACAGCATTCCCACAGTCCACAAGGAAGGTTACTTGATCAAAAAATGAGATCAGATTCGTCTGGCAGGACTTGTTCTTGACAAATCCATGTTGGCCTTGAGTAATCACTGCCTTGTTTTCAAGGTGCTTCCAGATGGATTGCTTTATAATCTGCTCCAGAATTTTCCCAGATATTGATGTCAGACTGACTGGTCTGTAGTTCCCAGGTTCCTCCTTTTTACCCTTTTTGAAGATAGGAACAACATTAGCCCTCCTCCAATCATCTGGCACTTCACCCGTCGTCCATGATTTCTCAAAGAGAATAGACAGTGGTTCTGAGAGTTCTTCTGCCAGTTCCTTCATTACTGTAGAATGCAGTTCATCTGGCCCTGGAGATTTGAACTCATTTAAAATAATTAGGTGTTCCTTGACCATATGCCTATCGATCTCAAGCAGCAATCCTGCCCCTTCAGCCTATACTTTGCCTTTGCCGGGGGTGGTGGTCATAGACCCTCTTTTGGGAGAAGACTGAGCCAAAGTAGGAATTGAGCACTTCTGCCTTTTCTTTGTTATCTGTTATCATTTTGCCATCCTTATTTAATAGCTGAACCACCATTTCTTTCCTCTGTCTTTTACTATGCATGTATCTGAAGAAATTGTGTGGCGCAGAGTGGTAGGCGGCTGTATAGCAACCAAAGCTCTCCCCATGACCTGAGTTTGATCCCAGCGGAAGCTGGGTCTCGGGTAGCCGGCTTAGGTCGACTCAGCCTTCCATCCTTCCGAGGTCGGTAAAATGAGGACCCAGCTTGCTGGGGGAAAGGTAGTCACGACTGGGGAAGGCAATGGCAAACCACCCCACTACAGTCTGCCACAAAAACGCTAGCGCAAGCAGCGTCCCTCTAGGGGTCAGTAATGACCTGGTGCTTGCACAGGAGGAATCTTTCCTTTCATCTGAAGAAACCTTTTTGTTGCTTTTAGCATCCCTCGCTAACCTCAGCTCTTTCTCAGCTTTAGCCTTCCTGACGCCATCCCTGCAATTCTGTGCTACCTGTCTGTACTCTTCCTTTGTTGCTTGGCCTTCTTTCCACTTCCTATATGTGTCTTTTTTTGTTTTCAGGTCATCTCTAAGCTTTTTGTGAAGCCACATTGGCTTCTTCTGTTGTCTTCCACCTTCTTGTTGGAATTGTTTGTAATTGTGCCTTGAGAATTTCCTTTTTTAAAAGCTCCCACCCCATCTTGGACTCCTTTTCTCATTAGAGTTGCTTGCCATGGGACCTTACTTATCATTGTTCTGAGTTTATTGAAATCAGCTTTCCTAAAATCCAGGGTACGCGTTTGGCTACACTCGGCTTTTGCTTCCCTGAGAACCAAGAACTCAAGTATAACATTGTCGCTTTCCCCCAGAGTTCCTGTAACTGCTACTTGATCCACTAAGTCATGTCTGTTGGTTAGGATCAAGTCAAGGATAGCCGATCCTCTAGTTCCTTCCTCTACTTTCTGTAGGAGGAAGTTATTCACCACACAAGTCAGGAATTTCCTGGAGGGGCCATGTTTTGCAGAATCTGTCTCCCAACAAATATCAGGGAAATTGAAGTCCCCCATTACCACTACATCATGCTTCCTTGAAACATTGGCTATTTGCTTTTCAAAAGGTTCATCCTCGTCTTCTCTTTGATTGGGTGGCTGGTAGTAGCCTCCAACCACGAGGTTCCTTTTATTCTTTGCTCCATTTATTTTGATCCAGATGTTCTCGATGGGGCTCCCAAGCTTATCCTCCTGTATTTCTGTGCAGAGATATGTACTTTTGACATACAGTGCAACCCCACCTCCCTATCTGTTCCTCCTGTTCTTTTTGGACAAGTTATATCCTTCAATTGCTGAGTTCCAGTCATGAGAGTCATCCCACAAAGTTTCAGTTACACCTATCAAATCATAATTTCCCTCTTGTATTAAGAGTTCATGTTCATTCTGTTTGTTTCCCATACTCTGGGCATTAGTATATAGACATGGAAGACCATGTGCTTCATAGTCTGGCTTTCTTCCTACATGTTTCTGAAGACTATTATTGGGTGCTATTCGAGCTGTTCTCTCTGTCCCAGTGCATGAGCCTTCATCCATTGTTACCCCCAACTTTACATCTCCCTTCCCCGTAGGATGCAGTTTAAAGCCCTCCTGATGAAGTTCTTGATGCTGTGGCCAAACACATTCTTCCCAGCCTTTCTGAGGTGCAACTCGTCCCTTGCCAACAACCCATCTTCCAGGAAATATACCCCGTGGTCCCAGAATCCAAATCTCTTGCACCGGCACCTCCTTCGTAGCTAGTCATTCACCCGGAGTATTTTTCTTTCCCTTTCTATCCCTCTTCTAACTACTGGAAGGATGGATGAGAAAACTATCTGGGCCCCAAAGTTCTTGAGTTTCCTTCCCAAAGCTTCAAAGTCTGATATGATTTCTTCGTCACTCCGCTTGGCGGTATCATTTGTTCCCACATGGATGAGAAAAAAGGGATACCTGTCAGTGGGCTTTATGAGTGCAGGCAACCTTTCAGTCACGTCTCTAATCCGTCCTTCTGGGAGACAACATACCTGGCGAGTCCAAGGGTCTTCGCGACATACTTGGGTTTCAATCCCACACAGCAAGGAGTCTCCCACTGGAGAGGCTGCATGTGAAGTTTGGTCCCGATCCTGCAAACCTCCAAGCTTTTATAGCTGCCACCCCCTTTTTGGTTCACATAGAATTTCTGCTCCTTTGGGAGTTATTGCTCCCAGCCCCTTTTCAAGCTGCAAAGTAACATAAGCATCAGAGAAGTGGCAAAGTTACACATGCGTCAGAGAAGCTTGAAATTAACACGTGCATCAGAAAAGGATCGTGAGTCTCTGATTGCGCGGCCCCAATACAGTGAAGTTACAGCATCAGAGAAGGAGGGAAGTCAAGAGGTCTTACACAGAATGGGGAACAGCCACCATTTTGTGCATAATTACGGCTCTCTATGGGGACAGGCAGCCATTCAACACTCATCGGCCGCTCGCCAAGCCCTCCAACAACTCGCGCGGCTCAGCAAGCGGGGGTAGGCGAAGAAGGCGGCTCTGCAGGCAGGGTCCAGAGGGTTGAGTGGGGGGAGTTTGCCACACTCCAACCCCTTCCCGGCCTCCTGCACCATCCTTAATTAAGAGCCAAGGTGAACATTGGAAGAGGGTTGGGCTCAGTTGGTATTGGTGGGAGGATTTCTAAATTATATGTATGTATATAATGCCATGATCCCAAGCTGGATCCTAACTTGTCCTTTTAGTTCCAATGGGGTTGAATCTGGCTCTGGTCAGGTAGCTAGTAGCTGGTTATCTGCACCATTCGTCATTAGTACATTATGGAGGCCTTTCTGATTTGTAGACTCTTAGAGAGCCCTTGGAATAGCTGGTAAGGACAGGGAGTGGAAAAGGATGCAGAAGCAAGCAGGGTGTCCTTGCAGTTTTGTTTCTGATGCCTTTGCATATTTAAAATAGGAACAGCAGGCACAGGTCTCGGGTAAGCGTAATGCAGATTTGTTGAATTCTACCAGGCTATAATTTGGTATTAACAATCAGAGTGATTAACAATTAGCAAAAGGGGGGATCTGTCTTTCAATATATGCTTCTATATGGAATGATTGTTCTGATTCCTGAAATCAAGAGCTTTTAGTTTTTTAAACCAGATTTACTTAAATGTGGAATTAAAATGCGTCATCTGTATGCAGAGTGCTACAAACGTATCTCTCTCACTTGCTCTATTTTGAATCAGTCCATAACGTTGTTCGACCACTGGTGTAGTGTAGTGGCTAAGGGTGTGAGCTATGAACCAGGGCATCACCAGTTCAGATCTTATCGGGTAGCCTTAGGTAAGCCACCATTCCCTCAGCCCCTCCCCCCCAGATAAACAACACAAAGAGTATGCCATAATAAGTGTGTTAGTCTTTAAAAAGCTATAGGACTTTAATATCTGATATAAGATGGAAAGCGCTGTGGTCACAGTTCCCACTCCACACTATTTCTGCCAGGCGCAGAGAGAATGCAATTAAAGCTGTCCATAGATGGTACTATGCCCCACTTAGATTACATCGTATGTACTCCACTTTATCTCCTAAGTGTTGGCAAGATTGTAACAGTACAGGCTCTTGGATGCACATGTTGTGAGAATGCTCCGGGGTCTATGTCTTCTGGTCTCAGATTTTTGGAATAATCTCAGACATTGTATCTCAACCTGTTACTCCTGACCCACTACTTGCTTTATTATCCATTTATGACAATGCTGGTAGAAAGATAATCTATAAGGACTTGTTAAACTTCTTATTAGCAGCGGCCCGTTTAGAAATTACTTAGCATTGGAAGTCAACTGTGGGTTTTGCTTTACAAGGTTGGCTAACAAAGGTTTAGCAAATAACTCTGGCAGAGCATCTGACACATAGCAAACTTCTTCAAGGACTTAGCAAAAGGGACTGTTTTATTAAAATTTGGTCTCCCTTCTTTGCGTTTGTGAACAGAGGTGTACCTGAATACACGCCCCCGGAGACCCAAAAGTCCTTTTGGAGGGATTTAGTTTATTGAATTTGTTGGCACCATAGAATAGCTTTAAGTTCCAAAGCTGAAATTTGATTATTTTCTGTGAGTGTGCATTGCATTTATATTTTTATGTGATGAGTTCATAATGTGTTGTATAAATTTTTAAAACAAAATTAATAAATACAAATAAATACAAAAAAGAAGCTATAGGACAATTTGTTGTTTTGCCGCAACAGATTAACAAGCCCGCCCCCCCGGCCTGGAAGTTTAAACATCTCCCCACCCCCCACAACACACATGCACAAGAAGAGGACAATACTAGCCTATCTTGCACATGTCCTCCAGGTGAACTTCTGTGGTGACTTGTCAGGCTGTTTGTCTGAAGTGATTTGAAAGCACTGTGTAAATGCCAAGTATTATTTTTATTCTCACTCCCCAACCTTTGCTTCTGCCTGCAAACATACCTCCCTGATCTCTGTCACTTACTCTCAGTGTAACCTTCTCTTTCTCCTCTGCATAGAAACAAAGAAGCCCCAGCAAATGATGCGGAGTTTGCTGTGGCCACCCAAGAACCCAGCCCCTCCGAAGGGCACCTTGCATTGGACAAAGGCAAAGATGCCAGTCCGGCCGAGCAGGATGGCAGCAGCCTAGACACAAGTGAGCAAGCGCTGTTGGGTGACCTGGCAAGGGAGACAGGCAGGACTATCAGCAGAAGTGAACCTGACCTCTCCTGCATCACAGCCAACATGGAGAAAGCCACGGAGAGCACCACCATAATGATTGATGTTCAAGACTCCACTGTGGTACAGAGTGAGGATCTGTCTCTTTTCCTGTTTGACAACAAATCTCAGTCTGTTATGTGGTCCTGAGGTGTGCCATCAGGGGCCTGCCAGATATACTTCTGTCCCTTTGCATAGGATGGGGGTCTCACAGGCTTGGTGCATGTACATCTCTGGATTTCTCTGCACTTAGTTTACTGAAGTGAATGGCTGATTTCTGGCTGAATGAATGAATCTAACACCACTGAAAGACCATGCATTTGGAAGCAACATGTGGAGATATAAACGTCTCTTTCCCATCATTATTATTATTTTATTATTTATTACATTTTTATACTCCCCAATAGCCGAGGCTCTCTGGGCAGTTCACAATTAAAACCCATAAAATACAAGTTGAAAAAAACAATATAAAACATTTATAAGTTTAAAAATACCAGGTAAAACCCAGCAGCGGTTACCACCCAGGGAAAGCCTCTGTGAAAAGGTGTGTTTTCAGGAGGTGTTTAAAAGATGTTATATTGTCAACCTCCCGAACTGCATGGGGGAGGGTTTTCCACAGGGTGGGTGCCGCTACAGAGAAGGCCAACCATCAGGATTCTTCATGGCGATATTTCGTTCATTGAGAATGATATCTGTGATGACTTGATTCACACATGCAAGATCACTTGAAGTGGACATGTGACTGTGGCAGAAAGTGAATGAGAAACACAGTTCTGGCTTGTACCATAATAGGAGGTCAGCAACTTGTGTTCTTGGGGGCCTGCTTAGCCCTGCAGTTACCAATCCAGAAAGAGAGTTATGACTATGGAAACAGTGCTTGCTGAAAGCGTCCCCCACCTCCTTCTCACACTGGCCCTCTGGCAAAAGTAGTTACTGACCAAGGCAATAGGAGCATGGAGTAGCTGTTCAGAACTGGAGCTGGGTGAATGTCATTCCACATAGGGAGCTGTTGTGTGAAGTGGCTTCTGAAGCAGTTGCTGTCATTTCAGCTTTCACTAAGGCACATTCCCTGAGCCAGGGTCTATATGACTTGATGCTCATTGTTTAGCCATAGGCCACAACCAGTTTGCCATTTAGAAAGGACATGTTGGTAGCCACCAGTGGGCCCAAGCTCTGATCCATCTAGGTTAATCACAGGATGGAAGAAGGGCATTCCCTGTAAATGACAAGCCCATGTCAAGTTTCCCCTCCTCTCCTTATACTGTGAAGCAAAAGAAACATTTGATGTGAGATCATCATGTGTTATGGATTTCCCCAACCATGATCTGCATCATTTCTTGTCATAGGTGGAATGGAGAACGCACAACATTATATCACATCACAGGTTTCCATTACTGCATGTTTTGGGGGAGAGGAGGAAGGAGTTGACTCTGGGTTGCTGTTTTCTTAATCACATCTAGGCTCCATCTACACTGGGTGGGTGCGAGTCGAGGTCCCTCATGATAGATGACATAGTCGCAACTTTGCAGCCATCTGTGATTTTTGCCTGAAAAAAGTGGAGTTCCAAGGAGTCATTTTACTTCGATTTTGGGGTTTTGCTGCCGTCTGTTCCTTCCCCTAACTGACTTCGCATTTTACAGTGGGCGTGTTGTAGGCGTGTGTAGTGCTGCGTCACTCTGTGACGCCCCTTTACTCCCCAATCCCTTTGCAGCTGCGCAGTTACAGAGGCACAGAGGGGCGTTTTCATCTATTTAATCACACTTTCACACAGTTTTGCAGCTTTGTATCTTCGCAATGGTTGTGGACTGAGTACCCAAGGGCTGGGGATGGGAGTCTTGGGGAAGGACAAACATCGCTCCAGCCACCATTTCAGAGTGATGGATTGGCATGTAGCATTGACGCTTGTGAGCGCAAACCATCACAAGAGTCTCGGGCTGGAGAACTGACAAACTGATGGTGCGGAAATGAAGGAGCACAAAACACTCACTTTTTACATAAAAAGAGATGGAAAGACACAGCAGAACCCCTCAAATACAAAACAGCTTCTGAAGTGTCGCACCTCCACACTCACGGGACTGCACAGCTGCGCATTTCAGTAAAATGCCCCTAAAAAAGGAGCACGGCGAGTCTGTAAGGGAAGCGGCAGTACACTGCGAGTGTATCGCAGGGCATGCTGACTCGAAGCTGAATTGCTGCGCAGTTGCAACAGGGTGGGGGGTCAAAGTGGTGCCATATAGATGCGGCCCTAGTTCCATGCAAGGTGTGTCAGCCTTTTGTTTTTCATGTAGGATATCACCTTATCATAGATGCGTCTGGGCCAGGGATGTACAGATTTTGTAAAATCCATTCCGTCTGCATTTCATGGATTGTCAGGTGCCTTTTGTTCTGTCATCCACTCATTGATGGAACTGGATTTTTTCCCAATTTCCCGAATTTGCGCAAATTCAAATTTGTGCAAATTCACAAAAATGAACACATCCTCCCCAAGGCACACACTCCCCCCAAATGCAGATTTTCATGCTTTAGCCTATGGGGGAAATGCACATTTTTGGCTAGTGTTTTTTTAATTTTACATATTTTTCTATGACTAAATTTGCGTAAAATTCCGGAAAGTAAAAGAAACCATCTGCAAGTCTACAGAATCCATGTGACTCAGGAAAAGTCAGTCCTCTATAGAATCCAGGGGACGGATTCATAGAAATCGGAACTCATTTGATTCCATTGTAGATTTCTCCAACATTCCTAGGCTGGACACAACGCTAAATCATGGTTTAGTGTTAGGAGAATGAGCCACCATGATCTTTGGGTTTAGGCACTCCCCTTCCCCTCTTCCAGCATTGCCACAAGGAAGAGATTGGAAGCTCCTGCTTCCTTTTAGATGAACTGTAGTTTAGTATGTCATCCAAGCTCTATAAACTGTGGTTAATCTTGACTACAGTTAATTTACATTTATTTATTTATTTATTTATTATGTTTCTATAGCACTCATTAGCCAAAGCTCTCTGGGCAGTTCACAAAACAAAACTTAGATGTGGTTAATCAAAAATGGAAGCAATAGTTCCAAACTGCTTGTGGCTTTGGCAAAGGAGGAGAGGTATGAAGGGAGCAAGCGAGTCCAGGGGGTGGGGTGGGGTGGGGTGGGAACTAGGCTTGTTCTTATAATGCTATTCCATGCAGTCACGTCCAAATGAGGCCACTGAGTGGGAAGAGCTGTAGCTCAGTGATGGAGCTCATGCTTTATGTACAAAAGATCTCGGATTAAATCCCAGCATCTCCAGGTAGGGTTGGAAAAACTCTTGCCTGAAACCCTGGAGAGCTGCTGCCACTCAGTGTCCACAGTACAAAGCTAGATGGATCGTTGGCCTGACTCAGTATAAGGCGGCTTCCTATGAGTTAGAAACTTGTTCCATCTATCCCTCTACTGCCTGTTCTAATGGGGGATAGGTCTCAGGTACCTTTTCAACCCGTCCTTTGTTTTAGAACTGGAAATGTTGGGGTTGAACCTGAGACTCTTTATACGCAAAGCGTGTGTTCCGCAACTGAGCGCTGCCCTCCGTCAACTCCTCTCTCCATATGGCCTTTCCCATTAGCTAGTTTTCCGTTCCTCTTCTCGCCTATTCTTGTTTCATCTCCTCTTCCTGCTTGCTTTTTTGTGTCCTTCCTCCTTTTCCATTTCATTTATTTACTAATCTTTCTGTTTATCTTTGGTAAAGCCTTCTATGAGTCACTGGTATACACATTTTCTGCTCTAAATACTATCTTATGGTGATGGACAACAGTAGACCTTTATTCAAAGAAGGACTAAGCAGCTTTCACGGGTAGCAGCTTGGAGCATCTGTACTAATTCTTGGGATGCCCTTAAACTTCTGAAGAATAGGAGGGAGTGACAAAAATGCATCTCTTCATTTCTATTGATGCAATTTCTATGCCGTTATTTATTTATTTGTTTTATTCCATTTATATCCCGCCTTTTTTCCACCTTAAGGAACCCCAGGCGGTGTACATAATCCTCCTCCTCCTCTCCATTTTATCCTCACAACAACAACCCTGTGAGGTAGGTTGGGCTGAGAGTGTGTGACTGGCCCAAAGTCACCCAGTGAGCTTCCATGGCTGAGTGGGACTAGAACCCGGATCTCCTGGCTCCCAGTCCAACACTCCAGCCACTACACCACACTGGTTATAAATTTCCTCTGGTAACTGCAAGAACCGTTGCTTGGTTTGTGCCAAGTACAGGTAGAAGAAGTGTTCTGCATAGATCAGAAATGTGGTAGCCTTCCTTACCAATGCAATGTATCCAGTTTTTAAAAAATATACATACATACACACACACACACACACACACACACACACATATATATATATATATATATATATATATATATATATATAATTCTCCACCCTATTTTCAGACAGTGAAATTGGGGGTGCCATTTCGCTGAGTATTCTTCAGGGAGAGGAGAAATTCTCCCAGTAGTTCCTTGGGGGCAGGGTTGCCCAGCCGAAGCATGGTTTTTGTTTTGTTTTGTTTTCCTTTTTCCCTAGCTTCTTTGTTTTTTGTTGTTGCTGCTGCTGCAAGCAGCACCAACTGTACTGACAGTCTGGCCAACATTTTGCATCCCCCACAATGCTCCAGACCTACCATTCCAGGCTATTATGGTGTGAGGGAAGGCAATGGGAACTACTACAGAAAACTGCAGAGGATATTCAGAGAATGTTCTGCAAAATTATTATATTTTTTCAGGGAGGGGGTAAAAAAGGAAATTATCAGAAATGTTCTCATTTAAACTTCTGAGAAATTTTGCTCAGCTCTAAGAAGTAGCATCTAAGGGCTGGATTCGGAGGCTTATGGGCATCCTATGTGGAGCGGGAGGAGCAGCAGAGGGGATCTTCACCTCCATGCTCCTCCCGCTCTGCATTTTGGCTAGATGTGCTTTTTGGCTTGTCTAGCAGGGGCTCTGTAGAGCAGAAGGAGGTTGGGGAGGCCTGGGGATACATCGTAGGCTGGCCTCCCTTCCCCGCCCACTGGCACATCCCTTTTCCCTCTGCTCCAAGGTCGCCAGTGCAGTTCTCTCCACACTGAGGGGGAGGGTGTGGGGAGCTCGGATTCCTGGCTCCAGGGTCGGAGTGCTCACCTTGACCTCATATCCAAGGATCTGAACTATCCTATGGCCCCCAGACTCTGTCCAGGGGCCATAGGATTGCTTCCTCCTTAATTTGGGAACTTATCAGTCAACTTCTCAAGTAGATATTTTAGATCTGCGAGCTGTCGGAGATAAGATACTCAGTCCGGTACGATACTCAGTCCAGTACTACTCAGTCCGGTACTACTCAGAGATAAGATACCTGGAGATGAGATGAGATGAGATGAGATGAGATAAGATACTTATAGATAAGATGCTTAGTCCAGTAGGATAGTCCGGTACTACTCAGAGATAAGATACCTGGAGATGAGATGAGATAAGATAAGATATTCAGAGATAAGATACTCAGTCCAGTAGGATACTCAGTCTGGTACTACTCAGAGATAAGATACTCGGAGATAAGATATGATAAGGTAAGATAAGATAAGATAAGATAAGATAAGATAAGATAAGATAAGATACTCGGAGGTAAGATACTCAGTCTGGTAGGATACTTAGTCTGGTACTACTCAGTCTGATATTACTCAGTCCAGTAGTATCCAATAGAATACTCAGCCCAGTAGGGGTGTTTCTTAGCACTCAGCCAAACTGCATTCTCCTATCAGACACTTTACAAAGACCCAGAACAGTGTTCTTCTTCAGCTTCAAGGTGATAAATTTTAAATGTGGATATTAATTAAACAGCACCACCGAAAAGTGCCTTGTTAAAGCCACTTTTGTCTCTCTCTGCTTGACAGTCTCTCATGCTTTCCCCCTTTTCCCTTTTCATCTCCATCTCATCTCCTCTAACAAATTGCACAACCAGGAGGTGAGAATGTCAAACAGCCATCACTGCTCACACCTTTTCTGCAGAAGTGACATCCTCAACCTGCCAGTTCATAGGTGTTGGGTTTACACCTCGGCAGCTGTGGGAGGAAATATGAGGAAGGGCTGAGTGCATTCAGCAATTCCGCCGGAGCACAAGAAAAGTAAAGAATGTGCTGATAGGCACACAGTTCATCTTTCTGAGGATCTCAGCTTTTATTTTTAAAAAGAGCTAAGTTTCTAGGCCTTATGCTTAGATGAATGGCTACAGATGGTGGTTTACCATGCTGGGTACTCAGTAAGCTGGTTATCTGTAATGTTGTGTCACGTGAAGAGGAAACGCCACACTTCTGCTCCTGATCAGAAATTTGGGGACTCAAGGGAACTGGTAAGATTCTGCCCACATCTCAGCAGGGTAATACAGACAACCACTCGACCAAGTGGCTATGTGAACACCATCCATTCATCCAACGTGTGTGCACAATGTCTGTTGAACTCTAGAAACCAGAATAATGGCTGAATAAGATTTCAAGGGTTTGGGGGCAGAGCTTCATTGTCTTGCAGTGCTCCTTGCTCTTCCCATGAATAAGCAAGCACAAGAATACGTTATGCAAGATAGTAACAACTTCAGGATAAAGTATTCAAATTACAGATTTCAGAATTCCTTTTCCTTGGCGCCTAATTTGGATTGTCAGTGTGCAAAGTGTTGCTGTTGTCATTTAGCATAGAATGCACACAGTCCTGGTAGCAGGGCTAGACTTTGCAGCTGTTCAACATGCAATATTAGCTCTCATTTTATGCAAGTCACAATTTGGGGTGTGACTGGGGGAAAAAGCTTTCAGTCTTCTGCCATATCCATGATGTTCTCCCATCGTCAGCCCCACAAGGCCTCGTATCCCCTTAAATATCATTCCCAATTTTAATCAGGCTTAACTACATGTAACAGCCCACATTCTTCCCTCCCTGCTCTTGTCTCTCCTTCCCTTTCTCTCTTGTTTTCTCACTGCCTATTTTAGATGGTAAGCTCCTTGGGAGCAGGGACCTGTCTATATTGCCTTTATATACTGGTGGCATGGCATGAATAAATAAGGGATCATTTTAGGTCAGCTAAATAACAAATTCAGCCCATTGCCTTCCGCCCTCCTTGGACCCCAGTGTTGAATGTTTATTCAATGTGTACCCCTTCACCAACCAGAGCAGTAACAGGACTTGTTCATTTTACAGTTAGCAACAAGACAGATGGAGAGGCCAGCCCTTTGAAGGAGGCAGAGGCAAAGGAAGAGGAGCAGGTGGAGGCAGAGAAGAAGAAACGGAAAAAGGAGAAAAAGTCTGAGACGGGCAAACCAATGGTGCCACACAGCTCCATGTTCATCTTCAGCACCACAAACCCGTGAGAGATATCTCCTTAGTCCTTCTTTAATTGCTTAATATATTGGTTTTCAAACTGTATTTTAGGGGACCCTATTCCTTGAAAGCTTATCACATGTTCTGCACTGAGAAGATCAGTAATGGATCTTCAGCTTCCCTGAAATACAGCTTGCCCATCACTACCCATCTTCCCCAGCAGTGGGTTTTTTGGGGATGCTGTGTGTTTCAGGGCTCATTCTAAATTATGTGGGTGACAGGACCCTGCATAAAGTGAATGTGCATCCCTAAAACGCCACCCAGAATCCTTTGTGAGGGGTTCCACAGCAGACAAGTTGAACTGGAAAGGGCTCCCCTAAAGATAATAAAACTGAGAACTGAGCTGGAGGAGCTACAAAGAGTACAGAACAGCAAGTGTACGGGATTCTTTTCAGGTCACAGGGGAGAAACAAGATCCACGAGTTACATGGATGGGAGATCTCTAACTCTGAATCCCCTTGGTGTGGGAAGTGTCATTAGTCATTTCAGTACTAATCCTGTGCTCCAGCCCAGTTCTAAAAATGTACACTATTTCTGCCATTCAGCTTTAGACCCTTTGTAGGAGCGGTCAGATGGGGAGGCACCATAGCTCAGCGGTAGAGCCCATGCTTGACAAGGAGAAGGTCCCAGGTTCAATCCCTGGTGGTAGTTCCAGTTAAAAGGACCCAGCATTGGGTGATGGGAATGAGCTCTGCCCAAGTTTCTGGAGAGCCGCTGCCAGTCAGACTGTATAATTCTGGACCAGATGGACAGATAGGGATGGGCGAACTCACCCATCCCACACTGCACACCGCTTGCTGGCCCCCTGCCAGCTGCCCGACCCTGCTCGCCACACGTGGCGAGCTGCTGGGCAGTCTGCCTGCTCCCTCGTGAAGCTGCCATTTTGCGTAAAAATGGAGGCTCGGCCTTTTTCATAAATAACCATTTATGGAAATGGTGGCTGTGAGGGGGCCGTTTACACAACATTACAGGCATAAATGGTCTATTTACGCTTGTAATGTTATGTAAATGGGCCCCTTACAGCCACCATTTCCATAAATGGTTATTTCCGAAAAAGGCCAAGCCTCCATTTTTATGCAAAATGGCAGCGTGGAGAGAGCATGGGTGGCCGCACGCTTGCCCGACTCAACATGCACCGAGTCGGGAAAGCGCAGGGATCTGCGGACTGGCTTCTGGTGGGAGGAACTGGAGAGAAATCACTGAACTTAGAGTCCCAACCAGACACCCGCACCATCCCTTTGGACAGATAGCCTGAGCTGGTATAAGACAGCTTCCTTCCTACAAATCATGTTCACTCCCCCCTATATTTGACGTGGTATAAATATATTAGTCTGAATGTATATAAATGTAGCCAATTAAAGATCAAGCCTAGATCCAGTGAAGACTTCAGTGTCTCCTGGGTAAGCAGAGACAGCTAAGACCTTGGAGAGCCACTGCTGGTCAGAATAGAGTCATCAGGACTGTGTGAAGTGGACCGATGGTCTGGCTCTGTATGTCAGATTTGTACATTCATGTATGTTCAAAACATTTGAGTTGCAAAGCCACCTCTGAGGTTTTGCACTCGTGTCTTGTCCTGGAGCTGGCTGTGTGTGATATCGTTTAGGCAATATCTCTGCACTCCCTTTTAAAAAAGAAAAGCCTTATTTTTAAGTAACTGGTTCCTGTAGAGAAGAATTGAGATATTTATTATACTCTTTATACCGTCCCCTACGTTGAAAGGTCTAAGTGCTTTTCTCATTTATCCACACAAAACCTGTCCGTTGTTATTATAACCATGTTAGGGAAAGGGAACCGAGGCTAAGGTATCGTGACACACTCAAGCCAGTAAGTGACACTCTAGCTGAGGGCTCTCAGGTCCAAGTCTTCCAGATCTAAGTCCAGCATACTTTCCATTAGGACGGGGATGGCGAAACATTTCTGTTGGGGGCTGCCTTCCTTCGGGAATAATATATCAGGGCCACATGCCAGTGATGCCAGAACCAGCAGTGGATGGGGCAAGAGCCAGAAGTGGGTGCCCCCCCCTTCTCTCTCTCTTTCTCTGTCGCTCTCTCTCCCTCCCCCTTCCTCCCCATCCAGTGGGTTGCTGGGGGAGGGAGAGATTGCTCCTGCCAGAGGCCTGGTCACTTGCAGAGCCGAGGGTCACAAGTTGCCCATTCCTGCATTAGGCCAATTTTTTCCTTCCCACTCACTGTAGCAAATATTTTGCTGCACAGGGCCTGTCCCACCCTGTACCCATTCTCTCTCTTCATAGACTCATTCTCCTTCCCACACATCACCTCTCTTCCTTTTCCCAGTGAGTGGCATAAAGGAGGTGGTAATCAGAGAGAGACAGAGACAGAGAGACAGACAGAGAGACAGACAGATAGCGCATAGGAAAGCTCCTGGATTTTAAAAAAAAAAGGTACAGAAAGTCACTTTTCAGCCTTATCTAAACTAGATAAGATGAAGCACTTGTATTTTATCCAATTTAGCCTTAATATCATCAATGAAACTCAAACTGGAGTCCTTTGCCCCCCACTGCAGTCCCAATTCATATTGGCAGGAGGCTGTTCATTGCAAAGAAAGTATGGGATTGGTGGGTAGACCGTCATATTGGGACCCTTGTCCACCATTAATGTGGTTCTCACTGATAGGCTTCTGAGGGACCTCAGGTTTCCCAAGCACGCCATTGGAAAACCACTGGCAAGAGAAAGAATGATTGCCAAAGGAAGAGATGCCATTAACCAGAGATGGGCTGTAAGTGGGAAGTGAACCATGTGTGAATTGAAGTGAACTTGAAACTTGTATTTTAATTTTACAGTGGAAGTGTTTAGGGGGAGATTATACTGACTTCCCGTTAGAGGGTGGTTGTGAGGATTACAGAGAGCACGCCTGTGAATTGCTGTGAAGACTCTGAAATGCTTTATAAATGCCAAGTTCACCTGCACGCTTTGACAGTATTTTAAATTATCAGAACCATGTGTGACCTCTGTGGCAACACAACAGCCATTTCAGTGACCGCTCTGTCTTGCTTTTCTGACAGAATCCGAAGGGCCTGCCACTACATCGTCAACTTGCGCTATTTTGAAATGTGCATCCTTCTGGTGATCGCAGCAAGCAGCATTGCCTTGGCAGCGGAGGACCCTGTCCTGACCAACTCGGAGAGGAATAAAGTGATTACTCAGTTTCTTGACAATTCTGCCTTGCTGTGAGGGACTAATGTAAATGAACCACAACTATATACACACTTCGCAGTCCAACACAGAGCTTCTGAATGACATGCTCAGGGGACTATTTCAGATTGTAGTTGGGATATATATATATATATATATATATATATCATTTAAAAATGAGAGGCTTTGTCCTAACCCTGGGTTAGGCTAGTGTCTGAATGATACAAGCCAGGAAAAATCATACCACATGATTCTTCTGATCATGTGATATACAGTAGCTCATAGCAAGAGGTAGAAAAGCAGCTTTGCTTAGTTGTAATGGTGGGATGTATTCCCCACAGTGCTTCTTGCTATTCTATCAGCCAGTCTACTGACATTTACTCCCTTCCCCTCAATCTGTCTATCCATCTAAAATTATTTCTAAGCCACCCTTAAGGATAGAACACAATGTTATTTTCCTACCCAAAAGTACAGAAGCTTGATTCGCCCTCCAGTCTTCTTGTCTGTGGTGGCTTAGGTTGAAAGCTCTCACAAGACCAGCCGCCATGTGGATCAAACTATGGCATAATTGCAGATCTCACTGCATGGTGAGAAGAAAGCAGTTGTATAAATAACACAATGACCCCGAGGCAGCCATTATGGGGGCAGATAGCTGTCATTGTTCTTACATATCAGTTAAGTACCAAGTTGGACTCTGTTGCTGTGAACTTGGTCCAGGATATGTGAGACCAACTCTCAGATGAAGGGCATTTCTACACCAGCCTAAAAACCTGCATTTAAAACAGGGCTTTCTCCTTCATTTTAAATGCAGGATCACCACTGACTCCCTTTATATGTGCTTCCTTCCCTTCCCCCCACCCCCATTCTCCCCGTATCTGAGTCTTCCATTATCTTTCATTGATCTTGCTCCTCTTCTTGCCGCTTTAACTCTTTTCACGGAGGAAACTGAAGTGGAACACAAGCGGGGTAACTTGATAGCTCATTATCTGTGATCTATTTAAAAATGGAACAAAGGGCATTTAGTGCAGAAGGGTCACGGCAGGGTCACAGCGTCATGTAAAGAGCCTGCAAACTTCCGTTAAGGAGCAATCTCAATCACAGGATAAAAGCTCCGTGTGATGGAGCCCGAAATGTTGAGACAAGGATGGATAAGAATTTTCTTATGGTCGATGGAAAAAAAGAGATTGCCAGCAACAACACAAACCCTTTGTAGTTGTTGGACTTGGCTTCTGTGCATTTGAGGACATGTTGAGGCAAAACAAAGGTGAGGCAAGGAGAAGACTGTTTGTATTGATCAAGGACAAGCCTTCTAGTTGCTCAGACCGGCCTGCAAGCATGACCAGAAGGTGCTATAAGGCTTAGGGAGTGTCACCTGACACACTCCAGCCTATGGTTACAAGGAGATTTTCTTTCCCGCTGTGGCTTGTTTACTGGGAGTTCCCTCCGTTGGGTGGCTGCACATATCATGGACCCTTCTGTGGGCCTGTCTCCTGACAAAAGTGAAAAATTAACAGTGAAGAAATTAACTAAAAGGAAGTTGTCTTGAAGAACAGAACAAGAGTAGGGGGAGAGAAAAAGAAAGAAAAGTTAATGGAACCACGGGAAGTTGAGAGCTGGGACAGCAGGTGGGGATGACTGTGCATCTTATTTTTACTTTCTCTACTGCAGGAGTTTGGAGCATCTGACTTGCCTTATTTTAAATATAAAAAGATACCATTTGCACTGCTGAGACAGTTAATGCTTGGTCTCAGCATCCTATCGCTGGTCCAAGTCACTAATTAGTTAGCCAGTGTGAGTAGCAAATTAGCTTTGAGGGAGGAATGCAACTGTTAGCTCCAGGGGCTTTGAGTAGGAATTGGGAAGTCAGAGCAATGCCATTTCCTAAAACTGAGGCGTCCAGGTCATCTGTTCCTAGACCCAACGAGAACCAGACGTTTAAAAATGGCATTTCTCAGCTGGAGGACAAGTGGGTTAAAAGGATATACATGTTGCGTGTGTGGGCTACCTCTTTGGTAGTTCCAGCTAGTGCCTGTATAAGAGCTCTACAATGATTGCGGCCAGATGGAGTCAGAGGGAAAGCTGGATGTGGGTGGCAATATTGCCTCTAGTATCAGAGGCAGTATGCCTCTGTATACCAGTTGCTGGGGAACACGAGCAGGAGGGTGCTAAATTGCACTCGTGTCCTACTTGTGGGTGTCGCATTGGGACAGCTGGTTGACTACTGTTGGGACAGAATGCTGAACTAGGTAGGCTTTTGGTCTGGGCCAGCAGAGCTCTTCTTATGTTCTTGTGTTGATAAGACAGAAAGCTAAGGGCAGAGAGGCCAGATGAAACCCAGTCAGCAGAAAGCAGAACAGGCTTAAGATACAGTCAGATAACTGAAAGTGTTGATTGGCTTGCCAGCTACGGTTGTCAACCTTTGAACCGGCTCCTGTAACCTTTGTTCTAGCAGCAGTTAATAATGAGCTTTTCAACACAAAGCAATTATTATGCGCTCGTCCTCCCTTACAGTTTTTATGGGTTCTTTAGATGACATCATGACCCTCCAGTTTCACTTCTGTTTTAATCCGCACATTCCCAGGGTTTATTTTTAGAGTGGGGAAAATGGAGTATTGGGCTTTTCTACATGAGGCTGTTAATCCACTGTATCTACTTGCGGTTTCATTGCAGAACTGAGATCCAAGCATTACCTGAAGAGTGTTTCCTTTCCTGTTCTTCCACTACATAACCTCTAGGTGGCACTGTGGTATAGCAGAGTGGGGCAAATACACAAGTGGAAAAGATGTTTTCATTTGCTTTTAGAAATTATACCGGATTTTCCTGGGTCTAAAAAAAACTTGCCGAAAATGCTGTTTAAAAACAGAAGTGAAACTGGAGGGTCACAACGTCATCCAAAGAACCTGTAAACAACTGTTAGTATGGAATGACGAACACACAATAAATACCTCGTGTAGAAAAGCTCATTATTTTTGAAAGCAAAAGAAAACATATTTTCTTACTTGTGTAATTATGATATTCCACTGTAGCACAGTGCCACCTAGAGGTTATGTAGCAGAAAAGCAGGAAAGGAAAAGCTCTTTGTGTTGAACTCAGATCTCAATTCTGCAACAAAACCGAAAGTAGATACAGCAGATTAACAACCTCATGTGGAAAAGCTCAATGTTTAACTCCATGTCATGTTCATCTACAGATGTCTGCATATAAAGAACAGGAATTGGCCAGGTTCTTGGTGTTTGGGGTTCTCTCGCCCTTCCCATTTTTTAATCCAACTGCCACTAGCCTTTCCCTGCCCCTTAATGGAAGGTGGGACCAGGGAGCTCAGGTCTCCTCAGGTGAGTCTTCAGGCCATGGCAGGACAGGGCCAAGGAGAAGTGATTCCTGACAGATGGTAATTCAGGCCTTCATTATCATCCTCCGGTGCAAGAATGAAGGTTGCTGTTCATTCATAATTTTTACAGACATTTCATGATTTAGGAGCTTTGTCTATAATAAAATAATAATAAAAAACATATTATGACAGTTGGCCCATATTTCTTGTGGAGGCAAAAACTGTGGGCCTGAATCAATTTCAATCAGTCCTGCCATCAGTTTCTCAAAAATACGTCTTTGAGGGAAAAGGAGCTTGTGGAGGCAACAAAGAGTAACAGCAAGGATGACTCCAAAAGAAAGAACTTGGAACAGCTGAGTTGCAGGGTGAAAAAATAATGTGAAAAAGTTCTGTTTGACATAACCCACTTCTGGAAAAAAAAAATTGAATTATTGTAAGGAGTCATAATGACCATTAGTTGTTAGTGACCTGTTTATCAAGTCTAGAGCCAGTGCAGTGTAGTGGTGAGAGTGACGGACTGGGAGCCGGGAGATCCGGGTTCTAGTCCCCACTTGGCCATGGAAGCTCACTGGGTGACTTTGGGCCAGTCACAGACTCTCAGCCCAACCTACCTCACAGGGTTGTTGTTGTGAGGATACAACGGTGAGGAGGAGGATAATGTAAGCCGCCTTGAGTTCCTTGCGAGAGGGAGAAAGGCAGGGTATAAATGCAATAAATAAATAAAGTAAATAAATAGAGCTGATCATTAATAAAATAATTAGAACATTGGGACTCAATGCCCCTGATCGTATTTGTAGTCCCAACTAGCCCCTTGATAGTACTAATTTTGCCCTACTGGCACAAACGTTAAGCACTTTAGGGCGCAATCCTATGGGATCCACCCTGGGTACATGTAAACCTCCGAAATTGGGGGCTTATGTATATCCAATGCAGAGCAGGAGGCACCTCATGCCTCCCACTCTGCGTTAAAGCTAGACTGGTGATTTTGCCTGCCTAGCAGAGGCTTCAGGTAGGGGGAGAGAAGGAGGCTGAGGCAGCCATAGGATGTCTCGTATGGCTGCCTCCCTGGTCTCCTCCCCACCCTGCCCTGGGAACGCCCCCTTCTCCCCATCTCTGTGCTCAATTTTCCAAGCACGGAGAGGTAGCCAAATGGTTCTTTCTGTGCTGGCTATGAGGGGAAGCGAGAGGGGAGTGCAGATTCCTGGCTCCAAGCTCGGAGCCCTGGCTCCATCCTTAGATCCAGGAAACGAACTATCCTATGTCCGCCAGACACTGTCTAGGGCACATAGGATTGTTCACTAAAAATAACATTGGTTTTAAGAAGAGAGTTAAGCACATACTTACAGTTTTCCCATTGACAACAAAGGGACTTAAAAGGGCTAAACTCTGGCTGGATTGCATCCCTGGATTACCCATGATTTGCCCGGTCACGTCAAAGTTGGCAGTTCAAGCAAGAACGATTTTACATTATTGACCGTGCAATCCTACTCATGTTTACTTGGAAGTAAGTCCTGTTGTTTCCAGTGGAGTTTACTCCCCATAAGTGTGTATCGGACTGCACTCTAAATTGTTGATGTTTAGAATTGTTGTACATCTCCTGTCCTTGAGCATTTTATGGAAAGGTAATAGATAAATACAGTAAAGAAATATTAAAGAAAACGTGTGTGTTGACGTACTCTCAACTGTAGACTGGGGGAAAGTCTGTTTGGTGTAGGGAAACTTTGTGAGAAGGAGTAGAAGAGGGGTTTTGCCCGTAAAGACAGAAAATTTACGGCGGCGGCAGCTGCTGCTGCTGCCACCACCACCACAACCACCACCACCTGGCCTTCCCTGTGGACTCCGGCCTGGCATTATTTTTAAGGGGATTTTTAATTGTTGTGTATGTGTGTGTATGTGTGTGTGTTTTCTTTTTCCTGGGGGATTTTGTTGTGGTTTTAGGGGTGGGTAGCCTGCCTGATAGGCGGGAGCAAGGGGGCATGTGTCCACCTGATGGAGGCAGTGGGGGGAGTGTTGGGAGCCAGAAGATACCGAGGCTGGGCGGCAGGCACTGGCGGAGCGCTAGGGGCAGGCCATGCCAGGTAAGGGGAACAAGGGAGAGATGTGTAGTATCTGTCCCCTGCTCCGGGCCTGTCCAGAGCCAAAGGATGGCTGGGGGAGGCGTGACCCCATCTTCTGGCCTTCGTTTGCTGCTCTGCAATGCCAGGTCTGTTACCCAGAAAACCTCCCTCATCCATGCATGATCCTGGATGAGGGTGCAGACCTGGCATGTATTACGGAGACCTGGCTGGCCGAGGCTGCTGCTCCAACCCTTGCAGCCATGTGTCCAGCTGGATTTTCATATGCACAGCAGCCGAGGGCTGGGGATCGGGGAGGGGGAGTGGCTGTTATCTACCGAGAGTCCTTGGTCTTCACCAGACCCCCTCTCCGGGAGACCAAGGTTGTTGAGTGCATGTACTGGAGGTTGGGCCCGAAGGGCAGTCTGCGGATTCTGCTCGTGTACCGTCCACCCCACTGCACGACTGACTCCCTGGCCGAGGTGCTTGAGGTGGTCTCTGATGTGCGTGTACAGTCCCCTAACTTACTGGTGTTGGGGGACTTCAACGTACATTCGGAGGCCATCCTCACAGGAGCACCTCGGGACTTCATGGAGACCATGGCCTCCTGGGAGCTGCACCATATTCTAACTGGGCCCACCCATGTAGCCGGTCATGCACTAGACCTTGTGTTTGTTTCTGGAGAAGCGGGGAGTGATCTGGAAGTCGGGGGTATATCCACCGCCCCCTTGTCATGGTCAGATCACTATCTGGTGATGTTGGACTTCTCGGTTCCACAACCCCTCCGCAGGGGTGGAGGACCCATTAAAATGGTCTGCCCCAGGCATCTTATGGATCCAAATGGATTCCTGAACGCGCTTGGGGATTCTCTGGGGCATGCCAACGGCCACTCGGTCGAGACCCTGGTGGGTGGCTGGAATGCCGCAATCGCTGGGGCATTAGATCAGGTGGCTCCGAAACGCCCTCTCCCCCTGAACAGGGCTCGGACTGCACCATGGTTCAATCTGCGGTTACGAGCTCTGAAACAGGAGGTGAGACGGCTAGAGCGCCGGTGGCGGAAGTCTCGCTCCAAAGACGATCAGACGTGGGCTAGAGCTGTATCTTCAGCCTATCACGTGGCAGTAAAGGCAGCAAAAAAGGAATATTATGCTGCCTCCATCGCGTCTGCAGAGTGCTGTCCCAGGAGGCTGTTCCAAGTGGTCCAGAGCCTGGTCGGTCCTGTGGCTCCGGAACCACTGGAGCATTCTAAGGCCTCCTGTGAGGCCTTGGCAAGGCACTTTGCAGATAAAATTGATCAGATTAGGTGTGTTACTCTGCATGCTGTGGATACAGTTAGTGAGCAAGAGGCGGCCTGTGGCAAACCGGTTTTGTGGGATCGGTTCCAGCTTCTTCCTCCTGATGAAGTGGACAAGGTGCTTTCATCAGTACGGCCGACCACCTGCTTACTTGATCCTTGCCCATCTTGGCTCATTATGAGCTGCAGAGAGAGACTGGGTGAGGGGATCAAGGTGGTGGTGAACGCCTCCCTTGAAGAGGGAGTGATGCCATCAGCCCTCAAGGAGGCAGTGATAAGACCGCTCTTAAAGAAGCCCTCCTTGGATCCTCAAGTTTTGAACAACTTTCGCCCAGTCTCAAATCTGCCATTTTTGGGCAAGGTGATTGAGCAGGTGGTGGCGGTGCAGTTGGAGGCACACTTGGAAGAAACTGATTATCTAGACCCATTTCAGTTGGGCTTCAGGCCTGGGCATGAGACAGAAACGGCCTTGGTCGCCTTGGTAGATGATATGAGGAGGGCTCTGGATAGGGGTGAATGCTCCTTCCTTGTTCTCCTCGACCTCTCAGCGGCTTTCGATACCGTTGACCACGGTATCCTCCTGGACCGCCTGGAGGGGTTGGGCATTGGGGACACCGTATTGCGGTGGTTCCGGTCCTTCCTCTCCAGCAGGTACCAGAGGATAGCACTGGGAGAGGAGGTTTCGGACCCATGGCCACTTACTTGTGGGGTGCCACAGGGTTCCATCCTCTCCCCGATGCTATTTAACATCTATGTGAAGCCACTGGGGGCTATCATCAGGAGGTTTGGGGTGCAGTGTCATCAATATGCAGATGACACGCAGCTCTACCTCTCGTTTAAATCTTCACCAAGGTTGGCCGTAGAATCCCTGTCCAAATGTCTGGCTGGATGATTGGCTGGATGGGGAGGAATAAGCTGAAGCTGAACCCTGACAAGACCGAGGTACTTTTGGTGGGAGACAAGAGGAGGCTGGGGGATGTTGACCTGGTGTTGAATGGGGTACGGCTACCCTTGAAAGACCAGGTCCGCAGCCTGGGGGTCATTTTGGACTCCCAGCTGTCCATGGAGGCTCAGGTGTCAGCTGTGAGCCGGACAGCGCTGTATCAACTCCATCTGATATGGCGGCTGCGCCACTTCCTTCCCGACCATCTGCTCCCATCGGTAGTACATGCCCTGGTCTCCTCTCGTTTAGACTACTGTAATGTGCTCTACGTGGGGTTACCCTTGAAGACGGTTCGGAAACTGCAGCTGGTACAGAACGCGGCGGCTCGACTGATTAAAGGCAGCCGCCGGCGAGATCACATCACTCCAGTGCTGAAGGAGTTGCACTGGTTACCAGTTGTTTTCCAGGCCAAATTCAAGGTGTTGGTTTTGACCTTTAAAACCCTATATGGTTCCGGCCCAGCCTATCTTAAGGAGCGCCTCCAGCAGCACCAGACAGGCCGCTTCACAAGATCAGCCTCGGATGGCCTTCTCTCTGTCCCATCAGCCAGGACAGCTAGACTGGTGGGGACGAGGGAGAGGGCCTTTTCTGTGGTGGCCCCCACTCTGTGGAACTCCCTCCCTAGGGAACTCCGTCATGCCCCCTCTTTAATGAGCTTCCGTTGTGCATTAAAAACGTTGTTGTTCAGGCAGGCATTTGGGGTGGGTTAGGGTATTTTAGAAAATGTTTTTATTGTAGAATTTTATTGTTTTAAACTGTTTTTATTGTATGTTGTACATCGCCCAGAGAGCTGGGTGGCCAGCCAGATGGGCGATTAATAAATTTAATAATAAATAAATAAATAAATAAATAAATAAAAGGGATCACACCCCATTTCAGTTCTTATTGCACTTATGGGCTGATCTCGAATCCAACTGGATTTCCATTATAATTTCCAGGGCAAACTATATGGGGTTTTCACCATAGAGATGGAAAGGGACAATGCAACAGTACTGTGCTACCCTGGGGAAACATGGCCAACAATAGCATTTACTTCTCAGACGAAGTGTCTCCTTAGCCTTTTTCTATCTCTGTGGTTTTGCTAGTCTTTAAATAAATTTCCTCTGTCTGCATAGTAGCTCTGAAAAACTTTCTAAACAAAGGTTGTTCACTCTCTCATGCCTATCTACACGAAATGCCTGGGCTTTGCTCGATCGAGAGAAGTTTCTACTAGAAGGGTGTGCTTAATTACTGAACTCTGATCATTGACTGTACCTATTTTACTTACGTTAATGTTAAGTAAAAAAAACAGAGAGTCTTGTCT
This sequence comes from Heloderma suspectum, assembly GCF_057233095.1. Taxonomy (NCBI): domain Eukaryota; kingdom Metazoa; phylum Chordata; class Lepidosauria; order Squamata; family Helodermatidae; genus Heloderma; species Heloderma suspectum. Next base: position 172,913,706 of record NC_139461.1, read on the forward strand.
CACCTTAAAGACTAACAGATTAATTATGGCATATGTTTTCGTGGGCTAGAGTTCACTTCTTCAGATGCATGATGGATCTGATGAAGTGGACTCTAGTCCGTGAAAGCTTATGCCCTAATAAATCTGTTAGGGCACAATCTTATGCAAGTTTAGACAGAAAAAAAGTCCTACAATTCCCAGCATTCCCCAGCCAGCCATAGTGGCTGAGGAATGCTGGGAGCTGAGGACCTTTTTCTGTCTAAACATGCATAGGATTGCACCCTTCGTCTTTAAGGTGACACAAAACTCTCTGTTGTTTTTTGTTGCAACAGACTTACACTGCTGTCGCTCTACAGAATCTTAACATAAGTCTGGCAGGAAATGGATGAAGAAAATGTGCAGACACCATTATTGGGCCTTTGAAAGAATATGGTAACATGGCGAAAAAGCTCTCCATTGAACCATATGAGGCTGCTGACCAACATATTTGAAAGCATCTCAAGAGAGCTCAGAAGCCCATGCATAACACAGCTGCTACTTACATATGTGAGAGTTCTCAACAAAAGTAAATCCTTCAGCCTCTCATTCATCTTTGCAGGTCCTGAGATACTTTGACTATGTTTTCACTGGCGTGTTCACCTTTGAGATGGTTATTAAGGTAAGAGACCAGGGGGAAGTGTTTGCATTAATCAATGGAAAGATTATAGGCTTCATATTCGTACATAGCACTTTTCCATTGCTCCTCAGTAAAAGGATGGCCAAGCCTTGATGTTTTCCTCGGTGCTGCCACCTGCTGGCACTTGAGAGATATTCTCAGGGTTGTCTAAACATTTTTTCAATAAAAAGAAACAACCTCAGTAAAACATAGTTTCAGCAAACAGGGGCAGCTGCTAGGGTTGTCAGTCACAGGTAGACTCAGGCCTTGCAGGAACTGGGCTGGAGCCATGTCCTCGAGTCACTGCAACTCTTGGGCCCAAGTAGCTTACGGGCTGCTTGACTTGTCCCTGCTGAGAGTGACACCTCCGGGCTGTGATTGCCCTGCCCTTTCCTGTCCCTCTGTATACTCCCCATTCCTGTCAGCAGACTTAGTCAGTGCAACAAAGCACCTCCATGCGCAGCTCACAACTACCATCCCTGCTCTGCTGCCCTCTCTCTGCTGTTTCCATTTTTCTACTACTGCAAGCCTTTCCCTGGCTCTCTGGCCCTGGCAGTCCCACTTCCTGCTTCTCTCTCCTCATCTGCCTTAACTGTCCAGATGGTCTTCTGGGAACAGACATTGGCCTGCTTTTCTGACATGGCTTTGCCTTGCCCTTCAGTTGATGCCTGGACCCAACTTTGTGGGACTAGAGCAACATCACAGCAGACATCTCTTTTCAAACCCGTTCTCCCTCTCTGTGTATGTATATATGCATACAGGGGTCCCGAATGCGGCACCAGCAGGACCTCCAATGGCATCCATTACGTTCTCCACACTCTGCCCCCTTCAAAAATTTTTTTTATAAAAACCTGGAAGAGGTTATGGTAGTCTTCTTTCTCTCCCTTTCTAGCCTCTCCCTTGCTCTTTCTCTCCCCTCTACCCCTTTGCCTTGCTGTTTCCCCCTCTCTCCCAGTCTCTAGCTTCGCTATTTCTCTGTCTCCGCCACCTCTTTAGCTCACATTTGACCAGCAAGGCCCTCATGGCAACCATTATGTGGCTAGCCACATTCTCCGTGGGAGCCATTTTGTGGTGATGCCCTCAGCAGTTTCTCAAATTCCCAAATGTGCTCATGGGTCCAAAAAGGTTGAGGACCCCTGTATGTATGTATTTATGTATATTCATAGGCCTTCTCCACTGATTACTTGGCATGGTGGAGTCTAATGTTTGAAGCCCTCTACAAGTTATTTGGGAGAGAGATAATGCTGAAGAGTTCTGTAGCATAAAAAGTGAGTTTTATCCATGAACCATCTCTCTTTCTCTGCAATTAGCTGAGTCTGCCAAAATCAGGCAGGACGAGAAAAATGGTGGCTGAGTTGCTGGTGCGATCTCGGTTTACACTGACAAGTTCTATGACTTCCTCTTTGTGGGTGGAGAGTGTTGGCCTCAATGGGAACAGAATGTGAAGCAGTTCCTTGAGTAGAAGAGAAAATTGGATACACCCCCTCTTTCCTTATTTTTATTTTTTTTTAAGCAGAACCTTTTGCGCATCCCTGTCATGTCTCAAATATCACTCCCACAGAGCAGAACTTCTAAAATTAGGCACCAGATTGGTGTTGGGGAAGCTAAATTGGCGTTCTGTTTTTTATAACTTTCTGGTAGGGCTGAAAAGGTCTGAGGCTTATCTAGTGCGGGACCATTTTCTGTGGACATTATCCGAAGATGGACTTTATATGGCGTGATAAGCCTGGGGAAAGAACCTCAAGGTCTCTCCGCATAAGGAGAGCCCTCGGGAATCAACCCAAAGGTCAATCGCATAAATCAATTTTATTTCCAACAGCGGCCAGCCAGATGGCTCCAGGGGAACCACAAACAAGCCTTCCCTCCCCTTTGTCTCTCAGTGTTCAGAGCAAACCATCTCTGAACACAGAGATTCCATTTCCATTTAGCTATCATGTCTAATAGCTGCCAGGAGATGTTTCCTCCACGAAGTTGTCCAGTCTTTTTCTTTTTGAGTCATATCAGCAAGTGGCTATCACTGGCTGGAGGCTTCTTGCAGCCTGACCTGGCATCAGCACATGGCATACTAGGGGCCCCAGAAGGCCCAGCACAGCTGGCACCAGCATCCTTTTATTTAAGCAAGAGAAAGAGCAAGAGAGAGAAGTGCTGGGCAAGGCAGCTTCAGCCGCTGCCAGCTTCATTACCCCTAATGCCTCTGGGCCCCACCCCCAGCATACACTACGTCAGGGCCCAGAGGAATTCTGGGTGAATGAAGGCAGCAGCTGGCATTTCTCTTCCCAGTGCTGGGCTGAGGATGTGCTGGGTGGCTGGAGATGCACTGCTGCTCCCTTCAACACTCTCAGCTGGTGCTGCTGCTGCCCGTCACTGCCTGTCTCCACTGCCCACCCCTTTGGCGGGGCTAGCCAGGGTGGTGCTGAGAGACCTGAAGAAAGCACCTTGCCTAGGGCTCCCACAAACCTGGCCCTGACCCTGCTTGCTCCTCTTCCACCTCACTGCTCTAATTTTGTCTTATCTTTCCTTTTTTTGCTTCAGCACCAGCTCTTTTCCTGTAGGCCATGTCCTGCAGATGTAAGAATCTGACTCAAAGGGATTTTTATATATATATGTGTGTGTGTGTGTGTGTGTGTGTGTGTATGTGTGAGTGTGTGTGTGTGTGTGTGTGTGTGTATATATATATATATATATATATATGCAATCCTGTATGGTAAGTCAGTATTGTTTTGAACTAAGCTGAATCATGGGTCCATTTTTGCAAAAATCTTCATTAAAATGAAAAGATTTTGGTGATTTTTTCAGGGACTCTCACAAAGGGGCTGCAGAAGTGTTTGTTCTGTGATTTCTGATTGGCTAGGATTACCCATGTGACTTGTGCCTTTGCTCTAAGTGGGCTTCATTTGCCCATAGCGATGTCAGCAAATAGCCAAATCTGACATAGTGTTGTGACTAGGGGCAGGGCGAAGTGAGATGCCCCCCACATTTTCCCCATTGCATTCACAGCGGGAGGAGAATTCTGGCAATTTCTCAGCGGGAGGAAGTGGGCAAAAGCTTGGGGGCTGCTTACTGGTGGTGTTGCAGTGCTGGTAGCCTTGAACATTTTTTTTCCTTTGTGGCAGAGGCACTGTTGCCTCTTTAGTAGCGGTGATGCTCCTTTCAGCACCTACCACCACCTGGTGGTTGTCATTTTTCCTCCCACAATGACTCCAGAATGACACACATCCTGATGTAGCACCATTTGGGGTGGGAGAAGGGAGGAATGGTGACTGCCAGGTGTTCAAGACTCTTCCATTCCTATGACTAAATTGCCTCCATCTTTTCCACAGATGATCGATCAGGGTTTAATACTGCAAGATGGCTCCTATTTCCGGGATCTCTGGAATATCTTGGATTTCATTGTGGTGGTCGGAGCACTGATGGCCTTTGCCTTGGCGTAAGTGTCTGCATTTGAGCACCTTTTCCTGCTGTGTTCAGACACCCAACCAGAGAATAACATAGCAGTACACAACATAGCAGTACAAAGAGTGGAAAAACCACAGGAATCTGAAAGCATCAGTGGAAATATAATTGTGTGCATACGCCCCTAAATTATGAAATACATACTTTTTAAATAATCTAGTGATATAAACGTACAAAGTTACAAATTGTAATCAAGGACCAGTGATTCAAAAAGGTGTGATGGGTTTCCAGCACACTCCCATTTTGAATAATCTTTTTCAACAAGTTCTTTCAAATCACACTGATAAATAATGAATCCCAGCAGGAGACGTATCCAGCTCTCAGCTGATCAAGGTTCTCTACAGAATGCAAATGCAAATCTCCTCTCTAAATGTTTTCTGTATTGGTGAGGAGTCATCTTCTAACCCTCTATATCATACACATTTCATTTGTCTGTATAGATTAGAAGCTAGATCTTTACAGGATGCAGCAGTTAGTTGCCTATTGCTGGCTCTGGGGGAAATAGCTACCTTTCCTCCAAATTATTTCTGGCTGTGTGAGAACCTGCACTTACCTTAAAGAAACAGAAACCTAAAAATTTTAACAAATAAATATTAATGCTGGCAATGGAAACAGATCCTTACATAAAAGAAGACAAATCAAAATGCTCATTTAAGCCATTAAGGAACACATAATGGTGGAAATCCAATAAACCTCCCCCTGAAACAAAATTATGTGGGGATCATGTCCCTTCACAATGTTTTCAATGGCAAAAAAACTCAGATCATCCCGAGAATGTTTCTTGTCCAAAAAGTGAGATGTTAAAACAGCCTCCATATTTAGGGTTTTTATTTTACTCTTGTTTTCAGCAGTTCTAATTCTCAGAGGTCTGTTAGTTTGTGCCACATAAAGCAAATCCCCCAACACAGGATAGCATAAATTACACTGGAGGAATGACACTTTGAAAAATGGTTCAAGTAATACACCTTGCCATTCTGAGGTTGCTCAAAACATCTCACGTCTAATGTCTGATGGCCACAAGAGCAGTGTCCACGCTTGAAATGCACAATGAGCTCTATCCATGTGAATGAATAGGTCACCTATATTACTAGAACTGCAGTGATGCTCTATGCAAGATGGTGTTTAACAACCAGGTATGTCTTGAACCAAGTGCCAATGTTTAAAAATAATGTGTTTTGTTGCGGAGGACATATAATTATATTCCAGAGACCAAAAAACCTTATTCGGTGTAGGCCTCTCTTTGTTCTGCAATAATCCATTGCCATTATACGTATCTGCTTGAGTGGTCGCTCTTGTAAGCTCCTCTTTTGGGAAACCCCTGGCTAATGACAGACGTTTATATTGACATCTCTCTCAACAATTGTCATTATTTATTGATTGGAGCCACAGAAGTCCCCGTAAGTGTTAAGTCTTAAAATTGACCCCAAATAAATTCTGGTTCAGATGTGAGGGACAATGACTTGTTTGGTGTAATAGAGAATTTCTATCAGTGGTTTTGGAGTAACCTCTGACATTAATTAACACCAGATGTTTATATACTATTACATCTAGTTCTCAGAGATTCTTCTGGCAGGTAAATTTTATGTTTGGATCAGTGGTATTTATCCAAGAAAAGCATTTTCAGATTCTTGTGGTTTTTCCACTCTTTGCACTTCTGTGTTTGGACTCTCACCCTTGAAATAGCTCTCACACAGCTCAGGGTCCTGCAGCCAATGTCATTCTGGCTGAGGAATTCCCCAGGTGGGTGACTAGAGACTGTCAACCAAAGGCCCATCCCCGATTCCATCACCTGCCTGGGGTTTAGCCAAGGGCTATAAGGAAAAGGGATGTTTGTAATGATTAATTATGATGAAATTGACAGTGAAAAACTGTGTGTGGGGGAAGCAAACACGGTATAAGACACAAGGTTACAGGGATATGAATCTGGAAAGAGAAGGGCTGGCCAAAGTGGGCTCCGGATTTTTGTGGGTCTATCTTTAGCCCTGCTTTGCCCTTAGAACAGCCTTCTCCAAACTGGTGCCCTCCAGATGACAACTGCCAGCATTCCTGACCATTGGCCATGCTGCCTGGGACTGATGGGAGTTGATGTCCAAAACATTTGGAGGGTTCCAAGTTGGCGAGGGCTGTCCTGGAACCTGTGCAGTAGTAATAAAGATGAGAATGCTCTCTCACACACAAGCTGAGCCCCACCACACACATTCCCTCACCCCACCTTCATTTCTCCATCCATCCACTCCCCATCCTACCACACAGAGCCTGACATTCAGTTATCCCTTTACCCCACAACACAAGCAAGCTGCCCCTTCTAGGACTGCTCAATCTTATTCTTTAAAATATATATTGTACTTCTAAAATATGCTCCATCAGTTAAAAATCAGCATGTTTAGGATTTCGGGTCCATTGGCCGTGCAGGTGAGATCTGAGTCTCTAAAACCTGATCAGTCTTTATCAGTTTCATCTGGTGTACCCTGTAAGCCTAAACCACTTCGAAACACGTTTAAATGTCATGACTTCCCTTCAAGGAGCACTGAGGAATGGTATTTTGGGAGAGCACTGTGTTAGAATCCCTAGTCCTTCCTGTGGGAACCCAGTGCTCTGGATGTTGTTGTAGTTCAGTCGTTAAGTCGTCTCCGACTCTTCGTGACTCCATGGACCATAGCATGCCAGGCCTTCCTGTCCTCCGTTCTCTCCCGGAGTGTGCTCAAGTTCATATTCATTGCATCGGTGATGCTATCTAGCCATCTCATCCTCTGCCGTCCCCTTCTCCTTTTGCCTTCAATCTTTCCCAGCATCAGGGTCTTTTCCAGAGAGTTTTCTCTTTGCATGAGTGGCCAAAATATTTGAACTTCAGCTTCAGTATCTGTCCTTCCAATGAGCACTCAGGGTTGATTTCCTTTAGGATGGACTGATTTGACCTCCTTGCAGTCCAGGGGACTCGTAAGAGTCTTCTCCAGCACCACAGTTCGAAAGCATTGATTCTTCGGCGTTCAGCCTTCCTTATAGTCCAGCTCTCACAGCCATACATTACTACTGGGAAAACCATAGCTTTGATGATACGGACCTTTGTCAGCAAGGTGATGTCTCTGCTTCTTACTATGCTGACCAGGTTTGCCATAGCTTTCCTCCCAAGGAGCAAGCATCTTTTAATTTCATGGCTACAGTCACCGTCTGCAGTGATCTTGGAGCCCAAGAAAATAAAATCTGTCACTGCTTCCATTTCTTCCTCTTCTATATGCCAGGAAGTGATGGGGCCAGATGCCATGATCTTAGTTTTTTTAATGTTGAGTTTCAAGCCAGCTTTTGCACTCTCCACTTTCACCCTCAGCAAGAGGCTCTTTAGATCCTCTTTGCTTTCTGCCATTAGGGTGGTATTGTCTGCGTAACTGAGGTTGTTGATAATTCTCCCAGCAATCTTAATTCCAAGCTGTGATTCATCCAACCCGGCGTTTCTCATTATGTACTCTGCATATAAATTCAATAAGCAGGGCAACAATATACAGCCTTGTCATACTCCTTTCCCAATTTTGAACCAATCGGTTGTTCCATGTCTGGTTCTTACTGTTGCTTCTTGACCCTCGTACAGGTTTCTCAGGAGACAGGAAAGATACTCCCATCTCTTTAAGAATTTGCCAGAGTTTGTTGTGATCCACACAATCAAAGGCTTTAGCGTAGTCAATGAAGCAGAAATAGACGTTTTTCTGGAATTCTCTTGCTTTCTCCATGATCCAGCGAATGTTGACGATTTGATGTCTAGTTCCTCTGCCTCTTTGGAACCCAGCTTGTACTTCTGGTAGTTCTCGGTTCACATACTGCTGAAGCCTAGCTTGTAGGATTTTGAGCATCACCTTGCTGGCATGTGAAATGAGCGCAATTGTACGGTAGTTTGAACACTCTTTGGCATTGCCCTTCTTTGAATTGGAATGTAAACTGACCTTTTCCAGTCATGTGGCCACTGTTGAGTGTTCCAAATTTGTTGGCGTATTGAGTGCAACACTTTAACAGCATCATCTTTTAGGATTTTAAATAGCTCAGCTGGAATACTGTCATCTCCGCTGGCTTTGTTGTTAGTAATGCTTCCTAAGGCCCACTTGACTTCACTCTCGAGGATGTCAGGCTCAAGTTCAGTGACCGCACTATCATGGCTATCAGGGACATTAAGATCTTTCCTGTATAGTTCTTCTGTGTATTCTTTCCACCTCTTCTTAATCTCATCTGCTTCTGTTAGGTCCCTGCCTTCTTTGTCGTTTATCATGCCCGTCTTTGCACAAAATGTTCCCTTGACATCTCTGATTTTCTTGAAAAGATCTCTAGTCTTTCCCACTCTACTGTTTTCCTCGATTTCTTTGCATTGTTCATTTAAGAAGGCCTTCTTGTCTCTCCTTGCTATTCTCTGGAAATCTGCATTCAGTTGGATATATCTTCCCCTTTCTCCCTTGCTTTTCACTTCCCTTCTTTCCTCAGCTACTTGTAAAGCCTCATCAGACAGCCACTTTGCTTTCTTGCATTTCTTTTTCTTTGGGATGGATTGAGTTGCTGCCTCCTGAACAATGTTACGGACCTCCATCCAGAGTTCCTCAGGCACTCTGTCTATCAGGTCTAATCCCTGAAATCTATTCGTCACCTCCACTGTATATTCATCAGGGATATGATTTAGATCATACCTGAATGGTTTAGTGGTTTTCCCTATGTTCTTCAATTTAAGCCGAAATTTTGCAAGAAGCAGCCACAGTCAGCTCCAGGTCTTGTTTTGACTGACTGTATAGAGCTTCTCCATCTTTGGCTGCAAAGGACATAATCAATCTGATTTCGGTATTGACCATCTGGTGAAGTCCATGTGTAGAGTCGCCTCTTGTGCTGTTGGAAAAGCGTGTTTGCTATGATCAGCGTGTTCTCTTGACAAAACTCTATTAGCCTTTGTCCTGCTTCTTTTTGTACACGGCCATGCTTGCCTGTTATCCCGGTGATTTCTTGACTTCCTACTTTAGCATTCCAATCCCCTATGATGAAGAGGACATCTTTTTTTGGTGTTAGTTCTAGAAGGTGTTGTAGGTCTTCATAGAACCGATCAACCTCAGCTTCTTCGGCCTCAATGGTTGGGGCATAGACTTGAATTACTGTGATGTTGAATGGTTTGCCTTGGATTTGTACTGAGATCATTCTGTCGTTTTTAAGATTGTACCCCAGTACTGCTTTTCCCACCCTTTTGTTCACTATGAGTGCTACTCCATTTCTTCTAAGGGATTCTTGCCCACAGTAGTAGATATAATGGTCACCTGAATTAAATTTGCCCATGCCTGTCCATTTTAGTTCGCTGATTCCCAAGATGTCGATGTTCCATCTTGCTATCTCATGTTTGACCACCTCCAGCTTACCTTGATTCATTGATCTTACATTCCAGGTTCCTAAACAATATTGTTCTTTACAGCATCAGACTTTCTTTTCACCACCAGACACATCCACTGCTGAGCGTCCTTTCGGCTTTGGCCCAGCCGCTTCACTCTTTCTGGCGCTACTTGGAAATACCCTCTGCTCTTCCCCAGTAGTATATTGGACACCTTCCAACCTGAGGGGCTCATCTTCCGGCATCATATCTTTTAGCCTTGTGATACGTTCCATGGGGTTTTCTTGGCAAGAATACTGGAATGGGTTGCCATTTCCTTCTCCAGTGGACCACATTTTGTCAGAACTCTCTGCCATGACCTGTCCGTCTTGGGTGGCCCTGCATGGCATAGCTTATGGCTTCACTGAGTTACGCAAGCCCCTTCGCCACAACAAGGCAGTGATCCATGAAGGGGAGTGCTCTGGATACCTTGAGGGAAAGCCATGGAAAATCATCCACTTTATGTCTGTGGTGTGGATGTGTGTCTTAACTACACTGTACTTGCAGCCCATGTAACAAAACCCTGAGGGCTGAGTTTGCTGTGATGTATAAAGAAAAGAAGTTTCAGGGAGGGGCAATTTGAAGCACAGAAGCAGAAGGGCCTGTGTGTGTGCTTAAACCACGGGTGGGCAAGCTGTGGCCCTCACCCTGATTCCATGCAGCCCTCGTCCTAATTCCATGTGGCCCTTTGCCTAATTCTCAAAGCCCTCTGTACATGATTGGACCTCTGGCAAGAGCAATCTGTCCCTTCCCTGGCAGCCCACTGGACAGGGAGGGAGAGAGAGAAAAGGGGTTGGCAAAAAGAGAAAAAGGGTAACCCACCTTCTTTTGGCTCTGGCCATGCCCACTGTTGATATGTGGCCTCTGACAGCACATTACCCATGAGAGAAGGTGACCCTCGGCAGAAAAAAGGTTGCTCAATCTTTCCCTACCTGCTACTTCTCCACTCCAAATTCCCCCACACACACACACACACACAGCTGCTCCATCCACCCACCCACCCAGGGGCTCCATATGTGTGTTTACCCTAACAATCAATTCTGCATTTGGACTATGCCACACGTGTGTGCGGTTCGAATGGATGGTGATCAGCACACTTTCAGTTTGGCTTCCTTGTAATCTTGGGCATGATGTGTCAGCGTGCTCAAAAGCATTCGCCTGGAAACACACTAGGGGCCATTTCACTTTGCATTTGGGGCCAAAGTGGACAAGATCCATGATTAGGATCTCCCGCAGTTGTTTTTACTCATTAGCAGTCCCAAGTAGCTGCTTGCTCTGAAGATGGGGGCATTGCAGCCATTCACGCCTTCCTGATGAACACACATGTGGAGTACGTGTGTTTGCCAACCCATATTTGTCACATTCACACTTAGCATCTTTAGGTGTACACTGTATTCTAAAAAATGTAATGAATTGGCCGTTAGTACATGGAATCAAGGCGAGAGAAGCAAGTGGGATCTGGGACACAAAAATGAGTGGAATGTCAGGATATCCAGGCTGTGAGATGGGATTCTTGCTCTCTTCAGATGCAAATCTTCCTCCAACAGCCTCCTTCTTGTTCCTTTGCTCTCTGCTGATGGCCCATTTCCTGTTCTTTTCTGTTTTCTTTCCATCTGTCTATCGATCTGCCTTTGTGACTGTACATCTGGGCCTTTACCCACAGGAATGCTTTGGGGTAATTATCCTTTTTGTTTCTCTTTGGGGGATACAAGTGAGGGAAATAGGGCATGAGTGGAAGAACCTAGTTTGCTTATCTGTCTGTTGCATTACTTTCAATTCACATAGACTCATTTGAGAAAAGTACCTTGTGACCCTGCGACTCGGAGAGGGTCTTCTAAAATGTGCTCTGATTCTGATATGTGCTTTCTGGGACTATATATAATTACGAAATGTTCTGTGCAGAAAAAGCCAGTCAAAACCCACAGTCCTATTAGTGCCAGAGCATTATTTAGCCTACATCAGCTGTGTAGCAGAGTTGTGTAGCAGGGGTCTTAGTAGCAGGGGTCTTATCTTATACTCAGGATAAATAGTGCCCTGGGCGTGGAGTGCCTTTGGTGCCCCCTCTTCTCGTAGTCAGCTTTGCAGGGCCAGCCAGAGGATTTATGGGGCCTGGTGCAGGTGTGATGTCCTTCCAGAATGACATGGTCAAAGCCATGGTCTCTCAGTCACTGTGCCACCGTTTGCAAAACCAAAGCTCAAAAAGCCACATTCTGAGCAGTGACAGTGCGCTATGCAACACAGCAGAACTAACACAGGTTTTACTTAAGATCTTTTTTGTTTTTTAGCAGTTCCTATCTTTTTGTAAGCATTCTTTAAAAATCATAAAGAAAATTTATAAACAAAAACGGTATTCAGCTGACCTCTTACAGCTTACGGTTTTATTTTATTATTATTTATATGGTGTTCACAGGGTTGGTGGTATTTGAAGTGCGAAGTGCTCGGTAACGTCGCCTCAAAGTAAAGCTGTGTTCCACTGAATTTACCTAGCACAAATGACATCAAAGTGGAAATTGAAAAAGCATAATTTAAAGTTAATTGAGGGAAGATAATTTTGGTACTTAGTACCCAAACAACCTGTAGAACCTTGAAAGAAATGTTACAGATGTTACACTTGCTTTTTGCCACCGTAACTCAGCTCAGCTTGGTGCCCCCCTCAGCTTGGCGCTCCAGGCGACTGCCCAGCTCACCCACCTCTAAGGCCAGCCCTGCTCATACCTCATATGGTCCCTTAAGACTTTTTAAAGTGTCTGCTTACTGCAGTTTTTGACAGGCCATTAGAATCACCCTGTGTGAGTAGCTGCTAGTCACAAAGCTGTGCCAGAAAGGAGGCACGAGAGGGCCCATGTGAGGAAAGGCTGTGCCCCCGCGGATACAGGGGTGCTATAATATTTGAATCATATTTGGGGCTCCTTCAGCTGGTGTTTAAGCCAGGAGCCCAGCTTTGATGCATGCTGGCTTTCCCCAGCCAGAGAAATCCAGCACACAGTGAAGCCACCCTGACTGAGGAGCCAGATGGAAGAGTGCTTCTCTGCCCAGTGCCTTATCAGGGTGGCTTCTCTGCACGTAGACTTTCCCCTATCCAAAGTCCTCTTCAGGAGCCCTTCCAAGGGTCAGAGCTATGGGAGAGGTAGGGGCTTCAGGGAGGGGAGACAGGCTCATTTGAGGCCCTGCAGGCCAGATGGGCCAGCCTGGCAGGCTGAACTGGCTCATAATCCAGTGGTTCCTCACCCTGGGGAAGGCAAATTGCCAAGGCAACAATAATCTGAACTTGAACTTGCTAGACGTGAGCTCCTCTTACTGAGGGGGTGCCATTTCAGGCTCCATTGGTGTGCTGGGGGAGCAAAGGGGAGGACATGATTCCAAGCAAATCTCCAAGGCAACCCAGAGACTGCTTTCCCTTGTAAAGCTGCTGCGAACACCTGGGGCCCCGAGGCAGTTTTCAGCACTGAGTGATAGCCGAGGCAGGTGATGCCTCCAAGATGAGGGGAGGGGCTCCCCCTCAGCTGCTTCCAGGACTGCCAAATCTCAGCGCTTCATGGCCTGCATTGGCAGCTGTAAAGGGGAAACGCTTCTCTTGCCTGCCAAAGCAGCAACCCTGTCTTGGATCCATTCAAGAGTGAATGGCAAAAATTCAGTGTTCCTTATCCATGTCAAGTTAATCCTGACTCATTAAATTTGTTGGGCTACAGAGTAACTCTGTGACTGTGCACTAAAACGTAAGGCAAAAATATCCCACCCTCACCCCTTCCACCCCTGCCCCCAGCAGATCTGAACTCCAGATTGTAGCTCCCAGACTGGGAGCAAAAATTGTAATCTGTTCCTTTCCCAACTCCGCCTTCCCAATACCTTGGTTTTGAAAATGTGGCTCATCTTCCAGCATTGTTCAAAGCTGCCATTAAGAAGACAGAATGTTTTTGTTCTCATTTGCCCTAAACAATGGAATGAAATTGCAGGGAGATACTTTTCAGGTCACATATTCTGGGAAACATTGTAAGTGTGAGACAGGCTAGACAATGGGACAAATTTTCCACAAAAGCTATATATTTTCTTTCAGTAGAAATCCATACTGGTTGCTTCCCAATTTATAATTGAAAGACACGGAAGCACTCTTGATAGTAGGGTAGCTGCTTACACCTTGCCCCAAAAGAGGACACAATGTTGCATGCAATTGTCCTATGGCAATTTATATGTATAGGTGATCACCTAGCCCAGCTAGGAAATATTCAACCTGTTCTGGAGGGGTCGCACTCCCTGTAAAGGATCATGTTCATAGTTTGGGGGCGCTCTTTGACCCAGAACTGTCCCTTGAGGCACAGGTGGACTTGGTGGCACGAAGCACCTTTTATCAGCGTAGAATGATATTCCAACTACACCTTTATCTGGACAGAGATAGCGTAGCTGCAGTTATCCATGCTCTGATAACCTCTCATCTGGATTACTGCAATATATTTGGGGCTGCCTTTGAAAATGGTCCGAAAACTTCAGCTGGTCCAAAATAGGGCAGTGAGATTGTTTATAGGGACTGGCCAACGTGATCACATTACTCCAGTACTTTTCCAGCTGCACTGGCTGCCAGTCCATAGGTAGAGGTAAAGGTGTCCCCAGCCAGTCATGTCCGACTCTAGGGAGTGGTGCTCATCTCCATTTCTAAGCCAAGAGCCAGCACTGTCCAAAGACACTTCCGTGGTCATGTAGCCGGCATGACTGAACACCGAGGTGCACGGAATGCTGTTACCTTTCCTGCTGAAGTGGTACCTATTTATCTACTTGCCAGTCCATATCCGGGCCCAATTGAAAGTGCTGGCATTAACATTCAAAGTCCTAAATGGCTTGGGGCCAGGCTATCTGAAGGATCAGCTCCTCCCATATGAGCCTGCCTGGACTCTAAGATCATCTTCAGGGGCCCTTCTCCGTGAGCCCCTGCCAAAGGAAGTGAGGCAGGTGGCTACCAGGAAGAGGACAAAACGAGCACACCGTGGCGCCCCAGCTGTGGAATGAGCTCCCTAGAGAGGTTTGCCTGGTGCCTACGGTGTGCTCGTTTTGACGCCATGTGAAGACCTTTTTTATTTTCCCGGTATTTAAGCATATTAGCTTCCTGGTCTTTTAGCTCTGATGTTTTAAATCTGTATTTTAATCTCTGCATTGCTGCTAGGTTTTATTCTGGGTGTACAAACCATATTGTGGTTTTAAGCTTTCATATTTTATATTGTTTTATGCTGCACCTTGTGGTTTTAATTTTTGTGAACTGCCCAGAGAGTTTCGGCTATTGGGCAGTGTAGAAGTGAAATAAATAAATAAATAAAATATAGATGCAAATATATAAATAACTAATAGAATTTAAATAGAAATACAATACTCACCATAGTGGGGAAGACTGTGGACAGGTGACCTGTCTGTCTGCTTTCCAGTAAAAAAAAGGAAGCAAAGTGAGCAGGTAGTATATGGCAGTGAAAGGAACATGAAGGCCCTGAGGATGGGGGCATCTGGTAGTGTATGTACGGGCTAGTGGAGGGGTGCTTTCCTTCCTATGCCCCCTCCTTTCCCAGATTTTGGCTCGTTCCCTCTTTTTTTTTTCCTCTGAGAGAAGAATAGAAAAGGTTGTGTGTGAGAGAGAGGCAATTTCCTCTGCTTGGTTGCCGCTATGTACATGTGTGTATAGTGTGGTGCACAGACGAACACACATACGCACATGAGACCTGAGAGTATGTGCGGTTTTATTGCAACGCCAAATTCACATGCATGTTTAAGAAAACCTGCACAGAGGCTGGGAAGGAAATTGTCCTCGATGCCTTCTATAGTAGAGAATAGGCAGTGTGGCTGTCCTCCGAGCCCTTACCAGAGGGAAATAACAAAAGGAGCATGCAGCCAAGACAGCAGTGGGTAATTTAACAGAAACAAGCGAGGGGAAAGGGCTGCTGCTACGTTGAGAGTAGGCATGGCGGAGAATTCCGCCACGGATCTTGGTGAGGCCGAATGCCAGTGCATTCAGCCCCCTGAAATCCATGGCGGAACGAAGCCCCCCCGCCCCACGAAATGGGCCCAGAACGGAGCACCTACCTGCTGCCTTCCGCGCTGCATTGAGAATGGCGGCCACGTCTGCGGCCGCCATTAACTTCTTCCATATAGCCGTGATAGGCTACGTAAATACTTACGTAGCCTATTATGGCTAACGCAGGGACGCCATTTGCGTCCCTGCAGAAGCTGTGATAGCCTACGTAAGTACTTACGTAGCCTATCATGAAAAAACAAACAAACAGCGAACGCAAATGGCGGCGGCTACGGCAGCCGCCATTTGCGTTCCCTTTTTTTTCTGCCATGATAGACTACGTAAATATTTACGTAGCCTATCACGGCAAAACAGAGGGGCACAAATGGCGTAGTGGCCGCCATTTGCGCCCCTCTGTTTTGCTGTAATAGGCTACGTAAATATTTACGTAGCCTATCACGGCGGGAAAAAAGGGAACACAAATGGTTGCTGTAGCCACCGCCATTGGCGCCCCTCTGTTTTGCCATAATAAGCTACATAAATATTTACGTAGCCTATCACGGCTTCCGCAGGGATGCAAATGGCGTCCCTACACAGGATGCCATTTGCGTCCACACCAGCCCGGCAGCGGCTGGAGGCCCCGCTGCGGGTTGACCTGGCCGGCGGCTCTGCGGCCTGACCGCGGAGCGGAGCCAGCTGGGCAGGATTCCGGGGGGGGGGAGGAACGGATCGCCTCCCCCCACCTGCGGAACCCAGCGGAGCCAGGTAAGTGGGGTTTCGTATACCCCTAGCTGAGAGAAACTCACTCTTGAGGTCACCACCAGGAATACACAGTAAAGACGAAAACGTTTTTCGCAATCATCTATTTGACATGATGCATGACGATTTTGTATGTTCATGCAAGTTTTATTTTGGTAAAATATTTTGGCCTCTTGCATGCGCCATCCACAGAGCTGTGCTCGTGAGAGGGGATCCCTGTAGGGCAGCATTCACAGCCTGCCATGCTGGCTGGAATTATGGGAGTTGTAGTCCGACACATCTGGAGGACCCCAGGTAGGGGAAGGCTGCCCTGGGGTTTTATTGCGTTTTTTCCATCCTCCCCTGCCAGCCTCCATCCCAGCACACATGCTGCTGGTCACACTTTGGAACCTTGCCCAGCCACTGCCTCAACTAGGGGGACCCATCTATGCTTTCCACAGAGGTTGCAGAAGGTCATAGGGTCAGACCCGAGTCCTCTCTAGTCCTGCATTCTGTTCATGCAGTAGCCAACTAGATGCCCTGGTGCTTCTGAGGGGACCCAGCATGCAGGCTACTCAGTCTAGTAAGGGTAGCCTGCACACACGGCGCTGCGGAGGAGCAAGGTTCTTGGATCCCGCTATGGATGGCGAGGATGGGCTTCTCGTTCAAACAATGTTGTAAGCCTTCCAGTGTAAGGGGAGCAGCACCACAGATGTGACAATTGTACCATTTGACTTCTGGCATCTTGACAAAGAATGTTTAATCTCTTGTCCTCTTCAGTGGAACCGCAGGCCTTTCCCTCGGAATTCTGGGTTTCTTTACCAACCTTTTTTCCATCTCTGATTTACCATGTGATCTGGAGGAGGCCAATCAGACACTAGCTGGGTCTTTTGAGCCTGATCAATATAGCTGGCTCTTGAATCAAAGATGCAAGCTATATTGATCAAGAAATGTAATAAGCCAGGCTAGGAATAATATTTGAGGGAAGCATAGACCCGTGCACCGATGGTTGTGCACTGATTAACTGTTGTGAATGTTTAGTTGACTTCTCATTGCCTTTTAACCAATTAATTAATTGAAAATATTTAAATAAATTGGATAGATAGATAGATAGATAGATAGATAGTTAGATAGATAGATAGATGTGTGTGTACTCTTGCACTGAAAACTTCCAAGACAGGTGCATTTTTCACACTTTATTAGTGTAGATGTTTTGATGAATATGAATGGTTTAGCTTGACACACTCAGTGGGGAACCAGAGTCATAGCAGAAAGTCCTTAATGGCTTGAAATCTCTCCGCAGCCTAAGAAAAGTGACACTATTATAATTTGGAGACAAGGAGAGGGCTAAACTACATTGGCATGAAATGCGTCTTTGGGATTTCCCCCCAAAGCAAATACCCATTTCAGGGATTTTCCTCAGGACTGCAGTAGGGGATGAACAGGTTAAATTCCCCCTCCATGCTTCCTGTGAACCCAATAACTACCAGCCCCCCTGCTCTGCCCTGCACGCACCCCCCACCCCCGCACACACACACACAGCTGATGCTATTTGGATTTTGGCCCAGAGAGAGACAATCAGAAGCACTTGCAATTTGAATTTAGGCAGAGACAGACAGTGAGAGATGAGGGGTGGCTGGAACAGTTGCTCTGTGGGAATTTGATGTCAGATCAGCGACTGTGTTGACTTGTTTAGGAATCAGTTTGTTTCCACTGTATTCTGCTTGTATATTTGTAAACAAAACAAAATATTACATAAGCTCCCCATGTCTTCTCTCTCATACAAAAGAAGCAAATACTTCTAGCTCTTCCTCAGGACTTTTCACTGCCCTGGGAAGAGGGGAGAGTACATAACAGTCCACTGAAGGAAACGTGAGGCTCATGATTTTTATTTTAAGCTACTAGTCCTCGTTAGAAGGAAAGACCAGCTTCAGTCTTTTTCTTCTCTGACACAACTGACACTGAAGTAGACTAAAAAAAACCCAGTGGGCGTGCCTTTAATTTCCAGCCCTGTTCATTAAAATCTGCCCTCACCGAGTAAAACTGACCCCACTGATTAATCACCTAATGCCTCCATTGATTAATGTACCAATTAAAGATGGCAGCCCTTGTCTAGTGCCAGTACAAGACATTTTGCTGACTGAAGCAGAATCCAAATGGAGCTGCCCCCACGAGGGCCAACACCTTTAAGGAGTCTTGCCACACCATTCAGATGCCAATTTATTCATTCATCTATCTCTCCTTCATGGTGCTGACTGAAACAAGTTGCTTCAGCCTGCTGCGTTGCAGTGCCAGCCCTGCCCTTTGAATTGATCCACAGAAAGCGATTGTTGTAAGGGAGCACCACTTCTTTGCAGACGACAATCCAGAAACGTCTCCTCTGCAATCCCAGCTGAAATGCATGGGAGTTTTGTGAGAGCACCGCTATGAACTGGGAAATATGAACTGGGAAATTCCCTTTTTCTGTTGGAGAATTCTCCACGAATTGTGCCTCCACTGGTTGTATCTTCAGTTTTTCAGAAATCTTTGGTCAATGAAGGGTGTGTGTTTTTTAATTAGTCCTGGACAGGAGATTGGAGGAGGGGATGAACGCCTGCCTGCCTGCCAGAAAACAAGGCGTTGGTAGGTTAAAGGGTAATTTCTGAGATGGGACAGATGGCAAAGCAGCAAGGCACCCCGTAGTTCTGTGGTGAGGCCTGTTCTGTTTAGCATGCTGATGGAGGACCTGGAGGAGGGGCAGGAAAGAACGC
The DNA here is from genome assembly GCF_057233095.1 of Heloderma suspectum. Taxonomy (NCBI): domain Eukaryota; kingdom Metazoa; phylum Chordata; class Lepidosauria; order Squamata; family Helodermatidae; genus Heloderma; species Heloderma suspectum. Next base: position 172,932,647 of record NC_139461.1, read on the forward strand.
TGTGACGAACTTTAGAAAGGATGCAAACATTCCAACGTGAAGTCCAAAGCAAATTGCAGAAAGTTGCAGATAAACCTTGCAAGCCAAGGTGATGGAGCCATAAAGCAGCAGGTGACATCCAGCACTAAAGTAATGCACAGTGGGAAAATACTATTAATTCTAATTCAACATTATACAGTGTTAGATTTGAAACTAGCCGTTGCCGCTCAGGAATGCAATCTTAAAAGTATACCAAAAACACTAGGATAGGGTATTGTTGTTGTTTAATGTTAATAATCACTTTATAAAAGCTTGTTCCCATCTCCCATAGCACCGATTCCCATTCTCATGAGGTTGGGATCACTTGAACATTCTTCTGGATAAGCAGCTCCTATGTGGCTGGAAGAATATCTGAACTTCTGAAGGGCACCCTGTGTACAAAAGACCCTGGTTAGATAATATTATGAGGCCTGGAGGGAGGATAACTTTCCTTCCTGGTGGACCCCTTCTTTATGTGGTTTCCTGAGGAAAAGAACTTCTGATATGTTCTTCTGATGAACCTCCTGACACACCCTAGTCTGTCCAACTGCTTGGGGAGTTTCTGAGCTCTGTTGCCAAGGTCCCCTCCCTTCAGCCTAGCTCTAAGGAAAAAGGAAAAAGAAAGGTAGTTTGGACTTTCCTTCCCAAAGCCCCCAAACAGAACCCTTTCAAAATCTTAAAACACAGGTGGTAGCTTTGTAACCATGCGGTCTTTCACATGGTCCAATATAAAAAGGAGTTTATTTAGGCAGTAAAGGGAAATGAAGGGAAAAGAACAGGGAAGGCAGCAATCACACACATACACAAAATTGCAAATAAAAATTAAAAAGTCAGTCTAAATTACAGTCACATTATCTACTTGAGAAAGGTCTTGGGTCCCAGAGTATCTGTCGAGTTTATTGCAGAGAGGATGATCTCTGTGTGTGTATGTGAGAGAGAGAGAGCATCTGGCTTCCAGTTACATGGTATATGGGAAGCTTTAGGAGGACTAAGTGAGTCTTTCTTTTTATGGGGATCTCAGTTCCGTAAAAGCTAGTCCCTTAGCAGAGACTGATGGTTGGTCTGTCCAATAATGCAATAGCCTCCGTTTCTGAAGTCAGTAGTTTAGCCAGCAAATCAGAAAATTACCTAGTGGCTGGACCCACCTTCTTAACAACTGCAACTTACATCTCAAAAGCCCAAGATGGTTGGAACCAGTCAGCCTATTCAAGAAAAGGGATTAAGGTTTTGTTTGCATTTTGGAGGACAAAAAATAAGGCTAGATAAAACTCTTCAGGTAGCACTCTTCAGGTGCTAACCAACCAGATGCTCTAGGGGGCACTTTGGATATAAGAAGTAGGGGTTTGTCACAGATGACAAACCCCTACCCCTATGACTTTGCGTGTATAGGCTGCGTGGTTATGGGATACCCAATGTACTTATCCGGCATAACCACTGGCACAACCATTCTTACATAACTTGATCCTAAGTCAACCAATTAAAGTATCTTTTGTCAATTAGGGCTCATTCCTATACTCACTTACCTGGGAGTAAGCTCCATTCAACTCAGAGGAACTTACTTCTGAGTAGACATGTATGGGATTGACCGCAAGCCAACTGCCTTTTCACCAATGAATGCATTTACATGTATTTGCACTTTCCCCAAAATTCAATGTACGTGCCTCTTCAAGATAGTGTGGACAAAATGAGATAACGTACAAAAGCCACCCCTCACTGGCCAAGATCTAAAGATCCCTCCATATAACAAGTCCTGTGTGCCCAAGGAAACATTGGACTTGAGCTTCTCCAAGAGTAGTCTTCCATGCCATGTGGCAGACTTTGGAAACTGAGGGGACTTCCAGAAGTGGTTATTGATCTTGCACAGGTCTGTTGCTCATAGAAAAAAGGCAGCTAATATTGTACCCGTGACCTTTTTTTATCTGTTGTATACATTTTCCTGCAAGAGAATTTGAAGTAAAAAAAAACCCAACCCAACCTCTTCTGAACTTCAATTTTGTTACTTCTTTGAAGACCTTAACTATTTCTATAGATCTTAAATATACCCTTGCACCTACCTAAAGTAGTTATTTGGGTCCCAGCTATTAGATTCTATTAGAAGGAAAGCCCATCTTTAAGGTTTTCCTTTTCAGACCTCATTATATTAACAGATCAAAAGCAAGACAGTATCAGAAAATGGCCAGGTGTGTCCCTAACTCACAGCCTCAGATAAAAAAAAACAACTTAACAATTAAACTTGGCCTCCAACAATTAACTACTAAAGGTTTCATTCATTAGACTGCAATCCAAACCCACATATCATGGAGTGAGCCCCACTGAGCTCAGCAGGACTTAGTTCTGAGTAAACATGCATAGGATTGTGCTATTATTCTCCCAATGAAATGGATCAAAAATTGCAAGCCTACTTTATATATGCTTTTCTGTATATGAGTATTAAACTCTGTGTACATATGGCTAGATAGCATCACCGATGCAATGAATATGGACTTGAGCACGCTCTGGGAGAGAGCAGAGGACAGGAAGGCCTGGCGTGCTATGGTCCATGGGGTCACGAAGAGTCGGACACGACTGAACAACAACACATACACATACAGAAAATACATTTGTACCTATGGAAGTCAGGGATTTCTACCAGATCCACCATCATGAGAGCCAGGAATGGCAATTATAAAAATTATGAAGTATATAAAATCTGCAAACACAGTGCTTTTATTCATGGACAGGTAGTCAAGGTAAACTTGATGTTTGTTCCAAGAGCTTTGAATGTGGTGCTTGTTGAGCAAATTTTAATTAGGGTTATATTTACTTTCTCCCCCCCCCCCCGCCCCTTTGGGTAGCTGTTAGATCTGTTGTTGTGCTTCCTATTGTTTTAACCCTTATAAAAAGAGTGCTTAATCCTTTGTCTTGAAACATCTCACTTTAGAGATTTTCAAGGACACTTGACAAGGACTTGGCTCTTTCATAGGGCTCACATGCTTTGTTTTATTAGCTTCAACCTAGTTCAAAGTACAAAAATACAATGGTCTGGTCCCTCTTGCATCAAGATCCTCTCTGTTAGCTCTAAATTTTAATTTGTCAGCAGGATGTTCTGGTTAGCTTAAGTGTTTTGCTACATGAGCACAGCCCTTATCGAATGTGCAACAGAGAGTGGGATGGGGATGAGGGTGGGGAGTGACCATATGGCTGACATTGTGGGTGTGCAGACACATGTGCATTGGATGGAGCTTTCCAACACCACGTACTGCACACCCATCACCCATTGGTGTGAGAATCTGTGTCAGAATTGCCTCATCTGGGAGGGAGAAACCTGTCCCTGTGCAAATTACCACTCTTGCTGGACCAGAGTTAAGGTGCTTTGTCTTCCCTGTGGACGTTTGGGTAGGATTACAAAGATTGCAGACCCCACTTACCAAAAAAGTAAACAAGGCCCAATGCAATTCATATTGTTGCCTTTCTTCAGGACAAAATCCAAAGGACTCTCTAGCCATAAGTTTCTGGAGTGATTGTGCTCAAGGTTAGGATAGGAACATAGGAGGTGCCTTGATCCTGAATCAGATTGTTAGTTCATCCAACTCCCTATTGGCACCAGCTCTCCTGAGTTTCAGACAAAAGTCTTTTCCCAGCTGTACCTAGAAATTTGATGGTGACTTACACATCACCCCAAAAGAGGAGATGTTTTGCCACAAAAGAAGACAGAGATTTTCATAAAATGTGCATATGCTAATTTATATGCATAGATGCACATTTAGAAATAATGACTGTAATTTAAATAGAAATCCAACACATCTCACCATAGTGGGGAAGATTGTGGCCTGGTGAGCTGTGTGCCTGCTCAGTCGGCTCTCCAGGTGCTAACTGTGGGTGGGCAACTTCAAGGGCTCTCCTGGCTCTTCCTTTTTGTGGTTCTTTATCTTTAAACCAGTGTTGGATTGGACTGCCCTTCAAATAGAGGCTGCCTTCAAAAAAGAGGGCTGTCTTCTGTAAAGCAGGTCACACGGCCATCCTGCTTGGAGATGCCAGGGCTTGAACCTGGACCTTTTATTTGCAAACCATGGTGTGCTCTTCCACTGAGATGTGGCCCTTCCCAAGTTTGAGCAGTGGGACTCGTGTGCACAGAGTTCTTTGGCCTGTAGCATTATCTTCCAGAGTGCTGGCGAAGTCTGGCATTTGCCAGGGCCCTAAGCGCAGAGAAACGCCTAGTGCCACAGTAGTGCCACCAGTCTCGCTTTGCGTGGAGCGCCCAAGAGGCAGCATGAGGGAATTCTCAGTCTGCACACTCGACCTCTCCCAGGGTAAGGGTTAGGGGACACTAAAAGAGCTGTGGCCCGAACCATGTTGGACTTGGTTTTTTCTCTGCAGTCTGGAACTGGTTGTGCTTCTGTGGTGCTACCCTCTGTAATTTGCAGCCCCAAATTATTTCAAGTAAAATGTTGATATATAAATGCAAAGCTTAGTTGCCAGTTGATCAAACTGTGTGTCCATGTCTGTGTCCACATATGTGTGTGTGTGTGTATGTATGTATGTACGTATGTAAAGAAAGTGTTATTTGTAGTATTTAATCAAAATATTAATTTGCTTTACTGTTGATACATGAATGAAAGAATATTGTGAATATCATCCATTACATCTATAAGAATTTCCTCTGTGCCAAGAAATTGGAGAAAATGGATGGCTTTGTGCGCTTCATGAACACACCCAACACACCCCTGGGGCTGCTGCACTTGGCAAGGGAAGACCAGTACTGCTGGAGGACAAGCTGTTTTGCTGATCTTCTCATTGAGGAATCCCTGATAAGCTTCTAAGGAACTCCAGGCCACCCCAGAACAGTTTGTTTGGAAACCCTGATCTAAGGAGAGAGGGGTGTTTATTGTTTTGTTTTTTCAGATACAGGAAACCACAAATAAGCTTCACATAGCCTTCCAGATTTATATTCAGTTCGTTTGAAAATTACTGGTTTAAGGAGAGAGGTCCCCCCTGCTCCATACAGTAAGTCACAGTTAGCTCCACATAGTCTTCCAGATTTATGCCCATCTCCTTTGAAAATCCTTGGAAAACAGGCCACATGAGCTCTCCATGAGGAGAGGGGAGCTCTGTGTCTTCCTCAAAATGCCATGGCTTAGATCTTAAGTTAACTTAGGGCATAATCCTATGCATGTTTAGACAGAAAAAAGTCCTACAACTCCCAGTGTTCCCCAGCCAGACTTTTTTTCTGTCTAAACGTGCACAGAATTGTGCTCTTAAGGAAGTTAATGGAAGAAAATGTTTCCCATCCCCTTCACCCCCTGAAGCCATCTGAAAAGCCTTTGCAGAGGGTTAGGGGCCCTCCTGATCAATGTAGAGTGAGGTGGGGCTACTGCGGGGAGGAGAGGAAACTTCTCATCCATGAACTTCCTTAAGTTAACTTATCTTGGGATCCAAGCCATTATTTCCATCCCCCACCCCTTTTGGATGGACTAGAAATGAGCCCAATTTTGTCTTTCTGGTCTGGGTGGAAGATACTTAGAATTCAGCAATGTTATCATATGCCTCCATTTATCATTGCATAGCACTCTATCTAAGGAAGAGGTGGCTATTTGTGTATTATAATCATAGGCTATTGCATTGTGTCTTAAAGCATACGGGGAAAGGGGTGTTTTGCTGGTGCCATTTGACAAAGGAGACTGAAGAGAGAGAACGCGATGATTGCTCAGACCTACCAGGCACGTGCGCATATGACACACAGAGTGCAGTGGCATGATGCCTGTGCGACAGATGGCCCAACTCAGCAAGACTGTCAGATCACCTGTTTTAACCTTGTTATCGCACTCGTTCTCACAGTAATAGGATTTGAAATCAGCAGTCAAGTCAAGCGATAAGGGAATACTCTAGAGCTGCTGTGGTTTTTTGGTTGTTGGTGTTGTGTTTTGTTTTAATGCTCTCAGGCTGCCCGATTCTTGTGATCATGGATTCCATCATTTTAGTTTTAACATCTGTTCTTACTGTGTTATGACTTAAACACTGGCCATGGTGCAGTGGTTTTCAAACTGGGTTCCTCAATGAGAACATTAGTCATGGCGGACGAGCCTCCCCACCTAACAGCCTGTCCACCAATCCCAAGCTTCCCCTTCAGTGAGCAAGGGGGTTCTGGGCGTGTTCCAGTTCACATGAGGATGTGGTGAAGCCCAGCAGGAGTCGTCAAGGCCACGCCCTGTGTGCATCCTGGAGTGTGCTCCAGAATCTTCTGCAATGTGCAGATGTCCCTCAGTGGAAAAGTCTACGTGGAAAGTGCTCCCAGAAGGTAACATTTTTTAAGACCACTGATTAGTGCAACATTATAAATATGATTCCCCTCTCCCCCTCCCCCATCCCAAACACCAGAAAAGTAAAATTTGGCCCAGGATTTTCAACATATGCACATATCGGAAAGCAATAATTGCTGTTGCAGAATTACAGTGAGTTCAACCTGTGTTTGAGAGGTTCATTTTGTTCTCTCCCTTTTGTCTTGTTGTTTTGGGTGGGTTGTTTCTCCCCCCAACCGTACAGGACCAATAAAGGCCGGGACATTAAAACGATCAAGTCTCTTCGTGTTCTACGAGTTTTGAGGCCTTTGAAGACCATCAAGCGGTTACCCAAACTCAAGGTATTGTTGGTTTCATTTCAGGCAATGACAGTCCTTGTTAAAACTAGTTTTATTCTAACTAGTTTTAATTGAGAGCCAGTGTGGTGTAGTGGCAAGAGTGTGGGACTGGGAGCTGGGAGATCCGGGTTCTAGTCCCCACTCGGCCATGGAAGCTCACTGGGTGACTTTGGGCCAGTCACACACTCTCAGCCCAACCTACCTCACAGGGTTGTTGTTGTGAGGATAAAATGGAGAGGAGGAGGATAACGTAAGCTGCCTTGAGTTCCTTGCAAGAGGAAAAAAAGCGAGATATAAATGCAATAATAAATAATAATAAATAAATTATTCAGAACAGATCCAACATGAGCAATGAACGGCAGTCGTTGATGTTGATAGCTGCCCTCTTGCTTAAGGGATCTTGCTGTGCTAGGGTGACCAAATGCAATGGAAAAGAGGATGCTTGTACTTCTAATGGTTGCATAGAAGATGAAGTTTTGGCTGATACACTGGGCATATCTAGACCGCCAAGCTAATTGGTGCTTATATCAGTTTAACTGCATGGCTTCTCCCAACCGGGAGTCTGGTGAGGATGTTACAAATCCCTAGCCCCCACACACCCCGCCTCCACAAAACTACAATTCCCAGGTTGCCCTGGGAAGAGGGAATGGCTACTGTCCCAGTTTAAGTCTGAGGTGTAGTGCTATGCCCTTCACCAGGCAAGGACAGAATTGCTGTGCCTGCCCCAAATCTCTTTTTTGATACAGCTGTCAAAGGCAGAGGAGTCCTGTCTTCCCTTGCATCTGATCACCCTATACTGATTGTGCTGTCACTGCACTTCATAGCCATGCTGCAACTGCTGCTGCTTGCCAAATCCTTCCCTGCAGTTAAGGCAGGGGTGAGGAACTGTTTTTGCTATAAATGGCCAAATCAGGGGACCACATCAGATGGTGGACAGAGCCAAATCTGATGTTAGACAGACTCAGGGCATCTCTACACCAGCCTAAAATCCTGCATTTAAAATGGGGCTTTCTGCTTTCATTTTAAAGGCAGGATCATAACAACTCCCTTTTTCCCGTGCTTCCTTTCCCCCCACCCCTTCCCCTTCCTTCTCCCCGTATCTGAGTCTTCCATTATCGTTCATTGACCTTGGTCCTGTTCTTGCCGCTTTTCCTCTTTTCACAGAGGGAACTCAAGCGGAACACAGCGGGGTAATTTGGTAGCTCATTATCTGCGATCTATTTAAAAATGGAACAAAGGGCATTTAGTGCAGGAGACACCTTGAATGATCACTGCATCGTGTAAAGAGCCCGTGATGACTTCTCTGATTGAGCCATCTCAATCACAGGATAAAAGCTCCATGTGAAGGAGCCCCCAGAGCCATAAGAGGGTGAAGTTTGCAGCTCTGCAGGATTGCTTAGCTCTTGTTCCTTCTGTGCCAACCTATCCCTTCTCTACCCACCCCCACACACATATATACACGTATGCACATGGCGAAGCAGAAGTGGAAGTGATTTCCAGAGGGGTGGCCTGGAGTGCATGAATGGGCCTTCAGTATCCAATGTCCAGAGAGCCAGATTAATCCTTACCTACCGTGCAGAGCATTACATTGCAGCAATATGTTCAGGGCACTCTTCACACCTGAGTTTTTTAGCAGGATCGTTCTTCTTTAATCACTGGTATTCACGGGAGCTTTAGATGATGCTGCTGCTCTCCTACTGCTATCTTACAACTTTCCTTTCCTCTTCCCGTGTTATCTGAGAATGGGGAAAACCCGGCATTTTCTGTGCTTGTGATTCCCCCCCACATTTTTCCCCTTTAGCGCTTTGTCCCACTTTGTGTGGGCGTGTGCTGGGGGTGTTGCTAGGCAGTGTTGAATAACATTGTCATGACAACAAATCAGTGGGAAGGGGGCGCAGGTCTCTGACCAGGCTTCCAGTGACTGTTTGTGCCTCTCTCCCATTTTACTATGGGCTCCGAGATCCCCTTGAACTCAGCAGTGCTTACTTCTGAGTAAACTCATTGGCTGTAAGGCTTTCCTTTCCTGGGAGTAAGTACCATTGAACTCTTGTGTGGCTTGCTTCTGAGTAGGCATGCATAGGAGTGCATTTTAAGTCTAATTAGAGTAGCAGTAACTTCAGTGCATTTACTTTGAACCTCTCCCTCCCACTGACTTTACTGACTGCTTCTTCTCCCTTTTGCTCACCAGTTTGATGGGCTTTTTTCCTCCCAGGGTGGATGGGGAAGTCTCCCTTCTCAGCCACACAGGACAAAGGTTCGACAGTTAGGATTTCAATGGGTATGAAAAGTGCCTTTTCTCCTCCCCTGAATAAATTCATCATGCAGAGCTTGGAGCTTATTAAACATTTTTAATAGTTTCCTTTTCGTGTGTGGAGTTGTTTTAGGTAAGGCAGTAATGCTGAGGTGGTTTTCCATGGTACTCCCTCCCACCTAGCCAGCCACTATCACTTCTCCTAGCCCACCTCTCAGGGTTATTGGGAAGCCAGAGTAAGGGGGAAGAGCAACAACAGTGAGGGTGGGGGAGCAAGCTGGGTCTAATGAAGAAGGTGTACCCCGTGAAGCGGGGCGGGGGCGGGGGCTGCTAGGGATGGCTTGGTGCATTGACTGTATACAAGGTCCGTTTGTGGATTTCTTACTTCTGTTGTTGGGAACCCAGAAATCAGTATACCCTTCAAACTCAGTAGTGCAAGCAATATACTGCATTTAATTCCATCAAACGCTGACATATTTAGCAGAGAAAGACTAGCAACGCCAGCAACCTCAGGGTAAGCCACCGAGAAGACCCTCTCTCCCTCGGAGGAAGGAGGGGATCAGCTCCCATAGCCCCCTATCGAGATCACTTCCGACTTCCCTCCTGCTGTAGAGGAATGGAGGGATGGGCGGAGCCATCAATCATGTTACAGGAACCAATGATCAGGGGAGGGGAGGGGGTATGGAGCCATCAGCCCCCTTCTGTCCTGATTGTTCCATGCAGCTCGGCCCAACCATGAAAAGATATAATGCAGAGGGACGTGCTATGAGAGATGCCTGTATACAGGGCCAGTCTAAATCCCGGAAAAGATCAGGAATCAAAAGGAACAGTTTGTAGTGGAATAAAATGCCAGGTGTGAAGAGAGCCAAAGAGTACATGGGGAAGCACTCATAACTGTAAAGGATGCCAAATAATGTAGACAGCCCAATATTGCTAATATTCCTACTTGTTTGGTGCTTTCTCATTTGTTTGGTTTAATGTGGTGAAGAAAATGCCTTGATTAATGACAGCTTTGATGCTCTTTATGTCCTCTTTGACAAAAAGCATTGTTGTTTACTTATGATGAATCATATCTTCTGGGTTTGCCTCCCCCCCCTACCCTCAGGCAGTCTTTGACTGTGTCGTAACATCACTGAAGAATGTCTTCAACATACTCATTGTCTACAAGCTCTTCATGTTCATTTTTGCCGTCATCGCAGTCCAGCTCTTCAAGGGCAAATTCTTCTACTGTACAGACAGCTCGAAGGATACGAAAAAAGATTGCATGTATGTATAGTGGTACAAAGCCTGTAGCCATGCATCCTGACACAAACTGTTTTCTGTGCAATCTCCTCTAGAAAACTGTGAAGAGCTAAAGAAGCCCACATTGCATCCTGCAGTCTTCCACTGTGAACATTTTGTACATTCTAGATGATCACAGGTCCTTGCCAGGCTGTGTGGGGGTGGGGGTGGAAAGTCTTTTTCTTATTTGCAAATGGAAATACTCTGGCGTACCTAGTGAGTCTCCTGAGTATGTAGAAGCCACTACTTTATTTTTGGTTGGCCCTGTTTTGTTTCCAAACTGATAATCAACCACACAAGTTCATTATTAGAGAGAATGATATCCAGCGCTCTCAAGGGAAGCACGGACATTAATCCTTGTATTCAGGTATGGGAAGAGCTTCTTAACAATTCTTGACCCATTAGTTTCAGATTTCTTTACCTAATCCTGCTGTTTCTTGCCTTTTCTTCCTAAACCTGGAGTTCTGTGCTCACTAACATGCCTGTGTAGAATGGTACTGGTAGCCCAACGGTCATTTTAGAGTAGGAAATGCTGCTTCTACTGGAGGCAATTGGAAGTGGAGGAACAAGGGGAGCTAGGACCCCAGAGGACCCAGGCCTGCCCCAAAGGACCCAGGCCTAGGATCCCAAAGGACCCAGGCCTGCCCCAATCGCATAGAAAGTGGGAGGCAGAGAGTCTGGTATTTAGAAAGGGGCACACAGTTCAAGGGAGCTGAACCCTCCCTGTGCCTGCTGTTTTGATCCCTGTAGTCTCTCACCCCAGGGGCTCCCCCGCCTTCCCCAAGCTCATTTCTAGTATTGCAGCCTGACTGATGGAAAAGTGACACTGGGAAAAAAGCTGCAGAGAGGTCATTTGTAAACAGGGGAAGGCTTTAGCACCCCGGCCTGTGCTCCCCCTCCACCCTAATAATTCCCTGCTGTACTAGAATCTTATGTCTTGAGGTGTCTTCCTTCCCCTTTCAGGATGTAGAGCAGGGCTGGGAAACCTGCAGCCCTAGGCCACATGTGGTCCTTGGGCTAATTTCAGCAGCCCTCTGCATGCGATCAGTTGAAACCTCTGGCAACAATGATCTATCTAGGGAACATCTAGTTCCTGGATGGGAAGGAAGAAGGAGAGAAAGAGAAGGGGGTGGCAGACAGAGAAAAGGGGTGAGCCACGCTAATTTGACTGTGGCCCCACCCACTGCTAGCTTCAGCCCCACCCACAATCAAAACATGGACCCCAATGTATTACCTACACAGCAGTGTGGTTCTTGGCAGAAAAGAAGTTGCCCAGCCCTGATCCAGAGGCTAACAGTCTCTCCTGATCTGACAGAGGCAACTACGTGGACCACGAGAAGAACAAGATGGAAGTGAAATGCCGAGAATGGAAGCGCCACGAATTCCACTATGACAATATCATTTGGGCTTTGCTTACGCTCTTCACTGTCTCCACTGGAGAAGGGTGGCCACAGTGAGTATTTCCCTTGGCCCTCCCTAGTGCTGTTCCTTAACAAAGCATTGTCTCTCAGCCTCAGACTTTTCCTGTAATAAGAGGCTTTTCCTGGTACATTTATGTTTTATTGGCAAAAACAAATAAGTGCAAGATGTTGAACTCTGCTCTGGAAGGGAGATGCATTTATTGATTCTGATCGGGATACAGGAACAGTCAAGTTGCCCTCATTCTGCAGACCTGCACGACAAAAGTCTCCCATTATAACCTGAGGGGATTTCTCCAGGCAGGGAAAGAAACCCCTGCTTGTAGGCTTTCCTGAGGCACCCGGTTGGCCATTATAGGAAGCAGGGTACTTCATATGCTGTTACGTTTAGATGAGTGCAGACAAACTGAAAAGCATCCACCACAGATCTACAGGGACTGAATTCGGATGACATGCCATGGCTTGTCGTGGGTTACTTAACCCATGACATCATATATCCAACCCCCACTCGGGGGTTGTTGTATCGTAAGAACCCAGTGAGTATGGGTTATGTGAGGGTTAAACAACCATGGGCTATGCGAGGGCTGTTTAACCCTCACATAACCCATGTTCACCAGGTTCGCACAACATGACAACCCCCAAGTGGGGGCTGCATATTCAAAATGGCAGCTGCACCTGCCTGCCCATGCATCAGCCTCACCGTGGGTTCATAACCCATGGGGGGCTGTCGCATCTTGAGACGTGTTCTCTTTCTATAGATTATTAAGTTTAGAACCAATCTATGCATTGATGCAGCAACATTTCATAGTGCTTTTCCTGGACTATACCACTTCAGAATGCTATGGGGGGAATAAGATATCTAAATCTTCACATACACATAAACACAACACACACCACCACAACACACAACAATCTCTCTGCACTTAAAAATTGTGACACTGGGGAGTAAGGTAGAACTCTTCTCCATCCCATTGCTTCTTTTCTATATGCAGGGATTTGTGCATGTGTGTGTGTGTGGGGGGGTATGTTGCAATATATGATTCCCATACCTGTGATGTTGTATCGAAGAAATGTTTCAATTGATCATGATAGATACATAGATCAGCTGTTAGACATACATTTCTTACACAATGTTCTAGTAAAGCTCAATTGGCATAGGCATAGGGCATGGGTGCGCCATTAGCATGTGACCCTTCGTGCTCTCTCTCTCTCTCTCTCTCTCCCCCCCCCTCCCCCACTCTGTCCTCAGGGTTCTGCAGCATTCGGTGGATGTGACCGAGGAGGACCGTGGCCCCAGCCGTAGCAACCGCATGGAGATGTCCATTTTTTACGTGGTGTATTTTGTGGTCTTCCCTTTTTTCTTTGTTAACATCTTTGTGGCTCTCATCATCATCACTTTCCAGGAGCAGGGAGACAAAATGATGGAGGAGTGCAGCCTTGAGAAGAATGAGGTAATACATACAAATAAGGAGAGGCCACGGGGAGAAAATGATTTTGTTATTTGTTGAATGGGGGCCAAACAGATTCTTCCAAATCTTTTCCAGCCTCTGGATTCACACTGCTCCACTGCAAGCTTGCTAGAAGCATAATTATGAGAAAAGAGGGTGCAAAGGATGTGCGTTTTTGAGTAAAAGTGTTTTAGAAAGGTGGGATAGGAATTTTAAAAATAAAATCAATAATAATAATAATAATAATGTCACATAGTTGCATCTTAATTCTGCAGTTCATTGTCAGTTAAAAACACATATACTGCACATTTAAACTGCATTATCTGTGCACCAGATTTCCAAGAACTGCACAAGGATGTTGTTTCCATGTCACTGCTCTCCCTGCTATAGACATTAGTACGCAAATTGGCATACTAATGGTGCAGTCTTTGGGACTCCCCATCCACTGCAATTTTGGGACTCCTCAGCCACTGCAGTGTGCCTTGTTATCTGGTCTCAAGATGGCACCAGACAGTAGTTCCAGAGATAAGTGTTGCCTACTCCTACTGTGGGGTGTTATATTAGAGGTGAGTCATATTTTTGTGAGTCTCAATTTCCTTGTCAAAATGTGTATGTTCAATGAGCAGGGTTGGCCCTACCATGAGGCAGAGTGACGAGGCTACCTCAGGCGGCAGATCCTGGAGGGCCTGGAGTAGGGATGTATGGATCGTGTAAAATCTGTTCTGTCTGTGTTTCGTGGGTTGTCAGGTGCCTTTCATTCTGTTGTCCGCTTGTCAACAGAAATGGATTTTTCGTTTCTGAATTAGTGCAAATTCGCATGTGGAAAAATGCACAAATTCCCACAAAATGCGCAAATCCCCCCAAATGCACATTTTCACGCTTTAGCCTATGGGGGAAATGCGCATTTTCAGCCCGGTTTTTTTTTTTTAACTTTTGTGTATTTTTCTATGACAAAATTTGCACAACATTCCCAAAGGTTAGAAAAACGGTCTGCAAGTCTGCACAATCCACTCAACAGGGGAAATCCGGTCCACTACGGAAACTGCAGGTTGGATTCATAAAATCCAAACTCATTTGAAATGGTTGCGGATTTCTCTGACATCCCTAACCAGGAGTGGCAACAAGGTGCTGGAGGGCAGAAGCATGTGTGTCGCCCACAGCCTGCCCTGCAACCCCTAAGCTACCTGCTGCTCTCAGGTGTGGCAGAGGCAGCCAGTGTAGGGATGGCAGAGAATTCTGCCACGGATCTCGGTGAGGCCGAATGCCAGTGCATTCGGCCCCCCGAACTCCGTGGCGGAACGGCCTGCCACCCCCCTGCCCCTTCGCGGATCCCCCCCGGGACAAGACTTACCTGGGGCGGATCGTCCGGGTGGCGGCAGCTCCGGCGGCGGCTGGTCTTCTGGCCGGCTGCCGCCGCCATTTCCAGTCTTGGGGGAAAAAAAGACGTGATAGGCTACGTAAAGATTTACATAGCTTATCATGGCTAGGTTTAAAAAAAAAAAACACCAATGTGATAGGCTACGTAAATCTTTACATAGCCAATCATGTCTGACTTTAAAAAAAAAAACACGCGCGTACGCAAATGGCGGCGGCTACTGCCTCCACCATTTGCGTTCCTTATTTTGGCCCGTCTTAGTCTATGTAAATATTTACGTACACTAAGACGGCGAAAATAAGGAATGCAAATGGCGGCGGCCATAGCCGCCGCCATTTGCATACACGCGTGTTTTGTTTTGTTTTTTAAGTCAGACGTGATAGGCTACGTAAAGATTTACATAGCCTATCACGGCTGACTACAGGGACGCAAACGGCGATGGCTATGGCTGCCGCCGTTTGCGTCCCTGCTAGCCAGCGGCCGGTTGTCCGGCTGTTGGCGGAGCTGGCCGGCGGCTCTGTGGAATCCCCGCGGAGCGGAGCTGGCCAGCCAGGATTCCAGGGGGAGGGACGGAGCACCTCCCCCCCCCAGCGGAACCTGGCGGAGCCAGGTAAGGCCAATTTCGTACATCCCTAAGCCAGTGAGAAAGCAAGATTCAAGTGCTGGTCCAGTTGGCTTCTGAACATGGAATGGCAGCGAGTGTGTGTGTGTGTATGTGTGTGTGTGTACCAGCTTGTCCTTCACCTCAGGCAGCAAAACATGTTGGGCCATCTCTGTCAATGAGGGAAAAACATTCATACCAAAACCAAATGTGTTTCTCTGCCTTTCATTCAAATCTGAACACTGGTCCTAAGGCTGAACTTACTTACTTTGTTTGTTTGTTTGTTTGTTTGTTTGAAAATTCTTGGCCGCCTTTCAGGGCAGAAGCCCTCCCAAGGCGGCATACAGCAATAAAATACATAAGGACAGTCTAAATATTAAAAGAGATAAAAACATAAAAACAATAAAAACAACAATAAAAGCCAACAATAAAACCAGCAACAGTGTTAACAGCAGTAACTGCAACAATAGCAGTCATATCAAGAGAAGGCCATGGTAAAATAATACGTTTTCAAGGCCTTCTTAAAAGCCTGCAAAGATGGAGCATGGCAGACTTCCGATGGCAGCTTGTTCCAAAGGTGTGGGGCCACTTCAGAGAAGGCCCCATCCTGTGTGATCACCCACCTGACTGCTCTCACGGGTGGGCAAATGAGAAGGGCCTCTTAAGGCTTAAGACTCCAGGGTAGTTCTTGAGCTCTGGGAGGAAGAAAACTGTATAATCCCTGAGCTTGTCTGACCAAAGCTTAAGCAAGGTCACTTTATATATGCTCTGTAAGCTCTTCTCCACAGCCTATGTGACTGTTGGCAGAGTACAGGTGTGCTAGGGCAGGTCTGTTGCCAGTCACATGTGTGCTCAGTTCCCTGGACCCTTAAAAATAGCATTTTGCACACTTCATTTTAGTGTCCAGGACTTGGATGGAAAATAAACGGGGGAGCAATTGCAAGCACAATGCAAACTGGAGCTCCTTTTCAACAATAAATACAACAAAAATGAAATTAAAGGACTGTTTCAGCTCAACCAGAATTATAATTCTTTCCTCTCTCTTGTGTTCCTTGTCTGTTTACATTAGGAGCCAATTAGGCAAGGATGTTGTTCTACCCCTTTGTAAAGCACTTAGTGCACCATATGGGCAATATACTAGTTATCAATAATGATCACAATCTGCATTTCACATGACACACTTGATATGTTTTATTCCTCTCCTTCCAGAGGGCGTGCATCGACTTTGCCATCAGTGCCAAACCCCTCACCCGCTACATGCCTCAAAACCGGCACACCTTCCAGTATCGGGTCTGGCACTTTGTGGTCTCCCCATCATTTGAATACACCATTATGGCCATGATAGCGCTCAATACTGTGGTTCTAATGATGAAGGTGAGGTGAACCTGGGGTGACAGTGAAGGGTTTCTTGGCAATTGCAATGGTCTGGCTCAGTTCAACAGTTAGTTTCGAAGCATGCCTGCCAGTGCCACCTGGGAGATGCCCTCTCTTCCCTTCTGATCCAAATCCTCTGCTAACAATAAAAGCAGCTGACAATCATGATGTAATGAGTATAGCCCAGTGTTGTCTAATCTGACTGATAGCATCTCTCTGTGGTCTCAGGCAAAGGTTCTTTCCCAGCCCAGCTACCTGAGATCCTTTTAACTGGAAGTATCAGGGACACAAGCTGAGACCTTCTGCATGCAAATTTAGGAATTAGGACCTGAGTGCACTTGTTTTCCCCTCCCTGCCTCTTCCCTTTTTCCTTTTGTGTCATGTGTTGTCGTTTTTTACATTGGCCAGGTTCACACATCACAACAAACCATGGCTTATTTAAACCATGAGTTGTCAGGGACAAGCAGGAGCAATCAAGCATGCTGCCTCTGGCACACTTGTCACTTCCATTTTCAGTTAATGATCTACTATCGCCTGTTTGTAGGTTGCTAGTGTGATGTCTGAACCTGGACACCAGGCTCTTTAGGGGTTAAACAACCCAGAGTTAACCCACTATTTGTTGTTGGGTTAACTCTGGGTTAACCCCTAAACAACCAAGAAAGTCCAGATTTGGACATCACACTGGCAATCTACAAACAAGGCAGTCGTAGGTTGTTAATTGAAAGCCAAAGAGCCAGGTGCCTCAGAAGCAGCACACTTGCTCACTCCCACTATATTTTGGCAATTTGTAGGTTAAGTAAGCCATGAATTGCCATTAGGTGCTAACCAGGTCATTGTAACCTGCAGGCAGGAACTCTCTTGGTTTTCCGGTCTTACATAAGCTACTCTGGAAGCCTTTTCAACTGAAGAGCAGGTGAAAATGGTTAACATAAATATAAATCAAAGCATAGGCGCCACCATTGAGCTATGGCCTTTCGTTATGTGGGAACTGAAAGCCACTTCATAACAGCATCTTTTAGATGTGCGCTTAAAGTGATTTAAGTGTTCATATGTACACTTCAATATGTAGCATGTGAATGTGACCAAAACATATTTGCAAATGCATATTGTACAGGTATGTACAGGTGTACTTGACAGAGAGCCAGAAATGACTGTGGCACTGTATTGAGTGTAGAATTGGTGGTAGACCTGGGTTTGCTGCCAAGTAAAGTGTGAAATATCTTCCTAAAACGCTTGCTGTTTGCCAGTCTGTTTAAGAAGATGTGGTAAGAGCATACTTGCGGGGCGGGGGGAATCATACATCATACTTTGGACTTCCAGTGCTTTCATAATCCTCCTCTCGCCACCGATAATTACATCTCTTCTCATGTGTGTAGCAACTATTTTCCTTCTATGCTAGCAGTACACTGTGACTATTCCTTGCATTGGCTTTTCTAAACTGTAACTCTGTGCTCAGAATAGCCACCTCATACAACTCTGTAGTAAATTAAAAAAAAATAGAAGATGCCGAATGGGATGAGAACTGTCTGCCAAACCATATATGTTTAGGATAGACATTGTTATGTCAAATTAGAAGACTTATCCTGGTTTTTAGCTTCGTTTTTTTTCCAGAATGCTTGGAACTTTTTTAAAAAAGTTGTTAATTGGATTTACCATCTATATTATATTAAAAATGAAAAAAATGCAAACCTTACAGTGGAAGGGGAACATCCAGGGTTGCTATACTAGTACAAGTAGAATCCAGGATATTGTGACCCCCTTTCTTCTCTTTTTTGGCAGTACTATTCTGCTCCCTGCACATACGAACTGGCTCTGAAGTACCTGAACATTGCTTTTACCATGGTTTTCTCGTTGGAATGTGTCCTGAAAATTATAGCTTTTGGTTTTCTGGTAAGTTACAGAACATTTAGAGTTGAGTGTTAATGTTTTGATTCTGGGCAATCTAGTTGCACCTAGTAAGAATGGTTTACTGGGTCAGATCAATACTTTATCTAGCACAGTTATCAGTTCTCCAATGTGTGTCTCCAAGTAGTTTGGAAGAAAGATACAACAGATGTGATGGTTGCTTGGCTTCCTGGATACCCTATGAGTTGGGTGCCAGATTCTGGAGTGATACACAAAATAAGTCCACTGGAGAGCATGTTATGTCCATGACCCATTGTGCAATATATTGGCAAATGTGTTTAGCTGCTGGAATCCTTCTGCAAAGTATAATATTGAAAAATTTGAGATGGATGGATGAGCAGATATATGGATAGACAAATGTGCCCATAATTAATTGCTGTCAGTATTCCTAATTCTGTCCTTGGACGACCCATTTTGGCAAAACAATGCTAAAAGCTTTTTATTAATGCAAATGTATGTGGTCTGATGTATAGCATGTTAAACTTTGATCTATGAAACCTGGGTAAAAATCCCAGATTTGTCATAAATTCCTGAAGTGGGAGCGGGAGGTGATAACCAAGCCTTCCTTGGAGGCAGCCACCACCTGGTACAAGGGCACACTTGCGGTGAGCACAGTTCCAACTATCACAGTGGGGCTATAAATCGAAAACAGTAATAGCGTAGCGAATAGTGAATTGGACACCTGGATATAGCGGGTGTGCTTGCAGCATTTTTTAAGAGGATGTCACTGTTAGTTGAATGTTCACACTGTGGTTTAAGCATTGCGGTTACACTCTTCTCCCCCCTGCCCCAATCTCCCTGCAGAATTATTTCCGTGACACCTGGAACATCTTTGATTTCATCACTGTGATTGGCAGCATTACAGAAATTATCTTGGCGGATAGCAAGGTGAAGCTCATTTTCGTTGGCCCTCCTTTGAGGGAGTTCAAGGGACAGGGATAGGCGTGATGGTTCTTTTTTTCTTTCCGTTGAACTGTTCCATCTTTCTCCCTCTCTCTCATATTCTTTTAAAAGCTGGTAAATATCAGCAGCTTCAACATGAGCTTTCTGAAGTTGTTCCGGGCTGCCCGTCTCATCAAACTGCTTCGCCAGGGTTACACCATTCGAATTCTCCTGTGGACATTCGTGCAGTCCTTCAAGGTAATGGTAGACCTTCTGTCTTTCGCCCAAGATCAGTGAATGGCTGGGGACAATGAACACTTTGAACGTTACGTACACGTTCTCGGTGCACTTCCACACAAAGATCTGCAGGTGCTCAGTGTGCTAAATCAGAGTGTCAGTCACCCATAAAGCACATGTTGAGTGGGAGGGGGAGCTAATCCTATTCCAGTTGCTAGTAGTCCACACAAACTGATAGGACGAATATGGGAGAGTTGTGCCCGTACCGTCAGTACTGCAGTGGTAGCTCGAATCCCCACAAAAAGAACGCCCTCTTCAAGTTTCTCAAGTTGTTTGAGCAGTCCTTGGGAGGTCTACTGTGGGAAAAATTTCCAGAGGGGAGATCAAGAATTCTGTTGTAAGAATAGCTCTGCTGGATCAGGCCAAAGGCCTGTCTAGTTCAGCATCCTGTTTCTCATACTGGCCAGTTTCCCACAGATGCCTATGGGAAGTCCACAAGCAAGACAGGCTTAACGAGGCCTCCATGCTTTCAGGGGGCACATGTGGATCATTACAGAGAGGCAGCCAGCCTTAAAAGATGTGCAGCCAGCCATCCTCCTTGTAAGGTGGTTTTAACTGTCTGCCCTGTTATGTAAACCAGAAGGGATGCAGTTTTCACTTAGGATCACATCCCCCTGTGCCTAGTCCCCTTACTCTCACAGGACTGCAGGGCTGTGGAGACCTCACCGCTCCACTTGATGATTAGCAATAGTCTTCCTCCAGCCTTGATGAGAAGCCAGCGGGTTAATCCCAAGTCATGTCCGCTAATGGTAATAGTGCATCCCTGCCATATTCTTTCTCCCTCCCATGCAGCAAACGTATCCCGTTGTTATGCTGATTATATTTTTAAAACATTGCATGAGAGAAGTTTAAGACTGGAAGGGACCAGAAGGCTATTTTTTTACATTATTGTGTAAGTGTAGGGCAGAATGAAATGGGGGGCTCACGCCCCTGCCGATTCCTTTCCACCTCGCTGGTTCTCTTCCCCAAGTGATGGGTCGTGCTGATTCTGTTGCGCAAGTGGAGATTTACACAAGGGAGATTTAGCACTTTCTAGGAGAAGCCCCGAAACAAGCAGAAACACTTGTTCCTAGCAAGAGGCAGGTCAGTGGCGCTCCCTAATGTGAGCTCCACTGACCTGCCTCCTTCCAGAAATAAGCATTTCCGCTTGTCCTGGGTTGCCCCAGAAGCTCTAAATCGCCACTGCACAAGCGGCCCCCACTGCTTGTGCAGCAGAACTGGCAGGGCATAAGAGAGCGGGGGCGCAAGCTCCCTGTTGGATTCTGCCCATATCCTTTATTTAACTATTCATTCGTTGTTGGCTTTCCAGTATTTAGCGATTAATGTTCTAGCAGCTCCAGGCAACCAAGTGAGCCAAACTACCACGTTTATTGGGAAGCCAAAAACTTCTGCTTTTTTGTCATTTTGTAGTTATTCTTTGTTAGCTACCGTAGGCATCTCAGTGTCAAGACAGTAAGGAAGAATATAAATATTTTAAATAGATAATTACTGTGCAAATAATAAAACGGACCCTTGCACTGTTTGCACCTTTCAGGCCCTCCCATATGTCTGTCTCCTGATTGCAATGCTCTTCTTCATTTACGCAATAATTGGGATGCAGGTAAGCAAATGTCTACAAATGCTTACTTCTGCCAGGTAAGGGAACTAAGTGAACTTTGGTGAGATTTGAAGACAGAACACATTGCTAATGAGCCGCTATTTGTAATATAATAATAATAATACTCAGCATTAGGTGTTCAAATAATTTCTTATGGTGATATTCCACACTACAGATTGCTGGATTCTTGATCCCACAAGAATGTTCTTCTTCCTAGAAAATTAACCCTATCAAGAATTGAACTGGTTGCATGAATTGGATAAACCCTTTTCTTTAGCACACAGTCATAAGATGCTGAGTTAAAATGTTATTACTAGTGCAGGTTCTGTTAAAATGCATAAATTGACCATTGTGTGTGATGGATGATGATATATACTATAATACCATAAAGAATTCCAGAAACTGCCCATGTCTTATACATGGTGAGGGTAACAGCAGTTGTTAAGGGGGGCAGTGGGGTGTCAGGAGAAAAGCAAGTGGCAGGGGAAGAACAGCGCTCTCTTCCCTTCTTCAGCTTGATGTTCACCATGCTGACCAAATGGGAGGTTCTCTCTCTCTCTCTCTCTCTCTCTTAAGAGTGGAGAATTTCATCTAACTTTCATGAGATGGATCATGGTAGCTGGCATGATTTACTTGACTGGAGCAGGCACAGGCCAGAGATGGACAATAGAATTGAGACAGTTGGAAATTGTTTGAAAAAGGATGTACTTCCCATGGAATCCACACATATTTCTTTTGTGCCACTCTTTTCCCTGGTCAAACAGAATTTGCAGCATTTTGATGCACAACCTGCAAAACCTGTTTACCAGAGGTAAAAGTGAGATGAGTGTACACACCTGAGCAGTGATCCCTCTTTCATACTGCCTTCAAGTCTGGCAAAAAATCCCACCTATCATCTGTCTCACTCCAGCCACAATTATTTCCTTTGCCCTGGCATCATCACACCTTGGAGGTGGGCGAGAAAGAGGTGATCGGGGCTCTGTGCACTTTACGCCGTCCACATAGCTGCTGGCTGGGATTTACTGCATTGTCATGCCTGCTATAGTGAGTTTTCACTTCTCTGTGTCTTCAGGTTTTTGGGAATATCAAATTAGAAGAAGACAGCCACATTAACCGTCACAACAATTTCCGCAGTTTCCTAGGTTCACTCATGCTTCTTTTCAGGTAAGTGCTTTTAAATTCATACAGAGAGCCATTCAAATTTTTGTATAAAACACAGCTCTATCTGCTCCCAAGACAATTTCAAAAAGCCTTTGGAAGCTAATCAGCCAAATAACTGGCTGACTATGTACTAGCTGCAAAACCAAAATGGGGGTTCAATGACACACCTCTGCAGGCTACCTGGCCAACAGAACAGCTGCTGAGTTGCTTTCAGTTCAACGGGTTGCAAGTTACGGAGGCCTGCAGTACTACTCCCTGGAAAACCTACTTCCTACTAATTGTATCTCTTGTCTTCTTCCTCTGTTCTTTACCTTTGTAAAGAGCCTCCGTGTTCTGAGATCAGTGAAAACTCTTTAAAGGGCAGTTTGACCCCAAAGGGGAATCTTGGACAAAACATGTGCTGTTGGTCCTAGCTGAACCAAGAGACAGAGTACGCAAGAGCTGCATTATCTTCTTTCAGTGAGTTACCAGTTAGAAGAATGCCCACTGTAACAACTAAATGCTGCTTAGAAATATTTTTAGATATGGTAAGCAGTAGCTACCTTGATTAAATAAAATGAAAAATTGGATGCAGAGGTAGCACCTCTGCATAAAACACCATTGTTTCTCTAGACTGCAGACCCCCACCCTACCCCACATCATAAACTGTCCCTGAAAATGCACTATAGTCTGTTCATGGAGAGGTTATGAGCTTTTCTACACGAGGCATTTATTGTGCACTCTACTCATGATTGTTTCTCTTCCGTGTCTAACCAGCACTTTTGGCGAGTTTTTTTAGAGCAGGGAAAATGCACCATTTAATTGTGAATGCAAAATAAAGTGCGATTTCCTGTTGTGTGTTTGTGCTATTCCACTATACCACAGTGCCCCCTAGAGGTTACGTAGCGGAAAAGCAGGAAAGGGAACGCTCCTTGTGTAGAGCTCGGATCTCAATTCTGCAATGAAATTGACAGTAGATACAGCAAATTAACAACTGATTAACAGCAACGTGTAGAAATGCTTTCTATCTTCCTCTGAAGCAGCAGACGTTGGTTGATGCTAGAAATAACAACATTACAAGAATGAGGGAGCGCAGTAAACTTTCAAGTTGGATTTGTTTTGCATGCATGCAGGAGTGCAACAGGGGAGGCATGGCAGGAGATCATGCTTTCATGCCTAGAAGGTAAAGGATGTGAGCAAGACACCACAGCGACAGCTGGACAAAATGTGAATGAGCGCTGTGGCACAGATCTGGCGTACGTTTACTTTGTCTCCTTCATCTTCTTCTGCTCCTTCTTGGTGAGTTTCCCTTTCCCGGTTCTCCACCTTCCAGGCTCATTGACACATCATTGTCCACAATCCCATCACTACTGGAATATAATGTGCAAAGGAATCCAGAAGGTTCCTGAATTCCTAGTTCAGTTGTCACCAACTTGATTGAGAAAGGAGCGTATTGTTATTACAGATGACTAAACGAACTAGAATCTCACAGCAAGGGCAGCATGGAACATAGGCAAAGGGTTTTGCTCTCATAAAGCCACTTGCAGGGTGTCGCGCAGCCACTTTTTCTGTATGTTTCTCCATTTATTTTTTCTTTCCCTCAGTTGCCCTCTGTCCCTGCTCACCTTTCTCCTTGTTATACATTTGTCTTGTTTCCTTCATACATAGATGCTCAACCTTTTTGTGGCTGTCATCATGGACAATTTTGAATACCTGACTCGAGATTCCTCCATTTTGGGACCGCACCACCTTGATGAATTTGTCCGGATTTGGGCAGAGTATGACAGAGCTGCATGGTATGTAGCCGCATCCTGCTTTTAAGCCCTTTGCAAAAATTACTTAGATGTGACACCCAAGTCAAGCACAGATGGATTGGAAATATCCTTTCGCTCGCCCACAGCCTCCGAATGTGCTTATACAAAGCCCCATAAAAGTGACTTTTGGAGCAGCCAGAGAGTCACTTACTCAAACAATTCAGAGTTTGAACTAGTTTGAATTAAAGGTTAAGAGCATGATTTTAAAAAAAAAACCAACAATTTGGAGGGAGCAATCCTATGGCCGCTAGACAGCGGCTAGATGGCCATAGGATATGCTGTTTTCTGGGAACCGACCTCCCCCCACATCCGCACTGCCTCACAGGCAGTGCGGAGAAGCCCCATGCTCTGCACTCGGAAGAGGAGCGCGGAGTGGCTGAAAAGGGGCTGGGCTGGGGGCGTTCCAGGGCGGGGAGAGCAGATCTGCATGTATGGACATTCTGTGTGTCGTACAGCAGCCTCCTCTCCCGCTCGGCTGTCTTGCAGAAATAGCAGGGCAGGAGAGGCGTGGAGGGAGCGATCTCCCTGTGCTTCTCCTGCCTTGCTTTGGATAGGCGGTTGCCTCCGAGTTTGGAGGTGGCCGTCTATCTAGATAGGATTGCGCCCTAAAGGTCTCTGTGTTCCATAGTTCTGAGTCCTATAGTAATGGTTTTGCAAGCTGCCTCTGGGAATCCCTTTTAAATAAGTGCAGCTGCACACTTTAAGTGGCAGTCATGCTTGCCACAGACACACCAGTGTTTCCTGCAGCAAGCATGCATGGTGTGAATGACAGACACACATCCTAAGCTAAGTGTGTAAACACACTGGTGAGCCATTGTGTATACAAGAGTGTTTTAAGGATGTGCACCTGATATTCATTTTTGATGTGGCATCTTCTTGGGGCTGCAGCATAGAGGTAGTGACACTGTTTGAGAACAACTCTTCTCAGATACTGGGCTTCTCCACACAGGGTTTTTATCCTGCTATAGAGAGTGGCTATTCACAGAAGTTTGCAGGTCCTTTCCATGACGTCATCAACCTCCAAGGCATCTCCTGTGCTAAATGACCTTTGTCACATTTCTAAAAAGATCAGAGATAATGAGCTATCAAATTACAGCATGTTGAATTTCCTCATGAAAAGAGGAAATTCCGCAATAAGAGGAGCTAGACCACAGCACCATCTAGTGGCTATATAATGAAACATATAGAACACACAGATAAGGGGGGAAAGGCAGGGGGAGGAAGCACATGTAAAGGAAGCCCATCGTAATCTGGCATTTAAAACAGAAGCAGCAGAAAGCCCCAGTAAAGTTGTGGGATTTTAGGCTGGTGTAGAAGTGCTAACTTTCTCATAGGAGTGGCCATCCTGTTACTGAATGTCTTCAAATGCACACACACATATACATACACACCAGACATTTCAGGAGTACTTTAGAGAGCTTGTTTTCCACCATGTTTCCCATGGCAGTTTCAGTATACTTGATCAATTCCAAATGTGAGAGTGCTTAGCCTGAACTAGCATTGGCTCTGTTGTGACACCAGAAGTAACTTCGTTGGGTCTGAAATCTCCATCAGAGAACTTGCAGGTGTCATTCTTCTGTTCTTTCTCCAGCTGGCATTGGAACTGTCTAGGGTTTAGAGTTCTGTCTAGCATGGTGGCCTCTTAAAATCTGAGTGAATGTTCACAGCTTTAGGGAAAAGATGGGTCATCTCCGGAGCTCTTGCAATCCTGGAAGTTGCCTTTGCATGCCTGAACTCTAACACTATTGTGTTCTGTGAATTCATCCAATCTGCTGTTATCTTGACATGATTAGTTCATGGTGTGACCTTCCATACTTTTTCAACCAGACTGGATTTTCTTTTCCTTTCCAGTGATATCATATAAGGTCTTAAAATCCAACACAACACGCAGATCGGATAGAGTAGCTGGTATTGAATATCACCTTTGGAGTCAGAGCTGAAACACACAATCGCAAGAATCTCTCAGCATTACAGTTCTTGCTGGGCTCTACTACTGCGCACTACAGGTTGAGGGGTTGTATCTTTTGCATGTTCTCCTATAACATGGGTGGGGAACCCCAAGCTCTGGCCCCACCCCAAAGAGGCTCCATGTACCCCTCACCTTTCCTTGTTGGTGAACGAATTTCAAACACGGGATCCTTTACCTTAGGTCTGAAGTGGTATTGCCCAGCAAAAGCTGCCACAACCTTTCCTGCTAATGGGTTTCAGTTCTCAGATGCGCACACATTGCACATTTCAGATATCTGCATGGGATTATGACAACTTTAGGCCAAATGTTAGACTGTGAATGAAAGATTTCTGACTCATGTTGCTCCAAATAGCCCAATGAAGGATTGCATTTTGATGTGACAGTTCTGTGGTTCTAGGTCAGGCTACAATTACTATCAAGGGTTTTCCACAGTAGTATGAATTGCAAGTTACTTTAACTAAAAAAAACAGAATCCCGTGGGACTTTAAAGATTAAGATATTTATTATGGCATGAGCTCTCATCAGCAAGAGCCTATATCATCAAATGCACCAGTGAAATAAATGAAATCTCTAGCTTGTGCAAGATTATGTCACAATAAATATATTTGTCTTTGAGGTACCACAGGCTAATCTTCTAAACTTTGTTTCTTGTTTAGAAGCAGTTGTTTATTCTTTCCATCATACAAGCTTAATAGCTCACTCTAAGCCTACGTTATTTTCTTGAATGTTCTAGGTTTTAATTTTTAAGGGGTTTTTTTTCTAGCTTGCCTTTTCTCCCAATCACCCACCCACCCCCAGTATACTCGATTAAATTTCTTACAGTTATTACCATAGCAAGCCTACTAAATGTGTCTTTTGCTAAGCCTGTTTTTTAAAAAGTCATCAGGCCTTGGCATAGTTATGGGGGATCCCCCTTCTTCTTTGGCACTTGGTTACTGTGTTTAATGGGCCCATTTAAAACATACACACATAATGATCAATTAAACTGGCCATTTAAGTCTCCAGCATTTCTCGTCCTGCCCTTCCACTGCTAGATTAAGGAGATGGGCATTATGCAGAAGGGAAGCAAACTTCTGTAGGGCAGTTCTAAATCTGTGGCCAGTTATTTGGCACTAATCTCCAAGTCTTAGTTCTCACTGAGGTGATAAAATTGTGGCTGGGCTGTACCACTTCAAGCTGCAGGTCACATGACTGAACGCTTTCCCATACACGCAAATTCTCTCCATGTAGAAAACTAGCATGTCAAGGAGAAGGATTCTATCCTAGTTTTCTCCCTGACAGGCTAGTTTATATACATACACATCTGTGTGTATGCATGTATCACTCACTTATGTGAGTCTCTAAAGTAACAGGCTCATGGTGCAGATTTATTAGCT
The DNA here is from genome assembly GCF_057233095.1 of Heloderma suspectum. NCBI lineage: Eukaryota > Metazoa > Chordata > Lepidosauria > Squamata > Helodermatidae > Heloderma > Heloderma suspectum. The sequence goes on from NC_139461.1 coordinate 172,960,006, forward strand.
CAGCGAGAAATAGGTTAAACTGGGAAAATGGGATTAAACAGGAGCTCCTGTGAACTTCCTCACATCTGTCCTTTAGTTTTCCACAAAGAAGTGAGACATAATTTGCCAGAGCTATGAACACTATTGAAGGGATGGGAAAATAATGAGATTAAAAGTCAACTTCATTGCAACTGTACTGTGCAAAGTAGGAGGAGCAGAATCTCTTCCTTCTTGCACATGTCAAAGCAATTCACATTTTCTTGTGCCAGGTGACCTGCAGTGGCCTCAGCAATATCACTAAAGATATTTCTCATATTCTACTAACTTTGGATCTGTAGCTCCTTATCAGGAGTTAGGAATCATTGAACATTGTTAGATTGTTCCAGTAACGCACAACATTGTCCCACTCTGCTGGGCTGGAGGTCAGCAACTTTGGCCAATAATTTTATATCTCTGCACATCATTTTTGACATGCAAAAAACTGATATGAAATAGATGTAGGACCTCAACATCACAGAGGTGATTTAAAATGTACTGACTTTTATTTGAATAGCTGACTGCGCAAAACCGCTTACACTGCTTGCTATTCTGTGATACAGCTTGGTAGCTCAACAGCTCAAATCTGTTCATGTCAGACCCCAGACAGACAAGTAACTATTAGATGCAACTTATCCCAGCCTCAGATTGGGACAATTTTAACTCTTTCATATTATTTTTGTTGGCAAATGGGATGGGATCTGTTCTGCCATTATGTAACATACCTTCCCAGTGACTACCAAATCCTCCTCAGTGGGACCATGCCGGAAAAGAGAAGGCAAAAGCTATATTTTCAGACCCTTTTCCTAGCTGGAGACAGAAGGAGGAAGATGTACATCTCTGGTGCCACACTTGATTCCTCTTTCCTTTTCGTGAGCGTCCCTATTAATCCACCTGTGCTTCCTTTCCAGTGGCAGGATCCTGTATAAGGATATGTACAAATTAGTACGGGTGATCTCGCCTCCTCTGGGCCTGGGAGAGAACTGCCCCTACAGGGTGGCTTGCAAGGTTTGCCTCCCAATCCCCAGCCACAACCCAGCAACAGGGACATCCATTAAACCCCTTCCTTCTCCTCTGCTCTGACACCACTGCACCTCACAAGGGAACCCTGGCATTGCTTTCCCTCGAGTTTAAAGAGATCCAAACCTGCTCAGAACCAGCAGCTGTAATAGCCAGGCAGGGATGAGGAAACAGTTTTCTGTTCACAGCCTAAACTGCAAATTCATTCTCATTTTTGTCCTCTAGAATGAAACTGAAGTTGGTTGGCTTTTGTGGGCTGCATGTCTCCTGTGGCATAGAGAAGTGGTTTGGGAAGTGTTTCCAAGATCACCGCCCTCTCTGGACATACATTTTTTCTCTTTCAAATATGCATCGTTCTTGGTTTTTAACTCACACATGTGCAAAAATACAGTATAAGGGACAAAGAATGATGAAGAAGAAAAACCAAAATGACTAGGATAAGGGAGAGAAAGAACACATGTCATTTGTTCAGTTCTGTTCAGAGGCTCAGTTGTAAAGGTGCTGAGCATGTGAGCTCCGGTCATTCAGAATTGCAGTGCAGACCCTCAAAAATAATGTCATCAGGGTTCAAGATGTAACAGTGCTGTTCCATTGGCCAGTCTCAAACATCCTGGATCAGGTCTAGTTCTCACTGAGATGGTAATCCTTACCTATGTCTGGCCTGTACCATTTCAGATTACATGTGGGGAGGTCATATCACCGAATGCTCCTCAGACCAAAACAAATCCCTTCACATAGGACTCTAATATATGAGGGAGAATGCTGGTCTAGAACCCTTCTCCCCAATGTCTGGTTTTTTACGTGGAGGGAATTATTTTGTATGGAGAAGTATTCCATCTCCCATGCAGTCTGAAGTGGTACAGCTCTGGCACTCGTTCACCATCTCAGTAAGAACTAGGCTGTAGTCAAAGAGATGAATACTCATTTGGGAAAAATTAGCCATTGGCATTATCCCTATTTCCCTCTAATCACACACACACACACACACACACACACACACGTCAAATTCTTATTTTTTAACCTGATTTAACTTGATGGGGGGAAAATAGGCTGTTTTTCACTTTTTGCAAATTATAAGTTTCAGTCATGTGCAGTCAACTAAATTGTTGACTTGTGATTTCAGCCTGGAGACTTCTATTCTGCCCCCCAAAATAAGGAGCTCAGATTTTAGACCTGGGACTAGGATCAAAGTTGTTCTATGCTTTGTAGTTTTGTATACTTCAAAACAGAAAATTGTATTCCTATGTGCATAACGCCTGCAGTCTAAATTGTCACCTCCATAAGAGAAACTGGATCTCTAGTGGGCAAAAGATTCACACATTGAACTAAGAACATAAGAAGAGCTATGCTGGATCAGACCAAGGGTCCATCTAGTCCAGCATTCTGTTCACACAGCTGCCTATGGGAAACTCACAAGCAGGACACGAGTGCAACAGCACCCTCCTGCCCATGTTCCCCAGCAACTAGTGTACATAGGCTCACTGCCTCTGATACTGGAGGTAGCACATAGCCATCAGGACTAGTAGCCATTGATAGCCTTCTCCAAGCTCCGCATAGATTTTCCAGTGCTTTCAACCCCCATATAATACATCAGTGATTATCTTACTCATTATATCAAGATATAGTATGTACTAGAATGAATCATTTTGTCTAAATTAAGACATAAGTTGTATAAAAGAACGCAGCAGAATTGCTATCTATGTCAAATGATTACCAAATGTTGTCTAGTATAAACAGCTGTCTATAATACTGCTGTGCCGTGTCAATGAAATCTGTTCCAGCTCTGAAAAGTAAATATGCCCATCATTCTGTGCTTCTTCCTGGTCTCTATTTGCTTCTAAGTCATCCTCATCACTGCATTATTGGATCGAAGATGGCTGTGAAACAGTATCTTCTGTTCACCGGCACGTCACCCTATGATGTCAAGATTGTTTAGAAGGCACCTATCCAAACCATATTTTATTTTGTTCTTCTCTGTCTGAAATCTGCCTTGGCTACAATCTGCCCCACCCCATTCGGAATGAATAGGCATCTATTTCCATGAATTCCCTCTTTAGAAAGATCTGCCCCCAAGACACAGTTATGATGGCCGAAGCCGTCTCTGAAATCTTGTCCCTAAGAAAGCACAGGCATTGCCACACATGGGGCCACAGGCTGCATCATGGCACTGTAGTTTCATAATATTAATGTTTAAAGTCATCCTTCATCGTCCTTCATTACGTCTCTGCCAAAAGCTTCAGCACAGCAAGGTGAAAATGGTGTTTGTAACTGCTTGAAAAAGAAACAGGTGCAGATTCCACCATGAGGTTTTTTTCCAGCCCATGTTGCCTTCCCATGTTTCCTGTTTTACGAGATGTCTAAGGGCTCCTTCACATGGAGCTTTTATCCTGCGATTGAGATGGCTCCTTCACGGAAGTTTGCGGGCTCTTTACATGATGCCATGTCCCTCCAGGGAGTCTCCTGCACTAAATGCCCTATGTTCTGTTTCAAAATAGATCGCAGATAATGAGCTATCTAATTACCCCATTGTGTAACGCTTGAGTTCTCTCCATGTAAAGAGGAAAAGTGGCAAGAAGAGGAGCGAGATCAATGAAAGATAATGGAAGACTCAGATATGGGGAGAAGGAGGGGGAAAGGGGAGGGGGGAAAGGAAGCGGGTGAAAAAGGGAGTCGTAGTGATCCTGCATTTAAAACAGAAGCAGAAAGCCCCATTTTAAATGCAGGATTTTAGGCTGGTGTAGAGATGCCCTAAATCTTAAACACATCTGAACCTTCCACAGCCAAAGCAAATCAAGCATTGCCTTTCTGATGTGTACTCATGCAGGTCAGTGTCAGAAAACATTAGAACTTACTCATTACATTCCATGGTAGGCACCATAGGGAGAAGTGATAACATCCATAGAGAGATTGCAGAAGACTTTTCATAGTGCAAAGATATTAGAAAATATGTGGGGTTTGTCCCTACTTCTCAGCCACAGCACCACTCCATCGAGAGATGAGCCGTGAGCAAACGAAGTTCTCATGTGATCTTTGGCTCTCCTACGAATGTTTCCTTCCAGTCTTACATACTTCTGACTTTGCCTAGATTGGCAGGAAAGAAAATCCCTCAAAACCTGGCAGTTTCCATTCCTTGCCCAGTCAACTATGAACAGCAAAAGGTCATTGGGCAACTTGGCAATTACCTATTTTTCATTTCCTGTGTACAGCACTGTACCACATTTTCACCAGTGTTTGGATTTCCTATCATTTGGGAAGAAAACAAAATTCCATCCAAGTGCTCACTATTTTTCTGTGGTCATGAAGATCAAACCAAACATGCCACTTCCCCTCATTTTTAAGTACAATTGTTCCACAGTAGTTTGTAGTTCTTATCATGCTCTGTCCTTCTCTTTCTCACAAAATTTTTCTGCAAGGTTTCATGGCTATGATTTGCTTCATTGCTCACCACAAAATTATATATAATTCCCATTTTGAAATGTTTCACTGTAAGAACTCAGGACTATGGAGCTTAAAAGAGGGGAGGAAAAAGGTTAAACAAATTCAAAAATTCAAATTCTTACTTTGAAGCTAGCAGTTTTACAGAGAGACAATTCTAAAGCCAAGCTTATCCTGTGATAAAAACATATCAACCAGCCAGGTTTCCCTTGTATGGAAATATTACCATAAAAACTGTTTTAATTATTGTGCAGGCCCAGCTCACACATTTTAATTATGTGAGGACCAGCTCACACATGATGACCCACCATGGGTTGCTGCCTCCTGACGATTCACTGCTTCTACTTTGGTAAATGCTTCCTTTCACCCTGGATTGTTGAGGGAGAAAGAACCCTAAGTTTTAATACATGGTTTGTTGCCGAGTAAAAACTCTAGGTTGTTTCTCCCTCAGCAACCCAGAGTGCTGGGTTTGGGCATCACACTGAACAACCCAGGAATGGGGGGTTCCTGGGTTGTCTACCAAAGTGGAAACAAAGTGAAAGTGGCGAGCAGTCGGGGGAAGCACACTCACTCACTCTTGTGCGGTCACAAATAAACCATGGTTTAAACAAACCACCATGGTAGTGACTTGCGAACTGGGTCTAAGTGTCATCTGGCAGAACAACAGCCTGGACATTTTAAATAAATATCTGTTTAAAGCAGGGAGGAAAATGGACAATTTTGTGAAATGTAGTGAAACTATACAAAATAATTAGCACACTACCTAAAACAAGCAGTTACAATCTGAGTGAATAATAAAGTTAAAGTAGATGTCACTCTCAACAGCTGAAAAACAATCCAGTGTTTTAACACTGTCTCCATATTCATCTGGTTCACGGACAATATGAGGCCTTTGTGACAAGTCTGAAGAATTGCCTTAAGCAATTCCAGCCTGGCGTCCCTCACCTAGGAGGAGGTGAGAAACCTGAGGCAGCATTTATTAGCACAGACAAAGTTAGTTTGAACTAGGGCTTGACTATGTCAGGCACCAGAATCCATCTTGGAAGCCATTTTTGAGGGCCTGGAATGCGTCTCTTCTATACAGCTATTTTTTCTCTCACCTGCAAGGTGGCAAGAGAAATCACCCATGAAGAAAATACTGAGAGAGGTCTTTACTCTTTCTCCTCACTAATCCCCATGCTAATAAGAAGGTTAAAGATTCGAAAAGGAGCTTCCAAGTCAGGAGTTGGGACTTTCTACAAAATCTGAGCTCTTTTATAAATTAAATAGGACAGAATACTGCAGCAAGGGAGTCACAAGACGGAATACCATCCAGGTAGTGACCATAACTGTTGTTTTAAAATGGGGGAATCCAAATGAACTCTGACCCTCAGAAGGTCAAACAGCTGCCTCTGCAGAGACTCTTTAAACTCCAACTGGGTGGAACTTGAAGTTGCATGTGAGAGAGAATGGGAGGGGAGAGCATGGCATGTAGAACCTTCTTCTTGCTTTTGTTTTCTTAGCCACTTAGCATGCCTTTGCACCAGTGCATGGTGGGAAAGTGCTCCATCCCCAGAACTAGATGGAAGCAAACAGACACATTCCTTTGACAAGTGACCCTGTTTCACTGCCCTCCTATGCAAGATGCTGCTTTTTGATTGCATAGACACGACCAGAGAGGGCGGTACATGCCACTTCAGCCATGGGTTATGTATGTGACAACATGAATTGCAGGACTTGTTGGGAACGAAAGAAACCACAGGAGCTCAGGGAACAGCTCTGGTTCAGCCAATTTGCTGCGGTGTACACCACCATATATCCTGAATAACCCCTTGTTGGAGTGTTGTGTATCTTGATTTATACCACTTGCACACAACCCCGGGAACTATGTGGGGCAATGGCAAGAAGGGCTGGGCCATAAAAAGCCTCAGCTGAGATACGTAAAAGCAGGCGATCCCTACTGGTGGCATTCCTGGGTCTGTGTGAGGGGTGCTATAAATCCACCTGAGCACAGGCTGTCCTGTACAATTTGCATTGATTAATGGCTCTCCTGTTCTTCTCCTGTTTTGTCTGTTGTTTTGTTTTCTCTCTTCTGTTCCCTATGTTCTGTTTTGGTTTGGGGGTTTTTGGTCTCTGGAAATGCCTGTTTCTTTTTTTCGTCTCTCTGCACCTTTCCCTCCCCAACCCCGCCCCCCATTCCCTTTGTCCTCTTTCCCCTCCATGAGCAGTGGCCGCATCCATTACACTGAGATGTATGAAATGCTGACTCTCATGTCCCCACCACTAGGCCTCGGCAAGAGATGTCCCTCCAAAGTTGCTTATAAGGTAGAACAACCCTTCTTTCCTTTGTGGGCTACTGATCAGCGAGGAATGGGGAAAGCATAATCATGGGATAGAGGGGCAGTGGGATAGCTTACCGAGAAGAATGCGGCTTGGTACATTCAAAGATTATTTGATTTTAAGCCAAATTGTGCTCACATCTTAAGTATTTAATAGTAACGTGTGATACTATAATTACTGCTAATTTGCAAGGGCAGCATCACCAGTGTACGGAAGGAATGTACATAGGTCACTGTAAGTAAAGAGAAGTTGAAAATTAAGGCAGTCCTTTTTCATTGCAGGAAACATAGTAAACATATTTAGTTTAGATCAGGGATGGGGAAGGTTTGTTCCTCCAGATGTTGTTGGACCATGTGACACTCCTGCCCTGGGTTCTACCTTCTCCAGCTTCCACCTGATGAAACCGAGAAGAAAACCCCCCTCGGGACATCTGCCTCTGCTGGCTTACTTGTCCTCACTGACACACAAAGCTTCCACCCCTTTTACTCTCTGGGCTAAAGAGACACCCAAGGTGCCTAACTAGTTCCCCCTACCCAATACAGGAGAAGTAGCAAGGAAATATGTTTTTCTAATGGTAGCACAATAAGACAGACTAGCACGTGGCTTTTTGTAGTTAAAAACAAACAATAATTTATTTAATACAAGAAGAGTTCTATATTATTATTTATCAGTCTATACTTGGTCCTAACTTACCTAGCTACCCACTCTACCCCTTCTAAGGCTCACTTCACACCTGGCATTTTATTCCACTACAAACCGTTCCTTTTGATTCCTGATCCTTTCCGGGATTTAGACTGGCCCGGTATACAGGTATCTCTCCGCATTATATCTTTTCATGGCTGGGCCAAGCTGCACGGAACAATCAGGACAGAAGGGGGCTGATGGCTCCATACCCCCGCCCCTCCCCTGATCATTGGTTCCTGTAACATGATTGATGGCTCCGCCCATCCCTCCACTCCTCTACAGCAGGACAGAAGTCAGAAGTGATCTGGATAGGGGGCTATGGGAGCTGATCCCCTCCTTCCTCTGAGGGAGAGAGGGTCTTCTCGGTGGCTTACCCCGAGGTTGCTGGCGCTGCTAGTCGTTCTCTGCTAAATATGTCAGTGTGTGATGGAATTAAATGCAGTATATTTCTTGCACTACTGAGTTTGAAGGGTATACTGATTTCCGGGTTCCCAACAACAGAAGTAAGAAATCCACAAACGGACTTGTATACAGTCAATGCACCAAGCCATCCCTAGCAGTCCCCGCCCCCCCCCCCAGGTGACCGCTTCATGGGGGACACCTTCTTCCCCCCCCCCTTATTCTGGCTTCCCAATAACCCTGCAAGGTGGGCTAGGAGAAGAGATAGTGGCTGGCTAGGTGGGAGGGAGTACCATGGAAAACCACCTCAGCATTACTGCCTTATCTAAAACAACTCCTCACCCGAAAAGGAAACTATTAAAAATGACCATTCCAAGCTCTGCATGAGGAATTTATTCAGGGGAGGAGAAAAGGCACTTTTTATACCCATTAAAATCCTAACTGTCGAACCTTTGTCCTGTGTGGCTGAGAAGGGAGACTCCCCCATCCACCCTGGGAGGAAAAAAGCCCATCAAACTGGTGAGCAAAAGGGAGAAGAAGCAGTGAGTGAAGTCAGTGGGAGCAGGAGGTTCAAAGTAAATGCATTGAAGGAGATGGAAGACCTTAAGACTGCTACTCTAAGTAGACTTACAACGCACTCCTGTGCATGCCTACTCAGAAGCAAGCCACACAGATTTCAATGGCAGTTACTCCCAGGAAATGAAAGCCTTACAGCCAATGAGTTTACTCAGAAGTAAGCATTGCTATGTTCAAGGGGATCTCGGAGCCCGTAGTGGAATGGGAAAGAGGCGGGAATGGTCATTGGAAGCCCAGTCAGTGGCCTGCCCCCCCTTCCCACCAATTCGTTGTCATGACAATGTTATTCAACACCGCCCAGCAACACCCCCTAGCACACGCCCACACGAAGCGGGACAAAGCGCTAAAGGGGAAATACACAGGGGGGAAATGGCAATTTCAGTCGCAAGCACAGAATATGTCGGGTTTTCCCCGTTCTCAGATAACACGGGAAGAGGTAGTGGAAGTTGTGAGATAGCAGCAGGAGAGCAGTGGCATCATCTAAAGCTCCCGCGAAAACCAGTGATTAAAGAAGAATGATACTACTAAAATACTCAGGTGTGAAGAGAGCCCAAATCTATTCCCCAAACCCCACTCACTAGATGTAGGTTCCTCAGTCCCTAAGGCCCTATCTGACTAAGTGTCAGTTCGTTCCTTTTATAACCTCAGACACACAAAAGCCCCTCCTAACTTTCAGTCACTCTCTAACACTCTATTAACCCTATCTTACTTGGGTCACATATAACAATGCAAACACACACATTAATAGAACAGGCATGTGTTATAGATTGCACCTAGCCAATGGTGATGGATGATGGGAGTTGTAGTCCAACAACATTTGGAGGGCTACACATTCACCATCTCTAGTTTGGATCCAGGAGATAAAAGGATATTAATTGCAATGTAATGGAGAAGGAATCCTTGAGGCTACGCCCTTGCAAAGAAATTTTAGCTTGATATGTAGTATGTACATTTATCATCATATTGGCTCCAAATGTTTAGTTGCAAAGCAAATGTTTTGCATGTATAAGGCTCCAGATTCCATCTGGCATCTCCGCTAAAAATGATCCCAGGTAGCAGAGTTGGAAATGAGCCCCGCCTGAGACCATGGAATGCCCCTGCCATTTGGAGTAGGCATTGGTAGGCTAGATGGGCCAATGGTATGACTCAGAATAAAGCAGCTTATAGCAGTATCATTCAGTTTATTAAAACAAGTTCTGATGATGTAAAGCTGTTTGTTTAAGGCTGCAGTCCTACACATATATCTTGGAATAAGTCCTATTGAACTTAGTGGGGCTTACTTCTAAGTATACATGGATAGGATTGCACAGTAAATATTTAAAACTGTTCTGCCTGATAAAGAGTAGGAAGCTGAAACCTTGCAATACTTGACCAGTAGAAGTTGGTCCAATAAAGGACAGAACCTTTTACCATTTTGAACAAAATATATTTAGTTCCCTTGTGCTGGAGAAGGAGTCTGGAATATGGCAACTATATGGGAAGAAGATGGAAAGGCACCGTAAAGAATGTGCTACTCAGTCCTTATTGGCCAATGGAAATGTAAGGATGGAAGGAGTGTCACATGCTCACCAAGTTGACATGTTTTCAGTGGAATTCTTGACCTAACATTGTGCATGGATCGCTCCTGTGGCCTGGAAGGCAGGAAGCACTGCCCACTGAAGTCGAGCTAGAGAAGGTCCTATGAAGTTTACCTACTGTGAGTGCTGTGGTAGCATTAAGTCAATGGCCCCTCAAAACTCTGTAGTAACAGAAGGAATCTGCAGACCAGTTTCTTAGTACACGTGACATGAGAGGAGGCTGTGACTGGGTAGGAGAATATGAACTGCTCCATTCTGGAAAGACTGGCAGCCTGAGCATATTCTATTACAGGGTTGCAGCCAAAGCTTCCGAGCCTCAGATCCGGAAAGTTTAAGTTGGAATGCTACAAGAGAGGACTGCTAAATTATAGCCTTCAGGGTAGTTGTGCAGGCATGTTAGTCTATGGCATTATCCAGGATTTTAGCCAAGGATGGCTTCTGTTCACTTTTATTCATAACAACACTTACTTGTGCACCCATGTCTTTAGAAGCACATGGCCCATTTTCCCCCTCGTGTGCACATGGAAACATCGTTACTGTTTGGGCCTGTGTCTCACCTAATGATTCTGGATGTGCGGTGCTTCCAAGCGTCCCAAGAATTAGGGTGGTGGGGGAGTGGGGAGAGGATAAGGAAATACACAAAGCAATATATACTCTCTGGGAAGCGGATTTGGCCATTTCAGCTTCCCCTCCTGGGGTAAAAGGAGCATGACCCACCCACTCCTGCCTTGGTCATTGGTTTCTCTTCATTTGCACTTTGTCTCTTCAGCCTCAGATAAGTTGGAACCATTGCATGTGCTGCCAAACATAATATATTTTTTTTTAAAATCTCAAAAAGGGGGCGCCAGGATATAACTGGATAGGAAGTTTAGAAACAGAACCCTGAGCTTTCTAGTATTCTGTGATTCAAGATTCAATGAAACTGAAAAGCAAACTGCTCCCCCTACAACACCCCCCCCCCATGGCTCTGAATAGGCGATGCAGGGGCCCCCTTAGGGCTGTCTGTCCTTCTAAAAGTATTTCTTGCTCAAAGTCAGAAAAAAGACAGTATTCTTGACAAGATGGATAAGATAAGAATGGCAAAAGACAGCAAGCAAGCACATTGAAGGGGGAATGCGGTAGCAATTGGGTGAACAGATGGGGCGATCCTTGCCCTCCTTTTTGCCTATGCTATTTTATGCATTCTAAGCATTTTTCCTCATGTCTCCCTGATACGTTTTCGATATTGTTTTCTGCCTGCTTCCCCTCCCCGCCCACCACTGTCTTGTGCAGAGACTGGTCCTGATGAATATGCCTGTGGCTGAAGACAACACAGTCCATTTCACTTCCACCTTGATGGCATTGATCCGAACAGCTTTGGATATTAAGATCGCTAAAGGTAAAACAGCAGCAGGGGCGGGTGGCATGGGGCGGATGGGAGGCCGAGGCAGAAAAGCCAGAGTGGTTATCGGTTAGAAACCTTGCCAAGAGTCAAATATCTGGACTGTTAAAAAGCCTGAGTGAACAGGGAAAAATACACTTTCTTGGCAGTGTACCCACTAATTGGGCCCGATAGTCTACATACCTCAGAAGAGCACATAAAGACATACATCGTATTTGAAGAGTGGGAAAGACTATTTGAGAGCACCCTCACTGCCCCCACCATACACCTGCTTTTTCCAGGCCTGGGGCAAGCACTGATTAAAAAACAAAAGAAACAAACCCAATTCTGCAGGTGTTCCACATGAATTAGAAGAAGCTGATTCATTTTCTGATCATTGTTATGTTGCAGCTGTGATGGGTCCCTGTTGCCCAGTGTTTGACATTATCCCCTCCCTCAGAGTAGGTTATGAAGGAAGAACATATGACTATATGTACTAGTATGTGTGTGCATATACAGATATATTCTTTTTTAAAAAGAAAGTTGGATAGCCTACCTGATGCACAAGGACATTGACAAGATTCATACGTTGATCCAGCATTCAACTTACTGGCAGGTAGATTTGTACTACCAGTTCTAAAGGCAGTGTTGTCACCCTCACCTCCACACCACCACAATTCTGTAGCTGTGAAGGGGTAGAACCTCAGTGGAAGTCAGTGGGAATTATTTCCGAGTTGACACGTTTATACTGTTCTCGGAGAAGAAGTGGAGATTTCAAAGGAACAACAGTCACCTGGGCTCATTTTGGGGAAACAAAGCACATTTTAAACGCATTAGCCCTGTAGTGATGCCTTGCACATCCTGATAGGTGCAGATTCAGAACAAAAGCCTTCCTCACCCCTCTTGCTCAGTGTTGAGTAGTACAGTGCAGGTCAATGAGAATTACTTCTGAGTAGAAATGTTTAGCCCTGCAGCTGCGAATGAGTGAGGTGTGGGGGGGGAAACAAAAGCAAAGGGGCATCTCACAGCAGTGAGGCAAGACCTGAACATACACCTAGGCACACCCACCATAGTGAGCCGAATTAATTTCGGGGAATTGAGGCACACTCTGCATGAACCATATTGAAGCCGCAGCAAGAAGAAGATCCAGGCCAAAACACCTTTATGAAAATGTGGATTTTTTCAGGCAGGAAACCATGCTGTTGCTGCAAAGTGGCGGCTGCATCCTGTGTCTTTAACAAGGCTGAGATGCAGCAGTGTGGAGTAAATCACTCATGTAGATGGGCCCGAAGTGTGTGAAGAACCTACTGTGACTGCTGAAATAATTCTTTATCTGTCTTCACCTATTATTTATAGATATAAGCCAAACCTTCACTTTATGCTGGGTTGCGCTACTTTTCCATTTTTATCAGCCTTAGATTGTCCTGAAATCTACTTCTTGTTGCTGTTATAATTATTATTACATCTATACGACTTAATATTTTTTAAAATCCCTAAATGGGCCACATGAAAGTGTATGTGTAAATATAATACTTACACAGAAAGAGAGAGAAAAAATGGGACAACAGCAGGTCTGTGTGGGATGGACTTAAGATCAGAGTCTGAATGGAGCAACTAGAATGAGCATGGGATGACAGAAGGCTTGTGTGGGATGGAGTGGGACTAGTATTTTTAATGAAGGACTGGCAATGAGTACAACAAACAAGAGAATTTTGGAAGTTCTGTACAAGACTTTGAGTGGGGACTTAAGTTTGGTGCAAAGCTTCCCTGTGATAATGTCATGGATGAGGTTCACCTCTCAACAATTTGAATATGATTTGCAGCTGTGAAAGAAGTATTTGATGCCTGTCCCTGAAGCTACCTGTATGTGAAAAAGACCTGATCTGGGGGGAGAACATTTCAGCACTGGAAACCTGAAGGAAAACATTCAGGGGTGGTGTGGTGTGTTTTTTTGGAAAAGGTCACAAGGGGGCTGGTTGATCTCTGCTGAACTAGGTTTGCCAGAGAGATGTTGCTAAATCCAAACCTGGTCAGAAAACCACAGCATGGAGAGCAGGAAGAAGCAGCCTGGAGAAGTCTAAGTGCAGCTAGGGTAGAGGAACTTGCATTTTTGCAGCTTTTATTTTCCCGTAATGCCTTTTGTATCACTCAGCTCTATTCTGTAAATACCTTAAGTTGTAATTTGCTTGTTTTAATTTACCAGTGAACTGTTGTGGTTAACACCCAGGTGTCTGAAGTGCCAGTCACCCCACGTCTACAGCCTAAACCCCATGTTATTGGGAAATGGAAGTTTAAAAGAAGGAAGGTGGGACTCTTAAGGAGGCAACACCTTGAGGAGTTGATCAAGGGGTCTAAGTCATAGGGGAAACCCAGACACCCCCATGACACCCCTGAGCTTCTTGGGGGAAGGGTGGGATGCCAGTGGGGTATATAATGAGCCCAGCAGCCTTGTTCTTCCTCTCTCTCTCAGCAATTTCCTCAAACCCCTTTTGACATGCTTTCTTTTAGGTGGTGCAGACTGGCAGCAGCTAGACTCTGAGCTCCAGAAGGAGATTCTGACCATCTGGCCTCACCTTTCTCAGAAGATGCTAGATCTATTGGTGCCCATGCCAAAAAGTGAGTCACTGGTTAGGGAAGGCAGTGTGGCTGCCAGGTTCCTATGATGACAGGAGTGAACTGGGGAAGACCAGAGAAGCAAGAAGTCTCCCCCCACTCCCACCCCCCCACAACCACAGCTGATTACCAGCAAGTGAGAAAGGAAGTCAATAGAAACAAACTCCTTTCCCCTCCTGATTCCAGCTCATTTAGTATGCAGGTATTTTACTTAAACTTCTGGCCTTCCCTATTGTTGGGCCTGAGGCAGGGAGCTATACCATTTTTTAAAAGTATATAAAATGATAACATTTGAAAACCTCAAACCCTTTTCCAGCTGAGCCTAACCTACCAGTAGCCATCAAAAGTACAAAGACTCTTTTAATGATATGGATGGATGCTTAAACTCGGGGGGGGGGGGGGGAACTGGATTGAAGGACATTGGGGAGCCCCCAAGAACATAACTCTACATCTCCATGTACAGCTCATAAGTGGGTCACTGCAAATATGTCACTGATTCTTTGCAAACTATCATTTACAAATTGGGAGCCGGCCTAATGAATGCATCCACTTCCCTTCTCCCCACGCTGGAGCAATTCCCCACCCCCATCCTGGGCCAGCTCTGTTGTGTCACACATTTGCATATAACATGCAATAAATGACATATCCCTTATGCAGCCTTCTAGAAACCTGTTATCACACCTAAAAAGATCTATTTTGGTTAACATAATAGGCTGCCTTTTACTTCCAGCTACAGACCTGACAGTCGGAAAAATCTACGCAGCCATGATGATAATGGACTATTATAAGCAGAGTAAAGCTAAGAAGCAAAGGCAGCAGCTGGAAGAACAGGTACAGTTTTGCTGGAGGAAGATACATGCAGTCCTGTTTCATTGGGGGTTAAAATGGAAAGTTAAGATTTTCTGAAAACTAGTATGCAAAAGGTTAATATGGGTGGGTACGGGGAGATGAAACTTATGTGCACAAGAATTAACAGGTATACTTTATAATCTATTAATGCATTTAATGTGGTTTCCAAATCAAATGTATAAAATTCTGCAATAGTTTCTCTAGGACAATAGTCAGAAGCTCTATGTCAAGATAGAAGCTCTGTGCAAAAAACATTCATTTTGTTTAGAAAGGAATATGTGAAGGGGGGAATTGAGATCTCACCTGCTCATCCTGTCCCCTGACCTCCATGCAACTCAGGTGTTGTTTTTACAGGAGCCTAAATTAGATCCATACTCTTAACTTTTGCTAAGTATGGATCGCATTGTGAGCAGGGCTCCTGTGCAAACAACTCCTCAAATACCTGGAGATTAGGGGCAGGGCTGGTGGACAGAACTCCAGTCTCTCTCCCAATCCTGGCATTCATTTCAAACTGAACATTGCAAAGGGCTAGAATTAAGTAAATCCACTGAAATTACTACAGCTGGAAATTGGGTATTGTGCAAGGGGAATATGCTAGATAGCAGAGAAATGTGGTTCTTGCCGGAGGTCCATGTGACATTTGCTTCAGTCTAACAGTTGACTTACTTAATATTATCTGTTTAATTATTATACTCTGCTCTGCCTCCAAGGAGCTCAAGCTGGCTTACATATGGTTCCCAGATAGTCTCCCATCAAGGCAGCTTACAGAGCAACGGTGGTGACACCAGAAAAAAATATGGCGGGTGGCACAGATGGGGCAAGCTGCATTCCTAGAGGGTGGGGACAGGAAGCCGTGTCCCATGTTATTGATTCCTGAAAGAGCAACGATGGTATACATCACATTAATGTTTCCATCAGAAACATATGGTCCTTGAAATGAGTGCCATTGATTGTGAACCCCCAAATAAGCATGCCTAGGACTGCAGCCTTATTGTAATTGCTGGTACTAGATCAGGAATTATTTGTATGTGAGAAGCACCTTTCCTTTAGGCAACAACAGGTGTCTAGCAATATGTGTGTATATGATGGGAGTGGGGCTACTTAGAACATACATAAGAACATAAGGAGAGCCATGCTGGATCAGATCAAGGGTCCATCTAGTCCAGCATTCTGTTCACACAGTGGCGAACCAGCTGTCAACCAGGAACCCACAAGCAGGAACGCACAAGCGTAACAGCACCCTCCCACCCATGTTCCCCAGCAACTGATGTACATAGGCTCACTGTTGGACTAGGAGCTGGGAGATCCGGGTTCTAGTCCCCACTCGGCCATGGAAACTCACTGGGTGACTTTGGGCCAGTCACAGATTCTCAGCCCAACCCACCTCACAGGGTTGTTGTTGTGAGGATAAAATGGAGAGGAGGAGGAGAATGTAAGACGCCTTGGGTTCCTTGCAAGAGGAAAAAAGGCGGGGTATAAATGCAATAAATAAATAAATAAATAGCACACAGTAATCAAGACTAGTAGCCATTGATAGCCTTTTCCTCCAGGAATTTTCCAACCCTCTTTTAAAGCCATCCAAATTGGTGGCCATCACTACATCCTGTGGTAGCGAATTCCATAGTTTAACTATGCGCTACTTGTCTGGATAGAGCTTACCCCTCCCTGTGCCATGTTACAGGGCTAGCCCTGTTTAGCTTCAGCAGTAAACTGTGTCATGTGCTTTTGAACCTTTCTCTTCTACCACAGTCTCTCATATGGCAACATTGATACCAACCGACCTTAAAAAATGGGTGTCTAGTGGGTGTCCCTCACTATATCATGAGAAAATAGTCAAAAAGCAAGTTCAGTATGGATGCGGGAAACCATACTCTTGATCTGTATTGGATTCACAAGGACTGCTTAAATCCACTGAAATTGCCTGCCTGTGTTGCCTTCATGCATAACAAAATGAGTGGGGATCAGCCCTAAATTATCACCACAGGAAGGAACTTTTCCCCAGGCTCTAGAGTTGCTGTTGCTGTTTTTCTTTCCCCTGTACCATGTCAACATAGTTCACCCAGGGCCAAACTAGGCGTGATTAGATGTTTTTCGTTCATGAGTCTGCCCTTTGCATGTATGAAATGGAGGGGGTCTAGTGTTGACCTCAAAAGGTACATGCAGGTGAGGGGAGCCTAGCCTGGCAGGTATTTTTCCCTTCACCTCAACTTTGATAGGGCATTTGGTTGCAGGGAGGGGGGAGTACCTGCAGCGACACGGTGGGGAAACTGAGGCAGAGGAGGGGAAAGGTTCGGGTCCTCTCACCTACATACCAGCTGTAGTTGTAAAATACACACACGCACAACCTGCTGTATACGTGAATAGAGCAGACAGATGAATAAACCTGCAGGGCTTCCGCTATCACATCTAGTTTGGCCCTTGATGCACATAAAGTCATTGTTTTACTAGACTGTACCTTGAACTGGGTCCGTTTCTCTTGTTTTAATTCAGAAAAATGCCCCAATGTTCCAGCGCATGGAGCCGTCCTCTCTTCCTCAGGAGATCATTTCCAATGCCAAAGCTTTGCCTTACCTCCAGCAAGATACACTTTCAGGACTGTAAGTGTCAATGTTTGAATAAGCAACATGTCCACATTGGCATGCAGCTGTCTTGTTCTTTGAATGGTACTTAAAATGCAAAGGCAGAGTAGCAAGAACCAACAAATAGGAACAGGATCTGGACGAGGTCCAAAAGTCTTGATAATAACCAGGCAAGTGCATTATATATTTATTTATTTTTATTTATTTATTAAATTTATTAATCGCCCATCTGGCTGGTCACCCAGCCATTCTGGGCAATGTACAACATATAATAAAACGGTTTAAAACAATAAAATTCTACAATAAAAACATTTTCTAAAATACCCTAACCCACCCCAAATGCCTGCCTGAACAACCACATTTTTAATGCACGGCGGAAGCTCATTAAAGAGGGGGCATGACGGAGTTCCTTAGGGAGGGAGTTCCACAGAGTGGGGGCTACCACAGAAAAGGCCCTCTCCCTCGTCCCCACCAGTCTAGCTGTCCTGGCTGATGGAACAGAGAGAAGGCCATCCGAGGCTGATCTTGTTAAGCGGCCTGTCTGGTGTTGCTGGAGGCGCTCCGTAAGATAGGCTGGGCCGGAACCATATCGGGTTTTAAAGGTCAAAATCAACACCTTGAATTTGGCCCGGAAAACAACTGGTAACCAGTGCAACTCCTTCAGCACTGGAGTGATGTGATCTTGCCGGCGGCTGCCTTTAATCAGGCGAGCTGCTGCGTTCTGTACCAGCTGCAGCTTCCGAACCGTCTTCAAGTGTAACCCCACATAGAGCTCATTACAGTAGTCTAAACGAGAGGAGACCAGGGCATGTACTACCGATGGGAGCAGATGGTCAGGAAGGAAGGGGTGCAGCCACCGTATCAGATGGAGCTGATACAGCGCTCTCTGGCTCACAGCTGACACCTGAGCCTCCATGGACAGCTGGGAGTCCAAAATGACCCCCAGGCTGCAGACCTGGTCTTTCAAGGGTAGCCGTACCCCATTCAACACCAGGTCAACTTCCCCCAGCCTCCTCTTGTCTCCCACCAAAAGTACCTCGGTCTTGTCAGGGTTCAGCTTCAGCTTATTCCTCCCCATCCAGCCACTCGCCATCTCCAGACATTTGGACAGGGATTCTACAGCCAACCTTGGTGAAGATCTGAACGAGAGGTAGAGCTGCGTGTCATCCGCATACTGATGACACTGCACCCCAAACCTCCTGATGATAGCCCCCAGCAGCTTCACATAGATGTTAATAGCATCGGGGAGAGGATGGAACCCTGTGGCACCCCACAAGTGAGTGGCCACGGGTCCAAAACCTCCTCTCCCAGTGCTACCCTCTGGTACCTGCCAGAGAGGAAGGACCGGAACCACCCACAATACGATGTCTCCAATGCCCAACCCCTCCAGGTGGTCCAGGAGGATACTGTGGTCAACTGTATCAAAAGCTGCTGAGAGATCGAGGAGAACAAGGAAGGAGCATTCATCCCTATCCAGAGCCCTCCTCATATCATCCACCAAGGTGACCAAGGCCATTTCTGTCCCATGCCCAAGCCTGAAGCCCGACTGAAATGGGTCTAGATAATCGGTTTCTTCCAAGTGTGCCTTCAACTGCATTGCCACCACCCACTCAATCACCTTGCCCAAAAATGGCAGATTTGAGACTAGGTGAAAGTTGTTCAGAACTTGGGGATCCAAGGAGGGTTTCTTTAAGAGCGGTCTTATCACTGCCTCCTTGAGGGCTGATGGCATCACTCCCTCCCCAAGGGAGGCGTTCACCACCGCCCTGATCCCCTCACCCAGTCTCTCTCTGCAGCCCATAATGAGCCAAGATGGGCAAGGATCAAGTAAACAGGTGGTCGGCCTTACAGTTGAAAGCACCTTGTCCACTTCATCAGAAGGAAGAAGCTGGAACTGATCCCACAAAACCAGTTTGCCACAGGCCGGCTCTTGCTCACTAACTGTATCCACAGCGTGCGGAATAACACTCCTTATCCCATCAATTTTATCTGCAAAGTGCCTTGCCAAAGCCTCACAGGAGGCCTTAGAATGCTCCAGTGGCTCCAGAGCCACAGGACCGACCAGGCTCCGGACCACTTGGAACAGCCTCCTGGGACAGCACTCTGCAGACGCGATAGAGGCAGCATAATATTCCTTTTTTGCTGCCTTTACCGCCATGTGATAGGCTGAAGATACAGCTCTAGCCCATGTCTGATCATCTTCGGAGTGAGACTTCTGCCACTGGCGCTCTAGCCGTCTCACCTCCTGTTTCAGAGCTCATAACTGCGGATTGAACGATGGTGCAGTCCGAGCCCTGTTCAGGGGGAGAGGGTGTTTCGGAGCCACCCGATAGGGGTGCACGAAAGCCACTTACCTGGTCTCGCAGCTTGCTTCGTGGTGGGGGGGAGGCGCTTCGCTGCTCCCCCCGAAGTTCAGGCCGGGGGGGGGAGGCTTCCCGCTTCGCCCGGCCAAAATTCAGGCCAGGGGGGAGGCTTCCCGCCTCGCCCGGCCGAAATTCAGGCCGGGGAGGAGGCGCCTCGCCTCGCCCGCGAAATAAAAAGTTTTTTTTAAAAAACGCCCCCGTAGCCTATCACGGCTAGATCTGCAAAGTCAGCCATGATAGGCTACGTTAATCGTCACGTAGCCTATCACGGGGGCGTTTTTTTTTTTTTACTTTTATTGGAATGGCGGCGGCGGCAGCCAGTCGAAAGACCGGCTGCCGCCTCTGCCCCTGTCGAAGACCTGATGAACCGCCGCCGGGACCCGCCGCCGGGAGGGACATTCGGGAAAGGTAAGTCCCGTCCCGGGGGGGGTGCGGGGGTGGGGGGGGTGCGGGGAATTTTTCCCAAAACTACTTCGGGGGGCCGAACACGTTGGCACTCGGCCCCCCGAAGTTTCGGGGAGAAATTCTCCCCCATCCCTACCACCCGATCTAATGCCCCAGTGATTGCGGCATTCCAGCCACCCACCAGGGTCTCGACCGAGTGGCCGTTGGCGTGCTCCAGAGAATCCCCAAGTGCGTTCAGGAATCCATTCGGATCCATAAGACGCCTGGGGCGGACCATTTTAATGGGTCCTCCACCCCTGCAGAGGGGTTGTGGAACCGAGAAGTCTAACGTCACCAGATAATGATCTGACCATGACAAGGGGGTGGTGGATATATCGCCGACTTCCAGATCACTCCCCGCTTCTCCAGAAACAAACACAAGGTCTAGTGCATGACCGGCTACATGGGTGGACCCAGTTAGAATATGGTGCAGCTCCCAGGAGGCCATGGTCTCCATGAAGTCCCGAGGTGCTCCTGTGAGGATGGCCTCCGAATGTACGTTGAAGTCCCCCAACACCAGTAAGTTAGGGGACTGCACACGCACATCAGAGACCACCTCAAGCACCTCGGCCAGGGAGTCAGTCGTGCAGCGGGGTGGACGGTACACGAGCAGAATCCCCAGACTGCCCTTCGGGCCCAACCTCCAGTACATGCACTCAGCAACCTTGGTCTCCTGGAGAGGGGGTCTGGTGAAGACCTAGGACTCTGGGTAGATAACAGCCACTCCCCCTCCCCGATCCCCAGCCCTCGGCTGCTGTGCATACGAAAATCCAACTGGACACATGGCCGCAAGGGTTGGAGCAGCAGCTTCGGCCAGCCAGGTCTCCGTAATACGTCTCCGTAATTAGAATAGGGAATGGGGGCAAACATTGACTGGTGCCATCAAAAGGTGTTTAACTCTACTGAGGGACCCAGCATGTCCCCAAACGTCACACAGGGAATGCAGAACTGAAAATCCTAACTATAAAGGTGAGGTTGAGGGAGGGAGACATAATCAGGAGGTCACAGACTGCTTTTTGCTCCATTTCCTCCATTTCTCCCCCAGAGTTTCTCTCTCTCTCTCTCTCTCTCTGCCAGTCCAAGTCTGAATAGGAAAAAATGCTGATAGCATTTTTCAAATTCAAAATGTAGTCTAGCAATAACTCAGAATAAAAATATCACCCAAAGAACCTCCTACATGTACAAAACTTCCGCTTAGCATAGGTTTCAGGCACACTGTGGAAAGGTTTCCTCTGCTTCAGTCCTTGATGAACCAGTTCTGGCCTGTCAACCAACAGCACATGTTACACAAGCACTGCAGTTACTTGGACATTTTTATCTGTGGGGATACCATTGAAGGAAAAAGCGTATTAGCAGGGCCAGCCCCAAGGGGCTTTGGGGAATGGTGGTTCTTCTGCCGACCTAGGCAAATTAAAGTCTCAAGCCTTCTGCACGATCCAGGCAAAGTTAAACAATTATAATTCCCATTGAGTCCAGTGGGCCAGAGTTAAGCATGTGCCTGACCTCCCCCTTGAAATAAATAGGATTTAAGTGTGCCCAACTCTGGCTGAACTATACCCCTTGTGTTGTAATCCTATGGTGAGCAGCATAACAATAGCAGCAGAACGTAGAATAAAGAAGGTAGCATACAGCAGCATAACATTCAAGGGGCCTGGCACAGGAAGGTGTGCTAATAATTGCCTTCCTAAAAGAGCCAGTGGCATGGAACTGGCAGGCTTCCCTCTGAAGAGAATTCCACCAGGCAGGTACTTCCACAAAGGCACTATGTCAAATATATGGAACGTTTGCTTCTGATGGTAGTGGCCTCCAAATTAGATCTGCTTAAGAATAGTTTTCCCACACAACATGACAACCCACTGTGGGTTGTTACGTGGAACAAGCCACGGTGGGTTGTCATGTCGTCTCAAGCAACCTCGCCGCTGCATCAGTAACAGAGATCTACACTCCACTCCCTTTTCGTAGCTCCCATTCACAGTAACTGGAGCTGCGAAAAGGGGGTGGAGTGTAGCTCCCTGCTAAAAGGACTTGCAGGAGCTTCAGGGAAGTGTGGAATGGCAGCAGGACACCCCCAAGTGTCAGTGCAACACTTGAAACCCTGGGGATCACCTCGCTAAAGGAGCGACCTTGTCCCCTTCTCCCCAACTGTCAACAGCTGTCAAATCAGCCTATATGCAGTCTCATTTTGTCAGTTGCCTTGCATGTTTCCTGCTGCAGTTCATTCCTGTTGACAGATGAAACGTACAAGGCAATGGACAAGGCAAGCCTATGTATTTTTGATAGTCACAAGTAGGGATGGCGTGGGCACCCGATTTCATTGGGGAATCCGGCAGAACCCCCCCCCTGCCCACACCCCCGAGCCCCACTCGCTGAGCCACTGCCCCTGCTTGCCCCCTGTCTGCGCTCGGTGAGAGGCCCACACTCACCCCAGCAGCTTCACCAAGCTCTGCAGTCTCCATTTTTCAAAAAATAAAATGGCAATCACAAAAATGTGCATATTTGCATATGTGCAAAAATGTGCATTTTTGCGATTGTCATTTTATTTTTCAAAAAATGGCGACTGCAGAGCTCAATGAGGCTGCCGGGATGAGTGTGGGCTGCTTGCCAAGCGCAGGAGGGGCTCAAGCGCAGTCTGGGGACCAGCGAGTGGGGGCAGGGGCTGGTCCGGTGCCTGGAGAACCCAGATGGTGGTAGGTTCACACATCCCTAGCCACAAGTGTGCACATGCACAATTGCAAAACCGCAAGAAATAATATTATATATAATTTTAAAAACAAAGACATCTGCACAAATTCCCAAGGCCGAAATGTTATTCCGACCCCATTTGCACAAATGTTGGGGCCTGAAAGCATAAAAAAAAGCTGTGGAATGCAAATGGGGTGGCAATTGGAGTGGGAATGGGAATGAAACAGGCAGACAAGGTGGGTTCTGTCACCAAGTCCCCTGTGATATGTGCCAGAGCCAGCTAGACGACCTGGGGGGAAGAGTGGGAGAACAACCCATGGTAAGCCCAATCATCTGCTGGGCTCACTATGGGTTGTTCTGCAAACAACCCACACTGGGTAGCTTGTTCACCAGGGTGGATTGTTGTGTTGTGTGAACTCACCCATTACAAAGCATGGTTTTTAGTGAAACAGGATCACAATTTATTTTTTTGAGGGAGTCGGAGAAATAATCAGCAGATGCTACACCATGGAGATGTGTGTTCTCCTTTCATTTGAAGTTGGACTGTCTTTACAGAAGCGGCCGGAGCGGGTTCCCCTCCTTGAGTCCACTCTCTCCTCAAGAGATATTCCAGTTGGCTTGCATGGATCCAACCCATGGGGAATACCAAGAGCAGCAGTCTCTGGTAAGTCATTGCACTATTTATGAATGGCTCTTTTACTGTCCTGTTTTGCACTGCATTCAGAAGATATTTCAAGTGGAATCCTGGCATTATTTGTATAGTCTGCATTTCCTGTTGGAAAGCCCTTTAGATTTCAAGGACAGTTGTTGCTGTTATTGTTAATAAATCAATTAGTACATGCTTACCATATCTAAAAATATCTCTAATATGCTGCCTGTATAAACTATTTTACTAATCCTACCTTCTGTATCTATATTTTAGGAAGCCTAAAGTTCTGTCCTTGGCAGTGAGGCACGTGCATTTCCTGCCATTCTCTCCAAAAGACACTGGGCCAGGATTGCTTCCCTCCTATTTCTTTCTTTATAACTTTTAGAAGTCACTTTTCTACTCCCATAAGTGCTTGGGCACTTATACAGCCATAAAATCCTAGAACATCCATAAAATCCCAGTAACAGCACTTACATTACCACTTTGGTAAAGTGGTAAAGTAAGTGCTTTTACTGACAGGAGGGCACTCCCACAAATACCTCTGGCATCTGATGATGTAATCTGGACTTGCTAGCTTTCTTGGTATTAACTAATGTTCAGTTTGTTAGTAAATGTATTAGTAATAATATAATAATAATTTGAGTGCTGCCACACTCATGGTTCTGAAAATGGTGGAAGTATTGATCATACCCTGACCTTTCTCATAGCTAGTTACATGCAAGAGTGTCATTTTAATTAGGACGGGGAGCGGGAAATGTTGCCCAACTCCTTTTATGACTGTTGGGACATGAACAGCCATTCCTGGCTATAATGGGGTAATTGGGAAAAATTGAGCTGAAGGAGATTAGACTACAGAGTACTGGATCTGGATCAGGAATGAATACTGGGAAGGTTCTTTAAGAAGAAGCTGGAGCATAGAAGACAGCAGATCAGGGAACTTTCTTGAAGCCCAGACAAGACTTAAATGTCTACCTGGATTAATCCTGGAAATGTCCAGTCCTCATCTGTTCTGCTGGGACTTATCAGAGGTGCTAATATTATAGCTCTACGGCCCTGATAGGCCTGCAGTGGGATCCTGGCTGCTGCTTCCAGGTTTGCCTCGTGGTCCTGCTGACTTCCAGCACCACCAGCACACCCTACAGTCACAATTTGCTGCCTTCCCCATTCCCACCTAGAGAAGAGATTTCTGGTAGCAGGGCCTCTCGTCCTTTCCTGAGGGGAATAAGGGCTGCATGTGGCATCATAATAATGCTGTTACCATGGGGCATAAAAAAGTGACAGCAAATGTTCCTCACGAGATTGCTTTGTCCTCAGTTTAGCCTTAAAATGTATTCAAGACCTGGCCTGTGGGCCGCACACTGGATGTTGCCGTCCTCCTCATATCCAAATCTAAAATCGCATCCTCTGGTTACATACAATCAACATTCCTCTGTTGTTGTTTTTCATATACAGCAGCGGCTTCAGGGGCACCCTTTTATATTAGGGCAGGGGTGGGCAACTTGTACCCATCCAGACGTTTTGGCCTATGACTCCTATAATTCCTCACCATTGGTTATGCTGAGTAGGGCTGATGGGAGTTGTATGCCAAGACATCTGGAGGGCTATGGGTTGCCTGCCCCTGTATTAGGGAATCAAAGTAAAGTTGAAAGTGGTTGAGTTTTTGGGTTACATCATAAATACCTCTCTCCAAGTTGCTGCCCCAGCTCGATGCCCCTGGAGGCATTCAAGACGAGGCTGACAGCCACCTGTCAGAGAAGCTTTGACTTGGATTCTTGCACTGAGCAAGGAGTTGGACTCAATGGTCTTATAGGCCCCTTCCAACCCTACTATTCTATGATTCTATGAAAGAAAAAAAATGTGAAAGTATGTTTCATATTACACAACTCTCTATTAACTCCTTCTCCTCATTAGATTTTTCACTGTTGCTTTCTAGACATGCAATTTATTTAGAGCCCTCGGCCTGTGGAGACACTAGGGGCTTTTAACCTTTAGTAAGAAATGAATGGTTAGTGATTATTCTAATAGCTAGAGAATTAATGGATGGATAAGCACTGCTGGAAGGTTGAATTGCACCATTGCGATTGTAAATCATTTGAGTTATGACAAGGCATATTTTGTAAACGTTTGGAAAGGTGAAATGTACACAAACTACTGCCTATTAACAGACAAGCCAGACCCTCAGGATTCTGTCAACTTTAGAAATGCCACTGCAGTCACTTCTGACTTAAGCCAGCTGAAAAATGTGATCCACCATTTATTAGAGCTATTGATGATGATGGTCTTTCCACAGGTTGGTTTCCTCTCATTACATGTAGTCATTTCATCAGGTGGTTTACCAGGGCTGAACAACAGTGAGGGTATCTGATGCTTCTGGGTTTGTGTTCATCCTGTCTTCAGTGCCGTGGTCCAGAACTGAGCTGTTGAATCGCATCACACAAATGTGAACATATGCCTCTGACCCATGCCTGCGCCTACCTTTCCAGTCGGCAGCAGTAGTGTCTGTGTGTATATGGTTGTGTGTGCCTGTGTGTGCACATCTGTGCACCACCCTGACACTTGTTGCACTGCAGTGCTTTATAAGTGTTCATTTCCAGTCCGCTCTGTGTGCTTCTCAGAGTGTAACACTATATCCATAAATTTTGTATCACACACACACACATACCGTGTGCTTCCTCGTATTATTCTACACTTCCGCCTGAAAAGAGAAACTGCAAACAACTTTTTGACAGACTCTGCTTTTGTGATGTCACTCCTGCTGGTGGCACACTGTTACTTGCCCCTGGCCAAAAAAATAAATAAAAAACCTTTGTCACCATTGTCCATAACAAAAGAAAAACAATGAAAATGGACATTGCACAAAAACATAGAAATCTATCACTTTGTGAATGTCTGGAAAAGCCTTTACTGATTGATTGGATAGATACACACACATACATCAAGCTATAAAAATCAAACAACTAAGTCCAGAAAGTGCATGAGCATCAAGAGCATTTCTGCCAAAGCAGATATTTGAGGATGTAGCCGGATATAAAGCAAAAAGGCACAGACATACAGCCCGGTGATGCAGCTTGACTGTAATTAAGTTGAAGCCAAGCTTATACCTGACTGTAAGAAGCATCTGGAAAAAGAAACTGGGCTGAATTTCCATGCTTAGCTAGATTGAAATCAATGCACCTGTTTTCAATAAAACTGCAGCTCCTGTTGAATTTATAACAGTCCTTAGCACATTTCCTTGGATGTGTGAGTCCACAGGATTACAGGCTGTCTCTCTCACCAGCATAAAGCATTCCCTATGTTTTATGCATACCCCTATTCTAAAGCCAGTCCTAACACACTGGTGAAAAAGACACTGTCAGAAGATGGCAAGTTATGTAATCAAACAAAATCCCATGAGCTTGGCTATGTGTTTATTTCCAGGAGCCAGAGGTTAGAGAGTTTAAAAGAGTGCAACCCTCTAACTGTGGCAGCTACCTCCCGGTGGATACTCAGGAACGAGCTGTATCTGGGAGGGCCTCTTCCATGCCACGCCTGACTGTGGATCCCCAGGTAAAACCAAGTGAAACAATGACTGCACAACAGGAATATAACATTACATGAGATATGTGATCCTTTCCTGCAGGAGGTTGTTGCTTAGCTTAAGCAGTAAATAGTCTTAAAATCTCTCACTGATACCATTTCAATTGGCTATAATTCACTCCATCAGTCCTAGTAGTGCCAAAGAGTCTGAACACAGTGCCCCGGCGAGAGAGGGAAAAGTCTAATCCCCCCATTTTACAGATGGAGAGCTGGAACACAGAATTAGTAGCTTGTTCAAGGCCACAGTGAGACAAAGCAGGTAACCAAACCTCAGTATAGCCCAGCTACCACCCTAATCACTCCATCAACCTTCTTCCAAGACTGCAGTGAAACTGAGGAACAGAGCTTTGGGGGAATCATCTTTCTACCCTGCTTCAACCACGACTGTTGCTGGTAGCAGCAAGAATGCGAACAGTTTGGAAGAATTCTTCTCCCACCTGGAAAGTATTTCTTTTTCTTGACATTAGCCACCTTCTCTTTCAAGTCTTTTCCCATTGTCCTAAGACACTTGTTTACATGCCTGCTGCCAAGCATCCTGTCCTGATTAGTCTTGGCCATACTCCATCTCTTTGTGTGTTGAGCAGGTTTTTTCTGTCTGTCTGTCTCGCAATCAGTTCTGATTAACAGAGAGATATAGGCTGTTCCAAGGTTTGTAATCATAAGCCTAGGCTACGTTGCAGCACTTATACCCTCACTATTCAATTGTCCCAACACTGAAGGGGCTTGATTACAAGGTCTAGTTAATGTCTGTTGTGTCATCCCCACATTGCTTGTGTAAGCAGACTGTGAGGGAAGTAAAGACATGTAGCCTTTAGACATTTTATTGATAAATTTGTGCCTGACAACGGTGGCAAGATGATAGCTGAGTTCTGTTTTTCTCTCCAGTTGCTCCTTGGATAATAATTTCCAAATCCATAAAATCAGATACCGCAGAGCACCCACCTTGAGAAACAGAGTGGTGCTTCCATTAACAGCAGGAGAGAGAAGGATGGAAGGGAAAACTAGTATTTTACACTAAGGCATGAGTTTCCAGATGGAAGGGTGGTATCAGTGGGAAGGGAAGGAAATCATGAGGTAAAAAATAAAGATAGGAACGAATAGGAATAGGGGCAGAAAGTAGGCTGAGAATGGATATAGTGAAAAGGCAAAATAGATGAGTAAGAGCCTTTCTGCATGAGGCTTTTACTATGCGCTCCTGATTCCTCACTGACGGTGGTTTGTGGGTCCTTTACATGATGTCATCATCCTCCAAAGCCTCGCCTGTGCTTTGCAACCATTATCGCAGGTTTTTTTTCCTAAGAGGCACATTTTATAAATGCCGTTATAGAATCCTCCTGTATTTGGGCAATTCCGCTATACCACAGCACCACCTAGTGGTTGTGTAGTGGAACTTATAGAAAGGCAGAGAAAGAAAGCCTCCAGAAAAAAGCACGTGTAAAGGAGCCAATCTTAATCCCACCAAGAATCTCGAAGCAGAAGACTTGGTAAAGGTGTGGGTTAAATGCCCCACGTAGAAAAGCCCTAAGTGAATAAAGATTGAATAAAGAATATATTTATTAGACTGATGGTAAGAAAATAAAGAACTGAATTTATGAGCAAGAAAGAGTAAACTCGTAGGTGAGGTTATTTTTTTTACAAAGATTATGGGAATAAAATGGTGGATAAAAATACAATGCCTTAATCACAATGTAGGCCTAGTTCTTACTGAAGTGGTAAACTGTGTCTGGGTTCTACCACTTCAGACTGCAGATATGGGCTCATATAACTGAATGTTTCCCCATACTAAAGAAGTGCCTAGCACATAAAACTAGATGTCAGAGAGAAGGCTAGTTTTCTACGTGCAGGAATGTTTTGTGTGCGGGAAAGCATTCAGGCATGAATGCTTACCTCAGGTTGAGGTAGTATACCCAGACACAGGTTTATCATTTCCCTGAAAAGTAGACCATAGATTCAAAACAGATGGATAATCTGAAGTCTAGATGACCTTAGGTATTTTAGGCAATGCTAACAGGGAGGCATATAATGAATTTGGATACCAACGGGGTTTGGATAATGGAGATTCTAATCCATTATAATAACTGGAGTGGAGCTTCTCCTGTCCTTGCTTTTCTAGCTTTGCCTCCCATGCCCCCACCTTTTCTTTCCTTCTCCCTTTTGGAACTCCATTCCCCTCTTGGCTGTCCCTTCTTTCATTCACTACTCTTACCCCAATTCCAGTTTTGTTCCAAGACAGAATTTCGATTAGTAACCAACCTTCCTGACTATATCAGAGGAAACCACCATCCAAGAGGAGGCCAGACATTTTTGCAAAATGGAAATTTTGCAAATTTGTGGGGAATATTCCCCCTACCCCTTTTCAAACTTGTATAAAACGTTTCTGACCTTCAGTCTTCAGGCCTTATTTTTAAGTGTTGCTTTCAACAAGCAACACCGTTCAAACGTAATGGCGGTGCATGCCAGGCACACTCTGCTGCCTTTTTGAATATTCAAACCCCAATCTGGGGTTGCTCCATGATGGCTGAATGCAGACACTATAGGTTAATCATGCATTAAGCAAACCACAGACAACCTAACTACTAAGTGTAGGTTATCTGTGGCTTGTTTAACCTGCAATTAACCTATAGTATCCAGGTTTGGACATCATGTAGCAACCCCCAATTGGGGGGTTGAATATTCATAATGGCTGTGGAACACACCTGCCATGTGCCGCCGTTACATGCGAACAGTGTTGAAAGTAACACAATTTGCCGCTATTATATGCGAACCAGGTCAGTGGTTTAGTGAATGTTAGTCAGGCCACACCAGAGATGACAGTGTTGGAAGGCTTTGCTCTACCAGTGACAACCCCTCCCACCAAAGGGAGAGTACAGAATGTTTCAGAGCATGCTTGAAATTCACGGCCAGAATTTGCTGTTACTTGATATAGTCTTTCTCTTATTCACCCATTTCAGCCTGCAAGGGCAGATTCTCTGTTTCAATCTGACATCAAAAGAGTGATGCTGATTTAAAACACAACCTAAGGATCTTGCCTATTTAAAGTAAGCAGGAGATACTGTAGACCCAAGCTGATGCAGTAAAGTTCTCAATCCTCTACTCCGATGCATCGGACCTGGGATTTCCTATAGCTAGGCCAGGAATTAGAGGAAACTAAGTCTTAATCTGTCCCTGATCTGTGGTTGGGCTGCCACCACTTTATTATTCAGATGGGTAAGAAGCCTAAGATATCAGTGAGACAATTACTGTCATTCTACCAACAGCACACCCTAGGGCAAGGCAGTGTGGGCAGGCTTCAAGTTAACCAAAGCAAATTATTAACAACGTACTAATCAGAAGAACACATCTCCTCTGTATTAAGTGGAAGATGCTTCTCCAGACCCCTCTACGGTGCAATGTCTTTACACTTGCCCAAACAAGTAACTCTCTGTGCCATTAAATACCTTGGATTGATAATAGGAAATAGGTACACCAGCAGGCCCTTGCCAACTTCTAACCATCCTGTCCTCACGGGATGCATTTCCAGGTGGTTACAGATCCAGCCTCCATGAGACGTTCATTTTCTACTATCCGAGACAAGCGGACGAATGCCTCCTGGTTAGATGAGTTCTCCATGGAAAAGAGCAGTGAAAACACCTACAAGTCCCGCCGTCGCAGCTACCATTCTGCACTACACCTGTCTTCACGGCGCCTCAACACCGACTCAGGTAACTGAGGGTAGCACGGGGAAGGGGCTAAAGTAATAATAATCATATATTCTTTTTAATAAAGTTTAAGGTGAGGTTGAATATACTGAGGTCACATATTCTCATCTCCTTCCTCAACAAAGGCCATGAGAATTATCTTTCTATTTGAAAATGAATACGACCCATTAAAATGAACATTTGTTCAGCCTTCATGACTAGCCTCTACAATGAGAATGTTTTCTGGAGCACCAGCTGCGGCATGCAGTTCCCTAGTAGTGGGATCTGCCGCCAGAGGAAGATCTACCTCATGGAAGGGCCGGCCATGTTCAGTTTATTCCTTTCATTAAGGGTGCAATCCTATGCATGTTTAGACAGAGAAAAGGCCTGCAACTCTCAGCATGCCCCAGCCAGCATGACAAAAAAAACCCTATACAAATCAACAGCTTGCACCATGCTATTCTAAAGATCAATTGATTCCATTGCTTTCCACAACAACCCTTGGATATATTCTGATGCAATAACTGTTCTTCATCTCAGTCTTCTCTTTGCATTCTAATTCCTGCCTCCACAAGGGAGCTGGCATCACACAAAACATGTTATAACAAAGACAGAGAAAATGGCTACTTAACTGGGGAGTCGCTTTTAGATAGCTCCCAGGAAAATAAAGCATTTCTGAGTCCGTAGAGGATGTAGTAAGGGGTGTTAATGCTTTCTTAGGAACCGTCATGGACTAAGGGGAGAAAAAGCTAACTTGACAATGGGGGAACAGAGTACTTATTGATACTTAGCATGAATAATTTACCTTGGATATCTCCTGGGCAAAAGTGCCCCCTTTTGGCATGCACACAATTTTAAAACTGGCTGATGGGATCAGAGGTAATTTGACAGAATTACTCTGGATATTCCCCCAAACTGGCTAACACAATACCTTTTCTGTATGAGTACATTTTTAAAGTGCTGTGCCCCCCCCCCCCCCCGCCGAGCACAACTGTCCACAGCTATTTAGAGGGCTGGATGTGCCTGATCTCATCTGATCTCAGAAGCTAAGCAGGGTCAGCCCTGGTTAGTACTTGGATGGGCAACCGCCTGGGATCAGGCTTCATGCATTGAGTAGGGGGTTGGACTCGATGGTCTTGTAGGCCCCTTCCAACCCTTTGATTCTATGATGGCACCTAACTACGACTAAAGACTGGAACAGTTGTGTACAACCAGCTGCCTGCAACATTTGGTTAACACATCCCCAAATTATGTTTTATACCACTAAGCTGTCTTTTCATGTATTTTCATTGGGCTTTTCAACACAAGGCACTTATCATGTGCTCGCCATTCCCTACTCACTGTTGTTTACGAGGTCTTTAGATGACGTTGTGATCCTCCTGGTTCGCTTCTGTGTCTAGCAAGCACTTTTAGCGAGTTTATTTTGTTTGTTGTTTATTCGGTCAGTCGCTTCTGACTCTTCGTGACTTCATGGACCAGCCCATGCCAGAGCTTCCTGTCGGCCGTCGCCACCCCCAGCTCCCCCAAGGTCGAGTCCATCACCTCCAGAATATCATCCATCCATCTTGCCCTTGGTCGGCCCCTCTTCCTTTTGTCTTCCACTTTCCCTAGCATCAGCATCTTCTCCAGGGTATCCTGTCTTCTCATGATGTGGCCAAAGTACTTCCGTTTTGCCTTTATATCATTCCCTCAAGTGAGCAGTCTGGCTTTATTTCCTGGAGTACAGACTGGTTTGATCTTCTTGCAGTCCAAGGCACTCTCAGAATTTTCCTCCAGTTCAAAGAGTTCAAAAGCATCTATCTATCTTCCTTCGCTCAGCCTTCCTTATGGTCCAGCTCTCGCAGCCATAGGTTACTACGGGGAATACCATTGCTTTCACTATGCGGACCTTTGTTGTCATTGTGATGTCTCTGCTCTTAACTATTTTATCAACATTTGTCATTGCTGTCCTTCCAAGAAGTAACATCTTCTGATTTCCCGGCTGCAGTCAGCATCTGCAGTAATCTTTGCGCCTAGAAAGACAAAGTCTGTCACTGCCTCCACATTTTCTCCCTCTATTTGCCAGTTATCAATCAAGCTGGTTGCCATAATCTTGGGGTTTTTTAGGTTTAACTGCAACCCAGCTTTTACACTTTCTTCTTTCACCTTCATCATGAGGTTCCTCAGCTCCTCCTTGCTTTCAGCCATCAAAGTGGTATCATCTGCGTATCGGAGATTGTTAAGGTTTCTTCCAGCGATTTTAACTCCAGCCTTGGCTTCATCAAGCCCAGCACGTCGCATGATGTGTTCTGCGTACAGGTTGAATAGGTAGGGTGAGAGTATACAGCCCTGTCATACTCCTTTCCCAATCTTAAACCGGTCCGTTGTTCCGTGGTCTGTTCTTACCGTTGCTACTTGGTCGTTATACAGATTCCTCAGGAGGCAGACAAGATGACTTGGTATCCCCATCCCACCAAGAACTTGCCACAATTTGTTATGATCCACACAGTCAAAGGCTTTAGAATGGTCAATAAAACAGAAATAGATGTTTTTCTGAAACTCCCTGGCTTTCTCCATTATCCAGCGGATACTGGCAATTTGGTCTCTAGTTCCTCTGCCTTTTCTAAACCCAGCTTGTACATCCGGCAATTCTCGTTCCATGAATTGCTGGAGTCTACCTTGCAAGATCTTGAGCATTACCTTACTGGCATGTGAAATAAGTGCCACTGTTCGATAGTTGGAACATTCTTTGGTGCTTCCCTTTTTTGGTATGGGGATATAAGTTGATTTTGTCCAATCTGTTGGCCATTCTTGTGTTTTCCAAATTTGCTGGCATATGGCATGCATCACCTTGACAGCATCATCTTGCAAGATTTTAAACAGTTCAGCTGGGATACCGTCATCTCCTGCTGCCTTGTTATTAGCAATGCTTCTTAAGGCCCATTCAACCTCACTCTTCAGGATGTCTGGCTCTAGCTCACTGCCCACACCGTCAAATCTATCCCCGATATTATTATCCTTCCTATACAGATCTTCCGTATATTCTTGCCACCTTTTCTTGATCTCTTCTGCTTCTGTTTGGTCCTTGCCATCTTTATTTTTGATCATACCCATTTTTGCCTGGAATTTACCTCTGATATTTCTAATTTTCTGGAAGAGGTCTCTTGTCCTTCCTATTCTATTATCTTCTTCCGCTTCCGTGCGTTGCTTGTTTAAAAATAATTCCTTATCTCTTCTGGCTAACCTCTGGAATTTTGCATTTAATTGGGCATATCTCCCCCGATCACTGTTGCCTTTTGCTTTCCTTCTTTCTTGGGCTGCTTCCAGTGTCTCAACAGACAGCCATCTTGTCTTCTTGGTTTTCTTTTTCTTTGGGACGTTTTTTGTTGCCGCCTCCTGAACAGTGTCACGAACTTCTGTCCATAGTTCTTCCGGGACCCTATCTACTAAATCTAGTCCCTTAAATCTATTCTTCACCTCCACTGCATATTCATGAGGAATATTCGTGAGCTCATATCTAACTGATCTGTGGGTCTTCCCTATTCTCTTGAGTCTGATTCTAAATTGTGCAATAAGAAGTTCGTGATCTGAACTACAATCAGCTCCAGGTCTTGTTTTTACCGACTGCATAGATGTCCACCACCTTTGGCTACAAAGGATGTAGTCAATCTGATTTCAGTGTCGATCGTCTGGTGAAGTCCATGTATAAAGTTGTCTCTTAGGTTGTTGGAAGAGAGTGTTTGCTATGCACAGTGAGTTGTCTTGGCAAAATTCTATCAGCCTATGTCCTGCTTCATTTTGTTCTCCCAGACCATGCTTGCCTGTAATTCCAGGTGTCGTTTGACTACCCACCTTAGCATTCCAGTCTCCTGTAATGAAAATAACATCTTTGTGTGGCGTACTATCCAGTAGGTGCTGCAGATCCTCATAGAACTGATCTACTTCTGCTTCTTCAGCATCTGTGGTTGGGGCGTATATTTGGATCACTGTGATGTTAAATGGCTTACCCTGAATTCGAATTGAGAGCATTCTGTCATTTTTTGGATTGTATCCAAGCACTGCTTTAGCCACTTTATTATGAATTATGAAGGCTACTCCATTTCTTCTGTGGTCCTCTTGTCCAAAGTAGTAGATCTGGTGGTCATTTGATGTGAAGTGGCCCATTCCAGTCCATTTCAGTTCACTGACACCCAAAATGTCTATATTTAATCATGACATCTCCCCAGTAAACACATCCAATTTGCCCTGGCTCATAGTTCTTACATTCCAGGTTCCTATGGTGTGTTGATCTTTAGAGCATCAGATTCATCGTTCACCACCAGCACCATTGGCTGCTAGACGTCCTTTCGGCTTTGAGCTAGCTGCGTCATCACATCTGGGGCTAGTTGAACTTATCCTCTGTTCCTCCCCAGTAGCATTTTGACCATCTTCCGACCTGGGAGTCCCATCTTCTGATGGTATACCAACATATCTCTGGTTGTACTGATCCATTTAGTTTTCATGGCAAGAATACTGGGGTGGGTTGCCGTTTCCTTCCCCAGGGATCGTATTTAGTCTGACCTCTCTGCCATGACCTTCCCGTCTTGGGTGTCCCTTCACGGTTTAGCTCATGACGTCATTGAGGTGCTCAAGCTCCAGCATCACGACAAGGTAACAATCTCCTTTGCTGAAGGAGTTTATTTTACAGCAGGGAAAATGTGGCTGTTTAATTGTGAAAGCGAAATAAAGCAGAATTTGCTCTTGTGTGTATGCGCTATTCCGCTATACCACAGTGCCACCTAGAGGTTATGTAGGGGAAAAGCAGGAAAGGAAATACTCCTTGCGTAGCGCTCAGATCTTAATTCTGCGACAAAGCCAAAAGCAGATACAGCAGATTAACAGCTGATTAACAACCTCATGTAGGAAAGCTGATTATCTCTCCTGCCACAGCTCTTTCTCTGTAATGCAGCTACCCAGCTGACTTTCCCCCATTCTCCCACTTTTCCGTGTGTACATGTTTCATTTTTATTTCCTACGTGTGAATACTTCAGATTTTTCACTAATGAACTCCATCACGTTGTTTGCAGACAAATCTTCTGAACTCCTATTCCAGTGACAACAGTGAGCTCCTTATATTAACTATATATTTTTAGCAAACATACCTTATTCTTTTGTCCAAGTTGTTAATTATATTGTTTTAAAATAACTTCCAAATACCAGTTGTGAACACTAATTTATAGTGGTTCAATGTCAAGTCAATCCATATAAAAGACTCTGGTTTGTATCCAGTGGTGTCCTTCCACCAGCAAAATCGAATGGATGCCACTGGTGAGATCAATTCCCCCACCCTCCACAGCCCCCTGCACACACCCCAAATCAGTTCCAGAGGGTTGGGAGGCCCAGTTTCTGTCCTAGTTTCTGAAGTCTGCAAATCAACCAGCTCCAGTCTTTTAAGTACTAACAGAAACTGGAGGACCATGATCTCCTATCGAGCACTGTCTCAACAGTGCTGTTTTGTACTAGGGTATATTCCCCCAGTCCCCTTCATGGATCACTGCCTTGTTGTGGCGAAGGGGCTTGTGTAACTCAGTGAAGCCATAAGCTATGCCGTGCAGGGCCACCCAAGACGGACAGGTCATGGCAGAGAGTTCTGACAAAATGTGGTCCACTGGAGAAGGAAATGGCAACCCACTCCAGTATTCTTGCCAAGAAAATCCCATGGAACGTATCACAAGGCTAAAAGAGATGACGCCGGAAGATGAGCCCCTCAGGTCGGAAGGTGTCCAATATGCTACTGGGGAAGAGCAGAGGGTATTTCCAAGTAGCGCCAGAAAGAGTGAAGCGGCTGGGCCAAACCCGAAAGGACACTCAGCTGTGGATGTGTCTGGTGGTGAAAAGAAAATCCGATGCTGTAAAGAACAATATTGTTTAGGAACCTGGAATGTCAGATCAATGAATCAAGGTAAGCTGGAGGTGGTCAAACATGAGATGGCAAGATTGAACATCGACATCTTGGGAATCAGCGAACTAAAATGGACAGGCATGGGCGAATTTAATTCAGGTGACCATCATATCTACTATTGTGGGCAAGAATCCCTTAGAAGAAATGGAGTAGCACTCATAGTCAACAAAAGGGTGGGAAAAGCAGTACTGGGGTACAATCTTAAAAATGATAGAATGATCTCAGTACGAATCCAAGGCAAACCATTCAACATCACAGTAATTCAAGTCTATGCCCCAACCACTGAGGCCGAAGAAGCTGAGGTTGATCGGTTCTATGAAGACCTACAACACCTTCTAGAACTAACACCAAAAAAAGATGTCCTCTTCATCATAGGGGATTGGAATGCTAAAGTAGGAAGTCAAGAAATCACCGGGATAACAGGCAGGCATGGCCTTGGTGTACAAAATGAAGCAGGACAAAAGCTAATAGAGTTTTGCCAAGAGAACATGCTGATCATAGCAAACACTCTTTTCCAACAGCATAAGAGGCGACTCTACACATGGACGTCATCAGATGGTCAATATCGAAATCAGATTGATTATGTCCTTTGCAGCCAAAGATGGAGAAGCTCCATACAGTCAGTAAAAACAAGACCTGGAGCTGACTGTGGCTCAGATCATGAGCTGCTTCTTGCAAAATTTTGGCTTAAATTGAAGAACGTCGGGAAAACCACTAAACCGTTCAGGTATGACCTAAATCATATCCCTGATGAATATACAGTGGAGGTGAGGAATAGATTTCAGGGATTAGACCTGATAGACAGAGTGCCTGAGGAACTATGGACGGAGGTCCGTAACATTGTTCAGGAGGCAGCAACGAAATCCATCCCAAAGAAAAAGAAATGCAAGAAAGCCAAGTGGCTGTCTGATGAGGCTTTACAAGTAGCTGAGGAAAGAAGGGAAACGAAAAGCAAGGGAGAAAGGGGAAGATACACCCAACTGAATGCAGAGTTCCAGAGAATAGCAAGGAGAGACAAGAAGGCCTTCTTAAATGAACAATGCAAAGAAATCGAGGAAAACAACAGAATGGGAAAGACTAGAGATCTCTTCAAGAAAATTGGAGATCTCAAGGGAACGTTTTGTGCAAAGACTGGCATGATAAAGGACAAAGAAGGCAGAGACCTAACAGAAGCAGATGAGATTAAGAAGAGGTGGCAAGAATACACAGAAGAACTATACAGGAAAGATCTGAATGTCCCTGATAGCCATGATAGTGCGGTCACTGAACTTGAGCCGGACATCCTAGAGAGTGAAGTCAAGTGGGCCTTAGGAAGCATTAGTAACAACAAAGCTAGCGGAGATGACAATATTCCAGCCGAGCTATTTAAAATCCTAAAAGATGATGCTGTTAAAGTGCTGCATTCAATATGTCAACAAATCTGGAACACTCAACAGTGGCCACAAGACTGGAAAAGGTCAGTTTACATTCCAATTCCAAAGAAGGGCAACGCCAAAGAGTGTTCAAACTACCGCACCATTGCGCTCATTTCACATGCCAGCAAGGTGATGCTCAAAATCCTACAAGCTAGGCTTCAGCAGTATGCGAACCGAGAACTACCGGAAGTACAAGCTGGGTTTAGAAGAGGCAGAGGAACTAGAGATCAAATTGCCAACATTCGCTGCATCATGGAGAAAGCAAGAGAATTCCAGAAAAACGTCTATTTCTGCTTCATTGACTACGCTAAAGCCTTTGATTGTGTGGATCACAACAAACTGTGGCAAATTCTTAAAGTGATGGGAGTACCAGATCACCTTACCTGTCTCCTGAGAAACCTGTACGAGGGTCAAGAAGCAACAGTAAGAACCAGACATGGAACAACCGATTGGTTCAAAATTGGGAAAGGAGTACGACAAGGCTGCATATTGTCACCCTGCTTATTTAACTTATATGCAGAGTACATCATGAGAAATGCCGGGTTGGATGAATCAGAGGTTGGAATTAAGATTGCTGGGAGAATTATCAACAACCTCCGATATGCAGACGATACCACCCTAATGGCAGAAAGCGAAGAGGATCTCAAGAGCCTCTTGTTGAGGGTGAAAGAGGAGAGTGCAAAAGCTGGTTTGAAACTCAACATTAAAAAAACTAAGATCGTGGCATCTGGCCCCATCACTTCCTGGCATATAGAAGGGGAAGAAATGGAAGCAGTGACAGATTTTACTTTCTTGGGCTCCAAGATCACCGCAGACGGTGACTGTAGCCATGAAATTAAAAGACGCTTGCTCCTTGGGAGGAAAGCTATGGCCAACCTAGACAGCATAGTAAGAAGCAGAGACATCACCTTGCCGACAAAGGTCCGTCTAATCAAAGCTATGGTTTTCCCAGTAGTAATGTATGGCTGTGAGAGCTGGACTATAAGGAAGGCTGAGCGCCGAAGAATTGATGCTTTCGAACTGTGGTGCTGGAGAAGACTCTTACGAGTCCCCTGGACTGCAAGGAGGTCAAATCAGTCCATCCTAAAGGAAATCAACCCTGAGTGCTCATTGGAAGGACAGATAATGAAGCTGAAGCTCCAATATTTTGGCCACCTAATGCGAAGAGAAAACTCCCTGGAAAAGACCCTGATGCTGGGAAAGACTGAAGGCAAAAGGAGAAGGGGACGGCAGAGGATGAGATGGCTAGATAGCATCACGGATGCAATGAATATGAACTTGAGCACGCTCCGGGAGAGAGCGAAAGAAAGGAAGGCATGGCGTGCTATGGTCCATGGGGTCACGAAGAGTCGGCCACGACTGAACGACTGAACAACAACAACAACAAATATTCCCCCAGTACAAATACATGGACCAAGGGTCTCAATTTAAACTGTACATGTCCATGTTTTACCAGCTTGTATGTTTGAAGGGGTTTTATACCTGCTTCCCGCTGCTGCTGATTC
Organism: Heloderma suspectum; assembly: GCF_057233095.1. Classification (NCBI taxonomy): domain Eukaryota; kingdom Metazoa; phylum Chordata; class Lepidosauria; order Squamata; family Helodermatidae; genus Heloderma; species Heloderma suspectum. The sequence continues at coordinate 172,999,663 of NC_139461.1, forward strand.
ACTCCAAATCCCCACTCTGAAGCAACTTTTATTTTCTCTTTAAATGGTACTGTGTTCTCCTAACACTTGTTTATGTGTAACATGTGGTAAACTGGCCTAGTTGGAGACTGGGGGACAGCTACCCTACGGTTCATAGACTGAGGGAATTTTCTCTCAGTATAGAGAAATGTTTTAAGGGGGAAAGAAAATCTTTTTGAAGTGGGAAATTCCCCAGTAAACAAGTTTACTTATGTTTTGCCACTTTCAATATAATATAGTTCTTGTTTTTGTATCTATAAAATATGTCCAAAACAAATTCCAAGATATCTTACGAGCACTTTCCCCAACCTGGCGCCCTCCAGATGTTTGACTACAACTCCGAGCATCCCTGACCATTGGCCATGCTGACTGGGACTGACAGGAGCTGAAGTCCAAAACATCTGAAGGGCACCAGGATGGGGAACATGCTGACTTACAATAATAACATGTAACAGCCAGTCTCTGGTCACAGTGTATTTCTGCTTCCCTGTCCTGTGCTTTTCTCTCACAAACCCCATTTGTCCATTCAAACTGAGAGACATTTCTAGTAGGAGAAGGAGCTACTACTTATCCAAAGTGGCTATTTTTGCATTTTTAAATACCTAAAACGTGTTCTAATAATATCCATGAAACAAATCTGGAGGGAAATTTTGTTCCTCAAAGGGAAATTGTTATGCATGGGGAGGCGAACTTGAAAAAAATCCAAGAACACTGAGCTCCCTTACCCGCTGCTGGCAGAGGAGATGTCACTGCTTTCTCCCCACCCCCACAACTGAACAACAATATCAGAAGCAAGTTGATCCCCCATGAACTCCTTCCTCTTAGGATAAGGGCCCTGGGTTCTAGCACCTGCTGTGGGGCCTCCCCACAGGATCTATGAGTCCACCAATGGCAGTCCCACGACCATTCCCACTGATCTTTGCCTTCCTTTCTCTCCCAACTCTTAGAACATCATTATTTTTTATTTATTTATCCAAACATGTATATTATTATTATAATTATTATTAAATTTATGAGCCGTCCTATAGCTGAAGTTCTGAGAGCAACATCCACAATACAAGCAAAAACAATACAACCAGTGATAAAATCCAATAATAAAGCACATTATTACTTTAGAAGCAGCAACAAAACTTCAATATTTAAGGGCGCAATCCTATGTATGTTTTGATGGAAAAAAGTCCTACAAGTCCCAGCATGCCCCAGCCAGCATGCTGGCTGAGGCATGCTGGGACTTGTAGGACTTTTTTCTGTCTAAACATGCATAGGACTGTGCCCTAAAAGAGTTAAATAACCGAACAGCTAAAAACAGAGGATGATTCTAAAATGCAGCAGTACACATATGAAAAATAATGCTGGCAGCAGTTTAAAAGGCCTGGGAGAATAAAAGGTCTTTCTCCAGCTCCAAAAAGTCAACAAAGTAGGCAGCAGGTAGACCTCTCTAAGGAGGGCATTCCACAATTTAGGGGCCATAGCAGAAAAGGCCTATTCATGAGTAGCCACCCACCAAATCTCGGTGCACAGGGGCACTCAGAGCAGAGTCTCCTGGTTTTCCCATCCCAAAAAAGTGTAACTCAAAGCAGTAAACATATTTAAAAACAAGAAAAATAGCAGTAAAAATAATCCTTCCTTAAAACAAAATGCCAGACTGAAAGCAGCATTAAGGGCAACCCCACCCCAACCCCAAAAGCCAAAACTAACAATAAATGAGTAAAATAAAATGAAGCAACAACAGAATGAAAAGCTGATTTAAATAGAAATGTCCTCAGTCACCAGTGGAACACAACTAGAGAGGGTGCTAACCTAACCTCCTGGGGCAGGGAGTTCCAGATGAGGGGTACTGCCACAGAGAAAGCCCACTTGCACATTGACACCAACTGTGCCCCAGAAGCAGATCCTAAAGGAGGGCCCATTTCACATGGGAAGAACAGTCCTTCAGGTAGCTTGGTCCCAAACTGTTTAGGACCTGAAAGGTAATAAGCAGCACCTTGAATTGCACTCGGAAAAGAACTGGCAGCTAGTGCAGCTGATAATAACGAGGTCACATGGTTCCAGCACTTTGCCCAATCAAGTTTTCAGCGCTAGCATTCTGCACCAACTCAAGTTTCCGAGTGGCTTTCAATGGCAGGCCCACGTAGCGTGCATTACAGTAGTCCAGTTGAGATGTAACTTAAACATGCAGGCCCCCTGGGCAGGTCCTCTGGCCATACCTGGAATAGGGAGAATGGGGGAACTGCAAGTATATTAATCAGAAGCTGGGAAGAAAGTGAAGAAATCAGGGAAGGGCTAGGGAGATAATAACAGATCTGAGTCTTTTTAATTGACATTCTCATCTCAGAACTCTTACTGGCTTTGGGGGGAGAACTTGGTTGATACCAGTTTTTCTCGACTTGTCTTTCTCAAAATAATTACATATAATTTTAAACATAAAAATGGCTGTACAAGTATGCATTATGGTCTCAGTTTATAAATGCTGTTTTACACGAATCTGTATATGAAACAGTAAAGTGAGAATCAGGCCTCAGTCTGCCTTTACCTCAAGGCAACTCTGCAGATTATATTCCAGTTAGCGCCTGTATGTTTACATGTTGATACCTCTCATGTCTGGTATTTTCCACATCACTTAGTCTAGAAAGTGCTCATCTCATAACCCTCACTCAACTCAATTAGACTGTTCTTGGTTCCTGAGGCATTTTGGCTGTGGTATCCTGAGGCCTTAGAATGCTGTAGTCTCATCAAACTGACTTTGAAGATTACGCAGTGTGTGTGTTGGGGGGGGGACTTGCAAGGCAAATGTGGTGGAGGGGTAAAAAGTTCTACTTTGGATGATATAAATAAGTACTCGGAAGAGGAAGCATGAGGCACCTGTGCTTCCTGATCCTCTCATATTCCACAAAGCAGCTCTGAGGCAACTGGGCCACAGGCATTTATTCAGCTGAATCAGAAGGCTATATCTATTTTCCCAGCATCCTTTCAGTGTGTGGGAAACCATTCAATAGTAATGAAGAGGAAAAATAGGTACTTCTATGTTTTGTGGATGCTATTGATGCAAAATGCACCATGAAAGAGAGATCCAATGCACATTCTAGGCAATGTAGTTTTTTACATTCACATTATAGAGTGATTCTACCCACTTTGAGCATCGTGTGTTAAAACTCCCTCAAATCCTTAGTTTTCTCATCTTTTTCTTTGGAGGTTTTTTTTTCTTGGTGTGGAGAGTAATATGCATAAGTCAGAATTGGCCATAGCTGGATGCTAAAGCAATTGGCTCAGCTCAGGCCAGCACTTTTTTGGGAACTGCTGTGACATTACCTCATCACTATGAGTTTTCCCACTCTGATTTTCATACCTGGTCATTTGAGGTCATGGTCCACAAAGCAGCTTCCAACTCATTCTTTAAAACAACATATCTTCTTTAAGAGAGTGTGATTTTGTGAATGCACTCTTATCTCCTTAAGAACCAAATAATCCTAAACATCCAAATAATTCCTAACCTGAAACAACATCCCCTGGCTTTGTGGTCATAGGCATCAATATGAGTTTAGAATCACACTACCATCACAAGTAGATGTATATTCAAAGAATGAAAAAATATGGTTAACTACAACAGATGATTAAGGCTACAGTCCTATGCACACTTACCTGAGATTAAGTTCCATTGGTATCAGGAAACAATATTGCAGCAAACAAACAATTTAGGACCTAAAGAGAAAGAAGGATAGGCTGGAGTAAACCCAAAGATTGCTTGGCAAACAACGTCTCAATTGGAACATGCTCATGAAATGAATGGGGAGCCAGAGCTTCTGTATGAAGGATTGTGGGCGTTACAGTCATGCTTCTTTGTATGTGTGAGAAAATGTGGGCTGCAACGTTCTGTGCATCTAAGTGCAGGAATGCGGTAGCTTAGTAAGGACATATGGAAGGGGAAGTTAAGGCAACGATTTAACAGTGTTGACCTATTACTCTCCTAAGGAATTGCAAAAGAAGAGTTAATTGGCAGATTTGCAAGCACTCAAGGGTGAAGGAGATGAGAAGACACCTGAACAATTGCCTAGATTAAAAGAAAAAACGCAAGGGTTTGGCCAGAAAAATGCAGCATACTTTTGTGTGATTTTGTGGCTCTTCTGTGTGTGAAATATTCCCAAAGCCAAAAGGCCAAAACAAGAAATGAGGGATAGAGGGTATGTTTGCTAGCTCTTTTCCTGAGTTTTTCCTAACTGCAAGTCTGAAAGAAGTTCAGGAAGTTTTCCTGTCATTGCAACTCCATTATGCAAAAAATATATCAGGAAACTATGTCTGAATAAAACAAGGAGTATGATCATGTATGTATTCTAACACATATTTGGAAGAGAGTTGTGCATGAGGTCCACACTAATGGGTGACTGACATGTGATATTGACCTATAAAATGTCCAGTGGAATTGCTAGCATCTGCATAGGGTTCAATATTGTTGGGTACAGGATTCTGTCACACCTTGCATTTCATGGTTTTAGAGATACGCTGGACCATGGTTGTTGCTTAACATCTTGAAGTGCCTTTTTCCAGCTTTGTCTGGTACACCAACATGACTGGTCCTGGATGGGGATAACTTGGCCACAGTGGTGCGGGCATTGGTAACCTCAAGACTAGATTCCTGCAATACATTTTATATGAGGCTGACTTTGAGGCTGGTCTGAAAGCTGCAGCTGGTGCAGAATGTGGCTGACCAGCTGCTGTTTGGTGCCACTCAATATCAGCTTGTAACACCTCTGCTGAAGACCGTACCCTTGCTGCCCGTCCACTACCAGGCCATGTTTGAGGTTCTGGTACTCGTCTACAAAGCCCTGAACAATCTGGGACCAGAGTACTTGAAGACACACCTTCTCCTTTATCACCCTGTCCAATCATGGAAACTTCTGAGGAAACACTGCTCGTGGCACCACATGGGTCGGAGATCTGTTCAGAGACCACAAGGAGCAGGGACCTTACTGTGCTGGCTTCCCACCCTATGGATTGTTCTTCCAACAGAGATCAGCCATGCACTGACATTACTTCTCTTTTCCAGCAAGCATTCCCTGACTTATAACAACATTCCAGCCATGCTTTAATTGATGTGTCTGCTTTTATTATAAAGTTGTTGTATATTCTATTTTAGTTTCTTGTACATTGCTCCAATATCTTTTGATGTGGAGCAGTTTCTAACTTCTACAATCAATCAATCAATCAACCAACCAACCAACCTACCAACCAACCAACACAGTAAAAGGCTGAAAAATAGAGCTGTGTAAATGTGGTAGGTTTTGACCTTGTTGTCAGAGCAGTAGGAGAAGAGAGAATAAGTTCCTACCTCTAAAGGTTATTCAGAAGGATAAAGAAGGCATCCTATAATGATTAAACATTGCTTTCGGATTGAATACAGATGACTGAAGACCTTTGTGGAATTTTTTGTAACCTTGGCTTTGTCCTGTGCAGTCCATCGATCCGACACACATCGGTCCGGAGGCAGAGAGCGAGGCCGATCCAAGGAACGCAAGCACCTGCTCTCTCCAGACATTTCTCGTTGCAACTCAGAGGAAAGGAGTCCACAGGCAGATGGTGACTCTCCAGAGCGACATCAGTCTAGGTCTCCTAGTGAAGGCAGGTCACAAACTCCCAACAGACAGGTGGGTGCAAGGACAACAAAGTAATGTAACTAAGGGGAATATGAGGCAAACAACCTGTGCATTTGGTTTGTTGAGAATATTTAAGACCAGTTCAGTCATACTTGTACATAAATTGATTTCTCATCACTCTCTCTAAAAGTGAACTCAGCCCATGAATGCCAAAAAGGGGGCCACTGGGGCTTATAGCTGAAACAGGGCCACTGAGAAATAAGAGGGGAAATATCAGTTTGCTCTAGAGAATCCCAAAGTTTGCAGAGGAAAGGCATTAAAAGGGGGATCCTTAAGTTTGGTGGGAAGGAGTGAGTTTCTCCAAAAACAGTAACATACAGAGCTGACCAACTGCTGGTATGCTAACTGGTACTCTGGTACGCACCCACTGTGGGGCGGGTGTGTGTGTGTAAAACAGGCGGGGAGGGGGTATCCTGGAAGTACCCTGGAAGAGGGCATGGATGGCTAGTTGGGACACTGAACAGGAGCATTCCACACTGCAACATTTTCTTGCAGGTCCCACTAATTTTTCACTAATTGAATTGCAGCTTTTTGTGATGTCTGTACAAACTGGGCAAACTGCAGTTAATCCTAATTATGGTTTACTAAAACAAGCCAACTTCAAACCATGACTTATGAAACCTACTTGTTTTAGTAAACCGTAGCTAAGATTAACCACAGTTTAGTGTTCAGATGTAACTTTAAACTGTGGCTTATCAGAAATGGAAACGGGAGCAGAAGCTCCCATTCCCCTCCTCGCAGTCACACCAGAGGGGGAGCACGTGAGCCCAAGGCTCACACAGGCTCATCCCCATAATGCTGAGCCATAGCTGAGCATACCGTGTGCATGCAGCCCTTGATAAAATAGTATGTTTACCATGAAATAACGTGAGGAAAGGCCTCTGCCAGAAATCAGGCTCAAGACACAATCTCGAGCACTCATGTCCAAAGGGTGGCAAGAGCCTGGCATAAGCAGGCAACAGTTTGCAGGGAAATTGTTTGTTTGTTTGTTTGTTTGTTTATTTATTTATTCCATTCCTATGCCGCTCATTAGCCAAAGCTCTCTGGGCGGAAATGGGCGGACAGGCAAGCATCTGTCAGGCTGGGTAATAGACTCATAGTTTATCTCAGCAAGCAGTTGTCTAGTTGAGCAGGAGAGCAGGGGATTTGGGAACTGTATAGCAGGAGGTGGCATGGGATTGGCTCTTTGATATCATCTGACTCCCAATCCAGAAGGATTCTGGGCTGTGATGATTCAGTCCTCTCAGCTTCAGCTGCCTGCATTTCCCTCCTGTCACCAGCAGTCCCTGTGGCATTGGGCTGAGAGCCAGCGTGTGCTAGCTTATCCCGGCTTTCCATACAACACACACATGTCTCTCTTCTTTTTTGCAGGGCACAGGCTCCTTGAGTGAGAGTTCCATCCCATCCATCTCTGACACCAGCACACCAAGGCGAAGTCGCCGTCAGCTCCCTCCAGTGCCGCCAAAGCCACGCCCCCTCATCTCCTATGCTGCTATGCTGCAGCACTGTGGCGATGCCTCCCCGCAACCTGACGATAGTGAGGGTGGCTCCCCTCTGCTTTCCGGGACGCTGGAGACAAACAACACCTGCTTGACTGAGTCTTCCAGCTCCCCGCAGGGAAAGCAGAGCCTTCTCTCCACCCCTCAGCGCTACATCTCAGAGCCTTACCTGATGCTCCAGGATGACTCCCATGCTTCAGACTGTGGTGAGGAGGAGACGCTCACCTTTGAGGCTGCTGTAGCCACCAGTCTCGGCCGCTCCAACACCATTGCCTCGGGCCCTCGCTCAAGGCACAGCTGGCAGATGCCCAACGGGCACTACCGGAGGAGGAGGAGAGGGGTGTCGCAGGGGATGATGGGCCGGGCCAGCATCGACGTACTAAGCGATACGGAAGAAGACGACAAGTGCTAGAGGCTGCCTCCCCGCCCTGCTCTCCTCTGACGCATGTTGTTTGCCACACTGGAAATGAAATGAAATGAAACAGAAATCAAATGCAGCAGAAACCGAGCCTTTGTGCAAAAGAAAAAGAAAAAGAAAAAAAAAGGTCCAACCCACTGATTCTTTGACCTCCTTTTTTTAATTGCACAGAGAAGCATTTGATCCGCTTCTGCAACCATGGACCTAGCGCAGGTGCACCTGCTAGTTAAGTGAGAGGAAACAGGGCAACAGCTACCTTCATCCCAAAGGTCACAGGGGGCTCCATCCCCCCGAAAGCCAAGAGTGTGCACCCAGGAGAGGCAGAAGTTGCTAAAGATGTGTAGCAGGAAATAAGCTGGATACTAAAGGGGGTTTATATCACTTTGCCCCTAGAGAGTAGCCCTGCCCCAAGAAAAAAGAAAGAAAGAAAGAAAGAAAGAAAGAAAGAAAGAAAGAAAGAAAGAAAGAGAGAGGTTTGGGGTGCATGTGGTTAATCCCTTGAGATGGCCACCTTGTCTCCTTTAGAGATCCCTCCTATGATTCAACCAATGGGATGGCTGCGGCTGAGGGATTTATCCAGAGCTTCTCCAGGGTGGAGGTCACAGCATGTAGAGGTCACATGCTCCACTGCCAGGGTGGAGGCCACCAAAAAGCAAACTGACTGATCTTGTGACACAACTGAAAGAGAGGATGTGGTGAGGGGAAGGCAGGGTGGAGACCCAGTGGGCAGTGGCAACAGCACAAGGTGAGAATAAGAGTTTAGTCTGTGTGAAAGCAACCCCAAGTGGTTTGTACCATAGAACAAGGAGAGGACCACAGCTGCACTACATGTATGTAACCCGTCATTCTCAAACATACATGTATATTCTGTGTTTGGAATGTGTAGAAAGCGTGCGTGCGTGCATAGGTGTGTCTTTAAATGACACATATATAAACATGCACACATGTAGAGATTCATTTGAACAAGCTGTTGCATACTAGCACCCAGGCTGTACATTTCCTTTCCCCCAGAGGTAAGAGGCATCTTGTCTCATGGGAGTTCTTTGGTGCTGTATAATATAAGAGATGCTGGTTACAGAGGTCTCTGCATTCTCCAGATGCTCGTCTTGGACGTGGAAGTATCTGCCCACCCCCCACTCACCCCAATAAGCAGGCTGTACAGTAAAGCTGGCATCACCCAGCCCAGCAGTAAGGGCTTAATGCAGAGCCTTGGTGCTGCTTCCTTTTTTCCTTATAAGTAAGCATTTTTTAATCATGCCTTGATTAAAATTGGGTAGCGCAGCGGGGGGGAGCTTACTGCCACAGGGCACGTGTGCTCTATGGGATTGTGACGGCTCAGGCAGAAGACAACTTCTGAAAGTAAGCCGGCCTCTGGCTGGCCAGCGCAGAAAGATTCCAGAAGTAGCTTTGGTCTGATCCCGCAGGCAGGGCTCTTCTAATGCTCTTCACGATGCCCCTTAAAATAAGGATCACCAGCAAACCCCACCTGACAGCCAGTGGCATATGCTTTTGAGTAATCAAGGTGCTCAGTGTGGGGTGTTATTTTTTCCTCCCCCTCCCTGCTTAGCATTTCATTTATTTGGGCAGACCTCACAGGCAGCAGGCTCACTGATCTGGCAGATGAGTGGATCATTACTTACTCATCCCACCTGGAATACTGAGTGCAGGTGGCATTTTGCTGGGTAAGCTTTTGTCTCCACATGAGGTTTTATTAGAAAGCAAATGAAAAACCCAAGTAAGAGACAAAGGGGAGAGTGAATAGCAGGTGAAGCAAAGGGGCCATTTTACTTAGTTGGGAGAAGACAGTGTCCCAAAAGATGCTGATAACGACCTCCCTACCTCACAAGGGATGAAGGAACAGGCCAGCAGCCACAAACCGCTACAGCAAAAAGTGTCTGGAAGAACACTCCATCCCAAAGCAGATCTAGATCTATTTAATGGGTGAAAGTAGGTAGCTGCTGAAGATTCTTGAGTTGAAGAATCAGTCTTAGGCTAGTAGCTAATGAGTAAGGCAGATTTCAGTGCTACAGGACTTTTTCATCTGGTTGCATATGTGGAAAGATATAAGCAGGATGTTCTGCAGAGGCGGCAATATTTCAGGCAAAAACCAAAACAATCTAATACAACTCTTCTGTAGCTACATCCAGCATGTAGTTGATATTTGTCTAGCATAAATTTCCTCTGCGAAGGGTGTGCTCTGCTTCTTCCGCTGGCCCAGTCCTAGCATGGTATGAGAACATCCTATCTTTTTCTGCCATCTTCTTCACCCCTCTGGATCCATGCTCCCCCCCGCCCGCCTCACCTTTGGGTTGCCATGCAACCAAGCTGCTAACAGGTTTTCCGCCACTCCAGGTCCAGAGAGGAGTGGCAGGAAAGGTTACACTTTTACAGAGCAACCACAGACTGCTATCTGCAAGAGTGACCTGAAGGCAGGTGGCTGACAATGAAGTGACTGCTCAACAGTGCTGATGCTTAGGAGGTGGTTATGCACTGCAACCATCTGCCTGATCTCATTTGTTTTCCTTGCCAATAACTCTTGTACAGGGATGGTAGTGCAATGCGTGGGATTATCCTCTTCAGGGGTTGCTGCTTTTGGAAGAATGTAGGAAGCTACCTTATATCAAGTCAAACCACTGGTCCGTCTAGTTCTGTACTGCCTACACTGCATGGCAGTGGCTCTCCAGGGTTTCAGGCAGGAATTTTTCCAGTCCTACTTGGAGATGCTGGGGATCGAACCTGGGATCTTCTGTATGCAAAGCTTATGCTCTACCACTGAGCTGCCGTCTGCCCCCAAACCTGAAAAGATCACTCTTCAGTGGCAGAGCATGAAGACGGTCCCAAGCATAATCCAGGACAGCTTCATTTACAGAGGAGAGGCATGGAAGGTGTTGGCAAGGAGTGCAGGGTTCTTGGCTTGTGGCTACTGCTCAGGCTGAAGGCTAAAAGAACACCCAGTTTTTCTATTTCTCCCCTCACTCAGTTTCCAGGCATGCAGTGAAATTCTGGGGGATTCTACTTAGCCCAGCTGCCTCTGGTCCTTAAATGCTGCCTCCCAGCCAACACTTACTTTCCACTTCCTTCCCCAATTTCTCACGATTGCCCTGTCTCACCAGAAAAGGGAACGCATCTCTGTCACCTGACTATAGGGCCAGCATTAGGCCATTTTCCCTTACAGTTAGATCTGGTTTTGCTTATCTTGTATCCGAAATTTGAATATGATGCCTTCATTGGCTAAGATGCACATTTAGTTTTTAAATGGCTCTTTTCTAGCCCTCATTAACAGCAGTCTTATGAGCACACAGCACAAAAGAGGCTCAAAGGCTATTTTAACATAATGTGTGCAAATACTCTTAGTTCCATCCTCTTGGGACAATTAAAATGGTCGGCACGGAGCCTATATACATATTTTGCTTGATTTCCATACAAAGTTCTCAAAATCCCTTCACAAAATTTCTCTACCTCAGTAGCTCCCACCCCACCAAGCAATTCGTTTTAAAAGAATTGTCTTTGTTTCATAACAAACTGGTATGACAGAAGCAATGTCACCCATGGCATGCTGCTCACTCCTTTCATCCCTGTTTCACTTTGGGTCATGCAGGTTTTTGAAGCAATACAAAACCCTGAAAAGCTGGTAAAATAGGCCTTACAGAGTTTTGTAGCCACTGAAAACTCTGTTTGAATTGAACCACGGTGGCAATGGGACAAAAGGAATGAGTGTGCATGCCAGCTTTCCCCAGCCTGTTGGACCACAACTCCCATCATCCCCAGCCATCATGGCCATTGAGGAGGAAATGGTAGAAATAAAATGTCTGAGGGAATGATCAGTGGGTGGGGAAAGGATAAACACCTCTGTTTGCCTCATGATATGGCTGCACCTTCAAAGATCTGGATTTCAAGTGGTATCTCTCATTTTCCGTGATATCTGATCAGAGTATGTTTTTATTACAGCATTTTTATCCTGCTGTTCGTCTAAGGAACTCATGGTGGCATACATAAGTGTCTCTCCCCCCATTCCTCCTCCATCACTCTATCCACTACATCACACTGGCTCTCTTGCACCTTTTGCCAATATGTTCCTCTCCATGACACAAACTTGAGAAAGGAAGTGATGGTTGCCTGAGAAATGGCAGCAGCATTGAGTCCCCTGGCCCCACCACATATTATAAATAGATGAGTTGCTATCTTGAGCTTCTAAATGCAAAATGCTTTCTGATAATAAGCCATGGTTTCTGTAAATACAAAACAGAGCCGAACCATAGGGAAGCACTTTATTTTGTGTGCATTGGGATGAGAGAGGGAAACAGCAGAGGACAGCCTTGTTTCCTACTGATTTTCATGTTCTCTCACTTATATAGAGGGGAAGTGAGCTCTGAGTGCATGTCCTATCGTGTGATCCATTCCCATTTCCCTTTAGAATTGGTTCCCTTCAACCTGACTCATAGCTGGCTGAGGTCTGCATGCTGCTCTGCGCTGCCAACAATGGAAGGCAGGATTATGAAAGCTTTCCGCTTCACTAGTTTTACAGGGAGATAGGAACCCTTTAAAAAATGCAGAATAACATACCTTGGGGTTCCCAACACCAACACCAATAGGGACTTACTCCTGACCTCTCCTCTCACCAGAGTTTGCACTCAAGGCATCTGCATGCTAGCTAACCACTTTACTAAAGAGGAAGTGATGTTGAGAGGCAAGCCAGGAGAGTTGTGTACATTCCAGTCTTTGGGTGGAAAGCATCACTTCTGTGAGTTGCAGCCTCAGCTAAATGCATGGTTTGGGATACTGAAGCATCTTCTCTTTGTGTCATCACCCTTTGGTCAAGCCCTTCTGAGTATGTTCATGGGTTCATTGGCTTCTTCCACCTGCAGAAATGCACCCCAATACACACCCTTCAAACTTCTAATCCTATCCCTAGCATGACGATCTTTGGGATCCCTACCTTGTACATGTTAGTATGGAAGCTAGGCAAATAGAGACATGGGAACAAACCACTGGGAGAAAGAAATCAAAATACTATAAAAGCATAGGAGGAAGAAAAAGCAGGGCAGGGGGCCGGAGGCCCTTATCTCTGACTTCAATAAAACTGAATGCTCTCAATCCACAAAGAGGTTAGTCATGCCTAAATCCTGTTGAATGCATGGGGCTTAATTTAGGTGTGACAATTTCAGCAGGACTTAAGTGCCATTAATAGATTTTTTTAAATTGGTGTCAATGTGGTTCCTAATCTGGAAATAGAGTTTTCACATTTGAGTTAATAAGCAATGGAGGTTCACACTAGACTTTTTCTAACCTTCATGGTATCTTCACAAATTTAGTTTCTCAGTAAATATTGGCACATTTAGCATAGGTAAGAAAGTTAGCCCTGAATAGTTGGGCCACATTACAGGTGGTCAGGGATAAGTCACATGTTAATAGGTCCTAAAAATACCATTTTCTAAAGCTGTGGCAATATTGCACCAGAGACAATTATTCTGCTGAATGAGATGGTTTTATTAGTGAGTAACACGAAGAAACTGCATATATAAAGTTAGGCTAAACTGCAAGGCTGGGACTCTTGCTTCCAAAGGGTTTGCTTATATTTTTATACTTGTGCCATGATCCATCATGGGGTCTGTGCATGTGCAACTGATGCTGAGATGGGGATGCGCATCCCAAGCTGGGGCTAGTCGTCACACTCAACACAGCATTAGTAGAGCTGAATTGGAGCCAGTGAGTATTGGGAAGATAATGAAGACAAGGGGTTCAAACATAGGATGAAAGCAAATGAAAATTATGCAACTCCGTAAGTGAAAATGCTAAGGAAGAGGCAGCCTACAAGTGGAAAGGATGGCTTGAGGCTCCAGTTGAGACCACATCCTAGTTCTTTTTTAATTATTAGGATTAATATTATTTCTAATTGTACTATATTTCATGGCCTAAAGAAGGTTTACAATTTGCCAAACTATTTTCTGCTGCTAAGCTCTCAGCCTGCTGTCAAGTTCAAAGAATTGTGGCTCAAAAGCATTTTGAAAAGGAGGAGATTTGGTTTAACAGCTGCCCAAAGACAATCGCTATGACCCTCAACAACAGTTCAACATAGCAGGTGCACAACAGAGGAGGGAAATAGACTCTTTCCCAAGGAGGGCAGGTTACAACAGGGCATGATTTGGAAAATGTTTCCACTTAAGTTATATAAAAAGGAAGAGGAGAAAAAATCCATTTTGTGTAAGAATTGAGATAAACCAAATGTGGCTTCATTAGAGGCCTAAAGCAGAGGTGAACTGAAATGACACCAAATTAATGTGTGTGGATGGAGACCGATTTGGTAACCTGAAGCAGGTAGCTTTATCAAGCCTCATGTGAGCACCTGAAGCCATTTTGATCTCAATTTGACAGGAAGACCAACAAACATAAATGGAGGCTGAACTCTATTCTATCTTTTTGATGCTGGGCTGACATGCATTCAGCTGGGCGTCACCATACAGGCCTCCTGTTGTGGTTCCCTCAGCGTGAAGCTTCTGGCTAGACAGTGGGCTTCATAGAAGCTGCTGGGCATCAGCTGTCTGAGGTGGTATCAGGGCACCTCGTCCAAAGCCAGATAATGCGTTCAGCGCTGCATGTAGATGAGGTGGATATATTGTAACATAAATGCTTGTTTGGATCCAAAATAAAACCACAAAAAAATTGACAAAGTTGTAAAACTTTAATGTTTTTTTGGTCAAAGAAAAATAAAATAAAACCTTGTTGTAAAGAATTACTTCCACCTATAACTATTTTGTGTTCTCTTTAATCTACTGTTTATTTCTGTTTCTACTCTCTAGACTTTCCAATTGTGTTAAAAATAATTATCCTCACCATATTTTATATCATGTTTCAAATGTTCCTGGCACTTCAAATAATTACATTAGCTCTATAATTCTTTCAAATTAGGTTTTCCAGCCATTTTATTTATGTATTATGTATTTATTTATTTCTTAATCACCCATCTGGCTGGTCACCTGGCCACTGTGGGCGGTGTTCAATAATACACAGTTTAAAACAATAAAATTCAACATTAAAACATTGTATTTCTAAAAATACCCTAACCCACCCCAAATGCCTGCCTGAACAACGATGTTTTTAATGCGTGGCAGAAGCTCATTAAAGAGGGGGCATGGTGGGGTTCCCTAGGGAGGGAGTTCCACAGAGTGGGGGCGACCACAGAGAAGGCCCTCTCCCTCGTCCTCGCCAGCCTAGCTGTCCTGGCTGATGGGACAGAGAGAAGGCCATCCGAGGCTGATCTTGTTGAGCAGCCTGTCTGGTGTTGCTGGAGGCGCTCCTTGAGATAGACTGGGCAGGAACCATATAGGGTTTTAAAGGTCAAAACCAACACCTTGAATCTGGCCTGGAAAACAACTGGTAACCAGTGCAGCTCCTTCAGCACTGGAGTGATGTGATCTCGCCGGCAGCTGCCTTTAATCAGGTGAGCCGCCACATTCTGTACCAGAACATTCACTGTTTATTATCAATGGATTGTTTCTATTTCAGGAGCTTAAAAAGTAGAGCACCTGTTATGGACAGAGTGTGTCTATATTTTCTCATAAGAAACAAAATCCAAATGGGAAACAGTACATTTCACATAAATTGACTAAATCACCTAACACTTTGCAATAGATATTAGACATGTAATTCAATCAGTTATATTCATGTACATTACCATCATAATCAACCTCATCACTTCAGTGTCAAAGACGGAAATTTTAAGCACAAATTTCTGCAATGAGGAAAAAGATGACCTTTTCTAGAAGCACCTGAAATGGCGGGGAAAGCTAGTCACTGTGAAATGCAGCTCTGGGGAAATTCAAAATATGAGCTTTCCAGTTCAAAAGACCTGTTCAAGCCCCAAAGTCCAGACTAAGGTGGCCACTTTGTGAATCACCAAAAAAGAGGAAATGCATCACCAAAAAAAGAGGCCAGTGAGTTGCATAACATTTTCCCATGCCTATATGTATAAATGCATATTTAGAAATAATTACTATTGTTTAAATAAAAATACAGTACATCGTGCCATAGTGTGGAAGACTGACCAGGTGACCTGTGTGCCTGTCTGTTCTTACAGTTTACAGCAGAATCTGGCCATGGAGAGCTGTGATTGGCTGTCCCCTGTAATATCACAAAGTTTTCCCCCACACACACACACTCACACACACAATTCTTGGAACAATTTTTTTTAAAAAGATATACAGTGGATTATGGTTTTAATAGATGTTAAAAAAAATCAAATTTGCAAAACGAACATCCATGTGAATGGAATGTCCATGCTGAGTGTGTTTTGCAACATTTTAAAAAGCTGTACAGTCCACCCAACGTGGCAGGGGCAAGCGAGACAGCCACTTCGCTGGCCAGTATGTCTGTCAAATGCGTTGCTGAGGGGGAAGAGAGAAGCCAGGCTCAAGCTACCTAAGGGAAAAGAGCAGGGAGGAGGTATGTCTGTACGTAGCCCTAGGCAATTCAAAAAAAGCTCTGAGAGCAATCATCTAATCCATACTCTGTCGCCACTCTATGCTGAAATTAAATCTTTTATAAAACTTTCAGCAAGGGATATTGCACAGGAGCTTCCCCCAACAAGTCAGCTCGGTAACAAAGGAAATTGCTTGGCTCATCTCGCAACATATTTTATTTTAAAAGCCAGATGGGTTATTCAAGTCTGGCTGCTGCTAGAAAAAGCTTAAAGGTGATGTGACAAATGGTTGTGCATATATTAAGGAGAATGAAGATGATTCGTGCCTCATTAGCAGTAATTGAGGTCACAGCAAGTGGTAATGAGCTGAAACCCCAGAAGGGAAGGTGAAGATTAAAAGTACCCTGCAAAAATATAATAACTTCGCATGTCGCCCTTATTAACTCCATGCCATATATACCCAGAGGTCAGCTGAATCCTCCCATCCCCGACTCACTCCTTGTTCTTACCTTTAAAGCCTTGGCCCCCACTCTTCCCTGCGGCCCTCAGTGTCCCATTATCCCTCATTGCGGCCCTTGCTCCTCCAACTCTCCACCTTCAGGATGGAAGTATACATTCCACCTGCACAGGGCTGGCGTCAAGGGAAATGGTGGTGGGCACCTGCCAAGAGCGCACACTCCAGCAGGGACCCATTGAGAGCCCCGGGGCTTGCTCCTCCTCTTCCACACTGGAACCGTCTTGTTCACCTGCCTCTCGCTCTGGCCCAGACAACAGTGGTGGTGGTGAGGAGGACATGCCGCTGCCTACTTGCCCAGTGGCTCTCCCGCTGTCAAGCAAGCAAGTGGTAGTGGCAGTGATGAGAGAGAGGATGAGGCGCAAGAGCAGCAGGTGACAATGGTGGTGAGAAGGTGGACTCACTGAAGGAGGGGGCCCGTTGAGGGTGTCTTGCCCAAGGGCCCGCAAAAACCTGGAGCTGGAACTACGCCTACAATTTGTGTATATAGATCCCAGCGACTGCTTCTCCGCTGCAGGGTGGTTGGGAAGCACAGGGAATATGTGGTGCCCACCCTCTTCATTCGTAAGGTTCTGCTCCTGGCGAGCAAGTCAAAAGCCAAAAGGGAGCCAACATTTATAACAGGAGTGGGGAACTTCTTTTAGCCCAAGGTCCAAATTCAATTTGGAGAAGCTCGGGGGGGGGGGATTCCAGTGCTGGTGGACAGGGCCAAAGGGGAAAGGGGTGGGGCCAGAATTGCAAAAAACAAACAAAAACCCAACATATTCTAGCATAAAGCTCTTTCTGCCAGTAACTCAGCCTTAGGAGAAGCATTTCAAGTGTTCAGAACGGAGGGAAACTACACAAAGGCCAAGAAACCACCAATGGATCAAAGGCTAGGGAAAAGATGGCGGAGCCAGGGGAAGGGGGAGTGGGCTGGATTTGGCCCCTGGGCCTATGGTTCCCCATCTCTAATGTACAACAACAAAGAGTATTATTTCAGCTTAAACACTAACCAATTTAGTATGGCATGAGTTTTTGTAGTCCAGAGCCCACTTCACCAACTACTTAGTTGTTGGCCCTACATTTCCCTCCAACCCAATGGTTTTGAGCAATTTACACAATATTTTACAGTAACAAGGCTCTCTCACCAGGCAATCTATTGTCTCAGTCTAGTGGATCTGAAATTAACAGGTATCCAGTGTCCTCTTTTACAATACACAAAATTAATTTGATTATAGCTCATCAGGGATAATGGAGCATGAGAGGTGGAGAGAGTAAGAGATAGGTTTCCATTTATACTTGTGTCAATGACATGTAGTTTGTTTTAAAAAAGGCTCCACCCCAATGACAACCAGGTGGCCCAGGCCCAGATGCCACCTCCCCCCACACCCAAGGGAAACCTAGTCCCTTCCAAAGAGGAGGAGGAGTGGCGTGACCTGGTTGATACAAGGGCGTGTCATCAGTTATGTGGGCAGACTTAGGGAGTGGCTTGAGATGCTCTGCCAGAATAGCATCTCCCTGGAGCATACACAACAGGGAGCCTCCCTGAGGGAGGGGCTTAAGCCACCTTTTGAGTTTCACCGTAGCTGCCAATCATCAATTGCATGGCAACTTCTCTACCTTGCAAAAGCCTTCCCTAATAGAGTAGCTATTTAGGCCCTGGGGTAGCCTCTGAGTTCCACTGAAGCTATATTGTGGAAAAGATATCCATTAGCCTAATAAAAGCCATGACTAGCTTGAAGTTCGAGTCTCTATTCAGTTGATTGTGTAGAGGGAGGGCTATCCTGGCAGAGCGTCTCAAGCCACTCCCTAACTTTGCCTGCTTAGACCAGTGACATGCCCTTGTGGTAGCCAAGTCATGCCCCTCCTCCTCCTTTTCAGAAGGGACTAGGTTGCCCACAGGGAGCGGGCGGTGTCTCAGCCTGGGCCACTTGGTTGTCAAGACCTTGGGGAGATTCCTTTCCAACTCCTGGAGACTCTCGGGGAGTTTCAGTTTCCTCTCCCACTCTCTGGTCTAATTGTTCTAGTTCTGGCTCTGAATCAGAATCGGAATCATCAGAAACTGAAGGGGCCTGCCCCACACCAAAATATTAGACATTTGGAAATTCTCCTCATAATAAATGATGGAGTGATTGGCAGGGGAGGTGGAGCTGGTAGCTAGGTAACAGAGTGAGAACCTCCCATTCAGGGACTTTCCTTCGCTCTATGGTTGGATATCTTGCAAGATATCAGGAGTCTGACAAAAAACTGAGTCACCATCTCATTATGATAGATGCGGGAATGCAAACTATACTGGAGACAATGGAAACACAGATAATTCCTCTTAATAATACACTGTGGGGGAGGAAGCATATAAATATAGAAAAAGTCAAACAGGTACTTCCAGAATGCTATTTATAATGCAGGATAACCAATGTGGGTTCTGCTGATCCAAAGGTCAAGGAAAGGTATGACAGTCAAGAAGCTCAACAGCATGGCTCTCGAACCTCTTTCAGCCTGAGGGGTGATTTCCATGTCAGAGATGCCCGCAGGGCCAGTGGTGGGCAGGGTCAAAAGCAACAGGGGCAGGCCCAAGAATATCAGCATATTTTAGTGTACGGCTCTTACTACTACTTACTGGGCCTTATTAAGAGAGGCATTTCAACCTTTTAGAACGTGGGAGAAACATGCAAAGGCCTCCTGAATGACAGGCAGGGGAAATGGGGCTGAGCCATGTGCAGGACCCCAGAGGGCAGGATTGGGACTCTAGCAGGGCCAGATTTTTCCCATGGGCCCGAGGTTCGACACCCTTGCTGTACAAAGATGAGGCAAAGTAGCCTACAACTAGTGATGGTGGTGCCTGGTCTGAGTTAGATCTGGTCACCAGACCACCATGTCTGTTTCTTTCCAATCCATTTCAGAGCCCACGTCAAATGCGTCAGCTCTGAACTAAGCCCCCAAAGGTCCAAGTACCTTCCCCAAGACTTCTACAGCTCTAAAGAAACCCAGTGTCACTGGGGGCACGGCAGGGCTTAGAAGCCTCTGAGCTTGCCACAGTTCTCCATGTCTCTCAGATGACTCTGTGGGAAAGGCCAGCAGGAGTGTGTTATGTTCAGAGGCCTCAAGGCCCCCGCATACTCCTGAGAACATCACTGGGGTTACTCTGGAGAAACCTAGAAGTCTCTCCACCCTCAATGTCCCTCCCTACATAGGTAAGGCACTCCCTGCACCCATCTCCCCTCAGGTTTGTACTACTCACTGGAGGGGGCAAAAGAGGGCAAGGGAGCCTTGGATGCTCCTGCAAACATGTGGGGCATAAAAGACAGCTGGGCATCGTTGCACCCAGGCACCTCAGGTGTACTGCACATGTGAAGACTTTTGGCCCTGTGGTGGACTTAGGGTGCAATCCTACGCATGTTTAGACAGAAAAAAGTCATACAACTCCCAGGATTGCCTTTTTATTGCTGTAGGGCTTTTTATTGCAGTAGGACTGTATCTACTTTCGGTTTTGTTACAGAATTGACAGCCGAGCACTACACAAATAGCATTTCCTTTCCTGCTACATAATCTCTAGGTGGTGCTGTGCTATAGCAGAATAGCACAATTACACAAGTGGAGAACAATTTTTTTTTCACTTTCACAAATAATACCACATTTTCCCTGCCCTAAAAAAACTAACCAAAAGTGGAATTTAAAAACAGAAGCAAAACTGGAGGGTCACAACATCATCTAAAGAACCCATAAACAACTGTGAGTAGGGAACGACAAGCACACAATAAAAGCCTCATGTAGAAAACCTGGGGTGGGGTGGAATGGTGCCTCTTTAATAATAATTAAGACCAGCCAGAGGCAATATGGATGATGATTGTTATGTGGTAAATTTGGCAAAATTTGAGGGGTTTTAAGCTGGTGTAAAGCCATCTTCCTGTGCCAAGCAAGAATCCCTTGCAGGGGTTCAGACTGAGAAACCTATGGAACTCCCAGGCATTAGCTGGGTCAAGCTCTAGATCATCAAGGTTTCAAGTGAACAGGATACAGTCCAAGACAGGCAAATGAGGATTGGAGAGCCAGAATTAGGGGCACAGACAAAGCTAGGAAGAAGCACCCAGGGCAGCAGTCAGGAAAAGGAAACGAGCAAGGCAAAGTCTTCACAGTAGAAATGAGTTGCTGGAGATTGTGGAATGAGCTGGTGACAACCCTGGGGTTTTACAGGGCCTTGTGTGCTGGGACTGACTTTTGGAGTCAGCTGACTGAACATGCAGCCTGACCAGCACTGCAACCTAGTTAGCTTAGTCCAGCCTTCCCCAACCTGGTGCCTTCCAGAAATGTCAGAATCCAGTTCCCGTCAGCCCCAGCCAGCATGGCTAATGGTCGGGGATGCTGTAGTCCAAAGCATCTGGAAGGTGCCAGGTTCAGGGAGGCTGGCTTAGTCTGAGGCTTGCAGAGAAAACAGAGCACCAGTAGCACAGGAGATAGGGCTCTGGAGCGTGCACGCTGAGCGTGCATACTGGAGCGTGCATGCTGAGTCTTGAACACACACCCGGGCACCCTAGAATCCACTCCCTTCTATGTTACTCCATTTTTTTCGGCTGTTGATGTGTTGTGATGCTGCACATAGATGCATGTGGCCAGCAGGCAGCAGTAAATTGTCTGATGGCCTTCTTAAGAAGGAGGCTGCAGTTGAGGGTAGGCAAAACCAGGTTGGAAGAAAGAAAAAGGGCCCCTAGAACATTTGAGGCTCTTGCCTCCTGCAAAAACTCCAGGAAGGGCCACAGCTCAAGGGAAGGGCTGTGGCTCAGTGGCAGAACACCTGCTTTGCATGCAGAAAGTCCCAGGTTCAATCCCTGAGATCTCCAGGTAAAGCTGGAAGAACTCCTGCCTGGATGACTGCGTTCAGACGATTTGTGGCACCTGCGGGAGCCATCTTGCATATCCAACCCCTGCTTGGGGGTTGTGGTGTCGTGAAAACCTGGCAAGCATGGGTTATGAGAGGGTTGTTTAACCTATGCTTGCTGGGTTTGCATGATACGACAACCCCTAGACAGGGGTTGCATATTCAAAACCACGGCCAGGCAAACCCCGCACGCACCACAGCCTCACCATGAGTTAAATGACCCACGGTGGGCTGTTGTGTTGTGCGAACAGCCCCAGTGTCAATAATACTGGGCTAGATAGACCAACAGTAGAAGGCAGCTTCCTATGTTCCCATGTTCCTGACTGCACATGTAAAAGGCAGCAGGGTATTTATACGCAGGAGATGTTGTGAGCATGTTTAGAATTCCTTGCAAGCATTTGGTGTGGTGGAGAGTGCGCAGTGGCATGTCTAAACACACCAGGATGGCTGGACTGCCTTAACAAGGATGACCAACTGCAAAGGAGGCTAAGACCCCTGTGGTTTGAAGAGCTGTAGCAGAGGATATTTCCACGGGTGCAGCTTTTCTCAACCCTGTATGACAATCTGGACCTTCCAGAATTCCATATTTCCTCTACTGAACTGTTAAAGATGTAGGAACTCTGTCTTCCTTTGCACTAGGTTACCCTTGACAGATTAAGGCTGCAAGCCAAAGCATACTTACTTGAAATTAAGTCCCATTGAAATCAGTAGGAGATATTCCTCTGTATGGCTCCAATCGGGGAATTAGGCTGCCATGCTCTGAGGTACCTTTGAAGAAACTCCAGTGTTTCTACAACCAGCCAGAACTGGCAGCCGACAGGGAGGGAAGGCTTGAACTCAGCCAACCCCACACTTGGCTATTCTGTTTTGACCGCGCCTTTGATAATGCCAATCAGGACGCCAGCAATGTGAACTTCTTCACAGCAGTGGTATCCTGGCCCTGGCAACGGGCGGCTTCTCACAGCAGCAGTTGCCAGTCATTGCAAGGCAAAAAGATTGTACACAAATTATAGGAAGAGGTTTTGAACAAGGCATTTCCAAGAAAAACAGCGAAATTGTCTCCCTGGGGAGAGCTGTGTGCATCGGAGGGGAATAAGGTGGGGGCGGGGTGGGGGAGAGGAGAATAAAAGAAGATTATGCTTAGGACTCGTTCTGTCTCTTTAGTTCCTGGGGAACACAGCGGAGTAAGTGATTTGAGGGGTGGAACATTAGCGTCCATATACAGAAACCAACATTACAGGAAATGGAACCAGCTGGTGCAGGTAGGAACGACAAAGTAGTTTTATTGATGGAGCTCTATTCTGTGTGAATAGTCCCCTGCTATGTGTACTGCCTACCCTTTCAGACTGAAGCTAGGCTCGGCTTGCCCTTGCTGCAACTGAGGCAGGGAAGGTACATGTGAAAGCAGGACCAGTTGAAGGCATTCAGGCGCCTATCTTGTGGCCTGTTACCGAGTTTTGCACTGGGATGCATGCCAGAGTCCCAGAACGGGGCTTTCCTCCCTTCTCTCTCTGGAACTACTGTACATACACATAATTCTAACAAGGAGTTTGCTGCTCTCTGCTCTTAAATATATGAAGCTGCCTTCCCCTGAGCTGGACCATTGGTCTGCCTAGCTCCATATTGTCTACTTTGGCTCTCCAAAGTCCAGGCAGAGATCTTTACCAGCCCTGCCACCATCTCTTTCAACTGGACTTGAATCTGGGACTTTCTGCCTGAAACACCGATGCTCTACGATCCTCTGCCTGGGACAAGATTCCATCTCTCTGATGGATCAGGAGCTCGCCCTTTACGGAAAACAGGGTGAAAACTAGAGGGGATTTACCAGTTGGTTGGTGGTGCTTTCTAAACAAGTATTCAGGTTGTGAACAAATGGCAGCTGAGGACAAGGTAGCTCCCAAGGTGATAGGGCTTTGGGGGCTTGTAGCTGAGGTGTGATGGATCCTGAGCAAGCATTCCCTCCCACACACACACACCGCTACTTTCCCACTCTCAATTCCCCCCTCTTAAAGTGGCTTCTCAAGTTGAACAGATTGTCAGGCCAAAGGTAAGCGCACTTGGGCATAATGTGTAGCTTGGCTTCTAAGGTATCTGACGGTATAAACAAGTTGCTATTCTGCGCTGGCAAACCCTGAAGAAACAGAGCTGACTGATGGAGTCAGTCCACTGTCCCATCTAACCTACGACTGCCTTCTCTAGCTGGCAGTGGCTCCTCAAGGATGCAGACAGAGGTATTTCCCAGGCAACCAGGGCCCCATGTACACGAGCCATTTACTCCGGGGCTGCTGCGATCCGAGGACCTTCGGGGCATATGACACAGTTGCCACTTCGCAGCCTAACTGTGGTCTTCACAGGGAAAATGCAGATTTCTGCAGAGGCGCTCTGCTGCAATTTTTTTAGCCTGCTGTGGGTTTACCACAGCTGCTGAGCTGTCTGTCCCTTCCTCAAACTGACTTTGCAGTGGGCATGGGGTAGGCGTGCTTAGTGATCGCGTCTCTCTGTGACGCCTTTTCACTTCTCCCCGTTCCTCCCTGTTCCTTTGCAGCTGCGCAGTAACAGAGAGGTATCCATTTTGGGATGATGGGCAGGAACATACCTCGCACGTGGGCACGCCCCTTTGCATGTGTGCACCATCACGACAGTGTGGGGCTGGAGGACTGCCGCTGTGATTGTGTACAAACAGTTGGCATGGTAAGGAAGGAGCAGACTACCCACATCTTACTAAAGAGGAACGGACAGACACAAAAGAACCCCTAAAATACAAAACAGCCACTAAAACCCAAAGTGTTGCACCCCCACCCTCATTTAAATATAATGGTAAAAAAGAGCAGTGCGACTGCCACAGTTTACTTTGCTTTAACAGCCATGTGTCAGGGCACAGCAGATTTTTCTGTTGGAGCAGTCCACTGCTAGGTAGTTCAAAAGGGGTGAGAGATAACATAAGGAAATGATTTGAGGAAGGTATTCATTATACACAGGTTAAAATTTCTAAACATCAAAATAAATAACTCCATAGTGGGGCAATACCATTCTTGGGCCAACCAAAAAATGTCACAAAATAGTGAGCAAGTGTCTGAGTTCTCCAGAACAGGCTAGATGGTAAACAAAACACTCAGGCCCCATTCCCATGACAACGGAAGGAGAAGGGAGGAGTGGCTCACCCGCATTTTTATAGGAGCTGCTTTTGGTCCGGGCAGAGCTCCATGAGGGTGTACATCCCACCATTCTAAGCAGCTTCACAGAACTTACTTCCAGGTGGAGTGGGGGTTGGAGTGAACGTCATCTGAGTGGCAGGGGCTGCTCAGCCAATAAGAGAGGCTCCCCCCCCCTTCAGACTCTATAAGGAAAGTGTGAAGTAGTTACTTCCCCTTGTGCACATTTTTTAAGATAAGCCTCCCAACAAGCCCCTTTGTAGCCTGTGGCTGCACTTGATCGTGATAACAGAGGGGCGAAAGAAACACTCCCGATGTGCGCATTTGTAAGACAAGCCTCCCAACAAGGCCCAAGCCTCATTGAACACAATGGGAGTTACTTCTGAGTAATTTGTGCTGGGAAACACGGGGACAGGAGACAGGAAGCACCTTTTGACCGGGGTCACAGTGAAAGGCACACCCACATGCAGGGCTACCATACCTGAGGTAAATGCAAGGGTTGGGGCACACAGCAACTATACCGGGGAGAACCCGACTTAAGGAAAATCGGACTTTAAGCAGTCTCAGGAAATCTAGGTTTTCCCTGATAAGCTCCAGGGTGGCTGCTGGATGGCCACAATGTCATGTATCCCTAACAACTTCATCACGCAGCCAGTTCATAGTAAATCGCTCATGGAGACAGTTATTGTATTGTACACGTATTATCCTCAGATAATACAGGGGTGCTGAGAGCAACACTTGAGGCTTGGTAACAGTGTTACAGACATGTCTATGGGTCATGGCTGGTTCTCCATCCAACTTCACCTGGTGAGGAGGGCTAGGAACAGAGCTGTGGTCCACCCTCCGGCTCTCCTGTTCCCAGCTCTGCCAAAAGAGCCTTTCAACTGGAGACGCTGGGGGTTGACTTTGAGATCTTCTGCACATGAAGCAGCCTGCCCCAACCAAGTGCCCTCCAGATCTTTTGGACCACATCCCACTTGCCCCAGCCAGCATGGCCAATGGTCAGGCATGCTGCGAGTTGCTGTCCAAAACATCTAGAGGGCACCAGGTTGGGGAAGGCTGATGTAAAGCGTGTGTGCTACCATTGCAGCCTGGCTCCCCTGCCGATCAAACCACCTGAACAATTGCTCAAAGGCTGTGAAGGTAAAAAGGCGTTTCTTGAGATTATGAACACAGATGAGAAATCCTCATCCTACGGCTGGCCTTCTATCAACTGACAGGCTTTGCCGGCCAAGGCTGTGTGTGGGCACGTTGTTGTCACATCACTTGCCTACACACTGACTGCAGGCTGCCCTTCTTCGGTACTTGGCATTGTGCAAGAGCTTATACAAAGCACTTATATAATTTGACGTTTCCGTCTATTCTAATTATTTTTTAAAATGCTATAATGTGGTCTGGCCCGGCAGGCTCTGTGCCACATAGGCAAGGGGATGGCTAAGAGATTTCATCACTCCATGTTCCCTTCCTCCACTGATGGCAGGGCTGCGCTGGCAAGCATGTGGATGGCAAGCCAGATGGGTCCCCAGGACTACTGCTCATGCTTGGCCCCCAAATCTAACGCAGTGGGCTAGCAGGCCAACACAGAGCAAGTGCATACATGAAAGCTGGATGTCATGGAAAAGATCCCAAATCTAAGCAGGCAACATATGCCACACTTAAAGCTTCTCTTAAGGGCCAGCACACACACGCGCACACGTTCAATGCTCGTTTACTGAAGCATCAAGGAATGGCTTGCACATATGAAGATAAAATTTCCACATCCCCCAACATTGCTTTTCTGTATATATGCCCCACAGGGGATTCTGAACATAGGCGTCCTCTGTCTTTCTAAGACATTGGCTGGGAGATCGTCAGCCTCATTCTAGTCACTGCCAGGAACTGGAATGCTGAGCAAAGCAGAACCTACTGGAGCCACCCCGGGGTAATACGTGAGTGCTTGTTTCCCTAGCAAGAGTCTCTGGGTGCCCAGGAGCTTTCAGGTCAAACCAGGCCAGAGCCAGCCCTACCATTAGGCAGAGTGAGGCAACTGCCTCGGGTGGCAGTTGCTGAGAGGCAGCAGTGGCAGCTCCCCAGCTGTTCCTCCTGAGCCCTCCGTCTGTTCCCCTCTGTGGGAGGACAGAGGTGTGCGCCACACAGCCTGTCATGCACTCCTAAACTAGGCTGCTGCCCTCAGGTGCTGTGGAGGATGCTAGCCCATTGCCAGGGCCAAAATAAGAATCAGCTTCCAGTCCATTTCATTTCTTTATAGGGAGTGGGGAGCGGGGAGTCACCTTGTCCTTTGCCCTAGGCAGCCAAACGTTTTGGGTCAGCCCTGAACCAGGATCTGTACCTTTTGAAGTGTGCTGGGGGATGCGATCCACCAGCCCCCTGGCCTGTGGGTACATTTCACAGAGCTTAAGGGGGGGAAACTGCTTGTGTATACATTCCTAAGGAGAGGGCTGTGTTACATGGAAGGGGGAGGGGTGTGTGAGCTGTGGGAGTCAGGTGGGGGACAATGGGGCTGTGAATTAGCCACTTACCCCCGGCACTCATCATGAGTCTCCACAGCCACGCCCCCAAGACAAGCCCCAAATTGCAGGCAGTTGTGTTGCTCTGTATCAGCAAACTAGGTCTCATCGCCTCCAGGAGCAGGTCTTTTGTAAAACTAATGGGTATGGGTTTGAATTGCCCATTCAAGACCAGGCCACCCCAAAATACTTCGCAATACAATGGGGAAACAATATATTGTTGCTGGGAAAATTCATTTCCCCCCAGCTAGTGTGAGGGTTGCAGCTAAGCTCAGAGGAAACAGGGACTTCTGAGGGGGGTGGGGGTGGCAGATGATGTCAGTGTCCTTGCTAAGGAAAAAGTGTTGGGGCTGTGAGCCCTGGTTCCACCACACCACTTTCAGATTTGTGTAATGCTTCTTAATGAGAACAGATGCAGCCACATGTGGTGGAAGAAATTAGGCCAGCTATCTTGGTGTTTCAAGGCTGACCCAGACTATTGTATTAAAAATGCCACTTTGCCACCGAGCAAGTTCCTGAGGAGGGCTAGTCCATATATACCGAAGGAAGAGTCATCTTCTCCTTCTGTTTGCCACAGCGGCCAGCCAGATGCTCCTGGGGAGTGTACACACAGAGCATGATGGGAGATGGTTGTCTCCTGTTCTTTGTCGCCAGCGTCTGGTACTTGGAGAGAAGGACTCCCAGCTAGGAAAACAGGAAGCTACCTTACCCCAAGGCAAACCATGAGTCCATTTAGCTCAGTATTGTCTATACCAAGGGTCCCCAACATTTTGGGATTCATGGGAATTTGAGAAACTACTGTGGGCACCACTACAAAATGGCTCCCATGGAGGATGTGGCTAGTCACATAATGGCTGCCATGGGGGAGTCAAAAGAGGTGGGGGAGAGAAATAACAAGGCATTTCACATGTATTCATTGCTATGGATATATGCAAATCCATATACATAGAATAAATTTGTTTAAAATGTGGGCGTCTGCAGGTATCACGTTGGGGATCCCTTCACGGGTGCGATTGGAGATCCCTGTGGACACCATGCCACACCCAGGGACTGTGTTGAGGACCCTGGTCTGCACTGGCTGGCAGTGGCTCTCCAGGGGCATGTTCCCATGGGGTATTTGCTGTGAACTGGGAGAGTTTTGAGGTCGTTTGGGCTACATGACATCGTGGCTGTTCCGCAGCTTCCTCAGAGTTTTTTTTATGAAAAGCTGGAGTTTCTGAGACTACTTTTAGTCCATTTTATTCCTTTCAATCAGCTTTTCCATGCTTCTGGTGCCTGTGTCCCTCATCTCCCACATTTACTTCAGTATGAGATCCCTGCCCAGGGGGTGTGTCTTTCACCTGCCCATGACGTCGCTGACCCCAGTCAAGGGGTGTGTCCCCTTCCCAATTCTTTTCCCCATTGTTTCTGCCATTTTTTTCTCATTGTTCCTGCCATTTCTCAGCCAGGCACACTGGAGTTCAGAGCTCACACTGATTCACTTCATCAGTCTGAGTCTGGTAGGTGATATCTCTCTCCATCTAACATCCATCATCCGCAGAAGTCACGTGGCAGCAATATTTATTTTGGGTAAAACATTAAAAGTGCTAAAACATTAAGTTGTGACTGTGCATAACCCCCCCCCCATCAATTCTGAGGAGCAACCACAGGGGGTAATGGAGGGATAAACCGCAAGGGGTGTGTGTATCTGCATCCCTCAGTAACAGTGAGAAGTAGCCCTTCAAAGGTTAGACACAAAACATGCTAACCACACCACATTCTAAACTTGGTAGCTCACAACTGCACACCAACAAATAACCAAAATAGAAAGCATCGCTACTTCGATTGCTGGCAAATCTGCTCAGGAATAACTCCATTTTCTTAAGCCCTGCTAATGCTCGTTAGGAGAGTCTGAAGCGACAACGGCAGGGAACGGTAGTTTTTCGAGGGAAACAGCACTACTACCGTTGTCTTGAGGGAGTAGTTAGAAGCTCCGAGCACTGTTCTTGTTGCATTAATTCGCTATTGTTACTCTCAGAATGTTGAGAATACGCAGAGGAACTGCAAGTGGTTTGTGAGGTTAAAAAGTGAAGTACTTGGGCTAGTTCTAACAATCAGTAAGGGTGCTTCTAGGTGCGTTATTCGCAATTGCTCACTATCAAAATGTCGGAAACATGCCTTCTCCCACTCTGATACATTGTTCTCCTCTACAGTACCCTTTCTCTGCTTTTCCGCAGAGTTATTACTCCTGAAACTGTTTACAATGGATGTAACAGAGTCTGCTAGCAAGGGTCGGGGGGTTTCCTGGAAGTATGAAGAAATTGTTGATCTCCTTGACATATGGAAGGAACAGAAGATCCAGGAGCAGCTTTGTTCCAGACACAGGAAAATTGATTCCTATACCCAGATTTCTCACCAAATGAACAACAGGGGGCACATCTGGAGAAGTGGAATGTAGCAGCCTGCTCCTTCCTATAGAACAATACGGCAGCTCTTCTTCTGTGCCTTTTCTGCATCTCCCTGCCACATTCCTTAACTTGGGACTCTAGGTCTTGGAGGAGGAGGAGGAAAAGGGAGAGCATCACCTGAATGTTAGCAAACACAAGGCTGATAGCTGAGATGCACAGCTGCGCCAACCCAGGACCATGCTGGAATGGCTGCTGTGCACATAACTTTAGTCACTAGCCACATCTGTGCAGGACAAAAGGTCACCTGGGTGGCTGTGGCTCACCTGTAGGAGGTTGAGTTCCTCTGGCAGGAAAAGTGGGAAGCACCGGAAGCCAGTGAGACAAAAATGTGCACTAGCAAAATTTTGCCCAGTGGACGGGTGGGGTGGGGGGAAGCTCTCTGTACTAGCAAGCAGAAAGCCTGTAGTTCCTCTTCTGAAAAGCTCACTTTGTCCATAATACGAGGGTGCAGGATAGCGAAAATGTGCTATAGTGAATTGTCTCTATAGAGGGAGGGAGGGATCAAAAGAGACTCCTACACAACCCAAATAGCTCCTAAAAGCTCAGCTGGGTCATAAAATGATGGAGCAGGATAGTGAAAATGCGTGATAATGAAATGTCGCTCTATTACTGCTGGAAGGGAGGGGTCAAAGGAGAGCCCTTCACCAAAATAGCGCATTTACAAGACTCTCTCCTTCCCTGAGGTCTGACAGCACTTAGACAGGGTGAAACTAACACTCCAGACACAACATAGGGTTGAAGTTTTGAATGGAGAGGTGGTACACAGGGAAAAGCCATCGCTTGTATTTGTGGATGCGACATAGCGAAATTGCGCTTTAATGGCGTGCAGGATCATTGCTATAGCAGTGATGCAATTTAATGAAAGATATCAAAAAATAAACATAAAGCGCCATGCGTCAACAACGTACCATACTGACTATCGGAGGGATACTTGGGGGGTGGGGGGAGAAACAATATAGGAAGAATAGGGGACAGAACACATGGTTAGTGGGGAGGTTCTCTGATGATGATGAACTAGACTCTGCCCAGAAGCAGCATGAAAAAGTGCATTTGAGCACTGTCTGAACTTCGCAGAGAATCTCCATGGCACCAGTTTTGTACCAGTTTTGTACCGTTCTCCATGGGATAATTCTCCACAGGATAATTGTACCGCTATCCACGGGATAATGTATCACCAATCAAGAAGTTTCGAAGTGCTGGAAAAGTGCAGGAAATTGGAGAATGGAACAAAAGTGGTGCCATGGAGATTTGCCCCATGGTTTCAGACAATTCCCCCGGCTCTCCCCAGTGATGCCAAAGCAAAGCAGGTGTCCCACCCCTGAGCTACAGTTCTTCTTCTAAGCCCCTCTGGACACAGAGGCTCCATTCCGTCCTCATGGGTTTTAGCCAGTAAATGAGTATTGGATTGCCACCCAGTGGCACAGAGCTGGCCCTGAATAGAGAAATGCTAGTAAGAAAAATAGCTCAATCAAGATGGTTTGGGGGGGTGGGAGAGAGAGAGAGAGAGAGAGAGAGAGAAGGAAAGCATTTTTAAAAAGCTCAGAGAAAGATGTCACTTGAAAGAGCCAAAGGAAGTTTTCAAGGTGAGCAAATGAAGGGGAGAGGAGCTTTATACAGTCTGTATGTCACAGTAACTCGTTTCCCTGCCAAACTCCTGCCGCAAAGAATGCCTCTAAATGTTGCAGGCCTCGGTGGGACGTGTGTTATTTTGAGTAAAATGTCCTCGTTCTGTGATCTGTCATTTTCCAAGGGCAGTTTTGCAAAGAAAGTTTGCTCTGCTGGGAAAGCAGCAATGCTGGCCTGTCCCACAAGTGAGTAGAGTCATGGCTGACTGTGTGAGCCAGGATGTCTAGGGTTCAAATCTCACCTTAGCCCTGAACTCACCAGGTAGTCTTACCCAACTGCTATTTCTCTGCCTTCCTATCTACCATATGGGAATAATAACCCTAGCCTGCTATACACAGCTGTTGTGAAGTGATCTGAACATCTGAAATGTGCTGCGTTAATGCTAAGTATGGTTGCAGGCAGTGGAGGCTGATGGCCAATTTTACTGGTGGGTCTGAAGGCAGGTCAGCAGAGGTGGAGCCAAGGGGGTCGCAAGAGGCGGAGCAGTCTTCAAATCCCCAACAGCCAGCAACCCATAAGATGTAAAGGGAAAATTGAAGAGCATGAACATGTGAAGGAGGGTGTGGGGAACTCACACACTGCTGCTGCTCTCTCCCTCCCTTATGTTCCTCCTCAACCTCCTCTCTTAGGACAAAACTAAATTTTTACTTCAGTGTAAGTGTGTGCAGCCTGATGTGGATCAGGACTGTGGCACTGCAGGAAGGGGGATTTAAGGTCCCCCCCCCTTTTGGGCCAAAATTCCATCCCCCACCCCCAGTGGGGGGAATTAAAAAAGAAAAAAACCCTTCATTTTCTAATGAAGGGCTTTAAGGCTTAAAAAAAACCCAATGGGGTAGAGTGGGTGGAATTTCAGCATGAAAACATAGGGGGGAAGGTTTAACTCTCTCCCTCCTGGAATGCTGTGGTCCCAATCTGGGGCTGCACACATTTACACTGAAGTAAATAAGTTTGGCCCTTACTTACTGCTGTGTAAATATATGCAGCCCCAATTCAGATTGGGATCATGGCAATCTGGGAGGTGGAATTATACCTTCTCTCTTCCCCCCCCCCATTTCAATACCGAAATTCCCCCCCCCCCCCGGTGGGTGGTTAAAAAAAAGAAAAAAGCCCTCCAGTGAAAACTTTTCTTTCTTTCTTGATCCCCTGGGTGGGTGGGATTTCTGGACAAAATCAGGGGGAGGGGAGAAAGTATAACCCCTTCCTTTGAGATCACCATAGTCCCAATCTGAATCAGGTCAAGCGCATTTCCAGAACTGTAATTAAACCTACACCCCGCACCCCGCTTACCCAGCTGAGCTGCTGTTTCTCTCATTCCTGCCCTGCAGGAACCTGCAGCTGCTGCTGCTCCCTCTCCCTCCCCTTTAAAAAACACACACACACCACTGATCGGGACTGGCTGGCCCGGCCTGATGGATGGCTCATCCCTGAAAGGGATGAGACATGAGAGGCACCAGGGTAGCTCTCCTGTTTATTCCCTTGATTTGCAGCGAGAGAGCGCTCTTGATGAATTCTGGCTTTCGGAGGAGCGATCAACAGGTTGCCCTTGGCCGAAAGCCATTCCCCTCCCCTCCACCCGCCACTGGAAACAACACCACACACAGAGTATTTCCTGGGGGAATGGCCTAAGCATGTGCAGACCTGGCACATGCTCAATAGGCTCCCCCAAGCCAGCAACAGTCTCGGTGAGAAAGAAACAGGAAGTTGGTGCGCTGCACTGTGCTGCCGCGGCTTGTTTTAAAGGTCTGTTGCTGGCTCTGGGGTGACTGGGGAGGCACAGAACGGAGATGGGAAGCAGTAGGCAGTTTGGTGCCCCCCTCCAGCCACCACTGATTGCAGGTATCATTTGACCTTGAGCTGCAAGGATGACCTTGAGGCAGCCTCGTATGGAGGCAGACCATTGATTTGCTGCCTGCTCAGACAGGCAAAGGCTGCCCCAGGTCTTGGGTGGGGGTCTTTCCCAGCCCTCCCCCCTACCTGAGAGCTATTTCTTTAACTAGAGATGCCAGGGATTGAACCTGGGTCCTTCTGAATGCAAAGTGTGTGATTTACCATCGAGGTAAACCTAAGAGGACCCCTTCCTTTGGAAAGAAAGGAATAGTTTGGCCTCTGTAGTTTTACAAGTGGGACCTGCAGCTAAATGTTGCTGTGTGGAGTGCTTCTGTTCACTGGTCCAGTCGGTCAGCCATGCTCTTCTCCACAATACTCCCCCCCCCACCTGGTTTTCTGCTTCCCCCACCCTCCTGCAGCAGGCAGTCAACATTCCATGCCCACTGGACTATTTTTAGGGTCCCTCCCCCTAGCACTTTTTCCCTATGATGTTTTTTTGGGGGGGGCTTCTTTAAACTGTGGGGTTCCCCCACACCTGCTGATACCTCCCTCTTGTGGGTGGTTTTAGTTCATAAGGATCAGCACTTGGAGAATGAGTTCATTGTTCGTATACAGGATGGCCTCGTCGCTCAGAAATCGATGTATAAGTGAGCAGGCAGGAACTCCTCTCTTTGTGAGGACTCCATGGGGGATTTTCCCCCTAAATGTTCTAAGTGCACATGTAGGGGTAGGGAATTAGCTCCAATCACACTGGGGGTGGAAAGGAATAAGCCTTCCCTGTCCTCATGAACCTGTATGTGGGTAGGCAAAAACGTGATATGTAGCTGCAAGAGAAGAGAACATGTCAAGAGAAACTCTAATTTGGCCCCGAGAATGGCCATTTGAAGCTGGATCTAAGGGCCAAACTACACATTATGTGGGAGCTCCATGACAGGATTTTTTAATGTTTTTTTAAGACTAAAAACCAATTGCTGGAGTGGGGATGGAATATTTGATGGGGCCACAGTGCTGGTGGATGGGCCAGTTTGTGGCATAGTGGCTACAATATGGGTAGGGAACCCATGGTCCTCCAGATGTTGCTGAACTACAACTCCCATCAGCCCCAGCCAGCCTGGTCAACCTTCAGGGATCATGGGCATGGTAGTCCAACAACAAGACAAAAGGAAGGCTATAGGCTCCCCATCCCTGGGCTAGTGTGTTGGACTATGGCTAGGGAAAAGGCCTTCTGTGATATCCCCAGCAAACGTGCCCCTGTGGAAGATCTTAAAATGCAGGCCGGCTCGTACTGGAGAAGACTGTCTTTCAGGTAGCCTGGTCCCAAGCCATATAGGGCTTCATAGGTCATAAGCAGCACTTTGGATGCATTTGGAAATGCAGCACAGTACCACAATGTCACGCCAAGGGCCTGGAGGAACAGGACAGAGAGCTTTGGCTATTGGGCGGTATAGAAATGAAATAAATAAAAACTAAATCAGATTCAGCTGGCAACTAAAAGATAGGCAACAATATGCCAAGCAGGGGTCCATGATCAGGGCGCAAACACAGAAGAGCGCCTGTCTCCAATAGCTATCCTCCCCTAACCTCAGCAGGCACTGCCAGACAAGAGACATGGAGAAGGGTCTCCGAGGTCTATTTCAGATGCTGGACAGATTCATACACGAGCAGGCAGTTCTTCCATTCCCTTGGGGTGTCTCTACATTAAAGGAAATTCTGCAGCCTTCCTGGGGCATTTGGCTTCTGTTCCCACAGCGCGATGAGGGTGTGTGCTCTATGATAGAATCATAGATAGAATCATAGAATCATAGGATTGGAAGGGGCCTACAAGACCATCGTCCAACCCCCTGCTCAATGCAGGAAGCCTGATTCCCAGGCGGTCTCCCATCCAAGTACTAACTGGGGCTGACCCTGCTTAGCTTCTGAGATCAGACGCGATCGGGCACATCCAGCCCTTTGCGGCAACAGGATACAAGCGAAAATGCCATTTCTCAGCGGCCGTACTGGGCTTGTAATGGAACTGTGCCATCTAGTGGCTGCCAAAAACCTGCTTCCTTTTTTTTTTTACTTCCAGTTTATTTCTGGGTGGTTTTATGGCACAAGTTACCCCAGGAAGGAGCAGGAGATGTCCTAGAGCTTGACGACGTCATGTAATGGACCCGCAAACATCTATGAGTGGCCAATCATGAGCGCACAATAAGTGCCTCGTGTAGAAATGGCCTTGGTCCTTGTTAGGGTTTTAGAGGTCAAACAACCCCTTTGAAAGACGCTCAGGAAAGCCACTGAACAGGACTGGCTCTAGACTTGGGAGGGCCAAGGGGACCCTGTGGTGGAGGGCAACGTCTCCTCCTCCTATGTATTTATTTCCACCAGACAGAGGAGTGGGTGAGCTAGCCTACTGAGGACCAGCAGTAGCAAGCTGCCATTGTAACTGGCCTCACTCTGGGGCACATTGGCTATCGACAGTGCTCACTGAAGTGCCAGCACAGGGGACCCAGGGCTGTGATGTCAGAGCGGTGGGCCCTTGGCACCTGCCCGGCCATGCTGCCTTGATGCTGGGCCTGCTAATGAAGCTCCTTGACTATAGAGGTATAAATATAGATGTATAAATATACCTGTAGAGGTATAAATATGCTCACAAAGGCAAGCTCCTGTCAGCAGCCTCCCCACTGGGGTTCTGAACCAGCTGAAATTTCCAAAGACTTTTCAAAGGAAGATCCATTTGTAACACATTGCAGTCATTAAGTCTGGTTGTTACAAAGGCAGGGAAAAGTTAAAGACTTGCTTAGCTGCTTTTGAGAGGCTGTTTTGATTCTGGTGAGTGATGGCGAGCAAAAAATAAAACCTTAAGAGTGGCCTTTACATCCAAAAACGAGTGGTAGGGTTTGTTTATGACATTGTAAGTTCCCACACTTGCTCCAGTAGCTCAAAAAGTCACCGTTGGTGGAAGTTTTGATCATTATGGTTGCCAACTTTTTTTTTTTTACTGGCCCTACTCCTGCGCCTTTAAAAGCAGCTTGATCTGCAGGCATTAGAGGTGATAATACTTACTGTCTTTGCCATGAAAAATGTCAAATCAAGCTGCCATTAAAAGTGAGAGCAGGCCAGGTGATGTGTTTTCTCTAGGCAGTTGGTGATGCTCACCCTTATTGAAACTGAATCGCATAACAAATTCTTCAGTTCAGAAGAGATGATTAGCCAGCTAAACGCTATTTAAACCTTAATTTCTCTGTAGTAGATTGCCTGTCCGCTTAAAAAAAAAAAAAGATATTTCTTAAAGAACATTGCGACATGAAGGCACACAGACACCTACCTTGCTCTCTCACAAGTAAAATGAGCTTGATTTTGTTCTCATAGCAGGGAGAGCGGCTGTGTTGGTTAAACCAATGCATGATCTATAAGATGTCTTAAGGGAAGCCACATCTAGAGATGAATTTCTCACAACAGTGCCCCACATACATTGCCAGCTTCTGGGGATATTTGCCAAAAATGATAGACCTCAGGCCATTGTAGCTCCTTAGGGGCCCCTGGAAATGGCTCTCGCGGGGCTTTTATCTTGCCAGGCCATGGCGATTGTGATCTGTCCAGTGACTGGTGATTGTGATGCAGTTAGTGTTCTGGGTGGGGGGAAGGCAGTGACTACTGGATCTCCTCTGAGTTCACAGGTCAAGCTCCAAGTGTAAGGAAAATGCAGAGGACAGAGCCTGGGTTCTCCACTGAGTTGGAGGGGAAAGGAAGGCAGTTACATAACAGGGAGTAGCACCATCAAAGGCACACACATTAAACCAAAACATTTGGGTGAGGTAAGAAAAGGCCTCTTACTTTGTGTTCCCAAAGAACAGGAAAATCAGCCCCACTGTTACCAGACTCTTAAAGCTGCAGCTGACTAGGTGAGTGCTTAAGGTTTCTTATTGCCAAATTAATGAGATCTTGGACCATAGTTTATGAGGGGGAGGGGGAGAAATGTAGCTTTAGACACAATCCAACTTTTTCTCATCTAGTACTATAAATGTACTATAAATTTTTGTGTGTCATTCCAGTATTTATCATTAGAGAAGACAACATGTCTCCAGATATATAAAAAAGAAAAAAAATATAATGATAGACTTTCACTCCGACCTTTCCCTCCCCTTTCTCCGTATTCAGGGTATATATCTATCTGTTGACCTGCTCGCTTAAGCAACCACTTCATGCAACTGATGAAGCAGGATCTGGTAGACAAAAGTTCAGGCCACCATACATGTGTTAATCTTTAATGTGGCACTGGAGTTTTTGTCAGAATGCTGTGGAGAAACTGGATGCAATATGATGGCCTTCATATTGACTGAGGATGAGGATGGTCAACCAAGCTCATTGTTATTTTCCGTTTTATTGTAAGAATGTTTTAGGGGTTCATATTTAGTGGTTTTGTTATTCTACTTCCCTTTGTGTGTTGTTTCAGGTAGAGAGGTGACAGGCAGATAAATAACTAAATGTAAGGATGAGGCGGGACAAGTGCTGAGATGTTTGAGAAGATGGTAGGAGGCTCCCGGAATTTAAAAGAACCCGGCAACTTACTAGTTGTTATGCTTCGGTCAAGACTGGAAAAATACAGCTGAACAGGTGAGAATCACAACGACTCAAAATACTTCTTGTTCTCTCAGTCAGGACTTCTGTTTGCAGGTGGGAGAAGGTACATTTTGCCCAGGGAAAGAGCTGTGTGACATCATCTCTCTGAAGCAGCTAAGAGACTAATGCAGAGTAATATCAGAAATGAATAAAATAGCTCAGACTGGAATGAAAAAAAATATTTTAATTACCAATGGCCATGAAATAAATCTGTCCCTGATAGCCAGGAGAGTACGGTCACTGAACTTGAGCCGGACATCCTAGAGAGTGAAGTCAAGTGGGCCTTAGGAAGCATTACTAACAACAAAGCTAGCGGAGATGACAGTATTCCAGCTGAGCTATTTAAAATCCTAAAAGATGATGCTGTTAAAGTGCTGCATTCAATATGCCAACAAATCTGGAACACTCAACAATGGCCGCAAGACTGGAAAAGGTCAGTTTACATTCCAATTCCAAAGAAGGGCAACGCCAAAGAGTGTTCAAACTACCGCACAATTGCGCTCATTTCACATGCCAGCAAGGTGATGCTCAAAATCCTACAAGCTAGGCTTCAGCAGTATGCGAACCGAGAACTACCGGAAGTACAAGCGGGGTTTCGAAGAGGCAGAGGAACTAGAGATCAAATCGCCAACTTTCGCTGGATCATGGAGAAAGCAAGAGAATTCCAGAAAAACGTCTATTTCTGCTTCATTGACTACGCTAAAGCCTTTGATTGTGTGGATCACAACAAACTGTGGCAAATTCTTAAAGTGATGGGAATACCAGACCACCTTACCTGTCTCCTGAGAAACCTGTATGAGGGTCAAGAAGCAACAGTGAGAACCAGACGTGGAACAACCGATTGGTTCAAAATTGGGAAAGGAGTACGACAAGGCTGCATATTGTCACCCTGCTTATTTAACTTATATGCAGGGTACATCATGAGAAATGCCGGGTTGGATGAATCAGAGGTCGGAATTAAGATTGCTGGGAGAATTATCAACAACCTCCGATATGCAGACGATACCACCCTAATGGCAGAAAGCGAAGAGGATCTCAAGAGCCTCTTGTTGAGGGTGAAAGAGGAGAGTGCAAAAGCTGGTTTGAAATGCAACATTACAAAAACGAAGATCATGGCATCTGGCCCCATCACTTCCTGGCATATAGAAGGGGAAGAAATGGAAGCAGTGACAGATTTTACTTTCCTGGGCTCCAAGATCACCACAGATGGTGACTGTAGCCATGAAATTAAAAGACGCTTGCTCCTTGGGAGGAAAGCTATGGCAAACCTAGACAGCATAGTAAGAAGCAGAGACATCACCTTGCCGACAAAGGTCCGTCTAATCAAAGCTATGGTTTTCCGAGTAGTAATGTATGGCTATGAGAGCTGGACTATAAGGAAGGCTGAGCGCCGAAGAATTGATGCTTTCGAACTGTGGTGCTGGAGAAGACTCTTACGAGTCCCCTGGACTGCAAGGAGGTCAAATCAGTCCATCCTAAAGGAAATCAACCCTGAGTGCTCATTGGAAGGACAGATGCTGAAGCTGAAGCTCCAATATTTTGGCCACCTAATGCGAAGAGAAAACTCTCTGGAAAAGACCCTGATGCTGGGAAAGACTGAAGGCAAAAGGAGAAGGGGACGGCAGAGGATGAGATGGCTAGATAGCATCACGGATGCAATGAATATGAACTTGAGCACGCTCCGGGAGAGAGCGCAGGACAGGAAGGCCTGGCGTGCTATGGTCCATGGGGTCACGAAGAGTCGGACACGACTGAACGACTGAACAACAACAACAACTGTAAAAAAAATAAAATTAAAAAAATTAAGTGGAGCATTTTAATTTTTGTTAAATTTTTGTAGTCCTTTTTCTAGGTCTGTCAGACTGAGACAGATATTACTCCTCATCAGAAGGTATTCTTCTGATGGCTGCCAAACGCCTTACAGATTGATCATATACAATATAGCACATCAGGCATTCATAATTAGGTGTAGGACTGAGTTGAAATGGGTGGCAGTGTGTCTTTTGCAAAAGCTCTTGCCTGCTGCAAAAAGCACCTGTGAACAGGAGAAAAGTATTCAACCGTTCAGAAGCACTGCCCTCTACTCTGATTAGATTTAGCTGTGTGTCATGAAACGAATCTGCTATGTAGCATCACTCTCTCCTTGTTCTTTCAAAGCAATCCCCAGTTTCTCATATAAATCCCTACCTATTTACCAGTAAGAAGAACACAATAGCATTTAAGCATGGCTAGACATAGAATTGGATTAAATGCATAAATAATAGAGAGCTTGAATATAAAGGCATACCATAGATAAAAAATAGGTGTAATCATTAGGAAATCAGAATCACTAGGCGTTGAAACATAATAGAAATTAAGCTACTGCTAAAGCTGGCTAAAAAGTAACTTTTCTTTGTCCTTAAGATAGCATGAAAAGGAAGTCCCAACCGAGCTTTTCCATGCGAGGTTGTTAATCTGCGGTATCTACTTTCGGTTTCATCACAGAATCAAGATCCGAGCTCTACACACAGAGCTTTTCCTTTCCTGCTTTTCTACCACATAACCTCTATGTGGCACTGTGCTATAGTGGAATATCACAATTACACAAGTAGGGAAATACCTTTCCTTTTGCTTTCAGAAATAATATTCCATTTTCCCTGCTCTAGGGGGGAAACAAAAAAAACGGAATGTGCTCTTAAAAACAGAAATGAAACTGGAGGATCATGATGTCTTCTAAAGAACTCATAAATAACTGTAAGGAATCTTGAGCATACAATAAATGCCTTGTGAAGAAGAAAAGCTCTTAATCTGAATATGACTGTGCAATCCTAAGCATACTTACAGAGAAGGAAATCCCATTGAGTTTGATGGGGTTTATTCTCTGATAAGTGTGTTTAGGGTTGACTCCTCAATTGTCCAGCCAGGCACTAATCATGCCCTTTAATAGGAAAAAAAAAAACTTCACAATTGCCAAAAGGATTTTACACACACACACGCACTTTGAGACATGAACCGAACATGAAAGGAACAGCGTGGAATCTCTATCAGAAGGGAGAAGAAGCTAATACACACTTGGTGAGGAAGAAAACGCTGACGTATACCAGACACGTAGGGTTTCCAGGTGAGCGACAGTGGCTGGAGTTTGAGGAGCAAGATTTGCCTCTTCTGCCGCCCAGGGCAGGGGTGGCTTCTGCTGCACTTTGCCTGGCGCAGGGCGGCACAAGAATTTGCCAGTCTGGTCCCTTTTAAAGCAGCAGAACTTTATGAAGGGGATGGGAAGGGTGGTGGGAATGCTAATCTGCATGCTTATGAGAAAAGATCAGGAGAATCGGCCCCGAGCAATAAGAGAAGATTAATAGGAACCAGCTTCTCTGCTTGCCAAGGTTTGCCATGCAGAGGATGCCTGCTGGGCCTAAGTCTCTGCTCAGATCTGCTCACCTAGGAATCCTGCAGCTCTCGGCTGAGCTGAAGAAGAAATGGCTTCCACATTGCCTCGTCTAAACTGTAGGGCTTTCCATAGAGGACAGCGAAAGACAGACTGCGGGATGCCAGCAAGACCTCTGAGTGGGAAGGCGGGAGGACGGGCACCAGCGCTCGTTCACTTGCTTACGGCCCTTGCTCACAAGCCCAGGGTAGCGCCGACTGCCAGTTTTGGGGTCGGGAAGGAATTTCCCTCCAGGACAGATTGGCCAGAGCTCCTGGAGGTGTTTTGCCTTCCTCTGGGCATCCAGCAGGGGTCACACATTAGGGCAATTATTAATATTAAAATTTGTATATATTTGAAATAGGCAAGTAAACCATTAAGAAAACAAAAACCAGAAATGAAACAAAAAATAACGTTAAATATTTTCTGAATTTGAAAGATAGTAATAAAAAAACTATAATATTTATTCATTGTTAGGTTAAGTACGCTCTTTCTCTACCAAGGGATTTTTTCTTGCAGTTGCCTGTCTCCTTAACCTTATTTCAACCAGCCATCATCATACCCCCATGTCCTAGACCTAGAATATATATTTTGACATTCAAATTTTATACACGTGTCCATTTTTATTGTCACGGGACACTTCTCCACCAAAATATGCTAGGAGTCCCGAGTCAAAAGTGTACATGCTCAGCATCTAGGAATGTGCATAGACTTCTCAAGCAGTGATGCTGCTCAGTGCTTTGGAGGGCAGGGTGTCCACACATTTCCTAACGGGGATATATATGTCACCCTAGAAGCTTGCACAGCATCTGTGGTTCCTCACCGAACTAAGGCTATGCATTCAGAAGCCTGCTCCTCTGCATATATGCTCCCTTGCTGGATTGGGGTGAGCACAGTTACAATTTCCCAGTTCAGTACACACTGTGCTATCTGCATCCCAAAGATCGACAGCATGGTGCAAACCAAACAGTTCTTTGGCCTGTGAGCTCCAGCAGTAGATACAAATGTTATTTAAGCCATTTCTACCTTGCCCTTTTACACAATTGCTCTCAGGGCAGTGGAGAAAGACAAAGGTTTCCCATGAGCCCCTTTTATCCTTGTAACAACGTAGATTAGGCTGAGAGGCAGTGGTTGGCCCAAGGTTTCCCAGTGAGTTTGATGGCCAAGTGGGGATCGGATTGAGGGCTCTCCAATTCTAGTCTAAGCACTACAACACATGGGCTCTCAAGCATTCTTCACAGATGCAGATCTAGTGGCCATCATTCACACCTTCATGATTTTGAGGCTAGACTATTGTCATGTGCTTTGTGGAGGGCTACCCTTGATGACAGTTGAGTGGCTTCAGCAGGTGCACAATACTATATGGCAGGATGTTGACTGTATGGCCCTCCAGTCCAGACGTGGATTGCCACCCCCATCCATCCTACCCCACATAGCTGATGCTGAGGGTTAATTGGAGTGGCCATCCAACATTTGGAGGGCCTGCAGTCTAATGGGGAATTCAAAAGGACTCCATTACATGAGTGCTGCTTCTCTATTACCTCCCAGGTTTAATTCAAGGTGCTGCTGAGGACAGTGAATGCTGGTGGCTCCAATTTTGGCGGGGCTGCAAAACCATTTTGGGTTTAGTCAGAACCAGCCAGAACTCTAAAGGAGCTATGCAGGTGCTGAACTCTATCCCCAAAATAGGCCCAGTACCTTAGATAGCTCCTTTAGAGCTCTGGCTGGTTCTGATTAAACCCAGAATGGTTTATTCTGAGTTTATTTATTTATTGCATTTATACCCCGCCTTTTTTCCTCTTGCAAGGAACCCAAGGCGGCTTACATTATCTACCTCCTCTCCATTTTATCCTCACAACAACAACCCTGTGAGGTGGGTTGGGCTGAGAGTCTGTGACTGGCCCAAAGTCACCCAGTGAGCTTCCATGGCCGAGTGGGGACTCAGTTTAGTCATATTCGATATCCTATGGCCGTCTAGCTGCTGTCTAGTGGCCATAGGATTGCTCCCTAAATGATGCTCATAAAGAACTTATCAAAGGAAATAGGCATTATGTATCCACACTTGCAGATTTTTTTGGTTCACTACTATACAAAAAATTGCTCAGTGAGGCAATTGGGAAAGTGAGGCAAGTGATAACAGGGGAAATGTTCTTGAACTCTTGCATCTAGCTGTAAAACACAATCCCAGAATCCAATCTAAAATAGGTACTTTTCCTTGCAATGCAGAGTACACACATTATTCCATTCAACATGAACTGTTAAGCATGATCAGAATGGTTCTGAAGTCAATTTCTCATGAAGTGAAGGAAGTTGGCTTCTTCGCATTAATTGCTGATGAAACTAAGGATATACTTAGCAGGAACAAATGTCAGTAGTTCTGTTATTACAATGGCAATATATATATGAACTTTTTGTTGATTTCCATTCATGTCATTCACTGGATGCTCTTTCACTAGTGAGTTACATACAGAACATCTTAGCAGGTTGTGGCATAGATATCAACCACTGCATAGCACAAACCTATGATGGTGCCAATGTAATGAGTGGAAAACTAAATGTGATGCAGACACTGCTCCTGAAAGATGTGCAACAAGACATCGATGTTCATTGTTTCAACCACAGGCTGAACTTTATTGTTGTTGATGTGTGTAAAAATATAGATGATGTTGCAAACTTCTTTAGTCTTCTTCAACAACTGTACGTATTTGTATCCTGTTTTTATGTGCATCCTCGCTCCATTTAATTGCAAAGACAAACGGAACTGAATTGTTGAATTGAAAAGATTGTCACTCA
The DNA here is from genome assembly GCF_057233095.1 of Heloderma suspectum. Lineage (NCBI taxonomy): Eukaryota > Metazoa > Chordata > Lepidosauria > Squamata > Helodermatidae > Heloderma > Heloderma suspectum. Next base: position 173,043,388 of record NC_139461.1, read on the forward strand.
CTGAGTGTGTCAGATTGCATCGTGTTTAGCTGTTAAGTCAACACTTTCTGTAATTTTATTGCTTCTGAATATAATTAGTAATGAATCAAATTCTATATACGGATACTAGCAAACAGACCTGGCTTTGCACAGGTTGGAATAGCCCTTAGTTTGATACAGCAAAGCCTTCAAGCAAACATACACAGCTCTCAGAGTTGGACACATTGTGCCCACCCTGTCTGAGTGAAGCCATGCCCACTAGCACCCCTACGCACAGCCTCTGGCATGGTGAACCCCTATAGCCCCCTGAAGGAAGGACCTGTTCACTCCATTCTCTTGAGGGGGGGGCTGCCCCACAGGAGGCGGGAAGGTTCAGACATATAACTCTGTCTCTCAGTCTACTAATCTCCCACAGCTTCAAACTGTATGGACTACAAAGCTGGCTGAAGTTATTACTGTAGGCTTCAACCACATGGGCACATTTAAATTAATTTAAATTAATTAATGAGTTTTAAAAGCAAAAATGACAAGGTGCACAAGGTGCACTAGGTTCCCCTTAGTATGCATGCCAAGTTTCATGAGTCTAGGTTTCATGGTTTTTGTGCTATAACACAACTGGCAGATGGATGGATGGACAGATAGAAAGACACACACCCACTTTTATTATTATAGATCTATAGTGTAAATATGGAGTTTCCTTGAGAAGAAAAGCTCCTACACTTCAAAATTTACCACTACACCACCGGTCTTAAGGGACCTGGTAGTGAGTGAGAGCTTCAGCCAATGTGCTGTTCTTAGAGCCACACTGGTGGGAAACACAAAACAAAACATGATGTTCCAAGCCAAACTCTCCTCACCCATTCTCAGCTTCGCAAAGGAAAAAGGTTTTGAAATATGATAATCTGTCCAAGGAAACGGGGTGGGGCGGGGGAGAAGTATAAGAAAGAGGTACCATTGAGGACCTAATTATAATTTCTGTGTAGGGGCAGAGCTGTTGGACTGAGCTCATTAGCAATGATTACAAATGACGTCCTCGGTGCCTTTTAATGACCTCCTTGATCAAAGTCAAACATGACTCATGAGATTCTATAATGGCCACCTCACAAGGGATGTAGCAGAGCCCTCATTATCCAGGCTGAAGGACCCACAACTTGACTGCAGTAAGAGGTTGGCTGGAAGAGAAATAGGCATACAGCAAAACAGACATACAGTAGGAGACAGTAAGAGGGTAGGCTATAGCATGATAAACCCTTCAGGATATGGGGCTGAAGTAGATAGTCCTTCCCACATTATGACAATCGCTTGATAGCACAGACATAGGAAATGGGTAGGGCCGGCCCTGCCATCAGGCAGAGTGAGGCAGTCATCTCAGGCAGCAGATGCTGGTAGGGGGTCGGGTGGGGGGCAGCTGACCCACTGCCATTTCCTCTGAGGCCCTTAACGCAACCTGCCCTGGGCCCACTAAGTTAATTGCCCTTTGGTGAGGTAGAAATTGCTGCCCTGTCATCAGTGCTGAAGTAAGTTTTGACTGCCTGTCTGGTTGGATTCTTTAAATGGAATGGGGGAGGGCACCATGTTGTCCTTTCCCTCAGGCAGTAAAGTTTCTTGGGTCAGCCCCGGAAATGCATGCCTGCCGTTTATTGCCCTATGATCAGCTGTTAACCATCACAGGCTATTATAGTATAGCAATTACCCAACAATGGGACCCAGGCTGAGAGAGCAGAGCTGGTAAAGCTGAGGAGGTGCTACAGCTCAGCGGTAGAGAACATGCATTTGCATGTCTAGGTTTTGCCATTTCCATTAATCAGGGGCTGAGGCAGCAGGGGTGACAAAGGCCTATTCTTGTCCCTAGAATAGACTTCCCCAAATACTGGCCATGCTGGTTGGGGATTGTGGGAGTTGTAGTCCAATACATCTAGAAGGCACCACGTTGGAGAAGGCTGCCCTAGAAAGCTGCTGACAGTGAAGATAGTACTGATGGAGCTATAGTCTGACTCAGAAGGGAGCATTATATGTTGAGACATATAAGCCCTTTCGCTTTAGCTCGATGTGCAAGCTGTCCTTATGATTTCATTACATCTGACTCTTGATAAGATGCTATGTATGTTACTAGGGCAACAACCACATTGAAGCTTATTATGATATATAAGCAGATAAATTAACAGGGCTGACTGATCTAGCATGAACCAAAGTTAGCCATTCTCCCATAGAGGCCTTCCTCTCTCATGCTCCACAGTAGGGCAATTGGTTGCCCAGATCCTACCAAAGGGTGAGAAGGGAAGACTGACTGGAGGAGCGCATTGTTCAACTCCACGCAGTAGATGTTTAGCCCAATCCTATACACATTATATTTGCTTTTCTATGTATGCCACCCTGAGAGCTTTGGCTATAGGGCGGCTCATAGACTGAGAGCTTCTTCACACGGAGCTTTTATCCTGCTATTGGGCTTGGTTACTCAGAGAAGTTTGCGGGTCCTTTAGATGATATCGTCAGCCTCCAGGGCGTCTCCCACACTAAATGACCTTTATTCCGTTTTTTAAACAATTGGCGATAAAGAGCTATCAAATTACAATGCTTGAATTCCACTTGAATTCCCTCTGTGAAAAGAGGAAAATCCACAATAAGAGGAACTAGACCACAGTGCCATCTAGCAGCTGTATAATGAAACATGGAAGACTCAGATAAGGGGGGGAAAGGGGAGGAAGGAAGCATGTGTAAAGGGAGTTCATCGTGATCTTGCATTTAAAATGGAAACAGAAAGCCCCATTTTAAAGGCAGGATTTTAGGCTGGTGTAGAGATGCTCTGAATGAATGAGTGAGTGAATGAATAAACAAACAAACCCAGATATAAGCCCCACTGAGCTGGTTCACACAATCAAAATAAACCATGGTGGCATATTTAAATCATGGCGCATACCAGGCACAATTTCCATAATCATACACACACACCTGCCTCCAGGTACAGCTTGTTAAGTCATCTGAACCCAGGTGGCATGGCTTCTTGGAGGGGGAAACCACTGTCCAGTAACCCTACAACAGCCCATGGGTTATTGGAGGGTTGCTTCCTCCTCCAACAAGCCTGGGTTTGGACAACACAACAAGCCACACTCGGGCAGTGATTATGGAAATCTCTCCCAGCATGCACTGCGATTTCAATAAGTCACCATGGCTTCAGTAAGCCACCATGGTTTATTTCGATCGTGCAAACCAGGCCAATGTGCTGAGTGAGGCTTTGCCCATGTAAGTGTGCATTGGTTCGCAGGCTTAGAGGCAGAGACAAGGATGGCCAGCTGGCAGCCTGCAGATCAGCTCTCGTCTGTGGGGCAATTTTATATCCCCAAATCTGGTGCACTTGTTACCTGCAGGCCAAGAAAAGTTTTACCTGCTTAATTCCCACATGTTGGGCTTCTCTTAAATGCACAAGAGCAAGGTGAAGGGGGCAAATAGCAACCATAGATAGGACTGAAGGTACAACAGGGCAAGAGAACCTGAAATGGTAGAATCTCCAGTGACTTTTGGCATTTGAAGCAACTCCAGCAAGGGATCATGAGGCAGCTTCTAACATTCTATCATAACCCTTGTTCTGACCACCAGCCGGCACTGCTTCCCTGATCCTGGTACACAGTCCCAATAATACTCCTTGTCCAGTGATCAGGACTGAGGCCTCCATCCACTTAGGCCCTGGACCACTTGTGGGCCTGCGGTCTTGTTCAAGGGTCTCCATATAATACACGAGCAGTTGAATCCACTTAATTATAATGTGAGGCCTTTTATGCAAATTTTTCAAAAGTGCTGCCTAATTAGTTGTGAGGAGGAACAAAATTATAAACGAAGATCCTATTCTCTGTGATAAAGGAATAGCACTCCGGCGCTCTTTGAGTGTGTGTGAGTCCATTGCAACGGCGAGTCCTTGCCTGTGCATTTCTTGTCAGTGGAACACAGGCAGTGACCAAACTAAAGCTAATTCACTGATGGAGGAACAGCGCCATCTTGTGAGGAGGTTTTCAACATGGCATTTATTACTAATCTTTGTGCCTGGCCCCTGGCAGCAACAGGGAGGAGGTTGGTACGCACTGGTGATCAGATCCAGCCCCAGGTTGTTCAGGGCCCTTGGGCGAGACACCCTAGTGGGACCCCTCCCTCAGTGACTCTACCTTCTCACCCCATTGTCACCAGCTGTTCTTGCTCCTCAACCTTTCTCATCACTGCTACCGCTTGCTTGCTGGACAGGCAGAGAGCCAGGGAGCAAGCAGGCCTTCTCACCACCACTGTTGTCTGGGCCAAAGAGAGAGGCAGGTGAACAAGCAGAGTGCAGTGGTGAGGAGGAGGAGCAAGCCCAGGGGGCTCTTGTCAGTGGGCCCCTGCAGGGGTGTGGGCCCTTGGCAGGGGCCCAACCATGCCTACCCTTGACGCCAGCCCTGCTGGTGATCACAGTGTAGTCGGTTCCCTACTCACAACTGTGAACTGCAAACTGAAAGCAATATTTTGACTGAGATGCAATATGGCTAGATGCAAAAGATGGCAGGGCTCTCTAGCTGTATAGAAGAGGGAATTTCAGCAGGTGTAGTCAGCTGCCCGGTTGAAATTCCCTCTTCTAGTTCTATACAACTATAAAAAAAAGTGCAGGGGTCAGGAGCCCTGTCTCCTTTCACATCTGGCCGCCCTACTTTAATGTGGGAAGGAGGTAATACTTGGAGTTTCAGCTGACTTGAACTGGGTGTAGCTGAATAGCTAGTCCTATACATCTCCTTGTACAATCTTATACATGTCTACTCAGAAGTAAGTCCCATTGAGTTCAAGGGGACTTACACCCTAACAGGGACAAGCAAGCTTGTTTCTGTTATGGTTCGCATTCATTTGTGGGTTCTTATCATGGGCTGCAGGTCAGTGGTGGGCAGGGCCAAAGCCAGCTGTGAGCAGGGCCAGAGCCAGCAGTGGGTGGGGCCAGAGCCAGCAAAGTGTCCCCCCCTTTTCTCTTTCTGCCACCTCCTTTTCTCTCCCTCCCTCCCTCTTGCTTCCTAACCAGTAGGCTGCCAAGGAAGGGACAGATCGCTCTTGCCAGAGGTCTGAATTGATCACATGCAGGGGGCTGTTGAAATTAGCCCAAGAGCTGTATGTGGCCCACCACTGGTGTATCGGACTGCAGCCTAACAGACTGAACTACAGATCAGGGAAGTCTTGGGTTCATATTTCACCTCTACAATGCAATCCCTAGGTGGTCTTAAACAAACCACTGGCCTGGTTCAGACATAAAAGCCAACTGTGGTTTGTTGCTATGCAGACAAGCTGGCAGAAGCCTCAGGCTCCCAGGCTCCCCCTCCCCTTGGCGTGTGATTGAAGAGATTGAAAGCTTATTTTCCTGGATGCTACTGCATCCAAACATAGCACATGGTGGTTTGTTCCAATCAAATTAGTCTGCTCACCAGTGTATTAAACTAACTCCCTGGCAAAAAAAAATACAAAATGGGAAGGTAAAATCCCTGTTGGTTTGCAACCCCTATGGGCAGGGAAAGAAAGGGTGCTGCACCTGTTCATCCTAACTGAAGCAATGTGCCTTTAACTGCTGCACAACCAGCTTCTCACTGCATGATCCATGATGCCCCTCTCAAATTTGTGCACCTCATGCAGCTGTGGAAAACCCTGGTCCTCTTTGGATAGCAAACATGGGATCTTTGTAGAGGGTGGCGAAATACAAAGAAAGGCAGGGCTTCTGTGCCTGCAGTTGTTATGTAGGTGGGGGAATTTTGGCAGAAGCAGCTTTTCTCATCCAGCATGACTGACAAGCTGCACCTGCCCAAATTCCCTCATCTACACAACGATGAAAGGTGCAGCACTACTGGCCTGCACTGCACCACACTGTTAGGGACATTGGAAGCTGCCTTATAGACCCTTAGTCTACCTAGCCCAGTATTTTCAACACTCAGTGGCTCTCCGGGGCTTCAGGCTGGATTCTTTCTTAGCCCTGCCTGCGGACTGAACCTGGGACTTTCTGCATGCCAAGCAGGTGCCCTACCACTGAGCTACAGCCCCTTGCCTTACCTTTTCTTAAGAAAATTGTATGCCTCAGCTGTAATGCCATCCACAGGGCCCCAGGTGAAGTGCAGTGGGTTGTGAACTTGTGACCCTGAGATGAGGCATGGCACATTTTACAATCTTTTGTGTAACTACTGAGAGAGAGGATTGACAACTGACCAAAAGGGAGGGGGACGCATCATTGCTTGCTCATTCCTCTGCTTTTTTTTAAGGACAGGGCTACAGAATCTCTTTCAGCCCAAGGGCTAGATCCCATTTTAGAGGAGATGGGGGGGCACATTCCAATGGTGGGCAGAGTTCAAGACAGAAGGGTCCGGGACCAAAACCTAAAATTACCAGCCTGTTTTATCTGAAAGTGCTTACTGCCAGTAACATCCACATGCAATATGTAGGGGAAACTACAATGGACCTAAGAACAAGATTCCATAACCACAAATCTGCGATTCTTATTAAAAAAAAAACTGGAGTAGCCCATTTGCAAGACTTTTCAACTCTCCTGTACTTAGGTCTTTTTCACATGGAGCTTTTATCCCCTTATTGAGATTGGTTATGGAAGTTTGCGGGTCATTTAGACGATGTCGTCAACCTCCAGGCATCTCCTGCACTAAATGAACTTTATTCCATTTTCAAAAAGATTGGAGATAATGAGCTATCAAATTACAGCACTTGAGTTCCACTTGAATTCCCTCCATGAAAAGAGGAAAATCTGCAATAAGAGGAGTTGGACCACAGCGCCATCTAGTGGCTGCATAATGAAACATACGGAAGATTCAGATAAAGGGGGAAAGCGGGAAAGCTGGGGGAAGGAAGCACATGTAAAGGGAGTCAGTTGTGATCCTGCATTTACAACAGAAGCAGAAAGCCCTGTTTTAAATGCGGGATTTTAGGCTGGTGAAGAGATGCTCATAGTCTCTTGGATTTACAGTATTTACAATAGAAGAAAAAAAAAGACACTGATGCACTCATCTATCTTACTGTTCCTCCTTCTATGTGGGCAGTAAGACACCCAGAAATCAAGCTTTTCCCATGAATTTATCTCCACACCAGGAGTTACTCTACCTGCTACATGTCTGTGTGCCAGGCTTCAGTTAAGGCCTACACAGTGCCAAGGCCAGGAGAAAAGCTGGCAACCTTGCATTGCTTAAGCTTTTTCTTTTCTACTACTAGCACAGCAAATAATAATGAAATGCAGAGTTCAGAATAAGGAATGCAAATGGAAACTGTTTTATGCAAAATAAGAAAATTTGCATCAGGTTTATTGATTTACAAGGGTAGAATTAAATTTAATGAATTCCCTGGAGCAGAATTTGGTCTGTGTGTTCCCCCTTCTAATCTCTGCTCCGAATAGCCCTGCTCACAGTAAACAGAGATCTTCCTTTAAATCCAGAGCCATTTAACAGCCCAAGGGTTTTGTTGGTTTCCCAGTAGATTTAAGCCCTGCTGCAAAAACAGAGTGTTACCAGCCCATGGAGCTGAAAGGTGCTGAATTCTGCCATTTATGACCGAGCCCCCAAGGGAATTTGATTCAAACCTCAGGATTTCTAGCAAGCACTTTTAGCTCTGTGCACTGAGTAGCCTGCCAGCATTTCTGCAGTCCCTCTGGCATCCCCTGGCAAGCAGCTTGCTGGTTGTTGCATGCCATCCCTCTTTCTCATCATCTTGACCTGTAGGGCTGTGCAGAGGTTCTGCACAGTGGTCCCTGTTTGTTATAATAATTATGAACATCCCAGTTTCCTAGCAGCACAGAGTTAACTCCTTCCTCTCTAATTTCTCCGTCTGCAAATACTGATATCAGTAGGGAAATGATATATTTGGACCCCTGTTGAGCAAAACAATTGGACCCTAAGTGGAAATACTCAAAAGAAAATAGGAAACTGCCTTATACTGAGTCAGACCATGGGTCCACGTAGCCCGGTATTGTCAGCACTGACTGGCAGCGGCTCCCCAGGGTTTCAAGCAGGGTTTTTTTCCAGCCCTACCTGGAGATCCCGGGGATCAAATGTGGGACCTTCTGCATGCCACGTGTGCAGTGAGCACTGCCCCACCCAAAATATATTAGGTTGCTGGGCAGTCAATTAACTGTTTTTCCTCATTGTGTTATACTGCCTGAAACATGCCCAAAACTACAGAAGGAGTAGAAAGGGCCATGTGGTTGCTTCATTCATATGCTACCCTCAGCCACATGGGATATATGCACACACCACTATTCACATCACCCATTCATCCATCTCTCTATCTCTGTCTCTCTCCCCTTTTCTTTCACTCCCCCTTTCCACTTTTTACTCCCCCTTTCTCCCCCTCCCAGCTGTCTCCCCTCCGCCGCCCCCCCCATAAGGCTGTGAAAAAAAAAGCTTCCATTGGCACCCAGAGATGCTTTTTGAAACCTAATTGCTGCAGCAGGGGTTATTTGAGGAGCGGTGGGAGGCAGCACAGCCCACAGGGAAGGGATGGTTAATTCTTTCCTCTCCAGCTACGGCCCCAAATACCACCCCGTGCAACAATTAAGCTAAAAAAAAAAATCAACTGGCACAAATCAAAGGCTTTTTAAAAGCCTAACTGTGCAGGGGTGGGGGGCACTGAGGGGATGCCGCAGTCAGATGAGGAGGCCATGCGGGCAGCTTCCAACCTGCAGGCTAGTGGTTGCCCACCCCTATACCTCCCTAAGCCCTATACCTCCCTAACCCATTTCATTCCATCTGAGGGAAAACAGTAGCAATCCTGCTTCTTTGTCCACAAACACCATGTGCTGCAGAAGCTAAAGGGCACGTTCCATCCACCAAGGGAGAAAGCAAGTTCCTCTAATCTGAAGCTGCAGTAGCATCCCTTAGCTTGAACCAGGAGCCATTTCACCATCAAACCTGCCCCCCTAGCGTTTTCACCTTGTATTGGCTTGGTCCTGCTCCTGCCTTCTACTTGCAGTTGGCATTCACTGTGCTATATTGTCTCCATCACCCTCACACTGTCTGACCTGCCAATCATGTATTGTGGCCTGCCAGGTCTTTGCCAGTCACGGTCCCCCCCCCCCCCCGCTCCAATCCCAGGACATTTATTAAGCCCCTAAAGCACCACATGATGGGTTGGTGGGCTGCATTTGGCTTAGTGGGTCGCAAGCTGTGCACACCTGTCCTAGCTGACACATAAAAGTGCCCCCTCCACACCCACCTCCTGATGAATAAGACAAGTAGTAATGGGCGTTGTTAATTGTGATGTTAATATATCGTTTGATAAACTGAAGGATGATTTTTCACTAGATATTTTTTGCATGGGAGAAAAAATGAAAGTGGCATCTGGGTTTATGCAAAAATAGGAAGCGTTAAAGGGCACTACGATACCAGCCAATGCATATTATTGCACAGATCGTTTATTTTTAAAAGTTTTATTATTTATGACTCAGTTTTGATGTCATATGTTTTCAAGCCAAGCTATGCAGCCTGCCAAAACTCATCCACTGCATTTTTAAAATAAGAGTAAATGACGCCACTGTACAGGAAAGGCCAAACTGGACGTTCAGCAAGTGAGCTGAACAAAATCATCTGCTGTGAACCAGCTGGACTTTGCTGTGCTAGAACAGGGATGTGCAGAAGGTAGATCTCCAGATGTTTGGGACTTATTTATTATTTTATTTATTTATTTATTGCATTTATATCCCTCCTTTTTTCCTTTTGCAAGGAACCCAAGGCAGCTTACATTCTCTTCCTCTCAATTTTATCCTCACAACAACAACCCTGTGAGGTGGGTTGGGCTGAGAGTCTGTGACTGGCCCAAAGTCACCCAGCAATCTTCCATGGCCATCTCCCGGCTCCCAGTCCAGCACTCTCACCACTACACCACGCTGACTTCAACTCCCAGAAGCCCGTCAGCATGGCCAATGGTCAGGAATGCTGGGAGCTGAAGTCCAAAACAGCTGGAGATCTACTTTCTGCCCACCCCTGTTCTAGAACACAAATAGACTTGCCATCCACCTGAGATAGTTGCTTGAGATTATGGATCTGGGATTCTGTTAAAGGGCTACAGAGTAGCTGATGTACAGATCTGACCCATCAAGCACAAACTACCAGAAAATATTGCTATGTGCACCATTGAAGTGAATAGGAGCTCTGTAGGTGCACCTAATTTCTTGTTATTTTATATTGTATATATAAAAAAAATATTCAGGAGCTGTCCTACTTTTCCCTCCTTGTCCTTCTCTCATCTGCATCTTTATTGCCAGTAGCAATGACAACACATCTGTGAATTCAGCATCCACAACAGCAACACCTTAGCTTACTGTTTTCTCATGATATGTCTTAAAAGTGTATTAGCCTTCTTGTTACTTGACTTGCAAAATTTACCAAGATGTTATTTGTATTTCATAATGTGTAATTCATGGTTTTTAAAGTGTATTTGCCTTCTACACAGCTACTTTACTTTCCTCTGTTTCATTCTTTCTTTGTCCTCTTCACCGAGGCTGGAGTTTATCCCAATGGTTCAGTATACAATGGTAACATGTGGAATTTTATGTCGAATTTGGCATCCATGTCAGGCATTTGGGGGCACAGAATTTATTTTTCCTTGTCATAGCATTTGGGCATTTGCAGAAGCCTCTGATTACTACACCAGCTGAAATGGCACCAGTTGTGCAAGTTATAAAAAAATGTCAAGGAAAAAGAAGTATCAGCTGATGCTCAGTTCACCAACAGATATTTCAAGCGTAATAGTAGAATCAGGCTGTCATTCACCTGAACTCAAAGTGTCCTGCCTACACAGGTTTGTGGACCTATTTGGCACCATGTGCATGTCAAGAAATCTGTAGCTTTCTGACTTCATTCCCCATGCGCAGGTTGGCCTCTTGCAGCAGCAGAGCAGCTAGATTCAACACGTGAACAACATGCACGGAGGTGTGCAGAACACCAAGAGATTTTCAAGGCAAAAGTTCAGCACATCAGCAACTATCTCCATAGCAACGGGAGAAGGTACAAGAACTCACTGCAGCTCTCGAAACTGAGGATAGAATCATACAGCCTTGCTCAGCATAGCCCCGCTGCCTGTTGTATTTGTGTGGTTTCTAGACTCTTAGCCAGTAGGGTAATAGGAAACCTGCCCTGGGCACTATCTGGATAGGGGTTAAGAGCTGACTTCAGAGATCATGTAATATACTGCTAGCTTTTACATAAGTTAACATCACGTCAGCAGGCCAGATACCAGCTTTCTCAGGGGCTTAGTGAGGGCAGCAAGCTAGGCAGACCGGTACCGTTGCAGCTTGTTAATTGGCCCTGCACCTGCAGCCTAACACAGCAAGGTACATCCAGCCAATGACTACTGCCAGCGGAGGAACAGAAAACTGGAGACATGTGATATCGGACAGCCACTGCTGCTGGTGAATGTTTCTGTGCAACAGCAGTCGAGCAGGAGCAATCAAGCTGAGGGCAGCAACCACTTGGAATTACAGCAGCAGCACTAGAAGAGGTCCACAGCCACTCTTAAATCACCCTGGCACCTACCTGTTCTCAGAGAGAGAGGGTGCACACTTGGGAGCCTACCTGGGGCACAGAAATGACTAGTTACAGCAGCAAACCGAATCCTAGTGTGCCTGCTCTCTCTCAACCTTAGAGCGCCTGCCAAAACTTTCTTACTGCCTCAGGTGTCATTTAAATAAAATAGCCCTGAAATATTAGCAGCCATATATTTAGAATGTCTCTTCCTTCCCACATTTTGGGTCAGAGAAACTTAAGAACACAAGAAGAGCCCTGCTGCATCGGAACAAGGTCCATCTAGTCCAGCATTCTGTTCACACAGTGGCCAACCAGCTGCCCACGGGAAATCCACAAGCAGGACAGGAGTGCCACAGCTCCCTCCTGCTTGTGTTCCCCAGCAACTGGTGTACATAGGCATACTGCCTCTGGTGCTGGAGGTAGCACACAGCCATCAGCACTGCTAGCCATTGATAGCCTTCTCCTCCAGGAGCCTTCTGGGGGTATCTGCCATCTTTGGTGGGCGGGGCAAGCTGGCCCAGCACAACAGGCAGTATAGCAAGCTGACTAGGGCAGACCTCCCCAACCTGGTGCCCTCTAAATGTGTTGAGCTACAACTCCCAGCATCCCCAGCCAGCATCCCAAGGCTCTTGTGTTGATTACTATAGTATTTTGCTTACCATTCTTCATGAACATCAGCTTAATAGAGCAATCCTAGACATGTCTATCCCCTTCATGGATCACTGCCTTGTTGTGGCGAAGGGGCTTGCGTAACTCAGTGAAGCCATAAGCTATGCCGTGCAGGGCCACCCAAGACGGACAGGTCATGGCAGAGAGTTCTGACAAAATGTGGTCCACTGGAGAAGGAAATGGCAACCCACTCCAGTATTCTGGCCAAGAAAACCCCATGGAACGTATCACAAGGCTAAAAGAGATGACGCCGGAAGATGAGCCCCTCAGGTCGGAAGGTGTCCAATATACTACTGGGGAAGAGCAGAGGGTATTTCCAAGTAGTGCCAGAAAGAGTGAAGCAGCTGGGCCAAAGCCGAAAGGACACTCAGCTGTGGATGTGTCTGGTGGTGAAAAGAAAATCCGATGCTGTAAAGAACAATATTGTTTAGGAACCTGGAATGTTAGATCAATGATTCAAGGTAAGCTGGAGGTGGTCAAACATGAGCTGGCAAGATTGAACATCGACATCTTGGGAATCAGCGAACTAAAATGGACAGGAATGGGCGAATTTAATTCAGGTGACCATCATATCTACTATTGTGGGCAAGAATCCCTTAGAAGAAATGGAGTAGCACTCATAGTCAACAAAAAGGTGGGAAAAGCAGTACTGGGGTACAATCTCAAAAATGATAGAATGATCTCAGTACGAATCCAAGGCAAACCATTCAACATCACAGTAATTCAAGTCTATGCCCCAACCACTGAGGCCGAAGAAGCTGAGGTTGATCGGTTCTATGAAGGCCTACAACACCTTCTAGAACTAACACCAAAAAAAGATGTCCTCTTCATCATAGGGGACTGGAATGCTAAAGTAGGAAGTCAAGAAATCACCGGGATAACAGGCAGGCATGGCCTTGGTGTACAAAATGAATTAGGACAAAAGCTAATAGAGTTTTGCCAAGAGAACACGCTGATCATAGCAAACACTCTTATCCAACAGCACAAGAGACAACTCTACACATGGACATCACCAGATGGTCAATATCGAAATCAGATTGATTATGTACTTTGCAGCCAAAGATGGAGACGCTCCATACAGTCAGTCAAAACAAGACCTGGAGCTGACTGTGGCTCAGATCATGAGCTGCTTCTTGCAAAATTTCGGCTGAAACTGAAGAACGTAGGGAAAACCACTAAACCGTTCAGGTATGACCTAAATCATATCCCTGATGAATATACAGTGGAGGTGAGGAATAGATTTCAAGGATTAGACCTGATAGACAGAGTGCCTGAGGAGCTATGGACGGAGGTCCATAACAATGTTCAGGAGGCAGCAACGAAATCCATCCCAAAGAAAAAGAAATGCAAGAAAGCCAAGTGGCTGTCTGATGAGGCTTTACAAGTAGCTGAGGAAAGAAGGGAAGCAAAAAGCAAGGGAGAAAGGGGAAGATATATCCAACTGAATGCAGAGTTCCAGAGAATAGCAAGGAGAGACAAGAAGGCCTTCTTAAATGAACAATGCAAGGAAATCGAGGAAAACAACAGAATGGGAAAGACTAGAGATCTCTTCAAGAAAATTGGAGACCTCAAGGGAACGTTTTGTGCAAAGACGGGCATGATAAAGGACAAAGAAGGCAGGGACCTCACAGAAGCAGATGAGATTAAGAAGAGGAGGAAAGAATACACAGAAGAACTATACAGGAAAGATCTTAATGTCCTTGATAGCCATGATAGTAATGTCCTTGATAGCCATGATAGTGCGGTCACTGAACTTGAGCCGGACATCCTCGAGAGTGAAGTCAAGTGGGCCTTAGGAAGCATTAGTAACAACAAAGCTAGTGGAGATGACAGTATTCCAGCTGAGCTATTTAAGATCCTAAAAGATGATGCTGTTAAAGTGCTGCATTCAATATGCCAACAAATTTGGAACACTCAACAATGGCCGCAAGACTGGAAAAGGTCAGTTTACATTCCAATTCCAAAGAAGGGCAACGCCAAAGAGTGTTCAAACTACTGCACAATTGCGCTCATTTCACATGCCAGCAAGGTGATGCTCAAAATCCTACAAGCTAGGCTTCAGCAGTATACGAACCGAGAACTACCGGAAGTACAAGCGGGGTTTCGAAGAGGCAGAGGAACTAGAGATCAAATCGCCAACATTCGCTGGATCATGGAGAAAGCAAGAGAATTCCAGAAAAACGTCTATTTCTGCTTCATTGACTATGCTAAAGCCTTTGATTGTGTGGATCACAACAAACTGTGGCAAATTCTTAAAGTGATGGGAGTACCAGACCACCTTACCTGTCTCCTGAGAAACCTGTACGAGGCTCAAGAAGCAACAGTAAGAACCGGACATGGAACAACCGAGTGGTTCAAAATTGGGAAAGGAGTACGACAAGGCTGCATATTGTCACCCTGCTTATTTAACTTATATGCAGAGTACATCATGAGAAATGCCGGGTTGGACGAATCAGAGGTCGGAATTAAGATTGCTGGGAGAATTATCAACAACCTCCGATATGCAGACGATACCACCCTAATGGCAGAAAGTGAAGAGGATCTCAAGAGCCTCTTGTTGAGGGTGAAAGAGGAGAGTGCAAAAGCTGGTTTGAAACTCAACATTAAAAAAACAAAGATCATGGCATCTGGCCCTGTCACTTCCTGGCATATAGAAGGGGAAGAAATGGAAGCAGTGACAGATTTTACTTTCTTGGGCTCCAAGATCACCGCAGACGGTGACTGTAGCCATGAAATTAAAAGACGCTTGCTCCTTGGGAGGAAAGCTATGGCAAACCTAGACAGCATAGTAAGAAGCAGAGACATCACCTTGCCGACAAAGGTCCATCTAATCAAAGCTATGGTTTTCCCAGTAGTAATGTATGGCTGTGAGAGCTGGACTATAAGGAAGGCTGAGCGCCGAAGAATTGATGCTTTCGAACTGTGGTGCTGGAGAAGACTCTTACGAGTCCCCTGGACTGCAAGGAGGTCACATCAGTCCATCCTAAAGGAAATCAACCCTGAGTGCTCATTGGAAGGACAGATACTGAAGCTGAAGCTGAAATATTTTGGCCACCTAATGCGAAGAGAAAACTCTCTGGAAAAGCCCCTGATGCTGGGAAAGACTGAAGGCAAAAGGAGAAGGGGACGGCAGAGGATGAGATGGCTAGATAGCATCACCGATGCAATGAATATGAACCTGAGCACACTCTGGGAGAGTGCGCAGGACAGGAAGGCCTGGCGTGCTATGGTCCATGGGGTCACGAAGAGTCGGACACGACTGAACGACTGAACAACAACAAGACATGTCTATTCGGAAGGCCCACTGAGTTCAATGGGACTTACTCCCAGATTGCAACCTAAACCTGTTCTCTCCATTCTCAGCTCTTCTGCTCACTTAATTTTATTTTTTCACACTTTAATATCATTCTGTATTCATTCTCCTTTGTCATTCTGTTCATCAAATTAAATATTTTAAACTTCCACTCCCATACATTGTTTTCTGTGCATGTTTACACTGAATAAAGTCCCACTTCCAATGGGACTTACACCAGACTATTATTATTAGCATCCCATTCTTCTTCTGAGGAGCATAATAGACAGCATAACATGAGAATTGATTATCCTATTTTAAACTAACAGCAAGCCTGGGGCTTAGGTTAGGCTCAGAGATGGTGACTGGCCCAAGACCACAGTCAGCTTCTTGAGAGAGTAGGTACTTGTCTTGAACTCTCTACACCCGCCTTCCCCAACTTGGTGCCCTCCAGATATTTTAGGCTTCAATTCCCATCAGCCCAGGCCAGCATGGCTCATGGCCAGGAACGCTCGGAAGTGTAGTCTGAAACATCTGACGGGCACCAGGTTGGGGAAGGCTGCTCTGCACGTAATCCAGCACTCTGAACACTGCACCATTCTGCCAATCTCAACAAGACTTACTAGGCACAATGGAGTTTACTTTTAAGTAAACATGCATTGCAGTCGGGCTGCACAGCTGCGTCCGCACGCACACTGACTTGGAAGTAGGTGTTCTGCGAACCTTACTCCCGAGTAAACATACATGGGCTCAGGCTGCAAATGTCTACAGAATGCAGAAAAGGAGGAGGAGGCAGCTCAGTATTTTTCCGTAACAGACACAAATTCGCTTCTCCACGCACGTGGCACTGTTCTGCAGATCTCGAGAGGCGGCATGCGCCAAACTCCTAGTTTGCGCATCAGCTAGAATTGGGCCTCTAAAAACCGGGGCGGGGCTGCCGGTCGCCGCAGGCTGCTCGGCGAAGGGACGGAGGAGGAGCAGGATGTGGACGCCGACAGGCAGGACGTACACGGGGTCGAGGATTGGCGCTTGATTTTGTCAATCACACCGAAAAGGTTGGGAGAGAAAGCTGGTTTGTTACACACACACACACCCTTGCCTGCCAATGGTCGTAGCCAAGGGGGCGGCGGAGAGATAAGTCATAATTAATAACCGGGGGCGCGGCTTCCGTTGGCCAAGATGGGCAGCGAGCGCTCTGATTTCTGCGCAGATCTTGGGGAAAGAAAGTGCTAAGCAGAGCGGGATCCCTTCCCTTCCCGGGGAGGAAGCTGCAGCTGCGAACCCGAAAAAGAAGCTGGTAAATAATAACTTGGGCTGGTCCGTTTCCCACCCCGCCACCCCCAGCTGTTCTCCGCCCATCGATCGTTATGTATTAATCCTGTGCACCAAAGTGGAGCGGAGGGGGCGAGCCCCTGCCTGTCCTTCTTTGCAGAAAACACCGCGGATCAGGGGGTGAAATTCAGGCTCTTCAGCTCGCCCAGTTCCAAATCCATCCCTTCCTCCTCCTCCTCCTCCTCCTCCACCATCACCATCACCACCACCACCACCCCTCGCAGCCTTTCCTCTGTGTTGCAGTTGTTTGCGCCCCCACCCACCCATACCTAGGAGTGCCAGGTATTTAAGACCGGCCTGCTCAGGATGGGAGTAGCCAAGACTAGGATGGTGCAGAGGATGCTGCCGGGTGTTTGTTTATTAAGTTGTGATTTCCACCCTGCCATGCCTCTTCGATCTCTCTTGCTCTACCTGGGGGCCAAAACAGCCATGACTTTATGTGGCTGGCAGCTATGTCTTTTTAAAATTTACTCTAGAGTAGGTGCAGGGGCCCCAATCCGGATCATAAGAGACTCTGCCTGTACCCTCCCTTGCTAGGGGCCTGATCCGGATTGAGGCCCTGTTCCTACTCTAGAGTAAAAATGTGTGTGTGGAAGGAATGCACAGCTGCTAGATGCCCGTTTAAAGTAATGTCTGTTTTGGCCCTCAGAACTGATGACTGAGAAATGTGGGGCACTGCCATGTCCCACGGGGCTTCTCCACCCTGGCCCTTCCAGTTGCCCCATCTTTTTCCCACCTATGCCTTTCCCTTGCTTTGTGCAATTCACAACCAGGGCTTTGACTTTATAGAGATTCCATAAGAAGAAGAGCTTCTATAAAATGTGTCCTGGCAGGACTGGCATCACAGATCAGCAGTGATGGGCACCTGCTGAGGCGAACACTTTAGTAGGCGGCCCACTGCCAGTCCCCAGAGCCTCCTGTCCCTCCTCTGTGCTGTGGCCTGTTCATCTGCCTCCTTCAAGCAAGCAGTGCCAGGAGAAGGAGCAGTCACCTCCACATGGCTTACCCTCTCTAGGAGAGGCGGTGGTGCTGGTTAGGCCCAGCAGGACAGGCAAGCAGATGGGCAGCAGCAACAGCAGCAAGAACAAGATGGGAGTAGAACTGGCCCTGTTACTGCATCCCCATTTCAGCAGATGACACTGAACTCCCCTCTCTGCTCCCTTCCACTTGTTTAGCTAAGATGGAGCAATAAGTGTGCCTGCCCAGGCTGGAAGACAGATCGCAAACATCATGTAATGTTATTGACATTTTTTTAACAATGTTAATGTATGTTTCCCCCCTTTTCAGTATGGAATAATTAAAGAGGCGCTTCACAAAACCCTGTAAGCCTCATTGCTCATAGAAAGTTGCCTTCTGCCATGTCAGACCATTTGCCCATGACACACAGTTTGAATAAGAAGCTGTTGTCAGTCACTCTTCGTGCCCACAATGAGCCATGAGAAAGGAAGGCTTCCTCAGACTGCTTAAACAAAGCCCGCCTTGCCTTTTCTAGGTTCAGCTGTGATTGGAGCTCAAGGTGCAGAAAGCTACTTGTAAGAACATGAGTTGGTGGACCACCTCTGCGGTTTATCATATGTAAGCATTCCTGAAAGATGCTGAAAGATGGACGTGGAAGTGAACTGGGAGTCTGACAGTGACACCAGAGAAGATCATTCAGACGACTACTCCAACTGTATTTCTGAGTGGGGGGGTCGGAAAGCCGGCCTCCAGCCAGAAGTGGAGGAAGACTACTCTCTGCCTCCCAGCTCTGACTGCAGCCCCGATGGGCCTTCTGGAGAGCAGGAGCTCCCCGTGGAACTGCACTGTGAAGAAGAGGAAAGTCGCAGTATATGCTGTCAGTGGAGTGATTCAGCCACTGCTGGGGTCTTCATCACTTCCAGCACCAACTTCGACCTGCAGTGTGACGATGAGGACCTAGAGCTCCGTTCAACTGAGCATGCTAAAGGATCTCAAGGAAGGATAACGAAGGGTTGTGGTGACATCATCACCACTGACTCTTTGGATGAGGAGGACCTGGTGTCCGTGTCTGGGGACGTCTCGCCATACCGTTGCAAAGAATGTGGAGAAGCGTTCCACAGTCACAGTAGATTGCAGGAACACCAGGCGTACCACATGGCTGAATGCTCATACCGATGCCCCATCTGCAGCAAAGAGTTCTTCCATAAGGCCAACTTAAGAATGCACAAACTCATCCATGCAAGTGACAGGCCCTACAAGTGCCCAGAATGTGACAAAGGTTTCATTCATAAAGTTGACCTCTGGAGGCACCTACGGAATGTGCACAAAATAGAACATTCAAAAAGTCATGGGTCTTCGCTTACAGCATCATTAGTGCATCAGAACCAAAATAGTGGGGGGATCGCCTCCCAGGTGTGTCCAGAAGATCCAGGAACAGGACAGCCTAAAACTTATATATGCCCCACTTGCGGTAAGGCCTTCCGAACGCCCAACTTGCTGTCAAAACACAAAGTGATTCATCGGCAGGACAAGCCGTACAAATGTCAAGAGTGTGGAAAAGCCTTTGTCCAGCTGCTCAGACTGAAAAGGCACCAGAAAATTCATACTGGGGAACGCCCTTTCTATTGTGAAGAATGTGGCGGGACATTCACACGCCTGACATCACTGCATCGGCATCAGCGGATCCATACAGGAGAGAAACCCTACTCTTGTGCATCCTGTGCGCAGGACTTCACTGAGTCAGGCGCCTTGAGGAGGCATGAACGCATTCACCAAGTGCAAACATCATAGGGCCACTGCATACAGTACAGTTGTGGGTGGGGGTATACATCCAAGATGTTCTGCGTGTACACCTTCAAATGCAATGTATCAATGTGACCAACACATGTCTTGTACAGGTACGCTTGTCACAAGGGCATGATTGGTTGCAACTGCTTGAGCGTACACTTGGTGGCAAACCTGGGTTTGTCTCTGCGTCATGTATGAAATGGCACATAATCTCAAACGTTTATAGTTCTGAAACTTTTTTTCCTTTTCCTTTGTTCCACCACTGTTGTTTGTTTATATAATGCTAAATATATGCATTATCCTTTTTCGCCACGTTCGTGCTTGCAACAGCCCTGTGAGCTATGTTGTCCATAATTTCATGTGGGGGAAAACTTACATCTGACAGATGAGACTTAACCCAGCTCCAGTCCAAGATGTTTGGCTACTGCAAGCAACTACCCTGGGCAACCCAGGAGATGTTCCCTAGCATCCTCTGCAATGTTACAAGGGATTCTGGGGTGCCATATTGGATGTAACGCCCGTGATATCTAATAAATGGGACAATTAATAGTAGCCTAATTTTATTGTCATTGGTATTAGTTGTTGATGCCTTAGATAATGCAGCTCTGTATATTGACAAATGGAACGAACTCTGACTGGGAAGGCATGGGTATTGGATGTGTTGTCTGTACGAACTTCTCTTTCCTCTAGAATCATAGCATTTTAGAGTCAGAAGTAACTTTGGTGGTCACCTGGTCTAACCTGGTGAATGCAGGATGCAAGTTACAGCATCCCTGACAGATGGCTGTCCAGCCTCTACTTAAGTACCTTGAAGGAGAGCTGACCACCTTCCAAAGCCGCTTGTTCCACTATCAAACAGCTCTTCCTATTACTACATTTCTCCTGATGGCTAACCAAAATCTGCTTCCCTGAAATTTCCACCCTTCCATTCCAGTCCTGCCCTCTGGAGCAACAGAAAACAAGTCTGCTCCATCTTCTGCATGACATCCCTTTAGATATTTGAAGGCAGCTACCTGCAGGTTGTTATACTGAGTCAACTTCTGTTAGTTTAGGATAGTCATTCACAAACTGAGTGCCAGGGCATATTACTGTGCTGGGAGAGAACTTCAGGTGTGCCATAAGAAATAAAGGCTTCTATGAGCTCAATGCATCCACCCACAGAAGAGGCTGCCCACCACATCCCTGTGTGATTCCCTGCCCTTGCTCCTTTCCAATCAGTCTCTGCTGGGGGCAGGTGGCAAGAATAATTTTTTCTGCATGCAAAAGCCTGGAAGGTGGCTACTCTGAGGTGGGTAATTATTATATATGCTAGAAGTAAACTGTTTTGGGGGGTGGGGGTGGGATTGGACAAGTGAATTGGGCCTCTGTTGAATTCAGAAAATAAAAAGCATGTTTCGGCTGTCATGCTCAGGAAATGCTGGAAATACAAGGTTTTGAGCATTACAGAACTTCCATCAGGCAGAAATGGAAGGGCTGCAGATACTTGACCAGAATAAAGAACAAATGTTAGAAATACACATCTTTTTTCATGTCAGATTGCTGTAATAACTCATGTTTCCAAGTTCTCTTCTGATATTTTGTCAACATGCTAATAATGAGTATTAATTCCAATGCGTGTATTTTCAAGGTGTTTGTACAGGTTTCATTTTAGCATCTTGTATGATTGGCAGAGAGGGTTTACATATGCAGCAGAGAATAGCTGCCTTTCTGTTCTGCCTAAAGAAAAGTTCTAAGTGAAACTCGCATTCCCGATACGTGTCCTTCGGGGGGGCGGGGACGGTGTTGTGCTGTCTCTCAAAACCCTTTAAATCGGGAGGCTGTCTTCCGTCTTTGCAATCTACTGTGTGTGGGTTTTTTACCAGAATTCCTGTGATCCACCAACGTGCTTTAAATTTACCAAGCAAGGTTGCATACTTGGTATCTTTTAACAGTTAAAACAACCTGTATTTCTGCATATGCACTCTTGCTTGAGAACGTAAGAGCCTTGCGGGATTGGACCGGGATCAGCCTAGTCCAAGATTCTTTAGAAGAATAAGAATCGCCCTGCTGGATTAGTCCAGCAGTCTATCTAGTCCAGCATCCTGTTTCCAATAATGACAAGGTAGATGCCTCTGGGAAGCCCACAAATGAGGCAAGAAGGCATCAGCCCTTCCTGTTGCTTGGCTCCTTTGTCAAAGCAAAAAAACCTTAACTCATGTTAGATCAGGCATGCTATGAGCGCTTGTTATTAAAATAGTAGTAAAATACAGCTGTATGGAGAGTCTGTAACAATGTACAGGGTCTCACTGACCTGCTCGCAGGCAGTTCCTTATAAAGAAGTTACGTTTCCTGAAAACAAGTCAAAGCAATAGAAGCACAGTAGCCTTGAGCAGCTCTCAAGGAAGAGGAAAATTCCAGTTTAGGGTACATCTTGAGACAGCAGCAGATTGTGGTTATCAGTTCAGCAGGCAAAGCAACATCCCCACATTGTTTCACTTCTTCTCACACAGACTTTACTATTTTCCAGTAGGCTTTGGAACATACAGAGACAGGTCAAGAGACAAGGCCTTGTCATTTCTTTCAAACCTGCATCTGGTATTCAAAGGTATACTCCCCTTCAACATAGAGGCTCTGTTTAGCCATCATGGCTACTGCTTCTATCAACAGCTATCTTCCAGGCAACCAATAGACAACAGGTGATCCACCAAAACAGGTTGCCTCGGACCTTGACCTGTCTTCTGTCCATCCCTGCTTTAAAGCACATCGTAGGCTAGTCCAGCCCCACTCTTCCCCCAGGTTGCAACCTCTAGATGTGTTTGGGACTGTGATCTGAGGATAGTGCTTTAATGCCTGCCTAGAAGATGGATTTTGGGCAGGTGTAAGTTTTCTCAGCCCTCAAATGATGAACAGCACCTACCAAAAATTTATCTTCTGTACAACCATTATAGGTATAGGTATCCTATCTTCCTTTTAGGTCTGGTCACCTTGGATGGGATGTTATTATATTATTACATTTATATCCCACCTTTCTTCCATCGTGGAACTCAAGGAGGCTACAGGCAGTTCCCAGGTGGTCTCCCCACCAAGCACTGACCAGCCCCAGACCTGCTTAGCTTTAGCAAGGTGGTGGCCTCATGTGCCTTCAGACCAGGCCCTGGGATGTTGCAAGGATTCAGTACTGAGTAAGTCCACGTTTCATCTCTCCTGGGATTCTTCCAGCTATCTGCTGCTGTTTATATAAATGATTTTGAATTTTTGAGCTTTGAAAACTTCTTGGTTCCTCTGGGGCTAATGCACATTCCACACCTTCTTGCTTGCTGTACTAAATCCATTTCCAGCTCCCTTTTCCTGTCGTATCATTTCTCTAAAAAGCATATATGCCGCTGCCGGAAATGGAAGTGTTTGAGAAGATCCACATACAACCAGAAGTGCTTCCCCCTCCTGTCCTGTTGGAAGGAGCTTTTGAAAAGTTGGTTGCTGACCCAAGTTCAGGGCACTTGTGTTCTTTCTCATTGAGTTATGTGCTTGTCCATGCACATCTGGGGGAGGGGGGAAAGCAGCCCCAGTCAGCTGTCTGCCATCCCTTCTGCCAGCCTACAGCAGCATCTCAAGATGCTGGGATGATGGTAATGAGACAGCTAAAATAAAAATAATGGATTAATAAAATTAATTAAGTATTAATAAAATATTCGAAGGAGCTAACACTCTAGTTATAAACTCCATCATAAAAGACATCCAAAACCATAAAATCTCACAATCATGTTTATGGGGCATGACTGCAATCCTATGCGTAGTTACTTAGGAGTAAGCTCCATTGACCCAAAGCAGTACTTACTTTTGACCGCATTGGTTCAACATGTAACACACATTGAGCCTTAGCAAAGAATCTTCTTTAAAGGATCTTTAGCATTTAATTAGAACTGCAAACCATCTGGCAAAATAACTTGCTAGAGTGAAGTAGGAACCACACCAAATAAAAGGAAAAAGTATCCAGCCTCTACTTGATTATTTTCCTCAATCTCTCACTTTTCTAGGTGAATTTGTCACAAACACAAATGTTTATGCTAATTTGTTCAAATAAAACTTGAAAGGCTTGTTATCACCCCATTCACACCACACCAAGGAGGGTCTGTCAGATGTCGTAATCAGTTTTGCTCTCAAAAAAAGTCCAGGAGGAGGAGCAGTAGCTCAGTTGCACAGCACCTGCTTTGCATGCAAAAGGTCCCAAGTTCAATCCCCGGCACCTCCAGGTAGAGCTGGGAAAGACTCCTGCCTGAAACCCTGGTGAGCTGCTGCCAGTCGGTGTTGACAGTACTGGGTTGGATGGACCAGTGGCCTCATTCCGTACAAGGTAGTTTTCTGTGTTCCTAGGTGCGTCCTTCCTCCATTACACCATTGCATTTTAAAGGTTTCGTTAGAAAATGATGTGAATAAAGGTGTAGGGCACCCTTTGGTGTTAAACCAAATTTCCTCCAGGACAAAGCTATTCCTGCAAACACAGGTTGCTTAACTGGGAGTGGAGGTGGGGTTGGTTGGAAGCTATGTGGAGACAGTTGCAGGCCAAAGGTGCTCAATTGTGTATACTCCCTGATTCCATTAGTCAGACATAACTCTAAGCCATGGTGGGTAAGACGCCTGAGCTGCCCATGATGGGCTGGTGTGTTGTGCAGGAGGCATTTTTCCTGCCCATGATGAGTTAATTCCCCCAGTTAAGCTACCCTCAGAATCCACAATATGCAGTAAAGGTTATTTTACCTATGGTGGGTTAGTGTGTTATCTGTCGTGCCAGCGTGGGTTACAGAGATCGCCTACAGAATTGCTAAGCAAGAGCAGCCAAAAACACTGCCACTGCTTTGCTCCTCTCAAGCAATCTCTATTCCCACCTCAAAGGAAGCTGGGATGCCTGCCCAGCTAGGTGGGAGGACTACAGGAGGAGGAGGGGTGTGTGAAATAAATGCTCTGTGTCATTTGTTTGCCTGACGGGAGCACAGTAGGCTGTTTGCATAACCACTCACCCAACGTAGCCTGCCATCCATCATGAGTTGGCATGACGTGTGAACAGCCCCAGTCAGTCACCCTACTGGGCTGGGAGGTAAGGCACCCCAACCCCTGCTTGTGGTTGGCCTAACCTAATTGGCAGTATGAGTTGATGCTAGAGCTGATGTAGAGTTCCAGTGGCTGCAGATTAAGAACATCCTCCTGGGGAACACAATTTTATTTATTAATTTATTAACATTTATATACCGCCTTATCTGCTAAAATGCTATTCAGGTGGTGTACAACCATTTTAAACAATAAAACTCTGTAACAATAAAAATAAGTGAAATAAAAAGTAAAAATGAAAAGGCTAAATTGAAAAGATGCTTCTTTATGCTCTTTCTACAGGCCAAGATTGTGGGGGCCAATCGTAAGTCTTGGGGGAGTGCATTCCATAGCTTGAGGGCAACCCAGGAGAAAGACCTGTCATGTGTGCCCAACAAATGGGCCTCTGTGGGTAATGGTACCCCCAAAAGGGCTCCTCCTGCAGCGTAGTACTTGGGCAAGTTCATACCAAGACAGGCAGTCCCTTAGAGAGCCAGGTCCTGAGCCATTTAGGGCTTCATGGTTAATACCGACAGCTTGAATTGAGCCCAGAAAGCAATTGGCAACCAGTGCAGGTCTTTCAGGGCAGGTGTAATAGGATCCCAATGCCATGCACAGGTTAGCAGCCTAGCTGCCTCATGCTGCCCCAGCTGAAGCTTCCAGATGCTCTTCAAGGGTAGCCCCATTAGAGTGCATTGCAATAGTCTAAATGTGCTGTAACCAAAGCATGGATAACTTGCCAAGTCAGACCAATTGAGGAAGGGTCACAGCTGGCGCACTAAGTGTAATTGTGCAAACACAGTCTGTGCCGCCACCGCCACCTGAAGATCCAGGGACAGCATAGGATCAAGGAGTACTCTCAAGCTATGGACCTGATCCTTCAGGGGGAGCACAAACCCGTTCCAGAACAAATTGACTTCCAAGATCATCTCCTATATCCCTTCCCCGCCCCCTCAACACACACACACACACACACACACGCTTTGGATAAGGTGGTATGAGGTGTGCAGGTGATTTCTTCCCCTTAATTTTCCTGATGTGTACAGGTGATAGTTCATACTGAAATGTAATAACTTCATACAGAGAGAACTTTGGCTATGGAGCGGTATAGAAATATAATAAATAAATAATAATCATTTCCCAGAGGGCACATTTTCAGCCCCCCCTCCTTTGTCTTCTTTCACCATCTATGTTCTCTGGCCAAACAGGTTCTGTGGGTTTTTGAAACCATACAAAACCTATTTGCTCAGAGACCATAAATAGGTTCCGGGGGTGGGGACGACGACTTGAAGGGAACATTTACTCATACTACTTTCAAGCCACTAGGGGAAAAAACTCATACTACTTTCAAGCCACTAGGACACAAGGGCCAAGGAAACCACCATCTGCAGAAGAACTTTACCATCTTCAGTCATGTCTACAGACTTAAGTGTTCCTAATCTGCCTCTGTTGGATTGTGGCTATTGCTTCTAAAATAAGCAATGTGGAAGTAAGGAATATTAGTGTGAGGAATGCTGCCAACCTATTGCCAAAGTTTGTGAAAATGAAAGGAATTACTACCAGTAGCAATAAAAGGGCTCAAGGCAGGGACAGGAAGTGGCAATTTTGCAGACTTTTTGTTCCCTTCTTCAGAGTAAGTCTCTCCTCCACACACAAATGTAGGGAGATCTACTGACCCTAGCAGAGGTAATTTCCTCCCAAGGATGTATACCTTTGGCAAGGTAATTGCTCAACCATGCTTGGTAATGAGCTCTTCTTTAAACATTTAACAGACCAATGCTATGAGTTAGGCATGCCTAAGAAGGCCGGTTTCAAGGGGCTTTGATGTGCCTGCACTGGCTGCAAAGGGTGGGCCTCACAGCTATAATCCCATGCACAGTTATAGGGGACGGGATAAAGTCCTTTTGAACCAAGCGAACCTAAGCACATAACATATGAACATAAAAGGATCCACTTCATCAAACCATCTTGTTTCAACAGCGGCCAGCCAAGAAAGTCTATGAGGAGGGCACTCATATCCCCACTATCATCTCCAATCTGAGACTGGAGACAACCATGGTGAGTCCTCTAGGGGGAGGAACGTAGATGATCCTCTGAAGGAGGGGTTTAAAGGTCCTCGCCTGCTTGCCTTTCTCAGGGTTTTTTATCTTTAAACTGGATTTGGACTGGAGAGTCCTTCAAGTAGCACACACCGCCAAATAGAGAGTCTTCCAGCAGCCCTTAAAATAGAGGACTGTCCTCCAAAAGAGGCCACCCTAGCAGCAATTGACCTCAAAATGGCTGCCGTCCTGGCTTTCACTTCTCTGCAGGCTTTATCCAGAAGTGTTTCTGACTGGGCAGCTGCTCATGGAACACTTTGGTTCCCACTGCCATTGCACAGGGTGTTATATGAACTACAGTCAAAATGGTAACTTGTTATCCCACCACCTGGAGCAATTAAGAATAGCATTTTGCTCATCTCACTGTGGCCTAAACAGGATGTAGATGATGCGTGAATTGCTATTATGATGCGCCTTTTGTTCTGTTGCAGTTATAGGGCAGCCAGGCGGGCTCTACCAGGACGCTGGGTGAAGCAGTTGCCTCAGACACTTAATTTTGGGTATCATGAAATGGCAGCAAATTGTTATTTAATGTATTACTGTTCTGCTTTACTACCTGGGAAGAGCAGAGGTGATTGTAGGATTTTCAGCCTCAGGTGCCAAAATAATTTGGCTGGCCTTGGGTACTATGTACCTTGACTTGGAGGCAGCACCATTTGCTGCTCCACCTCAGGCAACACATATCTTGGCCCAGCCCTGTCAGGGACTACAGCATTTAATACACACAAGGGCACAGGGGCGGCTGTAGAAAAGGAAGAAGGAAAAGCAGGATCTTTGGGGAGAAATTTGATTCCTGCAGGATAGTGGGAAGGCAAAAGGGGGCAATCAAAGTGCTGTAGATGCCACTACTGGGCCAAAATATATTGCTGTTCTCAAGCTGCTGTTGTGTATCATCTGATAGGTTTGCCCCCTGATGTTGCAGAGGATGCTTGGCAGCAGCACACATGCCAGGGTCATGGTGAGGGGACCTAACAATTGTGTGGTGTTTTCTCAGAGCCGTAAAAATACGTTGTTGCTCCAAGGAACCCCTTGAGGCACTGAAGCTGGCAGGCTGCTCCTGGCAATGTTGTGCAAGGGACGAAGATTCCTGAGGTGGTGAGTAAAGGGCAAAGTGTCTGTGTGAAGGGGGGGGGGGAGTGTAACAGTTGGAAATGGAGAGAAGATGAAAAAAGAAAGTAGAGAACAGATGGGGAAATTGAAGGAAAGCTATGTGACCCTGGGGAAGGAAGGAAAATAAAAAGAAGGAAACTTTAAAAAATGGAAAAGAGGAAGCAAGGAAGAAAAAGGAAAGCGAGAACAAAAGGAAAGAAAGAAGATTAGGAAAGGAGTCGAAGTGGGGTAAAGAAGAAAGGTAGGCTAGAAGCTGTCTTCATGGGTGATTTGCTGCGGATTGGGACTGTTTGGAAGTCCTTTGTGGCACATGACATTGTGGCCAGTCTGCAGCTACACTAGAGTTTACCTGTGGGGAAACCGCATTTCTGCAGAGTACTTTTACTCCACTTTTTCCTTTAATTCAGCTCCCCTGCAGTTCAGCTGCTGTGTACCCATTCCTCCGCTTTAAATGCAGTATGATCCTCCTAGGGGTGTGTCTTTCACCTGGCTGTGACCTTGGTAACCTAGGTCACTAGAGTAACTAGCCTGGCCTTCCAACTCAACAAAGGGCTGCGCTACAGCACTCTTCTGTGCCTTCAGAATCGCCTTGTACTTCTTTTTGCCTGTGGGAGTAACTAGCTTCTATTTCCCAGCCTCGTTGAAAGCCATGATTATGCGCGAGAGCGCAGGACAGGAAGGCCTGGCGTGCTATGGTCCATGGGGTCACGAAGAGTCGGACACGACTGAACGACTGAACAACAGCAACTGATGCTTGTGAAACTTTGCCTCTCTGATGCTTGTGTTACTGCGCTGCTTCTCTGCATGGAGGGAAAGGGCTGGCTGGAGTTGCCTCCCTCTGCTAGCGCTGCTGCTACTGCCTCTGCTGGCCACCTCCTCTCCTTCCTCTCTTCATTCTTTAGTTTTCACTGTCTCGCCATATCAATGCAGTGAAATACTGGGGCTGCAGGCTCCCCCTCCTGGCTGCCTCATCTCACTAGATAGCTAGCAGTTGAAACAGCACGGCTCCAATTTTCTCAATGGGAAAAAGACACTGCAGATTCTCAATGGGGGGAATGCAAGCAACAGAAGCTGCAGACTGAGAATGGTTGAAGATCCCTGTATCTACTCCCTGTATACACATATAGATCCCTGTATTTACTCCCTGGAAAAGAAGAAAGGGGGTGGGAGCTCTAACACCCTGGCTGTTGGCTAGAATAGGGTGAAATTGCGCTGGTGGGGTGCTCTCATGGGAAACCTTCAGATGCTGTCAGGGATAATAATGTGTAGCCAGGGGAGGCTGGACAGGGGTGGGAAACAAGCCTCTCTCATTGATTGAGCAGTACCTGCCAGGTTGATGTCATTCCGTTCTACTCCTCCCACCAAACCCGGAAATATGTTGCTTTCAAGTGCTGTGTGACCCGTGAAAAGCAGATTTTTAAGGTACAGTACATTTGGCTTGTCTTGCTTTGGCTGTCCCTGATGGACCAAAGCTGATTCCATGAAAATCTGGATAATACTCCACCGTGATTCACTGCTGTGAAGATCCCATTGTAGTCAGAATGCAGAAAAAGTAAAAGGGAACAGCACATTTTCGGAAGGACAGGGGAGAATGGAAATGCCTATAGAGATGGACAGGGATACATTGGTAGAGAAGACAGGTAAAAAGAAGAAACAGCAGGTAAAGCTGAAGGTGTTCAAACACAGAAAGAGAGGGAAGGAAATAGCAGGAAGCATAATTTATATGGGCTTTTTGCAATTGTTGCTGGTCAAACTTCCTTCTGCATCCCAAACAGAAGCTTCTTAGATCTGAAAGTTCCAGCGCTCAACAGTCTTTACTGTGAGTTGTTCTCATCATCAAAAGAGACATGAAAAAAGAACTGGTTCGTAAAGAGGCCACACGAGTCAACGAAATCTCCTTCTCAGTTACATCAGAGCTCATTCGGTGAAACGTCTTAACCTCCTATGAAGCCTTCTGGGTCAGGCTTGCTTGCTGGTCTGCACAACTGGGAGACCAACTCTTGTTGGAGACAGGTCTCCTTCACCTGGCCCTGTTCGGAACTGCAACAAGAGCTGGGTCTTGCACTGGTAGGTGGGATAAGCGCATTCAAGCTATGCTGTATGGAACCCGCTTAAAAAAGGTAGCTATTAACACTTTTGCACATTCAGTTGTGTTGATGTGACTGGCTCAGTGGTGGTGGGATCTCCTTTACACTGGTCACAGGTGAGTGTTCCTTAATAAACTAGGGAACAACCCTATTCCTCCAATTTCTGTACTGTGCGTGATGGTTCTACACAACATCTGGCTAAGGTGGCTGATATCAAGATGACTGCAGGTCTGATACTGGAGCAAGTTGGGAATATTTTCTCTTGCAGGTAAATGAGGATAAATTATTTTGCAAGCAGGATTACTACTAGCCCATAAGTGCATAAAAAACAACACTACAAAAATTAACTTTAAACAATCATCAGGTAAGAGATTTTGCTACAATGAGGCCTCTGAAAACTGTGTAGCATCTATGTTTGGTGAATAAAGGGCAAAGAGGCTGTGTGATGGGGGGAAAGTATAACAGTTGTAAGGGAAGAGCAGATGAAAAAGTTAAGTACAAAAGAAATGGGGAAATGGAAGGAAAGTGATTAAGATAGAGGATGACCGTGAGGAAGGAAGGAAGGTGAAGAGAAGGAAAATGAAAGGATGGAAGGAAAAGAAAGAAAGAAGATAAGGAAAGCAAAAAAGGAGTAGGTGATAGAGGGCTTCTCTACACCAGGGTTTTATCCTGCAGCTTTATCTGGCTTCTGCTTCTGGATTCTTTGCAAGATTAAGTTCGGCTCCTTTACATGGGCTCGGGGCGGGGGGGGGGGCGGAGTTCCTCTGCAAGTTCTATCTGTCTCATTATACAGCCACTAGATGGCGCTGTGGTATAGCGTGATTACAGAAGTTCATGCACCCATTACGGCCTTCATCGTGCTTCTAGAGAAAATGCTGCACTTTCCCCGATCTTAAAAAAGCTAGGATAAAGATCATAAAGCATGGGAGGGGCTCTGAAGGTTGACGACATCATGTAAAGGACCCATAAAGTTCCATGAGTCATAATGATAATGAGCACACAATAAAAGTCTTGTGTAGAGAAGCCCAGAGAAGTGGGGTGAAGAAGAAAGGTAGGCTAGTCAGAATGCAGAAAAAGTAAAGAGGAAGAGTACATTTTCAGAAGGACAGGGGAGAATGGAAAAGAAAATAGAGATGGACAGGGATAGAGAAGAGAGGTAAAACCAAGAAGGAACAGCTAAAGGTGAAGGTGTTCAAAAGACAGAAAGAAAGGGAAACAAATAGCAGGAAGCATATATTGTACAGGCTTTTTGAAACTGTTGCTGGTCAAACTGCATTTGTGCATCCCAAATGGAAACTTCTTAGATCTGAGTTCTACTACTCAACTGTCTTTACTGTGCGTTGTTCTCATCATCGCAAGATAAAAGATAATGCTCTTATCTCGTTTGTAAGGATGTCACAGAGCAAGGAGATGTGCCATATGAGTCAAAGAAACCTCCTTATAGTACATCAAAACTCCTCCAGTGAAACTTCTTAACCTGCCATGAAGCCTTCTGGGTCAGACTTGCTTGCTGGTCTGCATAAGTAGGAGACCAAACCTTGTTGGAGACAGGTTTCCTTCACCTGGCCCTGTTTGGAACTGCAACAGGAGCTGGGTCTTGCACCGGCAGGTGGGATGAGTGTGTTCAAGCTATGCTGTATTGCAATCCATCTCCCCTTTAAAAAGGTAACTATTAAGCCTTTTACACATTCCGTTGCATCAATATAACTGGCTCAGTATGGTGGGATGTCCTTTACACTGGTCACAGGTGAGTGTTCCTTAATAACCCAGGGGCCAACCCCATTCCTCTGATTTCTGTACTGTGCATGATGGTTCCACACAATATCTTCCTAAGGTGGCCAATGTCAAGAGGATTGCAGGTCTGATATTGAAGCAAGTTGAGAATATTTACTCTTGCAGGTAAGGATAAATTCTTTTGCAAGCAGAATTACTGCTAGCCCATAAGTGTATGAAAACAACACTACAAAAATGAACTTTAAGCAGACAGTCATCATGTAAGAGATATGCAAGAATGAGGCTTCTGAACATGAAACATTTAAAAGCTGCAGCTGTGTATCATCTAGGTTTGGTGAATAAAGGGCAAAGAGACTGTATGACAAGGGGGAAAGTACAACAGTTGGAAAGGGAGAGCAGAAGAAAAAAGAAAGTACAGAACAAATGGGGAAATGGAAGGAAAGCGATTAAGATATGTAAGGGGTGACCATGGGGAAGGAAGGAAAATGAAGAGAAGGAAAACAAATGGATGGATGGAAGGAAGGAAGGAAGGAAGGAAGGAAGGAAGGAAGGAAAGAAAATGAAAGCAAGAATAAAAGAAGGAAAGGAAAGATAAGGAAAGGAAAGGAAAGAAATGGAGTCGGTGAGCCAGACATGGGGTGAAGAAAGGTAGGCTAGTCAGAATTAGGGATGTCAGAGAATTTTGCCACGAATCTCGGGGAGGCCGAATGCCAGCGCATTCAGACCCCCAAAATTGGTGGCGAAACAGTCTGCCCCCCCGCCCCCCCCCCCAGGACAGGACTTACCTTGGGCGAATCCTCCTGGCGGCGGCGGCTCCGGCGGCGGTTCGGCAACGGTTCGGCGGCGGCGGCAGCTGCAGCGGCCGCTCTTCTGACCGGCTGCTGCCACCGCCATTTCCAGTAAAAACAACAACAACAACAACAAAACGTGATAGGCTACATAAAGATTTACGTAGCCTATCACGGCTATATTTTTAAAAAAATACCGTGATAGGCTACGTAAATGTTTACGTAGCCTATCACGGCTGAGTGGAAAAAACAAAACGTGCGTACACAAATGGCGGCGCCCATGGGCGCCGGCATTTGCGGTCCTTATTTTGGCACGTCTAGTCTACGTAAACATTTACGTAGACTACGGCGAAAATAAGGGGAACGCAAATAGCGTAGACGCTACACTATTTGCCTTCCCCTTATTTTCGCCGTAGTCTACGTAAATGTTTACGTAGACTAGACGTGCCAAAATAAGGAACACAAATGGTGGCGCCCATGGGCGCTGCCATTTGCGTATGCGCGGTTTGTTTGTCTTTTTCACTCAGCCGTGATAGGCTACGTAAACATTTACGTAGCCTATCACGGCTGACTGCAGGGATGCAAGCGGCGGCGGCTACGGCCACCGCCGTTTGCGTCCCGGCCGGCCAGGATTCGGGGGTGGAGGGATGGAGTGCCTCCCCCCCCAGCCAGAATTTCGGGGGGGAGGGACAGAGCGCCTCCCCCCCAGCCAGAATTTCGGGGGGAGGGACGGAGCGCCTCCCCCCCACCGCGAATCAAATTTAGATACAGTTAAGAGACTTTCGTACATCCCTAGTCAGAATGCAGAAAAAGTAAAGGAAGAATACCTTTTCAGAAGAACAGGGGAGAATGGAAAAGAATATAGAGATGGACAGGGATATGTTGGTTGAGAAGACAGGTAAAACGAAGAAGGAACAGCTAAATCTGAAGGCGTTCGAAGATGGAAAAAGAAAGGGAAACAAATAGCAGTGAGCATATGTTATCTGGGCTTTTTGAAACTGTTGCTGGTCAGACTACTTTTGTGTATCCCAAATGGAAACTTCTTAGATCTGAAACTTCCAGCGCTCAACTGCACTCAACTGTCTTTACTGCAAGTTGTTCTCGTCATTGCAAGGGACAAGGAAAAACCTTCATTTCTATGAAGATCACAGAGCAAGGAAACCTTCTCACAGTTACATCAGAGCTCCTCCAGTGAAACTCCTTAACCTGCTATGAAGCCTTCTGGGTCAGGCTTGCTTGCTGGTCGGCACAACCGGGAGACCAAGTCTTGTTGGAGACAGATCTCCTTCACCTGGCCCTGTTTGGAAGTACAACAGCAGCTGGGTCTTGCACCGGTTGGTGGGATGACTGCGTTCAAGCTATGGAACCCCCTTTAAAAAGGTAGCTATTAATCCTTTTGCACATTCAGTTGTGTCGATGTGACTGGCTCAGTGGTGGTAGAATCTCCTTTACGCTGGTGCACAGGTGAGTATTCCTTAAAACCCAGGGGCCAACCCCATTCCCCTGATTTCTGTACTATGTATGATGGTTCTACACAATATCTGGCTAAGGTGGCTGATATCAAGAGGATTGCAGGTCTGATATTGGGGCAAGTTGAGAATATTTACTCTTACAAGTAAATGAGGATAAATTCTCTTGCAAACAGAATTTCTGCTAGCCCATAAGTACATGAAAACAACATTACAAAAGAGGAGTCTCTAACTAATGGAGCTCTGCCTAGTGCAAGGGAAATCATGGCTTTTATTTCAGTTTTACTGGATCAAATTATACTGCAAGATGACAAAGTGGAGGGATGACTGATTTGTAATGTCTTTGAAAAATTCACATTGCTACCCTCAAATTCTCAAATTCAAACTCTCACGTTCCTTCTCCATCTTACATTTCTCCTCCAGTCCCCTTCCCTTGTTTGTTTCATCTCCTTAGCCTGGTTCCTTGCAAGTTTAAGGTAAAGTCCTGTCTTTTTAATTTATTTTCATTGCAGCTCCCAGTCTGGTCTACAAAGCCTCAGCGATATTGCTAAGACAATGTGATAGGCGGGGAAGTAAGGCTTGGAAAAAATGGCTAGCCAAGAAAAGCAAGCTGTACATATCTTGCTAAGGCAGTATTTCAACCCAGGCTTCTAAAGTCCCATCCAGCACATGCACAAGAATGGTGCCCAACTTAGGTTCAAAGGACACACTACGTTTGAGGCATGAAAACTCTCAGGATAAACACTCAGAATATAAACAGTACCCAATATTGCAAACGACCCCCCCGCCGCCACCTTTCCCTCAGGAAAAAACAAGGGACATCATTCAGTGCTACTAACCAAAAGCAGCAAGAGCCAAAAGGCATCGTGGGGTATCACACAACCATTCCAAAGCAATCATTCTAGAGGAGATGCATAATTGAACACTGGGGTAGGAACTCAAAATTTCCTGGAGTGTGATCAAGGCTGAGGATTCCAGCAAACACATGGGTAATAAAATATGGGTGCATATTCAAAATCACACACTTTTTACATAATGTATAGCTTTGTACTAATTTTCAGCCACTGAAGGAAGAATAGGGAAGTAGGTATTCCTCGTCCCTCCTCAACCAGCTTCTTCTAATTTCCATGATGTGCAGCAGTTGTACATGATGCTGCCATACAATATCTGACCAAGACAGATGGTGGCAAGAGGAATTCAGATCTGATATCAGAGCAGGTTTGGATTTAGTGATTTGATTTTCAGAAACCGTGTGAAACTCTGCTCTTTTTTTCACTAGGTATTGTAAACATTTGATAACTGTTTGGTAATGGATTAATCACTGTAGAGTTTCAGATTCTTGCAGATGAATGAGGATAAATTACCCTGCAAGTCCATGGGCACATGTAAATGAGACTATAAAGATTAACGTCAAAGGAACCATCACTGGGTGATTTGCAGGAAGGAGATCTGAGAGCATGAAACATTTCTAATCTGCCAATATATCTAAGACAAAGGAGACAACCTTGTGAAACTACCACTGGTGGGAGGTAGGGAAAATCATTGCTTTTTCATCATTTTAGTGGTGAAAATACAGCAAAAAGACGACCCAACAGGCTGACCAACCTGACCTCAACTGGACTGAAATGCCTGTAAAAACTCACGTAAGTATTTTCAAACTCACGTTGCTTTTAGCTCCCCCATGACACATCCCTTCCCTTGTGTTTCTGTTCTTCCTTTATTGTAAGTCTGAGGTTAGGTCCTGTGTCTTTAATTTGCTTTATTTGCGGCGCCCTGTTTGGTCTACAATAAAAAACACCCCAAGGACATTCCTAAGCTGATGGTGAAGATGAGAACAAAGAGAAAATGGTTGGAGAGCAGAACAAAAACTGCATCCATAGCAGAAGCGGGATTTGAAATCAGACCACCGAAACGTGCATCCAGCACATGGGCCACATCAGCGGCCAAACTATTTTACCAGTAAAGGATGAGGGGAAAGGTAAGCAGCTCCTGTCAGGGTCAAGGCATTTTGCAACATCACAGACCAGAAGGTAGGGCCTTCCTTTCAAATAAGACCGATGTCACTTCATAGGCCTAGCTTTAATGAAAGACACAGAAACTATTGTTGCTGTCTCCTCTTTACAGGCCCCAAAGAGAATCTTCCAGTGCCTACATTGCAGACCACTGGATCTCTGGAGATGCCTGCACTGCCAGAGAAGCTCCTCGGACTCAGAGAAGGCCCTCCGACTCACAATTCAATAGAAGAGAAAAACAGAAATGTGTTTCTTACCATGAATTTCTGTTCTCAGAGCCTCACGGAGGGCATTCCTTTACCTTGGGACGGCGCCTCCCTCTGGAGCTTGTAGGCAGAGCCAAAAGTTGCTTCTTCAGGGGGAGGAGCTGCCCTACCATCCCAGACTGGTCTGGCAGAGCAAGCAATCCTTCAGCCCCACGCTGCAAATAGACAAACAACAGCTACGCCTGGAATCAGCATGAAAACAGACATTAAAAGCAACGATATCTGGTTCAGGCCTAAGTTGTCACAGTAAATAATTGTGACAGGAAGGAATGAACCCAATAATCCCTGTCTACCTCCCTATACGTGTGCCAGCAGCAGAGGCCATAACAGCCCCTCCCGCCGAAAACTACACTGGTCCCTATACTGGGTGGGTGGAATGCCCTCTGTGAGGCTCTGCAAACAGAAATTCATGGTAAGAAACAAATTTCTGTTTTCTCCAGAGCCTCACAGAGAGCATTCCTTAACCTCAGGACTTAGCAGAGTAGTACATAATTCTCAGGGTGGTACAATAGGGACCAGAGCCTTAAGCCACCAGGACTTTCAGCAGTACCTTACGCTCAAAGGCTGCGTCTGCAGAGGCAGTAGTATGAATTTTATAATGCTTGGTAAATGTATGTACAGATGCCCAAATGGCCGCTTTGCAGATGTCAAATATTGGGAAATCCCCTTTAAATGCCACAGAAGCTGCCGCCCCCTCTTAAGAAGTGGACCATTATCATTCCTGTGGATTGTTTGTCCAATGCCTGGTAAGCTACCCTGATGGCCTCCTTCAATCAACACGAAACTGTGGCCTTTGACACCTTCTTTCCCAAAACCCTAGGCTGGAAGGAGATGAAGAGAGACTGATCTCCTAATGGCAGCTATCCTGTCCAAATAAAAACGTAACACCTGCCTTACATCTTGTCTGTGACAGTTCTTTTCCTGTGAGTGAACTGGCTTGGGACAGAAAGATGGGAGAGAAATCTCTTGAGTCCTGTGAAACAAAGAACTTCAGGAGGAAAGAAGGGTCAGTTCTCAACACCACCATATCCTCGTGGCAAATGCATAACTGTGGATCTGCAGACAAGGCCCTCAATTTGGAAACCCTGCGGGCCGAGGTAGCTACAACTAAAAACACTGTCATGAGAGTGAGAAGTTTCAGAGAACAAGATGCCATGGGTTCAAAAGGCTTCCCCATTAGTGCTGTGAGCACCCAATTGAGATTCCATGTGGGAAAACAGTGCACTCCCAGAGGATTAATTAGAGACACCCCCTTAAGAAACCTCTTAATGTGGGTATGAGATGAAAGAGACCCCCTGCCATCACATCCCAGCACACTATTCAGAGCTACCACTTGACACTTAAGAGCGTTAGTACTCAAACCTTTCTTGCCTGAAGTAACTCTAAGACTTCTAAGACCCCTCCTGAAGGCATCCAACTATTAGCCCTACACCAACTCAGGACAGTTCTCCACATTGAGTTGTAAACATCCGTCTGGATAACAAAAAGTGTTTACAAAACTTCTGGTGAGTACCCCAACTGTTCTAACCATTACCTCTAAGCTTCCACGTTGTCAGTCGGAAGACCTCCTGACGAGGGTGCACTATCGGCCCCTGCAGCAGTATATCCCTTTGAACTGGCTGCCTCCATGGATTATGTTGAGATAGGTTAACAAGTTCCAGAAACCAAGGTCTTCTTGGCCAATGAGGTGGAATGAGAATCACTTCTGCTACAGATCACCTGATTTTCTGGATCACCTTAGGTAGGAGTGGAAAGGATGGGAAAGCATATAGGAGATGGTCCAGCCATGAAATTCCACTGCATTTTCCCCTTCTGCTGAGGGACAGTGGACCTGGAAAGGAAGCGTGGTAGTTGAGCATTCTCCCCAGTGGCAAACAGATTCACCAGTGGGCTCCTGAACTGGTATGTCACCCCTTTCGAGTCTCATTGGTTCCAGCCACCAGCAAAGTTCCCTCTTGAGTGAGCTTGGAATCGTCATCGCGATGTGTGTTTGGGTGAATATATGCTCGTGAAGAGGAAGGAGAAGAGACTGAAAAGGTCTCGTGTGCAGACAAACCTAAGGAACTAGTTCTTGGCATGACACTAGCATGCCCAGAAGCTCCTCCAGTAGCATCATGTGTGTCGTCATTGACTCCAGCACTAGAGAGACAAGCTGCTGGATCTTGTGACATCTTTCCTCTGTGAGGGAAATGTTGAGAGCTGGTGTATTCAGGATCACCCCCAGGTGGATCAACTGTTGGGTAGGAGTAAGATGATGATTCTTCAGATTCACCACAAACCTGTGTTCCTGTAGACATTTTAGGGTTGTCTAAATGTCCTGCAGACTCTTGTTTTCTGAGGGTGACCTGATGAGAATATCATCCAGGTATGGATGCAGACATATTCCCTTCGTACGAAGATGTGCCACCAAAGCCACAAGTATCTTTGTAAGCACTCTGGACACTAAAGTCGGTCCGAATGGGAGAGCCCGATACCGGTAGTGCCTGTTGTTGTGGCAAAACCTTAAAATTTTTCGATTGGCTTGCCTGATCAGCACATGAAGGTATGCTTCTGAGAGGTTGATTGATGCTAAGAACTCTGCTTCTGAGATCACCTCCATGAGGGACTTGAGGGTTCCCATCTTGAAACATTTCTTGGCCATCCGCTTATTCAGCCATCTGAGATCCAAAATGGCCCTGATGTCCTGATTTTTCTTGGGCACCAAGAAAAAGATGGAGTAAACCCCACAGCAGATGTCCTTGTCCAGAACAGTTTCTATGGTCCTGATCAATTGGAGACGATCTATAGCCCTCAGGAAATTCTGATGTTTTAAAGGATCTTGAGATCAGGGGGATGCCACAAACTTGTCCCTGGGTGGGGAAGCCAGCTCCAGGCCAGAGCCTTTGGTCACTATCTCCCTCACCCAGAGGTCTGTTGTGGCGTGTCTCCACGCCTGAGTGAGGTGAAGCAGGTGTCCTCCAATCTGGAAGCTAGTCAGGCCTCCTCTGGCATTAGGCCAACTGGTGTTTCTTTGGCTCTTTAACTGATGAATGGGCTGAGGATCCAGTGGAGTTCCTTTTAGTGAACATCCCACTGAAGCGCTTCCATCTGGATTTGGATCCCCCTGCTGGGCAGCCTCTGGGGGAAAACTTGTTGCCCCCAAAGGAAAAAGAGTATATGCTCCATCTATCTTCCTTCTTTGCAGTAGAGAGGGCTTTCTTTTGTCCTTGGTTTCAACCAACATTTTCTCCAAGGGACCACCAAAAAGGATGGTGCCTTCAAAGATAGAATTCGCCAGGCGGAACTGAGAGCCTGGATCAACATCACTGCTGTGCAGCCAGATGTTTCCTCTGGCAAAGGTTTGGTAGCCATAGCCCTGGCATTATGTTGCAGCACATCAAGGACTGAGACTGCCAATAGTGTCTGTGTATAAACTATTTTCCTAAAGCTATCTTTTATTCATTTTGGAGTAGAATCATCACCTGCTAGGTCTTCTGCCCACCTGAAGACGGTTTTCACAAAGAATGAGCTGGTGGCAGAAGTTCTGAAGGCTGCTGCTGCTGCTTCAAAGTTCTTACGTAAATCTGCATCCACCCTCTTATCGCACTGATCCCTAGGGCCATTTTCCCCATCCACTGCGGTAACTGCCGAGGAAGAGAGGGCAGCCACGGGGGCATCAACTACTGGAACTTTAGAAGTTCCATTGTCTTGCTTGGCAGGGTATAAAGTTTGTTAACCCGCCTGCAGACAGATTTTGTCTTGGCAGGATTGGCCCACTCTGATTTCCAAATTTTACATAAAGAGCTGGGAAAGGGGACAGAGACTGGGGCAGCCGGTTCTTGGGGGAAAACAGCCTTGTCCCCACCTTGGGCCTGATCTCTAACTGCCTTGTCAAATTTCTGGGTGTCTTCTGTTAGCGGAAGTTTGAGGGAAGCCGTAGCTAGTAAAATGGGGGAAAGATCAGATTGAAAGAGTCAACCTTGGCAGGCTGGGACTCCATCTCTTCCTCTGAAAGTTTACCAGTTTCCTTCTCACTAGCCTCAGAGGGTGGTTCAATCTGCAGCAAGGATCTCTTTGGCTTTGAACAAGAGGGCCTGATTGCATGCTGCCTCTTTTCTCCTTTACCCTGGTCTCCTCCTAAAATGGAGGAGCAGGGTGAAGGAAGGGGACTTGCAGACTGCTTAGAAGGAGAGGCTGAGGAAGGAGACCCTTCTGAGGATTGAGAGGATCGAGACGAGGAACTGTCTCTACTTCTATGGTCCTTACTGCGCTTGTGTTTGGACCAGCCCCTAAGTCTGCCTTTGTTTTTGCTCTTCTTGAACAATTTCTTTTTGTAGGTAGAGCGAGACGAGGAACGGGAATGCCTCTGTGAAGCGTTACTCACCCCACTATGGTTTCGCAAGACCAGGCCAATCTGCTGCATTACAAGGCTCTGGACCCAGCAAGTAAACGGAGCTAAGGCACCGTTCCCAGAAAGGTCAGGGATATGGGGAACAGGAACAGCGCTCACCCCTCCTTGCATTTGGCATGCATCTCTGTTTGTTGCCAAGCCACTGAAGTCTTTGGTAGGCCCCTCCTCTAGGCCGCCGGTCTCTGGGCTGCTGTGGGCCCTTGCTCACATTTC
Source organism: Heloderma suspectum (assembly GCF_057233095.1). NCBI lineage: Eukaryota > Metazoa > Chordata > Lepidosauria > Squamata > Helodermatidae > Heloderma > Heloderma suspectum. The sequence continues at coordinate 173,084,138 of NC_139461.1, forward strand.
TGCCATTTTCAGTGAGGGAGAGAGATCTGCCTGCCTTCCACCCACCTGGCATGAGGAAAGATGGAAGAGCTGTGAAGTGCAGCTGGCTGGTGGCTGCCAGAAAAAGTTCTGCCTTAAGCCACAGCTGGTACACTGGGCCCAGCAGGGGAAGAAAGAGGCCTCCGCAGCTTTTCCAGAGGCAGTGTGGCCTGATCTGCTGGCTGCCGATGCAGCCTATCCCTCCTGGTCTCCACTGGTATGCTGGAGCCGGAGAGATAGTCAGAGAGAGCACTGTGTGGTCTGAGAAAGTGGCCCTCTCCTAGTAGAAGACCCCCTCTCCATCTGTAGTGAGCAACCCCCCACAGTCCCTGCTAGGTCGTGTTGGGCGAGATGGGGGTGGGGAGAAATTAGAGAGAAAAAGAAACAAGAAATGACAAAACTCTAAGAAAAGCAACCAGAGTTGCACTTTTAAGAGCTCCAGCTCGGCTCAACCATTGAGCTCAGGAGGCAGAAAGGGTCTGGGATGAGAGGGCAGTTCTGCCCCATGAAGAAGCAACTTTTGGCTCTGCCTACAAGCTCCAGAGGAAGGTGCCATCCCGAGGTTAAGGAATGCCCTCCGTGATGCTCTGGAGAAAGGTGTTTTACTTCTGGCTTAGGTAACAGTTCCCAGATAAAGCCAAACCTTAGGTTCTGCAGAAAAATAGTAATGAAGATCAATTCAATAGAGCTCTTCTAAAGAGGCAGGTGAGGACAGGTGAGCCACAGGTTGGACAGGTGAGGCAGAACCAACCACACTCTCCAATTTCAAAAGTCCCTTTGCGTGTTACATTACTTATCATGCCAAGACTGGAAAGCAGGGCTCTGGTGCTAGACCTACCGCCCGGTGTTGCATGCCTGGATCGGTCTTGCCCCTGACATCTGTAAGTTGAGTCCAGATGTCGGAAGAGGGGCTGCATTACATTAGCAGCCTTGTTTCATGATAGCCCTTAATGCAAGTAGCGCAGGAAGGGAACTAAAGTGTAAAGGCCACTTTCCTGTGTTCAGGTATAAAATCCTTGTGTGGAGGCATTTATGAGGCAGTGATGGTACGAGGAGGAGCATCACTCTGCCAGCTGCACACCCCCTCTGTAGCCTCCTGCAGGATTGGAGCCTTTGCTCCAACAGGAAGCTGGGTGAGAGGAACAGAATACGGAGTTGCTGGAGGCAACTTCAAGAGTTTCAGTATAAATTCCTTATGCTGAGGCACTTGTGTGGCAGCGATGACAGCAGCAGGCATATTGCTCTATTAGCTGCATGCCCCCCTCTGTAGCCGCCTGCAGGACTGGTGCCCCTGCTCCAACTGGAAGCTTGGAGCAAGGGCAGAATACTGAGTTGCTGGAGGCAATTTCCTGTGCTCAGGTATAAAGTGAGGAGTGAGGTGTATAATGGAGAATGAGGTTAATGTCAAAGAACACCAATGGGCTGATAGTTTTTGGTCCTCACATGCCCAGGGTAGCACTGATCGCTTCCTTTGGGATCAGGAAGGAATTTTCCTCCAAGGTAGATTGGCTAGAGACCGTGGAGGTTTTTTGCCTTCCTTGGGCATCCAGAAGGGATCACATATCAGGTAATTTGATAAATATGATATGAAAACTTGCAAAAAACAGAGGCAGTGTATTATGGGAGACATAGGAGCTGGGTAATGGCAGGGGATTCATCTGAGAGCTGGAGAACCATTACAGAACTATTCACAAATGACAACAAACTGATGGAAAACAACATGCTCTTTGTCAAGGAAGACAAGAATGAAGCTGAATTAACACCTGGCGAGGAAGGAAGAGCCTGTAGGGATAAAATAAGAGATCTGCCTAGACCTGTTTACTTAGGATTCGGGCAGCAGCTACAGGAAGGAATGGACTCAGTTTTGCCTGGCCAGTACTATCTATCAGGGACAGAGGGAAATGCATGCTATCTCCTGGAGGTCAGCTATGGAACTGGCAGGGCAGAAACGAATGGTGAGACATTAGATACCAGTGGTAATGGGGTAGTGCATTTGCCAGAGCAAGTAGCAATGGCTTGGGAGGTTCTGGCCCTTGCTAACATGCCCAGGGTAGCACTGACTGCCACTTTGGGGTCGGGAAGGAATTTTCCTCCAGGGCAGATTGGCCAGAGATCCTGGAGGTTTTTCGCCTTCCTCTGGGCATCCAGCAGGGGTCATGTATTTGGCCATTTGATTAATTAAAAAATACTTTATAATTAAATAATACTTGCAAGACTGAACTTGGCAAATAAAAATATAATCCAATTGGAAAATTAATAAAGGTCACAAACAGAGAAACAGACTTTGCCTCTTTTTAGTTTTGCTTTTTCATTATTATACTAAGTACATGGTTGATACTCCTGATGGGACATCAGCAATTCAGCAAGACCATACGAGGTCCCAAATCTGTGTTTGCTGAAAATCATGAATGCATGGATAGTCATTCTCAAAGGAGAAGCAGTGGGTTGGAAATAGGGCACTTGACCCTTCTACCCACCTGGTGCCTCCTCAACCCACTTTAGCTCCAGCCTGGCTTTGAAACTAGGAATAAACCGGGCTGATGGAGGAAATGAAGAGAGAGAATCAGGTAGGGGAAAGGTTAACCACCCCTTTGTCCCCACATTCACAGAGAGAGTTGGCAACAATAAAAGAGGGAGTTGGGAACCCATATTTCTTCTAGGAACTTGTGTTTCTACTCTTCAGTGCTTTGACTCAGCAGAAGTGCCTCCAGTCAGGAGTTGGATTAAAAAAAGCTACAACACAGTGTAGGAATTCCACAGCACTAGCAGCTCTCCCTTCCCATAGACTTGTGTATGACACACTGACCTGATTTGCACATAATGTCAGCCCATTGGTTTAAAACTGATGAGTTGTCGGTGTCACGCTACCTACATCATGCCCACCTCTTCCACTTTACAGCAGAACCTACCATCAGCTCCTTTGTAGGTTGTGCAGTGTGATGTGGGACCCAGACCATGGATTGTTTAGTAGGAAAACAACTCAGGGGTTCACCCAGGGTTTGCTGCTGGGTTAACTGTTGGGTTGTTTTGACCCTAAATATCCTAGCAGTTCGGGTTTGCACATCGCTCTGCACAACCTATAAAGGAGCTGATCGTGGGTTGTGCGCTAAAGCGGAAGAGGCAGGTGCACTGCAGTCAGTGTGCTTGCATGTCCCCAATGGTCCATTGATTTTTACTGCTTTTGCAGTGAGGGAGCAGCTACATTGTTCTGAGCTGCAGAAACATGCAGGAAGAAAGATTTTTACCTTAAAGATTTATGTAGCTCTGGAGAGAGTGTCATGCAATTGGTGGCACATTAAACACCGTATTACATTTTCTTAGAAGCACCTTAAAGATATCCCATCATGTTGATGGTCAGTGCTTTGCAGGAGAACTTACAAAGCTTTGCTGGAGATCTCAGTAGCGAAAAAAGCATGCAGACACAATGGTGATTGTTAATGCATTTCCCCCCAAGTTATTCTTGGTGGTCTGTCTTTTCATGCCACCTAGTGGTTACCTTTTGTACATTACTGCCATCCAGTTTGCTACTACACCAGTATGCCGATGCTCTCTGTCAAACTGGCCAGTTCCATTTCTATTCCTTAAAGGCTGTGATATCAGTGTGAGTGACCCAAGCAGTGGCTGGAAGAGAAGCACCATTTCTGTGGAACAAGATGTGGCCTGTGTCTCCTGAAGAAAAACAGGGCACATTTGAACCATGAGGGCAAAACGACACTCTGTGTTAAATACATAGCCTGCAGCAGATCATCAACATTGTTTTACCGTAGCGTAAGTGCAGGGCCCTGATAGAAGGCATCTCTACATTAAAGAAAAAAACCACAGTCCTACCATTGTGGAGCCCTTCCAGGTTTACTACAGGTTCCCAGACAGCGACAGCGTGATTGCTGAGAGGGGAAGTTTTTAGTTTTAATGTTCCGTAGATCTGTGAAACAGGGCCATCTAGTGGCTGTTTAATAGTGCAACAAGGGACGTACACAGTAGCAAAAATCCGGGATATTTAAATACCTCATTAACTCAGGATCTTTTTAACATGGAATAGCTAGGAAATAGTGCTGGATGTGCCCTGGAGGTTGACGACGACATGAAAAGGACGTGTGAGTGACCCACCATGAGTGCACAATAAAAGCCTCGTGTGATGGCACCCACAGAATGGGGCCTCCACACGGAGATGGGGGGAGGTTTAAACTTTCCCACCCAGCCACATTTTTTCTAAAATTCAACCCCCAGCACAGCAGAGACTAAAAAAGAAATGTCTCCATTAGCGCCGATGGATTTTCTTTTTCTTTTTTAGGAAAAAAGCTCAGTTCAGCATTCTCTACTCAAGGTGGTAGAAGCTCTCCAGGGTCTCTCTCTCCCTCAGCTCTACTAGCCAGGAAGGGATGCTCTTAACTGGGATGCCAAGAACTCTTGCTGGACTTACAGGAGGACCAGAGAAGGCCCATGCCCCATTACCCTTTTTCACATCCACCTTTGCTGCTGTTTTTCGAAGCCTATGGGGAGGATATGATGTGGCTAACACTGAGATGAGGGGATCTCATTCAGGACCCCCCTACGTTTCCCATTATAACTCAAGGATTGCCAGGGATTGAATCTGGGACTTTCCAAAGGCGAAACATCTGTTTTTATCACAGAGCTTTCTGATGTTGCATTTATGTTGACTCTTAAAGACACAATATAGCATTGGGTAAGTAAAACTTCTGCCAACCTAGCAGTTCAAAAGCAAGAAATTGCAAGTAGATAAATAGGTACCGCTTCGGCGGGAAAGGTAACAGCGTTCCGTGCACCTCGGTGTTCAGTCATGCTGGCCACATGACCACGGAAGTGTCTTCGGACAGCGCTGGCTCTTTGGCTTAGAAATGGAGATGAGCACCACACCCTAGAGTCAGACATGACTGGTTGGGGACAACTTTACCTTTAAGTAAAACTATTTGAGATGCAAGTCTTTCTCCCATCAGATGACTGAGCTATGTCTGACAAATATTGTGTAGCACATCCAGAGGGTTGCCGTATAGTGCTATTTATTTATTCGTGTCAGAAGCATCACATTTAAAAAACATACTATAACACACAACATTTAAAATATAAAATGTAGAAGTTAAAATATATAAAAATTAGACAAACCTTGCCCAGAAACTAGCAATATTAATTGCATTCTGTCACGCTGTCATAAGGTCCTCATGTGTACATTGGTCAGGGCACAAAGGGCAAGTAAACATATGTGTTGTTGTCTACAAGTCTCCGCAGTCGCATAGGGCAGAGATCACCGGATAACCCCATTTATTCCAAGTGTCTCTAGATCTTGTTACACCCGTTCGCAGTCTATTCAATGATTTCTAAACTTCCCAGCTTTCATCAAAACCGGGCGCTGGCTCCTCTGCTGGTTCCCTCCAATGCTGATTCTTTGTAGCTTTCCATAAGTCCATTCTACTTTTGAATTCATCAAAGTCTTCCGTCAACCTGAGGAAGCTTTTCCTGGATTTTAATCTCTGAGGAGCTGGTTGTAGGCCGTAAAGAGGGTGTTGTTCGGATATTAAGCCTCTCTTTGTATGCTGCTGCTTCTCTACGAACAGCAGGTGGGGCAATGCCAGCTATATGGTAGATCTTATCTAGAGAAGTAGGTTTTAGACATCCGGTAATGATTCTACTTGTTTCATTCAAAGCAACATCAACTTGCCCAGCATGTGTTGATTTATACCAAACTGGGCAGGCATACTCGCTGGCAGAGGGCTAACGCTGTAGTCTTAAGAACCCTTGGTTTAACACCCCAAGTAGTGCTCGTTAATTTCCTAATGATGTTATTTCTTCCACTGACCTTCAGTTTAGTGTTGATGCAATGCTGTTCATATGTTAAGGCCCTATCCAAAGTAACCCCTAAATATTTAGGGTTAGTGCAATGCTCCAGTAACACTCCTTCCCATGTAATTTGCAGCTTCCTAGCAGGCTGCTTATTGCATAGATGGAAGGCACATGCCTGAGTTTTTGCTGGATTTGGCCTTGGCTGGTTTTCGCAGTAATATCGATCCAGCTCTTCCAGAGTTTCGGTTAATTGTTGTTCTACCGCCTCAAATGTTTTTCCTTGTGCGGCCATTGCCCGATCATCAGCATATCTATAATTATTAGTGCCTGCAGGAGGCAGTTGATCATTAGTATAGATATTGAAGAGGGTTGGAGCTAATACACTTCCCTGTGGTAGACCATTCCTCCGATTCCTCCACCTACTTCGTCTTCCCTGGAATTCCACGAAAAACCTACGGTTCTGAAGCAGATTCCTAGTAATGTTTGTAAGTTTAAAGTCTTTAGTTATATCATATACTTTCTGCTTCAGTCTCCTAAGGTTGATGGTATCATATGCAGCCGTTAGATCTATAAATACAGTTCCTGTTATGCTACCCTTTTGGAATCCATCTTTGATGTACTGAGTTAGATTAAGGATTTGTGCGGTACAGCTTCTTTCAGGGCAAAAATCCAGCCTGCTGCGGTATAAGCAGGGATTCTACAGCTACAGTAAGGCGATTTTGTATCAGTCTTTCAAAGATTTTATAAGTATGGCACAAAAGAGAGATTGGTCGGTAGCTCTTAGGGTTATTAGCCTCTTTACCTGGTTTTAGAACTGCCATTACCTTAGCCTTTCTCCAAACACCATTGTTCCAAACAGGCATTAAATATTTCTAATATCCACTGCCTTGCTGCTGGCCCAAAATGTTTTATCTGCTCGGTAAGAATATCATCCAAGCCTGCAGCTTTCCGTGGTCTACATTTCCTTATAGCATTTCTCAACTCTTCCATAGTAAAAGGGGACGATAGGTTAGTTGTTTCATCCTCCTTTTTTCTATTAATTTTAGTCTTATGATCTAAAGGCATTTGTTCTAAATTACCATTCTTAAGGAGCTGGCTAGCTATTTGGTCTGCTGTTACATTGGCATATTCTCTAGAGCTAGTCGGATCATTGTTCAGGTGCCTCAGCAGTCTCCATGCTTTGTGGCTACTTATGCTCATATCTAGTTCCTCTACTAATCTAATCCACCTTTCTCTCTTGGCCTCAGATATAGAGTCAATTAACTTCTGGCCTGCATTCACTGTATCCTCTGCTATTGGGTCATTGTCAAAGAGAGCCAAGTACTTCAATTTATCCTTTGTCTCAGCTGTCAGGCCTTGGATAGAGTTGGTTTTACATCCCTGTGGGATTGATAGCCGGGAGCATTTTTTAACAACCTCCACAAATTCACCATAGGAGCTCAGTATAGGTATTAATTGGGTAACAGCTCTATCCAGCAGTCTCTGGAATTTAGTCCAATTGGCTTTTTTAAAGTTATATCTATGCCTAAAAGGGATATTATAAGGTCGAACAACAGCAGTAACCTGGCACATAATTGGCCGGTGCTGGGTGTTTGGGATAGGGGAACAGACTGCTTTGACACATTGCTAGACTATCCACCAATATTGCTCAGATGAAAACAGCAATATGCTTCTGCCCTGAAAGGCAGCCAAGAATTATTATTATTATTATTATTATTTCTTCAGTTGCAAAGCACACAAATCACATTTTTCTCCCCCAGCTCCATCATTTCAGGCTTTGCAACTGCTTTTACATTCCTGATATTTTAGAACAGTAACAACAAAACCGTTTGCCAACCCTGATTAACAAAATTCCTCTGAGATAGTGCAGTTTGGCATTTTAAACTCACTTGAATCATAGCACCATCAGGAATAAAATGGAGTTTGTTTCTGCTGCCCTGGTCACATGCAACCCTTTGGGTAGTCATTTCTAGGCCCCTCGGCTATGGGGCCTTTACTTAGCTGCACTACTGGCTAGTAAATTGAGTATAACGTTTCCCTTTTTAAAGTGTTAGGAGTGTTTAATAAGCAATTTAACCCTGCAAAGGGCCTGGTCCTTTTTATGGAATTGTTGTTCAGTCGTTAAGTCGTGTCCGACTCTTTGTGACCCCATAGCATGCCAGGCCTTCCTGTCCTCTGCTCTCTCCTGGAGTGTGCTCAAGTTCATTTTTTATGGAAGAGGTGCAACTAAAAAATATATTTAGCCACATTTGCTATTTGGATAGGTAGTTATTGGGGGATGGTAAGGGCACCCAGTAAACACTTCTGCATGTGTATATATAGGAATATTTTAAATTTTAAATGACAATACAAAATCTATAAGAGAAAACAGTGACAATGATTAACCAGGCCAGTTACCAGAAAATGGGGAGCGTACATGAGGCTATATGTGCTTGCTCTCTCCCAGCATGTTCACTCGAGCCACTTTCAGAACACCTGGAGGACACAACTTTCAAATTGTTTAGGCCACTGTTCCCAATTAAACCCCAATGTGCAATTGGACTTATCTATAGCAAATTCAGAAAAAGCAGGGAACCTGCTGAAGGCAGGGTAAGAAACTGACAGAATTGTCAAGAGTTAAAAGGATATTAACTCTTGTCCAGAGTAAGAAGGATGGGAGGCCTTGTCTAGGAAACACACAAAATGGCTGCTGCCCTGCTACACCTCTTAAGGAAGAACCACGATTATATAATATGTAAAATGGCTACTGTACTTGGTATAACTGGGCAGATGAGTATGGAAGGTCTGTGAGCAGAACCACTGAGAGGAAAGTCTGTTTCTTATACACTGGCAAATGAGGCCAACATCCTTTTATTTATAATAAGCAGTTCTTATGGTGGTTCTGTTGCCCATAGGAATAAGGTTTTTTTTTCTTTCCTTTTTAACAGAATTTCACATTTGGGCAAAAGCTAATGAATTCTATTAGATATTTAAACACACACAACATACCTAATTGTACGAACAAACCTTTTAATTTCTCTCTTTCTCCCCGTCTGTATATGAAGATGCCCAAACACACACACAGAAGGGGTTCTTTATCACTTTGTTGGCAGTGTTGTCTTTAGAGGCCCTGAAACACTTAGGGCGCAATCCTATGCATGTTTAGACAGAGAAAGGGCCTACAACTCCCAGCATTCCCCAGCCAGCTGGCTGGGGAATGCTGGGAGTTGTAGGCCTTTTCTCTGTCTAAACATGCATAGGATTGCGCCCTTAGAAAATGACAATCTGGATGCAGCAGACTAAGGCTGCTTCCTAAGAGGTGTTCTACTTTACAGAAGACAGTCCTGTATCTGAAGGTATCTTCTATTCGGTGGGCTGCCCAGTCCAAATCTGGTTTACAGTCAAAGAACCAAAAAGAGGGAGAGTAGGTTGGGGCCTTGGAGTCGCCCATTCTGTTGGCCCCTGAACAACAGACTGAGCAGCCACATTTGGGTCACCTGGTCGGTCTTCACGGTCTTCATATTTTTAAAAAAGCTAAAGGTGTCCCCAACCAGTCGTGTCCGACTCTAGGGTGCGGTGCTCATCCCCGTTTCTAAGCCGAAGAGCCAGCGCTGTCCGAAGATGCTTCCGTGGTCATGTGGCCGGCATGACTGAACACCGAGGTGCACGGAACGCTGTGACCTTTCCCGCCGAGGAGGTACCTATTTATCTACTTGCAATTTCTTGCTTTCGAACTGCTAGGTTGGCAGGAGCTGGGACTGAAGACGGGAGCTCACTCCGTCACGCAGCACTCGGGTCTCGAACTGTCCTGCCGACCTTCCAGTCTGCAGTTCAGCGTCTTAAGCACTAAGCCACCGCGGCCCCTGTATTTATATTTATATCATAGCTATTATTTCTAAATGTGCGCTTACACATATGAATCTTCATTTTATTTATTTATTACACTTGCAATATGTTCCTCTTCCAAGGAACCCAAAGCAGCTTACATACCACCCACCCTAAGATGTTCTGAGTAACGTGTGAATGTGGCTTGAAAACAGCCCAGGCGAGCATTCACCAGGAAGCAGGGCTTAGCCGGGTTTGTTGCTTTCTGATGAGTGGACGGAACGACCCCGAGGGCACTCGCCCGCCTCCGCGCCCAGAAAAGAAAAGACTAAGTTTGCTTAAGCATCGCGAGACCCCAGCAAACGGGGGCCCAAGAAAGGCGGCCCGTTGTTCTGGATTGGCTCACTGGCCTGAAGGCGCGAGGGCGGGGCAGGCGGACGCGCCCACCTGCGGCCAAGCGCGCTTGCTGAGCGGAGCCGCCGCGGGAGCGTCGAGGCGGCGGCTGCGCGAGCGCACGGCGCTGTTTGGCGGCACCTGCGGCCTCGGCGCGCGCTGCCTGGGTAAGGCAGGGAGGGCTGTGCGCGCGTGGAGCTGCCTTGTGCGTCCTTTTGCTTAGGCGGCGGCGCCAGTTAAAGCTGCGCCCTACATTGGAGGGGCGCTCGGCGCAGCTTCATTTTCAGAAATTTGGGGGCGGGTTGGGGGGGGAGGAATGCGCAGCAGGGACGGCGGGTTTCTTACCTGGGAAATGGGGGGGGGCGCAGAGAGGTGGAGTTGGCCTGAGAGCAAAGACATGGAGGGGGGACGCGGGGGTGAGGGAAAAATCCCTGAGTTGGGAACAGGTGGAGAGTTTTGCGCCCCGCCGGGCGAGCTGAGTATGTGGGAAAGTTGCCTGCAAGCGGCGCCTCAGACTGTCGCGTAATGTTGGGGAAGGAAATAGAGGGTGGCCAAATGCGCGAAGGAGGATCGCGATTCTGGGCCTGCGGAGGAGCGTGTTTGAGCCGATGTAGCTTTATGCTGGGAGTTGTAGGCCTTTGCTCTGTCTAAACATGCATAGGATTGCGCCCTAAGAGCGCAATCCTACGCATGGAATGGCGCCCTGAGAGGCCCTAAGGTTGCTGAGCCCCTCTTTCTTCTCACTGAACCTAGTAGTTTTGTTCTCACTCGGAGTGTACTGTTTAACAGTGTTGATGTTGTGCCTTCGGCGAGCGAGGCCTGGAGCAATTGCCCACCCTTCAAAGGGGGGATCCTGCACAGAAGCCCTTTCCTTTGACTCCAGTCAAGTGGAGGGAAGGTAGAGTGAGCTCTGCAGGAGATAGACTGAACTACATATGTGAGGAAGGGATGAGCCACCTTTCCCCCCAGACTTTGCTCCTGTGCCTTCAGCAGCGACCTGACGCCTAGGAATATAATAGGTAAATGGTTTCCCTGGCATCAACATAAAATGTCTTGGGGAAACTTCATCACTTTAATTTCTGTGTGGTGGACTGCCCTTAAAGAAAGGACCAGTTTAAAGCAACACTCTTCATGCCAGCCTGCCTGTAGCACACTGAAAAGGTACCAAGAGGCCACAGTGGGGGGAGCCTTTTAGTTATTACTGTATTGATGAGATTATTGGAATGCGTTATATTGATAGGGGTGAAGAAGGACACTGGGTGCAGTGGTGGATAGTTCCATGGATGGGGTGATGGTGGGAGGAGGAGAATGCTCTCCCTATGTGCTGTAGAGGTGTAAGAAACACTGTCTTGTGCCTTTTTGGAGAAACAGATGAATGTGTAAAGCTGCCTTATACTGAGTCAAACCATTGGCCCATCTAACTTAGTACTGTTTGAGTGGCAGCAGCTTTCAATACTTCAGGCAGAGATCTTGCTATCCTATATGATGGCCAAAAGAGGTGCAACATTATTAATGAAATTGGCAATTAAATTATTTTTTTAAAGTAAAGAGGAGACGTGCCCCCCCCCCCATCTGGACTGTGACATGGGAGGAGAGGGGTTTTAATAATCGGATAGTGGTATCCTTCTGCAAATGAAGCATTCATATGCATTACAGAAGACTGGGCAGCTGCATGTACATTTCAGGCAGAGCAAAGGCAAACAGGAATAATTAAATTCTAGTGGAATAGTGCGTGCAGATGTTATGAAGTGAAGTATATTGTGCTGAGTAAAAGCAGACTGCCACAAATAGGATCACAACCTATTCTTATGCATGTGTAGAAGTAAATTCCATTGAGCTTAATGGGTCTTACTTCCAAATATCTGTTGCTTGGAGCAACTGCTACTGGGCTGTACCATTTCAGACTTTTAAGTGTGGGGGCATCTGATACAGTTTGAAGTGGTGCAATCCAGTAATAGACTGCATTGGGCTCCTAATTGTATGTTTTGGCTCTTACATGCTTAAGTGTTGAAATGCCGATGTTAATTTCACCAATAAAATGGTCTTGTACTGTTTGTGTTGTCACTTTAGGCATTGATCTACTGTGAAAGTAGGATCTATCCTGTACCCTGTAACAGAGCACTGGGGGAGGTTGCCTTTTGCAAAAGATGCTCTACTGATCTATATGTGACCAGGTAGGCAGAAGCCGTTAACTGTGACTTCTAGAGACCATCTATACAGTCCCCTTATCTCTGTCTCCTCTAAGGCGCTAGAAACTTTTGTTGAGTTATCCAAAGGTCACCTGAAGCAGCACTATTACTATTAGCAATGTTACGTATGATCCCTATTGCAGTCAAATGCTGTAGTGAAATAGATGTTAAAGGAAGAAATGCAGCCTGGGTTACTGCTGTATACGTTATTTGGCTTGGAGTGATGTTAATCAAATTGCTAGTCTTATTTCTGAGAGTGCTGTTAACTGACTTGGGAGAAATACAGGAGTTCATAAAAGCTCAGTGCCTGTATTGATTTCAAAGTACCCACTGCAATGCTATCAAGTGACACTTCAGTTTCAAATTGCAATGCATTCATCCTACTCTGCACTATAATACAGTGATTTAAGGTGAGAATGAGTAAAATGAGCAGTTGTGTGGGGGGGTTCCCCTCGTGCAAAAAGGCACTTTGACAATACTCTGCATTTGCTTCTATTGCCCTAAATTGTTATGATAATGGGAGTGCTTAAAGACTGAACGGCTGTTCAGTCTTTAAGCACTAGTCTGCTACAACTAATCAAGAAAGGGTAAAGAATTGCAAATAGGAATGTATGGGGCAAAGTAAAGGGCGTGGGGTTCTGGCAAATAAAGGGGCACTGCAGAATAAGGCTGGCTTTGTGAGCCTCTCAATTAGAAACAAAGCTGGAGTTGTCTGAATTATTTTCTCTGGTATGAGAAGGCTCTTCTGCCTTTTCCTTGGATCCTATCACTTTCTTCCCGAACAGCTTCCACCCTCACATTTTCTTTTGTCCTTTGGTCAGAAATTAATCTAAAGCAACCTCCCCCAACCTCGTACCCTTCAGATATGTAGGGCTACAACTCCTATCATCCCCAGCAAGCATGACCAGGTTTAGAGAAGGTTGATCTAAAGTAACTGAGACGTTATACGGTTTTCTGAGACTTGCATCACAGTCCTATATTAATATGGAGATAAGTGCACTGAATGTATAGGTGTAACTCACAACTTAGCCTAAATATGATTGTAGCCTATGTATGATTGTAACCTACATACAAATTTAAGCCCTTTATACATGTTCTTTATTTCTAGGGAACCCTGTGGATTATAGTTCTATGAAGAGGGCCTTGGGAATCTCTAGTGGGCATTTGCAGCACTTCAAACAACTCAAGATTCTTTGAGGGATGCCATGACAGTTGAGGTGTTATAAAATCCAAGATAGTTTGGTAGTGTAGTTCTAAGGTCCAATCCAGGCGTGACTAGACAGGATGCTGATTAAATGCTACTGGACTGGTGCAAGTCTCTACCTTGCACTAGCCAGATTTCCTGCTGCCTGACCAGTACACGGAACTGAGGCAGCCCAATTGCACCAGTGAAGTTCCACTCACACAGACACATGTACAGGTGGCAGGTAAAGGGACCATACACAGAGTGAAGGATGGGATGGCACTTGGCAAGCTGGAGATTGGAGTACTGACAAGTTGCCATAAGCATAAGATGACTGCAACAGCAGCCATCTTAGCTGAAGCATTAGGTTGGGCTGCAAATAGCACTTTTTGAAACCAGTTTGTTCCTGCTGATTCAGTTCTTTGGTCTCCCTCATTATCCTCTACCTACAGACCCCTAGTTTTCATGCATCTGCTTTTCATCACATTAGGAAAATATCTTAAATTCTGCCAGAAATCAAATTAGAATTCAAGAAATCAAATAGCATTTGAATGTTGACTTAACATTCAGGCTTTTCTAGTTACAGATGCTCCAATCTTTGGATTGAGGAGGGTAAAACTATTTTCTATAGGTTTAAAAAAAGAATGTGTGAAGTCACACTTTTAAAAAACTATATTAATATCTTTAACATTTGCTTTGTGAGTGTTCAGAGCACTTCGCATCAATCTCATTAATCCTCACAAGAACCCTGTAAGGTAGGTTAGTATTATCCCCATACGGCAGATGGAGAGTTGAGGCTGAGAAAACAGAAGCTTTTCCAAGACTACCTAGTCATTTGCTCATGGCTCAGATGAGATTTGAATGAGGGGGACTTCGTGGCTCACTATTAGCCAAGGGACTACACTGGTTGTTGGCATCAGTAATTCTTCATATATTTATAATAGGGATGGGAAAATTGTGCCCCTCCAGATGTTTTGGCCTACAACTCCCACTATCCTTCACTATTGGCTGGGTGTTGGCTAGGGCAGCTGGGAGTTACAGGCCAGGATATAAGGAGGGCTACCAGTTGCCCACCCCTTCTCTATGCATTCATCTAATCAGTCAAAATAACTTGACGCACCTGGTCCTCCTCCCTCCATACCTATTGGGGGCTAATTAGGAGGAAAGTGTAGTGTGGAAAACACTTCTGTTTGAGCCTAACAGTGCCTTATGCACATTGTAAGATGCATGCTACATTGAGTTCAGTTTATTTTCTTATTGCAGAGTAAAAAGAAATACTGGATCACCTAATAAAATTTCATCAAATTATTATCCACCCCAAACACTGTAAAATGACTTGTGCTGCTAAAGCAAAAATAGCAAATCTACCTCTCACACATTTGTGCAAATCAGAAAAAGTCGCTTTTTACCCAGACTTGCCCCATGACCTTCCATTGCGAATTTCAGACAAAAGTGTCTTCAGCAAAGCATGGGCAGTTCACAGAAATCTACACACCTTAATTTCAAGTAATTAATGCTATTTGGAAGTGATTTGAATACTATTTAGAAGCGATGAGCTGTGTTCTCCTTAAAGGAATGCTAGTCACTTCATAATTAGCAGTTAAGTTCTTTTTAAAAACTATATCATAAGAAGAATCACATTTTTTATGTAGCCCCTATCTTCCAAAGGTGTTAATTCTTTGATCTTAATTTTAATTAAGTTGGCATACTTCAACTCAAAAGACCTACTATATCTGCATAATAGAGGGCAATATAGTTTGCCAAAGTCTTACAGTTAATATGAGCTATATGCTCTCGATAACACAGATTTGGGAAAGGTGCAATCCTATGCATATTTAGACAGAATTAAATCTGCTGGCTGGGGAATACTGAAAGTTATAAGACTTTTTTTTCTGTCTAAACATGCATAGGATTGTGCCTTAAGCAGTTTCCCACAAAATGTATAACTGTACTGGGCTGAGTATACTATTGATATTGTAGTCAATTCTCTTTATGTTAAAGTGGCTTCTTGTCTGTAAACTGACCATAGTAAATAGTTGATGGCTAGTTAAACTAAGAAGCCTGTTTGCTAGCAGAGCACAGGGGAAAGCTTGACATTAAATCAGAACTGTTGAAAGACCTCTTGGGACAATTTGTGAATGTGATGTGTAATCTTAATGGGTAAAGAAAGGATCTACTGTATTACTTTCCACTACATACTATAGGTGCAAACCAGCCAAGTTAAGTATTTTACAGTGCAATCCTATGCATGTT
This sequence comes from Heloderma suspectum, assembly GCF_057233095.1. NCBI lineage: Eukaryota > Metazoa > Chordata > Lepidosauria > Squamata > Helodermatidae > Heloderma > Heloderma suspectum. Next base: position 173,099,774 of record NC_139461.1, read on the forward strand.
TAGATAGGGTGGGAAAAGTCCTACAACAATGGCTGGGGCATACAGCAAATTGTAGGACTTTTTATGTCTAAGCATGCACAGGATTGCACCCTTAAAGCCCCAGGGATTTAAATGGGAGCAAATGAAGTATATGCTTAACTCATTGACACGGGTGGGAATTAAATGTGCCTAACTGTGTCTGGATCATGCCTAATATGGATTGCCTAATTACTCAAATCTGCAGCAATGGTTCAGTATGTATATATTATTAATGTTATGGATCTATTTAATTCAGTAAAAATAATTTAAATTGCCTTAATATTCTCTGTGCTATTAGTATTTTGTTCTATTCCCACAGAGAGACCTCCACTGTGGTGTCTTTGTTTGACCTGTTACGAATGTTGGAATTCCTGCTAGTGAAACCATGTCCGCTCTTTTCACAGGGAGAGCTGTGAAAGTTCTGGTGCTCGAGACGGCAGGCAGAGGCTATCTCTGTTACAGGATGGAGATGCAAGTGGATTGGGAGCCTGCAAGTGATGATTGCAACTTCAAAGGAGATCGTTCAGGCGATTCTAGCTGGGTTTCTGATTGGGAAGGTCATAAAGCCAGCCTGCTGCTAGAGGCAGAGGAAGACTCCTGGCCACCCTCCTGTCCTGACAGTAACCCTGATGCACTTTCAGGTAGGGTGGGTCTCCCTCTAGAGCCACACTGGGAACAAGAGGAAAGCTCTTCGAAAGCATCTCCAAAAGCATCAACCTGCTATCGACGGTGGGATTCAACCACCCCTGGTGTATACATCCCCACCGGCGCCAGTTATAGCTTACGTTATGATGGTAAGGATCTGGAACTCCAGTCTGTTGAGTGTTCTGAGGATCCTCAGGGCCTAAGGGAAGAGGGTGAGGAGAACTTTATCATCCTTGTTGACACCTTTGATGATGAGAATCTGCCACCGCAGCTGGGCGAAGCGTTGCCTTATCCATGCAAGAAGTGTGGACAGTCTTTCCCAGATGTCAACAGACTTCAGGAACACAAGCAGCTACATGTGGCTGGGAATTCGTATTGGTGCCCCCTTTGTGGCAAAGAGTTTTTCCGAGCGGCTAATTTGCGAATGCACAAGCTGACCCATTCTGCAGACAGACCACACAAGTGCCCAGTATGTAACAAGGGTTTCATTCGCACCGCTGATGTTTGGAGGCATCTCCGCAGCTTTCACAAGATTGAGCGCTCCAGTGTTGTTCTGGGAAGTGCTAATATAAAGAATCAGTGGTCTGTACTGGGGCAGAATCAGGGTGATAGTCGTAAACCTGAACAGCAGGGCTCTGCTGTCAGAAACCCTGGAAAAGAAAGTTCAAAACGTTACCTCTGCTCCATATGCAACAAAGGTTTCAGTAAATCTAACTTGCTTTCCAAACACAAAGTGATCCACCGGCAGGAAAAGCCATACATATGCAAGGAATGTGGCATGGCCTTCGTCCAAATGGCCAGGCTGAAAAGGCATCACCGCACACATAGTGGGGAGCGTCCTTTCTACTGTGAAGATTGTGGCAGCACCTTTACGCGTCTAGGTTCACTGCAGCGCCATCGACGAATCCATACTGGAGAGAAGCCCTATTCTTGTCCTTGTTGTAGTCTGTCCTTCACAGAGTCAGGAACGCTAAGGAGACATGAGCGGATTCATGCAGTAGTCCAGCCATAGTGTTTATGACACTGAGATTATTGGGGTTGTGTGTGTTTCTTTAAACCTACCTACAAATATGGAGACACTGCCCCTTAATGCTCCAGATACATAGACTATGGCTGGTTCTACACCTGTAGCAGAATGAGGTGGTAGTCCTCAGGTGGTAGAGTGGACCGTACCACTCCAGATTGCAGCTGGCAGTACCATTTTATGTCCTCCCCCTCTTAAGAAACTCCTTGCCGTGGGTGGGGGTGGGACCTAGCATCGCAGAGTGACACATTATAGCTCTCCTTTCTGACTGCTTTCCTAGTTTCTTGCTTGTAGGGATATTCTCCTGTATCTTCTGGCGGGCATTCCGGATACTGGGTGAGCCCCTCCCAGGTGACCAGGATGCCTTCCAGAAGATACTGGGAACAGGAATTCATGGTAAGAAACCTCCCTGTTTCACACCCCAAATTCAGGGACACAGAATGCAGAAGCCACCCTCCCATGTTTGATATTTTTAGAACTATCTGTAGAGATCTAACAGTGACAGCCCTGGGTTAAAGTTAAAGATCCCAGAACTGTGTTTTTAAGCTCAACACTTCCTACACTAGATTTCCCTGCACAGCTCACATCCACAACTGGAGGCAACAATAACCTAGAAAAGAAAGGACATGCAGAAAACTTAACAGTGACCCTGCTCACCGACAAATGGATGTCCAACCAAGATGAAACTCATCACATGAGGGACTATTCCAACGGCACATCTCTGTGGATCACTAAACTCCCAACAGGCGCCATAAAGAAAATTCTACTGACCAACCTGCAAATTCCTCAACCTATCCCAAAGTGAGATATCAAGAAAGAAACGACACAGATCTGTGGGCCATTCACCCACTACACACTGAAACATTAGAAGGAATCGTAACAAAGGCCCCATTTATAATCCGTAGGACTTTAATCTGAATGGTGTCTAACTTCTGCAATAATGACTTAGAAGCAGAGGCATAAGCTTGACATCCATAGTCTTGTCGACAGAGTCTGTCTGCCCTCCAAGTACAACTTGAAATGTTCCTTAGCAAATTTAACTGAAGCTTACACCTGTTCAGGACATATTAAATACGCTGCCACCAAGTTAACTCCGTATCAGAAAATAAGCCCAGGAAATTTGAAGCCAGTTGAATCTGCTTTTCATTCATCTCTATCCTACTCTCACCTTTCCTGTTACGTTAACTGGGATCAAACATGCACGGTTCCTTCAACTGAAGAGTTGATCCGGCTGTGTAGAGATAATAGTACAATAATAAAATAATTGTCACCACCCAGTTGAACTTTTACAGTCTTTCCTTTTTTCTCCTGCCTGGGAAGACATAAGTATTAATGGTTGGCTGTCAGAAATACGACAAAGGCTAACTTTAAATAATAGGCTCCACTCTGATTTTCAGTTTCATCGGGTAACTGCATGGAGGGCATGTTGGGTTTATAATTTTGAACCTGGTTGTATGTTTTTCAGCAGAGGAATTAAGTGGCTCCTTACTGTGCTGCTGGGGTCATGTGAGGAGTCTGTCCTGCAACTCCTCCCCTTGCCAGCATTGCCCCAGTTTTGGGGGGGGGGTGACATTGGGTATGGGGAGGAGCTTGCAGCATGGGTTTGTCGCATTATCCTGGTGGCCTGGGAAGGAGATTTGCTTCAGCAGCTCCTCCACTCTAGTGTACTGTGAGAGCTGGGGCCGGTGCAGTAACAGTGTTAACAGTGTTTTTGCCCTCCTTACAACATACAGAAGGTAACATTTGAACTAGGCTGCGCCACATTTATCTGTTTCTAGGAATGCTGTGGTCCTATGCACAGATGTACGGTGGTGGTGCGGGGAGGACAGATTGCAGGGCCATGGGGATTTCGAGTACAGGTAAATACTGTTGTGGTTTGGGCACAACGTGGTTTTATTAAACCATGATGTCAGCGCTGAGGAAGGGAGGAAGGAGTGCATGCATCTTCTCACTTGTTCCCAGCTACTGAAATACACTTTAGCAAGCTGGGATTCAGTGTCTGAACAAGGCCCCTATCTTTCAAGCAATAACACAAGATATCTGAGATGAAGAATGGAGGGTGGGGGGGGGGTGGAGGAGGCGGGGTGAGATCTGACCTGGCCCTTTGTCATAAAATAAAGGCCTGCTGGCCGTTTATACTGTACCTACGCCCCCCCCCCCCACAAGGGAACCTGTGGCTGGGCGGCGGGGTATTGTGTCCTGGTAGTATATATAGTAGTACTTGGAAAGTAAAGCCTAGCCATCAGCCTAATCCTGCCAGAAGAAGAAAAAAACAGTACCGATAAGCTTAAGTAAGGTTTGTAGAACTGCATTTTAATAGCTGATAAAGAGGAGAATTGAGGTAGACAATCGTACAATTATGAGAAGCTACTTCTGCCTAAATTATCCCTTCTATGCAACTGCAAAAACCCACAGGTGTTCTGTCTCTTCTTGAATCTGAGAACCCTCAGCTTATTATTGGAGAAGCAACTCTTGTGTGTGTTTGGTCTTGGAAACAAAGAGTCCCAGAGCCAATATGCTATATTAAATCAGAAAGCATTTCTAAAGGAACTTTTGAGTCATAGGATAACCTTCAGTAGCAACTGTTTTAGTCCATACAAGGGATAACTAAAGTAGTCATGTATACTATCTCAAGGTAGTGTGCAAGACCACTTTCATCAAGGCTAACCCAGGCCATTTTGCTGCCAGAAGCAAAGATGGCACCCCTGCATGGCACATGCAGAAGCTTACTGGACTTGTAGCTGAATCTTATATCAACACTGGTGAGGAGACAGCATCCTCCATCACGCTACAGGGCTGCTTAGAGGCATAGGTCAGGCTATGCGGCATGCTCTGCTCTGCCGTCCCCTATGTCGTCCTTCAACTGATTCATCACTCCACCTGGCACCTGCTTGCCGCCTGCTGAAACAAATGCTGCAATGAATTGAGTGCTGGTGTGCATAAGATGAGCAGAGCAATGCTTGCTGGAGCGCATGCCCTGTGCGGACTGCCTCTGCCCACTCTATCAGGGCCTTTCCCAGTGGCACAGCCTGTGACGTACAGGGAGAAGGCGACTTGGCATGACAACAAGTCAGCCCAGGCCAGCAGCAAGCAAGCAGCAGCATCATGGGCTGCAGCTCAAGAAGATGGGAACTGCTAGGAGGTGGCTCAGGGAGAGGGTGAGTGCTTCACTCTGCCTAATGGTAGGGCCAGTCTTTAATAACTCATGAATGGATAAACTAGTGATTCCAGAAGAAGAGTTGCATGTCTTGAAGTGTGTTGGACTCTCGGCTCACCTTTGAGGCCTCCTCTCCCCTTGTCAGCCTGCAAGCAATATCTAGAAGGATTTGGGGTGCAATCTAATTCCTATGGAACTAAAGAGCAAGCTCTGATTGTAATGGAACAGAGTTAGACCTCCAGTGCTCATTCTGTAACATGGGGTGATAGCTGCATATGCAGTTCTGGGGGGCCTAAATGTGGAAGAGGACAAGGGAGGAGAGCCTTGGGGGGGGGAGTGCCTTCCCCTGCTACCCCTCTCCAAACCACTTTGGCCGCTGGCCAAAGTCTGTGACATTTATATCCTGCCTTTCTTCCCAAGGTGGCACATGTGATTTCCCCTCTCCTCCATTTTATCCTTACAACAACCCTGTGAGGTAGGTTAGGTTGGGAGATAAGTCATCCAGTGAGCTTCATGGCTGAGTGGGAATTTCTCAGCAGCCAAGGGTGGTGTACCAATGTTAGCTCTGCCTACACAAGGGGCCACCAAATGGGATGACTGGGTCATTCTGGCTATGTCCTTCCCTAGAAAATTATCATTTTGGTTTTTTGGGGGGTGGGGTGGGGCATTGAGTTCCAAGGACATGTGCTTAGTGAAATGTGTCCTAGGAGGCCAAGGTTCCCTCCTTTTACACGTTGCCTCCCCTGATGGGCTTTTGTTCTTTGCTAGTCCCAATGTGCACATGTCTACTCTTTATGATTTACAAAACCATGTCTCCTTTTCTTGCTCCAGATCAAAACATCCCGAGGAGTTAAAATGTGTGGTTTGGAGTACAGCATGCATACTGGTTATGTTACGCAAAACAGCAAAAGGCAGGGTTATTCTAACACCGCACCCAAACTGCGGTGCTTCATGCAAAATGCTATTGTTTTTGCAAGTTACTTGGAGTGTCATTTTGTTTGATTTTCTTCATTGCTTGTGAAGGAAAAGTGAATATTCCACTGGTTTGGGCAAGAGGAGCAAAACAATACAAAATGGCTCCGCAGAACGTGTTCCCCAATTCTTTCCAGACTTCTTAGTTTATTTTGACACTACATAATGCTTATAAAGAACATACATTTTTTGCTGTGAATAAATGCAGTTTAAACTAAAACAAGCACTAATGGATGTTCCTCGCTGTCAGTTCTGGAATTAAACAGCAGATGGCAGTGTTGTAACTCTAATGACTAGAAATAATGGATCAAAAGAAAGCAACAAGAATCCATGTCGGATGAGCGTGTGTGCATGCACAGAAACCAGTCTAATAGTGTCAGCTTGCTCTCTGGCATCGTTAAAAATCCCCAGCTCTATACAGCTGGCCAGACAGGGGAGGTACAGGTTTATATGGGGATTGAGTTCCTACTTTACATCTAAAGCAATGCACCCTAACTATACCCAGTTTTCTTGCTGCTGCTTCCTTTCCAGTCTTACGTTCACCTGTGCAATCAGACATATCCACAATGATACCATAAAAGCAACAAGGCACTCTCTGGGGTGCAAGTCTGGATTAGTTGCCACATCCATGTGTGAGCTGGTATTTGTAGGGTGCATGACAGATGTGTGTACAATCCACTGGGACGTTCTGTGTAAGTGCTACTGAGATATTTAAGTGGGGTTTCTACAGGATATGTCCTGTGCTTTGCCTTTAATGCTTACTATCCTTCATGTTCCAATCGTCACTGTAAACCAGAATTCTCAAGCCTGCCTGGCAGCAGCAGCAACAACCAGAGGCTTTTTGTAGCCTGACTACCCAAGATCCTCTTCTCAGAAAGCATATAATCTGCAGTATTTTAGGCATGTCTGCATCAGTATATTGGAGCAGAGTAGGCTGTGTGTGTGTGTGTGTGTGTGTGTGTGTGTGTGTGTGAGAGAGAGAGAGAGAGAGAGAGAGAGAGAGTTAGAATTAAATAATTCTGAGTACGGGATTTTTTTTTTTAGTACCGTAACTGAACTAAGCTCGCAGTCCTCCATATAAAAGCCCACTGATGGTCTCCCCCACCCCCGCCAGCTTTCTTCATTTCAGCAATATAATCTAAGGGAGGGGAGTGATTTGTTTGCCATTGTTAAACAGTTAGGACTCGCCCATCCTTGCCTGATCTACTTTTAGATTACCAGGAGATCCAGATCTACCTTCCGCCCACCCCTGCTATAGACTGTAGCAGTCGCTGGTGCCATCAGCTTCCTGGTGCTACATACATAAAGTTCAAAGTGGTATCTACTTTGAACTAAAAAGAAATAATCTGTGCAAATTCTGTGCCAGGAAAAGCCAAATTGTCATAGTTGCTTTTGTCTTGCATGATTTATTCTGCTATTTGTTTTTTAACCATGTCATGTATGATTCTGCTATACCTGCGAGTCATAGGGAGGAGAAAGGGGTATACAGAGCACTTAAGGTCCACACCCAACCATTTGAAAACTGGTCCCCGGTTTTTTCAGAAGGCATTTCCTACATACGTTCAACATGCATAGCTTTGCAACCCTAAGGGCTAGAAACTTGGTTTTAGAAAACAATAGCAAAAACAGAATGCTCAGGAAGTTTAGTTCATTGCTCATTAACACATTCTGTACCTTTCTTGTGCTCCTGTGGAATCATACATACCTGCTGAAGGTATGGTATTGACACTGAGTTATCCTGTACTTCACTACCCTCGTGGTTTGAGGTATTAAGTACTTTGCAGGTTATCTTGTGCTTTCCTAACACGCCTGAAAGTGGGAGAGTGAGTTGTAGGGAGATAAGATGGAGGTACAGATACACATGCAAAACTAGAGGAACAGCTAAGCACTTACGGCACAATCCTATGCACATATACTCAGAGGTAAGTCCCACTATGTTCAGTGGCGCTTACTCCCAGGAAAGTGTGCACAGGATTGTAGCCTGCCTGTGTTTTTTTTTTTCTGATGAATAACGAGCTGTGTGTTCTTTGGGAGCACTGGCAACTTTAAATGCTACTGTTTGAAGATCGGACTTGGAAAATGGCTGCCTGTGTTGCCCATGAGGACTTTGTGTACCCATTCTGATGGAGTCTGGGCCAGATTTGTACTAGTATCTCTTCCCCCCTCCTACTTTTTATTTAATGGTTCTAATGTGTCGTTTATCAGGCTACGTTGCTTGCTGAGTTAATGGAATAAGAAAAGAGCACGATCGGGCTAGGTGGAGGAGGCACAGCTGTTCTTTGGTGGCATTCTTTGGCTGGCAAGCAGGGGCGGGGATAAAGGTTTCCATGCACAGACTGTGTCCAAAGGCTCAGCTTTTCTTATCTTCTGACTCTTGTTCTGCCCAGGTAAACACACCTCCATCCAGGTAGTTCAGTAACATGCAATGTCAGCAATGCTAATTCATTTTAATACATGGAAAACATACTTGACAGGCTCCATTCTCGGGACCAAGTATAAGATTCTCAGGGGTATGTTCTTCAGTGCAACAAGAAACAATGGGCAAATAAATCATGTACCTTTGCAGGACTAACTGACTATTCCTTAAAATACAGGAAGTAATTATGCAAAAATACTGGTCATGTGACAAACCCCCAGAGATATGGGCCTCCTACAATAGATTCATTGGTAGCCCACTATCTGTGGGCTTGGCTACTGTCAATCATAGTAGTTCATTGCTGGGAGAGAGTATTGCAAGGCCTCTTACTATGAAGTAGTTGCTTTGGGCAAAGCAATTGGAAGCTGGTTGGGAGATGGTTAGCAAACTATATTGGGTGGCCCAAAATTCATCTCCCTATTAAGGCCGTCTGCTCATTAATCTTGTGTGCGGTGGTGTCTCTTGTGTGCAGTGGCTAGATAATGCACTGGTTCTTTCCCAGCTGTCTTATTCTAATCACCTATAGGGGATGATGGAAATTGGCCTTTGGAAAGGGAAGGGGTTTTGGACCCAAGCCAGTTAGTGGCTTTCTTGCAACCTGGATTTTCTGATTTGTTATTTGTGATGTCAGCACTTCAGAGTAACTAGCAATGAGGTTGATAGCTTGTTCTGCATGGGGCAGAGGTCACGATTACAGAGAGTCAGCTCTGATCTCTTGTTCGTTTGGACACAGTCCAAGATGGTGGCATATTGCACGTTCTCAAACAGCAACCAGGTTGGGCTGGAAGGAGAAGGAACTCAGATCTGATGAGACCTTTTGATTATTAAAAAAAAAAAAAAGCCTTTGGAATTTTGCTGAACATGTTTTCCTTTTAATGTTTCTTGGCCACCAGAACCTTGAAAATTGTTTTCAAGTTCATAAGGTTTTTTGCTGAGCTGGTAAAATGCTGTTTTCCATCGCATAAACACATGCACACTATAGCCTTAACATTGTTTCTTGGCACATTTTCTGTAAGAATGTCTAGAATCTAATGTTTCTGCAAAGTACTAAAAGGCTGGTACAATAAATCCATGCAGTGAGTTAGAACCATGCTTTTGCCACCCCAACACACATCTACTAGACAATGTATTCTCAGGTGGGGGGCAGGAAGGGAAATGTGTACTCATCACTACTTTGTTGTGCACTCACTAGTCTTAAGTATTCCCAAAGAGAATTACTAGCATGCAGCATGAAATAAATAAAGTGGTTCAAGACTTCATGAGTCCAAAATGCCTGCCTGCCGAGGAGGCTGCCTACTGCCTCTGCACAATTTACTGCTCTTGATTTATGTTGCTGCCTTCCAAACAATCTACTGGAGCTAATGTTTGCTGTGTGTGTCTGCTTCAGGTGCAATTAGATCATTCCTTTGCTCCCAGCTGGCTCCCAATAAGGAGATATAACAGAATTGTCTACCCTCGGGGGAAGCCGGCTGCCTGCTGTGTGTGCCTCTGCATGAGTCACTGCTTTGGGCTTCCCTTTAGTGCACATTATACACATTGACCTGCCCTATCTGGATTCTGCACTAAAGTTAGGGAATTTGCAACAAATCCCCTTTGATCTAAAGTCATAGGAAAAGGGGCAAGGAGCTATGCAGGGCATGAAGTTCCACCCTGAGCCGCTGGAAATTTTATTCAGCCATCCCTCTGGCTTCTGAGATTTCAGTAGGTGTTATCAACATTGGTGATCAGGAATTCTACATCTTTCAGGATTATCTTGTAAGCCATGAGGGTTTATGGAGAACTTCCTCTCGCCAGCACTGCCACCACCTGCGGGGGAACTGCTCCTTCACTGGGCAATCCCACCTGTGGGGTTTCTTATTTTTAGCAAATGCTTATATTTCTGAGCCTAAGGAACTCTTTGCCACTATAACTGATCCACAAGCTGATCCTTTTCTACTGCCACCAATTCTGTTAGAAAACTTTAAAGCCGCCTAGTGGTATGGCGTAGAGGCTTAGGCATGAGATGGGCACCAACAATAGAGACAAGATGAACTATTAAGTTAATTTATTAAGGGGATATTTAGTACATGAGGGAATGCTAGTATTTATTTTGAGGTTTTCAGAAGACTGCTTAGTGACAATTCTTAAGGACTCAAGAGACACTGTTCCTGCTACAAGCCACTTAATGACTTCTTTTACTTCTGGCCAAATTCCCTAAACCTCTAACCCGGCCAAATACACACAACCAGGTCCAGCTCTTGGGTACAGGCTTGCTCTGACTCCCAAAGCTGCTTCTGTTGTGCTACTGACTGCTTGGACCATTTATCCAGGTTTTTACTGCCTGCTTGTGTAGCCTCCTTGGAAGACCTTAGGGCAGCCTCCTAGCATAACACAGCCACCTGCTTCCTACTCCTGATCTTCTCCAGCTACATAAGGTTATTCCACAGAGAAGGGATAGCTTAGCATCCAGGCCTCAGCTATTCACTTTGCCCTCAGCTTTCTCCTAGTCCTTCTAAAACCACACCAACCAGGAGACCTTCTCCCTCCGCTTCCACAGACCAACTAACCTAACTGTCAGCTGTCAATTCCTTAACCACTCTTTCCTAACCGCTGTTTTCCACCTAGCTAGAATCCTCAGCCATTCAGAATTGAATTTACCTGATCCGGGCCCCATCTAACAATATTCAAAGCGACAGTCTCTCTCCCCCTTCAGAATATCACTAAGCAACTACTACACAGGCCTTTGACAGTAACGAAGCAAGGCCTCAGGCATGCTCAGATACATTGTAGCCTCACAGAGGCCACACAAAGTAAACATTACCTAACAGTTATATACAGGATTTCTTCACAGGGCTAGACACTTGCTTATTGGAAGCTGAATTCTGCACCAAATGCCACATTCTGCACTTTTCCTCCGCTTTCATGAAATTGTGGCACACACAGACAACTTGGGCTGTTGCTCTTTTATTTCTTTAATGGTCCTTTTTTCCTAGGCTCTTGGAAGAAGGAGTAAGCTGTTTCAGAACCAAAGTGCTTCATCTCTTTCTTCACAAGGGCCTGGCCTCTATTCATCCAGAAGAGGTAGAGAAGATGGGTAGCAATTATTTTGTAAGGCACAAGAGCCTTGACATTCATGAGAGGCACGGTAAAAGGCCAGCTGCTTGTTCATGAGAATCAAGCACTGCGGTTAGTATTCTGAAGAAGTAGAAGGCTAATTCATTTGGGTATAATTTTGTATTCGTGGCATTGAGCCATCCCAATTTTATGCAAAACCATTTCTAGCCTGCCCAGCCCAAAGCAAGAGGTTGTGCTCCTCTAAGTTCCAAGCTAATGTTATTATACGAAATGCTCTGAAACTGGAATTTTGATTTGGAGTTGGGTTTCTCAAGCCTGCATACAGAAGATATATGGTTGATTTAATTTTGAAGACCCTATGTGTACAGAGGTACTGCAGTTTGTGTTGCAATCATCCCTGTATGGCTTATCTCCTTTTTCTAAGGTGTATGAGTATGCATCTCTGCAGTAGCGCATGGTAATTCTGACCATTTGAGAGGCCTGATTAAGGAGACCTGGTCTACAACTGCAGCAGAACAATGAAGCAGGGAAGTGGAGCATAAGATTTCAGACTACAAGTGTGGGATTGCATTTTTTAATGGGGGAAAACTTCCATATAGAAAAGTAGCATAGTAGGGAACAGGTTGTTGTGATGTTTGATTAACCGGTGTCTGTGGATCTGTGGATGTGTATTGATACAGATATATCAATTCTAGTTAACTAATTTTATATTGCTAGTAGAGAATTCTCTGAGGAAAGAAAAAAGTATTCATAATACATAGTATTTATATGGTACATTTTAACTGGTCAGAGCATTTCACATGCATTATCACCATAATCCTACTACAGCCCTATAAGGTAGGCCAGTATTAGCTCCATATTGTAGATAGAAAACTGAGACTGAGAGTGGCTTGCCTACACCCCTCCCCCCATGAATTCGTAAGATTTGTACCAGAGGCTTTCTGGATCATACCCTGACACTATATGTCAGAGAGATGAAGAAATATGATTTTCCCTGTGCAAAATTGTGTAGACATGAAGCTGCTTTATACAGAGTGAGAGAGGTGAATCTTAGGCAGGGGCCGAAAGAGTATTTATTGCTGTGTCAAATAAAACTCTACGGAAGTAGGTTTTGATCTAGGAGAAGAATTTGCTCCTGATGAAGACACTTGTTGAAATATGTTGTGTGATTTCCACTGTATTAGATTTCAAGTGCCAAAGTAGAAATCTGTTACCTGCTTTGAGGTTTACTTCTCTTTTTTGCTAATCTGGTGCTGCCCTCCCTTCTCCTCCTTCCTTTTTTGAAAACTTTTTATTCTATTTTAATCTTTATAAATGAAATAAACAATAGCAACAACCCAAACATTATCTACAGTTTCCAACAATACAGTATTCTTAAGAGGACACAGCACTAACAAGAAAAAGAAGCGGGGGTGGGGGGAGAAAAAAGTGGGGGAGACAAAGGGGGAAGAAAGGCAAACGGGAAAAGAAAAAATATAAAAGTTACTTCAAGGGATTAAATTTAAACTTCATTACACACAGACTTCAAGTATCACTCTATTTAAAAAATTATACCTATATCATTGCCATTATTACACTTCAATACAGCATAGATAACCTTAAATTTCAATATCATATCATCAGTCTTATAACACGGAAGGAAGCATACAATTCATTTCCACTAAGCATATATTGGCCTTCAGTTAATATATAATAATAGAGCTTAAAAATTTAGCCAGTTAAAAATATTACTAATCAAGGTCTCATAGTATGAAAATAATAATAGTAAAAAAAGAAAAGAAAAGAAAAGGGTAAAAAAATAATAAATCACTAATATATTTTATATTATCTATTTTTTAAATATCATTTCTGGATATATATATATATATATATATATATGAATGTGTACATATCTATACACACCCAAATAAAAATTTATATAAAGTATATCATATCTAATATAAAAAAGAAGTAAGAAGAAAACAGGAATATATATAAACAATCCTCCTCATTGGCGTACTGCCTGGCCCTTGTAGCCTAAAGAAATCCAAAGAGCAATCTTGATTGAAGAATTCTCAGCTCACGAATCTAGAAAAGTCTGTTGCGTTTTACTTTGTACGCCAGCTAACCAAGCCTCCGCCAATTCATTAGTTAAATTTTTTTTCATCTGGCCTTCAAAAAGAATACAAAATATAGCAGGATATTTGATACGATATTGTAAATTCATTTGTCTTCCGTGAATTCTCGCCTTGGTAAATTGCCTTCTTTTATCAGCAGTTTCTTTGGTGTAATCTGGAAATAGCATAACTTTGTCTTGATTTGGCCCTGAAAAAAGTCCTTTCATTTCTTTAGCCAAACGTAGGATATGATTTTTTGTAGAGACTCTTGCAAATTGGACTATGACAGTTGCAGTCCCATTGGTGCCATGAGCTGCACCAGGAACACAGTATGCATGCTCAATATCCAGCAAATAATCAGCTGGCAGAGCACGTAGCTCATGCAGAAATTTATCCAGGAATTTAGGCAGGCTTATCCCATCAGGCACACCTTTAATACCCAGGATGCACAGGTTTGCCCTGCATGAGTATGCCTCCAATTGAGAAATTCTAGCAGACATGACATTATGACCGGCTTGCACTGTAGTTTCTTGCACAGAAATCTGTTCTTGGAGGGCATTGACCTTCAGTTGCATTTTTTGCCAAGAGCTATTAATTAAATCCACAGCCCCTTGAAGGATAGTAATGGAATCTTGGATTGTATCCAGCCTCTTAGGCTGTTCTGCTAGTACCAGGCCAGTACCTCCCCTAAATCTGCAGGGTCTTTAGAATCCTCTTTCCTTTTTTGGAGACCATCCGCCTCACGCTGTCTGCTCTGATTGGCAACAGGTCTCCAGAATCTCAGATAGGGGCATTTTATCTTTTTGATCAGAGTTGCTGGCCAGGGATCGATTTTGGGACTTTCCGCATGCAAAGCGTGCACTCTTTTGGCCCATCCCCTTTTTGGTTTCAGTAACTGCTGTTTCTCCTTCTGTCTATTTCCCTTCCTCATGCTTCTTGACCATTCCGCCCACTTCAGGTTTCAGGCTTCCACTTTTCATTTGGTTCCTCCCAAGTTTTACCTCTTATGTTGGAAGAGACATCTGTTGGAAGGGTTCCCTGCTTCACAGCTCATTTTTCCAATGAAGGACTAAGCTGTTTCCCAGACCTCATGAATGCTTGATAGAGCTGAAATATCCTGTTGGCCTGTGACTTAATATCATGTCAAACTTGCTATGAATGATTAGCAGCCTCTTTTCCATCTGTGTAAGGAAGATGCTTCAACAACCCCATCACAATTCCTGGTCAATGTGGATTCTAAGCCCAGGCACATGCATGATACCGATAGCTGCCAACTATCACTTATTTCCTATTGGAGAAGGGCAGGATTAGTGAGGATGGTTTCAGTCAGGGGTGGCCCACTTCTGTATTCTTATGAGCCGAAGTATTCTCCAGGTACTTACTCAGGGGCCAGAGGAGTCCAGCCACCTTAGGGATGGCCAAGCTCTATACCAAGTTGGCATCACCAAGCAGGAAGACCTTTTTAACATAGGTATGAAGCAGACACACTTGGATGGTTCATTGTTTATGGAGGTGGGAAAACTATTTAGTGCTTGAAAGATTCCCGCAGAAAGGAGGTTAACAGCAATCCTGGAGATACTGGTACAGCAACATTTACATGAAATACACATGGGGGGCTCACGGTTTCTTTTCCTTACAAATGAAACGGCAATTTTTAAAAACCGTACCTTAAACCAGCCCTCCCTCCAGATGTGTTGGACTCTGTCTCCTACCATTCCTGACCATTGGTCATAGAATCATATAGTAGGGTTGGAAGGGGCTTATAAGACCATCGAGTCTAACCCCTGCTCAATGCAGGAATCCAAGTCAGAGCATCCCTGACAGGTGGCTGTCCAGCCTCATCTTGAATGCCTCCAGTGTGAGAGAGCCCACCACCTCCCTAGGTCATTGGTTCCATTGTCGTACTGCTCTAACAGGAAGTTTTTCCTGATGTTCAGCTGGAATCTGGCTTCCTGTAACTTGAGCCCATTGTTCCATGTCCTGCACTCTGGGATGATCGAGAAGACATCCTGGCCTTCCTCTCTGTGACAACCTTTCAAGTCCTTGAAGAGCACTATCATATCTCCCCTCAGTCTTCTCAAGGCTAAACATGCCCAGTTCTTTCAGTCTGTCCTCATAGGGCTTTGTTTCCAGTCCCCTGATCATCTTCGTTGCCCTCTGCTGAACCCCTTCTGGTTTGTCTGCATCCTTCTTAAAGTGTGGTGCCCAGAACTGGATACAGTACTCCAGATGAGGCCTAACCAGTGCTGAGTAGAGGGATACTAGTACTTCCTGTGATTTGGAAGGTATACTTCTATTAATGCAGCCCAAAATAGCATTTGCCTTTTTTGCAGCCACATCACATTGTTGGCTCATATTCAGCTTGTCATGCTGGCTGGGGCTGATGGGAGCTGAATTCCCAAACATCTGGAAAGCACCAGGTGATGGAAGGCTGCCTTAAACAGTCCTAGTTCAGTTGAGGCTAAGGGGAAAGGTTGTAAAATTAGGACCCGTCTCTTCTGCAGGAACAGCATGCAAAAACAGTGTCTGCCCAAAAGAGTTGCAGAGTGGCTATGGTGCTCAGACTAATTCAAGTGACCTGTGGACAGAGTGAGGATAACTGTAACTTCAGAGCTTCCTCTATATGTGTCCTGTGTGCTAAGTGAAGGGCAGCATATTGGTAGAGTTGAAATGGGTAATTGCAGATGGCATGAAGTCCTAGCTCTCTAAGGACTGAGAGACCGGCATAGCATTACAGGATCGGGAAGTCCCAAGTTTAAATATCACCTCAGCCATGACCTCATTGCTAGCTTTAAGCAAACAGCACTCCCGCGCACTCTCTCTGTCTCTCCGCTCGCCACTTCCCTGCTGATATGTGGAGAAGGCGAGAGAGAAAGAGACAGAGAAGAGAAATCCTGGGGAGTACTGAGAGAAGATGGGGAACTAGAGCGGTAGCAGCAGTATCATTCTGCCCTCCCACAGTTACCTTGCAGCAATTGCTTCACCATAAACTGTCACCCACTGAGGCCTACAGCTACATCTGAGCCTCTGACTGTACACCCAGAGACAGATGTTAAAAGATAACCCTACACTTGTAGATCATATAATTTTTGGACTCCACGTAGCCCCTATTTTATTGTTTAGAGCAGTCTCCCCCGATCTGGTGCCCTCCAGATGTTTGGGACTATAATCCTCATCTCTTACCGTTGACCATGCTGGCTGGCCCTGATGGGAGTTGTGGGTTGGAGTGCACCAGGCCAGGGAAGGCTGGTTTAGGGCGCAATCCTGTTGGGGTAGGTGGCCGCCTCCAAACTCGGAGGTGACCACCTATCCAATGCAGGGCAGGAGAAGAGCGAAGGGGATCGTCCCCTCTGCACTTCAGCCGCCCTGTGTTTACAGCTAGACAGCCAACTTAAGTTACTAGTCCCGTTAAAGGAATTGTGGAGGCATCAATGGATGTGCCTTCACCGCCTTCTTTCTGCTGAAGCTGTATTTCAAACCCTTCAGTTGGTGACTTCACTGGTTCCAGGGACTGGTGAGGAGGAACAAACTTGCTGTATTGCCTGCAGCTGCTGGATGTGGCTTCCTTCAATTAGGATGACCAAAGGGAAAGCAGGAGAAGACCCCTGGACCTTTTAATATTCAGCTGGGAGATGGATTTCTGGCAGATGCAGCTTTCCTCCCCTCTGCATGACAAGCTGCATTTGCCAGATTTCCCTTGTCTTCAAAGTTGCAGGAGCCCAGTCCTTTCATCCTTGGCATTGGGTCACCATACCTCCCAGGGAGGTGACAAGGAACTGATCCCTCCAAAGGTGCAAAGGAAAAAAGTGGGCATAGGGCAAACCTGGGTGACAAGGAGGACACAGACTCCTAGGAGGGAGAAGGGGTGTGGAGGAGAGGGAGTCTTGTACACCCAGGTGTTGCTCAGGGCCAGCCCTGAGACCTGGGCTTCTCTACACACGGCTTTTTATCCTGCAACTTTACTGGGACTTCTACTTCTGCATTCTTTGTGTGGGTAAGATTAGCCCTTTATGTGCATTTCCTCCTTATCCCCCCCCCCCAGGGATTTCATTTCTCTGCAAGTTCTATACATTTCATTATAGAGCCACTAGATGGCACTGCAGTTATAGCGCAACTCTGTAATTACACAGATGGACTGAAATTGCCATTTTTAAACACTGCATTTTCCCTGTTATAAATAAAGCCACAGAAATGGTCACAAAGCACGGGAGAGGCCCTGGAGGTTGACGACAGCATGTAACGGACTCACAAACTTCCATGAGCAACCAATCTCAATCACAGGATAAAAGCCTATTGTAGAGAAGCCCTTGATATGGTGTAGTGATGAATACGAGTATGAATTGGAAAGTCTCTGGTTCTAACCACTCCTCAGCCATGGCTTTAGGCAAGCCACAATTCTCCCAGCCTCCTATCTGCTACCTGGCAGTTTCTCAGATTTCCAGATCTGCCCACGGGCCCAAAAGGTTGCCTACCCCTGCAAGCAGGCAAGCACAACCCGCAAGCAGGCATGCATTAAGGTAGGGTTAGGCAACCCTGTAGGCCGATGGGCACATCTGGAAATCTGAGGAACTGTCCTAGGCACCACCACAAAACATCTGTCATGGGTAGGCATGGGTTAATCACAAAGGACAACTAACCCACCCAGACACATTCATAGGAAATTAAGATGACAGCAGCTAGAGGCTCCCACTTCACTTTGAAGCAATCCCAGTTGCCAGTAGGAAAATACAAAAATATTTTATAATTAAAATCAGGAGGATTAGGTTTTCTCAGTGGACATGATGGAAGGTCTCCAAAGCTTCATTGGTGTCTGCAGGAGGAGTGTTATGAAGGAAAAGGTGGAACAGCTGCACAATGCCTTCTGATTAGAACTGCCAGGAGCCCTCCATCTGAAAGCCCCCACACTCCAAAGTGCTATAAAAATGCCAAGTATTTTTATTCAGTTATAGTGCAATCCTATGCCTGGCTACTCAGAAATACATCCCACTGAGTTCAGTGGAACTTACTTCAAGCTACGTGTGTACAGGACTGCAGCCTTAGAGACACCTCATGCACAGTGATGTTCCTGCAGGACTTCCATGTATTTAATAGCATACTTCTGTGCGTGCAACTTGACACACGTGACCATCACACAAATACGTGCATGTACAAATGCAGGGAGTTGCAACTTATTATCATTTCCCAAAGCATGTATGCTATGTGTACAAAGAACTAAATTTGCTTGTGTGCAATCCTCATACATGAGCATTTATTCTAAATGTACTTAAATGCCAGATGATAATGACGATGTTAGTAGTGGCTGTTGGTTATAAGGAGAGAGCAAATAAGTCTTTGTATGGATCATGTCCTGCTCTAAAAGCATTAAACTGCCCTGAAATTCATGCTCCATAGCCACTGCAAGTTTCCCTCTCACTCAAGCAAATAACTAACACCTAACAATAACTGGTTCCCTGGTTTTGTAGTCTTGAAGATCATCTTGGTGATTGTACTTTTTCTCTCTCTCCATGGGCATTTCCCGTCTCCCCCTGCAGCTCTTTGGTGGCAGTTATGTACGCAAGCCATGACCACAGGCGGCACCTCTGCGGCAGAGGTAATGACATTTCCAACAGTGATCAGCCATGAGAGAGATGGGGCCCTTTGAGAGGCAGCTCTGTTCAGAACTTGGCTCCTGGCTCAATGGAGCCTGCAGTGGACAAAAGGGGGAAAGTGTATACTTTAACCATTTTCCCACACTGAAATGGGGACAGGGAAGAAAATACAAAGGTGGCCATGGCTTGCCCTATTAGAGCACTACTTGCTTGCCAGGAAGGAGAGAATACGCTTTCTGTATTAGTGGAAGGCAAAGCTGGGCTGTGCTCTGGAGTTGGAAAGGTGAAAAGCAGAATGCGTCCAACCTGTCTGTCCTCCTCTTCTTCCTGAGCTCGGGGGGGGGGGATTTCTCCCCACCACCCTCCGTATTATTCCTTCCCACCCCTACAAATTGTTTCTACCTCACTTGTACCATGAGGTCTTGGCAACAAAGCTGTTGTTCATAGCAAAACCACGGAGCTTTTCTCACAAGGGATTATAAATTATTTCCATCCACACAGCGTATCGTATAATATACAGGTGAACTAAGCGCTGCATTACACATTACCTGGAGTGATGTGGTTGCTACAGAGTGGAAATGAGTTTATGCACACAGTACAGGCCTTAGCTATTTTCACACACAGGGAGATTGGTTGAAAGAGCTGGGTTCCTTTAGCCTGGGCCCTGTTTCCATGATGGAAAAAGGAGTGGCTCACCCGCATTTTTTTGGAGCCGCTTTTGGTCCAGGCAGGGCTCCACAAGGGTGTACATCCCACCATTCTAAGCGGCTTCACATAACTTACTTCCGGGTGGGGTAGGGGTTGGAGTGAACGTCATCTGAGTAGCAGGGGCTGCTCAACCAATAAGAGAGAATCCCGCTCCCTCCAGGCTCAGTAAGGAAGGTGTGAAGTAGTTACTTCCCCTTGTGTGCATTTGTAAGACATGCCTCCCAATGAGCCCCAAGCCTCATTGAACACAGTGGGAGTTACTTCTGAGTAGACACACACATGCTTGTGCTGGGAATGGTGGGGAGAACACAGGGATGGGGAACCAGCCCCCTTCCTAACCAAACTGATACTTCGTAGGATCTCTAAAACGAAGCTGTGAATTAGTTACTTCCTAAGGCAGAGCTTTCCAAACTGTGTGCCATGACACATCCATGTGTTGGCGGCAGTGTGTAGGTGTGTTGCACAAAATGCAGAAAATTGTGCGGAAGGGCACCACGGAGCTCCCTTACGCGCGTTTGCTTCCCTTGGCCCCTCCCACAGAACTTCCTAAAGCTGCTAATGTTAAAGCAGCTAAGACTTAGCTGCTTTAACATTAGTGGCTTTAGGATCATGTGGTGTCTTGACGTAGGACGCACATGATTGGTGGTGTTGGAGCAGTACGGTGTGGGGCGAAGAGAGGGGAGGGGAGGCGCTGCCCTGGGAGCAGAGCTTGGCCGACGCCAGCACAAAGTGGCAGCGACCACCAGCCCTGCAAGATTTCGAGCGTGCCCTTCTCAGACTTGCACCGCGCTCCTGCGCGGCCAGGCCAGAGTAGCGCGCGGGTTGAAACGCTGCCTGGGACTGGGAGTGCACCAAGCGGGCCATCTGCCATCTTGGCCAGTCGGAAGGGAGCTCAGTGGAGGCCAGAAGCCTCAATCAGCGTGCTCCCAATCACCCAGGCAAGCACAGCTGCAGGCTGTCACCCAGTCAACCCCCCTGCTGCTGGCTGAAGGGAGGCTACCTTCCCAAACCCAATGTGGCAAACAGCAAGCCACCCACCACGTGGCACTTATAATTTGATTTCTGTCATTTATTTTTATTTTCACTCTGCTGTAATTGTGGATTAACCACCCACCGGCAGTGTACCACCGGAGAGTGCTGGAACTGGACTCTGGACATAGGCACTGCAAATATTTACAGCAATATAGCCTTGTAGTGAGACATACATATTTACACCATTTTTGTTGGACTTTTGCTTCTCTACTTCATGTGTTTTTGCAGCTGAGGTCCTACCTGGGCCTATGTGTCCTAATATGTATTGTAAATACTTTAGTTAATTTTGTTTATTTTTCAAATTTTCTTGCACTTATTTACATACTGTTACTCATAAATGACAACAATGTATGTTATCTTACAAATCATATATTTTTAAAAATAGAAATGAAAAGTTTTCATGAGATATGTTCTATCCCCATACATTTCATTATTACAATTTATGTATGTGTCTGTATCTCTTATAACGGGTTAGTTTAACCTCCGGTTTGCTAGTAAAACTGAATTACCATGTCACGAAATGATGCATGTCTAAAAAGCGTGTCACCAGTATGAAAAGTTTGGAAAGCTCTGTCCTGAGGCAAAAAACCAAACAACCGAGAATTGGAGCCTCGCGATCACACTTAACCGCACTTAGGGAATTGGGCTTTAAACTGTGTCATTTCAATTGAGGGGGATCTCTGTAAGTACTGATGTGGACAGTCAGAGGGCAAACCTCATTCAGCACAATGGGAGTTACTTCTGGGGAGATACTAATGGGTTTGTGCAGGATGGAAACTCACAGGAAACACCCCCTGACCGGGGTCACAGTGAAAGACACACCCCTGGCCAGGGCTAGCATTCCTGCAGTCAACGTAGAGGCTGGGGCACACAGCAACTATACTGGGGAGAACCCGACTTGAGGAAACGAATCAGATTTTAAGCAGTCTCAGGAAATCTGTTTTTTTCCTGATAAACTCTGGGGTGGCTGCTGGATGGCCACAATGTCATGTATCCCTATTGACCTCCACACACAGCCAGTTCAGAGTAAATTACTCGTGGAAACAGGCCTCTTGAGAAGCAACGATTAAGGGGAGACATGAGGGCTGTTTTCAAATGTCAGAAGGGAAGTAATTGTTCTGCTCTATTCTGCAATCGTCAGAATACACAGAAGTACTGTGTCTGGTTCTGGGCATCACATTTTAAGAAGAACATTGGCAAATTGGAGCATGACCAGAGAAGAGAGACCAGGACGGTGAGGGGCTGTAGTTCAGTGGTAGAGCATCTGCTTTCATGCAGAAGGTCCAATCCCTGGCATCTCTAGGAAAGACTCATGCCTGAAATCCTGGAGAAAGTAACTGCCAGTCAGTGTCAAAATACTGGGCTAGATGGATTAATGGCCAGTATAAGGCAGCTTCCTGTGTTCCCATGGGGTCTGGAAACCAAGTTCTGTGAGGAACTGTGACCTGAAAGAACTGGTTATGTTTAGCCTGGAGAAGAGAAGATTAAGGGGAGACATGATAGTGGTCTTCAAATATCTGAAAGGCTGCCATGCAGAAGAGGGAGCAGAGTTGTTCACAATTGCTCCAGAGGGCAGGACTAGAGCCAGCGGGTGGAAATGGCAGGGAAGCAGATTTTGACGAAACATGAGAAGACACTTTCTAATGATAAGAGCTCTTCAGCAGTGGAACAAACTGCCTTGGGAAGTGGTAGACTCTCTTTTGCTGAAGGTCTTTAAGTGAAGATTGGATGGCCATTTGCCAGGATGCTGTGGCTGCATCCTGCATTGTAGATCCTGCATTGAACTGGAAGTTGGACTAGATGATCTCTAAGGACCCTACGAACTCTACAATTGGATCCAGACTTAGTCATACATAGAGTAGGCCTATTGAAAACAATGGGACATAAGTTAATAATGACTAACGTACATCAATATATATTCCAAAGATGACCAGTCTGATTGGAAACCCAAACGGGTTTGAGTAAATATGTTTTTTTCAGAGCAACTGGGACAACTTTGTCTTCAATAATATGGCATATGCTAACCCTGATCCTTAAACTATAATTTAATAACAACAAATTTTAATGATGGGGCGGGGAGAAAAGTGCTATGATTGGGGTCAAATCTGCAGAGGTGGGGAGCCTGTCTACCTCTTTAACTAAAAAATGGGAAATGTACCTTCTAGTGCTTGTAAGGGAGAGTGCACATTCCTTGAAGTGAAAATAAGTACAAAAATGTTTTTGAAATAGTGAAGACCTGCTGTCGGCAAAAGCGCAGCTTTATACTAAAAAAAAGTGAATATTCATGGAGAAACAGGGAAATGCTTACCCCATATGAGCATGCCGAAGTGCATCTTATTAGTGAAAGTCATACAGAAAGATGCATCAAACAGTGTTATGACACCTTAAAGCAGGGGTGTGGAAACTCAGAGGGAAATTAAATGCAGAAAGTTCTGACAGTGACAGTCCCGTTACTAATGCAAGTTTATGCCACGATAGATCTGTCTTTATAGTGCCACAAGACTCATTCTTTTTCTGCAACAGACTAAGAGCTTCTTTTCAGGTACTTTAGATGATGACATCACCCTCCAGGACACCTCCCGTGCTTTTCCTCATTTATCCCACTTTGAAAAGGCATGGAGCCCATCCCGTATATTGGCACTGCCAGTTAGTGACTGTATAATAAAACATACGTATAGGAAATACACATCCCCCATGCGCCTCAGGGATGCCGCCTTTTCAAGATTCCTCCATGCCACGTCCCACATGGGATGATGGCAGGTGCGCTGGCCTGTCCTTCGTGCCGTGCGGCAGGCACCGCGCCACTCCTACTAATACCCCCCTAGAAAGCACACATCCGCCCCATGTGAAGGAGCCAATGTTAAACCCGCAAAGAATCCGGAAGCCGAAGCCCTGGTAATGATGCAGGATTTTAGCCTGATGTGGTGAAGCCCTAAAACATCTATGCCTCTGGGGGGGCAGGGAGAAACATACATGTCCCCTTTCGGAACAGAACTGCTTCTGTGTGGGTGGGCTCTGGACTTTAAACAGGCACCTCCTGGAGCTGCTCCCAAACTCCTGCCCAACTGCCTTACGGGTGATGGAAGTACATCACCCGGGAGGAATCTGCATATTGCAAGAGGAGTGATTCTCTCTACACATGTGCGCAAGCTGAGAGTTGGAGTCCCACACAGTTGGAGGGCACCTGGTTGGGGAAGGCTATCTTATTGGGGTGGGTGCTGGAGGTCAGCGATAGAGGGCCAGGAAGGGAGGGGTTCTGGTTGTTATGGTGTGCCACTGTTCCAGCTCAGCACTGTGCAGGCTGGCAGCAGTTTGGATCCTAAGCAGCGCCAGCTGCTTATGTAAGGCGCTGGCAATGGGGTCAGCCAGACGGAAGTATACTGGGTTTCCAGCAGGGTGTAATCATCTCTGATCTCTCTGTTTGTTCAGCAGCTTTCATGTCCCTGGAGATAGAGAAGGAGGAAGAAAGAGGCAGGATTCCTGCACACACTGAACTCCTTTGTTTTTTTCAGCAGGAGGTAAGGAACAGAAAACAAGCCCCATTTCAAACATGAGGTTCCATGATAATGCACTTTCTATCTATTGGGAAGCAAACAAAAACATATTAATACTTTGCATTTATGTAGCATTCTTTTCTCTTTTGAAAATACTTTATTCTATTTTTTATCTTTATAAATGAAATAAACAATACCAACAACCTAATCAATAACTACAATTTCCCAACAGTACAGTATTCTTAAGAGGACACAGCAATAACAAAAGAGAAAAAGAAACAAAAGAAGGGGAAAAAAGAAGGAAGAAAAAAACCATGAAAAAATATAAATATAAAAAGTTATTTAAAAGGATTAAATTTAAACTCCAATACGCAGAAACTTCAAATCCCATTCTACTTAAAAATTACACCTATAACATTGGCAATATTACAGTTCAATACAGCATAAGTAATCAACCTTACATTTCAGTATCGTAGCATCAGTCTTACAACAAAGGAGCAGGCCTAGAATTAATTTCCAGTAACCATATATTGCCCTTCAACTAACATATAATAGTAAACTTAACAATTTAACCAGCCAAAAATCTTATTGACCAATAATAATAGTAATAACATTTATGTAGCATTCTTAAATGCTCAAAATTGTTACCCCATCCAGTAAAAAGGTTTTCCTTCTGCTGCTCCCTTCTCAGGTAAACATGATGGAGGGGTGGGGGTGTCTTGGACAACGATTTTGGTAAGTGTGCTCAGAATTGCACTTGAGCCTGATTTTCTGCTGGTTCTAATGCTGGCGATGCTCCTGCTACTTCACACTGCCCCAGTAGTAGTTCTGAATGCCTTAGCAGAGCCAACATCCAGCCATCCTGTGATTCAGAGATGCATATTTCCATCCTCGTGGAAAGATAGGCAACCAGTTGCCCTGTCAAATGCATTGTGTTGCCCACTTCACAGAAGGCAATCCCCTCTTTGAAGGCATCCTCTAGTTCAAGGTCTGTCTAGTGCAACTCTGATTTAAGGATAAAGAAGCATAAGAGGGGGAACAGGCCGAGGCCTTGAAGTTGCCCATGCACAGTTAGTACCTGGATAGCAGACTGAGCAAGGCACACCAGAGGTCACCTGGTCATAGTCTTCCCCACTGTGGTGAGATGTAGTGGCCCTGTTCAGACGCACATTGGGGAAGGGTGGTTAGGCTAACCATGGTGCATAGTGGTTACCGCTAACCACTGTGAGTGCTACTGCCACACATGCAGGTAACCATGATCAGCAGTGTAGTTAGACTAACCAGTCTCTAACCACCCTCCCTCCCAGATGGGTGGCCATGCATCCCAGCCACTTTTGTACTGTCGGCCATTTTGGTGCGCAGCAGCTAATCCTTCTTTGGCCAGTCTTGCCACTGAGCTTTACGGCAGCCATCAGTTAACCACAGAGGCTGTTCAGACATCACACTAAGCCATGGTAGAGCCCACTAACCATCTTGCAGCAAGTGGTTAGTGAACATGGTTAGTCTGTGGTTAATAAACCACCATGGTTGGGACAGACACCTGTTCAGACATCATGCTAAGCCAACATGGTTAGTTCAAAACTCCTAGCCATCATGGCTTAGCGTGATGTCTGAACAGAGCCATTGCATTTCCGTTTAAATTATAGTAATTATTTGCAGCTATACATACAAATTAGCATATGCAAATATTATGCAATCCATGACCCTTTTTCTCCTCTTATTTTGGCGATGTGTAAGTGGCCACCCTACAAATGCACCATCCCATCGTCTGGAAAGGATTTTCTGTTTCTATTCACATCAGGGAAGCCATGCCTCCAAAGTTCTGGAATGTTTAATATAGCTATGTTTGGCTTGTGCCTAGACATTTACATATCAGTTTTGTTTCCATCCCTTTCTCCAAAGGATCCAGAGTGATTATTCTATGTTATTCTCTCTGTGGAATAGGTTAGGCTAAGAGGTAGTGACTGATCCAAATCTACCCAGTGAGCTTCATAGCTGGGAAAGAATTGAATCCATGTATCCTGAGCCAAGAAGTCCAACATCCTCTCTGCTTTGCCAGTGTCCTTCTGTGTAATGACAGGGATTTCTGACGTAAGTATACAGCCTTCACAAATTATTATTTTCACAAATACATTATTTTGTTGCATACATTGCATTTTAATTGTTGGATTATGTATGTTTTGTGAGCTTTTATTAGCTGCCACTTTGACCATCTCCAGTCAGTGAGGAAAATATACAGGTTCTACGTTTTGTTATAAAGGCACAAATAAATAAATGATTTTCACCACAGGAATGTAATATGAGTCTTGACCCCATGGCAAATATTTTTTTAATGATTTCATTGTTACTGTTTTATATGTTGATGAGGAATTATCTCAGAAAAATGTCAGTAGTAAATATTCTATGATAATAACTGTGTGTGACATGGAGGGGACTGT
The DNA here is from genome assembly GCF_057233095.1 of Heloderma suspectum. NCBI lineage: Eukaryota > Metazoa > Chordata > Lepidosauria > Squamata > Helodermatidae > Heloderma > Heloderma suspectum. The sequence goes on from NC_139461.1 coordinate 173,126,416, forward strand.
AGCTGGTACACCTGATTTTGTTCTTTGAAGAGGAAGTGGGCACCATGGTCTGTTTAAGGCAGGGGTGCTGAACATGTTGCCCTCTAGATGTTGTTGGATTACGACCCCCATCAGTCCTAGCCAGCATAGACATTGGTGAGTGATTATGGGGGCTGCTGTTGTTGAACATCTGGAGGGCCACAGATTACCCACCCCTGATTTAAGGAGAGAAAAAATACATTCAGAATATGTTTAGGAAAATGTAGATATGAGATATTAAGCACATACACACACCAACTAATTCAACACTAGCATTCGGGAGGTGGACTCGATGGCCTTGAAGGCCCCTTCCAACCGTACTATTCTATGAGTCTATGATCCTCCTGACCTGCTTTAAAAAGCCAAAACAGTGGTGTAATAATTTCTACAGGCACAGATTATCTCTTATGCTAAACACAAACTTGTTCACTTATTTTTACTCGAAAACAAGATGCATTTCAAGATCTAGACCAAACACAGACCTGGCACTAAAGAAGTCTTGATGCTTATGACTTCTGTTTTCATCTGTAAAATGAAGCAGGACAAAGGCTAATAGAGTTTTGCCAAGAGAACACGCTGATCATAGCAAACACTCTTTTCCAACAGCACAAGAGGCGACTCTACACATGGACATCACCAGATGGTCAATATCGAAATCAGATTGATTATGTCCTTTGCAGCCAAAGATGGAGAAGCTCTATACAGTCAGTAAAAACAAGACCTGGAGCTGACTGTGGCTCAGATCATGAGCTGCTTCTTGCAAAATTTCGGCTTAAATTGAAGAACGTACGGAAAACCACTAAACCATTCAGGTATGACCTAAATCATATCCCTGATGAATATACAGTGGAGGTGATGAATAGATTTCAGGGATTAGACCTGAAAGACAGAGCGCCTGAGGCACTATGGACGGAGGTCCGTAACATTGTTCAGGAGGTAGCAACTAAATCCATCCCAAAGAAAAAGAAATGCAAGAAAGCCAAGTGGCTGTCTGATGAGGCTTTACAAGTAGCTGAGGAAAGAAGAGAAGTGAAAAGCAAGGGAGGAAGAGGAAGATATATCCAACTGAATGCAGATTTCCAGAGAATAGCAAGGAGAGACAAGAAGGCCTTCTTAAATGAACAATGCAGAGAAAATCGAGGAAAACAATAGAATGGGAAAAACTAGAGATCTTTTCAAGAAAATCAGAGATCTCAAGGGAACGTTTTGTGCGAAGACTGGCATGATAAAGGACAAAGAAGGCAGGGCCCTAACAGAAGCAGATGAGATTAAGAAGAGGTGGCAAGAATACACAGAAGAACTATACAGGAAAGATCTGAATGTCCCTGATAGCCATGATAGTGTGGTCACAGAACTTGAGCCGGACATCCTTGAGAGTGAAGTCAAGTGGGCCTTAGGAAGCATTACTAACAACAACGCTAGCAGAGATGACAGTATTCCAGCTGAGCTATTTAAGATCCTAAAAGATGATGCTGTTAAAGTGCTGCACTCAATATGCCAACAAATTTGGAACACTCAACAATGGCCACAAGACTGTAAAAGGTCAGTTTACATTCCAATTCCAAAGAAGGGCAATGCCAAAGAGTGTTCAAACTACCGTTCAATTGCGCTCATTTCACATGCCAGCAAGGTTATGCTCAAAATCCTACAAGCTAGGCTTCAGCAGTAAGTGAACCGAGAACTACCAGAAGTACAAGTGGGGTTTCGAAGAGGCAGAGGAACTAGAGATCAAATCGCCAACATTCGCTGCATCATGGAGAAAGCAAGAGAATTCCAGAAAAACGTCTATTTCTGCTTCATTGATTATGCTAAAGCCTTTGATTGTGTGGATCACAACAAACTGTGGCAAATTCTTAAAGAGATGGGAGTACCAGACAACCGTACCTATCTCCTGAGAAACCTGTATGAGGGCCAAGAAGCAACAGTAAGAACCGGACATGGAACAACCGATTGGTTCAAAATTGGGAAAGGAGTACGACAAGGCTGTATATTGTCGCCCTGCTTATTTAACTTATATGCAGAGTACATAATGAGAAACGCCAGGCTGGATGAATCACAGGTCGGAATTAAGATTGCCGGGAGAATTATCAACAACCTCAGATACGCAGACGATACCACCCTAATGGCAGAAAGCAAAGAGGATCTAAAAAGCCTCTTGTTGAGGGTGAAAGCGAAGAGTGCAAAAGCTGGTTTGAAACTCAACATTAAAAAAACGAAGATCATGGCATCTGGCCTCATCACTTCCTGGCATATAGAAGGGGAAGAAATGGAAGCAGTGACAGATTTTATTTTCTTGGGCTCCAAGATCACCGCAGACGGTGACTATAGCCATGAAATTAAAAGACGCTTGCTCCTTGGGAGGAAAGCTATGGCAAACCTAGACAGCATAGTAAGAAGCAGAGACATCACCTTGCCGACAAAGGTCCATCTAATCAAAGCTATGGTTTTCCCAGTAGCAACGTATGGCTGTGAGAGCTGGACTATAAGGAAGGCTGAGCGCCGAAGAATTGATGCTTTCGAACTGTGGTGCTGGAGAAGACTCTTACGAGTCCCCTGGACTGCAAGGAGGTCAAATCAGTCCATCCTAAAGGAAATCAACCCTGAGTGCTCATTGGAAGGACAGATACTGAAGCTGAAGCTCAAATATTTTGGCCACCTAATGTGAAGAGAAAAGTCACTGGAAAAGACCCTGATGCTGGGAAAGATTGAAGGCAAAAGGAGAAGGGGATGGCAGAGGATGAGATGGCTAGATAGCATCACTGATGCAATGAATATGAACCTAAGCACACTCCTGGAGAGAGTGGAGGACAGGAAGGCTTGGTGTGCTATGGTCCATGGGATCACGAAGAGTCGGACACGACTGAACAACAGCAGCAGCTTGAGCACCTAACTACCCACTAGATGGCGTTGACAGTCCCAGTTGATTTGGGAGTCTAAGGCTTTCTTTAAATAGAGCTTTTTATCCTGTGATTGAGATTGCTCCGTCAGGGAAGTTTGCGGGCTCTTTACATGACTCCTGACCCTTCAGGGCATCCCCTGCACTAAATGCCCCTTGTTCAGTTTTTAAATAGATTGCAAAGCAGCAAGAAGAGGAGTGAGATCAATGAAAGATAGTGGAAGACTCAGATACAGGGAAAGGGGAGGGGGAGAAGGAAGCAGGTGAAAAAGGGGGTCGTTGTGATCCTGAATTTAAAACGGAAGCAGGAAGCCCCGTTTTAAATGCAGGATTTTAGGCTGATGTAAAGATGCCCATAGGCCCGGTTCTTAGGTGTTTGGGCAACGAGAGGCTTTGCATGGTGGTGGAGCAGTGTGAGAGTCCGTCCCTCCTCCCTGCAGATAACATCACGTTTGAGATGGATAGTCCATGTGAATGCTCAGTGGTGGGGAGACCTCATTTGCACAATCTCTCCTCCCCATTTTTTTTTTTTTTTAGGGGAGGAATTGAAGAAATTGGGCCTCTGTGCACTGAAAAAAACAACAGGTGGGAAAGGCACGAATTATGTCAAAGAACAAGAAAGAACAATATTTCCTTTCTCAAGGGCCACTCATATTTCTCTGTGTATATTTTGAAAAATTTTACTGATACTTCCTCTGTTTTGAACTACTTTCCACCCAGCTTGCAAATTTTTCTGCTGCTGGGTTTTAGTTTAGCTAATTGCTGCTCTCCTTGTTACCTGCTCCAGTTTTTAAGTCTTGTTGTTGTTTGGGCTTTTTTTAAAAAAAATTGTTTATATCATACTTGTAAAAAACTGTTCATAGCACCTAGTGTGGAAAAGCAGGGTATAAATGTATTTATTTATGCAGAGAGAGAGAGAGAGAGAGAGAGAGAGAGATAAATAATCCAGTGGAGACTGGTGGCTCTGATGTCAGTGAGGTAGTGAATCCACTTCAAGTTTCAATCAGAACCAGTCAGAAGTTTCAGTCAGAACCAGAATTCTGACTGAAACCCAAAGTGGATTCACCAGCCCACTGAACTATTCATTTTCAGGCATGAGCAACTTGTAGGCCAAAGCATCTTGAGGGCCACAGCTCTCAACTCACCTTTGGCTATGCTGGCAATGGCTGGTGGGAATTGTAGGCTAAAATATCTGTAAACAGCAGTCAAACACAGTTAGGCAGTGGGAAACAAACACAATCCCATGGCAGAGTCAAGCACAAGTCCAAGGTCTGTAGTACAGAAGTTTAGTCACACAGCCTGGCAAAAGGAGCTACTGAGACCTTGTTTCCAGCTCCTAGCAGGCTCTGACAGAAGGCTTTTAACCCAAAGCTGCTGAGCCTCACCCTGGCTCAGCTGCTGTCCATTCGTGCTCTCTGGCTGGAGCCTGACTCCAGAGGAGTTGCTTTCTCCTGAGGAGACCTTCTTTGTAAGCAAGCACTCCTTCTTACAGGAGGCCGCCTGGCCTGGCTCCTGAGGGCCAGGGGGTTGCTCAGCCTCTGCTCCAGCATCCCACCCACCCACCCACCCCAACAGGGAAGGACCTGCAGCCATCTCCCCTGAAGGCCCAAGCTCCTCCTGGTCTGGTGCCAGTGACTGATCTAGTGCGCCCACAGTTTCTCGAGGCTCTAGTTCCTCCTCTGAGGAGCATTCTTCTAGTAAGGGCATGACAGCTTCCCAGACATCCCACTCCATCTCTAAACACACGTGTGCACAAATGCACACACCAAACGGTGCACAGTGTAAATATTCAAACTGCTGAGCAATGAGAAGCCGTGAATGAAACTCTGATCCCCTATTTCCCCCAAGGAGGCTCCTTCCTCAACTGCCACCTTTCATTGACTCTCCAGGGCGAGCTCTGCAATCCAGCTCAGTGAGGTGACCTGTTTTAGGCAGCGCTGGACTGGGGTGGGCAACGGGAAGATGAAGGCGGGAACTGGAGGCCGAATGGTGCAGCAAGACATTTTAAAGTTGGGCTGTGCCAATAAGGGACAACAAATTCCCCCATGCTTGCTCCTTATGTTCCTGCTGCTGCCCCTGTACATGAAGACTTTCTGCCCAGCCCTCTCCAACTCACTAGAGTCTACAAATGTTTATGCCAGCCTTCCTCAATCTAACTGTGTGGGTCTACAGCTCCCATAATCCCCAGTGAGAATACCCATCAGCATTGTGGTCAAACGCATCTAGAGAGCGCCAAGTTGGAGAAGGCTAATTTATGCCACAATAACATATTTAGTCATTCAGGTGTTACCAGATCTTTTGTTGTTTTTGCTGCAACAGACTAAAATGGCTATTCCCCTTCTGGAATTTCCTAGTATTGATGCTCTGCTGAGGAAAGGCATTCTGGGGAGGTGAGCCCCAGAAGAGTTCTGTACTCCTGACCTGTGCATCTCATTCATCTGCTACAGACACACAGACACTCACCCACCCCAGTTCTTCTCTTCATTCAAACCATGGAACTGCCAGCATCACTTCTAGTGTAGCTTTTAGCTTCCTAAATCTGGATTTGGGAAACAAGTGGCCAGCATCCCAGACCCAGAACAATAGAGGATGTAGATTGAAAACAAGTACTGTACATGCACCAACGCACCCTCTCCCCCTCTCCCTCCCTCTTTCTGTACACACACACACACACACCCCACCCCAAAACATTCTCCTTCCCTGCTGACACCCTCCACCTTTTCAGCAACTTCTTCCAAATCTGCCCAGTAACAGCAAAAAACAAAAAGCAAACCCCACCGTCTCTCTTCTTTTTCTCTAGCAGCCAATCAACATGCAGGCATCAACCCTGGCCTGGGTGTCCCAAGCTATATAAGGTGGTGGGTTTCTCACTGAGTCTGAGAGGTGATCAGGTTTCACGGAACAAACTTGTTTATCTCCATTTGCCTTGTGGTGGTTTCTTCTTCCCACACAGACTCTCATCCCATCAGCAATAGCAAGCCCTTCCCCTGCCATTCGGCTGCTTTCAGCTGATGATTTCTTGAGACTCTCACAAGGTTTTTGTTTTGTTTTTAAAAGGACCCTCCAAATCTCCATTTAAAATCCAGCATGGATCTCTGCCACATTAGCAGGAGGAAATGTTTCTTCTTGTTTATGAACTGACTTGGCAAGAATGAGTGATCCCAGCAGGGACGAGGGGACAAGCGGGGGCATTGGTGTATGCCAGTTCGGACCAGATCTTCTCAAGAGTCTCCTGACTGATGTTGTTTGTTCCCTTCTGGTTGTTGAGCTGTCTGTCTTCTTTATCCATCCTGCAGCACCGAGTTGTGTGAACTGGAGTTTTGGGCAGCATTTTCTGATGATGCAAATTAATACTGTGGATATACGCCTGCTGTTGATGGCAATATTTTAGCAGCATCATCTGTATTGCGCCATCAGCATGCATGATGCTTCACAGCAGGGTTAGGCAGCCTTTTGGTCCCATGGGATGTCAGCAGGGAAGGAGAATGTTCCGGGGTGGTGTGTGTGTGTGTGTGTACAGAGAGAGAGGGAGAGAGGGTGTGCTGGTGCATGTACAGAAAAACCATCCTGGGTACAACTCCAAAATGGCTGCCATGGGTGGACAGGGCTAGTCACAGAGGACAAGTAACCCGCCCAGAGGCATTCATGAGAAACAAAAATGACAGCAGCTACAGGCTCCCACTTCACTTTGAGGCAATCCCAGCTGCCAGTACGAAAACAGAAACATATTTTTTCAAATAAAAAGTGTGAGGAGTCGGTTATATCGGTGGGTGCGAAGGAAGGTGTCCGGGGGCACATTTGAGGCCACAGGCACTGCATTGCCTACCTCTGCATTACAGTCTCCTTCCCCAACATGGTGCCCTCCAGCTGTTTTGGACTACAACTCCCATCACCCCAGCCAGTGTGATCAGTGGGTGGGGATGGTGGGAGTTGTAGTCAAAACATCTGGAGGAAAGGCTGCTTGACAGAGTAACATAAGCTGAACAACTGGCCTAAGTTTGCTGCTGCATAATAGGAACATTAGAAAAGCCAAAGGCCTCTCTAGGTTAGCATCCTGTGCCCCATAACTGCCAACCAGATACCTATGGGAAGGCAACATTCTTGTTCCCCAGCAACTTGCATGCCTCTGATCCTGGAGGAGGTTTATGATTATCATTACTAGTAACCATAGGTAGCTGTATCCTGCATGAATTTGTCTGATCCCCCTTTAAATCCATCTATAAGAATCTAATGTGTAGAAAGGACCTAAATTCTTACAGCCTGATAGATAAAAAATACTTTTTCCACATTGCTGGCCATCGCCTGTTTGAAGTCATACACTAATCCAGGGGTGGCCCTGGATTGTGGCCCTCCAGTTGTTGTTGGATTGCAACTCCCATCAGCCCTAGCCAGCACAGCACAAGGTGAGTGATGATGGGAGTTGCAGTCCAACAATATCAGGAGGGCCATAGCTTGCCCAGCCCTGTGGTAATCCAGTCTGAACAGAATCCTCTGAATCACACACATCTTGTCATCAGTTTGGTAGCAGCTTGAAAAATTTCAGTGTTTTGAAATCTGTGAACCAGACAACATCTTTGACCAATCCTCAGCATCTTGGTTTTTGCATATTCAGGCTATTCCACTATTGCTCAATACTCATTAAAGCTTTAGAGGAATGGAGAGAGATTGTTCTGGCCCAGAGCAGGGCAGGTGAGAACAATCCAAGGTAAACAATGTTCTGAGACTTTCTTGGCTAGGGTGGCTGACCTCCTTGCCGTTCCCTCCTTTGGCCATTGCTGAGTGATGCTGTCCAGTGGAAACTATCTGCCTGACATCCCTCACAATCTGGCTATACTAGCTGGAGATGATGGGAGTTGTAGTCCAACACATCTGGAGGGCACCACGTTGGGGAAGGCTGCCTTAGATCACCAGCTCAGGACTGCCCCAGGCTCAAGTCCTGACCAGTTGATGTGGAAACGGATGACTGAGCAAAAACGAGCTTTCTCATTTGAAGCGACAACGCTGAAGAACAAAGCAAGTTTATGACTCATGTTTCATTGGGAATAGTCAGCCGCTGAAGGTATAAACAACTTTTTTGTTCTCCAGAATGTGCAAATATGAGTCTAAATAAGGATCAAAGGAAACCAAGGGTGCATGCTAACCCTATATTGTTTGAACAGTCATGCCTCTGTGGAAATACCCCCACTGTGTTCTTCTAGATAGATATACAATTTCCTGTCAAGAATTGAGCTCCAGGGAAACAGAAGCTGGTTGTGTGCAGAGCTGATTGGCTGTCACTTGCAACATCAGAAGCCCACCTCCCTGCATCCCCAGAATGATTTTGCAGCTCTTTATAAATGGATTTTCATTTTTTGAAGGAAAAAAGTGCCAAATGAATGTTAATGCTGCATTTTAGAACATCTTTTGTTTTTTGAAAAATTAAGGATGTTCCTACTGTAGAGGAAGGTGTTTAAAGGCTTGTCTGTATGCCCCCCCATGCTTAAATGTGTTTTGCACATGTTCAAAGCATTACTTATTTCAACTCAAAGACTCTGAAACAAAGAGATAAGATTTTCCCTTTGCCTTCACTTTCATCCCTTCCAGTGATGGTTAATGTCACACAGGCTCATCCTTGTACGAACATACCGTGTGCACTCTGTCCTTGGGTTGGGTGTCATCTGTTACTCAGACCTCAACCACACGATCCAAGTCAGACTGTCTACTCCCTTCTTGGACTCTAGCAGAGCCAAGTTACGGTTACATAAGCTGTTTGTTGTCTCACACAAGGAAATAAGATGGCCCAAGGGGATTAATGTTTCAGCATGTTTCTTGTCAGCATTCCTGGTGTTCCCCTCTTTGTGTGAAGTCAGACTTCACCCTGGAGTGGTTCTTCTGCCAGGCAGAGAAAGCAGGTTCTCCAAATATTATCTTCTCATGCAAAAGGTCACAGATGACAAGTCCGGCTCAAATCCCCTTGTCAGTCACAATACAATTAACTCTTTGAGTAATGTGGCAGCTGCAGTGGGACTCCTAGATTCACTTGGGTTTATACCTGGCTAAATGTTTCTGAATGCTATGGTCAATGACTGGGTGAAGAGAGTCAGCCTAGAAACATCTGTGTACCTCCATGATGTGAATGGACTTCTTCACTAGTGTCTGTCTGGCCAGTAACCCTGGTCATTTCCCCCCTCTTCTTCTCAGACTTTCAGAGAAAATGTTCTTCCAAATGTTCTGGTACCTTGAACTGAGTGCTTCTGAGCATGAACAGAGTGTCCTTTTTCTTCTGGTGGAAAGTAGCTTCTTTGAAGCCCTGCTTGTCAGACACTCTGAAGCTTCTGGCTGACCACTGTTGGAAACAGAACACTGGGCTAGCACTGGGGGTTTGATCTGATCCAACAAGACTCCACTTACATTCTGTTTTAAAAAAATAAAAACAATGTAAGGTCTTTCAGCGTGTGCAGAATGCCCCACTCTGAAAGGATATCAATTTTATTTAAACATCTCCCTCCCCTTTATAGAAAATAGGGAACTCACACTTTTTTGTGGCTTTATATTTTCCTGTTCTGGCATTTGGCCAGGAGGATTAAATTCTGGCTGGTTGGCAGCCTTATTTACAGGCACAATATTGCAACATGATGTGTATGAGAGAGTGGATTAGATTACTAATTGCATATACTTGAAGATCTATCCTGTTACCACTCCCCCGCCCCGCCCTGCTTTTTAAAAAGAACTGTTTTAGGGACTGACCATGGTTGTACTTTTGGGGCATTTGTTTAACCAGGGCATTTCTCTCAGGCGCGGTGAAAGAAGCTGCCCCATCACCAAAGTTAGTCTGGTCAGCTTCTGTACATGGAATGGGAGGGGTGTCCTTCAACTCAGGCAGCAAAATATCTTGAGCTGGCTCTGCCTCTAAGCATCTATGTATGTGTCTCCCTTCTGTGCTGTCCCCCCCCCCTCCCCATATAAGGCTGGAATGGGGAAGGAGCTTTTTCAAGGGGTGACTGTGCATAATTCCCTGTGCATAATTTTGTCACCTCTCAAGTCTCAGTGTTCCTCAGCTGTATAATGGGACAAATATATTCTATAATGTCTTCTAAATGGTATACTTAATTCCTGAGCTAAGTACCATATTGGGGGAGGGGTCTGGCTGTAGTTTGATTAACTTGCACCTGTTCTCCATAGCTATCCCTTCTGCACGCACTGCCAGCTGTTCCCACTTTCCTTTTTTATGGCACACATGTAGAGTGCCTTGTGTTTTCGCTACTCACTGCTCCACCAGGCTCTGTCCCCTTGGCCAATCCAGGAACGTCCCTATTTTTGTTTGTAAAATGTTGTAGGATATGAAAGAGCCCTACCGGGGAAACCCAAAAGTTGGCAATCCAGTGTGGCAAGGCACAAGCCTTATTCTTTCCAACATTGTGCTCCACTATTTCCCTGACTAATTTTTGTTTGTTTTTTGCAACGCCGGACTTTCAGGAGTAGAACCTCTTGGCCGCTCTCTCACTTCTGCTTGGATCACAGGACTGGGCCTTCAGGAAACCTAGTCTGATTGAAACTCTCCTATGGAAAGAAGTGGTTAAATTTAGATGTGCCCTGAAAGGGTGGCTATGGAATAACAACAAAACAGAGTTAACAACCCATTCTTAAAGTGGAAGGGGGGCCAGTATCCCATTTCATTCATTGAAAAAGACTGAATCAAGCACAGTTTATAAATGAACAGAAAGGATCTGCTGCTGGCTTGATGGGAAGTTCAGGATGATGGGTCTGTGTTTAGTAGAGCCCCTTCAGTTCAGTCAGTTCTTGGCCTGGGAACTATTCCCCCCTGCCCACCAAGGATTCTGCCCATTTTCAGTGCTGGCAACCCTTGAGAGAGAATTAGGTTTTGGCAAACAGGCAATTCTTTTCATGTGAGCAGGAAGCGTTGCCACGGCAGCATCCCTGTTCCTTCCCCACCCCCATCTTTGTGTCTTGCTTTGAGTTTGAAATTCCAGATGAGCACCAGCTTCTCCTGTCAGCCAGCCTGCAGTTTTGAGAGTAAAGCTACCTTCATTTGCACCAGTAGCTGTATATTCAAAAGGAGAAGGCATGGCAAGCTGCTTAGGGGGTTATGAAGAGTGTAGTTATCTGCTCACATCATGTAGGGTGGCCAACATTTTGATGCTCTAGGCATCCCCCCCCCCATGCCTTTTAAGATTTAACACCTGCACAAATTCCCCTGTGGAGTAAAATGCAGTCTGCATTGGGGGGGGGGGGCATTCTACTTTCCAGGCAGTAGTTCAGGACTTAGAAATGAATTTTGACACACAAATGGACCTGTTTCTGACTGCCTCCCTGCCTTAACACCTAGCAGTAAAGGATTCATAGCCCTTACTTACCCTATAGTGAAAAAACCTACACCCGCTGCTTTTTAATGGTCTCCACCCTAAGGCTCACTCATTGAAGTGGGTGAAGGCAGGTATCCCAGCCTCTTATGTTAGGTGAGTGACCAGATGCAAAGCAGGACATGCAGGTTTGCCAGCTTGAAATAAAATATATGGTTACCTGGGCAGTGCCTGGGAGGCACAGAGCTCAGGGTAAGACTTGGGCCCTGTTTCCATGACAACGGAAAGGGAGAAGGGAGGAGTGGTTCACCTGTATTTTTGTAGGAGCCACTTTGGGTCCGGGCAGGGCTCCATGAGGGTGTACATAGCACCATTCTAAGTAGCTTCACATAACTTACTTCGGGGGTGGGGGATGTCATCTGAGTGGCAGGGGCTGCTCAACCAATAAGAGAGGCTCCCCCCCCCCCGGCTCTGTAAGGAAGGTGCGAAGCAGTTACATCCCCTTGTGCGCATTTGTAACGCAAGCCTCCCAATGAGCACCCTTTGTAGCCTGCTGCTGCGCTTGATCGCAATAATGGAGGGGCGAAAGAAACACCCCCCAATGTGCACGTTTGTAAGACAAGCCTCCCAACTAGCCCCAAGCCTCATTGAACACAATGGGTGTTACTTCTGAGTCGAAACTATTTGGTTTGTGCTAGGAAACACACGGACGGGAGATAGAAAACACCTCTGGTGAAAAGCACACCTGGCCGCTGTGAAAGGCACACCCCTGTGCAAGGCTAGCATACCTGGTGGAAACAGGCCCTTGGAGAGCCCAGTGGTTTTGGTGAATCTAGCAGCAAGGCCCAGTGCAGAAGCTGCTTATGCAGCTACAGTGTGCAGCTAAACAAGAAATGGCTGAGGTGGGGTGGCAGTCCAGGACATTTGGCCATGTGTTCCTGGATGGAAAGCAGAAAACTCAGCCAGGGTGGGGTTTATTTGTTTTTTTCAGTTGACTGACAACCTTAAGGTCAAGGTTCCTGCTGTTGATGAGAGAAATTCGGCAGGCGCCAAATTGTCGTGCAGGGCCTTGCCTGCTTCAAATCTCTTGCCTATACAACTATTAAAGATGCAGGAGGCCCACTCTCCACTTGTGTCTTCAGTGGCGCTTCCTCTCTGTTGCTCTGTCCTTGATCTACTACTTTCTGGCCCCTTTCCAACCTGACTCTCCCTGCCATCCTCCAGGAATCAGAGCCACAAGGTTCTGTTTCAGCCTTCCCCAACCTGATGTCCTCCAGATGTCTTGGACTGCAACTCTCATCATTACCAGCCAGTACAGTCAGTGACCATGCTCACTAGAGATGATAGGAAATGTAGTCCAACACATCTGGAAGCTGCCATGTTGGGAAAGGCTGTAGACCTGGATTTTCCAAGAAAATTTAGGCTCCACTGAGAATGTTCAAAATTCTGCTGAGCCTCAAGCAGTGATCTTGAGTTCCCTTTGGATATGTTTTTTCAATGCTTTCAAGTTCTGGTTTTCTTCTGGAAATCTTCATGAATCACTTTCATATTAGTATCCACAGTGCCAGTTCTTTCTCCTTTAGTTGCTGACATCTGCAAATGTTGATGTCACCAAACATTCTCTGAACAGTCAAATATTTGCCAAAGATTCATTGGATAGATGTATATGACATCTGTTTGATTCCAGTATTTGTTGTTTGATGATATTTGATAGTTGGCATACAATGGCATTAGTATTTGTCATCTTACCATCATTTAATAGCTGAATCAAGAGATGTCAACAAACTTTTAATGCACCCAATGTCCAAATTTTGAAGCAAAATTTCCCACAGAAATTTGCCTTGAACATTGGATTGTTAAAGTTTGAAAACTTGGCAAATGTTAACTGTTCGTGGATAATTGTTTCTGCTCTGGCAGAGTTCCATCTGCAGGCATGTGAAGCTGCTATAATATGGTGAAGTACTGGAGAGAGTGACTTGATCCTTGCAACGCTTGTAGCAGCCATAAATGTCCTAACTGTTGTAAAAGAATCATGCCAAGAAGATAAGTTATCTCCAGGTCAGCATTCACATTTGCAATCTCCTCTCATGAAAGATAAAAATAGGTGCCTTGCCCTTGGGACTGTGCACATCTAGGGTTTGGTAGGCCTCTGGGTTTGACCTGAAGTTTCCAGAGTTCAGCTTCTTTGACATGGCCTCCAGGAGAAGGACTTAAATCACAGGGTAAGGATCAAGGGGGCAGGCTATTCTCTGCTTGGCTGGATAATTTTTGAAGTTCATGAACCTTTATTCCAGTCAAGGGGCCTGTCCTTGAGGTGGCAACCCTAATTCAGCAATAACATGGTTGAATATGGAGGGATTCAAAGCCAGAGTTTTCAGAGTTGAGCACTTGGAGCTCTGTGCCTGGATGGATGCATTTGCCTTTTTTGCAGCCATATCACATTGTTGGCTCATATTCAGCTTGTGATCTACAATTTCAAGATCCTTCTCGCTTGTAGTATTGTTGAGCCAAGTATCCCCCATCTTGTAACTGCGCATTTGGTTTCTTTTTCCTAGGTGCAGAAGTTGGCATTTATCGCTTTTAAATTTCATTCTGTTGTCTTCCCAGCACTCCAGCCTATCAAGATCACTTTGCAATTTTGGGCTGCATTAGTAGAAGTATACCTTCCAAATCATGTGAAGTACTAGTTCCCCTCTACTCTGCACTGGTTAGGTCTCATTTGGATTACTGTGTCCAGTTCTGAGCACCACACTTTAAGAAGGATGCAGACAAACCAGAAAGGGTTCAGAGGAGGGCAACGAAGATGATCAGGGGACTGGAAACAAAGCCCTATGAGGAGAGACTGAAAGAACTGGGCATGTTTAGCCTTGAGAAGACTGAGGGGAGATATGATAGTGCTCTTCAAGGACTTGAAAGGTTGTCACAGAGAGGAAGGCCAGGATGTCTTCTCGATCATCCCAGAGTGCAGGACATGGAACAATGGGCTCAAGTTACAGGAAGCCAGATTCCGGCTGAACATCAGGAAAAACTTCCTGTTAGAGCAGTACGACAATGGAACCAATGACCTAGAGAGGTGATGGGCTCTCCCACACTGGAGGCATTCAAGATGAAACTGGACAGCCACTTGTCAGGGATGCTCTGACTTGGATACCTGCATTGAGCAGGGGGTTGGACTCGATGGTCTTATAGGCCCCTTCCAACCCTACTATTCTATGATTCTATGAATTTTGTTTCTGTCTTCCAGGGTATTAGCTCTTCCGCCCAATTTTTTATCTACCGAGCTCTTCCCCTTGCATTTCCGGTTGGAGTTTCTGGAGACCTGACAGGCATGCTAGGTGCATTGTTCACCTGGAAACAAAGGTGGATTTTGAGAGGAAAGATTTACTTTCAGTAGCTTACAGCACAAACCTTAGGCTAAATTTGATGTTGAATGCAGATGGGTGTAACTTTCTCTGCATGGTTTCAGAACTGAGAGTGACTGAGGGCTAACCTACACGCTACACTAAATATGTAGCATGCACATGATCCCCACTTTCTTTTTTATGTTCAAGTAAGCATGTGAGGCCCTGATCCAAACTGGGGCGACTGTGCTCAGGTAGAGGAAGTTTAAATCTTGTCACTCAGCCATTGTTTTTCTCTAAATTCACCCACCACCCATGTACGCAGGGGCTAATAGAAGAAAATCTTCCATCAGCACCAACACAGGTTTTCTTTTTTTAGTCCCCGCCACCTGTGTGTGTGTCAGGGGTCAAATTTAGGGGGAAAGTGGCTGGGTGGGAAGGTTGAAAACCTCCCCTGCCTGCACATGGTGGTCCTAATCTGGATGAGGGTCCCATGCGCTTATTTGGAGGTAAAAAAGAAAGTGAGGATCAGCTGCACGCTAGGTATTTAATGTAGTGTGTACTTTAGTCCTGAGGACCATGCTAGATATGAACATGCTGATATATGTCACTTTCTCACAACTGTTTTTTGGTTTGTTTTTACTGACAGCAGCCTTGGGAGGCTGCAGGGTTGATCACAGGAGAACAGAGGGGTGTGGCTGCATTTCAGTAAAAAAAGGAAAAGAAAAAAAGGTAGTAGTAGTAGTGGAAATGTTCACACATCAGCACGTAGCATATCATTTGGCCCTTAGTCAGCAACTTTACACCCAGCGCTGAATAGCAATTGTTTCTCCAATCCAGCAGTTCAGATTTTCGACAGATAATACTCAAGCTACCGTACTGGATCCCCTTAGCAGACTTCCTATGGGGCTTTCCTGCCCTCTCACGTGAAACTTGCCTGCAAGCCATTTGAATTCTACCTGCTTGAAGAAAAACACACCTACTGTGAAATGTCAAGGCTGTCCAGATATCACGAGAATGAAAAATAATCCATGTAAGGTTTTTCCTTATGCATTAGATTCTATTGGAGGTGGGCAGTAGGCTTGGCAACCATACCTCATAGGGTTGTGATGATAACATGCGATACATTTTGAGCCAGTATGAGCCCTAAAGGTGGAATGGCAGAATCTAAAACTAGAAGCCTGTTGTTGAGGCAACTAGAATCTATCAGGGCAACTAGAAGCCTGTTATTGAGGGCCGCTTAACATGCTACGAATTTTACGTGGATATATTAAAACAGCCTTTCCCAACCTGGTGCCCTCCAGATGTGTTGGACTACAACCCCCATAATCCCCAGTATTAAAAAAAAGGTGCAAGTCCACCTCACTGAAACCTGTGGATGCAGAAAGTACACGTTTGAACCCCAAAGAGTCATGATTGGCTCCAGTTCTGCCGTACAGACATATACTTATGTGTGTTTCACAACATTTATCTACTTATTGCATTTGTATCCTGCCTTTTCTCCAAGGAAAAGAAAACCAGGTACAGACCCTGGGTGGTGCCAGGGTGGTGTAGTGGCTAGAGAGTTGGACTGGGCGTTGGGAGATCCAGGCTCTACTCTCCACTCGGCCATGGAAGCTCACTGGGTGACTTTAGGCCAGTCACAGACTCTCAGCCCAACCTACCTCACAGGGTTGTTGATGTGAGGATAAAATGGAGTTTTTTAAGGAGAAAAAAAGGCAGGATATAAATGTAATAAATAAGGAACTCAAGATGGTGTACATAGTTCTCTACCCCCGTTTTATCCTCAACAACCCTGTGAGGTAGATTAGGCTGAGAGATAGTGACCGTACCAAGTTCACCCAGTAAGCTTCATGGCTCAGTGGGAGTTGAACCTGGATTTCCCCACTCCACTCCTAGGCCCCACCTACACGAGCCTTGTACTCCGGGGCGGCTGCGAGTCGAGGGCCCTCGGGACAGATGACACAGTTGCCACTTTGCAGCCATCCGTGGTTTTCTTCTGGAAAATGTGGATTTCCATGGAGGCATTTTGCTGTGATGTTCTTGGCCTGCTGCAGTTTCCCCGCAGTTGCGAGCCATCTGTCCCTTCCCCAAACCAACTTCACATTTTGCATTGGGCATGTTGTAAACGTGCATAGTGCTTGCGTCACTCTGTGACGCCCCTTTACTCCCCCCATCCCTTCGCAGCTGCACAGTTACAGAGTCACAGAGAGGCGTTTTCATTTATTTAACCACACTTTCACACATTTTTGCAGCTTCATATCTTCGCACTGGTTGCTTTTGGACTCAGTGCCCATGGGCCGGGGAGGGGGTCTTGGGAGAGGACTAACTTCGCTTCGGCCACCATTTTGGAGTGATGGGTCAGAGAACAAGCAGTGCCACTAACTCAGTGTGAACTGGATACTTCAGTTGGTTGAAAATGTAGCTGCCAGAATTCTGACTAGAACCAATTAATCAGATGGTATTACACCACCCTTGTCACTGGTTGCCAATTTGTTCCCAGTCTCAGTGCAGGGTGCTGGTTCTGACTTTTAAAGCCTGAAATGGCCTGGGCCCAGAATATCTCAAGAAGCATTTTTCTCCATATGAGACTGCCTGACAACTTTGGCTGGGTACCTGAGACAGGGCCTTTTTAGCTGTGGCACCCAGGATCTCCATCAGCCTCCCATGGGAGGTTCACCTGGCTCCATAGTTGCTTTTAGATGGAAAGCGAAGGCAATTTTATTCCAGTGAGCTTTTGTAGAGTACCAGCTTTGAACTGTTTTTTTATGAAGATACTGCCTTTTAGTTTTTCTGACTTTTAAAGATTACTCTGTGGTTTTTACTGATATTTCTGTTGTTTTTATTACTCTATATTGCTTCTATTTCGATTTAAACCACCTTGCGTATTTGTTAGACAGGCAGAGTATAAATGCTGAAAATAATTAGATAAGCAAACAAATATATAAAATATAAACCAAAAGAAGGAATTTCTCAGTAGCTGTGGGAGACGTGATCTGCCAATAAATAGAATTAGTAGATCTGGAAATGGGATTACAGTTTAAAAAAAAACATGTCTGTGAGAAATACATTTGCATTTTAGAATCCAGGGTAGGTCAGATTGTGGCAGACCTGCTGTGATTTCTTGGATGTCCTGGGAAGTGAATTCAGAGCCTCATTTTTCTATATCATCTCTCTTTGAGTTGCATCCTTGGGAGGCATGTGCTCCTGGAGCATGCCCCAAAGGGCTTCATGTTGTAAGAATTTGGGTTGGCTACAGTTAGGAGAGGTGTACTTGGAAGAAAATATTTTTGACAATGTGTCAGGCTCCTTTTTCATAATTCTGGGACTGAAGAATGTTAACGTCAGAAGGTATCTAGTCTTCCCCATATGAATGAGTGTCTTGCCTTTTTATTTTTGCTTAAATATTTAGGTTGAGGTTTCTTAACTCAAGAGCCTTGTGTGGCGCGAGTGGTAGGCGGCAGTATTGCAACCGAAACTCTCCCCACGACCTGAGTTCGATCCCAGCGGAAGCCGGGTCTTGGGTAGCCGGCTCAGGTCAACTCAGCCTTCCATCCTTCCGAGGTCGGTAAAATGAGTACCTAGCTTGCTGGGGGAAAGGTAGTCACGACTGGGGAAGGCAATGGCAAACCACCCCGCTATAGTCTGCCATGAAAATGCCAGCGTCCCTCTAGGGGTCAGTAATGACCCGGTGCTTGCACAGGAGGAACCTTCCTAACTCACCTCTAATCCAGAATAATTCTATGTATGTGCTAGTTCCAAGATCCCATTTCTTTGTTGCACTCTAGCACAGTGTTGTTTCCTAAACCTTTGATAACAGGGATACATTTTTTTTCTGGGGTAAAATTGGAAGCATAATACATTCCAAAAGGTACATCACAGACATGCAATCAGCTCCCAAAACAATGGGCAGGCAAACTCTTTGCAGCTACAAGATGGGCCAGTTAATATTTCTCCTGTGTTCCACTTTGCCCTGTCAT
Source organism: Heloderma suspectum (assembly GCF_057233095.1). NCBI lineage: Eukaryota > Metazoa > Chordata > Lepidosauria > Squamata > Helodermatidae > Heloderma > Heloderma suspectum. The sequence goes on from NC_139461.1 coordinate 173,144,951, forward strand.
TTGGGGTTCAGGGATAGGGCAGTGCTTTCTGGACAACGGTTAGGTTTCAAGGGCTCTCCTGTACCTTTCAGCTGTTCCATGGGCTGCATCAGGGAAACCCACTGCATCCTCCCTCCCTTGGGATGCTGCTGCCGCCTATATATTGAAAGGCAGTTGGGGTGATCAGTGGTGCAGAACACCTCTCCATTCTGAAGACCATAAAATGCTGGAGGTATCCAACATGGTAATGTGATGTTTCAAGACAGCTCATTCCTCTTTGCAGGACACTATTGTGACCACCACCCGGTTTGGAAATTTTTTATTTATTTATTTATTTCATTTCTATACCGCCCAATAGCCGAAGCTCTCGCTAACTAGAGAAATCATTGCTCTAGTTCAGTGGTGTTGAACCTCTGGCCTATGGGCCAAATCTGGACCACCTGGTTTCGCAGATGGCCATAACCCTTCCCTTGTCCCCACCCCCTTTCTCCTGACTGCCAATCTTTGGGTGGTTTCCCAGATTAGTCTTCCCCCATTCTGAAAGGGTGAAATGCCTCTCCCGAGGCTTAGTTACTGGCAAGTTTAAAGGTTTTAAGCTAAAATATGCTGGTATTTTGAGTAGTTTGGCCACACCCCTTTGGATTTTAGCCCCACCCCTTTGTCTTGGCCCTGCCCAACACTGTAATGGCATCCCCTCCCCACCCCCAAGAGCTGAAGCTATATTTGACCCCTGGGCTGAAAGAGGTTCAACACCCCTGCTCTCTAGTGGAATCAAAAAGCAGAATAGAGCAGGATCTAATCCTAAAGGACTTCCATTAAATTCTGTGGGACAAATTAGATTGCAGTCCTAGAGCATCTCTACACCAGCTTAAAATCCCACATTTAAAGCAGGGCTTTCTGCTTCTGTTTTAAATGCAGGACCATGACGGACTCCCTTTACATGCACTTCCTTTCCCCCCCACCTTCTCCTCCTCATCTGAGTCTTCCATATGTTTCATTACAGGGCTGCTAGATGGCACTGTGGTCTAGCTCCTCTTGTTGCAGGTTTTCCTTTTTTCACGAGGAAACTCAAGTGGAACTCAAGCGCTGTAATTTGATAACTCATTATCACCGATCTTTTAACAAATGGGATAAAGTCATTTAGTTTTATGGGATAAAGTCATTTAGGGAGACGCCCTGGAGGTTGATGATGTCATCTAAAGCAGGAGTCCCCAACCCCCGGGCCACGGACTGGTACCAGTCTGTGGCCTGTTAGGAACCGGGCCGTACAGCAGGAGGTGAGCGTAGGGGTGTGCAAAACCCCCTTACCTTGGGTCCACAGGGGTCCATGGGGCAGGGAGGCGATCCATCCCTCCTCCCTGGAATCCTCACCAGCCCCAGCTGGCTCCGCTCCACAGTGAGTCCACAGAGCTGCCGGCCGGCTCCAGCTGCTGGCGGACTTCCAGCCTCTGGGACGTAAATGGCATCCACGTAGCCACGTAGTAAATCTTTACGTAGCCTATTACTGCAAAGTAATAAATGTAATGCGCTTGAATCATCCCGAAACCATCCCCCCTGGTCCGTGGAAAAATTGTCTTCCACGAAACCGGTCCCTGGTGCCAAAAAGGTTGGGGACTGCTGAAAAGGACCCGCAAACTTCCATGAGTATCCAATCTTAATAGCAAGATAAAAGCTCCATGTGAAGAAGCCCCTAGACATGTGATAGAAGGGATGGGGACTGTGATATATAGACCCCTCCTCCTCCATCCCTCATAGCTATTAGTACATAATAATAGAGATTCTTACTGTCTAAAGAGGAAAGTTCTGTTGTATCTCTGACCAGTGAGTGATGGGTTGGTTTGGCTCTTGCTGCATCTAAGTAAACTCGCCCTGCTGGTATGATGCGTTGTACCAGCATTTCCGCCTTCCCCACCCCGGAATGCCCCCTTGAACACCCTGTTTTAGCTGTTCCGCACTCCTCTTCCGAGTGCAGAGCATGGGGCCATTCTGCGCTGCCTGCGAGGCAGCACAGAAGCGGGGGAAGGTTGGTTCTCCGGCAGTTGACCTTGGAGTGCGGGCTCCGAGATCAGTTCCTGGAAAACCACATATCCTATGGCCGTCTAGCCGCTGACTAGTGGCCATAGGATTGCTCCCTCCAATTCAAAAGCTTGTTGTGCATGAGTTGGTCTGATTTAAATTTTGCTTTTAAAAAATTCCAAATCTTGCTAGGTTGTTTTTTTCAAATAGAAAGTGGTGTTGGAATAAGTTTCTCAAAACCATTTCCTCCTTGAAATTACCAGACTGCTTTCTTTATGCAGGGGTGGAGTTCCCTCCCTCCCAGAAAATTAGTTATTCTTGGGCTCTGCAGCTCTTATTGCAAGAAAATAAAACTCTGTTCAAGTTACAGGCAAAACAAAATGGTCTGAATCCATTAAAATTCCAGCTTGCCACTGGTATCCATCCCTTACATCAGACCCTGCTGCTTTCCAAGTAAAATCGGACCTATTGACCAGAGTATGATGCATTGACCAAACTGGTACGGATGTGATTTGACTGTGCAAACAGGACTGTCTGTACCACATAACCATCTTTTCTTTAAAAGCGCTTCTGTACCCCTTGGGTTGTGAATCGTTCTAGCACCACCCTGCTTAAATCTGTAGACTCTAAAATAGCAAGTTAGCATTCAAAATCTGATTCAGCAAATTCACCTTTAGTCTGGGTTGAAAAAAGACAATCCCACTTGAAAAATTACCTGTGCTGCCCTTAAGCATGCAAGTTAAACAAGCTAGGGGTTTCACAGTGAAGGCGGAAGTCCTTGAAAGCATGAGCTAGATAATTTGTAACTTCTCACTTTCATTAATGCATCCACTGTGGTCTAGAAAGCGCATCTCTTCTTTCCATGTATGTGGAAAAGTTCAGTGTGGGCCTGTTTTGTGCTGTCAGTGTCTGCTGTTATGCAATATCGCCATTAGGTTTCTCTCTCCCTCCCTCTCTCTCTCTATAACATTGCTAACTATTTTATTTTTAAACTGAGCCTTTGGCTGCTTGGCCCTTTTAAAACATAGCATGAGCACATCACAACCAAAGAACAACATGTTTTGTGCACCTGGTTACAGACTTTGTACCTGCAAAACAGCAACGTCTTAGTTATTGAAGCACAAGCTCTCAAAAGAACTCTACTTTGGTAACTTCCAGCTACCTAAGAGGGATGAGCTTGTGAGCCCTTTGGACTTGAAATCTGCTCAGGAAGCTAGAGATGTTTGTTTGATTCTAATTCTTTGTGGGCAAATTGCATAAAATCTGGCATACTCTTTCACAGAATGTGGTTTCTTGAGTAAGCTCCCCCCTGCCTGCGCTCACTTCACATGTTAGCTTTAAAGCAAGCAAACTTTACTGTCAAGAGTGAATACAGCTGTTTTCAGAAGTTGTTTTTAGGAATTGTGCTTGACTTGTCACCATAGTAGTGGGCTTGCTATGAGGCACGTTGCTTTGCTTCCATGAAGATTCTTGCACCATAGGCCTTGGACTAGCTCCTGGCTGGTTTTGCAATGGTTATTATGGCTACAATTAACAATGTTTTGCATCCTCTTGGCTATAGTCCAGCTTTTTTTTGGAAAACAACAAGTTACATTCAGGAGCCTTGTTTAAACCGCACATATCTTTTCAAATAATGGTGAAGTTCTAACTGTGTAAATGTTACTGTGTTGAAGGAAGGGCCATTTTCTCCTGACATACACTAAGAACGGATATATCTTCTAATCCTAGCCTTTGGGGATAGACAATGCTATCTCTAATGCATGGTGGCGGTATAACTAGTGATGATGCCAACGTTTATAATTATCTGTCCCCGAATATTGTGACACTCATCCCATGTCTCTGAGTGCTGAGATGTTCCAGGGATGCAGCACTTACCTGGGTTTAGTTCCCATTGGGAGGAGGTAACTGAAGGCTTATAGCATTTTGTAATATTCGACTTTATTTACAATCTTACAGATTGAGCATAGGTAGAGGTAGACAGTCTAAACACTTCAATGGGCAGCTAAAATTCATAATTCTTGCCTTAAATCTGCAGGGAGAGATAGCCAACTCCCCAAAATGCATGCATGTACAAAGCCCAAACCCAGCTCTTTCTGTGCCTCTCTTCGTCTTGTTTCTTCCTGTGTGTCCCATTCAAAAACTGCCATCTGTTGGCTTATTTCCACACATGCACAGACCTAGATTACATCATCCTTAGGTAGGAGTGGGGGAAGAAAGGCATGCCCTTTCAGTTATTTCCTAGCCATTTGGAGGTCTTTAGGGAAATTGCTGAACAATCAGCTCCCATGGAAACATCACCGGAATATCCCAGCTAGTAACACTCCTTTGTTAGATCCAAGACTCTAGCCAGGTATTGCTCAAGGCAACCCACAGTGATAGTGGTATTCACAGAAATAGGTAAGTCTTGTTGGCTGGTAAAATAGATGGGATGATTTCTTTCATTGGAGCAACCTCTGTTCATGTCCAGTACGTGTACACTTCCCGGTTATATAGAAGTCTTCATCAGGCATATACAGAAAAGGGTTGACTATTTTTTTCTGTTCTTTCTGAACATCAGTTACACACCTAGTCTGCCTGCTGAAGAGTTGTGAGTAATTAATGGTGCAATTCTATGCATGTTTAGACAGAAAAAGTTCTACAGTTCCCAGCATTCTCCAGCCAGCCATGCTGGAGAATGTTGGGAATTGTAAGACTTTTTTTTCCGTCTAAACATGCCTAAGATCGTTCCTTTTAAAAACTTATTATATTCTTATGCACAAAGAGGTTAATTGAGAATTTACAGAGGCGTAGCAATGTTAGTATGTTACAGCAAAAACAACAAAGAGACTTGTGGCAGCTTAAAGACTAACACATTTATTCTGGCATAAGCTTTCATGGGCACTGCCCATTTCATCAGGAGAAGATGCCATTTCCCTAATTTTCAGCACTTATACATTCCGCTCAGGTCTTTAAGCCCTATGAAATCTCTTTGCTAAAATTTAATAAGACCCAAAATATGTGGGCACAGAAATCCAGAGGCTCAGATGGGGAATTGAGGAAAATTGCAAAGCATTTTTTCTACAGAATGTGTTGGATGCTATAAGCCAAAGAGAAGCAGCTTGGTGCTTGTTGGATTCTGTAGCCTGTAATGCAGAGGTGTGGAACCTCTTGCAGCCAGAGGGCAGAATTCAGTTTCCAGTGCTGGGCAAATGAATGCCAGCATATTGTAGTTTACAGCTCTAGCTGCCTTATGAGAGAGATTTCAACCTTTTAGAATGAGAAAAAAAAACATGCAAAAGGCTGGGAACCACCCAATGATTGGCGGTTGGGAGAAAGGGGGTGGGGCCAGAGGAATGGGGTGTGGCTATCTGTGGAACCTCGGAGGGCTGGATTTGGCCCCCAGTCCTGAGGTTCCCCACCCTGCTGTAATGCTTTACATTACATTTCTTATGTACTTATCTTTTTTTTAAGGTATGCACCTCATTTAGGCTTAAAAGCACATGGGATGATATGTAAGAGGGAACTGTGACAGGCTGCAGCTCCTTAAAACATGTACATATGGTAGAAAACGTGTGCTTGCTGCCATGTAACTAGCAAAACAGCCTCGGGACTGACATTCTCTGTGATTGCTGATGCATTCCTGTAAATCTTTCTCAACTTGTAAATAACACATTTTCACAATGAGCCCATAATATTCCAGTGCTCTCTCCTCCAAAGGAAACTGATTTTTGCAAACATCAGTTTGATATCCTGCTGTTTGGGAAATAGGGTGGGTGGGGGGAGCATGTATATTTATTTATTGGTTACATTTATATCCCGCCTCTTTTCCTCCTTAAGGAACCCAAGGTGGCAAATTATACCTCTTGAACTCCAGCACACCAAGAAACAAGTGAGATCTCTGTGTGATCAACTGAATTTATTTTGTCACCGTCACCACACCCTGGGTGTATTTTTTACCTTTAAAGAAGTATTATGTTTTCCCTCTGGCAGGAACCTCCAACTGTGAGAAGACTGGGGATTTTCCACTGTTCCCTCATCTTTGGAAACGATCCACATTGTTTCCCAATTCCTCCTTCACAGATGGTAAGCTCAAACAATGTGCATTCAGTGGCCTGATTGTAGTGGCTACACATATTGCTGCTAATTCATTAGCCTACTTTGAATCATAGAGTGTGTGGGGGGGTCCTGTTGGCCGTCTCATCCAACCCCTGCTCAGTGCAGGGAACCCAGAGCTAGGGCACTCCCAGCAGATGGCTGCCCTGCCATCCTTTGCAGACCTCCAGCCAGGGCAGGTGCAACACCTTCTGTCACCTGAGGCAGGAGGACGTGATGCCACCTCCCTCCCTCCCTCCCTCCCTCCCAGCTGCCATCTGCCACCTGCCTCCCCCTCAGTGCCTCGCTCCGAGGAAGGACGCCTCCGATTGAAGCATTTGGGCTGGGCAGGCTCCCTGGACAGCTGTGCCAGCTCTCCTGCTGCGATGTCAGGGAAGCAGCCATCAGGGCTTCCCAGAGATCCCTTCCGCCCGGTGCCTTGCTTTGAGGAGTCCTCAGAGTGTGGCACTGGGCAGTCAGAGCTCTGGAGAGCTGAGCCAGCTGCTCTTCTGCTGCACGTGCTCTCCCTTGCTGGAGGCAGAGCCAGCCCACTTGCTGCAGCAGGATTGCTGCAGGCTCCCCAGAACACCAGGCGTGTTCATGCCTGACTCTGAGACATCCTCAGAGCGAGGCTCAGAGCAGGCAGCAATGGCCGCTCCGAAGAGCTGGGCCAGCCACTTTCCTGCTGCAGGCAAGTGGCCAGTGGGGCTCTCTGGAGCAGCCATGCACCTTATGCCCCACTCTGAGAGGTCCCCAGAGTGAGGCATAGGGGCAGCAGCAGTGAGGGGATGTGGCCCTCCTGCTGCTGCTGCTGAACGTGTGCAATAGGTCCTCCTTCCAAATCCACTGCCTGAGGTGCGGGATTCAGCCGCTTCATGGGAAGGCCAGCCCTACCTCCAGCAAGGGAGAGTCCACTCCCCACTTGGTTATTGGTTCCATTGTCAAACTGCTCTCACTGCGACTGTTGGGATGAAGACTGATGTAATGTTGTTTCCATGGGTCCTTCATCTACAATAGGGGAGGGCAACCTGTGGCACTCAGACTAGTTTCAGGAGCCCTTTGTGAGCGATCAGTTCAGGCCTCTGGCAAGGGCTATCCATCCCTGCCCCTGGCAATTCCCTTGATAGAGAGGGAGAGAAAAGGGGGTAGTGGAAAGAGAAGGAGAGGAGGGGGTGGCAGACAAAGAGAGAGAAAGGAAGGGCTCTGCCCACCCCCAGCTTTGGCCCTGCCCTACCCCTAACACGTGGCCCCGGCAGGTTACTCCAGCCACAGCGTGGCCCTCAGCAAATAAAAGGGTCCACTCAGCTTTGCATCTTGTCTTACACCCATTTAGGTTGCAATTCTATGCATGTTTAGATGGGGAAAAAATCCTGCAACTCCCAGCATCCCCCAGCCAGCCATGGGACTTTTTTCCCTGTCTAAACATGCACAGGATTGCACCTTTATACATGCAAATCAAACGCTGGATCAGCTCTGAGTTTTGCTCCTCTCCTCGTGCTTTCGGCAGGCTGCTATCTTTTTTCCAAAGCATATTTTAAAACTACATATATATCTAAAGCCTCGGGTGATATATCTGAAGCTCTTTGGACACTGAAAGAAGCACAATATAAATGCAAAGTATTTTATCACTATGCGTCAGCTGCACTATGGCGGATTTCCACAAAAACCTCCCTTACTATTATTCTTGAAATGAGAAGTAATGGTCATTTTTTATAGAGCCTCTGCGGGGTAGATGCCAGTTCAAACCACAGTGATTTTTTGTGACCCACAGCCTGATGACATTTATGTTCTTCCAGAAGTAAATCCTACTCTATTTTACTAGGCTTATTTCCTAGTAAGTATGCGTAGGGTCAGGCCCTTACAGCACAATCCATTAGATACCTACTCAGGAGTAAGTGTCATTGGGGTCAGTGGGGCTTAACTCCCAGGCAAGTACCGTACAGGATAACAGCCCAGACTGACCAAACTTAAATACTGAAGACAAATGCAAAAGGAAACCAAACTGCCCCCTTGATCCCTCTGAGATTGGGGGGGTGGGGCTGATAATCCATGGCATGTATCCAAGGCCAGCGTGCTGCTGAGAGGGGCTTTGTAACATTCCAAGTAACCTTGACAGAAGAGGAAGAAAACATCTCTGTGACTTAGAGCGAGTGTGTATATCTTGGACCACCATCCACCCAGAGACAGCATTTCACAGGCAGCCACCCAGCGAGCCCCTGTTCCAGTAAACAACACAAGACAAAGATCTGAGCAGCCCAGGGCTGGCCAGATGCTTTAAGAAAGGGTTTAGGGAAAGGGGGGACGGATGGGAGGAGACAAAATGTCCATTTGGACCACATCCATCTTCCCAACCCGAGCCTGGGTATCAAATGAGCAAGCAGTTTTAAGTTCACTGCAGGACAATCTCAGGAATGACTTGCTTCCCTCCCCCTGTGCATTAAAGAAGCAATAGGCTAGGGGAGAGAGATTGCCAAATTTTCAATCTGCCACTGTGGCTGTGCCTTTAATAGGAGCTTGACGTGCAGACTGCTTAATGTAATAAAATCTCTAAGTGGTTTACAAATAACAGCACTAAAAATCACTAATATACACTATTTAAAAACAATTGCACCTGGTGCTGTGCAGAAACCCCACCTGTCCTTTGGAAGCCCCTTCATTTTCTTTTGTTTTCCTGGAAGGTGAGCGAGGCATTTGTGGCTTGGGTTGGAAGCAGCAGCAGCCTTCACTCAGCCATTCAGCAGGCAGCAGCACTGGAAGCCCCAAGGGAGGAAGTCCTGGTTAAGTCCTCAAGGGGGTTTTCCAGGAAGCTCAAGCAGCAGAAGAGGCTGCAAGGACAGAATGGTATATAAATGGTAAAATGAAGGGCATCCACAGTCCCAGCCCCTCCTTTCTGTAAGGGAGGCCCTGCACACAGACATTACTCTGAAATTCTCACCCCACAACTTTCGGGTGCAATTTCTTTATGCCCCTCCCTGCAACAAATGGTCAAAAATAAATTAAGTAAGTAAGTAAATAAAATTGGTACACTGCTAATTACAAAAAAGCAGTGCAAAAAACCAGTAAAATGGAGCACCATCACAATTAATTACAAGCCAGAGAAATAGTGTTTATCTCCTTAGGCAGAGTGACTCAGCCACCTCAGGCAGCTGCTTTCGAACTGTGGTGCTGGAGAAGACTCTTAGGAGTCCCCTGGACTGCAAGGAGGTCAAATCAGTCCATCCTAAAGGAAATCAACCCTGAGTGCTCATTGGAAGGACAGATACTGAAGCTGAAGCTCAACTATTTTGGCCACCTAATGCGAAGAGAAAACTCTCTGGAAAAGACCCTGATCCTGGGAAAGACTGAAGGCAAAAGGAGACGGGGACGGCAGAGGATGAGATGGCTAGATAGCATCACGGATGCAATGAATATGAACTTGAGCACGCTCCGGGAGAGAGCGCAGGAAAGGAAGGCCTGGCGTGCCATGGTCCATGGGGTCACGAAGAGTCGGACACGACTGAACGACTGAAGAACAACATGAAAGGGCAGCAAGGATGCTTCCAGATGGGGGAATTGTTCCCCCCTCCCCAAAAAACCCCTCCAGGAAAAACTACATACCAGTGAATGCAATGTGCTTTTCTGATCTTGAAGCTTTATTGTATTTGTGTGTAGCTTGGCTCATTTCCTTGAATAATTTAGAATGGCTTGGTATTGCTACAGCAACCAGATTGTCCTGAAGGTATGAGAAAAGGTGCAGCCACTGAAATTCCCCCTTGGACACCACTCTTAAAGGTGCAGGAGCCTTGTGTTCCCTAGCATCTGTTTATCCCAGCCTTCCCCAACCTAGTGCCCTCCAGATGTTTTGGACTACAACTCCCAGCATTCCTGACCATGGGCCATGCTGGCTGGGGCTGATAGGAGTTGAAACCCAAAACATCTGGAAGGCACCAGGTCTGGGAAGGCTGGTTTGTTGTAACGACTGTGTTGTTATTTCTAGGCTTTGTTTTGGTATTTAAAGCGGAACTGAACTCTGCTGACAGTCCTGACCATATTCACTGGTTTGGCAACAAAGAGGTTTCTTTACATTTAAGAAGTATGTGTGTGTGTGTGGGGCGGGATTCTACCAGGTGCAGATTTCTGGACCACAATAATACAGATGATGGGAGAAGCCACCTTTTGTGTTTTCCATTCTAGGCAATTCTTACAGGTAGAGAGACCTCTCTGGGACTGGGGCCTAGAGGATCTGAGACGTCTCTTTTGGGGTTAAATTTCTATAGAACAGCTGCTCAAAGTAAGCTTCTGCCCTCTAAAAGGAAGACGGGGGGGAGGAGGGCCGAGGGGAGACATGGATAAGCTCTTTGAATGAATGTTAAACAGCAGAATTGAAACGCATGCTCTAAAAATAAGGGGGCAGCAGACACAGGAGGTGATGTTGAATAGCTGGAGCTCAAGACTGGGGACAAGAGAATCTAGGGCACTAGAGAGATCTGACTGAGCCCCCAATTCATGATCTGACCTTAGCCTTGATACAGAAATTGAGCTGCATCTCCCACTCAGCCCCTAGGAAAAAGGGGGCAGCAAGATAGAAAAAAAAATAAGCAAAGGCCTTTTGTCTATGTGGCAATGCCTTGGAGTGCAAATAAAGCCCTTGCATATGCATTGCCCTTGGTCTGAATGGAGAATGCTTCAGCCTCTGGCTAGGCTGACACATTCCAAACTGGTTCGTACATAATGGCAACCCAGAGTGTGGGTTGTTGTTGAATTGTGGGTTGTCATTATGTGCGAATCCTGTGCTATGGCTTAACGATGAACAACCCAAAGTTCACAACCCAACAACAAACCATGGGTTCAGTTCCTGGGTTCACACATAATGACAACCCATGATTCAACAACAACCCATACTCAAGCCATATTCTGGGTTGTCATTAAGTGCGAACCAGGTCTCCCTCTTCAAGGAAAGGGTGATGGGAGGGCATCATTTGCCTTCAGTAATGTCACTGTGTAGCCAAGTCTGACCAGCCATGTGGTGTTACAGTGTGCCAATGGGAGATATTTTTTTTATAAGCCTCATAACTGCGTGCAGGGGTGGGAATGGGATGATTTTCGTATGGATTACAGGTGGAGAGGGAAGGGTTAAAGCTCTGCACCCCGTGGGCTGCAGTCTTGGGGTTGTATCCAAGAGTTAGTCATACTTAGACTAGACCCACTGAAATCAGTGGAACTTAAATTAGTCCTAACTAAAGCTGGATCCAACCCCCTGATGAAAAATCGAGCTCCCCCATGGTTGTAATTAAATAAAGGAGAGAGAGAAACAGTTGTCATTGATAATGATGTGTTAAGTGTCACATGTAGCTTGACCCTCAGGTTCACTGAAATTAGGAAGCTTGAAAACTTAAAAAAGTATATTCTCTTACCTTCCTTATATGTGATGAGTCACCACATTCCAAGCCGTTGGCAATTTCACAAATGTGTATATGGAGCACTGCAGAAAGTGCCCTAGTTTTTCAAGGTCCCTGCTCTATAGCATCTTTGGGCATCTCTACACCAACCTAAAATCCTACATTTAAAATGGGGCTTTCTGCTTCTGTTTTAAATGCAGGATCGCAACGACTCCCCTTTTCACCCGCTTCCTTTCCCCCCTTTCTCCCCGTATCCTAGTCTTCCATTGTCTTTCATCGCTCTCTCTCCTCTTCTTGCCGCTTTTCCTCTTTTCCTGTTTCACGAAGCAGAACACAGCGGGGTAATTTGATAGCTCTCTGCGATCTATTTAAAAAGGGAACAAAGGGCATTTAGTGCAGGAGACCCCTGGAGAGTCATGGTGTTATGTAAGAAAGCCTTTATCAAAACAGTTAATCTATCCTTAAAACTGATAATGTGCCTTCAGTAGAGCGCTCAGATGCAATGGAAGTTAAGGCTACTTTGCCTCTTAACAGCTATATAGCAGAGGGAACCTGTACAGGCAAGCTTTTCTTACCCTGTATAACCTGCCTCCTCTCTTACACAATTGTCAAAGGAATAGGAGCTGTGCCTTGCTTTGTATTGTGCCTCCATCACTTTTGCTATTCCTTTTGCTATTCCTGGAGCAAGCGTGTTACCCCAATGCCTGCATGGTGTGCCCAACTGCCCATGTGAACTGCATTTTGCTGTGGTTCTTAGCCTGAGCATCTTAAGGCAGAAGGATGCAACTGAGGCTCTTCTCCCCCGGTACCCTCTTGCACCTGGAACACCCCAAGGCTGCTCCCTTGCTGCTCCCATTTCTTTCATGTGTATGGCCCTCTCTGCCCTGCTTGCAACTCGGGATTCTGTTGAGCTGTCCGTTCATTTGCTAAAATTTCACGGGCTCCTGGACTCTGCCCTTGGATAGCCTGTAAGAGAAATTGCAAAGGTGAAAGGGAATTATGCAGAGTCGATACTGATGTATGGAGCAAGAGGTAATTCTAGGGCAACCAGTGTCCATAAAAGCTGCAGTGTCTTGGAAGAGAAATCGTGCTAGTTATTTTTCTTTCATGCAGAGGCCTTGTCTATAAAATCTCAAATTCCTGTACCTTCACTGTTGTTCACAAGCTAGGTTGCCAGCGTTTCCCCCTGGCTCACTCCTGTGCCTTTAACAAGTCCCCAGGAGATAGCATTGAGGAATACTTCCAAAATCCTCTTCATCCAAATTTCTCACGAGATTTTTCAGTTCTGGATTACCATGCATTAGGAATCTTCCATTGTTCCATTTATTTCCACATTTTATTCAAAGCACCCTGAATACACAGTTTATTGTGGCTTTCATTCATGCTTCCCCACACTCCTCTATATTGCTAATGAACATGTGCATGATAATAAAACAATGCAAAAAAAGAGGAATGTTGGTGTGATTGTATGCATGATTGCATCAAGATTCTTTTCATATGGTGTTTTACCAAACTGTATGTGTACCTGCGTGCACTGATAAAACACTGCCAAAAAAGCTTCACGATATGACCATACATGTAGTTGTACCAAGATTCTTTTCACGTTGGTGTTGCACCAATGGTCAGGCATGCATGTTTGCATCAATAAGACACTTATTGATGCAAACATGCACAAAAAGAATGTACACATAATTGTAACAAGATTCTTTTTGCACACTGATGCGTCCATGCCCTCCTGCACATCGGTAAAACACCAAACTAAAAGAATCTTGATTTTTCAGGGTGTTATCAATGGACATGTGTGTATTGGTGATGAGGGGCAGTTCTACTCCACTCCCATATCAATCTTGGCAGATGACGCATGCTGCTCCCAGAGCTAGCCCAGCATTTCTTGCCATAAGTCCGGGTTATTTCAAACTCCTCTTGTGATGGATTTTCCTGTCACAGCGGCTTTAGTGCAGTGTGGAAGTGTGTGTGACCTCACCTGACTTTGGTGTGGGCTGGTGGAAGTGGCGCTGATTGGCGGAAGGGAAAGTAGCATGGAGTGGGGGGAGAGCAGAGCGCTAAACATGTCTACCCGGAGGTAACTCTCTGCCTCTCACTTTAAGTAGTGGAGCTTGGGAGTGGAGATGGGAGCCAGCCAGTGCTGTTTAAACTGTGCAGCTACACAGGAGCACAGCTGAAAAATAGTGGCTTAGTCAATGTGTCTCACTTTAAATAGTCATTCAGCTTGGGAGTGGAGATGGGAGCCAGGCCTGCGGTTTTGAAGCTGTGCAGCTACAAAGGAGCACAGCTGAGAAACGGTGGAAGCCTGTTGATTCGAAGCTGTGCAGCTAAGAAAGGGTGATTGCCAGGGTGGATGATTTTCGTGAACATTACTCAGAAGCACTTCATTGAGCCTGTGTTTGGGGGGGGGGGCAGCCTGTTGATTTGGCAGTTAATATGCATCAGAGACAACGTGCTAGTCGCTCTCCCTCCTCCCCAGCTCCCTCCTCTCTGTTCTCAGTGCCTGCTTAGTCTCTGGTGGCAGTGGCTGCCTGCTTGCCTGCCTGCCTGCCTTCCTGAGAAATGTGTGTGTGTATGTGGGGTATGCGGGGTTTGTCATGAATGTCTACTCGTAAGCATGTCCTGTAGTGCACTTCTTTGAACACGCGAGGGAGGGGGAGCAGGCCCCCACTCATGGGCTGCCCTGCACCTACGCGATTGCTGACGTTCAGTTCTACTCATGGCGGGACTCGCACACCCCACCCCAACTAACGTGGCTTCAGTTCCCATATACAGTTCAAAAGTGAAGGAATACAGCACTGTGTGTCCCGTGGAAAGAGCACATTCGATTCTGTGAAACGCGGATTTTGCCCAAATCGCTTCGCAAAGCGTTTCCATTTAGATGGCCCCCAGGAAAATTGAAGGAAATGAAAACTGTGGCAAACTGTGCATGCTCTAATTCTGGAACTACTTTCAGAAATTCTCCTAGTTAAACTGGAATTCAGGAGTAGTGCAGTGCTAGGCAATGTGAATGAACAGAAAGGGGAAATCCACTCATCCAGAACAGAAATAAAGCAGAAGAAGATTTTCCCCTAGCATGGGGATTAACTACAGTTAAAGCTTCACCAGGTTCCCCCCTGCCATCCCCAGCGCAAAAGAGCCTGCCAGGGGAAAAGTTGTCAAGCATATTCATAAGCCAAGTGCATTGAAACAAATAAACAAAAAAAATCTAAGTCACTGCTAGGGCTCCTGTGCCTTTAAGAAGTTAATATGATGATGTTACATACTTTTTCAACAAATGCCCCACCTCAAGTCCAGCTTGCGTGGCGTCTGGGTGGGCCATTGCGGGCGGGTGGGGTGAGGCAATGTGCTCGGCTGCAATGGATGGCCTGAAGTGGTGCCACTGGAGGGGGGAGGGGGCCTACTGGAGATCATGCTGACTCAAACGCAGTGGGGAATGAGTGTTTGCCTCACGTATTTATGCAGCCCCCACCTGTCCCAGTAATGCCAGCAGGGGGGTCACCGTGGCACACTCTGGCTCTGCTGCTATTGCTGCTGCAAGCACTTTGGACACTTCCTTTTCCCCCCAGACACAGCCAGGAGGTGACGCCACACCCCTTTCCTGGGCCTTCGGCCTGGCAACCAGTCACACTGCTGGTGGCTGGTTTGCGTCAGCCTTCTTCGGCCATGACAGCTTGTTTGGCAGGGCCCGGCAGGGCCCGCGGAAGCAATCCAGTCACAGTCCACCTTGATACATACAGACCCTTATGAAAAAGTTGACAAGGATGCCATACCCACCGGTAGTACATACATACTGCTAAGTTTTCACTTTTTGCCCGCCACTAGGGATAAGATTTTACGCGGAGAATTCATTGATGTTTTCTCCCTGTTATTTTGGGACCCAGACCCAAAGGAGATAAGGAGAAAGGAGAAATAAGGAGAAATCAGGTGATAAGGAGAAATCAGGTGATAAGGATCAAGACAAAGGCAGGCAAAAGAAAGTTGCTCACACCTGGGCCAATTGGCTGCCCAGTTTTTTAATTTATATGACACCGGAGGATGAGCCTCTCAGTTCGGAAGGTGTCCAATATACTATTGGGGAAGAGCAGAGGGAATTTCCAAGAAGCACCAGAAAGAGTGAAGTGGCTGGGCCAAAGCCGAAAGGACACTCAGGTGTGGATGTGTCTGGTGGTGAAAAGAAAGTCCGATGCTGTAAAGAACAATATTGTTTAGGAACCTGGAATGTAAGAGCAATGAATCAAGGTAAGCTGGAGGTGGTCAAACGTGAGATGGCAAGATTGAACATCGACATCGTGGGAATCAGCAAACTAAAATGGAGAGGCATGGGCGAATTTAATTCAGGTGACCATTATATCTACTACTGTGGGCAAGAATCCCTTGGAAGAAATGGTGGGAGAAGCAGTACTGGGGTACAATCTCAAAAACGATAGAATGATCTCAGTATGAATCCAAGGCAAACCATTCAACATCACAGTAATTCAAGTCTATGCCCCAACCACTGAGGCCGAAGAAGCTGAGGTTGATTGGTTCTATGAAGACCTACAACACCTTCTAGAACTAACACCAAAAAAAGATGTCCTCTTCATCATAGGGGATTGGAATGCTAAAGTACGAAGTCAAG
This sequence comes from Heloderma suspectum, assembly GCF_057233095.1. NCBI lineage: Eukaryota > Metazoa > Chordata > Lepidosauria > Squamata > Helodermatidae > Heloderma > Heloderma suspectum. The sequence continues at coordinate 173,161,022 of NC_139461.1, forward strand.
AAATCACCAGGATAACAGGCAAGCATGGCCTTGGTGTTCAAAATGAAGCAGGACAAAGGCTAATAGAGTTTTGCCAAGAGAACACGTGGATCATAGCAAACACTCTTTTCCAACAGCACAAAAGGCAACTCTACACATGGACATCACCAGATGGTCAATATCAAAATCAGATTGATTATGTCCTTTGCAGCCAAAGATGGAGAAGCTCTATACAGTCAGTAAAAACAAGACCTGGAGCTGACTGTGGCTCAGATCATGAGCTGCTTCTTGCAAAATTTCATCTTAAATTGAAGAACGTAGGGAAAACAACTAAACCATTCAGGTATGACCTAAATCATATCCCTTATGAATATACAGTGGAGGTGACAAATAGATTTAAGGGATTAGACCTGATAGACTGAACGCCTGTGGAACTATGGATGGAGGTCTGTAACATTGTTCAGGAGGCTGCAACTAAATCCATCCCAAAGAAAAAGAAATGCAAGAAAGCAAAGTGTCTGTCTGATGAGGCTTTACAAGTAGCTGAGGAAAGAAGGGAAGCGAAAAACAAGGGAGAAAGGGGAAGATATATCCAACTGAATGCAGAGTTCCAGAGAACAGCAAGGAGAGACAAGAAGGCCTTCTTAAATGAACAATGCAAAGAAATCGAGGAAAACAATAGAATGGGAAAGACTAGAGATCTTTTCAAGAAAATCGGAGAGCTCAACGGAACGTTTTGTTCAAAGACGGGAATGATAAAGGACAAAGGAGGCAGGGACCTAACAGAAGCAGATGAGATTAAGAAGAGGTGGAAAGAATACACAGAAGAACTATACAGGAAAGATCTTAATGTCCCTGATAGCCATGATAGTGCCGTCACTGAACTTGAGCTGGACATCCTCGAGAGTGAAGTCAAGTGGGCCTTAGGAAGCATTACTAACAACAAAGCTAGCAGAGATGACAGTATTCCAGCTGAGCTATTTAAAATCCTAACAGATGATGCTGTTAAAAGTGCTGCACTCAATATGCCAACACATTTGGAACACTCAACAGTGGCCACAAGACTGGAAAAGGTCAGTTTACATTCCAATTCCAAAGAAGGGCAACGCCAAAGAGTGTTCAAACTACCACACAATTGCGCTCATTTCACATGCCAGCAAGGTGATGCTCAAAATCCTACAAGCTAGGCTTCAGCAGCATGTAAACCGAGAACTACCGGAAGTACAAGCGGAGTTTCGAAGAGGCAGAGGAACTAGAGATCAAATCGCCAACGTTCGCTGGATCATGGAGAAAGCAAGAGAATTCCAGAAAAACGTCTATTTCTGCTTCATTGACTACGCTAAAGCCTTTGATTGTGTGGATCACAACAAACTGTGGCAAATTCTTAAAGACATGGGAGTACCAGACCACCTTGCCTGTCTCCTGAGAAACCTGTATGAGGGTCAAGAAGCAACAGTAAGAACCGGGCATAGAACAACCGATTGGTTCAAAATTGGGAAAGGAGTACGACAAGGCTGCATATTGTCGCCCTGCTTATTTAATTTATATGCAGAGTACATCATGAGAAACGCCAGGTTGGATGAATCACAGGTCAGAATTAAGATTGCCGGGAGAATTATCAACAACCTCAGATACGCAGACGATACCACCCTACTGGCAGAAAGCGAAGAGGATCTCAAGATCCTGTTGTTGAGGGTGAAAGTGGAGAGTGCAAAAGCTGGCTTGAAACTCAACATTAAAAAAACGAAGATCATGGCATCTGGCCCCATCACTTCCTGGCATATAGAAGGGGAAGAAAGGGAAGCAGTGACAGATTTTACTTTCTTGGGCTCCAAGATCACCGCAGATGGTGACTGTAGCCATGAAATTAAAAGACGCTTGCTCCTTGGGAGGAAAGCTATGGCAAACCTAGACAGCATAGTAAGAAGCAGAGGCATCACCTTACTGACAAAGGTTCGTATAATCAAAGCTATGGTTTTCCCTGTAGTAATGTATGGCTGTGAGAGCTGGACTATAAGGAAGGCTGAGTGCCGAAGAATCGATGCTTTCGAACTGTGGTGCTGGAGAAGACTCTTACGAGTCCCCTGGACTGCAAGGAGGTCAAATCAGTCCATCCTAAAGGAAATCAACCCTGAGTGCTCATTGGAAAGACAGATACTGAAGCTGAAGTTCAAATATTTTGGCCACCTAATGCAAAGAGAAAACTCCCTGGAAAAGACCCTAATGTTGGGAAAGATTGAAGGCAAAAGGAGAAGGGGACGGCGGTGGATGAGATGGCTAGATAGCATCACTGATGCAATGAATATGAACTTGAGCACGCTCTGGGAGAGAGTGGAGGACAGGAAGGCCTGGCGTGCTATGGTCCATGGGGTCACGAAGAGTCGGACACAATTTAATGACTGAACAACAACAAAAATTACAACAAAAATTCCCTGGGCGGGCCTGGGTCCTCACTAAATATCTGGATATGATGTACTCTGAATATGAGGGTGGGGCTTGGCTGGCCTATGATGAAGCCTTTTGTATGAGGGGCGCTGTCGACCCCTCCCTCCCTTTGGACATCAAGGAACAGTATTTGTGGCTTCAGTTCATGATTCCAGCCAGGCCAGGATTTGGCGATAGATCCGACAGCGGTCATATTTTGGCCAAACAGCCACCCATTTCTACTGTTTGGCTGAATGTGGGGCAGGCGGTTCAACACCACTTGCTTTGCTGGGAGTATAGTTCTAGAGGCTCCTGTTCCTGAAACCCGTACCACTTCCGCCACGAATGTTCCATTTGTGGTGGACAGCACCGATGCACCACCCGTCCCAGACTCAAGGGTTGGTGGGGTCACCCGCGAGACAGACAAGGAGGTAAGAAATCCGGGGGCGGGAAACAACCTCCTCCCAAAGGGACCTAGCCCGGTTAGGACTGAGTCCCTCTGATGGCTCTTGGGGCAATATCCAAGGAGGGAAGATGCGGTTTACCTAGACCAAGGTTTTATGCATGGTTTTAGAATCCCTTTTCAAGGTGAGTGTAATGCTCAATTCGCTAAGAATCAGAACTCTGTTCTCAGTATGGTCCAGCTGGTAAAAGCCAAAATTGACAAGGAAGTTGGCTCGTGGCGGGTTCTCGGACCATTTATAGCACCACCTATCCCTAACTTGTGGGTTTCTCCCTTGGGCATTGTTCCCAAAAAGGTGATGGGGGAAATACAGGTTAATCCACAACCTCTCCTTCCCAAAAGGTGGTTCTGTAAATGACGAGATCCCAGAGCATTTGTGTTCAGTACATTGTACTCCCTTTGATTCCGCAATATCCATGGTCCGGAATCTCGGCCACGGGGCACTGATGGGCAAGTGCAATATAAAGTCGGCCTTTTGCATCTTGCCCGTCAATCCTTTGGATTTTGACCTTTTGAGGTTCTGTTTCCAGGGAATGTTTTACCTGGACAGGGCCCTCCCCATTGGATGCTCCATCTCCTGCGCCATTTTTGAGAAGTTCAGCACCTTCTTGGAATGGGCAGTGAGAGATACAGTGGGGACCCCATGTGTGGTCCATTATCTGGATGATTTTTTGTTCGCTGGCCCTCACGATTCTACACTTGTGTGCTGACTTAATGCAGGGTTTTGCCTCCATGGCGGATGAGCTAGGTGTCTCTCTGGCTCATGAAAAAACTGATTTCAGTTTTAAAAACTGGTCCAATCTTCAGTTTTAATGTTTTGGGGGATTGAGGTGGATACGATCAACCAATGTTGCAGGCTCCCAAATGACAAACTCCTGGTCCTGGGGGAAAAGATAACACATAATAATGCATTCCCACACATTGCAAGAGGTGGTTGGTCATTTAAATTTTGCATGTCGGGTAGTTGCCCCAGGCCGGGCCTTCCTAAGACGGCTCTGATGGGCCATGCATGGACTGCAGTGACCGCACCACCGAACCAGAGTCACCTTGGCCATGCGACTTGACCTCGAGGTTTGGCTTCAATTTTTGCAGGAGTTCAATGAGCGCAAGTTGCTCCTCGAGGCCAACTTGCAGGTTCATTCTGATGCTGCCGGGTCCCTGGGTTTTGGGGTGATCTGGGGTGATCGTTGGTGCACGGAACTATGGCCTGAGGGTTGGTTAGCAGACCAAATTACCAAGGATTTAACATTTTTGGAGTTTTTCCCAATCTACGTAGCTGTGCACATATGGGCTGGCCAACTTGCCAGTTCGGTGGTTCATTTTTGGTGTGACAATCAGGCCACTGTTCACGTCATCAACACCCTGTCTTCCAGCATTGCCAGAGTTATGTCATTGGTAATGGCGTTCACGCTGCATTGCCTGTGACGTAATATCTGGTTCCGCGCCTGACACATACCTGGCCTAGACAATCCGATCGCCAATGCTTTGTCGTGAAACCAGGTCGAACGGTTCCGGGAGTTGGCCCCATGGGCACGTCCACTGCCAGATCCCATGCCAGCAGCGCTATGGGAGATTGGCGGACTGAGGCAGAGCTCGCCGTGATGAACTCCATGGCTCCTGGCACCAGAGCTGCTTACGACAAGGCAGGTAGGGAATTTCATGATTTCTGATGCAATCGGCAGTTACAACAGTCATGGCCCATCCCTGTGGATCATATTTTGCAATTCTGCGTGTCTTGCCGGAATAGGGGGCTTTCGGCAAGGAAATCAGCGGCAAGCTGGCAGCTCTTGCCTTTTGGTCTAAATTTAAGGGCGTGTCAGATAACACTCTTGATTTCAGGGAGCGGCGAGCCATTCAGGGTTGGGCCAGGATGTCACTCCCAGCCGCTGATTCCAGGCACCCCCTTTCTCCGGACATCCTCTTAGGACTCAGGGATTGTGGCCATCCATATGTGCTTCTCATTTTGAAGCATCATTGTTTCACGTAGCTGCTTTAATGGCTTTCTTTGGGGCTCTACGGATTTCCAAGTGGGTCGTAACATCAAAAGGTGATGTGTCTGACAGAGCTCTGCAATATTCCAACATCCAGGTCCATCCTGATGTTGTTAGGATTTTGCTCCGGTGGTCCAAGACCGGTCAGGCAGGTCGGGGTGCCGTGGTGTCCCTTCTACCAGCACGGGCTGAGGAGCTGTGCTCCATTAGGGCAATGGCCGTTTTTCTGGATTTGAAGGGGCCCTTGGAAGGTTCACTGTTTTGCCATTCCGATGGTTCTCCTCTTATGAAATATCAGTTTTGGGCTGTGACTAAGTCAGCACTGGGTACCCTTGGGTCTAGGTAAGTTTCGCTTTGGGACACATTCTTTCCGAATAGGGGCCGCGTCTCTGGGTTTCTCAACCGACCAGGTGAAGGCGGTGGGCAGATGGCGCTGCAAGGCCTTCAGGGTTTACGTCAAGCCTCTACCTTGATATGGTGGTGACCCCCCTCCCCCCAGTTTATTCCGGTTCTTACTGTTTTCTTGCTCTCCCTAGATCGATGGAATGGACGTGAACCCGTGCGGGTGCTCCTATGCGGACACAGCATGGTGTTCTGGGCTGGTTGGAGGGCTTCCCGGTCAGGCTGCGGACCTTAGCTCGGACTGTCCCGGCATACCTGCGTACAGTGGCTTGGCAGACGCAGCATGCGGTGGGAGCGCCTCCTACCCACCCTATTCCATCAAGGTTTGGTGCGTGTCTCCCTGCAGGTTTTGATGCTGCATCTTAGGGGAACAACCTGGGTTGTTTAAAAGGCAAGGGCCTTATTTTGCAAGCATTGGGGGATTTTCAGGTTATCAGGTGCTGTTGGCCGGGGGTAACCATCGTTTGGTCATGCTTGCTTCCCAGACTTTTCTGGCGGAATGTGGAGAACCAGCAGGCCATTGAAAGGGCTCGCCAGAAAGTTAACAGGAAAATAGCTCTGGGGCTATTCCAATACAGAGGTGGGATTATTTCTCATCCAGAAATTCTACGGACATGGGGGGAGCTCTATAGGCAAGACGGGGTGCACCTGTCCGATTTAGGGAATTATATATTTCTGTTGGATCTGCAAAGGGGCCTGCGGGAATTAATTCAGTGCAGGTGGGGGGAGTTTGACTAAGCAATAAGCTTGTCACTCCCTGTGGCTGTTAGGATGGGTATTGGGGATGAGAATAGGGACAGTGAACATTCAGAGGCACAGTTATTGTGACAGGTGATGCCTGAGGCCTCCTGCTCTGGGTTTCACGGCCCATCAGGGGGATATGGGTTACCTGGGAGGCCAACTCACCTCACCCACCCGGTGTTGTATGGCCTGGGCGGGGGTGACAGAGGAAGGTCTACCTCCCCCAAAAGGGGTAGCCCTGTGGGGTGGTGAGATGACATGCCACCACACAGGCTTTGAATGTTTTCACCCATTTCAGGGACACCTAGGGGCTGCCCCAGTTTAGTTGCTCATCCTGTTTTTTCCCCTTTGCAGATTTATCAATAAATGTGGCCCAATTTGAACCCAAGAACTTGTGTCAGCCTCTTTATTTCCCCATCTCCGTTTGCAACATGTTTTTCAACATACTTTTTCAACAACATGTTCCTGGGAAGGCAGGGTTTGGCAGCACCTTCCATCTTAGGGAGGCCACGTGTTCTGCTTGACAGGGGAGAATCCTCTATTTGAGCAGGTCCTCTATTTGAAGGGCTGTCTAATCTAAGACCAGGTTAAAGATAAAGAACCCTAAGAAGAGAGAGCAAAGAGAGGCCATGAAGTTGCCCATCCTCAGTTAGCACCTGGACATCAGACTGAGGAAGGCACACAGGAAGTCATCTGATTTTCCCACTATGGTGAGATGTATTTCTGTTCAAATTATAGTAATTATTTCTACATTTTAATCTATACATATAAATCAGCAGGGAATATCCAATGGGGTGCTGTGCCCTTGCCAATTCCATTGCGTCCCCACTGATTCCAACTCCACAAGTGAGTTCCACCACTTGTGCAACAAAGATACAGCACTCAGATCTGAGTGCTTCCACTTGTTTCAAGGCTTCCTATAAGAAGTGTTAAATCTCTGTTGTGCAAATGGTGTTGTGCAAGCAGAATTGGCGGGAGAGGCCGCTTGTGCAACAACCCATTGGAAACTGCACACTATATGTAATTTTTATGCAAATCTGTGTCCTCTTGTTTGGTGATGCATTTTCTCCTTTTTGGGCAATGCATAAACAGGCACCCTAATCCCTTCCCATAATTTGTTGTTTGCACCTCAGTTCAGTGGGAGTCATTGCCTCGTAAGCATGCTTAGAATTGCAGTTCTGCAGCCCAAGCCCCTGCATGCTTACTCAAAAGTGAGTTCTACTGGGTTCAGCAGAGCTTACTCCCAAGGAAGTGTGCCTACAAATGCAGACCTAGGGTGCCTGCAGCTCACTGCTCAGAATGTTGCTTGTTCTGCTTCTGATTGGCTCCAGCAAATCTCATAGATCTGGGCAATAGGTATACAGGGAAATACATTCCCATAAATATCCTGGACCATGATCTTACCCTCAGTTTTTAGAGCAGGGGTTCCTATTCCAATGGGGTATATGATGGTGATAACAGCAGCTTGAGCTGTAGACATTAACAGATGGTAACGTTTATCTCCAAGCAATAAAAAGCTTCACCTGCTGATTTCTGCATATCGAGTTGCTGCTGGAAGAAGAAGACCAGGGCTGGGCCATTTTCTCTCAGGTCAGTTGTTAACCCTAATTGGTGAAATGGTGTAGAGGCTGTTGCAGTAAACCAGGGAGATCTCATTTGCTTTGGGCTTGTGACAGTTGTAGTCTGGATTGTGCTAAATTAATCTGTGGTGGCATCATATGAAGTGCAGATGGGATGGTGACAGGGGACATGGAAGCACACATGGAACAGTTGTACATCTTAGTTTGGGGTGGGCAGAGGGTAGATCAGGCTTTACTGGTAGATCTCTAGGTGATTTGCAGCAGATCAACCAGGGTTTCTGAATCCCAATTGTCTAACAATAGCAACAACTAAAAGCACCACCACCACCAGGGAGAGCCAGGAATAGATTTTCGTGTGAAAGGATTTGGTATTTTGCTTTTTTAAAAAACATTTTATTCATTTTCCAAAACAAAATCAACCGAAAGTAAAAAAGAAGTAAATAGATAAAAAGAAATACATCAAGTTTAAGAGAGCAATCCTATAGCCACTAGACAGTGTCTAGATGGCTGTCGGATTTTTCGGTTTCTGGGAAACGTGTTCCCCTCCCCCACCACCTTGTAGGTAGTCTAGTTCTTGCCCTTCTCCGTGCTTGTAAATGCAGTGTGGAGCGGGTGAAAAGGGGGCATTCCCAGGGGTTGGGAGGGGAGGAGACCGCAAAAGCCTCATTACGATGCTTCCTATGTGCCATGCAGCCTCCCCCACTCCTGCTCCAAAGTCCGCAGCTAGACAGCCAAAATCGGCTGTCTAGGCACAAATGCGGGGTGGCCGGAGCATGGAGGAGAGGATCCCCTCCATGCTTCGCCTGCCCTGCATTGGATAGTCACCCGCCTCCAAGTTCAGAGGCGGCCAATTATCCCGATAAGATTGTGCTCTAAATCTAATTATTGACAGAGGGGAGTACATTTAACATCTATTCAAATTTTTCTGCTTTACTTTACAGATCAAGATATAAGTGGAATCCATAGACTGCATAAAAGTTTTTATTATAATTCTTCAATATATCAAGTTTATATTTAATCTCTTTTCCGTAATCTGAGGAAAGGCTTTGACAAATACTGCTGTGTAAGTCCCTGATCAGTATATAGAACAAAATCCTGCCATATTTTATAAAAGTCAGATATTTTGACTTTGCCTTTAGCTAATTTCAGTTGATATGCCAATTTTTCTGCCATGGCTATTTGCCATAATTACATGTACCATGATTTCAATGTTAAAAGTTCTGCAGTTTTCCAACTTTTAGCTATGGCTCTTCAGGCTGCTATCAGCATGAACTCAATTAAATCCTTAGATGTCACTTTTGCATTTTGTTCCTCCCATATTGTTAATAGGGCCAATGCTGGTGTCACGTGTATGGTTTGATGTGTAACATTTGCCATTTCTAAAAATATGATGTTCCAAAACTGTGACACAAAAGGACATGTCCACCACATATGAATATATAAACCTTGCTGATTGCAGTTTCTCCAGCATTTGTGTTATTTGTGTTGGTGTCAAAGCATTTGTGAGCTTAGTTCTGGTTCTGATCACAAATTCTTGGGCTCAGGATGTGCTGGGCATATGCTCAGAGGCACCCTGTTCCTTCATTCGTAGTGTATGTCCGTCCACCCACATCACTGTTTTGCATCTGAGCTCTGGTTGGTGGACCTTGGGGTTCTAGTAAAAAAAATGAAGTAGATCCTGCAAGCCTGAAGTCTGCCCATGCCTGCCCTAGATGAACAGAGGTTTTCTGTGGGCTGTGCCCCCTGGCCACTGTCCCTTTTACTGCTGGGCCCTGCGCCTTGACCCAGCCTCCTCCACCACCACTACCCCGAGTACAGAGTTTTGTCTCATGAGCTGGGCACCTTTGTATCGTCCCTCATCTTTGACCCCACTTAGTGCCTCAGAGGTGCTCAACCCCCTCAAAGCACAATATGAAATTGGAGATCAGCCCTCCATCCCCCGTGAGCCTGGAACTCGCTGATTTTCCTCTGTACTTCAGAAGCATTATGAGTGCCGCATGTTACCTCTCAGGGTCCTGATTAAATGCTGACTACTATGTATCACTTACTGTCAAATACTGACTGCTGCTGCATGTCAGCCATTGAGTATTTACTGTCAAGTGTTGACTGCCGTGCAAACCCACTGAATGTCATATACTGACACTGAATATGAAACATTTGCTAAATATCCACATTGTCGCCATCAGATATTCACCATCAAATTTTGCAGTGACAACTGTCAGTGGGCTCCAGCTGCAGCCAGAGGCAAGAGGCTAAAAGACAACCTTTCTAGAGGCAAAATCTTGTATTGCATGCTTTCATATCCCTTTTCAAAACTCTAATCTTAGCTCTTACATAATCGGCTTGATGGGCCCCAGAGGTCAAGAGGGTGTCAGCTGCTGTGCCTACTAATTAGAAAGCTTCTCGAAACAAACAGAATTGGGGAGGGAGATTTAAATGAGAAAAAGAATTTCGTGTCTGGAACAATCCTCTGTTCATCTTGGATATCTTGGGCAGTCCCCTTGTCTTCAGCCCCATTTGAGATGTGGGACTGGTGTGGGCCATCCCAAAGTGCTCCTCATGATGCAGAACTTCAGATTCCACCAGCATAACCCAGTTAGTCTGTCGTAGCAAAAACAACCAAGAGTCCTGTGGAGCCAAAAGACAGACAAATGTACTGTGGCATTAAGTTTGCAGAATGTCATACGTTACCAGTCCAACATGAGAGCAAACCACAGAACAGTGGCAGCCACACCACAAATTATACATGCCATGGAAGAATGCGACAGTGTTACTGGCAAATTGTCGCAGAGTCCTATGAATACACAAGACTTTTCTGCAAGAGCAAGATAAAAGAAAAAAATAGTTGTCAGTTCAGGCTTCTTATGCCTGGCATATTGGGCTTACTGTAAAACTACTATCAGAACTGGATTAACTATAGAGCCAAGTTAGGCATATACCATGCGGTCTTCCACACGTTCCTTTCAGAGCCCTGTTATCAGGCAGTCCAAAATGTACACTGGCTGCCCTTTGGATCAGGTATAGATTACCTATTCAGTGGGATCTCCGGCAGGAGGAGGGAACTGTAGGCAGTTCAAGCAACAAAAATCACAGCCCAGAATCCTCCTGCTCATGGAATCAGATGATCTCAGAAAGCCAGTCCAAGCTACTGCTATAAAGCTCCAAAGATCTGCTGCACTCTCTCAGTCTGGACAACTAATCATGGAGGGAATCCACCACGCTACATACCAGGAAACAGAGCAACCCTACATTTCATAAGAACCACTGCCTCTACTCAGACATAAGGTCTCCCACCAGTATGTGATTAAGCCTTGGGCTCACACATTCCCCCTCCCCTCCCCTCCCCTCCCCTCCCCTCCCCTCATCTTTGCTATGTTAGCGGAGGAGATTGGAAGCTTCTACTTTGGATTTCCAATCAACCACAGCTGCCTGTGATGTCTGAACTCAGGGAAGAGGGAACTGTTGTTTGTTTAAACTATAGTTAGTGAGAACAAGCCAAGACTAAACCATGATTTTCGATCCTAGGTTGTTCTGGAACCATAGTTTAAACAAACCACAGTTCCATGAGTTCAGATGTGACAGGGAACTGTGGTTAATTTGAAAGGAGAAACTTGAACTTCTCCTTTGATGCACAAAATAGAGGAGGGAGTGGGAACATGTAAGCCTGAGACTCCAGCAGGCTTGTTCATCTAGCAGGAAAGTTTGAGTTTTCATAGCAAAGAGCATGAATAGCTTTCATTGTACATCTCTCTTCGTCCCTCTCTCCTTCCCTCTCTCTTTTTTTTTACAGGAGAGACTATTCCTGGCAGAGTTCTTTGTCTTTGAATCTTCCAGTCTCAACACATTGATAAAAGAAACCATATTTTTCCTTTCCCTCTATGGTATTCCACTTGAAGTCACCTTAATTTTAGATTCTGAATTAATGTATGTCAAAGTTCTGATGCATTCCACATATTTCTTGTTTGTTATTCTCTATATCCAGCAGAGGGCAGGGTTGGTTTTACACACACACACACACACACACACACCAACATGTAACTGCAAGACATGATAGAGAGGCAGGAAACATTTCCCCAAAGTAGCCATATAGGTACGTTCTCTGATCATTTCAGTTAAGGCTGTAGCAGAGACACAAAGTTTTATAATATAGGCAGCAGCATCAGTAGGTAATCTTTGGGGTATTATAGAAAGAGATCAAATTTGAGGCTGGTTCACACATGCTTGCTTGTTGATTGATTATGGCAACATTGCTTTTCTACACCAGGCATGTATTGTGCACTCATCATTCCCTACTCATGATTATTTAGGGGTTCTTTAGATGATGACGTGACACTCCAGTTTCACTTCTGTTTTTAAAGAGCTTTTTTAGAGCAGGGAATGCAGTATTATTTCTGAAAGTGAAAGAAAATGCTTTTCCCACTTGTGTATTTGCGTTATTCCACTGTGCCACAGTGCCACCTAAGGGTTATGCAGTGGAGAAACAGGAAAGAAAATGTTCTTTGTGTAGTGCTCAGAGCTCAGTTCTGCAATGAAACCAAAAGTAGATAGAGATGATTAACAGACTTGTGTAGAAAAGCACATAATGGCTTGCATGTGAAAGTCAACCCAAACCAAAACCCGAACAAAGTACTTATTCCTGATCCAGAGCAGAACCTGAACCTTATTCAAAAGTCTCTGTTGAACAGGAACAGAATGTTAATAAAGGTTGCCAGTTCAAGATAATGATTCAACTTCACCAAAAACCACAACCAACTTCAGGCCTCAACCTCGAATAAATTGTGAGCCTCTAAAGCACAACTGGAAGAGGATACAATAATACTATAAAATAATAAAAACGATAAAAGACAGCAATTAAAACTGTTCCACAGGCTAACACATATAGAGAATTTTAAATGCCTATGTATTTGAAGGACCATCTACACTCATAAGAACCTATAATCTACATTTGCATGAACGTGCCTGGAACCTACAATCAGTCACAGAGGCCCTGCTCAGGGGCCCACCCCAAAACAGGATCTTTTCTGTGGTGGTCACATCATTGTGGAACTCTCTCTGCATGCCTGGCTCCCTCGCTGACTGCTTTTAAACAGGCTCTAAAAGCCTGGTTGTTTAAAAGCTATTTTTACTTGATTAATCTGAGGTTGGCCCATGCTTTTACATTGTAAATTTAAACTGTTGCTACTATCTTTGCATGCATGGATTTGCACACTAAGTTGCATTTGCACACATTCATCCTTTGTTACCCTTTCTTCTCTTACCTTCCCTCCCTCCGTTCTCTTCATGCAATCAAATGTTAGATTGTAATCGCCCTCTCTCTACGCATGCGCAGAATTTCTTATGTGGAGATTACAAAAAATAATCTTGCAGTAGCAGTTTCTGAGTAGTTATCAAAGGCAGCCCTGCATGTAATGCATTGCAGTGGTCTAACCTGGATGTTACCAGAGCATGGATAACAGTGGCCAGGCTGTATCTATCAAGCACCAGCTTTGCTTTGTGCCACTTGGGCATCAAGAGATAGGGTGGGATCTAAGGGCACCTTCAAGCTATAAACTTGATCCTTTAAGAGGAGGGAAATCCCATTCAGAGCAGACAAAACACTACCTCTTAGATCAGGAGAATGGCCTACATCGTATCTGGATTAAGCTTCAGTTTACTCATCCTCATCCAGTCCATTACTGATCTCAAACCCCAGTTCTGCACATCCACCACCTGAAAAGGAGAACTGACTGGCATTAGCATTCTGATGACATTTAATTCCGTATCCCCAGATAAGCAGCAGTTTCATGCAGATATTAAATAACATGGGAGATAGAGTTTTGCACGCCAGAATTCTATTCTGGATTCTTTTTTCAATTAAAAAGTCAGGAAAGTAGAAGCACTTGTAAAGTATACAATGGCAGTTGTGGGGAGCTAACAAACGTGTTAGTTGTGTGCTTCATAACTGACGTAATACACACGGCCATATAAAGCGGGGCACGGGGGCTGGTCTATAAGGCCATTGCATCCAGGGTCTAAAATTACCTAGCTGCACCACGGCTTGGGCTGAGATGGGCAGTTCAAGTTAAGATTGCCACAGGGTTCTGCTCCCTATCCCCACCACCCCTGCTGCCCCTGCCTTTACTCCTTTGACCTTAACAACAGCATGGCATGCAGAAATTAAACAGGTGAAGCTTTTTCAAGCAAGGAGATAAATTATGGGCAAAGATTGTGTGACAGGGTGCTGTTAAAGACCCAGGAGCAGAGCCAGTAAAAACACTCCACAAACCTAGTTCAAGTTAAAGCCATGTGGCTCCTGCATAAATCAAAACGTGGCTATTCCACATCTTACAGGCTCAACTTTTCAACCCTGAACTTTTGGCAGAGTAGCAAGAAAAGATGCCATCCACCCACTTGTGTTTACTTGCAGGATTTTTTTTGATTGATTTAAAAACAAAAAACCCAGCCCCCAACATATTAATCCTTCTGCACCGTTTGAGCTCTTGCCTAGTCGCCTTTTATTCCCTCCTGCTCTTGTGAGATTGGACAGGGCATTTTTCTCAAGCTCAGCATTCAGCCTGGGACAAGAACTGAGTGTCCTGTGCGTTGCACTTGCACGGTTGTGCCGTGATTCTTCGCTACCTTTGTTCTCCTTCCTTCCCTCCACCCATCCCCTTGCCTTTTTAAAATCACTGAGCTAGAAACAAACATGGAGAACAAATAAAGCATTTCCCAAATCTTGCCCCCACTGAGAAATGGGTAGCTTTGCACATTCAGTTTACAGGGGGAAAGAGCTCTCCTGCGGCATTTCCACTAAGGGAAAGTCTAGTAGCCTGACTATGAGGGCCTGGCATGATCCAGGCCTCAGACACTTGGTCAGTGACTCCAAGGGTTTCCACAGGTGATTTACTCCGAACTGGCTGTGTGTTGAGGTCGTTAGGGATACCTGACGTCGTGGCCATCCAGCAGCCACCCCGGAGCTTATCAGGGAAAAACTGGATTTCCTGAGACTGCTTGAAGACCGATTCTTTTCCTTAAGTCGGGTTCTCCCTGGTATAGTGGTTGTATGCCCCAACCCCTGCATTTAGCTCGGGTATGCTAGCCCTGCCCAGGGGTGTGCCTTTCACTGCAAGGGATGTTTCCTCCCATTGTGCTGAATGAGGCTTGCCCTCTGAATGCCCACAGAAATAACAGAAGCCCCTCAACTGACATGGCACAGCACGATCTCGAGGGTCCGATTCTCCTGTGTTTGGTTTATTGCCTTAGGAAGAAACTACTTTGACCCTTCATTATAGAGATCCTGCAGGTTAAAAAGGGGGCTGCTTCTGTCTTTGTGTTTACTGCTCTCTTTCCCACAACAAACTCATTAGTGTCTACTCAGAAGTAACTCCTATTGTGGTCAATGAGACTTGCTCCTGAAATACAGGTGCATCTGGAGCTTCAGGGGAAAGGAGAAAGGGGGGAGGAGGAAGCTTCTCTTATTGGTTGAGCAGCCCCTGCCAGTCAGATGACGTTCACTCCAACCCCCACCCGGAAGTATGTTCTATGCAATGATTTTTACTGCTGCAGAGAATCTGCCCGTGGAGCCCTACTCACAGCAAAGCTGATTCCTTTTTTAAAATCCAGTACTCCTCCATTAGCTTCTCCTTCCATTGTCGTGGAAACACAGTCCAAAGCAGAGCAGGTATATATAGATGTGGATCAGGAGGAACCACACGTTTCCCAAGCAGGTCTGAGTAAGGCCCAGTCCAAGGGAGAGCATGTTGGAAGTGTGGGCGCAACTCAGCTAGCTTCGAAAAGAAAAGGACTGATGTATCTGCATGGGAAAACAATAGAGAGAGGACCTCTAAGCTTCCTAGACTGTCCTCTGATCTGTGCTGACTTACTTCCAGTGCTAGACTGACAGGGTTGCAGACCTCAGTTTCTAATTCTTCATGCTGTTGCCTCTCAGAGAGGAGAACTCTCTTTGGATCTCCCTCCATCTTGAGTTGGAGACCCTCCTATACAACATGTATTTCCTGCAATAAATGCAAGCTTTCTTATTACTTTGACCCAGTCTCCAGTGTGATTTATCCAGGTTAAAGTGTGCTCCTTCAGCTAGGATGTCACATAGCTCAGCCTCATCAGGTGTATTGCTGTTCTGCCAACAGAGCAATCCTGAGGAAGATGATTTAATGCCCTACCCTGAAGGTGGTATCTCACAGCCTTAGAACCCAAATTCTATCCACTACCCAGGGCCCTCACTCACATGTAAACTCTCAGCTTGGAAGAGAAAATCCTACTAGGAGACCATTCAGTGACATTGGAAGAGTACAAGCCTTTAAGGAGCTCTGCTGCTTTCAGCGCCCTGGCAGTTCACAGCTAAGGGGCAGAGTTTGGGCAGTCAGCAGGGCTTTAAGAATAAGGTGGCCACTTACGCATCACCCCCCAAAAGAGGAAATGCATCACCAAAAAGGACACTGATTTGCATAAAATTTGAATGTGTTAATTTATATGTATAGATGCAAAAATTAGAATTATTTACTATAATTCAAATAGAAAGGCAATGCATCTCACCAGATCTTTGGCTATTGGGTACTATAGAAATGTAATAAAGAAATAATGGGGAAAACTATGGGCAGGTGATCTGTGCTTCTGCTCAGTCTGTTCCCCAGGTGCTAACTGTTGATGGACCACTTCAAGATCTCCCCTTGTTCTCCTGGTAATTGTCCCACTGTCAGTTTCTGTTCCCAAAGGGGGGCGGGGCGGCTTTCATCACTGGTTTTATTGCATTCTTTCTCCCATTTTTTTTAAACTAGTGTAGCACAATTTTTAAAAATGAAAAGAAAAAAATGAGAGGAAAGCAGGAATTGAAGCTTCCCCCTACAGGAACAGAAACTGGCATTGGGGCAATTAAGAGAGGCTATTCAAGCGTCAAATAGACTATTCACCACTAATCCCCCTGCTGGGATCAGCAGGATGAAAGAAAATGGACTGAACCCACAACTGGGAAGTGTTTAATTAAAGGCACACGGATCTTAATAGTGTTTTGCCTGTCTACCCTAGATAGGCTGGTGCTGCATTTGTGTTTTATTACCACCCCCAAATTGCCACAGTTGCAGTTGCCTTTGCTAAATGGGACTCACTCATGAGTAAGAAGAACTTGGGCATGGTGAGAGGCATTGCTATATAATGTAGTGCTATATGGAACCTCTGTTTAAATTCTGCTCCCAGCTAATTGCAGAAAAGCAATGCCTCAGCACCACTCAAGGGCAGTAGTACAGAAGCAGCCAAACAGTCATGGGTGGATGTAAGTTGCAGCCTGTCCCTTCTTAACACTTGGCCAACAGCTGGGCTACCTGAGAAATATTCTTCCTTCCCTGCCCCTCCTCCTCACTTCACAACTGCTGTGGATTAAAAAGTCCTGCTTCCAATTTAAGACCCCTTCTCTAATCCGGCTTCAGTGGTCTTATCTTATTAAACTCATTTCTGCCCTGTCCCCCAGATCACTCCCTGATGTCATCCCTGAGGCTGGAGCAGGGAGGGAAGTATAATAGTTGTCATTGTCAGTCAAGAGTCTAATACTCTTGCAGATCTGCTCAGAGAGGCCAGAGCCTGGCCTAAATTAAGAACATCTAAAAAATGCATTTTATTCACCCACCAAGAATGATCACTTAAATATGAAGTAAGGATACATTTCAGCTCCTTAAGGATTTGTGCCAGCATTTGTATTAAACAGAGCATCTTTGAAGGGACAGAAATAAAATTTGGCCTGAGGTCTTAGCGTAGGAACCCAAACCATACCTATTCCCCCCAATAACCCTCTATTATTCCCCAATAATCTACCTCACTGGTTTCCAGATATTCAGCATTAAAAAGGCATGAAATGGTGCATGTAATGGAGGCTCCAAAGAGAAATTCAGAATGAAAGGACATATAATTCTGTGCTAATTTTTTTGAAAAATCTTAAACATGAATTTCACTCTATATATGTGATATGCATACTTTATTTAGTAGCTCAGTTTAAGGCTGTGCTGATGGTTCTACCTCAGGCACAATTCATTACAATTTATCACAGTTCCTGCCCACTTTCTGAAAGTAGATCAGCCACTATACTTACTTACAATATCTGTTTCCTCTCTATATGCTGGGGTGGTCTGACATGGGAACTAATACTGGAGTGTGCCTGCCAGATATACATTTCCTTGCACAATACAATTTATTTAACTTTCTGTGAACAAGACCTCCTAATGTTACTGATCTGTATGAATTTTGAAATTCAAAAAATCACATTTGAGGAGTAATCTATTTGCTAGCATCAAAATGGGCCAGTTATGACATCTAATTGTGAAAATCAGCTTCTAGGTTTGGTGAAATATATTATCTTGAAGCTCCTATTTAAATTTGTGAGAGGGAAGCATAGTATGCTTCTTAACAGGATATGCGTATGCCACAGACCCAGTACAATTAACCGACTGATGGATGTAGCAAAAAGCCATAGGCCATAATAACACACCCTATGCAGTTTGGAATGCTTACCAAATATACAGTGAATTCTTTATGCACACACTGGCAAACAGTTAATCTGGGAAAGAAGGAGATTCTGCGCCTTGGAAAGTCAGCTGACCTGGATCTGGTGTGAAACAAGTCCTGGAGAGGGGTTGCATCTCCTTGAAGGACCAGGTGTGCAGATTGATAGGACCTGCCACTGTCTGGTAAGTTGCAGGTACCTGCTATGGCCAGGAGTGCTTTTTACAAGCTCCAACTTGTGCATTAGTTGTGGCCCTATCGGGAACCATCAGACCTGGGCTCAGTTACCCATGCACTGCTTACCACCAAAACAGACTACTGCAATGTGCTTTACGTGGATCTGCCCCTGATGATGGTTCAGAAGCTCTAATTGGTTCAAAATGTGGCTACCTGGATGCTGGGAGTGGGGGCAGGCAGAAAGCTGGAACACATAACTGCACTGGCTGCTAATAAACTTCTGTTCCTAATTCAAAGTGCTGGTCTTCACGTTTTAAACCTTAAACATAATAGGACCAGGTTATTTGAAGAACTGCCATCATCCATATAATATTATACACGAAGATCCGTGCCAGGGGTCTTTCTGAAATGCCTGTCATTAAGATCTCTTGGGCTGACATGCACAAGAGATAGAGTGGTGTCCCTTCCTATTTACATATGTCTAGCCCCTTCTTTCACGAAGAGTCGGACACGACTGAACGACTGAACAACAACAAGCCCCTTCTATGCAGGTGTTTAGCTAAGCAGTAAAGACCTTTCTGTTCTGTCCAAATGTGCATCTGAGTTCAAACTATGCGCTCCATCCACACTGCATTGCTTTCAGTTGAACTAATGCTTCAGACACACACCCTGATACTTATCCAAGAGCACATTCCATTGACAGAAATGCCGTCTGGACAGACAAAACAGTGTGGATAGATTTAGGCCTGCAGTTTCTGATCCAGCACGTGGTAGGAACAAAATATACAAGATGCAATTTTAAAAAAATGTTTTGCAGGTCCACATTTGTTTCTTCCATTAGCAAAGTTCCCAGTAGTTCTCAACATGGAACTGAAATCCTGATTATTCAAAGCTGATTGAAGCCTATAGGAGCTTCTCTCTCTCCATTGACTTTGGCATCAGGCTTTTGGATCCCAGCCTCATTGTAATTATCCCTTCTATTCTGGACAGATGTTTGCTAGATGAAGTCAGCCTTAATTGTGCATTCAAAAAAGATCCCTCTACGGTATGAACACCATGCTCCAGTATTTCAGCGGACTGGAGGGGCTGCCACGGGAAGGAGGGGGTGAAGAAGTCCATTTCCATCGGTATAGTTGATCCAGCATAAATCTGGATCCAACCCAACAATTGCAAGCCGGCTGTGTGGTGAAATAGTCATGTGACCTTTTCACCACATGCCACATTCAGCCCAGACCAGTGATGTCTTGAGCATCAACGATGCTGAAGAAAAAGCGCCCTGCTGGAATCAAGGCTTATACAGGGGAAGATGGTGCTGTCACTCCTCCCAGGCTACAGATGGCACAGAGCCCCAAGTGGAAAAGCTGACGGCATGGCCACTGCCATGGTAATCTTCTACTTACTAACTGGGCGTGTTGAGTTTTAGAAGGTGGGGGAAAATTGTACAAGGGCAGGTACATACGTGGGTGCAGAAGGGCCTGCCCTGATGACCATGGAAATGATGAATTGTTTTGAGGGAGCATGTTCAGTGACATGGTTTTGGTGATGCTAATAGCAATGGCAGAATTCAGGGATCACGATAACCCATCGTGATGAGAATGAGACTAGCTTCCCCTTGGGCTCGTGCATCTCTCCCCCTCTGGTGTAGCTGCAAGGAAGCGTTTGGAAGCCTTTGCTTCCATTTTAGATCAACCACAGTTTGCCATTTCTGCTGAATTCAACAAACTGTGGTTAATCTTAACTGTAGTTTGTTTGAAACAAGCCAATTTCAAACTGTGGTTTATGAAGCTGGCTTGTTTCAACAAACTGTGGTTATGATTAACCACAGTTTAGGGTTTGGACATAATGCTAGACTGTGGTTAATCAAAATTTGAAGCAAAAGCTTATGATTTCCTTACAGCCACACCAGGGGAGGAGAGTGGAGGTGGGGGGAGAGTGCAATCCCAGAGAGAGGTTAGGCTCACTCCCATCATGATAACCCATAGTGTTGGTCTGTAATGAGAGTAAATTCATAGAGTGGCAGAATGGGAGAAGGCAAGATATTTCTGTTAAAAACCCGTCTATTATGTTAACCCTTTTTAGTACCAGATTAACATCTATAGCTTGATTTGCTTTTGTTATGCCATCCCAATGCTGGTATGATGTTAGAAATTAATTCATGGTGTAATTGATACAAATCATTAAGCTGTCACAAGGATTTGGTTTGTCAGGAGTACTGAAGAAATCAGCGGTTTGTTCTCCTATTTCCCCATCCCAGAGGATAATTAATGCAAACGTCATTGTGTTGTAGTCCAGCTGCTAGGCTCCAGGAACAGATGTTTTATTGTTAGTACAGAACTTTTTATTTTTAAAAAAACCTCAGACTTTTCAATTGTAGCAAAGGTGTTTTCAGTTCCTCTCCCCCAAAGCTGCATAAAATGTTAGAGTAAACAGATCCTAGGAAGAGCCTGACATATTTATAGATGCATCCAGTAACATTTTATCCCATATGCTGGGGGGCGGGAACCTCTATTTCTGTTCACAAAAGATTCTTTGGATGGACGGTGTTTATGGATATCTTTAGTGGTTTGGATAGGTACATTTGGTGGGACTCTGGCAATCTAGATAGCATGCGTGTGTGCATACACGCACATATATGGAGCACACACCATAAATGCTATAAAGCACATAGTACATTAAGGTCACAATCCTATGCAGTCCTACAACTCCCAGCATTCCCCACCCAGCATGGCTGGCTGGGGAATGCTGGGAATTGTAGGACCTTTTTTTCTGTCTAAGTATGCATAGGATTGCGCCTTAAAACTGCTTTATAAATAATTGTTACGTGATTGCATTTTCAGTATTATGCACTGCTATTGTATGAGACATATTATTTGTCTGGATATTTTAATCCCCCTGCCCCCAACGCTGCCCCAGTGAAAGTTCTCAGTAAATAACTCTCCAGGTTTTCTCTTAGCTGACTGCTCTTGTGGATGCTTTTCAAGCTGGACATTAACTGATCTTGTCTGGACAGTGGGCTGTTAATGGTAATAATAATAGCCATTGTCACTCAGCACTGCACCCATATTTTCTAACCATCCATAAGGACTAGAAATTTGTTTTAAACAGAACAAATAGAATCCAATAGTGTGCCTACTAAACACTGATAAGAGCCTTTTCAGCATTGGCACTGTGTGGAACTTTGTGAGATCCAGCAGCCCATTCACACGAGGGTACCAAGCGGTCACTGAAAATCTTCACCAAGCTTTTTGTGGTTATGAAGTCTGTTGATTTCAAAGTCTTGCCGCTGTGTTAAGTATACTAATATGATTCTTTCTGCAGTTTTTTTATATTATTGTAAGCTGCTTTGAGTACTGTTTGGCAGAAAAGAAGGGTATATGTTTAAATACTAGTGTTTTCTTTAAAGTACATTTGATCCCTTCTAGGAGTATTTGTGCTATGTGTGATTAATACAGCAGATAATCTGGAAAAATAATGTGACTCTACATTCTGGTTGATGTAGGTTTTACAAAACAGCATTTAGCCTTTCATCTGAAAATGTCCCAAGACTCAAGTATCAGGTAGGGCATCTTTGCTGTACAAAGGGCAGTATCATATATGGATTCCTTGATCATAACATCCATGCTTCTGGGAACAGTGTGGATTTGTCAGTGTCATCAAGAACAGGATTGGTCCATGAACATTTTGTAACTGGCCTAGTTCCAAGAGAGGAAACATAGCATTGTAGAAGAAAGCTGAATGGATGAGCGAGAAATAGCAAGAAAACAGGAGGGTGCAGCTCACGCGCTCACAAACACCCTCATGGTAACAATTGCACCATTGGCAAAGATCCATTTACTGTTGTTTGGAGTGGGGGGTCATCTCTTCAGTGCAAACAAACTGCTCTTGTTTTCTTGGAGCCTGCAGCTGCTGTCTCCCCCCGCCCCCCCTTTCCAACACACAAACACATACACTCTACCCAAATCTTCTACTCATTTTTTGGCTCCACTGCAGCGCCCATGAAGTAATGGATTTATAGAGTGGTGCTGTTTTGAACTGGGTGATCGTAACAACCAGGGCTGAAAGAACAGACTGCTCCCATATGGTGGTGACGTCATCCTGGCTGATGACGTTGCGGGGACATTTGTACTCAGTATCTCAGCTGTTGATTCCAGTCTTCACAGGGGAAGGGCTTGGACAGAAAAGGGCGTTCTAAAGATTCCAGGACATGGTTCAATTACTCTTCCCATCTTCTAGCTATAAATAAGCCAGTAAACCCAATTGCCAAGGGCAGAACGACAGTACGTTCTGCAGGGAATCAGGGTTGCTGGCTACGCTGACCTCCTTTTAGACAAATCAACACCCGTGCTATAGCCTACACCAGGATTTTAAAAATCTTTCCACCTCCAGGAAGCTTTCCCACATCAGCTTGGATGAGGGAGGGCACCAGGTTTGGGGAGGCTATTCTAAAAGCTGCACACTTGGCCAGAACTGCTGGGCCTCGCTGTTGCCCTGCATGAACGGAGTGTGGCACCAGAACACGTCCAGCTCTTTCCTGTGGCTGTGTGTTGCACGGGAAGAGCAACAGCAATGGGGAAGGTGCTTTTCAGAGAAGCTCGTCCGCCATTACTGATGTTGTCAATGGGAAAACAGGCTCCTCAGAACACACTTTGAAAAGCACTGATCTAAAGGAAGCAACTTGTTCGTACTGCTTGTTCATGTGGCTGAGGGATTATAATTAGAAACTGTCTGCTGACTCAGAATAAAATGAATCAGTCCTGTACTTCCAGGCCTGGATCATAACAGGCCAGAAGCCAGGTCCTCCATTCACCAAGAGATACTGGTGGAGAGTGTTTAGTGCATGATTTATGGGCTGACGTTTTTGCTGTTATCGCATCTGATGAAGTGGGCTCTTGCCAACGAATGTTCATGCCACAATTTACTTTTACAAATTACACGGCTCTTTGCTGTTTTTGCTGTGATAGACTTAACCAGAGCTGAGGTGAAGAAAGGCATAATATAAAGAGAGAAGCCTCGACAAATTCTTCACTCCCCCCTGTGTACTCATCTTCCTTCTACCGTTGTAATGTGCCTGGCAGATGTACATACCAATTAACCAAACTCTGGTTAGGCCATCAGTCTTGCTCTCAGAGCCAGTGTCCTCTTTTACAGAGGATGGTCTTCTATTTGGAGGGCTGTCAGAGGACTGTTCTCTGTGAAGGCGTCCCCTATCTGAAGTGCCGTTCTGTCCTATTCCAGTTCAATGATGGAACCATTAGAACTGTTGTCCATCAAGAGTTAGCACCAGAACAGCAGAACACAGGTCACCTGGGCCCTGTTTCCACGGTATCGGCTTAACCTCGCTTGCAATTTTGTTGCAGTGTTTCCCAGATTGGATCTGCTTCTTTTCCAACCCACACAGTGCTCAAACTGCTGGCTTATCACTGGTGTTGCCTGGGGCTCTGTGCTGTTTCCACACAGCTCAAATCAAATTATTTTTCTGATGGCTGCATGGAGTCTGGGCTGAGGGGGGGTCTGCTTTGCTCATTCATGTTCCCACCTCCTCCTCTTGCTGATTTCCTCCTCCCTCTGCCCCCTTCTGCTCCGCTCCTGTTACCCCGCTCTGGCCAGTGCCTCCTCCGCCTTCCAAGCCCCCCCCCCATTTTTTTTGTTTAAAAAGGGTTTTTAAAGTGCAATCGTGCAGTAATGAAAGGGGGAAAGCAGTAAAAGCGCAACTGCGCATTAAGCCTTGTAGCCCATTCCCCCTCCATCGGTCCCCTGCTGCTCTGCTGCTTTTACCCCGCTTTGCCCAGTGTCTCCTCCACCTTCCAAGCCCCCCCCCTTTGGTTTAAAAGGGGTTTTTAAAGTGCAATCACGCATTGACCAGTATTTATTTATTTATTTATTTCATTTGTATACCGCCCAATAGCAGAAGCTCTCTGGGCGGTTCACAAAATTAAAACCACAAAAATATAACAGAAAGCACAATATAAAATATAATAGATTAAAACTACAGAATAAAAATACAACCAGAGTAAAACCTAGCAGCACTGCAGATATTTAAAATGCAATAGCAGATTTAAGACAGCAGCGCTAAAAAACTGGAATGCTTAAAATGCTAAAAATGCTTGGGAAAATAAAAAGGTCTTCACCTGGTGCCAGAAAGAGTACAACGTAGGCACCAGGCGAACCTCTCTGGGGAGTTTGTTCCACAACCGGAGTGCCACAGCAGAAAATGCCTTTTTGGTAGCCACCTTAGGGTCTGGGCAGACACATGCAGGAGGAGGCGATCCTTCAGATAACCCGCCCCCAAGCCATTTAGGGCTTTGAATGGTAACACCATTCTTTGAATCGGGCCTGGAAAGGGGCTGCCAGCCAGTGCAGCTGGAAGAGTACTGGTATAATATGATCTCATTGGCCAGTCCCCGTTAACTATCTTGCTGCCCTATTTTGGACCAGCTGAAATTTCCGGACTGTTTTCAAAGGCAGCCCCAAGTATAATGCATTGCAATATGGCGAGATGTAGCTTTTTTCTATTTAAATTATCATAATTATTTCTTCATTTGCATCTACACATATATGTTAGCATATGCAAATATTATGTGAATCACTGTCCTCTTTTTGGGCAATTCATAAGTAGTGATCCTTCCTACCTTTGCCCCTCTTCCCAGCTGACTGGCTGCTCTGTATTTTTTCAAGTGCATATTTGTTGGTTTATACATTGCTCCATGCATACATGCAGTTTCACACACCTCTCATACAACATGCAATGTACATCTCTCTCTCTCCCCCCCCCGCTCTCTCTCTCTCTCTCTCATTTGCATACACTTCAAATGAGACACACACACTTCACTCACTCAAATCCAACTCCTGCCCAAGAGCCTTTCATAAACCCGGCACCTGCTTTGATCAGATAAAACCAACATTTGCCCCCAGAAACTTCAGTTCTCAAACCATCCAGCCATCCAAGAATCCTGTTTCCTAGCCCTTCTCCCTTCTCTAATCTACTCTCTTGCTGAAAAATCCTGACACCCCCACATTCTGAGCACCTCTACACCAGCCTAAAATCCCACATTTAAAATGGGGCTTTCTGCTTCCGTTTTAAATGCAGGATCACGACCGACTCCCTTTACATGTGCTTCCTTCCCCACTCCTTTCCCCCCTTATCTGAGTCTTCCATATGTTTCATTACACAGTCACTAGATGGCGCTGTGGTCTAGCTCCTCTTATTGTGGCCTTTCCTCTTTTCATGAGGGAACTCAAGCAGAACTCAAGTGCAGTCATTTGATAGCTCATTGCCTCCAATCTTTAAAAAAATGGGATAAAGGTCGTTTAGTGTGGGAGACACCCTGGAGGTTGATGACATCATCTAAAGGACCCACAAACTTCCATGAGTAACCAATCTCAATAGCAGGATAAAAGCTCCATGTGAAGAAGCCCTCTGTTACCTGGAACTTTTTCTGAAAAAAAAACAAGGGGAAGGGTGGGGGAAATGCTCTAGAAACAGGATCCTTAGTGCCTGCCAAAAAAAAAAATCCTGTTCTGAGAGCATCCTAGGAAGCAAGCAGAAAACTTCCAGCACTGTTTCCTAAGGCACCCTGGAGATGCTCTAGGAATGAGGCTTCTATGGGAGGAATCTATAGAACCTTTGAGCATCCCCCCTCCTGTTTTTTCTCTGGGGAGCTGCCAGACAGAGCTTGTGCACTTTTTGCACCCCTGATGTAGAACAATTATTCTAAAACACCTTGAGCTTTCTGAAGTAAGTCCTTAGAATAAAAGACATAGATCCATCCAGAGGTGGATTATATGTGACTATCTGTGTGTATGGCATGAGGCTGGTATAAACTGGGCTGCCTGCTCCATGACTAGTATTTTGGAGGAGTGCCATATATATCTTAACCTAATAAAAGTGAACCATGCGTTTGACTACTTTAGACAACCTGAAGCTGTACACAAAGGATTATTTCTGAAGAACGCAGGGAGCGACTGTGTCCCCTTTACATGACACTAGCTGCAATCCAGTGTTGATTATTTAATGACTATGCAGATACAATACTTCTCTGTTTGGGGAAGGGGAGCCTGTTAGCTTTGCTTTCCTAATTGCAGCTGTTTCTCCTAATCCCAAACAAGTCCATGCAGTGGTGGAATTACAAGCAGTTTGTCCATTCCAGTCCCAAAGGAAATCTAAGGAGGGCAAGGCGCTGTGCCTTTAATAATTGTGAAGAGGGCCTTTGATAGGTGCAGCGTCAAATTCAGGGGTGAGAAGGTGCACCAGCCCAAATTCTCTCTTCTACACAAGTAGTAAAGATGCAAGCTCCTGGGTTCCTTTGCATCAGCATTTGTCAATGTTATTCTAAGTGCAATGATGTTTGATGATGATGCAACATTGAGGTGCATGGTGCTTTAAAAGGGTAGCTCCCTGTACTGAGGAGCTTAAAACCAGAAATTCAACACATGGGAATCAGAAGAAAGAGGGGGCAGTGGAGGCAGGGTAGAAGAATGTGCAAATATTTCAGTTAAACATACTTAGGCTTATTTACAGTAGGGTATGGACTGGAAATTTAGGGTTTTGTGACAAAGGTTTCACAGGAAAGGTGAATTTTGAGGATGTATTTGAAGAAAGAGAGATAGCAATACTAGAGACCCCTATGCCTGATACTGTATTTTATGCTGTGCTGGCACATTTATTAGTTTTATATTGTTGATTTTATTTGTAGCATCATCATCATAAATCGCCTAGATGCATTTTATGTGTTTAATAAATCCAATAAAATAAATAAATACATTTTAAGGCTACCACGTTCTATTTGTATGCATGTGATCTAATCAAAGAAATAAATACATTTTAAGGCTACCACGTTCTATTTGTATGCATGTGATCTAATGATTACGGTATTGGGGGCGGGGCGCAGAGACCCAGGTTCAAATCCCCTCTCATCCAGAAAATACACTGGATGACTTTGGGCAAACCACACACTCTTAGCCAAGCCGACCATACATGGACTGATTCTGATGATCAAATGGGGGGAGCCCTGTCTATGCTGCCCCATGGTCCTTGGAGGAAGGGTGGGATATAAATGCGATGTATAAAAATAAAATACACCAGTTGTAAAAATCCAGGAACTTTGCCTCCCTTTCTGTGCATCTGGCAATCCTATTCTAATAATTCCCAAACTGTCTGTCAGGACACATTAGTATATTGTGAGCAAATGGGTAGTTTGCTGTGATAAATAAATTGATTAAATAAAATGTTCCTGTGAGCCCAAAGCACCATCCACAGAGAAAGTTGCCTACTGTCTCTCTACATGAGTCCTTGCTCTGGATTTGTTTCTTCACAACCCATTGGGAGTACACCCAGATCAAATGGAGTGGGCTCCTTTAAGACTAGGGCTGGATGTACACTTACCGCCTTTTTTTGCTTCCAATGAGGTTTCACCACCCGCCTTTCACACTACACAGTAGCCGCCTCGAATTGGAACCGGAATTTCCCACTTCCGTGCTCCTGCTTTCAATACCCTAATATCCCGGTGTTTCCCCTTAATGTGCTCTGATTTTCCGCCTTGTGAGATGCTTGCCATGTGGAGTTTATATTAATGTTGATATGTATTTGCTGTGTTAAATAGAACCCAGGTAAGTTAGGCCGCGGTGGCTTAGTGGTTAAGACGCTGAACTGCAGACCGGAAGGTCGGCAGGACAGCAGTTCGAGACCCGAGTGCCGCGTGACGGGGTGAGCTCCCGTCTTCAGTCCCAGCTTCTGCCAACCTAGCAGTTCGAAAGCAAGAAATTGCAAGTAGATAAATAGGTACCGCTTCGGCGGGAAAGGTAACAGCGTTCCGTGCACCTCAGTGTTCAGTCATGCCGGCCACATGACCACGGAAGCGTCTTCGGACAGTGCTGGCTCTTCGGCTTAGAAACGGGGATGAGCACCGCACCCTAGAGTCGGACACGACTGGTTGGGGACACCTTTACTTTACCTTTTTAAGTTAGGGTTAACTCTTAGGGTTAACTGTTTTGTAGTGAGTAAGTGAAAGGTGGGAGGGGCATGTTGTGAAGCTTCACAGCTTCGAAATTAGGAAAAAAAACATTGTGGAGAAGCCCCGATTCTGCGAGGATAACGCCTTAATGTAAAAAACAAACAAACATCCGGAGCAGGTGATAGGAGGAGGTAAAACTTTGTCTCATTTGTAGGGATACAACAACCCCCTGCTCAGTGCAGGAAGCCTGATTCCCAGGTGGTTGCCCATCCAACTACTGACCGGGACCCACCCCGCTTAGCTTCCGAGATCAGACAAGCGCGCGCAGGAAAACAGCAGGAAAACAGCACAGCGCTCAAGTGTGAACCGAGCTTGAGCATTCAATGAAGCACTGCAATGGGGAAAATGGGTGAGTGTGAATAATCACGTTTTAATGCGAGAGCGTTTAACCCGATGGGACACCGAATTCATTGCGATGGCGGGCGCGATGTAGATCGGCCCAAGGTAAGTCTTACTTTTGCATGCTCTTAAAAGTAACCTTTTTCAGGTGTGTGAATGAAGGATGTCTCAGCTACCAAAAGCTTGGAATGCTCTCCGAGAGAAATCTCCTGTCCTGGCATCCGCCCCCCCCCCCCCCAAGTCCTTTTAATCTGGTCATTTTATCTTGAATTTGGAATTGCTCTTGAATATTTCAGTACCTGTTGTTCAGATTGCAATAAGGCTGCCACAAAACCACCCACAGAGTTCAGAAATCGATTTGCTCCTGTTCTGTGTAAAGACACTCTTCCTTGTGTTTGCAAAGTCATCCTTTGTAAAAGGTTAATGTCTTTCCTAATTTACAACAACAGGCAAGCCACACTCAGGCAAGCACCCTTTTTGAAGGGGAAATGCAAGCAGTGCAGGTCAAAAAACTTCCCTGTCCTCTCAAATGTCTCTTGTCTTCCTAGAGACTCTTGCAAAGAGCCACAAATGGATGTGAGGTTTACTTCAGCCAGAGAGAAAGAAAACCAAGTTAGGAGCAAGCTGGCTAAATTCCTCTGTGGGCCAGCGCTGAGAGTGTCAGTCATTGGTGCAGGAAATGCGAATTCTCAGCAAGCCAATTCTATCAGCTTGCACCAGACCAGCAGCAGGAATGAAGTGGGGAGGAAAATGTATCTTCCTCAACCAGGCAGCTATTTCTAACCAGAGGTAATAAAGTATAGATGTCAGGAATGTGTTACTAAGTGAATCTTAATGGTGGGAGTTACTTGCAACAGGATGGAGGCTGGAGGAGATTCTCCACATGAGTCATCAGAAAACTGACTGCAAGAACAGGACTTGGAGCTTCCCAGACTTGCAGAAGTGTTGACTCTGTCATCACCAACATCGTTACTTCTTTCCATTAAATTTACAAGCAGGCCTCTAACCAAGGAGAACTTGAAGTGACTACCCCTCACCCCCCGCTCACACACACCACAATTCTTCCACATTGTTTTTTGTCACATGTATGGAAAAATACTTGTGACATTCTACTGAGGGGCAAAACTGCATTCTTGTTGGGAGCCAAAAATGTAGAGCTAAGTTAACTCAGAGGGTCACAAACCTTGCTCCGGCTGCTGCTGCAAATACAATAAGGGCCACCAGAGACCTGAAGTGATATGTCATCATTGTCTTAACCAATAGGATACTCTGTTTATAGCAGTTTAAATTTGGATTTTCAATCAAATAATAGGATTCTGTTTGTATTTTAGAGCTGTTAAAAATTATGTCATGGCAGGGTGGCGGAGTGCCTCTGAACATGTGCAGAATGCCTTTCTACACTTTAAACATCAGTATAAGGACAGGG
Organism: Heloderma suspectum; assembly: GCF_057233095.1. NCBI lineage: Eukaryota > Metazoa > Chordata > Lepidosauria > Squamata > Helodermatidae > Heloderma > Heloderma suspectum. The sequence continues at coordinate 173,191,039 of NC_139461.1, forward strand.
TTCCTTTGAGTATGTGCAGATTTCCTGCTGAAAGGTAGTACTTGTTTTCTGTTTAAAAACATATCGTAGAGAAAAACAAATACATAACATTCCCCCCCCCCCCAACATTACAAACTTCTGTTGTGGAAAGACCAATGACATTGTATATGTTTAAGAAATCTGTGATCCACCCTTCCACTATCTAAGCCCTCAAAGGGATGAGGATTTTGACCTCTTACCCCAGATTTAAAGAAGTGTCACCTTTCAATCTCCCAGTGCAGCAGAAAACAAAGTAGCTCTTCTGTTTCTCTCAGTCTTTTCCCTGGCCCTCTTGTCTGTGCCCTCTTTGCCTCATGTAGGGTGGCCAGATGCAAAAGAGGGCAGGCATCTTACACCTTGAATTGTTGTGTAGAAGATGGAAATGCAAACTGGTGTAGCTTGCATGAGGACAAGGGACACCTGCTGAAATTCCCGCTTTTACACAGCTATTAAAGGTGCAGAAGCCCTGTCCTCTTTTCCACCTGGCCGCTCTACTCAAGACAGACACAAACAACAGCAACAGTGAATAAGAATTAGGATGCAAAGGATTGGATTGGATTGTTGGAAAGGGCTGGTCTGGATTGGAATAAGAAGGCCATGCAAGCAAAACACAACCATCAATGATTTCACAACTCTTTCCATGCTGCTGCTCCTCAAATTGCAGTGTTTGAGAGTCAAATTGCAAGTGTTCACTGAAAACACTGAAACAACTGCCAAAATGTTACTTCAACACTCCTCCCCCAAACACCATGATTGGAGAGCCCTGCTGGTAAAGTCATTCCTAGTTGGAAACTACAGTTGTCAGCCATAAAACTGTACCACCTACTCTCTCTCCTCCTGCCTGGCATTTTTTCCTTTTTTCCTTTAGGAGAACTTAGGGCAAGTTCAGAAATGCCACAATTGGCCAGAGACAAAACCTTGTGAAAAGTGAACATCCTTCTGAAGGTGGTCCAAAACTTCAGGAATTGCCCATTTTGCTTCCAACAAGACCCACCACTTCCGAGGAGGCCCAAATATCTCTGAAGTGGCCTGCTTAAGTTCTGTATTCAGGTTTTGTCTGAATTGGATGCACACCCCAACTTGTTTGCCTCTTGCTTTATCTCACTAGCCCATGAGGAAGAGATACCAGTCCTCCTCCCACTCATGTGCCAGTTTGGTCAAATTTGCATTACCATGACAGAGTGCTACAAGGTGGAAAAATGCTCCCCGGTTTTCCAGATTCTCAGTGAAGTATGGAAACTCAGATCCTATAAGGTCAGACCAGTAATGGGCAGGCAGCCTTAGATGGCACATTAACATGTTATTTGGGTCTTAGTCTAAATATGATGACCAACATACATGCCAAAGACCTGCTGGTCTGAGGGGCAACCGTGACATTACTTTGTTAGAGGGCAGGCAGCAATCCTTCCTAATAGCACACAGATTTGCTGCAGATATGGACTCAGGGTTGTCTGAGAATTAGCAAAGCGAGTGGGATTAGAGTTGCAGAAGGAGCAGGATCAATACTCTCAGACTTCAGCTGTCTGGCAAGAACTGCTGGGCCAACAGTACAGTGTCAGTGGCAGATCACATGCTTTGGATACAGCTCCCTGACACCTCCAACCTAAAGGGCCCCAGATGATAAGAGTCAGATAGCCCTGTGCTTGAGTCCTTGGAGAGATACCGGTGGTCAGAAGAGGCAAAACTCAACTAGATGGGCCAATGGTCTGACTCAGTATAAGGCAGCTTCATCTGTTGGACTCCAGACAGGCTTCCCTTGGTTTGCCCTCCTTGGACCTGTTGTGCCATTCATCCCAGCACTGCCCTGGATGCCTCATATATCTAGTCCAAGCTGACAGGACATTCCAGCACCTTGGAAGCGGGTGCGCTGAGAAGGTCCATGCACAGGGAACAACTAATTTGCCGAACTGATCTAGTTACTTACAGGACGGCTGCTGAATGTTGTTTACTGCATTCGGTGCAGCATATCCTGTGTCTGAAGGGTTCCTAGAACCCTAATTTATATCAGCCTGTCTTTGCCAACTAAGCATGCAGGCTGTTGGAAGACAAATCCCACATGTGACTGTGTCGCAACCCCGTCCAAGTTGCATGCTTCCTTGTTGCGAGTGTTGTTGATTGAATGACCCAGTTCCCTGATAGTTTTTAAACCTTGGTTTTTGCTCCATAGCTGCCACAGAGAGCCAGTGTGGTGTATTGGTTAGAGTGCTGGACTAGAACTGGGGAGGCCTGGATTCTAGTCCCCACTCTGCCATGATGCTCACTGGGTGGTTTTGGGCCACTCACTCTCAACCTAGCCTACCTAACAGGGTTGTTGTGAGGATAAAATGGAGAGGAGGAGGATCATGTACACCACCTTGGGCTCTTTCGAGGAAAGGCGGGATATAAATCTAACAAATAAATATAGTAGGAACTCATCTTTCTGACCGTAAAAGGATATAAATTGGGGTAGGATGTGGGGCAATACTTACATTACAAGACCAACATGGTTCCTGCTCGTGGTTCCTCTGCTTCACAGGAGGGGACAGGATAATGTCAGAAGCAGTATGCTAATGCCATGTACTCCTAGAACTGGCCTTTGATGCCAGTGTGGTTCTTCCTGCATGACTTTGACTATGTTATCTACATTCTTATGGGGCATAAAGCAGCTACAGTATTCCCATAATGTAGAACCAAGACCTTTCTAAGAAGGGGCTTTATGCTAAGTCAGACCAATGGCCTGGCAGTGGCTCTCCAGGGTTTCAGAGAAGCATCTTTCTCAGCCCTATCTGGAGATGCCAGGGGTGGAACCTTGCAAAGCAAGTGCTATCACTGAGCTCGGGTGTGACATAATCATGCGTGCTATGTGGAGTTTATATTAATGTTGATATGTCTTTGCTGTGTTAAATAGAACCCAGGTAAGTTAGGGTTAACTCTTAGGGTTAACTGTTTTGTAGTGACTGAGTGAAAGGTGGGAGGGGAGTGTGTGTGTGTGTGTGTGGACTGACGGCTCCTTCACACAGAGCTTTTATCTTGCTATTGAGATTGCTAACTCACGGAAGCTTGTGGGTCCTTTTCATGATGTTGTTAACCTCCAGGGCACATCCAGAGGTATTTCCTGGTTATTTTGCTCCAAAAAGTTCTGGAACTAATGAACCATTTTTTAAAGTCGGAATATAACGCATTTGAAACAGCCACTAGATGGCACTGTTTCATTGTGTTCTATGGAACCTTGAAAATTAAAGGTTCCATAGAACCTTGAAAATTAAAAGCTTCCCCTGTCAGCAATCACATGGTCACTGTCTGGGAGCCCACAATAAATGTGGAAAGGCTCCAGAATGGGAGGACTGCGGGGGGTTTCTTTAGTGTAAAGGCAGCCTAAGTTTATAAAAGCCAAGAGCAGATGGTTGGTTAGACAGAGATAGAGGTAGAGATGGAGATGGAGATAGGGTTTAGAGACAGGGCTTTAGAGTCTGATGAAGCTACAGCTAGATAGTGGGGTTGTGGGAATAGGAGTTAGAAGGGGTAGAGTAGGCAGGGTAAGATTGAGAACTGAATGATTAATTATAAAATATAACATCTCTTACAGTCAGGGCCAGAAATATCGGAACAAGGATAACTGTTTTGGCAGTTGGCCTCTGTACACCACCACATCGAAGTTGAAAGGAAACACACCCAGATGGGAGCGAAGTCAGGACTTTCAGCTGTAATTCAAGGGGTTTGACAAAAGTGGGGCACTAACCATTCAGGAAGGACAGCCAGTGGCATACACACACCCCCATCGTTGGTGGCTCATAAGTAATGGAACAAATGGCTGACAAGCAGCTGCATGGCCAGGTGTGGCCTGTTTCCTGGGTACCCCATGACCAAGCAAGCAGAGAAAAGGCCTGGAGGTGGTTCTGAGTGTTACATTTGCATTTGGTAGCTGTTCACTGGAATTCCCACATGAGGTCCAAAGAGGTGTCCATATGAGTGAAGAGGCCATCATTAGGCTGAGGAAACAACATAAACCCATCAGATAGCAAAAACATTGGGAATGGCCGATACAACAGTTTGGAACATCCTGAAAAAGAAGGAATCAACTGGCAAGCTCAGCAACAGCAAAAGGCCTGGAAGACCACAGAAGACAACTAAAGTGGATGACCGCAGAATTCTGCTCATGGTGAAGAGGAACCCTTTCACAACATCTAGCCAGGTCAAGAACGCTCTTGAGGAGGTAGGCATCTACAGTCAAGAGACAGCTTTATGAATGTAAATACAGAGGCTTCACAACAAGGTGCAAACCACTGGTAACACTCAAGAACAGACAGGCCAGATTAGCCTTTGCCAGCAAACACCTAAAAAAGCCTGCCCAGGTCTGGAATAAGATTCTTTGGACTGATGAAACCAAGATTAACTTGTACCAGAATGATGGGAAGAGAAAAGTGTGGAGAAGGAAAGGAACAGCTTATGATCCAAAGCATCCCACATCATCTGTCAAACATGGTGGAGGCAGTGTGATGGCATGGGCATCTATGGCTGCCAATGGAGCCGTGTCACTGGTGTTTATTGATGACCTGACTGCTGATCAAAGCAGCAGGATGAATTCTGAAGTGTATAGGGCTATACTTTCTGCTCAGATTCAGCCGAATGCTGCCAAACCGATAGGACGCCGCTTCATATTGCAGATGGACAATAACCCAAAACATACAGCAAAAGCTACCCAAGAGTTTCTGAAGGCAAAGAAGTGGGATGTCCTTCAATGGCCAAGTCAGTCACCTGATCTCAACCCAATAGAGCATGTTTTCATTTACTGAAGACAAGACTGAGGGCAGAAAGACCCACAAACAAGCAGCAGCTGAAGGCAGCTGCAGTCAAGGCCTGGCAAAGCATCTCGAGGGAGGAAACTCAGCATTTGGTCATGTCCATGGGTTCCAGACTTCAGGCAGTCATTGACTACAAAGGATTTTCATCCAGGTATTAAAGGCGATCCTTAAGTTTGAAATGTTGTCGGTTTGTTCCATTACTTATGAGCCACGCCACTAACGATGGGTGTGTGTGTATGCCACTGACTGTACTTCCTGACTGGTTAGTGCCCCATTTTTGTCAAACTCCTTGAATTACAGCTGAAAGTCCTGACTTTGCTCCCATCTGGGTGTATTTCCTTTCAACTTCAATGTGGTGGTGTACAGAGGCCAACTGCCGAAACAGTTATCCTTGTTCTGATATTTCTGGCCCTGACTGTATGTTAAGTAAACTTTATTTTTTTTTTTAAATTATAAACTCCCACGTCTTGTTCATCTTTCTGCGCTACCAATAGTGTTCATATTTCCTGGGTACTTCTCCTGGTGGGGCAAAGGGAACCAATTAGGGTTTTTCTTTTTCCAGGTTAATTTAGAGGCTGAAGCTTGTGGGTCAGTGAGGACAGCTGTCCCAAAGCAGAGGCAGATGGACCTGTGGGAGGGTTACATCACAATCTTTCCCTTTGGCACTATCGGCCACCCAAGAGGCAAGCCGAATCACCTCCCCATGGAGTTTTATAACTTTATTTTTTTTTAAAGTAGGAAGAGAGCCAGTAAGAATGTTTACCTAAGAAAACATTATGTAAGGTTTTGAAACTTTAGTGCACCACATCTTGTCTTGAATCTTGTAAGGTTATTAAGACTGTGTGGGCTTGATAACAAACAGTTCCCAGTGTACCAGCCTGCTACTTTTGGATTGCAATTCTAACCATACATACGCAGAAGGAAGCCCCATTAAAATAAAACAGACTTTCTTTTGAGTAAACATGATCAAAATTGAGCTGCTAATGGCTGCTACTGACTTGAGTCATCCCAATGTGTTCTGTTGTAGCTAGGGATGTATGACATTGGGAATTCCATTCCATTTAAACCGGATGGGATTCCACAGAGTTTCTGTTCCCATAAGTGGTGACAGACTGTAGCAGATCCCCGCTCCCCATTCTGGAAATGTTTTGTGCTGGGGGGGGGGGTCCCGCCATTTGCGCAAATGGTAATTTGCGCAAATTGGATTGGGGGGAGGGAATCTTGAAATATGCACAAATGGGGTCTTAATTTTTATTTTTATTTTTAAAAATGGCAATTTTGCACAAGTGCACATGATCGCAAGTCCCCCTGTCTGCTATGTAGCCCTGCAGAGGCATATTTCCCTATTGTAAATATCCTTGTCAGTTTCATCCTCTCCACATACTACTTCCTTTAGCCCAGCAGAGCCATGTTCCCTTCTTGTCAAAGTCATCTTCCACTTTGTGCCACATACACCATCCCCTTGAACTGGCACCCTGCCAGCAGTGATGCTTGCTTGTCGTTGGCCTAGGCTGTCTGTCTGTCTCACCTCCTCCCAAAAGAGAGCCCCACTGGGAAAGGCCCCTGACTGAGCGAGGAGGCAGAGAGCTAGCCAGTTTGGGCCATGCTGTCCACCAGGCATCAGACAAGTGCATGCATTGCTCTGCTCACATCATGCTGGTGCCACTGCTACGTGCTACTGTGTTATTTGAACAGGGACAGGTAGGGATGGCGGAGAATTCCGCCATGGATTTAAGTGAGGCCGAATGCACTGGCATTCGGCCCCCAGAAATCCATGGCGGAATGGCCTGCCCCCCCTGCCCCCCCGCGGATCCCCCCTGGGACGAGACTTATCTGGGGCGGATGTTCCAGATGGCGGTGGCTCCGGCGGCGGCTCCAGCGGTGGCAGTTGGTCTTCCGACCGGCTGCCACTGCCGCCATTTGCAGTCTGGTCTTTTTTTTTTTTTTTACCCAGACGTGATAGGCTACATAAAGACTTACGTAGCCTATCGCTTCTGGGTAAAAAAAAAAAAGGCAGCGGCTACGGCGGTCGCCATTTGCATTCCTTATTTTTCGCCGTTTTAGTCTACGTAAATATTTACATCGACTATTACGGCGAAAATAAAGGGGAACGCAAATAGTGTAGTGGGCACTATTTACGTTCCTTTTTGATTCTCCGTTTTAGCCTACGTAAATATTTACATAGACTAAAACGGCGAAAAATAAGGAACGCAAATGGCAGCCACCGTAGCCGCCGCCATTTGCGTACGCGTTTTTTTTTTTACTTTGCCGTGATAGGCTACGTAAATATTTACGTAGCCTATCACAGTTAAATACAGGGACGCAAACAGCGGTGGCTACGGCAGCTGCCATTTGCGTCCCTGCTGCCCAGCGGCCGGATGTCCGGCTGTGGGTGAAGCCGGCTGGCAGCTCTGCGGAATCCCCGTGGAGTGGAGCCAGCCGGGCAGGACTCCAGGGGGAGGGATGGAGCGCCTCCCCCCTGTCGAGGATTCCGGGGGGGGCGGAGCGCCTCCCCCCCCCACTGCGAAGCAGATCCGCGAAACGGTAAGTGACTTTCGTACATCCCTAGGGACAGGCACCAGGAACAGTGGTGAGCAAGCAGCGGCAAGGTGTATGAGCCTGCCCAGACTCTTAAGATCATCTTCAGGGGTCCTTCTCCGTGAGCCCCTGCCAACGGAAGTGCTTTTTTGCTGTGGCACCCCAGCTGTGGAATGAGCTCCCTAAAGAGGTTCACTTGGTGCCTACGTTGTTGGTTGCACTCCTTCCAGCACCAGGTGAAGATCTTCTTATTCTCCCAGTATTTTAGCATTTTAGCTTCCTAGTCTTTTAGCTCTGGTGTTCTAAATCTGTATTTTAAATATCTGCATTGCTGCTAGGTTTCATTCGGGTTGTACTGTTATATTGTGGTTTTAAGCTTTCATATTTTATATTGTTTTATGGTGCACTTTATGATTTTAATGTTTGTGTACCGGCCAGAGAGCTTCAGCTATTGGGCGGTATAGAAATGAAATAAATAAATACATAAGGTGTAGGAAGACAGGGCTGTGTGCCACATGGCCTACTTTACAGCCTACAAGCTAGCCTTCCCCAACCTGGTGCCCTCCAGATGTGTTGGACTACAATTCCCATGGGGATTATGGGAGTTGTAGTCCAACACATATGTAGGTTGGGGAAGGCTGCCAAAAGCTATTCTGCTACCTCAGCTGCAGTAGAAGAAGATGACCAACTGCAAGCATTGAAGAAATACTCAGTTGCCAGCCCAGTAGGCTTCTGTACCTGGAAGTATGAGGGGTGCCATCCTGTCCTTCGCCCCAGGCAGCAAAATGGTTCAGGCCAGCCCTGGTTGTAGAACATTAATCTTAGACCTCCTCATCCCTTCCAGCAACTTGCCCATTCGGGAGCAATATGACCAGTCATGAGCTTCCCTTGAGGAAAGATCAACAGATCATCCCTGACTATTAGCAAGCGACCCGTTTAACAAAGGATGGTCGCCCAGCAGCCCTAACACCATGATTGCTTGGGCCAAATAAACCAAGAGATTGCAACAATAGCTCTGCCCTTCCCACGTTTTGTACAGTATGTTCACACCCTAACACTACAAAGAAATAATTAACTTGCTGCTCTTGCACACCAGATCATTCAGCTTGCTTCACAGTAGAGTACCTGCTCTCTCTTTTTTCCTTTCTTGCAACACCAGCACAGCTTGAGCTAATATTTAATTTGTTGCCAGGTTAGCTGTAGGTTACTGCAAGGCTCTTTGTGCCAAATAAGATTTGATGGGACCTCACCCATAATTCAGCCCATGAGACTGCCAGGGTAGTCTGATGTATGCATGTACCAGCAGTCTCCAAAGAGTACAAGGATAAGGAGTAAAGGCTGGAGGTACTGCTATAGCTCTCAAAGCTTACACAAACTTTTTGGCACAGCTGGTTCCTAAACAAACATGTATTTATTTTTTTAAATGAGCTGAAATGAATTTGAGAGGAAACAGTTTCACACAAATTTCCTAGCTCAAATTAGCCTGCAAAAATTCAAATGTATAGTCAAGTTCGAATTCTCTTCACCATATCCCATTATGGTTGTTATTGGATTTACGAATCTTGGGGAGGTAGTGAGGTTTCTTCACACGGAGCTTTTATCTTGCTATTGAGATTGGTTACTCATGGAAGTTTGCAGGTCCTTTAGATGATGTAGTGAACCTCCAAGGCATCTCCCGCGCTAAATGCCCTTTGTTCCATTTTTTAAAAGATGGGAGATAATGAGCTATCAAATTACAGCACTTGAGTTGTGCTTGAGTTCCCTCGTGAAAAAGGAAAAGCTGCAGTAAGAGGAGCTAGACCACAGTGCCATCTAGTGGCTGTATAATGAAACATATGGAAGACTCAGATAAGGGGGAAAGGAGGGTGGAAAAGGGGGTGGGGAAGCATGTGTAAAGAGAGTCCGTCATGATCCTGCATTTAAAACAGAAGCAGAAACCCCTGTTTTAAATGCTGGATTTTAGGCTGGTGTAGAGATGCTCTTGCACATTCCTACCTTGTAGGACACACAATGACATATGTTGTGATATATTGGATAATGTGGAATAAAAAGCAGGAAATAATACTACAAAAGTGGTATATCAATGTGCCCCATATCAATGTGTAATGTGCCCCAACAGTTATCAGTGCACTTCAATACTGCTATAAAGCAATAGTGTAGATCTAGTAATAGACCATACTAAAAATAGAAGGTAGGATTCTGGAGGATTCAATTTAAGTCTTACAAGTCTCAAAAAAATGTCATAGGCTATATGCTTCCCCACCTTTGATCAACAGAGACTATTTTCAAATGTGAGGTTTAAAGCAGCTCTTACTTCAACAGGTTTGGAATGCCACTTTCTCTTCCACATTGACAAGAATAAAATTGTGTGAAAGAAGCCCAAATGTGGTATACACCTCCTGTATAAAATCCCACTAATTGTAGACTCATAGAGTTGGAAGGAACCTGGAAGGTCATTTAGTCCAACCCATTGCTGTTGCAGGATATCTTCTGCTACAGCATCCCTTTTAAGAGGCTATCCAGTCTGTGCTTAAAACCTCTAATGGAGAAGAGCCTAGCACCTCCCCAGGCAGTTCAATCTGTATTTGCTTAAAATCAAACGTCATCACAAAGCAGGAGAAAAAAAGGGGAGAAACTCCCAAACAAATCTACAATAAAGAATAAATCAAACCATTTCCATCACACACACACACACACACACACACACTTCTGTCTAATTTTAAAAGCACCTATTACAAATAATGACACTTGGTACGCAACATATTTGTTCTGTTCAGCTAAAAGCATACACATTTTCTCAAAATCTGACATCTCAGAACAAGAAGAAAAAAAAAACAGGATAAAAATCTGTCTCTACATGCCCTATACAATAGGCAGGACAACAAATAATGACAGACATCCTCCCAGGCACTCTGTCCCATATTCCTCTCACTGTTTTATTCCATTTGTTCCTTGTCTTTTCCCCTTCCTAATTAAGAACTCTCAGGGAGGCACTGCAAAAAAAGGACCAATTAACAGCCAATCTCCTGTCAACACACATTATCTCCAAGAACGCAGCTAGTATTTAGCAGTCCACTTCATAACAAGTTACCAGTCAAGAGAAAAATTTCCACATGCTAGGAAGTCCGAAATGGGTCATTTGGAGGTGCACTTCCTCAGATGTGTGACACCCTCTGATAGATCGTGTGAAGGACACTGCAAGGGCTCAGTGCCAGGGGGAAAAAAAGACGCTATAACAGCCCTCTCCCATTTATGGGATAAAATAAGAGCTTACTTTGGTGAGCAGAGTTTGTTTAGGAGAGAGATTATAGTTCTCTTTGGTCATGGGTTATTCGGAGAGATCAGTTAAATGGAACCTAGAGATTTTTGGTAAGCTACCTAAAAAAGACCTGACCAAGTTGCACATGATACAGTATCTAGTGCAAGACTCTTTAAATGAAACCTGAACCCAAACAAAACCAAGCGTTTATTTTTCCCTGGAACTAGAATAGAACCTGAAACTTTATTCAGCAAGTCTCTGTAGAACCTGGGCCTGAACAGAATCCTAAAAAAACATTGAGATGCTAAGGCTTAACTAATGAATCATTAGCACATATAACTAATTTCTGGGAGAATGTTGGGTTTATCTGGACTTCTGAATACTGCCCCTTTCAAGCACCGGAAAGCAGCAGAGAGCATGAGTGCAGTCCACGGTGACTGAATTGTACAAATTAAAACTTGATCCAAATTTACCATTTAAGTGTTCCAGTTTTATTTCATACATGCTTAATAATACTTACAGATTGTGGCTGGTGTGTTCAGCCATGTTGAGCTTGTTCACGTATAACGGTAGCCACAGTGGGTGAAATTCTCCGCGGGCATTGTCGTTGCAGCTCTGGATGCCATGTTGAATATTCAAGGTGAGGGGCGCACCGCAGCTTGTTCCGTGAGAATCCAGGGAGGGTGGGTTGTTGGGATGGTTAACAAGCCACTGGCAATCCTAAAACAAACTATGGGTTCTGAGTGTCTTGTTAACCACTCCAACAACCCACCCTCACCAGGGTTGCGGGTAGCAACAAGCCATGGTATGCCCCTGCTGCAGCTTGAATTTTCAACATGCAAAACAGTAAGCCCTGCCAGGAAATTCACCCACGGTGGCTTGCCATTACTTGGAAACCAGATCATTGTAACTGTGTATACTCAGAACTACTGTACTGGATTCAGTAAGACATGCCTCCAAAGTAAATGTGCAAAAGATTGCAGACTTAGGTGTAATAAATTAGACCAATTAACTTGCTCCACCCAACTTTGCACATCAGCAATGTGATGTAAATAGGATTACCAACTAACAAGCTGCGACCTGCTTTTGGGGCAAATCCAAGAAAAGCAAGGTTGATTGTTTCTCCTTGGGTTGTATTTTAAACCTCTGGTGAATACACCTCTGTGGATAGTGTTATTATATAGTTTAGTCATTAGGTGGCACTGGACTTAGTTATATCTGTCCAGTTATATCAGACTGGAGTCAGGTGTTCACTCCTCTATTCTTGTTTGAGATAGACAATAAATCTCTTGTCTAGCTTCCGTACTGGTGTGTCCTCTAAGCCTTCCATGACATCATGTAAGAAGTATTGCTGGGTCAAATTATTCATCCATTTTTTTCAGCATTTCATATGAGTGGGGCGAAAATGCCCCCCTCACCTCACTTGAATCAAATGGGGGGAGGATTCTAAGACCTTTAGGGGAAGTCTTTTTTTACTTTAATACAAGATGGCTGAATGTTTTTTTTTTCCTTTTCCTTTCCCCCCCCTTAAAAATACGTAGTCTTGCTGCCACTTCAATCAGCATTTTGGCTTCCCATAGCAGAATGGCAGCATTCCGGGCTGGAATTGAGTGTCCCATGGGCATAGACACCTCCACCCCCTGAAAAGCCTTAGAATCCCCCTCCCACCAAGTCCCTGAATATCCTGCAAAAGTAGTAGGGGATCTTGAATGAATTGCCCCAAAATAACATATGTGAAACTCTTTAAACACTTGAAAGTGTTATACAAATACTAAGCATTATTATGAAGTTGCCTTTGGTTTGAGATAATATGAGACAAAATAACAGCACAAACCTATACAGGTATACTCAGAAATAAGTCTTATTGAGCTCCATGGGACCTGCACCCAGGTAAGTGTGTATAGCATTGCAGCCTAATTAAATAAAGCGAGTGATGCCAAAATTTGATTATTCTTAAGGATGGGCAGTTCAAAGATCTGTGACCTAATAATGTTTTTAAATGAAGGAATGGATGCAAAAGAGAAAATTGGTGCCTTTACACAGTATAGCATTTGGCTTCTCCTTGCAGAGATTGAGCTATGTTATTCCACTTTATTTCAGTAAAGAGAGAGTTTCCATAGTAACCTGCTCATTCAGCTGCAGAACTCCATAACTTCTAAAGCTTGTGCGGCAGGAAGAGTTAATTCTGGTTCTCTGCTGCTTCCCATGGCTGCATGGCATAGTGTCAGCAGAAACAAGAAGCACTAAAGATCCTGGTCTTAATATTCACTCCCTACTGCTCTTGGCTACACTTAGAAACCAACGAAAACATGAAGTTTCAACAAGAAGGTTCTCTCTCACACACACACCCTTCACATAAATGTGCCAAGATTCACATGTTAGAGTCCTCTTCAGTGCAGGACTGAGGTATTTTGCCCCAATGTGTTTTGACACAAGGAAATTTATACTTTTTAATGAGATAAGTAAAATATTGGTAAGGAAATAGGAGCTCCTTCTTTTAATATTTATGGAGAAAACTGACCCCTTTCTGGTCTCTTTTTCCCTTAGGTCTCTCTGTTTTATCCCCTCCCACCACGCGTGTGTGTGTGTGTGTGCTCTCATTTTCCCTCAGTATATGGGAGTGAAAGAACGTGGTGAGAAAATCTCCTTCATTTTCTGTTGACAGGTACATGAAGATTGGTGTGTGTGAGGAGAGACACACCACACACAAATTGAGCTCAGAAGGAATCAGGCCATCTATTGTGAAACAGTTACTCCCACAGAAGTTCAGGCAAACCCTTCAGGGAATGAGCGCAGATAGCTTCAAAGAGTTTTCCAGAGGAAAATTCCACTGTATATCTCCAATTCTAGAATGTTCCTGACTAACCCTTGGCTGCTTCCTGGCTTCCTTTGGTGCTGGTGCAGCTGGCCTTTTATTGAAAAGAGCTGTGCTCTTGCTCAGCAAATTACTGATGTCACACTCCCCGTGGCTTCACATCTGGAAGGGAAGTCCTTAGGAACAAGCATACTGGGCATTTTCCCTGTAGCCCCCCCTTTGGGACTTTGGGACTTGAACCTGCTTCTCTATTGAAAGGAGAGTTTTACTGTATTCCTCTCCTCACCCCCCAGCCCTTTTCCCTCAAGCTGACTTTGAATCTATGCAAAACAAAAACATTATCCCTGGCAAAGACTGGACTGGCAGGAGCCAGTTAAAGGATTTTAAAAAGTGTGATATTTCCTCTGTACATCTACTTTTATTTGTGTGAAAACGATTTACTGCCCTTTTATGACATCTCAAATCTGTTGCCCGAGGCAGCCACCTGACTCCACCCATCTCTGATCCATTCTGCCAAAGTTGTTTCCAGCCCTTATTATGCGGTTCCCCACCTTAGTTCCACCTCCCTCCTTGCCTCAGCCTGTGAAACTTTGTTTTACTGACAGAAAGAGATTTGCATAGCTCTCCCTTTCAGGTTTAGCTTAGAGACTATCTTAACTTTCTGTTCTCCAAAACCTTTCACATCTGCATGACAGGCAGTAATAATTCAGCAGGAGCTGGAGCTAAACACAGTGGAGCTGCTGCTGCTTCCTCTTCCTCAGCCATGGCGGTTCTTACCATATTTGTTCCAGGGATCCCCTTGCTTCCAAGCCTCCCCTCTCCTCTCCTCTCCTCTCCTCTCCTCTCCTCCACAGAGCAGTTTTTCAGCTTGAAGGTTGGTTCTGTGTTAAAATAAGGCAACAGTCAAGCAACTGAAATTTTTTTTAAAAACCTGTTTAAAAGTTGGACAGCTCACCTGAAACGGGAGGTGGTGTTAGACAGATGACTAAACTAAATCAGGCTTCAAATCGCTCAATATTGCCTGTCAAAAGCTTTGTGAAGGCAGAGGGGAAAGCAGCCTGACTGCTGGAGAAAAAGCACAGGGAGTTCTGTGTCAAGGTGCATTATTCTATATTCACTTTACAATAATACACTCCCTTTTGCTTTCACATAATGCATGAACTGTTCCAGACAAGCAGATAAAACCCGTTATGCAAAATTAAAATAATCTTGTTGAAAAGGAAGGGATTTTTGAGATTCCAAACACCTAATGAGGGATTTTCAAGGGGACTTCCAAGTGTTTTTAGACATTTTAAAACTTCACCCACACTGCCTATTTACATTTCGTATCAATTCTCACATGATTCAGGTTATTAGATGTCCATGTATCTCAGGCTTATTTCTGGCTGGTCAGGTTTGTCAGAGTCAATATTTATGCAGCATACATCCCTAATGTATCCTACTCACGGCAGGAAAGAGTAACAATGATCTAGCATGTGTATGTGTTAGCATAAGTTACCTTTAAAGGCGGCTCTGCTAGTATATGTCAACATTTGTAAAACAAAACAGCAGGGCTTAATGGGAGGAAGAGTCAACCATGGAATCTGTTTTCACTGTTGGGGCTCAGTTTCTGATTCTGTGAAACAGGATATCAGCACATTTGGGTTGATATCTTTTGTTAAGGAAGGACAGTATCTCCACCCCCTGGCTCATCTCTTCCCAGACATGTCTACTTCCCTTCAGCAGGACCACTTGACCTATAAGGAAGGTTCCAACACCAGGAAATGCCACATACCTTCCAGTTAGATGTGTGTGGCCTGGTCACATTCACAGTTAAATGGCCTGGGACCAGGGTAGTTGTAGGGTCACCTTCTCCTTTCTTTTGAGGCCTTTCTCCAGATGGCGACCAAGAGAAGAGGCCTTCTCTATGATAGTGACCCAGCAGTGGAATATCCTCCTCAGATATGTCTGCTTGGTGCCATTATTGTTAGTTTTTAGGTGTCAGGTTTAAACAATCCTTTTGGGCTTTGATCAATCTTTGAAGGATAATTGTCTTATTATCCCTTCCCCCTCCCCTGCCCGCTTTCCCCAGTTTATACCTTTTCTTAAAGTTTTTGTTTCAGTACTGTTTCTGATGTTGCTGTTGATTGCTGCTACTACATGGTACCCATGATTACTTGGGTTTATTGTTACTTGATTTAGGGCACAATCCTATGGCCACTAGTCAGTGGCTAGATGGCCATAGGATCGGTTGGTTCCTGGAGAACCAACCTCCACCCGCTCCCACACCACCTCGTAGGCAGCGCAAATCGGCCCCATGCTCCGCTCTCAGAAGAGCAGCACAAAGCGGGGAAAATGGGGCATTCCTGGGGTTGGGGCGAGGAGGTTGGAAGTGCCGGTACAACAATTTTGGCTGTCTAGCCATGAAAGCAGGGCAGTGGGAGCACAGAAGAGATGCTCTCCTCACCCCTCCTCCTGCCCTGCAGTGGATAGGTGGTCACGCCCAGTTCAGAGGCAACCGTCGATCCCCATAGGATTGCTCTCTCCAGCCACCTTGGGAATGAAACCTTGAAAGATGGGGCTTAAGTGTTCTAAATAAATAAAATACATTACAATACTAGCAGAAAAAGCTTCAGTCTTAATTTGACCTCAGCTTGATCCTCTTTCCAAAACCAGCATCAGGCCATGGAAGTCTACCGGAGCTGTTTCATGCATTACACAAGGAAAACCTAGGTTTACAGAGTGTAAATTTAACAGGGAAGGGTAGCCAGTCTTGGCTTGCTGGCTTCTGGACCTGTACGCTGTATGTGTCACACTTTACATTTTGGGGTGCACTACAAAAACATCTTAGGTATACACTTTAAAAAATGTTACATGTGAAGAAGCCCCCTACCATGCAAGAAGGGAAATTACTTCTCCCCCTTCTGAACAGAGGAAGGAGATCTTGGAGCAAAGTTCCCTGTCTGCTGCTGAGTTCCCACTCAGACTGCTTAAGCGAGAGGCAAGCTTTGAACCCTAATACTGCACTTTATAAACTAATTGAAAAGAGAGAGAATTATGTGCTTCTGTTCCCTCCCTCCCTCCCTCCCTCCCTCCCTCTCTCTCTCTCTCTCTCTCTCTGTGTATGCATGCACACACAAACACATACACATCACATTCTCCACAACCTGGCCAGCAAATCCAATTCCATGGCCCATGCTGAAATTGAAGGTAGTAAAACCAGGATTGGGAATATTAATATTTGCCTCTACTTAGAAGCCCCAATCAGATAATATGTCCTTGATCTCATTCATCTTTGCAATCAAACTGTGGAAGTGACTGTTATTGCAGTTTTACCAGTTTGAAGGGGGAGGGATTGTATCTGACAGAAGTGACCGCCCAAGGCTCTCCAGTGCATCCAGGGGACTGAATCTATGTCTCCAAGTTCCATCTGAGTCTACCTGCAAGGCCCAGGTCCACCCAGGTCAACTGGCCTTCCAAATGGTGGGTCACAACCCACAACTGAGTCAACAACCTCAGCTTGTTCATGACATCACAGGGGGCTAGCCAATCAGTACCATCCATAGCTGGCTTCTACTTCAAACTTGCAGTATTATCACCCCCACTCCACTGTAAGACCTCAGTCCTGGAGATGAAAGGTAGGTTTGTTTGGACTTTAATTCAGAGAGGGCACTTCCAGGATGCCCCTACTGAGTGGCTGTAAAAATGTTACTTCTGGGTTGGATCCAGATTTAGGTGTGTGCAACTGTGCTGGCAGAAACAAACTTCCCTGCCTCCTCCTCCCCACGGCAGACCCTTCTGCCCCCTGTAGCGCAGGAGGAGGGGGCTCCTTAAACATCAGGCAGACGCAGAGACACCTTTTTTGCTGTGCACATTTTTATGGGTGTTTTCCATGGGGGGGGGGGGGACTGTTACGCCAGAATATGGCTTCTGCAATGTCAGTGTATTTTAGGAAGATGAGTCAGGCTAAAAGCAATGATTTAACTTAAGAAAACAACAAGAAGTAAGCAGAACGAGTGGAAGAAGTTCAGCTAATAAACATGAGACAAGTCCAGGGGGGAAGAAAAGGTGGAGCTAATCATCTGAGTGTCTGTGACTGCCCCAGTATGACAGCAGCAAATCAGTGAGTTATTGCATGGAATGCAGTTTAATTCCATCAGTTCCCACCACAAACATTAATCATTCACTGTTTCGTCAGAAGATGGGGAAACTCACTCTGCCCTTTAGTTGCCAAGTTACTAAGTACTTCCTTTTTTCTTCATTGCCTTTGCTTGAGGTCACTCCAGGCTGCCTTCACCTGAGTGGTGTGAGGAGAAGGGAGCCCCACCACACTCAAGAGACAGGGCAGCTGTCTTCACATGAAGCAAGCACTGATGCAAGAAAAGAAGAAGCCATGGAGGCTAAGACCAGTGGACCCACTGGAGGAACCTTTTCTTTGAAGGCAATGGTGGCCAACCTCTTTGGCAAGCGATGCATGCCACAAGTGAAGTCTGCAGGCTGACACAGTGCCACTCTGTTGCACACTGTGTGAAAATGGGGAGAGGGGGAGAGGAGCAGCACGTGCCAGTAGAGGCTCCACCCACATTAGGCAGTGTGCCCCGATGTCCCAGCCAGGGGCCAATTCGGCCCTCAGGCTGAAAATGGTTCCCCACTACAGTTCTACATCATCAGTATACTCTATCGATGTGCTGATGTTTACCTAAGAAAGGGGTCCCTCGGGCAGTTGAAGGAAAGAGCTTTACTTGCTCGCAGCTGCTTTGAATGTGACCATAAACACTGGAAGGACAGGCCATAAGCACAACGGGGAAAACATAATATTTATGCAAGGATGGAATACTACTGTGACGTGTGCATCTTTTTAAGCCAGGGCTAACTTGCACTGAAGGTAATTCTGTGTAATCTAATTCACTCTTCTGTACACTGTAGATCCTTGAAGTGTTTGGTTCTGGGTTTACTGCTGGATTTTTCCTCCCTGAGAGCAGAGAATGCTGACATGCGGGCCCATACCCTCTTGCGAATTGTTTCTTGCAAATGTCTTACCCCTGTGTTCTTGGTTTTTGCTGGACCATCCCTATTGGCTTCCACATGTAAACACTTCCTAGGGAACTCCATAGCACCGAGTGTGGAAGTACATATTGTAGTGCTAAGGGGCATGTGCAAGATAGGAATGGTGGGAGAGAGTGGTGCTTAAGTCAGGAAAAATTATTACAAATGGCTTGGGGGCTTTTGCAGGGAAAGATCAGTGGGCAGGGGAGGAGAAGGGCTAAGCACACCCTTCCACAGGGGCACTGAACATCTTTCAGCCCAAAGGCCAAATTCCATTTCAGGGAACTCTCAGGGGCCACATTGGTCAGTGGGGCCAAACATAAAAGGAGCGGGGTCAGAAATACAAAAAATACCAGCATATTTTAGGTCAAAGCTTTACTGCTAGGAACTAAGGCATTTCAGCCTTTTAGAATGGGGGAAAAACTGCACAGAAGCATTGGAGGTTGTGGGAACCTGCCAGTTTCACTCCCCCCACCCCCAGTTTGCCTTATGAAGAAAACACAGGGTTGAGAACTGTGTGTTTTCCTCCTGATTTGTAGGTTCACCATGAGTCTATAAATGTTTTCAACATGCATATACAAACAGGTACAAATTCCCCTGTGCCAGTCTCTGCTATCCAGAGGCACCCATTATTCCATTCGTTCGTTCACACCATGTACTCTGCCACTCAGCTCAACCCTGGACTCATTCTTCCCAGGACTAGGGATGCCAACAATATTCAAGCAAATGCATTTTTTTGCAGGGGAATCCAACTGCAATGGCAGTTTTACTTCATTGAACTGGGTGCACTGCATTGCAGGGGTCTATGAGCAGGAAGGGAGCCCTAGGGATTCAGATGACATAACTGACCCGCATTCCTGCATGCCAAGCCAGAGAGGCTCAGTGAGTGCACAGGCTGATTACATCAATTCACATCTCCACGTGATACAGTAGACATCTCTGCACATGTGATCTTAGTTCATGGCTATGTGATACACTGAACTTATTTCCATGTGCAACAGGGCCAACTGTTCCTGGCACTATTTTGAAGCCCACCATTCCCTCTAATGGCGAAGTCAGGTGCTGACAAGATTGGAGCCAAAACGGGGCCACTGAAAAACAAGAGGGGAGATATTGGCATGAGCAGGTGAACCTTGAAGTATGCTGAAGTACAGGATTTTTTTAAATCCAAAAGTGCAACCCCCACCCACCCACCTACCCCCACACACCCACAAAGAAAGCCCAGTGAGGTAAGCATGGTCTCCAGGAGCCACATAAAGTACCTGGAAAAGTTAAATTGGGGGAGGGGCAAATTGGCTTGTTTGCACACCTTGCAGTTTACAGCGTCATGAAGGAGGGCATGGCTGAAAAGTTGTTCTCCTTTTAGGGATGAGGATACTGTGCAACATTTTGTCACATACCCTGCTTGAACTGTCTGTTCCTGAACAGGCTGCATTCTAGATCTAATGCAGATATTTTGGTAAGTTTCCCAGTTGTAGAGATCTGCAGTGGTGCTGTCACGGTAGGGCTTTGGGGCAGAGGTCCAGGGCCCCACTCAGTAGAATCAGCAGGAGGGCCTCCAAACACAGCAGGGCTGGCATACCACATTTTTAAGTAAATAAAGTTATATACATTACCATCTAAAGAGGGGAGGGCCCCCAGTAAGACCCTGGCCCAGGATAAATGATTACCTCCCTGCACCATTGTAAACATGGTGTGCTGAACCCTGGGATAGGTGCTTTTTCTAGATGTCATACTTATGGGGATCTTTTCTCATTTTAAATCACTTGGTGCATCTCTACAGCAGCCTAAAATCCTGCATTTAGAATGGGGCTTTCTGCTTCCGTTTTAAATGCAGGATCACGACGACTCCCTTTTTCACCCCCTGCCTTTTCTCCCCCCTTCTCCCTCCTTCTCCCCACATCTGAGTCTTCCATTATCTTTTATTGATCTCGTTCCTCTTCTTGCCACTTTTATTCTTTTCATGGAAGAAACTGAAGCAAAACGCAACAGGGTAATTTGATAGACCATTATCTGCCATCTATTTAAACACCGAACAAAGGGCATTTAGTGCAGCAGACGCCCTGGAAGGTAACGGCATCATCTAAAGAGCCCACAAACTTCCGAAGGAGCAATCTGAATCGCAGGATAAAAGCTCCATGTGAAGAAGCCCTTGTTGTGTCTTCTCATTTGCAAAGTGTACTTGCTCCTCAGCTGCCTCCTTGCTGAATAGCGATATTGGTGTCTAACAGCAAGAAGCGAAAGTACTGTGTGGCACCTAACTGGTTTATTGTGGCTTGAGCCTTCCTAGGTAAGGGCCGGTTCATCAGTTGCATGAAGCAGACTCAGGCCTAGTTCACCCAAACAGCACGGATCAGGTGGCATTAACAGGGTGATCCCAAAGAGGGCTCCTGTGCCTTTAGTAGTTGTGTAGAAGAAAGAATTTCAGCAGATGTAATTGGTCATGCAGGTTACACCTGCTTTAATTTCCCTCTTCTGCAGTATGATGAAAGGTGTAGGAGCTCTGTCCTGTTTTGTATTTGGCTCCTCTGTATATTTGAAATATCAGCAACAACACCCTCTCTGCACATACAAAATCAACATATTGGGGAGAAGGCAATGCTTTATTGTTGTTCAGTCATTAAGTTGTGTCCAACTCTTCGTGACCCCATGGACCATAGCATGCCAGGCCTTCCTGTCCTCCGCTCTCTCCCGGAGTGCGCTCAGGTTCGTATTCATTGCATCGGTGATGCTATCTAGCCATCTCATCCTCTGCTGTCCCCTTCTCCTTTTGCCTTCAATCTTTCCCAGCATCAGGGTCTTTTCCAGGGAGTTTTCTCTTCGCATTAGGTGGCCAAAATATTGGAGCTTCATCTTCATTATCTGTCCTTCCAATGAGCAGTCAGGTTTGATTTCCTGTAGGATGGACTGATTTGACCTCCTTGCAGTCCAGGAGACTCGTAAGAGTCTTCTCCAGCACCACAGTTCGAAGGCATCAATTCTTCGGCGCTCAGCCTTCCTTATAGTCCAGCTGTCACAGCGATACGTTACTACTGGGAAAACCATAGCTTTGATTATACGAACCTTTGTCGGTAAGGTGATGTCTCTGCTGCTTACTATGCTGTTGAGGTTGAAGGCAATGCTAGGCTAGAACTATTCTCCCTGATGTCTAGTTTTGTATTTATGGGGAGCTTTGTATATGAAGGAACATTCAATCATGTAATCCCCCTTCTGCCTTCTTGGTACAGTCCAAAAACTGTTGTACTTCATCATTTAGTGTCTGTGTGAACTAGGGCTTTAAGAAATTGAGATAGGAAGTAGTGGGTGCATGTGTGTATCAATGACATGTAGTGAACTAGACTGGAGTAGTAAATGACTTTTAATTAGAGCAATCTGTCATGCTTGGGTTGTTTGCTTGAACTTGCAAGCACCTTGCAAGTTTACTAGGAGACAGGAAACCATAATTTCCTCATCCAGCATTTCCTCTTCTGTCTAGAAGCACTGGCTGCTAATTGCTGATGCAGAAAGTGAATAAAGATTGCCTCCCCTCACAACATGTCACTAACCATTTTTAAAGGACTGCCAAATCTTTCCAAAAGACATAAACAGAGACTATGATTTTATGAGACTATGATTGGCACCAGAAACCAGGGACTCTTTCTGCTCAACAGGGACGGTTGAGGTACATGAGATTGGTGGCCAATTTGGCAAGCTGGCTGTAATGAAGAGGAAAGGTTTCCATTGTTCTTCATGTACTCAGTGTCGCGTCACAGTCAGAGATGAAAGAAGAGGAGAAATAGATACAATTGGATAACCATGGCTGCCTTTTCATCGGAGTGTGACGCATACTGCAGGTTCCAGAATAGGTCAGATAAAACACAGTTCAATTGATCAAGCCAATAAAATATTGGTTGCTTGGCTCCCTAGTCCCCTTAAGCACAAGTCTGCCCCCGCTGTGCTAGCAGCCTAGTCTTGTGCCTGAGCCTAACAAAGAATTGTCCATTGTGACACCTATGAACCCCTGGGCACCTAGCCGCAGATTTGTATGCTCCTGCAGTTGGTGTGCTCTCTCCCACTGGAGTGCTGAGTGCATTGGAAAGACCCACCCAATTGATTCCCCCTGCAGCGCTGGGGTCACACCACATGGGTACGCCTCATGGGCATCTGGCTGTGCACGTGAAGTCTGAGCTGAATAGGATATTGAGAGAGAACAGGTGATACTTTCAACAAAACACAAGAGAAAAGATCTCGGCGTACAGACACTTAATTGTTCTTGTTGCTTGCATGACCAGCGTTTGACAGGAGGCGGAGATTAAGCCCAACCAAGAAAAGAATGCTGTTCATTTTTCTGCTTTACTCCCTCCCCCTCCCAAATTCCAAGTTGGCACTAGCCCTGCTCAAGATGGAGGTTACATAATGAGGTTATGAAAGCAGAATTTGCCCTGCTGTGCTAGGATGGTTAAGCCGGTGTGAATAGAGAAAACATGCTAATGCTTCAGCCGGTGTGAATAGAGAAAACATGCTAATGCTTCAGCCGGTGTGAATAGAGAAAACATGCTAATGCTTCATCTTTTTGAACTCTGTTCTAATTGGAGTTATTTGTTCAGGAGCATTGAGATTTCTGGGGATGGGTCACAGAACAGAACAACAGAGCAGCATGTGGTCTTAGCAGGATACACACATGGGATCCCATTGTTCATTGAACTCCAGGCTCAAGTGAGGGCAGTAAAAAGGAAAGTGTTATGAGCAATGAAGGGAGGGGGAGTTTGTGTTCAATATAATATGCCTAAGAATTGAACATGTCAGCATACCCTGATCTAAGGGTGCTCCTGATCATTCCCGAACTGCAGTGGGGAGTGGCTCTTTAATATCAAGATACTCCTTCATTGAGCAAGTCTTTGAGAAGCAGCTTTTAGCCATCATGTTTATTCTAAATGCAATGTGGCTATGTAGAGAAGTGGGTGGGGTGATGCAAATAGGAACAGGCTTAAATAAAAAGAGAGCTGCTGCCAGTCGGTGTAGACAATATGGTCCAATAGTCTGACTCAGTATAATGTTCCTGATTCTTAACAGCTGGGATCAGGGAGCAAGTTTAGTGCACCTGTCCCTGAATGCCCCTCTTCACTTTCCCCCCATAGATAGAAGTGAATTGTTGTCCAGCTAGTCAAACATAACATTTAAAATAATGTATGGTAAGGAACAAAAAGGTAACAAAAAATCAAACTAGAACTGTGTTTAAGGGACAGACAAAGACTACCACACATCTGAAATTCCGTAACTGTTTATCCTAACGAAAATATTCAAAAGCAGGATAGTGTTCCTCTCTACCCTAAAAAAAATAGCAGTTCTCTTGTGGCATAAGCTTTTGTGAGCTTCAGCCCAACATCATCAGATGCATGAGCTACTGTGGTGTAGTGGCGAGAGTGTTGGACTGGGATTTGGGAGATCCGAGTTCTAGTCCCCACTCAGCCATGGAAGCTCACTGGGTGACTTTAGGCCAGTCACAGACTCTCAACCCAACCCGCCTCACAGGGTTGTTGTTGTGAGGATAAAATGGAGGAGGAGGATTATGTACGCTGCTTCGGGTTCTGTAAGGAGGAAAAAAGGTGAGATATAAATGTAATAATAAATAAAATACAGCAGATCTGCTTCGTGCATCTGACAAAGTGGACCCTCTATGCTATGTAAGGTTATGGTGCGCACACACACACAGAGTCACCTTTAAGGTGCCACAGAAAACTCTTTTTATTTCAGGTTGGCAGCCAACAGTGAGGGATGATGAGCGTTGTAGGCTAAAACAGCTGGTCACAGGTTGCTCACTAATGACCTAAAGTTTCATAGTGTTAGGGCACAACCCACTGCATGTTTAGACAGAAAAAAGTCATACAATTTCCAGCATGCCTCCAGCAGCCATGCAGACTAGGGCATGCTGGGAGTTGTAGGACTTATTTTCTGTCTAAATATGCCTAAGATTGTACCCTTAGTGTGTCCAATGCATGAAGCAGATCCACCTTCTTCTTAAGGCCAACACGTTCTTGTCATGCAAAAGCAGATGTCAATGTAATCAAACTGGCAGCCTTTTCCAGTCTACTTGGCACAAACATAGATGGTTAAAAAAATTGCAGAGCAGAAGAGAACCCAATCTACAGTCCAGGACCATATATTAGAAAGGGAGGAGGGGGGAGAATCTGTGTGTGTGTGTGTGTGTGTGTGTGTGAAGGAGGGAGGGAGAGAGAGAGAGAGAGAATACTACATGATCTGCTGCAAACAGGTAGATTGGTGTCTCCACATTCTGTGGGCAAAAGGAGAGAGGGAAAGGTCTCATAATCATCTTCAAAGTAGCTGTACTACTGTGGTATCAAATACTAATGTTCTCATCTTTCACAATAGGAACCCTGGAATGTCTGTTTTGACTACAAAGAGCTTTACTGGCTTGTCAAGAACACCTGGTCCACGTATTGGAGTAACAATAGCTACATCTGCTTATCCATGAAAGGCAAAACTGTGCAATAGCTCCTGATGCTATGTTCCTAATTATGGCATGGCTGGATCATTCCATAACAAGCTCTTTCAGGCAATCTCAAAGATGATCCAGTCCAAGTGTCTGCTCTTTCCCCATTTCCTTTTTGTTCATGTACTGTAATCTTAGTCATAGGGTGCTTCCAGCATTGTGCAGTTATTCCATTTTTTCTTCCCTAAAGTTTTTTTTTTTTAGTAAGAAAAAAGGCAGAAGAAGCAGTGGGAAAATACGGGAGGGCTATAAATTGAAGGCGATGATGTCTGGATTCCCCCCACCCCCCAGATTCTGTGAATGATTGCAGAATGAAAGCTTTGGCTGGATACATCCATAGAACTGGAAGAGCCTCAGGGAATTGTTTGGGCTTTTTAATTGAATTTGTATCTGTTATTTATACTATCTTAGCTATATTCTAAATAGCTTTTGAAGGGCTTTTTTTGCCTTGAAAGGCAAGATATAACTAAATAAATAATGAATATATACAAAGAAGTCTGCATGGCTGTCACTGAGTCATGGAATATATGGAATATATAGACTACCAATGTGTATTGGGTTTATACCAGTGTAATTGTCATGACTTCACACAGAGGATCCTGGGAGGGTGCTGAGAGTTCTCTGTTAGAGACTGGTAACCTGTAGGGCATCTCTACACAGCCTAAAATCCTGCATTTAAAATGGGGCTTTCTGCTTCCATTTTAAATGAAGGATCACAACTCCCTTTTTCACGTGGTTCCTTTTCCCACACCCCCTTCCCCCTCCTTCTCCCCGTATCTGAGTCTTCCATTATCTTTCATTGATCTCGCTCCTCTTCTTGCCGCTTTTCCTCTTTTCATGGAGGGAACTCAAGCGGAACACAGCGGGGTGATTTGATAGCTCATTATCTTCAATCTATTTAAGAATGGAACAAAGGACATTTGGTGCAGGAGACACCTTGAGTGATCACGGCGTCATATAAAGAGCCCGCAAACTTCTGTGAAGGAGCAATATCAATCGCAGGATAAAAGCCCAGTGTGAAGGAGCCCGTAGAGATGTCCATAATCCTTTCAGTGCTTCGTTTCTTAACTCCAGTCTCCTCTGTGCATAATTTACATAATTTGCAGCAGAAGATATTTTCTGACTTCACCTAAGCAGGTTACATAATGAGTGGTATAGCTTAAAACTGCTACATTTCCCTGCCAGGACCATAACCCCCCTGTGGAGTCTTATATGTATTACTTGTGCAGTGCTTTTAATGCAAGTATCATCAACAACAATTCCAGTGTTATCCAAACTGTTTGGAAAATATTGTTGTTGGCAGCCTAATCAGACCCAGAAGACCAAGATCAAATCAAGTGAAAGTGTAGACTTTTGTTCTGACACAACAAAGGTCAAGTGTTTACACACAAAAGCTGAGGATAATTAACAGTAGAACACTGTATTGCGTCTAGACGTAGAGATAACCTGTCTATACCTTGGGATTATTTAACCATAATCCTCACAGCTAGTTCACACACATGTTCCATCACTTCAGGATTGCAAAATTGGATGATTGTTGGCATGCATGAAATCCAACAAGTTTTGAGTAAATCTGTTATGATTTGAAACACATTAAAGCCTTTTAATCAAAGACAGATAGTGTTCTGATGGGTCTACAGCCTGCTAAAGACAAATATCAGAGGTAATAGGACAGAGACTGATATATCCATTACCCAGTGGAAACATATCTGTAGAAAAGGATGTAAAATTTAATCTAATGTAGAGATTAAGGATATTGTTTACCAAATTTCACCACATTTGTGTAGTGTGTGGTGTGTTGTTATAAGATTGGGAGGGGTTTGGGCAGGAGAGGGTTAATGGAGCCAGAAATACTGCTGGAGATTGCCGTAATAGTTCATGGCAAAATTGCCAGATCCATCTTTTCCAGAGGAGCAGCCATGTTAATGTACTGCAGCAAAAGCAACCAAGAGCCTTGTGGCATCTTAAAGATTAACACATTTATTATGCCATAAGCTTTTGTGGTGTACAGCCCAAATCATCAGATGGTGTGTTATCTTGAGTTACAAGTGTCATGGGGATTTTCCATTTGGCTGTGGCCTCCTGGCATATGATTGTAGATATACATCTCCCACTCTTCACATGTTTACTGTAGCCAGCACCAATGGAATGCTGGTGTACCCTCAACTGCCATGTAAAGTGTGAACCAACTCTGAGTAGCTCGTTACTTAGGCTGGTTCACACATAGATGCTGGTCAATTGGTGACCTACCTGTGTGAGAGAGCCATCCTAGAGAGAACTTTCATATATTACTTCCCCGCCCCCCCTTGCAATGGAACTGGTTCACACATTCAACTGTAATTTGTCAAGTACTTAGCCAAATGATGAGAAATCAAGTGACGTATATACTTGCCATGTGTGAACAGAGCCTGAGTGAAGAGTGACAGGGTAGAAAGTTTCCAGAGGGTAGTTCGGATAGTCTATTGCAACAAAAGTGTATTGTGGCACATTAAGGACTAATGAATTTATTATGGCATAATTTTTCATGGACACTATCCACTTCATCAGATGCATAAAGTTTTATGGAGAGTTTCAGGTTTATATACAGTGTGTGTGTGTGTGTGTGTGTGTGTAGAATTGTAAACACTGAGATCAGAAGGAAATTGAATGCGGGAAGTACTGACAGTGATGATCGCAATGTTGGCAGTGGTCATCCACAGTAGAGTTGCTTCTGATACCACAAGCATCCTGGCACTAGGCAAGCCAGTGAACACATGCAATGCAATAAACATCCTTTATCCTGATTCAAGCCTCTAATGATAGAATTGAACCCCTTGATTAATTATAACTCAGTTTTCTCTCACTATAATCTCCTTCGGAGGTTTCTTTGGTCCATAATGGCTACTTTAAGATGAGTGACAGAGTGTCCTGGGAGGCTGAAGTGTTCCCCACTGGTTTTTGAATACTGCTATTTCTGATAGCAGATGTGTCCATTTATTATATTCCATAGATATAGGCCCGTTTGCTCTATGTAGGTTTTTCAAAGGCACTGCTGACAGAAAATGGCATATACCATGTTGGAAGGTGGGCAAATGAATGAACCCTTAACGTTGTGAGTGACATTACTGGGTCCTGTAGTAGTGTTTCCAGAGTTGATATAGGGAGAAACACACAGGGGCTGCACATCTGGATTTGTTGCAGGGTCTGGTCCCTGTGTTTGTTATGTGGCCTGTTACTGCTAGTGAGTAGCTGGTTTAGGTTGTGGAGCTGTCTACAAGCAAATACAGGTCTACCACCCAAGGCCTGAGACATTGTCCAAGATGGGTTGTAGATAATTGATGATGCATTTGAAAAGTTTTAGCTGGGAATTGTAGGTGACAACAAGTGGTGTTCTGTTGTTTTCTCCTCTGAGTCTATCCTGTAGGAAATTGTTCCTGGGGATCAGTCTGGCCTTGTCAATCTGTTTCCCCACACACACACACTTCATTAGGTGGGTACAATATTCTGAGGATTGATATCCTTAAGTTTTGAGGCTCTTTCTGACAAATGTGAACAGATATGGTTGTATCGTAGGGCTTGGCTGTAGACAATGAAACGTATAGTGTGTTCTGGGTGGAAGCTGGAAGCATGTCAGTATGTGTAGCGGTTAGCAGGCTTCTGATATAAGGTGGTACTTATATGTCCATTATGTAATTGCATAGTTGGGTTCAGAAGGTGAACCTGTTGTATGAACTAGTCAGAACTTAGGTTGATTTTGGGGTAAAAGTTATTGAAGTCCTCGTGGAACTTCACCAGGGCCTCCTGTCCATATATCCAGATAATAAAGATGCCATAAAATAATTCCAGGTATAGAAGAGGCTTTTGGGGACAGCCGCCAAGAAAGTGTTGTTTTAAGATGGCCATGAAGTTGTTGGCATTCTGTGGGGCCATGAGAGTGCCTGTGGTAGTGCCATTGATCTGAAGATCTATGTTCTCCCCAAAGCTGAAATAATTCTGGGTAAGTACAAATTGGCAGAGTTTGGTGGCTAGATATGCTGTAGGGCTTTCAGTGATTTTCTTGATGGCTTGTAGTCCATCATTGTGGGAGATGTGGGTGTAGAGGGCCTCACCATAGTGTAGTTGGTGTAGAAGGTTTCAACATAGTTGGTGTAGAGGGCCTCAACATCCAGATTTCCAGTGGAACAACTGTATTGACAGATGTGGACTTCCCTGCCCCCTCCACCACATGTTAGCCCCTCCAGCCCCCTGAAAATACTATACAGAGAGTCCAGAGACCCTGCTGAATAGGGTGAGGTGTGGTGGGGAGGGGGATTCGCAAAAATCAGTCAGAGGGAACTTCCTTGAGCAGAGCCTTCTCGCAGAAGGCAGATCCTGAATCCAACCCTTGGCAGCTATGGTGGTGTTTTCTGGGAGACTGTCAATGGACTGTAGTTTCTTCAGGAAGTCAGCAGTATCCCATACGTAACTTGGAATATTGGTAGCGTAAGGTCTGAGAATGGAGTCCATATAATCAGACCCCCCCATGATGGTACCTTTGCCCAAAACAATGGGGCGTACAGGGTTGCCTGGTTTATGTATTTTGGGTAGCCTGGATAGAAGATGCCTGGTTGAGGCTCCTGAGGTGTGTCTATATAGGTTCCATTTTGCACATCTGTGGGGAATTCTGTCATCAGGTTGTGTAGTTTTTTCTGGTATTCCTCAGTGGGATGAAAGTGTTGCCTTTAGTTCCCAAAGGTTTGCATGGGGAGTGGGAGGAGGTGTCGTTAGACACAACCATCAATGGACAGTTGTGACAAGTCAAAGTCTTTTAAGACAATGATATGTAGCACTTGTTTTTCTTAAGTGCTAAGATAATGGTAGCCTCATTGTGATCCCTGTCCCCATTCGGTAAAAAAGGGGCAAGAATAGTTTAGCCACAGCTACAAATTTCATATCTTGTATGGGCGTGTGTGCGTGCATGCATGTGAAATTAAGCAATCCAATTTATTCTGACTTTGCTCCATGTTTCTTTAAAATATAATTTGCTAGCCTAGCACATCTTAGGATGCGATGGTTAGAGAGAGATGGTGAGAGGATGGGGAGTGATTGGAATCTTCTCTCACTATTTGATGCACTAAGAACCAGATCTCAGATGTCAGTTAAAACATTTCCATTAAAACATAGGCAAGCCTTTCAAACCCCTTCATGGATCACTGCTTTGTTGTGGCGAGGTGGCTTGCATAACTCAGTGAAGCCATAAGCTATGCTGTGCAGGGCCACCCAAGACAGACAGGTCATGGCAGAGAGTTCTGACAAAATGTGGTTCACTGGAGAAGGAAATGGCAACCCACTCCAGTATTCTTGCCAAGAAAACCCCATGGAACGTATCACAAGGCTAAAAGAGATGACGCCGGAAGATGAGCCCCTCAGGTCCGAAGGTGTCCAATATACTACTGGGGAAGAGCAGAGGGTATGTCCAAGTAGCACCAGAAAGAGTGAAGCAGCTGGGCCAAAGCCGAAAGGACACTCAGCTGTGGATGTGTCTGGTGGTGAAAAGAAAGTCCGATGCTGTAAAGAACAATATTGTTTAGGAACCTGGAATGTAAGAGCAATGAATCAAGGTAAGCTGGAGGTGGTCAAACATGAGATGGCAAGATGGAACATCAACATCTTGGGAATCAGCAAACTAAAATGGACAAGCATGGGCGAATTTAATTCAGGTGACCATTATATCTACTACTGTGGGCAAGAATCCCTTAGAAGAAATGGAGTAGCACTATAGTCAACAAAAGGGTGGGAAAAGCAGTACTGGGGTACAATCTCAAAAAAGACAAAATGATCTCAGTACAAATCTAAGGCAAACCATTCAACATCACAGTAATTCAAGTCTATGCCCCAACCACTGAGGCCGAAGAAGCTGAAGTTGATCGGTTCTATGAAGACCTGCAACACCTTCTAGAAATAACACCAAAAAAAGATGTCCTTTTCATCATAGGGGATTGGAATGCCAAAGTACGAAGTCAAGAAATCACCGGGATAACAGGCAAGCATGGCCTTAGTGTACAAAATGAAGCAGGACAAAGGCTAATAGAGTTTTGCCAAGAGAACACGCTGATCATAGCAAACACTCTTTTCCAACAGCACAAGAGACAACTCTACACATGGACATCACCAGATGGTCAATATCGAAATCAGATTGATTATGTCCTTTGCAGCCAAAGATGGAGAAGCTCTATACAGTCAGTAAAAACAAGACCTGGAGCTGACTGTGGCTCAGATCATGAGCTGCTTCTTGCAAAATTTTGGCTTAAATTGAAGAACATAGGGAAAACAACTAAACCATTCAGGTATGACTGAAATCATATCCCTGATGAATATACAGTGGAGGTGAGGAATAGATTTAAGGGATTAGACCTGATAGACAGAGCGCCTGAGGAACTATGGACGGAGGTCCGTAACATTGTTCAGGAGGCAGCAACTCAATCCATCCCAAAGAAAAAGAAATGCAAGAAAGCAAAGTGGCTGTCTGATGAGGCTTTACAAGTAGCTGAGGAAAGAAGGGAAGCGAAAAGCAAGGGAGAAAAGGGAAGATATATCCAACTGAATGCAGATTTCCAGAGAATAGCAAGGAGAGACAAGAAGGCCTTCTTAAATGAACAATGCAAAGAAATTGAGGAAAACAATAGAATGGGAAAGACTAGAGATCTTTTCAAGAAAATCAGAGATATCAAGGGAACGTTTTGTACAAAGATGGGCATGATAAAGGACAAAGGAGGCAGGGACCTAACAGAAGCAGATGAGATTAAGAAGAGGTGGCAAGAATACACAGAAGAACTATACAGGAAAGATCTGAATGTCCCTGATAGCCATGATAGTGCCGTCACTGAACTTGAGCCGGACATCCTCGAGAGTGAAGTCAAGTGGGCCTTAGGAAGCATTACTAACAACAAAGCTAGCAGAGATGACAGTATTCCAGCTGAGCTATTTAAAATCCTAAAAGATGATGTTGTTAAAGTGCAGAACTCAATATGCCAACACATTTGGAACACTCAACAGTGGCCACAAGACTGGAAAAGATCAGTTTACATTCCAATTCCAAAGAAGGGCAATGCCAAAGAGTGTTCAAACTACCGTACAATTGCGCTCATTTCACATGCCAGCAAGGTTATACTCAAAATCCTACAAGCTAGGCTTCAGCAGTATGTGAACCGAGAACTACCAGAAGTACAAGCTGGGTTTCGAAGAGGCAAAGGAACTAGAGATCAAATCGCCAACATTCGCTGGATCATGGAGAAAGCAAGAGAATTCCAGAAAAACGTCTATTTCTGCTTCATTGACTATGCTAAAGCCTTTGATTGTGTGGATCACAACAAACTCTGGCAATTCTTAAAGAGATGGGAGTACCAGACCACCTTACCTGTCTCCTGAGAAACCTGTATGAGGGCCAAGAAGCAACAGTAAGAACCGGACATGGAACAACTGATTGGTTCAAAATTGGGAAAGGAGTACGACAAGGCTGTATATTGTCGCCCTGCTTATTTAATTTATATGCAGAGTACATCATGAGAAACGCTAGGTTGGATGAATCACAGGTTGGAATTAAGATTGCCGGGAGAATTATCAACAACCTCAGATACGCAGACAATACCACCCTAATGGCAGAAAGCAAAGAGGATCTCAAGAGCCTCTTGTTGAGGGTGAAAGTGGAGAGTGCAAAAGCTGGTTTGAAACTCAACATTAAAAAAACTAAGATCACGGCATCTGGCCCCATCACTTCCTGGCATATAGAAGGGGAAGAAATGGAAGCAGTGACAGATTTTATTTTCTTGGGCTCCAAGATCACCGCAGACGGTGACTGTAGCCATGAAATTAAAAGATGCTTGCTCCTTGGGAGGAAAGCTATGGCACACCTAGACAGCATAGTAAGAAGCAGAGACGTTACCTTGCCGACAAAGGTCCATCTAATCAAAGCTATGTTTTTCCCAGTAGTAATGTATGGCTGTGAGAGCTGGACTATAAGGAAGGCTGAGCGCCGAAGAATTGATGCTTTCGAACTGTGGTGCTGGAGAAGACTCTTACGAGTCCCCTGGATTGCAAGGAGGTCAAATCAGTCCATCCTAAAGGAAATCAACTTTGACTGCTCATTGGAAGGACAGATACTGAAGCAGAAGCTCAAATATTTTGGCCACCTAATGTGAAGAGAAACCTGAACTCACTGGAAAAGACCCTGATGCTGGGAAAGATTGAAGGCAAAAGGAGAAGGGGACGGCAGAGGATGAGATGGCTAGATAGCATCACCGATGCAATGAATATGGACTTGAGCACGCTCCGGGAGAGAGCGGAGGACAGGAAGGCCTGGCATGCTATGGTCCATGGGGTCACGAAGAGTCGGACACGACTTAACAACTGAACAACAACAACAAGCTTTTCAAAATGGCTTGCACATAAACTTGATCTGATTACTTTAAAAAATGAGGGCAAAAGAAGTGGGACGAAATGTCAGGAAGTTAATTGTGCTGCTCCATCATTAAAATTCAAGTTCTAAAAGGCTCCAGTGAATAGAATGCTATTAAAATCGACAAGTGCATCTACATCATGATTTGACTGCTTCAGTGCCTAAATGTAGTCTTTCAAATGGGCTGCTTGGTAGCTGCTTTATGCTTTGATTTGGTGACTTCGATCTTGCCATATCCAAGCTTGTTGATTTTTAAAGGGCCTAGCTTCTGGAGACATGATTTTTAAGGGTTGCAAGCTTTGATCAATAGATTAATCAACTAAAACTTTAGTTCAAGGGTAGGAAACTTCTAGTTGTCTCAGGGCCATTCCCCACCCCCATCCCGAGCGCTGCAGAGTGCAATGGGCATTTCAGTAGCAAACTGTGGTGGGCTACTGAAATGGTCAACTTTAGCTTGCGCTAAAATGGCCAGTTTGGAGCTGATCTGGGGTGGGGGGCACCACCAAATTTGGTGGTGCAGCAGCAGGGGCTGCACACGGGCCATGTGTGCACATGGGCCAACCCACCCCTGCTTTCATAGAATCATAGGGTTGGAAGGGGCCTACAAGACCATCCAGTCCAACCCCCTGCTCAATGCAGGAAGCATGATTCCCAGGCAGTCTCCCATCCAAGCGCTAACCAGGGCTGACCCTGCTTAGCTTCCGAGATCATACGCAATCGGGCGCACCGAGCCCATGGTTCATAAACACGTTGTCCTAAATTCTAAAAGAAAGTATTTCATAATCCAAAGCTATTCAATTTTTCCATTTTGAGGGGGGGGGGGAACCGAATGGTTCTTGAAAAAAAGGAGGGAGAATGGGGGTTTTCTACATTTTTCCATTTTTCCCCCAGCCCTTCTCATCTCTAGTCCACAGGAGTTGATTTTTTCCACATGTTCCCTTCCAGTCCCTGTATGTCTGGCAGAGGCAGGGCAGCTGTAGCTGCTACGGCTGCACCCAGAGGCCAAAATCAAAGGCCTGGCAGACCAGCCCCCCCCCCCCATTATAGCTACCACTTGCTTTCTGGAGAGGCAGAGAGCCAGGGAGCAAGGAGGCCCTGGCACTCTTGTCTGGGGCAAAGTGAAAGGCAGGTGAAAAAGCAGGTTGCAATGGTGAAGAGGAGGAGCAACTCCAGGGGGCTCTTGTCAGTGAGCCCTCAGCAGGTGCCCGACCATACCTACCCTAGATGCCAGCCCTGTCCCCAAATGACCACCAGAGAGTGGCAGATGATGGGGAAAGCAGCAAACAGGCCCAGAACTGCCACTGGGATTGGCATGGGTGTGCCAGAGCCCACTGGGGCTGACAGTACTTGCGGCTGCATCCTTTCTAGCTGGTTGACTAGTGTCAGGGGTGTTTCTGAGCGCAGGGAGTGGGATAGCACTTTAGATTCTGAAGGAGAACCATCAGACATGGGGGAGGTGTTTTCCCAGGCTAGTCCAGATATGAGTAGGCCTGCTTCTCAGGTTACAATTGTACAGATGGCTGAGCTTGAGGGTCCATCCTCACCCCCCCCCCCCCCCGTGAGAGGCAGCGAACAGGAGGTTGACCTAATAGATGCCAGGCGCAGATGCAGAGCAAAGAGAGAGAAGGCAGGGGCAGAACTTAGTCTACCCGATTGGCCTTGCGTGAGAAGCTGCGCTTAGAGGCCTCACGAGAAGAGAGAGACCTCCCCCACTTAAGTTAGGCTAGTGAGACTGCCTCCCTCTTCAATCTGCAACTCTCGTAAATTCCATTTGAATGCCCTGAAGGCATTCCTTGTAGCCGGAGAGTTTGTCTGAGAATTTGCATCTGTATGACCCTGTGAAGTACTGGACTAAAAGCTGTAGACTGAAGCTTCTGGTCTGTGTATGTTTGGGCGTTGAAGTGAAGTGGGGGCTAAGGGAATCGTGACAACTAATGGCACTGTAAGGCAAGGGCACAGTTGTATGTTTCTGTGGTTATTTTGAGCCTGGTATGTTACGGAAAGATGACTTTTGCTTTGATTAAGTCATAGCTGTGCTTTTAAAAATGATATAGCAAAAATTATATGCCTTTCAGAAAGGCACCTGTGGAGATTTCTATTGTATTCAAACTTTAATTTTAATCAATTAGTTAAAAAATTAGTTTAAGATAGATAACTAATCAAGAACCAAAAAAAAGAGCCTTGTGGCACTTTAAAGATTAACACAATTATTCTGGCATAAGCTTTCATGGCCCTTCCTCAGATGAATGGAGTATTATGGAGTTTCAGGGGTTTTTATACAGTACATATGGTGTGTGTGTGTGTGTAAGTAGGTAGGAGGTTGTGGAAGAACTATAAACAGTGAGGTCAGAAGGAAATTCAATGCAGAAAGTACTGATCATGACAATCACATCACAGTCATTTACTGTATAGCTGTTGCTGATAACCAGCATCCTGGCACTAGGTAAGCCAATTAACATATGTAGTGTAATAAAAAATCTATTATCCCAGTTCAAGCCTCTGGCATTAAACCTGTTGATGAATTCTAACTCAGCACCCTCTCGCTTTAATCTCTTGCTTTAATCTCCCTTTGACATTCATCTGCTCCACAATGGCCACTTTAAGATCTGTGATAAGAATGTCCTGGGAGGCTGAAGTCTTTCCCCCCTGGTTTTGGAATATTGCCATTTCTGATATCAAGTTTGTGTCCATTTATTCTTTTCTGTAGACTGTAATCCTATGGTTTGAGGAAGGGTGTCCCAGGGGTCATATAGCATTTCAGATCTCCCTATCTGAGGGCAGAGAGAGAGAGAGATCTGTCCTCAGAAGGGGAGATCTGACCTCAGAAACCCCCTCCCAGATGCCACGGAACCGTCCCATGGAACCCTTGCCTCACCAACGTCAGAGCTTCAGCTCTGGTAGAGGCAAAAGAGGATTTCTGTGGGTGTGTTGGGGAAACATCAGGGGAAGGCTTGGATCTGCAGGATCTAAAGCCTCCCCATTCCCCTGGAAGACCCCCAAACTGGCAGGAAATCTACGCTAACCCTGGAGTTGGCATAAGTTAATTCCCTCCCATTAGAATAAATAGGAGGGAACTCGAAGGAGTGGGGGAAATGGTCCAAAAAGGTGGTTGTAGGGACACCACCAGGTCAAACACTGCTCCTCCCTCCTTTCTGCCTTGCTGATGTGAGCCCTACTTCAAAAGATAAGAATAAGATAATGTGGTTATATTGCACATCGTGGAACATGCTGAATCTGGAACTATGCACAAGGCCATTCAGAATGTGAAACACTTCATGAATTAAGCTCCTATCTCCAGAGGTAAGGCCACAGAATTTCACGTTCAGACAGACAGATGCATTTTACTTCTGCTGCTCTTTCCTGCTTCTTACCCACTTAAGATAAATTATTTTATAACTCTGAGATTCTTTGGAAGTTACTCAATGCGCTGGCTCTCAGAGTGTTGCGGCCAGTGTTCAATGTGTGCCTCTATTTTGCCTTTTGGGGATGACTTTTGGGCATTTTGCTAGCGGGCCCACCTGCCTATCCAGAGAAAAGGTGGCCGAGTGTCACTGAGGTACAGCTATCCAAATAAGTACGAACAAATCAATTGTGAGATTCAACATTCCATTAATCATTCAGCTTTAGAAACTGTTATGATTGATTTACTAACAAACCCTGCTTCTAGAAATAGTGCAGGATAGCCAGGCTGGCTACAGGATTTGGGGGGCCATCAGGCACAGCCCCCTCAACAGATCTTGAATACCCTATGCAAAGAGGTAATAACTATAGCACCATAAGACTGGTGGACCCTCAGCCAGTCTTGGGGCCCTGGCAAATGCCCAACCTTGCCACCCTCTGGAGCTGGCCCTGCAGCAGAATAGATAGGCTATGGCAGAGTAAATGAATACAGCATGCAGTGGGCAGAGAAGAACCTTTTGCCATGTGTAAAAGGTAAAGGTAAAGGTGTCCCCAACCAGTCGTGTCCGACTCTAGGGTGCGGTGCTCATCCCCGTTTCTAAGCCGAAGAGCCAGCGCTGTCCGAAGACACTTCCGTGGTCATGTGGCCGGCATGACTGAACACCGAGGTGCACGGAACGCTGTTACCTTTCCCGCCAAGGCGGTACCTATTTATCTACTTGCAATTTCTTGCTTTCGAACTGCTAGGTTGGCAGAAGCTGGGACTGAAGACGGGAGCTCACTCCGTCACGCAGCACTCGGGTCTCGAACTGCTGACCTGCCGACCTTCCAGCCTGCAGTTCGGCGTCTTAACCACTAAGCCACCGCAGCCCTTTGCCATGTGTAACTTGGTGCTAAAGCAGTGTACCTTGGTGTGGGGGCAAGATGTATACGAGCATGTTCCTATCTCCTGCAAAGGTATGGACTCTCTGAAATCTCTTAAGGGGATCTAGAATAGGGTGCACCCCCGTTACCTAGAACTCCAGAAGGCTGGGACCAGAAGCAAACAGGATATAATACCATGAGCGTTAGAGAGGGGGAAGGGAACATGAGCTGGGATATACCCAAAGTAAACAATGGGGAGGAGAGAGATTTAAAAGGGTGAGATGAGGTGTTTAAACAACGATGGTGTGAGTAGCATTGGCAAAAAGTCTTGGGTGGGGGAAAGGCTACCATGCTCTTCTGCAACCCCCATTCATTTGGGGGATTACACAGCAAGATGCCTTGCTGGTGCGTTATGCCCTTCCTTTTGATACAAAGGATACAAACATGGTTGTGTCCATTTCATCTCTGTACATTTTCCTGCCCCCCCCCCCATCTCTCTGGCACACACAGTCCAGATCAGACTCATGAAATTACACAGGTGTTAAGATGCATAAATCTGAACCTAGAGTCTAGTTGCTTTTGTCAGAAGATGGTAAAAATAAATAGGCCCTCAAATACAGAATGCCCCTTCCAGTTAGTGAGGTGTGCCTGTGACCTGCTTGCTTGATTTCTAAAGAATCACAGTGGTCCTCCAGTTTTCTGGAAGCTATGGCCTTTTCCCCTTGTTCTGGAAGTCCTGCTGCTTAATCGTACCTGTGAGACGATGTGAGTGAGGGTTATTCAGTGGGGAGGGGAAGGTTTTGGGTACATGTCCAGCGGCACTGTGCTCCATATCCCAGGAGTTGGCCTTGATCATGGAAACAAACAGAGGCTCAGCCCCGCCACAAAGTAACCTCTGCAAGTGAGCACAAAGAAAGCAGACAAAGACAATCCTCTAGCAGTGGCGATTCATGATTAGGTAGCCAAATTGCTACGCGTTGGCCCCCTGCAATATGGGTAGCGCTTTGGGGGTTGAGAGGGAGTGACTGCTCCTTTCACAACCATGCCTAGGTTAAGTTTAAAGATTAACAGCACAATCCTATGCATCTCTACTCAGATGCAAGTCCCATAGAGTTCAATGGGACACTCCCAGGTAACTGCATCTGTAGGAACACAGCCTGAGTTTTAAGAAAAATGCTAATAATCTGAGTAACAGTATGTAAGTGGGAATCTGCTCAGATGGGCAAGAGCATGGATTAATGAATTATACAAACTGTGTGGATGCTTGCCATGGAAACAAGATTACTATGAGTCTTGGTGGTTAATTGCACAGTTGCTTTTTTTTTTTTTTTTTGCGCGGGGGAGGGGATGGGGATTCAGAACAGTCTCAGCCAGAAGGGAAAGTGTGACACAGTAGCTACTTCAAGGCAAATCAAAAGTGCTTTGGTCCCTTAATAAAAGGTTTAGGCAAAGTCAAGCTTGGAAAAGTGTTAGGGGAAAAACCCAGCAAGCATCAAAGGGTCGTGATGTAAATCTATGGTGAGGCCATATTTAGAATTCTCTCTCCTTGCAGTTCCGGCTGGTCTATCCCAAAATATATACTGTAAAGTAGCCTTCCCAACCCAGCACCTTCCACAAGTGTTGGACTACAACTCCCGTCATCCCCAGCCAGCATGGTTGATGGCCGAGCTGACTGGGATGATGGGAGATATAGTCCTACACATGTGGAGGATGTCACGTTGGGGGAGGTGGGACTCGAGGAATCACACCCAAACCCAGCTTCCCAGGCACATCCCCAGTATTCACAGCAGATTAACCCCAAGAGCAAATCACACATGGGCTGAAACTGAAAGCAGAGGCAGAAGACATATAACTTGGTTTGATTTTTTTATTACAAAAAAACCCCCTATTCTCAAGTCCAAATGCCGCGGAACCTGATTGGCACCACCCAAGATACCAAGGTACAAAATCCCGGAACGTTTGAACCAGCTAGCACTACCTCTGAGGACAGCTATGCTTATTAGTGGAGTCCTGGCAGAAGTGGCAGCCATGTTTGAGTGCCAGGACATACCTACAGGAACAGCGGTGGTCTCTGTAA
Organism: Heloderma suspectum; assembly: GCF_057233095.1. NCBI lineage: Eukaryota > Metazoa > Chordata > Lepidosauria > Squamata > Helodermatidae > Heloderma > Heloderma suspectum. Next base: position 173,230,718 of record NC_139461.1, read on the forward strand.
AACTGTACAACTTTAGAAAATCCTAAAAATGTGTTATTTAAAATCTCTAAAAACCCATTTCCCCACTCTTTTTTTCCTTTACCAAAAGCCCTGCTTTAGTTGACATGCAAATCCTACTGGAAATTTTAATGTGCTCTTTATCATCACCACCACCCTCCACATCCCCTGCCAGATATTTGTTCATAACATGGTTAAAGTTGACCAGCCAACTCTTTATTTGAAGCACAGATGCATCTTTGTTTCCGCAGCCAGCCGCACACGGTCCTGCCCAGAGGCTTCAGTTTAAATTAAAAATTAATACCTATTTTAACTTACAAGCTTGTAAACGGATAGCCCCTTGTCTATAATGAACCATCAAAGCTGCTCTTGAACATAAAAACCCCACAGCTAATCTCTCTTCTCAACGGTCTTTTCTGCTCCTGACTCCCCATTCCATACCAGAGTCTTAACAACCAACAAAGATACCTGCAGCCATCTCCACCCCTCCGCATACAGCTGATTTAGTGGACCTTTTAAACAAAACAAAAACTTTGTGTGTTTTTAGACATTTAAATATATATATATATAAAAACTAGTTCACTCTGTGTTAGAAACAGAAAATCAGACAGCTTCCAGAAACAGGTCAAAGTATTTGACAGTTTTCTAATAAATCCTAGAATAAGTTTTCATCTTGGGACGGGAAACGTGACTGTAGACAGTAAGAATGCCCAAAGTCCTAGCACTGGCAAAAGGTTCACATGTACAACAGTGCCCCTCTATCTCATATGAGAGGCTATTCAAATGCCCTTATGCCCTTGAGAGAGCTTGCTTGTGGATTTGTTTTGTGTATGGTAGCACCATGGGTTAAGCTATTTTCAGTGGTGGGATGCTGAACTCATTCTGAAATACCACTGAAGTGAACCAGTGATGTAGAGCCATGCTTTCACCCATGTCCTATTCAGTTCAGGCGGACTCAGGAAGGGCAAATTTGCAGGAGGGGAGGATAATGAGGCTCTAAATATACATTTTTCTTATCCTTCCACCCCACTGTGCTGTCTGTTCCGGGAAGCTACTGAAATCCTGTCAAGACATACAGATGAATTACACAAAACAGTGGTTAACTCAGGTTTGTTTCCTCTAATGCACACACGCCTCCTCTTCCTTGCCCCTCGAATGACAGAACAAACACTGAAAGAGACTAGACTTTCCCCCCTCCCACAAGAAGAAACAGAGGGTGAGTTTTAGGGGAGAAGGGGCACAAACATAGTATCTCATGCCCCCAGAATTAACATCTAGAACAGAGGAAATATGGAAGAGGAAAGAGGGTGGGTGTCTGTGGGACAGAGTCCACTTCAGTTCTTGTACTCAAAGGGCTCATCCCCACTTTCGTTGAGGAGGCAAGTGCGGACTAGTGCTTCGGTCACAGCGTAAGGGTCACAATTGGCCGACGGTCGGCGATCTTCAAAGTAGCCCTTCTTCTCTTGGCCCACATTCCTTGGGATGCGGATGCTGGCACCCCGGTTGGCTACTCCAGCAGAGAACTCATGGATGTTTGAGGTCTCATGGAAACCGGTCAGACGCCTGGCATTATCCAGCCCCCCTTTGGGATCGTAGGCACGGATGTGGTACTGGTGGCGCTTGCCCAGCTTCTCAATGGCTTCTTCAATGTGCCTATGGAAGGGACAAGAGGTAGGATGCTGAATCCCGGGAGAGAGCTCCAGATCTCTATACTGGAATGTTCTAGTGTCATCTAAGAGAGCAGAAGGCCCTCTTTTTCCCTCTCCCATTTAAACTGTGGGAAAGCAGCAGTAGGCCTCGTATGGCTCTCCAGAACTGTGTCGGCCCATAATACCTCTGAGGCACTACTTCACAATGTGGCAGAGAAGGGCAACTAAAATGATGACGGGAGGGCAGGAGAATAAGGGGAGACATAATAGAGGTGTACAAAATTATGCATGGTGTAGAGAATGTGGATAGGGAGACATTTTTCTCCCTCTCTCAAAATACTAGAACCCAGTGGGGACATCCCATGAAGCTGATTGGTGGGAGGTTCAGGACAGATAAAAGGAAGGACTTCTTCACACAGCGCATAGTCAAACTATGGAATTTGCTACCACAAGATGTAGTGATGGCTACCAATTTGGATGGATTTAAAAGGGAGTTAGACAAATTCCTGGAGAAGGCTATCTAGTCTTGATGGCTAAATGCTACCTCCAGTATCAGAGGCAGTAAGCCTATGTACACCAGTTGCTGGGGAACATGGGTGGCAGGGTGGTCTTGCACTCATGTCCTGCTTGGGGGTTTCCCCTGGGCAGCTGGTTGGCCACTGTGTGAACAGAATGCTGGACTAGATGGACCCTTGGTCTGATCCCGCACAGCTGTTCTTATGGCATCCTTCCAGATGCATTGTTGGAGGAAAAAACATGGCTGACGTAGTGACATGGCACCAGAGAGCTGTAGGTCTGATACTGCTGCTTTCCCAGTGGCAAAAACTGTTTAAAATAGATTTAAAATGATGTACCCCATCCCCCAATAGTGCAGAATGTGCCTCCTTACTTTCAGCCCCGCTGAAGAACAGGGCTGTGAAGGTGGGGAGGCATTTTTGTCTCTCTGTACATTATAATCCATTACTTAGGATTATTCTGAGCCAACTTTTCCCAACCTGGTGCCCTACAAATATGTTGGACTATAACCCCCAGCATTCCTGACCATCGGCCATGCTGGCTGAGGCTTATGGGAGTTGAAGTCCAAAACCCCTGTAAGGCACCAAGTTGGGGAAAGCTGCTCTGGACTATAAGAAGAGAAAAAAAATACAGGGTGATTAGGCATGTATATTTGCTTGCTATTTTGTATAATCTTGCTATGTTTGCATGCTTTAGTTTGAACTTGAGTATTTTATATCGTTGCACAATTTGGAACATTTTAGGCAGCAGCGCTACCCTGCTACAGGTATGGTCTGGCTATACAAGGAGTTATCTTTGTACAGGGAGGAGAGCAGCCTGCCATTCAGAAGTCTGTGCACATGTTCTATAAAACAAGAGAAGAGTCTGATCTAAACATGCAGCCGAATGGGGTGGCACCATTCCCCTGACAGTATATGTGCATGTATACACACACACACAAACTCTAGAGGCAGAAATGAGCACACCAGGGAGATGCATTCTAGCTCAGCCCTCTCTGTAGTTTTCTACTTGCAGGGCATTTTTAATGTAGGGGAGCTTTTGTCCATGGAGCCCCCACAATCTGAAGTGGTCCATTCCATTCCACCACTGCAGACCTTGAAGCTGCAATATTCCTGGAAGGCTATTTGATCTCCTCCCTTAATCTCCCATAAATGAAGCTTTCCAAGCTGGAAGCAGCACTTACTTGAGGCCTCCATCCTCCCGCATAGGCTTAGTGCTAAAGTTAGTGTGGCATCCAGCTCCGTTCCAGTTTCCAGGGATGGGCTTGGGGTCAAAAGACACGATGACACCAAAGTCTTCACATACTCTATGAAGGATGAACCGAGCAATCCAGAGGTGGTCACCCATCTCAACCCCTTCACAAGGACCCACCTGGAACTCCCACTGCAAGAGAATACAGACTTGGTCAGGACTGGCACAAGGGGGCCCCCTCTGCAAGATGCTGTTCACACCGTTCTCCCTGTACACTAAACATATGAGACCAACATCAGCAGCAGGCTCAAATATCTACCTGTGCTGGCATAACCTCTGCATTTGTGCCTCCAATGTTCACGCCAGCATACAGGCAGGCTCGATAATGGGCTTCCACAACGTCTCGCCCATAAGCTTTGTCTGCTCCAACACCACAGTAGTATGGACCTGCAGAAGCAAAAGAAGCAAGAGACATCCATGGGTTTTTCACATCTTCACCATCTTCAGAAAGTTGTTGTTTTGCAAAGGGTGCTCCAGTATTAACCTAAATTAGCAGGATCATGCCAGACATTCATCTAGCACAGGGGTCCCCAGCCTTTTTTGGGCCAGTGGGTACATTTGGAATTGAGAGAATGCTGTGAGAGCTCTCACAAAATGGCTGCCTTGTTCACAAAGTGGCGATGGAAGCAGTGGGAGCCACCCAAGTCATACATGAGCAAGGCCTTAAGTTTGATCATCTGTCCTTTACAACAGCTTATTCTTTTCCTTTAAATGCTTCCATTCTTTATCATGGATAGGAAATTTCCTTATGTTGAGTTAGGCCAATGGCCCACTTACTTCAGCACTATCAATGTTCATCATCCACTGCAGGGATGGGCAGAAAGTAGAACTCCAGATGTTTTGGACTTCAACTCCCAGCATTCCTGACCCTTGGCCATTCTGGCAGCAGCTTCTGGAAGCCCAAAACATCTGGAGATCTACCTTCTGCCCACCTTGGTCTACTGCTTAGTACTTCCATTACTGGCAATACCTCAGGCCTTAGGTATATGAAGCACAACCTCTATCGCTAAACTATGGCCCCATCCCAATGGCAGGTTGACATTGGCAGTAATGCACTCAAGGCTGTAAATGAACTTCCTTCTTGGAATCTTACCTTGTGGTCCAGGAAAGCCATTGGAAGGCCATCCAAATGGATGTCCGTCTGTTCCCAGAAGGGTGTATTCCTGCTCCATCCCAAACCAGGGGTTCTGGTTAGACACCATGTCCATAATCCTTTGACAGCTGTTCCTTAGATTTGTTTCTGAGAGAAAGAAAGAGTAAGGCACTAATGGTTACTTATACAGCACCATCAGTCTAGACGGTATTTTACTGCATAAATGGCTGCCTGAAGGAACTTACAGATTGTAAGTTTCCCCCTTCCAGGGGAGAAGCAAGTATAAGAAAGGGGGCAAGAAGAAAATGCAACTGCACTTACTTAAGACTTGGTAGCAGTTAGGGACAAAGACCAGTGCTTAAGCAAGGGTTCTATAGAAGAGGTGGGTGTTTTGGTTGATTGCTTTGCTAATGCTCTATTTCCACAAGCTCAAAGGCTTCTTTCTAATTAATATTCACAGTCACCCTGTAAGTTAGGTCACCATCCTTGTTTTCCATGTCAAGATAGAATGGAAGCTGGGCAACCTATTGCCCAAGGCCACTCAAAAGACTTTTAGCTATGCTAGGTTATGCACCTTACAGCCATACTGCCTTGAACATCAGCATCAAAGCAAACAACAGTCTGGTTAAGAGAATTCTAGACATGTCACCTTGGCAACAGTATAGTCACCATGGCTACTGCAGTACCAGGGCTTTGAGATGCTAATGAATCCTGCATTTCTTCAGGAAGGTGAGGTGGTGTTAAAAGGGGAAAAGAATGTTCAATATGTTGCATGAGAGAAGCATGAGTAGAGCTATGCATGTGATCACCAGATCAGCTGATGAGAGACCAGCTGACACAGCTTAAAGACTGAATGTCTTGTGGGCTGGAGGTGGCATCTCATGAAAGCATTTCCTGGCTTTTCTGCCAACAGAATACTGCGCTGGTGAGCTTCCAAAGGCATGTGGCTGACCGCTACAGGAAACAAAATGTTGGACTGAATGAGCTTTTGGTCTGATCCAGCAAAGAAATTTTTTTGCCCCAAAGCCAGTAAAATCACAAAACAACCTGCAACAGACATCTATAATTTCTTTCACAATCCGTACTGTGGACCTCCCATTACCTGACAAGCATAATGAAGCAATGCCAATCACCTCCTCTCCAACGTCTCTCAGATGTTGCTGAATACAAATGGTCATTCACCAAGTGGTAAGTAACATACCATGGCATGTATGAAACCACTTGGTAAGACACTGCTCCAGATTATCCTGCCAAGCGGTGGGGGAGAAGTTTACTTGGCCTGAGCTGAAATGCATCTATTTTGCAGCCCTTTTTGTGGGTGGTGAAATAGGAGGGCTTTCCAGTGGTGGCAAGGAGAGCTCCTCCTGCTGACCACCAGCTGCTCTTTAAAAATCCAGAATCCATCTGGCAATGACACTATAGGCTGGTTTGTGTAACCAAACAGCCCATCATGGCTTATTTAAGCCATGGTGTGTTGCGGTGCGTGCAGCCATTTCAAATATTCAAGCTGTAGCCATGGCTTATTGTGTCATCTGAACTTGGGGACCATGGGTTATGAGAGGGTTAAACAAACCTCACATAACCCTATAACAGGCCATGGCTTTTGAGAGGGTTGTTTAACCCTTGCATAACACACAGTCCCTGGGTTTGGAAGACATGACATGCCATAGCTTGAATATTCAGGAGGGTGCCCAAGGGGGCCGAGGCTCATTGTGGATGAGCCGTGTCGATCATGCAAACCCAGTCAATCTGATGATGAATTGTCATTTCCTGGGGACTTCTGCATTAAAAAATGATGTGCCATTGAAGTCATGTTTGGTACGGATGTGAGAGAGGGTCTTCTCAGCGGCCACTCCCAAGCTCTGGAGCCTCCTATCAGGGGAGGCAAAGTTGGCTTCCTCTTTGTCACCCTTCCACCGGCAGGCTTTTTGATTCAGGCAAGTTTTGGCATGTAAGCGGGTCTGCTGCTGAAGGGGTTTTTTTTAATGGGTTGGTGCTGTTTATTTCTTTTATTGTTGTGTTTTTAATTTATGTTATGTTTTAACTTTTGTTTTCATCTCAATTTTAGCTGCCAAGAGCACCATTGTTGGTGGAAAGGCAGGATAGAAATTTAAATAACAAGTAAAAATTGGAAAAAAAATACTATCAGCTGGGAAATTCTCTCCTTGCCACTACTGCAAAACTGGCAGCTGTAGTGGCAAAGACAGCGGGAAAAGTGGAGAATTTTGCTACACTTTTTGCCCCCTTCCCCTCCCCAAATACTGAGTCAAATGTTCTTGGCTGAGAACTTTCAGGTCAGCCCTAATTCTCTCCAAATGCCACAAAATATAGTCAACTGGATTACCAAAAGGATGCACACACACAGTATGTTAAGTTGCCACTTGGTAACTGGTTGTCTGTATCCACTCTGTCTTTAACCACTTCACTGTGAGTGATGTTAGACTGAGGCTGGAGTGGGAATACTGTTGCTCTTCAAAAGTGGGGATGGGTGGATCCGTTACCTGCTCTTGACTTTTTTCACAAGTGTGCTAAAGAAAGATCATTTCCACCTTTCCCCAGGATGCCTTAATGCATAACCACTTCCTCTCTAGGAAGCAACTCATCCACTGTTTCCAGTGCCTCCAAAGTGTGGTGTCAAGATGGCAGGCTTTCCTGGACAGTTGCCAACACAGCAAGTTCCAAGTTCCCCTCCAGGAAAAGAAAGCACTGCCCGTTGTGCTAACCAGGGAGCAAAAACACACAGAAATCCCATTACTGAGAAGTAAGGAATAGCTTCTTCCCAACCTGGGATGAACTATGGACAAAAAAGGATGGCAAAAGAAAACACTTGGATAACCTAGCATTACTTCAGTAAGTCTGGTTCTCGTCTAGTATGAAAATGTATATACTCCTATACGTATAGATATGTGAGAATAAGAGAGGAGCAAAACACTTGCTCTTGAGAAGTGAGGAGAGCCCACACACTATAACCAAATTGTAGACCCATGATTTGGTAAAGGTAACCCATGGCAAAATCTCTTCCTAGAGTCCGAAAATGCTTCTTATTGTCTCATAAGAACATGAGACGTGCCTTGTTGGATCAAACCAGGGATCCATCAAGTCTAGCATTTTGTTTCCAGCAGAGACCAAACAGATGCCTCTGGGAAAACCTATAAATAGGGCAGGAAGGTGATGGCTATAGATTCTTTCCCGGGTATCTTATACATTGAACAGGGAGGTTCCATTTAGAGATCAGGGTTAATAGCGGTTGCCATTAGATGCTAGCCTCCATAGATCTGACTTAACCCAGGGCTGGGAAACCTCTTTCAGCCCAGGGGCCAAATTCAATTTTGGAGATGCTCTCAGGGGCTGCATTCCAGTGGTGGCTGGGGCCAAAAGGAAAAAGGAGAGAGCCAGAGGTGAAATGGATGGGGCCAAAACCCCAAAGTGCCAGCATATTTTAGCTTATAGCTCCTACTGCCAGTAACTTAGCCTTAGGAGAGGCATTTCAACCTTTTAGAACGGGGGAGGGGTAATTGCACAAAAGCCGGGAAACTATCAGAGGTTGAGTGAAAGGGTTTCGGCCAGAGGGCCAGCTTTAGACCCCAGACCTGAGGTTCCCGACCCGAGGTTCCCGACCCCTGGTCTAATCTTCTTAAAAGACTGAATGCTACATCTCCTCGCCAAGGCCTACTTAGGGTACCTCTTGTGCCACACGGATACGACTTGAACTTCATACATTTTCAGTTCCAGTTATTCTTTGTTCCTGTGGCTTTTTCTGCACTCTGTTTTCCCAGGCCTGTCCAAATAGAGTAGGAGGTAAAAGGAAAGGGACTGGAACACACCTGCAGGCTTGCGGTTGTATTTTAAGACCTCACAGAGGACCAGCTTGTTGGGGTCTTTGCGGAAAGGATCCCGGAACATGGCAGATGGAATAAGGTACATGTCGCTGTTGGAGCCCTCTGACTGTAAGGTGCTAGAGCCATCAAAATTCCACTCTGGTAGATCTGGAAACAGAAAAAGAGGAATAAAGTCCAACCACTTCCCAGAACTCCAGAAGAGGAATCTGTGTGAACCAACTGGAAGTGGGTATTGGACTGCAGCTTTACTAAGCTTCCCATTTTAAGATAAGAGCTCTGCTGGATTCTCATCCAGCAGGCCTATCTAGTCCAACATTCTGTTCTCACAGTGACAGCCTGATGCCCATGGGAAACACATACACAGGACACGAGTGTAATAGTTTCCTCCTGCTTGTGCTTCTCAGCATACTGCCTCCAATCCTGGAGGGTAATATATTGCCACCATGACTGACAAGCCACTGATAGTCTTACAGAGGCATTCAAGTTCTGCTAGATGCCCAGAAGGATCCCATTAGGAAGCTTGTAGCAGCTGAAATAGCAGATGCTATTGGTTTCCCAGAACAGAGATGCTAGAAGCAGGCCGTTGAATATCTTGTCGCTGGTGGATGTTCCATGCATGCATCTGGGATGCCCCTGTGCATCTTGGTACATCCCCGCAGCAGTATGCTGCCACTACTATTTCAAACCTAAAACAGCTTGTTGAAAAACAAGAGAATCTGGACGGGGCATCTGCACAGAACTAGGATTCTCCAGAACCTGAACCTTGATCCTTTTAAAAACGACAGTTTGCGGAAAAACCTCCTTTAAAACATTGTAGGCAGTGTTTGCAATTCCAAATAATGTGGACCGGAGTCTCTGCAACTGCTCCTAATGTGTGGACTCTTGCCAGGTTTCTCTCCCATTTCATACTTTTCCAGATTTTGCCACAACATTATTCATTACCAAATAATTATAGTTCCTGCAAAATTTGTTTAGAGTAACTTTTTTTGAAGAATCAAGTTGCATAAGGTTACATTTTCTTGTTTCAAACATTAATTATAGTCCAGAATGTGAGTGTGACAGTGTCCAGGCATTCAACACACACAGTTGTCAGGGGGAGAGAATTAGCAAATATATAAGTATATTTGAATTAGCATTAAAGTGTTTAATCCTTCCAGCCAGCTTGATCCCTTTCATATGCTTGAAGTGATGAAATGATTTAACCAAACGGTGCCAGCCACTTCCTCAGAATAAAAACAAAGCACTCAAACTAAATACTTCTAATTGGCTATACATGCTATAGTAGTTTCATAACCATCTCTGGCCAGCTCCATAGCAACCAGTGAAGAAATCCTAATGCTATTTGTCAGGGGCTGTTTTGTTCTGAAGGACAAACAAAAGGCCAACTCATTGTATACACTGGAGTTCTGATGGGTGTTCTTTGTTTTCCCTCCCTCCCTACCACCTACCCTAGGTCAAGAATGAATACTGGTTTACGAAGGCATTGCAAAGCCAGCAAGCAGCATTATCATGAAGACTGGCAAGATATGGGCTATTTCAGGATCACAGCTCCACACCCATTCACATCGTCTAAAAGGCTATATATAACACACATATACACTGTCTCTCTTGCCCATCTACGCTGTTTACATGAATCAGTGCAGTGAACAGGGCTGTTAAATATTTATCTAAAACATTTTTACCCGTTCTTTTGGTTCAAGGACTCTGCCCGCCACCCCAGGGGTCTTATATCGAATACAGTCACCACCAGCTGAAATAAAAATTTCTAGTTCCCGGGTGGGCCTAAGGAGCAGAGGCCAGCATTTTTAGCATGCCTGGGGACAAAGCCCAGTACAAAAATGTTCTATTTACCCAGGAATGACCCCTACCATGAGGCAGAGTGAGGTGGCAGCCTCAGGCAGCTGAGTTTGGGTGTTATGGAAGAGCAGCAAATTGATGATTATTTATTATTGTTGTATTTAATTTATTATTGCCCACGGGGGCAGGAAAAGAGGCACTTGTGGGATTTATGCCAAAATAACTTCACCAGTCTCGGGTACTATGTACCTGGACTTGTGGGGCTAGATGGGGTTTGCTCCTTTGCCAGGCAGCAAAATATTTGGGCAGGCCCTGAAAAAAAATCTGAAGGGAAAGAAGATAACTCCTGCTTTCTCACTGGTCTAATAAAATAGAGGAATACAAAGGAGGCAGATAGCCTGGAGGCAAAATGGCTGAAAAAGGCTGAGTTGGCAGAAGAAAGTGCCTGAGGGAAGGACAAGCAGACAAAACAAAAGTGGAAGGCCTGGAGACCGTGAATCAGGGAGCCAAGAGGGCAGAGGGATCCTGTTCCTTTAAGAGTTGCACAGAGGAGGGAATTCTGCCCACTGTGGCTTCTGCCATCACTAAAGTAGCATGTCCTGATAATGTGATGGGGGCCCTGGAGCCAGTGGGTGGGGTGCTGCATTTTACATATTGGTTTGAGCTAAATAGTCCACTGTGGCTGCAGGTTCCCAATGCATCTCTCTCGACATGTGTTGGTGCATGAGTGAGCATATTTATTTATTGTTAAGAATTTATGATTGCGCCTTCATCCAAAAATGGATTTTAAATCCATACAGTGTTAAAACATAAAACAATACAATAAAATTTAGAGGAATAAAACTATTCAACCAGATTAATACACAATAATTTAAAACGCCTGGGCATAGAAAAAGGTTTTACCCTGGTGCCAAAAGGAATACAGTGACATGTTCAGTGTACCTCGGGGGGGGGGGGCATTCCAAACTCGGGGTGCCACCACAGAAAAGGCCCTCTATTTTGTAAATACATAATGCAACTTCTCCTATTGATGGAATTCTCCAACTAGAAAACCTAAGTTTTTTGAAATGTTATTCTCCCCCTGAATAAAACTGTTCCTGTGCATTTTTGAGCATTTTGACTGGATGTCAATATGTCATTATAGTCTTTCAGCCTTATTTTGTGAAGGAAATCTCTACAACTACTTTATTTTATATGTGGGGAACCGAGGAGGAAGTGAATAAACTATGCAAATTAACATTTACTTGAGTTGTATGCCTAATTCTGACAGTATGGTTTTTTATTTTTTTTTATTTTTGTCAAGGAATGGGGTAAGAAGAAGGAGCAGATATGGAGATTTAAGAAATTGCACTCTTAAGTACTGACTGCCACATACTGCCTCTGTCTGATTTCTTAGATCTTAGTGAACACTGCCCATATGTCTTTAAGATCTTCTCTGTGAGAGAAATTGGGTTGCTTTTTTAATGCAGTGCAAGATTCTGATGGCTAGCAACTTTGTCTGAGATTCACATGTAATTGTTAAATTATTATTTATTTCTATAACACTCTATAGCATAACATAAGCAAAAAGACAGGTCTCCTAGTGCAAGGAGCTTGCAATCTACATGTCTACAGGTGGCAATACACAAAGGGAAGAGAGGAAAAGAAACAAAGCTAATAAGGGATGAATGTGAGCAGGTAAAATTTAACATAATTAAGCTTCATTTTAATTGGGTATTCGGGTTAGGGAGTTAAGTCATAGAAGAGAGAGAGAGGTGGCATCAAGTAGATGTTCTGGAAGAGGGTTATAGATGCAGCGAACAGCAAGGGAGAATGGAGAGAGCCATTGGAAAATTGGAGATTAACAGCACAGTCCTAGACATGCCTACTCAGAAGTAAGTCCAATTGATTTCAGTGAAACTTACTTCCAGGTAAGTGGGTATAGGATTGCAGCCATAGGCCTACACTTGCAACTCAATGGGCTTAAGTCCAATGGGCTTATACCTGTACAGGACTGCAATACATACTGGTGATCAGACCTGGCTTTGAATAATCCATGGACACAAGTTTTAATGAGTGGGGCCAAGGCCACAGTTGAAGTGCAAGTGTGTCTATTCTTCAAAGTCATTTTGGCCCAAGTGTGTTACTGTAGTAGGGAATTAAAAGGAAAGATATTAAAGATGGCCTTTCCTTCTTTGGACCATACAACAAAAATATTTTCTTCTCTCCAATGTTCTGTTCACCCAAGGAGTCTGGCAGAGAAAGGAGCTGAAGTTTGGCAGACAATCCATTTTAATGCTTGATAACTTTTGCGATTTTCCTGCCATGCAGTGCAATGTAAATCTCACTGTGTTCAATTGGGTTTACTCTCAGGTGAGTGTGTACAGGATTGCAGCCCAAGTCTAACAAAGTGGAAGCTCTCATAGGAACCACTGGTTTTCCACTAAGGAAGAACCCACCATGAGCTCATTAAAACAATTCTGGTTTTCACCGTCTTCTACCCAATGGAAAAACATTACGTTCAGAGGATGAGCTTTATCGTTCACACCACACAGCAAAATAGTCACTAGGTAGCTCTTGGCCAGAAAACAGGGGAAGTGATATCACCAAGCTAGAATGGGGGCTTGTATCACAAGTTAACCAGATACACTGCTTGCAACCCACCGCCTGTCTGCTTACCTTCAATGTTCTTGGGCTCACGTTCCAGTGTCCGAGTTTTGCAACGCAGGAACTCGCCAGTCCCATCAATCCATATGTACATTGCTTGCACCTTGTCGCCCTGAGGCAGCTTCATGTACATGTGCTTTATAGCTTTGCTCAGGTGAGAACTTGCAGAGGTGGCCATGGCTGCAGAAACTGTGACTGAAGTCCTGTAAGGTTAGGTGACCAACAAGAGAGGGGAGGAACGTCCATGAGAGTTTCCAAAGGGAATCTTGCCAAAGATCAAATGGGGATACTTCCATTATGCTTTCCGGTAACCCAGATTATTGCTGGCCTAGTTTACCATAAAACTTTTCACACCTGATTAGAGTCCATGGCCAAAGTCTACAGTTGCTACAAGTCATATTTCTACAGAAAGCCTTGGAGGATTGCCAAATATTTTCACTAGCTGAAAATCAGGCCCTGAGTAGACAGCTGGAATATAAGGAGGCCCGTGCTTTGACATCACAACACTCAAGCTCTGCACTTATTGCCTAGCCACCTTTCTGCAATACAAAGCCAGACCTTTGATGGCCAATACAATACATACAGTAACGTAAGTTTGAGCAATGTATGTATTGTATACATACAATATACATGTATATTGTATGTATACATACAATACATACATGTATGTATGTATAGCAATACATACATTGCTCAAACTTACGTTACTGTATGTCAGGACAAAACATAGCACTTACAGTTGAGCAATGATGCTATACAGCAGCCTTCCTTTTGGTCTACAATTCCCATCACTGGCCATGCTGGCTGGGGCTGATGGGAGTTGAAGTCCAAAACACCTGAAAGGCAATAGGTTGGGGAAGGCTGCCGTAAAGGATGAGGAGTTGGAAATATTGTCTGGATTCCAATCTGGGACACAGCTACACGAAGGAGGTGTAGTGTCAAACAATGCAGCCCTGATTGGCATTTCTATTATTCAGTGGAGGCTGGTGGCTCTGATGTCAGTGGGGCTGTAAATCCATTCCAGGTTCCAGTCCGAACTCTAAAGGACCTATCCAAGGTTCGGTGGGGCAGTGAATCCGAGGTTCAGTCAGAACTCTAATGGAGCTATCCAAGGTGCTTCTGCACTTTGGATAGCTCCTTTAGAGTCCTGACTGAATCCCAGAGCAGATTCAATGACATCGGAGCCACCAGCCCCCACTGCTAGTATTAATCTGTTGCCACTGTAATTGTGAATGCCCATTCCTGTATCCATGGTGTGTCATGGCCAATGGTAATTTTCAATTCAACACTGGAAGCTGTGTGTGCTTCTAATCTTTCCTATCTCTGTCTTCATGCTCTCATTTGCCTTCAGTCATCCATATGTTGCCAGCTTTTGCATCTGAAGCTTTTCCTTTTTAAAAATAGGGAAACTAGGCAGTGGGACTTTGGTCTGCTAAGCTTATAGACGTTTTTGCAGCTAAATTGAAGGTAGCTGTTATACAAGCACAAACTCATGCTACAAAATTGCACAAGCCACAACCACAAGAATCTGCAAGGACTGTTGTCTGGGCCAGAGCAAGAGGCAGGTGAACTAGCTGCACTGGTAAAAAAGAGGAGTAACTCCAGGGGGCTTTTTTTAGCGGGCTCCTGCTGAAGTGTGAGCCCTCAGCAGGTGCCCAACCATGCCTTGATGCCAGCCAGCCCTGACACCAACGGGGCACCTTTACTTTCTCCCATGTAAGTGAATGGCTTCCAATCAATGCGGGGTGTGGGAGGAGTGAATGTAGGGTACGGTACTTGGATACAATCATAGGAGTAAAATGTGCCCTCTACCATTGGCAGTGGGTGGTGGCCTGGCTCTCCCTGATAAGGGATCCTGCAGGGCATTTGCATGCCCAGGCAACCCCCAAGGACACAAGCCCCCCCCCCATATCTCAAACGCCATGATGGCAGACCTTTTGCTACTACAACTACCACGTTGAACCATGACTAGAAAACTACAACATACCAGTACAAATAATTAGCTTCACCAGTAAAAATATACAAACAGCCTCAATGATCCTTAGACTTCTCAGATCCAATGGGATACTGTATACAAACTCTCATAGCTAAATGGGAAAAGCTGAGTGAAGGTAGAATACGCCCTGTAGCCATAATAGTAAAGCCAGTAGTGGTGAACATGCAATCGCCTGTCCACATGCTTTTGTACCAGCATAATTTAGCATGTAGAAACCGTGGCCCTCATCAAAACATAGTTTTCAACAGCAGCACCCCAGATTCCTCCTGTGCTTGCAATTCCCATATATTTCAGATGATCCAATTCAGCTGTGCATGTTAAAAAAAAAACAAATTCAACTCTGTACCATCTTGTTGTAAACCAGTACTGCTGTTTCTACTATTTTTAGCATCTGAGAATCCCATCCAAGAATGTGTTGTTCCCATACCTGTAACATGATATACTTGAGTGCATGAAATTGTATAAATTTATTCTATTGTATAAAGAAGCAGATTACAGAAAGGATCAAGCCCACTATGAAACTTTTTCATGTTCCAAAATGCGGTTTAAACATATACTGCATATTTCCCACTGCACCATATTTACACTGGAAGATATATGTGGGAGAAAAGTCTGGCATCCTGAGGCCCTTTACCACTCAAGTCAAGAATCTGACATTTTCCCCATGTGCTGTTGTACAATACTCTATAATGAAGAGAGAATGAACTTACCATACCCATCAAGAAAAAGAACGTAGCCAAAGAGAACCACTAAGAGGTCCAGATACTTCAAACTAGAAGCAGCCTAGTCTTCCCAGAAGATCACAGACCCCTTTTATGAAGGATGTAGAATTCTAGTTTAGTCTAGACAGGACCTCCATGAAGAATCTCTATTACCTGGGATCTAGAAGATGCACAAATTCTACCTTCATAGCAGCTAAAAGCATTGATCAGAAACCTAATGATCTTCTCCATACAGAAAAATGGATTTTCAATGCAAGTATGTTAGCAACCCAGCAAGGCTGCTAGCGTGTATTAAGCATGGCAAAATTTGACAGTATTTTGAATGCTTCCTTAGATGGTTTCTTTGAATAATTCTGTATTCCCTTTTTCATCTCCATTCATCTTATTGTGGCTCTTGCAAATCAAGAACAAGGAGTCCTGTAGCAACTTAAAGACCAACACATTTATTGCAGCATGAGCTTTTGTGGACGACTGTTGTTTTATGCTGACACAACAAGGCTATGCAACCTTGTGAGGCAGAAAGAATTCTGTATAGTGTGGACATTTGCATGCTCTTCCACTAACAGAATTCAATAATTGATCCAACAGGTCCACATTAAAAGAAAACCTGTTCTCCACTGGCCCATCATTGCAATAAATAAAGTAGACCTGTTTATACTGTCCATCTCCTTATAGCAGACAAAAATGAGTTTTCAGTTGCATGCCCAGTATTAGAATTGTCCTCCTATCTATTTGTTTTGTAGTTCTTATTACCTGGGATCAGTACAGCCAACAATTACATATAAAAAACACCACATGGCAAATGAGTTAACAAATTTCTCCCTTCCACAGAGGTCTAGATCATCTACCCCTTTCCCTCAACCCACCCCCAGGAATATGCAGCTCAAATACAGGACCTGGGGTTCCCACCCACCCCTCCCGCCTTTTATTTTAAAGACACCAACTCAAAGCTAGACTGCAAATGATTGTCTCATCCAGTTGCTCCCTTCTGGGAAAAGCAGTCCTGAATAGTTGCTGACTAATATGCAGACCTAAGTTAAGCATCAGATGTGGTGACACTTTGTTTTGCCCTTTCCCACTCCTCTCAGTCTTGGCTACCGTGACCTTTTTGAACTGTCCCGATCCTTTCAGAAAAATTTGATTCCTCCTGTACTCTCCATCTGAAGTGCCATTTCATGTATGACACAGAAGAAAACCACACTGTTGACATTAATGGGGTGTTGGAGCTAATCACAGCTCCCTGATGAGTCTACCTTCATGATACAGGTGGTTATCACAGTCAGACTTTACATATTTAGGTGTACCCTTAAAGACAGCTTGAAACAGCCTCCCTCAGTGGCAATGCTGGCTGGGGTGTGTGTGTGATGGGAGTTGTAGTCTGACACCAAGTTGGGGAGGGCTGGCTTAAAACATAGTAAGCTTTCACTGTCAAGTAATGTTTTAGCTGGACATGATTACATTTTTAAAAGCATAGGTAGAATAATGTTATGTGTGAAGCGGTGTGCACACAAAAGTGCATACACTACGGCACTCCCACTGTTCCCTCCTCGACTTAGTGCCTAGTCAAACCCTCAAAAGATAATCCAATGGGTCCCTGTAAGGGTTTCTAGATAGCCTATGCATTCGGTCTCCAACAAGCAGTTTCACCCCTGCCTCTAGCTCCTCCAACCTTGAGAGAAGGGGTTATTGGTTCCCCCCCTTTTCTTTTTTGTGAGTGATGAAATGTGATCCCTGCCCACTCCTCTCCTTTAAAGATCCCTCCCCAGTACCAGTTGGAAGAAGATTATCTCTCTCTCACACACACACACACACACACACGCAGCCTGGACAACTGCACTCTTGTTTTTGTAAGTCCTGCTGCTTTGAAAAGCAAATGGATTGGAGATTTCTATGCCTTGAAAAGTGGGGAGTGAAAAAGGATAGGAGACATTCCATCCAAGCCCATTATTACTTAACAACGCCCCACCCAAGCCACCCCCCACTTACTCAAAAGCTGGAACAAGAATTTCCTTTTGCTCCTGGATTACAAGGCAGCCATACAGACCAAGGATAGGAAAACCTGCCGTTTGTGTCCCAAGGGACCTATAAGGAAAGAGGGAACCTCTCTCTCCTACATACACAGGCACACAGTTTCCATTGTCTACCCAGAAACAGAAGCCCAGGAACCTCTTTTACTGATGCAATCAGGGTTGATTGGAAATTCAGATTGAAATAAGACCTGTTTAGCGGGCATATCTTGGGCGAGGGTAGAAGGAGAAAAAATCAGCCCACAATTTCAAACGTTACAACGGTGTAAATGCTTCCGCGAGCCCTTTCCCTGCAAGAGAGACAAGATTCTCACACTGCCTGCAGGCGCGTGCGCGAACCATCAGCTAATAACCCCACTTGCTTTTGTTTAACCGAACAAAACCGAAGCCTCAGCCAATCCTTCCTCCTTCCCCAGCTCTTCGCGAGACCCCTGTGAACAGCATCAGAGCAGATCGTAATTCAGCTGGGTCGCCAGATCCGTAATGACGCCAAAAAGAGATCTGCTTCAGTACAACTTCCTATCCTCCTACCCAGAGAATTAAATGCAGCGAAGCCAGTTAGAGAAGGAAGGACAGAGAGAGAGAGAGAGGGAGAGAGGGGCAGTCCATCCCGTCCAGAAATTCATTGTGAAACACCCACTACCACCGATATTGGGTCCTTTCGAGCATTTGCCCCCCCCCCCTTTGGGGATTACGCTCCTCTCCCCCTCCACAGAGATTCCCTATGTGCTGGCAGTGGCTTGGAGCCCTTTTTTTACCTTGGCTACGGAGGAGACGTCAGTGGGGCAAGGATGCAGACCGGAGGCAGGCAAGCTGAGCTGGGGGGACTGGCTGGCCAATTTTACCGGGGTTCGCCCATGCTCAACACTGAAGGAGCCGGGCTGCCTGCTCCCTCCTTTAACCGCTGCCCGGTGCAATCCCCCAGCGCGCTGATTGGCCTCTTCCAGACGTGAGCTCCACATGATCAGCTGATGTGGGGGCTCATGGCTCCTGGCCATTGGGCGACAGAGAGCTGGGAGGGGAGGGGAAGAGCAAGAGCCCCCCCCCCGGAAAGGGGGCGGGGGGTTGCAAGCTCAATGCGGCTGCAGGAGCAGAGGCAGGCATTAATTCGGAAATGGTGGTTCTGGTGCTGGGTTGGCCCTGGGAGGCTCTTTACGCATGAGCCACCCCCAAATCCGCAAGAATCGGTGAAGAACCGCTAAGCCCCGGTCGTGCACGGCCACCTGGGAGCAAGCCCCACGGAACTCAGAGGAGAGGGGGAGGGCTAGTTTCTGAGTCAGCTTCGTGGGATCGGGGCCGTAATCCTAGCCACGCTTCTTGGGGAGGGAGCCGCATCGAGCTCGGCGAGGCTTGTTGTTGTTCAGTCGTTCAGTCGTGTCCGACTCTTCGTGACCTACTTTTGAGTAAACACGCATTGGATCGTGGGAAGGGGGAGGGCCGGAACCCTCCTCCCTTTGTTAGCGCAGCGGGGAACCGTTACTCTTCAGTCATGCAACGCGAAGCAAGGAGCGTGCAAAACAGAAAGGGGAAAGTGGCTTGTGGGAAAGCAAGGTTCGAAGCACGCCGGCTGCAAGTGTTTGCTCGTTGGGAAACCCTGAAAGTGTCACCAGCGTCTTCCCACCAGCTGCTAAGCATTCCCTTCTCCTGCTCTTCCCGTTATTGCAGCCTGACCGTGTTTACTCGGGAGGGAATCCCACCGAATCCAATGGGGCTTACCCTCCTTGGCAGCAAGGATCGTGTTTACGATCGCAGCTAACATCCACGCCTGCCCTCTGGGCCTTCGGCGATGCTGGCTTGTTCCATAGGAGGTTTGCATAGATTGCACCCTCTAAGATTTCGTAAGTGTGAGATGTGTTTTGATTTAGGGCCTTCTCCCGCGTCCCCCTTTGATTCTAACTGACTGGGGCAAGTTATCTGAGATATAAACGGAAATGCCAAGATTAGCAGGATGGATCCGGGTGTTCCTTCTCGTCCCGGGCTCCTCAAAGAGTTCTTGGAAAGTAAGAACAGGAGGAGCAGCTCTCGGGCGCTTTCCGAAGTGTTTACATCAGGAGCTGCCTTTACATAACTTTCTCTGCGCGCAAAACAATACGAAATCGGTGTTGTCAAGAGAACTGTCAGTTCCGAGCTAATAGACCTTAAACGTGCCTCTCGCTCCCTCTCCAAAAAGGCAAGCATTTTAAAATGATAAAGAGGTTCCACAGCAGGGAGAGGGGGTCCATGCTTTTAGCTATTTTCATTTTTCTCAAGTGATGCTGACAAGAGGATGTGTTATTTTGCTGGTTGGTTCCTTGTACCGTTGTATTTATTTATTTATTTGATGTATTTATGTCTTGCCTTTTAGAACAAACTGTCACAGGACAGCTTACAGCAATGAATAAATATAATATTTCAAATAATAAAACATTAAAAATAAAGCCATTAAAACAGCAGACAAGTAAAGCTGTAGATAAAAAACCTGACCGATAAAAACATTTTAAAAATCAGCTCAAAACTCATCAATTATGTTTTTAGTGGAGGCTCCAAAGATGTGAGGCCTCCACTGAAAAGGCCCTGTCCCTAGTCTGTGTGCATGCGCGTTTTGCATTGGGAAGGCCCTGTGCCAAGACATTTTCCTGCCTGAAATTCTACGTCTCCACACACAACAGTGGTAGCTTTTTAAGGTCTACATCTAAGATTGTAATCATACTCCTCAAACTGTGAAGTGTGAATGAGACCAACAGATTTTTGAAAAGATATATCTTATAGGACAAGGGTGGGCAGACTTCAGGCTTACAGATTCTATTTTCTTTTTTTCTAGAGCTAAGAAACTGGCTGGAACTCCCCTAAAGGTGTCAGGCTATGGGCGGGGGTGCGGTGCCTTTAAGAGTCCCAAAATTAAACCTGCAGAAGGGGAATTGTGTCTTGTCATCAATGATGAAAATTCAATGAACTTCACATACGTCACTTTAGTAAGCCTTTCAATAGCTCTTCAAGGAAGGCCAATATTATGATCTTCTTACTGCAGATGGGGGTGGGGTGTGTGTGTTGTTGGGAGAATGGTGGGATGCCAAAAGGGCATCTAGTGACTGAAGTGAGATTTGAACCATGGATCTCTGGACTTAGAGCTCATACCCTTAGGACCAAAGGGGATGTGATGCTAAATGCATCGTTACACAACACATCTGTATGTTTTAAACAAATGTAATAGCAGGCATGGGGGTGGGGTGGGGTGCTGATTTTCATCAGAACTTCAGTACAAGGGCCTTCCCTCCAAGATGGTATTAGCCCCAGAAAATAAGTTCCTATTGACACTAATGGGAGCTTTCCTTTTAGGGCCAATAGGAGCTGGGAGCCTATTTTCATCAGGACTACGTGTGCGCGCGTGTGTGTGATTGAATCCTCCCCTCCCTGCATGCTGTGGTCCCAATGAAAATCAGCCTCCCAACCTACTATTATTTTGCTAAACCATAGTTTAGTTAAACCATAGTTTAGTTAAAAAAAACTAAGGGACAAACTAGACATGATACTAAACGCATCATTACAGCTTTTAGTATCATGTTTAGTTTGTCCCTTAGTCACTACCCTATGCCAGCACTAAACATTAAAAGGTACCTAAATACCTTTTTAATTTGCCAAATGCTGTAAAGAGTATCTTGTGGGTATCCTGGTCATCAATCTCTAGTGTTATAAGAACATAAGAGCCATGCAGAATCAGACCAAAGCCCTAGTCCAACATTCTGTTCCCACAGAGGCCAACCAGCTGCATGTGGGAAGCCCATAGGCAGGGCATGAGTGCAATAGCAAACTGCTCCACCTCTCACTCATGTACCCCAGCAACTGGCATACAGAGGCACGCTACCTTCAATATTGGAGGGAATGTATACTCATCATGACTAGTAGCCATTGATAGCCTTCTCCTCCATGAATTTGTCATCCCTGCATCTTGTGGTAGTGAATTCCATAGTGTAACTATGCGCTGTCTGAAGAAGTCCTTCCTTTTATCTGTCCTGCATCTCCCACCATTCCGCTTCATGGAATGTCCCAGGTTGTAGTATTTCTCCACACCATGCATAATTTTGTACACCTCTATCATGTCTTTCCTTACTCATTCTTTTTCTGAGCTAAACCGTCCCAGACGTTAGCCTGGTTTGCACGACATGACAGCCCACCCTGGCTTAATTTACCTGCGGGGGCTGTCGTGTTACATGGAGCCCATAGGTGCCTGCCTTGCTGTGGCTTGTCATGTCATGTGAACTCAGGCATCAAGGATTGTTTGAAGGGTAGACACCTTCAAATAACCCTAAAACAAACCATGGGTTATTTGAGTGTTGTGTAACTCTCAACCCTAGTCACCTAGGTTCGCACAACACGGCAAGGCGGAAACCATGCAAAAACGACACCTGTGGGCACCTGGCACAATGTGACAGCCCCTGCGGATAAATTAAGCTATGGTTTGACCTGGTTCGTATGATCAAAACAAGCCACCTTGGCTTATATAAATTGGTGGTGCATGCCAGGAGCCATTAGCCTAATGACCCGCCCAGGTACAGCTTGTTGTGCTGTCGGAACCTGGGTGGCGTGGCTTGTTTGAGAGGGAAACAACCCTCAGATAACCCAACAGGCCGGTTATAAGCCACAGTGGCTTGCTTGATCTTGTGAACTGGCCCATTGTAACCTTTCCTTATAGGAACTCTCCTCACAGGGGGCTGTAGCTCCTTTATCATTTTGGTTTCCTTTTCTGCACCTTTTTTAACTCTACAATATCCTCCTTTAGATACAGTGACCAGAATTGTATGTACACAGCATTCTAAGTGTGGTTGCACCATAGATTTGTATACAGGTGCATATGCAAGTTGGGATTTTTTGTCCCAATGTGCTTCACTTTACACTTGCTTATATTGAATGGCATTTGCCATTTTAATGCTAATTCTCCCAGTTTTGAGAGATCTTTATGACGCTCTTGGCAATTCATTTTTGTTTTAATCACCCTAAATAATTTGGTATCATCAGCAAATCAGATAATTTATTAACAAGTTAAAGGAGCAATCCTATGGCCACTAGACACTGTCTAGAGGACCATAGGATATGCTCATTTCCGCGAACCGTCCTCAGAGCCCACGCTCCAAGGTTGGTTCCCGGAAAACTGACCTCCCCCCTTGTCCGCACTGCCTCCGAGGCAGCATGGAGAAGCCCCATCCTCCGCGCTTGGAAGAGGAGCACGGAGCGACGGAAAGGAAGCATTCTGGGGGGTGTTCCAGGGTGGGGAGAGCGGAGCTGGGCATACGACACA
This sequence comes from Heloderma suspectum, assembly GCF_057233095.1. Lineage (NCBI taxonomy): Eukaryota > Metazoa > Chordata > Lepidosauria > Squamata > Helodermatidae > Heloderma > Heloderma suspectum. The sequence continues at coordinate 173,253,523 of NC_139461.1, forward strand.
TCCGAAAATGGCCGTCTAGCGAAAAATAGCAAGGCACGAGAGGTGCAGAGGGAATGATTCCCCCATGCCTCTCCTGCCTTGCTTTGGATAGGCAGTCACCACCGAGTTCGAAGGTGGCCGCTTATCTTGATAGGATTGTGCCCTAAAAAGCACCTGTCCCATACAGATCCTTGTGGGATCCTGCTGTTTATATCCCTCTACTGCGAGAATTGACCATTTATACCTACTCTCTGCATCTGTTCTTTAACCAGTTACTGATTCATAAAATGTCCTCTCCTCCTATTCCATGACTGCTGCTAAGTTTGGTCAGGAAGCTTTGATGAGGGACTTTGTCAAAAGCCTTTTGGAAGTCCAAGTAAACTATGTTTACTTGATCACCCTTCTCCATATGTTTATTGACACTCTCAAAGAACTCCAAAAGTTTAGTGAGACAGGATATACCTATTATTTTTCCCTTCTATGATAAATGGATTTTATGTGACGTTAACATTTTATTGTATTTATATACAATACCTTTAGCAACAGTTCAATTGTACCGTCTTATGTAAATTGCCTCAGTGGAGAAGTTCTATATAAATACATGCATTTATGTATGCATCTATTATTGCACCTTCTTACACACAGTATGGAATAGGAATAGAATAATAACTTCCATTACATTGGAAAACTGTAAGTAACTCTGGAATAATTGCTTTAGGAAACTAAAAATTATCATTAAACAATGAAGGTTTACATAAAGAGCAGTTTTCCATCCTTTGAATGGAGGCCAAGGTAGATGTGAGTTTAAATACATCTTTGTATTAAACCAGAAGCTGCTGGGGCAGGGGGAATAATTAATGGAATTGTTTAACCCTCTCCTCTGCTGCTGTGGTCCTGAGGAAAACCCCTATTCTGAAGCTGGTGTTTGCTTGGGAGAGGGGGAAGGGTTTAAGAGGGATATTTGAGGAGCAAGTGTTTTTGTGTGTGCTTGCAGTGAGTATGACATATGTATGCATATATGCATGTACAGTATATATGTATGCATGATGGCCACGTGGGGTGCTTGTGTATGTGTTTGTGAATGGATGGAGGGATGGGGATATGTGGGGTGTGTGTGTGTGTGTGAGAGAGAGAGAGATGTACTGTGAGAGAGATGGGAAATGAGTTGGCAGGCAGAGGGGGGAGGGGGAGAAAAAGTTTTTTTTTTTTCTGAAATAGGTTTTTGTTGGCACTGAAAACTGTGGGTTCGAAGGAGTTTAGTGTGGTGGGGCCCAGACCTTGCCTCTGCCTTGTATTCAGTCTCTTGGGCAGGTTACTTGTCTTTTGTGACTAGCCACACCTCCACGCAGCCATTTTTCAGTGGTGCCCAGGACAGTTCCTCAAATTGCCAAATGTGCCCATGGGCCCCAAAAGGTTGTATATTCTCTGTTAAGTAACAACAGTCCTGTTACCCTATCTGGACTGAGACAGCTTGGCTTCAGTGATAACCTCCTGTTTGGATTTCTGCAATGTGTTGTATGTGGGGCTGCCTTTGAAACAGTCCGGAAACTTCAGCTAGGGCAAAATATGGCTGCAAGACTTCTAGCTGGGACCAGACATTATGAATTTATTATTCCAATACTTCACTGGGTCTCAGGTTCTTTCCGAGCCACAAAAAGGGAATAGATTTGAAACGTTTTGTTTTACACAGCAGATGTGTAAAAGTTGGGAGGTAGTGCTTCTCTCAAGATGCTTCTTCATTCAGTGCATCATTAATTTACAGGATTCACTACCACAAAATGTAGGGTGGCCATGGACTACTTTTCAGAAGACAGTCCTCCGTTTGAAGGACTCTCCGAGGACAGTTCTCAATTTGAAAGGCTGTCCAAGCCCACTTTAAAGGTAAAGAACTATAAGAAAGGAGAGCAGAGAGAGGCCTTGAAGTTGCTCATCCAGAGTTAATTCCTGGACAGCAGACTGAGCTAGGCCTCAGGAGGTCACCTGGCCACAGCCTTCCCCGCTATGGTGAGATGAATTGTATTTCTATTTAAATCATAGTCATTCTTTTGACATTTGCATAGAAATGCACATTTTATGCAAACCCATGCCATGTTTTGTCTTCTCTGGTAATGAATAGGTGGTCACTCTAACAAAATGTAGTGATATCTGCTAGCTTAGATGGCCCCCTGGCCCAAATTCAGGGCGGGAGGCTATTAGCTGTAAGAGCTAGATGTAACCTTCCTTTTCAAAGGCACTTATACTTCTGACTGCAACTGTGGATTGTTACTACCTTCATATCCTGGTTGTCAATGCTGGATAAGGTGGGATTGGGCCAATTGAACAAGGCAGTTCTCCTGCTTACCCTAGGGCATCCCTCCCCAATCTGGTGCCCCCCAGGTGTGTTGGACCACAATGCCCATAATCCCCAGCCCGCATGGCTGCATTGGTTGGGGTGGGTGGGAGTTGTAATCCAACACATTTGGAGGGTGCCAGGTTGAACCCAAGTCACATGGGTTCACCCTGTCTCTTCTTCAACTATCCTGGCATTTTGATCAAATGGTGCTTTGTTTCGTACCAGGTTTTGGGGTCACTTAAAGTGGTTCGTTATGTCACAGTAGACAAACTCCTATTATTCAAACAAGTTCATATCTGGTCATTTGAACCAAAATGCTCAACTAGGGAAGAAACTGGGTTGCAGTGAGGGGGAGAGAGAAAGGACAAATTCATGTAATAATTGGTGTACTCCAAATTAATGAGTATGTCCTTGGAATTGTCCGCTACAAAACACATGCCAGAAAACTAGGGTTGGGGTTAATTTAAGGTTAGTTTGAATATAGTCCAATCTCTTTTTTCCCCACACAAAATCTGCAGTTTTGAGCCTGTTGGACTGTCAAGGAATCACTGACATGCACAAGTAACTTGTTTTGTGTTGCACATAGAGTACTTTAATTATTTCATGAATTAAGTATTTTACAATCATCAACCAGCCTGATTTTGTACCAAACCTATGGAAACTAGATCCTTTTTTAAAACAGATAACGAAAATAGAAAGCTGCCTTAGAGTTAAGCCATTGCTGCATCTAGCTCCGTATTGCCTATGACTGTCAATGACCCTCCAGGGCTTCCGATAGCAGTCTTACCAGGCATACTTTGAGTTTCCAGGGACTGAACCTGGAGCCAGGGTTACATTTCAAGCTGTATGTGCTGAAATTCCCTCTTTTATGCAACTACTACAGGTATCGCAGGAACTCTGTACTCTTTTTCACCTAGCCACCCTACCTGTGACCCTCTGTATGCAAAATATGCACTCTTCCATTGAGCTATAGCCCTTCCCAAGGGAGGAGACTGTTCATCTGTTTTCACAAGTAACCTGAGAATCACGTTACTTATCCCTCATCAGCACCACTGCATCTGGTTTCCATTTATTTGTGTTCACAAGTGAGGCTCCTGCTATTGTCAGTTGCTGGTACAGGGAGAGGATGTGCCTCCATTTACCTGTATGGATAGCATGCAGCCTTATGGTAGTATCATTCAAACTGCATGAGAGAGGTAAATTAGTGCTTTTGCAGCCCAGTCCTCTGTTACCTTACAGAGTTTTACAGGGCTTACTCCCTAGTATATGTGGATACTCACTTCCCTGTAAGTCCCACTGAACTCAACTGGGCTTACTTCTGAATAGGCATACATAGGCTTGCACTGTTAGGGCTTCTTTAAATAGAGGCTGTTCACGAATGAGAACAGAAAGAAAGAAAAGTGTTGGTCTTTTGTTCTAAAACTGATGTCAAGGCTGCTGTATCTCAAGAGGTACTAGAAAATCTTGCAAACTCCTGAGGAAGGTGCATTTGACTCCAAAACATGTGCTACAAGAGCTATGTTAAAAGATGTTTTTGCCCTATTCAGCTCTGGTTCACTCTCTCCTTTGCCTTGTAATAAGTGAAATAGCCCTTGTTGTAATTTGTGAGAAGACCAGCAGTGACTGGCCAAAGATAGGTGCTAGCTGTGTAAAAGAAGTATTTCAAGCAAGTGTGGCTTTCCTTACTCCAGTAGATGCTGCAACTACCAAAATTTATCTTCTTCACAGTTAGTTAAAGGCACAGAAGTTATGCATCTTTGTATCTCCCAAGTGATCCTTCTGGTGGTTCCATGACAGAAGCAGGTCTGATTCCTACACTTAAGGCACCAGTGTAACTTTGCCCACCGGAACCTGCTGCACACATAAGGGTTACCATATTCCTAAAGGGAAAAGGGTTCTGTCCCTTTAAAAGCTCTAACAGAGACAGACATTTGGTCCAATCTCTGTTGTTGCATTGCAAACTTTTGCAGAATGGTGTCCTGCTCCAAAGGTCTTAAAGGGACAGCACCCTTGTCCTTTTTGGAATCTAGTTATCCAACTGCAGGCTTATGCTACTAAAGACATGCAAAGGAGGATGAGGCTCCTGCACTGTTATTAGGTATGCAGGAGAGGGAATTTTAGCTGGCGCAGTTTTTCTCATCCTTACAGAACAAATTGCACCCACTGAATCCCCATCTTTACACAATAGCTAGAGGAACTGGAACCCTCCCCTCCTTTGGTAATCTACGCTGTCAGCAGTTCTTCCAGTATTACCCATTATTTGTTGCCATTTACACTTTCTCTGTGTCCCAGCCAAAGGAAATGGCCGAAGGGATCAGCTTTCATCCCCTGCTTGGTTTCACTTCATCCCCCTCTTGTTGCATATCAGAACAGAGCTGTTTCATAGAAATAAAGATTTCCGTGCTAGGCATCTAGGAGGACTGCCCTATTCAGAATTCATTTTGCTTCCCACTCATTCCCCTCCCTTCCCCTCCTGGAAGAGCTATTCTCAAACCTTGTTTACAAGGTAAAGCCGTTGGATGGGGGAGGCCTGGTAACTTGGCCAGTGTGAGATCAGTGCCCTCTAGTGAGGGAGGCTGGGGAAATCCACATTCTCTGTTTCCTTCACTCCTTCCTTGTTTACTGACTCACATGCTGTTCTCTGGCTCCGGTTACCTTCCAGCTAAGCATGCTTGTACAGAACAGACCCAGCTTGTGCGTCAGCCTTACCCTACCTGCATGACCCACTGTTCCTCTTTATTATTTATCATGATTTTAAAGGGCTTAATTTTAGGTACAGAATTGTGAAATCAGATTTAAATATTTTTTATCTCTACCCCAAATTAAGAGATTGGCCAATCAGGGCCTGTTTAAAGGGCATATTGTATGCTGTTCTGATCAATAAAATTGTGTCCCATCATATAACCACTATTCTAGTCTGTTAAACTAGTAACTCTAGATCAAGCATGGGGAACCTCTGACCTGTGGACCTCATAAGGCCGGTGGAGGCTCTCCATATGGCCCTGAAGCTTCTTTGCTAACCACTCTGTCATGGAGGGAAAAGCTCTTATCTCCAATCAGCAGCTGATTGGAGATGGGCTTTCCCCTGCTTAGAAAGGCTCCCTTTCTCATACCAGCTTCATCATGTTTTTTAAAAGCACAACATCAATCTCCAGGTGGTAACTTGGCAACCTTAGTTGCTTTCTCACAGGTATGCCTGGCCTCTCCTCAAAACCTCTCTCTCCAAACAGATCATAAGAAGCAGATCATAAAGTTGCTTATGAGAAAAAGAAAGATATTTGGTTTGGCGGAAGCTCCCTGGAAAGGGATGGAGAGGGTCGTCATCTGCTAATCATTTAGGCAAATAAGCTGTTAAAAAAATAAAGAGGAAGACATGTTTTCTACTTCTGTCTAATGGAAGAGGCGTTAGGATTTGTTAAACCGAAGTTACTGCCCACATCAGTCCAGTTTTGCTGAAGAGCTGGAAACACCCCTGAAAACTGCTGAGAACCACACTAGATGTTTACAGGAGATGCATGCCTACCACATCTCCCTGCTAATGTCTAAAGAATGTCTAGAGAAAGGCAAGGCATGATGTGATCAAGCTCAGAGTTTCTCCACCCTGCATAAGCAGCAGCCAACCAAGTGTTGTGGTGGCAGAAACTCCAGTCCTGATGAGGTCAAGTCACAAGTCGGGTGCTTGCAGCTGCAGCTCTAATCACACCAGGCTCTAATTGCCCTACCTCAATTCACAAAATTTTACCTGGGGTCCAGTCATTGTTGTCTTACACTCATATCCGCCCCATGTTTCCCACTGCTTCCTCTGTCTTTTTCCTTACTGCAGAAAATCCGTTAAGGAATAAAAGAATTGCTGCACAATGCCTTCTGGTAGGAGCCCTCCATCTGGAAGCACCCCATATCTACCAGGGAGACACTGGTCAAAGGTGTGCCACATGACCTCCTACCATCTAATTTGGGCCTGACAACCAGTGTATACAATCCACAGAATCTAAAGCTTTTCTTGTCCCCATTTTAAAAAGTCAAATTCCCTGAATATAGCAAAATGAACGTTAGGGAGAAGGTGAACCTTTCGCCCTACCATGCTTTAAAAAAAATGTGGGCATTTTAGATTTTACAGCTGTTATTATATATGTTGAATTGGGGTTTTTTTCTGTACCATTTTTTCTTTTTTGGTATTATATTTTTCTTTTTTCTCTTGGCTTTATCTGTAATCCACCCGGAGAAGTGTTGTTATTTGGCAGATTACAAACAAAACATATTTTATTGTGAGAGATCATTCAGTCATGCAACCACTTCCTGCTTTGGAATGGTCCAGAAAAGCTTTAGCATTTGCTTTTGCAGATAATATACTGCTCCTTAGTGAAGCTTTTTCTGTGTCTGATCATAGCCCTCAGGGTGATGGAGGGTCACTTTGAGTGATTTGAACAGGTGGAGCCTGCATTGACCTTGTTTGTACACTAGCAGACTTGTAGCCTGTGGATTTCAGGTATTGGGGTTGATGAAACTCCCACATAGAGCCAGAGGCCTATGCGCTCAATTTGCTTTTATAAAGAATAAATATTGAAAGACCCACAAAGGTCCTGGGCTAGCTTTGAAGAAGCTGCCAGGTCAGGGGTTGATGATTGCTAGTTTCAAATTGGTTTTTCAATTTCGCAAAGGTCGGCCGTTTATCTGGGGTGCAATGGAAGGCTCTCATCTTTTTTTTCTATTTTTCTAAAAAGGAGCTCCATCTGGCACTGATAGGCTTGGCTGAGATGTGATGCATCTAGGGCAATGTAGATGTGGGGCCAGTGGCCTCAGAAAAAGGGCTGGAAGAAGAGAGGGCTGAAGCAGCAAGCAGTGCACTGAAGCATCTGTTCTGTGCATGCTTACCTGGGAGTAACTCCTATCGAAGTCAGTGAAACTTACTTTCATATAGGTATACACGTTCTGCATGGGGTGGAACTCTGAGGCAAACAGGGGCGTTTCAACCTTGTGTTTACCTTGTAGTGCTAATGTGGATGTGGGAGATGGCATTTGCAAGGATGAATCAGTAGGCCTGAGGATGAAATTAATCCTTCTCCCACCCACTAATTTTCCTCCTCACAAATTTCTCCCTGGCTGTAGTACAGTTAGGACATTTTAGATTCTTCACTTCATGGTCTTACCCTAAGCTCAACCCCATTTAGATGATAATTACCTCAGTCACTTCAAAACATAGTAAGCCAACCCTGCTGTGTTGGAGGACCCCTATGTCCCGCCTTGGGGGCACTGCTGCCCCCTGGCTTCCCTCCCCAATCAGCTTTAAAACCAGAAATAAGTGCAGGTGAGGGAAAGGCCCAAGCAAGAGAATGGAGAGGTGAAGAAAGGGTTAAACATGTCCCAGCTACCCACCCGTTCTCCCCCTCAAATGCCCCACATTGCCATTAACTGGCAAACACACATTTGCCAAAGTATTCAAAGGGGAAACTAGAGGAAAGGGGAAAGTCTCCATCTATGAGGTAAGGCAGGAGTGGGTAGCTTGTGGCCCTCCAGATGTTTTGGCCTACGACTACCATCAGCCCTAGCCAGCATAGCCAGTGGTGAGGACTCATGGGAGTGGTAGGCCAAAACATTGGGAGGGCCATAAGTTGACCACCCCTGAGGTAAGGCTTACTGAAATTTGGGATCATCATCACTATGCAAAACTGTCCCACCAACTGCACACACTTGAGAAACCACAAGAAGGTGGCCAGATGAAAAACCAGGCAGCGCTCCTGCACCTTTATTAGTTGTGTAGAAGAGGGAATTTCAGCAGGTGTAGCTTGCATGGCAGTGGAATGTATTTTCGACACAACAAATTAACAGTGCTGGAGCCCTGCCCTTTTTTTCACCTGGCCAGCCACCCTAGAAGGAACGCTGATCTGGAAGCTTCACCTTCAGCCATCTGAAGGTCTCTTGCTCCACCCATTCTCTTCTGCTGCCTGGAACCCCTTCTCAGAATACCTACATAGTACTTTCTCTCTCTTCCTTCAAAATCCTCTTTTTGTAAAGCCCTTTGCTTAAGACAGCAAGTAGAACTACACACTATGTGGGTTGCAATATGTCTTTGTACACAGCGTTATTATTAGCAACAACTGCAGTGTGAATGACCGCTGTTAATAATGTGATTGTCATTTTCAAGACTTCCTACATTTAGTTTCCTTCTGGCCTTACAGTTTACAGTTCTCCTCCCTTCCATCCCTGTGTGCCCCCCCCCCTTATGTACTATATATAAGCCTGAAACTCTCCATAATATTCCATGCATCTGATAAACTGGGCTATAGTCCACGAAAGCTTATGCAGAATAAATGTATTAGTCTTGAAGATGCCACAGGACTCTTTGTTCTTTTTGCTGCAAAATAGAGGCTTTCTCTGTGCATGCATTACATGCCCATCATAATGAAGAGCATTTCACTTGTAGATAAATACTCATTCACTTAATATTTGCATTATTTTGTGCATGGTGGACTTGTATAATTTGCCCTTTGGGACTGTGTCAGTTACTGAGAAGGAAAAGCCAACTAAGCTCCTCACACAGGGTTTCAGTCTAAAGCAGGAGTTCTTGAGCCCAGAGTAAGTGCCCGCCCACAGAGGAAATTGCCAGTGGTGTCTCTGCGTGAGTGGCTACACAGGCTTTGCCTTCCTCCAGTCAGCTTCCTGTGGGCTTGAATGGAGTATTCAGTCACCCCAACACAGAGGGAGAGCAGCAATACCCACCTTCAGAAGAGGTTGCCTGTTATATTTCTGGATGAATCATCGTTCTGGGCTTGTCTCCTAATCAGCCTTTCTGATCAGTGATTCAGGCAGAAAACACAGAAAAGAGGGGGTAGGTAAGTCTTATTCTTACATACTCTAAGGGTGCTCTCAGATGAGGCTTTTACTGTGCAATCACCCTGTCTTCACAAAATTTTATAGAGGGGTCCAGATATCACTGTCATCCATTAAAAAAAAAAATGTTTTCCCGCTGATACTTCCATCTTTTTCCTTACTACAGAAAATCCATTAAGGAGGGAAAGATGGAATAGCTGTCTTTTGATTGATGGTGTTAGGAGTTGTCCATCCAGAAGCACCCTAAAAACCAACCCTTCTGGCTGCAGGAATGAAATGTGCCCCTGATTTTAATTGAGAACGCAAGTGTTCTTCAGCTATCCAGAAGCCTGGGAAACACTCACTGTAAGTTATCCTGAGCTGAGAAGATAGTACTGTGAGGACACTGTCGTGTGTCACTGAAGGACAAAGGAACAACTGGGTGCAGAAGAATGAGTGATGTTCTGCAGTTTCCTCAACCCTATCTAGCACTGTATTTGAGTCCAGGTCTGACGTGACTAACCGTACTGGAACAAACACAACCAACATAGTAGGACGCTGGCCAAGCGCTACAAGGTCAATCCACTCCCTACCCTTCCCCCTCCTCTGATTGGTCCAGAGGCCTGTGGGCAGAGGGTAGGCGGCAGAGCGGTAAGGAATGTGATGTTGTAAGTTGGGCAAGTGTGGCCAATGAGAGCAGGAGGCAGGGTCACTACCACATTCTCCCTAGTAGTACTCCGGAGTACGTATTTCATTTTCTCACATATCTTCTCCCATGGGCTCTAGGGCAACCTTCCCCAACCTAGAGCTCCCCAGATGTGTTGGGAACATAATGGGAGTTCTGGCCCAATGCATTTAGAGGTTGCCAGGTTGGAGAAGGCTGCTCTAGGGCACAGGCGAGCAAAATGTAGATCTCCTGATGTTTTACATGTCAATTCCCAGCATTCCTGAACATTGGCCATGCTGGCAGGGGCTTCTGGGAGTTGAAATCCAAAACATCAGGAGAGCTACCTTCTGCCCATCCCTGCTCTAAGGTATATATTTCATTTTCCCAGAGCTCCCAGTTACTTAAATCCAGGAATCAACAGCACAGCCTGCCTCTTGTTCCAGACTTTTGGGACAGTACCAGGATCTTGGGGCAATAGCCATTTCTACATGAGCCTTTTATCCCACACCTTTACCGAGGCTTCTGCTTCCAGGTTCTTTGTGGGATTAAGATCAGCTCTTTTACATGTGCTTTTTTCTGGGGAGTTTCTTTCTCTGCCTTTCTATATGTTTCATTATTCAACCACTAGATGGCACTGTGGTGTAGAAGATTTGCACAATTTCACAAGACTCTCATTCTGCCATTTCTAAATAATACCACACTTTCCTTGTTAGGAAATTTTTTTGATAATGGGTGCAAAGCATAGGAGAGGCCCTGCAGGATGACAAGGTTATATAAAGGTCCTGAAAACTACCGTGAGTGAGCAATCACGAGTGCACAATAAAAGCCTCATGTAGAAAGGCTCAGTGTCATTCCGCAGCAAGACAGTTTTCCTGATGGCCGGCTCTTTTCCTTGTTCCATGCCAGTGGAGCAAAGGCATGCCATTCACTTGTATGGGACAAGAGGGGAACTGTAATTTGATTGACCAAGAAAAGAAAATCCAATGTGGCTCTCTCTTGTGTGATTAACAGCAGCTTGATCTGTACAAATCATCAGGTGAAGCTTTTCATGACATGCCAATAAATATTGTTACTTGCTAAAGCCTACAGGTCAAGCTCTTGTTAAAGGTACAGTAAAGAGCAGGGGCCAGTAGAAAAGCTGGCAAGCCTAGCTTGCAGTTCGGAAAAGCATCTGGTGGGAATGCACCTTGAAACAACTTGATCTGGAACAAGAGTAGGGGAAAATACCTACTCTCATTTTCCTTTGCAAACCCTTTGCCTCAGCACCTGTGCTCGGCCTTTCCTGGAAATATCCAGCTTCTGGTTCCGAATAGCTGCATCTCTGAAGGGCTTTTCACAGGAGTTTCAAGGCATCACTAACTGAGACCACCCTTCCCTCAAAAACGAATGTCCAATGTGGATACCAAAAGCCAGTGGTTCTTTCTACAAATTTTGATCCAGACCTTCTCAATCTGGCTGTAAAATCAGACCTGAGGAAGTATATTCACTCCTTATATTCAATAGTATAGTATATAGCAATATCGCATTTAATATATTGCAATACAATATTACTTTAAATAAAGCCGCCTTTCCCAGCCTGATGTCCTCCAGATGTGTTGGACTCCAACTGTCATAATTGCCAGCCAACATAGCCAGTGGCCATGCTGGCTGGGAATTATGGGTGTTTCAGTCCAACACATCTGGAGGGCAGCAGGTTGAGGAAGGCAGAAATAAAGCATTGCTCCTCAGAACCCTTCTGGGATCATGGAGCTCAAGATAAGCAGTGGCTGAATATGAAGGAATGGGTGCTTTCTTGAATATGGATTATCTAATTATAGTATAGCTCACTGCTGTCTGAGAGAGAAGACTGGCTTTTGTTAGTGGGCAGCAAACAACTGTTATAAAATAAATAAATTACAGGAAGGTTGCCACATTTTTACTGGGACTCACACACAGTTATAGCAAGTTAAGTTTTCCTTGCAAGGAAAGAAGTGGTGAAAAAGAATCTCTGTCTGCTCTGTGTGTGTGTGTGTGTGTGTGTGTGTTGTGCTGTGTTATTATGAAGCTAGGAGCAAATCCAGTAAAAACCAAGTGGCAGCTTTGTAGTGAAAGCAGGAAAACTCCAACGGAGTCCAAACTGAGGGCAGAAAAGAGGTCAAAAGAGCTTGTTTTACTTCTGGAAATGAGGAGTTTAAAAGGGCCTGAGTATTGCTCTGATGAGGAAAAAGTTCAGCCACTTCTGGAAAACGCCTACTTACAAAGTTCCAGGTGAAAGGCCAGGGCAGCCTTATCAAAGTTCTTTCCAGAAGAGGTTACATCATTGCACAGAGAAATTGAATCAGAGATCATTGGTTGCCTCAAACTATTAACCCTGCATGCTACAGGTTTTTGTGGTGTTTTACATGTTGCAAGCAGCAAATGCCTTCTCTCTGGCAAAAATGACGTACTTGAAACTGTCTTCACTCACGGGGCACCAGAATTGTTAGAATATTTATGCTACACCAAATAAAAAGCTGAGATTTAGTACATTCATAGTCCAAGAAACAATACTATGGCTGAATCCACACACAGAAGTTATACCGTTATCATACCGTTATCATAACTATTGGTACACATGGCACCAATGGGCACCAATAGTTTTGATAACGGTATGATAATGGTATAACTGCTATGTGTAGATTCAGCCTATATTGTAATATAAAAGTCTGGAAGGAGAATAGTTTCTCTCTGTCACCTGAAATTCAAGACATGAAATTTATCTTACTATAGAGGCCAGCATTGCAGATAGGGTGACTACATGCGAACAAAGAACCCAGGGATGCCTTTAATAATGGGGGGGGGGGGTTAGACAAATCTCACACATTAAAAGAATTCATGAGGGTTGTGGAGGCACATGGGTTACTACCACCTACCACAGATGTGTACGCTGGGTATCCCTACATCAGCAGTGCATTCAGTGGGCATGAGGAGGAGTCCTGTGTGCACAGTCACATGTGTGTAGAGCTCTTGCATGCGGGGGGTGGGACCTGATTGGCCCAGAATCCCCCTTGCACAGAAGAGCTCTATGCGCATACATTACTGCTTGCTGAACATGTGGTTGGTGGGGTGTGTGGCCAGTGCACACGTTGTGTGGCGGGCATGGCTGGCTGGCACAGCCCTGCCCCTAGTACATGAGAAGTGTCCATCCAAACAACCCTATTGCAGAATTCCCGCAGGTGCAGCTTTCCTCAGCCCTACATGTCCAGCTGCACCAGCTAAAATTTCCCTCTTCTAAACAACAATAAAAGAGATGAGAGTCCTATCCATCTTTGCATCTGGTCAATCTAATAGAGGTTAAAGCCTCTCCCCTGCCACCAGCAATCTCCATCAACATCATGGTTTCCTTGCCGCTATTAGCATCTGCCCCTTCATGGATCACTGCCTTGTTGTGGCGAAGGGGCTTGTGTAACTCAGTGAAGCCATAAGCTATGCCATGCAGGACCACCCAAGACAGACAGGTCATGGCGGAGAGTTCTGACAAAATGTGGTCCACTGGAGAAGGAAATGGCAACCCACTCCAGTATTCTTGCCAAGAAAACCCCATGGAACGTATCACAAGGCTAAAAGAGATGATGCTGGAAGATGAGCCCCTCAGGTCGGAAAGTGTCCAATATACTACTGGGGAAGAGCAGAGGGAATTTCCAAGTAGCGCCAGAAAGAGTGAAGTGGCTGGGCCAAAGCCAAAAGGACACTCAGATGTGTCTGGTGGTGAAAAGGAAGTCCGATGCTGTAAAGAACAATATTGTTTAGGAACCTGGAATGGAAGATCAATGAATTAAGTTAAGCTGGAGGTGGTCAAACATGAGATGGCAAGATTGAACATCGACATCTTGGGAATCAGTGAACTAAAATGGACAAGCATGGGCGAATTTAATTCAGGTGACCATTATATCTACTACTGTGGGCAAGAATCCCTTAGAAGAAATGGAGTAGCACTCATAGTCAACAAAAGGGTGGGAAAAGCAGTAGTGGGGTACAATCTCAAAAACGATAGAATGATCTCAGTACGAATCCAAGGCAAACCATTCAAGATCACAGTAATTCAAGTTTATGCCCCAACCACTGAGCCGAAGAAGCTGAGGTTGATCGGTTCTATGAAGACCTACAACACCTTCTAGAACTAACACCAAAAAAAGATGTCCTCTTCATCATAGGGGATTGGAATGCTTAAGTAGGAAGTCAAGAAATCACTGGGATAACAGGCAAGCCTGGCCTTAGTGTACAAAATGAAGCAGGACAAAGGCTAATAGAATTTTGCCAAGAGAACACGGTGATCATAGCAAACACGCTTTTCCAACAGCACAAGAGTAGGGATGTACAAAACTCCCCTTACCTGGCTCTGCCGGGTTCCGCTGGGGGGGGGAGGTGCTCCGTCCCTCCCCCCGGAATCCTGGCCGGCTGGCTGCGCTCTGCAGGGATTCCGTAGAGCCGCCGGCCGGCTCCGCCAGCAGCCGGACATCCGGCCGCTGGCTAGCAGGGACGCAAATGGCGGCGGCCATAGCCTTACGTAGCCTATCACGTCTGGCTTAAAAAAAAAAAAAACACACGCGTGTACACAAAAGGCAGCGGCTATGGCCACAGCCATTTGCGTTCCTTATTTTCACCGTCTTAGTCTACGTAAATATTTACGTAGATTAAGATGGCCAAAAATAAGGAATGCAAATGGCGGCGGCTACAGCGTACGCATTTGCGTACGCATTTTTTTTTTTAAGCCATGAATACACAGTGGAGGTGACGAATAGATTTAAGGGATTAGACTAGGGGTGGACGAAAGTCCCTTACCTGTCCTCGAAGGACGTTCGCGGTGGGGGGGAGGCGCTTCGCTGGTCCCCCCGCAAAGTTCAGGCCGGGGGGGGGAGGCTTCCCGCCTCGGCCCGGCCGAAATTCAGGCCGGGGAGGAGGCTTCCCGCCTCGCCTGGCCGCGAACGCGAAAGTTAAAAAAAACACAAAAAACGCCCCCTGATAGGCTACGTGACGATTCACGTAGCCTATCACGGGTGACTTTAAAAAAAAAAAGCGCGTACGCTAATGGTGGCCCCCATAGGGAGCCGCCATTCGCGTTCCTTATTTAGTCGCTGTAGTCTACGTAAATGTTTACGTAGACTACGGCGAAAATAAGGGCAACGCAAATAGCCGTATTTATTTTCGCCGTAGTCTACGTAAATCTTTACGTAGACTACAGCGAACAAATAAGGAACGGGAATGGCGGCTCCCTATGGGGGCCGCCATTATCCGTACACACTTTTTTTTTTTTAAAGTCACCCGTGATAGGCTACGTGATGATTGACGTAGCCTATCACGGCTGACTTTGCAAATCTAGCCGTGATAGGCTACGTGAATCGTCACGTAGCCTATCAGGGGGCGTATTTTGTTTTTTTCTTTGATTGCAATGGCGGCGGCGGCAGCCAGTCGAAAGACCGGCTGCCGCTCCCGCCCCGCTCGAACACCCACCGAACCGCCGGCCGGACCCGCCGCTGGGAGGGACATTCGGCGAAGGTAAGTCCCGTCCCGGGGGGGGTGTGGGGGGCGGGGGGGTTCGGAGGATTTCTCCCGGAAACTTGTTCGGGGGGCCGAACACGTTGGCGCTCGGCCCCCCGAAGTTTCGGGGAGAAATTCTCCGCCAACCCTAGATTAGACCTGATAGTCAGAGTGCCTGAGGAACTATGGACGGAGGTCCGTAACATTGTTCAGGAGGCAGCAACTCAATCCATCCCAAAGATAAAGAAATGCAAGAAAGCAAAGTGTCTGTCTGATGAGGCTTTACAAGTCACTGAGGAAAGAAGGTAAGTGAAAAGCAAGGGAGAAAGGGGAAGATATATCCAACTGAATGCAGAGTTCCAGAGAATAGCAAGGAGAGACAGGGAGGCCTTCTTAAATGAACAATGCAAAGAAATCGAGGAAAACAATAGAATGGGAAAGACTAGAGATCTCTTCAAGAAAATCGGAGATCTCAAGGGAACGTTTTGTGCAAAGACGGGCATGATAAAGGACAAAGAAGGCAGGGACCTAACAGAAGCAGATGAGATTAAGAAGAGGTGGAAAGAATACACAGAAGAACTATACAGGCAAGATCTTAATGTCCCTGATAGCCATGATAGTGCGGCCGGACTTCCTCGAGAGTGAAGTCAAGTGGGCCTTAGGAAGCATTAGTAACAACAAAGCTAGCGGAGATGACAGTATTCCAGCTGAGCTATTTAAGATCCTAAAAGATGATGCTGTTAAAGTGCTGCACTCAATATGCCAACAAATATGGAACACTCAACAATGGCCACAAGACTGGAAAAGGTCAGTTTACATTCCAATTCCAAAGAAGGGCAATGCCAAAGAGTGTTCAAACTACCGTACAATTGCGCTCATTTCACATGCCAGTTAGGGATGTACGAAAGTCACTTACCTTTTATGAAATTTGATTCGTGGTAGTGGGGAGGCGCTCTGTCCCTCCCCCTGAAATTCTGGCCGGGGGGGAGGTGCCCCATCCCTCCCCCCCGAAATTCTGGCTGGGGGGGAGGCGCCCTGTCCCTCCCGCCGTGAATCCTGGCCGACCGGGTCTGCAAATGGCGGCAGTTGTAGCCGCCGCCGTTTGCGTCCCTGCAGTCACCTGTGATAGGCTACATAAATGTTTACGTAGCCTATAACGGCTGAGTAAAAAAAAAGAAAAAAACTGCGCGTATGCAAAAGGCAGCGCCCATGGGCGCCGCCATTTGCATTCCTTGTTTTGGCAAGTCTAGTCTACGTAAACATTTACATAGACTACAGCGAAAATAAGGGGAACACAAATAGCATAGATGCGTTTTTTTTGTTTTTTGTTTACTCAGCCGTGATAGGCTACTTAAACATTTACGTAGCCTATCACGGTATTTTTTTAAAAATCTAGCCATGATAGGCTACGTAAATCTTTACGTAGCCTATCACTTTTTTTTGTTTTTTGTTTTTTTTACTGGAAATGGTGGCGGTGGCAGCTGGTTGGAAGACCGGCCGCCGCCGCCGAACCGCCCCCCAACCGCCGCCGGAGCCACCACTGCCAGGGAGATTTGCCCAAGGTAAGTCCTGTCCCGGGGGGGGCAGGGGGGGCAGACCGTTTCGCCACCGATTTCGGGGGGCCGAATGCGCTGGCATTCGGCCTCCCCGAGATTCATGGCGAAATTCTCTGACATCCCTAATGCCGGCAAGGTTATGCTCAAAATCCTACAAGCTCGGCTTCAGCAGTATGTGAACCGAGAACTACCAGAAGTACAAGCTGGGTTTTGAAGAGGCAGAAGAACTAGAGATCAAATCGCCAACATTCGCTGGATCATGGAGAAAGCAAGAGAATTCCAGAAAAATGTCTATTTCTGCTTCATTGACTATGCTAAAGCCTTTGATTGTGTGGATCACAACAAAGTCTGGCAATTCTTAAAGAGATGGGAGTACCAGACCACCTTACCTGTCTCCTGAGAAACCTGTACGAGGGCCAAGAAGCAACAGTAAGAACCGGACATGGAACAACCGATTGGTTCAAAATTGGGAAAGGAGTACGACAAGGCTGTATATTGTCGCCCTGCTTATTTAATTTATATGCAGAGTACATCATGAGAAACGCTGGGTTGGATGAATCACAGGTCGGAATTAAGATTGCCGGGAGAATTATCAACAACCTCAGATATGCAGACGATACCACCCTAATGGCAGAAAGCGAAGAGGATCTAAAGAGCCTCTTGTTGAGGGTGAAAGTGGAGAGTGCAAAAGCTGGTTTGAAACTCAGCATTAAAAAAACTAAGATCATGGCATCTGGCCCCATCACTTCCCGGCATATAGAAGGGGAAGAAATGGAAGCAGTGACAGATTTTATTTTCTTGGGCTCCAAGATCACCGCAGACAGTGACTGCAGCCATGAAATTAAAAGATGCTTGCTCCTTGGGAGGAAAGCTATGGCAAAGTTAGACAGCATAGTAAGAAGCAGAGACATCACCTTGCCGACAGAGAGCGCAGGACAGGAAGGCCTGGCGTGCTATGGTCCATGGGGTCACGAAGAGTCGGATATGACTGAACGACAACAATTAGCATCTGACATGTGTTTGGGAGTCTCTAATTTCACTCCTCCTTCCAGTGCTCCTGCTCAAGAATGCGTGTTGCAGAGATCTTGATTCTGTGTGTGTGTGTGTGTACATGCACATATGAGTGTGTGTGCATGGGTTTATGTGCATCTTTGTGCATCACTCCATGGGGCTCTTGGAGGAACAAAGGTTGCCTACCCCTGTACTCCAGCACAAGGCAAGCCCCACACATGGGATTGAATGTTCAGCTGTGGCCATGCTTGAATCTGACTTGGACTGGAGAGGGGGACTTCCAGTGGCTGCCTGGACAGTATCTGTGCTTATAGAACGTAAGCTGAATTTACAGTTACTGGGAGACAGGAGCACCTTGACCATTGCCTCCTGCTGTTTCCCTCAATTACATAGTACATCTGAATGTACTCTAATTCTTGCAGCATTTTAGAATCACCCGTTTCCAGGACGTACAGCATGCCATGTCACGTTCATTGCACAGATCAGATAATTAATGTTTAAAAGCCTCCTCTACTCAACGTCGGGGGTGTGTGAGTGGGTGGGAAGTGGTGCCTCTGAAATTGGGATTGAGGAGTCCCTGAGTGCCAGCTCTGCACTTAATCCACATACGTCAGTAACAGTGTGGATGTAATTGGGAGTTATTGCAACAGGGCTGATAAGCAACAATAATCCAGACTTGGAAAGGAAATCCCTAGCATTAACAATTTGTAGCATGTCACTGAGATTTTCTGCTGTCCTTTCCACACCATCTCATCTCCAGATGAAAATTCAGCTATTTTGACTGATGTGGTTTTTAATCTCTTTGCGCCACCTGCTGTTAGAAAGAATATACTAACCCCCTTTTAGGTACTAGGAATTTAAGGCACAAGGGAGAGTATCTTTTTAACTAGTGCCCTTTCACAACCTTTTGGTTTCCCTGCGAAAGAGGGTGCTGTTTTTCTGCGTCTTTTGCAGGAATGTTGAGAATTTTGGAGAAATTACTCAGGGTGCAGGGCTTCCTTGCTTCTCTTACTTTAAAGAGGTGGCTGAGGGTTTTGTGTGTGTTCTTTATTTTTCAGTTCTTATCCTGCTTTGTACTTGCAGCCTCTCTGGCTTCTTGAACTTTCTGAAAAGCCTGCTAGAGGGCTTGACCAGGACTTCCTCCTTTAGGGCTTTCCAGTTCTGCTGCTTGCTGAGTGCTTGAAAGCTGAACGAGGCACTTGGGGTTTTCAGAAGAAGAAGAAGTCATGCAATTTCCAGCAGGGAAACAGGAGGCAGGAGGAGGGGGCTTAAACTTCCCTCACTCACTACTCCCCCCTTCCAAATTCTTGGAGACAATCAAACCTATTGGTAAGATAACCCAAGGAAAAGAGATATCTGGATAGTTTTGAAGAGCTGAAGTGAGATCTGTAGCATTTCTATTGAAGGAAATGGGAAATGTCCTTGACTTACCTCTTTGGATCCATTTATATAGTCAGCTAAATCAAGTGGTCAAGCATTTTCTAGGGATGTCAGAGGATTCTGTCTGGAGGGTGAAGCTCATTGAGCTTTACTTAGCTCGGCCTCCCAGACTTCAGCTCGCATTCCTGCAAGCTGGCCTGACTTGATCTGCATCAAGTTGGGCCAGCTCACAGATTTCTGGTTGTTGGTTTTATTTGTGTAAAGCAATTTGTGCAAATTACAGCTGCAATTTGTGCAAATTACATAACTTTTGCCTGCAATTTGTGCAAATCGTGCAAATTGCAGCTGTGGTTTGTGCAAATTGAGACCAAATTTGCATAATTTGCTCAAATTACAGCTGTAATTTATGCAAGTTACTTTTTAGAGGAACTCCCCCCTCCAAAAAAGTTCCCAGATTTGGGGAACAAACCCCCAGCCTGGCTCGCAAATACAAGCCAAGCTGGGGCCCAGCAGGAATCCGTCGGGCCCCAAACAGGGCACATTTGCCCGCAACGGACATCTGTAGCATTTTCTGGACTGTACCACTTCAGGGTGGAAGTGTGTGTGTGGGGGGGTAGTGCATATTTGAATGTTCCTAAACACACGCAAGACTCCCTACACGTAGGTCAACCAGTTCTGCCTAGACATCTCTCTGACGTGCTATTTTGATATATGTAGAGAATGGGACTTTTCGGGGGGGGGTGTTCAAACATGCAATCCCCCCCCCCCGCCTCAATCTGCAGCGTGAAGTGGTCCCATCCAGGAAAAGCTTCACTCTGCTGATTCTATAAACACCACTAAGAGTCCAGGAAAATTTGTAAGCTGGATAGGAAGGGAAAAAATGTGCATAACAACATCGTAGGACTGGGATACATATAACATTGGGGGGGGGGAGCAGCGTGAGCTTCCCAAAGGTCACAATTTCAGAAGAGTGGAATGTGGAACCTACTGGAGGAACAACTGCTCTAACGCATCATAACAGAACAGGGAACTCAGTGTAGAACTGTCATAAAAGGCTGCAGCATTTAATATCCTAAAGGCAGGCTCAACATGAATAGAGCCAGTGAGTTTATATATTATTTGCTTATCCAGGATTTTTATCCTACCCTCCCGCCAAGAGTCTCAGGGTGGTGGTGTACGTAAGGCTATCCCATTTATCCTCACAACAATCCTGTGAGGTAGATGAGGCTGAGAGACAGCCATGGCATTTCCACAGCCACAGGGAACCTGACGGATTTGAGACTGGGCTCTTCACAGCACTCAAAACACTACATAGTCTTCACTGGCTCTCCTACACCAAGATCAGTTATGGGCCAAACACCTCATACTTCTCAGTGGCTGCCCTTTGGTTATGGGACTTCCTTCCTACCAGTTCCAACAGGCTTCCAATGTTCATGCCTGAGTACTTTTCGGAAGCAATTGTAAGACCTACCTCTTTAAGCTTACCTTTGGGGCTTAGGGTCCAGATGGCAAAGAGTAGGGAAATTTTACTATTTTGCTGTGCAGGGTGGAGATTTTTCTTTTGTCATCTGCTCTGAACCTTCAGAGTGCGGCAGGCTATACACCTAAAGAAATAAAGACATGGCAGGGGGCATCTACTGCTTACAGCTTCTGATCTGACAATGGCCCTTTGGAATTATGCACAATAATGCCTTGTTCAAAGTAAAGAGGGAAAAGACAAACTGAGGTTTTGGGGAAGAAATGCAGAAGACACTATGGGCAAACAGGAAGCAAAAGAGGGAGTCAAAACCTGGGAAAACTTACCTATGTATGTCCCATCCTCAAAGCATTTCTGCCACTATGGAAGCATTAGTGCAGAAGTAGGCAACATGGTGCCCGTGGGCACAGTGCACCCTCTGGACACCATTTCTGGTACCTGCAAGGTACCTTACCCCTTCCACGTTTTAAAAAAATTAACACATTTTCTTACCAGCAGCTAGGATTGCTGTGGAATAGGTTTTTGGCGGGGCTGTTGTTTAGTGTGTTGGGGCTCAGACCCTGCTTCTGCCTTGTACTCAGTCTTTTGGGCTGGTTCCTTGTCCTTTGCCACATCTCCCATGGCAGCCATTTTGTGGTAGTGCCCAAGACAGTTTCTCAGATTGCCAAATGTGCCTACAACCCCAAAAGGTTGCCTAGCATTAGTGCCACCTTATGTTCATGACATTTTGTAACTTCGAGTAGCCTTCATGGTATAGCGGACCTTCTAACAGCTGAAGCTGATTTGCTGATTGCGTCCGCTCCTAGACAGAATTAGTCTAGCCACAGTTATCCATGCTCTAATAACTTCTGGGTTGGATTACTGCCACACACTTTATGTTGTGCTGCCGTTCAAAATACTTCGGAAATGACAGCTAGTTGAGAACACTGCTAGTAGACCTAATAGGGACCAGAAGAAGAGATCATATCAATCCAAAACACTGCTATGCCCCCCCCCCCGTGATATCAGGAGGCATTAGTGCTAAACTTAAAGATGAGACATCTCTACCGCTTTGAAAGCCCTAGATGACATGGAAGCTGTACCAGTGTTCCAATGTGGAGCTGTCCCTCCGGGTCAAATAGCAGCAGTAGTAAATTTAGCTGGGGCTTTGCGTGTGCTGTACCTGGAAAGGAAGCATATATGTACAGTAATGTTTCCAGATTTATAGGTGATAGGCAGGGGCAAATAATCCAGTGGATAGCATTACATCAAACTTTCAGCTTGATAACCACAATCATGCGTTTCCTCTCCGTTGCAGAGCTGATCGCTAGCAAGCACTTGACAGTTCTTCTACAAGATGAAATCTTTACTGACTTCTTCAACACATTCCTGAACCTTCCTGTAAGTTTCCTTCTTACACCTGGCATCTCTTTCTGCATATAAGCCAGTTCCCCCAAATCTCTCACACTCGTGACCAAGAAACAAAGGATAGGCCTCTGCAGGTAGGAGTAGGTTTGATTCTCCATAGTTGGAGTTATTGGGACAGAGAGCATATTTAGCCCTTACCACGTGTGTCCTCATATTCACCCCTTTCACCCATATAACTCATGGATGGGGAACTTCTGGCCTGTGGAGGTTCCTCATCTGGACCGCAGAGGCCCCCAACCAAGTGCTACCTCCTGAAAGTTTGTGGGGAAAGGAATCCTCACTGTTCTCTCCAATTAGTGATCAGAGATAACAGCAGGGATTCCCCTGTGCGCCACTCCCTTTCCCATTCATATAGCTGTCCATTTATATAGGGAAAAATAAAGAATTGTTGCCATGAGAGTTAAACCTGCTCTCCAGTCCCATTGGGATCAAAGAAATATATGTGTACAGCATGGGAAGTGAAACCTCTCTCAAATCACTTTCAAATCTCTTAAAAACTGGTAGCTGTACTTGTTGCGAAAAAATTTGCAACCATGTGTGTGTAACTTATGATTTAGTAACTTCATTAATCAGCTGTTTTACCTGATCTTGAAATTTCAGAACTTAGTATTAAATTTATATTAACTCTGTTAGAGATAGAGTGGTACAGTAAGCAAGAAAGTTGTTCAGTTTTGAAAGCTTTTTCAAAACAAAAAACCCTGGAAATCGCTATGATCCACAGTTTTGGAGTTATACATAATAGAAAAAAAATAGTTTTACAATTATTTTGATTAAATTCAACCAAAAAGCAATTTTCAGTGTTTTTCCCTTAGTCTGTGTGCAAAGTGCTTTAATTAAAAAAAAAGAAAAGAGTAAACCGACCAAGTGGAACTTGATATATTGATAGCTAAAGAAATAGCTTCACATTTTAATATATATCACACAGTGAAAGATTTCATAACGGAAGTGCATGTAAAGAATTCAAAGTGCTAATTCAAGTACTAAATCTCAATTTTACCATTATTTATTTATCTCTAAATATCTTTGCCATTCCACATCTTCTATTAGTACATTATGTGATTGAGCTGCTTCTTTAAAAGTATCATATACTACCCTATTATATGTTCTGATATCTTCCTTACTGGTGGCACCAACAACGTGTAGTAATAGTAATCTAAGAAAATATATTTCTGTATCTGAAGGAGAGACACCATGCATTGTCCCTAGACAGGAACAGCCCAAGGCACTGGGTACATACACCAGGGGCGCAGAATCTCAGGCCTGGGGGCCAAATCCAGCCCACTTGGGGTCCCAATGCAGCCCTTTAGGGTTCCGCAGACAGCCACAAACCCTTTCCCCCAACCACCGATTGTTTGATGGTTTCCCGGTTTTTGTGCAGTTTTCTCCCCATTCTAAAAGGTTGAAATGCTTCTCCTAAGGCTTAGTGACTGGCAGTTCAGAGCTTTAAGCTACAATAGGCTGGTATTTTTGGTCCTTTGGGCCCTCCCCTTTGCCTTTGGCTCTGCCCATCCCTGGAATGTGCAAGTTTTAACACCCCTGGCATACACCCTGTAGCGTGCAGCAGAGTCAGGGATGTGGAACCTCTGGTCCATGG
Source organism: Heloderma suspectum (assembly GCF_057233095.1). Taxonomy (NCBI): domain Eukaryota; kingdom Metazoa; phylum Chordata; class Lepidosauria; order Squamata; family Helodermatidae; genus Heloderma; species Heloderma suspectum. Next base: position 173,277,229 of record NC_139461.1, read on the forward strand.
GCCAAATGCGGACCTCCAGGTCTCCTATTCCAGACCTCCAGGCTCTTCCGAGGCCACGCCCCTTCATTGGCCCACTCTAGGTTACCGATATTATTTACACCAACTAGAATTATTGATTTCTTCCAACTACAAAGGGGGGCTCACACACATTGGGGAAAGGAGAATGCCTGGATGCCAATGTCTTTTTTACCCCTGTTGCACGCTGGACAAAACTATGAGTCACTTCTGTAGTTCCACCCATTTTTGCTCTGACTCCACCCACTTTGGCTCTGGCTCCACCCACTTTTGGCTCTGGCCCCACCCACTGCTGTAATGTGGTGGAGAGAAAACCCGGGCAAGTTTTGACTGAGATTAAGTGGACCTCAACAGGGAAAAGGTCTCCCACTCCACCCATACAGTAACTACAGTGTTGGAATTAAAACTGGGAGGTATCAAGCTATGTACTCAGTGGAGTACTTACTCCCAGCCTTTCTTGGGAATATTCCTGTTCGTATGGAGCATGACTTGCAATAGCAATGGTGGGGAGCATTAGCAATGGCAATTAGCAATGGGAGCATGCATAGATTGACATCACAAGACATCACAAGGTAATCGCATCGCAATACAGTGAGAAGTGAGAGAGTGTCTAAATTAAAAACTTTAACATTTAATTTTGATGTTTCAACTAATTTTTAAAAATAGAATTATTTTTCTGCAGTTCTAGACATCAGTAGCAAATGTATGCGATCACGTATTGCATACCCGTTCAGCTCCGCAATACAAATTATTATAAACATTAACAATCAGTTGCGAAGCTGCCAATTTATTTTGGGGTTTGTGATTATTTTTCTGCAAATCTAGGCATCGGCAGCTTTAATTTGAAACCATTCTGAACTCGATCGGATAATATTTAGGTGTCGAAACAGGGTGAACAAAAATTCATGCTCCCTATTACTATATAGTTTGTCTGTCTCAGCCTTAGTTGCTTTCTTTTATGCATAGTTGCTTAACTACATCCCAGTAGAACCTGGAGCTGAGTCTATATGACATCATCTCTAACCAGGCCTTTTCTCCCTTTCTCCCTCTGTAGGTATTTGGTCAAACACCCATTTTCATGGGCAGCATTCGCAAGTGGTATCTTTGGCCAGAGTTACCGTGCAACCTGGTAAATTTCAAGCTTTTCCAGAGCTGACAATCTTTGGCACAGGGTGATGGATGTTACTGATAGTATCACTGATACCTGCTCAAAGTCCCAGGAATATGGCACAGTTAAATGTGGATCCACCCAGGCTTGCAAACTGATGGCCATCGCTAAGTGTTTATTGCTGCTAATACTCTGCCATATGGCTAATGTATGCAAAGGATGTGAGCTGTCTCACTGAAGTCAAGCCAAAGTGAAGATGATTGCTTAGAGCTATGCTTCATGGTCAGTTCTTGGACGTGGCTTAAATTTTGCAATGTCAGTTGTAATTTCTAGCTATCTCCACAGAATCCAACAATGAGTCTTCCTCAGTGTGTGGTGTCCACAGTCTTTTTTATGTTTTATCTATTGGAGGGGTAATGGTTGGTTGGAATTCCTCATGCTATTCCAGAATATATTATCCTGTAATTTCTCATTAATGTGTCTGGAAAAAAAAAACTTAACCCCTTTATCATGGGGACAGTATATTCTGTCAATGACCCAGGACGTTCCATCCCATGTTGATTATTAAGGCCTGGCTGACATCTCACAAAGCACATTTGATACACTGACAAACTGGGTTGAGCTTTGTACACCCTGAACAACTTCAGTTCCCACCAGGGTATGATATGAGCAACATTCGGACTCCTATAAAAGCAGTTACACAACAGCCACGTTGCAGGTACACAAGAGCCACTTTGTTCTGTCCATGCTGAATGACAACTATCATACACTGAAGAGGTTGTGGGAATCAGTTGCCTCTCTCTGAGAAGCATGAGCACAATCAGTGAGAAAGATCTGCCCAGTATTCAGAAATCAAAGAGGACTAGAAGGGGATACACTTCCAGTGGTTGTGCTCTAAAGCTGATCCCAACCCTCTCTTTCCCCCATAGCTCTGTACGGAGAGGTGTTGCTCTGTACATCAAAGAGGGCACAGTGTCGAGCAGACTAGAATACCTAGAAGGGGTAGACTCTTCCACAGAAGCACTGTGGGTGACAATACCAGGCTCCAAAACTAATTTAGTGCTAGGAACGTACTATCGTCCCCTAGACCAGAATGATCAGGGTGACCTTGAGATGGAAAACGAAATCAGGGAGGCCTCCCAATGAGGAAGTGTTGTAATAATGGGTGACTTCAATTACCCCCACATTGACTGGATAAATGCATATTCCAGTCACGACAAAGAAGTTAAATTTCTCGATGCCCTAAACAACTGTGCCCTAGAAAAGTTGGTCATGGAACCGATTAGAGGGGAGGTGACCCTGGATTTAATCCTAAGTGGTATCGTCCAGGACCTAGTACAAGATGTAAAGGTTGTTGACCCAACTGGAAACAGTGATCACACTGCTATCAGATTTAATATATATTTAAGTGGAAAATTGCCCAGGAAGTGCAACACAGTCACATTTGACTTCAAAAGAGGAAACTTCTCTAAAATGAGGGAACTGGTGAAACGGAAGTTGAAAGGGGGGTTAGATCTCTTCAAAATGCTTGGAGGCTACTCAAAACCACAATAATAGAAACTCAACTAAAATGTATACCACAGGTTAGGAAAGGTAGCACCAAGTCCAAGAGGCATTGGAAGCAGGGAGCTATTCGAGAAAATAGGGCTTCCTTCAGAAAATGGAAGTCTTGCCCAAATGAGGAAAACAAAAGGGAGCACAAGCTTGCACAAAGGCGATGCAAGCAGACAATAAGAGATGCAAAAAAGCATTTTGAAGAGCATATCGCTAACAATATCAAGGCCAACAATAAATAATTATTTATATCAGAAGGAGGAAACCAGCTAGGGAGGCAGTTGGACCATTGGACGACAATGGAGTTAAAGCAGTACTAAAGGAGGACAAGGAAATTGCAGGGAAGCTGAATGAATTTTCATCTGTCTTCACTGCAGAAAATATAGAATAGATACCTGTGCCTGAACTGATGTTTTCAGGAAGGGAGTCTGAGGCAAATAGTGGTGACAAAAGATGAAGTTCTCAACCTTATTGATAAATTGAAAGCAAATAAATCACCAGGCCCAGATGGGATCCATCCTAGAGTTCTCAAATAACTTGAATATGAAATTGCTGATCTTCTAACCAAAATATGCAACATGTCCCCAGGATTAGCCTCTGAACCAGAGGACTGGAAAATGGCCAATGTAATACCAATTTTTTAAAAGGGATCCAGGCAGGATCTGGGAAATTACAGACTGGTTAGCTTAATGTCTGTTCTGGATAAATTGGTTGAAAGCATCATTAAAGATAAAATTAGTAAGCATATAGAAGGACAAGCTCTGCTGAAAAAGAATCAACATGGCTTCTGCAAAGGTAAATCCCATCTCACTAACCCTTTAGAGTTCTTTGAGAGTGTCAATAAACATGTAGACGGGGTGATCTGGTAGACATGGTTTACTTGGACTTCCAAAAGGCTTTTGACCAAGTCCTGTCACCAACCCTCCTGGGCAAACTTAGCAGTCATGAAATAAGAGGACAAGTCCTCTTATGGATCAGTAATTGGTTAAAGAACAGAAAGCAGAGTAGGAATAAATGATAAATTCTCCCAATGGAGGAAAGTAAATAGTGGGGTCTCACAGGGATCTGTATTAGGACCAATGCTTTTCAACCTGTTCATAAATGATCTGGAATTAGGAGTGAGCAGAGAAGTGGCCAAGTTGGCAGATGACACCAAATTAATTAGGGTGGTTAAAACAAAAAGGGATTGTGAGGAGCTCTAAAAGGATCTCTCCAAACTGGGAGAATGGGCATCTAAATGGCAAATGTGGTTCAATGTAAGCAAGTGTAAAGTGCTGCACATTGGGGCAAAAAATCCCAACTTCAACTATAGCCTGATGAGATCTGAGCTAGCAGTGACCGACCAAGAAAGAGATCTTGGGGTTGCGGTGGACATCTCAATGAACATGTCAACCCAGTGTGCAGCTGCTGCAAAAAAGGCAAACTCCATGTTAGGCATAATTAGGAAAGGAATTGAGAATAAAACTGCCAGTATCAAACTGCCCCTATACAAATCTATAGTGTGACCACACTTGGAATACTGTGTATAGTTCTGGTCACCATACCTAAAAAAAAGGTATTGTAGAGCTGGAAAAAGTGCAGAAAAGGGCAACTACAATGACCAAGGGGCTGGAGCATCTCCCTTTTGAGGGAAGGTTACAACAGCTGGGATTTTTTAGCTTGGAAAAACAGTGAGTAAAGGGAGACATGGTAGAAGTGTACAAAACTATGCATGGTGTAGAGAATATGGATCGGTATACATTTCTCCCTCTCTCAAAATACTAGAACCCAGTGGGGTCATCCAATGAAGCTGATTGGTGGGCGATTCAGGACAGATAAAAGGAAGGACTTCTTCACACAGTGCATAGTCAGACTATGGAATTCCCTGCCACAGGTTGTAGTGATAGCCACCAATCTGGATGGCTTTAAAAGAGGGTTAGACAAATTCCTGGAGGAGAAGGCTATCAATGGCTACTAGTCCTGATGGCTATGTGCTACCTCCAGTATCGGAGGCAGTATGTCTATGTACACCAGTTGCTGGGGAACATGGGCAGGAGGGTGCTGTTGCACTTGTGTCCTGCTTGTGGGTTCTTGGTTGACAGCTGTTTGGCCATTGTGTGAACAGAATGCTGGACTCGATGGACCCTTGATCTGCACCAGGATGGCTCTTCTTATGTTCTTACTATTCCCTCTCCTCTGCCTCCCTTTTTTACCTAGCTAGCCCACCCTCCAAACCTTTCCTCTCTGTCTTTGCATTTGAGCTGGCTTAGCACAGATTTTGAGTGGTGTTGTGGTCCAGGCAACACAGCCAATCCTTTTTGCCGGTCATGTCACTCAAGAAAGCTATCATTTCTCTCCCAACCTGTTTTCTTGTCCCCTTGTAAAGAAAATGATAAACCAGGAAGTTCTCCCAAGGCCTTGGATTCTAAGATAGTGAAAGTTAACAGATGTGCCACCTAGTGCTTTTATTGATTATTGACCCAGATTGTTCTTTAATGTCTCATCACCCTTCTGGGGACAATACAGATATCAAAGCACAAAGGTCTGATGAACTGGATGGAAAAATATCGGCTGCCTTTCTTCCACAAAACCAACTTGTGCCTTCACTACATTCTCTGTGACGAGCTCATCAGTTTCATCCGGTCTCCAGAAGCAGGTGAGAATTGCATTAGAGGTTAAGCAAAACATTTGTGTGCACAAGCCATGGAACTGACATTATCTTGACTACGTTTCAAAGAGGTATCTATTAAAAAAGGAGAGGAATGATGAGGTTCTGAAAATAATAATAGAACCCATGAAAAAACAAGAGTGCCCAACAATGATGAAAAAAAACCAATGAAAAATTATGACTCTGTGTGTGTGTGTATGTGTGTATGTGTGTGTGTGTATGTATATATATATATATGTGTGTGTGTGTGTGTGTGTGTGTGTGTGTATATATATATATATATATATATATATATATGCTTCTTTATTATGACTGTTGGCAGGTCACCTTTCTACTGGATGAGCCCAGGATAATCAGCTGATGTTTTATCAATGGAAGCTAATGCCAGGAGACTCCTGATAGCTGGGAATCTCTGTTGTGCTTTTGGAATGAGATACCCATCAGCACACATAGAAGGTGATAGTCCTCCAGCTGGAGGAAGGGGGCAGTGAGAGAACAAAAAGCATTTTGCAGTTTGAATTAACACAGTCAGTGGGAGGCAAAGATAGCTGAGTGTTTCTAGCTGGAATTGGGGGTACATCCTTGGGTGGAGCCACACCAGTTATTCTCTGGTGGTCTGCTAATGAATTGTCTATTTGTTTCAAATGTGGTCTGTGTGCATATTTTTAAGAATACAAATATTAGAAAGACACTATTAGTCTCTACTGCTCTCTCATCTAAAGGGAATTAAATCTGGTAGTACTGCCCATGGAACCTACCTCTCATTGCTCAGGGAAGTGGAATATATATGTATATGTATGTATATGTGGAGAGAGAGAGAGAGAGAGGTATAAAGTGGCACAACAGCAAAGCAACAAGGCAGCTCTGGATCCACTATGGATGCAGTCACCCTTAAGGTAAAAGTTAAAATGTTTAGCTTAAAATATATTTTAATACTTTGCTGTTAGTCTTTCTGTATGAAAGATAGAAAGACTATTTATAGATGAGGGTAAGAATATCACACAAATGATGAGACAATCCATAAGCAATAGAAGGAGATGAACCTGCACTGTAGTTAGTACTGAGTGATATGGTACAAAAATTCCAGTTCCAGTGTGATGCTGGTCATTCTCATGTATTGCTGTTAGCCTTATTTAAGGAGCTTTAGATCCCACACAGTAAGTAGCTATATTGGGGTTATTGTATTGAAAGAGCTGGTAGGATTGGGGGGGGGGCAATATTGCTGGGGGACTACAGGATGCTTCTGCACTCTGTATTACCTTTCAACATGTTTACTGGGAAATAAGCAGATTATTACAACAACAGAAGTCTCTATTGGGCAAACATGCATAAATAGACAAATAAACAGTGCCAAATGACACCACTGCTCATACCTGCATTTAAAAACAAAAACAAAACTCCACTGGCCTTCTCATCAGGAGTAATATATAGGGCTTCTCCGTGTTAGCAAAACCCCCTCAGCATTACCAGAGCTTTGTCTTCTGGAGTCTTCGCAGGTTTAACGCTCTGCACAATACACGCACTCCTCCTGCTTGTTTTTGCCAGTTTCTTTCCCATGTGTTTCATTTATACCACCAGTAGAAGGTGCTATTTTATTGCGAGATTTCGAATTATTACAGCATTTTCAGGGTTTTAGTAAAATGGCTGAAAATGGCAGGAGAGGCATCGAAGATTGACAATGTCATGAAAAGGACCCGGGAACTTCTGTGAGTGAACAATCACGAGCACATGATAAATGCATGGTTAAAAAGACATTTATATGCAGATGTGCACTTACACAATAGAGGCAGGCACACACACAGCAGTGCACACAAGAACAGAGAGCTGCAGCACAATTTATATATTTGTTACTAGCATTTATATAAACCTTATTTGCTAAAAAACAACCACCACCACTACCACCATCAAGGCAGTGCATAGCAATTTAAAACAATGAAACCTTAAGACAATAAAAACAAGAACATTAAAAACTGTAAAACATCATAACATTCCAACAGCTCCATAACTTAAAAGACTCAGTTATGTTCATACCCTTTCTAAAAGCCAAGAGATGATTTTCCTTTGCCAGTGGATGTCTTGCCTTTCTCTTTGCTACTTTGCCCCATTTCAGCGGCATAAGGGATAATTTCTGTACCTAGGGCAGATGCCGAATGTTAGGCTTCCGCCTATCCCCAAATGCTTCCTCAAATGACGTGGTCTTTGCTGTTGCTTTACAGCTGAGATGCTGAGATGGAAAAAGGCTGATCAGTGGCTTCTCCAGAAATGCATTGGTGGCACCAGGGGAATGTGGCGCTTCCGTTCCTTCATGCAAGGAATGGCAGGTAAGAAAAAGAAGACCAGATGTGGTGCAGCACACAGAAATTAACATACATGGAGACAAATGGCCAACTGGGACCTAACACCTCATCTGCTTGACCAGTGGGGCCAAAGCTCAATGGGTAGAGCACGAGCTTTGGCAGTAGAAGGTGCCATGTTCAGTCCCTGATTGCGCCAGTTAAAAAGTTTCAGGTAGCTGGTCTGGGAAAGTTTTCTTCCTGTAACCCTGGAGAACCGCTACTAATCAGGGTAGATAATACTGAGCTACATGGGCCATTTGGTCTGAACTGATTCAATATAAGGAAGCTTCTTATTATTTTAATTATTTTATATTATTTAGTACATTTCTAATCCGCCCAATAACTGATCTTCTCTTGTGTTTCATAGTGTATCTTCCTGATATCCACATGGCTCTTTCTCTTAATAAACCTGTTAGGGCGCAATCCTATGGCTGCTAGTCAGTGGCTAGACAGCCATAGGATAGGTTGGTTCCTGGAGAACTGACCCCTACCCCCTCCTGTGCCGCCTTGTAGGCAGCGCGGATCAGCCCTGCACTCCGTGCTCGTAAGAGCAGCACAGAGCAGGGAAAACAGGGCATTCCCGGGGGCAGGGTCGTTGGAAATACTGGTACAACACATCCTATGTGTCGTCCGGCTGCTGCTTCCCGCGTTCCAAGGTCCCACGGTTAGACAGATGAAATCAGCTGTCTAGCTGCAAAAGCAGGGTGGGGGGAGCAAGGAGGATATCCACTCCTCATCACTCTTCCCTGCAGTGGATATATGGTCGCCCCGGGCTCGGAGGCGACCGTCGATCCACAAAGGACTGCTCCCTTAAAAACTTGCTTCTGCACTTGTACTTCCTCTAAAGGTGAACACAACATAATATAAAAAGAGGGCTGTTTATTTTATGTAGAGCATCTGGTTTATACAGAGACTCGTGAAATAATAATTTTCTTCTTCTTCTTCTTCTTCTTCTTCTTCTTCTTCTTCTTCTTCTTCTTCTTCTTCTTCTTCATAGCTGCTGTTGCTGTTGTAGATCAGTGGACATTGTAGCAATTTTCCCCAGCGCAGTTTTTCAGTTGCATTTCCACAACTATCAGGCTTAATCTTACTGTACAAAAAATAAGAGTGGAGATACTCAGGAGATACCAGATTTTCTGGGGAAATCACAAATATAGTGTTGCCTGAAATGAATTCCCTCTGGCCTTATTTGTGGTCTGCAGGGGAAGAGTTGACCAAGTTCTGGCTAGCTGCAGAAAGGATACTTGGTATCGATGAAACAGATGAATCCCAGCAAGATCTCTACGTGTCGCTGATCCAGGTGTTGATGGCCACCCACTTGCAGGAAGGCTCCACTGTTGTCACCCTCTGTAGCACAACCATTGGTAAGATGCACACTCCAGGCATTTGGGTTAGAACAACAGTCATTCCCTAGCTGTGTGCTCTGGGAGAGCTGCTTGGGTGCTGCAGGAAGTACAAGGCCTGTCGCTGATCATAGACCTGTGAACCCCCAAGCCCTTTCTTTCTCATTCTTTATGATCTTTCCAGAATCACTTCTGAAAATGACTCCCTATCATCCTCAACATGTCTGCACTCGGAGGGAAGTCCTGAGTGAGATGCAGAAAGTGGCCCTGTTCAAGATTGAAAGTTACTGGCTCCCCAACTTCTACCTCCATTGCAAGCTGAGCATGGAGAATGAACCCAAATGCCTCCATCTGCTGGAAGAGTACCAGGACCGGTTACACCAGGCAGGCTTGCCAAAGCTGGCGCTTTCTCCCTTGCTGCCAATGAGCATCAGAGCAAGCAGCCTTTCGGCCACCTCCTATTCCAGCTTGAAAAGCAAGAGGAAGGTCTGGGATCAGGTAAGAGGGCGAAGCCTTTCTCGCAAAGGGAAGCACAAAGAAGGCCACAGGAAGCCAAAGCCACGTAAAAGGAGCCCAGCAGACAAGAAGCAGGGTCCCTCTGCAAAGTGTTCCCCCAGTCCCAGTCCTTGTCAAGCAGAGTACATCAGGGATTCGGACGATGTGGTCATTTCTGATGAGTCGCCAAGCTACAAAAGCAGCCCAAGCGAGTTCCTGTCTGCTCCTCTTGCAGACGAGATCGCAGAGAGGTGCACCTTCAGTAAACTGCGCTCTTCCACTCCGGTGGTCCAGGTCCCCTCCATGCTTGGCCTCAAAACCTTAGTGAAGTCCACCTTGTGCTTAGACTTCCTTCCTTGGGTGCTCACTGCCGACAAATGTGCGGGACGTCCCTTCCGGGAGTTTTTGCTGTGCCGGAATTACGCCATCGAGGTTCATCTCCTTGACCTGTGGCATGACCTGGAGGATTTTTTGCGCATGATGTTATGCTCCCTTGGGGAAGGGAACATCCTCCTGCGCCATGTGATGGGCGAAAGGATATGCGAGCTGTACCTCACCCAGAGCAGCAACTGGCACCTTCCTCTGAAACTAACGACGCTCAGGAGTTTGCAGGATCTCCTGCCTTCTGGACACGTTATTCCTTGGGTATTAAAGGCACAGAAGGAAATCTGCAAGGTGAGTAATCTTGCTTTCTCCAGGGAAAGTAACAGCAGGAAGCACACTTTCAATTTCACCCAGTTTGGCCCGGGTACCCATGTTCTGTGTGGATTGTCATAAGCATTTAAGTATGCATCCGCACAACTTGGCCCACAGGCCAATTTGTGAGGGAATTCTAAATATCCATCATTTGTGCCCATTTCCGACTTCTTTGTGGGAAAATCTATGAAAATCTATGAGCATCTCTACACCAGCCTAAAATTTAAACAGGGCTTTCTGCTTTTGTTTTAAATGCAGGATCACAACGGACTTCCTTGCCACATGTTTCCCCCTTCCCCTTTCCCTTTCCCCCACCGTCTCCCCCTCATCTCAGTCTTCCATATGTTTCATTGATCTCGCTCCTCTTCTTGACACTTTCCCTTTTTTCACGGAGGGAACTCAAGCCAAACACAACGGGGTAATTTGATAGCTCATTATCTGTGATCTATTTAAAAATGGAACAAAGGGCATTTAGTGCAGGAGATGCCCTGGAGGTTCACAACGTCATCTAAAGGGCCTGCAAACTTCCAAGAGTGGGCAATCTCAAGAGCAGGATAAAAGTTCTGTGTGAAGGAGCCCTGTGATCTGCCCAAGCCGATCAGCAGCAGATATAGCACACTTCCGGATGAAGCTTTTATCACAAGATCATCCTACATAATTTGCATAATTTTTCAGCGGGTCCTCCAGATGTCATCACCTTCCACTTGTAACCCTCCTTTGTTTCCTCACCACTTCTTCCATTTTTTTTTCTTACTGTAGAAAATCTGTTAAGGAGAAAAAGATGGAATTGTTGCAAATGCCTTTTGGTTGGTAGCACTAGATTCTCTCTGTCTCAAAGCACCCTGGGAGAATGCCTGCTTCACCACATCTGCCTTGTGCCCCTTCTGCCTGGATTCAGAGGTGTGTGGTGGTGTTGGCATCAGTTGCTTTAGCCCAGGAGTGGGGAACCTGTGCTGCATCTCCTGTCATCCCTGACCATTGGGTATGTTGACTGGTGCTGAATTGGAGTTTAACTGCATCTGGAGGACCACAGATTTCCGCTTCCTGTTCTAGCCAGCCACACCACATGGTCTGCCTGTGTCTGCGCACATATGTACACTACAGACTCAACCTCCCACTTTACCAAGGCTTCTGTTTCTGGATTCTTTGCAGGATTAAGATTGGCTTCTTTATGTGTGTGTTTTTTCCAGGGTTTTTCTTTCTGTTCCTTTTCTTATGTTCCATTACACAAGCACTAGGTGGCGCTGTGGTACAGCAAAATTACATAATTACACGGGGCTTTATCCCACCATTCACAAATATTACCAGACTTTTCTCATTAGAACCCCCCCCCCCCAGCTAAAATTGTTGCAAAGCGTGGGAGACACCCTGAGGGATGACGTGTAAAGTACCTGCAAACCACCATAAGTGAGGAATCATGAGCATGCAATAAATGCCTTGTGCAGAAAGGCTCTTCGACTCTTTATTGGTATGAATTGTCAGGACAGTGAATGCTTGGTGTGTTCTTTCCAATGAGCTCAGCAAAGAAGGGGACAGCTGCAGGGAACAGACACAGAAAAAAAAATGAGGGAAGAAAGGACAGGAGAGGGAATGGAGAGATGGAGGCGCAGAAGGACTTGTAGAATAGGGAAATGGAAAAAAGGAGATAAGAAGAGATGGGAGTGCAGAGAGACCATTAATGGTGCAGAGAGAGAAAAGAGGGGGCTACTGAGAGTAGAGGCTTCAGAGAGAGATGTGGATGCTGAAACAGAAAAGGAGGGATGTAAGAGAGATGGAGGTGCAGACCTTTGAGGTGCAGAGGAAGAGAGAAAGGACAGAGCACATACTATGGGGTGCCAAGAGCGGCTAGTCTCCACTATCTAGCAGCCACCTCTGGTGGCTTACTGCACAGGGCACAGGGTTGGGGAGGAGCAAACGGGAGATGGAGCCCCACCTTGCAGAAATATGTCCCCACTCACCTTTTGCATGCTTGGGGGTGGGGGCCCAGACATGTCAGAGGCAAAAGAGAGGGAGCTCCTGGAACTCAAACCCACACTGCAAATGTCACAGGGAAGTTCTCTAACTAAGGGAAAGGGCTGTAGCTTGGTGGTAAGGCACCTGCTTTGCATGCTAAAGACCCCAGATTCAGCCCCCAACATCTCCAGGTAGCCATTAACCAACTGTGCCATTTAGAATGGAGAGCCGCCCCAAGGGAAATCTGATGGACTTGGAGGTGAGTGGGGTCAGTCCACTGCGGACTTCACAGGTCAGACTCTTGAGAATTCGGTCCGGCTTGAGTCTGCAGCGGATTTCTCCACCATCCCTACCTGAACCCTGGAAAGGTGCTGCTGAGGCTACTGGTGCCACCAGTTAGTGATGACTGACAATACTGAGCCAGATAGACCAAGGGTAAGGTAGCTTCCTAGGAAAAGAGACTAATGAACAGAGGATGGATTAAAATTGCAGAAAAGCCCACAACCTTTTGCAGTTAATGTAACAATTCATCCTTCTTGAATTAATAAAAATGTAAAAGTAATCACCAGAGCGAGCTGAATTGTGCACCCTGGTCTAGTCGTTGCAGCTGTGGTGCTGCTTTTTGTGCGTTGTTTCTGTTGGCAAAACAACGATACACCTGATGAGGCTGAGCCATGTGACATCCTAGCCAGAGGAGCACACTTTAGCCTTGATAAATCACACTGGAGACTCTGGGTCAAAGGAATAAGAAATACATGTTGTATAGGAGGGTCCCCAACTCAAGATGGAGGGAGACCCAAAGAGAGGTCTCCTCTCTGAGAGGCAAGAGCATGAGGAAGGAGGAAGAGAGGTCAGCAACTCCAAGATTATCAGTCTACCATGGGAAAGAAGGTCAGCACAGATCAGAGGATGGTCTAGGAAGCTTGGAGGTCCTTTCTTTATTCTCTTTCCGTGCGGACACATCTGCCTTTCTCTTTTCTCTTTGAAGCTAGCTGAGTTGCACCCACACTTCCAACAGTTTTTGCATTTGTGTTATGTTTGTGTTATCTTTTTATTTAGATGTGCACATGGGCCCTGCCAGCTTGACAGGGTGACAAGAAAAGAATTCCTCTGCTATTAGAGCTTCTTTTAAGCCTGATGAGCTGACTAGAACTCCATTGCACGTACTTAGCTTGACCATGATCCAAAAGGGACAGGGCTCCTGCCCATTTAAGATTCCTGAAGCAGAGCAATATTCAAGTATGTGGGTTTCCTCATAACTGTGATGGAAGAAGTTGCACCTGTAGAATTCTGGGTTTCCCCGTAGTTCTTACCTGTTTTGAAGTGTAGTCACCCTCATTCTAGAGCAACTATTTGGGGTTTTAAAATTGGTCACAGACCTAGCAGCATTTCATTAGCTTTTCCTACAGGGCTATCCAACTGGCCAACTCAGACCTTGCAAATCCATCTGGGGGTTGTATATCCATACCCCCCTCCCTTCAATGAAAACATCACATAAAAATACAAATACCTAAACACCGATCCTGGCTCTACTAATGTTCCCTCTCTCTTGTGTTTTCCTTGTTCCTGTCCCAGGGGACAACTTGGATGGTTTTAAAGGTGGATTAGACACATTCAAAAAGTATAAGAGGCTATCAGTGGCTACAAGTCATGATGGCTATTATAAATTATCTCCAGTGTTGGAGGCAGGATGCCTCTGAGCACCACTTTCTGGGGAACAATAGTGTAGGAGTTTGCTATTGCACTCATGTCCTGCTTGTGGGCTTCCCTCAGGCAGCTGGTTAGGCACTGCATGAACCAGGATGCTAGAAACTACATAGGCTTTTGGTATGATCCAGCTCTTATATACTGCCTTGTTCCTGGGCCTCATAACCTGTTTTCCCATCAAGCAGGACACAAGCACAGTAGCACCCTCCCACTTGCGTTCCCCCAGCCACTGGTATTCAGACACACACTGCGGCTGAAACAGGTAGCCATTGATCTAAAATCTGAGCAGGAGCTAAACCTTTTAATGGCCATCAGCCCAGCATCCCTTTTCATTCAAGCTCTTCCCGCCACCACCACTATTGCATAGGCTGCCATGTTAGATAGAAGAAATCTGTGCTACCCGACCTTTTTAATGGCATAGCAACACTACCCTTAGCTGTGTACCCTTAGCACACTTTAGCTGTGGGCTTCTCCATGCGGAGCTTTTATCCTGCTATTGAGATTGGTTACTCATGGACATTTGTGGGTCCTTTACATGATGCTGTCGACCTCCAGGGCATTTCCTGTGCTAAATGACCTTTATCCCATTTTTTAAAAGATTGGAGGTAACTAGCTATCAAATTACAGCACATTGAGTTCCCTCCTGAAAAGAGGAAATCCTGTGATAAGAGGAGCCAGACCACATCACCATCTAGTGGCTGTATAAGGAAACATAGAACATGCAGATAAGGGGGTAGGGGGAAGGGAAGCTCATGTAAAGGGAGCCCGTCGTGATCCTGCATTTAAAACGGAAGCAGAAAGCCCCAATCAAGTTGCAGGATTTTAGCCTGGTGTAGAAGTGCTCTGTATGTCCTTCCCAGGTCCTGCTGGCATAGTATTATGGGGTATGACAGTTGCTGTCTGGCTTACATTTATTTTATTCATTTATTACATTTCTATACTGCGCAATAGCCAAGGCTCTCTGGACAGTTCACAACTGCAGAGCAGGGATGGGGGACCTTTTTTGGCCTGAGAGCAGGATTCCATTTGGGAGAAGCTCACGGGAGCCACAGTTCAGTGGTGGTCAGGTCCACAGGCAAAAGGATTGAGCTATAGGTAAAAATGAGTGGGGATGAAAATATCCCCCCAAAACACCTCATTTTATTGATACCAATTTATAGTAGGAGGCAAGTCTACTCAGAAGTAAGCATGAGCAGCACATCAACGCAAAAATAAGCAGGACAAGCCTCTGCATGTTTACTCAGATGCAAGCAGGACTAAATAACTCGGCAGCACTTTCAAATTGCATTCCAAATATCAATCCTATTAATGTCTACTCAGAAGTAAGCATGAGCATCATGTCTACTCAAATGTAAACATGAGCATCATGCCTACTCAGAAGTAGGCAGGGCAACCCCCTGCATGACTATTCAGAGGTAAGCAGGACAAGGCTCAGACAGAAGCAGGACTAAATCACTCAGCAGCACCTTCAAATTTCATTCCAAATGCAATTTGAAGGAAGGAGCACAAGGTGCGGAAGGAAGCAGGACTGAATCACTCAGTAGCTTCCTGCCCTGGCCCCTCTGCCTCACATGGGAAAGCTCTTATCTCCAAACAGCAGCTGGGAGATAGACAGCCTCTTTCAGTGCTATGCAGGGAAAAGCACTTACCTCCCATCAGCTGCTGCTTGGAGATAAGAACTTTCCCCTCCATGACAGAGGGCCAGGGGCCAGGGGAAGAAGCTGTCAGGCCAGATGAGGAAACTCTGTGGGGTCCTTATCAGGCCCATGGGCCTGCTATAGAGGAAACGTTTCTCTCTGACTGCAAAGTGGTTAAGGACGCAATCCTATGTTGATAGTTGGCCTCCTCTGAAGTTGGAGGCTGCCTGGTGATCCTTGCCTCCATGCTCCAGCCACCCTGCATTTCTGCTAGACAGGCTTTGGAGAGGGAGGGAAGGAGGCTGAGGCAAGCATAGGAAGCTGTGTTGGGCAGCTTCCCCGGGCCCCACCCTGCCCCGGGGACCGTCCTCTTTTCCCTGTTTCCACACTCAAGTTTCCAAATGTGCAGAGGTAGCTGGCATGGTTCTCTCCGTACCGGCTGAGGGGGAGGGGAGCAGGGTTTACTGGCGCCAAGGTCAGAGCCAGTAAACCGTACAATCCTATGCTCCCCCAGACACTGTCTAGGGGCCATAGGATTGCTCCCTCATTACATTAAATGGCTTGCTTGCAGGACACCAGAAAGCTGGTGCCTTTTGCCTAAAATGGAAAGACTATCTACTTCAGGCTATGTTCTCATGTTCCTTTTTAGATACTCAGCTTCCTCTATGAGGAGTTCCTTCAGCATGATGACAAGATGTTCCTGTATTATGTGGTAAGGTGGAGCTACTGAGGTAGTGAAGGCCTCATCAGGTGTCTCTGAACTTCTCAGAGCTTGACCAAGGGGTTGCGTCAGACATTCCATTTTGGGCTTGGAAAAAGGTTGTTCTCAGCTGACCAACTGTAGCTTGGGATTGGACACGAGGGAGGAGGAGATCTCCAAGATACATGATTTCCCCACAGGTTAGATTACAGTTGGTGTTTACTTATAGCAGCCTTCCCTGTTCTGGTGTCTTTCAGATGTTCTAGATAGCAACTCTGATGGGACTGGATTGGGGAAGACTGACGTATAACACGGTGGCTGAACATCACTAGGCTATGCGCCCTAGATTTCTCCCAGGAAGGCACTTCTGATTTCTAACTCCAACTTATTGTTTTAATTTAATTCATATCACACCTTTCTGGCAAAAAATGGCACTCAAGGTGGCAAACAATAAAATCCACTAAAATAAAACAACATCTTAATTAAAACCTAACACAAAAACAAATAAATTATAAACACAACAATAGAAGAAATAAACAGCACCAACCAATTAAATCCCCTTTCAGGAACAGACCAGCTTATTTGTCAAAGTCCTCCCTAAATAAAAACGTCTTTGCCTACTGCCTTGTGCTATAGTACTTCTGTGTTCATATAAGATACCCACCTATTATATTAACTAGGCCAAATATTAGAAGCTAGAACCAACATTCTCCCTCCTGTTTATTTCCTTGACTGCAATTCTGTGCTGTTTTTGTTTGCTAATAAGCCTAACATTTTGGTTTAATTAAACTGGTGTGTCATGATCTGGGGGGAATTCTAACTAATCTTGGCCACCCCATGTTAACACCTTGGTCCTCTCAGACAAGTAATTGAAAAAGTGTCCGCTAGCCTGCTGGGGGAGTTGGGTGGTTAGAGACTAGAAACTGGTGAAGCTGTAAATCAGGTCTGACTCCCCAATACTGCTTAAGAGTTCTGCTGTTCTTTAACTCAGTAAGTGGTGACAGCTATTGACTTTTTGATACTTCAGGGAGAGATGAGTCCCACTGGTAAAGCTGGAGCAGTGTCACAGCTATATAATTAGGCTTTCAGAGTGATTCCCTAGAGCAGGGGCAAGCAACCTAGTGCCCTCCAGATATTTTGGACTCCCATAATCCATGGCCATTGCATATGATGGTTGTGGCTGATGGGAGTTGTAGTCCAAAGTGTCTGGAGGGTGGTAAGTTGCCTACCCCTGCCCTAGGGAGCCCTGCTCTGGCAGAATAGTGAGCTAGGTGTGCTGTCTGTTTTTAGAGCAGGTTTCAGGTGTGGGATAATAGGTGCAGAGTTAGGGCATTTGCCTTGGGTAGCATGTCGAATGAGGGCCAAACTACATGTGGCATTAGTCACGTGTTTAAACAAGCATGCTCAAAGAGCCTGCTTTTATTTTAGAGACAAAGCAGCCATGCAATCCCGGTCTGGAATGGGTTCCCAATCTGGATGAGGGCCCTGCGCCGGTATTCTACTGAAAATCGCCCCTCTCCCTGGCTGCTGTTCATCCTTGAAGGTGCTCTTCACATTAAACAGTATAAGAACATAAGAAGAGCCATGCTAGATCAGACCAAGGGTCCATCTAGTCCAGCATTCTGTTCACACAGTGGCCAACCAGCTGTCGGCCAGGAACCCACAAGCAGGGCATGAGTGTAACAGCACCCTCTCGCCCATGTTTCCCACCAACTGGTATACATAGGCTCACTGTCCCTGGTACTGGAGGCAGCACATGGCCATCAGGACTAGTAGGCTTTGATAGGCTTTTCCTCCAGGAATTCGTCCAGCCCCCTTTTAAAGCCATCCAAATTGGTGGACATCACTACATCCTGTGGTAGCAAATTCCATAGTTTAACTATGGGGGCACTCCCTGGGGGCAAAAAAACAGGGGAGTGACTTTCAGCAGAAAACTAGAGCAGCCTTGATCCCAATTGGGAGCAGGTTCTGGATTGGGGCCCTCCTGCTGCTTTTTCTCCAAAATAAAAGCAGTCAGATTAAGGGCTCCTTCACACCAGGCTTTCATCCTGCGATTGAGATTGCTCCTTCACGGAAGTTTGCAGGCTCTTTACATGAATCAGTGATCATCCAAGGCATCTCCTACACTAAATTTCCCTTGTTCCGTTTTTAAATAGATCGTAGATAATGAGCTATCAAATCAACTCACTGTGTTTCGCTTGAGTTCCCTCCATGAAAAGAGGAAAAGCGGCAAGAAGAGGAGAGAGATCAATGAAAGATAATGGAAGACTCAGATACGGGGAGAAGGAGGGGGAAGGGGGTGAGGGAAAAGGAGGCACGTGAAAAAGGGAGTCGTTGTGATCCTGCATTTAAAATGGAAGCAGAAAGCCCCATTTAAAATGCAGGATTTTAGGCTGGTGTAGAGATGCCCTAAGCCAACACCACATGAAGTTTGGTCCTAAGTGTGTTGAGCAGGGGTGGTCAACTTGAGGCCTTCCAGATGTTTTGGCCTACAACTCCCATCAACCCTAGCCAGCATAGCCAATGGTGAGGGGAGTTGTTGGCCAAAATATCTGGAGGACCACAAATTCCCAACTTCTGGAGCAACTGGTAACCTGAGGGGGGGGGGGCTACATTCCACCCTAGTGGAGTGGCAGGACAGGAGAAAGCTCGGACCAGAGGAGCCTGAGCTCTCTTCTCACCTCTTGTGCTGTGTATGTTGGGGGCGGCCTGTGGCACTGTGCTTAAAAGTTGTCTATACAGCTGGTTGATGGAGATAGAGGGCTCCAGTTCAACAGGTTGTGCCAGCTAGCTCTGGGAGTGAAGTGACGACTCCTCCTCCTTATGGAGGCTATTTCTCTTAGGGTGGCCACTTATGCATTGCAAAAAAAAAAAAAAGGAATTTCATCACCGAAAGGGACAAAAAAGGGCAGTGCTTTTGCACATGTAAATGTGTAGAAATAATAGCTATCATTTCAACTGAAATACTATACATCTTACCATACAACCAGGAGCCAATCTACATGCAAACGGGTTTTGAAGCGGTTCCATTTAAATTCAGATTTTCATGAAATTGGGTTAGCTTCTCCTGGGGCAAACAGTAGCCAGTAATGTGGTGTATACACTAAAAAATCCGTTTGCATGGAATAAATGAGTAGGACTGAACGTCATCAGATGGGTAGGTGCAGGGAAGCAAGGAGGCATGCTCTCTGCCCCCCCCCCCCGCCCCCAGTGAAGCTTTTACAATCAGCAAGGCTCTGCACATCTTTGCACCTCCATACATAACAGCCTCCTTATGCTCCCCTCCCGACTCTTGCGCTCAGTGAATATTGAAAGGGACAGGCAGTGACTGTGCGCAGTGTTGAAACAGCGTTCTTTCAAAACAGCAGGGATGACTCCCACCCCCAAGGCAATGAGTTACTTCTGGGCAAACATAAGCCCCCACCCGATGCAACTCTTCCCTTCCGCAAAGCAGTGCCGCTTCCATCAGCCTGTGCTGAAGCCAGCTGAGGTCACATGGACTCCCAAACTACATTGAAGCCGCTGTGACTGGAAAACCTGCCACAAAGAGTTTTTTTTTAAAAAAACTGGATTTAGGGCCAGAAATGCCACATTAGCTACGGAGAGGGGTATCCGTCATCTGACAAGATGGACTTGGGGGCGGAGCAGAACCAGAATAAAAATCCGGTGTAGATGAGCCCCAGGTGATCTGTCTGCCTGCTCAGTCTGCTGTCCGGGTGGTAACTATTGATGGGCAACTTCAGGGCCCCAACTTCCCTCCTTATGATTCTTTGACCTTAAACCAGACTTGGACTGAGCAGCCCATCAAACAGAGGACACGTTCAAACAGAGGACTGTCCTCTGCCAGCTCTCCAAAATAGAGGACTGCCCTTTGTAACATAGGGCACCTGGTTGCTCTGCTCTTTGCCTGTGTTGGGCAGGGTAGGCAGGAAGGGAGTGACTGCAGAGTCAAAGGGGGAAAGCGTGGGGAAGGTCAGAAATGCCTAGGACAATCCCCACACTATGGACCTGTATCAAAGCGTCATAGTCCTTTTAATCCAGCACTCGTCACTTTAAAGCCGCCTTTCAAGTGGCCATCCTGTCTGGGGGTGATGGGGATTGTAGCCCAGGACATCTGGAGGGTGCCAGCTCGGGGAAGATGGCATTAAATATCCACACAGACCTACACTGTTCACATTGTCTGTCATTGCAGAGTGGCAAGGAAAAGAAACCCGGCAAAGAAGAGCTTAATGAAAAGGAAGAGATCCTTCGCCTGATCCGAAGGATAATTGAGTCTGTGCATCTGAGCCAGGCCTTGGCTGGAATGAAAGACTTTGATCCGCTTACTGGAGAGCACTGGCAAATGCTGGGCACTCAGGACCTGCACATGGGGGGCTCTATCTACATGGAGGTGGAGCCTGTTGTGCGAAAGCTGGGTAAAAATAAGAGTTGTCCTCATGGTTCAGTGTTTAATTTTCTCAGATAAGAGTAAGTTTGCAGGGCTGGCCACTTAGAGCATATCCATACTACATACTTAGAGTGATTTTATATTGTAGCTGTCATGTCTTCCACCCTAAAATAATCCTGGGAATTGTAGTTTGGTGACAGTTCTCTGCTCACAGTTAGCCAATGCCTTTATTAGGGCCAACCAAAATATCTCAAAAGAGTGTGCAAGCTTTTGAGTTCTCTAGAGTTCTCTTTGGCCATTTCTACATGAGCCATTTATCGTACACTTGTGACTGGTCACTCACAGAAGATCACAGGTCCTATTCATGACGCCTTCATTCTCCAGGGCACCTCCCACTCTTTGCAAGCTTTGTTGAGTTTTTTTTCCATGATGACAAAAATCCGGCATTTTCTCTCCTCCTGCTATGAACTGCAGTAAATCTATGGTGTACTGATGAAATGGCGCTTTATAGCAGCAATAGCACTGCGCCATCTGGTGGCTTTATAATGAAACATATAGAACTTGCCCAGAAAAAAAGGAAAGGAACTGATCGTAATCCCACAAGGAGTCGGGAAGCAGAAGCCCCAGTAAAGTTGCAGGATTTTAGCTTCATGTAGAGAGAGCCTTTGTCAAGCTCGGTGGCACAAAATGTAGGGGGTGGAGGGACAAAACAAGGAAATACAAAGATTAGGCTAGATATTGTGTCCATGAGGTCTGAAGCTTAAGTCTCAGACTGAATGAATGAGTCACTGGTGTGTTTACAGCTAGCATTCTGGGTCAAAGAAACAATGGCTGACCCCCATTTCGGAAAATACAAATGCCAGGTGTAACTCAGATCTGTGTCTTGCACTGGGCGAAAAACACACAGGTTCCTGAGTAGGCAGAGAGCAGAAGAGAAACATGATGATCTTCATATTATCCAAGCTAGAGATTAATTTTAGGTGGTGAACTAGGTTAAAAAGTCAGTCGAAACCAAATTGTTTAGCACATTAGCTAGTGGTTGGAGGCAATGGAACCCTCAAACAGCAAAGACCCTCTTCAGGGGGTTGAAAATAATTTTCCTCTGGTGGTAGATTCCACCCTGAAAGGTTAAAGACAGTATTCTCCAAGGCACATAAAACACAAAGGTAGCAGCACTGGTTGAGGAGGGAAAAAATCCAAAATCCATAGTTAGGCAATACCTTCATTAGGACCAATTAAAATGTCACAAAAGCGTGTACAAGCTTCTGAGTTCTGCAGAACTCTTCTTCAGGCTAGATGAACAAAGAACAGGCCGGGTGGGAAGTACAAAAGATCACCCAAAAGGTTGTGGCTGTAAAGTCTGTGGCGTAGATGACTCATTCTCAAGATGGATATTGGAGATTGAATGAATTTATCACTAGTAGTTGTTGCAGATATCAGATTACACCTAGCATCCTGGAACAAGGATAATTCTCTGTTAAGGATTTATTGCCCAACTTTCAAAACTTAGTGGGACTCTTATAAAGGGAAAATGCAAGGAACATCACGTTGATGTAAATACAAAGACATAAAACACAAAGTTCACATACACACACATACATACACACACCGCAAGGGAGGAGAGATGGAGGGTGCTTCCAGATGAGGCTTTACTGTACAATCATCCTGCCTCATTCACAAAATTTTAGGTGTGTGTGTGTTCCAGAAGTTATTCTCTTCCATTTGTAACCCTCCTGTGTTTTCCCACTGCTTTTTCAGGTTTTTTTCTTATCATTCAAAATATGTTTAGGAGGGGAAGATGCCTACCTTCAGGGTGCCTCTCGACCTTTAGCACTAGGAGCTGTCGTCTGGAAGCACCCATCGTTACTCATGACTAGCTAGATGGCTACTCTAGGAATGCTCACAAGGGAGACCTGCTAGTGGCCTTAGGAACAAGATTTCAGCCTGGGCCCCAGCAGTGTAAGGCTGCCAGATCTCTGAGACACAGACCCTGAGATGCAGGGGGGTTCATTGGAGCACAGAGATAGTGGGCCAACAGACTTGTGGTTATGCAAGGGTTGTTAAACCCTCAAATAACCCTCGGTGGCCAGGTTCCCACAACACAACCTCCACTCAGGGCTGCATATTCAAAATGTCACCCAGCACACACTGCTGCTCATCAGGGGTGTTGTGCACACAGGGTCAGTGCCTGGTAGCTCAGAGGGCAGAACCTGATGGGATGGGACAGCACCTGGTGGAGGACTATGACTGGTGCTGCAGGTGTGGACATCGATGGGGTATGTGGGTCGAGCAAATAGCTGAAGCTCTCATCAAGTCAAACACCCAATAGCCTGCCCACCTCATTCTGGACCCCCGGCCTGAGATTTAATTCCTTCCTCTGGTGATCCTGAGAAGGTGGCTAAAACCCTGAACCGTGACCAGACAACCTGCAGAAGGACCCTGAACCAGCAGTCTCTTACAGGCACCTTGCATATGCTCAAAACACCCTATTCTGTACTGCTGTTAAATTTTGTTAAATGTGCACTAGACATCTTTGGACTTCAGCTCCATACTCTTTCTCTCTAGAAATTAAATTTCTGAACTGGGAGGTATGGCGGCGGGGGGGGGGGGAGGTGCATGCATCTTGTCTCCAGTGTACATGCACCTGAACGCAGCATGCACATGGACGCAAAATGCCAGTATACAGCTTCCCTTTCATTTTGCCAACCTATCCAGATATAGCAAGCTATTTGATTAATGTGTCTGAGTTGCAGGTAGTTTTATAAGCATAATCAGATCCATTATGAGATTAAACATTTATAAGGTTTTGATTTTTGTTGTTGTTATGGCCAGTTTACTGACATCCCCTGCTTTCTAAGCTGCAGCAGGACAGGGTATTGCAGAGTCCATGCAATGAATATTGTGTACAGAAAGCAGAGAAGAGCCTTCAGCAATTTGTAAAGCAGGAATGGGCAGCAGGGGTGTGTTTGTATGCGGAGCTCAGACAGTGATCCTTGGTGTGAGAATAGGGGATTGGATCCAGACTAAAGTAGTCACACTTCATTTCTATTGAAATCACTGATACACGTTAGCCATGGCTAAGTTTTTACACTGATTTCAGTGGCATCTAAGTGCAACTAACTAGAACCAACTTGGGGAGATTTCAGGTAGACAAGAGTATACCATTCCTATTTCATACGTGAAATGCCAGAGGGTATGCTTTTAACCGCAATGGCCTATGTTTGTGATCCCATCTCAGCTGCTTTTAACAACATCCTGTTTTTAACAACATAACAATATATGTACATGATGCTCCGTTACACACAGACTCCCAAACTTTCAAGTGTGGGGTGTACACAAACTCTCAATGTTCAATCGCTTTGTCTTGGCTGCAGGGACCAAAAATGCTAATAACCTCCCTGCTTCTTCTTTTCTCCCATAACAACAGATTACAGCAGCATGGCATTTGAGGAGTTGGCCCAATTGAACCCAAAGATGGCCGTGGAACTTCTTAGTAAGAACTTCAGGGCATTCTGCAGGAGGTGTCCATCAGGCGGTGAGTCCCTGCAGTTTTGGAAACAAGGTAGTCTTAGGGCTTCTCCACATGGGGCTTTTATCCTGCTATAGAGATTGGTTACTCACCGAAGTTTGCAAATCCTTTACATGACGCTGTCAACCTCCAGGGCATCTCCTGCGCTAAATTACCTTTATCCCATTTTTTAAAAGATCGGAGATAATGAACTATCAAATTACAGCGCATTGAGTTCCCTCCTAAAAAGAGGAAATCCTGTGATAAGAGGACCTAGACCACAGTGCCGTCTAGTGGTTGTATAATTAAACATATAGAACATGCAGATAAGGGGAAAGGGGCGGGGGAAAGAAGCACGCCTAAAGGGAGTGACCCTACATTTAAAATGGAAGCAGAAAGCCCTGGTAAAGTTGAGGGATTTTAGGCTGGTGTAAAAATGCTCTTAATCTGGCTCCTGAGCAAGCAGGGAGGAGAACAGAACTAAGCTAAGGCAGAGGCTCAAGTACAGGAGAGACTACAGAATGACAGCACATGCATGTCTTAGTAACGTCTAGCTCTGCCCTGAGAAGGAAAAAGAAAAGGGCAGACGAAAGAAAGTGTCCTGCAGGCAACCTTAATGAGTTGCCTCCAGAAATCAGTCCTTGCTAAACTCATGAGGTCTTGCCAAGGTCATTGCCTGAGAACTTAACCTTGGCCTAAAATCCTCTGAGCATCACTCGCTCCCAAGAGTCGGCCTTGCAGGGGTTGTTATGACAAGACTTGCATTCACCTGGGCATACTACTTCATTTCCCCTGTAGGAGTGTTTGTTCGGCCCTTGGTGGCAAGGAGGAGCCTCCACTGGACCAGATCAAGTTTGTCCTTCATGAGAAAGGGTGCTACCACAAGAAAGTCCCTTTTGAAGCCCAGGTATTACACCATAGAGATATGTCGTGCTGTTCAGTTCCAGTGCTCAGGGCCAAACTAGCCATGCAGAGAATTGTGCGAATGCAATTAATGGGCACCTTTTTTGAGGAGAATTGTATGAATGCAATTAACGGGCACCTTTTTTTGAAGAGAATTATGTGAATGCAATTAACGGGCACCCTTTTGAGGAAGATTGAGCAAATGCAATTAACGGGCACCTTTTTTGAGGAGAATTGAGTGAATGCAATTAACGGGCACCTTTTTTTGAGGAGAATTGTGTGAATGCAATTAGCAGGCACCCTTTTGAGGAGAACTGAGCAAATGCAATTAACTGGCACCTTTTTTGAGGAGAATTGAATGAATGCAATTAACGGGCACCTTTTTTGAGGAGAACTGTGAAAATAACGGGCACCTTTTTTTGTTCTCTGCCACCCTAATCAGCCACAGGATGGTGGGGGTGGGGAAGGAACTCATCCTGGCTGGCTCTGATGCTGCTCTTTGTCTTTCAAGAGAAGCCTCCTTTGGCACCAGTGGGAGCTTCCGTTGAAATGCAAACAGCAGCTTCCAAGAGGAGAAGGGATTTTTTTGGTCAGGGCAGCTGCTATTTATATAACAAAAACGTGCATGTTAATTGCAGTCACATAATTAATATCATGTCTAGTTTGGTCCTTGGTTACTGCCTGTACTCTCCTACCAATACCATCCTCCAGGATGTTCATGGGGTAGGAACAGGCAGGTCTTCAGAGAGCTGAATGTGGGCAGTGCAGGGGCGGGGGGCGACAATTTAGGTGTTGTTGTCTGTGGTCTGCACAATGACCATACCACCATCTCTTGTCAGATAGGCTTTAAAGGTTCATGGCTGCAACCCTGTACACCCTTCCCATTGAACTCAGTAGAACTCCCTTCAGAGTAGACATGCAAAGGATTGTGCTGTAAAGGTTACAGTGCAGCCTTCCCCAACTTGGTGCCCTCCAGATTTGTTGGACTACAACTATCATAATTCCCAGCAATGGCCACACTGGCTGGGAATTATGGGAGTTGCAGTCGAACACTGGGGAAAGCTGCTACAGTGCTTCTGAAACCTGCAAATCTATTTAAAGTATGTGAGAGTCGAACACAACGATTGAGTGTGTACACCACGGGTAGCAAGGGTGCCCCACTCGTGCCCACATTCAGCCTTCTGAAAATGCAAACAGCTGTGTCTCTAGAAAAGACCCTCCCCAGTCCTGCATTGAAGGAGGCAGAGCTCTGTGCTCAGAACAAGTCATGCAAATGTGGAGATTTAATCCTGCTGTTTTTCATGAGCTTGTTAAACGGGCCAACTTCAGTATTTGTGTTTTTTTGCACTGTTTGGACATTTTTGGCCCAAAGTAATAAGGACAGCAAGAGGAGATCAGAAAGAAAAGTGGTCGTACATATGGAAGAAGGGGGATGTAAGCATAGAGGGACATCCCTAGGAGAAGCCTAGAAGGAAGGTCAGGGAGCCACAAAGGTCACAGAAGGCCTCTGCCACATGGAAGCAGGAGTCTTTCTTCAAACAGTGCCTGGATGTTTTGAAGCAGGCAGCCCTCAGTTCATCTCATTTCTATCCGTCCCTTCCTCCAGATTGCTCAGGGCAATGTACGTGGAGATCGCCCCATTCCATTCTGTGAAGTCAGCTAGGCGGAAAGGTAGTTACTGGCTCAAGCTCACCCAGTGACCTTTCTAGCTCAGTGCGGGACTTGCACCCAGTCTCTCTGGTGTGAATCCACACCCTATCGACTACTGTCAGGGTGGAAACTGAGCCAATAGAGCCCCAGAACAGTTCTGATTCTGAGGAGGAACAGCAATCCGTGGGAGAGGAGCTCGCTCATCTCTCACAAGCACAGCAGCTGGCAGAGATTCCTTCCTGCCAGCATTCCTGGGATAGATAGTGACTCTGGCAGTGAGAGAGCGCTGGAGGGGGGCTTGCTGGATGCCCGGCGCAGACGCAAGGAGCGACAACAGATGGAGGGTGCGGAAAGGAGGCGTAGCACTCGTTTGGCGTGCAAACAATGGTCGCATCCCGAGGACCCAAGGGAAAGAGGGAGGATCTCTCCCTAGCCCATAAGTTCAGGGTCTTCCCGTGATTCTCCTTCAAACGGGGACCAACGGCTTTACCTGGAGCTTAGGCTACTCTGCTATCTTTCCCCAGTGCAGTTCCTTGCTTAGTCGCTGGTGATTTGTATCTGAAAGAGTCATAAAGGAATAAAGGAATAAAGTCTCGGAAAGAATTCCTCATCATCTGTGTCCTGAGTTGGCTATTGGTGGGGACTGCAAGAGGCAGCTAGGGCGCTCCTGACAACTACATTTCACTGGCTCTCATGAGGCCCAGAAACTTGATTTTAAAGGAAAGAGGAGCTTTTCAGGAACCTAACACTGTGCAGAGGTCAAAGGATTGGGGAAATCTTCATTCTGTAACCCGCCTTAAAATGGGGTGGGTGGGGAGGGATGGGGAAATCTTCATTCTGTTTATTTGTTTCTGTTTTCCATCATCATTTTCAACCTGGGATATTTCCCCGGGGCATCTGTGTGTGATCTGAACAGAAGAGATGGTGCCCCTTGCTGCCTGGTCTCTCCTTGCCATTTTAGAAACTTTTCGGAGGTGCTGCAGAGCCCCCTCCACTTGGACTACTTCCGGCACTTCCTCAAGATGCACTATGCCGAAGGCCCACTCCTTTTCTGGATGGCTGTAGAAGAACTCAAGAACGAGCCTAATGCCAGGGTTCAGCGTGCTCAGATCAATGACTGCGTCAGGACATTCTTCTTCAACGCTATCCCACCTGGTACGTAGGCCAAGCTCCTGTTCCATCTCACTCTGGCCCACAAATCAAGCCCCAGGCTCTGGAACCTGTGAGATAGGCCAGCTTGCCCCTGGGTCTGCCAGCTACAGGAGCTTCCACCTGTCTTATAGGTTAGGATGTGTATGTGGAGCTTCTTATTTATTATTTATTTATTATTAAATTTATTAATCGCCCATCTGGCTGGTCACCCAGCCACTCTGGGCGATATACAACATACAATAAAACAGTTTAAAACAATAAAATTCTACAATAAAAAACATTTTCTAAAATACCCTAACCCACCCCAAATGCCTCCCTGAACAACCACGTTTTTAATGCACGACGGAAGCTCATTAAAGAGGGGGTATGACGGAGTTCCCTAGGGAGGGAGTTCCACAGAGTGGGGGCCACCACAGAAAAGGCCCTCTCCCTCGTCCCCACCAGTCTAGCTGTCCTGGCTGATGGGACAGAGAGAAGGCCATCCGAGGCTGATCTTGTGAAGCGGCCTGTCTGGTGCTGCTGGAGGCGCTCCTTAAGATAGGCTGGGCCAGAACCATATAGGGTTTTAAAGGTCAAAACCAACACCTTGAATTTGGCCCGGAAAACAACTGGTAACCAGTGCAACTCCTTCAGCACTGGAGTGATGTGATCTCGCTGGCGGCTGCCTTTAATCAGGCGAGCTGCCGCATTCTATACCAGCTGCAGTTTCTGAACCGTCTTCAAGGGTAACCCCACGTAAAGCGCATTACAGTAGTCTAAACGAGAGGAGACCAGGGCATGTACTACCGATGGGAGCAGATGGTCGGGAAGGAAGGGGTGCAGCCGCCGTATCAGATGGAGTAGATACAGCGCTGTCCGGCTCACAGCTGACACCTGAGCCTCCATGGACAGCTGGGAGTCCAAAATGACCCCCAGGCTGCGGACCTGGTCTTTCAAGGGTAGCCGTACCCCATTCAACACCAGGTCAACATCCCCCAGCCTCCTCTTGTCTCCCACCAAAAGTACCTCGGTCTTGTCAGGGTTCAGCTTCAGCTTATTCCTCTCCACCCAGCCACTCACCGTCTCCAGACATGTGTGTGATACACCAGAACCCTTTGTGGTAGACCCTTGAGGCTGCAAGTAGAGCAGCCTTTCCCAAGCTGGTGCCCTCCAGAGGTGTTGGACTACAGCTCCCAGAATCCCCCAGCCAGCTATGCTGGGAGATTCTGGGAGCTGTAGTCCAACACCTCTGGAGAACACCAGGTTGGAGAAGGCTACAAGCAGAGGGAGAAAGGGCAGCATTGCTTTCCCAGGTCCCAGCACAGTACCTCCTCCAGGAAAGCCCATTGGTTCCTGCTCCTGATCTCGCCTGCTTAGAAATCCTTCCTGGTCAGGCCTGGGTGTACCTGAAAGAAGCCAGACTCTGCTCTTGCTTGTGTGACTCCCTAGCTTTGATGGAGGAGTTCTGCCCATCATCTTGCCTATCATTGCACTGCTTCCCTCCCTCCCTCCCTCCCTCTCAGTCTGTCAGCTTCGCTCTCTGCTTGCCCTGCCTTTGTGCATTCTCAACCCCTTGCTCCACTTGGGCTGATTTCTCAGTTCAGACCCTGGCTGCAAACTGACACTGCCTCCACCATGGCCTTTGTGTGGCTCAGCTGTTTTGCTCCATCTGACTCTAGTCTCTGTCCTTCTAGGACTCACAGGTCAGCTCCTCTATACTTGGCTACCTAGTCCCAGCAAGAATGGCACCTTCTGGTTGCTTCCACCTTGGTCCTCACCACCATGCTTCCTACTCTTCTTCTGCCCTGCCCTTGCCTTTTGCTGGAAACTGGAAATTGGAACCACAGATTCTCAGAGAAATGCCTTTCCCTTTGAGCTAAGGAAGGGTGGGGGGAGTGAGTTTTGTGAGCATTTTCATGCTCCTCAAACTGCACCCACCATTTTCAGTCACTTTTTCCAGGGGCACTTGCAAGGGTGTGAAAACGTTTCTGGGGAAAGGAAGATCACCAGGCTGATTCTTCCTGTTCTGCTGCACTATATTTCAGCAAGAATCTGTGCAGCAAAACCAAGAGTATCAGCTCAGAGGTACATCTGGATGAGTGCTGGAATGTACATCTAAGTACAAATGTGTGTCTGGACACATGTTTCTTTGCGTATTCTGATGTGACTGAGGGCATGTTTGCTCTCACTGTGATGTTATATTTACTATGTGGTCCCTGATTTGCTGGGGTCACATAGTGAAAATGAAACAGGAATCGACTTGGGGGAAAATGGCGCCAAGGTAGGAACAGACTATGCAGTGAACAGGTTCATAAATGACCTGTTCCACCACTACCCACCCATGAAATATATTTGTCCTCTCAGAATCATCACTCTGAAGTTGTTCATGGCTTGACATGCAGTGCAGAACTAAATTCCCTGCATAGAAAGCAAGCAATCTTACAGATAACCATTTTTCCATATATGTGGACCTGCTGTGTGGTAAAATTCTCCTTGTCACTAGGCAGAATAATATAGATAGCTGGCCTACCAAATGGCTACATGCAGTTTGTGCATGAGTTACTGCCTGTTAATGGTCATATATCCACACAGCATTACCCCATATTGCAGTGTTGCCAAGGGGCAAAAATAAACTAAGAAATACTGGGAAGTGTGTGTGCTTATTTTTTCACCTAGAGAAGCTGCTGCAGTGCGATGCTGACATTATCAAAGAGATCCCAAGGGCATATCTAGTCACTGTTCCCATGTTGGTCACAGCACAAATGGAAGTCATGAAGATCCTGGAAGAGAAATGGTGAGCAAAGTAGAAATGTAAAGACAGGCATGGTTTTTGTTTTTTAAAACCAAATTCTGCCTGAGTAAAATCATGGAAAATCATATTGTTTTGCATATTGTCAAACTTGTGAGGCATGGTGGAAAGGGCTTTGATATAACACAACCTAAGACAGCAATGAGATGATCTATTCCATCACATTTGTGGCCTGCAGAATGGCAAGGAATTACAACGGAGTGCTAGTTTAAGCTCCTTTGGCCAGAGATCCACCTTTTTCCAACCTGCTGTTCTGTGAATCACCCACGTACATTGATTGGTTTAGGGTGCAATCCTATGCAAGTTTAGACAGAAAAAAGTCCTACAACTCCCAGCAAGGCTAGCTGGGGAATGCTGGGAGTTGTAGGACTTTTTTCTGACTTTCCACAAAATGGAGCCCAATTTATATAATGCATATACATTACTAAGGGCATGATTCTATGCATGTTTAGACAGAAAAATGTCCTACAGTTCCCAGCATTCCACAGCCAGCCATGCTGTAGGACTTTTTTCTGTCTAAACATGCATACGATTGCACCCTAAATACATTAACGGGGAGGATTTAAGGAGTGTGGAATCATGTGCCAGCCCAATCTTGAGACAGGATCTGTTTGCTGCATCCAAGATTTTCATCAAAAATGCTTTGGGCAAGGACCAGGACAAACGGACAGACTACAAGTAAATTAGGGAGCAAATGAATTCCACCTTAACTAATTCTCCTTTTTTGCTGGACTTGGCAGGTTTAAAATGTATCAAGGCTTGTATCCTGAGACTGATCTTTCATTTGTTCCACCTGGTGGAAAGTCAAGGCGGGCTTCCATGATAAAGGATAAGATGGTGAGTGAAGGCTGTGGAGTGGGGATTTGCATTTATCTCCTTCTGCCTTAGATCTATACTATATTTGAAATTAAAAAGGCCTATGACCTGCTGACTTGGCTGACCAGAATCTCACCCTAAAAGTGAATATGAGCTTGACAGGCTCACAGGAGGGCGAGGATTTCAATTCCCTTTCCAACCGTGGTTAGAAGTGGGTTTATAAACTCTGGTTTGAGCTAACCATGGTTAGCATTAACATCAGTGCAGTCATAATGCTGCACCATAGTTAGCTCTAAAGAGAGGGGAGGGAAGGAAGGAGCTCATGAGTGTTCCCAATCTCCTATCCATGGCTGAGAGATTGGGAATGTTGTATCTGTACCAGGCTCTGGAGATGAAATGGAGTTTCACGCGAATCCAAAATATAGGACGTTTTCAGAAGCTGAAGTTTTCAATGTCAAAAGTCTTCAAAATTTGTGTTTGAAATGGAAGGCTTTTGCTAAAAATAAAGGAAGAAAAAAGAAAAGTGGCTTCTTGTCTTGTTGATGAACAAGCTGCATGGTGTTGCACAGAGCTAACAATGTTCTCTTCTCCAGAAAAGGTGCTGGTATGCTCTTGCTGCATTCGTCAGGACTGTTTGCAGGTTCCGGAAGGCAATGAGTTATGTGGCGCATCGCAAACTCTTTGAAGAATTCCTCCACCGGGAACTAAAAAACGACAAGGAAAGTGCGTCCTGAGTCTCTTACCTCATACAGGATTGGACCTGGGGAAGGTCATAGCAGGAGTCTTCCTGGGTTTCTTTCCTGCCCTTGCTTATTTAAGCTCTGCCTGCCCGCATGGCATCCCTGCCCCATTTTCAAGAATGCTTTGACTAAAGGAATGTTAACGCTACTTCCCAAAGAGCTACCTTTAGCTGAGATCATGTCTATAAAGCAAATATTGCTTGATATTATTATTAACTGGGATACAGTGGGTCTGAATTGCTCCAAGACTTTTCTGTTCAGAGCAGCTTGGACTCTCCTACCTTAATGAAACCGCCTAAGTCCTCTAGTGTCAAAGCATATTAGTTGTGCTGAATGTATGAATTGCTTCTTTTTTGTTTACACCACTGGTGGCCAGGAGTCAGATATTGTGAGAGATGCTGTGATGGGAGGACTCCCCTTTTCTCTCTCCAGATCTGCCAAGCCCAGGAGCTCAGACACGGATGAGCATGAGTGGACCTAGCGGGCGTTCTGGTGCATATTCTGGTGGGTCAGATGACATCGAGGTGGTACAAGCAAAGCGTAAGATATTTGGCACCCGCATCATCTTAGTCAACTTCCTGGTCAACGATCTCTATTTTTATCTGGAGATGGAGAAGTGAGTGAGTCTGTCCCCTGCTGTGCTATATATACCTCCCTTCCCCAACCTGGCACCCTCCAGATGTGTTGGACTACAGCTCCCAGCATGTCCCAGCCTGGGAAGGCTGCTATACACACTTCTTATTTTATTTTATTTTATTGATTGATTGCATTTCTATACTGCCCAATAGCTGAAGCTCTCTGAGTCATTCACAAAAATTAAAACCACAAAGTGCAGAATAAAACTAGCATAAAATATAAAAGCTTAAAAGTACAGTATAAAAGTACATCCAGAATAAAACCTAGCAGCAATGCAGAAATTTAAAATAGAGTAACAGATTTAAAACAGCAAAGTTAACAGGCTATAACACTAAAATGCAGGGAAAATAAAAAAGGTGTTCACATGGCACCTGAAAAGCACAATGTAGGCGCTAGGCGAGCCTCTCTAGGAAGCTCATTCCACATCTGGGGTGCCACAGCAGAAAAGGCCCTCTTCCTGGTAGTCACCCACCTCATTTCCTTTGGCAGGGGCTCCCGGATATGGACCCCTGAAGATGATCTTAGGGTCCAGGCAGCTACATATGGGAGGAGGTGATCCTTCAGATAACCTGACCCCAAGCCATTTAGGGCGTTTAATGTTAATACCAGCATTTTGAATCAGGCCTGGACATGGACTGGCAGCCAGTGCAGCAGGAGAAGTACTCGCATAATGTGATCTCATTGGCCGGTCCCCATTAACAATCTTGCTGCCCTGTTTTGGATCAGCTGAAGTTTCCAGACCATTTTTAAAGGCAGCCCCATGTATAATGCATTGCAATAATCCAGATGAGAGGTAATTGCAGTAATCCAGACTTCTTGTACTGTGGAAGTGGGACCCCATCCCACTTTCCATGTGAACGGGACAGTCATGTGAATAGAAACACTTGTCTGTCCCCATCACATCTAGCTTGGCCTGCAGAGGGAGCAGCCTGAATCTTGTGCTATAAGTAGTACCATATACACCAGTTTGGATTGGAGGCTCTGTTAAAGATGGTGTGTGGTTTTTTTCTCTCCTTCTGACATGTTCAGTACACCAGTCATGTATAGTCAGCTCCCAGGGCTTAACCATCACAACCTGAGTGAGCTTCTGCTTGCACTGGTTTCCTACCAGTTCACAAAATTAAGGGGCCAGTATGGGACTAGTGTTGAATTTACATGGCTATTTTCCTATTATCGGGGTGGGAACAGCCCAAGGGAAGAAGCAGCTCACTGACCCCAAATATTGCCTGTTGGATGCCCAATCTGAATCCAGTTTTAGTGTCTGGTTTGCAGCTACTGATTGCAATCCTTCTCGTTCTTGTGTTGGACAAAGGGTTGCTGTCCCCTTTGCCCACCCATCTCTCCTCCTTCTGTTCATGCCTGTGTCTGTCTGTTCCTGCTCCAGGTTTTTTCACCTGGCTGACTCGGTGGTTGTGCTGGCCTCCCTTGGGTTGTACACAGAAAAAGACATTGCCTTCCTGAAAAGCAAAGTGGCCACCATCAACAAACTCTTTTTAAATTCAGATATCCCACCTAAACTAAGGGTAAGAGGCCTGGAAGCAAATTTTCCAAAGCAGTGGGACTATAGGGTTGCAAAGTGAAGATGCTGGGGCTCCTAAGAGCCATGGATCAGACCAAGGGTCCATCTAGTCCAGCATTCTGTTCAAAGAGTGGCCAACCAGCTGCCCACAAAAAACCCACAAGTAGGACATGAGTGCAACAGCGCCCTCCCACCCATGTTCCCCAGCAACTGGTATACAGAGGCATACTGCCGAAGATACTGGAGGTAGCATATATCAGGACTGGTAGCCACTGATGGCCTTATCGTCTATGGATTTGTCCAACCACTTTTTAAAGCCATCCAAATTGGTGGCCATCACTATATCTTGTGGTAGTGAATTCCATAGTTTAACTATGTGCAGTATGAAGAAGTCCTTCCTTTTATCTGGTTCATGACACAGTACATGCATGGCCAGGGTGGGGGTGAGGGTGCAACGTCAAGGGATGGAAACAGGCAAGCATTTATGATGTGGTTGCCTTTTCAAATATCACCCCTTAACTACTGCACAGGAATGCTGGTGATCTGTAAACTCTTTGGTAAGGGTCAGCATGCTTCTATAGTAATGTTCTACAGCAGTAGCACCATTCTGAGATAACAGGGGAGCCATTGTTTTCTCATGCACACATCTGAGTTTAAGATCCCATGTGATCATTCCTCAGGACCACCTACGTAAATCTAGGGTTGACCTAGTGGTCCTAGGCACTGGGCAAAGGTAAATGCACATCTGCATAAATGCATATGTGCCGAGAACAGACATTCTGAAGGGTATGTCTGGTCCCCACCAACACTACTGTGTGGCTCACACTCCAGTCCTACTGGGGAGCTGTCCAGTGAATCAGAGGCCAGAGTTTTCAAGGTAACAGAAAAGCTGTCCAGTTGAGAGCTGAGCAGGGTGAGATGTAGCATCAGCAACTGCTAGGCACCAACTGAGCAGCTCTGAAACTGGCCCTGCTGCCCACCCCTTCCTGGTGTATCATCAAGGCCAAAATCCAGAGCATGTGTTAGATCTGGCTTCCTCTTCTCAAGTAGGGCTCAGGAATGGGAAGCTTCATGCTGGCCTTCAGGCAATGTCCTTTCAATCCTGGGCTCCCTCTCAGACTCACTGGGGTCCCAGGGATGACTTTGGTGGTTTTGGAGTTTGGGGGACCTGTCTGGGTGTGTTGGCTCCCCTGAATCTGTAGCCTTCCCCAGTGGGGCATCTTTCAGGGTGATGGCATGGTGTGAGGGGGGGAGTTATTGGTTTCTGCTGACTCCCCTGGAATCTCATGGGGGCTGTGGAGGTCAATAGCATCCTCCTCTGCAGAGGAGGATCCATTGAGTTCCAGGCTGGTCTTGACTGGGAGATGGTGGGGCAGGACAGGGCAAGACTGAGGCCTGATCCAGTGCCTAAGGCAAGTGGAAGACAAGTTATAAAGCCAGGTCCACATTGTGGATGAAAAACCAACTGTGACCACTTTAGATGTATTTATTTATTTAAAACATGTATAAGTCATGTTCTAGGGCAGGAGTAAGCAACATGATACTCATAGGCAACATGGTGCCCATAGACACCAATGCACCTGCGGACACCCCTCCCTCTTTTTTTTTTAATTAATGTATTTTCTTACTGGCAGCTGAGGTTGCTGTGAAATAGGTTTCTGTCAGTGCTGAAAATTGTGGATTCAAAGGAGTTGTTTAGTGGGTTGGGGCTCAGACCCCACCTCTGCCTTGTAGTCACTCTTTTGGGCAGTTTACTCATCCTTTGTCACACCTCCCATTGCAGCCATTTTGTGGTGGTGCCCAAGACAGTTTCTCAAATTGCCAAATGTGCCCATGGCCCAAAAAGGTTGCCTACCCCTGTTTTAGGGTATGCCCCCATAGGTGGTGTAGAACTGTATTTAAAACCACAAAATGCAAGCTCATGTGCAGGCTCTAGCATTCTGTTGAGCCGTTAGTCAGAGGGCAGGACCTCAGAGGTTGGAGACCAGACCAACCATCAGTTGTCCCATGAAATGTTTTACTTTATTTCTGTCTAACTGAAGATTGGTGTACTTGCCATCCATTTTCTGATATGGCCTCTCTTCTGCGGCCAGGTTAACCTCACAGATGCACAGTGTGTTCAAATTCGGAGTTTAATTGCTGAAGGTGTGCTGAACAGGACTCTTTATCATGGTGCAATAGTCTCCATCTTCCCAGTTTTGTTATTCTTCTGGAAGAAGTAAGTGTCCGCTCCCTTGGATTAAACATATGTGTGTCTGTGTGTCTGTACCTGTCATGGTTATGGATGAAGTCAATGTGTCTTAATAAGGATTATAAACAGATTTGATGAATCTGTCTCAAAGTTGTCTTTGCAACTAGGCAGGATGTTGACAGAATCAAATCCCGATGGTAGGGCAAACAGGGAGCAGATCCAAAAGGGTGCGGGTTGCAGGGGAGTTGGTTAAAATAATAGGTGTAGTTATCAGTTGCTAAACTTGTCCTGCTCCTTCGGCAAATGCTTATTTCATACAAAAAAATAATCTATGATAGGAAAACAAGCTATCACTCAGCTGTAGGAAATGTCACATCCCCCCAAAAGACGTGTGACTCCATGCATCGTCCGGACAATTTGTTGCGATCTCTCGCTCCAGTTCAGGCTTGCACACGTTGTGACCCACCAAGCCAAACACAATACATCAGCCAAGTATGCCAGCCCAGCAAGGGCTCCATCAGCCTTCTGGCTGATTCATCTCCCCATTCTTTGGGACTATCCCAATCAGTAACTGTGTTCTGTCCAGTCCAGCGATGTACAAGAGTTTTGTTTCTGTTCACCAATCATGTAAACATGTCCCATTCACCATTTCAAATGTGGAATGGTTTTTTCCTCAAGAAATATTTACAAATTCCCAAATTTATGATCGCATTCAGAAAATGTGTAATTTTTTAGAATGTGCACTTTGAAATGCATATTTTAAAAAAAATTACACATTTTCATGCTTTAGTCAATGGGGGGAAACTTTTGAAACTTTTGTGCGCTTTTGAAAAATATGCCCAGAAATGCATATTGAACTTTCCAGTTCAAAACACAGGCTTTTCCCCATTCGAATGAGTTGAAAAACAGGTTGAAAGCAAAAAACAGGAGCAAGCCAAATTGAGCTTTGAAGTGATTTTCAGAGAATTTAGGTGAGCTTGAAAATCACTGGTTTTCCCATCCCTGTGCAAAGGTGTCTGTGTCAATGTTTTCCTTGCAGATATTGCCATTGGAAGGTAACGAAGGGCTTCAAAAAACCGAAGGTAGAGAAACCAGTAATTTCTCCTCCACCACCTTCCGCAAAGCCAACTAGGAAGCTCAGCTGTTTCAGTGGAGGTAAGCAGAGTGTGCAGTTTCAATGTTCTCTCTTCTATCTGCTGTACCTCATGAGATATGCACTAGACCAGGCTGGTGGGTTTGTCTATATATCTATACATCAAAATAATGCAGAGTAAATTGCATCGCTGAACATTTTATATCACATTATATAAAGACTTTTCAAAGTATCTTGGAACACTTTGTTGTTGAACCTGTGTAACTCCATAATTTGTGTTCCAATATATTGGGGTGTGGGGGAACCATTTTTGGCCCAAGGGCTGAATTGGCTCCAGGCCTAGACATCAAGGACTGCGTACCAGCAGTGGGTGGGGGCCATTGTCCAAAATGGGTGGAGTCACTGCTGGGATGCCCCCTCCGCCACAGTTTCACACACACACGCACGCACGCACGCACACACACACGATTCACACGGATACAGACAGCATGGGAAGAGGGGGAGGGTCTGTGAAGAGGTAGATTGTGAAGAGATAAATTGTGACTAGGATTTGTGTGTATAGGACTAAAGTGGAAATTAAGTGTGCCTGTGTGAGAGGATATATATATATATATATATATATATATTGATAGAAGGTTTTAAAGTTACTTATTTACTGTTTATCATCTTAATGCTGTAATAAAAAAATATATTTATTTTTCTAAAATCCTACACCTACCGCTTGTGGTACAAAAGGGGTAAAGTAATAAATGGAATAATATAGGTTAGAATAAAGCCAGTGTGTCCTCTCACAGCTCAAGGATTAAGTGCGTTGGACCTGATGAAAAGCTCCTGGAGGGAGCGGTACTGAGTGTGTGTGCTAGAAGGTGCTGCCTCCTATGGGAAAGGCCGTATAGAAGAGGAATTCTCACTGATAAACACTGATTAATAGGCAGAAACACCATAGGCCCATTCCCTCTCTCTCTCTCTCTCTCTCTCTCACACACACACACACACGCACCAGGCACACACATCCTCAGCTGATCCATGTAGATCAGCAGAGGAGGGGGGCATTTTCATCTTCTTCGTAGTGTGCTGGGGATGAATATTGGGACCTCTCCACAACTCAGCTGAGGAATGGAGAGCTCCCAATCTTCATCTGCAGCACGCCACAGTCAGAGGTGAGGGGTGGGGTCACAGGAAAGGGGAGCTTCTTGCAGGCCGGGTTGGGGAGTTTTGTAGGCCGGATTAGGCACATGGGCCAGATGTTCCTCGTGACTGCAATATACAGTTCTGTTAGCCTAATTGTTATTATGTCTGAGCTCATGTTTGAATGGTAGTAATTAGCTTCTCTTTTCCTGTGACCAAGCCTTAGCCCCCATTCCTTAATCACCATTCAGTGGAACTATATTTAATTTCAATATTTTACCAATGTTATCTTTGTTGCAGTTAACAAGTTCATAACAAAGAATCTATTCTACTTTCTGACAACTTGTATATCTCCTAATAGTGTTTCCAAAGGATCGTTCCCTAAGCTATATCTAGATATACCGTGTGTCTGTCTGTCTATTTATGTATCTAATTATCTATCATGTAAGAACCTCCTCCCAGTATTTGCTAATATGAGGACAACTTCAACATATGTGCGAAAAATCATTACTCAAGTATGCATGTTTCTAACAGCGCTGTTTATTTACACACATCCTATTAACTATCCTCTGGAATGTTTGGCTCACATAAAGCCATGGAAAGCAATGGCACTCACATGTGCAAGGAACTGGGGCTGTTAATCTCTTTGCCACTTCATACCAAAAGCAAAGAATCTTAAGTTGAGATTCTTTTAAATGGTATATTAGATGCCAAAATATTGAGAAATACTGTTTCAGTAATAATCCCTCCTGTGCTGGAACTGTTACTATTCTTACATTCTCAATATCTGTTCATTCTCTATTGTGTCGCTTCCTCACTGTTTTTTGAAGCAGGTAATGCCAGATCAGTGGCTTCCAAACTGTTTTCCATGGAATCCTGGGGTTTCTTAGAAGCTTATCAGGAATTCCTCAGTGAGAAGATCAGGAATCCACCGCCCCCCCCTTTTTTTTTTAAAGAAGAAGGCATGGATTCTAAGGGGTCTGTACTACCAGCTGTTTTCCTAGGATGTATTCTGAGAAACAATTATGTTTTACTGTTATCCAGGTATATATTAATTACAATTAATAGCATTTTAACATATAATCCACATATTCAAAATTAGCCCATAGTCCTTTTCTTGCCCTTGGTGCCTTTTCTGAGTAGATAACTTTTTGAGGAATGCAACATAGAGATGTGCAAAATATTCACACACATACTTTTTTGCTAGTCTACTGAAACTCCTTTTGCTTCCCTTGAAATGCCTCAAATATTTTCCCAGAGCAGAAACGTTTACTTTTAAAAAAAATTGGTGATAACTCTAAATGCAAAATTGATCAGCATTCTTTGAGTACAGTTTTCCAACCAGCTATGAATCTATCTGATGCTATCATCATCTGGTCCACATTTAACCAGTTTGCTAACCAAAATATCATGGGGGACTTTGTTGAAGTTTTTGCTGAAATAAACTATGTCCAGAGCATTCCCACAATCCACTAAATTAGTAACCCATTCAAAAAAGAGATATAAGATTAGTCTGATATTATTAGAGATATTATGTGACATGCATTTTTAAATGAGTACATAACTTTAACAATGCCACAGTAACAGTATGGATGAGTTCTATTTTCATGCTCATAGAAACACAGGGAGAAACTGCAACATGATACAAAAGAATGATTGAATCTAGACTTTGGAAAACATTGACGATTTATTTCTAACCTGGTCTGCATTATTACCACACAGTTCTAGGCATCTTCAAATCTGAAATCATTTCAGAACAGTCCCTTGTTTAGCAATATGCTTGCTATAAGACCTCTTTTAACCATGCCATGATGTTTTGCCTACATTCTTTCTCTTGGGGTA
Source organism: Heloderma suspectum (assembly GCF_057233095.1). Classification (NCBI taxonomy): domain Eukaryota; kingdom Metazoa; phylum Chordata; class Lepidosauria; order Squamata; family Helodermatidae; genus Heloderma; species Heloderma suspectum. The sequence continues at coordinate 173,317,773 of NC_139461.1, forward strand.
CCTGGATGTAATACTTCAGAGAATTGTGAATGGTGAGACTGAGAAGCCTCCCACCTTATATTTTGCTTTGCCTTTCTCTTTTCTTTTCTTGAACAGAGGATCATCCAATCATCAGGTATACTATTCTCAAAGGAATCCAGCTACTGCTGCCTCAGCCTAAAGAAGAGGCGGATGAATCACCTGGAGAGAAATGTGAGTTATAATGCTGCAGGGACACAGCAACCTATGAATTGGGCTGATTCTGGTTGTTTGAATGCCTCCAATGACACCTGAGGACCCTCCTGCCTTTTCCAGGATCAATAGCATAGCCATTGTCGTGTGTATTCCATCTTTATGAGGAATCCTGTAGCCATGCTACAAGTCTTGGGGAATAAAAGGGAAGAACCTTTAGGAAATATTTCTACCAGTTTGATCCAGAATTGTCTGGGTAACAGGTCTAGAGATTGCTAGGTGTCGGGAGCATGCTGGCTTGACTTGGTCTCAGTCCGAGATGGGTAACCAGGCCATTGAAACAAGAAAGGCAGGCAGGATGGCAAGAATGAAGATTCAGTTAATCCAGAGTAATCTAGGAAGCTACATCAGTCCCATTACCAGGGAGGCTGGGATTTCTGAGGCAAAGCTGCTTGGATTTCCTGAGATCCAGCCAAGGGACTTGATCCTGACACTGGAACTAGGTGATCTCAACTTGCTTCCACCCCTTCCCTCCCTATCAACCAGTAAACTGCTCAGCAAGGAATTCTGGAGGCAAAGTATCAGCAGGCAAAATACCTGGCAACTACCTAGATAGCACCTTTCTTAGTTGGAGATAAAGGAGAAAATAATGTATAGTTTAAAATGTTGTCAACTGCTTGGTATGGAGGAGGCCTCAAATGTGATGTGTTGTCTCTTTTTCCCTCCAGCTTCTTTAGGAAGTGTAGGCCATTTTAGAAAGTCCTCATCTGGCCTCTGTGTACCCCAGAAACGGTAGGTGTCTCTGAGATCTCATGCCTTCTATCTAAACTTGAATTGAGGGGCCCCTGAGAGCTGAACAGTCCACTGCTTCCCAGCAAATGTGTATGAGCTGTACAAGCAAATCCAGGTCCCTGGTGACCCATGATGCCTACCCAAGGAAAGCAAAAGAACGTGGGACATTCCCTCAATAAGTAACCTTCCGTTCACTGTGTCTACCCTGCAAATTAAGCAAAACAATCTCACAGCAAGTCAACACTACACATGTAAACCAGCTTCAAGCATTTTTAACTGTCATGGTTTACTGCCAAGGAAATAACCTTAGAAACTCTTGATCTGTGAAGGAGTTGGAGACATTTAACAAAGGATACTTGGGACTCTCAGAAAACTACAATTTTAGGATTCTTTGAAAGATGCCATGACTGTCAAACAGGTTTAAATGTATCGTATATATGCCCACTCTGCGAATTAGTTCACTTCTTTCCAGTGCAGTTTTGACCTATGCCCTTGATAGTCTATATCTGATACCTAGTCCTCTTTTTTGTGCCATCTACATATCTCAGTTATGGTGGTGTAAATGCACTGCTGAAGAAACGCATGGGCTTGTCTGTTCTTAGATCAGGGATGGTCAATTTCTTCAACCTGTGGGTGGGGTGGCAGATGCCATTATAGCCAGGAAATGTTGAGGCACCAAAGGGTGGAGAAGTTGAGGCTGGTCCTCATTTTGTGCACAGTGGTGATTGAGCAAGGCATCACTTAAGAACACAGGAAGAGCCATACCGGATAGGACCAAGGGTCTATCTAGTCCAGCATTCTGTTCACTCAGTGGCCAACCAGCTGTTGACAGGGAACCCACAAGCAGGACATGAGTGCATCAGTATCTTCCCGCCCATGTTCCCCAGCAACTGGTGTGCATAGGCATGCTGCCTCTGATACTGGAAGTAGCACATAGCCATCAAGACTAGTTGCCATTGATAACCTTCCCCTCCAGGAATTTGTCCAACCCCCTTTTAAAGCCATCCAAATTGGTGGCCATCACTACATCCTGTGGTAGTGAATTCCATGATTTAACTACGTGCGGTATGAAGAAGTACTTCTTTTTATCTGTCCTGAATCTCCCACCAATCAGCTTCATTGGGTTCAAGTATTATGAGAGAGGGAGAAAAATGTCTTCCTATCTGCATTCTCCACACCATGCATAATTTTGTACACTTCTGTCATGTCTCCCCTTACTCACCTTTTTCCAAGCTAAACAATCCCAGCTGTTGTAACCTTCCCTCATAAGGGAGATGCTTCAGCACCTTGATCATTTTAGTTGACCTCCTCTGCACTTTTTCCAGCTTTACAATATCTTTTTTTAGGTGTGGTTACCAGAACTGTATACAGTATTCCAAGTGTGGTCGCACCATAGATTTGTATAAGGGCAGTATGATACTGGCAGTTTTATTCTCAATTCCTTTTCTAATTCTGCCTAACATGGAGTTTGCCTTTTTTACAGCAGCCACACACTGAGTTGACATTTTCATCGAGCTGTCCAGTGCAACCCCAGATCTCTTTCTTGGCCAGTCACTGCTAGCTCAGATCCCATCAGGTTATACTTGAAGTTAGGATTTTGTGCCCCAACATGCATCACATTACACTTCTGATGATGCTGTGTACTGAGAGATAGAGATATAGATAATATTTTTATCTCACCTTTCCTCCAATGACCTCAGGGCAGTACACGTCTCCCCGCTCTCTATCTTTACAACGACTCTGTGGCTGAGGGAGTGACTGTCCCAGACACCCTGTAATCTTCATGGCTGAGAGGGGATTTGAATCTGGGTCTTCCTGGACCTAGTCCAACATTCTAAATCGATGACTCATAATTGCTTGCATTTGGCTGGACTGTATCCACTTTTAAGAAACAAAAATTCATATTCCCCAGATTCCATAACTGATTTTTGTGTTGGTTGCAATGTTCGTTTTTTTGTGTCAAGTGTGCAGTCATGTATACTTATTTACATGGCTAGATGGGTTTGTTACACACAAGCCACAGTGGACTGGCAATTTTCTAATCCAATTGCATACCTTATACTGCAACATATTCAGAGAGGGATGCAGAGTTGCGTGGGCTAACAATCTTAGCATGGGATTGTTAATGATCCTTTTTATTTTTCATGCATAGGGCATCATTTCTAGACACTGGGAAAAAGGTGTCATAGCCAGTCTCGTACCGTTCCTTCTCTGGACAAAACAAACAGGGTTACGCTAGCCCTGTCTCACTGGATGACACAACTCTGCTGCAGGTCAGGATTAGAGAGCTTCGGCTATTGGGCGGTATAGAAATGAAATGAATGAATGAATGAATGAATGAATAAATAAATATAAATAGAGTCCTTTGATATGAGGGCAGCAGGTCACAGTGCTCCAACACTGTGCTCAAATGGGAGAGGTTATTTGTGCCAGGAGATAAAAGCATCACCTCGCTCCCATGATGTTTTCTAATCCCTGCCATAGATGCCCCTAAGCACATGAAAGCAAAAGCAGGGAAGGGGGTTGTGGGGAGGATCCTTCTCAGCATGACAAAATTCAGATTCCAATAGAAGGAACAAGGAGTTTTCAGGGTGTCTATGTGTAAGAATCATAGCAAGGTTCAAAGGGCCACACTTTATTATAATTAAGGCTGGATTCCAAACTGGATTGTGTATTTCAAGGACATTTGTTCCTTTTTTGTATCTCATTACATCCAAACACAGGCCTGGTCGGTCCTGTGGCTCCGGAACCACTGGAGCATTCTAAGGCCTCCTGTGAGGCTTTGGCAAGGCACTTTGCAGATAAAATTGATCAGATTAGGTGTGTTACTCTGCACGCTGTGGATACAGTTAGTGAGCAAGAGGCGGCCTGTGGCAAACTGGTTTTGTGGGATCGGTTCCAGCTTCTTCCTCCTGATGAAGTGGACAAGGTGCTTTCATCTGTAAGGCCAACCACCTGCTTACTTGATCCTTGCCCATCTTGGCTCATTATGAGCTGCAGAGAGAGACTGGGTGAGGGGATCAAGGCGGTGGTGAAAGCCTCCCTTGAGGAGGGAGTGATGCCATCAGCCCTCAAGGAGGCAGTGATAAGACCGCTCTTAAAGAAGCCCTCCTTGGATCCTCAAGTTCTGAACAACTTTCGCCCAGTCTCAAATCTGCCATTTTGGGGCAAGGTGATTGAGCGGGTGGTGGCGGTGCAGTTGAAGGCACACTTGGAAGAAACTGATTATCTAGACCCATTTCAGTCGGGCTTCAGGCCTGGGCATGGGACAGAAATGGCCTTGGTCGCCTTGGTGGATGATATGAGGAGGGCTCTGGATAGGGGTGAATGCTCCTTCCTTGTTCTCCTCGACCTCTCAGCGGCTTTTGATACCGTTGACCACGGTATCCTCCTGGACCGCCTGGAGGGGTTGGGCATTGGAGACACTGTATTGCAGTGGTTCCGGTCCTTCCTCTCCGGCAGGTACCAGAGGGTAGCACTGGAAGAGGAGGTTTTGGACCCGTGGCCACTTACTTGTGGGGTGCCACAGGGTTCCATCCTCTCCCCGATGCTATTTAACATCTATGTGAAGCCACTGGGGGCTATCATCAGGAGGTTTGGGGTGCAGTGTCATCAATATGCGGATGACACGCAGCTCTACCTCTCATTCAAATCTTCACCAAGGTTGGCCGTAGAATCCCTGTCCAAATGTCTGGAGACGGTGAATGGCTGGATGGGGAGGAATAGCCTGAAGCTGAACCCTGACAAGACTGAGGTACTTTTGGTGGGAGACAAGAGGAGGCTGGGGGATGTTGACCTGGTGTTGAATGAGGTACGGCTACCCTTGAAAGACCAGGTCCGCAGCCTGGGGGTCATTTTGGACTCCCAGCTGTCCATGGAGGCTCAGGTGTCAGCTGTGAGCCGGACAGCGCTGTATCAACTCCATCTGATACGGCGGCTGTGCCCCTTCCTTCCCGACCAACTGCTCCCATCGGTAGTACATGCCCTGGTCTCCTCTCGTTTAGACTACTGTAATGCGCTGTACGTGGGGTTACCCTTGAAGACGGTTCGGAAGCTGCAGCTGGTACAGAACGCGGCGGCTCGCCTGATTAAAGGCAGCCGCCGGCGAGATCACATCACTCCAGTGCTGAAGGAGTTGCACTGGTTACCAGTTGTTTTCCGGGCAAAATTCAAGGTGTTGGTTTTGACCTTTAAAACCCTATATGGTTCCGGCCCAGCCTATCTTAAGGAGCGCCTCCAGCAACACCAGACAGGCCGCTTCACAAGATCAGCCTCGGATGGCCTTCTCTCTGTCCCATCAGCCAGGACAGCTAGACTGGTGGGGACGAGGGAGAGGGCCTTTTCTGTGGTGGCCCCCACTCTGTGGAACTCCCTCCCTAGGGAACTCCGTCATGCCCCTTTTTTAATGAGCTTCCGTCGTGCATTAAAAACGTGGTTGTTCAGGCAGGCATTTGGGGTGGGTTAGGGTATTTTAGAAAATGTTTTTATTGTAGAATTTTATTGTTTTAAACTGTTTTTATTGTGTGTTGTACATTGCCCAGAGTCGCTGGGTGACCAACCAGATGGGCGATTAATAAATTTAATAAATAATAATAATAATTACAACAGTGATTACATAACAATAGCTATGTTATCAGTACTGCTTTTTTAATCACTAATTGTTTATAATGTAATTCAGTGCGTTGACGCAGAAAGTTGGCCTAAAACAAGTGCTCCTGGGAAATAATAACCCCTGAGGAATAAACTATCTATCCCCTCTAAGTGTTCTCTTCCTCCTGCCAGCCCATTTTTCAGAGCAGTAGCCATGTTAGTCTGTTAAAGCACAAGCAACAAAGAGTCCTGTGACAACTTAAAAACTAACACATATATGATGGCATAAGCTTTCGTGGACACTGTCTGCTTCATCAGATGCATGAAGTATTAACCTCAAATTGGCAGATTTATATACACATGCTGGGAGCAGGAGGGGGGAATGTAATCAGTGTTGTCAGGGGGAATTGAAATGCAAAAAGTATAGACAGCAATGATTACCTTAACAGTTCATAAAACTTTGGGTGAGAACACAGTCATCATTGTAATGGTGAGCTGATTAACATATGTAGTGCCATTAAAAAGAACACATTTGTTTTTATTCAAACCAAAAGAAATAGAATTGAATCTCTTGATGAATTGTACTTCAGCAATTTTGCACTGTTATCTGTCTTTGAAATTCTTTGTTCAGACCTTTTTTGTATCTGGAAGATCCTAATTTTGTTCTGGTCTCTCATCTCAAGAGTTTTGCCCTCCTACTCTGGGCCCATTTCGTTCCCGGTCAGCATTCCTTCCTTTAACCACACCAGATGCCGTGGGGCCACACACAACACTGCATCACTCAACTTATTCCTTGCACGAATCTCTAGCTGGAGGCTCCTCATATCCAAGCCAGCTAATATGGAGGAAACTGGGGGTGCTGCCGGACGGAGGTCTCCTAGTGCTACCGAAGAGAAGGCACTATGCAGCAATTCCATCTTTTTTCCCTTAATGGATTTTCCACAGTAAGAAAAAAGATGGAAGCAGTGGTGGAAGTCATAGGAGACTTATGGGTGGAAATTGACATTGTCTGGACTCCTCACATTTTTTTGTGACTAAGGCAGGCCGATGGCACGATAAAGGGCTCATCTGGAAGCACCCAGACTCTACTCCTGACTCTGAACTCTCTTGGCATCTTCAGCGGCAGGGCAACGGTCCCATAGAGTGTCCAGCTTACAGCAGACCATGGAAACACTGTTAGGAGATATGGGCAGAGCTGGTATCAATACTTGTATCCATGGTCAGGTGTTAACCTGCCCACCTCCAAAACTCTGGCAGAGTCCACGACTGATGCCTGCTCCAGGCCCCCCTTTAAAAAAATATTTTTACACAGGCATTCCAAGAAGCACTGGGTGGCTATGTCTGACCAGCACTTACAGTCAGGGCCAAAAATATTGGCACAAGGATAACTGTTTTGGGAGTTGGCCTCCGTACACCACCACATTGAAGTTGAAAGGAAACACAACCAGATGGGAGTGAAGTCAGGACTTTCAGCTGTAATTCAAGGGGTTTGACAAAAGTGGGGCACTAACCATTCAGGAAGTACAGCCAGTGGCATACACACACACCCATCGTTGGGGGCTCATAAGTAATGGAAGGAATGGCTGACAAGCAGCTGCATGGCCAGGTGTGGCCTGTTTCCTGGGTACCCCATGACCAAGTAAGCAGAGAAAAGGCCTGGAGGTGGTTCTGCATGTTACATTTGCATTTGGTAGCTGTTCACTGCAACCCCCAACATGAGGTCCAAAGAGGTGTCCATGCGAGTGAAGGAAGCCATCATTAGGCTGAGGAACCAAAATAAACCCATCAGAGAGATAGCAAAAACAGTGGGAGTGGCCAACACAACAGTTTGGAACATCCTGAAAAAGAAGGAATCAACTGGCAAGCTCAGCAACAGCAAAAGGCCTGGCAGACCACAGAAGACAACTAAAGTTGATGACCGCAGAATTCTGCTCATGGTGAAGAGGAACCCTTTCACAACATCTAGCCAGGTCAAGAACACTCTTGAGGAGGTAGGCATGTCATTGCCAACATCTACAGTCAAGAGACGGCTTTATGAATGTAAATACAGAGGCTTCACAACAAGGTGCAAACCACTGGTAACACTCAAGAACAGACAGGCCAGATTAACCTTTGCCAGCAAACACCTAAAAAAGCCTGCCCAGGTCTGGAATAAGATTCTTTGGACTGATGAAACCAAGATTAACTTGTACCAGAATGATGGGAAGAGAAAAGTATGGTGAAGGAAAGGAACAGCTCATGATCCAAAGCATCCCACATCATCTGTCAAACATGGTGGAGGCAGTGTGATGGCATGGGCATGTATGGCTGCCAATGGAACCGGGTCACTGGTGTTTATTGATGACCTGACTGCTGATCAAAGCAGCAGGATGAATTCTGAAGTGTATAGGGCTATACTTTCTGCTCAGATTCAGCCGAATGCTGCCAAACCGATAGGATGCCGCTTCATATGGCAGATGGATAATGACCCGAAACATAAAGCAAAAGCTACCCAAGAGTTTCTCAAGGCAAAGAAGTAGGATGTTCTTCAATGTCCAAGTCAGTCACCTGATCTCCACCCAATAGAGCCTGCTTTTCACTTACTGAAGACAAGACTGAAGGCAGAAAGACCCACAAACAAGCAGCAGCTGAAGGCAGCTGCAGTAAAAGCCTGGCAAAGCATCTCGAGGGAGGAAACTCAGCATTTGCTCATGTCCATGGGTTCCAGACTTCAGGCAGTCATTGACTGCAAAGGATTTTCATCCAGGTATTAAAGGCGATCCTTAAGTTTGAAATGATGTTGGTTTGCTTCATTACTTATGAGCCACCAACGATGGGTGTGTGTGTATGCCACTGGCTGTCCTTCCTGAATGGTTAGTGCCCCACTTTTGTCAAACCCCTTGAATTACAGCTGGAAGTCCTGACTTTGCTCCCATCTGGGTGTGTTTCCTTTCAACTTCAATGTGGTGGTGTACAGAGGCCAACTGCCAAAACAGTTATCCTTGTTCCAATATTTTTGGCCCTGACTGTAAATCTGCCACAATTCCCCAGCACAATGCTACAGTGGGGGGAATTGTGGAAAATTACAATAGTGGTTAGATGCAGATGTTTGATGCTGCTGCTGCCCACTACCACCACCAGTAAACTGCTATGGCCTTCTGATGGAAGGGGGGGGCACCCAAGGAGGCTTTGCCTAGGGCCCCCTCATACTTAGAGTTGGTGCTGTAGGTCATAGAAGTGAACTTCGCATTCCTGCTAAAAGGTGTTTTCATCTCCCCAACAAATCTGCCAACCCTGCTGAGGCTCTTCAACATGCACTTTAAAAGATAAGAATCCAAGGGGAAATGTAGACAAGAGACTATTCTTTCTTGTTAAAACACACACACACCTGCCTTCAGTGCTAGAGAAAGGTAGAAACCTCAACTGACGTCTCTGCGATTGGGAACTCAGCAACCCATCCTCCTTCCCAGTTGAAACTGGGGGGGGGGGATGCTATCTCAGTCCCTCCATAGGTCACCCCATATCCTCACCCCATCACACCATCATAGTAATTTTAAGTATTATTGGAGGAATGAGTCCTATAAATCATACTGAGGATCAAAAGAACCATAAAGCTGGTTCCATGTGTGTACCCAAGGAGTTTTGAGTTCATGATTCTTGAACATTCATTCACATACACCCCACCCACTGCAAAGGCTCATCTGTTTTGATAACTGGGTGGTTGTTCAAAAGCATTTTGTGATGTGAAATTAAAAGTCTACTATTCAAAGTATGTCCAAGCGCCTGGGCACACCTAGAGGAGATATTGGATCTTGGCCCACAGGATAGGGGCTCAGAGCTCATGGTTTGTTCTGTTGAACTTCTGTAGAAGTTTTGGGGGCATGTGGATTGGGGGCATAGTCAGTGTGTATTCATTCTGTGAATAAAGCAGAGCAATTGCACCATAAAAGCCTTGTCTGGAAGCACCATTAGTCAGCCAGCTTGAGTAAATAAATCCTCACCAGCTTTATTGTGTAGCTTTAGGTTATAATATAAAACAATACAAAGTCAACCAACCGGTCACAAGACAATGAATATTATCAAGATAAAACATCAAAGAATACAAAAATTGTCCCCCAAATGTAGCAATAATCCAAAACTTAAAACCTATACAAAACAGCCATATCCATCAGACCTATTTTGACACCTCCAGTGCATCACTTCCTTGAAACAACTTGTGTTTAATCTTTGAGGCTGCTGCTAAAGCAAATGCAGTTCATGTTTTTCTTACTTTGAGGGCCTTATCACTTAAAGGTATAGTAGATTGTACTCTTACAACAAAAATGCAGAGGCACAGTTCATAGCTGGAACAATCTCTCAAGAACTGTTGGGGACAGAGATCAAAAGTTTAAGACAGAGAATGTCCTTTGAATCATAGAATAGTGGGGTTGGAAGGGGCCTACAAGACCATCGAGTCCAACCTCCTGCTCAATGCAGGAATCCAAGTCCTTCTAAGAAGGCACTTCAAATCTGATAGCTAGCTTCCAACGTAAGAGCATTTACCTATGTTTGAGTCAGGGCGCAGCATGAGCAATAGCATTCCTTGACAAAAACAAGTGTCTGGTGGCACCTTAAAGCAGAGGTCCACCATTTTTTTGGTCCTGGGGGCTGCATTGGGTGTCTTCTGGGGTGGTGGGGGCCACACATACAACTCACACACACACACACCCTTCTCACAAACCCCACCCCAGCTGCCACAGAGCTTGGTCTTGTAGCAACAGCATCAAGGTACAGAAGCCCCCACTCCAACACAATCACCCCCAAAATCCAAAATGCTCTAAAACAAACTCTATGGTTCCTGCCATAGAGCATGAACCTCATTCCTGGATCATCCCAGGAAGTAGGCAGGAATCATAGAGCCTGTTCCTAGAGAGCTTTTTCCTTCCCTCCCACTTTTCGAGCAGCAGCAGATACTGGGCATCTGGGAACCACCAGACAGGCGTGGGAGTGGGATGGCACATTTTTTTTTGCACCACCAACAAATTATGATATCCGCTTTTATGGACCACGGCCCACTCTGGGTGCTTCCAGATGCAGGACTCCTAGTGTTAATAGTCAAAGGGCACTGTGCAGCTATTCTGTCTTTTCTTCCTTAACAGATCTTTTTCTGGTTAGAGAAAAGATGAAGTGGTGGGGAAACACAGGAGGGTTATAAGGGGGAAATGATGACATCTAGACCCACTATAAAATTCCGTGAATGGGGCAGGGTGGTTGCACAGTAAAAGCCTCATCTGGAAGCACCGTTTGACAGATGTATTGGCAAGCAGCCTGCCATAACCACTTCTTAATTGCTTTTGTGACACACAAATGAGCTAGTAATTCACCCTCTGAGGTTGCTAAGACAACTGACCCATACCATGCTGCTTGCAAGTGTCTCTCACCACCACCCCATTTCTTGAGAACAGGCTCTAGACCAATCAGGCCTTTCTGTATTTTGGCATGAAGGAAGGAAGCAGCCCTCTTAGGGAGTGAATTTGTGGCAGGAAGGCAGAGCCTTTTGCTCCTGTTATCTTGTTCCTGTGACATGCTGCTGGCAACTCCATTAGTTGCAACTCTCACTGCAGGTATAACATAAAGAAGCTAAGTCCACTCTAAATTGCACTGGACCCAGTTAATACCTGTCTCGAAACTGTAAATTGTATTGTTGCAGTTTTGTTAGCATTTTCAGAGTACAAAGTTATGCTAAGATTTTGAAGTGGTTACATTTTTAGCAAGAAAGCTTAGGAGAACTATTGTATTTTGACTGCAGTTCCTCTTTCAGTAGTTACGTGATTCAGAGAGCAATCCTGTGGCCGCTAGACACTGTATAGAGGGCCATAGGACTTTTCGCTTTCTGGGAACTGAGGACAGAGCCAGTGCTCCAAATGCAGTTCCCAGAAACTGCCCTCCCCACCCCCTCATGGTTCTCTCTGTGCCAGCTACGTCTCTGTGCTCGGAAATGGAGTGCGGAGATGCCAAAAAGGGGGCGGTCCTGGAGGTGGGAAGGGGAGGAGACCACGGAAGCCGCTTTATGCAGCTTCCTATGCGCCACGTGGCCTTCTTCCCTCCCGCTCCCCAAAGCCATGGCTAGACAGCTGAAATCGGCCATCTAGCCAAAAATGCAGGGCGACTCTGCATTGGATACTCGGCAGCTTCCGATGGAGGCTGCCAAGCATCTCAATAGGATTGCGCCCTCAAAGTCAAGCCATGACTGAGTATAATGGAAAGTATTTGTTTTCTCTCTCCACAGCTAGAGCATAAAATTCAGAGATTACATCTAAAAAAAATCACTCAGTTTGTGGCTGGTGAGTGAGAGAAGACCTCCACTTCAAGCAATCAGTGGCTACCCCACCCCCGACCACAGACCTGCCGATCCAAAATTGTAAAAGTATAGATAATAAAAGGTTGTTTCTGCCATATGGAGGTTTTCTTGTTGTCTCTTGATATCGAGCATGCTGAAACTGTATTATTTAACTTCATTTTGCATATTCATATAGTGGAGAAAAAATAAAGAAATACAGATGTGTCTGTCACCTGTGTGTCTGTCACCTGCAGGACTTGACTGCTGCTGATCCATGAGAAAGGTTCTGAGCATTTGGAAAATGTTTATAATATTTTATATTATACAAACTCTGGTAGACATACACTGTTAAATTTGGAAAAAGATCCAGAAAATACTCTGCAGGATCTCTGATTATGTCTTTCACCCTGAAATGGAGAAAAATAAGGTTTTTTTAAATTACAAATGTTTAAGTGAGTGCTGGGTAGCTTTCATTTAAAAAAGAGATACACATGACACATAAATAATTATTTACTCATGTCAACATAATTCCTAAATACTAATTTCCTAAGATCTCAGGTTTTTTATGCTTATGTCAGATTTCAGGATGCAAGGAAATTACCAGCAAGACAGGTGCTTTGCTTTCTGTTCTATTTTACTCACAGACTCCTTCCTTATATAAACTGTGAGAAGAGATTCTCTTGATCTGTGTGTCTTGTTTCCAAAGTGACATGTCTCGGGGCGGAACTAGACGTTACGAAGACATGGAGCTACTGCTGAAAATACCAGTCCTGTGTCTGGCTCTTCCCTGTACAACTCTCCTTGTGATACGATGCCACTGGGTTGTAAGTTCCTCCACTCTTGCCAGCCAACGATGTGTGAAAAGGAACTTATATTACAGGGACATCACATAGCACACTGAGTTGTACTAGATGTTACAGGAAAGGAGGGAGAACTAAACTCCGTCCAGCATTTTCCATGGCAGTCCTGCATCAGCTGTGACATCTAGCCCCACACTCAGTTTTTAATTTCATACTCACAGCACCTTGCCTGGATATTTCTAGACAGCTTTATGGAACATACATATTGCTACCCTGTTGGAAAGTTTTGTCCAAGCAGGATCTTATAGTGCAATTATCCAACCTTGTCCATAGGAAACACCACAGTGGACCAGACCACAATATGGTGCAGTGGTTTGAGGTTTACGTTTGGCTCTGCCATGAAACTTACTGGGTAGTCTTGGGCAAGTCACAGTCTCTCAACTTAACCGATGTTAAATGCTTGACCAAGACACATGTTTCTATATGTCTGGAATGTACTTTTTCATGTATAGGGACTAAGCTCTTCACAAACACAAATTACTGGGAGGAATTACTCTTCCCTCTGCGGCCTGGCTTTATTCTGCCGGAGGACAGGCTGCTGTCAGCCCAGTCAAGTTGGTCCAGAAACTAGCATATTTACAAAATACAATAGAGCACAGTGTATGTAACTTTAGCCTAGGTCTCACTACGCCTTTTGAGGAAGGAGTAACAGAGACAAGGGCAGACCTTTTCTGGAAAAAGACATTTTCTTGATCAAGCAGAATAACAGGCAAATTGCAAGGCAAATTTTGGCTTGTCCTAGAGGGAAGGAGTGGAGCCCAAAGGGAGACAGTCAGGGGCAGTGAGCCAAAGGCAGCTGTGCAATGATGCTTGGGAGGAGGAACGTTGGATGCTGGGGAGCTGGCAACAGAGGGGGCAGGATTAGACTGAGAAAGAGATATGGGGATATTACACCTATGCTTTACAATCTGTCAGAAGCATGTCAGAGGGGGAGGGATTCACAGTGTTAAGGTAAATCCAAAGTGGGAGTGAAAGCTGACCTTCTGGGGCCATGGCAGGGCTCTACCAGGCCAGGTTGTAGGAGATGAGAATATGAGCAGGCACCCAAACCAGGGTTTGGGTGCCTGCCGGACCACTCTCAAGGTGCAGGCAAAAGTCCAGGAAGAAGCGGGTACAGTGGGTACCCTGCCTGGGACCTTTAGGACAAACAGAGTGAGAGCGCTGTGGGCACAGGAGACTTTAGGCCTTTGTGCATCTAAAGGCTCCTTAGCTTGAGGCAAAGAAGGGCAGGACGCTGCCTCTTCCACATCAGCAGAGGGTGGGGACTGTTGCGGCAAACAGACCCTGCCCTGACTTGCCTGCTGTTACTAACTAGCCATCACAGACAAGATGGAGACTGAGAAGCACACTGAGAGTGTGGGACAAAACGGAGGCAAACAGGTACTCTCTGGTAAAACCTACCTCACAGGATGTCATGAGGATAACTGTGTGCTGTTATTTTTTCTGTGACATATTTATCATATTTGGGATTAATCTCCTCCAGCTTTTCCCATGTACTCAATTTTGCAACTTTTTCTGGGAAATGATTCTTGCCCTGATTAGAGAAATATTCACACCAGGACTTGACAGAGAATCTATTGCTAGAACTATCACTCGGAAACAAAACCCCAGTTGAACTGACTGATGGCAGGACACAATCCTGCACCTGTCACACAATGTCCTGGTTCACACAGTCACTGCAGCCCACGGGTGCCAGGCTGCCAATTCAAGGCCCCACCGCGTCTGGAGTCATCCAAACCACCCCAACAAGCTACCTTCCCTGGCTTCAGATGATACAGGAAGCCATACCCAGCAAGGGTAGTTATGCAAATCAGCCAGCTTGCAACCAGCACGTGTGGGATGGCTAACTTGTGATGATGCAAACTGGGCCATTCCATAAGTCCTTCTGCCTTCAGTCATATTTAAATACACATAAATATACCCTGCTCTTGAGACTGTAATACTAGATAAGCTACTTTAAAGAAGAGAGTGCTTCTCTCACTGAGGATCCCAGCTATAGAGCAGTTTAATACTGGTAATCTTAAAAAATAAGATTTCCAGGAACAGTATGTGCCAACGTTGGCCTAAAATGTGAGTTGAAAATTAATGTAGTTAAATTGACAGGGCTCCAGACCTGGAGCTGTAAGAGATCAGAGTGTAAATCCCAGCTTCGTCTAGATCTCATTTCAAGGCTGCATTTCTCAGTCACCCAGTCTATAAAATGGGGACAGCACCCAGTAGCCTGCTGTTTGGCAGGATGCTTAGTACTTGCATATTAGCTGCTGGAAGAGGCTGCAATGTGAGTGAAGAAAAGAAATGTAACCTGGTAGCATGGCTGTGAGAGCTGGACTATAAGGAAGGCTGAGCGCCGAAGAATTGATGCTTTCGAACTGTGGTGCTGGAGAAGACTCTTACGAGTCCCCTGGACTGCAAGGAGGTCAAATCAGTCCATCCTAAAGGAAATCAACCCTGAGTGCTCATTGGAAGGACAGATGATGAAGCTGAAGCTCCAATATTTTGGCCACCTAATGCGAAGAGAAAACTCCCTGGAAAAGACCCTGATGCTGGGAAAGACTGAAGGCAAAAGGAGAAGGGGACGGCAGAGGATGAGATGGCTAGATAGCATCACGGATGCAATGAATATGAACTTGAGCACGCTCCGGGAGAGAGCGCAGGACAGGAAGGCCTGGCGTGCTATGGTCCATGGGGTCACGACGAGTCAGACACGACTGAACGACTGAACAACAACAAAAGCATGAGTTATTCAGATGGCCCAGGGTAGCTATACATCTAAAAGAATCAACTATAACTTACTGTTCATCCTTCTCTTCGAAGTGCTCACCAAAATTCCTGATTAGCTTCAGTAAATCTGTTACACAGTTTTCATATATTTTCTTGGGTCTATTTTTCTTTTTCTTGTCCCTATTACTAAAGGGATCAGCCATACAGTCCAGAACTTCTTTGTCTATCTGAAAGAGATGCAAATCGCTATAATTATTTTAGGTTTGGGAAACAACTCTTCACAAGGAAATTCTCTCTCTATATATAGGTTGGAAATCCTCAATCACAAGGCCATAAAATGCATATAGGTAGAATGGTAGTAATATTTATACTTCAGTTTTTAAGAATGAATGAACACATTTCCGTATGTCTGCCTAGTAAGTTTGAAAGTATTTAAAATCTGGTAATGCAGCAAATTAATTCCATGCATAGAATAACTCTCTTGCTGGATTACATCAGACCAAGGTACGTATAGTCCAGCATTCTGTTTGCAACAGTGGCCTCCAAGATGCCTCTACAAGCCCTAAAGCATGCCGTGAAGGTGACAGCTTTCCTCTGTTGTTTCTCCTGAGCATCTAGTGCTCACAGGTATAACTGCCTCTGAACATGAAGGTTCCATGTAGCTATCATTGCCAATATCAACTTGGAGAATACAACATTAGAAGCTATGTTTAAAAGTTTTAGTAATGGAATTGGAGATCCCCATTATTAATTCTAAGTTATTTAAAACTTATTTCAGAAATTCCCAGGCTGGCATTCCAGAAGAATGTAGAGCAGTTTGTTGTTGTTGTTGTTGTTATTCAGTCGTTCAGTTGTTTCCGACTCTTCGTGACCCCACGGACCATAGCACGCCAGGCCTTCCTGTCCTGCACTCTCTCCCGGAGTGTGCTCAAGTCCATATTCATTGCATCGGTGATGCTATCCAGCCATCTCATCCTCTGCCATCCCCTTCTCCTTTTGCCTTCAATCTTTCCCAGCATCAGGGTCTTTTCCAGGGAGTTTTCTCTTCGCATTAGGTGGCCAAAATATTTGAGCTTCAGCTTCAGTATCTGTCCTCCCAATGAGCAGTCAGGGTTGATTTCCTTTAGGATGGACTGATTTGATCTCCTTGCAGTCCAGGGGACTTGTAAGAGTCTCCTCCAGCACCATAGTTCGAAAGCATCGATTCTTCGGCGCTCAGCCTTCCTTATAGTCCAGCTCTCACAGCCATACGTTGCTACTGGGAAAACCATAGCTTTGATTATACGAACCTTTGTCGGCAAGGTGATGTCTCTGCTTTTTACTATGCTGTCTAGGTTTGCCATAGCTTTCTTCCCAAGGAGCAAGCGTCTTTTAATTTCATGGCTACAGTCACTGTCTGCGGTGATCTTGGAGCCCAAGAAAATAAAATCTGTCACTGCTTCCATTTCTTCCCCTTCCATATGCCAGGAAGTGATGGGGCCAGATGCCATGATCTTCGTTTTTTTAATGTTGAGTTTCAAACCAGCTTTTGCACTCTCCACTTTCACCCTCAACAAGAGGCTCTTGAGATCCTCTTTGCTTTCTGCCATTAGGGTGGTATCGTCTGCGTATCTGAGGTTGTTGATAATTCTCCCGGCAATCTTAATTCCGACCTGTGATTCATCCAACCCGGCGTTTCTCATGATGTACTCTGCATATAAATTAAATAAGCAGGGCAACAATATACAGCCTTGTCGTACTCCTTTCCCAATTTTGAACCAATCGGTTGTTCCATGTCCGGTTCTTACGGTTGCTTCTTGACCCTCGTACAGCTTTCTCAGGAGACAGGTAAGGTGGTCTGGTACTCCCATCTCTTTCAGAATTTGCCACAGTTTGTTGTGATCCACACAATCAAAGGCTTTAGCGTAGTCAATGAAGCAGAAATAGAGGTTTTTCTGGAATTCTCTTGCTTTCTCCATGATCCAGCGAATATTGGCGATTTGATCTCTAGTTCCTCTGCCTCTTCGAAACCCAGCTTGTACTTCTGGTAGTTCTCGGTTCACATACTGCTGAAGCCTAGCTTGTAGGATTTTGAGCATAACCTTGCTGGCATGTGAAATGAGCGCAATTGTACGGTAGTTTGAACACTGTTTGGCATTGCCCTTCTTTGGAATTGGAATGTAAACTGACCTTTTCCAGTCTTGTGGCCATTGTTGAGTGTTCCAAATGTGTTGGCATATTGAGTGCAGCACTTTAACAGCATCATCTTTTAGGATCTTAAATAGCTCAGCTGGAATACTGTCATCTCCGCTAAATTTGTCGTTAGTAATGCTTCCTAAGGCCCACTTGACTTCACTCTCTAGGATGTCCAGCTCAAGTTCAGTGACCGCACTATCATGGCTATCAGGGACATTCAGATCTTTCCTGTATAGTTCTTCTGTGTATTCTTTCCACCTCTTCATAATCTCATCTGCTTCTGTTAGGTCCCTGCCTTCTTTGTCCTTTACCATGCCCGTGTTTGCACAAAACGTTCCCTTGATATCTCCGATTTTCTTGAAGAGATCTCTAGTCTTTCCCATTCTAATGTTTTCCTCGATTTCTTTGCATTGTTCATTTAAGAAGGCCTTCTCGTCTCTCCTTACTATTCTCTGGAACTCTGCATTCAGTTGGGTATATCTTCCCCTTTCTCCCTTGCTTTTTGCTTCCCTTCTTTCCTCAGCTACTTGTAAAGCCTCATCAGACAGCCACTTTGCTTTCTTGCATTTCTTTTTCTTTGGGATGGATTGAGTTGCTGCCTCCTGAACAATGTTATGGACCTCCATCCATAGTTCCTTAGGCGCTCTGTCTATCAGGTCTAATCCCTTAAATCTGTTCCTCACCTCCACTGTATATTCATAAGGGATATGATTTAGGTCATACCTGAGTGGTTTAGTGGTTTTCCCTACGTTCTTCAATTTAAGCCGAAATTTTGCAAGAAGCAGCTCATGATCTGAGCCACAGTCAGCTCCAGGTCTTGTTTTTACTGACTGTATAGAGCTTCTCCATCTTTGGCTGCAAAGGACATAATTAATCTGATTTCGATATTATCCATCTGGTGATGTCCATGTGTAGAGTCGCCTCTTGTGCTGTTGGAAAAGAGTGTTTGCTATGATCAGCATGTTCTCTTGGCAAAACTCTATTAGCTTTTGTCCTGCTTCATTTTGTACACCAAGGCCATGCTTGCCTGTTATCCCGGTGATTTCTTGACTTCCTACTTTAGCATTCCAATCCCCTATGATGAAGAGGACATCTTTTTTTGGTGTTAGTTCTAGAAGGTGTTGTAGATCTTCAAAGAACCCATCAACCTCAGCTTCTTTGGCCTCAGTGGTTGCGGCATAGACTTGAATTACTGTGATGTTGAATGGTTTGCCTTGGATTCGTACTGAGATCATTCTGTTGTTTTTGAGATTGTACCCCAGTACTGCTTTTCCCACCCTTTCGTTGACTATGAGTGCTACTCCATTTCTTCTAAGCAATTCTTGCCCACAGTAGTAGATATAATGGTCACCTGAATTAAATTTGCCCATGCTTGTCCATTTTAGTTCACTGATTCCCAAGATGTCGATGTTCAATCTTGCCATCTCATGTTTGACCACCTCCAGCTTACCTTGATTCATTGATCTTTGAGCCTGCCAAACACTGAGCTGACTACAAACACAGACACACAATCCACAGCAGCAAGAGTTCAAGTCTATGAAAAGTCTCACAGAACTTTTCATGGCAAGTCCTTAACAATCCAAAGTTCCAGTCCATGTGCAGAGTGCCTCCAAAAGCCCAGATGATGATGGATCCAAACAGAGAAAGCTTCGGGCAATGATGATGAGATGTTCCAAGCAAAGGCTTTTTGCCTTTGCATCAGCTTAACCGGGAAAGCGAGACTGCAGGACACCCCCTCCGGATCCCTTGACAGACAAGGGCCTTTAGCCTTTCAGCAACCTCCTGTCTAAACAGGGCGTCACTGCTAAGACCTCCAGCAGTGACTCTTAGACCTGGGTAACACTTCTGCAAACCCCACCCCACCTCTGTCAGGTTGTCACAGACAGCTTCCAGCCTCCCTGTCTGCCAAGGCCAGACCATCAGGTGGACAGGGAGTTGGGTGACTCCCCCTGGCTCTGTTCTGAGAACACTGACAGAGATAAGCTCACACAGACCCTGACATTCCAGAGGCTGAATGGGACTAAGCCCTTCCAGGCTACCTCTAATCAAATCTTGGCTATAACCTACAAGGCCCTGACAAGATGTGGCTTTTATATATTCTGCCAGGGGAGAGAAAAAAAAGTGGAAGAACACTCTGTTGGCATTGTTCTAAGTTGTTTTCTAAACCTTGACAGTGATTCACCCCAACTGGCAGATTGAGAAGGTTGAGTTCAAAGTAGTCTGGCAGTAGAAGGAAAAGGTCGGCCGCGTTCGGACGTCACTTTAAGCCACGGTGGCTTAATAAGCTACTCACAGTAGCTTATTTTTGAAATAGTCCGCGATGCCCCACCACGTCACTGGGCTAATAAGCTACTGTGTGTATCTTATTAAGCTACAGTGTGTAATCTGAGTCATCCCCCTGCCCCCTGTCCTGCTGCAGTCCTCCTGTCCTGGCAGTGGTGTTGTTTCACCCATTGACAACATCACAGCAGCCTGTTTAACCCTTCCTCAATATCCGAATGAGAGGGGAGAGGGGAGGGGTGAAGTACAGGGGCTTAATTCAGTGCTTCCAGCATCACCCCGAGAAGGGGGTGGTGGCTTTAACCACTGGAAGTTTGCAGGATCAAGACCATATTTTGTACATGGCCTCCCCTGGTCAGGAGGCACCTGACGCACCATCAAAACCCTGCGCAATTACTCACAAAGGAGCGGAAATGCTGTGTGCACCAAAAAGGAGAGGCAGCAATAAGACATTGGAGGTTTGCAGGATCAGGACCAAAGTTCACATGCAGCGTCTCCTAGTCGGGAGGCACCGGAAGCACCATCAAAACCCTGCACAATTACCCCAGAGGAGGGAAAATCCCAGGTCCACCAAAAAGGGGGTGGCACAAATAAACCCTTTGGGGTTTGCAGGATCAGGACAAAACCCTAAATTGCACACAGACAAGCTACAGCTTGGGGGACCATGCAGGGAACAAGAACACTGATGACCCAATGGGCATGTGGCAAGCTCTCTGTAGGTGAAGGTCATGCTAGGAATACTTTGAGATAAATGAGGGTTCAGCTACGTCCTGTGCTACTGAATGGGAAGCATCTAAGGCACATATGAGAGGAAGAATTATTGCATACACTTCTCACAAGAAAAAGCTTCGGGTCATGGAAGAAGAGAATTTGGATAAAACAGTGAAGTCCCTCTTGAGCCCGTTGGCAGCCTGTCCCTCCCCAGACCTCTATCAAAGACTACAACGGGCGAAATATGAATGGAATAAAAGACAGTAATCTACAGCTGAATTCGCATTGCCTAGTCTGCGTCAGAGGTATTGGGAATGCGGAGAAAGGCCTGGTGAGTTTCTGACATTTGGGTTAATTAAAGATAACCATAACAATGTACACATAAACCAAAAGGATATAAATTTAGAGTTTCATAATTTTGTTCTGAACTATATAAGAAGGAAAGGGATCCTACGAATTGGGAATTTGAAGATTTCTTTTCAGATTTGGTCCATCCACAGTTGTACTTGCAGCAAAAGGAACTACTTGCAGAGTTTTTGCAGGTCAAAGAGGTTAAGGGTGCAATTCTATCGACTGCACCCTCAATAATCAGAAGCTCCCAAACTCGGAGGCGTCCAATCATCCAATGCAGGGTGGGAGGAGTGGCAGAGGCAATCCCCGCCCTTCCAGCCTGCATTTTTTGCTGGATGGGCTTTTTTGCCTGTCTAGCAATGGCACTTTACAAGGGGAGGGAAGGAGGCTGGAAGAATAGCTCATATCCCCCCAGGCAGTTCTCTCCCTCCTTTCGACCTTAGTTGGACTCTAAGACAGGAAATAAACTTAACTGGGGAGGAAAAAAAGAATGGGGAAAGGAGGAATTGTGAGAGGGAAGCAGTGCATATAGGCAATTTTTTGTTCTTCTAAATGTTAACGTTTGCACCCTGACAAACACCTCAAAGTGTTTAAAAACAGCAAAAATATTGTACAGATAATAATAAATTAAATTTCACATATAAACAATATCATCAGGAAAAACAGTGCAGCAGCAACAGAAAACAGAAATACCTATCTGGCAGATTCAAGATACAAATACCCATGCCAGCTCATACAGCCAACACAATGTCATTCACACAACTCGCATGCCACAGATTGGCTTTCCCCTGCAGTCAGCCTCCTTGAACAGATTATAGTTTGTGTATTCAGTTCATGTGTAGTTCTCTACTAGTTGTATCTCTGTGAATGAGTAATGAACCAGGGTTGTTGTTGTTTTCAATCCCCTGGGTCAAAAAATGGGCTGCAAAGTGGCTGTGTGAATCAGCCCCAATTCAAGCTGTAAAAAGGAGGCTGCAAGAAAGCTTTCCTAGTACATTGCGCCAGGGCTGGCTCCAAGTCTGAGGGACCCTGGGCAAAGTGCACTGTGGTGCGCCCCCTCCTCCATCAGTAGGCCCTGGTGACAGAGAGCAGCAACGGTGCCCTGAGCATTTCCAAGTGGCTGGGTCTAGTCACTCTTTTCATTTCCCACAATGCCCTGGAATGATGCTTCATTGGGCACATTCTGTGGTAAATAAAAATGGTGACTAGGCCAGCTCAGACCACCAGGCTGGGATTATTATTATTTTTTTGAAGGGGGTATCAGCATGGCCCTTGCCAGGAGACTAGATCCTGACAGATAGCTGGTGCTGAGGCCAACTCCACACTGTGCCCACCCAATAGCTTACCACTAGGGATGGCAGAGAATTCCGCCACGGATTTCAGTGAGGCCGAATGCACTGGCATTCGGCTCCCCGAAATCCGTGGCGGAACCGCCCACCCCCCCCACCCCCCCGTGGATCCCCCCCGGGACGAGACTTACCTGGGGCAGATGTTCTGGACGGCGGCGGCTCCTGCGGCGGTGGCGGCAGCGGCGGCAGCTGGTCTTTCGACTGGTTGCCGCGGCCATTTGCAGTCTTTTTTTCTTTTTTTTTTACCTAGATGTGATAGGCTACGTAAAGACTTACATAGCCTATCACGTCTGGGTTAAAAACAAAAACAAACGGCGTACGCAAATGGCGGTGGCTACAGCGGCCGCCATTTGCGTACCCTATTTTTCACCAATTTATCTTACGTAAATATTTACGTAAGATAAAACGGTGAAAAAAAGGGGAACGCAAATAGTGCCCACTACACCGCCATTTGCGTACGCTGGGTTTTGTTTTTTGGTTTTTTTACACAGACGTGATAGGCAACGTAAATTCTTATGTACCCTATCATGGCTGCAAACCAGGACGGCAATGGCGGCGGCAGCAGCCTGGCGGCGGCAGCAGCCTGGCGGCGGCAGCAGCCCAGCTGCAGCTGGCCAGGAGACCAGCCACCGCTGGAGCCGCTGCTGCCGCTGCCGGAACCACCGCCACCGCCGAACTGCCGGCAGTCGAGGATTCCGGGGGGAGGGACGGAGTGCCTCACCCCCCACCGCGAAAGATTCCGCGAAAAGGTAAGTGAGTTCGTACATCCCTACTTACCACATCAGTCCAATCCTTGAAAGGATTCTCCTCACGATTCAAAGCCTTCAGAATGTCACTGTTGCCATTCTGGTCCTTAGTGCCGCGTGTCTTAATATCGCTTTCATTCCCAACGTCTCTTAAGAACCTGTACTTCCTGTCAAATGGAAGGCAAGTTGGTGATGCTTTGTAGCATTATGTAGTTATCTTGAGAACACATTTTCATTCTTTATGAAAGCTGGCCTCTCTCCCTCATGATTGTGGAGACAGTTTAAAAGGTGTTCCCAAATGAGATGTTTAGAGAGGTTAGATCAGAGGTGGGAAACCTGTGGCCGTCCAGACGTTGTTGAACAAAGATTCCCATCATCACTCACCACTGGCTAGTCTGGCTGGGGCTGATGGGAATTGGAGTCCAACATCATCTGGAAGGCTACAGGTACCCCAGCCCTGGCTTAGATGGTGGGATCTCTGTGATCTAAAAAAATACAGTTAAAATGGCTCCCCCCCCCCCCGCCAGCTGCCCCCATAAATCATCCCGCCTAGATCCTCCTCTCTGGTAAACATTTAATACACAATATTCAGAGTCAGCATTTGACATCTAACAGTTTTTGGTATTAACTACATTTGACGTTTTGTGCAAAGACGGGCATGATAAAGGACAAAGAAGGCAGGGACCTAACAGAAGCAGATGAGATTAAGAAGAGGTGGAAAGAATACACAGAAGAACTATACAGGAAAGATCTGAATGTCCCTGATAGCCATGATAGTGCGGTCACTGAACTTGAGCCGGACATCCTAGAGAGTGAAGTCAAGTGGGCCTTAGGAAGCATTAGTAACAACAAAGCTAGCGGAGATGACAGTATTCCAGCCGAGCTATTTAAAATCCTAAAAGATGATGCTGTTAAAGTGCTGCATTCAATATGTCAACACATTTGGAACACTCAACAATGGCCGCAAGACTGGAAAAGGTCAGTTTACATTCCAATTCCAAAGAAGGGCAATGCCAAAGAGTGTTCAAACTACCGCACAATTGCGCTCATTACAAGCTGGGTTTCGAAGAGGCAGAGGAACTAGAGATCAAATCGCCAACATTCGCTGCATCATGGAGAAAGCAAGTGAATTCCAGAAAAATGTCTATTTCTGCTTCATTGACTACGCTAAAGCCTTTGATTGTGTGGATCACAACAAACTGTGGCAAATTCTTAAAGTGATGGGAGTACCAAACCACCTTACCTGTCTCCTGAGAAACCTGTACGAGGGTCAAGAAGCAACAGTAAGAACCAGACATGGAACAACTGGGTGGTTCAAAATTGGGAAAAGAGTACGACAAGGCTGCATATTGTCACCCTGCATATTTAACTTATATGCAGAGTACATCATGAGAAATGCCGGGTTGGATGAATCAGAGGTCGGAATTAAGATTGCTGGGAGAATTATCAACAACCTCCGATATGCAGACGATACCACCCTAATGGCAGAAAGCAAAGAGGATCTAAAGAGCCTCTTATTGAGGGTGAAAAAGGAGAGTGCAAAAGCTGGTTTGAAACTCAACATTAAGAAAACGAAGATCATGGCATCTGGCCCCATCACTTCCTGGCATATAGAAGGGGAAGAAATGGAAGCAGTGACAGATTTTACTTTCTTGGGCTCCAAGATCACCGCAGATGGTGACTGTAGCCATGAAATTAAAAGACGCTTGCTCCTTGGGAGGAAAGCTATGGCAAACCTAGACAGCATAGTAAGAAGCAGAGACATCACCTTGCCGACAAAGGTTCGTATAATCAAAGCTATGGTTTTCCCAGTAGCAACGTATGGCTGTGAGAGCTGGACTATACGGAAGGCTGAGCGCCAAAGAATTGATGATTTCGAACTGTGGTGCTGGAGAAGACGCTTACGAGTCCCCTGGACTGCAAGGAGGTCAAATCAGTCCATCCTCAAGGAAATCAACCCTGAGTGCTCATTGGAAGGACAGATACTGAAGCTGAAGCTCCAATATTTTGGCCACCTAATGCGAAGTGAAAACTCTCTGGAAAAGACCCTGATGCTGGGAAAGACTGAAGGCAAAAGGAGAAGGGGACGGCAGAGGATGAGATGGCTAGATAGCATCACCGATGCAATGAATATGGACTTGAGCACGCTCCGGGAGAGAGCGCAGGACAGGAAGGCTGGCATGCTATGGTCCATGGGGTCACGAAGAGTCGGACACGACTGAACGACTGAACAACAACAACAACAACAACATTTGATGTTTAATAATTAATGTTGTCAACTAAGAGCTATCAAGTGTTGAGGGATCAAGTGATATGTATGCATGTGTTCAAACTGGTTCAAAGTCATGATAAAATAATCCAGGTAAGGAGGGTTTAGTGACAGATTAAGGCTGGGAATCAGCTACACATTTCCTTAAGACCTTCTGTATTTATTGGATACTTACACATCCCTGTTCCAAAAATAAGGATGGTGTATCAACTGTTCCAGTTGTTTACTGACTGGGATAGTTTCATCAAGATTGCTCAGACGTGCTCTGAGGTCTTCTATTTCTATATGATTATCTACCTCTACTGGACACTCTGTGGGTAAGTCTTCAAGGCGGGCTGTGCTCCTCATTGCAACATATACAACCAGCTGTTCAAGAGCCTGCATGACAGAACAAATGGTTATTGCCCTCTTGAACGTCAATCAGAATGAGCAATTCGGGTGGATTTATACGTTCTGTCTCCATGCTTAAATGCTGTCTGTTTTTCTATGCATGTGTGAAGACGTGTCCAGCTGCCCTGTATACAGCTCTGGCCTGAAGCACCCCTCTTGACTTATTGCTGCCACCACCTCTCTGCTACACCCTACAACTTCAGTGAGGGAACTCCAAGATCTGGGAGGAGGAGAATTACCAGTAAGTCTCCCCAGTCACCGCTGAGTATGTTCAGCTTGCTTTCCCTTTACCTCTCCTGTGTCAAATTGTGTAGCAGGAAAGAGCAGTCTGACATGCAGGGGAAGGTTCCTTGGGAGGTCAAAAGTGTACAAACAACAGATTCCAAATTAAAAAGATTTATTAAGACTGGGGATAACGGATGAGGGAGAAATCAGATGGGTAGCATAAAACAACAACAAAAAAAGAAACAAAGCAGTTCACTTGCTAAATAACATACACTAAACAGTTTTAAAGAGAAATTCCAAAATTTACATGTGACATGTTTTCCATGTGGATGGTAACTTTCATTAGGAATAAGCCTAATTTTTATCCTTGTAGAATCAGGGAAGGGGACTGACTGGGGAAGGAGGATCCTCCAATCAGATATGGACAGGTAGACTTAATAGAATCAAGTGTGGACAAGGAACACGTGGGGCAATGGGCCATTAATGCTTTACAATAACCCGGGAAGTTAGACGTAAGAGAGGTACACTGCGAGGAATTTCCTATTTACTCCTAGTTGACAGGACTCACTAAGGGGTTTATCACATGGAGCTTTTATTCTGCTATTGAGATGGCTCTCTCTAGGAAGTTTGTGGGCTCTTTACATGATGCTGTTACTGTCCAAGGCGCCTCCTGCAGTTTCCCCCAGCCTATCTCATGTTTTCCCGAAATGCAAAAAATGTGGTATTTTTTTCCAGCCCACGGAACAGGAGCGCCATGACTCCCCTGTGAAAGTCTCCAGTAGCGGAAGAAACTGCTCTGTCTGCCTGCTGTGGGCGTTTGTTTTCAGTTGTTGGGGGCGCGGCCAGGATGACGAAGGCATTGAGAATGGGAGCGGGGTTGCACGGAAGGAGACCCGAGCAGAGATGACAGGCGTGAGGGCAAGAATCGCCTGCCGATTGTGACTCCTGCCTCCGCATTTCTCAGTTGGAGGGAGAAAAGGGTAAAATGCCTCCCTGCAATGAAGGGAGATACATCTGAGCCCCTACCCCACCAAGCTCAGAAGCAACGTCCTCTGTTGATTCAGAGCACCCCATTAAGTTCAGTGGGGCTCACTCCCAAGTAAGTGTGCTGGGGGTTGCAGACTTACAGGGTGATCTTATGTCTACTGAGAAGTAAGTCCCATTGAGTTCAGTGCGGCTTACTCCCACATAAGTGTGCCAAGGGTTGCAGACTTACAGCACAATCTTACATTTTATGTCTACTCAGAAGTAAGTCAGAGGTTTCCTGGGGGCTGCAAAAAAACAGTACAGCAGAAGTTAAGCTACGAAAACAAGACTCCGCCCCCCTCCTTTGACACATGCTAGGGAGGGAGGAAGGCACTCCCTCAGTTCAAAGCATGTGGCTGCCGCGTAAAGAAGCCCTTCTTAATCCTGCAAAGAAACCGAAGGCAGGAAGCTCCGGAAAGGATGTGGGGTTTTTGCTTAATGTAGAGAGATACATGAAGTGGGAAATTCCAGCCTGTGTATCTGAGGGCTAAAAAAGATTCCATGGTGCCAATGGAGATTTTCTTTCTTCTTTTTTGGCCCCCATGGCTACTTCTGAGTAAATATGCAGGATTGTGCTGTTACAGCAATTGTGTTGTAATCAGCCTTATAAGTCTCTTGGACTATGACTTCATTCACTGTTGTTATATGCTCGATTATCCACATTTGTTTTTGTTATTTGTTTTGTTGTGTTACAATATATGTACAGGTACTTCAGTAAAATAACATAAAAAAGAATTCAGAAAACTACTCTAGTGTAGTGGCTAGAGTATTTGACTTGGACTAAGCAGACTTGGGTCCAAAAATCCCTGCTAAGCCGTGAAGCTATCTGGGCCTCTCTCTCTCAGCCTCCCATACCTCATAGGCATAGCTCGTTATGAAGAAGAAATTGGTAACCCCATATACAGTGCCCTGACCTCCTTAGAAGAAGGGTGGGATAATTAATTATACTGGTTCTGGACATGGGGGTTGAATAGCCATGGACAGATGCATCATGAATTTGGATAACGCTTTTCTAAGAGTGCAAACCTGTGGCCACTAGATGGCCATATGATTTTTCATTTTCCCGGAACCGACCTCGGAGCAAGGAATCTGAAAGGAAGCTGCAAGGGGGAAGGAGCAGGGAGCTTGGACTCCTGGTTCCGGGGGCAGAGTCCTGTCTCTGACCTCGGAACCAGGAATCTGAACTATTCTATAGCCACCTAGATGCTGTCTAGGGGCCATAGGATTGCTCCATTACCACCATTTGTGTTAGGGACTTCCATAAGTTACATATACATTGTGTGAAGGAGTACTTGCATTTTCTCTACTGACTTTACTATCAATGAGCTTCTTATATTAGGAGAGGGAGAAAAAAATCACTTCCTTCACACTAATTCATAATTTTATAAATGTCTACCATGTCCCCCCTTCATTATCTCTTTTTTCCCTCTCAACACAAAAACCTCTGAAATTGCTAGCCCTTCTTTCTGGAGAACGTGCTCTAACCCCCATTCACTTTAGATGCACTTTTCAGTACCATTTCCAGCTTTTTGAGATGGGGCAACCAGAACACAGTATTCCAAATATAGTCACTTCATAGATTATATAAAGACATTACAATACTGACAGATTTAATAAAGAATGTGTATTATTTCACTGCTGCTGCTCACTACAACCCCAAGAACTCTTTCCAGAGGAGACCCCACCAGAGTACTATCGTGGTTAGGTTATTTTGTCCCAGTATGCATCACTTGATGAAGTCTTTACAGTTAATCTCATTTGCCATTTTGTTGCCCATTCACATGGGGCTGGATCCAGATTTACACTCAATCAGCTATGCTGGCAGAAGTGGACATCTTCACTCTCTCCTTCCCATGGCACCCTCTCAAGCCCCCTGAAAATGCTACACTAGAGAATCAGAACCCCCTTTGCTTACGGGGGTGTGCTGTGGTATGAGGGGGAGGGGGGATCCCCCCAAACCAGGTGGAAGGACCTTCCGCAAACAGTGCCATTCCTCTTGCAGAAGGTCCCTTACTCTCACAGAAGGCAGATCCTGGATCCAATCCCCAACCTGGGTGAACTCCAACCCTTCTAGGATTTCACCTACCTGAATAGTCTGGGGTCATCTGCAAACCTGGCTGCTCTACTGTTCACCCTGACTTCAGATGATTTATGAATCAATCAAATCACACAGAGATCCTTGGTGGATTCTACCCCTTACATCCCTAAGTTATGAAAACTGTCCATTTATTCCTACCCTCTGCTTCTTATTACTTAACCAGTTGCTCATAAGATGATCAATATGCAAAAATGAGTAAACAAGGAGAATAAATAAAAGAAACATACCTTCAGGTCTTTCTTGATTATAAGATCTTTCTCATTATTATCATCAACTAACTCTGTGCTCTTATCAAAATCTGCCAGGAAAACTTTGCCAGCAACATCTGTCAAAATAAAAGAGGTAGAAAAATAACATGAAACAGCCTTGATTTTTATGCATGAGGCTATTCTACTTTTCTAGAATCTTCTAGAATGTAATGGCCACTTTTGCCCTGTGGCAGACATTACTTTTTGAAAACACCCTTCTTTCTAATGCATACTGATTCCTTGGGTGAAAAGTACTCCAGGTCTTAAATCTCTCTCCCATACTGCACATAGATTCTTCTTCTGGAAAGTTTTCTTTTTTCAGGTAAAGCAGCTGTGGAGGGCTTCATTGTCCCAAGCTGCACAGAAACGCATGGAGCCAAACGGGCTCTTACTAGTAGTGGGGGAACCGGGCTTGGGAGCAATTGTATTGTTTCCTCATTCTACAGCATTGCGTCATTTCCTCAGGTCACGGCATTGACAGGGCTGTGAATCAGGCACTAGCTATGTCATAATCTTGAAAGCTCCTCCCCTAGTCCCAGATTTAACCTGTTGTGGACCTATTCAGCTCATTGGGACTACATGGGAGTAAACAGGTTGTGGACCTGAGCCTCAGTTGGACAGATTATAAAATAAGAGAGAATTCAAACCTATCAAAATGTTACTTGGATGGAGATCCTGGTGGCCAAATCCAAATCCATGAAGGTCCTTCACTGCCTGAAATATTGCTTCAAGGATGTCTTTGCTCTTGATGGCTGCACTGTCCGCCATCCCAAAGTACTCCTCGAGGTTCTTCTCACACAGAGCGAGGCACAAGTAGAGACGGGCCTTCTCTTCTTCCCACCCACAAAACCTCACCAGACGGTTGCTGGTTTGGCACTTTTCAAAGCAGGCTTTCTCTCGCTTAGCATTTTCTGCATCCATGTGGAATATCTTCACGGCCACCTCTTTTCCATCATAGAATCCCAGGTAGACTCCTCCTCCTTGGGAGGTTCCGTGAATCTTGAAAGATGGATCCATGGAAAACTTGGAAAGTTTTCCAATCACGGTACGGCTCTTTCTGTGGAGATCCTGGAGCTTGTGTTCCCAGCATCTGCTGGTGGTTGCACACTGTTCCTGGGGCTGGAATGAACTAGGCTTGGCACCATATTGCTGAAGCAGATCCGCCATTTTGTTATTGTAATTTGCAGCGGCAATCTCGAGGCTGTTTCCAATGGCGGCACCATTTTCACAAAGTATTTTGGCGATTTCACAATTGTTCTTCTGAACAGCTACCTCCAGTGCTGTTTTTTGCTCTTTGTCTCTGGCATTTATGTCAACTTCATCTTGTTCTAATATAGCCTGTACCAGGTCTTGGCTCTGCCTTTCCACAGCGAGGATTAGGGTTGTTTTCTCATATTCATTTTTTCTCTTCACATCAGCCCCACATTTTAAAAGGAAAAGGGCTGTTTCCTCCTTCTTTTTGCTCCAGGGCCATTTCTCGCAATCTGCCAAAGCATGGACTAATGCATTCCTGTTTCTATTGTCACAGATGTTCACCTTGGCCTTCATATCCTCAACAAGGGCCCTGACAATGGTGACATGGCCATTCCTGGCAGCATCCATCAGGGCTGTTGCACCTCCTTTGCCAATGTTCTTTTTCTCCTCTTCAACTACTCTGCCCAAGTTTACATCTGCCTCTTCATTATACAAAAATCTCAGGGCTTCCTCTTGCCCTTTCCCAGCAGCCTCC
The DNA here is from genome assembly GCF_057233095.1 of Heloderma suspectum. Taxonomy (NCBI): domain Eukaryota; kingdom Metazoa; phylum Chordata; class Lepidosauria; order Squamata; family Helodermatidae; genus Heloderma; species Heloderma suspectum. The sequence continues at coordinate 173,348,802 of NC_139461.1, forward strand.
ATGAAAGCTGTGAAGCCATTGCTATCACACTCATTGATTTTTGACCCTTTCTTAAGAAAGAGATCCAAAAGCTTCACGTTCCCAGTTATCCCTGCTATAATAAAAGGAGTAGCACCATTATCCTTCCTAGCAAGTGGATCAGCCCCTTTGTCCAGCAGGAGGTGGACAATGTCTTCCTTGTTTCCCTGTACGGCACTATGGAGGGCTGTCCAGCCACAATCCACCTTTGAATTGATATCAGTACCTTTTTCCAACAACTGCTGGACGGTCTCGATTGAGCTGTTTCGTACAGCATCATTCAGCATTTCTGCTGCCGTTTTTTTTCTGGGGGATTGTGAGGCTTCCTGATGGCGGTGATTGTCGTGGCTTCCCATGGTTTCCAAATATATTTCAAGTATGAACACAAATATTTGAATAGCTAAGGTGACTTCAGAAATCTGAATTAATGGATGAAGAACCTTTCACACATGGAGTTATGCTGCCATGGGACCAGGTGCAACCCATTGTGATTTCAGATAATTTTGATGATAAAGGTTTAAATAATGAAAGTGCTACAGAGGGGAAATGCTGATGTATTTGTCACAAAAATATAACATGGTTCTGTGCCAGGGGGCACACAGATGTCATTCTTCATGTAAATGTACATATATTCACCTGTTTGAGGAAAAAAGAGAATACTCCATTTAGTTAATCTGAAGACTTTATAACTACACTTTGTATTTTCACAATGAAAGCAAATTCAGTTGTTTTACCATTTCTTGCATTTCATAACACCCCTATGCATAAGGCTGCTATCAAAAGTGGTTTTTCGATTTGTCAAATTTTCAGTGAAATAAATCAGCATGTTTGGTAAAAACCCAAAGATGCTTTATTCAAAATCAGACTCAACGGTTTAAAAGTTGTGCCAGACTAATAGTCAGAGATTAACAGTGCAATTCTTTGGATGTCTACACAGAACTAAGTCCCATGGAGTTCAGTGGGACTTCCTCCCTCCCAGTTAGTGTCTACAGGATTGCGGCCTACAGCACCTATGCATGGCTAATCAGAAGTAACCCCGCTGAGTTCCACCTTCTCTCCCAGCAGCCATGCAGAATGTTGCTGACTACATGGGAGGAGGAAAAGGAGCTGAATTACTTTACCAGCACCCTGTGTGGAGCCTGAATGGGCAATCAAGGTTCATCAGACAACCCAGGGCATATAGTGTCAGATCCTGACTTCCCAGAGATGAGGATCTGACTTCCCAGAGATGAGGCACAAATCACAGTAAACCCATTTACTGCAGCGATTCCAGTAATTAGCTATCAGCTTTTACAGATCCAATAAAGAACCACAGTTAACAGTTCACAATGTAAGTCCTTGGCCCCATCTACATGGGGGATTTACTCCAGTATTACTGCGCCTCACAGATGATTGTGGCACATGACGTTTCCCCCTCCCTGCAGCAACTGCACATTTTCATGCTGTAAAACCCGCATTTTTGCAAAGTTGTTTTGTGACAGATTTTCCATCGTGCTGGCTTCAGTGCAGTTTGGGAGTCTGTGTGACCTCAACTAGTGATACTGCCTTCAGTGCTGGCTGGGGCATGCAGCACTGACAGGAGGAAGGGAAAGTTGGTTGGGTCATATCCGGAGGACTGGACTTTTGCTTTGTTTTTCCTCAAATGAGCCTTAAAAGCAGCACATTGCTGTGGGATGACTTTTGTTCTTTTGAAATCTCCACTTCTTCCCTGAAAACATCCCGCTAAACAGATTTACTAAGAACCGACCTGTACATTTCACTCTGCATCTAAGGCCCTCCTCCAGGAGTGTCCTCCGAAGGAGGCTCGAGGGCAGCAACAAGGGAGAAGGCCTTCTCGGCGGTGGCCCCCCATTTATTGAATAATCTCCTTGACGAGGCCCACCTGGCGCCAACATTGTCATCTTTTTGGCACCAGGTTAAAACTGCCCTCTTCTCTCAGTCATTTGGCAGCATATAAGCATATTTGATTGTCTCTGGCTGATTGTTTTAAATTGTTTTAGATATATGCTGCTGTTGTTGTGTGTGCGATTTGTTCTATATCATTATGTAAATGGTCTCATACTTTATATAATGTATTTTAATGGTTTTTAATTTCTGTGATCTGCCCAAAGAGCTTCAGCTATGGGGCAGTATAGAAATATAATAAATGAAATGAAATGAAAGTAATTCCCATTGACTTCCACTGCACTTACTCAACATGGAGCTGAGAGGGGTGGGGAAGCCTATTGTTTTGAATCTGCACCCATCCGGAGCTGCAGAGCTTCGCAAAAGGGTTAATGAATTTAAAAGGCACTTTGTTTTTCCCCAAATGAGCCTGTGCTTTGGGATGACTTCTGTTCTTTTGATGTCTCCACTTCTGCCCTGAAAACAGCCCGCTAAGCAGGTTACTCCACCCACATATGCCCAAATGAATGCCGTTTTCATGTAGTCAGCCACGCAAAAGCGGTTTGTTGGGTTTTTGTATACGCCGCTTTAATTGGCTGCGTGTGCCACGGGAGGAACAAATCCGATTTTATGAAAAGGCAGTTTTTAACTGAACTGCGCTGGAAAGCATATCCGTGTAGAGGGGCCCCTTGAGCATCACAAGCAAACAGCCAAACAGCCCTGGGTACAGCTCACAAAATAAAACCACACAGATCCAGAGTTCCAGTGAAAGTGGGAAGCTTTTCAGGTGATCAGAGTGTCGCTTCCAAAAAAGTTTACTTCTGGTTGCTCTGGTTTAAATACAGGGGAGTGGCTACTAAAGATCAGTATCAGACATTCAGTCCTGGCAAGGAAACCTGGCTCTTCGATGATTGCCCTGCCTCATGGGGCGCCTCTGCTCTGCCCTCTTTGACGCTGGACTAAGGGAGACACCCCTGGAATGCCTTCCCCTGCAGAGACCTCCTCCTTCTGCCCGGTTCCCATGGAAGATGTCTCTGGTTGAGAAGCAGGGGCCTCCATCAAGGTCATATTTTCCAGCTGTGGAAGATAGGCCACATCAGTGTTCTGAGTCTCATCCCCTCCCGGCTTGCAGCGGGAGGCCTAGTAGGACTGAGTTCTCAGATGCCAGGCTTCCCATGGCTGGGCCTGACTCTACAGCGCCCCCTTCTGACTCAGAATCATTGTCAAAGGCTATAGCGCCGCCCAAACTGGGGCACGGTCTCACATGTATTAAGAAGATACTTCTGTTTAAGTGCAATTCGGAAAACATGTACCCTCTGCGTTCCTTCTCCCCAGTTTAGTTATAATGCAAAGAACTATAGGAAGATACTTTATTGCAGTGGTCCCCATCCTTTTTGGCACCAGGGACTGGTTTTGTGGAAGACAATTTTTCCACGGACTGGGCGAGGGGGGATGGTTAAATATAAGTGCATTACATTTATTCTGTACTTTATTTCTATTATTATTACTACCCCCTGCCACCCCCCAAAATCCCCCCGGGATGGAACCTACCTGGCAGCAGCTGGTCCAAGTCCATCCGCTGCTGTCCACCCACTGCGCCCAGACTGCGGACACAAATGGCGTCCGGCACAGCCGACGCCATTTGCGTCCCTGTTTTTCAAGTAATAGGCTATGTAAATCTTTATGTCGCTTATTACTGCAAAGAACAGGGACGCAAATGGCGCCCACTACACCATTTGCGTCCCTGTTCTTCACAGTAATAGGCTACGTAAAGATTTACGTAGCCTATTACTTGAAGAACAGGGACGCTCAACCACTGCTCACCTCCTGCTGTATGGCCCTGTTCCTAACAGGCCATGGACCGGTACTGGTCCGTGGCCCGGGGGTTGGGGACCCCTGCTTTATTGAACTGTCCTAAATTTCAGCTACCAGGTTTGCTGGAGGTCAAATATGCCAGTAAATGCATATTTAAAATGTTGTTTTGAAAAGCTTGACTTTTTTCTAACAGCACTGGGGGAAATAAAGAGTACATCAGTGAGCTACATTTTAAAATTTGGTGTCTTAAGGAAGGATGCAGAACAGGCTGTTGTTTAATGCAAGTTAACTGAGTTCAGTCGGATTCACTCCCAAGTAAAATGTTGTGCTGAAGATTCAGCGAAATAAAATAAGGGGTGGGACATTTCAAGAAACCAGTTCTCCTCAGATTACTGGATCGATTTCATGAATTTGGGGGCAAATCAGTCTTTTTTCCAGAGCTTACCTTAGCGATACTCTAACCAGCAGCCAGTTAGGCACCATTGCCCCAAGGAAGAAACTACACAGAGCAGCTGTATTGGGGTGGGAATGGTAGCTGGAGGCTGCCCGAACTACTCTTGCTCTTGTTGGCTAACCTGCATCACTTCTCCCCCCCCCCCCATGTACGCTCAGCCAAGAAAGGGGGGAAAAGGAGATCACCACCGTCATGGCTCGCCATGCTACTGCTAAGGTAAATGTGTAAGCATCTGCCCCCTCCCCCAGCCACGTGGTGAAACCACAGCAAGTATTCCCCCCACCCAATCACCCCTCCCATTTCAGGGGGTTATATCTGCTGGCCCATAACTGCAAAGAAAATGAATGCACTCCATTCAAATCTGCAGCCTGAACTATTGGCTATGCTGAGCACACCATAAGCACTTGCATTTTGTCTTTGGAATGGGATCTCACCTAACTCCTGCCCTTGTTTTGGGGTGAAAGAAGGCCTTTTGGCAGCCAGCATAATGACAGAGAATACCGTGGGAAAGACTGAGCATGTTCTGTTCATGGTTAGTCTTATTTGGGTCTAACTGCCCCGACTCTGATCTTCTTTCCCCCTAATTTAAACTTATTTTGTTCACATATAGGTTTATGAAATCTGATTCCCAATGGGATTACAAAAACAGTACAGGGATTCAGATCATGCTCCTGAGCAGGCTCAATATACTCATAGCACTGGGGTAGAAAAATCCATCAAGCTGGATTTTTAGTTATACTGAGCACTACACAGCTGGGACCACTCACATGATCCCTTCTCACACCATTGTCTCCCTGAGCATCTCTACACCAGCCTAAAATCCTGCATTTAAAATGGGCCTTTCTGCTTCCATTTTAAATGCATTATCACGACGCTTTACACAGGCTTCCTCCCCCCTTTCCCTCCTCATCTGAGTCTTCCATATGTTTCATTGGCCTAGCTCCTCTTATTGCGGCTTTTCCTTTTTCACGGAGGGAACTCAAGCGGAATTCAAGCACGATAATTTGACAGGTCATTATCTCTGATCTTTTAAAAAACGGAATAAAGGTCATTTAGTGCGGGAGATGCCCTGGAGGCTGACGACGTCATCGAAAGGACCTGCAAACGTCCATGAGTAACCAATCTCAATAGCAGGAGGAAAGCTCCCTGTGAAGAAGCCCCCTCTCAGCCAGGCAACAAGCAGGTCAGAAGGCAGACAGAGTGAGATGGAGGCAGGTGGGTAGACAGGTAACTGAGTAAGCAGCAACACCCTCGCCAGGTGGGCACAGTCCCCCTAAAGGTGAGTGGGATCACTGTGCGAAGTGGCAGGAGGTGAGCTAGGAGTTCTGGAGAGTGGCTGCACTGAGAGTGCAACTAGGTGGGCAGCAGTGGGCAAGCAGAGGCAGCCGGTGGAGGGGGAGGCGGCAGCACCGATGGACGTAAGCCTTTCGCTCGTGAGTCAACACCGCCAGGGTGCCACTCACTGGCCCTTGCTCCTTCATCCTGGCACTAGGTGGGCACTTACAGCACTTTTGCTAGGTGGGCACAGCCCCTGAATTGGCACAGGGGCACCATGCAGAAGCAGCAAAGGCTGCCTTGAGGTACGGGGTTATGTGGTTGCAGTGATGGAGCCACAAAACAAATTCAGTCAGAGTTGAGCTGCGCTGGAGATGCGCAGATTTCAGAGTAAACGGAAATTATGGAAAAGAAAGCGGGGGCGGGGAGAGAAGCAAGAGCGGCCAGTGGCAGCGGGGGAAGGACGCTGACTTCCTCAGAGCAGCCGATGTGGGGAAGCCCAGGAGGGAGAGGGTGACTTTGAGGAAGACCAACTGCTCCACCAACTCAGCATCCAAGCAGCTGTGGTGGGGTGGGACAATACTGACCGCCACAGAAAGCCCCCTCTTGCTGGGGATGCGGTTGGTGGGCAAGACAGCAAGTCCCAGGCAACGGTGGCCATGTCTTGTCATATCTGGCTCTGTGCTGCCCTGTGCTGCCCAGTATGGGGGCGGCAGCTGTAGTCCTCCACTAATTCTGCCAGGCAATGCAGAACTGTTGTCTGAGCATCCTCTTGGCAGCTGGGGGACTCACTGCCTCTTGGCCACACCGTAAAGAACAGAGCCCTGGCCCAAACTCTGCTTGACCATGCTGTGTGGCTCTCAGGGTTGCTGCTGCTGCTGGTGGTGCTGTGGGGAGGCGTGGGTTCCTCTTTCTCCTCCCCTGTTGCCCTCCACCTCTTTCCTGGGCCTCCCTCACCTTCTCCACCAGCAGAGCCTGCCACGTCATGCTGCTGTTGGGGATGCAGAAGGTGGCTTTCACCTACAATCACAGATGGTGACCAATATGTATGCCTACTCCTGGTACAAGAGCTCCAAACAGTCTGCTCTGACACTCTTCTGTCATCGGATTGTGGCACACACCTCTAGTTTGAAGATCCCCAGCATCTAGGAACTCGTCCATCTGTTGACCTTGATGCTTGGCCACGGGGATCACCTGACTGAGGAAGGAAGCCGGGGAGCTTGGAAGGTGACCCAGAAGTTCCGCTGCCTATGAGTCTCTTCCAGCAACACAGGAGTGTTGGGGCCAACAAACTGAGGAACTGGCAATTGTGTCTCTGCTTTCTCCTCCATATTGCTCACCACTGCAGAAGAACTACAGAAAATGTGGCGTTCTGCACAGGAGTTAAGGCTCACATGCTGGCTGGGGAATGCTGGGAGTTGTAGGACTTTTTCCTGTCTAAACATGTATAGGATTGCGCTCTAAATTTCTTTTTCCTCCTAAAGGGGAAAGAAAGGGGGAAAGCTGCATGGATAAGGCAAGAAAATAACAGAGTAAGAATGCAGTGCAGGAGAAGACATGGGGAGTAGGAATTATATGTGAAGAAGAAAGGAAGGATCAGGAACAACAATAAAAGAATGTAAGCCACAAAAATGCCTATCTGCATTCCACACCTAACCAAACTCTTCACATGTTGACAGAGGGTGGAGAAAGCTGGCAGGCACAGCTTTTTCAACTCAAAACTTAGTCACAAATCAATCCCTCCCCCAAAGCACAGTGACTGGAGCCCCAGGTAAAACATGCCCTAACATTAGAAGCTGGACCTGTCATTCCCTCAACTGCACTCCCTCCATCCCCCCCTCTCCCTGCTTAGGGATTTTAGAGAAACAGAAGTTAAAGATGCCACTTGTTTTTGGCAAGATACACACACACACACACACAGAGTTTCCCGCAACTCCAAAACACAAGTCGTTACCAAAGCCTTGTGTGTGTGTGTGTGGGGGGGGGGGTATTTGGTTCTGTCTCCTTCAGAGGGAAGCCCGCTTCAACTTGGGAAGCAACAGAACTGGACTGGTGGCCCAATTCTGCTTGGGCTTTGTCTGAAACTGATGCACATCACTAACGGTAACATACAAAGGGGCCTATAGTCAATTGTTTTACAAAACCTAGACAAAAAAACAGAAGTAGCCAAGTTGGTCCATTAAAAAAAGTTCATATGGCAAAATAATACCTTTATTTGGACTGATCGAAAATCAAAACATAGTGTGCAGGCTTTTGAGTTCACCAGAATCTCTTCTTTGGAATAGATGTTAAGCAAAACAAAATGATCAGGGAAGTGGGGCAGGGGAGGGAAGAGAGAGAGAGAGTGAGAAAAAGGTTGCTGAGCATACAATTTGTAAGAGTCTTAAAATGGAACGGAGGAGGAGACATTAGACTGTGGCTTGTGCAAACAGATCTCAAGTTACAGCAAGCTTGCTGGGACAAAGCAGCAATGGCTATTCTCCCTTTAAAAATAGAAAGGCCAGTTGTTATTTGAATCTGTCTCTAACATCAGTCTCTAACACAGGAGGCATTCTGCAGATTGCTTTTATATTTCCAAATGGAGAGTAAAGACATTTCTTCAAAATGTTAGCAACTTGAGTCTGCTTTCTCCTATACTCCAAATCCTTTCTCTTCCCATTCACCCTTCAGTGTGCGCCGCAAACACTATTCACCTGCTCTCCTTCCTACGGCGTCCACCCAAAAAATCTGTTTTTATTCTCTCTGTCCTGGAAGTCCCATAACGCTTTTGTATGAAAGTCAAGAGAGGATAAAAATGCCTCTTGCCCACCTGCTTACTCTGATCTACCCAAATCTGTGATTGGAGCAGAACCAGAGGCAGAAGGTGCCTTGTCCCTCCTCCTGGGCACTGATTTCAGAAGTGTTTGAGGGGGGGGGGGATAATGAACTCCACAAGCTGTAGCCCTGATTACCCCCAATTTTAACCAAAACATGCGCCTAATACCCTTCTAAAGTAGGCTAAGTAGGCTACCATGAAATGCAAAGGCCGCAGGCACCTTCTCCACCCCTACCCCATAACTCAAAACACTGGATTTCTCTTACTGTCAAGTGGATGTTTGTCTCCTTTGCTTTCTTTTTCACATTTGCAGTCAGCACCCACGATATCACAACAGCTGGGCAAACAGGAGAGAGCAGTGATGCAGAAAGATGACAAAGAAGCTAGCAAACGGTGTTGTTTATGAAGAAGCAAGGCTTACCGGTTCTTTCTAGAAACAACTTTATTAATTAACAAGTAAAGAGTTCCGTTACTGCCCTGCTTGCAGCTCTCTTCCTCTCTGGAGTTGGCCACACCTTGTCTTCTGACAAGTTCCTTGCTAGCATTAAGAGATTAAAAAAACAAGTCTTAAAGAGACAGTGCACTATTCCCACATGTCTCTCTTTTATAAAAAAGATAAAATAAAACAAACATGTTATTAACTTTAATAACAAATATCCACATTGCTCAGTAAGTCTTTCTGGTGCACCGTATATTTTGTTTGACCTATGTGAAGCCACTTCAGACTGCTTTGCAACCATAATAGGATTACATTCTGTTCACACATTCTGTGGGAACAGAATGCTGGACTAGATGGACCTTTGGTCTGATCCAGCATGGCTCTTTGGTTCTTGGTCTTCCATCCTGCCTTCTGAAACACTTTCCTGAATCAATCCATTTGTAGCTTTCTCCTGATCCCACATCCCATCCTTTTCTCCTGACACAGGAGAAAGTTGCAAATGTCTCATGCTGCAGTGAAAAGAGTGTCCATCTTGAGTCTCTCTTTCATAAGATCTTGGTGTCACCTCTCGCAGTATACGTGCTTTCTGAACCCAGGAATTATCATTGAAAATTTGAATATTATCGGTTGGTTTCAATGCCCGCAATGACCTGAACCCTTTATCATAGCATAATTTTTGCTTCACCTTGTTCACTTTCTTACGCCTGAAGAGAGCAGGCCTTGTTACATAAGCCCTGGTAATCAAGTTTGCCGCTTTCAGTTAAACAACAGTTCAGACAAACCATGTGTTAATGGGGCTGATCTGTAATTCAAAATTGCTAAATAGGAGTCCCCATCTGAGGCATTAGGTTTCTTCAATAATCATTTTATGATTTTGACCCCATTTTTCACAAGCCCATTAGACTGTGGATAACTGGAGTTAGATGTTATGTGACGAAATCCATACAGCCTGGCAAAGCTTTTAAATACATGCTTTAAAAATTGAGGACCATTGTCAGGCATAACTGTATGAGGTATCCCATATCATGGGGAAATGGACATAATGCGCTGAATAACCTGTGATACAGTTGTGCTGTTCAATGAGGCAATTTCAGGGTAGTGTGAAAAATAATCTAGAACTAACAGTCTTTGCTTGCCAGGGTAAATAAATAAATTCCCACTTTATGCCGTGGCCCTTGTACTTCAACATCTATCCACATAGGCTCTTTCTTGTTCTTAGGCTGATATGTCTGGCATGTCTTACATTTATGAACCACATTTTCTATTACAGTACTCATACCTGGCCAATATAAAACCTCCTGAGCCCTCCATTTGCATTTTTTCAATGCCCAGATGACCTTCATCTATTATTTCAATTGTATCTGCTCTTAGTGTTGTAGGGACCACTATCCTCTGACCTTTGAACAAAATACCTTATATTACTGACAGCTCTGCCATGAATTGATAATATGGAGAAGGGAGACAATGTACTGGACAACCATAGGTAACGACTTTTATAACGTTCAACAACACCTCATCCTATGCAGTAACCACAACAAGTTTTGGCCACATCTCATTTGAGACTGGATAATCTTGTTGTATCTCATTGACATGCACAATATCCATTTCCAGTTCATAATCATCAACAGTTATATCAACTGCCCCGGACAGAGTGTCTGCAATTACCAGGTCCTTACCAGCTTTGTATTCCGATTACAAATCATACAGTTGTAGCTGAAAGAAAAGTATCTGAGGCCTAAGAAGTATGTCAGGTAGTCCCTTTCTTGCAATAATTATCAAAGGCTTGTGGTCTGTTTTAGCATTATCTGATCTCTGTATATAAAAGCATGCAATTTTTTGCATCCATGAACCAAAGCTAAAACCTCTTTTTCTATTTGTAATATTGCTGTGTTTATGAGAGCTCTGGATGCATATGCTACAGGCCTCCAATGATCACCATATTTTTGCAAGAGCTTTGCCCCAATACCCTCTTTGGAAATATCTGTGGACAAAATTGGTCTTCCTATTGCTGTCAAAACACCTGAGCACTGGAGCTGTTTCAATTAAACTTTTTAGCTTTGCAAAAGCCTAGACCATGTTGGCATCCCAGTTCCACTGAGTATTTTTTTAATGAATGCTCTGCGGCTATTGGTATGCTTGCCAGGTTTTTAATATATCTGCCTACATGAGTTACCATCCCTAAAAATCTTTGAACCCCTTCCTTATCTTGTGCATTGGATGTCAATAAGCTGCCGAGTTCGGAGGCTCACAAGCATTGGGATAGGATTGTCTAATAGTCTAAGAGTGAGAAGATTTCCTTTCCTTAATCACGCATCCGCAATTCCATTCTGATTACCTGCTCTATATTCTGTCTTAAATTTGAACTCTTACAGAATCCATGACGATCTCAAAACAGAACTCTTGTCCCTTCACATAGGATTTTAGGATGCCCAGTAGCCAGACAATTGCTTCCAATCTGAAAAATGTATTCACCAGTGTTACTGCAAGCACAATGTTCCTCATTGAAACTGATTAAAAAATTGGCACAGGTATAGCAAGTTAAGAAGTCCTGAAAGCTAACACATTTGTACTTTTTACTCAAAACTGTAGCTTGGCATATATATTTCTTTCAAATGTTAGTGAAAACTACTGATGTACTTTAATCAGGTTTGTTGTGGAGATGTGCCTTTCATCGGTTTGGTGAAGTTCTGAGTAGCATTTCAAAAGTTATTAAGGCTTTTTTGCCCTATGATAGCCTATGGCAACAACTGCTGACTAAGTTATGTCAAGCATACTCAGTTTCGCTCTGAAGCTAGAATGCTGCCAGTACTCCAATGTTTTGAGACAAATTCCAGTGTTCCTGTCAGCATTCTGACAGTGGGGAAGGGGTAGCAGGAAACTGTCAACTGAGATAAGAGTGAGGTAATTTGACGGCTGAGGGAATCACTCTCACTGACTGATAGATCACTGATGAAGAAGGGAGAAGGAGGGAAATGGAAAGGGTATGTTGGAATCTTCTGCAGGCCTTCAGAAAGTAAGCCTTTCTGAACATAGAGGGACATATTTATTCATGACTACACATCTAGTCAGTTAATGACTTGTTTTTTTAGTTTGTGTTTTTGTTTTTCTCACAACACTGTAATAATATATTGCCTTAAAAAAACAAAAACAAAAAAACCCAGGGAAATTCCATGATTAAAAACCTGCCAGTTTAAGACCAGAGTTAAGTACCTTCCAGAAAATTGGAAGCCAAGTCTGATGCCTTAACAGAAGTGCCCCGCGACCAGTAAGTTGATTGTATCTGCATTGAATGTAATGTGTGAACATCCCTAAAGTGAACATGTGTTCATCAATTCATGCAACTATATGCACGTTCATTCAATCCAGGTTGCGCCGTACAAATGGTCTGTACCCTGGATTAACGATAATTAGCAGAATTTAAGCATTTATTCATAATTGAATCCTGCTGCTGGAAAGAATGCCATGTTTTTAACATCCCTTGGCTTTCAACTAGGGCTGTGCACAGACCCCCTGCTTCTCTTCGGATGCCGCTTCGGACCCTCCTAATCGGCTTTGCTTCGACTCGGACCAATTCGGACCTCCTCTGCTTTGACTTGGTTCTGGATCTGAAGTGAGATTTGGATATCCAGACCACGTGCTTTGGGCGTTTTCCCATTGACTTGCATGGGAAAACACAAATGGCCATAACTTTTTCAGTTTTCATGATAAATACATGAAACTTGGGGGCCTCTATGTTGACATGGAGTCGATCCCACCTGCCAAATTTCAGACAGAAAAAAAATGGATTCAAGGCAGGGATCCTTAGGGATCCTCATGATTTTTACAAGAAAGATACCCCCAAACACTGTCATATCACAGAGCAAATATATGTCCATGGATTGAGTGACAAAAAACATAGATTTGGGGGCTTTATAGCACCATCATGTTATAAAGCCATGGATAAGATGCCCAATTCAATATGGATCCTCTGAATTTTTACATTGGGTCCCCCTGCCCAACCCCCCCATCAAAGCACAGAACTCATCTTTGTCCAAGTATGCACACTAAGAATCCCAGATGTGCTGCTTCCCAGATCTTCTGTTTCACCTCAAATGGTGTGAAAAATCATATGAAATCGAGAGGATCCCTGCCTCGGATCCCTGTTTTTGCACCATGGCTGCACCCACGAGTGACAGATCTGTGATTTTTCTGCTTTAGTTCGTGGAGGCAGATGTGCTTTGTGACTGGATGGTGGTTTTGTGGGTCTCCCCTTTAAAAATTATATGAAATCAGGGGGATCCCTTTTTTATTTTTTGGATCCTCATTTTACCCAGTCCCCTTTGTGTTTACTGCTCTCTTTCCCCAAAAAGGGCATATGTCGTCTACTCAGAAGTAACTCCCATTGTGGTCAATGAGGCTTGCCCCTGAAATGCAGGTGCTTTCAGGGTAAAGGAAATGGGGGGGAGGGGGCGAAGCCCCTCTTATAGCTTGAGCAGCCCCTGCCGGCCAGATGACATTCAATCCAACCCCCACCAGGAAGTATGTTCCTGGATCCTTGTTTTACTTTCTTCCAACACAAAGACGGAAACCAGCCCCCATGTTAACCCTCAGGATCTCTATAATGAAGGGGCACTGTGCCTCGTCAATTGAGGGGGTAAATCACTGGTGGAAACACCCCCAAGGACTACTAGCCATCTCCTGCTCATGAGGAGGAGATAGCTAGTGAGCAGCAGGGACGTGTGCCTCACCTGCTCTTCCTGCCTGGGCGATTCACAGTGCTTTTTGTGTATAAGTCTATGTGCACGTAGAGTGCCAAGCGCCATGTTTTTTAAGAACATGGCAATCACGGCTGAGGCAGAGGAACCAGCAAGTGGAGCAGAGGCTGGGTGGGCTTTCTCACTTCTCATATCCCTAAGTAACACCACCAGAATTATCTCTGTCCCTGAAACGCAGCCATTTTTCTCCAGTTATTCCATTCCCCCACCCCACTTTCTCTGATTGGAGATTGCTGGGTTCTGTTCAGCCCTGATTTGGCAACTAGAGTTTCCATTCACCAAAGCTCCCTCCCTCTTCCTCCTCCTTAACCCTTTGCTGAACTTTCTGAAGTTGATAATTTGGTGCCAGGCTGTCTGGGCTGCTCAGAGTGAATCATCGAGTCAGATGAGGTGCTTCGTATACAAGCTGCTTTGCTCCGGGGTGCTTCGTTGCTATTTTGCTCCACTTTGTACCACATGGAGGCACCTCCGAAACAGCCTGCTTTGATTCGTTATTCAGGATTTGGACTGAAGCGGTACACAGCCCCACTTTCAACCTGAAAAGGTTGCTTTTCCATGGTGTTTTGTGGATTCCCCCCTCCCTGCTTTGCACACAGCATCTTGTTCTATTTATTAGCCTCTGTTTGCCTTTTCTGTGCAATGGGTTGCTAGTGGAGCAGAAAAAATGTGTCTTCAAAATAGTGTTTTTTCTTCATTGTGTGGATCAGACCCCCCCCACACCTATTGTGACCCCCGGCTCCACCTCCCACTGGCTCCACTTATTATGACCTCCGGCTCTGCCTGCAGGTAGCTGCCCTGTCCTCCACATCACCAGCCCCAGTGGAGACCAGCCTCCACTCCCTGTAGGTACAAAAGGGCTTCATATGCAGGGAAAGAGGAGCATCATCTAGCAGACGCAACAGACTTGGGCAATGCACAGTGATCAGCTGTGATTTCTAGCAGGGGGTGGCTGGCTGGACTTACTGGTGTGGGTATAGTGGAGTCTGGGGGATACTTCCAGATGAGGCATCTGCAGTGGAATTGCCATGCCCCATTCACTGACATTTAAAAGGGGATCCACATGATACAGTCATCCCCCTGTAACCCTCCCATGTTGTCCCAGTGCTGCCATCTGTCTTTATTTCTTACTTCTCAAAACCTGTTAAGGAAGGAAAGAGTAGAATAGCAGCACCGTATCTTCACAGGTATGGGGCATCTCTACACCAGCCTAAAATCCTGCAATTAAAATGGGGCTTTCTGCTTCCGTTTTAAATGCAGGATCACAATGACTCCCTTTTTCACCTGCTTCCTTTCCCCCTCCTGCTCCCTGTATCTGAGTCTTCACGGAACACAATGGGGTAATTTGATAGCTCATTATCTCTGATCTATTTTAAAACAGAACAAATGGCATTTAGTCCAGGAGACTAGAGCCTGCAAACTTCCATGATTGAGCAATCTCAGTAGCAGGATAAAAGCTCCATGTGAAGGAGCCCATGGACAAGAACATGTGGAACTGAGGCAGGGTAGGAGGAGTTGTCCCTGTGGACAGTGAAGGACTCCTTGATGCTGCCCCTCCAGTCATGACTGCCTGCTCAGCATTTCCTGTTGCAGCCATTTGATGTGTGGCAACTCAGACTCCTTTCCCTTAAAAGAGTTTCGCCCATTGCCTTTAATCTTTGTCAATAACTGGCTTATTCTTTTTATTTTTTTAAGCTTATGAATGCATTTGGTAATGGAAGTCCTGCTTCTGCCTCTCCAAATCAACATTACCGTTCACTTAATTAATTACATCCTGAACTTGTTGCTTTCCAGAACCAGCTGTATTCAAGCCTAGCAGTGAAATTTAATTACAGGATGCAACTTTGCAGCTTCCTTTAATTATAATTTTTTTAAGTATGTAGTGCAATTCTGATAAAAGAGAATTGTGCAAGAACAGTAAAATAAAAAGTGCCTGCTTTTGTTTTTAAGCAAGAAAAATACCCTGCTGATTAATTACTTCCTAGTTTCACCTGGTGCTAATCTCATTAGCCCCCTAATTAGAGAATTCCCATTGCTGTGTTAGTATAAAATTAATCTGGCTGCAAAGCTTTTAACAACTTTTTGTAAGAGTTTAAAGGCTTCACCTGCTCAAAAAAATGAAGTTATCCACACACTCTCCACACACCCACACACACACATCTTTCTTTCTTTCCAACGTTTGTATACCGCTCCACATCTAAACAGATTCCAGAGCAGTGAACAACAAGAGATTAAAAGAATGAAACATGATATTAAAATCATTCTTTAAAAACAGAGTGGCAACAAAACCAAGGTTGCTCAGCCAAGGAATGCTTCCTGGAAAAGAGCTGTTTTCTTATTATTTCCCTCTTCTCCTCTTGGGACAGTTCCTGATGATTTGTGGTGAGGGTGTGAGGAGGGAAAATATACTCGGAAGGGGCCAGTCCTCCTTAAGCAGTGGAGGTGAGCTTGGCAGATTGAAAAGGAAAGAGGAGTAACTTTATTGCTTGGAGCCATAGGCCACCACAATATGCATAACAAGAAAAAAGAAAAGAAAAACAATCAGTACAGTCACATATTTGTATACATGTACACGCAAAGGAAAGAGGGAGAGATTGGTTCCTCCTCAGCTGCTCCTCTGCAAAGACCTGAAGCCTCCTTCTAGAGTCCCACCAAATGTGTCTGGTTGACCCTAAAGAAGACAAGAAAAAGAACTGCTTTTAAGAGCCAGCCCACCTCTCGGTTGTTCTTATTAACTTCTTTCCAGTGGGGGGCGGGGAGAGTCCTAGCTGACTTCTATAAATTCTCAGAGAGGAGGTGTGCTTCCAGATGGAGGGCTCCCAGCGCTACCAATCAGAAAGCGTTGTGCAGCAATTCCATCTTTTTTTTCCTGAATGGATCTTCTGTGTTAAGAAAAAAGATGGAAGAAGCGGTGGGAAATCACAGAAGTGGTATGAGTGGAAGATGATGTGTGCTCCCCCGCAAATTCTGTGGAAGAGGCAGGGTGCTAGTGTGGTAAAAGCCTGGCCTAGAAGCACCCTATGTTCCTGAGGCGATTGCTGCCTTTCCCCCTTCCTTTAATATGGCTGGTCTTCTCTGCTTTGCAAGGAATTGTTGCTATCCTTAAACAATTGGGAGTCAGAAATCCTTCATGATCTAGCGCAAATCACCCAGAGATCTGCCAATAGATCCTTATCTCCCTACTGCCCATGCCTGCTTTACAGAGTACAAGAGGCCAGGTCCCTGCCAGAAGGAGCTTACAGTTGAAAGCTCAGCACAGAGGAGAAGCAGGGCTAAGCAGTAAAAGAATAGGTAATTATTTCACTTTCATAATCTTAAAGTTACTTACAGTCTTAGTAGTTACCATAGGGCAGTGGAAGACACCTGTTCATCACATGTCACCAGAAACCCCATTTTTTTGTGGTTCCTATATAGGAATTTTTGCCTTTTTCATATTTATTAAGACACATGACAACATACTCCCACTAATGGAAGAGAGCTAGTTTTAGAAGTTAGAACCAATACATGTAGAAAACATGGACTTGTCTTCTGAGCTGGGAGAGTAGAATCACATCTGGACCTGCTTGCTCATTTGTTCCAGAGCCTAGTGTATATGTGTGCATGTTGGAGATTCCTGTCTCACAAGCCCCTGATTACAACAGCAAAACATGCATAAACCATCCCAAGCAACATAATGTGTACATTTAGCATGGGGCACTTAACTGTTTCTAGCTAGCACAAGAAGAAAGCAAGAAGAGAGAGTGTGTGTGTGTGTGTGTGTGTTGTGTATAGTAATAGGTAAATCAAGTAACAGAATCATTACGTAAATTCTCCTTATAGTTTGGGATGCTAGCAAAGTACTCCCTTTGGACTAATATAGTTTGAAGCTTCAGGTATGATGGAGGTTTAACAATAATTTAAGCACTTACGATGCACATTAAACTGAATGTTGTTGCTATTTTAAGCCACGAGACGGCAGCAAAGTAGCGTCACTCTAATCACAAGTACATTCTGTCTCCTAATAAAGAACATAGTTTAAGCTTGGCCTAGCAAACAAAAACATCAACAGACATCCAGTGTTTCTGCATTCTGTTCTTCTTGCGTTTGGCTGCTACTCGGGTCCCAACTTCGGCTGCTTCGTTCTCTATATCCAAAATTTGTTCCTGCTGACCCAGATTGGAAGATTCAAATCTTTCAAGAGCTGAAAGTTCTCCTTCAGTGATATGACACAGTATGTGGTGCTGTTGTATACTATCCACAGGTGAAAAGAGAATCCCCAGGAAAATGTAATTTCTGTTTCCCTCAACATAGTGGTTGGTTGTCTCTCTTAGTTTGCTCCTGCAGTGCAGAATTTCTGATGACAGATCCTGAAATCCTTGGATACTATGATCCTGATATTTCAACTATATACTATCTAGGGTTGCCAGGTTCAGAACATCCCAGGCCCTGAAACTGAGATCTAGTGATGGCCCCTGATGATGTCATGGGATGGGGCTCCAGTGGGGGTTACCAGAGGTGGACCCAAGGGCACCTATTTTGCCATACACAAGCTTTTTGCTACACAGTTCAACCCACTACTCCCGCTCCCAGACATTTCTTCAGAGTAACAATACAGAGAAAGCAATTTGTGGCAGAGCCCATTTATTGAAAGCAACAGGGAGTGGGGGGGGGGAGAAACCCATTTCACACACAGGCAAACTGAGGCAGTAGGCAATTAAAGTCAATGACTGCAAGGGAGAGTGTACGTTTGGGTTACATAATCGCAGCACACTTAAGTTCACAGACCAGAGAGCAGGCTTTTTTTAAAAAAACAAAAAACACCCCAGTTTATCCAGAGTATGTCACAATACAGAGAAAGGCATTTGTAGACAGGACCACTTCTCCAAGATTTATATTAAAGGGGATGGGAGACCAGGAAACCCATTTCACGCACAGGCAAATTGAGGCAGTAAGCAATTACGAGTCAATAACTGTAAGTGAGAGAGTTTGGGTTACATAATCACGGGGGCGTGTGTATAAAAGTGTGTTAAGTGTGTTAAAGTGTGGCCCAGCAAACAATCAGATGCATTATATAGCAAAAATTTGGGATTCCAGGCCCACATTTACAAACAGTTCAACCCACCACCACCACCCCTCTGCAAATGTATCCAGAGTAACAACACAGATAAAGCAATTTCTAGCAGAGCTGGCTTTTCCAACTCTGAAAGCAAAAAGGGGGAAAGAAGCCAGAAAAACCCATTTCTGACATACATACAAGTGCTTACCTGGGAGTAAGTCCCATTGAATTTGGTGAGACTTACTTCTGAGTAGACCTAGATAGGATTGCTGTATATATCCCATCATTTAAAAGCACTTGGCACACACAAGCAAATAATGCCAATGTATACTCTATCATGGTCATCAAAAATGTCATCTTAAGTTGCAGCACCATAAATTCAAAAGGATTTATATTAAGGATAGAATCCAACCACAATTCATATGTGCCAAAGGCCTTGGGGTATTGCAATTCTCCCCCCCCCCCGCCCCTTTCAGATTCCACAGTCTTCTCTCAATCTCCCTCCCTCCCACCTCACAGTAGCAGCAAGGGCTGGTTGGGGCAGGAGGGCAGTAGCTCAGTAGGGGAGACAGCCCCAGTCCACAGCTCCTGATGATCCCTTGTTCAGGGAAGGAACCTGGTGATAAGGCCTCGGATGGCCTTCTCTCTGTCCCATCAGCCAGGACAGCTAGACTGGTGGGGACGAGGGAGAGGGCCTTTTCTGTGGTGGCCCCCACTCTGTGGAACTCCCTCCCTAGGGAACTCCGTCATGCCCCCTCTTTAATGAGCTTCCGTCATGCATTAAAAACGTGGTTGTTCAGGCAGGCATTTGGGGTGGGTTAGGGTATTTTTTAAAAAAAATTATGGTAGAATTGTTTTAAATTGTTTTATGGTGTGTTGTACATCGCCCAGAGTGGCTGGGTGACCAGCCAGATGGGCGATTAATAAATTTAATAAATGAAATGAAATGAAATAAGTGGCGGCAAGAGAAACGGTCCTGCTTCCCACCCAGCCAGCCAGGCTACCACTGTTCTTGGCAGCAGTGGCTCCTCAGCTCATGTTCCTGCATGTGTTCCTCCTTCCTCCCCGTGGCATGGCCGCTGCTCCCACCTTGTACACCAAGTATCGGGAGACCTCAGCCAGGGCCCCTCTCAGGACAGCTTGTAGGAGGGAGCAGCTGGCCAAGCAGGTTGGTGGGCAGGCAGGCATGGCTCCATGGCCACGCATGATAGAAAGAAGCAGTGGGCCTGGGCTCCCTCCATTCTCTTTCCAGGGGCTTCCTCCTCCTGCTCAGGAGAAAAAAAACACCAGCAGCCAACGAGAGCTCTTGTCCAGAGATTCCCCCTGCACCCATCCTGCCTGGAGACTCAGGATGAGGCCTGGAAACCTTGGGCAAGGCCTGGAGACCTGGGAACTCTAATACCATCATGAAGCAAGTTTAATAAACTGTCTTTAGTCTTGGTAGCCAGAAATGGAGCAGTAATATCACTCTGCTGTTGCCCACTCTGCTGTCTAAAAGGACAGGGCTCTTGCAATTAGTAACACTTGGGGAGGAAGATCTAGAAGTATTGTGGCTAGACATTCTTTCAGCATCCCCTCAGTGTCATATGGTGTGGAAACCCTCAAAAATGGACATCAGCTCAGCAGCTGTGGTTTTCCAAAACATCGGTTGTGGCATGCAGTTCCTTCTTCTTAGAAAGTATCTTGATCCCTTTTTTTGCACACAGTTTGTTCCTAGTACTCTATTCACAGTTTTCTCCACTCCTCCCCTATGTTCTATTTCCTCCAGTGTTTTCTTAATGGGAGTTAAATCAGCAGTAATTCTTGCCTAGCTTCCTCCCTCAGTGCCTGTTGCTGGCTCAGGATTTCAGCAGGAATGTCTGGAGATATAGAGCTTTTCTAGACAAGAATTTTATTGTGCACTCATAACTCTTCACTCATGATTGTTTATGAGTACTTTAGATGACATTGTCACTCCAGTTTTGCTTGCAGTTTTTAAAAACATTTTTTGGGGGAGTTTGGGTTTTTTGCGGGGTGGGGAAGAGCTTGGAAAGTCCAGAATTATTCCTGAAAGTGAAACAAAGGGCTAGTCCCCACTAGTGTAGTTGAGTTATTCTCTTATACCACGGTGCCACCTAGAGGTTATGTAGTGGAAAGTACAGAAAGGCAGGAAAGGAAAATAACCCATGTAGACCCTTACAGGGTCGTTGGGAAGCCAGAATAAGGGGGAAGAGCAACAACAGAGTGGGGGAGAAAGACAGTAGATGGAAAGCTTCCAGTGGAAACACCATGAGGACCCAAGGAAACATATCTGGAAGGAGGGTTCCCACCACCTAGAAGGGCTTCAGACTTCCCTCCTGCTGGAAGGAGTGGAGGGAGGAGGCGGAGCCATCAATCATGTTACAGGAACCAATGATCAGTCTTCTGTCCTGATTTTTCCATGCCTCCATGAAAAGGTAGAGCGGAGGGAAGCACTATGAGAGATGCCTGTATACAGGGCCAGTCTAAATCCTGGAAAGGATCCGGAATCAAAAGGACCGGTTTGTAGTGGGATAAAATGCCAGGTGTGAAGAGAGCCCATATTCTCTTTTTTGTGTGTGTATTTCCCTGCCTCTTTTCCAGTTTCTTCCCTCTTTTTTCACTGTCTCCCATTTCTCCCCTCTCGCCCCTCTTGTTTTCCATCTGTTTTGTCTTTATTTTCCCCTTTTATTTCCCCCCTCTTGCTCTGTTTCCATCTCCTTCCCCCCCTTTTGTTTCCTCTCTCACTTATCTCTCCCTTTTCCCATCTCTCCTATTTTCCCTCTTTATTTTCCCTCTCTCTCCCATTTCATGTTTTCTGCCTCTTTTCCCCAGTTTTCTGCCTTCCCCATCTCTTTTTCCATCTCTGTGTGTTTTCTCTGCATGTGTGTTTTCTCTCTCCCCATTTGTGACAAAATGAAGGAAACTGATAGATATCCTCAGATGCAAGCCAGTGGAAGTTGGCAGGTGGGAGCCTGGGGATGATCAAGCCAGACAGAAGCCAGTGGAGGTACCTGGAATAGTGCTGATGGATGGTAGGGGATGAGCCAGCCTGCTTACCATATGTGAGTTTGCCTTCCAGGGAAGTGTTAAACCAGTAAGGTTTTCTCAAGGAGACTCCTGCAAGCAATTAAGAAAACCAACAAGACTTAATCAACTTGAGGACAGTTCCGTTTCTTCTTCTCCTTCCTGTCCCCCCGCAATTGCTCTTCCCTAAAAAAACCGTGGAGACATTCAGCATTACCCTTTGTCTTCTTCTAAGCCATGGGTTGCTAAGACCATGGGTATCATGGGAAGCTGTTCACTGTGGTTGTGTCATCCCTCACCTAGGGATGTCAGAGAATTCCGCGACGGATCTCCGTGAGGCCGAATGCCAGTGCATTCGGCCCCCCGAAATCCATTGCAGAACGGCCTGCCACCCCCCCCGCCCCCCACGGATCCCCCCCGGGACGAGACTTACCTGGGGCGGATGTTTCGGATGGTGGTGGCGGCGGCTGGTCTTCTGACCGGCTGCCACCGCCACCATTTGCAGTCTGTGTTTTTTTCTTTCGTTTTTTTCCCCCATAGATGTGATAGGCTACGTAAAGACTTACGTAGCCTATCACGTCTGGGTAAAACAAAAAAGTGTACGCAAATGGCGGCAGCTATGGCCGCCGCCATTTGCGTTCCTTATTTTTCGCCGTCTTAGTCTACCTAAATATTTATGTAGACTAAGACGAAGACAAGAAAGGGGAACGCAAATAGCGCCCAGCATGCTATTTGCTTTCCCCTTTCTTTTCTTCATCTTAGTCTACGTAAATATTTATGTAGACTAAGACGGTGAAAAATAAGGAACGCAAATGGCGGCGGCCGTAGCCGCCATTTGTGTACACATTTTTTTTTTTACCCAGAGCCCTCCGCGGCTGGAAATCCGCCTGCAGCTGGCCCTGGCCTGGCCCTGGCCAGCTGCTCCATGGAGCCGCCGCGGAGCACAGCCGGCTGTCGAGGATTCCGGGGGGGGAGGACCGGATCGCCTCCCCCCATTGAGGATTCCGGGGGGAGGGACGGAATGCCTCCCCCCCCCCACCATGAACAGAATCTGCAAAAAGGTAAGTCACTTTCGTACATCCCTACCACCCACTGGATTGAACAGAAGATGGTGGAATGCATATTCAGATGCTGGCGGATATCGCAAGACAGAAGCTGGATAAAGTTTCTGGATGTAAGCTGGTAGAAGTTTGCTTCTGGAAGCTAGCTGATGGAAGCTCAGTGAATATTTGTGGATTAGAGACAGGACCAGCCCCCTCAAAAGACCCTTGGAGCACTGAAAGCCATCAGCCCTGATGACACTAGTTATCTTCATTTTTTTTTCTTGAAATAAATGGTCTAGCTGTGGCTTTCATGCTCTTCACAGAGCCATCCCTCTCTGCCCACTCCCTCTTCTCGAATTGCTACACACCCTTCTTTGACCATCCCTCTCTCTTTCTCCACCCTTAAGGATGGCCTAAAAATAATTCTAAATAAAAATACGTTTTAAAAAATGTTTGCCCAAAGGAAGTCTTCTTGTCACTATTTTCACCCTGTGCCACCACAAGTAATGGTCATGTAAGAAAAGGAACATGCCAACAAAGTCATGTATAGGTTTGCATCTCATGCCAATAAAATTATCTTGATGGACATTAGAATGATGCTGGCTCAATCCTGTTCTCAAATGTTCCAGTAACTTATTTTACGATTTAACTGGCGGTAAGCAATGTGGTGCCCACAGGAGCCAGTGTGCCCACACGCAACTCTTCCCTCCACCTACCAAGTGTCCTGACGATACTGGTGATTTTCTCTGTTAGCCCAGGAGCATATGTAGAAAAATCATGCCCCATGCCAGAATTAGTGAAAAGAATCATAGAATCATAGAATAGTAGGGTTGGAAGGGGCCTACAAGGCCATCGAGTCCAACCCCCTGCTCAATGCAGGAATCCAAGTCAGAGCATCCCTGACAGATGGCTGTCCAGCCTCGTCTTGAATGCCTCCAGTGTGGGAGAGTCCACCACCTCCCTAGGGAACTGGTTCCATTGTCGTATTGCTCTAACAGTCAGGAAGTTTTTCCTGATGTTCAGTCGGAATCTGGCTTCCTGTAACTTGAGCCCATTATTCCGTGTCCTGCACTCTGGGATGATCAAGAAGAGAACCTGGCCTTCCTGTCTGTGACAACCTTTCAAGGACTTGAAGAGCGCTATCATATCTCCCCTCAGTCTTCTCTTCTCAAGGCTAAACATGCCCAGTTCTTTCAGTCTCTCCTCATAGGGCTTTGTTTCCAGTCCCCTGATCATCTTTGTTGCCCTCCTCTGAACCCTCTCCAGTTTGTCTGCATCCTTCTTAAAGTGTGGTGCCCAGAACTGGACACAGTACTCCAGATGAGGCCTAACCAGTGCTGAGTAGAGGGGAACTAGTACTTCCCAGGATTTGGAAGCTATGCTTCTATTAATGCAGCCCAAAATAGCATTTGCCTTTTTGCAGCCACATCACATTGTTGGCTCATATTCAGCTTGTGATCGACAACTATTCCAAGATCCTTCTCGCTTGTAGTGTTGTTGAGCCACGTATCCCCCATCTTGTAACTGTGCATTTGGTTTCTTTTTCCTAGGTGCAGAACTTGGCATTTATCCCTATTAAATGTCATTCTGTTGTTTTCTGCCCAGTGCTCCAGTCTATCCAGATCACTTTGAATTTTGTTTCTGTCTTCCAGGGTATTAGCTATCCCGCCCAATTTTGTGTCATCTGCAAATTTGGTCAGCATTCCCTGCACCTCCTCCTCCAAGTCATTAGTAAAAACGTTGAAGAGCACTGGGCTCAGGACTGAGCCCTGTGGTACCCCACTCGTTACCTCTCCCCAGTTTGAGAAGGTCCCATTAATAAGCACTCTTTGAGTCCGATTCTGCAGCCAACAGTGGATCCACCAGATCGTTGTATCATCTAGCCCACTTTGCGCTAGTTTGCTCATCAGGATATCATGGGGCATTTTGTTGAAAGCTTTGCTGAAGTTGAGGTATATGATGTCTACAGCATTCCCACGGTCCACAAGGGAGGTTACTTGACCAAAAAATGAGATCAGATTCATCTGGCACGACTTGTTTTTGACAAATCCATGTTGGCTTCGAGTAATCACTGCATTGTTTTCAAGGTGCTTACAGATGGATTGCTTTATCATCTGCTCCAGAATTTTCCCAGGGATTGATGTCAGACTGACTGGTCTGTAGTTCCCAGGTTCCTCCTTTTTACCCTTTTTGAAGATAGGGACAACATTAGCCCTCTTCCAGTCGTCTGGCACTTTCCCTGTCCTCCATGATTTCTCAAAGAGAATAGACAGCGGTTCTGAGAGTTCTTCTGGCAGTTCCTTTATTACTCTAGGATGCAATTAATCTGGCCCTGGAGATTTGAACTCATTCAAAGTAATTAGGTGTTCCTTGACCATATGCCTATCGATCTCAAGCTGCAATCCTGCCCCTTCAGTCTGTACTTTGCCTTTGCCAGGGGGGTCATAGACCCTCTTTTGGGAGAAGACTAAGCCAAAGTAGGAATTGAGCACCTCTGCCTTTTCTTTGTCATCTGTTATCGTTTTGCAATCCTTATTTAATAGCTGAACCACCATTTCTTTCCTCTGCCTTTTACTATGCACGTAGCTGAAGAAAGCCTTTTTGTTGTTTTTAGCATCCCTCGCTAACCTCAGCTTGTTCTCAGCTTTAGCCTTCCTGACACCATCCCTGCAATTCTGTGCTACCTGCCTGTACTCTTCCTTTGTTACTTGGCCTTCTTTCCACTTCCTATGTGTGTCCTTTTTTGTTTTCAGGTCATCCCTAAGCTTTTTGTGAAGCCACATTGGCTTCTTCCACCTTTTCTTCTTGTTGGAATCGTTTGTGCCTTGAGAATTTCCTTTTTTAAAAGCTCCCACCCATCTTGGACTCCTTTTCTCGTTAGCATCGCTTGCCATGGGACCTTACTGATCATTGTTCTGAGTTTATTAAAATCAGCTTTCCTAAAATCCAGGGTACATGTTTGACTACACTCGGCTTTTGCTTCCCTTAGAACCAAGAACTCAAGTACAACATGGTCGCTTTCCCCCAGAGTTCCTGTAACTGCTACTTTATCCACTAAGTCATCTCTGTTGGTTAGGATCAAGTCCAGGATAGCCGATCCTCTAGTTCCTTCCTCTACTTTCTGCAGGAGGAAGTTATCTGCCACACAAGTCAGGAATTTCCTGGAGGGGCCATGTTTTGCAGAATTTGTCTCTGAACAAATATCGGAGAAATTGAAGTCCCCCATTACTACTACATCATGCTTCCTTAAAACATTGGCTATTTGCTTTTCAAAAGTTTCATCCTCGTCTTCTCCTTGATTGGGTGGCTGGTAGTAGACTCCGACGACCAGGTTACTTTTATTCTTTGCTCCGTTTATTTTGATCCAGATGCTCTTGATGGGGCTAACAAGCTCATCCTCCTGTATTTCTGTGCAGAGATATGTATTTTTCACATACAGTGCAATTCCACCTCCCTTTCTGTTCCTCCTTTTCTTTTTGAACAAGTTATATCCTTCAATTGCTGTATTCCAGTCATGAGTGTCATCCCACCAAGTCTCAGTTATACCTATCAAGTCATAATTTCCCTCCTGTACTAAGAGTTCAAGTTCATTCTGTTTGTTTCCCATACTCTGGGCATTAGTATATAGACATCGAAGACCATGTGCTTCATAGTCTGGCTTTCTTCCTACATGTGTCTGAAGACTATTATTGGGCACTATCAGAGCTGTTCTCTCCGTTGTGGTGCATGAGCCTTCGTCCATTGTTACCCCCAGCTTTACATCTCCCTCCCCCATAGGATTCAGTTTAAAGCCCTCCTGATGAAGTTCTTCATGCTGTGGCCAAAGACATTCTTCCCAGCCCTTGTGAGGTACAACCCATCCCTTGCCAGCAGTCCATCTTCCAGGAAGAATAGCCCGTTGTCCCAGAATCCAATCTCTCACGCCGGCACCACCTTCATAGTCACCCGGAGTATTTTTCTTTCCCTTTCTACCCCTCCTCTAACTACTGGAAGGATGGATGAGAAAACTATCTGGGCCCCAAAGTTCTTGAGTTTCCTCCCCAAAGCTTCAAAGTCTGACGTGATTTCTTCGTAGCTCCGCTTGGCGGTATCATTTGTTCCCACATGGATGAGAAGAAAGGGATACCTGTCAGTGGGCTTTATGAGTGCAGGCAACCTTTCAGTCACATCTCTAATCCATACCTGGCGAGTCCATGGGTCTTCGTGACATACTTAGGTCTCGATCCCACGCAGCAAGGAGTCTCCCACTACTACCACTCTTCTCTTCTTATTGTTGTAGGCCTGGGTTTCATTGCCTCTGTTTGACTGACCTTCAGCCTCTTGCTCACTCTCATGTAGGTTCCCCTGTGATTCTTCCTCTGCAGGCTGTCCTCCAGTCTCATCCGCAAGTACCTGGAGGCGGTTCCACATCTCCACTGCTTCCACTGGTGCAGAGTGGCGTCTAGTTCTTCTTCTCCTGTCACCCTTTTCCAAGGAGTATCCTCTATTCCATTTTTCTTCACCTCAGCATTTCCCACTGCCTCATCTTGCTGTTGCTCTTCAAGCTTCTGGTCTTCCCTTTGCTGCTGTAGTTCCACATTCTGTCCAAGAACTCTTCGTGTTCTCTTATTCCCCGGAGGGTTGACAGTTGCCGCTCCAGTCCACTTACTTTTTCTTCCAGCAGCGTGATCAACTTGCACTTGTTGCAGGTGTAGGCCATGTTGTTCTCAGGCAAGAAAACAAACATTGCACACACCTTGCAGGTCACCACCACTGGAGAGTCCTGTCCTTCCATTGCCTCTTTTCCCTTTTTGTGTCTAGCTTTGTGATTGTTCTAGACTAGCCTGTGCCTGCTCCTCTACTCAGTAGAGGTTAAAAGCGGAGTCCCACTGGTGTGGAAGTGTGTGTTACAAGACAAAAAAATGAAAAAAAGTTAGTTAAAAAATAAAAATTTAAAAAATGTGCAATTGGTTTTATTTGATCAGAAACTACCTGTACTTACATAATTTCCATGGTGTAATTCTACAGTGTGTGGCAAATAGTTTTGATGACATCTTCAAGATGGCCACCATCAAAATTCACAAAAACATTAATATCTCTGTAAATAGTGGATGGATTTTAATTTATAAGGTCTCATTTTAAAGATAAATCAGACAGCTACAGAATAATAATTTCCATGGCGTAACTGGTGTGTGACGCATAATATTGATGTCTTCAAGATGACAAGCAACTGGACAGTTTTCAATGCAGCATTGCAAGATGTTCCTAAGCAAATAACATGTGTATCTATTCTACCAATCATACCCACTGCCACAACAGATTGTTCAATTCAGTTGACATTTTTGCACCAACTTGAAAATTTAACTAAACACATTTGTGGAGCAAAATCATGATGTGTTGTTACATTAGATTTGGGTCTCTATAAAGCCAGTACAGCAAAACTAATAATGTCTCAACACCATCTTTGTGATCAATTTGTTTTACAGCCTGGTGAACGGCGCATATGCATGGCGTTACTTCATGCAGTTGTCACTTACACTGATGGATCCAGTATTCCTGAAATGCGGGAGGTCTGGTACGATGAGAGCACTGTGCATCACATCATCATGGGGAAAGACCGTTGACGTGCTGTAGAAGCTCAAATATGTACATTCATTGCACTGTACAACTGCTACCTAGAAATATTCTTTAAGAAGCATTCATGTGAAGAAATCTGTAAGAAGGTTGAAAACCTACAAGGCAAATCTGATTTTACCAAAGGCAATGATATTGAAGATCTGTTAACCACTACAGATAAATGCAATCTCTCTGGACAAATAAGGGAATTTCATGAGCTCCAAGGACAATCAAACCCAACATTTAAAATGATGCAAGAACACATGGCAGTGGTGGAGTGTTTGTTGCAAGTAATTAGGGTCTATTTACACAGCATCCTAAGGCCCTGGCTCGTTATTTTTTTTAACAGCACCAATAGCTGACCAAGTATCTGAAGAGATATCATGCATGGCAGGGATACCATTTGGGCCAGCAACATTGCGTAAGCATCATCAGAACTCAAAAGCAGCAGCCACTAAACAAGATACAGCAATAAATTAACTGCGTATCGAACTGAAACAGACTGGAAATACATTTTCAGATGATAGGCCTGAACTCATTAACATTGCAGCCAAGGCAGTTCTCAGTGGAAAAAACTGCAAAGGATGTTAGTCGACTGTGTTTTCTCAGTATCATATTGTGTGAAGATTTCAAAATACGGAGACTCATCTCAGAAACTAGTTCCACGAATCTATGGGATCCAGTCAAGAACAAACTAAATTTGTGTTCAAGTGCAAAGAAGAAAATAAAAATGAATGTGGCCGGTGTTGTTAAAGAGTTAAGTGCAGACAGTTCACTATTTGCCCGACTACTGATTATAGCTAGATCACAGCACCAAACTGGTTTATGTGAGACATTGGGACACTATGAAGTCTCTGCTGTACTACGATCACTGTTTAATACTGAAGGAACTATGCATCCATGTCAGCAACTACTACACAGGACTTTGACAATAACGAAACAAGGCCTACACAGCTATGCTGTAGCCTCACAGAGACCACACAAAGTAAACAACACATGACACCAACAGTTATATACAGACATTTCTTCACAGTTCATAATTGTGTATTTTGAAAATATTGAGAGTAAATATAATTGTGTATGCATATTGGGTTTTGGTTACATTGTGTTCCACACCAAGACACAAACTGGTGCCAGGCACTGGGAAACTGATTCATTTGCTTTTCCTCTACAGTGAATCACTTTGATTGAAGATAGCTGACCAAGCTTTATCCAAATCACCAGGAGTCTCTGCTGATAAGCTTGTCTGTGTACACTGACAAGGAGAAATTTTGGAGGCTGTGAGAACATGCCATCTTTCTGACACCTCTCATTAACGGCTTTCAGAACTTGGGCCCCAGGAAGAAGCGTGTTGTATTCACATACAAGAGTTAAGAAGCTGGAGATGCTGCCGGGATATTTGATCCTTTTTGTCTATTCCACATTACTCTTTTAGTGAAATGGAGACAAACTAAAGGAAGCCAGGCGTGTCCATAAAGAATCGATGCCCATTGGTCCTCACTGCAGCTGAGAAGGATTTTGGGCAGTTGGAAAAAGTCTAGCATATTTTGTATTATACAGTCTCCGGTAGACATAAATTGTTAAATTTGGAAAGCGAGTCAGAAAATAGCCTGCAGGCTCCTTGATTATGGCCTTCACCCTGAAATGGAGGAAAATATGAATCCTTTTATTACAAATAGGTAAGTAAGCGCTGGTAAGCGTTGCATTTCAGAACATCATTGCCAGTTTCCCAAGACCCCTTTTCTGCTTATGGGCCATTCTTCTAAAGCCTGGTTTCAGGAAGCAAGGCAGCTATCACCAAGAATGATGCTTTCTGTCCTATTGTATCTGCACACTCCTTCCTTATATAATGATACAGAATGTGAAAAGAGATGCTACGCAACTGTTAAAAGCCCAGGAGCCTCTCAGGGGCTGGCTTGGTAAACTTATTTTCCCCTTCCCTAAGATCCTAGTGCATGACACTCCATCTTTCTTTGCCAGTCCACTTACTTCCTGCCATCACCTCAAGCTTCTCTTATCCATAGGATTATGTGAGGTTTTGCCTCAGCCCCATCTTGTTGGCCGCTAAAGCTCCTAAGGGCACAGTTCTATTGATTGTGCCCTTGATGATCAGAAGCCCCCGAACTCAGAGGCTTCCAATTTTCCAGTGAAGGGTGGAGGAGTGGCGGCAGCGAACTTCACCTCCCCGTCCTCCTGCCCTGCATTTTTTGCTAGGTGGGCTGTTTTGCCCGTCTAGTGATGGCACTTTGCAGGGGGAGGGAAGGAGGCTGGAAGAGGCTCAGGATAGCTTATATCCTCACCTCTCTGGTCTCCTCCTCTCACTGCCCACCAAAATGCCCCCTTTTCCCCCTCTCCAAGGTCACTTTTCCAACTTCAGAAAGCAGCTGAAGTTCCGTCCATGCTGGCTGCAAGGGGCAGGGCGAGTGGGGTCAGATCTTCGACTCCCCCTTCCAAGGTTAGAGCACTGTCTCTGACCTCAGAGGGGGCAATCGCCAGCATCCTATGTCCCCTCAGACAATATCTAGGGGCTATACGATTGATCTCTAAATTTCTCAAATAGCAAACTTTAAAAACAACACCAGCCCTATCTGCAGGCTTATTGTAAGGAATTATTCGACTAAATGCCTCTGCTACCCATTGTTTCCTCAGATTCCTGCATTTTAGAATGTGTAGCCATTGCCTGAGGCCTGTCTTACTTCCTTTAGACACCTGACACTCAGCTAGCTTGCCTACCTGCTCAGCATAGTTGTATCTTGCCAACCACTAACACACAGCCTCTTCTGTCCTTAGACTCCATGAATTTTTTCCACAGCCACCTTTTAATTGCCCCTTCTTTTTCTCCCTTTCTCTTCTGCTTTTTTCTCAGGCTGCTCTCATTCCTTATCTACTCTTCCTCAGGTGCTTGTTTTTCACTCCACAGATTGTACTGAGCCTATCCTCTAGAACCCTTCTTCTTGGCTTCCTTCCCCTTGGCTCTCTACTCCTTGCAACTTCTTCCCACTGAGATTTCCAGCTCTGATCACAGACTGCGTGGGTTCGCATGATCATGGAGGGGAAATAAGCCATGGTGGCTTATTTTCCCTCCCTGTGTATTGCCGGTCATGAGCTGCCTAATTAGCACAATTACCCTCATGAGACACAGGTTTGTTATGATGTCCAAACCCTGTGTGCATGGGTGGATGGGGTGGTTTACCAACCACTCAACAACCCTAGAACAAGTCATAGTTTTCAGGGTGGTTTGTAAATCACCCCAGTCATTTACCCTCGCCGAGTTCGGATGTCATGACAACCCGTGCATGGTGAAGGGTCATTATGCTAATTAGGTAGCTCGTGACTGGCATGGGCAGGAACAGTAAATAAGCCACTGTGGCTTGTTTTCCCTCTGTGGTTGTGTGAACCTGGTCAAATTAAGGGGCTGTTCACACAACACACTAGCCCACACTCAGTGGTTCAGTGTGGGTTGTTTTGAACCGTAGGTTGTTTATTGAACGGTGGGTTATTGTGTTGTCTGAATGCAGCCAGGGTGGCTTATTAACCATGCAGTAGGGCTTATTTTTCTCAAACAACCCTCCTTGAGAACCCATGGCTTGTTGTTGGGTTGTTCAGAGTGGTTAATAAGCCAGACTGCATGATTAACAAGCCACCCTAGCTGCGTTCAGACAAGATGATAACCCACCTTGCTGAAAACATGCTGCGTTCAGACTACACACTAACCCATGGTTCAACAAACAGCCCATGGTTCAAAACAACCCACACTCAACCACTGAGTGTGGGTTAACGTGTTGTGTGAACAGCCCCTAAGCTTGTGTAGGAAGGCTTTTCTCAGCTCCAAAATTACCTTCAGTTCACAAGCTGGATGCTACAAGTGTTCCATCCATTGCTGGCAACTTTTCTTACATCATTCCAACTATCCAACAGATATCAGACATTTCATTGTTGCTGCCAAAAATCCACAGCCTTACAAACATAGATTTTGTATGGCCATAACAGGCCAGACAAGATGCAATCCAAGAGATCAGTGATCAGAATCTCCTTTGGATTTCATATTTTGTTCTTATTTCAAGTTGCTAATTTGGTTGTAGACATGATACTGGGTGAAGGGGTTTAAGCCTTTTCTCTGTGTCATTTGCCTGTTCTAAATCCCACCCCCTATTTCTGAAACAAGGAAATGGCACAAGAGAAAAAGATAAAAATCCCAACTCTACATCACCAAACAAATTAGCAGCTCCACATACTGCTCTGAAGTACCAAAAAAAAGTTGCAGAATCCCATTTAGTTTGACCTCTTGTCTCTCAAAATCCAAACTGCACAACTGCAATCATAAAAAAACTAGGGATGTACGAAACTCACTTACCTTTGCTCCGTCCCTCCCCACGGAATCCTCGACGGGGGGGGGGGGGTGATCCGGTCCTCCCCCCCAGAATCCTCGACGGCCGGCTCCGCTCCATGGCCAGGGCTGTCTGCAGCCGGATTTCCGGCCACGGACGGCCTGGTGCAGCCACAAATGGCAGCCACCGTAGTGGCCGCCATTTGCGTCCGGCCAGACAACCGTGATAGGCTACGTAAGAATTTACGTAGCCTATCATGGCTAACCTAAACAAAAAACAAAAAAAACGCAGCATACGCAAATGGCGGTGGCTACGGTGGCCACCATTTGCGTTCCCTATTTTTCACTGATTTATCTTACGTAAATATTTACATAGGCTAGAATGGCAAAAAATAAAGGAACGCAAATAGCATCCACTACACTATTTGCGTTCCCCCTTTTTTTCGCCGTTTTATCTTACGTAAATATTTACGTAAGATAAATTGGTGAAAAACAGGGAATGCAAATGGCGGCCGCCATAGCCACTGCCATTTGCATACGCTGTGTTTTTTTGTGGGTTTTTTTGAGGTTAGCTGTGATAGGCTACGTAAATTCTTACGTAGCCTATCACAGTCCAAGGATGGCAATGGCGGCAGCAGCAGCCCTGCCGCAGCTGGCCAGGAGACCAGCCGCCGCCGAATCCGCCCCAGGTAAGTGCCATCCCGGGGGGATTCCGCGGGGGGGCAGGAGGCCATTCCGCCACGGATTCCGGGGGGCTGGATTCTAAAGAATCCGGCCTCGCTGGAATCCGTGGCGGAATTCTCCGCCATCCCTAAAAAACCAAAAACAACGATCAAGCAATTCCTCTACCTACAAAGAGGAAAAGAGCCTGCCAGCAGGAAACAGGAATATACTAATTAAAGGGCTGGTTCACTAATGCAGTGGTTTGGAAGCAAACAACTAATTAAAGGGAGAGTAGCTTCTAGAAGCAGGAGTTGCTTAAAAAACAACAGGGACTGTGAGAAGAGATTAGCTCAAATCAGTTAGATTTGCTGACTGAGTGTTACAGTCCTAAGCATTCATTGAACCAAATAAGACTTACATCCAAGTAAACACACTTTAAAAAGTTCACCTGTAAGGATGAACATTGCTAGATTTTTATGGGGAATATAGGAAGTGCTGTATGGAAGCACTGTTTTATTTCCACTTACAGCTGACTGCTGAAAAGTAAAGCCTTGGAAGTGCTAGAGGGCACTAGTCTGGAAGCAGCTGCAACTCATCAAGAGTTTGGACCACTTTATCCATAAGAATAGATTCAGGACAGCTAAAAGAAAGTACTTTTTCCATACTATACATGATTAGCATATATAATTTGCTGTCATAAGTTGTGAGCATGGCCACTGCTTTAGAGGGCTTAAACAAAGGATTTAAACAAATTCATGGAGGGTTAATCGGTCTATCAACAGCAGTCTATCAACAGCAAACCATTTTCAGAGGCCAGGCCATACACCTCGCTGCAGCCATTTTTGGAGGACAAAGAACAGGAGTGAGCTTTTTCCTTGATACCCTGCATGTGGAACTTATTTTCTAAGAAGCTCTGCCTGGCCAGCTTTTAGAAGGAAAAGTTAATTATGAGCATTTAAATATTACTAAAAGCAGAGGGCAGGATTGGTATTAAACATCTTTTAGAAAGGGTTTTTAATAGCTTTTAATAGCTCTGCTGCTGAAGTATCTCTGGTTTTAGTAATATTTACAACACATGGGCAACTTCAAGAGGATTGGGGGCCATCTTTGCCCCCCAGACATCCTCCCCATGCTGACCATGTGGCCCCAAGTTCTAATAGAGAAAAAACCTTGCAAGCTAAATTTGACCCTTTTAGTGCTCTGCAGCAGCTATGGAGTACTAAAATAGTCAAATTTAGCTTGCAAACAAGTTAAATTCAACTCTTTGGGCACCCCATAGTGCTACAGACACCAATTTTTTCCTCTAAAAAGGGGGGGGCAGGGGCCACACGTGGCCAAAGGCCACATATTACCCAAGCTTGATTTAAATGTTTGTAGCTGGTCGCAAAATTGCTACCTATGTCAGTGGTAGGCCTGAAAAAGTGCCTCCCACCCCCATAATGGCCCCTGGCCTGTAACCAAGTCAGCAGTAGTTTTAGAGGGGCCTGGAGATCCATGCTTTCTGCTTTGGTTCATTATTAAGTGCAATTCTCTTGCTAGTGGGCCTCTTGGCTGGTAAGAGGAGTCAAAGGTCGATATCCTCGCCTCAGCACATTCCATGCTAACAAGCTCCAAACCGTGTATCTTATCAGGGCCTAGAATGTACCTGAGAAGTGAGGTTATGTTTATGCTATGCTACAGGTGTCTCTGCTGGGAAAGTTCTGATTGTTTTCCTTCTGAACGAGCACTGTTAGTCTATAATGAGAAAGTTGCAGATGAACGCTAGTTAACTCTTGCTTCTGTCATGCTGCCCCATTGCTAACATGTATGGTATAAAACCCAGTATACCCCATGGCTCTGGGCTCAGAGAAACTGTCTGATCCAACCATTGGGTACGCCTGTGCACTGTAAGTACTCAATAAAGTCTCCCTGTAAGCAAACCTGGATCT
Organism: Heloderma suspectum; assembly: GCF_057233095.1. NCBI lineage: Eukaryota > Metazoa > Chordata > Lepidosauria > Squamata > Helodermatidae > Heloderma > Heloderma suspectum. The sequence goes on from NC_139461.1 coordinate 173,383,868, forward strand.
GGCTTATCATTATCTCAGCACCTCTAAATTCTGGAAGCCCACTGCAGGGGAAACCCCCCCCCCCAAGTTTTCCCTCTTGCCTTGAGAACTGCAGAGGATGCCCTACTCTCTGTGCCTCCATAGCCAGACATGGACAGTGGAGATCAGTTCAAGATCCTCCTTTGTTCAGGATTTGCATGCAAGCTGCTGCAGGAGGAAGATCAAGGCACAAAAGCAGCCAGTCAGTGAATCCTATGCAGAAGGCCAGGCCAGCAACAAAACTGAAAGAAATCAACTGGCACTTACGCCTTTGGCTTCTCGTTGAAGTGCTCACCCATATTTCTGATTAACCTTAGTAAATCTGTCATACATTTTTCATAATGACGCTTGTTTTGTTCTTGTTTCTTCTTCCCCCTTTTCCCCTTGTCACTGGACAAATCAACCATAGACGCCAACACTTCTTCATCAATCTGAAAAAGACTCACATCCTTGTTATTACTTTGGTTCCATAAAACCCACTCTTCCCAAGAGAGTTCACTCCTGCGAGCTGGCAGATTCCCAGTCACAAAAATAGGATAGTCTATATTCAGCAAGAGGACACTAAAATGTGATATATATTAATTAATAAAATAGTTTCCATATATTGCTTGGTAGATTTAGCAATATTTAAAATCTGGTAGTGTTGCAAATCAATTCATGTACATCAGAACTGCCCTTGCAGGGTGTTGCAGGCAAGCCCATGGAAGGAATGATGGACAGCTGAGACCACAGTGAAATGTGGGTGGAGCTAGTGGCAATTGGAGAAAGTCGAAGAAGGGCCAGGATTGTTAGGGAGAGATCAGGGAAGGAGGGAGAGGAGTTAGGATGGAGAGATAGTGAGAGGAATTAGGGACCAGAGGCAGTTAGTCAGTGAGTAGAATCAGACAGGTTGTGAATGAGAAGAGATGGAGAGAAGCTACTGAAAGCAGAGCTGTGGTGTGGAATAATGGAAACATTATTATTATTATTAATCAGTTATTGCTTGTTCTGAACTGACCTGTTCAAAAAATAAATATATGTTTACATTTTTAAATACCTGTTTAAAATCTGGGTACATTTGAAAATCAGCATATCTCAGCCCAGGTGCTAAGAATGTAAGGAGGAAAGTCCTACTGCTTTCTCTAAATCAGTAGGTGGTGGCAGCTTTTGGAAAGTCCTGGCAAAAGCATGGATTCAGTGACCTCTAGGGGCCAGAACCCTAGAGGGAACCCCTAGTTACGCCATACAGGGCCGGTTTGCACAACACGGAGAACCATGGTGTATGCAGACAACATTTTGAATATGTAGCCCCCTGCTCAGGAGTTGATATGTCATGCAAACCCAGCCACCAAAGTTTCTTTGATGGTTAAACAACCCTCACATAACCCTACAACAAACTGAGGGTTATGCAAGGGTTGTTTAAACATCAAACAACCCTAGGTGGCTGGGTTCATTGCATATTCAAAATGTTGCCCAGCATGCACTGCAATTAATCATGGGTTAAAAACTCCCAGAGAGACAGGCATGTTGTGCAAGCCAGGTTGCTGGGTCTGACCAAAATAGCAGTTGCTCAGCAGCAATTTATAGATATTGAGTCAATCATGCAAGAACCAGTTGGTGGAGAGCAGAACCACTCTTGAAAGCAGACTAACCCTACATATGGTAAATAGGTTGGGTGAATCAGACCGTAGCTCAGCCTTCCTCAACTTGGTGATCTCTAGATGTTTTGGACTATACTCCCAGCATTCCTGATAATTGCCCATGCTGGCTGGGGCTGATGGGAGTTGAAGTCCAAACATCCGGAGGGCACCAGGTTGGGGAAGGCTGCATTAGCTGCATGTTATGAGCATATGGTGCTTTCAGGCCTGGTAACACATGATGAACCACAGGCATGGTCAATCCAGAAGGGAAAAAGGCCAAATGTAGTTGTACAAATCAACATAACATAATTAAAATGAGGGTTGCAGGAAAGCTTTCCTAGTGCCTCTTGCCCAGCCAATAGGTTACCTTTTCCATCCAGTCCTTGAAAGGATCCTCCTTGCAATTCAAAGCCTTCTTGATGTCAGTGGTATCGCTGACAATGGTAACATTCCAGCGCTTAGCGTTTCCTGCCTTAATGGCACGTATCTCATTTCCAACCTCTCTTAAGAACTTGTACTTTCTGGCAAAGAGAAGGCAATCGTAAGAACAGCACTCCACTGCTGCCAGGACAATAAGCTGCGCGGATGACTCATGAGGCCCAGATGCTTCTGTGTAGCAAAGCAGGTTGGCCTCTGAGACAGGGAGAGACCACAGCTCAGTGGTGGACCACACACTTTGCATACAGAAGGAGGTCTCGGTTTCAGTCCCTACCATCTCCAGTTAAAGGGTGGAAGCAGGTGATGGGAAAGCCACTCCCAGGCAGACGGGACTGGGCTAGACGCATAAATAGTCTGACCTGGTATAAAGCAGCTTCCTACGTTCTTAAGTGGGCAGGTATGCTGCACCCACTAACTCCAGACAGATGAAAGGAAGGGACCTGCCTTTTATAACAAGCCTCAGTGATTTGCCTTTCCCCTCCCTCTAATTAATGATAATAAATTGCATTTCTATGCCACCCCATAGCCAAGCTCTCTGGGCGGTTTACAGAAGTTAAAACATTAAATACAATATAAAAAGTTTAAAACCCATTTACATAAAAGCACACAGACAACATACACAAACAACATACGACTACCAACTAATGACATCACTACCCAGCATACTTCTTTCAGCTAGTGTTCTGCCAGCCTTCCTGAGGTCTTGGTGCCCACGATTCTCAACGCTCAAAGGATTGGGTCACCATCACAGTTGTCCTTCCTACAGCTACCTCGCCACAACAACACTGGAGATGGAATTTTTCACCGAGTAGCTTTCAGGATCCTGGCTTTCATGCTTTATGATAGCAAGGCATTTATTATATCTCTCATGGTTGTGGGAAAACACTTGGAAATGTATGGTTTCTGCCTGTTGAAGTCTCAGAAGGTTTTAGACAGGTATGAGAATGGAGCCTAACAGGTAGTATCGAAACATACATTGCTCCCATAAATCCTACTCTATGGATTTTGACACCTGTTGTATGTTACAGTCAATATCCAACTATTTGATATGTGACACCTGGCAGTATTTGATTACCACTGATATCAAGACTGCTTTGCAATATTTGCAGCAAATTCACTAGCCTGGTTCACGCAACACTTATTTAACCCTACAACAAGTCACGGGTTTTGCGAGGGTTGTTTACCTCTTGAATAACCTGTGGTGGCTGGGTTAACATGACACAACAACCCCCAGTTGAGGGTGGCATATTCAAAATAGCGCCCAGCATGCACTGCGGCTCACCATGGATTAAATAACCCATGGTGAGCCTGGCATGTCATGTGAATCGGGTCAGTATCAATGGCATTCATTACTGAAATACAAGTTTTGCTTTTACTCCACCTTGATGGATAGCCTTGTAGTTTGTGCAAGGTTGTGAGGGAACAGGCAGTACAACCTTTCCTGAACACTAGTTATATTTGATACAACACTACAATGCTTGTGAGACTGTAAAAGAAAGGACTACCCAAACAGTCTAAAGCACTCCCAATGTGTTCAAATTCTGAGGTTCAATTTTCAAGGCAAAACTCAAGATTTCAAAAAACTGAAATGGATAGATTGCAACATTTCCTAAATGTCATTCTAGCTCTACTTGCAAAATTTCTTCTTCCATGGCTACTAGGTTAATAATGGGCCAGTGAAGTTAAGATGGAGAGCTAGGAGAGGTGCTAAATGTCCTGTATTTACTTACGTCTGTTTGCTCCAAAAATAAGGATGGTAGATTAATTTCCCCAGTTGTTCAGTGACTGGGATGCTTTTATCAGGAGATTTCAGACATGTTCTGAGGTCTTCAATTTCCATACAATCAACTTCATCCTCTGGACAATGTGTAGGCAAATCTTCAAAGCAGATTTTGCCCCTCATTGCAACATATAGGACAAGATTTCCGAGAGCCTAATGTGTGAGAACAAATGGCTGTATCACACCAGAACATTTAGAATGGATTCACATATTTATCCTACGTGCTAAGACTTAGTTCTCAATGAGATGGTAAACATGTGTCCAGACTATACCAATTTATATTGCTGGTGGGGGAATCTTGTGATTGAAAGTCTCTTACAAAAAAACCTCCCACAGTTCCTTGCACATAGAAGCTGACCTAGTATGTCCGGGAGAAGCATTAAAGCCTGTAAGGTCACTTTTTATTTTGCCCCATAGACCAAAAAGCAGCTGCAGAATTATTTTAATCAGGGAAAATGGTGTTGGAGGAACAGCTTCCCCCAACACTGTCATCCTGGTGAAATTACCACTACTACCATAGTCCTGCCACAGTGACTGGTATAATGGTATAATATTTTTATTAAAGCATGTCTATTTTTTTTAATTCCATGTCTAATTTGACCATTAAAAACATGGGACTGACCTGGTTGGTTACTAAGTTCTCTAATCTACCTGGATTATTAAGAAAATTATGTTATAAAATCAATGAGGCTGTTACAAACAAGAAGGAACCCATACCAGTCACACTCTTCTTACCTGTTACAAACCATTACTCTTCCTTGAAGTCGTCATTATGCTTGTGATTGATTAAATATATGTGTATATTGCATGCACACACAATACTCTGCCTTAATGTTTAGACTCTAGAGATAATAATTGTGTAGATGTAGAAGGAGAAATCATAGAATCATAGAATAGTAGGGTTGGAAGGGGCCTACAAGGCCATCGAGTCCAAATATTGGAAGACAGTTATTTACCTGTAAGTCTTCTGAGATTGTAAGATCTTTTTTATCATCAGTAATTTTTCTGCTCTTATCAAAATCTGCTAGGAAAACCTTGCCAGCAACATCTAGCAAAATAAAAAAAAAAGAAATGGACAAATGAAGTGAAACATTTTTGTCTTTTATGCATAAGTGCTTTGGAAATTGAGGGCAAATAATGGCAATTTTCAGCATTCAGCAATGCTAAACCATAGTTTAGTGTTATAAGAATGCGCCTATGTGAGTCTTGGCCTTTCACACTCCTCCAATCACTCTGATAAGGTTGTGAGGAGTTCGAAAGTTTTTGTTCCTGAATTGCCACATGTGGCAATTCAGCAAGCCTTTTATCAATATTATTCAAATTTGTATAAAGGACAGGATATCTCCCCAGAATTAATGGATAAATATATTCATAAACAAAATTTACCAAAAATTACTAAGGAACAAAAACAAATGATGAATGGCCCAACAACAGTAAATGAAATGGTGGAAGCAATAAAAAAAATTAAATTGGGAACAACTCCGGGACCAGATGGAATATCAGGATTATATTATAAGAAGTGTGAAGAAGAAATTTTACAACAGTTGAAAAATATGATGAACAATATTTTAGAAAAGGGGGAGATATCAGAAACATGAAAAACAGCATATATAACATTAATACCTAAAGGAGGACAGGATTTAACCTCGACAAAAAACTACAGACCAATCTCATTATTAAACAATGATTATAAGATATTTGCAACAATTTTGGCAGAAAGGCTCAAGAAAATATTGCAGGACTTTGTAAATGAGGACCAAAGTGGTTTCTTACCAAGGAGACAGATGAGAGATAATGTAAGAACGGTCTTGAATGTGGTGGAATATTTGGAAAAACATCCAGAAAAACAAGCAGCTCTGATCTTTTTAGATGCAGAGAAAGCATTTGATAATCTCAATTGGAAATTTTTAATTAAGACTTTAGAAGAACTGGACTTTGGAGAAAACTGTATAAAATGGGTGAAATCAGTATATACCAATCAAAAGGCTCAAATAATTATAAATGGGGATCTGACTAAACCTTGTGAGATACAAAGAGGAACAAGACAAGGTTGCCCATTGTCACTGCTTTAATGGAAAATTGCCATTATTTGCCCTCACTTTCCAATATATTGTTTATATTGGTTCTAGAATTATTGAACATATAAGGCAAGATGATCGAATTACAGGAATAAAGATTAAAAAGGAGAAATATAAGATGAGGGCTTTTGCAGATGACTTGGTGTTTATGTTGGAAGAACCTTTAAAGGGAATTGAAATTTTAATGAAAAAATTAACAGAATTTGGAGTAGTGGCAGGGTTCAAAGTTAATAAACAGAAAACAAAAATTTTAACAAAGAATATGAATGTTCAAGTTGATGGATAAGACTGGCTTCCAAATTGAAAAGAAAGTAAAATATTTGGGGAAAAGATTTAAAATTTACTTTATGTACAAGTCTTAAAGAGAATTTTTATAAGATGATGTATAGATAGTATATGTCACCGTTTAAATTGTCTAAAATGTATAAAGGTGTTTCTGGAAAATCTTGGAAATGTGAAGACCAAGAGGGAATGCTTTATCATTTATGGTGGACTTGTAAAAAAGCTAAAACATTTTGGAAACAAATACAATCTTAAGCTCAAAGAATATTAAAGACTACTATAGAACTATAGCCAGAAACTTTTTTATTGGGACTAACAGATAAACATGTAAAAGAGAAGGGGGGAACCCTCTTTCTCTACATGACAACGGCTGCAAGGTTATTGTATACACAAAAGTAGAAGAATGAAACAATACCAACTGTGAGTGAGTGGATCATGAAAATGATGGAGCTGGCAGAGATGGCAAAACTTACTATTATAATTAAAGAAGGGTCAACAACTAAATTTATGTTAGACTGGAAACCTTTTATAGAATTTGTACAAGAAACAGAGAAAAATGATATCTATGTATGTGGATTTTGAATTATGAGATGGTTGATTCTCTTTTTTCTGTTGTTAAAATTAGGAGAAAGGAGATAATGTCTGTGAACTCAATGTATGATATACAACTAAGATAAGAAGTAGAAAATAATAATAATAAGCATTTGTTGTGTAAGGGGAGCCAAAGGTAGATAACTTACAATCTTAAGATATATTTTAGTGTATGTGTATTGTGTGTTTATATTGTTGTTGTGTTGTGTTTTTCTTTTTAAAAAAAATAAAATAAAAAATAATCACAAAAAAGATAATGTTATTGTTCCTGTTTTTGATTAACCACAGTTCATTGTGTTGTTTAAATTCAGACAAACTGTGGTTAGTTTAAACTATGGTAAGTGCAAACAAGTCAACAGTGAAGTGTGTTTCTAAGTTCCTTCTCAAGACCTCGCAGGATGATGGTGTCAGATGTCACCATCTGGACACAGTAAACTGCCTTATATCAAGTCAGTCCTTTAGTCCATCTAGCTCAGTATTGTCTCACTGACTCTCCAGGGTCTCAGACAGGAGTTTTCCCCAGCCTTACCTGGAGATAGCAGGGGGATTGAACCTGGGATCATCTGCATGTGAAGCAGGTGAGCTACAACCCCTTCCTTTCTTGCACCGCTGGGGCTACTGGTTGGAGGACAGTTCTAATTGGGCACTTTCACCACAGTCCAGAATCTTCTTGGCTTTGGGGAGTGGATGGGTTTCTCCACATTAATGGAAAATCCCGCTGCCTTATTTTATTTATTTATTTATTTATTGCATTTATACCCCGCCTTTCTCCCTCTCGCAAGGAACTCAAGGCGGCTTACATTATCCTCCTCCTCACCGTTGTATCCTCACAACAACAACCTGTGAGGTAGGTTGGGCTGAGAGTCTGTGACTGGCCCAAAGTCACCCAGTGAGCTTCCATGGCCAAGTGGGGACTAGAACCCGGATCTCCCGGCTCCCAGTCCGTCACTCTCACCACTACACTACACTGGGGCTTTCTGCTTCCCGATTCTTTGCGAGATTACGATTGGCTCCATTACATGGGCGGACATGGACAACCACACAGTTTGAATTGAAACCTTCCATTTCGGCACTTTTCCTATGTTTTCCTTTAGACAGCACCATCTAGTGGCTTAAATATAGCACTACAGCGGCATTACATGCTACTGATTCTGTGCATTTTTTAAAAAAATACCTGATTTAGTCTGGTGTTTACAGCGGGATAAAACTGAAAAAGTGCCGGAGGGGCCCTGGATGTCAATGACATCATGTAATGGGCCCACAAACCTCTGCAAGTGGCCAATCACAAGCGTGCAATAAACTGCTGGTGTAGAGAAGTTTGATGATCAGAGAGCTAATTCCACATCACTGCCTGCAATAAAGCTCCTACATCTACTGCTGTCCTTCAGTCTGGGTGACTTCTTACTGAGTGAGGCTACTGAAGTATCTCTCTATGCTGCCCACCTGCTCACTTTTGGATCCGAGTGCCTGATATGTGCAGATGGCTGGCTATCTAGTTAAATGCACACTATAGCAAGATACCACATCGTAAATGGTTACCTGTATGCACACATACTATATGATTAAGCTATTCTTTGTACTCTGGTTTAAGTACAATACAAGTCTATTTGATAAACCCCACTGACTTTGATAGACTCCTGATGTGACTATGACATGGGGTGACTCAGGGAGAAGAGATCTGGGAATGTAAGTGCAAGGTTAGAACTGACAGAGCTTGAATTTGGTTTACGACCCTGCTGCTGAGAAGTGAAGCCAGCCGTGTTCAAATTTCCCTGCTCAATTTGAGGCAACACTGACACTTTGTGAACTGAATAGGGAAAACTGAATGAGGAATCTACTGATTATACTACAGTATTGAAAAGCTGCTGTTCCATGTTTATCCCATAAATTTCAACTGGATTATACTGGAGTAAATGGGTAGGATTCCATCAGACAAGGTCAAAAACAAGAGAATACAAACCTATCAAAATGTTACTTGGATGCAGATCCTGGTGGCCAAATCCAAATCCATGAAGTTCCTTCACTGCCTGAAATATTGTTTCAAGAATGTCTTTGTTCTCCATGGCTGCACTCTCTGCCATCCTAAAATACTCCTCAAGGTTCTTCTCACACAGAGCAAGGCACAAGTAGAGACAAGCCTTCTGTTTTTCCCACCCATAAAATTTCATCAGATGGTTGCTGGTTCGGCATTTCTCAAGGCAGGCTTTCTCTCGCTCTGCATTTTCTGCATCGGTGCAGAATATCTTCACAGCCACCTCTTTTCCATCATAGAATCCAAGGTAGATTCCACCTCCATGGGAGGTTCCCTGAATCCTGAAATCTTTATACCTAAAGATCTTGAGTTTCCCAGTCATAGGATGATACTTTTCATAGAGGTACTGGAGCTCAGATCTCCAGCGTCGGCTAGAGAATATCCTCTGTATCGCTGGCTGGCTTGGACGAGGTGATGCATGATATTTACAAAGAAGCTGTATCATTTTATCATTGTTGTAAGTTACACTGGCAATCCCAAGGAGGTCCCCAACATCTGTTCTTGCTCTCTTTTCACACAGCATCTTTGCTATTTCATAATTTTTATTCTCCACTGCTACCATCAGTGCTGTTCTGCTGTTTTTGTCAGCATCATCTATGTCAACTTCATTTGTTTCCAAAATGGCTTTCACCAGATTTTGGCTTTCTCTTTCAACAGCCAGTATGAGAGTAGTTTTCCCACTTTCATCTCTCTTGCTCACATCAGTCCTGTGTTCTAAGAGGAAAAGGGCAACTGCCTCTTTGTCTTGGTCCCAACCTTTGACTTCAGTCACTGAGAGAGCATGGACTAACACATTCCTCCCGTGATTGTCACAGATGTTCACGTCAGCATTCATTTCTGTGACTAGCGCATTGACAACAGTGACATAGCCATGCCTGGCAGCATCCATCAAGGCTGTTGCACCTCCTTTGCCAATTTTCTTTTGCTCCTCATCAACGACTCTGCCCAGATTTACATCTGCCCCTTTCTTATATAAAAATCTCAAGGCCTCTTCTTTTCCATACCAAGCAGTTTCCATGAAAGCTGTGAAGCCATTTTTATCATACTCATTAATTTCTGACCCTTTATTAAGAAAGAGATCCAAGAGCTCCACATTGCCTTTTATCCCTGCCATAATAAAAGGAGTAGCACCATTTTCCTTCCTAGCAAGTGGATTGGCCCCTTTGTCCAGCAGGAGGTGGACAATGTCTTCCTTGTTTCCCTGTACGGCACTATGGAGGGCTGTCCAGCCACAATCCACCTTTGAATTGATATCAGTACCTTTTCCCAACAACTGCCGGACGATCTCGATTGAGCCAAATCGCACAGCATCATTTAGCTCAGAGGCGCCTGCTGCATCTTCCAATCCAGCCCTCTGGGGTTCCCCAGGTGGCTCTACCACCCTCACCTGGTCCTGCCCCCTTTCCTCCAATGACTGATTGTTTGGTGGTTTCATGGCTTCTGTGACGTATTCCCCCATTATAAAAGATTGTTAAGCCTTTCTTAATGCTTACCTGCTGGCAGTAAGAACTTTAAGCTAAAATATTCTGGTATTTTTAGTATTGCTCCCCTCTCTCTTTTGCCAGCCCCCTTTTGCCTTTAGCTCTACCTACCACCAGAATGCAGTTTGAGAGCTTCTTCAAAATGGATTGGGCCCTTGGGCTGAAAGAGGTTCAATACACCTGATGTAGCTGAAGGGCTTTCTCTGCTGCCATTTCTTTTCTGTAGAATTCTGAGACCTTCTGATGGCAGAGATTATTTTGGCTATGTATATACTTCTAGTATAATACAAATAAGTTAATACCTAAGGTGACACCCACAGTTTGTATTAATAGAAGAGCTCTTCACATGCAATATATATCAGATGCAGACATTTTGGATGGTGAAGGTTCAAACGACAAGGTGTTAAACAGATAAAAATTGGTGTCTTTCACAATAATGTACATGTCCCAAGGGTTCACATTCTTCCTTCCATCTGTTTATCAAAGAGAGAAACCATTGTGTTTAGTTAATATGAAGAATTCATAAAGAATATGTCTCTCAATAGTGAAATGGAAATTCCATGTTGAGAAACAGCATACCTCTGCATACTAAATACTGGGGACAAACAGAGGAGAGCTACTCCTCCCATGTCCCATGTGTAGGATTTCCTGGAGGCCTCTGGCTGGCCACTACTGCAAACAGAATGTTAGACTAACAGTGCAATCCTATGCATGTTTACTCAGAAGTAAGTCCCACTGTGTTCAATGGGTCTTACTCAGGCACATGAACCCTATACTCACATTATGCTAAGATAAGACCAGAGATATGCACAGCCACCGCAATGAAACAGTCATCATATCCAATGCATACTCAGCCCAAGAGAGAAGGAGGGAAACATACTAGAAAGCACAAAAACGGCATAAAAATGGCAGACACATTCCCAGCATTCCTGGAGACTCCAGCAGCACCCACTAATCAGGGACTGCCAGCAATGACATCCATGTGCCATCCATACATGGAGGCAGCCAATGAACTCATGACAATGGGGACATGCCCCCAGCACACACCCCTGAATCAAATCATGCAAGACAACACCACATCACCCCCAGTTCATCAGCCCCAGTGGCACAGCCACTGGATATTTTAAGATACAGGAAGGTGACCTCTACCAAATGATATGGTTTTAGCGATGTACCCATGATGTAATTAATGGTCCCCTTTTTGGAGGGGTCAGAAAGGGGATATGCTCCAACAAAGTCAGTCAGATTGCACAGCGAAGAATTATATACACTATTCCCCAACAGATACTGCTTGTTTCATCCATGTACCTTATGATGTAATTATTGTCCCTGGAAAGGGTGGGGTGGAGCTGCCAACTCCTAAACACCAGAGCAGTTGCTCATAAGACTGGAGGTTTTGGAGATGTCACAACTTTTGTAAAATGTCCAGGTAGTCATTTTTTTGTACCTTATAACATAAGCATTTTAATACAGGCTCTTGTACTATTTAAGATCATTCACACCTTTATCACTTGTATTTGTTATCTATATTTACATTTCCTTGGTATGATTAATTAACTTAGATCAGGATTTCATGGCCTCCGTGACAACCATGGAACTATCTCAACATATCATCTGCCCAACAGATATAGCAGGGCACTTTTTTTCTTAAGCTGGCCATGGAGATGGTAATCTGAAGGTAGGAGACCTTGAATGAGTCCCTTCGTCATGGTCAGATCACCTCCTACTGAGGTTTAGACTTACAACAGCTTTCCCCCACTGCAAGGGTGGGGGACCTATTAAAATGATCCACCCCCAGAGGCTAATGGATCCAAACAGCTTCCAGATGGCTTGGGGAGGGGTCCTTACTGATATGGTTGGCTCTCCTGTCAAATACGTAGTCAATCTGTGGAACGCAGAACTGACCTGGGCAGTTCACACGATGCTCCAAAGCACCCTCTCCACAGTAGAGCTCAGACGGCTTCACAATATACCTTGGCGCTGACAGTGATGAAACAAAACAACAGACGGTTTGATGGAGGAAAGTTCCTGACAGATGGAATTGAACACTGGTACGCGCCTATGCTCAAATATATTCAAGGGCAGTGAAGGCGGAAAAGAAACAATCTCTCTCTCTGCCTCTATTGAATCCTCTCTATGCTGCCCAGCAAAGCTTCTTAGGATTGTTCAATCCTATATGCCGACCCTAGGGAGGTTGTGAAGCCATCAGAGGCCTGTTATGATATCTTTGCATAGCACTTCCAAGATAAAATCTCTTGCATCCACCAGAACTTAAGACTCCAATGTTATAGCAGGTGAATCACGTGACAAATCCAGAGTTTTGCTGGATAAGTTTCAGTTGGTACAGCTCAACAGCATTGACAAAGTGCTTGGACAGGTTTGAGTGGCCACCTCCATATATGAGCCTTGCCCATCTTGGCTTATAAAAACTGGTAGGAAGGGAACAACTGGCTGGGCCAGGGAGGTGACTAATGTTTCCTTGCAAGAGGGAGTGGTCCTGGGCCCGCCTGAAAGAAGTGGGGGTGAGACCACTCCTGAAGAAATCCTCCCTGGACCCAAAAGATCTTAACAATTTTAAGCCAGTGGCAAATGTTCCAACCCCAGTCAACCATGACTAATCATCAGGGATTATGAGGGTTGTAAACCACCCTGAGGGCATTTGCAGTTAGGCAGTATACATATCTAATAAATAACAACAACTTTAAAAAAAAACAACTTCTGGAGGGCACCAGGTTGCTTCCTCTGCTATGCACATTTATTTAGGGAAAGATCCAACTGAAATTAATGGGGCTTGTTTGTCAGTAGTCATGCATAGGATTGCGCTATAATTCACTTTTGATACATTAAGGTCGCCATCCTACGGCCGCTAGTCAAAGGATAGGTTGGTTCCCAGGAACCAACCTTGGAGCCCGCACTCCGAGGTCGGTTCCCTGAGAACCGGCCTTCACCCCTTCCTGCTCTGCCTTGCAGGCAGCGCGGAACAGTCCCGTGCTCTGCGCTCGGAAGAGGAGTGTGGAGTGGCAAAAACGGGGCATTCCTGGGGGTGTGCCAGGGCAGGAAACTCAGAAGTGCTGGTAGGACACATCCAAAGTGTTGTCCAGCTGCCGCTTCCCCTGCTCCGACTTCCGGCAGTTAGACAGCTGAAATTGGCTGTCTAGCCACAAATCAGGGCAGGTGAAGTGTGGAGGGGACAATCCCCTCTGTGCTTCTCCTGCCCTGCATTGGATATGATTGCTAGTGTTGGAGGGAGCAATGTTAAAGACATAATCTTTCTACCAGATTTGACATACACACCTGCTCCCAAGCTTCTCTGTGTATCCATCTCTCTTAAAGCCACCATCTTTTTTCCCCTGGCGGGGCTCATAATATACCCTGCTGCATTATTGGCAGAAGATGCAGTGGTGGCAGCTGTGCTAGGGGAAGCTTCACCTGTTTAATCTCTGCCTGCTGTGCAGCTATTAAGGGCACAGGAGTTGTTCCCAAGAAAGTGGCAACCTGCAGTCTCCCCATTTGCTACTCCCAGGGGTGCAGCTAGGTTAGGGAGGCTAGAGGCAAAAGCGGACAGAGCTTCTGCCCCTTTAACAGCTGTGTCAAAGAGGGAATTTTAGCAGATGTCGCTCCTGAAGCAAGCTGCACCTGCTGAAATTCCCTCTTTGACACAACAAATAAAAGTGCAGGAGGCCTGTCCTCCTTTGCGTCTGGCCACCCTAAGCTAGGGCTGGGCCTTGGAGCCAAAGAACAGGGCCCTGCAAACGGGGGGGGGGGGGTGCTTAAGAGCACCCAGAAAGTGGTAAGGGATGAAGGTAGCATAAGCAAGCTCCATTTTATTCCTGCAACCACGATGGTGCCATGATTGAAAGGAGCTTCAAATGCAAGACTGTGCATGCTCAGAGGATTTCTTTTTTCAGTACTGGCAAACATTCTAACAAAAAAGGATGAATGTAGAAGCACTTGTAAAGCATAGGCTGGTGGTTGGGGGTCGGGGAGAAGAAGAAATCTCAGCTGTGTGCTTCACAACAGAAGTAATACACATGGCAGTATAAAGAGGATAAGACCATTATGTCCAGGCTCTAAAAATTACCTAATTGTACCACTGGCTTCTCCATCCAGCCAAACCCCATTCTGTCTAACCCACGACCCTCTTGTCTTTTCCGTTCCTCTGTTACAGATACGGGGTAAAATCCAGCGTTAAGGAGCCCTACTTAGAGTAGACCCATTGAGATGAATTGGGGTTAAGTCAGTCGTGACTAACTCAAGCCCCGTTCATTTCAATGGGTCTGCTCTAAGTAGGGCTCCTTAACGCTGGATTTTACCCACCTTTCTCACACGTTTGTCCTCCCTCACGCAGCCTTCGCCGTAAAATCCTATTTTCTCTCCCTGCCTGTAGAGACGCGCATGCGGGGCGTTTGTCCGGCATTCAAGGAACCCTTCAGAGCCTCCAGCCTGCCCCGCTTGCTTTGGAAATGACTGAAGCCTGTGGCAGGACCAGGAGCAGAGACAGAGGCCAAGCTGCCCCCGGCTCGGCTCGGCCCGGCCCGCCTGTCCCCTTGTCCCGGGCACGGGCTTCACTCACCGTCGCGCGGACGTTGCTCTCCTTTGCATTAGGTGGGAGCTCTGCAGCCGCCAGTGCAGCGGCTGGCGAGGGCCGGGGGAAGAGGAGAGGGAGGGAAGGGCCGCGTTTGGGGTTTTAAAACCCAAGGAACGAAGGCTGCTTCAGGGCTGGAGGCGGAGATGCGGCTTGGAGAAGGGGCGTTGTCTGCTGGTAGTTTCATTTCCCGGTCTGGTCAGAAGCACCTGTCTGAAGGCTTCTCGAGTTGGCGCTGTGGCACTAGGGGAAGGAAAACCTTGCGTCGCTCCGGACCGTCGTTGCTTCCACCCAGTGGGCGCTTCCTCTGCCCTGCCTCAGAAGGGGTGTGTGTGTGTGTGTGTGTGTGTGTGTCCAGACGACATCGTCTTCCACGACGAACCCTGCCGTGTTTTCCCCACCCCGCCGCTTCCGCCTTTTTTCCTACCACGAAAAATCCTTTGATTAGGAAAAGCAGTGGAATAACGAGGCGCTCAAGCGGGATGTGAACGCATGGGAAATCGCAAGAATGGTAAACTGAACAGAAATAAGAGAGGGGAAGAAGGAAGTAATTGTTTTCAATAATTGGAAACCCATCCTTTTTTTAGAGTTTATGACTCAAACACAATTTGGATATTGGTAAGATCCGGGTTCTAGTCCCCACTCAGCCATGGAAGCTCACTGGGTGACTTTAGGCCAGTCACAGACTCTCAGCCCAACCCACCTCACAGGGTTGTTGTTGTGAGGATAAAATGGAGAGGAGGAGGATAATGTAAGCCGCCTTGGGTTCCTTGCAAGAGGAAAAAAGGCGGGGTATAAATGCAATAAATAAATAAATAAATATTAAATGCATGGTTAAAATAGGACCATATGCACTGATAATAATTAAACTATTTAGGGCACAATCCTATGGCTGCTAGATAGCACCTAGATGGCCATAGGATTTTTCGTTTTCTGGGAACCAAGCTTGGAGCCACACTCCATGGGTTCCCAGAAAACCGACTCCCCTCCCCTGCCGCCTCATAGGCGGTGCGTTTCATCCCCAGCACTGCATTTGTAAGAGCAGCATGGGGAGGCCGAAAAGGGGGCATTCCTGGAAGAGGGGAGGGGACAGCCCTTGCCATGCTTCCCATGTGCCATCCAGCCTCCCCCACCCCACTCCAAGGTGCCCTGGCTAGACAGCTAAAGTCATCCGTCTAGCCAGAAATGCAGGGCAGCCAAAGTGCGGAGGAGAAGGTCCCCTCCATGCTCTGCCCAGCCTGCGTCGGATAGTCAGTCGCCTCTGAGTTTGGAGGTGGCTGACTATCCCCGTAAGATTGTGCTGTTATATATTTTTAAAGCATTATGTAGATAGAAACGCTACTTACGTTACTAATTGTGTATGTTGGAATGTTTATCAGTCTTGTAAAATGTTAATGGAGTTACAAAATTTACCAAGATGTATTTGTGTTTTGTAATATGTAATAAAAAGAGGGAAGGAAGGAATAGCTCCACAGTGTCTTCTGATTGTTAGCCCGAGGACTCCTCTCCCCCATCTGGAAGCACTCTAGTAAATATGTAGTTGACACCCATTTGTTACAGGGGATCCAGATGTTTTGGTTCAATTTACGGTTCTGTAGCATTAGGTACAGATAATATGATAATAGCAAACACTCTTTTCCAACCGCACAAGAGACGACTCTACACATGGACATCACCAGATGGTCAATATCGAAATCAGATTGATTATGTCCTTTGCAGCCAAAGATGGAGAAGCTCCATACAGTCAGTAAAAACAAGACCTGGAGCTGACTGTGGCTCAGATCATGAGCAACTTTTGCAAAATTTCGGCTTAAATTGAAGAACATAGGGAAAACCACTAAACCATTCAGGTATGACCTCAATCATATCCCTTATGAATATACAGTGGAGGTGAGGAATAGTTTTCAGGGATTAGACCTGATAGACAGATTGCCTGAGGAACTATGGACGGAGGTCCGTAACATTGTTCAGGAGGCAGCAACGAAATCCGTCCCAAAGAAAAAGAAATGCAAGAAAGCCAAGTGGCTGTCTGATGAGGCTTTACAAGTAGCTGAGGAAAGAAGGGAAGCAAAAAGCAAGGGAGAAAGGGGAAGATATATCCAACTGAATGCAGAGTTCCAGAGAATAGCAAGGAGAGACAAGAAGGCCTTCTTAAATGAACAATGCAAGGAAATCGAGGAAAACAACAGAATGGGAAAGACTAGAGATCTCTTCAAGAAAATTGGAGATCTCAAGGGAAGGTTTTGTGCAAAGACGGGCATGATAAAGGACAAAGAAGGCAGGGACCTCACAGAAGCAGATGAGATTAAGAAGAGGTGGAAAGAATACACAGAAGAACTATACAGAAAAGATCTTAATGTCCTTGATAGCCATGATAGTAATGTCCTTGATAGCCATGATAGTGCGGTCACTGAACTTGAGCCGGACATCCTCGAGAGTGAAGTCAAGTGGGCCTTAGGAAGCATTAGTAACAACAAAGCTAGTGGAGATGACAGTATTCCAGCTGAGCTATTTAAAATCCTAAAAGATGATGCTGTTAAAGTGCTGCATTCAATATGCCAACAAATTTGGAACACTCAGCAATGGCCGCAAGACTGGAAAAGGTCAGTTTACATTCCAATTCCAAAGAAGGGCAATGCCAAAGAGTGTTCAAACTACCGCACAATTGCGCTCATTTCACATGCCAGCAAGGTGATGCTCAAAATCCTACAAGCTAGGCTTCAGCAGTATGCGAACCGAGAACTACCGGAAGTACAAGCTGGGTTTCGAAGAGGCAGAGGAACTAGAGATCAAATCGTCAACGTTCGCTGCATCATGGAGAAAGCAAGAGAATTCCAGAAAAACATCTATTTCTGCTTCATTGACTACGCTAAAGCCTTTGATTGTGTGGATCACAACAAACTGTGGCAAATTCTTAAAGTGATGGGAGTACCGGACCACCTTACCTGTCTCCTGAGAAACCTGTACGAGGGTCAAGAAGCAACCATAAGAACCAGACATGGAACAACCGAGTGGTTCAAAATTGGGAAAGGAGTACGACAAGGCTGCATATTGTCACCCTGCTTATTTAACTTATATGCAGAGTACATCATGAGAAATGCCGGGTTGGATGAATCAGAGGTCGGAATTAAGATTGCCGGGAGAATTATCAACAACCTCCGATATGCAGACGATACCACCCTAATGGCAGAAAGTGAAGGGGATCTAATGAGCCTCTTGTTGAGGGTGAAAGAGGAGAGTGCAAAAGCTGGTTTGAAACTCAACATTAAGAAAACTAAGATCATGGCAACTGGCCCCATCACTTCCTGGCATATAGCAGGGGAAGAAATGGAAGCAGTGACAGATTTTACTTTCTTGGGCTCCAAGATCACCGCAGACGGTGACTGTAGCCATGAAATTAAAAGACGCTTGCTCCTTGGGAGGAAAGCTATGGCAAACCTAGTCAGCATAGTAAGAAGCAGAGACATCACCTTGCCAACAAAGGTCCGTCTAATGAAAGCTATGGTTTTCCCAGCAGTAATGTATGGCTGTGAGAGCTGGACTATAAGGAAGGCTGAGCGCCGAAGAATTGATGCTTTTGAACTGTGGTGCTGGAGAAGACTCTTACGAGTCCCCTGGACTGCAAGGAGGTCAAATCAGTTCATCCTAAAGGAAATCAACCCTAAGTACTCATTGGAAGGAGATACTGAAGCTGAAGCTCAAATATTTTGGCCACCTAATGCGAAGAGGAAAGTCACTGGAAAAGACCCTGATGCTGGGAAAGATTGAAGGCAAAAGGAGAAGGGGACAGCAGAGGATGAGATGGCTAGATAGCATCACTGATGCAATGAATATGGACATGAGCACACTCCGGGAGAGAGCGCAGGACAGGAAGGCCTGGCGTGCTATGGTCCATGGGGTCACGAAGAGTCGGACACGACTTAACGACTGAACAACAACAACAACAACAACAACAACATGAGAATCATAGTCTGTCTGGCAGGACCAGTCTTAGTGTTAGGCAGAGTGAGGCAGTCACCTCAGGCAGATAATTTTGGATGTCAAAAGCTTGGTTATTTAATTTATTATTGTTGCATTTTTATTCCCAGAGAGAGGCTGTTGTAGGATTTAGAGATGTAAAATTTCCAGAAATTTTGAAGCTATGGAGAAAACCATTTTTTCCTGTTTGTGTGTGTGGAAAAAACAGAGTTTTGGAAAAAATAGAAAAAATAAGCAGTACTTGGGGAGCAATCTTATTGAGATAGTAGCCTCCGAAATCCAATGTACGGAGGACGGAGGTGATCCTCTCCTCCGCACCTCGCCCGCCCTGCATTTTTGGCTAGTCACATGTTTTTGGGTGTCAAGCTGTGGCTTCAGGGAGGGAAGGGGCCTGGAGAACCAAGAGTGGGAGGGGAGAGTGATTTCTGGGAACCAAGGTCAGACAACATTGGTTCCCAGAAACCAAAAAGTCCTGTGGCTGTCTAGGCAGTGTCTAGCGGCCATAGGAATGAGGTCTTATCTTTTAGCACTCTTTACAGATCTAAAGTTACTTTGTTGCTTTAGGACAGCCTTCCCCCAACCTGATTCCCTCCAGATATTTTGGACTTCAGCTCTTATCAACCTCAGGAAGGATGGCCAGTGGTCAGGAATGTGGGCCATCGTAGTCCAAAACTTCTGTAGGGCACCAGTTTGAGGAACGCTGCTTTAGGAATATAAAGCAGCCTTTATGTTCCTATAGTTAAATTATGTATAATGTGGTTTGCTCATAAAATTAACACTATATTTGAATACTTTAAAAAGTGATCTCAGTAAGTTGTAATTCTTGTCTGAATAAATCATACCTTTAAAATTTAATATGCCAAACATGATTACTTTTATGAGCAAACCAAGTTATACATAACATATTTTAGGTTCCTAATTTATGTCTGACCAGAGGGAACTTCAGCAAATAGTCCCTGAAATGTCTGAATCATCCTAGAAGCCAGAAGAACAGGAGGCAGAGGAAGACAAGTCCAGAAACACAACTCTGTAGAATAAAACCCAAACTGTCAAGAATGCACATTTTCTTCTATATGATAATATGGTGAATCTATTCACTTGTTGGGAAACTGAGCATGACTGAGAGCATCCCAAAATGTCTATCAGTAAAAGATACATTGGATCAATAATTTTAATAAGAAATTGGAAAAATAACTATGCGGAGAATTTTACAGCTAGGTTTTTTTAAAGCAATTTTCCTCATGTCTTCATTATTTCCTGACATTTTACATCTGTAGTCTTTCTATAAAAGTCTTATTACATAGTTTTAGAAATAATTTGGGTGGAGGGAGTAAAGGCTTGGTAACAATATATATACACCTTGTCTTATTTTCTAAAAGAAAATATTTCATAATCTAAAGCTTTCAGTGTTTCCAGTTTTTCAGAAAAAAAGATCCTTGAGGGAAAAACAGGGGGAAATGGGGGGGGGGTCCCCCCCAAAAAATTTCCATTTTTTTTTTCCAGGCCTTCAAATCTCTAGTGGGATTTTCTGCCTCAGGTACCAGCATAATTTGGCCAGCCTTGGGTACTATGCTGCTTGACTTTGTGGGCGGAGGCAAGGTGTGTGTGTGTGTGCTTATTTGCTCTTATACCTTCAGGCAACAAAATGTCTTGGGCCAGCCCTGAGAGCAGGGATAGGCAACTGTCAACTTAGGCATCCAATTCGGCCCTTCTGGCTTCCCATCAAGAAACTAGCATGGCCTCTTATCCCAAGGAGCGGCCCCTGCACTCCCAGCTGGGAGGGACCTTCAGCGAGACGAAGGGATCCTCTTGTGGGAGGTCCCTCTGCCCAATTTGGGGGGATCCTCCCTACAGTTCACCCCATTCAGCAGGGTCTCCTGAGTCACTGGGCTAGTTTGCATGTCATGATAAAGCACCATAGGTTAATTCACTCATGGGTCTGTGAGATGTGCCGGCTGCCATTTTGAATATGCCAGCACAGGTGTCATGGGTTATTTGAGAGTTAACCTTAGAACAACCCATGGGTTATTTGTTTATCTGAAGGAGCTGCCCCCACTGCAGCATGCATATTCAAAATGTCAGCCGGCACGAGTCTCAGAGCCCCGCGGGTGAATTAATCCATGGTGTCGTACCATGACATGCGATCCACGTCACAGTATAGCATTTTCAGGGGGATGGAAGGGCTGCTGTGGGAAGGAGGGGAGGAGAAGTCCACTTCTGTCAGCACAGTTAGTCCAGTGTAAATCTGGATCCAAACCATTAAAAGTAAATCTGGACATTTAGCTGCCATTTACTGGACATTTAATCCATTAAATGGATGCCTCACTGCCAAATTATGAATGCAAAAGAGATCTTTGTAGAAAGGCTTGTGAGGAAATTAATTGGGTCTTTTCTCTATGACAGTTCACTTTTCATCTGACATGTTTTCACTGGCTATATTTGCATGTGAGAAGGGAGGATCAGTGGGGGAGTGGGGAGAACACCGTAGTACTGAAAATGACAGGAGTCTGGGGGTGGGGGGTGTTAAAGTGAGCTGAAGGATTTAATACATTCTCCCTGTTTATAACAATTTTGCAATACTCAAGGGTTCTCTTGGGATATAAATCCTGTGACTCAAAGCAGGGAGATGAGGCAGCAGGTGTATGGGGAAGGGACACAATACAGCGGGGATGCCTGTGCAAACGAGCCCACACATGTATAAAGGCACATTAACTGCAGTTCCTATAATTGTGAGCACATGGACATAAACATTTAGCCTGATGAAAGTGGGAGCGGTGGGCATACATTTGCCTCACATATTCATGCTGGCGCACATATACAAACACGTGTGCATTTTAGAGATGAACACAAAGAAATACAGTCACTTCCAAATATAAATCAATGTGCATGCTTGTACAATTGGTCCCATGACGCTACAGAAACAGATAAAAGGAGATTCTAATAGGCCAAGTATTTGGAAGCCAGAAAAATCTAATATAAGTGGATAAGACTTAAGGAGGGGTGAAAGGGGCATGCCTCTAAAGTAACTCTGAAATACAGAGGATTCGGGATCACAAAAACTGTTGTAAAGGTATTGGAAGCTGTGTGTGATGACTTTTTTAAAAAAAATTAAGTGAATTTGGCATATATTTTTCCTACAGAGAAAAATGGCAGAGGGAGCAATCCTATGGCCGCTAGACAGCGGCTAGATGGCCATAGGATATCGTGTTATCCAGGAACCAACCTCAGAGCCCTCACTCTGAGGTTGGTTCCCAGAGAACCGACCTCCCCCCAATTGTCCTCCACGATTGCAAGAGGAGCGCAGAGCGGCTGCAAAGGGGCATGGCTGGGGGCGTTCTGGGGCGGGGAGGGCGGAAATGCCTGTATGAGACATCCTATGCGTCGTACAGCAGCCTCCTTCCCCGCTCCATCCTCCCGCGGCTCTAGCCAAAAATGCAACGCAGGAGATGCACAGAGGGAACAACCCCCTCCATGCTTCTCCTGCCCTGCTTTGGATAGGAGGTTGCCTCCGAGTTCAGAGGCAGCCACCTATCTGGATAGGGTTGCACCCTTAATATCCAAATCCAGGAAGATCAGCATAGTAACTCCGTTCCCAGGACTAAACTGCAAATGCTTGTAATCCTGAGAAGGATAAAATGATTCCCATGAGAAATCCCTGGAACCAAAGATGTGTGCACATTTGTGAACCTTTTATGTTTGATGGGATCTTGAAGGTGGAATTGTGGTTTTCCTTTTACTTTTAGAATGCTGGCTCCAAAATGGCACTAGTTCTACAGTGCTTTTCCTTGTGAGGGCAGGGGAGTACCAAAACCAAATGCCAGGCTAGAATATTCATTGTATTAAGCATGCTATGGAACTGTATTGTGATCTTTGATATAGTGTTATTATCAGGGGTATCGTTAGAGGAGGGCTGATCTGGGCACAGGCCCCGGATCTTTTTTGAGCTGTGCCCCAGATCTTTTGAGCTGTCCTAATTGCCTTTTTTTTTTTTTTTTACATTTTCCCATTGACTTGAATTGGAAAACAGAAACGGCCATAATGTTTTCCTTTTATACAATAAATACATGACATTTGGAGACCTGGTAGCCCCCATGGAGCTGATTGAACCTGCCCATTTTCAGGCAGTTAGGTCCAGTGACTTTTGTGCTAGCCACAGGTAAAATTGGTTATTTTCAAGAAAATCTGTCAAAGCAAAGAGCTATAATTTTTTTCTTCTTCCACATAAGTGCATGGAATTTGAGGACCTGGCAGCTCCCATGGAGCTGACTGAACCTGCCAAATTTCAGGCAGTTCAGTGCAGTGCCTTTTGTTCTAGCCACAGGTAAAATTTGATTTTTTCCAGAAAATGTATCAAAGCAAAGAGCTATAATTTTTTTGTTCTTCCACATAAGTGCATGGAATTTGGGGATCTGGCAGCTCCCATGGAGCTGACTGAACCTGTCCATTTTCAGGCAGGTGCAGCAGCTTTTATGCTAGTCACAGGTAAAATTTGCTGTTTTCAAGAAAATCTGTCAAAGCAAAGAGCTATATTTTTTTGTGTGCTTCCCCATACATGCATGGAATTTGGGGACCTAGCAGCCCCTATGGAGCTGACTGAACCTGCCAAATTTCAGACAGTTGGGTCCAGTGGCTTTTGTGCTAGCCATGCGTAAAGTTTCCTTTTCTCAAAGACTAAAACAAAAAGTGAAAACTGCCAAGATACACAGGGGATTAGAAATCCTAATCAGAAGGTATTTAAGGTGACCATTAGGAGGTCACTATCCCTAATCTCTGGTGTAGGTTTTTTTGAGGTTCAAAAAACCTCTCTCCCCCTACTTTTCTGCTCTTACAGGCCCACTGTTGGGAGCTTGCTTGCAATGAAATTTTGAAGAGGGAGAAGGGAGGGAAGAAAGTCCTCTCTGTGAAATACTGTATTTCACACAGCACCTGATTTTACTGCCCCAAAGTGGAACCTTTGGCTTCTGCAGAAGTTTAGTAGCTTCAGTACAGCAAAGGATCCAATCAGCCTCCACAAACGTGTTTCTCCCCCTCCACTTTAATTTCTCCTAAATAGCTGTAGGACTCAAATTATTTCAAAAGGAGGGTTAGGACTATGTGGCATCATGATCGAGGAACTGCCAAGGCTTTTAAACAGGTTCTACAGTTTAAAAAAAGCTAGAAAAAGCCCTCAGCCACCTCACCTCATACAGTTCATTTAAGTACGTGCAATCCTTACAAACCCTCCACAGCCTCCTAAATTCCTCTGAAGTACTACCTCTCTGAAAGGAACCACTTGGCTTTGGGAATTCTCTCCCCCCCCCGCCCCCGGTGCATTTCTAGTCACCATTCTTCTTCTTCCCTCCCCTATCCTGTTCTGTCTTTCTCTTCTTTATTCCACCCAGAGCATATCTTGGGGCATTCTTAAAGAGAATTCTTTCCGGTGGGCAAGAGAAGTTATGAACTGTATTTGACTTTATACAAACAGACAAGAGTCTTGGATTTTCTCCTTCTCGCTCAAGTCTTTGAGAAAAGTGGGTTCACATGGTTGCAGAGAACCAAATCTGGGGCTGTTTTGTTTGTCAGTTGCCATTATCCAGCAATAGGAAGGGCTGCAGCTCAGTGGCAGAGCGCATGTTTGGCATGCAGAAGGTCCCAGGTTCAATCCCCGGCATCTCCAGGTAGGGCTAGGAAAGAATCCTGCCTGAAACCCTGGAGAGCCGCTGCTGCCAGTCAGTGTCAACAAGACTGCGCTAGATGGACCCAGGGTCTGACTCAGTATAAGGCAGCTTCTTATGTTCCTATGAACAGAAAGCTTTAATAAAAATAGGAGGTTTGGGTTTGTTTTTTAAGTGGAGGGGAGGTAAAGACTGCTCATTTATACAATCCTATGTATGCCTACTCAGAAACTCCATTATGTTTAATGAGACTTACCTTCAAGAAAGTGTGCATAGGATTCCAGCACAAGTTACTTCTGCAGGGACGTTTGCACTTTGATGTTCTGCATGTTTACTCAGAAATAAGTCCTGAGTTGTGAGCATGGTATTGCAGGCTTAATACAGTGCCTACCCAATTCCACCTAATGAATTGACTACCCTTTCAGCTCAGTCCAATACGTGTTTTGTCATTTGTGGGTTTGGGGGTGGTTGTTTTTTTGCATGAACTCTAGCTTCAGTGGTGAGGGAAAGGCACTTAGTACATGCTCAGAGTTTCTCCATAACTTAGCCCTAGTTTTGAAAACAGACTCATTGGCTGAATCCTGGTGAAGTCTTGGCACAAATGAAGTTATGGGGAGGAAGATACAATGAGAGCTTGTGCATAACAAGGAGGAAGTAGAGAGGAGTTGCACAAAACAAGACATCTGTTTTTATGAAGAGTTGCTGGAGGATGGTAGGATGAGGAGGGATGGTTGCATGGAGGGGGATAGAATTGGTAGGGGGAGAATGTAAGTGCATAGTGGTGAAAGAAAAGCATTCTGCATATGCTCAGAGGCTTTCTCTATTTAAGAACATAAGAAGAGCCATGCTGCATCAGACCAAGGTCCATCTAGTCCAGCATTCTGTTCACACAGTGGCCAATCGGATGCCCATGGGAAACCCACAGGTAGAACATGAGTGCAATAGCACCTTCCCACCCATGTTCCCCTGCTGCTAACATTGGTGAAATGTAAATAAATTCTAGTCATTCTAAATCTGCATGTATGTATATCCTTCAGAATTTTGCAGGTTTCTTGCCTGAGAGACACCTCTAATGATCTATGCATTTTCATACAAATTTACCCAAAAAACTGTTGAGGAAGGGGTGAAGGGAAAGCAAATCACTCCCTCCCCCAAACTGGAGAACTCCCTTTCCACATGAACTGCTGCACTTATCCTTCTGAAACGTTGCTGGTTTCTTACTTAGGGACAACTCTAGGCTGTCTGTAATTTTCAGAACAATGGTCCACAAGGAAAATAAGGAGATTAGTATGTCCTCTTTTGGAGACCTCAAAATGTCAAGGCCACCCTTGCACAAAAATCCTTGTGGCTAAGCTATCATTCTGAAATTTGGAGACATGATCTCCTCCGATGGGGCAATGAATCCTGAAATGTGTATCCAATTCTTCCATGTAATAACAATGTTATTGGCAGTTCGCTTTAAAAGAAAATCAAAATATAAACCCTGCACTTATTTTTCTGACACTGAGCAGGCGTAATCCCCTTCTAGGGGGCTACTATGCCTGAAATGCCCCTTCATGGATCACTGCCTTGTTGTGGCGAAGGGGCTTGCGTAAAGCCGAAAGGACACTCAGCTGTGGATGTGTCTGGTGGTGAAAAGAAAACCCGATGCTGTAAAGAACAATATTGTTTAGGAACCTGGAATGTCAGATCAATGAATCAAGGTAAGCTGGAGGTGGTCAAACATGAGATGGCAAGATTGAACATCGACATCTTGGGAATCAGCGAACTAAAATGGACAGGTATGGGCGAATTTAATTCAGGTGACCATCATATCTACTACTGTGGGCAAGAATCCCTTGGAAGAAATGGAGTAGCACTCATAGTCAACAAAAGGGTGGGAAAAGCAGTACTGGGGTACAATCTTAAAAACGATAGAATGATCTCAGTACGAATCCAGGGCAGGCCATTCAACATCACAGTGATTCAGGTCTATGCCCCAACCACTGATGCCGAAGAAGCTGAGGTTGATGGGTTCTATGAAGACCTACAACACCTTCAAGAACTAACACCAAAAAAAGATGTCCTCTTCATCATAGGGGATTGGAATGCTAAAGTAGGAAGTCAAGAAATCACCGGGATAACAGGCAAGCATGGCCTTGGTGTACAAAATGAAGCAGGACAAAAGCTAATAGAGTTTTGCCAAGAGAACACGCTGATCGTAGCAAACACTCTTTTCCAACAGCACAAGAGGCGACTCTATACATGGACATCACCAGATGGTCAATATCGAAATCAGATTGATTATGTCCTTTGCAGTCAAAGATGGAGAAGCTCTATACAGTCAGTAAAAACAAGACCTGGAGCTGACTGTGGCTCAGATCATGAGCTTCTTGTTGCAAAATTTCAGCTTAAATTGAAGAACGTAGGGAAAACCACTAAAGCATTCAGGTATGACCTCAATCATATCCCTTATGAATATACAGTGGAGGTGAGGAATAGATTTCAGGGATTAGACCTGATAGACAGAGTGCCTGAGGAACTATGGACGGAGGTCCGTAACATTGTTCAGGAGGCAGCAACGAAATCCGTCCCAAAGAAAAAGAAATGCAAGAAAGCCAAGAGGCTGTCTGATGAGGCTTTACAAGTAGCTGAGGAAAGAAGGGAAGCGAAAAGCAAGGGAGAAAGGGGAAGATATATCCAACTGAATGCAGATTTCCAGAGGATAGCAAGGAGAGACAAGAAGGCCTTCTTAAATGAACAATGCAAAGAAATCAAGGAAAACAACAGAATGGGAAAGACTAGAGATCTCTTCAAGAACATTGGAGATCTCAAGGGAACGTTTTGTGCAAAGACGGGCATGATAAAGGACAAAGAAGGCAGGGACCTAACAGAAGCAGATGAGATTCAGAAGAGGTGGAAAGAATACACAGAAGAACTATACAGGAAAGATCTGAATGTCCCTGATAGCCATGATAGTGCGGTCACTGAACTTGAGCCGTACATCCTCGAGAGTGAAGTCAAGTGGGCCTTAGGAAGCATTACTAACAACAAAGCTAACGGAGATGACAGTATTCCAGCTGAGCTATTTAAAATCCTAAAAGATGATGCTGTTAAAGTGCTGCATTCAATATGCCAACAAATTTGGAACACTCAACAATGGCCGCAAGACTGGAAAAGGTCAGTTTACATTCCAATTCCAAAGAAGGGCAACGCCAAAGAGTGTTCAAACTACCGCACAATTGCGCTCATTTCACATGCCAGCAAGGTGATGCTCAAAATCCTACAAGCTAGGCTTCAGCAGTATGCGAACTGAGAACTACCGGAAGTACAAGCTGGGTTTCGAAGAGGCAGAGGAACTAGAGATCAAATCGCCAACGTTCGCTGGATCATGGAGAAAGCAAGAGAATTCCAGAAAAACGTCTATTTCTGCTTCATTGACTACGCTAAAGCCTTTGATTGTGTGGATCACAACAAACTGTGGCAAATTCTTAAAGAGATGGGAGTACCAGACCACCTTACCTGTCTCCTGAGAAACCTGTACGAGGGTCAAGAAGCAACCATAAGAACCAGACATGGAACACCCCAGTGGTTCAAAATTGGGAAAGGAGTACGACAAGGCTGCATATTGTCACCCTGCTTATTTAACTTATATGCAGAGTACATCATGAGAAACGCTGGGTTGGATGAATCACAAGTCGGAATTAAGATTGCCGGGAGAATTATCAACAACCTCAGATACGCAGACGATACCACCCTAATGGCAGAAAGCGAAGAGGATCTCAAGAGCCTCTTGTTGAGGGTGAAAGAGGAGAGTGCAAAAGCTGGTTTGAAACTTAACATTAAGAAAACTAAGATCATGGCATCTGGCCCCATCACTTCCTGGCATATAGAAGGGGAAGAAATGGAAGCAGTGACAGATTTTACTTTCTTGGGCTCCAAGATCACCGCAGACGGTGACTGTAGCCATGAAATTAAAAGACGCTTGCTCCTTGGGAGGAAAGCTATGGCAAACCTAGACAGCATAGTAAGAAGCAGAGACATCACCTTGCCGACAAAGGTCCATCTAATCAAAGCTATGGTTTTCCCAGTAGTAATGTATGGCTGTGAGAGCTGGACTATAAGGAAGGCTGAGCGCCGAAGAATCGATGCTTTCGAACCATGGTGCTGGAGAAGACTCTTACGAGTCCCCTGGACTGCAAGGAGGTCAAATCTGTCAATCCTAAAGGAAATCAACCCTGAGTGCTCATTGGAAGGACGGATACTGAAGCTGAAGCTCAAATATATTGGCCACCTAATGCGAAGAGAAAACTCTCTGGAAAAGACCCTGATGCTGGGAAAGATTGAAGGCAAAAGGAGAAGGGGACGGCAGAGGATGAGATGGCTAGATAGCATCACCGATGCAATGAATATGGACTTGAGCACAATCCGGGAGAGAGCGCAGGACAGGAAGGCCTGGCTTGCTATGGTCCATGGGGTCACGAAGAGTCAGACACGACTGAACGACTGAACAACAACAATGCCTGAAATGATCAGCCAGTTCTGACCAAGAGAAAAACTTAACAGTTTTTTTAAAAAAATTTCCAATGGTAGTCAGTTGGAAGCATGAAGACTCATTTTTCCAGACCTTGACTCAGGTTTGGTGCTGAGCTGAAATGGTCCGACTACAAATTGGCCTGAGCAGAAGCAGGATGTTTTCCAAAATGCTGCATCGGGGTCTGAGTTGAAGTGGGGTGGGGGGTCATTGCACACTTCTTATGTATGTATGTAATCTATACACACACGCAAGTACACCACATGCACACACACACCACACACACACATAATATATATATTAGAGGCGCACTTAGACTTGGATATATTATAAAGACAGACAGACAGACAGACAGACAGATGCTTGTGTTATGGGCCTCTGCCCTGGACCTTTTAAAAACCTAGCAACGCCCCTGGTTATTTATTTTTTTATTCATTTCATTTCTACACCGCCCAATAGCCGGAGCTCTCTGGGCGGTTCACAAAAATTAAAACCAAACGGCACACAATAAAACAGTATAAAATATATGGAACATTATTATGAGCTTCAGCTATTGGGCAGTATAGAAATGCAATAAATAAATAAAAATATTATAATAACATTATTATCCTGGGTTGCACCAAATAGAGGGATAATTGCATTTATGTTCATGTGGCACTTTTAAAAAAGCACAGTCCAATTGTAAAAACCCCTCTAGGGAGGCAGAGGATGGATCAAACCTGTCGTTCAATCAATGCTGTGCACAACTGTCTCTGCAGCAAAATTCACAGAACCCACAGAAGGCAGGGGAAGTTGGTTCACTGTGCAAGTAAAAACAACAGCGGCCAGTAGAGTATACAGGGGTGTCTATATCAGCCTTTCCAAACCTGGTATCCTTCAGATGTTTTTGACTACAAACCCCAGCATTCCTGACCATTTGCCATAGCGGCTATGGCTGATGGGATTTGAAGTCCAAAACATATAGAGGGCACCAGATTGGGGACGCACATACATCCCAAGAATACCTCTGTGTTGCAAGTTTGTCTATCCTGCTCCAAGCCCATTTCAACATTTTCTAGGCAGCTTTTACAAGCTGTCAGGTCCGTGCCTATTGGCGATACATCTTGCATTACCATTCTAAGGCACAGAGAGATGAGGCAGGCAGGTGGTGTGCTTTCTGGCCCATTCCATGACCGGTCCTTTCCCCAACGTTCTCCTTCCCCCACTAGCTAGCATGAAAGAGATTTCCATTGCACTGGTTTCTGTATCTGTTTTATTTTTTTCCAAATAATATATTGACAATATTATAACATTCAATGCAGCATCTCAGTCGTTCACATTGAAAGAACTAAAATACAAAACTATTTTAAATAAATAAATATGAAAGCCGCTCTGGCCTTGGGAGGCTCCTGCTTATATTCTCCTAGGCATCTTAGCCAGGCTAACTGCAGTAAGAGAGGGTGGTACAATATAATCCTGAGGTCTTAAAAGTGGGCTGCACTGGCACTGCTACTTCATGGCTGGTTTACTGGTGGAACTGCCTGCCACTGGAAGGGCCCTGAATATTTTCTCAGTTGCATTCCAGCATTAAATCCTACTAATTTCTGTCAAATAGGAAGCAATGCCTGTTCTGAGGAACAACATCTCAAGAAAACCAACATTAAAAGGGCAGCATGGCAGCTGTGGGAAACAGTGATGGAAAGAGTTGAGTGTGTTTTTTAAAATCCAGTATCCTCCGTACTTCCTTATAGCAGATCATGAGATGGCCATCATATTTAACTTTGGCATGCAGTGAAACCAAGGACAAACCACAGTTGAATCAGTAGAACTGGGCATGCAGACACTACACTGCAACATTGAAGAAGTTGCCTTTGAATTTGCCCCCAAAGTAGGTGATCTTTAAAAAAGATTTTGATTATTTAACTTAAGGTATTGATCCCTCACCAGTGGAGTCTATGGGGGGAGGTTTTAACCATAGACTTCAGAATGGAAACTGAATCACATCCTATCGCCTTTTTCAGACATCTCATTATGGAAGTCAAGCAGAGTTTGCCTGAAGAAGGGTTAATCAAAATCTGAGTAAAAACCTCGGGATAAAAACCCTATTGAATGAACTCCAGCATGCAAGATGGAATTTGCTGTTGGCTCAGGGTGCAACTGCTCCAGGAAATATTGCTAATGGATGAAGGATTTTTTCCCCATGACTCATTGCTGGAGAAAGAAAAGTTTAAACTGGGCTTCACTAGCATTTGAAAAGTTTTGCTAGCACCAGTGATTTGACCACTGGTGAAAAATAGGTACAGGATGCTCAAGTCAAGTGTAGCTGCCTTGGAATCTTGATCTCAACTGTATGCAATATCATCAAATTTCAAGTTTACATAAATCTGTACTCTAGATGTCAGAAAATGAAATGAAGGGCTGATTCACACATGTATGTACACCACTTAATCTCATCACTGGATTACTCAGTGACTCTCGGCCAAATATCTCCATTGGAATGTGTTGTATTTGAGTTAATATCAGACATTATAAATGTTGTTGTCTGCAGTGAGTAATCTACGATGGCTCATTCACACGTCACTGGAGGATGAACATATGTTCATGAACCAGTCCAAAGCCTTACACTGCACTGTAAACTGCTCAGTAATTGTGTGTTTACAGTTCCCCAACCCCAGCCACTTCCAGTACTTAAATCATATAAATAACTCTTGATAGGTTTATGTTTGGAAGAAATAATCTGCTTTGCAGCCTGTCAAATGTAGGTAGTTGGCTCTAAGGTCTGATTCAACCAAACTATGCAGGGGTTCAATCATTCAGATAGGTCTGGCACATTCTTTTGCTGCCAGTTACCTTTAGTGCAACAGACCCCCAAACAATCCCTAGCTGGTGTACATTACAGAATGTATGAAAGTACAAATGGGCAGGGGAAATGACTGTGAGCCTGTGCCCCTTCCCACTTGTAATCCAGGACTCTGCCAACTGTACAAGTGGAAAAGGTGGTGACCAATGCAACATCACAATGCCTGCCCTGTCGAATGGCAGGACCAGCCCTGCATCTGTTTCCAGACTGCAGTAATGGATCAGCTGCCATGCATGCAGGGTGTGCTATGTTTTCCTTTTCATTGGGACAGGGTTGTATGTGATTCCTAAACCGTCCTGTGCTGCCCATGTGGACGGCATAGCTCAAAGGGGAGAGCTGATCATGTGTGAATCTGCTCTTTATTTAATCAATGTGGAGACTCGTTTTTCTCTAAGCTGAAAATGTTGACACCATCAACATTCTGTTCAACAATGTGCTGTTCCTCTCTCTCCAAAATCAAGTCACTTCTTGCACTAAGAGGCACTGGGCCCACTAACTTTCTAACAGGACTTCAGCCATACATCCCTGCTTTGGATAGGCAGTTTTAACCTGGAGATTTGAGCTATGGTTGCCCACTTGTCTCATTCTTCTGATTTTTCTACATCTCCTTTCCAAAATGTTCTTCATCAAAACCCATTGACGGCCTGTGAGACACATCTTACTGGCAATGTCTCCTGCACATCTGTATCCCTGCTAAAATATTGGTAGTTCCACAAGGACATGCACAACTGCTACCAATTTCAGTGGGGCTTGCACTGGAGATGCACACCTTGAATGGGTGAAGCCACAAATGAATTCTGCTGCAGTTAACTCCTTAAATAATCCCTACTGGCTATATTTTTAGACTTTCAATGGGACTAGTCTTCAATAAGTGGCTTGTAAACTGTAGCCAAGAAATCAACCCTTCAGCCTTTTCCTTTGTTTGACTGCATTGTAGTCTGGGATTGTAAATAAATAGCCATTCACTTGAGATGAATAAAACTAATCTCCAAGCAGGGAAGTGTTTGTCCATTGGAAAGTTGGTCTTTTTTCCCCTTTCAGGCTGTCAAATGTGCTGCAAATAACCATATGTGGGGTAGTAGACATTTTTATTGGCTAATAACTTTTATGGACTCATATTTTCAAGGCTGATCTTAGCACTGTCTCCCTCTCTGTCTTTTTCATTTCTCTGTATAAGCTGCCTGTTAGCGCATTTTATAAGTCCAGTTTCAACTGCAGCCTTCTTGCTGCAATGACTTGTCCATAGCACCTGCTTCTAAAGTGCTGTGCTCATCTAATGCCCTATCTGAATAAATAACAAAATAAATAATAATAATAATAATAATAATAAATAATTAAAAAATGGGGCAGATCACCCAATGTTGCATATAATGTTCAGAGAGGTACAATACACCAAATCCATGTGACTTCTGCATATGTCATTGGAAGGAATTGGCAGAAGACAGAGATTTATGAACGCAGTCTATGCAAAGCAGATGCAGCTTTCCTCTCTGGGTCCATAGACAAAGTGAGGCCTGCGCTGTTAAGGATGCTAAGCCCTGGAACATCCAGCTGGTCAGTGTACAAACATGCAGAGAGCTGTGGGCTTCTGGAGCTGACATGCGGCAGGTGGAAATGGCAAACCTGTGTGTGCTATGTACAGTTTTGGTCTATGTTTGTAGGTGCAGAGACTGGCTTCTGAGAGCAGACAGAGGCTTTCGCTGGTGTATGTGGATGGGCACATTGACACACAACATTCAGCAGCGAGTGGTAAACCATTTTAGAGGGGGAATTCAACCTTCCCGGTTATTTGTCACTTATTTCTCACTTCTGCTTTCCTCCTCCTTTCTGGAGAACAGGTTCCTCCTTGCACAGCGTTCTCCAGCACATCTCGAACTCCTGTTTTCTTCCCTCACAGCCTGCCTTCTGTGGTGCTAGGGAGGGTCTTTCTTCGGTAGAGCTTCTGGGTGCATGGAAGCATTTGAGGTCCCAGGCATCCTAGCCAGGATAAAGCCCCAGCCAAAACTCTGCCAGGCAAAGCTCTTAGCACCTCCCTCTCAGGGTCCTGCCTCTCCTGGTCTGTTCTGTGTCTCTGTTCCCCAACACAGGTCCAAGCGAGGGCAATGGGTGGCCTCAGGTGTGTGTGGGCTTGCCTGTTCTATGGCTAGTCGCTTGTTCTATCAGATCTCTGTAGTAGGCAGATTTCAGAAATCTGGGATAGGAGTCCTTCTCCATCAAGGTATGGGTTTT
This sequence comes from Heloderma suspectum, assembly GCF_057233095.1. Taxonomy (NCBI): domain Eukaryota; kingdom Metazoa; phylum Chordata; class Lepidosauria; order Squamata; family Helodermatidae; genus Heloderma; species Heloderma suspectum. The sequence goes on from NC_139461.1 coordinate 173,417,985, forward strand.
GGCTTGGGCTTCTTCGAAGCAAGCAGAAGTGGCGACGGTGAGATTCCTCCTAGTTGCCTCTCTGGTTTCATGGTCAAGGTTCACCTGTAAGGAAGGGAGAGCACATGGTGACTATTCATTTTATACCAGTATATTTCCTAATGGTGGTAAGTGTAGAAATAACAGGTAGAGTGTACATTTAAATACAGAGACTGGTATAATTTTTTCAGCTTGTATCATTAAAAGGCTTTACAAAACAAAAAAAAGACAAGGTTCCCAGTAACAAATTCAGAACAAACACTCCAAGTGCAAAGAACCAAACAAAGCAGCAGCACTGGACCAGTAAAACACTTTTTGGAGTTTACGCTAAATTATTGAACTAAACTATTTCTCAAAGCAGTCACATAAATAGACCATCAGGGCTCCTTCACATGGAGCTTTTATCCTGCTATTGAGATCGCTCAGTCACGGAAGTTTGCGGGCCCTTTACATGCCACCGTGACCCTCCAGGGCGTCTCCTGCACTAAATGCCCTTTGTTCCATTTTTAAATAGATCGCAGATAATGAGCTATCAAATTACCCCATTGGGTTCCGCTTGAGTTCCCTCCGTGAAAAGAGGAAAAGAGGCAAGAAGAGGAGCGAGACCAATGAAAGATATGGAAGACTCAGATACGGGGAGAAGGAGGGGGAATAGGAAGCACGTGAAAAAGGGAGTCGTCGTGATCCTGCATTTAAAACGGAAGCAGAAAGCCCCGTTTTAAATGCAGGATTTTAGGCTGGTGTAGAGATGCTCCCAGTCAGTTTTTCAGACACAACAATATCAGTAAATACCCAACAGTCAGTTTTACAGTTAGGTTATATCTAGCAGTCCACTACACCCCCTGGTGCATTTCCCTTTCGACTATGGGTGGTCTTCCTCAGGTGCTCAAGTAGACATAACGGTTTATAACTCATCACAACTTACAAAGGCTGATAATATTGGAAAGAACGTTAAACTTGTTTTGAGAAATAATTTAGTTCAATCGTACCATCCCATAGCATAAACTTCACAAAAAAGTATTTTACTGGTCCAGTGCAGCTTTGTTTGGTTCTTTGCACTTGGAGTGTTTGTTCTGAATTCATTAAAAGGCTTGCCACTTCTGGATCTAGTTGGGAGAATCCTCCAATCCTTTTAGAAAGGGTAGGAGACTTATTCAGCAATGAGAGACCCATATATAATAAATGTAGCCAATCTAATGAGCGTTGCAGATCCATGAACAAGGTCCTTTTTTTCTACAAGGGGGTCGGCAACCGGCTTGGAAGAAGGACCCCACTGGGAACATTCATCATGGCAGGCATAGATTTGAAGAAGCAAACCTGAGCACTGGAACTTTGCTTTTTTTAAATAGCGAAAGGTAAGATGTCCAGGCACCTGGGGGCTGCAGACTAGTTTAGGGAGTTCAGGGCAGGTCATATGACACACACAGATCTGTCCCCCAACAGGGGAATGGCCAGGGGCTCAGGAGAAATGACCAGGGTGCTGCCAATGCTACCCCTACCCTGCATTTGCTGTCTGAGGTGATTGCCTCGCTGTGTCCAATGGAGAGAAGGAGAATAATGTCAGCTGCCTTGGGTTCCTTGCAAGGGGAAAAAAGGCGGGATATAAATTAAATAAATAAATAAATAAATAAATAAATAATAGGGCTGGCCCTGCCAGGGAGTGAAGACAAGAGAGTTTGAGTGAAGGATGGATCAAGGATCTGAAGTGCTCAGTTCACCCCATCTCCTCCTGCCCATGAAATGTCATGGGTCTTTCCCCCTGCCATAAGTAATCAGCAAGATCACTCCGATTATCTTGAAATTCCATGTCATCCCCACTGTAAAGCCATCTGATAAATGCAGAAGTATAACCTGAATCCAAATTTGCACCGAATTTGCATCTGCATACATTTGATAATGCTCAACTTGCTGCATAAAGCCAGGTGAGAAATTAACACGGTCCTATTATTACAGTAAATGCCTTTCAGAAAGCCACACACTTCAGTAGAAAGAACAGTAAATAAAAGCTCCAGATAACTGGGCTTCTATTCTACTAGTTGTTATGTGCAATTTTGAAGGAATCTCTTTTTTAATTCATTTCTCCATAGGAGCAAAATGACTCTAATGATGCTGAAAATGCTAATTAGTTTTATGAGCAGTAGTCATCATTTATCTTTTGGAGGGTTCCTTTGTGTGTTCTTTTTTGTACACAGAGTGATCATGCAAGGCACACACGTACACAAAGACGCCTGCATTTGTGTCTGCATAATACCTGTGCCCGACTCCTCCTCTCCCCAACAGATCTGTAAAGCGCAACACTTCTAGGAGTATCTTAAATGTTTACTAGCCTGTTGGGGAGGTAGGGTGGAACTAGACAGACCCAATTTTATTTATTTTTCCCTATAATGCCATTTTGGTGTGAACTTCCCTGATCCACTCCACATCATTGCCTGCTGCCAATAAGGGCAGGGAAGCTTAGAGTGTGGTGATGTGATGTAGTGTGTTTCACTAGCCATTACAGCTATGAGGTGGAGAACAAGACACAAGGTTGCCGTTTTTGTGGCAGCCCCATATCTGCCATGTTACCTAGTTCTGCCTTTTCACACATGTGTTATTCTTTCACAAGGCAACACTGGTGCATGTATAGAGACGTGGAGTGGCTTCTGGAAGGCATTCCATGTCTGCAATATATAATGTGAGAAGCAGCCCAATATTGTGTTTGTAAAGTGCTACAGATTCTGGATGTATTTGCATATACCTTTTAAATGGAGGCAAAGTAGAGCTGAATCTGTATTGAATAGTATAGTTCTTACTGATAGTGTTTATATTTCTTTGCAAAAGACATTAGTCCTGGTTTTATCATGCAAGTGCAACATCCTGGGTGTTTCAGTACCACAGACAAAACCAGGTTTAATGGTTATTCTGGGTGCTTTTAAATGAGGTGCCTTTATTACGTCATTGCCCTGCCTAATTGATGGAATTTTATGGTGGGTCCAGATGTCATTGTCTTTCACTTGCAACCCATCCCCCCAATGTTTTCCCCCTGCTTCTTTCGTCTTTTTTCTTACAGCGGAAAATCCATTGCGGCGCAATCCTATTGGAATGGCTGTAAGCCTCCAAACTTGGAGGCTTATGGCTATCCAATGCAGAGCAGGAGGAGCAGTGGGGGCAATCATTGACTCCGTGCTCCTCCCTCTCTGTATTTTGGCTAGATGGGCTTTTTTGCCCATCTAGCTGGGGCTCTGCAGAGCGGGAGGGAAGGGGCCTGGGGTACATCATAAGCCGGCCTCCCCAGTCCCCTCCCTGCCCACCAGCACACCTGCTTTCCCTCCTCTCCAATGTCTCCAGAGGAAAAGATGGGATAGCTGCACAATGCCTTCTCACTGGGAGTGCTAGGAGCCCTCTGTATGGAAGCAACCCCAGTCCCCAAAGAACCCTGGGCTGGCACATCTGTGAGCAGGGTGGCTAGGGATATTAAACAGGGACTTTAAAGCACCCCCATCAAACTACAGTTCCCAGGATTCTTTGAAGGAAGCTATCACAGTTAAAATGGCATAATATGTTAGTAATGCGCACAGGCCTCATGAGCCACCCCATACATGGGTGAGTTTCCTCCAGCGGTCAGTCAAAAGTGATCCTGTAACTAACTATTAATTTTGTAACCAAGGGTGGTGATGGAATGTACCAGTTTAATCTGCACCAGTTTCCTAAGCACCTGTGTGTAGCAACTGTAGAACAACATTTATAACAGGCAACCAGTGCAGCCCCTTGGACAGCCTTTCCCAACCTGGTGTCCTCCAGAGGTGTTTGACTACAACTCCCAGCATCCTCCAGCCAGCCAGCCAGCCAGGAATTATAGTCCAATACCTCTGAGGGACACCTGGCTGGGGAAGGCTGCTCTAGGAGGAAGAGTATTTCCTATTCCAAATCCAGATTCAGCATCACAAGTGGATAAGCAGCTCCATGGGAACACCTCTCGTGGTAGCTAAGGAAGGCACCCATTCAATTGTCAGCACAGAAGTCATCCTTGGGATTTTGACTCACCTCTCTGGGGGCCTCATTTTGAACAAAGTCCTCAAAGATCCTGTTGGCTTTGGATGCCAGCCTTGTTTTTGAGCGGGTTTTCTTAAACTCCTCGCAGGCCAGCCAGAACTCCAGATTCTCTTCGCTGAATTCTGTTTTAAGGAACCCGTGGAATGCTGCCACCCCACCTGTAAATAAGGAGAAGGAATGTCCAGTTTAGATGTGGCTGGGAGAGAAGAGGAGGAAGGACAGTTTCTTGCAGAGGAAAAAACATGGCTATGGATTTTCGAAATCCTGAATAAATCTCAAGGAGGAAAAAAGAACTAGACACCTTGTATTGAACACAGCCCAGAACGCTGCAGAAAATATATTTGGGGGAAGAGAATCTTAAGTGTGGAATTCAAGGATATTTTTAATGTCCCATCTTATCTGATTCAGAGTTTAATGGGGCTGGGATACAGTACACCTGAAAGAATGATGGAACAGTCAAAGCTTGCATTTTCTATATGGTGCCTTTGTAAGGTATCTGCTTTCCAGAAATACATCGGGGGAAATTCTCTGCTGTTTTGGCATTATGTGGATTGTCAAGAGATTCCTGTTTCATAGAGGACTAAGATGGGAACAACCTGTTAAATCATGTGGTCACCAACTCCTGCTGCTTGTAATTATACTTTCCTATTGGTACATTATGCATCATAACATATTACTACTCACTTTTACTTCTCAATAGATGGTCAAAAGATTCCTTCCATCCAAGCATTTCTTCCAAAGCATATCTGGAGAAAAAAAGAAGTGTGTTGGAACCATGTTGCGGGAGGTTCAAAAGTAATGTTGGGGTAAGGAGTATAGGCAGAAGAGCCAACAAGAAGCCCAGAGATCATAAGCTAAAATAAGAAAATGAACAGTCTCATTGCTACCTATGGATGTCTCCCTCTCTTAATTTCATAACTGCCTCATATTATCTCAAATCCATAGTGTGGCTACAGTATTTAGAAAGGAGCTGAGGCAAGTTCTGAAAATCTTGTTAGCCATAGGGGAAAAGACGGGCCATTGTTCTTGCAGGCTGCTCACCAAAATGGGTGAGAGATGCCACCTATTTTGCTGTCTTGCTGAGCATCTAGCTTGAAAACACACATGCCATTGAACTGGTTTAGGGTGCAACCCTATGCATGCTTGGACAGAAGAAAGTCCTAGAATTCTCAGCATGCCCCAGCCAGCATAGCTGGCTGAGGCATGCTGGGAACTGTAGGACTTTTTTCTGTCTAAATATGCATAGGGTTGCAGCCTTAGTGGAGTTTTCTCTGTGATAATTACAGGGCAACGCAACTCACAATTGAAGAACAGCCGTATCGCATAGCATGTTTTCTCCTACAGATAGAAGCCTTAGTTACGAGTCCTTCCTCCCTTTGGAATTCCTTAGGAACTAATAGAGTTTGAATGCTGCAGTGCTCTGTTGCTCCTTCTGACCCAGGTTCCTTTCCTGTAGCTGTATGTTCTAGGACATATCAGTTTGCTATTCTAGACATGGCTTACCTCTGTTTTGTGCCCCGGCTGAGGTTCCCAATTTTATGTCCAAAATCTGGTTTATGAAGCAGGATCCCCAAACGGGTCTTGAACTCTTTGGCTCTGAAAAATAAGAGGAATATCAGAATATTCCTAGGTTATTATGACTGTTTTATTGATTCCTGTGCTATTTATTATTTTGCATGATAATGCATTTTATTCTTTTAAATATTTGTATTGTATTTTATATATTTGTGTTTTAAAATGGCATTTTAGTTTTTAACTGGTTGTAATTCACCCAGACAACATTAGTTATTGGGCAGATTAGAAATGTATTGAATGAATGAATGAACGAACGAACGAACAAATGGATACTAAGAAAATAAAGAAGTGATTGCTAGGGGGCAGCAGTGCATGTTCCTTGCTTCAAGCCTGCCCTGCCCTGAGCTGAGAATGGCCTTCTGGGTTTGTGGAAGACTCTGCATAGCTGTGGATACATTGCCGGGGGGGCGGGGGGGGGGATAGATGTTGCATCTTTGTTCCAAAAAATAAGAGATGCAGAGTAACCATAGGGGCATATCTTTCATTAGACTAATTTCTGTTGTGCATAAGTATGCAAGCATTACAATTAGGCAGTTTTCTTAATCAAGCAGATAATTCTCATCTATGCAGAAACCAAGGCTGGATTACCCATGCAGATAATGTAATCATTTCCAATAGAATGGTGGCCAATTTTTTTTTTTAAGTTCTTTCAAAGTCTATTCTGGAGACACAATCTGTTGTGTCTTGCATTTAATCCAGGGTGTTTTTTAGACTCTGCAGACTTCCTCTGAGTTCCCACTTTGTAAAGACAACAGGATCTACCTGGCAGTGAATTTAGTTTATCTTTAGTACTCAAACTGCTGAATTGACTATTAACTTTTACAACATTTAGGATTCATCAGTGCCCTCGAGTTTAATAAATTGCCGTTTCCTATAAGGGCTTCTTTTTCTTCATCCCCAACGTCATGGTACATTCCTCACCCTCTGTGCTGCAGGACTCTTGAGAAGTCATACTGTTACGTAATGGCCCATTATGAACTGGGAATATTGGTAGGAGTGCTTCAAGGGGGTTTTCACAAAGCAACCAAAATTATTCATTTCTGTAGTTCAAAAGCATTTTAGTATAATTTCTTTAATTGGATGGTACATTTGTTCTGTGGCATCTGCTCTTCAGATGCAAGGGATTGGAGTACCATGAGGCACACAGAACTGGTAACAGCCTGTTGCAAAGAGCAATGCCTTTCCACTCGGAACATCTGGTACCCTTTTAGCTGCTTCCTCCTCTCGGATGGCTCCCTGCAAGTTTGCTCCGCTTACACCCACAGATAGTCTGTCTTATCCTTCATACTTCTATTGCTGTTGAATCTGAGAGAATTAAGCCATGTGAAGGTAGCTGGTTTCTTCCAGAGATTTAAAGGAAGGGTCGTAGCACTGTCTTTGCCTGGGGGTACACACGTTCCGTGTGGTCATTATCTGTACTGCTTCCTCAGGTTCTTCAAAGCACTCCCAAAGCCTGCAACATTTGCTTCACCAGAGATTATGGTAGGTCAGGCAGTGGGGTGGGGTGGGGTGGGGTGAGTGGGGAAACCAACCACTTTTACCATTAGGCAAAGACACCCAGAGTGTCTTAAAGTTCCCAGAAACCCAGTGTGTGTTCACAGCTGTAAAAGCCCCACTTCCTTGGAGACAATAGACCTGGTATCCTCCAGATGTGTTGGACAATTCTTATCATCTCCCAACTGGCAGGGCCATTGACCCTGCTGGCTGGGGGTGATGGGAGTTGTAGTGGAGAAACAAGCATCTGGAACAGTACCATTAATTTAATAGCAAAGTGGTATGCCAGCAAATAGGCACTGTAATGTCTATCCCCCATTAAGCTCAAGTTGAACTGCATTTATCTCTCTCCCTTTCCTCCTTCCTACCCTGTGCTGTCTCCCACTGTCAAAATGTAGACTGTAAGCTCCTCAAGCCAGGGACCTGCACTTACGTTGCTCTGTAAAGCAACTTGTAAATTGGCAATACTATAGAAATAGTAATAATAATAATATCCACATTCCTTTTTTTGAGAGAGCACAAGGCTGAATTTCTCCATGCCATCTTGCCTGACGTTCCCTGACACCATTCCCCCTCAGTGACCCAACTGGGACACTTCACTTCCACTGTGCACACCATAATGCTGCGGAGACAGTTGTCTGTTTTTGGATCTCTTGCGACAGCTGCCTGCTGCGATGCATCTGCAACTGCACAGAGGTGCCTCCCTGCTAGCTGGCGCATCACTGCGACAGTTTGGAGATGGTTGCCTGGTGTATTGCTTTCTATTCTTAGCTCACCCCGCTCTGGATGGTGTGCAGCAGGAATGCTAACTGTGTGGAGGGCTGCTTGCAGAGTTGTCTCAGAGAACTGCAAAAATAGATTATGGTTCTGTTGTAGTCTTTTCATCATATCACTACAAAGCTTTCCTTCTGAGCAAAAGCAAACTGTCTATGAAGCAGGGAACCAAACATCCCTCAGCAACAGCAACAGAAATATGAGACAGACATAGTTCTTTTTTGTTTTGTTAATTACCTCTTTTTTCTCAGTAAGTCTTCCTCAACTAAATAATCATTATTTGAAAAGGTACAATGATTTAACTAGCGAAGCCATTATTTGAAAAGGTACAATGGGAGTTTGAGCTAAAGTTGCACACAAATGTTAACACCAGTTCAGAGGAGATGGCCAAGCAAGGCGCAGCTGTGATGATTTCTCACCTAGGTAATCATTTGCCAAGAGCCCCAAATATTTCCCAAGCCTCTTACCTTTCCAAGCAGCTGGCAGGGAGTGCAGCTAAACCCCGACACATGCTGAGAAAGCAGGTGGATGCTTTGCCTAAGTCTGTGTAAACTGGGATGGTGAGAAGCGGATAGCTGTAGCTGCACCTTTTCCTGCTGAGGTCTCTGTGCTGGAGAGTCTGGGAGCAGAGCTTTTATATCTAGCGGGAAATGGGAGGGGACGTGAATCAAGCACACAGTTCCTGCCTTTAGACAAGAAGAATCGGAGCTGTCCTTGAACATCACGGTCATAAGCAGTTCCCAGACAAGAGGACAAGAGACCAATTCTGTATTATTATAAAATAGGGGTGCTTCTGTTCCTGTAGCTTCTCTGATTTGAAGGGGAGAGACGGCACACAAAAGCTCCAGGGATGCATTTTGCTGCTAGGTTTACAGCGAAATAAACACTTTATCAAGTGTATGATGAAAAACACACAGTGATGGATGCTCTTTGCTGAAATCCTTTTTTGTTTGTGTTAAAGTGACACTTAAAACACACACTTACCTTGAAGGGGCCAAACTTGATGTGCCATTTGTCACGTTGTTTGTCCTTATGTAGTTGATTCTGGCAACAATTTATTCAATTTATGAGTCGCCCTGTAGCCAAAGCTCTCAGGGCAACACACATAATAAAAGCAAATACAATAAAACAAATGATAAAAAATAAAAATAGAACACATTAAAAGAATTGTTTTAAAATAGAATTGTTTTAAAAGCAGACTTCTTTTAAATTAAAATAAGGCTTTCATCCTATTGCAAATGGCAGGCATGTGGGGTGTGCGTGTGTGATTCAGATCAGGAGCACAACAGGGGTAAAGTGTTAAAGCACCCCCTCCTCCATACCATGCTCCCAATCCAGCCCCCACCCCTCTTTCCCATGCACCAGCTATTCGTTAAAGATAAATCAACTACGTAAGGGCAATCTACATGACAGGCTTCATGCCTAGTTTGGCCCCGGTGAGTCTCATTAAAACCCATGGGACCGATTTCCAAGTAAATATGTACTATACCAAGATGTAAGGTCTCAAGTGCCCTGTACAAAGCTAGTGCCCATATCTATTTGCAGGTTTAGTAAAAATTCCAACAGGTATAGGAGTTGTACTATTACTAGAGGAAGTGATGGCCTCCAAGGCTTCTAAAGAAGGGCTGGAAAAAATAATGAAGCAAAGATCTATTAAGGAAGCAATCTGATGGCCTTTAAAAATTGCCAGAGGGGCCATAAGATAAGGGGAATCCCCCCTCCAAGGTCGGAGACAGCACTCCAACCACGGAGGGGAGGTTGGAGATCTGACCCCCTGACCCTGACCCCTCACAGCTGATGCAGAAAGAACCGCATCGGCTGCCTTCTGAGGCTGGAAAATCAACCTCAGAGAGGGGGGAAAGGAGGCATTTTGGTGGGCAGGGAGCAGAGGAAACCAGAGAGGCCAAGATACGAGCTATCCTGAGACCTCATTAGCCTCCTTCCCTCTGTTTTTGAAGTGCTGTTGCTAGATTGCGCCCTAACAGATATTAGCCATGACAGTAAAATGGAGCCTCCTTTTTCAGAGGCAGTGATGATGCTGGGGACAATATATATACAGTATATATATATATATACACACACACACACACACATACATACATACATATATATATACACACATGCAGACACGCACATACATATACGAATATATATATATATTCATGCCTGAATGCCTGATGCTGGAGACAATCGAGAGAGAGAGAGATGGTGGTTTCATGCATCTGGCTGGCCAGGTTGGAAGCTGAATTTTGGATCAGATGGAACTTTGGGTCTGACCCAGCAAGGCAATTCTTACTTTCTTGTGACTAGCTCATTCTACGAAAGCTAAGCATTATCATGTTACTTTTCACAGTTCTGAAAAATGCATGTAGGGAAGTGGCAAAAAACTGGTTGCAGCTACATTTGTAACACAGAAATGGTCATCCATTAATGAATTGTCCACCACAGACATGAGCTCCTGTGCCTTTTTGGTACATGATTGTTCATTGGGAGTAACTTGTCAGGAGCTCTGGGGCTTGAAACTCACAAGCCACTCAGGGCAGAAGACCGAAAGGTCCCAAGGGCTGCTCTTCCTTTCCACAGTGAAGTTGCCCACCTAGGCAGCCTGGTGGGTTCTCCTGACCTGGTAGGGCTATACAAATTTCTGGGTCATAGGAACATAGGAAGCTGGATTATATTGAGTCAGACCACGGTTGCATCTAGCTTAGTATCGTCTCCCTGCAATTACGCAACCTGGTGCTCTCCTGATGTTTTGGATCACCACTTCCATTTGGTAATGGATGAATCCTGGAGATCGCTGTGAGAACGCCAGTATGAAGTAACCACGTTCTCAGCCTTTTCTACATGATCGCCTGGGTTTAAATGTTACTAGAGGTTTTGTTCTCACAAACAGCAGATGAGGTGGTCAGTCTGTTTCGGGAACGTACCACTTTAGACTAGAGGTGGAGAGCTCAAAGGACTGAATACTCCTCCACCCCACCAAATCAAATCAAATCCATACACACAGAAAACTGGCATTGGTTTTTGCCTAGCCTTCTCCCTGACATCCTACTTTGCTATGTATAGCCATGTTTTTTCATGGGAGAACATTCCTTCATGTAAGCACTTCCAATCTGAAGTGGAACTATCCAGGCACAGAAGCCGTATTTGGGATCATGTGATGGAGGAGGGTGTAACCATGGTCACCAGCCCGCTCCACCCCACCCCACTCTGTCCATACCACCCAGCCACCCTCCACACACTGGAAAGGGAAGGTTTGAAGGCCAGAGCCTGCTCTGCATCTGTAGGGTCCCTATACCATCAGCGTTCTAAACCACACGAGATGCCTACATGCATAGCAGGTTGGCCACTTACTTACGAATCGCCAAAAAAAAGAAGACACCAATTCGCACAAAGGGCTAATTTATGTGTATAGATGCAAGTTAAGTTTTTCTTAATCATTTAAATAAAAATACAGTAAGGGCGCAATCCTACAGCTGCTAGACAGCAGCTAGACAACCACTGGATTTTTCAGGTTTCAGGAACTGACCCCGGAGCCAGCGCTCTGAGGTCGGTTCCCAGAAGACTGGCCCCCACCCCCTCCCTCGCTGCCTTGTAGGCGGCACGGTTCGTCCCTGTCTCCGCACTCAGAACAGCAGCACGGAGTGGGAGAAATGGGGACATTTCCAGGGGTGGGGATGGCGGAAGTGCTTGTACACACTTCCTATACGCCGTCCATCCTCCCCCCGCCCCCCGCTCTGAGCTGCTCCAGCTAGACAGCTGAAATTGGCTGTCTAACTGCAAATGCAGTTCAGAGGCTGCTGACTATCACCATAGGATTGTGCCTCTAAATCACACTGTGGGGTGGGAGACCGTAACCAGGTGACCTGTGTGCCTTGCTCAGTCTGTTGTCCAGCTGCTGTTGATGGGCAGCGTCAAGGCCTAGCTCTTCCTTCTTCCTTCCTTCTGGTTCTTTATTTTTAACCCAGAATTGGACAGAGCAGCCCTTCAAATACAGGACTGTCCTGTTTAAAAGAGGACACATGGCCACCCTTGCTCCCTATTTCAGACATTCGCCCTCCAGTGCATGAACAGTAGCAATGGAGACACAACAGAAGAGGCAGGGGCAGAGAGCGCAGCCCTGTTCTCCCCCCGGACGTGAATGGAGTCAGAGCAGGGAGAACACCCAAAGAAGGCCCGAAGTAGTAAACCAGAGCGTGGTGTAGGTCAGGAAGCAATCCTGTGCGAGTCTGTCATATGAGGATAGACCCTACAGAACGCTCAGCATCAGTTACAACGTAAGGGGATGGGCTAGAACAGCAGGCCTGTGCTACTTCTCACACACACACACACACACACACACACACACACACACCAGTTGAATGCCGCTCCTCAGCCATTTTGTGGAAGCTGGTATAAGCAGCTCTGAAAACCTTCTAGTAAAAACAAGGTGGTAGGCAAGCTGTAATACTACTACAGAGGTATTGTAATACTGTAATACTACTACAGAGGGAGAAGGGTTGGAGAGTGTAGTTACCTCAGGGAGCTCTGCAACTACACGCAAGCCCCTGTGGATTTGCTCTCACTCACTCCGCAGAGGGAGAGCCTCCCCTATGAGCAGAGCATGCCTCCTGAGGCCCCTATTGCATAGTTGCAGAGACCCCCGGGGCACATCTCAGTTTACAGGTTGGAAAAGGCGGCGTGTAGCCCCAACCATGTGGAATTAGGTCCCAGAGGCTGAACAATGCATTAGTGCATTTCCCTTCTTTTAGAGAGAGAGAAAAAAGTGTAAAGCTAACCTGTTTTTAGACTGGCTTTTGTTGCACGGTGCTACTTTTACTGCAGGAGTGAGCAATTTGTGGTCCTTCAGATGTTTTGGCCTACAGCTCCCATGATCTCTCACCACTGATTGTGCAGGATGAAAGCTCATGAGAGTTGTAAGCCCAAAAAATCTGGAGGGCCACAAGTTGCCCATCTCCTGTTTTATTGTTTCCCACGCTCCCCCTCAAATGCTCCTATCTCCTATGCTGAGTTTTTTTCCCGAAGTATTTCTATGTTTACAACTGATTTTATATTGTGTCAGCTGTCACAAGCTTGAAAAGGAAGTGGGGAATATAAACAAATGATACAAAACTTCCATTGCACAGATAAATTACCCGGTACGTGGTGGAATAGGCTGAGGCTCATCCTGGTGTGTGGGTAAGACACACAGCAGTATGAGATGGCAGAATCCTAAAATGAATGAATGGGCTGTACCACTTCAGGGAGGAGGTGGAAAATGCCACTTTTGGTTGATTGCCCCATGTAGAAACAACCCAGTGTTCCCCTGCCCCCGCCAACCTAGAAATCAGGAAGAAAAGTTCTAGTCCAAGCCCCAGCACTGCTGTGCTAGTTTTCTTCTTGCAGGGAGGTGCCTTTTGTTTTGTTTTAATGTAGAGAAGCTTTAATTGGGACTGAGTTGCAGGCTCTGTGATTGTTCAGTCTGACTTTCAAAATCCCCTGCAAAATCCCCTGTCCCCACTTTCATCAGTGCTTCATGGGGTCAGGGGCATGAACTTGGGTGTACTTTGCTCAGTGCATAAGGCAAGGGGAAGGAAGTACGTCATTCTATTACCTAGGCAATATGGGGCACGAGTTCCTCTGTTCCCACCCTATACGGCAGCCAATACAGTGTAGGAACAGAGGGATACGTCCCTGTGTTGCCTGGACAACTAGGCAATGTATGCTCAGCCCTGCATGTCTTGTGGGCCCTACCCACATAAATGAAACCTGACACACACACAGGGAGGGACGGATTGTTGTGAGAGCAGCTGCCGGAAAAATGAAGGAAACGGTATTGGGGGAGGGGTGCTTTGGTAGAGTGACCAGATACAAAAGAGGACAGGGCTCCTGCACCTCTAGTACTTGTGTTGAAGAGGGAATTCTGAAATTCCCTCTTTTACACAACTACTAAAGGTGTAGGAGCTCAGTTCTTGTTTATATCTGGCTAACCTACTTGTGGGGGGTGTTTGCACCCCAAAACTCCCCATTTTGCACCAAATACTTCAGCCCAGGTCTATGTGTGATTCTCCACCTGCTGCAGTTCGCTCCATTTCATCACCTCAAGAGGACTACCACCTCGTTTGCCTATTCTTGCCTCTAGCCAATTACCTATTCTTGCTCTAGTATGTATTCTAGTATGTCTAGTATTCTTGCTCTAGAATAGAGTCTATTCTTGCTCTAGTATGTAGATCAGGCTCTCCCAACCAGGTGTCCTCCAGACGTGCTGGATTACATCCCCATCATCCCCATGCTGGCTGGGGGTGGTGGGAGTTGTAGTCCAAGCCATCCGGAGACAACACGTTGTGGAAGGCTGACGTACACTAGGCATGTATAAAAATTTCATTTATGTTCACAAATCATGCGAACATGTCCCATTCACAAACCTGACTGCAAGGAGGAGAGCATGTTCTCTGAAAATGTTTACAAATTCCAGAAGATGCATTTACATTAAAAAAATGCACATTTTTGTAAAATTTGCATTTTTCATATTATACTCAGAGGGAGTACGCATTTCGGTGCACTTTTTTTTAAAAAAAGCCACATTTTTCATGTTCAAGATGCACACTTTTTCCTGTTTGAACAAAACAAAAAAAGCACAATCAAACATGGGGAAAGAGGCGAGGCAAGCTTGAAGGTGGTGTTTGCCCATCCCTAACATGGACTCACAGTTCATGTCAACTTGGAAGTGTATGCCACTGTGTTCAATGGGGCTTACTCCCAGGTGTATAACATTGCAACCTCACTTGCTCTTTCTAATTGTATGATGCAGTCACAGATATGCTAGAGAGAGACAAATGTTCCATTCCTTCCCCCCACTCCCATCCCAAAGCTTATATTACATTTCTATCAGAGAGGAGGAAATTACACCTAGTCTCAGAGCTGTGCTGGAAGCTGTACAGGCACCAGCAAGTGCATATCAGAGACACTTGTGACACAGACGTAGCTAAGAGAAGCAACATAATCCTGCTCTATTGCCATCCCACATGCTGTATTGTCTTAGTGGCCTCTTGAGTGGGAGGGGGAGAGAAAAGGAAGCAGGAAACAGCTGCAGATGGATAGACTGTCAATTGCAAAGAAAGGTACCACGGGAACAAGATGAACCAGAGAGAGAGAGAGCCAGGAGGAGAGATAAGTGTCTACTGGAAGTGAGACATGATTCACATGAATGTGTCAGAGCACAAGATGTATGTAAAATGACTAGGGCTGATTCTATACAGGACAGGGATCCTGTGGTTTTAATTGCTGAACAAAAGGGAGAATTTTACAAGTACTGGTTCTCCCATCAGAGTGCTGTTTGTGGCTGGTAACATTGAGATTCTCTGCAGAGCTGTCTAGTATCAAAGTTGGCAGTCCTGATAGCCATACATTAATAAATGGGGATGTGTGTGTGTGTGTATGTATGAATGACATAATTCATTTTTAAGATTCTTTAAAAACCTGGACCAACCAGTATTCATATAAATCAGGAAAGGGCAACATGCATCCCCCTCCCCCACCTTTTTTGTGCCTACTGCCAGCATTGAATTAGCAAACTACAACACACACACACCCGGCGCATTTTGCTGTAAATTAAATGGATGTGTGTGTGTGGGGGGGGTGCCGTGTTTTAAAGCAAAACAGTGGTGGGTTTGCTGTTGCCACTACACAGCATTTCCAGTGGGTTCTGGGGAAATGAAAATTAGCCCCCAAGCCCCCGGAAGTTGCCTACCCCTGGTATAAATAGTGAGCACGCTTTCAATTTTCACAGATCCTCTTCATCAGACGAAATGAATATTCAGCTCTAAATAAGACAACTTTTGTAGGCTGAGTTTGAGTTTAAATGTACACTCAGTGGCAAACCCAGGTTTGCTTCTGCATAACATGTAAATTGGCTCTAAGCTATTATCTTTAGATAAAATACAAGATGTGGCTGCCAAATCAGGCCTCCTTTGTACATTACCTGCGTTGCATGGCCACCACTACCCAGTGGCTACATTTCACATTGCTCTGATAATGCAAAATGATAAAATAATGTGGAGAGCTGGGCAATATGTGGAATTGCCATGCTGCTGCACAGGCCCTCTGGGTGATGTGGCAGCTTTTCATGTTATCCCCTCCTATTGAGTTGCAACATGAATCAAGGGTGAGGTAGCATTTGGAGACCCAGTGCAAACATGATTCCTGAAGCAATAAGGATGTTAAGTAGCAAATTGTACCAGTGGTCATGCCAAGTTCTTCTCCAGAGGATGCAGTGGCTCACATATTGTCATGGTGCAGAGCATGCGCAGGTCACTGCACAATGGTGGTAAACACAAAACAGGAAACCAGAGCAGAGTGCCAGCTGTCAAGCAAGGGGGTAGGGACAATTTTGCAGTGGAAAAGTGGCAGGCAGCAGTGGGTATGTACTTGATCTTCTCCTGCCCCATCCACTTTCCCCCATTTGATATGGCAAAAATGTACCAAGGAGCCATCCTAGTATGTCATGCTAAAATTCTCACTTCTATATAATGATTAAACATATAGGAGCCCAGTCCTGTGTAGCACCAAATATAGTTTTTGGCACCACTGCTTGCTTGTGTGAAATGCTTCACAGATAGTCCCCCTGGCTAGGGGGAGGTGAATGGTGGGGCAAAGGAAGAATTAAATATCCCTCCCTTTGCTGACTGTTTCTCCCCTACAAATTAACCCCCCTTCCCCACTGCTTTGGAGCTGATAAAAAGCAGCCAGGGTTGCCTGATTTGTGTTTGGGTAAAGACAGATGTAACATTTAAAGAGAAACCACAGTTGGCTGGTCACCTGCTGTTTGAATACAGTGTCTTTCTGGCTTCACAGTTAGCGTGACAGATGTGAATTGTGGTAAGCTGAAAGCTGGATCAGCCACTGGTGTTCTCCTCTCCCCCCCACACACACCTCTGCTCCAGCCCTCCATTCAGGTGGCATGTCCACCTGTTTTAAAATTATTTTAAAAGTGCCATATGTGCTTTTATTTGTTTATACATTCATCCCCTCTCTCTGCTTTTAATGAAACATTTCTAAAATGATTGCAAAACTTCTCTAGAGATTGGGGAAGAAGCTTCCTTTCTAATTATCCAATTGATGGCTATTCATGTCTGCTTTTTCAGTCAACTTGGAGAATGTGTTTCTTAGAGCTCAACCTTGGAGAAGGAAAGGTAAGTTTATACACCGAATATAGCGATGACACTTCCAAACTAACCCCTCTACTCTGCAAATATTAAGGCCACAATCCTGTGTACACTTAACTAGAAGTAAGCCTCATTGAACACAATGGGACTTACATCTGAGTAGACATGTAATTCCACCCTTGTAGCCAATGTTAACACAGCCCACAGTTTTGCTTTAACATGCACAGCTTGTGAGTATGTTGCTTGTGACGCCCTATAATTTAGACAACATAAGCAAATCTCCTAGGAGATTTGGATATAGAGGATCTTGCCTCAGCGTGTGCATGTGAGTGTGTGAAATAGTATAATTTTAATCTTCCAGTCCTGTGATTCCCCCCCCCCCCCGGAAAAAAATCATAGATCACCCTACTCCAAGGTTTGAGAGCCACTGGCAATACTGTATAGCCCCAATAAAATGGGTTCTATAAAACTTTTAGGGGGGTCCAAACATTACACTCTCATGTGGAGTCTGCTAAATGACATTCCTATGTGGTGGTGTGGAACTCTGTATTGAAATTGTAATGTCTAACAGCAGTTTATCATGCTTATTTAATTTCTACCCTGCCTTTTGAGCCTGAAGGATCTATGTATTTTGGTTTATGTAAGATAGTAAAATACAGTTAAACTTTTCAAAACCACCCAATTAAAAACACCAAACTTGTAAAACATTTGGCAACATAAAGCCTGCCCGCCCACCCCTCTAAAACTTTGCAATATCTTGTTTTGAACACTTCTTCAAAACCAGGAAATAGGTAGCTTGATAGACTCCTTAGGCAGGGAATTCCACAGAGAAGAGCCCTGCATTTTCATCTAGATAAGCCCAGCACGAGCAAAGTGTAGTGCTACTGTGAAGGATGGGCTGAGCCATGCAGTAAGCAGCTTTCAAACATTTAATTCCTCATCCCCTATCCACGTGCTGTGTGAATACTTGGTCGTGCAAAATCGGGTTTGGGGGTGGGGGTTGCTCTAAATACGTAAAAGTTCCATGTACTGAACTGGGCAGCTGGAACCCGGGGAAGCAGAGTTGTCGGGTGTTGAGATGTGGGAGACTTAAGGAAAGGATGTGAGAAGGATGCTTCTACTATATTTGTTTGGGCTTGTATCTGAGATAAATGTGTGGCTGTCCCTCCTTCCCTCCCCACTGGTATGAATTACACTCTGATAGAACGGAAATCAAGGGAAACTTGATAAGAGTCCACCCCCAACCTGAGGCTGTAGTGTTCGTTCACAACAGCGTGTGTGTTCCTCTCCCTTTCTTCTCTCTTCTTAACTTCTTCCCTCTCTGGCCATCATTGAAACTAAGCATCCACTCCCTTCCAGGAGTCCATGCTGATGTTAACAAAGCACAGCTTACAGGCACGAGGCAGCGGAAAAGCGGGGGGCGGCGGTCCTAAACACTGGAGAGAATAGCCCTTGTGCAGTCAGTCACACGTGTGTTCGTGGCGTGCATATTTTCAGGGATCACCTGTCTGTGTCTATTCTTGTGGTTGTGGTGGCTGCTGAAAATGCCAATCACTGCTTTATGGGGGAAGAGCCTCATGAGGGAGCGTGTGTGCATGCAAAAGAGCTAGTCTGTGTCTCTGTAGCTGATTCATTCACATGCAGGTACACGTGGGGTCTTTTGGCGGGTATATTTCCGTCTAAACATGCCTAGGATTGCACCCTAAAGTATTTCATCTATCTCCGTGGTCTGCTGCACTGCCATTTCAGTGAGGAGTAAGACCAGCCCTCACCCCCAAATGACCACCCAGGGAGTGGCAGATAATGGGGAAACCAAAGCCAGCAGGCACCAGGGCTGACAGAGGCCACTGCAGCTTGCTTGCTTGCTTTTAAAAAAAATTATATTCAGGGGTTGGGTATATACATAGTTACAGATGCTCATTTTATTATTTTTACTCTTAACATGGGTTAAGCTTTTCTACAACAAAATGGTCCTCATTTCCAAGTAAATCAGGACAGCAGAAACAAACTCCACTGAACTCCAGAGGAATGCTGGGAGATCTGTAGGAGTTTTTTCTGTCTAAACATGTATAGGATTACGTCCTTAGTGAGTTTAAAATGCAAAACTGCACATGCTCAAATATTTCCTTTTTTCTTCTTAATCAAGGTTGGCAAACCATTTTTGTTTATCTGTTTGTTGCTCTAACATATCAGGAATGTAGAAGCAGATGTAAATCCTGGAATGGCAGTGGGGTGAGTGGGAGAAGAGAAATACTGTGTGCTGCACAACTGAAGTAATATACATAATCTCTTTCTTGGTCAGTCATGCCAGCTCAGATCCCATCAGTGTATATATGAAGTTAGGATTTTGTGTCCAATGTGCAATTCCCAATGCATAGATCCCTATATAGCCAATATGGCACCATCCATATACAGGAGGGAGGTATCAACAGGATTGGAGGGATCCCAAGGTTGGCAGAAGTACTAAAAACGTGTGTGTGGGGGGGAACCTAATAAGGAGGACTGAAAAACAGCCCAGTGAGGACTGAGCACGCTCAGTGGCCGCAGAATGCTGGCTGACTGTTTTGGGTGGGTGGTTGAAAAACCAGTGGGGAGGAAGAACAAAATGGAGTAACCAAGAAGAGGGCATGGCTGGCTAGAATCCTGAACAGAAGCCTTCTACAGTACATTTTGTCATAGGTCCTGCTTGTAGATTTGATTGATAGGCACACACAACCCCCCCTTTACATGTGAACCACATCACACGTTTACTGTGGAGCCATAATGTTGGCCCCACCCCGGAATGTCCATGTAGTAGGATGGACCTGTGCACTGCACTGCAAAGGCGACACATGAGCAGCTGCGTATGCACAGGCTGCCATGATCGGGACTGCTGGTTGCACAAGGGTCTCGATGTCATGGAGCCTCTGCATGTTCACTTCCTAATGCGTAGGCCAGCCTTCTCCAACCTGGTGCCCTCTGGCTGGGGATTATGGGAGTTGTAGTCTAGCCCATCTGGCCTAGGCTTTGTCTGGAGGCAGGTCCAGCTGTGTGGCCCAGCTCCATGGTAATACTGTGATACACCTTGTAGGCAATTCATGTGAAAAAAGGGCTACTATCTGCCTAACTTTGGGTTTCTGTGATCTGTTTCCCCCCACTTTGTAGACTTAACTGCCATCAACAGTGTGCAAACAAACACATGTTCCTGTCAGGCAGTTGTTGCTGCTGCTTCCTTTTAATATCATTTTCTTTCCATTAACAAATGTATGTCTCTCTGCATAACTAGGGTATCCCCTGGGTATGTAGACACCACTACCTTATTTTGGGGTAGCTCTCTTCGATTTCCAAAACAAGGGTGTAAGTACATGCAACTTTAACAATGTGATTCGTAATCACGTTGTGTGTGTTTTAAATTAAATACCAGGCACGGGGAAGGGTGGGGGGAGATGTTGTTATCAAGATCTCAGTGCATGAAGAGGGGAGATTTGAGCCTTCCCCCCCCAACCACAATCTCTGTGATATCTCCCCTGCTCCCCACCCTTGTGACAATTAACATCAGGGGGGGGAAAAATCTCCCATTGGTGCCAGTAACAATCCCACCTAGCCTGGGATTTAATTTTTAAAAACACATGATGTGATTACTAATCACAGTGTTAATGTCACATGTAGCTAGGACCTGAGTGGCTCTCAGCCGCCTGAGGGCATCTCTTTGTTGTTGTTGTTCAGTCCTTCAGTCGTGTCCGACCCTTCGTGACCCCATGGACCATAGCACGCCAAGCCTTCCGGTCCTCCGCTCTCTCCCGGAGTGTGCTCAAGTCTATATTCATTGCATTGGTGATGCTATCTAGCCATCTCATCCTCTGCCGTCCCCTTCTCCTTTTGCCTTCAATCCTTCCCAGCATCAGGGAGGGCATCTCTACACCAGCCTAAAATCCTTTATTTAAAACTGGGCTTTCTGCTTCCGTTTTAAATGCAGGATCACAACGACTCCCTTTTTCATGTGCTTCTCCCCCGCCCCCCTTCCTTCTCTCCCTATCTGAGGGCTCCTTCACACGGACCTTTTATCCTTCACGGAAGTTTGCAGGCTCTTTACATGACGCTATGACCCTACCGTAACCCTCCAGGGCGTCTCCTGCACTAAATGCCCTTTGTTCCGTTTTAAAATAGACTGCAGATAATAAGCTATCAAATTACCCCGTTGTGTTCCGTTTCAGTTTCCTCATGAAAAGAGTTAACATGGAAAGAAGAGGAGCCAGATCAATGAAAGATAATGGAAGACTCCAATACGAGAAAAGGGGCAGGGGGAAGGGGAGGGGCAGGGGGAAAGGAAGCACATGTAAAGAGAGTCAGTTGTGATCCTGCATTTAAAAAGGAAGCAGGAAGCCCCGTTTTAAATGCAGGATTTTAGGCTGGTGTAGAGATGCCCTCTGTCTTCCATCATCTTTCACTGATTGCACTCCTCTTCTTACTGCTTTTACTCTTTTCATGGAGGAAACTGAAGCGGAACACAAGGGGGTAATTTGATAGGTCATTATCTGCAGTCTGTTTAAAAACAGAATAAAGGACATTTAGTGCAGGAGACACCTTGAATGATCACAGCGTCATGTAAAGAGCCCACAAACATCCATGAAGGAGCAATCTCAATCACAGGATAAAAGATCAGTGTGAAGGAGCCTATAAAGAGCGTGGGAACTTCCATGAGGGAGCAATCTCAATTGCAGGATAAAAGCTCCATGTGAAGGAGCCCTCTACTGTTAGGGGGAATGGAAGAATTGCTCTTCGCAGAGGAGCCCACTTCATGTGGAGGCAAGCCCAAACTGGTGATCTTGCAGAGGCAAAACATGCAACCTCCTCTAAAGGCAGGTAATTGTGCTACAACTCTGCATTGGTAGTGATTGATCCATCATACTTAATGCAGAAGCACAGTTGAATTACACCCCCTACATCAGAAACAAGGCTAGGACAATTAATCATGAAGAGAAGCAGTGGGTAGGTATTTAGGGGTCATACAAGTCTTTTAGAGTGCAATCCTATGCATGTTCAGACAGAAAAAAGTCCTACAACTCTCAGCTGTGCTGGCTGGGGAATGCTGGAAGTTATAGGACTTTTTTCCCATCTAAACATGCATAGGATTGTGCAAGTCAAACTTCTTTTAGACCAGTTTAATAGTCATGGGAAAGTATCCAACATTAGTCCTACGTAGAGTAGATCCTTTGAAATGAGTGGGACTTAAGTTAGTCATGACTAACTTAAGTTTCATTCCTTTCAACAGGTCTACATAAGACTAACATTGGATTCTACCCCATGGCTTCCTCCCAAAGAATCTTGGGTATTGTAATTTTTTGACAACACTAAGAATTCTTTGCTAGAGATCCCCAGGCCCTTCAGAGTTTTGCATTAGAGGCGTAAGACCACTAAAATAGGCTTCATTTGTTTAAAACAGTAGTGTCGACATGCCCTTTCACTGTTCAGTTATTAAGTATTCAGAAACTGGAAATTAAGAGGTCAGTTTTTATGGAACAAAATTCATGAGTTAGTCATTGGCTTGTTTTTACACTATCTCCCTGTTTCTATGTTGGATGTGTGTGTGTGTGTGAGTGAGAGAGAGAGAGAGAGAGAGAGAGACTGGGCCAGTTCCAATTGTTTTATTTTACCGTTTTTTTCTCTTATGGAAGAATCCATGTGAAAATGTTATAAAGGGAATGCAGAGAACGCAGCCCTCAGATCAAGCGCAGCATGATGGATTGGTCTTGGGTACAATCCAGCAAGCACTGTGGCTGAGGAACCGTCATCCCTTTTTGTGGGGTTTATGTAATTCCTTTCATCTTCCCCCACCCCCGCTTTGACTGATCTTTGCCTGCAATGAGTAGTTTTTGCCTTCCAGAAAAGAAATTTCCACAATTGCTGTGCTACTGAGGTCAGACCACCCCCTCAGCAGCTCTTTTAACAAGGGGTAAAGGTGCAAGGAAAGTGGGAAAAGCATAGATAACAGTAAGTGACACCCGATGGGAATTTCCATCCTGGCTTTAGATTTCAGAGCTGTCCTGTTGGGTCTCGAAGAGATGCCTGAACAACTCAGTTTAATGAAAGTCTAAGGTTTTCCCCTTGTTCATTTATAACATACACCGGCAATTCTGAATCATTTCTATACCATGCTATCCCATATTCCCCTCCCAGGGAAGTGGGGGTGGCTGGATGGGATTTCCAGGACTCCGGTTGTTGCTAAGTTGGTGTGAGAGCAGGGTCCATGCAATATATTGGAGAAATGGAGGAAAGGATGTAGAAAAAGTTCAGTTGAGGTTGGGGAGTTCAAGCCAAGAGGCAAAGAATGGTGCTGCATAATTGGTTGGAACCTTGGGTACAGGACCAAAGCTGGGAAGTCCAAAGAGAAGAGCACACAGCCAGCCCCAGAGGTTGGTGGGGGTCAGGCAGTTTCTGGGACCCTGGCCCATGAAGAGGCCCAGTCACCAGACGCCAGTGCTGCCATCTTGGCAAGGAGCTTAGCAAGTCTGGAGGTGAGTTGTGTTGCCTCCGGCCTTGCCAAGCCCTCCACAAAGAGGGAGTGCTACCCAAGGGACTTCGAGGCGTGCTCTGAGGGTGGCCATTTATGTATCACCAAAAAAGAGGGCACTAAGTTGCATAACATTTGCACATGCAAATGTATATGTATAGGTGCAGATTTAGAAATAATTATAATTGAAACAGAAATACAGTACATCTCTCCATAGTTGAGAATACTGACCAGGTGACATGTGTGCCTGCTCAGTCTGCTGTCAAAGTGCTAAGTGTTGATGGGCAACTTCAAGGCCCTTGCAGCTCTCCCTCCTTACTTTTTTTGCCCTTAAATGAGACTTGGACTGGAGAGACCATCACACAGAGTGCACCTTTACATAGAGGACTGTACTCTGCCAGCTCTCAAAAACAGAGGACTGTCCTCTGTAAAGCAAGACATCTGGCCACCCTATGCCTGTGTTCCTCACCCTAAGATAGTTATGGGGCCTTCCTACAGCAAAGTGTCGCATGGGGCCTCTGAAAAGCTGGAACCAGCCCTGAAGATGGAGGAACCAGACAGATCAACCACAGAACGGAGAATCAAAGAACTGGGCAGAGGAATTCTGACTGAAGTAATGCTTTCATTGGCAAAGGGCGGAAAGTCAGCCTCCTAGCAAAACAAGGAACAAGGCTGGAAGAAACTCAGCTGATCTAAACTGTTAGTGATTTGTGGCATAGTCAAGAAGATTGTAGATGTGTTGTGAACTTGTGTGGCCACACCAAGCAGGCTGTCATCTGAATCTAATCTAACCTCTCCTAAAAGATCAGAATACGTAGCTCTGGCAGCAACTCTCACACAGGTGGCTTGTGTGAGTCCCCAAACCCTACCTCTCAGGGCCTTTCCAGAAGGTGCTGGTTGACAGCTCTGCAAATGGTGTTTGTTTGAGCCGCTGACCTCCAGGCTGGTTATTGGCCGCATCTCTGAAATTACATTCCTGGTTGTGTTTTCCAAGGCTCAGCCATTAGCGGCTCATCACTTCTATTTGTGATGATGTCACTGCTGTCCCCTTCATCATGCTGTCCTTGAGTATTTCCTGCTACTGGTGAGAGTGTGCATCCTTGGCCTGATCGAGTGGTTAATTGCTAGGAAAAGGTGGCACAGGGCACATGCCTGACTGGCAAACCCAATTTCCTAATCCCAGAAGTGTGGGGGTGGGTTGTGATTGCTCAGCGATGAGCAAGCTGCACTTGGCAGCTCGGTGCATATTCTGGTTTTTTTTCCTCCAAGTGTTAATTTAATAATGGAGATTTTGGGCACTGGATGTTCCATTAAAGCACCCACAGAGCTTAACTGAGCCAGACCCATTTTCAGTGTCCCTGAAATATATTAAGGTGCAAGAAGGGTGCCTCTGAACATGTGCAGAGTGTTTCGCCTAAAACACAGCATGGCCTAACTGCCCTTCAAGAAGATCATTATGTTTATTTCTCATTTGAAATCTGCAGTCCACATATTTTGTACTTCTGTTGGGGGAGATATTGCAGAAGCTTGTGCAGAAGAGAGATCTGGGAGTTTGGGGAGGGAAAGACTTCAGTGGGGACTTGCTGACTAGCATTTCCTTTCTCAGGTCAGGTCCTGCCAGATCTAGTTGCTAGAAGAAAGGGAAGGGGAGCGTGTCTGGATGTCTTCCTGAAGGATCCCAGCACCGAAGGGATTATACTGATAGGCGAGATGGGTGGAAATGTTGAAGAAGATGCTGCTGACTTCCTTAGGAAAAACAATTCTGTAAGCTTAAACATTCTAAGAGTATTTTCCTATGTGTGAATATTCTCACCAAATCCACAGACATGCTTCCACTTGCACAGCCTTTTTGTGAAAGCATAAAGACCAAGTCTTTCTCCACTACTTTCTCCTGCATTGAGCAGGGGTTGGACTCAATGGTCTTATAGGCCCCTTCCAACCCTACAATTCTATGATTCTGTATCCTAAAGATGCGAAGGATTCAATGTTCCAAATATCTGTTGAGACAGAGCCCTTTTGGGTTGTCCTCCCAAGCATTTTTCAGACCTCCTGATATGGGTTGTGATACTTCCGCTATAAAATGCAATTGCAACACCAGCATCTCCAGGACAGACAGGCAGAACACTACTTAGGCCAGCCTTCCCCAACCTGGTGCCCTCCAGATGTTTTGGACTACAACTCCCAGCATGGTGGCTGAGGCTGATGGCAGCTCAAAACATCTCGAGGGCACCAGGTTTAGGCTTTTAAGAAGAACTACTCCTTCAACTAAAAGCTTTGGGCACTTTCAGATGGAGGGCTCTTACTAGTGCTACCAAATAGAAAGCATTGTGCAGCTATTTAATCTTTTCCTCTATAATGGACTTTTTCTGGTAAAAAAGATGGAAAGAGTGAGGAAACACAGGAGGGTTACAATTTGAAGATGTCATCATCTCCCCCCCCCCCCCCCAATTCTATGAACGAAGCAGGGTGATTGCAGGACAAAGCTTTGTCTGGAAGCTTCCTCTCATTTTGGAGATTTAGCCCATTTTCTAACTTCCCTGTTGGGTGTAGTTAGGGGATTTGTACAGAACTGACCCTTATTTAGTCAGCTTTTGTTCCCTGGGGGAGGGTTAAATTACTGGGTTATTTAAAACAGCTTTTTATAGTTCAAAGCAAAATAATGGAAAGAAGGTACTAATTTCATACATACACACATCCTTTACTGGGAACAAAAGTTAATTAGGGGTGCATTTCTATGCATGTTTGGACAGAAAAAATTCCTACAACTCCCAGCATTCCCCAGCCAGCATGGAGATGTAGGACTTTTTTTCTGTCTAAACATGCATAGGATTGTGCACTAAATAAGGTTCAACTGAGCACAAATTCCTCAGCTAGGCTGAACAGGTAAGCAGTAAGAAGGGCTGAGCTTCCATGGAAGCATGGAAGATTTCAATTAACATTGGAAAGGGCCTTTTCTGGATGGAAAATTGAGTTGACATCATGAAATGGCCTTGGCTACAGGGAAGAGCATTTCTGGATAACAGAGCAATATGTTACCATATGCTTGCCTGGAAACTCATTTTAATTTGCAGGTAATTGCAAAAAGGAGTGCTCCAGTAGCCCTGAACAGCTCTAGTAGTGTGGATGCAACATCGGCCGAATCTACACAGCCAATTTAGTGTAGAGCAAGAGCACATCGGGGTCTTTCATGATAGATGCTGCTGCTGTTGCCAATCTGCAGCAATCCCATAGCTTCCATCTAGAAACGGTACATTCTCGTAAAGTCGTTTTAGTGCATTGTTTTCCTTAAATGCAGCTCCCACGTGGTTCCGCTGCAGTATGCCCCGTCCCATTAAATCCTGGGCGTGCCTAGGGCATTTCTGTGACCTGGCTATGACCTGTCAGTGACAGTCAAGGAGTGGGTCCAACCCCTCCCACTCCCCATTCCCTCTTTTTCCTCATTCACAGTAGGGCCTTTTGGACAGAGGCTTCCTTTCCCTACTATCTTGCAGTAGCGCTGTTGTAACCATTCACAATATCGCAGTAGCACTGTTTTCCCATTCACAATATTTCAGTAGCCTTCTTTACCCATTCAGTCTGTAGTCTGTTTCAACCATACACAATATCGCAGTAGCGTTGTTTTCCTGTTCACAATAGTGCAGTAGCCTGCTTTACCCATTCAAAGTCTGTAGCTGCGCTGTTTTAACCATTCAGAATATCACAGTAGCACTCTTTTAACCTTTCACAATATCCCAATGGTGGATGAGAGGAGAGAGGTGTGGGGTAAACTAAAGGGGCTTAATTCAGTGCTTCCATTAAGCTTTTCTGATCAGGGGAGCATGGACACATGCAAGAAAAAAGCCTCTCATTGGCCGAGCAGCACCTATGTGGTTGATGATGTTCCATTCTACTCGCTGGACTCCAACCACTCAACCCTGAAGTAGGGTGGTCTCAAGTGCTGTGTGACCCGTTCTCCACTTTTCTTGCTTTGTGTTCCACTGATGGACCAAAGTAATTTCATGAAAATCCAGATATAACCACAAAACACTTCAGAAACCATCACAGTGTAGATTCCCCCTGAAACATTGCCAACCTCTTCATTAGCCAGTGATGGCAGTTCAGAAATGTGCCCCACTCTCATTGTCACGCAGGCCTCCCAATAATAATATTACCTGCTTTTTCCAAATTGAATTGGGAACATGTCGGAAATGGAAACTCTTTCACCAAAAGTGATGCCTTAGATTCTTTCTTTCTTTCTTTCTTTCTTTCTTTCTTTCTTTCTTTCTTAGATTCGTATGCCACCCAACTGGCCAATGCCCTCGGGGCGGTTTACGGTCATTAAACTAAGCAACAACAGAAACAAAATACAACAATAAAAGTATCAAAATAATACAGTATTAAACATTAGAAACATTTTAAAATATTTAAAACATTGAGGGTCCAGCAACGCAATTAATAATCAAACAACAGATTAAAGATTATATGCTTGCTTAAAGAGGAAGATCTTAACTGAGCATCTAAATATATGCGGTGAGGACGCCAAGTACACTGAAGACTCCTCCATGCTAGTTTTGTCCACCACTTCCTCTTCACTTGAACATCATTATTTTCTGTCCAAGCAGTTTCTACAAGGTAGTTGACTGTGTGGTTTGAGAGCTTTTGCGGCCTGTGAAACATCTCTAAGGGTCAAACCAGATGGAACATTCATTGCATGATAGCAAAAACTGTGCCCACTTCTTTAAATAGCAGCTACAGGGAAGGGAGTGGGGAGAGAATTGGGATTGAGACCACTGTATGTGGGCAATGGAGGTTAACCCTCTCCCTCCACCCCATCCAAATTCAGTTGCAAAGCTGCTATTCACCCTAAGAGGGAAGCTCCTGTTGCTGTCAATGGAAGCTTCCCTTCCAGGATGAATCCCAGCTTGAAGGAAAAATTTTAATCAGGACCACAGCAGTGGAGGGCTAATGCACCCCACCTCCTTCTCATGCACTGTGGTCCCAGTTCTGATCTACTCTGAAGCTACTATTTACTTTAAAATATAGACATATTGATTACAGTCACACAATCAACATCACTTCTAGTTTGGCCATTAGATCTGCCTTTTGTTTCCAGTGCACAAAACTCCAGAGATAAATGTTCAAGTACAGGCACTTTCAAGGAAGGCTAAGGTCAGAAAAGTCTCGCTACTACATTTCTACCATCCATAACTACAGCTGGGGCAAATAACTGTATTGATTGTAAAAATTGGGACAGTCAGTTCCATCAAAAACAACTGTTGGCTTTATCTGAATCGGACTTAGAGCCAATCTAAACAGAAATACTTTGAGAAGCTATTTGGGCAAAATCCGCATTTTCACAGAATTGAATGAGCTCTTTCCATGGTACACGCACTGCTGTATCCCTCCGCTTTTGCAGTGTATACAGGAACTGAAGCCGCATTAGTTGAGGTGGGGTGGGCAAGTCCTGCCACAAGTAGAAATGAATGTCAGCAATTGCATAGGTACGGGGCAGCCAATGAGTGGAGGCCTACTCCCCCTCCCTCACGTGTTCAGTGAAGCACAATGCAGGACGTGCTTATGGGTAGACATTCGTGACAAACCCCACATACACACACATTCATGAGGCGGGCAGGCAAGCAGGCAGCTGCCGCCACCTGGAGACTAAGCAAAAAGAGCAGGAGTGCAAGAGGTGCTGAGAGCAGAGAACACAGAGCCAGCGAGGAGGGAGAGTGACTAGCACGTTGTCTTTGATGTATATTAACTGCCCAATCAACAGGCTTCCCCTCCCCGCACAACAAACACAGGTTCAATTAAGTGCTTCTGAGAAAATCATCCACCCTGGCAATCACCCTTTCTTAGCTGCACAGCTTCGAATCAACAGGCATCCACCATTTCTCAGCTGTGCTCCTTCATAGCTGCACAGCTTCAAAACAGCAGGGCTGGCAAAGTGGAACTGAAGGCAGTGAGTTACTTCTGGGTAGACATGTTTACCCCTCATCTCTCCCCCCGCCCCATGCTACTTTCCCTTCTGCCAATCATCGCCACTTCCAGCCTGAGCTGAAGCCAGTTGAGGTCACACAGACTCCCGAACAGTGCTGAAGCCGCTGTGATGGGAAAATCCAACACAAAATGAGTTTGAAAAAAACCCGGATTTAGGGCGAGAAACGCTGGGCTAGCTATGGAGAGCAGTATGTGTCATCTTACACTATTGATTTGGGGATGGCGTAGAACCGGACTAAAAGCCCCATGTAGATGGGGCCCTAGTCTTAAACCTTGCTCAAATGATGCATCTGAGACTTGTGAATTAACAATGAAGAGTGTGCCCATGTTCAGAAGCAATGTGCCTTTCCTAGGGATGTACGAAATACTTACCTCCAGGTCCGGGGCGGGGGTCCGCAGGGGGGGGAGGTGATCCATCTGTCCCGCCAGAATCCTACCTGACCGGCTGCATTTAGCTTAAACTAAGACCTTTACAGCCGCAAATGGCGTAGTGGATGCCATTTGCGTCTGCAGTCAATCCGCCCAGCCAGCGATATGGCAATGGCGGCCATATCGCTGGTGCTCTGGAGCCGGACGGCAGGGAGGATCCAGCTGGCAAGAATTCCTCCAGGAGGCAGAAGTAAGTCTTCCGATCCTCCACGGACTCTGGGGGGCTGGATTTTTTTGAATCTAGCCTCACTGGGGTCTGTGGAGGATTTCTCCCCCATCCCTAGCCTTTCCCAGATAGCTAAATAACCATAGCCAGTCCCTGTAGAGACAGGGGTTGAAAACTAATGCAAGACCTAATTAATTTGCTGCCACACGATGGGATGGCCACTGGTTTAGAGGGATTTAAAGGGGATTAGACAAATTTATGGAGCGTAGGTCTATTTGCTGTGATAGCCAAATGGGAGCTCCATGTTCAGAAACAGTAGAGCTCTAAATATCAAATTCTAGAGATAAATAGAAACG
This sequence comes from Heloderma suspectum, assembly GCF_057233095.1. Taxonomy (NCBI): domain Eukaryota; kingdom Metazoa; phylum Chordata; class Lepidosauria; order Squamata; family Helodermatidae; genus Heloderma; species Heloderma suspectum. Next base: position 173,448,441 of record NC_139461.1, read on the forward strand.
AGCTATTGCCTTCATGCTCTGCTTGTGAGCTTCTCTTCCCAGCAGTGGGGTGGCGAATCCGCTCCGGGTTTCACCAGAGCCACCAGCCTCCACTGCTTCCCTGGTGTGCCTGGTTGGTGACTTTTGGACTAGTTCTAGATGGGCCCTCAGTCTGAGGCAGCAGTACTGCTCTTCCGTTAGGGACTTCCAATGTCATTTTGAGGAGTGTGACCCCTGGCACCTCTCTTTTTAGATGTTAACTAGCACTTTAAGGCAACCCAAAATCTCACACTGTGTGACAGCTGGGAGGAAAGCTGCATCCCGTTGGCCAAAAGGTGATTGTTCCAAGAGCCACTTTAATCCTGGGCTCTGACATTAAAGCAGACACAGCATTTTTTACACACACACACACACACACACACACACACACCACAGTTCCATGCAGTGTGACCTATATTTGATAGAACTGTTTCCCATTACAAATCTCTCCCTCTGCTTAACACCATGTCATCAAATTTGCCTGCTTTAGTGTACCTTACCCTTCTTCATGCAGCTCTAGGTCTTATTTTTTTAGCCGCCTGTTTACTGCACCATTGTGCTACGAGGCAAACCGCACACCCACTTAGTAGCTCCATCTATTATTGATAGCAGATTTGGAACGCAGAGGTTGTTTTGCATTTCAGATTTGATTTTTCTGGCTGCATTCCCTTCCCTTAAGCTCTTCCCTTGACAGTGCTAGGCTAACTGTCTCCCGCGGTTGCAGGCAGTGAAAGAATTTATGCACTGCAGTGTCTCAAATGTCATGGATGTTATTTTTTTCTAATAATAATAAAGACTAGAAAAATTGCACTGAATATCCCAGAGAAGGTCATTAATGCTCTTTTCCCCTATAATCCTCCTACTTTCTGAGTAATGGTTAATAAATGAGGCCTCAAAGAAAGAGAATTATTATGTTTATGAGAATTATTATGTCATTATGTTTGTTGACAAACAGAAGTGCTCTGTTGTTCTGTCGTTCAGTCTGTCCAACTCTTCGTGACCCCATGGACCATAGCACTCCAGGCCTTCCTGTCCTGCGCTCTCTCCAGGAGTGTGCTCAAGTCCATATTCATTGCATCGGTGATGCTATCTAGCCATCTCATCCTCTGCCGTCCCCTTCTCCTTTTGCCTTCAATCTTTCCCAGCATCAGGGTCTTTTCCAGTGAGTAAACAGAGGTGCACAAAGTACTTAAAAACTTTGTGAACCTGCATTTCATAAATAGTGTAATTCAGTTCAGGCTAAGAAGCATTTGCATAAATCTGAAGAGATTTGGGGGCAGATCCTTAACGGGTCTAAATTGGTGTAGTTGCATCCTTTCCAACAAAACTAACATTGGTGCAGGGGTAGCCCGTCCATATAAGTGAACTAGGCGGTTGCCTAGGGCGCCAAGTGAAGTGGGGCACCAAATTTGAGGGGGGAAATGCAATTTTTTTTTTTAAATACAATTTCATTATTTCATCTTCCGTGCTCATACAGAGGGAACATGACTGAGGCTGTGGAGGTGAGCGAGGGATGGACTGGGGATGGTGGGGCTAAGTCAGGCTGCTCGCCCGCCTTTTGGACCTGTCCTCCCTCAGGCAATGCCATTTGCCCCAGTGCCTCCTCAAAAGGAAGATCTTTGTGACAGATGTCACAGTTTCTGCTTCACAGCCACGTCGTGGTTTTCACAGAGAAATCCGGATTTTCTTAGAGTCCATTTGCTGTGAATTTTTCACTTGCTTGAGGTTCACCACAGGGGTTGAGCTGTCTGTCCCTTCTTTGGATTGACATCGCAGCGTTGTTGGTGATGAGAGACCTTTTTGCCCCTCCCCGTTCCTCCTTCGCAGTCCCGCAGTTACAGAGGCATGAAGAAGCGGGCTGGTAGAAGCCGCGCTGATTGGTGGAAGGGAAAGTAGCCTGGGGCGGGTGCGGGGGGAGAGCAGAGGGGTAAACATGTCTACCCGGAAGTAACTCATTGCATTCAGTTCCACGTCACTGCCTCTCACTTTAAGCAGTACAGCTTGGGAGTGGAGATGGGAGCCAGCCCTGCTGTTTTGAGGCTGCGCAGCTAAAGGAGCACAGCTGAGAAATGGTGGAAGCCTGTTGATTCGAAGCTGTGCAGCTAAGAAAGGGTGATTGCCAGTGCAGCTAAGAAAGGGTGATTGCCAGGGTAGATGATTTTCGTGAACATTACTCAGAAGCACTTCATTGAGCCTGTCTTTGGGGAGGGGGGCAGCCTGTTGATTGGGCACTTAATATGCATCAGAGACAACCTCTCCCTCCTCCCCAGCTCCCTCCTCTCTGCTCTCAGTGCCTGCTTAGTCTCCAGTGGCAGCGGCTGCCTGCCTGCCTGCCTGCCTGCCTTCCTGAGAAATGTGTGTGTGTATGTGGGGTATGCGGGGTTTATCATGAATGTCTACTCGTAAGCACGTCCTGCAGTGCACTTCGTTGAACATGCGAGGTAGGGGGAGCAGGCCCCCACTCATGAGCTGCCCCGCACCTACGCGATTGCTGGCGTTCAGTTCTACTCGCAGCAGGACTCGCCCACCCCACCCCAACTAACGTGGCTTCAGTTCCCATATACACTTAAAAAGCGAAGGAATACAGCACTGTGTGTCCTGTGGAAAGAGCTCATTCGATTCTGTGAAATGCGGATTTTGCCCAAATCGCTTCGCAAAGCGTTTCCATTTAGATGGCCCCCAGCTCTGCTGCTGCTCCCAGCTAGAGGCAGGGAGTGAGAGCCCCCGCCCCACCCTGAGACCAGCTGATTCCTTTGCTGTTGGAGGGCTGAGCCTAGGGGCTGGCGGTGACTTGGTGGCCATGTCACCCCGAAGATGCAGTGGGGACCCTTCTTCCAGGGCTGTGCTCGTCTCCTTTGTTGTTTTTCTCAGACTCTCTGTGCTGATTCTCTACTTTAAAAAAAAAAACATTTTGGGCACATTTTATTACAAATGATAATTTTCTGCTTCCAAAGATGCGGGGGCGAGGGGCCTCTTCAGGGCAACTAGCCATTTGCTTGAGTAGCATCAGGTAACTTGCATTAGTGTCAGCAACCTTTGTTACCAGAGCAATGTGGTTGCTGCTTCATCTGTGGCTTCACTACTCTGATGTTTGAAAATGGAATTACATTGGATAGGTGAATCGTGTGGTTAGTTCCATCACCACTGGCTTTTTTGTCCTCTCAAAAAACTGGGATGCTGAGGTTGGTATGACCATCACCCATATAATGCCTCCATGTGATTCAAACAGTAATGTTTAATGTTTAAACAGCCAGTGTGGTGTAGTGGCTAGAGTGCTGGGAGTCGGGAGATCTGGGTTCTAGTCCCCCACTTGGCCATGGAAGCTCACTGGGTGACTTTGGGACAGTCACAGACTCTCAGCCCAACCTACCTCACAGGGTTGTTGTTGTGAGGATAAAATGGAGGAGGAGGAGAATTATGTATGCCGCCTTGAGTTCCTTGGAGGAAAAAAGGCGGGATATAAATGTAATAAATAAATAAATATAAAATAAAATAAAATAATGGAGCAGCACAGGATCCAGCCAAGGAGCAATAAAAATGCTGCATTATCTTACCCTGTTTAGAAAACCTTTTGAGATGGGATGGAGATTGGTATCTTAAACTGGGGTTTGCTCCTGTCCAAATCCTTAATTCTATAAAGTTTTAGAAAGTACATTATTTTCTTTAATAGTAATTTTGCAAGCTTGTGGTGATTTATGGATGTTATGGTACTTTGAAAATGCTATTTGCTATTAGCTGCCTGGGACACTGTCTAGCAGAATGGTGGGATATATTTTTTTAAAATCAATATCACCCTTAGATTATGTGTTTTTATCTGCTGTTCCTGGTGTATTATCAAACTATTTTATAGCTTGATAAAACACACCAGGAACAGCCATCCCAGCCTCCTTCCCTCCCCCTCCCTGAAGTCTCTCTTAGACGGGGTGGGTGGGCACCCATCTAGTTTAAATGCAAAGCGAGGCCCCTCTGCATAGGATACTCATAAACCTCTGAGTTTGGAGGCTTACGAGTAGCCAGGGCGCATCCCATAGGATTGTGCCCTAAGCTAAGTCTGTTGGTCTCTAGCTAAAAATATTCCAGATCCTTTACAAATCTTGAATACAAAACAAGAACAAATGTATTTTTAATTTGTGTAGCTCATTCTGGTTCCAGAAATGGGGGGTGGGGTGGGGTGGGGGTGGGAATTTTGATTCTTTGGCAGAAGATACCCACAGCTTATTTATAGGCTTTTAAAAAGTAGATTGAAGGGAGGAGTTAGGGAGACAATCTGTGGGCTTTAGAAAGAGGGAGAGAGAAAACGAAAGCACAGATGGTGTGAAGAATAATTTTTTAAAATGGATGAAAAATGGATGGCTAATTATGTGGATTTGGTAGAACTGAAGTGATGAGTAGTTCTGAAAAAAAGAGGTAAAACTTTATGCAGGGCTATGATTTACATAATGCTTTGCAGAGAACAAAAACTTTAGGGCCAGATTCCCTTAACTTTTTTCGGTTATTGTAATGAAAATCCGATTCTCAAACAAAATGTGTTTTTTTAATTATATTCGTATTCCTACCTTCTTCCAAAGGAGAGGAGCCCAGCCCTGCTGTCTTTCCACTTCCTCATGAGGGGAAGGCACACATAATTTATCTTTGCACTATAATTATGGATCTGCAAACACTCTGCTAGCTATACCACATTGGCTCTCTAACCAACAAGGGGAAGTTGCATAAATCTAGATAGATGTGGGATTGTATGGAGTTAAATCAAATATTATGCAAGGTATGATATCATAGATCAAGTGACGCAAATCCTGGCAATATATCTTTAAAAAAAAGAGGTAGATCTGAATGGGGAGAAGGAGATAGGATAAGCACAAGTCCATGGCATATGAGGTAAATTGTGTGAGGAAGGACTAGAGGAGGGATTTGAAGGAGAATGTTGTCTGGAAGAAGAGGCGGAAGTATCTTATCCTGGATGCAAGGACAATATAAGAGAAACACAGTGAAAGTGGGTGAAGGAGACAGGATAATAAACTTGGGTAGGAGGAGGCTCATTTCTATATTTTCCTGACTGTAGCCTTCTTGAATTAGCATAGCCTGTATGAGGCCTCCTTTCGCTTTTCCGGTCATCCTGAGGGAGACCAGTTGGCTCGCAACAGTAGCCTATTCACAGGTATTTGACCTATTAACCTTGCTCCATCTGTTTGCCTTCCATGCCAAATACACAGTTTTGTTGCCCCAGGGTAGTAGCTAATGAGCCCTGGCCTGGTTGGGCAGAACAAGGATATTATCGCTATGACTCTAGGTTTAGAAAGCCAGGATCTACCCCCACCCCCATGGAGATTTTTCATTCATTGCAAGATCTATGTTAAACTGCAACACTGAGAAGATTCCAATACAGGTTTCTGACCATAAGACCTACACAACTTGAGCATGCCTTAACAATTGAGAACATTCAGAAAATATGAAAGATTACCCTAAAAAGTGAGGAAATCAAGCTGATGAGTAAGTAATGAAGAGAGGGTTCTGCCTTCTGCGTACTTTTCCATTCTGTATGCTTCAGCCAAGCTCCCACTGGAGTGTAAACTCATTTCATATATATGGTGGGTTCGCCTATTGGAAGAGATAATGTTAGCCCTGGGACAATACTCACCCATACGGTGGAGGGAGTTGAGTTGAATTTGAAACCAAGTCTCCAGTTGCTCTTACTGTTGGTTCTTTTCTATGTGGCCCAGAGAAGGTTTCTGAGTGTTTGTCCAGTGTTATTAGTAGCTGAAGTGTGCAGTGCTCAACAATGGTTACAACCCCAAGTGCATGGTGGGAGCTTCCCTGCATTAGGGGATAGGGGGTGTTGGCAACAGGGTCCCTCTCGGCAAATTGCACACTTGTCCTCCATCCCTTTGTGTGTGTGTCCTCCATTTGCTCACATCCCAACACTGCAGACATCTTACGTTCTTAAGTGCTCTGCCTGCCTTGTTTTTTTCTTGGGGTGCTTAGTCAGGATGAATCTGCATGGAGTGCCTCGTCCTTATAACCCCAGTTGCAACAGTGAAGTCCCTGGCGGATGTTCGTGTCTAAGGGCTTCTTCACTCAGAGCTTTTATCCTGCTATTGAGATTGGCCACTCACAGAAGTTTGCAGGTCCTTTTCATGACGTCATCAACTCCAAGACACATCCAGAGGTATTTCCTGGTTATTCCATCTTTAAAAGATCCAGAAATAATGAATTTATCAAATTAAGTTGGATTGTTGTGCTATTAAAACGATGGCGCTGTTTCATTGAGTTCAATGGAACCCTGAAAATTAAAAACTTCCCCTCTCAGCAATCATGTGGTTGCCATCTGGGAGCCCGCTGTAAATGCGGAAAGGCTTCACAACGGGAGGACTGTGGTTTTTTTTCTTTAATATAAAGGCAGCCCAAAGGATGCTGTCTGGGAAAGATGGGAGTTGCCGTCAAACACATCTGGAGGGCACCAGTTTGGGGAAGAGATTTCAGAATCCTAGTATTAGCCTTTTTCATGTTTGTTGTCCTTGGCTATTGGATATTTGTGAAACGTGCTCCCTTCTTGCTGAAACCTTCTGTTGAACCTGGCTTATATTAGCCTTAATTGCTCAGGCTCGGCCTTTTTGACATTACCAGCTTCTATTGCTATAGATAAACAGACACTTCGATTTTATAGAAGAAACCGTGGCAGCTCTCAGCACCTAGAAACCAAAAAGGAAAGGATGAAGGCCCATTTGGAGTGGTGGCAAGCGATTACTGTTGTTTTTGTCATTTAAAAAAATGTAACCAGCAAGTCCGAGAGTGCAGGGCCAGCAGGTGGGTCAAAAACAAACAAACAAGTCGCTTGGCGACAATGCCCTTTTGCCATGTCCGCCCGCTTGCGGACTCCCAGTTCTATAAATGGGAGAAGGGCAGAGCGCTTTGGCCTGTACCTCAACCTATCTTGATATGCTACACTGCGATTGGCTATTTGGTTAATCAGGATTCTGTTCTCCAGTGTGGCTTAGGTGAGAGGGAGGATGTTGGCATCTGGAGCTCTTCACTGGCTCTAATGGGTGCATGTTTAGTTATGTCAGCTATTATCTGTGTATAACTGTAGGGATGTTTATACGAATACCCTCCTCATATCAACAAGGAAAGTGGAATCCACCTGGCAATTACATATATCTGCTACTGTGTGTGCTGTCCACACCCCCTGCAGTCTTATTGCATGCCAAAGATAGGATCACACCATAAAACTTTGATTAATCTAATGCAACCTTCCCCAACCGGATGCCTTCCAGATGTCTTGGACTACAACTCCCAGGATTCCTGACCATTGGCCATACTGGCTGGGGCTCATGGAAGTTGGAGTCCAAAACCTCTGGAGGGCGCCAGGTCTATAACAATAGAAAACTGTGTCCTGGATACGATTAATTACACATTGGACCATTTGGGTTTGTATTTACTTCAATATGGGAGAATGAGTGCAAGCACCTTGTTGCTTTGTCCCGTTATATATGATTGCACAAACTCACCCTCCGTTTTGTGTCATTGGGAAGAATCTCAAGTTGGTCTGGGACATTTTGTTGCCTGAGGCAGAAGGGAATTACTGGGGGCTCAGATGGAATGGTCAGGGGGCCTCCTGCTGCTGCCCCCCAGCATCTGCCAACTGAGGCGGTTGCCTTACCCTGCCTAATGGTAGGGCTGGTCCTGAGTGGACCACCATAACATTCTGTGAATACGGCAGGGCAATTGCATTATGAAGACCTTGTCTAGAAGCACCCTAAGTCTTCTGGCTGCTAGAGCTTTTGTCTGCCACTTGAAATGGAGCCATTTCCAGCCATCAAGCCAGCTTCATTGGTACAGCAAATTGACTGGAAAGGGCTTCATTTTTCAAGCAGTAGACACCTTACCAGCCCATGGATTGATGGATGAATAGGTAACATCTAGTGCTCACTCAAACAGATCCACAGGCAGGGAATTCTGCCTAGCCAGCAAACTGTGCATTCGTGCAATGTCTGTTTAGAATATATTAAGTGAATCATCCTGGGGGAATGAATAGTAAGGAATTTACTTTCTCCTCAGTCAAAACTGGATGTGGAGCCCCTAGCCATATGTGGACTGCTTTGCTTTCCTAACCTGGTGCCTTCCAGACTACAAGCCACCATCCCTTACCATTGGGTGTGCCAACTGGGGCTGATGGGAGTTGTAGCCCAAAATATCTGGAGGGAGCCGGGTTGGGGAACACAGGCTTATGTGACAGCTACAGTGTCAGTGCTACCCATCAGGCTCTGTTACGGTCCATTTGACTGATTGAAAACAAAAGAGCACGTGCAAGCTTCATGTCTCTGAAAGAGATGGCCGTTCTGCTCTGTCAGTGCGTTGCTGCGTGCGGAAGGAGATGGTTGAAATAAAAACCAGAGTTATAAATGAAGCTTCAAAGGCGCATATAAGGCGTTCAGAAACAAACAAACAACCCCCCTTTTACTGCCTTTAAACTGCTGGGTGTGTTTGCACAAGAGTAAAGCACTCAGTCTAAGCCCTTTTAACAATTTAAACTGTGAGCAAAGACTCTCTCTGCAGAACCACCACCACAAAGCTGTGAAGGGCTGCTTGGATACTCCCAGAATCAATCCAAGCATGAGGAAAGGCTGTTTTGAGGACTGGGGTAAATGTTTCCCCAGTGAGGGTTCTGGGTTCCCCTTGCTGATCTTGGCACAATGTCCTTTTCAAGAAAGCCTGTAGCTAAGCAGATGCCAACTATGCATTATTCACACTTTTTAAAAAGTGTGCTTAAACTAGCCAGTTTTATTTTGCAGAAAAAGCAGTTGTACAATCCTGATCTAGAACATACACCTCATCCAGATAAGGGTCTCACACAAATTACTCCCTCCCTGGTTGCTATCTGCCTGAAGGGTGCTGTTAGCAGTAAACAGCACCTTTGGGGAAAAATAGCAGGGAGGCAGTGATTTTCAGCAGGAAACTGTTGCGAGGCCCATATCTGGATCAGGAACTCATTTTAGATTGGGGTCCCACCACTGATTTTTCTTCAGAATTAAAACTGGCCAGTTTAACAATGCTTTTTAAAAAAAACACAAACGTGAATCATGTAACGCAGAGGTTCCCATCTGCTGGCACCTCCAATGGTACCTGTGAAGGAGTCACCAACATGGTGCCTGCAGAAAACTTTATTTATTTATTTATTTTCTGTGTGTTGTTTTAATATATCCACATGGATTTATATATATCCATAGCAATGACTACATCTGTACAACTTTCTAGCAATTATACCTAGGCTTCAACAAAAGCAGACCAAATATCCCAATAAGTATCCATTTGAAGGTGGTGTCTATATGCTGCCCATTTAAATATTGAAAGTGTTGTAAACTCCTCAATCCAGGTGAGAGTTTATCCTTCCAAAGTTGTACTATCAGACTTTTAGCTGTCAAAATAGTGCAGAGAATCTGTTTATGCTGACCATTTGTTAATCCCCACGAAGGAGGTAAATAATTTAAAGGAGTGTATACATCAGTGAATATTAAAGACTGTTCAAATACAAAATTTATCTGTGTAATAACCTCCTCCCCAAAAGATGCAACTACTAGTCATTGCCAAAGCCTATTTTTAAAAGAAGCATTAGCTGTATTGTACCGTCAGCAATTAGCCAAATTAGACAATTCCTCATTAAAGAGATGTCCAATAGACACAAAATGGGGGAGGGGGGAGTTGCGGAATAAAATGCAGCCTAAGATCCATAGTTGAGACAGGTAGATGCCAAAGTGGGGATCCACTGATTAGGCATTTTGTGGTGGTGCCCATAGCAGTTTTTCAAATTCCTAAATGTGCCCACAGGTCCAAAAAGGTTGGGGACCCCTGTTGTAATCTGTAGTCTAGACCTCAGGTAGATGCCTTTATTCAGTGCTTGACTCAACTGGGACTATGTCCAGCACAGCCTCACAAACTTGTCAATTATTAAAAGTCCAAAATGACTCCAACCAGCAGAGCTGCCAAGCCGCCCTTGATGTACGAAACATATATAGCCATGACATGAGGCATCAAACTAGGTAAGTGCTTAGCAACGAACCCATTCGCATTTAGGCATGAGGGTGAGCAGGCAGATGGACAGAATCCACAAACTGGCTCCTAGTAGGTGCCAAACAGAATCCTGATACTGGAGTTTAAGCGTACTCAATGGCCTTGTAGGCCCCTTCCAACCCTACTATTCCATGATGCTATGATTCATACGCACATTCCAGTCAAAACTGGCCACTCTGCAAGCATTGGCTCCCACTACAGACTGAATACCCTAAAATGGCTGCTGCCATGTCCAGCACATTCAGAATCGTTATCAGGACAGCTGTGTGTGCTTCCCTGCGCTCTTTCTGCCTCAGTTTAGTCAATGCAGCTATATCTGCAGAACTGGGGTGGAGTGGGGTGAGGAAGAGAGGTCAGTATTCTTAGGCGTCACTGGTGAGAATGAAAAAGGTGGCTAAAATTAACCATCCAAGCCAGTGGAATGCTAAAGGGAAGCTTTCTGTACATTTATTAGAGGGCAGAACTATCATTCAAGGGCCCTGGAGCCAAAAAGGAGAGGAAATGGAGGGGGCGGTGTACAGGTGAGGAAGAAAAGTATGTGTGTGGGGGGGGAGACAGCCCAAGATTGACAGGCCAATTCTAGTTTAATGATTTCAGCCAGGGAAAAACAGGAAAGAAACTGTGTGAGCTGAATATTAATGGCACCAACTGTCTCCTCTGAAAAGCAAAGGATTTTGCAACCAGAATAAATGAGTGTGCAGATTGCTAAGGGAAAAACAGCAGGACGCATTCTGCACTCCCAGACGGCGTATTGTTAAAGGGAATCCATCAACTGACCTACTAATAGGAGACTGGTCAGACATAGGACCAGTGCACAAAATAAGGAATTTGTTTTTGGTGATATAGCCAGCTCCCTGGGTGAAGTATTAAAATAGTTCTATCCTGGGCAGAAAACCTGGAGTTGCTGAGCCTTGGAGACTCAGATGGCCAAATGCAAAAGGGGACAGGGCCCTGGGTCTTTAAGAGAGAGACTTTACCATGTGCAGCTTACCATGAAAGGTGAGAGAGAAGGTAGTCCTGCTAAAATTTCCGTTTCTTGACAACAAAGAGACAGGGGGGCTGACATCTTTTGCTTCCTGCCATCCTTTTGCAGTCTCTCCCCACCCACACTGTTTACCCTTTAGTGAAGATCTTTCCAGGAGGCTCCACCTGCTTGCATTTCTTTAGGCACGTCGTCCCGTTCCTGCCTCCTCCCCTCCACCCTGGAATTCCTGATTTGCCATCTCTTTTCTCAGGGCAGAGCTACGTGTTCCTTTTTGTATTCAGAGGGTGATCACTGGCGAAGCGATCTCCCTAGGATTTGTTGTGTGGGTTCTCACTTAAGGCCAAGTTAAAAAAAAAATAATAATCTTCCCCTTCCCTTTCATGGTCATTTCAACCTTTCCTTTTTCCCAGAGGACAGGAGAAAATTGATACATTTGGGGGGGCTTACTGGGAAAAGCATCAGCATCAGAGTCTTCCCCTCACCCCCTTCTTGTTGCTTTGTGGCTTCATTGCAAGCAGCAACAGTGCTGCCATCAGCAGTCACCAGGCTCTCCCACAATGCCTCACGGGGGTTATGGCTGCATCAGGCTCTCCTTTTTTGAGAACTAGGTAGGAGTGGTTGCCAGGAATCAGTGGAGGCTCGTGGCTCTGATTTCGGTGGGGCTCTGAATCCATCCTGGGTTTCAGTCAGAACTAGCCAGAACTCTAAAGGAGCTATCTAAGGTGGTGAAACCTAGCCCCAAAATAGCTTCAGTACCTTGGATAGTTCCCTTAGAGTTCTGGCTGGTTCTGACTGAACCCAAGGATGGATTTACAACCCCACCAAAATTGGAGCCGCCAGCCCCCACTGCCAAGAATACCTTTTCCCACCATCTTCAGGTCATTTGGAGGCTATTTCCTGTTCTGAATAGGTCAGACCTTGCTGCACTGACCCATGCTTCTGTAACTTGCAGTTGTTGTTCAGTCGTTCAGTTGTGTCCGACTCTTCGTGACCCCATGGACCATGGCACGCCAGGCCTTCCTATCCTGCGCTGTCTCCCGGAGCGTGCTTAAGTTCATATTCATTGCATCAGTGATGCTATCTAGCTATCTCATCCTCTGCTGTCCCCTTCTCCTTTTGCCTTCAGTCTTTCCCAGCATCAGGGTCTTTTCCAGAGAGTTTTCTCTTTGCATTAGGTGGCCAAAATATTTGAGCTTCAGCTTCAGTATCTGTCCTTCCAATGAGCACTCAGGGTTGATTTCCTTTAGGATTGACTGATTTGACCTCCTTGCAGTCCAGGGGACTCATAAGAGTCTTCTCCAGCACCACAGTTCGAAAGCATCAATTCTTCGGCGCTCAGCCTTCCTTATAGTCCAGCTTTCACAGCCATACATTACTACTGGGAAAACCATAGCTTTGATTAGACGGACCTTTGTCGGCAAGGTGATGTCTCTGCTTCTTACTATGCTGTCTAGGTTTGCCACAGCTTTCCTTCCAAGGAGCAAGCGTCTTTTAATTTCATGGCTACAGTCACCATCAACCTGCTTTCCATGAGGCTGCTCTTGAAGACAACCTGGTAACTTCAGCTGGTGCAGAATGCTCCTATGTGCCTTCTGGCCCATGTTGGAAGATGTAGCCATATGCAACCTGTTCGGCACCCAGTTGCTTCTGGGCCCAATTCAAGGTGCTGCTTTTAACTTTTAGAGCTTTGCAGAGCCTGGGACCCTCATTCTGCATGGAACATCTCTCTGCATATGAACACTGGCTAAGGTACAGTCAGCAAAGCTTTATTGTCGGTGCCATCTCTGTGGCAAGTAAGACCAGCCACAGCCCAGAGCACAGTTTTTACAGTGGTTGTTCCAAAGCTGTGGAATCTCCCACCACCAGAGGTCAGGACAACTATTACCTCTTTGTTTTCTTTTCATAAGGGCTGCAAAGACCTACCTTTTAAGGTTGACCTTGGTTAAGTCACTCTCTGGTTGTTGAGTTTGATTATTGGATTTTACTGATGATTTTCTAATCTGTATTTTTAATCATTGGCTTGTAAACCACTTTGAGTGGCCAGGAAAGTGGGTATATAAACATCTTAATAAATAAAATCAAATATGCGAAGAAACACAGAGGCTGCCACCAAAAAACATCATCCTTTGTCTGGGCCAGCCCTATGATAAAAAGCACCCTGGGCGAGGAGTGCCTTTGGTGCCCCCACCCCAGTCAGTTTTGCAGGGCCACCCAGAGGATTTATGGGGCCTGGTGCAGGTGTGAGAACAACATTGCTGCAAACCTTGATGTCTCAACTACTGTGCTACAGTTTGCACAAGCCAGAGCTCAAAAAGCCACATTCTGAGCAGTGGCAGTGCGCTGTGCAACACAGCAGAACTAACACAGGTTTTACTTACAGTATTTTTTTGTTTTGTAGCTGTTCCTGTCTTTGGGTAAGCATTCTTTATTTTAGAATATCCATTATTTTTATTTTTAAAAATAATAAAGAAAAGTTATAAATAAAAAAGGTATCCAGCTGACATCTTACAGCTTACGCCTTTATTTTATCATTATATATATATAGCGCTTATAGCAACTGCAGTATTTGAAGTGCTAACTGCTCAGTAACGTTGCCTCAAAGTAAGGCTGTGTTCCACTAATTTTTACCTAGTGCAAATGACATCAAAGTGGAAACTGGAAAAAAAAAAAACATACTGTAAAGCTAATTGAAGGAAGACCATTTGTGTAGTTAGTACCCAAACAACCTGTAGAACTCTGAAAGAAAGGTTGCAGGCCCTTGCTTTTTGCTACCCTAGCTCACTGGAGACAGTAGATTAAAAAAAACACAGCCACTCGGCTCAGCTTGGCGCCCCCTCAGCTCAGCACCCCAGGCAACTGCCCAGCTCGCCTACCCCTAAGGCCGGCCCTGTCCTTTGTGGCATTGTGGCTGTGCAACCTGTCCTCTGTTCTGACCAGTGGTGCATCTAGGTTGTTTTTAGAATTAATGGTCTTAAAGGGGCCACTTTTAGATGGCCATGTGTATTAATTGAGTTGTGAAGCACACAACTAACATTTCTCTTTTCCCCTCCCTGCCACTCCATGCATCACAACTGGTTCTGCGTTCCTGTTTACCAACCCTGATATATATTTTTTTAAGTGCAGTTTTGCATTTCAAAACTCATATCATAGCACTGTTGGGCCTATGGAAATAAAATGGAGCCTACTTCTGCTGCCCTAATCCTAACTGCATTTATTTGGGAATAAGCATCCTTTTTCTGTTGAAAAGCATAATACAGTGTTAAAGTAAAGAGAATGAAATAATAAAATGAGCACCATGTACATCCCCAGTCAGCTACTCCCTAGCTCTAAAATGTTTAAGCATAAGAAGAAAGGTGAGCAGCATCAGGGCTGACACATTAATTAATTAATTAATTGCATTTATAGCCTGCCTTTTTTCCTCTTGCAAGGAACTCGAGGCGGCTTATATTATCCTCCTCCTCTCCATTTTATCCTCATGACAACAACCCTGTGAGGTAGGTTGGGCTGAGAGTCTGTGACTCGCCCAAAGTCACCCAGTGAGCTTCATGGTCGAGTGGGGACTAGAACCCGGATCTCCCGGCTCCCAGTCCAACACTCTCACCACTACACCACGCTGGCTATACCATGCCAGGCACAGATATATGTGCAGAAAGACTGGACTCAAAATGCTGTATACCTTAACTCTTTAAATTGCTTTCCTTAATACTGTTGTATATATTATTTCATTTATACTCTTTCATTCACCTAATCAGATTTTCTTACTATCAATAATGATTGCTTCTTACTGAATTCCTTTCTAAAAGCTTGCTATCTGTCCCTTCCTCCTTTATAATTAATGGAATTGTCCTGGATCACTGTGACCACGAAAATGATCCTTTTAGCCAAAGTCAATGGAAACTTTCTAGCCCAGGTCAGGAAAGTGGCGAGAGAGAGTGTGAATGGAGAGTGAGTGGTTTTATTGCAGGAAGACCTAATGGGGGTGCTTTGGCATGTGCTGAAGATTGCCAAAATATCAGTTATGAAAGATGGAGATGGGCTAAGACTTTACAAACTTGAGGGGTATTGGGGAAATCAGAAGGATGTGTCAGACTGTCAGTAAACAACTATCAATCTTGGAATTTGGGATCAACAAAGAACATATCAAAACCCTCTTTAATGCCATAGGCCCCAAGGAAGGAAAAAGAGGATAAAACCCCTGAGCCTGCCAGTGTTCAGGAGGGGCATGGTTGCACCTGGATCGTTGTATGTGCACATACAGCAGTACCCTCAGTACACAGGACATGTGTCAAGTGCTCTGGCCAAGTGCTTAGCAGCGTGTGTTGGGCAGAATTTCAGGGAATAGGATTTTACCATCCAGGGCATAGATAACGCACAGTTGTCTTTGCACTGTCATACTCACTGTTTTGGAGGTTTTCGTACAGACAGCAGGTTCTGGCTTGAGCCGTTAAAAACTCACCTGAAACTTATGGCCGTTACACAGTCAGCAAACACTGGCATGTGCTTGGCTGCAAGGAAGCTGCATAACAAACAGAGACTAACTGTATATTTAGTCATTTAAGGCACCACGTTTGGGTAACTAAGTTGTGACCAAGGAGCGTGTAGTTCCTTGAGGTATTTGTAACTAAGTTTGTAACGAAGAGGTGAAATGCCTCTTAAGCCTCAGGTAGTTTGCACCTCCCTGAGGTGTTTGTTTATTGTTTGTTTATTGTCAATACATTTCTTTTTTCTTTCACCTGCATTGGTTGTGTGTGTCCTGTCTCCACCTCTAAAGATCCCAATCTCCTCAGCCTGATCAACTGAGGGGTCCTGGGTATAAATTAAAGTTCAAACCTCACACAGGATTGCTTGTGCTGACCCCAGGTGCTGTTTGGCACTGCTCCCATCCCCGGCTGCTCTCTGGATGGTCACTTGGAGGACCCCTGGACTCTGGGGGTTGTGGAGTTTGGCCCCGCGGTCCAGCCCTACCTGCACCACTTGTTCTGACATCATGACATGGGGTGTTTCTCCACCAGTGTTAGACCAATTATGTAGAGCCAGAGCAGGAAATACACAGCGTAATGATGTCATGGGGCAGACAGTTCTACAGGTCCCGCAGCAGGGAACATGACTTAAGGCTACTCTTTTTGAAGGCAGCTCTGCATTTTGTATAATGTATAATAGCTCTGCCGGCAGTAAGTGCTTGTCTCTCCTTATAATTTGTGAGCAGCATAATGCAGTGGTAGAACGCATGCTGTCTGTATTAGTATAAGGCCCTGGGCTCTTTCATGAGAAGAGTTAGTAGTTGCTACTGCCTGTAACCTTGGAGAGGGCCTGCCTAGCCAGGACTGACAGTCAGTGGCTAGAGGGATCATTGGGTTGATTTGGCTACAAGGCAGTTTCTTTTGCTCTGATACAGTGGAGCCAGTTTAGATGGGCACGTTTGTGCATTGGTCTGTTCTTCATGAACTATGGCTTCCTCCAGCGCTTTGTTATATAAATTAGCATGTAGCAGAATCCCATCTCCTTTCACTTACAAACATGGCAAAGATAGCGTTATAGGCTGCTTCAGTCGATGAGACCAGTGTGATTTTGCGTGGCAGAACCTACTGGGAAAGCAGAAAATGGTGCAGTGCTTCAAAGGAAACAATTTAGAAATGTACAGGGAAAGCATACAGCTTTGTCAAGTATAGCCAACGCCAACAGCAGGACAGAAATGTTTGATTAGAAATCAGAAATCTGTGTTAAGAACAGGTTAACACAACTGTTTGCTCATTCATAGGGCAGTATCCTAAGCTGCCCGTGCACCAGCAGGATCTACAACTAGTGCAACAGGAACTAGCAGTTCCTGAAACAGTTGGAAACTAATGGAAACAGGGCAGGTCAGCCGAGCTCACGCAAGGGAGCTCTGCTGACCTGTCCAGATCTAGAAATGAGTGTTCCCAGTCATTTCCAGAGTTGCTTTAGGAACCGCTAGTTCCTGTTGTGCCAGCAGTGAATCCTGCTGGCACAACCTAACTAGCAGCGGCACAGCAGCAGTGTAGGATACTGCCCACCGTGTCTGAAACCTACAATGGGGTTTGCTATCCTTATTTTTCTGTTGTGCCTTACAAGTATGGATGTTATACACATAGGGAGAGAGAGAGCTATGGTGGTGGTGAGAACAAGAGGATCAGACATGGACCAGGGAAACCCAGGCTGACATCTCTACTCAGCTATGAAGTTGACTGGGTGACCCTGGGCCAGGCACTATCTTTCAGCCTAACTTACCTTGAAGGGTTGTTGTGAGGACAACCCCGAATTCCATGGAATAGAAATGTAATAAATGAATACACACAGCTGCCTGCATGATGCCTGTGTGTGCTTTAACTGGGCTCCTGCACTATCACCCCTGAGGAAATAGCTGAAACAGATGTGGAAGGAGACTCAGTGATCACGTGAAACTGTGGTGGCTCAGCTGTGCTGTAGTAATTTCATTCCATGCCTGAGTGAGCTAATTTCCCCGCAAAGGTGGATTGCTCTCAGAACACCTCATTTGCTTCTCTGATTATTCTCTCCAGAGCAACAGCCAACCTTTTATAGCATGTGTCCCATGGTAGCACTCCAGGAAAAAGGCTCTTTTCAGCCTGCTTCAGCAGGTAGAGGCCCTGCAGCAGTTCTCCCACTAAGGTGTGGTTCTATATATAGCTAAGCAAACAGGGGACTGGCTGTTGCTATCTGTGCTTCCTAGAGGGCTTGGTTTGTGGCTGAGAATGTAGGCTTTGCATTGATGTACATGTAACCAGGGACTTACTGTGAATTTGGTCCTGCTTTTGTGAATTTGATTGTGCTTTCTTTAAAGGCAAAGTTGAGAAAAGGATCTGTCATTACCTTCTATATCCACAGTTTTCAGGATTTCTACCTTCAGGGAATAAGTTTCACACTGAGGGTGAAGGCAGATGTCATATATAAAGGACTGTCTAAGAAGGATCTCCACTTGCTGTGGGAGGCCAGCATTGCATCTGGTATAGCAGGAAATCAAATGCTGGGTGAGCCCCCAGTCTTGCCCCTCCCTCCCTGTCTGTTATTGGTCCACCTTACAAACGCACCCCTCCACAAGCATTATGTGGGACTGCCCTGGGAATTCAAGTGGGGATGGTTTGATGTCAGTGAGATCATGGAAGGTAGGCAAGAAGACACACTCTCCACAGCCAACCCTTCCCCATTCAAGCTTCACCTTGCCGAAAACCTGCAGAATTTTGAGGAGGGATTGAAGCCCACCTCAGAACAGGAAAAAGTGGTTGCCTGTTTTGGGAAATGTGGCCTCTGCCACTCTGAAAAAAATACTTGCCCTCCAAGCAACCCGTAGCACACAGCTCTCATAGAACCTTTGCACATTGCAGCTGATGCTGAGACATGTTCTAGGGTTCACACTGCAGTACATGTGGGGCACTGCCCAGGCATTTGGGGCCTCACCATCACCTGGCGCATGAACAATGTGTGTGCCTTGCACTACAAGACACACTCTGCCACTGCAAATTGTAAGGGAAAGTTAGAAAAGGTGGGGAAGTTGCCCACCTTCAACTTGTGGAGCCTCTGATAAGGTTCCAAGGAGCCTCAGAGTTACAAAGAATGCCGTTTAAAAACCACTCTTTTATATTACTGTCAATCAAACTGTGTGTGTGTGTGTGTGTGTGTGTGTGTGTGTTCTGTTTTTAAGCTGCATTGCTGGTTGGCATCTATCCTGTGCTGAAGTCATCCAAGGTGACCATTCTGTTCTGCAAGAACTGCTGCTTTGCTGTTTCTGGCTTGCTTCCCTTCCTAAAAGGAGTGATTCCTGCCTCTTGCCTTCTCTCCCACATACCTCTAGAGGGGTGTAACATACCTCAGGTAATAATCTGTTAATTTGTCCTGGGAACTTCCATCCACACTAGATAAAGAAAAGAGGTTTTCAATTTGTGTTTATTACATCTTTACGGTAAAAGTCAAATGACTACATTCCATTTTAAAGTGTAACAAGACAATGCCAGGGATGATGTCGAAGGCATTATCAGCCATACAAAAGGATACATTGCATGAGTTGCTACTGATCTTTTGAGCTTAAATGACTCACTAAACAAGCACAATGGTGGCGATTCTGGAGTGAATGTCAGGCAGAAACTGTACTCCCAACTCCCATCTTTAACTTTCATCCAGCTCCTTGTCAGTGTCACAGTGAATTGGCTGATGGTTCCTGGCCAAATTGCAATGCACTAAGCATTGGCCATGGATCCAGAAGACTTGGGTTCAGGTCTTAATTCTGCCGTGAACCAGTCACTCTCAGCCTCAATTTCCCCATCTATAAAATGGTAGCAACTATGATTTCTTAAAGTCCCCTGCAGATTGGAGGTGCTTTATAAATGAGTAGTGATTTGTAACTAATTGGGCTCCCAGGGCATGCACCTCAAAACATGGAGGTTTAAGGTATGGGCAAATGTCACTTAAGAGGAAGGTTTAACAATTGGCTTGGTAGTCATAGGTGATCACGAATTCTATGCAGGTGAGTAGGATGGCTGTTGGAGGAGGGTCCTATCGCTCTGTCCCTCCTGTAACTCCACTTGGTTTCTATGCTACCCCATGTAGGAAGAAAAGCCTCTTTTTACATGACCAGCATGGAAATGGAGAGGGCTAGCAGAGGAGGGGCAGATTGCTCCATCCCAGTTTTGCAAGGTAAAGCCTTCTTTTTATTTGTCTGCCAAAAAGCAAGAAGGCTTCGTTTCCATGCAAGCCTCAGAGGGTGGGGCATCTCCTCTTTGGTGGCCAGCATGGAAATGTGACCTATCAGCTTCATAGTAGGCTAGTAGAAATGTTTGCAGGCTAATAAATGTTTGGCTTCTTTACAAGGCTGTTGAAGAGCATGCTTTCATCTCTTGCACTGCTGGAGCACACATTTCGCCAACAGGTTCCCAAGATTTTTTACCCTGAAATATGTATTTCAGCAGTGAAATAGATCAACATCTAAGTAGTCGTGGACTACATAGAACTGAAACATTAAAATAACCACCCCCAATGCAGCAGGGTGAGCCAGCTTCCTCCACACTTTGCTATATAAAAACACAATTGCTTCCAGTGTTGATAGAGTCATCATTCCTGCGCACCCCCCATGTTTAGGCAGGCCATCTGCCTTCAATATTTAAATATACATGTATTTTTAATGCCGCATGTATTTTTAGTCATTTAATGGTAGTTTCTGGACTAACAAACTGAGGGCATCTCTATACCAGCCTAAAATCCTGCTTTTTAAATGGGGCTTTCTGTTTCCGTTTTAAATGCAGAATCACAACTCCCTTTTTCACCCGCTTCCTTTCCCCCTCCCCTTTCCCCCTCCTCCTCCCCGTATCTGAATCTTCCATGGTCTTTCATTGATCCTCCTCTTGCTGCTTTTCCTCTTTTCACAGAGGAAACTGAAGCGGAACACACGGGGGGGGGGGGTGTAATTTGACAGCTCATTATCTGCGATCTATTTAAAAATGGAACAAAGGGCATTTAGTGCAGGAGACGCCCTGGAGGGTCACTTAAAATGCAGGATTTTAGGCTGGTGTAGAGATGCCCTTGGTCACGTCCAGCTTTGAGCACTGCAACACAGTTTGCATGAAGCCGCCTTTGAAGAGTGTTCAGAAACTACTGTCAAGGTACTACTGGGTGCTTGATATTTGAAGCACACTACTCCGAATTATTCAATCTACATTGGCACCTAGTTTGTTTCTGAGCCCAATTCAAAGGGCTGGTTATCACCTTTAAAGCCCAAAGTGGTTTAGGTTCAGCATATCTGAAAGACTGCTCACTCCTACATGATTCTGCTCACCTACTGAAATTGTCAGAGGAGGCTGCTCTTTATCCCACTGTTGTCTGAGGTCTGTGGGTACACAGGACAGAGTCTTCTTGGTTGTAGTGCCAGACCCTAGTTCTATCCTGTCAGCTCTGGCAAAGATCATGTAAACTATCTTAATAGGCTTTTAGTACTGGATGATTTACTTTCTGGTTGGATTGTTTATACTGCATATGCTCACCATCTCTTAGTACTGTTCCTTTTATCTGGTTTATCACTACTTTTATTTTTTTGTGTTTTATTATTGTTGTAAGCTGCTTTGGGGCAATTTTTGGCTGGAGAGCAGCAACTAAATAAATAAATTGGCCATGAACCTCGTGTGGGATTAAAGAAATACTATAACAGGGATTATGGCCCCATCTCAGACTAGCTTGTATTGATCACCCCTTCTGTTAACTTGGCATTTGTGTAATTATGATGACATCTCTTGGTCTTATGAAGGATGCAGATGGCATGCTGGATTTTGGACCTGGGAGATCTGGGGTTGAAATCTTAGTTTAACTCTTTTTCTCCCTGCCACGGTCTTGTCAAAAACTTCCTCTCACAGCTGTTTTTTTGGAAGTTCCCATTGCCATCGGTGGAGTATTTCAGGTCCCTTGAAACACAAACAACAGCTTCAGAGAGGTAATTATTGGCAAGACCATGGCAGGAAGACACCTCTTGGCCCTCCACAGTCCTGAGTCTGCTCAGGCTTCCCTGCAACTGTGATTTACATAACAAGGTGTCATGCATGCATGTTAATGGCATTCACCCAGTGGTTTGGGCCTTAGAATGGCCCAGACATAGCAATGCAACATGATGAACTGTCATTGAAAGATACTTGGTGTTTTTCAAATACACCAAATGTACCTAGTATAGCATAGAGAGATGGGAGTATGAATAAGAAGCCCATGGTCCAAATGGCCCCTTTGCCATGAACTCCCTAGGTGGCCTTAGGCAAGCCACAATCTCTCAGGCTCAGCTCCCCACATCTGCAATATAGGGGCGGTAATACTGGCCACAATTACAAGAAAATGCAGTTGTACATTGGAAGCACTATACATTTTGAAAGCCAGGACCTCTCTGCGGTTTTTGATACCACTGGCCATGGTATCCTTCTGGACCATCTGGCTGGGTTAGGACTTCAGGCATGGTGTTACAGTGGCTGCAGTCCTTCCTGGAGGGACAGATGCAGAAGGTGATGCTGGAGGACTACTGTTCAAAGCTCTGTTGTTCTCCTGGGCCTGGCACTGACAGTGGAGGTGTGGTGGCACTGGTAGCTCGGAGTGCCTTTTATCAGCTCAAGATAATTCGCTAGCTGCAATCCTATCTAGAGAAAGCAGATCTTGCCACAGTCATACATGCCCTGGTTACATTCCGACTAAACTATTAAAATACTCTCTGCATGGGCCTGCCTTTGAAGACATTTTGGAAGTGTCGATTGTGGGGTTGCTTGTGGGAGCAATTGGATATAACACAACAAAATATAACACCTATTTTGTATCAGGTGCATTGGGTGCCAATTTGTTTCTGGGCTTAATTTGCAGTGCTAGTTGTTACCTTTAAAGCCCTAAATGGATCGGGACAAAGTTATTTGAAGGAATGTCTGCACCCATATGAGCCTGCCTGGGCCCTAAAATTGGCCTCTGAGGCTCTGCTCACAGACCTACCAAGAAATGTTAGATTAGCAGGCACAAGA
This sequence comes from Heloderma suspectum, assembly GCF_057233095.1. Classification (NCBI taxonomy): domain Eukaryota; kingdom Metazoa; phylum Chordata; class Lepidosauria; order Squamata; family Helodermatidae; genus Heloderma; species Heloderma suspectum. The sequence continues at coordinate 173,471,007 of NC_139461.1, forward strand.
GATAGGGCCTTTTTAATGATGGCCCATGCCAATGGAACTCCCGCCCTAGACAGGTACATGTGACCCTTATATTGATACCTTTCAAATGGGCTTTGTAGACTTATTTATTCCAAACTGTTTTTAATTGATATTTATGTTTTTTATTAAACTGTTGCTAGTTTTAACTGCTGATGCTAAGTTTTTAACAACTTCTATATATATTTGTATTGTTTTACTCTGCTGATTCTCGTCTGCTTCTGCAATAATATTTCTAGATGCGTTAGTGTATTTTAGACTGATTCTGTGGTTTGTAATATGTTATTATAGATTGTTTTAAAATGTTGTGACCTGCCTTGAGAGAGATAACCCTGTCTTGAGAGAGACAACACACACACATTGGCAGCATCACCATTCTTTTTTAGAAAAATATTAGTTGATTCAAAATTCCATAAATTTAAGTTAAGCAATGCTGATTCCTCACCCACCCAGTAGACTACTGACTTTTCAGAGCCTTCTACTATGTCTTGGCATTGTTTAGTGTGATCAAACAGAATAGAGGATGGGGCCCTTGTACCTTCTTCCATTGTTGTCTCAAGAGGGAAAATTTTGGTAGCTTGTAGTATCACAGACCTAGGGGAGTGAGAAGCTGCAGCTGCTGAAATTCCCTCTTCTCCATAACTGCTAAAAGTACAGAGGCCCTGTCCTCTGTCAGATCTGGCCACCTATCACTGCTCCATTACATGGAGGTTTTACATTTTGGCATGTGTGTCCCTCACCACTCCACTCTGCTTACCCTAAGGCAGGGTTATCATTTGGAAAGATAGTGGAAGAGAAGAATGTCATCTTCACATTCTCCCTTTCAGCTGCTTTTTCATGAAATCATTTTGTAAAACACAAGCCAGGTTTCCAGCTGAGTTTATTACATACAGTCTTCAGCTAATGGTGCAGATGTGTAGAAAAGCTGATGATCAGAAAAGCTGATGTCAGTACAGAGCAAAAAACAACTCAATTTTACTAGGCTAATATAGTGTCACCAAATAGAGACATACTTAACTTTTTTTTGTCCAGTGCAAAGCTGAAAAGGAAGCACAGCAGTAATGTCAACATTGCAGCTAATGACTCCCAATCTAATAGTAGAACAAGAGAAAAGAAAGCACCAGTCCCCATCTCTCCTTTGCCACATCCAGTTGGCAGACATGGCATGGTGGTGGCGGCAGCTTGGGGAGGGCCAGATTCAGCTGGAAAGTTCAGATATTCCAAGGCTGTTGTGTGACTGAGCAGTGTTTATGGCTGACATAGTTTTCCAGAATATGCTTTCATTTTGAATGTCTCATCTAGAACCCTTTAATTGTTCAAAAGCACACAGTACCAAAAGAGAGAAACTTTCTAGGAGGTGCAGAAAGACTAAGAAGTAGTGTTCTGGACTAAGTGGGATGGATTTGTGTTGACAAGAGACCTGTTTGCATGGATCGTGACAAAGCAAAAGAGATATCTTGTGTTTGGTGAGTGAAAGCTTGGGGATGCACATATGAAAAGTTAGGACTGATCTACTTCTATAGATGAATCATGTGGTTCCTGTACTCTTCAGACTACAGGTGAGAGACCACGTGACTGAATGTTCCCAAAATGACAATATTCCTTGCAGACAGAGAATCAGCATGTCAGAGAAAAGAGTTCAAGCTATCCTTCTCTACATGCAGGGAGTGTTTAAGGGATGGATTCAAACACATGATCCCTACTTGCAGTCTGAAATGGAACAGTCCTAGGAAGGCTAGACCATGTGATTTCTCTTCATCGATTTCTCTTCACTCATTGTGGAGTGATTTAGGGCTACAGAGGGGCTCCCTTTCATGTCCTGCCTTAAACTCCTTTGGGTTAAAATTAGTCCAAAGAATTGCTGCAGTAATACACGGTGCCTGTTCTGTTTCTCAGGGTTAGAGGGCGGGGGAGGGTACTTGCTTATACTGCTGCAAATTGTGTGTATTGGGGAAATATCCTAGAGCCTACTTGTGGGGATATTAAGCTAGCCTCTGAAAAGCTGTGTTCGCTCAGTCTATCGAGTAAATGGTTCTCAGATGGTCGATTTCAAAAGCTTAACCTGCTCTGCATGAGCAACCAGGCTGATTCAGTTTGTCATTTTATGTGTGAGTCTTAAAAATCAGTTTTTCCCACAAGTCCCCCTTTCTGCTATTCTGCACCTGCAAGCATAAATGCCTTGGAGGAATACGATGACTTGCAGACAAGCACATCAGTTGCAGGCTGTAGTATTCCGAGTCAGTCAGTGAGTGTGGGCCAGTTCGCACAACACAACAGCCCATTATAGGTTAATTTACCTACAACGGGCTGTGGTGTGTACCCTAAAACAGACCATGGGTTATGCGAGGGTTGTTTAACCCTCAAATAACCCCCCTGTCGGGAAATCGTCCCTGCTGCCTTCTGAAATCCTCAGGTAGCCAGAATCAACACGCAGACAATAGGGCTCTTTTCCAAGGCTTTATTTCCATTCAATCGAATGACGCTAACAGATGCTAATTGCTTGCTCCTACGAGTGAGACTTAAGAGAGCTGCCTACTCGGGGGTTCTAGCCTTAGGAATCAGTTGATCTCTGTTTGGAGGGGAAGGTGGGAAACCTCTGAACTTATGGGCTAGGAGGAGAGTCCACCCCTTTCCCATGGGGCATCGGGGTGCTTCTGTTGCTGTTGCACCAAGCGGGCTGAGCACCTCCTCTCAGCGCCCGCCATCTCCCACTTGACGCTGTGCTGGCGCCTAGCATCCAGAAACTGCTGTTGCACCTCCCTCTCTCTGCCAGGGTCACTATCATTTTCAGGAATGTGTACTGGGAGGGGCTATCCCCCTGGATGTGCCTCTGAACAGCACGTGGGTTCCTCTCCCGCAGTTTCTATCTCTTCCTCGAAATCGGAACGGCTTTGGGGCTCTCTGGGCTCCGATCCAACCCTGACACCCCCATTGCTTGGGTTCAGGCAACATGACAAGACTCATGTCCTCACTCCTCCTGGTCAGGAGTGACTTATTCATAATGGCGGTCAGCATGCACAGCAGCCCTCGCTGGTAAATTAACCAACAAGTGGTTGCGTCATGCGAACCAGGTCATTATGTTGAGTTGGGCCCATCAAAGGTAATTCACAGAAAACGTATGCAGTATGTATGTAGATGTCATTGCATGTATGAAGTCCTAAGGGGAATTGGTTTGGTTTGACGAAACTAGTGAGAATGAGGCTTTAAAAAGGTAGTACATACATTCTGGTGTACAACTGACAGGTATCCTGAAGTATATATTGAAGGTCAGCATCAGGCAAGCAAAAGCTAGCCTAAAGTAATGACTGAGAGTGAGATGTGAACAGATGAGAGGTTTGCAGTAGAGAGAATATAGCAACACAGAAGCAACTTTAGGATTTGTGGGGCCCAGTTTTTAAGCAGTATCATGAGGAAAACACTGCTGTAGTGAGCTGTCTGAGTTAAACGTAACTGTCTGTGCCTGTACTGACCAGAGTTGCCTCCATTACTATAAGGTTGCATAGAGTTATTGTTTGCTTCTTGTTGCTGTTTCCTGATAAGCTCAGGCTCTGGCAAATCAATCACCCCAGGTGTGTATTGGCTGGCTAAGACAAACAGCCTGAACTTCTCCTGATCTACTTTTCTGGACCATGCTTTGCCCTGGGGCTAGATAACAGCCAGATGTCACTATAAGAGAATACAGCTGAGGCTATTGTTAGGTTGCCTTCCATCTGTAGTTAGCAAAAGCGATGCTGTCTGATTTCCTCGCAGCACCTCTGCTATGGAGGAGACATGAAATTGGTTTTCCAGTCCCAAGAATTACTGCTTCTTGCTATGGATCTTCTGTAACCATGTAAACTATATGCCCAATGTCATCTGGGGAAAGTACTCATTTAGAAGCAATGTTCTGTGCTTTAATGTATTTGACTGCAATTATGGGTTCTTTGTGTTAAACAAAATATTGTGTTTATTATAGAAGTAAAACTGTGTGTGCATGGATCTGAAGGACTATCTGAGACTTCTCTTTCCTTACATTCCTGCAAGTGGAGTCACCAGGTAAAAGGACATCTCCATCAGGTTGCCTAGGAAGGGGCAGGTACATGAGGACCATAAAGGTGTATGCAGCGGGGATGTTATGTGCTAGGAAGATGTGCGTGCAGAACTAAGGAAGAGTTGAGAGATGTGAAAAATTAGGAATCCAATTTCTGCTGGAGGCAGAGTGGGCTCCACATTTTGTTGGCCTCTCTGGGCATGAACCAGCCAAATACCCTGCTCACTCACAATCATGACCCTGAAGCTGCACCCTCTCCATGAGAGAGATGGAGAGGGGAGATGAAGGTTCATGTTGGGTCTGTAGTTCTCCTTCATGGGGCTTTCAAACACACATGGGTGCAGTAGTTGCCTAGCCTTTATGGGTGCTGCCCATGGCTATGGTGCAAAGAGTCAGTATGAAGAATGTTGGGGTCCTTTGGCAGGACAAAGAGAATTAAGCACGATACATGCACAATGGGGAATCAGAAGAGAGCTACAGTGACAAGTGAGAGGCACTCGGGGATTGGCATGAGGTATGCTTTGATATTGCTCTATATGTTGTAAACATTTTGTTTTTCTTTTGTTAGTATGATTGTATCAAGAATCAAGCAGTCCAGTGTGACGGATATGCTGCCGTGAGTAATAGGAAGTGTAGCAGAACATTACAACACCCATTACAAATGCTGCAAACAAAATGCAACGTAACATCCCACTGGCATATTTATGTATTATTCTACATCTATCATAATATAGATAGTCCAAGACACAAAAAGTGCTCTGTATTGGAGAACACTGGATCACTTATGAAGATACATGATTCAGTCATATACACACTTGGCTGAACTGTACCCTTAATGACTGCAATACTAAGAGACAACCCCTCATAACTGCAGCCTATTTGTTGCTTTACTGTTAAGTATTTAATTTTTAAACTTATTTTAAGGGTTTTCCCCCCTTTATGGCATCAAGCACATAGCAGAGGACAGGGACAGATCCTGTATCACAAAACTGGGCTGGGGGAATCATTCTATTTCCACACTGTGTCACTTTCACATGTTCACACTTAAGTCCATTCCATCCTGTTTCCACATTAATCTGCAAATTTTAAAAAACCCATTAACATACACATGTAAATATGTGTTTTAAACATATTTGCTCTAAAAACATGCATTTCTAAACTATTTTCTCTCAAACTGTGCATTGTAAATGTATTTGGATATGTTTTTTGAACCAAGAACTGTGTCGGAACATGCAGGAAGTGTAAAAGCTGGTGGAAAACCGCATTCCAATCTGCTTATTAGATCAGATCAGTTCATATCAGGATTCACAAACACTGAATTCCTCAAGCAGCCCTAATATAAAATGACTACTGGAATGCCCATCATTATGATTATTGTGTATGTGGTGGGAGGGCTTACATATTGCAGGGACTATTCAGAAGGTTCAGTTGCATTTCATGGCATTCTGTACACACTCGCACACACAGAATGTCTCTTGGTGGAGGCCAGGTTACCCACTGTGGCAGGTGAGTAGATTTCCCACACACGTGCACTACACTGTTGTCCCTACATGAATTGCTTTATTTTCCTTCACATGGATGAATGGTAGCCATGCACATATATGAGATAAAGTAAAGGACTTCATTTAGGGATATCCTTGTGGAAGGCGATTCTTCTTCCTATGCATGCTCAGCACAGTATCTGCAGTGAGACTCAGGCTTTGTGTTCCCTCAGCTGTCTCCCAGAGTTCAGTCTGGTTTCTGAGAAGCCATCCCTACCTAGCTCCACCTCCTTATCTCATTGCCACATCCTGGGTTCTGTTTCTTGAGGTCCATTATAGGGTGCATGCAAATGCATGCACATGCAGGATTTCATGTGGCATGGCGTCTTATTTAAAGGATTCGTAACTCACCCATTTCATGTGCTGCTTTCATGTGGTGACAATGAATGGCCTTTCAATGAGATGTTGGGCCGACATGGAATCCTGAAGGGGGGAGTGCATTTTGTGTGCCCCACATTTAAACTGGCCCTCAGTCATGCTTACATGTGATACTAGAATCTGATGTGCACAAAATGTTAACTGCATAATGCAGTAAATAATATAATGGCTTTCTTTAGGCTAGCGCAGCTTTGGGAAAATATTTTCTCCCTGAATTGCCTGTAAGAGCTGAATGAAAAGAAGAATATTGATAAGATATAGACTATCAGAGGATATTGCAATAATTCATGGCCCATTTCCATTTCCTTGGATTTATTAATATGGGAAGAAAGCATCCATCTCATGCCTATTTTAGTACAGATGTGATTTTGGCATGACAGCCCACAATGGATGCCAATTTCCCCCCACTGAAACGTGACTCTAAATGGTTAGGATATTTTTGTTCCCAGGAGAGAGAGAGAGAGAGAGAGAGAGAGAGAGAGAGATTGCTTGCACAAAAGCAGACACCAAAAATAATTATAATGCTTTCAGATGAGTTATTTCCTTTCATTATGCTTTATAAATATTATTGAATCTCTTCCCTGTAATCTGAGCCATGGGACTAACTCTCTGAGATGAAAAGAGAGCACAGCATGCAGACAGAAAGCTTGTGCTAAAGTTCTACAATCTCCACATAAAATTTAACATGACTAGCATAACAGTGTGAAGGCCATACCTATCTTGAATGACTAACAGTGCAATCCTATGCACAGCTACTCAAAGGTAAGCCCTATTGAGTTTAATGAGGCTTACTTCCAGGCAAGTGTTATAAGATTGTAGCCTAAAGCAGTAGACCTGAAGAGCAATAAGGAAGAAGAGGGTGTTAGTGCCTATGGAACGGCCTTGCAAATAAGCCCATAAAAGTTACTAGTTCACAATAACTTGTCCATTTTCTTGCATATATCTAGATTAGGCATGTGTGGCATATTGACAACTTGAAATAAAATGAAGAATGAGTTCTCTTTTAATTTACCAAAACTTCCTTGCCTGATTGCTCACCAAAGGTAACTGACTAGTTGGGTGTCTATTTAAAAACTTTCCTCAGAATACGTAGTTAATCATTTGCTCAACAGTCCCCATGTGACTTGCAAGTGTCAGGCATTTAGAATCAACACATATCTGACATCCACAGAAGCCTATGTATGAAAACAGCCTGACTCTGATTCTCTGAGAGGACCCAGAAAACTATTCTTATGCCTAAGTGGCTAGGAATTCCACCTTTCCTTCCTGCACATCCCTTCTGCCTAATTCTGTCATTTTATCCAGACTACATAGTGTCTCTTGCAATTCAACCCAAACTAGCAGCAAACCTTCTAAGGCCGCAGAAGGACGTGCAATTTTCCCTGAGTGACACCACTCAGACTGCAGATGAGGGATTGCATATTTGAATGCTCCCAGACCACAAACAAAATTAAATGGAAACACTCACTGAGCATGCCAGGAAGAAGAGTTCTAGATTAGCATTTTCTTTGACACGTTTGCTTCTATGCATTCTGGGGGTTTCCTTTTTTCATGAGAGAGCATGCAACTGCCCACCTTTATGCTGATGTGGTAATAGTCCAGGAAAAGTGACATCAGATGATCCTATGTAGATCATTTGTAACAGTCTGTGTGGGTGTCAGGAGGTACTCCAGCTATCTTAGCCAAAGTTTGAAACTGGCTCTGCTTGTAAATAAGATTCGTCAGGAACTGATACATATTGGCATATCTTCTATATTGGTCTTCCCAAACCTGGTGCTCTCCAGATGTGTTGGACTGCAACTCCCAGCCAGCACATTTAATCCTTTTAGTCCACATTTTGCTTACTGCTTCTGCTTCATCTTGCTTTGTCCCCCTGCCTGCCACTTTGTCTGCCTCCGGCAGCAGATTTGGGGATGTCATTAAAGGGCAGCAAATTATCCATGTTTAGTTTTATGCCACCATAAGGAATGCCATTTGGACTCTCTGCCTCCACTGGCAACAAATGTCTTGGGCTATCACACATCTGGTTTAGTGTGTTTGTGCTAAACCAAAAACTTAGGGTGAGTCCATTTTGGAGCTTCCCATCACTAAGCCGGAGAAAGCTCAATCTATATGGGCAGTTTTGATGGGTGATTTACCTTGTACATGGAAACTATACTGCCTTGTGAGTCAGCTGTTCTCATCTTCTTGCTAATGCTAGATGTCACTTTAATGCCATGTATGTCGTACAGAGGCAGCACCAGGTGAGTCTGTACAGACCTTGAGATGCCAGGAGAGTACAGATTTTTGAATCTGGAAACTCTGTGGCAGAAAGCCAGTGTCACCTTGCCCCAACATCACATGCAGCAGAGTGTGTCACCTGTTTTCTGCTCCTCACATTTTTGGGGTGGGGACATAGCACACTATGCTATCACTGATATGTGTACGTTTTTCCTACTTGCAACCTGTTCACTCTAGAGCCCTGTTTCCTTGCTCTCTCTTTATTGTACAAGATTCCACTCCAATCCCACCAGTACAAAGTCCTGAAATATTTGTTCTCTGCAGAGCCTGGAAGCATTATGACACAGCAGATGTCTATGTGAAGTCTATTTTAAGCTGCATATCTTAGGTAATAAAATACAACATATGCATATGCATGTATAATTAGACAAGCTGCTGTATTCAGAGGAGATAGATGTATGCTGCATAATGTTTAATACTGGGGTAGACACCTGATGCCTTCCAGATGTTTTGGACTACCATAATCCCTGACTATTGGCCATGCTGACTGGGGCTAAAGGGAATTGTAGTCTAAAGTAGCTGGAGGGCACCAGGTTGCCTATCCCTGGTCTAATATCTATATCGATATATCTCTATCTCTATCTATCTATCTATCTATCTATCTATCTATCTATCTATCTATATTCAGACACTCAGACATAGTTTCAAGACTTGGATTTTCAGCTGGTAAAGACTGTTTTTTTATAAGCAAGTTCCCTTTGAGCTGGATCTATACGTTCTTACATGTTTGCAGAGCACCAACATCAGTCTGTAAATAATAAATAACAGTCAGTGATGGTGATAAATAATATAATGGTGGAATTCAGTGCCACTTTAAACCATTGGTGCATGAAAGCAGGAGAATAGTCATTTGCATTAGCATAAGGTTACCCCCTCTGGACTTGGGTAGGGCTCCTGTGACTTTAAGAGCTTCAACGTTTAAACAGAGGTGTTGCATGTTCAGCTTCTCACACTCACAACACTGTGCCAGTTTACCCTCCTTCCCCCTTCTTTGCCCACTTCATATTGCAGTTGCAAGGGAGTGGGGGAAGGATGTGCCTGGAGTAAGGAAACACTGCTGAACCCGTCTTGCTAAGCGTAATTCTGGGCTTTTTCAAGAAATGAGGGTGCTAATGAGAATGTCCTGTTAAGAGATCCTTAACCCCCCACTCACAGAACTACAGGTGTTATCTAGAGTTTACAGCTGTACTTTACATGTGCGCTCCTAGGACTGCCAAGCAGGCTTGCAGTTACCCATCTCTTTAACAGCTCTGGTGCAGCAAAAGGGGATGCAGCCGTGTTTCTCCTGTTCCACTCTCCCTCCTTGTCTCTTTCCCACTCTCCCCTTCCGTGGGGAAAATTAGAGTCTGACTTGCTCTAACAGATAGGAAGTGGGATGGGGGAGAGGCAAAGGGGACAGTGGAGTAACTTGATGGGGGAAGCTACAGCTTCTTTGCTTCTGTGGAACTCTTCCAGGAGACTGGCGTGCTCTCTGAGTTGCAACTTGGCACCTACCCTGTCCCACTCCTGCTTATGTGATACAAGAACATCTGCACTCAGGTGATGAGCCCACTCTGTGTTCTCCTGGCTAGTTAGCCATTAGTATAATATCTCCAACTCCCATTTGATAGGTAATTCCCAGAAGTATCTTTTAGCAGAACAAGTTGGTACCCTACTGAGCAAAATATATGCCACCACCTCCCATTCCTGACTCACTTTTTAGAGGTTTAGTATACCCTGGACAACTGATCCATTTCTTCAGTAACAGAACTAGCCATATTACTCAAGGGAGGGGTGAGTCTGGACAGCCACCTGTCAGGGATGCTCTGACTTGGATTCCTGCACTGAGCAGGGGGTTGGACTCGATGGTCTTGTAGGCCCCTTCCAACCCTACCATTCTATGATTCTATGAGTCCAACCCGTGCTTGGAGAGACTTTGTGTGGTTTGGCCTTTGCTTCTTTATGCTGCAATATGAACAGTGTATTCAGAATTCCTTGCCATGGCCAGCATTACTGGGAAGCAACATAAAGTAGTGGGCTCTCCCACACTGGAGGCATTCAAGATGAAATTGGACAGCCACCTGTCAGGGATGCTCTGTCTGACTTGGATTCCTGCATTGAGAAGGGGAGTTGGACCCAGTGGTCTTATAGGCCCCTTCCAACCCTACTATTCTATGATTCTAAGTCACTTCAGGCAGCAGATTCCAGAGGGAGTGCCATTTTTTCCTGCCTCCAGTTACCATTTCTACATGACATTTAAAAAAAAAAAAAAACCAGCAACACCTAATCTTCACAATAAAGAGTGTGAGTGTGTGTGTGCGCGCGCGTGCATGTGTGTAGGTGGGGTGAGAACACTTTTAAGGGTAGAGGCTGCTTCAGGATCGCATGAATCCAATTCCATGGAAAGCGGAGCTGGTTGTGTCATTCTGTTTTAACCTAGGAGCTATTCCAAGTCCCATAGGTTAAACCACAGCTTTAACTCTCTCATGTGCCTCAGCCCATCAGTGTTATCCCTACCTTACTACATCAGTACCTTGGTGACTGTTCAAGGTGCTGTGGGACCTCCTGTCAGGCTGGGTCTGGACTTGAATCCAGAGCTTTCTCATCGCTACTCAAGGCTGTAAAGTGAAGGGAAATGTGGTTGTAGATGTACTGTCCCCTCAAGGGACTGATTTGCTCCACCCCAAGACAGCCTGTTTGTTCTCTCCAGCTTGGCTATAAATGCTTCCAGGCCAGACCTGGAGCAACATCACGTTTTGGCCTTGCCTGTCTTTCTGCACCTGCCACCTGCTTGCCAGTATCCTGTACCCTCCTGCTCCTCCTCATCTTTGATTCCGGCCAATGTTGAATTACACTAATTTGGGCTGTCCTTTCGACATGCTGCCTTGAACACCTGGACAACGACCACCGAAGCTCCCGGACAACGCCAGGCCCTCCCCAGGTATTTGATCTGGAATGGTTGGCTGCCTTTATCAGAACAGATGATGACTGACAGACTAGCCTGGGGTAGTAAAATGGTAGGAAGTCTGGCTTTGTGATCGGTGACTTCAGCATAAAATGTAGGCCAGATGATATGCTTCTGAGAAGAGGATCAACTGCAAAAGTTTTTACTGCTACTTGCGTGCATGTGCTTCAGTAAAAAAACATAGGCATGCACATGCATGAACGAGGCTTCAGAGACAGCACTGGACTTGTGCTGTGAGCTGTTTCACACATGCACACAGCTCAGTGTCTCCATGTTTCTTCCCTCCCCCCTCTCATTCTACTGCCATTGTAACACCAATGAATTTAAGTTCACATATGGGAATGGATTTGGCTGGCACAGGAAGCTCATGGTGTCTACAGAGGAACCCCCCTCCTTGCTCTAGCTGAGCCTCCTCTGGGTTTGAGACAGTAGATCTGTGTAAATTTTGGACCTCAGGAACCTGGGGTAAGAGTCTTTTTCCATGAGGCTGTGAACTTTCCCCTGGGCCTGGTCAAAGCATGAAGGCGAGGGCTCTTGTATGTTCCTTCTTGTCACTTCCCGTGTTTGGAAGTCTATGTTCACCTGTGGGGGGGGAAAATGAAGGTGGTTTATAAAGGAGAAATTCTTATCCCCCCCCCCCCCCAAACACACACACAATTTTCCATAAACGCAGTATTTCTGTCACACTGTCCATTCAATACTTTGGAGTTGAAAATATGTACATTTGGCTCAATATCATGTTTGTGGCCATGCAGAATTTTAGCTGGCATTGCCAACTTGTGCTTTTTTAAAAGAAAATGTCTGCCTGAGTGTGACCAAGGATTGGGACCTGGGGTAGGGTGGGCACCACCACAAAATGGCTCCCACAGAGAATGTGGCTAGTCACATAATGGCTGTCGTGGAGGCCTCGTTGTCAAAAGTGAGCTAAAGAAGTGGTTGGGGAGACAAATAGCAAAGCTGGACACTGGGAGGGGGAAATAACAAGGCAAAGGGGTAGAGGAGAGAGAAAGAGCAAGGCTAGAGGCTACAAAGGGAGAGAAAGAAGACTGTCCTAACATTTTCCAAGGTTTTTATTCTAAAAAATAATATTGACGGAGGGGGAGAGCCTCCACACCAAAACCCAGACTTCTATAACTAAAGTGAGTGGCCTGTGCCTTTTCAGATGCGTTGGACTACACTTCCCATTTTTCCCAGCCAGCCTAACCTCTCGGGGTGCTTGCACATCGATATATTCTTCAAAAATCCTCTGAGCCTTGGAAGCCAGCTTGGCACTTGACCGTGTCTTTTTAAACTCCTCACAGGCCAGCCAGAATTCCAGGTTTTCCTCACTGAACTCTGTCTTCAGGAAGGCACGAAATGCAGCCACTCCATCTGAAAAAAGAAAGCAGTATCTTGAGGGCCACAAGTAGGTGCCATTTTCTTTGGGGCACTTCCCGTTGCTTCACTGCTAGAAACTGGGGTGGGGGGCACACCTGTCTTTGCAGTGCTTTCCCAAAATGGTGTATGTGTTTTCTCAATGCTGCATTATATACAGCATGTTTTAAATAATAATGATAATGATGATGGAAGACTTTGTTTGCTCTTCTCTGTCTCTCTCAATGACCAGGTTCACATGACCATGGTAGGGAAGATACGCCAGTGGTTTATTTCGCCCGCCATGCACGCAGGTTGCATGCTGGAAGAATTTGCCTAATTACCCTTGCCAGTGCGGGTTGCCCTGTTGCGTGAACCCGAGCATGGCTTGCTGGAGTGGGCAGCAACCCTCAAATAAGCCATGGGCTGTTGTTGAGTCGCTACCCACTCCCAACAAGCCATGGTAAGTTGGACGCCTGCAGGCGCCGCATCCAGCATGACACAACAGCCCCCGCAGCTAAATTAAGCCACAGTGGGCTGTCGTGTTATGCAAACCAACCCTCTTCCTTTGACTCAGGGCCAGTCCTATCATGAGGTCCACTGAGCCTTTTGTCTCAGATGGGATGGGGCCATGAAACGAGCATGACACCCCCACACACACACACCCCACACACACACTGCCACCTCTCGATTGCCACACTGGAATGGGTTCACCTTTCCCGCCAGCCACCACCACTCCAGCTGCCACTACTTCAGGGCCAGGCCAGGAGCTCCAGGACCAGGGCAGCACTCTGCCGCACCCCCAGAGTCCCCACCACTGGCCAGGTGCTCCATGGCAAGACTGGCTCCCTGTTGGGCCATGGAACACACCACTGGTGGATCGCTTTCTCTTTTGCTTGAAGCACAGCAGCTTCCAGTCTTCAAACCAAAGAGGAAGTGAGTGGTGGCAGCTGCCCAGACAAGCCCTTCTTTTCAGGCTGCAGATGACCACATTTTTGAAAGCTTCATTACAAACTCCTTGTAAATAGAAAACCAGCACAGGAGGCAAAGGAGTGTTCTATCTAGAGCCTTTCCCCCAGATGTGCTCATTCCAGTGAGCTTTTTATATGGAGAAAATTGCATTTCCCACCTGCAGTCTAAAGTGGCACAGTGCCCTTGACCACCTCAACATCTCAGCACAGCGTTTTGTGGGATGTGGTGAGCCAGGCAAACGTGAGGATCCCTCTGGGGTATGAGTTGGAATGTGGCAGTTAAGAGGACTGGGAAAAATCTTGTGGGAATAGTACACCATCTCTTTAAGACTTGTTCTGTATCTAGTAATGCTAACAAGGAACTGGTTTTTAGACTAGTCTGAAGACAAGGCGTGGTCAGCTCCAGAGAGGGAGAGAGCTCCACGCAGGACAGTAATGGAACTCTTTACTTGTTCATCAATAAAGTTGTTTCTAGAAAGAACCAGTAGGCTTTGCTTCTTCGTATAGAAAACAACACAAATTGGATGTTTTAAACAGTTCTCCCTTGGTCAAAATGGCCCCATTCATAATAAGCACATGACAGAGGGTCATCTCTCTCCCCCTCTAACAGTGATCTTCCCAAGACCACTGAATCAGCTTGAGCTTGAATGGGAGCTTGTGCCTGAGTGCCCTTTGTATCACATTGTCTACTCAGAACATGTTTGTAATTTCCACTTGTGTATCAGATCATTCTCATTCTTATCATTACCATTTTAACACAGGCAGAGAAGAAGAGAACGCACTTGCTGCTGGCTTTAGGTAGATAGTGAAAGTGTCCTTATCTCTCAGTGCTTAGTAACTATGATATTTTGAACAAGGTGCCAGAGTATCTTGGGTTATATACAGTATAAATAGGGAGAAAGATCAGCCTTTAAGAATGGCATGTGCTGCTTAGTAGTCTATGAAGAATGACACATTCTCCAAATACAATGCTCACTAAAGTAAATGGCTCTGATCCAATTAAAGTTAACTGTGTCTCAACCAAGTTTTCGCAGAGGTGGCACAACTGTATTTGGGTTGTACAACTGCTGACTGCAGGTAGGGTCTCACATAACTGAATGCTTCACCATACAAAAACAATCTTTCCACAAAGAAAACCAGCATGTCAGACATAAGGGTTCTAGTTCAGCCTTTCTTCCTGGCACACTAGCTTTCTACATGCAGGGAATAGTGGGGGGGGGGGCTTGTAAGAAGAGGCAGTCAGTCATCTGATTCTCCCACCTGTCATCTGAACTGATACAGTTGAGACACAGGCTTACCATCTCAGTAAAGAACTAGCCCTAGTTCCCATTGAAACCTATGGAACAAGTTATTTATGTTAACAGCAATCCCTTTGCACTCAACGCCTTTAGCAGGGAAGGGTGGTAGTTGATGAAGTACAGGCCATTCATATATTATTGGAAGAATCTTTCATGGGCCTCGTTTCGTCCATTTCCAAATCTGTCCTTATGACTGCTGTGGAGCATTTACAGCATGGCTAGAGCAAGGAAGGCTGCGGTGGGTATGGAGCAAATGGGAAATATGTTCTTGAGCCACTGCAGGTTGGAGTGTGCCAACACTTCCTCACTCCCTCACCCGGGAGCCTGTAGTTCAGTAGAGCAGAGGGTGCGTTATGCTCAGGAACTGTGAGAATTCCATGATAGTGTCAGAGTAGCATCTATACCTGTTTGTATTTTGACATAAGAGGATAACATGAGAACTTTCCCTCCCCCTGTCTCTCCGTTCCTTCCCCACCTTCTTTCCTCTCAACTCTTAGGATTTCTGATTTGTTTTGAAATTCTGTGAGTGGACTGCAATAGATGTTATAGGTTCACTTGTTTTTAATATTCTACATATGTGAGTATTGTTTAAATCCAGTAGTGAGTGCTGTGTTTTTTTTCTGACCCGTGATCAGAGTCCTCTCTCGAACATTATGTCCAGGCCCAATCCATTGCAAACCAAAATCATGCTTTGCATTTTGAGAGAGACAGGCAAGTCACTCATGAGCATTTCCAAAATACCAAACTTTGGCAACCTGGAAACTAGAAAAGTATAGGGCAGCCTTCCCCAACCTGGTGCCCTCCGGATGTGTTGGACTGCAACTCCCATCATTCCCAGCCAGCATGGCCATTGATGGGAGTTGCAGTCCAACACATCTGGAAGGCACCAGGTTGGGGAATGCTGGTGTAAGGGGACCTAACCCTGACTTCAGTAAGGAACCAGGAACCTAGCCATTGAAGACACTGCCTTGCAAGGTAAGTTCACAGGCCTTCCATTTTTCTAATCCCATGGTTTTTTACTGTCTTCCCTCTTGGAAATTTTTGTTTAATTTCACAATAATTGTGCGCAGCTTTTCATCATGCGTTTGCTGACTTTCCCCTTCTTTCTCACCCTCTGCTTTCTAACATCCTCACTGGGTTTTCCTGAAACAGAAGGTTTGCCAGAGGACGTGAGCCGCTGAGCAATGACTCTGATGAAATGAGAGTGTTTTCACATGAAGGATATGCTGAGAAAGACCTCTTTGCCCCTGAAAGCAGCCTAGAGAAGTCAAGGGGCAGGATCAGCGGCTGGAGGAAGGAGACTCTACACAGACCTCAGGCTGGTCTCCTGCTCTCTGTTTACTCAGGGGTTGTATCAAGAGAACTGGGGAAAAGGGACTGATGCTTGGGAGCTGATGATGTTTTATTAGATTCCTTCTCCGCTATGCTTCCTGCTCCTCTCTTCCCCCAACCCTCTAACTCCCAGGCTTTGCCCCGTTTAACATGCATATTTTGTATTTCCCTTCACACAAGCGGAAACAAGACACTGCAGGAAACGGCCAGCCACGGCTGCAAACAGCAGCCTCACACCACCACCACAGTCACATCTAACAATCCCGAACATGTCACCATGCTGAGTTCCCCAATTCTGCAAGCAGTAACCATTGAAATATGTGTCTGTATATGTCCACATGTGTGAGAGAGAGACTCATTTTGTGATGATGCATGGCACATCACTTGTTTTGTATTACTAGATATTATCAAGAGAGGGGGTGATGAGATACAGTATGTGGCTGCTGTTACTGGGGGTGGCTATATGACTTCTGTAGTGCTGGGCCCAAATATTTGCAATTTTGGTAAATCTGGCACGTGCGTGCGTGTGTGTGAGAGAGAGAAAATGCTCCCTCCCCGCCACCCCAGATAGGATTAATGTTCAGGTGGCAGGCCAATCTCAAAAATGTTTGTCTTATCTCGCATACAAGGTGGACAGGACAGGGTTTTTGTTTTTAACAACAAAGGAAGCTTTTACCGCCATTTCAAGCAGCAGCTTGGCTGCTCTGGCAGTGTTCCTGCGACAGAATATGAGTGCAGGAATGAAACTGTTGGTCAGGCTGTAGCATCGTTCCCAGGGGTTTTCTGGCCCAGGAATGTGGCTGGAGCAGCCAACCCTCCCCTTGAAGCACACAAAGTTTTTTGTTGTTAAAAAAGGAAAGAAAACTTGCCCACCTCCTTTTTAAGGTAAGATGAAAACTCTTGTAATTTGCCCACCTCCCTTAAAGTTGCCAAATATTGCCCCACTTCTTTCATAGGGGACAAATGGCCCCAGAAAACATGGAGGAGATATTCTCCTCAGCTTTAATCTCTTGTAACATGTACATCTGTCCTCTGTCAATCTATTTAACTTTTCTCATGCCCTTTCTTTTTTTTTCAGTTGCCTGTTCTTCCATATTTATCTCCCTCCTCATAAACTCCATCTGCCTCATCTGCATCACACAATTAGGAACACTTATCAAATACATGGGAGTGGGCAGAACCACAGGGAGCTTTTCTAGAGAGCTTCAGCTATTGGGTGGTATAGAAATGTAATAAACAAATAAATACATGAGGCTGTTAATCAGCTGTTAATCTAGTGTATCTACTTTTGGTTTCGTCGAAGAACTGAAATCTGAGCACTACACAAAGGACGTTTCCCTTCCTGCTTTTCTGCTACATAGCCTCTAGGGGGCACTCTGGTATAGCAAAATAATGCAAATACACAAGTGAAAAAAGTGGCTTCTTTCACACATTTTCCCCGCTCTAAAAAAACTCACAGAAACTGCTCTTTAAATAGAGTGGTGAAACTGAAGGGTCACGATGTCATCTAAAAAACTCATAACATCTGTGAGTAGGGAATGACAAGCACACAATAAATGCCTCATGTAAAAAAGCCCAGGGAATGGCTTTATTTATTTATTTATTTATTTATTATACTTTTAGACTGTCCAGGAATGAAGTTTTCTGAGCGGTCCACAAATACATTAAAAAACATAATATAAAATTACAATAAATTAAAAAAACACAAAGGAAAATCCGCAGCAGGGGGTAAAGACAGTGCAGCACATAACAACCAAGGGAAGACCATCAGCAAAAAATAAATCTATGCAGAGGTCCTAAAAGTACTAAAATAGTTCTTAAAATGCCTCGGAAAAGAAAAAGGTCTTCACCTGGAGCTGAAAAGATCATAATATAGGTGCCAGGCAAGCCTGTCTGGGAAGGGCATTCCACGGAGGTGTCAGCAAGTTCAGCTTCCCCTTTACGCCCCCCTTTTGATCAGACACCCCCTTCCCCTGTTTTATGTGAAAGAGGCGACACCTGAATTTTAAAAAACACAACATGGCTACTTTGGCTTTCAGTCAATCCACTTTCAAGAGCTGAGAGCTCAAAATCAGATTTGGCATGCCATCCAGCCAGTGCTTAAAAAACTGGAACAGGTATTTGACTTTCCAATGACACCAGCGTTGTTTAGATCACGTGTTTGAATCTTGGCAGCCACACAAAACTGACACAGTTCTGGCTTTCCAAGAACTATAGGCATAATGGGAATTTCCAGCATTTTTTTGCGGGAAGATGGGATGTGTTTTCAGTAATGAATGAATGGGGTGGGGGAGAGAAAGTGGAATTTCCAGAAGGTTGTAGGAGACAGACAGATAGGCAGGCAGGCAGGCAGGCACACAGACAGACACACACACACCACAGAGCAGGAAGGAAGGAGGGCAAAATCTTCCCTAAGCGAGCCCAAGCAATTGCAAGCATGTTTTTTCATGCCTGACAGTTGCAATCAGGCTGAGGATTTAAGGACAGACTGTTCTGCTAGATGTTGGACAAATGATGAGCCATGCGTCCAAGCCTGTGAGGGATGCGGTGTGAGATGCTGTTGTTTTGTGTCTCTTCTCCAGCATCCTGTCAAAAAGGATCTTCATCTGTCTGGGCAGTTCATCTCTCCTGGGCATGAAGTATGCAGGGAGAGCAAGTCCTCTCTGTCATTTCATGGTCACGTATTTCTCTCAGTCTCTCCCCCGTTTCCCCCCTCCCCCACTTCTCCCCCACTCCTCAGGCTTAGTCCTCAGAGGTATGAACACAGGGAAGATAACACAATTTACAGCAAGGGAGAGTAAATTCAGAGATATGTTCATCCTGATGACTGCAACATCAAGATGAACACCACTTTACAAGTCAGTCACTATGGACAATATAGCTTTATTATTATTTCTAGTGCAATGCTGTTAGGAGTCATGCTGTTCAGCTGTGTGCCAAGTAGAGAGAACTCTTTCTCGTTTTGGTGCACCCTAGCCATCTCTGGAATTGCCATCCTTTGATCACTCAGGTTTGACTAAGCATCCAGGTGATGTTGTCAGTTCATCGTATCCCATTGTTTTCTGTGTAGTCCTCCCATGTCCCCCCTGCCCAAGATCTAATTTGTGCCTATATTTGAGGCAAAAAAATGTTATTGCAGCACCAGCCTGTCTACTGTGGACAGCCAAAGCATTATTGAAGCTTTTAAGGGTTCCTTTGCCTTTAATTAAATATTTATTGCCTGCAAATATAATGGGGGGGGGGAGGCAGCACCTGATAATTGAATAAAAAAGGAGGGAAGGTGTGTCCCCGATAGATTTAAATGCAAGTATAACCCATTTCATTTCTTCCTCTTGAATAGAAATGGAGAATTAGTGATGAATGACCTATTCATTGACCCAGTTCGCATATAACAGCAGCAAATCGTGGGTTAATTAACCCATAATTTTCTGCACTGTGTGTTATGCACATTCCATGGCAATTTTGAATATTCAACCCCCAATCAGGCTGATTAGGGGTTACTACGTGATGTCTGAACCCAAACACTATAGGTTAATCATGGGTTAAACAACCCACAGTTAACCTACAATTAGTAGTTATGTACTGGATTTTTAGGAAATAGCTGATTTTGCTTTATTGGCCTTGCTGGAAAGACTACTGAGACAATGGTAACTTACCTCTCTTAAAACAATATAGGATGTCTTATTATGAAATGCAAATGCCAAATGTTAATGATGAATAATTAAGAATTTGAAATGTGAATAAGTAAAAAGTAATTGTATTAAAGGGGTGATAAAGGTTCACAAGCTGCTTCACAATGAATGCTGGGTAACTGGCATAAAAAATAATGATCAAGTTGATCTGGATGGTACCCAAAGAGAAAATGCTGATTTAAAGCCCTATCACTTAGGCCAAAGAATTATTTAAGTAATGAACAGGTGTAAGACCATATTATTCCAGGTCAAAAGTGTACTTAAAATTTTCACGTATCAATTAATGAGCAAAAACTATTGTGTCAGGTATACACATCAAAAAGCTTGATATACAAATGGCTAGAAAAATTTATCGATTTAGGTTTAATTGGCAATTTTTGAGTAAGGAGTTAATTTTTCAAGGGTATAATTCAAAATTGATTATATCTAGCCTGAAAGGTGTATGTGTAAGTTCTAATTTTTAAGGAATGTTTAATAACAATGAGATAATTAAGACTGTGAGCCCCAAGTTATGGAACAGTAAATAATATTAGCTATGAGGTGATTTCTACTCTACACAAAAAAATGCAGGAGTGCATTAGAATGCAGGAGCTTCTTATTAGAAGCTCACCAGGGGGGAATCTTCATGGAAACACATTGAGAATCACTTTTAGCTTTTCTCTGCTTTTTCCTGAAATCAGCTTTGGTTCGTCAGTGGCACACAAAGCTGAAAAAAGCAGACTCTACCCCTCCCAAACCAATGGCTTTCACAGGTCACACTGCACTCTAACCTGCCTTACTTTGGGGTGGGATGGGTGGAGTCAACTGCATAGGAGAGGCTTGGTCCCCACCCCCCTCTTTCCCCTACTCAGGGGCAGGAAATATATTGTAAGGGATATCAGGCATCCAGAGAAAAGATGCAAAGCCTTTTGTCTGGAAGTTTGCCAACATCCCACCAACAACTGTGCTTGCCAGCCTTTCTCCACAGAAACAAGACTCCCATATCGCTAAAGCGTTAAACCCCTAAGTGGTAAAGCAGTGAATCTTTAACATATCCCAGTGCTGGATGAGTATCTCTGTAAAGCCCCCCCCCATACATGTTTACCCGGAAGTAAGAAATAAATCCTGCTGTGAATCTTTAACATATCCCAATGCATATGAAGCCACAGTCTATCGCCTTTAGTGCTTTAACTCTTTTAATGCTTTAGTGATATGGGGATATACCATGGCTCTATAGGCACTGGGATATGTTAAAGATTCACTTCAGGGAAGCGAGATTTCTTACTTCCAAATAAACATGCACAGAAGGGCGGGGTGCAGGGTTATAGAGACTGTCATCCAGCACTGGAATATGTTAAAGATTCATTGCAGGGGAGTGAGATTTATTTCTTACTTCCAAGTAAACATGCACAGAAAGGAGGATATGCTAAAAAGTAAATGCAGGTTACCTACGGTGAATGAATGTCCCCACTACTGCAGTATTGTGAGGGGTCACTGCAGCATTCCTGGGGATTTTCTCAATGGGAAAAGCTATTTTGATTAGGGAAACAAGAGTGAATGGGCGTCCCACACCCTTGACCATGTCATTGCCAGGTCACAGAGGCACGCACCGGTTTTAATCTGGGGGGACATGGCACACCACGACAAAACTACGTGGGAGCTGTATTTTAGGAAAAAGACATAGGAAAAGGACTTTCAGAAACTGCGCCTTTTCTAGGGATGTCAGAGAATTTCGCCACGAATCTCGGGGAGGCCGAATGCCAGCGCATTCGGCCCCCCGAAATCAGTGGCGGAACGGTCTGCCACCCCCCACCACCCCCCCGGGACGGGACTTACCTTGGGCGGATCTTCCTGGCGGCGGCGGCTGCAGCAGTTCGGTGGCGGCCGGTCTTCCGACCGGCTGCCGCCGCCATTTCCAGTTAAAAAAAACAAAAAACAAAAAAACGTGATAGGCTGCGTAAAGATTTATGTAGCCTATCATGGCTAGATTTTTTAAAAACACCGTGATAGGCTACGTAAATGTTTACGTAGCCTATCATGGCTGATTTAAAAGGAAAAAAAAAACGCGTGTACGCAAATGGCGGCGCCCATGGGCAACGCCATTTGCATTCCTTATTTTGGCACATCTTAGCCTATGTAAACATTTACGTAGACTAAGATGGCGAAAATAAGGGGAACGCAAATAGCATAAGACGTGCCAAAATAAGGAACGCAAATGGCGGCACCCATGGGCGCCGCCATTTGTGTACGCGCATTTTTTTTTCTTTTACATCAGCCATGATAGGCTACGTAAACATTTACATAGCCTATCACGGCTGACTGCAGGGACGCAAACGGTGGCGGCTATGGCCGCAGCCATTTGCGTCCCTGCTAGCCAGCGGCCGGGTGTCCGGCCGCTGGCGGAGCGGGCTGGCAGCTCCGCAGAATCCCTGCGGAGTGGAGCCGGCTGGCCAGAATTTCGGGGGGGGAGGGACAGAGCGCCTCCCCCCCAGCCAGAATTTCAGGGGGAGGGATGGAGCGCCTCCCCCACCCACGAATGTCACCCTTCAAAAAGGTAAGTGACTTTCGTACATCCCTAGCCTTTTCCAGAGGGAAGTGGCAGATTTGCTATGGATTGGCGATGACATCATGCATCCCAAACGACCTCAAAGTGCTCACCCTCTGCAGTAAATCACCAGTGAAGATTGGCTCCAGGGGCCGATCTACATTGCGCCCGCCATCGCAATGAATTCGGTGTCCCATTGGGTTAAACGCTCTCGCATTAAAACGTGATTATTCACACTCACCCATTTTCCCCATTGCAGTGCTTCATCGAATGCACGAGCTCGGTTCACACTCCAACGCTGTGCTGTTTTCCTGCACGCGCTTGTCTGATCTTGGATGCTAAGCAGGGTTAGCTCTGGTCAGTAGTTGGATGGGCGACCGCCTGGGAATCAGGCTTCCTGCACTGAGCAGGGGGTTGTTCTATCCCTTCAAATGAGTTTTACCACCTCCTATTCCCCGCTCCGGATGTTGTTGTTTTTAAATTAAGGCGTTATCCTTGCAGTATCAGGGCTTCTCCATGATTTTTTTTTTCTAATTGAGGCATGATCTTCGAAGCTTCGAAGTTGTGAAGTTTCACAACTTAGAATCTTTGAAGATCATGCCTGAATTAGGAAAAAAAACATTGTGGAGAAGCCCCGATTCTGCAAGGATAACGCCTTAATTTTTTTTAAAAAAATCTGGAGCGGGGGATAAAAGGTAAAGGTGTCCCCAACCAGTCGTGTCCGACTCTAGGGTGCGGTGCTCATCCCCGTTTCTAAGCCGAAGAGCCAGCACTGTCCGAAGACACTTCCGTGGTCATGTGGCCGGCATGACTGAACACCAAGGTGCACGGAACGCTGTGACCTTTCCCGCCGAGGCGGTACCTATTTATCTACTTGCAATTTCTTGCTTTCAAACTGCTAGGTTGGCAGGAGCTGGGACTGAAGACGGGAGCTCACTCCGTCACGCAGCACTCGGGTCTCGAACTGCTGACCTGCTGACCTTCCAGTCTGCAGTTCAGCGTCTTAACCACTAAGCCACTCTCATTTGAAGGGATAGAACAACTCCCTGCTCAGTGCAGGAAGCCTGATTCCCAGGTGGTCGCCCATCCAACTACTGGCCAGGGCTGACCCTGCTTAGCTTCCGAGATCAGACAAGCACACGCACATCCAGCCCTTTGCTTGTTGCTGAGGAAATGGGGGCTGCTGAGGAAGCTATGTGATTGGTAGCCGGAAGAAGACATGGGGCCATCAAGAGCTGTGATTGGACAGGAGGGAAATACAAATACCGCCATATATGGACAGGCGGGGGAGGGGACTACGACCGGATACAGTAGTGAAGGCAGAAAATCAGAGCACATTAAGGGGAAATACTGGGATATTAGGGTATTGAAAGCGGGAGCACGGAAGTGGGAAATTCCAGTTCCAATTCGAGGGGGGTACTGCGTAGTGTCAAAGGTGGGCAGTGAAACCTCATTGGAAGGGAAAAAAGGTGTTAAGTGTAGATCCAGCCCAGGACTTTGTCTTTTTCAGCTGAATAGCCTATTCAGTATTGAATGGGGAACTTTGTACTTAGAATGACATCTCCTCTTTTTTTAAACTAATAGGACTAGGATTCTAAGAACAAGAAATGTTTAGAAAATTCTATTTCCTGTTAAGCTATTAAGATCTAAGAATGTTTATTTGTTTATTATTACATTTATATACTGCCCAACAACTGAGGCTCTCTGCAAAGCTCTGTTCACCAACAAAAATATTTCCATGTTATTTTGTGGAAGTTATATTTTGATTAAAATATATGCAAAATTATTCCTAATGAAAATGAAAGCTGGATCAAAATATTTTCCCTATACTAATTTTTATTAGTACAAAACCAAATTGAATCCACCTAAAATAATTTTTGGTGTATGCTTTGTTTGAAGTGTATTGATCAGCTATGGGACCAACTGGCAGCCAAAGTCTTCCTAAATACCGGAACTATAGTTTGAAAACACTCAGCAAAAGCAAAATCAGTAGCAGTTAGGCTATCTGTGGATTGTTTAATGCATGATTTACCTTTAGTGTCCAGGTTTGGATGTCATGTAGCAACCTCCAATTGGGGGCTGAATATTCAAAAAGGCTGCGGCCTGCGGATGTGCTCGGCATGTACCATGGCAAATCATGGGTTAATTAACCCGTGTTACATGCAAACAGCCCCATTGCCTCAATGTCCATTTGTTTTCCCATGGGGGAGAGGGCTTTAATTACTGGTTACCTTTCATTACTTTTTTCCCATTTTCCTATATAGTAGTATTTCACCATAAGAAAAAAACGAGAGGAAATCAGCAACTAACCCTCCCCACCTAGAAACAGAAACTGGCGTTGGATAAGTAGGAGACTCTTCAATTAATAGGCAATTCATTACTAATCCCCTGCCTGCACTCACCAAGAAACATTGAGACAGGCCGAACCTACGAGCGGGAAACTTTAATTATCATAGCTCAGAACCCTTCCTCAATGGGACTTACTTGCGAGTAATTATTTGAAGGACAGAGAAGGGCTGGATAACAGTGAGCTACATTAAGTGGTTGTATGGAACCTCTGTTTTATTGCACTTCCAGCTAATTCTGGAAGAGCAATGCCTCAGCAGTGCTAAAGGGTAGGAGTGTGGGAGTATGTTTTCCTTAACTGTCCCTGACAGCCCATCAAGACATCTAATGGTGAAGACAGCATTTGAAAAGTAGTCACAGCAGGTTGTTTATGCCTAGGGCGAGACCAACTTTTTAATGTATATAGCAGACATACATACAAGCAAGCAAAATGCTGGTTCAACAGTCAGTCTTTTTCCTCCCCTTTTGTTTCAGGAAGGTTGTCTATCTTTAACATTTATATGTTCATTCTTTGCCTTTTTTAAAAAAGCAAACTTAAAAAAAAAACAGTTAGAGGAGCACAGGAAGCTGCCTTATGCAGAGTCAGATCATCAGTCCATCCAGCCCAGTATTGTTTCAGGCAGGATTTCCTCCAGTTCTACCTGGAGATGCTGGAAATTGAACCCGGGACCTTCTGCAAACAAAGCAGGTGCTCTACAGCTAAGCTACAGCCCCTCCCTTGAGTGACTGCAAAACAACTCAAGAGACTGAGAGAGGGGTATTTGGTCAAATCACAGATGCTGGCCAATCATGGCTCTTCACAACCAGCTTCCTTCTCTTCCTCCCCTCCTCCCCCCCCCCGCAAACTTACAGTACCTCTTTTTCCCCAGAGATTTGCCCCAGGAATGGTGAATCTGTACTGAACATGGTGAGGACCCTTCCAAACCAGCCTCACTGTTCTAACATTGGTTACATCTGTCTTCATCCTAAGCTAGCACCATTTCCTCATCTTGTGATGGTGAATTCCATGAGCAATAATAATAATAATAATAATAATAATAATAATAGCTCTATGTGGCCCCCAGAGGTGGGGAGTATTTCACCATAATGGTTTGCAAAGAATGGTGGTGCATCACTATTTCTTTGGCTAGGGGATTGAAAGCAACAGCATCAACTGAGCATGTGAGTTCTATGTTTTTTCAAAGCCAATTAGCAAATGAATACAAGTGTTTGGTATGGAGATTTCAAACAATGCCAAGTTCACAGACACCTCCCCCTCCAGCTTGGACAAAAATAGACATGGTTTAAAGGAAGATGACATAGTGTAAAAGCCTATTTTTATCAGCAGATTTCTGTACCTGCCCTATACCCAGGGCTGGCCCAAGACATTTTGCTGGCTGAGACGGAGCAGAAAATGGAGCCCCACAACCACCCAAGTCTCCCAAAGGCAGGCAAGTTATTTTGACACATGAGGCAGAAAGTCCCACAAGCTGCTCTCCCCATCCCAGACGGTTTAAATACAGTAGCAAAGTAAATACCTAACCATTTGCCCCCATTTCTTGACACTCAAACAATGCTGCCTGAGGCCGCTACCACACTCTGCCTAATGGCAAGGCCGGCCCTGCCCATACCTCGCCTTTTGTCATTTGGGCTTTTTCTCTCCTTTTCATCTTCCCTTCTTTATCACTTGAAATAAGGCTGCATTTTAAAATACCACTTGAATCATACTAGGTCTCCTGACATTGCTCCCCAGCATGGGGCCTCCGCTTGGCTGCATTTTAAAATACTGCTTGACTCATACTAGTCTTTTCAAACATTGCTCCCTAGAATGTTGCACCAACTCAGGGAATTCTGTTGTGATAGAGTTTTTTTCATTCTGAGCTGTGGTTGCGTCAGGGTCACAGGCACCTATTGCTATGACACCACCGGTGATACACAGCTTCCGCCCTGGATTTTAATAAATATTTTAATGGATTATTTTAAATTCTTCTTTGTGATCTTTGGAGGCCAATTGCTTCCCACTGGACCAATCCCGTGTGGGAGTGTTCAGTCATATAAAGGTGGAAATCATTCATAACAAGCTGTCTTATGCAGAATCAGAGAACTGGCTCGCTAACCTAGGACTGTCTACTCTGGAAGTGTCTCTTCAAAATCTCAGGCAGTGGTCTTTCCCAGTCTGGCTACCTAAGGTCCTTTAAATCCAGTAAGGCATCCTCCTCCCTGGCAGCAATATCTCACCATTTTATTTCATTTTTGTTTCTTAAAAAAATGGTTTTGGGCTGTGTACTCCTGCACTACCATGCCCATCTCCAGGTACCAGAGAAGCTGTTGATGTTCTGAATTGGTGTTTGGAGGCAGTTATGGGCTGGATGAGGGTTAACAGACTGAGACTTAGACATAGACATAGAACCTTAATCCAGACAAGACATTGATATTTCTGGTCCAGAGACGAATGGCCTCTGGAACTGGAATTCCACCTGTTTTGGGTAGGCTAGTACTCCCTTTGAAGAATCGGGTGTGTACTTGGGCAGTGCTTCTGGACTGTGCTTTGCGCCTGGATCCTCAGATGGCAGCTGCAGCCAGGAGTGTCCTAGCGTTCCTAGCTTAGTGCTGGTGTACCAACTGTGTCCATTCCAGACCAGGTCAAACCTTCCCACGGTGATGCCTGCCTTGGTTACATCTAGACTGGATTACTGCAGGGCGTTCTAGATGGGGCTGCCTTTGAAGAGCCTTGGGAAACTGTAGTTGGTTCAGAAAGCAGCAGCAATGTGCTCAGCGATGAGACCATATTACGCTTGTCCTGCAAGGGCTGCACCGGTTACCAATTTCCTGAGACAATTCAAAATGTTGGTGATGACTTTTAGAGCCCTAAATGACTTGGCTCCAGGATGTTAGTTTTTTTTAGAAATGCCTTAGGGACTGCCTGCCTCCCCCCATACCAGCTGGCCTATGCCCCAAGATCTGACAGGCAGGCTCTTCTGTTTTCCAAGTATGGGGAGGCTCCACTGACTGCTGTTGGGGACAGGAGAAAGGGCCTTCTCTGTGACCGCACCTAAACTGTGGAACTCTTTGCTTGTTTGGCCCCCTCTCTTATGGTATTGCACTGTATGGCAAAACCCTTCTTGTTTGCAGCAAGGCCGCCCCTATGCACTGTGTGTATAGTTTGGTAAGGTGTGTCAATAGAGACACAATAGCTATGGCGAGCTAAAACATACTGCAGGTTCCGAAAGATCACAGCTACAGTTTACAAATATCTACTATCAGCAGAAATCTGGGTCTCCCCAGTGCGATATGTCAGAAGAACAGAATAATATTTTCATGACTAGTGCTGGGATAATTGATCATTCTTAAATGACAGAGAGCTCGTTGATTATACGGTGTTGGAAATTTATATAATGGAAATTGCAGATCGTGGGTTTTTCTTTCCTAACAGAAATTATATTGTGTAACGACTGAAATAAGTAGCTTTTTCTTAGTGAACAGTGGTGTGGGCGGAGATCTGAAGCCTACCTTAGAGACTTGAATGCCCCATTCCCATTCATCTTAATTGACTTGTTAGGCAGCTTTGAAAAAATCTCAAAGCTCATCATTAAGCTGGGATCTAAAGATTAGAGGGGGGGGACGCAGACCGATGGTGTGGGGGGAACACCCATCCTTACCAGATATAAGAGAAGACAAGGGACTGCTGCTGAAAAACAGCATCCCTGTCTGCATTTCTTCCCTGTAAGGTGTAGCAAAAGTTGCTACATGACATGACATAATGCTGTCATCTTCGCCACCCCTGCACACAGCGCTGTGGGGTGCAGGGAATGGGGACAGAAAAGCTCCTACTAAGGTGATAGCATGTCTTACAGTGAATGTCCCTAACATTATGGGTTAGATCCAGAATCAGTCATGCCTAGAGCAGACCCAATAAAATCAATGGAAGTTAAGGTAGAACATTTCTACACCAGCCGAAAACCCCACATTTAAAATGGGGCTTTCTGCTTTCCGGATTACAACATACTCCCTTTATATACACATCTATTCCCCCCTCCTTTCCCCCCTTATCTGAGCCTTTGATGTGTTTCATTATACAACTACTAGGTGGCGCTGCGGTCTAGCACCTCTTATTGCGAGTTTTCTTCTTTTCAAGGAGGGAATTCAAGCGGAACGCAAGCACTGTAAATTGATAGCTCATTATCTCCAATCTTTTAAAAAATGGAATAAAGGTCATTCAGTGCGGGAGATGCCCCGGAGGTTGATAACGTCATCTAAAGGACCCACAAACTTCCATGAGTAACCAACTTCAGTAGCAGGATAAAAGCTCTGTGTGAAGAAGCCCTTAGTCATGATTACCTTGTTCCATTGATTTCCATGGGTCTATTCTATATATGACTAAGTCTGGATCCAACCCTAGGAGAGGGAAGGGAGTTGTTGTTCAGTCATTAAGTCGTGGGAGAAGTAGGGCCAAACTAGATGTAGGAGGGCAGCCATGTTTGTTTACTTGCCTTGCCCTGTTCTTATATAAATTGGGAGAAATCTAACCTTTACAGCAAAACGGACGTGCTGGAGGGAAGAGCTGAACTCTCCCATACCTTGCCTCACCATCCTCCAGCAGATACTGGATATGAGCCCATCTGAGAAGAAACGTTCCTGAAGTGACAGAGCACTTCACAGATAAAGGTGGGGAATGGGGGCAGGATCAGCTCCCTTTACCAGCATGCCCCTTTCTTTTGTAAAAAAAAATTAGGGGGAAAACCTGCCCTGCTTCACTTAGTATGTCAGGGGTAGGCAACATGGGGCCTTCCAGATGTTTTGGCCTACAACCCCTGTCATCCCTCACCAGTGGCTATGCTGGCTAGGGGTGATGAGAACTGTAGGCTAAAACTTCTGGAGGGCTGCAAGTTGCCCACCCCTGTTATACGTGAACAGGGCAGACACATGAACACACAAATACAGTTGCCCTGTAACATAGTTTAGCCCACAGACATAGGGATTTCTACCACTACATTGTGTGTAATGGCTCTAAAAAGCACTATTTGAGCCACTTGTACACTATGTTTGCTATGTGAGAATATTCTCAACGGTGGACATAACACAGAAGAAAAATCAAACTTATTTTCTCATCACTATAGATTTTTCATTCGCATGACAGGCTTGACGTAACGAATCAATTTAAGTCTTGCATCTGAAAATCCCCAAAGTGCACAGTCTGAAACACCTCTTAAGAGAACTGGATTCTACTCCCCCCACCCCTTGGGGCCTCTATGAAGCAATTAACAGATAAGCCTTAGCGCTAAACCATTAGTAAATTGATAAGGGAGGGCAACTGTGACATTGCAGGAGAAATGCACTTCTACTCACATTTATGGGACAGGAGGACATCGAAAGAGTCTCCCCATCTTGTAGCTTCTTCTGTTGATAATCTTCTATAAGAAAGAAATGGACAGTCAAAGGCAATGATCGTGGGTGCAGATGAAAAAAGGGGATTGGGACTTGTATACTAAAATGCCCCAAATCTAATTGTCAACTGATATGTGATCAAAACAACTCGGACAAAATTAAAGATCAGCTAATGCTCAATTCTTCTATATTAGGGGTGGGTAGAAGGCAGTTCTGGATTTACGGGGTGATCTCTGGGTAATTTGCAGTAGAAAATCCTACAAGGATTTCTGACTCCCAACATCTGAACAACAAAAAGGCAATTTCTCTTCCCCCTCCCACTTTCTCTAAATTATATGGCTGAAGCAAAGAAAGCTGGGATGGGGTGGGGAAGGGAACAGGAGTGGATTTGTGTGTGGAAGGGCTGTGAGCTCAGTGCTGGAATTGAGAACAGACGAAAGCATGTGCTTAGAAGCATCCTCTCTCTTATCATTCTAAGGGCTCCTTCACATGGAGTTTTTATCCTGCGATTGAGATTACTCCATTATGGAAGTTTGCGGGCTCTTGACATGACACCGTGATCATTCAAGGGATCTCCTGCACCAAATGCCCTTTGTTCCATTTTTAAATAGATTGCAGATCATGAGCTATCAAATTACCCTGTTGTGTTCCACTTCAGTTTCCTCCGTGAAAAGAATTAAAGCAGCAAGAAGAGGAGCGCAATCAATGAAAGACAATGGAAGACTCCAATACAGGGGAAAGGAGGGGGGAAGGGGAGGGGGGAAAGAAAGCGCATGAAAAAGGGTGTCGGTGTGATCCAGCATTTAAAACAGAAGCAGAAAGCCCTATTTCAAATGCAGGATTTTAGGCTGGTGTAGAGATGCCCTAGGTATATGTCCACCCCGCCCCCCTACTATTTCACACCTGGTGCAGGTTGGTGGACCTTCTAGTAAACAACACACAAAGTAGCTGAAGTTTGCCCACCCTTGTTTGGTATCACTTTTTTTTTTTACAGAAGCTGGAGTCCCATTTGAAAAAAAAAGGGGGGGGGTTATTTGTCGAATACTGGAATAGACTGGAGAAAGAGAAGGAGACATGAGACAGATACCTCAGATGAATTGCCAAGAAGAAGAAATGCATCATCAAAACAAGAGGACAAAGGAGGACACAGATTTCCATGAAATGTGCATATTCTAATGTATATGGATAGGTGCAATTTATAAATAATTACTATAATTTAAATAGAAATATGGTAAATCTCACCATTGTGGGGAAGAGTAGACTATGACCAGGCGAGCTGTATGCCTGCTCAGTCTTATTGTCTAGGTGCCGATGGGCAACTTCAAGGCCTCTCTGTGCTCTCCCTTCTTAGGGTTCTTTATCTTTAAACTAGGCTTAGACTGGGCAGTCCTTCAAATAGAGGATGCCTTAAAACAGAGGACTGTCTTCTGTAAAGTAGGGCACATGGCCACCCTATATCAGACTGCAATCCAGGATTAGGAGAATCCAGGATCCAGGTGATGCCATCGTGTGCCGTTGCCCATTCTATTGCTCCAAGGTCTGCTGCACTGCCACCGCCACCGCCACCGCCCACCCCCACCCACTGGGCAACTTGTCACTGAGGGTGCAAGTAAAAGTGATGTGGGAGATCCACAGTTAGGAGCCTCTCTGGTTTTGTAGACAACTGATAGGGAGGAGGGGGCAAACCAGATCAGGACCTTAGTGCTGAGGGAGAAGGGTTACCTCTCTCCCCACAGTGTGCCAGAGTTTCTATTTGACCTGTTGGTGCTTGAACATTTCTCACCATAGGGCAAGTAGCGGCATTAGCGGGGGGCGGGGGGATCATGAAAACAGAGGCTGCCTTTACACTAAAGAAACCCCCTGCAGTCCTGTTCTGAAGCCTTTCTGCATTTATCGCAGGCTCCCAAACAGTATCCACGTGATTGCTGAGAGGGGAAGCTTTAAATTGTCAGTGTTCCATAGATCTCAATGTAACAGTGCTATCTAGTGGCTGCTTTAATCGCATTACATTCCGAGTTTTAAAAATGGTTCATTAGTTCCAGATGTATTTGAGACAGAATAACCAGGAAATACCTCTGGATGTGATCTGGAGGTTAACGACGTCATGAAAAGGACCCACAATAACAACAAGTGTTGTTAACAAGTGCTCAATAACAACAAGTGTTGTTGTTATTGAGCAATCTCAATAGCAGGATAAAAGCTCCATGTAAAGGAGCCCAGAATGAGGGGAAAGGGCTAATTCCCTCCCCAGTGTCACAGTCCTGATCAGTTCCAGGGGTGGTGGTGGCTACTTTTTGTCTTCTTTTTTAACTGTGGGAGATCCTAATGACGGGCCTCCCATGTCACATCCTGTTTGTCCCTTAGGGGAGCCCACCGAGGTGCTCCTCTGCCCTTCCAGACTGGTCCCCTGCCTGCTTCCTGCATTCTTCCCTCTCCGCCTGCCTCTTGGTCAGCCTTCCTGGCCTGTATTCATCCAGCCAGACCTTGAAACTGCAGGACCTGTTGCCCTGGTGGCTACATCCCTCTGTCATTGCCTGTCTCCTCTGCTTCAGGAGTCTGACCAGTCACTGTGGTATCTAACCCTCCCAGCATTCTGTACTGAGCACCTGGCAGTGTGGTGAGGGGAGGGTGTTTTGTGCATGCACAGTGACACAAAATAAAGCAAACTTTAGTGAGGAGAGAGATATTTGGATACATATGAGAAATCTAGACTCCAGAGAGCTGCCAGGCCCACTGCCTTCTGGGAGAGGCTTCCAGGGCTCACTTCAAATTAAGTTTGTTTGTTTGTCCCGCACTTACACCATTTGGAATTGTACGTCAGAAGAGAGAATTTTGACTTGGCATATCAATGAACCAATCATTTCATTAAAAAGTTTATAATATTCTTGCAAGCTGAGTAGGTTGAGTTTGTTCTGGTTGAAGGAGCCAATCTATAAAGACCGGGGCTTACTTTAATCCTTGGTCACCAAACCTCTAAAAATGAACTTCCTTAAGGATTCCTAACCTAACCCGCCCTCCTCCGAAGTGCCGAAACTGAAAGCGGAAGGATTTAGTCAGTCACTCACAAGGAAGGGAGAGGGGGAAACAACTCTGAAAAGGGAGGGGGCAGGTTGTCTGTCTCTACACTCACTTCAAAGCCCGGTTGGGTTTGTCCGGAAGGATAGCCGTGAAGTCGCTGCATGAGTCTGATTTGTGAGACAGGCAGCCCAGGTGTGTCCTCATCCCTCTGTTTCTGTAGTCAGTCATACAAGTAGGGGAGCAAATGGGAGAGAAGGAAAAGGGAGATCAATTAACAACATAGCATAAGAACATCTGAAGACTTTTCTGCTGGATCAGACCTGGGTCCATCTGCTCCAGCATCCTCTGTCAAACACTGGCCAGCCAGATGTCTCCAGGAAGCCCACAAGCAGGGTGGGGAAATGACTACCCTTCCCTGCTGTTTGTCCCACAGCAACTGATATTCTGTGCTGGACTGCTTCTGTACTTGGAGGCCCCAATGAACCGCTCACCTTTGGAATCCCCCACAAATTTGTCTTGCCCTCTTTTAAAAAGCATTGTCTCATTTCATGGCAACAAATTCCATACATTATGCCAGTCTTCTCCAACATGATGCCCTTCAGATGCTTTGGACTACAGCTCCCAGCATTCCCCAGCCAGTAGGGCACTGGCCCCATAAAAGCCTTGTCTGGAAGCACCCACCATCTCATCCTGGTTTTCACAAACAGCATAGCCTTCGATAGTGTGACAAAGAGCCAGCTCGTGCTAGGCTTCCCCAAAATGGTCCCCCACTGCGATGCGTTGGACTACGACTTCCATAATCTCTGACTATTGACCCTGCTGGCTGGGGCTGCTGGGAGTTGTAGTCCAAAATGTCTGGAGGGCACCAGGTTGGGGAAGGCTGCATTACACACTGAGTGAAGAAGTACTTCCTTTTGTCTGTCCTGAATCTACTGCCAACAAATTTCATTGCAGTGGCATACATGGGGTCTCCAGCAACTTCCCATCCAGGCACTAATCAGACCCAGACCTCTGACCCTGACCTGTCATTCCATTCATTTAGCATGCAATCCCATGCCTGTTTAGAGTAGACAGAAAAAAAGTCCTACAACTCCCAGCAGCTCCAGCCAGGAAGGTCAATAGTCAGATTATGGAAGCTGTAGTCCTACACACCTGGGGGGAGGGACTCCATTTTGGGGAAGGCTAAAATAATACCCTTTCTCTCATTTTTAAGCACAAAAGTTGATATTCCCCCTGCATATCCCAATTCTGTGCCAGATGTTAAATTCCACCTAGAATTCTGCAAATACAGAACTGCCAGAAGAAGACTAACAATCCTGGGCAATGAAGCTGTATGACTGCAAGGCACCTAGTTTATGGAAGGCAAGACATTTATGTAATCTTACGTCATGACTTAAAAATAAGGTTATGATGAGAATTTCAGATTGAATGCATGTCTCTCCCTAATCCTTGTGACTGCAAAGAAAAGCTTGAAAGAATTTTACAGTTCAACACAAAGCACCCCCCAAACAGAGAGCTAGTTTATATCCATGTCTATAAATTTGAACTAATTAAAACGGTGTCCACATTTCTCAACTTCCCAAAGCTCAGCTGTAAGGCAGCTTTGTTATACTTGGAAGGTCATCCTTTGGGCAGAAGAGTTGGCTGGAAAAGCCCTGTGATTAAGATCAACAATTTCTCATTTGCTCCTGGCTAATCTGTGAACAAAATCACTTTGTCTTCCTTTAAAAACAATTGCCACCCATGCTTTCAAAGCTGTCTGCACCAACCCACCGATTTAGGCAATACAAGCACCAATCCAATCACATCTCCATTATTGTATAATGGCGACTCAGAAAGAAGCTTGGACACACCTTCCCAAAGGGAAGACAAAAGAATGGTCAGAAATACATTTTGAAAGCTATGTGAGTATATTCTCCCCTTTGTAAAGAGAGAAAAGCCAGACTTATGGCACAATCCCATGCAAGTCTACTCAGAAGCCAGTCCCAGGTTGCATATATAAGGATGCATATAGAGTAGCCTTTTTCTTTAAGTGCAGGGCCTACTGAAAGTGCTATTACTGCATTTAAGCATTTATATGATCTACAATTAATGGGCCATTTCATGCAGGGGTAGGGAACCTCAGGCCCAGGGGCCAAATCCAGCCCTCCTGGGGTCCCAATCCCACCTCCAGGGTTTCCCAGTGGCCATGCCCCTTCCCTTTTCCTTTCAGCCACCAATCATTTGGTGGTTGTGCAGTTTTTTCCCCATTCTAAAAAGGCGAGTGCCTCTAAAGCCTTAAACTACAATATGCTGGCATTTTTGCATTCATTGTCATTTTGGCCCTACCCAAAATTTGCCTTCAGCCACGCCCCCACAGGAATGTGGCCCATGAGAGTTTCCCCAGAACTGAATTTGGCCCTTGGGTGGAAAGAGGTTGTCTACCCCTGATGCAGAGGCAAGCTCTGGTCTGCTACTAATGGCCAAACCGAATGTACGCATTTATTTATTTATATTTATTGATTACATTTCTATACCAAAGGTCACTGGGTGGTTTAACAAAAGTTAAAACTCCATATACAAAGTTTAAAAGCCATTTACATAAAAACATATGGACCGTATATACAACAACATATACTAAACACAACTTTGAACTAAAAACATTTTTTAAAAAATCCAACAATAAAACAGCTTAAAACAACACTGCTTAAAACAGCATACAAAAGTCAGCAGAAGGAACAAGAGTTCTGAAAAGGGAAGGCCTGCTGGAATAATAGCGTCTTTAATGCCTGCTTGAAAACCTTCAACGAGGTCAGCAGGCAGGTTTCAGCCAGCAAGTCAGTCCACAACTGAGGGGCGGCAAAGGAGAAGGTCCTCTTGCGTGTGGCTGCCAGTCTCACGTTAGGCAGCCACAGCAGAGAGCCCTCAGAGGACTTAGGTGGCGGACTGGGACACAGGGGAGGAGGTGCTCCCCAAGGTACCTAAACACATGCTTGCCTGTTTACCTATAAAGTAGGGGTGGGTGGGGTCTACTTTTTATACACAAATGAGTGTGCACAGGAGGGAAATGAACCACCCCCTCCCTTGCCTTATCCCGCCAAGGTCAGATGCTTTAAGCCTTTTCCGTCCACACAACTCCAATACCAGAGCTGAGCAGAGCTGGGAGGAAATGGCTTAAAGCAACCAAGCAAGAAAAGGCAAGGGGGGGTCCCCCTTCATTGCACACTCATTTTGATATAAAAAGTAAGCACTCCCAGCCCCACTTTATAGCCAAATGGGCAAGTGGAGGTTTAATAAACACACCTATGTCATCATTCGGTCCCAAGGGCACACTTGAAAGGGAGCTGCAGCCAATCAGGCCTCTCAGCCATGTGGACCTGTAGGATACAAGAGTTTGCAGCATTTACAGTGGGTTGTGACTCCAAGTGTTAGAGCCCAATCCATTTTCCATGTTAACAACCATGACTCAAGCAAAGACAATTGCCACCATTGCTGAAGCCACCAGGAATGTAAAAGGAGGTTGTACAGTTCTGATCCACTTGCCTTGCCAAATCCTTCTGTCTTTTGCTATCACAATAGCCATCTGCCAGACCAAACTTGGAAAGCAAGTGCAAACTTCGGGGGTGGGGGGCACGCAATTAACCATCTCCCTTCATCAACTGCAAGCGCACACTCTAGAACACACTCTACACCCCTCCTCACCTTGCAGGGCAAGGTCTCCTTTCTGGAAAGCTTATCTTCTCATTGAAAAACCCTTATAACTTTCTAAAGGTCCCCCCAAGTACAGCTTGAAAACCACTCAGATCCACTATGGTGGCTCGCAAAGTCCAAAATCTCTATGAAAGTTCAGCTCACACTCTTCACAGGACTTTAGTTCTGTTAACTTTGCTGTGAAACAGTCTGCAAGAGCTTTTCATCATCGCACAGTTAAATATAAAATGACATTTCTCGATGCCATATGGGAAGCCTTTGCCGAAAGCTTTGGCATCATCTCCGAGATAATTTCCCTGTGCCCACTTCTCCCTTCTGTTAGAATCACTCTTGGGTAGTTTATATTTATTGAATATTTTAAATGTAATTTTAGAGCAAATCTAAATGTTAGCTGAATAGGATGATCATCTCCTTGGTGCCATGGAGCCTGCCCCATAGCATTTAGATCCTACAACAACAACAACAACAACAACAAATAGAGCAACCTTTAGCATGCTGTCCAGCATTTGATGAAAGAAAACAAGTACCTGTATTTTACGAGATGTGCAGAAGCTATCCCTATTAGCTAGTGAGCCAAATGAGTGTGTAGTACAATCCGATCCCATTTCCCCATCAAAGAATTTCAAAATGGTAACTAAAAAATTTCTTGAAAACCCTGAAAACATCCTTTTAGGACTGTTAAACAATTAAAGAGTGTTTAGTTTATTAATAATCTGCCTTTTATGCAATGACATTTTAAATATGTTTGCATATTGCTAAATATCAGTAGACCAGCCCTTCTGAGATACTGAAGAAAATGCAAGTTTGAAAGATAACTTATAATCTAATAAACAAAAAACACAACTCCTTGATAGAAGTATTTTCATTTTAATCCCCTAGTCCTGTAACATACTACAACCAAAATAACTTCAAAAAATGAGCAAGTACACAATTTAAAACAACATCCATTAAAATCTGCCCTCACCGATGAAAACTGGCTCCCCAGTCAACCAAACCTTTAGTGGATTAATCTAGCAATTAAACTGATTGAAGTGTGCAGCTCTTGGGCTGGATCCAGATTTATACTGGATTACTGCGCTGGCGGAAGTGGACTTTCCTGCCCCCTCCTTCGCGTGGCAGCTCCACCAGCCCCTTGAAAATACTAGATAGAGAGTCAGGAGAACCTGCTGACTGGGGTGTGCTGTGGTGTGTGGGAGAAGAGGATCCTCAGAGGTCCTCTTCTGCCACACTTTTTGTGAGCACAGGTCCCATCCTCTTGCGAAAGGCAGATCCTGGAACCATATTTTTTGCATATAGATATTACAAGTCTGCCCTTTTCTTCCTGATATATAACATCCTAGAAAACACCACAAACATTTGCACAAGTTTTACATTCAGAAAAAAGCATCAAAACCAGGAGGTCCGGTGCCCATGGGCAGGTAAACTGAAGTACTTTTGCCAATTTACTGTGACCTGTTTGCTTGGCAAGACAACAGATACTGTATCAAGGTGCTTCCAGATGAGGCTTTTTATAGCACCACCATCTTGCCTCATTTACAGAATTTTACGCAGGGTGGTGGTCCTCCAAACCATCGTCTTCCACTCGTAACCCTCCGGTTTCTCCCACCACCTCTTCCATCTTTTTTCTTAGTGTGGAAAATCCACGAAGGAAAAAAAGACGGAATCGCTGCGCAAAGACTTTGGATTGTTAGCGTTAGGACCCCTCCATCTAGAAGCACCCTCGGTTAAATATGTATTTCTTTATTAAATTTATATCCCACGTTTTTGCTAATGAGCTCATTGTTCCCCCCTCATTTTATCCTCACAACAATCCTGTGAGGTAGGCTAGGTTCAGGGACAACGACAGGGTTTGCACGATCAGGAAAGGAAAACAAGCCTTCATAGCTTATTTTCCCACCCCGCACAAGGTGGTGGATTACAAACCACCCAGAACCCATGGCTTGTTCTACGGTTGTGGGGTGATGTGTAACGCACCTTTGCTGTGTTCCCTCACTGGGTTTGGGCAACACAACAAATTCTGCCCAGCAAGTGTAATTATGATAAGAACGCAGCGCACAACTGGCACACGTGGGGCGGAAAAATAAGCTACGATGGTTTATTTTTTTTCCCTGATCATGCAAACCCAGCCAGTGACTGTCCCAAGGTCACCCACTGATCATTGCTGAGTTGGTATTTGAACCTGGGTTTCCCCGGTCCTTGTCTGATACACTAATGGTTGCAGTCTAACTACTATGCCATTTTAGAAGAATGGTTGTCTAGTATCCTAATATAAGGGCAAAATTCCACTAAGGCTCAGTCATTGATCCAGGGACATTGGGTACAAAAAAATACCATGCTCCTGTTATGGAATATGACTGGAGACGTTGGTGCAGTTTTACTGAAAACTGAGTTGTATCCTAACTTGAAATGCTTTTGATATCGTCTACACGCGCCTCCCCAACCACCACCACCACCCCTTGCTTGCAAGGTCTGTTCTAGCAAACGCTAGATTTCTCAGGTCAGGCACATGGCATGCATCACTGCAATGCTGCTTGAACCCTGCTGGTGTCCTAGAGCAAGGGCCTGAAGGAGGGAATGACAATACACTGAAGGCAGAGAGGCTGCTGCAAAAGAGAGCAGGTGTGAGGCATCATCATGGGTGGTACACGGCTGGTAATGTCCAAGATGGGAAACAGATTCAAAATGTGAGGAGTGGAAAGGAAAAAGAACAAGGCAAGGGAAGAAGAGGAATTTTACAGTGAGATTGGACATGCTTCAGTCCAGAATCACGGGATTTGGAAATAAGACCATACCTGTACTTTCAGATGGATGACATGGTACAGGTGATGGAACGGAGGTGGCGGTCACATTTTTAACAGCTTCCTGTAGGAGGTAAACTAGCACATCAGGGAGAGAGCTTAGAACCCCTCTTCCTGATGTGCTAGTTCTCTGCTGTGTTTCCTTAGGGAACATTCAAAAACGGTATTCTCCCACCTGCAGTCTGAAGTGGTAAAGTCCGTGCTTGCCTCATTCTGCTGTAGGTGTTGAGCTGGCCTGTGTCCCACTGAAATCAAGAGGACTTTCTTCCAAGGCGTCTTAGCACCAACAGTCGGGAGGCCTCATGCAGCTATTCCATCTTTTTGTCTCAATGGATTTTCCATGGCAAGAAAAAAGGCAGCAGAAGGGGGGGGGCGACACACAAAGAAGGGATAGCAGTAGAGGGCAATATCTGGACCACCCCACCCCCCATAAAATGCTGTGAATGAGGCAGAGTGATGGCACCACAAAAGCCTCATCTGGAAGCATCCCTGAGTTGGTGCACCAGTGGGCTAGCAGCTGACAGTCTTTTCAGATAAAGAACTGGGGTATGGCTGTGCCTGCGTGCGTGAGAGAGAGAGAGAGAGAGAGAGAGAGAGACAGACAGACAGACAGACAGACATGTTATTATTTCTTAACAGTTACCTCTGTAGCATCAGTAATGTTGCCATGCAGGCATCCCAGTTTGTTAATGCCTTCACTTGACTGCCTTGTGTGGGTGGCCACCAGTGTAGTTTCCAGGAGTCAAGACTTCAGGGAAGAAAGATTATTAACAATGTTGTTTTCTGTTCCCTAAAATCAAAGAATCCTTTGCAAAAGGAGGGCAATTGTCCTCAGCCCAATGAATTCTCTTGCCTCCTGGAAGCGACAGTTGAATTTCCCCGTAGCTGTTCAGAATTCAGGATTGGTCCTAGCAGGAAATGCAATTGTTGTTATCCCTTCCCCTGGCACTGAGGCGAAGGTCCAGCTTTCAGGTTGGCAATGGAAAAGCAGCTGAAGGGTTGCAGCAGCACAATGTGGTTCAGCACAAGAGGAAGAAGTCTCAGCTCATGAATGAGCTGGTTAAGGAGGACAATCTACCCTCATGCCCCTGTCATCCCTTCATGTCAAGGCTGAGGTTCCTGGACGGGGCACCCTGGAAAAGCTGGCATTGGAACTGGTCTGTAAATGAAATAACAGGAGGGCTTCACGAGGCTGTGAATGGATGCTGCCTCTTTGACAGACGCAAATGTTCATACACACACACAGGAATCTGCCAGCAAGTTCCCACAGGGGGATTTAGGCAGAGCAAGGACCAGGACAAGGGAAAAGAGAAAGGGGCAAAACTACTGGATGTTGACCTTGGCCAGCTGGAGCCCAGTGCCAGGTTGTCCTAGGAAATTAACAGTGAACTTCATTATTGAAAGAACAGCCGGGCAGGAAAGTGATGAGAGCCCTTAAAGCACAGTGGTGAAGGACATAACTCTACGTTACCTCTGCAAACGCAGATTTCCAAACCTGCGTTTGCAGGGGTAGGGAAGAACATTTACAGGGGAGAACTGGCAGGTAAGATTGGGGTGTGTGACCTTCCCCTACCCTACTGCAGTCTCCCCTGCAACCCCCCCTCCCCTGGCTGTTTTTAGGCCATCCCCCCTCCCCCTGCTGGGATCAGAAAGGGGGCTGAACTAGAGCGGGAGGGCAGTGGATTCAGGAGGGCATTTGCAGGGAAGAATTGGCAGGTGGAGGGTGCTTAATCCTTCCCACACCTGCAAATCCTCCCCATCAAATTTCCCCTGGAAGCCATTTTCCATCCCAGCCTGGTTTACTTCAGGTCTCCAAGTGCTGCTGCTTGGTGGTGTGGGAATGAGTGGGGGTACATTTGTGGAGGATAGGAGAGGCTACATACGGTCCAGCAGCTAATTCTTCCCTAAAGACACACTCCCTGCCTTCAGCTGTCATATTACCATTACAACACACCTCCCTTGTAATGTCTTGTTCAGTCCTAAGAGAACGAGCATGGAGGTTCCCCATTCAAATCTTGCCTCACCCTTCTCCTGGTGAGTCAAGACTGACCTAGAGTGAATGGTACCACCCCTGAAGTTTATAAGAAAAGGCAAAAGTTGGAAAGAAGGATAGGAAGGGCAGGCGGGCAGCCAGCCAGCCAGATCCACAGGACAGAGCTGCTTTGCATTTATAGCTGTGTAGAAGAGGGGATTTCAACAGACCCAGCCATTTTCATCTTTGGATGTCAAGCAGCATTTGCCCAAACTCCCCTGCCTATGCAGTTTTTAAGGTGCGGAACCCTTGTCTTCCTTTGCATGTGGTCACTGTAGCGCTCAGAAAGAGAAAGATGGGCATATGTGGTTAAAATAATAAGAATTAAGAATTGGGTTCATGTTGCAGGCTGGAGTTAAAGGTGGGCCCCGAGTCCGAAAAGGTTTAAGACTATTGTATTAGTGGTCTTAGGTAAGCGTCTACTGTCCCTCAGCCCCCGTCTACGACATAGGGATAATAATGAGAGGTGATGGAAGGACCAAGGGTATGAAAAGGAAAGTCACTGGCTCAAATCTCATCACTGCCTCAAACTCACTAGGTGCTTTAGGCAACCTGCTGTTCTCTCAGCTTCCACATCTGCAATATGGATGTAATCATACTGGCCTACCTTACAGGGCTGGTGTATGGAGGATTATTGAAATAATACAAGTGAAGTTCTTTAAAGCCTTGAAATATGCTGTAACCTAAAAAAAAAAAAGCTAAGAGTTGTTATTGATGGGGAAACAGAGAGGGGAGGGGAGGGGAGGGAACAATATAGTTTAGAATGGATGCAGTTATTTTGTATATTTAACACCACACAAGGAGAATTATTTGCAAACAGTGCACTTTCCTGCTTCAACAGGGAGACAAAAGATAAAGGAGACAGAAAAGATTGGCAATGCAGTCAAAGGCAAGGAGATGGCTTTGAAGGCCTTCAGAATTCCAACAAAGGCTACCTGTGGTCAAATCCCAGCATCTGTTTAAAAATCTGATTATGTTAAAACACACACACACATACACACTCAGAGCTTCTTCTCTTCTAAGTAATGGAACAGGGATTGCATTACATGCCAGCCAGTGCATTTCTTTTAATCCCCACCCCAACTGTCTGCCTTGTGCTATATTTTAACTGAAATCAATCCCTGTAATTCCCTAAGCCCCTTTGAATTTCCTCATTATCACAGTCTCAGCCCCCTGCTCTCCCCCCACCCCCCATCCCATCCCCTCCCCAAGTGAGACTGGAGCACGAGATGCTGCTTCCCTCGATTCCACTGGCCAGAATTTTCAATAAGAAAAAACTGGGTTCTCGACTCTGCCTCATCTCCATGCAGAAGCACAGGCTCCCATGGCTAACCAAGGGTTTGACCTCTCCTCTCATGTTGTGGGTGGGGGTGGGGGACACAAAGCAGCTCTGCTCTCTGCAACCATCAACTTGCATGCCCTTCAAAGTTTTGCCCAGATGTCACTTGGCCTCAATTTGGGGACATCCAATCTTCCACTGGTCTACAGCCCATCTCTATCCTCCACTTTTCCCCTTTTCTCTGCTAAAGCACCTGCTGTAGATTAGGGCACAGGTGAACCATCTCCAGTTTATCCCCACCCTCAGGATTTTATAAGGTTTTTAGTCTATTCATTCATTTCACAGCTACCCCAGGAACAAACCAAAGCACTGGTGAATTTTCCCTTTGCTCCACCTGCCTCATCTCACCACTATTCTTAGTACAACAAAGATGGTACAAAAGGACCTTTGCAAATGGGAGATCTTTAACTTTGTCTGGGAGACGGCCAGGGTGGTCTTACCTCTCTGACACTTTCCTGTACAAAGGAATTTTCCTTTTGCCATAAACAGAATAGGTGCAAAGAGAACTCCTTCAGTGCATTCAGGTACAGATTTTGAGGACTGGGGGGAGAACGGGGGGGGGGAGTTTGCCATGTTATGTTACCCAACTTGAGCAA
This sequence comes from Heloderma suspectum, assembly GCF_057233095.1. NCBI lineage: Eukaryota > Metazoa > Chordata > Lepidosauria > Squamata > Helodermatidae > Heloderma > Heloderma suspectum. The sequence goes on from NC_139461.1 coordinate 173,514,548, forward strand.
GATGTTATTGCACAGTCACCTAGAATATCTTTTCATATCGTTGGGTGGTGCAATTCCATGGGGAAAACAACAATGAAGGATAAAATGCCAGAACAGGAATTTGTGTGTGGGGGGGGTTTAAGGGGAGAGACAAAGACAGTAAGAATGCCCATCAAATACAAAGAGAGAGAGAGAGAATACAAGAACAGACAAATAAAGCATGGATCGTGCATCTCAGACAGACAGACAAACAGACAAACATAGAGACCAAGAAAAGATACTCACTGCCTTTGACCTGTCCTCGTGCTCTGCAGGTCTTTGCCAAGTGTGTGATCAGAGAGGCTCTATGGAGAGAATAGAGCAATCTCTTAAGCAGGGGGCAAAAGCCACATGCAGAGACACACCTCCCTGTCTCCCCCCTCCCACTATTTCCCCCCAAGCAACAGCTCAGCTGAAAGCTCTCATCCCTTCTGCATATCTCATCCAGTAAACACTAAAGCAGTCTAACTGAGCAGGCTAGCACTGCAGAGCTGGCTCACATGTTTCCATGGGTGGGATCTCTGAGAGGTGCCCACCTGATCAGAGCATTTGGAAGCATCCTCCTTCATCCTACTCCTCCTTGTTAACCTGATGGCAAATCCCCTTTGCTTCTACTAAATTAAAGTAATCCTCTGCTCAGGGTATGCAGAATGCCTGACAAAATGTTTGCAGGGAGAATTCAGATAGCCATCCACCTCCTCTGTAAACGCTCCATGTGGTTATCATCCCAGTTGTTAGAACAAAACATCAACCCGCATTGTTTTAAATAAGTCCTTGGTGGGTTTAGGACAGGATGGTAAATCCATGGAGATTTCTATGCAGGCAACTGCTGGAGCGGGGTGGGGAAGAATTACATCAGCGAGTGTAATTAAAGAGCACCAATGCCAGCAAAGTCAAATTGCATCTATTAAATGGCAAAGCAGGTTTCTTCTTGGATGGAACTGTGTGATAAATGCACAGCCAATTTCTTTTAAAAGGTAAGAGAGTCAACTAAATAGAGATGTGTGAATTCCTCCCCACATCCGTTCATCACTGTCATCTCACATTTTCTCATGCTTCCTCACACCTGACTACCATCACCAGTCCAGATCTCCTGCCAGCTCAGGTGCGCCTCCTTTCTCTTCCTTTTTTAAAATAAAAATTCTAGAGCAGGAAGGGGATTTTGAAGGCCATCAAATCCTCCCTTTTGCAATAAGAGGATTTCCATTGATTTAGCCCATTCCCAAAACATTAACAATCTCAGATATGCAGATAATACCACTTTGATGGCTGAAAGCGAGGAGGAGCTGAGGAACCTCATGATGAAGGTGAAAGAAGAAAGTGCAAAAGCTGGGTTGCAGTTAAACCTCAAAAAACCCAAGATTATGGCAACCAGCTTGATTGATAACTGGCAAATAGAGGGAGAAAACGTGGAGGCAGTGACAGACTTTGACTTTCTAGGCGCAAAGATTACTGCAGATGCTGACTGCAGCCAGGAAATCAGAAGATGTTTACTTCTTGGGAGAACAGCAATGACAAATCTTGATAAAATAGTGAAGAGCAGAGACATCACACTGACAACAAAAGTCTGCATAGTGAAAGCAACGGTATTCCCCGTAGTAACCTATGGCTGCGAGAGCTGGACCATAAGGAAGGCTGAGCGAAGGAAGATAGATAGATGCTTCTGAACTGTGGTGCTGGAGGAAAATTCTGAGAGTGCCTTGGACTGCAAGAAGATCAAACCAGTCCATCCTCCAGGAAATAAAGCCAGACTGCTCACTTGAGGGAATGATATTAAAGGCAAAACTGAAGTGCTTTGGCCACATAATGAGAAGACAGGATACCCTGGAGAAGATGCTGATGCTAGGGAAAGTGGAAGGCAAAAGGAAGAGGGGCCGACCAAGGGCAAGGTGGATGGATGATATTCTGGAGGTGACGGACTTGACCTTGGGGGAGCTGGGGGTGGCGATGGCCGACAGGAAGCTCTGGCGTGGGCTGATCCATGAAGTCACAAAGAGTCAGAAGTGACTGACTGAATAAACAACAAAAGCCTATTCCCAACAGCTGTATATCTGTGGCCATCCCATCATCTTACCTTGGTGAGATATTTATACCAAGGCCAGGAGAGGTATTTTATTGGATGATAAGTAGCTGCAATTGGGTCGAAGGATTGGCCATACTTGGAGCCAGACATACAGTGGATGTTCTCTTAGCCAGGGTCTCTTTGGTCTATTGCTAAAGCCAGAGCTGGAGCGGAGGTCATGGAGCCAGGGCAGGGAGTGTAATAAGCAGAAGGGTACTTGACTAGAGAAGCACAGAAGGCCAGGCTCCTGGTATTTACACTTCACCAACTGTCAGGATCAGTCAGACTTGAACCAAGAATCTCCTGGTCCTTGTGGTGAAACCATTCAAGATCGCAAAATGAAGGACCACAGGGTACTACTTCAGGTTCCAGAATGGCCCCACACCAAGCAGACCATTGGTTCTCCCTGACGTGGCCAAGCTATAACACTTCCTCCAGGTCAGGCCTGGGTAATAGTCCACTCCAGTCTTCAGCCACCTCATTCTCCCTGCCAGTCACAAGGAACAGCACTGCATATTGTAATTCCCTTCTGTACTGTGCCTGTGCAGTTAAAACTAGGACTTGTAGTTTTGAGAGGCAGAGAGATTTCTGCTTTCCTATGCGACATGCTCTCTCAAGAACTACCAGTCCCAGAGTTATTTGTGTATAGGCCAGAGGAAGGGGCAAAACACCATAATCAGGGATGTTGATCCCAGAAAAAGTGGGAGCCAGTGCTGCTAGTAGAATTTACAGCCCCAAAATGTATGTGAATACATTTCTACACACACACACACACACACACACACACACACACACCATACTAGCATAAAAAACTCCAAAATAGGTAGATCAATAAGAGCTAAGGGAAGGGTTTATCCTTCTGAGGCTTGGAATGGGATAGGTATGATGTCTTCACAAGTATTAGCCAATATATTTTTATTTAGTTATCACAAAAAGTGGATTCCAGGGTGGTGTACAAAGGTAAAATAAAACATTGATTCACAGGCAGGTTGGTATGGGAGGAGGTCCTCCTTAAGGCACTCCCTCAATGGGTCAGGACCCAAATAGGACTTTAAAGGTAAGCACCAGCACCTTGCACTGGGCCAGGAAGCAAATAGGCAGCCAGTGTAATTCTTTCAGAACTGGAGTAATTGGCTGCACCTAGACAAACTAGTCAGAATTCTAGTTGCCAAATTCTGCACTAATTGAAGCTTCCAGACCATCTTCATGGGCGTAATGCAGTATCTTCACGTATAACACATTACTCTGGTGGTTCCCTGAGCATGGATATCCCTATATCATGGATTTAGGGATAACCTGGCTACCCATGGATATGGGTAGCCAGGTTATCCCTATCCAGGAAAGGCTGCCGCTGGCAAACAAGCTGAAGCTGGGAAAAGGTATTCTGAGCCACTGAGGCCACCTGGGCCTCCAGTGACAATGGATCCAAGCTGTTCTTTCAGGGGGAACATAACCCCATCCAGAACTGGTTGTGCACCGACTTCTCAAACCCAGGAAGCACCTACTCACAGTCCCTCCATCTTGTTGGGATTAGACTTCAGTTTATTAGCCCTCATCCAGCCCATTACTGCTGGATACATACCGTACCTCCCCAGCTTCACCTGACTGAGATGATAAAGCCATAGCAGAATCAGCATCAGAAATGGGCTTCTCCTTGTGTCAGGTTGAAAACCTGCAGGCCTGGTTTATTAGCACTAGCCCCAGGACTGGAAAAAGGATTGTATGTTGTAAGGACAGTGAAGGTGCTATCAAAATAATCTTTGCCACCTAAAAATGGAATGTCTGCCTTCACCCCAAGTTAAATCTGCTTTTGCTTCAGCTTAAAGCAATGGCTTCTTTTGCATTCCATGGCAGCACCAGTTTTTCTTTTAAATCTGTTTTCTCCATCCTGCCTGAAATAAGAGCCTTAGTTTTGTTTTTTTCCATTTCTAATGGATGAAGGGCCTTTAAACAGTTTGTGTCATATCGTCAATCCAACAGAAAGACATCATCATAACCCTCTTTGCCTCCAGAAAAATAGATATTGTCAAGTAGCATTGTTTGTCACAGCTTTAAGCAGCTGTTTCTGCAGTAACCCCAGCAGCACTGAAAGAAAAGGATTCAATATTTCTCAGCTCAAAAATGGCTTATGGTACTCCTGGCCATACAGCTTACTCCTAAAGCTGAAAACTGAAGAAGGGTAATAGCTCTTTATATATCCTCTTTCAAAGAAGGGTAAGAAGATATGGCAAGGTCCGGTTCTGTCCTTGTGCTGAACTCTTTAGTGGTCCCGCTGGTCCCCTAATGAAAGGTTATGATCAGTTTTCTTCGATTTCTGCATGGTAGTCACCAGGCAGAAGCCTCCAGTACAGAAAAACATCAGGATAAACATATAGGGAATGTCCTTGCTCCCAGCCATCATTTCCTCAAACTTTCCTACGCCCAGATGCCTTGCCATGTTGCTGTATTAAAAGGAACTGGGGATTCCCTGACCTCAGAACTGGTCATCTTCTCCTGCACCTATCCCACTTGACTTTGGTTCTCTGTGCCAATTCCTCTTACTCCCTCCTGCAACCCCATTCCAAACTCTGGGTGCTTCCAGACAGAAGGCTCCTAGCACTAACAATCAGAAGGCATGATGAAGGTGTTCCATCTTTTTCTCCTTAACGGGTTTTATGCATTACAGAAAATGATAGAAGTGGTAAGAAAACACAGGAAGGTCATAAGTAGAAGACAATGATGTCTAGACCCCCCCTAAATCTCCATAAATGAGGTAGGTTGCTAGCCCCATAAAAGCCTCATCTGGAAGCACCCTCAGTTTCATCCTTGTTTTCACCAACAGCATAGCCTTCCAAAGTATAACAAAGAACCAGCCTGTGCTAGTCTTCCCCACAATCGCGCCCCCCAGATGTGTTGGACTACAACTCCCATCATCTCTGCCCACTCACCATGCTGGCTGGGACTGCTGGGATTTGTAGTCCAACACATCTGGAGGGCACCAGGTTGGGGAAGGCTGGTGTGTGCTAACCAAAAAAGTGCCATAGTAACTAAATTCTGCATCAAGCAAATCTAAATGCTCTGACTTATATTAATTATATACATTAAGCAGATTTGCTCATTTGGCATAATTTATGCTGCTTCTAGTACTTATGAGGAAAGACAAAGATCTGTGCAGGGCACTACAACTCTGGTCCCTGGCCACTGGAAATCTTAGGGTGAAGACAAATGTAATATGAAAAAAGACGTTATAGTGAACTCCTCAGTGGAGAGTGCAAAACCTAGCTTACTCCCAGTTTTTCAGCCAAAATGACAGATATGCATGCTTCTCCCCCATGCTGTCTGCTTTTCTAAAGAGCACATGGCTCTTATTAATTAAAAAGGGGGGACTTTTTAATTAATGCAAAGTTGATGTAGGAACTGGGGGAGGGAAGTTTCTGGGGGGCTTTACAGAGGGCCAACCAATCAGCGCCTGGCCCCCTGCTTTAAACTTTCAGATTTTTTTTTCAGAGCTCAGTGCTGGAGATGAAAAATACATTTTGGTGGAACACTTCCAAAATGGCCCCACACATCTAACAATGTTATTCAGCCATCCATTTGACTTCTGAGATTCACAAGACAGTGCCACCCACTCTGAAGCCTGTGTTTGCAGCCATAAAAACAAGGAACTTTTAAAAAATCAACAAAATACCTATCATATGCACTTAGACAGGATACACACAGATCTTTTTTCTGATCATGGTAGGAATTAAACTGAATGAGCGAGACACTTCCAACTGATTTGCCTGGTAGTATTCTCCCGCCAAAGACTTCATGAAATATTAATTTAGAGAGCAATCCTATGGCCACTAGACACTGTCTAGAGGGCCATAGAATATGCTCTTTTCTGGGAACCGACCTCGAAGCCCATGCTCCAAGGTCAGTTCTCAGAAAACTGACCTCCCCCCACAGAAGCCCCATCCTCCTCAATCGCAAGAGGAGTGCAGAGTGACTGAAAAGGGGCGGGGCTGGGGACGTTCTGGGGCGGGGAGAGCGGAGCTGTGTGTATGACACATCCTATGTGTCATACACGTAGCCTCCTCTCCCGGTTGGCCCCCTGTGGCTAGGCAGCCGAAAACAGCTGTCTTGTGGAAACTAGCAGGGCAGGAGAGGCGCGGAGGGAACGATCCCCCCCCGTGCCTCTCCTGCCTCACTTTGGATAGGCAGTCACTTCCGAGTTCGGAGGCAGCCGCCTATCTAATTAGGATTGCGCCCTTAATCATCCATATTTTCTTACAACCCTGAAAGTACATCTTCACAAACCAGCAATCCCAATCAGGGTTGCTTGAGGATGGAGGAAGCTTTAGCTTCCCCCTGCCCCAGCAATCCCAAAGTAGCCATCATTGCAGGATGGGGGGAAGCGAAGGGTCTAGCCTTCCATTCTCCCACGACCCCACTTAATTAATTAATTACATTTGTATAATGCCCAACAGAATCATAGAATCATAGAATAGTAGGGTTGGAAGGGGCCTGTAAGACCATCAAGTCCAACTCCTGAAGCCCCCCTCTCTGGGCGGTTCACAATAGTTAAAAACAGAAAATACAGAAACATGACCAAACATAATACAAAACTTTTATAAGTTTAAACCTAGAGTATAAAGCCAGAGTAAAAACCAGCAACAGTTTAAATATCTAAAAATACAATAACAGATTTAAAACAATAAAAACTAAAGTTTGTATCTTTTTGTCCCCATCCTACCCAGTCATGGTGGAAACAAAATTATAATGGTTTGAGGCAAGCAAAGAAATGGCCTAAAATGTATTTTTTCAGTGCATTGGTTGATTTCCACATCCGCTCTGAACTTTATTCCTAAAAGCCTTCTGTGTTGTGCACATTAGGTGCTTCTCTGTTGCCTGGCTAGCTATCATTGTTCCTCCCTGTGGTGTGATGGATGCTTGAGAGGAGGTGGGATGGGTGGAAAGGGCAGTAGGAATTTGGGCAGGGAAGTCCTGGTCTCCCCCACCTCCATTAATGTATTGATAAAACAGGATGAACACTGGAAAATAAAAAGGCCTTCCTCCTCTGTATAGGTAGGTTGTTTAAATAAACCCCTCAAAAGTTAAAAAGTTTGGGAATTGGCTGGAACAAGGAGGGACTAGAGAGGAAACCATAAATGGATTTTTTGTGTGGAGAGAAAAGTTTATGGGCTCAGCACTTCTACTGAAAATCCTGCCTTTGCAAGTGCTAAAGGGCAACATTCTCCTCTATGTATGGTGAGGCCTAGGGCTCTTCCCCTTTCTCCTCATTTTGGGGTTTACCTGAGGGGGAGGGTCATTCCAGGTGAACCCTGAAACAGGGAGAAGGGGGTGGCACAAAGTGATCTGCCATTTTGGGAGAGAGGGGAGGGGGCTTTCATTGCTGTGGGAAGGAAGGATGGTGGGAGAAGTGGCAAGAGCTCCACTCCTGCTGCTATGCTACTGAAGTCAGCAGAGACAACAGCTTTTAAAAGTTTAAGGGAAGAAGCCCCCTGCCTCCCGCAACACCATGGTAAGCCCCTTCCCGTGTCCCAAACCCATTTCAGGGGCTGAATCATTACCACTGAAACAGCACCAAATGGTTTCCCATAAAATTCACCACCTGCTAATGCTGGCCTCTTTTTCCCTTTCTTGACTCTTCTCTTTCCTTTGCCCACTCCCTCCCAAAATTCAGTCTGTCGCCAAGTCGTGTCACTTCTCCCTTTACAACATTACTAAAATCTGGCCTTTCCTCTCTGTCTCTATTGAGAAAACTCTTGTCCATGCCCTGGTCATATCTTGCCTTGACTATACAGCCTTCTTGTCTCTGGTCTTCTGTCGTCTCATCTTCATCCACTCACATCCATCCAGCACTCTGCTGCCAAAATGATTAACCTCTCTCATGACTATGGGTTGAGCATGGGATGTTGTTGAACCGTGGGTTGTTGTTGAACGGTGGGTTGTCATGTTGTCTGAACCCAGCCGTGCTAATAAACCGTGGTTTGTTAACCACGAACAACCCAAAGTTCACAACCCAACAACAAACTATGGGTTCACTTCATGGGTTGAGACAGCATAACAACCCACATTTCAACAACAGGCCACAGTTCAACGACAAACCACACTCAACTAGGGATGGCACGGATGCTCAACTGGGTCTAAGAGTCCGTCAGGCTCCCCCCTGCCTGTACCCCCAGACTACACCCACCGAGCGTCTAGCCTCACTTGCCCCTGCTCGCGCTCTCCCAGACATTCCTTGCACTCACTCAGACCCATCTGCAAGCACCCACCATTTTGCTGAGTTTATTTTTATAGAAAAAAGGAGGTCATTAAAATGCCCATATTTAAATATGTGCAAATTCTGGTTGGGAAAGGCTGATCTACGCAATATTGGAGGCATAAATGACCCATGTATGCCTCTAATATTGCATATATCAAGCTTTCCCAGCCTGAAATTGCACATATTTAAATATGCACATTTTTAATGACCTCCATTTTTTCCTTAAAAATAAGCTTGGCAAAATGGTGGGTGCTTGTGGGTGGGATCCAGGGTGAGTGCAGGTGGCTCGGCGAGATCATGGGGGCTTGAGTGCTGATCCATGGGGGCTCAAGCGGGGGCAGCACTTCAGTGGGCGCCCGCCGATACCAGATGGGTGGGTTTGTCCATCCTTACACTCAACCCTTGAGTGTGGTTTATCATTTTGTGTGAGTACTGGCTTTGCACCATCCCCCTAGTCCCTGTACCTTTATTGTAACAAAGCCAAAGTAAGTGTAATTGAATACTTCCTATTTTCACCTGCTTACATTTGTTTTGATTTCTTAGGTACCTGTGGATGGCACATAATGGTAGTATGTTTCTTGGGGTTGGGTAAGGGACTGGCAGTCTCCTGGCTGTGGGAAACACGGTATTCTGATCTGATTTTGCAGCTCACAGCATAAGAGTGACAGTTTGCAAAATGAAATTGAAATTTAAAAGCTGTCTTTTTATTTATTTTTATTAAAAAATACGTGTTGGCAGAGGTATACCTACCAGATGCTTATTTTAACAAATCATCATCATATAATTCACCACATTGGCTCTTACTGCTATATAATTTAGAAAATAATACTTGCACACAACGGGCAGAATCCAACGGGGCGTTTACATCCCCACTGATTTTCTTTCGCCCTGCCAATTCCTTTGTGCAAGCAGCCCCCCACCACTTGCGCAACAGTGATTTAGTGCTTCTGGGACAACCCGAAAGAAGCAGAAACACTTATTTCTGGAAGGAGGCAGATTGGTGGAGCTTGCAGAAGGGAGCTCTGCCAACCTGCCTCCTTCCAGAAACAAGCATTTCCGCTTGTTTCGGGGCTTCCCATAGGAAGCGCTAAATCTCCCTTGCATAAGAGGTGGGTCCCACTTGCGCAATGGAACTGGTGGGACCCACTGCTTGTGTAAGGGAATCAGTGGGGCAGAAAGGAATTGGTGGGGACATAAGATCCCTGTTGGATTCTGCCCACTAAAACTTTAAATGGACAGAAAAGCTAGTTGGCAAAAACTGTAAGGGGTTTCCAAGAAAATGTGCAAATACTATTGCTGAATTTTTCAAAACTATCTGTAATAAATATTGCAAACAAACAGCTGAACACAGCAAGGTGCCAAATGTCCAATCTTCATCTTGATGCCGCAAACCTCCTCCTAGCAGAGCAGGCTCCAGAACACCTTAAGCTCAGTATCATATTTAACGCCTCCTTCCATGACTTCGCTTGCCTGTCAGGTGCCCTGCTAACTCACCAGAACCTAGCAAAATACAAATACCCTATCTGGCATGAAACAAACTTAATTGGAGGTGGAGGTGGGGGTGGGAAAAAACTGCAGTGGGAGAAAGAGACACCTGCAAGGTGGTGGGGTGGGTGTTGAAACTGTCTGAAGCTGTGAGAAAGAACAGTACAAGCCAAAATAGGAAGCACAGAGGGAGGAAAAGGAGATAAATATTTGTTTCTTATATTGATGCTAGTTATATCTTTTAATTTCTCAGTCAGAGGAGGTGACCAAAGTGACCCAGGTCTACACAGGAAAAGTTGTGGGTTGGCTCTGCCTACTTGGGCCTACCCTGAAATTAACACTGGCTTACCTGTTCCTCCATTTTCCCCTTTCTTTGTTTTTTCCCTCTGTCTTTTCAGATTGTAAGCCCCTTTCACTCCTGTTATTTGTAAAGCACTATGTACACAGATGGCACTATATTAATGATAATGATAATAATAGCAACAGACTGTCATTAGTATAAGTTAACAGCACATATCCAAAATATAAAAAGCTTGGAAGAACAGAAATGTTTGAACCTTGAGTGAAAAATTGTTAGAGTCAACAGAAAAAGAATTACATTATAATGCACAATCCCGCTCTCCGTATACTGATGAATAAGAGGTACAGGGAGCCCAGAAGGAAGAAAAGGGATGGCATAAGCCAGTAGTAAGCAACTTGTGACCTTCCCATCATCCCTTACCATTGGCTATACTGGCTAGGGGTGATGGGAGTTGTAGGCCAAAACATTTGGAGGGCCACAAGTTGCCCACCCCTGACATAAGCAGAGCAGACTGAAGGGAAATCAAGGCAAAAGTGACAGGATTCTGAGGAAAGGAACAAGCTAAGAGAAGCCTTAGGGGGAGAAAGGAGTGAGAGGGGTGGGTGTAGACTTGGGCCTAATTGTCACTAAGGTGTTAATCCTGTGTCTGCGCTAATTTACTTCAGACAAAAGGTGAATGCTCACATGACAGATTTACTGTCTCAGTGAGGGCCAAACTAGACGTGACGTGTTTAAAAGATGTGTTTAAAAGCAGCCATGCTGGGGGGAGGGATTTGGATGTGGGCTATAGCACTGGGGTGTGTGTGTGTGGGGGTGCATGTGTTAATTCATTCCCTCCACACTATTACCCTGACTTAATTACTCCTGCCCCAAAGCTGCTATTAGCTACAGAGATGGAAAAGATAGGTACTTTTACTGTCTCTACCTTTTCCCCCTCCATGGCTAATAGCAGCTGCAGGGGTGGCACTTAAATTGGGAAAATGATTTAAATCCCTTCCCATCCACACCACGGCTCCCATCCAATCCCTCCCCCTGCCCCGACTGCTTTTAAATGTATAAAGGTTGATGGAAGATCTGATCAGGGATCTCCCACGCTATGTCTACTTTGGCCCTTTGAATTAGGCCCAAGAGGCCAAGGAGGTGTGGATGTGGGGGTGCTGAATTTCATGTATCGATTCAACAAGATAATCCAATCCAAATCATGACCATAGATCTGTAATAAAACAATAGCATATCTAAAGTTTTATGAGCTGATTTGTTTTAATTTTTAAAAGCTCTATTGGATCATCATGTCTATAGGTGCAAGTTGTTAATGACGAATGACTACGGACTATTTGCCCTTTTGTTTTCCCAGCCGAGGGTTGTATTAAGTCAGGAACAAAACGAGGCTCGGGTGTTGACACAAGCACTGTGGCAAATGTAATTAAATGGACAATAAGGGGAACGGCATTTCGCAAGGGCCAATATTTCAGAAAGCTTCTTTTGAGGCAGGTGAAGAGGTTTGTGGAAAATTCCTGCTCAGATAGCCGCAGCGCTTTCTGGGGGGTGTTTGGTTTGTTTTTCTAGCAGACTTTGCAAGACCAGCTTCTATTTAATAGCTTTTAATAAAACAACCATTTTGATATTAAGCTTGAACGCCATCCAAAATTTTTTAAATCTCTTTAAGAAATCATTTTAAAGTAATTTCCTCATGACCTAGTAAACAACCAAATGCGCTAATCATAAATACATGCTGCACTGACATGACCCTGTCAGTGAAATTCAAAGAGTGTATGTGGGGGGGGGGGGAATGTTTTTGCACTCAGCAATCTGAAGTCCTCTTCATTTAGCCAACCCCATTTGCTTTGACATCCTTCTCCCTACCACTCCAGCTCTGCCTCTTATCCTCTCCATTCTCCTCTTCTCCTCAGTCTGCACTCCCCTTTCTTTGCCACACTTCTACCCTAGGACACAGGCAATTATTCTGGGTGTTATTGGTATGTTGAGGTGTGGTGCTAGGCTCAGACCTCAGCACAGCTATGAGTGACGAAATGGTGGCCCCTGGATGTGTTGGGACTCCAACGCGCTGCAGCGCCTGAACCAATTATCTCAGCGCGATCAGATGGGTATTCACCATCTGCGGTCCCACCAGTGAGCTCCTGCCAAAGAAGGGAGCTGCGGAGAGATAACCTAGGAGGCCTCGTAGTGCCAATAGGTCAGAGGAGATCAGGTGATACTCCCTGACTCTCTCTAAAAGCTTCCAGGTCAGGGTTATACAGCTCTGACATGTGGCCAATATGGTTGCCTGAGCGGTGTACTTTGTCCCCACAGTTCTCAATAGAGGTGGAAGCAGTGTGTAGAAGGAGGGGTGCATTCAGAAAAAGAACTTGCTAGTAGGCCATCAGGGAAGAGAGGTGTTGGGGCCTTGTCTTGTCCTCCCTGACCTCCACCTCTGACCAGGAGGATAGTCTGCACCAACGAGCAATCGCTTGCTATAGGAAGACTATTTCACCCTGGGTCGGGGCTACAAGTGCTAAAATAGTAGCAGACTGCACACATATTCCTGCGTACAGGTGTATTTCAGGGCAAGAACACACCAGCTATTTTTAACTATTCCTTGCTGTCAGCGTTAAGTGTCTCCTGGCGAAACTTCTTGTTACTAAGCTTTGTGCTCTGAGCACTGCAGGAGAACCAATCCTTAAAACCACAAAAAGGCCCTCCTGGCTTCTATCCGTGTAGACTCAGAAGCATCTTGCTCAGTTTCCACAGGCAGCAAAACCAGAATCTTTAATCCCTGCCTCTCCCACCCAACCACAAATCCAGGTAGTAAAAGCAGTATGACTAACTGAAATGTTAAAATTGTGTGTGTTTGTGCGAGGAGTGGGGGGTGGGGGGTGCTAATGCATTTCACTTTGATAATTGCTCTTTGGGGGTTGCCCCATTCAAGGAGGGTAGCAAGGCTTCATCGGGATGTGTATTGATATGTATGTTTGGAGGGAATGGAGTGTGAACAGAGAGACTAGTGTAAAGATTAAGACTGATGTTGAGCTGTTGAGCACAATATTGGCCTCTCCCTGCAGCTTTCAGCTTCATTGTTATTGCTGCTGCTGTCAATGCATCACTGTCTGAAATGCAAGTTCCTTGGGAGAAAAAGAGAGCTTGTTGTGAAACACCTGAAAGGTCTTGAATTGGAGGTTGTGTATCAAAGTATCTTAAACCCACAACCTACTGGAAGTCTACAAGCCAAAGCCCTTATCATATTGATAGCACCAAATGGGATTTTTAGATACTGTAATTGGTAGGACTGCCTGAAAGAAAAAGCAAGAGGCAAGACCATTCCTCCCCACACCAGACTATCATCATCACCACCACCACCACTAATATTTTAAATATTTATATCCTGCTTCCCATTTTAAACAGTCCCAAAGCAGTGTACAACAAATTATAAAACAATACATATTATAAAAACACAACAACGTTTAGACAAATTAATGCCTGGGGAAAACCAGGGAAACGAAGTTTTTAATAATCATCAGAAGCACATGATCGTCAGTGCCTGACACATTGCAGAGGGGAGATCATTCCGGAGGGAGGGTGCCAGCACAGCGAAGGCCTGTTGCCTTGTCACTGCCAGATGGGACTCTGCAGGATGTGGCAAACAGAGCCAGTGAGAGGCAGTGTGGTGTAGTGGCTAGACAGTGTTGGACTGGGAGTCGGAAGATCCGGGTTCTAGTCCCCACTTGGCCATGGAAGTTCACTGGGTGACTTTGGGCCAGGCACAGACTCTCAGCCCAATCTACCTCACAGGGTTGTTGTTGTTGTGAGGATAAAATAGAGAGGAGGAGGATTAGGTACACCACCTTGAGTTCCTTAAGAAGGAAAAAAGGTGAGATATAAATGTAATAAACAAACAAACAAACAAACAAGGCCTCCCCTGAAGATTGTAGTAGTCTAACTGGTCTATATAGCGGGAGACGATCCACCAGGTAACTTGGTCCTAACTTGTGCAATAATACTTTGAACCTGGCATGGTAGCAAACTAGCAGCCAATACAGTGAGTTCAGCACAGGAATTATGTGTGCATGGCAGGGCACTGCACTCAGCAGCTTTGTGGCAGCATTCTGCACTAGCTGCATCTTCTGAACCAGCCACAAGGACAGTCCCACATAGAGAGCATTACAGTAATCTAGTCTCAAGGTTACTAATGCATGGATCACAGTGGTTAAGCGATCCCTGTCCAGGAACAGGCGCAGTTGACGTACCAGCTAAATCTGGTAAAAGGCGCTCCATGTAACCGAAGTCACTTGGGCCTCCAATGTCAATGATGAATCTAGGAGCTCTCCTCAACTGTGTATACCCATTCTTTCAGGAGGAGTGCAGTCTCATCCAGAACAGGTAAACTACCTAATTCCTGGATCCAGGAACCACTTTCCCACAGTGCCACCATCTTATCACTATTCAGCTTCAGCTTATTGGCCCTCATCTAGTTCACCACTACATCTAAGCAGCAGTCCAGATCATGCACGGCCCATCCTGATTTAGAAGTAACGGAGAAGTAGAACTGAGTGTCATTGGTGTATTGGTAACACCTCACCCCAAAACTGCTAATGACTGCACTCGACAGCTTCATATATATGTTAAATAGCATTGGAGACAAAATGGTACCATGTGGTACCCCACAACATAATTGCCAGTGGGCTGAGGTGCATCCACCCAGTGCTACTCTCTGGACCCTACCCTGCAGATGGATGCAGAACCACTGTAAAACAGTGTCTCCAATTCCCAATCAACAGAGCTGGTCCAGGAGGATACCATCGTGTCAAAAGCAGCTTAGAGATCAAGCAAGAATACAGGGTCACACTCCCTCTGTCCCTTTCCATCAGGGTGACCATGGCCAATTCCGACCCATATCTAGGCCAGAATCCAGACTATAATGGGTCTAGGACTCTAGGTAATCAGTATCCTCCAAGAACATCTGCAGCTGTTTTACCACCACCCTCTCAAGCTCCTTCCCCAAAAAGGGGGTATTAGTGACTGGCAATAGTTGTTAGAAATCTCTGGATCCAATGAAGGCTTTTGCAGGAGTGGTCACAGCACTGTCTCTTTAAGGGCAGCAGGCATCACTCCCTCATGCAATGATGCATTTACCATTCCCTGGACCCATTCGGTCAACCCTCCTCGGCTAGTGCGAATCAACCATGATGGACAAGAGTCGAGAGGGCATGTGGTCAGTCAAACTGATGCAAGCATCATGTCCACTTCATGAGGCTGCAGCAGCTGGAACTGATCCCAGAAAACTGGTCAAGACAGTGCACTGGACACCTCACCAGGACCTGTTATAATAGCAGCATTAAGATTGTTACAAAACAGGTGATTTTATCCTTGGAAAGTCTTGTAAAATTGTTACAGTAGGCCTCTAAGGGTTCCAGCATACCATACACAGCAGTAGTTGTGAATAACCCCCAAACCACCTGGAATAACTCTGTTAAGCAACTACTCAAGGAAGCCATGGAGGCAGTAAAGTAAACCCTCTTTCCTGCCCTCAGCATCACAATGTAGGCACAATTATGCATTCTTACTTGTGTTCAATTGGCTTCACAGCTAGTCTTAAGCCACTTGCATTTTAGCCATCGTTCGGCCTGTTTAATTGCTCAGGGCTCTCCCAAAAACCAGGGGGTCACCTAAGTGCCACAGTGTTGGAGAGGGCACTCAGGAGTAATTGTATTGATGGCCTGACGCAACTCGTCATTCTATAGCGAGACAAGGGCCTCAACAGGTTCACCACCTCTAGTTACTAGAAAATCCCCCAGAGCATTCAGGAATCCACCACATTCTATAAATCTCTCAGAGCAGACCATTTTAGAGGGTTGCCCACCCCTGCAGGGAGAGATGAATGCTGTAAGACTAAATTTCACCAGGAACCTGTCTTCACGGGTGATTTGCTATGGACTGGGACCGTTTAGAGTTCTTTTGTGGCAGATGACATCGTGGCCAGTCTGCAGCCACTCTGGAGTTTACCTGTGGGGAAGCCACAACTTTGCAGAATACTTTTACTCCATTGTTTTTCTTTAATTCAGCTCTCCTGCGGTTCAGCTGCTGTGTGCCCATCCCTCCGCTTTAAATTCAGTATGATTGGGGGGATCCTATGGATGTGCCTTTCACCTGGCTGTTCCCTGAGTAACCTAGGTAACTAGAGTAACTAGCCTGCCTTTCCAACACATCAAACCCCTAGAGCACTCTTTTGAGCATTCAGAATTGCCCTGCACTTCCTTTTTGCCAGTGGGAGTAATTAGCCTCCATGATTATGCACTTCTCTGATGTTTGCATGGAAGTGGTCTGACCATGACAATGGTTCATCGCAACCCCTCCTATATCCAACCACCCCTCCCACCCTCTGGGACAAAGACCAGGGGCCTGTTTCTACCAGCAATTTACTCCAAGCCGGCTGTGTGTTGAGGTCCTTAGGGATGGATGACGTCATGCCCATCCAGCAGCCACCCCAGAGCTTATCAGGGAAAAAGCAGATTTCCTGAGACTGCTTGAAGTCCGATTTTTTTCCTTAAGTCGGGTTCTCCCTGGTATAGTGGTTGTATGCTCCAACCCCTGCATTTAGCTCGGGTATGCTAGCCCTGCCCAGGGGTGTGCCTTTCACTGTGACCCCAGTCAAGGAGTGTTCCCTGTCTCCTGCCCCTGTGTTTCCCACCACAAGCATATGTGTGTCTACTCAGAAGTAACACCCGTTATGCTCAATGAGGCTTGTCTGCCAAATGTACACATAGGAAGTAAGTACTTCCCCCCTCCTTTGTTACAGCGATCAAACACAGCAAGGCATTAGGAAGCTTGAGGATTCTTTTGAAGCTTGTATGCCAAATTCATTATAGAGATCCTGCAGGTTAAAATGGGGGCTGGTTTCCATCTTTGTGTTCTCCCCCCCACCCCACGCCTCTCTTTCCCAGCACAGCATATGCTACTCAGCACAGCATATTCTACTCAGAAGTAACTCCTATTGTGCTCAATGAGGCTTGCTCCTGAAATACAGGTGCATCTGGAGCTTCAGGAGAAAGAAGGAAGGGGGGAAGCCTCTCTTATTTATTTATTTATTTATTTAGATTTATTAGCCACCCATCTGGCCAGCTACATGGCCACTCTAGGCGGCGTACAATACTAATAACATGAAATACAACGAATGTACATAATCAACTGAACAAAACAACATAACAAAACAACACTGCACTAAAAAAACCCTAACCCACCCCAAATGCCTGCCTAAACCAGGTTTTTAAAGCCTGGCAGAAACTCATCAAACAGGGCGCATGGCAGAGGTCACTCAGGAGGGAATTTCACAGAGTGGGGGCCACCACAGAAAAGGCCCTCTCCCTAGTCCTCACCAGCCTAGCTTTCCGGGCTGATGGGACAGACAGAAGGCCTGCTGAGGCCAATCTCGTTGAGTAGTGTCCCTGGTGTTGTTGGAGGCGCTCCTTAAGATAGACTGGGCTGGAACCATATAGGGTTTTAACGATCAATGCCAACACCTTGAATTGGGCCCGGAAAACAACTGGTAACCAGTGCAGCTCCTTCAGCACTGGAGTGCTGTGGTCTCACTGACAGCTGCCTTTAATCAGGTGGGCCACTGCATTCTGCATCAGCTGCAACTTCTGAACTGTCTTCAAGGGTAACCTCACATAGAACGCATTACTGTAATCTATGCGAGAGGAAATCAGGGCATGAACTACTGATGGGAGCAGATGGTCGGGAAGGTGAGGGTGCAGACGCCATATCAGATGGAGTTGGTACAGCGCTGCCCAGCTCACGGCTGACACCTGAGATTCCATGGACAGCTGTGAGTATAAAATGACCCCCAGACTACAGACCTGATCCTTTATGGGTAGCCGCACCAGATTAAACACCAGGTCAGTATCCCTCAACCTCCCTTGTCTCCCACAAAAAGTACTCTGGTTTTGTTGGGGTGCAGTTTCAACTTAGTCCTTTCCATCCAGCCACTCACTGACTCCAGACATTTGGACAGGGTTTCTACAGCCAACCTTGGCAAGGATTTTAATGAGAGGTAGAGTTGCGTGTCATCCACATATTGGTGACACTGCATCCCAAACCTCCTGATGATTGCCCCCAGTGGCTTCACATAGACGTTAAATAACATCGGGGAGAGAATAGAACCCTGTGGCACTCTGCAAGTGAGCAGTCAAGGGTCTGAAGTCTCCTCCCCCAGAGCTACCCTCTGGTACCTGCCAGAGAGGAAGGAACAGAACCACCATAATAGAGTGTTCCCTGTGCCCAACCCCTCTAGGTGGTCCAGGAGGATACCATGGTCGACAGTAACAAAAGCTGCTGAAAGATCGAGGAGAACAAGGAAGGAGCATTTGCCCCTATCCAGAGCCCTTCCCATATCATCCACCAAGGTTTGTTGTTGTTGTTCAGTCGTTAAGTCGTGTCCGACTCTTCGTGACCCCATGGACCATAGCACTCCAGGCCTTCCTGTCCTCCGCTCTCTCCCGGAGTGTGCTCAAGTTCATATTCATTGCATCGGTGATGCTATCTAGCCATCTCATCCTCTGCCGTCCCATTCACCTTTTGCCTTCAATCTTTCCCAGCATCAGGGTCTTTTCCAGGGAGTTTTCTCTTCGCATTAGGTGGCCAAAATATTTGAGCTTCAGCTTCAGTATCTGTCCTTCCAATGAGCACTCAGGGTTGATTTCCTTTAGGATGGACTGATTTGACCTCCTTGCAGTCCAGGGGACTCGTAAGAGTCTTCTCCAGCACCACAGTTCGAAAGCATCAATTCTCCTGCGCTCAGCCTTCCTTATAGTCCAGCTCTCACAGCCATACATTACTACTGGGAAAACCATAGCTTTGATTATATGGACCTTTGTCGGCAAGGTGATGTCTCTGCTTCTTACTATGCTGTCTAGGTGTGCCATAGCTTTCCTCCCAAGGAGCAAGCGTCTTTTAATTTCATGGCAACAGTCACCGTCTGCGATGATCTTGGAGCCCAAGAAAATGAAATCTGTCACTGCTTCCATTTCTTCCCCTTCTCTATGCCAGGAAGTGATGGGGCCAGATGCCATGATCTTAGTTTTTTTAATGTTGAGTTTCAAGCCAGCTTTTGCACTCTCCACTTTCACCCTCAACAAGAGACTCTTTAGATCCTCTTTGCTTTCTGCCATTAGGGTGGTATCATCTGCGTATCTGAGGTTGTTGATAATTCTCCCGGCAATCTTAATTCCGACCTGTGATTCATCCAACCCAGCGTTTCTCATGATGTACTCTGCATATAAGTTAAATAAGCAGGGAGACCATATACAGCCTTGTCGTACTCCTTTCCCACTTTTGAACCAATCGGTTGTTCCATGTCCGGTTCTTACTGTTGCTTCTTGACCCTTGTACTGGTTTCTCAGGAGACAGGTAAGGTTGTCAGGTACTCCCCCATCTCTTTAAGAATTTGCCACAGTTTGTTGTGATCCACACAATCAAAGGCTTTAGCGTAGTCAATGAAGCAGAAATAGACGTTTTTCTGGAATTCTCTTGCTTTCTCCATGATCCAGCGAATGTTGGCGATTTGATCTCTAGTTCCTCTGCCTCTTTGAAACCCAGCTTGTACTTCCAGTAGTTCTCGGTTCACATACTGCTGAAGCCTAGCTTGTAGGATTTTGAGCATAACCTTGCTGGCATGTGAAATGAGCGCAATTGTACGGTAGTTTGAACACTCTTTGGCATTGCCCTTCTTTGGAATTGGAATGTAAACTGACCTTTTCCAGTCTCATGGCCATTGGTGAGTGGTCCAAATTTGTTGGCATATTGAGCGCAGCACTTTAACAGCATCATCTTTTAGGATTTTAAATAGCTCAGCTGGAATACTGTCATCTCCGCTAGCTTTGTTGTTACTAACGCTTCGTAAGGCCCACTTGACTTCACTCTCTAGGATGTAGGGATGTATGAAACTCCGTCCCTCCCCCCAGAATCCTGGCCAGCCGGCTCCGCTACACAGGGATTCCACGGAGCCGCCGGCCAGCTCCGCCAGCAGCCAGACTTCCAGCCGCTGGCTAGCAGGGACACAAATGGCAGCGGCCGTAGCCACCGCCGTTTGCGTCCCTGTAGTCAGCCATGATAGGCTACGTAAAAACGTACGTAGCCTATCATTTCTGGCTTAAAAAAACCACAAAAACGCACATACGCAAATGGCGGCGGCTATGGCCGCCGCCATTTGTGTTCCTTATTTATGGCCGTCTTAGTCTACGTAAATATTTACGTAGACTAAGACGGCGAAAATAAGGGGGAACGCAAATAGCGTCCACTACGGTATTTGCGTTCCCCTTATTTTCGCCATCTTAGTCTACGTAAATATTTACGTAGACTAAGATGGCCAAAAATAAGGAATGCAAATGGTGGCGGCCGTAGCCGCCGCCATTTGCGTACTTTTTTTTTTTAAGCCAGACGTGATAGGTTACGTAAGTCTTTACGTAGCCTATCACGTCTTGTAAAAAAAAAAAAACTCGACAAGACTGCAAATGGTGGCAGTGGCAGCCGGTCAGAAGACCAGCCGCCGCAGCTAGGGGGATGGCAGAGAATTCCGCGATGGATCTCGGTGAGGCCGAATGCCGGTGCATTCTGCCCCCCGAAATCTGTGGCGGAATGGCCTACCACCCCCCCATCCCCCCGCGGATCCCCCTGGACGAGACTTACAGGGGGTGGATCTTCCGGGCGGTGGCGGCTGGTCTTCTGACCAGCTGCCGCCACCGCCATTTGCAGACTTGTGGTTTTTGTTTCTTTTTTCAAGACATGATAGGCTACGTAAAGATTTACGTAGCCTATCATGGCTGGGTTAAAAAAACAAACAAACCGCATACGCAAATGGCAGCGGCTACGGCCGCCACCATTTGCGTTCCTTATTTTTGGTGTCTTGGTCTACGTAAATATTTACGTAGACTAAGATGGCGAAAATAAGGGGAATGCAAATAGCGTAGCGGACGCTATTTGCGTCCCTTTTTGATTCGCCGTTTTAGCCTACGTAAATATTTACGTAGACTAAGACGGCCAAAAATAAGGAATGCAAATGGCGGTGGCCATAGCCGCCGCCATTTGCGTACACGTTTTTTTTTTTTTACCCAGAGCCCTCCGTGGCCGGAAATCCGGCTGTGGACGGCTCTGGCCTGGGCCTGGCCGGCTGCTCCGCGGAGCCGCCGAGGAGCGCAGTCGGCCATTGAGGATTCTGGGGGGGAGGAACGGAGCGCCTCCCCCTCCGTTGAAGATTCCGGGGGGAGGGACTGAACGCCTCCCCCCCACCATAAACATAATCCATGGAAAGGTAAGTACATTTCGTACATCCCTAGCCGCAGCCGCCGCCGTAGCCGCCGCCACCCGGAAGATCCGCCCCAGGTAAGTCTTGTCCCGGGGGGGATCTGTGGGGGGGTGGGGGGTGGCAGGCCGTTCCGCCACAGATTTCGGGGGGCCGAATGCACTGGCATTCGGCCTCACCGAGATCCGTGGTGGAATTCTCTGCCATCCCTACTAGGATGTCCAGCTCAAGTTCAGTGGCCACACTATCATGGCTATCAGGGACATTAAGATCTTTCCTGTATAGTTCTTCTGTGTATTCTTTCCACCTCTTCTTAATCTCATCTGCTTCTGTTAGGTCCCTGCCTTCTTCATCATGCCCGTTGTTGCACAAAACGTTCCCTTGAGATCTCCGATTTTCTTGAAAAAATCTCTAGTCTTTCCCATGCTATTGTTTCCCTCGATTTCTTTGCATTGTTCATTTAAGAAGGCCTTCTTGTCTCTCCTTGCTATCCTCTGGAAATCTGCATTCAGTTGGATATATCTTCCCCTTTCTCCCTTGCTTTTCGCTTCCCTTCTTTCCTCAGCTACTTGTAAAGCCTCATCAGACAGCCACTTTGCTTTCTTGCATTTCTTTTTCTTTGGGATGGATTTAGTTGCTGCCTCCTGAACAATGTTATGGACCTCCGTCCATAGTTCCACAGGCACTCTGTCTATCAGGTCTAATCCCTTAAATCTATTCCTCACCTCCACTGTATATTCATAAGGGATATGATTTAGGTCATACCTGAACGGTTTAGTGGTTTTCCCGACGTTCTTCAATTTAAGCCGAAATTTTGCAAGAAGCAGCTCATGATCTGAGCCACAGTCAGCTCCAGGTCTTGTTTTTACTGGCTGTATAGAGCTTCTCCATCTTTGGCTGCAAAGGACATAATTAATCTGATTTCGATATTGACCATCTGGTGATGTCCATATGTAGAGTCGCCTCTTGTGCTGTTGGAAAAGAGTGTTTGCTATGATCAGCGTGTTCTCTTGGGAAAACTCTATTAGCCTTTGTCCTGCTTCATTTTGTACACCAAGGCCATGCTTGCCTGTTATCCCGGTGATTTCTTGACTTCCTACTTTAGCATTCTAATCGCCTAGGATGAAAAGGACATCTTTTTTTGGTGTTAGTTCTTGAGGGTGTTGTAGGTCTTCATAGAACCGATCAACCTCAGCTTCTCCAGCCTCAGTGGTTGGGGCATAGACTTGAATTACTGTGATGTTGAATGGTTTGCCTTGGATTCATACTGAGATCATTCTATCGTTTTTGAGATTGTACCCCAGTACTGCTTTTCCCACCATTTTATTGACTATGAGTGCTACTCCATTTCTTCTAAGGGATTCTTGCCCACTGTAGTAGATCTAATGGTCACCTGAATTAAATTCGCCCATGCTTGTCCATTTTGGTTCGCTGATTCCCAAGAGGTTGATGTTCAATCTTACCGTCTCATGTTTGACCACCTCCAGCTTACCTTGATTCACTGATCTGACATTCCAGGTTCCTAAACAATATTGTTCTTTACAGCATCGGATTTTCTTTTCACCACCAGACACATCCACAGCTGAGTGTCCTTTCAGCTTTGGCCAAGCCGCTTCACTCTTTCTGGCGCTACTTGGAAATTCCCTCTGCTCTTCCCCAGTAGTATATTGGACACCTTCCGACCTGAGGGGCTCATCTTCCGGCGTCATCTCTTTTAGCCTTGTGATACGTTCCATGGGGTTTTCTTGGCAAGAATACTGGAGTGGGTTGCCATTTCCTTCTCCAGTGGATCACATTTTGTCAGAACTCTCTGCCATGACCTGTCTGTCTTGGGTGGCCCTGCATGGCATAGCTTATGGCTTCACTGAGTTACACCAGCCCCTTCGCCACAACAAGGCAGTGATCCATGAAGGGGCCACCAAGGCTACCAAGGCCATTTCTGTCCCATGTCCAGGCCTGAAGCCCGATTGAAATGGATCCAGATAATCAGCTTCTTCCAAGTGTGCCTTTAACTGCAAAGCCACCACCCACTCAATCACCTTACCTCAAACCAGCAGATTCGAGACCGGGCGAAAGTTGTTCAAGTCTTGGGGATCCAAGGAGGGCTTCTTTAACAGTGATCTTATCACCACCTCCTTGCGGACTGATGTCATCACTCCCTCCTCGAGGGAGGCATTGACCACCGCCTTGATCCCCTCCCAAAGTCTCTCCCTGCAGCTCATAATGAGCCAAGATGGGCAAGGATCGAGTAAGCATGTGGTCGGCCTTAAAGACGAAAGCACCTTGTCCACTTCCTCAGAAGGAAGAAGCTAGAACTGATCCCACACAACCGGTCTGCCACTGGCCACCTCTCATTCACTAACTGTATCCACAGCGCATGGAATAGCACTCCTAATCGGGCCAATTTTATCTGGAAAGTGCTTTGGATACTCATCACAGGAGGCCTTAGAATGCTCCATTGGTTCTGGAACAACTGGACCGACCAGGTTCCAGACCACTTGGAACAGCCTCCTGGGACAGCACTTTGCAGATACAATAGAGGCAGCTTAAAAATTCTTTTTTTGCTCCTGTTGTCGCCACGTGGTAGGCTGAAGCTACAGCTCTAACCTGTGTCCAATCGTCTTCGGAGCAAGATTTCCGCCACCAGTGCTCTAGCCGTCTCACCTCCCATTTCAGAGCTCGCAACCATGGGGTGAACCATGGTGCAGTTTGAGCTCTGTTCAGGGGGAGAGGCTATTTCGGAGCCACCCAGTCTAATGCCCCAGTGATTGCAGCCATCCACCAGGGCCTCAACCAAGCGGCCGTTTGCGTGCTCCAAAGAATCCCCAAGCACAGTCAGGAATCCATCTGGATTCATAAGACACCTGGGACCGGCATTGTAATGGGTCCTCCACCCATGCGGAGGAGTTGTGGAACCAAGAAGTCCAACCCCACCAGGGAGTAATCTGACCATGACAATGGGGTGGTGGATATATCCCCAATTTCCAGATCACTCCCCACCTCTGTGGAAGCAAACACATGGTCTAACGCATGATTGGCTATATGGGTTGGCCCAGTTGGAATAGGGTGCAGCTCCCAGGAAGTCATGGTCTCCATGAAATCCCCAGGCGCCCCCACGAGGATGGCCTCCGAATGTATATTGACGTCCCCCAACACCAACAAGTTAGGAGACTGCACACGCACATCAGAGACCACCTCAAGCACCTCAGCCAGTGAGTCTGTCATGAAGTGGGGTGGACAGTACACAAGCAGAATACTCAGACTGCCCTTTAGGCCCAACCTCTAGTACATGCAATCAGCAACCCTGCTCTCCCGGAGAGGGAGTCTGGTGAGGATGAAGGACTCCTGGTAGATAACAGCCACTCCCCCTCCCTGACCCCCAGGCCTTGGCTGCTGCACATATGAAAATCCAGCTGGGCAAATGACCGCAAGAGTGGGAGCAGTGGCCTCATCTAGCCAGGTCTCCGTAATACATGCCAGGTCCACACCCTCATCCAGGATCATGTCATGGATGAGAGATATTTTATGGGGAACAGACCTGGCATTACACAGCAGCAGACGAAGGCCAGAGGATGGAGTCACATATCCCCCAGCCATCCTTTGGCTCTGGACAGGCCTGGAACAGGGGACAGATATTACGTCTCTCTCCCCTGTTCCCCTTACCCAGCATGGCCTGCCCCTAGCGCTCCGCCAGCATCTGCCACCCAGCCTCAGTATGGTCTGGTCCCCAGAACTCCCCCCGCTGCCTCTGCCAGGTGGACACATGCCTCTCTCACTTCTGCCTATCAGGTGGGCACCCCACCCCTAAAATCACAAAGACAACCCCAAAGCCCACCACTCATCAACAATTTCTAAAAACTACAACCCAGGCTCTCTGCTCCCTTATGGCTCGCCTGAGTGGTTCACCCAAGTTATAAGCCTTTCAGGGTTGACCGAAAGCTGTCTTTTTTTTCTAGCAGGGACAGGTGGAACGAGCTCCATGCAGCTCCTCCCTCTCTGGCTGATGTATAGGAACAGGTTGGTCTCACCCTTGTAATAATGTTCTTCCTGGGAGGCAGGAGCAGCAGCCGCCCAGTGGCCCTTGGTTCTCTGGCCGATGGAGGAGGCCATTATTGGTTGAGCAGCCCCTGCCAGTCAGATGACGTTCACTCCAACCCTCAACCCCACCAGGAAGTATGTTCTGTGAAGTGATTTTTAGTGCTGCAGAGAATCTGCTCACAGAGCCCTGCTTGCAGCAAAACTGATTCCTTTAAAAAAAATTCCAGTACTCCTCCATTATCTTCTCCTTCCGTTGTCACGGAAACATGGCCCAGCAGTGTTCCTTCAGTGAATAAACAGCTCTGGCACTGGACCAGCCCCCAATCGTGAGGCTCAACCCTGACCTACCAAATACTGCTGGGTTCTTCCACCTGGCTGATTTCATTAATACTCTATCTCAGCAGTCCCCAACGTTTTTGGGACAAGGGACCAGTCTGTGGAAGACAATTTTTCCATGGACTGGGGGGGGGATAGGACCGGGCTGCAGTAGGGGTGTGGGAACCCCCCTTACCTTGGGTCCACAGGGGAGGCGATCTGTCCCTCCCCCCCCCGAATCCTCGTTGGCCCTGGACTCGCCACGGAGCTGCTGGCCAGCTCTGGCCGAGGGAAGACTTCTGACTGCTGGGACACAAATGGCGTCCGCATAGCAGATGCCATTTATGTCCCCGTTCTTTGCAGTAATAGGCTATTACTGCAAATAACAGGGCCGGAGCCGGCCAGGGCCAGCAAGGATTCCGGGGTGGGGGAGAGGGACGGATCGCCTCCCCCCCCCCATGGACCCAAGGTAAGGGGGGGTTCCCACACCCCTACTGCGGCCCGGTCCCTAACAGGCCACGGACCGGTTCCGGTCCGTGGCCCGGGGGTTGGGGACCCCTGCTCTATCTGACAAAGTCTAGCAAATTGCATTCATTTTTACACCTTCATTTCAGGTGATGCACAATGCCTATTTGCACCTCTTCCAGGCTTGAGAGTAGCTATTTGATAGTAAGAAGGCATAGAATGTATATGGTGTTTTTCAGTTGTTAGAAAGCTGCACATACATTATCACAGTGATCTTTGCAACAATCCTGTAAGTTAGGCCAATATTGCTATTGCAGATGGGGTGGAGACTGAGGCTATAGTTGCTTGCCTCAGGCCATCTGATTTCATGGCTGGGGGAAGATTTAAATCAAGGGTTTCTCAGATCATAACTTGTATCCTTCCCCCTACCCCCAGTACCTTTTCTTTTCCATTTCAACAAAAACGTTCACCGGAATGTCAATTGTTGCCGACTTGCCCTCTTTCCTAGAACCCCTTTTCCTCCAAGAGCTGAAGTTCCCATTAAGGCCCACACAGACACCTTCAGCATGTATGGCAACTGTGGGAAATGTGCTTTAAAATCCTATGTACACTGTCTCCAAGCCTATGGTAAGCCAGCTGTGTGTATCCATCCCCATGTAGAAGATTAAAGCTCACATCAGAGTAAGCCCAACTGAATTCAGTAGGACTTAACCTCTGAGTAGGAATGTTTGCATTGTAAGCCTTCAACATGCATTGGAAAATGCTTGAAAAGTGACATGCCAAAGATAAATTTGGCAAATGGATGGAAATGCACACCAGTGGCTTACTGTGGCCCTGGAAGATTTTTCCAATGACTATTATGTACCTGGATAGAGGAGAGGAGAGGAGAGGAGAGGGCCAGGTGATGTTAGCAGCAGAGTCATCATTGTTACTTGAACAGAGGATTCTACTGGGTGCCCTCCTGGTTTTCTATCGTGAATTTGCAAACCTTTTCAGGCAGAATTGTATGTTACAGGAAGATGGGGTTTATCCCATTATGCTGTGTGTGTTTCCCCAGCCCCTACTCCACATCACTGGTTGGTGGGGGCAGAGAAACACACAGTGCAATGTTGTCAGAACATAGGATAAGTTATTCTACACATTCCAGACAGTGATGCTGCCAAATTTTGAAAAAGGGAGGCTCATAATGGCAAACTTACCACCACCATCCAAACCTTTTACTACCTGTTGGGCACAACAACAAATGAAGTAAAAAGCTCACCTGCACCATCAGTCCTGGCTGCCTCCCCTCTGCCCTCTTCTTTTCCTATTTACTTGGAGGCTGCAGCTACACAGAGATCTTGTTGGAGGTCTGTGCAATTATTCCCTCCCTAGAGAGCCTAGGAAAATGTAGTTCTCCAGAGCACCTAAGTCCATATTATGGATTCCAGAACCCCTGGAAACTATATGTCCCAGAGTCCTGGGACATGTTTCCAGGGCACTTGACACCCATAGCATGCCATGTGGTTAATGTAGCTCTTTAAGGCATCTATGCTACGGATGAATAGACCCAAATGCCCCAGAGTGCTTCATTTTACAGGCTCCCTGGTGCCTGGAACACTGCCATAGCAGCATTCTAGGCACTAATAGAGGAGGAAGGGAGGTTTTGTACAGAAGCTTCCAGTGTGACCCCCCCCCCCATAATCTCCACTGCTATACCAGCACTGCCAGGTAAGTTTAAGGGAAAAGAACATGGTCGTGGGGAAGGAGGGGGACCCCATTGCAAGAGGTGTTTGGTGCAAACAAGGTCCCAATTTGGAATTGGGTTTGAGAAAATCAAGGTATTTTCCAACACTGTTTTGGGGAGATAGCTGTTTACCGAGCCCAGTTCCAGTTTGAACCAAGGCAAGTTTGCACGTCACAAATTATGGGTAAAAACAGGGAGAACTCATGCCACAGCTTGGGACCTAGATATTTTATCACAGCCCTCTGCACCTACTTGTATCTGCCCAAGTTCTGAGATCATCTGAGGCCCTTCTCATAGCACCCCCACCTATAGGCAAAGGGTGACTTGGGAAAGAGCCTTTCCAATGGTGGTGCTTCATTTACGGAACTCTCACCCCCAAAATGGCATCCCTGGTGGCATGTCTTTTATCTGTTCAGGGCCAAGCAAAGACATTTTTTAATTTACCCAGATTTTGAACTTTTTCATCTGCTTTTATGGATTAATGGTCGCTATTTTCTCCTTTTAGGGCTTCTTCACATAGAGCTTTTATCCTGCGATTGAGATTGGTTTGTGGGTCCTTTAGATGACGTTGTCAACCTCCAGGGCATCTCCCACACTAAATGACCTTTATTCTGTTTTTTTGAAAGATCAGAGATAATGAGCTATCAAATTACAGTGCTTGAGTTCCGCCTCAGTTCCCTCCATGAAAAGAGGAAAACCCACATAAGAGGAGCTAGACCACAGCGTCATCTAGTGGCTGTATAATGAAACACATGGGAGACTCAGATACGGGGGAAAAGGAGGGGGGAAGGAAACATGTGTAAAGGGAGTCTATTGTGATCCTACATTTAAAATGGAAGCAGAAAGCCCCGCTTTAAATGCGGGATTTTAGGCCAGTGTAGAGATGCTCTTCATCTGTAGTTTAAGTGTGTTACTATAGTTTGATTTCTTTTATTATTGTTCTGTACTATGAACTGCCCTGAAAAAACTTAAGTTGTACGGAAGGGTGGGATATTAAAATTTGTAAAATAAATAAATAAATAAATGTGAAGAAACAAATTATAACAGCATTCCCCACAATACACAGTCTGCGTAAGTAATGCCTTCCAGTTTGTCAGTCATGGGGTGGCTTCAGCTGTTCACCCAAAGCAGCATCAGTAGAAGCATCTGTAGCCCATTAACTTTGTTTTACAGCATGTAGTAGGAGAACTGAGAACCGGGCCACTCAATATCTGCATAGCCCCGCCCCTTCATCTGTATAACACAGCACTGGATTTCATTTTTTGGTCACACTACTGTGTATGTGTAACCTGTCCTTGTTGGTTTTGATTTAAGAGCAGAAGTCGCAAAAGAGTAGGAGCCTCAAATATGGGAGTGAGTAGAATTGGTAACGGTTTCTTCTGGTAAGACTTTTGTGCCTTTAAGACCTGTGTATCAAGCAGAAATTCACCAAGTGAAGCTTTTCCCAGCATGCAGATGAAAATGATGGACATACTCCCTGTGCAGAAATTCTGCTTGTCAACCAAAGGTTCAGGAGCCCTGCAAGAAAACTCAGCAGCCCTAGGTTAGGGATGACAGAGAAATACGCAATGGAACCAAATGAGTTTGGATTTTCATTAATCCGACCCTCAGCAGACCAGCTTTTCCCCTGTCAGGCAGATTCTGCTAACTTATGGATTGATTTTCTAACTTTCCTGAATTTTGCACAAATTTTGTCGTAGAAAAATACGCAAAATAAAAACAACTGCCAAAAATGTGCATTTTCCCCATAGGCTAAAGTGTGAAAATGTGCATTTTGGGGAATTTGTGCATTTTTGCATGCACAAAATTGCACAATAGCAGATTTACGCAGATGCGAATTTGCACAAATTCGGAAACACCCCTCCCCAATTTTGCCAATGGGCGGACAAGGGAACGAAAGGCACCTGACAATCTGCAAAAGACAGATGGGATGGATTTCACACAATCTCTACATCCCTACCCTAGGTGCAAGGCAGCCATACGATCAGATATAGTCTCTCCTGTACCACTGATTTTGGAAAGAGATGAGTGCCTTTCTTGTTTCTTTTGCCCCTGGATGTACATGCCACACCTGTCAGTCACCTGACCATCAAGACACCTGAACAAGAAGCAGTCTACTGGGTGCTTTAGCCAACACTCTCCAGTTGGCCTTTACTTTCTCGGTTCTGTTTGCAAGCTTTCTCACCGTCCCTCGGTGAACTTGCATTAATGCTGCAACCCACTCACCTTCCATTCCAATTTTTTTTTAAAAGAAAAAGAAGCAGAAGCCGCAGCCAAGTCTATGAAGGTGCTAATCACTGCTGTTTATCAGAGCAGCATGAATAGCCAGAATGCCAAACAGCAAAAAGCAAATGGCAAGCAATCTTCTTTCAAAAGAAATATGAATGAAACAATTAAATGCAAGGAAGGACACCTTGTGTTTGTGAACAGAGGAGCTCATTGTCACCACTGTTCTATTCTTAATTATTATTTTTTTGTAAAGCTTTCAGTTAATCGCACTGCAACAAATACCTCCCCAAGACGCAGTATAATTTGGAATTGATTTGCTATCTACTCTGAAGAAGGGGGTGTGAGGATTTGTGTGAGAACAGAATGGAGTACAGCACCATCTCATTTCTTTCAGTCATTCTGGAGAGGCTACAGACCAATTATTTATTTTATTTATTTATTACAATTAACATATTGAGAGGATATTGAGAGGATATACAATTAACATATTGAGAGGATACCAGAGTGATAAGAATGGGGGGTGACAGAGGAAGAAGGACTCTGCACCCTCCTTACCTCTTCACTCCAACTGCCCTACAGAAAATGGCAATAGGCTAAATCCCCCAAATGCTGAGGAGAGTAAGTCTGATCAGAGAATCGAGAGGCCTGTGGTCCCATCACACAGGTCACACTAGGCATCTTTCCTGTCACAATCGCAAGCACCCATTTCTTACCTGTCTCTTAGCGGTCCGTACAGCAGAGGCTGCTTGGGTTGGGCTGCTACTGGATGGGCATGGTTTGCTGAGGCCCTGAACGACTGAGTCTGCAGCCTTCTGGTACATCGGAGAGCTCGAAGGGTAGCCAGCCTGACCACAGTGATCTGTCTAGAACAGCCTTAGTAACATGCTGCTGAGCCGGGCTTGTTCGCTCTGCGGCTCATGAAAGAAGAGCTGGTGGGAAGGCAGGGAGGGGGGAAAAAACGGAGAGAGACCGGGGAGAAATGACAGGGTGAGGATGCTCCCTCAGATGTGTGCATAGAGAAATGCACAAAGGACAGGGCAGGGTGCACAGGCTCACAGCCTGACTTATTCTCGTTATTCCACCACACTGACTCCTGCCCGAGGCCCCCTCCCTCAAATTCAGCCATTCCAAGTGTAAAAGGGGAGGCTGATTCCGCTGGGATTGCTGGATTATGAGAACTGCAGCAGGGGAGGGCTGCGTTGGAATTCACCTTTCTGTTTACTGGGGTTTAATTTTAGCTTCACTAGAAAAGCAAAGGGTATATGAGCCAACAGCTCGTTTGATTCATATTTCTAGACTGATACATGTATTACGGAGACCTGGCTGGCCGAGGCTGCTGCTCCAACCCTTGCAGCCATGTGTCCAGCTGGATTTTTGTATGTGCAGCAGCCGAGGGCTGGGGATCGGGGAGGGGGAGTGGCTGTTATCTACCGAGAGTCCTTGGTCTTCACCAGACCCCCTCTCCGGGAGACCAAGGTTGCTGAGTGCATGTACTGGAGGTTGGGCCCGAAGGACAGTCTGGGGATTCTGCTCGTGTACCGTCCACCCCGCTGCACGACTGACTCCCTGGCCGAGGTGCTTGAGGTGGTCTCTGATGTGTGTGTACAGTCCCCTAACTTACTGGTGTTGGGGGACTTCAACGTACATTCGGAGGCCATCCTCACAGGAGCACCTCGGGACTTCATGGAGACCATGGCCTCCTGGGAGCTGCACCATATTCTAACTGGGCCCACCCATGTAGCCGGTCATGCACTAGACCTTGTGTTTGTTTCTGGAGAAGTGGGGAGTGATCTGGAAGTCAGGGGTATATCCACCACCCCCTTGTCATGGTCAGATCACTATCTGGTGACGTTGGACTTCTTGGTTCCACAACCCCTCTGCAGGGGTGGAGGACCCATTAAAATGGTCCGCCCCAGGCGTCTTATGGATCCAAATGGATTCCTGAACGCGCTTGGGGATTCTCTGGGGCATGCCAACGGCCACTCGGTCGAGACCCTGGTGGGTGGCTGGAATGCCGCAATCACTGGGGCATTAGATCAGGTGGCTCCGAAACACCCTCTCCCCCTGAACAGGGCTCAGACTGCACCATGGTTCAATCCGCGGTTACGAGCTCTGAAACAGGAGGTGAGACGGCTAGAGCGCCGGTGGCGGAAGTCTCGCTCCAAAGACGATCAGACACGGGCTAGAGCTGTATCTTCAGCCTATCACGTGGCGGTGAAGGCAGCAAAAAAGGAATATTATGCTGCCTCCATCGCGTCTGCAGAGTGCTGTCCCAGGAGGCTGTTCCAAGTGGTCCGGAGCCTGGTCGGTCCTGTGGCTCCGGAACCACTGGAGCATTCTAAGGCCTCCTGTGAGGCCTTGGCAAGGCACTTTGCAGATAAAATTGATCAGATTAGGTGTGTTACTCTGCACGCTGTGGATACAGTTAGTGAGCAAGAGGCGGCCTGTGGCAAACCGGTTTTGTGGGATCGGTTCCAGCTTCTTCCTCCTGATGAAGTGGACAAGGTGCTTTCATCGGTACGGCCGACCACCTGCTTACTTGATCCTTGCCCATCTTGGCTCATTATGAGCTGCAGAGAGAGACTGGGTGAGGGGATCAAGGCGGTGGTGAACGCCTCCCTTGAGGAGGGAGTGATGCCATCAGCCCTCAAGGAGGCAGTGATAAGACCGCTCTTAAAGAAGCCCTCCTTGGAGCCTCAAGTTTTGAACAACTTTCTCCCAGTCTCAAATCTGCCATTTTTGGGCAAGGTGATTGAGCGGGTGGTGGCGGTGCAGTTGAAGGCACACTTGGAAGAAACTGATTATCTAGACCCATTTCAGTCGGGCTTCAGGCCTGGGCATGGGACAGAAATGGCCTTGGTCGCCTTGGTAGATGATATGAGGAGGGCTCTGGATAGGGGTGAATGTTCCTTCCTTGTTCTCCTCGACCTCTCAGCGGCTTTCGATACCGTTGACCACGGTATCCTCCTGGACCGCCTGGAGGGGTTGGGCATTGGAGCCACCGTATTGCGGTGGTTCCGGTCCTTCCTCTCCAGCAGGTACCAGAGGGTAGCACTGGGACAGGAGGTTTTGGACCCGTGGCCACTTACTTGTGGGGTGCCACAGGGTTCTATCCTCTCCCCAATGCTATTTAACATCTATGTGAAGCTGCTGGGGGCTATCATCAGGAGGTTTGGGGTGCAGTGTCATCAATATGCGGATGACACACAGCTCTACCTCTCGTTTAAATCTTCACCAAGGTTGGCCGTAGAATCCCTGTCCAAATGTCTGGAGACGGTGAGTGGCTGGATGGGGAGGAATAGACTGAAGCTGAACCCTGACAAGACCAAGGTACTTTTGGTGGGAGACAAGAGGAGGCTGGGGGATGTTGACCTGGTGTTGAATGGGGTACGGCTACCCTTGAAAGACCAGGTCCGCAGCCTGGGGGTCATTTTGGACTCCCAGCTGTCCATGGAGGCTCAGGTGTCAGCTGTGAGCCGGACAGCGCTGTATCAACAGCATCTGATACGGCGGCTGCGCCCTTTCCTTCCCGACCATCTGCTCCCATCGGTAGTACATGCCCTGGTCTCCTCTCGTTTAGACTACTGTAATGCGCTCTATGTGGGGTTACCCTTGAAGACAGTTCGGAAACTGCAGCTGGTACAGAACGCGGCGGCTCGCCTGATTAAAGGCTGCCACCAGCGAAATCACATCACTCCAGTGCTGAAGGAGTTGCACTGGTTACCAGTTGTTTTCCGGGCCAAATTCAAGGTGTTGGTTTTGACCTTTAAAACCCTATATGGTTCCGGCCCAGCCTATCTTAAGGAGCGCCTCCAGCAGCACCAGACAGGCGGCTTAACAAGATCAGCCTCGGATGGCCTTCTCTCTGTCCCATCAGCCAGGACAGCTAGACTGGTGGGGACGAGGGAGAGGGCCTTTTCTGTGGTGGCCCCCACTCTGTGGAACTCCCTCCCTAGGGAACTCCGTCATGCCCCCTCTTTAATGAGCTTCTGTTGTGCATTAAAAACGTTGTTGTTCAGGCAGGCATTTGGGGTGGGTTAGGGTATTTTAGAACATGTTTTTATTGTAGAATTTTATTGTTTTAAACTGTTTTTATTGTATGTTGAGAGAGCTTTGGCTATTGGGCGGTATAGAAATGAAATGAATGAATGAATGAATAAATAAATAAATAAATATGTTGTACATCGCCCAGAGTGGCTGGGTGACCAGCCAGATGGGCGATTAATAAATTTAATAATAAATAAATAAATAAAGTACTTCCAGGGCTGCTGGATTATCTTTTTTTGTGGGCGGAAGGAGGAAGTGACACCATAGCTCCTTCTCAGAACTGTAGGGGGATTAATCTGGGCTGCACGGGCTCCAGCACCAGCCTCAAGTAGGAATGTCAGAGGAATCCATCCTGGGGGTAGAGTCTGCCAAGCTTTCAACAGCTCAGCCCCCTAGCCCTGGACTGTGGCTTGCTTCCCCATGACCTGGCCCAACTTGATCACATCAAGTCAGGCCAGCTCACAATTTTTCCATAAATCACAATTTGTGCAAACTGCAGATTACGGCCAAAATGTGTGCAAATTACACAAATTGTCAAAATTTGAGCAAATTGCAGCTGAAATTTGCACAGATTGAAATTTCGGGGGGGGGGAGGATAAGAAAAGTTTAGTCTCACCTTTAAGACCAGGACACACAAGGTAATTTGAGCACCCCTGCATTTGTTCTAATTTCTTTTTCTAAGCAACTTTGAAATGTACAGGAATACAGCCCTCTTTTGCCTCTGGTCTCCCATTGCCCTGCTGCAAGTTAAACATGCTGATTCAAACATGTATTTGTAACTTCATTGCTCTGAACTTCACAATGGCTTTGAATTGCTCCTATAAAAACTAGCTAGTATGGCCTCAGTGTATGAACAGTTGACTTTCTTCCCTTTCTGCCTCGTCTTATTTTGTTGCAAATTAAAATAAAGGTTCAAATGAGCCATTAATGCAAAATCAGTAAGACTGCTGTGCAGTATGTTCAAGTATGGACAAGCTTTGTGTATGGTGTTTCCACATAGCCGAAGGAGCTGGTTCAGTGTAATGGCTAAGGGAGCAATCCCAGGGCCACCAAGACAGTGTCTGCTATAGGATAATGGGGATTCCCCCCTCCGAGGTCAGAGACAGCACTCCGACCTCAGAAAGGTGAGTTGGAGATCCAACCCCCGCCTCCCCTGACCCCTCACAGCCGGCATGAAAAGCACTGTGCCGGCTGGCCTCTAAGGTCAGAAAATCAACCGCGGGGGGGGGGGGAAGGAGGCATTCCAGTGGGAGGGGAGGAGACCTGAGTGGCCAGGATATGAGCTGTCCTGAGCCTCTTCCAGCCTCCTTCCCTTTCCCCTGAAGCGCTGCCGCTAGACAGGCAAAAAAGCCTATCTAGTAAAAAACGCAATGATTCAAGGAGAGAAAGGCAAAGATCCGCTGCTCAGCCTGGCAGGGCGTTAGATACACGGAAGCCTCCAAGTTCAGGGGCTTCCGTCTCACGAGGTTACAACCCATAGAATTGCACCCTAAGGCTGCAATCTTATATATACTTACCTGGTAGCAAGTCCCATTGAATTCATTGGAGCTTACTTCTTAGTAGACATGCATAGGATTGCACTGTAAGAGACTGAGCAACGAATTGGAAAGTCTGTGGTTCAAATCTTGCCTCTGCCATGAACTCAGTAGATAACTTTAAGCAAACATCTCTCTTTCAGTCTCAGACCCCTTCTATAATATCAGGATAGAAATACTGACCTCCCTTATGTAGTTGTTCTCAAGATTACGACAAGATAATGTATGTGAAACATTTTGAGTATCTGAACATGCTTCTTCGTCTTAATTAGTATTAGTAATGTGGCCACTAAACAAAACAATGTTTTTTCCCCCAAAACATGCCGGCATTATTTTAAATAATATTTTAAAATACATTATCTAACAAATAGCTACTGCATTTGTTCTCCATCTACTTTGAACAGAGATCAAATGGAGCACGCATCCATTTGAAGGGGATGAGTTGATGGATGGGTGTTAATGTTTTGCCCTTGGAATTTTACCTCGCAAGAGAAATTACTGGTTTTATTGAACAGTATCTGATAGCAGACAAGGGAAGAATTCAGGAGAGTCAAACCTCTGTGTTCTATGAACTATTTTATTGGTAGGTGAAATCTATAAACTGTGGGTCTCTTCCAGTCATTTTGAGCCCTTGTTCCAAATTAGGCAAACACTATGGAAGTTATAGCCTTTAGCGAAAAGGCTTCTTCACATGGAACTTTTATTCTGCGATTGAGATTGGTTACTCACGGAAGTTTGCAGGTCTTTTAGATGACGTTGTCAACCTCCAGGGTGTCTCCCACACTAAATGACCTTTATTCCATTTTTTGAACGATCAGAGATAATGAGCTATCAAATTACAGCATTTGAGTTCTGCCTCAGTTCCTTCCATGAAAAGAGGAAAAGCCGCAACAATAAGAGGAGCTAGACCACAGTGCCATCTAGCAGCTGTATAAGGAAACATATGGAAGACTCAGATGAGGGGGGAAAGGAAGCATGTGTAAAGGGAGTCAGTCGTGATCCTGCATTTAAAATGGAAGCAGAAAGCCCCATTTTAAATGTGGGATTTTAAGCTGGTGTAGAGATGCTCAAGGTCTTTGAGGTTATTTGCTAGAAAATTCCACCCAGACAGAGTAGTGGCCAGAGCAATGAAAACCACTTTTTTTCTTGCTAACCTGATAGCCCTGTGGTCCCATTCTTCTTGCCCTATCTGTCTATCACAACTCAAGTTTTTCAAAGACACTTCCTCTGATAAGAGTGAGAATTCCAGTTTGTCAGTCTATTTTACGCGTGAACGCATAAAATGAGAGCAAGATGTTAATTCAGGAAGATTAAAAAAGGATTTTAAAAAGTAAGAGATTCATGGTGCTTATGTAACTGTGAAAAGTCACAGCAAAAGCTACCACACCATGAAGAGAGATATGTGTTGCTCACTGTTAAAGGGGAAAAATACTTTAATTCACTTCGGGATTTTATTCTGCAATTTTATGGAAGTACATAAAACATAGAATTTGACACCAGGGGCAAAGTACAGCACCCTGAGATCCTCTGCTTTCATTTTGTTTTAAAAGCAGGTTTCTAACTCTGATGAAATCTCAGAAGTCAGACATATGGCTGAGAAAGAACTTCAGTGGCCTGAGTTAATGTTTCAGTGCCCTAAATTATGACACAGTGACCTCCATAAAGCCTTGCCTACATTAGAGTCAAACTACAGGTAAATTTAAGCAAGCTTTTTTAAAAAAGTGTGCTTAATACAGCCACTTTTAATTTCAAGAAAGAGCAGCAGCTCAGCAGCTGTTGCTGGTGAGGAGAGGTGAACAAACACTAAGTAACAACCTCTCCTCCTTTCCCTTGCACTATAGCAGAGGCTGGAAGCAGGGGGAGAGACTCACCCCACCCCCAGTGAGTAACCCAGCTCTACCACTTCTGGTAGTGATGGAGGAGGAAGTGTCCAAGCACAAGAAGGCAGCAGCTGTTTCTGTCTCCTCTCTTTAGCTCACCATCTCTAAGCACAACACAGGATGTATTCAGGCGTAGGACTCCTAGTGCTAACAGTCAAAGGGCATTGTGTAGCTACTCCATCTTTTCTTCCTTAACAGTTTTTTTCTGGCAAGGAAAAAGATGAAAGGAGTGGTGGGGAAACATGGGCCAGATCTACATGGCAACAGAATGTGAAGAGCGTTCATGTTTAACGTAGATTTTCATGAAAATGGCTTTGGTCTGTCAGGAACACAGATAGCCAAAAAAGCAGAGCATACAGCACCTTTAAACACCCTTTCATAGGTCACACTGCACATCAATCCTCCTTACTTTGGGGTTGTGTGTGTGTGTGTGGGTGTCCCACCACTTGCACTGAATGTCATCAAATATGTAGGTGCTGCTCAGCAAATGAGAGAGGCTTGTTCCCTGCCCCTGTCCACACTCCCCTCCCTGCTCAAGGAAGTTAGGAAGCACTGAATTAAGCCCCTGTAGTTTAACCCCACGCCTCTCCCCTCTCATCCACCACTGGGATATAGTGAAAGGTTAAAGATTAAAACTGCACTTTTATGAATGGAGAACACAAGCTGCATTCTATGAATGAGTCAAGCCACTATCTTGGCACATCGGAATTACGAGACTGCGCCTTTAAGAAGGGAGAAAACAGGCTGAATTCTTTGAATGAGTCAAGCTGCTATCCTGACACATCAGAATTGCGAGACTGTGCCTTTAAGAAGGGAGAAAAAAACAAGCAGAATTCTTTGAATGAATGCATAGAATGCATGCTCTAAAGGCAGCTCCTTACCCCTTCGCCATCTCTTTGGCTCGCTTTCTCGCCTCTGCTGCATACATCTGAGTAGACCTAGGGGGCTATTCTCCCCATCATTCTCTCCCGACCAGGCACGGCCAGGCACAGACTCACTCCTAGGCACACCCAGCTTGCAGGATTTAATTTAGGTGAATGGGGCACACTGTAGCTGAAGTGCGTAGAAGCTGCATGTAAGGTAAAATAGGTGCGAAAATAACTTTCAGAAGATGCGCATATTAGAGGGGGAAGTGGCCAGGTGGCTGCAGGGTGGCCACAAAGTCATGTGTCTCAAACAACCCTGAAGTGCTTTCCCTCCCCAGTAAATCACATGTGTAGATTGGCTCATGGAAGGGCTACAAATTGAAGACGGCAATGTTTGGACCCCTGCCCCAAATCCCAAATGAGGAACTGTGATTGCGCAATAATAGCCTCATCTGGAAGCACTGGATGCACTCATCTGGATCATAAACAATAAATCATTATAATAATATACCATACCAATAAGCAATGAACAATATAACATTTTCTTTACTTGCTAGCTGGATTACTTTTTCTTATCTGGACTTTGCTGAGTTCCATACCTTGGATCCTGGGAGAGATCTCCTCCAGTCTTCACTAGGGATGGCGGAGAATTTCTCCCCGAAACTTCGGGGGGCCGAGCACCAACATGTTCGGCCCCCCGAACAAGTTTCGGGGAGAAATCCTCCAAACCCCCCCCGCCCCCCGCCCCCCCTCCGGGACAGGACTTACCTTCACCGAATGTCCCTCCCAGTGGCTGGTCCGGCCGGCGGTTCGGTGGGTGTTCGAGCGGGGCGGGAGCGGCAGCCGGTCTTTTGACTGGCTGCCGCCGCCGCCATTGCAATGAAAGAAAAAAAAAAAACGCCCCCTGATAGGCTACGTGACGATTCATGTAGCCTATCACGGCTAGATTTGCAAAGTCAGCCGTGATAGGCTACGTCAATCGTCACGTAGCCTATCACGGCTGACTTAAAAAAAAAAAAGCGCATACGGATAATGGCGGCCCCCATAGGGAGCCGCCATTCCCATTCCTTATTTGGCCGCTGTAGTCTACGTAAATGTTTACGTAGACTACGGCGAAAATAAGGGCAATGCTATTTGCGTTGCCCTTATTTTCGCCGTAGTCTACGTAAACATTTACGTAGACTACGGCGACTAAATAAGGAACGCGAATGGCGGCTCCCTATGGGGGCCGCCATTAGCGTACACGCTTTTTTTTTTTTTTAAAGTCACCCGTGATAGGCTACATGACGATTGACGTAGCCTATCACAGCTGACTTTGCAGATCTAGCCATGATAGGCTACGTGAATCGTCACGTAGCCTATCAGGGGGCGTTTTTTTTTGTTTTTTTTTTAACTTTCGCGTTCGCGGCTGGGCGAGGCGGGAAGCCTCCTCCCCGGCCTGAATTTCGGCCGGGGCGAGGCGGGAAGCCTCCCCCCCAGCCTGAATTTCGGCCGGGACGAGGCGGGAAGCCTCCCCCCCCGGCCTGAACTTCGCGGGGGGAGCAGCGAAGCGCCTCCCCCCCACCGCAAACGGCCTTCGACGACAGGTAAGGGACTTTCGTCCACCCCTAGTCTTCACCTGGGTCTGCAGAAGTCTGTGCCTCAGATCTCTGCTTGGGATAGGGAGCTATAGTTTTCCTTTCCCTTAATCTTTAGGGTTACACTGTTACATACAGTGCCCTGCATAAGTATTCACACACACACCCCTTTGACTTTTCCACATTTTCTTGTATTAC
Source organism: Heloderma suspectum (assembly GCF_057233095.1). Taxonomy (NCBI): domain Eukaryota; kingdom Metazoa; phylum Chordata; class Lepidosauria; order Squamata; family Helodermatidae; genus Heloderma; species Heloderma suspectum. The sequence goes on from NC_139461.1 coordinate 173,554,830, forward strand.
AACCTGGAATTAAAATGGATTTAATTGGCATTTTGACCATTTGATTTACACAACATACTTAAAACATTGAAGGTGCAAAATGGGTGAAGGGTTTTTTTTCCAGCAATGTCTTTCTTCTTGCCACTCTTCCATAAAGCCCAGCTTTATCCAGGCGATAGTTGTCCCATGGACAGTTTCTCCCCTCTCAGCTGTGGATCTCTCCAGCTCCTTCAAAATTACCATTGGCCTCTTGGTTGCTTCTCTGACTAATGCTCTCCTTACCTGGTCACTGAGTTTTGGCGGATGGCCTTCTCTAAGCAGAGTTGCAGTTGTGCCATATTTTTTCCATTTTGTAATAATGGATTTAACGGTGCTTTGGGGGATGTTCATAGCTTGGGATTTTTTTTTTTATAACCCAACCCTGCTTCGTGCTTCTCCAGAACTTTATCCCAGACCTTTTTTGATAGCTCCTTGTCAGGGGTCCCTCTGAGCATAGGCAGTGGCAGAGTAGCTCAGATTCTGAAGAGGAACCGCAAAACGTTGGGGAGGAACGTTCCCAGACTCCTCCAGACAGGGAGAGACAAACTCCTCAGGTTTCAATAGTCCAGCTGGACAGAGAGAACCTCTCTTCACCCCCCCCCCCCCGTGAGAGACAGTGAACAGGGAGAGGTGGGGCTTGGACAGCCTGAATACTTAAGACACCAGGCGCAGACACAGGGCCAAGAGAGAGATGGCAGGGGCGGAGCTTAGGCGATCTGCCCGTTTGCCCTGGCAGGAACAGCTACGTATAGATACCTCACAAGACAGAGGGCGATCCCCCACCCCACCCCTTAAGTTGGGAAAGCGTGCCCCCTTGTTCTCAAACGGTAGGCAACTTTCAATCCTCCTGGTTTCCCTTTGAATTCCCTGAAGGCATTTCCTTTGTAGACTGTGAGTTACTGACAATTAGCATCTGTATGACCCATTGAAGTAAAAGGATTAAAGAGTCGTGGATAGAAGCCCCTTGTCTGTATTTTGATTTGGCTATTGAACAAAATAGCAGGGGCAAAAGGGATACCTGACACTCCATGGTCTTCATGATGCTGTTTGTTTAGATATGCTCTCCAACAAACTCTAGAGCCTTCCAGAAACAAGTGTATTTAAGCTGAGATCATGTGACACTTGAAATGAGCACAGGTGGACTCCATTCAACTAATTATGTGACTTCTGAAGGCAGTTGGCTGCACCAGAGCTTGCTTAGGGATGTCACAGCAAAGGGGGTGAATAGTGCTGCAATCCAGACTTTTCAATTTTTTATTTGTAGATCATTTTGTAAAATATGTAGATTTTTTCCTCACTTTGACATTATGGACTATTTTGTGTAGATCAGTGATAAATCCTAATTAAATCCATTTTAATTCCAGGTTGTAACACAACAAAATGTGGAAAAGTCAAAGGGGGGTGAATACTTATGCAAGTCATTGTAGCTGGAAGCTTTAAGAATTGCATTGAACTGGTCTGGATTGGTGGGAGTTTAGGTGGAACGGTGTAACAATTAAAACTGCTGCAAATTTTCCCTGCCATAGCATTTGAATGCCATACCTATTTCACTTGATGCTCTAATATAGTTTTCCAATATTGTTTTTCTAGTAGGCCTCAGCAAGAGTTGAACTGTAGTTTACTTTGTATTGTGTATTCTTTGCATTTAATAGTCACATGCTTTGTAGTTCATTATTACAAGTATATTTTCTGTGAAATCCTTATGTGTTTCATATTTTACTTGTGCATGTGATATTCTTTTACATTTGCTCTTCTCTATAAATTGTTTATCTCTTGAGATCTCCTGTGTGGCATGCTTTAATTTTTCATAAGTTAAAGGGCATTCAATGTTTTCCTGCTTGAATTTTAAAATGTATCTTCAAATATCCTCAGGTCAGCTCTGGTTACACTCTCTCACCCACTGGGGCAAAATAGAAACCACATTTTCAGGCTGTAGATCAGGGGTGCAGAAAGGGCAGTAGGGGCAGCATCCAAGCCTCAGACTATTTTGCATTTGATGTGGGGTGGGGGGTGGCTGGTAACACTCCAAAAAACTATGTGGGCAATGGCATGACCCAAGAAAAAAGAGAACAGGGCTCCTGTATCTTTGAGAGGAAATCATACTAAAAACATGTTTGTGGGGGCTTAAATGTTGGTAATTCATTAGGATTATATTAAATATGTATTTAGGCAAATTCTGCAAAACATGGCCCCTCCAAGAAATTCCTGACTTGTGTGGCAGATAACTTTCTCCTACAGAAAGTAGAGGAAGGAACTAGAGGACTGGCTATCCTTGACTTATCCTAACCAACAGAGATGACTTAGTGGATCAAGTAGCAGTTACAAGAACTCTGCGGGAAAGAGACCATGTTATACTTGAGTTCTTGGTTCTAAAGGAAGCAAAAGCCGAGTGTAGCCAAATGCGTACCCTGAATTTTAGAAAAGCCAATTTTAATAAACTCGGAACAATGATAAGTAAGGTCCCATGGCAGGTGACTCTAATGAGAAAAGGAGTCCAAGATGGGTGGGAGTTTTTAAAAAAGGAAATTCTCAAGGCACAATTACAAACAATTCAAACAAGAAGAAAAGGTGGAAGACAACAGAAGAAGCCAATGTGGCTTCAAAAAAAGCTTAGAGATGCCCTGAAAACAAAAAAGGACACATATAGGAAGTGGAAAGAAGGCCAAGTAACAAAGGAAGAGTACAGGCAGGTAGCACAGAATTGCAGGGATGGTGTCAGGAAGGCTTAAAGGTGAGAAAGAGCAGAGGTTAGTTAGGAATGCTAAAAGCATCAAAAAGGCTTTCTTCAGATATATTCATAATAAAAGACAGAGGAAAGAAATGGTGGTTCATCTACTAAATAAGGATGGCAAAATGATAACAGATGACAAAGAAAAGGCAGAAGTGCTCAGTTTGTACTTTGGCTCAGTCTTATCCCAAAAGAGGGTTTATGACCCCCCTGGCAAAGGCGAAGTAAAGGCTGAAGGGGCAGGACTGCAGCTTGAGATCAGTAGGCATATGGTCAAGGAACACCTAATTACTTTGAATGAGTTCAAATCTCCAGGGCCAGATGAACTGCATCCTACAGTAATGAAGGAACTGGCAGAAGAACTCTCAGAACCATTGTCTATTATCTTTGAGAAATCATGGAGGATGGGTGAAGTGCCAGATGTCTGGAGGAGGGCTAATGTTGTCCCTATCTTCAAAAAGGGGGGGGAAGGAGGAAACTGGGAACTACAGACCGGTCAGTCTGACATCAATCCCTGGGAAAATTCTGGAGCAGATTATAAAGCGATCAGTCTGTAAGCACCTTGAAAAGAATGCAGTGATTACTCAAAACCAACATGAATTTGTCAAGAACAAATCCTGCCAGATGAATCTGATCTCATTTTTTTTAATCAGATAACCTCCATTGTGGACTGTGGGAATGCTGTGGACATAATATACCTAGACTTCAGCAAAGCTTTCGACAATGTGCCCCATGATATCCTGATGAGCAAACTAGTTCAAAGTGGGCTAGATTAAACAACTATCCGGTGCAGAGGTTACGAGCAGGGTACCGCAGGGCTCAGTCCTGGGCCCAGTACTCTTTAACATTTTTATTAATGACTTGAATGAGGAGGTGCAGGGAATGCTGATCAAATTTGCAGATGACACAAAATTGGGCGGGATAGCTAATACCCTGGAAGACAGAAACAAAATTCAAAGTGATCTTGATAGGCTGGAGCGCTGGACAGAAAACAACAGAATGAAATTTAATAGGGATAAATGCCAAGTTCTGCACCTAGGAAAAAGAAACCAAATGCACAGTTACAAGATGGAGGATACGTGGCTCAACAACACTACAAGCGAGAAGGATCTTGGAATTGTTGTCGTTCACAAGCTGAATATGAGCCAACAATGTGATGTGGCTGCAAAAAGGGGAAATGCTATTTTGGGCTGCATTCATAGAAGTATACCTTCCAAATCACGTGAAGAACTAGTTCCCTTCTACTCAGCACTGGTTAGGCCTCATCTGGAGTACTGTGTCCAGTTCTGGGCACCACACTTTAAGAAGGATGCAGACAAACTGGAGAGGGTTCAGAGGACAGCAATGAAGATGATCAGGGGACTGGAAACAAAGCCCTATGAGGAGAGACTGAAAGAACTGGGCATGTTTAACCTTGAGAAGAGAAGACTGAGGGGATATATGGTAGCACTGTTCAAGTACTTGAAAGTTGTCACAGAAAGGAAGGCCGGGATCTCTACTTGATCATCCCAGGGTGCAGGACACGGAAAAATGGGCTCAAGTTACAGGAAGCCAGATTCCGGCTGAACATCAGAAAAACTTCCTGACTGTTAGAGCAATACGACAATGGAACCAATTACCTAGGGAGGTGGTGGGATCTCCCACACTGGAGGCATTCAAGATGAGGCTGGACCGCCATCTGTCGGGGATGCTCTGACTTGGATTCCTGTATTGAGCAGGGGGTTGGACTCCATGGACTTTTAGGCCCCTTCCAACCCTACTATTCTATGATTCTATGATTCTAATATTTGTTGTTCTTAGAACTGACAGCTTAACTGTAGTGGATCCTACCAGTGAAGCATGGCAGACCTAGTATATTCTATTTGCTTTGTCACACCTGTTATGCCTTTGCCAGTGGCTACTGTGCCTACTTGTAGTAGGTCCAGCAAAATGGGCCAGCAAGGCCAGCATCAAGGGTAAGCATGGTCTGGCACCTGCCAAGGTCCCACACCCCAGCAGGAGCCCACTGACAAGAACCTCCTGGACTTGCTCCTCTTCACTGTTGCAACCTGCTTGTTCACCTGCCTCTCGCTCTGGCCCAGACGATAGTGATGGTGAGAAGGAGGAGCAGGAGATGTCTGTGCCTAATTGTTCACTGGCTCTCTGCTTATCAAGGAAGCAAGTGGTAGCAACAATTAGAAAAAGGATGAAGACCAAGAACAGCTAGTTTCAATGGTGGTGAAAAAGTAGATTCAGTGAGCAAGGGGGCCCACTGGGGGTGTCTTGCCAAAGGGACCTCTAAAACCTGGATTCAGCACTGTGAACTAGCATCTTCACACCCCAAAAAATGTATGCATGAGCAATATCATTTTTTTTTTTTTTGGTAAAGACGCCTTCCTTTCCTCCCTCTCCCCACTTTCCTCTTTCCTATGATAAGCTCATTTGAGGATAACAGTGTGTGCCCAGCCATACATAAGGTAGGAGAATTACATACAAGATACAGATTTAGTACCCACCTACGTAGTGTTGCTTAAGGGTCAGCTGGAGTAGTAGTTTTGGGATGCAATCCTATGCATACTTACTTTGTGAGTAAACCCTACTGAATGCAATGGGACTTACTTTTGAGGAAATATGCATAGGATTGTGCTGTTGGTGAATAAGGTTTGAGAATACTAAACAGATGGGAAGGAATTCCACAGAAAGCAATGGAAGAGTTAAGAATTAATTATGAACATAAGAAAAGCCGGGCTGGATCATACAAGGGTCCATCTAGTTTAGCATTCTGCTCACACAGTGGACAATCAGCTGTTGACCAGGAACCCACAAGCAGGACATGAGTGCAACAGCACCCTCCTGCCCATGTTCCCCAGCAATGGGTGCACATAGGCATACTGCCTTTGATAGTGGAGGTGGCACATAGCCATCAGGGCTAGTAGCCATTGATAGCCTTGTCCTCCAGGGATTTGTCTAAACCCCTTTTAAACTGGTGGCCGTCACTACATCTTGTGGTAGTGAATTCCATAGTTTAACTATGTGATGTGTGAAGAAGCCCTGAATCTCCCAACAATTAATTGCCAACTGGGGAAAAAATGAAATCCGAAATAGTTTACATTTTTGAAGTTAAGTGGGCATTGAATAGGCAAATTACTAACAAGCCAACCTTAAAATACATTTTCAGTTTTTAAATGGTTTCGTATAGTAAATGATGATGCTTATGATAAGATTTCCCTAATAAAGTAATCTTCTGACGCAGGAGTTTTTCTTGGAAAAGCTTCCTGGGCAAAATGCCATCTCATTATAGAGCCTTTGGCAGAGCCTTTGGCAGTGTTTCGGGGCCTTTCCTTCCTGACAAAGACTTCTGGTAAGTTTGCCTCTTCTCCATGATTTTTTTTTATGTTGTAGTTTTAATTCAGTAAGCCAACTCAAAAAAGTATGCACATGTTTGAGATCTCCAAATCTCTTCATCAGGGAAGATGTTAGAAAAAGCTGATGATGGAAGGGAATAAGGTTGTGGTGGTGGTGGGTCTAACTTGATGTTGCAGACCTCCACCTCCCACATTTCATCCTAAGTCTCAGACCATGCAGAGTCAGAGTCTTAAGATGAAATGGGGAGGAGGGGGTCTGCAGCATCAAGTCAGACTTTTTCTCTCTCTCTTACCTCTCCCTGACTTGGGGCACAATCCTATGGCCACTAGTCAGCCGAAATCTAACCATGAATGCAGGGCAGCTGAAGCACGGAGGGGACGATCCAATGCCATGCATTGGATAGGCAGTCACCTCTGAGTTCGGAGGCGGCCGGCTATCCCAATAGGATGGTGCCCTTGATGTACTTGTTGTTCTTTAGAGCCAATGCTGGCTGCCCTTCAGAGCTTACAAATCTGAGAAGGGCTGTGGCTGGAAACTCCTTTTTGATATGGCCCTCTTTGTAGGGGGTTTCTTCATAATACGTATGCAGCTGTTACTCATGTGCCGTGTACCGTCCAGACAGCAGCCATCAACTAAGGTGACTGCTTATGCATTGCCAAAAAACAAAAGCAAAAACAAAAAAAGGACAAAAGAGAGCATGTTGTTGTTGTTGTTCAGTCGTGTCCGACTCTTCGTGACCCCATGGACCAGAGCACGCCAGGCCCTCCTGTCCTGCGCTCTCTCCCGGAGTGTGCTCAAGTCCATATTCATTGCAATGGTGATGCTATCTAGCCATCTCATTCTCTGCCGTCCCCTTCTCCTTTTGCCTTCAGTCTTTCCCAGCATCATGGTCTTTTCAAGAGAGTTTTCTCTTCGCATTAGGTGGCCAAAATATTGGAGCTTCAACTTCAGTATCTGTCCTTCCAATGAGCACTCAGGGTTGATTTCCTTTAGGATGGACTGATTTGACCTCCTTGCAGTCCAGGGGATGCGTAAGAGTCTTCTCCAGCACCACAGTTCGAAAGCATCAATTCTTTGGCACTCAGCCTTCCTTATAGTCCAGCTCTCACAGCCATACATTACTACTGGGAAAACCATAGCTTTGATTAGACGGACCTTTGTCGGCAAGGTGATGTCTCTGCTTCTTATCATGCTGTCTAGGTTTGCCATAGCTTTCCTCCCAAGGAGCAAGCGACTTTTAATTTCATGGCTACAGTCACCATCTGTGGTGATCTTGGAGCCCAAGAAAGTAAAATCTGTCACTGCTTCCATTTCTTCCCCTTAGGGTTGGCGGAGAATTTCTCCCCGAAACTTCAGAGGGCCGAGCGCCAACGTGTTCGGCCCCCCGAACAAGTTTCAGGGAGAAATTCTCCGCCCCCCGCCCCCCGCCCCCCCCCCAGGACGGGACTTACCTTTGCCGAATGTCCCTCCCAGCGGCGGGTCCTGGCGGCGGTTCGTCGGGTCTTTGTCAGGGGCGGGGGCGGCAGCCGATCTTTCGACCGGCTGCCGCCGCCGCCATTCCAATAAAACTAAAAAAAAAACAACACCCCCGTGATAGGCTACGTGACGATTAACGTAGCCTATCACGGCTAGATTTGCAAAGTCAGCCGTGATAGGCTACGTAAATCGTCACGTAGCCTATCACGGGTGACTTTAAAAAAAAAAAAGCGCCTACGGATAATGGCGGCCCCTATAGGGAGCCGCCATTCCCGTTCCTTATTTGGTCGCTGTAGTCTACGTAAAGATTACGTAGACTATGGCGAAAATAAGGGCAACGCTATTTGCGTTGCCCTTATTTTCACCGTAGTCTATGTAAAGATTTACGTAGACTACAGCGACCAAATAAGGAACGCGAATGGCGGCTCCCTATGGGGGCCACCATTTGCGTACGCGCTTTCTTTTTTTTTTTTAAAGTCACCCGTGATAGGCTACGTGACGATTTACGTAGCCTATCATGGCTGACTTTGCAGATCTAGCCGTGATAGGCTACATTAATCATCATGTAGCCTATCACGGGGGCATTTTTTTTTTTTAACTTTTAATTTCGCGGCCAGGTGAGAGGCAAGGCGCCTCCTCCCCGGCCTGAATTTCGGCCGGGCGAGGTGGGAAGCCTCCCCCCCCAGCCTGAACTTCGGGGGGAGAGCAGCGAAGCGCCTCCCCCCCACCGCAAAAAGCTGCGAGACCAGGTAAGTGGGTTTCGTGCACCCCTACCTTCTATATGCCAGGAAGTGATCAGGCCAGATGCCATGATCTTAGTTTTTTTAATGTTGAGTTTCAAACCAGCTTTTGCACTCTCCTCTTTCACCCTCAACAAGAGGCTCTTGAGATCCTCTTCACTTTCTGCCATTAGGGTGGTATCGTCTGCATATCGGAGGTTGTTGATAATTCTCCCAGCAATCTTAATTCCGAGCTGTGATTCATCCAACCTGGCGTTTCTCATGATGTACTCTGCATATAAGTTAAATAAGCAGGGTGACAATATGCAGCCTTGTCGTACTCCTTTCCCAGTTTTGAACCAATCGGTTGTTCCATGTCTGGTTCTTACTCTTGCTTCTCGACCCTCATACAGGTTTCTCAGGAGACAGGTAAGGTGGTCTGGTACTCCCATCACTTTAAGAATTTGCCACAGTTTGTTGTGATCCACACAATCAAAGGCTTTAGCGTAGTCAATGAAGCAGAAATAGACGTTTTTCTGGAATTCTCTTGCTTTCTCCATGATCCAGCGAACGTTGGCGATTTGATCTCTAGTTCCTCTGCCTCTTCGAAATCCCGCTTGTACTTCCGGTAGTTCTTGGTTCACATACTGCTGAAGCTTAGCTTGTAGGATTTTGGGCATCACCTTGCTGGCATGTGAGATGAGCGCAATTGTGCGGTAGTTTGAACACTCTTTGGCATTGCCCTTCTTTGGAATTGGAATGTAAACTGACCTTTTCCAGTCTTGCGGCCATTGTTGAGTGTTCCTAATTTGTTGGCATATTGAATGCAGCACTTTAACAGCATCATCTTTTAGGATTTTAAATAGCTCGGCTGGAATACTGTCATCTCCGCTAGCTTTGTTGTTACTAATGCTTCCTAAGGCCCACTTGACTTTACTCTCGAGGATGTCTGGCTCAAGTTCAGTGACCGCACTATCATGGCTATCAGGGACATTCAGATCTTTCCTGTATAGTTCTTCTGTGTATTCTTGCCACCTCTTCTTAATCTCATCTGCTTCTGTTAGGTCCCTGCCTCCTTTGTCCTTTATCATGCCCATCTTTGCACAAAACGTTCCTTTGATATCTCCGATTTTCTTAAAGAGATCTCTAGTCTTTCCCATTCTATTGTTTTCCTTGATTTCTTTGTATTGTTCATTTAAGAAGGCCTTCTTGTCTCTCCTTGCTATTCTCTGGAACTCTGCATTCAGTTGGATATATCTTCCCCTTTCTCCCTTGCTTTTTGCTTCCCTTCTTTCCTCAGCTACTTGTAAAGCCTCATCAGACAGCCACTTTGCTTTCTTGCATTTCTTTTTCTTTGGGATGGATTGAGTTGCTGCCTCCTGAACAATGTTACGGACCTCCGTCCAGAGTCCCTTAGGCACTCTGTTTATCAGGTCTAATCCCTGAAATCTATTCCTCACCTCCACTGTATATTCATAAGGGATATGATTTAGGTCATACTTGAATGGTTTAGTGGTTTTCCCTATGTTCTTCAATTTAAGCTGAAATTTTGCAATAAGAAGCTCATGATCTGAGCCACAGTCAGCTCCAGGTCTTGTTTTTACTGACTGTATAGAACTTCCCCATCTTTGGCTGCAAAGGACATAATCAATCTGATTTCGATATTGACCATCTGGTGATGTCCATGTGTATAGTCGCCTCTTGTGTTGTTGGAAAAGAGTGTTTGCTATGATCAGCGTGTTCTCTTGGCAAAACTCTATTAGCTTTTGACCTGCTTCATTTTGTACACCAAGGCCATGCCTGCCTGTTATCCCGGTGATTTCCTGACTTCCTACTTTAGCATTCCAATCCCCTATGATGAAGAGGACATCTTTTTTTGGTGATAGTTCTAGAAGGTGTTGTAGGTCTTCATAGAACCCATCAACCTCAGCTTCTTCGGCATCAGTGGTTGGGGCATAGACTTGAATTACTATGATGTTGAATGGTTTGCCTTGGATTCGTACTGAGATCATTCTATCGTTTTTAAGATTGTACCCCAGTACTGCTTTTCCCACCCTTTTGTTGACTGTGAGTGCTTCTCCATTTCTTCTAAGGGATTCTTGCCCACAGTAGTAGATATGATGGTCACCTGAATTAAATTCGCCCATGCCTGTCCATTTTAGGTCGCTGATTCCCAAGATGTTGATGTTCAATCTTGCCATCTCATGTTTGACCACCTCCAGCTTACCTTGATTCATTGATCTTACATTTCAGGTTCCTAAACAATATTGTTCTTTACAGCATCGGATTTTCTTTTCACCACCAGACACATCCACAGCTGAGTGTCCTTTCGGCTTTGGCCCAGCCGCTTCACTCTTTCTGGCACTACTTGAAAATTCCCTCTTCTCTTCCCCAGTAGTATATTGGACACCTTCCGACCTGAGGGGCTCATCTTCCGGCGTCATCTCTTTTAGCCTTGTGATACGTTCCATGGGGTTTTCTTGGCAAGAATACTGGAGTGGGTTACCATTTCCTTCTCCAGTGGGCCACATTTTGTCAGAACTCTCTGCCATGACCTGTCCGTCTTGGGTGGCCCTGCATGGCATAGCTTATGGCTTCACTGAGTTACGCAAGCCCCTTCGCCACAACAAGGCAGTGATCCATGAAGGGGAAAAGAGCGCATAGATAGCATAAAATGTACATATAGTAATAATTACGCTAATTTAAACAGCAGTACAGTACATCGCACCATAGTTGGGAAGACTGTGACCTGTGTTCTTGCTTTATCTGCTTTCCAGGCTTATGGGCAACTTCAAAGTCCTTCTGATGGTTCTTTATCTTTAAACTGGCCTTGGGCTAGACAGACCTTCAAACAGAGGACTGTCCTCTGAGACCCCGTCAAATAGAGGACCGTCCTCAGTATTTATTTATGTATTTTATCATATGACACATTCACATCACGTTACAATAAAAACACAGAGCATAATAAATAGAAAATAGAAAATATAGACAGGAAGATCACAAACGTATGTCTAGGTTACAGATACAGTTTTTTGCTTCAGTTGTCACAGCCAGGAAATCAGCAAAGTCTCCATTGTAGGCTTGGTTTTGACACTCTTGTCACTATGTGTTGGGTAGTTTGTTTTTCAGCCCCACAATCACAACTTGATGATGTTGTTTTGCCCCATTTATAAAGGGCATCTGCACATCTACCATGATCTGTGTGAATTCGGTTCAAGGTTGTCCATATCGCATGGGGCTGGTCAAATCCAGGTGGTTTTTCCAAGATGCAGGGCAAGCTTCGGCACTATGGAGGACAGTTTCCTAGCCAATGTTTTTTCCACTTGTTGTGGATATTAAAATTATCTTCTAGAAGAGCTTTAGTGGTAGAAATGGCTGGATGTCTCGATCTTAGCCTGTTTCGCTCCAAGTAGGTTACATCATTTAATATTGGTAGCTAGAGATTGTCAATAATCTTCCGATATTCTTGAAGAAGGGTACTCTTTCATCTTGCATCCAGAGGTGGTATGTGGCTCAAAACAGGCAGCCAATATGTGGGAGTAGGTCATATCATCCCACTAACAATGCGCATTGACTCATGCAGTTGAGTATCGATCTTTCTTGTGTACGGACTATTAAGCCACACTGGGGCACAGTACTCTGCTGTTGAGTAAACCAGACTGAGTGTGGTTGTTCTCAGCATATTCACTGTCGAGCCCCAGCTAGTGCCGCATAATTTGTGTAGAATGTTATTTCTACTTCTCAGTTTGGCAGCAGTCTTCATCAGGTGTTCTTTATAAGAAGGGTCTTATCCAGTGTGACCCCAAGATATTTGGGATGCATGTTATGATTGAGCTGGTTTCCCTTAAATTGAACATTGAGCTCTCTGTCTGCTGATCTATTACATAGGTGGAAGCATGTTACTTCCGTCTTTGTTGGATTGGGCTGTAACCTCCACTTACGAAAGTATTTATCCAGTATGTCTAGATTGGAAGTGAGGACATCTTCAGTTGTCTCAAGGGATTTATGTTGTGTGGCTATAGCCCAATCATCCGCATAGCCAAACTTCCTAGACTTTGTGTGTGGTATGTCAGCTATGTATAGATTGAAAAGGAGAGGTGCAAGAACCAAGCCTTGTGGTAGTCCGTTGTTTAAAATTTTAGGGACGCTGGTATCCTCTCCTATAGTCACAGAGAAAGTTCTTCCAGCAAGTATATTATCAATAAGTCGGGTAGTTTTTCGGCATGAGGTTACTTGTATTAATTTATAAAGTAGTCCATGTCTCCACACTGTATCATATGCTGCACTTAAATCTATGAAGACAACTAACATTTTTTGCTTTGATTGGTATCCTGCTTCTATATAGGTTGTTAGTGAAAGCACTTGATCAGCACAACTTTGTGTGGGGCGAAATCTAGCTTGTTCCACTGGAATTATCTGGAGTATCTTTAGGCTGATTCTATTATACAGAAGCCTTTCAAGAAGCTTATAGACAGTGCTTAGTAGTGTGATTGGTTGGTAGTTCTTTGGTTGGTCATTTATTTTTCCTGGTTTGAGTATTGCAATGATTTTTGCTTGCTTCATCTTGTGTGGTATTATACCTGTTTCCATAATATCCTAAAAGAATTTTGCCAACCATCTTTTTGCATATTTTCCACAGGTCAGGAGGAATTAAGGATGTATACCATCATGTCCAGGTGCCTTGCCAGCTTTTATGTCCTTGAGTGCGTTTGTAATTTCAAAGGGGGGGAAAGGGCATGAATATTCAGATTGTTCAGGACAAGCAGTTTTGAGAGCACTTAAGTTTTTGTCTAATTTGTCTTGTCCTCAGTAAAGTAGGGCACATGGCCACCCTACCCACAAGGAGTGAGGGCAGAGGTCACATTTAGTGCAGACACCGACTGACTGGACACTGCGGCTCTATAAATAAACTCTGGCTCTCTCCACACTTCCCACACCATTCATACTTGGATAAATCATCATGTTTCCTCCCCCTTTAGTTGATCTCAAAAACCTTAATTAAAGAACAACAACCCTCTTGTCTTAGGGCCAAAAGTTTCTGTAGTCACTAACTCAGCCAGGCCCAACAAAAAAATCATTTTGTGCAATTTGGAGTCAACATTCCAAGCATGGCTGTTTTATTAACACACACACAAGCAAACACACAAACACGCAGCACCACCATCATCACCTGACTTGTGTGGCGGATAACTTCCTCCTGCAGAAAGTAGAGGAAGGAACTAGAGGATCGGCTATCCTGGACTTGATCCTAACCAACATACATGACTTAGTGGATAAAGTAGCAGTTACAGGAGCTCTGGGGGAAAGCCACCAAGTTGTACTTGAGTTCTTGGTTCTAAGGGAAGCAAAAACTGAGCGTAGTCAAACGCATACCCTGGATTTTAGGAAAGCTGATTTTAATAAACTCAGAACAATGATCAGTAAGGTCCCATGGCAAGCGACGCTAACGAGAAAAGGAGTCCAAAATGGGTGGGAGCTTTTAAAAAAGGAAATTCTCAAGGCACAATTAAAAACAATTCAAACAAGAAGAAAAGGTGGAAGACAACAGAAGAAGCCAATATGGCTTCACAAAAAGCTTAGAGATTACCTGAAAACAAAAAAGGACACATATAGGAAGTGGAAAGAAGGCCAAGTAACAAAGGAAGAGTACAGGCAGGTAGCACAGAATTGCAGGGATGGCGTCAGGAAGGCTAAAGCTGAGAACGAGCTGAGGTTAGCGAGGGATGCTAAAAACAACAAAAAGGCTTTCTTCAGCTACGTGCATAGTAAAAGGCAGAGGAAAGAAATGGTTGCTCAGCTATTAAATAAGGATGACAAAATGATAACAGATGACAAAGAAAAGGCAGAGGTGCTCAATTCGTACTTTGGCTCAGTCTTCTCCCAAAAGAGGGTTTATGACCCCCCAGCAAAGGCGAAGTACAGGCTGAAGGGGCAGGATTGCAGCTTGAGATCGATAGGCATATGGTCAAGGAATACCTAATTACTTTGAATGAGTTCAAATCTCCAGGGCCAGATGAACTGCATCCTAGAGTAATAAAGGAACTGGTAGAAGAACTCTCAGAATCGCTGTCTATGCTCTTTGAGAAATCATAGAAGACAGGGGAAGTGCCAGATGACTGGAGGAGGGCTAATGTTGTCCCTATCTTCAAAAAGGGTAAAAAGGAGGAACCTGGGAACTACAGACCAGTCAGTCTGACATCAATCCCTGGGAAAATTCTGGAGCAGATGATAAAGCAATCCATCTGTAAGCACCTTGAAAACAATGCAGTGATTACTGGAAGCCAACATGGATTTGTCAAGAACAAATCCTGCCAGACGAATCTGATCTCATTTTTTTATCAAGCAACCTCCGTTGTGGACTGTGGGAATGCTGTAGACATAATATACCTCGACTTCAGCAAAGGGCTCCTTGGAGGTCTCTCTCTGTCTAAACCAGTAGCCAAGTCCAGACACAGACAAAGGAATTCCTTTCAAAGCTTTATTCTTCTTTTACAACTTAATAACTATACCGATTGCAACTAGATCTGAGCAGCACAGTACCTATGCCCTAAGTTGGAACAGTTGGTCCCCATTTGAAAGGGAATTACTGGCAGACCCCTGAACTTAAGGACTAGGGAGAGTCCCTCCCCTTTTTCCTTGGAGCCTCTGGGCGCAGCCGTTGTTTGCGCGCCAACCTGGCACTTCGCCTCCTTTCCGCGCCCTCCATCTGGCGCCGCTCTCTGCGTTGGCATCGCATGTCCACCAAGTCTGCTATCCACGCTCTGTCACTCCCTGGACTGCTAACTAAACTAGGAATGCGGGTGGGAGGAATCTCCGTCAGCTGTTGGTCCTGGGAAAGAGGAGCGACTGCTCTTCCTCAGAATCAGAACTACTCTGGGATTCTATGGGCTCAGTGTCCACCCTGACACCCAGTGGCCAGATGTCCAGCTGTGGGCGGCCCCAGCTGGCAGCTCTGCAGAATCTCCGTGGAGCGGAGCCAGCCGGAGAGAATTTTGGGGGGAAGGACGGAGCGCCTCCCCCCCCACCGCGAATGTCACCCTTTGAAAAGGTAAGTGACTTTCATACATCCCTAATGATTCTATGATCTCCTTGTGCCGCAGTTAGCCTTGGGAAAAGCCTTCCATTAAATCCAATAGAAGGCATTTTCGAAGTGTAATTGTAGCACAGGGGGTGAGGGGGGATTGCAGCTGGGGAGGAAAGGGTCAACTCTCTCTTCATTGCACGCTGCAAGGCCCACTCCCCACCCCCTGGAAATTGCACGAACCAATCATATTGCAGATAATGGAAGGGGTTTTTGAAGCCTAGTTGCAGCACGGGGGGCAATTTGGGGGATGCTCAGGGCTCCTTCACACGGAGCTTTTATCCTGTGATTGAAATTGCTCTTTCATGGAAGTTTGTGGACTCTTTACATGACACTGTGACCCTGCCATGACTCTTCTGCACTAAACGCCCTTTGTTCCGTTTTTAAATAGATCGCAGATAATGAGCTATCAAATCACCCCGTTGTGTTCTGCTTGAGTTCCCTCCGTGAAACGAGGAAAAGTGGCAAGAAGAGGAGCGAAATCAATGAAAGATAACGGAAGACCCAGATATGGGGAAAAGGAGGGGGGAAGGGGAAGGGGAAAAGAAAGCGGGTGAAAAAGGGAGTCGTGATCCTGCATTTAAAACGGAAGCAGAAAGCCCGTTTTAAATGCAGGATTTTAGGCTGGTGTAGAGATGCCCTATGTCAGGGGAAGGGTTAACCCCCCCCTACCCCTATGACGTGAGCCTGCTCCATGCTGCAGTTAGCCTTGAAAAAAGGCTTACATTTTTTTCAAGCCTAACTGCAGCACTGCGGGGGGTGAGATCTCTGTGTGTGTCTGTGTGTGCACGCGCTATGTGTGAGAATGTGTACCTGTGAATGCGTGTTATGTGTGAGCCAATGAGTGTGTGCGAATGGGTGGGTGTGCTGTGGGAACAAACGGGTGTGTTATGTGTGAGAATGGGTATTTATTTATGTATTTATTTGTTACATTTTTTCCTGCCCAATGGCCAAAGCTCTCTGGGTGGTTCACATATGTGTGTATGTTATATGTAGATGCATATGAATATGTGTGTGTGTGGATCTGTTCTGTGTGGGGTGGCCCCACCCACTTTTTGTGTGGGGGGGGTGCCACTGGCGTGTAGCCCCTAGAAGGTTCCTTGGGACAGAATGTGGCACTCTGTCCAAAACATTCCCCTAGCCCTTTTGTAGGCCTTACTGAAAAGGGTGTGCATGAAGCTCTTTGAAATGTCTAAAAGTCCAGTGTAAGTACCAAATGGTGGGTAGACCGCCTTTCAGCAAAAATAATAAGAACTTATTATTTCTTAATAAGTGAAATGAATAATAAAATAATAAGAACCATCCTGGATCAGACCAAGGGTCCATCTAGCGCAGCATTCCGTTCACACAGTGGCCAACCAGCTGTCAATGGGAAACCCATTAGCAGAATATGAGTGCAACAGCACCCTCCCATCCATGTTCCCCAGCAATTGGTGTATACAGGCTCACTGCCTCTGGTTCTGGAGGTAGCATAGAGCCATCAGGACTAGTAGCCATTGATAGACTTCTCCTCCAGGAATTTGTCTAACCCCCTTTTAAAGCCGTCCAAACTGGTGGCCATCACTACATCCTGTGGTAGCAAATTCCATAGTATGACTATGCGCTGTGTGAAGGAGTCCCTCCTTTTATCTGCCCTGAATCTCCCACCAATCAGCTCCACGAGATGACCCTGGATTCTAGTATTAAAAGAGAGGGAGAAAAATGTCTCCCTATCCACATTCTCCACACCGTGCATAATTTTGTACACCTCTATTGTGTCTCCCCTTACTCTCCTTTTTTCCAAGCTAAACAATCCCAGCTGTTGTAACCTTCCCTCATAGGGGAGTTGCTCCAGGCCCTTGATCATTTTAGTTGCCATTTTCTACACTTTTTCCAGTACTGCAATTTTTTTTTTTTTAGGTGTGGTGACCAGAGCTGTATATAGTATTCTAAGCGTGGTTGCACGATAGATTTATATAAGGGCAGTATGATATTGGCAGTTTTATTCTCAATTCCTTTCCTAATTATGCCTAACATGGAGTTTGCCTCTTTTATAGCAGCTGCACACTAGGTTGACATTTTCCTCGAACTGTCCAGCGCAACCCCTAGATCTCTTTCTTGATCGGTCACTGCTAGCACAGATCCCATCAGGAGCTTCTGTACATCAGCCTAAAATCCTGCATTTAAATGAGGCTTTCTGCTTTCATTTTAAATTAGGGATGGACGAAAGTCACTTACCTGTCCTCGAAGCTTTTCGCGGTGGGGGGGAGGCGCTTCGCTGCTCCCCCCACGAAGTTCAGGCCAGGGGGGGGAAGCTTCCCGCCTCGCCCAGCCGAAATTCAGGCCAGGGGGGAGGCTTCCCGCCTCGCCCGGCCGAAATTCAGGCCGGGGAGGAAGCGCCTCGCCTCGCCCGGCCGCGAACTAAAAAGTTTTTTTTGTTTTTTTTAAACGCCCCCGTGATAGGCTACATGACGATTAACGTAGCCTATCACGGGTAGATCTGCAAAGTCAGCCGTGATAGGCTACGTGACGATTAACGTAGCCTATCACGGGTGACTTTAAAAAAAAAAAAAGCGCGTATGCAAATGGCGGCCCCCATAGGGAGCCGCCATTCGCGTTCCTTATTTGGTCGCTGTAGTCTACGTAAATCTTTATGTAGACTACAGCGACCAAATAAGGAACGGGAATGGCGGCTCCCTATGGGGGCCGCCATTATCCGTACGCGCTTTTTTTTTTTTTAAGTCACCCGTGATAGGCTACGTGATGATTTACGTAGCCTATCATGGCTGACTTTGCAAATCTAGCCGTGATAGGCTACGTTAATCATCACGTAGCCTATCACGGGGGCGTGTTTTTTTTTTTTTGTCTTTTATTGGAATGGCAGCGGCGGCAGCTAGTCAAAAGACCGGCTGCTGCTCCCGCCCCGGACGAAGACCCGACGAACCGCCGGCCGGACCCGCCGCCGGGAGGGACATTCGCCAAAGGTAAGTCCCGTCCTGGGGGTGTGTGCGGGGTGCGGGGGGTGCGGAGAATTTCTCCCCGAAACTTGTTCGGGGGGCCGAACACGTTGGCGCTCGGCCCCCCGAAGTTTCGGGGAGAAATTCTCCGCCAACCCTATTTTAAATGCAGAATCATGACGGACTCCCTTGTGCTTCCTTCTCCCCCTTTTCCCCCTTCCATATGTTCCATTATGCAGCCGCTAGATGGCACTGTTGTCTAGCTCGTCTTATTGTAGGGTTTCCTCTTTTCACAGAGGGAACTCAAGTGGAACTCAAGTGTGGACTCATTATCTCTGATCTTTTAAAAAATAGTATAAAAGTCATTTAGTGTGGGAGATGCCCTGGAGGTTAACAGCATCATCTAAAGGACCCGCAAACTTCCGTGAGTAACCAATCTCAATAGCAGGATAAAAGCTCCATGTGAAGAAGCCCCAGTTTATACTTGGTTGGGATTTTTTGCCCCAACATGTATCACTTTACACTTGCTTACATTGAACTGCATTTGCCATTTAGAGGCCCATTCTCCCAGTTTGGAGAGACCCTTTTGGAGCTCCTCACAATCCCTTTTTGTTTTAACCACCCTAAATAATTTGGTGTCATCAGCAAAGCTGGCCACTTCACTGCTCCCTCCTAATTCCAGATCATTTATGAAGAAGTCAAAAAGCATTGGTCCCAATACAGATCCCGCTGGGAGCCCACAATAGTATTGTGACAGAACTGTATAGATTGAGCTTCCCTCAAAATAAGGTTTTCACCCCAAACACATGGGGTTTCAACATTTCTTCATAATAAATTGTTTCTTAGCATCTCTTGAGATTCTCTCCTCTTCTACTCCCATTACTTATTGGCACTGCCCTCCATTTTTCTTCTTCGTCGTCTTTATTGTTACACAAAGACCAGGTCATTCTTCATTTGTTTTGTCATAACAAAAGCCACAGGCAGAAGCACAAGATGCAGAACACTGAAATCAGCTCTGTATGACTCCAACTTCTTATTTGATGTACAAATGAACAATAAGTTGTCTTACCTATAAAAAGAAATGGTTTTCTGTGTGGTGCTTTTCCATTTGATTATATTTATTATTGCATAGCCAAGACGAGCACAATGCAAACCATGTCACAAGAACACTCAGCATCACTCAAGAGAAGAAGAAAAGAATCCCTGCTGAGAAAGATGTGGTGGTATTTAGGAGAGCAGTGTGGGTGTCACAATATGTAGAATTTTTAATATTGATGCCACCAAGAAGTCGAACCATGCCCTCTGCAAAAGATTTCACATATATCTCCTTTCACAGTGAACAAGTTTGTCAACTACTTAGCATTCACACATCCTTCTCTGCTGATGGAGCAATCACCAGATTAGTCTAGGCAGTCTTGAATGTTTATAAACCAAAGACTGGATGGACAGGCTAACACCACAATCCTCAGAAACAGTAACTTTGTTTTCCAGGTACTTGTAATCTCCAGATCCTTCACCTTTTTATTGTTTTGTCCATAGATGTGTACCAGAGGTGGTACACCCCGTAATTTTATACCTGAGCCCCCTACCTATGCTTCAGACCCATGCTTCTATCACAAACCAGGGTCTGGAATCCCGGGTGGGATGGGGAACAGCTGGAGGAGAAATCTTAAGGGGAAAGCACCCCCTCCTAAGGTGATGAGGGGATGACGCTTTACTGTTCTCTCCCCTTCTGGATGCTCCCCCTCCAACCTCAATAACCTTGGAGGCTTAACTGCAGTCCCCTTGGGTGTGCGAATACTGCTAATAAATGGCAGGACAATCGATGGAAAGGCATAATCTCTGAGCTAATTTGGGAAGAACATGCTGACAGTTTGTATTATTGAAGCCTGGTTGGACAAAGGGGAAGTGTTCAGGTGCAGCATGGCTTGAGGGGCAGAGAGTTGGGCAGGGGGTAGCCTTGATCCATACGAGTTCTGTCTCCCTGATCATCTATCCTGTCTAACAGTCCATCAGTTTGAGTGCCTGGATTTGGTTTTGAGAACCAGAAGCAGGATATGGATTCTGATGGTGTATTGCCTGCCCCGCTGCTGCCCAATAGTCCTAGTTCCCAAGGATGGAGTCTTGGAAGTGGTGTTGAAGACCCCAAAGCTAATGGTCTTGGAGAACTTTAACATTCACACCAAGGCCACTTCTGGGGTGGCTCAGGATTTCATGGCTTCCATGACTGCAGAATACATCCAGTCTAGACAAATCTAGACACATCCAGAATACATCCATTCTAGATAAACTATATTAAATCAGATCTATTGCATAAGCATAAGATAACATTCAAATGTATTCTAGTCTCTTGAATTTCCCTTTTCAGTCAATTGTCCACCTCTATCAGAAATTAGAAGCTCACTCAAATCCCTCAGCCTTTTGAATGGTTGGTACAATGCTAAGTGAACATAACTATTGATTTCAAGAATGGATGACTGAAAGACTGTTTTATTTTTTATCTCCATGGCCAGCCAAGTACCTGTCCATCTTGTTGCTAATGTGGTTTGTGGCAGACACTGAACACCCCAAAGACATTTGAAGCCAGGAGGATATTGGCAAATTTCCTGGAATTTGAGCAATTTTTAATAGATGTGGGAACATCCAGAAAAACAACTTCCCCAGACTTTCCCACAATGAGGTGACTGGACTTTGTACCCTAAGGTCATGTAATACATAACCCTCATTGGGCATGAGGCTATAACTAGGGATGCCAGTCTGAGGGTTTGATCTGAAGGTTCAGGGTTTTTCTTTTCTCAGGATCTCTGAGGCAGGGGTGTCCTCCAGATGTTTTGGACTACAGTTCCCATCAGCCCCAGTCAACATGGACAATGATGGGGATATGGAAGTTGTCATCCAAAACATCTGGGGGGCTTGCCTAACCCTGCTGTAAGGGAAAGATAAACTCTCAGAGTGCAGGCCAGATTCAAGGGAAGGCAGGCTATTTTCTGCTTGGTTTGAAAGTTGTTGCTTTTACCTTAATTACGGGAGCCCTGTGTCGTCCATGGGGCACTAGGTACAGCCAGACTCTCCCCCGACCCCTCTTCCTCTTTCCTCAGCATGTGACACTTGGCTCTACTCCTGTCGCCACCATGCTCCACTCTCTGCACTGCTAGGCACCACCCTGTGGCTCCTAGGCTCCACTTCCTAGGGTGCCTCCGGATGGAGGGCTCCTAGCACTGCGCTCCCAGTCAAAAGGCATTGTGCAGCGCTTCATCTTTCCCTCCTTAATGGATGGAAGAAGTAGTGAGGAAACACAGGAACTTACAAGTTGAAGACAGCAACATCTGGAGGTGCTTCTAAATTAGGCTTTTATCATGCCATCACCCAGCCTCGTTCACAGAATTTTACGGGGCATCCTCCAGAGGTGGTCGAATTCCACTTGTAGCCTTTCTATGTTTCCCCACTGCTTCTTCAGTCTTGTTTCTTACTGCAGAAAATCTGTTAAGGGGAAAAAAAAAAAAAGAGAGACAGAATTGCTGCACAGTGCCTTCTAACTGTAGTGCTAGGAGACCTCTGTCTGGAAGCATCTTGGATCCCCCTGTAAAATTCCATACTCGGTTATACAATAGAAGCCTCATCTTGAAGCACCCCCTGAGTAAATGGAATCACCCCAGAAAGCATCTCCATGTAGACAAGGCAAAGGTCTGAGCCTCAGAAGGTTTGGCAGTCCTCACCATAATACAGAAAAGATTGTTGGTCCTCCTTCTATCCAAAGCCATCCCAGTGTCACCGGTATATACCTTTGCTCCCCCAGCCCAAATGTTGGAGCCACTGTACAACCATCTCCCAGTCCAGTGTAAGCATCCATTGTCCTTGAGGAAGAGGGAATGATGATTACATCGCTTGGCCTTTACACTCAACATCCATGGGTTGATTAGAATGTCAGCATAGGAGCCTATGGGCATAGACCTGTTGTACACAGACATGAATTGCATGATCTGCACACTGCAATTTTTGCAGAGTATTTTTTATTTATTATTATTTCATTTATATCCCACCTTCCTTCCATTGTGGAACTCAAGGTGGCTACATGTGGTTCCCAGGTGGTCTCCCCTCCAAGCACTGACCAGTCCCAGACGCTCTTAGCTTCAGCAAGGTGGCTGCCTCATGTGCCTTCAGACTATGCTCAGGGACCATACAGAGTATAGAGCGAGAGATTGAATTGTACACATATTGGGGATCTATGTGCATAGGCCACAATGCTATAACAAACATGTGGATGTTGGCTGTGCAAGGAGGGTGAGGAGAGGAGATATAATCACACCCCCTCCCCCCATTATATACAGTGAATGTCTGGTATTCAGACATGCCAGTCAAGCAATGTTGAAGGTGGGTATATAAGAAACCAAGGGGCATGATCCGAAGAGTTTAAGGCAGGGGCTACTTTTCTTTAAAATAGCCCCTTTTTGCCGCTGCCATGCCACACAGCAAACCGCAGCTTCTCATTTTTAAAAACAGGCTTTCTTTCCTACTGCAGCGTCACTGAATTTCGGCAGCGGTGGAACACTGGTTTAGGGAGTGGTTTGTCTTCTCCTTCCCTCAGTTTGAATTGTTTATACCAGAGGAAATAATATAAATAATATATTGTTTTATATAGAGGAAATGCATGGCCTCCTCCCACGTTTCACATTTACGGATGTGTTTTCTCCCATTTGGGCTTTGCCTTTTGTCATATGCTTCTTCGTTCCTTCTCTGTGAATCACTGATCAAAGCTCCATAGTGAGCCATTTCCTCAAGGCAGCTCTCGGCTCCTCCCAGTGCTATGGTACCACTGGAAGTGCGGTTACCTGGCAACAGCAGTGCTTATTTTTACTACAAATATCACCCCACACCCCACCCCGCCTCCGAGCCCCAAAGGCCTATTAATAGCCGCTCCAGAAGAGACTTATCTGAAGGAAAACAGATTTTCAGATTCTTGTGCCATTTGCTGGACCCTTCTAGAAGTAACCCCCCCACCACCTTATGTCCACCTACCCAGGGGAGAACAGAACATTACTGGTTACAAGTACGACTGTTAGCTTTGTAGCACCCTTAGAAGAAAGATGAGAAACGACTCGCTCAGCATAACAACAAAGGAATGCACACAGTTAATTTTTAATGGCCTACTATTGATTGTTTATCGTTCCTACCGCACTTTTAGCATGGCAAGCCTTTGCAAGCCCCTTGCACCCTCAGAACAATTCCCAAGTCAGGACATTGCTCTGCAGGGACTGGGAGAAGGGAGGAACAACTCTGCCAATTCCAGTTTCTCTCAGTTTCTCATTTTTTTCAATCTTTAGTTCAGTTTGTCCCTCTTCTTCATTTTATATATATATATATATATATATATATATATATATATATCCCCTTCATGGATCACTGCCTTGTTGTGGCGAAGGGGCTTGCGTAACTCAGTGAAGCCATAAGCTATGCCGTGCAGGGCCACCCAAGACGGACAGGTCATGGCGGAGAGTTCTGACAAAATGTGGTCCACTGGAGAAGGAAATGGCAACCCACTCCAGTATCCTTGCCAAGAAAACCCCATGGAACGTATCACAAGGCTAAAAGAGATGACGCTGGAAGATGAGCCCCTCAGGTCGGAAGGTGTCCAATATGCTACTGGGGAAGAGCAGAGGGAATTTCCAAGTAGCGCCAGAAAGAGTGAAGCGGCTGGGCCAAAGCCGAAAGGACACTCAGCTGTGGATGTGTCTGGTGGTGAAAAGAAAATCCGATGCTGTAAAGAACAATATTGTTTAGGAACCTGGAATGTCAGATCAATGAATCAAGGTAAGCTGGAGGTGGTCAAACATGAGATGGCAAGATTGAACATCGACATCTTGGGAATCAGCGAACTAAAATGGACAGGCATGGGCGAATTTAATTCAGGTGACCATCATATCTACTACTGTGGGCAAGAATCCCTTAGAAGAAATGGAGTAGCACTCATAGTCAACAAAAGGGTGGGAAAAGCAGTACTGGGGTACAATCTCAAAAATGATAGAATGATCTCAGTACGAATCCAAGGCAAACCATTCAACATCACAGTAATTCAAGTCTATGCCCCAACCACTGAGGCCGAAGAAGCTGAGGTTGATCGGTTCTATGAAGACCTACAACACCTTCTAGAACTAACACCCCAAAAAGATGTCCTCTTCATCATAGGGGATTGGAATGCTAAAGTAGGAAGTCAAGAAATCACCGGGATAACAGGCAGGCATGGCCTTGGTGTACAAAATGAAGCAGGACAAAAGCTAATAGAGTTTTGCCAAGAGAACATGCTGATCATAGCAAACACTCTTTTCCAACAGCACAAGAGGCGACTATACACATGGACGTCACCAGATGGTCAATATCGAAATCAGACTGATTATGTCCTTTGCAGCCAAAGATGGAGAAGCTCTATACAGTCAGTAAAAACAAGACCTGGAGCTGACTGTGGCTCAGATCATGAGCTGCTTCTTGCAAAATTTCGGCTTAAATTGAAGAACGTCGGGAAAACCACTAAACCGTTCAGGTATGACCTAAATCATATCCCTGATTAATATACAGTGGAGGTGAGGAATAGATTTCAGGGATTAGACCTGATAGACAGAGTGCCTGAGGAACTATGGACGGAGGTCCGTAACATTGTTCAGGAGGCAGCAACTCAATCCATCCCAAAGAAAAAGAAATGCAAGAAAGCAAAGTGGCTGTCTGATGAGGCTTTACAAGTAGCTGAGGAAAGAAGGGAAGCGAAAAGCAAGGGTGAAAGGGGAAGATATACCCAACTGAATGCAGAGTTCCAGAGAATAGCAAGGAGAGACAAGAAGGCCTTCTTAAATGAACCATGCAAAGAAATCGAGGAAAACAACAGAATGGGAAAGACTAGAGATCTCTTCAAGAAAATTGGAGATCTCAAGGGAACGTTTTGTGCAAAGACGGGCATGATAAAGTACAAAGAAGGCAGGGACCTAACAGAAGCAGATGAGATTAAGAAGAGGTGGCAAGAATACACAGAAGAACTATACAGGAAAGATCTGAATGTCCCTGATAGCCATGATAGTGCGGTCACTGAACTTGAGCCGGACATCCTCGAGAGTGAAGTCAAGTGGGCCTTAGGAAGCATTAGTAACAACAAAGCTAGCGGAGATGACAGTATTCCAGCCGAGCTATTTAAAATCCTAAAAGATGATGCTGTTAAAGTGCTGCATTCAATATGCCAACAAATCTGGAACACTCAACAGTGGCCACAAGACTGGAAAAGGTCAGTTTACATTCCAATTCCAAAGAAGGGCAACACCAAAGAGTGTTCAAACTACCGCACAATTGCGCTCATTTCACATGCCAGCAAGGTGATGCTCAAAATCCTACAAGCTAGGCTTCAGCAGTATGCGAACCGAGAACTACCGGAAGTACAAGCTGGGTTTAGAAGAGGCAGAGGAACTAGAGATCAAATCGCCAACATTTGCTGCATCATGGAGAAAGCAAGAGAATTCCAGAAAAACGTCTATTTCTGCTTCATTGACTACGCTAAAGCCTTTGATTGTGTGGATCACAACAAACTGTGGCAAATTCTTAAAGTGATGGGAGTACCAGACCACCTTACCTGTCTCCTGAGAAACCTGTACGAGGGTCAAGAAGCAACAGTAAGAACCAGACATGGAACAACCGATTGGTTCATAATTGGGAAAGGAGTACGACAAGGCTGCATATTGTCACCCTGCTTATTTAATTTATATGCAGAGTACATCATGAGAAATGCCGGGTTGGATGAATCAGAGGTCGGAATTAAGATTGCTGGGAGAATTATCAACAACCTCCGATATGCAGACGATACCACCCTAATGGCAGAAAGCGAAGAGGATCTAAAGAGCCTCTTGTTGAGGGTGAAAGAGGAGAGTGCAAAAGCTGGTTTGAAACTCAACATTAAAAAAACGAAGATCATGGCATCTGGCCCCATCACTTCCTGGCATATAGAAGGGGAAGAAATGGAAGCAGTGACAGATTTTACTTTCTTGGGCTCCAAGATCACCGCAGACGGTGACTGTAGCCATGAAATTAAAAGACGCTTGCTCCTTGGGAGGAAAGCTATGGCCAACCTAGACAGCATAGTAAGAAGCAGAGACATCACCTTGCCGACAAAGGTCCGTCTAATCAAAGCTATGGTTTTCCCACTAGTAATGTATGGCTGTGAGAGCTGGACTATAAGGAAGGCTGAGCGCCGAAGAATTGATGCTTTCGAACTGTGGTGCTGGAGAAGACTCTTACGAGTCCCCTGGACTGCAAGGAGGTCAAATCAGTCCATCCTAAAGGAAATCAACCCTGAGTGCTCATTGGAAGGACAGATAATGAAGATGAAGCTCCAATATTTTGGCCACCTAATGCGAAGAGAAAACTCCCTGGAAAAGACCCTGATGCTGGGAAAGACTGAAGGCCAAAGGAGAAGGGTACGGCAGAGGATGAGATGGCTAGATAGCATCACGGATGCAATGAATATGAACTTGAGCACGCTCCGGGAGAGAGCGCAGGACAGGAAGGCCTGGCGTGCTCTGGTCCATGGGGTCACGAAGAGTCGGACACGACTGAACGACTGAACAACAATATATATATATAGTTTGCACAAAAATTATATTCATTTGTATGTGCATTTCTACTAATACAGACATTTTTGCCTAATATATGCATTTTGCGAGCAATGTTCCCTAATATAATGCATTTTTGAACATTATATTAATATGGGCATTTATTGTGCACCTTTCTCTAATATACTCATTGTATACATTTTGGATTGGAGAAGTCCATTCCAAAATTCCGAGAAGTGCATATTTTGAACGGTAACTGGTTCAAAATTAGGTAAGTTCTCATTAAAATGTGAACTGCATTAATTTCTCCCCCAATTCCTAATTAACAGTCTGTGTAGTGCAGCATGGCTAAGGATATATGTAAGCTGTGAAGCAGGATGCCCCCGTTTCAAATTCCACTTCAGTTACAAACTCACCATGTGGCCTCACGCAAGTCACAGATCTTTCTGCCTCAGCCTCACCCTCCAACACCCACTTGCAATACAGGAATAATATTCCAGCCTACCTTGCAGGGTGGCTGTTACATGAAGCACTTAGAACACTTGAAGTGCACTGTATAAATGTTAAGTGTTATTTACACACCAGGAACAAAAGCTGAAAGAGAGCACCATGCCCAAATCACTCCAAGTTAAAACCAAGCTTTGAACCAGGTCCAAGTTCAACACAATATTCACTGGACCACTCTGGTCCTGCTCCAGTCATCCTATCAGTAATTTTCTTAGGCTTCAATCCTATACTCACCTGCCTGCTTGAACTCAATGGGTCTTAGTTCTGAGTAGACACTTAGCATCACACTGATATGAAGAAATCTCATCACTGAGCTAGCTAGCTAGCCAAACACCCTTATTTTAAGGGCTGCTTTTACTTTAAAGTATTTTCTTGTGTTCCAGAATATGTTAGCAACCTCAGACCCTGTCATGCAACGCAGCCACCACCACCTGGCCCATTTTTGCCATTGGAGCTGTACATACGCACTATTGTTGCTACAGCCCCAGTTGCACACTGCTGGGTGGACTTGCTGCAGGTGGGAGAACTGGGGGAGATGTGTTGTCCAGCTGTGAAGAAGGAGAGGGTGCATGCAGACACATGAAGTTTAATCAGTGAGCCTGCTGTGGCATTTGTGACGTGTATACATTCTTCTTGTCCAAATTGATCTCAGGGCAAGCCTGTTTTTTATTCTGGTTTGAGAACAAATTGGATCTGTATAATTCTGATGCTCCAGCTTTCTCTGTCTGTCTGTCTTTCTTTCCACTTTACCACCACCCTTCAGCCAAAAAAGGCGCCCAGAGTGGTGCAGAGCACAATCCTGTGTTTAGACAGAAAAAAAGTCCTACAACTCCCAGCATGCCCCAGCCAGCATGCCTGGCAGGGGCATGCTGGGAGCTGTAGGACTTTTTGCTGTCTAAACATGCATAGGATTTCACCCTTAGACAGATTAATACAACAGTCCCTGCCCTCAGGCTTAGAATCTGAAAGACAGGACACCAAAGGAAAAGGGATTGGGGCGGGGGGGAGCAAAACTCAGGCACTGCTTCTTCGTTTCAAAGTTCTTATAGGTGTCCTTTCTGCTGGGAAGGGCAAAACAATCTCCCCGCAGCTGTTCCCTCCCTGGCCCATCTGTGGGGCCAGGCTGGTCTCCCCCTTGCCATGACATTCTTTCTGAGAGGCAGGGGTGCAGTCTCCCACCCCTGCCTCTGGCCAGTGGCCCCTTGTCCTCTGGCCAGTGGATGAGGCCAGAGTTTGCAGGCCCAGCGAATGTTCTTTTAGCAGGAAAAGTTGGTAGAGACCTCAGACAGGGGCTCTACTTTGCAGCACCCATAGTTTGAACCAAAAAAACCCCCTAGAATTATACAAAGCAATAGAAAATATTGTTTAGGAAATGCTACTTTGTGATGTCAAGTGAAGAGATAATTATCCCTAGGATTTTATGTATCTTAATAGCTAAATGGACACACTAATAGCTTGCACAGGGTTGGCTAAGTGGTAGCCCACCGGGACCAGGTGCAACCTCCGAAAAAGCTTTATCTGGCTCTTGGTGGCAACACTGAAATGTAATCGAAGTGCGGTAAAACATTCACTTCCAGTTTCATCCAAATGGAAAATAAAAATGTTTTCAAGAGAGAGCCCTTCCTTTACTGTCACATCCCTTTGGATTTTGTTGTAATGCTCCTGCTATGCTTGAGTGCATCTGAAGCTCTTATGGCTGATTGTCACCAAGTTTATTATAAAGCCAGTTTGGTGATTCTGACCCCCAGACCAGTACTTGGAGAACAAAGTGTCCTGAGAATATACAGCTCATCCCTGGATCAGAAGATGCTTGCTCGATGGCTTTCGATAGCTGGTGGCAGTCAGCACTTCTGAGGTGGTATCTGAGAACAGTGTTGTGCCTTTGTGTATGTGTAGTGTAATGTAGTCAGTCAAAGAGACAGAAGTCTGAATTTCACAGCTGGCTCAGCAATCCTAAGTATATGCTTTGCTTTAAGGAAAACTGCTGCTGTTTTAAAAGACTGTCAGTCTGGCTGTGTGGATGCCCTACTTCCCCATGCTCAACTTGTATATGGCTTTCTTCACACAAAGCTGTTATCCTGCAATTGAGATTGCTCCTTCACGGAAGCTTGCGGGTTCTTTACATGACGCTGTGAACCTCCAGGGCGTCTCCTGCACTAAATGGCCTTTGTTCCATTTTTAAATAGATCGCCGATAATGAGCTATCAAATTACCCTGTTGTGTTCCGCTTGAGTTCCTTCGGTGAAAAGAGGAAAAGCGGCAAGAAGAGGAGCGAGATCAATGAAAGATATGGAAGACTCAGATAAAGGGAGAAGGAGGGGGAAAGGGAGCACGTGAAAAAGGGAGTTGTTGTGAATCTCCATTTAAAATGGAAGCAGAAAGCCCCGTTTTAAATGCAGGATTTTAGGCTGGTGTGGAGACGTCCTATGTGTAAGTAAACTGATATCACAATCATGCCGTAATCATTTAGTATATGTTCTCACAAGCAAACTCACCCTGTAAAAGGGTCGTACTGTTTGGGGGAAGTAAACCATGAACCACTGTATTGTGCAAGCTCAGTACCATGTTTAAGGGGGCCCTGGGTAAGGTGCCATCTGCCCCCCCAGCACATCTTGGGTGATCCAGCCCCCCAGGACTTCCCAAGCGATCCAGCCCTGCCCTTACTAGGTAATCTTGGCCAATCCGCACCCCCCTCCCCCGGCCAGCCCCTCCCAGGAATCCAGCCCCTCTCCCAATAATCTTACTGGGTAGTGGGGCAAGCAGTCAGGCAGGAACAAACTGCAGCCTGTACAGAGGCTGCTGCAGAGTTGCCCAGCACAGCATATCTCATTTCAGTGCTGAGTTCTTCGAAGGGGGGAGAGTTGTACTGGCCTGCGCAGGGCTTATTTTTTTCCCTTGGAAGGACTTAAGTGGAAAGGAGACGCAGTGGGCAGCTTGGTGTTCTCTCCCCAATATACTGCTGGGCCCTGCCCCCGATGCAATGTGTCACTACTTTGGGGGAGGGGCCCAGAAGCATAGGGGGGAGAACAGATGGTGGCTGCTTCAGAGCTGCCTGACAGCAGAATTTCTTTCCTTTTTAAAAAATCTTGGCATCGTCCCTGGTGGGCTCTCCAGAGGCCGTGGGGCCCAGGCATTTGCCCCACCATGCTGGATGCTGGCACTGAGTGTAATATTGTGTAAAACAATACAGTACGAACAAAAGTGAGAGTGGAGATATATGACTAATGGATCTTTCCCTTCAATAAATTCCTGACCTGTGAATCAATCAGCCAGACACATAGGAATGTATCTTTTTAGCTAGAAACTGCCATTCCATGACTAGATTTAGAACTACCACTGCATGGCAGGGCGACGGAGGAGGTAGTCATATGCCCTTTGTTGTCTTGTGCTAAACTAAAGCTAAGAGACAGAGAGATGTTTATTGGGGCCACTGTTTCATACTGCATCAGTTGTACAGGCAGACGCATAGGGCAGCAGAAGCCAAGGTGTGCGTGCTGTGCAGGAAGCTATAATGCTGCTTCTGCAAAGGCCAGTTCCCCATACAATTTGAGAGTGCGTCCCAGAACCCTCAACAGAGTTGTAAGGGGGCTGTAGGACACATTCCCTGCATTGCAAGGGAGCGTCCAGAGGCTCCCCACCCTACTCCGCTCTTAAAACACTTGAACTTTAAAACTGGTTAAAAACTTGCTTAGCACTAGTTCCATCTTTTTAAAGAGGTGTTCTTTTGATGTGTGTAGTGACATATCAGGCAGGCGAACCTACCACCATACATTTACCTTCGCTATTGCCTTTCCTATCTGTGGAATTTCATCAGCATGTTTATCTTTTAAATCAGTCCTTTAATTTGTCTTGAAAAATAATGAAATATTTGTGAAATATCACATAAATAAAAAAGTCTTTTAGGGCAAACTTTACAATTGATTTGAAAAATCATCAACACTGCCTTTCTGGTTTGGTGCCTTTTTAGCCCCGTGTTAATAATTTCTTTTGTGACAATTTTTTAATTAACACTAAAACATTGTTTACTCTAATGCTGAAAAAATATTAAAGTAGTTGCACAATAGCATCTTAATAAAAAGTGCTTCAGCATATCTTAAATCAGTGATTGGAAAAAAAACACATAAAATTAATTTTTAAATAGCATGATCAGAATTGTCCCTTCCCCATCTACATGGCTATGTTATACTCACTAGTGCACTAGTGTGGATGGAACATAGTGCAATGTAGACACACATAAAATGCTATTCCTCCCGACATGTGAAAAGTCAGTTGGAATTACATATCTATCTTATGAACAGCAATGATTGGGTAGTGTTAGGACAGGGGTAGCCCACATGGAGCTCACGGGCACCAGTGCACCCTCTGACAGCGTTCTTGGTGTCTGTCAAGGTGCCCTACCCCTACAATCAAATCACCGAGCACATCTCCCTCCATGAACTGAACCATACAAATTATGGATTTGCCACTTGTGGGTGCCTCCATAGCATAAACACATGGATCCGAGGTACGGATCCTCATGGATCCTCATGATTTTTACAAGAAAAAACACCCCAAACCACCATCACATCACAGAGTATATCTGCCTCCATGGACTGAACCATAAAAATCACAGATTTGGTACTCATGGGCACCACCACAGCACAAAAACATGGATCTGAGGCATGCTTTTTTCAGGGAAATCCCCCTGTAAAATAGATCAGTCTTATATTATTGCTCTTTAGAAGACAGGCACAGGAAGTTTTCACAGCTATTAGATTAAACGGGAGGACAATGATTCAGTTCCCCTCAGTTTTGGTTGTGACACTCTGATCTTGTGACCATTGATCTCAACACTGGGGTCCCCTTGTAGAGTTGCTCCCATGAAGCACAAACTCCACCCACTGGCTCTTTCTATTAGCACCCAATTCTTGCCTCGTTGATGAAGGCAAACCATCTCCCTCCCAGTACCTAAATCCCTAACTTCTCTTCCGTTGGTATTGGGCTGGCGGCTGTATCATTACACAGAGTGGTCTTCCCCAACCTGGTGCCCTCCAGGTGTTTGGGGCTACAACTCCAGCATTCCTGACCATTGGCCATGCTGGATGAGGCTGTTGGGAGTTGCAGTCTAAAACATCTGGAGGGCACCAAGCTGGGAAGGCTGAGACAGAGTGAGGTGGCCACCTCAGGCAGCTGAGGTGTTTTGTGTGTTTCAGGACCTATTGTTGTATTTTTACTCCCAGGGAGGGGAAGTGTAATATATATTTCTATAGGGGTGTGTGTGTGTGTGTGTGTATGTGTGTGTGTGTATGTATGTATATATATACACACACACACACACACACACACATATATATTTAATGGGTAAAGTTAAACGTCTAAGGCCCAACACACTACTTGGGAGTAAGTTCCACTGAATTTAAGGAGACTTCCTTCTGAGCAGACATGTATAGGATTGCACTGTTATAGTTTAGCTACAAATTATATCTGCAGATATGACTTGCTTTATATTTCATTTATATATTCATATATATCTGCATTTATATCTATGTATCCCAGGGCATAGTCTGAAGGCACATGAGGCCACTTTGCTGAAGCTAAGCAGGTCTGGGTCTGGTCAGTGTTTGGAGGGGAGCCCACCTGGGAACCACATGTAGCCACCTTGAGTTCCACGATGGAAGAAAGGTGGGATATAAATGTAATAAATAAAATATCTATGTATCTATATATTGATATGTCTGTCTGTCTGTCTGTCTGTCCGTCCGTCCGTCCGTCCATCCATCCATCCATCCATCCACCCACCCATCCATCTATTTCTATAGATATATATGAATACTTAACGTGAGTGGTCAGGCTAGCTAGCTGGGTAGGTGAATATGTTACGTTTGACCATGTTCCTACATGCAGGCAAAGCCATCAACCAGGTAAGAGACCAAAATTAATCCTTTTTTATTGTATGTCAATGCATGCTGTATGGGCAGATTCACAAAGTTTTAAAGAGCCCCCCTCCCCAATTAATATCCCCCCCCCCCCAGCCATCAGAGAAGGAAACTGGAGAAAGCAAATTCCTTTAAGCTCTGTCATGTCCAAGCAGTTATTTTTCCATTGTTAACATTTGATTGACTTCCTTCATGAATGCCAAGCCACTTACCAGATAAGAGATCAAAAACAATCACATTTTTATTGCAGGTTTTCTGCATGAAAAGTAAATGCGTTTTGGGCAAACAGGTTTTGGGCATACTTTTAAAGAGCCAACCTCCTGTTCAGCTTTGGAAAATTAGTGTTGTATCAGGTAAGACCCCTTCATGGATCACTGCCTTGTTGTGGCGAAGGGGCTTGCATAACTCAGTGAAGCCATAAGCTATGCCGTGCAGGGCCACCCAAGACTGACAGGTCATGGCGGAGAGTTCTGACAAAATGTGGTCCACTGGAGAAGGAAATGGCAACCCACTCCAGTATTCTTGCTAAGAAAACCCCATGGAACGTATCACAAGGCTAAAAGATATGATGCCGGAAGATGAGCCCCTCAGGTCGGAAGGTGTCCAATATACTACTGGGGAAGAGCAGAGGGAATTTTCAAGTAGGAGTGAAGCGGCTGGGCCAAAGCCGAAAGGACACTCAGCTGTGGATGTGTCTGGTGGTGAAAAGAAAATCCGATGCTGTAAAGAACAATATTGTTTAGGAACCTGAAATGTAAGATCAATGAATCATGGTAAGCTGGAGGTGGTCAAACATGAGATGGCAAGATTGAACATCAACATCTTGGGAATCAGCGAACTAAAATGGACAAGCACGAGTGAATTTAATTCAGGTGACCATTATATCTACTACTGTGGGCAAGAATCCCTTAGAAAAAATGGAGTAGCACTCATAGTCAACAAAAGGGTGGGAAAAGCAGTACTGGGGTACAATCTCAAAAACGATAGAATGATCTCAGTACAAATCCAAGGCAAACCATTCAACATCACAGTAATTCAAGTCTATGCCCCAACCACTGAGGCCGAAGAAGCTGAGGTTGATGGGTTCTATGAAGACCTACAACACCTTCTAGAACTAACACCAAAAAAAGATGTCCTTTTCATCATATGGGATTGGAATGCTAAAGTAGGAAGTCAAGAAATCACCGGGATAACAGGCAAGCATGGCCTTGGTGTACAAAATGAAGCAGGACAAAGGCTAATAGAGTAGCACAAGAGGCGACTCTACACATGGACATCACCAGATAGTCAATATCGAAATCAGATTGATTATGTACTTTGCAGCCAAAGATGGAAAAGCTCTATACAGTCAGTAAAAACAAGACCTGGAGCTGACTGTGGCTCAGATCATGAGCTTCTTGTTGCAAAATTTCGGCTTAAATTGAAGAACATAGGGAAAACCACTAAACCGTTCAGGTATGACCTAAATCATATCCCTGATGAATATACAGTGGAGGTGAGGAATAGATTTAAGGGATTAGACCTGATAGACAGAGTGCCTGAGGAACTCTGGACGGAGGTCCGTAACATTGTTCAGGAGGCAGCAACTAAATCCATCCCAAAGAAAAAGAAATGCAAGAAAGCAAAGTGGCTGTCTGATGAGGCTTTACAAGTAGCTGAGGAAAGAAGGGAAGCGAAAAGCAAGGGAGAAAGGGGAA
Source organism: Heloderma suspectum (assembly GCF_057233095.1). NCBI lineage: Eukaryota > Metazoa > Chordata > Lepidosauria > Squamata > Helodermatidae > Heloderma > Heloderma suspectum. The sequence continues at coordinate 173,589,834 of NC_139461.1, forward strand.
GATATACCCAACTGAATGCAGAGTTCCAGAGAATAGCAAGGAGAGACAAGAAGGCCTTCTTAAATGAACCATGCAAAGAAATCGAGGAAAACAACAGAATGGGAAAGACTAGAGATCTCTTCAAGAAAATCAGAGATATCAACGGAACGTTTTGTGCAAAGATGGGCATGATAAAGGACAAAAAAGGCAGGGACCTAACAGATGCAGATGAGATTAAGAAGAAGTGGAAAGAATACACAGAAGAACTATACAGGAAAGATCTGAATGTCCCTGATAGCCATGATAGTGCGGTCACTGAACTTGAGCCAGACATCCTCGAGAGTGAAGTCAAGTGGGCCTTAGGAAGCATTACTAACAACAAAGCTAGTGGAGATGACAGTATTCCAGCTGAGCTATTTAAAATCCTAAAAGATGATGCTGTTAAAGTGCTGCACTCAATATGCCAACAAATCTGGAACACTCAACAGTGGCCCCAAGACTGGAAAAGGTCAGTTTACATTCCAATTCCAAAGAAGGGCAATGCCAAAGAGTGTTCAAACTACCGTACAATTGCGCTCATTTCACATGCCAGCAAGGTTATGCTCAAAATCCTACAAGCTAGGCTTCAGCAGTATGTGAACCGAGAACTACCAGACGTACAAGCTGGGACTTGAAGAGGCAGAGGAACTAGAGATCAAATCTCCAACATTCACTGGATCATGGAGAAAGCAAGAGAATTCCAGAAAAACGTCTATTTGTGCATCATTGACTACGCTAAAGCCTTTGATTGTGTGGATCACAACAAACTCTGGCAAATTCTTAAAGAGATGGGAGTACCTTTCCTGTCTCCTGAGAAACCTGTACGAGGGTCAAGAAGCAACAGTAAGAACCAGACATGGAACAACCGATTGGTTCAAAATTGGGAAAGGAGTATGACAAGGCTGTATATTGTTGCCCTGCTTATTGAATTTATATGCAGAGTACATAATGAGAAACGTCGAGTTGGATGAATCACAGCTTGGAATTAAGATTGCTGGGAGAATTATCAACAACCTCAGATACGCAGACGATACCACCCTAATGGCAGAAAGCAAAGAGGATCTAAAGAGCCTCTTGCTGAGGGTGAAAGTGGAGAGTGCAAAAGCTGGCTTGAAACTCAACATTACAAAAACGAAGATCATGGCATCTGGCCCCATCACTTCCTGGCATATAGAAGAGGAAGAAATGGAAGCAGTGACAGATTTTATTTTCTTGGGCTCCAAGATCACCGCAGACGGTGACTGTTGCCATGAAATTAAAAGACGCTTGCTCCTTGGGAGGAAAGCTATGGCAAACCTGGACAGCATAGTAAGAAGCAGAGACATCACCTTGCTGACAAAGGTCCGTATAATCAAAGCTATGGTTTTCCCAGTAGTAATGCATGGCTGTGAGAGCTGGACTATAAGGAAGGCTGAGCGCCGAAGAATGGATGCTTTCGAACTGTGGTGCTGGAGAAGACTCTTACGAGTCCCCTGGACTGCAAGGAGGTCAAATCAGTCCATCCTAAAGGAAATCAACCCTGAGTGCTCATTGGAAGGACAGATACTGAAGCTGAAGTTCAAATATATTGGCCACTTAATGCAAAGAGAAAACTCCCTGGAAAAGCCCCTGATGCTGGGAAAGATTGAAGGCAAAAGGAGAAGGGGACGGCAGAGGATGAGATGGCTAGATAGCATCACCGATGCAATGAATATGAACCTGAGCACACTCCGGGAGAGTGCGCAGGACAGGAAGGCCTGGCGTGCTATGGTCCATGGGGTCACGAAGAGTCGGACACGACTTAATGACTGAACAACAACAACAGTCAGGTAAGAACAACTGGAATACAAACACAACCAAGGTCCCTCTCTCATTTTCTACCCTTCTTTTCTCTCTCAGCCTATCCTAACTCCTCTTCCCTGACTCTCCTGACTCCCAAGGGCCTTGGATTGTTCCTGTCCATCACGTGCAGCTCCTGGCCCACGTTCTAGAAGAGCTGGACTTTACACCTCTCCCCAGCCCCATATTGATGCATTGCCCCAAACATGTAACATTCACAATACATTCAGGGCATCCTGGTGCTTCCTTTTCTCAACGCCTGGGTGCAGTTTCAGAGCCTCCATTCTTTGGCATCTCTGCTCTTTCCACAGTGGCCCCCTTTCCACTACCACTGTTGTTATCTGAACTGGCAACTGGTGGTTCTAGCTCCTTGCTGCCTTCTCCCTCTGAGACAAATGCTACTTGGTGCTGATGTGCTTTTGGTTTCAGTAAGAAGTCTGTCTGCCTCCCTGAGTTCTGCTTGCCACTTTGGAAGTCTTTTTTGCTATGCGTTCAATTTAATTTGCAGGGCCTTTGTGACATTGCGGAGGTTTCTCCAACTCTTACTCTGTCGTGAGTTCATGCACCCATTTCCTGTGCTTTGGGGCTATCCTTGGCAGCTCTGCTATCGTGCTCTAGACCTTCCCTTTGAGCTCTTGGAAGAATTGGGATGGAACATTCATCTTGGAGAGGGCCCTGGACATTCGCCTTCCTGTCTCGAAGGCATTGTACATCAGTTCAGGCCTTGAGGCCTTGAGGTTTCTTGCTGTAGCGGATGAGCCCTGGATCCGCTCTGTTTCTTCTCAGGTTTCGTTTTGCCAGTGGCAGCTTTGTTGCAGACCACACTTGTTGCACCATGCCTCGCACAACACCTGGCTGGCTGAGACGCTGCCTCCTTCAGCTGCTCTCTATTTTTGGCCTGTCTGCTGCCGCCCCCTTTTCTTGCTGCGAGTGAGCACGGACCCCAACAAACTCCTTTTGCAGATCTGCAAAGCTCTTCCCTAGAATACCCTTAGGGCTACGGTTCCTGATTTCCTCCCAGGTCCAGATATCTCAATAACCCTGCCCGCTGCCCATGAGATGCCCGAGAGCTCTGCCCTGAGCCAGAAGCTCTCCCGCACCCTGCCACCACACGGCACTCACTCTGTCTCTCTCTGTCTCCTTTTCTTCCTTCCCGTCTTTATTTGACTCCATCTCTAACTCCCTCCCTCCACCTGCAGCCATGGCGGTAGCAGTTGCTTGGCACCAGGCTGGAGCCGGGGCATTCCTGGAGGTTCCAGCCCATGGGATGTCAAAAGAGGCGGGCTTGGCCAGCGAGGGCGTGGCATTAGCGATACTTGGATGTTGCGCGTACCTGTTTCTCCTGCCAGTGGAGGGGGGATCCCACGCGGATCTTTCTAGTGTCGCGGCATCATGTCTGGGGCGTCATGGAGGCCCGCGGCTCCAGTGGCGAAATGCAGCTTGCCATTGCTGGGTTGCCAGAGGCGGCGTGGAGCTAGCTGCTGCCAGTCCTGTTGTGTAGGCTGCACGTCAGCTCGCTTCCGCCAGTTACCCTGATTCCCCTGGGACAAAGTGAGCTCGCATGAAGGAACAGGAAGGCCCACAGGCCCCGGAGGAGCTTGCACGCAGAGGCCCTGGGTCCCTGCAGGTGGAGGCCTGAGGCAGATGGATGAGTCCAGGTGAGAGGTGGACAGGTCCTTGAGGTCCTTGGTAGCTGGGGCCAGGTTTCTCGTCCTGCCCTTGGATATCAAGCCCTCCTTGCCACGCCTGAATCAGGACGATGGAGCACCTCTCTTGGGTGAGGGGTACAACTCTCCGGAAGGATTTGCAAGAAGGCCTATGGGAGTGTATTCCTAGGTGGGAGGGGAGGGAAATGAAGCAGAGGCTGGTCCCCTCCCTCTCTGGCAGGTGTAACGCTGGCAAAAGGAGGGAAGAAGAGAGACGTTTGGTGAGGATCCTGAGGTGTCACTAGAAGCTTCCTCAGACCTGCCCCTCAAGGCCACGAGGCTTGAGGGAACAGGGCCAGGAGCCCCTCTCGAGGCCTGCACCGTTCGCCCACCCAAAGCTATGCGGCCGGGGCGGTGGTGACATGGGCAGGCCTCCCTCTGCTCCTCACCGGCTGTGTGGACCTGTGTGGTTGAGCGCAAGGAGAAGGACTCCGCTACTCCTACGAAAGGGTCCCTGTTCTAGAGAGATGGGAGGTAGATAAATAGAAGGAAACTGTCCCGTTGAAGATCCTGTAAAACAGCCTTCCCCAACCTGGTGCCCTCCAGATGTGTTGGCCTATAACTCCCATAACCCCCCAGCTCACCCTGGGGATTATAGGAGTTGTTGTCCAACACATGTGGAGGGCAGAGGTTGGGGAAGACTGATCTAAAATTTATGATAAAACGGGTGTTGTCTCTATGAAACGTTAGCATTGTGGTCTCATCTCTTCATGATGGGGTCTGGGTGCAATTACACCTCTCCCTCTGCTGCTCCCCCATACGTGTGGGCAGGGGAGCAGCAGACAGCCGTGTGAGCCTGACTGGTCGCCAATTGTTTGGGGCCAAGTAGGAATTTTTTCCCCTTTGTGGACCCAGATCGGCTGTGGGTCCTTCCCCTGGCCCCATCCCTGTTCCCCCAACCACCAGCCATTTGGTGGTTTCCTGGGAAAACACCTCCCCCATGTCTGGTGGTTCTCCTTCAGAATCTGAACTGCTGTCCCACTCCCTGTGCTCAGAAACACCCCTGACAATGCCCTGGATACCTTTGCAGACTGAACTTCCTGAACTGTGGAATCTAAGGGCAGAATCCAATGCAGCCCATCCATGGCAAAATGTAGAGAATCCATTAGGACCTGGGCCTCAGATCCATGTTTTTGTGCCACAGTGGTGCCAACGAGTGCTGGATCCATGATTTTCATTATTCATTCTGTGGAGGCAGATATGCTGTGTGATGTGATGGTGGATTGGAGGATTTCCCCTATAAAAAACATGAGGATCTGTGAAGATCTGTGCCTCGGATCCATGTTTTTACATGAGTGGCAGATCCATGATTTTCAAGGTTCAGTCAGTCCATGGAGTAAGATGTTCTCTGTGGTGTGATTGTGGTTTGGAGGGTGTTTCCTTTAAAAATCATATGAAATCATCAGGATCAATTTTTTTAATTTACTGGATCCAGCTTTTACTTTCTTCCCTTTTCTTCTCCCCTTCAAAATTCCCTTGGAGTTTACACCTTCATGATGAGTTTTAACAAGGCTGCTGGCATGAAGTTCCCTGCTAGTAACAGCTCATGTCCCTGAACAGTCAGAGTTTCCACTTCCTTTGAAAAATATGTCCGCCATGGTCCCAGTGGAACGACCCAGGCACACAAACATCCCTATTTACCCTAAATACCTCTAGGCCAAAAGATTCAGCTAATGCTTCAATGGCTGCCAAAAAAGAAATTCTGAACATAAAATGACAATAGCAGAGACAGGCAGCATATTATTTTTGCTTTGAACATTGTCACCTTTCTTCCAGCCATATTCGGGCTGAAGGGAAATTCACTTCAACTGCCCGGAATATTGTGCTCACAGTGAAAGGCTATGCAATTCATTATTGTGTATCAGATCTGAGTGCTTTTTCTTGCCATTTTGCCATTGATGCTTCTTATTCATCACAGAACTATAAATTACACAGTACAACCCAGACTGCATTTCCAAACCTAGCAAGCTGCTTTTCCTTTGCAAAGCAATGTCAGAAGGGAGCAATTTGCAGGAGAGAAACAGTGGGCAATGAGAGGAGTGCCTAATCCTTCCCCTGCTATTCCTTCCATGCCATTTTCTCTCCAGCAAGGGTTCCAGACCTTTGTCTGTGACAGAAATGCATATCTGGAACCCCAGCCAAGGGTAACGTGACATAAGAGAGGAAGGAGCTGGGAGGAGGGATGTAGTGGGTAGGGGAAGGATTAAGCACTGGCCTTTCTAGCCACCACTTCTCTGCAAATTGCCCCCTCCCAAAGTCTTATTGCTGGATGGGTGGGATTGGGCTGTGTGTAATGGAGGGTTAGCCCTTCAGTCTCCAGCTGCAAACCTTCCTGAAAATACACGCACACCTAGCAATTACACTTTTTAAAAAGTCTAATGGGACTATTTTCAGGGTGGTCACAGTGCATGGGGAAGGGAAAATTAACCCCCAAATCACCCCTCCAGTGGAGAATTAGGCTTTTAGAAAGCTTCCATCGGCATCAACAGAAGCTTTTTAAAAAGCCTAACTGCTTTAAAGGGGCGGTGACAAGGCCATTCAGGGGAGGCCATAGGCCAGATGGGGAGGACCTATGGGCCACATCTTGTCTGCAGGCTGCCAGTTCCCCACCCATGCTTTAAGGCTACAGAGATAGGTTTGAGCCTCTGTAGTGGTTAAAAGCCTAGGAGCCTGGGTAGTTACAATTTCTATGTGGGATTTCCAGTGGTTGCGAATGGAGCGTCTTTCCCCCTCCCCGTGTCTAGCAGAACTAGGCTGACCATACGTACTGTTTTAAACAGGACAGTACCGTTTTTTCATATTTCCCGACCGTCCTGTCGTTTTAATATAAATGTCAATTTTGTCCCGTTTTTAATTTTTTGTAAAAAACTGAACGCGTTCATCATAAGGCTCTATGCTAATCAATGCGTGCAGTAAAACTACTATTGTGACGGAAGAGGAAGTTCTGTTTCCTTTATCCAGCCAGGGCCAGGCTTCTTGAGCTAGCGACGATCAGTCACCGCCCCTTGCTTGTCCGCAGTGGCGGGGAATTCAAGAGGTGGTCACTAAGCCCCATCCAGCGTGTGGCAGCCAGGAGGGTGAGTCTTTCTGTTATTTCTACCATCATTCCATCGATAAGTGTTGAGACAATGAGGGCTATGTTAGTTGCAAAACAAAATTGTGTCATGGAGTGTGAGAAGTTTTATGATAAGGTGTTGAAAGACCGAAATTTGCTGCGTAAGATTACTTCATCGGAGAAATATTCATGGTACAATCGTGGTGAAATACAGTCCCCCTGTATGTCTACCTAAATTTTTGTATGAGTTCTGTCACTGAAGAATAATTATTAGCTCAATATGTTCATGTAATAAAACTTTTGTTATCGTCTTACTTTTTCATGAATACGGATTATTACATAACCTCGTCCCGTGTTTGTCATCCCAATATCCCGTTTTTGTCTCAAGGAAATATGGTCAGCCTAAGCAGAACAAGTATGCAAATCTCTCTGAATCTGCATGATTTAGACAGATTGCAGAATCTAGCTATTCTTGGTGCAGTATTTTGCCTCAGAATGTTCATGTTTGAGTATACATTACACAAAGCAATTTTGCATAGGAATGGGTCAGTTTCACTTTATCTTGCATATTTGTTTATCTCAAATTCTTTCTCTCCCGAATATGAAGAACTTTGCAATGTAAGTAAATTCTTATCAAAACCAAACTGAAACAAAATCCTCACCCGTCTGCACCAGGCAAATTCAATAGGCACAGCTATTCCCAGCATGATGATGTACCTGCCTGCCATACAGTTGTTAAAGATGAGGAGTCTGTCAAAAAAAAGTGATGACAACCTTAATTCAGCATTAACATGGCCAAATCCACAGTATTCAGACTTGTAAGAATAAAGCACTCAAAGCCCTGGCCTGCCTGTTTCAGTTTCTTGCACACTTAATTACTTTAAATCTTGATTTATTTTTGTCCCGCATATGGAGAACTTTGCAAATTTTGGTAAATTCTGAACAGAAATGAAATTTTCACCCATCGGTAATCTCGCAATGAAGACTGAGATTAAGTGTAAGAGGAAGCCCAAACATCAGGAACTTTTGAGACATCAGAGCAGAATGTCTGTCTCATAGTTTGTGCAGCTTTCTGCTGCTGAAGCAACAGAGGTTTTTGCCAGCCTTTTAGGTTTCCACACAATGCTTAACTCCATTAGCGGCACTGACATCCCATAATTACTAGCAATTTGGGAGAGGTCTGCCTTGTTCTCAGTGTTATTTGTTAAAAAATATAACTGCCAGTTACTTTGCAATGTGTTGTAAACAAGAAGCCAAACCGTACTTCAGTTGAAAACAGTAGCATTTCAAAGTGACAGCCACAGACTGACAGGAACATGGTGTTTAGTAAAGGAAGAGCTGAAACATTTTCCAAATGAACATCTTTATAGACAGGCTTAATTATCTCTGTGCATTTGTTATTTTGGAAACTAGGGCAGCGGTTACCGGGGTGTGGGGGGAATCAACATTATCAGTGGAGAAATAAAGCACAAGATGTTCCAAGGAAACGGGGAAACAACAAGCGGCAAACAGGATACATTCAAAGAGCGCCATCCACCAGGATGCTCTCCCATGCAATCGCCATTGATTCATTTCAGTGGGTCTTGGACAGCGTCTTTCTCCAGGCAGGCTTTAAGCCCTGTGGGGAGGGGTGTTCTGCAGGAGCTGAGACAGGGAAGGGAAATGTTGCTTTGCGAATGGCTAATAAAAGTGCTGGTTCCCAACTGTAACGGAGAGCTGGCAGGCATGTAAAGGGGCGCGATCATGAATTGGGACTGTGCACTCTGGTGTAGCTGGGTGTCCTTCAGGTGTACACTCAGTCTTCTCACTGTGTTCTTACAAGGGCCTACACTGGTAAAGAGGTTTTTAGGGTGGGGGAGCTGAAGATTCCAGCATACGCTAGAGGACTCTGAGTCCCCAGCCTGTGAGACAGAATCACGCAATATGGCCTCATAGGGTGACCTTCGGGGTGCTTTTGCTTGGCCTGGGGCTTGGTGGTGCAAGATCCCCTGAGGCTGACCCCTGCTGACCCTCATCTATATAGGCTCCCTTTGCTCGAGAGTCACTACCCAAAGTGTCTGAGAATTAGGGCCCAACACACAGGAGCACTTCCATCCTGTTTGTACCAGTGAGAACAGTGCTCTTGCTTCATGCAGAACAGATTAAAGCTGGAGGACCCAATCCAGTGCGCAGTTCTCCTGCGTGATGGGAGCTATCGGAGATGAGTAGGAGCTATGCATGAGGACACTGTACCTTTAGAAAGCGTCCTGTTCTGACAGTTACGGATGCCATCAGCATAAATGCCACTCTTTTCTCACTTTTATGATGGCAATATAATTAATAGGGCTGCAGAGTTAATTGGTGTAATTGGTAGTTTAAACAGACAGATGCAGCTTTAAGAGATGAATCAGTGAGTGGCAATTTTAATTGGTTGGTTGGGGCCAGTGGTAGGCAACCTGGTGCCCTCCATATGTTTTGGACTACAACTCCCAAAATTCCGTACCATTGGCCATGCTGGCTGGGTCTGATGGGAGTTGTAGTCCAAAACATCTGGAGGGCACCAAGTTGCCTACCCTTGGGGTAGTGAGTTAATGGCATACTTGCTTTGAGGCCATTTGAGTTCTGTTGTATTATTATATTAGGAAATGAAAATGAAAATATTAAAGATAGACCTTCCTTCTAATTGTGAGGGGTATGTTCTGTTTATTACATTGCAAGCCATCTCAAGTTTTGCTTCAGTATCTCAAAAGGGCAGCCATATTAATGCCTTGATGATATGCACAATTGTTTAAATTTGATCAGTCATTTTAGGGCGCAATCCTATCCAGATAGGCGGCTGCCTCTGAACTCGGAGGTGACCACCTATCCAAAGCAGGGCAGGAGAAGCACAGAGGGGATTGTTCCCTCCGTGCTTCTCCTGTCCTGCATTTTCGGCTAGACAGCCAATTGCGGCTGTCTAGCTGTGGGAGGATGGAGCGGGGAAGGAGGCTGCTGTACGACACATTGGATGTGTCGTACAGGCATTTCTGCCCTCACAAAGCAGTTGTGTACAGCAATTAATAGTTTCTTTTTCATTTCCTAATACAACACAACACAACCCAAAGGGCTTCAAAGCAAGTATGCCATTAACTCTCTACCTCAGGGGTAGGCAACCTGGTGCCCTCCAGATGTTTTGCACTGCTCTGTTTGGATATTAGTTGTGTATAGTTAGGTTTTACTGAATGTAGAATATTTTACTGTTTTTTAATTTGTTCTTTTTACAGAGTACCCTTGGGAAAGGGTGTTTACAACCCAAAATGTGTTGGGCTTATATTAAACGTTTCCTCAACCACCCAACTTGCAGTGCTCTTGTGTTTTGGCACCTGTGGGGTCCCCTCCTTCAGTCTGTTCATTGTTTCAGACGCATCAGCTTGTAGAGCTATGCACAAATGGTCTCTTGAAATTGTCCATCCTGTCTGTAGGCAGATAAATTGGAGAGAGAATTTCGCTGAATCTCTCTAGGGGGAAGAGGAATTCTCCAACATTTTTTCAGTGGTAGGGCTTACCATTAGCAGTAGCAGTAGCACAGCTTCTTTTAAGTGTGCGTGCGCACGCGCGTGTGTGCGCGCGCGGGGGTGGAAGTGACACCAGCAGCAAGTGTGTTGGCAGCCGCTTGGCCACCTTTTTGCATCCTCCACCAAGTCCCAGACCTGGTGTTCTGGGGCATTGTGGGTGGAAACGGTGGCTGCCACAAAAAAAATGGTGGAGATTATGTGCAAAATGTGTGAAGTGGCCTTTTCCTGGGGGGTGGGGTGAGAAAAAGAATATCTCAGAAATGTCTGCAGAAAAAATGTTTTCTGAGAAATTTTGGCTTGGCTGTAGCGGTTGTGTTCCAGATCTCAACCCTGTGTCTCCTTACGAGTGAGCCAGCACGCTGACCATGCCAGATTTAAACCACTGCCCTTCAGCGAGTGGTTTACAACATGACCCCAAGTGGCTAGCATCAATGATGGCACCACCATTTTATTTCTTGTTCTTTTCCACACTCCCATCCACAGCATGTGGTAGTAATGGAAGCATGTCTCACTACCAAATTGTCTCCATGGGTGGCTTGTGTAGTGGGTTATACCAGAAGATGGCGAAGAGTATAGGGAGTTTCTACACAGTTTGTTAAATGCATAGAGGCCTGTGTTAACATAGTATAGAAGGTGGCTTCTAGGTAATTAAGTAGGCTGTCTTACATGGGAGTGCTGGTGCCAGACAAGGCCCGTTCTATATGTCAACAAACGTGAAGCTGTTTGATTCTTGCCAGGTCCCTCTGGTCCCTCAGATAAGAGCGTAGTGTTATGTCTCCATGAATTGCTGGGAAACATCCGAGCCCAGATTAGAATGTTGGGGCCTATTGCCTTGACTGTGAAGCTTTATGCATCCATTAGGGCATGGAAGAAAAGGTATATAAGCATTGTTTAAAGCATACCAAGTTGGTCCCGCTCCAAGGCACTGTCAGCTTGGAGAACTTGTATGGTTGTGGAACGATTTCCCATCTGTCTTTTGAGGGGCCCAGACAGACAATTAAGCTGTGCATGGCCTGAGGGGATATGTAGAGCATCTCTACATCACCCTAAAGTCCCACATTTAAAATGTAGCTTTCTGCTTCCGTTTTTAATGCAGTATCACAACCGACTCCCTTTACACGTGCTTCCTCCCCCCTCTTCCCCCCTCCTTTCCCCCCTTATCTGAGTCTTCCATTATCTTTCACTGCTCTCGCTCCTCTTATCGTGGCTTTTCTTCTTTTCATGAGGGAACTCAAGCGGAACACAAGCAGTGTAATTTGATAACTCATTATGTCCGATCTTTTTACAAAAGGAATAAGGATCATTTAGTGCAGGAGATGCTCTGGAGACTGACGACGTCATCTAAAGACACGCAAATGTCCATGAGTAACTATCTCAATGGCAGGATAAAAGCTCTGTGTGAAAAAGCCCATAAGCTTTCTTTGCATATTTATTCTGCATCCATTTTCTATCAGTAAACTGTCATCTGTTTGCACAAGTGGCTTAATTTCATCTTAATATCAAAAGAATCTAACTTTGGCTGGGACCTGATGGAATCAGACCTCCAGACAGTACAGCTTGCAAGTGAGCAAGGGAATCCATGCATACCTGATGTCAGGGTGGAAACTGAGCCCAGAGAGCCCCAGAGCAGTCCTGATTCTGAGGAGGAACAGCCATCCGTGGGAGTGGAGCCAGCTCATCCCTCACAGGCTCAACACCTGGCAGAGATTCCTCCTCCTGGCATTCCAGAGATACTTAGTGACCCGGGTAGTGAGAGAGTGAGTGAGGGGGGCTTCTTAGATGCTTGACATAGACGCAAAGAGCGACGAGCGATGGAGGGTGCGGAAAGGAGGTGTAGCGCCCGTTTGGTGCGCAAGCAATGGCCGCATCCCATGGACCCAAGGGAAAGAGGGAGGATCTCTCCCTAGCCCATAAGTTCTTCAAGTGACTCTCTTTCAAACGGGGATCAACTGCCTGCCTGAAGCGTAGTCCATGCTGCTGTTTCTTTGCTTTAGCCGCTGGTGATTAGCATCTGAAAGAGTCATTAAGCTGTAATAGGATTAAAGCTTTGAAAAGAATTCCCTTTCATCTGTGTCTTGAGTTGGCTATTGGAATCTACTGAGAGAGGCCGCCAAGGCGTTCCTGACACCTGAAGGATCCCCTATTCCCACATGTTCTTTCCTGTGCCCTGAGATCATCATCTGAGGCCCTGGTCTGAGTTTCACAACATACTAAGATTCGGCGAGTGGGTGCTTGTGAACAGGTCTTTTCTGTGCTGGCCCCCAAATAGTAGAATGCCCTCCATAGAGCAATCCACCTGGTGCCTACTTTGTTGACATTTCAGCGCTAGGTGACCTTTTTATTCTTTAAGGTTTTTAAATTTTAGCTCCTGCTTGTTTTACTTTTAATGATATTTAAAGTTGTGCTTTAAATTGCACTTCTCCGTGTTTTAGCTGCTTTAATAGTTAACTCTTAAAATTATTGTTGCTGCTTTTAAATGCTTTCTGTTTCAAGTGATGTTGATTAAGTTATTAGTTTTATTGTGTGTTTTTATTGTGAATGTCACCCTGAGAGCTTAAACTATAAGGCAGTTTAAGATGATGACGACGATGATGCTTTCATGCATGTTGCTCACTGGGTCAAGGTAAAATGTTAAGGATTTTAATAGAGGCAAGTCAGGGTCAGGGAGGACCAGGCCGCTTCTGTCATCTGTGCTGATGATCCTACCAGTTTACTGCAATACTAGACAACCCTGGGCCACGAAAATACTTAAACCATGAGACTATTTTTTCTATGACAAAATGACTTCTGTTGAAGTACTTAGAGGCTTTTCTTCTTAAAGCTGAATTGCTTTGATTTTCAGGGAGTCCCTAAGGAGAAGTCCAAGAAACAGACATGACACTTCTCTGCAAATATAGAAACCTTAATGACTCTTCTAAATAATGAACTGAGGGAACGTTACTGGTGTTACCGCACTGCAAAGGGAGGAAATACTGATGTCATTTATTTCTGTAAGTGACAACTCAGAGTTGCTGCAGAGTGCAGCTTTTACAATGAGGTGTCAGCTTGAGTCTTTTCTCAATTGACAGCAGTTTTAATAGCCTCTTGGGCTTCAGCCCAGAAGCATCTGGCCACTTCGCAAGTAAGAAGGGACTGGAAGGGGCGGGGGTGTTCTTTGCTTTAAAACACATGGTTCCTTAAAGGTACATGTCGTTTTAGTGAGTATGAAGTATGTTTTAAGAAATGCCATTATAAAGTACATCAATGGTACCTTAGCTCAAAGAGATTGGTAGAATATGGTACGATCATCGGCACAGAACCATTTTTGTCACTTGAGGTGGCCTCACTGGCATGGAGTGCCTTCTCCCAACTTTGGTTGGTGGCCCAGATACACCCCTATCTGGACAGGGATAACCTGGCTTCAGTTGTCTATGCTCTGGTAACCTCCAAGTTAGATTACTGCAATGTGCTCTACATGGGGCTGCCTTTGAAGACCTTTCAGAAGCTGCAGCTTGTGCAAAATGCAGCAGCCAGATTGATAACTGGGATTAGAAGATCCAGACATATAAGACCAACTCTGACTTGCTTGGACTAGCTGCCTATAAGGTTCTGAGCTCAATTCAAGGTGCTGATTTTAACCTATAAAGCCCTACACTGCTTGGGACCACAATACCTGATGGTACGTCTCTCCCAAAATGAACCTACCCGTAGGGATGTATGAAAGTCCCTTACCTGAACCCGAAGCTTGATTCGCGGTGGGGGGGAGGCGCTCCGTCCCTCCCCCTGAAATTCTGGCCGGGGGGGAGGCGCCCCGTCCCTCCCCCCTGAAATTCTGGCCTGGGGGGAGGCGCCCTGTCCCTCCCCCCCGAAATTCTGGCCGGGGGGGAGGTGCCCCGTCCCTCCGGCTGCGAATCCTCCTGTCCTGCCGGGATGCAAATGGTGGCGGCCATAGCCGCCGCCGTTTGCGTCCCTGCAGTCAGCCGTGATAGGCTACGTAAATGTTTACATAGCCTATCATGGCTGAGTGAAAAAAAAAACAACCCGCGCGTACGCAAATGGCGGCACCCATGGGCGCCGCCATTTGTGTTCCTTATTTTGGCACGTGTAGTCTACGTAAACATTTACGTAGACTACGGCGAAAATAAGGGGAACGCTATTTGCGTTCCCCTTATTTTCGCCATAGTCTACATAAATGTTTACGTAGACTACATGTGCCAAAATAAGGAACGCAAATGGCGGCGCCCATAGGCGCCGCCATTTGCGTACGCACGTTGTTGTTTTTTTCCCCACTCAGCCGTGATAGGCTATGTAAACATTTACGTAGCCTATCATGGTGTTTTTTAAAAATCTAGCCATGATAGGCTACGTAAATCTTTACGTAGCCTATCACTTTTTTTTTTTTTAACTTGGAAATGGTGGTGGCGGCAGCTGGTCGGAAGACCGGCTGCCGCCACCGGAGCTGGAGCCACTGCCGCCGCCGCTGCCGCCACCGCCGGCAGGGACATTCGCACAAGGTAAGTCCCGTCCCGGGGGGGGGGCAGACCGTTTCTCCACCAATTTCGGGGGGCCGAATGCGCTGGCATTCGGCCTCCCCGAGATTCTTGGAGAAATTCTCTGACATCCCTACCTACCCGTACTCTACATTCAGCATCTAAGGTTCTCCTCCAGGTACCTCCTCTGAGGGAAGCTCGGAAGGCAGCAACGAGGGAGAGGGCCTTCTCATTGGTGACCCCCATCTGTGGAATGAGCTCCCCAATGAGGTCTGCCTGGTGCCAACATTGTTATCTTTTTGGCGCCAGGTTAAGACCTATCTCTTTTCCCATACATTTGGCAGCACATAATGAGTTTTAATCGGTCCTGGATGTGCCTTTAGTTATGACTGACTGTTCAAAGTTGTTTTTAGTTTCTGTGTGTATTGTCTGTGTGCTTTTATGTAAATGGATTTTAAACTTTGTATATTGCACTTTAATGTCTTAACTTCTGTAAACTGCCCAGAGAGCTTCAGCTATGGGGTGGTATAGAAATGTAATTAATAATAATAATAATAATAATAATAATAATAATAATATAGAACTTGGACAACACAAAATGCTGGAGATGTGAATATGACAGACCAAACTTCTTTCACATTAGGTGTACTAGCTAATAATCAAAGAGATCTGGTCAAATGTTATTCAAGCTATTAAGAACTTTGCTGGCTGTGTATATTATTCTCAGTTCCATCAAAAATCACATTAAAAAGCCTTGTTATCAACTTGTTGAATGTATGTATGTTGTTTACCATATATATTAGTGGCTTCAAAATGGAAATCCTCACAAATTCCATCCTTCCATTAAAGTAGGGGTCCCCAACTTTTTTGGGCTGGTAGGCATATTTGAAATTTTGAGACAGTGTGATGGGAGCTCTCACAAAATACCCGTCGGGGGTGTGTGTGTTGCCCATTAACAAACTGGCTGCCATGGTGGGCATGGCCTGTCACAAAACACCCATTTCTCAGAAGGCAAACTAGTGAGGCTAAAAGAAAAGTAAAGGAGCAATCCTATGGCGTCTAGACAGCGGCTAGACGGCCATAAGCTATGTTGTTTTCTGGGAACTGACCTCAGAGCCCACGCTCTGTGGTCGGTTCCCAGAGAACCGACCACCCCCCAATTCTATGCTGCCTCAGAGGCAGGGTGGAACAGCCCCATCCTCCAGGCTCGCAAAAGGAGCATGGAGCAGCCAAAAAGAGGCGTGGCTGGGGGCGTTCTGGGGCAGGAAGGGCGGAAATGCCTGTACAGCACATCCAATGTGTTGTACAGCAGCCTCCTCCCCTGCTCCGTCCTCCCGTGGCTAGACAGCTGCAGTCAGCTGTCCAGCCGAAAATGCAGGGCAGGAGGAGCGTGGAGGGAACAATCCCCTCCATGCTTCCCCTGCCCTGCTTTGGATAGGTGGTCGCCTCCGAGGTCAGAGGCGGCCGCCTATCTGGATAGGATTGCGCCCTACGTTGCCCAAGAACCTAGGTACAAAGCACGAATAGAATCTGAGCTCCAAAATACAACCCTGCTTTTGAACCCACAGTTTTTTGCTCCAACACCCATTTCACAGAAGGCAACCTGGTGAGGCTCAGAGACAAATAATGTGATGAAGAAACTCAGTACAAGGCAGAGGTGGGGTCTGCAGCCTAAATTTGCCTCCACAAAGCACAATCCACAGAAGGCAAACTGGTGATGCTCAGAGAAACACACAAATACCCCCTCCCTGCCTCCACACAGGCAAAACAAAAAACCAGGCAGAACACACACACACACACACACACACACACCAGGCGATATACACACACAGACAGCATAGGCAAAATACTCCCCTTATTCCCCATTATGCCATCTAATCTCTCAGCTCCCTGCTTCCCCCAGTTTATCTTTTTTGTCTGGATAGCTTCAAAATAAAGTGCTGGGTTGCAGCCACTCACCATTTTTATTGTCTAAGAATGCCTCTTGGGCCCACATAGTGTTTACAGCTGCCCAGTTTTAAATATATATATATATATATATATATATTTATTTATTAGAATCCAGGAGGGGCAGGGAGCCTGGTGGGTGCCAAAGGAAGTGACCGCAGACACATTGGGAGCTCACAGCAACATGAAGGGGACCCCAGCATTAAAGAATGATTTAATACACTCTGATGTACTGCATAATTGGTTATATTAATGCAGCTTTTTCATATCAGACAAAATCCCATCAAAAAACATTTTTTAAAGTTGTGTCATTTATTTATTAGATACTGGGTTAGTTATAATAAATTGAGGGCACGATCCTATGGCCACTAGTCAGCGGCTAGACGACCATAGGATAGGTTGGTTCCCTGAGAACCGACCTCCATCTTCTCCTGCGCTGTCTCGTAGGCAGTGCAGATGGGCTCTGCACTCGTAAGACAAGTGAGGAGCAGCGAAAATTGGGTGTTCCTGGGGGCAGGCTGGGGGGAGAGGGTGGACATGCCATTCCAACGCTTCCTATGCATCGTCCGGTGTCCCCCCACCCAGTCCGACTTCCTGCGGCTAGACAGCTGAAATCGGCTGTCTACCCCGAATGTAGGGTGGCTAAAGCACAGAGGGGAAGATACCCTTCGCGCTGCTCCTGCCTTGCATTGGATAGGCGGTCACCTCAGAGTTCAGAGGCAGATGCCTATCCCGATAGGATTTCGCCCTCTGAGGCTTTGATGAGCTATACTAGCTCTGAATTGTGCATAGATGTGTAGATATTTGTATCTGGCTATTAACAGATGTTATCTCCCCCATCCCTCTTTCTTCCTTTAAAAGAAATATATATTCCGCACAACAAAAACTCAATAATCCACCATCATTCATGGCCCTCTCCCATGAATCCCTATACAATCCTGTCTTTCTCATCTTAGATGAACTGGAAGGTGCTTTTGAGCAAGAGAAAAGCTGGCAATGCTCTCAGTCACTCACATAATACTGATGCCATAAAATCTATAGATGAATGCAGAGGCCCAGAGAACAAAATAAACACGCACCGTTCCTTGGAGAAATGCTGGCTCCTGAAGGGGTAATACGATTAACTTTAATGTAGCATAATTACACAGAAGCAAGTCGCTAGACTGACGTATAACTGGCCCCATTTTCTGATAAATCCTCAGAGACAAAATTAAAGGAAGGGTTCACAAGGCGGCCGTCTCCCTCTGCAAGGGTGGGGGTGGGGGTTACTTTGGATCTACAAGGAACTCAGGAAAGGTGCCTAATATGCATTTATCTCCCAAGGCAGGAGAGCAAGAGCATTTGTCATAAATGTGTCTGGGGATAGTACTGTTCCAATAGGCGTATGCCCCATGGTACCGTCTGGTAGAGCATCTGAAAAAGCTGTTGGTCCTAAAAGGCTTGGCTAATTCCTCCTTCGCTCACTGCAGCACAATGTCGGCTGGGTGAGGAATAATTACAGCCCTCACAAGCGACTTCTCTTCTCTGACATACAGGAAAAGATGGAGGTTAAGGACCAGAGATCAGGCAGTATGAAAGGTGTGTGTGTGTGTGTGTGGGGGGGGGGAGACTGAACCCTGCAAGGAACTGAACCCTGCAATGAGGAGATGATATCAGTCAATCCAAAGCAGCAAAAACCTAAATGCAAATAGTGATGAGTTCAAAGTTAGTTTTAAAAGTGTAATGATATTAACAACAAAAATATAAGTGCCAAGTGCTTGTCAGTCATCCTGGTATCACTGTATCATTGACCAGAACGTTGGATGCAGGAGCAAATTTACTTCCTACTGAGCAATTGAGTAGAATTCTGTCTTCACCAGAGGGGGAAAAAACCATGTGGACCCTTGGAAGGGCCTTTGAAGTTTCAGCCCTGAGGACATCTTCATGCACTTCTATATACCACCTCTCCAAAGAGAATAGCGGTGCAAATGTACCAGAAATCCTTCCTGAAATAAGAGACACTCCACAGTCCCATGTTTATAAGTAGCGTTCCAAATGAGTCATCATTTAGTCCTGAGAAGTCCTTGGAACTAAATCTTGTCTATCAATTCAGAACCAGAATTTCAAGCAGAAAATAAAAGTACAGCTTGGAACACTGACAGATAAAAGGGGCGAGCACACAGGGAGGGAAAGAAAACAGTGATTAAAGAAGTGGGGGAGGGCTTTCAATTATACATTGTTAGATGGAGGGAAATAATTGAAATGCATGTCATCTTTTTGGCTGAAGACAGGTGTGCGGATTTTTCTAAAAAATATGTATTTGTCAAGGCAATCATATTCAATGTTTTATGATCTCTGCTAACAATTGCATTATGTAACATAATGTTACATTTCCACAAACACTAATAAAAACCTTTGTGTAGATGATAAGGGGGCAAAGTTTTAATACCCCCCCCCCATGGAGAACAAGCGAGCTAATATTTTTCCTCAGAGATTTTAAGGTGTTTTGAAGGAGGGATTGCTGCTGACAGAGTGAATGCTCATCCCACTTTTACCTCTGGTGAACAGCTTTTGCAGGGTTTAGTCTTTCAAAAACCTGCGAAACCTGTTTGATCGAAGTAAGCAGTGGGATAAAAGGAACATAATCACCATGGGAAGCGGTGCCTTTCTTAAATCACTTTCAAATCACTTATAGCCCAATCTTCTGCATGTCTACTCAGATGTCCCACAAGATTGCTTCAAGATGGAGGTTCCTAGCAACCAGAAGGTACTATGCAGCTGTTCTGCCTCCCCCGCCCCATTGGAAAAGTGGAAGGTGATGTCATCTAGAACACCCTCACCCATAAACTTCCATGAATGAACCAAGGCAATGGCAGCATAAAAGCCTCATCTGCAAGTACTGTTACTTCCAGGTAAGTGTGTATATAGGAATGCAGCCTTAAAAACTGTAGCCGTTTCTACATGAGGCATTTATTGTGTACTCATGATTGGCCACTCACAGAAGTTTGCAGATCCATTTCATGACATTGTCAACCTCCAGGACATCTTCCACTCCTTCCCTGTGTAACTGTGCTATTACCCCCCTCCCCCCCAATAAGCAAGTAGAGCCAGAAAGAGTGAAGTGGCTGGGCCAAAGCCGAAAGGACACTCAGCTGTGGATGTGTCTGGTGGTGAAAAGAAAGTCCGATGCTGTAAAGAACAATATTGTTTAGGAACCTGGAATGTAAGATCGATGAATCAAGGTAAGCTGAAGGTGGTCAAGCATGAGATGGCAAGACTGAACATTGACATCTTGGGAATCGGCGAACTAAAATGGACAAGCATGGGCAAATTTAATTCAGGTGACCATTATATCTACTACTGTGGGCAAGAATCCTGTAGAAGAAATGGAGTAGCACTCATAGTCAACAAAAGGGTGGGAAAAGCAGTACTGGGGCACAATCTCAAAAATGATAGAATTATCTCAGTACAAATCCAAGGCAAACCATTCAACATCACAGTAATTCAAGTCTATGCCCCAACCACTGATGCCGAAGAAGCTGAGGTTGATCGGGTCTATGAAGCCCTACAACACCTTCTAGAACTAACACCAAAAAAAGATGTCCTTTTCATCGTAGGGGATTGGAATGTTAAAGTAGGAAGTCAAGAAATCACCGGGATAACAGGCAAGCATGGCCTTGGTGTACAAAATGAAGCAGGACAAAGGCTAATAGAGTTTTGCCAAGAGAACACGCTGATCGTAACAAACACTCTTTTCCAACAGCACAAGAGGCGACTCTACACATGGACATCACCAGATGGTCAATATCGAAATCAGACTGATTATGTCCTTTGCAGCCAAAGATGGAGAAGCTCTATACAGTCAGTAAAAACAAGACCTGGAGCTGACTGTGGCTCAGATCATGAGCTTCTTGTTGCAAAATGTCGGCTTAAATTGAAGAACATAGGGAAAACCACTAAACCATTCAAGTATGACCTAAATCATATCCCTTATGAATACACAGTGGAGGTGAGGAATAGATTTAAGGGATTAGACCTGATAGACAGAATGCCTGAGGAACTCTGGACGGAGGTCCGTAACATTGCTCAGGAGGCAGCAACTAAATCCATCCCAAAGAAAAAGAAATGCAAGAAAGCCAAGTGGCTGTCTGATGAGGCTTTACAAGTAGCTGAG
This sequence comes from Heloderma suspectum, assembly GCF_057233095.1. Lineage (NCBI taxonomy): Eukaryota > Metazoa > Chordata > Lepidosauria > Squamata > Helodermatidae > Heloderma > Heloderma suspectum. Next base: position 173,610,533 of record NC_139461.1, read on the forward strand.
GAAAGAAGGGAAGCGAAAAGCAAGGGTGAAAGGGGAAGATATACCCAACTGAATGCAGATTTCCAGAGAATAGCAAGGAGAGACAAGAAGGCCTTCTTAAATGAACAATACAAAGAAATCGAGGAAAACAACAGAATGGGAAAGACTAGAGATTTTCAAGAAAATCGGAGATATCAAAGGAACGTTTTGTGCAAAGACGGGCATGATAAAGGACAAAGAAGGCAGGGCCCTAAAAGATGCAGATGAGATTAAGAAGAAGTGGAAAGAATACACAGAAGAACTCTACAGGAGAGATCTTAATGTCCCTGATAGCCATGATAGTGCGGTCACGGAACTTGAGCCGGACATCCTCGAGAGTGAAGTCAAGTGGGCCTTAGGAAGCATTACTAACAACAAAGCTAGAGGAGATGACAGTATTCCAGCTGAGCTATTTAAAATCCTAAAAGATGATGCTGTTAAAGTGCTGCATTCAATATGCCAACACATTTGGAACACTCAACAATGACCACGAGACTGGAAAAGGGCAGTTCACATTCCAATTCCAAAGAAGGGCAATGCCAAAGAGCGCTCGAACTACCGTACAATTACGCTCATTTCACATGCCAGCAAGGTGATGCTCAAAATCCTACAAGCTAGGCTTCAGCAGTATGCGAACCGAGAACTACCGGCAGTACAAGCTGGGTTTCGAAGAGGCAGAGGAACTAGAGATCAAATCGCCAACATTCGCTCCATCATGGAGAAAGCAAGAGAATTCCAGAAAAACGTCTATTTCTGCTTCATTGACTACGCTAAAGCCTTTGATTGTGTGGATCACAACAAACTGTGGCAAATTCTGAAAGAGATGGGAGTACCAGACCACCTTACCTGTCTCCTGAGAAACCTGTACGAGGGTCAAGAAGCAACAGTAAGAACCAGACATGGAACAACCGATTGGTTCAAAATTGGGAAAGGAGTACGACAAGGCTGTATATTGTCGCCCTGCTTATTTAACTTATATGCAGAGTACATCATGAGAAATGCCGAGTTGGATGAATCACAGCTCGGAATTAAGATTGCTGGGAGAATTATCAACAACCTCAGATACGCAGACGATACCACCCTAATGGCAGAAAGCAAAGAGGATCTAAAGAGCCTCTTGTTGAGGGTGAAAGTGGAGAGTGCAAAAGCTGGCTTGAAACCCAACATTAAAAAAACTAAAATCATGACATCTGGCCCCATCACTTCCTGGCATATAGATGGGGAAGAAATGGAAGCAGTGACAGATTTTATTTTCTTGGGCTCCAAGATCACCGCAGACTGTGACTGTAGCCATGAAATTAAAAGATGCTTGCTCCTTGGGAGGAAAGCTATGGCAAACCTAGACAGCATAGTAAGAAGCGGAGACATCACCTTGCCGACAAAGGTTCGTATAATCAAAGCTATGGTTTTCTCAGTAGCAACGTATGGCTGTGAGAGCTGGACTATAAGGAAGGCTGAGTGCCGAAGAATCGATGCTTTCGAACTGTGGTGCTGGAGAAGACTCTTACGAGTCCCCTGGACTGCAAAGAGGTCAAATCAGTCCATCCTAAAGGAAATCAACCCTGACTGGTCATTGGAAGGATACTGAAGCCGAAGCTCAAATATTTTGGCCACCTAATGCGAAGAGGAAAGTCACTGGAAAAGACCCTGATGCTGGGAAAGATTGAAGGCAAAAGGAGAAGGGGATGGCAGAGGATGAGATGGCTAGATAGCATCACTGATGCAATGAATATGGACTTGAGCACTCTCCGGGAGACAGCGCAGGACAGGAAGGCCTGGCGTGCTATGGTCCATGGGGTCCCGAAGAGTCGGACATGACTGAACGTCTGAACAACAACAAAGCAAGTTTTTGGCAGCCACTAGATGGTGCTGTTGCATTACAAACAATGGGAAGCCCAGTACAGGCTGCAGGGAAATGGCATTTTCACTTCTGCCTTGTGAAAGAGCACACCATCAATGTGCCAAGGGAACGGAAGCAAAATGTCCCAGTAAGGCTGCGGAATTTCCTTTAATGTAGAGACACCCTATACACAAACAGTGTTTTAAGAAAAGTGAGACGACTCAGTGTGGGTGTGGCCAATTCAAATATATCTTTCCTTTCCAAGTCATTTAACTTGTGTTCTAAGGAGATACATTCTCTGCCATGGAAACTGCACCTGGTTTATCAGAAAATCCTGGTTAACAGGAAATCTCCAAAATCAGGACATAGGAACTATATTATACTTGGATTGCAAGCATCTCCAGAAACTTTCCAGTTGGCCAAAAAGCCAAACATATTCAGCAAACATAGCTTTTCTGTTCCTAATCTTAGGACATTTCAACACCTACGGTATTAAAAGTGCTTTTTTCATGTCCTGCAGGTTTAAGTCAAATGAGCACCTGCTGTCTTTCGCCTTTTCACTTGAACCTGCATGTTAGCTGTGATATTTATTTTTGGGTACTTGGTAACATTGCCACCACGATACTTGTTCATTTCACTCCATTAGAGGCCCCAACTAATAATTAACACATATCTTATTAGAATGCAAGAATAGCAATTAATCCATCTGTTTGCCACAGTGAGCAGCATGCAAGGTATCTTTTTAAAATGTGATTCACTTTCCCAGTCCCCAGCATGTCTGCAAACTTTGGTGCATAACTACAGTCAGGCGCCCAATTACATGATTTCTGTACAATGCCACTTAAGTAAACTAATTGGAGCTGACATCTCTTGGTACTCGTCGCTAAGTAGCAACAAAGAATATGGAAAGAAGACCATTTGCAGGAAAGAGAGGGCTGGGGAACAACATATCGGTGCACCTTTCACTCTTCATATTGCTCTATGGATCTGATCAACATATTGGGGGGAAACAAATTAATCACTGTGCAGCAAAGTTATCAGTTACAACATGTCTTGTTATATCTCATTAATCTAACCGTAATTGTGAGGAGCTGATGGGAGCAAGAGAGGGGAGCCTTTTATATACTAGGGGCTACATTTGTCATTTACAGGAGTGTGAGATAAGGGGGTGGCTTTCCATGTGAGTGTGAAGTGAGGAGGTGCTTTTGGGCTCCTTCACACAGTTTTTGTGTGTGTGTGTGTGCGATTGTCATTCTTCATTCATGGTATTTCCTGCATGCAATACACAATGTTGTTGTCCTGCAGTCGCTGTCCTGTGCCTTCCCCCTGTTTTCCCTGGGATATTACTGTACATGGAAAATGCGGTATTATTTGCAGTCATGCAACGGATCTGCCATCACCCGCCTATGTATTGCTGACATCACGCTATGACACGCTTTGTGTAGGCTGGTGTTGGGAGTGCGGTGTTGACATAGTGACAACAATCGGATGGGAGTGTCACCCTCCTGTGCCTCCCTTGATCTCCAGCCCCTTCGCCATTCCGCTCCCGGGAGCAACACTGGGTATTTCAGAAGTGCAGCATACCGACGTTTCACTAGTACAGCATGGCAGAGACCACTGCTGCTCCGAACGCCTGCCATGTTGCAACCCCTTTCCACTCAATCCGCTCTCCCAGTGTATACCCAAACAAGAAAAGTGTTACTGCTTGTTTTTACAGGGACTTGCGCACATGGGGCGGGGGGGAGAGCAGACTGCTGAAGTTGCGAATGTGCTGTGGATTGTATATAGAAGTTGCCGAGGTAGGGATCAGAGGCAGTGGAAGTGAAAAGGGGAGCCAAGGAAGTTGGAATGGAAAAGTTTCATGCTGAGAGGGGAGGGGAGCTACCCCAGAAGGAGTGAACCGAGGACGTACAACGCTGCTGACATCTGATAACATCCCACCAGGCTCCACCCACCAGTGTAAATGGCAGGTAGCGTTATGCAGTCAAAGAAAAACCAGCTGTGCAAAGAACCGATTTCAATCCTACAAAGAATCCAGAAGCAGAAGCCCCAGTAAGCAGCGGGATAAAAAAGGCCTGGCATGGTGAAGCCCTTTGTTTGCATGAGCGTGTGTGCATGTGACGAGAGGGTTGCCTGTGTATGCATGGCTTGCATCTGAGCATGGCTGAGGAAGTGCCTTTGTGAGAACCTTCTTGGGGAGAGAGGTAGCAGAGGAGAAGCTGCATTTGCAAGTAGACTGGCCCTGCCATTAGGCAGAGTGAGGCGGTCACCTTAGGCGACAAATGCTGAGACACAGCAGCAAGGTGTTGGAGGAGAAAGCTGTGTGCTGTGTGGCTTGCCCTGCTGTTCTTAAGCTAGCCCTCAGGTGTGGTGGAAGACCCTGTCCTGTCACCAGTGCTGAAGAAAGATTCAACTGCCCATCCAGTTGGTCTCTGTACATAGAATGGGAGGGGATGCTATCTCACTCTTTGCCTTGGGCTGCAAAATGTCTTGGGCCAGCTCTGGTGGTGGGGAGGCAACTAATTCCTCCACTGTTCCATGATGGAAGTAGCTGGGCCGGGGCAGGTGAGAGGAGCTTCAAGGGGGTAGGCAGGAGTTGGTTGTGAAGACTTTTATGAGCACTCCCATATGAGTAAGATACCAGTTGTTTCTGCTTCTTTCTTTCTTTCTTTCTTTCTTTCTTCCTTCCTTCCTTCCTTCCTTCCTTCCTTCTCTTCATATAATACCAGCCTCCCCAGAGTTGCTAAATCCTGACAACTCTATTAAGGAAAATGTATATCCTTGGAAAGATTCAATGGTATAACCTATAGTGAAGCTTAAACCCCTCAGTCTAAACCTCTGGCAGGCAATTACAGAGTGCCTAATTGACATGCATAGCCCTCACATCTTGCACGGAAATGTTGTCCCCAGGTCAGAAAGGGGCAACTGGGAGGAGGAATGTCCTGTTTATGGTGTATGAGAGCCACCTTGCTTAGTGCAGTTGGGCCCAAACAAATATTAATTGCACCCAGATGTTATTAGGAAAGTAACTGTGTAGTCTTTTGCCCTCTTTAACAATCCAACAAAATGTCCATTTGAGGGCTAAAGTGTCACCAACATAGCAAGAGTGGCCCCTGGAAGGACATGCAGGAGAATGTAGACTTGGGGCAGGGGGAGGGGGTATTGCCCAAGCATGGGGTGGGGGTGAATACATTTTAGGAGGCTCCAGCCCAGGCTGTGGTCCCATTCCTATGAGGGGAAAAGATAAATTGTAGATCATGCTTGAGGAATTTATGGAAATTTATTCCCTTGTATCTATGTCCCTGTTGTCCAGACCTTGTGAGATTTTCTGGAGCCAATCAGAAGCAGAACATGCACCATTCTGAACAGTGCATTGCTGGCCTAGACCCTTCCTAGAACACAGAGAGCGTACATGTAGTTTGAAGAACGAGAGAGCTGTGCTTCTGTATGTGACGTGCTTTCTCAAGAACTACAAGTCCCAGAGTTCTTGTGACCAGGCAGGATTGATGGACCTCTAGTGAAAGGGTGCCACCATAATAATCTGGGACATTGATCCAGGAACAGTGGGAGCTAGTGCCAAGCTAACAAAAAGTTACAAAATAGTCAGCAAGCTTTGTAGGACTCTTCCTCAGGCTGGATGTTATGTTGAACAAAAGTGGCAAAAGGTGTGTGTGTGTGTGTTGGGACATGTAGAAAAGCCCCAGTGTGGGCCATGGTATAATTTCAGAAAATGAAATTTCAGGATTAAAATAGAAACATTTCTTTCATAATTATGAGATTTTTTGTATGGGAAGGGATTGTGATATGTGTGTGGGCAGGGGGGGGGATTTTACAAGTTTATACTGGACTTCCCCCGTGGATGCTTGTGCCATAGAGTGCAGAGAACAGCTACGCCAACTGTCCCAACCTGCTGCCCTCCAGATCTTTTGGACTGCATTTCCCATCAGCCTCTGCCAGCATGGCCAGTGGTCAGGAATGTGGGGAGATGTATCCAAAACATCTGAAGGGTAACAGATTGGGAAAAGCTGTGCTAACCCCTGACACCATGTCATTCAAGGTTTAGAGCAGTGGTGGACAGAAAGATCTCCAGATGTTTTAGATTTCAACTCCCAGCATTCCTGACCATTGGCCATGCTTGCAGAGTTTTCTGGAGATGAAGTCCAAACATCTGGAGATCGACCTTCTGCCCACCTCCGTTTTTTAGAGGACACAATAGTCAGAACACTAGACACAAACTTTATAATCTCTCTCGGACAAGAACAGCAACAGCAAATGCCCGATTCCACCTAGATGCAACCAAGTTCAGCGCCACCTGGTGACTAAACTACATAATGACACCATCTACACAAATGGTATTATCTGTTTTACATTACCAAGGAAATTGGGATTCATGAGCTAGCTGTTCATCATAACTCACTCCTTCCAGAGCTATTTATATATTGTCCTTGATAGTATATATCCCAGGCCACTTTACAATTTAAAGATTAGAGCTGAAACAGCTACAGTCCAGAATAGTCTCACTGAAGTCCCATTAAAGCTGAAGGAAACCAGGGGGAGAAGCCCCCTTTTCCCCACAGCCTTTGATACAGAAGTCCTTCCCATGCCATCCCCACAGCCAGGAAGGTGCTGGTCTTCCATGATTTGCTTCAATGTATCTGTGGGCCATGGGTGAAGAATGCAGCCACGTTGGTGAGACAGATTGTATGGGTTTTTCCCAGAGTTCACACTCCCCACATCTGCAAATGCACGATAGTGCACTTTCGGGAATAAGCCTCATTGACTACAACAGGAGTTAGCAGGAACACCTGAATTAATGCACTATCGCACAATAGCGTTACCTCACGCAATAGCGCAAATGCATGTTAGTGCTTTTGCATGATTGGGTGATAGAGTGATAGCAAGATACTGACACAGAGAGTATGCGTATTGATGGAAGAACTGCGCAATAGTGTTATAATGAGATAGCGCCTTAGCGTGTAATATGAAAACTGGACTATGAGGCTTGCGGCATTGTTTCCCAGATCCAAAGGACACAAAAGAATATCAGCCATGGATCCTCCCCACATGTAGTTCTGGGGAAGCGACCTGAGATAAACCTGATTTTCAGGCTGTAGTGGGAGTACTTGCTTATACAAACTAATGATCTAGCTCTTGTTTTCAAAGTTTTTTTTAAAAGTTGGTCCCTCAGCATCCTGCTCCAAAATGGCGGTGAAACTTCCAGAAAACAGGGAGGGAAAGGGTTGGGTCAGTGAGGTCATGGGTAGGCGAGCAACACACCCCCATGGGCAGGACCTTGATACCAATGCAAGTGCAGGTGATGGAACACACCCCAACAGGACCGTAACTGAACTGAAGTATACAGGAAAAGCCAGACTATAACCAGTCTCAGAAGAACTGTTTTTTCCGCAATAAACGCTGGGGAGGCTGCTAGATGGCCATGATGTCATGTATCCCTAATGACCTCCACACGCAGCTCATTCGAAGTAAATCGCTCATGGAAACACATCCCCCCTCTCTCTCCTCAGCACTGAGATACCAAAACTGAACTAGAAGCGTCCATTTACAGCAGGAGCAGGCAGCCTGCGGCCTTCCATATGTTTTGGCCTACAACTTGTATCAGCCCTAGCCAGTATAGCTAGTGGTGAGGGATCATGGGAGTTGTAGGCCAAAATATCTGGATGGTCACAAGACGCCCATACCTGATTTACAGGCTACAGCATAATTCTCTGAGCATCAGTGCTGTTTTAAGGGAAGCAGTAACGGTGTAAAATACACTGTAATGTGATACATCTAGCAAGGTCTCTCAAACATTGTGATTTACTTGTTATTTTTGGTTACCTGTTACAGTTCAAGACTTCTGGTAGGGCTGGAAGTGTGTGCTGGAATGTTAGAGAAGTGGTTTTGTTTTTTTTTAAGAGGCAAACTAGAATCTTTGATGGGAGAGATTTAGTGCCAAACTACACATCATATTCTGTGACTGACACTCCTAACGTAATTTTCTTCTTCAAAAAACAGATGGGATGGATTTGGATAGGGACTGCAGCGAGGGTAGAGAGGGGTTAACCTCCCCATCTTAAATCACACCCTCAGCCTATGTTTCACTTTTCTGTACATCCAGTGCCCTCTGGTGTCAGTTTCATGTTTTGCAAACAAAAAGTGCCACGTTATTTTTTTGCAGGGTAAACTGTTGTAGGGAATCCAGGCATCTTTTCTGCAAAAGGTCATTCTAGTGCTCAAAACACAGTATTTTGCCAGGAAGAAACTTCTCTCAGCTATGGCAATTGCTGCAGAGAATTTATTATTTATGTATGTGTTACATTTATATCCTGCCTCTCTTTTAAGGAGCCCAAGGCGGCGTACATGATCCTCCTCCTCATCTCCATTTTATCCTTTCAACAAACCTGTGCGGTAGGTTAGTCAGTGACTAGCCCAGAGCACCAGTGAGCTTCCATGGCCGAGCGGGGACTAGAACCTGGATCTCCCAACTCCCAGGCCAACACTCTGATCACTACACCACACTGGCTCTTGCAGTTGTGTGGGTCCCTGTCACCTTACTGGACGACATTTGTGACATTACTAGTGGCAAGTAACGCAACTCCCTTTCCACCCATGACTGTGCCATTTTGTGACCTTTTGTAAAGTTTTGGAAGGTGTGTTTTGTTTTTTGCGCAACGGTTGAGCACAGGACTGCTCAGGAAACCCTTTGCAAAGAAAATTAGCGAACACCAACAGAGCTATTCCTCTCACTCCAGCAGTGCCTTGCACATGAAAATGTTGTGTGTATCTGTGCTTTTAACTGCACTTAGATGTGTATGTCAAGTGATTTCCCCACCCCTCCCCTCTTTATTTCAGGAAAAATGGCAAATGGGCTATTTCCCTGCAACATGGCTACCCTTTCCCATTATGTGTGGACAGGATATGCTACTGCCATTGGAACAGGCCTTTTAAAGTCATCTTCATGAACCCTTAAGCTGTTTCCTTGTACATTCAAGCCCTTGGAGCAGCCTTCCCCAACCTGGTGCCCCCATGGCTATTGCCCATGCTGGGTGGGGATGATGTGTGTTGTAGTCTGGAGGGCACCAGGTTGGGAAAGGCTGGCTTACACCAAAACAAATTTGTTAGGCCTTGTTAGGGCTCAATCCTATGCATGCTTCGACAGAGAAAAGCCCTACAACTCCCAGCATGCCCCAGACAATCTGGCTGGGGAATGCTAGGAGTTGTAGGTCATTTTCCTGTCTAAACGTGCATAGGTCCGCGCCCTAACAATTCTTGCTTTTGCCTGTTTAAGACTGCATTCCATGCTGACTCACCTGGGAATAAGTCCCATTGGACTCAGTGGGGCTTCCTGCTGAGCAGACACGTATAGGGCTGTGCGGCTAATGTTACTATTCACCCTGGGCTTCAGGAGTGGGAAGGATACACATCTAAAAATAAACTAATAACGGTAACATTTCTTAAAACTTAGCATCGCTGAGCGCAACTATTTCCTACCCACCCCGCAAAACCAGTTCTGTCCCTGTGTACATAAGTATCTCAAGGCACAATCCTTCGCAGGTTTTGTTGTTGTTGTTGTTCAGTCGTTCAGTCGTGTCCGACTCTTCGTGACCCCATGGACCAGAGCACGCCAGGCCTTCCTGTCCTGCGCTCTCTCCCGGAGCGTGCTCAAGTTCATATTCATTGCATCCGTGATGCTATCTAGCCATCTCATCCTCTGCCGTCCCCTTCTCCTTTTGCCTTCAGTCTTTCCCAGCATCAGGGTCTTTTCCAGGGAGTTTTCTCTTCGCATTAGGTGGCCAAAATACTGGAGCTTCAGCTTCAGTATCTGTCCTTCCAATGAGCACTCAGGGTTGATTTCCTTTAGGATGGACTGATTTGACCTCCTTGCAGTCCAGGGGACTCGTAAGAGTCTTCTCCAGCACCACAGTTCGAAAGCATCAATTCTTCGGCGCTCAGCCTTCCTTATAGTCCAGCTCTCACAGCCATACATTACTACTGGGAAAACCATAGCTTTGATTAGACGGACCTTTGTCGGCAAGGTGATGTCTCTGCTTCTTACTATGCTGTCTAGGTTGGCCATAGCTTTCCTCCCAAGGAGCAAGCGTCTTTTAATTTCATGGCTACAGTCACCGTCTGCGGTGATCTTGGAGCCCAAGAAAGTAAAAAAAAAAACGCCCTACGGTTCCCAACATTCCCCAGTCAGCATATGCTGAGTGGTGTAGGACTTTTTTCTGCCTAAACGTGCACAAGATTACGCCCTTAGCTGTTTCACCGCGCTGGATCCCTGTTGTCGCCTCCCTCCCAGCCAGCAAACTCCTGACACTCTATCGGAAGGCTGAATTCAGGGCAGTGGGCTCGCATGTTGATTCTGAGCTTGCGCGGATCTGCCGGGCATGCTCAGTGATTTATTGTTTTGAAGGAACTGCAACTTCGGTTTGGCACAGAACTGAATTGCCCGAAGCCCGCGGCAGGGGCGTGTAGCGGTGGATAGGTGAGCGGTCTCTTCGCGGTGGTTTGTTGTGTCCGTCGGGTGCATGGCTGGTTTGCAAAACGCAAGAGATTTCTGTTGGCACGGGAGAGCTCGAGGGCAGACTGGCTCTTTCTTCCGGGGAAAAGGCTTCTGGGGGACAATAATGAGATTCTGACATGGTTATGCCAAAGCTCCGGGGATCGCCAGCCGCGGGGCGACTGTGCTGCTGCAGCCGACCTTGTTCTCCGTCTCTTGCAAGGAGCACATGATGCTGACAGTATGCTGCGTTTTTTGGCACAGGGAGAGCTGCCTGGAAGCGGGGCCATTAAAGTCTTTTCATATTGGGTCAAGAAGAGTCCAGGAAGTGAGTTCGTGCGCAAGATGCCAAACTGTCGCGGCCGATGGACTTGCCAGCCATTGGAAACTTGGGCAATTTTGGAGAACAGATGTCACCTACTAAGTAAGCCGGCTTTCCCCAACCCGGAGCCCTACAGATGTGTTGGACTACAACTCCCAGCATCCCCAGGGGTTGTAGTCCAACACATCTGGAGGGCACCGGGTTGGGGATGGCTGCATTAAAACTTAGCGGGGCAGGTGCAAAACAGAGCTGGTCGGGGCAAAGGGGAGGTTACCTTTTTGTTCTTAGAACGTAAACCAACATAAGCCCTACTTAGAGTAGACCCATTGAAATGGACAGGACTTAAGTTAGTCATGACTAACTTCAGTCTCATTTATTTCAGTGGGTTTCCTTTAAGTGGGACTTACGTTGGATTTTACCTAAAAGTCCTCCTGGACCCCCTCCTGGGTCCAGTATCCTCTTTTATGCAGTGCTCAATCAGATACTTCCAGGAGCCCCACAACCAGGGTGTGAAGGCAAGAACCTTCTCCTGTTGTCCCCCTTGCAGCAGGCAGTAGGTATTACTGTCTCTTAACATGCAGATTCCGTTTAGCTGCCAAGACTAAGCACGATTTATTCTCCATCCATTTATCCCCCTTCCAAAGCCATGCAAGCTGGTGGCTATCGCCACGTTTTTGTGGAAGTGAATCCCCTCATTATTACGTGTCGTGGGGTTAATCGATGAAGCTGTTTATGGCCAGGTCGTCTTTATGTGTTGGGCTGAAACTCGTGTTCTTGCTGTTTATGCCTTGTATCAGTGCTGATGTATGGCCGTACAAATAATAGGTATTGTTCTTGAAAGACGTTGACCAAATTCTGTTTGTCCTGGACTTTGTCTGCAAGGCTTTGGTATTAACAGAGGTTACTCAACACATACTTATTTTCCTGTTCCAGCCAGGTTTCTTCCTTTTCTCTGACTTCTCTCTGACTGCTCCATGGCACATCAAAAGAAACTGCAGGGCCTGGTGGCAGCCACCATCACTCCAATGACTCAGGATGGGTAAATATTCCCTTGGCCCTAAAAGCAATGGCAGTATTCATTGGTGGGCTCTTAAATTAATAGCTGGCTGAAATCTAGAGTTGATGTATCATATCTGTCATTGCCCGTATGCAAATTACTTAAAAGGACGGTGGAAGTGGACTTCAGAATGGCAATGAACTTGTGGGACTTCTTCCTGCCAGCTCTTTTCTTGGGATGCACTATAACCCAGAGCAGCCTTTCCCAACTTGGGACCCCTCAGATGTTTTGGATGACAACTCCCATCATTCCTGACCATTGGCCATGCTGACTGAGGATGATGGAAGTTGAAGTCCAGAAGGCTGGCAAGTTGGGAAAGGTTGACCTAGAGAGTACCACCTTTTTTCCCCCTATTCCTGCTAAGCCTCTCTGTATACTACTGTTTTCTCCCCCAAAGACATTTATATTGTCAGCTCCTTGGAGCAGTGACCTGTCCCTTGTATTTGTGTGTGTATGTGCGTGTATATAACTTATGTTTATTCTGTAAGATTCCATGTACATGGACAGCACTAATAATTACAACCAGAATCCAAATAACCAGTCATTTAGTCATGCATCCAAGGGCTTGGGACTTGTGTTTCCCAAATAGGAGCCTCCCATGCTGTGTATGACAAACTACTTCTGAAAGTGAATGGTGTTTCAAAAGCGATTTGTGATGTGGACTGCTGTTCAAGAGAAGCAGGGGACTCACGGTCCCACTGGGTGCACACAAGTCCTTGCGTGTGCCTAAAGTAGCTCTGTGGATCCCACATGGGTTCCTCTGTAAGAGTTGGAGAATCCTGCTTCAGGGCAGTGCCATTTTCCCCACCTGGTGCCCTCCAGATGTTTTGGACTGCAACTCCCATCAGCTCAAGCCAGCCTGGCCAATGGTAAGGAATGCTGCAAGTTGAAGACCAAAACATCTGGAAGACACCAGGTTTGGGGAGGCTGGGACAGGGGATTGGATCTATTCCCTTGCAGTCCTATGATTCTAGTGTGGAATAAACCAGGAGTGGGCATAAGAAAGATTACCATTCACCACTAGCCAATTTCCTGTGGACCATCCAGTGCCTGCTGGTTTCTGCACTTCTTGCAAAGAATGCTGGACTTGGTGGTCATTGGTCTGGTCCTGTAAGGTACTCCTTCTGTTCTTAAGCAAGTGTATATTCTGTGACTCATTGAAGTGTGCATTATAAGTATAATAATTATAATATGCAATACAGTGTTGTATAGTGGCTAGAGTGTTGGACTGGGACTCAGGACATCCAGGTTCTAGTCCCCACTCGGCCATGAAGCTCGCTGGGTGACTTTTGGCCAGTGACTGAGTCTCCCGCTAACCTACCTCACAGGATTGTTGTGAGGATAAAATAGAGAGGGAAAGGTTCATGTAAGCTGCCCTGGGTTCATTGCAAGAGGAAAAAAGTCAGGATATAAATGTAAATAATAATAACCATAATTTAAAAATGAATTATTATTGTTATTATTATTGTTCAAATTTATGTATCGCTTTCAAAGAGATATCAAAGCGGTGAACATAAAATGTAATATCATCAAAACAATAATAAAATATAACAATAAAATAATGCAATGATAAAAATGTTAATCAGCAGTAAAACTGCACACTCTGCTGTGTGCAACAGACCATATCTGGCTGGGTCACACTTCGGGGAAAGCCTGTGTGAAGAGGTCTTGAGAAGATGTCTAAATGTCAGAACTGTGGGTGCTTGTTGATCGACAGTTGGTAAAGCATTCCAGAGGATGGGTGCTGCAACACTATGTAGCCAAACCTTAACTGTTAAGAATTAAGGATCTCCTGCTTCATAAATTGATAATCCGTTGGTGGACCATGACGATACTAGTTTTAAAATACAGGAGACTGTACAAGACAGAAGTCGGTCCACCACAGAAATAAACCATAGAGGTGGCCTTCCTGTTTAACAAACAAGCAGGTCTTTGCTGATTCCTGTGCTGTCTGGCCAGTGATGCCATTAGCACAGGATTTTAGGGTTCCACTCAGCAAAATGAGCTGGAGAGCAACACAGCAGGGCTGGCCTGCCACATTTTGAAGGAAGTGAAGTAATTCACATTGCCACCTAAAGACGGGGATGGGGGCAGCATAAGACCAGAGACTGAAATTGCCTAGCTGCACCAGTCTGGCTCTTTGGGCCTTGCACAACTTGAAGGCCTAAGATAAGAGCTGAAAGGGGCAACTCCAGGAAATTACAAGCCAGTAGTGTCCGCCAAGGAGGGAAGCAGCATGTCAGCCATGTCATTCTCAACAACGTATCTCTGAGTCAGTGTCTCATTGCCCTCCTGAAATAGAGAGGGCCTCGCACTGCCTCAGTAAACAAAGATTGTCCGTCTTCACAGATTAACTAGTTTACCTCAGTCAACAAGTGGTGAGACACTGAGTGACAATTATGATCTTGGTGCGAACTGTGAGGTAGCCTGGGACCCTTTTCTCCTTGCTTTTCAATCTGGTAAAAGTGTTTTGGGGGAAATGAGCTAATTACAGCTACGTATTTCCAATTACTGCGTGTTTTGTGTCAATCACAGACCAGGGGAAAGAAAGTTCTGTTTATTTAAAGCTTGCATCTCTTAAGGAATTCAATCTGCAAGATATTACTTGTAAATGAATTTTGTAAGTAGTAATTTCTGCTGTCTTGCATTTCTTTCCTTTAGAGAAATCAATCTTTCTGTGGTTGGCCAATATGTGGACTACCTGATAAATGAGCAAGGTGTGAGGAGTGTATTTGGTAAGATATGGCTTATAATGTGTTTGTCATGAAGAGCATTTGCTTTCGTATAAATGGGAGGGCCTGCACAGAAATGGGTACAATTTGAGATGCAGACAACCAAGTGCGCCCAAACAAGCCAGGATCCATAAGCCAACAACAAACTCTTGTTTAAAGCTGGCTTACAATCCTGACTTGTTTGGATGCAATAAAGCCAAAAGCCTTGGTTCGGGTGTCATGCAAAAGGCTCCCTACTTTGTTTACTCTCAAGGGAGGGACTAAGTGGGAGCAAACAGGGTGGATGATTTATTAAGAATTATAATTTATTATAATTCATGGCTTCAAGTGACATGTGAATATGGCCAATCAGAATATCAAGAGATTACATGCACAGTGTGGTAGGTAATCACTTGGTAAATGGCTGGCTATATTCTCCTTGCATCTGGAGAATTGCAGCCAGAGAGGCTTAGGGTATCTTAACATGCTAACTGATTATTGTAATGCAAGGGTTTTTTTGGTAGGCACCTACAGTCAGGGCCAGAAATACTGGAACAAGGATAACTGTTTTGGCCGTTGGCCTCTGTACACCACCACATTGAAGTTGAAAGAAAACACACCCAGATGGGAGCGAAGTCAGGACTTTCAGCTGTAATTCAAGGGGTTTGACAAAAGTGGGGCACTAACCATTCAGGAAGGACAGCCAGTGGCATACACACACACCCATCGTTGGTGGCTCATCAGTAATGGAACAAATGGCTGACAAGCAGCTGCATGGCCAGGTGTGGCCTGTTTCCTGGGTACCCCATGACCAATGAAGCAGAGAAAAGGCCCAGAGGTGGTTCTGAGTGTTACATTTGCATTTGGTAGCTGTTCACTGGAACTCCCAACATGAGATCCAAAGAGGTGTCCATGCGAGTGAAGGAGGCCATCATTAGGCTGAGGGAACAAAATAAACCCATCAGAGAGATAGCAAAAACAGTGGGAGTGGCCAATACAACAGTTTGGAACATCCTGAAAAAGAAGGAATTAACTGGCAAGCTCAGCAACAGCAAAAGGCCTGGAAGACCACAGAAGACAACTAAAGTGGATGACCACAGAATTCCGCTCGTGGTGAAGAGGAACCCTTTCACAACATCTAGCCAGGTCAAGAACGCTCTTGAGAAGGTAGGCATGTCATTGTCAACATGTACAGTCAGCTTTATGAATGTAAATACAGAGGCTTCACAACAAGGTGCAAACCACTGGTAACGCTCAAGAACCAAAAGGCCAGATTAGCCTTTGCCAGCAAACGCCTAAAAAAGCCTGCCCAGTTTGGAATAAGATTCTTTGGACTGATGAAACCAAGATTAACTTGTACCAGAATGTTGGGAAAAGAAAAGTATGGAGAAGAAAAAGGAACAGCTCATGATCCAAAGCATACCACGTCAACTGTCAAACATGGTGGAGGCAATGTTATGGCATGGGCATGTATGGCTGCCAATGGAACCGGCTCACTGGTGTTTATTGATGACCTGACTGCTGATCAAAGCAGCAGGATGAATTCTGAAGTGTATAGGGCTATACTTTCTCTTCAGATTCAGCCGAATGCTGCCAGACTGATAGGACGCCGTTTCATATTGCAGATGGATCATGACCCAAAACATACAGCAAAAGCTACCCAAGAGTTTCTGAAGGCAAAGATGTGGGATGTTCTTCAATGGCCAAGTCAGTCACCTGATCTCCACCCAATAGAGCATGTTTTCACTTACCCAAGACAAGACTGAGGGCAGAAAGACCCACAAACAAGCAGCAGCTGAAGGCAGCTGCAGTAAAGGCCTGGCAAAGCATCTTGAGGGAGGAAACTCTGCATTTGGTCATGTCCATGGGTTCCAGACTTCAGGCAGTCATTGACTGCAAAGGATTTTCATCCAGGTATTAAAGGCGATCCTTCAGTTTGAAATGATGTTGGTTTGTTCCATTACTTATGAGCCACCAATGATGGGGGTGTGTGAATGCCACTGGCTGTACTTTCTGAATGGTTAGTGCCCTACTTTTGTCAAACCCCTTGAATTACAGCTGGAAGTCCTGACTTCGCCCCCATCTGGGTGTGTTTCCTTTCGACTACAGAGGCCAACTGCCAAAATAGTTATCCTTGTTCCAATATTTCTGGTCCTGACTGTACTTCTTCCTGAAATAGAACCTTGCCTATAAGAGCTTTATGCTGCAATAAATCTGCTAGGCTTTTAAGGTGCCATAGGGCTCTGTCTTACGGCAGCCAAGCCTTTGGTTGCACCACAGTTTTTGGTTTATTTGTTTGTTTTAAATTTGTTTTGTTTGTAGGGAAGGTATGGCAAGTGGGAATCGCCCTGCTGCATTGTGGTGTGCCTTGGTAGGCAATGGTATGTGAAGTGGGCTTCCTTCAAACTTAGTGCCTCCAGAGAACAATATTCCATCCTTCCTGTATGTGTCAAAATCTCTTTTTTAAAACAGTGAATGGGACAACAGGGGAAGGCCTGTCTCTGAGCGTTCAGGAGAGGAAGCAGCTGGCAGAGGAGTGGGTGGCCAAGGGCAAAGATAAGTGAGTAACTCTGCGGGAAAGATTGCAATGTATTGTGAAAAATCACTGCCTATCTAAGCAAAGATGCTTGATTGTGAAATCTGTATGCACTGTTGACTTCCTTTTTTTGTTGTTGCTTTAAAAGTCAGGGACTGGGGAGCCATGAGAATATTGCTGAAGCAACAAGTTACAAGAAGTTACTGCCTGGCTTAGTCACCATTGCTGAAAGAGAAGGGAAAATAGGAAGTGATTTTTTTTAATGGGAGCACTGTGTCTATATTGTCTTACCCAAATGATTTCTTGCAGGGAGAAAACACGGAAGGAGAGACTGGGATAGGGGGAAAGGGAGAATGTTGCCCTCTTGACAGGAATCTTGGGGCATCTCTACACCAGCCTAAAATCCCGCATTTAAAACGGGGCTTTCTGCTTCCATTTTAAATGCAGGATCACAACGACTCCCTTTTTCACCCACTTCCTTTCCCCCCTCCCTGTCCCCCCTCCTTCTCCCTGTATCTGAATCTTCCATTATCTTTCATCGATCTCGCTCCTCTTCTTGCCGCTTTTCCTCTTTTCACGGAGGGAACTCAAGCGGAACACAGCGGGGTGATTTGATAGCTCATTCTCTGTGATCTATTTAAAAATGGAACAAAGGGCATTTCATGCAGGAGATGCCCTGGAGGTTCATGGTGTCATGTCAAGAGCCCACAAACTTCCGTGAAGGAGCAATCTCAATCACAAGATAAAAGCTCTGTGTGAAGAAAGCCCAGTTGGACTGCCATAATCCTGGTCCAGAAACAGAAGGAAGATTCCAATAAGAACAGTTAGAATCAAATGAGATCCTTAAGAGTTCAGGGATCTGACCTATGAAGCAGCTGTGATTGGACCAAATCATTTCACATCCCAATTTGCGGTTTCTCAGCACCTGAGACATTTGAAAGAGATACAACTTTTGACTTCTTCATTGAATAACATGCAGCTTCAGAGGAGAGGTTATGGGCAGCCTGCAGAAGTAAGAATGGAGGATGGGATCCAAGGTCTTTCTTTTTTCCTGCAAGTGTTTGAAATGTGGGCTTTTCCCCAACATTCTAATTTTGTTCTGTGTTCTATTTTACTATTAATAATCTCTTTTGAAATATCTTTTCTGCATAACTGGATGTTCACTGGATACCTCATTACTGAACAGAGGCCTCTATGCAAAGCAGTCCCTGGATGTCTTTATGCCACCTCTGTGTAGGAAATCCCAGGCACCCTGTGTTGCAAATTACCACATGTGATAAGTGCATATCTGTATGTTGATGTAAACCTGAAGGACTTGCTCAGCCTTCTGTCCTTCAGATGCATCTGACTACAACTCCCAACATCTCCAGCCACCATTAGCCATGATGGGAAATATAGTCCAACACGTCTGGAGGGCACCAGGTTGGGGAAATCTGGCCTAACTCCATATTATGTGCTGAATCCTCCCCGACCCCCTTCAGAAGGGGTGATTTGAGTACATGCAGAGGAAGGACTTAAGGGGCACAACTCTTTCCCTGCCCCCCCCACCTTTTCCCACATGTGGTTTGAAATGCATGTTAATGAGGGCAAATATACTTGAAATGCTATGAGGAGAGGCTGCTGGGGGTACAATTTGGAGTGAAGAAAAGGTGGGTGAGGAAAGAGTTAAGTGCAACAGTACCAATAGGGACCAGAAAAAACAACTGTAAGGCTAGAAACCCAAATCAAAAAAGAAACAGCTGTACCAGTTGAATTCCCAACGTGTTTCCACACTGGTCTTTATCAAGGGAAAAACGCGTAGAGATTCTTCTGGAGGATTCCGTCTCCCCTGCTTCTTCCAAAGGGTCTTCTTTGGAAGAAGCAAGGGAGAGGGAATCCTCCAGAAAAATCTCTAAGAGTTTTTCCCTTGGTAGAGACCAGTGTCAAAAGGCGTTGGGAATTCAATTGGTACAGCTGTTTCTTTTTTGAAAGAGTTAAAGTCCCCCTGCCTTGCTTCCCCATTCATTCTCAGTTGCCCCTTCCTGAAGCAGCTTTTCTATTAAACACACATGCAGGCAGATAGATATTGTCAGAGCTCTAATACATGGGTTTCCGTGTGGAGGTTTAGTTAACCCTGACAGGCAATAGATTCACACATGTGCACGCAGTAAAATAACTGTGAAATATATCTTGTTGTGCAAACTGTCAGTATTAGGAACCCTCCCTTCTTTCACCTACCTACCAATCAAAACCGTAAACAAAAAACATTTTCTAACTTCTTCAGGCTGGATCATGTGATCATTCATGTTGGAGCACTGAGTTTGCCAGAATCAAAGGGACTGGTGAGTGTGTGTGTGCTAAATGTACTTTCCTCCTTGACCCTGCTTTTGTTTTTGCATAGAGCATTGGTGTGCAAGGAGACAACTCTTCCAACTGGGAGCCATTATTGCAAGATAGTGTTTGGAGGAATAAATGGTGCAATTCACACCATCTCTATGTGCTTGCACTTAAGCTGGCCTAGATGGGTAGTGCTGAGGTGTGTGGGTATGATGAGCTGTTTATTCTGCGCCATATAAATATAGGAAATAGATACACAGTTAACATATACTAGACAAAGCATCTAATTGCGTAGGATCGTGCAGGATTTTATATGGAATAGTGTTCTGTGTAATTCAAAAGCTTGCACACTCCTACTCCAGCTGCAACTGGTCCGATATAGGCTATTGTCATGTTATCCCTTTTATATTTCTTATTCTCTGGCACTATCATGACAATAATGGTCTCTATCAATATAAAAGTGTGCCCTCAGTTCACCCCAATCCTTCCTTTTCAGGCTAAGCATGCAGCAGAAATAGGAGCGGATGGCATAGCTGTTATCACCCCCTCCTTCTTCAAACAGGTGAACAAAGGTGGGTAGACTATTAGATCCCACAAAATTGTTTTTCCCCTTGCCATCCACTGCCCATGCAGGCCTTCAGGTCTGTGGTGTACAGCATTGTAGCGATGTGCAACTGTAAAGCCTCAAGATGTGTGGGGCAGTTTCTGCTTATTGCTGCAAAACCAACACTTTGCTAGGCAGTTGCTTCCCAGTTTGCATTCCCTCTTCACATTACTTAAAATGCAAAGAATTTTGCATGTTCCATGGGAGTGAAGAAAAGCTGCAGAATGTGGTATTGGGTACAAACTGAGTTTCCAGAAAATCTCTGCTTCCATTTGAAAAATAAACACGTTTCTAGCCCTTATGGCTTAAAAGACCTGCTTGAGAATGAACAGGCAGTGCCTTGAGAAATCTCAGAAGTGAGACTGAATGAAATTTCCAGGGCGCAGGAGGTGAGGATTCAATGCCCCCCATAACTTTTGTCCCTTCCCTTAACTGGCAGAGGCAGAATTAATTATGTAAGATCAGCATAAGTTATGCAAATTTACATAAATTATACTGGTTGCAAACTCCAGCTTTTCTTTGAACATAACTCAGGCTACATTGGGCAGGTGTGTGTGTGTATGCGTGTATGTGTTCCTTTTTTTATTATTATTAAGTGCAGAGTATGCCTGGCCCTAAATACAAGGGAACAGGAAGAAAATGCCGAAGGGCACACATTTCTATAGCATGCAAAAAGTTGTATCAAAGCCGTAAACATTTTTGGTAATGCTCCTGGATACATTTCTGCTCTTAGACATCCTGGACTGATCATTCACAAACAATGAAGATATGGGGTTCTGGCCTTTTTCTTCTTGCCTTTCCCTGCATGCACTTTTCCTGTACCATATTTTGTGCTAATCCAAGGTGTGGCCAGCATTTTGTGCTAATCCAAGATGTAGCTGGCATTTCTCCCCACTGATTTGAGCCAGACTGTCAGGGTGGAAACTGAGTCCATAGAGCCCCAGAGCAGTTCTGATTCTGAGGAAGAACAACAACCTGTGGGAGAGGAGCTTGCTCATCGCTCACAGGCACAGCAGAAGGGAGAGATTCCTCCTGACTGCATTCCTGAGAGAGATAGTGACCCTGGCAGCGAGAGAGCAGAGGAGGGGGTCTTGCTGGATGCTCGGCGCAGACGCAGGGAGCGGCGCCAGATGGAGGGCACCGAGAGGAGGCGCTCTGCCCGCTTGGCGCTAAAACAACGGTCGTGTCCTGAGGATCTACGGGTAAGAGGGAGGACCTCTCCATAGCCCATAAGTTCAGAGGTTTCCCGCTCTTCCCCTTCAAACGGGGACCAACTGCCTTACCTGGAGTTTAGGCTACTCTGCTAACTACCCCAGTGCAGTTCCTTGCTTAGTTGCTTGTGATGAGCATCTGAAAGAGTCATTAAGTTGTAACGGAATAAAGCCTTGGAAAGAATCCTCTTCGTCTGTGTCTTGAGTTGGCTATTGGAGGGGACTGTAAGAGGCAGCTAGGGCGCTCCTGACACAGACTAGCTGTGGCTGTTTAGGCATCCTAAATTAAAGCCTGGAGTGATTCTGGCCTTTTCACCTGAGGCCATAGATTTACACACTGTGACCCAGCTGGGAACTCGAAGGGCCAGATGAACTGGGAGCTATGGCTCCTCCTCAAGAGTGGAGTAAGGGTGGGGCCACTACTTACATGTCACATAGGACTATGCCAGCCTTCCCCAACCTGGGGCCCTCCAGATGTGTTGGACTACAACTCCCATGCTGGCTGGGGATGCTGGGGGTTGTAGTCCAGCACATCTGGAGGGCACCAGATTGGGGAAAGCTGGCTTACTTAGTCAATTTCATCTGTCCTTTAAAATTGCCCAGGTGTCCCATTGCTTTCCTTGCTTTGTCTCCTTTAGATGCGCTGGTCGCCTTCTTTCGGGATGTTGCGTGTGAAGCTCCTGGCGTCCCTTTCTATTATTACCACATCCCTCCCCTGACTGGTGTAGAAAGTAAGTGGTATCATCCAGGCCATCCTAGTTAATCTATGAGAAATACCTAACTAGGAGGATTGTTCCTGGTTTTTTGGTTGATGTTGCATTTATATTCCACCTTTCCTCCACGAAGCTTAGGACAGTGTATGTGGGATCTCCAGGAGGTCTTCCCACTGGGCCCTGACCAGACGCAGAGGGGCTTATCTTCACCTGTGTGAGCCTCCAGACTATGTGTAAGCAACATTGCTCTTAGACGACACCCTGACTTCCAGATGAGCCCTGTTGAACTCTGTAGGACTGACCTCTGGGTACACATCCATAGAGCTGTGCTTCATGATGTAGTGGTGATCAAGACAGACCCAAATCTCTGTATGGGAGGGATTTTAAAAAACGGCTTAGTAATACTTATACTATTAGAATCATGTGTAAGGAGAATAGTGGTGGCTAATTTCATCACAGGAAATAATGTTGGGAGAGTCACTAGATTGTTACAGTTGGCAGTGTACTAATAACTACATGTAAGTCCCATTTTGCATATCTCTACTTATGTTAGTATTACTGAGATATTTTTTTTCTGGTCTACCTATACCAAGGGCAGGCAGAAGGTAGATCTGGATCAATTGGGAGAGCTGTGGGTGATTTGAAGAAGATCAGCAAGGACTTCTGACTCCGTTTAACTATAGTGATGACTCCCCTCTGCCTTAAATTATACTGCTGAAATGAAGAAAGCTTAGGTTAGCCAGGAGTGGATTTGTGTGTGGAGGGACCGTGAGCGCCATTCAACTCACAACCAATCCCTGAGCTCAGAGTTCTGTAATTCTAAGCATATGTCTATCGCATGTGGCTCCGGTCTGTGGATCTCAGAGTCCTAGTAAGAACAAAATAGATCTTGCAAGCCTGAAGTCTGCAACCCATGCTGATTCAGAACCAGGGTTAACTGTCATGGCTTCCCTAAAAGTATCTTGGAGATTATAGTTTGGTGAGGGAGCAATCTTATGGCCCCTTGACTGCACCTGAGACAGCGCTCTGACCTCAGAAGGTGGGGGGAAGAACTGACCCCTTGCAGACAGCGCAGAAAGAACCGCACTGGCTGCTCTCCGAAATCAGAAAAGTGACCTTGGAGAGGGTGAAAAGGGAGTGTTTTGGTGGGCAGGGAGGAGACTGGAGAGGCCAGGATATGAGCTGTCCTGAGCCTCTTCCAGCCTCCTTACCTCCCCCTGAAAAGTGCCGTTGCTAGATGGGTAAAAAAGCCTGTCTAGTGAAAAATGCAGGCAGGAGGATGGGGAGGTGGAAATCGCTTCTACCACTCCTCCCGCCCTGCATAGGATGACCGTAAGCCTCCATGTTCGGGGGCTTCAAATCATCAAGGGTGCAGTCTATAGGATTTTACCCTCAGGGTGCTGAGAATACTCTTAGATACCCCTTGGCCCCTCTCAAGAACTACAGTTCTCAGAGTTCCTGACCTGAAGCAAGGGAGTAATCCAGTTTAGGTTTGTAAGTATACTCGGTAGTCCATTCCATTATCAAAGAATTCTAATCTCATTGCCTTCCATGAATAAGGAAGATGGGACTTTCTGGGGTATTTTTCCCAGACCTTCACAAGACACTATTTGTATTGTATTTTGTGATAGAATCACAGCCTGCATTGTGCTGCTATGTTGTCTGCACTGGTACCTTGTCTGGTAAGATTTGAAAACATCTTTTATTGTGGTTCTCTCTCTTTCTCTCTCTGGGTGTCATCACACAATGCAGAAATCCCACAACTATACTAGGACTTTCTGCCTTCGTTTCCTTTGCAGAATCATGATGCACTCCATTTCCCCATCTCTTCCTCCTCCTTCCCCCCTCCTCACTCCCTTTTCCCCCTTTATCTGGGAGTTCTATATGTTTCTGTATGTTTCATTTATGCAGCCACGAGATGGCGCTGTGGATTAGCTCTTCTTACCACGTTTTTTTCCCCCATGGAAAAATTGGAAATGGATCTGTTCATTACTAGTTTATTTCCATTTCAAATTAACCCCACAAAATTGCTTGGAAAGGACAAGAGAGGCGCTGGAGGTTGATGACATCATGTACAGGATCCACAAACTTCTGCGAGTGACCAATCCCAATCGCAAAATAAAGGCCCCGTGTGATGACACCCTCTCTCTCTAGTTCGTGCTGAAGAGCTGCTAGATGGAATGAAAGAGCAGATCCCCAGCTTTCAGGGGTTGAAGTTCAGCGACAGAGACCTCCTGGATTTTGGACGGTGTGTGAAGAAAAATGATGAAGGCCGATTTGTGCTTCTGTATGGTGTGGATGAGGTAAGGACTTCCTATGTGAATTACTGTGCTGTAGTAGAACCACAAGATGGCTTCTGAAGGCGATGTAGCCAAGTTGTAGAGTTTTTTGAGCTAGACCTACCAAGGACTGCTAGATCTCATCAGTTTCTTCCCTGACTGAACAAGAAGTAGGTGTGCTCCAAATTTAGAGGCAAATTCCATGTGAGGAACTTGCCAGCTGTTTGGATGGTTGGAAAAAGGAGGTGAAGGCTGAAATGTAGTGAGCAGAACAATTCAAAGAGGGGACACTGGGGTAGGGGGAGAAGGAAGGAAGGTTATACCACCCTTAAGGGCCTCAGGCAATGGTAGACTGGAAAGAGCCCAAGGAAATTAGGGGTAAGAGAAGCGGTAGATGGATGTGATGGCAATGGAGGAATGGTAAGTGGAGGGCAAATGGCAGTCCCATCTGGCCACCCATCTCTATACAAGGCCTTTCATTGCCTAAGCTCCCCTGTATTTATTTATTTATTTGTTTATTGCATTTCCTTACTGCCCCATAGCCAAAGCTCTCTGGGTGGTTTACAGAAGTTAAAACATTAAATACAACATAAAAAAAGTTTAAAAGCCATTTACAGAAAAGCACACACACAATATACACAAACAACATATAACTAAAAACAACATTGAACTATCAGTCATAACTACAGACACATGCAGGACCGATTAAAACTCATCATGTGCTGCCAAATGCCTGGGAAAAGAGAGAGGCCTTAACCTGGCGCCGAAAAGAGAACAATGTTGGTGCCAGGCGGACCTCATCAGGGAGCTTGTTCCACAGATGTATGCCAAAGACTGAGTCTCCATGATTGCTTCTTGAGTGGTTTCCACTCGGCAAGTGTGGAAATATTTGAGCAACAAGCTGTACTACTGGAATGTCTTCATTTGGTTCGAACTATATGGAAATAAACCCGACCATTTTGTTTTCCACCATATAGCAACTCCTGAGTGCCCTGACAATGGGAGCGACTGGGGCAGTTGGAAGGTCAGTCTGTCTTTCACCCGTCCTTTGTGCATGGATGGGAGGGCTTCTGTGAGTCACGATGCCACATCTTCTACAGTAGAAAGGATTCTTATGCAACGCGTTCTTCCTGCTGCCATTGCCGCTGCACTAGCTTTGTTTATACAGCTGCATGCTAAGTATGAAAGATTTCATGCCAGAAATATACAAGTTTTCTTCTTTCTATGATTGTAGTTTCTGCCTGATTTCTTCTCTCAGCCCCACCCTGGTGCCCTCCTGATGTTTTGGACTGCAGTTCCCATTGCAGCCCCAGCCAGCATGGCTAATGGTCAGGAATGCTGGGAGTTGTAGTCCAAAACATCTGGAGGGCATCAGGTTGGAGAAGGCTGGTTTGGGGGTTGCAAGAATATTGGTATTGATAAAATGTAGTTGGTGGGCTGCATAATTTTTATTGTATGGAAAGGCTTCAAGCAGACAACTCATGTGTGCAAACGACCTTCAGAACCTGTGCTTCTTGCCAGCCATATAGAACGTACAGACTTCCCAAGGAATCTAATCAAAAGGGTGGCAGGTGCAGCCTCGGGTCCCTGGCAGTTGCTGAAACCGGACTATCTTAGGAAATGGGTGCCAAGATGAAACCGTAGGTATCCTTTGGGGAGCGATAGGTCCTGGGCTTGGGAGCAGGTGAAACAAATGTGTAGGATGATAACTCTGTAGGGCACCCTCTGTGCAGCAGCACGTCTTACTTCTGCATAGGAATAATATATCAAAATTACTACTCTGCTTGCTGTCTTCTAACTGCAGTGATGGTGCTGACATGTCTGTAATGCCGAATCTACTTTTGCTTTGGTCATTGCTTTTTTTTTTTTTTAACAGCACATATAACTACTTCGGCAAGGCAAATAACTTAATGCTGGAAGCTTTTGCCAGTGGAGACGTCGATTCAGCACAAAAATATCAGGTATTCTGTTTCTGGCTGAAGCTGATTACAGTGGGACGTAAGACGGCCCTAGTTTTTTTCCCTCTCTTTTGTATATAGTAATTATAGCACCCTTTATAGCTAGGAGTAATATGTATCTCCCGCACACCCTGATTTGCCATGGGGCCGTGGGCACGCAGAAACAGGATTCCAGGCAGGTATCACCTCCTGGATGAGGATCCTCCCTCCTCCCTACGCATCCTGCTTTTGTAGCAAGACTAGTGTGTGGTGTAGTATGGCCTAGCTGCTGCTGTGCCTTAAATACCAACCTGTCTGCTGCAACCACCACCCTCCACAGATATTGTGCACCCTGATCCAGCTGGTGAAACTACAAGCCCTTTATAAGAAGCCCCGAAAATTAGCTTCTTACCACCTGCTGGGAAGGGGAGCTGGATTCTGTTCCTCCAAACTCCCCTGATGTCTCCCTCCTCCACCAGCTGGTGGATTGGAAGGATTCCAGCTTTCTAAAAGGGCCTCTGTGCACACCATTCCACACTTCATTGGTTTGTTTTTTTAATTTGATAACTTCATATGCCTCTCTACAATGTAAGGGTTCCTAGGGTGGCTCGCAAAGCCTAAAAGAATAAAAACAAGTACATCAAAATAAACATCTACATAGAACAATAATAAAAAAAATCAGAGCAGAGAAAGAACAACAAATAAAGCAAACTCACTGGCCTTGGGAAATAAATTTAAAGTACTTTGCTTGCTGCTGAAATTACAGAATAGGCACCATGGGAGCCTCCCTGGGGAGAGCGTTCCAGAAATGGGGTGCAACAGCCAAAAGGGACCCCTCTTCAGTCGCTGACTGCTTCATCTCAGAGGGTGGGGGCACCCAGAGGCAAGCACAATCCTATGCATGTTTAGACAGAAAAGCTCCTACAACTCCCAGCATTCCCCAGCCAGCCATCCCACCCTAAGACAGGGATGTGGAATGCTTGGCTCTCCAGCTGTTGTTGGACTACAACTCCCATCAGTGCTCACCATTGGCTGTGCTGGCTAGGACTGATGGAAGTTGCTGTCCAACAACATTTGGAAAGTCACATGTTCCCTACCTCTCCTCTAAGATTTTGGGTCTCAGGCAGCCTGGTTTGGGAACAGGTGAGCCTTCAAGTCCCAGGCCAACTTCTAGGACTTTAAAGTTCAGAACCAGTGCTTTGAATGGTGCTCGGAAATGGACTGGAAGCCACTAGACCTGTTTTTATAAACTGGCAAGATAAAGCTCCAGTGCCTGGTTGCCATTAGCAACCGTGTCTTGAACTAACTGCCATTTCCAAAACAGCCTTCTGAAACAGCACCAAGTACTTACAGTGTGTTATAGCAGCCTCACCTGAAGATTACTCAAGCAAGGGTAACCATGACCGGACTGTCTCTGTCCAGCAAAGGCCACAGCCAGTGAAAGGCACTTTGTAACAGAACTGGATTTATAAGCCTCCTGCAGACTGTGAATGTGATCCTTTAGGGGGAATGTGATGCTTATATCACCTCTCTGAACCAGCCACCACCAGTAACTGTCTGATCAGGGCTGAGCTTCATTATTCACCCTCATCCAGTCCATTACTGATTTCAGACACTGATTTAGCACCTCCACAGTGTCACCTAAACTGGACATAAAAGAGAGAGTTGAGTGTCACCCGCATAGTGAGGACACCTTCCTCCAAGTCCCTGGATGACCTCACTCAACAGTTTCATGTGGATCAGGGGTGGGCAACTGGTAGGCCAAAACATCTGGGAGATCCACAACACCCATGATTTCTCACCATTGGCTATGCTGGCTAGGGCTGTTGGGAGTTGTAAGCCAAAACATTTGGAGGGCCACAAGTTGCCCACCTTTGATGTAGATGCTTAAAAAGCATGGGGGACATAATAGAGAAAGGTAGTGCACGTGCCATGGGCCTGAGCACCATGGCAAATGTACCACTTTCTAGAAGCTGGCCTGGAGGCAGAAGCACCATGCCCTTAATCCCTAACCCAGGCAGCCTATCTAGAAGGATTCCATGGTCAAATATATCAAAAGCCACTGAGAGATCCAGGAGAATTAATAGGGTTGCATTTGCCCTGTTGTCTTGACAAAGGCCATCCATCAGGGTGACCAAGGCAGTTTCCAAGGTTTCTTCAGACTCCCAACTGAAGGTCTCCCAACTGATGTCCTGCTAGTGAGCAAAGGGCTGGATGCATCTGATCTCAGAAGCTAAGCAGAGTCAGCCCTGGTTAGTACTTGGATGGGAGACCACCTGGGAATCAGGCTTCCTGCACTGAGCAGGGGGTTGGACTTGATGGTCTTGTACGCCCCTTCCAACCCTATGGTTCTATGAGCTTCTATGAGCCTCCTTCAAGGTCTCCCACCTGGCTCCTTTAGGGCAGACATAAGGAGGCACTGATTGCCTCCTGGACCCAGCTGGTTAGTCCTATAGGAAGCTGCCTTATACAGAGTCTGACCCTGGGTCCAGGTAGTTCAGGATTGTCTGCACTGACTATCAGTGGCTCTCCAAGGTTTCAGACAGGGGTCTTTCCAGCCCTCCCTGGAGATGCCAGGGATTGAACTTAGGACCTTTTGCGTGCAAAGCAGGTGCTCTGCCACTGTGCTACTGCCATTCCTCAGTCCTCTTCTGCTAGAGGGCTAAGAGGCAAATAATCATATGGAAGGCCATACTTCTCATAGCACCTTGTCTGTCTGCTCAGGCAGCAGTAACTGAAATTCAGCCTGTAAAACAAGACTAGATAGTGCTTTGGACACATTCTCCTCTTCTCTGCTCCACCCCAAATGGAATTTCAAAATTAGTGCTGTCCTTTGAATTGGAGTCACTGAATGTAATACAAAAGAATGCTAATAATAATAATAATAATAATTTCCTTTTCTCTCTCTTAGTTCTGTATTCAGGAATTCCTTGGCTTCGTCATTGCACAGGGTAGGTACTACAGCAGGCTGAATCCTTTTCTGCTTCTCCTGTATAGTTTATCTAAAATGGACTGAATGCTTCTGAATTCCACATAAGTTTGGGTTTCTGTCATCTAAGAAGTTCTAATATGTTCTCTAAGACTCTATTCAACCATCTCTTACTCCCATTTTCCTCCACAAAATGCCCTTAGCATTTTCTTCAGGTACAATTTTTCTCCTATTGTTTTGACTCTGACTTTTTTGTTTCCAAATGCATTTCTTTTCTATTTTTAAAATTATTATCGTAAGATTGTAGTAACAAATAACTATCAATAACATTAGGAAATTAAACAGTGATGCATTTATTAAATACAACTTATCTGCCAAGTTGTTCAACGTGAAGATAATGGACATCTCTACACCTGCAATTTATCGCGCGTTCACGATTGGCCACTCATGGAAGTTTCCGGGACCATTACACGATGTCATAATCTCCGGGAAGCCAATGCCTGTGGGGGGTGGGGTTCAGGCAGTTCGGTGGAGGTTGCTGTCCACCCACATTGTGTGATAATCACAACCAAACCAGTAATCTGTGAGAGGAGGGAAAGGGGCAGGAACCAGGAGGGAAATTTCGCAATGCCCCCAGTGTGTGTAATGGCTTTTCGCAGAAAGGTAGCCACCCCATGAAAAGGTAAGAGACGGAATATAACAAGATAGAAACAGCAGTGTAAATGGGTCCAGTCTAATCCTGTGATTAAACCGGATGGAGAAAGCCCATTGATGCGGATTTCTGCTCCCATGTGATGAACCCCAAAGTGTCCAAATAGATGTAAAGACAGGATAGTGTCTATTCCATTATGTATGGTGGGTGTATGTATATATATGATTGAATTATGTATTTCATCCTGTATCTTTTTGTAACAACATCTTGCTCATTTCAATAGAATTTAGTCAAACTGCAATAGGATGTTTTAAAGTTTTAGCAATAGCGATACTCACACCAGTCAAGATATGCCGGTGTGATATGGTCCGGCTTTGAACTTTGAGAGCTAGTGTGGCAAATATGAGTTGGCAAGCCCCCAGTTCAGATCTGCTGAGAACTGACTGGGTGACCCTAGGCAAGTTGACCCCTCCCCCATCTGTAACATGAAGATACTACTGTTCTATCTTACAGGATTTCAACAGGATGATGTATGTGGATTTTCTCTGGAAATGTAAAAGGGTTAAATAAAAGGGTTTGGATGAGCAGTTTGGCTATAAACTGCTTGGTTTATCATAGCCTTTTTTCTTTTTTAAAAAGAAATGACTTCACATCATTGACTGTGTGTGATGGTAAAGGCGTGGGGTAAGGGATATATTTAAGAATTTTCTCTTTGGGATTATTCGTGTGTTCTTTTTTTCTTTATAGGCTTTGGTGTTGCACAGATCAAAGCAGTCATGACTCTGGTTTCGGGGATACCAATGGGTCCTCCACGGCTTCCACTCTCAAGTGCTTCTGAGGAGTTTATTGCCAAAGTAAAAGCCAAACTGGAGAGCCTAAAGAACTGCCTCTACAGTTGATTTTAAACATCAATGTGGTCTTCAAAGCATGGTCCATATGAGTTGGTGATCCAGTATCGCTTGAAATGTAGTACTTGAGATGCACGCTGACTGGACAGCTTTCATGAGGGAATTGGCTAATGAGTCTGGACTGAGTAGCTGTCTATCGGGGGACTATCAAACAGGGTCCTCTAGCTTTGTCTATGTGGAAGACGGTTGCTGTGTTCCTGTCCACCAAGGCTATGGTTGCTTTCTTTTTTTTTAAAAAAAACACCTTTTAATTCTATTTTTATCTTTATAAATGAAATAAACAGTACCAACAACCTAATCAGTATCTACAGGTTCCCAACAATACAGTATTCTTATGAGGAGACAGCAATAATGAAAAAGAGAGGAGGAAATGAAAAAAGAAAACAGAAGGAGAAGGAAGAAGAAAGCAAGAAAGAAAATGAAAAAATATAAAAAAGTAAGGCTATGGTTGCTTTCCAACAAAAAGGAAGTTGCTACTTTTGAAGATAAGTGAAGAAGTTCTGTCAGCTGAAATTCTAGAATTCTTCCACAACACGGAGGAGCGGGGTGGGGGGAGGGAAGGGCATAGACTGGACTAACCAACACAAGTATTTCTTGTCACTTCTATATCTCAAAAAAAAAAACCCCAAAACAATGAAGAGTCATATAACTGGATTTTTTAGGTCTTAATCTTGCTTTGCATTTGTAGAACTCAGACTCTAACCTCCAATATGTTTAGATTAGACAACTTCATGAAATTTGCAGGGTGTTTTTATATCCTCATGAATAGTAAAGTATCCAACTGGAGTAACATCTGCCATGGCTAATGAATGTTGTCTTCTCTAATTGGCAGCCATTTCTTGGATAAGTGCTGATTTAAGGCAACAAAGGGGTAACAGTACAGATAAGAATAAAGCTTTGTGTACACTCCGGAATCAGTTGGCTAGTAAGAGAAACATTGTTTTAAAGAGAATCCTGAACCTGGGATTTTTTCTCAACTCCTCTAGGATACATGCAGCGTAATCCTCTACATGTTTACTCAAAAGTAAGTCCTACTAAGTTAAGTGGAGTGTAACTTCTTTAGGTCATTGTAAAAGTATACCATAAAATAACTGCATGATCTTCCTTTTTATACAGTGGGAGGGGGAAGGATTCTTATTCTTGTCTTGGATGTCACTGTTTTGATGTGAAAATAACTACTGTAATAGCAAACTTTTATACACCCTCCTCCGCTGGCCCCCAGTGCCAGGTCAGGAACTTCTGACAGCTGAGAGGAACGTTTGTGCTCTACACCCCCTCCTCTATGCAATGTTCATAGCGGCAGCAAACACGGTGGGCATACAGTAGGGGTGGGGAACGTGTGGTCCTCCAGGTGCTGGTGGACTCTAGCCAGCGTAGCCAATGGTATCTACTGTATATATGGAAGGAGACAATCTTTCAGATAACTTGGCCCCAAGCCGTTTAGGGTTTCATAGGTTAATATCAGCATTTTGAGTTGAGCTCAGAAACTGGCTGGCAGCCAGTGCAGATCATAAAGCACTGGCATAATATGATCATATTGGCCAGTCCCCATTAACAATCTCGCTGCCTTATTTTGGACCAGCAAAAGTTTCTGGGCTGTTTTCAAAGGCAGCCCCACATATAACACATTGCAGTAATCCAAACCTGAAGTAATGGAGTGTGGGTAACTGTAGCTAGGCTATCTCTGTCCAGATAGGATCGTTGTTGATATATCAGCCTAAGCTAATACAAGGTGCTCCATGCCGCCAGGCCAGCTGTGCCTTCAGTGATAGTGCTGGATCCAAGAGCAACACTTAAACTACTAACCTGATCCTTTAGGGGGAGTGCAGCCCCCTCCAGAACAGGTTAAAGTGAAGCTTCACTTTATTTAGTAAGGCTGAAAGATCTGGTAAGGCAACTTGCTCATTATACATGCATCCTGCTTGAATTCAGGAATACAAGGCAGATCTGCCAAATGCAACACTTAAAACCACTGACCGTTATGAATGAATGTGTAGAAGCCAATGTTATTACTGGCAATTTTTCTCCTGGGCAAATCTAATTCGAAAAGGTGATGTTGTATACTTGTAGTGGCTAACTTGCGAGTGACATCTTGACCGTTGAATTTTCCTGTGCAGATTAACAATTCTTCACCTTCTTCCAACCCTGATAGAACCTACTTGTCATTCAAAGCATTCTACTTGTATACTGAAAGAAAACTGCAAAAACTGCAAACTGCTTTGCAACTAAAATTAAAATGTTTTACCGGACGGATATGAGCTGGGAAAGGATTGGAAGTAAAACAGCCTATCCAGAGATTAACTTCTTCCAGTTCAGCCCCACAATGTACTTTTATTATCACGGCTCCTGGAATATGTAGTGTAATGAGTGTTTCTAAGAATGTACAGAGTTTCTTCCTCTCACCACTGAGTAACCACAGGTTGTCCTCACCCATTTAAGATTAAATCAGAGGGCACTGTTTAGTAATACACTTGAGCCCTTCTATCTGTTTCAGAAAGTAAGTGGATTTTGTGGATGTTATTAGATCCCATAGAATAGGCTTCCAACTTACTTTCTGAAACAAATGGAAGGGCTCATGTCTATTACTAGGCTCATTCTAGTAATACTGAGCTCATTCACTTGCTCATCTTCCAGCAGGGAAATATGCTTACAAGGGCCTGCAATGCCCATCAACATATGACAAACAGGTCAGTCATTATGCACAAACACAAATGGACCCAGCTGTGCCATCAGAAATGAGAACATTCAGAAGCCAGTGGGAGCACACTTGAAGTTCCTTGATCATTCTGCGGCGTTTTGGAAATTTGCCATTCTCTTGTGGCGGAATTTCACAGGGAAAGCTCTAAAAAAGAGCTGAATTAGAACCAATATGGGTGTTTTATTTTATTCATATGATCACCAATAAGGGCAAGAGTTTCCCATCCCCCTGCAGGTGTTAACTTGCCCATGCTAGAGTGATTGTGTTATCATTTACTACCGCAATTATGAATGGCCATTGCTTCTTGCACACACATTTGAGCTTTAATTGGATTTTCACAGACCACGCTTTTTGCATTTCACTGCCCTTTGATCCCCTTTGCATTTCTCTCGCCCCCTGTCCACCTGCGTGCGCGTGTGTAGTAGCGCTTCACGTATCTGAGGAAGTGGCCTATGCAGGCTCACCCATTTTAAATGGGTTCCCCTTCACGACGCCACAAGACCGCAGGCTCCACCTCCCTCTGCACAGGACGCAGTTCCACTCCGTTCCGCGGGAGGCGCGCTCTCGCTTGCTCAGCGCGGCGAGGTTTCCAAGGTTGCTCTGCGCAGGCGCGAAGCCGTCGCCATCGTGCTGGTGTGTCGAGTGAGGCAGCGAGAGGCTTGAGAAAGAGGCTCCCGCGCTGACCACCGCTTGAGGCAAAGTTCTCCCCGGCAGGACAAGGTTACGTTTACCAGGGTTTCTTCCCCAAATAAATAGGCTGTGCGTGTTAACGTCTGCGCCGTGGGCCTTCTGAGAGAGAAAGAACGGGGCTTGGGGCGTAGAAATGAAAGGAATCCGGGGACGGACAGAGTGCGCAGGCGCGACAAGCGAGTGCGTGAAGAACGCTAACGTGCGAGGGGAATTGGGAGGGTGGCCAAAGGAGGGCGCATGCGCAATAGAACTGTTGGGCCTGGGACGGGGAGGATAGGATGCGCAGGCGCAGTTGCGCTCGCTGTAGCACCGGTATACGTTTCTACCATAGAGGTAAAAAATGGTAGAATGTAACACACGTTTTTTGGCTTCCCAGATTCTGGGTTGATTTCCGTTTCGCAGTGATCTCCATTCAACTGGGCGCTGGCTTTGGGTTGGTTGTTGGGGCCGCAACTCGCATCATCCCTTGCCGGCTGGGGCTGATGGGAGTTGCAGTCCAACATCAGGAGGGACCACGCTTCCCCACCCCTGGTTTGAGGGACTGGCGGAGGTGGTAGTTCAACTGGAATTGCCTGTGTTGCAATCTGAGGATAGGGGTGGAGGGAAGGGATCTTTTGCAGAACATCCAACACAGCTCCCAACAGGAAGTGAGCAGGACTCAGCCTGAGAGTTGATAATAAGAGCCAGTGTGGTGTAGTGGCTAGAGCGCTGGACTGGGAGTCAGGAGATCTGGGTTCTAGTCCTCACGCAGCCATGGAAGCTCACTAGGTGACTTTGGGCCAGTCATACTCTCAGCCCAACCTACCTCACAGGTTTGTTGTGAGGATAAAATGGAGAGGAGGAGGATTATGTACGCTGCCTTGGGTTCCTTGTTGGATAAAAGCCAGGATATAAATACAAATAAATAAATAAATAAATCATATTGCGCTGTTTTAAAGCATGGTGTAACCAAGTTGTTTGTTGTTCAAAAGGGTAGTAACCATGTACTAGAAATTCCGAAGTACATCATAATACTACTCAGTGTCTGCTGTATTAGTAGAATAAGAGAACAACTATATTGCAGTTTTGTTGTAAGCTGCTGTCTTAGTTATAGTTCTACAACGTTCTACAATGATCTAGCCTACAGTCTGTTGATAATAATAACTATGGGCTGCGTTTGCAGGGGCATTTTTTAAATGTTTAACCATTCTAAAGTGCCAAGTTTCTCTTACACAATGAGACCTGATCTTGCAAGAGTATGAACTCCTGTCTTTGCTTCTACTATGTGTGTGTTTGTTTGTGTGTGTAAAAGAGAGAAAGACAGACAACACACAGCTGCCAGTTTACAGCTACAAGAAAGACCTGGATTTCTCTTGTGGGCACCTATTGCTTTTCCCTCACTCATGGGGGATGGTGGCATAACTGGGAAGTGCTGCCTCTACACAAAGACATTATCGGCCTAGTATTTTAAGTTTGCACTTTTCTTCTATAGGGCCTGTCTTTCCCTGGCTGCGCCTGCCATGGGGGACGTGAAGAATTTCCTGTATGCCTGGTGTGGCAAACGGAAAGTAACGCCTGCTTATGAGATCCGTGCTGTGGGTAACAAGAACCGACAGAAGTTCACATGTGAGGTGAGGGCCTGGTGCATACTTGTGTCTGCGAACAGCCCAAAGCAATTAGCCTTCAACTACTTTCACATGGGCTCATGCAAATTTGCTTGGAAAGACTTAGCCTCTAAAGAGAGGGATTATTTGGCTTGGGCAGTAATACGGAGAGCTTGGCTATATACGTTTTTTATTTGTTCACGTGATCCGGTCAAGGTTAGGCACTCCTCAGGCTCACAGATTTCAATGGGAGAGAGTTAAGCACAACTTCCTCATTTAAATTAATTGAGCTGGAAAAGTGATTCACTTTGAGTAGATTGTACCCTCATTACTTACTCATATCCCACACTACCTTCAGTCTGTAGCAGACTCTCAAGATGACTTACAGAATTAAATAAAAATTTCTAAAACATAGTAAAATCACATTTAAAACATCTAAATGTGTTACTTGCAACATTGTAATTTAAAGGGAGTAAGGAAGCTCCTCATACTTTTTCTTCCTGCACATGTCTATTTGTTACAGGTTCGAGTGACAGGCTTCAACTATATTGGTATGGGTAACTCCACCAACAAGAAAGATGCCCAAACCAATGCTGCAAGAGACTTCCTTAATTACCTTGTTCGCGTGAATGAAATCAAGAGCGAAGAAATTCCAGCTGTTGGAGTAAGTAGATCTGTCATATGCTTGGGTATATGGTATGTTTTACCATGCTTGGTGAATGTATAGTTTTATAATCCAGACTAGGTAGGTACTTTACATGTAAAACACTTTTCTTCAAAATCTGATGAAGATCACATTCTTTGGCACAAAATGTTTGTGTGAAGTTGTATACGTTTATGAAGCTTAGCATAGTGTATTACAATGGAGATACTTGATATATTGCAAATATAGAATTTTTTAAGAACAGACTGGTGCGATGAAGAAACAAAGAGGAAACACTCTAGGGAGGGATAGGGGTATTTATGTGTGATTGGTTACATACAGTGCAGTCCTAAGCATGTTTGTTCAGAAGTTAGTCCTCTTGAGTTCGGTGGGATTTATTCACTAGTAAGTTTGTCTCAGATTACATCCTGACGTTTCATGAGACACATCTTACCCTTTAAAATATTCAGCCTTTTTAGCCACATCCATAAAGGCTAGACTCTTTCTTAAAAGGCAGAGAAAAGAAAGCTGAGATATCTAGGAATGCAGAGTCTGGGAAACAGAGTGCATGTAGACATACACACATACTTCTAGTATAGTTTTGAAACAGTAAATTGACTACAAAATTGAAAACACCAAGCTGAGCTTGGATCACTTTTGTATCAAGTGTCACCTTGAGCAATATGAGGACTCTTCAGGGTTGGGAAAAGCTTGTGTTTTATGAGGGATGCGGCATTGTAATTCACCAAATACTTGTTCTTGCTTAGGCAGGAGCTGTGGGTGCTGCTGCTGCCGGTGTGGCTGGAGCGGAAGAAGGTGGAGATGGATTTGATGGTCCTTTGGGAGGGCCGATTCCTCCACATCTGGCTCTCAAATCAGGAGGGGGTAAGGTCTTGAATACCTGCAGTCTATGCTCATTTTGTGTTTTGCCAGGGATCTGCAAAGTATAGCTAGACTTGGTAGCCAAGCATTAATTTCTTCTAGCCGGCTGTGAAGTCCAGTTCCATCATCATAGTACAACATTATCTGAATTTATTAATATAGATGCTGTCTGGAGTTACGTAAATCAGGCTTCATGTACACTGTTGTTTTCTGTTGTAATTACAGAAGGTGGGGAAAGTGTGGAATTTGATCAGTTAGATGGTTATATTAATTTTCTGTCTAAGACATGTTATAACAAAAATGGATGAAGAAAGAAGGGTTTTTTTAAAGAAGGGGTTTTTGAGAAGGAGTAGCACCTTAAACACTGGCAGCGCAGTCCTAAACGTGTTTACTCAGAAATAAGTTCCACTGTGTTTAGTGGAACTTAATCCCTATCAAGTGTGTTCAGACATCAGAGAAATCTTTTCAGATGCTGTTTTTTTCCTAAGCTGAATCACTGAAACTCTGCCATTTGGAAAAGCCACACTAGAATTTATAATCAGAATTCATGATGAAACCAATTTTTTGGCATGTAAGCCTTTTCATTTAGGGCCCTCAGAATGGTGGTTTATTTTCTTCAGAAACTTCCATGACAAATGATCTGATTCAATTATGATATTACAAGGAGATACCATTTTTCTCATCATGCCTAGTGAAAAACGCAAAGTGTTGGCAAGGTATAAAAATTTACACCAGAGTTAGTTAACACTTCTGTAAGCCTGTTTTTTTAAAATGAGTAAAAATCTCTGTTGAAAAGTGGGATGGGAAATCTGTTCAAATTATTAAACACTGCCTAACTTTCAACTGTTCCCAACT
Source organism: Heloderma suspectum (assembly GCF_057233095.1). Classification (NCBI taxonomy): domain Eukaryota; kingdom Metazoa; phylum Chordata; class Lepidosauria; order Squamata; family Helodermatidae; genus Heloderma; species Heloderma suspectum. The sequence continues at coordinate 173,648,420 of NC_139461.1, forward strand.
ATATATTTTGATTCTAAGACCATAATGCTATGTGTGTATATTTGGGAGTAACTCCACTGGACTAAGTGACGCTTACTTCTGATTAATATGCATATATTCAACTTGTAAAACACATTGAGCATTTGTATAACAAACAGCTCCTCCTCAGCCAACTAAGATGTACCCTTTTGCTTTTAATTTGAAATGCAGGTGAGTTTTTACCATTTAAACTACTAGTCTTAAATTAGGAACCGCCTTGAAAGAAAAGGAGGGTCTGTTGATTCTTTTCCTCTCACTCTCTTTTCTATTTCTATATATTTTGGGCATTTAGTCCCTTGCAGTTCAAGCTAGTAGTTTGAGATGTTAGAACTGGGTGATTATAAAAAGTCTGCAGACCTAAAGAGAGGATCAGGCTCTACAGTCCATGTCCCCCAGCCTTGTTTTTAAACGGGAATCCCTAGTCTTGCTGTCTTTGATTAGAATAGATAAGATAACAGAACAGAGCAGGTATTCTCTTGCAGTGTTTGGCTAGGCGTCTTCTCCACAACTTTTGAATGTGAGCAAATAATGCCAAACAGTAGTAAAACTTAAAGACCACTTGCCAGAGCAGGGAAAACTGCTTTCTATAATTCCTCTGGCAAGTAGGCTTGGTGTGTGTGCCTGTGTGGCACTTTTCATGCTGTATAAGCCAAGAGCGTTGGGGGCCAGGCAGAGGTGAGATTCAGGTAGATTCTGTATCTCTTCAGAAAGTACTCATGGCATGTGCTTTATAACTATTAGGAAACATCTGGGTTTCTTTCCCCCCCACTAGATGGTGCTGCTCCTCCTGGGATTGGGAGCTCTGGCTATGGTGGAGCTCAGTGGGACCGTGGAGCTAATCTGAAGGATTACTATTCCAGGAAGGAGGAGCAGGAGGCCCAGGCAGTAAGTCCCCCCACCATCCCTTTATGACTGATTAGCTAAGCTCCCCATTATGGTGTCAGTTTTGGTCTGTAATCAAGGTTATCACCTTTTCATTCAAAGAATATACTTCTGTATGCTTTGGGGGAAGGGAGTGGGATCAGTGCTCCAGTGCAGATAGATAACTCTGCAAGTAATGCCCAAATGTTTGACATTTTGTCCTCCTTGATTAACATATGAATTAAGATATTGATTATTGTTACCCTTCCCCCCGCCCAATAATCTATGACAATATATTTGGGGTGTAGTCAAATAATTCTGAGCATTCCGCAAAATAGATATCAAGGGTTGTTCCTATTCTGTGTGTTCAGAGTTCCCGGTGTGCAGATCCAAAGGTTTATTAATAGGATTAAAAGTTAGACTTCCTGGGGAAATGCTCATTTAGCAGACAAAATGATCAAGGAGTCTTAAATATTGTTTTATTTACACAGACATGTAACAAAGTTAAAGAGTGAGGCTTGTAAACGTTAATCACAAGTCAGTTGTTTCTTACCACTAGACCTTGGAGTCAGAAGAAGTAGACTTAAATGCTGGCCTTCATGGGAATTGGACCTTGGAGAATGCCAAGGCACGCCTGAACCATTTTTTCCAAAAGGAGAAGATCCAAGGAGAATATAAATATACTCTAGTGGGACCTGATCACAACAGGTTTGCTAGTTTTTCTCCTTAGTGTTGCTGCTAATGTTGAAATCCGTCTTGGTTGTCTGAAATACCTGGCTTATGCTCTGCACTTCCAAATGAGGAATAAATATAGTTACCTTACGGTGCAGTCGAATGCATGTTTAGACAGAAAAAGGTCCTACAACTCCTAGGATTCTGGCTGGGGCATACTGGGAGTTGTAAGACATTTTGCTGTCAAAACATGCATAGAATTGTGCCCTTAATGGATCAGGGTAAAAGAAGGTCGCATGAGCTGTTCCTCATAAGCAACCAAAAGTCATGTTAATCTGCTGGCCTTATTTCTTGCTCCCTTTGCTTGAATTTGAAAATGGTCTGTCTCTGTTTACAATTTCTGTAAAAAGACTTATTTTATCAACCTTCTTAGTAGATAAAAGTATGGCTCTGCTTCATAATCTTTATGTAGGAGTCAGAATTTGTGACATTCAGGAAATTGAAGGCTTTGTGTAAACACCTGATTGCTAATACTGTAGTATAAAGAAATGCAGTTCAGTGACAACTATTCTTTAAACCTGAGCTTCATATTGAGCAAAATCTCATGGAAGAGTGCATCCTGGGCACTCAGATTGCAGGAGTGGGAAGGCAACCACAATGTGAAGATTTTTGAATGATTGTCTATTAGCAAAAAATAAAATCCCTGCATGTAGAAAACTAGCACATCAAGGACAAGGCAAAGTTAAGACCTTTTATCTTTGTGCTAGTTTTCTACATTCACGGAGGGTTGTTTTTTTTTTTACACAGATCATTTGAAAATGTGAGTTCCTCCTTATGCAGTCTTATCTAGTATAATCCCAGAAGAACTTTGCCATGTAAAGTGATTTCCTGATCAGCCCTGAGAGCAAGGCTGTCAATGTCTATGCCAGCTTGATTTCTGGGGTGAGCTTGGCACCTAACTCCTTTTTGTAAGTTCCTTACAATATACGCCAGAGAAATGTAATATATTATACAGGAACAGGTTTGATGAGGGTTATTCCTTACCAAAATTATTTCTGTCAACAAGAGAATGCATAGTAAATTGCCTTAGGAGTGTGCAGATAGTGGTTATCCATCTCCTGCTCCAGTCACCTACCTGCTACTCCCTACCATCAGCTTCTGCTGCTCCTCCAAGCCATAGGCAAAAAATGCACTCATGGGGAAGCACAGCACTGTGCAATGGCAACTGCCATTCCTCAGTCTCTCCTGTCTAGCTGTAATGCAAGGAGTGGAGTATAGCCTCCGTAGTGCTGCACATTCTCTTCTGGGACAAAACAGTTTAGTGCTTTGGCAGCTGCCAACCCCATCCCTCTCCTCCACGCCTTTAATGCCAAGGGCAAAAATGGACACATGCTGCAGCCATGGCTAATGCTTTTGACAGCTGTGCTTAGGGGGCTTCTGGGCTCTGTTCTTAAAGGTTTGAAAGGCCAGGAGCCAGACACGCACAAGAGCAGCTACCGTTAGTACTCATTTGTATTTTTCTTAGTAGGGCAACAAGGCAATTTTAACTCTGTTGCTTTGGGGGGGGGGGTATTTCCATGAGTAGGTGAGTGGCAAATCACATTCCTTACATTTTTAGGTGCTATATGGACTTACTGGTCCAGCGCAGACATCATGCTTCCAGTTCAGCAAACTACAGGCTGTTGGAGTGGGAATGAGCAATAAGCTTGAGTGCTCCTGCCTCCTCTTCCCTCCTCTGGCTTGCAGTCCTGGTTCATAGGCAGCCCTAGAGCCACAGCTTTCTAGTTTGGACATCTCATCGATACTGTTGTTTAACAATCCAGGAAGTCTCCCCTGCGGCTAAGGGAGAGGTAGGAGGAAGGGCTCCATCTTGTTGCTTGTTCCGGTTCCAACAACCCCATGGTTTGTTGGACTAGGTATGTTAGGTATTCAGAGTCAGATTTAATTTCTGGCTTTAAATGTACCTCATGTCATCTCTTTTTTTCTTTCAGCTTCCATTTGGTGATATATCTTTGTGCATTGCTTTGAATATGAAAAAACATTGTCAAGGTTGCCATCTTTTTTATTGGCAGTGCTCTTTTGTGTTTATCAGCAGCCTGGCATGCTGCAATCAAGCAGTTGAAACTTTTCCCATCTCTCTGTTGCAGCACCAGGAAAAAATGTCACTTGTGTCATTTCTGCACAATGGGGCTGCTTTTTAAATGCGCAAGAACAATGCCAGTAAAAAAGCTGGCAGCCCTGATGATGGATTCTTTGGAAGGTGCTAATTTCAGAAGATTTTTCCCAAACAGCTGCGAAGTTGTACTTGTTTAGAATGAGGCTTCCTTTCAATTTGAAGTCTTAAAATCTATTTGCTTGATGAAGATGGGGGCAGTGGGTGACAGTATGTTTCTCAGCCTGCTTGCTGTTTTCCAGAGAGTATTCCAGGGTGTAGGACTTGTTACTCCCAGGAAGGCTCGGATGGATCACTTGTGTTTTATGGGGGGGAAATGGTGTTGAAAAATGCTGTGCTATCTATGTCCAGTGGTTTAGATTTCTCCAGAAGTTAAGTTCTAACTTAGCAGGAAGAAGAAGAAGAAGAAGAAGAAATGGTGTAACCTGTTAACTGCAGCCATCTGCTGCAAGGTGATCTCAAACAAAACTTTCTGAGAAAGCATAGGTTCTATTGTATTGATGAATTCTGATGTTTCATATGTGTTTTGTTAGCCTTGCAATTCCTGCTAAGCAAGTGTGTCTTACTTCTCTATGCAGCATTTTCCTTTTTGTTCAGATCAGACCAGTGATGTAGGTTTTCTGGGAAATCTTGAATTAATTTTTTTTCCAGCGCCCTATATCTCAGATGTTTTTCCAATAGCCAAATATCATTGAACTGGTAAATCTAATTGGGGTAAAAAAACAAACAGGAAAGCAGACAGTATGTTTTAAATTATATATTCAAACAAATTCATATCTCTACTTGGAAATTAGTTGTGTTGGAATGTTTGGAAATATTTTTAGGCATATTAACTCAATGGCATATTTTTCCTTTGCATGGGGCCCTTTCAGACATAACAGTGAAACTGCAATCCTGTGCACACTGGGAGTAAGCCCCACTGAACACAGTGCGACTTACATTTGAGTAAATATGTGAATAGGATTGTGTGTTAAACCATGGTTTAGTGTTACGTGAACAAGCCTGGTTGAACCTTCGGCTCTTGTGCTTTCCCTCTCCTTTCCTCCTCTGGCACATGCTATAGGAGGAGATTGAAAACTTCTGCTCTTAAACTAACCAAAGTTCCCTGTTACATCCATATTCAAGGAGTTTTGTTTAGATTAAACTGGTTCGAACAAACCAGGATCAAGCTGTGACTTGCGATTCTGTCGTGTTCACCAACAATAGTGTAAACTTGCAAGAATTCAGATATAAGGGATCACTCATTACCTTAAAACTGAAAGTGGATGCTTCTGGTCTTCTCTGGTGTGCACCAGAGAAGAAGAAGGAGTGCGCAGTTCCAAAGTTCAGTCAGGCTTGTTCATGAGATGCTTATCCATGGTTTGTTTAATTGTTTTATGAAATGAAAGCACTGAAAACTGTTAACTTAATTTTATCACATCTGAAAAGCTGTGCACATCCTTTTATCCATATCTGTTATATGTATGTATGTATGCTTCCAATAGGTAGTCACCTCTAAACATTAATTACAACTTTGAAATTGGCCAGTCTGGCTAGTATTTGTTCTGCTCATTACGTTACCAATTTTATGAAGCAGTGCCTTTTTAGACATGGAAAAATTTCTATAGAAAAATATACCGGTGGAAATGTTTTCCACTCTACGTAACTTGGAGAGGGTTCCATGCCTCGGCGAGAGCATGAAATTTGTAATTGGGAGTTGTTTTGCAAAAGCTATACTACAAGCATGTTTTCCTGGTGCACAAACAGGGTATTGTATCAAATGATGAGATGGGAGCATGACTTCATAGCAGCCATACAGTTTAAATTCTGTGCTGAAAGGGGTGGCCAACTGCGACACCAGCGATTTTGGCTCATTCACACATGTGCTTCTGCTTAGGCTGTACTAAGCAATCACATGGGGATCTATTGTAAATTGATTTCTGGTGTCGCTGTTCCCCCCAGGTGGAGGAGAATGAATTGAGTGCTGAATATAAGCCTGGCTGAGAAACATACTGGCATCGGTGTCATTAATGAAAGGGTTGCTGTTGTGTCCCTGAGAGCCAGTGGCCTTTTGACTCATGAAGCCGCTGTGCCTGAAGGTCAGTTCACTTGGTGGTTTAGGAAGGGACCCGAGAACAAGCTCTTAGCGTCATCTAACTTGCTCTTTTGTTTGCAGTGAGATAATCTGGACCTTGACCTAGTTGCAGGTGTAATGTGTTCTTCCCGCAGCATGGTAGAAATACTAGAGGTATAGCTATTGGAGGGGAGTTTCACCTTTTAAAATCTAAGGAGGCACTTCAGATTGCATCCATTTTTAAAAGCCAGTGTAAACAACCCAATTGATTGAATAACCCCTCCCAAATAATGTATCTAGGCTGGCATTTTTAAAATGACTTCCCAGGCTCTGTTGATGCCGGGTGTCTGGTTCTCAAGTTACTTTAAAAATCCTAGCCTTAGATTTGGATCATAGACATTCACTGGGAAATAACGAACAGCCTGCTCCTATGCATGTTTCTCAGAGGTAGATCCCACTGAGACTGACTTTCTGTAGGAGAGTGTATAGGATTATGGCCTATGTCTCATTGATGACGGTGGTGTTCATTGTCAAATGAGTATGCTACAGCCTTGTTTGCTTAGAGCCTCTTAGGGTGCAGTCCTATGGGGATAGTCGGCTGCCTCTGAACTTGGAGGCGACCGACAATCCAATGCAGGGTGGGCAGGGTGCAGAGGGGATCTTCTCCTTTGCACTCCGGCCGCCCTGCATTTGCAGCTAGATGGCTGATTTTGGCTGTCTAGCCAGGGTGCTGCGAGGAGGGGGGGAGGCTGGATGGCGCATAGGAAGCATCATAATGGCGCTTCTGCTGTCCCTGCCCCGCCCCCAGGAACGCCCCCTTTTCAGCCACTCCACACTGCTCTTCCAAGTGCGGAGCCGGGGGCAAACTGCCACCTGGGAGGGGGAGGGGAGTCGGTTTTCTGGCAACTCTGCCGGGGGTGCTGGTTCCAAGCTTGGTTCCCAGAAAACAAAAAATCCTGTGGCCATCTAGCTGCTGTCTAGCGGCCATAGGATTGCGCCCTTCGACAAATTGTCACAGTAGCTGGGGAAATTAAATACCTTGTGCCAAATGAGGCTATTCCTGAATCTGATCAGATCTCAGACAGGTTGAAATAAGGGCCACATGGAGCTGGCTGTGTTTGTTGCTGTCTTGGAAGATAGTCCCAAACACAGGCATATTTTTCTTGGACATCTTGCTTGCAGAAGCACTGTCTTCATTGAAAAAGAGGTACGTATGTTGCCCATCCCGCCAGTCTTAATTGTATGTTGGCTCCTGTTGTGCAGAAACTGCACTTGAGCAAATATTAAGGCTGAGGTATGCAGCATCCTAAATGGGCTGTTTGTAAACCATTGGGGTTTGAATTAAAGTGTGGCTCTACTCTGCAAAGTAATCCTGTAAAATGTTGAGCCTATATTATGAAGTGCTGGTCTCAATGGATTCTTTTTGCCCTACATATTTGGGAACGTCTGGGCTCGTCCTTTCTAGAGTGTTGGACTGGGAGCCCAGAGATCCGGGTTCTAGTCCCCACTCAGCCATGGAAGCTCACTGGGTGACTTTGGGCCAGTCACAGACTCTCAGCCCAACCTACCTCACAGGGTTGTTGTTCTGAGGATAAAAGGGAGAGGAGGAGGATCATGTAAGCCGCCTTGGGTTCCTTGCAAGAGGAAAAAAGGCGGGATGTAAATGCAATAAATAAATGAATGGAGTCCAAATTATTCTCTTAATAGTATCTTGATCTTCAGGGCCAGGATGGGGAACTTGTGGCCCCCAGATGTTGTTGAATTGCAACTCCCATCAGTCCTCACTGGTGGCTGTGCTGGAGTTGCAGTCCCAAGAGCAGCTGGAGGGTCATATTTCCCCCTGTTTTAGGGCATGATGAGCTCATAGAGGCTTGGGAAGAGCTGTTCATTTTATAGTTACTTCAGGCTAGAGCCATTTTTTAAAAATGTGAGTTCTTGTTCAGTGTGTTGGAAATATGGGTATATGAATTGTGATGGGCTTTGCCTAATCACTTGGAAGGCCTGACTGTGCTGGAGGTAGGCCTGGTTTGATCCTCCTCAAAAATGAAGGCACTAATACAGTTTTTTCTGAATGTGTTGCAGGAGTTTTATTGCAGAAATGACCATTTATGTCAAGCAGCTGGCCAGAAGTAAGTGTTATTGGGAGTGAACATCATGGCAGAATGTGGGCAGTCCCACTTCAAAGGTGTTTTATTTACTCTGGTGGTATTAATAAGCCTCATCTGTTCCAGCTATGCTTACTAGCATAAATTCGTATTGACTAGAAGCTTGCGGTCAAAGAATTGGCTGGCTAGTTGAAATAAATAGGGGAAGTACAGCTCCCTTTCTTCCTCCCCTCCATGTTGGCGCTTGTTGACCCTTAGGTTGCCAGGTCACTATAGTGCAATGCTAGTAGAAGCTACAAATATTCTGTGCCCCTTTGGCACCATGCCCATAGTCCCCAGTCCTCTGAAACTTAATTTGCTTGTCCGTTGCCTTCCTGCTCACACACACAGATTGAGAACTGACACCTTACTGGATGGAGAAAAAAAATGCCGAGAGCCTCTAATATTGCCAGAGCTTGTTGTTTTCATCTCTGCCCAACCTCTACTTCTTCCTTCTGTTGTATAAATAAATTAGACTGAAGGGAAGATAACCCCTGAATAAGGTTATTGATTATATAAACAGGCTCTGCACAGGATAACGCAAACCCGTGATAACTACTTTCTAGCATGTGTTTCCTGATGATAATTAAATTCTAAAGCACTCACACTGGGTAACATCTCAGAGCGTACATTGGCGATTTTCACACAATCAATTATTGTGGTTGTACTTGGTTTTTAATATACCTTTCTACAGAAAAAGAGCCAGAGACAGATCATTATTGACCACTGCCATATTTAGTACTTCTCTATTTCAGGAATCTTTGCTCGTGAGCATGGCTCAAATAAAAAGCTGGCAGCACAGTCCTGTGCTCTGTCTCTTGTAAGACAACTCTATCACCTGGGCGTCATTGAAGCTTACTCTGGGCAGACCAAGAAGAAAGAAGGTGAATCGGTGAGTCCTGCAGGAAATTTCCCACAATTGCTTGTTTCTCTCTCTCTCTCTCTCTCTCTCTCACACACACACACACACACACACACACACACACACACAGAGAAATGCTTTAGCAACTTGTTGAGCCAAAAACTGTAGGTTGCTGATGTGAAGATCAAACTCTCTGAACAGCCATGAGATTGCTATGTTGTTTGAGTCCTCTGGAGAAGTGATTAATATTTGGACAGTTGGGTGATTAAGCTAAAGAAATAAGAATGCAAATGAGTGAGTGAAGAAGACAAGACTGTTCCCTGTGTGCTGTCCACCAAGAATGTATTCAGAGGGCCAAGCAGGTAAAATAAGATTTTATTCTCATGGAGACTTGACAAAGCGCGATGTCTTTTTGAAGTACTGCAAAACCTTTCTGTATGGGCTGGCTTTCATGGTTTGGGTGATAATGGATGGTTTGGGTAGATTTTGGATGTTCGTCCTATTTTAGCTTTTGTTTCTGGGTTTTTTTGGAAGGGCCTGATCCTCCCAAAGCTTCTGTTGGTTTCAGTGAGACTTGGTTCATACATAATGGCAGCAAATCATGGATAAATGAACCCACGATCTGTCAAGACCGTGCCAGCTCTGTTCTGCCATTTTGAATATTCAGCCCCAATCGGGCTTATCAGAAGTTGCTATGTGATGGGGCACTACAACCTGGTTCACATGACACAATGGTCTACTGTGGCTTAATTTACCCACGTGGGCTGTCGCATTATGCCAGGCGCCCACAGGCACCATTTTTGCAAGGCGCCTAGCTTGCTGTTGGTTGTGTTGTGCGAACCCAGGAGCCAGGGGCTGTCTGAGATTTAGACAACCCTCAAATAACCCTAAGACAAACCTTGGGTTATTTGAGGGTTGTCTAATACGACAAGCCATGCCTGCTCAGGCTTAAAGATTCAGAACAGCAGCTGGCATGCACCACAGCACCCCGAGGGTTAATTAATCCATGGTGGTTTGTTGTGTGCGAATTGGCCCTATAGGTTAATTGTGGGTTAAACAACCCACAGATAAACTACAATTAGTAGTTAGGTTATTTGTGGGTTGTTTAACCTGTGATTAACGTATAGCGTCTTAGCTCGGATGTTACATAGCAATCCCTGATCACCTGATCAGGGGTTGAATATTCAAAAAGGCTGCAGAACATGCCCGTGACATGCCATGGCAGATCGTGGGTTAATTAACACAGGATTTGTCGCTGTTACATGTGAACAGCCCCTGAGAGTCAGCCTAGCTTAGTCAATGTTTTAAAAGTATTTCCTGCTACATCTTACTTTGCTAGCATCTAGAAGTATTCATACTGGTTTTTAAACCATTTCTTTGTGTTTCCCTCCTTTAATGTTTGTTTATTCTGTGGCAAATCATTTTTAAAGTTCTGTATTATACAGTGTTTGTGCCATGTGTTGATTTTACATCTAGCACATGCATATAATTTTTTTTTAATGAAGCTACTTTAATGGTTTAACATGACTGTTTTCCTATTTGTCTTTGATCCAAGAATATTTTGTATCTTTCCTTAAGTGTGATACTGTGCCAGTATATATTTCAAGGACTTTGGTTTCTTATTTAATCTGAGCCTGTCATTATGTGGCTAATTTGGATCCTCACTCATTTAATTCCATAGGTGGAGCCTTATGAAGTCAACCTCTCCGTTGATTTGGAAAGTCAACTGCAAAGTATTGTAGAAGAGATGGGTCTTGAAATCGTTCCACCAGTGAGTGTGTGGTCAAGAAAGTTTTCTTTCTCCCTTTCTTTCCCAGTCAATGGGGTTCTGTCAGTTTTCAGAGAGTAGAATTTTATTTTTCTAACTTGCAGCCTGAGGATCCCAGCTTTCCGGCTGTACTCAACATTGGAAAGTTGGCCCACTTTGAACCATCCCAAAAACAGAATCAAATGGGGGTTGTGCCATGGTCACCCCCTCAGTCAAACTGGAATCCATGGACCAGTTGCAATATTGATGAAGGTCCTCTGGCATATGTAAGTCTGCAGTTTACAAATTCTCATAAATTTATCTTACGTTTCCAACCATTTTCCCCCTTTACCAAAGCCTCTTGTGAAGTACATTAACTGTCCACTTAATTGGCTTAATTGTAGCCATTTTAAATTAATATGTGTCTTCAAGTCCTTTGTTCTTTTTCTAGGCCACACCAGAGCAGATAAGCATTGACCTGAAAAGCAACCTCATGTATCAGCTGGAAAATGATCAAGACCTACAGAAAGTAAGTCTGCTGACATTAGACAGCAGTTACTAGCCAGAATGCATATCAGTCTGGTTTAGTCAAACTCCACATACAAGTGGTCTGCCAGTAAGCCCAACTCCCATGATATGCAGTGCTCCACCTTCACTCATCTTCTCCCTTACTGTCACCTCCTGGTAACTGTCCTGGACACTTCTCCATTCGCCACGAGGTAGGTTCTTTGGAGATAGACTTGGCCAGGGGCTGGACTTAGGCACTCCCTTTCTAGAGCCAGTCATCTGCCATTGTCGGAGGATGTAGATTTCGGTCTCTGACCTGTTGGAAGCTCATCCACCAGTATGACACATGTGCATGAGTGAACACACACATACACATGAAAAGTGTGTGAACTGTATATGTGTTTTATATGAGGAGAGGGAAGAAGCCAAAAACCACACGTCTCCTTCCAAACTCTCAAAAAGTACAGAAGTGATTTATTTGGAGTGGGTGATTTATTTGCTAAGGAGAATGATTCAGCCAGTTGCCAGATTATAATTACTGAGTACTAATGACAAACTATTTTCTGTCCCAGATTCTTCAAGAAAGGGAAACCTTGCCTGTGAAGAAGTTTGAGCAAGAGATTCTGGAAGCCATCCATCAAAATTCTGTTGTCATTATCCGTGGGGCCACGGGGTGTGGCAAAACCACACAGGTTCCACAGTACATCCTGGATGAATATATCCACAGTGGAAGAGCTGCTGAATGTAGCATTGTTGTGACTCAAGTAAGAGCCTAGTCAAAGTGTATATGTGATTGACGTTTGGCAATAATACCCATAAGATTTAGTTGCCACTAAACCTAATAGTTAGCCAAGCCTTAATACATTTAACTCCTATTTTGTTACGGTGCAGATGCCATATATACTGCTCCAATACACCTGTGATGTTAATTTGCCATTTGTTCATGTATTTGTGCAGTAGTTTACCTGGTAGTGGCTGAGAAACGTATCTTATTAGGAAAAGCTTGCAGATAGATGTCCCTCAGTTTATTAAAACTGACTCTCCACTTCTGCTGAACTTTTTCCACTAGGTTTTCATGCTCAAGCCTTTAGCTCCCCCACCCCATTTTTGGTCCCACTGACTTATGCTACTGGGTCCCTCCTTTCTTTTACTATATCTCCCAAAGTCCTTTGCAACTGTGCTCAAATTAGCCTATATGCACCCTTGTCTTGTCAATTTCCTTGTATGTTACCTACTCCACTTTGCCTCTCTCTTTGACAGCTGATACAGACAAGGAAATTGACCAGGCAAGACTGCAGGTATCAGACAGCTGTAACGGCGCACTTGCAAAAGGAAAACAAAAATAATAATAATTTAAAAAAATTGCAACCCTAGTTGTATATTTTTGAGGCACTGAAAAATAACATTAAAAAACTGGGGAACAAGTTGGCAGTCCTTTCAAAGTGCCACTTTGGCATCATTGGAAGGGCAGTCACCGGCGAGATCACGAAGACAGGGTGGCATGGGCTCTTTCGCCGCTCTTCCTGAGTGGCTCTTTGACCAATCACGACAATCCATGATAAAATCGGTCTCTTGGGTTCAGACGACATGACAAGCCGTTGTGGGTACGAACAACCCTACAACAAGCCATGGGTTCTCAGCATGGCTTGTTCTTGAAAAGGGGGGGAAATGGTTGGAATGGTTTGGACAACATGACAACCAACCATGGCTGGCTGGCTGCCCATGGTGGGTTGTTGTGTTGTGCAAACCCAGTCAATGTAAATATTAGATTTTATTTTCAGTTATCTGTTTAAGAGAGAACTAAGTGAGATACAGGTATTTTTTAGCTAAAAGATCAGAGTTGTTTGTAGTGTGTGTCCTGACTATAATGGAGTTGGGACAAATCCGTTCATTTCCTTAATTTCATGGTGGCCATTTTAAACATGTGCTTTGCAGTAGTAAAGTTATGCCTGGAGCAATATTTCAGATTGTGTAGTGCCCACATGAATTTTTAAGCACTGTCCCTGCACAGATGTGAAAAAATACTGCAGAACACTAGATTCCCTGCTTGTTGCAGGGGACTGCTGTGGGTGAGTTGGGGAAGCTTTCATATTTGAACTGTGTGAAAAATGTCCTTTCTACACAGCCCAGGAGGATCAGTGCTGTTTCAGTGGCAGAACGCGTCTCCTATGAGAGAGGAGAAGAACCTGGGAATAGCTGTGGCTATAGTGTCCGCTTTGAATCGGTGCTTCCCCGGCCCCATGCCAGTGTGATGTTCTGTACTGTAGGTGTGTGCTGGTTTCTGTATTCTCATTTTTAGGCCAGGATGGAGAGGGAATGGACTGAAATGACTGAAAACGAAAGTATTTCCTCCTGTGTTTTGGCGGGGCTTGTTAGGGAGATGAGGTAGATGCTGAATCCATAGTAGCCGTTAAAAGGGGGGTCTGGGGATTTTTCTGTTTTCCCCATTTCTCACTTTTTCCATAATGAAGCAAGGAGATGTCATGAGATTTTAGACAGTGGCTGTGTATAGTGCATTACAGTGCCCTCTCTAATAGATTGGGTGAAACTATCACTTGTCTGACATCCCTCTTCATTGATTGGCATGGATCTGTTTTTTTAAGGTGTTCTCCTGAGAAAGCTGGAAGCTGGTATCAGAGGAATCAGTCACGTTATCGTGGATGAAATCCATGAGAGAGATATTAATGTGAGTAAGCTTTGAACTCTTTCCCAGCAGAGGTTTTTTGCTACCTGATTCTGTATACATTTTATAAGAGTTCTTGCTGTTGTGCCATGTGAAAGAGAGCAAGTGCTTCTATTGTGGCTTTGGTATGTTTTGCCTCCACAGGGCTTGTGTGCACACTCTGTGCAGCTTTAAAACTAGGATATCTTAATCTTTTTAGTCGGTGCCTTGCTCACCTCTAGCCACTGCTAGAGATCTGTTGCAAGTACGTAGAGCTAAACATAATATTTCTTTAGGTGAATTGTTTATAGAAAATAGCTGTACAAAGTTATTCATTGGTCCTATACTCTTGAGTAAACCCGAAAGATGTACTCCAAAGCTTCTCAGTATGCATCACATGGAGGAAAGCTAGAAGGGAGGCTTTGATATCACTTCATGATGATGGTTTGGATCCTTTAGTTGTAACATGATGGCGAAGAGACTGAGCTGTGAATAAGGAAGACCCCAATATGAATGTCACCATCTCTGCCATGAACTCACTAGGGTCCTTGGGCAAGCCACTGTCAGCTACCTTTTAAGGGTTGTTGAAAGGTTACAAGATAATGATGCAAAGTGCTTTGGACAGTTGCTTTATAGATGCAAAGTAGTAGTATTCTAGGTAAGTACCTCAATTGATTATTTAATACATTTGTATACTGCTTAAAGAAATGTACCAAAGTAGTGTACAATATCAAGCAAGTATGAACACAATAAAATACAATATAAGCATATTAAATTGTCCATTTCAAAATGTACGTATCTGAAAGTGACCAGCAGCATACTCGATTGACAGGAAGTAACCTGGAAAAGCTTGAATGAAAAGAAATGTTTTTAGCATATGCCTAAAGCTCACAATGGTTGTTGTATTCCTTAATTACAGGAGCAAAGTATTCCAGGGGCAGAGACACCTACACTAAATGCCCTTTTTAAGTGGCTGCTACATGAATCCAGGGAGCATGCAGAACCACCAAAAGGGCCTTCACTAATGACAGGAGGGAGCAGGCAGGAGCGTAATGGTTGTTCTGAGATTTACCAGAGTCCAGATCTATTTTTCTGAACAATTGCCCTCTTTCTCTTTACAGACAGACTTCCTGTTGGTGGTTCTGCGGGACGTAGTTCAGGCCTACCCTGAAGTCAGAGTCATCCTCATGTCTGCCACCATTGATACCAGCATGTTCTGTGAATATTTCTTCAATTGCCCTATCATTGAAGTCTATGGCAGAACTTTCCCGGTTCAAGGTGAACAACTGCCCGAGGGAGTATTTGAAAAGCTTTCCAGTTTGTTTTTGTGTGTAATAGAGAAAACAATGCCATTTAGTGTTCAGGTGTTAGTGTTAAACACTGATTGAAATACTGAGCTGATATTACTGTGTAGCTAATGCCAAAAATGGAGCCTGGAAGATTGTATTTGTACTGGCAACAGTAGTGAGATAATGTAGTTCTAAAGCTTATACAACACCTATTTGATTGTACCTTTTCATGTGGAGAAAAAATCACTAGCACTTTGGGTTTCGGGGTATCACTTTTTTAATTTTTGCAAATTGTTTTAGGCATGAGGGAAGTAAGCCTTCATCTTCAAGATCCTATGGGTCACCCTGCAGGAAATCCCAGCAGAGTCCTTTTAAGTGGTTAGCTGATAATTTTCTATCTGTTTTAGAATATTTTCTGGAAGACTGCATTCAGATGACTAAATTCATTCCTCCACCAAAGGACAAGAAGAAGAAAGATAAGGATGAAGAAGGTGGTGAAGACGACGATGTGCGTTGGCTAGGGAGGGTTTTTTTGTTGCATTTCCCATGTAAAATTTCAGCAGCTTTCATAAGAACTCGAACAGTAATGGCAATGCATTCATAAATATACTCTTTGTGATAATTTATGGTTCTGTTGAATGAATTGTAATGGTTTTAAGTTCTCACATGTATGCCACTTTGAGCTTTGGCTTCTTTGAATAATAAACAACAATAAAATCTATACTCCTCTCATGTGGAGAGCAGGGCTGTGTTTCAGTTAGGAGCCAGAGCACTTTAAAACTAAGAGCATCGGGACTTCATGATGAGCTTTTGTAGTTTACTAGAAGGCACACACCCACACTAGGAAATGAGTAAGGTGGCTTGGGTGGTACTAACTTAACTATATGTTGGATAGTCAAGCATCATCTCTTATTGGAGGAAAGGTAATAGTTTTGGCAGCAGATTGTGTAAGATACAACATTGATAGTAGGGCTAGGATAAATTTCAAGTCTGGAGTAGGGGTGCACGAAACCCACTTACCTGGTCTCGCAGCTTTTTGCGGTGGGGGGAGGCGCTTTGCTGCTCTCCCCCCGAAGTTCAGGCTGGGGCGGGGGGAGGCTTCCCGCCTCGCCCGGCCAAAATTCAGGCCGGGGGGGAGGCTTCCCGCCTTGCCTGGCCGAAATTCAGGCGGGGGAGGAGGCGCCTCGCCCGGCGGCGAAATTAAAAGTTAAAAAAAAAAAAACGCTCCTGTGATAGGCTACGTGACAATTAACATAGCCTATCACGGCTAGATCTGCAAAGTCAGCCATGATAGGCTTCGTAAATCGTCACGTAGCCTATCACAGGTGACTTGAAAAAAAAAACGCGTACGGATAAAGGCGGCCCCCATAGGGAGCCACCATTCGCGTTCCTTATTTGGTCGCTGTAGTCTACGTAAATCTTTACGTAGACTACAGCGACCAAATAAGGAACGGGAATGGCGGCTCCCTATGGGGGCCGCCATTATCCGTACGCGTTTTTGTTTTTTTTAAGTCACCCGTGATAGGCTACGTGACGATTTACGTAGCCTATCACGGCTGACTTTGCAGATCTAGCCGTGATAGGCTACGTTAATCGTCACGTAGCCTATCACGGGGGAGTTGTGTTTTTTTTAGTTTTATTGGAATGACGGCGGCGGCAGCCGGTTGAAAGATCGGCTGCCGCCCCCGCCCCTGACGAAGACCTGACGAACCGCCGCCGGGACCCGCCACCGGGAGGGACATTCGGCAAAGGTAAGTCCCATCGCGGGGGGGGGCGGAGAATTTCTCCCCGAAATTTGTTCGGGGGGCCGAACACGTTGGCGCTCGGCCCCCCGAAGTTTCGGGGAGAAATTCTCTGCCAACCCTAGTCTGGAGCACCGAGAACTGAGCCTATAATTGCAACCCTTCTTACTCAGGGTATTTGTGTGTCTTTCTGCTTCCTCAACCTCTTGATAGTGAGCTGCATAAAAATACTGTTACTAAAGAAGGTGTCTTACGTGTACCATGTTCTCTTCTCTTGTAGGCCAATTGCAACCTTATCTGTAGTGATGAATATGGCCCAGAAACTAGACACCGCATGGCCCAGTTGAATGAGAAGGAAACCCCCTTTGAGCTCATCGAGGCCCTGTTGAAGTATATTGAGACCTTGAATGCACCAGGAGCAGTCCTCGTCTTCTTGCCTGGCTGGAATCTGATATACACCATGCAGAAATACCTGGAAATGAATCCACACTTTGGTACAAGCAGCTTTCAGCTTTTTTCTCCTATTTCTTTTCTGAGGTGTTCTTGAAGGTGGAATAGCTTCCCTTTTGTGCACAAGAAATGAGTGACTGAAAGAGTGAATAGCAATATTTAAAATAGTGGGTCAGAGAGAGAGATGTGCATTTGTTTGGGCTTTTAAAACATTTCCTTCCATGTGCTCTTACTATAGGAAGCCAGCGGTACAGAATTCTTCCTCTGCATTCTCAGATTCCTCGAGAGGAGCAGCGCAAAGTGTTTGACCCAGTGCCCCCTGGTATGACCAAGGTGAGCCTCTCTTGTCTATGCTAGGCAAGGAGGATAGTAGGTAGTCCAGGGTAATCTTGGGGTTCACCTCGGTACATTTGTCATAAAGCCTTGCATTCAGAATAAACTTATGTTTGTCTTCCCAGGTAATTCTATCGACAAACATTGCCGAGACTAGCATTACCATCAATGATGTTGTCTATGTTATTGATTCATGCAAGTGAGTTTTTCCTCCTATTGTTTTTATTGAGCTGCAAAATGGGTTTTGTGTTACTACGCCACATTGTGTTACTATGCCTCCTAGAAAACTGAAGATTAAGCTTGGAGAACCTTTTTCACCTGTTACAGTTAACAAACCACTAGACTAAAATACACACACCTGCCACTATAACTGTTTCCCCATTCATTCTGTACTTTTAATGTTCTCTGAGCTAGAAGAACACTTCCTTATTACTTCTTTGTTTACTTCTGCTGACGCTCTTGAAAATGGGGCAGCTATGGCAGGAACCATAGAGTTCTGGAGTAGTGTCCATCAGAGTGTTGCTGGGCAGCTTGTCAGCCAGCCAGAACTCCCTTCTGGTGCTGGCTATGCCAAGAAAACTTTAGTAACTGAAAGTATGGTAATGCTTTCAAGAAGCAGTGGAGGGTGGTGGTGGATAAGGATGAATGAAGGGGGATAAAATATAAATGGGATTTTAAACAGATGGAGATGGGATCAGGGGGTGCACCTTATAAACTGGATGGGATGGGAAGTTCTGCTCCAGTGCTTTTTCTCAGTCCAACAGTTGCGTTTGTTCCAGAATAAAGAAAGTGATAAACCTGCTTTTGCTTCGGACATCCCTCTCTTTTTGCTCTGGGTGTGCCCCCTTTTCTTGTGCAGCCCCCAATAGGATTTCCAGCACCCGATGTGGCCTCTGACACTGGAAAGGTTGTACACCCCTGCTGCAGAGAATTGTGACCACCTTTGACCCAAGGACTGATAACTACTTCTAGTTTAACTAAAGAATTGGGTATAGAACCATCACCACTTCCTGCAGGGAAGACAAAGAACAGAATGGTGGTTGATGCAACAAGCCTCGCCCAGCCCTGTTGGCCAGAGAGATGCTTACTCAGGCCCCCTTATCTCTTGCTCTTCCTTTTGTAATGTGAACCAAGCAGGAAGCAAGGTTTATTTTAATAGTGGGAGCACAGGATTTTGAAATGACAGTGACTGAACATAAGAATGGAATTGGCAGTATCTTTGTAAGCTGGATTCATCTGTCTTTTTAAATGTAGCTATTAAACAGAACCTTTATAAAGTCATGAATTATACTGCACACACACGCCAAAGGTGATGCATGGAAAATGACATGTTGGTGCTGTGAAGCTAGTTCTGCGGATTTCATCAAGCTGTCTGCATTTTTGCTCGCCATGGCAAGGGTGATAAGCAGCCAGCCTTGGAGCTGCAAAAGTGGGTGGGGATCATCCCAGCAGTTGTGTGGGGATCCCTGCCTCCCTGCCCTCATCCCAGACTAGAAGGAAGTCTTGGCGTAGTTAGGCTACTGCGCTGCTGAGGCAATTGGAGCACCCTGTCAGTGCGAAGGGCAAACTGGCAGCCCCACCCCACTCGTCCTGCTCCATCTTCTTCGATGGCTGGTAAAGGCCCCTTGCCTCTGCCTAGCGTCAGCCAAGCTGACACACTCCCCATCTCCCTTTCCTGTAGGAAAGGGAGGGGTGTGTGTGTTGGGGGGCGCGGCTTCCTTAGCTGCTGTCGGGAGGGCTTGCTTCTGCCCAACTGGATGGGACAAGGACTGTCACAGTTATTGGCTCTGCTATAAAGGCCAGTTGAAAATGGTAGATGCCTGGATTTCACTCTCCTTTATCCCCAATGGCACAGGCTTTGGAGAAGAGTCTGGGCAGGTTCCTATGGGAGAAGACCGTCCTTCAGGATTAAAATAAGCACTTTGAATTGTCCTTGGACAGATGCACAAAAGGGGCGGTGAGACTCAGTCCCACAGAATGTGCACCCTTCCACGCAGTTCTATAGAACTGTCTTTAGGTTCTCCTTGGAGCAATGTAGGAAACTGAGCTACCCTCAAGATGTTCAACTAGGACACATGGATCATGTCTTCTCCCCAACATGTTCTCTTTTTACCTAAAGCAGCTATCCAGGCTGCCATCTACTAGTTCTGGGACGTGGTGGGGATGGCATTTAAACACGTTTTTCTCTACAAGTTTGCCGCCTCCAGATCAACTCTCAAGCTGCTTTTGGTCCTGCAGGATACTCCTTGCTTTTCCTCTGAGGGATGAAAAGCAGCTTCCTGGGGGCAAGCATACTTGTGAGGGGTGGGGATGTCAAAACGCCTGTCTTCCATTGGAGACTGCAGCCCACGTGGCTGCTTTAGATTAGTGAATATTAATGTCATGTGTACTTTGAGCCTAAATTTAAGGACATTTCCTGGATCACCTGTGAAGCTTTTAACCACTGCTATTAAAGGCCTTCCCTGCTTTAAAGTTGTAGGGTGATCTAGATTGGGAAGCTCTGCTGCTTGGAGGCAGGGATCAAGTTGCATCCTCAAGTGGAGGAGGTGAGGTAAAACCCTTCCTCATCCAGTTTAGGCCTTGCATTTTTCCATTTTATATTCCTTCTAAGCCACATTTTTTCCTGGGCCAGTGCCAACCTAGTGGCTGATTTACAACTGTCTCTTTGACTTAGTGCTGTTCCTCCAAATGTCTTTGTGTGGTTAGAGTTCGCAGGCTCATGAAACCATCTCAGTCCTGCATGAACTGGCCCTGTACTGTAAGCGACTCATGAGCGCTATTAGCCTGAAGGTGTGGGGTTCGTTATTTTGTAATCTTCAAAGAATATTTATGCTGCTGTTGTTGTTTTTCAACATTTGGGAACTCGAACTTATTTGATACGCAATTTTTCCAACTTGCTTTGCAGACAAAAGGTGAAACTGTTTACCGCTCACAACAACATGACCAACTATGCCACTGTGTGGGCCTCAAAAACTAACCTGGAGCAGCGGAAAGGACGAGCTGGTCGCGTCCGCCCTGGATTTTGTTTTCATCTCTGCAGCAGAGCCCGCTTTGAGAGGTAGGCTTGAGTTCTGCTGCTTCTCAGTGCTCGGGAACTGAGTAAGCACTTAAACTGAACTAGGAAAGCCAGGTTGAACCCAGACCCACAGCAATCATGGCAGTGGAAATGAATTGTATTTCCTTACGATACATGCAGAGAGAAACTGTAGCCTGTGGTTGTAAATCTGCATGGATTTCCATTAGGCAAATTTATCCACTTTATGTTGAAATGACCTTGTTCACTTTGCTGTTGTTACTGTGCCAGCTTCTGTGAGTTGTTGCGCCTCTTCTACTCTCATTAAGGGCCCAAACCTGATCTGTATGTGTATTAAACATGTGCTTGCCGGTTCTGCTATAAAGCGAGGCTCTGGGGATTAACTTCTAACACTAAAAGGAGTGCTGGGAGATGGGAATGAAACCTGCCCCACTCCGCCAGCTCCCTCCCCACGTTCTGCTGCTTGAAGATGGTTTTTCCCCAACCCAGCTCTAATACCAGAATTAATCTGATGGGAAGAAAATGTCTCAAAGCGGGGGGGAGGGGGGGAGATTTTCACATGCGGGGGGGATCCTGAAAAGGTCTTTTACACTGTTAAAGCAATATGCTTTCTGGAGAGCTCTTGTGGTGTGTACATGACTCACAGAGTACTGTTGGCAGGAGCTACTAGCATGACCTGCGGAGATGAACATATCCAAAATTCCCCCCCCGCCCCTTCATTTTGCCTCCAGGCTTGAGACTCATATGACCCCTGAGATGTTCCGAACACCCCTACATGAAATTGCATTGAGCATCAAACTACTAAGACTGGGAGGGATTGGACAATTTCTGGCCAAAGCTATAGAGCCACCCCCTTTGGACGCAGTGATTGAAGCAGAGCACACACTCAGAGGTACTTGGCTTACCCTTCCTGTCAGTAAACGTAGATGGTGTTCTCTGTTCTTAATTTCCATGTCATATACTTGCTGTCATTCATATCTAATGCAGGCCCAGTCAGAAGTTAATCATCTGATTTTTGTCAAGCCTTTCTCTAGGTGCTCCCATTTTCAGAGGTCAAATTACTCTTTTAAACGCATGTTACTTCTGCCCTGTTTGCCTGAACTTTTACAGCAATTAAGATACCCGGGTTGTTGTAACTGCTTTGCCTTTTTATTCTGTGTGTCTACATTGGTTTTGTATTTTTTAGTTCTTTTTTAGTTCATTTGTTATTATTTACTGTTGATTATTTATATTGTGTTAAATTGGATGGATATGCAAGTTGCCTTTGTGGGCCACTATAGTGGAAAGGTGAGATTAAAATTTTCTAAAGAAATGTGTTAATTCTGAATGGTATGATACGATACCTTGCAGATATGCCCATAAATGCTACTACCTATGAAAGGCAGTTGTTAGTGGAGGGAGAATGCAGGAGAGTGCAACTGCAGGACCTGTGGATCAAACGGAGAAGAGCTTACATTTGTAGCTCTCCTTGTTGAACCCATCAGAAAGGATTAGTCTATTGCAGCAATCAGACCTTCATCTGAGATTTTTTTGCAGTGATTTATTTACTTCAGTGATATTTACAATGATTTTGTTGACATGCACATGGATGGAGTCAGTGATGTTTCTTATATGAGAATCAGATCTCGATTGTGGTCATAATACATGGATGGTTTATGACAAAGACTAAATTGGAATGGATCTTTGCCAGCTATCCCTCATGTGAATGTATAATTCTGTAAAATCACAATCAACTTGAGAATTCATGATTTTGTATGGACAGTTAGATTTGTATATCTCTTGCTATATGTTGCATCAGTTTGCACCAGCATATGGTATATGTGCTGTCAATTGTTGCCACCCATCTCAGTTGTATATGTGTGATTGATTGGCCTTTTTCCCCTTTTCTGTTGTTTTCTGTTTCATAAGCTCTGCCTTGCTAAATTCAGCCCAGTAGTCCATGTAATCCAGCAATCTGTTTTCAGTGATAGTCAGCCGTGATACCTTTTGGAAGCTCGCAAGTGGGACAGGAAGACAGCACTGAACACTAATGGATTTTGTTGATACACGGCTTTCATTTCAGAGCTTGATGCCCTTGACTCCAATGATGAATTGACACCTCTTGGGCGAATTCTAGCTAGGCTCCCCATCGAACCACGCCTTGGGAAGATGATGATAATGGGATGTATTTTCTAGTAAGTGCCATTTAGTAAGATTGGAAGGTTAAGTGAAAAAATGGGGGACTGATTATGATTGGACTTAGATGTGGGCACTTAATATTGAATAGATTAAAAAGCCATGAGACCAAATATTAACAAACTTTTAAAAGACAGAAATGTGCTCATTCTGTTTTTATTCAGAATTTGTGAAAATGATCACCACCACCTCCCACCCACTCCCTCCCCAGCCTCTATTAACTGCACCAGTGAGTTCTGCTGTACAGTTATGTTAATAACAGTATCAGGTTTTATTGAAGTGGAGCTCCAGCTGCTGGTAGCAAGATCATGAGAGAAATTAGGGAGAGGGCCTTATTGATGGTGGCCCCCCTTTTATAGAATAATCTCCCTGACAAGGCCCACCTGGTGCCAAGATTGTCATCTTTTTGGCACCAGGTTAAAACTGCCCTCTTTTCTCAGGCATTTGGCAGCATATAAGAAGTCTCTTTGATTGTCTCTGCCTGTTTTACATTGTTTTAGATATATGTTGTTGTTGTGTGTGCTATTTGTTTTATGTCCTTATGTGAATGGTTTTAAACTTACATAATGCATTTTAATGGTGTCTTAATTTTTGTGAACCGCCTGGAGAGCTTTGGCTATGGGGTGGTATAGAAATATAATAAATGAAACGAATGAAAAATTATTCTGTGGGTTCTGTTTCAGTGTGGGAGATGCTGTATGTACCATCTCTGCAGCCACCTGTTTCCCTGAGCCGTTCATCAGTGAGGGAAAGAGGCTGGGTTATGTCCACAGGAATTTTGCTGGAAACCGATTTTCTGATCACGTGGCCCTGCTTTCAGTGTTCCAAGCCTGGGATCATGCCAGGTAAATTGGTTTAGGGCAATGCAAGCAGTGAATAGCTTCATTGCCTACAAGGCATCCTACTTGACTATCCAAAAGGGTCAGCACATTGACACTTACCTGGAGAGCGGCTCTACAGGTTGGCTGCAAATCAATCTGTCTTGTCCATTTTCTTTTTGCAGAATGGGTGGAGAAAATGCAGAAATACGTTTCTGTGAGCACAAGAGACTCAACATGGCAACACTCAGAATGACATGGGAAGCCAAAGTGCAATTGAAAGATATTCTTGTCAACTCTGGATTCCCAGAAGGTAAAATGCTGTGTGAATGTAACTAGTCTTGATACTGCTTTTTCATGTTTTGAGACTGAATATTGGGAGAGTGGTCCATTAAATGAATGCATAGCACTTCCTGTCACACATGATATGGTCAGAGGGGCAATCAACATTTTGAGACACAGAGAGAAACCGCCAGTTTTGTACTTTCTATGGCAATAGTTGATGGCAGGTGGATGCAGAGTGTATAGAAAGTGTGTGTAAAAAGAATTGGCTCTAAAACTTGGCTCAAATCACCAGAAATAGTTCCGCCATTTGCTGCCATAGTTTACAATCGCATTTTAATGCCATTTTTGGAATGAATTACATAAACACATAATGGATTTTAAAGTATGCAATGGGAATTTTGGATGTGCAGTTACTAGATCGACTGTTGCTGTATCAGGGAGACCTTATCACTCCAGCTGCATTTGCTTCTGTCTTGTTGTAGGGAGGGGGAAATTGGCTTTCTAAGTAGTACATTTTAAAAGCAGAGCTAAAAAAAGTCAGCATTTACTTTACTAATTGCAAATAAGTCTATATTATATTTGAAGAAAGTGTGTGTAGTCTGAGTTGATAGCTCTTGAGAAACAGGTGTGAACTGAAAATCTTGAGACATTTAAACACTGTGCAGCTTGAATAATTAGGCTTTCATTGTTGGCAAGATGCAGAGAAAAATCAACTTTCTGTTCCCTTCCTAGAATGTTTGATGACGCAAATATTTAATAATACCGGACCAGATAACAGTCTGGATGTCGTTATCTCTCTGCTGGCTTTTGGCTTGTACCCCAATGTCTGCTTCCACAAGGAGAAGAGGAAGATTCTAACCACTGAGGGGCGCAATGCACTTATTCACAAATCTTCTGTTAACTGCCCATTCAGCAATCAGGACATGAAGTACCCTTCTCCGTTCTTTGTTTTTGGAGAAAAGGTAGGCAAGTAAAGTAGATCTGGGATTATCAAATTAGCTTGCTTTTGAGTATATTTTTAGGCCAGGGATGCAGAACCTTAGCCTCAGGGGCCAAATCCATCCCACCTGAAGTCCCAGTCTAGTACTCCAGGGTTCCCCAGATGGACACACCCTTCTTCCAGTTGCAATTCATTTGGTTTTTTCACTTTTCCCCACTTCTAAAAGGTTGAAATGCCTCTCCTAAAGCTTACTTACTGGCAGTAAGAATTTTAAGCTAAAATATGCTGGTATTTTTTTTAATTCCTAGCCGTGCCCCTTTTGCCTTTGGCCACACCCACTACTGGTAGGTGGCCTCCCGAGAGTTCCAAAATGTAATTCGGATATCAGGCTAACAAAGGGTCAGTAGCCCTGTTTTAGTCACTAGGAGTCATGTGTTTTGCATTCGTTTTTAATGAAAATCGTCCAGTTGAAATATGAGAATTTTCCAGTCTGGTGTCTGTATTCTTACTTTTAATCAACCTGCACTGTGTGGTAGAAAACCTGAATTTGTATGTCCTGGTCCAATATAAAGAACACTGCATTCTTTATTAAAAAGTAATGACTTCCCAAGCCTTTATAGGCCAGGGTCCAACTAAAAGCCAACTTTGTTGCATCCTCTTACAGTGTAACTTGAGCTGTTATTTTTTTAGTAGTTCTAGCTTGTCAACCATCTTTTGTTTTGTGGTCACTGAAAGAATGTGTAGATGGCTTTATTAGTGTAGGAAATGCAGAGCAATATGTATTCTGCTTAGAATAAATTTTGTACATATCTAAGAATTAAGTTTGAATAGTTTTGATTCCAGTGCTTGAGGCTTTCCTCCCACAGAATTATAAACATGCTTACATTTTAGGGTAATGGAGGAAGCAGATGGAGGCCAGGTAAAAATAAAGCAAGATGGGATGGTACAGAGTACAGGCTTGCCTTCTGGCAAACATAAACTTTGCTTCCATTCCCTTCTTATGTTTTAACTGTTTATGCAATGTTGGGGTGACTTCCCTTTCTTCACTGTAACTGTGACACCTGGAAATCTGTTTGTTAAAATGAGAAAGCGATCCTGATTTTGTATCATACACCAGATTCCAAGGTGGCATGAGGCACACAGACCTCTGTACACTTCTGTATCTGCAGATCCGGACACGAGCCATCTCTGCCAAAGCAATGACTTTAGTGAGCCCTTTGCAGCTGCTTCTCTTTGGCTCAAAGAAAGTTGTATCTGATGGAGAGATCATTATATTGGATGACTGGTATGAACTTTTGGCTGGCTGTAGATGTTATACGCGGGGCGGGGTGTGTGCTGTGAGATACAGCAGCTGGTTTCATAGCTTAAAACGGCTGTATAAGGGAAAACATAGATGAGTGTTGTCAGAACATGGTCCTCGTTCCAAGGGACAGAATTTGTTTAGCAATTCTGTAAGTTGTTAATTTGAAATCTTGAGGTACTTCAGAAGACTCGCCGGAAGCTCTTGAATCTTAACAAGAGCCACTAGGCTCTTAGAGATAACCTTGCAGTTTTGCACCTTTTCTCCAATCTATAGGGTTCTATAGGCAACCATTTGACATCACATATATCCTTTTGTATCCTTAACAGAATTGTTAGGGTCTTGCTTCTAGGGTTTGCTTCAGTTCTTCCATATCTCTTTAGTGGCAATGACAACATGACTAATGCAGAAGTGTTGATTGCAATGCTGATGCATTAGAAGTGGGTGAAAGAGAGGAATCCAGCAGTTTTCAGAGTTTTGAGGGCATGTTGACATGAGAAAAATGAAAACGAATTTTGCAGTTGGGAACATTTCCTCTCAAAACAGCCTAGGTCTTCATCAGAATTCTCAATATTCATTCCTACAAAGCTACAGCTACCAGACATCTTTGAGGGGAAGTGATGATATGCGGAGTTGATGTGCCTCAAGTACTAATGTAGCTGATGAAATAATCAGTTCTCTAATTAAATGGGAAGAAAAGTATTGGATCACACTGAGAGTCTCAAATTCTAGCTCTTCTGTAAAATACTTTATTTTTTTTTATTTATTAGTTGCCCATCTGGCTACCCAACCACTCTTCTTCTCAAAAGCCTCCTTTTTCCACAGAGTAATGTATTATGTACCTATGAGGAATATATTCAATTACTAAACTGTCTTCTCTTCCTCAGGATCAAACTGCGGATGCCTCACAACGTAGCTGCCTGTATTGCTGCTTTGCGTGCGGCAATGGAAGCCCTCGTGGTGGAAGTAACAAAAAATCCAGAAATCATCAGTGACATAGATCCACTGAACAAACAAATGCTGAATGTAATTTGGGAGATCTCCAAACCATTAGCTGCTGGCATCAACCTCACAACAGGCAATATGAGGTTTGCTCCATGATTATGAAAACCTTATCCCTTGCTATTTGGGTCTCCTGAGATATGAATGCATTTTCTTTTAGCCAGAAATACCCCAGAGTTGATAGGATCCAGCTTATCAGTTGGAAACTGGTTACGACTATATATGGTCAGAATAAAGGGACAGTTCATGGTGAATTAAACTGGGCTGTCCCGGGATCCATGTTAGGAAACTGTAAATGTAATTCATAATCTGAAGAAAAGATTGCCAAACTTATGAATTTGGTAACAGATGTGTTCAGGCTTGTAAAGTATGGAAGCAAACAATGCAGTCCCAAAAGTATCTTGCCAGACAGGATGAAATGGCAAATGAAAGAAAAACAGATGAAAGAATGGTAGATTTTCAGGAAAGAAAATTCCAGATGAAATTTAATGGTTCCAAGTACAAATAATGCACAATGAAAAAATAATTCTTATACATGTATATTGACTGAATTGCTTCTGTTTGTAAACACTCAGTCCAAGAAGCTGCATTCAGCATGATCTGGATAGGGTCACACTTCCCCTTTAAGACCAGGTTCATAGTTTTTTTTTTTCGGGGGGGGGGGGGGTCTGCTTGATCCACCTCTGCTGACAGATGATGCCTAAGTTGCAGCAATAGCTTACAATGACCCACTTCAAATGTCACAGCAACAATTCCTGGGTTGTTTAACCCAGGAATTGTGGCAACGAGTGGCATGTGCAAGCTGTGTGCTTGTCATTTCCTCTTTCCTGGGTTGTTTTGTGACATCTAAACCCAGAAACTCTGGCTTATTTATGGTTAAACAACCCAGAGTTAACTCAATTGCCCATAGCTTACTGTTGGGTTAACTCTGGATTGTTTAACCCATTAAAATCCAGTTTCAGACATCACAAAACAACCCAGGAATGTTCCCAGGCTGTTAATTAAAATTGAAGAGTGCTGCTCATCACTGCAATTCTTGGGTTAAACAACCCAGGAATTACTTGCGTGACATGCAAACTGTGTCAATGTGCCAGCCACATTCCTTCATGGAGAGGTGATTTGGGCACTGTTATGCATGCTCTTGTATGTTCAGACAGGTTCACTGAGTGTAATACGTTGTGCATGGGGCTGCCCTTTAAAAGCATCTGGAAACTATGGCTGGTTCAAAACACGGCAGCCATAGCTACTAGCAACTGGGTGTTGTGAGTACATCGTACCAGTATTGAAAGAGCTTTACTGGCTACCAGTTTGTTTCTGTAGGCAGTTCAAAGTGCTAGTTTGGACAGTTAAAACCCTTAATAGCCTGGGACCCAAGTATCTGAAGGACTGTTTTTGTCAACATGAGCCTGCCTGGAAATTTAAGGTCTTCACTGGAGGACCTTCTCTAGGTATCCTACCTTCTGAAGTTAGGCATGTAGCCACAAGAGAGAGGCCTTCTCAGTGAACTCCCTAAGCATATGGCTTCTGGTACCTTTGGTACAGGTGAATGGTGATACCTGTCTTAGTCTCTGGGGTTTTAATGGAACTTGATCTCTTATGTTATGTGCTCCCTGTTTTTGTTTCTTTTCAATTGCTCCTGTTTTTGTGTGGCTTTTATTGTGCTGCCTGTTGCTATTTTTTTATTATGTGGCTTTTAAAGTTTTTTTATTAGCCACCCTGAAATATTTGTTCAAAGCTGCGTATATCAATCATAAAAGAAGTGTCATGCCATTAGTTTGCATTACAACACTGTTTCCATTTCTTATTGCTGAAACTCAAAAAATACTGGGGAAGGTAGAAAAAAGGACAATTGAGGGATGTTATTTTATAAAGGGAAGGCTTAAACAATTGAGGCTTTTTAGGTAAAAATATACTGAGAGAATAAATTTATAAAATAACGAGTTCTATAGATAGTATTTTAAGGGTGCAATCCTGTAGCCGCTACAGTGGCTAGATGGCCATAGGATTGTTTCAGTTTTCAGGGACTGACCTCAGTGCTCCGAGGTTTCTTCCCAGAAAACTGCCTCCCTTGTAGTGGTGTGGTTTGTTCCCAGCTCTGCACTCAGAAGAGCAGCATGGAGCAGGGGGAAAGGGGGCATTCCTGGGGATGGGGTAGAATGATGCTTCCTCTGTGCTGTCTGGCCGCCCCCCCTTGCTCCCAGCTGCCCCAACTAGACAGCCGAAATCGGACATCTAGCCACAAATGCAGGCTGGCCGAAGCGTGGAGAAGATCACCTCCACGCTCTGCCCACCCTGCATTGGATTTTCGATTGCCTCTGAGTTCAGAGGTTGCCCACCCAATATAGAGGATGACAGAGGTGGCTGATTATCCCTACATAGAATTGTGCCTTCCATATCTAAAAATGAAAAATTGCAGCAAGGCAGCAGATTTTTACACTTCGACTTGGTTCACATGTAAAGACAACCCATCAGTTTAAAAACTAATGGGTTGTCATGCATGAGTGGGAGAACGCTTGGTCGTTTAGCCTCTGAACAACCCAGCAGCCCAGATTCAGATGTCATGCTCCACAACCTTTGAAGGAGCTGATCATGGGTTGTGGTGTAAAAGTGAGGCGGTAGGGGCGCTGCAGGCAGCGCAGCTATTCTTTCTTGCTCATGCATGCCAACCTATCCATTTTTAAACTGATGGGTTGTTACATGCGAAAATCCCCATCAAGTAACCAACACGAAATTAGGTTTCTGGTTGAGAGCCATAATTGCATGTTTTATAGATTGTATATATCAAGAGTTTTTATAGACATAAATTTCGTTTTTGTTCCTAGGTTTGGTGATGGACCTCGTCCACCCAAAATGGCTCGATACGACAATGGAGGTGGCTACAGAGGAAGAGGTGGTGGTGGCTACAGGGGTGGATACGGAAGTGGATACGGAAGTGGATATGGAGGCGGATATAATTCATATCGTGGTGGCTCTGGGGGAAGGGGATATTCAGGTGGTGGTGGTGGTGGTGGTGGTGGTTTTCGAGGTACTGGAGGCTTTCGAGGTTCAGGTGGAGGATACCAAAGTGGGGGAAATAGAGGGGGTGGCTTTAGAGGAGGGTGGGGTGGGAGGGGTGGCTACTGAAGAAACTACATTACCAGAGTAAGATGATGCATGAACTTTTCTTCCGTACTTTTTTGGGGGGGTACTCCTGGAATTCACAATAGTTTGAAACATTGATTTGAGTTCTAATATTTATAAAAAATATTGAGATGACTATAATAGTATTCCATGTTATGTTCATTTTGATTCTAATAAAACATTTCAGTTTTAAATGGATGGATAATGTACCAGACAGTATTTCATCTTGACATACATTTAAATCACTCGTAAATGTTTATGCTTGTAGGAAACATCCTAAGGGCATAATCCTATGGGGTTAGTTGGCTGCCTCCAAATTTGGAGGCAACCAACTATCCAATATGAACTTGAGCACGCTCCGGGAGAGAGCGCAGGACAGGAAGGCCTGGCGTGCTATGGTCCATGGGGTCACGAAGAGTCGGACACGACTGAACAACAACAACAAACTATCCAATGCAGGGTAGGCAGAGCGCAGAGGGGATCTTGTCCTGCAGCCACCCTCTATTTGTGGCTAGATGGCCAATTTCGGCTATCTAGCCAGGGCAGACTATGCCCTATGAGCTGTGTTATCTGCTCTGCACCTCTCATCAGTCAGCTTTTGTGGGATGACCCCAGGTTTACGAGGGAGAAAAATGTCTCCGTATACACCTTTTCCACACCATGCATAATTTTGTACACCTCTATGCCATCTCCCCTTAATCACTTTTTCTCAGCTAAGCAATCCCAGCTGATGTAACCTTTCCTCAGAGGTGAGTTGCTCAAGCCTCTTGATCATTTTAGTAGCCCTTTTCTGCACTTTTTCCTAACTCTGTGATGTCGTTTTAGGTGCAATGACCAGCACTGTACACAGTACCACCATAGATTAGTATAAGGGCAGCATGATCTTGGCAGTTTTATTTTCAATTTCTTTCCTAATTATGCCTAACATGGAATTAGCCTTGTTCACAGCAGCTGCACACTGGGCCCACATTTTCATCAGTAAAAGGCTACTGCCCTGCAAATATCCAGTGCAGAACTTGTTTTGTTGGAAGAAGTCAGGCCAGAGAGAGAACAGCTTGGGTAAACTGGAAATTGGAAAACATCTTTAGGGCTATGAACGTTATTCAAGTACATCTTTGTAGGACACGGTGTAGGGCAGGGGTAAGCAACCCTGTGCCCTCTGGATGTCTCGGACTACAGCTCCCACATACCCAGCTAGCATGGGTTGTCCAAAATTTCTGGCAGGCACCATGTTACCTATCCCTGATGCAGGGCCCGAAGCATGAAGTGAGCATCAGGCAGCATACAAATAGTCCTGATGTGCCACACCAATTCTCCAGGATCAGACCAAAGGCAGGATGGTGGGAACAAGTAGCATTGTAAATAGAGAAAAGGCAGCTATGGTTTGGCTAGGTAGTAGGTAAGCAATGACTTCGTGAAGATTCACCCATCCAAAGTGCTCCTGAAGTGAACTAGTTGAATCTTATCTGTATCAGTAAACTTGTTGAGACTTGCTGAAAGAAAAGCCTGACATCTTTTGCTGCCACACAAAACGGCTGGGGGCTGAAGCGGTATGGTGTTCCAAGAGGCAGTCTCCAATCAATTATTTTTATACAGAAGTATAAACACATCTTGTAGGGTGATACCTAAGACACGCTGAAGAATTTGCAATTTATCAGTTTACCCAAAAGGGAAGGGTCTGGAATGAGAGCTGGTGTCCTATGACCAGTTAGGCAATAGCTACGTTTCAACTGTTAGAATGCAAGGGTGCCAGTCTGGGCTGGCTATAAGGTGTAGTAACCTCAGGCAGCTGCTGAGACCCAAGCAGCCAAGGACGGCCCACCATCACACAACTGCAACCACCGCAGCCTGCCTTCTGTGGGCAGCGGAACTGAGCCTCTTGGAAGGATTTGGGGATGCCCCAGCTCCCCTCCTTGTGTTGACACCTGTGGCAATAGCCCCTCCTCTTCCTCCATCAGACAGCAGGAACTGCAGCTGCCATCACCATTTGCAAACCCAAGTGAGGAAGTAAGTGGCAATGATAGGAGCAAATACTCTTCACTTGGCAGTAACCGCTATTATTTGTTGCCACTACTCACCCACTGGCTTAGGCAGGTAGAGAGAGAGACTGCCTCTGCCTAGCCGTTGTGTAGTAGATGCAGAAGGGGGAAAGGAGCTACTGTCTATGGCATCATGCCTAGTTTTGCAAAGGGGGGCAGGGGGCTGGTCAGAATCTTGCCAACGCTCTCCAAAACTCTGAAACCAGCCATGGCAGTTCTTGTGGCACCAGAGAGAATTTTGAGGGCAAACAGTAGTATGTAGGAAGTGGGTTCAAATGATGCAGAGCTGGGAATTGCAAGGAAGTGCTCAGATCTGGGAGGGAGGAGACAGTGATTGGAGAAAGCAGTGTTACTGGTGAATGGATTTTGGCAGGCAAAGTGAGTGATGGCACAACAGGGTTGGGTGGTCACTGGCAAAGGGTACTTCTAGAATTTAATCACTGGCTCGAAGATCACGCCCCCACCCCCATTAGAAACCAGTGGTTTTTAAAATTATGGATGCAGCCTTAAGGTGGCTGCTGAGTAGGGAATTTGGCTCTCTAGTCTGAGTTTGATTACTCTTCCTTGAAGCAATAGCACTTGATAATTACTTTACTTTTGCTGTAGGTAAAAGCAGGCTTTGTTTTAATACTCATGTCTTAAGTTTATCAATATAAAGCAATATATTGACTTACAAACTGATTACAGTTAAATTGTCCCCTCCATTCTGTTTATTTTGTATTGCTACAATCTCACATGCAAATTAATCACAGCATTTAGCAAATCATGTTCAGGGGAAGAATGCTTCCACAAGTGTCTGCTGAATGCAAGAAAAAAGCTGAAAACTGCAGCTAGAGGTAACATGAGCAAAAACATAAAGTGCTACAGCTAGAAATAACATGGACAAGTAATGATAACTGATGGCTCACACATGAGACAAATTGTAGAAAACAATATTGATATAACATCACTGCATATAGGATTTGAAAAGGGGTCAGAAAAAGCTGGTAAGTGACAGCTAACCTTTACTATTGAGCTGAATAGGACTAACAGTCCATTTTAAGTCTAGAATCCCTTATTTCTCACCCATTCTTCACTGCTACAAGAATGCTTACATGTTGTAGGTACAAGAAATATCCTACTAGCCTTGCCATTTAAGATTATAATGTAGTAAAAATTAACTTGATAAGACGATTGATGCTGTGATATATCAGCATTTTTAACTATTTTTCAGAAAGCAAGTCTATCCTAACCTTTCAAGAGGTTTATTTTCCCAGTTAAGAATTGCACTTGTTGCCACTGTTTTTACAAATCTATTAATAAGTTGGAAAGGTAAGTACAGAATTCAAATTATAGATCAAAGGGTTGTAATTTGATCTAAGACGACCAATCATCGTTGTGGTTTCTGGTACAGAGGCATGTAAAATAGAAATTAAGCTTAAATGTTCTATTTGTGCCAAGCAATGAAGAGCTCTTTCTTTACTTAGAAATAGTACTTAACGGCATGACTACTCCATGTTTTAACAGTATGGCTAACGATGCTTAGTAAAGTCTTTTAATAAAGCAGGTTTTCTCTTTGTACCACAGCTAATGGTTGAAACTATGTGAAACCTGTAACTTCAGTTAACTATGCTGATGCCTTTAGCGTTGTCTTCTAGAATATTAGTGTTTATCTCAAGGCTCAGTTCCTGCATTAGTTTGGAAATGGAATCTTCTCCATCTCCTGCTGCAGCACATTCCACTGCTCCTTCAACTGTAGCACACAGCTGTTCTGAAGGCTTAATAATAGTCACTCCATAGCCATTGTTGCCATAAATATGATTGTTTTTCATCCTTAGTTTAGGAGCAGGAAGGACCTGTTAAAGAATCAAAATTTTGTTCATAAACTCTTAGATCTTTCCCAGCTTAGTCAAATATCTGCTTAAATGTAGACATCTTTCCACATTTCCCAGTCTCTATTTCTCTTCCACAAGTATTTAAGCTAACATTTTAAGTTGCCTTCCATTATCTACAATGATTTACCTTAATATTAATTCCACCAAGACTACCTCGTGAGGAGTCACTGGTTCTGAAGTTATTGCAGTGATGAATTTTGTTACCCTCCAAAGTAGCTATGCTTCCTGGATATAACTCAACTCCAGCTCCCTGGATGCAAAAACAAAATTTAATTTAATTCTAGTTTGAGTAACATGAATAGAAACAGTTCATTGCAGAATGTCAAATTTTTGTGTGAAAACAATGTAACTGATGCATTTAAAGCCCTGGTTAGGGGAGCCACTTTGAAGTAGCGTATAGAGTGTGGCAGGGCTAGAGCATTATTGCAAAGTGAATTGGGACCGAGTCTTGTTTCCACAGCCGCCATCCCCGCTCCCCCACCCCAACATCTCTTGCCTATGGATGGGCAACTCAGGTAGTGGGGAAGAGAGATGCTGCTCAGAGGTTATAGTGGTATCGGGGCCTCCAGTTGCTGGAGCTACAACAGGAAAATTCATATATTTTATCCTTGCTTGCAGTTCTATTTAGTCTCTAGGGCTTTTTTTTTTAATCTTGAAAGAGAACCAAGGGGTAGACAAGGCTTGTCATTCAAACTTAGGACCAGTTTATATCATCAGCAATCAACCGATAAAGCTTTTTTCTGGATTTTAGGTTAGCAAGAGGGTTGTGTGTTTGACTACTCCCTCATATCAGAAAGAAACTACCCACATATAAAAAATTAGCATATCTAGGCAAAGACTAACCCAGCACCATTTTGCCTGGCACATCAGGTTTCTATGTACAAGTAGTATTTTTCCCCCAGTGACCATTCAAGTATATACCCCCCCACACACACACACACAGAGTTTGAAGAAATTTTGTTCAGGAGTACTGATGCTAAAGAGATCATACGGAACTTCCTGGGAGAAATGTAAAGATTGAGCTCTCACAGGTCCAGGATCACCCAAAGCCAGGATTCTTCGGTATCACGAAGCATCTTGAGTAGAAACTGTCCTGTAGATGAGCCCCTGGGACAGGTTTGATTGCTCCCTTCTTAGGTAGCAACTGAACTTTGAGGTGGAGGTCCTGAGATGGAGTGGTCACATGCATGGTACTGAGCAGAGGGAGGTCGTTGAACTCAATCCGGTAGCCCCGGTGGATGATGGAAAGGACTCGTGAGTCCGATATGATGTTGTGCCAAGCCAGATGGTAAGAGAACAGAAGAGTTCCAAATATAGAGAGCTGAGCAGAGGAACAAAGGGGGTACAATTCAAAGGTGCTGATGATTTCTGCTGTCACTTCTGTGGCGATAGTTACGAAACTTCAAAGTCAACAAAGAGTTTCCCAATGCCGCTGGCTGAGGGCACTGTTGTTGCGAAGGACCCAGTTGCTGGGGTTCCTACTTAGCAGTAGATGATTGGAACCAGTGCTGTTGTCTAGGTGGCTGCTGGAACATGAATCCCATATGACGTGGAGCGGTACGGGCATTCTGGACCAAGTCTAATGTGTCATCAGTTTTTTTAATTAAACAGATGCTAGCCATTGAAGAGTAGATCCTCAGTGTGGGCTGTAGTTTCCTGGGGAAGGCCAGCTGACCTCAACCAGGTGTGATGATGCAGGCTGATGGCACTGATGTGGACTTCTGACTCGGAGTCAACTTGATGGCAAGACATATTTATTGTCTCGACAACTTCACTGCCTCAGATTGGAAGAGGTGGCCTAATTCCTTCTTGTCATCCGTAAGATGTTCAAAGAGGCAGCCAACCTTATCCCTCTGAAGCAGCTGCTATCCAGACATAGCTGCCCAATAATTTGAGATTTTAGGCCCATCAATGCCTAAAAATATTATCTCCTCCTAAGTAGGTCAAGGCATCTGCCTTCTTTAGCAGCTGAAGAATGAGCTCTCTGAGACTTTCCTTGTGCAGACTTGACAACCATGGAGTTCAGGGCAGGGTGTTTAAACAAGTATTCAGCATTAAGCCTCTTGTGAATAATACATTCCCTCTAAATGTTTAGACTTTAGTGGCATGCTGGAGGTGGCCTTCCAGGACTGTTTAATAGTCTCTTCCAAGGCAGGAAGGAGAGGTATGGCCAAGGTTGGGATAGCTCTGCATTCACATCATCAAAAATGGGATCCTGCACTGTGGAAACCACTGGCCGGGTTTCCAAACCCAGGGACTATGTCAGCACCTGATTAGAAAATTGTCTGAGGTCCTCTGACAGCAAGATAGCGTCATCTGACCTGACAACAGCATTAGGCAAAGAAATGGATATAGGGCAGGAAGACTGAGATGTGCTGTCAGATTGATTGCTTTCCATAGCGGAGAGCCAGGATTTCCCTGGTGGTGCCTGGGGCCAAGCTTATTTATCACCTTCCTTGTGGGGGAGTGACAACACACCGTCAGCGTTGATTTGTAGTGATGGCTGTAGCACGACCGGCGGTTGTTCATGACGTGGGGCAGTCTGCAACTGAGTTGTTTGTTGCGGCAGTGGTACTGGGGATGGGACTTCAAATGGTGTCTTCCCGATCCAGTGGTCTTGATAAGGTAGCCGATTGGAGCAGA
Organism: Heloderma suspectum; assembly: GCF_057233095.1. Taxonomy (NCBI): domain Eukaryota; kingdom Metazoa; phylum Chordata; class Lepidosauria; order Squamata; family Helodermatidae; genus Heloderma; species Heloderma suspectum. The sequence goes on from NC_139461.1 coordinate 173,685,163, forward strand.
TGGTATAGACGCATTCCCCAAAAGGGAAAGGCCACAATGGTGAGCAGGTGGTAAGACTCATATGGATCACCATGGTCTTTATCCCAATTGTGGGGTCTTCTGTATTGAGAATCCCAAAATGGAGGTCCCTACCAATTGGAGAATGGGAATCTGGCCCATTCTCTTATCATGGCTCCGCTCTTAAAAAGTAGGGTGATGACCTCTGTTGAAAGAAGCAACTGAGTAGAGTGAATCTGGGGATCCCAGATGTTGGTCTCAGAATGTTCCATACCATTGTGGGGTGGATTTGTTGGGGACAGGTCCCTGATCTCACTTCCAACGTCGTCATGATTGGAATGTAAGGGCAATCACAAGATTGTGAAAAACAAATAAAAATAACACAGAAGGGTAAAGATAGAAAACTTTGATAAAGAACAAAGAGAAAGGGTAAAACCTCAGCTTTTGAAGTGCTTTCCGAATGAACTGAATGCAGGAGAATTTCTCTCACGAGGCTGCCATGATGGTGGTTGAAAGAGAACTGAGGGAATAGGCAGGAACCCGCTAAGGACATGCACACTGGGAGGGTGGGGGAAGGGTTCCCAACAAAACTCACCTACAGAATTTTCCCAAATTGAGGCTCTGTGCAGGCGCAGAACCCATGTATGAGATACACAAAGACCACAAAGAAGAAATCTGAATTACTTTGGATCTGCCAACCTTGCCTAATGCTGTATTTGCAATTGGCATCCACTCATTGTTACTAATGAATTTATGAAATGGAAAAATTTCAGTGAAAAAATAAATGCAATTATAGCACAGCCCATTGAGCCAGCGATTGTGTCCACGTCCAGAAAGGGAAGCTGGTGATTTTATTGAAAACGTGAGGCAACACAACCATTTGACCCTGTAGCATACCCTAGGGAACCAAAATTATTTGCACCAGCTACAATCAGAACTCCCAATTTAAAAGCAGCCGCAGGGGGTTCAAATTAGATTAGGGCAGTAGCCCTGGAGAAGGGGGGGTTACCCCCCCACCCCACTTTCCTGATTTAAATCCCAACTATTAGCCCCACAGCAGAAAATAGAAAGTACTGAAGACCTAGTGTGTTTTCACTATTCTAGTTGAACTTCCAGCTGAAAAGCAGCTTGCTTCTTCAGCAGCAGATGTAGCTCCAGTGCAAATAGTGAAATAACCAGCCACTGTGTGCAGTTATCCCCATTTTGTGTAGACAGCTTCATTGGATCACAAACAAAGAGGAAAAATAGAGCAGCTAAGTTTAATTTGGAAGCTTTTTAAATGTCCTTCCAGTTAACAGCCATAATTTGCTGGCAGGAGAGATTTATTGTCTCACCTTGAAAAACCCGTGTTAGCTCCCTCTTTTCCTCCAGCAAATGCTGGAAGAGAGTCCTAACTTTTTACCCAAAGAAAAAGTTGATAACCTAGCCATTGTGGCCTAGTAGTTGGCAATATGTAGCCCAAACGCAGCCATAACTATATGTGGTACCCCATCATGCCCAGTCTCCTGTTCTCAAGGGGAGGAGTGGGCCTTCTCCAATTTCTGTTGTGAAGCTTTTACTATAACAGAGAAAGGGGCTCGATGGTAGAACAAGAACCCAGCATCAGGTTCTTTGTACAACTGTTCAAGACACCTAGATGGTGGTGGTACTGAGGAAGGAGTCTTCCATGATGGTTGAACGGCCTACAAGAGAGCAGATAGCATGGGTATGACCACCGGGTAGGAGGCCTTGGACTGTACCACTTCAAAGACTGGATCCTTTAGAGGCACCACTGGCTGATGTGTCTCCAACCCCAGGGAATGGGCCATTCAGAGAACCTGTTGAGTAATTAGTCTTGTATCTTCAGAGAGAGAAGGGGGGCCGTGGGCACCTATCGTTGCATCCGGTGAGGAGATGGACGATATAACAGAATGATGTAAAGTCTAACTGGTAATCCTCCTGGGCTGATGTATAGGAAGCTTCTGCCAGTTGTCATGGAGATGGAGGTTGTGCAGTAGAGGCCAAAACACTTAATTAGAGGAGCCAACAAGGTCGGGTGAGAGGCAGCTACAGTGGAGATTGGAGCTGAGAAGCGATGGGTCATCTCCAGTAGCAAAGCAGCGGTGGCAAGAGTCAAAGAAGAAGCTGGAGCCAAAGCCACCAGTATTATAGTGAAAATTCATCAGCTACAGAAGGTTCCCAAATGGGGCTCCATGCAAGCACAGAGTCCATATTTTCCTACATATGTTATCCCTGTCCAATTAAACTAAGTCTATTTCTGTGTCAGTATACTCATGGCTCTATGTAAGGACTTTACATTCACATATACATATTGTATCTTATACTGAACTAGAGTACCTGAGCTCCAGTTATCTCACTGTTTATAATTGTCATAGAAGCTCCAACAAGTACACAGGCACCAGTTCCTTCACACTTCAATACACAGTTCTCCAAAACTGTGTGTCCAGATTCAACTACTATAATACCATCGACAGTCCCTTGCTGTAGCAAAGTAATATTCATTAATTTCACATTTTGGGCCCTGGATACTACAAAACTCTCATGGGCAGGGTCTGAAACAATCACAATTTCCTCTGGTTTTCCAACTCCTAAATAAAACAGAAAAAAAGCCTTATTAAAACTAACTAAATGTATAAATACACTGAAAAGGGGGGGAATCTAGAGGGGGCAATGTACAAATTTGTACAAATGGATGCAAACTAGACTCACCCTCCAGATGTTTTGGACTGCAGCTCCCATCAACCCTAGCTAGACTAGCCAATGGTGAGGGATCATGGGAATTGCAGATCAAGAACATTTGGAGGGTGACAAGTTGCCCACCCAATATAGAGGATGACATGGGTTGAAACAACAATGTAGATCAGCCTTCTGCAACCTATTATTACCTTCCAGATGCTTGGGACTTCAACTCCCATCAGCCCCAGCCAGCCTGGGAGTTAGAAATGCTAGCGGTTAGGAATGCTGGAATCTGAAGTCCAAAACAAATAGAAGTTAGGGAAGACTGATGATGTGAATGTAGATTATGTGCTTCTCAGTGTTCACATTGTAAAATATATTAAAATAGATGTCTTTAACAAACTGTCCCCCATTACATACTATATAGCAGGGGTGGGCAACTTGTGGGCACCCTCCAGATATTTTGGCCTACAATTCACATAATCTCTACCCGTTGGCTATGCTGGCTAGGGATGATGGGAGATGTGGCCCTCCAGATGTTTTGGCCTGTAAGTTGCCCATCCCTGCTGTATAACTTCTTTTTTTAAGGTGCCTAAGAAATATCATTATTCCTGGCTTGTTCCAGCAGTCAGATCAGCAATAGTTGTGATGCTTTTGTTCAAGAGGCGAAAGGAGAACACAGAACTAGATCAAGCCTCACCCACCCCCCTGATTATTTGCTATCACAAATGATCTGACCAGTGCTGCACATGCCTACAACTGCTTCAGGGCTTATGCATTAAGAAGCTGTCATGTCTATAATAAGAGAGATGAAAATAAGACATGTTTTTATATGAAACTAAGTGATCCACTCTTCTAAATTCTGAGAATCTGGAAGAGCCCTCACATTTTAACCAAATATTCTGTCAAATATTTTATTTCAGTTTTCTTAATCAATTTAATAAAAACCACAGCAACTGCTTCTAATTTGGCAGCTGTAAACACAAAGAAATAGGGAAGGATGCTAATGACCTTTAATGACAATATCTTCAGTTAACATGGAAAGGTTTGCTGCTTTATATTCTCCTGGAAAAATAAGCACATTATCTCCACTGTAACAGCTGTCCAAAGCCAAGTTTAAGTTATCATGCTGTCGAAGTGTGTCAGAGGATAATTCTTTAACCTGGACATACGAGACAGAATAACATAAAAGAAAATCAGAAATTCAGTCTTTCAAAATCAACTTTCTGAATGTTCTCTTGCTATAGTAAAGATTGTTAATCAATCACCTTGACTAACAGAAGCAAAATAAACTATCTATTAATTTAAATAACGTATACAGGTTGCTGAATTCTTTTTTGGAATCTGAAATTACCTTGATGTAAAATTTAAAGCTTTTGACACAAGCAGCAGCGGGCACAGCTGAATGTGCTGAGTTCATAATATTTCTCAGCCTAAACTACCTCACAAGCATTATCATGATGGCAAAATGAAGATATATCCATGCTAAGCTCTCAGACAAGACATCTAAGAGTGCAATCTTAGAACTAGTTTCCGGAGAGTAAGCCCAATTAACTCAATGGGACTTACTTTTGAGTAGACATATATAGTATTGTCCTGCAAATTAATACAATAAAAATGCATTACCAATATCCAATTAATATTTATGGAAATGATGCTATTCTATCTTTTTGAGGAATTTTAACACTCCTCTGAGTTACTTTACTGAGGTAGCATTTGGCAAATTTTACTAATGTGTTTTGATAGCTCAGGTAATGAGACATGTTTGCCACGTCAAGATCTAGAGGCTTTCTTCTCCCATCTACAACTCAAGGAATGCTACCACTACGATACTAACCAGTACACCAGCACACAACAACTATCTTCTTAACACGACACTGGTCAGTGCACCAATACACAGCAAACATCTTCTTGGTGACAAGATTTCTGTATGGACCCCTTCAGTTGGTCATAACACCAGATTAGACTTTTACATAGACCCAGTTCACACATAATAGTGGTATGCTGCACATGAGCCGCTTCCACTTTGCATAATCAATCCCTGATCAGCCTGATCACAGGTTGCTGTATGGCATGTGAACCCAGACACTACAGGTTGTTCAGGGGTTAAACAACCTGTAGTTAACTGACAATTAGTTCTTAGGTTAACTTTAGGTCAATTAACCCATGATTTGCCACCATTACATGTGAACAGGGCCACTGTGTGCTTCCGCCACAGTGCACAGGCTGAAGTAACCGGCAACCCGCCGAGTTTGCCACACAATCTTAGCAGTTCAGAACATAATGTCAGAAATGTCAGAAACAATCCTGACACAAGGTGGATAATTTTTTAAAAAAAAACCATCGATTTCTTAATTTAAATTGGTTTTTTTTAAAAAAAAAAATTCTCTTACTTAAAATATAATAATTACAATTAAATCACATCAGAAACATGTTAACCCTACACTTGCGGTCTCCTAAAAATGAAGTTACCTACCAGTCAACCATGGCATTCATTCCAATTTTTCATCTCATGAAAATGGCTCTGTCCAGCCTAACTAACAGCTCTTGCTTCTTTAGAGTTCTCGGCTTCCAGTTTCTCTGACTAAAGTCATTTGTGCGAAGGCTAGATAGGATTGTTGTTGTTCCATGCTTTGCAGTTGTGGACTTGGGCCAAGCAAGGCAGAGGAGTTAATTTGGACAGAAAGACAATATAATGGGGTAGATAAAAATGGATGCTTTTTAAAAATCCCCAAAATGAGATTCTTAAAAAATTAAATTGGATCTTTTCTGCCCAGTAATGATCAAACCTTGCTTTGACCTATTAGTCACAGACATTTTGTTTTTGTTTACTACTTTGTTTTTTGTGAGGGCAAAGCTAAGCTATGAGAAACACCGGGTTGGATGAATCGCAGGTCAGAATTAACATTGCAGGGAGAATTATCAACAACCTCCGATATGCAGACGATACCACCCTAATGGCAGAAAGCGAAGAGGATCTAAACAGCCTCTTGTTGAGGGTGAAAGCGGAGAGTGCAAAAGCTGGTCTGAAACTCAAAATTAAAAAAACAAAGATCATGGCATCTGGCCCCATCACTTCCTGGCATATAGAAGGGGAAGAAATGGAAGCAGTGACAGATTTTATTTTCTTGGGCTCCAAGATCACCGCAGACAGTGACTGTAGCCATGAAATTAAAAGACGCTTGCTCCTTGGGAGGAAAGCTATGGCAAACCTAGACAGCATAGTAAGAAGCAGAGACATCACCTTGCCGACAAAGGTCCGTATAATCAAAGCTATGATTTTCCCAGTAATAATGTATGGCTGTGAGAGCTGGACTATAAGGAAGGCTGAGTGCAGAAGAATCGATGCTTTCCAACTGTGGTGCTGGAGAAGACTCTTACGAGTCCCCTGGACTGCAAGGAGGTCAAATCAGTCAATCCTAAAGGAAATCAATCCTGACTGCTCATTGGAAGGACAGATACTGAAACTGAAGCTCAAATATTTTGGCCACCTAATGCGAAGAGAAAACTCTCTGGAAAAGATCCTGATGCTGGGAAAGATTGAAGGCAAAAGGAGAAGGGGACGGCAGAGGATGAGATGGCTAGATAGCATCACGGATGCAATGAATATGAACTTGAGCACACTCCGGGAGAGAGCGGAGGACAGGAAGGCCTGGCGTGCTATGGTCCATGGGGTCATGAAGAGTTGGACATGACTTAACGACTGAACAACAACAACAAAGCTAAGCTGGGCCAAGACAGAATATAGGAGAAAGGCGCAATAATGGAAAGTAAAAAGAGTAGACAACATTTACAGTGTGCTTCTTCCTGATTTCCCATACTAAGGCTGTAATCCTATACCCTCTTACTTGGGCTTAAGCCCCATTGAACTAAACTGAACATATTTCTGAGTTATGCTGATTATGCTGTTAACCTCAAACTGTCATGGGTGCTGGTCGTACGACCAACCCGACATGGAACTATTCTAAAGACATTCTCTCTATAGCAGGGGTGCAGAACTCGGGTCCAGGAGCTAAATCTAGCCCTCCAGGGATCACCAGAAGGCACCGCCCCTTTCCCTGGCACTACCACCTTCCCCTCAACCACTAATAATCATTTTGTTGTTTCCTAGCTTTTGTGCACCCCCCCCCCCCAGTCTAAAAGGTTGAAATGCCTCTCCTAAGGCTCAGGTCCTGGCAGTAAGAGCGTTAAGCTAAAATATGTTGCTATTTTACATTATTTAACTTCCAAGTTAGATTACTGCAATGCGCTCTATCTGGGACTGCCTTTCAAGATGGTTCAGAAGCTGCAGCTTGCGCAAAATGTAGCAGCCAGACAGAATGATAACAGGTACCAAAAGGTCCGGACATATAACACCAATTCTGGCCCGCTTGCACTGGCTAACTGTACGTTTCCAAGCCCAATTCAAGGTGCTGGTTTTGACTTATAAAGACTTCCAGGGCTTGGGACTGCAATACCTGATGGAGCGTCTCTCCTGTCCTGAACCTACCCCATATACTACACTCATCATCTAAAGCCTTCCTCCAGATGCCTCCTTGGAGAGAGGCTCAGAAGGTGGCAACAAGGGAGAGCGCCTTCTCAGTGGTGGCACCCCGATTATGGAACCATCTCCCCAGTAAGGCCTGCCTGGTGCCAACATTATCTTTTCAGTGCCAGGTTAAGACCTTCCTTTACTCTCAGGGATTTGGCACCATATGATAAGGTTTTTAATCGGGTCCTCAGATTTCTTGATTGTTACAACTGTTTAGGTGCATGTGTGTTGTCTGTTTATATGTTTGTATGTAAATGGTTTTTATATTATGTTCAATATTGCATTAAGGTTTTTAATCTCTGTAAATAACCCAGAGAGCTCTGGCTACTGGGCCATATAAAAAATGTAATAAATGAAATGAAATTTTTGGCATTCTTGGCCCTGGCCCTTTTGCCTTTCAGCCCACCCACCACTGGAATGCAGCCCCCAAGAACTTCTCTGAAATTGCATCCAGTCCTTGGACTGAAAAGGATTCTAAACCCTGCTCCATGGGTAAAAAAGGAAAGCACACAAAATACATACAGTGTGACAAAAAGATGCACAGCCTACTTGTAAGAATGAAATGGTCTAAATAATACTCTATTTAGTTGTACATTAACATGGCACAGTCATAGTGGTGGTCAGATTTGCACCATTGTTCATAAAATATATGAAAAGGTTTCAATGGGAAACTTGATTTAAATCATTATGATTTAAATCGCCTTGATTTAAATCAATTCACCCTGTTCTGACATCGTAATTAAGGAGGCCAAGAAGGGAAGTGCTGTCACCATGAACAAGTTAGACTACATATGGGAGACTGAGAGGCAATTCTCCAACACCATATTTTATAAGACTCTATCCTCAGGCCACAGTGAGGAATACCAGAAGGAACTACGTAACCTGATGAGGAAATTTCCTGTAGATGTACAGGACCAAATCCATACAGACATACCTCAAAAGCCTCAACCAGGTGAATTTATCTACAACCCAAAATACACCAACCAGGCAATCATGGGCATCCCATAATTCTGGGCATTCAGGATATCTGGTTATATGGTCTCCATTTGCAGACCATATGCAACCAATATTCCAAGTTAGTTGCCACACGCTACTAACTTCCTGAGGAAACTGCAATCCATTGATAATCTCCAAGATAATACATTGCTAGGTACCATGAATACTGAACCTCTTTACACCAACATCTTCCACAAGGATGAACTACAAGTTATCAGGAACATCTGCCCTGATGGTGCTATAGGACTTGTAGCTACCAGACTCTGCTACTTTGTATTTAACTACAATTAATTCAGCTTAAGGAAAACATGTATTTTTGAATCAATGGCATTGTCATGGGTATTTGCATGGTTCTCCAGTATGCCAATATTTTCACTGCTGACTTAGAATAATGCTTTCTCAGCTCTCCCCAAAAGCCTTTCCTCTATTTGAGGTGCACTGATGGCATCTTTATCATCTGGAGCAATGAAAGAGAGGTTCATGTTGCAGAGGAGTTCAGACATGCTTATGCTCCATACATGCGCAGTTGTTTCTGGTCTTTGTCACTGACATTATCCTGACATTTTGGCTCAAGAATCCATTTGTTACAGAAGACACAGCGTGGTCAACTGCCAGGAACAATGATAATATGTGGGATGGTCCCTCTGAGGTTGCAGTAATTGTGTATGTGCTTCCTCATTGATTAGATTAAGGGGAGCTGGCCCCATGTAGCTATGGAAATATGCAAATACCTAGACTGCCAAACTAACACCCAAGCTAGCAAACACATGGGGGTACCTTTAAATTGGCCAACCCAGAGCCTTGATGGGAAATAAGGCTGAGTCCTGAAGCACTCCCATGCACTAGACAGACCAACAAGTTTAGACATCACCTGGGCAGCCCTTGCGATATGTTTTGTTTTGAATATCGGTAATTAATTGTCCTCTACTCTACAGCTCTTGCCATGTTTAGCCAGCAAGTTTTAGTTCAAAGAAGTAGCAAGGAACCTCCCTGAACTTTCTTTTCATTCTCCAGAACCAAATGTTTTGGTCTTACCCATCCTAAGACCGGCCTCAGAGCCACTGAATACTTTGTATTATGTTCAGAAACCTGTAACAGCCCTCGAATTTGGGCATCAGTTCTCTCTTTTTGCTTGGGCATCCCTCACGCTTCTGGGTATCAGTTCAGCTCTAAGATTAATGCGGGGTTCAAATAGCTTTCAAGATAGTTCTTTCTGATCCTTTCCTAGCACAATCCTCTGGCTCTACTCTGGTGCCTAACCCATGTTAAAGGAGAAAAAAAACCTAACTTCAAACATAAATTTTAATATCAATATAAATGAACCAATACATAAACTGAACAAAAATATCTATCAGTTCTCAATGAGCAATAAATAGCATCAATAAACCAAAGATAACTCAATATGCACAAATACAAAAATAACATTAACTTGAACATGTTTCAAACCCTAAAACAGAGGTGAGCATGTGGCCCCTGCTGCCCCCCAAAATTGTAAAAAAATTGGTGTCCGGAGCAGTTATTTTGATCCTTTTAGTGCTCAACAGCTACTATAGGGCACCAGAAGGGTGAAAATCAGCTTGCAAATACGCTAATTTTGACCCTTTCGGTGCTCCACAAGCGGGCATCTTCCTCAACAGGAAAATGTGTATCTATTTGAAAAGATCTCGGCAACCAACTCTTATACAGCCATAAGTACAAGAATTAAAATTCCTTATAGCGTATGTGATACCTGAAAAAACAAATACCGACAAAGTATTAATTTACCACAACAAAAAACAAACTGTAACATACCGTATCAAAGTAAATACTGTAGCAAAACCAGGTTACAAACTGTTGTTAGGGAATAAATGCAGGTTCCTTACCTGTAAATGCAGGTTGCTTACCTGTAACTGTAGTTCTTTGAGTTGTCATCTGTGCATCACACATATGGGCTCTGTGCTGAGTCTCATTCCGGAAGTTTCTATACCTGAGGAACGTTTTGGCGGGAACCATTCCTCCACCGTCCACTGCGCATGTCCCAGTGGGTTCCCACCCATTCCCTCAATTCCTTGAGACCGCCTAATGTGGCCTACAATCTCAGGGAAATCAATCACAACTCGGTACCAACATCAAATGCAACACTGACACCAAAGCGGGGATGGTGGGAGGGTTGCGTGAATGCACCACTTGAAGAACTACAATTACAGGTAAGCAACCCGCATTTCTTCTTCGTTGTCTCTGTGCATCACACATATGGGCAATTAACAAGCTCAGTTACTGGAGGGGGGTAGGTGTCTTAAACCAAGACTGATGATAGCACGGCTCACCCAAAAGCACAGTCCGAATGTGCTTGAATGTAAAGTTTGTAGTGCTTCACAAACGTTGGTGGTTTCGACCATACTGCTGCCCTGCACAAGTCCAACAGCAGTAAATCTCTAGTGAAAGCCATAGACGTGGCTACTGCCTGAGTGGAATGTGCTCCGAAGTAAGGAGAGCGATCCAATCCTGACAAATCACAGGCCAAACCAATGGTTTGCACGATCCCAGAAGCCAGTCTTTGAGAAGAGACAGGAGAGCCCTTCTTAGGACCGCCACAGCAAACAAAAAAGTGTTGCTTGGTACAGAACAATGCTGTCCTGGATTTGTAAAAAGCCAATGCCCGCCTGACATTGAGAGCTTGCAATTTCCTTTCCAGGTCAGAAGACGGGTTTGGGAAGAAGGTCGGGAGTGATATGGTCTGATTGACGTGGAATTCAAGAGACCACTTTTGGCAGAAAATCAATATCTGGCCTGAGGTCAACCTTGTCCTTCTGAAAGATCATGTAGGGGTGGTCCACCCTCAAGGCACAGAGTTCACTGACACGTCTGGAGGATGTGATGGCGACCAAAAAGGCAACTTTCCACGAGAGTAAGTGAAGGTCTGTCGTGGCCAAAGGTTTGAAGAGCTTCAAGAGGAGAGCATATAATACCACTAAGAGATTCCAGTGAGGAACCCAAGTTCGAACTGGAAGGGCCAAGTTCTTTAGACCCTGCAGGAATTGGTGAGTAGTAGGATGAGTAAAGAGGGAGAAACCTTGAACCAGCCCTCTGTAACAAGAAAGAGCCGCTAGATAAACTCTTAAAGATGAAAGTTTTAAACCTGTTTGAAACAAACTTTGTAGAAAAAAGAGAATGTTCTCCAAAGAAGCCTGAAGAGGATCGAAAGCATGAAGCAAAGGACTGAAAGGATGACCACTTTGCAGCATAGAAACGACGGGTAGCCAGCTTCCTTGCCGCATCCAGAATAGCCTGAACTCCAGGATGAACTCAAGGAGGGGTGATCACTGTTGGATCTTCCAACCTGTGAGCTTCAATGTGTTGAGATCCAGGTGACGGATCCTGCCTCGGTCCTGAGATATCAGATCCGGAGCCTGCGGAAGGTGCAGGAACTATCTCCTTGACAGACACAGTAAAGCTGGGAACCATGGCTGCCTCGGCCACCAAGGAGCAATGAGAATGCAGCCCGTCCCATCGTGTGCTATTTTCGCAGCACCTTGGAGAGGAGGGTAAATGGCGGAAACAGATAGAAAAGTTCTCTCCGCCACTGAACCTGGAAAGCACCAAATGCAAAGATGATCGACCAACCCCCGCTCTTGTGCAGAAGTGAGTGCATACAGCATTCGTCGGAGTCATGAACAAGTCTATTGTTGGATGGCCCCAATCCTGGAAGAGACGATCTAGAATACAAGCCGACATCTGTCACTCATGAGACTGGTGTGTTCGACTCAGGGTGTCTGCTATGACATTGTCCTGTCCAGCAATATGAAGAGCATTCAAGAGAATGCCTTGCTGAATTGTCCATTGAAAGATGTCCAAAGTGAAGGTGACAAGTTGAGAAGAATGCGTCCTGCCTTGCTTCCGGATGTGCCATAAGACCGAAGTATTTTCTGTCAGGATTTGTACATGTCTACCTTGAAGGTAAGTTTCAAAAGCATGCATCGCTTTCCAAACCGCAAGACACTCTAGAAAATTTATGTGGTAGTTCTTCTCTTTTCCAGACCATATGCCTTGAGTCCACAACAGGCCACAGTGGGCTCCCCATCTGGAAAGGGAGGCATCCGTTGTCACGATTCGTATAGGAGGTGGTTGGACGAAAGGCATGCCTTGATTCAAGTTGGATGGTTTCATCCACACGAGAGGGACGTCAGCACCTCACCTGGAATCGAGAGATGACAGTGCCAGGCATCCCTGGTGGAATCAAAGTTTCAGAGCAACCAGTTCTGTAGCAGCCGCATCCGAAGCCTTCCCCAGTGGACAACCGCAACAGTAGCTGCCAAGTGGCCCAATAGAACTTGGATAGTATGGGTGGTGACTGAATGATGGGTGAAGATTGCCCTTGCGCAGATTAATTGATTTTGTTGGTTTTGAGGGAGGTAAGCATGCGCAACTGTCAAATCCAATAGTGCTCCTATAAACTGGAGACGTTGAGTGGGTTCCAGTGTTGATTTTTCTCTGTTGACATAAAGGCCCAATGTGCACAGAGGTTTAGAACAATCCCGATGGCACGACAAAGATCTCTCTTGGAATCCGAGACCAGGAGCCAATCATCCAGATAAGGGTAAACCTCGATGTCTTGCAGCCTCAGGTACGCGCACACGACCACCATGCACTTGGTAAAAACTCTTGGGGCACTTGCCAAACCAAAGGTGAGGACCCAAAACTGGAATGTTGGTACCGATGAAGAAGCGGAGGTACCAACAGTGGGCATCTGTAATCACTATGTAGAAATATGCATCCTTCAGGTCTACGGTGGCAAACCAAATATTCTTTCAAGGGAGAGGGAGGATTGTGGCCAAAGTGATCATTCTGAACCTTCTGGGATTGATAAACTTGTTCAAATTCCTTAAGTCCATGATGGGGTGGAGACCTCTGTCCTGTTTTGGTATGGTGAAGTACCGGGAGAAGAAGCAGCTGTCCAGCTGGAATGGAAGGACTCTCTGAATAGCTCCCTTTTGGAGCAGGGTGGACGTCCCCAGAAGGAGGGCCTGCAACGGTGGTGTGATGCAAACAACCCCTAGAGGGGGAAGAGTGTGAAACTTTATCATATAACCCTGAGCAATTATGTTTGACACACATGTGTCTGATGTTATGATCTTCCAGGTCGGTGTGAAGCATGCCACAATGGATCTGAAAAAAGGCTGGCTGGGGAGAATGGAGGCGATCAACATCAGGGAGTCAAAGTCAACACTTCGAGGATGAGTCGATCCTTCCACGGTCCTGATGAAATTTTGCAGTCGCAGCAGGTTGCTTCTGGTGTTGAGAAGATTGTTAACGTTGTTACTGGTCAAACTGTTGTTTGGTCGTGTACTGCTGGGGCCAAAACCACCTACGACTCTTGTACTTTTGCTGTAGAGGTTGGAGGGCCCAGACCCATCTTACGGGCAGTTGTCTTCACTTTCTGAACAGAGTCCATTTGCTCATCCGTCTTTCAAAAGGCAGGTCTTCTATTCGGGACCTAGCTTTGGGAGTCAACCCCACAGACCTCAGCCAGGCACGTCTCCTGAGAGCAATGGAACCAACCAACGACTTGGCACTGCAGTCCACACTGTGTCTAGAGGCATTAATCTGCTGCCTCAATAATTTGACAGCTTCGGTATGGAAGACCCTGGCAAGCTCCTTTTGTTCCTCTGGAAGGTAGGCACAAAGGGAATCTATTGTCTCCCACAGGAATAACTGGTACCTGGCCATCATGGCCTGGTAAGTGGCTATGCGAAGCCCCAAAGCAGCCGTGGAGTACACTCTCCTACCCAGGAGGTCTAACCTTCTCCCTCCCTTATCGACAGATGATGCGTGAGACTTCTGCGATCGACCTCGCACCGATTCCACAATAATGGAGTTGGGGAGAGGGCATAAATACAGGAATGCTGTGTCCTTCTCCTGCACCCTATAAAGAGATTCAAGTAGGGATGTCAGAGAATTCCACGACGGATCTCGGTGAGGCCAAATGCCTGCCACCCCCTCGCCCCCCACGGATCCCCCCCGGGACAAGACTTACCTGGGGCAGATGTTTCGGACGGCGGCGGCTCCAGCTGGTCTTCCGACCGGCTGTCACTGCCACCATTTGCAGCCTGTGTTTTTCTCCCCCCCCCCCAATAGACGTGATAGGCTACGTAAAGACTTATGTAGCCTATCACGGCTGGGTAAAAAAAAAAGAAAACGCATATGCAAATGGCAGCTATGGCCGCCATTTGCGTTCCTTTTTTTTCGCCGTCTTAGTCTACGTAAATATTTACATAGACTAAGACGAAGACAAGTACGCAAATATTTACGTAGACCAAGACGGCGAAAAATATTTACGTAGACTAAGACGGTGAAAAATAAGGAATGCAAATGGTGGCGGCCACAGCTGCCTCCATTTGCGTACGCATTTTTTTTTTTTTTTTACCCAGAGCCCTCCGCGGCTGGAAATCCGGCTGCAGATGGCCCCGGCCTGGCCAGCTGCTCCGCAGAGCTGCCGCAGAGCACAGCTGGCCGTCGAGGATTCCGGGGGGGAGGACCGGATCGCCCCCCCGTTGAGGATTCCGGGGGCAGGGACGGAACACCTCCCCCCGACCATGAACAGAATCCGCAAAAAGGTAAGTGACTTTCATACATCCCTAGATTCAAGGTGCTTAGACATCGGGGCCATGGAGGAGGGAGCCTTCCAAGACTGGTGGATGGTCGGTAGAGGGGTAGGAAGGAATGGCACCGCTACCGGTTTCGAAGACTCAGAATGGACTGCGTCAAAAACGGGGTCCTGTATATGCTCCTCCGGTTGTTGAACTTCAATGCCCAAGGAATGCGCCATTCTGCTGACTTGCTCAGTGAAGTTAAATGCATCCTCTAAAGGAGACACCCCATCATGGGATCCTACCACATCATCTGGAGATGGAATGGATGGTGGAACAGATGAGTAGGAAGAAGAGTCTGACTGGTGGTCATCAGCAGAATCATGGCATGAAGTTGTTTGCAGTACACGGTCTGTTGATGGGATCAGTCGTGGGACCGATGTCGGAATCGAGTGCACCGATTTAGGTGGTCCTTGTTCCTTAGCAATGAAGAGGTGGCATGGGTGGAGGCACCAGGAACTCTTACCTCTCAGGAGGATGGGACACAATCTTCGATGGAAGAGAGTGATACCAAGTGTAGCGCGGGGCAGCATACCTGGAGAGCTCTGAGAAATACTCTCAATCTCGAACAGTACATCGAACAGTACACCATTCCTCAAAATGGTAGGGCCGTTGCAGCGGGCAAGACCACTATGAGTACCTGTCCCAATCACCGTGAGGAGACCATCACCTGTCCCTGTAGCGAAAATCAGAACAGTGATCCCCATACAGAGAGCGATATGGCCCAGAATAGAACCAATGCTCTTGATCCCGGGGAGGGGAAAGAAGACAGCGACGTAGGGCTTCATGCCTCATAGGCGATTGACGGTCTCCAGATGGAGAAATCTCTCGATCCTGAGAGACTGGTAGTGAAGGGGAGAATTCCAGCATCTCACCCTCAGACACCATCGACACTGGCTCGGCAACCGGAGAGCCAGGTATCGGTGATAAAACATGAATTGGCGAGTCCAACAACGGAGGTGGCGGCGGAAACCGTTGGGTTCAAAGACTTTTCAGCAACCTTTTTCTTATGTTTTTTAAGGCCATTCAATCCTGACTTTGGAATCTTTGCCTTTTTTGTGATTTTTCTCACGACTGAGAGTGCTAAGGAGTGCCCTGGGGTCGGAGGATCAGTCCATTTGACTGAAGTAGTTAGGTGAGGAGACATTGGCTTGGACAAAGACATAGTCACCTCAACTTTGTTACTTGAAGAAGACCCTGCAGCATTTACTGGATCCATAGCCAATAATGCTCTCCTCCACAACTGTGCCTTAAGCCTGTCTGATCTGTTCTTTCGTGGCTGTTTAGCAAATGATTGGCACGAGCAGAAGTCAGGGAGGTGTCCATCACCCAGAAAAAAAAGGCAGAGGGTCAGTGGGAGGCAACTTACTCCCACACTTGACACATGTTCAAAAAGGTGCCTTTGTGGCCATAAGACAGCACTGCAGCCACAGTTGAGGGATCGGACAAACGACAAGGGATGTTTTTTTTTGGAACGACAGGGGAGACAAACAAGAAATAAACAAATTTAAGTCCTCAGCAGCAGCAGCAAAGGAACACTGCAATTCTCTTTCTAAGCAGAGAGGAAGCTCTGAAAAGACTATCCACTATGGCGGTCGAAAGAGAGCTGAGGGAATGGGTGGGAACTTGCTGGGACATGTGCAGTGTACAGTGGGGGAAGGGTTCCCGCCAAAATTTTCCTCAGCTTTAGAAGCTTCCTGAATGAGACTCAGCGCAGGCGCAGAGCCTGTATGTGTGATGCACAGAGACCACAAAGAAGAACTGTAGTTCTTTGAGTGGTCATCTGTGCGTTCACACATATGGGCTCTGTACCAGCAAGAAGCCTTGTTTGGGAACCTTCTATAGCTGAGGAAAACATTTTTGGTGGGAACCTTCCCCCACCATCCACTGTGTATGTCCCAGTGAGTTCCCACCCATTCCCTCAGTTCCTTCAGACCGACTAAATGGCCTCATTACCAAGGAAAATATCTCACTCCGGCATCAGCTACAATAGTGACATCGAACCAAAGTAGGGACAATGGGTGGGTTGCGTGAATGCACAGATTACCACTCGAAAAACTATATTTACAGGTAAACAACCTGTATTTCTTCTTTGTGGTTTCTGTCCATCACACACATGGGTGATTAACAAGTTGACTTACCAGAGGTGGGTAGGAGCATTGTCATGCCTTACTGGAAAATCAATGACAGGACCACACAACCAGAGTTGGAGTCCTCTCTTGCCCGAACATCCAGCTTATAATGCAAGATGAAAGTTGATGGCTTTGATCATGTCACAGCCTTACCTAAGTCCAGTAGCAACACTTCTCTCCTGAAAGCGGTCAAGGTGGATACGCTTCTAATAGAAAGAGCCCTGATGGGGCTGTCCAGTTTTAGTCCTCATGAGCTAATTTTATAGCATGAACAATCCAAGATACAAACCTCTGAGATTATACTTGCAAACCCTTTTTACAGCCTCCAGTAGTTATCCAAAACTTTGTCTTGATGAAATCGTTGAGGTCTCAGAGATCCAGAATAGGATGAAGTCCTCCCTCTCAATTCGGTACCATGAAATACTCCAATCTCCTGCCTTGCTGTTTCCATAGTGCCTCCTTCCACTCCTTATTTGGCAAACAATTATTCCCCAATCTCTCTCTTTACGTTAGAATTATTAGAACAAATATACTGGTCCACGTGCTTGGGAGTTGGTATATTATAGGCCAGTGGCCAAAATCCCCTTCCTAGGTAAGGTGCTTGAGCAGGTGGTTGCAGGACAGCTCCAGGCACTCTTGAATGAAACAGATTATCTAGATCCATTTCAATCGGGCTTCAGGCATGGTTTTAGAATGGAAACTGCCTTGGTCACCCTGTGGGATGACCTCTGCCGGGAGAGGGACAGGGGGAGTGCAACCCTGTCGATTCTCCTGGACCTCTCAGCGGCTTTCGATACCATCAACCATGGTATCCTTCTGGATAGGTCGTCTGGGTTGGGAGTTGGAGGCATTGCACTGCACTGGTTTCTCTCTTACTTGGATGGCCGATTCCAAGGTGGTGCTGGGGAATTATTGCTCTGTACCATGGCAATTATGCCATGGGGTTCCACAGGGCTCTATATTATCCCCCATGCTGTTTAACATCTACATGAAACTGCTGGGGGAGGTTATCTGGAGGTGTGGGCTGAGGTGCCATCAATATGCGGATGACACCCAGCTCTACCACTCTTTCTCATCAAACCCAGGTGAGGCAGTAGCTGGTCTGAATCGGTGCCTGGGCATGGTAATGGACTGGATGAGGGCCAGTAAAATGAAATTCAATCCAGACAAGATGGAGGTACTGTTAGTGGGTTGTTCATCTGCCCAGCTAGGTGATATTCAACCTGTTCTGGAGGGGGCTGCACTCCCCTAAAGGGTCAGATTTGTAGTTTGGGGGTGCTCTTGGACCCAGAACTGTTACTTGAGGCACAGGTGAACTCAGTGGCATGGAGCACTTTTTATCAGCTTAGGCTGGTATACCAACTGCACCCTTATCTGGACAGAGATAGCCTAGCTACAGTTATCCATGCTCTGATAACTTCTCGCCTGGATTACTGCAATGCGTTATACGTGGGGCTGCCTTTGAAAACTGTCCAGAAACTTCAGCTGGTCCAAAATAGGGCAGCTAGATTGTTAACAGGGACTGGCCAATGAGCTCATATTACACCAGTACTTTTCCAGCTGTACAGGCTGCCAGTCCATTTCCGGGCTGGATTCAAAGTGCTGGTATTAACATTCAAAGCCCTTAATGGCTTGGGGCCAGGTTATCTGAAGGATTGCCTCCTCCCATATGTGCCTGTCCAGACTTTAAGATCATCCTCAGCAGTCCTTCTCCGTGAGCCCCTGCCAAAGGAAGTGAGGCGGGTGGCTACTAGAAGGAGGGCCTTTTTTGCTGTGGCGCCCAGCTGTGGAATGAGCTCTATAGTGAGGTTCACCTGGCACCTACATTGCATTCCTTCTGGCGTCAGGTAAAGACCTTTTTATTTTCCCAGGCATTTTAGCATTCTAGTTTTTTAGCTTTGCTGTTTTAAATTTGTATTTTAAATCTCTACATTGCTGCTCGGTTTTATTCTAGTTTTATTCTAGTTGTATTGTTATATTGTGGTATTAATGCTTTTATATTTTATATTGTTTTACTGTGTGTTTTTTGGTTTTAATTTCTGCGAATCACCCAGAGAGCTGCAGCTATTGGGCGGTACAGAAATGAAATAAATAAATATAATAATAATAATATTAACCAAGATATTTTTCTCTTTTGTGATGTATACGCATATATGTACGTTAAGAAAAAGGTCTGTAAAAATAAGGTCTATACTATTAATGTCTGAATGAGCTAATTTTCTCACTTTAGAAGCAGCTATTCCTCCACTTTGCTGAAACATGGTGCATAAATCTGCTGTGTAAGCACCACACTCTGGCAGAGGTCCCTTGAGTCCTGTGTTCGTCATTACACATGTACACGAGTTCGTATAAGTGTGTGAATGAGAACATGGGGCAACACACTTGACAGGTTCCACCAAAATGTCAACTTTCACTCCACCATCAACCTTAGCCTAGACCACTCCATGCAGCAGATGCACTTTCTGGACACTACCGTCCAACTACATTATGAGCATGTAAGCACCACCTTGTATCAGAAACTTAAGTGACCACTACATACATCTACATGCTTCCAGCCGGAACATACCACAAAATCCACGGTCTCCAACCAAGCCCTGCAATACAAACTTATCTGTCTTGTAAATCCTTAAATTGTGAGCCAATGTCTGACATCAGACATTTCTGCAAGTACAATATCCACCCAAATGAAATGAGCAACCAGGCCAGACTGGTACCCAAGAATAATCTACTACAGGACAGACCTAGAAGAGAAAGTGACAAAATGCTACTTGTTGTCACCTACAGCTCCCAGGTAAAATCACTCCAATATATTATCAGTGATCTACAGCCCATCCTAGACAACGATGCTTTCCTCTCACAGGCCTTGTGTGGCAAGCCGCTCCTAGCTTATAGAGAAGTCCGCTAACCTGAAACAACTGCCCATCAGTAACATGCCATGTAACAGAGAAGAAAATACAGGGAATAGACACCGCAACAACTCTTTTGCCAACTATGTCCCCAGATCAACTCAGGCAACACTATTACGCACCTAATAATATCAACCACAACATCAAGGGTTCATTCACCTACAAATCTTCCAGTGTGATATCTGTTATCATCTGTTAGCGATGCCTTTCCACTTTCTATGTAGGACAAACATTTCAATCTCCCAGGACACTCTGCTGTTGACATTCTTGAACAAAGAAGTTAAATTCTATCTGCTGTGGCTTGAGTCCAGATTACAAGTTTATATTGCACTATTAGTGTTAACTAATTTATCAATGCCAAGATGAGAGGCATTCTGAAAGGATAGTCCCAATAAAACACCTTACCAAACAAGAATGCTGGTCTTCATCTCCTTTGCAACAGCCTATGTGGGTAGTTTAACAAAGCACATTAAAATAAAATTAAAAGACCCTTCTGTACACATGTGCCAGGGGTAGAAAAAAGACGCTATTCGAGCCACACTACCAAGACATTATCCAAAGAGCAGGAGGCAGCTCAGTCCACATTGTTGCAAGTGAGAACAATCCTGAACACTGCAGTTCAAGAAAGGAAGATGATGTTTTAGCAGGGTAGGAGAAAAGAAGGGATAGCACAAAAGGGTTGTTGAAGAAGGAGCAGCAGTAATGGGGAGGGGTTATCAGTCACTTGGAGATTTCTGCAAATTAAGTTTTCCTTACCATTTCTGCTGGCACTGTTTTTGCAACAATATGAGTTATGGTTTTCCCATCATCTCTGTGTCCTTTCCTACGCTTCAATATTCTTGGGGTCAGAGGTCCGTGAGCCCTGAAATTTAAAATGAACTCTGTGCTACAATTAGATTTAGACAACGCATTCTGTGAATGTATGTAAAGTAAGTTGGCTTCAAGTACACTTCATTGCATTTCTTTCAAATTTAAACACACAGAGATATTTAAGCCTAAACAATATCCCTATACAAAATGAACATATCAGAAATGTCTTGTATAACAAATTCTTAAAAATGCAAAGCTCACAAAAAATCAAATACCCAGTATTACTGCTGTTTGCCAGACAACTTCATTTACAACTGAAACAATGCCCTGTAGACCCTAGAAATATGTAATCAACCTTGGCTTTTAATTGATTTCTTTTAAGAAACAAAGTCTGAATTTCAACTATTTGAAGTTTTAACAGTATTCAAAACAGTTAATTTTAAAGGTTACTAAGGGATGCTTGGCCAAAGCTCCCTGACAGCATTTTTACAAGCCATGCTGATGGGATGTTACATACAAAGTTAATAAATTCACAGATTAGAATTCTGAAGGTGAAATTTAAAGTGGGGCTAGAATTTTTTCAGTTTTCATGCTCCTTGTCCTCTGCCCTCCAGTAATTTCCATGTAATTCATTAAGTTATAGAACAATCTGCACTTTTAAATATTTTAAACAAATCAGAAACATAAATGATCATAATCATAAAATAAGAAAATATACATATTTAAATAAATGTACACACTCTTATATACTTAAATCTATATATACAATGTTAAATAATAACACTGACAGACTTAGATTCTAAGTCTAAGAATATGGGGCTGTCTGAACTAGATGCTGACAATCTAATCTTACTTGCTTTTGTTTATGTCACACCAATTTCAATGAAACTTGATTTCTGGTGAGTGCACTTAGAATATAGCTACCTTTGTTTTTCCCACTGAAGACAAAAATGGTATGAGAATTAAGTACAGTCAGGGCCAGAAATACTGGAACAAGGATAACTGCAGCTGCTTGTCAGCCATTTGTTCCATTATTTATGAGCCACCAACGATGGGTGTGCGTGTATGCCACTGGCTGTACTTCCTGAATGGTTAGTGCCCCACTTTTGTCAAACCCCTTGAATTACAGCTGAAAGTCCTGACTTTGCTCCCATCGGGTGTGTTTCCTTTCAACTTCAATGTGGTGGTGTACAGAGGCCAACTGCCAAAACAGTTATCTTTCTTCCAATATTTCTGGCCCTGACTGTATCTACTCAGCTATAACAAATATTTCTTAACAATAAAATTATGTACATGCATTGAAGGAACAAAATTTAATAGTAGTAATTTTCTGATTTAATATTTATTCAACTGCTCCAAAGAATGAAAAACAGCAATGGAAGAACTATTAATTGGGTGTGTACCTAAATGTCCAATCTTGAGATAACAAATGTCTGCCTCAATTACACAATCTGATGTCATACTAGCAGAACTATACATATTCTTAATAAGAATATCACCAATATCAGTAACAGTTTTCTTAATCAGATATGATGTCGTGAAAAACTGTTGATCAGTTTTGAGTGGGGGAAAAGGAGTGGGATGGGCCAGGGTAGTTCATCTGTGCTGCATCCTACAGGTACTTCAATCACAACAGACCATACAACAATGCTGCCACTCCTCAATCAGATATTTGCTAATGGGAATACCCAAGATATTAACTGTAGCTACACTGGCACAAGCCAATTTGTGCACAGTAAGCTACAAATACATATATCCTATTGTGTTCAATGTAATAAGTTGTGTGGCAATCCTATACCTATTTTACATCCAATGAACTCAATGAGACTTACTTCTGAGGAGACATGTATAGAATTTTACCCTAATTCACTAACAAACTAGCTATATATACAATTAATGAACAAAGTGATTGCTGGTAAAAGTAAATATCTGTACAACAGGCACTTAACTTCAACAGGTTTGTTGTTTTTTTAGATCAGAACAGATGGCAAATGAAATTACCTTAAGCGCAAATCTTCCCATATTTTCAACAATCCACACAGCATTATTAGTTCATAGTATTTTTTCCAACATTCAACAGCTTCTTCTGCTGTGGGCTCTTCCTTAATATTACTTTGGTAATGAATCAAGTCCAAATGCATGCTCTTGTACTTTTCTAGATTTCTTCTAAAACGGTGAGCAATAGGAGCAGGGATAATCCCATTCTGAATATCACACCAACTATGAAGAGTTAAGAAAATTAGAACTTCTCTCCTTGAAGCTTTATACAAGAAAATTGAGCCCTAATTCCCACAAACTGCAGATGAGGTGGTAAATTGGAACTGTATCACTTCAAACTGAAGGAAGTGTTGTTCACATGACAGCATGCTCCTCTAGAAAAAAACATTTCTACATATAGGATACTAGCACATTAGGGAGAAAGACAGGTTGCTTACCTGTAACTGTAGTTCTTCGAGTGGTCATCTGTGCATTCACACATATGGGATCTGCGCCTGCGCCGAGACTCGTTTGGGAAACTTCCAAGCTGTACAAGTTTTTGGCGGGAACCCCTCCCCCACTGTCCATGGTATATATAGCGTGGGTTCCCACCTTCCCCTCAGTTCCTTAAGACCACAAAGCAGTCTGGAGCCTGAGGAGAAAAAACACCTCGGTACCAATAAATGATAACGCTGACGCCGAGGTGGGGATGGTGGGAGGGTTGTGTGAATACACAGATGACCACTCGAAGAGCTACAGTTACAGGTAAGCAACCTGTCTTTCTTCTTCGTGGTCTCTGTGCATATGGGCAAATAACAAGCTGACTTACTGGAGGTGGGTTGGTGTCTCACTGCAGTACCGATGAGAGCACAGCCCTCCAAAGGCACAGTCTTCTCGGGCCCGAACATCTAGTCTATACTGCCTTATAAAAGTAGAAGGCTTAGACCAGGTAGCTGCCTTACACAAGTCCACCAGAGGCACACCTCTTGTAAAGGCTGTGGAAGTTGACACTCCGCTTGTCGAATGTGCTCAGATTTGAGGTGGTAACTCCTTTCTCAAGAGGTGGTACGTTAACCTAATAGTTTGTACTATCCAGGAAGCTAGTCTCAGGGAGGAAACTGGTAAGCCTTTATTATGTCCTCCATAACACAGGAATAATCGCTGTGACTTCTGGAAAGACTCGGTCCGTGATCGGCCAGGGCTCTTTGAACATCTAAAGTGTGCAATCTCTTCTCCAAATCAGAAGTCAGAGAGGAAAAGAAAGCAGGAAGGACAACTGGCTGTTTTACATGGAAGTCCGCTACCACTTTAGGGAGGAAAGGGAGGTCCAGCCTGAGTACTACCTTTTCCCTGTGAAAAATGGTATAAGGTGAGTCTATTTGTAAAGCAGAGAGCTGGCTCGCCCTTCTGGAGCTTGTAATCGTTAAAAAGAAGGTGATCTTCCAAGAAAGCAGCCTCAAGTCCACGGTAGCAACAGGTTCAAATAGCGCAGACGTTAGGCTGTTGAGTACTAGCGACAAGTCCTATTGAGGGATGAGGTCTCTCATGGGGGAGCCAAGTTTCTAAGTTCTCGTAAGAATTGTTTGCATAAGGGGTGGCTGAAGATGGAACACCCATCTATGTTGTCCCTCATCACGGATATCACTGGGGTATATACTCTTATGGAATAATATTTCAGTCCTGTACTATATAAATGCTAGAGAAAACATATCCGTAAGCGGTCAGTAGCAAACTTTACAAATGAAGCCCATTTAGCTGAGTAAGAGCGGCATGTTAATGGCTTTCTCGCCGCATCCAGAATTGCCTGTACAGTTGCCGGGAGTGGTGGGGAGCGGTCTCCGGGCACTGGATCTTCCATGCCATGAGCTTCAAGGTATGGAGATCAGGGTGGAGAATTTGGCCTCGATCTCAAGAAATTAAGTTGTCTATTCGCAGGAGCAGTAGGCAATGTCCCTGTGCCAGGTCTCTCAGTATTCTGAACCAAGGTTGCCTGGGCCACCATGGGGCGATTAAGATGCAATTCGTGGTGTCCTGTCTGATTTTCAAGATCACCCTCGTGAGGAGCGGAAACAGAGGGAAGAGGTAGAATAGCCGTTCCTTCCATTCCAGGAAAAAGGCATCACCTAGGGATCCCTGACTGACTCCTGCTCTGAGGCAAAATTTTCTGCAGGCCGCGTTCGCAGGAGTTGCGTAGAGATCTATCTTGGGTCGACCCCATTTTCTGAAAATCGTCTGTAGGGTTGCCTTGGCCAGCTGCCATTTGTGGGAGCACCAGTGAAGGCAACTGAGAGAGTCCGCTAAGACATTGTCTTCCCCCATAATATGGAGAGCTGTCAGACAAACGACCCTTGTAACGACCCAGTTGTAAATGTCCAGAGTGAGAGAAAGGAGATGTGAGGAGTGTGTCCCCCCTTGTTTAAGTACCATAGAACTGTGGTGTTGTCTCTGAGAATCTGGATGTGCCAGTGCCGAAGGTATGGTTCGAATGCATGGAGGACTTTCCAGACTGCCATCAGCTCCAGGAAATTTATGTGGTAGATTGTTTCTGTGGATGACCAAAGACCTTGTGTTTGTAAACAGCTGCAATGGGCTCCCCAACCTAGTAAGGAAGCGTCTGTGATCAGGACCCTGGATGAAGGAGCAGGAAGAAATGGCATCCCTTGGGTCAGATGTTTGGAATTCATCCACCACGTCAGGCTGAAAGCGACCTCCTCCAGTACCATACGGCTGATGAGGAGAGGGTTGCTGGTTAAGTCAAAAGTTCAAATGAACCAATTTTGTGGGGGCCTCATCTGCAGTTGAGCCCATTCTACAACTGATACTGTCGCTGCCATATGACCAAGTAGGCAGTGAATGTTGTGCGCTTTGGGATGGTGACTGAAAAATATTGAAGTGGCATGTTTGACCAGATCCTTGACATGATTTGTGGGAAGATATGCCCGCCCAGTCCTGGAATCAAGTATAGCCCCTATGAACTGTTATCCAGAACGACTATAATAGTGCACGACAGGGCTTCCCGGGAGGTATCCACTAACAGCCAATCGTCGAGATATGGGCAGATCTCTACTCCCTTGAGGCGGAGTTAAGTGCAAACCACAGCCACACACTTTGTGAATATGCGTGGGGTTGCTGAGAGACCGAATGGCAGAACATTGAAGTGGAAGAGTTCTGCGCCAATCACAAAGTGGAGAAATTTTCTGTGTGATTGTTCTATCACTGTGTGGAAATACGCATCCTTGAGATGGACCGTGGCGAACCATGAACGCTTTCCGAGGAGTGGGAGAATCGTGGCTAGGGTTGTCATTCTGAATCTCTTGGGAGTGACACATTTGTTCAGGTCCCGAAGATCTAAAATGGGTCAGAGGCCTCCATCCTGTTTCGGTACGGTGCAGTACCTGGAGAAAAAACCCTCCATGCAGAGGTTTGGAGGAATGTGCTGGATAGCTCCTTTCCTTAGCAGAGATTGTGTTTCCTACTGGAGGACCTTCGAGAATGGGGTGGTCCGTTCCAAACCCAGCAGTGGAAGTGCACTGAATTCTATTTTGTATCCTTGACAGGCAATAGTTAGCATCCAGTTGTCTGATGTCACTCTCGTCCAAATTGAGTAAAATTTGCTCAGGAGATCTCCAAAAAGTAGTTTGTAATGGTCAGTACAGATGGGAAGACTGGAGTCAAAGACGCTTAGAAAATCTGTCGTCTTTTGTTGAAACTTGGGAAAGGGTAACTTTTCCTATGTTGCTGTTGTTGGTATCTAGTTGTTGGTATGCTCAATCCTAAGGTTGTTGAGGGGCATAGGTCTGGTGTCAGTACCATCAGCGCTGACGATAAGGGACATGTTGTTGTTGTTGGACTTCACTGATACCCATTTTATGAGCAGTTGTTCTGGCTTTCTGCAGAGTCCATTTGCTCGTCTGTTTTCGCATTAAATAAACCCTTGCCATCAAAGGGTAAATCCTCTATTCTAGATCGAGCTTCAGGAGTTAGAATCGCAAAACAAAGCCAAGCATGTCTCCTTAAGGAGACGGAACCCATCATCACCTTAGCATTGCAGTCCGCCTGATGATGGGTGGTATTGATCTGCTGACTGGACAGTTTGGACGCTTCCGCATGAAACATTCTTGCTAACTTGCGTTGATCCTTAGGAAGGTAAGCAATAAAGGAATCAATTTTTTCCCAAAGGAACAACTGGTACCTGGCCCCCATTGCCTGGCAATTTGAAATCTGAAGTCCCAAGGCTGCTGAAGAGTAGAGGTGGTGTCCCACGAGATCAAGTTTACAGCCCTCTTTATCCACAGGTGAGAACATGCGGTTTTTGAGAGCAGCCCTGAGCAGACTCTACAATTATTGAGTTTGGTTTTGGATGTGCAAAGAGGAAAGACGCATCCATCGCTTGAACCCAGTCGATTCTAACCTCTTGGATGTCAGGGTCAAGGATGAAGGCATTTTCCATGTCTGTTGCGCTGTACTCAGCAGAGCTGGGAAAAAGGGGATGGCCACCGGGATGGACATGTCTGTTGTGACGGCATCGAACACCAGATCATGGAGTTGTTGTGTATGCTGTTGCTCCTCAATGCCCAATGATTGTGCCATTCTAAGCACTTGCTCAGAAAAGTGTCCCAACTCCTCGGAAGGCGAGGCTCTATCTCCTGTCCCAACGACATCATCTGGAGATGAGATAGAAGGGGGGACTGAGGAAAAGGAGGAAGAATCAGATTAATAGTCCTCACTGGATTCCAGTGAAGGGGCAGGTTGTGTTTGTGCTACTTCTGTTGTATTGTGAAGTGGAACTGGAGGAGGCAGAGCTTGACTGACCCAACAGGGTTGTTGTAGCATCATAGATGTAGTACATCTCGGTACCGGAGGAGGAG
The DNA here is from genome assembly GCF_057233095.1 of Heloderma suspectum. Lineage (NCBI taxonomy): Eukaryota > Metazoa > Chordata > Lepidosauria > Squamata > Helodermatidae > Heloderma > Heloderma suspectum. The sequence goes on from NC_139461.1 coordinate 173,712,682, forward strand.
GACAAAAAATATCCTGTATTTTGGACCATGGCTGTTGTTCGGGTTGAAACCGGGTATATGACGGAGAGGTTGCACCTAAATAACGAGAGCGATCCAGGAAAAGGTCCCGATCCCTCCTAAGTCTCCAGTCCGCATCACGCTGCAGTCCATGGGGAGGAGACAACCAAGTAGAAAAACGATCCCAATCATGGCAGCGAGAGCGATCACGGTCCTATTGTCCACGCTGATGATCCATACGGTATCGATCTAGAGATCAGTATTGAGGAAGCTGCCGAGGAGAGAGTGTCGGTCGATACCAAGGTGACTGTATATCGTAATGGTGTGGTGTTGGAGACCTAGATCTCCGGTCCCGAGCTGTCTGAGTTGGGCAGGGTGGTGTGATTAGCGTGTCCCTCAATTCACCCTCCAAGACCATGGAGGCCAGATCCAAAGCCACAGCTTGTGTGGAAGGGGCCACAACACGAATGGGCGAATCAAGCAGAGGATGGGGAGGCAAAACATCCCAGTCCTCTGCTGTTTAGAGACTTCCTCTTCTTTTTCTCCTGTGTGTCTGTAGCCGATTTAGGGCGTTTTGCCTTTTTTGAAAGTTTCTTGGCCACTGAAATAGTTAGGTTCCTTCCCAGCGTAGGTGGGTCTATTCAACTGGCTCTGTGGTTAAGAGAGGGGACGACTGAGCCATAGAAGCTGCTCCTTTTGCACTTGTTAAAGGAGCAACAGCGGGCTGTTCTCGAGATGTTTGGGTCTTAGGCATATCAACCGCCTGAAGGGCCCGTTGCCAAAGGATCGCCTTTAGTCGATCTGCCCTATTCTTGCAAGCCTGCTTTGATAACGATTGGCAGTGGTGGCAAGATTCGACTTCATGGGATTCTCCCTAACAAATTAGGCATAAAGAGTGACCGTCCGAAGAAGGTACCTTACTGCCACAAGCTGTACACTTTCTGAATAGAGCTTTTGGGCCTTAAGACGCATCGCCACTGAGGTGAACAACGCTCTCCTCCACCGCTCTCCTTTTCTCTCTTTCTCACTCTTGTTTTAGATAAAGAAGAAAAAAGATAAAGAAAAAAGGAAGACAGACAAGATAAAGATAGAATAACAGCTTGACAAGAATGTCGAAGAAGTTCCCTACAAAGTAACGCTAAGGCAGTCGAAAAGGAACTGAGGGGAAGGCAGGAACCCATTCTATATATAACATGGACGGTGGGGGAGGGGTTCCCGCCAAAAACCTATACAGCTTGGAAGTTTCCTGAATGAGTCTCCGCACAGGCGCAGAGCCCATATGTGTGATGCACAGAGACCACGAAGAGCAAGGCTTTTAGCCTAGCCTGTGATATCCTAGCCTCCAATGTGATGAAATGTTTTTGGGCAGGGAAATATTCAGGCATGTAAGCCTCCACCAGGAATGTGAAGTGGTATCACCCAAACACAGGTTTACCACCTCATCCACTGTTTGTGAGAACTAGGCATGAGAAGTATACTTACATCTTAATTCTTTCTTCTATCAGTGCAGCATAGGTTTCACAATTTTCATCATCATCCCAATCTCTCCAAAGGAAATCATAGAAAAACCTAAATCACAGAAAACCCACAGTGGTGTTAACACTGATATTTATTTTTAAAGTATCTATGTATATATTATAACAAGTTCTAAAAGTATTCATTGCAAGAAGACATGAAATCTAGCAAGAACAATATTTTGTTTTTGCTAGAAGGGAAATGAAAGGAGGGGAAAAGAAAAAGCACTATAGAACCTCAGGAACTGAAGTCTGTTAATGTCACAGTAACACCTCTTAGGGCACAATCCTATGTGGATAGAGTTCAGAGGCTGCCGACTATCCAATGCAGGGCGGGAGGACAGAGGAGGCGGATCTTCGCCTCCACGCTCCAGCCGCCCTACATTTCTGCTAGACAAGCAATTTAGCCCATCTAGCAGCGGTGCCTCAGAGGGGGAGGGAAGGAGGCCAGGGCAGCCTCCCCAGGAATACCCCCCTTTCCCCATCTCTGCGCTCTCTTTTCCAAGGGCGGAGAGGTAGTCAGCACAGTTCTCTATGCTCCAGCTACAAGGGGGCAAGGAGCACAGTCTCCTGTCTCCAAGGTCAGAGCCCTGTCTCCAACCTCAGAACCAGGAAACAAAGCTATCCTATCCCTCTCCCCCCGATGCTGTTGGGAGGTATAGGATTGCTCCCTTAATGTAGTGCAGACAAAACTACACTACACATTCTGCCTCCGTTCTTTTGTCTTTTAATTTAGTATAGGTACTATACTGAATTTATGTTCTGACTGTTTTATCAACCACATAATCCTTCTACAACCTATTTATAGGAAGAATATGTCAACTAAAATGTATTTATTCTTTTATTTCTAAATGCCTCGTATTTTTGTTCTGCCTGGTTTTGCTTCCATAGATATCTTGTTTTATTTAAATATACTGAAGTTCTGCTTCAGGTTATTCCAGAATGTCCTTCATAATTTATTTTTAAAAGTAATTCAGCCATGCTGACTAAACTATTCCAAGAAAGTAAAGTTTGCAACTATCTTTCCCTTTCCTTCTGCAGCCTAAAGTAATAAAAACTGGGATTCTGTATGGTTAGTCACTTTGCTGGTTGACTGCACTAACTCCAAGATATTATAAGTACAGCAGGAAAAAAAAACAAAGCAGGTTTCCTTCCTATACAGACTAGAACAATGGAAACCAAACACAGAAATTGTGTGAAATCACACTAAACAATAAACCAGTCTTTTTAAAAATCATATTGCAGACAAACACTTCTGCCAATCAAGTAGTACAGAAAGATTAAAATGTCATTTGTTCCCACATCCTTGCTCTTCAACGTCACCAAGATGGTAGGATCAAGTATGGGGTAGTTTTTTATTAGTTTTGGTTTTCTGACTAAAAGAAACGGAGGAAGAAATCCTGGGGCTGCTAGACATTATATGAGGAGCTGTAGGATACTGGGGATTCCCCCTCCAAGGTCAGAGATAGCACCCCAACCTCAGAAGGGGGAGTTGGAGATCTGACTCCCCTGACCTCTCACAGCCGGTGCGAAAAAATGACCTTGGAGAGGGGAGAAAGGGGGCATTTCAGCGGGTGGGGAGGGGACCAGAGAGGCCAGGATTCAAGCTATCCTGAGGCCTCCCAAGCTTCCTTCCTGTTGAAGTGCCATCACGAGATGGTCAAAAAACCCTATGTAGTAAAAAATGCAGGGCAGGAAGATGGGGAGATGAAGATTGCCTCTGCCACTCCTCCCACCCTGCTTTGGATTATCAGAAGCCTCCAAGTTTGGGGGCTTCTGATCATCAAGGGTGCAATCTATAGGACTGCACCCTTAATTCTTTTAAACATGAAGCTTGGATTAAATAGCTCACTTATTCACAAAATCTGAATAGTCTGTAGTCACTAATGAAGTACAGTGCTTGAGTAATATTTCTTGAGCATCTTAAGGAAACAGTATTTTAAATCATAGTAGGAGACAGTTTCAGATAACATATGACAAGAACTTATGGCTCCAAAGCAAGAAGCATCACATTAATGATAAGAATCAAAGTAAGCCTCCAGGCGAATAATGTTCCTACATAAGCCATGGCTCCAAATGACAGACCAGCAGGAACATAGATAAAGTATTGCAGTAATCGAGACTATACAATTGAAGCAATGGGCACATAACTTCTGGAGACCACAGGTTCATATCAAGACAAAGAATGTGGGCACAGGTTCATAACATCAAGACAAAGAATGTGGGCCCAAATGATTAGTAAATGTTAAGGAAACACCTGCAACTCACAATGCCATAACATACTGTGGCATTTTCAAAATATTTATTGCATCTTTGAATCCACTAGTGAATGTCCATTACCCAAGAATTGCTAAAAAAATAATGGGGGGGGGGGAATGTAAAGTATTGAAGAATGGGCAGGATACATCAATTGATCATCAGCTGGCTTGTTAGGTTTAAAGATTTTAGGGCTCTACTGGCTGTATTCAACGGGGACAACCACTAATGTAAACTACATTGCGCTACTGTAAATTACTCTAGCACAATGCCAACACTGTTAGCTGGCATGCTGATTTCCCAGCTGGCATGCTACTGGCATTGCACTAGAGTACTTTATGCTAGCGCAAAGTAATTTACTTTAGCAGTTGTGTCCTATTGGATACTGCCCTATAACTTCAAAAGGAATAAAGGAACCTGCCTTTTATCAGATTATTTGTCCATCTATCAGAGTATTCTCTACTCTTGACTAGCAGCAGCTGTCCAAGGTCTCAGGCAAACATCTTTCATATCACCATTTACCTGGGATGCTTTTAACTGGAGATGCTCTGCTTTGGGGCGATGGTTCCTTCCAAGGATCAGTAATAAGTTTCCACAGTATTTGAATTTCGCTGAAATGTTTTCAATGCTTAATCTAGATGAACGATAAATCTTCCAGTTGTTTCTACTTTAACACACATTCTTTATGTTTAATAACATGTTGAATACCAAATTTGAGGAAAAACATACCTCACAATTTCCAGAGCCTTGGCTATATGAAACACTACACTATCCTGCCCCTCAACAGGATAGACTTCCAAAAGAGGCACACAATGATCCATTTCCTCCAGAACTTCATCAACTAATTGTCTTGGAATATTTGCAATATTAGAGGAAAAGGGTTCAGCTACAGATACAGAAACTTTGAAGTTAGCAGAGGGATTCTGGGGAAGTTTGCAAGTAACCTAAAATTGACAAAGAAATAAACTATTACAAGGTAAAAGGGGATCAAGATTCATATTTGTCAGTATGTTCACCAACACTTTTGACTTTTATAGTATAAAAACCCAATTTAGGGCACAATCAAGATATGCTTTTGAGTGGCTAACCACCATAGGATACGGTGCTAGTTACATCATTGCAGCAAAGCAAGTACCCACCCCCACATAAATAGAGTATAGGACTGGTCTGCCTATTGACGGTGTCCCCAACCAGTCGTGTCCGACTCTAGGGTGCGATGCTCATCCCCGTTTCTAAGCCAAAGAGCCAGCGCTGTCCGAAGACGCTTCCGTGGTCATGTGGCCGGCATGACTGAACACAGAGGTGCACGGAACGCTGTTACCTTCCCCGCCGAGGCGGCACCTATTTATCTACTTGCAATTTCTTGCTTTCGAACTGCTAGGTTGGCAGGAGCTGGGACCGAAGACGGGAGCTCGCTCCGTCACGCGGCACTCGGGTCTCGAACTGCTGACCTGAGGTCTGCCTATTATACTAGTGTAAATTGAAATGTTAACTTCCCTAAACATAAAATTATGTAATCTATAAAGACTGGAGGATGTTGCTGATTTGCAGGGAACAGAAAGTAGCAGCATGGGATGGAAAATAAGCAATCTGACCTTAAACTGGGCATGTTTCATTGCATGCTACTGCCCCACATGTACTACCACACCCTTTAGGAATTCAATAGGAATTCTGGTCAAAATGTAATCAAACTCAGCAAGTAAAATTTGTGGGGTCACAGAGCAGGGCTTTCTCTGTATTAGCCCCAGTGCTGTTAAGAGTCCTCCCTTTGTTGCTATTGTTACCAAAAAGGGATTTTTTAATTTATTTAGTAGTAGTAGTAGTATGCCTATTCTGAAAGCTATGTATTAAATACAAACCTAGAATATAATAAATAAAAATAGTACCATTAAAATAGAATACTAACAGTGAATCCTATCTATGCATGTGTACTCAAAAGTAAGTCCCACGGTGTTCAATGAGGTTTACTCTCTCGTAACTGTGCAGAAGACTGTGGCCCTAAAAAGACTTTTTAAAAGGAGCATAATCAAAACTCAACAAGTCAGTGAATTCCTGAGGAAGACCTCCAATATAAGAAAGCCTTCACTTGCTGGCAGAAGCTATGTAGAGAGGTTCCCAGCCAGACTTTCCTGGGAAGGAAAGTCGAAAGAATAGTAGCCACCACAGAGAAAGCCCTACTCTGTGCTCTACTTGATCTCACCTGAAGGATACAGAGCAAGGCCACATTTGCTGAGCTCAAGCAACAGGGAGAAACAAACAGAACAAGGTATTCCCTAAGGGCAGCATGGGGAACTTCTGGCCTGCAGGGTTCCCCATTCAGCCTGCCAGCTTCTTCCTCAGGCCTCACCCCCTCTTCCCAGGCAAGGAAAACTCATTTCCAATCAGTTCTGATTTTCCCTGATGCCCCCTCCCTACCGCATTTAAGCTTTTTAAAAGCCTTCATTAGCGCCAATGGAGCCTAATTGTGGCACAATTAGATCTTTAGGGGGGTGGGCTGCTGGGGAGGGGGCTAACCCTCCCTGAAGACTACAGCCTCCCTTGAACCCCACCCTGCACTGCTATCAGGCTTTCTAAAAGTCTCCATTAGTGTCTACCCTCTCCGAGAGCTGTGACACTTCCCCTCACCCCCCATTCACCCCACCTGCACAACATTCAGGCTTTTTAAAAAGCCTCCACTGGTGCCAATGAAGGTTTTTAAAAGCCAAATTGCCATGGAGGCATTACTGAGGAGGGGGAGTATGTATGCTGTATGTATGTGAATGGGGTCTGGGCAATTCCATTGGGGGTGGGGACTAACATGCTTGCCTAGAACCAATTGTCCTCACAACCATCAGAAGGTTCAATTAATTTAAGACACTTGGAATAAAGCTCCAGAAGGGATGTTTGGTGGGGCTTAGCTCCTATCCTCCTCTGTCTCATACTCAGTAATGAAAATGCAGGAACTTTCTAAAACAACATCCTATAACATTTTCTGATACAAGAAAGTTTTAAATTCGTGGCACTGTTTCACAACACATTCTGAGTGCCTCCTCCAAGTGGGGCTCAGAAGGTGGCAACAAAGGAGATGGCCTTCTCAGTGGTGGCCCCCCAATTATGGAACAATCTCCCCAGTGAGGCCCATCTGGCACCAATGCTGACAACTTTTTGGTGCCAAATCTTTAAGACCTTCTTCTATTCTCAGGCATTTGGCAGCTTTTGATAGAGATTTTAACCGGTCCTGGGATTTCTTCTTGTTAATTCATATTAACAATACATGTGTGTGCGTTTATATATTATACCTAAATAGTTTAATATTATGTTATAATATGTATTTTTAAGATTTTTAATCTTTGTAAACCGCCCAGACAGCTTTGGCTGTTGGGCAGTACAGAAATGTAATAAATGAAATTAATCTCCACAACTCTGAATTTTTTTTATAAAGCAGTATAATTTTCTGAAATATAGTATAAATTTTTAAAAACAGAATACATTTGTCACCAACGCTTCTTATTAAGTACTAAAGCTGAACGTAGTTACCTCAACAAGCACACCAACATATGGTATGGGAATTTCTTCAGAATTGACAAAAAAAAGTTCTGGATTGGTCTTCCAGACTCCAAGCCATTTTTCCTTCATCTTCAACTTCTCCAAAAGATATTTACTAATGGCCTCATTGGCATCTTCTGCCTTTTACATAATAGAGGGGAGATGTAAATTATTCAAATTACTCTTCTGCTTCAATTTCTCAAATTACTCCTCTTATTCAATGTTAGAAACGTATGTGAATATTATCAAAAATAAAATATAACCTTGCAATAGTAATATGTAATTCAGGATTGGTACGTTTAACCCTACCACAATCTCTTCAGCTAGCCAAATAGAACGTGTTAATAGTGACACTGATCAGCCAAGTACAAACAACTGGTATAAAAGAGGAAAGTCTGTAATTCTGCAATAATGAAGTTTCAGGTAGGGGACAGATAACTTTTTCTGCAGGGCAGGTCACAGCATTTCTGTGCCTATGGTCATCACTACCTAATCCCATTTGAGACCACCCACTTCCAACTTAAAGCCCAATCCTATGTCTATCTACTTAGAAGTAAGTCTGGCTAAGTAAATAAAATTTACTCTTAGGTAAGGTGCATAGCATTATAGTCTCAGAGTGAAATCCTAACTATGTTTAGACAGAAAAAAGTCTTACAACTCCCAGCAGTCTCACTCTCTGTATGAGCTCAAGTCCCTAAGCCACTGAAATGATTGGTGCTTCAGCGGCTCCAATGGGAGGCTATAACCACCATAGCCATGTTTCCAGTCATTTTCTTTCCTGGAAAGATCTGTATATTATGATACAAAGATAGTTTAACTGGGGTGATGGTTTAAGGTAACGAAGCAAGAACCCACATGATGTTACATAGCAGACACTTCCTGTAGCATTTCTTTTGCTAATGATAACAAGCATAACTAATATTAGTTAATACAATAAACACAATACACTTATATTATCTGGCCAATCCAGAGGCTTCATACTGCCTGCAGAGTTGCATAACTTGAAGTAGTCCTATCACTTACATTTCTTAATTCTAGGCATAACAGGCCAGACTGTAGTTGCTCTAGGTTGAAAGGCACACAATATGCTAAAATTAATTCTTCATTACTCCAACTTAAAAATAAATGTACAGAATGCAGCATAGCTAAATGAGATAGGTTGGGTCTCCAAGACTGCAAGGCCGCTTTACCGACTTGCATCACTTTGACAGGAAATCCTATCCTCTCTGGGAGTTCTGTGGTTGGGCATCCTTCTCTGTCCATTCCAAATGAAGCCAAATAGCTTCCACCGTTTCCAGAGCAGTACAGCACAAAGATAGGATTTTTTTGTCCCCAGGTGTGGATGCTCTAAAACAGGGGTGGTAGGACATCTGGCCTTCCAGATGTTGGTGGTCTGCAACTCCCATCCGTCCTAGCCTGCATAGTTGATGACAAAGGATGATGGGAGCTGTAGTCCAACAACATCTGGAGGACCACACGTTCTCCATCCCTATGGCATACACGGAATTTACACGGACTATCGCAACGGTATGCGGCCTTGTTGTGTATGTGACACGGCACAAGCGCTACTGAAGGCTCACTTCACACTACCCACTATCAAGACCCCACCGACCAGCGGGCTCGCCCTCGAAGCCAGGTAACAGGAAGGCCCTCTCTCCCCCGCTTCCTGGCCCGAGGATCACCTTGCAGCCCCTCAGGAGATCGTCGCAGTACAGCGCCACCTTTTCCCGGCCGGTCAGGGCTCCCAGTTGGGACGAGAACTGCACCGGCAGCGGACCGGCCTCCTCCTCCCCACTGTCCTCTCCCGCGCTGACAGGCAGGAGACGGCGGCCCCTCGAGTCCTGAGGCGGGCTCTCCGCTGCACTTGAACTGAAGCAGGCGCCGGAGGACGTGTCAGCTCCCCTTTCCTCTTCTTCCTTCTCTTCCATCCCTTTCTGCTGAGGCTTCTCAGCGGCGCTCGACGCCATCGTTGCAGCACCTCCCGCCTTTTTCCGCGCCGCTGCCACAAGACTCACACGAGGTCCGTTCTCGGGATTTATCCGCCCAACCGGAACTACTTATTGATGGATAATCGCTCGGCGAGAGGCGCAGCCAATGGGAGACGCACTAGGGGCGCGTTCCCCGCTTATATCGTAACAAAGGACCGTTATGCCTTCAAAAATGTCTGGTCATCGCACTCACGGTCTTCTTCCGCGTAGCATTAGTCAGCTGTCGAAAGTAGTGCCGTATTCCCACAGAAACTCTTCCTACATAAAACGCTGTTTTTTCATCGAGCGCTGATAGGAAGCGATACGTTAGGGCTTTTATCCCCAGAGCGAGGGAAACTGAAGTGCCTAGACCCTTCTCTGTGGTGGACCCACAACTTTGGAATAAGTTGTCTTTGGAGGTCCACCATGCTCTGTCATTGCAGGCTTTTAAGCAGGCCTTGAAAACATATTACTTTACCGTGGCCTTCTCACGATATGACTGCTGCTCTTGGTGTTACTGCCCTTATCGTTGTTGCTGGTTTTATTGTTGGCTTTTATGGCTGCTTTTATCGCTTTTAATATTTTAACTGTTTTTATGTATGTTATTGCTGTAAGCCACCTTGGGAGGGCTTCTGCCCTGAAAGGCAGCCAAGAAATATTTATAAATAAATAAACTCTACCCTGCTCACCCAGGGGCCATTACTCAGACATATCCTGGTTTGCTGCCCAGTGTTCAATTTGGTGGTGCAGTCAGGATCCCCTGCTAATGAGCGTATACGTGCTTAGAAGCACATGTTTGATCTGTCCACACGTCATCATTTTAAGAGTTTACCTACCCCAACCTGGTGCCCTCCTAATGTGTGGGACTACAACTTCCAGTAGCCCCAGCCAATCAGGACCACAGCAGGCACAAAGAGTTAAAGCACCCTCCCCATGTCATCTGCCTCAGGGCAACCCCCCCCCCCACAACTGTTTATGTTCTTAAAACATGCACTTTTGTTGTTTATTCGTTCAGTCGCTTCCGACTCTTCGTGACTTCATGGACCAGCCCATGCCAGAGCTTCCTATCGGCCGTCGCCACCCCCAGCTCCCCCAAGGTCGAGTCCATCACCTCCAGAAAATCATTCATCCACCTTGCCCTTGGTCGGCCCCTCTTCCTTTTGCCTTCCACTTTCCCTAGCATCAGCATCTTCTCCAGGGTATCCTGTCTTCTCATTATGTGGCCAAAGTACTTCAGTTTTGCCTTTAAGATCATTCCCTCAAGTGAGCAGTCTGGCTTTATTTCCTGGAGTATGGACTGGTTTGATCTTCTTGCAGTCCAGGGCACTCTCAGAATTTTCCTCCATCACCACAGTTCAAAAGCATCTATCTTCCTTCGCTCAGCCTTCCTTATGGTCCAGCTCTCGCAGCCATAGGTTACTATGGGGAATACCATTGCTTTCACTATGCGGACCTTTATTGTCAGTGTGATGTCTCTGCTCTTCACTATTTTATCAAGATTTGTCATTGCTGTCCTCCCAAGAAGTAAACGCCTTCTGATTTCCTGGCTGCAGTCAGCGTCTGCAGTAATCTTTGCGCCTAGAAAGACAAAGTCTGTCACTGCCTCCACATTTTCTCCCTCTATCTGCCAGTTATCATTCAAGCTGGTTGCCATAATCTTGGTTTTTTTAGGTTTAACTGCAACCCAGCTTTTGCACTTTCTTCTTTCACCTTCGTCATGAGGTTCCTCAGCTCCTCCTCGCTTTCAGCCATCAAAGTGGTATCATCTGCATATCTGAGATTGTTAATGTTTCTTCCAGCGATTTTAACTCCAGCCTTGGCTTCATCAAGCCCAGCACATCGCATGATGTGTTCGGCATACAGGTTGAATAGGTAGGGTGAGAGTATACAACGCTACCGTACTCCTTTCCCAATCTTAAACCAGTCCGTTGTTCCATGGTCTGTTCTTACCGTTGCTACTTGGTCGTTATACAGATTCCTCAGGAGGCAGACAAGATGACTTGGTATCCCCATCCCACCAACAACTTGCCACAATTTGTTATGATCCACACAGTCAAAGGCTTTAGAATAGTCAATAAAAGAGAAATAGATGTTTTTCTGAAACTCCCTGGCTTTCTCCATTATCCATCGGATATTGGCAATTTGGTCTCTAGTTCCTCTGCCTTTTCTAAACCCAGCTTGTACATCTGGCAATTCTAGTTGGCCCTGAATGTAGATTTGAACTTGGGATTCTCACATCCAAGCCCAAGATTCTAGTGTCTTATCCTAGTACTTTATAAAAATGTCACACCTTATGAGTCTGGCAAATCTGGCAGGTTGTCTTAGATTCTAAGCAGAACTCCTACAATTTTAGCAGTGTGTATTTAATCTTGAAATAATTCACAATATATTACATGGGGCCACTCTTCTTACAAAGACTCTCCAAAGCAATCTGCTTTTCCTGTTTAACTAGAAATTTTATAGTTGGACAGATGCCTAGTTATTCTTGATTCTAAATAAATTGGCAGTCATGTCACAATGTTCTGAGAAGTAGGACAACAAAACAGGAGAACACCTGCCATCTCATATTCTCATCTGGAGGGAATCCTTGAGGCACTGAGTATTTGGACTCTGTGTGAGAAAAGTATTAGCTGTGTATTGTAGTAATGCACCGCATGGGAGCTGTCAATCATGTTTTTGCCCCTTCTTTCTCATTCCAGCCGTTGCAATGGAAAACCCAGATGTTGCTACAAATACAGCTGGCTCTATTCCCTGTAAAATAAGAACAAATAGACACTATTGTCCTGTAGCCTAGTATATTTGTGTTGGATCCAGACTTACTCATGCTTAGAGCAGACCAATTCAAATCAATGGCACTTAACTTAGTTATGACTAACTGATCCCATTGATTTCAGTATATCTAATCTAAGCATGTGCAAAAGGAGTTTAATCAGGCTGGGGTTGGTGAACCTTTCCGGGTGATCTAAACACACACATACACACCCCAGATTTTATTCTTAGTGCTAACTGACACTGATCCTATTCTGATAAGGGCTAATTTTGCTGCAGAGGGATATACATAGTTTAAAAAAACAAAACAAAAACAGGGCTGTTATGAATGCTCCAGAATTGTCTTTGCACAGAAAGGGAGCACCCATAATGAATAGAAATTGTTAAGATCAAACACTCCTAAAATGATGGAGGAGTGTGAGAGGAAGTGGATTGCCTTGCTATTTTTTCTCTTTCTTTTAAACTAGCATTTTGTGAAGAAGTTCTATCTTCTGTGCCCTACATCTGTTGGAAATCTAGGATTTTTTGGATAGGAAGGTAACATTTGTTGTTGTTTATTTGGTCAGTTGCTTCTGACTCTTCATGACTTCATGGACCAGCCCACGCCAGAGCTTCCTGTCGGCCGTCGCCACCCCCAGCTCCCCCAAGGTCGAGTCCATCACCTCTAGAATATCGAAAGTAACATACTATGTCTTTATTAAATTTATATCTCGCTTTTCTGCACATGGCACTCAAGGCAACTAAAAACACCTAAAATAATGTAACAACCATATAAAAATATCATAGTACACAAATTAAAACAAGAGCAGATAAAAATAGTAAAACAATGCAACAACAGCCAATTAAAAACCTATTTAAAAAGAACAGAAAAAGCAAATCTTTACCTGTTGGTAGAAGGACATCAGAGAGGGGACTCGATGGGAGTTCCAGAGCCTGGGTAAAGCCCTCTCTCAAGTCCTTGCCAAACACACTTTGGATGCTGATACAGCAGAGAAAACAACCAATCCAAAAGACCTTAAAATCCTACAGGTTCATAATGGAGAAGGCATCCTTTAGGTAAGGTGCGAAAGCATAATTCTAGGGGTGATAGCCTATCTAAGCTCAGTTTATTTTATCCCCCTCCTTCTTTTGTTTTTCCTTTTTGGAGCTAATCTGCCATTACTGAATATAATGTGTATTTTATATATTTTTATAATAAATATACTGCGGACTGACTGGGTGACTTCAATAAGGGAGAGGTGAAAAATATCTGTCATTAATATATTCATAACTTCTGAGTTATGGGGCTTTTCTACTCGAGGCATTTATTGTGTGCTCGTCATTCCCTACTCACAGTTATTTACAGTTCTTTAGATGACATTGTGACCCTCCAGTTTGGCTTCTGCTTGTAAACAGCACTTTCCGAGAGCTTTTTTTAGAGCAGGGAAAATGGGGTATTATTTCTGCTTGGCAAAAGAAAGTGTAATTTCCTCCTGTGTGTTTGCTCTATTCCACTATACCACAGTGCCACTTAGTGGTTATGGAACAGAAAAGCGGGAAAGGAAATGCTTCGCAGAGTAGTGCTTGGATCTCAGTTTTGCGATGAAATTGAAAATAGATACAGCTGATTAACAGCCTCATGTAAAAAAGCTAATAGTATTCCCAGTGGAGGCTGGTAGCTCTGATGACAGTGGGGTGGTGAATCTGCTCTGGGTTTCAGTCAGAACTCTAAAGGAACGATCCAAGGTGCTTTGTCCAGAGTTTCATTTCATAAGACCAATTAAGATACCTGACGTGACTGCTCCCATAGCTTAATACAGTGGTTTTCAGACTTTAAGGGAGCTCTTTCCATACCATCTTCCTGCTAATCACTTAGTATCTGCATTGGGCCTCTTGCACATTAAAGAAGATTCCTTGGCATATTCTAGGACATGTGCTTTGTTTATATGGTGTACCAAATGGCCAGGCTTGTTGTGCTTCACTATTGTTCCATGTGAACTGAGAAGGCACCCTAGAACACACCTAACATTCTCCTGAAGCTGTGTTACCAACTGAACAGGGTGGTGCTAGTTAGTTAAGCATAAAGTCTTTGGAACCACAACTACCTTTCCCACCTCACCCTTCCCTAGTTCCTTTCCTTTTTGTCCCTGTATGAGCCAGATGCCTTGTGTTCAGTGCCAGGTTTGGAACTGTGATCCTAAGCTACTTACATGGGAATAACTGCCATTTAAATGAATGGTAGTTACTTTCTCATAATGTGCTTAGGATCAGGGTGTTAAAGAGATCAGCCCAGACGTTGAAATGGCCCTTGTGCTAATCTGTGGATAGCAGTGCAGTGTGACACCAGAGAGCCCAGCTAATCTAGCACTAGCTTCAGTGTACCCTGTGTCATCAGTAATGTCTCTTATGCATCTCTCTGCAGGACTTTTCTGGCATGGCTGCTTGTTCCACAAGACAATTATTTCAGACTTGGCTCTCACATCAGTTCCTATGATTAGAATTTTAGTAGTAAATATTTGCAAGGTCAGAAGAGGTGAAACGTCTCTTCTATTTGGTCTGAAATGCATTTGCAGCCATTCATATCCATTCATGTCAATGGCGGGTTGTGGAAAAGTGAGCTCAAGGTCAAACTGCATATTTGATCCCTTCTGTTGCTGCATCTGCTTAGATTAAAACCTGCTAAGTGAAATCATTTCTTCTGAAACAAAGTCTTCTGCACTGCAACCTATAACATATTAATAACTGTTGAAAGAAGAGTGGATTTTATGCTCCTAGGGTTGCAGCATGAACCAATGAGTTATGGGCAGAATGCTTTTTGAAAGCTAGAACATCAGTCTGTTAGAACTTCACAAGTTGTACACTTGAATACTATAGTAATTGCTACAGTTGTACATTTTGTAAAGGTTTACATCTGTGCACATTAGATATAACAAATGTCAAAGATCATACTCCTTAATGCTAAATTTAAATTCATCGGTTAACCCTCCTATGCCTGTAAATAGCACTTTACAATCTAATATTGGGATCAATAGTCCCCAACAAGAGCCAAACTACACATTGACCCAGTTCACATGTAACAGTGGCAAATCATGGGTTAATTAACCCACAATTTAATTAATCCACAATTTGCTGTGGTGTGTGTCAGACACATTCCACAGCCATTTTGAATATTCAGTTCCCGATCAGGGGTTGCTACATGACATCTGAACCCAGACACTATAGGTTAATCATGGCTTGAACAACCCACAGTTAACCTACAATTAGTAGTTAGGTGAAGTGTGGGCTGTTTAACTCATGATTAACCTATATTGTCTGGGTTCAGACATCTTGTAGCAACCCTCAGTTGGTCTGATTGAGGGCTGAATATTCAAAAAGCCTGTAGAATGCGCCCGGCCTGCATTGTGGCAAATTGTGAGTTAATTAACACACAATTTGCCAGTGTTACATGCAAACAGCTCCATTATGTATGTCCCAACATATTTGTCTTCCCCTAATAAAGCAGCCACTGGGGGGGGGGGTTTGAACTGGGGATGTGGTGTGATGAGAGTGAAGGTTTAATCCAGGCATGCAGATTCCATTTCCAATTCCATTTCGGAGAATCTTTAGGGGACTACATTTCAGTGGTGGGTGTGACTGAAAGCGAAAGGATGAGGCAAAAAATACACCCACCCACCCCGCCCCCATATTGTAGCTTGAAGCTCTTACTGCCAGTAACTAAGCTTTAGGAGAGGCATTTCCACCTTTTAGAATGAGGGGGAAATGCACAAAAGCTGGGAGGGCCAGATTGGGTCCCCAGGAAGGCCTAAAGTTCTCCATACCTGGTTTAATTCTTTTCCCAACTCTGATTCCCTGAGGCAAATTGGCCCATATTAGCCATGGGTCAGGGAGACCCCTGTACTGTATGTTTTCTATTCCATGGCTAAAAGCAGCTCTGGGGGTGGGGTGGGGAATCAGTGCGCCTTCTCTGAGCCCAATCCCGTCCTGCTTCAGGCCCCAGGCTGAAAAGTGACACTCAGCAAGCCTTCCTCCCCCTAACTCCCAGCCCCAACTAGCTGTGAAGTGGTGCCTGACCACTGCTCTCTGCCGCCAACATTCAGAGGCAGCATGAGGACCACATACATATACAACCCGCAATCTATTCCAAGGCCCTTTTCCCAAAAACATATTTTTCTGTATACCTTGGGGATTTTCCACAGTATGAGAGAGCCCACTCTCGACTTCTCCCTAACCTATTTTGACACCCAGCTCATTGAAAAGTGGAACTGCCACTTTACTAAGGGCCAAAACATTCATTACCAAATCCATGTCAAGCAGCTACATCTTTTTTCATTATTGCTCAAAAGTTGGTGTAGGGCCCCAGAACCAGATTGGGACCCTAGCATGGGTATAGGAGTGCTTTCAAGATCTGGATTGGGGGCCCTGCACATACTCTATAGTATTTTTTTTTTAAAATGTACCCACTAGACACAGACTTAAAGTAATGTCTGTTTTGGGCCCAATAGAAGGAGATAAGTGGTGTATTCTAGAAATCCCTATATTTTATGACTGGTGCTTTTGATTTTAAGTGTGATAATATCTGAAAATAGAAAATATCAACTTAGGAACGTTTTGTTTAGCACTTCATTGTATGCAAGAAGTGTTCAATGCAGTATCTGTTCTCCACATCACATTTTTGGAGGGGGGGGAGGTTGCACTTGGAAAGCAAACAAGATGATCTTGATACTCTGAAATGGAAACTGTCTATTTTAAATACAATTGTATAGTTATTTCAATCGTTGGCAATGCCCACTTCAACGTTTAAAAATAACACTTCCTTCCTTCATAATCTTGTCAAATGGAAACATAACAAAGCGCCTCTCTTGCCTATAACAATATTTCATTCTTATATATCTTCCAAGTGGTTTCAAGTCATTAAAACAGGACATATATTTTAGAACAGTCACAAAAATGGCCAGGAACCTCTGCATTCCAACATGAAGTAGAACTTTACCAATTATAGCCAGCTTCTTAAATCCACAGAGGTTTAAAGCTATTTATTACAATCTGCAGTGATTATTTCTCTTTTATCCTCATCCTAGGTCACAGAAACACAAATCTATCTTACCCCAAACCTATCATATTCTCATTATATCTAATTAATTCTGGTGGAGTGAAGTTGCAGTGGCGACCAGGGAACCCATCTCAGGATAATGAAGTCTAAACCAGTGGTGGGTGGGGCCAGAACCAAAGGTGGGCAGGGCCACCCCATCTTTCTTTCTCTCTCTTTCTACCACCCCTTTCTTTACCTCTCTCCCTCTCTTCTTCTCCACCCTGTGGGCTGCCAGGTGAGAAACAGATACCTCTTGCAAGAAGTCTGAACTGATGGGTTGCAGAGGGCTTTTGGAATTAGGCCAAGGATCACATGAAATTAGGCCAGGGGCCACATTAAAGCCCACAGGGGCTGCCTTAAAGTCTGGTTCTTTCAACAACTACATATATTTCTTGCTAATACTGGGTTGCATCCAGATTCACTCATGCTTACAGTAGGCCCAATGAAATAAATGGGACTTATCCCAAAGAGGCTCCCCTCATGCCTATATTATGTTTTCTTCACTGCTGTGTGAAGACGTTTTTATTCTCCCAGGCATTTTAAGATCTGTTTTAATGCTTTTAGATCTTTGTAATTTATTTTCCTGCTGGTTTTATTTTGGTTTTATTATGTGCTGTTTTATTAGCATTGCTTTATTGTTGGATCATGACTACACAATGCTGAATCTGCTAGACTACATCTGGGAGGAAGTGGATGGTCTTTTGCCACCACCCAAGTGCCTTATGACTGTACCAGAAGGATTGATTACCATGTGCCATGCCTACAAGAATGTGCAAATGCAAGAGGTTTTCAGTGATTTGCTGTACTTCATGCAAGTATGAAAAGCTGTGTCATAATGCATCTTAAATAACAAATATTTACTTGCATTTATCAGTCAAAAATATGTGTTGCTGCTTGGATGTAGTCTCAGATTAAATGTTATTAAATAAATATTTATTTCATTTTTATCCTACCCATCCTCCAAAGAAATCAACGGAGTGTACATGTTCTCCTTCCTCTTATCCTCACAACAATCCTGTTAAGGTAGATTAGGCTAAGAGACAATGACTGTCCAAACGGTACTCAGCAAGCTTCATAGCTGAGCACTGATTTGAACCCAGGTCTTGCTACTCCTCGCCTGGCATTTTATCTACTAGAGAGGTGGTAACAGTGACTAGTAAAAGTTCTTCTACTCCACTAAGAAAAACACAATATTTTGCCACCAACATGAGCTTTCTGTTGTTGTTCAGTCGTTCAGTCGCGTCCGACTCTTCGTGACCCCAGGGACCACAGCACGCCAGGCCCTCCTGTCCTGCGCTCTCTCCCGGAGCGTGCTCAAGTTCATATTCATTGCATCCGTGATGCTATCTAGCCATCTCATCCTCTGCCGTCCCCTTCTCCTTTTGCCTTCAGTCTTTCCCAGCATCAGGGTCTTTTCCAGGGAGTTTTCTCTTCGCATTAGGTGGCCAAAATATTGGAGCTTCAGCTTCATTATCTGTCCTTCCAATGAGCACTCAGGGTTGATTTCCTTTAGGATGGACTGATTTGACCTCCTTGCAGTCCAGGGGACTCGTAAGAGTCTTCTCCAGCACCACAGTTCGAAAGCATCAATTCTTCGGCGCTCAGCCTTCCTTATAGTCCAGCTCTCACAGCCATACATTACTACTGGGAAAACCATAGCTTTGATTAGACGGACCTTTGTCGGCAAGGTGATGTCTCTGCTTCTTACTATGCTGTCTAGGTTGGCCATAGCTTTCCTCCCAAGGAGCAAGCGTCTTTTAATTTCATGGCTACAGTCACCGTCTGCGGTGATCTTGGAGCCCAAGAAAGTAAAATCTGTCACTGCTTCCATTTCTTCCCCTTCTATATGCCAGGAAGTGATAGGGCCAGATGACATGATCTTAGTTTTTTTAATGTTGAGTTTCAAACCAGCTTTTGCACTCTCCTCTTTCACCCTCAACAAGAGGCTCTTGAGATCCTCTTCGCTTTCTGCCATTAGGGTGGTATCGTCTGCATATCGGAGGTTGTTGATAATTCTCCCAGCAATCTTAATTCCGACCTCTGATTCATCCAACCCAGCATTTCTCATGATGTACTCTGCATATAAGTTAAATAAGCAGGGTGACAATATGCAGCCTTGTCGTACTCCTTTCCCAATTTTGAACCAATCGGTTGTTCCATGTCTGGTTCTTACTGTTGCTTCTTGACCCTCGTACAGGTTTCTCAGGAGACGGGTAAGGTGGTCTGGTACTCCCATCACTTTAAGAATTTGCCACAGTTTGTTGTGATCCACACAATCAAAGGCTTTAGCGTAGTCAATGAAGCAGAAATAGACGTTTTTCTGGAATTCTCTTGCTTTCTCCATGATGCAGCGAATGTTGGCGATTTGATCTCTAGTTCCTCTGCCTCTTCTAAATCCAGCTTGTACTTCCGGTAGTTCTCGGTTCGCATACTGCTGAAGCCTAGCTTGTAGGATTTTGAGCATCACCTTGCTGGCATGTGAAATGAGCGCAATGGTGCGGTAGTTTGAACACTCTTTGGCGTTGCCCTTCTTTGGAATTGGAATGTAAACTGACCTTTTCCAGTCTTGTGGCCACTGTTGAGTGTTCCAGATTTGTTGGCATATTGAATGCAGCACTTTAACAGCATCATCTTTTAGGATTTTAAATAGCTCGGCTGGAATACTGTCATCTCCGCTAGCTTTGTTGTTACTAATGCTTCCTAAGGCCCACTTGACTTCACTCTCGAG
This sequence comes from Heloderma suspectum, assembly GCF_057233095.1. Taxonomy (NCBI): domain Eukaryota; kingdom Metazoa; phylum Chordata; class Lepidosauria; order Squamata; family Helodermatidae; genus Heloderma; species Heloderma suspectum. The sequence continues at coordinate 173,732,506 of NC_139461.1, forward strand.
GATGTCCGGCTCAAGTTCAGTGAGCGCACTATCATGGCTATCAGGGACATTCAGATCTTTCCTGTATAGTTCTTCTGTGTATTCTTGCCACCTCTTCTTAATCTCATCTGCTTCTGTTATGTTCCTGCCTTCTTTGTCCTTTATCATGCCCGTCTTTGCACAAAACGTTCCCTTGAGATCTCCAATTTTCTTGAAGAGATCTCTAGTCTTTCCCATTCTGTTGTTTTCCTCGATTTCTTTGCATTGTTCATTTAAGAAGGCCTTCTTGTCTCTCCTTGCTATTCTCTGGAACTCTGCATTCAGTTGGGTATATCTTCCCCTTTCTCCCTTGCTTTTCGCTTCCCTTCTTTCCTCAGCTACTTGTAAAGCCTCATCAGACAGCCACTTGGCTTTCTTGCATTTCTTTTTCTTTGGGATGGATTTCGTTGCTGCCTCCTGAACAATGTTACGGACCTCCGTCCATAGTTCCTCAGGCACTCTGTCTATCAGGTCTAATCCCTGAAATCTATTCCTCACCTCCACTGTATATTCATCAGGGATATGATTTAGGTCATACCTGAACGGTTTAGTGGTTTTCCCGACGTTCTTCAATGAGCTTTCTACAGGCATTTATTCATGACATTGCACATCCCCATTCGTATGTCTGCCATCTTGGAAAATGGAAGCTACAGAATTCATGCACCAGAATGGGCATGTCTGTCCAAGATAAATGTGTTCCTACATGGACCTGAAACACATATAAACTTCAAGATTATCTGCACATCTATTTTTTTACAGGGGTCTATGACAGGTCCAGGACTATATGCAAGAGTCATATCAGCTGCCTTTCTGTTACCCTGTTTATATGCAGAAAGAAAGGGGTTGCATAACTGTGTGTATCGCTGCAGAAGAGAGCTCATCATCTTTCAGCTCAGTCTGGGTAAATGGTGCAATCAGTCCTTTGCAGTCAGAATCTTGGCATATCATCCTGATGTATGCAGAAGAATGAGAGGAATGTCTCTGTGGTAGGGCTGTTGTCAATGCCTTTCTGGAAGGATTAAAGCTTTATGCATCGGCATTACATGAAAATCCTCTGGAACAGGACCACCAGTTCATACTATCTCAGAAAGAAGTAGCTAATGCAGCAGCAAAGATACCCTAGTTTTAAAATATTACTGAGTTCAAATCAAAGGACATGTCCCATTTTTTAAAATAAAATATTATATGTGGAAAGAGAAATACAATCCTTTGCTGGAGTTCCTTTTGCCTAAAGGGGCTGCTAGAGGGCTAGAAGAAATCCATGGGACAAAAATATCTCCACAGCTGTCTCGGAGCAAGTTCTTTAGGTTGAAGTATATTATTGGCAAATTCAGGCTGCAATACTGCCCTCACTTAACACTGAGCTACCATTGAGCTCAATGGAGCTTACTTCTGAGTAGTGTAGGAATTTATTTTAGTTGTGGTATTATTTCACAGCCATGAACGCTTTACCCAAGCCCTGCTTCAGACAAGCCCCTACAAACCTTGCCTCATAAAACCCTGGTCCTTGCTTTTCTGCCCACCTTCCTGAATTGAATAACACAATAGTCACTTTATAAAACACGGAAAGTTCATTTAAAAGACTTGAAGACAAAAGTGAAGGATTGATACCTTGGTACTTTGTGAAACATTTAGATTAGGAGGAAAAAACAAGGCATTACCCATTACAGGTTTCTGCTGGCAGAAAATCCACCCCCCTTAATATCTTCCATTCCCTTAAATACCCATTCACTGACCTGGTTCATATGTCATGGCAGCATTTTGCTGCAAATCATAAGTTATTTAACTCATAATTTGTGGGGATGTGTGCTGTGCACGAGCCACTTCCAGTTTTTAGAAACAGCCTACAAACACCCTGTTCATAGGTTGTTGGTGTGACATCCAAACCTGGATACTTTGGGTTGTTCATGAGTTAAACAACCCAAAGTTAACCCATGGTTTGCTTAACCCATGAGGTTCAGATGTCACAACCAACGAACAACCAGGTAAGTTTAAGTGGTGCGTGCATGGTAAGCATCCCCACAAATCGGGGGTTAATTAACCCACAATTTGCAACCAAATACCACTGTAACATGCAAACAGCCCCAGTGTACCAAACTTGGCAATGGCGTGCCCTGAAATCTGATTGGCTCCTATTACTGTGATATCCCGGCTTATTCCTGCCTACCCATGCCTCCTGCCTTTGTTTGTTCCAAAATTTCAGTAACCATCACTGTCGCCATTATCCTCCTTAGAATTCTAAACCACAACACTGCCTCTTTGTTCTCTTTGTATTTATTTTCTGATTATAAGTCAGCAAATGTCTAGTTCTTTACCTTCCTAGTTTCCTCTTTCTGTCACCTTCCATAGTCTTGTCATCTTATGCTAGTTTTGGCTTCTTAGCCAACCCTTTGCTATAGCTGTGTTATGGGGCTTTATTATATGCCTTCTGAGCTATAGTGTGGCTATATGCTACCCAAATGATTAACTCCTAACAAACTAATTAATATGTGATTAGTACACTATGGGTAAAATCCAACCTAAGTCCTACTTAGAGTAGACCCATTTAAAGGAATGGGACTTAAGTCAGTCATGACCAACTTAAGTCCCATTCATTTCAATAGGTCTACTCTAAGTAGGACTTAGGTTGGATTTTACCCAATGTATGCTTGTATATAAGATTTTATGTACATCCATTTTCCTACCACAGATATAAGAACATAAAAACATAAGACAAACTATGCTAGATCAGACCAAGGGTCCTTCTAGTCTAGCATTCTGTTCACACAGTAGCCAACCAGCTGTTGACCAGGAATCCACAAGCAGGACATGAGCGCAACAGCACCCTCCCGCCCATGTTCCCCAGCAACTGGTGTACATAGGCTCACTGCCTCTGGTACTGGAGGTAGCACACAGTTATCAAGATCAGTAGCCATTGATAGCCTTTTCCTCCAGGAACAGGATTGAACTGACACATAGGTAAATAAGTTTAAAAACAAAGCCACGCAGATCTGTAGCTATTCCAATTTTATTCGCAATTATGTGCAGATTATCTAGTTTGTTTACAGAAATATTGCCCAGATTGGGCTGGATCATGTGCATATTGCTAGCCATGTACTTAGAAAGAACAATGGAAACTAGCCCACACCCTATTGTGTAAAACCTGCAATTCCTGCTGGATTTTGCCCATAATGCACAGACATTCCTTTCCTTGGTTGTACATCAAGGGCAAGAGTAGTTCGGGACATTATAACTCATTGTGATGCAATAGGAAACTGTGATGCTGGGCCATTGCAAATACGGGGCTCCTCTCTGCTGTTTCCTTACAGTCGGTAGTAAGTTCAACTATCTGGTTTGAAGGATCTGTTCTATTCCATTTTGGAGAAGCTCCTGGAGCTACCATGCCAGTGGTAGGCAGTGCTAAAGGTAAAAGGGGTGGTGCCAAAAAAAGTACCAGCCTATTTTAGCTGAAAGCTCTTACCGCCAGTAACTTAGGGGAAGCATTTCAGCATTTTAGAATGGGGGAAAAACTGCACAAGAAATGGGAAACCACCAAATGGTCAGTGGTCAGGGGAAAGGAGATGGCACCAGGGATAGGGACGTGGCCATCTGGGGAACTCCAGAGGGCCAAATTGGGACTGTAGGCAGGCCGGGTTTGGCCACTGGTCCTTTGGTTCTGCACCCCTGACATAGGGCCACACCTGCGTGAAAGCCAGCCTCTAGACATATATCTCTAGTGCGATGGGAAACAGCCTGTGTAAACTTGCATTGTGCTTTTCTTTGTCCCACTGATCCAGCTCCTAGACTTGTGTGTAGCCCAAGTCAGAAAACTGGCAATGCCCGTTAGCTGCTTGAAGGGTGGAGGGAGGCTGTATTTAGTTCCCCCTCACTCTCTCCTCCTCCAGAACAGCTGATGGGAGCTTTCACCAACTAACCGACCTGTGCTGTCCTCATGCGCAGCTAGTCTGGGACCAAAGTGCAAATGACAGGCACATACCTTAAACATCTGGAAGCCCTAATTGTAACTCACCTGCTGCACGTATATGGATGTTTACGATCACACCACTAGTCATATGTTTGCTTAAGAAAACAGCAGGCTGCTTCCAGATGGAGGGCCCCTTGCCTACCAATGAGAAGGCACTGGGCAGCTATTCTGACTTTCCATCCTTAATGTGTTTTTGTGTGTGGAAAGAATAAAGACAGAATAAGTGGTGGGTAAAGATAGGAGGGTTACAAAAAGGGGAAGACACACACACACACAACATTATATGAATGAGGCAGGGTGATTGCATGGTAAAAGCCTCGTTTGGCTTGTCCAAACGAGGAAGTACATTACAACAACTTGTACATTACAACTTGGGACCAGGATACCTGAGAGTGCGCCTCCTTCCCTACCAACCTGCCTGGTCACTGAGGTCATCAGAGGGCATGTTCCTGGTGGTTCCACATGGACCCATGGCCCAGTTGGAGTCCACCAGGAAAAAAGCCTTCAGTGTGGTCACCCCCTTCCTGTTGAATCCCCTACCTTTAGAGGTCAAGCAGGCGCCAACATTGTGATCCTTCCAGCGCGTCCTGAAGATGTTGTTATTTCGAGAGACCTTCCTTCCGTGACCAGCCACGGTTCATTAAATTCCACCTTATTGGGATTTGTCTTTTTAAAAAATGTTTTAACTCTTTTAACTTGGTGTTTTATTCTTTTACCTTGTTGTTCGCTACTCCGAAACTTTCTGTTGTGGAGTGGTATATAAATATTGTAAATAAATAAATAATAAATAATGTAACACAGATATATCCACAGGAATCATATTTGCCTCATAAAGTATGGAGCTTCTCATGATCACCATTAGCTAAAATCAACTTTAGTATGTTGCAAGAATCTGAACTTCTACCCTTCTAAATTTTAAAAATACAAATATTTAAAGCAAACATATTTCACGACTGTTTTATCCTATGTAGTATATTACACTCCTAATAAGCAGTGATCTGCCATTTCATTGATTCAGATTTGCCAGTTGGAAGATTTGCCTCATGTGACCTAAGTAGGGAGAATTGACAAATTGACTTCAGTTCCTTCCTTCCCACATCAATTTGTACCTCAATGATTGTTGGTTGAACAAAGAAGTGTGTAGAAATAAACTTGCCTTTCCTCCTGAAAAGGCAACCAGGCCTTACACAAGAGCAAACCCAACCTTTGTTTGCATTCCTGAATCTCAAAAGGCCGGCAGAGATCCCATGGTGATAGCTGTCTCATTCTTAGGGACAATAAATCAGAACTAGACCCTAGCTGTGTCTAGCAGGGCTGATCCGCGACAGCAATGACAATAACATGATTCAGACCAGATCATGCCCAGGAAGATAAGTTCATTAGGAATGACAAGAAGGGAAATGTTTTCGAATTTCTCTACTTCAGTTTCCTCATTTCTTTACACTTATAATATTGGCAGCAACCCAAGTCTCGTGTTTATTATTGATTGATTTTTAAAAGCATGTGAAAATCGCTTTCCTGTGTAAAAGGCTGCTGGAGGCAGTATACAATCAGGAATACAGACAACATTACAATAAACTAAAAAAAAAAAAAAGCAATCAGTACATAAAAGCCAGTTTCTAGCATTTTGTCACACCCTAGTGTGACCAAGAAACGGAACCTGGGGATGCAGGTAGTTAGGAAGATATCAGTAAGCTTGATTGTTAATGGCTGGAGTCACCAGAAGCAGGGAATGGATATAGTTCCAACCTTTTACTTTCTTCCAAAAAATGTGATCAGCTGCTGCCTACTCTTAGGGGGAAAAGTAAAACACTGTACTTGCTGGAATGGATGGACCCATTTTTTATTCAGCAAGACTCTTACGTTCATAGGGTGGGGTCATAGAGGCACCAGCCTCTATAACCCGGACAGAGGCACAACATTGACATAAATGGTCAACTGTGTGATATATTGTGTGATATACTAACATTTGTGTCAGTTTGTGTGATATACTGACATTTATTACAGTACTATTACATTATGTAATATATAATGTTCAGTTTGGAATAATTCAACATGTTTTCAAAAATAATAGGTAGAAAGCCAAACATCAGTTTGTCCAGAGGTTCAGAGGGCACTAAGTAGCAAGGTGGTCCAGATGCAGCCTCATATTGCCTGCAGCCTAATAAAGCACATTCATCCACTGAATACCGCTGGTGCGGGAGGAGAAAATCTGAGACATGTTCATTGGATACAAACAGCCCTCAGACAACTGCTTTTGAGCAGAAGGAGTGTTTTGAATGTCAGTAGCAGTTAATGCTCCACAACCACTCTTAATTCATGCTGGTGCTGACTCCTGGGTGGGAGGGAATGACAGAAACACAGAACTGGGAACCTGTCCTGTCCATAGAAATGATTAGTTGTGTCAGTCTTCCCCAACCTGGTGCCCTTCAAATGTTTTTGATACTCAGCATTCCTGGGAGTTGGAAGTCCAAAACATCTGGAGGACACCAGGTTGGGGAAGGCTGAGTTATGTCCTGCTCGGCTGTGGATTCACTGGGTGGCTTGCGATAAGTATCTGGCTTTCACCCTCAGTTCCGCATATGAAATATAAGAATAACGACCTACTGAACAGGGCTGATGCAGATAAGGAAGATTAACATTTCAATGTACTTTGCATCTATAGACGATTAACATTATGGATGCAATCCTCTGCATGTTTATACAGAAAAAAGTCCTACACCTCCCAGCATTCTGGGAATACTGGGAGTTGTAGGACTTTTTTGTGTGTAAACATGCATAGGATTGTGCCCTAAAGAAAGTTGATGAAGTCATAGATTCTCCCCCCACCCCCTCTTATGCTTCAATCAGTGGTGCAGCTAGGTAATTTTAGACCCTGGACATTTTGGTCTTATGGCTCACCCTCGTAATACAGCCATGTGCATTGCTTCAGTTGTGAAGCACATTTCTGTTCTCCCCATCACCATTCTATGCTTTACAACTGCTTCTTCATTCCTGATATGTTAGAACAACAAAACTATTTGTCAACCCTAATAATAATAATAAACCATTCTGAGCATGTGCAATTTCACATTTTAAACTCACTTAAATCACAGTACCATCATGACCGCAGAAATAAAACGGAGTTTTCTTCTGCCCTTGCTGCTCTCTGGGTGGTCATTTGGGAGGCCCCTGGGCTGTGGGGCCCTGGACATTGGCTCCTTGTTCCAGCCATCACTACACCACTGGCTTCAATCTGTTGGATCTACAGACAATTCCAAGAAAAGCATTTGTTAGGTTCTGAGCCACACTACATGCCTTATGGCTACTGATTTCACATTTTTAAACCCACCTCTCAAAGTGCTTTACTGCTGAGAGCCTTATTGAAGCTGCTATGGCTTGCACTGGTGTGGCACCTTCAGGTCCAGTGTGTGTATGCTGGCTGGTCATCAAGCGAGCACACTGTGGACTAGCCTAACCAGTCTTATGGTCTTACCACAAGGTGTAGTGATGGACACCAATTTGGATGACTTTAAAAGGGGGTTAGACAAATTCCTGGATGAGAAGGCTATCAGTGGCTACTAGTCCTGGTGGCTATCCAGTACCAGAGGCAGTGAGCCTATGTACACCAGTTGCTGGAGAACATGGGTAGGTGTTGTTGTGCTCATGCCCTGCTTGTGGATTCCTGGTTGACAGCTGGTTGGCTACTGTGGGAACGGAATGCTGGACTAGATGGACCCTTGGTCTGATCCAGCATGGCTGTTCTTATGTTCTTACCTGAGCACCTCCAGGCCAATGATAATTTGGAATGGAGATGCACCTACAGAAATTACACTGGTGAATGAAATGAAACATCTCACATGATGTGGCCTGAGAATATACTGATCGACTGGCCTTCTCTTCCTCCCCTCCCTCTATATCTCTCCTGCGGCTGAAGATGAGATCCTAAGGTACATGGGATAGGAACCTGTTTTGTTTTGCTAATGAAATGCTATAAAAGCACCATATTGTACATGATGGTGCTGTATAAACAAAAATAAGATGTTGAACTTATTATAGGTAATTACTATATGAAATTTATAGTGGATATAAAGTAAATATAATGAATCTGGCCATATGCTTATGTTGACTTTCACAGATCATAAAACAATATGTGGTGTATAATAATGTACAGTGAAAATAATGTTTTCTCCTTTCAAGGGACTTATACTTTTCTTACAATTCTACTCATAAAGTACTAAGAAGTTAATTATAGGAAAAAGCTCAGAAAACACTGAAATCCTTCTAGCTTGTAGGGTGGTCGGGGCGGGAGGGGAGTTTGGCTTTCGTAGACTAGTAAAATATATTTAAAATATATTAAAGCCCCCCTGTAGAAGCTTCTTGAAACTTCTACACATTGCAGTTTAAGACCATTCCTTGGGCAGAGAGTAGTATTTTATTAAAAGGCACTGAGGTAAAAAGCAACCAACACAGAGGAGCTATCACAGAAACAGATTGATTCTGGTCCAGCAGGAAATATGCTAGTCCAAAACTAGGCCTAATGTAAATGGGAGCAGCTGTCTCTAGAATCAGTGCCATAAGACCATCTTCAACATAGACTGAATGTGATCCCAGAATCTTCAAACCTGTTGAGGATTCAATTACAGCAAAACAAAGAATGTACTTACTATATGTAGTAGACATGTAAGATGGATTAGAAATACACATCTTAAAGCACATGCATGGAAATAAAATCTACTAAAAAAAACAAAAGAACCTTGGGGTGCAATCTTACGCATATTTAGACAGAAAAAAGTCCTATAGCTCCCAGCATCCCTCCAGCTAGCTATGCTGGCTGGGGTAGGCTGGAAATTATGGGACTTTTTTCTGTCTGAACATGTATAAGATTAATCCTGTGCATGCTTAGACAGAAAAAAGCCCTACAACTCCCAGCATTCTGCAGCCAGCATGGCTGGCTGGGGCATGCTGGGGAGTTGTAGGACTTTTTCTGTCTAAATGTGCATAGCATTGTGCCCTTTCAGTGCAATCCTATACCCACTTTCCTGGGAGCAAGTCCGATGGAACTCAAGGGCACTTCTGAGTAGACATGTACAGGATTTTACTGTGACAGATAATAGATCATATGGAAATGTTAGAGAAAACTGTTTACATGACCTTTGGTATTTTCCAAAGGGATTCCAGTAATACTGTGATTCTAAACACTTCAAATTACTACTGATTGATCTCAGTCAATAGGATTTATCAATGGGTTAGCATGCTTAAAGCTGGAGCCAGCGTGACCTTGATGTACTTTATGGACACTGGAAGCTGCATCAAACTCAGTGGGACTCAGCCCACTGTTTCAGTCTCAGGGCTCCACCTTGGAATATGCTCACACAGCTGTAATGAAGAGAGTTCTCTCACCATGGGGTAACCCATTTCAGCCACACACTAAACATGATAACTCTGAAGTAAGTGGGCTTACTTGGGTGGGAACTATGTCTCATCAAAATCACTTTGATGCACTTCCAAGTAAACATATTTAGGACTGGGCTGTAATTGCTCCATTAGGAGGAAGAGGCACTCTGCATATGCCCAGGAGCTGGGCTTTCAGCACACAAAGTATCACTTCAGAATAGGCTTGAATTCTGGCACCCTTTATTTTATGAAGCTAACCACTGAGCCCATGAAAGACCCAGGTTCAAACCTCCACTCAGATGTGCAGTTGGTGGGGTGGCCTTGGGCACTGCCACCTCTCAGATCTGTTGCAAGGTCAGATGACTTTTTAAAAATCGCAATGCCCTTCATAGACCGAAAGACGGTATAGACCAACGCTTCCCAACCCGGCGCCCTCCAGTTGTGTCGGACTACAACTCCCATCACCCACAGCCGCGAGCTCTTAACCTCCTGCTGCTGGGGATGGTGAGAGTTGTAGTCCGACACAACTGGAGGGCGCCGGGTTGGGAAAGGCCGATACAGACATCACCATGGCAGGCAAGCTGCAAACCTAGACGGTCGGGTGGGGGAAGCGAGCGCGAAATGTACTTCCAAGTAAGGCTGCAAATCAGATTCACGCGCCTCACTCAACTTGCGGGAAAAATGACCGAATTCAGCGGAACTTCCTTCCCAGTAAACACGCCCAGGAGGACTTAGAGCTATAGTCTTGCGTACAACTGAGTTAAAATCGCCTCTGCTCCTAGCAGCTGGCTTGTGTGTGCGTGCTGTTGTTTTTGGGGAACCGCGGAGCGTTTGTGGAAGGGAGAGAGCGGGAGAGAGAAAGTCCTGGAGGCGCTGCAGGAAGTTCAGGAGTTGCTTTCTCTCTCGCCTCCTCTTCTCCCCGAGGGCGCCTTTTTGTTTTTGGCAGCAAGTTCCCACGCGGGAATTCTTCCCCATTCAAAGCATTCCAAGACGGAGGAAGGCGAGGAGGAGGAGGAGGAGGCCGCGGGCTCCTCTCCCAGGACCCCAGTCAAGCCCCCTTTCCCTCCTCCCCCTCTGCCGCCGCCGCCGCTGCTGGAGGGCTGCGACTCCCGGCGTGCAACGCGGGTGCCCCCACCCTTTAGCAAAGAGAGTGGAGGGAGGGGAGAGAGAGAGAGAGAGAGAGAGAGAGAGAGAGAGAGAGACCGTGTGTGTTACATGCCTAGCTAGTGGATGTAACTTTGCTGCTCCTCCGCCTGCTGCTGGTGCTGCGCGTGCAACCAGCCGGGCCCGCGTCGGCTTTCCCGGGAAAGCCGCAAAGCGAGGAGGGAGCGGCAGGCTGCTGGTGCAGGAGGCCACTCTGCGCGCCGGGGGCTTCTTCGCGCTTTCGAAGGAGAAGGAGGCAGGATGCACGACGCCCGGCTGCGCCTCGGGCGGCTCTCGCTGCTGCTGCTGCTGCTGACCGGGCTGTGCGGCGGCGCCATGGACGAGTGCGCGGACGAGCAGAGCGGGCGGCCCCAGCGCTGCATGCCCGAGTTCGTCAACGCCGCCTTCAACGCCACGGTGGTGGCCACCAACACGTGCGGCAGCCCGGCCGAGGAGTACTGCGTGCAGACGGGCGTCACCGGGGTCACCAAGTCGTGCCACCTGTGCGACGCCGCCCAGCCTCACCTGCAGCACGGCGCCGCCTTCCTCACCGACTACAACAACCAAGCCGACACCACCTGGTGGCAGAGCCAGACCATGCTGGCCGGCGTCCAGTACCCCAACACCATCAACCTCACCCTGCATCTCGGTGAGTGGCGCCAGCTGGGGAGGGGCCGGGGTGGACTGGATGACTCTGGGGGAGCCCTCGGCGGCAAACGATCTCTGGAGGGAAGAGGCCTGACTTGAAACGGCCGCATTGCCTCGCCGCAGCAGCGTGTCCGATTTCATTGAGGCAGCAATCCTATACACACTTACCTGGGAGCAAGGCCCATTGAACGCAGTCGGATTTCCTTCTGAGTCGGCACGTATAGGATTGCACACCTTTAACACTGAGTTTCCGCCGGTGCCTCTCCTTTCTTTTTTTGGCTCCACCCACTATCGACACTTCTATGATCCTCGGGGCAGGAATCTTATGAGGTTTTTTAAAAGAAATTGTGCTACCCACTAAAATGGCATGGATGCCAGTGATGCTTAATTGCTACTATTAATACTAGCAGCCAGGTCGGTACCTATAAAAGGTTGCAGCCAGGGTATGAAGGTGATGGTTGTCCTGTGTTTATCCCTAGCAACCAGTCTTTGGAGATATAGTGCTTTTGAACATGGATGTTCTGTGTAGTAATCACATCTGATAGTTGTTGATAGTTCTATCTCTGAGGAAATTTGTTTGATCTTTATAAAAAGCTGTTTAAAATAATGCCTATTATATCTTGTGAGAGCAAATACTGCACGGTTTCCTTGGATGCCTGCCTGGAAGTTCTGCTTACTAATCCCAGATGCTCTTGAAGTGATGATTCAGTGCTGAGGGAAAAGTCTCATTCTGCATGCTCATAATATACATATTACTTGGTCTGAAAACAGGGTTCAGAGCTAAGTATTGCCTCACACTAGGACCTGGGTGCCTCCTGTAGCTCCGTGAAGTATGGGGAGATTATTTTTCCTTTGCCTCCTATTGGGGACTTGATACAATGCTTGAGGGCTGAGGAAGGGCGCAGGAGGACCTGTTGCTAAGGTTCAACTGAGGGATGTACATAGCATTAGTGAAAAAGGTACCTCTAAAGAAGTGCAGAGTGCCTTTATCACATCTAGCCCCAGCATACTGCCCTAGAAACTATCCTCATCACCAGAGGAAAAGACTTTCAGGGCACAACCCTATGGGGATAGGCAGCTGCTTCTGAACTTGGAGGCGACCACCTATCCAGTGCAGGGCAGGAGAAGCATGGAGAAGATAATTCCCTATGTGCTTCTCCTGCCCTACGTTTGTGGCTAGACAGTCAGTTTCGACTGTCTAGCTGCGGGAAGGTGGAGTGGGGGAGGAGGCTGCCAGATGACACATAGGATGTGTTATACCGGCATTTCTGCCTTCCCTGCCCTGAAACGCCCCGTTTTGGCTGCTCCGCGCTCCTCTTCTGAGCGTGGGGCCATTCCACACTGCCTGTGAGGCAGTGCGGAGGCAGGGGGAGTTCTCCAGGAACCGACCTTGGAGCACGGGGTCTGAGGTCAGTTCCTGGAAAACCACATAACCTATGGCCGTCTAGCCGCTGACTAGCGGCCATAGGATTGCTCCCTCCGACACTGCTCACTTCTGAAATTAGGATCACCTGGCACCACTGATGTTTCCTCTACTGAATTTCCAGCAAATAAGGGATGTGTTGCAATTGTATTGAAAGTATATTTACATTGTTTTATTTGGTGTACTTCTCTTTAAACTGGATCTGTCGAAGCTAAGGGGGTGTCCACACACCAACATCCTATGATCTTGGTTTGGTCTAGTGACATTCCCTCCCTCACCCCCATGATAGAAAGTCAGCTGTATAGACTGTTGTTGGGTATTTGTTCTCCAGTTGTGTGTGTGCCGCCCACTCGCTCCCAGCAGTTACATAGGCATGTGACAGACTGAAGCATTTCCCATCTTACATATTATAGAAATCAGATGCTCTGTAACAGCAGCCGCTCCCCTAATTAAAAGAGGCATCTGGACATGTTCTAACTTGTTTTGTCCAGTGGAAGAGATTACTAGCATAAATGGCCTGGGAAATAACTGGTTCTTACCCAATATCAGAAGCTGGCCCTAACTTATATAGTATAAGACATATGCATTGTGTTTAGATACCTTGCCGTGGCCTTTACCTAATGGTCAGGGCAAATGTTGACAGTGGTATAGTGGAGGAGGAATGCAGAAGAGCATAGCTCTGGGACACTTTTTCAGAATAGGAGTAATGACATCCTCTGCAGGAGAACCAGGGCCATCCATTTACCTGGCAAGAGCCTTTCCTGCATTTTTTAAAAAGACGTGAAGGTGATTGTCCTACAATCTGTTAAACAGTTCAAAGTGAGCCTCACCAACATGTGAAATAGGCTGTGCAATACACAGTATTTTAATGTTATTCTCATTAGTATCCCACTATTCCTCTGTTGTGAGATGGCTAGATAGCGTCACTGATGCAATGAATATGGACTTGAGCACGCTCTGGGAGAGAGCGCAGGACAGGAAGGCCTGGCGTGCTATGGTCCATGGGGTCACGAAGAGTCGGACACGACTGAACAACAACAACAAATTCCTTTGTTGAGCTCATGGGTGTGGGTTCCTCCGGTGTATCATCACTATAACCCTATGACAGTAACTTGTTCAGGGACATCCATTGAATTTCATGATCAATTAGGGATGTGAGCCCAGGTCTCCCCAGCCAAAGTTAAACATGCTCACCGCTATTCTGTGACTGTCAGCTAATCTCAATAAATCGGGCATTATGCTATATACTGCTGCTCTTAGGGGTGTCTGTGTGTGTATATATATGAATGACTCCTTTGGGGCATGGCTATGAGGGCTGTCATGATGAGCTCCTGCACTTCAAAATGTATCACTGTGCCACTTAATTTGCATTCATCTTCACAACAGTTGGAGATCAGCAGCTTTGTCCCATTTTTACAGATGGGGATGAGAACGTGAGAGATGGTGATAAGGCCTCCTGGTGAGTCTGTAGGTGAGATGAGATTTGGACTCCCAGGCCTAAGACAGAATGGCCCTCTGGTTAGTTTGCAGAGATTACTCCTGGTATTCAATTAGATAAGGGGTGTCCGGCAATCCTAAATTTGTAGCTGTGGTGACACAGCTGCCGCCAGTACCATCCATCACTTTGTCCCATTACATGTGCTCATTCCACATTATGGAACTCTTCATTTTGAGCAGTGGCTTGGTCTACTTCCACAATGGAAAGACTAAAAAGTCAGGTGCTTCTGTGAGTTGTATCCTTATTTATGGTTAATGTATTGCAAAGTAGAGTGGCAAAAATTCTTACCTTAAGCTTTCCAGAAGCCCCAGTCCAAAAAGCATAGCCGTAGATGGCTTGGGGAGAAGATATTTTTTCAGGCACTCCTCCCTCCCTCTCAATCCCTCTTCCTTTTGTGTTGTGTCCTTTAGATTGTAAGCTTGAGGGCAGGGTATGTCTTATTATTAGTCGTGGTAAGCCACTCTGGGAGCCTTTCTTGGCTGAAGAGTGGAGTAAAAATGCTTTAAATAAAAAAGAGCTTAAAATTTAGTGTGATGAGCAGAGAGTTGGTGTCAAATGATGCAGCTTTCACAGCACTTTCAGTGGAAGCTAGTTCCACTGAGTTCAGAAGGATGTGTTCCCATCTAAGTACATACAGCATTGTAGCTTTGCTGAAGAATTTGGAGTTTGAGAAGTGCAGCCTAAGTAATTTTAATACTAGTTTATTCTTGAATCTTGTGGGTCCTTCTCTCCTTACAATTGTACTGGGATAGAGGGAAGCGTTAGGGTTAGCACCATCTACCTCTTACCCTTCTCTGGTTAAGGGAATAAATACCTGCAGGCAAGATCTCTTTTGCCACCTGCCTGTATTTATAGCTAATTAGACCCTTGTGCCTAAGCTGACATAGTAGATTCCCTTGACTAGACAAGGGGCTTGACTATTGCTCCACCCTTCCCTTTATAATCTCTCACTAGCAGTTTCTTGCACATCTGGCCTCAGTGCTTTTATTCTTAGAGCAGATCTCATTATTCTTTTGCATATCTTCTGTAAAGTTATAATTTCCTCCTCTCACTGTGCTAGTGTAATGTGCATTTTTCTTTTCCCGTACATTGTATGGGGATGCAAGGACTCTTGTTTGCTCTCCTTATTCCTCCCAATGTCACTCCTTATAAATGTGGAATTAACCTTTTCCTTCTCCATCTCTCTGCCCAATCCCACCCCACCTTCCTGGGTGTGTGTGTGTGTGTGTGTGTGTGCACGCGCGCACACACACGCACATTCTAACAAGGAACTAGATCTGCATCATCCTGAGGAGAGGAAATTGGTTGTAAGTCTTAAGACTTTTCAGGTTAAATATTGACTAACTCAATCTACTGAACAGGTCAATGTATAATGAAGACAGAAAAATTAAAGCAATCATTTCACAAAGATTGAAAGCTTTGCAGGGAGTGGAGCAGTGGAGAATGTGCGTAGTATACAATTCCATGTTGCCTTTGTATATCTGGGGACTTGGAATAAACACTTCAAAGGAGTGTTCTGTCTCAGGGTTAAATTGTTGCTTTGTGGTGGTCAAACATAATTTAAATAGGTCACAAAGCAGTTTCACAGTTAATCCCATCGCAGGCAAAGCAAAAAGGAAATGGGCTGTCTCCAAGTGGTAATAAATTGTAGAGGCTGATTTCTGCAGTATCCTAACAGGTTATTCCTCACTGGATTTGCCTTTTCTTTGGTTTGCTTTGAACAATGTGTGTGGTGGAGCTGAGATTTTGAAGTCTGAATGCAAACTTTTAAAAAATGAGCTGGTTTCTTTAATGACAAAGTAATTATTTGACGGGGAAAGCTTTTGACACTTCCTGGCTGCAAATAATCAAATATTTGCGCACCTGTGATGTGGTAGGTATAAATTTGGAGGCCTTTTGTATAACACAATAAATAACAGCTAGGGTAAGGAACTTAATAATAACGTACTTGCCTTGTAAATTCATCTTTTTGTCTATGTACACTAGAGATTTTGGAGAAGGATGTGGATGTTTGTGCTTCTGTTGTCTAGAGCGTACAACAGGAAAAGACTGGGAAACGGTGCGTGATGTGTCACAGTACAGAAGCTTGTTGCCTTGTTTGAAAGGAAAAATGGTTTTCACAAAGTAAGGAGCTGCCTCTTTTTCATGAACTTTTTTTGGTTGATGTTTCTCATGGAACTGGGAGAAAAGGAGGATGGTATGAAAAACACTATCCTGTGGCAACATGGAGAGCCCTGCCAGTATGTGGATTACTTGTTTTGAAGAGGGGTTATCACTATTCATTGCTGGAAGGAATGTACTGAAATAGCTTTCCCCTTCTCAGTTGGTGGTAATTCAGTATGTTTGAGCTGAATTTATATTCTGTTAAGTTGTTACTTTGTGAAATGTTGTTTACCATTTGCTTTCACAGGATACTTTTGATGGCTGCATTGTGTTATTCTGAAGCCTCTTCAAGATGCTGAGTATTGCAAAAAGGTTTTTAATTTTAGTAAGGGAGCTATCCTATCTGGATCAACGGTCGCCTCCGACCCTGGGGGCGACCGCCTATCCAGTGCAGGGTGGGAGGAGTGGTGAGGAGCGGATCTCCTCCTCACTCCCACCGCCCTGCTTTCACGGATGGACAGCTAATTTCGGCTGTCTAGCCACGGGACCTTGGAGTGCGGGAAGCGGCAGACAGTCGACACATAGGAAGTGTTGTACCGGCATTTCCGACTGCCCCGCCCCTGGGAATGCCGCGTGGAGTGTGAGGCTGATCTTCGCTTGCCTACGAGGCGGCGCAGGAGGGGGTGGGGTTTGGTTCTCTGAGAACCGACCCATCCTATGGCCACTGACTAGCGGCCATCGGATTGTGCCCTCAGTGAGTTGTCTGTGATTTGGAAAGTTCTTGGGGGAAAAAAGAAGGATTGGTATTATGAAATGACTGTTGGGAAATACTTCTGAATTGTGTTTTAATTTCAAGGTGGTTTGCTCAACATGGAATGGGTGCATAAGCCAGATTTGCAGTCTTACAAGTTTTAATGTGGGCTATAACTGATGTCTTCAAAACATTTACCTAAATTGGTTCCGCTTCTATTAGCTGTAATTGATAAATAAAATGCATGCAGGAGATGGAGTGATGCACAAGTACAAGTTGTATGCAGTTCCAGAATCAAGGTATGCTACTTGTGGGCAATAATTGCTTTTAAACCTTTTAAGTAGTATTAACAGAAGAGGTTTACCTGGGGCTGTCCTTGAAGGCAGTTCGGAAACTTTAGTTCAAGGGTCCCCAGCGTGGTGCCCACGAGTGCCATGGCACCCCTGGGGACCCCCAACAACAGCCGCAAAGCTGTCCTCCCTGCCTCCTTCAAAAATGTATCTTAAATAAAAAATTGAAAAACTTAGAGTGCCAGGTTTTCCTTCGTATTCCTGAACCAGTTGTTCACCGGGCAGGAAGAAAAGGAAAGAGTTGCTTCCTGGTCCCACCCAATCTTCTTGTGCCCCCATAGATCTTTCACCTTGGCTCTCTCTATAACTCTCCACTCCCTGTCTCTAGCCTCACTATTTCTCTCCACCCAGCCCCTTTCCGTACTATTTCTGTCCCTTCCCCATCCTAGCCTTCTTTCTCTCTCCCCCTTCCTAACCCCTAGTCTTGCTCTTTCTGTCCCACTCATCGCTTTATCTTGCTGTTTCTCTCCACTCCCAGCTTCTAGCCTCGCTATTTCTCACTCCCACCTTCTTATCTCGCCGCTTTTCTCACCCCCATCTCTAGTCTCACTCTTTCTCTCCTCAGTATCCCTTTGCCTTGCTATTTTCCCCTCCCTCCCAGCCCGTAGTCTCGCTATTTCCCCCCCACACACAGACACCTCTTTTGACTACCCATGCCCCGATGGCAGCCATTATGTGACTAGCCACCTCCTCCATGGGAACTATTTTGCGGTGGTGCCCACAGCAGTTTCTCAATTCCCAAATGTGCCCACAGGTCCAAAAAGTTGGTAGGACTATAGTGGCAGGTAGGACAGCAAGACTATATCCAGTCCTTGCACAGTGGTATTGGGGGTCAGTGAGCTTCCTGGTCAATTCAGGGTACTGGTTTTTCCTTTAAAGTCCTGAAAGGCCTATCCCACATAGTATGTGGGAGTGTCTTCGCTCATGTGTACCTCTTCTTCTTTAAGATCAGGGGTCCCTAACATTTTTGGGTCGGTGAGCACGTCAGGAATTTTGAGAGTGTCATGGGCACTCTCTCAAAATGGCTGCCATGGTGAGCATGGCTGGTCACAAGTTTCCCACACAGCAAACTGGTGAGACTATAGGAAAAGTAACTTCGTCAAGAACTGAAGTACAAGGCAGAAGTGCGGTCTGAGGTCCAAAATACAAAACCACTCTTTTGAACCCACAGTTTTCTGCTCCAATACCCATTTCACAGAAAGCGAACCCATGTGGTTCAAGGACAAGTAATTTGGCCAAGAAAATGACTACCGGGCAGAAGTGGGGTTTGAGCACCAAATGCCAAATCACATATTTGCTCTCACAAAGCAAAACAAAACACCAATTTTACAGGAGGCAAACTGGTGATACTTGGAGAAACACACACACCAGGGCGAAACACACACACACACACAGAACAGGCAAAACACTCTCCTTGCTCCCTCCCCCACCATCTAGTCCCTGAGGACACTCTGTCACCCATCCCCAGTGTACTTTTTTTCTTTTCTGGCTGGCGTTGGGCTGCAGCTACTCACCAGTTTTATTTTCTAAGAATGCCTCTGAATAAAAGTCAGGAGGGGCAGGAAGCTTGGTGGAGGCCAAGAGAGGTGCCCACCGGCACCACGTTGGGGACCCCAGTTGAAGATAACCAGGAAAGGCCTTGCACCAAATTCCATCAGTTGCCATCAGTTGCTGTAATAAGAGCAGAAATAATGTGGAGCAGGGACACCTCTGTTTTGGTGCCCACCATATGGAATCCCTTCTCAAAGGAGATTATTTAGTTTCTGCTGGTATTGAAACATCCTTGTTCTCAAATGCTTTTGCCAGACTCCTGATGAATATGTGTATTTTTCTATAATGGTTTTTAGGTCCCTTATGTGTTGCTGTAACTTTTTGTTGTTTGAAAAGCAATGGAGGGAGCAATCCTATTGCCACTAGTCAGCGGCTAGAGAGCCATAAGTTATGTCAGTTTCCGGGAACTGACCTCAGAGCCTGCACTCTGAGGTCGGTTCCCAGAGAACCGACCTTCCTCCCCTCCCATGCTGCCTTGCTGGTAGCTCGGAACGGCCCCGCGCTCTGCGCTTGGAAGAGGAGTGCGGAGCAGCGCAAAAGGGGCATTCCAGGGCAGGGAAGGTGGAAATGCCGGTACGACACATCCTATGTGTCGTTCTGGCAGCCGCTTCCCCCACTTCTGCTGTCTAGCTGCAAATGCAGGGCGGCTGAAGTGCAGAGGGGATGATCCCTCCGTGCTTATCCTGCCCTGCATTGGATAGGTGGTTGCCTCTGAGTTCGGAGGCGGCCGCCTATCTCCATAGGATGGCGCCCTTAGGGTGCAAACCTATACATGCATGGCTGGCTGGGCCATGCTGGGAATTGTAGGACTTTTTGGTGTCTAAACATACATAGGATTGTGCCCTAAGTGTTAATAAATGTATAAACCTAACATTTGTGTTTTTAGAATGCTGATCGTTTTCTATATAGGTGTGTCTGAAATATTCAATGTTATTTTTGTAAGGTACACAAAGCAGGCCGTCTTTACAGAGGATAGGGGTTTGTTGTATAGTTAAAGGCTATTTTTAGCTATGGAATGTTAGCAGTTCAGAACTGAGGTATTCAAAATTTAACTATATTTTATGAGTTTGTCATGTTTGCTTTTTTCTTTTTCTTTCAAGGCCTCGTTACTCTTCTTTATAATTACAGGGCAGGATAAAAATATCCTAAACAAATAAAATATTTTCCTGAAGAAGGTGCTGTATTCATCTTCCCCTTAACTATATCCATAATAACAATGTTTATCAGTCTTTTTGCATGGTAGAGAATGAGCAGTGGAGGCAGATCTGGCCTGAATGGGCTTAGTGTTGCCTGGAAACAGCTTTCTACTAGTGTGATTATTGTGCCAGGTTAGAAGTGAAGAAATTTTAGATAGCTTCACTGAAAATTTCACCCCAGTGCTTGCAAGGCTAAATCTTTCACATGGCTTTTGTTGGCCCTCTTTGTTTCAATTCAGTTGACTTTTCTTTCCGGGGGCTCTGTAGGATGCGATTCACTGTGGGGTTCTTGTATTCTAATCAGACAAGAACCCGATGGAACATGCAACCATCTATGAATATGTGCGGTTCTCACACATGATGACAGAAAAAGTATCAGGGCTGACAGTCTTTTAGCTTTTTCCACAGTACAATACCACTTCTATATATAGATGTCTTTTCCATTAATTTTCTACAGAATAGAATGGGCGGCTTGTTTGCTCTCTGTGTTAAGTAGAGAAAGTTAAAATAAGAGTTTTCCACTAGAACAAGCCCCACCAAAGGGGTGTTTTCATATGTGAGGTGTAAATTAGCTTTTCTTTAAATTTACATGGACTGCCAATTACATTACATTATATTTCTGTTCTACATATTCACCCATGGCATAACTCATATAAGCGAGACTTAACAGGGTGTTTTTACCTATGTGAAAACAGTCCAGGGCAAGTTCCTGTTCTTTAGCAACAGTATGACTTTGAGCTGTCCGAAAAACAAAAAAAAGTTAGATGTCAGAATGTCTTGAACTTGGGGCCCCTTCCTCAATATACTCTACATTCCAGGACCCCCCAATAAAGGGGGTGATCCAAGGACCTCTGTAGCTGCTCTGGGACCCTCTAAAAGCTGCCTTGGAACTCTGGTGAAGCTGGCTCTGCATGGGTCCTTGTTGAGCTGCCATTATTTTACTTCATTGCACTGTAGCTTGGAGGTAAAGGAAAGGCAGCTATGCTTTCGGATAGGGAGTATCAAGAGAAAGCTTGGGCTAAGTTGCCCTGCTGTCACCCTGCAGCTGGAAAGGCTGGTATGCCCCAGCTAGCTCCTCAGCAAAGAAAACTGCAACTGTTCTACCATTAATGGCCAAGCTGGCACTCCCTCATGCCCTGGGCCCCAGTAAAATAATAAAACTCTTCCACAGTTTGAGACACTTGTGTGTTATATTATTTAAATGTGGCTTGTACCAAATCTGTCTCTTCCCATCCTGCAGGTGGAAATAAATAACTTGGCTCACAGGGCTGTGTAACAGATACATGAGATTCTAAATATTGTATATACATAATCTGAAAAGTTATTAAATGAGTGCCTTATTTGTATTTGCAGAATTCAAAGGTAGACTTCCTGATTTCTCCATGGAGCTCAGGGTAGCACACCTTGTTTCTTCTCCCAACCCCACCTCCAGATTATGCTCATCCTGTGGTGATTGTCCCTAAATCTTCCAGTCAGCTTGGTGGCTGAATGTGGATATGCCCCTGAGTTAACCTGGTTGAAGTCCTACACACCAGCCACTAGGGCATGCTGGTTCTGTACTGGAATATGTTCTCTTACTGTTTCCTCCATGGTTGCACTCAGAAAATGTGCATATGTACCTTGCCAGCAACATCTATCCACTTGGAAAGTGCATTATTGGTGCATTTTGTAAACGTACTTTTCAAAGCATTGACATGGGCAGATACTTGTACATTTTCTTGGACCATGTGGAAGCAACTACTGAGGAAACAGCTATCCTACTAGTAAGAGAATGTGTAAAGGCAATCTTAAAGAAATTCCTGTTCGAGGAATGTGAGAATTTGATGTGGTACAGTATAGTATGTGTATGGTACTGGAGGAAGTTGTATGAAGCAATTTCTGAGCATTGAGTTCTAGAAACCTTACTGCCAGAATCTCTCCAGGCCAAGAACTAAAAGTTTTGAGCTACCTTGAGTGGAACTTGAACCAAAGATTCGATACTTGACCCAAATACGAAACATCACAGGCAAATGGGAAGGAGCACAGTTTGCTTTAGGGTCTCAAAGAACTACCACCACCAATAACTCTTTTAAAATAGAATAGTTCTCTCAGGGAACAATGAAGTTAATACAATAAAGTGGGGGGAATGCAGACATATGAAACAGGTGGGTGGCAAGGAAGAATTACAACAACCATGGTGTTAGTTCACTCCCCCACCCTGGCTCAAGAATAACTGTTAATCATTTTCAGTTTTAAAGATCCAACGTCTTTAAAGCTTCACTGTTTGGACATCATGAGGCAATCCTTACTTGCCACAGGTGACCAGGCTGTGAGTGGCTATTTACAAGCCTAAGTTACATTCTATACAGTTGTCCCATCCAAAAATGACCTGTGTGGAAGTTGTGGGGCGCCAAGCAGGAAACAAAAATTCTGGGAAGATCTTGATCCTGTCCAGGCAGTGGCTCATGTCTCCGTAGGTAGGCACATCTTATACTCCTAAGAACTGTAGCTTAATACTTAAGGCTAGAACATCTGGTAGATATAAATCTATTTGACCTGCAGTTGTTGTCTGTCCTTTTCAGTAATGTAACAAAATCTGGACTCATAAAGCCTAGTGCAGGCAATTGGTGAAGAGATTGAACAGTGAATCAAAAAGAGAGCTTCAGCTATTGGGTGGTACGGAAATGTAGAAAGAAAAAAAGTTCAAATCCCACAAGAACTCATTAGGTGTCCTTAAGCAAGACTCACCCTCAGCTCCCCATCTGCAATTTGGGGATAGCTCCTAACCTACTTTATGTTTTTGAGTCTTCTAAAGTTCTTTATAAATGCTAAGTGGTACCACTGTTTTTTTTTAATTATTCAGGCCCTTTTCCACCTTGTACCTTGTACAAGAATATACTTAGCCAATACAACCCACTCCCAATTTAAATGTTGGAGGGAATTAAAAGTAACACTGTAGTTGCTGTTCTGTAACCATAAGCAAGTAATAACCTTTAAATCTAAGCATCCTATTAAAGCATTTTAATATATAAGAAATTGTAATACTTAAAATTGGCGTTGTTTTTAATACTTAATAAACAGAAATGCTTTCTCTGCCCCTTTTTTGTGTCCTTGGATTGAGTGACTTCAGCCAATGTTTGGGATGTTCTGAGAAATCATCATTTGGTGTTCTTACTGCAATAAAAGACTCCCTTCTCTTTAATTTTG
The DNA here is from genome assembly GCF_057233095.1 of Heloderma suspectum. Classification (NCBI taxonomy): domain Eukaryota; kingdom Metazoa; phylum Chordata; class Lepidosauria; order Squamata; family Helodermatidae; genus Heloderma; species Heloderma suspectum. The sequence goes on from NC_139461.1 coordinate 173,755,713, forward strand.
TTACACTTGAGGAGATTTAATTTTAAGTTCTAGTTTTTGAAGTCCTACAAAAGCCCTGCCATGAAGGGTTCAGCCACTTGTAATCAAGTTGGGGTAGGAATCTTGAAATACAAAGCTTAAGCAGATGTGAATCTTTTCTTCTTTAAATAAATGAGTTGACTATAACATAATAGTACCAAGGTGAAAATGTTAACTCTGGGTTATTAGTTATTAATGCTAGGTTGGATAAAAATAATGTTTTTTTGTAAAGGATTTAAATAGATTTTGTTAAATATTTTTTAAAATCACAGATACTGAATTTTTCTCATCTAAAAAGGTAATATAGGTACTATTAAATCTCATAATAAACATGCCCAAAAATGAATTAATGGCTTTGTCACATCGGCACACCCATTTAATTACGTACCAATCAAACGAGGACATTAATTTCAGTTTTTCATTTCATGAAAATGGCTCTGGCCAGCCTAACCACTAGCTCTTGCTTCTTGAAAGTTCTGGGCTTTGAGTTTCTGTTTCTCTGACTAAAGTCACATGTGCAAAGACACAGACTGGATAGGATTGTTGTTCTGTGCTTATGTGGTTGTGGAGCTGGGCCAAGCCAGGCAGAGGAGTTACTTGAGACACAGAGACAATATAGTAGAGTAGATAAAAAATTACAATTTGTTAAAAATTAAAATGTTTATTTTGTTTAAAGTAAATACTACATTTCTCTTAAATAACTGGGTTAACATTAAATCTGGATAGAAGCATGTTAGTCATGCAGTTAATTGTTAAGCTGAGTCTTTGTCTCATTCCTATGGAAATGAGAAGAACCATTTCTCAATCATGGATCATTTCTCAAATATGAATAGTTACGCGCTCCCTTACCAAACATTGGCATTTCATTTTCACCTGATGAAAATAAACAAGTGTTCTTCACTGTAAGGCCTGGAGGCCACTGACAGCTTCCAGTCAACTCAAGTTAAGCTCTCTGCCTCTTTCTCTCCCTCTCTCATTCACTCACTTTCTCTTTTTGTAGTAGTTACTCACTCTCATCAGGAGGGGCTCTTTAACTTTGCCTTGTTTATTTTAGCGGTGGGCCAGCTGCTGTGATCTGGGCTACCTGAGAAGACTTCAGGAGTGGGGAGTCAGGTGGCCTGGTGTCTGTTGCTGTGTATTCCTCCCACCCCCCCAGTCACCCACCTTATAGATGACAATCAGCCAATTGGCTCTGTTGGGGGAAGAGCCCAAGAGGCAAAGAGCAGCATGATTGGCTAACTGCGATGGTACGCTGCACAGATGCTGGAGGTGGAGAGGAAATTGAATGTGTGGACAAGAGAGCAACATGGACCCGATCCATCCCAGTCTAAGGACCACATGAGCCTGTTGCAATTTGACTGTCCAGTGATTTGGTGACTTAAGGCCTTACTTGGATGACGTGGATGGAAAGGAGTGAAAAGGCCTCTAGCCAAGCCGCTGCACAGCTTGGCCAGGGGAGAGGAGAGGGGCCCCCACAGCCAGGGAAAAGCCCCCAAGTGGCCTCTGTGGCAGTGCCTGGAGCCAAAGTGGCTCCTACTTGAAGATCACTGCAATAAACTGTTCTAGTCTGCCCAGTAACTGTCAAACATTGCCTTGACCAATCAGTTGTGACAGTTTCATTTTTATTTACTACTTTGTTTTTGTGAGGATGTGGCTGGGTCAAGCCAGTGTAAAGCAGAAAAGAACAACACTGAAAAGAAAAAGAGGAGACAAAACTGTCCAATGTGCATCTTCCTGTATTCCCATACTAAGGCTGCAATCCTATAACCACTTGCCTTTAACTAAATGGAACTTATTTCTGAGTAGACATGTATAGGATTGCACTGTTAATCTCAAACTATCATGGTTGCTGGTTATAAGAAAGGCTCTATATGGGAATGTTTTAAAGACATTCCCTCTATAGATAAAAAAAGGAAAGCCTGCAAAATATATACAGTGAGACAAAGAGATGAAAGCCTGTTTGTAGGAATGAAACAGAGTAAATAAAATATTGAGTTGTAAATTAACATGGTTTGGTCAGATTCACACTGTTGTTCAGAAAATATATGAAAAAGTTTCAGTGGGGAACTTGATTTAAATTAGTGATTTAAATCACACTTTTCCCTTACTGATTTAAATCAGTGGTTTAAATTGCCTTGATTTAAATGAATCCACCCTGGTCTGCTTTATAGTGTGTGTCTTTTTTTAAATGCATGGGAACTCATTTTTCTACCCTGAAAATAAACTACAGGCCTGAAGCCAAAGGTTTGGCTGGTTCTTTCCTATCAATTTGTGAACTTCAGCTCACCTACCTCTGCCGCTTTTTCTCCAGTCCAGCCATCCTTGCTCTTTCTTTGTTCTACTTCCTCTCACAGATCCTGCTTCTTAGTCTTCTCCGCTGCCTCCACTTCATTCCTCTGGGCCACTCCCTTACAGCTCTTGCTTCCTAGGCTGCCCTTTAGCCTGTTCCTTTTTCAGGCTCTTTCCTCCTTTTTTCCTTGTGCTTTGTCTTTTGTTCTTCTTCCCCTACTTTCGTAGGCCCGTCTGCCATATCCTTCTGTTGGTTCAGCAGCTTAGCCACTGGAAGCAATCTCTCTATAAGCTTGCTCAATTCTCTTTCCATTGTCCAATTTGCCAAACTTTAAAGTAGTAGGTTATAGGAGGAAAGAGAAAGAGGCAGATTTGGGGGCAGAAGAATAGGGGATATTACTAGAGTTCCTGAATAAAGCGGAGGAACTCGCCATGTATAGCACTGAAACTTGGCATTCCAAATGTTAATTGTTTTCAAAAACCTTGAGAGTTTGGAACTTGCTTTGCCATAAAAACCTGTAATTCTCACTGAACTAAAAATGGTGTTCTGCAGAGGATTGCCTCTGTACTGGATATAATAAAGTGAGATGCTTAGGCTGCTTACCTGGAAGTAAGTTGCATTGAACTTGGTGGGGTTTACTTTTGAGTAGACAAGCATAAGATTGTACTATTAGCTAGAACGTCAGCTTCTGTGCTTTAGTAGACAAGTAGGTGATCTCTCTCTTTAAGCGGTTTATTTATTTATTTTTTTACATATCCAAGAAATGAAGGTTAAAAAATTGAAAGAAATATCTCAGCTGAGAACTGTCTCTAACTGTGCAATTTGTCAGGAAATCCTTTGGAGACTTTCTTAAATCAAGGTCTGGGAATAGCTTGCTGAGCACTTCAGTGACTTCACTGTGGTATTTGTGGAGCCCTGAGGGGACTCTATTTTAGTTAGTCTCACAAAGGCTTGATTTACATTTTACAGGTTTCAACTTGAGTAGCTAAGAGATCAGCTTTTTTAAATGGCCAGCAGTTGTTCAGCGCAGTTATATAAAGTTGCTGTAAAGCTCTTCATCTCCGCCATGTACCCTTTAAACCCTTGAGTTTTTCTCTTGATTCCTTTCTCCCTGCATCCCTTTCCTGCAGCACTGGTGCCACTGTAGAAGACCCTTGGGAATACTATACATGGCTGAGCATTTATTTTAAGGGATAGAAGGAGCTGGGGACTGTGTGGCATTTTGCTGTACAAAATAGCTACTATTTGTGGTCTCGGACTGACTTGCCATGGAGGAATTTATTGCTAGGTGCTTTCTAGCAGTCATCTACAATTTTTAATGTTTAGTTATTTCCTGCTTGTAATGCTTTTATAATTTTGTAGACAGTTTGAGGGGGTGGAACTTTAAGATGTGAGTATAACAAATGTAACACTTGATGCAGGCAAAAAGGCTCAATTCAGACATCACACCAAACCATGGTTTGTGCTAACCCTAGTTTAGAACCCAAACAATGGCTTGAGTTTCTAAAACATACAGGCAGATTATGGTTTAGAGCCGCTTGCTTGATTTAATTTTTCTGATTGCTTGCTGCTCAGCTTTCTATGGTGCCTCTGAAGAAAGAGCAGGGACCGTAACCACCAGATTTTACGCCAAAGCTTTGTGCGATCCTACTTCAAATCATGTATGTTGATTCTGGTTAGTCAGTTACAAGCCATGGTTTATCAAATCAGACATGCCAAATTATAGATAAGCTTCATGATTTGGCATGATGGCTTAATTGAACCATAGTGGTGATTCCTTAACCATGGTTAAGGAGTAGTTTATGTTTGCACCATTGTTTAAGCATCCTTAGTGCTAGCCAGAATCCTCAAAACATTTTCAAATCAACCTTTCGTATAAGCCCAGAAAAGTTACTAGGGCAGAAACATCTTCAGCAGCCTGCCTGTCAGTACATTCCTATGTCAGTCAATGGGGGAGAAGGTGTGCACTTCGATTTTCTTATGATTTATGAAACCTTCCTTATCTGGTTGCTTGGAGGGGATTATTGCTCACTACAGGTGAGGGGCTATTTACAACAAAAGAAGAACATAAAAGAGCCTAACTCCTAGTAACGCTTGGTGCCGTTGTACTACAAAGCTGCTTGTGTAGGCTGGATGTGTGTCTGTTGACTTTCAGGAGTCAGCTAAGATGATGGATGCTCTGTCTTGTCACTACTTCTTTGAAATGCAATACAGGGACAAGTGTTACTTGTAAGTATGTGGTTTGCTGAAAGCTGTAAAATTCAGGGTTTGCTGTATTGTGGTTTTTGTTCCGCCAAGTTTTAAAGACCTTGGTGGAATTGCAGTTTAGCCCAGATCCTATTTTCAGTGTATCTTTACTCTTCATACTACGATGCTGTAGATCAGGGGTGGGCAGCTTGTGACCCTCAGATGTTTTGGCCTGCAGCTCCCATCATCTCTCACCATTGGCTGTGCTGGCTAGGGCTGATGGCAGTTGTAGGCCAAAGATTCTGGGGGGGCACAAGGTAGGTCAAAATTATTCCCATATCATAAGTGGAGTTCTGAGCACTCAATCCTGTGCTACAGAAACTTTTGCTGAGAGGCTGTAAGTTTTGTTGGAAATCGTACTATGCTGGCAGAACTCCAGATATGCCAGTGCCATGACAGATGTGTTGGTAGGTCGGATACGCTAACTTTGTTGTGTGTGCTCTCCTTCCTCCACCTTGTGTATGTTGTCCTCATAAAACTGTGCTTGTGAGTGGAATAGGGGTTTTTATCCCTGGCTGATGACTGGCAGTAGCAAAGTTATTTCTGGCTGTGCCACCCGGGCTGATGGGGTGGGACTGCTGGCTCCCTCTCTGTGCGGGTGGCATGTGGGCAGTGACAGTCACTGACTGGAGGGCGTGGCAGACTTTCCTTGGATGCTGTGGGTGTGTCTGCAGTTTTGATGCTGGTTTTGTATTTTCTACTTACGTGTTTTCGTCCTCCTGTCCTGAGCTGAGCTCAAGTTGGATGTAGTGGCTGTTCTGCTCTGGTAGAAGCAGCATTTCTCCAGTCCCAGCATAATGTGAATGTAGGATTGCTCTGTAAGGCAAGACTTGAACCAGGGACTTGCCAGTTTGCAGCTTTGTCTCTTTACTGCTCTGCTCCTCTAGCTCTCATGATTAAAATGTTGATTCCGATCCATTTTGGGGACTATCAGCTGAGTTCTGTGTACAAAGTGCTACAGAATTCATATTACAGTAGTGCCTTTAGGCCAATTCCAGGTCACAAAAGGTGCAAAATTTTGAGATCTCCAGATCTTCTTCATCAGGCAAGCTGTTACAAAATGCAGGTTTTGGAAGGGATAGGGGAGGAGAGAGAAAAAAGGTCTGACTTGATGTTGAAGACTGCATGGTCAGAATTTTAAGATGCAGTGCAGAAATCCAAATTAGGCTCTACTAGGTGGTGGTTTCACGTTGCACCTGGGACTGCCAGGACACGTTCCTGATAAATGGAACTTTATTCAATCACTCCTTTGACTTCGGAGATATAACAGGCATTGCCAATACAACTTCCAAGTCTCTGCAGCCGCAATTGGACTAATAAACAGAGCCCCTGGTGGATCTGAATTAAAAGGGAGTTTTGCAGTACTGCAGAATTGGGTTGCCATCATACTCCTTTGCTAGGTTCCTGGCTGCAGGGAAAACCTCCAGTACTGGCACTCTGTAGAACAAGGGTGGGAGGAAAGTAGATCAAGATATACTAAGAGATCTCCGTGTGAATTTGCAGTAGATCAATGGCAACAACAAAGACATCTCACCTCAATTAGGCAACTGAAATGAAGAACACTTTGGGGAAAACCAGGAGTGGGTTTTTGTGTGAAAGAACTGTGAGTTCAGTTCTGGTACTGAAACGTTCTGGGCCGAGAATGTGCTCAGGCACCCTTGTTTCTTAACTCCAAGAGTATGTCTGTGCCCCTGTTTTGCAACTGGCTCCACTTGGTTGTCCTTGAGGTTCTAGTAAAAAAAAAAAGTAGATCCTGCAAGTCTGAAGGCCTCCCACCTCTTCATAGGGACCTGTGCTTCTACCAGGGCTGAGTATTTGTCCCTTTAGCCTAGTAGTAGAGCCTGGCAGTAGTTCCTCAGAGTTTCAGGCAGAGGTCTTCTAGCCCCTGTGTACCTGATCCTTTTTTAACAGGAGATGCCAGAGATTGAACCTGGAACCTTCTGCATGCAGAGCCGGTGGTCCCTCCACTCTGGCCAACTTCAGGAGCTGTGAGCCATCTCTCAGCGCTGCAGAAAATTTCAAGTGCAAGGCAGAGTGAGGACAGAGGTGGATAGTAGTATCAAATAAAGCTTTTGGTATGCGTATGACCGTCTGTGTGGCACCTCTGAATATTTTTATTCATATCCATCAGAGCTCATTTGATAGTCTTTGTGAAAGTCAGTCTAGCTGGCTCAGTTCAGATTTTTTTTTGTATCTCTTTGGTATGTCATATAATTGGGCCTTCATGGCTCTGTTTAGATTGTCAGAGTTTGGAATGTATCATTTAAATTGGAAAGCAATTTATGACATCTGCTTTGTCACTGCAGTCACATTCTCCCCCCCCCCCCCCGCGCCAATTTATGATTTGGTAACACTTCTGACTCCGTAGTGACTCTGACACAGTAGCAGAACTCTGGACCAGTTCACATACTTACTTGGACAGTGATCATGTGCCCACCATCTACCATACACTGGTCCTAAGGTAACATGTGAGCTGAGGCTAAATTTGAATCTGGGGCATCCCAGCTTACATGCCTAGTCACTATGACCTGGTTCGCACATAACAAACCATAGTTTAATTAACCATGATTTGTTGAATCATGGGTTGTTGTAAACCCGCAACTATGGGTTAACTATGGGTTGTTAACCATGAACAACCCGTGAAGCGAACTCATGGTTTGTTGTGGGTTTGTGAACTGTGGGTTGTTTAAACTATGGGTTGTTACATGCAAACCCGGAATCGTGGGATGCTCATGGGTCGTTTCACCAGGCTACAGAAGCAGTGAGCAAGAGCAGTAAAAAACAACAACATCAGGCTCTTTATATTCCAGTGCTGCAAAGGCATTTGGGATACAGGGAGGGGACAGGTGAATGAGGAGGGAAGCAAACAACCAGGGACTGAGAAAACAACCAATGGTTTGTTTGATCATCTGCCACACAAATCCCAGGTGGGGCAACAAGCCATGTTTTAAATAAACCATGGGTTAGTGTTACATGCAAGCCAGGCTTATGAGTCAGTTCCAATTATATGCCTGGTGACAGCCTTCAGAGAGTTCCTATGAGTTGGTGGTTCCCACACATTGTGTGAGCACTTTTTTATTTTTGTAGGGTAACATAGCCTTGGCAAATTGTTGGAATTGACCTTGTAATGTGCTAGTTCTCTGTTATCCCTGTTAAGGGAAGCCGAACATAAGGCTTAGGGGTCAGGTCAGGACCTTCGGAGGTCTCCAGTGTGGCCTGCAGCAGTCTTACCACACTTCTATTGATCTGCTTTTGGAGCAGGAAGTTAATGTCCTTTGTTGGACAGAAGAGATCATTTGTCAATAGCTGCTACAATAGGCTACTGTAGCAGCCACTGGCAAGTTTTGATTCCTATTTAATGACTTTTGGGAGGTGGAGATGCTTGTCTTGGGAAGGGTGGACAGAACATAGGTTGGTAGATCTTTAGGTGCTTTGTAGGAAATTGGCAAACGCTTCTGTCCCATAGATCAGATTTTTTTTCTAATCCTTTCATGTCAATTAGTCTACTAGGAGACCCCTGCATATCTCCCAGGTATAGGACAGAGGTGAGCAAAATGTAGATGTGGATCTCTGGGCCATTAGCAGTAGATCGACAAGGGTCGACTCTCAATTGTTTAACAACAGCAACAACAAAATGACTTTCCCACCTAAATTAGACTGCTGAAATGAAGAAAGCTTGGGGTATCCAGAAGTGGACTTCCATATGGGGGACTGAGTACCGTTCTGGTATTGAAAACAAATTCCTAGGCTCAGAATGTGCTCAGAAGCACTTTTATTCTAAGTGTATGTCTTTTGCAACTGGTTGCGGTTGGTGGAGCTTGGAGTTCACATAAAGAACAAAGTAGATCCAACAAGCCTGCAGCCTTCCCATCCCTGCCCTAAAATACACCAAAGTGACTATATATAACCTTCTGGTTGCTTTTAAGTCTCTTTTAAGAAAAAAGACTTAGAGCTGCAGTAGCAATTTGGAATTTTCTCAATTTAGCGTCTTAATTGATATTGATGCTTTAATTGATATTTTCAACAGTGAAAATTTATAGGTGTGTCTCCTGGGCAACTAATTTGGATCTCCAGCTTGATATGAGTGTGACATCTCTTTTTTCTACAGTGAATGCTTGTAATTATTTTAAGGCTTTGCCAACTAAAGAAATATCCTGCAATCCTATACCCACTTACCTGGGAGAAGCCCCATTGAACTCAGTGGGATTTAATTCTGACTAGGCATGCATAGGATTGCATTGATAGAAGGATTGCACTCCCCTTAGAAGGAAGCCTCCGATTTCGGAGGCTTTTGCATATCCATTCTTTGCAGGCAAGGTGTGAGGGGCAACTGAGGTGATTTTCGCTTCTCCATCGTCCTTTTAATTTTTTCCCCCTCTAGATGGGCCTTTGAGCCCCCTCCCCTCCCACTGAAACATCCCCTTTTCCCTTCCTCCAATGCCATATTTGCAACCTCAGGAATCAGCTGGCACAGTTCTTTCTGTGGCAGCTGCGAGAGAATGGGGGATCAGAACTCAAAGTCCCCCTCCCGAAGTCATAGCACTGTGTACAGCGTTGGGGGACTGATGGACTCTTAACAATCCTATGGTCCCCGGAACACTCTCCCAGGGACCATAGGATTACTCTCTGAGTTGCTTAACCATATGTGTTTTAATCAATTCAGCATATAAATCTGCGTACACTTGCATATGCATACATAATTTTAAAGGAATAAAACATACTCTTTGTTTTTAGGTAACAACTTGATAGGGCATTTGCAGGAATTAGAATGGAGTGGGCAACTTATGGCCCGCCAGATGTTTTGGCCTACAGCTCCCATCATCCCTCACTATACTGGCTAAGGCTGATGGGAGTTATACATCAAACTCTTCTGGAGGGCCACAAGTTCCCCACCCCTGAATTAGAAGAAGCATTCTATGTGTGAGAGGATGCCGTGAAATGCCTCTTCTAAAATGGAGGCTTCCTCACAACTTTTGTGACCACTTCTATGTTTAAAAATAATTTGATAGAAAATCTGCTCCCAAGTCATTTGGGACACCTTTTTAATTGACCCAAAGACTAATTACCTGGTTTAACTCAAATCAGCTAAATATTTTGGCTTTTATAATGTGTCAGGTTAGTTTATAACTCTATACACAGCCAAGGAAGAAGAAACACCATCGGTGCTGTTCTCTTAAGACTGTGGTTGTTTGGTCACACATGGGGCCTAGAGTTCTGGAAATGTTTCTCTCCCACCCCCTGAGTGCTCTCTGTAGGCATGAGTAAACTGATTAAATTATACGAATCACTGCCCCTCTGCTTTTTAAGCAGGCTGGTTATACATACATCTGTATATACGTTTACTTTCTCACGCCTCAAGTGGCTTTTTTCTTCCATGCTCAATCTCTTCCTTGCTGTGTACTTTTCTGAGCAGAGGTATTTGGGGAATTCTTTAGGCTTAGTACATTAAATGTGTTCAGAGGCTTGTAATGTGGTGGGTGCATGGTGTCTTCTAGGAAAGACCACAGGGGATCTTGAGTATATCAGAAGCACATTAACTTCTCAAATCTGAAAGATATGCTGCTGGGCAAAGGGTAATCTTTAACTTTGGTAAACAGTAAGGATAGATGTGGTGGTGATGTTACAAATTGCATCAAGTGTGTGTTTTAAAAAAAGAAGACCCCCCCCCCGACCCCATCACCTTAAAATGTATATGGGGAGTGGTGTCGTATTCTGTAATGCCTTCAAGCGAATAGTAATCACTTTTTGTCTGTTAGCGTTTAGCATAAACAAAGCAAACTGGCTCATCTGTTTAGAATAAAATCTGGTGATGGGAAGAATGGCTGTTTAAAAACGTACACACACCACCAAGGTTTGAGCTGGTTTTCAGTAACCTTTGTTACAGTACTCTTTTTGTATGTATGATGTGTTAACTTGAACTGGTGTAGTGTTCAAAATGGGACCCATGGGCAGGGCCAGTGATGGGTGGAGGCCAGTCAAGTGTGCAAGGACGCTCCTTTTATCTTTTTCTTCCAGCCCTATTTGCACACATCCACTCCTCCATCAGGATGGTAGGTGGAGGGGATGTTTTCGAGTTCCGTCTCACATTTGCCATGAACTTACCATGTGACCTTAGCCTCCCATCTGCTACATGGAGATAATACTGATCTACAATACAGGTCTCTTGTATGTATTACAACAAGATAATGCAAAGACATTATATAAATGGAAGGGGAAGGAGATCAGTTCAGCAGTGCCAGAATGAAGAGATAACAGGTGTGTTAAATCTGCTTGGGCCCAAACTGATCTTACCTTGCGGAGGTGGAGGTGAAGCAACCTTTTGACCTTTGGGCAGAAGCCCGAATGTTTTTTCTCTCATCTCTGTAGTCACAGTGCAATTCACAGTTGAAGCACTTTCTTGGAGGGAGGGGGGGGAAAGTAACCTGGATCTGCTTGTTCCCCAGGCTCATGCTTGGGGCTAGACTGGCCTTCCCCTTCCTTGTGGGATGGTTGTGCTGATAAAGGGCTTCTTCACATAGAGTTTTTATCCTGCTGTTGAGGTTGGTGACTCACAGACATTTGTGGGTCCTTTAGATGACATTGGCAACCTCCAGGGCGTCTCCCACACAAAATGACCTTTATCTGATCTTTTAAAGATTGGAGATAGTGAGCTGTCAAGATATTGCACTTGAGTTCTGCTTGAGTTCCCTCCATGAAAGAGGAAAAGCTGCAATAAGGAGCTAGATCACAGCGCCATCTAGCTGCTGCATAATGAAACATATGGAAGACTCAGATAAGGGGAAAGGAAGCGTGTGTAAAGAGAGACCGTCTTGATCCTGCATTTAAAACGGAAGCAGAAAGCCCCATTTTAAATGCAGGATTTTAGGCTGGTGTAGAGATGCTCAGAATGGGGGCGGGGATGATGACAAGCATATATGCTGCCCTGAGCTCCTTGGAGGAAGGGTAGGATCAAAACATAATGTATAAGACTCAAACAGAGGAGGAGAACCTTTTAGAGTTGCGGGGCTGCATTCCTTCAGGGGCAAGTGGTCAGGAGTTGCACACCAGCAGTGGGCAGGGCCAGGCACATGTGTGTGGGGACATCCTTCTCTCTCTTTCCACACACCCATCAGGATTGTAGGTGGAGGAGAGGTTTAAATCCACCCCCTCTATGTCCCCCCCTTGCTGCTCACTGGGGAACAGCTGAGTAGCGGGGAACAGGTGGCTGCACAGTCCTTCTGCAGCTGTGCCCCCTCTTCGGTGGAGAAAAGCTGAGCAGTGGCACACCACATATCCCTCTTTCCTGGTTGCTCAGATGTTTTTCAGACTGTTGGTTCCCCTTCCTTGTAATAAAATAAACACGTAAGAGAGAGAGTGGCTCTTACCACCCAGTGAGCTTCACTGCTGAACATGGAATTGAAGCCATGTCGGCCATGCTGAATCCTGACTAAAAGCATTCTGAGCAGTGAGTGAGTATGTCTTGGGAGTGGTTTGCATGGTAAAAAGCTGTGTTCCCATAGTAGAGACAAAGGTTGTCCATCCAGGACAGAAATGGTTGGCTGTGGTGTTTACCAAGTAAGCAGTTTGTAGGGGAGTAAGTTTCTCCATTAGCCTAGATTTCATTGAGGTGGTAAGCCTGTGTCTGATCTGTACTGCTTCCATCTGCAGGTGGGACTTGCATGATCAAATGTTCTACCATACAAAAGTAAAATATAATCCTTCCTCTTAGAAAATTAGAGTGTCAGGGAAAAGGCTACTTCTGTCTAGTTTTGTATATGGAGGGAATATTTTTGTGTGTGGATGAGAATTCTATCCTTCAAGCTCAGATACATATCAAGTCTCCCATGTCTGTAAAATCTGGGAGAAAAGCAGGTGAAAATGGATTTCATTACTTTTGAAAGCAGCTGTGATGGTGTAAAACTGTGCATATTAGTACTGGAGTACATCTAATGCAGCCCTCTACAAGTTGGTGTCCTCCAGATGTGCTGGACTGCAACTCTCTCAATTCCTAGCCAGCATGGCCAGCCATATTGGATGTGTATATGAACATTTTCAGGACTGTGTTTATGTTGTGATTCTGAGTGAGCATGGAGAAATAACAGGCTGTGGTATTGGGCACAGAATTCAGCTTCCTGAGAGATCACAGTTTTCTTAAATGCACACAGAGCCACAATTGCCACAAAAATAGACTTGATTCGATGTGGCTGAATAAAACATTCCATAGCTGTGAGCTTCAGTGCCTGATATCTCCTTAATCTATTACAGGGGTCCCCAACCTTTAGGTGCTAACTCAGGTTTGAGGACATGTGAAGTGTGTAAAATTGGGACATACATTCCTATTTATCTAAATCCTCCCATCTGTTTCCCTACCACATCAAGCATAAATTAAATGTTACTCTTGGGTGGATGATTATGGGTATAGCGGTCCAGTGTATATCTAGTGCTGACTCCCTGCAAACCACGGCTCTGCAGATCAGGACCCAGACCCAGAAATGTCTGGTGGGTTCTCTTCTTCCCTCTCCAAAGCAATTCCTTCCCTTCCCAGCATTTGCCGTGGTTTGTATAGTAAGCGCGCTGGTACAAACCACTAAATGAAAGCTTGCAACCATTGTTTGAAGTGTGTTTGGGAACCACGGTTTGTGGCGCTAACCAGGAGTCCTCAACCTTTTTGGACCCATGAGTGCATTTAGGAATTTGAGATACTGCTGTGGGCACCACCACAAATGCCTAATCAGTGAATTGCCATGTTGGCATCTACCTTTCACATCTGTGGATCTTAGGCTGTGCCTTATTCAGCAAAAATCTTTGCTTCGTGTCTATTGGACACCACAACGTCTCTTTAATAAGGGATTGTCTGATTCAGCTAATTGTTGGAAGTGCAATACACCTATTGCTTCTTTTAAACGTACGTTTTGGCAATGTCCCGTAGTTGCTTCTTTTTGGAGGGACGTTATTACACAGATACATTTTGTACTGGAACAGTCTTTAATACTCACTTATGTACACGCTCTTTTAAATTATTTACCTGCTTCATGGAAGTTCAAGAAATAGTCAGCATAAATGGATTCTCTGCACCCTTTTGACAGGTAAAAGACTGATATTACAACATTGAAGATTAAACAACCTTGTATAATGCAGTGGATTGAGGACCTTACAACACTATCAGTATTTGAATGGATGGCATATAGACACCACTTTCAAATGGATATTTGGTCTGCTTTTGTTGAAATCTATATATAATTGCTCAGAAGTTGTATGCATGTAGGTATATTATCCATGTATGTATATTAAAAAACAGAAAAAGTTTTTACAAAAAGGATGCCCATGGGCATCATGTTGGGGACTCCTTTGCGGCGCCATTGGAAGGCCTGTGGGTGCCATGTTGGGGACCCGCACCCTAATGCATGACTAACCAACCCAGATGGCACAAATGATTGCTTTGGAAAATTGTGGGCTGTCCTTCAGTAGAGATTTTTAAGCAGAGGCTGGATGCCCAACTATTAGCGATGCTGTAGTAATGGATTTCTTGCATTGGTAGGGGGTTGGACTAGATGACCTATGATGTCCTTTCAGGCTCTCTGATTCTATGAAATGCGGAATAATTTCTGCAAAATAAGAGGAATATTGCAACTTTGCAGAATTTATACAAATTGCAGAATTCTACATAATTTGGATCACCTGGGTGCAGAGTACACAAACACACCCATGGACCTTGAAGTTGTCATCTTATAAATTTTGTTTTCCTGTGTGATAAGGCTATCATGTTCCTGAAACACTACGAGAAGGTCATTGCATACAGGTGGTGGTGGTTTGGTTCCAGATGGAATAAATAGTTATTTTCTTTGAAGCTGATTTCTAGCTGCTGTTTCAGCGACTGACATCTGTATTATTTCAAGAGATTACAGCATTCCAGGAAATAAGTTAACTGAGTTTGTTGAATACCACACTCCTTTAGAGACCTATTGGGTTGTTGGAGGTTTTTTCCCCTTTGTTAGGTAGAGATAAAGCTGCTATTAGTGCCTTTTTATTTGTAATTAAGAGAAAGTTACACACACACACACACACACCCCCCATAGTAGTGAAGGGGCAATCTACCACCATCCGCCTGCCCTGTAGAGTCCCCTTAGAATTCAGTGTACTGCTGTGCCCCTCCCCCACCCCAGTTTTGCCCAAAAGAAGGCTGTTGAATTCATATGTCATGGTTCATTGACAGGTCAATTAAAAGCAGATGAACAACAAGCAGGCTAAGGCTACCTGCATGGTGGTATTTGAAATACAGATTTCTTTTTGGAAGGATGTTTGTGTTCTTGTTGTAGTACATATCGCCTCACAGTGGAATCTCACAGCTGTTTGGACCAGCTGTGATGCAGCTGCAGGAATATCTGTTTATGGTATTACAATTGCTGTTGGAAACATGATGTTTGTTTACAAGTCTCACAGAACTATTTTGCAAGTGGTTGCTGCTTCTCTGGTGCTGATTTGAAATAGTTTGCAAGAGGACATTGACATGGTGCATCTGTATTAGGAAAGCTTTAACTCCGTTCGGATGTGCTTGCCCTTAACCATTCCTCCTCTCTTGGCAGAAAGTTTTCCGTTTTAAAGAATGTATTGTTTTCACAATGAAAACAGTCAAATTGAGCAATTGGAATGGATGTAATACCAGTCAAATCTAAAATCAAAGATTTAGCTAACTTTTTCAGGTCACTGTCCCTAAGAAGCACATATATATGTAGTTATATGAACAGCTCTTCAGGCATGCTAAAACTAGTATGTTAAAGAGTCTTCCATGCATTCATATTTTTTCTTAAAATCTAAACAATGTAAGGGAAATGTATGTTATTGATTTGTTATGACTTCAAATATGTACAAGTATTCCAATAAAAAATCCAAGTAAAGCTCTGAATTTGTTTGAACATAACATTTAAGCTACACTAAGTGTGCATGATTGATTTCTCTCCCCCGCCCCCCGAAACAACCGTCAATTCAGCTGTGTTTGGTAAAACATTTGAGAGAACTATGCAGCACACAAAATTAACATCCAAGTACTTCAAGGATGACAGTGTCCAGGTATATAACGGGAAGCGGACAATGGTCGCCTAGGACTGGGGGGACTTGGCAAGCTAAGAGCCAAAGGCCAAGAGTCTTTTGGCTCTTGCCAAAGGCTCATGCCTCTGGGCAAGCACTGAGACTTAAGTACTTGAAACCGAGGGGAAAGAAACAGCTACTGTGAAGAGCCACAGATGGTGTAACAGCCTTTCCAGCAACTCCTCCTACAATATGGCGTTAACATGGAAGTTTTGTTTAGTAAATATATGTGAAATAAACATGCTGAACAAGATCTCAAATCTTTTAGGTGAAAAAATTCTGATTTAAAAACTTTCTGGAAAGAAATTACTGGCTGCTGCTATCCTGTGATAAATTTCTCAGATTTTCTCTTCCTCCATCACCAGTATTCAGTGGCTGCATGTGCTTTACCTTATCAGGCTGCAGGTACAGAGTCAATGAGATGTTGCAATACTGCCACTCTGCCTGGCTTGTTACCCTTACCAGGCCTTTGAACAAGTTAATACCTGGCTCTTCCATCTACCAACATACAAATATGCTTAACTGTTCCATACTTGGGGAGAAAAAACATTAGCTCAATAACAGTCAATCTTGCATGTTAGTCCACCTTCTGCCCCTGTCCTCAGGACAGCTGCCCCTGTTTCTCCACCCTAGTTACACTACTACCCAGTGTAATTACATCTATTTCTGCTCTTCTGAAACTTCTCTGTGATCAGAGTATTGGTTGAGTGCACATCCTATAGGCTTCATTAACCATGGTTTGTTGCTTTAGCCATGCATTGCCTTGTAGATAAGCAGAAAAACAGTGCCCTGTTTTCCCTTTTTCTGGTTTGTTTCTCTCCCACCCATTTGTCAGCCTTTGGAGCAATTTTGGTTTCAGGCTGCACTTGCTGGGCACCTCTGTTTCAGGGTGGACAGCAGTGCAAACAAGCCAGGGATAAGCTGTGATTCTAGGTTCAATTATCATGATAAGCTATGGCTTAAACAAGCCAGACTTTGATCTGGTTTGGATGACATGGTGTGGCTTGTTGTGGGTTATTTAACCCACAATGAGCCACTGTGTCTGTGGGTGCCACTTTGCATATTCAACCCCTGCTTGGGGTTTGTCGTGTCGTGCGAGCCCAGCATGCACTACAGCCTCACCGTAAGCTAAATAACCCACGATAGGCTGTTGTGTCATATGAACCGGCCCATTATAAGTCAACAACAAACAGAATGGTTTCTCTTGGTGGTTTGTAGCTGGTTAACAAACCATAGATTGTTTGTGGGGATGACTTCAGATAGAATAACAAGCCAGATCTCAACAGACTACACCATAGCTATGTGTTGTGTGTAAACCAGGTCATAGTATTAGCAAGCTATGCCCTTCACTTCATGAGTTTTGTTAATAATTTGTTTACTTCTCTGCACTGGATTTGACTCTTGAGTTTTCCTGATTATGAAATGTTAAGGATAGAATTTCTGAAGGATGGCTTAGCACAACTTTCACATGTGCATGTGTGTGTGGACTGAAGAGTCAAAACATGTTTGTTTTTAAGTCCTACTGTCTCTCCCCCCCCCCCCTGCTTCTTAATATCCCTGTGCTTAAAATGACAGCCCTAGGGCTGCTGTGCATGAGATGCAATTTCTTGCACATAAGCCACTTCCATGTAGGAAATTGTGTGAACCCTATGGGACCAGTTTGGATGACAGTATCCTGGCTTAATGAACCGAGATATACATGAGCCTTTTGCCCACATGCTCCATTTTTTGCACTGCCCCATCCCTCCTCCCTTCTCAGCATGGTGTGAAAAGTCAGGAAATCTTTAAGTTAACTGTACTTTCTCATTGCATCTGAACTGGGAAACTTTGGTTACCAGGCTCATTACTATCCAGGATCTTAAGGTATGATTTGAAGTTGGTTTAAGATTGTGGCTTGTTCTGAACCAGGTAACCATGGTTTCTTGGGCTGGATGTAAATAGAAACTAATGGTTAATTGAAGGTTTCTGGGGTTAATTGTAGCACACTGAGGAGGGAAGGGGCTGCATGTGCGAGCACAAGGCTTATTCATATTTTAGCTTAGTAAGCTGGAATATCATCATCTGAACTGGGCCATCGTGGAGCTCATGTGAATAAAGCACAAGTTCTGCTTTGCTGCATGTACATTTGACACCCATAGGTCTTGCATGATGACATACATGCAGGATTCCATGTAGAAATTGTCTTTTGTGTGAAGCACCCCTACATAACTGCTTCTTCTGCTAAAAACTGTTAAAAAATGATTGTGTTAAATGGTTTATGGCATAACCATAATAAACCATAAATGGTTTATGGACAGGTTTATGCCATCATTTGATCCTTGCCCATCTTGGCTCATTATGAGCTTCAGAGAGAGGCTGGGTGAGGGGATCGGGGCGGTGGTGAATGCCTCCCTTGAGGAGGAAGTGATGCCATCAGCCCTCAAGGAGGCAGTGATAAGACCGCTTTTAAAAAAGCCCTCCTTGGATCCCCAAGTTCTGAACAACTTTTGCCCAGTCTCGAATCTGCCATTTTGGGGCAAGGTGATTGAGAGGGTGGTGGTGATGCAGTTGAAGGCACACTTGGAAGAAGCCAATTATCTAGATACATTTCAGTCGGGCTTCAGGCCTGGGCATGGGCAGAAATGGCCTTGGTCACCTTGGTGGATGATATGAGGAGGGCTCTGGATAGGGCCGAATGCCCCTTCCTTGTTCTCCTCGACCTCTCAGCAGCTTTTGATACCGTTGACCACGGTATCCTCCTGGACCGCCTGGAGGGGTTGGGCATTGGAGACACTGTGTTACGGTGGTTCTGGTCCTTCCTCTCCGGCAGTTACCAGAGGGTAGCACTGGGAGAGGAGGTTTCGGACCTGTGGCCGCTGACTTGCAGGGTGCCACAGGGTTCCATCTTCTCCCCGATGCTATTTAACATCTATGTGAAGCCACTGGGGGCTATCATCAGGAGGTTTGGGGTGCAGTGTCATCAATATGCGGATGACACGCAGCTCTACCTCTTGTTCAAATCTTCACCAAGGTTGGCGGTAGAATCCCTGTCCACGTGTCTGGAGACAGTGAGTGGCTGGATGGGGAGGAATAAGCTGAAGCTGAACCCTGACAAGACTGAGGTACTTTTGGTGGGAGACAAGAGGAGGTTAGGGGATGTTGACCTGGTGTTGAATGGGGTACAGCTCCCCTTGAAAGACCAGGTCCGCAGCTTGGGGGTCATTTTGGACTCCCAGCTGTCCATGGAGACTCAGGTGTCAGCTGTGAGCCGGACAGTGCTGTACCAACTCCATCTGATACGGCGGCTGCGCCCCTGTCTTTCCGGCCATCTGCTCCCATTGGTAGTACATGACCTGGTCTTCTCTTGTTTAGACTACTGTAATGCGCTCTACGTGGGGTTACCCTTGAAGACGGTTCGGAAGTTGCAGCTGGTACAGAATGCGGCGGCTCGCCTGATTAAAGGCAGCCACCGGCGAGATCACATCACTCCAGTGCTGAAGGAGCTGCACTGATTACAAGTTGTTTTCCAGGCCAAATTCAAGGTGTTGTTTTTGACCTCTAAAACCCTATATGGTTCCGGCCCAGCCTATCTCAGGGAGTGCCTCCAGCAACACTAGATAGGCCACTCAACAAGATCAGCCTCGGATGGCCTTCTCTCTGTCCCATCAGCCAGGACAGCTAGGCTGGTGAGGACGAGGGAGAGGGCCTTCTCTGTGGTGGCCCCCATTTTGTGGAACTCCCTCCCTAAGGAACTCCGCCATGCCCCCTCTTTAACGAGCTTCCACCACGCACTAAAGACGTGGTTGTTCAAGCAGGCATTTGGGGTTGGTTAAGGTAATTTTAGAAATGTGATGTTTTCAATGTTGAATTTTATTATTTTGGTTTTAATGTTGTACATCGCCCAGAGTGGCTGGGTGACCAGCCAGATGGGTGGTTAATAAATTTAATTAATAAATAAATACAATTTGTTTGTATCCAGGGTATGGAAAGGACTGACTGGCATGGGTATTACATAGTAGAATTAATAAGAGCTTTGAGTTTGTTAATGTGTACTGGTAAGGTTACACTGTGCCTGACTAAACAGCCAGGGCGTTTTGAAAGTTGCAGCAATGCTGGAAATCCTCGTCTTTTATCCTTCTTGCAAATGCACAACTAATCAAATTGTTGTCTAGATTCTTGAAACTGTCCCCCGCTTTAAAAAGAGAATGAGAAGAGCTTCCTTCCTCCTTAACCTGATGAGTACACTACATATGCTGTCCCATAAACCAGTGTTTTTTAAACCTTCTGTCTTTAGGGAATCTTTTCATATCAACTTGTCTGCCAGGAAGTCCTAGTACAAATGCAAAGGATTTCAGGTGACGTAGGACAGAGGTGGGCAAAAGATAGATGGGGATCTACTGATTTGCCATAGAGCGACAAGAGTTTCTGGCTGTCATTTGTTTAACAGCAGCAAAAAAAGACTTATTCCACCTAAACTAGTCAGCTGAAATGAAAAAAAATGTTTGGGATAACTGGGAGTGGACCTTTGAATGAAAGGACTGTGAATTCAGTTCTGGTACTGAAAAGAAATTCCTAGGCTCAGAATGTGCTCAGAGGCACCCTGTGTGTGTTTCATTCTAAGTAGGGATGGGCAGATTCCCTACCTTCTGGTCCGTGGGGGAATCTGCCCGGGCGGAGGGGGGGAGCCATTCCTCCACCCAGAATCCTCCAGAGTGGCTCCATGTCAGGAGGATTCCGTGGAGCCACACACCGGCTCCATATCTCTGGTGATACGGTAATGGCAGCCGCCATTCCCGTATCACTGGGAGGAGTACAGCCGCAAATGGCATAGTGGATGCCACTTGCGGCTGTAAAGCAATTAGTTTAACCTAAATGCAGCCGTAAATGGCTGCAGTTAGGTTAACCTAAGGACTTTACGGCCGCAAGTGGCATCCAGTATGCCATTTGCAGCTGTATTCCTCACAGCGATACGGGAATGGCAGCCACCATTACCGTATCGCAAGTGGTTCGGAGTTGGAGTGCCGTTCCAGAGGGAATCTTCGGGAGGCAGAGGTAAGTGATCCATTCCACCGTGGATTCTGGAGGCTGGATTCAAAAGAATCTGGCCTCATTTGGGTCCGCAGCAGAATTCTCTGCCATTCCTAATTCTAGGTGTGTGTCTTTTGCACCTGGCTCTGGCTGTTAGATCTTGGGGTTCAAATTTAAAAGTAGATCTAACAAGCCTGAAGTCTTCCCATCCCTGATGTAGGATGCACTCTCATTTGGCCACTTGTGTCGGGCCTGTTGCTTCCTTTAGAATACGACCTAGAACACACCCAGCATCATTTGCACCAAGCATTGCATAGTTGTGGTGGGTAAATTGACATTCAATGAAGCTTGCTTGTCATTCCTGAAATTTTCATTGAGGAATCCCTGATAAGCTTCCAAGGAAACTCAGAGTTCTGTGGAATACAGTTTGAAAACAACTAACGTTTTGGACTATAATCCCCTCAGCCAGCTTGACCAATGGTCAGGGAGGATGGAGTTGCAGTCCAAAACATCTGGAGGGCACCACGTGCTGCCATAGGAAGCAGGCGATAGCATTCATTGGACCACTTTCTCTCTTGGTGTAGGTTTTCATAAGATGTCTGCATGCTTTCATGTTGCGTAATCTTAGAACAGTGGGAAGTGGTTATACAGAAAATATTGGTGTACCTGATTCTGTACATGGCTATGGGCTTGCCAAATAAAATTTTTGTATCACATTTGTATCTTTTCCTTTCTCCACGAATGCTGTACTGATCTCATTGGGGTTGTCTCACTTTGGCCTCACTGCAAAATGAGTTGATTTTAAAACGTGCACCTTGGCAAACTTTCAACCCATCTAACTTCTAAGATTTTTTTTTAAAAATCAGAATACATGGATGTTGTTCCAAGCTTGAAGTGTAAGTGGGTGATCTGCTTTCATCACCAAGTTTTGAAAAGCTAGGCTCTAAGTTTTCTTAATGGAGTAGGATTATTATTTTTTTCCTGTAGTGATGAGTGATATATAAATCAGCAGAAAACTGTCTTAGATAGGAGGCATCTGTTGCATAAAGTAAAAGTGGTTACAGAAAATGTCAGTTAAAACTGAAGGTGTATGAAACTTTGATAGTTCCTGCTAATTGACAGAAGAGGTTAGTGCAGAGCTCTTACTGTAATGAGGTCTGGTTAGCTATCCTTTGTGCTAAGAAAGAAAGAAAGAAAGAAAGAAAGAAAGAAAGGCTGGAAACTCACCCTCTGTAGGGAATGGGTAATTCTGATGCAACTCTGCACTGGATATGCTTGCCCTGGGAGTGACTGAATTGGAGATGCAAAGGAGTTATCCATCTTCAGAGGAGGTTGCCCATTATCTATTGGCATATCACTCCTCCAGCCTTGTTTCCTTCCTTCCTTTTGGGCACATGCCCAGAATGGTGGCTCATTCAAAAACAGCCTCCACTGAGGCTGGGTAATACTTATATTGCCTAAATATCTTCTTGGAGGAAAGAATGAAATTGACTTGGCTCTTTTCAGAAAAATTGTGCCTCTGCTGTCAGAAGTTTGGAAAACACTGTTCTAAGACATAGAGTAGATCAGGGTAGGCAACTTGAATCCCTCCAGATGTGTTGGATTACAACTATGGTAATCCCCGCCAATTGGCTGTTCAGGCAGGGGATGATGGGAACTGTAGTCAAAAACATCTGGAGGGCACCAGGTTGCCTACCCCAAGACTAGATGAATGATTTCCTTCTCATATTCCTCCTTAAAGCACCGCTATTCCCATTTAACCTTTAGCTTTTTTGGTGCTATGTGGCCTAGCTGTCACTGCCTTCAACGTATTGGGGTAAACTGGGATACACAGCTCTGTTTAGGCCAGTCTTGTACATACAGCGTGTAGCTGCCAGGTTCTTGATCATCCCATGTTTTTGCAGTTCCATAAAGGCAGCCAAGACTAGATTGTTGTGAACTGCTCAGAACCTCAGCTGTTGGGCAGTATATAAATGTAATTAAACTGGTAGATGTTTATTGAGCTTCTGGCATACTGTATTTGCTGTGATATTCACAAGTTATGCAGCCCTGACTTAGGCTCATGTGAGGAGCCTGTGCTAGATAGCCCATTTTGACCTCTGATGATGACTTCTTTGAACAGCTGACCTCCCGGCATATCACAAATGGCTGCATCAGTTTTCAAAAGCAGTTTGCATGGAGGCTGAGGCCAGTGGTTCTTTGGAAGTAGGCCTCATTTTTACCCCAGAATGGGGCTACGAAATGTGTCTTAAAATTAAAATGAAATTTAAAATATACTGTCTTTCACTTCCCTATTTTGAAACTCTCAGTCTGGCCTTCATTAATTGCTCTGTTCAATGCAGTGTGTGTCTTGAGGGAGGCAAGGGGCAGAACTGGGCATTCCAACGAAGAAGAGGAGCAGAAGTGTATCTGCATTGCAATGCCTCTTCCTGCATCCCACACTTCTGGCAGAAACGTGTACAGAATAATTTGTAGACTTTACAAGTACAAGTGCAAACGCAAGCTACAGAAACGGTTTGCTCACTTAACTTTGACAGGTTCTTTTCCCTACATTATGTCAGAAATGTGGGGAAAGCATGTACAGGTTTCTTCTGCTTCTACTGCTGTGCTGCTTTAGAATACCCAGAGCCACACTATATACAGTGGGGCTTTGAATGAATCAGTGGGAGGATTTACATGACCGTTTTAACAAGAGACAGCTACAAGCAGAAACAAAGCTTGTGCTAAAGTTGAAGCCAGTTCACTCCTGCCCTGAGCCAGTTGCATGCATTGAATTTAGCTTCTAGGGCACCCAGTGCCAAAAGCCACATTACAACATGGTGGTGTGTGTGTATGGCCAATTTCTTATGGGGTGACACAGCTGGAGATTGGCACAGACTAGATTGGGGTCAACATGTAGAAGGCCCTGAACCAAATCTGGCCCCTCAACCTGTAGGTGAAAGAGGCGCAAAGAAAACGGTGTGAGTGAGATAACGTGCTGGCAAGCCAGTTTAGGGGGTAGGGATTGATGCACTGGCTTACCACCACTGCTACCACCACCACCACACGTGTAATTAGTGACTAAGCAGACATTAATATATAAGGACCCACATTACTGTAATATCAGTATAGGGCAGGGGTGTTGAACCTCTTTCAGCCCAAGGGCCGCATTCCATTTCAGAGAAGCTCTCAGGTGCTGCATTCCAATGGTGGGTGGGGCAAAAGGGGAGGGGCAAAAATACAGAAGTAGTAGCATATTTTAGCTTAGAGCTTTTACTGCCGGTAACTCAGCCTTAGGAAAGGCATTTCAGCTAGTGCTGTGCCAAACATTTCTCCCACATTTTTTCAACCATTCTCATTCAATTTGATAGAAGAGAAATTGCTTTAGAAAAGAAAATCAAAGAAGAAATTTCAGAGAAATTGTCATGCGTTGGGTTTGGGGTTCTTGGCCTTACTTATGAGATGGCCATGGAGTGTGTGTGATTGTCCTGTCTTTCATTGTACAGTAATGTATGTGGCAGCCTGTAACCTTCTCAGCTTCCCACACTTCAGTTAAAGCCATCATGAGGAAGACATCATGAGGCAATTCCTCCCATGAGGCTTTTTCAGTTCAGGAAGTTCAGGTGGCCTGGGAGGCTTCAGAGCAATGGAAAGATGTGTACTAGAGAGAGAAAACACACACCACACCTTTGGCTACCTTGCAGTGATTACGTATAAGCTCAAAAATACTACCAAAAGAAATTCAAAATTCTGCCTCAGCAAAGTGGAAGCCCCAACATAGTTGAAGCTGTTGCCACTTGCAGGAGCAGTGCAACAAACCCAAAACCCTTAGGAAAAAAGAAAATACCTGTGCTACAACCCCTTCCAGTAGTGAGTCCAATCTCGGAAGCTAAACAGAGTCAGCCCTGGTTAGTACTTGGATGGCAGACCGCCTGGGAATCAGGCTTCCTGCACTGAGCAGGGGGTTGGACTCAATGATCTTGTAGACCCCTTCCAACCCTATGATTCTGTGATTCTATCTGTGAGAAACTGTTGGAGAATTTATCCTTCCTTAGGAGAAATTCAGTGAAATTGCCCAATTTCTCTGCCCACAAACGGGCTGGAGAATTTTGAGAAGCCATTTGCGCACAGCTCTAATTTTAGCCTTTTAGAATGGGGTAGGGGAAAGTGCACAAAAGCCAGGAAAACCACCAAACAATCAGTGGTTGGGGGGAAGGGGGTGGGGCCAAGGCAATCTGGGGAACCTTGAAGGGACAGATTTGGCCCCTGGGCTGGAGGTTCAGCACCCCTGGTAATAGAGGATAGTGGAGGGAAACTTTTTAGCAGATAAACATTTTAAATGTTCACACCATGTGGAAATTACTAGCAAATTAATTTTGCTTGTTTCAGAATTATTGGGTGCTGATAAGTGGAAGTCTAGTTGTGTTTGAATGAATTGTTAAATAAATTATGGAATATAGTCAAGTCGATGCTTGCAAATTTCATACATAGATAAAAGAAAAGGTTAGTAATGGGTCCTTTCCTTATGACTTTTGGTAGCAATTTTGAGCAATACTGAATTGTAATTGTTGTGAGTTTTAATTATTCTGAGCCTTTTTTCATTCAATCAATTTATTTTGGATTGAGAGTTGTGTTTGTATTGTCAACTAGTAACTTTCATTGATATAAACGTTAAGTTAGGTGTTAAATCACTCTTTGGCTATATGTTTTCTCTCTTTGCTCTGTTAACTTTATGAGCAGTTCTGTGGAAGTTGTGAATAATTTGTTGGCTGCCCTTGAGGCACGAATAGCACAGAGAACACCTGAGGCTGTCTCTACCAGATCCATCCTTCCCTATACGCTCTTCTCAGTCTGTATAATGATGGGAAATTAAGAAGAAACGCCCTGAGCTATGCATTTTTCTGCAGAGTAGGCAGCAGGTCAGGAATTCCAGCCCATGTGACTGCTCATGAAAGGAATCCAGTGCTTCAGTGAGCATTTCTGCCCGGCTGCTGGTATTCATTACGTGACTCTGGGCTGCAGTGCAGTCCAGGAAGCAGGTACAATATGTACCTTTATGTTGCTTTACTTTGGAAGGAGGGAGCCTCTTAAAGATGGATGGGAATGCCTAACATAAATTGAGGTGAATGGTGAATGTTTTTTCTTGGGTCGTATTATCATGTGACTTTTTTCCTTGCAGAAAGTACAGGAAGCGGAGTTGGGGAAATACTGTTTACAGGGAAAGAATCCATAATCTTTGCTGTTCCTCAGTTCCATTTAATAGTTGCCTATATTCTGTTCTAAAATGTACTTAACTGTGAAGTGATCTGGTTCTCCTTCCATCCCCCTGCCTAAAAAACCCTTGATGTTGTTTAAATAAAATTTTGCTTCACATGAAACTTCTACGTTACCGGGGCAGCCAAATTTCACATTGCTTGCTGTGTCTTCCTGCTTGTATTTTTGATGTTTCCTGAGCAGTTCCTTTTTTGGCAGGGGGAAGGAGGAAAGTGTCAAACAAAAACTAAGCAGCGCAAGAATTAAAAAATAAAGTTCTAAACTGTCCAGTGTTAGTTAGTTCTTTGAGAGGGCTCGAAGCTAGAATTCACTAAACTTGCGATAGACATCATGATTACAAGTAAACCGAATATGTACGTATGTATGTATGAGAAAGCTTTTTGATGCTGGTATTCTCTGTAGCAGGACAGTGAGTCATTGTGTAAAAAGATAAAAATAAATAAAAATACTGCCAGTTCAGTGCTGGGAAATCCTTTACTTAGGGCAAGTCCATGTGTTATGATGGCTGCTGGAAATAACAATGTTTCCCAGAGTAAGCATACAACATGTGGATGTTGCACATCTGTACACACACCTTTAAACACCAGCGTGCATGTCTCTAGAAAACCTGGTTTATTCTCTTTCCCCACTTGTTGTTGTTGTTCAGTCATTCAGTCGTGTCCGACCCTTCGTGACCCCATGGACCATAGCAAGCCAGGCCTTCCTGTCCTGCGCTCTCTCCCGGAGTGTGCTCAAGTCCATATTCATTGCATCGGTGATGCTATCTAGCCATCTCATCCTCTGCCGTCCCCTTCTCCTTTTGCCTTCAATCTTTCCCAGCATCGGGGTCTTTTCCAGGGAGTTTTCTCTTCGCATTAGCTGGCCAAATTATTTGAGCTTCAGCTTCAGTATCTGTCCTTCCAATGAGCAGTCAGGGTTGATTTCCTTTAGGATGGACTGATTTGACCTCCTTGCAGTCCAGGGGACTCGTAAGAGTCTTCTCCAGCACCACAGTTCGAAAGCATCGATTCTTCGGCGCTCACCCTTCCTTATAGTCCAGCTCTCACAGCCATACATTGCTACTGGGAGAACCATAGCTTTGATTAGACGGACCTTTGTCGGCAAGGTGATGTCTCTGCTTCTTACTATGCTGTCTAGGTTGGCCATAGCTTTCCTCCCAAGGAGCAAGCGTCTTTTAATTTCATGGCTACAGTCACTGTCTGCGGTGATCTTGGAGCCCAAGAAAATAAAATCTGTCACGGCTTCCATTTCTTCCCCTTCTCTATGCCAGGAAGTGATGGGGCCAGATGCCATGATTTTAGTTTTTTTAATGTTGAGTTTCAAGCCAGCTTTTACACTCTCCACTTTCACCTTCAACAAGAGGCTCTTTTGATCCTCTTCACTTTCTGCCATTAGGGTGATATCGTTTGCATATCTGAGGTTGTTGATAATTCTCCCGGCAATCTTAATTCCGACCCGTGATTCATCGAACCTGGCATTTCTCATGATGTACTCTGCATATAAATTAAATAAGCAGGGCGACAATATACAGCCTTGTCGTACTCCTTTCTCAATTTTGAACCAATCGGTTGTTCCATGTCCGGATCTTACTGTTGCTTCTTGACCCTCGTACAGGTTTCTCAGGAGACAGGTAAGGTGGTCTGGTACTCCCATCTCTTTCAGTATTTGCCACAGTTTGTTGTGATCCACACAATCAAAGGCTTTAGCGTAGTCAATGAAGCAGAAATAGACGTTTTTCTGGAATTCTCTTGCTTTCTCCATGATCCAGCGAATGTTGGCGATTTGATCTCTAGTTCCTCTGCCTCTTCGAAACTCAGCTTGTACTTCCGGTAGTTCTCGGTTCACATACTGCTGAAGCCTAGCTTGTAGGATTTTGAGCATAACCTTGCTGGCATGTGAAATGAGCACAATTGTACGGTAGTTTGAGCACTCTTTGGCATTGCCCTTCTTTGGAATTGGAATGTAAACTGACCTTTTCCAGTCTTGTGGCCATTGTTGAGTGTTCCAAATTCATTGGCATATTGAGTGCAGCACTTTAACAGCATCATCTTTTAGGATTTTAAATAGCTCAGCTGGAGTACTGTCATCTCTGCTAGCTTTGTTGTTACTAACGCTTCCTAAGGCCCACTTTACTTCACTCTCTAGGATGTCCGGCTCAAGTTCAGTGACTGCACTATCATGGCTATCAGGGACATTCAGATCTTTCCTGTATAGTTCTTCTGTGTATTCTTTCCACCTCTTCTTAATCTCATCTGCTTCTGTTAGGTCCCTGCCTTTTTTGTCCTTTATCATGCCCGTCTTTGCACAAAACGTTCCCTTGAGATCTCCAATTTTCCTGAAGAGATCTCTAGTCTTTCCCATTTTATTGTTTTCCTCAATTTCTTTGCATTGTTCATTTAAGAAGGCCTTCTTGTCTCTCCTTGCTATTCTCTGGAACTCTGCATTCAGTTGGGTATATCTTCCCCTTTCTTCCTTGCTTTTTGCTTCCCTTCTTTCCTCAGCTACTTGTAAAGCCTCCTCAGACAGCCACTTTGCTTTCTTGCATTTCTTTTTCTTGGGGATGGATTGAGTTGCTGCCTCCTGAACAATGTTATGGACCTCTGTCCATAGTTCCTCAGGCACTCTATCAGGTCTCATCCCTTAAATCTGTTCCTCACCTCCACTGTATATTCATAAGGGATATGATTTAGGACATACCTGAATGGTTTAGTAGTTTTCCCTACGTTCTTCAATTTCAGCCGAAATTTTGCAACAAGAAGGTCATGATCTGAGCCACAGTCAGCTCCGGGCCTTGTTTTTACTGACTGTATAGAGCTTCTCCATCTTTGACCGCAAAGGACATAATCA
The DNA here is from genome assembly GCF_057233095.1 of Heloderma suspectum. Taxonomy (NCBI): domain Eukaryota; kingdom Metazoa; phylum Chordata; class Lepidosauria; order Squamata; family Helodermatidae; genus Heloderma; species Heloderma suspectum. Next base: position 173,784,439 of record NC_139461.1, read on the forward strand.
GTCTGATTTTGATATTGACCATCTGGTGATGTCCATGTGTAGAGTCGCCTTTTGTGCTGTTGGAAAAAAGTGTTTGCTATGATCAGCGTGTTCTCTTGGCAAAACTCTATTAGCTTTTGTCCTGCTTCATTTTGTACACCAAGGCCATGCTTGCCTGTTATCCTGGTGATTTCTTGACTTCCTACTTTAGCATTCCAATCCCCTATAATGAAGAGGACATCTTTTTTTGGTGTTAGTTCTAGAAGGTGTTGTAGGTCTTCATAGAACTGATCAACCTCAGCTTCTTTGGCCTCAGTGGTTGGGGCATAGACTTGAATTACTGTGATGTTGAATGGTTTGCCTTGGATTTGTACTGAGATCATTCTATCATTTTTGAGATTGTACCCCAATACTGCTTTTCCCACCCTCTTGTTGACCATGAGTGCTACTCCATTTCTTTTACGGGATTCTTGCCCACAGTAGTAGATATGATGGTCACCTGAATTAAATTCGCCCATGCTTGTCCATTTTAGTTCGCTGATTCCCAAGATGTCGGTGTTCAATCTTCCCATCTCATGTTTGACCACCTCCAGCAAAACCTTTTGGCTTTGGCCCAACTGCTTCACTCTTTCTGGCAGTACTTGGAAATACCCTCTGCTCTTCCCCAGTAGTATATTGGACACCTTCCGACCTGAAGGGCTCATCTTCCGGCGTCATCTCTTTTAGCCTTGTGATACGTTCCATGGGGTTTTCTTGGCAAGAATACTGGAGTGGGTTGCCATTTCCTTTTCCAGTGGACCACATTTTGTCAGAACTCTCTGCCATGACCTGTCCGTCTTGGGTGGCCCTGCACGGCATAGCTTATGGCTTCACTGAGTTACGCAAGCCCCTTCGCCACAACAAGGCAGTGATCCATGAAGGGGGCTCTTTCCCCATACAGATGTTTAAAAATGCATGTACGTTCGTGTGATGTCTGTATGTTACATAGTTACTGCAGGAACACCATGTTGTTCCTTGCAGCAATTGTAATGTGTGGAGCTGCCCTCATGTAAGATACTTGGATCTGCAGAAACTGGAAACTACCCTGAAGCACTGGAAGTAAGGTAGTGAGCAGGGTTGTTTGTACTCTGCGTTTTTAAAAAATCAGAATTCTGTGCAAAGGAAAGCTGAACTCTGGAATCTGAATTTGCGTGTTTGTTTAGTTGTGTTATCTAATTTGCTAGTCATGGAGAGCGGCATCGACCTATACAGAACACTGAAGCTCTTGACTACTACAAATCTTATTCAGCTACTCCTCTGGCTTCACCACACATTGCCCAGACATCTTTAAGCATATCTTTGCAGGCTTAAGAGCTAGAAACTTGCTGAGATTTTAAGCAAGCTGAATTTCCAGCCTAATGCCGTCCTGTGGCTTTTCTACCCTTGCACGGAATCCAGCAGGCGAGTAGTGACCTAAGGAGTCAGTGTCATTGTTTGGGTTGAGTTCTCATATTCTCTTGTGTGATGTTTGTTCCATGCATCTTCCTGCTGTCTGAGTTTATCCAGTACTCCTTTTCTTTTGTTCTGTTTCTGATTACCTATGCCAGGAAGGCTGGGCTGTTCCTCAGTTCGCATGGGTGGGGCATATTTGCCTGTATGCTGCTTCAAAGATCTCATCTGAGGGTTGACCTAATACCCTTGATATGGGTTACCCCAGCTATGAAGGACTAGCTGTAGCTCCAAATTGTGCAGCATGCTGGATAGTGGTATGCTCATGCTTTCAATCTGTATGTATACTCTGCTCCAGTCTTCATGTCTGAAGTGTATTTTCACACATGGGGTGGGGGGTGGGGGCTGTAAAGAAACTAGATGTCAGACAGACTCTGTGAGTCTACTAGTCAAATCTGTGGTTGAGAGTAGCTTGAAACATTGCATGTTTGTGTCTCTGTTGAAAATGGAGGGCAGAGGAAGAAAGCAATTTGACTTCCTCAAGCCCCTGACAATGTGTAGTAAGTATTCTAGTTGGAGGGATGTCTTGTTCATCTCCAGAACTGCACATGCCTCTCCGGGCCCCTGCCCCCTGCCCATATGGCTAAAAAATGCTATAGTTTGGGGTCGGCAGCACTCTAGCACAATATAGCACACAACAGAGAAAATGTCCTCTTATCCCTTCCAGGCTGAGCATCAAATTGAGGTATGATCAGGCACCTGCAAAGCTCAGGGGGTCCCTGTTGGGGTGTGGGCCAAGAGCCTCCTGACAGGAGCCCCCCAGAGTTGCTCCTCCTTTGCACCATTGCAGCCTACTTGTTCACTACCTCTTGTTCTGGCCCAGACAACAGTGGTGGTGAGACGGAAGAGCAATAGATGCCACTGCCTACTGGCTTTCTACCTGTCAAACAAGTAATAGCAGCTGGTGACAATGGTGGTGAGAAGGTACACTCACTGAGGGAGGGGGGCAATTGAGGATGTCTTGCCCAAGGGCCCTCAAAAACCTGGAGCTGGCACTGATTCTTTCCCTTCTCCTGAAACTCCTCCCTGAAAGGCCTGAATAGCATACAAGGCTCCTGTTCCAGGCTATCTGAAGACATGAAGAGGAATCTTCCTCAGGGTGAGGATGTACTGCAACACTTTGTTGTAGGTCTTACTTATAATTTAAACTGTACTTGTAAAAATATTCACCCTGAGTGATTAGGATAGGGTTGGATAAAATCTAAATAAGCTAATATTGAGCTAGCCAAATATATCCGAAAGATAAGCTCCAGTATTAGGTACAAATTTTAGTATGTACCAGCCAACACACTACACACACTGTAAGAAAGCAGGTGTTCTAACTATTAAATAGAGACTCCTAGGGAGAACAACAATATTAGCTGTCTGATGGTCAGTGCTTGCTGTCTGCAGTACTTGATATCTAATCCCTCACACACTGAATTAATGTGGCTTTTACTTTCGTGCATGTGTGTGTGTGTGTGTGTGTGTGTGTGTATACATGTGCTCCTCCGGCTCTAGGCCCTTTCCTTTTTGTTGTTGCTTTATTCTCTTGCAAACCCATGTCTTTGAGCTCAAAACCTATATCTTTCAGTCAGCATTTCTTGCTGTCTAAAGTCCTCTGCAGGAGATGGGAATCTCTACTGATCTTGCTAACTTTGATGTTCAGCTTTGGCTGTAAACACTGATGTATGCAAAAGGATCAGGAGATTGATTTCAAATGGATTCTGTTCTAGACATGTGTGAGAAATAAACTTTAATTGTAAAAGAACAACGATGTATGTTGTTGTACACAGGAAGAATTTGTGCTTCAAGAGAGGAAATGTTTACTCTGATGTATCTCAGAGATTTCTTATTCTTAAAAACATAAGTGTCTGTTTCTAGCACTCACCCTGTAGATTCTCTGTGCCCAGTGTTCATGTGTCTGGGACAAATCATTTTGATAACATAATTAGAATGTTCAAGCTTTATAATGGTAGGATGTTCTTTGAACTATCTGCCTTAACTATATAGGCACAACCGTGCCTGCATAGTGTTCAGTTCTTCTGCCAAAACTGCTGTACTGTGGCTGATAAGTTACTATTATAGACTTAGCGGTACACTTTATTCAATTAAAATGGGTTGTCCACATATTAATTTAAAATGGTTAATTTAACATTCTCCCTTTGAGGGAAAGAGGCTACCTAGTCTGGGAGAGGCCTTGCCTACAGGGCCATGACACAGCCTCCTTTCGATGAGTCCTGTAGGAGAGAAGGCTTCCCTCTCTAGCTCCAATGAAACTTCCTGCCTCACAGTGAGAGGCAGACACCTCTATGGCTCCCGTGTCTATTTTCATAACAGGATTTTGGTTTAGTAATTTATATGTGACATTATTAAGAAATGTAGGGTGCAATCCTATGCATGTTTAGACAGGAAAAATTCCCACGACTCCCAGTATTCCCCAGCCAGCTGTGAATTATGGGACTTCTTTCTGTCTAAACATACATAGGATTGCACCTTGAGTTAACTTATTTCTTCCATGAAGTTCTCATTTGCCTTATATAATGCAGGCACCAGGATGAGGAGGGAATGACCCATGATGTTTGTATAGCAGGACATCATGAAAAGCAGGAATAACAACCATGAAATTCATGGTTTCAAAGTTACATAGGAAGCAGCCTTACACTGTACACGGAATCAGACCACTGATTCATCTAGCCCAGTATTGTTGATGCTGACTAGCAGCGGCTCTCCAAGTAGGACAGGGTTTCCTAGTCCTACTTGGAGATGCCAAGGATTGAACCCACAACCTTTTGCATGCAGTGCATATGCTCAGCTACTGGGCTACAGCCCCTGTTTCTGCTCAGAATGTAGGAATGGTGAAACCAGTGTGTAGATTATAGGGATGCTTCACATGCCATGTGGGAGCAAGTCCAGGGTTGTCACTGAGTGTACACGCAACCTGCAGCTAATCCTAGCTCACTGACTACCATACCTGTATGATGGCACATTTATTTAATTCATACTTACACTTAAAACCATAAAGTGCTAAGGGTACCTCAAGCATGGGAGAAAAAGGAGAAGCCAGCAAGGTGAACTGTCATCACCACCTCTACCTGCTGTTGTTTCACCTGCTGGGACTGGGCCCTTCCTTCCCTCTCAGAGGGGATTATGATCAACTGCTTTGTGAGCATCATCACTATCTATTAAAATAGCATTTATCCACAGCAAATCCATAGTTGGGCAATACCTTTATTCAGACCAACTAAAATTCCACAAAAATGTGCAAGCTTTTGAGTTCTCCAGAGCACTTCATCAGGCTTTGTTGTTGTTTATTCGGTCAGTTGCTTCCAACTCTTTGTGACTACATGGACCAGCCCATGCCAGAGCTTCCTGTCGGCTGTCGCCACCCCCAGCTCCCCCAAGGTCGAGTCCGTCACCTCCAGAATATCATCCATCCACCTTGCCCTTGGTCGGCCCCTCTTCCTTTTGCCTTCCACTTTCCCTAGCATCAGCATCTTCTCCAGGGTGTCCTGTCTTCTCATTAAGTGGCCAAAGTACTTCAGTTTTGCCTTTAATATCCTTCCCTCAAGTGAGCAGTCTGGCTTTATTTCCTGGAGTATGGACTGGTTTGATCTTCTTGCAGTCCAAGGCACTCTCAGAATTTTCCTCCAGCACCACAGTTCAAAAGCATCTATCTTCCTTCGCTCAGCCTTCCTTATGGTCCATCTCTTGCAGCCATAGGTTACTACGGGGAATACCATTGCTTTCACTGTGCGGACCTTTGTCAGTGTGATGTCTCTGCTCTTCACTATTTTGACAAGATTTGTCATTGCTGTCCTCCCAAGAAGTAAAGGCCTTCTGATTTCCTGGCTGCAGTCAGCGTCTGCAGTAGTCTTTGTGCCTAGAAAGACAAAGTCTATCACTGCCTCCACATTTTCTCCCTCTATCTGCCAGTTATCAATCAATCTGGTTGCCATAATCTTGGGTTTTTTGAGGTTTAACTGCAACCCAGCGTTTGCACTTTCTTCTTTCACCTTCGTCATGAGGTTCCTCAGCTCCTCCTCGCTTTCAGCCATCAAAGTAGTATCATCTGCATATCGGAGATTGTTAATGTTTCTTCCAGCGATTTTAACTCCAGCCTTGGCTTCATCAAGCCCAGCACATCGCATGATGTGTTCGGCATACAGGTTGAATAGGTAGGGTGAGAGTATACAACCCTGCTGTACTCCTTTCCCAATCTTAAACCAGTCCGTTGTTCCATGGTCTGTTCTTACCGTTGCTACTTGGTCGTTATACAGATTCCTCAGGAGGCAGACAAGATGACTTGGTATCCCCATCCCACCAACAACTTGCCACAATTTGTTATGATCCACACAGTCAAAGGCTTTAGAATAGTCAATAAAAGAGAAATAGATGTTTTTCTGAAACTCCCTGGCTTTCTCCATTATCCAGCGGATATTGGCAATTTGGTCTCTAGTTCCTCTGCCTTTTCTAAACCCAGCTTGTACATCTGGCAGTTCTCGTTCCATGAATTGCTGGAGTCTACCTTGCAAGATCTTGAGCATTACCTTACTGGCATGTGAAATAAGTGCCACTGTTCGATATTTTGAACATTCTTTGGTGCTTCCCTTTTTTGGTATGGGGATATAGGTTGATTTTTTCCAATCTGTTGGCCATTCTTGTGTTTTCCAAATTTGCTGGCATATGGCATGCATCACCTTGACAGCATCATCTTGCAAGATTTTAAACAGTTCAGCTGGGATATCGTTATCTCCTGCTGCCTTGTTATTAGCAATGCTTCTTCATCAGGCTACATGTTACAAAAAGCAGGGAGTGGAGGAAATAACCGAAAATATAAAAAAATGGCCGAATACGATGGTTGTGAGGTCAGCAGTTTAGATAGATCCAGTCTCAAAATGGAGACTTCAGGCTGAATTAATTAAAATTACTCTCCAGCATTGCTAATATTAGGACTGTCAGGTTTCTCTACACTTCTGCTCTATGCTGACTCAGGAACCTGTATGTTTTGCCCAAGGCAATGTATTTAAATATTTCTTTGTAAATTGCTTAGAGATATTTTTAGATATGGTAAGTGGCATATAAATCTATTAAATATGCCACATTGTACTCCTTTCGGTGCCAGGTGAAGACCTTTTTATTTTCCCAGCATTTTAGCGTTCTAGTCTTCAAGCTCTGCCGTTTTAAATCCATATTTTAAATCTCTGGATTGCGCCTAGGTTTTATTCTGGTTGTACTGTTATATGGTAGTTTTAAGCATTTATATTTTGTGAACCACTCAGAGAGCTTTGGCTATTGGGAGGTATAGAAATGAAACAAACAAACAAATCAATACAAAAAATAAGGCAAGAGGCAGATCAGAGTTACAGCTTGACTTTCTCTTTTTAGAAATGGAGATCATCCATTGCTGCTCCTCACTCTCCAAGTGTATTGCTAGATGCAATCTGCAATACCTACCATTGTGTTAAGGGCTCCTTGGAGGCCTCTCTCAGTCTAATCTAGTAGCCAAGTCCAGACACAGACAAAGGGATTCTTTTCAAAGCTTTATTCCTCTTTTACAACTTAACAACTCTACCGTTAGCAACTAGATATGAGCAGCAGAGTACCTATGCCCTAAGTTGGAACAGTTGGTCCCCGTTTGAAAGGGAATTACTGGCAGATCCCTGAACTTAAGGACTAGAGAGAGTCCCTCCCCTTTTCCCTTGGATCCTCTGGGCGCAGCCGTTTTTTGCGCGCCAACCGGGCACTACACCTCCTTTCTGCGCCCTCCATTTGGCGCCACTCTCTGCATCGGCGTCGCGCATCCATCAAGTCTGCTTTCCATGCTCTTGTCACTCCCAGGACTGCTATCTAAGCTAGGAATGCTGGTGGGAGGAATCTCCATCAGCTGTTGGCCCTGGGAAAAAGGAGCGCGCTCCTCTCCCAGGAGCGACTCCTCTTCCTCAGAATCAGAACTACTCTGGGATTCTATGGGCTCAGTGTCCACCCTGACACATTGCCTCATTAATTCAGTCTGCAATCTCCATTTTGTGACTAGGTTTTCACCAAAGCTCTTCACAGAAGATGCTTCCATAAGAGGATTCTGTAATGCAGCCTTCCCAAGCCAGGTGCCCTCCTGACGTTTTGTACTTCAGTTCCCATCAGCCCCAGCCAGCATGTCTAATGGTCAGGAATTCTAGCAGTTGTAGACCAAAAATCTTTAGGGCACCAGGTTAAGGAAGGCCAAAATCAGCTGCCTGAGGTAGCTACTTCACCTTGCCTAATGACAGAGCCAGGCTGGGTTGTCACAGTTCCTAGGGGAAGAGAAGTGGTGACTGTGGTAAGCATGGTGAGTGGCTTTCTTGACCCTGGCTACACAGTGGAAGATGTATGGTGCTGAGCAAGCTGTCTTTTGGGGACCAAGTTCTATATACTGTTAGCACATTTTGGGAATATGCACCTCCCTTTAAAAAACGTTAGAGATTTATTCTCAGTTCACAAATATACGACTGTATTGCCCTGCTCATGTATTGTTGTCCAGTTTGGGCCAGCAGCCAAACTGAAAAATTGGGAAACAATTTGTTCTGGAAGTAAACAACTTGCAATAGTTACTCATAATAATTTTGTCTGCTGGATTTAGGGATTGCCAGGATTTAATTTGTAATCTTGAGAGAAGTACATTGTCAGGGGCTCCAAGGAACCTCATGGCTATGGCTGGGAGCTAAGGCCTAGTGCAACGTGGAACTTCCAGATTGGTCAGGCCTGGTATAAATTCTAGGAGCCTGGACCCCTGACCTCACTGCTCTTCAAACTCTCCAGCTTAAGGCTCCTCCTGTTCAGCAATAGATAGGAGGGGACTTGGGTGTTGATCCCCTTGCCTGGCCCTATGGGTTAGTGTATAGATGCAATCAAGGAATAATTAAGAGTGCAGATTTACTGATCAGAAGTTGACTGTGCTCTACAATTTGGGGGTAAAAAAGGTGTCCCCAACCAGTCGTGTCCGACTCTAGGGTGTGGTGCTCATCCCCATTTCTAAGCCGAAGAGCCAGTGCTGTCCGAAGATGCTTCCGTGGTCATGTGGCCGGCATGACTGAACACCGAGGTGCACGGAACGCTGTTACCTTTCCCGCCGAAGCAGTACCTATTTATCTACTTGCAATTTCTTGCTTTCGAACTGCTAGGTTGGCAATTTGGGGGTAGGGAGAGAGAAATATTTAGTGGTAAATAAAAGCTATACGTATTCATGTTGCTTAAGCAGGTTTGAAGGAAGTGAATTATCTAGCCTTAAAATGGAATAAATACTGACATGTGTGATTACAGCTGCTCTTTTCTACCCTTGGAATGATATGATGCATGAACAGTTTAGGACTGGTTCATATATACACACACACACACACACACACACTTGATGATTGATATTTCAGTTGAGTAAGCCTTCAAAAATGGAATTCATCCTTGAATGCAATGCTTCTCAGTAGTCCACATGTCTTGTTTCCAGCAGAGAGTTGATGAGGAAACAAGTGGCATGCATGCATGGGTAAATAAGTACTCTGAAGTGAATCAGATCTTGGCCTGGGCCCTACCTGAATGGGCGACTACCTGAGAAGTTCAAGTTTGCCTATGAATTCACTGGAGGAAGTGGTAGAATATAAATGAAACAAAGTACACTAAAATTATAGCTCATTACACTTGAAAACTAAGCAGTGATTTTGGACCCTTGTTTACATCTTATATTTCAAGTCAAGGGCTTGGGTTGTGGCCAAGCTAGCTCCTTACAGCTGCTGGTAGACCTGAGGTAGAATTCTGGGCTGTACCGCTTCAGATAGGATGGCTCCCTCCTTGTTGTGTTTCAGGGGGCTGGCTAAAACATTCTTGTTCCATCAGACCTTTGGGACATAGTTGGAACCTGGGGGTAAACTGCTAAAATGCTGTTTTAAAATGCTGTTTTAATATAATTTTAATTTTATTGTTGTTTAATTTATATTTTAACTTTTGTATATTTTCATGTGTTTTAATTGTATATGTTTTAATTTTTGTAAGCCGCCTTGTGTCCCAGTACTGGGAAAAAGGCTGGGTATAAATATAACAACAACAACAACCATAATAGGAGGTGAATTATAACACCTTTGAATGCTCTTGCACCTAAAAAATCCTTCAAAAAGTAAACTAACACACCAGAAGGAGTGTTATAGTCAAGTCTGTGTTTAAATTGGTCGGGTGCTGCTAGATATCACTTAATGCTTGTGTGGTGATCTACAGCAAAATAAATAGAGCCTCTGAATGTAACCCTTCCTTCCCAGTGTGTCAGGGAAACCTGAGACTAGAACATTATCTGTTAATATCATAATAATGAGATATAATATCATTATTATGATATTAATATTAATTTATTTCATTACAAATATATGTAATGAAATAAATTGCTTTATCATAATCTGTTGAACTGTCTGTAGTGCACCTTTTAAAGCAGTAATGTAGAGCAGTGACTGAGGAAGCTGAACTCTTGTGTGACTGGGATTAACGGGGCAGCTGATGTAGCATAAATTGAAAATAATGCAGACACACATGCACCCGGCATTTTATAGCTATGAATATTTTGATTGTATTTACAGGACTGTTTGTTATGTAGCACCAGTGAATAAGGTGTGACCATGCTTTTGAACTTGAGTATCCTGTCAACAGAGGGGTAGACGGAGTTACCTCTAGAAGGGCATTTCCTTTGGAAGCACACTTCCTTTGTAACTTAATGAGTGTTCAAATACAGTGTTCAGCAGGTCTCCCATTTCTCTCCAGCTACTGGGCTTACAGTTATGGACTGCATGCTTGGCAGTGTGACACTGCAACAGAATGTACATCTGAAGCAGCATCTCAGAATACTTTTGAGTGGTGTGTGACAGCGGGTAGCATTACAGGAGCGACGTCACCAACTTTAAGTAAAAACAATGTTACAAACGTAGTCTACCTGAAAACTTCCTGATAATTTTGTCCCATTCTGTGTGACTGCTTCTCTACCCCACGTTGTCAGTTTTCAACATGAAGTCCAGTGACAACTACCCTTCCACACATTTAGTTGTAGGGCATTAATTGTGTGTGTTCGTTTTCTGTTATGTAGATCTATGTAAAATAGCTTTACACATTTCTACCCATGGTCCTGGGATGCTGAGTATAGCCCAGGTCTCTGTTTCTTTCCATGTTCTTCCATCCCATTTTGACTCTATTTTTTCAGTATCTGGAGGCAATAAAAGTTCTAATTCTCATTCCTCAGTTAAAAAAAATAAAATTAACATGAAGTAGTTCAGCACCCTCATTGAGTCACATTGTATGACTGAAATAAATGGTACCAACTAAATACATTTCTGTAATTAAGTCGAATTGCATAGAATGTTCTAGCTGCAGAATATTTTCTAGTTATGGAGTGTGTGTGTGTGTGTGTGTGTGTGTACACATGTGTGAGGGAACAAAGAATAAAAGACATTAGCAGGTTTGGAGATTAAAAAAAAAAACTTAAGTATTGGTGAAATAAGTCTTTGTTAGAACAGTAGTTGACAGAATCAAGCTAATTACAAATGTTTACACAGCACAGTCCCTTCCCGGAAGCTTTACAGAGCAAATCAGTGGACTGAATGATATCCTAACACCTAGACACTTGTTCCTTGTGCAAATATGTTATTGGTAGAAGAGAGATTATAGTCATATACACCTGAAAGTTGGTAAAAATTGGAGGCACCGTTGGCTATGATTCTCTATGGATGCAGCTTCTCTCTGTCCCTTGGCAACTCTATGGTGAAATACCTGTATATTTGCTTTGGAAGTTAGGCTGAATCTACACATAGCAGTTACACCATTATCATACCGTTATAACTATTGACACATGACACGAATGGGAACCAACAGTTAGAATAATGGTATGACAATGGTATAACTGCTGTGTGTAGATTCAGTCTTAGAGTGGAAAGCTATTTCAGTTTTAAACCAGGAGTTCCCATAAGGACTGTGAATACAGGGTTCACAGAGGAAGCAAATGTGCATTTTTGCTTCCTTTGTGAACCCTATATTCCTGCTTGTTGGTATGGCATATGGCCACTAGGAAAAGCTAGGTTGGTCATAGAGTTTAACTGGGACAAGAGAGGGCAGAAACTCTCGAGAGACAGCTGCAAGGCATTGGTTCCTGTTCCTCCATGAGATGAATAACCTTGTCTCCCGCAGAGCTGGGGTGCAATGGGCTTTTCCTCCTGGCATTGCAGTTAAAATTGGAGGCTGCTGCTTTACAAGAGCACTCTTAATTTCATGAGGTATTTTATAAGCGATTACCCACACAGTCAAATAGGGGACCAATTCACTGGTCAATTGACTCTCATTCCAATCCTTTTGGTTAAGCTACTGTGTGAAATAACAGATTGTGAAATACTTGCTGCTTAGTTTCAATGTCTTGTTCAGTCTGGATTTTATTATCTTTTAGAAATCTGGATTTTATTATCCCCCCCACCCCCAGCTGATGTGAAACAACTTTCCCTCCCCCCCCCCCCCCGGCCTTTATGATGGTTCTGCTTCAGTGGTGGTCACATCCCCTCCAGATATCATCTTGTCATCCAAGCTAAATGTTTTGCATCCGGTCATAGTGCCTGCTGAGTAGTATATTCAGTTGTGAGGAACTGTTCATGAGCCATTTCACTTATTAAGATGGTATCGATCCACCTTTAAAGAGCTGTGAATATTTCTGCTAATGCATTGCTCCCAGTGCATCCAGAATGCTTTGTTTTTGAATTCTTCACTTAAAATGCAGTGCTGAATAGTGTGGCCCACCCCATTACATTTTAGCAGTTCAGAAGAGTTAAGGTGATAAATCACTTACCACTTGCCATGAGAACACTTTCAGTTGTTCTCATGTGGTAATTATAACACTTTAATACAATGAACAGAAAATGAGAGGCTTGCTTGCATTTGTGATAGGCCTGTGTTATAGAGGACATACATGCATTCGCAGGCAAGTGTCTGCTAAAACTGATGTTTCTTGGTAAAATATTTGGTTTGCTTTTGTTAGAATGGCAGCATTCATTATGTGGTATATGAGCTGTGTTATACAATCTGCTGAACACTGCCTTGTGGTTTTGTGGGCTGCATAATGAATATATCAGTGGTTTTGGAAGAAAAGGGGAAGGAGAAAGGGAAAGGCCACAATTTAGTAGTAAAGCATATAGTTTGAACATAAAAGGTTCCAGGTACAACTTCTGACATCCACAGTTAAAAGTGAATTTGCATAACAAGGTTTGGGAAAGATCTCTCTGTAAGATTGATCTTTTAATGTTATCCCAGGGAAATGTACCTACTGCAGCATGGCTTCATAACACAATGTTGAAGTTGGTTACTAGTTTCCAGTTCCTTATTTGTGTGAAACTTCACAGGAGAGCCCAAAAGCGTTGGGCTGGAAAGGGCTCAATCCCATCTGATAGAGGACACCTTACTGGGCATGCAGGTCTATGATTTGTTTTGACCCAAAGTTTTTTATGAGGTGCACTGCCCCACTTCTTTTTTCCCATCTATTTTTTGCAATTATTGGCATGGGTGCACCAATTTGAGTGTGCCCTGTGCATGCAGGAAGCTTTGGGTCAGACATGACTCAATAACATCTTGTACAGGACACTCTGCTGGACGTATGGGTGATTGACTTGGGGTGGCCCAAAGCTTAATTTGGAGTGCAGAGGACCCATTCCTTATTTGTCATTGCCTTCTGAGGTCATTGTGCATTAATGTGTTTTGTGTTAAAAAACAAAACAAAACCCTGACTGTTTTGATTGGAGAGAATTGTTGTTTATTTTCAAGGGGACAGTTTCCTGATCATGGAGATATATACTATTACCTAGCCTTAAGCTTAGTTTGGATTGCAGGAACGTTTAAACATTAGGACCTTATTCAATTTACTGAATGAGCTCTCTTTCAAAGTTTCGCACAAATAAGGAACTGGGAACCAGTAACCAACTGCAGCATAGTTTCCTTAATACACTGCTGAGCTAATGCAGGAAATTTGAGATCATGTGAGAAGGGCTACCAGTACAGCCACTTTCCAGTTTGGTAACAGGGAGAGCTCTGGCATGGGAAGTAGCTCATGATGACACCTTCCCTGTGAGTTCATGCTTCAGCGTTACCTCAGTGGTGTGTGAAGGGGGCAAAGCGGCAGCAGCTCCCACTCATGGGATAATGTTAGAAGAGCTTCTTAGAAAAGATCTGTGACTTCACACTCTGTTTTCTGTTATGCATAGCCTTGGATAGCCATGTGAAGCAATGGCTATCCAAAAGGTTTCATTTATCTGTTTGGTTTTTTTTAAAGTAAACATTCTACAGGGTTGCCAAGGTAGAAGAAGAAGTTGGGTGAACTGTTGTGACATTTCTCATTCCTGGGGGCAGGATCACTCGTAACATTTGGGCTCGTTCTCAAAGTTTGTTGGCACATAAGCTAAACATCTACTCTGCCTTTTTTTGGACTGGGTTTGGAATGAAATCCAGTTCTGCTTTATTTGTAAGTCCCCCACAGCTTTTTTGATTGGAAAAATATCAATGCAGGATAAACTTTCCCCCAGCAGGATGTGGGTTCACATACTTATTTTCTACGTTACTCTTAAATTGCTAGTTTAATTTCTTCAACCTATCATTCTATATTATTCCCTCAAGGCTAATAGGAAGGCCTGCATTACTGCTGCTGCTTTCAGTGCAACAGGTTGGCTAGGCATCATTTCAGTTATAATAACTAAATGGAACTCCTTGGCTTGATCCATGCATTCATGAATAATTAAGTAAGTTTTGGAAAATTGGGTTCTTGTAATGCCCTGTAGCACGTAAGGATTGGAAACGGATTTAGCCTAATGTTCAGTCTAGTTTGTTATCTGCAAATCTGAAAGAGAATTTACTTAAAACACAGTTTCACTATGAAGCCCACCACCATACATACTGAGGCTTAATATAACTTAGGTCAGCCTTCCCCAACCTGGTGCCCTCGTGAAGTTTTGAATTCAGTTCCCATCAGCACCAGCCAGCATGGCCAGTGACCAGGAATGCTGGGAGTTGTAGTCCAAAACATCTGGAGGGCACTAGGTTGGGGAAGGCTGACCTATACTTGACCTAATGCTGACCTGATTACTGTTGGAAATGGTGATCTAGTTGTGCTGATTTCTGTCTGATGTTTTTATGTGTCCTTTAATACAGAACTAGTGTAGTAGGGGGATTATGCTGATCTACCTTACAGGGCCATTGTAAGGATTACTTAGAGAATGTGACCTGGTTCACATGTAATGACAACTCATTGGTTTAAAAAATGTTGGGTTGTCATGCACAAGCTGGAAAGAGCAGGAGTGCTGCCTGCAGTATGCCCACCTCTTTCGCTTTCACTCAGCAACCCACGATCAGCTCCTGATGGTTGTGACATCTGAACCCAGACCATTGGGTTGTTTAGGGGCTAAACAACCCAGCAGTTAACCCATGGTTTGGGTTAACTGCTGGGTTGCTTAGCCCCTAAACAACCCAGAGGTCTGGGTTCAGATGTCATGATCAGCAGAAGCTGATCATGGGTTGCTGAGTAAAAGCGGAAGAGGCGGGCACGCTGAAAGTAGCACGTCCCTGACAATCCATCAGTGTTTAAACTGATGGGTGGGAGTTATGTGTGAACAGCCCCTCAATGCTTTGAAAAAAGGCAATGCAGAAATCAGAGGGGGGCAGTTTTGGGGGGCAAGGGGCTGTTTTCGTTCCCTGGACATCTCCAAGGGCTGCACTCTGTGCGATGCTGTAGAACCTGTGGGATGCCGGGGCTTGGGATTGGTGGTTTGTTGCTGAAATTCAGTGGCAAGCTGCATCAGACTGCTAAAAAGGTCAAATTTACATTGAGAACAAGCTAAATTTGACCTTTTTAGTGCTCCATATTGAGGGGCCTTTTGCGACCAATTAGGGGGCTTTTTTGCCACTAACACCAAATTCAACACACTGCTCGGGCTGTACCGGGTAAGTAGTGGGAGCTGCATGTGGATGCCTATTTCTTAGGTCTGTTGGGTATAAATCGAAATGAAAGCATGTTTTTCTAGCCTTACAAGTAACCTGCTGCCTTTGGAATTTGAATTAACATGTCCATGCCAAGAAGTAGCATACTTTTTCTTTTTCTCCTTCCCCTCTTCTCTGAACATTCCCTAGTCTCCTTACGTTTAGGGCTTTTGAGTTCATGGGTAGGGATAAGGGATGTTTTGCAACATGTGCATGTGACTATTCATTTGAGGTGTGGAAGATGATGATGCGTACTTTCCATGGTGTTCTTCAGACCAGTGCCCACTGGGATTTCAACAGTGGGAGAGCATTTCCTAGCTGCAGCTGCGATATTCTAAAAACAGGGGAAAATAAACCACACTAAAAAATACAATAACAGGACAACTTGTGCTTTATCAAATGTTCAGACTCTAGGCCAGCAAACAGATGTAGCAGATCTGGTTAGAGGAGTGTTAATTGGCAGTCCTTCTATGGAACAGTCCACCCATGGTTTATGCACCTGCAAAGATGGGTTTATCTCTCTCTACATCCTTAGAATGATGATCTATGTGGATATTGCTGCCTTTTCTTTTCTTTTTGGACTATTTTGGAAATGTTTTCACTTTGAACAACTAAAACGCTTTGTTTTAGTTTTTGTTAAATGTACTTAGCAGCT
Organism: Heloderma suspectum; assembly: GCF_057233095.1. Classification (NCBI taxonomy): domain Eukaryota; kingdom Metazoa; phylum Chordata; class Lepidosauria; order Squamata; family Helodermatidae; genus Heloderma; species Heloderma suspectum. Next base: position 173,800,541 of record NC_139461.1, read on the forward strand.
TTTATTAAAAGCCAGCAAAGAGTTAGTGTAAACAATCTCTCTGATGAACAGTCAGCCGAGGAGGAGGAGGAGAATTTTTCTTCTAATCACCCCCTATCCATCATTAAGGTCATTGCTATGAGAGGAGCAAGGGCTAGGCCCAGGCTTGTTTTTGCAAACCTGGATCTTTTCCTTGAACCAGCTGTAGCCTTGAGGAGGAGTGGAGGAACATCCCCACGCCCCAAGCCAGAGGCTGCATTTGAGGTGTAGGCATAGAAGCAGTCTCTACATTGTCTCTTTCCCATTGCCTCCTAAATTTGACTTTTGAGGCATTTTGGGTGGAGGGCAGCTAGCTTCAGAAATTTTGTGCCCACTCCCCTGTATTGCTGGTGGGTCGTTCTGTGGTGGGTAGGCTACCAAAGAGGCTTTGCACCCTCTTCAATGTTTTCCCTAAGTGCAGTACTCTACTTTCTCCCATAAGTGAATGGCTTTAACTCATTCCTATGGAGAATGGCAAAGGGGTGTACTCAGGGACCCCAGTAAGGGAACTCAACCTTTTCCCTGTCCCTGGTGACCCCAGCCATTCAGAATCAACATCGTATGGGTTCTGTTTCTTGGTCCTACGGAAGGTGACAAGGTTAGGACCGGCTGCATTTCAGGAAAAAACTCTGAAGACTTGTTCTCTTTGGCTTTTTCTGTAGTTGTGTTTATCATACTATTGATGTTTCTTACCTGCAATTATGTATTGGATTTTTCGTATTTACTGGGCTTGGGTGTTCGTTTGTTATAGCTTTTATTAATTTTTTGAGGTTTACTGTTGTATTGGATTTTATTTTCTAAGCCACCCTGAGAATGTTTTTATCTTTAGCGGTGGACTAAAAAAACTTGAAATACAATAAATAAAAATAAGAAATTTATATAATAGATAATGGAGACAGACATTAATAATACTTGTATAACAGTCATTGTACTTGGTGCATTAAAAGAAGACAGGGTCCTGTTCCAAAGAACTTGCAATCTAAATTTGGTTGGCTGGGGAGACAACAGAGTGGGAGGGTAAGGAAAGGAATGGCAAAGATGAGAATTTGAATGTGAACAAAGGCAGCTATGCGTATAAAGACCTCCTTGCTGTTCGGGTGAGGACTATGCGGCTAAGGCAGGGGTTTGCAACTTGTGCTCCTCCAGATGTTTTGGCCTATAACTTGCATCAGCCCTAGGCTATTCTTGCTTGGTCTGTTGGGAGTTATAGGCCAGAACATCTGGAGGGCCACAAGTTGCCCACTCTTAGGCAAGGGGGTCACAGAAAAGCTGGGCCAATTTTAAGGTATTTGAAAGAAAAGAGAAGTGGTATGACATTTATATTCTTAAGAATATTTTAATCTACCTTTCTCAAATGGATCCAGGTGACCTTCATCATTAATTCATACAACAAAACAAAACATGAGAAACCGTCAAATTAAAAACTGCAACCTAAACCAGTCAATGTACAGGGCTCCACAAACATTGACTTGGCTTACTACCAGACTGTTATTTGCACTCATCACAAATCACTTTCCTAAAGTCTCCTGTCATGTTTGTAGGGCTTGAGAAAGAGGCTGGGATTTCTCTCATTTGTACACTGTTCCCATTTGTGCAGTTTCTCCCACTGTTCTTTACCTTCTTCAGACCTAAGAAGAAGGAGAGCTTGGATGTGAGCTTCACCAGAGAGCCAAGAACGTTTGCTGTGGCAAGCTGCAGAGTGGATATTTGGATGTTTTCCAGTGAGTAAGAGACTATCACTTCCTCCCTCCAGCTATCCAAAAAGTCATTTTGAACAATGACCCTAAAAACTAAATAAATCTCTTGAGAGAAGTCATTCCACACAGCTAGATGCAACCACTTAGAGAGCCCAGTTTCTAGAGAGGTAGCTGTGTTAGTCTGTTGCAGCAAAAACAACAAAGAGTCTTGGGCACGATAAAACGAACACATTTGTTATTTATTAAGCTTTCATACAGGTCACTTCATCAGATCCTGAGTTCCACTATATAAAACAGAAAGGACAAGGTCCCCAGTAACAGCTTCAGTACAAACACTCCAGGTATAAAAGACCTGCACAACTGCACCAGTTAATTTACATAATTTATAGTGATTCGTGGTACAATTATGCAAATTAATTTTACAAAACAACTATAAGCAGTCAGTCAAATTTTCAAAACAACTATATCAGTTAGGCTCGTCAGTCTACTGAACCCCAGTGTCGAAACGGAAACACACCGGGGTTCCATAGAGTGACGAACCTAACTGATAAAATTGTTTTGAAATTTTGACTGTTCATAATTGTTGTTTTGTAAAATCAGTTGGCATAATTATACCACGAATCACTATACATTTTGTAATTAACTGGTCTGGTGCAGTTGTGTATGTAGGTCTCTTACACCTGGAGTGTTTGATCCTGAGTTCTGCTCCATTCAGCTAAATCTGGTGCCTTCCACTGTAACAGTTTTCATGCATCTGATGAATTGGGCTCTATTCCATGAAAGCTCATGCCATAATAAATCTCTTACTCTTTTAACATGCCACAAGACTCTTTGTTGCTTTTTCTTCTTGCTTCCTGAATGGAAAAGCACCCAAGTGTTTTGGAATGGGTTCCAGGCATAAAGGACAGTAAGGGAGAATGGGTAGAGTTAAAACAAGCAGGAGAGCTGCAGTGCCTGAAAGTGGTAGACTGGAGTAGCAGAAGTCGCAGATAAGGCTATACTGGCAATTGGGGGTAGGAAGCTAAGAGGAGGACAAAGTGTATGAAGTATTTATACTGAAGAAGCCCAAGACGCATGTAAGCAGAGAGATTTCCATGCTGGATTGGCCAAATTGATCAGTGCCCCCATCTAGCTCAGTATTCTGTTCATAGCTAGAGTTAGGTAGCGAGGTTTATTTATTATTATATAAAACTATTTAATAAAATATCCCTTCCCTGTCTTTCCATCAGCATCTTGTAGCTGGAAAGATGCTGTTCTGGTAAATGGAAATTGTGTTTCTGGCTTTCTCAGCATTAGCAACCAGATACATTTTACTATCAGATTTTTTAAAATGCTTTAAAAATACTAATTTATGCCAGTAGCCAGCACAACATCCTCTGACCGTGAATTCTGTATGCTAATTATGCACTATATGTGAAGTGCACACCCAGTGAGGTAAATGTTGGTGTTATATGTTTGTTCAGCTCTTTGAACCTTTTAACTGGCTTGTTAGGGAATTAAAAAAAGCTTGCTTTGCACATTCCAAGGCAGTGGGGACACGTTTTGCCCCCATTGAGGCTCTTCCTCTTCCAGAGGTCCTTGTTTGCATGCAAAGGTGTCTGGGAAGAGGATTGGGTTGCGTTCCCATATGTCTGTTTAAAGATGAGCTGCGTGAGAATTTTTGGAGGAAGTGAGCTCTTCAAACATGAAATGGTAGGAGAGGCTTTGGTTGGGAATTATTTGTGGTTTTAAGACTGAGGCGTGTTATCTGGTCTAGTGGCTAACAAATGGACCGGAGAATAAGTAGAACACTTCAGAGTCTTTTAAAGCTGACATAAACTTATAGAAGGAAATCTCTTTCCAGGAACCTAAATTTAAGTTGAATTGAAGATTAGCCAAAGAATACTGCTTGATCATAGGATATACCTATTTCAATATGTATTCAAAGCGGGGAGTCACACTTAATTTTTTCAGTTCACTTCCGGTTCAGCTGTTAACTAAAGTTGTGTGTAAAATATAAGTAACTAAGATCATCTGAAACCATAAAGTTGTAGTTCAAGTGGGGAAATCTAAAAACCATTGACATCATAATGCTGATTTGCAAAGCGGGTCATTGCAAAGTAGCAGGTCTCCAGTGAGAAAAGTTCCAAAATTGGTGGCAGCCACCAAGTACATGTTTTCTGCTATATCCTTGCTGTCTGAACCTGACACACAGATGGTATCATTAGTATTTGGTGATCATATGTGCTCTGCTTGCTGCTTTGTTTTATTTGCTTGTTTACCATGTTAATGAATTTAAACAGTTTGACCACTGGTTTTAACTAGGAAGACTGAAACTCAAACCATATATATTCCCTGGTTATGCCATTCCAAAGTGGGTGTGGGATGTGTATTGCCCTACTCATGCACAGTTGAATTGTTGAAACAGTTGTCCTGTCTGTTTTGGTAAAGTTCTCAGTCCAGCTTGGCATCACTTGCTTGCCAGCTGTTCAAGTGAGTCTCTTTGCAGTGGTGATTACAAAATGAAAATAGAACACTATATCCTCATTTTGTCAGTGCACTAAAATGTGTAGTAGTAATGAGGGCATCAAATTGCAAACTTTGCTGCTAATTTCATCATTTTAGATTATCTGTAATACATTCCAGGGACTGTAGCTCTATACCTGGATGCCCAGGTATTACACAGTTGGTACAGGAGATCCAAAAGTGTTTCCATCTGATAGTACCTCTATTGGAAAAGGTTTCTTTGTGTTAAATGTTTAGAAAGTGAGTCCCAACACAGCGGAAAAAGAAGAGGCCATAATAATGCAGAGAGAGGTGAAGTGCTGATTGTTAATGTTCTTAAAATTTAATGTACCTGTTGCATTATAGAAAAGGCAGAATGAAATATATAGGAAATACGAAGATAATAGACAAAATTTTCAGTACTTGGGGAAAAGAAATACTGGAGTTAAATAATTGGATTGAAATTATGGCATGCCAGTGTGTGCAGCTGTGATAGTTAATTAATGAATCAATTGTTATTTACATTATAAAGCATGTAATTTTTGTCTTCCACCATCTCAGTCAAAATTAATATTGTAGAGTATTTTGATAAGCAATAAAATATTTACAAGTGTGAGTATTTCCCTGTTATACCATTCCAAAGTGGGTTCTTTAACACCAGTAAACTAGTTGCATTCCCTACAGATGTATTCCTATCTCTCGACCTTTTCCCCTTTCTTAGTTTCAAAAATAGTGTATTGAAGCCTATGAACTCCATTTTTCCAAACCTACAGTGTAATCTCCCTGAATTTAAAAAGAAAACTGCATGTCAATTTCATTTCCCTACTTCTGAAAGCAAGTGAAACTGATTGGATTCCTATGTAGGTGATGCAAAGGAAGAAAATAGTTTGGGGGGTTGGCTTTTTAAGAGCATGCAGTTGGGGCCATAGACTGTGTTGGAGATTCAAGCTCTCTTTTGTGGAGATTAACCTCTTGTTCCTATCATGTTGCAGCTGGCTTTCCCCTTCCGTTTTCTCGCACATCTGACTTTTTCTCTTTCCTCCAAGCTACAGAAGGCAGGGGATTTTTAAGGATCCAAACACCAAATATCTTTTTCTCTACAGTTTTCTAATTTGGGGGAAAGGATATTGCAGGCTTTCCCTTTTTCTTCCTTTTTTGTGTGTCTTGTGTCAAGATTGTTTTCTTTCATGTAACCCATGATGAATGAAGGTTGTTATATTTTCTTGCATTAAAAATCGGCTTTTCAGATGCAGCTGCATGAGATTTCCAAAGCTATGATTGGCTGGCAGATTTCTGACTGCAGTACTGGGAAAGCTTCTCTATAAGGTTAAACTAAAAAAAACCCACCAGTTAAAACATCAGTTACTGAGTCTGAAACTGTTAGGACAAATCATTTTTTGTTTCTGTTCAGTGCTTTAAATATTGGAGCCACCTTGCAGTGTGGTAGCAACTGCCATATAAAAGGTTTTCAAAATAAGGGCTGCGCTGCAGTTCTGGTTGGTAAATAATGACTGTTCCTTTTTAAAGTGAAGAATATTTGGCAGCCATGCATTATGTTACATAGGACAGTCATTCATTGAGCATGTACGCCTATATAATCTTGTTGAAGCTATTGGATCTACTCTTGTGGTCAAGAAATGTGTGAATGAAACAAAGTAATATTGCAAAATATTACTGAAGAAGTGAATGTGGTCAGGCTATGTTACCTAATAATAATAATACTTATTAGATGCTGACAACTTGGTGCAGTACAAAAGATAACATTGTATGAGCCAGTTCGTAGACTTACAAACTAAAATCACATAAAGTAGGAAAAAGGAAGACAAGAAGTTGGAGAACGATCAAGCTTCAGTCAAAAATCTGATAAGGGAAATAAATAAGCCTTAAGGTGTTCACTTTAAACATTGGGAAGGATTCAAAAGTTCTAACATCAGCTGGCAATTAATTCCAGAGATGGGCAACAAATGAAAAAGAGCACAGACTGGAAATAGATGAAAAATCTGATATTAACTGTGGGAGAATCAGATGAAAGTGCAAGCAGGAAGAGAAATAAAGCCAAAGCAGAGGAGAGAAATAATTTGGGACAGGAAAATGTAAATATTTAAATGAAAGCAACAAAATTTATTGGATACTATATAAGGCACCATATAAAGTTGGTCTGCAGGCTGGATCCTGACCCCCCCCCCCAATAATTTTTCCTGGCCCCTGGCAGTTCTACTAAGTTTTAATCAAGTTGTTATTAAAATATCTTCTGCCCACAATTTTTCAGTCTCAGAGAAAACAAATGGTTTCACGTTGTAAGAAATGGAGCTATGCCATATTTAAGGCTACAGTCTCTTAGGTGTTGTATATAGTGCCCCATATACTTGAGTGCATGTGTTCCATATCAGCAAAGCTTTTAGTACTAGATGGAGTGGAGTCTGACTTGGGAGGGCTCATTTTCTCTGGCAAACTACACTGCCGGATCTATGGGCCACTGTGTGGAGCATAGAATAGTCTCTGATACAGAAGTTGACCATCCCTGCTGTAAGACATACGGTAGATATGAGTGCATTTGCTTTCTTTTCCTCTAGTTGGGAATCACATATGAAATGATTAAAGGGGTAAAAGCACAAGGACTGGAGGCTTACCGAGCTGATTCAAGTTGCATGGATTTTTGTAGCTTTCTTAAGTTCCTGTTTAAAGTAAGTGTGTGTGTGTGTGTGTGTGTGTGTGTGAGAGAGAGAGAGAGAGAGAGAGAGAGACAGAGAGAGGAAGGCAGGCAGGCCACAGGGGGTCCTTCCCACCTGGTCTCACTGGAAATATCTTATAATAAAAGTCAAACCAGAGCTGATTAATTGGGTTGTGTATCGTGTACTGCTTTACATTGAGTGTTTCTGCAGCTGCTTGTATAGTCTGAATTTAAATCAGTCAGATCAATAGTCTTACGTAGCAGGCTTTCATGTTTTATATTGTTCTATGCTGTGCTTTGTGGTTTTAGTTTTTGTGAACTGCCCAGAGAGCTTCAGCTATTGGGCAGTATACAAATAAATAAATAAGGGCGCAATCCTATCGAGATAGGCGGCCGCCTCTGAACTCAGAGGCAACCGCCTATCCTAAGCAGGGCAGGAGAAGCACGGAGGGGATCGTGCCCTCCACGCTTCCCCTGCTTTGCTTTTTTTGGCTAGATAGCCAGTTGCAGCTGTCTAGCCGCGGGAGCACGGCAGGGAAGGGGGCTGCTGTACGACACATTGGATGTGTCATACATGCAGCTACGCCCTCCCCGCCCCGGAACGCCCCCAGCTACGCCCCTTTTTGGTCCCCCCACTCTCCTCTTGTGAGCGCGGAGGACAGGGTTCAGCGTGGAAGTGGGGGGAGGTCAGTAGGCTCCCAGGTCAGTTCCCGGAAAACGGCATATCCTATGGCCATCTAGCCACTGTCTAGCAGCCATAGGATTGCTCTCTCCATAAATAAATAAAATTTCCTGTGCTTTTTGAGTATTTCACGCTCATTATATCAGTAACTCTTACAGTGACCCTGTAAGATACTTGGATATTATTATTATTCCTGTATTTTAGATGAGAGAATGGCTTTCTTAGTGAGTGTGTGGCTGAGGTGAGATTTCAACCAGGGACTTTCCATCTTTCGTTCTTTACTGCTGTATTACTCTAACTACACAACTGCTCTGGGGCAGTTGTACCTTCTGGCTGAAGTAGGTATTGAGTAAATAGAGCTATCATTCTGTACGTAAGATCAGTCAGGTTGAAGATTGCTTGGGACCTTTACTCATGAAGTTGCATATAGTGGGATTTTGAAAAATGGGAAGTATCCAATGTGGCCACTGCATTTACACAATTGATGTAGCACCAGCATAAGTGACGCCAACACCATGAGCTGGCATGATGGGTTTCCCTGGGAAACTTGTTGCACCAGCTTACACTATTGGCATTGCAATAGAGGTCGCTTATGCTACCTCTGCGTCAGTTGCGTAAATGCAATGGCCACATTGAGCGGCATTCAATGTGTGTAAGATGCTCCTCGGTGAGATGTTGCCGTTGAAAGATTCTGAAGTTCTGTGAAGTCTTCTTGGTTTGAATCTCAGATTAAGATCGCTTTCAGAATTGTCAGCTGAGAAAGGATTCCTGAGGAAGTCATTACCTTTTCAGTAATTGATTTTATTTGCTTGTACCTTTCAAACAGCATTATAGTGGTTTTTGTTCTTTTCAGCTCACAAATTTCCGAGACCCTATTTATACATACAGAAGGAGGAGTTGGTGGAATGGACTGTACCACTTCAGGGTGCAGGTGTGGATACTATTTTTGAATGCCTCACATAAAAACTAATCTTCCTGTAAGTTTTTAAAAAGTCAGGGAACAGGCAGGGCTAGAACATTTTCCCATGATGTGTCGGGGAGTTTACATTCATAAGAAATGAGCGCATGGTGTAGGCTGCCTTATCATCTCTTTACGTTCAGCTACGATTAAGAGTGCAGAAGGTCCAGAAGGATTCTGCCATGTGTGCTGGGAAGATAGGGTGAGAGCCAATGTGTTGTCATGGTTAGAGTGGTGGACTGGGATCCAGGAGATCCAGGTTCTAGTCCCCACTTGGCCATGAAGCTCACTGGGTGACTTTGAGCCAGTCACTGGCTCTCAGCCTCACCTACCTCACAAGGTGGTTGTGAGGATAAAATGGAGAGGAGGAGAAGGACCATATAAGCTGCCTTGGGTTCCTTGCAAGAGGAAAAAAGTGGGATATAAATGTAATTATAAATAAGTACATAAAAATCTGTTATTGAATACATGACTGTAGTGTTGGCAAAGTGGGCAATGGTCTGTATGTTGCCCACCCCATGTTCAGAGGATGAAGGCCCAATTCTTAACGTTACCAAGCTTGTGTGGAAGCTGCTTTTTCTCGTTCTCTCTTCCTCTCCATGATTCAGTCTGTCATCACCTTGGGACCTCCAGATTACCTGGCCAGGGGGCGGGGGGGCAACCTGAGCCTTCCCACATCAGTGTTAGCAGTGCTGGTGTGGATAGGAAGAAGCTGACCTGCACGATTCAGGGCTCCATATGTTACCAAAGCCATGTTGAACTAAACCATGGGGCTGGTGGTGCCTTGGTGGCTATCATGCTGTCTTGGCAACAGTTTTTACCTTTTTCTGCAAATCTCTCTTCAGAATCCACTTTTTCCTTGAAGCCAATTCTTAGACCTCATCCCCAGCTGATATACTTACACCTGCTTAGGCATGGTACTGGCTCATATTCAACCCTTGCTACCCTCATATCTCCCTCCCCAGTCCCCCTTCTACTGTTTCCCCTAATGTCAGAATTTAAGGGCACAATCCTATGTGTGTTTAGACAGAAAAAAGGGAGCGCTGGGAGTTGGAGGACTTTTTTCTGTCTAAACCTGCATAGGATTGCACCCTAAACTATAAACTTGGCACAGGGTCTTGTCTCACTTTGCTTATGTTACTCAGTAAGGAGCCATGTACATTTATGGTGCTCTATAAATAATACATAATAATTCTGAAATATTAGGCTTGTTCAAAGTGTTTGACTATTATTATTATTTTTTGGTTTGGTTTTATCTTTCAAGTCAAGTAAAAATCAGTTTTGGCACGCTCATGGCAGGAGCCAAGATTATTTCTAGAAGTACTTCATGGTTTCTCTAGCAATTACACTTCTGTGTTAGTAACTAATCTTGTTAGTTAGTTAATCATGATAACTAGAGCTCTGTGTGTGTTTCTGCACATCACTGATAGCACTGAACAAATGAGCATTCACTAAGAATTTAATCTTACTTTTGTTAAGGCCCTCTTTCTATGGGGGTACATTTGAAATCGAAAGCAAGTGAAGCTTCAGGACTTCCATGGTAGGGTGTCATGCTGCAGATGCTCTGAATATCACATTGTTCCTCCCCTTAGCTATAGTTGATTGCTCAAAGTTACTTTTAGGTATATGTCTCCGTGTCTACTGTATGTCTGTGTATGTTTTTATGTAAATGGTTTTTAAACTTTGTACACTGCTGTCAGGGTTCCCCTTATGACCTGGACAACCTGAGCAACTCCTTAAGGATCTCTTGCCTCCTTAAGAGCCCCATCGTCCTTGTTTTAAACTTCTCCTTCCCAATAATGTGAGGTTTAGGCTGTAGATGTGGGGTGATTGGCACTTCAGACACCTGGGTGTTAACCACAACAGTTTACTGGTAAATTAAAGCAAGCAATTTACAACTAAAGGTAGTTACAGAATAGAGCTGAGTGATACAAAATGCATTAAAAGAAAATAAAGGTTGCAAAAATGCAAGTTCCTCTTCCCCAGCTGCACTTTGACTTCTCTAGGCTGCTTCTTCCTGCTGTCTCTTCCTGTTCTGGTCTACCTCTCTTTTCACTGGCTCTCTCCAGTACCAGAGGCAGTGAACCTGTGTATACCAATTGCTGGGGAATGTGGGTGGGAGGGTGCTGTTGCGCTCATGCCCTGCCCTGCTTGTGGGTTCCTGGTCGACAGCTGATTGGCCACTGCGTGAACAGAATGCTGGACTAGATGGACCCTTGGTCTGATCCAGCATGGCTCTTCTTATGTTCTCTCTTTTTATCCCCTCCTTCCCCAAAACTGAAAGTACTGTTTCAAACCTGAAGAAATTAAACCAAACTCAGGAAAATGAAACTACTCTTCTCAAGAATACCCTCTCCCAACACCGCCCCTCCCCCCCCCCCGGTTTCTAGGCCTGACCTTTTTACCTTGTCTCTGTAGGCCTCAAACCTTCACAACTGTATTTTAATGTTTTTAATCTTTGTAAACAGCCCAGAGAGCTTTGGCTATTGGGTGGTATAGAAATACTAATACTAATAATAATAATGGCTAGCCAAAGCTGTATACATTATGAAAATAAGCAAAATATAAGTTCTGTCTCTAGCACATGAGCTGAATGCAGTCCACACACTTCATTTATCATTTGATAACAGCTGGAAATGGCTATTCTGATGTGTTTCTGTTAAAAAAAAGTATGTAAGAATGTCTGTCCTAAGGTGCTTGGAGAGCTGTGTGGCCCCACTTAACACTTGCCCCATCTTGGCCAGAGGAAAGGAGCTGGAACATGGGTTTATAAATGCTTTATTGAGAGAGAGGATCGTCCTGGTTGTCTTGAAGGAAGCAATTATTATGCTGTTCCTGAAGAAGCCATCTCTGGACCTAAGTGACTGTTGACTGTCAACCAGTTGCAATGTGGGTAAGGTGTTCGAGTGGGTGGTAGTGGCTCAACTCCAGACATTCACGTGGATTATCTGGAGCTATTTCATCCTGCCTTCTGTCCCATGATTTGACACTGAAAATGCCTTGTTTGATGGCGTATGTTGACACTGTGGTATTGTTTATTATTAGCAATAAATTTATGCATGTCGTAAAATAAACAACAAAGACTCTTGTGCCCCTTTAAACACTAATATGTTTATTATGGCTTAGGCTTTTGTGGGCTGCAGCCCACCTCATCAGATGCAATGGAAGAAGTGGCCTACAGTCCACAAAAGCGTATGCCACAGTAAATTAGTTAGTTTTTAAGGTGCCCAAGACTCTGTTGTTTTTGCTGCAAAAGACAGCACAGCTGCCTTCTAGAAATAGTTAAAAGAAACAAAATAAGATGTTGATATTCACATGTTAATGTTGACATTTCCAGAAGAAGTTAGTGAATGTCCAAAAATAGATGCATATTTCTCCACTTTTCAGACATATGGTGAATGCTGACAATTACATTTAGGGCACAGTCCTATGGCTGCTAGACAGCGGCTACATGGCCATAGGATTGTTCAGTTTCCGGGAACCATCCTCGGAGCCTGTGCTCCAAGGTCGGTTCCCAGAAAACTGCCTTCCCTCCCCGCCACCTCGTAGGCAGTGCGGATCATCCCCAGGCTCCTCACTTGGATGAGCAGTGTGGAGCAGGGCAAAAGGGCATGTTCCCAGGGGTAGGGAGTGTGGAAGTGCCAGTACGATGCTTCCTATGTGTCGTCCGGCCTCTCCCCCCCCCCCGCTCCAAAGTCCTGCAGCTAGACAGCTGAAATCGACCATCTAGCTGCAAGTGCTAGATCCCCTCTGCGCTCTGCCCTCCTTGCATTGGATAGGCGGTTGCCTCCAAATTTGGAGGCGGCAGCCTCTCCACATAGGACTGCTGTCTCCGGTGACTTTCAGCAATTACCAATCAACTTGGGTCCTTGGACTTTCATAGAATTCATTAGCGATTCTCAACATTCCATGTGAATGTTGACATCTACCAAATTCTTCTCATTGATTTTTTTTCCCAAAATGTCAAAATTAAAAACAATGTTGCATGACTAACACAGTTGGTAAGCTTAACTGAAATGTATTTTGACTTCACCTTTTAGTGAGATTCACAACAACGTGGGTGTGTGTGTGCGTGCGTGCTTGGTGCTGTGAGGAGTCACATATTTTCAGGTGAAGTGAACTCATAAGGAGTTTCTTTGAGCTCTAAGGATGAGATGAGAAGGCATTGGCATATTCATATATTTAATTATTTGCTTTGAAAATGAAATACCGCAGACATGACGCCTGCCAGGTCCGGTCTTTCATGCTGTAAAGCGATAGCAGCTTGTTTGCTTCAGATACTACTAGGCAATATCAGCGACTCAAGGTAAGTCTCCCATGCATTTTGAATTTTAAAAAACCCACACACCCTCAAGTCATTCCCTCTTGCCTTCTGAAACCTGATGTTTGTTAAAGGAACAGCATTTTTTAAAAAATAAATTACTGGTATTTGCTAGATAATTGTGAAACTAGTTAGTGAGATCTGTCGGGGCTACAGAATGCATAGCATCTCAGAGGATGCAATCCTAAAATGACCCTCGATCCCAAACCTGATTAGTTGGGCCTTCTCATTATAGGCAGAAGGCTACTCTGTCTTGGCTATGGACTTTCACCAGGTGATGTACCAGAATGGGGTTATTTCAGTGCACTGTGTCTTGGCTGCTGTCCAGCAACTATGTCAGGACCTGAGGAGTGTAAGATGCAAGCTGGTTCTACTGCTTTCAGTTAGGCATGCCCTCTTGAAAATCAGGCATGAAATCCTTTTCTAATGCTGCAATCTTTTACATGTCTATTCAGAAGCAAGGCCCATTGAGTTTACTGAGGCTTCCTCCCAGGAAAGTGTACCAATGTGGGTTTTCTGGAAAATTGTGACTTAGGAAATTTTTTGCATTGAGACATTTTCAGTTTGCACCCGAATATCTTTTGATGCCCTGGAGCAATATAATTTAGCATGTTTATTTTACTTGTATTTAGTAAACAACAAAACTAAAAGAAAGAAGGAAAACAAATTGACTTTTTCCCCAATATTCCACAAATATTTGACCTGAAATATCGGAGGGGGGGAATTAAAGTACGCTTAATGTGATTTCAGTCCTATATTACGTTGAATTTTTTATTGGAATACTTGTAACAATTTAAAGATAATAGGATGCACTTTCCTCACATAGGTTAACTTTTTTTAAAAAGCAAAGTTACTGAAAACTGTTGACACACTACAACATTTAGCAGTCCAAAGAACAGTGCATGATGCGAGGGCAACCAGTCATCTGCAGCTTGGAAACTGCCACACTTACCTAATGTTGTATTTGAAGTTGGCATCCATTCATGGTTACTAATGAACTTACAAAATGGAATTTTTTCTGTGGAAAAATAAAGCACTGTAAAATGGGCAGTTTTGGAAAAAAAATTCACCCCACGTCACTGGGTAAGTGGGTATAGGATTATAGCCTAAGAGTGGAGGTGTCTGTAGGCAGGCCACCTCCTTCTCCAGCGTTAATTCTGGATTGGGGCCCAGGGGTGTGTCGTAGACCATCACATTGGTGATCTCATATTTCCAGCCAGACTGTGTGTTTCTTCAGATGTGGCCAGTCATGCCAGCGAGGTGCTTGCTATAGCCCCAAGCAGAATGGTGCTTCTTGCAACCAAGGGTTCAATCCTGTGCATGTTTAGACAAAAAAAGTTCTACATCACGGCTGGCTGGAGCATGCTGGGAGGTGTAGGACCTTTTTCTGTCTAAATATGCATATGATTGCACCCTTAATTTCATTGTGTTTGCAGCGGAACAACACAACTGGTTCCGTATCTCTCTGGGAAAAAATGTGGTATTAAACAATATCAGTATGTAGTTGCAGTAAAACAGGATCTCCTATGCTTAAATATCACAAATGCCATCAAAATTTGAGAGCCTGCAGAAGGAAGGAATTGCAACATTCTGTTCTCTGCATTTTTGCTAGGATGTCAACCCCTTGAACTTGGGGGGTGGGGGGAGACATTATTTCTGAGCAGACCAGGGTGGATAAAAAGCAAGGATTTTTAAAAAATGTTTTTTTTAAATAAATAAAATATTAAATTTCTCTCTAACTTAAAAAATAACAGTTACAATTAAATCTGATCATAAACATGCTAAACTTACCCTTACAGTCTCATTAAAATAAAGTTACCTACCAATCAAACATGGGCATTAATTCTGCTTCTCATCTCATGAAAATGGCTCTGTCCAGCCTAACTAACGGTTCCTGTTTCTTGAAAATTCTGAGCTTTCATTTTCTCTAACTAAAGTAAGGTACATAAAGTTACAGGCTAGATATTCTTGTTGTTCTGTGATTACGTGGTGGTAGAGTTGGGCCAAGCAAAGCCAAGGAATCAAGACCAAACAACAATATAGCAGTGTGGATAAAAATCCATGCTTAAAAAAATCCAAAAAATTGGCTTGAAAAAAATGGCATTGGAATTTTTTCAACCCAGTAACTATCAAACGTTGCTTTGACTCATCAGTCGTGGGCATTCTGTTTTTGTTTGCATCTTTGTTTTTTGTGAGGGCAAGGCTGGGTCAAGACAGAGTGAAGCAGAAAGGCGCAACACTGGAAAGAAAAAGAGAAGACAAAATCGTTCAGTTTGGATCTTCCTGAGGCTGCAGTCCTATACCCACTTACCTGGGAGCAAGTCCCACTGAACTCAGTAGAACTTATTTATGAGGAGATGTGTACAGTGACAGGTTGGAAAAGTGCACCAAAATTGGGTGGGGACAAGATCATCTACTTAGCAAGGTGATCCTCTGGGTGTTAAGTGTTGAACTGACACTTGTCAGTGTCCTACTTCCATTCTACACTTCCGGGAGTCTCCAGGTTGACTCCAGGGCTCCTTGAGAAAGGGAAGATCTAGGCTCCCCCCCCCCTTTTGTGGCTTCCATTTGGAGCAGTTACTGCTACAGTTACTGTGAATGGGAGCCATGAAAAGGGTAGGGTGCTTAGATCTTGTCCCCACCCCTTTTTTGGTACACTTAATTTTCCAACCTGTTACTGTCAACGGAGGTGCAAAGTACCTCATATGCAGTCTTGTCTTGTCAATTTCCTTGTATGTTTCCTAGTACACTTTGTTCCCTTTGACAGCTGAAATGTACAAGGACATTGACTTGTGCACCTCCAAAAGACAGACAAAAAATAAATTTAAAAGATTATGAACACATTTGCGCAAATTCCTGGGGCTGAAAAATAATAATAATAATTTTAAAAAATGACGGCCCCATTTGCACAAATTTTGGGGGCCAGGAAAAAAAAGCCTGGGAATGAAAAGAGGTCATGGTCAGAGTGGGACAGGACAGGCAGACAAGATGGCCAGGACATTGGGATACTGGCTGGAGGATGAAGAGGGGAGGAGAACAATCCAGTCGTCTTGTCAGGAACACCATGGATTGCTCCAAAAATAACCCACACTGTTATTCGTAGGGTGGGTTGTTGTGTTGTTTGAACCTGCCCAGAGAGATGTTTCAAATGTAACACTTCCAGTTCTCCAAACCAAAACTGTAAACAAGGTTAAAATTATGGCTTTCAATCCTCATTTGGAAGGCTTATGCAAACAATAGTTTACCAGTTCAGATGCAAAGGCAAACAATGGCTTGATCAAACTCCAGGATATTAATCAGAGCATGTAAGGGGCGGGGGGAAGGCATGCAAGTCCTTGGTTTGTTCCCTATCCTCCAAATTATGGTTTAGATAAATAGATAGACAGCTCTTCAGAGAACCAGGCTCTCAGAGTGACTTATAATAAAGCACACTAAATATCAAAACAATAACAAATGGATTAAATGGATTAAAAAGCAGAGTAAGCAGTCAGTCTAATCTAACAGCATAATATCAGGCATTAAAGCCTGGGCAAATAACAAGGTTTTCACCTCACTGGCAAAAAAGAAAACTGAGTAGGTACCAAGCAAACCTCCCTGGGAAAGGGGGGAGAGTTCCAGAATCTGCTCTGTTTAAGTTTGCATAGTGATTTAGATTGAATTTCATCTCCCCCTCCCCCTTTGTCCCACTGACTCAGAGCAGGGCCGCTTCAAAGTTTTCAGCTTTTCCTGCAGGAAGATAATTGATGTATAACAGAAAACATGTAAAATATAGTGTGAAGAACGCACAAACATCCATTTTTCCCAAGGACGCTTGTTGCAAAGTGAACTTGATAATACATTTCCAGCCATGCTGCAAGCCTAGTCTCCATTCTTATAGGTATGCAACTATGGTTTTCTTCTTACCATCCCCACCTGCACACCCTGTTCCCGATTTCTGATTGGGTTTCATCTAGTTACAGGCACCATTGTGGAAAGTGAAGACATTTGTCTTTTCAGATTGAGGTGTGATTTATGGGTTTCCTTTTGTTAAAGGCAAACTGCCTGGTAGTCTTCATATCACCTTTCTGATAAACATAGGTGGCTTGTCAGATGTTTTCTTTCCTTCTCTGTAGGAAGATTTTTAAATATCAAAACTGTACCAAGATTGTTGTCTCTCTCCCCCACCCCATATGAGTGGTCGCTTTCCAGCTTTTAAATATTGCTGGGGTGTGTGTGCCTGAGAGAGAGAGAGAGAGAGAGAGAGCGCTTTTCTGTGAATGGAGACAGGCAGAAGGCAGCTGCCTTTTGGTGTAACATAGTGAGAAGCACTTGAAAGAAAAAAGTGACTTGGATCAGTAGCTCAGCCCTGCACCAAATTGTCACGGAATAATGGAATAATGTGTTAGACAGCCCTGTGCTGTCTCAGGCCGCCTACATGCCAAAGTCAATGGAGCCTTTGTTCCAGGCCACATTAGAAGAATGCATGAGCTAATGGGGTGGTGGGAGTTTAGCTTAGTTACAGTGTCTTAGAGGCCTTGCTAAATTTCCCAAAGGGTCCTAGTATTTCCTGTATGCTTCTCTGCTGAAGGATGGAACTTTGTAGATAGCACAAGTCCCGCTCTGAACCATAAGGACTCCTTGTCTCAATGCATGTGGCTATTTCTCTTCCTCCCCCGCCTCCACTTCCCCAATAAAGCAGTGCCTGTTCAGCAGTTAGCCCCTGCTTTCAAAGCTGTTTGATAGCGTTGTCGCACACACTACTTTGTGCTGAACATGGGTGGTACTACTCCTGGAGCACCATCTATGTATTTATTTATTTAATTAAAAACATTTATATCATAAGAAAGTAAGAGCTGTGCTGCATCCAACCAAGTCCATCTAGTCCCGCAGAATGTGTGAACAGTTTCAGCTTAATTGTTCTTAAGTGGCTAACACATAAGAGTGAGAAAAACATAACAATAATAAAATAATGCTTTTAAAATGGCAGTACCCCACGAGGTTAAACCATCAACATGGACAAGAAAAAAAAACCCTAAAGGGTTGGAGAAATAAAAAAGGTGTTCGTGTGGCACTGAAAGACATGTGTTGGCACCATGTGAGCCTCCCTGGGGAAGGCATTCCAAGCATGGGACACCACCACCAAAAAGGCCCTATCCCAGAGTTCCTGCCCACCTCTCGAAGGAAGGGGGTGCCTGGAGAAAAGCCTCAGAGGAGCCTCACCATCTGAGTAGGTTCATGCCAGAGTAGGTGATCTTACGTACACAGGTTCCAAGCAGTTTAGGGATTGAAAAGGAAAAAACAGCACTTTGAATTGTGCCCAGAAACAGACCAGAAGTCACGGTGTTGGTTGTGACTCTTACCAGTTAGAGAAATGTTTTCAAAACTTAATTATGAATGTATGCTTGCAAATAACTGCTTGCCTGGTCACCAGTGGTGAGTAAAAATTGGCACCAGGTTATTAGACAGGGAATCATTATAAAGGTTTTTGTTTTTAATAATATTATTTGGGGATTACACTTGTATATTATGGCCAGTGATCAGTGCAATGAAATAAACGTGTTGTTGCCTGCTCTACAAAACCAGTATTTTCTTCTACTTAATCATCCAAAAGCCCTGGAGGGAGCAATGCTATGGCCGCTAGACAGCGGCTAGATGGCCATAGGATATTGTGTTATCCGGGAACCAACCTCCCCACACTTCCACGCTGATGCTGAGGCAGCACGGAATGGCCTCATCCTCCGCACACACAAGAGGAGTGTGGAGTGGCCGAAAGGGGGCATGTCTGGGGGTGTTCTGGGGCAAGGAGGGCGGAAATGCCACATATCCTATGTGTTGTACAGCAGGTTCCTTCTCCGCTCTGTGCTCCTGCGGCTGCGGCTGCGGACGATTGCGGCTGTCTACCCAAAAATGCAGGGTGGGAGAAGCACGGAGGGAATGATCCCCTCCATGCTTCTCCTGCCTTGCTTTGGATAGGTAGTCACCTCTGAGTTCGTAGGTGGCCACCTAACTGGATAGGATTGCGCCCTTATTAATGCATGAGTAATCACTATTCTTCCTTCCCCAGTCATCTCTACTTTAAGTATTGAGTGAACTATTTGTATTTCTCCACTTGTGATCTTAAACTTTTTGCTATCTTTGAAGTGCCATGGGTAATGTGTGGAGACTGTTGCCCTCATGCTGTTTTCCCAGGTTAATTGTCCGGGCCATCTTTTTCCATCATCGTGCTATCAGTGTAACTTTTTTCTCTTTCCTTTTTCTGTATTATTCCTGAACAGCATATAGCTTGCTGCATACAGATATGCTCATCGGAGTTGTGATTTTTGTCCAATATTGTATTCAAAGCACTTACTAGTGTGTTTAGTTTATCCAGCCCTAGACAATTAATTGAATTAATAACTTAGTAAACAAAACAAAAGTAATGTAAGGATATAAGCAGAGATAGTGCAAACAGAAAAGATCTGGGTTGAAAATGGCACCAGCGGCACCAGAACTCCACCCACCCAAAGAGGCAAAGCTTCAAACCAGTGCTAGGAAATAGGATTTTATTAAGGAGTTCAATATGCCCAACATGTTTTGACAGGTGATTGCCTTTTTTGGGTGGTTGGCTTTCTTTGGAAACAGTACTTCATGTACAAGTGAACTGCATGTTCCACTAACTATAATTTTACAGATGTTCCAGAACAGCCATTAATATTTTTCTTTGTGTCACTCATACTTAGAGAGTAGACTTAAGCTGCTGTTATAAAGGTGATATATTTTTGTATCCCATCAGCAGCTCTCCAGCAACCAAAAAGTTACATATTCTGCCTCTTGTCCAGCATTCATCTGCAGCATTAACTTTGACCAATATTAATTGAAAATAAAGCTTCAACATTTACTCAGTTGGTTAATCAATAGTATAAAATGTTTGGAATGAAAAAAGTTGCCCTTGATTGGGTGGCAGATTTTTAAAAACCTGTTAATTATTTTTAAGTAAGTACTTACAAATTAATAGGTGGCAGGCACTTTCTCGGGGGAGGGGATGCCTTTTCTGAGTGTGTGTGTGTGTCATTGAAAAAGAATGTGTGCTTTATCTGTCACAACTATTCATATGCAGATTTAATTGATTAAAACGTATAAAATGAGCTAAGATTTAGTTGATCAAGTGACCACCCTAACCGAAAAATGCAATTTGCGGTCTGTCTTGAGTAGTTTAGTAAATACAGTTCTGGATTTCATTGTCCATGGAAGATGTATTTTGAACAGTGTTCTTAGCTTCAGTATGAATTTGAGGGGGGTGATACTATTACGCATATACACACATACCTGCAAGCGTACAGTCTAAAGAGAAACATGGAATATAAAGGAACAGGCAGAGGAAAAAAAATAAGCCCTTTATCCATTCTCAAATATGATAGTGGATAGAATGAGGAGGATGTTAAGGAGGAGGAGGGTGTTCCAGTGATAAGGGAGATAAGGAAACGTGCACAGAGCGAAGAGGTTGAAATCTTGAACTTAAAGAAACAGATGACCAGATGATCTAATGGGAATGAAGAGGAAGAAAAAGGGAAAGAAGACAAGAAGGATGGAGCAAGATAATAGCAAAATGTAAAGTTAAGTTGGAAGATCATGAACTGAATGAGACTGAGGAGAGACAGCCAGTGTAAAGGATGGTTCAGCGTGAGCTTATCAAAAGTGATGGGCAGGAAAAGTGACATGGGTGGCAGAGTTGAGTACAGGTGAAAGTGGCTTGCTTGAGATGAGAAATGCCAGAGAACTAGCAAAGTGTTGTAGTAGTCAACATGAGAATCAGTGAGAAAAGGCATTAATATGTTGGTGATATCAGCTAATAATAATATAAATGATTGCACCTATACCCCTTTTTGAGTGTGTTGACATATATTCTCTGTAATAATTGCAATAATTCTGCAACATTGGAGAGAGACTGAACCTGAGGAATAATACTTTGCTTATAACCACCATGTGAGTTTATGGCAGAGGTAAGATTTGAACCAGCTACTTCCTAGTTTGCAGCTCGCTTGTGCTCTCAGCCACTGTGATGCACTAACTTTGGTAAATCAAGACTTTAGAGCAGGAATGCACAACCTGTGGCCCAAGGTCCACATGTGGGCCCTAAGACCTTTACTGTAGCCCCCCCTCACCACCACCACCACATCCCCCCCATACTGTGAATTTCCCTGCCCGCTGTATTCTCCCCCAGAGCTCCTCCGCTTTTATCAGTGAGGAAAGAGCGGTCTATGTCAGGATTGTGTGTGCGTGCGTGTGCGGCCCCTGACCTCCAAACCAGTATCACATGCGGCCCTCGGGGCCAAAAATGTTGTACACTCATGTTTTAGAGGCATGATGTAGTGCCTCATTTGCAGTGATTACTCGAAGCCAACATGGATTTGTCAAAAACAAGTCCTGCCAGACAAATCTAATCTCATTTTTTGATCAAGTAACCTTCCTTTTAGACCGTGGGAATGCTGTAGACATCATATACCTCGACTTCAGCAAAGCTTTTGACAAAGTGCCCCATGATATCCTGATGAGCAAACTAGCTCAAAGTGGGCTAGATCATGAAACAACGATCCGGTGGATCCACAGTTGGCTACAGAATCGGACTCAAAGAGTGCTTATCAATGGGACCTTCTCAAACTGGGGAGAGGTAACGAGTGGGATACCGCAGGGCTCAGTCGTGGGCCCAGAGCTCTTCAACATTTTTATTAATGACTTGGAGGAGGAGGTGCAGGGAATACTGATCAAATTTGCAGATGACACCAAATTGGGTGGCATAGCTAATACTTTGGAAGACAGAAACAAAATTCAAAGTGATCTGGATAGACTGGAGCGCTGGGCAGAAAACAACAGAATGACATTTAATAGGGATAAATGCACCTAGGAAAAAGAAACCAAATGCACAGTTACAAGATGGGGGATACGTGGCTCAACAACATTACAAGCGAGAAAGATCTTTGAATTGTTGTTGATCACAAGCTGAATATGAGCCAACAATGTGATGTGCCTGCAAAAAAGGCAAATGCTCTTTTGGGCTGCATTAATAGAAGCATAGCTTCCAGATCCCGGGAAGTACTAGTTCCCCTCTACTCAGCACTGGTTAGGCCTCATCTGGAGTACTGTGTCCAGTTCTGGGCACCACACTTTAAGAAGGATGCAAACAAACTGGAGAGGGTTCAGAGGACGGCAACGAAGATGATCAGGGGACTGGAAACAAAGCCCTATGAAGAGAGACTGAAAGAACTGGGCATGTTTAGCCTTGAGAAGAGAAGACTGAGGGGAGATATGATAGCACTCTTCAAGTCCTTGAAAGGTTGTCACAGAGAAGAAGGCCAGGATCTCTTCTTGATCATCCCAAAGTGCAAGACACAGAATCATGGGCTCAAGTGACAGGAAGCCAGATTCCGGCTGAACATCAGGAAAAACTTCCTGACTGTTAGAGCAATACGACAATGGAACCACTTACCTAGGGAGGTGGTGGGCTCTCCCACACTGGAAGCCTTCAAGACGAGGCTGGACGGCCATCTGTCAGGGATGCTCTGACTTGGATTCCTGCATTGAGCGGGGGGTTGGACTCGATGGCCTTGTAGGCCCCTTCCAGCCCTACTATTCTGTGATTCTATGTTCCTTGAGCTCTAGGAGCGATTTAGGTGTGTTTAGGGTTCCTTTCTCTGAAACCTGAAGGAACATTTTCACAACCAAAGTATGCATATGATGTTAGTATACTCTATACTGTAACTATAATTAGTGTTTTGTACATGCACTAATACCAGTGTTGGGGTTATTCAGTCTATGGGGCTTGATGAGTGTGACTTAAGTACAGCATACCACTTGAACCCTGTTTGAACCCCCATGTTGTCCTCTGTTTCCCAATTGGATCTGGCTCCCAAGAGGATTCCTGCATGAATGGGTGAACATTTTAGATTGCTGGCAGCTGATGAAAGGAAGGAGGCGAAGTACTTTGGATGCTCTTCCAAAAAATGAAAATAAAGAAAACCTAGAAAGGTAAAATGCATCCTGTTGCTGTGGGCAGGCATAAAACTGTTCACGAAGACTTGGAAAATGTGCAGCATTTTTCCTGGACTGAAAGGATGTGGCTTATCAAAAAGAGAAGCTTCTTCAATGAGTCAGTGCAGTTCACAGCTGGAAGATGGTCTTGCAGCAAATGTGGTATCCAAACATTATGGCAGTGTTGCAAAACCTTTCCAGGAGGTCGCTTCCCACCTCATGCTCTTCTTTCTCCCACTACTCCATTGTCCAGTCTCCTCCCTTCCGGTGCCTCCACCACACATGGAGATCGAGCATCAGAGTCTGACAGCTTTGAGGCTGAAAAAGGGGAGGACATGACGCATGGAGATCAAGTAAGACTCTGGGTCCAAGCAGACATGTCTGTGTGGCAGGCCTGTTTTAGCACATTGGTTGAAGAGAGGAAAGGTGAGTGGGTGGAAGGTTGATTTCATGTGAAGAATGGGGAGAATGCTTGAACCTTTCTTCTCGCCATGCAACCAAAACTGTCACACACACACACCATGCTTGTTTTCCAACCAGATTCTGAGTCAAGAAGAAAAGTAGTGGCGGGAGACAGAAGAATGGGTGGGGAGAGAAGTTCAGCACACCTACTGCTTGTCTGCTTTAAATCACGGCCACTTATTTGGCATGACCAGCACTGTAATACATGAGTTGTGCTACCATCACATCTAGTTAGACCTTCTGCATCCAACCTGAGGCCTGGTCTAAACATGACGTGTGTGCGTATTAAAACAGTACTGAAAACCCACTTAACCCATGATGGTGTCGTGTTTAAATCGGTTGGTTGGTACCTATACATGCATACTGATTTCAGACATGCTGACATTGCACTAGGAGGTGCCAGTAGCCCAATTTAAATGTGAAGCCGAATGTGTGGAGCCTTGAATGTTTAAAGTTCTTTTTAAACACTTCATATTGAATAAATGTGCTGCTTCAGTTTCCTCCGTGAAAAGAGTAAAAGCGGCAAGAAGAGGAGCGAGATCAATGAAAGATAATGGAAGACTCAGATACGAGGAGGAGGAGGGGGAAGGGGAGGGGGGAAAAGGAAGCAAAAAGGGAGAAAGGAAGTGAAAAAGGGAGTCGTGATCCTGCATTTAAAATGGAAACAGAAAGCGCTGTTTTAAATGCAGGATTTTAGGCTGGTGTAGAGATGCCAGGACATGGAATAATGGGCTCAAGTTACAGGAAGCCAGATTCCGGCTGAACGTCACAAAAAACTTCCTGACTGTTAGAGCGATACGACAATGGAACGAATGACCTAGGGAGGTGGTGGGCTCTCCACTGGAGGCGTTCAAGACGAGGCTGGACAGCCATCTGTCAGGGATGCTCTGACTTGGATTCCTGCATTGAGCAGGGGGTTGGACTCGATGGCCTTGTAGGCCCCTTCCAACCCTACTATTCTCTGATTCTATAAGGCCTCAGAGCCCTAAATGGAGGAAAAGTGAGCCCCCTGTACGGCCAAAGTAGGGCTGCTTTGCTGAAGCTGCATGCTGGGGTCCTTTGTGACTCACTTCTAACTTTAAAGAACAACCAGCTGTTTAAGGAGAATGAGTTTTTATGTGGTTTATTCGGAAGTTTTCAATCCACCAGGCCTTTGGAGTTTGGCCCCCGGAAAAATACAACGTTCTGGCTGCTGTACTGTAAATTTGTACCTTGTTGGTTTCTGTTACTCTTAGCGTGCGCCATTTTGTGCACCTGGTTTGGAAAAGTGATTTAAAAAATTTAAAAGCATGTATACTCTTTGTGAGGGGGAGCTCACTTGGAGGATACTAATACTCGCTGTAGATGACAAAGAAGAGTGCAACGTGGAGGCTGAAGTGAGATCAGAGATGTTTCTTTTTTTTAACGTCATGTATGTTTCCATATTTTTAAATCACGGATGGCGTATTTGTTTCTGTGGCATATGTATCAGCATAAACTTTTGTACTTTCCAACTAATAAACTGAATTTCAGGAAAGCAAAAGCTGATCTGAAGGTCCACAGACTCCACGCAGCTGAAGAGGCCGCTCCGCCATGGAATCCACGGGTCGACTGTATAGAAATCCAAACTCATTTTAATCCTGTGGCTTACATATTATGCTGAGAGGACAGGAAGGCCCTCTGTGGCGGTTACCTTGATCAAGTAGTATTCTCTTCTTCTCCCCGCCCTCCCGACTACCTTTGCCCATATGTCTTTGGATGACCGTTGTCACCCCAAAATTGAATTAGCAGCTTTAGTAAGTTATATACATCGGATATTGAGAAGAGCTGCAAACAGTTCAAGATCCAAAGAGAAAAATTTCAGCCCATGCTTATCTCACAAAGGCAGCCTTCTCACAATCTGGCACTTGTAGTAGGAGTGCCAGCTGGCAGAGATATTTTGTGATATAAATTATCCATCCGTTCTGAAGAGTGACAGAACAAGGGGCTTTTGTACTCTGAGGACAAGGGGAGCGACCTTCTCCCTTTATTGGCTTAAATGACATCTCTACTTACTTTTTCCTCTCCATATTTATAGATTCAAGGCTGCTGCGCTTCCTTTAGCATTGCTAGTATTTATGCAAAGGGATAAACATGGCTCGGAATCTCCCCCCCCCCCCCAATCATTTAATTTCAGCATCCTTTGCTACAGATCACCATTTCTGAAGCTACTTCATGGCAAAGCAGGTGAAATCTTTGGGCCAAGCGTACTTTTATCAGTGCCCTATTCAAATACAGCTTTCACAAAATACCAAGCGTTTCTGCTTGTGCTTGCACTAGTTGGTGGTAAATACCAGCCAGTGTATGCGACCCTATCAGGACAGATCTATCAGGTTCCAAGTGGTAAATCATGTTTATCCCTGGAAGTAATTAGTGAGGAATACTCTACACTAGTTGCAAGTACCGAAGGAAGCACTTTTGCTCAGGTTATAATGCAGATAATTTTGGGAAATTAGAGAGTAGGAATAATGATCTACTAGCAGCCCATAGGCCCAGGGGCTTGGGGTGGCAAAGCAACTTATTTTGGTTTAGGGGCTTTGCTTCCCAGATTGCCTGCCAGACCAAGTCTGGTGGGTCAGTTGATGTCAAGGGGACAGGACTGTGCCCCCAAAGTGCCTCCCCCTTATGTCTTCGGCACCACGGCATAAAATCTTTTTTTCCTGTGCAGAGAGAGGTATGGAGTTCAGTGTGCCTCTCTGCACAGAAAGTGCCTTGAGCAGTGCTTGCAGAAACCGGCTCCTTCAAATGGTGGCAGAGAGTCTCCTTGCTGACATTCCAATTTGGCCGTGGTCTGGGTGGGTGTCAGGGTGGATACTGAGCCCATAGAGCCCCAGAGTTGTTCTGATTCTGAGGAGGACCAACCACCCGTGGGAGAGGAGCTCGCTCATCTCTCACAGGCACAGTGGCAGGGAGAGATTCCTCCTCTCTGCATTCCTGAGAGAGATAGTGACCCTATCAGTGAAAGAGTGGCGGATGGGATCTTGCTGGACGCTCGGAGATGGAGGGAGCGGTGCGAGATGGAGGGCGCTAAGAGGCAGCGCTCTGCCCGCTCGGCGCTGAAATAGCGGTCGTGTCCCGAGGATCCCTGGGTAGGAGGGAGGACCTCTCCATAGCCCATAATTTCAGAGTTTTCCCGCTCTTCCCCTTCAAACGGGGACCAACTGCCTTACCCGGAGCTTAGGCTACTCTGCTAACTACCCCAGTGCGTTTTCCTTGCTTAGTCGCTGGTGATTAGCATCTGAAAGAGTCATTAAGTTGTAAAGGAATAAAGCCTTGGAAAGAATCCCTTTTGTCTGTGTTGTGAGTTGGCTATTGGAGGGGACTTAAAGAGGCAGCTAGGGCGCTCTTGACAGTGGGAAGGAACTTGGCTGGTGCTTGCAGGAGCTGGCTCCTGCAAATGCTGGCCAAGTTGAGCAGCTCCTTCCTGCTCTGCTCACGTTCCAGTCGGGGCATGAGCAGCGCAGGAAAAGACTCAGCCGGGGCTTTCAGGAGCCAGCACCTGCAAGCCCTGGCCAAGTGGTGCAGGGGAGTCCCCAGCTTATCTCTGATTGGAGAAAGCATGGGGATTCTCCTCCCGCTCCCCAGGTGGTGGGGCAGGGGGAGGCACCCACAGAGTGTGCTCAATCTTCCTTGGGCTGGATTAGGACCCAACGTGGACTGGATTCGGTCGGCAGGCTGCCCTCCCCTGTCATAGCCCATATTCAACCCCTGTAGCCATTTTATTTGACCCCTGTCAAACCCTGTCAAATTGTAACCAAGGTGTAATGAGAATGTTTGCTGGATTAGTTTCACTGGTGAGGGAAAATGAATTTTTTTCAAAACTTGTGAAACATAGAGAGACTCCGCATTTTAATGTTGCATCTTTCTTTGGGTTTTGTATTTGTTTATTCACTATATTTATATAGCACCTTTCTGCTAATATGCCCAAGGCAGTTCTCAGTCTTAACATAATAGCTTACACCAGGGGTGTTGAACCTTAGGCCTGCAAGCCAAATCCAGCCCACCTGAGGTCCCAGTCCATGACTCCTGGGCTCCCCAAATGGCCACACACACCCCGCGACTGGCAATCGTTGGGTGGTTTCCTGGCTTTTGTGTAGTTGTGCAGTCCCCATTCTAAAAGGTTGCAATGCTTCTCCTAGGCCTTAGTTACTGGCAATAAGAGATTCTTGCTTGCTCTGCTCCTTTGGCCCCACCCACCATGAGTGTGCCTCCACCCCCTTCTCTGAAAGTGAAGTCGCCCCCAGGCTGAGAGTGGGTCAGGATCCCTGGTGTACACAGTCTAATACAGAATGGTGGGCAGATTTTAGGCTTGTGGGCTTTACCTTGTGTTTAATTAGAATCTTGAGCTCTGCCAAACAGAACCAGGTGTGGAGTAGTGGTCCAGGGGAGAGGAGATACATTTAGAATTAAGGAACGGTGTGCCCCTAAGCACATGCTGAGCCCAGGAATTTGTTTTCCATCTTCAAACAACACCCATAGCCCTTTCACCCAGAAATCCACTTCTAGTTTTTCTTCTCAGCTTTTCCCACTTCAGCAACCTAATTTGAGGGGTGCGGGGAGGCACACCCTTTTGTTGCTACTGTTAAATTATTGGGAGCCTGAGTCTCTTGCCAGCGTACTGCAAATCTCCTGGAGGTGTCCCCTTTCAGCCTGACCTACCTTCTGTGCTCTGCTGGTGGTGTAATAGACATGATACTAAAGGAAAGAGGAACACAGGAGACAGTTTTAGGAGGGAAGGAGCCAAATGACAGTTGATCGTAGCCAGGTTGATGGAGGGAGGTTTGCTTCACACCTTTTCCTCAGAATGTGATATCCTACATGTGCCGTAATTGTGGAGCTTTTACCACCAGGTGATGTTGACTTTATTATAGAGCCTGGCCATTGGTGAAGGTGTAAGTTTCTGTGGCAAAATAACACTCTTGGGACCCAGACTACTGCCTGGGGAAGAAAATAGCTTCCCAGAATATTACTGTTGGCCATGTCTTCTCTAGGGTAAGCTGGCAGAGGCATTTATTGCCCTGGTCAACAACTAGCTCAGCCAGAGCACCACCTTGAAAAAAGTAATGTCATAGCTCCAATGCCTTGTGCCCAAGTCGCATGATCGTAGCCACTGTGCCCTCTTTCCTCTGCTTTGGATCTGGTGGGCACAGTTCTCCCCTTTGTGGGCTGGGTTTCATCCAGGGGCTGCCAGTTGCTGATCTTTCCTTTTCCAGTGGTAGTGAGGCAGGAAGGAGCATCTGAGTTCAAAACTTTGCTTATACTAAAGCGCATATGTCAGCCCTCCCCAACCTGACACCCTCTGTTGGACTACAGCTCCCATCACCCCAGCCAGCCAGCCCCAAGAATGTGGTGTCTGGGGTGATGGGAGCTGTAGTCCAGCACATCTAGAGGGCAGCAGGTTGGAGGGGGCATCTGTTTGTCTATCTATAGAGATACCTTGAATTGGGTCAGATCAATGGGGCAACTAGCCCAGTATGTACCCCTCTCTTGTCTTGGTTGGAGAACTGCAGCCGTATTATTCAAGATCTCTTCTTTTAAACTGCCAAGGCTAGAGCTTGAACCTAAAACTCCATACATAGAAAATGTCTGTCCTGTAGGCATGGCTTCAGGAAGTGTGCAGCTTTGTGGGTACTTCATATGTTCAGGTGAGGAAGTATTGAGTGACTTGAACATCTCCTCCCACTGCTTCTGAATTTTGTGAAAAGGGTGGTGTGTGTGTGTGATGCACATTCTCCCAATACTGGGATGGATCATACATCCCCCCCACTCAAAGTGTTGAGTAGAGAATCCTTTAGAAGGCTTCTCTCTCGCCAAGGTTACTGACTGCAAGGGAGGATGGGATAAGTTTTGGGAATGTACTGATGCTATTCTTCGAGACAGTCACTAGGTATTCTCTAATACATTTCTTATCTGAGGAAGACTTCCTAATTTTTAAAAATTTATTAGCAGTATTTATATACCAGTTCTCATTTGAAACACATCTTGAAGCAGTTTACAAAAGAATAATTTTCAAAAACTTCAGCAAAAACTATACACACATGCACACATACATGCAGCTTCCACCCATTCCCTTTAAACCTGCATGCACGTGCTGTATGAAATATGACAGCTACTAATCAGAGGGCTTAAATAAAATTTAAATTGCTCTTTCAGAGCATGAAATAGTTTGCAGCCTGGAGCCCATCCCTTTTGTTGCAGAAAGCAAAAAATCTCTTCTGAAGTGTAAAGTCCAACCTTAGTATTGTTGGAATCTGAATAAAGGCCAAAAAACAGGGCTTGACCAGACTGTGCTCTTGTTTCGGAATAGACAGTTACTTTAAAGGCTTTCTGATGCTTGGCATGCCAAAATGATTGAGGGTTTTTGTTTTCTATTTAATTATACTAACTCCAGCCCAGTTTTATCTGCCCATAACTTTTCAGTTAAAATCATGAGCACTGTGGGTAGGAAGAGGAACTGAAGGGTTCCTTTTGAAGGGAAGTAGGTTTGTGGTAAATAAGTGGACTAAAAGCAGGTGTGGTTTGAACCCTGGGCAATATGCTTTAAAAGTCATGGAATGCAGTTGACAACTGATTCCTCTGGCACCTGTGTTTGAATTCCAATCTACAGCATATGTGTAACAGACTTCACCCTGGGTGGAGTCCATGGCCGCACTACCTTCTGAGTGGGCAATAACTTCCTTCAGTAGCAGGATTCACCTCAAAAAGAGATGAACCTAATAGGATTTTGAGCATAAATAACCATTGAATTTTATTTTATGTATGACAGATTGGTGGTGAGAAATCAAGCAAGGATTAGATTATTGACAGGTATTCTGTACATCTGGATTTCAGCATGTTTCCAGTGTAATTATTTAAACTAAAATCAGTATTCCTTTTCCTCTTTATTTTTTATGTATTACAAATTAGAGCGTATAGCCAAGTTGCCTTCTAATATAACACCGAGCCTGTTTAGATGTCGTGCTAAGCCATGATGGTTGTGGAATTTCCACAAACCATGGTGGCTTAGTGTGTTGTAGGGCGGGACCATGTTCCCCGTGGTTAGTAAGCCACCCCTGCTAACCACCACCTTGCAAAAGGGTTAAGGGACTCTGGAGTGGCTTACTGTGTCATCTGGTGGGCTCCCCGGTGGTTTAAACGGGCTCCTGAGGACTTCCAGGCCTCGACCATAGAGTCCACCAGCTGTGCTCTAGCCGCTGCAAACTTTCTCTATGGTCACGTGGCCATTTTGGCTGCCAGAGCAGCCGCCAGGAGCCCATTGGTACCATGGAGGATGTCAGGATGCATGTTAACCACTCCAGTAATATTGCCAGGTAACTAATGGGGGGGTAGCGGAACCACATGACACCACATGGTACCTAGTCATGTGATGGGCTCGTGTGTTGTCGTTTTGCTACCCCACCCGTAGTTACCCTAACCACCCTCCATCTGTGCATGTGTGAACAGGCCCATTAACAGTTCTGACTTTTATATTGATTCCTCCATTGGCCCTCACTCCTCTGAAAACTTGGCTGCAAGGAAAATTGGCATGGGAAGAGTTAAGTCTGCTTGGGCATGTGTGTGTATGTGTTCATGTACACACACACACACGCTACATGCAAACATGTGTGTTTTGTAACATTTGAATGGTTTGCAGCTAAATTGCGATACATATTTTTGTAATAAAAACAAACCTTGGTGTAATTCTCTGCTCTTTTCTCTTTCTCCATCTATCTTCTCTGTGTTTCTTCTCAAGAGAATAATCGTGCTAATGTGTAAATGAAACTTTTGCTCATTGTAATATATTTCTCAGAGTTTAGAAAGGAGAAGTATTTCTTAATGTTTTTGCTGAAATGGATTGTCTTCATTTTGTTGCCTTTTTGGCACATAGTAATTTAACTTTGCTCATAAAATGACTGCCGTTACAGCTTCCTTGCCCTACTGATGTCTGTTGTTGTGAAAATCCCCACAAACTGGCCCCATTAGGCTCTTAAGTGAAGTAAGGTTTGACTCCAAGTTTCCTGCTTTCCTTTAAAAAAGGGACAAGACAGGACCTCCCCAGTGGCTTGTTAGAAGATTGGCAGGTGAGTCTTTTGTCTACTGGTTGGATTAATTGTCTTAGCCCTTGGGTTCCATTTGAAACTGGACACCATATACAGGACAGAAATAAGTTAAATGGCTTATAGTTTGTCAAGGGACTTTGGTGTGGAAGTAATTAATTTTGGAACATTAGGCAGCAACTAATTTTATCAAAGGGCCAGCCTTCAGGCAGGAGTAAAAGGTATTGGGACACCCACAGAAAGTTCTCTGCATGAGTAGTATTCTCTGTTCTGCTTTACCCTGATTGGCAACCAACAAACCAGACGATGGTTCTCATGGAGAGGAATTTGGTTCAGGAGCCATAGGTTCCTAATACCTACAATACGGTAACAAGTTCAGAATTCAAAATTGGTCTGCTGGTCTTAGACAAGTTGGAACATCGGAAGCTGCTTTATACCAGGTCAGACCCTTGGTCCATCTCGCCCAGTATGGTTGACACTGACTGGCAGCGGCTCTCCAGGGCTTCAGGCAGGATTCTTTCCTTGCTCTACCTGGAGATGCCAGGGGTTGAACCTGGGACCTTCTGCATGCAAAACATGTGCTCTAGCACTGAGCTACAACCACTCTCCATAATGTTGGCCAGTTGGCAGCATCGCAAATGAATAGATGGATGCATTTACTTATTAAGTGGGTCTCTTTCTCCTCTGTGCCAGGAAATCCAAATGTTTAATGAATGCTGGTGTTCCAGTGTTCTCAGAACATAGGGCCGGACTGATGATGGAAGCTTAGCCAGTTGCTACGTTAGGTGTAATTTCTTCACTCAGTCCTCTGTCATGGGATATCTTTACCAAATGCTTCACCAAATATATAGCCAGCAGAAGACTTTGTATTAGTTTGATTCAAAAACAGTATTTCTAAGGCAGGCTAACGTTCCCATTTTTGTCATCTTCCCCTTTACTTGGCTTTTGAGGAGTTTGGGTGGGAGTAAAAGATTGCTTATTTATTCTCGCTGGTAATCGCTGAATAGCAAACTTCAAAGCATTCTGGCAACGTTAATTTCTTCCGCTTTTTTCCAAGGTCCTGTGGCGCATATAGGAGAGAAAAAAACAGTTTTGAATGACTTTCCCAGCAGTCAGTTTAGCAGCACAGCAAGGCTTGGTCCTTTGGTATTAACCAACTTCCATGGTTAATGTGCAAAACAATACCTTAGTGTATTTTTTAAATTAGACTGCAGACTCTTCTGTTCTTTGTTTTGTTTTGTTTTGTTTGTTTATATTTATTTATAAAATTATTTCTGAGTTGTTTCAGAAAGAACCCCCAAGGTGACTTACAGTTTAAATCTTTGAAACAGTTTACAAACTTCAAAACACAGCAAAATTAAGAGCAGGAGAAAAACAGTCTTACAAACAGAGAGTAGAGCTAATAGATCTCAAATAACATGAAAGCCAAGCAGAACAACTTGCCTAAAACTAAACAAAGAAGAGGCCAGTCTAACCTCCTTAGTGAAAGAGTTCCAAAACAAGGGTGCCACCACAGAAAAAGCTCTCTCCTTTTGTTCCCACCAATCTAGCTTCTCTTAGTGGTGAGACATAGAAAGGGCCCTTAGAGCATATCTTAAAACTACAGGAAGATTTGTACAGGAGGAAGTGATCTTTCAGATGTCTTGGTTTAGGGCTTTATAAGTATACACCTTGAATTGTGACTGGAAACAAATTGAAAGTCAATGCAGTTGATGCAAGACTGACGCAATACGGTCAACAAAAACCACCCCAGAAAGCATGGGAAGCTGATCTGCTTAAACTGGACCATTTAAATCTCATGTTGTGAATAATTTGCAGAATGATGTTTTAGGGATATCTTGGTCATTTATTGTGATAGTTATAGTTATTTATATAGCACCAGCCATAAACAGGGTGCTTTTACAAATTAAAAGAGGACAGATCTAACAAGTAATATAAATTGAGTAGGAAGACATTGGAGAATGTGGTCACAATGGTGGGGGAAAGAATGAAGGGATGCATAAACCAGGAAGATTTGATTATTTCAGGATACACATACTTAGTTAGAGCAGTAGGATATGGAGACTAGCTGGCTGTGCTCAACCTTCTTGGAAAAGGGTTTTGAGGAGGGATTTGAAGGAAGTGAGGTAGGTGGCATCATAAAGGCATTGGGGGAGTCAATTCCAAACATAAAGAGCAGCAGGGGAGAAAGAGCAGAGTTCTTGGGTCCATTTTATCAGTGTGACCTTCATTTCTAGTGGTTCCTATAAAACAGATGTTTCTACTCCTTCTCTGTCCTCCTAGCTGTCAAGACTTGTGTTCCTCTTACCCCCCTTTCACTTATGGTGGTATCAGTTGTATCCTTATAATAAACGAGATAAGGGAAGTCATACAAGTTTACAACAAACTGTCTCCGATTATTACTCTGAATCTTTCCCTCTCCCCTTGCAGCTGCCAAAGGACTCATACAGCGTTTTTCTGGCACAGTCTAAAAATCCAGTCAGTTTGCTGCTAGATTTTTGTGCTTTACTTTTCGTAAATCAGAGTCATAAATTCATACTGTGTCCCTGGTAACCCACTGTATCCTTGGAAGCTTCTGGGGATCCCTCAATCAGAAGATGTGTAATAGTAGATGAGCTTCTCTGAAAGACAGTTAGCCCATTGCTACTGATCTCTGTTTATGTAGAGTAAGAAGCTCAACATTCCCTTTGGGTGCTCCATTTGAACTGAATGTACATTGTAGGATATTCCCCAGAATGGTCTGCAATTCTGCATCGCCTTGGTAGTGGTGTGATGGGGGAGCTATTTGGGCTGAAATGTGGCTCATACATTTATAAAATAAATAAATTGCACAGGAGTTCCTCATAAGATAAGACAGTGTAGAAAGTGTTCCCTAAGGGTAGCAAATTCAAGAAAACACTGCCATAAATATATTGTAAAGGCTCAGTGACTGTATAAAAGGGGGGGGGAATTGTAACTCAAACTTACATATACTACATTCTGAGCATTGGTTCTAATAACAGTGGTCAGACTCCAAAGGGATCTATGCACATGCTCAAATCACTTCCATACATCTACTGTGTGATTGCCAATTTTCTCTTCCAATGGCTGTGGTCATGCCTTGTGGAGTGCTGTTCTGGAGGGATACCAAACATCTGGGGACAGGTTTTCAGGTGAAGCCAGAGGTTGCCTCTAGGAAAGGAAATCTGAAAAGTCCCTGTGCGTGTGTAGCCCTTTGGATTCCAACCAAATGTATTTTACTGACCTGTTGTGAATGTTGTTAATGTATGGTAGATTTTCTGGTGGATGGCAGTAACACATCTGTAAAGAGTCCTCATTTAGGGCCTTCACATTTTTAGAAACGGATTTTTGCAAATCCAAGCTGTTGTTGCTTTAGACTGTATTGAAACAGCAGAAGAAAAGCCATGGAAATACAGTCAGGGCCAGAAATATTGGAACAAAGATAACTGTTTTGGCAGTTGGCCTCTGCACACCACCACATTGAGGCTGAAAGGAAACACACGCAGATGGGAGCGAAGTCAGGACTTTCAGCTGTAATTCAAGGGGTTTGACAAAAGTGGGGCACTAACCATTCAGGAAGTACAGCCAGTGGCATACACACACACCCGTCGTTGGTGGCTCATAAGTAATGGAACAAACCAACATCATTTCAAACTTAAGGGTCGCCTTTAATACCTGGATGAAAATCCTTTGCAGCCTGAAGTCTGGAACCCATGGACATGAGCAAATGCTGAGTTTCCTCCCTCGAGATGCTTTGCCAGGCTTTTACTGCAGCTGCCTTCAGCTGCTGCTTGTTTGTGGGTCTTTCTGCCTTCAGTCTTGTCTTCAGTAAGTGAAAAGCATGCTCTATTGGGTGGAGATCAGGTGACTGACTTGGCCATTGAAGAACATCCCACTTCTTTGCTTGGAGAAACTCTTGGGTAGCTTTTGCTGTATGTTTCGGGTCATTATCCATCTGCAATATGAAGCGGCGTCCTATCAGTTTGGCAGCATTAGGCTGAATCTGAGCAGAAGGTATTGCCCTATATACTTCAGAATTCATCCTGCTGCTTTGATCAGCAGTCAGGTCATCAGTAAACACCCGTGACCCAGTTCCATTGGCAGCCATACATGCCCATGCCATCACACTGCCTCCACCATGTTTGGCAGATGATGTGGTATGCTTTGGATCATAGGCTGTTCCTTTTTCTTCTCCATACTTTTCTCTTCCCATCATTCTGGTACAAGTTAATCTTGGTTTCATCAGTCCAAAGAATCTTATTCCAGACCTGGGCAGGCTTTTTTAGGTGTTTGCTGGCAAAGGCTAATCTGGCCTGTCTGTTCTTGAGTGTTACCATTGGTTTTCACCTTGTTGTGAAGCCTCTGTATTTACATTCATAAAGCTGTCTCTTGACTGTAGATGTTGACAATGACATGCCTACCTCCTCAAGAGCATTCTTGACCTGGCTAGATGTTGTGAAAGGGTTCCTCTTCACCATGAGCAGAATTCTGTGGTCATCCGCTTTAGTTGTCTTCCATGGTCTTCCTGGCCTTTTGCTGTTGCTGAGCTTGCCAGTTAATTCCTTCTTTTTCAGGATGTTCCATACTGTTGCATTGGCCACTCCCACTGTTTTTGCTGTCTCTCTGATGAGTTTATGTTGTTTCCTCAGCCTAATGATGGCCTCCTTCATTCGCATGGACACCTCTTTGGACCTCATGTTGGGAGTTCCAGTGAACAGCTACCAAATGCAAATGTAACACTCAGAACCACCTCCAGGCCTTTTATCAGTTTCATTGGTCATGGGGTACCCAGGAAACAGGCCACACCTGGCCATGCAGCTGCTTGTCAGCCATTCGTTCTATTACTTATGAGCCACCAACGATGGGTGTGTGTGTATGCCACTGGCTGTCCTTCCTGAATGGTTAGTGCCCTACTTTTGTCAAACCCCTTGAATTACAGCTGAAAGTCCTGACTTCTCTCCCATCTGGGTGTGTTTCCTCTCAACTTCAATGTGGTGGTGTACAGAGGCCAACTGCCAAAACAATTATCCTTGTTCCAATATTTCTGGCCCTGACTGTATGAGGCTTTGTGTATAGAAGTTATTTGGAAGCTGAATCCGTAGCTTGCAGTTAAGTTCTGTGTTCCATGACTGATTACCTCTGTAATTCTGCTGTTCCTACTGTAAGCTTATTGCGATGTGGCACAGGGCAAAGACTAGACTTGCTTGTCTTTCTAAGCTTCAGCATTCTAGGTGAGAAAGGAACTCGTATCTACTTTTATACTGCAGCCTTCCTCAACCGAGCGCCCTCTAGATGTTTGGGACTACAACTCACATTATCCCCTGGCTGTGCTTGCAGTCCAGCACAACTGGTCAGGGAAGGCTGATACATAGTGTTGGATCCAGGCTAAGTCAGTTGAATTTGGTTCCCACTGAAAACAGTTGTGCTCAAGTCATGACTAACTTGTCCCATTGGTTTCAGTGCGATCTAAGTTCAGATAACTTAGTCTGCATTCAACTCATAATCACCAAATTATCTACATGGAAACATCCTTGGGCTCACACTTGGATATATTTGCATGGAGGAAGTAGCACATGAGCTGAAAGTGTATGCAACCCTGCTATGTGTAATTGCCACTGAAGTGGCAGCCTATTCTGCTGCTGCCTTAATGGCAGGAAAAGAAAGATTTGTGTAAGATGAGGTGTCGCGGAAGTATTTTGTTGTTGTTGTTGTTATTTACATTTCTACACTGCCCCATAGCTGATGCTCTCCGGGTGGTTTACAGAAGTTAAAACATTAAAATACAATATACAAAGTTTAAAAGCCATTTACATAAAAGCACACAGACAATATACACAAACAACATACAACTAAATGCAACTTTGAACACTCAGTCATAACTAAAGACACATCCAGGACCGATTAAAACTCATCATGTGCTGCCAAATGCCTGGGAAAAGAGAGAGGCCTTAACCTGACACCGCAGAGATAACAAAGTTGGCGCCAACTTTGGGGGCACCACTGAGAAGGTCCTCTCCCTTGTTGCCACCTTCTGAGCTTCTCTCAGAGGAGGCACCTGGAGGAGGACCTCAGATGCTGAACATAGAGTACAGGTAGGTTCATTTTGGGAGAGGCGTGCCATCAGGTATTGTGGTCCCATGCCATGTAGGGCTTTATTGGTTAAAGCCAGCACCTTGAATTAAGCTTGAAAGCATATAGTGCAAGCGGGCCATAGTTGGTCTTATATGTTCGGACCCTATATAATGGCGATTACAAAAAGATTTTGCTGCCTTACCCACAAATTATAGCATGTGGTGGAACACCAAGGACACAAGGCCCTATTTATTGTGAAAACAATAGTGAATCATGTACGTGCCAAATATTTCATTATTACAAGGTAGTGTCCTCAAGTGTACATGGATCAAGTTACAAGTAAACAGCAACATTTCTACACACCCTCCCTCTCTTACATGCACACTGCAGTGTGTGTGTGTGTGTGTGTGTGTGTAAAATATCGGCTCCTTCACTATTCATGTCATGTACGTGAAGTAGGATCTTGCATAGGAAAGCACCCTTGTTGCAGTAAAATTGTTAGTTTTTAAGGAGCCACAGGGCTCTGTGCTTTTCTACAGCAGGCGAACATGATTACTCTTTGAGAAAAAATTCTTGGTAGTAGCTTGCACTGAGAACAGGCATGAGTAACTGAAGTAATTGAAACTGTTGTTTAAAGCCTAATAAATCCATGCAGCTTGAGATGACAGCTATACCACATAAACAACTGTGTGTTCTTCTGTGTTTGAACAGCGCATGTAAAAA
The DNA here is from genome assembly GCF_057233095.1 of Heloderma suspectum. NCBI lineage: Eukaryota > Metazoa > Chordata > Lepidosauria > Squamata > Helodermatidae > Heloderma > Heloderma suspectum. The sequence goes on from NC_139461.1 coordinate 173,838,667, forward strand.
ACAACAATCGTTGTCTGCTGTGGTTTGGGGCGAAGGGCATTCTCTTGTATGTGTTTTTGTTGCCTGGCTGCAGAACGCGTTGATTATGGTGAAATTGTGTGTGCATGCAATCCTGCCCACTGAGGTGAAACAATAACAGCTGGCGTGCAGCTGTACACCTCATCCTGGGAACTTTTCTCACAGCCAAGAAGCCTTGAGAGGAAGGTGATTTTTTGAAGCATTTTTTACAGGCTCTTCCCATAGTTACACTCTTGTTAACTTTCTGGCACCCCAGGGGCAGCTCTCCCTAGTTCTTCCTTAGCTGCTCCACAGGTTCATTCTTCCGAATGTTACCAGGGCGTAACAGTAAGGGAGCCTTACAGTGCAGTTGTCTGCCTACTGGGCAGTGAGTAGCTCAGAAGCCATTTCTCTTGAGCTTTTGGGAGGCCATTGAGAAAAAAAACATTTCCTGTTTATACACCCAGGGTGAGGAATGGCAACCAGCTCAGCCTGTATCACTGTAAAACTCGCAAACAATAAGCACTGTCCCCTGTTCTTACACTGTAGTGTAAGGCTGTGTAGTGAGCCTTGGTGAACATTCCTTGAAGCATCTCTTTAACAGAAGTGCCACTGTTCTTGAATGCTCGCTTCATTTCCAGTTCAGAAAGGGATTTCTTTCTTTCCTTCTTTCTAACGCCCCCGCACACAGATCTTGAAGCTGTTTAAATTGTTTCTCTGTGTCAAGGGACTTCAGCAGAATTCCTTGCCTTGGTGCTGCTGAGTGAATGAAAGCTGGGTTCATTCTGATCTGTCGCTTTCTCATCCCTGTCCCTTCCAAATCCTGCTGCCTCTGCATCCCGTGGCTCTTACGGCAGAGAACGTTCCACATAATTTTGAGTATTGCATCCCAGTGACTTTTCAGTTAGAAAGACTGGCTGCCTGGGAATGATGGGAATTACAGTCTAACTCATCTGGAGGGTGCCAGTTTGGGGAAGGCTGGGCGATGACAACCTTGATACAGGTCTGGAATAAATAGAGCAGTGGTTTTCCACCTGTCTGTTGCTGATCTCACTGAGGAATCTCTTGAGAAGCTTCCAAAAAAACACTAAATATACTGAAAACCAACTCCTCCCCTCCCCCATTTATGGTCTTCCCTGGCAATGCATAGCCACTGTTCTCAGTGCAATGCACATTAACAATGTGATGTGGCTGCAAAAAAGGCAAATGCTATTTTGGGCTGCATTAATAGAAGCATAGCTTCCAAATCCCGGGAAGTACTAGTTCCCCTCTACTCAGCACTGGTTAGGCCTCATCTGGAGTACTGTGTCCAATTCTGGGCACCACACTTTAAGAAGGATGCAGACAAACTGGAGAGGGTTCAGAGGAGGGCAACGAAGATGATCAGGGGACTGGAAACAAAGCCCTATGAAGAGAGACTGAAAGAACTGGGCATGTTTAGCCTTGAGAAGGGAAGACTGAGGGGAGATATGATAGCACTCTTCAAGTACTTAAAAGGTTGTCACAGAGAAGAAGGCCAGGATCTCTTCTTGATCATCCCAGAGTGCAGGACACGGAATAATGGATTCAAGTAACAGGAAGCCAGATTCCGGCTGAACATCAGGAAAAACTTCCTGACTGTTAGAGCAATACGACAATGGAACCAATTCCCTAGGGAGGTGGTGGGCTCTCCCACACTGGAGGCATTCAAGACGAGGCTGGACAGCCATCTGTCAGGGATGCTCTGACTTGGATTCCTGCATTGAGCAGGGGTTGGACTCGATGGCCTTGTAGGCCCCCTCCAACCCTACTATTCTATGATTCTATGATTCTATGAGTGTGGTGTGTGATCTAGAGTACATTCTCAATTCGCATGAGTGATGGCCAGGCCTGTGTGTATGGTTTTTGTCGTAGAATGGGCTTGAAAAGAGCCATTCATCTGGTCACCTATTGCCTCCAATTGACCAGGCAGGTAAGCATCTGTAACTAGAAGACAGCTGGTGCACAATCCAAATGAGTTGGTGGGCTAGTAAACATTTCTGTGGGGTAATAGCTTTTGTGGGCTTATTTGCAAGGCTGCCCCAAAATATACCCTAGAAAACTACGATGGGCTGGGGTTCTCAGACAACTTGATGTGGAAAGCATTCTCCAAAGGGAAATGGTCTGAAAAACCATTGGATAAGAAAGAGTATGTAGTGAAATTCTACAGTGCCACACATTCCTAGGAAGCAAAAACTCTTATGATGAGTTTGTCATTTATTGGGCATGTTTGGGGATATGCCAGAAACTGGAAAGAATCTATGTTGTTGTTGTTCAGTCGTTCAGTCGTGTCCGACTCTTCGTGACCCCATGGACCATAGCACGCCAGGCCTTCCTGTCCTGCGCTCTCTCCCGGAGCGTGCTCAAGTTCATATTCATTGCATCCGTGATGCTATCTAGCCATCTCATCCTCTGCCGTCCCCTTCTCCTTTTGCCTTCAGTCTTTCCCAGCATCAGGGTCTTTTCCAGGGAGTTTTCTCTTCGCATTAGGTGGCCAAAATATTGGAGCTTCAGCTTCATTATCTGTCCTTCCAATGACCACTCAGGGTTGATTTCCTTTAGGATGGACTGATTTGACCTCCTTGCAGTCCAGGGGACTCGTAAGAGTCTTCTCCAGCACCACAGTTCGAAAGCATCAATTCTTCGGCGCTCAGCCTTCCTTATAGTCCAGCTCTCACAGCCATACATTACTACTGGGAAAACCATAACTTTGATTAGACGGACCTTTGTTGGCAAGGTGATGTCTCTGCTTCTTACTATGCTGTCTAGGTTTGCCATAGCTTTCCTCCCAAGGAGCAAGCGTCTTTTAATTTCATGGCTACAGTCACCGTCTGCGGTGATCTTGGAGCCCAAGAAAGTAAAATCTGTCACTGCTTCCATTTCTTCCCCTTCTATATGCCAGGAAGTGATAGGGCCAGATGACATGATCTTAGTTTTTTTAATGTTGAGTTTCAAACCAGCTTTTGCACTCTCCTCTTTCACCCTCAACAAGAGGCTCTTGAGATCCTCTTCGCTTTCTGCCATTAGGGTGGTATCGTCTGCATATCGGAGGTTGTTGATAATTCTCCCGGCAATCTTAATTCCGACCTGTGATTCATCCAACCCGGCATTTCTCATGATGTACTCTGCATATAAGTTAAATAAGCAGGGTGACAATATGCAGCCTTGTCGTACTCCTTTCCCAATTTTGAACCAATCGGTTGTTCCATGTCTGGTTCTTACTGTTGCTTCTTGACCCTCGTACAGGTTTCTCAGGAGACGGGTAAGGTGGTCTGGTACTCCCATCACTTTCAGAATTTGCCACAGTTTGTTGTGATCCACACAATCAAAGGCTTTAGCGTAGTCAATGAAGCAGAAATAGACGTTTTTCTGGAATTCTCTTGCTTTCTCCATGATGCAGCGAATGTTGGCGATTTGATCTCTAGTTCCTCTGCCTCTTCTAAACCCAGCTTGTACTTCCGGTAGTTCTCGGTTCGCATACTGCTGAAGCCTAGCTTGTAGGATTTTGAGCATCACCTTGCTGGCATGTGAAATGAGCACAATTGTGCGGTAGTTTGAACACTCTTTGGCGTTGCCCTTCTTTGGAATTGGAATGTAAACTGACCTTTTCCAGTCTTGTGGCCACTGTTGAGTGTTCCAGATTTGTTGGCATATTGAATGCAGCACTTTAACAGCATCATCTTTTAGGATTTTAAATAGCTCGGCTGGAATACTGTCATCTCCGCTAGCTTTGTTGTTACTAATGCTTCCTAAGGCCCACTTGACTTCACTCTCGAGGATGTCCGGCTCAAGTTCAGTGAGCGCACTATCATGGCTATCAGGGACATTCAGATCTTTCCTGTATAGTTCTTCTGTGTATTCTTGCCACCTCTTCTTAATCTCATCTGCTTCTGTTAGGTCCCTGCCTTCTTTGTCCTTTATCATGCCCGTCTTTGCACAAAACGTTCCCTTGAGATCTCCAATTTTCTTGAAGAGGTCTCTAGTCTTTCCCATTCTGTTGTTTTCCTCGATTTCTTTGCATTGTTCATTTAAGAAGGCCTTCTTGTCTTTCCTTGCTATTCTCTGGAACTCTGCATTCAGTTGGGTATATCTTCCCCTTTCTCCCTTGCTTTTCGCTTCCCTTCTTTCGTGAGCTACTTGTAAAGCCTCATCAGACAGCCACTTGGCTTTCTTGCATTTCTTTTTCTTTGGGACGGATTTTGTTGCTGCCTCCTGAACAATGTTACGGACCTCCGTCCATAGTTCCTCAGGCACTCTGTCTATCAGGTCTAATCCCTTAAATCTATTCCTCACCTCCACTGTATATTCAGAAGGGATATGACTGAGGTCATACCTGAACGGTTTAGTGGTTTTCTCGACGTTCTTCAATTTAAGCCGAAATTTTGCAAGAAGCAGCTCATGATCTGAGCCACAGTCAGCTCCAGGTCTTGTTTTTACTGACTGTATGGAGCTTCTCCATCTTTGGCTGCAAAGGACGTAATCAATCTGATTTCGATATTGACCATCTGGTGACATCCATGTGTAGAGTCGCCTCTTGTGCTGTTGGAAAAGAGTGTTTGCTATGATCAGCATGTTCTCTTGGCAAAACTCTATTAGCTTTTGTCCTGCTTCATTTGGTACACCAAGGCCATGCCTGCCTGTTATCCCGGTGATTTCTTGACTTCCTACTTTAGCATTCCAATCCCCTATGATGAAGAGGACATCTTTTTTTGGTGTTAGTTCTAGAAGGTGTTGTAGGTCTTCATAGAACCGATCAACCTCAGCTTCTTCGGCCTCAGTAGTTGGGGCATAGACTTGAATTACTGTGATGTTGAATGGTTTGCCTTGGATTCGTACTGAGATCATTCTATCATTTTTAAGATTGTACCCCAGTACTGCTTTTCCCACCCTTTTATTGACTATGAGTGCTACTCCATTTCTTCTAAGGGATTCTTGCCCACAATAGTAGATATGATGGTCACCTGAATTAAATTCGCCCATGCCTGTCCATTTTAGTTCGCTGATTCCCAAGATGTCGATGTTCAATCTTGCCATCTCATGTTTGACCACCTCCAGCTTACCTTGATTCATTGATCTGACATTCCAGGTTCCTAAACAATATTGTTCTTTACAGCATCGGATTTTCTTTTCACCGCCAGACACATCCACAGCTGAGTGTCCTTTCGGGTTTGGCCCAGCCGCTTCACTCTTTCTGGCGCTACTTGGAAATACCCTCTGCTCTTCCCCAGTAGCATATTGGACACCTTCCGACCTGAGGGGCTCATCTTCCGGCGTCATCTCTTTTAGCCTTGTGATACGTTCCATGGGGTTTTCTTGGCAAGAATACTGGAGTGGGTTGCCATTTCCTTCTCCAGTGGACCACATTTTGTCAGAACTCTCCGCCATGACCTGTCCGTCTTGGGTGGCCCTGCACGGCATAGCTTATGGCTTCACTGAGTTACGCAAGCCCCTTCGCCACAACAAGGCAGTGATCCATGAAGGGGGAAAGAATCTATAAAGGCCCCATATTTGCACAAACCTGTTGGGGAATTCATATAAGGTGGGGGTGGGGTTACATCATTATTTATTTATTTATTTATTGCATTTATACCCCGCCTTTTTTCCTCTTGCAAGGAGCCCAAGGCGGCTTACATGATCCTCCTCCTCTCCCTTTTATCCTCACAACAACAACCCTGTGAGGTGGGTTGGGCTGAGAGTCTGTGACTGGCCCAGAGTCACCCAGTGAGCTTCCATGGCCGAGTGGGGACTAGAACCCGGATCTCTGGGCTCCCAGTCCAACACTCTAGCCACTACGCCACACTGGCTCTCATCATTATTGCAGAGGAAGGTGCACACATTTTATATCTTATTAAAGCTGGTAAATCCTGAAGGTATTCTTTGTCTACAGAGGCAATGTCAAAGGAGCTTCCTCCTTTCTTCCTTCCCAGGGTAGTTAAGTTGAGCTGAAAACAGTTCCTTGATCCCTTAACTATAATGGCAGGAAATGAGGAACTCATCAAAGGTTCCAGTTGTAACAAGAAGCCCAGCTGCCCCAGCCCTGTGGCTCAGCTCCAGCATTTCCTCTTTGCTGTGTCAACTTTAGGGAAAGTGAAAGTATGAGCACATCTTTTCCTGGGGGTGTGGGGCAGGGGAGGATGCACATTGCAAGGGATCAGATCCGGTTGATTTGGTTTCTTCCAGTGGCGTACCCCAAAATCATGTCAGCAGCAGGCTTGGAATTTCCTGGTACAGCCTCGAGATTATTTGGATACCTTTTTGAAAAAAAGGTGCCTTTGAGATGTTTTGGACTGGTAAGCAAATGCTGGGAGTTGTAGTGTTAAATATTAGGAGAGCACCAGGCTGGGGAAGGTTGGTCTAAGAGTACGTAGGGAGTTGGTGGCTGATGAGGTCTGAAGACTTATAAGTCTCATAGTGTTCAATGGTGCGTATTCCCAGAAAATTGGCTATAGGAGCTACTACACACTATGACCTCTAATATGGGGGCAATCCTATCTTGGCATAGTAAATCAAGATATCAACAAGACTTTTCCTGATGCAAACAGCCCCTTTGCATCCATTGTGATTAAACCAGGAACTCTCTAATTAACCAAGGTTTCATGTTTTGTTCAAACTGGGAAGCTCTGATTACCAACTTCAGAACAAACCAGGATCCTAAACCACCACTTTAAACTGGTTCAGATGAAACAGGAAACTGTGGTTAATTAGAGGCTTCCTGGTTTGAATGCTCACATCGTGAAGGGAGGAGCAAAGGGGCTGCATGTGCCGGCAAAAGGTTGTTTGCATCTCAGCTTAACCAGCCAAACCAGGCCACTCTGAGAGCTTAGGGCGGTATCCTTTTGTGCTCAAGCACTTGTGGGAGTGACCGCTTGCGTATTGAAGCTTTTATGCTTGTAAAAGTAACCTGAAAGAAGCCAACGCTCCCTTCCAGAACGGGTCTGGTCAGTGGAGCTCACAGAAGGAGCTCTGCTGACTTATCCCATAACAACAAAAGAAGGGCAATGCTGGATCAGACCAGCATTTATCAAGGGTCCATCTAGTCCAGCATTCTGTTCACACAGTGACCAAGCAGCTGCCTGTGAAAAACCTATAAGTAGGATATGAGTGCAACAGCACCCTCCCACTCCTGTTCCTCAACAACTGGCGTACATAGGCATACTCCCTCTGATACTAGAGGTGGCACATAGCCATCAGGATTAGTAGCCGTCAATAGCCTTCCCCTCCATGAATTTATCTAACCCCCTTTTAAAGCCACCCAAATTGTTGGCCATCACCACATCCTGTGGTAGTGAGTTCCATAGTCTGACTATGCACTGTGTGAAGAGGTCCGTCCTTTTATCTGTCCTGAATCTCCCACCAATCAGCTTCAGGGGATGACCTCACTGGGTTCTAGTATTATATGAGAGGGAGAAAAATGTCTCCTTATCCACTTTCTCCACACCATGTATAATTTATACACTTCTATCATGTCTCCCCTCCCGCTTGTTTCCAAGGGTTGTTTTTAGAAATGCGAAAGCCCTGGTGCGCAAGCCATCGCTCCCTCAAGTGTAACAGAACCAGTGGAGGTGGAGCAGCTCTACTGAGTACTGCCCTGAATGTATATTTCAGCTAGGCCAAATGCCATTCCGGCATCTTTCTCCGTGCCGCTTATTTAGATACTTCTCGACCGCTGGCACCAAATAACTTAAAGGATTTTGCTAAAAGATAACCTAGAATAGTGCTCTGCGTGTGGTTATTGGTTTTAATCACCAGGTTTTTGTGTGCGTTTTACATCATATCAAGGTCTTACTTTCCAGCTCTGTTCTGCAATTGTAAAGGTATAAAATATTGGGTTAAGGCTTAAAAGGCCAGGAATGTTTTCAGATCATTTTAGGAACTGCTTTCAAACGACTTGTTAAAATTATATTAACAGCTAGCAACTCTGTATCTACAATATTAAGAGTCTGCAGTCTAGCTAAGTTTTCATTTGGTCTACTAGGAATCTAATATGGACACTTGTATCACATTCTTGCTGTGTAATCTATACATGTCTACTCAGAAGTAGACACCATTAAGTTAAATGAGTTACTCTCAGGTAAGCGTGTATAGGATTGCAGCCTAGAAGAATCATATTTGGTCACAGAAGAAAAATGGCACACCTGCCACTTGTCCCTTAGCGTGAGTGTTTTGTTGTGCATATGAGTCCAAAGACAGAATTTGCACAATGCTATTTTGTGTTACCGAAAAGACCATCATACTTGCATGCCATGTCCATGGCCGAACACTGGCATCAACAAAGTATTGAATTTACACTGGGGAATCGTGAGCTAACATCCCCCCTGAGCCCACAAAACTCACTGGGTGACCATGGATCTGTGACTAACCTACCTCACAAGGTTGTTGTGAGGACAAAAGAGTAATTTCTGTGTATTCTACACTGACCTTGTTTGCAGAAAGGCAGGTTACAAATGTGATTGATACATGATACTTCCTTATAAAATAAGAAAATGTGAAAATAAACCATGCTGCGCCTTTTCATGATATACTTTAAATAAATTCCTGGTATGATAGTCTGGTATGAAAATTAGTCTTGCAAATAAGCTGACAAAGGTTACAAGCCCACTTGCCCATGCACATCAGTGTGAAACATTTGTGGCATGTTAACAGCCAGAGAGGTGTGGGGAGGGGGAGAATCCAATGTACTACAACCTCTCTATCTCTCTGTCTGATGTGTTTGTTTATTTTAAAATTGTCTAAGCCACTCCTTCAACCAGAAGGAATCCCAGGACAGTATGCATAAAATTATAAAAACAAATGCAGTATAGCAATCATTTACAACAACAGGGCATAAAAACTACTCAACCAGCAAAACAGGCAGACAATCTAAAATCAATTTAGGCTGAGCTTCACATTTTACCTTTGCCTGGGCAAAGAAACTTTTTAATTTGATGCTGAAAAGAAAGCAAAGTTGTCACCAATGGTATCTCCCTTGGGAGGGCATTCCAAAGTCAGGGTACCACCGCAGAGAAGGCCCTTCTTTTGTAAATACATACAAATGATGGCACTTGGAAAAGGGCCTCTTCTAAAGATCTAAATGCACAGGCAGGATGATATGGAAGAGGCACTCCTTCAGCTATTGCCTGATGTCATTTCTTACTTGCCATAGATGAATAAGTGGGTGACCATTTACACATTTGCAGTACCACATGCATAGCTTGCCTGTCTGGTTTGATGGAATATAATATTTTCATATTAGTGTTTTTTGCGGGGGACGACGACACGTGATACCCTCATGGCTTTGAAAATAACAAAGAGAAGTTTCTCTCTTTCAGTTGCTTTGTCTTTGTCTCCAACAATTTTTTGTTTTCTTCTTTATAGGAAAGGCCTTTGATATTACATACGTACGCCTGAAGTTCCATACCAGCCGGCCGGAGAGCTTTGTCATCTACAAGCGCACTCGGGAAGATGGCCCGTGGGTGCCTTACCAGTACTACAGTGGCTCCTGTGAGAAAACCTACCACAAATCCAATCGAGGCTTTATCAGGACTGGGGAGGATGAACAGCAAGCACTTTGCACAGATGAGTTCAGTGACATCTCTCCACTCACAGGAGGCAATGTGGCCTTCTCAACACTGGAGGGGAGGCCCAGCGCTTATAACTTTGACAACAGTCCTGTCTTACAGGTAAGGAGAGTTGGAATTGGATCAGAGGCTAATAACAGGCATGCCTCAGTTCTTAGTATCCAAGTCTCCCAAATCCCTTCACTGGGCCTGTTTGCATGTAGTGACAACCCATCAATTAAAAAATGACAGCTGGGTTTAGCCCCTAAACAACCCAGTGGTCCGGGTTTGCATGTCACACTCCACAACCTGTAAAGGAGCCGTTGTGGGGTAGAAGTGGAAGAGGTGAGCATGCTGCAGGCAGCATGCCTGCTCATCCCCTGCTCATGCACGGTAACCCATTAGTTTTTTTAACTCTTGGGTTGTCATTACGTGCAAAGCAGGTCACCACAAGTACAACCAGAACCAGACACTGGTCTTCTCCTCTTTTTCTGGTTGACACCCGCAGAGGCTCCTGGCGTGCTTGGGCTTTCCTTAGTTCACATATGGGAAACTTGTGGGCTGTGTATGGCCTTGGAGGCCTTCAGTGCAGCCTGCACAGGAGTCCAAGCCCCCAATGAATTCCCCTTCTCACCTTTTGCTGCTGCAGAATTTCCCATCATATCTGTTTGGTGGGCTAGGGGGATCATAATTGTAATATGGAGGATGGCGTACAGGGAGGGTGAGCCCTGCACACCACCATCCTTTTGTAAATTGCACTCCCAACACCTCTTACACCAAACACCTCTTACGTAGGCTGAAGGAAGTGCTTTACGTGCCGGGGGGGGGGTTAACCCCCCCCCCCCGCTCACATACCATTCCTCCAGACATACTTGTATGTGTGTGCAGGTGAGAGAGAGGTAGGTGTGAGTGGGGAGGGGGGATATATGTGTGTGTTCAGGGGGTATAGGGATGCCAGTTCTTGCCCCAGCCTACTGGCATGAGGCCTCCAACCCACCACCCACTGCCACATGTGGTTCTCTGGGGGTGGGGGAGGTTGTCCACCCCCTGCCTTAATCAGTGAAATTCTCCACGGCCCGACTTCTTCAGGAGCTTTCTGTGCCTTGCTCTTTAGCAGCCGGTTCAAGGCAGCCCTAGCATGGGGCAATGGAAAACACCGCGTGGTGTGCGATGAAGGGCAGCAGATTGGGAACAGACCGACCCGGACAGCAGGTTGCAATTCCTCCTAGATTCCCCTGTGCAGTCTGTATTGAAGTGGATGGGAGCTACAAGGTAACCTGTTGGCTCCTTGGACGGAGCCAACATATGTAACAAAGGCTATGAAGAATAATTAGTAAAACTGCAATGGAAGATTGCTTGGGAATTTGTCCCTTCTGTGGTTGCTTCTGTGATCCACAGCACAGGTCCTCCCATTCTTTGAAGGGGGAAGCTGGTGCTGATTTTTATCCCATTAAATTCACATCGCCTCACACCTCCTAATAAGGAAACCAGACTTCTTCCCTTTAAGGGAAATAAAGCTGTTGCATTGTATTGGTGCGGTGTTTGTTTTTCCATTGGGACCCACCTGCTTCCTTTTCAAATTTCCATCAAACATGGTTTAAAACTGTTTCTGCACGATGAAATGGGATTATGCAGTATGTGCCTGGATGCCGGCTCCAGCACCCACTCGAAAGAAGAGCTGAGTTTGGCTCTTTGTTTCTAGAAGCGGGGAATGTTGGAGGTAGCCTTCCATTTTGGAGCGGTTATGCCTGTTTCCGTTGTGCAGTGGTGGGTCCACGGGAAAGATCGTGAGAGGAAGCTGGGAATTAAAACGACGTATTCACATGGCTATGGCACATCGCGTGTATTCTGCATGCATAGTTGGTTCTGTGACTGGAAAGCTTTAAGTAAACCAAGTGCACATGCATACGTTTGCTTAACCTTTTCATGTACACCCTTCCTGGATTCAGACTTGCAAAACATCCCAAATCATTTGGAAGGATGGGAGTGAGAGATATGGCATAGAGCGGGGTGGGCAACTTGCGGCCCTCCAGGTGTTTTATCCTACAACTCCCATAGCCCCTCACCATTGCGTGTGCTGGCTCGGGCTGATGGGAGTTGTAGGCCAAAACACCTGGAGGGCCACACAAGTGCCTACTCCTGGCATAGAGACAAATCCAAAGATCTTCTTGCATCCGTAAGGGCTTATAACTCCTATTGTTGTAGTTGAGATTCTTCGGGTGGTTCAAAGGCAACATCGAACTATGCTTTGGCGTTTTCTGCCTGAGCCTGGCTGGGCCCTAGGCTCTCATGCTCCCTTTTCCTCTTGCGCATGACGATTCCGTGCCTTAAGACAAGCTATCATTTGTCATTTTGCCTCAAACCAGGGTAAAGAGACAGGGAATTGACACACGTGAAGAGGAGAGCAGGAGAGCATACAACCTGAGGATCCAGCCAGGCATGAGCACATAGTGCAAACCGTGGTCTGGCGTTACGTTTGAACCAGCTTGCTGAACTCTGTGGTAGACAGTGCAGTATATGCGTCATTGGCTGTGGTGAGCTGCTTGGCACATGTGTTTGCTTCCACATCTTTGTAGTGCTGCTCTTGTAAAAAAAAAAAAAAATGGTGTTGAAAGACTGCAGTATGAAAGAGAAGTGAGTGGAGAACAGCTCTGGCCATGAATGCTTTTGCCCATCTTTGGCTGGTGTGTCAGCTGTGCCTGATTATGAGGAAGGTGGACCTACACAGTCAAACAGGACTCAGAGTATGCTGCAGTAATCCAATCTTGTAACTATGCGGAACTGCCTTTGAAAACTTTGCAGAAATGGCAGCTAGTGCAGAATACAACAGTTGCACTGGCTATTGGTCCATTCTGTGCATGGTTCAAAGTGGTGGTTACTGGCTGTTAAGTCCTAAATCAGGGGTGCACAACCCGTGAACTACATGTGGCCCTCAGCTGTGGGCTATGCAGCTCCCACCCACTTTTCCCTGATCAGTTGGGCTTCGGGGAAAAGGCCATTGTCAGCAGTGCTGGGAAGAGCAATCCAGTTTGGGGGTGGTGAGGGGAGGCTTTCTTCAGCATTAAGCAGGGAAACCCTGATCTTATCTCCAAACAGTGATCAGAGATCAAAGTGATTTAAAAGCATGTAAAGTTTAAATACTCTGCTCTTTAACAGTGTATTTATACTTTCAGTGCCTTTAAATAGCCCTTACCTCTGATCAGTGGTCAATTATAAGAATGGGGTTTCCCAGTTTAGTGCGGAAGAAAGGCTCCTCCTGGCTCCATGACCTCAGTAGCTACTTATGAGTAGACAGGCGTGGAATTGAGCTGTGCTTTACATGTCTAAAACCCAGTGCCTGGGGCTTACTTCTGAATAGACATGCATAGAGTTAGCTGTGTGTTGTATGCCTGGTGGGAAAATGTCCAAATTAGTAAAAACTACATTTGTGTATGTGTGTGTGCGGCCCCCCAAGCATACCTGAGATGTAGCCCGTGAGGTTGACAAAGTTATCCAGCCCTGTGGTTTGCAACCAGGATACTGAATGGATAGTCTCTCTACCCAAATGATTCTGCCCAGCCACCAAGGTCATTGGGAGAGACCCTCTCGTGAAAACTGTCACCATCTGAGGCATCGTTGGTGCAACACATGAGAGAGCTTTCTCAGTTGTGCCACCCATCTTCTGGAACTTCTTGCCTTGTGAGATTCAACAGCTCCTCTTTCTTGTGGTATTTTGCCATTTCCTAAAAACCTTTTTGTTTAGACAAGCCGTTGGCCTGCATGCACGCTAATGTTTGCTGGATTTTGTTTTCATCTTTGCCCTGCTTATCTATTAGCATCATAATTTATCTTTGTGATTGTGATTTTAAGCTTTTATATTGGCTGTCTTGTGTGCTTTAGCTTTGAGCTAAAAATGCAAGATAGGAATTTTCTTAAAGGGAGTTAGGATATGCAATTGGGAGATGCACTGTAGATATCATGGAAAGTTGTTGAGATCTAAAGTGGATCTCCTTATCCCTTTGCCTGCCTGAACTCCCTTTCCAGAGACACGCTATGCACACAGGAAAAACCCTCTATTATGTGTTTGTGTTTTCCTCTCTGTGTCTGTTCTTTATCTGGAGATATATGGCCACAGATCAGTGTTCTAAACCCACTCTCCAGTCCAATCTCATTATGCTGACTTGCCAATACACAGCTCTCAGCTAGATTCCCAACCAAAGTTGGCCTTTTAAAGCAAAACGTCTCTGGAATACACAGTTGGCTTAGGATTTTATAAATGCTATTCTTTAGCTCTCATCTCACTGTATAAAAATGGCAACCGTTTTGCTGATGAATTAGCTGTGTTCGCAAGGTAATGATGAATGTAGAATTGGAAGACACCCAGTATGGCACCAATAATACTTTGGGCCTCACGCAGCTCACAAGTCATTCATATAAATGTTTCAACAATAGAACAAAAAGTGATTTTAGAGGCTCCTCCACTTGGTCCTAGTTAAAAGAGGGGGAAAGTCCCTTTCAGGTCAGAGGCAAGCTAAAGATTGTATTCACTTCCCTTAGGAACAGAGGGGGTAACTTCATAATTATCCAAGTGTAATAAAATACTGCACTCTAAAGTCTTTTGCTACTTTTCAGGGAGAAATGTTGAATTAATGAAAAATTTGGGCTACTACCTCACCTCTTTAATATACAAAGAAAGTAACAAGTGGACTGGGCTGTTTGTTTGGATCTCCCTCTGTGAGCAAACACTTTTACAAGTCTGTCTTCTTTATTTATTTACAACATTTGTATACCGCTCCACATCTAAACAGATTCCAGAGCGGTGAGCAATAAACGATAAAATGAACAAAAGATAAAAAGAATGAAACATAATAAAATTATTCTTTAAAAAACAGAGTGCCAACAAAACCGAGGCTGGTCAACCAAGGGAGGCTTCCTGGAAAAGAGCTGTTTTGAGGATGCACCGAAAACAACCCAGTGTTGGTGTCTGCCTGACCTCAAGCGGCAGGGAGCTCCGTAGGAAGGCAGCCCCTGTACTGAAAGCTCTCCTCTGGGTGGACTCCAGTTGGTCCATTGGTCCATGTGGAACCACCAGGAGCATGCCCTCTGATGACCTTAGTGATTGGGCAGGTTGGTAAGGGAGAAGGTGCTCTCACAGGTATCCTGGTCCCAAGTTGTTCAGGGCTTTTTACACTAGTACCAAAACCTTAAACCCTGCCCGGTAGCAGATAGGCAGCCAATGCAGTTCTCTCAGCAAAGGAGTTGCATGCTGAAAGGGAGCAGCTCCTGGTAACAGCCAAGTTGTTGTGTTCTGCACTAACTTCAGCTTCTGGAGCAGTCTTAAGGGCAGCCCCACATAGAGTGCATTGCAGTAATCCAGCCTTGAGTTTACTAGTGCCTGGATCACTGTAGCCAAACTACCCTGCCCAGGACAGGCCGTAGCTGGTGAACCAGCCAAAGCTGGTAAAAGGTACTCAGAGCCACCATGGTCAGTTGGGCCTCCAGCGACAGTTATGGCTTTAGGAGTACCCCCAGACTACGAACCTGATCTTTCAGAGGCCGTGCAACCCCATCTCCCTGGCCTGGGAACCACTCACCCGCAGGGCTTCCATCTTGCCAGGATTCAGTTTCAGTTTATTGGCACTCATCCAGCCCTTTACAGCATCTAGGCACTGATCCAGGACTTGCACAGCCTCAGCTGATTCAGATGTCACAGGGAGATAGAGCCACAATCTGCATTGCACACAGTTTGGGTCTGTATGTGTTTCTTCTAATACAGATAATTATTATACTGGACATTTTAAACCATCATCAGAAGGGTGTGTGTGTGTGTGTGTACATGTGCGTGTGTGTGGGTGTGCATGTGTGTGTTTTGTCTTCTTTGTCTCTTCCTCCATCCCATCTCATCCCAGGAATATTTTTCATCCAGTCATCTCCTCTTTTCATTTTCTTCATGACTGTGTCTTTTCCTTCCCTTTGCTTACTTTTCCCTCAAATGCCCCTGCTTCCTTTAAGCTTGGAGAGCCATGCATTTGTATTTATTGAGGTTTGTCCTGGTTTGTCTCTTCATAACTTGCTTGGATTGTGTGGTTTAACTTCCATTTTCCCTGCTAGGAATGGGTGACTGCAACTGATATCAGAGTAAGCCTCAATCGCCTGAACACATTTGGAGATGAAGTTTTTAACGATCCCAAAGTTCTCAAGTCTTATTATTATGCGATTTCTGACTTTGCTGTGGGTGGTAGGTAAGTAATAAATCACACTTAATTCTCTCTTTAATCGCTTAAAATAATTATTCACTTAGGGCTCTGGCTTAATTTCTATTGCAGTGTCTACCTATGGCACGTTTTTAATATGCATGTTCATTTACAAATTGTGACAAAACACTTGTTACTGAACCTGTACAGCTATATATTAATAATTAATAGGACTGTTCCAGCATCCAGAGTGCATCTATTAACTTTATTTGCATGGGATTCATACAACCATCTCAAAAGGGGTGCTTATCAAGTTCAAATGTACGTCTCTTAATTGCTGAGTCCTGGTTGTATTTTATGAAAGGTCTATTAATGGTAAAAGAGGGGCTGTCGATATGTACAGAATGTGGACATGTGAATATTTTTTTTTATGTCACCAGTGTAACAGTACAGATGAGAACAAAAAGTGCCTTGCTGATTTGGGGGTGATACTTTCTTTTAATTGCAGCTGCATATCTACCATTTCTCTAGCTATGTTTAATCTGAAAGTTGCTGAGCATAAAAGTTTAATAATAAAATAAGAACATCATTGTATATATGGTGCTTTTCCAAATTGCTCAGAGTGCTTCAGATACGTTATATCAATAACTTTCACAGCAACCTTGTAAGATAGGCAAGTATCTGTATTCTCACATATATGCAAAAGGCTCTAACCCCATATTTGCTGAACTCTTCACCCCAGGGAACAGCGAAAGTGGCTCTGTCAGAGATCTCTGCTGATGCGTCTCAACTGTTGGTTGCCTCTCCCATACATGAGCCCAAACTCAGGCAAATGGAAATGAGCAGCTGAGGTGCATAAGGAGATGCTGTTCTGATGCTGTTCACACTGGGTGGGGTTAAAGAGTCCTGCCTCTTCACACCTTGCATGATCCTAAAAAGGGACTATATTTTGAAGTTAGCTGCTGGCCGGGGACATGTGTTCATAACCCTTTTTTAAAACATACATGCTTGCTTGAACAATTCAATCTATTCTATGTCATGGAGCTCTTTATCATTTATAGAGCATTTTAGAAACAGCCTCAAGTATTTTACAAACTTGGTTTTGTTTACCTTCATAATACTGTGTGAGAGTGTCCTATTCTGGCTGGAGCAGAAGCCCACAGGGATCAATATCAGGCAGCAAGGGGTCAAGGCAGGAGTCACAACACCCAGGGGAGCTCCTAGAGAGCAACTTGCTCCAACAAAGTCTGAGGCCAGACTGAAGCCTTTTATGCTACAGTCCCCGACTCCACCCTTTCCTTCAGAATGGAAGCCTTAAAGGGACAGGCCCCTGGCATGTAGCCTAGCACTCCTCCACCTCTCCAAGAGTTCATGCCTGGCACGCTGCCGGCGTTGGTGCGTTGGCTCCCTGCAGTGTGGGGCGTTTGGAGACGAGGGTGCTGGGGCTAGGCTCAGGCATCTCTGAAGGCTCGGGCTCAGGGGGCTCCGGCAGTTCTGCAGTGGTGCTCAAAACTGGAGCTTCCTCTGTTTGCACCACTGGATCTTCGGCTTCAGAGTCCATGTCACTGATGGACTCCTGGGTCATGACAGAAAGACAGCTAGAATTCTCATTTTACAGACAGGGAACTGAGGCTGAAGAACACTGACATACCCAAAATGATAAAATGAATTGAAGGCAGTTATGGGATGCTGGCCTTTTGGAAAATAAAACAAACCAACTAGCTCCCATGATGCCACAACACATTACTTGCAAACACAGTACAGTTGTAAAGCAATTTCAGAATTAAGAAGTGCTACATAAACCATGCATATTGCTGCCTCTACTATCAATAGGATACTGTAGCCTTGCCCAACCTGGTGTCCTCCAGTCGTTTTGGTCTACAACGCCCATCAGCCCCACAGAGCATGTTCAATGGCCAGGAATGCTGAGTGTTGTAGTCCAAAACATCTAGAGGGCACCAAGTTGGGAAGGCTGGTATAGTGGCTAGGAGCTGAGAATACAGGTGATCAAGGAAGCTCAACTTTTGCCTCACTGATGGCCTCATGCAAACCGTTATTTCAGCATCAGCTGCCTCCTTCTCCCCCATCTATATGTGAGAATAAAAAGACTTGCCTGTCTTAGAAGGTTGTTGTGCATGTTATTGATATAACATATATGAAGGGCATAGTATAGGCAGGACTCCGGTTGAGACCCGTGTTGCTGTTTATACCATGGAGCAGAGCAGGAGGTTAAATCGCCCTTTGCCCATGAGCTGTAGTGACATAATTGGTAGCCCCTGGAGACTAGCTTGGGCCTGCAGGCTGCCAGCTGCCTAGCCCTACTGCACACTCTTTGTTGGGAATGTGATTCCTCAAGTGATGCTGAAACAGCTTTTTCAAACACTCTTTATTAAATTGCTTTCTAACCCATGACTTGGAGTTAGCTGCCACTTGGGTAAAGTATGATTACCCTCTAGGCTCATTGTATTAAAGCAGTTTTCACTGTAGAGAGATCAAGATCTCCTCCCTTTTAGAGGGAACAGGCATGTCCTTAGAGCCGCCCCCTCCCCATGTGAGTCAGTCTGCGGTTGTGTGGGAGGCCTGGACTTGCTTGGGGCACAAGACGTACCGTTTTTCTGAGGCTCGTTCCTGCCTTGCAGGTGCAAATGCAATGGCCATGCGAGTGAGTGCGTGAAGAATGGATACGGGAAGGTTTCTTGCAGTTGCAAACACAATACCTTTGGGGTTGACTGCGAAAAGTGCCTTCCTTTTTACAACGACCGGCCTTGGCGACGAGCAACAGCAGAGAGCGCCAATGAGTGTTTGCGTAAGTGTGTGTTGGGGTTGCTCTTAAATAATTTGGCTTTGTCCAAGAAGAAAAATCTTCCTGCCAGTTATTTCCACCACCTCCTACTGTCAAGTGGGTGGTAGCCAGTTTTAAGACTCTTAAGTGTGCTCCCTTCCTTTTTCCTCTTGGCAAGCTCTGGTGTCTTCCTGTCTCTGTCAGCCTTTATTAATGCAGGAGTTGAACGTATTTTTAACCTACCACAAATGTCTTTGTTTCACATTATCACTTGGCACGTGATATGTGATAGAAATTTCTTCAGCCCTGCAGAGTGTTGGGTAATTCTTCCGTTGGTATCTCAAATCCAGATTACACTAGCTACTACTGGTTTGTTATCTATGGTTATTTTTGGCGTACCGAGCTGTTTACCCTAATTACAAGATGAAAAATGTATTTCTCTTTCATGCATTATTGATTTAGTTTAGCCCTCTGGGCTCAACTAATTATGACCAGGAGTCTGTGCTCTGTGTGCCAAAATATATAAATAAATAATCTGTGCCGGGTGACCCAGATTCTACATTCACAAGAACAGAGTTCTGCAATCTGCCTGAAGTATGTAAGTTAAGGAAATACGTTTGAGTCCTCTGCATACATCATTCTGCTATGACTAGTCCTGGAGACAGGCCAAGAAGCTATACAAGGCACTGAAGCCTTGTCTCCTGACTGTTTGGAATTCTGTTTGGCAAACCCCTTTGGCTTCTGAGATTTCTCTAATCAGGAAATAGTAGCTCAAATAGTAGCTACTGTGAAGATTGCAGCTGATCACAGATGGTGGGAAACATTTCTTGGATGGAATCCCAGCTCATCCCATTGCCCTCCACTCCATTATCATATTAGTGTTCCAGGTAATCTTAGTGGTGAGTTTGCTGGCATTGGTGGCTTGGATAAGGAGATCAGTGTGCAGACTCGAGAATTTGGAGGATCAGTTGGCCATTAATCGAGCACAGTGGTTGTGATGGGGATGTCCAGTCCATTTTCACCCCAGCAATGGGGGGAGCTTCAGGCAGCTGGCTTTCTGACAGGTGTATTGTGTACCATGGATTTAACTGGTATTACCCTGACACCCTGGCTCAAGAATTTGTTTTTGTTCCAGGAGGCACAGCCTGGAAAGCTGCCAGGAACATTATTAGCAAGGCTGTAGAATGCTGCAGAGGCACAGAAGCCATGTAAAATACTTCCTCCTTGATTAGATTTAAGGGAATTTAAGGGAAACTGTGGAAACATGCAGATGCCTGCATGGCTGCCATGCCACCATGCAGCCAGCGAACCCATGAGGCTACCTTGGAGATGGCTGATCTAAAGCCTTGGTGGGGAAAATGGCCCAATGCTGTAGCATACCCACCTTCCAAGCAGGTTAGCGAGGTCAAGCGCTACCTGAACACCCTTGATGACACCTTTTGTTTTGAATATTGTACTGCGCTACCTTGTATGGCTAGTTAGATGTAAATTAATCAAGGGCAAGAAACCTCCCTCATCTTTCTTTTCATTTTCAAACTGTTGTTCCCTTTGTTTTGACCCATCCTAGGTCCAGCCCCTGAGCTACTGAGCTTTTTGTTCTGAACAACCATTTATAGACCCATATTGTTTGTTACATGTGTATGCACTCAAGTTACGTGTCAGTGTGAAAAGACGCATGGCAACCAAGCTGGTGGTGTGAAAGCTGACATTGTGGTTTTTCTGAGCTGAATTGTGATGTGTACACAATCCTGATCATGGCTTTTAAAAAAGAGAGAGAGAAATAAATCCTAAATTTAGAATTTGACGAATGTATAGTAGTTTGGATTTGTTGCCTTTATCCTGGGTAAGGTGTTGATGAAGTCCTAGGGATGTAGGCATAAGCATCAGTTAAAGGTGCTTCCATCTCCCAAGGAACTGCTCTGAGCCTGATACACCCTACTCATAGGGTAGGTTAGATGAACCAGGAAGACCTTTAAAAGTCATAATCAGGATTATGTTTAACCGCAATTCAGCAGGAGCTCAGAAAAACCACAAGCTTGAGCTTGCCGAGAATCTCAGCTTTCATAAAAAACACACACACAACCACCTTTGTTCCCATGTGTTCTTATTCACATGGACACATATAACTTGCATGTATACACATGCAACAGTTAACATGGGTTAGCCCTGGTACCCAGAGTTCCTGGGTGACATGAGAGCACAGCTTCTTCCAAGGCATCTTACATTCGTGCCATTTCAAAGGTTCCAGAGTGACTGCTTTTCTGGTGAGTCGGGTAGCCAAGCAACTCCCTAAAATGTTCATAGATGTGGCCTGGGATACCTGGGTGACAAATTTATTTTCTGTCTCCTGAGTGTACAGTAGAGTAGGATCACAGTGACCCTAGGTAACCTGTTGTAAGGTGACTGTCTAAAAATGTTCATGTGCAAGTGTTACTTGTTTTTTCCAGGACTTCTTCAGGAATTAATTTTCCTAACCAATAATAAGAGGAGACCTGCAAAAAAAAAGAAGCAAAAGATCTAGGCCAGAGGTGCAGAACCTCAGGCCTAGGGGCCAAATCTGGCCCACTTTGGGTCTCAATCCTGCCCTGTGGTGTTCCCCAGAGGGTCAATCCCCCTTCCCCAGCCCAGCCTCCTTTCCCCTGACCACTGATTGTTCACTGCTTTACAGGCTTTTGTGCCGTTTTTCTCCATTCTAAAAAGTTGCAGTGCCTCTCCTAAGGCTTAGTTACTTGCATTAAGCACTTTAAGCTACAGTTTGCTGGTATTTTGGCCCCACCCCTTTTGCCTTTGGTCCTACACACCACTGGCATGAGGACCCCGAGAACTTCTCCAAAAAGAAATTGGCCCTTGGGTTGAAAGAGGTTCTGCACCCCTAGTCTAGGTAAAAGCAACTTGTTTTACATGATTGATTGGATACCTATTATATCTTCTTGGTTCTTGAGTTGCAAAGTATTTATGGGCCTACAAAGATTTCCTTTGGTCTGCAGGCTTTTGGAAAAGGCATTGCTTTAAAATACAATATAACCTCTGTTATTGATACTTCAGGAGAGGAGATCATTTATACCTGAGAAATATTTATTGTTCTGAAACTCAGAATCCTCATTCTTTCTGGGTGTCATCTGGGTGAATTTAGCTGAAATACAAGTGAAGAGTCTCAAATGACCTGCTGAGTCCTTTATAGTATGTATTCTGTCTTTGGATAGAATACATACTATAAAAACAGCAGTCCTATGTCCAGTTCTCCAGCCCCTTCCATAATTTGGAATACAACCTATGTTGTGGCCCGATACTGTCATGCTGTGCATTTTCTCATTCTGTCATTGGCTGGTGAGAGGAGGGGAAAAAACTGTGAGATGATATCAGGACAGATGACAAGCCATATACACATGATAGCGTGGGGAGTAGTCAACACAGGGCTGCTCTTTTTGGTAACAGGCCTGTGTTTCTTGTACCATGTAATTCCACCCTAAAGACATTCAACATTTCTCAGAGTTGGAACCAGGGAAATGGCAGGATTAAATTCAAGGGCCGTAGGTGAAATTAGCTGATTCTGGAAGACAAGTGACAGATGAGGATCCACTCTTCTTCTGTGTTTCTGCCTGGCAGTTCCAAAAAGAAGTGGAAGAACTACAAGTTTCAATATCCCCTTCAGGTCGATGTCTGGGACAATCTTTTGTCAGGCAAAGGGAATTAAAGAATAGCAGTTCTACTAAAATAATACTTCATATCCATTCATCCTGATCCAGATTCTCACTTGCAGTTGCAGGATGCCCCATGGCATATAAAAGCGTTCACTTATACACTTGCCAAACATAGGTGGTTGGCGTGGAGGTGGGGAAGGGGCTAATCCTAGAAGGTAGTCCGTTTTTAGAAGAAGGGTCCAAGTTCAAAAATTGGGCGGTATCTAATACTGCCACTACGCTAGCAAGAATGACCGCTAGCGCAAGAGGAAAGTAGCACTTGCTTGCGCAATGGAAGCTACTGCTTCTGAAATTGGGAGAAGTCAGCAGAGATCACAGAAGGGAGCATTGCTGATTTTCCCCACTCCAGAAGTGATTATTTTGGGTAATTTCTTGGGTTGTGCTAGCAAATGCTACTTTCCTGTTGCACTAGTCGGTCATTCCTGCTAGTGCAATGTGTTTACAGCTGGCAGATTGCCAGCATTGGATACTGCCCATTCTACGCTGCTTTGGGAGTCAGCCATGGCTGAAAGGTCGGATATAAATGTAATGCATCGTTTGAAAAACACACTTGTGGTAAGCTGATTTGTTTTACTAAATTCTGCTGGTATGAAATAATTGTTTCCTGAGAATGTTTGATAACCTTTGGCATAGTGAGTGGGCGGGGAAGATTATGCATTAACATGTGATTTTTTTTCCTGATCAGGTGTGAGAAGAATGAGCAGGCTTTCTCCTTGTAACTGCATGATAGCCCAGATAATATGGCCTTGCAGCACCCTTTGCCCCATCAGGCAGGGATGGGACTGGGTTTTCGGGGCAGGGAGATGTTTCTGAGATTCCCCTACATCTGTTAATTGTAGCACAGTCTGTATTAGAGAATCCTGGCACTTCCTTATTCCCTTCCTTGGGATGATGGTGCTTCCCGTTTATTGACCAGTGGGTGGGACCAGTGCTACAAAGGGGTTCCCCGCTCTGGTGGGGGACATAGATTGTGTGCATCCAACACAGCGGGTTAATCTTTGAAGACACAGATTTGCTCCTCCATTTTTACGCCAGTGTGCTCTGGCACACAGTGTGAGAATCACTAGCTTATAGAATGGAGAGACGCAAGGAGCATCTTCATGATGCACTTTTCCTTCCTAACTTGTGACTTATGTACACAGAGTTCCCAGCTGTCCATGTGAATCCGTGACTTGAGTTGAAAGCCTGACAAAACTGATGTCTGACGGCTCTCGTTCTGCTTCACGTCCTAGACATGAGCAATTAGGTCTGTCTGGGCTAAGGAAAGCAGAAACCTTTTTTCCTCTCTCACAGGATGCAGCTGGGGAAGGCTGGTCTCACCGTTATCTTTCTCTGCAGTTTGCATGCCAGAGAGCAGCATTGCCTGTGTGGGAGGGCTGTGGGAAGGGTAGAAAACAGCTGGAAAGACAGCCGGGTGGAAAATCTAGTACACTCCACAGCATCTCCCAACCCCAGTACTTTGTCCATACGGTAGCCCAGCCTTGCTGTCCAGCTGTGTTGGACTACAACTCTCAGCATTCCCCTGCCTTGGACTGGTTTTGCCCTTAATCTGCTAAGCCAGGGAGCAGCACAACCCTGAAAAGATAGGCAGTAATGTTCTGATGGACTGACTGTTCTGATGGACTGGCGGCCAGTGGCCTGGGAGCTCAATCCAGACTATTCATTTGGCCACCAAGCATAGCCTCTGATTCTAAGGAATGCCCCCATTATGCCATTTCCCCCATGTAAGCCAAGACTTGGGCAGAGGGCTCTCTAACACCCTTCCATCCCAGTGTGAGAAACTTTGACAGAGCTCTCGCCTTGCGCATTTCAGCTGTTGCCTCCTGCATCTTCTTGACTTGCGTTCAAGAAATGGGAGTGAGTACCTTGAGGTGTGCAAGAGGAGAGCTGTGACATTCCTGCCCTGGATTCTACCTTCTCCAGCTTCCACCTGATGAAACTGAGAAGAAAAACCTCTTAGGACATCTGCTTCCGCTTTGGTCAGTTGTCCTCACTGAGACACAAAGCTTCTGCCCCTTTTATTCCCTGGGTTAAAGAGACACTCAGTATGCCTAATTGGTTGCCTCTACCCAATACAGGAGAAGTAACACGGAAATAGTTTTTCTAATGGTAGTGCAGTAAGCCAAACAAACCCACGAGATTTTGTATTAAAAACAAATAAAATGTATTATACACAAAAAGAGTAATATATGCTATTATTCATCTATGCTTGGTCCTAACCTACCTACCTACTCTACCCCTTCTAAATCCTATTCCCAAAACCGCACTCACTAGATGTAGCTTCCTTAATCCCTAAGGCCCTATCTGACTGTCAGCTCTCTCCTTTTATAACCTCAGAATCCCCCCCTCTGTCACACACATGCGCGCGCGCGCGCCCCTCCCATCTTTCACTCACTCCCAAATGTTCGTTTCACCCTAGCTTGCCTGAGTTACACTTAACAATGCTAGCATATACATTAATATATTAAGCATATGTCGCAAGAGCTCTACTGAAGCCTCTGCTGTTCACACGGGAAGGGGTGGTTGGGTGGAAGAGCCCTCTGCCTGTGCTCCAGTTCTCACAGGAATCAGTGGGGGAAGCCAGTGTTGCTGGCCGTTCCACTTTTGCTTAGTTCAATATTCAGCCTGTGTTCTAAAAACTAGAAATTGCCGACCATAGTTCTCAGACATACGGGCTCTCGCGCTCCAATCCAGAAGCATTGCTAATACTATGTACTATGTACTTGCGGTGCCCTAATGAAGTAGAAGAAAGGAAACCACAGTGATCCAGCTTTTTTCCCTCTTTTTTTTTTTTTTTTTAAAGCTGAACTCTAATAAAAGAGAGTCATATAGAATGATTCTTTGTTTCTGCATAGTAAAGATGAAGTCTTATCTGGAGGAGCAAACTCCTACTCCCATCTCCAAACAGGCGAGGAGAGCTGCTTGATTTTCTGGCCTCTCTCGTTATCCCCTGCCAGCAACACCTCGCCCTTTTCATATTAATCTGCATGCCCAGACTGAGCTTCTAACTTTAAAACATTATAGACGTTGTAGTATTTGCTTCAGGAACTGTTGCAGTGGAGGGGTGGCAAACGGGAAGAGAAATGTACTTTACCAATGTAGCCTATTTAACAAATCTATGCTTGTGCTTTACCTACAGCCTGTAACTGCAATGGACGATCACAGGAATGTTACTTTGACCCTGAGCTGTACCGTTCCACGGGCCATGGTGGCCACTGCACAGGCTGCTTCGGTAACACTGGTGGACCAAACTGTGAGAGGTGCCAAGAGAACTTTTACCGCCTTGGACGTGAGGAAGCATGTCTGTCGTGCAACTGCAACCCTGTTGGTGAGTGGCAGAGGGATGCGGAATCTCTGCATTTCTCAGTTGTTAAACATCACTGTCTTTTGAAGTGCTACGGGGACGGGATTCTTAGCATGCTTAGTTTTAGCAAAACATCAAGTGTTGGTCTGCAATATGTACCAAGATCGTACGTGAACTCTAAGTCAGCTTCATTAAAAGGACTAGCCAAATGTCCACAGTCATAACAGGTGGGATGTATCTGGGAAAGAGAACCTGTACATTGCAAAACCCCAGAGGAGATTCTGCCCTAACTTCTCAGTTGGATCCAGATTTATGCTGGATCAACTGGACAGGCTGAAGTGGATTTCCCCATCCCCTTCTTCCCACAGCAGCCTTTCCAGCTTCCTGAAAATACTACACAGTTTTTTCAGGAGACTGGAAGTATATAAAATACTACACAGAGTCCAAATACCCTCCTGAATAGGGTGAGCAATGGTGTGGGTGTGAAGTGCAGAAACGGGTAACTAAGGGGCTGGAGCATCTCCCCTGTGAGGGAAGGTTACAACAGCTGAGATTGTTTAGCTTGGAAAAAAGGAGGGTAAGGGGAGACATGATTGTACAGAATTATGCCTGGTGTGGAGAATGTGGATAGGGAGACATTTTTCTCCCTCTCTCAAAATACTACAACCTGGGGTCATCCCATGAAACTGATTGCTGGGAGATTCAGGACAAATGAAAGAAAGTACTTCCTCACACAGTGCATAGTTACACTATGGAATTTGCTACCACAAGATGTAGTGATGGCCACCAACTTGGATGGCTTTAAAAGGGGGTTAGGCAAATTCATGGAGGACAAGGCTATCAGTGGCTACTAGGCTTGAGGGCCATGTACTACCTCCAGTACCAAAGGCGGTATGCCTATGTACACCAGTTGCTGGGGAACATGGGTGGGAGGGTGCTGTTGCACTCGTGTCCTGCTTGTGATTTCCTGGTCGATAGCTGGTTGGCCACTGTGTAAACAGAATGCTGGACTAGATGGGACCCCTTGGTCTGATCCAGCATGGCTCTTATGTTCTTATGTGGGAGGGGGGATCCCCAAAAATTAGGTGGAGGGACATTCTGCAGGCAGAGTCCTTCCTCTCGCAGAAGACAGATCCTGAATCCAACCCTCTGTGACTGGGTTTGCACAACATGAGGATGGTTAATAAGCCATGGTGGCTTGTTAACCACCC
Source organism: Heloderma suspectum (assembly GCF_057233095.1). Classification (NCBI taxonomy): domain Eukaryota; kingdom Metazoa; phylum Chordata; class Lepidosauria; order Squamata; family Helodermatidae; genus Heloderma; species Heloderma suspectum. The sequence goes on from NC_139461.1 coordinate 173,865,389, forward strand.
CCTCACATGCCAGCTGATTTCCCTAATTACCCTTGCCAGGCATAGCTTGTTGTGATGTCTGAACCTGGCAAGTGTAGGTGGCTGGAGTGGTTATCAAACCACTCAGAACCCACACTCTGTTATAGGGTTGTTAACCACCCTAACCACCACCCACCCCCTCCAGGTCTGGCACTGTATCTTGGCCACTCTAGCATGCCAAGAAACAGAGTTTTGTACTTGGACATTAGTATAATATCTATACATATAACTGTGTGTATATTGTAATTGTAACAACAACTGCACACCTATTGTTGGCTAAATTTACACACATGTTGAGGTGTCCAAACTCAGGCACCAATTTAAGCTGTAATATATGTTTCTCCACCAGAGTAGGGCTGTGGTGGAGCTCCTAGTTTGCCTTTGTCCCAAGTATGAATAGTGCAACAGTGAAGGTTGATTGCTCAGGTATTCAGGGGCAAATTTAGAAGGCTTGATAAGGGACATTAAAACCTTGCAGTGTATTCCATGACACACAGGCAGCCAGTGTATATTTAAAGTGTGCGTGTGTTGATTTAAGATGGTATTTTTGTCTGAGTAATTGTTTCTAAATAATTATAGGCTAGACTGAAGAATGTTGACTGTATATGGTAAAGGGTTTTGTGAGCTCTTTGTTGCTAAATGATTCTGTTTTGTTTAATCCTCCTTCAACATACGGGTTTTGTTCTGTCAGAATTTCCTTTTAGCCTAAAGGTGAAATTAGGTCTTGCTTTCTTATTGAAAAGTTGACTCACCATCTCTTTAAACTACGGATACTTTCCATACCTGAAAAGCTAAATAATTGGTCCAAGTGCATTCTAGTTTTGGAAATGTCCATCTGCAGTATGACAGCTATCTTCTTGGGCCAATTTATCTGGCTTTGACTTTCAGAGCCTTTAATGTAGGAATTAGCACCTGGAGCTGCCTAAGCCATGTCTACTACACAGTGATCTGGATCAGACGATCAAACAACCTATGGTTAACTAACTATGGGTTGTTTGTGAGCACATGGAGTGAGTAAGCATGCTGGATCCCAACTGCTCAGCCACTTCCACTTTACTAAAAAACCCAGGAACTGTGGTTTTGCCGTGACATCCAAACCTGGAACTCAGGGTTGTTGAAGGAGAAACAACCCAGAGTTCCGGGTTCAGATGTTACAATGAACAACCCAGGAACAGGGTGTTCCTGGGTCGCTTAGCAAAGTGGATGTGTGGGTGAGCAGTTGGGAGCCAGTGCACTCGCTTTCTCCTGACTGTTCTCAAATAATCCATGGTTAACAAAATGTGAGTTGTTTGATTGTCCAAACTGGGTCACATTGTGCTGCCTCATCTCCAGTTGCCAAATTAGAGGTGAAAGAAGTGTGGAGAAATGTGTGGCTTATGTGGCAACGGAACATATTGGCAGGCCACTTTAGGAGATGGCACACTTCATTCATTTAGTAAATTGACCTTCCAGGAAGGCTGATTGTGGGCCAGTGATTTAGTGGCTTTGCACCTGCATTATTTCGGGGGGTGTCTCTTTATGAGACCCCCAAACCCATAGCTCTGAGGTTACAGAATGAACTCCCAGGTGAAGTCTGGCTGTTGACATCTCTCCCAACCTTTGGGGGGGAAAAGTGCAAAGTCTTCTGTGAAAAGATTTGGGATTGTTGAGTCTGGTCTGGTGCTGAAACTTGGGTGGTATCTGGCCTAGTTCTTGCGAAGCCGGTAAATCTCCATGTGTGTGCTGTTGTACCACTTCAGTGCAGGTGGGACCTCATATGATGAAATGCTCCTCCATACCGAAACAGTCCCTGCATATGGAGAAGTAGCATGTTGAGAAAAAGGCTACGCTAGAACTATTCTTCCTGTCATCTGGTTTATTTTATGTACTGGTTTTTTATTATTATTTTCTATGGAAGAGAGTTCCATTACTTGAACTCCCGTCTGCAATCTGAAGTGGTGCGGTGTAGACCCAGATTGCCTCCTCAATGAAAACTAGGCATTTGTTTTGTGCAATTAATATTGTTTTTAGGATTCCATGCTCTTGCTGCGATGTTTTACATAGACGTTGTACATTCTACAACTCGTAGTAGCCCATAACAAAGTCAGAGAGGGCAGAGCTGTCTCCTGCAACTGAGACACAAGATGCTTTTTAAAATTCCTCAAGTGTGCTAGGCAGACAACTGGATGCACTACCAATAAAACCCACTCCCTTTTCCCATGTGCATCAAGATTTTCCTACCTGGGGAGGGAGTGAAGTGTCAAATGGTAAGCAGTAAAGTGGAAGGTAAACCAAGGAAAGTTAAAATGTGTGTTTGTAGGGGGAAGGTTTGCCGACTGAAATGCAAAACAGAGAATAAGGAAAGGGACATCGACAGAGGAGGGGTTTGACCCAGGATTCCTAGTTTAAAATGAGATGGCATTGGCAGTAGAATGGAGAGGGAGAAGGCAAGTACAAAGCCAATGCCAAAATGATTAGTACTAATCGTTTTAATGACTATGACACTCTTGACTGCTCAACGTGTATTTAATATAGTGCTTTTAATTAACTAAATCTAAGATGATTGCATAATGGATGTAGCAGCTGGTCAGATAATTGAATGCCTAAACTGGAAATGTTAAGGCTGTTCAAACTTCGTACATAACATATGGTTGCATATTTTACTTCATATTACTTAATCTACATATCATCATGTTAGTCTTTGTGGGCTAAAGAAATAATATATTGTTGTGATCTTCTCTGTTTAAGAGTGTTTGTTCTCACTCTTTAGAGCATAATTTGAAGAACAGTAGACTGGTGTGATTTATTTTTCTTTGTTTTTAATAGTACCTTAACCTCATTTTGTTCTCACAGGCTCCCTCAGCACCCAGTGTGACAACTATGGACGGTGCAGTTGTAAACCTGGCGTGATGGGTGAGAAATGTGATAGGTGTCAGCCCGGCTTCCATTCTCTCACAGAGGCTGGTTGCAGGTAAAATTTAATTGCTCCTGTAGGTCAAGGTGAAGATGAAGGTAGTGGCTTCGAGGGAGAATGTGTAGTCTAGAAACTTAACTCCTTATTCTTCCTAATGTCCTGACTAGGCTTCGTTCTTCTCATTCAGGCGGTGTTCTTGCGATCCTGCTGGCAGCACAGATAAGTGCAACGTGGAAACAGGCCGTTGCACTTGCAAAGATAACGTAGAGGGGTTCAACTGCGAGAGGTAATATGGTGATGCATTATGTCATAGGATTTGAATGTGGGGCCTTTGCCAATTTATTGTTGCCTTTTTGTATTTTGCCCTTACTTCAAGGAGTTCAGAGAAGCATAGATGAGGATGATCCCATTTTATCCTTACAAAACTCTAGCTTCATGGAGCAGCACCCCACTTTGGGAGAAGTAGGTTTAAGGAGGTGATTAAATCTGTACTTAGGCTAGGACTGAGCTGAAAGTTGTCACTAGAGGACGTTTGGCTCAAATTTGTGAGGAAGGAGCAATTTGGGCATTTCAAACAGAGAGCCATTTTGGCAATTGAAGGGCAGTGAAATTTGCTAATAGATGCAGGGAGCAGTTCACCATTCGCAGCAGTGTCAGTTTTTCCTTTTAGGGGTGTGTGTGTATGTGTGTGTGTGTGTGAATACACAGGCACAAATACAAACACACACACAGTCCAACCCTTGCAGTGGTACAGCCCTTTGTCGCTTCATCTGTTGTGAGAACGAAGCCTTTATGTGGCAGTCATGCTCGCTGTGGAAAACACCGCTGTTATCGCACTATAGTCATCACAAACACACAGGGTGATTTTAATTACCTATAACAGATGCATGTCTTTAGATAACCCCTGTACATGTACTTGCATCCAGGTTGTGCCACTGCACAACACAGATATACCCACAGCAAAAACCATTGCAGTATAAACTAAGGAGCCATTCTAAGTAAGGATTTGAATCCAGGTTTTCCTGTTCAATATCCAGCACTCTGTCTGCTACACCACCAGAGAAGGACAACTTCTGCCATCCCTCTTTTCCTTCTCACAACCCTTTTTTTAGACTGCTGGCCATTGCTTTACACAAAGGGAAGCGCTAGCTGGTTTTAGTGTGAAGCTCTGCCACACTGTAGTCTAGCACAGCTGTACAATGTATTGTGGGTGTGGCTTAGTTAAATGAGACTGTCCTAAATATTGTGAATATGTATGCAGAGGCAGAAGAGCAATGGGGGGAGATGGGTTAGGAATTTCAGTGTTGTCTTTTATTTTTAGGTGCAAACCTGGCTTTTTTAACCTGGACTCTGCCAGTCCTAGAGGATGTACTCCCTGCTTCTGTTTTGGGCACTCATCTGTCTGTACCAATGCCATTGGGTACAGTATCTACCGAATTACCTCCAGCTTCCAGACTGGTAAATTCAAGCATCAATCAGACATGTTCAAGACCTGCCCTAAATCATGCAAACTGTAACACTTTGAAATATTTTTTTTCATTGAATAAAGAAACATCCAACTGTATTGTGATGTAAAACACTTTGTGTTCCAGCAATATAAATCAATAAATCAAGATAAGCTATAAATGGATAGGCTGGCAACAAGAATAGAATAGACTATGCAACAAAATTAGTCTGGCAGTGCTAACCCAGTAAATTCAATTTGTTAAGTAATTGGGAATATAAACCATTTAATGATACACATTAATGAGCTGTGCTTTTTCTTAAAAAGGAAAAAATAAACTATCATAAAGTCAAATTAATTTTGTAACTTTTAACTTTCACCTTAGATTTCTTAGGGTGCAATCCTATGCATGTTTGAATGGAAAAATGTCCTAAAACTTCCAGCATTCCCCAGCCAGCATGGTTGGCTGGGGAATGCTGGGAATTGTAGGACTTTTTTCTGTCTAAACATGCATAGGATTGCAACCTTAATGGCTTAATTCAGGGTTAACTAGTGTATGGTCTGAATCCATCCCCAGTCCAAGCACGTTTATTTGGTCTCTGGTGGCTCTCTCAAACTTTAGTCAGAGTGCAGTAACAAAGTTTATTTATATTTTTGTAAGGAACAGAAGCAGTTAATCTCCATGTGTATTATTCTCCTCATGCACTTCTAGGAAAGCAAAGGACCAGTGCCATTTTTACTCTTCAGGGGATCTTTCAGAGAGCGCATTTATTTCTCAGGCCTTCCCCACTGTAATCTATGTTGTTTTACCATCCAGTCACACATTCTCCTTACCACTTGGCATAATCTACTGCTAGGTGATGGCAACTTTATTATAGACCTGACTATCCATGAGGGGGTTGGGTAGTTCTGACTCCCAAACTATTGTTTGGAGACCAGCGTGGTCCCTGAACACAGACGTTCACACTAGCGTAATTGTTGCTACTTACTCGTGAGCCTGCCATTCTATTTTTAAATAGCGTTTTCCTCTATGATGTGTTGTAGCCCTGGGTCAGACATTAAATTTCTGTCTAACAAGCCATGGTTTATTGGACAGAGAACGAGAGTTGTGTCCATGTGAACTCTTCTCTCATGTGCCATAATGCAAAAAATGTAAAACCACAGTTCCAGCTGAACCGGAAACTGGTTTTGTTAATTTTAGTGCTGTTATTATTTTACAGTTATACTGGCAATGTTTGCACATAATGATAAGCCAGAATTGCTTGCTTGTCCTACCTTACTGCGAACAAGCAGCATGCTTATGTATGCAGCTTGTTCGCTTCCACTTCACGTAAGATGGGTAAAACAAACTAGAAATAGGAAGCTTTGCATGATGTCCAAACACAGGCTCCTGGGTTTGTTGCTCTCAAACAAGCCAGGATTCGTAAGTCAGGAATCAATCAGGATTTGATATTGGCTTATGAATCTCGGTTTGTTTTGGAGCAACAAACCAGGAGCCTGGCTTCGGACATCATAGAAAGTTTCTGATTTCTGGTTTGTTTTACTTGCTCATGTGAAAAAGCAGGATTAAACAAGCTGCCTGAACTAGCACGCTGTTCATGCACAGTTAGTCAGGATAAGCCAGCAATTTTGGCTCATGTTGTGTGCAGACACTTGCATTTTAACCAGCTTGGGAATAGGCTGGAAAGAGGGGGTGGGGGGTGGGGATTTGATAATAGTAGATACTGATACTATCTCATTTTATACAGTTGTTGGGAAGTTAAGAATAACATTTATTTGGCTGTATATAAAGGTAGGAGTCATGGCATAGACATCATAAGAATTAAATATGGATGGCAGCACTGACATGAGAGGAGGACCTTGACAGGTGTTAGGAAACAGGTTGGAAAATCCTGTGGCAGAAAACAATTTGAGTTAAAATGCTTCTTCAGAGGCAGTTTGTTTACTCCGAGTAGGCAGCAAAACGTAACATTATCTAGTGGCAGAAATGAATAAACTTTGGACCAAATGAGTCATCCCAAGGGCAGCCATATTTGTTGTTCAAGTGTCTGCTTTGTTCATGCAGAAAGGAAAGGCGATGGCCCTAATTTTATCCAAAGGGATGTTGGGAATTGAGCCCTAGTCCCCTTGCCTCCTCATGCTCTGGCCCTTCAAACTCTTTTCTCCCTTGGCTGGCTCTGATACTGGAAGTGAGCCATGTTGTGGAGAAAAGCATCTGAAGTGACAGAACACGGAGAGTTAAGGTGAGGAGAGGAAAAGTTTCCATTCTTCTTATCCCTTTAATTGTTAAAATTAGACCTGCTCCTACCCCCACTTTATACATAAACAGAGCGATAGCATGAACAAACATGCCAACTGCCCTCATGTCTAATTTCGCCCTTTGCTGCCCCCCAAAGTAGGACTTTAATAGGAAATCAGTTGGGCCACAGCATTTTTCCTACCACAGAGTATTTCTTAACATCTGTTGACATCTGCTCCTCTCTCATTTCAAAGGTTTTTCAAAGCAAGTTGTCATGAAAGTATATAAAATGCAACTAGTGTTTTCTTAATAATGCATTGAGTGTGAACTAGTTCACCCTTAACATAAGATGGCTTCTTCTTGTGGCTGTCAGGAGAGGAAGACTGGCGTGCGGAACAACGAGACGGCTCTGAAACCTCAGTCCAGTGGATTACTGAGACTCAAGATATATCTGTGATCTCAGACACACCTTTCCCCATCTACTTCATTGCACCAGGTATCAGGCGAGAGTGGTCTTTTTCATTCAGGGTAATAGAAACCTATTTGCAATTCATCTTTCTGCCTTCACCATTACTTGGATGTGGACTTTCTTGCTCTCCTTTCAGGCAAGTTCCTTGGAAATCAAATCCTGAGTTACGGCCAAAACCTGACATTCTCTTTTCGGGTCGATAGGCGGGACACTCGCCTTTCTGCTGAGGACATAGTCCTTGAAGGCGCTGGACTGAGAGTATCTGTACCTCTGATTGCTCAAGGCAACTCCTATCCCAGCGAGAACACGCTGAAATATGCCTTCAGGTAAGGGAGTGTGTTTCTTATCTGGGAAAGTTCAAGGCTGATTGAAGGAAAAGTAAACTGTTTTAACCAGAATCTGACACAGCATAAAACGTTTCTTTAAAGAGATTGGAATTCCGGCCATGCTAAATGAGGGTGAATACTCCCTTAGCTCGAATCATAAATGGGTTGGCTGAAATGAACAACATCTGCAAATGCTGGGATTGCGGAGTGGGGGCTGAAATTGAATTTTTTCAGCATTTCACAATTGGCCTGTAATTATTAGGCATACACAACTGATTTATTATTACACTTTTAAACATCCCAATAACCCAAGCTCTCTGCATGGTGTAAAATTTCTAGAATGCATGCGTGTGTTTCCAGTGCCGCTTGGTAGTTAGCATGTGGGGAAGGGCAGTATGTTGCATATTAAAAGAGGTGTTTCCTCCTGTGTCTGAGTCTTTTAAAAGATGGCTCTACCTACCTATGATTTTTTTTAAGTATTTGTATTTAAAAATAACAGTACTTTAAAAATACCCTCTGCTGATTTAATTGAGAGCACATTGTTAATCATGCAATAGGTTTTTAATTGATTTCTCTAACTTATTAATTGTCTAAATGTTGCAGTCCTGACAATGAGATGTGAACATAACTATGTGATCTAGAGTTTTGTACTAAAAAAAGCTAAGCTCTGTGACCAAAAAAAAAGAAAAGCAAGCAAGCAAAGGGAGATGATCCAGATAAGCGCTTTGCAATCCCATCGATTCTTAATGGTGGGAGAGCTAAGCTGACTTTCACATTTTAAACCAGTGGAATTACAGGTGGTTAACTTTGGCTGGATCATGCCTATATATTGTTTATTAATATTTATTCAAATTTTCAGCATTCCCTTTTGTTGCAAATTGACTGAAGCTTCTAACCCACACATGGATATTAATAAAAGGTAGAAGATGTGTAGGCTGTATTTTAACAATAAAGGGTCTAGAACTGGAAAGGCTGAGGGTAGTGGCACCAGATTAGGAGACAGGAAGGCTTCATCCCATATTGATTTTATTTATCACGCTCATTTGCTCCTTGTCCTTTGAAGAGCTCAGAGCAACGTATATATTGGTCCCCAGACACTCTGCCGTCCAGACAGCTTGCATGGGCAGACCAGCTTAGCTTCAACAATAATAAAGCTTGCCTCCTCTGCCTTCAGACCATTTGCTCTGGCCCATGCTCTTGTTCTGCATAGTTATTTGTTCTGTGCTATGGACACCTTTGGTTCCCCACTCCACCGTGCCCCCTCTGCCTTCTTTCTCACCCGTGTGATATTAAAAATACAGTCAGAACAAACCATGCCCGTCTTGCATATATAATTCAAATCTAGACTTGCCACTTCGCTGTGAAGTTATGTGCTAGCAGATTTGTAAGCCCATGTCTATTGCTTAGAGGAGTCAGCTGCTAAAACTCGGGTGCAGATCTGCAGGCCTGGGGGTCAAGTCCAGCCCTCCTAGAGTCCCAATCTGGCCTTCTGGGATTCCCTAGCTGGCCACACCTCTTCCTCTTTCCTCATCCCTTGATCATTTGGTGGTTTCCCAAGCTTTGGTGTACTTTGTTCCCCATTCTAAAAGGTCGAAATGCCTCTCCTAAGGCTTAGTGACTGTCAGTGAGAGCTTTAAATTAAAATATGCTGGCATTTTTGCCCCTTTTGCCCTTGGCACCACCCCCTTATCCCTCCAGCCCCACCCACTATCAGAATGCGGCCCCTGAGAGTTTCTCCAAAATGGAATTTGACCCTCGGGCTGAAAGACATTCCGCACCCCTGTGACAGAAAGACAACGGGCTGCTTGGCAGCTGCTGTGGGACTTCTGGATTGGGATGGCTTTGGAAGGTCTTGCTGGAAAACATGGCCAGGAAGCCTGTGGCTCTGCTGGGCAGGCTGTGTCAAGCAGAACCCCATTAAAGGACCATTGAGATTCCAATACAGGTGGGGGCGTGGGTGGAGGAACAGTGATTGGGAACCTTTTGGCCTGGCTGGAGGGAGAGAGAGAATCAGGTAAGCACAGACACCTTCATTGAACCCTGGCAGAAGCAGGTGCCCTGGCGCAATAACTCCAGACAACTTGTTGAGTTCTGCATGGTGAACATGGCCGTTGCACAAGTGAGTTCTGTAGAGCTTTTAAAGTGGCACCTGCTTCTTCTCCTTAGGCTTCACGAAGCAACAGATTATCCCTGGAGGCCCACTCTCACCCCATTTGAGTTCCAGAAGCTGCTCCACAACTTAACTGCTATCAAGATTCGGGGGACCTACAGTGAGAGGAGTAAGTTGGCAATATTGGTTGGGTGATCAAGCTGAATGGATGTCAAGAAAGGGCTTTCTTTGTGGCCACAGTCAAATAGTGGAACTCTTTGCCCTGGGAGATTGGGTTGGCCCCCTCTCTTACGGTGCTTCACTTCTGTTTTAGTTTGTTTTAGCTTGTTAACAATAAGCCAGGATTCTCTGGAATCCTGGCTTATTCTGTGTGAACCTGACCACTGACTTGATCCTTTTTTTAAAAAATGTGGGACCAGATATTCCTCATCGCAGAATTCTGGATGTGAGGGGAGATGCAACAAATATTTAAATAGGCAATATCTATGTAGTTGTAATTCAGAAAGGAGAACAGGACCAGAAAGCTAATAAAATAACATTGTGTAAGCTCCTGGCTCTTAAACTAATAGGCCCTGTACCTCATTCTTTGTAAGAGACACTTAGCTGATGAGTAAAGAACTGTGTAACATGTCTCAGCAACATGTAGTGAATGGATGATGATGGTTTTATATCACTTTTGTGTTCTTATAGAGCTTCTTGTGGATTGTCTCGGTAATCTTTACAACAACCATGTAATGTAGGTCAGTAGTATGATCCCCACATTGCAGATTTAGTGTGTCTGGTGCTGAGAGAATATTGCCTAAGGCCCACTATAAAGTTCATGACAGGTGGGATTTGAACCAGGGACTCCCTGATTTGCAGGTCAGTCTCATACTAGTGCACCCTCTCTCTACACTCTAGATAACAGGAATTATACAGGACTTATTTAAAGTCAGGAAAATTGGTTCCTCTCTTCTGCACTTGAGTCTGATTTTAAAAACGTGGTTATCTAGCTCAGTTTCAATAATGTTTATATGGGTTTAATTATCCAAATTGGATAGGTTAGCTAAGATGTCCCTTGAAATCTGATGTGCAGCAGATTTTAATGGATCATTTTGGTTTGATTAACAGCTCCCTGCTTCAATACATAAATTGCAGAAATTTCTAGATTATCTGTGTATTGACCACCTGATGAAAGTTGCCCTTAGCAGACATTAAGTTGGTAGAAGGCAGAAAGCATCATGCTAAATACGTCTAAAATGTATGGAATTTAGGGGAGCATTGGGAAGCTGTGTGTACTGAAGGGGAATGTCTTTACTGAAGGTAGGGCTGGGGGAATGTAGAAAGACAGTGCTGTAATTAACATTCCTCTCATTGCTAACAAGCGGGGGTGCCTAGGGTTGTGGTTGGAGTCAGAGTTCCTGGCCAAAATGTAAACATCCTTACATCAACATATAGCCCCATTAAAAATACTGTATACATGAGGCAGAGCCCTTCCTAAGAGCAATTACTAGAGTGTAGCTGCCGGTGACAAGCCTAGTTGAAGGAGGGTCTTGAAGCTGGTAGGGCCAGAAGGGGGTATCTCTCCTTTCTCTAGGATTATGGTTTAGCTGGATGGGCTCATGGTATGCATTTGTAGGGGATGGATTAAAAAGTCACTTTGGACTGAAAGATCAACCAGTCCATCTGCAAAGGGTAGGAGCTGTTCCAGGTTCTTTCTTGACCATAGATGCAGAAGGAATGGTGTATGCAAATACATTTTACGGTAGTAAAAAGCTGCATTCTTTACCCACTCCCATGCTTTTACAACGAGGCTGCTTGGCTGGTTTCCATCTCCATGTGCTTCGTAGCCCTACTAAGCAAAGGCCTCTGCCCGCATTGGTCTTGACATCACATGCATGCCTAATGCGGATGTAATACTAGTTCCCTGAAAACCTTGTGTGCAAATCAGGAGCTAGCCTAAGTAATGCACATTCTCCCCTCTCTGGAGCAATTTCCACCCCATCTTCCCTTCCCAGCATTAACCATGGTTGCATGTTATGTGTGCACTGACACGAGTCATGGCATCTACAGGAACCAGAGATTTAGAAATATGGTTTGAAATGGATATGTAAATCATGGTTATGAGGGGACGTGGTTTATCTTTAACCATGGTTTGGTTTGGTGCACATCTAATGTTAAACAATGGTTAATGCAAAGAAGGGTAGGAGGATGTGGGGGTGCATTCCCAAGGCTGGCTCCAGATCAAGAAATAATGGCAGCCCTTGGTACAATTGGTAGAAAATAAGCTTCTCCTAGACATTAACAGATCCCTTCCACAAACAAATGTTGCTGAACTCATGGACTGTATCAGAGTGGATTAACCCATTATAACCCATAATAGTAGCAAACATTACAAGTGACTGTGCACTGCAGACGCAATTCAGATGACTGAATAAGATCAATTCAAATGACTGAAGTAAACAAATCAAAGCTCTATGCTCTTTAGGAAGGCAAAACTTCCTGTAGTTGGCAGCAAGATTCCTGGGAGAAAAAATTATCCTAACCCTAAATATGGCCATCACTTAGATGAGAGAAGGGCAACCTGTGGCCCTCCAGATGTTTTGGCCTACTACTCCTATCATCCTTCACCACTGGCTATGCTGGCTAGGGGTGATGGGAGTACTACAAGTTGCCCGTCCCTTATTAGACCCTCCAGAGTATGAAATAAAACTCCACCCACAGAGCCTCCTCAGTATCTGAGGGGGTTTTTTTTTTGAAAATTTATTTATTCATATCCCCTCAAAAAGTGCCATATAACATCAATAAAAAATATTAAAACATCTACATCAAAAATTACAATTGAATTTTCACAGTACACAATGTATACATTGGCACAGGACATTTCCATAAATCATAAGTCATTTTAAGCCAAACCCTAACCAGTAACTCAAGCAAGAAGATTTTCTTGACAAGCAACCCTATGTACACTCAGCACAACAGCGATACCTTCCACTTGTGGTAATTTCTGATACCTCAAAGCAAAGGTAGAAAAACAACCAAGGTATTAGGAGTCAACAGCTGGGAACTTCTGAGCTACGTCCAACCCCATGAGGCAGGCCTCCTCTCCCCCTAGGCTGGAGGAGGTAGTGTGAGTAATAACAGAACTTGCTGAGGCAGCTGTGGGGGGTAGAACTAGGTGCTGGCCTAGTACTCCATCACTCTCCTCTCACCCTGGCCCTCCAAGGAAAGTAGTTGCCAACCAGGAGCTTAGAAGAGGGAGGGTAAAGCTTGTTGACCCTAGTGGGCCACAATTGTGAGACCCCTAATTGGCAATCGTAAACATATCCAGCTGTGTGCGTTTTCTGTTTTTGTTTTGTTTGTTATGCCTGGATATGGTCGAGGTTCTTTGCTCCATGGCTGTGCCATGGAAACTGCTCTAGGCTTCTGCACCTCTAGTCATTAAAACTTATTAATCTGCATGCATGACACATCTTTCCCAGGTGCTGGATATTTGGATGATGTCACGATCGTGAGTGCTCAGCCTGGGCCTGGAATCCCAGCAACGTGGGTGGAGAGCTGTACGTGCCCCACAGGATACCTAGGGCAGTTCTGTGAACGATGTGCCCAGGGCTACAGGAGGGAGACCCCGAGCCTTGGCCCCTACAGTCCATGTGTGCCATGTTTCTGCAACAGGCACAGTGAAACCTGCAACCCCGAATCTGGTAAAGGAGAGCGCATATAGATGGTGCTGGATTTTGTTTGAGGTTGTTCGTTAGGCCCTGAGTGTGATGCTTACCCTGGCAGCTGCATTTGAGGCCTCGTAGGCTCTTCACGTCCCCTGGCAACTACTGAACTAGTCATTGCAGTACCCTATTCTTAGCTGAACTGATACCACCTAATCACAGCAGAGAACAGAACAAGCCAGTAGCTCCCTCTTCTGGCAAACAGAAAATAGAGAGTAAAGTGCTTGGGTCTGGTTCCCTGGTCTCTGGTCTGAGCCCCCATCACCTTACAAAGACTTAAACCAAGCAACCAGGATTGAAATCCCTTCTTGGCCTAAGATAATAGGGAGGAATTTCCCCCTCTTATCAATTGACTGTTCTTAATTATTTGAAATGTATTGTTTATTAATATTTATTATGACATATTTTAAAAAGAATGGGCAGTCCCCAATGATGGTGCAGTGCTGGCGCAACATCACAGGCACTTGCTAGTGCAAAGGGGGGAAAGTGATGAAATGCTGCTGTGTTTTTTACTTTTCCTTTGCCCTAGCAAGTGCTAACGGCATTCTGGTAGTGTTCGTTTGCGCCAGTGCAACATCATTAGCGCTAGTGCTGTGCCACCATTGGATGCTACCCTATGTCCTGTCTTTCAGCAATATTTCTCTCGGGGACAGTCAGCAGTCAACGAAAAGACACTTAAGGGAACAATCCTGTGCATGTTCGGACAGAAAAAAGTCCTGCAACTCCCAGCATTCCCCAGCCAGCATGCTGGGATTTGTAAGATTTTTTTCTGTCCAAGCATGCATAGCATTGCGCCCTAAAACAATAAAAGTTTTTTTTAAAAAAAACAAAGATATAAAGCATTCTAGTCCTGTCCTTTGTCCGAACCCAAAGCCTGGGCGTATAATTCTGAATATGACCACATGCTGACAAAGATGCTAGGTCCAGAGAGGTTCCTGCAAGCCAGCTGTCCATGTGGCTGTAATACACCAGGGAATAAAACCTCCCTCTTTTCACCACCGCATACAGGAGCCTGTGACTGCAGGGACAACACAGCAGGTCCCCACTGCGAGAAGTGCAGTGATGGCTATTATGGAGAAGCAACCTCAGGCACCTCTGCAGATTGCCAGCCATGTCCCTGCCCAGGGGGCTCGACCTGTGCCATAGTACCCAAAACCAAGGAGGTGGTGTGCACCAATTGTCCAGCTGGTACCACAGGTATGCTACCTTGCGTGAAGTTCTCATTATGCACAGGCTGCTTGCCAGAGGTTTGTTGTGCTGCATAATGGCGGGGGGGGGGGGGGAGGAATTGGTTGAACAGTATCCTGTACAATTTTGATTTAACGTATCAAGCACAGGATTTTGCAAACTTCATTCATAGTCAGCCTCCTTCATGCAAGGGAGTGAGGAGGCGGAATAGGGACTGATGGAATGTTTATGCCTTCCCAAGGTTAACAGTGAATAATCATAGAGTGCAGCTGAGCTGGAAATGCCAATTCTCATGCCAGCTCTGGGGAGAAGAAAAGAAAAGGATACCATATGGGCCGACAGTTTAAACCCCAGGGGCTTTACCCAGGCCCTTTAGGTGTCCCTTATGCACTCAACACAAATTATTGAACCAGGTAGTATTACTAGTATCAGCCTACCTCCCATCCTGCCCCAGTTCCCTTTAAAGAAGATGCTGATGTCAAGGAGTGCTTGCATTAGGGATGTCGGAGAAATGTGCAGCGGAATCAAAGGAGTTCAGATTTCTATGAATCTGACCCACAGATTCTACAGCGGACCGGCTTTTTCTGAGTTGCACAGATTCTGTGGACTCGCAGACCATTTTTTTACTTTCCAGAATTTCATGCAAATTTAGTCATGGAAATATATGTACAATAAAAAAACACCTGCCAAAAATGCAGATTTCCCCCATAGGCTGAAGCATGAAAAATTGCATTGGGGGGATTTTTGTGTTTTGTGGGGGGTTGCACATGGCGGGGGGTTGCACATTTCAGAAGTGTGAATTTGTACAAATTCGGGAAATTTGAAAAAATCTGATTCCATCAATGAGTGGGGTGACAGAAGGAAAGATACCTGACGATCTGTGAAATGCAGATGGAACAGATTTCACAAAATCCGTACATCCCTAGCTTGTATGACGACGAGTGCAGAGCAGTGGTGAATTCTTTTTCTATAGCAGTTATGCACAATCCCTTAGGTAACTGATTGTGGATTTGACCTTGCAGCCCATTTAAGTGAGCCACCCTTGCTATAAGAGCTGTGGGTGGCAGATATCCAAGGAACCATAAAAAAGCACATGAAAAATGAGGAACTGGCCCATTTGGCCTTTGGCCCCACCAGCCATTACAGCCAGTAGAAGCGTTTGCATACATACAGTTCTGCTACTTCCTGTCTTTGTGACTTGCCAGACAGTTTGGAATTGGCCTCTAGGAGTAAAAAAAGGGTTTGCCATTCTTGCCTCCTGATTCATTCTAGCCTTCATATCATTGCACAAGTTGTCTGTATCCAGGAGTCAGCTTGATGATATTGTGCAAGCAAGGACAGAAGACACTTTGCACTGCATTTCTGAATGCTGAATTTGTTGAGGCTTGTGTGTGTGGTTCCTTTGTATTTCTTATCTGACTGAACAGCCATGGGACAGACCTGAATTCCTGTTTCTCTGAAGCTCACTTTTTTGCTAACTTTTTGCATAGACAACAAATTACAATAACTAAACAGTGATTGTGGGGCTTTGTAGAAATATGGCAGCTTTAGAACCCAACTTGATGGATGTTTTGTGGAGTACCCCCCCCTTTTAAAGATGTACTTTTCATTCAGTTAGTCTCATGAAGTGCATTTCCTTTCAACGCAAGTACTAAAACATCAGAAAAAATAATCTCCTGGTCTAACATGCCTTCTGATGCAAATATGACGCTTAAACCTAGCATGTTTTGGTTCATCCTGACCCAGACTCCTGAACCAGATGCTCTGTTGATCAGTTATCTTGATGTTAAAACTCTTTTTTCCCCTGTCTTACAGTCTCTTTATCTTTTTTTTCTGGATTGTACGTTTGATCATGGCTTTTTACTCTTAATTTTGCTCTTCTTTTCCTAGGTTATTATTTTTAAATGTTGCTTCACTTTACTTTTCAACTCTTTTTTCTCTTTACTCCTTGATCTTTCCAGTCTTCTGACTTTCTTCTTGTCAGATGACATAACTTCTGTTTCTGATCTTTGTTCTTTTCCCCTGACATCCCCTTATCTTTGGAATTTGTAACCAGCTATAGTCTGGTCAATTCAAATCCCTTCCCATTTTCAGAAAGCACCTAAAGTCTATCCACACTGCTGTGTAGCTTTCCTTGTGTCATTTGAATCTAGTTTTCTGATACCAATATCTTACTGCATTTTCTTTTTTATCATGTAAGGAAATTACCAATAAAATCAGTTTTTAAAAGAAACATCTAAAATGTTAGCATATGCTAACACTTCCTTTTGAGGGATATTCTCATCCAATTCTCCTTCTTTCCCTTTTCAAGTTGCCTTCTTTTTCATTTCTTTTGTTCCCTGTATTTTTAAATTATATTGTAAGCCTGCTGGGAAGAACATTGTTGCTTTTATCTCTGTACAGCAACTAGTATGTATTTGGTGCTTGAAAAGTGATCATGTTTTAATAACTGAGCATTTCATTCAGAGAGTGTTATATAGTAGCTAGAGCATTAGACTGGGGCATAGAAAATGCAGGTTCATATACCCAAGGCTAGGGACATGCAAATCAGCAAAACCTGAACTCACCCAGGTTCTCCAAATCCCACTGAAAGCTAATTCTGACTTGTGTCCATATCAGATTGTGACTTTGTTTTTCTTTTTTCACACAAAAATGTATGCGTATTTTTGTCTCCATTATTTCCAAATCTACGCTTCAGTTCTGCTCATCTTTGAAATGTACACATTTTTCTGCTATTGATTAAGGTGTGTTTGTGCACATTTTTCAAAAGTGCACATTTTTGCCTACCCATTTTTCAAACATGTTTTTTGGGTGCCATGGATCCTTTGGGATTTTATTATATTAAGTGTCATTGAAGTATTATAACAAGTTTCCTCTTGTTTCTCAGTGGCCCCTTTTTGGCTACAATCCAATCAGCACCCACCTCCTGAGTTCACTATTAGGAGAGATAAATGCAAGATCCATGCCCATCATTTGTTTTTTTGTGTGGATTAGAGTATTTGAGTTATTGTATCTCAAATTATACATCTTTGGTTTTATATATGACTATATATACTCTGTGTGTGTGTGTGTGTGTGTGTGTGTGTGTAAAATAATTATATAATGAAAAGCCCTCCTTGTTACATTTTCTATGTTTTATAGGAAAAATATTAGAAATAATTCTTTTTGCTTTCTAGTGTATATGAATGTATATGTTTCCTGCCCTTGTAGGTAAAAGGTGTGAGCTGTGTGATGATGGCTATTTTGGAGATCCCCTGGGCACAAATGGCCCTGCCAGGCTTTGCCGCCTCTGCCAGTGCAGCGACAACATTGACCCCAACGCTGTTGGGAACTGCAACCGCTTGACGGGAGAATGTCTGAAGTGCATCTATA
This sequence comes from Heloderma suspectum, assembly GCF_057233095.1. Lineage (NCBI taxonomy): Eukaryota > Metazoa > Chordata > Lepidosauria > Squamata > Helodermatidae > Heloderma > Heloderma suspectum. The sequence goes on from NC_139461.1 coordinate 173,883,152, forward strand.
ACACAGCTGGTTTCTACTGTGACCGGTGCAAAGACGGATTCTTTGGCAATCCCTTAGCTCAGAATCCAGAGGACAAATGCAGAGGTGAGTTTCTTCCCTGTATGTAGTATGTTTTTTGTTTCAATCCAGTGGTCTAGAACACCAGGTGCTGTTCCCTCCATCCACTAAGAGGCATGCTCTTTTTTCCAGAAGAAGGACTTGGCTGGAGGATGAACTAGGACTCATCTCTCACTTCCTCCCCACAGGCATTCTTTTTCCTGCTTCCACAGTGCATGGACATGGGTCTCTGAGTGTGTTTTCCTGCATTAAAACCAGGATCTTGTGATTGCGCAATGGCCCTGATCCAGAAGGATGCACACACATCCAAATCCTTGGGAGAGTTGCTTTGAAGAAGCTGTTCACGTAGGACTTCTGCATATGGTGGAGAAGCCGAAAGATGGGAAACGTGAGGTGTTTGCACTTCATGTTCTCCGCACATCTCCATGTCTACAGCAGCTCTCAGTCCTATTAGTCGGAAATGTGTACATGAAGAGTGAGATTTGTATAGAAGTAACTACTGCAAAGGAACAAGCTTCATTGTTTCAGTACTATACAATCCTCACTCTTCTCTTGGGACACCTTGAGAGATTTCTAGATTGATGGATTGATTGAAATCATCAACAGTAAATTTAGTCACAGCAAGCAAGATGGCTTTAGCCACTCACTGGGAGGAGTCTAGAATCCCCTCCATTGATAAATGGTTGCAGAAAATCTGAAGATAGTCAAGCTTACTCCATCAGAATGAGAGAAATTGGTGAAACCAGAGATGTTTTCCAAATTTTGTAGCTTCCTTTATTTGTTATTGAGAAACTAGTAATTGAGAAGCAGTCCAGAGGTTTTTACAGTCATGCAACATTTTGTCTTGGATTTGTATAGAATATTTTGCCATGCCTTTTTCAATGAATGACTGCAATACATATGTATGTATTATGACATTTCTAATAATTAAAAGACTAAAATACAAACTAGAGCTTTTTCATTTCCCCTGCATGGTGACCCTTTACATGAGTGGAGACACGAGACTTCTTTTTCCGAGAGGATGGAGAAGCATGGAGGCGAGAAACGCAGTGCACCTGGGCTTCTGCAACCCTAACCTAAAGCTGCACTCTGAATCCTTGCTTATGAGAAAACTTATGTTGATCGGTTCGCTTTTGTTCTTGCAGCTTGCAACTGTAATCCGTATGGCACAACAAACCTACAGACAAGCTGCAACCAAGTAACGGGGCAGTGTGAATGCCTTTCACATGTCACAGAGAGGGACTGCAGCTCCTGCGAGCCAGGTTTCTACAACCTGCAGAGTGGACGTGGCTGTGAAAGGTGAGCTGCACTCTGAAATTGGCACGAGAACTCTTTGGGGGAAGGTGTTGGTTGGGAGATAATGGTAGTTGAAGCAGGACAGCCCAGAAGGAGATGTACTATGGGTTTCGTTAAAGCCAGCTCTTAATATTTTCAAATTGAATTTCAAGGACAGTTTCTCAAATTTCCAAATGTGCCCATAGCTCCAAAAGGTTGTCTACTCCTAACCTAGCCTGATACAGAGTTCTAGAGAACTCAGAAGCTTGCACAATCTGAGGCTGGCATTTTCGTTGGTCCTAATGAAGGTATTGCCTAACTGTGGATTTTGTATTTCACCCCTCACCCCTGGATATGTTATTGTTGTATTTCCCATCCACCCCAAAATTAAGATAAGATAAATAATTTAAACGAAGAAAGGAACTTAACCACACAGAGGACTGGAGCCAAAAAGGATTGTGGGTAATTTCAGATATTTTACTCTACAACTAAGTTGCATTATTTCAAATAATTACATTATTGTTACATATCAGGTTTCCATGGTTAGAGCAAGACACTGCTTCTAATCGGATGCGCATGGAGCAAGAAGCCTTGACAGTCAAATTTTGAAATATTACTTTGGGCTGAAAAGGAAAATAGGAAAGACCTGGATATTTGTACTGTATTTATCAAAACAACTGTGCATTGACAGTTCAGCCAATGATTTGTGGTTGTCTAAAACAACCTTCCCCAACCTGGTGCTCTGTTGTACTACAGATCTGTTGTACTACAACTCCCATCATTCCAAGCCAGTATGGTCATTGGCCTTGCTGGCTGGGAGTTGCAATGGAACACACATCTGGAGGGGCACCAGGGCATGGAAGGCTGCTTTAAGGCTTGGGTGGTACTGAAAATATTCAAACATACACTTTATATTTACTTCGTACAAGGCAACTTAAGTGTTAAGACCATTTGTTAGACTGGATGAAGGTCTTTATCTTTCTACAATTTGAGAATTGATGTCAGTGCTCCTCAAATAATGGAATAGAGGTCTGTTGTTGAGGTTATTTCCTGAAAACTAGATACCTTCTGCATTGGGGTGGCCAATTCGGACATCACATTAAGCCAGGGTTTCACTTTCCATTTACTGTGGGAGCGGCTCAACAGACCATGGCCTTTCTGTCCATGGTTTGTTGATGATGTGTGAACCTGCAGCTCTGGCTTGTCTCTGTCTGCAGCAAGCCGGAGAAAGAAGCCAAGAACAAGCCATGTAGTCTTATTACCTTAAGTATGTGCATTGATGCAATGTGCATTGTTCCTTCTTCTTGTCCTCTAGGTGTGACTGCCATCCATTGGGTTCCACAAACGGCCACTGTGATGTACAGAACGGGCAATGCGAGTGCCAGCCAGGCATCACTGGCCAGCGTTGCGAGAGGTGTGAGGCCAACCATTTTGGATTTGGTCCTGAAGGCTGCAAACGTAAGGGGGAGCGGGGAACATTACTTTTCTGTCCCATCAACCCCTCTTCCAGTTGTTGACTGCCCCTTTTCCTCTGTATCGAAAATCTGCTTGTCAACTTTAGCGTATTTATGGACTTGGTCATCACAAGAGGCTCTTTTCTCACTCCCCCCTTGTCTGTTTCCTGCATATTGTGTGAGTTTCAAGTCCATTGAGGTTGTTTCTGCAGTTGAACAAGTCTTACTTTCTCCCTCTAGGGCATTATGATTACATATACTTGTAGACCATCTGCTGCTCCTTGTCATAAACACTTGCTCTGAATTTTGTCCCAGAACTGACCTGTTTTCTGGCTGTTACACTCCTACGCCTCTGCTTTGGAATGTGGCCTTTAGCTGCTAACTCAGGCTTGAGAACATGCAAGTGTGTAAAATTGGGACATACATTCCTATTTATCTAAATCCTCCCATCTGTTTCCCTAACATTTCAAGCATAAATTAAATGTTACTTAATGTTGGGTGGATGGTTATGGGTATAGTGGTCCAGTGTACATCTAGTGCTGACTCCCTGCAAACCAGGGCTTTGCAGATCAGGAGCCAGACCCAGAAATGTCTGGTGGGTTCTCTTCTTCCCTCTCCAAAGCAATTCCTTCCCTTCCCAGCATTTGCCATAGTTTGTATTGTAAGTATGCTGTACAAACCTCTAAATGAAAGCTTGCAACCATTGTTTGAAGTGTGTTTGGGAACCATGGTTTGTGGTGTTAAACCAAGGGTCCCCGGCCATTTTGGACCCATGCTTGCATTTGGGAATTTGAGATACTGCTGTGGGCACCACCACAAAATGCCTAATCAGTGGATCGCTGCTTTGCCCTCTCCTTTTCACATCTATAGATCTTAGGCTGCATCTTATTCAGCAAAAACCTTTGCTTCGTGTCTGTTGGACGCCGCAACGTCTTTTTAATAAGCAATTGTCTAATTCAGCTAATTGCTGACAGTGCAATACAGCTAATGCATCTTTTAAACATATGTTTTGGCAGTGTCCAGTAGTTGCTTCTTTTTGCGGGCCAGTTATTACACAGAAAGATTTTGTACCAGAATAGTCTTTAATATTCACTGATGTACATGCTCTTTTAAATTATTTACCTGGTTCGTGGAAATTAACAAATAGTCAGCATAAATGGACCCTTTTGACAGCTAAAAGACTGATATTACAACATTGGAAGGATAAACACTCACCTCTTATAGTGCAATGGATTGAGGACCTTGCTTACAAGACTTTCACTATCTGAAAGGGTGGCATATAGATGTCACCTTCAAATGGATACTCATTTGAATATTTGGGCCACTTTTGTTGCAGCCCATCTATAACTGCTATAAAAGTAGTATGTATTTCATACAAATCCATGCATTTATATTAAAAAACGGGGAATATTTTCCAGTTCCCTTGGGCACCACATTGGGCACCCATTTGTGGGTGCCATTGGAGGTGCCTGTGGGCACCACGGCATCCGCGGGTGCTACAGTGGGGCCTCTGTGTTAAACCATGGTTGCCCATGGCAAAGGAACGAGGGAGGGATCACTGTGGAGAGGGGAGGAGGGAGGGCAAGGAAGCATGCTTTCCTGAGGTTTGCTTCCAATTTGCAAAATGTCGCTTCTTTGCAGCCAGCATTTGGGCCACTGAGCACATAGTACTGCCCTGGCAACATAGGCATGTCCTCATGTGAATGGATTCCACCTGTTTAAATGTGACTTGAGAAGCAAAAACTAAATGTCAGAGAGACGTTTCTAGCCCTCACCTGCAGTCTGAAGTCACACAGTCCAGATACCATTTTACCACCTCACTGGCTGTTTGTAAGAATGTATTTCTTTCTAGACAAGTGACCATGCTTGTTTGCTGCTAATGTAGTGCCTGGTTACTACAGCGTCTGCTTTTCTGGCTAGCAGCTATGTACTGGAGGTGTAAAGTGTAGGCATATGTAAGTTTGCAGTCACAAAGAGCAACACCCTCATGCAACCCAGATGGAGCAGGTAAGCCTCACTGAGGTCAGTAGAACTACTTGTGGGTAAGTTTGCATAGTTATATCTTTATGGTAAAAGACATGTCAAATATGGGATATTCATGACACGTGTTTCCCCAAAAAACTTAGCTGCATGGCTAAACAGATCCCATCACGGATGGTTTTTTCATAGGTATTGCATATGAAAGGGCATAGAGGACATCCCATTCAAATGTTAGTGCAACCTTTCGACAACTTTTACCTTTATGAAGACCTAGGATGAAAGCGAGAACGTATGTGCATATATATTTGGACCAGTACTAACTTGCACACTCGTTTTTGTTCACATCTCTGTTCTTACCAAAGCTGGGTTTGGAGACATCAGCAGAACCAATCTGAAAGAACAACTTCTTGCTTTCATCCAAGGCCTTCATGAGGACAGCATCATCCAAGAGGTTGTGCTTACATTTGAAACAAATGTCCACAGTGCCATACACATTCCATCTGATGCAATGGGCCATGTCCACAAAAGCTTATGCCATAACAAATTCATTAGTCTTTAAGGTGCCACAAGACCCATGGTTGTTTTTTTCTGCAAGAAACATGGCTACCCCTCTGGGTACAGTCTGGAAACTGTGAAAATAATGTCACCAATGATGGGATCTCTCTAGCCTCTGCAACAAAGCCCTTTTTTGGAAAGATGCTAGGCAGATCATTTGCAAAAAGATGCAACTATACAGATTTAATCACAAATAGTCCCATTGCATTCAGTGAGTCTTGCCTACTCCAGATGATTTGCAAACTTCCATGTCCATACAACTTTCAGTTTCAATAAGCAGCTGGTAGCCAGAAATGCACAATTTTCACAGGAACACACCATAAAGGCTGTAGAGCAGACTGAGAGTTCTGTGTGCCTTTAGAGATGAATAAATGTTAGTTTTGTTAATCCTGTGGCACTTTAAAGATGTTAATTAATTGATCTTCAAGTTACCCAAGAGTCTCTGTTTAAGGTACCACAAGAATTCTCTTTATGTTCTGGAAAAGATTCATTTAGGCCCTTTTTTCTCATTTCCCTCTTCCCTATCATTATTTTATACCTTGCATTTCCTCAGCTTGTGACTGTGACCCTGAAGGTTCTCGCTCTCTTCAGTGCAAAGAGGATGGTCATTGTGAGTGCAAAGAAGGTTTTGTGGGAAACCGCTGCGACCAGTGTGAAGAGAATTATTTCTATAATCGATCCTGGCCTGGCTGTCAAGAGTGTCCTGCATGTTACAGATTGGTGAAAGATCAGGTCAGACCTATAAGAAGATTTGTATGTGTGCCTTGTTTACTTTTGTAAGCAGGAAAATCAGTTATGGGCGGCGGGGAGTGCTCTGAGGCACAAAACAGGCCAGGTGATATGGAGTTGTGTGCTGAACTCCTCATCCCCCCATACACCATTCTGAACCCCCAGATCTCCATAACTATTACGGTGGCCCAACAGGTCGCACTTCACGTGCTATCAAAATTCTTTTTATGCACCCCAGCATTTTAACTGGAACCTTGACTGCGTGTGTATATTTTCTTCATTTGCTACTGCATGACGTAATCTTTTGTTTGTTTTTACAGATTGCTTATATTATTGTTTTTAATATTTGTGCTTTTACCCAGCACTGATCAAGTGCTAACTCCCAACAAAATACAATTTGCGAATTTGGGAACCTTGGAAAGGTATCTCCACCACCCACCCCGTCCTCCAGAGCTATTTTGACTAATTCATGGGAGCTGAGTGTCTCCTACCAGCATCTTAAATGCTTGGCACTTGACCTGGCTCTACACCCCTCAAGTTTCCTGAGCCCTCCCTTCTCTTTGTTTAGGTAGCAGAACAACGGGAGCGATTGAAGGAGCTGGAAAATCTTATAGCCAACATAGGAACAGGTGATGAAATGATAACTGACCAGGCTTTTGAAGACAGGTTGAAAGAAGCAGAGAGAGATGTCATGGACTTGCTTCGGGATGCACAAAGCATCAAAGGTAGGTGGATGCCCAGAGAAAAGACTTCTTCCTGGACATTCCTTTTGCCTTGGGACTGCCTTGAACTCTTTATTAGCCCATAATATGCAACAGAAGAGATGAGATGTTTGAAAGTAACACTGAAGGAACAGTGCCTCGGTATTGGAGGGTGATGGTGGTGGCAATATATGCAGGTACCAAATTTTAAAAGTCCAACTTTGATCCAAAAAGTATAAAATGGGCAGAAGACTCTTTTTCTCGTGTGCCCAGAGCAGAAAATACCTTGAATTTTTCAAAGATGGTACTCTCATGACACAGGCAGTGGAAACTGCAAAAAAAAACCCAAAACCCTTTTGCACTTGAAGTCAGGATTTAGGTTCTTCAGTGGGTGTTTTGTTTTTTTTCTCCTAACTCTCTGAGCAGTAGGAAGAAGCTGTACAACATTTACTTAATTTGTCGCCCATGGGTGCTTTATGGATTATCATAGTTGCCAAAAAGCCTGTGTTCTCGCCTGAAGGAATATGAAATCAAAACTTTGACAATGGGGGAAGACATTAGAGAGGTAACAAGCATGTGAGCAGGTACATTTTGTTTCAGGCAGGGATGAGGAAAGCCAAAGGCTTCACAGAAGAGGTGGGATTGGAGGAAGAACTTAAAATAATTTAGATTTAATCACTCTGCTTTGCTGCATTTAGTCCTAGTAGAGAAGTTCTGTCCCCTGAAGAAATCTTTTATTTGTTTAAAAGGCAGTTTCGTGAAGTTCATACACAAAATCCTATGCTCACATTTCTTTTTGACCATTGCCGTGAGCTTGGCAAATGCCTACATCGCAGCAAAATCTTGAAGGTGGTTACATCCTCCTTCCTTTGTATTTTCTGTTCACATCTCCTGAATATCTGGAACTATCAATCAAAGCATGAGGGAATACTTTATTCTTGTATGTGCCCACCTTTTTGTGTGATTCATTCAAATTCTCCTCGTTACTCTGCCTATTCCAGACGTAGATCAGGGCTTGATGGATCGCCTGCAGGACATCAACAGAACCCTGTCCAGCCAACTGGGTCGGTTAAGGAACATCCAGAACACAGTGGAAGAGACAGAAGACCTTGCTGACCGGGCCCAAGGCCGGGTGGACAACACACAGGAACTGATTGATGAAGCTTCGGATATGCTGCGCAGAGCAAGGATGGCCGTTGCCAATGTGGTGAGTAGTTTCTCTGTTCTTTATCAAAACTTCACACCTCGTAGCTGAAATACGCAGAGCTGTGTATATGCTGTAGTTGTCCTTTCTTTTTAAGGAATATTGGCTTTCTTCTTCTTGCTTCTTTTTAAAGCACACTTCTAGCTATTATGGTTGTAAAGCGATGCTTGAAAGTGTGTAAGCAGTGCTGAGTAGTATTGGTGAATTTAGGCAGACTGATAAATATGATTTCCAAAACAAATAGGAAGCAAAAGAAATTTATATCAAAGTATAAAAGTATGGAATAAATTTTGCAAAATAAGAGAGACTGTGTAAATGTGCATAATTTGCATAATTTACTCAGGTTGAAGAATTTGGATGTTCCTGAGTGCAGGTTTAGGTGGCCTCGTGCAGTTTTTTTTAATGCAGGCAATTACAGGCAATTCTGCCTATTTATTTATTTATTTCCTACCTTTTTTCCCCCTTAAAGAACCGCAGGTGGTGTACATAATCCTCCTCCATTTTATCCTCACAACAACAACCCTGTGAGGTGGGCTGGGCTGAGAATCTGTGACTGGCCCAAAGTCACCCAGTGAGCTTCCGTGGCCAAGTGGGGACTAGAATCCGGATCTCCCGGCTCCCAGTCCAACACTCTCGCCACTACGCCACCCTGGCTCTCAGTCAAATAACTAAGGCTGCAATCCTGTGTTAATTGAACTTGGAAGCACACCTCATTGAAGCTAGTGGGACTGACTTCCAAGTACACCTGCACTCACCTGAGGTTACAGGTATCTTTTCTTCCCCTAGCTTTTCTCTGCTATAAATGCACAGCCTGACAGTCCACTTTTAATGTACTGAAAGAACAGTCTTGAATTTACAAACCGTGTTTTTATGAAATACTCAAATTATAGGTAGCAGGAAAATGCTTCCTCTGCGTTTCTGCTTTATGTTTGAAACAGTTCAGTATGAAGCAATTACTTAATTGCTGTAGATTTCTGGTAAGCAGCTAGGTTTCTTATAGTGCTACCTTGTGCATGAATTTTGTGTAGAAATCCAATATCAGTTCCTGCTCCCCAAAGTGGCCGCTGGCCAGGCCTGTTGCACCCCGTTTCACACACTTCTCTCACCTCTGACTTAGTAACCAGTGCTTGGGGAGAGAGTTGGGGGAGGGAAGCAGGCAGTACATTGCAGGCCAGATTTAGTCCAGGTGCCTACAGTTGCTTATCACTCCTACAGCAATTTTGTAGAGCTGCAATTCTCAAATTTGAGTGCTTTGAAACTTTTTGCTCATGTGCCTGATATTAACGTCCAGTGCCAGATATTAAAAATGCCAGAAGCTGTTGGCAATCGGACAGTGAATGCTGTTGCACCTCTGCTTTCAAATATTAGCAACCCTGTCTCGGGTTCCCCCTCCTCTCCCTCATGCTGCATCAGCCACATCATGTGTTTCCCAGTCCCTACTGGCTGTCGCATGTGGGGCTGTAGGGGGGAGGAACACATGCCATGATGACGTCCAGTCACACACTTCACACCTACAGATTCTAAGGACAGCGGGGCAGGTGGGGATACACCACGGGATTGTCTGTCTCAGCAGCCACCCCATGTTTCTCATTGCATCCAGTTCCAGCGTGTACTTTGCCTTCACCGGTAAACTTAAAATACAAGCAACTGTTGCTCATATGTTTAGAGGTGTAAGAGATGGCTCCTGAAGGTATGTTTGGTTCCTTCCTCAGTCTATTACTCCACCAGAATCGACCAGTGACCCCAACAACATGACTCTCCTGGCAGAAGAAGCCCGTCAACTGGCCGCACGGTGAGACCCGTTGTATTATAACATCATACAGCCTGCGTGGTGGGAACACTGGGCTTTCACCCTGACCAGTGCTGGCTCCAGGTCTTTGAGGGCCCTTGGTCAAGACTCCCTCAAGGGTCCCCCGCCCTCAGTGCACCTGCCTTCTCACTGCCGTTGTCACCAGCTGCTATTGCTCTTCATCCTCTTCCTCATCCTTGCTACTTCCGCTTGCTTGCTTGACAGGCAGAGAGCCAGTGAGCAAGCAGGCCGTGGCATCTGCTGCTCCTCCTCCTCACCACCACCATTTTCTGGGCCAGAGCAAAAGGCAGGTGGGCAATCAAGTTTCAGTGGTGAAGAGGAGGAACAAGTCCTGGGGGCTCTTGTTAGTGGGCCCCTGCTGGAGTGTGGGCCCCCAGCAGGGGCCCAACCATGCCTACCCTTGACGCTGGCCCTGACCCTGACGATGTCCGTATTTAACACATTGTCAAGAAACACAGGGCTACCCCCTCGCTTCCCCCTTTCCCCCCTCCCAACATATCTTCAGCCACACATGCCCTTCCTGTTATTGCTCTGCCTACTCTGTAGAACCACCACCTTTCCGACCTCCTCATCAATTTGTGGGAGCTGTGTCCTGCCCCAGTCTCCCCTTTTCTGGCTCCAAAACCTTCTCCCTCCCCCCCAAATTCCCTTTCTTCTCAACTCTCTCTTTGGCGCTATTGGTGATAGAAAGAAGACAGCCCATTATGGAGCAGTCACAAAGCATACCCCTCTTCTGATCAAACTGTCCCGCTTCCAGTTATTTGAGCTATTTAAGATCCTAAAAGATGATGCGGTTAAAGTGCTGCACTCAATATGCCAACAAATTTGGAACACTCAACAATGGCCACAAGACTGGAAAAGGTCAGTTTACATTCCAATTCCAAAGAAGGGCAACGCCAAAGAGTGCTCAAACTACCGTACAGTTGCGCTCATTTCACATGCCAGCAAGGTTATGCTCAAAATCCTACAAGCTAGGCTTCAGCACTATGTGAACTGAGAACTACCGGAAGTACAAGCTGGGTTTCGAAGAGGCAGAGGAAGTAGAGATCAAATCTCCAACATTCGCTGCATCATGGAGAAAGCAAGAGAATTCCAGAAAAAACGTCTATTTCTGCTTCACTGACTACGCTAAAGCCTTTGATTGTGTGGATCACAACAAACTGTGGCAAATTCTGAAAGAGATGGGAGTACCAGACCACCTTACCTGTCTCCTGAGAAACCTGTACGAGGGTCAAGAAGCAACAGTAAGAACCAGACATGGAACAACCGAGTGGTTCAAAATTGGGAAAGGAGTACGACAAGGCTGTATATTGTCGCCCTGCTTATTTAATTTTTATGCAGAGTACATCATGAGAAACGCTGGGTTGGATGAATCACAGGTCGGAATTAAGATTGCTGGGAGAATTATCAACAACCTCAGATACGCAGACGATACCACCCTAATGGCAGAAAGCGAAGAGGATCTCAAGAGCCTCTTGTTGAGGGTGAAAGAGGAGAGTGCAAAAGCTGGTTTGAAACTCAACATTAAAAAAACTCAGATCATGGCATCTGGCCCCATCACTTCCTGGCATATAGAAGGGAAGAAATGGAATCAGTGACAGATTTTATTTTCTTGGGCTCCAAGATCACTGCAGACGGTGACTGTAGCCATGAAATTAAAAGACGCTCGTTCCTTGGGAGGAAAGCTATGGCAAACCTAGACAGCATAGTAAGAAGCAGAGACATCACCTTGCCGACAAAGGTTCGTATAATCAAAGTTATGGTTTTCCCAGTAGCAACGTATGGCTGTGAGAGGTGGACTATAAGGAAGGCTGAGCGCCGAAGAATCGATGCTTTCGAACTGTGGTGCTGGAGAAGACTCTTACGAGTCCCCTGGACTGCAAGGAGGTCAAATCAGTCAATCCTAAAGGAAATCAACCCTGAGTGCTCATTGGAAGGACAGATCCTGAAGCTGAAGCTCAAATATTTTGGCCACCTAATGCGAAGAGAAAACTCCCTGGAAAAGACCCTGATGCTGGGAAAGACTGAAGGCAAAAGGAGAAGGGGACGGCAGAGGATGAGATGGCTAGATAGCATCACCGATGCAATGAATATGGACTTACGCACACTCCGGGAGAGAGCGGAGGACAGGAAGGCCTGGCGTGCTGTGGTCCATGGGGTCACAAAGCGTCGGACACGACTGAGTGACTGAACAACAACAGCAGCAGCTACTACTTAGAAGACATACTTACCTTTACTGCAATGTACAGTACACACTGCCTACTTACACTGTTTAGGGTACGAAGGGGCACATGTGTGTATGAAGGGTGGCTTTTCCCTTTAAGTACATGATGAGCGCACGCTGAGCAAAAGTCAGATACCACTTGTGTTTATTTTAAAGGGAAGAAAACCCCTGAATTAAGCACACCTGAAAGCTTCATAAATGAGGCATTACATATGCATTTAGTGCTCAGAGTATATCTGAACCAAAGTACAAAATGTTTTGTCAGGAAGGGCCCCCAGGGCATGCGAGAGCCCAGCCCCAATCCGCAGAATGGCTTTACTATAATCCCAGTGCTCCAGTCAAGCAAGAATGACCTAGCTACTCAAAGAGACCAGCTCATCCACAGCCTCTCCTTTTCCTCTGGTCTTCTGGTCTGATAACACTGGCATGTGTCAGCTAGCTCTAAGCGTCAGTCTATTGTTCTCCCCCCACCCCACTTCGGTTGCATTAGTCACTTCCTGTCTGAGCAGCCTTGTTGACTAATGGGAAAGATACAGTTTTCTACAAGACTTTGAGGGAATCTTTATGTTAACCCTTTCCAGCAGATGGGAGTGCAGCAATCTACGAAGCTTACATCATGGGTGGCCAACTGGTGGCATTGACAGCATGGTTTTGTGGCGCTTCTGGGGAGGGACCAGAAGAAATGGACCTGGCAATAGTACGAACTCAAGCCTGTGCTGCTGCTTGCTCCTCAGCTCAGTAAGCCAGACCATAGGAACATAGGAAGCTGCCTTATACCAAGCCAGATAATTGGTCATCAAGACCAGTATTGTTGATACTGGCTGGCAGCAATGGCTCTCCAGGGTTTCAGGCAGGAATTTTACCTGGAATTTTACCTTACCTGGAGAGGCCGGGGATTGAACCTGGGACCTTCAAGACCTGGGACTATAAACCAGTCCAAGGCATAGGGGATTGCTTATATGCAATAGCACTTGCTAGAATGGTGCTAAGTCATACTTGTGTTGTGTCACACTTGCGCAAAAGACTGGCCACTCCTGGTTTTGGATGAAGGCTGCATTGGCTACGTGCTCAGGGATGCTTCAAGCAATGTTATTGAAACTGAAGAATTACAGCATGTTTGTTCTCTTCTGAAAATGGTACCTCATGCTACCTCCAGCTAAAGTGCTTAGAGAGGAAATCAGGTTGATGGCATCTAACCATTTGCTTTTCCTTCCTAGGCACAAACAAGAAGCTGATGATATTGTACGCATAGCTAAAGAAGCAAATGATACATCGTCACAAGCGTATAAGCTGCTGTTGGACACACTGGCAGGAGAGAATCAAACAATGAATGACATTGGTGACCTTAATAAAAAGTAAGTCTGAAGTGAAGGCAGAAATGAGGATGCTCCACGGTTGTATCTTATTCTTAAAATATGCCCAAACTGCCTTTTCGATGATGTTGCCCAAGGTGGTTTGCGTAGTCATAATAAGCAAAATAGTTAAAACAGAAGTTATTTCTGTTTGCATTTCTTGGCTTTTGTCTCAGCCTGAAGACACTCAAGAAGGTATCCAGCATATTAATGAATTATAAAACCATTACAATGGGTTAGTCAGGCACTTAAAATTATAATGTTAACATTTATTTTAAAAGGACAAACAGCATTGTCAAAATATAGCTTCCTTTTCTGGATTATATATTTGCTGCTGATAGCTGAGTCATTAAAATAAAATACTGTAGGGGAGGGAAGCAGTTCTCAGAAAACCTGGGTGTCCTGCTGGCTATGTTTTGGGTAGAATGGCCGCTGGCCATAAACCGCAGTAAACTCAGAAATGCCAACAAAGTGACGTGATTGGAAGTCAGAGGACTAAAACGAACAGCGTAAAAGCCTGGCAGAATGCAGCAGGTCTGTCTTGGTGTGGAAAGTTGCAAAGTGAAGTCTAGGGGAGGCTGTCCTACACATCTAGAGCGAGCACAGAGAAGGCGATGCTCGTGCACGCCCAGGTTCCACTTCCCGTGTCTACGGGCCTCTGGCCCAGACCCTGTCCAGAGGCTTAACGCAGAGCAGTCCTCCTCAACCTAGTGCCCTCCAGAAGGGTTGGACTACTACTCCCAGCATCCCTCAGCAAGTATGGCTGGGGGATGTAGTCCCAACACATCTGGAGGGTGCCAGGTCAGGGAAGGCTGACCTAGAGGGAGGAGACATTTCTGTGGGAGCAGGTGCTCCCTAAGGTGCACTGGGCCCGAGCCATTTGGGGATTTTAATCAGTACCTTTTAAACAGCTGCCCAGAAACTGACTGGTTGCTTGTGCAGTTACCCAACCACAAGTATATTCCCTAAACTCTGCCCGCCCCAACAGTCTAGCACTGAATTTGTTCCTTCATTTCTCTGATAGCCTCTTTGGTTAATGTCGTTCAAAGAACTCAGGTTAAACATATGAACATAGAAGGCTGCCCTGTACTGTCAGGTTGCTAGTCCATCGAGTTCAGGGAGCCTTCTCTGTCTGGAGCAGCTACCTTCCATCTCAGGCACAGATCTTGCCTAGCTCAGCTACCTAATGTCCTTTTTAAAAAGGAGAGGGCAGGGGGTTTACCCAAGCGCTGTTCTGCGCATGAAAGCATGTGCTCTTCCCCTGAGCCACACCCTCCCCCTCCATCCACTACACACACTGCTTGGCAGAACTTGAATGCAGGATGTTTCTCCCAAACCAAGAATTGAATCGCATAGGAACATTAACAGGATACTCTTGTTTCCCAGGTATAACCAAGCAAAGGACATTTCCCGAGACCTAGAAAGGCAGGCAAACAAGGTCCATACGGAAGCAGAGGAGGCTGGGAACAAAGCTCTGCAGATCTATGCCAATCTCACCAGCCTACCATCGATCGACACCGAGGCGCTAGAGGTATGCTGTGTTGGACTGCTTGCATGGCGTGCTCAGGCGTTATGGCTGCCAAAGCTTTGAAGTGACACGAACACTGAAAATAGTTTTGATGCGCTGTAGGTAACACCAGAACAAATGGTTCAAGCTCTTAACGTCAGCTAAGGACTTGTTCGTTAAAGTAGTTATTGAAAGAATAACCACTTTAACAGAACTTGGTAGACAAAAGAAAAATCCCCACCCGTGCACGGCACCCCAAAAATGAAATTTAGAACACAGCACCTGGAATATTCAAAGGCTACCAAACACATTTTTAAAAAATTGGAAGGGCTACTAGATCTGACCCCATTGATCCTTGTTCCTTGCTGAGAAGGTTGCTCTGTCTCTCAACGCCCGTCTTTTCCTACCCTCTTCTGTTGTCTAGAGAGTCTGGGGAACCATGAGAAAAGTACTTCCCGTGGTTGCCGCTACCTCTGGATGCTCCTGCTGACGCTCTACTGTAATGCCTCATGTGAGCCCTTAAGAAAGCCCTGCTGGATGAGACCAAAGGCCTCTTCAGTCCAGCATTCTGTTCCCACAGTGGCCAATCAGAGGTTTGTGGGACGCTCACAAGCAGGACATGAGTGCAACAGCATCATCCCTCTCATGTTCCCCAGCAGCTGGTATTAACAGGTATACCATCCCTGATACTGGAGGTAATATATAGCTATCATGACTAGTAGCCATTGATAGCCCTGTCATTGATACATCCCCCTCCCACACACATGCACGTGCGCACATCTCTCTGTAAATTAGGCAAAAGGGGAGGGGCAGGGAGGACTTGCGTCGAGCGCTGCTGCAAGGGTTCAGTCCATTCCGCATTCTGTTTGGGAGCCAGATTATGTCAAACATCTGGAATATGTTCTGCAAAATAGCTTGGATTCCTGAGCTGTTGCTGAAGCAGACGACAGTGGGGACCCACCCATCAAGGATGTGTTGCGGATTAGGAATGTGGGGATTGTGTAAAATCCATTCCGACTGAGTTTTGCAGATGGGCAGGCACCTTTCATCCCATTGTCCACTCATCAATGGCATCGGGCGGTTTTCAGGATTTGCGCAAATTCACACAGGCAAAGTGTGCTAATTCCTCAAAAATGCACATTTTCACACTTTAGCCTATGGGGGAAATGTGCGTTTCTGGACAGGGTTTTTTATTTTGCGTATTTTTCAACAACCAAATTCGCACAAAATTCCCAAAGGTTAGAAAAATGTTCCGCAAATTCATGTAATCCACCCAACAGGAGAAAAGCCAGTCTGCTGCAGAATCCACAGGTCAGTTTACTGAAAATCCAAATTCATTTGCTTCCGTTGCAGATTTCCCCAACGTCCCTACTGCAGATAACACTGTGGGATCTGGTCCTGCTTTGGGACCTCTATAAAGAGTGGTGTTGATTCAGCTCATCAAATATTTTTTATAATTGCAGCCCCTTGAAAATGTATGGAGAAATGTATTCACAGAAGCTATTTCTCTTTCCATTTTTTTTCCATGTGCAGAATGAGGCAAATAAGATCAAGAAGGAAGCCAGAGAGCTGGATCAGCTTATCAACAGGAAGCTGAAGGATTATGAGGATCTGAGAGAAGACATGAAAGGGAAAGAGCTGGAAGTACAAAACCTCTTGGAGAAAGGCAAGATTGAACAGCAGGTCAGTTTTACTTCTTTGTAAGCTCTTGTCACTGATGGAAGCCATAAATACATGTTAGAAGAAGGATGTCTTATTTGAACTGTTCTTACCTTTCCAACTACTTATGTCAACTGTAGCTTGGAGATATGTAGTTAAGTGTAGTCAGGGCTCTCTCTGGCAGCGTTCTTGAAGGCAGTGAGGTCATGCCAGTGGAATGCTAGCACCATATGAGTTATGGTGTAACAATGGTGATGATGGTGATGGTGTAACAATGTGGGTCCTGGAAAACTGCCTAGGAGATGGAGATAAGAAAGGGAAATGTGGGGTGGTAATAGGAAGTAAGTGAGAAACACAGTAAAAGAGAGGTGAAGGCATCAGTATCAATGGTGAACTGAGCCATAGATCCTTCCATGGCCAGTATTGGATGTTAAGTTTGGGATGAGGGTGCTGTAGTCCTACCCGTGTTGAGACCCTCAGGAGGGCATTGTCCTGTAAGGCAGCCTTAAAAAGTCTTTCAAATAAATAAAATAGCTGTTTTCTTTCTGGGAGGAATCCTTTACTGCCCAGTGGCTTTCCTAAACTCCACTTTCCTGCCATCACTGAGAGTAAGCCAAAATAAATTATAGTGGTGTATGTGCCAATATGTATCTTCTAGAGCAGCAAAATCAGCAGTCAAAAACAGGGTTAGAGGGGAATCAGAGGTTTTGCCCCTTCTTTAGCATCCATGTTCATCCTTAAAATATATTGCCTGTTTTTTTTAATATGTTTTGATTTTGTTTCTATATATTGGAATTTATTTCCTGTCCTGTCCTGTGAAATGTCTTTGTAAGCTGCTTTGCTCATATGTTGACTGGCTTAGATTCATTCAACACAGACCTGGTTTGCACGTCACGGCAGCAAATCATCGTTTGTTGTTGGGTGAACCACTGGGTTGTTTAGCCCCTAAACAACCCATCAGTCTGGGTTCACATACCACACTCACAACCTCCAATTGGGCTGATTGAAGGCTGTTTACAAGAAACAGAAGTGGCTCTTACGTAGCCCAGCAAATCTTAGGTTAATTAACCCACAGTTTGCTGCCATGACATGCGAACTGGCCCATAGTTTAGAGGCCACGTCCTCCCTTGGGAGTCCTATTATGACTCCTTGAGCTCCACCAAAGTTGCTCTCTTACTGTAAGTCAGTGAGCAGGGGCATGAAGAGAAGCATTCCCATTGACTGCCCCAGTTATGGAACTCCTTCCCAGTTCAGACTCACCAAAGTCCAAGCCTGAGTGTATTTCAGAACCATTGCAAGTCCCATCTGCTTGGGCTGCCTCCTGAGGCTAGAATTAAGGTGGGAAAGTTTAGGGAAATGCCACTGAACTAGATTTGTCTTGTTAAGGTCTTTCCTTTTGATACCTGCTCTGTGACTTTTTGGATGACTTTTTTTCTATTCTCAGGGTATACACTGAGAATAGAATAGAAATTAAAATGAAATTAAACAAAACTGACGCTTGCATTTTTGAGCACTAGAATGTGACTAGATAAGGGCATTGCAGAGAGGGGGCATGTATGCAATGACCTGCTGTGTGTTTGCGTAGACGGCTGATCAGCTCCTGGCTCGAGCAGACGCTGCCAAGGCTCTGGCTGAAGAAGCTGCCGAGAAGGGGAAGAACACGCTCAAGGAGGCCAACGACATTCTCAACAATTTGAAAGGTGGGCAGCGTGACCTCCCCAAGTGACTCGGGGCTCCCTTTGAGGTGGGAATCGAGGTATCGTTCCACAGAATGTGTTATTGGAAGTGTGTGTTCAGGGGTTTTGCCCCTTCTTTAGCATCTATGTTCATCCTTAAAATATATTGCCGTGATTCTGTGGCAGTGAGGAATTCACCTTCCTGGGGAGGGGCAGAGCTCAGTGCTAGAGCGTGTGCTTTGCATGCGGAAGGTTCCAGGTTCAGTCCCTGCAATGTTCAATGCAAAGGCTCTTGGTAAAGGCCAGTCAGAGTAGACAGTAGGGACCTGGATAGATAGACTAAGGTGTTCTATCTAGCTCTTGTGTTTAAAAAGCACCTCTGGCTGAAATTGCTTGCAAGTATCTGGGGAAATCACATAATTCCTTCACAGAGAATCTGGATTGCCTGGCCCCTTTAATTTTCCTAGTACATTCTACGTGTGTGTGTATGTGCGCATGTAGGTACGTGTTCTGTAATGTGATGAAGGGGTGCAGCCTGAGATGTGTTCCTGAACCTATCAAAGTGAAGGGGGAGAATTATAATCTGACCCCTGGCTGGCCACTGTTGGAAACAGAAAGCTGGACTCATTGGATTTTTGTTTGATCTGGTGGGGCCGCTCTTTTCTGTGTTTTTTAGACTTCGATAAGCGTGTGAATGATAACAAGACTGCTGCTGAGGATGCGCTAAGAAAAATTCCTGCCATTACCCAGACCATTCTGGAGGCCAACAATAAGACCCGCCAAGCGGAATTGGCACTGGGCAGCGCTGCCGTTGATGCCAGGGAAGCCAAGAACAAAGCTGACAACGCTGAGAAAATTGCTACTTCTGTACAGAAAGTGAGTCATTGGAGGAGACGTGGATCAGTAGTAGATGACAGAACTCCTAGGTTCAGCGGGTGGAAGGTGGCCACTGCTGCTCTCCTGGAGGGGAGGGATTCTGTAGGCAAGGCTGCTGCCCAACTCACCCAGCCACAAGATGGAGTCAGGAGGAGAGGGTGTCACAGCTTAGCCAGGGCAGCTGGGTGGCCTGAGAGGTGCTCCAGGTCCAGGCACCACACTCGGGAGAAAGATGACTGCTGTCACCTGCTAGCAACTACCTGCTGCTTTCCCCTTTGGCGAGGTCAAGTGATGACTAGGGCCCAAGTGGGACCTGCAACAAATTGTTGCAGCGTAGACTGATCCTCTTCAGTATGCCAGCCAGGATACTCCATTCCATTACCCGCCCCCCAGTTTTCTGTCTCCCTTCTCCCCCGCTCCGTCCCAACAGTCTGTGTTCTGTGGCCACTGAGCATGCTCAGTCCTTATTAGGTTGCTTTTAGGGTTCCTCTCTTAGGTTTTTTCCTAATTATTGTTTTCCGGAAATGTTGGGGTTTCCCCAAGTCTGCCAAAACATCCTCGTTGGATGGTGCCATTTTGAGGATCCACACTCAGAGAATAAGTTTGCTACTGGTATATGGGATGCTTTGCATGAATAAGGTTCTAGGTTTGATCTTGGGTAGCAGAGCTAGGAAAGACCTTTGAGAGTTACTGCGTAGGTGATCATCCTGGGCGAGATGAACCCGTGGCCTGAACTGATATACAAGGTAGCTTCAAACCCTTCCTTCCTTCCTTCCTTCCTTCCTTCCTTCCTTCCTTCCGTAGGGAGATTAACAGTCTTTGCTGAGAACATATACCCCTTGCCTTGGATTTGCATGAATGTTGATAGCACTAGGCTACATGGACCATTGATCTGATAGTATAGGGCAGCCACAAAACTTGTATCATGGGACTCTGCCGCATGTGTAGATCTGCTTATAGTCTCTGGAATCAACACAGCAACAGGTGACGACACCAAACTTTTACAAGCTGCAAAGTTATCAGCATCACATTTGATCTCAGCCAGCTTGGTCAGGAATTTGGGAGTTGTAGTCCAAAATATCTGGAGGGCACCAGGTTGGGGAAGGCTGGTATAAGGCCGCCTCATAAATTCCTGTCTATTAAACCTGAGTTTTCTGATGAAGTTAATAAAAGAGGCTTTAAGAGAAGTGAAGGAAGTAGTTCAGTGCAAATACACACAAATCTCTATTGAATTAAGTAAGCAAACCCCTATGTTGCGAGACTGTTGGTGTTGGCTGGGCCTAGGAAACATATTACACCTATGCTTGGACAACCACACTGGCTGTTCATACACTCATTTTGCTCAGTTTTTTTTTTTTTTTACACTTTGGTGGCTGCCAATCCTAGAATGCTGCTGAGACAAAGGCCGAGGCTGACAAGACCTTTTCCACTGTTGCTGACCTGGACAAAGAAGTGGATGGCATGTTGCAGCAGCTGGAAGAAGCAGAGAAAGAGCTGAAGAGGAAACAGGAGAGTGCCGATCAAGATATGATGATGGCAGGCATGGTGAGTAATTCCAGCTGCTTTAAAAAAAAAAAAGTTCATGATTTTGGACATTTATGAGAGTCTCACCCAGTATGGGTAAGACTACGCACTGTTTTTTATCTTTTTAAGTACATAAAAGGGTGAGTGTTTTATCAGCACATATGTTCCTTTAACAGTGGAGTTCTACCACTCCTTCAGAGAAGGCCCTTGCCATTCAAAAAAAAAAAAAAATCTTCCTTTTCTCTCTCCTTCCCTCTCACCCTTGTCTTCCTGATGACACCTTCATCTTCCTGTGGAAATGCCATTGTTTCTGAGACTGAGACTGAATTCACACATGCGTGCTCATTACTCAGTTACTTTAACAATTTGCATATAGAATCAGCCATCACAGATCAAACACCACAGGCGGGGGCTTAATAATACCTCAAAGCAGTGTATCTTTTAACACCTGGTTCAGGTGATCCACCATGAGTCATCAGATGTGGAATAATGTGCATATATTCAATTAAAATACCTCTTTGCATTTTGCTTTTTTTTTTTAATCTCACAGGCTTCACAAGCAGCTCAGGAAGCCGAAGATAATGCAAGGAAAGCAAAGAATTCTGTTAACAGCTTGCTTGGTATGATTAATGACCTCCTTGAGAAGCTAGGTATGTGTCTCCTTCAGAAGTTTCCCTTCAGCTGGTGAATTGCTTGAGAGTTATGCCCTCTCTCCCAGAAGTCATAAAAAATTGGATTTTGACACACACCTTCCATTTCTCATTTAAGTTTCATAATAGGGATGCAACAGTTAGAGGAATTGTTTCCACTCTATATTTTAGAGCTAAATTAGCAAATAAGAAAGAACTGTTTTTAAAAAATGTAAATAGGGCCGATAGGCTTAATAGTTTTGCTGTGAGAAAACGACTCTCTTTATGTTCTGCATTTGCATGGCAAGTGGAAATCGTTTCTGCAACAAATTGAAGTGGCCTTTGATCAGATGCCGTTCTAATTTTGCATGTTTCTCACATTGTAGGGCGTGTGGAGCCCGTGGACTTGGGTAAATTGAATGAGATTGAGGATACCCTGAATGCTGCGAAAAAGCAGATGAGGGACAATGACCTGGACCGAAAAGTATCCGATCTAGAGAAGGCAGCCAAAAAGCAAGCCAGTGCTATCAATGAATACAACAGGGACATTAGCACCATCTTGAAAGACATTAGCAATCTAGAAGACATCAAGAAAACCTTACCAAGCGGCTGCTTCAACACCCCGTCCATTGAAAAACCCTAAGGGTGGGGCAGGGGGGCATTCCCTCAATGACTGGTGGAGCGGTTCTTTTGACTGTGGAGTGCCTTAATTCCTAGATTATGTTCTTCAGGACCCCCCCCCCCCAAATCTCCCACACAGCTCTCCGTTGGTCTTTCTTTCCCTGTTTGGGGGTGCGGGGTGGGAATGCAAGTTTCTAGATTGAAGTCAAATTAAATATCAGCCCTTGGGGCATCAAGATTTCAAGACATAAAATCTATACATACACTCCCTTGCTCAAACACTCCACCTTCCTTCCCCTCTCTCAGAAAACACTTCCCTTTAATTTACACAGTGATGTGAAATATTATGGACTGCTGTACTGAACTGCAGAAACATCCATGGGAACTGATGTACATGGGAGTGGGTGTGTGTGTGTGGAAATCACAGGCTTTTTCTTCAATCCTTTCTCCACTCCTGTATCTCCCTCCTCTCCCTGCCCCCAGTTCTATGTTCTTTTTTCTATGAAGGAAATGGTTTGGCTACCAAAGTATTTAATAGCAATGGCCAGGATAGCCACACTTTGTAAGGAACACAGATTGACTGCAAAATCAGACTTAAACACAAGAAGAAAAAGCCAACCCTATTCACAAAGTAGCAGCCAGTCAAACCACCACTTTGGTAGCCAGCTGCCAATTTTTAAAAAACCTTTCTAGAGTGCAATATGTATATGTATATCCTGTTTCTGAGAGACAGTTTCTCAGAAACATTTTTGGGGAGTCATGAGGAAAGTGGTGTGTTAGGTCTCCATGGTGCTATACCTTGGCCTGTGAAGCAGGCATGTCTTCAGCCTGTGAGAATAAAGGCAGACATTTTAATTCTTCAAGCTGGAAGAATCTGCTTGTGGTCAGAATTGTTCCTGTCACCAGCCAGTCACTAGACATCTCCAAGAGATATCTTCCGAAGGCAGCTGGATTAATATGGACAGACTCTTTCTTTAAATTGAATCAGATTATAATGTTTTTATTCTTTTTTGAAAGAAACAAACAAACACACCAGCCAGAGAGAGCTGTACTTGCTAGGTTGCCTGTGAAATTTAAAGTCAGCATAATGTTCTCTGAATGCATTTTTTTTTAAAAGCCCAAGAGGTCTTTGCAGTCCTCTTCAAGTTGAGTCATGTCATTTTGTCATGGCAAGGTTTGTCTCTTGTCTAAAAGTGGAGAAATCCCAAATCACAGTTGACCCAATTTTTCTACCAAAAAAATAAATACATAAAAATTAGTCAGTGTAATTTTAGGGACAAATAACTCCAAGAGTTTGCAGTATTTACAAACTGAGTTGCTAGCTGCTCAGTAGGAATTTCTGCCCCATTCAAAATTTCTCCCTCTCCCACTTTGGTTAAGCTTCCTTGTAGGGAGAAGATACTTCCTATCATAACCTTCCCTTCCAGCCCCCTTCCCCACTTAATCCTGAACTAGAGGAAACAACCTGCCTCTGCAGCTTCCTCATTTAAATTAGTCTGATGCTTTCACCCCCCTGCCTTTTGAGATCCGTGTATACCTACCCTTAAACACTATGCAACTTTGTACGTTTGCGTAGAGGGGAAGAAATTTATTATCTGACACACACTGGTGCTATTAATTATTTCAAATTTATATTTTTGTGTGAATGTGGGTTTTTTGTGTCTTTTTTTAATCATGATTATAGTGTGAGGAAAAGTCTGTTTCGCCCACCCCGCCCCACCCCTGTAAATATGCTTGGTCTTGTTTCCAGAGTGGCACTGTTCTCCTCATTGCTTTCTCCTAACCACCGCACTACATGCATCCTGTCCTCCTTCAATTTATTATTCTTTGGGGGTGCAGGCAGTCAGGTATTTTCTCTGCCCAGACTTGCCCCTTTGCAGTCCCATACTGGTAGCTAATATAATATGTGGTATTAACTTCAACGTGCTTGCCCTGCATTTTCAGCAGAGGGGCAAGTTGCCTGTCTCCTCTTCTAAAGCCAGCATTGATGCCTAAAGGATTCAGAGAGGTGTAGCTTATGAAAAACTTAACATTCTTTGGACCATTTCAGGTGACACTTTGCCCCCTGAGATTCTGCCTGAGGTGAAATGGGGAGAAGGCCTGAAATGTGTGTGTCTCCTTCCCACCTGCTTCCTTCACCATGAGCAGAAGGTAATTGGAGAGCCAGGAGATTGTGCATTTGAATAAATGTGGTGTTTCCCCCAGTTGACTTCCACCTGGTATGTGGGAGAGAGTTGGTAGACCTGAGGCCCACTCCCAGGCTCATGCTGGGGGCAAAGTATCACCTAAATTGGCCCTTTGTTTCTGGTTTACAGACATTATGTTTGAGTTGATGGTGATTTTTATAAATGGTTATGGTCTTCTGGCTAAGCTTGTAGGGAAATGTAACATTAGCTTAGTTCTCACTGAGGTCATAAATTTGTGCCTGGGGCTGTACCATTTCTCCACATACAGAAATACCCTCCACATAGAATACTAGCATGCGAGGGAAAAGGCTATTGTCAGACTGCCCTCTCAAATGTGCCCCATTTCTATGCGGAGGGAAATAAGGGAGCGTTAAATCACAGGAGCCCCTCATCAGCCATCTGAAGTGTTATCAAGAAGCCACATGCTTGCTACCTCAGTGAGAACTAGACCGTTACTGTAGATGCAGTAGCAGATCTATGGACTCAAAACTGTGGCCTTCCTACCTGTACCATTGTATGAAAAAGAATTTGGGTTTTAAGTTTTTGTAGCGTATGGGACTACTGTACTCCAGGGCCAGAGAGAAGATATGGCCAGATGTTCATTTCCCTCTTATCCAAGTGGCTTCTTACAGTTTACATAAAACCGACTTGCCTGCATATAACCCGGGGGCAGTTAATCAGAAATGACTTTTTGCGATGGCACGTCACGCTTGATATCAGTATTTTTCATCTGGCCAAGCCAGTCAGATGGCTGGGTTCTTACAGTATCTCTTCCCTGCCAGATAAATAATAAATGAAAGGATGATGATAATCCCCTGAGTTGTATGCTTCTGGCCTTTCCCCTGCCTTTCTAGTATTTTCCCCTTTTCTTTTTAAAAAAACCCTGGTTTTAAGTAACAGATTTTTTTTATTTTTAAATAAACAAATAAAAAGACCTTTATAAGAATCCTCTTAATTACAAATACTGTGTTAACAGCCATTATCACATTTGTATAGGTCCAAGTTATTTCTTTGCATAACAAAATGATGCAGCAGCTGCTCACAGAAACATGCAGCCAGGTGCCACAGGAGACACCTGTTGAAGAATTGCCCTCATTTTATTTTTATTCTTAACTGTGAGCACCTCCATATGTGCCTCCACTCCAGTTTTTGCCTTAAATCTGTGGTCTTGCTGTCTGGGAGCAGTGAACAAAATCAACAAAAAATGCAACACTTGGCAGTTTTATGTATAAAACAGTATTTCTTATTTATAATAAAAGTCTGAATATTTGTAACCCCTCATTTTCTGGGTCCTTGAGTATTTATTGGGAGTGATGGGATTAATACCTGCTATCTGAATGTATTGCTTCTATCAAGAATGTTGCTTCTATCAAGCTTGATGCGGGGTGGTGGTGGGGTGGTCATTGTTTAATTCCAGCCTGCCACCTTTTCTGGGAAGGCAACATTGCCTAAGAAAAATTTTAACATAACTTGCACAACTTTCTAAATGACTTCGAGATTTAGTTTCACAGATAACACTTGGGAAATATCTCCTTCCGCAGTGGCTAGAATGCTCCGTTTGAATGCCGGAGACACAGATCACTAGAGATTTCAGTGACCTATTCACTGTGGCCCCCTAGAACTCTTTCCTGGGTAGTCATGGCCAATTAAGACTCCATCAGTGTCTATATAAACTTAAGATTTGTTTACCCAGTGCTCATCACTGCAGTTACTACACTGAATCACATGTTGTTGTCCATTCACCTTGTTTGGGGAGATCATTTTGGAGCTTTTCACAGTCTGCTTGGATTGCATCATCCTGAATAATTTGGTGTCATCTGTGAACTTGGCGACTTCCCTGCTCACCTAGGTTCCATATGCATTAATAAGTTAAATGACCCTGGCCCCTATGCAGCTTCTTGGGAACTCCCACAACTTACTTCCCCCCATTGTGAAAGTTGTCTAATTAGTCCTACGCTTTTCTTCCTTTAATCAATACAGAATCTAGGGACAACAATAAAAACCCACAGTTGGGCAATACCTTTATTAGGACCAACCAAAATGCTACAAAAGAGTGTGCAAGCTTTTGCGTTCTCCAGAACTTTTCATAAGGAAGAAACAGAAAAGTTTTAAAAATAGGCCAGAACTTGTGGCCATGAGGTCTGCGGTATAGGCTCCGTTTCAAAATGACCATTGCAGGTGGAAGGAGTCCCTGGCAGGTGTTGCAAGTATCAGATAACACCTAGCATTCTGGGACGAAGGAATGGCTGGCTCCCACTTCTGAAAACAAAAGCCAGCTGTAACTGAGATCTGTCTTGCCCTGAGCAAAACCAAGATCTGTCTTGCCCTGCTATCCACCTGAGCGGGCAGATAGCAAAAAATAAAGAGAAACATGGCAGCCTTTATGTTAGCAAAGCCAAAGACTAATTTTAAAGGGTAAAGGTGTCCCCAGCCAGTCATGTCTGACTCTAGGGTGTGGTGCTCATCTCTATTTCTAAGCCGAAGAGCCAGCGCTGTCCGAAGATGCTTCCGTGGTCATGTGGCCGGCATGACTGAACACCGAGGTGCACGGAACGCTGTTACTTTTCCCGCCGAAGCGGTACCTATTTATCTACTTGCAATTTCTTGCTTTCGAACTGCTAGATTGACAGGAGCTGGGACTGAAGACCGGAGCTCACTCCATCACGCAGCACTCAGGTCTCAAACTGCTGTCCTGCTGACCTTCCGGTCTGCAATTCAGCGTCTTAACCACTAAGCCACCGCGGCCCCTAAAAAAATTTAAAATAAAAGACTAATTTTAGGTGTTCTTTAATCATAAGAAGAACTGCCCTCTTAGCCCATGACTGCTGAGTTTACTTGAGAGCCTTTGGTGAGGGACTTTGCCAAAAGCCTTACAGAAGTTCCAGCACATCATATTGAGCAGATCACCCCTATCCACATCTTCGTTGACAGTTCTGAAGGTTCGGTGAAGCAGGACTCCCCTTTGCCTTTCTGTTTGACTCGTACTCAGCAATGCTTGTTCTATGAGTTTAATAATTCTAGTTTTTATCATGCTTTCTCCCTCTCTCAAAATACTAGACCCCAGGGTCATCCTATGAAGCTGACTGGAAATTCAAGACAGATAAAAGGAAAGACTTCTTCACACAGCACATAGGTATTTGCTACTACAGGATGTAGTGATGGCCACCAATTTGGATGATTTTTAAAGGGGGTTGGACACATTCCTGGAGGAAAAGGCTATCGATGGCTACTAGTCTTGATGGCTATGTGCTACCTCCAGTACCAGAGGCAGCAAGCCTATGTACACCAGTTGCTGGGGAACATGGGTGTGTGTGGGGGGTGTTGCACCTGTGTCCTGCTTGTGGGTTGCTGGTCGACAGCTGGTTGGCCACTGTGTGAACAGAATGCTGTTCTAGATGGACCCTTGGTCTGATCCAGCATGGCTCTCCTTATGTTCTTAAGTTTCTAACAATTTACTTGGAGCAGAAGTTGGGCTGACGCATCTGTAATTTCCCATGTAGCTATCGAGATAGTTGCTATCAGCCTGGAGGCAGAAGTAAAATACTGTGGCAAGAAATAATTAACACTACAAATAAAAAGTCTCCCATGTAGTCGTGAGAACCAGTGTACTGCAATAAGGAGCTCTGGTAGCATCATGTTTCAAGAGCATTGACAACTATTCAGCAAAACTGCCCAAGAGAAGAGGAGCTGTTTGCCATTGTGACCAGACAGCCAGAGTGAAAAGAGACCACATGCCACAGAAAGAGTATAGTTGAAAAACCTCTTGGCTTGAGACCACCAAGAAGTCAGCATATTATTCTGAACCTGCAAAGCTACCACCTATGAGCTGAATACAAATCTGAAGAAGAGATCCTGGTTGTGAAGTTGCAGGAGATCTGCAGAGGGACAAGATGCTAAAGAGGAGGACAAGCTGGGAGAACCATGCATGGTACTATGAGACCTACTTGGCTCTTGCACAAGCTCTTGGTTCCACAGACAATCAAGTATAGTGGCTGCCAAGCAACAATAGGTTTTGCCTGAGTACAGCAGCAAGCACCATCTACTTATAGTCAGTAAAGTCACCATTTTGAGAGGACGTAACTAAAACACATGCTTGTAAACACTGTACTCCATCACACCAAAGCTATGCTTACCAGGCATGGAATTTGAGATTAATCTCAGACAATGGGACTTCGGACACATCAGCTGCTGTTGTTGGTTTTATTGTCGGCTTTTATTGTTTTTATTGCTCAGGTGGCCTCAGTGGCACAGAGTGCCTTCTACCAACTTCAGCTGGTGGCCCAGCTATGCCCCTATCTGGACGGGGATAACCTGGTTTCAGTTGTCTTTGCTCTGGTAATCTCCAAGTTAGATTACTGCAATACACTCTGAGTGGGACGTACTTTGAAGACAGTTCAGCAGCTGCAGCTCATGCATAATGCAGTGGCCAGATTGATAACGGGGACCAACAAGTCCAAACATATAAGACCGATTCTGGCCCACTTGCTCTGGATGCTTGCATGTTTCTGAGCCCAACTCAAGGTGCTGGGTTTTACCTATAAAGCCTTACATAGCTTGAGACCACAATACCTGACGGAGCACCTCTCCCGACACGAACCTACTGTATACTACGCTCAACATCTAAGGTGCTCCTCAAGGAAGGAGGGAAGCTTGGAAGACAGCAACAAGGGAGAGGGCCTTCTCGGTGGTGGCCCCCAATTATGGAATAATCTCCCTGATAAGGCCTGCTTGGCACCAACATTGCTATCTTTTTGGCGCCAGATTAAGACCTTTCCCATCTCCCAGGCATTCGGCAGTATACGATAAGTGTTTAACCGATCCTGGATTGTCTTGTGGTTATGGTTGTTTGCTTGAGATTGATTGTTTGAAGTTGTTTCTGATATATGTACTCTTGTGTATGTTGTCTTTTCTTGGTTTTTTATGTATATGGCTTTTAATCTCTGTATACTGTATTTTTAACATTTTTATTCTTTGTAAACTGCCCAGAGAGCTTTGGCTATTGGGCGGTATAAAAATGTAATAAAGAATAATAATAGGCTAACTTAAAGGTACATGAACAATCAAATGCAACCAAAGGCAGCTAGCAAAGGGCAGGACCCATACTTCTGAGTTATTTAAACTAGCAGAACACACCACTGGAATCAAAGGTCTCTCCTGCCAAGTGCTTGTTAGAAGAAAGGGATAAACAACATTCCTATTATGACAGAAATGAAAAGCCACTGAAACCCCTTGAAAGAGGTTCCCATGTGATTATGCAAAGCTTTAATGGTCAGTGGACACTGGGTGTAACAGCAGAGACTATACCACAAGCCAGATTGTCCGTAGTACAGATAGAAAATAGACAAATGTTCAGACAGAGTAACAAAACACCCAAGACTCAACTGTAGTGGTCTATCTCTGCCAGAGGACAGAAGGGAAACAAGTCACCTAGAACCGGCCATTAGTGAACAGGTTCACACTGATCTTCCCAGCTGAGCCGAACCTATTCACTCTGTCCTCCTCCAAGCAGAGCTGCACCCGGTTGTTGGTGCCAGCTGAATGTTTCAGGCTGTGCAGTGATGAAGCACACCAAGGCTGTGGGGATAGGAGTCGGGGAAGGGGCCATTTCAGGATGAGGTGTTTTTCTCAGAGTCAAGATCTGAAGAAGATCCAAGGTTCAGAGCACACAAAGTCTAAAGGGGAACTAGGTAGCAAGGAAATGCTAGATAGAAATCTGGGAACAGATGTTGTTCCAGCAACCATCTGCCCAGAACTGAGGGTGTTAAAACTTGAGCTCTTAGGGGCCCACCTGCAGATCATCAGAGATGCCTTGGCAAGTTCTTACTCATAAGTAGCCCTTTATTTATGAGGAGTTCTGATTCTGAGATGGGGGGCAGCAGAACCTGAATCCTCAGATGCCTGCATTCCCCAGGACTAAGTGGTGACCCAGCTTCCATCTCCAAATCAGAAAGGAGGCCCTCTGCATCTTGAGAAGATGAGTCTCCCCTGAGGGTGTAGGAATGATCTGGCCAGTCTCTGATTACTCTTGGGGGGTTTTCTAAAACAGTCTGCTCCTTTGGGATATTCAGCTCAGAGAGCTCCAGATCACCCTCCAACAAGTATCCCTCCAGGGAGGGCGGGGGTGATGACATCACCAGCACAGCAACATCTCCATTAGGCAACACAGCCATTGGTCCAAGTAGAGGCACTTCGCACTCTAGCTATTGGAGACAGCTGAAGCTCAAAGGAAGGAAGGGCTGTGATATGTTGTGATGAAAAAATGAACAGTGTCATCACTGGCAGCAAGCTACTGATTTCTGATTTCTGTTCACAGAATTCATGGTCCACTATTCCCTCAAGCATGTCTCCAGATGCCCCCCACTCAGAAGAACGTGAGAAGAGCCATGCAGGATCAAACCAAAGGTATTTCTAGCCAAGCATTCTGTTTGTGCAGTGGCCAACCAGATGCCCATGGGAAGCCCACAAGCAGGACATGAGCGCAATATCATCCTCCCGCTCATGGTCCACAGCACTGGAGGCAATATATAGCCAGCATGACTAGTAGCCATTAATAGCCTTATCCACCTTATTCCCTTCCCTCTCTTCCCTTGGCTTAGGAAAAACTCTGTGCAGGCCTATGTTAATTAGGTCTGTATATTATCCTGTGAATAAACCAGCTAAATTACCAGCGCCTTTGTGGAGCTTGCATTCCAAAGCAAAGCTTCAACACACAACCTCTAAAGTATATCTATGGCTGCGCTCTGTTCCATTTCCAGTTGTAGCCACTTATGTCATCTGAATCTAATGCCTAAGAAAGGCAGTGCGGCACATTGCAAGCCTGGGGCTATTTGGTTAGAGCTGGTGACTCACCTGCTACAGTTAGATCAGGCATCCGTTGCACTTTCAGATCTAGCTTAACCTACCATTTAAATTTGGAATTTAGCCTAAAGCCTCAAATGAGTCTACACCTTGTTTTAAAACTCAGTTCTTCTCAAGCATCAATATTTCAGAATATAAAACCTTATAAATGGTTTAATCCTGAATAACGTAGGATCAAACTACATGTTACATTAAAGACATAACTTCACCTTTTTCTCCTCTTTTTTATAGTGTATGTATGTAACTTTTATTGGGACAACCACACAGGGGGGAGAGGTTTAATTCTTCCCTCCCCAGCCCTGATTTTACCAATAATCCCACCCCACTCAGTGCAGGCACACCTACAGGGCTTAGGGGAAAAAGGCCCCATTGGCTTTAATGTAACTTTGTCTTTATTTTAACATATAGTTTGAATCTCAGCTTAAGAACTATACTTGGGGTGGAACTACATGTGATGCAGGAGATCCATAATGGAGATCCATAACATTCAATCTCCCCAAATCTTTTACATAGGTTTAAATACCATTTAGCTTCCCTCCCAGGAGACAAACTTTCCCCATATAGTACATAGTTTCTATCTGCTGTGTAACCTCTGTAATGGGCTGCTGCAGATGTAGCAGTTGCAGTGTCAGAGTCCCTTTTTCATCTGTCCATGGAAAACCTCTGCGGTAAGATTTAAAGGCCTCCCATCACATGGACAGGGCCACTCCCTGTAGTCCTTACCACAAAATGGTCCTAGAATCATAGAATGGTAGGGCTGGAAGAGGCCTATAAGACCATGGAGTCCAACCCCCTGCTCAATGCAGGAATCCAAGTCAAAGCATCCCTTACAGATGGCTGTCCAGCTTCATCTTGAATGCCTCCCTAGGTAGTTGGTTCCATTGTTGTATTGCTCTAACAGTCAGGAAGATTTTCCTGATGTTCAGCCGGAATCTGGCTTCCTGTAACTTGAGCCCATTATTCCGTGTCTTGCACTCTGGGATGATCAAGAAGAGATCCTGGCCTTCCTCCCTATGACAACCTTTCAAGTACTTGAAGAGCGCTATCATATCTCCCCTCAGTCTTCTCTTCTCAAGGCTAAACATGCCCAGTTCTTTCAGTCTCTCCTCATAGGGCTTTGTTTCCAGTACCCTGATCATCTTCATTGCTGTCCTCTGAACCCTCTCCAGTTTGTCTGCATCCTTCTTAAAGTGTGGTGCCCAGAACTGGACACAGTACTCCAGATGAGGCCTAACCAGTGCTGAGTAGAGAGGAACTAGTACTTCATGTGATTTGGAAGCTATACTTCTATTAATGCAGCCCAAAATAGCATTTGTCTTTTTTGCAGCCACATCACATTGTTGGCTCATATTCGGCTTGTGATCCACAACAATTCCAAGATCCTTCTCACTTGTAGTATTGTTGAGCCACGTATCCCCCATCTTGTAACTGTGCATTTGGTTTCTTTTTCCTAGGTGCAGAACTTGGCATTTATCCCTATTAAATGTCATTCTGTTGTTTTCTGCCCAGCGCTCCAGCCTATCAAGATCACTTTGAATTTTGTTTCTGTCTTCCAGGGTATTAGCTATCCCACCCAAATTTGCACTGATCACTTTGCAGGGATCAGGAGAAACACCTGAATGGTATGGGACCAAGTGGTGCTGGGCCTTAACAGTGTTACAGCAATGTTATGGAATGAACCTATGGAAAAACAGTTTCCACATGAGCTGTGATCAGGCATTTGCTTGAACTTGTGAAGGCTAAATGTGTGTAGAGCAGGGATGGGCAACTTCAGGAGGTCTGGGGATCATTTTTGCCCCCCCCAAATAAAATATATATTTTAAAAAATAGTATCTGGAGCAACTACAGAGTGCCAAAAGATTCAAAATTAGCTTGTTTTCAAGCTAATTTTAACCTTTTGGTGCTCTAAAGGGTAAAAAAAAAAGGCATCAAAATGTCCTCTCTGGATACCATTGGGTTTTTTAAAATGTTTTTGGGGTGCAGTGGGAAACAAATGGAAAAAGTGTGCATTTTTCAAAAGTGGGCACTCCCCCCCCCCCTTGACGAAAGCATGAAAATACACATTTTTCAAACATGGTCACAGGTTTGGGAGCTTTTTCCAACAGAATATACTATTGTTAGCATTTGTCTTCAGGGTTTTGAATGGGGCAAGTTCTGATGATTCGTGAACTGAAACGAATTTCTTGTACATCCCTAAATATTTCCCGATGTCCTTTCTCAAATACATCAAGCAAGATTACTTTAAGATCTCTTGGCATCTGCTGTTCAGTGATCACTGAGATTCCTTAAAGATTTCCCCCCCAAAGTCCTCAGTTAATCGACATGACCACCAGATGTGGTAATATGTACCTTTTAGCACACTCTTTCCAGCATTCAGATGAATATAACCCTATTCAGGCATTCTTTACCCGTATAGAGCAAACACACAAGGAGAGGGAGTATTCCAGACCCACCCCACTCCTCGCGTGTTTCTGTCACCCTGTACTCATGGAAGGCGATAATCTGAAGAGGAGAGCCTCCTGAACCTGTGGAGATTCTCCACACAATCCACAATGCAGATGTTCTGGTGTTCTGGATCACATGGAGAGCCACCACGGATACCGGAGGTTCTCCAGGCCATCGCTCTCCATAAGTATAGGGCAACGGAAATGCACAAGGAAGGGAACAGGGCTCCCTCTCCTTACATGTTTGCTCTATCTGGGTACCACATGCCTGAATAGGGTTGTTGTGTTCACTACAGAAGAGAGCTGAAGTGGTGTAATATACCATATATATATATATATATATTAATTTGAATAATGACTCCCAGACATGGGCCAAGTGACTGATTGTACTGGTCTGCTCTGCCATATTGTTGGCCATTCCTCCTCTGTGATCTGCACGCTGATATCCTTTTTTCACACCATTTTTAGCCCTTTCAGCTTGCTTCTTGTGTCTATCAAAACTTGATATGTCTGGCACCAGTCTTTTAGGGCTATGTGGTGCTCTAACAATTATTTCCTCAAAGGGAAGTGGGGAGAGCAAACATATTAAGAAGTGGGTTATCCTATGCCAGCCAGAGTACTTGTGTTAAAACTAAACAACTTGAAAAAAGAAAAGAACAAAACCTGCTGCCCAATTAATCAGGAGCATATTTTTAATCAATCAAGATCTTTTCCCCATGGGTAAAAGAGTGCTTGACTAAAAGCTGCAGCCCTACTGAAAACATTTGTGCCTGCTGCATTTATTAGGGCACAATCCTATTCAGATAGGCAGCCGCCTATCCAATGCAGGGCAGGAGAAGCATGGAGGGTATCGTTCCCTCCACACTTCTCCGGCCCTGCATTTTCAGCTAGACAGCTGATTGCAGCTGTCTAGCCAAAGGAGGGCAGAGCGGGGGAGAAGGCTGCCGCACGACACATTGGATGTGTCACAGAGGCATTTCCGCCCTCCCTGCCCCGGAACGCCCGTTTTCGTCCGCTCTGTGCTCCTCTTGCAAGCGCGGAGGTCAGGGCTGTTCCATGCTGCCTCCAAGGCAGAGCGGAAGTGTGGGGAGGTCAGTTCCTGGAAAACCAGATACCCTATGGCCATCTAGCCACTGTCTAGCGGCCATAGGATTGCTCCCCCCGAGAATTAATTCTAGTAATGACTACTATGCTTCCTTTCCATTGATTTATGGTGGGCGACCACCCTCTCCCCCAGCCACAAAACTCTTGCCTGGACCTGTTGGAGTGAACGATGGCAGTGTAACACGGTCTTAGTTAAAAGCTCTTTCAACAGCGAAAGGGCTGACAGAAAATTCTTATCAGGATTAATCAGGAAATGCTAGGAATGCTGTTAACAGATTCCATTGATGTTCTCTTTCTGACCCCTAGAGGGACTAAAGGAGCTGAGTTTAAAACAACAGTGTGGAGGAGGAGGAAGAAGAGGAATTGTTATTGTTATTGTTATTGTTATTATAATGCAGAATGCCAAAGGAATGGAGTACTTAATCTTAGGAGGGAGGGAGAGGTTCTTCTTCAGGTGGGGATGTAGACTGGGCAAGGCCAAATGTGAGTGTACTTTCCTGCCTTGCTGACACCTCAGCCACAGTCTCGCCAGGTATGCCTCACCTGGCTTGCTCACTGGAACTGAGAATCAGGGTGTGGCTCATCACTGATCTACCACAGGCCTGGAGGGGGTGGAATTTGACTTTAACCTAAGCTCCAAGAAATCGGCACCTTAGACCAATTTATCTAAACAGAGAAGTCATCACCGACTCCTAGATAAGTTCCAGTGGAAAGTATTTTTAGCCACAGGGATGTTTGCAATGAGCAATGACAGTCTTTCTGCTTCTTAATACTGTCTTGGGGCTTTGTCACATGTTAGGCCTTTCCTACATGGACAGCGCTTCTAGTTTGGGAAACACTTGAAACCTGCAAGAACACTTCTTGAGTGTTCAAAGCATTGATCATATCAGACATAATCTCAGTCATCCTTGCAACTATCCTGTAAGGTAGCTTCATGTTATCATACCATATTGCAGATTGGTGGGTGGGCGGGGGGGGGGGGGCACTAAGGCTGGAGCGACATGTCATCTGGCCGCAAATCATGCTTAGCCACAGCTTCCCAGTGCAGGAACATAATGTCCACATGTACATTCTGTGAATTACTTTGTGCAAGTCATAGGAACACAGGAAGCTGCCTTGTACTGAGTCAGACCGTTGGCCCATCTAGCCCAGTATTGTCAACACTGACCGGCAGCAGCAGTCCAGGGTTTCAGGCAGGATTCTTTCCTAACCCTACCTAGAGATGCCGGGGATCAAACCTGGGACTTTCTGCATCCAAACCAACTGCTCTACCACTGAGCTATGGCCCCTCCCAGGCCAGAATAAAAGGTATTGTTGCACACTCCTCACTTCCCCAAGCAGTGAGAATTCCAGGGGGCTTGGCTTCCTTTGGAAGGAGAAGATAATTGGAAGCTTATAGCATCTTCATAATATTTGGGTTTACTTACCAATATATGCCTACAAACAGCAAACCCAGTGCCCTACATCAGATCGCAAGAGGGGCACCCCTGAGCCCCCAGATGCTTTCAGCTCATTCTTTCCTCGTACTGTTCCCAAACCTGCTTTATTCTTCTCTGAGCACTGCACACAGATCTTGCTTACATCATCCTTAGCATGTGGGGTGAAATATTACTACCCCCAGACTCTGAGCTTCTTCCATTTAGAATAGTCAAGGAAGAGATAGCTATTTCCTGGCTTTTGAAAAAACTCCAAGCGGCCATTCTGGGCCATTAGCCAATAATCTGCTTAACCAAAAGTATAATCAGGTCTGCATTCGTAACAGATTTATTCCTTTGTTCACTATATTTGTTAGTCATCTCACATAAATTCTGTAGGCGACACTAATATGGTCTTTAAATTTCTTAAAAACACAACAATAATACAAGGAAATTCAGCAATAAAATCTAGCAACAGCACAGAGAATAAAAGAAAGGCCAGCCACAGATAGCTTTTAGCTTTCTCTGTATGATTATATGACTACCTCATAAGGGCTATAATCAACCTCTGTCAATAGGAAAGACACATTTCAAGGCTCTGCCAGAATTTATACAATTTCTGTGACTTGTGGCATGTGTGGATTGAACACAAATTTGCAAAAGAACACAGTTTGTCCGCCCAAAAGTCATGGCACTTTATGCAAAGAAACTCATGGCACTTTATGGAAACTAATGAACTGCTCCTTCATGTGATTCAAAGATTTGGAAGTAACAGATGATGATACTCCTCAAATTAATTTGGTTGTATGGTTGTTTATTGATGAATTGTTTACTGTTTTATGTTTTGTTTTAATATGTTACTACAATAAAAAAAATAATGTAGGGTGCATCCCTATGTATGTTTATACGGAAAAAAAGTTCTACAACTCGCAGCATGCCCCAGCCATGCATAGGACTGTAGCCTTATTTTAAAAAGGAAGAGTCAAATCATATTAATACTAAAATATTAAAATAACAATGTTCAAAAGGTTTTTAAATAAACGTTGTTAAAATAATCTTAAAGGTTGTTAAAATAACCTTAAAGGCCTGGAAGAATTAAAAAAAAGTTGTTGCCTGGCTGGAACCAACATGACATTAACATAGGTGCCATTTGAGCCTTTCTAGCTAGCATATTCCACATCCAGGGGGCTACCCCTGAAAAGACCCTCTACTTTGTAGCCACCCTCCATATTTCACATTGGAAACGGGAACTCAAAGAAGGTCCACTGATTTTGAATTTAGGGCATGAGTAGATATATATGGGAAAAGTTGTTCCTGGAGGGAGCAACCCTGTGGCTGCTAGTCAGCGGCTAGATGGCCATAAGATATCTTGTTTTCTAGGAACC
Source organism: Heloderma suspectum (assembly GCF_057233095.1). Taxonomy (NCBI): domain Eukaryota; kingdom Metazoa; phylum Chordata; class Lepidosauria; order Squamata; family Helodermatidae; genus Heloderma; species Heloderma suspectum. The sequence goes on from NC_139461.1 coordinate 173,920,377, forward strand.
AGCCTCAGAGCCCGTGCTCTGAGGTTGGTTCTTGGAGAACCGACCTTCCCTCACTTCTGTGCTGCCTCACAGGCAGCGCGGAGAGACCTTATGCTCCGCGCTCACAAGAGGAGCACGGAGCAGCCGAGAAGGGGTGTTCCGGGGCAGGGAAGACGGAAAAGCCAGTGTGTGTCCAGTGTGTCACCCGGCAGCTTCCTCCCCTGCTCTGCTGTCCCGCGGCTAGACAGCTGAAAGTGGCTGTCCAGCCACAAATGCAGGGCGTCGGAAGCATGGAGGGGACGATCCCCTCCGTGCTTCTCCTGCCCTGTGTTGGATAGGTGGTCACCTCCGAGTCCGAAGGCGGCTGTCTGTCTGCATAGGATTGCTCCCCTAGATACTGAAGTCCTAAGCTGCATAGGTCAAAACCAGCACTTTTAATCAGACCCGGAAATAAATCAGAAGCCAGTGAAGGTGAGCAAATATCAGCCTAATGTGTTTGTAATGCCTCATTCCAGTTTAGGCCCTCACTGCGCCCACTGAAGTCTCTGGACCATCTTCAGAGGCAGCTCCATGTATTACTGCATTGCAGTAATCCAAAGATGAAGTTAACAGAGCACAGACCACTGAAGCCAGGTTATCCACGTCTAGATAGTGTCATAGCTAGGACATCATCCTGTAAAAGGCACTCCTTGCCACAGAAGGGTGCCTGTAATGACAACGATAGATCCAAGGGCTCTGACAAGCTACAAACCAGATCCTTTAGGGGGAGTGCAGCCCCTTCAGAACAGGCTGAGCATTCATCTGGTCAGGAGAAACACCACTTGCTGTGCTTCTGTCTTGTCTGGGTTGAGCTTCAGTTTAGTAATAGTTCAGTTTGGTGTAGCTGACTTTTTTTTCTTTTGTTTTAGAATGAGCTAAACAGTCAACTTCACCACTTCGTAGCATTTCAGTTAGGTTTGTTATAGTTTTTCTTTTTACTTCTTTTTCTCTGCCCCACGTTTTTGTTGTTGCTATAACTGTGCTATAACAGACTGCCATTTAAAACATTAAACATTTAACTAGTTGGCAATTGTTCCAAACACTATTCAAACTTATTTTCCCTTTTTTGTGCTCCTGGGAATTTCTGAGATCATTTTTTTTTTAAGAGCTGGTTGGTGTATATGTTATTCTTGGCACTGGTATGCAGCCAAACCCAGCATTCTTTTTGGCAGATGCTCAAACTCATCACCAGAACAATTTACAAGCTTATCTTGCATGGAGGGTAGTCATCATGTAGGGTCAGGGGTAGGCAATCTGGTGCCCTCCAGAAGTTTTGGACTACAATTCCCATAATCTCTTACCATTGGCCATGCTGGTTGGCACTTATGGGAGTTGTAGTCAAGCAGGACATGAGCACGCCAGCACCCTCCCACCCATGTTCCCCAGCAACTGGTGTACATAGGCTCACTGCCTCTGGTACTGCCTCAAGGTTGGGTCTGAATGTGGGAAACCCAGGAATTCAAAGCCCTGCTCAGCTATCTATTAGATGTATGTCCCCACTTTTTATCCATGACTGGCTCCCAAAACATCTTTCAACAACTAAAACCATCACAAAGATTAAATATATTCAAGATATTGGGCTGCCTGGATGGGTGTATGGAAGTCTCTTCTGACCTCTGGATGTTGAATGTGAAAATAAATAAATCTCAATGCATACATAAATTCCAGTCCAAGAACCCTGATGGTGGGCCTTCTCTGTAGTGGCACCCACCCTCTGGAACACCCTCCCCTGTGCAGTTCAGGAGGCAGAAAATGTGGCATCTTTCAAAGGTCTCCTAAAAATGCACCTTTCCACCCTGGCTTTCCCTGGGTTGTACCTGTTGTTTGGTTTTACTTGGTTTTACATGCTGCTTTTAAGTTCGGTTTTATCATGTTGCATTTTATGGTTTTAACTGTTGTGAGCCCAGAAAGCCTCAGCTGTTGGACAGTATATATATGTAATTTTATATATATATATATTTCTTTTGTATCCTGTCCTTCCTCCAAGATCCTCATGGTATAGATGGGGGTTATTCAATATTTTCCGCCTAAGCCTGTGAAGTAGGTTAGACTGAGGGAATGAGAGCCTTGTGCCTGTGAATTTGAACTCTGGCTTTCCCAACAAAAGTCAGCACTGCACAACACCAGGTAGGCGGAAAGTAGACAGTGTTCTGGACCAATGGGCAATTTCTGCTGGAGCTCCCAGTTCCAGGTAGTAACTGGGATTCTTGTTGGTCTAAGTGGACCTTGCTCTCATTTTGCAAGGCACTTCTGATGATCTTAAGCACCACTTAAAGTGCAATCCTATCAAGATAGGGTTGCACTCGGGTTGCACTCGGGAATCCTATCAAGATAGGGTTGCACCGAACTCGGAGGCAACCGCCTATCCAAAGCAAGGCAGGAGAGGCATGGGGGGGATCGTTCCCTCCGCGCCTCTCCTGCCCTTCTATTTTCCACTAGACAGCTGTTTTTGGCTGTCTAGCTGTGTGTGTGGGGGGAACTGACCAGGAGAGGAGGCTGTGTGTATGACACATTGGATGTGTTGTACAGGCAGCTACGCTCTCCCCGCCCCAGAACACCCCCAGCCCCGCCCTTTTCTGTCGCTCCACGCTCCTCTTCTGAGCGCAGAGGATGGGGCTTCTCCACACTGCCCCCGAGGCAGTGCGGACATGGGGGGAGGTCAGCTTTCTGGGAACCAACCTTGGAGCACAGGCTCTGAGGTCAGTTCCCAGAAAAGAGCATATCCTATGGCCCTCTAGACAGTGTCTAGTGGCCATAGGATTGCTCCCTTAATATTATTTTTATGTGAAATTGTGAGCTGCCTTGGATGCATCTTGTGGAGAAAGACAGTCTATAAAAATGGAGTAACTCCTAGTAAGCAGTAATATAAATTAAGATGCTTTGTGAATGTAAAACATGCTGATGAACAACAGGGATTCAAGTATTTTAAAAAAACAGACCATGCAAGACTGAAGACAGTCTGTCCTTGCACTTCACCCCACACTGATCCTCAACAAGTATGTGATCTGGCCATATGGGGGCAATTGAAGCTCTAGAGCCCAGTACAGACTCCTGAGACAGATCCCAGAAACAGAGTAGGGCTATGCACTGCTTCGGCCCAGGGCCCAAACCCCAGGTCGAAGCAAGCCACTTCGGGCCGTTTCAGGCCCCTTCTGAGGTGAAGCAGAGGGGGCACAAAGCAACCCGGAGTGGGATCAGGCTCTTCAAAGCACTCGGTGCACTTCGGAGCTTCGGTACTCTGGCCCAGCCATGCCAGCGCCTCCGGCTCCTTACCTGAGGTGACTCACAGAAGTCACCGCTTCCACCGTCCCCGTTGCCTCCACCGCTGCCTGCTGCCAGCTGCCACTGCCGCCTCCTCTGCCACTGCCACCACTGTCATTGCTGCCACCTGCCGCCAGCTACAGAACCCCAGACGCACACCTGCTCTTGTTGCAGGGCCTTGCCATTTTAAAAATGGCAACTCCCTGCAACAAGAGCTGGTGCATGTCCAGGGCTCAGAAGGTGGCAGTGGCTGGCGGTGGTGATGACAGTGGCAACGGTGGCAATAATGGTGGTGGCGGAGGCAACGGCGGTGGCGGCAGAGGAGGAGGTGGCAGAGGCAGCAGCCCAGGTAAGAAGCTGGGGGTTTGCGTGGGGGCATTGGGGGGGGCTGAAGCAGGCTTCGGATGGCTGAATCCTGCTTTGGGTTTGGGGCCAAGTCTGGTCGGGGAGAGGGCCTAAATCAGCCTGAGCCGAATTGGGCCCTCCTCCAAAGCCACGAAACGGCTTCCACGTCAGATCGGTGGGTCCCTGCACAGCCCTAAAACAGAGCAACAACATTTGAAAGGGGACTCTAACACCACTTTCAAGTCCGTCACCGAATCAATAGAAAACTAATTACTTCTGAGGGGATCTGACTGAGGAGGAGGAGTGATGGGCGAACTTACCCTGAGCAAATTAGTTATTTACTTGGAAAGTAACAAATTAGTCCTGGTGAGCTTGGACAAGAGTTCGCCTTTACTCTGAACTCTCGTTCCCTGTATATGAGTTTTTGTGCATGTGCAATATTAAGGTGGATCTTTGGAGTTGTAGTTTGGAATTGTGTACTATGGCATAACATCATGTGTCACCATGTTATGCCCCCTTTTTGATTGGTTGCTTTCCTGTGTCCTGCCTGTGTGATGATGTCATGTGATGTTTACTCACTGTCACTGATGGCCAATATGAAGATGGACCCCGCAGCTTCCTCCTCCTCCTCCTCCTCCTCACAGAATCAGAGCTGTAGTGGCAGTGGTGACAACAAGGGACGCCGCTAAGGGGAGCACTTCAAGTAAGCTGGGGGCGGGTGTCTAGGTAATGGGATGACTGAAAATTTGGGCACACTCTCCGAATTCCAAACTTAACCATTCTGAACTTAATAGCAAATTTGTAATACACCCATCCAGGCTCACTACACAGGTGAGCATTACAAACGGGCAAATTTTGACCAACAAACCCACTCATTATGAAATTTGGCGGCATCACCAAGGATTACTTATAAACTGTGTAACTAATGAGTAAATGGGAGGGAGAACACTGAACTTTTATGTTGCACATTTGTTGGCTGTTAAGCTATGCCTAAATATGCAGGTACCGTATTGTTCGTGTTGCTTAAACCTTGTGCACAGGATCTCACCCTTGAACTTGTCATTAGTCCAGAACAGCTTGCATCCCATGATTCCATAGATGCAAAGATAATTATGAATACAAATCATAACACCCCACTTCACTGATAAGCATGCTTTTCAAGAGAGCACTTTTAGCAATCAACTTAAGAGGGTGGACTTCATTGATGATTTTCCAGTGGGCTGTCAGGACTATTCTATTCCACCGGGCTTTTGGTTTATTTTAATTCTACCTGCTTGTGGATTTGCTTTATTGGCGCTATCTAAGGGCCAGGCATCAGTTCCTCATTCGCTGTTTAATCAAGTGAGCTTGTCAGACACTTGCGCAGGGCTGCAGGAATCACTGAGCAGATCACTCCTGAGCCAAGTGATCAAGGGAAACCAGTCACTTTCCATGTCTTACTGTATACACTTTGGGGCTTGCTGTTGCTCTTCAGCCTCCGGAGCTTGGAGAGAGGACCAAATGTCTCCTCAAACCTGCCCGCCTGCTTGCCTGCCTGCTTCCTGAGCCAGTCCCCTTGCCCTCTCCAGAGTCCCTTGACATTTCCCTCTTCATCTCTTTTGTCCATGGGAGTGTTCGTCCACAGTTGCCCAGAAACTTTGAAACTCTTTGCCTCTATCCATCTCTGCTGCCTCAGCCTTCCACTGTCCGGTCTTGCCTTGGCCCAGAGACAAAGCACCTGACAAACCAAACCAACGCATGGTGATCTCACCCCTTGGTGCTCTAGCAATGCCTTTTCTGATCTTCCCATCAATGAGCAACCACAGAAGATTACCCTGTCTGAACCAGCATCAGCAGCTTAAGGCCGAGGAAGCTGTCAGACAACTCAAGAGATTATGGGGAAACATCTGAGCATTAATTACCTAAAATTGGAGTTTGGAATCAGCAACACCAAGCTAGGAGCCGAGGGAGGCCTTCATATCACCTTTGAGTTATGAACTCAGATACAACTATGATACATCTGTATAGGACTATTCCAGCTGTTTTATCATCAAACAGGCAATGTAAGAAGGAGTCCCTGTGAAAAGAATTTATGATGTGTGCATGATGTCACTGACGCTCAGCTATCACAGGTTGAGCTGAGCATCAAGATCATATGACTTGTGAAGACAGTGTTTGCAGAAAAGATTGCAGAGTCTCATAATGTCTTTATATACACTTTATTTATTAGTGACACTTATATACCACTAAATATAATAAAATCCCTCAGCGGTTCACAATAAATATTAAAATCACATTTAAAATACAATATTAAAAAGACAACACTAAAAACACTTCCAATTACAGCAATACAGGAGCAGTAAGATGGAGAGGCATGATTGATTTAATTACAGCCCAGGGAAAGCCTGGGCACAATTTATGGCACAATCTCATTTGGACTAGTCACACCATGTTAAAAAGGATGTTATAGCACAGGGGAAAGTACTATAATATGTGCATCCAAAAAGATCAAGGGATTAGGGTATGTTCTGTACATGTAAAGACTGAAACATTTAGTGCTTTGTTAGTTTAGGGAGAAAAAATGTTGACAGGAGAGACGTAGTGGAGGTTTATCAGGTTATGAATTATATGAAGAAAGGGTACAGGCACCTTCTCCGAGGCATCTACCTGGCTATGGTTAGAAGCAGGACATGAGATTACCTTGGTCTGATCCATTCCATACATTATGGTTTGGGATTTGGCCTGGGACAAATATTTATATTAAAGGCTATTATTCTTTTGAGATTCCAGGCAGAGTCCAGATTAATATGCATTGCAGTTTCAATTTTGTAAATTCATTGCCCTCATGATTACAGCAGCGTGTTTAAAAATAACCATGTGCATGGTATCTGCAAGAGGTGACTGCACCCTGGGGATCAGCTTCTATGCCAGGGGTAGGCAACTTGTGGCCCTGCAAATCCCACAAGCCCTAGCCAGCATAGCCAATGGTGAGGGATGCTGGGAGTTGAAGTCCAATAACACCTGGAGGGCCACAAGTCGCCTTCCCCTGTTCTGTGCCCTTTCCTTTCCTCTCATAGGATCACACTTGTGTTTCTCAACCCTACTGCTCCTCTTGCACCACAACATTTTCTTTGATTTTTTTTCCAATTTAAATATCTGAATTCTGTCAAGACTCATATAATCGGATTCAGACTACAAAACTCACCGATTGGGTTAATGTCGGGGGTTTCAAACTTATTCTGTGGAATGCTGATGTTTCTCAGGAGCTTATCAGGAGGTCCTCAGTTAGGAGAGCAGTCATGGTGGACTTGCTTCCCTACTACTCCTAGTGAGCTTTCCCTGCAAAGCAGAACCCTAAGGGAATGTCAAGTGTGTCCAAGAGTGCATCCTCAGCTTATGCAGGGCAACGGTGAGGTTTCATAAGTCTCATGTGAACTGGCTGTGGGCTGCAGGAAACGCCCCAGAATTCTCTCCAGAGCACAAGGGTTTGATGACAGATGTAGAGCAATTCCTCTGTAGATAAGTCCATGTAGAAAATGAAAGTAGAAACTCTGAAAACTGCTGGGTTAATGCAAATAAGAATAACTGCATAAACTGTATTGCTTTGCCTGCTTGAGTTTGGTACAAAATATGAACTATCTTGTTTGTACAGGGCTGGTGTTGTGGGGTGGGGGAAAGTGTTTGGATTTAGACAGATAAGATGTGAAATTTAATCCCACTTGACTATGAAATTTATTGGATAATCTCTCAGCCAAACCCACCTCAAAAAGTTGTTGTGAAAAATAAATGGTATAGCTCCTTAGAGTAAATGTGTGGTGCAAATGTAATAGATCAGCAGCTGTTTATTCTGAGGTCAAATTAACTGCAGGCTGTCTGCTCAGAGGTCCAGAAAAAAGTATTGCTAGATTGGATTTGAATTCAAGTCCTGGTTTGAATTGACAGTTATCAAAGCTGATTATTAGTGCTATTTTTTTCTGATGCAAGTACATATGATAGTTCTTCTGAATCTGAACATGTACACACACACCCGAGTATTTTCATTTGGATGAAATCCAAACCATCAGTCACCTCTTCCTCTTTTTTGTTATAGATTCAAAATCTGGCAGTCATTTAGACAATCTCTCTCCATCTGTTTACTTGAATAGCACCAGGTGAGGTGGGTTTGCTGGAGCCATAATAATAATTATAAAGCTAACAAATTCTTCACAAGTATTCTAATTGGGCAAAGGTGAGTGAGAACATGCTCATTTCATTCCAGAACATGGCACAGGTTTTACAAAAGTGGCGTTACCCAAGGAAGTAACTCCTTAGCGGAGTCATCGTTGACAGTCATGAGTTTGCTCTGATAAAGCTCTCCACTGCGGGATGGGTGCTTGGCTTGCCCTGGTAGGTGATGTTAATGGGGAAGATCAATGTTCTTGCTTTCAGTCCCTCTGCCACCCAACCCACTCCTGCTTGGCTTGGTGCCAGGGGCGTTTGCTGCTGTACTCTGTCAAGAAACGCCCCTGCAGCAGCAAAGAAGAAACTGTTAAGTGTCTCCCTGCACTGTATATGGGCTGGGCACACTTTTTTTATTCATAAGGTGAGTCACACTGAAGGCAAGCTCTTTTCTTCCTGTCTAGAGTGATTCAGGCTGAGAGGAGGTAATAAAAACCACCTGAAACAAGAAAAGGAGGCACGGTGGAATTGTCCACAGCTGCAAGGCCACCAGAGACCCTTGATTTCAAGACCTTTATTTGGAAGAGAATTGGATTTGAACACCTCCTAGGGAACATAATCCTGAATTCTCTGGAATGGCTCAGCACTGGCTAGTCACTCTGAGCTGCCTTGCAGTCACTCTTCTCCTCCCCGCAGCTCTTGGCACCCAAAGAAGAGAAGGTGAGGCTGGCTGACACGCTTAAAATCATCCTGCTGTTGTTTTGCAAATGGATCCCGTTTAACGGTCGTTTTCTCCCTCCAACCCCCCTCTCCACTTCTCCACTTCTGCTTGCAGTGTAGCGGTCTCCCCTTCCAAGCCGCTGTACAACCCCTGAATGTGCGAGACAACTAACTTGAGGACTCCCTCTTTATGAGCAAGTGGGGCTTCAGGAACTTGGGCAGAATAGTTCTTCGCAGGCCAGCTCTCTGCACGTGGGTGATATATGGGAGCAGTTCTTCATCCTTTGTAATCTACCCTTCCTTCCCCAGCCCTAGACCTCTCCTCTCTCCTCCAGAACCTCCTCACACCATCACGCTAGAGGTGGATGGGGAAGCATACGCCCTGGTCACCTAGCAACTGCAAGCTAGTTTAGTTACCCTCTGTGGTTTGATGGCTGAGCTTGAAGTATAGGGCCACAATTGCCCCATCGCTCCAATGGATACGTCCGCCTTGGATCTTTTAGTCCAAGTGGCAAGTGGATGGATGTTGCTCCACATACCTAAGACATAAATTTGAAGTTAAATTTCTTCATTCATACAGTACTTTACGAGTCATTCAGGGATCTTTAAAATTACTAAGCCGTCTGTTCTCCCAAAGCCTTCAGATAGGATATAAATTCAAATGAGACATTTTAATTCCTTTTCCCATACTTTTCTATGCCTTTTAGGGTGATGCAATGATCTGTGAGGATACTTTTTATTAGTGTTTTAGGACATGAGACACTCCGTTATTATTTAGGAGACAGAAATGCAGCTTCAGGGTTCATCATGCAAGTATATGAAATCTCTATGTGCATTTATGTGCCAATAAAAACAACACAGAGACTTGTGGCATCTTAAAGGTTAATGCATGTATTTATTCTGGCATAAACTTCTGTGGACCCTGTCCACGTCATCAGATGCATGCAGTGGAAAGTGTCCACGAAAGCTTATGCCAGAATGAACAGCTTTGTCAGCCACAAGACCCTTTGTTGGTTTTGCTGCAACAGGCCAACACGGCTACCCCTCTGAAAAATGTTTACCAGTGTTTACAAAAGGCTTTTGTATGTGAGTGTAACGATTTCTGTGATATAATCCTCTGAGGATTCAGCAGGCATTTCTGTGTCTTCAAACTTAACTACATGCATCTGACACTTTCATCATATAAGTTTGTATTACTTTACAGTCATGTTAACTCTCCCACAATTAGGAATGCTGGGACTTCGTCCAGTTGCCCTCTTTTGCCCTGTTAACAGGTCAGAGGTCTTAGAGTATAAAGGTACTTCGCCAACTTGGTGCCGTCCAGATGTTTTAGACGTCAACAGCAGGGCCAATGGTCAGAAATGCTCAGAGTTGTAATCCAAAACATCTGGAGGACATCAGCTTAGGGAATGCTGCTTTAGGCCCTCCGTCTACCTCTTCCTGCTGTACCTATATATACTACCAATTTGCATGGCCATCCGAGGAACCCACAAGGGGAAGATTTGGCCTGGGCCTGAAGTTCCCACCCCTGGTTTGGCCTTACCTCCTTAGGCTCTACAGCATTTGTCCAGCTCCAATGCTGGAAATGCTCCGGCTGGGGAAAAACATCTTCAAACGGCTGAGCATGGGGTGGGGGGAGGGTTTTGCTCCCCTCCCCCTCCCCACACTCCATTTAATGATGAAAGTAGACTGTCAGTCCCACTTTATAGCCAAATACAAACACGCGCACTTCTGTTTTGAACCTTGGAATACAGGTAGCCTGACCACCATGAATATGATCTGTAATGCAGAAGATTTCAGTGAAAGGGACCAACGGTGTTGACAGGAGTGAAGTGATTTTGTGTGTATGCCTGCCCTGAGAAATATATATGACACTGGTGCATGACCCCCAGCATGTGTCAGAGACATATACGGCCCCCCAAATTTGGCATAAGCCAGGCTGGAATTCACCCAAATGACCTCCATGTCTATCAAGTTAGGAGTTATGTACTGCATATTTAAATATACATCGTTGCAATGGTTTTACAGTTTGGAGATTTGTGTGAAAACTCTAAAACTGTATAGTGTCTCGAGCTGTTTACAATGTTAGGTATTGGGGAAGGGCTGCAGGGTGTGCGTGTGTAATGTCTCCCATCTAATGGGAAAGTGGCAAAGTTAAAATGTTTTAGTGCTGCATTACATATGCATTTTTAATTGTGATTTTTATTTTTTGTATGTAAGCCGCATTGAGATTTTACTATATCAAGTGGTATACAAGTATAATTAATAAAATGAATAATAAATGAGTGGGGGAGAACTCTGGACTGTGATGCCAAAATGAAGGGAGGGGGTTTATTTATTTTCATTGATATCCTGACTTTTCTTCAAAGTCCAGTTTTATTACAGATGTAGTGTTCTGCGCTTAGAAGGTTCATGACTTGAGAATGTAATATTTTGAATCTATATTGGGAGCAGGCTCTCAAGCCAAGAGGCACAGAAAACAGGAATGGGAGGGGTGGGTGGGGAGTAGATGGGAAAGCATGGAAAAGGGGACAGAATAAGGGGTTTAGCACTTAATATAGTCTTGTCTGGTTTTTGTTTGATTGATTCTTTTGTGTATATTTAAATTTGTTATCACGTGTTGAAGCCCCTAAGATTGGGAAGGATCTAAATTTAAGCAAATAATAAGTGTGTTTCAGATTCCATAGCCAGAAAACCAAGTCTGTCATGAGGGGACAAATTATATGCATTCAACCAATTTAATACATGTAATTGATTTGTGGGCTTGTTTGGTTGTTTGGGTTAGATTTCATTGGTTAGGTTTGCTGTATTGCAATGTTCTTTTTTTCTTCATGGACTGAGGGCTCTATCACGCAGGTGGAGAATTCCGCATCAATACTGGTGCTTTCCCCATCTGGTACCTTGCAGGATTGGCTCGTTCTCTTTAAATGGCTGTCCTCATCGTATTATTTTTTGTTTCCTTCCTTTTCATGGGGGTGGTGATCCTGCTCGGAGACATTACAACCTTTCCGTGAAGAACTATTACATGCGCTGGGGGCATCAAGATAATTCCTCCCTGGTTCCTGCCCCTTTCCCTCCCCTTGCACATTCCTGGTGGCTGGGCTATGACTGACATGCAGACAGCCCCCCTGCCCCCCACCTCCCCATCCCCCCGTTGTGTGTTTCATCGATACCTCTTCCTTTTACTCTGCCATTTGCTCGGCTGACAGGAATGCACAGCATGGGAGCCTGGCAGGCCAGGATGCTGCCACGCTGGGCTGATTTCCCCCTCCTTGGAGGAACATGCATCAGGGTGTGCTAGTGAAATGCCCCTCTGCCTCCTTGTTCTGAGTGCTGCAGGCCAAAAATGGCAAGGACCCGAAATGGCACAGGTGCGGCAAGGCGACACGCCCCACAGCCCATCGTCACTGCCTTCGCCATCATGACCACACTCCCAACACCCCAAAGCAACCGCCCACAGCCACCAACACAGCAGTTTATTTGCGCTCCGGGAGAAATACACGGGCAGGCCAGAGCGCACCTGTTGCGTGGACTGGAAAAATACCACATTTTTTCCCGTTTGAGGATAACATGGGGTAGGCAGGGGGAAATTGTGGGAGGTCATTCCTAGAGGACGACCACGTCGTGTAATGGACCTGCAAACTTTCATGAGTGGCCAATCATTAATGTGTGATAATCTGCAGGTGTAGAGACACCCCGACTCAGGAGGAGGTAGCTGCAGTGAACACATGAGGGCATGCATGCTTCCCAGTCATTTCTGAATTCTCCAGAAGCAATACAGCATGTACTCCTGTAATTTCCAGCCAACTACCATGGCCAACGGCCATGCTGTCTAGGAATTATGGGAGTTGCAGCCCAACACATCTGGAGGCCACCAGCTTGGGGAAAGCTGCAATAGGGTGAGTGGATAGGCTGGCAGCCAATCATTATCCCCATGGAGGAGCATGTGACTCTTGTTTTGTGCCTGTGCTCTGGATATATAGCATGAAAGCATCCTGGCCTAGTACAAAAGAAATCAAGCTGCAGCCCATCACCTTCACAGCTGCAGAATACAGTCATTTTCAAGGAAGGGCACCTCCAGTATCACTAGGGATGAACCTTGAATTGGCACTAGTTCTCTATTCTTCCTCCATGTCCAGCATAAACAAAGGGGCTTGTTCATTACCACCTTTAATCACCTTACTTGATTAAAATTCAGTCTGTTTGAGTTGTATGTTATAGACACATTCAGGTGTAAGTAGCATGACTAAAGTGCAGCACTACTTTCACTATATTCAGGTAAAAGTAGCAGTTTGCGTCCGATAGGTTTGACTGCTTCAAGTTTGTAAGTGCACTAATCCTTCTGCCTGAATGAACAAAGTGGAAAGCGCTGACCCCAGAATGCTCCCCTTGTGAAGGCTGGAAAGTAGAAGGCGCCATTCCCTCTTGCCTGCCAAGATAATCAGTGCCCAAAGTAGCAATCTAGGAAGTGGATTGTTCAGTGCCAAGTCACGTTTCCACATTATCCTAGAAGTGGAAAGAGGAAATCTAAGCACAGAAGGCCCTGTTCCCAGGGTGGAGGAGCAGGCTGGCTGATCTCCAGTCTGGGGGTTGAACAGGGAACACCAGGGGTTGGGACTAGTTTAAGGCCCAGTGCACATGTAATGACAACCCATGGGTTGTGAGGACCGCACAGGAACGAGCAAGCTCACTGCCTTGTGACCGCTTGCCATGTCCACTTCGTTTCCGGTTTACAAAACAACCCAGGAACGTACCTGGGTTGTTTCCGGTGACATCCGAATTTGGAACTCTGGGTTGTTGACCATGGATTAAAACTCTGGGGTGGTTCTTCCTCAACAACCCAGAGTGCATGGTTCGAACGTCTTAGCAAACAAGCCAATTATTTTGTAAACTGGAAACAAAGTGGAAGCTGTGGGCAGTCGCAAGGAAGTGTTCTCATTCACTCTCATGCGGCCCCAACAATCCATGGATTGTCACTATATGAGAACCAGGTCTAAGTGAGTTATCTGCGACTGCTTGTGCTCAGGCCTCAGAGCTCTCTTCAGGCATAGGAAGGAACAGGGACACCCAGTATCAGCCGCTGCAGTTGGCAGGCAACATGAAGCATCCATTTTGGCCAGGACTGGTATAAATATGTATGAGGGTGACCTTCTACCTTTGCCTCACCAGCAGAGCATTTTGCTTCCTGCAGTCCAGCTCATGCCACTGACACTGGGGTGTCATTGGGCTTCAGGTACAGCAGGAGTCCCCAATCTTTTTAGGTTGGTGGGTACATTTGGAATGTTGATAGTGTTATGGGCACTCTCACAAAATGGTTGTCCTGGGGGTAGGGTCCTTCATAAAATGGCTGCCATGGTGGACACGGCTGGTCACAAAACACTCATTCCACAGAAGGCAGGCTGGTGAGACTAAAAGAAAAGTAACTTGCCCAAGAACCTAAGTCCAAGGCAGAGGCGGGGTCTGGCATCTTGTATTCCACTTTGTGGAAACTGATAGAGTGGTAGACAGCAGGAAGCTATCCCTGTGCCATAAGTTGGATAAAGGTTTGGGGTTTAATTTTTTTAAGCGTTTCAAGATACCAAGAAGCAAATGTGTTTTATGCATGGACTCTAAGAGCTCACTCAGTGACCACCATCACAGGTTGATGATCGCTGTTAGGATTTTCATATGACCCCAAGAACAATGTTTTCCAGTGTAGTCAAACCACATATTCACTGCCAGTCATCAAATGCAGGGAACTGATGTACATGAATGGATAAACCAGCCCTTAGGCCATGTCTGCATGGGGCGTGATGGTAGGGAGTCTGATGGTGAATCCACTCCGGGTTCCAGTCAGAACCAATTGGAACTTTAAAGGAGCTATCCAAGCAGTTCCAATTGGTTCTGACTGAAACCCGGAGTGGATTCACTGCCCCACTGACATCAGAGCCACCAGCCTCCACTGCATCCAATCTCCCCAAGGCTATATGATATCTGTGTTCAAACGGTACTGATCAGAGAAGCCGTGGCAGCCTGAACAAAGGTAGTGTAATCCACACAATCAAAGGAGTGAGGGCTTTTGCTGGTCTATGCAGGGGTTAAACTCCAATATTAGTAAGCAGCAGTTTGACTAAAGAGATTCCTTTGTGGGGAATTCAAATGTTCTATTGTTGGTGGACGTGCCAGTGGATCCAAAACAAAAGTCCCAACTGTATGCTGTAAGTCAGCCTCTCCCAACCTGGTGCCCACCAGATGTGTTGGCTGTCTGGTACAGTCCGGCACATCTGGATGGAACCAGGTTGGAAGAGGCTGCTATAAGTGGAGTCATGTTGAGTGTGTGTGTGTATATATATACATATACACACACGTACATACATACATACAAATACACAGATACACATACACAAGGTTTTATTGTGAAAACCTATCTCAGCACTGAAAATCTCATTCAAAGAGCTTCATGAAGTAACTCGACAGGCAGCAACAGCACTGGAAAGCCATGTGAAATCACCTTGTAAAAACATGCAATTACAGACTTGCTTATCATGATGTAATTGTCTTCAAGGATGCTATTGACAGCCCCAAGACAGTTTTTTTTAAACCACAGCAGAATCAAGGCATGATTAGGTGATGTCATCTGTAAACCTGTTGAGCTATTGGGTATGAAAATTGCTATGCATTGCTAATTATATGTGTCAGTTAATCTAACCAGCAATCATTGCCATATTGGGGGGGGGGGTCGGTTGCAAAAAATGAGCAAGGGGTGTCAGGCTTATTTCTCATTGAGACTGTAAACCTGTATCTGCACTGGACCACTTTGGAATGAAAGAGAGGGCTCACAGGAGTGAACGCTTCTCCATGAAGGTCGCACACTCTGGCCTCTGCCATAGCCTAGGGCACCTAAGGCTGGGGGCAGGGGGGCTATTCCCACTGCCTCCCAGGAAGAACGTCACGACAAGGGGGAGACTGGCCTGAATGCACTGGCCAGAGAGGGAGCAGCTGCAAAAAGCGTGCTGCACCCTTCCCGTCCCGAAAGAGCACTTATGTATACGTAAGAACTATGACCTGGTGCCTGAATTTCTTTTTTCCATCTCTCTCCCCGGCCCTTTTCCTTTTGTGTCATGTCTTTTTGATTGTAAATCTGAGGGCAGGGCTTATCTTATTTATCTTTGTAAGCTGCCTTGGAAGCCTTTGTCAGCTGAAGAGCAGGGTAAAAATGCTTTAAATAGATAATGCCTTCTGCATAGAAAAATAGCATGTCAGGGACAAGGATCCTTGCCCATCCTTCTTCTCATGCTAGTTGTGTCTCTCTGTCTGTCTCTGTCTCTATCTCTATCTATATATCACACATGTTTACTAAGAACTAAGATCTACCTGAAAGACACCCTTCTCCCATACAAGCCTGCCTGATTTTTTAAATTTTCTGGAGAGGTCCTTCTTTCAAGACTGCTGTGTTTGGTGGCAACCCAAGAAAGGGGCCTTTTCGGTGACCGCTCCCAGGCTGTGGAGATTAGGGAGATTAGGTTTGCTCCCTCTCTATTGTCCTTCGGCCAGCAGGCAAAGATCAGTTTATTCAAGAAAGCCTGTAGGCTGGAAGTGGGTCCGTTGGGTTTGGTGCTGTTATTATTATGTTTTGTTGTATTTGTTGTATTTTAATGTATTGTCTTAGTGTTTTAAACAATTTTAATTGTTTCTGTATGCTGCCTTGACTGCCATTTTTGGGTAGAAAGGCAGGGTACAAGTAAAACAAATGAACAAACAAATAAAAAAATGCTGTGGCTTAAAGTGGTCTTTAAATAAAATAATAACTGACACACATAACATTACAATGCCTTAATTCAGACACCTCACAAACCTTAGTTAAGGAAGCTTTATCATGGTGTGGTGCCTGGTTGGATTTATAAAGTGTGGTTTCTGATTGGCTTGGCAAACCAGAATCAGAAACCATGGTTTGAACTGGTTTTGTAAACCATGGTTTGTTCTCATTATGGTTTGGTGTGATGTCTGCATTGACTAACCATAGTTATGGCCATCACTTGACCTCCAGAGGATGTTGTACCATTGAGGCAGAAATGAACATACAAAGCCCAGCAGCAAGAAGACAGAAAATGGAAGCAGATAAGCCGCTATAAGCCATAGTTTGCCTTTTGTAAGTATGTTTGGAAGCTCAAACCATGGAATGGTTAGTGCAAACCATAGTTTGGAATGATTTCTGAAATGAGCTCGTATCATCTATACCTTCTATAGCTAACCCACCCCCCTTAAAAGAAACAGAAGGAAGACACAGGGCTTCTTCACACGGAGCTTTTATCCTGCTGTTGAGATTGGTTACTCACGGAAGTTTGTGGGTCCTTTAGATGATGTTGTAAACCTCCAGGCTTAGTGCATCTCCTGCACTAAATTACCTTTATTCCATTGTTTAATAGTTCAGAGATAATGAGCTATCAAATTACCCCACTTGAGTTCCTGCCATGAAAAAGGAAAAGCCGCAATAAGAGGAGCTACACCAATGAAGCATGAAAGACTCAGATAAGGGGGGAAAGGAGGGGGGAAAGGGGTGGATGGGAGAAAGTGTGTGTAAAGGGAGTCCATCGTGACCCTGCATTTAAAACAGAAGCAGAAAGCCCCATTGTAAATGTAGGATTTTAGGCTTGTGTAGAGATGTTCAGAGACTCTGTGTTCTGTCCTGGTTTACATTACACTGGTTTACTAATTACAGTGATAATTAGTTTAGTTTTCAGCTTGAGCTTGAAAGTCAGAGTTAAATAAAACTCCCATATCAGTTGTGGATCAATGAACAAACATAGATGTCAAACGAAGTTCAGTGTGTGTGTGTGTGTGTGTGTGTATATATATATATGTATGTATGTATGTGGCTGAAAGGCTTTCAGTCTAAATAGAGACCTGGGGGTAGAACAAAGAGGGATCTCAGGACATTGATTGTTGTTATGATACTCACTTTCTGCAGTCTGAATTGGATTTTCATTTGCTTCTGGGCGAAAGTGTTTAGTTTGACAAAGCTCTGTATGTATTGGGATCTGCCCCTTACGGTATCATATAGCACTTAAGGAACGAGAGCCATTTGGTTCCTGAGAGTTCATATTCAGAAAGACAGTCATGGTCGTGCTCTTCCAGAAGGCCCATTGTTTTGAAACTCCTTTGTCTCGTTTATGTTGGTGGGTAGGGACTGAATATCTGTGCTTCTTTACGGCCTTACTTCTAAGTTTTTAACAGTTTCAGTTGGCGTTCTTTTTATTCAAAGTCCCTGCTGTTAAGGCCTTTGGACGCAGGGCTCATGTCTAGAAATGTGAATTATAAAATATATCCCAAATAGCAGGACAAAATGTATTTGAAACAGCACCATGATCACCTTTCCTGTATCCTATGTGCCATGTGACTCTCCATCCTTATAATTCCTGTGTCAGCCTCTAAGGGTCTAACTACAGATTACATAGCAATGCATGTAACAAAACACTATGTTGTAAAACTGCTGCATCTAGGGAAAAGTAACTTCTGGAGGGCGTAATTTTCAGTGGAGAAGTGATGCTCACTGCTTCCCCATTCCTAATCACCCCAAGCTGCTTCTCCCACCAATCCCTGGTTCCAGATTTCCACTTGTAATGGTAAATACAGGTGTTCAGCCTCATGTGTGTGTACGGAGGGAAATGGGTGGTGTGGAAGAGTTGCAGCAGAAATTGGTGGGTGGGGAAAAGCTCTAGTACCCTCTGTCCCCTACTGCTTCACCACTGAAAATCACACACTCACAAAGTTGCTTTTCCCTAACAGGAAAAACTGTCACTCTGTCTATATAAGGATATATAAGGGCAGGGCCTGCAGCATCACTTTTGTACAGTGCCTGGCACACAGTTGTCCCTGATAAACACGATGAAGTGGTAGATAATGAACAGGATCACTGATTACCATCCTGAACTTCTGGAATGGGGCTCAGCCAAAACAGATTGAGAGACACCAACATAAAGTATATGTATGTCAAAAGGAGTGAATGTGGGGTTCACATTGGTGAATGTGCATGAATGAACATCCTGGAGAGCTTAGAAGAAACATGCGCATTCCTGTATGACATGATGGTGGGAATGCTGACTGTCTGTGCAAGGAAGCAATGGCAAGGTAATGGCAAGTCTCAGCGAAAAGCTGAATTTCTGAAGCAGCGGTAATTTGCAAGACCTGGCAGGCTTCTCTATGCATATACTGTATAGAACCTATACTACAGGTATTTCCCCATCCCATCTTCTTTATGCCTGCATATCATGTGTGTCCCTTGATTCCCCTTCTCCCTAGCCACATACCTATGATCCAATTCATTCTATTCTCCCAAATACTCTTGGATACTTGGGCTGTGTTGCTGATTGGGTTCACTGGAGCTGTACTTGTTGCCTTTGTATCCCACAATTTGTCAGAGGAGATCATGGCAGCCATGTTATCCCATTTTATCTGGACAAGAAACCCGTGAAACTGTTAAACTTCGTGGTGACTTGCCCAAGGCCAAACAGTAGATTTCTTGGCCAACCAGAGATCTGAACCCAAGTTTTGCACCAGGTTCAACACTTTGTCTGTGGTACCACACGGGGCCTAACCACATGTTACGTGAGAACAAACCTAGGTTTTCAATTGATTATGCACATGATAGGGTGCTGCAGGTAATCCTGGCACTCAGATGAGTATCTGTGGGCCTAATTCAAAATAACACTCTGCATTTATATAGCACTTTAGAGTGTCCAAAACATTTCATCTACATTGGCTGGGTTCACACAACACACTAATCCGCACTCAGTGGTTGAGTGTGGGTTGATGTTGAACCATAGGTTGTTTGTTGAACTGTGGATTAGCGTGTTGTGTGAAGTCAGGACATTTTATGCAGGGTGGCTTGTTAACCAAGCAGTGTGGCTTATTTTTCTCAAACAGGCCACCTTTAGAACCCATGGTTTGTTGTTGGATTGTTCAGGGTGGTTAACAAGCCACCCTGTGGAAAATGCCCTGAGTATGGGCAACATGCTAACCCAGAGTTCAACAAACAACCCACACTGAACCACTGAGTATGAGTTAGTATGTTGTGTGAACCCAGCCATTATCTCAGGAACCTGTATAATGCATGCATTTGTGTGAATCACCATTACGTTTTTAAGTATATGCCCCAAAAGATAATGTGGAAATAGGGTTTAAGATTTAAGCAGCCATATTATGTCCGCTTTTCTTCTGTCCCATCTTGCAGCCTGCCCAGGTAATCTGGTCTTTTTTTTAAAAAAGGAGGAAACACAGAATTCCATGTAACATGTGTGGTTTGAGCCTTGAGCTACTGGAGAAGCAGAAAATGACCCACTTCTGTGGAAACAGGAGGGCTCCAGCAGGAGCTAACTTCAAGCAAGGAAGGGGCACTGAGGGAGCCTGGGAAAGGGAATGAGGCTGCTGACAGGCACGTGAGTGGAGGCGCTGCCTTGGGCAGGCTGAGTAAATTCCAGGTGCTGCTGAGT
Organism: Heloderma suspectum; assembly: GCF_057233095.1. Taxonomy (NCBI): domain Eukaryota; kingdom Metazoa; phylum Chordata; class Lepidosauria; order Squamata; family Helodermatidae; genus Heloderma; species Heloderma suspectum. The sequence goes on from NC_139461.1 coordinate 173,940,326, forward strand.
GAGCGTTGAGGGGAGTGAGCTCAGCTCTACTTGGCTTGGCAGCCTTGGCAGACGCAGGATACGTCCCATTTGTAGGAACCTCTCAGGTGCCTGGAATGCAAGTGGCATGCCTGAGCCTGAGCAGATGTGTTGGCAGCCAACTTGCAGATTAGCTGGAGCAGCTGTTGAGTGCTCTCTGGATTTCTAAGACAAATACATGATGGCAAAAGCACCTCAGTACGGATGATAATTTGCGGAGTTGGTGGGAGACAGAGACTGAGATGTGGCTCTTGAATATATATGATTCTCCCCAGTGTTTATTACAAAGAGGTAGATTTTCCTCCCCTTTATCTGGGCATGTTCATATTCTGCATGTGGGTGCACACACACAGCCCTGCACGCACAAGCATTTTGAAGGAAAAAAACAGTCCAAATCCTGTATTTGGAAAACAGAGAATAAGCATTAAAAAATAAACCACATTTACAATATTGATAGACTTGTTTGAATCATAGAATAGTAGGGTTGGAAGGGGCCTATAAGACCATCAGGTCCAACGCCCTGCTCAATGCAGGATTTGCAACTCTTCCTCAAAACCTATCTTAACATCTTAGGGCATAGCTACACTACCAACAAGTACTGATATATACCTGTTTAACTATCATAGTTTCTGTGTCCAACATATTGGCTGGGGCTAAGTCTGCAAAAGGCAGGGCAAGAGTCAAACCTGGGCAGGGTGAACCCCTTTCTCTCTCTCTTTCTATCACCCTCTTCTCTCTCTCTCTCTCTCTCTCTCTCTCTCTCTCCTTTTCTTACTCACTCAGTGGGCTGCTGGGGGAGGGACAGCTAGCTCTTTCCAGAGGCCTGAACTGATCACTTGCACCTCTAATATAAATATAATTCATAAATATAAATGCTTAAAATAACAAATAAATAATTGCTGATATACAAATAGGAGAGCCTCCTTTCTCAGCCAGAAAAGCCAGATAACCCCTGTAGAAGTTCTGTCATGCCCAGGTACTTTTTGAGCACCCTAGGTAACCATCCCCTCCCTTTCCAAGCAACCTGCAGGAGGCACTCCAGAGCACCACTGGTAATATCAAAATAGAGTTTACAATTTTCTTATCTCAGCCAGAGTTTTGTGTTCAGTTTTAGGGAGCAATTCTATGGGGATAGGAGGCCGCCTCCGAACTTGGAGGCAACTGCCTATCCAATGCAGGGCGGGTGGAGCGCGGAGGAGATTTCTCCTTGGCGCTCCGGCCACCCTGTGCTTGCAGCTAGATGGCTGATTTGGGCTGACTAGCTGCAGCACTTTGGAGCAGGGGCGGGGCAGTCGGACAACGCATAGGAAGCATCGTACCGGCCTTCCATGTCCCCTCCCCTCCCTGCCCCTGGGAATGCCCCCTTTCCTCCTGCTCCATGCTGCTCTTACGGGTGCAGGGCTGGGACAATCCGCACTGCCTATGAAGTGGCAGGGGAGGGGGCGGGGAGGCAGTTTTCTGGGAACCGACCTCAGAGTGCAGGCCCCAAGGTCAGTTCCCCCAAACTGAATAATCCTATGGCTGTCCAGCCACTGTCTAGCAGCCATAGGATTGCGGCCTTAGTTGCCATGTTACAAGGGTGTGAACAATGAGCAAATGTAGAGGATCCCCAGTAAGAAAAACAGCTTTTGAATGCAGGATGTCATGGGAGGCAAAAGGAACTGGGGAAGGTTTTTTTTAAAAAAAACAACAAGTTGGGTAGGGAGAAACGGAACATGTTCATACTCTTTAATTTTCTTCTGTCATTCAAAAAGTCCACCCAGCAGGGAAAACATACACTGGAGCCAGGATCCACTGTCTAAAAACCCATCCGATTAGATTTCCCACAACAATATTACTAAGCCTGTTCAGTAGCAGCAACTGAAGCCCTGCGCGCGCCCCCCTCCGCTGTTTTGCTCACACTTGGAATCAGATGTCACAGCCCTATAGAAAACGTAGACAAACCAAGTCATTTTGTATAGCCTAGACATCAGAAAAACCAATGGAAAGGAAAAACATACAGAGGGTGGATTTTTAGTTGCTGCTGTACCTGACATAACTACTGAAACAGCAGGGGAACTATTCACCAGGTAGCTGAGGCGCACATTTGGACAAAATAAGTATTGTAGCAGCAATGGAGGGTTCTTAAGGGCTTTTCCATCCCACTCTTCCTGGTACATCAGTGGAGCCCTGATCCTGGAAGCACGTAAGCTAGGGTTTGGTCCTCGGGAGTAGAGCTTGGTGAAGGGAGGTGTTGTGCTGCCGTCTGAGTGCTTTGCTTTCTCATGGTGGCTTCTTTTGGGGTTTACTGCTGCCTTGGTTCTTGAGGCCCAGAGGTGATTTGGGGTGGACATATGGGAACAGAGGCATGTGATGACGGCTTTATGTTCAAGTCCATGGATTTAGTGTATGTGTAATTCTGTTATATACCGGTCCGGAACCCACGTTGGTGGGTGAAGGGTTGTCTAGAAAATTCTTAACATGAATGAATGAATGGGTGAGAGGCATAGTGCCTCTCCTGGAGTCTCCACTTGAGGAGGCAAATTTTCCTGTGTATGCTGTATATCACTGTATATGCTGGGCTTTTCTGAGGAAGTTCTGTCAGGCTTTGGGAGCTGTCAGGTCTTGACAGTACCCAATGATACAACAAGTCTCACTCATCGCTAGGTGTTGGATTTAATGACCTGAGCTGGTTTCTTCTAGGCCCGTCCATCCTTACGAGAAAGTTTCCGGCAACTGGGGAAATCCTTTAATATCTTTTCCTCACTACTTTATATTTCTGTTTCTGGGCTAAAACAACAAAGTGTCTTGTGGCATCTTACAAAGGCTAACATGAATTGAAGCATACATTTTCATGGAACAAATAATATTGCTAATGATGACAATAGCTTCCTGGTTCCATATTCATTTCTCACCCGTGTTTTCTCTCCTTCTTGCTAATTCTCTGCTTAATTTATCTCCCATTCATAGTGGCTGAGGAGTTAGTGTTGAATTGTTGGTGTTCAAATGAAATAGCAATGAAATAAAGAGAATTAGAAATAAAACACAGCCGTGGAATGACAGCACCTTCTTCAGCCTCTGTATGGGCAGGACGTGTGGTTCCTGAGAAAGCCAAGCTACACAGTTTGGGAGAATCACATGGTGCAATTCTTGCTGGACTGTTCCATGTCAGATTGCAGGCGGGAAACTGCATATAAAAGCCCTGAATATGGAGAACTAGCATACTGAGGAAATGGCACGTCTAAAGACTTGAACCTTTCACTCCGACTAGTCACTTTTCTCTTATCGGGGAGTTCAGATAGAGCTGTATCACATGACTCTGCTACTTGTGCAGCTTGGCTCTGAGTATACAAGCTGAGTGGTCTTCAAATGCCAATCATGAGATACCAATTTCTGAAACTGCCACCTGGGTCCCTTTTGTTTAATGATGGGCATTCTTCTTGCTTTGTCTTTCAGCCTGCGATTGCAATGGGAAATCCAGGCAGTGCATGTTCGACGTTGACTTACTCAGACGAACAGGAAATGGATTCCGGTGCCTCAACTGTGTTGACAATACAGAGGGAGCTAATTGTGAGCGGTGCAAGGAAGGCTTCTATCGTCAGCATCATCAAGATCATTGTGTGTCCTGCAGCTGCAACCCCACAGGTATGCAGGGATGTTACGCTTTTCAGGTGTAGACCTAATGTAGTGTGTGAATGAGACAAACACAATAGCAGGACATTAATCGGCCAGGATTGGCTCCAGGTTTCTGTCAAATATTGACTTGTTTGCAAACCCAGGTTTGTTACCATGTAACGTAAGGAAAAAGCTTTAACTTGTAATTGCATCAGGTTGAAGACAGATTAGTTTTTTTTCCTCCCAGAGGTTTGAAAGTGGCATTTCTGCCCAACTATCGCCTCTGATTGAAATAACTTTTGTAGTGCTTCAAAATCTAGTTGACCAGAGGTAACAGGGGGACAACAACAAAACCACCGTGTATGCACAATGGGCGATACTAACTTGGTCAGACCAGCACCTTAACTCCCTTAATAATTATTCCCTTCTTCAGCCATTGTGAGTGCTTTTCATACACAACGCTTAAATCATCACTTTTTATGCTGTTTTATGCTTTTTATGCTATTTATGTGAATGTTTGGTTAAGATCCAAGACAGGCTTTATAACATAAGTAAGCATTCTATCCAACGTAGGATTTAAATTGCATATGGAACCATTTAAAATAAGAACCTGAATTTCCTCGAAGGTTTCAAAGACCCAGCCCTGCCTAGTGGTATTCCTTAACACCCCTTTAAACCCCCAGCCTTTGTGTATGCAGGTGGTGCAAGCCCAGTTAGGTGGATAAGGACTGGAATGTCCCTTGTCCATAAAGGTACAATGCAAATCCCTCTGGTTTAGAATGCAAGAACTGTACAGATTAGTGGTGCTCTGCTTCCCCGCAAGGGAAAATTCGGTAGTTTCCTTTATTACCATGTGACACTGTATATCAGTTGTTTTGATAACATATTGAACAGGCGCTGCTCTCAGGCTTAGAATCTAAGAGACTAAATACACAAGGGAAAGGTGGGAGATCAAGGAACTGCACTGGCTGCCTATTTGCTACCAGGCCAGATTTAAGGTTTCGTTGCTAGTATAAAGCCCTAAAACTGGGGGGGGGGGGTGTCTCCACCAGAGATTTACACTGAGCTGTCTGTGTTTGGAGGTCGTTAGGGATTCATGATGTCGTGGCCAACCAGCAGTCACCCCGGAGCTTATCAGGGAAAAACCGGATTTCCTGAGACTGCTTAAAGTCCAGTTCTTTTCCTCAAGTCAGGTTCTCCGTGCTATAGTTGCTGTGTGCCCCAACCCCCGCATTTACCTCAGGTATGCTAGCCCTGCCCAGGGGTGTGCCTTTCACTGTGATCCCGGTCAAGGGATGTTTCCCATCCCTGTGTTTCCCAGCACAAACCAATTAGTGTCTACTCAGAAGTAACTCCCATTGTGGTCAATGGGTTGTGCAGCTGAACACAACTCATTGAATCCTGAATGCTCACACCAGCATTTACAGAGATCCTCTTCAATTCAAATAGCAGATTTTAAAACACTAACTCCCTAAAGGCTGTAAAGCACTTTCCCGAAGCTGTGATTCTCCCTTGTTTGGTTTATTGCCATTCGGAAGTAACTACTTCCACCTTCAGTCACCAGATCCTATGCAGCATTGGGTTGGAAAGGGGGCTGGTTTCCCATCCCTTCGTTTCCCCCCTGTCTTTTCCAGCACAAGCATATGTGTGTCTACTCAGAAGTAACTCCCATTGTGGTCAATGAGGCTTGCCCCCAAAATGCACACTCCCGAGGCTACTAGATTCCCATGAATCGAAATAACGCATTTAGGAGCCTTAATGTTGAAGCTTTGAAGCTTCGATTGATCGCAGCCTTGGCAGATCAGGGCAGAGAGAACATTGTGTTCCTTTAGTGATCGTTCTTTAAGGGAGTAAATAATGCTGGTGGGGGGGGAGAGAAAGAGATTGTTCCCGGTTTCATCAATTTCGGGGAAGGAGAACACTGTGTTCCTTTAGTGATTGTTCTTTTACTGAGTAAATAATGCTGGGACGGCAGGGAGATAGAATTAGAGATAAAGCAGGAGATGATTTATGAAGCAACACAGGAGGAAACCTCCTGGGATTTTATCAAAGGTGAAAGGGAGGGAGAGCCTGGAGTTGGGGGGGGGGAAGCCTCTCTTATTGGTTGAGCAGCCCCTGCCAGTCAGATGACGTTCACTCACATCCCCCCACCCCACTCGGAAGTTTGTTCTGTGAAGTGATCTATACTGCTCTGGTGCACCCGTTTGTGGAGCCTTGCCCGGACCAAAGCTGATTCCAAGACAAATCTGGGTAAGCCACCATTACCTTCCACTTCTGTGGTCATGGAGACAGGGTTCTGGTTACCTGAGAGACTGCCCTCTTCCCTATTGACCCATTAGATCCTTGAGGTCATCTGGTGAGGCCATCCTGGTGGTGCTGCATGCTACAGAGGTCTGCTCCACAGTGGTTCAGAGCAGAGCATTTAGCATAGGGGTGCCCACTATGTGGAATTATCTTCCCCCTGAGATTAGACATGCACCAGCACTTTATATGTTTAGGCACATGTTGAAGACACAGTTGTGCAATTTCATCTGCCATCGAATGCATATTTAGATACAATATATTCTATGTATTAGTTTTATATGTTTATGTTTTTAGGACTTGTGTATACTGCTGTGAAATCCACCTCTCACCAGGCAATAAAATCTAGGTGAGGCAATTAAATCCAGTTGCGGTCGAGCTGATCTTCCTCTTGCTGGCATTTATGCCAGAAGGGAAGGGATGACTAGGCCCAAATTGTCCTGGTCCTTGCCTCTAACTGACAGTTGAACAGGGTTTTCTCTGAGAGGGAATCAGGGTTCCTACCACAGGAGCCCCCAACTTTTTTGGACCCATGGGCACATTTGGGAATTTCAGAAACTGCTGTGGGCACCACCACAAAATGTCTCTCAGGGAGGATGTGGCTAGTCACATAATGGCTGCTGTGGAGGGCTAGCTAGTCAAGAGGTGTTAGAAATAATGAGGTTAGAGACTGAGGTGGGGGGAATGGAAAGAGTTGCTTCCTGGCCCACCCAATCTTCTTCCATACACACAGAGCTTTTGCGGGGTCTCTCTCTCTCTCCCTCTCTCTCTTTCTCTCCATTCCCAACCTCTAGCCTCACTATTTCTCTCCTACAACCCATTTCCTCACTATTTCACTCCCTTCCCTCTCCCTAGCCTTGCTCTTTCCCTCCCTCCCACTCACCCCATTATCTTGCTGTTTCTCTCCACTTCCAGCCTCTAACTTTGCTATTTCTCTCCCCACACCTCTTTACCTCACTGCTTCTCCCCCCTCCTAGCCTCTAGCCTTGCTCTTTCTCTCCCCTCTACCTCTTTGCCTTGCTTCCTCTTCCTGCCTGCTCAGTGGCAAGTTCAGGAACAGGGAGGAGAACCTGGTCACCTAGTGTTTTTCCATTTTTTAATTAAACATTTATTTTTGGAGGGGGCAGACAGTGAAGAGATGTGTGGGCACCATTGCAGGTGCCTGCGAAGTGCCACATTGGGGACCGCTATCCTACAAGATTTGAAAGGCGCAATCCTATGCACGTTTAGACAGAAAAAAGTCCTACAACTCCCAGCATGTCGCAGCCAGCATGGGAATATTTATTGTATTCTGTTAATAAAAAACAAAACTTCTAGCATTTTGAGAAACAGTTTGGAGAGAAAAGTAGGATTAATTTGAATTCCCCTGGTTCCCCCCACCCCCCTTTAAAGAATAATTCAGGGTTTTTTTTCCTCTCAGTAATGATGGCAAAATCTATTTATTTTTTTTCCATTTAAAATATTTATATCCTGCCTTTCAGCTTTTCATTCCCAAAGCAGTTTGGGAATCTGATATTCTAGAAGCCTGTAGAGACAGGTTGATATGGACCATACAGTCAAAGGATTTAACACCTGAGCAATTATAAATATGCCACGTTCTCCTTTGGAAAAAGAGCAAACCTCAAAATGTGTTCTGAATAAAGAGTTCAGTTGTTTTCTACGCAGCTGTTTTAGTTTTTTTTTCTCTACTAGCCCACATGTGGTGGGATTCTGGTGGCAGTGGATTTGAGGTAGCACAAATGTCACATCAAGGATAAAATGCAGGAGTATTTAAATTTTCTGTACACTTGGAAAAATAATGTACAAATCTGCTATTGGACGTCATCTAAAAGACCTGCAAACTTCCGACCTCTGGACTCCTGACGAGCCCCCTGCTTTTGGACTGCCCTTTTTCTGGACTGGAGGAAGAGAAGCTGAGGAGAAAGAGTTGAAAGGACACCAGAGGGAGAAGAGAGAGAAAATCTTACATGATGTGTTTTTGACCTCAAACTTCAAGAAATGGGCTGTTTTGGTGACTGCTCCCAGGTTATGGACCTCCTTCCACCAGCAGGCAAAGACTTCTCTGATTAAGCCGGTCTTTGGCATTATCTGTAACTTTTGAACCTGCCAGCTCTGTCCATAAGCCTGTCAGGGGGAGGGATCAGGTGTTTCAAGAAATACGAAAGAGGAGTTGAAAATTTCGCTGGAGTACGAAGATAGACTTTATTGATTGTTTTGTTGGCTGGGACTCAGAGAGCCAAGCAGCAGCTAGCTACCCTGATAGGCCCTGTCAGCATTCAGTGCAGCTGTGCCAGCGTTAGTCCCCACTTCACCTGAGAGCAACTTTACCTCATTATATCTGAAAGTGAGAAGGCGATTCTCGAGCCTGAAACTGTGAGACAAACCTCCTTTTCCCCCCCCCTTCGATGATTACATCATATCCCCAAGCCTGCTATCCTGCTTGTAGACCCTGCTTTCTGCTTGGAGCCCTCTTTAATTTGCTTCGCTGAACAAAATTGACTAACAGCAGGATTTGGGACAGATGAAAGGAAGTACTGCTATACAAAAGGCCTGAAAATTTACTGCAGTAAGATTTGTTGATATTCTACTGAGGACTGTGGAGCCACTATACAGGGACTATACATTAAACTTATTTTAATATATGTTGATAAAATATTTTATTCATATTTTACTTATTTGATTCAAATTATATGTTAGTGTTTTATCTCCAATGTTCACAGAAACAATCTCAAATTAGAAAGCTCATTTTAATTATTTTAATTAGTTCAATTTATTTTAGCCTGTTGCACTTATCTTAAATTATCTTCTAATGTTTTATTCTATTGATTTTAGTTGTTTTAGATGTTTTAATTTTTAAGTTTGGAAGTTATTGTTGCTGTTGCTGAGTTTGCCCAAGTGGGTTATGGTGCCAAATGTTATAAGAACTAATAGGGTAGTGTATAGTTTTAAATAGCTTAGAAATGGTATATACAAGGAGGAATTATAAAGAGTTGGGCCTTTCGCCTACATTCTTGCAGGCCCCAGTTAAACGCCGAGTAAAAGCACAGGCTAAAATTACACATTTTTTCTCTAAGCTTCAACAGCTCAACAGGCAAATATGCCACAGAGCTCAGAATCCCATCACCAAACTCTGATTGGTTCGATACCTCCCTCTGAACTTAGGACTACAGAACAGGAGAATTGTTTAGAAAAATCTGACCCGGACTCAGATGTGCCGCAAGAGGAAGAGGCTACTTTTGCTCCTGCCTATGAGGAATATTTAAGCCCTCAGGCACTTTTAATCCCTTCCCTGGACTCAGTTTGCCTTGATGTCATGGGGACACAAAATATGCTATTCGCAAATACGTTGCAGTTCCTCCCACGAGATATTTCAGATATTAAACAATCAAATATAGAATCTAAGCAAATTCTGAGAGACCTAATGGGTCTGGGTTTATACCCTTTTCTTAAGTTACTCTGGGCTACGGGTTCTGCCCCACAAAAGTGTGATATTGGTAGGAAAAGTTGTGTTCAAGCTAGGGATAAGGGAGAATTTCTCCCCGAAACTTCGGGGGGCCGAGTGCCAACGCATTCGGTCCTCCGAAGGTTGTTCGGGGAGAAATTCTCTCCCCCCTGCCCCCCCCCGGGATGGGACTTACCTTTCACGAATGTCCCTCCCAGCAGCGGGTCCCAGCGGCGGTTCGGCAGGTCTTCGTCAGGGGCGGGGGCAGCAGCCGGTCTTTTGACCGGCTGCCGCCACCGCCATTACAAGAAAAGTAAAAAAACAACAACAACGCCCCTGTGATAGGCTACGTACTAGATTTGCAAAGTCAGCCGTGATAGGCTACGTTAATCGTCATGTAGCCTATCACGGGTGACTTTAAAAAAAAAAGTGCGTACGGCTAATGGCGGCCCCCATAGGGAGCCGCCATTTGCGTTCCTTATTTGGTCCCTGTAGTCTACGTAAAGATTTACGTAGACTACGGCGAAAATAAGGACAACGCAAATAGAGTTGCCCTTATTTTCGCCGTAGTCTACGTAAATCTTTACGTAGACTACAGGGACCAAATAAGGAACGCGAATGGCAGCTCCCTATGGGGGCCGCCATTTGCGTACGCACTTTTTTTTTTTCAAAGTCACCCGTGATAGGCTACGTGACGATTAACGTAGCCTATCACGGCTGACTTTGCAGATCTTGCCGTGATAGGCTACGTTAATCGTTACGTAGCCTATCACAGGGGCGTGTTTTTTTTTTCTTTTGAAGTTCGCGGCTGGGGAGACGGGGTGCTTCTCCCCGGCCTGAATTTCGGCTGGGCAAGGCGGGAAGCCTCCCCCCCCAGCCTGAACTTCGGGGGGAGCAGCGAAGCGCCTCCCCCCCTCCGCGAAACAAGCTGCGAGACCAGGTAAGTGACTTTCGTGCATCCCTAGTTCAAGCCAGCACACAAACTGATCCCCTAGAAGCTCCAACAGGGACCCAAACAAGGGCTGATATAACGACGGAGCCCACAGTACTGGGAGCTAAAGAAATAATTCCTAGCCCTTCTAGCAATGCCAAGAGAAAAATTGGGGGAAGACCCAAGAGAGAAGCCCTGACTCAGAAAAATTCCCACAGGGGCGGTAAACCTAATAAGGGAAAAAAGAAGCTAGCATCCTGCTACAGTACTTCTAATAGTCATTTTAATTTTAAGAGATTGTTTAGACTTATGGACAACAAAGTTCAGGGAAAAAATGATAGCACTAACAAGGTAAAGATGGCTCAGAGCTCTTGGAGGAAGAAAAACTCTTTGTTGCATCTTCCTGCTCTACCCCCAGTAGTCGAGGACCCTGACCCACAGGCAGCAATTACCAACCTTTTGTCACTCAACCCAGCTGATGTAAAATTACTACCTAATGATTCTCTCCCATCTGGGGGCCTAGGTATAGATGGAATTATCTGCACGACTAAATTGCCTTTGGCAGCAAACCCATCTATAACACTTCTAAAATACCATCTGGTCTTCTGTAATTTTCCAAGGCCAAGCAGCGAATTGTCTCAAACTGAAAAGAAGTATTATTTTTTTTACAAATCCTTAGTGACATAGGGCTACATTTTCTGTCAATTTTTGACATAAAGGATGTTGAAGATCTGTCCTTTGACTACCCTAATTTTGGGATAAAAACAACCTTCACTAAAATCTCCACTGTGCACTCTATCCTCACATATAGGGGGGCTTTTGCCAATGTTGGGATACAGGTGAAAAGACATTTTTTAAACACCTGGACCCAACCTTTGATTGAAGGATTCTCTGTGAAATGTCAGGGTACTGACACCTATAGACAAGAGACCCTCCTGACTCTGACCCCCTTTGTCAAAAAACAGTAAACTATGATAAACTTTGACTCTAACAATTTAATAAATCTAGATCATGATGATAATGAGATTAGAGTCAAAGAGTTAGATTTTACCAGGCATACGAATAAGAACCCTCTCTGTATGGCCCACTGGACTGAGAGCCACTATGATATAGACTCTGGTGAAGAATTCTTTCCAATTGAACAACCATTTACTTCTGTGATACTTGAAGAAGACGCTTTAATTGATACATTCTATGACCTGCCAGTAATGGAACAACAGTCAATTACTACCAGGCTCCATGCACTGTTGAAAAGATTAGCCGAAGGCCACCCTGCTTTGGACCCTTCGCAAAAGCCTCTTCAGGTTCCAGCTCTACAATCAGCTACACAGGATTACTGAAACCATCTAATTTAAACTCCTTGGAGAAAAAGGCTGCAGATAAGCAAATTGCAATACAGCCGCAGCGCTGCCTGACACCATCCTCCTTCCCACTTTCTGCTATTGAGCCTCTCAAGTTCACCTCTTTAGGAAAATCAAATTTAACTGAGCTGGGATTCTTTCAAACCAAACTTCAAAAAGTTACAGCAGAAATAAATTTACCACCCTGCCTTCCTGCACAGCCTCTGGAAAAAAGGGCCACTGTCCCGCCCCACCTTCAAACACCTTCAAACCATGCAGCACAGAACTGTATAGCTGACGGACACTTTATAGGGCTAGAATTTGCATGCGAACAGCGGTCAACTCCACCCTCTCAGACCCCAGCAAATAGACAGGCCATGTGGAGATAGGGATAGCGGAATTATATCTGAAGCAACAGGACTCCACAAACAAGCTGCTGTCAGCATTAAGAGGGCTGGTCCATGCTGACTATCTTCCTCTCCACAGGTTGGCACTGCTATTTTTATTAGATTACTCTCTTGGAATGTTGCAGGATGGGCCTCCAAGCTGGTAGATGAGAATTTTAAAAAAAATTGCACTCAGTTTGAAGTTCTTTTTATTCAAGAAACCTGGGCTACCACTACGACTGTTCCCACTTTTCCAGGATACCTTGTGTATACCCAACCAGCTAGCAAATCAGATAGTAGAGGCCATGCCCGGGGTGGTCTAGCGACTATGGTTTCAGTGGATAATAACCCAAATATATTACAGCTTGATGTAAGCGATAGTAGTAACATCTTAATTCTTCAGGTGGATTGGCCTTCAGGTCTGACCTTTTTTTTAGTAAATGTATATTCTCCTCTGCAGAATTCAAAGTATGAAGTTACCTCCATAGGGAATGAATTTGATCGGGTCCTCTCCACCCTATTTGAAATACAGGCTGACCCCAAAATCTTGATAGGTGATATGAATGCTAGAATAAGACAAAACAACTGTAAAATCGGTGAGAAAATGGGACTTACACCAGACGATCTAGCTTCTCTCCCCACTAGAAATTCTAAGGATTTGGGACTTAATAAAGCTGGTCAATTCCTCTTTGCTCTTGTTGTTAAGTTTCACTTATATATATAATGGGACAGATATAGACCCAGATTCGAACTTATATACATATATTGGCCCAAGGGGCAGGAGTGTGATAGATTTTATGATCCTCTCACAATCGGCTCTATTCTTTTTCAACAATTTTAAAGTCCTTACTAGACCAGAGAGTGATCACATGCCAATTCAGATGTGTCTTTCGTTACCAACTGGAAAAGTTCCCCTCATTTTTGCTTCTGCAAATAATTTAATAACCCAGGGAGAAAAAAGACTGTGTTGGAATGGGAAGCTGCAAGAAGAAATAAAGTTATTTCTAGCAACCCCCAAGATGGTATCTTTGAGAGAGGAATTTTTTACCTCCCTGGAACCCCTGGGAACTTATGGGAAAATAGTGAAAGAACTTAGACCATTTGTGGTCACTACTAAAGCTCCTTTTCCAGGCCTGCACACTAGTCAAGGCTGGTTTGATAAACAGTGCACTGCCCAGAAACGTAGGCTGGCAGGAATAATCAGGAGATTGAGGCAAGAAGACTCCTTAGAAAATTTTACTGTGTACTTCAGCTTGCGCAAAGAGTATAAAAATCTCCTGTGCCAGAAAAAGGACGAGTATGTACAACAATCCTGGATGGAGCTAGGGCTGGCAATTCTAGAAAGAGATTCAACTAGATTCTGGATGTTAGTGACAAAAGGGACAAGGAGACATCATGGCTCCATTCATAATCAAATTACTTCTTCACAGTGGCAAGCTCACTTTTCAGCCCAGTTTAGACAATCTTTTGTTGCGACCCCATCTGATCCCCTTCGTGGCAGGAATTTTTTGTCTTTCTCTTCCTGCCCTGATTGGGAACCCGTAACCTGGGATGAAGTGCATGATTTAATTGCTTCTCTGCCTCCTAAAAAGGCCCCTGAAGAGGATATGCTTCCTGGTGAATTGTTTAGATCTAATTCTACTTGGTGGTGCCCAATTCTTGCTAAAATGTTTACTTATATAAACCAGCATGGAAAAATCCCCCAGGGCTGGGAAGTGAGCATTGTTGTTCCTATTCACAAGAGAGGCTCTAAAGCAGATCCAAATAATTTTAGCCCAATCAGTCTGCTTAATGTTGTTTCAAAATTATATACTAAATATCTTTTGCACAAATTAGAGTCATGGGCAGCTGAAAACTTGTTCTTAGCTGAAGAACAGGCCAGGTTTGCAAAGGGGAAATCTACAATAGACCAGTGTTGTGTTCTCCATCACCTAATACAGAAATATTATCAGCAGGACAGAAAAGAGTTATTTGTTACTTTTGTGGATTTTAGTTCAGCCTTTGACCTTGTAGATAGAGATCGTTTGTGGCAAAAGTTATCTGCCACAAACATTGATAGAAGGCTGTTTCTTTTAATCCAAATGCTTCACTCTGACATTACTCTTAGAGTTAGGCTGGGGGTGAATGGATTGTTATCAGAAAGCATCCCAACTGATAAAGGAGTGTGTCAGGGATGTTTATTAGCCCCTTTTCTTTTTAATTTTTATATTAATAGCATTGTACAAGAACTGAGTGATTTGGAATGCTTCCCAGCTTCTATTCAGGATGTTAAACTCTCAGTCCTCCTATATGTGGATGATATCGCAATGATTTCCACTTCATTAATTGGTATGCGAAGGCTCTTGAGAAAGTTGAGTACATTTTGCACAAGAGAGCATTTGTCTATTAATTATACTAAGACTAAAATTGTAGTATTTGGGAAGAAAAGGAAAACACATATGTGGAAGTTGGACAACGAATCCATTAAACAAATGAACAACTTTAGATATTTGGGCCTTAATTTCAACGCCTGACTTTCGTGGAGACAACATCTAGATGTAATTAAGCTGAAATCATCTCAGTCTACTCAATCTCTCCTTCAGTTTTCTTGATCACAAGGGGGAAGTTTGGTTGTCCCTGCAGTTGAGATATTTCAGAAGAAGGTAGTTTCACAACTGACATATGGGGATACATGAATGCCTCTATTTTTGAGGTGGTTCAGAACTCTTTTATGAGGTCTCTCTTAACTGTCCCCCGGAGTACACCTGGGGCCCTTCTAAGGGCAGAAGTAGGATTGAGTTCAGTTAAAACATCTATTTACGCTACTCTTGCTTTGTATTGGCTCAAGTTGACCCATATGAGCTATTCCCGCCTTCCAAAAAAATGCTTTCAAGAGCAACTTCAGACCCCATCCCAAAAGTCTTGGGTAAACCTGACCAAACCTATGTTGCAAGCTTATGGAATTGATACTGAGTCCTTTCCTTCTTTCCCTTCTGATAGAGTAAAGCAGAGGCTTAAAGAAAAAAATTATCTTTATTCTAAGTGGATGGATTTGGTTACAATCTCACAAATGCCTTACTCTTGCTGGTACCCATTATATAAGACGTCATTTGGTCTGGAGAGTTACTTTACAACTCTGACTGTGCCTCACTTACGGAAATCATTTACAGCATTGCGTCTACAATGCATGCCTTCTGCCTTCTTGGAGGGAAGATTTGACAATACCCCAGTCCACCAGAGACTCTGTATCTGTGGGTCTGGGGAGGTTGAGGATGTCTCTCATTACTTACTAAGATGCCCTCTCTATGGCCATCCTAGGCATAAATTTCTTGCCATTATTTCCCAGAGCCTCCTAAATAGAACACCTTTAGAACAGATATGTGTCCTTCTTTCTGGCACTGATGCTTTCACCACTGCCCAGGTAGCAAAATTTGCCTTGGCAGCAAGGAAAATACGTGCCAAAGCCCAAACAGCCTACTAGGGATGATTCTGTTGGATGTATGAATTTATGTATATACAAATATGTGACTGTACTGTGTTTTTTTTTTTCTTGCTCTCTCTCTCTCTCTTTTTAATGTACATTGTGGTGGCCTATGGCTTTAAGCAATAAAGTATCATATCGTATCATAATCTGCTATTGGAGTCAGATAGAGCCCCAACTAAAGGCACAGTTACACAACAACAACAACAGCAACAACAACAACAACATGCATTTTTTAATTCTTGTTGTATCTTACTCTTGCATTTTTCCTTCAACTCACAACTTCCTGGAGGTATGATTTAAAAACAACTGTTAAGATGGTTAACAGCTCATCTTAACTGCTACATTGAAAAAAAGTAGATTAAGTAGATTAAAAATGCAAACAAATGAATAGAAGGTTAAATTGTCTGGAAAGGTCCTCAGCTGCACTCACAGGGCTCTCATATTTCAAATTCCATATATATTTATTTAAACATGTCCTGTTAAAAACAAACAAACAATGGGGTTAAATTCCAAGCACTTAGTGGGATCCAATGAAATAAACAAAGGTTAGGAAATCATTTTGTCTCCTGAAAGGCCAATGTGGACTAATTCCTAGGGCATCTCTACACCAGCCTAAAATCTTGGATTTAAAATGGGGCTTTCTGCTTCCATTTTAAATGCAGGGTCACAAGGACTCCCTTTTTCAAGAGCTTCCTTTCCCCCTCCCCTCTCCCCCTCCTCTCCGTATCTGAGTCTTCCGTTATCTTTCATTGATCTCCCTCCTCTTCTTGCCACTTTTCCTCTTTTCATGGAGGGAACTCAAGCAGAACACAACAGGGTAACTTGATAGCTCATTATCTGCAATCTATTTCAAAATGGAACAAAGGGCATTTAGTACGGGAGATGGCTTGGAGGGCCAAGGTGTCATGTGAAGAGCCCACAAATTTCCGTGAAGGAGCAATCTCAATCACAGGATAAAAGCTCTGTGTGAAGAAAGCCCTGGAGGCTGTTTTGAAAAGATTCTGGGATCAGTCAGGTGTCGCAGTTTAGGTTCTTGTGGCACAGCAACTGTTGCTGATGCTGTGAAACATTCTCTCAACTGCTGAAATA
Source organism: Heloderma suspectum (assembly GCF_057233095.1). Lineage (NCBI taxonomy): Eukaryota > Metazoa > Chordata > Lepidosauria > Squamata > Helodermatidae > Heloderma > Heloderma suspectum. The sequence continues at coordinate 173,956,890 of NC_139461.1, forward strand.
GAAAGATGACCCATTGCTCCATGTAATTTGCTTCTGATGCTGGTGCTGTTCCATTACCTATAATAATACATACTCATTCATCGCATTCTAAGGAGGTCTGTGGGCACAATATGAACAATGTAGACGAAATAAACCAAGTGGTCTGCACTACTTGTCATGTTACTCAGAAAACCGCTGCAGGAAACAGCAGCTCCTTGATATGAGAAGTTTTGAAAAGTGGGTGAAGCGCTAAAAAGGCACAGGGACAAAATCAGTGCTGGCTCCAGGATTGTGGATGTCCCTCCGCAAGGCAGCCTCAGTGGGCTCCATTGAACTGGCAAAAGCAGAACATGAAAACACGGATCCTCGCATGCAGCCTCTGACCTTTTTAGATTTTCTGTGCAAAGTCAGAATAGCAGGACTGTTGGGTCTTGGGCCCTGGCAAATCCTTCTGGAGGCACCGTATTAGGTAGCACACCGGAAGTACTGTATCAGAAACCATATGTGACCCTCAAACCAGCTTGCGAAAAGATACATTACATTTGTAAAGTAAAACAGCATATAAAAAGATCAAGTCCCCCACCCCGCCCCATCATCAACACAGAGACCTCCAAATCTGGTGTTCAGTGTTTGGCACCCAAATTAATTGTGTGCCCAGTCCTGTATATAAGAAAAAAGTTCCATCTTGGCTGGTTGAAAACTTTGGGGCAAGGCACGGAGCCTCACAAACAGCAAGCAGCAGGCAGTCATAGAGATCCATGACAGAGCAGATCGCAGTTCTGACAACAAGAGATAAGGCAGGAAGTCAGATATAAGATCCGCAGGACTCAAACAGCTCTTAGGCAGGCAACTTGTTCTCTTTTTCCAGAAAAGAACTAAGTGCTCTGTTTTGATACAAGCCCTAAAGACTGCCTCAAGCTTTGCCCCTTGGCGTAGAATGATTTAAAGTATCTGCACTCTTTCTTGGTGTCTAGTACTCCTTTTGGTGTTCTGTATTCCAGTGGGCATATTGGTGTTTCAGATGAGAGAGGACAGGGGAACATGGGATCTTGGGTAATTGATGGGGCAACTCTTACCCTGGCTGCTTGGGTGGTCTGAGTTTCTAGTTCCTGGGTCTATGTCAAACAGTGGGGCCTCTGTACCGGTGCCCATCACCTGCTTGCTCCCAGATAGGGCTTCAGATCTCTTGGAGCCCCATGAACTCTTTGATCCTGCATTTCCAAGTCTGTGCGCATTTCTACACCAGGCTAAAATCCCACAACTTTACTGGGGCTTTCTGCTTCATTTTAAAGGCAGGATCACAACGTGCTCCCGATACACGTGCTTCCCTTCTCCCCTTTTCTCCCTTATCTGCATGTTCTATATGTTTCATTACATAGCCACTAGATGGTGCTATGATCTAGGTCCTGTTATTGCAGGATTTTAGGGGTGCACGAAAGTCACTTACCTGGTCTCGCAGCTTGCTTCGCGGTGGGGGGGAGGCGCTTTGCTGCTCCCCCCGAAGTTCAGGCCGGGGGGGGAGGCTTCCCTCCTCGTCCGGCCGAAATTCAGGCCGGGGGAGAGGCTTCCCGCCTCGCCCGGCCGAAATTCAGGCCGGGGAGAAGCGCCCCGTCTCCCCGGCCGCGAACTTCAAAGGAAAAAAAAAATACGCCCCTGTGATAAGCTACGTAACGATTAACGTAGCCTATCACGGCTAGATCTGCAAAGTCAGCTGTGATAGGCTACGTTAATCGTCACGTAGCCTATCACGGGTGACTTTGGGAAAAAAAAAAAAGCGCGTATGCAAATGGCGGCCCCCATAGGGAGCCGCCATTCGCGTTCCTTATTTGGTCCCTGTAGTCTACGTAAAGATTTACGTAGACTACGGCGAAAATAAGAGCAACGCACGTTCTCCCTGAACAACCTTCGGAGGACCGAATGCGTTGGCGCTCGGCCCCCCGAAGTTTCGGGGAGAAATTCTCCCCCATCCCTACAGGATTTCCTCTTTTCACAAGAGAACTCAATGCACTGTAATTTGATAGCTCGTTATAATGATCATTTAGTGCAGGAGACACTGTGGAGGTTGACAATGTCATCTAAAGGACCAGCAAGCTTCCGTGAGTAAACAATCTCAATCGCAGGATAAAAGCTCCATGTGGAAAACCCTATATCTGATTCACTGTTCAGGTCTAGGAGATATGGCAGTATCTACCTCCAAGTAATTTGTGTCTGGGTCATTGGTTGGGGCTTTGACTCAAATAAACAAAAATCCAGCAATAGTGTTGACTGTACTTGCCATCTATGTAGTCTGTACTTTCTTGGTCATTTGGGCCAGAAGAAAAGATAGAACTGATACGCTAAGCAAAGACAGCTTCATAGTTTTGCCAAGCAGCATCCCTTTTGAGAAAAGTAAAGTTCAAGGTTTACCCTATACATCGGCACTTGCTATGGAGCAGGAACATCTTTGGAAGCTGGTAGGCCAAAACAGTGTCACTGATAAACATCAGCTAAAGTACCAGGAATGATCAATTCAAGGAGCTGTCGATAATCTTCTTCTGGCAACCAAGAATGACATAGCACAGCGGTGGCCAACCTTTTTGATATGTCAAGTCCACAATATGAATACCACAGTACACATGCCGCTTTCTGTGCCTTGGTGTGGTTTTACTTCAAGTCTGTGGAGCGGTGGCAGGGGAGGAAGAGAATGTATAGGCAGCAGCAGAACATGGTAGAAGCTGGCCAGAGTACAGAGCTGACTATACCATAACCAGCATTATAGGCCCTCCTCCTGGTCCTGTTCAGGAGTTCCCCAAGCCCCACTCCCTATTTCCTTTGCCTCTTGTGGCCCAGTACAAAGAGACACTGAGTCCTTTCAAACCTGGCAAAATAATGGAGATCCTTCCCCTGCCTTGTAAATAAGCAGAGTCCAAAGTAGAAACTATGGGTATTAAATAGTCCTAGATATTTACATATAATAATAATAATAATAATAATAATAATAATAATAATAATAATAATAATAATAGAATGATGGCCTAATGGAAAAGTCATTTCTTTTTACTGACTTTTTAAAAAAAGTTCTTTTTACTTTTTGGTATATCTCTCCAAATGTACCAAATCAGTTACAATATGCTGGGCCTGGATGCCTTGTTGAAGACTGTCTCTGAGCACATGCAAAGTTCCTAATTCTAGTAGGCACCTCTAACTTGAGCTTGAGCAGGTTGCAAGTGCCCATTGCCCTACTGGCCCAAACATGCTAGAACCTCTGTGGATAAAGAAGCTAAGCAGGCCTGGACCTGGGTAGCACAGGTGATCCCAAGTGCCACAGACACTCCTTGAACAGCTTAGTTTTGGCATTTTCCACAGGGGAAATCCAAGCATGTTGGCCTGCCAAGAGGCTGTGGGATGGGGAGCAGAGATGCTGGAAATGACATGCTCCAGGCTGCATGGGTTATTTCCATGACATTGGTCATAGAGACACCTCAGGCTTTCACCATAATTCAGTTTTGAAGACATGGAAGTTCAGTGAAGCCTCCAGATCATATACAAATGAGGCCATTTTATAGACAGAAATGGCAGACATGAAAATAAACATGAGTTTTTTTAGTAGCATCGAAGCATTTGGACTCCTGGTTGAAACTATTCCCAAGTCCATAGACAGGCAATACCTTCATTAGGACTGACCAAATATGCACAAAATTGTGGCTGAGCTTTTGAGAACTCTCTATTGGCAAGTTGATATGAAAAGCAGGTGGCAGGGGAGGGGCTTGATGCTGAAGTCATAAAGTCTGCATGGTCAAGTCTTAAGATGGAATGGAAGAAGAATCAAATACTTAAATGGATTAGGCTCAGTCTAAATGGATTAGGCATCATGCAGATGTCAGTGTACACCTTGGATTGATGGGACAAACAAACACGTAATGGCTGATTCCCCCATTTTTAAAAACATGAAATCCAGGAGATACTTGGATTTCTCATGTACATTCTTAGGGAAAACAATTAAGAACAAAAGAAGAGCCAAATTGGATCAAACCAAGTGTCCATTCTAGTCCAGCATTCTGTTCACACAGTGGTCAACCAGCTGCCCAGGGGAAACCCACAAGCAGGACACGAGCGCAGCAGCACTGTCCCGCCTATGGTTCCCAGCAATTGGTGCACATAGGCAGTCTGCCTCTGATACTGGAGGTAGCATATGGCCATCGGGACTAGTAGCCATGGATAGGCTAGCTTGTTATTTGTTGTATAAGGCACAGTTGTGTGTACAGAAAGAAAGCAGTCTCCAAGGCGGCCTTGAATTTCAAATCCCTTATCCACTTGCGCTACCAGCATCCTGGCTTGTACCGGAAAGAGATGGCTGGCTTTAACTTACAAATGAGGGATGGGGGCAGATGGCGGGGTGGGGGTGGGGGGAAGAAAGGATATTATATCCACTTTCAAAGTCTAAAATGTCTAAAATAAAAGAAAGATAAGAAACAAATACTAACCTGAACTACTCTGGGAATGATTTAGGTATAGTAGTCTGTGGAATAATCTGCTGGTGGGAATGACACTAAGGGCATCTCTACACCAGCCTAAAATCCTGCATTTAGAACAGGGCTTTCTGCTTCCGTTTTAAATGCAGGATCACAACGACTTCCTTTTTTATGTATTTCCTTTTCCCCCACCCCCTTCCCCCTCTTTCTCCCTGTATCTGAGTCTTCCGTTATCTTTCATTGCTTTCACTCCTCTTCTTGCCGCTTTCCCTCTTTTCATGGAGGGAACTGAAGCAGAACACAACGGGGTAATTTGATAGCTCATTATCTGCGATCTATTTCAAAATGGAACACAGGGCATTTAGTGCGGGAGATGCCCTGGAGGGTCACGGCAGGGTCACGGCCTCCGTGTAAAGAGCCCACAAACTTCCCTGAAGGAGCAATCTCAATCGTGGGATAAAAGCTCCATGTGAAGCCCTTAGTTGGTTGCATAAATGTTTTCCATCTATACTATTACCTCACCACTTTTGTGTGTGCGAACTGGCAGTCATAAAAATGCTGTGTACCTGAAGTATTACCATCATCACTACTAATAATCTTAGCCCATCTTGATGATGTAAACACTCTGAGAAGAGTCAGCATTATCACCATGGCTATAACTCTTGTCAAAAATAAAAAAGGATAAACACATTTCATTGGAGGCTGGTTTTCTAACTTTCGGGGCCATTGTGTGAGCTTGAAAGAACTCCCAATATAATGTTGAGTGGACAGAGAGAAGAATTCAGGAGCAAGAGATGTCTTTTTTGCTGCTTGAACTCCCCGCTCAGCCCTCCACAGCAACTGCCTCTCTCAGCTAACTGCCACCTGGCCTCAAGCCCATGGGGGCTTAGGTGTCAGCTGTGAGCCGGACAGTGCTGTACCAACTCCATCTGATACAGCAGCTGCGCCCCTATCTTCCCAACTATCCACTCCCATCGGTAGTACCCCTGGTCACCTCTCGTCTAGACTACTGTAATGCGCTCTCTGTGGGGTTACCCTTGAAGACGGTTTGGAAGCTGCAGCTGGTGCAGAACGCAGCGGCTCGTCTGATTAAAGGCAGCTGCTGGCGTGATCACATACTCTGGTACTGAAGGAGTTGCACTGGCTACCAGTTGTTTTCTGGGCCAAATACAAGGTGTTGTTTTTGACCTTTAAAACCCTATACAGTTCCAGCCCAGCCTATCTCAAGGAGCGCCTCCAGCAACACCAGACAGGCTGCTCAACAAGATCAGCCTTGGATGGCTTTCTCTCTGTCCCATCAGCAAGGACAGCTAGGCTGGTGAGGACGAGGGAGAGGGCCTTCTCTGTGGTGGCCCCCACTCTGTGGAACTCCCTCCCTAAGGAACTCCGCCATGCCCCCTCTTTAATGAGCTTCCACCACACATTGAAAACGTGGTTGTTCAGGCTAGGGGTGTACAGATTCCCCACCATCTGTTCCTGCTGATCGCATGTGCCCATAGACTTATACGCAAAATAGAGTGGTGAATCTTGTGTATAAGCCTATGGACACATAGACTTATACACAAGATTCATGACTCTATTTGCGTATAAGTCTATGGGCACTCCCCACCCCCGGTCGCCTTTTTTTTTTAAGACATTTTTTGTAAAGGCAATCGGCAGGGACAGGGAGGAGGTGAACAGCTCTGGCTGGAAGAAGCAGCCGAGTGCCGTTCCGCCTCCAGTCTTCCTGGAGCAGAGGTAAGTAGTCCTGATCTGCTGCGGATTCCTGAGGCCGGATTCTTTGGATCCGCAGCAGGTTTCTCTGACATCCCTAGTACAGGCAGGCATTTGGGGTGGGTTAGGGTATTTTTAGAAATACGATGTTTTAATGTGTAATTTTACTGTTTTATATTGTTGTACTGTTGTGCATCACCCAGAGTGGCTGGGTGGCCGGCCAGATGGGCAATTAAGAAATTTAATAATTTACTTTACTTTACTTTAATTTTAACTTAAGATTGACTCCTTTACACATGGTTTTTTTTTCCTGGGGTTTTTCTTTCTCTACCTTTCTATATGTTCCATTACACAACCACTAGGTGGTGGTGTGGTATAGCAGAATTGTGCAAATACACAAGGGTTGTATAACACCAATCAGAAAAGTATTAGACTTTCCTTGTTAGGAAAAAGAATGTGATAATTACTGCAAAGCATGGGAGAGGCCCTGGAGGAGTAGGATGTTGTGTAAAGCAGTGGTCCCCAACCTTTTTGGGACCAGGGACCAGTCCGTGAAAGACAATTTTTCCACGGACTGGGGGGGGGATGGGACCAGGCCGCAGTAGGGGTGTAGGAACCCCCCTTTCCTTGGGTCCGCAGGGGGGGCAATCCATCCCTCCCCCCCCCAGAATCGTTGTAGGCCCTGGACTTGCTGCGGAGCTGCCGGCCGGCTCTGGCCGGGGGAGGACTTCCAGCTGCTGGGACGCAAATGGCATCCGCTATGCGGACGCCATTTACATCCCTGTTCTTTGCAGTAATAGGCTATTACTGAAAAGAACAAGGCTGGTGCCACCCGGCAGCTCTGCAGACTCGCCGCGCAGCGGAGCCAGCCAGGACCGGCAAGGATTCTGGGGTGAGGGTGAGGGACGGATCACCTCCCCCCCCACGGACCCAAGGTAAGGGGGGATTCCCACACCCCTACTACAGCCCAGTCCCTAACAGGCCACAGACCGGTACCGGTCCGCGGCCCGGGGTTTGGGGACCCCTGGTGTAAAGGACCTGAATCACGAGCCCACAATAAAAGCCTCTCTAGAAAGGTTCCAGGACGAATAGTGCTTTGGGTATCCTTTGGTATTTCTTCAGCATACGCCAACTGGCAAGAACACTATTGAAAGGAAATGCAACTTACTCCATGTAATTATCTTACTCAGAAAGAAATATAATTTTCAGAGGGGTTTCTGTGGTGCTATTACATGGGTGTGAGTGGAAAATATAACGTTCTGTCAGCATTCTTCATTTTAAGTCCTGCTAGGTGGTATGTGTGACATAGACCTCCACAAATTATAAGAACTTAGCCCCATTTACACTGCCGGTGTTGTTGAATCAACACAAAATGGGTTGGGATTGGAAGCAGGATTGCAATAGCATTACCTGGCTCTTCCAAACAGAGCTTCTGCACACAGATGTTGTATGTATGTACCCTTTGTCTGTGCAATTGGAAGATTACTGTTTTGTGCTCCCCCTTCCTTGAGTGGTTTGAAGTTCAGGGCAGCTTTCCCAGGGTCTCTCTCCTTCTGGAAGAGAGCAAAGTAGGGCCAAACTAGACATGATGCTAAATGTGTCACTTGCAATCTCATCCGTTAAAATAAATGCATGAAAAAGAGCAGGCGCAGAGGCCTGATTTTCATCAGAACTGCTGTGTGTGAGGAGCTTTAACCCTTTCCTCCCCTGCTGGAGCCCCAACAAAAATGCCCCGTTTGTCCCCCAGTCCTGCCATTAGCTCTGGAATAGGAGCCTCCATCGGTGCCAGTGAAGGTTTCCCTCCTGCGCTAATGGCAGGTGCTGTGTATGTCTGGGGGGTGATTTTAATCTGCAGCAGTCTTGATAAGGGTTAAACCTCCATTGCAGTTCCAGTGAAAATCCTGCGCGCCTGTGTCTGCTGTTAATTTTTTTTTTCAGCTTAGAAAGGTTAGCCTCATGTCTAGTGTTGCCCTCAGGGTGTCTTTGTAATAATTGGTTTATTTACCAATGTGTAAGCTGAGCAGCCAGGCTGGGGGCAGAGAAAGAAGCAAACTGCTTCTATTCAGGAACCTCAAAGCGACACAGCCTGCCAACTTTAAATTTTCACTGCTCTCTCCCCCTTTTCTGGCAATGTTCCACAAAACCAGGTCCCCACTCTATGTCATCCTGTAGGAGGGTCTGACACAATGTTCACTCCAAGGCAGCTTTCTGGACAAAGAGCACAATAGCTCATCCATGTACAAGCCACAACAAACCGAAGGGGCGAGACACTTTGCATGATGGACAACATGGCTGCTATAATAACACTTTAACAACCCTTCCTGAGTTTCCCTGGGATTGCTCTAAACCATATGAGAATCGTAAATATTGTTTTCCACAGCAGTCAGAACTGACCCTACTGTTTCCCTCTGCTACTTCTTTCTAGGTTCTACCAGCGTACAGTGTGATATCCATGGACGGTGCCACTGCAAACCTGGTGTGACAGGTGATAAATGTGACCAATGCCAGCACAATTTCCATTCTTTCTCGGAGGCGGGCTGCACACCAGCTGGGCAAATACAGTAAGTGCCATCAGGTTGCTGGAGCAGTTAGAAAAGAAAAAAGAGCTTTTGCGAGTATAACTAAGGCATCTATCCAAACAGCAGATCACGTAGTAAGATGACATCTATCATGTGCAGAGAGGTATTTTTATATGGGGGAACATATAAACATATGCATTCCCCACAGTGGTTGTTAGAAGTGGTGCAGACTGCATGTGGGGAACTGCATTATTAAACCGTCCTGCTTCTAGAGGGACTACATGTTTGAATGTTCCCCATTTAAAAAAAAAAAGAAACAAAACCTCCCTGTATGTAGAAAACTAGATGTCGGGGGCCCCATCTGCACAGGGCATTTACTCTGGTCCTACTGTGCCCCCAAGCTTATCACAGCACATGACACATACCCTGCTCCGTAGCTAGCACAGTTTTTCATGCCATAAATTCTGCCTTTTTGCCAACTCATTTTGTGACAGATTTTCTTGTCACGGCGGCTTCAGTGCCGTTTGGGAGTCTGTGTGACCTGAACAGGCTTCACCGTGGGCTGCTTTGCAGAAAGGAAGGCTGCATCCGCCGAGAAAGGGTGGGCACAAGGAAAGGAGAGGAGTGGGCTAAACATGTCTACTCTGAAGTAACTCATTGCCTTCAATTACACTTCACTGAGCACAGAAGTGGGGCGGGGTAGGGAGAATTCCTTTGCCTTCGGTTTCAAATCTCTGCTCATCCGTAACACCGTAATGAGTTTAAAACCTGATTGCCCTCAATTAGACAGGGTGGACACAAGGAGAGGAAGGGGCTAAACATGTCTACTCGGAAGTAATTTATTGGCTTCAATTGCACTTCACGGTGCACAGGAGCAGGGAGGGGGGCAGGGAGCAAGCCTCTGTTCATTCGCTGCACCACACCTTCAAAGTTGATGATGTTCTGTTCTACTCGTGGGACTCTGCCCACCCAACCAATGTGGTTTCTGGTGCCATTTGCCTCATGCAAGCCTGGTGTTGTGTGTTTTTTTTTTTAATGTATGCACTTCTCTACTGGCTACCTATGCCACGGTAGGAGCAAATTCGAATTCGTGAAAAACTGTCATTAAACTGAATCACATCATAAAGTGTCTCCGCGTAGATAGGGCCAGGGAGAAAGTTTCTCTCTGACACGCTATTTTTCTTTGTGCATAGAGTTTTTCCTGTGGGGGAGGACTCAATCCTGGCCCTGCACAAGCGCCTTTTGAAGTGGTATAATCCAGGAACAGTTTGTGCATGTGATCTGTTGATTGTGTGATGTGGCAAGTGATGCCTGAGGAATTCCATCTTTGCAAATTCCAGTGTGAACTGACCTGATCTGCACCTCCTGGACTAACGTATAAATTGGAACATAGCTACCCACTGTACTTCCCTAATGCTGGAATGCAAATTTGGCTCAAAACACATATCAGATTAAATTATTAATGTGTATTTTGAGAGAAAATAGATCTAGAAATGCATATTTTGAGAGAAGCGACATTTAAAAATAGGTATTTGATAGGTATTTAAATACACTTTTTAAAAATCGCAGATTAATACGGAAATGGGACAGGCGGACTTATGAGTGAACATGTGCAAAAGTGGCATGAACCAGACATAGACAGATCTCTCCATTCCTAGGGGTAGCCCTAAATCTTATGGGTGCCCCCGCTGAATGAAGTGAGGTAGGTGGCTACTAAGGAGAGGGCCTTTTCAGCTGTGGCACCCCGATTGTGGAATGACCACCCCAGAGAGGCTCACCTGGCACCTACATTGTGGGCTTTTCAGTTCCAGGTGAAGACCCTTTTATTTTCCCGGGCTTTTTAACCAGTCGGTTTAAAAAATTGTGTTAGTGTGTTTTTAGTTCTTTGCACTGCTGCTGGCTTTTATCTTGATTACTACTTTGGTTTTATTCTGTGTTAAACTTGTGGTTTTTATATTATGTTTTACTGTGCTATTGTGTTTTATGGTTTATCCTCTGTCTTATAAACCATCCAGAGAGCTTTGTCTAATGGGTAGTATAGCAATGTAATACATAAATAACATAAATTAGTACTATTTGGAAAGGAAGACTACTTCTGGTTTTTTTTTCCCTCCCCAAAACCTAGTCACTTCTGGGATAAGGGAAGTACTTCCAATCTTCTCTCCAATCAGAAACAGAAGCCTTCTTTTAGAAACCTTTGCTTGTTGATCCTCATGTGAATCATTATTTCCCAGTTTGAAAATGTTTTTTCATTTTTCTCAGGATCTCTGGGTGTGATTGCGATCCTGCGGGAAGCGCAGGGCAATGTATTTCAGGACGTTGCATCTGCAAGGTGGCAGTTGCAGGAGATCGATGTGACAGGTGTGTGCACACAAGTTCCTATGGCTAAAGGCTTTTGCTTTTGTTTTGCTCAAAGATGGCATCATCAAGGAATCCACTCAGCGGCTCAAACTGTCATTTCTTTTAGCACATAAACCCACAGAAAAATGTAGCTTTCTCTCTGAGTCTTTAGTAATCAAAGCTATGTGGATCAGGGTCACTGTGCAAGCATGGAATATATAGTGTATATATATAGTATATAGTGTTATATAGTATATATATAGTATATAGTGTTAGTATTTTGGATGCCTTCAGTTTCCACTAAGGAAGAGATGTGGTTTCAGAAATATTTGGAAATGTAGACCTGTAATGTCTGCAGGGCCTGAGGCGGAGCAGCAGGTGACACCCCCCATATCCATCCAGGTCAATCATAGAATAAATAGTAGGGTTGGAAGGGGCCTACAAGACCATCGAGTCCAACCCCCAGGTGCATAGTACCCCAAACCAGCCAAGTTATTTTGGCATATGAAGCAGAAAAATCCACAAGTACCTCTTCCCAGCCCTGGCAGTAAAAATACAATTATAACAAATTAAATACCTAACAATTTGCTGCCCTTTCATGACACCCAAAATCTGCTGTATGAGGCAGCTGCCTCACTTTGTCTAATAATAGGGCCAGCCCTACATGCCTGACTGGACAGAGAACTCCCAGGGGCCAAGAAGAGGGTTTTCAATCCCTATATAACATTATGATCTTCTGCTATCATTGCTACTCTTTCCTACCTATATACCTCTACTGCCCACCTATTCTCAATCTCTTTTCCATTCCTGCTTTTCCATCCCAAACTTGCCCTTTGCTGCCTCTGTCTTTCTGTTAATTAAAGAACCAAAACAAACATGTGTATATTCTTAAATACAAAACACAAAGCAGTAAGAGTATAACACAACATTAGAGAACAAATTAAACAATCACCACCACCGAAACCTGCCAAAATCCTTTGAAAACCTGAATCACACAGCCAACTAAATTGTGCTAAGCACTGAAAGATTACATAAAATGTAGCATATTTGCATAAAGAGTTCTAAATACAACGTTTGTATTTCCTTTTTTGTGCAATTTGGACCTGGTATTCCTCAGAGGGCACGTGACCACAGTACTATCTGGCAATCACCAGTGCCTTTTGACTCCAGTAAGGATGGATGTTCAGAGTGCCCGATCCTTTGAGATTGCTATTATTGACCATAAAGCTTTTGCCTCCAAGGCTCTCTGCTTGCATTTTGTTCCTCTTGGAGAGTGAGAGCTTCTCTACATTAAGCCAAAAAACCACATCCTTACTGGGGCTTTCTACTTTCGGGTTCTTTGAGGGATTGCAATGGCTCTTTTACATGGCGGACACATGATTTGAATTGAGGAAAGTCTTAGTAAGTTCTACATGTTTTTGTGTGTTTCAGTTTACAGCCACTAGATGGTGCTGCCATTATCATGCATTATAATGCTACATCGGCATTTCACACAGCCAATAGATTGGAATAACATCCCTTTTCACATTATCTCCAATATTTTTGAAAGCGGAATAAACGGGGGGAAAGTGAGGAAGATATCCTGGAGGCTGACGATGTCATGTAAATGACCCACTAACTTCCATGAGTGACCAATCATGAGCGTGCAATAAATTGCTCGTGTAGAGAAGCTCTGAGAGATGCTGAATAGCTGATCATAAACAGCATAGCCTGCTGATGACACAGAAATGTGTTTTATATATTTTTATTATATTTATATCCCACCTTTCCTCCAGGGGAGCTCAAGGCATGTACATCCCCCCCCTCCATTTCATCCTGTGAGGTAGGTTAAGGCTGAGATAAAATGACTGGCCCAGTGAGTTTCATGGCTGAGTGGGGATTTCTACTTGGCTCCCCCAATCCTAGGGTAACACTCCAACCACTGCACCACACCAGCTCTCTAAGAGTTGGAATGGTTAATTTAGTTGTACACCTGAATAGGTTATGTGTGAATGAGAGAAGCAGGTTTGTGAGCTGTTTGTGTATCTGACATGCACAGTTGCCAGGATAGAACTGCACATGATCAGAAATGCAGAGCTACGGACAAAAAAGTCAGCATTGTTGGCTGGCAGGAGTGTGGAAATGCTCCATATGGTGACTTCTGGGTATAAGGTAAGTTGAACTATATATTATGAAGGGGAAGGAGGGAAACTGACACGAGGCTGCCATGTTTCTGATAATGTGTCATTCTGCTCTTAGAAAGCTGGGATTTACTGTAGTTCCTACTTGTCTTGAATGTTCTCATGGTGTTGTGACCAGGTCTGTTGCCATGTAAGCAATGAAACCGCCCTTAATCTAGTCACTTGCTAAGCCAATAGTCCTAGGACAGGACATCCTGCATCCAAGGTATCTTTGATCAGTTCTTGCCCAACCTTTTCTTTAAAATCCTGAGGATGTTTCTATAACCTCTTTGGGCAGCCTACATGCATGCAATGGATTGAATTCTACTGAAGAGGCCAAGAGCAACCAATGCCTGCCAAACCTTTGTGTCACTAACAAAGTGTGCCCCAGGCTGAACTGCTTGCCAGAGACAGACCCAGCATTGTTTGTGTTCAGGAGAGAGGGGAACTCTTGCTAATTACGGCTCTTTGAGAGCTGAGCCATGTCAGAGCAGGTGAAGCTACATGGTGATATCCAATCCAGACCTATCTTAAATCTTGGGTACATTTTGTACCTTTTAGACCAGACACTACACCCTTCTCTGAGACATGTATGGGCAGAAGGCTCTTTGGGAGCCTGTCCTTGATACAGAGACTCACACACGGCCTTCAAAGGGCTTCCATGTGTGAGCTAGGTTATCTAATTCCATCAGGCTCTGGCATCCTTTGAAAGTGTACACATTCATTTCAGGTAATCCAAAGACCAGGGATCTTTGCATCTGCATGTCTGTGATTGTGCTACAAAGGATGATATGAGTTCTTTGCAGAATCTCAGATGTTTTGTTTTCCTCCTGAAAGCAAAGCATACAAATTTTCTTGGTAGATCATATCAGCATTCCGTTTCCAATAGCAGTCAGCCAGGTGCCTGCTGAAGGCTAACACAGGCAGGGCATGAAGGTGGCTGATGACTCACCCCTCTTATTTCTCCGAATCATCACATAACTTATACCACATCTGAATGTAGAATTTCAATTTAGCTCTCGTGTCTAATCACTGTTGATAGAGCTCCTCCATGCACTTATGGCTGTTTTACGCTGTGCGTTTAAAATGTGTACTTAACATGTTCATGTACTACACTTAACATGTTCCTAGCCCTTATGCTGAGGTCTCACACAACCAAAATGGCACATATATAGGCTGTGCTGAGCTTAGTACCCTACTGCTCAAATCCACATTTTTACCAGATCGTAGCCCAGACTAAAATCCAATTTCTGTGCATTCTGGACTGCCTCTGTGTGCAGTGAGTGACACTAAGCTATTCTATCACAGCAGATGAGGCCAAGATGTCTGGAATGGAAATATGTCACCTTTCTATGCAGCTATGAATGCACAAGAGAACGATCATATGATGTGTTGATTTCTTTCTCACACAGCTGCAGGAAGGGCTATTATAACCTAGATGCAGGAAATCCGGAGGGCTGTTCTCGATGTTTCTGTTATGGACACTCACCTACATGCTCTAGTGCGGAAAATTATAGCATCCATAAAATCACCTCTACTTTCGGGCAAGGTAAAAACTTCCCTTTGGTTTGCCTCTTCCTTTATGCATGATCACCACTTTTGATGTTACTCTGTTGCCATTCTGATTGCCAATATTCAGCATATAGGGCTTGCACCATAGTGATGCAGGGGTAGACTGATGGCTATACAGTAACTACAGTATTTGGGGCAGTAGGGATCTCAGTATCAGTTGCTGAGGGACATGAGTGGGAGGTTGCTGTTGCACACTTGGCCTGCTCGTGGACTTCCCATAGACATCCTGTGGCCGCTGTGGGCACAGAATGCTGGACTAGAGAGGCCTTTGGTCTGATCTAGCATGGCTCTTCTTAATTCTTATGTGAATCCAGTGTGAGGGGACAGGGCCGGCCCTAGGATAAATAGCGCCCTGGGCGAGGGGTGCCTTCGGTGTCCCCCTTCTTGTAGTCAGCTTTGCAGGGCCACCCAGAGGATTTATGGGGCCTGGTGCAGGTGTGACGTCCATCCAGAATGACATGGCTCAAAACCTTGGTCTCTCAGCCACTGTGCTACAGCTTGCACAAGCCAGAGCTCAAAAAGCCACGTTCTGAGCAGTGGCAGTGCACTATGCAACACAGCAGAACTAACACAGGTAGTTTTTGTTTTGTAGCTGTTCCTATCTTTGGGTAAACATTCGGTATTGTAGAATATCCATGATTTTTATCTTTAAAAATAATAAAGAAAAAATATGAATAAAAAGGTATTCAGCTGACCTCTTACAGGTGATTTTATCATTATTTATTTTATCTATTTATTTTATCTATTTTATAATTATTTATATAGTGCTTATAGTGTTTACAGTATTTGAAGTGCTAAGTGCTTGGTAATGTTGCCTCAAAGTAAAGCTGATTTTTACCTAGTGCTAATGATATCAAAGTGGAAACTGAAAAAGAAACATACTTTAAAGCTAACTGAAGGAAGATCATTTTTGTAGTTAGCACACAAACAACCTGTAGAACCTTGAAAGACAGGTTATAGACACTTGCTTTTCGCCACCCTAGCTCACTGCAGACAGTACATTAAAAAAATCACAGCCACCCAGTTCAGCTTGGCACCCCCCTCAGCTCGGTGCCCCGGGCCACCGCCCAGCTCGCCCACCCCTAAGGCCGGCCCTGTGAGGGGGAATGAGCCTTGCAGGTGCCCTGCTTTCTTTCCTCAGGTAAATGGACATCTGAGCCAGCCAACGTCTGGGTCTATCAGTACCCAGAATGATTCATCCCCCTCTTTCAGTCTGGGCCTAGATCAAGAGTTCGTGGAGGGGCCAAATGCAGACAGCATGTTAATATTCAGCTGGGTCAGATGTTACCAGAGAGAGGGGGCAAGAGGTCACATGAGCTTGAGCCACCAACTCAGACCTAGCTGAAAAAGTAATGGCTAACCAGGCCTCTGGTGAGATTCAGTTGTTAGCAAAATCCTCCCTTGCCATTCAGACAAACCTTTTCATTCCACCAACATATTTGGCATAACATCCCCTCCTATTATTTGCTTGCATTTTACTGAAGTGCTCTTTGAGGTTCAAGTGAGCTTTCAAGGCTCTCCCTCACTTTTCAGGCACGCCCACAACAACAGAGTGTTAATTGTTTTGATTTCTTTAAAACAAAACATCAGAGCGTTGCCTAGGCTTTATACAGATTTTATCACCAGATTTTAACTGATAAGTTCATTTGCTAATAATTAGGATTAGAGATTTTTAAAAATATATGTATGTAATTCTACTGAAGCTAAAGGTCAAACCTAGCTGCCACCATCCTATCTAGTTTGGCTCTAATCTAGCAGGAAAAGCATCTGCTTTGGAGTTTCACATAAGCATCACCCACATCTTCCCAGAAAGTACAACTGATAGAATGCAAGATGCACCAAGGAGGGTCTCAGATGAAATGGGTCCTTGGTCTCAAAAAGGGCTATTGGCTCATTAAAAAATGGAGCTGACCTGTTTATTAGACACAGTTATGAGCCAGTAAGGAATGTCATATGGCCAGGTACACGATAAAATTGTCTTAAACCTTTGAACTTGGACAGGACAGGAAACCAGGGGCTCATCTGCACCAGGCTTTTACTCTGGTTCTGCTCCATCCCCAAGTCACTCATGTCAGATGGCGTATGCCCCTCTCTGTAGCTCATGCGGTGTTTCTTGCCCTAAATCCGTTTAAAAAACAAACAAACTCTAGTTGTGGTGGGTTTTCCAGTCACAGTGGCTTCAGTGCAGTTTGGGAACTCAGCTGGCTTCAGTGCAGGCTGGTGGAAGCAGTGCTAATTTGTGGAAGGGAAGAGTTGCATGGGCAGGGACTTATGTCTACTCGGAAGTAACTCGTTGCCTTGGGGATGGGAGTCAGCCCTGCTGCCTGCCCCTTTAACTATTCACTGAGCACAGGAGTGGGGAGCGGCTTTGAAAGGATGCTGTTTCGACCCTGCGCTCAGTCGCTGCCTGTCCCTCTAAGTATTCTCTGAGCAGGTGTGGGGAGGGAAGCATACTGAGGCTGTTAAGTATGGAAGTGCAAAGGTATGCAGAGCCTCACTGATTTTAAAAGCTTCACTGAGCCCGGAGAGGGGGCGGAGAGCACGCCTCCTCACTTCCCCGCACCTCACTCCCTGCACCTATGACGGCCAGTTCTACTTGTTTGCCCCATGCAAACAGATTTTTTTAAATGTATACACTGCATTACTGGCTACAGTTTGCCCAGGAGGAGCCAACCCGATTTAATGAAAAACCGTATTTAAATGGAACTGCCTCAAAACCCATTTCCATGTACATTGGCTCCAGGACAAAAAGACACAACTAGTTTCTCACAGCCTTGGTTACACTTCTGGGTTTTTAATTGATGGGATCTGCTATCATAAGATGCAGTGGTACCATTGCCTTGCCTAACACACCTTACGGCATGGACACATGTCTACTTTTCTGCTAGAAAATGGTTCCACTAATATTAAGAAATGGTAAAACAGTTGGGAAATGGCAAAGCCATTGAATCATTGATTGAGAAAAGTCATAATGTAAAGGCAGAAGGCAAATGGATCTGGGGCTCTTTGCAGAGTGCAAAAATACCTACTGCTGGCCTTGGGTCAACTGAGAGCCAGTTTATACAATCAGCAAATTTAGAATAGTTTTTCTAAAACTAGTTTTTCTAGTATCAGATTTTTTTTTTTCCAGGAGATGAAGGTGGAATAATAGAAGCATTGTTTTGTGTGGTGGACGCACTCATGTCTTTTGTCCCATGGCCATGTCCCATGGCCAAAAAGACATGGCCCATGTCTTTTTGTCCCATGGCCATCTTGGGTCCAACAGGACTTGCAGGCTTCTGAAACATTATAAAAACCTGTCAGCATAGATGATAGGGATGAGAGTACACATACCATAGACAATAATGGCTCTGAAAAATGATTGTGTTTTTGCAGCTCTGGAGTGCATAACTTCATGCTGCAGGTGAAGGCTGCACATTTGAATGCTTCTGAAAAAAGCCCCTTGCACACAGGAAACTCTGGCAGGTACCAGAGGGTAGCACTGGGAGAGGAGGTTTCGGACCTGTGGCCACTCACTTGTGGGGTGCCACAGGGTTCCATCCTCTCCCCCATGCTATTTAACATCTATGTGAAGCCACTGGGGGCTATCATCAGGAGGTTTGAGGTGCGGTGTCATCAGTATGCAGATGACACACAGCTCTACCTCTCGTTTAAATCTTCACCAAGGTTGGCGGTAGGTTTGGCTGTCCAAATGTCTGGAGACGGTGAGTGGCTGGATGGGGAGGGATAAGCTGAAGCTGAACCCTGACAAGACCGAGGTACTTTTGGTGGGAGACAAGAGGAGGCTAGGGGATGTTGACCTGGTGCTGAATGGGGTACGGCTACCCTTGAAAGACCAGGTCCGCAGCCTGGGGGTCATTTTGGACTCCCAGCTGTCCATGGAGGCTCAGGTGTCAGCTGTGAGCCAGACAGCGCTGTATCAATTCCATCTGATACGGTGGCTGTGCCCCTTCCTTCCCGACCATCTTCTCCCATCGGTAGTACATGCCCTGGTCTCCTCTCATTTAGACTACTGTAATGCGCTCTACGTGGGGTTACCCTTGAAGACGGTTCAGAAGCTGCAGCTCGCCTGATTAAAGGCAGCTGCCGGCAAGATCACATCACTCCAGTGCTGAAGGAGTTGCACTGGTTACCAGTTGTTTTCCGGGCAAGATTCAAGGTGTTGGTTTTGACCTTTAAAACCCTATATGGTTCCGGCCCAGCCTATCTTAAGGAGTGCCTCCAGCAACACCAGACAGGCCACTTAACAAGATCAGCCTCGGATGGCCTTCTCTCTGTCTCATCAGCCAGGACAGCTAGACTGGTGGGGACGAGGGAGAGGGCCTTTTCTGTGGTGGCCCCGACTCTGTGGAACTCCCTCCCTAAGGAACTCCATCATGCCCCCTCTTTAATGATCTTCCGTCGTCCATTAAAAACGTGGTTGTTCAAGCAGGCATTTGGGGTGGGTTAGGGTATTTTAGAAAACGTTTTTATTGTAGAATTTTATTGTTTTAAACTGTTTTATTATATGTTGTACATCGCCCAGAGTGGCTGGGTAACCAGCCAGATGGGCGATTAATAAATTTAATAAATAAAATAAACAAAATAAATAAAAAACCCAAGCATATTGGGGACAAGGCTAGGATGACCTCTTTGCCCTGACATACTAGTTTTCTCTGTGTGGGGATTTCCCCCTGCCCCCCCGTGGGGTAGCATTCAGGCGTTCAACACTCACCTGCAGCCTGAGGTACTACAATCCAGGGAAAGCATTACCACTTGATTCTGCTGACTGTAGAAAGAAACAGTTCCTGTGACCTTTTATTGTACAATATAGGAAAGCATATGGCAGCAGTAGTATTGGCATGAGCTAAGAGGGAGGGATGTGAAGGTAATTAGCTATTGGCCATGACTTATTCTTCCCTATGCAACTTTGACTACATAATGTGAATAGAGCAGTTATTGCTTTTCTCCAGTCACATTTCTTGAGTCAGCTGGTGCAGATGGATTGGATGTCCAGCTCTGTTCAATAAGTTATGGTTTCCTTATATTCCAGGTGATGAGGGCTGGCAAGCTCAAGGAAACGGGTCCCCTTTGCACCTCCAATGGTCTTCACATCAAAAGGAAATTTATGTGGCAACAAGAAGGCCAGATCCCATCTATTTTGTGGCTCCGGGTGTGTATTTCCATATCCCATAGTGGAGAGGAGCAACCAACAGGACCATCCAGATAGCTTCAGTATTTGTTATTTACCAATATTGTCACATGTTCTTACCTGTTGTCCCACTTACACATAGCAGATTCCAGCACCTATCTTTGCTGGCATTTGGATGATGCCAAGACTCATGTTAGAATAGGAATTGCTCCTAACTCTGGAGAATTTAAGGGGATGCGGTGGCTTAATGGTTAAGACGCTGAACTGCAGACTGGAAGGTTGGCAGGACAGCAGTTCGAGACCCGAATGCCGCGTGACGGAGTGAGCTCCCGTCTTCAATCCCAGCTTCTGCCAACCTAGCAGTTCAAAAGCAAGAAATTGCAAGTAGATAAATAGGTACCGCTTCGGCAGGAAAGGTAACAGCGTTCCATGCACCTCGGTGTTCAGTCATGCCGGCCACATGACCACGGAAGCGTCTTCGGACAGCGCTGGCTTTTCGGCTTAGAAATGGAGATGAGCACCACACCCTAGAGTTGGACACGACTGGTTGGGGACACCTTTACCTTTACCTGGAGAATTTGCTTATGTCCTATTTTAAATGTACACTGAAAGTGCCCTACAGTAGTGTAGTTGAGGGAGCACCAGTTGGTGTTTTCCAGAATGCCTCTTCACGGTTTCCTGAATGACATTCTTCAATAGATCCATTCATTTTTCCCCCTTCAGTGAGAAATCCATGGCTGGAGTGTTGCTTTCCTCACGGCTAGAGTATCTACAAGAAAACTCATCTGTGAAGAGATTACCAATAGCTTTAAAAAATAACTTATACGGTTAAGAAGAAAAGCATGAGAGAGCCAGGAGGGCTGTTTTTTCTGTAAGGGATTTTACCATCAAAAGTGACCTCCTTAATACAGAGGGAGCCCAGGACTAGACTGAGTACTAGACTAGTTATTAATATTAACAGTACACACAAACATGCATTATTGAGTAATTAGTCCTGGTGAACAGGGAGGCTAATGCAGCCTTTCCCAACTGGTGCATCCCAGATGTTTTGGACTTCAGCTTCCATCAGCCCCACCCACCATGGTCAGTGGTCAGGAATGCTAGGAGTTGTAGTCCAAAACATTGGGAAGGCACCAGGTTGGAGAAGGCTTGTCTAACAGCATATTTACTTTTCTTGGTGAAAGAACCGACTTTTATAGGCACATAGGAAGCTGCCTTGTCTGAGTCAGTGTCTACTGGCTGGCAGCAGTTCTCTGGGGTTTCAGACAGGAGCCTTCCAGCTTTACCCAGAGATGCCAAAGATGGAACTTCAGTCCTTTTGTGTGCAAAGCATGTGTCCTATTACTGAGCTGTTGCTCTGCCCCAAGGAAACTTTTTGACTAACTAACTTCAGAGCTGTTAAGATGCAGTCTAAACCTGAGTTAGCTAGACATATTTAAATCAAACTGAAATTCAATTAAGTTTTTAATAATTTTTGGTTGATACTAGCTGCTTTGGAAGACAAGCTTCTGTCTGAAAAGCAGGATTAAAATGTAATCAATAAGTAAGCACTTAACCATGCAGTTAGAGGCCACTGAATATCAGTGGGATTTAGGCCATTGATACTGGTAGGTTCCCTTGAAGTCCTCTGTCCTGCTACATTGTCACATGCCTAAGGCTGGTCCAGTCAAAGAAAGCTTGGCAGTGGCACAATTTTATTTGCAAATGTTATCCTTTGATCCCTTGTTTGCTGTGTACTTCCTTTACAGCCAGGTTCCTTGGGAACCAGCAACTGAGTTATGGGCAGACGCTGTCTTTCGATTATCGTGTGAACAGACCTGGACGTCGTCCTTCGCAACATGATGTAGTCTTGGAGGGAGCTGGTTTCAAAGTCACTGCCCCACTCATGCCTAATGGAAGGATGTTGCCTTGTCGAGCCCACAAGACCTACACATTCAGGTAAAATGCTTAGGGCATAAGGGGACCCTCATATGTAAAACCCTGTGCTGCAGCCCCTTAATGATGCAGCAACAACTGAATCAGCGGTTCACACATTCATGCTTGTCCCTCGATTACAATATCAAGTGATAGAAATATGAATGTGAATGCCACAAACAGAGCTTCCATATCATCCAATATCTATCTCTTCGAACAATGAGTCAATTCACACATCCGACTTCCAATCAGCAAGTGTCACAGAACCAAAGGATGAAAACTCAGGTCACATGCATGCATGTTTGAACAAGCTCAGTCAGGCTTTATTTTACAAGAATTAAATTGCTTAGATTTGTGGTTTTCAGACTATGTTCTGGGAAACCCTGGTGTTGCCTGGAAGTTTCCTCAGTGAACTTATGAGTTATGGTGTACAGCAGGGGTAGGCCACCTGGTGCCCTCCAGGTGTTTTGGATTACAACTCCCATAATCCCAGACCATTGGCTGTGCTGGCTGGGGCTTAAAGGAGTTGTAGTCCAAAACATCTGGAGGACACCCCATTGCCTACCCCTGGTGTACAGTTTTCCTCAAAGACAGCTTGGCCAGCACTCCTGAGCTGTGTTTTCATGAGAATGGAAGGAGAAGCTAATGGAGGAGTACCAGATTTTTTTAAAGGAATGGGCCTTGCTGTGAGTAGGGTTCCACAAGCAGGTTCTCCGCACCAGTAAAAATAGCTTCACAGAACATACTTCCTGGTGGGGGTGGGGGTTGGAGTGAACATCATCTGACTGGCAGGGGCTGCTCAACCAATAAGAGAGGCTTCTCCCCCCCCCTTCTCTTTTCCTCTGAAAGTCCAAATGCACTTGCATTTCAGGAGCAAGCCTCACTGAGCACAATGGGAGTTACTTCCAAGTAGACACACATATGCTGGTGCTGGGAAAGAGTGGGGGAGAACACAAAGATGGAAACCAGCCCCCATTTTAACCCACAGGACCTCATTGACCACAATGGGAGTTACTTCTGAGGAGACAGTAATGGGTTTGTTGTGGGAAAGACAGCAGTAAACACAAAAACAGAAACCAGCCCCCATTGTAACCCACAGAATATCTATAAGGAAGCTGTGAAGGAGTTACATCCTAAAGCAATGGATTGAAGCCTCGAGATTGCACTTAATCCCATTTAAGGAATTGGGCTTTGATATGTGGCGTGTCAGTTGAGGGGCTTCTCTGTTATTGCTGTGGTCACTGAGAAGGCAAGCCTCCTTCAGAACAATGGGAGGAAACACCACTTGACTGAGGTCACAGTGAAAGGCACACCCCTGGGCAGGGCTAGCATACCTGAGGTCAATGCGGGGGTTGGGGCACACAGCAACTATACCACGGAGAACCCGACTTAAGGAAAAGAATCGGACTTTAGGCAGTCTCAGGAAATCCGGTCTTTCCCTGATAAGCTCCAGGGTGGCTGCTGGACAGCCATGATGTCATGTATCCCTAATGACCTCAACACGCAGCCGGCTCGGAGTAAATCACAGGTGGAAACACACACACACACCTGATCTTCCCCTGCAATGTGGAGCCACTGGGGCATTGTGGACATGCTAGGGCATACTCTCCGTTCACCCAAAGTGACGTTGAGGCCCAACAGGCCTGGCCAGTGCCCATCATGAACAGAATGTGCCCAATACCTGCCCCAGAATCCTCTGCAATAAACAGGAGTTCCTTGACAAACTAGTCAACATAGAAAATGGTCTCTGAAGGTGGGAAGTTTGAAAATCGATGGTTTTGACCATTGCTTACTAGTGAAGATCCCATTGCTCTTAAACCAAGAGCCTCTCAACCCTTTGAGGGGTGTGTGTGTCCCTTCTCAGGTCATGAAAATAATTTCAGCAGTCTGGATAAAATGCCTAAACCAAAGACGAAGCACACATCAATTCCCGATCCATAAGCCCACTTATTTCTCTTTAACTTATACTAAGTTCGTTGTCTTTCAGTATCACTGTTGTTGTTGCTTAGGCTGTAAGAAGTTCGATTGTGGGGGGAAAGCGGCATTAAGGAAGCATAGATTGCACCCTGGGATTACCGAAGAAGGCAGTGTATTGAAGTCCTAGACAGCTGAGTCTTGTATTTGACCTCATTGATTCTCTGCGATGCATAGGGAGCTGAATTCTACATGCTTTACACTCCCTGTGTTGTTGTTTTCTCTTTCTTACTAGCAGCTCTGGCCTTTTCCTTTGGTCAATAGTACAACAGCAGTGCCTTGTAGTCCTCCAGGCTTTTCTCATTCAGTCCTTGATGTCTTCACTAAGATCGTTTTGCGCATAAGCATGGCTGTGCAGAGGTGTCCCCCCCCCTTATATCCTCCATTTCTTCCATCGTCTCCGATGCACAGGCTGGATGAGCAGCCGAGCAGCAACTGGAGTCCTAGGCTGAGTAGCACAGAGTATCGTGGATTAATCGAGAACCTGACAGCTCTTCGGATCAGAGCCACTTATGGAGACAGTGAGTTGGGAGTAGGATGGTGGAACCTGAGCTAAAGAATGGGTCATGTACTTTTCTTTGGATGGTCTGTTGCTTTGAAATGTCTGTCCTGTCTTATAATGTAAAGGATGCTTGCAAATGTTTAAAACCAGACCATGAAGCAAAAGAAACACATTGAAAAGCAGATGATCACTATCACTCATCTAAAACAGCGGATTTTAAACTCTGACCTTCAGGAAATGCTTTCTACATTCTGCAGCATGTCCTGGGGCAACTGCTCCCATCCTGGTTCTTCTCCCCCACCCCAATGTGTCAGATCACAACTCCCATAATTACCAGCCATCCAGTGGGTATGCTGTCTGGGCATTATGAGAGTTGTAGCCCTGGCACATCTGGATGGGGCTGGTAGGTTGGGGAAAGTTGCAGTAGACTGGGGGAGGGATGGGGAACATGTGGCTCTCCAGATGTTGTTGGCATGCAACTCCCATCATCCCTCACCAGTTTATCAAGAGTATGGTGGAACTGGATTCCTTCCTAATGGACTTTTTCAAGCAACCTAATCCCTGCCCATTCCAATGGCTCGCCACCACAAGTAACCAGGCAAGTTCCTATTTACAATCCTCATATATCCTAATAAACCCTCAGCGAACAGATAAAATGATACAGGCATACTTACACCACAGTTTCAGCTGATTTACTAGTTATTCCCTCTCCGCAGACAACACTGGAAGCAATCTTTCTGTGAAGTGGGAGGGGATGCTAGGGAACTCTAATTTCAGCACCCTCAGCAAACTACAGTACCCAGGATGCTGTGCAGGATGCACTGACAATTAAATGGATATAAAACAAATGTAACTTTGTAGTGCAGATATGCTGTTCCTAGGGAAGTGTGAGAATTTAGTTCAATCCACTTTTTGAGGTGAACTGACCTGAGCCACACCTCTCAGGCTCGCGTGCAACCCTTTGGATGTTGCGCTTTTGCAAATGTTGCATTGCAGTTCTTGCCTCAAAAAATGTACCAAAATACGTATTTGGGGGTGGGTGGGAGTGTTTAGAAATGGTACTTGGAGAGGAAATACACTTAGAAATGTGTATTTTTGTGAGAAAATACTTTCAAAATATTATTTAAATACATCTTTAAAAATGAATGTTCATGCGGGTTTTTAAAAAATTGCAGATGGAGATGAATGCAGAAACTGGACTTAGGGATGAACTCATGTAAAACTGACACAGACCAGGAATAGACTGATCCATCTATCTGTAGGCCTACTCCCCAGAGAGCTGCTCCTTTCTGAGTTAGACATGTCCCAGCTGGAATTCTGGAATGCCCGGTATTTGTCATGTTATCTTCTCGGGAGTATTCACTGCATGTACTTTCTGTTCATTCAGGCACTGGGCACCTCAGTAATGTCGTCCTGGTTTCGGCACGGCCCACAGCTGGCACTCCAGCCCCCTGGGTGGAACGATGCGTATGTCCAGCTGGATACCAGGGGCAGTTCTGCGAGAACTGTGCTCCAGGGTATAAGAGAGAGAATTATGTTAGACTCGGGGCTCTCAGCAACTGTGTGCTGTGCAACTGCCAGGGAGGAGGAATCTGTGATCCAGAGACTGGTATGGAAATCCACAAAGGAGATATAATTGTGGACAGATTGTATTTTGTTTTTATTTGTGTAGGCAACAATCTGGCCTCTAATATTAAAAATCAAATCAAATAGCTAACCTAGGGATTGTTTACACAGTGATCCACCCAGGGATCCTGTCTATGGGATGGAGGGGTGGGCATGACAGCACCTTTCCCCTACTACTAGGGATGTTGGAGAAGTCCGCAATGGATCAAAATTACACTGGATTTCTATTAATCCATCCCACAGAATCTGCAGAGTACCAGCTTTTTAGAGCCATGTGGATTCTGTGGCCTTGCGGACTGTTTTTTAAACTTTCCATAATTGTATGCAATTTTGGTCATGTTGTTGTTTATTCGTTCAGTCGCTTCCGACTCTTCGTGACTTCATGGACCAGCCCACGCCAGAGCTTTCTGTCGGCCGTCGCCACCCTCAGCTCCCCCAAGGTCGAGTCCGTCACCTCCAGAATATCATCCATCCATCTTGCCCTTGGTCGGCCCCTCTTCCTTTTGTCTTCCACTTTCCCTAGCATCAGCATCTTCTCCAGGGTATCCTGTCTCCTCATTATGTAGCCAAAGTACTTCAGTTTTGCCTTTAATATCCTTCCCTCAAGTGAGCAGTCTGGCTTTATTTCCTGGAGTATGGACTGGTTTGATCTTCTTGCAGTCCATGGCACTCTCAGAATTTTCCTCTAGCACCACAGTTCAAAAGCATCTATCTTCCTTCGCTCAGCCTTCCTTATGGTCCAGCTCTCGCAGCCATAGGTTACTACGGGGAATACCGTTGCTTTCACTATGCGGACTTTTGTTGTCAGTGTGATGTCTCTGCTCTTCACTATTTTATCAAGATTTGTCATTGCTCTCTTCCCAAGAAGTAAACATCTTCTGATTTTCTGGCTGCAGTCAGCGTCTGCAGTAATCTTTGCGCCTAGAAAGACAAAGTCAGTCACTGCCTCCACGTTTTCTCCCTCTATTTGCCAGTTAACAATCAAGCTGGTTGCCATAATCTTTTTTTTTAGGTTTAACTGCAACCCAGCGTTTGCACTTTCTTCTTTCACCTTTGTCATGAGGTTCCTCAGCTCCTCCTCGCTTTCAGCCATCAAAGTGGTATCATCTGCATATCGGAGATTGTTAATGTTTCTTCCAGCGATTTTAACTCCAGCCTTGGCTTCATCAAGCCCAGCACATCGCATGATGTGTTCTGCGTACAGGTTGAATAAGTAGGGTGAGAGTATACAACCCTGCTGTACTCCTTTCCCAATCTTAAACCAGCCCGTTGATCCGTGGTCTGTTCTCACCGTTGCTACTTGGTCGTTATACAGATTCCTCAGGAGGCAGACAAGATGACTTGGTATCCCCATCCCACCAACAACTTGCCACAGTTTGTTATGATCCACACAGTCAAAGGCTTTAGAATAGTCAATAAAACAGAAATAGATGTTTTTCTGAAACTCCCTGGCTTTCTCCATTATCCAGCGGATATTGTCAATTTGGTCTCTAGTTCTTCTGCCTTTTCTAAACCCAGCTTGTACATCTGGCAATTCTCGTTCCATGAAATGCTGGAGTCTACCTTGCAAGATCTTGAGCATTACCTTACTGGCATGTGAAATAAGTGCCTCTGTTCGATAGTTTGAACATTCCTTGGTGCTTCCCCTTTTTGGTATGGAGATATAGGTTGATTTTTTCCAATCTGTTGGCCATTCTTGTGTTTTCCAAATTTGCTGGCATATGGCATGCATCACCTTGACAGCATCATCTTGCAAGATGGTCATTTTGGTCATACAAAACTACAAAAGTTGCATAAAATTACAGTAATATATATGCTGCTTTTCAAAATGAAAAAACACACTGTACACATCTCTGATCTCTCTTTGGCCTCTGCAGTGTAGCAATCTTTGTTTTGTGTGCTCTACTAACTGATTTTACTGTGACCAAAGAAAAGTGTGCAAAAAGTTATGCACAGACAAAAGTTTGTAAATTCTGCTGGATATTTTGCATACTTTTTGGAGGGGGGAAAAAATCTGTATCCGTCAATGAGCAGTGGAAGATACCTAACAAAACACATACAGAGCAGATTATTCAAGATCCTTACATCTCTACCTGCTACTCGTACAAAGTAACGTTTAATGCTGGCACTACACATACATACCCCCAATTAGTGCGATCTCCCCCCTTTTTGAGGAAAAAGGACTGCATAAATCAGGCCAGCGTATTAAAGTGCATGCATTGTATGTCACTATGTACATGGGGTGCATGCATCCTTTCGCCACACAGACGTGATCCCCACCTGGGTCGGAATGTGAACGAGCCCTCTGAGTCTTGAGCCTCTCAGCTGACTTCTAAATGTTTTTTTAAAAAGAGCTTCTGCCCTTCAGGCTGTGGAAAAACCTAGCTGCAGAGGGGATCTGGATGAAAATCCATTGGGATATAGGTGCCCAATATCCCGAGTTACTGCAGCGGGAGATGCTTTTCCAGGATGGCACTGCTGTAATGTTTAAAGGTCTACCGCATGGGTTGGGCCAACAGTGAAAATCCTTTCCATTCAGTCATTGCCTGGCCTGAATTGGAGGCCATGATGGCCTGGTAAGATCTCATGTGAATGGCTCCCCACCCGTGTGGGGGTGGACCATTAAACGCTACAGAATTCCAGTGGGATTCTGGAACCAAGTATCTCCCATTCTACTGCTGTGATGCCTAAAGGGTACCACAGTATAACAGGCAAACAGCCATTGTGAACAGAAACTGCCTTCTCAGAGGAAGTGCCTCCATTATTATTCCCTCCCACCCACTTCCTGATACTCTCTGGCAACCAAGTAAAACAGGAAACTCCAATTATTCCTCAAGGGGTAGATCCCTTTATCAGGAATAGGCACTGTCTATTCATGTGGCAAGTGACATGTTCAGCAGTGAGCTTTCAGCAGATAAATTAATCATGAACTGGAGAGCTGCAACCAGTCAAATGAATATCGCTTAGATATCACTTTTATGGGCCTGGATTATGACCACGATAAGCATCAGTTTGTGAATTCATTGCATTTACTCTAAAAAAAAATTGTTGTTCAGTCGTTAAGTCGTGTCTGAGTCTTCGTGACCCCATGGACCATAGCACGCCAGGCCTTCCTGTCCTCCGCTCTCTTCCGGAGTGTGCTCAAATTCATATTCATTGCATCGGTGATGCTATCTAGCCATCTCATCCTCTGCCATCCCCTTCTCCTTTTGCCTTCAATCTTTCCCAGCATCAGGGTCTTTTCCAGTGACTTTTCTCTTTGCATTAGGTGGCCAAAATATTTGAGCTTCAGCTTCAGTATCTGTCCTTCCAGTGAGCACTCAGGGTTGATTTCCTTTAGGATTGACTGATTTGACCTCCTTGCAGTCCAGGGGACTCGTAAGAGTCTTCTCCAGCACCACAGTTCGAACGCATCAATTCTTTGGTGCTCAGCCTTCCTTATAGTCCAGCTCTCACAGCCATACATTACTACTGGGAGAACTGTAGCTTTGATTATACGAACCTTTGTTGGCAAGGTGATGTCTCTGCTTCTTACTATGCTGTCTAGGTTTGCCATAGCTTTCCTCCCAAGGAGCAAGTATCTTTTAATTTCATAGCTACAGTCCCCGTCTGCAGTGATCTTGGAGCCCAAGAAAATAAAATCTGTCACTGCTTCCATTTCTTCACCTTCTATATGCCAGGAATTGATGGGGCCAGATGCCATGATCTTCGTTTTTTTAATGTTGAGTTTCAAACCAGCTTTTGCACTCTCCGCTTTCACCCCCAACAGGAGGCTCTTTAGATCCTCTTCGCTTTCTGCCATTAGGGTGGTATCGTCTGCATATCTGAGGTTGTTGATAATTGTCCCGGCAATCTTAATTCCGACCTGTGATTCATCGAACCTGGTGTTTCTCATGATGTACTCTGCATATAAGTTAAATAAGCAGGGCGACAATATGCAGCCTTGTCGTACTCCTTTCCCAATTTTGAACCAATCGGTTGTTCCATGTCCGGTTCTTACTGTTGCTTCTTGACCCTCATACAGGTTTCTCAGGAGACAGGTAAGGTGGTCTGATACTCCCATCTCTTTCAGAATTTGCCACAGTTTGTTGTGATCCACACAATCAAAGGCTTTAGCGTAGTCAATGAAGCAGAAATAGACGTTTTTCTGGAATTCTCATGCTTTCTCCATCATCCAGCGAATGTTGGCGATTTGATCTCTAGTTCCTCTACCTCTTCGAAACCCAGCTTGTACTTCCAGTAGTTCTCGGTTCACATGCTGCTGAAGCCTCACTTGTAGGATTTTGAGCATAACCTTGCTGGCATGTGAAATGAGCGCAATTGTACGGTAGTTTGAACACTCTTTGACATTGCCTTTCTTTGGAATTGGAATGTAAACTGACTTTTTCCAGTCTTGTGGCCACTGTTGAGTGTTCCAAATTTGTTGACAAAATGAGTGCAGCACTTTAACAGCATCATCTTTTAGGATTTTAAATAGCTCAGCTGGAATACTGTAATCTCCGCTAGCTTTGTTGTTAGTAATGCTTCCTAAGGCTCACTTGACTTCACTCTCTAGGATGTCCGGCTCAAGTTCAGTGACCGCACTATCATGGCTATCAGGGACATTCAGATCTTTCCTGTATAGTTCTTCTGTGTATTCTTTCGCCCTCTTCTTAATCTCATCTGCTTCTGTTAGGTCCCTGCCTTCTTTGTCGTTTATCATGCCCGTCTTTGCACAAAACGTTCCCTTGAGATCTCCGATTTTCTTGAAAAGATCTCTAGTCTTTCCCATTCTATTGTTTTCCTCAATTTCTTTGCATTGTTCATTTAAGAAGGCCTTCTTGTCTCTCCTTGCTATTCTCTGGAACTCTGCATTCAGTTGTGTATATCTTCCCTTTTCTCACTTCCTTTTCACTTCCCCTCTTTCCTCAGTTATTTGTAAAGCCACGTCAGACAGCCACTTTGCTTTCTTGCATTTCTTTTTCTTGGGGATGGATTGAGTTGCTGCCTCCTGAACAATGTTACAGACCTCTGTCCATAGTTCCTCAGGCACTCTGTCTATCAGGTCTAATCCCTGAAATCTATTCCTCACCTCCACTGTATATTCATCAGGGATATGATTTAGGTCATACCTGAATGGTTTAGTGGTTTTCCCTACAGTCTTCAATATAAGCCAAAATTTTGCAACAAGAAGCTCATGATCTGAGCCACAGTCAGCTCCAGGTCTTGTTTTTACTGACTGTATAGAGCTTCTCCATCTTTGGCTGCAAAGGACATAATCAATCTGATTTCGATATTGACCATCTGGTGATGTCCATGTGTAGAGTCGCCTCTTGTGCTGTTGGAAAAGAGTGTTTGCTATGATCAGCGTGTTCTCTTGGCAAAACTCTTTTAGCCTTTGTCCTGCCTCATTTTGTACACCAAGGCCATGCTTGCCTGTTATCCTGGTGATTTCTTGACTTCCTACTTTAGCATTCCAATCCCCTATGATGAAAAGGACATCTTTTTTTGGTGTTAGTTCTAGAAGGTGTTGTAGGTCTTCATAGAACCGATCAACCTCAGCTTCTTCGGCCTCAGTGGTTGGGGCATAGACTTGAATTACTGTGATGTTGAATGGTTTGCCTTGGATTCGTACTGAGATCATTCTATCGTTTTTGAGATTGTACCCCAGTACTGCTTTTCCCACCCTTTTATTGACTATGAGTGCTACTCCATTTCTTCTAAGGGATTCTTGCCCACAGTAGTAGATATAATGGTCACCTGAATTAAATTCGCCCATGCTTGTCCATGTTAGTTCGCTGATTCCCAAGATGTCGATGTTCAATCTTGCCATCTCATGCTTGACCACCTCCAGCTTACCTTGATTCATTGACCTTACATTCCAGGTTTCTAAACAATATTGTTCTTTACAGCATTGGATTTTCTTTTCACCACCAGACACATCCACAGCTGAGTGACCTTTTGGCTTTGGCCAAGCCGCTTCACTCTTTCTGGCGCTACTTGGAAATTCCCTCTGCTCTTCCACAGTAGTATATTGGACACCTTCTGACTTGAGGGGCTCATCTTCCGGTGTCATATCTTTTAGCCTTGTGATACGTTCCGTGGGGTTTTCGTGGCAGGAATACTGGAGTGGGTTGCCATTTCCTTCTCCAGTGGACCACATTTTGTCAGAACTCTCCGCCATGACCTGTCCATCTTGGGTGGCCCTGCACAGCATAGCTTATGGCTTCACTGAGTTATGCAGGCCCCTTCGGCACAACAAAGCAGTGACTTTTTGATGTACAGCCGCCTCCCCCAGCATAGCGCCCTCCAGATGTTTTGGACGATAACTCTCATCAGCCCCAGCCAGCATGGCCAATAGTCAGGGAAGATGGGAGTTGTACTCTGAAACATCTAGAAGGCACTATGTTTGGGAAAGGTGATGTATAGTTTTTAGAAATCAGTAAAGTTCAGTGTGTGTGTAGATGCATGCCGATGTACACATGCATGCTTTAGTAGTGTTTCCTTCTTTCAGATTTTTTTTTTTTTGCCATCATATTTTCAAACTCCCACCACCACCAATGAAAGAAGACTGTTTTGCTTTGTTCTTTAAGCTGGGATTCTCAGGGTTCTAATGTAAGCTGCACAAAGGCCCCCATCAAGGCCGCATTCAAACAATGAACCATGTGTTGTCGAACTCCACTCTAACCTGCTCCTTTTTCCTCTCTGTCCAACTCTGTCCAGGAGATTGCTATTCTGGAGATGAAAACAAGGAGCACATCAGTGCTGCCTGCCCGACTGGCTTCTACAGTCTCCCCTGGAACCCGCAGAGCTGCCAGCCCTGCCCATGCCGAAGTGATTATGGCTGTTCAGTGCTGCCAGGAACACAGGAAGTAG
The DNA here is from genome assembly GCF_057233095.1 of Heloderma suspectum. Taxonomy (NCBI): domain Eukaryota; kingdom Metazoa; phylum Chordata; class Lepidosauria; order Squamata; family Helodermatidae; genus Heloderma; species Heloderma suspectum. Next base: position 173,989,625 of record NC_139461.1, read on the forward strand.
TTTGCGATGACTGCCCTTCTGGAGCCAGTGGTAATGACCCGATTTTGATGTATAACCTTTACCTGCAGCCTTAAGTTTTACAGCACAGACACAGGCAGTCCTTGAATTATGGTGTGTGGGGAAAGATAGGGAGAGGTCCTTAATGAAGTCCACAAGCCCCACCGCCTGACCCCCATCAAATGTAGCCAATGTCAGGGCTGAGCTGGTGGCAGAGGTCTGAGATGAGCCAGGAGCTGTGCCAGGTATCAGAGTCAAGGAACCAAGGCAGTAGTCAGGACCAAAGAGTACGTCAGAGCCGAAGGTCAAGCCAGGAAGCAGGACTGAGGAGCAAGCCAGTGGTCAGGACCAAAGGGCAAGTCAGGGCCAAAGGACAAGAAGCAAGCTACAAGTCAGGACCAGAGAATAATCAAAGGATGCAGGAACATACCAAAGCTCAGGAAGACCGTGTTGCTCAGGCAAGGCTCAACTGGAACAAGAAGCCCTCTCATACTCCCTCATGTCCAGGAGGATCCAATGGCCAGCCTGGGTGGGCAGAATTAGTCCAGGGCCTGAGGGTTCTTCTCTGCCTAGGTAGATGCTACAATCTGCAGTTCCGTGGCACAGGCCAGGGCTGGAGGACCAGAAGGCTAGGGTTTCTTGGTGTCCTGCAGAGTGTGAAGGCATGCAAAGGAACTGCCCTTGCAAATGCATGTCTAGAAACCCACCCAAGGAAAAGCAGCTTAGAGAGGGTGAGCTGCAGCAGATAAACAGCAGACAGGCAAAGGGTGAAGCTCCCCTCTCCTCCCAGGTGCTTCTGTGGTTCAAATTATTCCCTCCTGAAGCTGCTTTTCATTAAAAGAAGGGGCCATCGGCTTTGTTACATACACCGCATTGGCCTCCCAACATCTCATGTTTCTCCAGGTTCAAACAGTCTTTCTGCGAAATGTTTGCAAAGTGCATGCATCATTTCTAGGCATACTAAGGAAAAGAACCCAGGAAATAATTTGAACTGATAACCCTGCACAATTTGAATTGCAGCAGTTTGTGGACAGTTCATGTGCACATGGTACCACGTGGACTGGAGATGGTGGAAATTTCGTGTGCTGCAGTTGGTGGCAGAGCCCTGTGCTCAGCGTTCCTAGTGTCAAGGGGGACGCTACAGAGGAAGTTCGTGTGCTGCTGGTTCAAGGCTTCATCTGCCTCTCCTTCCTTCCCTTCCTTCCTAGGATATCGCTGTGAGTTGTGTAGCGATGGCTACTTTGGAGACCCCTTGGGTGAGAACGGCCTAATACGGCCCTGTCAACCATGTCAGTGTCACAGCCTTGACCCAAATGCTTCTGGGATTTGCAACCGCTTGACAGGGGAATGCAAGTGCAGGGATGGATTCTTTGGAAATCCTTTATCCTCAAACCCAGCGGAGAAATGCCGAGGTACTTCATTATCCTGTACAAATGAATGTTGACTTCAGGGGCATCATTGTTACCAGAGATGCGCATTTGAGTTACTCTATAAGAACTTGGATAAACCAAGCATTGGAGCAGTCTAGGGATAATCAACGAAGGTGCTTACAGATCTTTGTTTCCAGACACAGGATGGCTTGCACCAGTTGCTCTTTCAGTCACATCCAAATGCCTTGCCTGGACATATGTGACTAACTCTCTGGCAGACCTGTGAATTGCAGAGCTGCCTCTAGACAGATGGAAGTTCATGCTTCTGTTGGAGAGCCAGTTGAGCATTCTGTCTCCTCAGGTGAGACGTTTACATGCTTAGACAGGCACGAGGGCTATGACTGAGGGCATCTCCATATGACCAATTTATTGCATGCTCATGACTGGCCACTCACGGAAGTTTGCATGTCCTTTATAGCACATCATCAACTTCCAGGATGTCTCCCGTGCTTTCCCCCGGTTATCCCGCTTTCAAAACGGTCAGTGATAAGCTGTAATAAACCTTAATTGCTCAGCATCAGCAGCACTAGATGGCACTGTTTCATTGAACACAAAGAGCATTGCCAAGAAAGGAAGTTTTTAATTCCACATCCCATGCTCACTGTCCAAAGGAGCCCGTTGTAATCCTGCAAAGAAAACGGATGCAGAAAGCCCTGGTAAAGTTGCAGGATTTTAGCTTGGTGTAGAAATTAAACACTGCAACATGCAAGGTAGCCCTAACACATCTGGCTGGTCTGAAAAGCAACCGTTTGCAGCTTTGGATCATGTGTATGTTTCTGTCTCTCTGGGTTGGTGGGATCTTAAATTTGTCTCTTACAGCTGGAGACATCTGTGATGTGTGAAAACTTTCTGCATGAACTTTCTGCTTTTTCTGATCCTATGCAGCTTGCAATTGCAATTCAGTGGGTTCTGAGCCCCTGCGGTGTCGCAGTGATGGGAGCTGCATCTGTAAGCCTGGATTCGAAGGGCAAAGCTGTGAACACACCCGTTGTCCAGCCTGCTACGGTCAAGTGAAGACTCAGGTTGGCTTCTCCTTTTGGCACTTTCATACTTAACTCATCACTATGGCTATTAAAGGTGCAATCTTAAGCATGTTTAGGCAGAAAAGGTCCTACATTCCCAGCATTCTCCATCCAGCATGGCTGGAGAATGCTGGGCGTTGTAGGACTTTTTTTCTGTCTAAACATGCACAGGATTGCACCTAATTGTGTGAGAAATATCCATCCCTGCCCCCCATGTGTGTGCATGCGAGTGTGTGTGCACACATGTGCGCACTCACGCATGCATGCACACACACACACACACACACACACACACTGTTCTTTGGATACAGCAACTAGGATTGTTAATGTAATATGCTCCAGAGAACTAACTAATGTCACTCTGCTGTTTAATTATTTTGCTACCCTTGGCAATCTGTTTTGTTCCCTTACCTCACCCATATCTTCTTCTCTACATGGGAGGGGGAGGATCATGTTTCTTCCTCAAGGGTTTTCCCAATTACTGCTCTCCCCCACTCTCAGATGGAAGAGAAAGACTTTCACTCCATGCACTTGTATGGGATAAGGGAAAAGAGGCTGCAACTGGGAAAATAGGTGACATAATTGTCCTACAACTGAGAGCCTGGGTGCTTCCTGATGGAGGTCACCTAGCACGACTAGTTAGAATTCACTGTGCAGCTCTTCTGTCTTTTTCTTCTAAACGGATTGTCTTTAATCACTCCAAAGGATTTTACTGGATTAATAGTAACTGATGAACCAGTAAAATGTTGCAGCCCACATAAATGAATAATATTCAAACAAGCTAGCTCCCAGAAGATGTTCTGAAATCAGGTGCAGCAGGTCTGTCGCTGAAGCTGGGAGATCTCCCAGGAACCGAATGGAAAAACAGTCCCAGTGGAAGAAATAAGCAAGTAAAATGAGGAGCTACCCAGATATCAGTCCTGAATCCCTCGTGCATCACATTTTTGGTTTCTTGAAGGCTCTGGGTCTCTTGGCCAAGAAGGGAATGTTACTTTTTGTGTGGCTTCTTTCTATTCATGTCTTTCTGTTGCTTGCTGACATAGATGACCTGCCTTGTTTCCAGGTAGATCAGTACCTCCAGCAGCTGCAGGGACTTGAAGTGCTCATCAATCAGGTGCAGACCAGTGGAGAACGAGGGGACAACGCCAAGCTGGAGAGGAAGATGAGGGAGGCTGAGGAGATGCTCCAGCAAGTCCTGAGGGAAGCCCAGAGCTTACAAGGTAACTCAAGTCTTTCCAGAGCCCTTTGGGATGAGGTTAGAGAAGGGGTGCAGCCTTAGAACCCCATTCCTTTCCTGCCACTGGAGAGGATGGAATTAGATACCAGTTTTGAACAGTGGCATAAAAGTATTATTTATTTTATTTTATTTTAAACATTTATATCCCACCATATATCATTATGATCTCAGGGCGGCGTACAGATAAAATCAATTTAGGCAGCATAAAACAATAAATAATTTAAACAGCTAAAAACGTATTAAACCATTAAGCAAGCTAATACCAATTTAAAATCTAAAGCAATAAAACAGTTAAAACAGTGTGCTACTTTAGGGAGTGCGTTTAGCCCTCAAAGGCTTTGATAAAATCAGGCCTCCAATCAGGCTTCCAAGGGGAAGGGATTCCACAACCAGGGTGCCACAGCAGAGAAGGCCTTCTCCCGTGTCCCACCGTAGTGTCTGTCTCACACTGGTGGGAAGCAGAGGAGGACTCCTCCAACAGATATCAATCCTCGGGTAGTCATATATAGGGGGAGGCACTCCCTCAAATCTTGAGGTCCCAAGCCACTTAGGGCTTTAAATGTCATCACTAGCACCTTGAATTCTGACTGAAAGCATATCGGCAGCCAGTGCAATTCCTTTAAAACTGGTGTTATATGGTTTTATGAGGTGTTCCGGTCAGCAGTCTAGCTGCTGCATTTTGCACTAGCTGCAACTTCCGAGTCATCTTCAAGGGCAGCCCCACATAAAGTGCATTGCAGTAGTCTAAACGGGAAGTTACTAAAAGAAGGGGGAAAAAATCTCTTGCAGGTATTGCTGATCTTGATCTTGTAGCTCCAGCCCAGCTCCTTTTCCCATTCCTATTTAGCTCCACCCACTTTTGGCCCTGCTCCTTGTTTCAAGAAACAGATACGAAGCAATATGACATGGAAAAAGGATCTCTGAGCATTTTCCTCACCATTGACATTGGCCTATGGTAGCCAGTCCCTGGACGCTTAGAATTAACAGCTCTTCCTTCTAGGGCAAATGGTGAGGTTTTCATATAAGTCTGAGCCCTTTGAAAAAGCAAACACTGCCCCACACCCCTCGACAGCATTCTGACTACACACTCCAGAAAGCATTTCTGAAGGCTTTTAAAGGTGTGGTTTGTGGGGGTACTCAATACCACTGCTAAACCTTGATGTGGACTTGGTTCCTGACTATACGCACTCACTTCGATCACAGGTTTTATTCTATAAAAGGAGTGAACTGGGGAGTACAGATCTCTTTCGTGGGTGTGCCCCCTTCTCATTTTTTAAAAATTAAAACATTACAAATGGAGGGAAAGAAGCAACTTAAGCTCTTTTTCAGTCCCAATGATTAAAAGGGGAGAGCTTTAAATATGTGTTTTCTATTCCCATTGAAATCACTGGAACTTAACAGCGCTTAATTTTGGCTCAATCACACCCACAGGATGGCACAAATAAGCAAAACAATATATTAAAGTTTACTAAAATCTATTCAATCTTTTTGAATAGAAAATATATGCAAGCTGTATTTTTCTAGCTCCAGGACTTAAATATTGTAGAAGACAGTGAAGAGGTGACGACCAATAAAAAGTATTCCAAAAATGATTTGAACATTACTATTTTTTCATATATATAATCCAGCCCTGCCATGTGCCATCTTTTAATGCGTAGCGTATAGCCATGTCTGTTGTGTTAATCACAACTCCAGGGCCTCTGGTTGTTATTAGGATTACAGGCACAAGGAAGGGAGGCTTATTCCTTCCCTCCCCAGCTGCGACTTGTATGAAAATCACCCCACCCCCACCCCACCAAGTCATGGTCTCTCCCCTCAAGTCATGATTCATGCATTAACAGTAGGCAGCTTTCTGTTAATTCCTTCTTCTGACTCCTAGTATGGAGGACGAAGGGAGTCCTGGAGAAATCTCCCTAAGTGGAGGATTTTCTGTAGATCGTATGAGTTGTGGTTGTTTGCCGTATCTATCCATCACCAGCCATACACCCACTTTGCTTCTAAATCAACACGTTTCCCTCCAGCCCGGCAAAAACTCTTTCTTGTCCTCCCCTCTTCGAATTCAAGCTTCTGACAGGTCCTTGGGGAGTCGCCTGTCCAAGATGAAGGCTCAAGAGTTCACCTACCAGAGTCGCTTGGATGAGATAAATGAGACAACCAACAGGCTGCATTCTTTGGGAAGTCAGTACCAGAGCCAGGTGCAAGATGCCAGGAAGCTTGTTGAGAGAGCTCGCTTGGATTTGGAGCAAAGCAAGGCGAAGATGGGAGGCCTGGTAAGTATCTTCCCTTGAGAGCTAAAGTACTCTCTTGCCTATCCTCTTCATAATTATCATTATCATTATTATTAACTAGGAAAAAGGCCTGTCATAGGGGGTGTGGTGTAGTGTAGTATATTGTATGTGTGTAGGTCCTGGATTGAGGCACATCACACAGCCCTCCTCCCTGCCATTGAAGCCTGGGCTACCCAGCGTCAGGGGGAAAGGGCAGGTTTTGCTGTCACCACAACAGCATTGCCATGTGCAGTGCTCTACTCTACCCTGAATGAATGGCAACCCTTGGTTTGAATGGAAGGAATGTAAGTGGTGCGCCGGGGGACGTAACTGGAGGGAGGGCCAAATCTGCTTGAGAAACAAGCCTGCTCTTTCCCATGCCCAGTCCTCGATTCTGTTTCTGGGGCTCAAACTAGGCATGAAGGCAGGGGATCCATGTGTTTTAGCCCTGATCTGCCACGATCGCGTGAAAAGTGGGCCTGGAGGGGTCCAATTTAGGGATCAAAAGTGGCACTTACCTCCCTGCAGGCCTTCTTCCAAGCACTGTTCTCTGAGCTGGGTTCACCACCCACCTACCTTTCTACATGACTGTGGCACATCTAGGTTTCAACATATGGAACTGCCACCATAATATCTACTTTGGCCCTTGGTCTGATACTAGAGTGTGACAGAATATTGGAAATCGGCCAGACAGACAGACAGACTCATATAGAATCTTCATGTAGATAACACTTTACAGAGTAATGTAATGTAAAAAGTTGGCTCCCTTGTCCAAGGGGCTTTGAATCTAAATTTCAATAGTGGGGGGGGGGGGACCAGAGTAGACTGTGGCCCAGTTTTAGTGCCATCTCTGTGGTGAAATTACTCCCACAAAATCCTCCTTCCTGTAGGTGGTTTCTATATAATGGTCACCCATAGAAATGCCAATCATGTAGATTTCCGCATCATGTAAGTAGATTCCACTCCTTTATCAAAGGCCCCAATGAAGTTGTCCTACCAGCATGGGAAGCATCCACATTATTTGGATAACCCGTGTGATTTGACTGAGCACATGATCAATGGAGTGGAAGCCAACCAGAAAAAAATGATCTTGTGATGGCAGCAGAAGTAAATTGGACAACAGTGCCTCAGCCTGCCTCCAGACAGATGGAATGTATATGAAGCTGCCTTATGCCATGTCCAGCTACCTCAGTCTTGTCTACTCTGAGTGACATTGGCTCTCCAGGGCGGGACTTTCCTATCATCTACTACCGGATCCTCTCAGAGCAGCTTACCAAGATTAATAATAAGACAAAATGTAAAGTACTTATTTTTATCTGTCCTGAATCTATTGCCAATCAATCAACTGACCCTCAAATTCTAGTGTTATGAGATAGGGCCAGCGCTATCATGAGGCAGAGTGAGGCAGTCGCCTCAGGCAGCAACACTAGGCTGTCATCAAAGTGCAGCAAGTTGTTATTTACCTTGTTGTTGTTGTTATATTTCTACTGGAGGGGGAGAGGTGCTTATGGCATTTTCTGCCACATGTACCAAAATAATTCAGTTAACTGAGGGTACTATGCACCTTGACTTGGGTGGGTGGAGGCTACCATTTGCTGCTCTGAAAAATATCTTGGGCTGGCTCTGTTATGAGGGGAGAAAAAAATTATTATTTTTCCATTCTCACCATACTGTTAATGATTTTATTGGTATCGTATCGTGTTCCACATCAGTTGTCTCTTTTCTAAACTCAAAAGCCCCCAATGCTTTAGCCTTTTCCTTGTAGTGAAAGTTATCCAGCCACTTGGTTTGTCCTGCCTCCAGCCATCAGTAAACCAGAGAAAGAGAAAGAAGTGCAGAATACGACTGGATTACTCCTTATGCTAAGGTTCAGAGCAACTGATGCTTCTACCTATAGTGCAATTATCTGAAACAGCCTGTAATGCATGCTCTGCCCTAAGCTCCTTTATATTCTCCCTGGCTCAGAACGCAGGTGGCTGTTGCATTACCCAAGGCAAGGGAGCAGCGGTCATGGACCAAGTTATTTAAAAGAAGTCTAAAATACCAACAGGATTTTAATTCCATTGGCCTAAGTCAGAATGGCCACACTGTTTGTGTCACTACAACTTTCATATGTGGCTCAGGAACAGATAATTTCTTTTGTATGTAACTATATGACTGAGCCAGGTAGAACACCGGCAAAAGACTATGTGATAAAAGGTGTAGAGCTCTAAAATGTAGTTCTGTGTAGGATCCTCTGCTCCCTCGAAACACACGCCGACATTTTTCTTTTTCCCTTCAGGTTATTCCATCTCCAGACATCCCTGGAAGTTCAAACACTTTTTTAATCCTGGCTGAAGAAGCCATGAAGTTAGCAAATAGGTGAGTCAACCCGTTGCCTTCACTAGGTTGTTCCTAATGCGATTACTGCCAATTTGCCAGATCTTGAAAACGCCAACAGCTCTAATTACATAACAAAGAAATGCAAATATGGTAACTGAAGCATGTTGTTTAGAGACATTATCCGAATATTCCTGATTTCCACAATCTCTGCAAAGGACAGAAGGCTGAGTGGTGACAGGTTCTGATTGGACAGTGAAAAGCTGATACATTGAGAACAAGAGACGGTGGGGCGGGATGAATCTGTCCGTGCCATTTTCTCCCATACTTGAATTGTTTAAATGTCAAGTTCTTTCCATCCCATTTATAAAGAAATTCATGAATTCTGGTAGGTTCTCTCATCAACAGCAAACCACATTCAAGAGGGACAGCTATTCTCAGTGTGGAGAGGACCATGTCCTCTGCCTGCTGAGATGAGCAGCCTGTCAGAAAAAAGTGGAGGCAATCCTTATCCAGCACCACAAATATGGCCAAATACACAGGGATTCAAGCCCAGACATTTAAGAGCTAAGCACTCAGTGCCTGCTGCCTGGATGGACGAATCTGTCAGTTTTGCTTTCTCCCACATTAGATTGCTTTTTAAAAAACTCAAATGCTTCACACCCTGTTTAGAAACAAATCTACAAATTTTGTTAAGTTCTTAAAGCACCCCCCCCCCCAAATAAAATTCTCATCCATCCTTAGGAGGCTGTGCTCTGGAGAGGGTTAGAACACTGAGGAGCAGAAAATGACTTGCAAATAACAGTAGCTTGCCCCTGCTTTCAAACATGGAGACCTCTCCAATTTCTAGTCAGTTCAGATGAAGCAGGTTTGAAGTCCTTTTAACTGCTTGATCCTTTCTGATAGCAGTGGCTGTTGAATGCCAGCCCATGCCTTTTTGGTGACAGTGACATTTTGTTTTGTGGTGAAAATTCTTCAACAACTGCTAAATTCTATGATCACAGCATTTAAAAGACATAGGCTTGGTTGAGATGTAAAACGAAACCATAATTTCCTGCAGTGTAAATAAATCACACACCTTCTCCAATTCCTCTTTCATTCCTACAGGCTTTTGCTGCCAATCTTAAAACAAACCGCAGTTCCCTGTGACATCTAGTCTTGGGTACTGTGGTTTGTCTAAACCATAGTAAGTGAGAACAAACCAGGATCAAGTCATAGTTTCACCTCCTGGCTTGTTCTGAAACCATAGTTTAAACAAACCACAGTTCTCTGAGTCTGAACATCAGGCTCACATGTGCACTCTCTCCCTGCATATAATGTCATCTGTGTCCTGGACATATGCACGTTCAGCTGTACATTCATGCAACAGATGCCTGTACTTCCTGTGCCCCATTTTGAGGGAGGAGAATGGCAGGAATCAAGAATTGCCTCACGTTAAGTCATATGTGCAGTATTGCATGTATGAACACACAGACCCTTTTTCTCTGCGCAAGGAGATTATATGAGGTTTTTGGCTACTGTGTGAAGTGGTCCTTATTAAGGGACCATGGAGAACACTGCATTTGATAGAGATTCTAGCGAACTATTTCTGTTTGGGAGGGCTGAAGTAGCTGAATCCCAGAACTATCCACCCTGTTCCTTTAATACTGGGCTGCTTGGAGATAAATTGGACTTCATTATGAGCTACTGTTGGGGACATAAAACTTAGAGAGTTGTACGATTCAGGAAGAAGCCCCTGGGAAAAAACTGGATTTTGGATTCTCTAGTGTTTGGGGGACTGGCAAGCAGGCTGATTGCAGGATGTCTCGGGGTGTGTGTGCAAGAGTGAGAGAAGGTGGATGAGAGGGAGGGAATAGATTAAAAAAGTGCTGGAATTGTTTTAGCATGATGTTCCATAAAATTGAAGGTTTGTGAGAATGTCTATCATTTGTTTGAGTGCCCCATCCATTAAAGTTAGGATTAATTTCTTTATCCTGTGTTGAGGGATTATGCAAAACAGAAATTGGAATTACATTGAAATATAGTAAACGTATAACCTGTATTGTAGTTCATTTGTTTATTTATTAGATTTATTAGCCACCCATCTGGCCGGCTACCCAGCCATGCTAGGCGGCGTACAATACTAATAACACAAAATACAACGAATTTACATAATCAGCTGAAGAAAACAACATAACAAAGCAACACCGCTTTAAAAAACCCTGACCCACCCCAAATGCCCGCCTGAACAGCCAGGTTTTTAAAGCCCAGCGGAAGCTCATCAAAGTTGTATATGTTCTGCTGGCTATGAAATATGAGCACTCTTGATTGTGAAATGGATAGTTGGCTTTTATGGAGTTTTGTCAGTTCTGCTTAAATCTCTTATCTGTAATTCAGTATGGCATATGGCTAAACAAATAAACTTAATTCATTCTCACAAAGTAAGGGTGGGAAGAGGGACTGAGTGATGGGTAACTCCATCTTTACTTGCCGACATTTTAATTGTTGTTTCTGTAGTGCTGGATTGTTTTGGCTTGGATCCAACTGTGCCTTGGTGCAAGCAGAAGGAGGGTTTTGATAGTTGCTGATCCCCTCTGCATGTAGCCATAGTGCCCCCAACCCAAGCTTCCTTGGGTTCTTGTTCAAGGTGGTCCCCTGATCTTCAGGAGTGTCTTGGGGGGTAAGTACAGGAAGCTGTAGGAGGGAGCTGCACTTGTGGTTCTTAGGATCCCAGCCATCATAACCCTGCTTCTAGCACTGGGCAGACTTAAAAAAAAAACTCTAAGAAAATAAATAAGTGCCTGCAGTGGAGGCTGGAGGCTCCGATGTCAATGGGGTAGTGAATCCGCTCTGGGTTTCAATCAGAACCAGTCAGAATTCTAAAGGAGCTATCTGAGGTGTGGAAGCACCTTGGATCGCTCCTCTAGAGTTCTGACTGAAACCCGGAGTGGATTTACCACCCCACTGATATCGGAGCCTCCACTGAATGTCCAACTGAATGCAAGGACTTGCTTTGATGTGGTCTCTTGCTCTTTGGCTTAGAGGCCATGAATCAGCCTCTCTCCCCCCACTGACCTTTTCCCCAGATATTCTCTTCTTTGCCTTTCAGCCACATGCAGCTGGCAAATACTATTGAGCAAGCAGCCAGGGCAGCAGAAGATGCCTCAAAACAGGCACTGGCGTTCCTGCAGTCATCGGCGAGTGGGGAAGGCATCCTGGCCACCTCTGTGCAAGGCCTCCACAGAAAGTATGTCCGCAGGGTGCTGCCGCGCATGCATTTTCAGGGCTCCAGTTATTTCCTCTCTCCTCTCCATTTATGCTGTGCCTCCTCCGCAGTTCTTAATCTGACGATGATGATTACAAGCTCAGTGCCTGTCATTGTGATGGACGTCTTGGGTGTGGATGGTTTGTTTATTGCAAGGCATGCAGAGACAGCCTGTGCCCCTCTGAGGGATGCTTGCCAATGGGATGACTGAACTGCCCAGTGTCAAAGATCAAAGGTCCATCAAGGGTCTGTATTGTCGGGCACCTGCCAAGGCCCATGAACTAGCAGGGTGCGGATGGGGACCTCCAAACCATAGAGTCTCCTGGCCCTGCTGCTTCTTCCCCTGCCCTCTGTGAGTGAGCAGGCACTGACAAGAGTGAGGGGGAGGAGAAGCAGCATCCTCTGGTCAAGTCTCCCTCACAGACTGGCCAGCAATTGAATTGACAGGGGTGACACCAGTGCCAATTCCAGGTTTTTGCTTAAGGGCCCCCCAAGACCTGGAAGTGACACTGGTGAAAGGCAAGTCACCATAACTGTGTCTCCAAGCATAGTGCTTTTCCTTTCTCCGTCACTTTGGGGGAGCTTTGGGGGAGAAAGTTCAGCAGTGCAGTGGATGACGCTGCTGAAGCGAGGATTAACACTGCTCCTGTACCCACTGACCCAAGCCTGGGCATTATTTTTGGATTTTCTTTAAATTCTTATTTACTTTATAGTACTTTTCATAATAGTATATAATTATAATTTTTGACCCCTTCATGGATCACTGCCTTGTTGTGGCGAAGGGGCTTGCGTAACTCAGTGAAGCCATAAGCTATGCCGTGCAGGGCCACCCAAGACGGACAGGTCATGGCAGAGAATTCTGACAAAATGTGGTCCACTGGAGAAGGAAATGGCAACCCACGCCAGTATTCTTGCCAAGAAAACCCCATGGAACGTATCACAAGGCTAAAAGATATGACGCCGGAAGATGAGCCCCTCAGGTCGGAAGGTGTCCAATATGCTACTGGGGAAGAGCAGAGGGTATTTCCAAGTAGTACCAGAAAGAGTGAAGCGGCTGGGCCAAACCCGAAAGGACACTCAGCTGTGGATGTGTCTGGCGGTGAAAAGAAAATCCGATGCTGTAAAGAACAATATTGTTTAGGAACCTGGAATGTCAGATCAATGAATCAAGGTAAGCTGGAGGTGGTCAAACATGAGATGGCAAGATTGAACATCGACATCTTGGGAATCAGCGAACTAAAATGGACAGGCATGGGCGAATTTAATTCAGGTGACCATCATATCTACTATTGTGGGCAAGAATCCCTTAGAAGAAATGGAGTAGCACTCATAGTCAACAAAAGGGTGGGAAAAGCAGTACTGGGGTACAATCTTAAAAATGATAGAATGATCTCAGTACGAATCCAAGGCAAACCATTCAACATCACAGTAATTCAAGTCTATGCCCCAACCACTGAGGCCGAAGAAGCTGAGGTTGATGGGTTCTATGAAGACCTACAACACCTTCTAGAACTAACACCAAAAAAAGATGTCCTCTTCATCATAGGGGATTGGAATGCTAAAGTAGGAAGTCAAGAAATCACCGGGATAACAGGCAGGCATGGCCTTGGTGTACAAAATGAAGCAGGACAAAAGCTAATAGAGTTTTGCCAAGAGAACATGCTGATCATAGCAAACACTCTTTTCCAACAGCACAAGAGGCGACTCTACACATGGACATCACCAGATGGTCAATATCGAAATCAGATTGATTATGTCCTTTGCAGCCAAAGATGGAGAAGCTCCATACAGTCAGTAAAAACAAGACCTGGATCTGACTGTGGCTCAGATCATGAGCTGCTTCTTGCAAAATTTCGGCTTAAATTGAAGAACGTCGGGAAAACCACTAAACCGTTCAGGTATGACCTAAATCATATCCCTGATGAATATACAGTGGAGGTGAGGAATAGATTTCAGGGATTAGACCTGATAGACAGAGTGCCTGAGGAACTATGGACGGAGGTCCGTAACATTGTTCAGGAGGCAGCAACGAAATCCGTCCCAAAGAAAAAGAAATGCAAGAAAGCAAAGTGGCTGTCTGATGAGGCTTTACAAGTAGCTGAGGAAAGAAGGGAAGCGAAAAGCAAGGGAGAAAGGGGAAGATATACCCAACTGAATGCAGAGTTCCAGAGAATAGCAAGGAGAGACAAGAAGGCCTTCTTAAATGAACAATGCAAAGAAATCGAGGAAAACAACAGAATGGGAAAGACTAGAGATCTCTTCAAGAAAATTGGAGATCTCAAGGGAACGTTTTGTGCAAAGACGGGCATGATAAAGGACAAAGAAGGCAGGGACCTAACAGAAGCAGATGAGATTAAGAAGAGGTGGCAAGAATACACAGAAGAACTATACAGGAAAGATCTGAATGTCCCTGATAGCCATGATAGTGCGGTCACTGAACTTGAGCCGGACATCCTAGAGAGTGAAGTCAAGTGGGCCTTAGGAAGCATTAGTAACAACAAAGCTAGCGGAGATGACAGTATTCCAGCCGAGCTATTTAAAATCCTAAAAGATGATGCTGTTAAAGTGCTGCATTCAATATGCCAACAAATCTGGAACACTCAACAGTGGCCACAAGACTGGAAAAGGTCAGTTTACATTCCAATTCCAAAGAAGGGCAACGCCAAAGAGTGTTCAAACTACTGCACAATTGCGCTCATTTCACATGCCAGCAAGGTGATGCTCAAAATCCTACAAGCTAGGCTTCAGCAGTATGCGAACCGAGAACTACCGGAAGTACAAGCTGGGTTCCGAAGAGACAGAGGAACTAGAGATCAAATCGCCAACATTCGCTGGATGATGGAGAAAGCATGAGAATTCCAGAAAAACGTCTATTTCTGCTTCATTGACTACGCTAAAGCCTTTGATTGTGTGGATCACAACAAACTGTGGCAAATTCTTAAAGTGATGGGAGTACCAGACCACCTTACCTGTCTCCTGAGAAACCTGTACGAGGGTCAAGAAGCAACAGTAAGAACCAGAGATGGAACAACCGATTGGTTCAAAATTGGGAAAGGAGTACGACAAGGCTGCATATTGTCACCCTGCTTATTTAACTTTTATGCAGAGTACATCATGAGAAACGCCGGGTTGGATGAATCAGAGGTCGGAATTAAGATTGCCGGGAGAATTATCAACAACCTCCGATATGCAGACGATACCACCCTAATGGCAGAAAGCGAAGAGGATCTCAAGAGCCTCTTGTCACTTCCTGGCATATAGAAGGGGAAGAAATGGAAGCAGTGACAGATTTTACTTTCTTGGGCTCCAAGATCACCGCAGCCGGTGACTGTAGCCATGAAATTAAAAGACGCTTGCTCCTTGGGAGGAAAGCTATGGCCAACCTAGACAGCATAGTAAGAAGCAGAGACATCACCTTGCCGACAAAGGTCCGTCTAATCAAAGCTATGGTTTTCCCAGTAGTAATGTATGGCTGTGAGAGCTGGACTATAAGGAAGGCTGAGTGCCGAAGAATTGATGCTTTCGAACTGTGGTGCTGGAGAAGACTCTTACGAGTCCCCTGGACTGCAAGGAGGTCAAATCAGTCCATCCTAAAGGAAATCAACCCTGAGTGCTCATTGGAAGGACAGATAATGAAGCTGAAGCTCCAATATTTTGGCCACCTAATGCGAAGAGAAAACTCCCTGGAAAAGACCCTGATGCTGGGAAAGACTGAAGGCCAAAGGAGAAGGGGACGGCAGAGGATGAGATGGCTAGATAGCATCAGGGATGCAATGAATATGAACTTGAGCACGCTCCGGGAGAGAGCGCAGGACAGGAAGGCCTGGCGTGCTATGGTCCATGGGGTCACGAAGAGTCGGACACGACTGAACGACTGAACAACAACAACAACATAATATTTGAATGTTCAAAGTTCTTGAAAAATTCTTACAACAATTCTGCCAGATAGGCAAGTATTGATATCACCATTATGCAGATGAGCTGAGGCAAAGCTGAGTGGCTTGCTGGAGGCCAACTTGTGAGCTGACGGCTGAGGCGAAATTTGAACCAGGGACTTCCTGGGTCGCAGCTCCTATGCTTAAGCCACCATGCTATGAAGAAGGTCCTCTCTCTCTTCCCCATGCCTCTGGTGGCTATGGTAATTAATGCTGCATTATAATAAAAAATAAAAGAACAGGTACAGCAAAATCTAAAGTTGCCTCTTATATTGGCCTAACTTCTCTTCTGTTGCTGTGTGCAAACCTGGAACAGCATCAGAGAGGACATGGAGGTTCCCCTCCAGCTTAGGCGATAGGGCTTCTAGGGAAATGGCAAACCCTGGGGTCCTAACCCACAGCATGAGAGGCAACTAAGAATTGGGATACTCAAAATCTCTACAGTTTGTTTGTAAGATTCATGGCACACCTGGATGCTTTGGCCAGAAATAGCCATGGCATATAAGAGAGCCGGAAACAGGACTGACTCTGCTTTGCTCTCTGTGGTCTAATTCGTACATTACCTTGGGGATGCGATGTAATCATCGGAGGGGAAAAAAAAAAAGGAGGTCTGTCTCACACTTTTAGGCTCAAGAGTCGCCTTATCATTTTCAGATATAACGAGGTAAAGTTGCTCTCAAGTGAACTGGAGGCTGATGCCGGCACAGCTGCATCAAATGCTGACAGGGCCTATCAGGGCAGCCAGCTGCTGCTTGGCTCTCTGGGTCATTTACCAAAGATCGACACAAGCTTCTTTCAGGTGAGATCCGTGTGTGTGTGTGTGAGTGTGTGAGTGTGTGTGTGTGAGAGAGAGAGAGAGAGAGAGAGAGAGAGAGAGAGAGAGAGAGAGATTCTAAGGAACTCTCCTCCGTCTTGGATAGTAATTGCATTAATCGCTTAGATGAGGGGATGGGGGTAGAGGCGAAGATAGATTAATTTTTGTCGCAGATGTGAGGGGATCTAAATGAAATAGTGTTTCTTCTGGGGATTTAGGAGGAGGCCAGTCAGCTCCGGCAGAAAGCAGACTCTTTAATGGGCTTAGTGGAAACGTACATGGCAGAGTACAAGCGGCTACAAAGCAACTCAGGGAATTGGGAGGAAGAGATGAAAGAACTCCTGCAAAAAGGACAAAATGACAAACTGGTAAAGTATATCCATGTTAATAAACTGGGAGTTATTAGTAGACTATAGGTCCTGGGAATCATAAGATTCTTACCCATTTGGCAGGGAAACCTCCAACTAGCAATTCATGTGTTTCTATGCCAATGTTACTGATAGGGCCTGTTTATTTTTCTCTGCTTGAGGACTAGAAGCACACCCCATTTTTAATGATAATCTTGGGATTCTCCAGTAGAGTGCATATTCTATGTCCTGTGGTATAGAAACCACTAGATAAATTCTAACCCCCTTAAAAGTACCAGATATCTGGACTTGGTCTGTAAATAGCAATAGGCCCTCTGAGTTTCAGCTGGCAAGATCTTTCCCTGTATAGCATAGTTCTGGAAGAGTGAGTTCTGGAAGTGGGGCTGTATTTTCATGTGGTGTATAGCCTTTGCTCTCTTTTGCAGGCATCAGTCCAACTTTTGTCCCGTGCCAACCTTGCCAAGAATAAGGCCCAGCAGGCCCTGAGTGCTGGTAATGCCACCTTTGATGAGGTTGATGGCATCTTGAAGAATCTGAGGGGTGAGTTGCTTAAAAGCTGCTGAGTTTAGACCACTTGTAGGCTTGTCTTGAGGAATTTGCTGAGGGACAGACTGGAGGTAGCAGCGACGTTCATGCCCAGCACTTGACCATAAAATTGAATTCTGTGTCAAAAAGGTTTTGCATATAAATAACGTACATCGCAAAAAGGAATGCAAATAAGCTCAATTTGCACACTGTCTCCTAGATGTGACATTTTAGTTTTGGCAGGGTTTGGATCTTTTGGAAAAGACTGATGTAGTGGCATAAAAAGAGGTATTAGGCAATCAAGGGGCAGTGTGATTGTACAGGGAAGGAAACTTGATTAGGGCTGTGAAGGGGAGACAAGTAGCCAATAAGCATGCAGGGGAAAGAAACACAGTCCATATCCCCTTTTGCAGGTTCTGCCTGCACACTTCCAAAGCATGGGTCAGTATTTCTTTCTTGAGATGATGTGGCTTGAATATACACTGACATTATTTCCTTGCACTTACACATTGTTCTGCAATGTTACATATTGTTGTATACTGTGTTTCCATTGTCACTAGAGGTATATATTTTTTGTAGTCTTATGAGTCAGTGATTATGCTGACATCTTACAATGGCGATTCCTCATTCGTACAACAGCAATGTTAGGAATCACTTCACTTCTTTCTGTGTTTAATTTTCCTGCGCCCTGCCAAGGTTAGCAGCTGCGACCCTTCCTCCCCATACACTAAGAACATCCAATGAGGCCCTGCTTCAAATCCCTTCCTTATTCAAGGTCAGATTAATGGGCATAAGGGGCAGGACCTTTTCAGTGTTGGTGCCACTCCCCCCCCCCGCCGAATTCTCTTCCCTGGTTAAACTTGTGCCAGGCCAGCTCAGTCCTCACCTTCTAGAAACTAGTCAAAACATTTCAAAGGCCAGCAGGCATTTGGAGGGTGAGGCTGATACTTGATAGTTAACTGAGCCACGGGGTACTTTATCTGATGCTGTTCAAATGTTTGGAGTTGGATTTGGATTTTGAATTGAATTGTTCAGTTGGTTTTCAACTGTAAACATGTTGATACTGCGTTTTTAATAGGTTTCATAGTTGTTGTTTGGTAAGCTGCTGGGCTATGTGGCAGGGTATAAATAAAACCAATCACTACATTCTCTGAATGTAGCTAATGTGACTCCTCAATGGCTCTTCACCCCCTTCTGCTTGTAGAATTTAATCTCCAAGTAGGCGACAAGCAAGAAGAAGCCAAAGCGGCCATGCAAAGGCTTCCTCTCATCAGCAACATGGTCACCAGGGCCAATGAAAAGACAAGGCGCGCAGAAGCGGCCCTGGGCACTGCCATTACAGAAGCAGAGGCAGCCAGGAGGATGGCTGGGGAAGCCAAGGAGATGGCTGGAGGCATCAATCAGGTACAGGGGAACTGAAAAGATGGTACTCAGACCCGACAGCTGCATGGTTTGACTCTGCTCCTTTGAACTTGTATCCTACCCTATACTAGAGGCTTCAGTTGGGTAGCAATTTATTTGTATACATAACTGAAATACAGAGAGGCCGGGTCCCAAACCTAGCATTTGTATAGGACTTCAGAGTATTCAAATTACTTCACATACACCAGAGGTGGGCCACTTCGGGGGGTCTGGGGACCACCTTTGACCTCCCCAGACCCCTCCCACAGGCCACACCACTGAAAACAAGCTAAATTTGTCCTTTTTACCCCTTTGTAGCAGTTCGTCACTAAAATTTGGCAGCCAACTGCCTTTTTCAAGTCATTGCTGAAAATGTTGACAGCGGGGGCAGGGTGGTCTGCATCCATCCTACGGGCCACGTATTGCCCACATATTTCCCACCCATCCCATGGGCCACGTATTGCCCACCCCTGACATCCGCCACCATGTATGTGCATAAGGCAGGTCAGTGTCATTCTCCCCATATTGCAAATGGTGGCTGAAGCTCACCTATTGAGTTTCTGGCAGAGATGAGATTTGAACCAGAATGCGACTGACAAAAGAGATGCCTGAAATGAAACATCATA
The DNA here is from genome assembly GCF_057233095.1 of Heloderma suspectum. Taxonomy (NCBI): domain Eukaryota; kingdom Metazoa; phylum Chordata; class Lepidosauria; order Squamata; family Helodermatidae; genus Heloderma; species Heloderma suspectum. The sequence continues at coordinate 174,008,810 of NC_139461.1, forward strand.
GGAGACATCTCCATCCCTCTTAGGATCTTCTCACTTCATATCTCTTGGGATTTCTTGAAATCTGCCTTGGTCTGAAAGCATACCTGACGCTATGTGAGGTGGAGGTCTAATGGGACAAAGTTGGCGGAGCAACTCTTCTGCCTCTTGCAGATGCTCAGGGCTTCTGCACATCAAGCGTGTTCCTTCAAATACCCATAGTGCCTGTCTTCAGTTCCTTTTTATCACAGTGGGTCTCCTTGCCTCCTAAACGTTCGTGCTTTTTGTTGCCTTTGCTTCCCCAGGAGATTGGAAGGCTGGCCTTAGAAGCAAATAGGTCAGCAGATGGCGTGCTAGCCTTGGAGAGGGGGATAATGTCTCTGCGTCATGAGGCCAGAGAGGTGGAAGAAGAGTTGCAACGGAAGGTGCTGGAGGTTGACACAGATGCCACCCAGGCCCAGGAAGTGAGTTTGTAACTCTTTGCCTTTTCATTAAGGGACTTTAGAGCAATCTGCTTAGGTGGGAAACGCCAGCTAACTTCTATGATTTTTCTCACCTCTCCAGACTGTTCAGCAGTCGCAGAGAGCCAGGTCAAATGCTGAGAGTGCTGGGAGTGCTGTCCAAGAAATGCTCAGAGCCCTGGAAAATGTCTTGCGCATGATAGGTAAGAGACAACATCATTTCCTATTTGGGCTGCAAGCATGATTAAGGGCAGTATCCAGTGGTGACATTCTCTAAACTCAAATAGTGCTAGAGGACCTCTGCTAAATCTTTCCATTGTGCAAGCAGTTGCCCATTACTCTTGTGCAAGCAGTTGTGCAGTCAGTTGCACAACAGGTGCAAAGCAGTTGCATAACTGGTTGCACAATGGAGTATAAGCAGTTGCATAATCCAGGCAGAATGTGCAACGGGTTGTACAACCCATTGCCTAATTTGTTGCACAAGCATAATGCAAAACTGCTTGCATAACCACGTTTGCATAAACATAAATTTAGTTGGATTTTTCTCTTGTGCATAGTTCAGAACCTAGTTTCTGCTAGTGCGAAGTCATTTGTGCTACCGGAATGGCACAGCTGGATACTGCCTGTGTGTAAACCTGTAGCCAACTAATCAGTAGAATCCAGGTTTAACGGAGGAGGCCAAGGGCAAAATTTTATTTGTGAGACTGAACGTCAGGGATAGACGTCATAATTTTTTGAGGCCATTTTGATTCTGGCATGTAATCTTGATAAGGAAGGAAAAAGAAATAAAAGGGGGCTTTATAAACTATATCACACTTCCTTCAGTGTCTGTAAAAGGCCTCTACTGAAGATTTGATGAACCAGCAGAGGGAACCACCAAGTGGTTGTTGCTGTCCAATTCTCCAGAGAAGGATTAAATCATTTGCCCCAGAAGTCTGAGGCACTGCTGGGAAGGAATTGTCCTGAAGCCTTCTGAATTCCAATTTGGACAGACTCTAATTACTTGGCCCCTCCTAGCTCTCTCACCTCCTGGCATGGTTAGACCATGTGCTCTAAGGGTGTACTACACATCATGAGACAGAGTCCCCAGCCCCATGTTTACCTTGTAACAGTAAGGAGAGGCCAAGACGTATATGGGAATTTCTAGGGAGTGTAGGCAGACAGAGAGTGGGTGCTTAACCTTTCTTTTACTGTTGATTCTCCACGACAAATACCAGTATCACCCCACCTTCACATTATTTCAGCAAATGTGGGTTTGGAAATGTATGTTTCCTAACATGTGGTTCTGCCATAGGAGTGGCCTTGTAGCTTTCAGATTCCAGCTTCTCTTCAACTTGTGTAGACTGTCACCTGGACGATTTTTGTTGCTGAATGTCAGGAATGAAAACATCTTAGATCTAAGTCTGTTGGGGTAAGCAGCTTGGTACCCTCCAGATGTTTTGGGCTACAGCTCCCATCAGCCCCAGTCAGCATGGCCTATGGTCAGAGATTATTGGAGCTGTACTCCCAACCACCTGGAGGGCACCACGCTGGCTACCACTGCATGATACCAATGCATTTCAAATCATTTCTATACTAAGCTGTCTACATTTGGAGTCATTCTCAGGACCAGTTCACTTGCTGAATCAAAGTGATACAACTGAATAGCATTCTGGGTGATAAACTGCAGTCTCTCAAGATTGCTTATTCACTCAAAGTCCTTATCAGAGCCTGTTTATTTCATGTGAGAAGAAAGCAAGCTACATGATCACACACCTATGACACAGTGATTCTATATTCCTAAGAGGCAGGAGCTATATTCACACAAGTCCCCGTCGTGTGTACAAGTGGGATTGTGTATACCTGTCCAGTCTTGTATTGAGGTGTCAGACCTGCCCTTTCAATGGGGCCTATGCATTCCGAGCTCAATGCCTGTAGGCCCAACGTGCACCATTTTAAATTCCATTTTGGGGAGTAATTTTCACATGGAATTGGGACTGTGGGCATTGACTTTATGCATATATATGAAATTCAAAGATCCTATCCAGCCTGTGAATGGAAGGTGGCACAAGAGCACCCAATCTGTGGAGTAGGAAGGGATGATCATGTTCTCCCATGGCATGGAGGTTCAACACACCTGGGGGTCTTCTATAAATAGGACAATCGTAGGCTAGAGTGAGCACAAGAGCACCCAATCTGTGGAGTAGGAAGGGATGATCATGTTCTCCCATGGCATGGAGGTTCAACACACCTGGGGGTCTTCTATAAATAGGACAATCGTAGGCTAGAGTGAGCACAAGAGCACCCAATCTGTGGAGTAGGAAGGGATGATCATGTTCTCCCATGGCATGGAGGTTCAACACACCTGGGGGTCTTCTATAAATAGGACAATCGTAGGCTAGAGTGAGCACAAGAGCACCCAATCTGTGGAGTAGGAAGGGATGATCATGTTCTCCCATGGCATGGAGGTTCAACACACCTGGCGGTCTTCTATAAATAGGACAATCGTAGGCTAGAGTGTTGCACTTGGCCATAGGAAACCCATCCACCTATGAAACAAATGTAGGCGCTCATGGGAAAAAAAGTATTCAGCACAGCTTACCTTGTACATTGTTGTGAGGCTAATACACTGTTCAGAGCAGAGTGGAGGACAAATGTTACTACATAAATAAGATTGTATGAAGTTGACATTACACATTTTATGAGCATAAAATTACAGGATTAAAGAGTTCTTGTGGCCTGAATGTATAAATAGCTCAGGACAGAGGAGAATTTCTGTCACAAATTTTATCACTTATGTTAAGTGATCGCCAGTGAAAGCAACTGGCAGTTTCCTGGATAAATTTTGGTTGAATTTTTTGGCTGCAACAGCAAGCAGAGAGACTCTGGGTTATGAATATGTCACAATCTGGTAACAACACTATCACTTTTCCTTGTCATTCATAGTCATATCATTATTTACGATTAGAAGACAGGAGTCTAATTCTTTATTGGTTATACAATTCACAGTGGAGAAGGCAATATCGTCTCTCAAAGTTTGTCCAGAAATGCAAAATCACAGAATACTTGTGGTCTTTAAAAGCTTCCCATGTATAACAGTGGAGGACGGTGTTTGGAAACTCAGCATAGTGAAAACTTTTCTAAAATTGAAAACTTGTTAGTTCTTGGAAGTTCATTTGCTGCCATGGTCAGTTTTCAACAAAGGATAGTACACAGAGAATAACATGTTGCAGCTCATGATGCGGAAGAGTTCGGTATCTATGGAAAAACATATAATCCCTGATAGTCTTTTCCTAGGATCCTGGATCCATAAGCAAATAAATAATGTGACAGTGGCAATTTTATCAATCGAAAAAGGTTTCATTGCTATAACTGATTGCATGAATTGAATTAATCTTTGTAATAAATCCACGATTCCTTGTCTTTAAACAAGTAAAAGGTCTTGTGAGCCCAAAGCACCCACAGAGTAGGTTGCTTCCTGTGTCTCTGCATGATTTACTGCTGTGACCTTCCCCCTTTCCAGTCAGTCTCTAAAAGGGATGGAAACTTCTGCTGCATCTCTGCATTTGGTGTTAGTTCAATCACTCCCAGTGCAGAGAGACAATGCAAAAGGCCTGCCTTCAGAGGAGGCTACCTATTTATCTCCGCATGAGTTACTGGTCTGGGTTGGCCTCCTTTCAGTCAGGCATCATGCTCAAAATAGTTTCTAACACAGAAACAATGGGCTCATCTGAGGGTGGGTAAGTCCTACTCTTTCACTCTCTAAAAGTAATCCTTTTTGGCTCTGGAGTGAATTGTACCACTAAGTTTAATTGAGAAAAAAGTGGGCCTCAGCTGTCAAAGGCTCAGGATTACTGTTATAAAGGCTTAGGTCCATGGATAGTGGGACAACTACTTAGACAACACATGGGCATGAGGGAAGTGCGTTCAAGGTGTTTTGCTAATGAACTCTCTTTTTCCTTTCTTTTGCCAGACCAACCTGAGATTGTGGATGAGCAAGGTGTGAACATGCTTGAAATGACTCTCGGGAGGGCCAGAACAAGAAACAACCAGTTGAAAGAACTAATGTTGCAGCTGGAGGGAGCAGCCATCCAACAGAAACTTCGGATCCAGACGCTGGAGCGGAGCATTCTTGAGATCCTTGCAGATATCAAGAACCTGGAGGAGATCCGAGATAATCTCCCTCCAAAATGTTACAACATCCAACAAATCGAGAGACCATGAAGCCTTTGGGGGCAGCAGGCAGCAGACTTCCGTGTTCTCCATTTGTTAGGTCTTACACACAGCAGCAGGGTTAGGCCAATGGTTTGGGGTGATACAAGACATCCCAGCCTCCCAAGACTGGCTGCCCGTGGTTTTACCGAACAGATCCTTTACTAGTTCCCTACATCAGGCTTGGGTAACAGCTGCATCACTGGGGGTTGTGATGCAACCGTTATCTTTTGGTTGCAGCAGCACTGGAAGCGATCGCTGTACCAGTTGTCCCACTCCTGGGGAGCAAGAGGGAAATGCCCAGAGTACAAGAAGAAGCTGACCATAAATAACCCAGTGTGTGAAAGACCAGGTTTCTAGCAGAAGGTGCCCTGGACATAGTGTCTGGCTGTCCAAAATTTTGAGCCAACTCCCAACTATGTTTCCTCCACCCCTGCCCTCCTTTCTCCCAGCCTGATTTAGTATAACAAGATGGACATTACACCCTGTTAAATTAACAATGCCCCATTATTAACTTTTTATTGCCATGAATTGCTCTTCACTCTCAATTCAGCATCTCTGAAGTTGCTTTTCCTTCAGAAAACCTTTCTTAACATCTCTGATGGCTGTGAATATTGCGGATAGGATAAATTAGTCATTACTTCACCCCAGGGATTCTGGGAGCTGTAATTCTGTGAGGTGGACTAGATAGAGATATGTAATAAAGAATTCTCATTACTCTGATCAAACTACAGTTCCCAGGATCCTTTCTGGAGGAAGTCTTGACAGTTATTTGTATAAAAGCAATACAGGTTTGTATCATACTTTGGTAACTGCAATAGTAATGTAATGTGCTGTTGCTTCATTTGGTTCCCATTTTGCCAGTGAATATGGGGATGTAATTGGTGGGTTGTTTTGCGGCTGTTTATGCTTGTTAACTAGACCAGTCCAGCATGCATGCATGCATGCATGCATGCATATATATATATATATGGAAATATGCTCTGGAAAGGGCCCAGGAGTGCTTTGGGAGTCAGGGGGCTTTATAGTGAGAATTATCTACCTCTGCCTTAGCTTATGGCTTAGCCTCCTGTTTCCAACATAAGTATAGCCATCACTTTGATGGTCCTGAAAGGGAAGGGGACTTCTTGTTGGGGACAGCCCACATCCCTCAGGATTATTCCATTGGTTTTCATAGCACCTGTTTCCTTTTTATAACTCTCTTTTAAATCGTTGTTCCAGGCTGTACATTTTTTTAAAAAAAGTAAAACATGCACTTGCTTTCCTTCAAACAGTGCATCATATAAAGGTATAATGGTGCAAAGTATTAAGTATTATATTAGGGAAGGAGCACAATAAATAATGAATCCCCATGGTTTGAGAAGGCTATTTGTTTATTTCTTTAATTCAATTTCTTATTCTCTCTCTCTAGTAGCAGAGTGAAACATCTGGCAGGGAAGAAATATTAACCTGATCTTTCAATAAAAGGCAGCCGTCCAAGAGATGGAGTAAAAAATGTACTTTGTGGTTGTTATGTAACCACAGGCTGGGCTTGCCAACCACTCATTCTAGCAGAGGATTGGGATCTTTTTCTTGGTTTACTGCATACAATGGCTCTAATCTAGCTTGGAATCAGCTTCTGATGCAATATGGGGAAGCTGCTGGGTTAAAGAAAGAAGGATGATGAACCCTTGTTGTACATGCAAATCTCACTAGATGCTTCCCTGGATTAGGGAAAACCTGGCTTTCCATACCCACCAGGCCCAGCAAATTGGCTGTCCACGTCATGGATGAAGCCCTGCTTGTCACCAGGACAGGCAGCAGTGGGCAGGGTCTGAATGTATTGGGTGCTCCTTCAAAAATGCTACAGCCAACCATCTAATGGATCAGCCAACCTTGGCTACAAAAAAATGAAGCTAGCAAAACAGAAATCTGTTTTTCTATAACTGCTAAATGAAAATGATCTTATATAGACTATTCGTCTATCTAGACTACGAAAGTCTGTTTGGACCAACAGCCTCTGTCCAACTTTTCCTGGTCCTGCTACATAAGATCCTTTGCTAGGGACAGAACCTGGGACTTTCTAGACACAAAGTCTGTGCTCTAGTATTCAACAATGCCATCATTCAAATGGATTAGAGTTAATTTTGCAGCACCAGGGTATATAGAAGAACATTATGTTGTCATTACTTTAATTCCCAGCAGGTGGTGCTGCTTCTATACAAAATGGTGATGGTGCATGTACTATCTGGGATAGTTGCCCAGACAAGCTCAGTGCTTCAAAGTTTTCCTGGTATAGAAGCAACAGTGAACGCCAACACACATTTCAATAGCATAATTTGTTCTTTATTATATCCTTTTTAAACATTTTGCCAATTATTTTAAACATTTTGTTTGTGATCATGACCATTTTAGCAACAATGACCTAACTCCAGCATATTCCTTTAGTGTGAAACTGTCATCTTCAAATCCTTTTTTTTTTCCTTTTAAAACTTTTTTTTTTTTAATAAAGCAAATTTTTCAGTTTAAAATTGTGAGTTCGGTAATGGAAAAGAGTTACCTTCCCTCCCTCTCCTCCCTCCCCTCCCTCCCTGTGTAGCTAAAACCCACTCCCTTGTTGTTTAGGTCAAAGTTTGATACTTACACCAATCTCCATCTCTTTCCAAACCATTTTGACCAGACCCTCCAAATTTATGCCACACCCTGTTCCCCTCCCCCAACCATAAGCATAATTGAGCATATGAAGGCAAAGATAAGACTAGTAAGACATTATATACATAATCTGTACCACAATGCTATGTTCCTAAGGCATGCTGTCCTAAACTGGATGAAATTGGAAAGTGGCCTGATAATCCATCTTTTGTTCAAGCATATGGAGAGTTCATCCTTTTCCTTTGCTGTCCTCACTTTTTTTGTTTGTTTCCACCACAGGACTGTCCTTCAAGCCTTTTTGGAAGGCCACGGTTATTGTCGCATACATACTGTCAAATATGTTGTTGGCTTTGCACTTTGCAGCTTGGTATTGAGACGTATAGTGGATTCCAGCAAGGGGCTGTGGTTGCTCTCATTAACAGAGGCATGTGAAAAAGAGCGTGCTTTGGGAATAGCAGTCGATATGCACAACAGGACAGCGAGAGAGCTATTCAATCTAGAGTCATGTAGGATATCTAAGCCTTCTGGGAGTAGAAAAACTATCATCAAAGAAACTGTTTCTTTTGTACATCTGCCTATGACAGCAGTGAGTGTCTAAGGGCACTGAATGTTTGGGGGGGGGGGGTCCTATAATGTCAGGTGGTATCAAAAGCCTAACCAAGCCATCCCTTTCGCCATGTATCCCATAATTTCCTCCAGTTTCTAAGTGCTTGTTTGGATGGCAGCTGCCTAAGTAACTCATTAGGCAACAAGAATATTCGACACAAAGTGAGAGAGCAGCTGCTTCCACCCTAGGTATTTAGTGTGGTATTGTCATGCCTCAATCACATTTTATGGGGGGCCCACAAGACACTGTCACCCAGCTGTAAACCTCCTGTGTTCTCCCTGTGCTGCTTCTGTCTTTTTTTCCTAACCGTGGCAAGTCTGACTTTTCTGAGGATGGAAGAGTAGCACAAACTCCACAGGAGTAGACGCTTTTAGCACTACTCATCCATCTTTTTAAAGAGGCATGGTTTGGATGTGGGCAGTGACATATTGGACAGCTGAACCTGTCAGAGCTCACCATGTGTTCACTGTGACCTTTGCGGTGAGCACCATTTTATAACCCCTTAAATGTTCTCCCCATCACTTTTTAAAGCAGCACTAAAAAAAAAATAATCTGGCTATATTTTTAAACTATTAAACTATTAGCAAAATAATGCTTAAATGAAACTGTGTTATAGTGCTATAATACTACAATATTAATTTAAAAAAGAAAAAAGTGGTTTCCCTAATTAAACACTTCCAATCTATACTCCCAATCCAATTCCCCTCAAATTTAAAGATTACCGAAATACTGCTGAAGTATGACTGATACAGTGCTGTAACTGTATATCGCCAATTGTAAAAAAATAAAGGGAAAAAACACCTTTTCAGCCACCATTTTAGCAGCGTGTTTTTCCCCAATTAAACACTTCCAATCTATACTTCTGATCCAAAACAAACATTGAATACTTAAGCGTTCCTTCCTCTCTGGGCTTCAGCTTCTTTACATGTCAAATGACGTCACTGCTGACCTCTCATGATTTAAACCAAGTCCTTTAAACTGAAAGTTCTTTAAGCGTGGTGTCCTTGACTAGGGCCCAAACACCTGCACATTCACACACTTTGCAAGACTCCTGTTCCTTGTGCACAAGGAAAAGCGGCCAGCTACCGATCGCAAGGGTTGGATCTCTTGTACCTCACAACTTCAAACAAAACCTGAAGGCAGCTTTGCCTGTCTGAAGTTGCTACTTGCCACCACGGATGTCATCCAGTCATCCCTGGTTCCTCTCACTGGCTATAACACATTCGCAGCTGGCTAAGCTACCCCATTTGGAGGTCCAGGAATTACTTAATCTAGTGCAGCTGCTGGTATTTCCTGTACTGGGAGGAAAAATAAAAATAAATCTTCCTCAAATAAACTTAAGCAGCAGCTTCCTTTCATGGAGCACTTGGAAGAATGTGGGAAAACAACAGTGCCATCTGTGTGTGGAGCTAAGTACAATTGCCTCCAAGGAGGACATGTGTATGTTGCTGGCAGAGGAAAACACTTGTGAATTGAAGAGAACCAGCCTGAGCTGGAAAAAAACAACAACTAGCAAGGGTACAGTAAACACACAACAAATGATGAAGCTCCAAATGAGTTTCTGGAGAAACTCATGAGTCAACAAGATGAGTTACTTGAGGCACCAAGGTGAGTGTGCTCAGTGGCTATCCCCCCTGCCATAAACACACACCCAGGAGTGCTCCCTTATTGGTTTTAAAGCACAAGAGAAAACTTATTTAAACCCCCCTCCCTTTGAAACCAGTATCTATTTACAACAGGAAAAATGAGCTACATAGGAAGCAAGACTGCTTACTGTCCTTCTGGCGCCCTTTCTCCAGCAAATGTTTTTCTCTCGCTACATAAACAGCATAAAAAAAATTAGGGCAGTTTCTTTTTCCTTCTTTCTGTTTAAATTCAAGGCTAAATTCTTCCATGACTGACCTAAAAAGTCTGGGCTTTGTACCAAGTGGGTTAGAATCTCCTTCTGCCAACCCTAATGCAATTTTAATGGTTCACAATAATAAAAATGCCAAAAGGAGAAGAAAAAAAAAAGAGACTAGCACTAAAAAATAAAAGATCCACTGAGATTTAACTAGCTGGCACATTATGGGAAAGGAAGAAAAAAAACACCACCTTCCTGGCTCCCAAGGCATGCTGGGAAGGTACACAGTATCCCTTCCCCTAATGCATGCTAGGAAGGTAGACACTGAAGCTGCCCCCTTTAGGCACATGGTACCTGATACTCTTTGCTGTCTTCCCTCCTATCTACAGGGGGAAAAGGATTGCTTGATGGTGTATGCACTTGGCTGGCTGTTGTATGCAGTACTTTCCTGCAGTCAGGGTGGGATTGGGGGGGGGGGCATTAGAGTGAAACAGGCAGATGCGTGCAAGAGGCAGTGAAAAAAGAAAAGAGTGTGAGTAAGAGAGAATTGTGATGAACAACCACAGGAAAGTGGAGCGATGGGGCTGCTTTGTTGCAATGCCAGGGGAGCTTTAACCAGAGGCATTCAGGTACAGCTGGCTCTTGAGGATGTAATCAATGACTGGCTGACACAGGTAATCCACAACATGCCCATCACCATGCTGAAGAGCCAGTCTAGGAGAAAGAGAAGAGTGGGAGGGGGAGATGAGTCAGCTCACACGGAAGCTGAACACAGTGCAAAGGCCAACCCATCCATTTGATGGATGGGACATCATTCCCAGAACTGGGCCTGTGAAGTTTGCTGGTTGGCCCATTTCTGGGAAGAGAGAGATTGAAGGGGAGAAAGGCAGGAAGAAGTGGGGACAATCCCAGGAAAAATGTCTTGCCCCAGCCCCAGCCCCAGCCCCAGCCCCAACCCCGCCAGATGTCTGGGGCTGAATGGGAAAAGAAATTGGATTTTTGACAGCAAGACCCAGCTTTTCTTAACACGAACAGGAACTAGTCTGTACAAACAGGAGTTCCTTCAGACATGCAATCCCTGCCCAAGCCGTGGTGGGTAGACTTTTTTGGTACTTGTAGAAACAAGCAAAGAAGACCAAATGCAAGTTCTACTATGAGAGTTCTAACGAACAGTTAACTTTAGTTTGCCTGCCATAATAAAAGAGGAGGAGGGGGAGTCTAGGAACATTGGTGGGCAACAGGAACCTTGTCTCAAGGACTGCAGTCCCTGCTGAGGGATGGAGGAGGTGGCCCGAAAAACAAACAACATTTTAATTGCTCCCATTCTCTGAGTTGTGAGTAAACATTGCCTTGAAAACATGGGTGCCTCTGCAATCAAACACCTTTGGAAATGTGCCTTTTGGGAGTCTTCCCATTTTTACCAAGAGGACCCCTTCTCCAATCACAGCCACCCTCCCCACATCTCACGCACCTGCTTTTGGTGGAACTGACAATGGCCATGGGATGATTCACATCGTCCTTCACAACCAGGATATTGTTCTGTGGAGGAACCATTGACAGAACACTGACATGAGGCCTTTTCTCATGCAACGAGATGATCAAGCGATGCCCTGCACTGGCACGTCATATCTGTCTCTGAGGTCAGATTGGGAAGCATGAGGGGCAGTGCCTTTTTAGTGGTGGCATCAGAAACTCTCCCCGATAAATCAGGGGTGGGCAACACATGGCCCACGAGTTGCATGCAGGCCCCGGCCCCTGTACTGCCAAAATTTGCAGCAACAAAAGAACCACAGTTTTGGACACAAGTTAAATTTGGTCAGCATAGCATTCCACAGCAGTTTGCTGCTGAAAATTGATAACAAATCATCATTTTTTTTGGCCACTGCCATTAGTGCACCATGGAATTCTGCAGGGCAGCTGTGGCAGAAGTGTGGTCCCATGGGAGGGGGGATCTGAGGAACTAAAATGCCCTGGGACATCCCAAAGTTACCCATTTCTGCTATAAATGGTCAAAATAGGAAAGAAAGGAAAGGTGTCCCCCACCCCCATGTCCCTAGAATATAATTTTAGTATGCCCAACCATGAAAGAATGATTTTTAAGAACTAATCATAATTCTTAATGTCGAACAATAACTTCCTGGTGCCTTTGACACACTCAGATTGAAATCAGACATATAAACAGGAAAACACACATTCTTAATGGGCAGTGACTGCTTAGATAGTCTGATCATTTTCATTGCAGAAGAGAAAGCAGAGGAGAAGCGTTCTTGATGAAAATACTCATTCTCATCTGCAGAAATAATAACTTAAAGCTGCATGTGTGAAAATTCCCTTTATCAGACATGCGGTATACCTATTTTCTTTTGACAATCAAAGCAAGTTGTCACTGTCAGATGATACAGCCATGGTTACACGTACCTGATGCTGCATCAACAGTCATCTGACCCAAAAGATGCCCAAGATGAGGAGAAAAGGTAAGCAGAATTCAGACAATGAAGGCGGGCAGGAAAGAACAGGTGCAAGAAAAGCATATCGATCTGTTACATATTAATTTATGGCTGCAATTTTGTGAAGGGCTTACTTTGTACTTGCGGAGCACTGAGGAGTGGTTCATGATCCGGTCTGTGTCAGCACCATCTCGGGGCACAACAACAATGCCGAAGTCCCCAACAATCACCTCCATCTGTTGCAAGACAAAAAGGAATTCTTTAGAATCAAGGGGGAAACAAAATCATGTTTATATTCTTCCGAACTTGAAACAGCTTCTGAATTACTGGTTTCCAGTGAAGATGCATTTCACACCCTTGATTATATTTGGATCCATTTTCTTTCTAATTTGGGTTTTCTCTCTTGTCTTTCCAGAAGGTCTTTGAAAGACAGCAACATAAAACCTTAGGGCATATCTACAATACACACTAATACTGGCTGAACTGTCATTCCATGTTCACAAGGAGCTACGGGAACTGCCGATCTCTCAGTGGAGCTAGGAATCTCTGCGATTCCCAAGATCCTTTGGAGGAAGCCATGACAATTACACTGACATAAAAAAAAAACTGGCATAGGTTTGCGGTGTACACAAACCCCCGGGGTTGGATGGAATTCCAGGTTATCTAGCCTAGTTCCTCCATCTCTCAAACCCGCATTCCAAAACATGAGCAGAAAGCAGGTGTACCACAAAAAGTGACTGGTGGAAGAAATAGCTTCAAGAGCCTGGAGCAAAAGAAACATAAGCATCAGGAGAAAGCAACTGTCCCCGTCATCATTTCCAGTGAATTCTTTTTCTTAATTAGCAAACTGCTTGACAACAGGATTGTCTGGGGATGTTGGAAGGAGGGTCTGTACATTACAAAGAACCCTGGGGAGCCTGTGAGCGGTGGCCAAATCACCCAGAGACAGGAGCAGAGGCCAGGCTTTGGCTTCATCACAAAAGTGTCCCCAAGTGTAGCCCTTTACTTGTTCCCATAGGAAGGAAGTGCAGCCATTCATTTATATGGGAGAAAGGAAAGGGTGCACTTGGGGACATAATTGGGGTGGGTGAAAGTCCTGCCCCTGGAAAGTGCCCAAGCTCACGTGAGGGTTGGCCCACTCTCTACTGCGTCCCAAACTGCAGCCTGTTTAGTTTGTAAAGGAATGGGAGCCACTGCAAATCGGGCCCAGCTTCTACAGTTCCACCCTTTCCTCTGTACATCCTTAGCCAGGGTTCTTTCTCTTAACGTGACAGTAGAGTGATAAAATCCTGGCAGACGCACGCACGCACTGTCAGGCCCCCACTGGAGAAGCCTCCTCAGAGGAGGAGCTAGAGCTCCCAGAGACAACAAGCACCCCAGAACAACCCATATCAGAAGACCAGGAGGAGGCTGGGCCATCAGGGGACGGGGGTGGGTGCAGAGTCATCCTCAGAAGTGGTGAGCAACTCTGACTCCGAAGCAGAGTGACCTCCTGGCCTGAGAGCGGTGTCGCCTCAAGAGGCAGGTCAGTATGGCTCCTTTGTGAAGGGATGCTCGATTAGAAAGGAGGGCTCCTCAAGAGGAAAGGACTCCTTGGGACCATGGCCCTCCTCATGAGTAGAACCTTTGCCAGAGGGCTATAATGACTTGCAGCTGAGCCCTTGGTGGGGCGCAGGAAGCTCTAGCTATGTAAGTCTTCAGTTTCAGCCTAGCCCGTGCTGGAATAACGTTGTTCTACCAGCTCCAGTGCCTTGCATCCCTGACCTTGCTTTGTGGTTGAATGTCTGTGATACTGACCCTTGGACTCCTGCTTGATTTTGCTTCTTGGACTGTATATTGTATCTGACTACTTATCTATATTTTGCCCTTGGCTGTGGCTCAGATCTCTCTTCTGGAAACGACCTACTTGCCTGCATAGCCACTTAACCAGCCAAAACAGGGCACCACCACCCCCCGGAAGATAGTACATAGAAGAGAAAAAATGCTGGTGTTGCAAATTGCAACATTTTACAAAGGAAATGGGCAAATCCCACTGTGGTGGCTGTACTTTTACAGCAGGGATGGGAAGCATGTGGCCTGCCAGATGTTTCTGCAGTGCAGCTCCCATCATCCCTCACCATTGAATATGCTGGCAGGGGTGATGGGAATTGTAGTCCAACAATATCTGGAAGGCCACATGTTCCCCACCCCTGTTTTACAGCATGTTGGGTGTTTGGCTTCTGTGAAGTTCCCGATGCGGGCAGGAACAGCCCAAATCCAGGTTTGACTGTCTCCTGCCACAGAACTTTGGGAAACAGGAGGGTGGAGAGCGGAAGGAAAGACTTGGACTGATGCTTCAGTGCAGGAGGCAATCCTGCTCTGTAATCTGTATCTGAAGAATAAACAAGCTGGGCTATTATGCACAGAATTTCCTGTAGGAAGTAGGTTTTAGCCTTAAAAATAAGAGGTGAGGGATTCCTTTCCCTTATCACTTGTTTTCTGGCTTTGCGAGAAACTTTTCTGACAGAACTGGTCCCGGCCTTGCCTCGCTTCAGGTTTATCTTTGCTCTCTCCTGGGAACTTCCATCTTCCACTGATAAGAGCATCCTATTTCCATTACCAATGTTTATTCTGATGACTCCTAGAGAGCAGGAAAGCCCCTCAACACGGCAGGCTATGATGTGTATGCATGCGTGCATGAGAGAAAAAGGAACTAAAACATAGGCTGCTTTCAGGCAGACAGCACCTACTGCTGCCAGTCAAAATACATTCTGTAGCTACTCCATCTTTTCTTCCTTAGCAGATTTTTTGTGGGAAGTAAAAAGCTGGAAGAAGCAGTGGGGAAAATATGAGATGGTTACAAGATGAAGGCTTGTAGAGCCAGTGTGGTGTAGTGGTGAAAGTGTTGGACTGGGAGCCAGGAGATCTGGGTTCTAGTCCCCACTCGGCCATGGAAGCTCACTGGGTGACTTTGGGCCAGTCACAGACTCTCAGCCCAACCCACCTCACAGGGATGTTGTTGTGAGGATAAAACGGAGAGGAGGAAGATTATGTATGCTGTCTTGGGTTTCTTAAAGAGGAAAAATGTCGGGATATAAATGTAATAAATAAATAAATGAAGATGTCGTCGTCTGGATCTCCCGTAAAATTCTGTGAAGGAGGCAAGTCAATTGCATGACAAAATCCTTGTCTGGAAGCATCCATAGATCAGTGGCATAACTATATATCTATTAATAAAGGAGGAAGTTCAGATGCAGACCAGGATTTGGGTTTGAAACTAGGGGCCCAGACAAGGTAGGAGAGATGGTTGGCCAATGATAAGAATCCCTCTACCCTTGTTTTAAAAAATAGCAAATGGGGAACTATAATAATACTCAGTTCCCCCCAAGCCATCCTATATAAAGAGCTTTTATAGATCAGGCAGTTTAACCCACTCTTTCTTTGTCCAGTTTCATTGCAGATTTTAGATCGGAGCTTTACATGAAGATGTTTTCCTCCCTGCCTTTCCATACTTTCCACTACATAACCTCTATGTGGCACTGTGATATAGCAGAATAATGCAAGTTATTCTGCCAAAAAAAAAAAACCTGCAAAAATAATGCAAAAAAAAAAATACTGGATTTTCCCCACTCCACCCACTTTCTCCCCACCCTGCAAAAATGCTCTTTAAAAACTGAAGCAAAACTGGAGGGTTATGACGTTGTCTAAAGCACATGTAAACAACTGTGAGTGAGAAATGGTGAGCGCAGAATAAAAGCCTTGTCTAGAAAAGCTCAAAGTGAACGTGGGAGGTGGAAAGATCAGACTTGGAGGGTGTGCATTCTCTGAGCCCAATCCCCCCCTCCACACACACACACCCTGATGAAGTGGGCAAGGGAAATAAGGCTAATCTGAAGAACTCAAGGAAGGAGGAGATTTTCAGCTTTCAGTTGGCATGGTAGAAGCACAATAGCAGTGTCAAGCCCTCAGCACAGGATTGGATCCAAAGGGGGTTGCTGGTAACCTCCTGCAGAGTTGAGGGAGGGAAGCCTGCCAGGCTGAACATGGAGTGCAAAAGTCTGACATGCTCCTTTCGATCTGGCAAGGGTTGGGTCTACACCTCCCTCCAAAGAATGAGTTACAACACAGTCCCACACATGAGTCCACTGAGTACAAGTTGCTCAAGTAAGTGTGTTTAGGATTGCAGCCTTACAGTGCAATCCTATTACTGTTTACTCAGCAGTAAGCCCCACTGACTTCAAAGGGACTTACCCTGGGTATGTGTGTACAGGATTGCAACCTTGGTCTTTTTACTAGTCGACAAATTGTGTTTTATTAGTAGCTTCCTATCAGAACCACTAGATGAAGCACGGCTGCCTAGCCCTTTATTTGGCAAACAGTTTGCAGCATTTTCTCCCTAAAATAGCTGAGAAGAGGATATCCAGTTTGGCTCTTCCAACTGCCTAAAACCTTTTGTACTGTCTTGGCGACAAGCAAGCATGGTTCAGCCAATGTATCCAAACCTATTTCCTTTCCCTTCAACCCAGCACCTTTAATCACGTTGCACAGGAAGGGAGGACCCCCCGCCCCACCCCACCCTCAAACTTCTGCATCAGGCTGAAAGATGCGCAGTAGACTTTATTTACTTCAAAGACATTTCCACCCTGTCTCCTCACAGCAAAAAAGAAGATTTCAAACTACTACTTTTGTGTGGCACTTTCAGTCCAGCAAGCCCTCAAACCCACTCCGTGCAAGTGAGCACTCTTCACAAGCAGGGAAGGGAGGGCAGCCTGGCAGATTTGTGTCTGCTCTGCTTTCAGCCTGCCCGATATCTCTCTCTGCAGAGCTGCCTCTCTCCCAGTGCTTTGCTGGAGGGAGGGTCTCCATTACCTATTTACTTATTGCTCATGATCTAGATCCTCCTTATCTATAAACCAGCAACCATCTGGAAGCCTGTAACGGATTATAAGGCCACCATTCTAGTTTCCCTTCCCAAAGGAGGATGTGCCACACACCAGGCCTGACCCACATCACCTGGGCTGCGTGCACAGAGCAGGGGCAAATGCAGAGCAGCGCTTGCTCCTGAACTAAAAAGCCAAACACAGTGGGCAGTTGGGTACAGTCCACTGGTGTAGGGCAGCCTTCCCCAGCCAGGCACCCTCCAGATGTATTGGACTTCAATTTCCGTCATTCTTGTCCAGCTCCACTACTACTCCCATCCCCAGCTTGATTACCCCATACCTTTAGGGCCTTTTCACACATCCCAAAGCAACAAACCCAGGTTTGCCACCAAGTGTACACTCAGCAGGGAGCGGCAGTCAATCCTGCATCTCTAATGTGTGTTATGTATGAGCTTCAAAAACCTGTTTGTCATATTCACATTTTAAGGCCTGCATTTAGTTTGAATGTAACAGTTGCAGAGAAGGAGTTTCTCTTTTTGGCACAACCTTGATTCTAATTCCTTTTTGGCCTGATTTTATGGTTGAGTTGGGAGAATGGTTAGGCTTTTGTGCTGCATTTTACTGGGTGACACATCCTGAGCCTCTAAGCCTGGAGGAATTTTGTAGCTATTATTATGCATACAGCACACTGGGGTTTGTTTTTTAATCCTTATTTCCTGCAGTATCCTGGAAAGCTTTCTAGCCATATTAGGTTCTGCACGGCCCTCTCTACCCACATGCTAAATTTAGGGCCAAAGTTACGTGCTTGTGCTTTCCTTAATGCAGCAGTTTGGGATGGAGCCCTTTGAACATCTCCTCCAAGTACACCCATGGGATCTGCAGCCTGGCTTCCTCCAAGGAGCATCTGCCAGTCAAGCTCACACAGTGACAGGGGTACAGAAAGAAAGAATGATGAGATGGAGCAGGAAGAGTTCTTGAAATGGGGATAAAACAGAATGGGTTATATTTAAACTGCAAGCTCCTTGGGACAGGGACCTCGTTGATATTTATTTGCTTGAAGCATTCTTTACCCCGTTCTTCAGCCAAAGTGGCTTGCAAACACCAATAAGAAAATAGTGCCTGCCCTCAGGCTTACAATCTAAGGGTGCAATCCTTTGGCCACTAGACAGCGGCTAGATGGCTGTAGGATTTTTCATTTTCTGGGAACTGACCTCGGAGCCAGCCGTCCAAGCTCGGTTCCCAGAAAACCACCTCCCTGCCCCCTCCCCAGGGTATGTCCCCGGCTCCACACTCGGAAAAGCAGCGCAAAGCGGGGGAAAGGGGGCATTCCTGAGGGTGGGGGGGGAGGTCAAAAGCACCAGTACGATAGTTCCTATGTGCTGTCCAGCCTCCCCTGTCCCCCCACTCTGAGGCTTCCCAGCTAGACAGCTGAAATCGGCCATCTAGCTGCAAATGCACGGTGGCCGGAGCACGGAGGAGAAGATCCCCTCCGCACTCCACCCACCCTGCATTGGATAGTTGGTCGCCTCAGAGTTTAGAGGCGGCCAACTATCCCCATAGGATTGTGCCCTAACAGGCACAACCGAAATGGGAAAGGATTGGGAGGGAGGAGGAAAATAATTTTTCTCGTTCCTTCACTTACTCCAGGGACAGGCAACTTTTTTTAACCCATGGGCACATCTGACATTTTGAAAGTGTCAAATTGCCATGGGGGGCATGGCCAATAACAAAATGTTGGGAGCACTCCCCCCTCTGGATTCTGGCTTTTCTTGCCCTCCCCGCTATGGATTATGCTCTCACCTTCTTTCTTTCTCCCAAGTTATTTTTTTGGTAGGGGACTTCCCCCTGCCCCATCTTGGCCTGGGACTGCAATACCTGCCAGAGCGCCTCTCCCAAAATGACCCTACCCTTACTCTATGTTCAACATCTAAGGTCCTGCTCCCGGTGCCTCTTCTCAGGGAAGCTTGGAAGGAGGCAACAAGGGAGAGGGCCTTCTCTCTGGTGGCCCCCCACCTGTGGAACGATCTCCCCAATAAAGCCCACTTGGCACCAGCATTGTTATCTTTTTGGCGCCAGGTTAAGACCTTCCTCTTCTCTCAGGCATTTGGAAGCACATGATGAGTTTTTAATTGGGCCTGGATTGGCCTTTGGTTATGACTGACTGTTCAAAGTTATTTTTAGTTATACGTGGTCTTTGTGTATATGGTCTGTGTGTTTTATGTAAACGGCTTTTAAACTTTGTATATTGTATTTTAATGTTTTAATCTCTGCAAACTGCCCAGAGAGCTTTGGCTATGGGGCAGAACAGAAATGTAATCAATAATCAATAATAATAATAGACTCCCCACAAGTGATATTGCTCCATTGACTTTAATAGAAGCTGCCTCAAGGGTCTTTGGTGGTGGTGGTGGGGCTTCCCCCCTCAAGCCATTTTGGCAGGGGATATCGCTGTGAATGGAGGGGAGTGCAAGGGGTCTGGGCAGCTACCAGTAGGCCCATGAGCGTTGTGTTGCCACCCCATGTTACTCTGTGCAGCCCCATGTCCAGCGATGAACTCTATATAAATAACAGCAGTCTGGTGAGTCAAAGCAGAAGTGCACTCTCCCTTAGACTGCTTAGTGGCCCTCCATATGTTTTGGCCTACAACTCCCATCAGCCCTAGCCAGCATAGCCAGTGGCGAGGGATGATGGGAGTTGTAGGTCAAAACATCTGGAGGGCCACAAGTTGCCCACCCCTGGTTTAGGGTGGCCCAGGTGGGACTACCACACTCCCATAAAGCATTTTAAATCGGGGTGGGCTTGCGGGATCTACTTTGTTTTTCTAAGGGGTGGGTTGAATGTGCCTTCTCTGGTGTGGCACCCCGGCTGTGGAATGCCCTCCCCTTGGAGGGCCGATTGGTGTGTATATTGGTTTCATTTCAGTGCCAAGTTCAAACATGGCTTTTTACCAAAGCCTCTGAGGGCTAAATGCATTCCCTAAAGTTGCACACTGTTTTAACTATTTTATTGTTTTAGATTTTAATTGGTATTAACTTTTTATGGTTTAATATGTTTTAGCTGTTTAAATTATTTATTGTTTTATACTGTTTAAATTTATTTCATTTGTACACCGCCCTGAGATCTTAATGATATAGGGCAAGATACAAATGTTTAAAATAACATACATACATACATACTAGAACCCTGAGATCCACCAGCTGGAGCCTGGTGCAAAGGACGTACACTTAGCATTAAAGAATTCTGAGGTTGGGAATTGGTTTAGAACTGAACGGAGCTCATGGACCACATAGTAAACAACCCCTGGTCACCCCAAGGTTTCTTCATTTCAGCAGTCTAATTTAGGGCAGGAGGGGAAGTGATTTTGTTGTTGCTATTGTTAAACAACTGGGAGTCAGAAATCCTTGCTGATTTACTGCAAATCACCCAAGGCTCTACCAGTAGAGCGAGACCTGCCCACCCCTGCTTTAAATTGTTACATAGAGGAATTTTAGCTGATGCAGATTTTCTCACCATTACATAGAGGGGTACCTTTAATGGGAGGGCAGGAGTGGGGCCACCTATTCCCCTGGCAGTTCAGATCACCTGTTATTATTCATCAGGATAATCTATAATTTTGGACAACACAGTGTTTCTACACGCCAAATGACTATACAAGGACCTATGTACTAAGCATGCATGCCAAAGGCATAAAGCCCTTTAAGGAAAAAAAAAAAGTTGACTCTTTAACCCTGAGGTCCCCAACGTAGCACCCGCCAGCACCAAAACACTCTCGCACACCTCCTCTTGCACATCCGAAGTACCCTCCCCCTCCCTGGCAGCAAGGGCACCCTGCAAAGCCAAATGCTGCCCTCCAGCCCCATCTTCAGTCACCTGGAATGCCCCTGAATGCTACACAGACGTGTTGGGTGGGGTGGTGATCATGGGGGTGGGGGAAGAAAGCAGGGCAGGAGGATGTGCGGGTGTGTTTTCTGTGTGAGCCGGATGTTCTGGATCTATTTTGTGTGTCTGGTGTGTGTGTGTGTTTTGTATGTGGTTTCTGTGTGCTTGCAACAGGGGAGGTGTTTGGGGGAAATTAATTTGGGGGTGATCTTTCAATGAATGCAGGTTCAAGAGTTGCTTCCTCTGCCTTGCTCTCAGGTTCTTGGGTCTTTTTGCCTCTCCATTTTGCCTCCTCTTAAATGGATGTTTGTGATAGGCCCCACATCCACCATGATAGTCATTTTGTGAATGGGCATGACCCCTCTGTGGCAGCCATTTTGTGATGGTGCCCACATGATGTATTTATTTATTGATTGACTGCATTTAAATCCTGCTTTTTTTTCCTCTTGCAAGGAACCCAAGGCAGCTTACGTTATCCTCCTCCTCTCCATTTTATCCTCACAAGAACCCTGTGAGGTAGGTTGGGCTGAGAGTCTGTGACTGGCCCAAAGTTACCCAGTGAGCTTCCATGGCCGAGCGGGGACTAGAACCCGGATCTCCTGGCTCCCAGTCCAACACTATCGCCACTACATCATGCTGGCTCTCATCACATACCTGCGTATTCAAAATTCCAAATGAACCACTAGCCCCAAAAGCTTGAGGCCCCCCTCTTTTAACCTATGTTGGGAAGGGCCCAATAGCTCAGTGGTGGGGATCATGCTTTGCCTGCAGCAGGATCCCAGTTCAATCCCAGAATTTCAATGTTGGGTATCGCTTTAAACACATCTAGGGCCTATAAGTATGTTGTCCCACCCTCAAAAGTGGGTCAGGCAATGGTCAGCTCTGTCTACGGCAACTCTGTATGCGTTGTTCACATTACTATAGTTATTATGAGGTATGAGACAAATGACCACAAGACCTGTTTTCAAAATCCATGCTGGTGTTGGTGTTTCATGAGGTGCAAAAGCAGACCTTAAGACCTTGCTGTGAATCTACCTTCCTACAACTCTACTGAAATCTGAAATGGTGCTGCTGCTTGCATGACAAGCTGCCCCTGCCAGAAATTCCTCTTTGATGCCACTATGAACGGTGCAAGACCTACGCATCTGGTCCTCTGCCTCTGTTAGAATTAGAAACGGAGGTGTCACACAAAGTGAATTGGAGGGTAGAAGCAGGCAGATGGTCTGTGGTTTCCCAGACATTCAAAACTAAAACGAAAACCCTTGGTGAGAATACTGTGCTAACTCAGCGGCTGGTGGGCTGTGTGAAAATGGATCAAGTGAATGATCAAGAGGCAGAGAAGAGAGAAACCAGATTGCAGCTTCGCTTGTCTCCTACTCACATCAGCTTCATTCCATAGGCCTGGGATACAGAAGGACTCTAGCAAGTCACTTCCACACAGCAGCAAGATTCGAAGTTCTGCAGAAAAAGATACGCAGGGATTCAGATACACAGGCACCCGTTGTTCCCTAGATGACAGCCCCACACTAATCTCTTTCCCCATGACCCAAAGACCTGGAGAGAGAGTTGTCTGACAAGGGAAGAAAAGATGAGGTTTTGACACAGAGCTATTGCTCACATTCTGTTTCCAGGCCTAGGCTGCCTCTCACAAGCATCTCCAAGGCATGCGCACTTGTGTGGATGTCGTCTGTGAATGCGCAGTTACCATAAGTGACGTCTGTGTTTGTGAACGTCTTCTGGAGTGTTGCAGTTCTCAAATCTGTTGGGTAAACCGGTTGTGTGTGTGCTGCCTATTTTTGACAGGATGTCTGTTATGTCTTTGTTCTGACAGGTTGCCTTATGCACTGGAAGTGACTTCCAGGAGTCATTCCATCTTTGAAAACCCAAAGTATTCCTCAAGGAAGCTCACTATAGTTCAAAGAGAGACTTGTTTCCCAAAATGTTCTCTGCAGGTCCAAACTGACATAGCATGCTGGAGTAGGGTAAACTGATATAGCACACATCTCAGGGTGTGTGTAAGGAGGAGCTGTTGCATATAGAAATGCTTGGAAAGCTTAAATGGCTGGAATTATCATTCCTTTCTCTGAAGAGCACAAAGAACCAAAGTTGCTTCTTAACCAGAGACTCCAGTGGGAATGCCCTGGTGCTCCCTATAACCTTTCCCACATCTTATTTTACTTTTGCACAAATTGAATAATGATTTTTATCTTATTTGGCTAGATCAGCACAGTTCTGATTACATCTGTTCCCAGGCCTCTAATTGTAGGTCAATTAAAAACAGTCCTTGGAATCTGGAGCATGTATAGCACTCACTAATGCTTGATCGGAAATGAAGCGTGTCTCTCTGCATTGTCAGTTTGGCCATCAGAGGGAAGGAAGAAGTAAGACTCCTATTCTACTGAGACTCGCAAATTATATCTCAGCAGGGTTAAAATGGTGGATCTGTACTTATTAGGATTTAAAATATAATTTGCATGTTGACAATCAATGGCAAATGTTGTGAATGCCCCAGAGCTATTTCAGAGTTACTTAAATGCTACTGTCACCATCCCACACCGTAGCATCTGCCACCTCACTCTGCCGAATGGTAGGGCTGGCCCTGCAAAGTTACATCCAACATCAGACACTTGTCTTTTTGGAGGGCTCAGATTTGGTTCACACAATCACCACGGCTTAAACAAACAGCAGTGTGTGCTGGTGTGTGCCAGACAGCATTTGCCTAATGTCAGTACAGGCTGGGCTGGTTGTGTTATCTGAACCTGGGCGGCATGGCTTGTTTGAGGGAGAAACAACCCCCAAACAACCCATGGCCTGTTGTTGGATGGAGGGTTGTTTCCCCCTCAAGCAAGCTGTGCTGCCTGGGTTCAGATAACATGACAAGCTGCACCAAGGTGGGTAATTAGGCAAATGGCAGCCGGGACATGATTGTGTGAACTGAGCCTGTGTTGTGCTTGACATTTCTGTGCTATATAAATTCTCTGATCTGATGTGCACTCTTTTACACATTTGGCTGCTTTTATCCAGATCATAGGTTTGATTGTGCATGATTCATCTGATACTTGAGAACTGATACACAATTTGACTCCATGGAAGATCAGGCCATTTAGGAAGGAGCCTTGTGGATGGAACTAAGGGGCGGGGGTGGGATGCATCTGTCAGATAACTGAACTTCGCTTCTCGGGAAGTGCAGATTAAGTACACAGTGCAAATTCCCCCCATCCCTACTAGGAGGAAGCCGGCATGGGCACTTTGGATTTCTTCTTGCCATCATCCCATAATCCCCCCCTCCCCCGCAATATTCATAAAACTTCTGTTTCAAATACAGGAGATTAAGTGTTGTCTGATTTGTCTCTAATACCTCCAGCTCTTTCCTCTTAGCTTCAATTTGTTTATATGGGTACCTAGAGCCTGTTTGTGCGTATTGTAAGGATAGATTTGCTATTGCGAATTCTAGATATTTACTCCTTTTTGAGACCTGCCTTTTTAACCATGCCTTTTACCGAATGGAGACCCCTCTTATAATGGGTTTCATTGCTTCATAAAGGAGGCTATTTGAAATTCCTGGAGTGGAATTCTCATTAAAGTATTGTGTAAGCACCTCCTGAATTCTTTCTTGAATAATCTCATTTGCAGTTAATAATGGGCTAAAGGACCAAGATGGTGTGCTTTGGGGCGGGTCAGAGTCCAGAGCCAGTTCTACTGCCACCGGGGCGTGGTCTGTTATTTTAATGATTCCAATGTGGGTTGATCTAACAGTCTCTAATAAGGATTTGGGGGTTAAGATAAAATCTATACGACTTAAGGTCTGGAATCTCGATGACTGAAACGTGAAACTCTTATCTCTAGGGTTGCACTCACTCCAGACATCCACGATCCCCCTATCTCTTAACAATCGTAGCAGAATCAGCTGCTCCCGCCCCCTTTGAAGTTCTTTTGCATTCTGACATTTCCTCTTCCACTTTGGATCAATCAAGTCCCTGTGTGACATACCTCTGACATTCCAATTTAAATTATAAATTAATATTTTGTGAATTTTCCCATCTTTCTCAAGACCATACTTATGAACTTTTTTGTCCCATGTTTGGTGCATAACTTGCCCCCAGAGTTAGACTTGTTTTACCGTTCACTACTCCCTCTACAAAGATAAATCTTCCCTCTGTCCTTTAAAATGCATCCAGGTCTGAAATCCAGGCTGTCAGCTATCACTATGCCTGTTCCCCTGGCTTTTGCACAGCCAGGGGCTAAAAATTGTTACCAAACCATTTATTTTGCAATAATGAGATTTTTAGATCTGTCTTGTGAATTTCTTGCAAAAAAAATGTATCTGGGGGTGCACTGTCTGTAAATATTGAGTAATTCTAGCCCATTTTATTTTGTCCCCCATGCCTTTAACATTAAGTGTTATAACTTTAATCAGCAGCATAGCCATCCCCTCATTAAAATTAACTCTTTGGCCTTCTACTCCTTGCCTGGGTTTCAATCCTGGCCTCGGCCCTCCCCTTCATTAAGTCTGTTGCCCCTTCGCAGCATGCAGAAAATAAAGTACATTTACTCCTTGTGACCCTTTGCTCACCTTCTTTACCCAAAAACTGTGCAACTCTGATGGTCAATAACAAAATAATGCTTCTAAAAAATACCATAACTGTGCTTATGCCCCAAATAAAGAATTTGGGACACTCCCCAATCCTTCTGGGGAAGTCTGCACTAGGTTTAAGTTTAACTTTATTAAACATTTCTATGGGATTGAAAGTTTTAAAGTGAAAATGCAACATTTTCCTCATGGCCGCCATCCACTGCTGAAATTTGCCAGCGTGGGGGCAGCAAATTGAGAGCCGTGGGGGCCACAAAAAGGGACAGGGAGGCCATATGCAGTCTACAGGCCACATGTTGCCCACCCCTGGCTTACAAGCATCAGATGAAAGCCATACATTTCCTTCTTCCTGGCTAATGGCACAGGGAGAATTTGAGGAAGGGGAGAATTTGGATCAGGGCTGCAGGCTGCCCCCCCTCCAAAACACATCTCATTGCAGCCACTTTCTGTAAAATAATAATTCAAAAAACAATAACAGGATTCCTGCTGCCTTGTTTGGGCAATCAAAAAGCTCTTACCTTACCACGTGAGTGGGACCATGCCCCATAGCCCCACCCCTAACATTATGTGCTTTTTGCAAACTGCCCCCCTCCGGGGCATTTGTACACATGACACAAATGCTGCAGGAGGGAAGCCTACCCACATACAGCCATTCACGCAATACACTCCCTCAATAGCTCCCCTCCCTCCAAACACCTGGGGAGAGGCTATATGATGTGTACAACATTAGGGTTGGAACTACACGGCACAGCCCTGCTCCCCATGCTATTCTTCAGGTACGAATGCCTGAATACAGCTCATGTCTCATGCAACGGAATCCTTGAGTGTCTCTGTTACTTTGAGCCGATTCACACATCACGATAAGCCACCCTGAAAATAGGTTCCGGTGGGCTGGTTGTTCGCTTGCTAGCCCACATTATTCCCGACAGACGATCAGGTGCTCTGCAGCTTACCATGGCTTGTTTCCTGCCCATGCCCGGGATGTATCCCTCAGCAGCCTACTCTGCTGTCACTAAGCTAAACTAAACTACTGTGTTTTAGTGAATTTGTGCAAATCTCCCCAAACTTTTTTTTTAAGTTAAATATGTGCAAGTCTCCCCAAATGTGAGAAAAATAATGTTAAATACATGCAAATCCCCCTGAACATGAAAAAATAATGGTAAATATATGCAAATCTCCCTCAAAGTGAAAAAAGTTACATTTGTGCAAACCTCCCTGAAGATGGAGGGAAAAATAGCGTTCGGTATGTGCATATCTCCCGAAGGTGGAGCGGAAAAGTTAAATTTGGACAAATCTCCCCAAAGGTGAAAAAAGGGTAGTGCTGTCTAGGGAGGCAATGAAGTAGAGGAGTAAATTGACTAGTGTCATTTCAAGATGTAATAGAGGGGGGATATTGTTAGTGCGATCACGAAGAGTGATTGGAGTTTTCGCCACTCTTGCCAGGTGACTCTGTAGCCCTTCCTGACAAACCGTGCACAAGCCATCATGCTGGGTTTGCATGTCACAAGCCACTCTGAAAACAAGCCACCCTGAGCAGCACCCTGAGCCACCCAACTACAAGCCATGGGTTCTCCGGGAGGCTTGCCAAGGTTAGCAATCCTCACTGAGGAAACTGTGCTGGGTTCGGACATCACGACAAACCACTCTGAAACAAAGAAGGCTGACAACTCACCATGGGTTGTCATGTCGTGTGAACCTGATCAATTG
Organism: Heloderma suspectum; assembly: GCF_057233095.1. Taxonomy (NCBI): domain Eukaryota; kingdom Metazoa; phylum Chordata; class Lepidosauria; order Squamata; family Helodermatidae; genus Heloderma; species Heloderma suspectum. The sequence goes on from NC_139461.1 coordinate 174,036,002, forward strand.
TCTCACTGGACATGACCTTGCTTGTCTGGTCCTGCATCGCTAGACAGAGTAGCAGTCATCCTGTCCCTCATTTGACAAATATGCCCCCCTTTGCCTGGGCCCATAGAGGATGCTCACTTACCAATCTCTTCATATCTCATCACTGTCCCCAGATTTGCATTTTCATCTAGAGGAAAAATAAAGAAAGGAAAGAACATCCTGGATTTAGATTTGGCAAGAAGACCAGCAACAGATCTGCCCATGAGTTCAGAACACCAGCTGAGTGTTTATTAAAGAAGTCACAAATAAGTAATCATTCATTTACATTGCATGCTTTTACCATTGTACTCAGAGTGGCTTAGATACAAATACAACAAAAAACAATGAAAATTCAAATGAATGCTTGAAGTAGGGCTAGTAACAAAGGCCAAGCCACACACAGGGCAGCAGACCTGCTGTCTAGTGGTGTACTGGAGCCAGGGCTCACAGGGACTCAGCCCAGTCACTTTTTGATTAGCAGGAATGCTGATGTCATCTGCCACCCCCCACAGACTTCCCTGTTCCCTCTGAGCTTAGCTGCAATCCTCACAGTAGCTGAGTGGGGAAATGAATTTTCCCAGCAACAACATATTGTTCCTTGTTGTAATGCAAAGTATTTTCCATTTCATCTATGTCCTTTCTATAATGCTCAATAACCAAAGCTCTCTGGGCGCTTCACAAAAATTACAAACCAAAAACTTAATATAAACACTTTAACACACAAAATTTAAAAAGATTTTTTTTAACAGCTACAATAAGATACTGGGATCCGATAAATCCACTGTCATAAAAAACCTCATCATATGCCATCAAATACCTGGGAGTACAGGACAGTATGTTAACCTAGCACTGAAAAGATAACAATGTTGGCACCAGGCAGACCTCAGTGGAACGATCATTCCAAAATTGTGGGGTTACCACTGAGAAGGCCTGCTCCCTTGTTGCCACCCTCCAAGCCTCCCTCAGAGGAGGCACTCACAGGAGAGCCTCAGATGATGAGCATAGTATATGGGTAGGTTTATTTAATTTAATTTTATTTATTTATTACATTTATATCCCACCTTTCTTCCATCATGGAACTCAAGATGGCTATATGTGGTTCCCATGTAGTCTCCCCTCCAAGCACTGACCAGACCCAGACCTACTTAGCTTCAGCAAGGTGGCTGCCTCACATGCTTTCAGACTATGCCCTGGGCTGATACTGGGAGAGGCACTCTGGCAGGTATTGCAGGCCCAGGCCATATTCTATAGGTCAAATCCAGGACCTTGAATTGGGCTCAGAAACATACAGGTAGCCAGTATAAGTGGGCCAGAACTGGTGTTATATGTTCAGACCTCCTAGTCCCTTTGATCAATCTGACCACCACATTTTGCACAAGCTGCAGCTTCCAAACAGTCTTCAGAGGCAGCTCCGCACAGAGTGTACTACAGTAATCTAACCTGGAGGTTGCCAGAGCACGGACAACTGAAGCCAGGTTATCCCTGTTCAGATAAGGGCATAGCTGGGCCACCAACCGAAGTTGGGAGAAGGCACTCCATGCCACAGAGGCCACCTGAACCTCAAGTGACAGCAATGGCTCCAGGAGAACCCACCCCCAAGCTATGAGCCTGCTCCTTCATGGGCAGTGCAACCCTATCTAAAACAGGATGAACGCCCTCCATTCAGTCAGAAGAAATACCCAAAAATAGCATCTCTGGGTGCTATTGTGTGGATTGAGCTTGAGTTTATTAGCCCTAACCCAGTCCATTGTCACAGCCAGGCACTGGTTTAGCATATCCACAGCCTTACCTGATGAAAATGAAAAGGAGAAATAGAGTTGCGTGTTATCAGCATACTGATGGCAACGCACCCCAAAACTCCTGATGACCCCACTCAACTCTTTCATGTATATGTCAAATAGTATTGCGGGGGGACCCGACCTATGCGTAACCCCATACTGGAGAATCCATGAAGCCAAGCAATATCCCCCAAATACCACCTTCTGGAGCTGGCCATGCAAGTAGGAGCGAAACCACTGCAATGCAATACCTTCCACTCCCGACTCAGACAATTTCTCCAGAAGGATACCATGGTCAATGGTATTGAAAGTCCCCAAGAGATCAAGAAGAATCAACAGAGCCATACTCCCCCGTCTCTCTTCTGATGTAGGTCATCATACACAGCAACCAAGGCTGTTTCCATGCCAAAACCTGGCTTGAACCCTGACTGAAATGGATCTAGATAATCAGTCTCATCCGTCCGCAGCTGCTTGGCCACCATCCACTCAATGACCCTGTCCCGGAAAGGAACATTTGCCATGGCCATGGTCATGACTGTTATATATAACATATAAGAGCCAGGAAAGAAAACTGTTCCAGTTGCTGATCACAACTTTTTTTTAAAATGCTTTTTAATTTTATTTTAAAAGGTTTAACACTTTACAAAATACACCATATTTCACAACACCTATCCTTAATTAAATTTCCCAAAAAGGAAAGGAGAAAAACAGTCATATTAGTTCTAACAATGTATACAGATGAAGTTAATCTTGAACCATATCATTCCAGAACGTTTTAAACAAATGCAATTTTTTGATGAACTGATCTATTCGTCACCTCCCCTCTCTAACCCTCACTAAATAAGTGAGTTTAACCATACAATTCCCCAAACTTTCCAATACCATTCATCAACTGATGTGGTGGGGGTGGATCTTTTTCCATTTTTTACTGATGAGCAGACATGCTGCAAGTGACAACTTTTAACTGACTGGAACCAGTTGTAACATACCCACAAAGGTGAAACGCTCCATCGGTGGGCGAACACAGCAAATCCTACTAAGGCTTTCTCCGACCTTCCCCAAAAACTTTGCTAAAAAAAGCAGAGGGGGAGTGGGGAGAAGAAAAAGAAAAGTTAGCATCCAGTACAGGGCAGAAGCAGCCCTGTAGTAAGAAATGGAACAATGTTTTGCCTCCATTCAATTGCTTTACCACACATTTAAAAACGTTTGTTTTACATTTTAGAACACCTGAAATATTTTTGGACTCTGATTGGCTTGGCAAAACTTTAAAAAAAGTTTCATCAACACAGATCTGTATTTCTTTCCCTGAATTGCATCATAGAGACAAAAATGCTTACCCCCATATTTGGGTGAAAATCGCTAGAATGCAAATTTCACCGTGGGATAGAGAGAGCCACGACGGCCACTAAACACTGTCTAGAGGGCCAAAGGATTTTTCGGTTCCCAGAAACTACACTCCCTCCCCCTCATATCCAGCATGGTTCTTTCTGTGCTGGCTGCTTTCCCATGTTCAGGAATGGAGTGTAGAGAGGGCAAAAAGAGGGCAGTACTGGGGGCGAGGAGGGGAGAAGACCATGGAAGACTCTTTATGAGGCTTCCTATGCACCATGCAGCCTCCCCTCCTCCCGCTCCGACGTCCCTGGCTAGACACATAAAATTGCAATTGCAGTGCAGTATCTCCCACTCCCAACTCAGACAATCACCCCAGAAGGATACCATGATCGATAGTATCGAAAGCTGCCAAGAGATCAAGGAGTATCAACAGCATCACACTCCCCCATCTTTCTTCCAACATAGGTCATCATAAAGGGCAACCAAGGTGATTCCTGTGCCAAAACCTGGCCTAAACCCCAACTGAAATGGATCCAGATAACCTGTAGCCATGGAGGCTTCCACAGCCCTGTCTAAGGGGAGTTTTAGAGAACACTGTGGCTTTATTCCAGGACCTACCTGCAGTGGGCTTGTTGGAAAGGTTGCTGTTCTGATAGATAGGCTGTGGGGTCTCATTCTGGGGCTGTCCAATCACAGGGGTCAGGGAAGGTGTGTTCACATTGGAAAGGATGCAGCCAGTAACTCTCTAGAAGAGATGGTGGATGTCAGTCGGTGTTGGCACATTTATAACTCATTCATAGCAATGAGGGATGTTGGAGAAATCCACAATGGAATTAAATTAATTTGGATTTTTATAGATCCGACCCATGGATTCTGCAGCAGACTGGCTTCTTCCCCAGTTGGGCAGTGTCCATAGACTTGTGGACCATTTTTCTAACTGTAATTTAGTAACAGAAATTTAGTAATAGAAAAATACACAAAATTGAAAAAAAAACACCAGCCAAAAATGCAAATTTGCCCTTTAGGCTAACGTGTGAAAATGTGCATTTGGGGGGAAATTGCACATTTTTGAACATGCAAATTTTTGCAAGCATGAATTTCCACAAAGGCAAATCTGCACAAATTCAGAAACTAAAAAAAAAATCCAATTATGTCGGTGAGCAGAAAACGGAATGAAAGGAGCCTGATAATCCGTGAAATGCAGATAGAATAGATTTTACACAGACCATACATCCCTAATAGCAATGTTGGAGAAAGGGGAATTTAGTCACATGCATTAGGCTTTCATTGCCCGGTTGTCTTTCTCCCTCTGCAAGATATACCAAGGCTGTTTTCTCCTGATAAGCCCCTGCCCATAACCTGCAGTCTTCCAGTCCTACCACCCTCTGCCACCCAAATATAGGGATGCATGCATTAATATTCCTATGTTCGAGATGAAATCAGTGGAGACATTTTATTGATTGGACTGGATTAATTTTACTGTCATTTTTGTAATATGCTTGTTTTTAAATGTTTATGTACACTGCCTTAGGATCCTTTGTGGATGAAGGGTGGTGTGGACATTTTAAAAATAAATAAATAATAGGAAGAAAATGATATATCACTCAGGACTGAAATCACCCCAGCCCTGGTGTAAAAAATAAATAAATCCTGATGTCAAAAGAGAATATTTAGAAATGCATTATATGTAAAGTGAACAGTCTCTTTTTTGGCCACCAGGAGGTGCTCAATTCTTTTTTCCTTAAAAATGGAAGAGACCTTTTAAAACCTATTATGCATTATGTAAAACAGCTGTTTTAGAAGTGAATTGCCAATACCAATGGAACTGAAAAACCTGCCCCATGAGTAAAAAAGTCACACTGAACCAACATGCAAATACCTGTATTGCATACAAGCATCATCTGGAGTCTATGTGAATAGCTACTAGAGTGCTACAAAATCCTAGGATTACAGTACAACTCTCTACACAGCTTGCCCTTTAGCATCAGGCAGGGGAAACCGATATATTTGACAAATCTACACAAACATTTAAAAATTTCCCCTCCGTGAGGATCCCTGAGAAACAAGGATCCCCTCCGTAAGGATCCCTGAGAAACAGGGGGTGGGAGATAGGGGTCTCCCCAAAAATACAATTGCTAACATTCTTTGGAAGAAACCATGACAGCTAAACCAATATAAAAACGATATAAGTGATTTTCAGGGTACTAACAAGAACATAAGCACTAGAAATGCCTCTGAACTCCTGATATAAGTGGATGTATCACTAGGATTTTAGTTAGAAACTAACTGCAATCCAGAAGGTCTGAAATAGTTGTGTGTCCATATGGCTTCAGGGACATTACGGCCTCTACTGTAGTTGTGGGACCATTTTAATATTTGCCTGGGCAAATGTTTAGGGCCAGCTCTTTTTGAATTGCCCACCTACCTACTGTTCTCATATTCAAGGACAGAGTAAGACCAAATGTAGATTAAAAAACTATCACCAATACTTTACCACAGAACACTAAATTGAAATTGGCCATTAGAAATTTCACCTGTAATCTGGATATGATCAATATTTTGGCCCTAGATAGACGTACACCAGGATCAATGCTCAATCTATGAGTGTCCAACGACTATAGAAAAGGGCTTTGATTTTAAAAGTGTGCACGCTACTCTGTAACTCAAGCAGAAGCCAGTTTTTGAGAAGGCCCAAATTCTGGCAGGTGAAGAGAGAACATTGGATTTGGAACACAGCACTACTCTAACCTTTTGATGTGTTGCTCAATACTGATGGTACATTAACTTGTATTCTCTACTGCCATTTGCCTTGGCTGGGATGCTTGCTACCTGGTTTTTTTCCTCCCCAGGATCTATTAAAGGGATAATGTTCAGAATAATCTTCTTGGACATGAAACGTAACAGCCAAAGCAGCACACACAGAGCAAAGCTTTTATCACCATCATCATAATTATTAAATGGTTAAAAGTGTGTGAACTTGCACAAGTTGGATGGTCTAGGTCTTTTGGGGAAGAAGGCTTCAGCCCTTCCTCCTTGGATTTCTTTTCACTTTCCACTTGCCCCCTGTGACATTACATATGTATGTATGGACTCCGTTAAGTACAGTAATGTATTCCTGCTATATTTCTATGGTTATGGATTCCTATTATATCCCTACATTTATGGTGAGTATTTCTATGGTGAGAGAGGGATCATTGGCAGAAAGAATGGTGGATTTGCATATATGAGCTGATTGGCTGAGAGAGTGAAGTGTGTGTGCTATATAAATTGTGTGCTTTGCTGTGAGAGGCAGATAGGGTTTTGGTGTGGGATGGTTTAGATCAGTGATAGGACAAAGACAGGGATATGAATTTAAATGGGGAATTGATGTGATATGGTTAGGATTTTAGGACTGAGAACAGAGAGAGCGAGAGAGAGGGAGAGAGAGAGAGAGAGAGAGAGAGAGAGAGAATGATCTGTTCTGTGGGGATTTGTGAAGTGATTGATTGAGAATGTGATCTAGAGAATGGTTTATGAGAGAACTTATATTGATAAAGCATTAAGAGTTACCTGTTTATTATTCAACAACTTATTACTGTAATCAATAAAGCTTTCCTTGTTTATAAATCCTATGCCTGCTGCTCTTGGCTACGTAAGCGGAAGGTATAAAGGGGACAGTACAAGGAAGGTATAAAGGGGACAGTACAAGTAAAGTCTGTGTGTCCTTGCAGATAGAGGACTGAGTAAAGGGTTGGATCTAAGCCTTAAAGGTCCTGGTGGCAGCGAAACCCAGTGTGTGAGAGAGAAGGCGGTTCCTGGTGGGGGTGAGAAAGGCCTTAGAGAAGGGGAATTCTCACTAGGAGAAAGCAGGAATTTCACACACACCTTTTTCTTCCATATCATATTTTCCCTCTCCTTCTTAAAGCCAGCTTTTCGCTCAGGAAAAGAGGGGGCAAATCATCCTCTTCCTCTCCCCATCCTCAGAATGCTAGGTCCCCTGAGGCGCAGATTAGATGTCATGCTAAATATGTCACCTGGTATGCGTGCGTGTGTGCATGTAGAGGGAGGGGAGGGAGGGAGGAAGGGAGGGAGGGAGAGAGAATGTGCTAATAGCGGCCGCAGGAGGGGTGATTCCTATCAAAACTCTGGCACCAATGAGAGCTCTCCCCCCACCCCCGAAAGCTAACGGCAGCCATGGGAGAAGGCGATTTTCATCACAATTTCAGTGGGGGAGGGGACAGGGTTAAACCTTCTTCCCTGCATGGCACAGTCTTTATTAAGACCTCCCCCCACAACAGCTGCTAGCTAGAAAAAAGAAGATTCAACTTCAAATGATGGTGGGGATTGCTAGCAGATGGGCACACAGGGCCCATGCCCCAAATCTATTTCTGAGTGCTCAGAACCTGAGCCAGTTTCCACGTGTGTGAATGCTTTTTCCCCCAGGCATTTTTGGGGAGAGGGCAGGGACAGGTTAGGGAGTGAGCAGAGCACCCAGGGGTCAGTCAAGCTGCTCAAGCAGCAAGAGCTAGGTGGGTGGAATTTCAGCAGAAGAGGAGGTGTCTCTGCCTTTCCAGGACCCCTTGCTTTCCATAGCGTAAAGACCTCCTCTCTCTCTCCTTTGCATCTCCAAAACCAATTTTTCAGCCCTACTCCAAATCTTGCATTCTAGTCCCCCCGGTTTTCCAACCCCAATGTATAATTAACTTATGGGATTTTTTGGACAGGGCTGAATATACTAAGATTTCACCAAGCATTGCCCACATGCTCTCAAGCTGTTTAGAAACTTGCTTTTAAAAGCAAGCAAGCAAGCAAGCAAAGATTCTCTGGATGCTGAACTCTATGTCCAATAAAACATTTTGCGCAGCAGAATACCTATAGCCTAGGAATGCATAGTGCTTACAGCAGCATCTGCAATTAAATTTAATAATGAAAACTTTAAACTATACCAAACAAAATCCCTGATCCAGATTGATCTAAACCTAAAATAGGTTTTATTTTATTTCCTTTTGAAGCAAGGAAATGAACTGTATATGTCTTAACTTCCCTGACCCTGCAGACCCAGCCTCCACCATCATTCTATGCGATGTACTCACTTTCATCAGGTCCCGGTGGTGTTCCAGTACACTGCAGGTGGTCTGCCAAGTATCCTGATAACATTCCCAGGGGTCCACCCTATGGTGAGGAAGAAATAAAGAAAGGCTGAATTGGCCATCGGAAATTACTGTTATTGATTATGATTTAAAATAATGTATAGAATCCTTGACCCTTTGTAAATATTTATTTATTATTTGTATAGTCTGACCATGGGACTCTCAGTGGCTTCCCATCCAGATTATTGATCAGGTCGACACTCACTTAGCTTCAGGCATCTCCACATTGCTTGACCATTTGTCCAGGGCCCACAGAGTGTTTATTCTGGTACACCCTCAGTAGTACCATCTTGAAATTGTATCAGCAGAGGGGTGGGGGAAGAGTATCAAATCAATCAGCTTTACTGTTGACGCTATTGTCCAACTTACTCCAGATTTATTGCTGATTATTAAATCATATTTAATGATTTAATATTAATTGAGTGCAGCATAAATCAGTGCTGCACTCAACATGCCAACAAATTTGGAACACTCAGCAATGGCCGCAAGACTGGAAAAGGTCAGTTCACATTCCAATTCCAAAGAAGGGCAACGCCAAAGAGTGTTCAAGCTACCGCACAATTGCGCTCATTTCACATGCCAGCAAGGTGATGCTCAAATCAGGATTCTTCTGACTTCCAAGCCTCATAAGGAATCTATGCCTTTTGTTTTGGCTTTCCCACCCTGGTAAAGCCAAAACCAATTCCTTAACTTTCATTTGTATATCTTTAAGTATATCTATATGTATTTACCAGTAGTTTAGACCAATAGCCCTTCCAGAACCAGGAGGACCAGCAGCGTAGTGACGAATTTTGAAGTATAGGCACTCAGCATGACAGTCCTCATAGCCACACTCCCAAGGAGAGTCCAAAAATTCAGGCAGCTTTGTTGATCCCTATCAACAAACTGGTTCTAGTAGTTTTATCTCCACCAGGAGCAGCGGTGGAGATTAAGCTAATCAGTTTAATTGCCCATTCAAGACCAAGCTGCTCCAAAATACTTTGCAGTATAACAGGAACAATTTATTGTTTCTGGAAAAATTCATTTCACCTCTTAGCTGTGAGGACTGCAGCCAAGCTCAGAGGGAACAGGGAATTCTGGGGGAGTGGCAGATGGCATCAGCAATCCGCTAATCAAAAAGTGCTGGTAGTGCATCCCTGCAAATCATGGCTCCATAACACCACTGAGAAGGACTCATGCTCAATCCCAACCTGCAGAAAGGGACCCTGGTATCATTTGTCTATATTAACCTTTTCAGTCTCTCTTTCTCAGTAGTCTTCTTAGTCTCTTTCTCCTCTCCCATTCCACCTTTATTCTACCTCCTTTTTCTCTCCCCAAAAGATTGTGTGACCCACCTTAGCCAAGATAATTGCATCAATAATATAGGAAGAACTAGAAGTAAAAGAGTCAGGAAAGCAGACAGAAGGAATAACTGAACACAGTCTTCCCCAACTTAGTGCCCTCCAGATGTGTTGGGGATGGCCATATTGGCTGGGGATAATGGGAGTTGTAGCCCAACCCATCTGGAGGGCACCAACTGGGGAAGGCTGACTTACTAACACAGAAGGAAGACACAGATTGAGGGAACAACAACAACAACAAGGAAGTGACTGAGCACAACAGCAAAGAAGAAGAGAGTGTGGAGAGATACACAACAATCATGACCCAGCAGTGAGTTGACCCAACACCGTAGGCCAAAAACAAGACTGTGTAAGATGGGCAGAACATCATGGTTACAATGCTGTAAAAATGTTTTTGTGTATTTAAGACAGCATTTCCTATGAGAGGAACATCATAATCAGACCTACAGCTGGAGAAGGAAATGGCAACCCACTCCAGTATTCTTGCCAAGAAAACCCCATGGAACGTATCACAAGGCTAAAAGAGATGACGCCGGAAGATGAGCCCCTCAGGTTGGAAGGTGTCCAATATACTACTGGGGAAGAGCAGAGGGTATTTCCAAGTAGCGCCAGAAAGAGTGAAGCGGCTGGGCCAAAGCCGAAAGGACACTCAGCTGTGGATGTGTCTGGTGGTGAAAAGAAAATCCGATGCTGTAAAGACAGCAGAGGATGAGATGGCTAGATAGCATCACCGATGCAATGAATATGAACTTGAGCACGCTCCGGGAGAGAGCGCAGGACAGGAAGGCCTGACGTGCTATGGTCCATGGGGTCATGAAGAGTCGGACACGACTGAACGACTGAACAACAACAACAGCTCGAAAACTAAAACGTATCTAACTTCTTAGGTTGTTGTTACAATAAGCAGAGGTTCATAGCGCTACACTTTACACTACAAAAGGTTCAAATTAACACACAAGATCCACTTTGGGTCTTAAAACAACCAACTCCTGTTGCCCTTTTGTGTAGTAGGCAACCCCGTTTCAGCATCTCCCTGAGCTCACATTTCTTTGATACAGCTACTACGCAGATACTAACATTGACAGGTTAACCCTGATCAGGGTACTAAAGCCTAAGGAATTTAAACTGTCAGGGCCTTTTCTGTAATAGCCCTAAGGCTCTGGATGAACAGGAACATGACTACATCTCCCAGTTGAGGACATTTACTCTGAAGCAAGTCCCACTGTGTTCAGTGGTGTATACTCCCAGGGAAATATCCATATGATTACAGACTTCAGACACTTTCTAAGGCCAATTTCTTTAAGCTAGCTTAAGGCGTCCATGTGTCCTACCTTATTGAGGACAGTCCTCTATTTGAAGGGCCATCCAGCCCAAGTCCGATTTAAAGGGTTTGCATTCAAAGGTAGTCTAACTTAACTCCCGATCATTTCAATGAGTCTATTCTAAGCAGGCCTAACATGGGATACAATCTAAGAGACCATCAGAAGAGAGTAAAGGGGCCTTGGAGATGCCCACCAACAGTCAGAACCTGGAAGCAGAAGTAATTTAAATTATAGTAATTATTTCTAAATTTGCACCTATACATATAAATTAGGATATACACATGTTAGTCCAATCTGGGGCCTCTTTTGTCCTCTTTTTCGGAGAAGTGTGTAAATATCTAGCTTTTGAAAACTGATTTCCTGTTGCCTCTTCATGCTGTTGAGCTGGCATTTTTTAATAAACAGAGTGATTTTACTGGTGCTGGTAGAGATTTTTTTTTAAATAATGTTTTCGACTTTATTTGTTAGATCTGAAATCATGTTTAACTCCAACCTACAATATGGGACTCACTTTTCATTTTTAAGCATATTTTATTTTTACCTTTACTACATCTATTTATCTAGATCTGTCTCTCTTTTATCTCTCTCTGTCAGAGCAAGGACCAACAGCTGTCAAGACTTTTAAAAATAAAAGATGCAACACCAACTATACATTTACGGTCATGACAAAATAGCAATTATTTGAAAAAATATTGAAAATGCTATCAATATAGATTTCTTAAAAACAGTAGCAAAAATGACTGCAGGATTAACAGCAATTTAGACCATTAATTAAATATAATATTTTCCTGAAAACATCTCATTCAGCTAACTGCAGCGACAAAGATGAATGAGTGAAGATGTCTCGGGGGCTGTAATTGCAGCTCTGCCTATCACCTTGCTAGGCATGGTGTGAAGAAAATGGCGTGAAAGTGGTGTGAAGAAAAATGCCTCCTACTGATGCATTTCCTTCCAGAAAGAGAAAGAACAAGATGAGCAAAATTGACAGCAAGTTGGAATGTCAAAGAACTCCGCCAGAACCATTATACTAACAGGCTACTTGACAATAGCTATATCTGTCAACTTAGGCCACGCTGTCACCAAATATGAAGCATGGAATGAAATAATGAGTCACAAAGGGTATGCAGGGAATGAAATAAGGAAGGGAAGGAAATAATGAGGCACACATTCTAAAATAGAGGGTCAGCAACTGGAAGCCCTTCAACCAGAGAGTTGATACCTGCCCCGTCCCTCCAATAAGTTGCCAATTGAATTCAGAGGCAAAAGAGGAACACGGAGAGGGGATGTGGCAACAGGGCTCTCTGGCAGGCTACTTTGCGGGGGGTGAACCTGTAAAGGTACTGAAGGGGACAAAGTTGGAAAGACAAAAGTTTATAGTAAAGTTTATATGATAAAAGTTCATAGAACTAAATTATGTGGAAAGAGGGAATGCTTTCTTTCTCTCTGATAATATCAGGGACTGGGTCCAGATTCTGCTTTCTGTGAGAGGAACGGACTTTCCCTGAGAGGAAGGGCTCTACTCACGTAAGATCCCTCTGCCCAATCTTTGGGGATCCTCCCTTCCCTCCCACATTGCACCTCACCCCCTTCAGCAGAGTCTCCTGACTCTCTGTGTATCATTTTCAGGGGGCTGGAGAGGCTGCTGTGGGATGAAGGGAGCAGGGAAGTCCACTTCCACCAGCACAGTTGATCCAGCATAAAACTGGCTCCAACCGCTGATGTTCCTAGTAAACAAGGAGGGTCACATCGTGAAATTAATTGGCAGTATGTTCAGAACTGACAAAGCAAAGGATCTTGGCCTAATAAACAAGAACATTCTTATGTTCATACCCCTTAAATGAAGGCCCAGGCCTCCACAAAATATAGGGTCTGGTTATTGTTGTAATTTATTATATTGCTTTTCTCAAAAATGACACAAGGCGACTAATGGCAAAATTAAAACATACAACAGTTGGTAAAGCTAAAACAATTATCCATATCATGCTAAAATACAATGAGCCCATTAAACAACTAGAACATCAATGACAACCATAGACGATTATACAACACAACTCAACTCATGCATTTAAACAGCCCATTATATACCATCAAATGCCTGGGAATAAGGGAAAAAAATCTTGACTTGGCACTGAAAAGATGACGACATCAGTGCCAGACGGGCACTGCTGGGGAAAGTTTTACATAACTGGGGGTGTGGACAACCAAAAAGGCCCCCTCCCTTGTTGCCATCCTCCAAACTTCCCTCAAAAGAGATACTCGGACAAGGGCCTCAGGTGTTGATTGTTGGCCTGGTTTGAAGGGAGTGCACTGACTAGCACAGAGGTTCTCAGACTCTGGTCAGTGGACTGCTGGTGATCCGTAAGCTCCATTCAGGTGGTCCATGAAGAGCTTGCAGAACAGTCAAGAATATCTGTACTTGGCCCTGTACTTGATTTATGTTTTTTTATGATGGAGGTCAAGGCCATTTTAACTAGGATTGATCGAATACAAGGCCTACAACTGTCATAATAAAGCACTGGTACAATCTACTAATCCCCCCCCCCCCATACACATACACACACAATTTACCAGTTAAAGGAAACTTTGCTGAATCTAAAGCTGACAAATGTTATGTCCGACTTCAGAGAACTTTGCTCACAAAACCAGGGACATCCATCACATTAGTGCCATACCCCGATCCCTGCAGGAATCCTAAAGCTGAACATCCCTGGGGAACAAGTCACTTCAGGGGCTTCTGGAGCTGACTAAGAAGGCCCTGGGCCCTCCGGAGAACTTCAGACCCTCCCCCTCAAAAGATGCTTCCAAGCCAGAGGGGGCACTGACCTACCACCCAGCCCCAGAGAACACTAGTGACTTAAAGTACAAGCAAAGGTAGGGCAAAGGAGTACCCACATGCAGAAAAGGACTCATCAGGAGGAAAGGCCTCCTAGTGAGCAAGGCCCTCCTCATGAGTAGGACTTTTTTGCTAGAGGGCCTGTAATGATGTGCAGCTGAGCCCTGGGTGGGGCTCTGCAAGCTCTAGCTATTTAAGACTTCAGTTGCAGTCTACCTATTGCTGGAACAATGTTTTATCTTTAGTAGTGGTGTTCTGGGTTTTACTTCCTTGATGTTGCCTTGTGACTGAGCCTCTGGACTGCTGACCTGTGGACTCCTGTTTGACTCTGCTTTCTGGATTGTGTTTCTGCTTAGTAACTCTCTCAGGTTTGGACCCTGGCTGCACCTCAGACCACACTCATGGAACTCTCCCTCTTGCCTGGTTGAGCAATGCCTTTGCCTGTTTGTTGACCTGCCTTTGGATTGTCCTTTCATTGCCTTAATGCTGAGTTGGACCCAGCCTCAGCAGGATGATTAGAAAGGCAGGCATACAGTTGATAAAATATGAATTATGTATATGCTTTGGTTAATAAACTTCTTTGTTATTCTACAAATCAAATTTGAAATGGCCTGTGGGGGGAAAAAGGTTTGGGAACCACTGGTCTAGAGAAAACTTGTTGTGTATGGAGTGTGGCAAAAAGCTTCTGTGAATCCATCAGGACTTGCAAGGAGATAAACACTGTTGATCTGATGAGCCAAATATACTTGGTTGGCTCCTGATGTGCCCTTCCAGAAGGGCTCCTTCTGTTTGTGAAAGGGACTGAGATCCAGCAGAAGTTCCTGCTGGAGGAAAGGGAAGGATGTGATTTCTGCCAATTACCCCTCCTCCCACTGCCACCTCCCGTGCTACTGAGAGTCTTTCAGCCTTCTGGAGCAGCTTTTCTGGCAAGGAAGATGCAGGGAATTGACGGGAATCCACTTCCACCTCAAGATCAGATGGACTGGCCTTCTCCCTTTACTGAAAGTGTCAGGAGTGTACAGCAGGGGCAGGCAATCTGATGCCCTCCAGATGTTTTAAACTACAACTCTCATAAGCCCCAACCAGCATGGTCAAGGTTTATGGGGGTTGTAGTCCAAAACATCCAAAGGGCCTCAGGTTGCCTACCCCTGATGATGAGTGATTTACTGTGCAATTATCCTCTGTTGTGGCTAGAGTCTCATAGGCATATTTATTGAACTAGAGCCTTGATTGGGCTGGGATCTCATAGGTGATGTACTAGTAGTTGCAGCTCAATTTTATTTGACAATACATCTTTTGGATCCAAATGGATTCCTGAACGCGCTTGGGGATTCTCTGGGGCATGCCAACGGCCACTCAGTTGAGACCCTGGTGGGTGGCTGGAATGCCGCAATCACTGGGGCATTAGATCAGGTGGCTCCGAAACGCCCTCTCCCCCTGAACAAGGCTCGGACTGCACCATGGTTCAATCCGCGGTTATGAGCTCTGAAACAGGAGGTGAGACGGCTAGAGCGCCGGTGGCAGAAGTCTCGCTCCAAAGACGATCAGACACGGGCTAGAGCTGTATCTTCAGCCTATCACGTGGCGGTGAAGGCAGCAAAAAAGGAATATTATGCTGCCTCCATCGTGTCTGCAGAGTGCTGTCCCAGGAGGCTGTTCCAAGTGGTCCGGAGCCTGGTCGGTCCTGTGGCTCTGGAACCACTGGAGCATTCTAAGGCCTCCTGTGAGGCCTTGGCAAGGTACTTTGCAGATAAAATTGATCAGATTAGGTGTGTTACTCTGCACACTGTGGATACAGTTAGTGAGCAAGAGGCGGCCTGTGGCAAACCGGTTTTGTGGGATCGGTTCCAGCTTCTTCCTCCTGATGAAGTGGACAAGGTGCTTTCATCTGTAAGGCCAACCACCTGCTTACTTGATCCTTGCCCATCTTGGCTCATTATGGGCTGCAGAGAGAGACTGGGTGAGGGGATCAGGGCGGTGGTGAATGCCTCCCTTGAGGAGGGAGTGATGCCATTAGCCCTCAAGGAAGCAGTGATAAGACCGCTCTTAAAGAAGCCCTCCTTGGATCCTCAAGTTCTGAACAACTTTCGCCCAGTCTCAAATCTGCCATTTTTGGGCAAGGTGATTGAGCGGGTGGGGGCAGTGCAGTTGAAGGCACACTTGGAAGAAACTGATTATCTAGACCCATTTTAGTCGGGCTTCAGGCTTGGGCATGGGACAGAAACGGCCTTGGTCGCCTTGGTAGATGATATGAGGAGGGCTCTGGACAGGGGTGAATGCTCCTTCCTTGTTCTCCTCGACCTCTCAGCGGCTTTTGATACCGTTGACCACAGTATCCTCCTGGACCGTCTGGAGGGGTTGGGCATTGGAGCCACCATATTGCGGTGGTTCTGGTCCTTCTTCTCCAGCAGGTACCAGAGGGTAGCACTGGGAGAGGAGGTTTCGGACCCGTGGCCACTCACTTGTGGGGTGCCACAGGGTTCCATCCTCTCCCCGATGCTATTTAACATCTATGTGAAGCCGCTGGGGGCTATCATCAGGAGGTTTGGGGTGCAGTGTCATCAATATGCGGATGACACGCAGCTCTACCTCTCGTTTAAATCTTCACCAAGGTTGGCCATAGAATCCCTGTCCAAATGTCTGGAGACGGTGAGTGGCTGGATGGGGAGGAATAAGCTGAAGCTGAACCCTGACAAGATCGAGGTACTTTTGGTGGGAGACAAGAGGAGGCTAGGGGATGTTGACCTGGTGTTGAATGGGGTACGGCTACCCTTGAAAGACCAGGTCCGCAGCCTGGGGGTCATTTTGGACTCCCAGCTGTCCATGGAGGCTCAGGTGTCAGCTGTGAGCCAGACAGCGCTGTATCAACTCCATCTGATACAGCGGCTGCGCCCCTTATTTCCCGACCATCTGCTCCCATCGGTAGTACATGCCCTGGTCTCCTCTAGTTTAGACTACTGTAATGTGTTCTATGTGGGGTTACCCTTGAAGACGGTTCAGAAGCTGCAGCTGGTACAGAACGCGGCGGCTCGCCTGATTAAAGGCAGCCGCCAGCGAGATCACATCACTCCAGTGCTGAAGGAGTTGCACTGGTTACCAGTTGTTTTCCGGGCCAAATTCAAGGTGTTGGTTTTGACCTTTAAAACCCTATATGGTTCCGGCCCAGCCTATCTTAAGGAGCGCCTCCAGCAGCACCAGACAGGCCGCTTAACAAGATCAGCCTCAGATGGCCTTCTCTCTGTCCCATCAGCCAGGACAGCTAGACTGGTGGGGACGAGGGAGAGGGCCTTTTCTGTGGTGGCCCCCACTCTGTGGAACTCCCTCCCTAGGGAACTCCGTCATGCCCCCTCTTTAATGAGCTTCTGTCATGCATTAAAAATGTGGTTGTTCAGGCAGGCATTTGGGGTGGCTTAGGGTATTTTAGAAAATGTTTTTATTGTAGAATTTTATTGTTTTAAACTGTTTTATTGTATGTTGTACATCGCCCAGAGTGGCTGGGTGACCAGCCAGATGGGCGATTAATAAATTTAATAATAAATAAAATAAAATCTTTTCCCTTGTGTGAACTCCTGTTCTGAATTACAAGGTCTGACGAACCCTGAAGGCAGCCTTCCCCAACCTGGTGTTTTGGACTACAACTCCCATGATTCCTGACCATTGGCCATACTGGTTGGGGCTGATGGGAGGTGAAGTCCAAAACATGTGGCGGGCACCAGGTTGGGGAAGGCTTCCTTGAGCTGGCCTATATCAGTACTTACACAAACCATTTTCAAGGTGTCCCTCCAGGAAAACTGGCTGCTGACCAGGACTCTTGAAGTGTAGGGTGGCATGTTTGGAAGGCAGCATGAGGAGATTTGCTTATGGGGGGCAGGGGGAGAGGAAGCACAAGTGACTTGCAGTTCCTGGGTGACAGCTAACGCAAGGAGTCACTCACAGGGAGATGTGTCAACTCCAATTAGAGGGGAGAAGAATGAATGAGCTCCTAGTGTAGCGGTGGCTAACCTGTGGCCCACCAGATGTTTTAGCCTACATTTGTTTGCCCACCCCAAGGCCTAGTCCAGATGTTATACATTTCCCCAGTGGTGAGATCTATGAATATTTGACGTGGATAGGGTTGGGGAGGGTGTATAACACGGAAAGCTACTACTATGTTCCTCTATTACTCCAACATAAGAGATATTATGCACTAGTAAATATGGGCTCTTGAGCACACTCTGGGAGAGAGTGGAGGACAGGAAGGCCTGGCGTGCTATGGTCCATGGGGTCACGAAGAGTCGGACACGACTGAACAACAACAAAATGTGGGCTGGTTCACACATGCATGTAGATTTCTCTACACTTGTGCTGACTGTCACTCCGTGAACTGTTACCTATTGGAAGATATTGCATTTGAGGCAACATGAAAGTTCTATCTGTGGCAGGGATGGGGAATGTATGGCTCTCCAGCTGTCGGACCGCAACTCCCATTAACCCTAGCCAGCATAGCCAATGATGATGGGTGATGGGAGCTGCAGTCCGACAACACCTGGAGAGCCATATGTTGCCCATCCCTGATCTATGGTATTAGAGCTGGTATTGCAGCTCTAATGGAAATGCATGTACAAGGTTGCTGTTTCTTAAAAATATTTTTGGAGTTGGATCCCACTCCATTAATTGCCTACCCTTATTTCAAGAATATGTTCTTCCCATATTACATACATATATGTATGGTTGTATGCATTGCACACCTATCAAATAGCCCACTCACACTTGTATCATGTAGCTTACTCTTGGCTTGATGTCAGCTAAACAAAACTCCTTCTGGAGATGTAATGCTCCTACCAAAGACACTTTCTTTAGCAGTCATAAGAACTCAAAAGTCTGAGGGTTTCTTTGTTTTACACAAGGGTCCCTAAATAAGGGTCAGACAAGACAAATTGCTTGGAGATCCATGATTTGGTCTCCTGTATTTGTTTTTGTGTTTTAATTTAAAGCAGCCAGGAAGGGATGGGGGGAGGAATTGGGGAGCAGTTTTGGGAAGTGGTGGTGGGGGGGAACCTTTTCTTCCTATGTAATTTCCCTGATGTAAATCCTACCTGTAAACCTGCCATTTGCCCTGCAGGAGAAAACATACAGGTACCAGGATCTCTTATCTAGTTTCGCGTTACAAAGAAAGCTTATTTTAATGCCTGCCCATCTATGCATCTCCTGAAACCCAGGATGTCTCCTCATTCACAAATCCCACCCCGGGCATTTCCAGGAGCTGCAGCAGTCCAGCACTGTTACATCCATCTCTCACAGGGTGTGGGAGCGCACTGTGAAAGTGTGCCAAAATCCCCAAGCTCCCTGACATCACTCAGCCTGTGAAAAAGGAAAGCATCAAAATCTCACAGGCTGAGTGGGCAGCACAAGGTCTTAATTGAAAAGTTAATGAGCTGCTAAATTGGGTTGTTTCTTAAACATTTTCTTAGCCAAACTCTCTTTTCTTATACTTTCCACCTGAGGTTTTCGGAGATGTGAACTCGCTAATTACAACACTCTCACTAATAATGTTGCGAAGGGCTCATTCATGCAAAACAGGGTATCTCAAGATAATTGTGGGGGTGGGAAGTGGGAAAGAGGTTATCCAAGGTTAACTCACTCGAGGCAATGGGGTGATACAGGACAACTTTTATTAGTTCATAATAAAGCAATTGGATCAGGCCTGAAAAATTGGCAACTAACCAAGCAAAATGATGCCCATTAACTACGTAGGGCGGGCCCCCAGTGGAACACCAATAGATGCCCTACTTTTGCTACCTAAAAAGGTAAAGGTGTCCTCAACCAGTCGTGTCCGACTCTAGGGTGCGGTGCTCATCCCCGTTTCTAAGCCGAAGAGCCAGTGCTGTCCGAAGACCCTTCCATGGTCATGTGGCCAGCATGACTGAACACCGAGGTGCACAGAATGCTGTTACCTTTCCCGCCAAGGCGGTACCTATTTATCTACTTGCAATTTCTTGCTTTCGAACTGCTAGGTTGGCAGAAGCTGGGACTGAAGATGGGAGCTCACTCCGTCACGCAGCACTCGGGTCTCGAACTGCTCCTGCCGACCTTCCAGTCTGCAGTTCAGCGTCTTAACCACTAAGCCACTGCGGCCCCAACTTTTGCTACCTACCAATTACTTAAAAAAGAAAGAAAAAAGGTTGGGAATGTGATCAAGCAACTAGCAAGGCCATACAAGTGACCTGGTTCGCACAGTCATTCTCAGCCATGGTGGGTTAAGTAAGTCACCGTGGTTTGTAACACGCGCTGGGTACCTGCAGACACCCGTTCAATATTCCCAACCCCCACTTGCAGACAGTTGTGTTGTCTGATGCCAGAGAGAGTGGGTTGTTGGCATGGTTAACAAACTACTCACAACCCTAAAACAGCCCTGGTTAACCACACCAACAACCCACCCTCACTGGTTTCAGGTGACACACCAACCTGCAAGTGGGGGTTGGTTACCGAATGGCACGTGCTGCAAACCATGGTGTCTTATTTAAGCCATTGTGGCTGAAAATGATCAGCAAACCTGCCCTATATGGCTGCTGGCTGACAATTGGTAGGTCACAACCACTTGTGCGGTTCAGGCCTAGATTTTTTTTATTAACATTGAGTAAAATATTGTTTTGCGCACCCGAATTCTCCAGGCAGTGAGAATTCCCAGGGGGTGCAGCACTTTCACTTTCCTTGGAATGAAGTCAGTGGAGGCTTACTACCATTTTGTTAATATTTGTGTTGATTTTCAAATATACAGGTTAAGCATAATGATTCGCAGCTTATCACTGCAGCAGGTGCCCTGAAACCTTCCAGGGCTCCAGCTTAGCTGTTTGATCCTCAGTCCTCACTTCAAACTACAGGCTTCTTCATTTTTTAAATTAAAAAACAGACTTATCTCATCTGCCTTCCCCAGGCCAGTCTGAGGGCAAAAAGGATGTTTCATCTGCCTGCCTTCATGACTAATTCTCAAAGGTAGCAGCTAATAACCATCAGTTAACGTATAGCCTTGTCCAGGCACAGTTTTAGCCTCTTAAGCAGCCTTTTTTTCTGTTTCATGGCCTATGTATGTTAATATGATCCTTACATTCAAGCCTCCTCACCACCGCCACTTTTCCAGCACTTCTCAGTCCTGTTACCCAGATTTCTTACACACTGAACTTCATGACAACAAACCCATCAAAATGCACATTTTCCACCAAATTCCAAGCAACATGTTCTGGTAGTACCACTACAGAAAATTAATAGCCATTTGCTTTCTGTGCAAGCCCTGTCCAGCTAAGAACAGTGTCTGCAATAACTCCAGCTGTGATGTCTCCATTGTTGGGCAACCTGGGCCTTACTGATACTGTGGGAGTATGGATCTGAACGTATATCTTCATATCATATTTGATCTGCAATCTCTGGTCTTTCTGTCCCACATCTGACTCAAACCTAGAAGTTTATAATTGGCCAATCAGAAAATGCTTACAGAGTGCTGAATTTGTAGGTTCCTATTAAGCACGAAAGGTCTATTCCCTATGTAATCAAAACTTTCTTTAAATGTGGACAATGATTGCTAAAGAGTTTGTTTTAGCTGTTCTTGCAGAAGCCATATAAAAAAACCTAAAGCTTTTACATTTTTATTTCAAGCATTTCTATCCCACCCTTCCTAAAAAGCTCATGGTGGCTAACAAAAATAGAATATCCAAACACAACAAAAATATAATGAAAGGCAGTAAATATGCAAAAGCTTATAAATACAGTAAAACCCCTAAAAGCACCATCACCAAAAAAGAAACAAGCAGAAGAAGAAGAACACAAGTTAAAAACAGCTAAAGAGGCTTCAGTAAAAACTGAAAGCCTTCCTATAAATCAGGGGTGCACAACCCTCGGCTGCAGATTGTGAGGCCCCCAGCCACTTTTCCCCACAGCAGCTTTGGGAAAAGAAAAAAACCATTTGTCTCTCTAGTGATCAGAGATAAGAGTGATTTAAAGACATTTAAAATATAAATACCTTAAACTGTTAGAATTGAGCTGTGATTCGCATGCCTAAAAGCTACTGCATTGGGGTTTACTTCTGAGTAGACATGCATGGGGTTGGGCTGTGCTTTGCATGCCTGAAAGCTGTTGTACACTGAGCCTTACGTCTGAGTACACCTGTGTAGTAAAAATGTAACCTAAAAGCCATTGTATGTGTCTTAAGCAGCACGTAGTATTGTAAAAGCTGCGCATGCCTGGAATGAGCAGACAGTAACCCTAAGATAAGGTTGCTAAGCAAACCGCTGGCAACCAATCAAAAGTAACACGCTGGCTGAGGAATGCAAGCTAAGTGATAAAACTGTAGCGCGGGGGTTGCCCAGGGTCGACTCTGCTTTTGAGCGTGAGCTCCTTTGTCGAACTGTTTGCAAACAATAAAATCGAGTTGGACCCAGCCTGAAGTTGACTCTCCTCTTTGGGGCAAATTGGACTAGCCTCCAGGGGGCGAAACTAGCATTTTGTGCAACACCTGCATCAAATTGAGCTATGCTTTGTGTGCCTAAAAGCATTTGTGTGCATGTGTGCATGCATCCCCCCCCCCGACACACACACACACAGCATACCCTAGTTGCAGCCCTTGGGGCCAAAAAGGTTGTGTACCCCTGCTATAAATAAAAGTTTTCACTCTGTTGTGGAAAAAATCAGAGAAGGGGTTAAGTGGATCTTCCTAGGCAAGGAGTTCCAGAGCTTGAGCACAGCTGGCAAAAAGACCCTCTCCCTTGCCCCAGTCAGACACTGCTCTGGCACACACAGGGGGATTTCAGGAAGGCTCATATAGGAGCTTTCCTTAGCTCCTGCGCCAAAGATATATTTGAGAAAAAGACAACATGAAAAATCCCTGTTTTCTAAAACTACTATTTTGAGCTAGTTAAGATATTAAGGGAGCAATCTTATCGAGATAGGCGGCCACCTCCAAACTCAGGGGCGACCGCCTATCCAAAGCAGGGTAGGAGAAGCACGGAGGGAATTGTTCCCTCCGTGCTCCTCCTGCTCTGCTTTTTCGGCTAGACAGCCGATTGCGGCTGTCTAGCCACGGGAGCACAGAGCGGGGGAGGAGGCTGCTGCACAACACATAGGATGTGTCATACAGTCAGCTACGCTCTCCCCGCTCCAGAACGCCCCCAGCCACGCCCCTTTCTGGCCGCTCCGCGCTCCTCTTGCGAGCACAGAGGACAGGGCTGTTCCGTGCTGCCTCCAAGGCAGTGTAGAAGTGGGGGAGGTCAGTTCTCCAGGAACCAACCAACCTCGAAGCGTGGGCTCTGAGGTCGGTCGATTCCCAGAACACACCATATCCTATGGCCATCTAGCTGCTGTCTAGTGGCCACAGGATTGCGTCCTAAGGGTGCAATCCTATGCATGTTTAAACAAAAAAATGGTCCAAAAACTCCTAATGTGGCTGTCTGGGGAACAGCAGTAGTTGCAGGACTTTTTCTGTCTAAACATGCGATAGGATTGTGCCCTAAGGACTTCACTGCATCAAGTTAGTACCTACATTCTGATGGTGAGCAGAAAGCATTGTCCTTTACAGAAGAATAATACGCATGTTTACCCAGAAGTAAGTCCCACCATGTTCAATGAAACTTACTCCCTAGTAATTGTGTTTAGGATTGCAGCTGTAGGCATCTTGCTCAGAAATATAAAGTTATTTTTATGCATCTGAACACTGTCAGAGCATGCTCAATACATTACTGAATAATTTGTTTCCTGCATGCTTGTGTGTGTAATTTTAATGTGTTACCTAAAAGATAATTCACGTACTCTTAAACATACGTTCATGCCGGAAACATGGGGAATGTGTGCACTGCCTCTTCTGCAATGCCAACCTCTGAATAAAGCTGACCACTCTTTATCTGAACTATCTGAAGTCTCTGTCTGTACTAGGGTGGCCAGATGCAAAAGAGGACAAGGCTCTTGCACTGGTCATAGTTACAGAGAAGAGGAAAGTTCAGCTTGCATGAGAAATTACATCTGTTAAAATTCCCTACACAACTATTAAAGGTGCAGGAGCCTTGTCTCCTTTTGCATCTGGACACCATAGTCCGTATGTGTGTTTGCACTTCCATAAGGAGAGAATCTAGTGCCGAGCCAGTAAGCCCTGGATTCTAGGCCCTAAGAGAATACGTTCCTATGGGCTTTCTGACAGGTGTTACATAGAGAGAAGAATTCTCTTAGCCATTGCAGAGAACATATTTTATATGATGCACTACTATACCTTATCCAATCGGAGGACTGAACGGCCAGCTGGCACATTGTCAGACGGTGTCGGCTGGAGACCAAACCCTGTAAGATAGTAATTCATCAGCAGGTATGATGAAAAGGCATTTTGCAGCACTGGACTTCCCTAAGGTTAAATCCAGTCCCTTAACTTAAGTGGTTCGCTAGACCTGGGCTTTTGAGCCTGGGAAACATTGTGGCATCATTGGATGGAGTTGGGAGACTTGAGTTCAAACTCACTGGGTAGTCTCAACTGGGCAGCAATTCCCAGTCTAACCTATCATATGTGCAGAGTTATTCCTCCTGAACGGCTCTGGATCTTCCAGTAGAAACTATTAATATGGCTAATCTGAAAACACTGAAGTATAATATAAAAATATGAAGCTGCTGTATACTGAGTCAGGCCGTTGGCCCAGTACTGCACTGCGACCGGCCTCTGATCTCCAAGACCACAGCAGAGGTCTTTCACAGCCCTGCTACCTGAGACCCTTTTAAATCAGGGATTGGGAACATGTGGCCCTCCAGATACTGTTGGACTGCAACTCCCATCAGCCCTCACCAGCATAGCCAATGTCGGGGGGGGGGGGCACACATTCCCCACCCCTGATTTAAAGGCAGATGCCAGGGACTGAATCTGGAACCTTATGTGTTCAATTCATGCACTCTGTCACTCTGCTACAGCACTCCTCATACACATTTTCTAAGGTACAGTCCCCTCTTCTTTTTCAGCTAGGGCTCCTGCAGGATGTTTATCAGAACAGGCCCTACCATTAGACAGGGTGAGGCAGCCGTCTTGGGTAGAAGATGCTGACGGACATGGAGTGGTGGTGCTGGAGGAGGAGAGAGTACCACACAGCTTGTCTTACACTCCCTAAGTTGACCTGCTGTCTTCAGCTGTGGTCGAGATTCAACTGCCAGTTCAGTCAGCATCTGGAATGGGGGAGAGGTACCATCTTGTCCTTCAGCTCAGATAGTCCGTGGGCCACGAGCTAAAAACTAATATATTGGTATCAAGTACCGTGGCAAAATTTTGGCCATCTTGATGGCATCGCAAAAAGCTTAAGCAACCAGTCAGAATGAGCTATCACATGAAAATACAATCCAGGGATATACATCTTTCAAAAAATCATAATGAAATTTTGCCACCTTGATACCAATTTTTGGTCTGGCACAGGGGCATCGTTAGGAGGAGCACCTAGGCATGGGCCCCCAGGACTTTTGAGCTGTGCCCCAGATCTTCTGAGTTGTCCTAATTGCCATTTTTTTTTACATTTTCCCATTGACTTGCATTGGAAAACAGAAATGGCCATAATCTTTTTATTTTGTATGATACATACATAATATTTGGAGACCTGCTAGCCCCCATGGAGCTGATTGAACCTGCCCAATATCAGGCAGTTAGGCCTAGGGGCTTTTGTGCTAGTCACAGGTGAAATTTGCTATTTTCAAGAAAATCCGTCAAAGCAAAGAACTATATATTTTTGTGTGCTTCCACATAACTTCATAGAGTTTGGGGACCTGGCAGCCCCTATATAGATGACTGAATGTGCCAAATTTCAGAAGTAATGCCTAGTGGCTTTTGTGCTAGCCACAGGTAAAACTTGCTATTTTCAAGAAAATCTGTTAAAGCAAAGAGTTATATTTGTGTGTGTGTGCTTCCACATACATGCATGGAATCTGGGGATCTGGCAGCCCCTATGGAGCTGACTGAACCTGCCAAATTTCAGACAGTTAGGTCCAGTGGTTTTTGTGCTAGCCATGCATAAAGTTTCCTTTTCTCAAAGACTAAAATAAAAAGTAAAAACTGCCAAGCCACACAGGGGATTAGAGATACTAATCAGAAGGTGACCATTAGGGGGTCACTATCCCTAATCTCTGGTGTAGGGTTGTGTTTTTTTTGAGGTGCAAAAAACCTCTCTCCCCCTACTTTTCTGCTCTTACACGCCCGCTGTTGGGAGCTTGCTTGCAATGAAATTTTGAAGAGGGAGGAGGAAGGGAAGAAAGAGCTTAATGTGAAATATTGGTATTTCACACAGCACCTGATTTTACTGTAGGACTCAAATTATTTCAAAAGGAGGGTTAGGACTATGTGGCATCATGACTGAGGAATTGCTAAGGCTTTTAAAAAAGCTAGAAAAAGCCCTCAGCCACCTCACCTCATAAAGTTAATTTAAGTATGTGCAATCCTTACAAACCCTCCATGGCCTCCTAAATTCCTCTGAAGTACTACCTCTCTGAAAGGAGCCACTTGGCTTAGGGAATTCCCTCTACTCCCCACTCCCCACCCCGCATTTCCAGTCACCATTCTTCTTTTCTTCCCTCCTCTATCCTGTTCTGTCTTTCTCTTCTTTATTCCACCCAGAGCATATCTTGAGGAATTTTTAAAGACAATTATCTTCAGTGGGCAAGAGAAATTCTGAGCTGTATTTAACTTTATACAAACAGACAAGAGGGTTTTTTCTCGTTCTCACTCAAGTCTTTGAGAAAAATGGGTTCACATGGTTGGAGAGAAACAAATCTGGGGCTGTTTTGTTTGTCAGTTGCCATTATACAGCAATAGGAAAGGCTATAGCTCAGTGGTGGAGCACATGCTTGGTATGCAGAAGGTTCCATGTTCAATCCCCAGCATCTCCAGGTAGGGCTAGGAAAGAATCCTGCCTGAAACCCTGGAGAGCCGCTGCTGCCAGTTAGTGTCAACAATATTGTGCTAGATGGACCCAGGGTCTGACTCAGTATAAGGCAGTTTCCTATGTTCTTATGAACAGAAAGCTTTAATAAAAATAGGAGGTTTTGGTTTGTTTGTTTTTAGGTGGAGGGGAGATAAATACTGCTCATTTATACAATCCTATGTATGCCTACTCAGAAGCCCCAGTATATTTAATGAGGCTTACCTTCAGGAAAGTGTGCTTAGGATTCCAGCACGAGTTACTTTTGCCGGGAGGTTTGCACCTTGATGTTCTGCATGTTTACTCAGAAATAAGTCCTGAGTTGTGAGCATGGTATTGCAGGCTTAATACAGTGCCTACCCAATTCCATCTAATGAACTGACTACCCTTTCAACTCAGTCCTATGCTTGCTTTGTCATTTGTGTTTTTTTCATTTTGCATGAACTCTAGCTTCAGTGGTGAGGGAAAGGCACTTAGTACATGCTCAGAGTTTCTCCATAACTTAGCCCTAGGTTTGAAAACAGACTCATTGGCTGAAACCTGGTAAAGTCTTGGCACAAATCAAGTTATGGGGAGGAAGATATAATGAGAGCTTGTACATAGCAAGGAGGAGGTAGAGGAGAGTTGCACAAAACAAAACATCTGTTTTTATGAAGAGTTGCTGGAGGATGATAGGATGAGGAGGAATGGTTGCACAGAGGGGAATAGAATTGGTAGGGGAAGAATGTAAGTGCTCAGTGGTGAAAGAAAAGCATTCTGTATATGCTCAGAGGCACTCTCTGTTTAAGAACATAAGAAGAGCCATGCTGCATCAGACCAAGGTCCATCCAGTCCAGCATTCTATTCACACAGTGGCCAACCACATGCCCATAGGAAACCCACAAGTAGGACATGAGTGCAATAGCACCTTCCCACCCATGTTCCCCTGCTGCTAGTATTGGTGAAATGTAAATAAATTCTAGTCATTCTAAATCTGCATGCATGTATATCCTTCAGAAACTTTGCAGGTTTCTTGCCTGGGAGACACCTGTGCATTTTCATACAAATTTAGCTGAAAAACTATTGGGGGAGGGGTGATGGGAAAGCAAACCACCCCCTCCCCCAAACTGGAGAACTCCCCTTCCACATGAACTGCTGCACCTATCCTTCTGAAACTTTGCTGGTTTCTTACTTAGGGACAACTCTAGGCTGTCTGTAATTTTCAGAACAATGGTCCACAAGGAAAATAAGGAGAGAAGTATGTCCTCTTTTGGAGACCTCAAAATGTCAAGGCCACCCTTGCACAAAAACTCTTGTGGTTATCATTCTGAAATTTGGAGACATGATCGCCTCTGATGGGGCAACGAATCCTGAAATGTTTATCCAATTCTTCCAAGTAATAAAAATGTTATTGGCAGTTCCCTTTAAAAGAAAATCAAACTATAAACTGCACCTATTTTTCTGACATTGGGCAGGTGTGATCCCCTTCTAGGGGGCTACTATGCCTGAAATGATCATCCAGTTCTGACCAAGAGAAAAAGTTAGTTTTTTTTTTTTTTAATTTCCAATGGTAGTCAACAGGAAGCATAAAGACTCATTTTACTAAACCTTGACTCAGGTTTGGTGCTGAGCTGAAGTGGTCCAACTACAAATTGGCCAGAGCAGAAGCGTGATGTTTTCCAAAATGCTGAATTGGGGTCTGAGTTGAAGTGGGGTGGGGGGTCAGTGCACACTTCTTATGTATGTATGTAATCTATACACACATGCAAGCACACCACATGCACACACCACACTCGCACACATATATATTAGAGGTGTGCTTAGACTCGAATATATATATATATATATATATATATATATATATATAAAACTTAGCCCTAGGTTTGAAAACAGACTCATTGGCTGAAACCTGGTAAAGTCTTGGCACAAATCAAGTTATGGGGAGGAAGATATAATGAGAGCTTGTACATAGCAAGGAGGAGGTAGAGGAGAGTTGCACAAAACAAAACATCTGTTTTTATGAAGAGTTGCTGGAGGATGATAGGATGAGGAGGAATGGTTGCACAGAGGGGAATAGAATTGGTATTCTATTAATAGAATATATATATATGCAAATTTGCGTTATGGGCCTGTGTCCTGGATCTTTTAAGAACTTAGCAACGCCCCTGGTCTGGCACATGGACTACGGTAGCAAAATGTCTCGGGCACCTCTGATGGATAAGTGACTAAGCAGGTCTGGTGGTAATTTCAGCTATACAGAATTGTGTTTCAAACGATGATTTTAAAACCTAGAGAAATGCATCCCACATCAGAGCAATAAACAGGAGATTATCTGACCCATAAAACCACCACCTTCTGTCAGTTCCACTACAGGGTGCAAGCATCAGCTGGATGAGCTGCACCGTACTCCTTCACACACTTAGCTCTTCTTAAGAAGGATGCCACATTTTACTTCTGCACAACACACAGATATTCAACAGGTACAGCTTCTCTCCACTGCCAGGAAAATCACACCTGTTAGATTTCTGCCTGTCCCACCACAGTTATAAGAAAACAGGTGGCCAGTGTAACAAAGGCTCTATTCAACTAACAATCTTAGGTGCCATTAGCATTCCTTCTGACTGGATTTTAGTAATCTCACAAAACAAGGGAAAGAATAAAAGGATATACCCACCTGCTTTCCATAGGAGTCATGTACGGGCGAGACAATTCCACCAATGACAATGAACCTTCCTGTCTTGTGCAGATAATCCCGTGCTCTTTCTAGTGGAAGGGAAAAAAGAGGGAGGGGGGATACAATAATATTTACATTGTACTTGTCAGAGATGGGGGAAAAAACCCTGAAGTATTTATTTGTTTGATTTCTGTTCCTCACAAAGAGGATAAAGGGCTGCAACACTGTTCAAAATGAGTCTCAAAATCTGTACAAAAGCCATCGCATTTGTAGGCATATACTTTGAAACCTTCAAAGTGCTTCACAATCCTCACTGTAATGCACTAAGGGCCTCAGTCAGAGTGTTGAAGCCTCTGCTACCCTACACAGATGGCTAGAGCAGGTGGACATCTAGTTGCCATGGGCTGCTCTGCTCTGTTCCTAGTAGTCTTAGGTCACTGGATGAGCTGCTCAAATCCTAGGAAAAGGAAAGGCAGGCAGAAGGGCCTAGAGATTGTAGCGGTAGAAGTAGCAGTAGCAATAATACGTAGAGCAGGGGTGGGCAACATTTCGCCCTCTGGATTTTTGGCCTACAACTCCCATCATCTCTAGCCTGCATAGTCAATAGTGGGGAATCATGGGAGTTGAAGGCCAAAACATCTAGAGGGCCACAAGTTGCCCACCCCTGACATAGAGGGAGGTATCTGGTTGGCCACTGTGGGAGCAGAAGGCCGGACCAAACAGGCCTTTGTTCTGATCCAGTGTGGCTTTTTTTTTATGCTTCGATCTCCACACAATGGCCATGGCTGCCAATTTTTGACATAAGGAAATCTGGTTCCAGTTTTCAATCCCTCTCCCCCGCCCCCGGCAACCTATCTATCAAATGAATGGGCGCTGTGCTAGTCCTTCATGACACCCTGTCCTCATAGTTAAGTCTGTCCAAACAAAAGATCAGCAATTAGACTCTCAGAGGCTCACACCCTTAGAGAGGGCCTGTTGGTGACCACAGATGGTGCTTCCTCTTCTGCCTCCTCCTCCTCCCTTGTCTTCTCTCCCCTTCCTTTTCCAGCAATTGTCTGGGCTCGGTGCACAAGACACTGCTGCCTCCTCCTCTGCCCTTCCCAGCGCCAGACAGTGCTGAGCATGGGAGTTGCGGCTCTCTGCTGCATGGTGCACCACGTGCTGATCAGCTCAGGCTGGAAGAGGTAGGGAGCCAGGGCTGGAGGGACTCTGGCAGGGGGCAACAGCAGCTTCCAAGCCTGGTGCTGGGAAGAGGCGGGAGGGTAAGGAAGAATCAGCGTCTATGCCAATGGGGAAGCAAGTTGTGGCAAAAGGAGCTTCCTGCACTCAGGGCATGTAAAAAGCCAATGCAGGGAGAAGGGAAATCCACTGTAGGTCATTGCCCAGAACCCTGGTTCTGTTCCTGTTACTTACAATTGAAAATCCCCTAGAGCAGCTGTTCCCAACCCAGTGCCCTCCAGATGTGTTGCACTGCAACTCCCATAATTCCCAGACAACTCTATATCCGCTTTCTCCACACTGTGCATAGTTGTATAAATCTCTATCATGCTCCTCTTTACTCACCTAAAAAAAAATCTAAGGAGTCTCAAATGTTGCTCCTGCCCATTTTGGTTGCCCTTCTCTGCACTTTTTCCAGCTCTACAATATCCTTTTTGAGGTTCAGCGACCAGAACTGTATACAGTATTTCACATGTGGTCACACCATAGATCTGTATAGGTACATTATTTTCAATCCCTTTCCTAATGAGTCCTAGCATGGAATTTTCCGTTTTCACAGCAGTTCCATGATGGGTTGGTGTTTTTGTTGAACTATCTACCATGACCCCAAGATCTCTTTCCTATCAGTCATTATAAGTTCAGGACCCATCAGTGTATATATAACGTTACGATTTTTTGTCCCAGTATGCATCAATTTACATTTACTTACGCTGAACCACATTTGCCATTTTAATGCCCATTCCCCCAAAATTTGGAAGGATTCTTTTGGAGATCTTCACAATCCCTTTTTGTTTTTACCACCCTTTATGATTTGGTGTCATTTGCAAACTAGGCCACCTCACTGTGCACCCCTAACTCCAGATGATTAATGAACATGTTAAGCACTGGCCCCAGTAGAGATCCTTTGGGTATCAAATACATGGGGCAGTATCCAATACCGTCAGCACACAAACTCAAATTGTGCTAGTGGAACTCCACTTTCCACAAGTGAATCTACACTTGTGCAACTGGTTGCACAACCGGTTGCACAAGAGTTATGTGCAACTGGTTGCACAAGCATAACACATGACCGCTTGAGCAACCGCGCTTGTGCAAATGTAGTTGGATTCTTCTCTTGCGCATAGTTCAGAACCTAGTTTCCGTTAGCGCAACATCATTTGGGCTAATGGAATGACACAGTTGGAAACTGCCCACAGTGTGGAAGGTGGACAAAAGCAAGCAAACTCGGGCACCAATTCTGCCTGCCGCTAGATGACAGTTGAGGAATGGAGGAGCCCGATGGAGCTGGCCTCTCAGCAGAGCCAACACTGTGGGCCTGCTTCTCATTTCTTCCTCTGCAGCAGCCTGAGCGACATTACCCTGTTCATAACAGCCCTGTGATTAAATCTAGCACTGAAGTCTCCAGCACAGGATAGAGAACAGCACTTCTTCCAACAAAAATAAAATTGCAAATGTATATTATATATAATTAAATGGCAACTGAGTGACCCGTTGTCCCACTGTATTGCTACCGTGATGATCTTTTGCATTCAACCGACTGCTGGCTCAAGCATCACAGTAAAGAAACTGTTGTGTGCTTTAAAAAAGAAAACCCCACGACGTCTTAGCCTGCTGACATAGTTTGCCTAGTAGTGAATACAGGCCAATCGTCACAACTATGATGCAACAGACCTGGATTCTA
Source organism: Heloderma suspectum (assembly GCF_057233095.1). Lineage (NCBI taxonomy): Eukaryota > Metazoa > Chordata > Lepidosauria > Squamata > Helodermatidae > Heloderma > Heloderma suspectum. Next base: position 174,068,202 of record NC_139461.1, read on the forward strand.
CACCATGCTATGCAAATATTTGAGAGGCAGCAATGGATGATAGTAATTATCAAACCAGGGAGGAAAAAGAACCTGAACAATTGACTTTGCAGTGAGACAGTGAGTCGGGGATGGAGGGAGGTGGCATGGCCTAGCCGGGAGGGCTTTAGCGAGCAATCCTATGGCCCCTAGACAGCTTCTGGGGAGCAGGGTGTCATAGGATACTTCAGATTCATGGATCCGAGGCCAGAGACAACCTCCAACCTCAAACCCAGGAGTCTGAGCTCTCCGCCCCCTCCTCTGCCCTCTCAGAGCCGGTGTGGAGAGAACCGTGCCAGCTGCCTCTTCAAGCTCGCAAATGCGAGCTTGGAGAGGAAGGAATGGGGGTGTACTGGCAGGAGGGGAGGGGACAGAGAAGCGGGGATATGAGGTATCCTCAGCCTTCCCCCCTTCCCCTCCCTGATGCCTCAGTTAGGTGGGCAAAAACACCTGTCTAGCTAAATTGCAGACTGGGATGCACAGCATTTTGGGTACTTGTAACCCTCTGAGTTCGGAGGCTTATGAGTATCAAGGGCAGATCCGATGGGATTGCGCTCTTATGGGGTTTGAAAGCTGGGTTACACATTTAAAATATAAAAAATTAGCACAGCATTGTTGAGTTGATTCATTTTGTTGTTTATTCGGTCAGTCGCTTCCGACTCTTCGTGACTTTATGGACCAGCCCATGCCAGAGCTTCCTGTCGACCGTCGCCACCCCCAGCTCCCCCAAGGTTGAGTCCGTCACCTCCAGAATATCATCCATCCACCTTGCCCTTGGTCGGCCCCTCTTCCTTTTGTCTTCCACTTTCCCTAGCATCAGCATCTTCTCCAGGGTGTTCTGTCTTCTCATTATGTGGCCAAAGTACTTCAGTTTTGCCTTTAATATCCTTCCCTCAAGTAAGCAGTCTGGCTTTATTTCCTGGAGTATGGACTGGTTTGATCTTCTTGCAGTCCAAGGCACTCTCAGAATTTTCCTCCAGCACCACAGTTCAAAAGCATCTATCTTCCTTCGCTCAGCCTTCCTTATGGTCCAGCTCTCGCAGCCATAGGTTACTACGGGGAATACCATTGCTTTCACTATGCAGACCTTTGTTGTCAGTGTGATGTCTCTGCTCTTAACTATTTTATCAAGATTTGTCATTGCTGTCCTCCCAAGAAGTAAACGTCTTCTGATTTCCTGGCTGCAGTCAGCATCTGCAGTAATCTTTGCGCCTAGAAAGACAAAGTCAGTCACTGCCTCCACGTTTTCTCCCTCTATTTGCCAGTTAACAATCAAGCTGGTTGCCATAATCTTGGTTTTTTTTAGGTTTAACTGCAACCCAGCTTTTGCACTTTCTTCTTTCACCTTCGTCATGAGGTTCCTCAGCTCCTCCTCGCTTTCAGCCATCAAAGTGGTATCATCTGAATATCTGAGATTGTTAACATTTCTTCCAGCGATTTTAACTCCAGCCTTGGCTTCATCAAGCCCAGCACATCCCATGACGTGTTCTGTGTACAGGTTGAATAGGTAGGGTGACAGTATACAACCCTGCCGTACCCCTTTCCCAATCTTAAACCAGTCCGTTGTTCCGTGGTCTGTTCTTACCGTTGCTACTTGGTCATTATACAGATTCCTCAGGAGGCAGACAAGATGACTTGGTATCCCCATACCACCAAGAACTTGCCACAATTTGTTATGATCCACACAGTCAAAGGTTTTAGAATAGTCAATAAAACAGAAATAGATGTTTTTCTGAAACTCCCTGGCTTTCTCCATTATCCAGCGGATGTTGGCAATTTGGTCTCTAGTTCCTCTGCCTTTTCGAAACCCAGCTTGTACATCTGGCAATTCTTGTTCCATGAATTGCTGGAGTCTACCTTGCAAGATCTTGAGCATTACCTTACTGGCATGTAAAATAAACCACTGTTCGATAGTTTGAACATTTTTTGGTGCTTCCCTTTTTTGGTATGGGGATATAAGTTGATTTTTTCCAATCTGTTGGCCATTCTTGTGTTTTCCAAATTTGCTGGCATATGGCATGCATCACCTTGACAGCATCATCCTGCAAGATTTTAAACAATTCAGCTGGGATACCGTCATCTCCTGCTGCCTTGTTATTAGCAATGCTTCTTAAGGCCCATTCAACCTCACTCTTCAGGATGTCTGGCTCTAGCTCTCTGACCACACCGTCAAATCTATCCCCGATATTATTATCCTTCCTATACAGATCTTCCATATATTTGTGCCACCTTTTCTTGATCTCTTCTGCTTCTGTTCGGTCCTTGCCATCTTTGTTTTTGATCATACCCATTTTTGCCTGGAATTTACCTCCGATGTTTCTAATTTTCTGGAAGAGGTCTCTTGTCCTTCCTATTCTATTATCTTCTTCCGCTTCCACGCATTGCTTGTTTAAAAATAATTCCTTATCTCTTCTGGCTAACCTCTGGAATTTTGCATTTAATTGGGCATATCTCCCCCGATCACTGTTGCCTTTTGCTTTCCTTCTTTCTTGGGCTGCTTCCAGTGTCTCAGCAGACAGCCATCTTGCCTTCTTGGTTTTCTTTTTCTTTGGGACGTTTTTTGTTGCCACCTCCTGAACAATGTTGCGAACTTCTGTCCATAGTTCTTCCGGGACCCTATCTACTAAATCTAGTCCCTTAAATCTATACTTCACCTCCACTGCATATTCATGAGGAATATTAGTGAGCTCATATCTAACTGATCTGTGGGTCTTCCCTATTCTCTTTAGTCTGATTCTAAATGGTGCAATAAGAAGTTCGTGATCTGAACTACAATCAGCTCCAGGTCTTGTTTTTACCAACTGCATAGATGTCCGCCACCTTTGGCTACAAAGGATGTAGTCAATCTGATTTCGGTGTTGACCATCTGGTGAAGTCCATGTATAAAGTCGATTCTTAGGTTGTTGGAAGAGAGTGTTTGTTATGCACAGTGAGTTGTCGTGGCAAAATTCTATCAGCCTATGTCCTGCTTCATTTTGTTCTCCCAGACCATGCTTGCCTGTAATTCCAGGTGTCGTTTGACTACCCACCTTAGCATTCCAGTCTCCTGTAATGAAAATAACATCTTTTTTTGGTGTACTATCCAGTAGGTGCTGCAGATCCTCATAGAAGTGATCTACTTCTGCTTCTTCAGCATCTGTGGTTGGGGGCGTATATTTGGATCACTGTGATGTTAAATGGCTTACCCTGAATTCGAATTGAGATCATTCTGTCATTTTTTGGATTGTATCCAAGCACTGCTTTAGCCACTTTTTTATTAATTATGAAGGCTACTCCATTTCTTCTGTGGTCCTCTTGTCCACAGTAGTAGATCTCGTGGTCATTTGATGTGAAGTGGCCCATTTCAGTTCACTGACACCCAAAATGTCTATATTTAATCTTGACATCTCCCCGGTAACCACATCCAATTTGCCCTGGCTCATAGATCTTACATTCCAGGTTCCTATGGTGTGTTGATCTTTAGAACATCGGATTCGTCATTCACCACCAGCACCATCGGCTGCTAGCCATCCTTTCGGCTTTGAGTTAGCTGCGTCATCACATCTGGGGCTAGTTGAACTTATCCTCTGTTCCTCCCTGTAACATTTTGACCATCTTCCGACCTGGGAGTCCCATCTTCCGATGGTATACCGACATATCTCTGGTTGTACTGATCCATTTAGTTTTCATGGCAAGAATACTGGGGTGGGTTGCCATTTCCTTCCCCAGGGATCGTATTTAGTCGTATTTAGTCTCTCTGCCATGACCTTCCCGTCTTGGGTGTCTTTTCATGGTTTAGCTCATGACATCATTGAGGTGCTCAAGCTCCAGCACCACGACAAGGTAACGAACTCCTTTGCTGAAGGTTGATTCATTAAGGTCAATCAATTTAAAAGTTTTTAATCAACAAAAACAACACCCTTTATTAAAATAGGCAGCAGATCTTTAAACCTGTTGATTACTTTAAATACAAGTAGTTCCAAAAAAGCTGATGTCAGGTGCCATCTTAGAAGCAGCATTCCACTTTTCTCTTCCCTCTCATTGGTGGGAAAAGACTCTAAGATGGTGTCTGCTGCTGCACACAATTACCTAAACAAAGAATGTTTTTCTCCATTCAGACCACTTGTTTTATTCACATGCAAATGTATGTACATTTAAAACTCAAATGATTAATCAACTACGATTTCTTTGATCAGCTAACAGCCCTAATATAAACAGATGAGTTTATGTGAATTTACTCAGGAAGGGAAGAGCTCAGTGAACACCACATAGACATCATCCAGTCATGACAGATGGTTCTGAGCAAAATTAGTAAAGGCTATGATTCCAATTACCCACTCCATCCACCACCCCCAGGGCAGTGTTGGTTCCTGGTTTCTGAGCGCCTTTGGCCAAGACACCCTCGATGGGCCCCCTCCCTCAGTGAGCCTGCCTTCTCACCACCATTGTCAGCAGCTGCTGTTGCTCCTCATCCTCTTTCTCGTCACTGCTGCCACTTGCTTGCTGGACAGGCAGAGGGCCAGGGAGCAAGCAGGCTGTGGCATCTACTGCTCCTCCTTCTCACCACCACTGTTGTCTGGGCCAGACTGCGAGGCAGCTGAATAAGCAGGTTGCACAGGAGGAGCAACTCCAGGATTCTTGTCATTGGCCCCTTGACACTGGTGAAGGGTAGCACAAATTCTTCCCCCCCTTTTTCTGTCCTTTTCCTTTTTCCTTTTTTCTATTCGTCAATTGCTTGATTCCCTCCTCCTTTGCCCGCTCCCTCCCTATATCCCAAATGCCATTCCAGTGCTGTAGTACTAGCATGCAGAGCATCTGGTTTTTTGTACTGTTCTTGCCTGCTGCCTCTGTAGCCTGGCAAAACAACCCATGGTTCTGGGTTCACATGTAATGACAACCCAGAGTTAAAACAACCCAGAGTTTGCAACCCAACAACCATGGGTTCCCTTTCTGGGATGTTTCTGGTTAACAGCCCATCATTAATCTTTAGTTCCAAGTTCACATTTAACAAGCCAATAATCAACAACCCATACTCAACCCATACTCTGGGTTGTCGTTAAGTGTGAACTATGTCTATGTCCTACAGAAGTACATGGGAGGCACGGCAACCCTTAAAAACAAACCATCAAAATGTATCAGGTATCTACAGTAAAGTGACAACAAAAATTCACACTGTAAAATCATATCAAACATGTATAGGTGATTAGGAATGTACGGATTTTGTAAAATCCATTCTGTGTTTCACAGATTGTCAGACACCTTTCATTTTTCCCATGTGCATTTCCCAAAATGGCATTCTTTCTTCTCCGCAGGACTTACCATTCCTCCCAGTTTCTATCTGGGGTCCATGTTGTGAGGTGGAAATCTTAAAAGATACTTCAAACCTCTCAAAGTGACCTTCAGTGCAGGATTTTTGCCCTCTTTCCCATTTGTTTTCAAAATTTATTTCGGAGGCCTCGAGGCCTCTTTTCCTTGGTGTTAATTTGGTGGACTTATCCATGTTCAAATTTGCACTTTTGCTGGGTAAACACCTGTCAGTGTTGTTGCTTTTTTTAATGAAAAGAAGCATTAGACGGCTCATGTCAAGACTGAAAGAATGGCTGGGGTCCTGCCTGTCTTATCTCCTGCCAGTGGTCCACTAAAAATGCTTCCTCCCCACAAAGCTGCTTTCCTATTTGTAGGGGAAAAGATGTGCTCAAATATTTTCCCCCATGGGGAGAAAGCAGCTTGGAGGAGGGGATAAACCTATACACCTCAGACTATATGGTTTAGAATTCTTAGAATCATAGAATAGTAGGGTTGGAAGGGGCCTACAAGGCCATCGAGTCCAACCCCTGCTCAATGCAGGAATCCAAGTCAGAGCATCCCTGACAGATGGCTGTCCAGCCTCGTCTTGAACGCCTCCAGTGTGGGTCAGCCCACCACCTCCCTAGGTAATTGGTTCCATTGTCGTATTGCTCTAACAGTCAGGAATTTTTTCCTGATGTTCAGCCGGAATCTGGCTTCCTGTAACTTGAGCCCATTATTCCATGTCCTGCACTCTGGGATGATGGAGAAGAGATCCGGGCCTTCCTCTCTGTGACAACCTTTCAAGGACTTGAAGAGCGCTATCATATCTCCCCTCAGTCTTCTCTTCTCAAGGCTAAACATGCCCAGTTCTTTCAGTCTCTCCTCATAGGGCTTTGTTTCCAGTCCCCTGATCATCTTTGTTGCTCTCCTCTGAACCGTCTCCAGTTTGTCTGCATCCTTCTTAAAGTGTGGTGCCCAGAACTGGACACAGTACACCAGATGAGGCCTAACCAGTGCTGAGTAGAAGGGAACTAGTTCTTCACATGATTTGGAAGCTATACTTCTATTAATGCAGCCCAAAAGAGCATTTGCCTTTTTGTAGCCACATCACATTGTTGGCTCATATTCAGCTTGTGATCTACAACAATTCCAAGATCCTTCTCGCTTGTAGTGTTGTTGAGCCACATATCCCCCATCTTGTATTTGGTTTCTTTTTCCTAGGTGCAGAACTTGGGATTTATCCCTATTAAATGTCATTCTGTTGTTTTCTGCCCAGTGCTCCTGTCTATCAAGATCACTTTGAATTTTGTTTCTGTCTTCCAAAGTATTAGCTATCCCGCCCAATTTTGTGTCATCTGCAAATTTGATCAGCATTCCCTGCACCTCCTCCTCCAAGTCATTAATAAAAATGTTGAAGAGCACTGGGTCCAAGACTGAGCCCTGCGGTACCCCGCTCGTTACCTCTCCCCAGTTCGAGAAGGTCCCATTGATAAGCACTCTTTGAGTCCGATTCTGTAGCCAACTGTGGATCCACAGGATTGTTGTTTCATCTAGCCCACTTTGAGCTAGTTTGCTCATCAGGATATCATGGGACACTTTGTCGAAAGCTTTGCTGAAGTCGAGGTATATTATGTCTACAGCATTCCCACGGTCCACAAGGGAGGTTACTTGATCAAAAAATGAGATCAGATATGTCTGGCAGGATTAGGGATGTCAGAGAATTCTGCCACGGATCTCGGTGAGGCTGAATGCCAGTGCATTCGGCCACCCGAAATCTGTGGCGGAATGGCCTGCCCCCCCCCGCAGATCCCCCCCAGGACAAGACTCACCTGGGGCGGATCTTCCGGGCGGCGGCGGCGGCTGCGGCTGGTCTTCTGACCAGCCGCCGCCACCATTTCCACTCTTTAAAAAAAAAAAAAAAAAGACGTGATAGGCTTCGTAAAGATTTACGTAGCCTTTCATGGCTAGGTTTAAAAAAAAAAACACACGACGTGATAGGCTACGTAAATCTTTACGTAGCCTATCACGGCTGGGTGGGTTAAAAAAAAAACGCGTATGCAAATGGCAGCGGCTGCAGCCTTATTTTTGGCCGTCTTAGTCTACGTAAATATTTACGTAGACTATGACGGCGAAAATAAAGGGGAATGCAAATAGCGTAGCGGGCACTATTTGCGTCCCTTTTTGATTCCCCGTTTTAGCCTATATTCCCCTTTATTTTTGCCGTCATAGTCTACGTAAATATTTACGTAGATTAAGAGGGCAAAAATAAGGCAGTAGCTGCCGCCATTTGTGTACGCGTTTTTTTTTTAACCCAGAGCCCTCCGCAGCCAGAAATCTGGCTGCGGACAGCTCTGGCCTGGCCAGGCCTGGCCAGCTGCTCCGCGGAGCTGCTGCAGAGCACAGCCGGCCGCGGAGGATTCCGGGGGGGGAGGGGGGAGCGCCTCCCCCCCCATCGAGGATTCCGGGGGAAGGGACGGAATGCCTCCCCCCCCATAAACATAATCCGCGAACAGGTGACTTTCGTACATCCCTAGGCAGGATTTGTTTTTGACAAATCCATGTTGGCTTCGAGTAATCACTGCATTGTTTTCAAGGTGCTTACAGATAAATTGCTTTATCATCTGCTCCAGAATTCTTCTCTGTTTTCTGTCTTGCATTAACTCCATTGACATATGGCACAAATACTGTGAGAAAAGCTCAAAGGTGTTTTCGTGTATGAAAATGCACAAAGATGAGAACCGAGTCACCAGTTGAACTCTCCCCTTGGCCATGACCTTACCAGGTAGCCTTAAGCAAGCCCCTCTCTCTCTCAGCCTCCCCATCCAATATGAGGATAATAGCATGGGCCTACCTTGCCACGTTATTGTAAGGATTACTGAGGTAACTTGTGCAAAGTGCTTTGAACACTAAAGCCTTGTTAGTATTCTTAGTGTTTGTGTACAAGCTATTGCTCTTACAAGACTATCAGAATATTGGCTAAGGCCTCAAAACTACTGCAGAAAACAAAACAAAACAAAACTGAAACGTCGTACATCTCTGATGAAACACTCTGTGACAGAGATTGCTTGGAGTACAATCAAAGACAAAAAGCCTTTTACATAACAAAGGGGTTGTATGCTAAATCTTCTAAAGCTTTTCAGTTTGGAAAGCTCAGGCTGTCATTCTGCCTTAATTTTATCCTGCCTGTCCTTGCCGAAACTCCACATATATGCTGGCATGGCAGCTCCACTTTGGTACAGACTGTCAGCCTTCGATCTTAATGTTGTGGCATTGTGTCTTCCAGCGTCAAAACCTTCACACGTGGCTGGGTCGCTGTCCTTAATATTGGCTGACAGATGCCTCCCACTTAGTACATATCCACAAACAGAAAAATGGTACAGTTTGGGGGGTTAGCAAAAGTACCTGAAGTTGTCCCAGAGTTTCTCTTAACTTCATAGCCTAAACAGCCTGGCAGCTAAAATCTCTAAGAAAGGAAGTCCTCTCCTCCATTTTGCCACAATCTGCAGCAATCAAAACTCCTGACTGAAGCAGTTATGAGTAGTCAAACACTTGCAAATGAATTGCAGGGGAACAGAGTTAAGCAGGTCTGATAGTTTCTGTCCTTATTCTGGCCAGGCACTCCCCTGCCACAACTGGGTCCAGATCTACACCTCGTGTCATATCGATACAATCCCATCATGTTAACACTATATCGCTCTTGCACATTTATACCTCATAGCAGTGTTGTAGAATTTTAGATAATACGGAATAAAAAGCAGGAAATGACTCTAGAAAAGCAGTATATGGAACGCCTAACGTGCCCCAAGAGTTGCCAGTGCACTTCAGTACTGATAAAAATCACCAGTGTAGATGTAGCCTTGGTCAACAAGATGTATAATGTACCATAACACAACAGTGTCAAGACAACAGCGTTTAAGAATGTCCAGCTCTAAGGAGTGGCAAAGTCAGGTTCTTTCCAGGTCCAAGACTGGTAAAGGGTCCCACCTCAACAGTGCAGCCATTCCCAATTTGCAGAGGAATTCCAAGGAGGTCAAAGGCAGCATGAAATGTAGTCAGGGCCAGAAATATCGGAACAAGGGTAACTGTTTTGGCAGTTGGCCTCTGTACACCACCACACTGAAGTTGAAAGGAAACACACCCAGATGGGAGTGAAGTCAGGACTTTCAGCTGTAATTCAAGGGGTTTGACAAATGTGGGGCACCAACCATTCAGGAAGTATAGCCAGTGGCATAAACACACCCCCATCGTTGGTGGCTCATAAGTAATGGAACAAATGGCTGACAAGCAGCTGCATGGCCAGGTGTGGCCTGTTTCCTGGGTGCCCCATGACCAAGCAAGCAGATAAAAGGCCTGGAGTGTTATATTTGCATTTGGTAGCTGTTCACTGGAACTCCCAACATGAAGTCCAAAGAGGTGTCCATGCGAGTGAAGGAGGCCATCATTAGGCTGAGGAAACAAAATAAACCCATCAGAGAGATAGCAAAAACAGTGGGAGTGGCCAATACAACAGTTTGGAACATCCTGAAAAAGAAGGAATCAACTGGCAAGCTCAGCAACAGCAAAAGGCTTGGAAGACCACGGAAGACAACTCAAGTGGATGACCGCAGAATGCTGCTCATGGTGAAGAGGAACCCTTTCGCAACACCTAGACAGGTCAAGGACGCTCTTGAGGAGGTAGGCATGTCATTGTCAACATCTACAGTCAAGTGACGGCTTTATGAATGTAAATACAGAGGCTTCACAACAAGGTGCAAACCACTAGGAATGCTCAAGAACAGACAGTCCAGATTAGCCTTTGCCAGCAAACACCTAAAACAACCTGCCCAGGTCTGGAATAAGATTCTTTGGACTGATGAAACCAAGATTAACTTGTACCAGAATGATGGGAAGAGAAAAGTGTGGAGAAGGAAAGGAACAGCTCATGATCCAAAGCATACCACATCATCTGTCAAACATGGTGGAGGCAGTGTTATGGCATGGGCATGTATAGCTGCCAATGGAACTGGGTCACTGGTGTTTATTGATGACCTGACTGCTGATCAAAGCAGCAGGATGAATTCTGAAGTGTATAGGGCTAGACTTTCTGCTCAGATTCAGCTGAATGCTGCCAAACTGAGAGGACGCCGCTTCATATTGCAGATGGATCATGACCCAAAACATACAGCAAAAGCTACCCAAGAGTTTCTCAAGGCAAAGGAGTGGGATGTTCTTCAGTGGCCAAGTCAGTCACCTGATCTCCACCCAATAGAGCCTGCTTTTCACTTCCTGAAGACAAGACTGAAGGCAGAAAGACCCACAAACAAGCAGCAGCTGAAGGCAGCTGCAGTAAAGGCCCGGCAAAGCATCTCGAGGGAGGAAACTCAGTATTTGGTCATGTCCATGGGTTCCAGACTTCAGGCAGTCATTGACTGCAAAGGATTTTCATCCCAGGATTAAAGGCGATCCTTAAGTTTGAAATGATGTTGGTTCATTCCATTACTTATGAGCCACCAACGACGAGTGTGTGTGTATGCCACTGACTGTACTTCCTGAATGCTTAGTGCCCCACTTTTGTCACACCCTTTGAATTACACCTGAAAGTCCTGACTTCGCTCCCATCTGGGTGTGCTTCCTTTCAGCTTCAATGTGGGGGTGTGTTGTTGTTGTTGTTCAGTCGTTCAGTAGTGTCCGACTCTTCGTGACCCCATGGACCATAGCACGCCAGGCCTTCCTGTCCTGCGCTCTCTCCCGGTGTGTGCTCAAGTCCATATTCATTGCATTGGTGATGCTATCTAGCCATCTCATCCTCTGCTGTCCCCTTCTCCTTTTGCCTTCAATCTTTCCCAGCATCAGGGTCTTTTCCAGAGAGTTTTCTCTTCGCATTAGGTGGCCAAAATATTTCAGGTTCAGCTTCAGGATCTGTCCTTCCAATGAGCAGTCAGGGTTGATTTCCTTTAGGATGGACTGATTTGACCTCCTTGCAGTCCAGGGGACTCGTAAGTCTTCTCCAGCACCACAATTCGAAAGCATCGATTCTTCAGCGCTCAGCCTTCCTTATAGTCCACCTCTCACAGCCATACAGCTCTCACAGCCATACTGGGAAAACCATAGCTTTGATTATACGGATCTTTGTCGGCAAGGTGATGTCTCTGCTTCTTACTATGCTGTCTAGGTTTGCCATAGCTTTCCTCCCAAGGAGCAAGTGTCTTTTAATTTCATGGCTACAGTCACCGTCTGCGGTGATCTTGGAGCCCAAGAAAATAACATTTGTCACTGCTTCCATTTCTTCCCCTTCTATATGCCAGGAAGTGATGGGGCCAGATGCCATGATCTTCGTTTTTTTAATGTTGAGTTTCAAGCCAGCTTTTGCACTCTCCACTTTCACCCTCAACAAGAGGCTCTTTAGATCCTCTTCGCTTTCTGCCATTAGGGTGGTATCGTCTGCGTATCTGAGGTTGTTGATAATTCTCCCGGCAATCTTAATTCCGACCTGTGATTCATCCAACCCGGCGTTTCTCATGATGTACTCTGCATATAAGGTAAATAAGCAGGGCGACAATATACAGCCTTGTCGTACTCCCTTCCCAATTTTGAACCAATCGGTTGTTCCATGTCTGGTTCTTACTGTTGCTTCTTGACCCTCGTACAGGTTTCTCAGGAGACAGGTAAGGTGGTCTGGTACTCCCATCTCTTTCAGAATTTGCCACAGTTTGCTGTGGTCCACACAATCAAAGGCTTTAGCATAGTCAATGAAACACAAATAGACGTTTTTCTGGAATTCTCTTGCTTTCTCCATGATCCAGCGAATGTTGGCGATTTGATCTCTAGTGCCTCTGCCTCTTCGAAACCCAGTTTGTACTTCCGGTAGTTCTTGGTTCACATACTGCTGAAGCCTAGCTTGTAGGATTTTGAGCATAACCTTGCTGGCATGTGAAATGAGCACAATTGTACGGTAGTTTGAACACTCTTTGGCATTGCCCTTCTTTGGAATTGGAATGTAAACTGACCTTTTCCAGTCTTGTGGCCATTGTTGAGTGTTCCAAATTTATTGGCATATTGAGTGCAGCACTTTAACAGCATCATCTTTTAGGATCTTAAATAGCTCAGCTGGAATACTGTCATCTCCGCTAGCTTTGTTGTTAGTAATGCTTCCTAAGGCCCACTTGACTTCGCTCTCTAGGATGTCCAGCTCAAGTTCAGTGCCCGCACTATCATGGATATCAGGGACATTCAGATCTTTCCTGTATAGTTCTTCTGTGTATTCTTTCCACCTCTTCTTAATCTCATCTGCTTCTGTTAGGGCCCTGCCTTCTTTGTCCTTTATCATGCCCGTCTTTGCACAAAACGTTCCCTTGAGATCTCCGATTTTCTTGAAGAGACCTCTAGTCTTTCCCATTCTATTGTTTTCCTCAATTTCTTTGCATTGTTCATTTAAGAAGGCCTTCTTGTCTCTCCTTGCTATTCTCTGGAACTTTGCATTCAGTTGGGTATATCTTCCCCTTTCTCCCTTACTTTTCGCTTCCCTTCTTTCCTCAGCTACCTGTAAAGCCTCATCAGACAGCCACTTGGCTTTCTTGCATTTCTTTTTCTTGGGGATGGATTGATCCCAAACAACTGCTCAATTGCTGCCTCCTGAACAATGTTATGGACGTCCGTCCATAGTTCCTCAGGCACTCTGTCTATCAGGTCTAATCCCTTAAATCTATTTCTCACCTCCACTGTATATGCATAAGGGATATGATTTAGGTCATACCTGAATGGTTTAGTGGTTTTCCCTACATTCTTCAATATGAGCCGAAATTTTGCAACAAGAAGCTCATGATCTGAGCCACAGACAGCTCCAGGTCTTGTTTTTACTGACTGTATAGAGCTTCTCCATCTTTGGCTGCAAAGGACATAATCAATCTGATTTCGATACTGACCATCTGGTGATGTCCATGTGTAGAGTCGCCTCTTGTGCTGTTGGAAAAGAGTGTTTGCTATGATCCGCATGTTCTCTTGGCAAAACTCTATGAGCCTTTGTCCTGCTTCATTTTGTACACCAAGGCCATGCTTGCCTGTTATCCCAGTGATTTATTGACTTCCTACTTTAGCATTCCAGTCCCCTGTGATGAAGAGGACATCTTTTTTTGGTGTTAGTTCTAGAAGGTGTTGTAGGTCTTCACAGAACCGATCAACCTCCGCTTCTTCGGCATCAGTGGCTGGGGCATAGACTTGAATTACTGTGATGTTGAATGGTTTGCCTTGGATTCGTACTGAGATCATTCTGTCATTTTTGAGATTGTACCCCAGTACTGCTTTTCCCACCCTTTTGTTGACTATGAGTGCTACTCCATTTCTTTTACGGGATTCTTGCAAACAGTAGTAGATATAATGGTCACCTGAATTAAATTCGCCCATGCTTGTCCATTTTAGTTCTCTGATTCCCAAGATGTCGATGTTCAATCTTGCCATCTCATGTTTGACCACCTCCAGCTTACCTTGATTCATTGATCTTACATTCCAGGTTCCTAAACAATATTGTTCTTTACAGCATCGGACTTTCTTTTCACCACCAGTCACATCCACAGTTGAGTGTCCTTTCGGCTTTGGCCCAGCCGCTTCACTCTTTCTGGCGCTACTTGGAAATTCCCTCTGCTCTTCCCCAGTAGTATATTGGACACCTTCCGACCTAAGGGGCTCATCTTCAGGCGTCATATCTTTTAGCCTTGTGATACGTTCCATGGGGTTTTCTTGGCAAGAATACTGGAGTGGGTTGCCATTCCCTTCTCCAGTGCACCACATTTTGTCAGAACTCTCCGCCATGACCTGTCTGTCTTGGGTGGCCCTGTACGGCATAGCTTATGGCTTCACTGAGTTAGGCAAGCCCCTTCGCTGCAACAAGGCAGTGATCCATGAGAGTGGTGGTGTACAGAGGCCAACTGCCAAAACAGTTATCCTTGTTCCAATATTTCTGGCCCTGACTGTACATATCTGCTTGTGGGCCTCACCAGGATAGCTACAGTTTGTGGAACTGTCTACAATAATCAAGGGTGGAGCACAAGGGAAACAGGGAATTCCTAATTCAGTGTTTTTCCTTGCAAAGCAAAATGTGAGTGTGTGTGTGTGTGTGTATCGATGGGCTTGAAGGGGAGAATGGATAGGAGGGAGGGGGTGCTGAACTGTCCCCAGCCCAATTATCTCCAGCAAATACCACCTCTAGTTTTTTTTGGTTTTTCCCCAGCTGGGCTGTGAAACCAGATGTAAACTAGACTGAGGAAAAACCAGGTATCTGCAGGGGAGACTGAACAGTCATAGGAAGGATTAAACACTCTTCCCACCAACCTGCCTGCCCACCAAATTTCCTCGACAAAAGCCTACTCTGTTCCCACTTTTATATCACCTTGGCAAAAGTAATATAGCCTTTTGTGTGCTACCACCAAGGCAACATGTAGTTGGTTCTTCTTTATGTATGGAAGCCACAGAGGACCTGATTGAGAGCCAACCTGTAACTGCAAATTATTACCCTGCAGCAGCATTTAAATCTCCTGTCTTGCATCTCTCTGTATCATTATTTCTGCCCCATCCATTTTCAGAATTTCTACTGTTGAGGGAAGACTTGCTAGCAGCAGTTTCCCCTTCGAGTGATTACTTGAAGCCAACATGAACAAAATCAAATCCTGCCAGACGAATCTGATCTCATTTTTTGATCGGGCAACCTGCTTTGTGGACTGTGGGAATGCTGTGGACATAATATATCTCGACTTCAGCAAAGCTTTCAGCAAAGTGCCCCATGATATCCTGATTAGCAAACTAGCAAAGAGTGGGCTAGATAAAACAATGATCCGGTGGATCCACAGTTGGCTACAGAATTGGACTCAAAGAGTGCTTATCAATGGGATCTCCTCAAACTGGGGAGAGGAAACGAGTGGGGTACCGCAGGGTTCAGTCATGGGCCCAGTGCTCTTCAACATTTTTATTAATGACTTGGAGGAGGAGGTGCAGGCAATGCTTATCAAATTTGCAGATGACACAAAATTGGGTGGGATAGCTAATACCCTGGAAGACAGAAACAAAATTCAAAGTGATCTTGATAGGCTGGAGCGCTAGGCAGAAAACCGCAGAATTAAATTTAATAGGGATAAATCCCAAGATCTGCACCTAGGAAAAAGAAACCAAATGCACAGTTACAAGATGGGGGATACTTGGCTCAAAATACTACAAGTGAGAAGGATCTTGGAATTGTTGTAGATCACAAGCTGAATATAAGCCAACAATGCTATGTGACTGCAAAAAAGGCAAATGCTCTTTTGGGCTGCATTAATAGAAGCATAGCTTCCAAATCACGTGAAGTGCTAGTTCCCCTCTACTCAGCACTGGTTAGGCTTCAACTGGAGTACTGTGTCCAGTTCTGGGCTCCACACTTTAAGAAGGATGCAAACTGGAAAAGGTTCAGAAGAGGGCAACGAAGATGATCAGGAGACTGGAAACAAAGCCCTATGAGGAGAGACTGAAAGAACTGGGCATGTTTAGCTCTGAGAAGAGAAGACTGAGGGGAGATATGATAGTGCTCTTTAAGTGCTTGAAAGGTTGTCACAGAGAGGAAGGCCCGGATCTCTTCTCCATCATCCCAGAGTGCAGGACATGGAATAATGGGCTCAAGTTACAGGAAGCCAGATTCCAACTGAACATCAGGAAAAGCTTCCTGACTGTTAGAGCAATACAACAATGGAACCAATTACCTAGGGAAGTAGTGGGCTCTCCCACACTGGAGGCATTCAAGGTGAAATTGGACAGCCATCTGTCAGGGCTGCTTTGACTTGTATTCCTGCATTGAGCAGGGGGTTGGACTCAATGGTCTTATAGGCCCCTTCCAACCCTATTATTCTATGATTCTATGATTCTGTAACCAGGAGTGGGCAACTTGTGGCCCTCTGTATGTTTTGGCCAACAACTCCCATCATCCCTTACCATGTCTATACTGACTAGGGCTGACACCTGGCCCTTAATATTCTTACTTCTAGGATCCCTGCATCTCAAGAAAGAATACTGTGGGTTGTATTTTTCAGATTCTGTAGGCTGTTAGAAAGTGACCAGTATACTGGGGAGGGGAATGTAAGCAAAGCAAAACCCAGACAATATCTTGTTGCTCATGTAAACTGGCATAGCTCATTTGGAAGACAGAAGATCCCTTTTAACTTTAGCAGTGACATAAGGGACTGGAGTTATGTCCCCCCTTTCACAGAGGGACACTTCTCTAGCCCCTGAGAGATGCAGACAGAGTCTGCAGCTGATGACTGGAGAACAGGATTTAACTGGCAGATGCCTCCACCTCATAATACAACAGTGATAGGGAAGAAGATTTGCTTTAACATACAATTCTTGCATGCAGGAGTTGTTAGCTGCTGTGCTGTAGGTCACTTAAAAGTCAAACTAATTTCACCATTTCTGTGGAGACTGATGATGGGAAATAAGGTGCTCACATCTCAAAATCTGTTAAGGCAACCCAAGTTGGCAATCCTCCAGTTAAGAAGCGGCCAGCACTGCCTTTAAACAGGTGTGTGTGTGTGTGTGTGTGTGTGTATATATGCTAGTGCTTACTTTGGATGGACACTCAACTCAAAAGCCAGTATCTATGTATAGGACTGCAGTTGCCATGGAAATTAATTCACATTGTTGGAACAAAAGCAATACATCAATCCTGGCATTCTGACACCCTCAGGTAATAAGCCTTTACTGCGCTTCGATCACAAATTTTTTTTAGAATCAAAGGGCAAAATGAAGTTAGTTAAAGTCAAGGAGGAGGCACTCCAAATTATCAGGATCCCTTCCTCATGACTCGCTATCAGGAGCATGAAGGAACAGATACAGGGTCCTTCTCCTGCTGACTGCAGCACTCGTGTCTGCTATTCCTCTGCCACAGTAACTCAGGCAATGCTGGCACCAGGTTTTTGAGGGCCCTTGGGCAAGGCACACTCAACGGGCCATCTCTCTCAGTGAGTCTATGTTCTCATGGGCATTGTCACCAGCAGCTAATGTTCCTCATCTACTTTCTCATCGATGCTACCACTTGTTTGTTTGACAGGCAGAGAGTCAGTGAGCAAGTAGGCAGTTGTATCTACTGCTTCTCCTTCTCATCACCACCGTCGTCTGGGCCAAAGTGAAAGACAGGTGAACAAGTAGGTTGTAATGGAAGAGGAACTCCAGTGAGCCCTTGCTGTAGTGTGGGCCCTCAGCAGTTGCCCAACCATGCCTATCCTTGGCGCCAGCCCTGGACTCAGGAGTTCATCATGGCAGCCCTCATAGCTATGACTCCAAGGAGAATCCACAGTCATGGTTTTCTATTATTTCCACTCAAAGGATCTAACACTCTGGTTAAGAACATAAGAAGAGTCATGCTCGATCAGACAAACGGTCCATCTTGTCCAGCGTTCTGTTCACACAGTGGCCAACCAGCAGCCTGTGGGAAATCCCCAAGTAGAACACAAGTGGAATAGCACCCTCCCAGTCATGTGCTGCAGCAACTGGTGTACATAGGAATACTGCTTCTGATACATATAGCATATAGCCATCAGGAGCTTTTCTACACGAGGCAGTTAATTGCTGTATCTACTTTTGTTTTGTCGCAGAATTGAGATCTGAGCTCTACACAAACACTTTTCCTTTCCTGCTTTTCCCCTACATAACTTATAGGTGCAGCTGTGCTATACCAGAATAGCACAAATGCACCAGCAGAAAGAGTGCTTTCAGAAATAATACCCCATTCTACCCCCCCCCCCATTTGGTGGATGATATGAGGAGGGCTCTGGATAGGGGCAAATGCTCCTTCCTTGTTCTCCTCGATCTCTCAGCGGCTTTTGATACCATTGACAACAGTATCCTCCTGGACCGCCTGGAGGGGTTGGGCATAGGGGACACCATATTATGGTGGTTCTGTTCCTTCCTCTCTGGTAGGTACCAGAGAGTAGATCTGGGGGAGGGGACTTCAGACCCTTGGCTGCTCACTTGCAGGGCACCACAGGATTCTATTCTCTCCCCAATATTATTTAACATCTATGTGAAGCCACTGGGGGCTATTGTCAGGAGGTTTGGGGTACAGTGTCACCAGCATGCAGATGACATGCAACTCTACCTCCCATTTAAATCCTCACCAAGGGTGGCTGTAGAAATCCTGTCCAAGTGCCTGGAGTCAGTGAGTGGCTGGATGGGAGGGAATAAGCTGAAACTGAACCCTGACAAAACTGAAGTACTTTTGGTGGGAGACAAGGGGATGTTGAGGGATATTGACCTGATATTGAATGGGGTGCAGCTGCCCCTGAAGGACCAGGTCCACAGCCTGGGGGTCATTTTAGACTCCCAGCTGTCCATGTCGGCCAAGAGCTGGGCGGCACTGTACCAACTCCATCTGATACAGCGGCTGCACTGCTACCTCCCTAACCATCTGTTCCCATCAGTAGTTCATGCCCTGGTCTACTGCAATGCCTAGACTACTGCAATGCACTCTATGTGGGGTTGCCCTTGAAGACGGTTCGGAAGTCGCAGCTGGTGCAGAATGTGGCAGCCCGCCTGATTAAAGGAAGCTGTTGGTGAGATCATATCACTCCAGCGCTGAAGGAGTTGCACTGGTTACCAGTTATTTTCTGGGCCGAATTCAAGGTGTTGGTATTGACCTTTAAAACGCTATACGGTTCCAGACCAGTCTATCCTAAGGAGCGCCTCCAGCAACACCAGGGGCGCCGCTCAACGAGATCATCCTCGGAAGGCCTTCTGTCTGTCCCACCAGCCAGGACAGCTAGGCTGGAGAGGACTAAGGAGAGGACCTTTTCTGTGGTGGCCCACACTTTTTGGAATTCCCTCCCTAGTGACCTCCGCCATGCCCCCTCTTTGATGAGCTTCCACCGGGCTTTGAAAACCCGGCTGTTCAGGTGGGCATTTGGGGTGGGTTAGAGGGATTTTTTTTAGAGCAATGTTGTTTTGTTTAGTGGACTATGTTGTATTTTGTGTTGTTATTTGTATTGTACACCGCCTAGAGTGGCCGTGTAGCCAGCCAGATGGGCGGCTAATAAATCTAATAAATAAATAAATAACTCACTTCCCGTATAAGGCCTGATAACTAGCCTATCCAATATGAGCCTTTTCCTCTTCAGAGGAAAAATAACTGACTTGCCTCTTGGCATGTGCTGAGCAAGATTTGAGGGCATGGTGTATATTCTGGATGCTGCTTCCTTAGGTCCTTCTCTGTAGATTCTACAGTGTAGAAGAACAGGGAATCTATCCAGAGACTGAAGAGACATGCTGTGTGGAATCTGGTGTCTCAGCCCGCCCGCCCCAATAAGCAGCAGCAATTCCACAAGCCCCATTACACTGCTTCATAAGTGGCCTAGGATGCAATGGGCAGGCAGTCACTCAAGTGAGGAGAATAGGCCTGGACTCTTTTTGGGCTCAGTGGCCAACTTGTATGGAGACTGGGAAACATACACACACCCTTGCTAAATGCCTTCTGCAAAATGGAACCATCCCCCTCCATGAGCCCCTTCTTAAAGGTACAGACTTCTGCACAGTGGTAGGGGGGGCAGAGTTCATATTAATAGTACATGCACTACTCTATGGGATGCCTTTGTGTACACATGTGTGTACCATGACTCACATGCACCACCAATGGTACAGCTTGATTTTGTTTTTCAAGCTTTGCCTCTCCAATTCAGCTAACCAGCCAAGAGAGTAGAATTCTAGTCAGGCCTGTAAAATTCTGACTGGGTAGCAACCCAAAACTTTTGGGGCTATGACAAAACAGCCCTCCCTAGAGAGTCCTCTGCTATTGCACATTAAGGTCTCTCTGGCTACCTTACAGGTACATCTCCAGCCCACAATATCCATCACCAGCTCCTCCACACACCTTCTCTAGAAAAGCACATTGTAAAACCATTTTCACATGCAAAGTGAGAGAAGGGATGGAGGAGGGGTATCCACAACTGAAAGGCAGTTAGAGATCACTGGATGGAGATGCATGAGAAAAATGTTCTAATGATGCTGAGATTTTAACAAGATGTCTGAGGCTGCACGCCCCTGCATTAAGGGAAGAAGAATTCAGCTACATGGGGCCTGTAGATATCTGGAAAAGTACTGGAATCTGGATTTAGTACACAGCATTTAGTTTGGAAGGAAGGTAGTGCTGGATTCAAAAACAGGGAGAAAAGCTTATGGATTCCAGTGAAAAATGCGTAGTTGCGATATCCCCCTGGTTGTCTTAGAAACAAGTAGAGAATGAATTTTTAAATGGTCTGTTGTCCACCTAACTTAGACTTTTATGCACTAGTTCACCACATTCAAGCTTACATTCCACACTGCAATCAAAAGCTTAAATGAACAATTTGAAAGGCCAAGGGTGGCGGGGGGGGGGACATACTGGCAAGAGTAAGAAAGCACTATAAAAAGGTGCATAGTATTTTGAGCAGAAATAAGAAATAAGAAGAGGATAGGGCCAAGGGTGATTTAAGGAGGAAATGTTAGATTTTTGGAGCCAGAGTGTCAATGGGAAATATTGGTATTTAGTGCGACACAAAAAGTAAGATTAAAATTCTAAATGTAGAATTATGTAAAACTTAATTCTAGATATAAATAAGTCTAAGGCCATGAACATTTGCAGACCACTTGGGAATACGTCCCACTGAACAGTAGGACTTACTTCCAAGTCAGTATACCTAGGATTGAGCTGCACATGTATTTAAATACTCCACTTTAGGCCTAATTAATACACACACACTCACACCAGATTAAATTGTAGAACTGTTCCTGAACTGTGCCAATTCAGACTGAAAGCAGGAGAAATCATATGACTTAATGCTTCATCATCAGGAACAATATTACCTATGCTTCACGGGGGGGGGGGGGGGAATCCATGCACATGTAACATATAGCCTATCAGAGCTCTAAGCCAAACTTTTCTTTCCAACATCTTATTTTCTAGACGGAGGGCAGTTTTTATACAGAGTATTCAAAACTGCCATCCCTCTCCTGCAGTCTAAAGTAGTGCAGTCCAGGAACAATTTTTACTATTTCATCTGCTATTTGTGTAAACCAGAACTTCATAATCTATTCAGACTTGCAAATATGTCTTACAGATTATCTCTGGAAAGCCACAACATTATTCATCACACCAACAGTCTTTCAGAACACGCATGTGCATGGACACCCATGGCCAGAGCTGCGTTGCTTTCCAGCGTTGGCTAGCTCTCTATGTGCATGTCTACATGCTTGCAGTGCAGAGCAGAAAGTCAAGGGAGCATTCCCAGGGGGGGGGAGGTTAAGAAATTTCAGGTGGGTGGGGTGAAGGCATGGACTGGTCAGGCGCTAGAGCCCTCCCTTTCACCCATTCTCCCCTTCTGCTGGTGAAATTTCATTGGCCTTTCAGTAGTCACTCATCATTTTGTGCCCTCCTCACCAATTTTAATCACTTCGCTCCCTTTTCTAGCTTGCAATGTAACATTTTCGTATTGATGCAGGCTTCTGCAGGCTTTACCTGACCTCTGCAATGCAGGCAAACATTTCAAGGCAAGAGGTAATGTATCCCCGTGTTTGCATCAAATGGGAACAAATTGTGGTTTAATTAACCCACAATTTGCCACGGGACATGCCAGGAAAATTTTGCAGCCTTTTTGAATATTCAAAACCTGATCGGGCTGATCGACGGTTGCTCCATGGTGTCTGAACGCAGACAGTACAGGTTAATCATGGGCTAAACAACTCACAGTTAACCTAACTACTAATTGTAGGTTAACTGTGGGTTGTTTAACGCATGATTAACCTATAGTGTCTGGATTTGGACATCACATAGCAACCCCCAATGGGGGGTTGAATATTTAAAATGGCCATGGAATGAATGCGGCACACACCACGGCAAATCATGGGGTAATTAATTAACCCACCATTGATCACCGTTACATGTGAACCGGGTCATTCTTTGGTTTGATGATGATATCAACAAAACTGTTGTGATGTGCCTCTCTCCATATCCGGCCCACTACCACCCAAAGCCCTGTGATGCTGACACCCTTCCCCTAAACTATGTTTCAAATAGATTTGTGTTCTTTCTGAGCATGCTAACTGAAGAATACAATAGTCGTGACAAAGGGTTTTGTTACAGCAGTCATTTTCAACACAATCTATCTTCAGGAACCCTTTCCACACCAGAAAACCTGCAGAGAGACCCACTGCATGTCTGCCACAGAATCTGGGCACTGAAGAGCATTCTGGGGTATATTCCAGAAGACAGCCAGCTAACATGGGGCACCAACCAGGCATGCTATTTCTCCTCCTGCTGTGTGAGCTAAGAGTGTGGTCTAGAACACACTCAACAGTCTCCATGGGGAAGATCAGCAATGGTGGCAAGTTGTCTTTCCTTGTCCTCTATTACTGTTCTTCTCATTCAGGAACACCTCCTGATTAGTGTTATAGCAGCCTTCCCCAATCCTTCCTCAGAAACACAGACTGCAAAAACCAGGGCATTAGAGCACTGATGACCTACCGCACAGCATGGTGCACCCCTCTCCTACACACGCACACCCACACAGCAAGAATGCACACCAGTACATAGTGGTCATGGTTTCTCAAATGCAGCCACAGTGGCCAAATATAGCCAATAAGGACTCTTAATTTGGCCATCCAGTCCTTTTCCCTTGTCTCGTACACATCAATGGAGTCTTTTAGCATCAATTACTTGTGCAAGACAAGAGAAGCATCTGCAATTGTGAAAATGTGTTCAACCCATCCTATTGTTGTTGTTCAGTCGTTCAGTCATGTCCGACTCTTCGTGACCCATGGACCATAGCACTCTAGGCCTTCCTGTCCTCCGCTCTCTCTGGGAGTGTGCTCAAGTTCATATTCATTGCATCGGTGATGCTATCTAGCCATCTCATCCTCTGCTGTCCCCTTCTCCTTTTGCCTTCAGTCTTTCCCAGCATCAGGGTCTTTTCCAGAGAGTTTTCTCTACGCATTAGGTGGCCAAAATATTTCAGCTTCAGCTTCAGTATCTGTCCTTCCAATGAGCAGTCAGGGTTGATTTCCTTTAGGATTGACTGATTTGACCTCTTTTGCAGTCCAGGGGACTCGTAAGAGTCTTCTCCAGCACCACAGTTTGAAAGCATCCATTCTTCAGCGCTCAGCCTTCCTTATAGTCCAGCTCTCACAGCCATACATTACTACTGGGAAAACCATAGCTTTGATTATATGGTGCTTTGTCGGCAAGTGATGTCTCTGCTTCTTACTATGCTGTCTAGGTTTGCCATAGCTTTCCTCCCAAGGAGCAAGCATCTTTTAATTTCATGGCTACAGTCACCGTCTGCAGTGATCTTGGAGCCCAAGAAAATAAAATCTGTCACTGCTTCCATTTCTTCCCCTTCCATATGCCAGGAAGTGATGGGGCCAGATGCCATGATCTTCGTTTTTTTAATGTTGAGTTTCAAGCCAGCTTTTGCACTCTCCACTTTCACCTTCAACAAGAGGCTCTTGAGATCCTCTTCGCTTTCTGCCATTAGGGTGGTATCATCTGCGTATCTGAGGTTGTTGATAATTCTCCCGGCAATCTTAATTCCGACCTGTGATTCATCCAACCCGGCGTTTCTCATGATGTGCTCTGCATAGAAGGTAAATAAGCAGGGCGACAATATGCAGCCTTGTCGCACTCCTTTCCCAAATTTGAACCAATCGGTTGTTCCATGTCTGGTTCTTACTGTTGCTTCTTGGCCCTTGTACAGGTTTCTCAGGAGACAGGTAAGGTGGTCTGGTATTCCCATCTCTTTAAGAATTTGCCAAAGTTTGTTGTGATCCACACAATCCAAGGCTTTAGCGTAGTCAATGAATCAGAAATAGACGTTTTTTCTGGAATTCTCTTGCTTTCTCCATGATCCAGCGAAAGTTGGCGATTTGATCTCTAGTTCCTCTGCCTCTTCGAAACCCAGTTTGTACTTCCGGTAGTTCTCGGTTCGCATACTGCTGAAACCTAGCTTGTAGGATTTTGAGCATAACCTTGCTGGCATGTGAAATGAGTGCAATTGTATGGGAGTTTGAACACTCTTTGGCGTTGCCCTTCTTTGGAACTGGAATGTAAACTGACCTTTTCCAGTCTTGTGGCCACTGTTGAGTGTTCCAAATTTGTTGGCATATTGAGTGCAGCACTTTAACAGCATCATCTTTTAGGATCTTAAATAGCTCAGCTGGAAGACTGTCATCTCCGCTAGCTTTGTTGTTAGTAATGCTTCCTAAGACCCACTTGACTTCACTCTCGAGGATGTCCGGCTCAAGTTCAGTGACTGCACTATCATGGCTATCAGGGACATTAAGATCTTTCCTGTATAGTTCTTCTGTGTATTCTTTCCACCTCTTCTTAATCTCATCTGCTTCTGTTAGGGCCCTGCCTTCTTTGTCCTTTATCATGCCCGTCTTTGCACAAAACGTTCCCTTGAGATCTCCGATCTTCTTGAAGAGATCTCTAGTCTTTCCCATTTTATTGTTTTCCTCGATTTCTTTGCATTGTTCATTTAAGAAGGCCTTCTTGTCTCTCCTTGCTATTCTCTGGAAATCTGCATTCAGTTGGATATATCTTCCCCTTTCTCCCTTGCTTTTCGCTTCCCTTCTTTCCTCAGCGACTTGTAAAGCCTCATCAGACAGCCACTTGGCTTTCTTGCATTTCTTTTTCTTGGGGATGGATTGAGTTGCTGCCTCCTGAACAATGTTACAGACCTCTGTCCATAGTTCCTCAGGCACTCTGTCTATCAGGTCTAATCCCTTAAATCTATTCCTCACCTCCACTGTATATTCGTAAGGGATATGATTTAGGTCATACCTGAACGGTTTAGTGGTTTTCCCTATGTTCTTCAATTTAAGCCGAAATTTTGCAACAAGAAGCTCATGATCTGAGCCACAGTCAGCTCCAGGTCTTGTTTTTACTGACTGTATAGAGCTTCTCCATCTTTGGCTGCAAAGGACATAATCAATCTGATTTTGATATTGACCATCTGGTCCATGTGTAGAGTCTCCTCTTGTGCTGTTGGAAAACAGTGTTTGCTATGATCCGCATGTTCTCTTGGCAAAACTCTATGAGCCTTTGTCCTGCCTCATTTTGTACACCAAGGCCATGCTTGCCTGTTATCCCGGTGATTTCTTGACTTCCTACTTTAGCATTCCAGTCCCCTGTGATGAAGAGGACATCTTTTTTTGGTGTTAGTTCTAGAAGGTGTTGTAGGTCTTCATAGAACCGATCAACCTCAGCTTCTTCGGCATCAGTGGTTGGGGCATAGACTTGAATTACTGTGATGTTGAATGGTTTGCCTTGGATTCGTACTGAGATCATTCTGTCGTTTTTGAGATTGTACCCCAGTACTGCTTTTCCCACCCTTTTGTTGACTATGAGTGCTACTCCATTTCTTCTCAGGGATTCTTGCCCACAGTAGTAGATATGATGGTCACCTGAATTAAATTCGCCCATGCTTGTCCATTTTAGTTCGCTGATTCTCAAGATGTCGATGTTCAATCTTGCCATCTCATGTTTGACCACCTCCAGCTTACCTTGATTCATTGATCTGACATTCCAGGTTCTTAAACAATATTGTTCTTTACAGCATCGGACATTCTTTTCACCACCAGACACATCTGAGTGTCCTTTCGGCTTTGGCCCAGTCGCTTCACTCTTTCTGGCGCTACTTGGAAATTCCCTCTGCTCTTCCCCAGTAGTATATTGGACACCTTCCGACCTGAGGGGCTCATCTTCCGGCATCATCTCTTTTAGCCTTGTGATACGTTCCATGGGGTTTTCTTGGCAAGAATACTGGAGTGGGTTGCCATTTCCTTCTCCAGTGGACCACATTTTGTCAGAACTCTCTGCCATGACCTGTCCGTCTTGGGTGGCCCCGCACGGCATAGCTTATGGCTTCACTGAGTTACACAAGCCCCTTCGCCACAACAAGGCAGTGATCCATGAAGGGGAACCCATTCTATACCCTGAGTCTTTCCCTCTTCCATACAAGAAAAAGGGTTGTGTACTCACACAGCACCTGGCTAGGTTCCAAATCTAGTTCTGTGAACCCAAAGGGACTTTAGGCTTGATATTGTTGAATAGTAGCCCCGCAGCACCACCACATTCCATAGCAAACTGCAAGTTTCAAAAGCAGTTTGCAGTAAGGCACAGGCAAAGCAGCAGTTCAAAGAAAACGACCAAAATAAAAAAAACCTGGATAGGTGCACTTTCTTGAACCCAGCCCCAGAGCCAACAGGATATAGGGTGGGTAGAACTACCATTTTAAGCCCCTATACTGCTATGGCTTCCTCAACTGCAGGCATACAAGAAGTCAAATTTTAGACCTGCAGCCACGATGAATGTGCTGTGGTTGCCCTTGCAGCCAGACCTAAGGCGGACTTGGAGAACACTTAATTGCAAAGCTGTCAGGACGGGCCAGAGGCTTCTCAGTCTAGGCTACAACATTGGTACATCCTGCTGTTCAGTTGGCTTCAGGGTGACGGCGGCAAGTGAGATGAAGTGTGAGAGGAATGCCCGGCAGTCTCTGTGGAGAAGACTAGCTGCTGATTCTGTCCATGATGGCAAGTTATTTCTCAGAAACAATCATAGTTCACCAGCCACAACGTTTAACCCAAGCCACTGCCTACTTAATCATACAAACCACAATAATATATATATGCCATACCGCCAGGGAAATCCCATAACCTACACATCTCTTCTTGATCCCCAGTTAATTAAGATTTTGAAAGTGGCAGTGTTTCAGGCAAACATCTGTCTCAAAGATACTGAGATCATCCTAGACGGTACTTCCCCTCCCCCCACCAAATCACTCCCCTCCCACTATTTTTGACAGGCAGGTACTCTACCGGCTCTCAGTGTTTCCAATCTATTCAACAAGATAGAAGGCCAAGTGCCCACTGATGCAGGCACCAAAAAGGGATTGGCTGCCTTCTCCCCTCAGGTTTTGTGCTCACCTGATCTGTGCATACAGATGAGATAATACAGAGTTCTTGGGATTGTACTATTTCAGGTGCAAATGGAGGAGGATTCAGATATGTAGCCTCTCAGTACATCCAAAACCAGCAGGTCAGGGCAAAGGTTAGATGACAATGATTAAAAGGGAGACTTGCAACAAAATGTTGCAGCGTGGAGCGTTCTGGTTTCTAGCTACTCCATTCCACTCCCCATCCAGTAGTCACTCAGCATTCCCTGCACACTGAGCATGCTCAGTCCACATCTGGCTGTCTTTTGGGGAAAGGTTTCCCCCTGCCCTTGGGTGGAGGGTTGTACTTCTGCAAATCTCCACGTTACCCTGAGCTGGCTGATACCTCCCTCTTGTGTGTGGCTGTTGCCATTTTAGCTACAGAAGCAACAGCAGAGAATGGAACAGAATATAGGAGTCGGAGGATTGATATAGAGCCAGTAATATACACAGCACTTTAATACTGGGCTCCATGAAAATCAGTGGAAATGAGCTGTCCCTGTCCTGATGAGCCTACAATCTGAAATTGTATTTTTGTGACAGATTTATATATCACCTTTCTACCACTGAGGGTTTCAAGACAGCTTATGGACACGTTTGAATAAAGTTGCTTATAGTCTCAGCAGGGCCGGGCTTCCATGGATAGATCTTCCACCCTACAACTGAGGAACAGACTCCCTCACCCTACCTCTGACATCTCCTCAGGCTCTGACCATCTCTGCCTCAGCAGTGAGACCAGGTGTAAACCCTCACCATTACTTGCCCCCTCTCCCAGACAAACCTTGGAGATATCAACAGCCAGATCAGGAGGTGAGGGCTGCTCCTGCCACACAGTTCTTCCTCTCAACTGCTGTTTTATGGAGGTAGGGCAGGGGGCAGGTGACAGATCTTTCAATGGATCACTTTTTGGCAGTGCACACTGCAGGAACAGGGCCCCCAATATGATCAGGACGGGACCACAGCAGGGGCAAAGGGTTAAAACCCTCCTAGACTAGGGTTCCAATCCAGATTCAGTCCCCTGTGCTTATGTTTGAGGGAGACATAGCTAACTAGCTTTGTCTTTAAAAGCACAGGTGGAGAACATGTGGCCCACCAGATGTTGTTGGACTCCAACTCCCATCAGCCCCAGCCAGCATGGCCAATGGTCAGGGATAATGGGAAACCCACAGCTCCCCCCTGAATCTAGGGGGTGATGACCAATGGGTTACTCTGAAAGCTCACAGGCTAGAATCCTCTTCCTGACAAGGCAGCTTTCTATAAGCAGGAAAAATTTAACAGGGGTGGGATGACTTAAGGAGGGAAATGTTCACAGAGGGGACATGTAAACATGCAACATTTTTAAAATGTTTTAATTGTTTTGATTATGGGGTTTTATTCTTTTATCTTGTTGTTCATCTCTCCAAAATCTTTGATCTGGAGTGGTATATAAATATTGTAAATAAAAATAAATAACCGCCCACCCCACCCTATCTGCACTGTGAAATGGAAGTTTCAGGATCTCTGTGCCAAGTGATTTATCTGAATGTATAAACTGGCCTTGCTACTACAGAGGTGAAAGAGGAAACTGCCCCCCCCCCCGCCAAACAACTGCTTCCGCCTCCTGAGGGAGTCCTGCCGCACCATTTCAGAACCATGGCTCCAAGCCAATCTCACGCTCGTTGAATATTTTATGTTCTCTTGATGGGGTTTCAGTGGGATTAGCAATGCTAAAGCACTGTCCGTTCTGCTCTATGTGGTA
Organism: Heloderma suspectum; assembly: GCF_057233095.1. Classification (NCBI taxonomy): domain Eukaryota; kingdom Metazoa; phylum Chordata; class Lepidosauria; order Squamata; family Helodermatidae; genus Heloderma; species Heloderma suspectum. The sequence continues at coordinate 174,097,176 of NC_139461.1, forward strand.
AGCTTTAATTGTGTTTTAAGTTGACTTGTCTGCCAGCTACTAAGTTGTACATCCCCCTGGTAAGAGAAGATCTCGGCAGGCATAGCAGAGGTAATTATGTTCTTTACTCCTCAGTAGCGAGTTCAAGGTTTTAAAGGCTAGAAATCTTTCTGAACTCTAAGGGCAGAGGGTCTTTGTTGCTCCTGCTGAGAATTTTCAATGTCTTTTTGTTAAGAGAAGCCAACCACACATTCACAGTAACACTAACATTTAAAATTCCTATTGTCTAGTTGAGAAAGCTGGCCTCCTCTGCAACTTTTTTTGCTCCCTATCAAGAGCACATCCACACAACTGTCCCAAGATGTAAGTTAAATGGTTTTCATAATATTTCTTTAGGAAATATTTCACAGAGAAGTCGCAAACTTGAAATTTGCTTCATGGGCTTTGATTCTCCTCATAACTAATGCTGATTTTGCTCTCGGTTTATCAAGTCAGCACTTCTTGCTGCTGGTTAAATTATAGCTTTGGGTAAGAGCTTACACGAGGACAGTTCTCTTCAGGATGAACAAACCGCTTCTCAATGAGGATAAAGGGTTGCTCGCATTTTTCCATAGCGTTATCCCACGTTATTAAGGGCAAAGTTGAAGAAATGCAGGAGGTGGGGCCTGTCACGAAGCAAGCTAAGATGGCTGCCTCAGACAGCAGATTTTGGCTACCATGATTAAAGGCAGCAAAGTGGGAAGGACTGTCAGATATGTCCTGTGGGGGTGTAATTCACTGGGACGCTCCTCTGCACAAGCCCCATTTAAATGAATGGTGGTACTCTTGCCATGGTTGCTGTTGACTTCAATGAAGCTTGTACAGGAAAACCTCTCAGTGAATTGGCCTCCATTAGGGATGTACGAATCCCTTACCTTGTTCCGGGTGGGGCCATCCAAGGTGGGGGAGAGGCGATCCGTCCCTCCCCCCGGAATCCTCCCTGGCCAGCTCTGCTCTGCAGCAAGTCTGCGGAGCTGCCGGCCAGGGCTGCCCGCAGCCAGACCTCCCTCCACTGCTGGGCTGCGGCCGCAAAAAAAAGGAAATTTGCATCCTTGCGTTAGCCGGGATAGGCTACATATATATTTACGTAGCCTATCACAAAAAGAGCAGCAACGCAAATGGTGTAGTGGACGCTTACGTAGCCTATCACAGCTAAAGTAGGGAGAGAAATGGCGGCCGCAGACCAGGGCAGCCATTCATGGCCGCAGACCAGGGGCAGCGGATGGACCGGATGGCTGACACCAGGTAAGATCCGTCCCAGGGAAGTTTCACGGGGTGGCGGGGGGGATTGCTCTGTTCCGCCATGGACTCCGGGGGGCCGGATTCTAAAGAATCCAGCCTCACTGCAGTCTGTGGTGGAATTCTCTAACATCCCTAGCCTCCATATGAACAAATCAAAATGGGATGTCCTTTGGCTTTTGCACCTCAGGCACCAAAATATCTTTGTATGGTTCTCCTCACTCAAAAGGAGTCTCAAAAAACTGATAAAACAAATTGGCAAAGGTCCAAAGAAGAAGTGATTAAGGCTGCAGACTTAAAACATACTCACCCAGAAGAGTTCAGGTCTGAGTATTAAGGGCTAGGATAAGGCTGTTGTTTTTTATGCTTTTTAAGCTTTTATGTTTTATATTGTTTTATGCTGTACCTTGAGGTTTTAATTTTTGTGAACCGCCCAGACAGCTTCAGCTATGGGGTGGTATAGAAATGTAATAAATAAATAACCATAAAAGTCTAGGGGGTATGAAGTAAATAGTTCAAAATCCTAAAGGTTTCTTTTACCTAACTACATTTTCTGAGCAAGTCTTTTGTCACAGGTACAGTCAGGGCCAGAAATATTGGAACAAGGATAACTGTTTTGGCAGTTGGCCTCTGTACACCACCACATTGAAGTGGAAAGGAAACACACCCAGATGGGAGCGAAGTCAGGACTTTCAGCTGTAATTCAAGGGGTTTGACAAAAGTAGGGCACTAACCATCCAGGAAGTACAGCCAGTGGCATACACACACACCCATCGTTGGTGGCTCATAAGTAATGGAACAAACCAACATCATTTCAAACTTAAGGGTCGCCTTTAATACCTGGATGAAAATCCTTTGCAGTCAATAACTGCCTGAAGTCTGGAACCCACGGACATGACCAAATACTGAGTTTCCACCCTTGAGATGCTTTGCCAGGCCTTTACTGCAGCTGCCTTCAGCTGCTGCTTGTTTGTGGGTCTTTCTGCCTTCAGTCTTGTCTTCAATAAGTGAAAAGCATGCTCTATTGGGTTGAGATCAGGTAATGGATTTGGCCATTGAAGAACATCCCACTCCTTTGCCTTGAGAAACTCTTGGGTAGCTTTTGCTGTATGTTTTGGGTCATGATCCATCTGCAATATGAAGCGGTGTCCTATCAGTTTGGCAGCATTCGGCTGAATCTGAGCAGAATGTATAGCCCTATACACTTCAGAATTCATCCTGCTGCTTTGATCAGCAGTCAGGTCATCAATAAACACCAGTGACCCAGTTCCATTGGCAGCCATACATGCCCATGCCATCACACTGCCTCCACCATGTTTGACAGATGACGTGGGATGCTTTGGATCATGAGCTGTTCCTTTCCTTCTCCACACTTTTCTCTTCACATCATTCTGGTACAAGTTAATCTTGGTTTCATCAGTCCAAAGAATCTTATTCCAGACCTGGGCAGGCTTTTTTAGGTGCTTGCTGGCAAAGGCTAATCTGGACTGTCTGTTCTTGAGCATTACCAGTGGTTTGCACCTTGTTGTGAAGCCTCTGTATTTACATTCATAAAGCCATCTCTTGACTGTAGATGTTGACAATGACATGCCTACCTCCGGTTCCTCTTCACCGTGAGCAGAATTCTGCGGTCATCCACTTTAGTTGTCTTCCGTGGTCTGCCAGGCCTTTTGCTGTTGCTGAGCTTGCCAGTTAATTCCTTCTTTTTCAGGATGTTCCAAACTGTTGTATTGGCCACTCCCACTGTTTTTGCTGTCTCTCTGATGGGTTTATTTTGTTTCCTCAGCCTAATGATGGCCTCCTTCACTTGCATGGACACCTCTTTGGACCCCATGTTGGGAGTTCCAGTGAACAGCTACCAAATGCAAATGTAACACTCAGAACCACCTCCAGGCCTTTTATCTGCTTGCTTGGTCATGGGGTACCCAGGAAACAGGCCACACTTGGCCATGCAGCTGCTTGTCAGCCATTTGTTCCATTACTTATGAGCCACCAATGATGGGGGTGTGTTTATGCCACTGGCTGTCCTTCCTGAATGGTTAGTGCCCCACTTTTGTCAAACCCCTTGCGTTACAGCTGAAAGTCCTGACTTCACTCCCATCTGGGTGTGTTTCCTTTCAGCTTCAATGTGGTGGTGTACAGAATCCAACTGCCCAAACAGTTATCCTTGTTGTAATATTTCTGGCCCTGACTGTATATCCAATCCATCCTCCAAGAAACTGAAGGTGGCATACATAGAGATAGTTACATTTTTATCCTCACTACAGCCCTGTGAGGTAGGTTAGATTGAGAGACAGTGACCAGCCCAAGCATTGGAGGTGGTGAGGAGAATTGGCCTCCCTTGCAATGTCATCCCTAAGTACATTTCAGGTGCAATCCTATGCATGTTTAGACAGAAACAAACCCTACAACTCCCAGGACTCCCCAGCCAGCCATACTGGCTGGGGATTGCTGGGAACTGTAGGACTTTTTTCTGTGTGAACATGCATAGAATTGCACCCTAACTGACTTTTCTCCATCTGTGTGAATGACAGCCATTCAGGTGTATGGCAGAAAGTAAAGGCATACACTCAAGGACACCATTAGGTGTGGGCTAACCCTGATCCTGGGTTTTGCAAGAAGCAGGTTTGGCCTCCTCTCATCTGTAACTGTAATTGCAAACATTTTATTTTGCCCTATAGAATGTCTCAGGCCAGCAAGACCAAGCCAACCCCTATTTGCATAGCCCTGCCAAGGATTATGTTTCTTGGGCATAGTTCTCACTGAGGTGACAAATCTGTGTGTGGTCTGTATCAGTCTAGACTGCAGGTAGGGTCTCACCTTATGGAATATTCCTCCATACAAAATAATTCATCCACATAGAAAACTAGCTTGTAAAGGAAAGGGGCTCTATTCCAGCCTCCCCCAGGCCCAGACATGCCAGTTTTCTGTATACAGAGATTTTTTTCTGTGCAGAGCAGCATTCCATCATATGAGCCCCCACCTGCGGTCACAAATAGTACAGCCCAAACCATCTCATCTTAATGAGAACTAGGCCTTGGGCACACAAAAATGTTATGGAGTATAGAAGAGCCATATTGCTCCTCTCTCTGTCATGCAATCTGATTTACAGATTAGGAAGCACACTGAAAAACATTTCATTTTATGCCACGAGACTACGCTGGTGAAAATATTTAAGGGGCCAGATCCTGTTCCCCCTGGAGTAATGGCTAAAGTCTAGCAGCATTGTTTGTTGCAGCAGAATCCTCGCCTCAACCGTCCAATTCATCTAGCTGGGGGATGCTCTGATTAAACGAATATGTCCTGCAAACCATGTCAGGTAATAATTTTCATGTCCAAATTAATTGTGCCGATGAATTATTTTCCCCCATTATAGTCCATATATAATATTGGCCTGTCACGTGCTGAGTGCATCATGCTGTGGTGAATTTATTTGTGCAACATCTTAGGCGAGAGAAGACTTTTAAGATTTCCAGCAAACTAAAATAAAATGGCTGCACTTCCAGTGATGTCAAACAAACATAACACTATGATTGCACTTATAACATTTTGAGGCTTTGGAGAAATACCAAAATGTTCCACCCCGTAGTGCATCACATACCACCTAGCCACAGTCCTTCCCCAATTATCCCACACTAGCTTTAGGGTTTGGGGATGCTTATCAATGGGACCTCCCTCTCTTACTCCTTCATCTACCAGCCTTGGTCATCATCGCTCACTTCAGCCTTTTAGTGAATCCTAAACTATGATGTATTCAGGTGCTGACATCTTGCAATCCAGATACAAGCACTAAACTGGACCACTGCTGCTCTGAACAGGTGTCTTCACATGAGGACACGTCTGCATTGCACATTCAAACCAGTTTCCAAACCTGTTTAATGGTGATATCTTCTGACCAAGGAACTTTAAGAATGTTTTTTTTTTTCCACAGAGAGATTAGATGTCCCTAATAAGATAGAAGTGTCAAGAAACATCCCAGAGTTCTTTGGCAGAAACATACACCATTTAAACATATTTCAAACTGGTTTAAAAGCAATGGTGTAGATTTGTCTATACTAGTGCTGTGCCGAAAATTTCAATTCTTCCATTTTCAGCATTTCGTGGGGGGTGGGGGCAAAACAAAAACTCTAGCAAAAGAGGCTGAGAGGTGAGAATTTTGGAATTTTCTCCTTGGGGAAGGGGCCAGGGTTTCCACATACCTTTTTAAGTAGGCGTTTGTTGAGGGGTCTTCTTTCTACTTCTATTTAAAACAAAACAAAACACCCCCAGCACTTGCAGGACCCCAGGACTCTTCTCTAGCCCAGAGTTCTTCCTGAATGCCTATTGGAGAGGGTGGGGTCGCATGGTCTCCTGAGAGTTCAGAAAGAACTGCCGGGCTGGAGAAGAGTCCTGGCCTCCTGCAAATGCAGGAGGTGTTTTTTAAAAAATAACAAAATAGAAAGAAGACCCCTCAAGAATCGCCTACACTTAAAAAGGTATGTAGAAACCCTGCCCCCCCCAGGAGAAAAATCTCTGCAATTCTCCCCCTCCCTGCGAAACAGGCAGGAAAAAACAATGCCTCTTTCGCAGGGAGAGAAAAAGTTCCTGAAAATAGGGGACAGGATTTGGCACGGCAGTAGTCAATACATAGTCCAGCTATGAAATCCCATGCTTGTCTGGTTGCAGCAGCTAGCAGTTCAGAGGCTGGCTGACTAGACCACAACCTGATTGGCTAGGTATAAAACGTAGAGATGGGAGAACCAAGGATGTCCAAGCCTGCCATATTTCTCCAAATTTCACTTTGAAGCTCAGTTCGGCTCACTCTCATTTTTGCTTGCAACCTGTTCTGAAATTCGTTCAAAGAGGAAAAGTGCACATTTTGAATGGAAACAGTTGTGCATTTTTTAAAAGTGTGCACTTTCCCGATTGACTAAAACATGAAAATGTGTTTTTTTAAATAATGTGCATTTCAAAGTGCACATTTTTCAACAAAAAAAAGGGGGGAAGCATATTTCGAACGCAATTGCAAGTTTGGGAATTTGCAAACATTTTTCCAAAAAAGGTGCTCCCATTTGAGTTTGTGTTCGGGTTGGCCAATGGGGCAAGTTTAGATGTTTTGCAAACTGAAACGAAATTCTCATACATCCCTATGTTTTATTGATAAGCTGCTTCAAACATGAACATTTTAAATCCCTTCCACTATGCTGGCATTCTTTTAAAACCATTTTTGTTAAAAGACATCTTTAGTTTGTAAATTGGGCTTGATGGAATAAGGGAAGTTGCCAGTGGCAGATGCTCAGAGGCATCTTTCTTATTTCTGCTTAATAATATTTATTTATTTATTTATTTATTTATTACTTTTATATATTGCCCAACAGCCAAGGCTGTCTGGGCAGTTCACCACAATTAAAACCAAAAAAGACAACAGGATAAAACATAATAAAGACATTTAAAAGTAGCATGTAAAACCAAGCAAAACCCAACAGCACTTATAGCCCAGGGAAAACCTGGGTGAAAAGGTGCGTTTTTAGGAGGCACTTGAAAGATGCCACATTTTCTGCCTCCTGAGCTACATGAGGGAGGGTTCTCCAGAGGGTGGGTGCCGCTACAGAGAAAGGCCGCCTTCGGGGTCCTTCATGGTGACATTCCTTTGTTTTGGAATGACCAGCAAGAATTAACTTCTCTGGATTCATTGACTGATCTTGGGCAGGTCATTTATTGCTACGCCTCAGCATTCTTTAGCTGTAAAATGAGACTAATGTCCTAAGCAGTATAAATGCAACATACATATATGTATATTATGTGTATTTGACTTCCTTGTAGTCTGGAGCTTGTTCACCCATGGAGAGTGTGGAAGCAATTGCAGGCTTTTAATTAATGTGAGGACCAGCAGCTAATGGTAGACTGTGGGCCTCTCCTTACTGCTCTTGGGTTTTCCTTATTACTATTTACTGTGTGATCTGAAGCAACAGTCCTATTCACCTATCTAGCCTGGTTTGGGGCTGAACTTCCTATGTCTGGGCTATACTATATCACACTGCTGGCCAGGGTTCACAGAGCTGAACTGGTCTTCACAGAAAACACATTGACCTGGTTCACACATAATGACTACCCATGGGCTGCTTAAACCATGGTTAATCAGGATTGCACAGGAGTGAGCAAGTGTAGTGCCTGCTGACTGCTGACTGCTTCTGCTTTGTTTCCACTTTACTAAACAACTCAGGAACATGACATCCGAACCCGGAACTCTGGGTTGTTGAAGGGAAAACAACCCAGCATTTTAACCCATGGTTTGTTGTTGGGTAAAAACTTTGGAATGTTTCTGCCCTCAACCATCCAGAGTGCTGAGTTTGCAAAGTGGAAACAAAGCAGAAGTGATGAATGGTCAGGAGGCACCATGCTTGCTCGCTCTTGTGAAGTCCGGACTACCCATGGGTAGTTACACGCAAACCGGGTCAGTGGGGCTGTTCGCACAACACGCTAACCCACACTCAGTGGTTGAGTGTGGACAGTTGTTGAACCATGGGTTGCTTGTTGTCTGAACCCAGGACATTTTCCGCAAGGTGTATTGTTAAGCACCCTGAACAAACCAACAACAAACCAGGGGTTTTCAAAGTGGCTTGTTCAAGAAAAATAAGCCACGTTGCATGGTTAACAAGCCACCCTGAGGAAAATGTCCTGGGTTCAGACAACACACTAACCCATAGTTCAAGAATAATCCACACTCAATCACTGAGTGTGGGTTAGCGTGTTGTGCGAACCCAGCCAATGCGTTTCCTATGAAGAGCAATTCAGCTACGTAAAGCCTGGTCATTCCCTCCATGTAGAAAACTAGATGTCAGAGAACTTAACTTTCTCTGCTTCATACTAGCCTTTTTGAATGCAGGGAATTGTGAAGAGCAGTTCAACCATGTGACTACAGTCTGAAGCAGTACAGCCCAGACATAGGCTCACCACCTTAGTGAGGCCTTTGTCTCACCTCCCTGCCTGCAGTTCCAGTCTGAATCTTACAGTAATTCTTTGTTCAGCTTTATATGAGCTCTGGTTTTAAAGTTGATTTTAACACATTCATATCATGTTGCCCAAGGTCAACCCTGAGGCTGGGCCCCAACAGCCAATCCCTGACAGCTACTGAATTATCTCATGCCCCCTTCATGGCTCAAAGAATGGTCTGAAGGCCCACGATTAGTGATACGGGGCGGAAAATGTTCCGTATCATAAGTTCATTAGTAAAAAGGAATGAATGCCAATTGCAAATACAATATTAGGCAGTTTCAAAGTTGTAATTAATGTTTTCAGGTGATTATCCCTAACATACATATATGTCATTGAAATAATATATGTCTCAGATTGAAAAGGAACTAATAAATAGTGACAGCGAAACTGAAGGTGCTCCAGCAATCTCAGTGGAAGAGAGCTGAATGTTGAAACAAATGAGTCATTGTCAGTTTATCATGCACGTTTCTGAGTTGCTAAAATTAATTAAAGAGTCAACAGTTTTCAATACCTTTATTGAAACACGCTAACCCACACTCAGTGATTGAGTGTGGATTATTCTTGAACTATGGGTTAGTGTGTTGTCTGAACCCAGGACATTTTCCTCAGGGTGGCTTGTTAACCATGCAACGTGGCTTATTTTTCTTGAACAAGCCACTTTGAAAACCCCTGGTTTGTTGTTGGTTTGTTCAGGGTGCTTAACAATACACCTTGTGGAAAATGTCCTGGGTTCAGACAACAAGCAACAGGTATTTTCAATACCTTTATTTTTTTACTTAAATTTAACCAATGTAAAGGAAGCACATGCTATTGTCTTTAAATGTTTACAAACATTCCAGTAAAAAGTCTACATAATATAACATTTAAATCACATTAAGTGTGCTTTAATTTTCCCCCTCAAATATTTCAGGTCAAATATGGTGGTGAGAAAAAGTTTGTGAACCGTAATGATAATTACAGAAATTCCATAGTTTTACCATGATAGCTTTTGTGAATCAAAACCAGTCCTTTTCTAAATATCCAGTAGGGTTTATATTAACCAATTCCGTGTCTTGTGAAATAAAATGATGTATAAATTAGGCAAACAACGAGTACTTAAGAGTCAGGGTATATGCAAAAGCATGTGAAGCCCTGGTTGCACCACTTCAATTAAAGGGAATAATTAAAATCAGGTGTTTAAGTAATTAGGTAGATCTTCAGGGGTGAGTTTGGGAGGCCCCATAAAAGGATCAGAAACTTTGTGGGTTTGGTCTTCACCATATGGTTGTGTGGAAACATGTCATGCCATGATCAAAAGACATCTCTGAGGACCTCAGAAAAGCAGTTTTTGCTGCTCATCAATCTAGAAAGGGTTACAAAACTATTTCTAAGGATTTGGGGCTCCAACAATCCACTGCCAGACAGTCTATAAATGGAGAAGGTTCAAGACCATAGTCACTCTACCCAGGAGTGGTCATTCTACCCAAATCTCTCCAAGAGCAAACTGACTCATCATCTAGGAAGTCAAAAAGAACCCCAGAGTAACATCCAAGGATCTGCAGGCCACTCTTGCCTTGCCTAATGTGAGTGTTCATGACTCAATGATCAGAAAAAGACTGAACAAGAATGGTGTTCATCATGGGAGGATAGTCAGGAGGAAACCACTGCTCTCTAAAAAGAACATTGCTGCCTGTCTGAAGTTTGCTAAAGATCACATAGATGATCCCCAAGATCATCTGGATGGACGAGTCAAAGGTAGAACTTTTTGGCCTCAATGGGAAATGTTATGTTTGTTATGTTTGAAAACAAACACTGAGTTCGAACAGAAGAACCTCATCCCAACTGTTAAGCATGGCAGTGGGACTGTGTTGGTTTGGGCCTGCTTTGCTGCCTTAAGGCCTGGACAGCTTTCCATCATTGACATAACCATGAATTCTGCAGTGTATTAGAAGATTCTAGAGGAGAACATCAGTCCATCTCTGTCTCTGTCAGCTGAAGCCGAACCAAAGGAGGGTCATGCAACAAGACAATGATCCTAAACATACAAGCAGATCTACAAAAGAATGGCTGTGGAAGAAGAAATGCCATGTTTTAGAATGGCCTAGTCAAAGTCTGGAACTAACATCGAAATGTTGTGGCAGGACCTGAAGTGAGCTGTTCATGCAAGGAAGCTCTCAAATGTCGCTGAGTTGAAGCAGTTTTGTAAGGAGAAATATGCCAAAATTCCTCAAATCTGATGTGAGAGACTGACCAACAGTTACATGAAACACTTACCTGAAGTCATTACTGCTCAAGGGGGTGCCAGCAGGTACTGAATCTAAAGGTTCACATACGTTTTCACACATGGATATTGAATACTGAATCAGTTGTGGATAAATAAATGTTGAAAAAGCATCATATTTGTGTGTCATTTGTTTAATCAGGTTATCTGTTGTTCTTTATCCAGGATTATGGGGTTAGATTAAGATCTAGTAACATTTTAGGTTGGAAATATGCAATATTCCTAAGGGGTTGACAGACTTTTTCTCACCACAGCACTTGTGGGACAAAAAATTAACATGGGGTACTTTTTTTTTTTTAGCATTGTTTGCTAAATACAAATAAAATAAACATGCTAAATTAGATCTCTCTAAGATATCAGAACATTTTATATGCAAATGACCCTATGCAAATTTTAATCTAATTTGCATTGGAAAAACATTCTGGAAAACCAGCATCATTGCCTATGATGGAGCTGAACAACTCTGTGACTACTACATATCTAAGCAGATATGGCCTAGTCAGCTTCCTAGATAGGAGACTGCCTGGGCACCATAAGTAAGATGCTTTGAACTCTTCTAAGTAAGAGTGGAGTATAAGTATACTAAATACATACATTTTTGAAGACTGCCATCCAAGTTAGCTGCTCAAGTGCAGTTAATGGTTAGGGGACCAGATGCAAACAAGGACAAGGGTCCCGTACCTATTACTTATTTGCATTCAACAGATGTAGTTTTTCTCATCCCTGCAGGACAAGCTGCACCTGCTGAAAAAAAACCCTCTGCTACATAATTTCTAAAGGTACAAGAACTCAATGGTATATCACTCTGGATTAATTTTACCACTTCAATTTCAATACTAAGATGATATCAGTGAAAAGGCTTTGGGCATTGATGACTCAGCAAAGTTGACTATTACACAGTTAATGCTGTGTCATGATGAACGTACACAAGCTTCAATGGAATTCCACGCACACTTCCCATTATACACAGAGGAACATGTAGGGGAGAAAAGCAACATCCCTCCCCCCTTGCTGCACACCACTGCTTTAAAGCAATTTTCCTCCATCCTGGCTCCAATCCAAGAAGTGAGCTGGGTTGGATGAAAATGGTTTACAGCTGCAGAGTGCAGTGAGGTAAGGTGGGGGAGGGGTGGATTTTACTCCTGTTCCCTACATGGCCCGATTTGTGTAAGAAGCAGAGCCCCAGCCCTGTTTTCTGTGAACAGGGCAAGCACACACTTAAGATATACACAACTGCCCTGCAAATCTAGTGCCCTGCATATCTAATTCCTGCATTGAGCAGGGGGTTGGACTCGAGGGCCTCGTAGGCCCCTTCCAACCCTACTAGTCTATGATTCTATGATTCTAGTGAGAGCGCAGGGCCTGCCACAGAGCCTTCATCCCCCCAAGACTTAATGATTCTTATTAGCAAGGTCTAAAGTTTTTGCTAGTATTTGGAACTAGATTTTGCATCCACAGGTTCCTCTTATGAGAGCATCAGTATCTGAAATAAACCATCTGGTTCTTCTGAACCATGTGGCTAAGTTTGCTGAAGGGTCCTTGTCTGTTTGTTTGGCTGATTTTGTCTTAATGGCCGGATCGGCCATGTGCTGCACTAGGTGACATGGAAGAACATAAAAATAGCTTCAGCAGCAATGGAAACTTTGTTTTTGCTTCTCACGTATATTCCCTCCTTAGGCCAATGCATACAGCACATGAGAGGCTGAAGCCTCACTCCAGCAAAGGAAGTTACCCTCATGACTGACTAATAAAATACTTGCAAGCACCAGATGTTAGTCCCTGATTGCTTCTGATATATCAGGATTAGGGGTGGGTGGGTTAAGAGTTACAGCGGGGGACTAAGAATCCATTCCTTGTTGCTTGCCCCAGAGCGGCTTGACTTCTGTAAGCATTTGGAAGAAGGGAGAAATTACTTAGGAGGGGAGGGCAATGACACATCCAGACTGGCCATTTTTTGTGTGATCTGTTACCATAGCCTGTGACAGGCAGTGGCACAGTCCACATTGCATCTTGCTATCCAGTGCTCTACTTTATGGGGAATATATGCAATAATGTAATCAACAGTAAAAAGATCAAACATGATGCCATCTCAGTAATACAAAAATTCTATGACGATGCATATTAGTTTTTTTTAAAGCTACAGTGGGATTTAGATTACCAAAATCCTTTACCATTATCCAATACATCCTTCCTCTCTAAGGCTACAATCTCGTATCCACTTACTTGGGAGTAAGCCTCACTGAATTCAATGGGACCTACTTAGGAACACATGAAGGTACCTTATAATGGCTGGGTTCAGACAACACAACAACCCACAGACTGGGTTCAGAGTTACGATAACCCACAATGGGTTAAATAAACCGCGATGGCTTATTTAACCCATTGCGGCTCATCATGTCATCTGTCGGGGATTTTTTAACCCACGATGGCTTATTTGGCCAAAATAACCCATTCTGATAACCCATGGTCTGCAGTAGGGGTTACTTAACCCACTGTGGATTATCATGTTGTCTGTCAGGCCCCGTAGTTTATTTTGGAGTTGTGCAGCAAGAGTGATTCAGATCGCTGCCGCTCTGCTCCTCACAGGCATTCTCTGTATAATGGAAAAACCTTAAATTGTCTATTTCAGTACTGTCTATGGGGGGAAATGCGCAATTGAGAACTCTTAAAAGCCTGTATGCCAGCAATGGCTATGGGAGGAAATCCACAACTGCATTTTAGCACTAAAGTGATATTGAAGTTTTACCACTATGGCGCTGTAGCGATATTGAGAACAGTTAAAAGCCTGCATGCCAGATACTGAGAACACTTAAAGGTGTCTATGCCAGTAATGGCTATGGGGGGAAATGCACAATTAAGGGTTTTAATGGTGCATCGGGTGCCTCCCAACTAGAAGAGGCTGTGTGTCAGGTTTGGTCCCGATCCTGCAAAACCCCAAGGTGTTATAGCTGCCACCACCTTTTTGGTATGCCCACGTTTTTCTCTCCTCTGGGGTAATTGTGCAGAGTTCTGATGGTGTATCGGGTGCCTCCCAACTAGGAGAGGCTATATTTCGAGTTTGGTCACGATCCTGCAAACTTCCAAGGGTTTATTTGTGCCACCCCTTTTTTGGTGCTCCCTGTAGCCCCTGCTGCGGTGTAATGAATGGATGAAACAGCACCACTGCTCAGGCAGGAGGATTGCAGTGGGACAGGGGACATGGGGATGGATTGGATTAGGCACAATAGCTTAATAAACTATGTACAATAGCTTATTAGCCTGGTCGTGTGGTGGGGCATCATGGACTATTTCAAAAATAAGCTACTGTGAGTAGCTTATTAAGCCACCATAGTTTAAAATTATGTCGAAACACAGCTACACTCAAGTGTACTGTCTACCAGCAAAGGCTCATTGGTGTTTCACCCAAAGTCTTTTCCAGCCCTACCTGGAGATCTGAAGACTGAACCTGAGACCTTCTGCATAAAAGCATGTGCTCCATCACTGAGCTATGGCCCACACTTATGAATAGACATGTATAGGATTGTGCTGTAAAATTGCAAAGGCAATTAAAAAGCGGGTTAGTGTTGTCCATGCATCCTCATCAATATAGAAAATATCAAAAACGAACTGTATACCTTTAATCATTTTAAAGGGGGTGTGTGTGTGTGTGTGTAGGGGGAAGAAGATTCTTAATTCAATACACGAATGGCTTGATTCTATGCATATTTACTCAGAAGTTGCACTCTGTCCAATCAAGTTTATTCCCAAAGGGGTGCATAAGTCTGCAACCTATTAACACATTCCTATGTAATCTACTCAGAAGTAAGCCCCGTTGAATTCAATGCAAAGATGCAGGGGGTGGGGTTCTAACCACTTGGCAGTTCAGTGGGCCACAACTTGTTCAGGCATGTTCTAAATGCAGAACTTGGGTTTGTGGGGGCAGAGAGCACTGGTATCCTGATCCCTTGGCTGCAGCTTGCAAATTCAAACTAGCAAGTACTACTTTTGGCATGGCAAGCCAGCTGGCAGGAATTGCATCAGTCTTCCCCTGAGAAAGTTTTTGTATTTTTTTTCCTCCCTACCATAAATAAACTCTTTAGCCATTTCTCAACAGATTTGGAATGAAGCATCTGCCTATGTTTAGGATGAATATTTGTTAAAAATTAGACAAAAATGTGGAATGAAACAGTTTGATTTAAATCTCATCAACATTGGGCTTATCCCCTCAACATTGGGCTCATCCCCCCCCCCCGAGCTTCTCTGATGGCATCAGAAAGCAAAATAACTTACAGCACTCGAAGTAATACTCAAAGTAACACGCATCATGAACAGACTTTTACTGAATCACTGAGAAGTGAGCTCAACAGCAAAAGGACACATATACTCATCTGCGAAAGCGCTAACTCTGTGTGAATCTGGCATGAATTCATGAAAGAACTAACTGTTCCTTCTGACGGCCCAGTATGGCTGTTTCTAATTTTCTTTAGAGAATACTATATGCTGCTGTGTACATAGAGAGTTCAAGAACTGAACAGAAAATGTGGTCAAGAAATAGGACATCTAGTACTACCTAGAAAGATGAGACTTTTATCTAATGGAACAGAACAGCCATGACTCCAACCACTAGGCAACAGTACTTGATCTGGCTCTTCAGGACTCTGTAGCGCATCTTGTAAATGTAATCCCTAACCTTGTTAATACAAGGAGTACCACACTTTCCTTTATTTCTGCCCTCTGCTTTACACATGGTCTGTGCATTCTGATTAGAGCTACAAACAGATCAGCTAACTGCTGGAGATCTATACGTTGCTTTTTTGTCCCAGCATCCATCTATGTAACCTGAAACAGAAATCTCAGGCAGTGTTGAAAATCCAGAAAAAGTGTGTTTTGTTCTTCAAGTAACAAGAACAATAATGGACCTCCCCGACCCCCAAGTCAGAGAGAATTCTGTATAATTCAAAAGCTTGCATATACATGTGGTTAACATTGGTTGATTCTCATAAAGGAATTTTATCATTATTGATAATATTTATTGCAGTGTGAGCCGTGAGCTGAGAGCCAGCAGACTAGGTGTCAGGGGCTGGCATAGGCGGGCAGCTGCCGAGGGCCCAGAAGCTCAGAAGGGCCCATCCATGCCCTTGAACTTACTGCAGCAGCTGCTGCCATCCTCCTCCTCGCTTCCCACCCAGCCAGCAAAAGGAAGTGCCAGTGCTGAGCCTGCAGGTCCAACAGTGCCCCATTCTAAAAGATTTTTTTAAAGTTACATTTTTATTAGCAGCCTGAACCAAACAGGCACAGCCTTTGTGTGGGGGGGGCGGGGGCGGGAGGGATGGCCAATGGGGGTCTTTACATCACTCCCGTGCCCTCACTGGACATGTCCCACCCCAAAGGTAATGCCTAATTGGTTCAAGTTGCTGCTAATCAAAAAGTAACTTTAAAAAATCTTTCAGAATTGCACGCTGTGGGGCCTACAGGCTCAGCCAGCTGGGCCCCATGGTGGTTTGCCAGCAAGTGGGCTGGACGGATGAGGAGTCGTCACCGGTGCCAACACCGCCCAGGCAAAATGGAAAACCCAGAAGTAATGTTGGCTGGTTGGCTGGATGGCTGAGGAGATTTTGGTAGCTGGGGGGGGGGGCGCACTGGTGGGGGGGCTTTGGTGGTAGTGGCAGTGGCTGGCAGGCTTGGGACTTATGAAGGCAGTGAGCAGGCTGTGGCAGGAGTGGGTGGGGGCGACAGAGGGCTTCAGCAGCAGGCAAAGGGTGGCACTAATGGGCCCATTGGCAGCACTATCCCAAGGGCCTACTGGACTCTTGCACTGGCCCAGCCAGCCAGACATGGGCTGCAGAGTCAAGATAGTGATGTGGAAGGAAAACCAAAGGCAGAGGGAAGGGCCCCCCGGGGCACGGCCAAGAACCAGTGGAAAAGCTAGGATAGGGCTAAAAGCTGAGGGTGAGCCAGAAGGGAGTAGAATCAGTGGATACCGCATATGAGGGAAACGGTGGAGCAAGGAGGGAAGGAGCGTTTGAGAAGGCTGACGCCAAGAGTGTGCGTGCGTGCATGTGTGCAAGTGGCTGAGGCATGGGCAGGACCTCATGCTAGGGAGTGACATGACTGGTGCTGAGGTGGAGGACGGCTGGATCCAAGGACAGGAACGGAGACAACTGGGTTACTGCAGCTGCATCCTGACCTGGCTAGTCAGCAGAAGCAACAATAAAAGAGTGGCAACAAATACAGCTCTGGACAGCTGAGAGTTTCAGAGCCTTGCAGAACAGAAAGTGGGGTATGCGTAGGGTGGGTGGTGTCAACCTGGCAGTCTCCTGGACTTTTCCTGTATTTCTGTTGGTTGAATAAAACCTGTATGTTGTCGAACTCTGCCCCCATTTTCCTGCCCTATTACTACTACTACTAGTACTACTACTACTACTACATTTATACTGCCCCATAGCTGAAGCTCTATGGGCAGTTTACAAAGGTTAAAAAAATATTAAAATGCATTATACAAAGTGTAAAACCATTTACATAAAAACATACAAACAGACAGCACACACAGAGACAACATATATCTGAAAACAATTTTAAACAATCAACCATAATACAAAACCAGGACCTGATTAAAAACTCATCATATGCTGCCAAATGCCTGAGAAAATAGATAGGTCTTAACCTGGCGCCAAAAAGATAACAATATTGGCACCAGGTGGACCTCGTCGGGGAGATCATTCCATAATTGGGGGGCCACCACCAAGAAGGCCTTCTCCTTTGTTGGTGCCTTCCAAGCCTCCCTCGGAGGAGGCATCAGGAGAGGGCCTTAGATGCTGAACCTACCGTACGGGTAAGTTCATGTAGGGGGAGGCACGTTGAGTTGCCCCCAGCCATGTCCAGATGCTGGCACAAGCTCCCTTACTATACATAGACCTTTCCAGAAGAGCACAAGCAAGAAAAGGAAGTTTATCCTTGCCCCAAGGAGTTTGCAGTCTACGTTTTAACAGCGGGAGGAAGACTTGAGGCAACAGGGGAAAGAACATGCACAAATGCAATTGCATGTATTGGGCTAGCCCTCAGTACGGGTTGTGGCCCAAAGGCAACTTTCCCCAACCTGGTGCCCTTGAGATGTGTTGAACTACAACTAGTCATAGTGAACTGATTTGTATACCACTTTCCAGAGTACATTGTGCTCAAAGCAATTCACAAAACAAACAAATTCAATCACCATAATTATAATGCAACATTAAGTCAATTACAGTTCATTTAAAACATTTCAAAATTTAAATAAACGCGAGACATAAAAACTCGCATGGCCACTGCGATGACTGGGGATGCTGTGATCGGACACATCTTGAGGGCACCAAACTAGGGAAGGCTGGTGTTGGGGAAGAGTTAACCACCCTTGTTTCACACTTACTGCCGGCAGCTAAGCTAGAGTTAACTATAAAGTGGACTCCCTCCCTCCATTCTTCAATGGTTTGGCAAAGTCTGGGATTTTCTCATTGCTGAGAAGATTGCACACCAAATTATGGGTAGAATAGTCTGAGTTAAGCCAAATATTTTTCTGCTTATCTGGGGTCTATTTACTGAGTACGCCGGGGATCTTGACAGATCAGCAGCAAAGCCCAAAAAATATAAAATCATATATGTAGTTTAAAGCCTTGCATTTTTAACTCCTGACTTAGCTTTGTAGTTTATGTGCAGTATCAAATGTGTTCATCAGACCATGCTTTAGTTATCACTGGTCCATAAAATGGTTTATTTACATGTATGGCATTGAACACATTGTCTGTGCTGTACATTTTGTTTCATTTTTATATATATATATACTCAGGTGTAGACAACCTTTTTGGGGTTGCGGGCCCACTTGGAAATGTGAGAAACTGTCCTGGGCACCACCACAAAATGCGGATGCTGCAAAGGAAAACCATGTCCTGCGGCCACCTGCCACCTTTATTTCCTAAGAATGTCTCTGAGCCCCACCATGTAGCCCAAAGGCACCCATGGAAAAAGATGAGAGCAGCTAGAGGACCTCACTTTGCTTTGAAGCCATCCCAGCTGCCAGCCAGAAGCTTTGTTATTAAAAAGATAAGAAAAAAGTGGGAGGGGTAGTGCACCTCGGTGGGTGCCAAGAAAGATGTCTGAGGGTGAATTGGCTTACTTCCACTGCTGTATTTTGCTGCTGTCCACACAGTATGGTGCTTTTTTTTTTTAATTTCTATGTGAAACTCATTCATTCCATTTCATTACTGCCCCATAGCTGAAGCTCTCTACATTATACATAGTATAAAAACCCATTTACATATAAACATATAAACAGACAGCACACACATGGACATAGATTTAAACAAATTTTTTAAACAATAAAAAAAAATCCAGGACCTGTTTTTTTAAAAAAAATCATATGCTGCCAAATGCCTGAGGGAAGAGAGAAATCTTCACTTGGTGCCAAAAACATAACAAAGTTGGTGCCAGGCAGGCCTCATTGGGGAGATTGTTCCAAAATCAGGGGACCATCACCGAGAAGGCCCTCTCCCTTGTTGCTGTCTTCTGAGCCTCCCTCGGAGGAAGCACCTAAAGGAGGGCCTTAGATGATGAATGTAGTGCATGGGTAGGTTCATGCCAGGAGACATTGTTAAAATTCTCCACGAATACAGTATTAAGAGGGGGTAGGTGAGGAGTCACATGGCCTGTATGATGAGTGGTGGGTGGTGGGAAGATAAGTGTGCCATTCTGCTGGAGCTGATCCAAATTTCTGAGATTTTTATTTTTCTCACTGACCTGGAATATGCCACTTTGCAGAATTTTCTCTGAATCTTTCCACCATTTCCTAGTGGCAGCTGCCATTCCTCTCCCCACCCCGCTCCCACCCCTCCAATTGCTCTGGAATGATTTTAGGTCTATGGCATTGTGAAGGCTGCTAACCTAGTCGCAGCAACAGCAACAAAGAAACTGTGCTACTGACCCTGCTCATTGTGAGCCCCACCCCTGAGAAACTGTTCTAGAACTTCTCTTTCCCCTGGAGAAATTTGGTGAAATGTCCCCCCGCCGCCCTTCTCTTCCAACAAATACAGGGAAGAATTTCAAGAGCTTTATCTTTTCTGCTCATTTCCTGGGAAAACCAACTCTGGTGTCTTGTCTTACTATCTGGATTATAAGGGTTCCTCAATTAGAGAGGATAACACGGTGACAGAAAGCACTATTGATTATGCAGGAAAGAGTTCATGCAACTCCCAGATGGTCTCCATTTTGAAAAAGTGTTTTATTTATTTATGTATTTATTTATTGCATTTATATCCCGCCTTTTTTCCTCCTTAAGGAACCCAAGGTGGCATACATAGTCCTCCTTCTCCTCCATTTTATCCTCACAACAACAACCCTGTGAGGTGGGTTGGGCTGAGAGTCTGTGACTGGCCCAAAGTCACCCAGTGAGCTTCCATGGCTGAGTGGGGACTAGAACCTAGATCTCCCAACTCCCAGGCCAACACTCTCGCCACTACACCACACTGGCTCTCTTATTTTCCTTGAGCATAAACGTATGCAGACATAGTTAATGCGAAGTACACACACATTCATCGTAACATCCTTTGGCCAGCCTATTCTACTTAACATAAAAAGACCGTGTGTATGATTGAAATGGGGCTGAATTATTGCATTTTGTCCCTCAAGAGGCTCTGGCGTGCATCTCAGCCAATCTCTTGGTTTTAAAGTGATGTCAGCCAGAGTGTTTAAAAAAAAAAATTCCTAGCAAAGCATCCATCTTTTGTGTCCTAATTTACCTTTACAGTATTCTGCTTGTAAATCTTAGTAATGTGCAAAGGAGAAATGCTGTGGGACTTTTCACATTTCTATGCCAACCTTCCTCCAAGGAATTCAGGACCCTGTACATGATATCATCCCATTTTCTCCTCACAACTATCCTATGGGATTGGTTTGCACCTTTAAGGGAGCAATCCTATGGTCGCTAGTCAGCAGCTAGATGGCCATACATCGGTTCCCAGAGAACTGACCTTCCCCCCCTCCCACGCTGCCTCACAGGCAGCATGGAATGGCCCTACGCTCCGTGCTCGGAAGAGGAGAACGGAGTGGCGAAAACGGGGCATTCCGGGGAGCATTCCAGGGCGGGGAAGGCGGAAATGCCAGTACAACACATCCTATGTGTCGTCCGGTAGCCACTTCCCCTGCTCCACCTTCCCCCGGTTAGATAGCCAAAATCGGCCGCCTAGCCACAAATGTAGGGCGAATGAAGCACAGAGGGAACGATCCCCTCTGTGCTTCTCCTGCCCTGCATTGGATAAGCGGTCGCCTCTGAGTCTGGAGACGGCCGCCTAACCCCATAGGATTGCGCCCTAAGCTAACTTAAAAATTGGAGTTAACTGAAAGTTCATACTTACTTTAAACCCTACCACTCACATACACACGCACACAGTTGAAAAACTGTTCTAGAGAGGGAGGCCTTGATGCTACAGGGAGTCAGCCAACCAGAGCTGTACTCAACCAGAAACACAGGAAGCGGCCATATACTGAGTCAGACCGTTGGCCCATCTAGCCCAGTATTGTCAACATTGACTAGCAGTGGCTTTCCAGGATTTCAGGAGTTTTCCTAGCCCTGGAGATGCCAGGGATTGAACCTGGGACCTTCTATAAGTAGGGCCCCCCGAACTATAGCTCCATGTACAGCTCCACTGAGCTACTGCCCCTACGGCCAGGTAGAACAGGTTTTCCCCAACCTATATCCTTAGGAGAACGCTTTATATTTGCACTAACTGCACTGAGTACTCTTCTACAGACATTGCTCAGCTTACATGCACCTGACCGCAGCCTTAGAGTAATGACATGCTCAACCTGCGTCCTGCAGAGTTTTCCTTCCCGAACCCAGTAGGGACAAGGCTTCCATGCAATTGATATCAGTTTCCATGCAGTTGTTCAGCTCTGTCTCATACACCTGGGTGTTCGAAGATGGACCTATATCAAGAGCTCCAGTCACAACGAACTCTTCAGACACAGCTCCCCAGCATTCTGTTTGAAAAAGTTCCTTTAACTGTTGGGATCAATGGCGTCCAAGGAACATGGTAGCCCCCTACTGCTGAAAAACCATCAACATCATAAAACACATTAAGCACGGCAAAATGGTTGCGAGGGAAAGTTACTTGGTGGTGAATCCATTCCCCATGCCTCTCCTAAGAAATAGCCATATGAATTGCCTCTTAGTCTCCCCACCATCACCAGTCCCAGCTCCATGACTCCTCTGATGGGATACACTGTGAGCTGGCCAGTGGCATAAGGTAAATTTTGAGGTGCAGGCTCTCATCATGACAGTCCCCATAGCCACACCCCCAAGGAGGGTCCCAAAATTGGTGGCCACTGTGTTGATCCATATTAACAAACCAGTTCTGGCCGTTTTCATCTCCACCAGGGGCAAGTCTTTGGTAAAGCTAATGGGTCTTAACTGCCCATTCAAGACCAAGGCACCCCAAAACACTTTGCATTACAACAAGGAACAATATGTTGTTGTTGGGAAGATTCCTTTCCCCCCAGCGACTATGAGGACTGCAGCTAAGCTCAGAGGAAGCAGTGAAGCCTGAGGGGGTGGCAGGTGACAGCAGCATCCCTGCAAATTAAAAAATGCAAGTCCTGGCTGCACTGTACCACTGGAAGTGACACCAGGAACTAGTTCACACCTGCATAAGTACTGGATTACTGTATACTGGCTGTCCTTGAGGACTGCCTATTGAAAAGCACTGTGTCTGAGATGACATCAGGCAACACGATTGCTCCATCTGAGGTATTAGATCTCCTATAGCTTATTCACACATTGGGCCTGTTCAGACGTCACACTAAGCCACTGTGGCTTGCATTTTTGAGCATGTCATGTGTGGGGTCAAAATCCTGACCATGATGGCTAGGAAACCACCCTGATTAACTATCCCTCTGCAGTGGGGTTAAGGGGGCCTGGGGTGGCTTACCGTGTCACGTGGCAGGATCTCCATTGTTAAAAATGACCGCTCTGTGCAAAAACATGGTGACCATAGAGACAGCAGCATGGCCAGACTCTATGGTCGCTGTTGTGTAACGATGAATGACGCACCCAGCAAGCACCATTTCCCAGCACAATAGCTGTTGGGATAATCACCAGCGGCAGTGAGAGGATAAACCACAGCACGCCACGTGGTTCCCTGTCGTGATGGGCCTGCACATCATGGTTAGCCTAACACTCCCTGCTCCGTAGTTACCCTAACCACCCTCCCCCTTTCACATGTGAACAAGGCCATTAAGTCATTACCCACTGTTCCAGTCATCACACGGTGAACCTGCAGGTTTGAACCAGGCCAAGCACCCTCACGGAATGCATTCCTACTGCCTGGCAATATCTTTGCCAAGAATAATGGAGAGACAGATAACGAAGACGCTCGATTAGGAATTATAGGCTCCGATAATCTGCAGAAGCTTGAAATTCAAAATTGAAGTTCTTTTGACAGGAAAAGGCAATGATATAAAGTGCAGCTCTAAGGGAAGCCTTTGCTTGTATTTGTAGGTGGTGGGGCTTCAATTCGAAGCATGTATTAGTCTCCTAAAGATGCTGCACAATTGCAGATCAAAGCATAATTCTGCATAAGAAGAGTAATTTCACAGCTCTGTAGGATTCTTCTGCATTAGCCATCCTTCAGCGGCACTAGAAAGAGGAAAACGCAAATGTCATTGCGTTCACATCCATGTGAAACCACAGGGTTGCTGCTGTTGGGAGGAACACACCCTCATAGCTATGCCTAGTTTGTATGCACAAGCACAGAATGAAGTTATGGATTTCCAACAGAATTTAGCTTCCTGAGAATCTCAGCACATGCACACACGTTTTTAAAAGAGAGCAAGGCTGCAATCCCATATACCAGCCTTCCCCAGCATGACAGCCTCCAGACGGTTGGACTGAAACTCCCATCATCCACACCCAGCCAGTAGCCATGCTGGCTGGGGATTATGGGGATTGTGGTCCAACACCTCTAGAGGGTGCCAGGTTGGGGAAGGCTGCCACACACACTTACCTGGGAGTAAGCCCGACTGAATTCAATTGGGCTTACTTCTGAGCAGACATATATAGGTTTGTGCTGTAGGTTTTTAGCCCCTGTTTTGCCAAGACACATTTGAATATGCCATGTTTGCTGAAAGCCAGAACCTGAATAAGATTTCCACCGTCTGGTGGAAAGAATAAGATTTCTTCCGTTCTTTGCATAGTTCCTTGCTCCTCCCTCCCAATGACTATCAAAACCAGGAGTAAAGAGGCCAATTTGCAAACACTGCAGAATACATTTTATGCAAATAAGAGAAATTAGGCAAATGTGTTTGCACACAATTTATAAAGGCCAAAGAGTTCTGCTTTATTTCATTTGTATTTATTTTTTAATGCAGAATACACACCACCCTGCTCATACTGCCAAAGCTTTGCAGTAAGAAAGGACCAGTGCACGAGATCAGCAGAACCTCACGGTGAAGCTTTCCTTGGATTGTACCACTCGAGCAGCCTTCCCCAACCTGGCGCTCTCCAGGTATGTTGGACTACAACTCTCATCATTCCCCAAAAGCACAGGAGGCTGCAGATGTGAGTGGGGGCTTGGCATGTTTAAATGCTCCTCCATAGGGGGAAAGCCCTATGGGCTCTAGAAAACTAACTCTAGAATGATTCAGCCTACTGCTTTCTCTGATATGCTAGTTTTCTATGCTTCTACATACAAGGAGTTTTCTTTTGCTGTGGGGAAGCACTCAAAAATGTAATGCTATATCTGACAGGAGATATGTTCAACCTTTTTTCTTTTCAGATTTATTTTCCTCCTTAAAAAAAACCCCACTGGTTAACTTGTGTATGGAACTGAATCAGAAGGGGTTACTTTAAATGCAACCATCTGAGACAATTCAATATCTCACAGAATGCAATAAAGTCTGCTAGATAAATATTTAACCACATATAATTTTTTAAAAGAGGCCATAAATAGCTATTGGCAGAGTCTAATCCCTTTGAAGCTCATAAAAATGATAAAGGCTTGGAATGTAGGGGAGGAAAAAAAGCCTGGAAAAAGAACAAACCATATTGGGGTGAAAAAGCATTTACATTGCCATCCATTTACTTTATGGTAACTCCTTGAACCATAAGATCAGAATTCTTGCTATGGCAATTACAGTGTATAACTCGCAAGTCTTCCTAATTTTTCCTTTAGAAAAACAAGATTATTGACTCCAATGGATATTTTTTTTCTTCCCCCATGTCTCCCCAGAAGGAATTTTGCCTAGAGGAATGGGGGGGGGGGTGGCAGGGGGAAGGTTTAAGCCTCACCTCCCAGAGAGTGGTGGTCCTGATCCAACTCAGGGCTTCACATCCTGACATGAGAGTTAAAAAAAAAAAAAAAAGACAAGCCTCAGCCACACAATTAGTGTGTTTATAATCTTTATAATATAAAATTTATAATAGTGTGTTTATAAATTTATAATCTTTATAAACCTTTATTTCCAAACCTACCTCTTTTCCTACATTTACCTCTTACTTTAGGGACAAAAGCAAGTCTACATTGCCTTCCAAGGTACGTGTGCATGTGTGTGTGTGTGTGTGTGTGACAGAGACTAAGTTAAAGCTCATTCATTAATTCATCCAAAACAATCTATTTCAATGTTTTAGTTCACTTGCAGAATTTGGATTTTCAAGTTGCAGAGTTAAGGTATATTTACTGTTTTTAAATTGAGCTTGTGCCCAGAATGTCTTATACAGAGAGTCCATAAAATATTCCACAGTCATTCTCAGTGCCTGATGATTCATATAACAACAGAATAGCCCTGGCTTGCACAAGTAAAACAGGCTTGTAAATAGCCGCCCTGGACTGGTGGTCTCCTGTGGCGAGAGAGTTGTTGCCAGGCGACCAGATAGCGGAAGCCTTACAAGAAGCTGGTTCTTTTTTTTAAAGTCACAGATGGCTAAGACTGCAGTTCTATACACACTTACCTGAGGATAAGTCCTTAGTTAGCAGGGGCATAGGATTGCACTGTCACATAGGTATACGTGGGCAGGAAGGCTAGCAATTTCTTTGTTGGCTATTAAATGTTCTACTCTTATTTGCAGGTCTGAACAAATCCATCATCAGCCATGTTTTTCCTTGGTGCCAAAATGAAACCAATTTATGTGCCAATCGAGCCTCCAAGGGGAGGGCATTCCACAACTGGGGTGCCACACCAGAGAAGGCCCTCTCCCACGTCCCACCATAGTGTATGTCTCGCACTGGTGGGATGCAGAGGAGGGCCCCTCCAACAGATCTCAGTCCTCGGGCAGGCATATATAGGGAGAGGCGCTCCCTCAAATATTGAGGTCCCAAGCCACTTAGGTCTTTAAATGTCATCACCAGAACCTTGAATTCTGACCAGAAGCATACTGGCAGCCTGTGCAATTCCTTTAAAACTGGTCTTATATGATCTTTATGGTTTATATCATCTTCATCAGGGGATAGGTATATAGAGTAAAAAAAAAATTTCCCCTACATTCAGATTTTGAGAGCTACTAGTTAGATCTGCTTACTAAAGGAAGAAAGGGGAGTCTTCAGTTTGGCTAACCTTATGATTTTATAATTGGGGGAAGCACGGCTGGCTCTACCAACAGGCAGAGTTAGGCAGGTGCCTCAGGATGCAGATGTTGGGAGGCAGCAGCAAGGTGTTGGAGCAGAGAGGTGTGGGCCATGCAGCCTGTCCTGTGCCCCCTAAGCTGGCCTGCTGCCTTCAGGTGTGGTGGAGGATACTGTCCCACTGACAGTGTCAAAGGAAGATTCAGCTGCTGGTCCACTTGGCTTTTGTACATGGAATGGGAAGGGGCACCATCTTGTCCTTCACCTCAAGCAGCAAAATGTCTTGGGCCAATCCTGGGGGGAAGGGAAGGGTATTTTAAAGAAGCGTTCTCTGTATACTGTGGGGAAGGAAGTTGATGGGGTACAATTTGTTGTGGAGAAAGAAAACACTTAAACACTTTTATTTAATTAAGAAAGAATAGAGTTAGGCCTTGTCTAGACAAAGACTAGAACAGTGGTTTTCAATCTGTATTCAGGGGAAAAGTTGGGGTTCCTTGGAATCAGTTGCTGGCTCCAGGTTTTTGAGGGCCCTTGGGCAAGACACCCTCAAGGGGCCCCCTCCCCCAGAGAGTCTGCTTTCTCACCAACATTGTCACTAACTGCTATTACTCCTCAACCTTTTTCGCATCATTGCTACCATTTGTTTGCTTGCCAGGCAGAGAGCCAGTGAGAAAGTAGGCAGTGGCATCTAGTGCTCCTCTTTCTCACCACCACCGTTGTCTGGGCCAGAACAAGTTAGGTAAACAAGCAGGTTGCAATGGTGAAGTGGAGGAGCAAGTCCAGGGGGCTCTCATCAGTGGACCCCTGCTGGGGTGTGGGCCCTTGGCAGGTGCCTGACCATACCAGCCTTGCTCAGAATCTTACTGAGAGTTTCTCCGTTAGAAGATCGGTAATGACAAGCATCCATAGAAGATATCTTGCTCGCACCACTATAGAATGCCCCTGCAGGGCAAAGCCAAGAAGTGTTCTAGCACAGACTCAGTTCATACAGGGTGATGGCGAGGCCCAGGTGTCAGATTTGGATCATCCTTCCCCTTCGCAATCAACATCACAAAGAGAAGAAGCTTCAGGCTAATATGACTTTATTTTGCTAGACACTAGCCTTTCTACAAATGCAGATTCAAAGAAGCTCTCAAACTGCCTCAAGCCCTAAACAACTAATCTGCAATCTCTAATCAGAGGAGATGAACTAGAGGGTAGTGAAGTTGCTGACAGTTTGCCTATGGACCTCACGGCCAAACTTGCTTCGCAGTGATGCCCCTCCCTTAGGATGGCTCGCTCCTACGTTGGCTTCTAAGAGTGGCTATCCTGGTGGAACGCCTGGGCCCTGTCCCTAACCTTTCCTACTTTGCTTGGCAACATACCCTAGTGTCTCTTAAGTCATGCCCCTCTTCCTCCTCCTCCTCCTCCTCAAAAACTTGAGTTCTAACAGTGGAGGGAGGGGAGAGCAACTCAGCCTGGGCCATCTGTTTGTCAAGGCCTTCGGAGGAGTCTCTCCCAGCATCTTGGGGCTCTAGGGAAGGTCCCTCCCCTGGGCTCTGATCTAGCTGTTCCAACTCTGATTCAGAATCAGAGCTGTCAGACATCTCAAGGAGCTTGGACTCATCCCTGACACCAAGAGGCTAGGTTAGTCCTCCACATGAACTGCGCATGTGCCCTGGTGAGAACTCTGTAATGTGCAAGGGTTCATTGGTTGACAAGTTGATGTGTGCTGCACGACAACTCCGACATTCTCCTGTTGCTTGCATTGCACGTAAAAATAGTTTTGAAAACTATTGGGGTTGGGCCACAATCATTTTCATTAAGCAGTGTAGCAATGATGTCGTAAGCAGCAAGTAAGAGCAAGGCATATCTGTTTCCCTAGGGGGCATCCAAAGTCCTTTTCATGAATGAGGATTTGGGATCACTTACTAGGATCACCGAGTGCATCCCACAGCTATTCTCATTTATGCTAGAGATCAGCAAGAGATAGCCACTGGGCCGCATCCAGCTCACTAAGCGATGCTATCTGGTCCCCCAGCTGGAAGCCCAGGTAGAAAGCCATATAGAAGGAAGGAAAGAAGGAAAAAGAAGGCTGTGTATGAGCAGCAGCACCTCTGCCCCAGGCCACTCCGTAGTCAGGGCATGGGTCTTCCCTCTCCCAGAGAAGTGACCCCCTTGCAAGACTAGCTATTGGTCAGGGCATAGGTGCACAGCTGGCATTGCTAGATGTTGGCACTTTTCCTTTATTGGTGTCTTCTTCAGTGCTGTCTTCTCATGTTTGAGTTTGTATTCCAAGGATTCCAAGGAGAGGAAAGCCTGGTATGTAAAGCTGAGTAGCTGCCCCAGATTATGACCAGCTGGCCGAAACCGATCACCGCGAGCCCATTTTACAGATAGCCAGCTGAGCCAGAGGAATCTTGCTAACCACCATCTACAGAGATTGGAAGGCGGCCCTACAAACCGGACCACATTCTCCTCCCCCTTTATTTCATATGTTTTAGGCTCAGGACAACATTTTCTCTTGGCTCAAAACTAAATGCTACAGCCAACGCACGGCCCATACTGAAAACAGTGTGTAACGTGCACAGGGACTCAAGCAGCAAAGCCCAGGTGCCTTGCTTCATGCCGGTCAGGCACTACCTGGCCTATCTCTGTTATGCTGTGGTACCACCCATACAGTGGCCAGAGCCAGATCTGCAGCTCTTCCTTCTAGCTAGAACCATGTGACTTGAGGAACCAATAGTGGGCTGGCTGACTGCTTATATCTTGCTGTGTTTCTCAGTCTGAGCCACCTGACAGTCAGAGCAACAATACAGACTGCCTCGCCTCCAATGTGGACCTGCCTCTTTCCCTTTGGTTCTCATTTGGTTCTCAGTGCTTTTAATGGCAGCTGCATGGAGGCCATAATTGTGGACTAGTAACTTTCGTAGACTTATTTGCATAGTGGAAATAATAGAGGAACTGTTGAAAGAAAGAAAGAAAGAAAGAAAGAAAGAAAGAAAGAAAGAAAGAAAGAAAGAAAGATTCAGCTATCATTTCAAGCCCAAGATTCCAAAATTGGGACTAGATTGTGCATGCATATTTATCACTGGGCAATTGCAACAGACCTAAGACCATATTTGGGACAGTTCCAGATCCAAAGGTATGTCACACTTGCTTACTCCTCACTCGATGCTTGCAAGATCCAGAGAGGATCTGCAGATGTGAATGAGCCATACCAGAGTCACAGCACACAGAGAGCTTTGTCCACCTCAACCACCATGCTTGTCAATGTCTTCAATGTAACCCAGTATATTGCCCCGGCCGTGGGCTGCTAAGGTTTGGAGGTGCCGAGAAAGTGATAAGCCAGATCCAGGTTTGCTTACAAGGAGACTTTATTGAGTACTTACAGCACACATGCGTACCCAATGGTTGGATCAGAAAGCTTCTCTGAACCCAGAGCCCTGGGGTAAAATGGGTTTTATACCATACATGTCAGCAGTGAGGCAGCATTACAGAAGCAAGCATTAATTAGTGTTCATTTGCAACTTTCCCAGCATAGGCTAACAGTACTTGTGCAGAGGAAAAACAATCAGAACTTTCCCAGCACAGCCACCTGTAACTCAGCATAAACATAGCCTCACTCCTCAGGCACCTCCTAGGCCCTGATCAGATACTAGTCTTCATTAGCATGTAATGTGCTGAGGCTGCGCTATTGACCTTTGACTCATCTCACATGCTCAGAGGCCAACTAGCAAGGAAACTGCACTTACAATGAACCTAAGCCAAGCATTATGGATCTCTAGGCCCCTCCAAAACTACGGGTGACTTGGTTACAGGCCCGAGGCCTTACACCCAGGACGTCTCTCAGGAGCGACCTCAAATTCTGTAAGAACAACATTTTCTCTACCACGGCAGATGCCTGGCCTACATGGGGTCCTGGGTTCCAGGACCTCCAGTCTTTAAAAGCATATCTCAGGTTGGAGTGCTGAGAAAGCCATCCGCTGGGGACCTTAGGGGGCCACTACCAGTTAGAACCAACAGTACTTGGCTAGACAGATCAATGGCCTTATAAGGCAGCTTAATATTTTTAATTTGTACTCCATCCTTTGGCCCAAACAGGCGCTTGTGATGGCTCATAATCATACATCGTACAGCTGATTAAAACCAGTTTTTTGAATCACGGCAGTCAATCTAAGAGAATAGAACAAGAACACTGGTATCACTGCAGAGTACAGAAACAGGAACAGCTCATGTATTGATTGCAAACTGTGACTCATTCAGCAACTGCAGCCATCAAGGGCTGGTTCAAAAATGCAGCCTCATCACTTGATGCCTTTATCATCAAGCGATGACTAACATATATGAATAAGCCATCACAGATCTCATACCACAGATGGAACACTTATGTCTCTGGATGTCGCCTCCAATACAGTGCCTTCCAATACAGCCAATTCATGCAGCTGCTAGTCACTAAGGGTGCAACCCTATGCTGGCTGGCTGGGGAATGCTGGGAGTTGTAGGATTTTTTCTGTGTAAACATGTATAGAATTGCACCCTAAGTGTAGCGCAGCCTTCCCCAATGTGGCCCCCTCATGATGTTTGGGACTACAACTTCCATCAGACTCAGCCAGCATGGCCAATGATCAGGGATGATGGCAGCTGTAGTTCAAAACAGCTGGAAGGTACCCCACTGGAGAAGGCTAGTGTAGAGAAATCACACCCTGCATTGTAATAATTTATTCATTTAAACAAATTTATACCCCACTCTTCTGTTGTAGGGGTATACATCGACTTAAATAAAGGCATATTCCAGCAGGCTGCAGCAAGAGGAGGTGGGAAGCAAGGCAATCCCATCAGGTCTGCTGAAGTTCCAGCTCAATTGGGCTCCTCCTCTCTTTGAACTGTTTACAATCCAGGTTGTATCCAATGTTAGTCCTATTTAGAGCGGATTCATTGAAATGAATGGGAATTATGTTAGACTGTTCTTGGATACAACCCTATAAGAACTACTATTCAACTTCAAGAACTGGTGCCCGAGTTTGCTTATTTCCTCTTCCTTCCCCATCCCGTTTTCCTTTTGCGTTCTGTCTAAGATTGTAAGCCTGTGGGCAAGGACTGCCTTATTTTGATTGTTCATATGTAAGCTACTCTGGGAGATGTGGCTGAGTAATGGGATAAAAACACTTTAAATAAATAACAGAAACAATAATAATAACAAATAGAGAAACCAAGTGATGAACATGAATGTGTGAACAAGCCCTTACTGTCCTAGTATTGCAGCACATGACTAAACTGTTCTGCTGCTAGAATCAGATTCTACAGAATTGTAAAAGCCTAAATTACTTTTCATTATTTCTAAGTAAGTACTTAATAAAAGAATACTGAATGCAACAGACAGAGAACAGGCCAGTGGCTGAGCAATGCCTTTGGTTTCAAGTCAATGTCATCTCCAATTTCTCCTGTAGTTGCAGAATGACAGGGCATGGGGTCAACCCCATTATAAGGTGGAAGGATAATTTAATTTTAAAAATCTTATGTACACTTGTCATATGGTGTTTTGCCAATGCTGGCACTGTTTTGGCAGTACAGCTGTGCAGGTTATCAAGTCTCTGTTGACGGTGTTAACACATTTTTGTCCTTGGTAATTATTCTATCTTCAAATATGCTTTGGATGGGCCTTTGATACAGACAAAGTGTCTCCCGTAATTGTTGGGCAAGTATTTGAAAACTGCTGTTGTATTAGTTTAATGTTTGAAAAACAGCATAGATCCAGTTTTCTAAGTTCATAGCTAACGTGTTTTATGAATCCTTGATTTCAGTAATGAGCATGTATTTCAGTATGAGCGGCAAGAAAGGCATCTGTTCTTGATGCCCAGGCAGGGATGCAGAATGCGCAGAAATCGTGTAATTTGTCGACAATTATTAAAATAACATTAACAATGTTTATGTTCTCTTGCTTAAGGCACAATCCAATGCATATTTAGACAGAAAAAAGTCCTACAAGTCCCAGCATTCCCCAGCCAGCACGCCAGCACGGCTGGCTGGGGAATGCTGGAAGTTGTCAGGTTTTTTTCTGTCTAAATATGCAGAGCATCATGCCCTTAAAGGCTTAGAGAGGGTAGCTGGCTAGGGAGAGTGGCACCACTGCAGCTTTTCATTGTGCCATGTGTTCAGCCTAACACAGTAAAGCACATTCGGCCATCGAAAACTGCTGGTGAGAGGAGAGAAAAATCAGAGACATGTGACACTGAACAGAAGTTGCCAGCAAGTTTACTGCACAGCAGCTTCCAAAAAGGAAAAATCTATCTGAGTAGCAGTACCACTAAACTTCCACAACTCATTCTCTCTTTCTCTCTCTCTCTCTCTCTCTCTCTCTGTACATGTGTGTATGCATATATTCGGAAATCTGCCTCAGGTGTTGAAAAGTGGAGCTGCTTGGTTTGTTTTCAAATGAGGAATTTGCTTCTCCTCTCCTGGCCCTTATGCACAGTTCCATTAATGCAATGCAGTTAATGCAAGTTCTATTAATGCAATTTATATAATTAATATTGCTAACAAATTCTTACAAACATAACTGCACACACACACACACAGCTTTAAAACCAAGTGTTTCACCTTTGTTTCCTTTTAAAAAGTTAACTTCTCTCAGTATCTTGAGAAAACAAAACAATGACGGACCAAGACAGACAATCAACTCATATTCAATGTGTGGATCAAAGCTATTTAATCTGGCAGCCACTTAACATGGATGTATTTGCATAGCCATATAATTTCTCTCTATAACTAACATCTGCACCACACTTTCAAGAGTTCAAGGCACTCCATATGCATTGTACAGCTGTAATCCCTAAAACAATGGTAGTAAACCCCCTGCCCGGGAGGCAGCAAATATGGCCCCCCTTGGATCCCTGTCCAGCCCTCCAGGGTAAGGGTTCCATCCTCTTCTCCTAGCCCCACCTGCTTTCCCTACCCACCAATCATTGGGTAGTTTCCTGGCTTTTGTGCAGTTTTTCCCTCATTTTAAAAGGTTGAAGTACCTCTCCTAAGGCTTAGTTGCTGGCAAGAAGAGCTTGAAGCTACAATATGCTGGCGGGGGTGTGTGTTATACTGTTGCCCAGCCCCACCCACCACTGGAATGCAGCCCCCAAAATGGAATTTGACCCTCAGGCTGAAAGAGGTTCCCCAGTGCTGCCCTACAACAAACCTTGCAAGGTAAGTCAGTATTATTATCCCTCATATTGCATATCCTGCCCTATATTACTATTAGCATTACTGGTATTATTTCTATTGCACCAGCAGTGATCTTGCTCTTTATCAAGACACATAAGCCAAAAAAATAAAATCTGTTCCAGGTAGCTTACCATCTAAATTCTGATGACAGTAGAAACAATTTAAGAAGGGGAGGGAAGAGAAAGACAAGCATAACAAGGTATGGGGTGCCATCATCCATCATCCCATCACAACATGGGATGATGGCAATTCTGTTATTAGTAGTAGTAGTAGTAATGTTTATATACCACTGAGGGCGCAATCCTATTCAGATAGGCGTCCGCCTCCAAACTCGGAGGCAACCGCCTATCCAATGCAGGGCAGGAGAAGCATGGAGGGGATCGTTCTCTCTGTGCTTCTCCTGCCCTGCATTTTTGACTAGACAGCCGATTGCAGCTGTCTAGCCGCAGGAGGGCAGAGCGGGGGAAGAAGCTGCTGCACAACACATTGGATGTGTCATACAGGCATTTCCGCCCTCCCCGCCCCAGAACGCCCCTTTTCAGCCGCTCCACACTCCTCTTGCGAGCGCAGAGCACGGGGCTGTTCTGCGCTTCCTCCAAGGCAGCACGGAAGTGGGGGGAGGTCAGTTCTCCGGGAACCGCAAAGGGCTGGATGTGCCCGATCTCGTCTGATCTCAGAAGCTAAGCAGGGTCAGCCCTGGTTAGTACTTGGATGGGAGACCGCCTGAGCTAATAGTGGCCCAAGACACATGAAGAGACAAGCAGGTAGAATGAGTGGGAATTGGCTTTAATTTGGATCTATCAAGACAAGATTTGAACAGGACTTTCTGGTTTGCATCTCAGTTTTCTTAGGCACTATGCTACACTGGTTCTCCATTTCTAGCACTGTCTGATCTTCAAAGACAATTCCTGCACAGTCCTGAATTATTTGGGAAGCATTCCCTGCCAGGAGCACTTACCTGCTCATATCAATAAGAGAAACCTGGGAGGGGTCTGTGTTGTTTGCAGGAATCACTTTTGAAGACAAATTCTACAGACTTTGGAGCAAGGGACTCTACAGTAAAAGTCTGTGGATAATGCAGGCCTCATGGTTTATTGCACTTTACAACAGATCTGGCCAGGGTTCCCCCACCCTTTGCTGACACATGGGAAATGAAAGGGCTACGCGGACAGGATGTTCCCTCACTTCCTAGGATGCAGAGACTGGCATTTCACAGTGGTTTCATGTACGCTTAAAGGAAACCTATGCAGATGTGAAAACCGTTGTGAATTTTTGCATAAAATGAGAGAAAATGGAAATCAGAGCATCTGTAGACGCAGCAGGCACCTGGCAGGGGGAAAAATGACTTCCTGGTTCTCATTATGCTCCATTGTACAATCAGCAAATGTATTGTTACAGTCATTCAGATTTATTTCATCTGTATAACAATATTAGCATATATACCAAACCAAAATCTTCTTATCTGTGAGCAGTTGCCCTTTTCAAAGCTCCTTTCAACATTGTCAAAACTCCTACTGATTACAGGAGAAATCATCGACAGCTCCTAGGGCTGAAAATATACGACCAGGAGGCCTTCCCTTGTTAAACAGGGGAGGGGAGTGGAGTAGAGGAGCAGAGTGGTCTTCTAGAGCAGACACAAATCAATTTTTAATATCCCAAACAGGCACATTATTCTGTGTGTTTCTCTTTCCTGTGAATTGGTGGAGAATTTCTTCCACAGGCTGTGTTTAATGATTCCAGCGAAAGCCAGCCCATGGGCAGCTTCTCTCAGAGTTGAGCTGTATTTAGAAACCAAGTGAAAACAGGGGAGAATGACAATTCACCCACAGTTCTATCCCCTGTGTGTCTCTGTTGCGTTTATAGGCACACAATTTGTTTTCTAAGAAATAAGTTGTATTTACAATTTCCTTTTTCCTTTTTTGGTCTGACAGATTTCTCAGTGAACTAGCTGCTTAGGTAAAGTGTCAAGCACAGCTGAATATCATCATCATTTACTATTACCAAGGCGAGTTCATCAAAACAACAGCCTCTCTAGACTCACAGTGAAAGGAAGGAGCCAAGCATGTTCTATTCTTAACCATGAAGCAATTTCAGCACTTAGAGTTGTGGACAGCAAACAGCCCTTAACCTTCTTGCCAATGCAATGCATACGACAGCCGTCAAAAAATCCATTATTTCATATAGACCCCAGAGATAGATATATGGAAGATTACATTCACATGGGTAGCTACCAGCCACTACTTCTATACTCAAAATCACTAGGAGGGATTTGATTCACTAGACCATATGCACAAAAATTGTGGTTTTTTTGAAGAGTGGGGAAAACATGCCACTTTATTATTCTTTAACTACCCCCAAATTGTACATAAAAGTATGATTACTAATTGTGCCCCCCAGAGCACAAGCAGCTGGGGTTGACAGCACTGCATGTACAAAGGTTCCAGGGATGCCTGCACAAACAAATGACAGCGACAGTGTATCTACCAACAGCTGCCGCTCCAGCCTAACCAGGCAACAAGACCAGAGGTTGCCATTGACGTGAAACTGCCTCTTGGGCTTGTGACTCCAAATGTCAGATAGCCACTCCCCATCACACCTCCCAGTTCCACACCAGCTCTGAAAGCCTCCTTTAACCTCCCTCTCTCCCCATCAAAAATCTAGTTTAATTCACGCAGCCCGATACTGTATACAAGAGTGGTCAGGGCCCTTTCCCACAACAGAGATTTTCACAGGCACACGCCAAGGATGTATATATCTAAGGATGTAAAGTGTGAGCACGACACATACATGTTTACAAACACATGCACCACAGAGGCACTCTTTCTGGGGAGCAACGATTGGCTGTGGCTCCCTGCTGAGTGTACACTCAGTGGCAAACCTGGGTTTCTGAGTCGTGTGTGAAATGGCATTACCCACTAGGGGCGCGTGGAGGTTAATAAAAGGCTTGAGCCCCACTAAAGGAGGGACCCAGATCTGTCCGGGCAGGAAGTGGGGGGGGGAGCTGTTCATGTTCTGCCCCTTCATTCACTGTCCATTCCCGATCA
The DNA here is from genome assembly GCF_057233095.1 of Heloderma suspectum. Taxonomy (NCBI): domain Eukaryota; kingdom Metazoa; phylum Chordata; class Lepidosauria; order Squamata; family Helodermatidae; genus Heloderma; species Heloderma suspectum. The sequence goes on from NC_139461.1 coordinate 174,133,463, forward strand.
GTGGCTAGGTAGGAAGGCTGACATTTCTCATGAAGAGCTCCCCCGTCCCCAAACAACCATCCTACAAACGCCGCTCCCTTTGCTGACACCAGCCGCCCTGCCTTTGCTACCAGACAGCCTCGCATCCATTCTTCGGCATACCCATCTGCCATCGTCTCCTCCAACCCCCCCCCCGCTCCATCCTCCTCCCAAGCCAGCTCTCCCCCGCCCCAGCTGCTCCACCCCCCCCAAACCCTCCTTCAGAATCCACTATCACCTCTCACGCCCTTTCCTCAGGGAGCCCCTTCAGGACGCCAGATCTCTTTTGAGGAGCCCCCGATCGTCCTCCCCCGCCCCCCGCCTCCCTCTGACGCCGCTCCTAAATGTTCCCTGTCCAGGCCTCCCCCCACCCCAGGAAAAGGTTCCCGAAGCCTCTCCTAAGTCGGATCAATACTGCCCCTCCCCTCGCCTGTCCCTGGGATGGCAACACAACACCAGGCACCGCGCAAAACGCCTCGGACTCCCGCTCTCCCTTTCTCTGTCTCTGCACCAATCTAGCCCTAGAACACCTCTCCCCGCCACCCCACCGCTCCAGTTCTGTGGCCCTAGAAGCAATCCGCCCCAGTCGGACCAGCGGTCCCCCTGACGGACCAGATCCAGCCAATGTGATCGCACGGGGGAAGAAGAAAAATACATTCATGCGCGCGCGCGCATCCCCAGCCGGCCGACCCCGGGGTGGGGTGGACTCACCGAACATCTGGATGTGGCCCCTGGTGATGGGGTTGAAGCTGCCGCAAGCCAGCAGGATGACGTGGGTCTTGGTCGTCTCGGTCATGGCGCCTGCTGGGGCTGGGGCTGGGGCTGGCGCTCCGTCTCCCGCTCCCTCCGGACCCTCCGGCTCCTTCTCGCCCTGCCTTTCTGCGCGCGCGGCTGTGCGCGTCTCTCGCAATGTGTCTGCAAAGGGGGGCGAGGCGAGGCGAGGCGCGCCCAGACGCAAGCGGCGTCACTCCGCGCTACGCTTAACGCTTTCAGCGCCGGCAAGGGGAGCCAGAAAGGGAGGGAGGAGCGGGCCCGAGTCCTCTTAGGCCTGAGCCTTCTTAGGCCGAGCCAGAGCTCTGGGAAGTCCCGGCTAAGGCAGCCCCTGCCTCAGAGCGCAGTCCTATGCAAGTTTAGACAGAAAAACGGCCTACGACTCCCAGCATTCCCCAGCCTGGCTGGGGAATGCTGGGAGTTGTAGGCCTTTTTTTCTGTCTAAACTTGCATAGAATCGTAGAAGAGTAGGGCTGGAAGGGGCCTACAAGGCCATCGAGTCCAACCCCTGCTCAATGCAGGAATCCAAGTCAGAGCAGCCCTGACAGATGGCTGTCCAGCCTCGTCTTGAACGCCTCCAGTGTGGGAGAGCCCACCACCTCCCTAGGGAATTGGCTCCATGTCGTGGTGCTCTAACAGCCAGGATGTTTTACCTGATGCTCAGCCGGAATCTGGCTTCCTGTCACTTGAGCCCGTTATTCTGTGTCCTGCACTCTGGGATGATTGAGAAGAGACCCTGGCCTTCCTCTCTGTGACAACCCTTCAAGTACTTGAAGAGCGCTATCATATCTCCCCTCAGTCTTCTCTTCTCAAGGCTAAACATGCCCAGTTCTTTCAGTCTCTCCTCATAGGGCTTTGTTTCCAGTCTCCTGATCACCTTCATTGCCCTCCTCTGAACCTTTTCCAGTTTGCATCCTTCTTAAAGTGTGGTGGCAAGACCTGGACACAATACTCCAGATGAGGCCTAACCAGTGCTGAGTAGAGAGGAACTAGCACTTCACATGATTTGGAAGCTATACTTCTATTAATGGAGCCCAAAATAGCATTTGCCTGTTTTGCAGCCACATCACATTGTTGGCTCATATTCAGCTTGTGATCTACAACAATTCCAAGATCCCTCTCACTTGCGATTGTGCCTTTAGTCCCTAATGTTTATCAACGGCCAGACAGAGAGAGAGTGGTTGGTGTAAAGCAGCACAACAGCAAAGCAACAAGGAGACACTGTGGATACAGTCACCCTTAAGGTAAAATGTATAAGAAAGATAGAAAGACTAACAACAGAATATTACAAATATATTTTAAGCTAAACGTTCCAGCTTCCGCCCTCATATACATATCAGAGGTAGGCAGAAGAAGGTAGATCTGGAGCTACTGGTAGATCTCTAGATTATTTGCAGAATGGCAAGGATTTCTGGATCCCAATTCTTATTTGACAACCGCAGTAACAAAACAAACCTACCCCTGCTTTAATTTCAACTGCTGAAATGAAGAAGGCTTGAGTTTAACCAGGAGTGGATTTTTATGTGGAAGGACTGGGAGCTCCAGTCATTTCTGGTACTCAAAACAAATCCCTGGGCTCAGAATTAGATCTGGAGAGCTCGAAAGCTTGCACAGTTTTTATGATCTTTGAACTGTTGGCCTAACATGGCTGCTTTTGATTTTTGTTAATTCCAAGTATGTCTTTTGTGCCAGGCTCCAGTGGATCTTGAGGTCCTAGTAAAAACTGATCCAACAAGCCTGAAATCTGCCCTCCCCTGCTAGGACACAGACTCAACCAATCCTGTGTATACTTAGAAGAAAGTTCCCCTGAGTTCAGTGAGATGGATTCCTAAGTAACTTATTTGGGGGATAGAGTTAAGCACCTTGGATAGCTCCTTTAGGGTTCTGTCTGGTTCTGACTGAAACCCAGAATGGGTTTACAGCCCCACCGAAATTGGAGCCATCAGCCTCCACTGAGTAAGAGTGCATATATTGCAGCCTTAAAGGAATGCACACACAGAGATTCTGAAAGGGTGGGTGGGTAAAAAGGCACTTGCCGGTGCTGATGGTCTTGTAGCCCACTCCTACCACACTTATTTATCACTACCTGTCCTGGCCTTTGCCTGTGCCACAGGCAAATTTAGTCCAATCAAATTTATAATAGGATATCATCTTTCTGTAATGCCTGTCCCAGAGAGAAATGTTCCCATGTTCGGGCCAAATCTCAGAGAAAATGTTTTGCACTGCACTATGCAGCTGCTCTTCCTTTAGCAAAAGGTGGAGTCCCTGAAGTAACTCAGAGGACCTGGACCAGAGTCTAAAGGAAAGCAAGTGGGACAGACTGGTCCTGGCCCAGAGGGGCTTTCAACATGGTGTTGCCACCATAACTCCAGCCAACCAGCCAGCCAATCAAAGGCTAACAGCACAGAAAGGTGACCCCTAATTTCAATGGTTAAAGTTTATAGATTGTGTTGGTACTCCAGTACTACTACTGTATTTTATGCAGTCATTACATACCTAACCAACCACCTCACTTTCACCATTGCGTATCCCGATGCCAAATTAAATCATCTAGAACAACTACCTGTGTCTGGCGGGGGGGGGGGGGGTTGTGGGGGAGGTCCTGCATTCATGTATTTATTTATTTAAACTACTTATATACCACTTGGTATCATAAGAGCTCTAAGTGGTTCACATACAAAATATATAAAATACAATATAAAATAATAAATACATTAAAAGCACTACAGAAACAGTAGAACAGAGAAGTGCAATTACACATCACGCAAAGCCTGAGTAAACAGGTGTGTCTTCAAGAAGTGTCTAAAGGTCCCCACAGTTTTCCCCTCTTGGATCACATGTGGGAGAGTGTTCCAGAGGATGGAACTTCACTGTACTGGATTCACAGTCATTTACAGCACAGCCGGCCCAAGACGTTTTGGTGCCTAAGGCAGAGCAGTAAATTGCACTTCCCCTTCCACCCCTGCTCCCCATCTATCTGTCAAGGTGCATAGTATTCAAAGCCAGACAAGTTATTTCGGCACACGAGGCCGAAAATCCTCACAAGCGCCTCTCTCCACCTCCAGCAGTAAAAGCACAAGTAATAACAATGTAAATAATAATTTGCTGTCCTTTCACAACACCCAAAGCCTGCTGCCTGAGGCAGCTGCTTCACTCTGCCTAATGGTACGGCCGGCCTGTATTTACAGTGTAAAGTTTACACAGACCAACTATTACTCATTAACAAGGATGGAAAGGGCAGGAAGAGGCTCCCCTTTGTTGCTCTTAGTTTAGAGATGGAAGCGTTGAGGATGCTGCCCAGATCTGTCTTCTTCATCTGCCTGATCCTTTGCAGCTCCCCACCGTACCTGTCAATTTTCCCCCAGTTTCATCTCCACCTCTGAGAGCTGAGTCATACAAAGCCGAGCCCTGCCCCAGAAAAGAAACAGAACGATCTCGATCTCAGGGAAAGACTTTCAAAAGGTGATTGGCAGTTCTTAGCCCAAGGAAGTTCTTTGGAACATGCCTGGAGGAGAGTAACACAGGTTTCTTCCCAGTTCCATTGTCGTGCTGCGTATTAAAAGGCTGCATGCATGTGGGATCACACACACATCAGAGCATCCGGTGTTTCAGAATTTGGGCCCTGGGAAAGAGGTTCTAGTTCCATTCTCCCTACATCATCATGACGGTGGACAGAGGAAGGAATTATGTATGATTATCCACTAGTGAATGGACCCGGCTTTGCACGGACTGGAAGACCCTTAGCTTGATACAGCAAAGCCTTCCATAACAGATATGCACCTGTCAGGCTTGGACACATTGTGCCTGCCTGTCTGAGTGAAGCCACAGTTGGTCTCCCCACTTCACTCCCCTAGGAAGGGCTGTGCCACAGTAGGGGTATCAGCTGTATAACTGTCTCCAGGAGTCCTCCCCTGTGGATTCAAACTGTACCAACAGCAAAGCTATTTGTCGGTTATGGAAGTCCGTCACCTAGTGACTGAAGATGCTACTGTAGGCTTCAAACATATGGACACATTTAAATGAATTAAAATTAATCGATGTGTTTTAAAAAACCAAATAACCCTGAGGTGCACACCCCTAGGGTCCCCTTAGTATGCAAGTTTCAAGTGCCATGGCTTCATGATCTTGAGCCATTGCTCTGAAACAGGCAGGCAGGCAGACACACATCCTCTTTTATTATTATCATACATTATGTATATAGCACCATTACTATATGTAGCACTTTACAGAGTACTATGCAAAATACAGATCCCTCCCCCGAGGAGTTTGCATTCTTAATTTTGACAGTGCTGGGGTGGCCTTGGTGGATGACACAAAGGAAGAGAGAAGCAAGGGCTGCATTTCTTCCCATCAACAATTGCAGAATAACCATCATTACACCCACTGTTGACCCACTTCTCCCGGAAGTGGTGGGCTGAAGGGCTCTTGTAGATGTTGCACGCCTGCCCTCCCCTCCTGCAAGGCAGACCGACATTCTCATTCCCATTTTAAAGATGGGAGCAGGGTGGGGCTGAGGCTGAGAGAGAGACTGTGAGAGTGTGTGAGAGATAAAATGCAGGTAATGATGAATAGGTAAACTATTTTACTTCCTGGTTTCCCTGATTTCCTGGACTCACCTTTCCATCAGGTGAGGGAGGGAAAGAGCACAAGGCTGCTCCTCTGCCTCTGCTGAGACAGACCCCCAACTTTTGGCTCTTCCTGTCCTTGAATTGTTTCTATTCCACCTGGAGGGTGTCTCTATGCCAACGGAAGGAGAAAGGAGGAGTGGCTTACTCGCATTTTTCAAGGAGCTGGTTTTGTCCAGGCAGGGCTCCACAAACAAGTGCATTGCACCATTCTAAGTCACTTCACAGAACATACTTCGGGGGTGGGGGTGGAGCGAATGTCAGCTGACTGGCCAGGGCTGCATAACCAATAAGAGAGGCTTCCCCCCTCCAGGCTCCCCACCCCTTTCTTCTTCTTCTTCTTCTTCTTCTTCTTCTTCTTCTTCTTCTTCATTACAGGCCTCATTGAGCACAATGGGAGTTACTTCTGAGTAGACACTAATTGGTTTGTGTTGGGAAAGATATGCAGGGGAAACACAGGAATGGGAAACCAGCCTATTTCTAACCCGATGCTGCCAGGAACTAAGGTGTGAATTAGTTACTTCTGATGTGCACATTCAGGGGACAAGCCTCATTGACCAGAAGGGGAGTTACTTCTGAGTAGACACACTTATGTTTGTGCTGGGAAAGACACACAGAGGAAACCAGCCCCCTTTCTAACCCGATGGTGTGCAGGATCGCGGTAATGAAGGTGTGAATTAGTTACTTCTGAAGGCAATAAACCAAACAATGGAGAATTGCAGCTTGCTAAAGCACTTTGCAGCCTTTAGGGAATTAGTGCTTTAAAATGTGCTATTTCGATTGAGGGGGATCTCTGTAAATTCTGAAGTGCACATTCAGAGGACAAGCCTCACTGAGCACAATGGGAGTTACTTCTGAGTAGACACTTCTTGGTTTGCGCTCGGAAACACAGGAGCAGGAGACAGAAACACCCCTTGATCAGGGTCACAGTGAAAGGCACACCCCTGGGCAGGGCTAGCATACCCGAGCTAAATGTGGGGGTTGGGGCATACAACAACTATACTGGGGAGAACCCAACTTGAGGAAAAGAATAAGGCTTTAAGCAGTCTCGGGAAATCCATTTTTTTCTGTGATAAGCTCCGGGGTGGCTGCTGAATGGCCATGATGTCATATATCCCTAACGATCTCCAAACTCAGCAAACTCAGAGTAAATCACTGGTGAAGACACCCCCTTGGTCACTGTAAGAACTTTGTCACTAAAAACTAGCATCTCAGTTTGCGTCCACACTCCCACTCCATCCCAATCTATTTTGTGTCATGCCTTTTCAAATGTAACCCCAAGAGTAGGGACAGTCTTATAACTGAACTTTGTAAGCCCCTCTGGGAACATTTCCTTTAGCTGAAGAGCAGGGTAAAATGCCTAAAATAATAAAGCAAGTCCATCTTACCACCATGACGGATGCCACTTCTCTCTCTTCCTTCTGACCCTAGCTCAGAACCCATCTTTTCTCTGAAGCCTTTGCCTCAATTCTTTTAATCAGAGTTTGCATCTGAAACAAAGCCTAATTACACATAAGGGCACTTGCTCTCAGTGATCCTTTTTAGGGCCAGCCCTACCATTAGAGAGAGAGAGAGAGATGGGGCAGGGTGGGGAAGTAGGTGAGGAAGACATCTCTGGCTGGACTTTCCCCTCCCCTTTCCACAGGGCAATCTACGATCAACTGCCCTTTTGGAAAGGATCCAAAAGGATGACTTTTAAAAAATGGCAATATTGTTTCTTGTGATTTTTATTAATATATTTTGATGTTACTTATAAAGCACCTTGGAAGGACTTGTGTGCTGAAAGGCATTATTTATTTATATGAATATAGTTGTAACACATACATAAATTAATAAACAATGCCATTAGGCAGAGTGAGGTGGTCACCTTAGGCAGCTGATTTGGGGTATCATGAAAGGGCAGCAAATGGTTACTTTTTCATTATTCTTGTATTTTTACTCTCAGGCACTTGTGGGACTTTCTGCTTCTGGTGCCAAAATAACTTGACTAGCCTCAGGTACTACGCACTTTGACTTGAGGATGGGCGGGCACCATTTGTTGTTCTACCTCAAGCAGCAAAATGTCTTGGACTGGCACCAGTTGTATCCCCTCCCCCCATATAGATTGCAAGCTCTTCAGGGCAGTGTATTGCCCCAGCTGTGGGCTTTGGCCTCTTAATTTAGAGGTGCCAAGATAGTGATAAATCAGATCCATAGGTTGACTTACAAGGAGTACCTTATTGAGTAACTTACAGCACACAGGCGTACCCAATGGTTGAATCAGACAGCTTCTCTGAACCCAGAGCCATGGGTACAATGGGTCTTATACCATACATGTTAGCAATAAGGCAGCAGAACAGCAGCAAGCACCCCCTAGTATTCATTCCCATCATAGACTAACAGCACTTGGTTCTCAGCACAGCTACCTCTAGCTTTAAGGTAGACAAACTTCACTTTCCAGGCACATCTTGATTAGATACTCTACTCATTAGTATGGAATGTGCTAGGTCGTGCTATCAGCCCTTTGACTCATCTTCACATGCTCAGAGGCTTACTAGCAAGGGAATTGCACTAAATGAACTTAAGCAATCATTATGGATCTCTAGGCCCCTCTTACACTACAGGGGATTTGGTTACGCTCCTGGAGCCAATACAGGCAGGGACCTGAATTTTGCTTATTGGTTTATAAAAACTATAGACATTGATGATAGTGTGGAAATAAATGGGCAGCTATTTCCCTTCCACAAAATAAAAAAGCTTTTGCCAAAAAAGCCTTCCCAGAGTAAAATCTAGAAGGCAATCAACAGTCTTTGTATGCCAAAGTAGAGTAATCACACACATACACACCCTTCTAATACAAAAATAAAAATATATATCTGCCTTTCAAAGCATCTGCTGTATGAAGCTCTCTCATTCACAGTAGAATACCTTGGCATGCAAATGTTTCTGTAGCACCCGATGGTATTTTTAAAGCAAGAATTGGTCTACAAGTATGTCTTCCTGGAAAGTCTTCCAAGTATAGAGCCTGTCATGCCTACACTGCAAGCACCTCCTCCTCTCCCTCTTATCTCAGCAAGGCTTTCTTTTTTCTTCATTGGGTTTTTGTTTTTTGTTTAATTTCAGAGCTTGTCATCCCTGATACCAATAAAAAAAATCTGTATAGAGCTATTGATGCCTTTCTCCTTTATGGCTCTCATTCCAAATCAGCAAAATCCCTTTTGCTTGCTGAAAAGGCTGAGAGGTTTTTGGTTTTACTTTCAGAAAGTTATTTGATAAGCTTCTCTTCAGCTAAAGGACCAGACAGATCAATGTCATAAAATACCAGTCGCAACATTCTCGCTGTGGCAGGAAACGGAAGTCAAGAACCATTTACCCAGGCAAAAGAGCATTATCTATCCCTCGAGATTGCATCATGGAAAGTTTAATCCCCCCCGCCCCCCACTGTTAAACCAATATTTCTAAAGCCATTAAAATTAAAAAGAAAAAGGTTGTGTCTTAGAATCCTTTTGAGTTTTCTTTAAACGTACGCTGCAAACTGTTCTTGGCAGGCAGGCAGACAGAACTGTTCTTGTTTATTTTGAAGTTTCTTCCAGTTTAGGTCAGAGTTCAAATTTAGCATAGGGTGGCCATGCATCCTGCTTTCACAGAGGACAATCCTCTGTTTGAAGGTATCCTCTATTTGAAGGGCTGTCCAGTACAAGTCTAGTTTAAAGAACCCTAAGAAGGGCATCAGAGGCCTTGAAGTTGCCCATCCATAGTTAGCAACTCGACAGCAGACTGAGCAGGCACACAGTTCAGCTGGAGCTTTTCTACGGAAGGCTCTTAATTGCTGTATCTACTTGTGGGTTCCTTGAAGAATTGAGATCCAACCTGTACACAAACCGCTTTTCCACTATGTAACCTCTAGATGGCACTGTGCTACAGTGGAATAGTACAAATACACAAGTAGTTCTTTCACTTTCCGAAATAATACCCCATTTTCCACAGTGTAAAAAAAAAAAACCTAGGAAAGTTCTCTTAAAAAAAGAAGCAGCAAAACTAGAGGATCACAATGTTGTCTAAAGAACCCATAAACAACCGCGAATAAGGAATCACAAGCATATAATAAATGTCTCGTGTAGAAAAGCTCCTGGTCATAGTCTTTCCCACTATGGTGAGAGGCACTGTATTTCTATTTAAATGATAACAAAGAGCACCTTAAAGACAAACACATTTATTATAGCATAGGCTTTCATGGACTATAGTCCATTATATTAATTACTTCTAAATTCACATCAATAAAACATAAATTAGCATATGCAAATTTTATGCCAATCTATGTCCTCTTTTTGGGCAATGCGAAAGTGGCCTTCCTAGCTCAGCAGCTTCAGAATTCAAGCAATATCAAATGGGGATTTACTGTTCACCACCACCAAGCTCTCTGGCCAAAGCAGGGAACTACCAGGAAACCAACGGGACTATCAAGGAAGCTTCTTAACAGCAACAGGTCATGTAGTATTTCTTGAAGCTGAAAAAAGCTCCGAGGCGTGCTCACTGGTCTGAACAGCACAGGAAAGTACAGGTCCATGTGATAGATAGAATGCCCTTGTCCTGCTGTGAAGATTTGAGACCTACAAAGGCAAAGGGAAAAAAAGTCAGGATTAGAGGCCTGGAGTTTTCTGTTGGGAGGGGGTAACCCTGAGAGGAGTAGTTTCATTTCTCCAGTTGAGTTTCTATTTAAATTCCCCGGTAGGTTTAATTTCTTCAGGTTTGAAGCACTACTTTTGGTTGTGGAGGAGGAGGGTATATAAAGAGAGCAAGAGAAATAGTAAGATCAGAGAGACGGCCAGAGTCTGAAGAGTGAGCAAGAAGAAGCAGCCTAGACGTCTAAGGACAGCTAGGGTAAAGCAACTTGTGTTTTGCAACGTTTATTTTCTTTTAAGGCCTTTTGTATTTGTACTCAGCTCTATTGTGTAAACACCTTTAGTTGTAATTTGTTTGCCTTAAATCTACTAGTAAACTGTTGTGGTTAAACCCTATGTCTAGAATGTCAGTCACTCCACGTCTACAGCCTAAACCCCACATTTCTGGGAAGGGGAAGTTTAAAAGAAAGAAGGTGGGACTCTAGAAGAGGCAAGAGATCTTTAAGGAGTTGCTCAGGGGGTCCAAAGCATAAGGGGAACCTTCACACCTGCTCTTCACAGGAGCTGGGCCTAACAGGTGATTGGAAGTGGCAAACTCTTATTCCTTCATTCATTTCTTACATTTCTAAACTGCCCAATAGCCAAGGCTCTCTGGGCAGTTTACAAAGATTAAAAACCTAAAAATACAATATAATAACATCATATAAAACCAGTTATGTACAAAAATAAAAAAATTAAACAAACAACAGCAGCAATAACAAACAATAAATCCCAGTGCCCATTAAAAACCTTAGCTTTTGGTGTCAAACACCTGGGAGTAGAGGCCAGTCTTAACTTGGTGCCAAAAAGGTGACAATGTTGGTGCCAGGCAGCCTTCACTGGGGAGAGCATCCCACAGTGGGGGTGGGGGAGGGATGCAACACTGAGAAGGCCTCTCCCTTGTTGCCACCCTCTGAGACAACTTCATACTGGGAGAGGCCCTCCATCAGGTATAGGGTCCTGAGCTGTATAAGTCTTTATAGGTCAAAACCAGGACCTTGAATTGGGCTCGGAAACATACAGGCAGCCAGTGGAAGCAGGCCAGAATTAGTGTTATAGGTTCAGCACTTCTGGGCCCTGCAAGCAATCTGGCCACCACATTTTGCACAAGCTGCAGCTTCCAAATCATCTTCAAAGGCAGCCCCATGTAGTGCATTAAACTAACGTGGGAGTTACCAGAGTATCGACTACTTGAAGCCAGATCATCCCTCTCCAGATAGGGGCATAGCTGGGCCACCAACCGAAGCTGGTAGAAGGCACTCTGTGCCACTGAGGCCACCTGAGACTCAAGTGACAAAGATGGCTCCAGGAGGGCCCCCAAGCTATGAACCTGCTCCTTCAAAGGGAGTCCACCCCATCCAGAACAGGCTGAGTACCCTCCATCTGGCAGTAACAGCATATCAGTGTTGTCTGAATTGAGCTTCAGACACATTATATGGGTTTCTGGCCTGGTTTTCTACATGGAAACAATGTTTTGTATGGAGGAGTATTCAAAGCATTTGAGCACCTCTCACCTGCTTGAACCTTGATGCAACCTGGAAGATAAACACCTGTTGATGGACTTATCCATTCATGTCTGAAACTGCAAAAGAACTTCAAAATAAACAAGAAAAGTGTTGCAGCCAAGCCACAGTCGGAAGTAGGCCCCAATCTCTGCCTCTCTTTTAGGCACCAACTGTCTCTGGTTCCCGCCTAGATGAAGCATGCAGTGTTCAGGGCAAGGCGTTACCACCACCCGCAACCAATGCCGTGCCATTTAATTGACTTAATATTCATACCCCACTTTTCTAACAAAATAAAAACACAGATCACAGTCAAGTAATACATAAAATAATATAACAAAGCAAAACAATAAAATTGCGGGTTGTCATTAAAGCAGTTGCAACAATCATTTAAAAAGTAAAAGGAATGACATTTAACATCAGAAAATTTCATAATATTGAATGTTCTCTCTCAGCAACCTGTATCCTAGTAGGCTCCTGCATTTGAAAGATATTCTCCATTTTCTAGGAGCAGTTCTGTCAGCCAATTTTGCTTCCAACATAATTGAGCCTTTGGGATTGATCATAGCAAGACTCTCCACTTCTCTTTCCAGAAACCAATATAAATATCCTAAACTAATCAGTCTTTGAGCATTGCTGGGGTCACTCCCTCCTCCCCATTCTCTGTATATTGATTTTCTGGTCTGTTTCTACACCCTAATCTTGAGTGCATTTACTTAAACACAACAAGCCCCATTGATTTAATAACTGTGGGTAATGATTGCACACACAGACCCAGTTCGCACATCATACTGGGCAGTTTCTGGGTTGTTTAACCCAAGAATTGCGAGAGGAGTGAAGCACGTGAGCCATTACCAATTTTAATTAACAACCCAGGAATGCCCCATGTCTGGGTTGTTTCATGACATCCAAACCCAGAAATCCAGGGTTATTTATGAGTTAAACAATCCAGAATTAAGTCCAAAACAAACCATAGGTAATTGTTGGGTTAACTCTGGGTTGTTTAACCAACAACCTAGGAATTATCCAGCATGACGTGCAAACCAGGTCACAATGGTTTTTGGTTATGGTCACAGCCAATCTGTGACCAACGATGTGTGATGTGAATGTTTTTTTCAACAAGGAAGCGTTTTCTTTGCAGAAAGTTTAGAGCACTGGAAGCAGCCCTCATTAGTCTCATGCTGTCATCAGAACATCATCACTGCCATTTTGAATCAGACAAATGGTTCATCTATCACAGCAACCCATCTACCCACAGTGGCTGCTCTAATGCCTCAGACAGGCCCACAAGCAGACGTGATGATAAGTATTCCCTTGTTGACCATCCATACTATCTGGTAATCAGAGGTATGTTGTTGTTGTTGTTCAGTCGTTCAGTCGTGTCCGACTCTTCGTGACCCCATGGACCATAGCACGCCAGGCCTTCCTGTCCTGCGCTCTCTCCCGGAGCGTGCTCAAGTTCATATTCATTGCATCCGTGATGCTATCTAGCCATCTCATCCTCTGCCGTCCCCTTCTCCTTTTGCCTTCAGTCTTTCCCAGCATCAGGGTCTTTTCCAGGGAGTTTTCTCTTCGCATTAGGTGGCCAAAATATTGGAGCTTCAGCTTCATTATCTGTCCTTCCAATGAGCAGTCAGGGTTGATTTCCTTTAGGATGGACTGATTTGACCTCCTTGCAGTCCAGGGGACTCGTAAGAGTCTTCTCCAGCACCACAGTTCGAAAGCATCGATTCTTCGGCACTCAGCCTTCCTTATAGTCCAGCTCTCACAGCCATACATTACTACTGGGAAAACCATAGCTTTGATTAGACGGACCTTTGTCGGCAAGGTGATGTCTCTGCTTCTTACTATGCTGTCTAGGTTTGCCATAGCTTTCCTCCCAAGGAGCAAGCGTCTTTTAATTTCATGGCTACAGTCACCGTCTGCGGTGATCTTGGAGCCCAAGAAAGTAAAATCTGTCACTGCTTCCATTTCTTCCCCTTCTATATGCCAGGAAGTGATAGGGCCAGATGACATGATCTTAGTTTTTTTAATGTTGAGTTTCAAACCAGCTTTTGCACTCTCCTCTTTCACCCTCAACAAGAGGCTCTTGAGATCCTCTTCGCTTTCTGCCATTAGGGTGGTATCGTCTGTGTATCGGAGGTTGTTGATAATTCTCCCGGCAATCTTAATTCCGACCTCTGATTCATCCAACCCAGCATTTCTCATGATGTACTCTGCATATAAGTTAAATAAGCAGGGTGACAATATGCAGCCTTGTCGTACTCCTTTCCCAATTTTGAACCAATCGGTTGTTCCATCTCTGGTTCTTACTGTTGCTTCTTGACCCTCGTACAGGTTTCTCAGGAGACAGGTAAGGTGGTCTGGTACTCCCATCACTTTAAGAATTTGCCACAGTTTGTTGTGATCCACACAATCAAAGGCTTTAGCGTAGTCAATGAAGCAGAAATAGACGTTTTTCTGGAATTCTCTTGCTTTCTCCATGATGCAGCGAATGTTGGCGATTTGATCTCTAGTTCCTCTGCCTCTTCGAAACCCAGCTTGTACTTCCGGTAGTTCTCGGTTCGCATACTGCTGAAGCCTAGCTTGTAGGATTTTGAGCATCACCTTGCTGGCATGTGAAATGAGCGCAATTGTGCGGTAGTTTGAACACTCTTTGGCGTTGCCCTTCTTTGGAATTGGAATGTAAACTGACCTTTTCCAGTCTTGTGGCCACTGTTGAGTGTTCCAGATTTGTTGGCATATTGAATGCAGCACTTTAACAGCATCATCTTTTAGGATTTTAAATAGCTCGGCTGGAATACTGTCATCTCCGCTAGCTTTGTTGTTACTAATGCTTCCTAAGGCCCACTTGACTTCACTCTTGAGGATGTCGGGCTCAAGTTCAGTGACCGCACTCTCATGGCTATCAGGGACATTCAGATCTTTCCTGTATAGTTCTTCTGTGTATTCTTGCCACCTCTTCTTAATCTCATCTGCTTCTGTTAGGTCCCTGCCTTCTTTGTCCTTTATCATGCCCGTCTTTGCACAAAACGTTCCCTTGAGATCTCCAATTTTCTTGAAGAGATCTCTAGTCTTTCCCATTCTGTTGTTTTCCTCGATTTCTTTGCATTGTTCATTTAAGAAGGCCTTCTTGTCTCTCCTTGCTATTCTCTGGAACTCTGCATTCAGTTGGGTATATCTTCCCCTTTCTCCCTTGCTTTTCGCTTCCCTTCTTTCGTGAGCTACTTGTAAAGCCTCATCAGACAGCCACTTGGCTTTCTTGCATTTCTTTTTCTTTGGGACAGATTTCGTTGCTGCCTCCTGAACAATGTTACGGACCTCCGTCCAGAGTTCCTCAGGCACTCTGTCTATCAGGTCTAATCCCTGAAATCTATTCCTCACCTCCACTGTATATTCATCAGGGATATGATTTAGGTCATACCTGAACGGTTTAGTGGTTTTCCCGACGTTCTTCAATTTAAGCCGAAATTTTGCAAGAAGCAGCTCATGATCTGAGCCACAGTCAGCTCTAGGTCTTG
This sequence comes from Heloderma suspectum, assembly GCF_057233095.1. Lineage (NCBI taxonomy): Eukaryota > Metazoa > Chordata > Lepidosauria > Squamata > Helodermatidae > Heloderma > Heloderma suspectum. The sequence goes on from NC_139461.1 coordinate 174,148,540, forward strand.
TTTTTACTGACTGTATGGAGCTTCTCCATCTTTGGCTGCAAAGGACATAATCAATCTGATTTCGATATTGACCATCTGGTGACGTCCATGTGTAGAGTCGCCTCTTGTGCTGTTGGAAAAGAGTGTTTGCTATGATCAGCATGTTCTCTTGGCAAAACTCTATTAGCTTTTGTCCTGCTTCATTTTGTACACCAAGGCCATGCCTGCCTGTTATCCCGGTGATTTCTTGACTTCCTACTTTAGCATTCCAATCCCCTATGATGAAGAGGACATCTTTTTTTGGTGTTAGTTCTAGAAGGTGTTGCAGGTCTTCATAGAACCGATCAACCTCAGCTTCTTCGGCCTCAGTGGTTGGGGCATAGACTTGAATTACTGTGATGTTGAATGGTTTGCCTTGGATTCGTACTGAGATCATTCTATCATTTTTAAGATTGTACCCCAGTACTGCTTTTCCCACCCTTTTGTTGACTATGAGTGCTACTCCATTTCTTCTAAGGGATTCTTGCCCACAATAGTAGATATGATGGTCACCTGAATTAAATTCGCCCATGCCTGTCCATTTTAGTTCGCTGATTCCCAAGATGTCGATGTTCAATCTTGCCATCTCATGTTTGACCACCTCCAGCTTACCTTGATTCATTGATCTGACATTCCAGGTTCCTAAACAATATTGTTCTTTACAGCATCGGATTTTCTTTTCACCACCAGACACATCCACAGCTGAGTGTCCTTTCGGGTTTGGCCCAGCCGCTTCACTCTTTCTGGCGCTACTTGGAAATACCCTCTGCTCTTCCCCAGTAGCATATTGGACACCTTCCGACCTGAGGGGCTCATCTTCCGGCGTCGTATCTTTTAGCCTTGTGATACGTTCCATGGGGTTTTCTTGGCAAGAATACTGGAGTGGGTTGCCATTTCCTTCTCCAGTGGACCACATTTTGTCAGAACTCTCTGCCATGACCTGTCCGTCTTGGGTGGCCCTGCACGGCATAGCTTATGGCTTCACTGAGTTACGCAAGCCCCTTCGCCACAAAAAAAAAGAGGCTGCTCACTTGGCTGTCAATGCTACTAACAATAAGTGGAGTCGTCCTTCAGGTCTTCAGCAAGTCATTTTGAAGAAACCATTTTATGCTAGTTGCCACCCAGTCCCACCGTATTGCAAGGATAAAAAAAATAATAATCCCCAAACTGAATATCCTCCAATTGACCAAAATGATGTACTACAACATAAGCAAGAAGTGTTGCTAAAAGCCTGAATAAATGAACCTACTGGAGGACTCAGCCTGTTTCTATGAAGAGGAACTCATAAGCAGAGCCTGGGTGTCAAGAGCTGACGAGGCTCAAACTGGCAGTCCCTGGGTTTCTGTGTGGGTGTGCTGTGTGTTGTTGAGACACTCAAATACTGCATGTAGCAGTGTTTGTTTAGGCAGTTGTGTATCCTTCCTGAGGCTCTGGACAAACCCCGCCCATCCAGGCTGGCTATTGGATCCTCCTGGACAGGAAGGAGTATAAGAGGGTTTCCTGTTCCACTTTAGCTTGGCATGAGCAGCAAGTTCTTATGAACATAAGAACATCCCTGCTGGATCAGACCAAGGGTCCATCTAGTCCAGCATTCTGTTTACAGAGTGGCCAACCAGCTGTTGATGGGAAACCCAGAGATTCTTCCTGAGCTCTGATGTGCCCTGTATTGCAGCCTTCTCCAATCTGGTGCCTGCAGTTGTTTTGGACTCCCATCAGCCCCAGCCAGCATGGCCAATAGTGAGGCATGATGGGAGTTGTAGGCCAAAACAACTGGAAGACAAGTTACCCTGCTTGCTTAGAAAGAGCCTGTCTGTATTTTGTTCTGCTCAGCCCTCTGAAATTGAATTCACAAAAGGGAAAATACTATACATCAGATCTATACCTTGTGTCATATCATCACGATCCCATCATGGTAACGCTATATCCCTCTTGCGCATTTATACTTCGTAGGACACACAGCGACATTTGTTGCGGCACATTGGATAACCTGGAATAGAAAGCAGGAAATAACACTACAAAATGATATATCGCATTTTGCATAAATGCCACAACAGTTATCAGTGCACTTCAATACCGCTATAAAGCAGTAGCATAGATCTAGCCCATCGTACATATATTCTCTTATGCATGCTGTGGCAATAAATTCCATAGGCTGATTATGCCTTGTGGGAAGAAATAATGTATGTTGTTTGTATGGAACATCGAGACCTTCAGTCTTAGTAGATCTTGTGCGTGTTTAAATTTTCAGTGAGTGAATACTTGTCCTCTATTCATTCTCTCCATACCACTCATGATTATATCTCTCCCTATATGCCTATCTATCCTGTCCTCCTTGGTTGTCAGAAAAGGTTGTAAGGACAATGTTTTCTTTCTTTGCCTCCTTGCCCATTCAGTATAGGAATGCCGAAGAGTGGTGGCTCGTTTTGACCTGGGATTCAGGGCATCTCTTTTGTCTCCTTGACAAGCTTCTTTAAAACCTCCTCAGTGCCTGATCATTCCCAAGCCTCTTCTGAATAAAACCCACCAGTTGAAAACCATTGACACAGAATGTGTGACGATTTAGCTGCATTTCTAACCTAGCAAAATTAGAAGATGAAAACTGAACAACAAAGCCCTTGTACATGTAAAGCATGGGAAGTTGTCTGTAAGCATTACCCAGGGCTCTTATAAATGAGGCATTTGAAATTTGATTGGGGGAAAAAACATTTAGAAAATACTCTCTGGCACAGCAATTATATTAGGGTCATAAATATCTGTTGGTGTCTTTAGCAGGAAAAATCCCTTTAGCAGGGACACAGATGCCTCAAGCCACACACACACACACACACACACATTGCTGAAAGCCTAAGTATTCAAAGTTGCTGATATGCAATAGCACAACATGCTTCCAAGATCACAATCTTTTTGCATTTCAAGTGGCTAAACATTTTCTGGTGGCATGATCTTCAAAAGCTGACAAATAACAAACTTGTGAAGGTTATGGGTAAACAGTTTGCTTGCTTATAAATCAGCTACATGAAGATGTGTGGGTAGGGCCGGCATCAAGGGTAGGCGTGGTCGGGTACCCGTCAAGTGCCCACACCACAGCAAGGGCCCACTGATGACAGCTCCTCCTCTTCCCAGTTGCAACCTGCTTATTCAGCTGTCTCTCACTCTGGCCTAGACAACTGTGGTGTTCAGAAGGAGGGCAGTAGATGCCACGGACTACTTGCCCACTGGCTCTCTGCCTGTCAAGCCAGCAAGTGGCAGCAATGTTGAGAAAGAGGAAGAGGAAAAATAGCAGCTGGTGACAATGACAGTGAGAAGACTGATCCCATCTACATGGAAATGCTTTCTGAGGCGATTCCACTTAAAACCGGATTTTCATCATTTCGGATTTGCTCATCCTATGGCACACATTGCCAACTAATACAACATATGCCTTGGGAAAAACTGCTGTCACCAGGCAAACGTCAGGAGAAACCACATTATTATTTCCTTCCTTCTTTCCCCCTCCCTGCCAAGGTTGATCCAGCTCGTTCCAAGCCCCAAAGCGCCATGGCACACCTCAAAAATAGCACCCATCCACAATCAACAAAACACACAGCTCCTGGTTGCTGCCACTGACCTCCGCCACCCAGCCTAGGGTTCGCTGAGAGATCAGTCCTGCACCGGGTAGCCCTGGCGTCATCCAGCCAAAACTTTCAGGGCGACGTGTCTGTGTGTGTGTCCGTGCGCGGGGGGGATTTGGAGACTGTAGGAAAAGGTAAAAAGATCTTCTCTCTCTCTCCTCTTCAACCGGGGGTGCGTTTTTTGTTTTTTTTTAAAGTCATAGACTTTTTAAAGTCATAGACTGTGTACGCACAGGTCCGCTGCAAAGGATAATCAGAAATTTAAAACAAAAGGCAATGTGATTCACTTCTGAGTAGACATGTTTATTTGGGCTGTTTTCAGCTAGTTGTTCCTTGAGGCCATTAATCTTATGCAAATACTTGTACTTAAGCTGAAGGGGAGATTTTAAAAAAGGAAGTCAGCAAACTGCTGATTTTCTCAGGAGTAAGCCTCATTGAAGAGAATGTGATTTACTTCTGAGCAGTTATCCATGCCAGCTAGTTGTTCCTTGAGGCAAAGAAAAAAGGCAAAGGAGAGAACCATGTCTCATTCCCCAAGCTTATTCGAAGGGGCGATCATGTGATCATGCGAAGGTACGCATTAGCAAACACACAAAAAAACCCTCTGATGGTCAGTGGAAGGTGAAACTGATAAGGGTTAACTCTTTCAATTCCTGTCAGGTCCACCCTTAGCTAATGCAACATCCCACGTAGATGGGCCCATAGACTCACTGAGGGAGGGGCCCCATTGAGGGTATCTTGCACAAGGGCCCTCAAAAACAGGGAGCAGGGACTCGCTTCCTGGAAAGATCTTTCCCATCTTTTGGGTTGGTTGCCATCAATATGCTGATTACACTGTGCTCTATATTTCACCAATGGAAGTATTGGGGTGCAGATGTCTTAGTCAAGAACCAGGGTCTGGAAAATGTGATTGAGTAGATGAGGAGAAACAGATGAAAGCTATATAGCTGCATATTTCACTCAGTAGACCTGGGCTGTTGAAGAGGTTGTGGTAGTAAGGGAACTTAACTGCATATGTGATGAGAATGCAGTGTAACAAACTTTTTGGTCAAACTTCAAAAACGTATGAAAATAACTAAACAACAAATTAATGTGTGTTGAGCATTGGGAATGTTGTCAATATTTGAGGGAGAAAATAAAAACCGTATGCATAAAGAATTATTAGCCTTTTTTATGTGGCTGCACAACTGGAAGCTGCAAGATTCTGGAAGGAAAGCTCAGAATTAGCAATAGCTCTACGGTGGCAGAGAGAGCCTCATGTGGTGCAGAGTGGTAGGTGGCAGCACTGCAACCAAAATTCTCCCCACGACCTGAGTTCAATCCCAGCAGAAGCCGGGTCTTGGGTAGCCGGCTCAGGTCAACTCAGCCTTCCATCCTTCCGAGGTCGGTAAAATGAGTACCCAGCTTGCTGGGGGAAAGGTAGTTACGACTGGGGAAGGCAATGGCAAACCACCCCACTATAGTCTGCCATGAAAACGCCAGCGTAAGTAGCATCCCTCTAGGGGTCAGTAATGACCCAAGTGCTTGCACAGGAGGAACCTTTCCTTTCCTATGGTGGCAGAGATTGTGAACAATTGTTCTAATGGAAAAACAGATTGAACAAAAACGGTCAGAAAGACAGCATAGCAATGATGAAGACCTCTAGGCAATTTGGAGGTGTTTTATACAATAAGCAAATGAAAATAAGGACAAACTGAAACCACCACCAACACATGACAATTTATGGAAATACATGTTGAGCTGAAAGAAATATAGCAACATGAGGAGATAGGTTCTCATATAATAAGGAATTCACTAATTGCAACACAGACTGGACACATCATCCATCTGTTCAAATGTTGGATTTGTTATTGTTTGTATGCTTTTATAAGTTTAGAATTAATAAAAAATATATTTTAAAAAGATGGAAGAGAAACTAGCTGAGAAGTCTGACTGTGGGAGAGGTGAGTACCTATTGCGGATGGGGTAGCTTTGACCTTGTCTGGATAGGTGCATTACCTGGGAAGGGACGCTGAAACCCTGCTTTTTATTGGAGAATCAGGTGGCAGCTGTGAGCAGGATCAAGTTATATCTGATAAGTCAGCTGAAACTTTTTCTGGGTGAATACATCATCATCTTCATCATCATCATTATCATTACAGAATAGAACACCAGAATGATATATAATAAAAACAACTTATTACAGCAGAGCAGAATAAAATACCAGCATAAAACAACATATCTAGGTTTTTTGAGCAGTGGAGCCAGCTGGAAAATGCTATCACCGTGTTCAGTATAAATGTACCCTTTTCTGTTTCTGGGTGAGCTCTGAAAAATTGGTTCTGCAAGTTTCCAATGTCTTCAGCTCATACCTGGAAAAACTGGTAATAGCTAACGTGTATTGGCTAGTTGTGACATCCTAACACACTGCTTACCCATCATTCAAATTCATCTGGAATGGCAGTTGCGAAGCCAAGCTCCTGTGGCACATGAACTTGCAGAGGCTGCTGTTAAAATCTCACATCTATCTTCACCCTTGAAGAGCAAGAAATTATCTGTGCCTTTTTAATCACTAGGATTTATTACTATATGTCACTCTACATAGGGTGACCCCTTGCCTTGAAGGTGGTTCAGAAACTCCTGCTAGCACAGAATACTGGAGCCTACCTCCTAATAGAAGGAAGGTAGTTGTTGTAACTCCCAGTTTGTGACAAACGACAGCCTTAGATTTGACACTGAAATCTCTTAATTCCCTGTGAGCTTTTCTACATGAGGCATTTATTGTGCACTTGTGATTCCTTACTCACAGTTGTTTACGGGTTCTTTAGACGACATTGTGATCCTCCAGTTTTGCTTCTGTTTTATTTCTGAACATATTACTTCTGAAAGCAAAGGAAAATGTATTTTCCTACACCCAGAGGTTATGTAGCAGAAAAGCAGAAAAGGAAAAGCTCTTTGTGTAGATCTCAGATCTCAATTCTGCAACAAAACCAAAAGTAGATACAGCGACTAACAGCCTTGTGTAGAAAAGCCCTGTATAACCGCCTCTCTGACCAGTTAAGATCAGTAGGTTGGCTGCAGTTTAGAACACCCAAGCCCAGGGAGATAAGATTAGCAGCAGGAAGGAGCAAGGCCTATACTGCAATTCCTCATTATGCACTCTCATGGTGAGATTTTTAAAGCTCCCCCTGCTTTAAAAGGAAGCCTTCCCTGATTGAATCTGTTTTCTTTTTAATTTCTATCTGCTGCTTATTGCTATACTGTTTTAATAATGCAGCCTGAATTAAGCTATTTTTATGGCTGCCCTTTTGCGTGATGTGATGTTAATTATTTTTAGGAGTTGATTTAGTTATGATATAAATATGTTATAAACCATTCTGAGTTGTGGGAAAGCTCAAAGATGTGAAGCACTGTTTTAACATCTCACCATGGAACTAGAAGGCTAGGCATCAGAAGTCCAGGAATAGGAGCCAGTGTTGACCATCCACAGCATCATGAATAGAAAGAATGAAAATAATAGGCAAGAGACAAATAGATTTTGGAATCATGAAGGTGCTTTAGGGCCATTAGTGGACAATGTTTGTGTACGAATAGGGTAGGTTGGTCACTTATGTGTTGCCAAAAAAGAAGACATGCATCACACCAAAAAAGAGGACACAGATTTGCATAAAATTTGCATATGATGATTCATATGCATAGTTGCAAATTTAGAAATAATTGCTATAATTTAAATAGAAATATAGTACATCTCACCATAATGTGGAAGACTACGACCAGATGACCTGTGCACCTGCCAGTTCAGTCTGCTGTTCAGATACTAACTGTTCGTGGGAAACAGTTCTTTATGGCTCCTTATCCTTTAACAAGATTTGGACATTAAAACAGAGGATGCCTTCAAATAGAAGACAGTTCTCTGGCAACCCTTCAAACAGAGGACTGTGCTCTGTAAAAGAGGACACATGGGCACCTAAATAATATCTTGTTCCTGAGCCAACCCAGTGGTTGTAAACCTTTCTACTTTCTGGGAACACTTTCCGCTTTAACATGGATGCAAAGAAACTTCTGAATGACTGGGTTCACAAAACATTATAACCCACACGGAAGGACTGAGTATGGATTGAATGTGTGTTCTTGTTGAACCATGGGTTGTTGTTGAAACATAGGTTATCATGTTGCCTGAATCCAGCCACACTAACAAGCCATGATTTTTTAACCATGAACAACCCATGAAGAGAACACATGATTTTTTGTTGGGTTGTAAACTGTGGGTTGTTTGTGGTAACAAACAGTGGTTTGTTAGCATGGCTGGGTTCAGACCACATGATAACCCACATTTCAACAACAACCCACAGTTCAATGACAACCCACACTCAACCGATACTCAACCCTTGAGTGTGGGTTATTATGTTGTGCAAACCCATGTAATCCCTGAATGTTGCAGAGGTTTCTGGGACATGTTTTAGGGTACAGCCAGTTTGTATGGAGCACTAGCGAAGCCTGTTCGACCTCTCCATATGAACTGTGAATGTGCCCGGCCTACAGCATACTTGACTCTCCCACATTTGCACATTGCTGGAGAGGGCTGGAAGGCAAGCTTTCTTTCAAGAAACTCTGTCCAAAAGGACAGATCTTTTCACTGAGGAACTCCTGATAGATTTTGAAGGAAACCCAGGATTCCCTGGAACACAGTTTGAAAACCACTGCATTGACATGCAACCTGTTGCCCACAGCCTGATCTGCTACAGTCCAGGGAAAGCTTTACCACTTGATTCTGTTGATTATATGAACTGGCTCTAAGGTTAGAACACATCTACCTATTTATATGCATATAGATATCTCACATGTCCAGTTTGTTTTGTAATTATGGTATTCTATTGGTTTTAAAGTTTTTATTAATGTTTTATTAAAATGTTTTAGCAATTCCCATGTATTTTAGAGAGCAATCCTATGTCCCCTAGACAGTGTCTTGGGGAAACAGGATTTTTCGGTTTCCCAGCTCCGAGCTCATAGCCAGCGCTACAAGCTCGTAACTGGGAAACCGTGCTCCCCTCCCCCACCCCCTTGTAACCGGGGCAGAGAGAACTGCGGCAACTACCCCTCTGTGTCTGTCTGTGCTCGTAACATGGAGCATGGACAGCGCAGAAAGGGGGCGTTCCCAGGGGACGGGAGGAGACCGTGGAAGCTGTTTTAGACAGCTTCCTATGTGGTCTCCAACCCCGTTCCCGCCCCATCCCCGAAGCCGTGCTCAGACACACAAAACTCAGCATCTAAGGAAAACTGCAGGGCAGCCAGAGCACGTGCTTCAGCCACCCTGCATTGGATAGGCGGTCACCTCCGTCTCCAGAGGACATTAGAGGCAGCCATCTATCTCAATAGGATTGCACCCTTAATGTATATTATAATGCATTTTAATGTATTTAATGTAAACTGCTTAGAGATATTTTAAATAAGGTCAACAGTATATAAATCTATTCAATAAATTAACATAGAAAACAGAATCGTATGCTTGTTCAACATACTGTTAATAGATATCTTCATTGAAAGTATCATATAAACTCATTGTAATCCACACAAAGTTGCTCTGAGTCCCAGCTGAATGTGTACATTTTTAACTAGTTCTCTGAGAGTTCCACCACAAATTCAGGTCTCCATTTGCTACAGCATTATAAATGTCAAACCATCTCAGCCAAAATATACATTCAGTCTCTAGGCTGATACGAATAAAACACAACGTCCTTTACATTGTTGTGTGAATCAGCCCTTATGTGTACAAAACTGGGAATGGGACACCAGCCAAAGCTTACTTCAGTATAAATAGAAAATGGAATAGCAGCAAAGGGCAAATGAGACTTAAAAAAAGAAATTTAGACTCTTGATTGTCTACAACCTGGAAAGGGAAGCTGAAGTTCACAGTCTAATCCTGTAGGTCATCTAATTACTTTTTCAATTTATTCTTAACAGCAAGGCCTGGACCTCTGTACTACTGGATGAACATCACCCTACATCACTGTCAGGAATAAAGGGAGATTTTTTCCCTATATTTATTCATTTTGCAATTTAGGAAATGATATGTATGCCACATGTATGTCTGTGACACTGAAGTCCCATCTATTTTGATTAAAAGGGCATTTATAAGAAATTATAGTTAAAAAGAGTTCTTTACCAACTTTAGATATGTTGAAAGGGCTGCCTGATCACATTAGCTATTACCGTATTTTCTCCATTTTCCAGGTGGTTGAACCTCGGAGCAAAACTTTTCCAGCAGTTTTTCAGGTTGTTTTCTGGATCAACTCACTCTTCCCCTGTCAATACTTAGATCTTATTGGGTAAAACTATAAAAACAATGGCTATTCGATATATCTATGTCTATGTCTATATCCACATCCATGTCTATATCTATATCAATGTCTATCTCTATATATCAAAGCCAGTTCCCAGCATCACATGCTTTGCTGTTGTCTTGAAGAAACAGGAACAGAGTGGATCTATGTCAGCCTTCCCCAACCTGGTACCTTCTAGATGTGTTGCAGTGCAACTTCAATCAGTTCCAGCCAGCCGGCCAATTAAATGCATTCTCCATTGAGCAACAGTAAATATCACATTGAGCTTCTCTACACAAGCTATTGGTTGGCCACTCACGGAACTTTGTGGGTCCTTTACATGATGTCATCAACCTCTAGGATGTCTCCCATGCTTTCCCCCCTTTATCTCCCCTTTATCCTGCTTTCAAACAGATCGGAAATAAGCTGTAATAAAATGTAATGGTGCAATATCGGCAGTGTGTAATGCCGACATCGTGCTATAATTCAGCCACTGGATGGTGCTGTTTCATTGAACATATAAGCATTGAAGGGAAGGTTCCGATTCCAAATCACATGTTCACCATCTAAAGGACCCCATCATAAACCCGGAAAGACTCGAGAAGAAGAAAGCACCAGTAAGGATGTGGGATTTTTTGCTGATGTTAATTGTTAGTTTATTTATTTATCACTTATGAAGCGCCTAACATTTTCTAAGTTCTGTATAGAGTTAAAAGATAAGACAGCCCTGGTCTACAGGCTCACAACCTAATAGATATGATACAAAAGCAAAAAGGAATGAGGAGGGAAGAGGAAAGCAAGCACTGGAGCAGAGTTCTTTCTAGCAGGGAGGAAGAAACAAGAACCCTGCAGCTGGTCTTTCTCCGGCCCATGGCTGGGGCCAGGCCTGTCTTCCCGTTGCCATGATGTTCTTCCTGGGAGGCAGCGAGTGCAACTTGGGAATAGCCCTTGGTCCCAATGTCCTTGTATTAATATGTTATAGCTCTAAGAACATCCAAGCGTTATGTTGTTCACATGGGTACATGTTCCCCAATAGTCAAGATGCTGCTACAATACCTGTTCACATTTAATCAGAGCTGAATCTTCTTACACTTCCCATGAATGCCAGCATGAATTCATACATGGCTTAGATCTGTCCTGGCAAGTTTGCCAGCCAATTTCCGTTCTATTTTTCCCCCCAAGTCAGGAAACAGAAAGTTGAAACAGCTGCATGCAGCGAGGGCTGCTGTTTTTTTGTCAAGGGGAGAACAGGAAATCAGAGCTGCCCTGAGCTACTGGAGCCATCTGCAGGGCTGCAAGCAGAAGACGGTGAGCACCTATTTCATTAGCTGTCCCAAATCCACTGTCATGTGGCTGGCCAGGGGTCCTTGATTTTTACAGAGTTTCTTCTTCATCATAGCAGCACAGAATTAGAGCTAGCCACCCACTCACACACAGACATAAAGAACTCGGTGTGTGAGAATGCACAGGTCGTGGTGGGCTGTCCGATAACCTGCCATGCAGTGCCTGCTTCAGGCTTTGGGGGTCCCTTGGGCAACATGTCCTCAGAGGCCATGCCGCCTCCTGGCTGCTCTTTCCACTGCCCATTCATTTGCCTTCTCCCTTTGGCTCCAAACCACATGGATGCTCTGAGGAAGAAGGCAAGGGGAGGGGAGGCTGCTCCTTCTTCTCCATGTTCCTGTCACTTGCTTAGAGGGAACAGCCAGCAACAGCAAGGACGAGGAGCGGCTGAACCAGAGAGCTCCACGGTTTGGCAGTCGGACCCTTGAAGGGGTGTGGGCCTTGGCAGATGCCCAATTGTGCCAATCCTTGGTGCCAGCCTTGCTTCCATCCCCATGTTTGAGGATACGTGTGTGTGTTTAACTTTGACACTGGCTGGCCTACCTACTGGGTAGACTGAGGGTTTCTAGCTCTCAAGCACTGGATATTTAGGAGGAACTCACATGTGAGGCCTCCTGCATCATGCTTGGGTTGCTGTTCGATACCCCCATTTCCTAGTTTGTGGCAGTGTGGGTGGTGATTGACTACAGAAAGCCTATTGTGGTTACTTGGCCACCTCAGGACAAGCTCCCACACCACCTGCAAAACTTCTGCGATGAGTTTTCTTCACCATCTCTCCCTCCGAGCAGACAAAAGAGCATGTGACAGTAATAGCAACTAACAAATCCTAAAAGGTAAGGGACGTGCCATAAGACAGAAGAGGTCTGGGGCTTTTGTGAAGGGCTACAGCATATCATTTGTACACTATCTACTTGGGAATGTCAGAGAAATCCTCAACGGAACCAAATGAGTTTGGATTGTCATGGTTTCCACCACAGACCATCTTTCCCCTGTTGGGCAGATTCCGCTGACTTGTGGACCATTTTTCTAACTTTCCCAAATTTTGTGCAAATTTCATCATAGAAAAATACATAAAATTTAAAAAACCACCAAAAAAATGTGCATTTCCCCTATAGGCTAAAGTGTGAAAATGCACATTTGGGGGGAATTTGCACATTTTCGCATGTGCAAATTTGCACAAATTTGGAAACAAAAGAAAATCTGATTCTGTCAGTAGTTGGACAATGGAATGAAAGGTGCATGACACTCCGTGAAACACAGACAGAACAGATTTTACACAATCTGTACCTCCCTATATTTAGTACAGGCATCTAGATAAATAGGTCAGTAATTAATAACTTAATAAAAAATCAATATAAGCATGAATAAATAAGGCATTATTGTGATTATCATCACGATAGTTATTATATTTATTATGGCTAGCTTTTTCCTAGACCTTGATAGAAACATCCAAGTGAAGATGGGTAGGATTGTGCTTCAAGAAGCCTGAAAGCAGAGCTGACGTAAGGGATATGATTAGGGGCAGCCTGACCCTATGAGTTCAGTTGACTTACGCACACGTAAATGTGCATAGGACTGCAGCCAGAATCGAGGGCAGTTCCTCCCGGCTCTTGCCCATACCTGTCTAAAGTAATAGCTGATTGGTATTGTCCCAGAACCACCATATGCTCTAATGTCTACCACCATCACAATTTTAGGTGGCATGTTGTGCAGAATTTCTGGCTACCCATGCACAGTGCCATCTCCAGGTTTCTGAGGACCCTTGAGCAAGACACCCCTAATGGGCCCCCTCCCTTAGCGAGCTTGCCTACTCCCCAGCATTGTCACTAATTGCTCTTGCCCCTCCTCCTCTTTCTCACCATCGCTCCCACTTGCTTGCTTGACAGGCAGCAAGCCAAGGAGCAAGCAGGCCATGGCATCTACTACTCCTCTTTCTCACCACCACTGTTGCCTGGGTCAGAGGAAGAGGCAGGTGAACAAGCAGATTGCAGTGGTGAAGAGGAGGAGCAACGCCAAGGGGCTTTTGTCAGTGTGCCCCTGATGGGGTGTGGGCCCTTGGCAGGTGCCCAACCATGCCCACTCTTGACACCAGCCCTGACCATGCAACCCAGTATCCTTGAGGCTGAGAACCATGTTTTAATGGTAGCAATGACAAATGCAGGGAGAGGGAGGGAGGGAGGGAGTGGCAAATGTTGCTGTCAGAGAGGCACGCAAGCCTTTGTACACAACTGCATGATGTCTGGTGTGTTCCAAACTCAGAAACAGGTGTCTCTGACCATGGCAAGTATGCTAACATCACGCCACATGGAAACTGGCAGAGTTCTCTATTAATGTGTAGAGGTCTCCTGGGTACTGAATGTAGGGCATGGCTGGGAGCATTGAGCCCCTGGCATCCCAATGTGACTGGAGCAGCCTTATTAAAATATGAGCTCACTGTGTCAGATTGAAGCTGTATTCAGTTCAGGGTAGACTTCATGAGCAGTGTAGTCAAGTTTCTAAAAAGAAAAAGGTTGTTTTTCCTTCTCCCACAAAGGATCTGTATTGATTGCACTAAAGATCATTAGGCTGTGTTTGTTTTCCAATATTTATATACTGCTTTTCTGTAGAAAAAATAATAATCAAGATGGTTAACAATAGGGATGGGCAGATTCCCTACCTGCTGCTCCGGGGAGAATCCACCTGTGGGGGGGAGGCAATCTGTTCCTCCCCCCGGAATCTTGGCCGGCCGGCTCTGCTCCACAACGATTCTGCCGAGTCGCTAGCCATTTACTGCTGCATTTACCTTAATCTAAGACCTTTACGACCATAAATGGCATAGTGGACGCCATGTCCATCCGGAGACAGTCCCCCTCAGCCAGCGATATGGCAATGGTGGCCGTATCACTGGCGCTCCGGAGCCAGCCAGTGGCTCTGCAGGATCGCTGCCTGCAAGGAGGATCCGACTCCTGAGGATTCCAGAGGGAGGCGGAGGTAGGTGCTCCGTTCCATCACGGCTCCGTTCCGTCATGGACTTCTTTAGAATCCGGCCTCACTGGGGTCTGTGGCGGAATTCTCCACCATCCCTAGTTAACAAAACACCTAGTTTTAGTTATCTTTTCCATTCAATGCCAAGGGGACAGTGAGAAACCTTAATCAGCATTTGGATGCTGTAATGGGCTGGATGTGGACTAAACATTTAATCCAGACAAGTGCTAAGTGCTTCACTTGCCCTGTGCCCTCCCCAATGGGGGAAGGATGAAGCCATCCTGACCGAGGGATAGGTATGTGTGAACCCACCCCTGTCCGGGTTCTCTGGGCACCCACCCAGCCCCTGCCCCCACTCGCCGGTCCCTGGACTGTGCTTGAGCCCCTCCCATGCTCGGTGAGTGGTCTGCACTCATCCTGACAGTTTCATCAAGCTCTGCAGGTGCCATTTTTTGAAAAATAAAATGGCAATTGAAAAAATGTGCGTATTTGCATGTGCATGAAAAAGTGTATTTTTGTGAATGCGCATATTTGCATATATGCAAAAATGCACATTTTGTGAATACACATATTTCTGTATATGCAAAATGCGCATTTTTGCAAATGCACATATTCACATATGTGTGTTAATATGTGCATTCGTGAAAATACGAATTTTCATGCATGCTGTCAGGAGCACCCTACCTGCCTCTTGCAGTCCCCTCCAATAGCCAACTCAGGACACAGACAACAAGGATTCTTTCCAAGGCTTTATTCCTTTAGGACTCTTTCAGATACTAATCACTAGTGACTAAGCAAGGAACAGCACTGGGGTAGATAGCAGAGTAGCCTAAGCTCCAGGTAAGGCAGTTGGTCCCCATTTGAAGGAGAACCACGGCAAGACTCTGAACTTATGGGCTATGGAGAGTTCCTCCCTCTTTCCCTTGGGTCCTCGGGATGCGACTGCTGTTTGAGCACCAAACGAGTGGAGTGCCTCCTTTCTGCGCCCTCCATCTGGCGCCGCTCCCTACGTCTGCGCCGAGCGTCCAGCAAGCCCCCCTCCAGTGTGCTCTCTCACTGCCAGAGTCACTATCTCTCCCAGGAATGCTGGCAGGAGGAATCTCTGCCAGCTGCTGTGCTTGTGAGAGATGAGCAAGCTCCTCTCCCACGGATTGCTGTTCTTCTTCAGAATCAGAACTGCTCTGGGGCTGTATGGGCTCAGTTTCCACCCTGACACATATGCAAATATGTGCATTTCTGCAATCACCATTTCATTTTTCAAAAAATGGTGACCGTGGAGCTTGACAAAGCCACTGGGGTAAGTGTGGGCTGCTCGCCGAGTGTTGGCAGGAGGCGAGTGGGGCCAGAGGCTCAGTGAGCAGGGCACGGGGGTGCGGGCAGGGGTGGTTCCGTCCGATTCCTGGATGGAATCGGGCACCTGCACCATCCCTACTGAGGGATGTCAGAGAAATCTGCAATGCAATCAAATGACTTTGGATTTCTGTGAATCTGCTCTGCAGATTCTGCAGCAGACCGGCTTTTCCAGAGTTGCATGGATTCTGCAGACTCGTGGGCCAATTTTTTTACTTTCAGAATTTTACGGAAATTTAGTCATAGAAAGATAGGTAAATTAAAAAAAAAACAACACTGGCCCAAAATGTGAATTTCTCCCATAGGCTAAAGCATGAAAATGCGCATTTTGGGAGGATTTGTTCATGGGGGGGATTTGCACATTTTCGCCACCGAATTCACACAAATGTGAATTTGCACAAATTCAAGATATTGGAAAAATCCGATTCTGTCAGTGAGTGGACAGTGGAATGCAAGGCATCTGACAATCCATGAAACACAGACAGAAGAGATTTTACAAAATTTGTACATCCCTACCCAGACCACAGCACAGGCTGGACGGAGTCCACCCACCACCTTGGCCAAATAGACTTTGGTGCATGTGGGCTTTCTCTGGCTGGGGAAGGCCTGTGCACACTGAAGATGGGACCCTGGCTGAGACACCAGGTAGAGAGGTGCTCCTCCACCCGTCACCTCAGCTGGGGAGGAGGGAAGCCGGCTCAGTCCTCTTCCCTTCTCTGTCAGAAGAGTGCAGGGGACTGAGCCGGCCTGGCTGTGCTCCTCCCTGTGTTCCCCACTAAGGAAAGCCCAGGAGAAATGAAGCAGGCTCCCTGGCCATAGTGCTGGCTGGGGATCTGGGGATGTCATGGATGAGCCTGCCCCTGACATCTTCCAGCCCATGGGGGTTCTGTGTGGTGGCAGTCTGGCCCCAGACCCCAAACAGTTCCCCACCCTTGGCTTAGGGCTGTATCGATGAAGACCAGCACTTTCAACTGGGCCCAGAAATGCACCGGTAACCAGTCTAACCAGTACAAAATTGGTGAGGCATGTTCCGATCACCTGCCACGCCCCACCCCTGCAGAATCAGGCAGCCACATTCTGTCCCAGGGGAAGTTTCAGGACCCTGTTCAAAGGCAGCCCCAGTTCAACATGCTGGTTTTGACCTTTAAAGCTCTAAGTGGCCTTGGGTCCAGAGTATCTAAAGGATCACCTACTCCCATATGATCCTGCCTCCCAGCTGAGTTCTTCACTAGCTCTGGGTTTCCTCAGTGTCATCCATGCTTTGGAATTCATTTCCCTGAGAGGCACGTTTGGGCTCTTCACTTGCCTTTCAGTGCATGGTGTAAACCATCGCCTTCTTCTGTGTGTGTGTGTGTGTGTTTTAAATAATTGACTTTTCACAGCCCCTGATGGGAAAATAACTCCTGTTAGTTTTGAGATTTTAGTATTTTATCATTTCATTTTTATTTAATTCATTGTATTGTGTTTATTATTTTCTGCTCTGCTTATGTATTTCATTCATGTACACCACTCTGGTGGCCTTCGGGCTGAAAAGCAATATACAAATGAACTTTTACTGAGAGGGAGAACAATCCAATGGTCCCGGGAGAGTGTACCAGGGACCATACGATCCTTCGGGGTTCCCCATCCAAGGCCATACACACTGCTATGACCTCAGAAGGGGGAGTCTGGTATCTGATCCCTCATCCACCCCCTTCCACCTGCTGCAGAAAGAACCACACCAGCTGTTTTTCGGGGTCACAAATGCCGCCTCAGAGGGAAGGGGGCATTCTGGTGAGCGGACAGTGGAGGGTAGAGGAGAGGCCAGGATACGAGGAATCCTATCGCCTCTCCAACCCTCACCCCCACCTCCACCAGTGCGCCCTCTCTATATGGGCTCAGAGGCCCGTCTATGGAAAAAAAACAAACACAAAAGACGGAGAGGCAAAATCATCTCTGTCTTCCTACCACCTTTCTGGCCGCAGCTTAGTAGGTGATTGGATACACAGAAGCCTCCAGAGTTGGAGGCTTCTTTCTCATGAGGGGGCAACCCACAGGCCTGCGCCCTTACTTACTTATTCTGACTGACTAACTCTCATGATGTCATCACATTGTGAGTTTCCCCACCTCCATTCACTCCTCATCACTGGCTGCTGCTGGCAGAGCAACTTACAAAATAATGAAATCCTTTTAATTTCACTTACGAGCCAGACGCTGTTTGTGGCTGTGCCAGGCCTGTCCTCTGCCTGTGCCAGAGGACTAGGGGGAGGGAACCCATCCCCATTTACGCTGGCTGTGCAGAGGCAGTGAGAGACTGGTGCAGCTACTCCCTCCTGCAAAAGCTGTGTGTGGAATGAAAAATGGGCCCAGCCCTTTCTCCTTGGCCAGCTGGTACATGCAGAAGACCTGTGGGAGAGGCAGGATCCTGTTCAACCTCATGTGTGGCTCTGGAGAAGCCAAGAGGCAGTGCAAAGGATGAGTGTTCCCTTCCGTTCCTAGTACAGTCACTGCTAGGGGTGTATGAGAATTTTGTTTTTGCTTGCAAGACACGTGAACATGCCCTGTTTGAAGCTCCACATGCAAGCACAAGCACGTCTGCTGAAAATATCCGCAAATTGTCGAATGTGTGCTCGCGTTCATCTCCTTCCCAATTCCCAGTTCGATTTGCAAAATTTCCTCAATAGACTGAATCAGCCCCGCTTTAGCCTATGGAGGAAATTTGTGCAAATTGGGGGAGATTTCTGTCAAATCTCCCGTTTGAGCACTGCTCACTTTGCGCAAGTTTCCCGTTTGCGCATAGCGAACAGCAATCACAAATGCGAATAGGAATCAGCCACGAGATGAGCAGTGAGACAATGTTCAGAAAATCCTACTGATCAGGAACCTTGCTCATTTGCCCATCCCTATTCTCCGCAATTTACAGAGAACACTGAGGGGTGGGGTGGAGCAGCCCTGGCAACCTGGCCAGTGGATCTGGGGAACTCTGAATATCATGACCTGTGGGGCAGATGATGCTAAATATTACAGAAGAGATGGGGAGAACTTCTCACAAGGAAGTCACTTCCAGTGGCTATGTAAAGTTCAGTTCAGTTTATATCTTCCCCACCATGCCTACAAGGTTGTATACATTGACCTCAGAACCAGCCAGAACTCTCATGGGCTATCCAAGGTGATGACCCTAAATTTGGGGGTGGAGTTCAGCACCTTGGATAGCTCCTTTAGGGCTCTGGCTGGTTCTGACTGAAACCCAGAATGGATTCACAGCCCCACCGCAATCAGAGCCACCAGCCTCCACTGTCCAGTAGGGATATTATATACTGACACAAGTTTGTAAAGATTTTCTCTCGCTGTCTCTTGCCTGTTTCTTCTTGAGGTTCTTTCTGTCCTTCTATTTTCCTGACATCCCCAATCTGTAGCACTGGAGTCAGAAAAAGAAAAACCCTGGACATGTTCACATCCAGTCTCCCCCAGCTGTGAGTCAGAAGTAAGGTTACCAGCCTTTTTTGAACAAAGCCTCGGTGACTCATGAATTCAGCTTCAGACGGCAGGTGTGTTTATCAGCCTCTTTCGTATTTAACACCTGATGCAATAGCTATAATAGGTAATGAGCTTCCCCACCAACCTTTGAAATTATTGCTGGTGTTTTTTGCCTTTTATTGGGCTGGGGGATCAAAACATTAATTATTACTAATATCTCATTTTAGTTTATTGTCATTGGATGAAATAGCAAAAGTTAAACATGAGCCAAAATTACTATTTTGCCTGTTGGAATGCTTCTGACTGCTGCCTTTGGCTGATTAATATGCTTGTATAAAAGAGAGAGAGAGAGAGAGAGAGAGAGAGAGATCTTTACAAACTTGTGTCAGTATAATGATATCCCTACTGGACAGTGGAGGCTGGTGGCTCTGATTGCGGTGGGGCTGTGAATCCATTCTGGGTTTCAGGCAGAACGAGGCAGAACTCTAAAGGAGCTATCCAAGGGGCTGAACCCTATTGCCAAAATAGGTTCAGCACTTTGGATAGCTCCATTAGAGTTCTGGCTGGTTCTGACTGAAACCTAGGATGGATTCACAGCCCCACTGAAATTGAAGCACTAGCTTCCACTGCTACTGGGTCAGACCAAGACTCTATTTCAGCATTTCCTCCAGCAGCCAGCCAGAAGCACCTGGGAAGCTCACAAAGAGCAGGCAACAGTCCCTCAACCTGGTTCTTTGGTCCCAGCATTTGGTATTCAGTGGCATACTGCTTTGGAACATGAAAGTTCCATTTAGCCATTGATACACCTGACCTCCATGAATATAATGAATTAAAACAACAACAGTGAATAACACATCTTTTGGTGCATTTTATATATTAATTGTGTTGTGTGATGAAGTACTTTACTTTGACTGTACCAGAACCTATTGCAAATAACTTGTATGCACTTCAGGCATTATGAGTGACGTTGAAAAATACCCATTTTGGTTTTTAATTTTGATTTCATTTTGGTTCATTTCAAAATGGTAAGGTTTGCATCCTTTGAAAAAGATTAACTATCAAACCACATTAGGAATAAAGGATACACACACACACACACACACACACACTTTTTAAACTTTTGCTGTTTCATCCAACAATGGTTTGTTGTTGTGTTTGTTGTTACCCTTCACACTCTTTACAATAGTTTGATCCCTCTTGTTGCATCAGTTGCAAAACAAGCCTAGTTTGTGGTCATGTCAAATTGTGTTCTTGGCAGAGTATTTGGATGCAAACAAAACATTTGGATGCATGGACTCAGCATATTAATGTTGATCATGCCTTGTCCCTTGCTTTCTCCATTGATCTCACCAGCTGCGACACCAAGACCTGAAACTGCAGTACATCATCCAAATGAAATGGACTTTGCTTGGAAATCTAAGGCTAAGTGGAAGCATTATTTCACTGGTGTGGACATACGCTTCAAACTGGGACCAATCTCCACAGCAAAGCAGGAGCTAACCAAACAGAAAACTGTGCATTGTAGCTCAGTCAATTGCCACTGGGCCATAAAATATATTCCAGTGTGCATGGTTCCCTGCCTAACTCTTGGGTATAGACTGCTGGAGTTGAGCAGATGACCCCAGTGAACAGGGTCTCCACTGCATGATGTTTCAAATTTCAGCAGTCCCACTGGGAACCAGATTTATGGGAACAGTCCACCTTCCCCTATAGACGACCATTAAGATACTCAGAGGAGGCCTTACTGGTCATTCTATGTGATATCTAGAAAGCAGGCCTTCTCAGTAGTGGCACCCATCCTCTGAAACCCCCTCCGTTGTATGGTTCGGAAGGCAGAAAATGTGGTGAGTTTTAAATGCCTCCTGAAAAATGCCAATTTATGCAAGCTTTCCCTGGCTTGTAACCGATATCGTGATGTTGCTCTATTTGGTTGTTTTTCTACTGTTGTTGTTTTCATTGTTTCTGTTTAGTTTTCTTGTACCTGTATTGCTTGTTAATTGAGTATTTTAATAATGATTTTTCCTTTGCATGTAAACCACTTAGAGATTTTGTTATATCAAGCACAGGTATATACAATACATATATACAACTATCATAAAATAAATAAATAATTTACAAAACAGCTCAGTCACTCTCTCATATGCTTAGTCTTTCTGTGATGGAGCAGCAATGTTAATCATTTTTTAAAATATGCCCTTCCTTGTGATGCCTATCTGAATGGAACAAAACCATTTACAGATACTGATGTATTTAATTGGCTTTTTAGATCACTTCAAAGTTTAAGAACAACCTGTAATAATGAACCCATGTATTGATATTGACCATGTTCAACAACTGGAACCTGATCAGCATTTTCATTTGCCTTCATATGAATTTTTCAACAGAACTAATTAAAGCTGTCTTTATACAGGATTATGTGATATCATGTAAGCCATAAGAGAACTTTACTTTAATTACAGGTTGTACAGTAATACCCTGAGCTGTATTTTCAGGCAATGCTAACGAAGCAAAGGCAACATCAGTTCCATTGTATGCAGATTTCCTTTTTGTTCTTTTCCTTAAGTCTCTGTTAAACTGACATGGCGTCATCAAAAGGCTCTCTGGAACTGCAGTCTGGATAAAGTGCTGAGATGAATTCCCCGTGGGAAATCCCTACTACTCCTCAGAGAACTACAGTTCCCTTCACTGAGGAAATGGCTCTTAAACCAGTTTAGGTCTGTAGTGTATCTCCGCTAGATACAGTTCTACTCTTATTAGTGAAATTTGACTTTCCTGGGCTAAAAATAATCCTGCATTGCCCCAAACCCAGAAATAGAGTCCAAATCTAGCTGTGACTACATAGGCCACCCTTGACTCCCAGAAGATTAAGAACAAAGGGAAAGCCCTGCTGGATCAGGCCAAAGGATCAGTTCCCACAGTAGCCAACCAGATACTACGGGAAGCCCACAAGCAAGTCAAGAGTGCAATAGCATCCCCCTACTCGTGTTCTCCAGCAACTGGTACTGAGAGGCACACTGCCTCTGATACGGAAGGTAATATATAGCCACCGTAATTAATAGCCCTTGATAGCTCCATCTTCCATGAATATGTCTAACCTTCTTTTAAAGACAACCAAGTTGGGAGCCATCACTATGTCCTGTGGTAGCAAATTTCACAGTTTCTGTGAAATTTATGCACTGTGTGGAGAAGTGCTTCTTTTATCTATCCTGAATCTCCCACCACTCAGCGTCATTGGATGATCCTGGGTTCCGGAATTATGAAAGATTACTCCCATGAGGGCCAGCCATCCTATGAAGCCAGGTGAATCCCCTGCCTCAGGCTGCAGACAGAGAAGGTAGCAAATTTCTCCATCTCACCCCCTGCCAAGTGGGCTCCCTGCCACCACAGGTGGGCAGGCACTTCAAAGACCCTTGCTGGCCACTCTCCCACTGTGGAAAATGCTGCAGCAGGAAAGCAAGTGGTGCAGCTCTGCAGAGTGGCTGGCCCACTGCCTTGCTCTGAGAAGTCCTCAGCATGCTGTCTCCATGCCTATGTGCCCTGCCTATAGACACTTTTTTGCCAGTTACACTCAAGCCTCTCTTTAAATTCTTTATTGAACACTATCTTTCAATGGAACAAAAAGGAAATAACAACTCACAGTCCACAGGAAATAAGGAGGTTGTCACAAATGAGGGTTCGGTCCGCTGGGAAATTATTGGTGGATAGTCTCCCAGGTCTTCTGAGCCTCGTGCTTCTTTGCTGGCTAGGCCGGAAGTAAAGAAAGGCTCCTGCCCAAAGTAAACTCTTTACTAGTTCATCGCAGACTGCTAGGATCCAGCTACAGCAGGACTGGCTGGCAGATCCTTGATCTCTCCACCCACAGTATAAACATATACATTTCTTATACTTTAATAGAATACAGAGCTGGGGGCAGCACATTCAGAATGAGGCAGTGGTGTGGCTGGTGCTCCAGAGAGCTGCACCAGCTGCTCTGCTGCTGCAGCAAATGCCAGTCTTACCATCAGGCGGAGTGAGGTGGCCATCTCAGGCAGGAGCTGATATGCAGTGAGGAGCAGCAGCAAGGTGCCACACAGCCCTGCCCTGGTAACCTAAGTGAGCCTGCTGCCCTCAGGTGTGCTGTCCTGTTTCACCGCTACGAGTAAGACTGAACTGTCAGGCTAGTCAGCTTTTCTACATGGATTGGGGGGGGGGGGAGCTGGCCCTTGCCTCAGATAGCAACATATTTTGGGCCAGCCCTGACCAATGGTCTGACTTGATATAATGTGACAGCTTCACATAAGTAACCTGTTTCTAGGGAAATAGGCAAAGAAGGCCAGCGCAAACACAGAAGACCAAGTTTTTCATAGAATCATAGAAGAGCAGGGTTGGAAGGGGCCTATAAGACCATCGATTTCAATCCCTTGCTCAGTGCAGGAATCCAAGTCAGAGCATCCCTGACAGATGGCTGTCCAGCCTCGTCTTGAATGCCTCCACTGTGGGAGAGCCCACCACCTCCCTAGGGAATTGGTTCCATTGCCATATTGCTCTAACAGTCAGGAAGTTTTTCTTGATGTTCAGCAGGAATCTGGCTTCCTATAACCTAAGCTCTTTGTTCGGTGTCCTGCACTCTGGGATGATTGAGAAGAGATCCTGGCCTTCCAACCTTTTATTACAGTTGTTCTGATTTCCATCTCTACTGGGAAAAGCAGAGCTATTTTGGAGAAACATTGTGAGGGCTGCCCTATTACTCCATCTTCTAGGCAGAAACAGGAGACCTTTTCTTTAACCTTAACTGTAATTCTGTTTCTTTTTTCTTTTCTTTTTAAATGCAATCCTAATTATGAAAAATGAGTGTGAAACCAGAGCATTTAGCATCGTCTGTGAAAACCAGCCTGAGTGCTCTTTTTTTAATGAGGTACACTGGTGCTTTGGAAATGGGGACACTGAAGGAGGAAGGAGAAGGATCAATGGAATGCAGTAGCCTAAATCCCCCAAACTGTGTTAAATTGATTGGGTTTGGGTGGGGAGGATAATCTCTGGTACAAAGCCTCTAACTGTGAAGAGTATAGAGCTTGCTTTTGCAGGGTGGATCTCTGTATGGGCCTGCAACCGATCTTATTTTACGGATATACTGCTAATAGTTCAAGAGTCCATGTTTTTACTACCTGATAAAAGGTACATGTTTTCCACCCAGGTATACAAGGAAGCATGAGTCTTATGGGCATTTAGGCTACAGGGCACCCAACATAAATTTTGGTTTACATCAAAATATCTGGCTTAAACCTGTGCCATTGTGCTCCACAATACTTTTTGACAGGGCAAGGCAGACAGATCTGCCTTTAATATTCTGCTCAGACCAGTTTTGTGTTCTCACTTTCAAGGACAAAAAGGCCATATGGAGCCAAACAAAATCCTTTAACTTTGGGAAGCTGGGTGCCTTTGTCTCAGGTCTACTTTTTTCCTCACCTCAAATCACTGCAAGGAATTCCCTTTTCAGAACCAGTTCTGAAATGATTTGTTTATGTTCACATACATACATTGCCACCCATGTACATGGTGCTTTATAGACATTTATATGCAAAAAAGGACAAGTCCCAACAGTGGGGAAAAGCGGGCAGAAGGAGAGTGAGGGATAAGGGAGCGAAAGACGAGAGTAGCAAGCTGTGAATGTGAGCAAATGTAGTTACTTGCACATATTAACAGTGCAATCCTATGGATGTCTGCTCAGAAATAAATTCCACTATGGGGCTTACTCACTACCTAGTAAGTGTGCTTAGGACTGCAGCTTTAGAGGTTGGGTTGCCATGGGGTTATCTCAGTAACTAGTCTCTCTCCCAATGGGGGTGGGGTGAGATTCCCAAATGTGGATGTGTGCCCATCTGCCAGAGTGACTTCCCCAAGGCCATACAATAATGAGTCTGCTAAACTCTTTCTAGCACAGCATGTTCATCGTTGCTTTCATGAACTTTGGTAACCATATTAAGGCTAGTGTTCAGCCCTATAGGCGTGATTAGTCATACATGAGAGATGGGCAGAGGATATGAGACACAGATTGTCTTTCATTGTGAAATCACTCTCGAGGAAAGTGCTGTAGCTCGTGTACCAAGGAGCTGCCTCATGTCCCACGTTAAAACCGTGACACAGCAGAAAGCGTTTTCTGACTGAGAGAGAGCCATACTGAATGGGGTTTTTTTGGCTTCTGGCCTCCCTCTGCACTCTCCTAATATGGCATGAATCCAGGACCATCCTAGGATATGGCCTAGGGTTGCTGAGAACCCTGATTAAATTTAAGGAGTGATGTTAATATGTCATTTGACAATAATTTATATATGCAACTACTCAGTTGTGTGGTTGCTGTCTGCCCCTGTGAAGCAGCTAATAGCCTCAGAGGGGAGAAAATAAAGGCACTTGAATATGTGCATGTATGGTTTCTCCTTCATACTAATAGCAGCTGGGGTATGTGATTAGTATCTGGGAATGGGTATGAGGGCAAAATACTAACATGCCATCCACCACAGCCCCACTCTACCCCCCCTCAAATGTGGTTGCTTTTTGAGAAATAAAAGATTGGTGAACTTCAGTGAACTTCATGGAACTCCCACGTAACATCTAGTTTGGCCCTTAGTTTAAAAATAAGGATAAGCAGGTGAAAGATGTCATTCTGAGTTGACATTTTGCTTCTAGTACAAAAGTACCTTTAGAATGACACTGTGGGCCTTTAGATTGTGACACAGTGGACCATGGCAGGTCAGCAACTGGAGGCCCCAAGCCAATCCAGTCCCCTATAAAAGGTGCTACATGCCCCCCCCCCCCATGCCAACATGGAGGTGAATAAAGTATGGAGAAAATGGCATTTTAGGCAAGAGAAACTTGCCCTTCGTGCAAACAAGTTGTTGATCAAGGGGCTACAGTTTTTATTGGCCTCCACAAAAATTAATTCATCGGGACAACAAAATAATACCATTATTAGGACCCACCAATGTTCACAATGTGATATGTAGACAGACTTTAACATTGTGCCCCCTGGCCCTCTCCCAGAAAATTGCCCCTCTTTTTAAATTGGGTTCACACAACACAACCCACACTCAAGTATGGGTTGAGTGTGGGCTATCGTTGAACTGTAGGTTGTTGTATTGTCTGAACCCAGCCATGCTAACAAACAATGGTTTGTTAACCATGTAGAGAACCCATGGTTTGTTGTTGGGTTGTGAACTGTGGGTTGTTTGTAGTTAACACACTATGGTTTGTTATCGTGGCTGGGTTCAGACAACACAACAACCCACGGTTCAACAATCCACACTCAACCCATACTCAACCTTGAGTGTGGGTTATCATGTTGTGTGAACCTAGTCATTGTGTTTGTAAGATCCAACCTGAGCAAGAGTTCTGTGCAGCTCAAAAGCTTGCCCGCTGCATTGTGAACTTTGGGTAGCCTTATGAAAGGTATTTACTGTCCCTGTGAATAGACTACCAGTGTATCTACGTGAGTTTAAGTTAGCTTCTGTGAACAAAGTATCAGATTTTCCTGAGTAATGCAAACACTACTGCATGGTACCAGCTTGACATTATGGGGCTTCTTCACACAGAGCTTTTATCCTGCTATGGAGATAGGTTACTCACGGAAGTTTGCAGGTCCTTTAGAAGACGTAGTCAACCTCCAGGGCGTATCCCGCACTAAATGACTTTTATTCCATTTTTTAAAAGATTGGAGATAATGAGATATCAAATTACAGCACTTGAGTTCCCTCCATGAAAAGAGGAAAACCAGCAATAAGAGCAGCTCGACCACAGTCCCATCTAGCATAAGGGAGGAAAGGAGGGGCAAAAGGGGGGCAAAAAGGAAGCGCACGTCAAGGGAGTCCATTGTGACCCTGCATTTAAAACGGAAGCAGAAAGACCCATTTTAAATGCGGGATTTTAGGCTGGTGTAGAGATGCTCATGGAATGCCTAAATAATTTAAAGTTAGGATTTTGATAGGACGGACCACTTATAATGATACCCTTTCTCTGACAGTGATAAATACTGTGCAAAAGTGTGTTAAATAGGGGATGGGAAGGGAAGGAGGAGGGCAGAGAGAAAAATGAACAGAAAGAAGTAAACATGTGATGATTCTCATTCTGCAGTCATTTTTAACCATAGACTGGAACAGAAGAAACATTTTCTCTTGGCTGTTGCTGACATGGGCCAGGGCTGCCCTGCACTCTCATTTCTGATTATGAAACTCTACAGTTCACTAATAAAGTTCTGTCTGTAATCTAAATATAATATGGAGAGCAATGGAGGAGCCCAGGAGAGCTATGAGAAAGCAAAGGACAACAACTTTATATAGGAGACAAAGAAAAGGATCTCAGTGATAAAAAAGGGAGACTGTTCTCTGAAGTAGACATTTGGTAGCAGGATATAGTCTAAGAAGCCTGGTTAACCCTGGATAGTAGAACTGGAGGGTGTGATTTGCAAGGAGAAGAGCAGGGGGGGAGAGGTGCTTCACTTTCTCTCTAATGCAATCCTTTCCT
Organism: Heloderma suspectum; assembly: GCF_057233095.1. Lineage (NCBI taxonomy): Eukaryota > Metazoa > Chordata > Lepidosauria > Squamata > Helodermatidae > Heloderma > Heloderma suspectum. The sequence goes on from NC_139461.1 coordinate 174,176,072, forward strand.
CCAGCTAATATTCCTCCAATATCACTTTCAAAGCAGCATTCTGTCATTCTTAATGTGATCAAAGGAGAGAAGGTGGTGTCTTAGGTATGTAGGACCCAAGCCGTATAGAGTTTTGTAGGTAAAAAGCAGCATTTTGAGTGGTGTCCAGAATGCAATAGCCAGTACAAATAGTGGAGCCTTGGTGTAATGCTCTCTCTGGGTGCTTCCAGCCAGAGGGCTCCTAGCGTTAACAATCCAAAGGCATTGTGTAGCAATTCCATCTTTTTTCCCTTAACGGATTGTCCATGGTAAGGAAAAAGATGGAAGGAGTGGGAGGGAAATAATGATGTCTAGACCCCACCCCTGCAAAATTCCATGAATGAGGCAGGGCGATGGCACAATAAAAGCCTTTTCTGGAAACAGGGAAAGAAGGACCTACCAGGGAAAGAAAGTACGCTGCTGCGTTCTATAACAACTAAGGGCACAATCCTATGCATGTTTAGAGAGAAAAAAATCCTACAACTCCCATCATCCCCCAGCCAGCATAGCCGGCTAGGGAATGCTGGGAGTTGTAGGACTTTCTTCTGTCTAAACATGCATAGGATTGCGCCATAAAGCTTCTAGACAGTCATTAAGGGCAAATCCATGTAGAACACATTATAGTAGTCTAGCTTTTTGTTTACAGAGACACAAATGTGAATTGTTAAGTTCTAGCTGGATAAAGAAGGTTGTAGCCTTTACACAAATGCAGGTCTTGAAAAGCAGACTTGGACACTGCTGTTATATTCTGGATTTCTGAGGGCAGCTGTGGATCCTGAAGCACCCTACCCTGACTGCGTCTCTCCCCACATTATGTATTTATTTACAACATTTGTATACCGCTCCATATCTAAACAGATTCTGGAGTGGTGAACAAGAGATAAAATGAACAAAAAATAAAAAGAATGAAACATGATATTAACATTATTCTTAAAAAAAACAGATTGCCAATAAATCCAAGGGTGGTCAACCAAGGAAAGCTTCCTGGAAAAGAGCTGTTTTCAGGAGGCACTAAAAACAACCGAGTGTTGGCGCCTGCCTGACCTCCAGAGGCAGGGAGTTCCTCTGAAGACCTGTCTGGATTCAGCTTCAACCAGCTGCACGTTCACATGCATCTAATGTTGGTGAAACACCAACAATACAGAGCTTGGCCCTGGTGAAAAAGGGAGGTTATAATAATAGAATATTATAGCTTTTTAAAATAGCTTTTATATAGAATATACAAATTACTTCACATACACTATCATATAGTAACTGCTACAACAACTCTGTAAAGTAGGTCACTATCATTATCCCAAAATTACAGATGGGGGCTGACAGAGACAGAGAGTTTGCCTGAGGCCACTTAATGAGTTCATGACAGAGACAAGATTTGAAGGAGGGAACTTCTTGATTCGTATCTTAGTCTTGTAGCCACTCTACTTCACCAGCTCTACTACACTAGGCAGACCTGGGTGTCAGCATATACAATAAAAACAAGTAGGAACAAAATGGAATCATGCAGGAGTCCACAGGGGATGTCCTAATAGAGCAGTCAAGGTCTGTTTTAAAAAATACTGGTTCCCTGAGCAAGGCCAGACACAGAGCCAAGTCAGAGCCTAAAATAATCTGGCGGGTCACAGGGGTTATTATAGAACAACAGTACTTTTGTTGACTGGCAGCTCTAGATCTCAAAGTGAAGATGTGAAATGACAAAAGGTGCTTCCAGATGCGGCTTTGATGGTGCAACTTCCTGGCTTCATTCACAGACTTTTATAGGGGTGAAGCCGATGTCATCTTCCACTTGTAACCCTGCTGTGTTTTTCCACCACTTCTTCCGTCTTGTTTTCTTTCAATAAAAAAAAAAATAAGTTCAGTAAGGAAAGGTGGAATAGCTGCACAAGGTCTTTTGATCGGTAGTGCTAGGAGAGATCCATTTGGAAGTACTCTGGAAGCACATCCCTCTGGAAGCAGAGCTTACCCAACCTTGCACTAAGTCAGCCTTTCCCAACCTGGTACCCTTGAGATGTTGGATTACAAAGAAGCTGCCGTATACTGCGTCAGACCTTTGGTTGTTCTAGCCTAGTATTACCAACACTGACTGGCTCTCCGGGGTTTCAGGCAGGATTCTTCCCCAGCCCTACCTGGAGATGCTGGGGTTGAACCTGGGGCTTCTGCGTGAAACCATGTGCTCAGCCACCGAGTTGGGGTCTTTCCCTTTTTATTATTATGGGCGATTATAGGATTTGTAGTGAAATACATCGGGAGAGCACCAGGTTGGGAAAGCCTGCACTAAGTTGTAAGAGCGCAATGCTCTGCGCACTGCTATTGAGTAAGTCGCATAGAAATACTGGGACTTGCTTCCCAGTAAATATAATTTGGATCACGTTGTGCCGACACTGGTGTATACTGGGTGCGAAATGAAGGTCTACAGCAGGTAGCATGGAGAGGTTAGACGGGAAGGCGGAGGGGTGAAAGCAAGAGCGTGAGAGAGATGGCTACGCGGGGGGTGAGTGGATGGGACAGACACGGAGCGCAGGCCTGAGCCGCGCTGTGGTTGCCATGGTGATACATCACCTCGCTATTCATTCCCTCCTCCACCCCCACGCACTCCCCGTTGCTATGACATCAGCTCAGCCAATGGAAAGCTGGCCTGGAAGGCCAGCCCGGAGGGCGCGAGCGCGCGACGGAAGGGTTTTGCTGTGCACTAAGGCGGAAGTGTGTCCCGTTGAGCTTGGGCCGCGCCCGGAAGTGAGGGTTGAGTGGTAGTGGTGGGGGCGGCGGCAGCGGCATCGACGGTGAAGCTCGCCCAGCTCCTGGCCAGCGCCTGCCGGTTTGACCCGCGCGAGTGAGCGGAAGCGACGGCGTTGTCGGAGGCGGAGGCTCTAGCGGGTCTCGCGAGAATTTCCTTTCTCGGTCAGGAGGCGGAGAGCGGAGCGGTTTCTCCTCCCCTCGCGGCTGCCTCTCCCCTCCTCCCGCCTCCTCCCCTCCAGGAAGAGTCTGGGCCCGACACGGGAAGATGGCGGCGGCCGGAGGCGGCAGCGGCTGCTGCGGCGGCGGCTCTTGGGCAGCGGAAGGGCCCGAGCTGTGAGACCCCAGCGCAGGGCCGGCGTGGACGGGCGGGCAGCGAGCTGCGGCGGAGGATGAGCTTGCTTTGCGCTCAGTATCTCCGGTGAGGAGGGCGAGGGGTAATATTGGGCATGATGATGGGGGCAGATAGGGAGGTTGTCGGGGGTGGTGGTGGTGTATGAGTACCTCTTGGGAAAGGTGGGTGGGCTGGGCGTGCCCCCCTTCTGTATCGTTCTTCAAGATCACCCCCACCGTGAACGGAAAGGCCTGGGAGAGGCTAGCGTGCATGTGAGGGATGCTGTGCTATAGGAGTCCTCTGAAGGGAGGTTACTAGGTGATGAAGGGGGTGGCTGTGGAGAGAGGAGGAATGGAAGAGCATGTTCTCTGAGGAGGGACTTTTCACAACGTGTAATTCCAGCTTTGGTTGTGTCTGCTGTCATATGCCCATGCAGCAAAAATGTATGTAGGTTTAAAAAAGCTATCTATTTATATTTATTTCATGTGATATGTTAGCAGTTATAGCACTCAAGAATGTAACAGCATCAGTCTGGATTATTTCCATAGCATTGGGTGTTTGGGGTAATACAACTGTACCTAAAAATAAAACTAAATAGGACAAGGTGAGAAGTGGAATATGGATTCCTCTCCACCCCTTCCCAATCCCGTGCACCTACACTCACCTGAAACATACTAAAATATGCTACAAGAGCCCTGTGGTTGGGCAGTGGGTGGAATAGTAGAAATAAATCAAATGGTGTGTGTGTGTGTAGGTGTAGGAGCTGCTAAGGAAAAAGAGGTAAGATTAGATGGTTATCTTATGGTGGAGGGATTCTTCCAGTGCTCTTGCTAAGAAAAGAGATATAGTGAGAAATAATGTGCAGAAGGGCGCTGACGTTTCATGGCTGATGGAAGAGATGATGGTTGGATGAGCAAATGAGAAGACTGCATGGTACAGAGGAATAGGCTTTTAAAGAAGTGAAATGAGGGACTCTTGATCACTGAAAGATGCTGTGTAGTGGCAAATGAGTGGCTGAGCATAACAACTTTGCTGTCATAGATGTATTTTAATTCACTTGTCTTTCTCCCTGAGTTCTGTAATACTGAATAGATGTGCCACAGTCATGTTATGCACTTCTGCTCCACGTTGTTAAATGGCTCCAGCATTTGACCTCAGGTGTAAAGTGAAACCTGTAACTGCAGCGGGCTACATATTCAGGACTCCTCTGTTTAAGATGCTGTAGAATTGGATTCCAAATTACATCAGGTCTTTTGGTAGCCTGCATGTTCTTTTCATCTAAGTAGTACTAAACATTTTTTAAATCAAGTAGTCTTTGGGTAGCAGGAGAGGAGATAATCTAGGATATATTTGTTGTAAGATGTGATACTGCGAATATATCTTGAAGTCACAGAACAAGGCAGCCATGAGTAAAGAGAATAATGCTTCCCATCTTCAGTCAGACATGCCTCAGCTATGACTGTACATTCTTTTCCCATCTTAATCAATGTTAGATTAGTCTAGATTAAGTTTCTAGATTTTTGTTGCTGAAGAGTTTGTATGCTTTTCACTTGCTGTAATTTATACAAGCCATACAGTATCCCTGTGATAGTTCATTAGACTGACATATCCCCAAGTGTCCCAAGTGATTACCTTACCTATAGATAATATAGGCAGACAGTTCATTCATATACCTGCTTATTAAGCTGAGATATGATCGTCTGAACTAGGCCAGTATCTTTGAAATTCCAGTGTGCAGAAGGGATTTCTAATTCTTATTTCCTATCTGTTTTAAAAGAAACGGTTATCTGCCTACTTCTAAAAAAAGCATTTCTGAATAAGGAGGACCTAGGCAGTTCTAGGCCTGTGTCCAACCTCCCTTGTTAGGGAAGTTGTTGGAACGGGTGGTAGAAGAGCAACTTACATCTTCTGTCAGTCCTTTTCCGGTCAGGCTTCAGACCTGGTTTTGGGACAGAGAGGGCATTGAATGATCTGTGCCTACAGACTGACATTGGAAAAGCTGTCCCCACTGATCTTGTTGATGGTCTCTACAGCTTTTGATACTATTTACCACATCATTCTCTGACACCTTTCAGAATATCAGGTCAGGGTGTCAAGGCTTGCTCTTTGATGTCTTCATTCCTTTTCATCTGAATGGACTCAGAGTGACCATTGGAAAGGTGAGTTTAGCCCCATGGGAGTTGGCATGTGATGTTTCACAGAGCTCTCACCAGTGCTCATTAATATCTGTATAAAGCCTCTAGACCTTTGGAGCTGAGTGTCATCAATACACTGATGATGCCCAGTTCTAAATTTCAATATCCAGAAGCCTCAATACTTGTCCTGAATCAGTTTCTGAAAGCTGTATTTGGAAAGATGAAGTTAATCAGACAAACTGAATCTAGATCAATCAGAGGTGATTCTGGTGGGAAATCCTTGTGTTCTGGAGGGGTTAATATGCTGGCAGTCGATGGGGTACTTATCCCACTAAGTCAGGTTTGCAACCTTGGCTGTCATCCTCGATCCTGCCTAGTTTTTTGATAAGCAGATTGCTGTGGTTTCTAGTGCAGCTTTCTGTCAATTCCATCTGAGACAGAAGCTGCATTCTCTTTTGAAGAGCAGAGACCTTGCCCTGTGGATCCCCACTCTCCTAATTTCTATGCTTGACTATTGTAATGTGCTTTGTATTGGACTGCCCTTGAAGATGGTTCAGAAGCATCAGCTTGTGCACAATACTGCAGCATGTCTCCTGTTAAATGGCAGGAGATGGGAGTATGTGCATCCTTTGCTTTGACTGGGCTGGCTGCTGGTGTGCTTCTGGGCCCATTTCAAGATGCTCTTTTTATTTATTTTAACCTATAAAGCTCTGCATAACCTAGGACCCACATACATTTGATCTGAGCACTCTCTCCCCCTGTATCATCCCTCCTGTCATCTTCATCAAATCAGGCCATGCTTCAGTTGCATTTTTATGTGTGTACAATGAGCATCTGCTGTTAGTAAGCAGGACCTCTGCAGCCATGGCCCCAAGGCTGGGGAATAAATTATCTCTGGAACACAGGAATGGTACCCCTTCGGTTTCACTCCAGAAGGGCTGTGAAACCCTCTTTTTTCATTGGGCCTAATTGGCATCTCTCTGACTTTTCTGATTGGCTAATAAATTGTAAGTAGGCTTTTAAATTCTGGTTTTATTGGTTTTATGACTGTGGTTTTATTTTTCCTCCATAAGTCACTTGCTGAAACTTCTGACAAGTGGCAAATAAATATTGAACTGTAGGGCAGCCCCTGAGAGTGCCTCTCTGAGTGCCTTTATAATCCTGGTACATAGATGATAACCTCAGGGTGGTGCTTCTTGTTCGTCTTGGAAGTCATGGAGCATGCATGGAATGGAAGCAGTATCTTGGGTATATTGGACTCAGACTGCAAGATTCTGGGACATATCTCATGCCTTTGAATTGAACCTAGAAGGCAATATAGAAGAAGCAGAGATGCTGGATCGGTAGTGTAATGTGCTCCTATTTCCTTGCCCTATTAGAAAGTGGGCTGTAGAGTTCTGCATCTAGAGGAGCTTCTGAACAGTCATCAATGATAACTCAACATAGAGTGTGTTACTGTCAATAAGCTCCCCATAGAGTCTGGTGAAAATACTTTTATTTAACTCTAGAAATCCATATCTTGTGTGATAGTCGTTCCATCTGCTTATTTCTTTTTGTTTTTCCTGGATTACATTACATATTTGGATTACATCTGTGGCAAAAATTCTGTTAGGATTGTACTTCATAAGCACATTATTACAATTTTAAAACATCCTCGGTTTGTTCATAAATTGTTTTGTGGCACCTAAAAGACCTACAAATTTATGATGGCGTTAGCTTTCATGGGCCAGAGTCCAGTTCATCAGATGTATGAGTGTTATTGAGAATTTCAGGTATATATACAGCGTACATGTTTGGAGGGGGGATTGTAAACATTGAGGTAAGAGGAAATGAAATGTATACTCGATGGCCCCTTCCAGCTCTATGATCTAAGTACTCTCTGGGCCAGTTCACGCATATTTAACTCATGATGAGCCATGGCGTATACAGCCGCCATTTTGAATATGCAGTCCCGGATCCTGATAAAACAAACATCCTGGCACTAGGTAAGCCAATTAACATGTATTGTGATTTAAAAAAAAAATAAAAATTATCAAGCCTCCGGAGATAGAATTGAATCTCTTGATGAATTGTAACTCAGCAGTCTCTCACTCTAATCTCCCTTTGAAGTTGCTTTGCTCTACGGTGGCCACTTTAAGGTTAGTGACAGTGTCCTGGAAGGCTGAAGTGCACTCACACTAGTTTTTGCCATTTCTGATGTTAGATTTGTGTCCATTTAATCTTTTCTGTCGAGACTTCCTTGTTTGCCCTATGTAGAATGCAGAAAGGCACTGCTGACCGAAGACGAGCAAGTGAATGGACCCCTGATGTTGCTGATGACATTACTGGGTACTTGTAATAGTATTGCCAGAGTAGATTTGGGGTCAGAGTTGGCATCTGGGTTTGTTTCAGAATTTTGTCCCTATGTTTCTATCCTTGTTATATGACCTGTTGTTGATAGTGAGTAGCTGTTTTAGGCTGGGCAGCAATGCATTTCTGCACTCTACATAGGGCAAACAGGTCACAAGGCTCTCTGTAGTTTGTGGTGCAACAGACTTAAAGTGTTACCCCTCTGGAAATAGTTTTGTTTATGTATTCTTTCCCCCAAATAATGAGTTAATATCTTTTTCTTGGGAGAAAAGATGAAATTAGTAAGCAGAATGGGGATGGACAGACATACTAGCCCTTCTCTAAATCACATCCTGTTACTGAATGAAAACTCGGCTGGAACAGAATGAACCACTGCTGGATATCTCCATAATAAGAGTTCTTTAACTAGTAATTGCACTTGGGGAAATATGGCTTCTATGGCTATAGGTGCATTTCCACTAGTAGTTGGCCACTATTGGTCATAGTAAGGGCAATGTTGTAGGGCAGACATACTTAGAAATGCTGTGGTGAAAAGGTGAAGTAGTGAATTAATGCAGATGTTTGGGTTAATTGTAAGCAGCAAAGCAAAAGTAATAAGAGGGGAAGGGAATTTCTTGTTGTTCAGTCGTTCAGTCGTGTTCGACTCTTCGTGACCCCATGGACCATAGCACGCCAGGCTTTCCTGTCCTGCACTCTCTCCCGGAGTGTGCTCAAGTCCATATTCATTGCATCGGTGATGCTGTCTAGCCATCTCATCCTCTGCCGTCCCCTTCTCCTTTTGCCTTCCATCTTTCCCAGCATCAGGGTCTTTTCCAGGGAGTTTTCTCTTCGCATTAGGTGGTCAAAATATTGGAGCTTCAACTTCAGTATCTGTCCTTCCAATGAGCACTCAGGGTTGATTTCCTTTAGGATGGACTGATTTGACCTCCTTGCAGTTCAGGGGACTCGTAAGAGTCTTCTCCAGCACCACAGTTCAAAAGCATCGATTCTTCGGCGCTCAGCCTTCCTTATAGTCCAGCTCTCACGGCCATACATTGCTACTGGGAAAACCATAGCTTTGATTATACGAACCTTTGTCGGCAAGGTGATGTCTCTGCTTCTTACTATGCTGTCTAGGTTTGCCATAGCTTTCCTCCCAAGGAGCAAGCGTCTTTTAATTTCATGGCTACAGTCACCGTCTGCGGTGATCTTGGAGCTTCCATTTCTTCCCCTTCTATATGCCAAGAAGTGATGGGGCCAGATGCCATGATCTTAGTTCTTTTAATGTTGAGTGTCAAACCAGCTTTTGCACTCTCCACTTTCACCCTCAACAAGAGGCTCTTTAGATCCTCTTCGCTTTCTGCCATTAGGGTGGTATCATCTGCATATCTGAGTTTGTTGATAATTCTCCCGGCAATCTTAATTCCAACCTGTGATTCATCCAACCCGACATTTCTCATGATGTACTCTGCATATAAATTAAATAAGCAGGGCGACAATATACAGCCTTGTCGTACTCCTTTCTCAGTTTTGAACCAATCGGTTGTTCGGAGACTTCACTCTCGAGGATGTCCAGCTCAAGTTCAGTGACCGCACTATCATGGCTATCAGGGACATTCAGATCTTTCCTGTATAGTTCTTCTGTGTATTCTTTCCACCTCTTCTTAATCTCATCTGCCTCTGTTAGGTCCCTGACTTCTTTGTCCTTTATCATGCCCGTCTTTGCACAAAACGTTCCCTTGAGATCTCCGATTTTCTTGAAAAGATCTCTAGTCTTTCCCATTCTATTATTTTCTTTGATTTCTTTGCATTGTTGGTTTAAGAAGGCCTTCTTGTCTCTCCTTGCTCTTCTCTGGAAATCTGCATTCAGTTGTATATATCTTCCCCTTTCTCTCTTGCTTTTCGCTTCCCTTCTTTCTTCAGCGACTTGTAAAGCCTCCTCAGACAGCCACTTTGCTTTCTTGCATTTCTTTTTCTTGGGGATGGATTTCGTTGCTGCCTCCTGAACAGTGTTACGGACCTCCGTCCATAGTTCCTCAGGCACTCTTGTCTATCAGGTCTAATACCTGAAATCTATTCCTCAACTCCACTGTATATTCATAAGGGATATGATTTAGGTCATACCTGAATGGTTTAGTGGTTTTCCCTACGTTCTTCAATTTAAGCTGAAATTTTGCAAGAAGGAGCTCATGATCTGAGCCACAGTCAGCTCCAGGTCTTGTTTTTACTGACTGTATGGAGCTTCTCCATCTTTGGCTGCAAAGTACATAATCCATCTGATTTCGATATTGACCATCTGGTGATGTCCATGTGTAGAGTCGCCTCTTGTGCTATTGGAAAAGAGTGTTTGCTATGATCAGCGTGTTTCTTGGCAAAACTCTATGAGCCTTTGTCCTGCTTCATTTTGTACACCAAGGCCATGCTTGCCTGTTATCCCCGTGATTTCTTGACTTCCTACTTTAGCATTCCAATCCCCTATGATGAAGAGGACATCTTTTTTTGGTGTTAGTTCTAGAAGGCGTTGTAGGTCTTCATAGAACTGATCAACCTCAGCTTCTTCGGCCTCAGTGGTTGGGGCATAGACTTGAATTACTGTGATGTTGAATGGTTTGCCTTGGATTCGTACTGAGATCATTCTGTCGTTTTTGAGATTGTACCCCAGTACTGCTTTTCCCACCCTTTTGTTGACTATGAGTGCTACTCCATTTCTTCTAAAGGATTCTTGCCCAGTAAAACATTGTCAAAAATCATGTATGTGTCTGAGTAGTATATATGACACAGTATCTTAAAGGCTGCAATCCTAAACACACTTACTAGAGAATAATCTCCACTGAAGACATTGGGACTTACTTCTGAGTAAACATGCCGATTTTTGTACTATAAAACAGTCCCAACACTCTTTCGGTCCCTATAGGAGTTCACAATACAAAAACTAAATCAATTACCTGCAGAACTCAGGATACGTTTGTGATGTTTCCAAGATGTGAAAAAATCCTAATCTGGCTAAAGTGAATTATGCATCATAAGGATTCAGTAGGGGATGAAAAAATGGTTTTTAAAACATCATTTGCATCTATGGGTTATCTTGGACAGTCACCAACTCTTGGGCTAACCTACTTCACAGGGTTGTTGTGAGGATAAATTGCAGGGAGGACTATATTTGTCACCCTGAGCTCCTAGAAGGAAAGGTGGGATATAAATAAAATCTCATATTTAACTTTAAGGATACTTTAATACTGAGCAGTATTGTAATACTGAATTTACCTCTGGGTTCAGTATTGATGGGGTTGCCTTTGAGCCTGTTTCAGGGTGAAATGCAGTATTAATTCAGAACTTCAAGTATTCATTTGAGGTCTAGTGAATGAAATTGAAACCTTAATTAGAGTTGATACACGAGATATTTTTCAAAGACTTCATTAATAGCCTTTCAGGAGTTTCAGACTGCAAGAACTCCCAGTTCATATGAAATTGGTATACCTTGTGAATTAAAGCCATTTTGGTCTTCTCATGTTCTCTGTTTTCACCTCAAAGTGGCTCAAAGTTTGCACGTGTAGATTTGCCAGTATTTGAGTACTAATTATTTGTCATGCTAAGCCAGGGGGAGGCAAGAGCTGGAGATGGAGAATATTTCCATCTGTGTGCAGGTTTTACAACTTTTCTTCTGCTTCTAATAGCACTTCCATATTTTATCTTTTCAAGTATTTTTTTTGTGGAGGAGTGGGAAGAAGTAAGTAGTTTGTACAGATAGAGGGGGAGTGGGGAGAAATGCTCTTGTATGGCTTAACTCTGCCCTATTACCTTTCTGATGCTATGGCTAGTTGTCTTGGCCACAATAGCAGTTTGATTCAGCAGCTGTATTTCCCAGCCCAAGTTGGGTTTGTTCCTGCTGAGATGTTTGAACTGTACGACAGATCAGGTGTAGTACCATGACCAACTTAAGATTTTAAACTGAGAAAGAAATCCTATTTGGGGGTAAATTTAAAAATTTAAAATATTTACTGTTATGATGTGCTTAGTAGTTCAGATGGAGAATAGGCCAGGGCAATTATACATCAGCATTGTCCTGAGCAAACTGAGAGCGCACCTGGAGCACTTCAGACAGTGTCTAGCAAACTGTTTTGAGGAAGGTTGATCGCTATTACTGAAATTCAGTAAGAACAATCTCTGATAAGTTTCCGAGAAACCTTTAAAGTTCCCTGAACCACAGTTTGAAAACCTTCATTTTATGCTGCTATTTTCTTGCAGCCTTCCCTGAGAACTGCAACTACCCAGAACTTCTCTCCTCTTCCCTGTTTCTGGCTTTTCATCCTCTGTTCTTGGCATTCATACTTATTGGTTCTACCAACTCTAATGTCTGAGGAAGCTGGACGATAAAGCACTGGTAGTGTCTGCCCAATTGTGTCTGTTTTGACCCACCTAACTTGCCTTGTCTCTGGATCCAAGTGTTCAAGCATGTTAAATCTGTCTTCTCAAATATTTCCCATACATGGCAACAGTTTGGATTCTTGGACTTTGTTAGCACCTTGTAATTAGTCCATTTTACCATTTTCTGCTACAGCCTGCATACAGTCTTCCTTTGGTGACAACTGTTGGGGCAGGTTAATTATCAGAGTTTATAAAGAAAACCCTTTGAGAACCTGAGGAGATCTATACTTGGTCCTGACCCAGCAAATTACTCTGAGCTTTCTATGCCAGGCATGCTTTAAGGAGCTGTTTCTGTAGGATTAGAAACATGGGGGTGTCTTGTAGCTTCCATAGATTGACAGAGATGGATTTTTGCCAATTCTTCCTGGTGAGTTTCAGACCTGTAGTCAAAGGGTGCTGAAGCTCTAGAAAATGTACGCTTGGGAATGAAGGCAGCGCAGCATGTTAACTGTCCCCCAGCATTCAGTATAGGTAGTCCTAATTAATGGGGGACTGCTGCAAAGAGTGAAATATCTTATGGCTGACTCCTGCTGCTGTCCCAGTGGTTTTCAAAGGTAGTTGTGCAGTATTTTCCCTAATAAGATTCTGCAACCTCCATAATGCTAATTCCAAAAATCTCGAATGTGTGAAAAAATATACTGGTCTTTTTAAAAGGGTGTGATTGCAGATTAGACAGATTAGACAAACATTTTAGTTTTGCCTTTTGCATCTTACAACATCTTATCAGCTAGTCATGTTTAAATATTTCCTTTATTATTGGGTCCCAGTTTGGCTTAGTATAGGCTGGAAGCATAAATCTATTAGGCAAAGGCAGAAAGTACTGCATTGATGAGTTCGCTGTGCTACCAGAAAATCGTATACTTTCTCAGACCTAATGTTAAAATGTTGCTAACAGTGATAGTGCACAACTTTTCTTCTAACATGGAGATCATCGCGTGTTTTACTTCTCATGTTCATCCTTCTTAAAGCTAATTATGACCTTGATGTTTAGGGCTTCAGAAAGAGGTTCACTGCAGGTTTGTGCTTCACCTGTTTCACCAATTTCTGTCAAGCCCATGATGATTACAAGAGCTCTCTTGCACTCTTACTGGTTCTTTTATCTTCATGGATGCCTGCGTTCTTCGGAGTTCATAGTGTCTGAGTTCGTACAGCATATATTCAGCTTCACTAGCTAACATGGGGAATTTTAAAGTGTGTGTGTTTGCATGAGTATTTGTATTGAACATCTAAATACATGTCACTTGAGAGGTTGTCTGGATGTATATTCGCTAGTTTTTCAATGCCCAACTTGTAAATTGTGGTGTTAGCAGTGCACTCAGATATTGGCCTATGGCTATTTGCTTGTGTTCATCTTAGTTATTTTGTGACCATGCAGGCAGTCTACATGATTAGTGATAAACATGGGTCTGCAAACCCTCACTGCATCTTTATTGCAGAAAACTGGAGGGTATGTGGTGATTTGCAGGGGAGATGGGGCAGGCACAGTTGGTCACTGAAGCCTCTATTTCCCGGTACCTCCCTCTCTTGATGTGACAATCATGCCTGGGAATCCTGCCTTGCGGAAAAGTGTCTGGTGTCTGGGCACATTCCCCCTGCACTAATGCTTTGCAATAGACAAATGGCAGCTTTGGTTCTTAGACCTATGTTTACTGCTGAAAGTGTAGGTCATCCTCCAGTTGCCTCAAAAGAACACTTTTCATGATAAACATTTGCTTTGAGTGCTCTTGCGCCCAAATAAATTTGATGCTGCTCTTGTCCATTTGTTGACATTTGCAATCTGTGTGTTATATTTAATTTTCTTTACTGCAGTCTATGGACCTTCTCACCATATAAGACCAAGGGGGAAAATAGGAAAAAGTTATATACAGACACCAATATTTTTGTGTGTGTGCTATTATAAATGCAAAGACTTTATCTTATTTCTGACTTTGCTTATACTGCAACTCAAAACTAAAGCTTTACACCTGAGGTCAGGTGATGAATATGTGCACTTGCTGATGGCTATTTGGGTTTAAATCTGAACTGTGATAGCATTGTACATACTCTCAGATAGGCGACTACAGCATTGATGAGATGTAGCTGGCTAATTTACTTTTCAGATCATATTGAGACAGATATGACAGAGGCAATTAATTAACTTTAATTCACAATTGTGTATGGGCAATGCCTGGTGAAATCTATAAAGATGGGGACAGTTTTCTAAAGTAGGATTTCCAGTATTTAGCAAGTGGGGATTCAGTGCCTTGCAGAGTTCATTGTCTTTTCTTATGACTAGCAGAAGCAAAATACATTACACATACTAAAGAAATACAGTGAAAACTTGCTAAATTTGCATAATTGATAAGGTGCGTGATAACTGCAGAATATGCACAGTCTTGACTAGAATGCTGATGACCACAAGGCCAATCTTGGGATGAGAGCAGGTAACGGAGTAAGTTATTTTGCCATGGGAGCAATTTCAATATTTTATGGGTACATGCTTGTGTGGAGAAATGTAATGTGTGGACCAGCAAATCATGGATTCAGTGGAACTGACTTGCTTCACAACATTGCATAATATCTAAATATATTTCTGCAGTCTTCAAGCATTTGAACCAAAGTTATTGCCTCTTAACTAACTTTGGAGTTGTCTAAATAGATGTGGCTTTTAAATAGCAGCTCTTCAAAAAAGATATATTTCTGTAATAAAACATAGGTCACTTTTTGGGAAATACCACTTTCTCATATTTCTTTCTTCACCATTCTTCATGTTTCTTCCAATATCACTTCCTTTCACTATTTTGTGAAAAGGTTTTCTCATTGTTGCTCTGGTTTTCTCTTGCAGGATACCCTTTCTTGCGCGTGAAATCCACTCATTGGCAGAAACTCAGCATGGGTATGAGAGAGTATAAGTATGTGCATTCTGTTCCTCTCTCACACACATTTCCAGTATTCGGAATTTGAGACATAAAGGCCATGGGTAAAAGTACTTACCTTTGTAAACCCAGTCATGTTTGAATTTTGTATTTATGTATGTATGTATTTATTTATTTATTTTAAATAATTTATATACTGCATTATCAACAAGGGCTCCCAGGGCAGTTTTACAAACATGAAAATGGCAATTAAAATATAATAACATAGAACAGTTATTCAAAAACAGCAAATTCAAGCAGCATTGTTTGTATTAGCCTGCCAGCAGTTAGTAGCCTGGGTAGGTGCACTGCTGTTATGCATCAGCCTGCTTGTGCCTAGCACTGTCACATGATAAATGCATTTAAATGTGATATGGCATGCATTAAACAAGCAAGTGCCTTAGCCGTTGTATACTTTAAAATAGCTGATATTAGTGGCGAGCATGCACAAGCGATACTGCCTTCATTGGGAGCCTGCTTTTATTTTATACTAGCAGGATGCCCAACATTATAGGGCATTTATGAAGAGTGGACCTGTATATTGCAAGGATCCCTGGGGGAGAGGGTAATGTGTCTTTGCCACAAATTCATTCCGACTTAAGAAATGGTCTTATATCAGATCAGATTATTGGTCCACCTAGCTCAGTATTGTCTCCTCTGACTGGCAGCATCTCTCCAGGGTCTCAGGCAGAGGTCTTTCCCATCACCTGCTATCTGGTCCTTTATTTTTAACTGGAGATACCAAGGATTGAACTTGGGTCCATCTACATGCAAAGCATCCCACACGCAGGACAGCTTTTTATGCCTATCACAAAGTTAATCCTTCTGACCCATTTGGCGTGCTAGTTCAGTTTCCTAGTGCATGACGAAGAAGGATAGATCCTTTTCAAAGCATGGATCATCTGGCCCTTTCCCACTGGCCATCTTCACACAGAGCTTTTATCCCATTATTGAGATTGGTTACTCTCAGGTGTTTGCAGGTCCTTTAGATGATGTTGTCAACCTCCAGGGTGACTCCCACATTAAATTACCTTTATTACATTTTTGAAAAGATTGAAGATAATGAGCTATCAAATTACTGTGCTTGAGTTCTGCTTGAGTTCGCTCATGAAAAGAGGAAAAGCCGCAATAAGAGGAGCTAGACCACAACGCCATCTAGCGGCTGTATAATGAAACATATGGAAGATTCAGATAAGGGAGGGGGGAGGAAGCACATGTAAAGGGAGCCTGCTATGCTGCTGCATTTAAAACGGAAGCAGAAAGTCCTATTTTAAATGTGAGATTTTAGGCTGGTGTAGAGATGCTCACTGTCTCAACTTTGTCTCAAGCTGTTTTCCTTGATATTCTTTCTTGAGCAATAGGAGTGACTGCAGATAACTCTTATTAGTTTTATTCTGCTGGAAGGCACTGCAGTTACTTCCAAATAATGTTGATGTGGGTGGACTTGCTAAAGTAAAGAGCAGGATTTGGAGGGTGTATGTTGGGGGTGAAAGTACCAGCTGCCAGGAAGCAAGGCCTAGGGCAGGCAGGAGCATTGACAGCAGGTGTTTGAGCTTCAAGGTTAAGACTATTTTTAGGGGGAAGCGGACCAACATAGCATGGCATGGCAATGTGTTTGCGTTTTGAATATTATTTTTGCAAAAGCGATATGCAAAAGAAATATTACATTTGATGGAGCAAAACAGTATTGAGATCTCTTGGCAGAATAACTCCTAGTTGAAATCTTTATGTTCTTATAAATTGGTGAAATGAAAAATAGGTGCATATATTTTTTGTAGAAAATAAGATGCTCTCTTAAATGCAGGATAAATAGAAGCAGGGATTAGGATTTCTGCAATTCAGATGACAACAAACCCAGTGCAGATTTTATCTGATGTATTTTCAGAGACACTTAGGAAGTGCAAGTCTTTGAGCTTCCTTATTACGGAGTTATAGCATTTATATATTAGAAGCTGGGTTTCACATTTTAAGTTGATCGTGTTTTTTTAAGGTACTGCAGTTTATATGCATACTTCTGAAGAGAGATTGTGTTTATGGATCAGTTGAAAGTAACAAATAGTAGATAAGATGTTGTGGTTCCTATGATTCTTGAATTTAAGGACTTGTATTCTAAATTCAAATAGAAACTTTAAAGGATTATTAGATACCTGAGGTCTAATGGAAAGTGAACTTTAGCTAAATGATTACTCACCAAGTGGTAACGATGCATGTAACCACTTGGTAAGCTAATACTTGGTATTGTCCTGCCAAATGATCTGGAATCACTCTCCTGGATTTCTGATCAGGTGCAGAAGTACAGTAAGATTTTAGCACAGGACAGACTATCAGCGTTAGAACTGGCTTACATGCGTGCTGTGATAAGTTCCCATGCTATAAATGATTGTCTGTATTGACAGTCTGAATAGTCGGACTACTATTAAAATTATATTATGTTGGTAACTAGTGACTCTAGCTGTGTAACTGATATAATTTTGAAGTAGGATGTTAAACGAATGCTTTTTAGTTTGATTTTACTGTTCTGGCCTCAGATATATTTTTAAATTGAAACTTAAAAATTAATATTTAAATTGCAATTGACACTTTTTTTGAAAGACTGCCTGCATCTGAACAAAATTTTCACTGGGGAAAACTATTGTTAAAATCATTTATCACTCATGATTATGTAGACCATACTCACCATGCTATTGCAAAAGCAGCCTCACCCAGATCTCTCCAGGGGAAATGCTTGAGTAAATTTTGATAGGCTCTGGTATTCCACCCAAGCTTAGAAAACTTTAGCCAATGCAGATAGGAAAATCTAGACAGGGATGGGCATCTTGTGGCCCTCCAGATGTTTTGGCCTACAACTCCCATCAGCCCTAGCCAGAATAGCCTGTGCTGAGGGATTATGGGAATTGTAAGTCACAAGTTTCCCACCCCTGATCTAGAGAGTGACCTCTCATTGAAAGTAACCTGTTTTGGTTCTTAAGATGTACAATTTCAAGAAAGGGCGTATATGTAGGTGGGCGAAATTGTTGCTTATAACAAGCAAGTTTAGTTCTCTTCCTAAAGAAGTACACCAGCACCCATTATTACAACCTTTTGGGAGTAGAAAGGCTGCATGTTCTAGATAGCGGTCCCCAAATAACAGCTCAGTCGTATGTATGTTTGCTTTGAAGTTCCACTATGTCCAATGGAGCTTACTCCCAGGTAAGTGTGCATACAATTGCAGCCCTAGTGATGGTTTCTATATGCTGGTGCAGTATTTTATGGTACTTAATCACCTTGAATTATTTTGTAAAAGAGGCAGGGTATAAATATCAGAAATAAAATAATTTGCATGAATTCAAGAAGAAGTTGGGCTTCTAAGGTGGGCTTGTAAGATGGTCACATTAGATGTCCTGGGCCACAAATAGCTCCAAGATGTGGTGGACTGGCATAGCTGAGCAAATAACTTTGTGATCAAAGTGGCACTAAAGTTGAATTGACCTCCATGTTGACCACTTCATTCTCTAAACTTGCTTTATAGTAACTGTGGTCTTGTCCCAGGATGGCAAGATTGTATACACAGCAGTTCCTAAACTTGCTTCAATCATTGGTTTGTTCACCTGCTCAGTGGGTATATCCAGAAGCTGAAGTGAGCTAAGGGTCATCAGTTTCTGGGGAAAAGATGTCAGGGTTATTTGAGCGTGGTAGAGAGAAACGGTGATTCATGAATGCAGGACCTGAGACATTTTACTATCTGAGATGGAGCAGCAAATGACACCCTTCCCCATGTCAAGTGCGCAGGACCCAAGGTGAGGCAGGTTATTTTGGCAACTGAGAAAAAATCCCACAAGTACCTCCCCCTCTTCCCTGGCAATAAAAATAAAGTAATAATTTAAACAGCTAACAATTTGCTACCCTTTCATGACACCCCAAATCAGCTGCCTGAAGCGGCCGCCTCACTCTACCTAATGATAGGTCCTTTGAATGATGTAAGAGTCATCAAAAGATTTTGCACAAATACCCTGGAATTTTTGCATGGAGATTATTGTAGTGGGATAACTGTTTTCTACATAACACCACAACAATGAATATTATGTTCCTTTTCTGTGTGGACTGTACAACATATAACATTTTTACCTTAATGTCTTCAAGTTCATAGCTTTCTTGTGTTTAAAAATACTTCTGTTCCAAGTGGATTCCAAAGATAGCTTGGACATGAGGGACTTTTAATCATAGACTGGCTTGTGAACAACATTGAACCACTCATAAGACTGATATGCTTGTGCATATCTGTACAAATAAAGCTAATTT
Source organism: Heloderma suspectum (assembly GCF_057233095.1). NCBI lineage: Eukaryota > Metazoa > Chordata > Lepidosauria > Squamata > Helodermatidae > Heloderma > Heloderma suspectum. Next base: position 174,195,214 of record NC_139461.1, read on the forward strand.
AAGCTGGTTCAGAGTTGTGTGAAGCCACACCTTGTGTTAGCAGTAAGAAAGTTCTTTTGTTTGAATTGGGTAGATGAGAGAGCAGCTGTCTCTCTAGTTGCACATAGAGTTAATTGTTTATGTTCTCACCTTGCAGTGAATTTCGGTTGTGCAGATGCCAGATTTGACTAAAGCTTAGAGATGGGGGTGATGAATGAAGCACTACGGTCATATAATGTTCTTGTTACTAAATTATCATCTCAGACATAGTACATCTTGAATGTGGCAGTTGTAGAAACTGTATGTTTAGGGTTCTTCCACTCTTTCAATAAGAAAAGGGCATTTCTAGATGTAACTTAATAAATAAGATTAAAATACACGCTGTCTGGGTAATAAATATGTAGATAGTTTGTTTCCCTCTGATTAATTTCTGTGTTGTTTTAAAAGGACAATCTATCTTCCTCTTAACAGATTATATTGGAGGGTGGTTGACACATGAGCCTGCAGACAGGTCACTTGAACTTCATTCTGCTTACTTGGATCCATGTCCCTCCTGGCTAGAAGTACCTTGTTGTGGGGGAATGATAGCCTGGGTTCAGAAGAGAATTAATGCCTCCTTGAGGGAGGGAAAACATCCATCTGTTTTCCCTCCCTCAAGTAGCAAAGTGGGTGGTGGCTTGGCCACTCCAGGCTTTCCTGGATGAAACAGATCTTGTAGATCCATCTGGCTTTCTGCCAAGTTCTGGGACTGATACTACTTTGGTTGCCCTCATTGATGACCTTCTCTGGGAAAGAGTGACCTCTCAGTAACGGCCGATGCTACTGACCATGGTATTTTCCTAGATTGCCTGCAGAAGTTGGAGGCACTGCTTTGCAGTGGTTCTGCTCTTATATCACAAATAGATTCTAGAGGTAGTGGTGCTAGGGGGCTATTTATATGACTCTTTGCCAGTTGTGCAGTGGAGCCCACAGGGTTCCATCTTGTCCCCTACTCTTTTTAACGTATTTGTGAAACCTCTGCAAGAGGTTCCCCAAAGATGGGGTAAAGTGTTACCAATATCATGCTAATAGTTCATCTGATCCAAGTATAGTTCCTTGAGCAGAAGTCCTCAAATTAGCTTCCTTTCCAAGCCTCTATCTGTCATCACTATCAGCTCCCTCCCTCTCTTAAAATCCTCATGCATGTGCAGGGTGCTTTAGGGAGAGGCAGGGATTTCTCCCATTCACACTGAAGCAGCATGGGCAAGGCAAGAAATAGCAGGAGTCTCTTCTGCTGTTTGTTCCGTACTTTAGACTCCTGTACTAGTGCGTGAGAACTTGGTCTTTCGTCCAAGCCGACTTGCTATAGGGCTCAAAGGAGAGGTTTGTGTGGAGCTTTGGATGTGATAAGACTCTTTCTCTCCTTTGAACCCTGTAGCAAGCCAGTTTGGGAGAAATACAGTTTTGTCTCACATGATGCAGCTTGGAGAAGAGAAGAAATGGCTGGCGTGACTCCTTCTGCTTCTTTCCTTCTCCAAACTGAAATGCAAAGAGAGTCTATCAGAGGCTGCTAGAGTCCTCTTCACTAGAGGTCTGAGGCACTTGTCCCTGGCTAACTGGTGAGTGGAATTGTTGACACCTCTTCTTGAGTACCTGTCTGGAGTCAGTAATGCACTAGATAAGACAAAGGTGTTTACGCTATGGACTGAGGAACCCTAGAAGCAACCCCATCCAAGAAAGATGAGGCTCATGCCTTTGGAGTACTTTTGAATCTGGCCCAGCTCCAAATTGGTGGTGGTGGCTGGGAATCCGTTCCATCAACTTCAGTTGGTGTGCCAGCTGTGCCTCTTTGTGGATGGCAAGGACTTTCCAATTGTAGTGCATGTCTTGGGAATGTTTTGACTTGACTGCTGAAATGTGCTCTTTGAGACTGATCTTGAAGATAATTCAGAAACTATAGCAGGTCCTGGATGGTAGCCTCTTTCTTCTTGAGGGTTGCCCTAGATAATACATTGTGCTCATTTTATGAGTGTTCCACTGTCTTCCAGATTTTATGTGCAGGGGATGGCTTAGACAGATGAATGTGGGAGAGTTACTGTTGGGGATGGTTGGAAGCAAGAGCTTTTCTTTTTGTTTTGCTGCTTCTGCATTTCCTTAAGCCTGGTGCACAGTGAAATACTGCTCCTTTCTTCACTGGTATTCTTGGTGATGCTCTCTCTCTCTCTTTGTGCGTGTGTGTGTGTGTGTGTGTTAGTGTCACATTGTGCTAGGATTGGGTAGGTGGTCATTAGGAAAAGATTCATGGTTGCTGATAGGAGCTAGTTTGGTAGGAGCTGGTCACAATGGCAGATAACTTCACCAATATTAGTGTGAGCATTAGAGGTGATTATACATCAGTTCCAAACCACTTTCCTATATATTTACTAGACCAGTTCTATTATATTTGATAGAACCAGAGAATTAACTACTTCACAATGCATCATTCTTCTGCAGAATTTTGATCTTTTTTGAAGTCTGTCTTGATAACGCTTATTTCCCCTAAAGTCTGCCTTTCATTATTTGCCTTGGCTAAATATACCCATGTCCACTGAGGTAAAACACCATCCCAAAGTGTGCTTGAACAGTTGGTTCTGCAGCTAAAACAGTCGTGCATACTTCACTGCAAGTTTAAATCTCCTTTTCCCTTGCAAATTGGACTTTTGCAGATCTCTGCATGGAATCATTTTGTTAGCATGCTATGTGACAACTGCAATACATACAGAATTAAAGGTACCATGTAGAATTGCTGGGAAGCATAGCATTCCTTTCAAAACCAACAAAGCAAGTGAGCAGCCAGATGTGTGAGAAGTTGAAAGGGGGATGCTTGCTGATCTAGTGTTCTAGATATGGGAAAATTCAAGGAAGTGGTACTTGAACTTGTCAGACCCACACCAGACTTCCCATCAAAGGGGTAGCTTGATCTTGGAAGTGAAAAGGCCACAAGCTTGTTTCCGCTTTATGTGATCACCTCATCAGGAATAGAGTTTGCGGGAGTAACAATCACAAGGAATGCATCCATAACCCATGGGAACTATGTAGCACAGTTCAGGGTAATACCTTTGTCCTTTGCCTGGGAGACAGATAACCCCTGGAATCTTGTTTCCACATATTTGGCCAGCATGCATATTCGTATTCCAGTGCAAGCACTCTAAATAGATTTGAAATTGGATTAATAACTTTGGTTTGAATTGTGATGGGAACCTTCTTTTTGGCACCAGGGAAGCATCTTGATGAATATATAGATTGTTGCAAGATTGCAAAGCTGATCTTCAGTAGTCTTCAGGGTAGTCTTCAATAGGATGAAAGTTGAGGTCAAGAAATAACTGATCTTGACCTAGAGAAAATATACAATGCGGGTTAGTTTTCTGAGATAACCCAACAAGGAGAAATTAGTGATGATCTCAGTAAGCTGGTCAAATGCATCCTGTTCTGATTACAATTTTGCATATGTGAACTTGATCACCAAATTAATGTGGGAATAAATAATGAGGAAATCCTCAACTGATACATTTCCTTTAGCATGCTAGTAGCATCAAGATACTCCTTCAGAATGAAATTCAGATAAGCTGCACTGAGTCCATAAGAATTGGGCACTTAAGGTCTGAACGTGCTCTGATTTTTACTGAATGAATGTATTTTCATTAATTGTTCTAATATTATTATTGTGTGTTCCACTTGCAGGCAGGCAGAAGTCCTGAAGGCTGACATGACAGGTAATGAGCTATATTTTCATCGCAAAGCTACCAGGAACTTAGGTGGTCTGTTTTCATCAAATGATCTTGTAATGCATACATTTGCTTCCATAAATTTGCTCGCCATGGTGAGTATGGTGCCACCCACTGCTGAGCTGCCATCGTCCCTGCAGCTTTGAAGATGGAGAGGTGGGCAGGGATCATCTGAACAGCTTAACAGGTGGGAGTGGTACATTTTTGACTTGTCCAGCAAGGCCAGCCCCAAACTGTAGACTTCTGGGCATGAAATGTGCATGAACTAGGGTCAGTAAACCCTATTGTTTCCAGCCACTTTTGTGCCTCTGCTACTGGCTGTGCTGCTATCCCAAACTTGGAATCTGCTCCATCTCCTGAACCCAAACAAACAAGAGAAGCAGTGGCTTATCTTGCAAAACTATCCAAGAAAGCTCAGAGCTACGCTAATAATACATTATCCTTATTGTAAAGTATTTGAATCCATCCATTGGTACCTAACTGTTCTACGTAGTCTGCACCCTGAGAAGTTCTAAACCACCCGCTCATGTTATGGGATAACGGTTTTGAGCTGCAGTCTTCACTGATACTTTGTATTTTAGTGACTCTTCCCTTCAGGAGGGGGTGAAATGCAGTTGTAATTATAGCATTAAAAATCATTACCCTTCTTATTACTCAGATTCGAAGCTGGGTCCAGCTGAAGCCTGGACATCCAGACAGGCTTTGCAGGACTTGTACCAGAAAATGCTAGTAACAGATTTGGAGTATGCATTGGACAAAAAAGTGGAACAAGATCTGTAAGTATTCTAACTCAGGTATTTACCGTTTGTCCAAGGGATCCTCAATTGCTTAACCATTTTGGGTAGAATTAATGCCATTTATTAAAGAGACTGCTATCTTTGAATGTGTAAGCTTTAAAAGTCTACTGATCTTGCAGTATTTTCAAGGTATCACTTGGAAAAGTAATCGTGAAGTTTGGCAGAAAATGTGTGATGTGACATATACTTTCCAGTTCTTTTCTTTTTGTATTGCAAGTAGCTGTTAATAATGTGGCACAAAAGCCTAAGATATTATTGAAATGAAAGTATTTATTTTTATTTAAATGACATGTTATATGAAGCTTTTTAATTGAGTAGGTGTCAAGGTTGTAAAAAGACTAAGGCTCTGCACCTGGACTTTCTAATGTATGATATCTATTGAGATTCTAGCACCATTACTATTAAAACTGATAAATCTGATCTGTAGACTTGCTTCTCAGTCAGCTTTCCTGCTTTGAGATATAATTCTCCTTTGCACTTTTCATTTTCTCTGTCATTGATGTTTTCTAAAAATTATTGGTGATTAAGATAATCCAGGAGTACGCCAACTAAAAGTGAAGCACTTTGCGGAGGAGCTGAGGTGCTTTCTAAGTTTCGTGAACTGGAGAAGCTCAGTACTTCAGGTTTGGGTCTTGTAGGCAGAAGGCAAAACTTTAGGAGTTGCCTAGAGGTTTCAACCATTAAGGTTTTTTTAAGGGCACATTTAGGTCTATGATGTGAATTAATGCTACTCAGCACTTGTCTCTGTTGCTGTGTGTGGTGGAATCATATCTCTAGCACTGGATTTTATTAAAACACTAGCAAACTGTCCTTCGTAGTTAGCAGTGTTGGAAGAGGGAGGGAGGGTCTGTATGTTGCACAGATACTTGCTGTAACCCCAGTGAGGGTTACTCTCAGAAGGCTTGGAACCGAGCCATTCCTTATCTTCATTCTCATATCGTCGGGCCCAATTTTGGTCACTCTAGAATCCTGATCAGCAGTTACTTCTATCAAAGGGCCACTTTGAAAAGCAAATCAGGGTAGTGGGTCAGAGTCCCAACCCCTGACACCAAAATCCCCTTTGCCATGAATGCTGTTCATCCATGCCTCTTGTTTGCTTTGGTTGTTCGCAGTTGGAGGGTGGGGATTCGCCCAGGAACTGCTATTTGCTGATCTCTATTCTAGTGTTTATATTTACATAGAGATAAAATCTAGATGCCTAATTTGCTCCACTTCTTCCTTGACAAGAAGATGAACAGAATTCCATAGTGACTGTGTTGAGGTTTCTATTTGTTGAACTCATGTAATAAGCCATAGTGCTGTAGTCAGAGCATTGAAATGGAAAGCAACACTACATAGTACTACTGTCTAATGTTTAATTAGTACAAAGTATGTGCCAGGTATTGAAAGTACTAACTGAGGCTGAGTATGCTTGTTTCTAGTAGAAACATTCTAAATATTTTCACTATAATCTGTATGTGAAAAAAATAGGGAACACAATGCTGTCTCACTAACATGTCTTGATGTTAGTTTTATACTCTGGGTCTGCCAGGCCCCATCATTGCAGGCTTTTAGGAAGGCCCTGAAAACTTACATTTTTTTTTAACTTTCGCCTTCTCCTGATTATGTTTTATAGGACTGGGTTGTAGCTGCAATTGTGTGCTGTAGGTTTTGTCTTAGGCTGGTGTTTGTTGTTTTTTGGAATGTTTGCTGTTTTTATTATTGCATTGGTTTTTATAATGTGAATTTTATTGTTGTATGCCTCCTTGAGAGGGCTCTTGACCTAAAAGTTGATCTAGAAGTATTTTAAATAAATGATTGATTGATTAATAAAAGATTTTAAAGGGTGCAGATGAGGTGATAATCTGAAGAACTGTGATAATGTGCTTATAAAGCACTCTGTGGTGCTTTATGAGTGTCATTAAAAGCAAGAGCGTGCGCACACACACCCCACTCTCACGGAGGCTAGCGTCACTTAGTAAGTCCCTTTTTGTGACACGTGTAGAACAGCGTAAAGCTTCTTTTTCTTTCTTTAGGTGGAATCATGCCTTTAAGAATCAGATCACAACTCTACAGGGTCAAGCAAAAAACCGATCAAATCCAAATCGGAGTGAAGTTCAGGCAAACCTCTCTCTGTTCCTAGAGGCAGCTAGTGGCTTCTACACACAGGTGAGTCAAGGGACACTAAGACCATTGGGTATGGGAACTGCAGAGCTGGTTCAGCATGAAATTGTTCATGCAAAAAAAAAGAATCAGAATTCTGCAACAAAACAAAACACAAACCCTCCAAACACCTGAGAATCTGAAATACCAAAGCTTCGCACATTAATTAAATTAAGATATACTGAACTCAGGTATAAAATGTAGGATTTTAATGCAAAAGTAGGGGTTAGAAGGAAGCTATTTTTCCTTTTGCTTCCTCAAGTTGTTAAATGATTCATAACATCATTTTAACAGCTGTATACAAGATAGCTTACATAAAATCTTCCTCTTATAATGCTAGAACTTGGGGATCACTGAGTGAAGCCAAATTGTTAGAGATTTAGGACAGACAAAAGGAAATACTACTTTACATAGCATATAGTTAAATTTTGCTTCCTCAAGATGTGGTCATGGTTTTAACAGGGGATTAGACAAATTGATGGAGAGTGAACCTACCAGTCATAATGGCTATATGCTATCTCCAGGATAAAAGGCAGCATGCTTCTGAGTACCGGTTGCTGGGGAATAATGGAGGGAGAGGGCTGTCCTTCTTTGGTTTTCCCTCTAAGCATCTGGTTGGCCACTGTGGAAAACAGGATGCTGGACTACATAGGTCTTTATCTGATCCAGAAGGGATTTTGTGTGTATGTATTTATTCCATGTTACTTTTGCTGATGTTCTATTGCAGTATTTCTCTTTTGTAGGGACATTAAGTATCATATGGACATAACTGAAATTTAGTCAGATCATTCGTCTATCTTGCCTAGTGTTGCCTACTCTTAACTGGCAGCATCTCTTCAAGGCCTCAGGTAGAGGTCTTTCTCATCCCTGCAGTCTAACTTTCTTTTATCTGTAGATGCCATGAATTGAACCTGAGACCTTCCTTCAAAGCATATGTTCTTGTTGTTGTTCAGTCGTTCAGTCGTGTCCGACTCTTTGTGACCCCATGGACTATAGCACTCCAGTCCTTCCTGTCCTGCACTCTCTCCCGGAGTGTGCTCAAGTCCATATTCATTGCATCGGTGATGCTGTCTAGCTATCTCATCCTCTGCCGTCCCCTTCTCTTTTTGCCTTCAATCTTTCCGAGCATCAGGGTCTTTTCCATTGAGTTTTCTCTTCGCATTAGGTGGCCAAAATAGTTGAGCTTCAGCTTCATTATCTGTCCTTCCAGTGAGCACTCAGGGTTGATTTCCTTTAGGATGGACTGATTTGACCTCCTTGCAGTCCAGGGGACTCGTAAGAGTCTTCTCCAGCACCACAGTTCGAAAGCATCAATTCTTCGGCACTCAGCCTTCCTTATAGTCCAGCTCTCACAGCCATACGTTGCTACTGGGAAAACCATAGCTTTGATTATACGAACCTTTGTCGGCAAGGTGATGTCTCTGCTTCTTACTATGCTGTCTAGGTTTGCCATAGCTTTCCTCCCAAGGAGCAAGCGTCTTTTAATTTCATGGCTACAGTCACCGTCTGTGGTGATCTTGGAGCCCAAGAAAATAAAACCTGTCACTGCTTCCATTTCTTCCCCTTCTATATGCCAGGAAGTGATGGGGCCAGATGCCATGATCTTAGTTCTTTTTGAGTTTCAAGCCAGCTTTTGCACTCTCCACTTTCACCCTCAACAAGAGGCTCTTTAGATCCTCTTTGCTTTCTGCCATTAGGGTGGTATCGTCTGCGTATCTGAGGTTGTTGATAATTCTCCCGGCAATTTTAATTCCGACCTGTGATTCATCCAACCCGGCGTTTCTCATGATGTACTCTGCATATAAGTTAAATAAGCAGGGCAACAATATGCAGCCTTGTCGTACTCCTTTCCCAATTTTGAACCAATCGGTTGTTCCATGTCTCGTTCTTACTGTTGCTTCTGGACCCTTGTACAGGTTTCTCAGAAGACCGGTAAGGTGGTCTGGTACCCCCATCTCTTTCAGAATTTGCCACAGTTTGTTGTGATCCACACAATCAAAGGCTTTAGTGTAGTCAATGAGGCAGAAATAGATGTTTTTCTGGAATTCTTTCTCCATGATCCAGCGAATGTTGGCAATTTGATCTCTAGTTCCTCTGCCTCTTCGAAACCCAGCTTGTACTTCCGGTAGTTCTCGGTTCACATACTGCTGAAGCCTCGCTTGTAGGATTTTGAGCATAACCTTGCTGGCATGTGAAATGAGCGCAATTGTACGGTAGTTTGAACACTCTTTGGCATTGCCCTTCTTTGGAATTGGAATGTAAACTGGCCTTTTCCAGTCTTGTGGCCATTGTTGAGTGTTCCAAATTTGTTGGCATATTGAGTGCAGCACTTTAACAGCATCATCCTTTAGGATCTTAAATAGCTCAGCTGGAATACTGTCATCTCTGCTAGCTTTGTTGTTAGTAATGCTTCCTAAGGCCCACTTGACTTCACTCTCTAGGATGTCCAGCTCAAGTTCAGTGACAGCACTGTCATGGCTATCAGAGACATTAAGATCTTTCCTGTATAGTTCTTCTGTGTATTCTTTCCACCTCTTCTTAATCTCATCTGCTTCTGTTAGGTCCCTGCCGTCTTTGTCCTTTATCATGCCCGTCTTTGCACAAAACGTTCCCTTGAGATCTCTGATTTTCTTGAAGAGATCTCTAGTCTTTCCCATTCTATTGTTTTCTTCGATTTCTTTGCGTTGTTCATTTAAGAAGGCCTTCTTGTCTCTCCTTGCTCTTCTCTGGAAATCTGCATTCAGTTGGGTATATCTTCCCCTTTCTCCCTTGCTTTTCGCTTCCCTTCTTTCCTCAGCCACTTGTAAAGCCTCCTCAGACAGCCACTTTGCTTTCTTTCATTTCTTTTTCTTGGGGATGGATTGAGTTGCTGCCTCCTGAACAATGTTACGTACCTCTGTCCATAGTTTCTCAGGCACTCTGTCTATAAGGTCTAATCCCTTAAATCTATTCCTCACCTCCACTGTATATGCATAAGGGATATGATTTAGGTCATACCTGAATGGTTTAGTGGTTTTCCCTATGTTCTTCAATTTAAGCCGAAATTTTGCAATAAGATCTGAGCCACAGTCAGCTCCAGGACTTGTTTTTACTGACTGTATAGAGCTTCTCCATCTTTGGCTGCAAAGGACATAATCAATCTGATTTCGATATTGACCATCTGGTGATGTCCATGTGTAGAGTCTCCTCTTGTGCTGCTGGAAAAGAGTGTTGGCTATGATCAGCGTGTTCTCTTGGCAAAACTCTTATTAGCCTTTGTCCTGCTTCATTTTGTACACCAAGGCCATGCTTGCCTGTTATCCCCGTGATTTCTTGACTTCCTACTTTAGCATTCCAATCCCCTATGATGAAGAGGACATCTTTTTTTGGTGTTAGTTCTAGAAGGTGTTGTAGGTCTTCATAGAACCGATCGACCTCAGCTTCTTCGGCCTCAGTGGTTGGGGCATAGACTTGAATTACTGTGATGTTGAATGGTTAGCTTTGGATTCGTACTGAGACCATTCTATCATTTTTGAGATTGTACCCCAGTACTGCTTTCCCCCCCCTTTTGTTGACTATGAGTGGTACTCCATTTCCTCTACGGGATTCTTGCCCACAGTAGTAGATATAATGGTCACCTGAATTAAATTCGCCCATGCCTGTCCATTTTAGTTCGCTGATTCTCAAGATGTCGATGTTCAATCTTGCCATCTCATGCTTGACCACCTCCAGCTTACCTTGATTCATTGATCTGACATTCCAGGTTCCTAAACAATATTGTTCTTTACAGCATCAGACTTTCTTTTCACCGCCAGACACATCCACAGCTGAGTGTCCTTTCGGCTTTGGCCCAGCCGCTTCACTCTTTCTGGCGCTACTTGGAAATTCCCTCTGCTCTTCCCCAGTAGTATGTTGGACACCTTCCGACCTGAGGGGCTCATCTTCTGGTGTCATATCTTTTAGCCTTGTGAAATGTTCCATGGGGTTTTCTTGGCAAGAATACTGGAGTGGGTTGCCATTTCCTTCTCCAGTGGACCACATTTTGTCAGAACTCTCCGCCATGACCTGTCCGTCTTGGGTTGCCCTGCATGGTATAGCTTATGGCTTCACTGAGTTACGCAAGCCCCTTCGCCTCAACAAGGCAGTGATCCATGAAGGGGAAGCATATGTTCCACTGCTAAGCTAAAACCTCCCCCTTAATTTTAGCTGAGAAGAGGTGAAATAAGTCTAGAATGATTCTTCTTACGCAGAAGCTCTCTTTTTGTTCAAGGAGATGGAAGATTATAAAGGGGAAGCACTTAAGCAAAACTTGATTTATCTCAAGATTTGTTTGGAATGGAAAACACCCAAGGATAGCACATAAAATGTTCTGTAAAAAAGAAGATAAAGGTGGTATGAGCTTACCAGATGTAAGTGTTTATTAGCGTGAGTGCATGATCGCGTCAGTGAGTGAATTGTTTTCTCCAGGGAAAGATACTGATGCTAGTAGAAGGTGTTAAATCATAATGTAGTTAGTTCAGTGTGGTTTGAGAAGAGATCCTGGAGACCTAAATTGTCTAAAGTTAAGTCAGTTCAAGCCACCCTTGAAATATGGGATAAATATAAAGCTAAATTGAGTCCTGGATTATCCCCTTTAACTTGTGTTTGGCGTGATGAACAAGAGAGTACTGTAAGAGAACAGCTGATACTTCCTTTTGGATAAACTTTGAAATGACCTCTATTAAGAACAAGTTTAATATTGAAGTATTTTGACCTTGAAAGAAATTGGTGAGCTTTAGGTGGAAAAGCCCCCACCCGTTTTAATTTTCAATTCAGGCATGTTAGGGCTGTAATTAGGAAATATGAGGACCTGAAACAAGAGACCCCATTTGAATTAGAAATATCAAAGGATGTACATCAAGATTTTATTAATAAAATGCATCAAATATATAAGATGGAAATTACCATTTTAAGTAAAAATCAGAGAGAGATACAGTATAGCTCAACCTATTTTACAGAATGAATGAGTGTGGATTTGGAAAAATGTTCCATTTAGGTTGATTTCAGCTGACCTAAAAGAAGGTTTTTACAAAGCTCAATAATGCTGCTATCTTCGCCCTCATAGGATATCTTTAATTTGTAATACAGGACACAATGTGCATTGGCGATGTTCTGCATCACCTGCTGATTTGTTTTATATATCTTGTATATGTCATATATGCAGTTATTAATCAATTTTGGAGAGAAGTTATGAGGATAACTGAAGAAATTATGGTCTGCTCTTTACTGGTAGATCCCAAAGTGGTTATACTATGCTGTTTGAAGAATATTGTGCCAGAATCCGATTTAGAGTTAGTAATGAATTTACTAACAAGATTTGTATGGCCAATCACAAAGGGAATAAGTAATGCTCCTCTTTTAGATTGGTATTTAAAGATACCGCATATTGTAGTCATGTCTAAGATTAATTATTTGAGAAACTAAAGGGAAGTTAATACTGAGGGCTTTATGAGAAAGCGGATTTTGTTTGTTGCATAACAGAAAAGTAACTTTCAGGATGCCATTCAGTCTCTTGTATATTTTATCTTCGTGAATAACTGTGAATTTCATATGAATAATTCATAGTGTAAAGAATTTAGGAATTATGCATATTAAAGTTGTATGGTTTGTATATTTTGTATATTTAATTTTTTTTTAAAAAGCAGCATAATGCTAAAGGTTGACCAGTACTGACAGGCTTTCATTGAGAATATGAATCTGAAAAACTGGCTCCTGTATGTGATATAGCTACTAAATGTATTTGATCATTTCTAATTCCAGCTACTGCAGGAGCTGTGCACAGTGTTTAATGTAGATTTGCCCTGTCGTGTGAAGTCCTCCCAACTGGGAATTATCAGCAATAAACAGACACACACCAGCGCCATCGTGAAGCCACAATCTAGCTCTTGCTCGTATATATGCCAGCACTGCCTTGTCCACCTTGGAGACATTGGTGAGTAGTAGAACCAGGCAGAGTGCTGTATACTATCACCTGCAAGGGTAAGGCATGTACAAGCTGTGCACTCTTAGGGGAGGGGGTTGGAAAAATAGTCTGTGGCAACAGTGGTAGGCCATGTGAGGGAAAGTATTTTATGGCCTCTTGACAATGAGAAATAGGAGTTCTAGGCAATTGAGCTAGAGGTGGGCCTATCGTTAGGCAGCGTGAACCGCTCATCTTAGCTGCCAGGTTCTGGGATGCCGTTAAAGGGCAGCAAATGGTCAGTTATGTACTTTTTGCAACTCTGGGCACCATTTGGGTTTTCTGCCAGTTATCTTAAAATCGTAGGCCATCCACTGAAGGAACAGAGTGCAAGCGGTCTTCATCAGGCCTATTCTCTCACTGAATGTTTGACTTGTACCATCCTCTGTGGGAGGTTTGTACAAAAGGGATTGTGGTAGAAAATTGACAACCAGTGGCTTTTTGGACAGAAAGAAATAGCAGTGTTCATGTGGAGTGTTAAGGGCAATATGCGGTTGTAGTCTTGAGAAGGAAAAAGTGAATAAGAGCAGAAGAATTACTGGGCTGGAGCAGACCAAGTACCGTCAGTTCAGTACTCTACTCCTAATTGCAGCCAACCCAAAGCCTTCTGCAAGATATTGAGGACCATCCCTGTTTGTCCCCAGCATGGGGTTTTTGTCTTTAGTTTCATATCCTGACTTTGTAAAGCTCCAGTTGTGTAGATGTTATTATGTATCAAGAGTCTTCTGTGGACTATTGCTATCATCCACAAATTCTAATTATTTTAGAAATGGTGAGACTAGTAAGCTAGTGTTCTATTTATTAAAAAATCCTTCTTGGTTTTTCAGCTCGCTACAGAAATCAGACCAGTCAGGCTGAGTCCTACTATAGGCATGCAGCTCAACTTGTCCCCTCCAATGGTAAGTTTGTGGAATGCAATCCATGTGCTTGAGTTTGCCAGTTTCTGATCAGTGCTGTGCTGCACAATCCTATGTGTGTTTACTCAGAAGTACGATTCACTATGTTCAACAGGGCTTACTTCCCAGTTAGTATAGCCTTGAACACTTACATTCCTCAGTTGCTCTCTCTTTCAGATACAGACAAAGGTATCTAATATGAAGTAGTTAGACAAAAGTTATCACTGCTGAGAATTTTATATAGATAAGATGTCAAATAATTCCTTGAGGTTCACATGCTACTTTTAATAGTGACCTACAGAATGCTGGTTTAAAATCCTATTGGAATGGCATTTTCACATCCCATTTCCATCATTTGAAAATATCTATACATCTTTATCTTTATAAAGGAAACTGTTTAAATGACTCATTGTGGTGCAGTGCAAAACTGGCTAACTGACCCCCGTGGAAGGAAGATGTAATATAGCATATTTGTTTTTTGGTAATTAGCAGCAGACAGAGCTAAGGCAGTCATACTTCATATCAGCTGGCTATTTATTTTTTATTTAATTTCTCTCTGCTTTCATCCAGAAGGATCTCTGTGGCGGTTTACATAAAATACAATTAAACTATCCATTAAAACCATCTCCGTATTTCCTTCCTCTTCTAGAAACTGCTTTCCTTCCATTGCCTCCAAACACCTCCATCTTCAGTTTTCCTATTTGGACTTTTTCTTCTCATCTCCCCCCACCCCCCAGTGTTCACCCTTTCTTGAAACACATATAGAATCCCCTCCTCCACCTATGTGAACCCCCGTGACAGCTGGAGCAGGCTCAACCTGTTAATTGCAAATCCCTTTCCTACAGGCGATAAGAACACCAGTGAGCCAAGCTTTGTACCAACCAGCTTTGCTACATGAGGTTTGGCATGCCATCAGTTGACTGCTTATTATTAATAGTGATCAAATATTGTTAGATATTCCAGCAAACCAAGAGAGTAACTCTGTAGGTGATGGCTTACATTTCTATTTCATTATGGTGTCATTTGTGAGCAATGGCAGGAGGAGGGAAGGTTGTCTGGCCCCTAACCCCGGTGGCCGTCGGGGCAAACCTAGCAGCATAACAAAGCTTCTCCTACTGGGTACCTGAGATAATTGCAGTCATCTCTGAACAGGAACACAAAACAGCATCTGTAGCAAAGGTGACTACCTAGGGAACTATCAAAAACTATGTTGCTTACATCAGCAACCTGGGAGTACTCCCTCCATGTGATGTGTGTTTAATAACTCTTGCCATTTTTTTAAAAAAATTAACTGTAGCATGCCCTGATGTTTCAAAACAAAAGCCAAAGAGGGAAACTGTTCATTGAATTGTTCACTTTTATTTAAAAAAAAAACTTAGCTAACATTGTTAAAAGCTATAATTCAGTACAATGTATTTAAAAGTTAATTTCCTTTTTTTGCAATAAGTTAACGAGTGTATTATTGTAATTACCATAAATGTCAGACCTGTTGGTGATTAAAGTTTTTCTTTTACTAATGCTTTAGAAAATCTAGACCAGCCAAATACCTCGGCCTGTGTACATGGCACCCACAGCTTACAACACTGGATATTTTGGGAGGACATGCTATGCCAGTTTAGAAGGAATCCTTGTTTATAGGAGGTGGAATCAGAGATGTAGATTATTGGCAAATTCTGTAGCTCAGGAATGTTGGGCAAGATAGGAAATACAAATTTTAGTTCTTTTGCCAACTTCAAGGTGATGATGCTTACTCTTAAAGCCCTTCACAGCCTGGGATCTGCATACTTTGGATACTTCCTCTCATTATGTGAGCCTCCGTGGCAGCTATGGTCAGGTGGTTGGGCCCTGCTTCCAGTGTCTTTGTTACCTGAGGTAAGAACATCAGCTGTGAGGAGCAAGGCCTTCACTGCTGTTGCTCTCAGGCTTTGGAATACACTCTCAAATAACCACTGTTATGGTGGTGGGTGTTTTTAAAATGTTTTTGATATTGTAAGCTACCTTGAGCTGAGGAAAGGCAGGATAATATAATTTTAAATAAAATAAACACATTTAGGTTGAAAGTAGTAAATATATCTGGTTTTTGAACCAACAGAGGTAAGCAAAGGTAGATGTTGTCTATAATGTAGGAAGTCAACTGGACTGTACTTGTAGAAATCTTGAGCTCCAGAAGTTTTTTTTTCCTTTTCTTTTTTTCTTCTGCTTTAGGTCAGCCTTACAATCAGTTGGCTATCTTAGCATCCTCCAAAGGAGACCACCTGACCACCATTTTCTACTACTGTAGAAGCATTGCTGTGAAGTTCCCTTTTCCAGCTGCCTCTACTAACCTACAAAAAGCACTTTCTAAAGCACTGGAAAGGTGAGTCTGATATGTTCTGGCAGTGAGTAGTCATTTATAAGATTTAGGGCACGGTTGGGGCCACATTATAGATCTTTCCTCCTCAAGGCTGCACCACAAAGAACATCATTTACACATAAGTAATTTCCTTTCCCCTGTGCCTCTTACAGTCTAGAAGTAGCAACAAAACTTATATTTTTGCCTGTGATTGTAAATTAGCTACTCACATGGGAAGTGCCAATGATTTAAATGACTTAATTTATTTACATCCAGGTATGTTCAGGGCAGGGCCTTGGTATATATGTGCATATGCGTGTATCTTTCACAGTTACTCACTGATAGGGTCAAATGAATGTCCAGGAATGGGATCAGGAACGTTGGGTTCCACTTCAGTCACATTCTTTTGATATGGTCTAGACCAGAAATGGCTGACTGGTGGTCTGTGGGCTGGATGTGGCTCCTAAAGCAATTCTATCAGACCCATGGCTGTCCTATAAAATGTTTCAAAGTCGTAAGAAACAGTATTCCATGCTGCAGTGTTACTACTACTTTTTCGATTTTGTATATAATGTGTAAAAGTACATACTTGTCTAAATATACTTTCTGTTAGATGGAGACAATTTTTATTACTATTCCTGGATTATTGTCTGAAGAATATAGGACTTGCGATTACAGAAGCTGGCTGTCCCTGTAATCCAAATGATCCTACTTATCTGAGAGATTCTAAATGGCGATATAACCTGTAATCCAAATGATCCTACTAAACTGAGAGATTCTAAATGTCAATATAACCTAATGTCAATATAACCTATCTTCAAGGGATTTGTCTTGGGAGGAGTTGTCAACCACAGCCACTGTCTCTTCTGTTTCACACATGCTAAATGCCTGAAAGAAGAAACTAGTCAGCAGTACATTTTTGTATAGTAAAGAGCATTTTTGCCTGCCTTGTATATCTGTTCACAAACACTGAAATACAGTTTTTACCTTCTGATTGCAGTCGTGATGAGGTGAAGACCCAGTGGGGAGTGTCTGATTTCATTAAGGCATTTATAAAATTCCATGGCCATGTGTATCTGAGTAAGAGCTTGGAGAAACTGAATCCTCTTCGTGAGAAATTAGAGGAGCAATTCAAGGTTGGTTTGACAGAGTGTGCTCTGCTTTCCCTGTATAGCCAACATCCATGTGGGGATTGGTACTCTGTTCCCTTGTTAAAGGAACACAGATAAGTGCCTTTAGGAGCTCCTTCTCCTATTCACCCCCTCCCCCCAATCTTTTAAAGATCTATTGAGGATGCCTTGCTCCATATTTCTTTCTTTATTGAGAAATGATTGATATGATCATGGAGAAGGACCTTCTCTCTGATAGCATCTACTTTGTGGAGCATCCCACGCAGGGAGATCTAGCAAGAGACTTCTTTAATTTCTTTCTACTGACAGATAAAGATCCATTTTTTTCCTGCAAGCTTTTCAAACAGCTGGTTGAATTGAGGCTGTTTTGGTCTGACCTGCTTTTTCTTATCGCTTACTTTTTAATTCATTTTAGAGTGTATAGGTTTTGTTACGTTGCAGTAACGTGTGTCACCTTGAGTAAAGGATTCCTCTACAAAGACAATTTAATACATTTTAATTATGATACTGATAAATAATACAACAAGCACATAAGCCAAAGGGGAGCATGTGTTTGTTTTTTAAAAGGAAGCACATGAATGTGTACTAACCCACACTGAGTCTTTGTGGTAGGGCTTGTGATAGGTGTCCTAAGCTGCTTGGAGGAAGGGTTGGAATTCAATGAGATAGATAAATAAATAAAATACAGTGTACACATGGTGCATTCCTGGTCTTAGTGCAATTATACAGCATCAACCCCTTCATGGATCACTGCCTTGTTGTGGCGAAGGGGCTTGCGTAACTCAGTGAAGCCATAAGCTATGCCGTGCAGGGCCACCCAAGACGGACAGGTCATGGCAGAGAGTTCTGACAAAATGTGGTCCACTGGAGAAGGAAATGGCAACCCACTCCAGTATTCTTGCCAAGAAAACCCCATGGAACGTATCACAAGGCTAAAAGAGATGACGCCGGAAGATGAGACCCTCAGGTCGGAAGGTGTCCAATATGCTACTGGGGAAGAGCAGAGGGTATTTCCAAGTAGCGTCAGAAAGAGTGAAGCGGCTGGGCCAAAGCCGAAAGGACACTCAGCTGTGGATGTGTCTGGTGGTGAAAAGAAAATCCGATGCTGTAAAGAACAATATTGTTTAGGAACCTGGAATGTCAGATCAATGAATCAAGGTAAGCTGGAGGTGGTCAAACATGAGATGGCAAGATTGAACATTGACATCTTGGGAATCAGCGAACTCAAATGGACAGGCATGGGCGAATTTAATTCAGGTGACCATCATATCTACTATTGTGGGCAAGAATCCCTTAGAAGAAATGGAGTAGCACTCATAGTCAACAAAAGGGTGGGAAAAGCAGTACTGGGGTACAATCTGAAAAATGATAGAATGATCTCAGTACGAATCCAAGGCAAACCATTCAACATCACAGTAATTCAAGTCTATGCCCCAACCACTGAGGCCGAAGAAGCTGAGGTCGATCGGTTCTATGAAGACCTACAACACCTTCTAGAACTAACACCAAAAAAAGATGTCCTCTTCATCATAGGGGATTGGAATGCTAAAGTAGGAAGTCAAGAAATCACCGGGATAACAGGCAGGCATGGCCTTGGTGTACAAAATGAAGCAGGACAAAAGCTAATAGAGTTTTGCCAAGAGAACATGCTGATCATAGCAAACACTCTTTTCCAACAGCACAAGAGGCGACTCTACACATGGACGTCACCAGATGCTCAATATCGAAATCAGATGGATTATGTCCTTTGCAGCCAAAGATGGAGAAGCTCCATACAGTCAGTAAAAACAAGACCTGGAGCTGACTGTGGCTCAGATCATGAGCTGCTTCTTGCAAAATTTCGGCTTAAATTGAAGAACGTCGGGAAAACCACTAAACCGTTCAGGTATGACCTAAATCATATCCCTGATGAATATACAGTGGAGGTGAGGAATAGATTTCAGGGATTAGACCTGATAGACAGAGTGCCTGAGGAACTATGGACGGAGGTCCGTAACATTGTTCAGGAGGCAGCAACGAAATCCATCCCAAAGAAAAAGAAATGCAAGAAAGCCAAGTGGCTGTCTGATGAGGCTTTACAAGTAGCTCACGAAAGAAGGGAAGTGAAAAGTAAGGGAGAAAGGGGAAGATATACCCAACTGAATGCAGAGTTCCAGAGAATAGCAAGGAGAGACAAGAAGGCCTTCTTAAATGAACAATGCAAAGAAATCGAGGAAAACAACAGAATGGGAAAGACTAGAGATCTCTTCAAGAAAATTGGAGATCTCAAGGGAACGTTTTGTGCAAAGACGGGCATGATAAAGGACAAAGAAGGCAGGGACCTAACAGAAGCAGATGAGATTAAGAAGAGGTGGCAAGAATACACAGAAGAACTATACAGGAAAGATCTGAATGTCCCTGATAGCCATGATAGTGCGGTCACTGAACTTGAGCCGGACATCCTAGAGAGTGAAGTCAAGTGGGCCTTAGGAAGCATTAGTAACAACAAAGCTAGTGGAGATGACAGTATTCCAGCCGAGCTATTTAAAATCCTAAAAGATGATGCTGTTAAAGTGCTGCATTCAATATGCCAACAAATCTGGAACACTCAACAGTGGCCACAAGACTGGAAAAGGTCAGTTTACATTCCAATTCCAAAGAAGGGCAACGCCAAAGAGTGTTCAAACTACCGCACAATTGCGCTCATTTCACATGCCAGCAAGGTGATGCTCAAAATCCTACAAGCTAGGCTTCAGCAGTATGTGAACCGAGAACTACCGTAAGTACAAGCTGGGTTTAGAAGAGGCAGAGGAACTAGAGATCAAATCGCCAACATTCGCTGCATCATGGAGAAAGCAAGAGAATTCCAGAAAAACGTCTATTTCTGCTTCATTGACTACGCTAAAGCCTTTGATTGTGTGGATCACAACAAACTGTGGCAAATTCTTAAAGTGATGGGAGTACCAGACCACCTTACCTGTCTCCTGAGAAACCTGTATGAGGGTCAAGAAGCAACAGTCAGAACCAGAGATGGAACAACCGATTGGTTCAAAATTGGGAAAGGAGTACGACAAGGCTGCATATTGTCACCCTGCTTATTTAACTTATATGCAGAGTACATCATGAGAAATGCCGGGTTGGATGAATCAGAGGTCGGAATTAAGATTGCTGGGAGAATTATCAACAACCTCCGATATGCAGACGATACCACCCTAATGGCAGAAAGCGAAGAGGATCTCAAGAGCCTCTTGTTGAGGGTGAAAGAGGAGAGTGCAAAAGCTGGTTTGAAACTCAACATTAAAAAAACGAAGATCATGGCATCTGGCCCCATCACTTCCTGGCATATAGAAGGGGAAGAAATGGAAGCAGTGACAGATTTTACTTTCTTGGGCTCCAAGATCACCGCAGACGGTGACTGTAGCCCTGAAATTAAAAGACGCTTGCTCCTTGGGAGGAAAGCTATGGCCAACCTAGACAGCATAGTAAGAAGCAGAGACATCACCTTGCCGACAAAGGTCCGTCTAATCAAAGCTATGGTTTTCCCAGTAGTAATGTATGGCTGTGAGAGCTGGACTATAAGGAAGGCTGAGCGCCGAAGAATTGATGCTTTCGAACTGTGGTGCTGGAGAAGACTCTTACGAGTCCCCTGGACTGCAAGGAGGTCAAATCAGTCCATCCTAAAGGAAATCAACCCTGAGTGCTCATTGGAAGGACAGATAATGAAGCTGAAGCTCCAATATTTTGGCCACCTAATGCGAAGAGAAAACTCCCTGGAAAAGACCCTGATGCTGGGAAAGACTGAAGGCAAAAGGAGAAGGGGACGGCAGAGGATGAGATGGCTAGATAGCATCACGGATGCAATGAATATGAACTTGAGCACGCTCCGGGAGAGAGCGCAGGACAGGAAGGCCTGGCGTGCTATGGTCCATGGGGTCACGAAGAGTCGGACACGACTGAACGACTGAACAACAACAATACAGCATCAATGCTCTGTTTAGCCTGGATTAGAGGTTAGGAAGAGCTTTGCAACACTACCGTAACATAGTGATGCTGTCACAGGAGAGCAGCTTGCATAACCATGACTTTACAGCAAGGCTGTTTGATGGGGAACAAGGGGTTAAACTAGAGGAGCTTGACATTTTTCCATAAGCTGTAGTCTAGACTATTGGCAGGAGAAAGTGCGTTGCCACCTTCTCCATAAGTGAAAAATTAGAAGCTAGCATCTATGCCTGTTATGATTGGTGGGTATATGTGGAGGGTGGATTTGTATATTGCAAGGACTTCTGGGGGTGGTGTGTTCGTGTGTGTGTGTGAAGTGAATCTCTGCATGCTCTCTTAGATATGTGTTGCATTCCCGATGTGGATCCCTGTCTGTGAGGGTTGGGCCATACAAAGCTAGGCGGTAGACAGCAGGGTTTGCCAGTACCACAACAGTATCCCCAGCTGCAGTGCTTTCCCCCATATAAGTGAGTGGCTGCCATTCACTCATATGAGAAAAAGTAAAGAGATAGAATGAAAGGCATAATTGGGGCAAGGCTAAACCTGCTGCCAGTGAGCTTAGTCACCAAGAATCAAGCCTGTTTCTGTATGCATAGCCCCTTCCTGAATTCTGTTTCTTGGCCATGCTGGAGTGTGACCAAGTGTTGACTGCTGGGTGTAAAATATATGGATGCTGCATAGTATGCAACTCCCTTGCTGAGGGAATTGTACTGGCTGCTTATTTGCTACCGGGCCAGGTTTAAGGTTCTAGTGCTACTGTACAAAGCCCTAAACAGCTTGGGACCAGGATACCTGAGAGAGCGAGCGCCTTCTCTCTTATCAACCTGCCTGGTCACTGAGGTCATCAGAGGGTATGGTCCTGGTGGTTCCACATGGATCCATGGCCTGATTAGAGTCCACCAGGAAAAGAGTCTTCAGTGTGGTGGCCTCCTCCCTGTGAAATTCTCTACCTTTGGAGGTCAGGCAAGCACCAACATTGTGTTGCTGAAATAACATTGTTATTTCAAGAAGCTTTCCTCAAGTGACCAGCCGTGGTTTATCAAACTTGGTTTTATCAGAATTTTGTCTCTTTTTAAACAATTGCAAATTGAATATGAACTTGAGCATGCTCCGGGAGAGAGCACAGGACAGGAAGGCCTGGCGTGCTATGGTCCATGGGGTCACGAAGAGTCGGACACGACTGAACGACTGAACAACAACAACAAAATTATATCAACATGGTGTTTTTATTCTTTATCCTGTCTGCTGTTCACTGCTCTGAAGTCTTTGGATGTGGAGCAGTATTCAAATACTGCAAATAAAATACATAAATACAAAAAAAATAGAAGTTGCCAGTCAGATTGAGCTATTCAAAGTTACATATTTTGGAAAGGTTCCAGCGTATGTGCTTCCTTTTTGTTACAGAGGCTGCTGTTCCAGAAAACCTTTAATTCTCAGCAGCTAGTCCACATTACTGTCATCAACCTGTTTCAGTTGCATCACTTACGAGACTTTAGCAATGAGACTGAACAGCACAGTTACAGTCAGGATGAGCAGCTCTGCTGGACACAGTTGCTGGCACTTTTCAGTAAGTACTAAAATCAACTGATCTTGAAACAAAGCTTGTATTTTAGGGTAGCCAAGTCTGCTGGACAGTGAGATGTTCTAGCCAGGTGGTGGGCAAAACTTTGCACAGGTTGATTGCTATCCATTTTTTCGTGGGCCACATGAAGAGGAGTTGCTGCTGGTGCTGCTTTTCCAGCCACTGTAAATTAGGAGGCAACACTAACCGTGGCATAACTTCCGAGGCGGAAGACTCAAATAGTTACTCCTGCATGGGAGAAAAGGTTTAGCTGGGGATGGGGATTACTCTCCCACTGCAACTTAGTGTCTGGATGGTCCACTGTATTGCCACTGACAGTGTGTCTGGCTTCTTGGCTCCCACTCTGTAGCTGCAGCCTGCTGTGAAGTCATCTGCAAGGGCCGCCATGGGATGTCAACCTGAAGAGGGGAAAGCTGGGGTGCTATGGATTTGTTCATCACACAAGCCCTACTCGGACATTCAAGCGCACGTAATGCAAATCATGTGAGGGGAGAGAGCACAGGCCCTGCCCCCTCCGTTGAGTCCTTGCCGCACCTTCCACACATTGGAAGGGGGGCTTGTGTGTAGGCTCCCTATGTGATTTAGAATCCTGATGTTCTAGGGTTCTAGATTGCATGGGAAGCCTACACAAGTCCAATCAGGTCCCCGCTGCAGAAGCTCGCCCTCCAACACATAAAAGGGGTGATGTGAATGTGACAGAGGAGGTGGTCAGCAAGCAGTCCCAGTCTCCCTTCTCTCACAGGTTGCTTCACATGTGCTTGAATAGGGTTCATATCTCTTTTCCTGGTTCTGCTGTTGAGGAGACTGTCCTCAGCTTTTGCCATCTACTGCCTGTCTCTTGTCTTTCCTCAGTTTTCTCCACAGAGGTCAACTTTTGTGGTTACAATTGCTTTCTGAATTTTGTTACACCAAGGGAGCCTAATATGACCCCTCACTCAGTTCTCAAAGTGAGCTATCATAGCCAAAGGTGTATTGCCAGCATAGCTGAACCACCTAAAGTATTTAATACCTCTGTTTTTCCCAGTGTCTTTTCTTGGAATCTTGTGCAAGTGTCCACTCCAGAATGATTACCAGGAAGAATCTTGGGGTTCTTATCCCCTTCCTGCACTCAAAGTCTCAATGGACTGGCTGAAACTTAGACCCAGTGTATTTCAGGAGACTGTGGTTGATGAAAGACAATAGTGAGTCTTATGTTCTCATATTATTTCATATTTTGTTTATCCGTTTGTCAGTTGCTTTGATTAAGTTAGTTACTAATGAAGAATTTGTGAGAGAAGTTCGACATTTGAATGAATACTAGTATAACATAGTGACTAAGGTGTAAACAGAAAGACCCTGTTACAAATCTTTCCTCTGCAATGATCATAATATTGACCTACCATACAGGGTTATTGTAAGGATTACTGAAACAGTGTGAAGTACATTGAGCACTTTAAAGTGCTATATAAATGGTTATGGTTTATGCGCAAAGTTTCCTCACATATTCCTCTAAAAGCTTCAGAGTGCTAACGAGATCATGACAAAAGTTGTCATGTCTCTGGTGTGGTCACTCTCTTCTTTAGTCCCCTGTAAGCTACAGCTCACTGAACTTTCCTGTTTCTCAGAACAGAAGCATCCCTATCCACTCTCTCCAGCTTCTGACCCATTAGCATGTTTTCTGGACCAAGCAGCAGCCTGTGTGCACACCCAGAATTCTGTAGTGAGTCCCAATAAGGAAGTACCTTCTGCCACTTGCTCCCCAAGTTCTTCCGTAGTCACTTTTTCTTCTCTGCCTCTCTTAAAATTTGTTCTTGGTCTCAGCTAGTCACTATAGTCAACCTTGCATGGTTGATACTTAGGAAGCTTTATTTGCTTCTCCTTGATTTTGGCTTAGGTAGGAGAAATAGTAGCTTCAGACTACTATCAAGGTGTTTTCCTCAGTCAAGATTCCCAACCAGAAATGGGGCACTTGCTCCTCAAGTGGGGATGGTTGTCACCCGTATAACACAATCTGTTTTGGTTAATTTATACCCCACCTTTCTTCCATGATGAAATTAAATGTGATGTAAATACCATTCCCCAGCAATCTCCCATCCAGGCACTGACCAGACCTGCTTAGCTTCAGCAAGGTTGGGGCATCATGTGCCTTGGTTTTACACACTTGAAACCACACATGTGATGGGGAAGCAGGAGTCAGAGTGTGCCTCTCCTGTTTTCCAGACCATTGTTGAATATCCATATATTGAATGTAGTGTTTGTGTTAAGTTTATGCACATAAAGTCCAGCACTCATAGGCCCAAATCATGCAGATAACATGCATAAACATCTGGGAAACAACTGCATGGTTTGCAGCTATGCACATAGCCCCAACACAGATGTTATGCGCAATGTGTGGGTCCCCTGGCCAGGAGGTGGGGAAGACGCATGCCCAGTAGGTGAGGTTGGACAGCTGTGACTTCTCCCCTGTTGAATTGAGGCTTTACACAGGTAGAGCTTCATTCATACTGGCCTTGTGGCAGTGTGGGAGACTTCCTGGACTCAAATGCATGTGCTATGATAATTGTCCCATGGCTGAATCTCCAGAAGCTATTTACATTTTTGTAGCCCCTTTGAGGATTTTCTGGCTGGCTGTACCCACTGAGAGAGATACTTAAGAGATGCTGAAATGGATGGAAATAAAACAATTTGTTCAAGGCCAGATGATAGCACTTCAGTCAAAGCTGCCGCTTCTGCTATGTAGTTCTGAAACTTTAGCTGAAGTTTATGCATCACTGCAGGTGACATTTTGTGGTGGTACTACACTTTGTGCTCTATATAGAGAACAAATTACATGCTTTGTTTACTCTGTGGGTGTTTTCTAATAAGCTGACTTCCTCAATTACAGCAATTAAGTTTGATTTGTTTTACTTTCATTGTGTGTGCTTCAACACTAGTGGTGGTGGTTAATATGCATGGTTAGAAGGTAAAAGTGGATTTTGGTGACTAGATTATAGTGTGTTCCAGAATGATATGTTGCCTTATCGGTAAGGGAAATTCAGCCTGAGCTTTGGCCAAAAAAAGAGCTATGCTTTTCCTCACCTTGGAGGTTGTGAAGAAAAGTAGACAAAATGTTTAAGAGGAGAAGAGATAAAATGGAATTGGGGTTTCTGATACTACTTGCAAGTTCCTGGGCATGCTATTTTTGCTGCACAAATAGTGGTAGCTGTAGTGCTCATATCTCTGGTGCCTTACAGCCCATCCATGATTATGTTGTGAAGAACTGGAACTTACAATTATTCCTAAAGTAACCCCTCATTTAAAAATACATATAATTGCTCATTATCTGCCCTGTCATACTGCATATTTTAGCAGAGGATTGGGTCCACACCAGCAGTATAAAACTAAAACAAATAAAGTTAAAACGCTTTAAAAGCTTGGGGAAAACGAAGTCTTTGCATGATGCCCAAATAACATCAACATAGGTGCCAGGCCTCCGTCATTAAGATGTTTAGTGTACACCTAAAGATGTAAAGTGTGAATAGAATCCATGTTTGGAATTATGTGCAGTGATTTCATGGAACTCACTATTGAGCATACACAATGGTAAGCCCAAGTTTGCCTCTACATCCTATGTGAAATGGCCCTTAATGTGTCTGTGCTTTGTTATACACATTCTTAAGTTAAATAAGAATGAACTCCATTGGGGGGGGGGGGGCGGCGCTGGTTGGATCCTGCTTCCTTCATTATGTGCAGTAAGGTTGGGAATGGACCTTGAGCTCCTGAACCAGGATTCCCTGTAATTCAACAGTTTTCAATGCTGTCTAATTGTGTGTAACTTGCAAATATATATGAGTATAAACACTTACATGTAAGAAACCAGTATTTTGCAGGAAGATAGTCACACAGATGTCCTGTTTCAAGATGCAACATTACCTGCAGTCATGTTAGCTGGCAGTAATTGCTGCCAACTCTGTAGGAGTCTGCCTCAGACTGGCAGCAACTGCACTTCATTTGGCCCTGAAAAGCAGCATTCCTTCTACTCAGTGCCTGCATGCAGCAATCTTTAGTTGCTTTTCTTCTGGGGATCCACATCAGTTTCTCTTCCAGTTGTTTAGTTCCCTGTGAAGAGCTGAAGCAAACAGGTTTCTGTGTTAGAGATGTACTAAACCAGTCCCTGTCTTTCTGAATAGTGTCAGTCAGCTGTACTGTTGTGCAACTAAATTCCCCAGTAGTCCAAGTTGTTTAGCCTGAATAAGCTATGGAACAGAATTCAAATTAGAAGGGGTACTTATGGTGGGGTCTGAACTACAGTATTTAATGTATTTTTTAATCAGTCCTATACTCAGTGACTGCTCAAGGTGATTTCCAATGAAACCATAAAACACAGTGTAAAAAAACCAGATAGAATGCATATATTACAATAAAATAGGGGAATTCTTAAAGTCAAGGAGTAGCATTGAGAGTAAAGCCCCTTGGATATGCATTTATAATGTGTGTCTGCCTATTGCAGGCCAAATAAAGGCATCAGCGCATATTTTTTCCCCTACTTGACATGAATTTGGGTGAAGCAGCAGGCAGCCAATTGCCTGTTTATTTCATCTGATAGAAAAATGTATAGTCAACCCATAGGAAAATGTAGTACTCCAAGTTGCCACATCTTTCCTCTTGTTGGGTAAGTTAGAGGAGGAGGAAGTAGAGAAGGACTGCAGTTGTGGTTCAAGCTAAGCCAGAAATGAACACTGCTGCTTCGTCTTCCTTTTGCAGTCTGCCCACCTCCATTTAAGCTGGGAAGAGATCCTTTGCCAGAAAGATCTGGGCATGCTGGTCACTTTTAATCAAAGTGAATGGAGAAAATGAAATGCTGCATGTCCAAGGTCTAAATAATTATGATATATTCCCCTGGAGTTCCTTAGGAACTGGCCTATAGAGTCTATAGTAGTGTTTTCTGGCTTTCAAGGGAACTATACCTTAGCCTATCTCAGTTCAAAAGAAGGGAAAGACCTGTGATTCTCCTGTTGTTCATCCATGCATGAAGTTGTTGGTGCAGAAGAAAGCCAGCAGTGAAGCAAAAGGTGATGATAGGACAGTGTTCTAACGGTGGAGTGAGTGATAACAGTGCTTAGGTGTAACATTAAAAAAAAATAAGTATGTGTGGATGTTTGTCATTCCTTTTTCTGGATTATGTCAACTCACTGTTTACCCTAAACAAAGTCCCTGTCAAGATCACAGCTGATGTATTGCTCCATGGTCACTGTGGGTTTTGCACAAAAAAAAAAAAAAAAAAGTCTTGCAGATAGTTAGCTTTTAAGGAGGGATTTGGAAGACAGGGAGTGAAGGCTGTTCAGGCTCAATGGGAAGCTTGGCAGGAAGTACAAACAGAGCAGTGGAAGAGGTGTAAAATGGACCAGTAGCGTATTATATGAGTGTAAAATTCTCCTTTGCTTGCAGCATTTGGCCTTGGCTGATCTCCCTTCTAAACAGTTTTCAGCCTCACGAGGAAGATCTCTCCTGCCCTAATGGTAAGGATACTCCCTTATGAAGCAGTCTATGGAAGATGTGCTTGAATGAAGAGTGGGGCTGGCGGGAGAACAGAGACCTTTCAAGTATGAATGCATCATTCAATGTGATTATAAATTGGGCTGAGCCAAAACTACTTACCTCATTTTTGCCTTCATTTTCATAAGTTTTGAAAATCGCTTCCTGTTTCCTGTGACTTATCAGCACTCATATTATTTTCATTCTATTTGCCCTCACTCTCCTTGGCCTCATTTGCCCACACTGCTGACAGATAATTCTGGTTGGCGGTTACAACTTCCATGACTTAGCCCAAGGCATTACAATACTACATCTTCACACGATGATGTCACTGGCAGTTGTAAACAAAATCACATGGATTGCCACATACCTTCGTATTAAATGACAGTGAGGGCAAAGAAGGAAGAAAATGGCACT
Organism: Heloderma suspectum; assembly: GCF_057233095.1. Lineage (NCBI taxonomy): Eukaryota > Metazoa > Chordata > Lepidosauria > Squamata > Helodermatidae > Heloderma > Heloderma suspectum. Next base: position 174,223,680 of record NC_139461.1, read on the forward strand.
GAAGAGTAGCAGCAGCTGGGGAAAACAATGGCAGTGTGGATGTTCATAGAGATTAGTATTTTTCTGGCAATTTGGTTGCAACAGATGTGCTGTTTAAACAGTGACTGAAACTGGAGAATACTCAGTGCAACCCAAACTATGAATCACCATCTTTTGCTTTTGGATTGAATCTTATTTATTTACTCCATCTTGCATTAAGCTCTTATTAAACCTTATGGAAGACAAAATGTAATTCAGTGTACAATCCAACAAAGGTAAGCATTTTTATGTGTTAGGTTGATACCAGTTGTAGAGCATATGCTTAATTCTCCAGTAGAAATCAGTGGGACTTAAGAGTGCTTAACTTTGACTGGATTGGAATCTCATTTTAATAGCGGACTAGACTTGGTGATGAATGCAGTCCTGCACAGTTATTCGTCATTTTCTCTGTCTAATTGTTTACTAGCTACCCCCCTTCCAGAGGAGTTTGAGCTGCAGGGATTCTTAGCTTTGAGACCTTCCTTCAGGTGAGTGGCTGCTGGAGGTAGCAAGTTACCTTGATGACAGGTGATATCATCAATAATGCTGGATCGATACTAATATCCAGTAACGATTAAGTTTAATTTTTTCATAACCAACAGCAAGACACAAAATCTGGCGTGTCTCCATTCTGTCCCCACCTCCTTCCACAGTTCTTTTCATTGTTTTTTCTTTTCTTTTTAAAAAACTCTTTATGACCCCAATTCTAATTCCTTAAGCTTCTGTCTGTTCTAGCGTACTTAATGTTTAATCTATTTGGAGACTTTTAGAGGGAAACTGACGCAATGCAAAATGTGAGAAAAGGAGGATTTAGACTGTGTGTTTCCACAGAAATAGGATTTTTCTCTCCCATCCTGATAGGAGCCTTTGGTCTGAAAGCAGCTGCCCAGGATCTCCCCTGGATCATCCAAGAGGAGTCATATAATACCTTGGCAGATCTAACTCTGCATTTAAATGCATGCATGGCACCTTTTTATACTGTAATATATGAAAAATTCTGAAATCCAGTCTCATACCATGCGTTTTTATGTTAACATGCAAGCATGACGTTGTGAAAATGTAAAGAAGGTCTGAAGGAACTGCTCATGATTGACTTACAGTGGGGATCAATAACTGGTGGTTCTTGGGGGCAACTCCAGGGCAAAAGGGGATTATGGAGGGAGCTCTGGTGGTAGCATGGAAACTGCTGGTAGACCGCTTTGGAGACTAATAGCGGGAGCTGGCTCAAACATCTATTTAAAATATAATGAAGAGGAATGACGTCTCTTTATCAGCAAAACAGAGTGGGGCAGAGGGTGGCGGGGAGGAAGCAGCAGGTCCAAGTTACAGTAGAGCATGAGGATATTATGCTGAATTTTAAAAATTGCCCAGAACTTTTGAAATCTGTCCCCCTTGGGGGTGGTTCTTGAGAGGAATCTGGCTATGGATCTTTCTGGATCTAGGAGTAATGCATCTTTGATTTTGGGGGATTGTTCTTCCTTGGGCATTATTCTTCCTTGGGGCAGATGGGAAGGAACTCTTGGGATCATGTATGCCCTGCACCCCATAATGGGAAAACTACCAAGTGAACCAGGAAGAATGAACCCAAGGTCTCCCTGGTTCACCGATTGGTAGGGAACAAGAGAGCCAAAGGCCTGCTCCTGATCCGTTCTCTTTGCATAGAACCTCAGGACAGGGTGGTCTGTTGCTGTTTTTTATGTCTGTAATGCCATCTGTGCACATGACCCTTTACAAAGAACAGGTTTGACAGGTCCCTACCCCGAGGGGCTTGCAATCTAAAAATAAACACAAAGATTTATATAAAAGTTTGAGCTTTTGTCCGTTCCCATGAAACACACAAGCATATTGTGTCGGCATTAATCTGCAGAACACTACAGTAAAACTATCTTAAAATAGAATTGTAGCCTTTAAAAGTTCTGTGTGTATAGTTTTATACTGAAAGTAAGACTTTGGCTAAAGTTTGTTGTACCAGCTAATGTTGGTCTCACATATGTCCCTTGTGCCAGGTTCAAAGCTTGACTTTCCCTTCTCTGTTTATGTCAACAACTAGGAACTTAGATTTCTCCAAAGGCCATCAGGGGATTACTGGAGACAAAGAAGGGCAGCATCGGCGTATACGGCAACAACGCCTGATCTTCACAGGCAAATGGATTGCTGACAACCAGCCAAGGTATCTGCACAGCTGCTGGCGTCATCCTTCGCCCTTCTGTGCATGATGTTTCTCGTTGCCACTTAGTGTTTCTGTTGCTTGTTGATAATGACAGGTGTTAAATATGGTAAAGCCAAACTGAAGATGTGTTGTCGGGCACTATATTTAACACCGCACAAGGCAGTGTGTGGGAGTACGGTAGTCACACTAGGCAGTTACTAAAAATGTACATAATACTAAGTCTTTTTTGAAGGCATAGATGGCTCTTGCAGCACTTAAGGCAATGTTAAAAGTCTGTCTCGAATTTGTAGGGCTGCTGTTAATTTGCCTGTTTCAATTTATTATCATTAACGCCATTTGCATATCTTTCATGAGCATGGAAGAGGCAGACCTGAACAAATAAAGCTGCCGTAGGCTGAACCTGACTACTGCTCCATCTAGCCTAGGGTTGTCTAGTCTGATTAGCAGCAGCTCTGTAAGGGCTCCAGTATTCAGCCCTGTTGCCTGGAATCTTTTAACAGGAGATGCTGGGGATTGAACTGGGACCTTGTGCATCCAAAGGTTGCTTTTGATCAGAGGTGGGCAGCCTGCAAGCAGCCCATGGTCTAATTTCAGAAGCCCTCTGCAAGTGAGCATTTCACACCTTCAGTAAGAGCGAGCTGTTCCTCCCCCAGGAGCCTTCTCAGTGGGGAGTGCGGGAGAGAAAAAAGGGATGACTCCACCCACCTTTGGCTCTGGCCACCACCGGCATGTGACCCCCGAAAGATTCCCCCTCTGGGAATGAAAAAAGTTGCCTCTAGACACACCTATCCAGAAAGCATTTTCCTCTAATGTGAAAACAAGCTAGGCAAATTGAAAAACCTTGATATAGAGAGATTTAAATTGCAAGTACTGAAAAAACAGACTTGTGATGTAGAATTAATAATATGCTGTGTTAGATATTGGGATGATTGGATTTCTCTGAACAAAAATATTGAATGGAAGGTGGTTATTTATCTTGAAGCTCTAATAGCCGCTCTTAAAGATGTATTTCCAGGTTTGCCTCTGAGCATATTTCCTCTACCTAGCAGTGCAGGAAGCTTACTATGTGATTGACCTTTTATGCACTTTGAAATGTTTTTTCTGTAAGGCTTTTGTGTTCTGCACTGGTTCTATATGCTTGTTTATCTCACAGTTGCCTTTACTGTTTAGGTTAATATACTGAAGTAGTAGGATATAGGGGAATGGGGAGGGGAACAGTGCCACAGAGATGAGCGCTATGATAGGGTGAGAATGTTGTCAGTCCCAGAATTACTCCTGGATAAACATGTAAACAAATCCACAAAGCTTGCACCCTCCCCCTCTCCAAATCTTTATTAGTCTGCTGTGCCAAAAGGAACTGAGAACCACATCAGTGTACCATAAAGGATGGCATGTTCCTCATTCTTCTTACAAGACAATTCGGGCAAGTGGTGGCTTTCTGTTTGTTGCAGCAAGGCAGACCAGCAATAGCAGTATTATGGATGTCTTGTGTATTCATGTGCTCCACTACACATGTGCAAACTAAGTTGAGGTGGTATAGTGTAGTTTTCTTAGTTACAGATGTTGGGACTCAGCCTATAGTTGGATTTGTGCTGGTGACCTGTGGGATGTCAGGTGAGGATTCAGCCTATGTGTCACAACTTTGCTGTGACCAAAGGAGAGAATTGCAAGGAGTTCAGCCAAAGAAGCCCCCTTGTGCCAATAGGCTAGAGTAGGTCAGATGATATTCCCTGCCTGCTATAAAAACTTGCTCATCAGAATTACTCACTGATCTGAGCAATTAGAAGACTTGCTCTTGCTGGGGACAGACTGCCTTCACCTAGCTCCCCTCTGCTTTTGTCTCACCTCACTTTCAGATTCATAGGAACTGGGTCTGACATCAAAAAGCTGTATGTTTGCTTTTCATTTAATTCTGTGTGGTTTTTTGCTGCCCCTGAAGATCTGATCAGTAACATGAGGTCAATTCCTTTTGTCTTTCTCTGAAAGGTTGATCCAATGTGAAAATGAGGTTGGGAAACTCCTGTTTTTGACGGAGATCCCAGAATTGCTACTTGAGGAGCACAGTGAAGCCAAACAGAGTCATGTTCTGCAGGAAGCATCGGAGCCACAGATTGTAGATGGGAGCCCAGGACTTAGGTCAGTGCTGTCGACAAGTCGAAACCTGAGCAGCAGCTGTGACACAGGAGATAAGCCAATGGTGACATTCAAAGAGAACATTAAACCCCGAGAGGTAAACAGAGAGCAAGGCCGAAGTTATCTAACTAAGGAAGTGGGTAGGGAAAGAAGGGACTATAGCAAAGGAATTACAGCCAATAAAAGTGATGGGAAGAAGGACAACAACAACAAGAGGAAGAATGAGATCAAGAAGTGTGGCATGGAAAAAATGCAGGAAGCAGGGAAGCAGAACGTGGCGGTACAGGTAAGGCTTTAATACTTGATATCATCACTGTGAAATTTTTCATGCAGGCATTTGAATTATTTGCAGTCCTGGAAAGCTCCTGAAGCTCCTGTGAGCTCTGGTATAATTGGCATAGTTGACCTTTGAAGGTTAGATCGACTGGTTCACATGTTGCACTCTCAGTGAGGGTGTACAGAAGCTTCCCTGAGCCACCATTTCAGGCAGCCATGATGAGTACCTGCACCTGGACCTCCTTCCACCTTGCTCTGGCAAAAGGAAGATCACTTCCTGCTTACCCTTACAACACCACCTTATTTTTCTTGATGAAGAAACCAAGGAAATGGCTGCTGGTGTCCTTCTTGGTTTTCTCTGGTATTGGCTGATCTTTCTTCATTGGGGAGGGGAACAGCAGGTAAAGACGGTGAATGAAGCTTTTCCTTTGACAGGAGCTTAGTGGTTAAGACGCTGAACTGCAGACTGGAAGGTCGGCAGGACAGCAGTTCAAGACCCGAGTGCTGCGTGACGGAGTGAGCTCCCGTCTTCAGTCCCAGCTCCTGCCATCCTAGCAGTTCAAAAGCAAGAAATTGCAAGTAGATAAATAGGTACCGCTTTGGCGGGAAAGGTAACAGCGTCCCGTGCACCTCGGTGTCCAGTCATGCCGGCCCCATGACCACGGAAGCGTCTTCAGACAGCGCTGGCTCTTCGGCTTAGAAATGGAGATGAGCACCATACCCTAGAGTCGGACATGACTGGTTGGGGACACCTTTACCTTAGAGATGAAGCATTGCAAGAGCTGGAAAGAGCTGCTTCTAGAGTGAGTGTCTGTACTGGCAGTAGCCACTACAGGCACAAAGAGGCTTTTGTATGTGTGGTCCCTGATTAGAATGGTAACTTGTGAACTGGCTTTATATTATTATTAGATTTGTTTTCCATAAAAGCTGCCATCTTTCATCATTTAGCAGCACTATAGACAATGTAATTCTTTGTATTCCCACCCTCCCCACAAGGATAACGTCTGGTTGTATGCGTTGTATAGTTTGTATAGTTCTCTGGTGCTTTGTTGATGATGAAACATTTGTTGTAGCTGCTCAAGAGTTAGTCTTCAACAGCCCTTCCATTCTCCAGAAAAAAATCGAAGTTATGTTTGAAATCTGTGTATCTTCATTGATTTCTTTACAGGTTGGGTGGCTAAGGCTGCAAGACTATGAATGCTTACCTGGGAGCAACTCCCACTGAATTCAGTGGGACTTGCTTCTGAGTAGACGTGCATGGGATTGCACTGTAAGACTGTTCTTTCCGTATCGTGGAGAGAGCACAAGATAGAAACTTGCCTAGTCTCTACCTTTTTTTTTTTTTAATGGCGTGGCTGTTGAGACGTGTTCAAGGGAAGGTAGAAATGAGCATATGGGATTTGACCAGGCTTCTAAATATTCTATTGCCTACTCATCTGAGGCAAAGAAGAATTACCTCCAGGCAACCAGGCAGACGTGTTTCTGTGACCGGGAAGATGATTGGTGGTTCTTTTTCCTTTCAATGCTGTTGATATTTGCCATTGATGTTTCAGTGCTGTTGATGTTTGTTGATGACTTGCATTGCCCACTTGCATGTGCAGGCAAATGAGCTAGTAGCTGGGCTAGTATTTATTGTGGACTAACTTGCAAGATTGGAATCCAGAGGTCATAATGTATGCAAGTTAGTGCCTGGGGGGGATTGTACATGTATCACAGGTTCACTTTATTATAAAAAGAATTGTAGCCTCCACCCACAATAACGTCCTTGCATGTGTGTGTGTGAACTTGGAACTCATTATATATGGAACTTGGAACTCATGTTTAATGGAAAACCTGGATATTATTAAGGATACCTTCTTGCATTTGTGGAGTCGGTTATGAGATTGAAGGATGAATGTGTCAAGAGAAAGATCAACTAGTCTACAGCACAACAGTGATATATACGTTAACTTCTGCATACTGCTATTTTGATCCATTTAAAATCTGAGCTAGGTTTTGGAAAGGGGCCTAATAGTGCCTGTGTGTTTTCTGAAATTAGGCCCTTAGTATTTTTAAGAAGTGCATGGTTGGCTCAGTAGCCTTCAGCATCGTTAGGCTATGGCAAATAGTTACCACTTTATGGTAATCGGCAACTGCCATTAAGTAGGCCTTATGTAAGTGAAGTGTCTTGTACTGTCAATGTCAGTACATGAGCACAATGCAGAGGAGTTCTCAGTGATATTCTGAAGTGTTAAAATAAATTTCTCATATGTCAGCATGCTGTTGAATGTGGACAAATCCTATCCAATCAATTTTCCAGAGCAATAATTGCTCACACCCGATTTTGCAGTTGCCCAAGTTTGTTCAGGGCCATATTTCCATGAAGCGCAGTTCCTTCCAGAGGTCCCTATGTTGTGCTGTTTTATAAAGAGGGTGTGAAAGTATCTCAGGGTGCATTTTGTTGAAGTTTCTTTTGGCCCTAGTCTCCAGTTCAAATCATTACTCAATTTCATTCTCGCCAGCTCTCATTATTTAGCTTTAGAAATGTATTCTTTGCTTTTGAAGCAGGTTAGTTTTTGGTCACCTAGGGATTTCTTTTCTTGCATAAATTTTCAAAGTGGCAGGCAGGTCAGCATCTCCATCTTTTCTAAGTGCAAGGAGCAGCACAGTGTGAAAGGGGTTATGCCATAGGCCAGCTTTGAGGCAAGAGAGATGAAAAGGACCATAATGGGTTTTTTCCCCCATAAAAAAAACACACCATACCTGTGTCCTCAAGGAAGGAATATTCATGGGAAGGTACATGACTTGTAACATAGGCTAATGTGAGCTTAGCACTAATCTTAAATCACTTAGCATTCCTCTTATACTAGAGTATTTTATTTAGTCTCTAGTTAAGAACCTTGGTGATTTCTTCTTAATCTCCAAATTCTCCTGTTCAGCCACTTGGTTCTGCTATTTGTTGGCTAAGTGGCTTATAAAAATGAAATATCTAATACTTTCCTCAATCTCATTATTACAAAAACCTGTCTTCTTTGAAGTATTTGAAGCTGCAATTGATGGTGAGAGAAATGGAGCTTGTAGTAATACAGGGCAATGAGGATCAGACGCTAATTTCATTATGGCCCAGATCATATAAGCCAGTGGCCTGGTTCACACATAATGCTGATCCATGATTTATTTAACCCATGGTTTGTTGCCCTACCCAGGGTTTGTATGGCAGACGATGAAACAAATGGTGGTTTGTTTTCTCAATCGCTGGGTTGTTTCTTTCCCTCCTCTTTTGCCCACTTCCTCCCTGTATCTCAGATGCCTTTGCAGTGCTGTAGTACTGACATGTAGAGTGGCTGGGCTTTTTATTGCTCTTGCTTGCTGCCTCTGTAGCCTGGCGAAACAACATATGAACAACCCATTCAACCCATTCCTACCCCAACTAGGGTAGGACGAAGAACTTACCAGATTTCGCAGAACCTAGTGTGTCTGCCAGAATTCATGGGGCATCTTTCTGGCTTTAACGAAGGCAAGATACGCTAATGGCAAGTGCCATTAGCTTATTGTGAGAAAAATACAGCCATAATTTGCGCATTTTATGCCATTTGCAGCTGTAAAGCACTTCTACGTAAATTGCGGCTGTAAGCGCTTTACAGCCACAAATGGCATAAAATATGCAAATTACGGCTGTAATTTTCCCATGATAAGCTAATGGCAGCCACCATTAGCAGATCTTGCCTTCTTTTTTTTTAAGCTGGAAAGACGCCTTGCGTGAAATCCAGCGGACGCACAGGAAAGGGTGGCTGTTCCGCTGCAGATCATGTAGGTCGGATTCTTAGGAATCTGGCCTCATTGGAGTCCTCATTGGATTTCTTCAGCATCCCTAATGACAGCCTGTGATTTAAACAACCCTGAGTTCACAACCAAACAACAAACCATGGATTCTCTTTCTACGTTGTTTGTGGTTAACAAACAATGGTTTGTTGGTGCAGCCGCATTCATACATCATGACGACCCAGAATTCAACAACCTATACCATGGGTTAGTGTTATGTGCAAACCAGGCATGTGTTTGTAGAGGCTATGTCCACTGGGGAAGCAGAATCATGCTCACCCACTGGGCCCACCTGTCCAGCCTCTGGATATTGGATATGGGCAATTTGCATGTTTTGCATGCATAAAACTCCAGCATGCATAGGTCTGTGTAGGCCCTATGTAAATATTACGTATGTAAAACTTCAACATGCACTGATGACAGAACTATGCTAGGTTGTGGTAGATAGGAATGAGCAATGCGAGCTATACCATCCTGAGATACTTTCACTAATAGTGCAAGCCTACACAGGTCTACTCAGAAGTAAGTACCGTTGCGTTCAGTGGGGCTTACTCCCAGGTAAGTAGGTATAGCATTGCAGCCAAAAGAGATCTTTCAAAACACAACAAGTTTACATGTAAAAATGCATAATCGCACAGATCCATTTGAGCTGGAGCACCACTGTAGAAATGTTGTAGCAACTTAAAGCTGGACTTATTCTCCAGCTGGGCAGAGGTCCAAATTTTGGCTCACCAATGGAGAGTGTTCTATCCGTCTCTGAGCGTGATAAATCTCAGGCTACCTCCCAACCATGAGGCTAGAGCAGGGAGCGAGGATCAGCCTTGTGGTCACGCATGCTTCTGAGCCCTCAGACCAACTGCTGGGATAATCCCTAGCCCCAAGATTGGGGTTTGTTTTGAGGCTGTGTTTCTGAGGCCCTCCTCGTGCCTTGGAAGTGCAGAACCAAAGCAAGCCCCAGCTGCTCTCTCCAACCCCAGTATGGAGCTGGGGCTGGGTCAGATTCCAAACATGATCCCTAACTTGTTTCGAAGCTGGGGAGGGGAAGAGGGGAGCGCCCTTGACCTCATGCTGGGTGTTAGAGACACAATGCAAGGGCAGGGTCCTGGTTGACCACAAATGTTTGGTTGGCCACTAAGGACAACCCAGTGATTTTGGTTCCCTACTAATAGGGAAAGGGAACTAAAAGTTTGGAAAGAATTGTTACATCTCAAGTAAATGTTAGTCTTGTCTAAGAAGGTGTGGAGAAATAAGCCAAGGCAAAAACCTAGTAGTAATGCTTTGAATGGCTTGTCTTCCTAGGTAAAATCCCAAACAGAGCTGAGGAAAACTCCAGTGTCTGAAGCCAGGAAAACACCAGTGACTCAGTCCCCAAACCAGGCCAGCAACTCCCAGTTCATCCCCATCCATCATCCAGGAGCTTTCCCTCCTCTTCCCAGCCGGCCAGGTAAAAACTATCCTTCCCCGAATTACAGTTATATTTGGCTTTGTTTAAAATGATGATATGGTCCTCCAGTGGCTTCCAAATATCTATTTTTCCATGTAGAACACAGAAAGGGGCTTCTTTATGAAATGTTCCATTTCTGAAACTGGAATGCAAGTGGGTGTGGTCATTATAGATGCTTAGCGCTACACCATATGAGTCTTACCAGGCATAGATTTACCATCTTTACAGTGTCTGAATGATAGCACAAGTGTCCTTTCTGCCACAGGTACACAGATTGAGAAGCCACCTCATACAGTCAGGGCCAGAAATATTGGAACAAGGATAACTGTTTTGGCAGTTGGCCTCTGTACACCACCACATTGAAGTTGAAAGGAAACACACCCAGGTGGAAGCGAAGTCAGGACTTTCAGCTGTAATTCAAGGGGTTTGACAAAAGTGGGGCACTAACCATTCAGGAAGGACAGCCAGTGGCATACACCCCCCATCATTGGGGGCTCATAAGTAATGGAAGGAATGGCTGACAAGCAGCTGCATGGCCAGGTGTGGCCTGTTTCCTGGGTACCCCATGACCAGTGAAGCAGATAAAAGGCCTGGAGGTGGTTCTTGAGTGTTACATTTGCATTTGGTAGCTGTTCACTGGAACTCCCAACATGGGGTCCAAAGAGGTGTCCATGCGAGTGAAGGAGGCCATCATTAGGCTGAGGAAACAAAACCCATCAGAGAGACAGCAAAAACAGTGGGAGTGGCCAACAGAACAGTTTGGAACATCCTGGAAAACGAAGGAATTAACTGGCAAGCTCAGCAACAGCAAAAGGCCTGGCAGACCACAGAAGACAACTAAAGTGGATGACCGCAGAATTCTGCTCATGGTGAAGAAGAACCCTTTCACAACATCTAGCCAGGTCAAGAACACTCTTGAGGAGGTAGGCATGTCATTGACAACATCTACAGTCAAGTGACGGCATCACAACAAGGTGCAAACCACTGGGAACGCTCAAGAACAGACAGGCCAGATTAGCCATTGCCAGCAAACACCTAAAAAAGCCTGCCCAGTTCTGGAATAAGATTCTTTGGACTAATGAAACCAAGATTAACTTGTACCAGAATGATGGGAAGAAAAAAATATGGAGAAGGAAAGGAACAGCTCATGATCCAAAGCATCCCACATCATCTGTCATGTGGAGGCAGTGTGATGGCATGGGCATGTACGGCTGCCAATGGAACTGGGTCACTGGTGTTTATTGATGATGTGACTGCTGATCAAAGCAGCAGGATGAATTCTGAAGTGTATAGGGCTATACTTTCTGCTCAGATTCAGCCTAATGCTGCGAAACTGATAGGATGCCGCTTCATATTGCAGATGGATAATGACCCAAAACATACAGCAAAAGCTACCCAAGAGTTTCTCCAGGCAAAGAAGTGGGATGTTCTTTAATGGCCAAGTCAGTCACCTGATCTCCACCCAATAGAGCATGCTTTTCACTTCCTGAAGGCAGAAAGACCCACAAACAAGCAGCAGCTGAAGGCAGCTGCAGTAAAGGCCTGGCAAAGCATCTTGAGGGAGGAAACTCAGCATTTGGTCATGTCCGTGGGTTCCAGACTTCAGGCAGTCATTGACTGCAAAGGATTTTCATCCAGGTATTAAAGGCGATCCTTAAGTTTGAAATGATGTTGGTTTGTTCCATTACTTATGAGCCACCAATGATGGGTGGTGGTGGTGTATGCCACTGGCTGTCCTTCCTGAATGGGTAGTGCCCCACTTTTGTCACACCCCTTGAATTACAGCTGAAAGTCCTGACTTCGCTCCCATCTGGGTGTGTTTCCTTTCAACTTCAATGTGGTGGTGTACAGAGGCCAACTGCCAAAACAGTTATCCTTGTTCCAATATTTCTGACCCTGACTGTACATAATCTGAGAACCTGCAGTGGAAAAGATGATTCCGCTGCCACAAAATGCACACCTTTACGTGCATGGGGATTAATTCTTCCCATGCTTGAAAAGGTGTGCCTTTTGTGGCAGTGGAAACATCTTTTCCACTGCAGGTACTCAGATTACCTATGAGGTGTTGGAAAAAGTAATGTGTGAACCAGCCATTTGTTTCTCAAAACATATATTAAAAAAACCTGCTTCATGTGTAACATACAAGAAATGCAAACTTCTCTGATCACCAGGGGCCTGCTAGGATGTTGTACCTCCCACTGCATCCTGGAATTGTCTCCCAAGGGAGGGTAGGAGTGGAGCTGCAGTCTCGCTTGCATATTCTCTCTCACACACACAGGTGTCTTACTGCGGGGAAAAATGAATGACTGAATCAGACCCAGCATTTGAATAGAGGATTTCCTTGAGTCTGCATAGTGAAACTGTCTTTAAAAGGCAGGATCAGGGGAATGAGCCAAATGCCCACACATGATCTGTCTTGGGAAATAATCCTGGAAAGGAGGCAGGAAGTAACATCCAAAGAGGCCCCTGAAGTATACCCCACTTTAGAAAGTGGTTTCCTTTTCTGAAATGTGTACCTCTCCTTTTTTTAGGCTTCCCACCTCCTGCCTACGTTATTCCCCCTCCTGTGGCTTTCTCCATGAGCTCAGGATACACGTTCCCAGGTGGCGTTTCTGTCCCAGGAACCTTTCTTCAGTCTGCAGCTCATTCACCTGCAGGCAATCAGGTGCAAGCTGGGAAGCAATCCCACATTCCTTACAGCCAGCAGCGGCCCTCTGGACCAGGCCCAATGAACCAGGGACCTCAGCAGACACCATCCCCTTCTCAGCAGTCTCTCGCATCCTTACCAGCTCAGGCAACAGCACAGTCTGCAAGCCAGTTACAGGTCCAGGCTCTGGCCCAGCAGCAGCAGCAACAGTCGCCTACAAAAACTGTACAGGCCTTAGGGAAGAGTCCTCCGCACCACTCTGGATTCCAACAGGTGAGCTTTAAGCAGGGCCGCAACTTCAAGTGATTGGGGGTCTTCTAGCCCTCCCCTATCTGGACTAGATTACTGTGGATACAGATTTTTAGTCAGGGAAGGGTAGATTCATACTCAAATATGAATAACCCTGGCTGCAATATTTGCCTTTCTGCAGACTTCACAATGGAAAAGTATAAGCAAGAAAGGAGAAAAGGAATGGGCAAGTGGGGTTGGGAGAGAGTCCCATCAGAACAAGGTTGACAAAGTAGGAGCACAGTTGCAGGGGAGAGACAGAGGAGGAACATGAGGGCCTTTTATTTACTAGTAATACTTACATCTCCTTTCTGCCCAAATATGCCTGGGAGTACAGCAATTTTGTAGAACTTAAATTTGACAGACACCTCCACCAAAGCTCCATTTAGATATTAGATCTGGATATTAGGTTTCCTCTAATTTTAAAGAATACCAAGTTATTTTACAGGATGGTTATACAGACTATAACCAGATAATGCAAATGAAGCACTTCGAACACTTGAAAGTGCTATACAGATGTTAACTATCACTATTATTACTGTTACTATTCCAGCAATGCAAGAAGTTTGGTGGGCGCAGCTTTTTAAACTCTGTGACATGGCAAACCATGTCTGCTTGAACTCCTTTTCTGTTAAACATTGGTGAGAGCCCTAAAGTTGGAAGGCTATCCTATCCTTGTATATGTTCTGTCTGCCAAAACATTTTCCCAGCTTTTCCTCAGTTCTTAACATCTAGGAACTTTCAAAATGAAAGCCATGTGCTGGCAGATTCTGTTCAGTGTCACAGAATGTGCAGTCCTGTCCAAGTATGTTGAGCTGGTTTGCATGACACGACAGTCCACCATGGCTTAATTTATCCGCGGGGGCTGTCACTTTGTGCAGATGCCAATTTTGCATCGCTCCAGGAGTTCCCAGCTTGCTGTGTCGTCCAAACCCGCACAGCATGGCTTGTTGGAGGGTTTAACGATCCTCACATAAGCCTACAACAGCCCATGGGTTATTTGGAGGTTGTTTAATCCTCCAACAAGCAACACCGCCCAGGTTGGAATGATATGACATGCCACAGCCAGGCAGTGCTTAGGCAAATTGTACCCTGCACATGCTGGCACATGCTGTGGCTCACAACGAGCCACAGTGGCTTGTTTAAGCCATGGGGGCTTGTTTTGATTGTGTGAACCAGCCCATTGTCTGTGTTTGGGTGGTGGTGGTTTCTGCATATTTTTATATCAAGTGGTGCAATGAGAATGCATTTTTATGTTGAGAAAAGCGAAAAGTTTTCTGTCCCCTAGTGCCTGAGAAGTCTACTTATCAAGTCAGGGTGTTCGATCAGCTAGTCAGCTCTGAAATAGAGAAGTAAAATTGCAGATTATTTTTGGGAGAAATCGAATATGTAATTTGCCATGTTGGTCTCTTGATGGCTAGAAACCTAAATCAGTACCTAAACTTATGTAGAGGCTGTCTGGTTTTAAATAATGAATTGTACTGAATGTTGGGGTGTTTGTTCTTAGTATCCCCAGGCAGACTCCTCCAAGCAGCTATGGAATCCTCCTCAGGTCCAAGGTCCATTGGGGAAGATGATGTCTGTGAAGCAGCCCTACTATCTTCAGGGCCAGGACCCCTTAAAACTGTTTGAACAGTCATTGCAGCCTCCCCTGCTGCAGCAGCAGCCTCTGGAGAAAAAGATGAAGCCTTTCCCCATGGAGCCATATAACCAGAATCCCTCAGAGGTCAAGGTGCCAGAATTTTATTGGGACTCCTATGGCATGGCTGACAACCGCGTTGTGATGGCACAGCAGCAAGCTAACATGGACCGCAGAGGGAAACGTCAGCAAGGAGTCTTCCGCCCAGAGCAGGATCCAGTGCCTAGGATGGGTTTTGAGGTACTTAATGGATGAGTTGCAGGCAAAGTTGGAAAGCGAAAAGTAGTTTCCTCTGTACCCCAAACTAATTTAGAATGGAGCTGTTCATGGTGACTCTCAGAGACATCAATTAGCTTTGGTGGGTGGGGCTTCCCCATCAGGGCCAGTGTTAAGGGTTGGCATGGTCAGGCCTCTCTGCCAAGGGCCCACACCCCAGCAGGGGCCCCTTGACTTACTCCTCCTTTTTGCCATGGCAACCTGCTTGTTTGCCTGCCTGTCACCCTGGCCCAGACAATGGTGGGGGTGAAAAGGAGGAGCAGTAGATCCCACTGCCTTCTTGCTCACTGGCTCAAGCCAATGCTAGCAATGATGAGAATGAGGATGAGGAGTAATAGAAGCCATTGACATTGGTGATGAGAAGGCAGGCTCAATGAGGGAGGGGGCCCATTGGGGGTGTCTTGATCAAGGGCCCTCAAAAACCTGAAGCCAGCACTGATCCCCATTTTCCTGCCATGTTCCTATCATCATTTAATCAGAAGCATCTATGTTTCTGGCTCATTGATTCTACATGCTGACCACTGTCAGAAACAATCAAATGGCCTGATGTATTAGATATGCATGCCAAGGCAAAAATCCTTTTGTTATTTGCTTTTTAAAAAGTTGACTGATTTGATTTGATAACATCGCTTATTCTAGGGCTGAACCGAAAGACCACCCAACTTATCAGCCCTGTTTGCAGGCCACAGAAAGGCTTCTCCTTCTGATAGTTTGTGGCAGCTTCAAACAAGGCAAAATCTTTTTCCATTCTACTATTAATAGGACTCAGGAAATAGAGCGATAGGCAGGAAAACACCTGCATTGTCTTAAGTGGTGAAGAGTTGCTCATTTGGGAGTAGCTGCAATAGCATCGTTCCTCCCTAAACATCCATTGAACCTCAAGCATGTCCCTGTTTCATCTCCGGAAAGTATGAGAAAACTGGAAAGTATCCACAATAGATCCAAAAGGGGAGAGCTAGTCTCAAGGTGCTGAAAAAGTAGTTTTACTCTCTTAGAAGCTCAACATGTTTCAGCTCAATATATTAGTAAAGGCCTTTGGGGACTAAAAAGAGAATACATAATTTAATATGTCATAAATAAAATTTCACAAATGCTATAAAATCATACACATAGCAAAGATTGTCCCTATGTATACTTGCAATTCTTAAAAAGCCTTTAGAGAACTCTGTCAGGACTGTCTCACGTGTTTGAAGATATGATGAAATCAGAGTTGAAGGCAATACATTATATACCATACAGTAGAAATTATCAATCTGCTACATGGGTTTTAATAATAATTTGAGATTAAATGTCAGGGATGATCTGGGTGTCTTACTGGACAGAAGGGGAGTGTGTCCAAATGCAAGGTCTTGATTACATAAACAATCGCCTCATTGAGGCCTTGAGCTAAGGGTTTAAGTTCAACGTCAAGTATGCCCCTGTTTCATCTCCCCCTTCCCCCAGCCATTCTGAACAATGGCATACTATGTGCATGTGTGTGTCCTATGCAATGTAAAAAATAATCATAGCACATCTTCTTAAGATTCTGCTTTTTTGCAAAAAAATATAATATAACCAGCCATAGGCTTTTAAATCTTGCATATAATCTCCCACCACCCAAATCTTTGTCTCTCCACAACTGAAATGGAGTACCTGGTAAGTCACCTTAGCAAGAGGACTGGGATGGAACATTTATCTTGTGGAAAGTTGTAAAGTTCAAGTCTGAGCATGGATTTCTTCCAGAACTTTACTGGTCAACAAAATCAATAAAGGTTCTCAAACTTTATCACTGTAAGCCTGCATAAGTCAAGATTAAAATTGTTAAGAGGCTCCCTAAGTGTAAATAAAGCAAATACAATTAGTCCCTTTGGCAGCACCAGTTCTTATGCACAATCTGGGAGGAAGGAGGTTAAAGGAGAAATACCCAAATGACCTAAAGCATGAGTTAAAGTAGCAGAGTAAATACTGCTGGGAAAGCCAAAACCTTGTGAGAAGGAGGAATAGCCCCAGCACCTGGCATTGGTTGGTAGGGCACTATGGACGGGAGTCAAGACTTGTGTCTGCAACTCCAAATGCAAGCTCAGGCAGACTAGAGACCAAGTGATTTAGTATGAATCTCTTCCTTTTTAGAAATGGCCTTGGGCTGTCTCTGGGAACTGTGAAGCCAGCAACTGCTAATACCATTGCCTTGAAATTGTTTAGTATTTCATATACATGGAAGTGATCAAGGCTCAAAACCACTCTGCCGGAGCCCTATTGAGACCATGTTGGGCGCGAGCAGATTACTTGCACTTCTGAGGACACTGACGACTTTATCCTGTTAGAAACTAGCCATAAAAATAGCCCTGATTAGTGGTGCTGGCTACAGTTCCATGAGAGAGCAGAAAACGCATATGGCCAGAAACAGCTTCCTTGCTTTTTCTCACCTTTTGCTATGGTGTTGCTTTGCCAGTTGATGTGCCAGTTGTGTCTTCAGCAAAGCTAATGCTATTGCAGTTAATATCTTCCTTCGTTTTATAATTTCACCTGTAGAACAAATCAGGAGTTCACTTGCTAGTGTTGTGTTAGTAGTTGCAAGGAAGGTGAGGTAGGAAGTCAGCTCTGTTTGTTCTGTTCTTTGAGACCTGCCTGTGAGAGTTCAGTAGGAACAATTTAAAAGGTCACCACAGAGCCCCAAGGTTTGCCTTCAAGGAGGAAGGCCAAACAGTAACATTTTATCTGCCTGGGTATCTAGTTCTGTATTTCTAGATTAGCCTCACTTACTTTCTATGTGGACCTCATCCTAGCTACTGCAGTTTTGAGGCATTTGACAATGCTGGGCAGTGGGAGATGTGTGGAAAAGGTGGTAGGGATGCGGGTAGGCCAGGAGGGAAGAAGAGGTATCCATGAAAAGGAGCAAAAGATCTGAGCCCTGAGCATTCTGCACACCTTCTAACAAGTGCTGGAAACTTGGCTATGTGGTTTTTTTTTAAGGTCTGATTTTCATGCAGTAAATGAACCCTGCCTGCACTTCATCCAGCTGTGGTCGTGAGAATAAGGGTATACTGGTGGTGAAAGTATTTTACCCATCATTCAAAGAAAGCTTGGTTCTACTGCAGCTTGCAAAACTACAAAGATACTGGGCAGCTGAACAACATAATGCCTTAGTTTGCACATAATTATTATTAATGTAGTAGAGATCACATGATCCAGAAATGTAGAACCCAGTACCTTTCACTGTCGGTAAATTCAAAGTTGATGGGAAGCAGAATGATTCCTAAAGCACAACCAAGCAAGATAAGTTTGTTTGCCTCAACTTTGCTCTCTCTCCCCTTGAGTTTCTTCTTCCCCTGCTCTTTACCTCTGTGAGCTGCTTTTGCATGCTGGCACATCTGTCCTTGCACTCCCTTCTCTTGTATAGTAGCCTGCCTTGCATTCCTTCTGCTTCATATGGGCCCTCTTTTTGTTCCTGTAGCCTCCTTGCCTACCTACTGCTGTTCTTGCTTTCTCTTCTTTCCATGCTGCATCTCACTGTGCTCCTTTCTGTCACTAGGACCCCAAGAGCTCCCCCCTGCTTCCTCCGGACCTGTTAAAGAGTCTGGCTGCCCTGGAGGAGGAGGAAGAGCTGATTTTCTCTAATCCTCCTGATCTTTACCCAGCTCTGCTGGGGCCTCTCGCCTCTCTTCCTGGACGAAGCCTCTTTGTATGTATTTGACTTAATTCTGCTGCTTCTCGCTCTAATTTTGGCATATCTTTTTATTCCCCCCCTGCCCCCGCAAGGTCAGTGGGACATGTGAAATCATGTCCCTTGCTGAAAGCTTACACAGTTGTAATACTTCACTGATCGTGGGGTTGCTGCTTTCTGATCCGACACCTGATTCCTTAAGAGCTCTGGAAAGGGGGCTGTTATGAAGTTCCTCCTGCCTGATTTTGGGGTTTTTTGCAGTAGCCATCTTAACTTTCCAGGCCCACTCCATGGTGAGTGAGTGGAGGAGAAGCTGTTCCAGCTGAATGTGGTCCTGCTCCAGAGCTCTTAAGCAGGCACAGTTTCAAACTCAGAAAGTTGTGACCCTAGATAATCCTGATCCCTTGGCTTGCTGAGAACTTTCACTTTAAAGTTTTCTGTCTGTCTTGTACGAAATCATGCAGCCTATCCTTCAGAGTGTATCAGAATATGAATGAACAAGCCAATAGCTAAAGAGGAGGTCAGAGGTTGAAAAACAATATGAAGTTAATTTTCAGGTTTGCAGTACTTAGCGAGTTCTGACGATATGAGACATTCTTGTAAAGGTGGGGTGGGTGGCCCATTGATCCCTCTCTTGTAGGATACTGAAGCAGCTTCAGCATTTATCCTGTGGGGCCCATGCAAACAATTCATTGAGCCCACTGAGGATGTTTGTGGAATCTGAGGAAGATACTCACACCTGCCCATTGTGAGAACACAAGAACTGCCTTGCTGGATCACATTAAGGGTCCATGTAGTTATTCTACAGCCAGATGCCTCTGGAAGCTCACAAGTGGGGCATGAACATAGCTGCCTTCCACCATTGTTTGTCCCCAGCCTCTAGTACTCAAGAGTATAGTTCTCTGCACTTGGAGAAATAATAGCTATTTATAAACATATCCTCCAAAAATGTAATTCTTTTGGTGTGATAGCCTAGCATAAATGAGAAAGCTGTGTGTGTGTAAAAAAAAAATAGTCGGTCAAACTTTGAAGTATAGAAGTTCTGTATTGTGTGGCATTCCTGCACTAGTGTGATAGGAGGAAGACTATATTAAATCTACCTGCCTGAAAAACACACCATCCTTCATTAAGGGCTTGCATGTTTCTACCTTCAAAAGTCAACAGAATGTGAGGAGGCCCAAAAACACTTCCCCATAATGTGGTGGTGCAAGCACACGAACCTGTTCCGCATCAGCACCCACCAGGGGTGTGATGTTTGCATGGGATGCTGCCCATATTTGGCCCAGCATAGAGATCCGAAGAGGTTTTTAAGCATTATGTCAGCAACCCAAAGCATTGCTAACAGGAAGTACTTTTCAGCGCTATAGGATCTGTGTCTCTTCTGTTTAAATTGGCCCTCAATGGCTGGTCTTGAGCACATCGGTGTCTTTCAGCATTAGTTCCTACCCTGTAAAATAGGGATAACAATGACCCTACTACATAGAGTGGTTGTGTAGATTGACATAATGGGAGATTACAAAAAACCTGGAAATTAAAAGTGATGGGTTGGATCCAGAATTGACTGGAATGGAATGGAAGAGCTCCTCCCATTGGTGGAGGGAACCAGGATTCAGCAGAGCCCCCCCCCCCCCCCGGAAGAAGGGGGTGGGATACCAATATGTACCAATTCCTCCTTCTCCTTGCAGCATCCAGCGCCATCTTTGCATAGTATTTTGGAAGATCCACCAACCAGCATAGGAGGCTGCAGTGGAGAGCAGCCCGGGGGATCATCCAATTCATGGAGTTTGGTTCCATGCAACTTTGGATCCAACCCAATGAGTGTGCTCTGTGTGCACGTCTGTCCATGTATATATGCATATGGTTGATGCAAAGTTATATATGGCATTGTTCAAGGGATATATGTCCTGTTTACTGCTCTGACAGTTGCTGTCCCTACTGCATTAAAATAAGGCAAAACGATTTCCTGTTCTTAATACAAAACTGTTGTTGGTACATGTTTCAAGATTTTTGATTGCAGGAGAGGTCAGATAGTCCGTACAGTTTGAGATTTGGGGGAGACTGTCAAAATGCCCTGTATTGAGAGTTTTTTTGGCAACTGTATTAGATATTTTCATCCCATCAAGAGAATGCTTGATTTGTATCCAAGACTAGCCTTTCAGAATTTATTCATGATAGATTTACCAATCCAGGACTTCATTGAAGTTATATAAGGTCAGGTAGTTTCTAAGTACATGATATCCTTTACCTTTTATTTTTTCATAGATCAAACATGATACCTATAGTGAGTGTTCAGATAAATTCATCACATTCCTGCCCTTCTACCATCTATACTGTTGCATGTATGTCTATTCTGTATTGGGGAACAGTGGCCTTTCTGAAGCTTCTGGTACTGGCAAATTACACAGGCAAGGTATCAGACTTGAATGAGTAATGCTGGATTATTCATTTTAGCAGAATTATTTTTGGCTCAATGTATGGCTTTGATATGTCTTCAGCCAACTATGCTTTAGCTACCTTCCCAGTTGCTTCAAGGACCTCGGCTCCCTCCCATAAAAGTAGGGTGATTTCTGTTTACGAAGTATGGGAAGAGGGTGTCTAACAGGCATTGTGGTGTTTGCCAAAGCCTGTCTTGCATTCCAGTCCCTGACCATATCACTGATATGACAGTCTGAAGTCAATGTCTAAATCTCCCAGAGATTTCTGGAAACCCAGTCCAGACCTTCCTTCCATCAGCTTAGTCAGAATATTTGTTGATAGCAGCGTGCCTAGTTCACTAGCAAATCCCCAGTCTGTCCTAGATTCCCATCATAATGTACCCCAAACTAGCAATTGTTAGCATATTCCAGAGAATATGAAACCCTTATGGAATATTCTAATCCTACCCTTTCTCAGCCATAGTTTGGGACTTATGGCTTGAATTATGCAACTGGCACTATTTGTGTAAACAAAGGCACTTAGATACCACCCAGCCAGAGTGTAATATTATGCACCAGGTTAGAGACATTTATGCTTACATTGGGGTGATGTCCTTTGCTGCAGACTTGGCAATAGTCACCATCAGTTCAAGGCAACTGTGGCATTGACTCTGAACATCTCATATTAGCTGGGCAGTTACATGTTCAATGGTTAAAAATTTAAATTGTGCACCCTGCCGTTCGGAATTCTGAAGTTGCCAAATTTCTTGCAAAAAAAAGTTGAATTGTGATCTGTATAAATTATGTAAATTTTAATTAATTAATATACTGGAATTTGGCAAAGGAATTTACCAAAGTGGTGTACAGTACAAAAACACAATTACAAACTGTGAAGCAACAGAATTGTCCTCCATTTGGGGTATTTACCTTGGTTGTAGGGTATTATGAGATTAAATTTGTGTGTATGCTAGTCAGATTCAGCCAAAGGGTTACACCTTTAGTCACAGATTAGAATACAGAGATCACGAAGTTCTGCTCAGGGAGCAGCAGATTATAAAATTCAACAGGTCAGAGGAAGAGAGAAAAATAAGTTTCCACCTCAGGAACAGAAACTTAGTTGGCAGAAATGAACAAGAAAAGTACTCTCAGGATTGGTTAGAGTTGGGGAGAGAAAAAATAATAATTTTAGAAAGTAAAGCAAAAGGCAGAGAAGAAGGAGGTGGGGGCAGGAGGCAGGCAGGCAGGCCAGAGTCCTAGAATAAAGAAAGAGAGCTGGTGGAACTGGAGAACTGATTAAGAGAGCTCGGACCAATGAAAGTAAAATATTGCTTGGAAGGGACATGGATAAAATACGGACACAGTGTAGTTAGGTTAGCTGGATGTATTTATCCCTGGTTGTTTTTGTTACTCTATTTCTCATATGGTTTGTTGTGTTTTGTGTGAGTGTATATCCATTCAGAACTTTTTTTTTTCCTGTTTACATTTTTCTTCAGTAACATTTAAACCTTCTTGTTCAAAAATGTTTGGTCTCCTTTTTGGGTACCCACCCTATTTCTAACAGCCATCCCACAACTAAAGTAGATACCAAGACCCAGAGAGTTTTGAAGCTGATTTGATAGAGGCATCCAGGGAAATAAAGATTTCTACCTGGTGGCAGTAGAATAGGCTACAGGAAGGAAAGGGCAAAAAGGAGTGTGGGCACAACTATTTTGCCTGTTTCCACTTCCACTCAGGAACAGGGCATTGCCAGCTTGAGATACACACCCAATAAAATACAATATAAAAATAATAAAATGTCCATTTCAACATATGCATATCAAAATAGTGACTAGCAGCATACTTAATCAACAAGAATTAAGCTGGATATGTTTGGGTGAAAAGAAACGTTTTTAGCATGCTCTTAAAGCTCATAATTGCCGTGTTGTTCACTGCTCCAAAATCTTCTGATATATAAATTTATATTTATAGTATATAAATATTGTCAATAAATAAATAATTGTTGGCACATGCCTTAATTCTGAGGACAGAGTATTATAGAGGGGCAACTACACTAAATGCCCTTCTTTTGAGTGGCTGCTAGGTGAATCCAGGGAGCCTGCGGAACCACCAGAAGGGCCTCCCCTAATGAGTGAAGGGAACAAGATGAGGCAGCCTCTCAACCTGAGCAATTTTGCATAATTCTTCAATTTTTACTATTGCATAATTCTGATTTTCTTATAGGAAGGGGCAAGGAGCTATACAAGGCACTGAAGTCCTGTAACCAACACTTTCAAATCCTTGTTACCCGTGTGGCTCCTGAGATTTCAGCAAACATTGCTCACATACTTTATCTTTTCTTTGGAGCCAAGCAGGGTAGAAAACTGGATTCTGTGCCTAGTACCATGTTCCACACTTTTTCTGCACTCCAACAGACTCATAAAATAGGTGCTGCCGTGTCCATTAGTCAGATTTTTGTGAGTTTAATCTGATGGGTACACTGATTTTGACTGATACTCAATTGTTCATGCATAATGTGAGTAGTTGCTGTGGCATCAATATTCTTAAAAACTAAAACAACTCCAGGTTTGTGGTCATGTTAGGAAAATCAGGTTAATTCAGAGTGAGCCTTCATGTTTGAGCAAGGGCTAACGCTACTAATCTAAACAACTTAATACGCAGTTACTTATAATTGACAAACTGCAGCCTAAGCCCCTTACTCCTCTAAACTGTGTGTTCTTTGAGATGCTGGGGCATACGATGTTTTCAGAATGACGTTCACGAGGTGAGTTGCCTCTCTTATTTTTCTACTTAACATAGACAGCTTACTGAATTCTCTCTCAAATTTACTGATGCTCTTTGCTTGCTGTTGATTGCAAACGAACAGTGATTCATATTTGTTTCATGTAATGTGTTCCCAGTATTTGTGTTGTATAATGAAACAATCATTCAAGGCCCTTCAGTGTATTGGTTTTATGCAGAAAAGTGGTCCAAGTTATTGGTCAGTAACAACACCTAATGCTGTCTTTCCCTTCTCCGGCTTTCTGAAGAAATCGCTGCTAGAGAAACCATCAGATCTGATGTCTCAGTCATCATCTTTCCTGTCACTCACGGGCTTCTCTCTCAATCAGGTAATTAACTGTAAAAAAAACAAAACACACAACCTCTTCATTTCTTTCTGCTGGACATTGCTATCAATTCACGTGTTACTGTTTCTAAGGCATACTTCTCACAAAAAGTCTATGATGATAGCAGGTATCTGTGCCTGGCCTGAATCACCAGATTGCCTGTGGGGTTCTCATGTTGGGGTGCTCCTCCAATCATCATCCCTGAATAGGGCAAATGATTCTAGGCAGGGTCCTTTCTCTCTGCCATGCTAGTTCTCCATGTGCAGTACAGTTGGGGAGTACTCTGTTTTTTGAGCCCGCACCTGGTGTCTGAAGTAGTTGCACTCCAGATAACAGATGCACCATCCGTGCTTTTCATTTTCATGCTGTGGCTTATATTTATCTCATCTGCCAATCACTCTCTTTTTTTATTGCAATTGTTTGCCTAACCTGGCCAGAACTTGCATGCTGAACTTTTGTGTTAATTTTAATGGTTGTCCATAGGATTTTCTAAGTCTGTTATCAAAGAGACAGTATATGCTGCACAGGGTAAAAGCAATATTTCTCTAACTTCTGATAGCTTAGGAACATTTGATAGCTGAATTAATACTGCAGGCTATTCAATATAGCCTCCAGTATTAACTTCAGTCTTAAGAGTGTATAAGAAAAAGAACTACTTGCCCTCAGAGGAGTCCGTTCCCTGTAGTTCTGTATATCAGTAATTGCTTGGGGCATTCTGCCTCTTAGGGGCAGGTGATTCTACTGCATTTCTGCACTGGGAGTGATTGAGTGAACTGATTGCACCCAATGTGGAGATCTGGCAGAAATACTTGTTCCCCAGCAGAGGATGAGTGGAAGAGGTCAGGCCAGTGAACCGTGCAGAGATGCAGCAGGTAGCTCTTGTGTAGGTGAGTACTTGGGGGTCCCAAACATCTAATTGCTTTTTAATTTTTTGTTTTTTGAAGCACATCAGCAGTTCTGCTGTGCCTCAACATACAGCTTGGGAATGGGAATTACTGAGATAAAATATTGGATTTAGATCAGGGTCGCTTGGATTTAAACCCCATTCGTATATGAATCTCACTGGGTAACAATTACTCTCAGTAGAACATAGCTCAAAGGGAACTGTAAGGAGAATATCTGTGGGGACGGAAAACTGTACATCCTGAAGTAAGGCAGGCATGAGTTTAAAAAAGTAAACAAATAAAACACAAAAATAGGCCTGCATCCTCAATATTGGTTACTGTCCTTTTTTAACAGCATGTTTCCCAGACAGTTTTGATACTGTTGCTATGAGAGCTGTACCTTCTGCAGCAAGGTATAGAGATTTGCTTGTCAGCTAAGGTAAATCTTCTGTGATTCAGAGACTGAGAGTAGGTGGACGCAAACAAAACTGACTTCAAGCACCAATACAATAATGGATTGGGTAGGTCTGAGCTCAGGTTTACTCTCTTCTTGATTTTGTAGGAAAGATACCCCAACAGCATGTTCAATGAGGTTTATGGGAAAAACCTCAATGCCAGCACAAAAACAGAGGTCACTCCATCAGTGGCCCACCAAGAGACTTCGCTCTACTCTCTCTTTGAAGGTACTCCATGGTCTCCATCTCTCCCAGCCAGCTCAGGTAATGCTCTTTCATATGGCATATAACAGAGTTACTCAGTAGCCCCATGCAAGCATTGCTTCAGATCATGGTTTATCCTAACCATAGTTAAGAACACACCCAAAGCACAGTTTGACCTTCCAAATGTGCAGTAGATGAATACCATGCTCTAGAGGTGCTTGTTTATTTTAGTTTTCCATAATCTTGGCTCTTGAATTTTTATGGTGCAGCAGCCTTTGGAGACAGAGTGATGACTATAATGATGGTTTGTCAGTTCAGACATCATACCAAACTAAAGCTGAGTTTTGTTAACCATGATTTGGCATGATGTCTCAATTGAGCCTTAGTGAACTTGCTCCTTGCTTTTAATTTATACCAGCTAGGTTCTTTGTTGCAAGCACGCGGATGGTGTATTAGACTTGCACAAAGTAAAGCCTGTACATTTGTTGCTTATAGCCCTTCCTCTTGAGAGGAAAAACTGTACCAGCATGCCCCGGGGGCAGGACAAGCACCATCATGCTCAGCTTTTTTGGAATCACCACTGTAGCAACTTCATGGAGAACATTCTCTGTGGAGTCTTCATTCTTCAGCACGTTTTAGGCTTTTCTCTCTCTTTTCCAGGGATTCCCCCTTTTTTCACTGTTCTCATTATTTCTCAGCATATGTGTGTTTTACTGGGAGATCTCCTTTCTCTCCCCTTTTCTTTGTGTGTCAACAGCACAACAGTCTCTTGCAAGAAGTGTCATGGGTGTAACTGTAAGTTCCCAAGTGTATAGACGGATAGGAATGCTGCCTTCTCTGCTTTGGAGAGGAGAATTTTGGTCAGTCCCTACCTTCATTGTAATAGATCTTCTCACTGACAAGTTATTCTGGTGATTCCAGGGTGTGACGGTCTTCACTGTTGGCTTCCTCCCTTACCTTTTCTATCTACTCTCCATGTCTTCTCCTCTCCCTGGTTTCCTGTGCTGCCCACACCCCATGGGAAAGGTTTTAGCACATGGTATAAGATAGCTGGCAGTGCTGCTGCAACACAGATTGGAATTTTTGCCACCTCTCTCCCTTTGTGCTTCCACCAATACCTTTGATGCATGTACAAGATCTGGGTTCATCTCTGCTGATATCTAATTCAGTACCAATGCAGACTGCATTTTCTTCTACCTTAGTCACTACTTTGCTACCAGTGGACCTGCCTGCTGCAGTTCTGACATAACCAAGAGATCTTGTATAATGTCTCTTAACAAACATCCTTCCACTCTTTGATGCAGGATTCTGGTTTACCTCCATAGATTTGAAGTACACTTATTTACATATTTCCATCTGCCCTCAGCATTATAAATTCCTTCAGTTTACAGAGAGGTCTTGCTGTTTCCAATACAGAGCTCTACCCTTTTGACTGTCGATCCTGGGTTTTCACCAAATGCATGGTCACAGTGGCCACCATTTTCCCCTACGTTGGCGACTGGGTTCTCATCATATGGCATATTGGCATTTCTTGACTATTTGGACTTCACCTTTTGTATACATTTTGGGTCTTGGGCTTTACATCAAAACAGAATCCTCACGTTTAGCCCAGAAAATGGATCCAGTTTATATGACCTGCATATTTTGCTGTCAAGACAGAGTTTACCATCTGAATTATGTGCCTTGTGCAATTATATGCTAGGCAATCTTTTATCCTCACTAATGTAAGGCTCTGTTATGACCAGACACTGCTTTTCTTCCTAAAGTGATATCCAGCTTTCACTTAAATCAGGATTTGACTGTTCTAGTATTCTTCCTTGATAATAAGGACAGTTCAGAGTGTTCTCTCTACACAGTAGACTTTCAAAGACCACTTGTCTTCTACTTAAGTAGAACAGCCTCATTTGACAAGGATGCTGACCACTTCCTCTGTTGTGGCGGTCCTCGAGGTACAGTGTCTTTCTTCACAATGCCTATTGCATTGGATGGTTTCTACCATCGAGCTCTGCTGTGAGCTAACTTGGAGATCTCTCCCCACTGCTGTGTAAGGCCCATCTACTCTGGGATTAGCCAGCTCTTTTGTCTTTTCCAGAGGGATTTTGATCTTGGACTTTTAGTAGAGCAGCTACCTGGCCTCCACCTTCCCCTTTTATCAAGCTACGTGTATAGGGTGAGAAATCCTGCTCAGATGCTTCCTTTTCAGTAGAGCTGCACCCTCTGCTAGGTATGTCAACTTGCTAGTCTCCCATACATGTGCCTGCACACAGGTGCCACAAAGAAGAAAAGCAAGTTGCTTGCTTGTAACAGATGTTCTTCATGTGGTCCGCTGTGCAGTCACACAATCTGCTCCTTTTTCCTGCTGCATGCATCTTTTCTGTTACTTCCTGCTTTTTCTAGGAGGAGAGCTGAACAGGATGGCATTTGCGCCCCTCCTTGTGGCATCGCAGTAGCACTGTTTTTGTCTTGAGGGCAGACAGGCCGTAAGTGCCGCGTTGTAGGCATTCACTGTAGAAAGTTCCAAAGGCACAGAACACTTACCTGACTGCATGGATGTCCGTGCAAAGATCATAATCGTTTACAGGCAAGCAACCTGTTTCTTTGTTTGCCAACGGTTAGAACCCATAACACCCCATTTTCGCCAACACTACCACTTCAGTTTTGTTACCCAATCTGATGCTGTATGCAAGAAGTGTTGCAAAGAGAAAACCAAACAAAGTAACAAAGAATAATGTAAAGAAATCAAGCTGTACTTTGAGGAGTGTTATGTTGACTTTGTTCTCTAAACTTCGGTCCAACAGATCATTCAACACCAGCTAGCCAGTCTCCTCATTCCTCTAACCCAAGCAGCTTGCCAAGCTCTCCCCCAACTCACAACCACAATTCTGTTCCATTCTCCAACTTTGGGCCCATTGGGACGCCAGACAACAGGGATCGGAGGGTAGCAGATCGATGGAAGACAGATAAGCCAGGTGAGCAGAAGGCTCAGGCACCAGGTGTAACTTCAGCGGTTCGCTGGGTCCCTGACTTCTTACGCTTTCTCTCTTTCAGCAATGGGAGGGTTTGGCCTGGACTATCTCCCAGCAACATCTTCCTCATCAGAGAGTAGCTGGCATCCAACCAGCACTCCCAGCGGCACCTGGTCGGCCCATGGCCCATCCATTGAGGATTCATCAGCTGTGCTTATGGAAAGCCTGAAGGTAGGATCTGTATTGGGATGTCAGGACAAAAAGCATTCCCATGGGATTTGGAAGGTTGATCTAGTAGTCTCACACTTCTTACAGCAGAATTCTCTAATGCTAATAACGTGTCCTTTGCTGGCAACATCTTGCATTCCTGCTCCCTGGGAATTATACTGCGGACCAGTTTGGTAAAACATGTAGAGACAAGCCTTAAATACAGATTCAGACTATTTAAGTATCCAACATGTTTTATCACTTTGTTGATAATTGGTATGTGGCCAAACTATTGTGGTAAAGACAATATAAACTCTCACTGACTTACTTTATGATGGTTTAGAGGAATTCATCTAACTGCTCTTAAATGGTGTTAGTTTGGTTGGCAACTAATATTTTAAGGAGCAATGTTTTGAGTTGAGCAAAGGCTGAAGGGCTGACAACATGGGCTCTGCCCACCAACTTACTCCCATGTGAGCTGAGGTACAGTCAAGGGGCTTCTTAAATTACTTCTCTGTAGGATCCGCAGCAACAGAGACTTTGAGCAGAGCCTTCCCCCTTGTGCAGCTCAGTGGCTCAGACACAGGCAAAAGGCTGAGGTGCATAATAAGGAGAGGGTTGTGCCAAGCCTCCATTCTTTACCCTGTAAAGCAGTGGTGGGGGCATATGTGGCCCTCTAGACTGCAACTCCCATCATCCCTCACCATTGGCTATGCTGGCTAGGGCTGATGGGAGTTGCACTGCAACAACCTCTGGAGGGCGCCACACGCCCCATGACTGTTGTAAAGAAACATTTTTCAAGGGGGAGGCTCTGACCAAAGCCTCTGTTGCTGCTTACAGTGGGAAGGGCAGGGTTAGAGAACCCTTTGCCTGTACATTGGCTTACATGGGAGAAAGCAGTTGAGGTGCTGCAAAAAATAAGGGGGTTGGGATGGGGGCTATGCTCAGGTGGGCAGATGGAAAGCCTTCAGGGCCACCAGTTACATACTACTTACAGTAAAAATGTGAAAGGGTGGTGAGAAGATAGGAGGTTTTACTGCTTTGGAATGTTTTAGGCAATAGTCGTTCCGCTTCTGCTTTCACCGTCATGTTACTGGCTGATTTGTTTTTTTAGTCTATCTGGTCCAGTTCCATGATGCATCCTGGACCTTCTGCCCTGGAGCAGCTGTTGATGCAGCAGAAGCAAAAGCAGCAACGCGGGCAAGGTGCCATGAATCCACCACACTGAGAATGAAAGAGGGTGGCAACCTTTGCAACCGAAAGCTCCATACATCATGGCATGTTGGGTTTGCAGGACCGTCCCACACAGTCCTGTGCGCGTGGCAGCCCTCTCTTCTGTTCCTTGCCGTCAGGAGGGCGTAAGTGCTCCACCAACCCACTGAGTGTGCACGGAAATGTCTGCAGTGCAATGGAAAACCAACACCAGGAACTCTCCCATCCCTCCAGGGCCCTCTGGAGGGAGAGAGGGACTGCTGTTTGTCTCACGGTAACCCGATATCACCGCCTCTCACCTTCTCCATCGTGCATGTCCCCAGCCTCATGGGAAAATAAAAAGCTGAGAATGAAGAGCAGATGGGAGAAGCCACTGAGAACTTCTCGATCCTTCTCCTCAGTTTTGGAGAAGCCAATAGGAATCTATTGCCGATAGCTTTGCTGACTGAGAATGTAGTTGGAATTTATTCCTCAACATCTAAATTTCTAATTATTACTATCTCAGTAGTAAGTTCACACTGAATTCTTCCATACACAAGATGTGCTTTGTCGTCAGTGTGTAGCAACCCCTCCAGTCGCTGGTCCAGCCAGAGGTGGGTGGTGGTAGATTGGGCGGGGGGCTTGTGTCTGTCTCCTGGGTTTGATGAGGAGAATCTGGCCTCTCCAGCACCACTTCCATCTTTTCCTCAAAGGCTATCTCTGGACAACCCTAAATGGGTGAGAGATTCCAGTACTGAAGTGCAACGGCCACTACAGGCCCCCCTGTTAGGGTGGGTATGCAAGCCACTGCTATGGGGTTTTAAGTTAAATGGTTCAGATTCCTGTACATTTTATGATAGCGTAGTGACCAGCCTCATGAAATGACTAGCTGGTCTGTGCATTCACAGCCTGACTCCTTTCTGTAGGTAGAAGCTTTCTGTGTCTTTTTTTTCTCCTTGCCCCCTTTCTTCCCTCTCCTCCCCTCGCTGGTTGCTAGTAGTTCTATTCTTCATATACAGCATCCCGCAGAGTTCTGGCAGGATAACGGGGAGCAAAGGAGTTAGTCTGGACAGGATGATGTGTATAATCCCTGCCCCATAGGCCTGTGCCTGCTCCACAGGCTTGCACACACCTGTAGCCACAGGGTTCTGATTCCGGAATGGAAGTTCCAGGCAACAGAGGACATCTGAGATGGAACCCCTGCACAGAAGCCAACAGTCCGACTTGCCCCTCCAAGGGTGCAGAACGGGGTAAAGGGTTGTACTTGATATTTATTGAGCAGAAGGAAGACTGCAACTCTTCTTCTTGCATAGGACAAAAAGACAGCATTTCATTTTGTTTCCCAGGGTAGCTATGGAAACAATCTAAATGTTACAAACTGCTGCAGTTGCAGGAGTGTGTGCGTCAGTTCAGGATATGTGAGCCGGGAAACAGCTGCAGAGCAAAGCACATCCAGGGTCCACGGGTGATGCTGGAGTCGGGGAGCAGCCCCAAAATAGACTTTACATAAAGGGAAGCTGTATGCATAGTGCTCTCTCTAGGATATTGAACCCCCTATGCCTCCCCATTCTAGCAGCGTTGCTGCTCTGCGCTGCATTGCTAAAACATGTTCCTCTTTATTAAAAAAGAAAAAAAGTATCTCAAGGACAAAGTTCCTGCCCTGGTTGTAATGTTAAGCTGAGAACCTCTGTGCTTCTTTGGCTCCCTGCCCCTGCTTCCATCCCAGCCCTTCCGCCCGGTTTCTGTATTTGAGCTGTGCACCCGAGCAGCTGCAACATTCCAGTGTTTGAACCGCCACTGATTCTTGCACCCTAGACAACCTGACCAGGTTCGCCATGTCACTCTCTCAGCAGTGCCAGAGTCCCAGCCCATAGGCTCCCATTTCTGCATGAGAAATCTGGTGTTTGGAATGTTTTTTTCTGAATCTTTTGGGCAGGGCTCCCTGTTCTCTTCTTTCCTCCCCCTACACACACACCCTCTGTGTCAGGAGCCTCAAGGGAAGGGGAACCCTCAGCAGAGAAAACTGGTTTGTGTTGTAAGCTTCTTTTGTGTTTTTTGTCTGTCTGTGCGAGACCTGCAGCTGCGGAACTCAGCTTTGCCTTTAATTAAACCATGTTCTCTACAGCCAGCCTTGTGTAGTAACATCTTTTTTAATCATTGAGCTGTAGTTAATGAAACGCTTCTGAAAAAATCAATAGAGGAAATCCCCAGTAATGAGAGGTTCCTTTGCACAGAAGTGAAAGGGGTTTATAGGGTCGTGCATGTTCTGACTGGAGTTGAGCATGTAGACGGTGATAAAGCAAGGTGGACTAGATTGCATCTTCTATGCCAATCCAAAGATGATCTGTTGGGATTTGTATCATTTAGTTGTAGAGTGTGATGGAAGAGTTGGTGATGACAAAATGCTGAAGAGGCATACAAAGTACTAAATGGATACTATACATACTATAGGATTTGGCAGACTGAACTCTTTGGAACTGGTGTGGAGTTTCTTCATAGTTTATTTCGATCTGAGTGGTACTAAAAAGATGCATATTGAAGAACCATGACATTTTATAGAGAAAATAACAAAACTGCAGCTTTTGGGGGGTGGGGGGAATAATATTCACTGTGGTAAAACTGCAGACCAGCTTGAACTAGTTAGCAGGTTATCACCACCTGCTAGAGACTCAGGCCTTTCAGATCAATGCTCTTCCATCACTCCAGTCTTCTTAGCTAGGATTCCCAGGTTACAACATGTACCTTCTACAGTGGGTGATGAGACAGCTGTAGCTCCTCCTGCCCCTTTTACTTCACAACCCATTATCTGCCCCTGTCTTTTGTCTGCTGTGCAGCCTGCTCAGCATTATCCTTAGCACAGAAGAATGAGGCAGAACACACTGGAGAAGACAAGGGAGTCTCATCTTAAGAGGACTGAAAGGTATGTGGATGTTCTCTAGGTTGTGACGTGGCAAAAGTACCATGGAATGCTAGCTCTAATTTCCCATTATCCCTTAGATGGAAATGGACAACCATAACTTCTACAACAATCGTAACTGGTCATAAAAGGATCGGCCCAGTAGTTATCTCATCTAACTGAACCGGCTGATGCTGTAACTAGGAGATAGCTTAAGAAATCCAGTGTGAATCCCAGCAGTTGTCATTTAAGCAGAATATAATGTGCAAAATATATATATATAATCCCAGAGGCTTCAAATTAAAGCAGATAGTCTTCAGTGTAATGAGATGAGTTGCCAGGGAGCGGGGGGAGCATCAGGATCCGCTCACTTCTTTGTGGGGTTTGAACTTGTTATTCTTCAGGAACAGATTGAGAATTGTTGCTGTTGTACTCTTCAACAAAGGCTTTGGGGAAAATGCCCACTTTCCCATTGCACTTGCCTTCTAACCACTCATCATTCACTAGAAGATAAAATAACATTCAGTCACAAACATAATCCATTAATGGTGAGGATCAGTAACAGATTGTGCTATTGGAGTGTAATGCATCATCCCTGAACGTGAAATGGGCGCACCTCTGAATCTAGCATTGATTCAGATTGGAGAATGGGGTTTGTGTGCCTTTTTTTTAGCTGTGGAGGAGAGAATTTTTGCAGGTACAGCCTTCCTTACCCTGCATG
Organism: Heloderma suspectum; assembly: GCF_057233095.1. Classification (NCBI taxonomy): domain Eukaryota; kingdom Metazoa; phylum Chordata; class Lepidosauria; order Squamata; family Helodermatidae; genus Heloderma; species Heloderma suspectum. Next base: position 174,257,057 of record NC_139461.1, read on the forward strand.
ACAAGCTGCATTTACCAGAAATTTCCCTTACTGCACAGCTACTGAAGGTACAGAGGCCTTGTCCTTTGCATATAGGTGGTACCCTTTTATAAGTCTCGCCACTGTTGGAACAAAAATTGGGAAGAATCAAGAGCCATTTCAGCCTTACAATTCTTGATATTCATAAAAGGCTAAGAAGAATACTTATGTGCCTTTTGTACATTGAAAGAGCAACAGATGCAGCAGTGGTAGCAGAATTCCTTTTGAAAAAAACATTACATCAAACACTTGGACAGTTAAGATACTAACAAGAACAGCACAGTTCAACGGTGCAGAAAAAATTGTGAATAGTTAAAAAAAAATGGAAATGCAGTATTAACAGACTAACCATCTTCATTCATTAACATAGCTACATCTCTAACATTTGAAAGCACTTCCTCTCAGTCCCAATTATTTCTCAGGAGGAAGCATCTGACATCTCTGAAGTTGTGCTGCTAAAGATGCCATACTGCGCTGAGTGGATTTAGCTTGGAAGCTCTTTGGTTCTTACAATGCCAACTGCTACATTCTACCTTCAGAAAAATTGTTGGAGAGTGAAAACATCACATGAAGGGGCTCTTGTTAAATTATACCACTTGCAGCATAAATTGTGGGTGAGAACTCAACAGTGAGATTACTGTTGCAGGCTGTTTCCCCTGCAACAATCTAAAATATATATGGTTTGTATATTTTATGGGTACCTCAAAGTCTTTCAGAGCAGGGAGTGGAGCAAAGGGTGGGTCCCTTCACTGATAATTAAGGAAACTGATGCGGAAGGGTACCTTGGCTTTGGTAATGATGGAGGCAAGCAGAGTTGTCCAAATGCAGACCTTGATTCTGCTAGGGTTTTCAGAAAAATACTCTGCCTTCCCCTACTGTGAAGGTGTCCAACTAAGATGCCAATTTAGCATATTCTTCTATTTAATATGGTGCAGAAAGCATGCTGAGTGATGAAAGACTGCATATATGATGTACCACCATCTCACTTGGGGGTCTTGGCCTGAGCTCTATTCCACCACTGTGCCTGACATCCAAAGAGGCTGAACTGTCATGTAGGCCAGTGTTGTGAAGACAAAATACGATTTTCTTTTCCCATTGTCCTGTGAAGTTGTCTCCCCCTCCCCCTCGAATCTTGCAGCAGAGTGCTACTGAACTTGCTCTTAGTGGCCCCTCAGCTCTCTTAGTCACATAGTTTGTATGATAAGGTGCCAAAGACCAAAGCAGGATATGGAGGTCTATTAACACAGAGGCTTATTCCCTACTGGTGGAAGCTGAAGTCCGCTTTGCTGAAAGTGAAAAAATGCTTATTAATCCAGCTGCGGGTGCGGTCAGCAGTGGTTTGCCAAACGACAAAATGCAGCTGAATTGGGAAATGTAGGAAAATGATAAAGCTGTGAATTCTCCATTAAAAGCATTGGAGTACAGATGATAGATGTGGAACTGCAAGCAGTTCAAGCATGACTTTGGGGAAAGAGACCACTAGCCTCCACCATGCATGCTATGTCTAAGGTTGCCAGATTGCAGCCAGATTCTTCCTGTCCCTTTAAAAAGCTCTAAGCCACCATCTCCAGGTTGCAATCTGACAGTTCTGTATCTGCATCCAAGGGAGACCTGAAGGCGGTGGAACCCAGAAGCAAAAGGCAATCAAACAGCTGCCTCCAATGTGGTGCCCTCCCCATGTTTTGGACTACAGCTGGGGCATTATACTGGGGAAGGCTGGGCCACAGGTGGTGCAAAACACCCATGGTCAGCAGTTGCAAGGCCTTGGCTGAGGAAGGGAGGACCAGTTGGGAGGTGGGGCTGTGAGGAATTTAGAAGAGCAAGTGGCAAGCATTGATAAGAGAGAGGAGGGACTTGCAGCCATCCCTGGTTGTATGAAGAGCTTTTGTTCATGCTCCTTACGCTTAGAAATTTTGATCATGCTTAATACAGATCATGGCCTTCAAGTGCTTTGTTAACACAATGAAATATAGTGAACCTGCGGGAAATTATAGGTTAGAATGAATTGGTGAATTTGAATACTTCAGCTCCCACTAGGTGGAGCTATTTAGCTCAGTTCTTAATAAGGAGCGAGCATTCGGGTTAAGAATCCCAACTCTTGTTAATACCTGTAAAATGGAGAAATGGGGGGGGGGGGAGTTGATGGCAGTCTCCCATTAATAGGGCTCTGTGGTTTAGAATTCATTTACCTTTAGCCAGAACAAGTATTGTGTCCCCCTCCTGGAACTCCAGATCCTCTGGCTGGCTGGCTTCATAAGTATACCGTGCTACAACCTGGTTGGCTTCTGTTGCTTTTAATACCTTCTGTTGAGCATCGTTGCCATTTTCCATGCTTAGATCATCTTTGCCAGCCTGATGGAAGAAACAGCCAGCTTAAATATCTCTTACCATTTTCTTAATAAGCAGAGCAAAATTTTAAAACATGGTGCTCTTTTTATATCCGTCTTATTTAATGTGGCTGTAAAAATGTCTCTTAAGACAAGCTTTTCAGGTAACCAATTTTAAAAAAAAATGGAAGCAGGACATTCAGTGAAAGGGCTTGGAATACTGGGGCAGGGGTGGAGCTGACCTGGCAAGGTGTCTGGCCTTCCAGTCCATTCTGACCCACCTCTTCGCTGCTGCACCACAATGTCAAGCAATAGTTCTTTGCAAGACTCCACAGTGTCTTCATGCTGTCCTCAGTCAGAAGCACTAGATCCTTGCCGTCTGTAGGCCGGTAGCTGAATAACACAGAGAAGCAGTTGAGACTAGGAATGGGTAAGAATTTCTTTGTTTTTTACCAAAATGTATCCGATTTGCACCTCCCAGGACTGAATGTGGACCTGAATGCAATCTGAAGTCTTCATATCTGAGCTTGCTATGTGGTTCGCACAATAAAAACCATGCGCTTGAAAACATGCATACCATTGAAAAATGTGCATGAAAAAATGCATTAGACACACTGTCGTCGATGGCAAAAACATGCATACGTTTTAAAAATGTGCACAATTGATGCAGATATTTGGAAAAATATGCACAAAAATACGGATGAATTTTTGTGTGGGGGGGAAAAAAGCTCACAATCCAATATGGACACATCAGAGCAAGTTTCAAGGTGGAACTTTTTGCTGGCTTGCACAACCCTTTGTGAGTCGAAGAGCATCCTGCTCCCGCAGTTGAGATGAAGGAGATGCTGGGTGGCAAGTCTTACCTCAGTCTTGTGTGCTGGGGTGAGAGCTCCAACTTCTTGCACACCTTGTCCATGAGGCTGCTGAAGGACAACTCAGAGCTTGCCTGTAGTGCTATCGTGTATTTGTAACGTACTTTGATGATGTATGGCGTTGGAGTGGCCAAGTCAAGCTGCAGGAGAAAAATGGAAGAGAGAAACCTAGCTTTAGAAGCACACAGCAGGAGTAGCACATCTGTATTCAGAATGAACGAAAGCAAGAGCGAAAGCAAGGGAGTACTTGTTCATGTACGCTCATTGTGCATGGAAACACATGGAAAGATGTGCTTTCAAATATGCACCTGCTCCTCACACTTCACGGTGGGGAAAACAGCTGATACAGTAGTGGTGCAGGACTGCCACTATCTTTCAAAAAATTTAGCACTGTTCTCAGCATGCTACCAAGGGAAGTCGAGAGAGTCCTTATTACTAAAATGAAAGGTACTCGGGCATTAATGGAGATCTGTCATGCATTGTGGATGGAAGCCTTATCCTTAAATTTAAAAGTGCACTCTGTTCATGCTCTGAGGCACTTTTTATTTTTATTTTTTACAGCATTTCTATGCCACCCAATAACAGTTTGCTGCAAGAAGTTTGATTGTAACTATTTTTAAAAACGATGTTCCATAAAAACAAGAATATTGTGCAGCATAAAAACTCAAGCAGGCAAGAATAAAATCAAGCAACATCAAAAATGTTTTAAAAACAGATTTTAAAACTGTAAACATTTTAAAACAGGTGGGCAGAAGGTAGATCAAGATCTACTGCTAGATCTCTGGGTGATCTGCAGTAAATCAGCAACAGGTTTCCAGTGCCCAAAAGTTTAAAAACAAAGTCCTTTTTTTTCTCCTTCCTAACTTAGATTGCTAAAATTTCTAAAGCTGGGAGGTGGGGTGGGGTGGAATGAGTAGATTTGTTTGTGAACCAGGTCACCAGAGCATGGCTAAACTGAAGAGCATGGCTATCTCTGTCTAGCTAGGTTGCAGTTGGCAGACAGGCCTAAGCTGATAAAAAATGCCCCAAGCTACTTGAGCCTCTGATGATAGTGCTGAATCAATGAGCACTCCCAAATTTTGTCCACTTGATCCTTTAGGGCAAGGGTGAGCAACTTGTAGGCCAAAACATCTGGAGGGCCGCAACTCTCATCAGCCCTAGTCAGCATAGGGATTTGTAGGCTAAAACTCCTGGAGGGCCATAAGCTGCCCACCCCTCCTTTACGGCGAGTGCAACTCCCTCTAGGGTGTGTTAAACATCACTCACCTGGGCAGATGAACCCCTCACTAGCAACATGGGAGAGAACCTGAAGGGACCCCAAAGCATAACTGTCAAGGGCTCAAGCGATAATCCCCCAGCACCACCTCCTGGAATCTGCTATCTAAGTAGGAGTGGAACCACAGCAAAGCACTACTCAAGCACTTAATTTGGACTGTCTATCCAGAAATATGCCATGGTTGAAAGCCACTGAGATGTCCAAGAGAATCAACAGGGTTTAAAATCCCTCTCCTTCTCGGCAAAGGTCATTCCACAGGGTTACCATGACAGTTTCTGTTCCAAAACCAGGCCTAAAACCCAACTGAAAAATGGATCTAGAAAATCAGTATCACCAACAGCTTTTATTATGTAATATTTCTTCATATTATATAGTATCTGATGAGAGGACTGAGGATAGAGCAGTGTGGTTAAAGGTGTGGTGGGGCTACGAGAGTAACTATCTGCAAAAGCTGCTTCTGCAAAGTGTGAATTGGCTCATACAAACTCCCCTGAAACGGAAATCAACTTCTCAAGCCAAAACATTTAGAACTCAAAATATCAAAAATGAAACTGAGATTTTGGGATCCTTGGCTTTCTAGCTAGCCACATTCAGATTCAACACCTGAGAATGTGAGGAACTTTTCCTGAAAATTTAGTTTGGTTCCATTACGCATATTCAGCTGTGGTAAAGTGCGTGCAACCGTACTGTGGTGAGTGAATATTTGTAGGAGGGGCCATCGGCCTCCCAGAGGCAGTTATGGTTGTTACTAGCAAGATGGCTGACAGTAGTTAGAGTCTGTAGACCTCAACTATGTGTTAGATTAAAATAAACAGTGTAAGTTCACAGGTAAGAAGCTGTGTCTGTTCTTAATGGGAGCCAGAGAACACCACAGAACAACAATCGGCAGTGTAGACCACTGTGCAAGTTCTCTGGCCTGTTTCTCTTCTCCAAAAACTCACAGTGCAAGGAGGTCATTTACCTTTGGTGCATTTCTCTGACCTGTAAGAAGAAGCAGAACGGGTTTTCTGAACAGAAGAGAACTAAAAAAAAGTATGCATAGATATGAGCCAGGCAGAGATTGTTGTTGAAGCTATATGCTAAGGCAGGGGTGTACAAATTGTAGTCCAAAACATCTGGAGAGTCACAAAACCCATCAGCCCTAGCTGGCATAGCTAATGGTGAGGGATGATGAGAGTTGCAGGCCAAAACATCTGGAGGGCTACAAGTTGCCCATGCCTGTGCTATGATTCAATAAAGCATATATATATCTACCTTCCCCAGCCTGGCTGCCATGGGTTATATTGGGCTACAACCCCTATCATCTCCAGCCAGCAAGCCAATGGCCATGCTGGCTGGGAATGATGGGAGTTGTAGTCCAACACATCTAGAGGGCACCAGGTTGGGAAAGGTTGGTATATTTCATTCTACAGCTTGGATCTCTACATGAGCTACAATGGGGCGAAGAATCCTGAGGTGGTAGAATACATTGCACCACTTCAGAGTTCAAGTGGAGGGAAATCGCTTTTTAAAACGTTCCCTTACAATAAAAACAACTCCTTTCCAGTAGAAAATTGAATGATGTCCTATGTTTTCTTTTTAGAATACAGCTCTTCAAGCCACACAGTCTTACTGAGTCTCCCTAGTAAAGGCAACCCTGAAGATGGAAGACATCAAAAATGGGGAGAGGGCAAACCAATAACACAGTCTGCAGATGTGACACTAGGTCACCGCAAAATCTAGTTTGTAAATTAGAAGCCAACATTGAGAAAGCCCATTCTCCTCTTATCACCACCACCTCAACATTCCCCTCGCCAAATGAATTCCCCCTCTCATATATTTCCTTGTTGGAGTTGATCATGATTTAGAGTTAGGTTGAACACCAGCGCTAACCCTGGTTAATGTTCACTATGGTTTCCTCATAAATCAGAATTCAAAACCATGGTTTGAAGTAGGTCTGCAAACTGTGATAATGGGGGAGCATGGTTATCACTAACCAGGGTTAGAGTTTTCTCATATGTTAACACCCTAACTGTGGTTAATGCAGACAAAAGGTGAAAATTTGGAGATAAAAGAATGACTGGGCCGGTTTCAACGTCATGATAAGCCACGCTGAAAACAAGCCATGGTGCGTTGGTACATCGCCTGCTAAGCCATGCTCCTGCCACCAGATAATCAGGCACTCACCGGCTTGTCAAGGTTAAATAAAGTGAAATGGATAATTAATATGATACAAACTTGCTATAGAACTGATAATTATTGATTAAAATAAATCTAAGGACATATAATAACACCAGACAGATTAAAATCTCTCTTTGCCAAGGTCAGCTTGGGGTACCTAGCAGTTTGGTATGTTAACATAGCAATCTGTTCCTGCTACTAAAATACAATGTTCTTTAAAGGTGTATCATCTCTAATATCAATAAGGGGGTCAAGATACTGAGTTCTTAAATCTGAGTATAAGGAGCATCCTGAGAAAAAAATGGGGTAAATCCTCTGTCTTCCTACAGCCATTAAGGCATTCTCTGTCTGTATTTGGTAAACTAGCATGGTGCCCCTTAACTTCCATCAGCTACAAAGTATTCAGTCTGCATTTGGTTAAAAGTCCCTTGAGGCCATGCGGACAAGTGGAGGCCAGAAATAGGGCCAGTTTCTGGGGATATACAGTAAAGTTTTATACAATACATTCGGGCAACAGTTAAACACTAGTGTGGTAGTATCCTGGAAATCAACATCAGCTAAGGGCTGTGCAACTTCCAATCAGGCCCCATTATAGCCCTTTGCAGCCAAGTAGCCCACTAAGAATCCCAGTTCAGATATAAGATGACAAGTGTTGGTAGCCCATGATTCTGGGCCCATTTCCTCATATGCCAATAAGACGAGAGGAGGGCCCTGTTGGAAAATTATCTTGAGCCAGTATTGAGTGGCTGCTTTCTGGGCCAAAGTTCTCACTGAACAGCAAGCGGACTCCATGCGTACCACCGCTTTGGGAGTAGACCGAGGCTCCTCAGAGCTCTTGTTAAGAATGTATGTTCTGAGTCCAGCACTGCAGTGTTTGAGTGAGCCCATACAGCAGCCCCATACAATAGCTGGGGCAATAATTTGCTTGCCATGGTTTGTTTCGCTCTTTGTCCTTCCACCCACTCCCAGCACATATCCAAGGGGCCTTTGCAACACAACTTGTCTATACTCTTGCTGTGATCAGATTCCTCCGCCCCACTGCTCTTTCTTGCCTTGGGAAGCAGCTGTGTTGACGTGCACATGCGTGCGCATGCACACACATATATGCATGCCATATCTTCGGAGGGGGGTGGTTACCTTACTTCTTAGAATGAGGTGGCTGAGGGTTTTATTTATTTTCTTCAACACTTAAAAAAAAAAAAAAGCCTCTTGGCTGCTCCTTGCAGCCCGTTCCTCTTCCTAGCAGAGCTATGCCTGTGTGCGTCACTGATTTACCTCTGGCTAAGCACACATGTCCCCAGTTTGGGACCATGGTGCTTTGGGGGGGGGGAATTTAAGATTGCCCCCTCCTGTTTCCATGCTGAAATTCCCCCCACTATGGTTAAAATAAGAAAAAAAATGAGACTTCGTTTGTTTTGTTATTTTAACCCTGAGAAATGACGCACCGAGGCGGAAGAGGAGGCAGGGCACAGGGCAGTGAGAGAAGAGGCTGGGGGTTTTGCTACTCTTGCCAGGCAGCTCTGCTGCCCTCTCTAACAAAGCCTGCACAAGCCACTCTGCCAGGTTCGGCTGTCACAACAAGCCACCCTGAACAACCTAGCAACAAGCCATGGGTTCTCAGTGTGGCTTATGCCTAGTTAACTAACCATGCTAAGAAAACTGCGCCAGGTGTGGACGTCACAACAAGCCACCCTGAAACAAACAAGGGTGACAATCCACCATGGGTGGTTGTGTTGTGCAAACTGGGTCACGGCCTCAGCTGCTGGCCCCTGATTAGTAAGCCATGATTTTCAGGAAGCTACCGTTGTACCTGCACTGGACCTTAGGAAGGACTCGTACATTGCTTACCCTTACCTGAGGGAAGCATGTCGGGCCGTTCTGGAGCAGCAGTGCTGGGTGGAGCCGGAATGTCCATATCTTCATTGTTTTCCTCCTGCATAAAAGGGAGGAAATGTGTGATGTGTCTGTGCGTAGTACTGGCAGGGACTGCTGTGTTAATCCCAGAAACAGGCAATGCAAGATAGGTAAGGCTTATCTAACTTCCTTTTTGTTGGAAGTGAAAGAGTAGGAAAGTTCTGAAGTTACCCTGTAATACACAAGCAGAAAGAATATGCAGCAGGCTCTCTGTGCAACATGACACCTTGCCTAATCTTAAACCAGCAATTTTGCACATAATTAGTTCAGGGACCAACTAACAGATCCTGCCTATTGGGCGCATGAATAATCCAGGCAGGCACACAGATCACTCATGGCATCCCTTTAAAAAGATGTCATGTGAATAGGAAATCACTTGGCCCATTCAGTAAGGCCTCAATGCAAATCTCAGCTCAGGCATGGGCAGATGAGATGGCTGTTCTTGGACAAATCACTAATCCTGTTCAGATGTAACTGTGGCATCCAGCAGCAATTTGTGGGTTAATTAATTAACCCATAGCTTGATCTTGGGTTAACTTGGGGTTGTTTAACCCACAAACAACTCCGTGTTCCTTGGTTTGGAAGTCGTGGAAACAACCCTTGAATGTGGTATTCAAGGATTGTTACTGGAAATGGGAAGGGGCTCATGCGCATCTCCACAATTTTTGGGTTAACCCATGAATTGCTGCCGGACATCAGCGTTATGTCCAAACAGGGCCACTGTCTTCCAGTCTTAGGTTTCTGTCTGAGAATTGAGAACAACAGTTACCTTCTTTGCCAGGCTAGTCTGAGAACAAACGTTGGATGGTAAAACAATGCTACGTGTCAGATAAATAGTAAGTAATAGGCTGGAACTAGATGTCAGTGGTGTGGTGGTAAACACACACAAACACAAAAGATATAGCCAGTCCCACAAAGAATTAAAAAATGCAGGCTGCTATGCAGAATGCCTCTACAGAGAGTCAAAAAATGCAAGCCACAAGATAGCTAATGTGTGTGTGTTTGTGTGTGTGCATGCACACCCACGCAGAATAACAGTACACAGCATAATACTAAATTATTCATTCATTCATTTATTTATTTCTATACCGCCCAATAGCCGAAGCTCTCTGGGCAGTTCACAAAAATTAAAACCAAACAACACACAAAACAATTTAAAATATATAGAACATTAAAACCACAATATAACAATACAACCACAATAAAACCTAGCAGCAGTGCAGGAGTTTAAAATACAGATTTAAAACAGCAAAGATAAAAATTTAGAAAGCTAAAATGCTAAAATGCCTGGGAAAATAAAAAGGTCTTCACCTGGCGCCGAAAGGAATACAATGTAGGCTCCAGGCGAACCTCACTAGGGAGCTCATTCCAGAGCCGGGGTGCCACAGCAGAAAAAGCCCTCCTCCTAGTAGCCACCCGCCTCACTTCCTTTGGCAGGGGCTCACGGAGAAGGGCCGCTGATGATGATCTTAAGGTCCAGGCAGGCACATATGGGAGGAGGCGATCCTTCAGGTAACCTGGCCCCAAGCCGTTAAATTAATTAGGATCAGCTGAAAAAATGTTGGAGCTCCACTCCCCCCACATTTCTGCTGTATTATTTGTGTGTTAGATTTGTATCTCATCCAACTGACACAGGCTCTTGGGGTGGCTTACAATCATAAAACCAAAAAACAATAACAAGCTAACCAAAAATAAAATAATAAGTTTTTAAAAATACAACCAAAGTAGCAAAATAGTACAATATTAAACATTAAAAACCAGCAGTAAAATCAACCATCAGAGCAACAGATCAAATCATAAATGCCTGCTTAAAGAGGAGTCTTTTAACGTGGCATCTAAATGTGCACAATAAAGGCACCAGGTGGACCGGCCTGGGAAGGGCATTCCACAGACCAGGGGGCCACAACAGAGAAGGCTGTTTCCCTGGTAGCCACATGTTGCACCATTGCAGGTTGTGGCACCTGGAGAAGAGCCTCAGAGGACGATACTAGCAATGGGGCAGGAACATATGGGAGAAGGCGCTCCTCTGAGTAGACTGGCCCTAAGCTGTTCAGAGCTTTAAAGGTCAGCTGTACTACACCACTAGTGACAATGTACGTATGGCTGCCATTGGACATGAGAGCTGTGCATGTGCCTCCCTTGCTCCCCACTCGATAACACTGAGGACAGCTTACCTGTCCCCTGATGTTATAACGTTAGCCATTTCTCTGCCCTTCATCTTTGGCAAGGTGGGCTGGAGAAGTGCACAGAATTGTGATCTCACATATGGGTCAATGTTCCTAGCTCTTATGGAGGCAGACAAGGGATCCTATCCATGTAGGTTCCCCTTTGGGGCAAGGAGCTGCATATATATTCTCATGCCTAGTTATAGCCTAAAAATCAACTTTCTCTTACCTGAATTAAAGGGGGATTTTTCATTTCCATTGGCTCTAGGTAGTTGCAGGGTACAATCCCTTTCTGTACAAAGAGCAACAAGAAGAAATGTTTAGGACAGTGGGTGGTGCCAGAACGGAGGGCAATGGAGAAGCTCCAGGAGCGTGCAAAGGAGGTCCCATCTGCCCCTTGCATCTGATCGCCAGATTCTGAATGGCAGCATTTGGATTCGGCTGACTCTTGCTTTATTGGAGCAACCTTGGCTCCTTTCCATGAAATGCTGCCTTGCTAGTGATGAGGGGCCCTAGAATCTCCATTGCTTCCATCGCAAGCCAGCTTCCCACATTCACTTCAGAGCTCCATTTGTCTTTTGGTGGGGCTTCCCCCACCCCCAATGCGGAGAAAAGCCACTGAGGACATCACATCTTTTATCACCTGCATGGAAAACAGCTGTTTGAACATGCAATGCCCCCTGTTGGCCCATGAAGGTATGTCTCTTTTGCATGGGGTCCAGCAGCATCATGGAGCAAGACATGGGACAACCCTATGGGGAGGTTCTGTTATCTCTTGGGAGAGTTGGCCCATGTCAGGATGCAAGCCCACAACACGTCCTGAACCATGGACTTGAGCCTGTGTGCCACCAATGGACTCTGGCCAAACAACGGGAGTAATGCCAGGGAACCTCTTAATGGAGGAACTCCCAGCAGGGGTCATGTAATTCTACTCCCCTATAAAAGCTTCCAGGTCAGGTTAGCTCAATAGTCAGCACAAAAAGTAGATCAAGCCACAAAGAGGGGAGGGGTACAGGTGACACTAATGGGGGGGCGGCGGCGGCAGAGGGACTTTCATGCGATTGGGAACTGCAGCTCTTCAGAGGGAGCCTTGAACTGAAACCATATACTGGGCCCCAACATCACCTGTTGGCAGCCCTGCAACCGGATTCTGCTACCACGTTCCCTAGGAAAAGGCTGCTTCCTCTTGCTTCCCACCTTCACCCCTAGGCAGCAGTTGGGTCTGACAGTCCCAATCACAAACCAAAGTTGTGGTTTGAAAAATGATCGCTCCTCCAGTTAATTCCCCCACCCCATGCCAATGTTCATCCTGTGTTTTCTGCTGCTCATGCAAGCAACATCTGGTTATACTACTTAACTGTAGGGATGGAGCAGGCACCTGATTCCATCCAGGAATCTGGCAGAACCCCCTCCCCGCACCCCTGAGCTGTGCTCGCCGAGCCCCTGCCCCTGCTCGCCCCCTGCCTGAGCTCGCCAAGCTGCCCACACTCACCTGGGTGGCCTCGTCAAGCTCCGCAATCACCATTTTTGGGGAAATAAAACAAATAAAACAATACACAAATATCACAAAAATGCGCATATTTGTGTATGTGCAAAATGTGCATGTTCGCGCATATCCAAATATGCGCATTTTTGTGATCGCCATTTTATTTTTTAAAAAATGGCAATCGTGGAACTCAACGAAGCTGCCCAGGTTTGTGTGGGCAGCTCGGAGAGCGGTGGAGAGCTCTGGGTGCCTGTGGGTGTGTGGGTACCTGGAGAACCCAGACGGGGGGTGGCACCCACCCATCTCTACTTAACTGTACTTATTTAATAGAGAGATTGTGGTGAGCAGAACATTTTACTTAGATTGGGCTTCAACAGCTACCTCAGCCACCTGCAGCTTTGGGAAACATTCTAATGTACCTGGCTGCTGTGGGATGAAATAAGGTAATCCTCCTAAGCCAGCCTTCCCCAACCTGGTGCCCTCCAGATAGGGTGGATTGCAACTCCCATCATTCCCAATGGCCACACTGACTGGGAATGATGGTAGCTGCAGGCCAGCACATCTGGCGGGCACCAGGTTGGATGAACACTGCCCTGAGTTCCTTGGAAGAAGGTCGAGGTATAAAGGCGATAAATTGGTATGTCTATTTTCTCACTGTGCAAGTGGAAATTATAATACAGACTGGTAACCTATATTATAGAAGTCAACGCCAGTGTAGTGTAGTGGTGAGAGTGACGGACTGGGAGGCGGGAGATCCGGGTTCTAGTCCCCACTTGGCCATGGAAGCTCACTGGGTGACTTTGGGCCAGTCACAGACTCTCAGCCCAACCTACCTCACAGGGTTGTTGTTGTGAGGATACAACGGTGAGGAGGAGGATAATGTAAGCCGCCTTGAGTTCCTTGCGAGAGGGAGAAAGGCGGGGTATAAATGCAATAAATAAATAAATAAACGCAAAATGGCACCGTATCAGTGGGACAGCGGTGCCCAAAGCAGCAGTACTCAAATCCCTCCCCCACCTCTCACAGACCAGCTGAAAATTGCTGTGGGCCTCAGGAGGCCACTTAACCTTGTTTTTGTTCTACAAGTCAAAGCACACGCATAATAGTTTTAATATTTCCCCCCCAGCACCAGCACGTTGTCAAAATCAGTGTCATGTTATGAAAATCATGGACCCTTAGAGCAGGACTCTGACAGCCTGTTTGATCATCTGGCCCTAGTCAAATCTCTGTTGTCAGAAGAAAATAAATAAATCAAGTGCACAGGTATTTTGGACTGTTCTGCAACTTCTCCACAGACCACCTGAATGGAGCTTGCGGACCACAGTTTGAGGACCTCTGCCCTAGAGAGTTGTCCTTGCCAGCCTTGTAATACCTTCCCATTAAACACAACAGTGGCCCAGTTGTCTTTCTCCTTCTTCAAGACAAAAACAATGTTTCCAGGAAGGACCTGAAGCTCCTCTTTTGTTTCTGGTATAAATTCATATAAGACTCTATGAGGCTCTCCTTGCAGGGCCCTGTGTAGCAAAGCAACATATAATTATTACAGTAATTATAATTAATATATATTAATTAATATGTATTACTATAATCATTACATTATCAATACATGAATAATCATCTGTTTCACAGCACAGCCCAAGTCCGTGAGGAAAACACTGCAAAATGAATGCAAAAATCATTGTGTTGGGTGTGCGGTGAAGTATTCAGGGAGTAGCTTCATTTTATTCAGCACTGGGCACATTTAAAAAATTATACTTATATTGCTGTATTATTCTGGATCCTGAGTGGGGAGAAGGGGAGGGGAAGGCATACCAGTTTGTGCAAAAATCTCCAGCATATCATTTTGCATTTCACAAACATATTTCATATGTCTATGTTTGGAGTGTTTTCCGTCTGTTTTTTTGGAGGGGGGATTGTTTTGAGAAAATGATGTTCCTCTTATGATAGATCCTTGTTTAACTCATCATGGAGACATCTAAACTTCCTAGTGTTGTACTTCTCAACAGAATACTGGGTAAATTTTAACTATTCCATAGCTATATTCAAAGAACAGTCTGGCTGAATCAGTTTCTAGACCAATGTTTGTGACTGTATGTTGACATTCTCTTAATGTTACTGGTCTTACCTGAGGGTTTCTGGCATTTTGGGTCTGGGAGGTGGGTCTGATGCCTGCAAAAACACCAATATATTTTAGCATTAGCCTCTTCCTGTACTGTAGTAGACAATCAGCCATTTCTAACTCATGCCCTGAAAATCAGTGGTGCTGGTAGGGCTCCCCAAGTGACCACCCAGAGGCTGGCACCTGACGGGGGCAGTGGCAAACAGGCCCAGGGTCAGCACCTGTGCTGGCATAGGCATGCCACCGGCCACCAGGGCTGATGTTGCTTGCTGCAGCATCCTTTCTTTTCAAAACATTTCATAGTCGGTGTGGGCAGCTGGGCATGTACAGGTGCTCATTGTAGCATTTTTACTTTTAAAAGATGTTATCCTTTTCTATTAGAAGGTCGTGCTTATTCCAGCAAGGGGGTGTTCCCCTCTTCTCTTACACAGGAGAGAATGCCTCTACTACAGGAATGGGGAACCAGATGTTCTTGGACTGCAACTCCCATCAGCCCTAGCCAGCATAGCCAGTGGTGAGGTGTTGATGGAAGTTGTAGTCCAACAACATCTGGAGGGCCACTCATTCCCCATCCCTGCTCCACTAAGATGGCCCATCTACCATTTTTGTATCTTCTTTTATTCTTAAATTATTATTTCTTTTAAAAATCTCCTCTCTGTTAATTAGAGGCCTTTTTAATTCTTCAGATAGTTAAAAAAAATAGATTAACTGATTAAGGGTGCAATCCTTTTGTATGTACAGAAGCAAAAATTGCTTCGGCCAAATGAAAAGCAAGTGGCAAAGCTGGAGAAGAACAATTTCTTAGGGAAAGCCACAGTAAGACGTTAATCTGCAGCAAAAGCAAAATGCTGGCTGGGGTATACTGGGAGATGTGGGACTTTTTCTGTCTAAACCTGCATAGGATTGCAATGCACCCTAATTGACTGAATGTTGCAGCCTGCTCTGACATCATTCTGGAGAGGCTGGATACGAAACATTGTGAAATTGCCCTTAAGCAACCGTCCTTTTAAATACAGGCCCTCTGATGATATTATCAAGCTCATCCTATGAAAATATGAACTCTTCAACAGCAGAAAACAACAGGTGGTGCCTGGAGGAGGTACGTCAGGAGAAGTATAAAAGTAAGTAGTAGGAGAGGTTATATCATTCTGGGAATGTAGCTGGAAGCTGACTTTGTGCCCCATAGAGATGAAAGTTCATGATCAAAACAAGAGGACAAGTGAGTGAGTAAGAGGAAGCAAGTCTGTCTTACCTGGGGCTGAAGGGGAGCAAAGCCTGAAAACTCATCATTGTCAACTACAGACGCCACAACCTGGAATCAGAAGGAGAAACGGGTTTTTTTAAAAAAATTGCTATATACTCTCTGATAAGTCAAAGTTTTGATGCTCCCTATTTGTTTTTTCCCCTCATGCTGTTCAAATTAGTCTCCTAGCCTACGGCTGGGTATAGTAATATATAAATGTATAAATGAATTAAATTTAGCTTGGAAACAAGCCAACTGTAACTACTGCTGTGCTCTCTAGCACTATAGAGCAGTTTGCTGCTGAATTTCAGCAGCAAATTGGGAATTTCAAGACTTTTTTTGTGTTGTGTTGCTGGGGATACCCCATGGACTGCAACCCATGGTGGGAGCCTGGGGGGTGAAAATAGCCCCCAGATTTCCAGAAGGTGTCCACTCCTGAGTTCTTATTCTTACACACACACACACACACACACACACACACACAATCAGAAGTCAGTGGCTTGAATCCTAACTTTCTTTTCATTAATGGAACAGAGTTTATATAATGGGGACTTTCCCGCCTCCCTTTGTAGCCTTCTCCTCCCCGCTCCAGATCTCTGCTTCTGAGATTTGTGGACCCTTGGGAAATGTGTGAAATATGGTGCAGGGAACCGGCGATGGATGGAGGAAATACCCTTTCTTCACCCCTTACATGAATGGAGAAGGAATTTAGGATCCAACCTATGGTATTTTAGGAGGATATTTAATAGTTTTAATCTGGGCCTGAATATATTGAGATGTAAGTGCAAGCCCTCTGATTAATGTTTGCTTTACTAAAATATAGCTCTGTTGTATAAGCACCTTCAGCTTCTTGGAAAATAAGATGACAATCTTAGTACTATTGAAGACAAAGGAAAAGCAATTTGGAACTTGGCTTTGATCCAAACTGAGACCACAACTTTCTTCTTCACACCCTCCTTTCCCCCCTATTTGTATCTGTACTTCTCTAAAAAACCAAAAATTAAAAACCAAGTAACTTTTCTCTTTCTTGCAACAATGTTAACATTTCTAAACATGCAATGAAATTATAATTCAAAAACCATGTGAACCCCATTTCAATTGAATTCTACAAGCAGAAATCTTACCTGAAAGTGTTAGTGTGTATGTATGTATTTAAGCATTTCTATCCTCCCCTATTAGTGCTTAAGCACACATATTATTGTGGTGAGTGGTTTTTAAAACTTGCATATTGTATTTCAGTATCTACATGACAGTCCCAGTTTGAACTTGCCAACTTTTCAACCAGCCTCTGTAGCTGTGCCCTTTACAGTGGCTTGATGAGCAGGTGATAACGCTCATCCCTGTGGTGTGAAAAGCTTCATCTGCTGATTGCTGCACATCCAGCCACTGTTAAAGGCAGAAGAGCAGTCCAGGTAATGTTTTGCTGTACAGCTAGCAACTCTATTACACTTTGACCTGAATGCCCCCTTTAGAAATACACATGGGATGAAATTTGTTTGACAATTCCGCTTTTGCTGCAGATTAACGTCTTACCGTGGCTTTCCCTAAGAAATCTTTCTTCTCCAGCTGTGCCACTTGCTTTTCATTTGGCCGAAACAGCTTCCCTTGAGGAATCATTATGGGCTCAAATAATTTTTGCTTCTGTTCGTACAAAAACACACAGAAATCAATCGCTTCTCTCCCCCATCCTTAGGTGATGGGCTGACAACATTGCTTCTTCCAGCATTCTTTGTTCAAGGTTTGCATTCCAGGCTTGTTACTCTAAATCAGGGGCAGGGAAGCGTGGCCCACACAGACTAGTTTCATGCAGCTCTAATGCCATGTGGCCTATAGCGGGGGAGCAGACCCAACCCTCCAATGTCCCCCAGAAGGCCACGCCCCTTCCCCTGGCCCCACCCCCTTTCACCCAACCACCAATTGATTGGTGGTTTCCTGGATTTTGTGCAGTTTCCCCCTCATTCTGAAGGATGAAATGCCTCTCGTAAGGCTTAGGTCCTGGCAACAAGAGCTTTAAGCTAAACTATGCTGGCATTTTTTATATTGTAGCTCCACCCTTTTTGTCTTGGGCCTTTGCCCAGCCTTTTCTACTTTTCCTTACCAGGATGGATTCCAGGGCCCTGTCTATTTTGTTGTGCCGGACCCCAGCCTTCAGTTTTATTGCCTTCATCAAATGTTCTTCAGCATTTTTCCAGTCCTCCAGTTTGGCATGGGCAAGAGCAATGTTGTATAAGATCTGCCAGACAAAGAGCTGAAGTGTCAGAAAATAGCAGTCTGAACCTAACCATATTTACTTGGAAGTCCCATTAATTTCCATTGAATGCCAGGGATGGGGGTAGTGGACAGAGCATTTGGACAGAGAGGACCTGGGTTCAAATCCATGAACCTTATTGGATGACTTTAACCCGTTCCATCTCAGCTAACTAACTGACAGGATTGTTGTGAGAGCAAAACGGGATAACTTCCATGTATGGCACCTTGAGCTTCTTGGAGGAAGGACAGGATGCAAATATGATACGGTATAAATAAGCATGCTGAGGAGATAGTAGCGTGCAATGCTTGGGGGATTGTGCACAGAACTTGGCCAGTTCTCCACCCGCTGTGGATGAGGCAGCATGGAGCCAGAATCGCATTCTTCAGCCTCTTATGCTTCAGGTTGGCTGCTTCCAATGGTCCTGAACAAGCCCAGAACTTACCTCACAAGCAAGCAACTTGAACTGCAGGCCTAGGATCTTGTAGTCTATTAGGTTGTTCCCACGTAGCTGAGCCAATGCCTCTTTTAGGTAATTCATGGCTGACTCATAACTGGAAAGCAAAAGGACAGGGTAATAAGTGCTTCTGTGTCAGACAAAATGCAGAGTAGGAGACGGCTGTGCTAGGCTGACGTTCCTCAAGGGAGACTTTGCTCACTCTTGACAGAGATTCTAGCTTGCACAATATTGATTTCCTTGCATTATTTCCACTTATTAGAGTCATACGGTAAACTCTTAAAAGGCTGGTGGTGTTCTGTGTCTGTTTCTAAGTAGAAAATTGGCATCCTTATGTTGCTGAGTACTAAAAGTTTTTTTATGAATCGTATTTTGTATGTGGTTTATTTCAGTGGGGATTACACTTTTTATTTATTTCTGGGGTCTCCAGTGTGGTGCCTGCAGGCACTACCACTCTTGGGACCTGCCAGGCTTCCTGACCCTCCTGATTTTTACTTTATTCCTTAAGATTTTTTTCACATTCATTTTGTTTTTAACTGGGAGGGTGGCATGCTGCAAAGCAGAGAGTGCTCCCCTCAAGCACCTTCTTTATTTAGATTTGACAGAGTGGTTTTGTGTTTCAGAGCTCAGACCTGTACCCCCTCTCTCATGCACTTAGGTTCTTGGGCAAGTTACTTTTCATTTAGTCTCAGCAGTTTGAGTCCTGGGAAATGAGTGTTTGGTGTCTGTCCATGCGTATTGTAGTAGCCATTTCATGAATGTGCAAGCCCCCCTCCCATGGCAGCCTTTTTGTGAAAACACCCACAGCACTGTCTCAAAATTACAAATGTGCCCACCAATCCAAAAAGGTTGGAGACTCCTGATTTAAAATAAAAATGTCTATTTTGTTTTAAAATTGCCAAATAACCAAAGTTCTCTGGTGGTGTACAAATTAAAAAACAAAATGTAAAGTGGCAATAAAAACAATAATAAAAACAAGTTAGATAAAGATGAGATAAAACTAGCAGCAGCAGCACATAATAAAACCAGGAGGAAAACCCAGCAATAGGGATGAAAAAGTGCAGCGATCTAAAAGCACTACAGTTATTAAAATGCCTGGGAATATTAAAAAGGTCTTCACCTGGTGCTGAAAAGAGCCAGGCGAGCATTTCTGGGAAGCTCATTCCATGTCAGGGTGCCTCCGCCCGCTGAAAAGGCCCTCTCTCTTGTAGCCACCTGCCTCACCTCATTTGGTGAAGGCACTTTCAGGAAGGCCTCAGATGATGGCATTAGGGTCAATATGGGAGGAGATGATCCTTCAGGTAACCAGACAGTTTTCAACAGGAGCCTAATAATCTATTGCAATGATCCAAATGAATAACTGTCTATCTCTGTCCAGCTGTCTCTGTCCAGATAGGGTCATGGTGATAGAAGGCACTTTAAGCCACTGAGGCCATGTCTGGCCTGAGTGGAAATAATGGATCCAAGAGCTCCCCAAACTATGCACCTGATGCATTAGGGGGTGCAAGCCCTTCCAGAACAGGGCAAATGCTCTCAGCTAGACAGTTGAACCACCCACAAGCAATATTATAACTCTTGTCTTGTCTGGACTGAGTCTCAGTTTATTGGCCCTCATCCAGTCTACTACGTTGCCCAAGAACTGGGTCAGCATGTCAACTGCTTCACCTATATTAGATGAAAAGGACTTGGAGAGGTAGAGATGGGTGTTACCTGCTTATTGGTGGCATCTCAGCCCACATCCCCAGATAATGTCTCCCAGTGGTTTCATGTAGATGTTGAAAAGTATAGGAGATAGAACACAACCCTGTGGAACCCCATAGCTTAAGCTATATGCACTCTGTATACTATGGTGAAATTCTGTAGAATTTGGTCTGAGATAGTTTATTTGGGGCATACTGTTGTCTAATTTAGGTTATGTAAATGTGTATCTTTTTAGACTGAATTGTTTTAAACGTTTTTTTTTACAGATTTCCCTTGATAAATAATTTCTTCCAAACACATTGGGAACTAATTCCGTTTGTGCAGCTATCTTTTTGTTGTTTTTGTCCAGGTTTCTTCTACAGCCATTTTTGATCCTTTCTGTTGTATCGGGAGCCATCCTCAGGAACTGCTAGCCACTGCCAAGGAATCAGTCCACTGTAACTGTTCTCAGTAGGGCCGTGAGTCTCCATCAGTTCCTTGCAGGGACAGAAAACTCATAGACATGAGCACCACCAGGCACAGGACTGAGAATCTTAGTTTTCCTCTTTTTTATTTTATTTAGAAAAGAGCACATTTCTAGCCCTTTCAGGTGGGAAGATAGGCTTATACATGTGTGAGCAATGTCTGGCAAGATTGCAGAACCCTACTATTATGTGCATATAATTGAAATAAATGCATTTCTCCCCCTGACTACTCCCGTCTCCATCTCCCTATCCCTTCCTTTGTTGCAGCCCATGTGTCAAATTTTAGATAGTAAGTTCCCCAGGGCAGAGATCTATCTTCTTATACTATCTTCTTTATAAAGTGCTGTGCACACTGATGGCATCATCATCAACCTTAGTAGAATTTCCATGTCAGTTGCTGGCCTCCCAATGACTAGTGGGAGTAGGATAAATTATGTAAAATAAGCATATCTGAGCCCGTGTGGTGTAGTGGTTAGAGTGTTGGGTTGGGAGATCCAAGTTCTAGTCCCCACCTGGCCATAGAAGCTCACTGGGTGACTTTGGGCCAGACACAGACTCTCAGTCTGACCCACCTCACAGGGTTGTTGTTGTGAGGCTAAAATGGAGAGGAAGAGGATTATGTACACCACCTTGAGTTCCTTAAGGAGGAAAAAAGGCAGGATATAAATGTAATAAATAAATAAGTTTGATTTGCATAATTTCTACAAGAGAGGTCAGAACATTCAGCTTCTGTTGGCACAAGACGTTGTGCAACACAGATTTTTCTTTTAATTTTAAACTCAGATTACTTATAGCTCCACACTTATTGACCAAGCAGGAACTGTCTGAACTGAAGAACATCATAAACTAAGATAACATCCCATTACTTGTGCGGGGTACCACATGCTATCACTCACTTTTCCTTCTGGTAAGCTACAGCTCCTCGCTGGAAGTAGGCCACTGCTAAGTGTTTGTCATTGTTAGTGCTTCTGGTAAAGGCCTGAAAGAAGCAGAAATTAGTAATACATGAGGCTGATTTCTGTTGCGAAGAGTACCCCCACCATATACCTTGAGCGGCTCGCGATTCTTGGATTGCTTGCTATGGCTAGTACAAACCTCAGATCGGGCCTACACAGCTTGTGACTCATCACAAAATGAGCCCCCTAGTTACGTCTGGTTGCCCAACGGACTCAATAAACCTCAATTTTTGATGCTAGTTTGGGAGCAGGCTGGGCTGGCCCAAGACATTTTTCTGCCTGAGGCAAAGATGCCCCCCTTTCCACATTCCAAATACAGAATCCAACTAGACTAGCAGTTGAATTTTCCTTCAAGCCTAGTAATGGACCAGTGTCCTCCCATCACACCCAAGGGCAGCAAGCTAGTTTGAGTGGTGCAGGGCAGACTGCGTAAGCACACACAGCTCTTTCCCCAGTACCTTGCAGCTCCGTGCCCCCCAGCATCTGGTGCCTGAGGCAGTCCCCTCACTCTACCTAGAGGCAGAGCCAGCACAATCTGGGACTGCCAAAACGTGGGAAGGGCTTAACAAGCAGCTGGCATATCATAATCTAGGGTCACCAACCAACTACTGTTCTGCTAGTCTGGCTAATTACAAAAGCAATGTTCTCTCAAGTAACCAGTACTAGAGTCAGCAATGTCAGGGTCTGACAGTTCTGTTAGGCTCTAGTACCCACTGTTAGCAGAAATACAGAAGTAGCTGAATAAGACTGCCTTTACATTAAAGAAACCTGCCGCAGTCCTCCCGTTCTGGAGCCTTTCTGCATTTATCACAGGCTCCCAGACAGCGACCACATGATTGCTGAGAGAGGAAGCTTTTAATTTGCAAGGTTCCATAGAACTAAATCCCCTTCATGGATCACTGCCTTGTTGTGGCGAAGGGGCTTGCGTAACTCAGTGAAGCCATAAGCTATGCCGTGCAGGGCCACCCAAGACGGACAGGTGACAAAATGTGGTCCACTGGAGAAGGAAATGGCAACCCACTCCAGTATTCTTGCCAAGTATTCTTGTGATACATGGAACGTATCACAAGGCTAAAAGATATGATGCCGGAAGATGAGCCCCTCAGGTCGGAAGGTGTCCAATATACTAGTGGGGAAGAGCAGAGCGTATTTCCAAGTAGCGCCAGAAAGAGTGAAGCGGCTGGGCCAAAGCCAAAAGGACATGCAGCTGGGGATGTGTCTAGTGGCGAAAAGAAAGTCTGATGCTGTAAAGAACAATATTGTATAGGAACCTGGAATGTAAGATCAATGAATCAAGGTAAGCTTGAGGTGGTCAAACATGAGATGGCAAGACTGAACATCGACATCTTGGGAATCAGCGAACTAAAATGGACAAGCATGGGCGAATTTAATTCAGGTGACCATTATATCTACTACTGTGGGCAAGAATCCCTTAGAAGAAATGGAGTAGCACTCATGGTCAACAAAAGGGTGGGAAAAGCAGTACTGGGGTACAATCTCAAAAACGATAGAATGATCTCAGTACGAATCCAAGGCAAATCATTCAACATCACAGAAATTCAAGTCTATGCCCCAACCACTGAGGCCAAAGAAGCTGAGGTTGATCGGTTCTATGAAGACCTACAAAACCTTCTAGAACTAACACCAAAAAAAGATGTCCTTTTCATCATAGGGGATTGGAATGCTAAAGTAGGAAGTCAAGAAATCACCGGGATAACAGGCAGGCATGGCCTTGGTGTACAAAATGAAGCAGGACAAAGGCTCATAGAGTTTTGCCAAGAGAACACGCTGATCATAGCAAACACTCTTTTCCAACAGCACAAGAGGCGACTCTACACATGGACATCACCAGATGGTCAATATCGAAATCAGATGGATTATGTCCTTTGCAGCCAAAGATGGAGAAGCTCTATACAGTCAGTAAAAACAAGACCTGGAGCTGACTGTGGCTCAGATCATGAGCTTCTTGTTGCAAAATTTCAGCTTAAATTGAAGAACGTAGGGAAAACCACTAAACCATTCAGGTATGACCTAAATCATATCCCTTATGAATATACAGTGGAGGTGAGGAATAGATTTCAGGGATTAGACCTGATAGACAGAGTGCCTGAGGAACTATGGACGGAGGTCCGTAACATTGTTCAGGAAGCAGCAACTCAATCCATCCCCAAGAAAAAGAAATGCAAGAAAGCAAAGTGGCTGTCTGAGGAGGCTTTACAAGTTGCTGAGGAAAGAAGGGAAGTGAAAAGCAAGGGAGAAAGGGGAAGATATATCCAACTGAATGCAGAGT
The DNA here is from genome assembly GCF_057233095.1 of Heloderma suspectum. Lineage (NCBI taxonomy): Eukaryota > Metazoa > Chordata > Lepidosauria > Squamata > Helodermatidae > Heloderma > Heloderma suspectum. The sequence continues at coordinate 174,280,753 of NC_139461.1, forward strand.
TCCAGAGAATAGAGAGGAGAGACAAGGCCTTCTTAAATGAACAATGCAAAGAAATCAAGGAAAACAATAGAATGGGAAAGACTAGAGATCTTTTCAAGAACATTGGAGATCTCAAGGGAACATTTTGTACAAAGACGGGCATGATAAAGGACAAAGAAGGCAGGGACCTAACAGAAGCAGATGAGATCAAGAAGAGGTGGAAAGAATACACAGAAGAACTATACAGGAAAGATCTGAATGTCTCTGACAGCCATGATAGTGCGGTCACTGAACTTGAGCCGGACATCCTAGAGAGTGAAATCAAGTGGGCCTTAGGAAGCATTACTAACAACAAAGCTAGCAGAGATGACAGTATTCCAGCTGAGCTATTTAAAATCCTAAAAGATGATGCTGTTAAAGTGCTGCACTCAATATGCCAACAAATTTGGAACACTCAACAGTGGCCACAAGACTGGAAAAGGTCAGTTTACATTCCAATTCCAAAGAAGGGCAATGCCAAAGAGTGTTCAAACTACCGCACAATTGCGCTCATTTCACATGCCAGCAAGGTTATGCTCAAAATCCTACAAGCTAGGCTTCAGCAGTATGTGAACGGAGAACCACCAGAAGTACAAGCTGGGTTTCAAAGAGGCTGAGAAACTAGAGACCTAATCGCCAACATTCGCTGGATCATGGAGAAAGCAAGAGAATTCCAGAAAAATGTCTATTTCTGCTTCATTGACTACGCTAAAGCCTTTGATTGTGTGGATCACAACAAACTGTGGCAAATTCTGAAAGAGATGGGAGTACCAGATCACCTTACCTGTCTCCTGAGAAACCTGTACAAGGGCCAAGAAGCAACAGTAAGACCCAGACATGGAACAACCGAGTGGTTCAAAATTGGGAAAGGAGTACGACAAGGTTGCATATTGTTGCCCTGCTTATTTAACTTATATGCAGAGTACATCATGAGAAACGCCAGTTTGGATGAATCACAGGTCGGAATTAAGATTGCCGGGAGAAATATCAACAACCTCCGATATGCAGACGATACCACCCTAATGGCAGAAAGCGAAGAGGATCTAAAGAGCCTCTTGTTGAGGGTGAAAGAGGAGAGTGCAAAAGCTGGTTTGAAACTCAACATTAGAAAAACGAAGATCATGGCATCTGGCCCCATCACTTCCTGGCATATAGAAGGGGAAGAAATGGAAGCTGTGACAGATTTTATTTTCTTGGGCTCCAAGATCACCGCAGACGGTGACTGTAGCCATGAAATTAAAAGACGCTTGCTCCTTGGGAGGAAAGCTATGGCATACCTAGACAGCATAGTAAGAAGCAGAGACATCACCTTGCCGACAAAGGTCCATCTAATCAAAGCTATGGTTTTCCCAGTAGTAATGTATGGCTGTGAGAGCTGGACTATAAGGAAGGCTGAGCGCCGAAGAATTGATACTTTCGAACTGTGGTGCTGGAGAAGACTCTTACGAGTCCCCTGGACTGCAAGGAGGTCAAATCAGTCCATCCTAAAGGAAATCAACCCTGAGTGCTCACTGGAAGGAGAGATACTGAAGCTGAAGCTCAACTATTTTGGCCACCTAATGCGAAGAGAAAACTCACTGGAAAAGACCCTGATGCTCGGAAAGATTGAAGGCAAAAAGAGAAGGGGACGGCAGAGGATGAGATAGCTAGACAGCATCACCGATGCAATGAATATGGACTTGAGCACACTCCGGGAGAGAGTGCAGGACAGGAAGGACTGGAGTGCTATAGTCCATGGGGTCACAAAGAGTCGGACACGACTGAACGACTGAACAAAAACAACGATATAGAACTCAATGAAACTGCGCCATCTAGTGGCTGCTTTAATCACATTACATTCCAAGTTTTAAAAATAGTTCATTAGTTCCAGATCTATCTGAGATGGAATAACTAGGAAATACCTCCGAATGTGCCCAGGAGGTTAACGACATCATGAAAAGGACCCACAAACGTCTGTGAGTGAGCAAGCTCAATAGCACGATAAAGGCTCCATGGAAAGGAGCCCATAAGCATAGACTTAGAATCATAGGGTTGGAAGGGGCCTACAAGACCATCGAGTCCAACCCGCTGCTCAATGCAGGAAGCCTGATTCCCAGGAGGTCTCCCATCCAAGTACTAACTGGGGCTGACCCTGCTTAGCTTACAAGATCAGAAAAGATCAGGCGCATCCAGCCCTTTGCTTGCAGACTGAATTCAGAAAGTGAAGGACGTGGCAAACTTTACTGAGTCATAAACAGATAGTCCCCTGCCTAAGCAGCCAGGAGTATAAAACAGCAGAGCAAATCAGGCCAGGCTTCTAACAGAATTAAAACACTACTACTACAGAACATAGTGAACATACTAGTCTTTCTTTACACAGAAAACCCAGGCTTCTCCAGAATTATTTCACGCCACCTGGCTGCTAGGCAACATCCCCCCTCCTCATTGCTTGTCACCCTATTTGCACCCAAGGCTTTCTTCACATAGAGCTTTTATCCTGCAATTGAAATTGCTCTCTCACAGAAGTTTGCAGGCTCTTTACATGACACCGTAATCATTCAAGGCGTCTCCTGCACTAAATGCCCTTTGTTCTGTTTTTAAATAGATTGCAGATAATGAGCTATCAAATTACCCCATTGTGTTCCGCTTCAGTTTCCTCTGTGAAAAGACTGGAAGCCGCAGGAAGAGGAGCGAGATGAATGAAAGATAATTAAAGACTCAGATATGGGGACAAGGAGGGGGAAAGGGGAGGGGGGAGAAAGGGAGTCTTGTGCTCCTGCATTTAAAATGGAAGCAGAAAGCCCCATTTTAAATGCAGGATTTTAGGCTGGTGTAGAGATGCCCCAAGGATCTCTGATGTGCCCAGAGCCATTAATTAGCTCTGCATTCAGAGTGACCCCTGTCACTTCAGCTACTAACTAACTTCTGTAAAAAACAAGGACAAATTAACCCTTAGGTTGCACCTTCATTTGGTGTGATTTCCTGCCATCACTATTCCAACATTCACAGCCTGATAGGTTTTCCCCTTGCCCCACCTTGATCTGCTAGATACCACCCAGAGCCCACCAGGGGAGAGGCAGTGTTTTTGAAATCAAAACAAAAAAACCACCCCTGCCTGACTGGTGAGCTAAATTTTGGTAAGTGGGTCACAAGTGCAGGCCTGAGCTTACAGGTTGTCCTCTGAGTTTGGTTTGAATCTCTGGTATTACACTGCACAATACATTAAGTTTCCCTTGTGCATTTTCCTATTCTTTTAGAATTTGTTTGCTCTGAAACCTTTACTGCAGCCCACTTTTATAGGGTTGGATCCAGTGTGGTTGATTCACTAGATCAACAGCACTGGCGGAAGTGGACTTCCCTGCCCCCTCCTTCCCATGGCAGCCCCTCGAAAATGCTACAAAGAGGTTAGGAGACCTTGTTGAATACAATGAGCTATGGTGTGTGGGAAGGGGGGATCCCCCCAAACCAGGCAGAGGGACCTTCCACAACCGGAGCTCTTTCTCTTGTGGAAGGAAGATCCTGGATCCAACCCAATGATTGTAGTGCTATTGTTTGACCATTGTGCCATCGTGGCCTGATGATTCACCGTTCAGCTCCTGCTGAAAGATTTGTGAACTTGACACACCTTTTGTGCTAGGCAGTAGGGACAAAGACAAGGTAGGACACATGAACAGGTCAGCTTGCCCAACATATGGCCAAGAACAGGGAGGTCTGTGTAGATGGATGTCTGTGTAAATGAAAGGTTCAGTTTGTCCTACACTGTTTAAGTGCCTTTCTCAATTACACGGATTGAGTTGTGGTGGACTGCACCACTTCAGGCTGCAGGTGTGTGTATGGGGAGGGTGGATATAACATAACTTTGAATGCTCCCCCATGTAATCATCTCCCTGCATGTAGTAAGCTAGGACATCAGAGAGAGGGCTACATTAAACCTTTTCCCCTAATCCTTGTTTACTTCATGCAGGGAGATGATTTTTAAAGTGGGGAAGCATTTACCTGCAGCACAAAGTGGTATTCTCATTCTTTGTAATGCATAGAAAAATACCTGTCTGTTTTATTATTTCATTTCAAGCTTTTTTAGCCTGCTCTTCAGCCAAAAAAGGCTCCCAAATGGCTTACAGATATCAGTGGTAAGACAATTCCTGCTCTGAGGCTTGCCATTGACAAGACACAACATACAAGGAAAAGAGGGGGTGGGGGGAGAAAGAAAAAAAGCAAGCTTAGGCACCAGTTCTTAAAGATTTCAGCGTAGATACTCCAGGCACTTGCTATTAAGTCCAATGGCAGAACACAGGAGCACTGCAAGTTGGATAGCTGAGGAAATGTTTAACTGAAGCCCAACATTTTCTCAACTATCTAACTCGCAGTGCTGTTGTGTTCTAGCACCTGGCTGGGGTCCCCTCCTTCAGTCTGCTGTTCAGTCCCTGTTCTGGCACCTGGGGGTCCCCTCCTCCAGTCTGTTCGGTGATTCGGCGCCTTCCTTCTTTCGTGCTTCATGTAGTTAAATCAAGTGCAACTCAGAACTGACCTAAAAACCAAGATGAGACTAGTGTGTTTTCATCTGTTTTATCTCTCCCTGATTGTTCTGTGGATGAATGCTCAGTTCCTGCACCCACCCAGGCTTTACCGGTTGGTTTTGTTGAGCCACCAGCAGGGAGGATTCTACAACTTTAGCTGGCTACTTACCTGCTGTGCCTCATCCAAATGTCCCATGATCAGGTGGATGCAGCCAATGTTAAAGCAGATTTTGGAAGAAGGATTCTGAACTGAAGAGAAGGCTTCCAGGGCTGCCACCCAGTCTTTGCGATCTGCTGCAGCCACCCCCTCGCTCCAAAGCCGGATGGTCTCGAGAAGCGACATGACAATGCTGGAATCCTGAGGTAATTCAGGGGCCGGTAAGGATCCTCACACCGCTCCTTGCCCTGGCTTTGTCTCAGTCCCTCAGGTGCTTTCCTCTTGCACATACAGTGAATCCTTGCGTAGTTCTGCTGTCTCTGTCCCTCTGAGAGCTCTTCAGTGTCGCAAATATACAAGGAAGTGTCCCCACAACTAATAACAGAAACAGGCCAGCTCCGAGAGGGGAAGTAAGTCACGCAAGCTGGTTGAAATGAAGCCGTTTTCGAAACAGAATACTCTCTGTGAACTTCTGGTCCCGCCTGTCATAATTTCTAATGCTGACTCCTCGTCTTGCTGCAGTTATGGCTTCTGTTTTTGGAATTTCACTTTCTAGAGAGGCCTTAAAAAAAAAACCACGAGGACTGCCTCAACAGAATTTTCCCTCCTCCTGGTGACTCAAGAAGACCTGTGCTTGATGACTTTGGGAGTGAGTGACTGGGTCAAAGCCACCCACCCACTGAGTAAAAGCCATTGAGGAGGGAAGTCTGTACTGTTGCCCAGTTGAACTTGTCTCTATCCATAGCTTACCCTGTTGAGTAGTTAAGAACACAAGAAGAACCCTGCTGGATCAGACCAAGGGTCCATCTAGTCCAGCATTCTGTTCACAGACTGGCCAACCAGCTGTCGACCAGGAACCCATAAGCAGGGCATGAGCGCAACAGCACCCTCCCGCCCATGTTCCCCAGCAACTGGTGTGCATAGGCTACTGCCTCTGGTACTGGAGGTAGCACATAGCCACCAGGACTAGTAGCCATTGATAGCGTTCCTCCAGGAATTTGTCCAACCCCCTTTTAAAGCCATCCAAGTTGGTGGCATCACTACATCCTGTGGTAGTGAATTCCATAGTTTGACTATGCGCTGTGTGAAGAAGTCCTTCCTTTTATCTATCCTGAATCTCCCCCCGATCAGCTTCGCGGGATGACCCCAGGATCTAGTATTATGTGAGAGGGAGAAAAATGTCTCCCTATCCCCTTTCTCCACACCATGCATAATTTTGTAGACCTCTGTCATATCTCCCCTTACCCTCCTTTTTTCCAAGCCAAACAATACCAGCAGTTTTAACCTTCCCCCATGGGGGGGAGGGTTAAAAGGCTCTGGCCCCTTGATATTTTAGTTGCCCTTTTCTGAACATTTTTTTCCAGCTCCACAATACCATTTTTTAGGTGCAGTTCCAGTAGACACAATTCCCTTCATCTAGTGGTGGGTCATGCAGAGGACGGTTTGCTCAAGATTGTGGAACAAGTATGGAAAATAAGGAGTGGCTGGATTTACAGTGATCTCTTCTCAGTATTGGTAGGCAGCCCACAGACACTGTGGCCTGTTTTTCACTATCAGAATTATAGCATTACACGTTACTGTGCTGGAATAACATGGTCAACATGGAATGAGTGTGGCCCCAATCTCAAAAATGGCATTGATTTTTCCGTATCTCATAAATAAAAAACTATCAGTAGCTTGCCTGGGCGGGTCCTGTTTCTTCTTCTAATTGGAGCCACTTCACATAGATATGCCAAGTATAGGTGTTAAGAAGCTGGAAAGTACAACAACTGAGAGCCACACCAATTCAAAGCTTATCTGCCATCTGTCAGAAATACTGTTATGTGGTGTCAAGTCCGGGGATGATCCGTTCCCTAATCTTTTGCTTAGCTAATAGCTGAGGGTGCTTCCTTAATGGACAGCCTATCTTCAGAGTGGGCTTGGAGACCAGTGTTTTGTGTGTGGGGGGATGGGGGGTGCAGTTTGCAGTTGCCGTGTAGCTAGCAAAAGAGAGACAGATCTGACTTTTGCAGCTGGTTGGAAGGAGGAATTGTCCCAGCCTCCAAGTGGGTGCCATTTCCTTTTTGGGTTACTGCTGCTGGTTGACAGACTCTTTCTTTCTCAGTGCCTGTTTCCCTCTTCATTCTGAACATGTCTATTTGTTAATAAGCAGGTATTATAAAAAGGCCACTAGTCTCCAGTGCATTCTCATCCCAAAGGAAAATAAAAGCCACTGTGTGCCCCTGGAAAATTCTCATTGCTGTGGGAAATTACAAGAATGTAATCATTAGACTATATCTTTCTAAATCAGAGAAATTCTGAACTGGAACCCATATCACTTCATGTGATATTGTATAGTTCATGGATAAGCAACCCTGTGCCCTCCAGATGTTTTGGACTCCGATTCCTATAAACTCCAGCCAGCATCACCAATGGTCAGGGAGTTGTAGTCCAAAACAACTGGAGGGCACCAGATTCCCTACCTTGGGGTGGAAGGGCAAGATTTCCAGTATTGTTCATGTGGTTCTGTAAAATCACTCTGACCATGTGAGAAACTGCTGATGAGGACTATGCTTGACTGAAACCTTCAGTGACCCTAATTCATATTAAAACCCAGCTGTACCTATGTTGCTTCACTATGGTTGAATGACTTGAAAGCTATAATAATAATAATAATTTATATAGAGATCTTTATTCAAAACACATCCTAATTCATATACATCATTATTATATTTGTATCACACCGTTCATCCAAGATGTTTAGTGTGGTATACACAGTTCTCTCTCCCTTCCCATTTTATCCTCACAACAACCCTGTGAGGTAGGATAGGCTGAGAGATACTGATTGACCCAAGGTCACCCATTGAGCTTCATGGCTGAGTGGGAATTTGAACTTGGGTCTCCCCAATCTTAGTCCAACACTCTGCTACACTCTACTGGCTCTATGATTACATTATTTCAGTAGTCCTTACAACAACCCTGTAAGTTAGGCTAGTATTCCTATCCCCTATATTGCAGATTGGAGAACTGAGGCTGAAATAATAGTGAGTTCATGACTGAAGTGAGATTTGAACCAGGGCTTACTGCTTCGGAGCTCAAGCTTTGTTGCTAAATAACATGCTGTTTTAAATAATGTTTTGCTCAATCTGACGCAATCCTTTCTCATGAGGCAGTAACTCTTCCTTCTCCTTTTCTTCCTTTGTGGTTTCCTCCTGCATTCAACAGAAGTCCTCTGAGACTGACACCATCTATCTGACACATTTCCTTCCAAAAATCATGACGCCACTGGAAAGAGAGAAATCTGTCCGGTGATTGGCAAATGAGAATCCCATGGACAAGGTTCAACCACAGCTACTCATGAACAATCCACCCACCATCTGTCTTCCATTTAGCTGGGAGAAGGATAACAGCTCTAAATGCGTTGTTAGGTCACATTACTGTCTCTAAAGCAACTTCTCTAACATTGTACCTGCTTGAAACTGCAATACGTTTAGGTAGGAGATGCTAGGTTTGCCTGCCCACATCGTATGGTTGCTAATTTGAGCAGGACCACCTCCATGTTTCAGAGGGTCCTTGACAACGTGTTCTCTGGTGCACCCTCCTACATTGGAGGGCTCCCTTGGGCTTCCCAGCCAGTAGCGGAGGAGCAGCAGCACTCTGAAGGTGGTCAGGCCCCACCATTTAAATTTCCCAAGTGCCTTGGAGCACCTGACATCACATCACTCCATTGCATGCTGGGCAATTAAAACAGTGGCTCACAGATGCAAAGGGCCAGATTTAGGGGTGGGCGAGCTGGGTGGTCGCTAGGAGTGCCAAGTTGAAGGGGACACCGAGCTGAATTGAAGGGGGTACCAAGCTAAGCTGAGAGGGGTGCCAAGCTGAGCTCAGTGGCTGTGTTTTTTTAGTGTACTATCTGCAGTGAGCTAGGGTGGCGAAAAGCTAGTGTCTGTAACTTTTCTTTCAAGGTTCTACAGGTTGTTTGGGCACTAACTACAGAAATGATCTTTCTTCAGTTAGCTTTAAAGTATGTTTCTTTTTCCATTTCAACTTTGATGTCATTTGTGCTAGGTAAAAATCATCTTTACTTTGAGGCAAGGGTCTCCTTCACATGGAGCTTTTATCCTGCTATTGAGATTGCTCACTGGTGGAAGTTTGTGGGTCCTTTTCATGATGTTGCTAACCTCCAGGGCATATCCAGAGTTATTTCCTTGGGCGTGTTTCCAGCTATTGGCTTCACTTTGTTTGCAACTTTGTTGTGATGTTTCCCCAATCGCATCTTCTCTTTTTCCAGTTTCCACAGTCCTTAAAGTCCCAGCTTATCATTGCTGTAGCCTGGGGCTCTGTGCTGTTTCCACTGATCTCTAATCAAATTATTTTCTCGGTGGCTGGGTGGAGTCTGAGTGGAGTCTGGGTTGGGTCTGATTACCTCATCAGTGTTCCTGCCTCCTCAGCTGTGTTTCCAGAACAACGGAAGGAGAAGCTAATCGAGGAGTACAGGATTTTTTAAAAAGGAAGCAGCTTTGCTGTGAAGAGAGGCTTTCCCCCTCTCTCCCTCTTTCTCCTTTCCCCTGAAAGTCCAGATGCACCTGCATTTCAGGAGCAAGCCTCATTGAGCACAATGGGAGTTATTTCCGAGTAGACACACACATGCTTGTGCTGGGAAAGGGGGGAGGGAGAACACAAAGAGGGAAACTAGCCCCCATTTTAACCCAGAGGACCTCATTGACCACAGTGGATGTTACTTCTGGCAAGACAGTAATGCGTTTATTGTGGGAAAGAGAGCGAAACCAGCCCCCATTTTAACACACAGGATCTCTGTTTGGAAGCTGTGAATGTGTTACATCCTAAGGCAATGGACCAAAGCCTCAAGATCACGCTTAATCGCATTTAAGGAATTGGGCTTAAAAGTGTGCCATTTCAATTGAGGGGGAATCTCTGTAAGTTCTGATGTAAGCATTCCAAGGCAAGCCTCAGTTAGCGCAATGGGAGTTACTTCTGAGGAGACACTAATGGGTTTGTTGTGGGAAAGAGAGTAGTAAAGACAAAGACAGAATCCAGCCCCTATTGTAACCTGCAGGATAGCTATAACGGAGCTGTGAAGTACTTTCTTCCTAAGACAATTCCTAAGGCCTGGCTTGGTTGCTTAAATGTATTTAAGGAATTGGGCTTTAATCTGTGCCATTTCAATTGAGGGGGAATCTCAGCCTCATCCACTCCAATGGGAGTTACTTCTGAGGAGACACTAATGGGATTGTTGTGGGAAAGAGAGTGAAACCAGCCCCCATTTTAATACACAGGATCTCTATATGGAAGCTGTGAAGGAGTTACATCCTAAGGCAATGGACTGGAGCCTCAAGATCGCGCTTAATCGCATTTAAGCAATTGGGCTTTGATATGTGCCATGTCAATTGAGGAGCTTTTCTATTATTTCTCTGGTCATTGAGAGGGCAAGCCTCATTCAGCATAATGGGAGAACCCACCCCCCACCCTGACTGGGGTCATGGGCTGTGTTGCTTATTTTCAATTATGTTTTAAAAGTTGGTCCCTCGGCATCCTGTTCCAAAATGGCGATGAAACTTCCGGAAAACAAGGAGGTAAAGGGTTGGGTCACTGAGGTCAGAGCGACATACCCACAAAGGCTGGGCTACACACCCCATGGGCAGGACTATGATACCAGACCCAGTGCGATTGTGGAAACAGGTCAGTAATGGAGCCGTGGTAAGCTGGAAAAGTCAGACTATAAGCAGTCTCAGAAGAGGCAGTTATTCAGTGATAAAATGCAGGGCTGGTGCTGAATGGCCACGACATCAGGGAAACACAGAGACCTCACCGCACAGCCAGGTTGGAGTAAATCACTGGTGGAACCACAGCCCTGGTTATTTCATCTCAAAAAGATCTGGAACTAATTAACTATCTTTTAAACTTGGAATGTTACACAATTAAAGCAGCCACTGGATGGCACTGTTTCATTGAGTTCTATGGAACCTTGAAAATTAAAAGCTTCCCCTCCCAGCAATCATGTGGTCAATGTCTGGGAGCCCACAATAAACGTGGAAAGGCTCCAGAATGGGAGGACTGCAGGGGTTTTCTTTGGTGTAAAGGCAGCCAAGGGTACTGAGCATTTAGCACTTCAAATATTGTAAACACTATAAACACTATATAAACAATAATAAAATAAAGCCATAAACTGTAAGAGGTCAGCTGGATACCTTTTTTAATTTATAACTTTTCTTTATTATTTTTAAACATAACAATAATGGATATTCTAAAATAGAGAATGATTTCCAGAGGATAGGAACTGCTAGAAAACAATATATATGTATTATAAGTAAAACCTGTGGTAGTTCTGCTGTGCTGCGTAGTGCATTGCCACTGCTCAAAATGTGGCTTTTTGAGCTTTGGTTTTGCAAACTGTAGCACAGTGGCTGAGAGATCAAGGTTTTGAGCCATGTTGTTCTCGATGGACATCACACCTGCACCAGGCCCCACAAATCCTCCGGGTGGTCCTGCAAAGCTGACTACGGGAAGGGGGGGGGGCACCAAAGGCACTCCTCGCCCAGGGCACTATTTATCCTAAGGTCGGCCCTGGGCACAGGACAGATGTCAGTTCTGGTGGGCACTGCCACAATGCCTCAGCAGCTGCTCTAGCATGTTATGTTCTGACGTTAGGCCTGAATTTGAGAGAAAACTGCTGTCTGGTAGATAATATTGCTGCTGGACCTGGAAAGTTGGGTTCATGTCCCTGTTCAGATGTGAGTTAACTTATCCCATGGGCTTGAGTGAGTCATAGTCTCTGTGCAATGGGAATATCAGCAGCCTCGTGAGGGAAAAGACTGCGTACCACTTTGCATGTTAGAAGTGCGACGGAACGAATTAATAGGCTCACAAAAGGACTAATATGCTGCACCGGCGAAGCCCTGATCAGGGAGCTGGTGTTAACACAGCACTGATCATCTCTTTGAACAAGGCAGAAGGGACTGAATCTAACTCGCTCCATCCCTTCCGAGACCATGCAACGTGTGATATGAAGATGACTACACCAGCCAGCTTTGTTTTCTGTCTGGGTGGGTGCAAAGAGGAGCAATGCTGGATGTAGGACATGCCCACACCTGAAGCAAAAAGTCCATGAGACACTCCCCCACCCCGCTGTGGTGCCTGCTGCCTGATGTGACTTCTTCACATTCCTTCGTGATAAAGCTGGCCCTGCTGAGAGAAGAATGGATCTCCCTATTTTAAAAGCAGCATTGTTTGAAAGCCTTCACAACCCCAGTAAGCTGCTTCACAAGTGTTTTCACAGTGGATACCTTGGTCTCATGTTTTCCATTTCAAAACTAAAAGTACAGGCCTTAGAAGACCATTTCTTTTATTTTCTTGAGATGTAATGACTCACATTTCTTAAATTAAAAATTCAATGCATCAACAAAATAAATCCCGACCTTTGGCTTTTTCTTTCATTCTCCTATTACAGGCAGGGAGTCAGTCCTGCAAGCATCTAATGAATGAGTCACAAGCTGACTTCTCTGAGATTGCTGTAGCAATCTTGTGCAAGAGGCAGTTGTGAGGTTGCAAGCTTCATTTGATTGTAGGAAAAAAAACACAGCATTGAATTTGCAGGAGCAACTTGGGAGGAAGTGGGAGAAAAGCAAAGTATTTTGTGTATGAATATTCTGCTTTGAAGAACTGTTTTGTCATCTTTTACAATAAAACCAAGGGATATTTTCTATTCATCTTGCACATGTAATTGTATATATCACCCTCCATCTTTCCAGTTTCTTGGCACTTAGGGGACCTTGTTTTGCTATTGTGTTCCTGAAAGTTGTTTTCCTTCATAAATTTGTCCTTCTAAAAGCCATCTAAGCTGATGGCCACTTTGTGGTGCTGAATTTCTTAATTATATGTTGTACTTCCTTTTGACTATCTTGATGAAAGCACTGTTAATTTAAGATTATCAGGTTATAAATGCTAAATTTTTCAAACGAAATGGCCAAAGATAGCCATGATTTTTGGGCTGAATTTTTTTTTATGCTTATAGTGGAATGCATTTGCCAAAAAGAACAGTATGACAGAACCCATCAAAGTCTATAATTTTCTATATAACATGAATTATGCGCATAATGCAGAGGCAGTGTAGTCCAGTTGCTAGAGTCTTAAATTTGTACCTAGAAAACCTGAGTAAGGCTGCAATCCTATACTCACTTGTCTGGGAGTAAGTCCCACTGAACTCAATAAGACTTACTTCTGATATAGGCAGTATGCAATCCTTATATAGGATTGTGCTGTTAAAAGCCAAGGGCTTACTGCATAGCCTTGAGAAAGTAATTTATCTCTCAGCCTGTTTATTTTCTGTTAAATGGGAATATGAACTATCTACAGCAAAAAGGTCTGTATGCGTATATAGTATTACTTGTCCTGGACATTAAAGTTAGGGCTGGCTATATAGTTATATATAATTCACAGGTCTATGGGCATTGTTGGACATACTTATGCAGATATTCCTTGGGAGGCACTTCAGGGTGCAGAGACCCCCACCAAGAGAGGCTGGACAATACTTTCTTCTGATAGAGGACCTTCTTGTTTTAAAACGCATTCACAGTGCTCTTAAAAGCATTCCTCCTTAACTTCAGTTCTATTAATCATGTTACACTCTAGTTTTTAACTTGAAGCTGTTATTGCTGCTTTTATTGATTACTGCTTGACTATTTTTATAGTATTTCTTTCCTTTTTTGAATCGCATGTATTTTTAATTGTATTTGCAAGTCAACTTTGTAAGTCCAATTGAATATTTAGGGAAGACCATATCTAAAAGAGATGGGGAGAGCAATCCTATGCCCCCAGCATCTGGGGGACATAGGATTCTTCTGTTTCCTGGATACGAGGTCGTAGACAGGGCTTCGATCTCGTAGCCAGGAAACCGTGCTCCCCGCCCCTCCCCCTCATAGCCGGCACAGAGAGAACCGTGTCAGCTGCCTCTCCACGTTTGGTAAACAGAGCGCGGAGATGGGGGCACTCTTGGGGGTAGGGGGAGACTAGGACAGTCGGCTTATGACTTTTCCTGTTACTGCCCCAGCGTACTTCCCTCCCCCTCCCTGAAGGGCAAAAATCACCCATCTAACTTAAATGCAGTGTGTGCAGATATTTAGAATAGTTTCATTTATTTTTCTGATTATTTCTCCCACTCCCTTACCTTAAACCTTAATAAACCTTTTAACTTGGAACCTGGAATTGACTTGATATTTTGCCTAAGCCAAAGGATCATCTGACTCACCTCTGTGTGAGTTCACCCATGTTCATGCTACATGACTCTGCCATGAAATGGTTCTCGTGACTTCTGCACTCAAAAGGCCAAAACAACAAGGACTCCATCTGGTATTTTGGATTAAGCACAATTTCTAGAGAAACCGTCAGTGACATAAAGCACCGGTAATGTACCAGCACAAATACTCCATGTCACTTGAAATTAATTTAGTTTAATTCCTGCTGGCAAACTCTCCCATGTGCAGAACACTGATGGAAACTCTTTCCTGTCCTTTTTCCTGGTGGTGTGAAAAAAAGCTTCGATGAGTTCTTTGTGGAGGCCCCTTGAGGACCTTGGAAACATGTTTGAATGTTTGAATTCTGGAGAAAGGAAAACCAAAAAATTGTGCCTTGAAAGCTAAAATCTGCCCCAACCTTGAGACTTTTCAACTGTGGGTCATGACAAACCAAGTGATTCAAGATGGCTTTAGAAAACCGGTAAGAACTACTCATCTTCAGGTAATTTGTTAAAACATCTGATTTCTTTAAATGTCTTCAGATCTTTTTTAAGATAACAGAATTGTTATTGGTAACTAAGGCAATATTATGCCTATGGAAACTCTCCAGGTTTCCTTGATATTCTCCATTTGGCAACTTAAAATAGTGCATTGTTACAATGGTAGCCATTCCTACCAGAAGCCTTTGCATTTAAGTGACAAGTATATAACATATATAATAAATAGGTAGTGTCTTGGATCTTCCTGTAAAGATGAGGAAAAGGTCAACTGAAGTGTACAAAGGCTTCTTAATAACCTTTATCTTGAGTCATTATGACTGGCTTTATAGGCAGTATAGATAGACACATATAAAGATAGACACAGATAGACACTGTGCAAAAGTCTTAGGCCACCATTAGATTTGTTGTTTTAGCAATGGTATAATGACCATATATAATTATTTCTCAGTCTCTTCGTTAGAATACAACCAGAAAATACAGGAAATTTGTATGCAGTATTCAACAATAGAAAAAAAATCAGAAAAAACAGCTTCCATTGGCTAAAGTGGCAAGTATTTAGTGTGACCTCCCCTTACACTAGAGTAACAGCAGGCGCCTGGCCAGGAATGGTCTTCGTGGAAGGGTAGCAGCCAAGGGGAACAGGGTGAAAAGGCTAAGGTATGCTAAAGCTCACAAAGATTGGAATGAGGATCAGTGGAGAAGAGTATTATGGAGTGATGAATCCAAGTTTGAAATTTTGGGGTCCAATCGTCAACGGGATGTGAGAAGAAGAGTTGGAGAGAGATGGACGAATGAGTGCTTGTGCCTTCAGTGAAACATGGTGGAGGGTCTGTCCTGGTTTGGCGCTGCATTTCTGCCAGTGGTGTTGGCGATCTTGTCCGTATTGATGGAGTCATGAATGCTGAAAAGTACAGACAGGTTTTAATTCATCATGCCATTCCTTCTGGAAAGCGCCTGATTGGGAATGGTTTCATTTTTCAGCATGATAACGATCCCAAGCACACTGCTAATGCAGTGAAATCATATTTAGCGAGGAAAACAGCTGATAAAACACTGACAGTCGTGGACTGGCCTCCACAGAGTCCAGACCTGAATATTATAGAGGCAGTATGGAATCACCTCCCCATCATGGATCACTGCCTTGTTGTGGCGAAGGGGCTTGTGTAACTCAGTGAAGCCATAAACTATGCCGTGCAGGGCCACCCAAGATGGACAGGTCATGGTGGAGAGTTCTGACAAAATGTGGTCCACTGGAGAAGGAAATGGCAACCCACTCCAGTATTCTTGCCAAGAAAACCCCATGGAACGTTTCACAAGGCTAAAAGAGATGACGCCGGAAGATGAGACCCTCAGGTCGGAAGGTGTCCAATATACTACTGGGGAAGAGCAGAGGGAATTTCCAAATAGCGCCAGAAAGAGTGAAGCGGCTGGGCCAAAGCCGAAAGGACACTCAGCTGTGGATGTGTCTGGTGGTGAAAAGAAAGTCCAGTGCTGTAAAGAACAATATCGTTTAGGAACCTGGAATGTAAGATCAATGAATCAAGGTAAGCTGGAGGTGGTCAAGCATGAGATGGCAAGATCGAACATCGACATCTTGGGAATCAGCGAACTAACATGGACAAGCATGGGCGAATTTAATTCAGGTGACCATTATATCTACTACTGTGGGCAAGAATCCCTTAGAAGAAATGGAGTAGCACTCATAGTCAACAAAAGGGTGGGAAAAGCAGTACTGGGGTACAATCTCAAAAACGATAGAATGATCTCAGTACGAATCCAAGGCAAATCATTCAACATCACAGTAATTCAAGTCTATGCCCCAACCACTGAGGCCGAAGAAGCTGAGGTTGATCGGGTCTATGAAGACCTACAACACCTTCTAGAACTAACACCAAAAAAAGATGTCATAGGGGATTGGAATGCTAAAGTAGGAAGTCAAGAAATAACTGGGATAACAGGCAAGCATGGCCTTGGTATACAAAATGAAGCAGGACAAAGGCTCATAGAGTTTTGCCAAGAGAACACGCTGATCATAGCAAACACTGTTTTCCAACAGCACAAGAGGCGACTCTACACATGGACATCACCAGATTGTTTATGTATCGAAATCAGATTGATTATGTACTTTGCAGCCAAAGATGGAGATGCTCCATGCAGTCAGTAAAAACAAGACCTGGAGATGACTGTGGCTCAGATCATGAGCTGCTTCTTGCAAAATTTCGGCTTAAATTGAAGAACATAGGGAAAACTATAAACCATTCAGGTATGACCTAAATCATATCCCTTATGAATATACAGTGGAGGTGAGGAATAGATTTCAAGGATTAGACCTGATAGACAGCGTGCCTGAGGAACTATGGATGGAGTTCCTTAAATTGTTCAGGAGGTAGCAACTAAATCCATCCCAAAGAAAAAGAAATGCAAGAAAGCAAAGTGGCTGTCTGATGAGGCTTTACAAGGAGCTGAGGAAAGAAGCGAAAAGCAAGGGAGAAAGGGGAAGATATATCCAACTGAATGCAGAGTTCCAGAGAATAGAGAGGAGAGACAAGGCCTTCTTAAATGAACAATGCAAAGAAATCAAGGAAAACAACAGAATGGGGAAGACTAGAGATCTCTTCAAGAAAATTGGAGATCTCAAGGGAACGTTTTGTGCAAAGACGGACATGATAAAGGACAAAAAAGGAAGGGATCTAACAGAAGCAGATGAGATTAAGAAGAGGTGGAAAGAATACACAGAAGGACTATACAGGAAAGATCTTAATGTCCCTGATAGCCATGATAGTGCGGTCACTGAACATGAGCCGGACATCCTAGAGAGTGAAATCAAGTGGGCCTTAGGAAGCATTAGTAACAACAAAGCTAGCGGAGATGACAGTATTCCAGCTGAGCTATTTAAAATCCTAAAAGATGATGCTGTTAAAGTGCTGCACTCAATATGCCAACAAATTTGGAACACTCAACAATGGCCACAAGACTGGAAAAGGTCAGTTTACATTCCAATTCCAAAGAAGGGCAATGCCAAAGAGTGTTCAAACTACCATACAATTGTGCTCATTTCACATGCCAGCAAGGTTATGCTCAAAATCCTACAAGCTAGGCTTCAGCAGTATGTGGACCGAGAACTACCAGAAGTATAAGCTGGGTTTCGAAGAGGCAGAGGAACTAGAGATCAAATCGCCAACATTCGCTGGATCATGGAGAAAGCAAGAGAATTCCAGAAAAACTTTTATTTCTGCTTCATTGACTACACTAAAGCCTTTGATTGTGTGGATCACAACAAACTGTGGCAAATTCTTAAAGTGATGGGAGTACCAGACCACCTTATCTGTCTCCTGAGAAACCTGTACGAGAGTCAAGAAGCAACAGTAAGAACCAGACATGGAACAACCGAGTGGTTCAAAATTGGGAAAGGAGTACGACAAGGCTGCATATTGTCACCCTGCTTATTTAACTTATATGCAGAGTACATCATGAGAAACGCCGGGTTGGATGAATCACAGGTCGGAATTAAGATTGCCGGGAGAATTATCAACAACCTCTGATATGCAGACGATACCACCCTAATGGCAGAAAGTGAAAAGGATCTAAAGAGCCTCTTGTTGAGGGTGAAAGAGGAGAGTGCAAAAGCTGGTTTGAAAGCTTTTCAAGAGAGCTTCGGCTATTGGGCGGTATAGAAATGAAATAAATAAATAAACAAACAAACAAACTCAACATTAAAAAAACTAAGATCATGGCATCTGGCCCCATCACTTCCTGGCATATAGAAGGGGAAGAAATGGAAGCAGTGACAGATTTTACTTTCTTGGGCTCCAAGATCACCGCCGACGGTGACTGTAGCCATGAAATTAAAAGGCGCTTGCTCCTTGGGAGGAAAGCTATGGCAAACCTAGACAGCATAGTAAGAAGCAGAGACATCACCTTGCCGACAAAGGTCCGTCTAATCAAAGCTATGGTTTTCCCAGTAGTAATGTATGGCTGTGAGAGCTGGACTATATGGAAGGCTGAGCGCCGAAGAATTGATGCTTTCGAACTGTGGTGCTGGAGAAGACTCTTACGAGTCCCCTGGACTGCAGGGAGGTCAAATCAGTCCATCCTAAAGGAAATCAACCCTGAGTGCTCATTGGAAGGAGAGATACTGAAGCTGAAGCTCAACTATTTTGGCCACCTAATGCGAAGAGAAAACTCTCTGGAAAAGACCCTGATGCCGGGAAAGACTGAAGGCAAAAGGAGAAGGGGACGACAGAGGATGAGATGGCTAGATAGCATCACCAATGCAATGAATATGAACTTGAGCACGCTCCGGGAGAGAGCACAGGACAGGAAGGCCTGGCGTGCTATGGTCCATGGGGTCACGAAGAGTCGGACACGACTGAACGACTGAACAACAACAACAACAACAGCCTGTGGGACTGAAGTTCCCAATGCCTGCTGTATAGGATAGAGATGTATATTTAGGACTGTGGGAGAACTGGGGGGAGGGACAGATTCGTGCAAGTCAAATGCCTCAATCTTCCACTGAGTTCTCTAGCTTCCACTGTAATAGAAATAAAACATACACTGTGCATTATCTATTTTCCACTCTTCCTTAAGAAAGGTCAGTTCAGGTCAGCACTCACACACATGTAAGGCGATTCTTTCCTATTTTCACCTCTGACTGCAGCCCTTTGCCCTCTTTGTGAAGTTCCTCCAGTTTTCAGAATAGCTTTCTAGATAGCACAAGGAACTGCAAATGTGACTGAGTCTAGGAGAGCGAGGGAGGCAGGAGAAGACTGCTTTGTCAGCTAGACTTTTTTAAAAGTGTAAGATTATTAATGGTTCAAGAATCTATTACATTTTATGTTGAAAGCCACTTTGGGGACTTTGGTGGAAAAGCCAGATACAAATCTACAAAATAAAGTTTAAAAGGTTCGACTGTATATACAGAATCCCATATGCAGTCCCCCATGGACTGCATCCTAGACAGGTAGAAGTCTCGGAAGTGAAAGCAATGTTAAATGGAAAAGTCTGGCTTCCGGAAGACTGTTCAGATCCCCTTCTGGGGGCTTTAGGGCGCAATCCTATGCAGATAGGCGACCGCCTACCCACTGCAAGGCAGGAGAAGCACGGAGGAGATAATTCTCTCCGCGCTCCTCCTGCCCTGCATTTTCAGCTAGACAGCCGAGTGTGGCTGTCTAGCTGTGAGAGGGCTGAGCGGGCGAGGAGGCTGCTGTACGACACATTAGATGTGTCATGCAGACATTTCTGCCCTCCCCACCCCAGAATGCCCCCTGGCACGCCTCATTTTGGCCGCTCCATGCTCCTCTTGTGAGTGCGGAGCATAGGGCTTTTCCGCACTGCCTGTGAGGCAGCATGGAAGTAGGGGAAGGTCAGTTCTCCAGGATCTGACCTCGGAGCGCGGTCTCCCGAGGTTGGTTCCTGGAAAACCAATATCCTATGGCCATCTAGCCGCTGACTAGCGGCCATAAGATTGCTCCCTCCTAGTAACTACTAAAATAGCTTAGTTTTTCTATTTTGCAACCCTGGGAACAGGGAGCATTTTTACAAATTTGAAGATAAACTCCTCCAAGTTCTGGAAGGGCTTCAAGAATTCTGCAATTCTTGGTCATGCAGATTTCCAGAAGCTCTGCCTGAATAAGTTAGTAACAGGGCAATCCTATGCATGCTTACGTGGAAGTAAGTCCTGCTGTGCTCAATGGGGCTTACTCCCCGATAAGACTACCTAGGACTGCAGGGGACTTACTTCCAAGTAAGCGTACGCAAGATTGCTCAGCCACTGTACTCTATCCTTAATTCCTTATCCACATAATATAAGGGCAAGCTCATGAAAATTGTGTTTTTTGTAGTCTAACACCTTGCAGTGACATCATTCTCTGTTCTTGGATGTTCATTTAGTATGATCTCCCATCCAAATGTGTGTTAACAGCAAACAACGAAATGACACTTTGAAAATGTAAGTAAATATTTAACAGTGACCATTTTATTTTTTTGATTTCTCGTTTTACAAAAAAAGCAGGTATAAAAAATGAGCAAGAGTTTCATAATTCCATCCTGGTTTTGCAATACAAAACTGGCATTAAGTATAAATCAAACACACTGGTCAGCTTTGCTCCTAACTCATTCACATTCAAGCTGTTTCCAGGTCTGGAATGCACTAGTTCTTCTAGATTTTAGGAAGTCACACTTTTATTTTATAAGCACTTCTTTCTTGGTCAATACTTTCTCCTTGAATATGACATGGAACATGATCACATTAGGAGCACAGATCAAGATCTTCTAGGTCCCAGAATCAGAACACTGACCAAGGAATTTCTGCATCTTCAGGTGGAACTATACATTATATTGGATATAGGCTAGCACCAAAAATTGGCATCCCTGTGTTTTCGCCCCACCTCACCCATCTAATATATAAAATCCCTTGTTCCATGTTGTGATATCACATCAAGTTTCCAGCAGCAAGCCACAATGTGGTGATGGAGGCACAGAAGCCTATGACACCAGGACATAGTACAAGAGATCCTACAAGTTAGGGAGTGAGGGGAGAACTTGACAGAGTGATGCTATTTTTGGCAGCACTCCCATGTCAAGTATAATGTATAGTGCTGCCCTAACAGCAGTGTACACCTATTAGGTTATCAAGAGGCAACTGCTATGCTGAGTTCCAAAAAGCACCTCCCCTGTTCTTTTCCCTTGGTAGCTCATCACAGAGTGACATTTTCCCCTCAGAGATTTATCATGTAATAGTTTGCAAAGAAAAGTTGTGAGAGATACTTATGAAAAACATTAACACAGCAATAAGCAAACTGTCTTTCTACAGACCCTTGTTGACAGCTATAAGGTTCAGAATTTGACTAGAAAATGTGAGGTCCAGTTTCTGTTATTTGTAAGCTGCCCTAGTCTCAACACATTTACATGGAATGCTGCCTGACCAGCTAAAGAATTGAAAACATTGACCTCAGTCCCCAGAAGGCTCAGAAGGTCTGGCGAAAAAAATGGGGAATAAGGCTGTATCTTGTCATTATTTTCTGAAAATGCAAATCATCCTATGCAAAAGATTGTACATATGTCACTGAAATGCTCTGTGAGTACCAAATGCTCTTTTTAGAAATAAAATTGCACTTTCATAATTATCCAACACTGAACAAAAATGTCTGATATGCATACTATACCACAGATATGAAAAAGCAAGAAGGCAAGCTGAGAAAGAGACCCAATTCACACCATCACTGCTGCCTCCTGTGGCTTGTTTCAGCCATGGTGGGCTGTGGTGTGTGCCAGGTGGTTTTTGAATATTCAAGTTGCGGCTTTTCATGTCATCTGAACCCAGGCGGTGGGGGTTATGCGAGGATGGTTTAACCTGCACATAACCCATGCAGCCCAGGTTTGCACAGTACAAACCAAGGTGCATGCGCCGCAGCTTGCATATTCAAAATGGTGGCTGGCACACACCACAAAGCTCCGCAAGTTAATTAAGCCACAGTGGCTTAGCGTTACATGCAAACCAGCTCAGAGAAAGATGTTACCCACAGGGCAGTGATGGCATTTGGTTGTTTTGGTCTTTGTACCAGCATTTCCCACATCTACTGCAGAAGGGCACTTTTTGCTGGACTTAAACTGTTTTTCTGGCAGTTAAGACACGAACAATGGAACCTACACCTCCAGCAGCAAGAGCCTACAAACAGAAGAAAGAGGAAGTTCATGCAATCATTAGACAAACCAATTTAAGGCAATCAAAGACAAATATAATTAAATTGACATCTATCAGCATGTTTCAGGCAGCTATTACAAAGAAGTTAATGAAATCAGGATCAGCACTGTGAACGAGGGACACAATATCCATCATACGGGGGGGGGGGGGGCCTCTCCACAAACACTAGCTTGCATTACGACACAGATCACTGGCAGAATCATGTTCTTGTTTATTTCCTCAGCTAAATCTCTTGCTTTAATGTATAATAGTCTTAGTTCACTGTGCAAATTATCACAAGTTTTGATGAAGGCAGGTACTATTTCTGTGGCACACAACCATGCTAAATACGTGAAATGCATTATTAGTTATTTTGCTTTGTTGAAGATCACATGACATAGATGGGTATCTTATTTTTCTCTAGGTCCTGTTACATCTGTCCAAGTTATCACTATAGTCCATAGAAATATAAATAGGTAAAGTATTCCTATGAAATGTGGAAGAACGTACAAACAGTTGTAAGGTGTTCGAGCTCTGAAAACAGATGCTTTGTAAGAGGTGTATTAACGGCGTCTCAAATACGCATATATCTCACTTCATTACTTAACACCAGATGACTGGTAACTGAATGTGTGGACGAACTCCATGCAATTTTTTTTTAAATTTGGGATGAAATATCAGGTGATCTGGAAGTTCCACCTACCTGGAGTGCTAAGATCTATGAGGGCTCATTCACACATGCAAGTCATCACTTGATCTTGCAATTGTTGTCAAGTGATGAACATGCAAGTGTGAATCAGTTCTAGGTAAATACATTAGGCCTTGCTGGTTTCCAGCAGCTGAATGTGAGAAGAAGCCTCTGTGCGATCAGAAACCCTTCTTTTTCAGGGTTCTCGACTGTGCAGATGCTTCTACTTTCATTCAACCAACTCAGGAAGGTCAGGGAGGGAGTGGGGCTTGGCTGTGTGTCCACATTGCCTCCCCATTTACAGCTCTCACATGGGCAAGTTGAATGTCTGCGTAGGATTTACAACAACCCAATAAAGAAGTTTAGGAGGTGCAATAATCCAACTGAAGGGAACCGTCAGCCTTGCTAACATACCTTTTCATGCCACTGCAGTAAGACAGCACTGCTGTTGTCAGAAGGGCTCTCAAAGCCCTTGTAGATATATTTCATTAATAGATCAACTCCATTCTTATCCAATGCTTGTACTGCCTTTTCAATATCGTTGGCTTTGAAAGAGATGAGAACCTTTAGGACAATGCTTTCTGCACGATCCTAGAGACAGATTGAAAGTGTCACAAATAGACAAGGAACTATGAACACTAACATGCATCTCAATCCAAAGTGTTAGACTGCAATTCTGTGTGCACTAACTTGGAAGTAAGTCCACTGAACTCAGACAGATTTAGTTCTGAATAAACAAGCAGTGGGTTGGACCATTATAATATACTGCGGAGGTTCAACAAGCCTTGTTGCAGAAATAAATTAGTTTTAATTAAGAATTCATACATGGCCATATGAATATGTCTATTAGAGTTAAAATGCCAAAAGATTAGCTAGTTTGCAGATGGCAATTTTCCAAGTAGCTAAATCAAATAAAAAGTTTAATGCCATTTCCTACACAGTTCCCTGTCTTCTTATTCATCGAGCCTTTTTTCTCTGTTTGCAGAGCCCAAACCAATTTGTAAGATCTGGGCCCTCACTTCTCATTTCAAGTTTTTGTTCTGACAAAAACAGTCTGACATTAGAATGATTTGGACATAACACTAAACTATGGTGTGCTCCCCACTCCCTTCTCTTCCAACACAGTCACAAGGAGATTGGGAGTTTTTGCTTCTGTTTTCAATTAGCTGCAGTTTATTATTATGCCCAAGCCTGAAACTGTGGTTAATCTTAACTATGGTTTAGGGGAAAAAGCCAAATTTATAAACCATGGTTTGAAGCTCTTTCCCCCCATAAATCATAGTTAAGACTAACCACAGTTTGTCCAGATTCGGACATAATGATAAACTGTGGTTAAGTAAGTAAAAGCTTCTAATCTCCTCCTTGCAGTCATGCTAGATGAGGAGAGGGGAGGGGGCCCAAGGCTTTTTCACTAAACCATAGTACGAATGAGGCCAATTAGTAGGATAAAAAGTGTGACTAGCTTTATCTACTGCCACAGAAAGTGTCACTTATGTCTCACCTAAAAAGCAAACAGGATTCAAATGAATTCTACTTTTATACCCCATTTTCTCTTATGTCTTCCAAACAATACTGATAAACATATTATTGTTCCCTGTCTAGGACTGCAAGAGCAAGAGCATTTTCAGGAGGACACAATACATGGTTTGTGGGCTGTGTTCAGCGTCTTGGGTTGTAAAGTGTGCAGATCTGCATTATTACAGCATCTTGCATTCGCTTAAGCGTACTTAGGATTACAGCCTGTTTACAAAAATAAGTCCCACTGAACTCGGTGGGACCTACTCACAATGAGCAAATATGGTTAGGATCAGGATGTTCATCTAAGAAACATTCACAGACCCATAACAGTAATCAAATAGCATCTGCTAAATAAAATAAAAATGAGGAAATGATTTGCAAGGATAAAACCCTTGTATATCCCAATTGGGTACACATACTTATCATACAGATAACCTCCTTTATGGCCCTTTAATATGGCCCTTTAGAACAGATTTTAATGTGTCATTATTACAGCTGTTACAGTTGTTGCAAAGCAATTTTCATATCCTCAAATATTGGATTGGGACCAGATGTAGTCCTACTTAGAGCAGACCCACTGAAATCAATGGTGCTTAAGTTGCTCATGACTAACTTAAGTTTTCTGTATTTTAGTGGGTCAACTCCAAGTATGACTAAGTCTGGATACAATCCACTGGCAGCAGTATCTGTCCTAAAGTGGTGAGCTTTTTTGTATTGTTCCAGTAAATTCCTGTAATTCCAGGAAAACAATTGACATTTTATAAAATTAACTAAAGCCTAAAATTCACCTGTAGAACTGTTAACATCAGAAAGCTCAAGATCCAATTCCTACATGCCAGTATCAGTTTCCACTGCTGGGAGTTAGGAAACATGTTTTTAAACATTAATAATGTGAACATATGGTCTAAAGCAGCTTTCCCCAACCTGGCACCTTCCAGGTGTTTTGGACTACAACTCCCAGTATTCCTGACCACTGGTCACGCTCGCTGGGGCTGATGGGAGTTCAAAACATCTGGAGGGCACCAGGTTGGGGAAGGTTGTCTTATGTCACTAAAAAGCATAAAACACCATTATTCAATTTTTTAAAAAGTAATATTCATATAACTGCCTTCTGAAAATATCTATGTGTATAACTACAACACCAGAATTACATCTAGATTTCTCAGCTTTATAGTGGAATATGTGCATGATCTCTGTTCATGACAAAAGATCATTAAAGTATTCTCATTTTTAATACTCAAATGTGTGCTAACCCAAGTTAAGCTGCATTTGAGTATTACATTTCTTAGTTACTGGAAGTGTTTGTTCTTAGAATTATTGCTGAGAAGCAGTAATTCAACAGAGCATTCTTTGGATGTAGTTAAAACATTCTGAAAAGCAGAAGTAGGATTCAATTACTATTACATGGCATTATATTTTGCCAGGTACCTTTACAGCTTGACTCTTGGTGTTGATTGGAGGATTCTTCAGAGCTGCCTGTAACGCAGCCATCATGTTCCCTGTGAAGAGCAGTTAAGGCCAGCGCAACCTTGCCAGGCATTATGATTCATAAGACAGCAATATTTATATAACACATTTCATTTTACACCATTATTGAAGGAACTGCACGGGCTGCCACCTTGCTACCCGGCCATTTAAGGTTTTGGCATTAACCTATAAGGCTCTAAACAATCTGGGACCAGGATACCTGAGAGATCGCCTTCTCCCAGATAGACCTGTCTGGCCATCGCAATCATTATCAGCGGCCATTCTTATTGGGCCACATACTGCAAATGTCCATCCATCTGGCAACAAGGAAGAGGGTCCTTTCTGTGGTGACACCCACTCTCTAGAATATCCTCCCCCCAGAAATGAAACATGTGCCAGCTCTGATGCAGTTCAGGTGTGTGTTAAAATACTTTTATTCGCCTTGGCATTTGATGATCTCTGATGCCTGTCATTTTGATTGTTTTCTGATGGCCAGTGGTCATGTTTTAGTATGTTTTACTTATATTGTATATTTATGGTATGGTTTTATTGCTGTACACCACCTGAATATATTTTACATGACAGGCAGTATAGAAATACTTTAAACATAAATAAATAAAAGTGTTCAAATTGCTTCAGATACATTAACAGCAATCCTTACAAGAGCACTATAAGGTTGGCCAGTAGTATTTCATGCTCTAATGAGCGCAGGGTGGGAGTGCTACATTCCCCAGGGGATCTGAGGCGGAGAGAACAATAGCTTGCCTAAAGCCATTTTGTAGATTTGTGTCTGAAGTGAGATTTCAACTGGGGACTTCCGGCTCATACCTCTTTGCCACTATGCATTGCTGGGATAGAGCAGTCCTCAGCCTGCGCAATGCTTGGATGCAGCAACAAAGGAGCAGACCTTAAATCCTGGCTGCCTTCAACCACCACACATTTACAACTGGATTTGAGTTAATTAAAAACTCAATACAGGGAAAATCTGAATCATGGGAACTGGCAAAATATTGAGTTTTAAATCAGTTACTAAATATATGACGCTTGCTGACTTAGAAGTGTATTAATAATATTTATTGTTGCCTTTAGGCAAGGCACCTTAGCACCCACCCAGACATTATCAGAAATTTTAGTGACTAAAAAGAGCTATCTCTAATAAGTCAAAAAAGCAACACCTCACAAGAGATACAGGAAATTCAGATAGCGTGTTGACAATGCAAAGCAGCATTTTAATTAGCTCATAATTCAGTTTCAGAAAAGGGATTTCCTGTTCCCTACTTTTGTCTTCATTACTTTCTGAAGCCTATTTAAATGCATCACAAAGTCTCCTTGTAAGATAATTGGTCTGAAATCATTGCTAACACCAAATCTTATTGGAGTTCATTCAGAATAGGTAGCATTACGTTCAAAGAGCTTTAGTGCATTCAGGATTTCAATATGGAACTGAATACCAGTTGTACCATTACTGATTAGCTGCAATTGTTTCCATAAAAGGAGAGCCCCCAGAGAGCTCATGTACTTCCTCTACTCCTTCTGTCTGACAGGAGGAAGTTATACAACTATGTTGTTCTATGACTCCTCCCTCCTGTTTCATTAGATCTGACACTGTCAAATGCATGCTTTGGGCCTATGCAAGCAAGTTAGGAGAAAACAATCTATAAATCTTGATGTGCAAAGCTGCCATCACATGACCAGATTTGAACATTCACATTACACTATATTAAGTAGATTTATTCTTTTTCCTCTTCAGATACTGGGGAAGCTTACTAGAGGAGAAGTTATTCAATGGAAATAGAAACCTATCCTACATAGACTTATACGAACATCAATCTCATCAAGAGCTGTCCAAAATAAACATTTAAAAAGTGATTAAATGTCCTGTTTTTCATCAGTAATGGAGGGAGCATCCTATCGGATTGCTGGTTGCCTTGGAGCCTGGGGGTGACTGCCTATCCAGTGCAGGGCAGGAGGAGTGGTGAGAAGTGGATCTCCTCCTTGCTCCCCCCCTCTTTTGCGGCAGACAGCCACGGGACCTCGGAGTGCGGGAAGCGGCGACTGGACAACACATAGGAAGTGTCGTGCCAGCATTTCCGACCTCCCCGCCCCACTCCCAGGAATGCCCCGTTTTCCCCACTCTGCACTGCTCTTCCGAGAGGGGGTGGAGGTCAGTTCTCAGGGAACCAGTTCTCAGGCTTCAAGGTCGTTTTCCGGGAACCAACCAATCCTATGGCAGTCTACCCGCTGACTAGCAGCTATAGGATTGCGCCCCAAATTCTACTACAGTATCATCATGACATAGGCTGTTTTTGAGGGGTTGGATCCAGATTTAGTCATGCTTAAATTAGACTCATTGACATCAGAGTCATAACTTACTTGCCCCATTGATTTCAGCAGGTCCACTCTAAGCATGACTAAGTCTGAATCCAATCCACAATTAAGAAAAAGATTCACAGTACAATCCCATTCATGTCTACTCAAAAGTAAGGCCTAGTCAAGTTCAGTGGGGTTTCCTCTTAGCAAACTAGGTACAGGATTGCAGCTTTAACTACACAGACATAACATTTCACTCCTGGGAAAATGGATAAAGTAATTTTAAGATTATTGGCTGAAGAAATGTGTACAGGAAGTTTCCAACAGTGCAGCAACTGTGAAAACCATCCACATGGGAATAAAAAGTTCCTAATTAAAATTTGGTCAAACATCCACACTATTAGCCTGCTGATAATCAACAAGATTAACTGATTAATGTTATTAGGCTTAATCATAATAGGATGTCAAACTAGAGAGAGTACCAGATCTATCTTTTGGCCTATCCACTATGAAAAGAGGGGGCAATGAATGCTGGGAAAGGTTAAGGGGAGGGAAAGAGAGCAACCAAGAGAAGCAAAGTAATACTTTGTGCATTAAAGGTGGCAGCAGGTTAAATCTCTGCCCAGCCAAGCCTATTATTGCCTTGCTGGCTTGTTCTTGGATAAGTCACTCTTCACCTTACTGTTACAACTCTTTTGCTTTCACAGAATTATCGTGAGGAATAATTTGGGCAACAGCACAGCATGAACATTAACACCAACATTATAGAGCAGCCATGGGCAGAAGGTAGATCAAGATCTGTTAGTAGATCTCAAGATGATCTGATGCACATCAGCAAGGTTTTGATTCCCAGTTGATTAACAATAGCAACAACTAAAAGGCTCCTCCCACCCTAATGAACAAAGAAAGCTGGGGGGCGGGAGAGAAAAGAATCAGGAGTGGATTTTTGCCCTGGGCTGAGCATATACCCTGAGCATAAGCACCCTGTCCTTAATTCTTAGCATATGTCCACCCTCTTCAGCCACTATTTTGTACTTGGCTGTGGTTGGTGACCTTTAGGATTCTAGTAAAAAAAACACAGTAGATCTCTCAAGTCTATACCCCTGTTACGGAGTCTATAGGAACAGCAGCTGCCTTAGCATATTCAACCAAATTCTCCTTTATCAGGCTGAAGCATATGCCAGGATCTTATGAGCTGCAGCTGTAGGGAATAGGCCTGAAATATTTGGATCAAGCCTGGTCCTGGACTTTATCCTCCATCCTCAACTTCCATCTGCAAAGCATCTGTGTATGTTGTGGGTGACACGTACAAATATCATCCTTAACAGTTATGAGATTGTAACAGATAAGGACCATAACATATTTTGCACACATGCAGCTCAAACCAGAAGAGTATCCACATCCTGCTCTTATTGACAGCAATAACGTCTAGCGTACTTTTACAGCCCGATCTTACGCATATTTATTTACAGTACATCCCACTGAATTCAATGGGTCTATATGTATAAGATTAATGTTCAATCCTTTGCTCTTATTACTTGACTGTAAGTCCCACTGCAACCGTCGGGGTTTTCTTCAAAATAAAGACTCGTAGGATCAGGCTGCAAACCTAAGCGTGCAAACGACAGGCTAGTAATAATAATAAAGACAAACATATATAGTCCTTTCAGATGTTCAGAGTGCGTCAAATTCATTAGCTCATTAATCCTTACAGCGGCCTTGAAAGGTAGTCCAGGTTTACCTCCCACTCATCTATAGATGGGGCGGGCTCAGAGGCGGAGAGACAACGGCTCGCTCGAGCCCGTCCAGGGAGTTCACGGCAAAAGCAAGGCCTACTTAGGGGGCCTACTTCCGAGTAAACATCAGCTAGAGCCGTGGGAGCCCTCCAAGACATTAGTGTTGAAAGCTCGGGGAGCAGCACAGCTGCAGATCGGGGCCGTAACGCCGTCTCCGTCATCCTCCCTCACCGAAGAGGCGGAGACGGGAGGGCGCGGCAGCGAAGAGCCATCGCAGCGCCGGCGAGCCCTCCCTCGGCGCCTGCCAGAAGGAGCCGGGCTGGGGGCCTGCCGCCGTACGCGGGCGGGGGGAGGAAGCAGAAGCGGCCGCCGGGAGCAGGGGAAGGACGCCCCGAGCTCGCCCCTCACGAGCCCCCGTGGAGCCGTGCAGCCCGGCCGCTCCCTGCCCAGGGAGACGGGGCGGGCAGAAGGATATTGCCGCAGGCACGAGTCCACCTCGCCCTCGTCGGGGCCGGCCTGGCCGTCGCCGCCGTCCTCTTCGTCCACGAACTTGTTCTCGTCGTACTCGTCCACGTCCACCCGACGGAAGCGCGCGGAGGAGACCGTGTGCTTCGCCATCGCCTCGCCTCGCCTCGCCTCGCCCCACGTCAGGTAGTTGAAAGAAGGCGGCGGCGGCGGCGGCGGCAGTAGCAGCCGACAACACCCACCCTTCAAGGCGGCGGCCGGCCTCACGCAAGGAGGAAGGAAGCTGTGGAGGAGCAGCGGCAGTGCCGGCCGCCGGAGCCGGCACCACGCATGCCCAGGCGGTTAGCTTCGCGTCTGCGCACGCGCGCACAAACTGCGTTACTTAGGGCGCAATCCTCTCCCTGTTGAGGCAGAAAAAAAGTCCTACAACTCCCAGCATGCCTCAGCCAGCAACGCTGGCTGAGGCATGCTGGGAGTTGTAGGACTTTTTTTCTGCCTCAACAGGGAGAGGATTGCGCCCTTAATGATATAAAAAAAGAGAGAGAGAGGACCGTGATAGCTATCACACTGCGCTCTCAGTGTAGCGGTGCTGGATTTTAATCTTCATCTTCGTTAGCCATTACGTTGCGCACGCGCAGTTCAAAAGCGTTGCTGTTTAATGCGCATGCGCAAAACAGCCATTTTTTTCCTCCTCCCCTCTCCCGAGAGAGCTCAGGAAGCCTCTTGCGCAGGCGCGAGACTGCCGCCCTCGATGGTAGAAGGTAATGTGGACGGCGTTGGTTAAAGCTCGGTGACCGTCACGTGATCTCTGGCCGGTTTACCTCGAAACGGTTGGGGGTATTTGGCCTCCCATGTTTAGTGAGGGCGGAAGTGTAGCCCTGATGCTGAAGGAGAGAAATGGCCAGGGAAAGACGACGTCTTTACGGCCCGCGTCTGAAGGACAGGTCGCAATGAGTGGGCCGTAGGCGGGGCCTGGCGTGGAGTTCGTGTTGATTGGCAGCTGCTAGATCGGTCTCCTCAGATCGACGACTGCCTTGCGCTTGCTGGGCTTAACTCGCGCTTCTCCATCCGCCCGGGTGGGAGTGAGCTGGAGGCGTCGTACGGTGTTGTCTTGGCTCCGCTAAAAAGTACAGAGCGAGGGAGGGAAGGTCCTTAAAACCTTCCACCTCTTTGCCTTTCGTAGGGAAGCCCTGTGGCTGCAGTCTTCCTTTGCAAAATAAGGGGCAACAGAGATAAGTGATCATTTTAAGGGCCTGATCAGGATCATAATTTTTTGGGTCGGGGGGAGTTAGATTGCGGACCTTCTTTCGGTAGAGGTGTCTTTTTTTCTTATTTAGGTTTTCATTCCACTCTATCTCAAGGGCTGTGGAGTGAGGACATACTGTAAAAACACAGTAACCAACACACTAAATTCAAACGCTTTATCAAATGAAGAACAACAAAGTGTTTAGCAGCACCTTAAAAGACTTACGGCACAATCCTATGCATGTTTAGACAGAAAAAAGCCCTACAACTCCCAGCATTCCCCAGCCATGCTGAATGGAGAATGCTGGGAGTTGTAGGACTTTTCTCTGTCTAAACATGCATAGGACTGTGCCCTAACGGTCCAATCCCGACAGATTTATTACAGCATAAGTTTACAATGACTAGAGTCCATCAGATAGGAAGTTGTCGCATATATAGGTTACACCCGTGACACTTTGTGTATGCATTGTACTTGAAAGTCAGTTTCACGGATATGTCTGAAAAATGCAGCAAAAAACTGCTACAGGGGAAAAAAACACTAAAATTATGAGCAATATGTGCTAAAAACTCAAATAAGGAGGAAAACAAAAAGAACCCAAAATTAATTGCTAATGAACTCTGATGATTTCTAGGCCCACTTTAAGAGTGCGATCCTATGCATATTTAGACAGAAAAAAAGTCCTACAATTCTCAGCATTCCCCAGCTAGCATGGCTGGCTGGAGGGATGGTGGTTGTAGGATTTTTCTGTCTAAACATACATAAGATTGCATCCTAAGATGTTTTTTCTGGAGGTGACCAAAGAATGAAAGATCACCAAGCACAGTGTCTCCTAATGACTGGCTTCATTTATTTATGAAATGTATATCCTAGCTTTCTGTTGGCATGCTCAAGAGTAGCTAAGGGCACAATCCTATGCATGTTTTGACAGAGAAAGGACTTACAACTCCCAGCATTCCTGAGCTAGCCATGCTGGCTAGGGAATGCTAGGAGTTGTAGGACTTTTTTCTGTCTGAATATGCATAGGATTGCACTGTAACAGAATCAAAACTGCATAGAGCAATGATGCCAAATTAGTACAATAGTATTGTAAAGGGGAAACAAATCTTGAAATATTCTGGTTATAATACTTGCTTAATTGAAAATGGATGGGTGCCCCCCCCCCCCCCCGCACGCCCCTGTTGCTGGCGGTTGATGCTCTCCAGTGGCCACTGTGGGGATGACAAGGTCTGACCAGGGCTCTTCCTTCTGCTGCTGGCTGCTGATGTTCCCTGTGCTGACACGTTATCCCACAGCACCCCACACGTATAAAAACAGTGTGCATTTTTTGCTTAGTCCATGCAAATTAGCTCCAGTTCTCCAGCTATGTATTTCCTATGTAGTCCTTCCCTGCCAAGTGAATTGGCCAGCCCTGTGTTCGATTTTCAGATGAGCTGGGCTTAATCCTTTTTCTTTCTGTGGCCTTCATGCTCTGCAGACTTAGCTTTCTGGAAATTGCTCAGTAATTCTTTCCACATGAACAGATCTTCCCGTTGGAATTACTTTCAAGCGTTGAGCTTTCCTGAATGACTCATCTGGCATTTTTAAGTGCCTGACGATATTTCTCGGTTTGGGGCGTAACGGTTGCTGTCCAAAAGGGGCGAGAACATTAATGGGAGGTGTTGAATGGGGTGATGGTATTCTCCTCAGTGGGGGCAATCTGCCATTCATCATTTGTGCTGGATACTGAGAGTGCAAAGTGGACAAGGAGTACTTCTGCAGATTTGGTACAGCAGTGGAGTTTCCACAGATTGGCTGAGGCAGGGTCTTCATAAAAGGAAACGTCATTCCTGTTATGCTGTTAATTTTGCAGGCGTTTTGTCTATCAGCCAATGCTCTTACAGGCAAAATTGGATGGTAAGGACTTGCCCATGGCATAGTAGCAACAAAATTGTAGAGGAGGGAATGCCAAAGCCTACCGCAGAGTGGGCTCAGCGTCACCTGAGGCCACATGCTGGCTAGGCTGTGCAAAGCTTCACAGTTCCAGGTGGACACTGGGAAGTCCTCGTCTGTGTGATACAGCTGTGAGAAATAAATGCAGAGGGTGATGTCCCAATGCTTCATCAAGAAGCTGTAAATTTTGCTTATGCAGCCATGCTCGGCCTCATTACAAGGGGAATAGTTTGAATAAAGAATGATGTAGGCAGCATTCTCGCAACTGTGTACGACTGAGTCTAGATAACCGCCCAGTTCAAATAGCATTGATTCTGGATGAATGTTGTACTCTGTGCAGTTTGTAGCATGGCCCTTTTGAATTAATTTACCTGATAAGTTCCTCAGTTCATAGAAGAGAAGGTGTTTGTTTTGGTGACGCGTTGGCCCATAGGGGAATCCAAAAGCCTTATGAAATTCTACATAAGGGACTCTTGCTTCTTCACCTGTTTGTATGTGATAAGGGCACTTGGTACAGTTTTGGCTTAATGTTAGCCAGTAATAGGGCTTCACTACGGTACCTTTATTTGCTAGGTATTCTTGGAAAAATGTTTCCGTTTCTAGGTCCATAGTATATGGGAATCTTGCCCCTGTTACTTTGACAATCCTGAAACAGAAACAGAAACTCCTGGCTAGTTATCTTCCCCATTGCTTGGAAGTGTTGAAATTGAGGCCATATCTACATTACAAATTTA
Organism: Heloderma suspectum; assembly: GCF_057233095.1. Classification (NCBI taxonomy): domain Eukaryota; kingdom Metazoa; phylum Chordata; class Lepidosauria; order Squamata; family Helodermatidae; genus Heloderma; species Heloderma suspectum. The sequence continues at coordinate 174,314,931 of NC_139461.1, forward strand.
AAACAAGTGTGAAACTGGTTTAGTTGTCCTCATGGCTTCTTCTATACAGAAACTCTAGGAACAGTACTTCTTTGTGTACTGAGGAGTTTTTGTCCGAGAACCCTAACCTCTTCACAGAATCACAATTCCAACAGTTCCTGGGTAGGAAGCCAAACGATGGTAGATGAGATAAATTTATAATATACCTATGTCTCGAGGAAACCGCCAGCAGTACCAGTCCACCCAGCAAGGATATTACTGGCCTGAGCAGAATTTTATCTTTTGGGCCAGCTGCCAGAATTGAAGGCTGGATAAAATGGCAGCTGAGCTGATTTTCAGATAGTCTTTAGACCAATGAAGAAATACTTCCTCCATAAAGAAAAGGCATCCTGCACACTTCCAGGGACACTTTGTCATACTGTTCTTGTTTGGCAAACTTGCTTTCCCAATGCGGAGGGGTGGGGGTGACCTCTGCATATTTTCAGAGGAACTCAGCTTCAGGTGCCAGAATTCTTGCTACTGCACCAGCTTTTGGCTTAGTAATAAGTCAGCGTTTCCCACATGTTTGATAGCTGGGGCACTCTTTTTCTGGGTTAAAATAGTATTCTTCAATCAAAAAGACAGGTATTTTCTTGATCAAAGGGCAGGCATCCTTCTTGCAACTTTGGGACAGCAGTTAACAGTGCAATCATATACATCAGCCTTCCCCAAACTGATGCACTCCAGATGTGTTGGACTACAACTGGGGCATGCTGGGAGTTGTAGTCCAACACATCTGCAGACCACCAGGTTGAGGAAGGCTGCTATACATCTCTACTCAGAAGTAAGCCCCACTGAGTTCAATGGGACTTTCTCCCAGCTGCATGTGTATAGGATTGCAGCTTAATAGTGCCTCCTGATCTCCCACTCTCCCCTTTCCCATCAAGGAATGTGTAGTTTGTCCCTGAAACTCTCTCCTGCTCTTACAGACCTAGCCACAAAATGACAAAAAGTATGCAATAAAAGCACGGCTTGCTTCCCAGAAATGAGATAAGATATGCTTTGAATTGCAGAAAATAAGCATAGTCTGTTATATTCTTAAGACTGAATAATAAAGCTATACTTACCGTCAATGTGTCTGCAGGCCAGAATGCCAGCAATAAACAGCTAACCTATGCCACAGCCTTACTTGAGTTGCTTGCTGTTTTCTGTTGTAAACGTTGTAGAAAAGAAATTCTCCTTCCAAAACCGTTTTTCTTTAAAATATTCTGAGTTATTTTTCTTCCTCCTTAACTTGTTTCTAATAAATTTGCTTGTAGTTTGATCACTTATGTACTGCTCTGGTGTAGTAATTTTAATGGCTCAGCAGAGGAACATGGCTGTATTGACAATTTCAAGTGCTAGGATACCCAGATGTAAACAGAAAACATGTCTTCATTTGTGAAAGGCTAGTCAGATTAGCTCTTGTTCCTCTTAAGAGCTTGATTTCCATTGTTATGAATGTATATGACGTGAGCTCAATGTACACAGTGCTTTTCCAGAGTAAAAGAAGAGAGGAAATGCAGGTCCCTGCTTTTAAGAGCTTGTAGTCTAAATGATGACAGTGTAGGAGACAGCAGAGACAAGAAAAGGGAGACAAAGGTAGCAGGGATGAACGTAGGCAAAGCCATGGATGAACATTTCTGCAAAATCAGGATAGGTTTTTATTGATATTGTAAATGAAAGCATACTTTAGCAAAGGGGTGGGGTGGGGGCATATTTAGGGTGCATAAATAATATTTAGGGTGCAATCCTATACCCACTTACCTGCAACTAAGCCCCACTGAAAATGGGACTTACTTCTGAGAAGGCATGTACAGGATTGTGCTATAAATAATTCTTAACATTTGCAGTTCTAACCCTCACAACTGTAAGGTAAGTCAGTATTATTTTATGTATTTATTCATTCACTTAAAGTTCTAAACAATACATTCATTCAAAAGAGGATTTCAGGGCAGATATTCAGTACAATAGAAACAGCATAAAACCTAAACATCAATACAGTGAAATGGAGAGTTATAAGAACTATTTCAACCAGCTAAAAATACAAAAGTAAAATTAAAAGGTAAGATACCTGGACAAACAAAACAGTTTTAACATGATACCAAAAAGAGTACAACGTTGGCGCTAGGCATACCTCCTGTAGGAAGGGTACCCCAAAGTCAGGCACCATCACAGAGAAGGCTTTCTCTTTTGCAGATGAATAATGTACTTCCCTCACCGATGGGATACAGAGAGGGGCCTGCGCTCCTTCAGCTATTTAGGCCCCCAGCCATTTAGTGTTTTAGAGCCATCCGTGGTTAAAATCGTTGAAGGGAAGGTCATCTGTCGTAAAGGTTTGCGTTCTATTGTCTAATGCTGACAAATATGTATCCTTCAGAACATTTAAATTTCTTGTCAATGTTTTACAGATGCATGTTACAAAACTTAGAGGCTGTATGGAAAAGTATTCAATTTTTGAAGGTGTATTAGTAGAGTTTTAAATTGTATAATGATCTCACCGTGCCCCCCCCCCCCCAGTAACTGTGTATAATGGCAAATTGCTAAGAGACAATACATTCTTTTGGTTTGGTTAGAGTTTTAGAGGTATGCACCAGCACCTTGAACGAGGCTTGGTAGCAAACAGGCAGCCAGTGCAGCTTCTTCAGAACTGAATGGGTTTAACATTAAGCTTTAGTATAATATGAGCCAAAATAGCCACAGGATGGCAGCAATATAAAGATGTGCGTAATACATGTTGACAAGGAGAGCTCTGTTTACGCATATCTTAAAAGATCTTCTGGTTGATGTCATCTTAAAAATTGTAGGTCATTCGGCTTTTCTTCCTGATACAACAGATCTTCCAGAGCCTCCTCTTGGAGATGCTGCAGTGTTTTAACTGCTGAATGGGGAGCTAAAAAGAAACTCATCTGAGCTGTTAAGTTTCAATGGGCACGAAGACACGTGACCTGAGTTTTGTATCTGCCTGCTGCTGTGCCAGCCCTTCACTCCTCTGCCAGCTCCATCCTTGCAAGCCAGCAGGAATGGAAACTGACAAGGACCCTCTGCTCCTGCCTTTTAGAATGCAGCATTCTCATCAAATCCCCTGCCAGCTTTTGAGAATGAAGCCTGCAGGGGAGCAGAATCCAAATGAATTGCCGAATACAAACGGAAGAATCTGCTTTTTCACTTGCCACACATGCTATTTCCAGAGCAGGGAACTGTATGAGTCAAAGGAAGAAAGCTGGCAAGAGAAGTGTCGAGCACAATGAAACACAACTGATCATTCAGTGGGTTTTGAGGACTTCAGCCTTCTATTCGAAACAGCTTTTCCAAGCAAAAAGTTTATTTCAATGTAAAAAAAAATGCGCTGAAGTACTTGGTAAATTTAGAGAATTCTCTTCACGACCATAATCTTGGTCAAGTATACATCGAAATCAGTAATCCAGGGTTTTTATATAGTGTTTTCAATTCTCAAAGCACTATACAAATGTTAGTAATGGTCTTACACAGTGGTTTTCAAATTTCCTATCATTACATGGAACTCTTTTCACGTAAAATTTGTTTGCTAAAGGATCCCTGCATATTGGAAAGAATTCTGAGGTGTGTTCTGGGGTACACTTTCAATCTATGTGATTCTAGTGATGCCATGTTGGGCGTGCCTGTTGCCCATGCTCAAACGCGCTCATCATCCCCTGTAGCGGTTAATTTCATTGGGAGATCAGTAGTTAACAGATAAACTTTTTATTCCTGAAAGATTGTTCTCCACTGCCTGTATCAATAAATTCTTTCTGTGAACTACTGGTATAAAGGTTAAAACACAGAATGTCTGGCTAATAACATCTTTAAAATAGTCTCCTATTTTGCTTAGATGAAAGGAAGCATTAGCATTTTTTGTATATTCTAATCAAGACACTCATTCTGCTTTTCAGGTTTGTTGAAAGTACACGTGTGACAAACCTCTACTTCTAATAAGGTCCATAGTTCCCACTAGAGCACCTGGTCAGTTGGTATCGTGCTAGGCAACTTGAATAGGTTAATCCTGACTGATGGCAGCCTATCAGAAATTATTTTCCCAGGGAACCCATGTAGAGAAGGGGTCCAGCAGGAGGAAAAATTATCCCCCCTCCTGGTCCTGTACCAATATGTGTGCTCAAAATGTCTACAAAATCTGGTTCAAGGGCACTCCAAAACTGAAATATCCCGAACTAGAGGCAGTTTTGATATGTCCATAAAAATCTTTTCTATTAAAATGTAGTTTGAATTTATTCTAAATCCTTTGGTTTCCTCTTGTTCTGTTTTACTTTTTTCCCCTCCAATCCAACATGGCTAAGTAACATCCTTCCATATCTGCATTTGGAAGATACTAAGTATAAAAGTCCCCTTCATGGATCACTGCCTTGTTGTGGCGAAGGGGCTTGCGTAACTCAGTGAAGCCATAAGCTATGCCGTGCAGGGCCACCCAAGACGGACAGGTCATGGCAGAGGGTTCTGACAAAATGTGGTCCACTGGAGAAGGAAATGGCAACCCACTCCAGTATTCTTGCCAAGAAAACCCCATGGAACGTATCACAAGGCTAAAAGATATGACGCCGGAAGATGAGCCCCTCAGGTCGGAAGGTGTCCAATATGCTACTGGGGAAGAGCAGAGGGTATTTCCAAGTAGCGCCAGAAAGAGTGAAGCGGCTGGGCCAAAGCCGAAAGGACACTCAGCTGTGGATGTGTCTGGCGGTGAAAAGAAAATCCGATGCTGTAAAGAACAATATTGTTTAGGAACCTGGAATGTCAGATCAATGAATCAAGGTAAGCTGGAGGTGGTCAAACATGAGATGGCAAGATTGAACATCGACATCTTGGGAATCAGTGAACTAAAATGGACAGGCATGGGCGAATTTAATTCAGGTGACCATCATATCTACTATTGTGGGCAAGAATCCCTTAGAAGAAATGGAGTAGCACTCATAGTCAACAAAAGGGTGGAAAAAGCAGTACTGGGGTACAATCTGAAAAATGATAGAATGATCTCAGTACGAATCCAAGGCAAACCATTCAACATCACAGTAATTCAAGTCTATGCCCCAACCACTGAGGCCGAAGAAGCTGAGGTTGATCGGTTCTATGAAGACCTACAACACCTTCTAGAACTAACACCAAAAAAAGATGTCCTCTTCATCATAGGGGATTGGAATGCTAAAGTAGGAAGTCAAGAAATCACCGGGATAACAGGCAGGCATGGCCTTGGTGTACAAAATGAAGCAGGACAAAAGCTAATAGAGTTTTGCCAAGAGAACATGCTGATCATAGCAAACACTCTTTTCCAACAGCACAAGAGGCGACTCTACACATGGACGTCACCAGATGGTCAATATCGAAATCAGATTGATTATGTCCTTTGCAGCCAAAGATGGAGAAGCTCCATACAGTCAGTAAAAACAAGACCTGGAGCTGACTGTGGCTCAGATCATGAGCTGCTTCTTGCAAAATTTCGGCTTAAATTGAAGAACGTCGGGAAAACCACTAAACCGTTCAGGTATGACCTCAGTCATATCCCTTCTGAATATACAGTGGAGGTGAGGAATAGATTTCAGGGATTAGACCTGATAGACAGAGTGCCTGAGGAACTATGGACGGAGGTCCGTAACATTGTTCAGGAGGCAGCAACGAAATCCGTCCCAAAGAAAAAGAAATGCAAGAAAGCCAAGTGGCTGTCTGATGAGGCTTTACAAGTAGCTCACAAAAGAAGGGAAGCGAAAAGCAAGGGAGAAAGGGGAAGATATACCCAACTGAATGCAGAGTTCCAGAGAATAGCAAGGAGAGACAAGAAGGCCTTCTTAAATGAACAATGCAAAGAAATCGAGGAAAACAACAGAATGGGGAAGACTAGAGATCTCTTCAAGAAAATTGGAGATCTCAAGGGAACGTTTTGTGCAAAGACGGGCATGATAAAGGACAAAGAAGGCAGGGACCTAACAGAAGCAGATGAGATTAAGAAGAGGGCGAAAGAATACACAGAAGAACTATACAGGAAAGATCTGAATGTCCCTGATAGCCATGATAGTGCGGTCACTGAACTTGAGCCGGACATCCTAGAGAGTGAAGTCAAGTGGGCCTTAGGAAGCATTAGTAACAACAAAGCTAGCGGAGATGACAGTATTCCAGCCGAGCTATTTAAAATCCTAAAAGATGATGCTGTTAAAGTGCTGCATTCAATATGCCAACAAATCTGGAACACTCAACAGTGGCCACAAGACTGGAAAAGGTCAGTTTACATTCCAATTCTAAAGAAGGGCAACGCCAAAGAGTGTTCAAACTACCGCACAATTGCGCTCATTTCACATGCCAGCAAGGTGATGCTCAAAATCCTACAAGCTAGGCTTCAGCAGTATGCGAACCGAGAACTACCGGAAGTACAAGCTGGGTTTCGAAGAGGCAGAGGAACTAGAGATCAAATCGCCAACGTTCGCTGCATCATGGAGAAAGCAAGAGAATTCCAGAAAAACGTCTATTTCTGCTTCATTGACTACGCTAAAGCCTTTGATTGTGTGGATCACAACAAACTGTGGCAAATTCTGAAAGTGATGGGAATACCAGACCACCTTACCCGTCTCCTGAGAAACCTGTACGAGGGTCAAGAAGCAACAGTAAGAACCAGACATGGAACAACCGATTGGTTCAAAATTGGGAAAGGAGTACGACAAGGCTGCATATTGTCACCCTGCTTATTTAACTTATATGCAGAGTACATCATGAGAAGTGCCGGGTTGGATGAATCACAGGTCGGAATTAAGATTGCCGGGAGAATTATCAACAACCTCCGATATGCAGACGATACCACCCTAATGGCAGAAAGCGAAGAGGATCTCAAGAGCCTCTTGTTGAGGGTGAAAGAGGAGAGTGCAAAAGCTGGTTTGAAACTCAACATTAAAAAAACTAAGATCATGTCATCTGGCCCTATCACTTCCTGGCATATAGAAGGGGAAGAAATGGAAGCAGTGACAGATTTTACTTTCTTGGGCTCCAAGATCACCGCAGACGGTGACTGTAGCCATGAAATTAAAAGACGCTTGCTCCTTGGGAGGAAAGCTATGGCAAACCTAGACAGCATAGTAAGAAGCAGAGACATCACCTTGCCGACAAAGGTCCGTCTAATCAAAGCTATGGTTTTCCCAGTAGTAATGTATGGCTGTGAGAGCTGGACTATAAGGAAGGCTGAGCGCCGAAGAATTGATGCTTTCGAACTGTGGTGCTGGAGAAGACTCTTACGAGTGCCCTGGACTGCAAGGAGGTCAAATCAGTCCATCCTAAAGGAAATCAACCCTGAGTGCTCATTGGAAGGACAGATAATGAAGCTGAAGCTCCAATATTTTGGTCACCTAATGCGAAGAGAAAACTCCCTGGAAAAGACCCTGATGCTGGGAAAGACTGAAGGCAAAAGGAGAAGGGGACGGCAGAGGATGAGATGGCTAGATAGCATCACGGATGCAATGAATATGAACTTGAGCACGCTCCGGGAGACAGCGCAGGACAGGAAGGCCTGGCGTGCTATGGTCCATGGGGTCATGAAGAGTCGGACACGACTGAACGACTGAACAACAAAGTATAAAAGTTCATGATAGAGTATCTGGTTGCCCTTTTTTTTTTTGCCAGGGCCTAGGAAGTTGAAATATTTCATTACTACATAAGACCAACATCTTCAAAGGTGATTTTCCAAAATCCATTTAGTGTAATATTTTTATGAGGCCAATTCAAAGATCACAAAAATGTGCTAGCTTTGAGATCTCCAGATCCCTTCATCGGGCAAGATGTTACAAAAAGCAGGTTTTGTGGGATGGTGATGGAATAGGAAATGTGATTTTGACATCTAAAGCCCCACTGAAGAATTTGAAATTCTTTTCCATGTCTGGTTTATATTTCTTTATTTAATATTTTACGATTACAATGCTATGCCCATGAGGAAAAGGGACTAGAATATTTTGCCTATGAGGAAAAGCAAAAGAGGCTAAGTCTTTTTAGTTTAGAAGAAAAATAAGGGTGATGTAGGGATCTATAAAATCACAACACATCCTATTACTAAAACCTGCGAAGGCTGCAGCAAGCCATCCCCACTCACTTCCCGGTCTGTCGGATTTCCTGTTGGGTAGCTCTCCAGTGCTGTTGGTGCTGCTGAGGCCCTTCCTCCCCGCTCTGGCTGTCAAGGGCTTCCTTAACAGCCAGCATGGGAAAGGAGGGACCCAGCACAACCAGGAGGACAGCCACCCCAGAAAATCCAATGGACACAGCAAGGCTCTAGGGAAACCTGCAGGGCCCCAAGCGGGCCAGATTTCCCTGCTGCGGAGCACCCCCCCCCCAAGACCAGAAGTCGTGAGGTTCATACACTCCTACACCATATATAAGCATGTATAGCCTATTTGCTACAAGGCCAGGTTTAAGGTTTTGTTGCTAGTATATAATGCCTTGGGACCTGGTTACCAGAGAGACTGCCTTCTCCCCTGCAGGCCTATTAGATCCTTGAGGTCAGCTGTTGTGGCCCTCGTGGTGGTGCCACATGCTACGGAGGTTACTCCACAGTTGTTTGGAACAGAACATATAGCGCACTTGTGACCGCTATGTGGAATGATCTTCTCCGTGAGATTAGAGATTCACTGAACATTCTTATTTTTAGACGCATGTTGGAGACGTTTATGCAAGCCTCCCCAGTGTAGTTTAGCTAGGGCTGTATGAGAAATTTGTTTCAGTTCATTTTTGATCATGAATTACCCAGTTCACATCTTCCAGACTGAACATGGACTCGGACGCATTCTGCGGTTGAAGTTCATCCATTTCCGAGCTTGCAGTGTGATTTGTGGACCCCAAAAATGCTTTCAATAGCATGTGTACGTTTGAAAGATGTGCATGAAAAAATTAGAACTTTTGAAAAATGTGCACAAATATGCTTTAATCAAAGGGAGAAGAATGCATACATTTCAAAGATGCATGCAATTGTTACATACATTTGAAAAAATGTGCACAAAAATATGCGCAGATTTTCATGCAAAAAGAAAAAAAAAAGCTCACAATCTGATATGGACTCGAGTCGGAATGAGCTTCGAGATGGAATTCGGAGAACGTCAGCAAGCTCAAGTTTTGCTGATTCGCACATCCCTAAGTTTAGTGTACCATGTATTTTATTCTTATGGATATATAGATAAAGCTTGTTGATTCTATGTATTGGTTTTATATTTCTATGTTTTAATTTGTGTACACCATTTTAAAAGCTGTAGATGTAGGTGGTTTAGACATACTAATAAATAAATAAATAATATAGAAATTGGTTCTTCCAACTACCTCACAGTGCAATGCATAACAGAAATGTTGTATTGGGATAATGTGATTTAGGAAGATCTGTTTTGCAGTGAAAGAACATAATTAGATTAAGGGTTTATTTAGAACAAGGTGAAAGTTCATGGGAAGTGTAATTTTGGCTCCCAAAAGTGAGAAAGTAATACCAACCTATCATTAGCTAGATGAGTGGCTCTTCACTAATCACACCAATAATGTATGCAGAGACACATACATACATAACCACATATACACCAGGGGTGGGGGAAAATCTGATATTGCTTCTGCTGGTGGTATTGCCTATGCAAGAAAGAACTTCTTTTCTTCAAATATACTTCAGTGGATTTATGCATGTTTTCATCTGGTGATTAACAGTTCAAAGTCCAGGAGTATCACTTGGTCTTGAAATAATCCAAGGCATCATGTTTCTGTCTAATATGACTGTTTAGCTGTATGCAAGTGAAGGAAGAAAAAGGATGATGTTTTTGTTTGTTGGCTTGTTTTGCCCAAATGCTTCAGTTTCATTTGGAGAATTTGGGTTTGGCTTTCCAAGATGTGGTGGCCACTATTCTTCTTGTCTTGAGTTTCTCAAGCAGGCAAGGGCCTTGGGCAAGGTGCAGATAGTCCTAGGAGCAGCAGTGAAGGAGCAACCAGTTCAGTCCAAAATCATACACACAAGTTCTGAGGAGGGTTTGCAGGCAGAGGCAGAGGCGAGGTCAAGGCAGTCTAGAGGTCAGTTCACCAGCATCTGTTTTAACAGCATCAAGGCCAGTCAGGGAGGTGTCCGAAAGCATTATCCAGGTGGGTAGCCAAAGTCTAGGAGTCTATCAGAGTGGGTATCTCATTTATTTATTTATTTATTTACTATTACATTTATATCCTGCCTTGAAAGCAAAGCCAAGGTTTAGGTGCTGTTGTTTGCAGCAAAAAGTTGGCTTCGGTGAGGCTGAATTTATAGCCGGTCGTTAATCAGCACAGCTGGCTAATTAGGTCAGCATGTTGCTTTTAGGGGAGGCCCCACACTGTGACTTCCTTTTGTTCTTTTGCTGCTCGCGTCTGATTCTACACTGTTCAGAGGGATGGATCCCCGCAGAGTCCGCTTCCAGCATTTGGGGAAGTTCAGGAACAGCTCGAGGGGCCCAGTTGCTCCTGTAATGTTACCAGAGGAGAACTGTCAGCCAAGGCCTCTTGTTCTTTGCTGAGCTCTGACTGGGGCCCATTGTGCTGGCTCTCCCCTTCCTCTTCTTCCTCAGATGAATCCTCCTCCAAGCAGGGCAGGACACTTGTGTATTTTGCACAAGTTTATGTCCCTTGACTCTTGGATGCTGAGAAGTATGGGTGGGTAAGTGCCTGCAAACAGACAGGCAATAATTGGCCAGGGAGAAGACCAGTGGTCTGGCAGAGCAGAGAGAGAACCTGGTGGCCTCCTCCAGCAACAGGTTGTCCAGACTGAAGGAGTCACATACTTTTCCCAGATACATTGTGCTCAAAGGGGTTTACATAATAGGTAAATACAATGGCCATAATAAATGAAAATTATAATACAGTACAATCTTAACGCTTGTTAGAAAAAGGAGACTCTATAACCGTTGGCGTCTCAAGTTACGTAAGAGCCCGAGTGGCGGGAAAATATAGGCGGAGCAAAAAGGGAATCATACTGACACGCTCATGACTAACAGCTTGGTAAGCTGATAGTGACTGTTTATTGGATATTGACTTAGTGAGCCGATGTACTAACTGTTTCATTGGTTACTGGTAAGAACAATAGAAGCGATATGATATAAAGGGCTTTTGCACACGTGTCTCGGGGTCCAGACTGCTCTGCACCCGTTTTGCAAAACGTTCAATAAAATAGTGTTGGATCCACTGCTGCCTGCCTGGCATTCTTTTCTTCTAAACCGAAAGCAAGGACTTTTTATCTAACACGCTGACACTTCAAAAATTAACAGTTCAGTTAAAACACAGCAAAAGTTTGAATGACCATTTAACATACCAATCAAGCCGGGCCAAGTCTACAATACATTGTTGTTGTTGTTGTTGTTCAGTCGTTCAGTCATGTCCGACTCTTCGTGACCCCATGGACCATAGCACGCCAGGCCTTCCTGTCCTGCGCTCTCTCTCGGAGTGTGCTCAAGTTCATATTCATTGCATCGGTGATGCTATCTAGCCATCTCATCCTCTGCCGTCCCCTTCTCCTTTTGCCTTCAGTCTTTCCCAGCATCAGGGTCTTTTCCAGAGAGTTTTCTCTTTGCATTAGGTGGCCAAAATATTGGAGCTTCAGTTTCAGTATCTGTCCTTCCAATGAGCACTCAGGTTTGATTTCCTTTAGGGTGGACTGATTTGACCTCCTTGCAGTCCAGGGGACTCGTAAGAGTCTTCTCCAGCACCACAGTTCGAAAGCATCAATTCTTTGGCACTCAGCCTTCCTTATAGTCCAGCTCTCACAGCCATACATTACTACTGGGAAAACCATAGCTTTGATTAGACGGACCTTTGTCGGCAAGGTGATGTCTCTGCTTCTTACTATGCTGTCTAGGTTTGCCATAGCTTTCCTCCCAAGGAGCAAGCGTCTTTTAATTTCATGGCTACAGTCACATAAACACAGCCAAGATGTCCAACTAAAACTCCCATCTTTGCCCCAGATGTGAATGCCTATCTCTGGGGTCTTAACTCTTGCTCCAGAAGAGAAGGTATGATAGAGCATTTCTACACCAGGCTAAAATCCCACAACTTTACTGGGGCTTTCTGCTTCCATTTTCTTTGCAGGATTGTGATGGGCTCATTTCTACAGCAAGCACGTTATGTGGAACTGAAAACTTCCTTTCTCAGCAATGCTCTATATGTACAGTGAAACATCGCCATCTAGTGGCTGAATTATAGTACTGTGCTGGCATTACACACTGCCAATATTGCACAATTAAGGTTTATTACAGCTTATCTCTGATAATTTGAACTGCTTGTGTAGAGAATCTCATAATCACAAGGCACTTCAGACAGCCCACCCTCCAATAATAGAAACACACATACTCTTTGCCCCACTCACATCTCAGCAGGCAGGGTGGTCTAAGCCTCTTGCTGAGATGCGATCGCTGGAGAGTGGAGAGGTTAAAGCTTCTTCCATTCCCTCCCCACCAATCTCCTGAGATCTCTTCAGGAGGAGAGGCTAAAGCCTCTTGACCTGCTCCAGTAACCCTGATTGAGATCACTGTCCCACTACTGCAGATAGAGGTGTCAGAACAGCTGCTTTTTCCCTGTAGTCCAGCTGGACTGTGCGGAAAGTGGGCAGGGCTCCCTGGTGCTCAGCAGACTGCACAGGAAGTAGCAGCAGGCTAAGGACTGCCCAGCCCTGCAATAAAGCATGTAGTGCTAAAGGCAGGATGCAATGGTGCAGTGAGGTAAATTTAGACTCTGGAGTTAATGGTCTTACCAGCTCCCACGCTCTTTAGATTGTAATTAGGACTGCAAGGAGGTCAAATCAGTCAATCCTAAAGGAAATCAACCCTGACTGCTCATTGGAAGGACAGACACTGAAACTGAAGCTCAAATATTTTGGCCACCTAATGCGAAGAGAAAACTCCCTGGAAAAGACCCTGATGCTGGGAAAGACTGAAGGCAAAAGGAGAAGGGGACGGCAGAGGATGAGATGGCTAGATAGCATCACCGATGCAATGAATATGAACTTGAGCACACTCCGGGACAGAGCGCAGGACAGGAAGGCCTGGCGTGCTATGGTCCATGGGGTCACGAAGAGTCGGACATGACTGAACGACTGAACAATAACAACCACTTCGGCCCGAGGCCTGAACCCCGGGCTGCTTCGGGTCACTTTGAGCCCCTTCTGAGGTGAAGCGGAGGGGGCACGAAGCGACCCGGAGTTGATCTGGGGCTCTCTGAAGCGCTCGGTGTGCTTCGGAGCTTCAGCACCCCCGGCCCAGTCGTGCCGGCGCCTCCAGGTCATTACCTGAACCGCCCACCTCCTCTGCCGCTGCCTTCTCCGCTGCCACCTCCGTCATCGCTCCTGCCACCTTCTGCGCCTGCGCCACCACCACCTCCACTGCCGTCATCGCCACCTCCTCCTCCTCCACCTCCACCACCGTCACTGCCGCCATTGCCTTCTCCTCTGCCGTCATCATCACCACTGCCAGGTCCTTAGGCCTGGATGTGCGCCGACTGTTATTGTAGGGAGTTGTCATTTTTAAAATGGCAACTTCCAGGACCTTCCAGAAGGTTGCCATTGTAAAAATGGTGACTCTCTGCAGTAACAGTCGACACACGTCCAGGCCTTAGGAGCTGGTGGCAGTGATGTGATCTGGAGTGATGTGATCTCGCCGGCGGCTGCCTTTAATCAGGCGAGCCGCCGCGTTCTGTACCAGCTGCAGTTTCCGAACCGTCTTCAAGGGTAACCCCACGTAGAGCACATTACAGTAGTCTAAACGAGAGGAGACTAGGGCATGTACTACCGATGGGAGCAGATGGTCGAGAAGGTAGGGGCGCAGCCGCCGTATCAGATGGAGTTGATACAGCGCTGTCCGGCTCACAGCTGACACCTGAGCCTCCATGGACAGCTGGGAGTCCAAAATGACCCCCAGGCTGTGGACCTGGTCTTTCAAGGGTAGCTGTACCCCATTCAACACCAGGTCAACATCCCCCAGCCTCCTCTTGTCTCCCACCAAAAGTACCTCGGTCTTGTCAGGGTTGAGCTTCAGCTTATTCCTCCCCATCCAGCCACTCACCGTCTCCAGACATTTGGACAGGGATTTTACGGCCAACCTTGGTGAAGATTTGAATGAGAGGTAGAGCTGAGTGTCATCCGCATATTGATGACACTGCACCCCAAACCTCCTGATGATAGCCCCCAGTGGCTTCACATAGATGTTAAATAGCATCGGGGAGAGGATGGAACCCTGTGGCACCCCACAAGTAAGTGGCCATGGGTCCGAAACCTCCTCTCCCAGTGCTACCCTCTGGTACCTGCCAGAGAGGAAGGACTGGAACCACCGCAATACAGTGTTTCCAATGCCCAACCCCTCCAGGCAGTCCAGGAGGATACCGTGGTCAACGGTATCAAAAGCCGCTGAGAGGTCGAGGAGAACAAGGAAGGAGCATTCACCCCTATCCAGAGCCCTCCTCATCTCATCCACCAAGGCGACCAAGGCCGTTTCTGTCCCATGCCCAGGCCTGAAGCCCGACTGAAATGGGTCTAGATAATCAGTTTCTTCCAAGTGTGCCTTCAACTGCACCGCCACCACCCGCTCAATCACCTTGCCCAAAAATGGCAGATTTGAGACTGGGCGAAAGTTGTTCAGAACTTGAGGATCCAAGGAGGGCTTCTTTAAGAGCGGTCTTATCAGTGCCTCCTTGAGGGCTGATGGCATCACTCCCTCCTCAAGGGAGGCGTTCAACACCGCCTTGATCCCCTCACCCAGTCTCTCTCTGCAGCTCATAATGAGCCAAGATGGGCAAGGATCAAGTAAGCAGGTGGTTGGCCTTACAGATGAAAGCACCTTGTCCACTTCATCAGGAGGAAGAAGCTGGAACCGATCCCACAAAACCGGTTTGCCACAGGCCGCCTCTTGCTCACTAACTGTATCCACAGTGTGCAGAGTAACACGCCTAATCTGAATGTGAATGGCATCACCTGGTCCTGTGGGGATTCTGTGAATGTCCCAGTTCAAAGATAATTGGCTGCCATTTCCACCTCTAACATGAGGCCAAATAACATGTGAATGTGCAGCCATGTGCCCTTATTGAAATGTCTGCCCTCTTCACGTATAAAGGGTGCAGCCGGGACCAGCAACAGGGGTTGGCATGGGTGGGCAGCTGCGGAGGGCCCAGAGGATTAAAAGGGCCCAGCCCTGACCCTGCGCTGCAGCTGCTGTCAGGATCAGACAGCTGCAACAGCTCCTCGTCCTCCTCCTGTCCTAGCCCCTGTTCTACGCCTAGCCTGGCTGGTCCTGCTGGCAAAAGGAAGCGCCACAGCAGCCAGCCAGACAAGCCTTCAGGGCCCATGCCGCTTCTGTGCCCTCATTGGATGCCCTCCCCCCAAAGGCAGTGTCTGATTGATTCAGATTCTTAAGTTTGTTTTTTTTTAATGGAGTGCTGGGGACCCTGCAAGCTTGTCTGTCCAGCTGTTGGAGCACTTTCTTTCACCAGCAGAGCTGGCCAGGCTAGGAGGAGGATGGCGATTGCAAGAGGAGGAAGAGGAAGTGGAGTAGCTGTCGTTGTGGGAGGAAGGAGGGCTGGCTGGTGGTGGCAGTGGTAGGAGAGGGGCATAGCTTGGGTGGTGTGTGAGTGAGGGGCCATTGGCAGCGCTATACTGATGGCCTGCTGGAGGCTGGTGCCAACCCTGGGGCAGCTATGTGTATTCATGTATCTGTCCTGTTCACATATAAAGCAGGCGGGGGATCTATTTTTACCGAAATGAGGCACACAGGTGAGGGGAGGGGAGCAAATAGCCCTCCCCCTCTGGCCTCACCTTGCTGCACTCCATTGCTTTAAGCAATTTTCTCCCATCTCACTTCTGGTACCAAATCTGGGTTGGGAGAAGAGTGCTTCAAGAAACAGAGCACAGCAAAGGAAGGGTTTGCTCATCTCACCCACACTCTCCGTTACATGGAAGAAGTAAACACCCAGCCCTGCTTTATACACGAATGGGGCAAACCCATGACTAAAATACATATGGTTGTCTTGTTTGCCCCATAAAGACAACTGCTTGAAATATGATCCAGTGTTTGGCGTAATACTGCCTTGCTGCTGCTATGCCATAACCCCTCTGGTTATTTATTCACATCTGACTGGCAGCTCTGGCAAAGCAGGGAGAAAGGAACCAGGCTACAGGTTCAAGCCCTGTCACATCTGACACTGTCATCAGTGAAACTATACCTTGCTTTTTACTTAAAGATTCAAATTCAGACTTTTATTTGTCAACCTCAGCAGCAGGGATTTGAGAGTATTTAGCGCATTGAAGGGTACAGCCACTGAACAGCAAGGAAACGTATGTATATTTAATCATAATAATAAATAAATGTTGGTGCTGGAAGAAATAAAATCTACAGGGATAGAAATCTGGGTTTAATGCACATAAAAGTTCTGGACTTGAAAGTACTGTCTGCTCAGAAACATTTCCTTAAGCCTCAGGTCTAAGTATTTTGGTGTAAGTCTCCCTCGGGAATATTCTTCTTTGATGCCGATCAACCTAATTTTAAAGAATAAGACAGTGACATTAGAATGAAGCTTTCTATTTATGAATGTTTTGGCAGAGTGTATTTCAGAATGAAAAGCAGATGCCTTGCATTCCCTACGATAACTTCACACGTGACATGTTTTCTACATGGGTATCAATTCCATAAAGGAAATTGCAGTCACTGTGTGTTTGCCGTCATGTATGATGAATGTGTACATGCATTTTTTTTGCCACATGTACATGCTGTGGGAACTTAGTACCAGTTGGGGCTTCCTGCTACGTGTGTATGTAACCTCTGCCTGTGTGGGTCCTGCTTAGTTGGAATAAAATTTGCAAAGATTTAAAGTGAAAGAACTTCTTTAGTTGGAACCACCGGTATACTCATCTCCCACATAGAGTTAATGTGTAAGTAATCTGTTTGATTACTTACACATTACACAGGGGGCCGCGGTGGCTTAGTGGTTAAGACGCTGAACTGCAGACTGGAAGATTGGCAGGTCAGCAGTTCGAGACCCGAGTGCTGCGTGACGGAGTGAGCTCCCGTCTTCAGTCCCAGCTCCTGCCAACCTAGCAGTTCGAAAGCGAGAAATTGCAAGTAGATAAATAGGTACCGCCTCGGCAGGAAAGGTAACAGCGTTCCGTGCACCTCGGTGTTCAGTCATGCCGGCCACATGACCACGGAAGCGTCTTTGGACAGCACTGGCTCTTCGGCTTAGAAACGGGGATGAGCACCGCACCCTAGAGTCGGACACGACTGGTTGGGGACACCTTTACCTTTTTAATCTGTTTGAACATGAACAGTACAACCAATCGTCCCTCTAGTCCAAAGAGAAAATTTGATAATTCTTGCTTACAAATGTTGTAGTCAAAGAATTCCTCTAATTCACCAAGGTGCTGCACACTTTATTTTACTTCTCTTACAAACAGCATTGATTCCAGAGCAAAAGGACAACAACAGCAATGGCAAACTTATACGTTGCAGCTTGTGGGACATCGTCCTGGAATAATAACAGAAATACAGCAAATAATACGAGATACATGCACACAAAAATGATTCCCCCATCCCCTTGCTAATTAACCATGCATAATGGTCCATGGGGTCACAAAGAGTAGGACACGACTTAACGACTGAACAACAACAAAATATACATCCATTCTATGTACCTTATATAAGGTGACAAGGGCCCCGAAATAATATTCAGTCTCCCCAGCAGAACAAACTGACTCTTCTTCCTTCCTTCCTTCCTTCCTTCCTTCCTTCCTTCCTTCCTTCCAGCTCTGTGTTGAATGACTCCACCCCTACAGGGCTAAACCAACCTATTCATGGGGGTTACATGTACACAGCCAAATAGGACATGCACATTCTCCTCAGGTATATTTGGTGCACATGCAATTTTCTGCACAGAAGTAATATCCATGTAGGAAAATCTGTGATGTCTGGTGGTGCCCTTAGACTTGTTGTATAATCAAATACAATAATGCAAATATATTTAACCCTGTAGGTTCCATTTCAACAAAATGTTTGGATCTGTAAGGGCTGTGTTACCAAAGGTTTTTCTTCAGTATTTAGAGGGGGAAAGCTACCTTTTTTCACACTACCACCCACTTAACGTACCTCACAGTATGGATAATGAGTTGGACGTTTTCTTACTATTTGGGCAGTATCCAACTGTGTCATTCCATTAGCGCAAATGATGTTGCGCTAGCAGAAACTAGGTTCTGAACTATGTGCAAGAGAAGAATCCAACTAAAGTTATGGTCACACAAGCACAGTTGCACAAGCGGTTATGCAAGGCGTTGCATATGTGCAACCTGTTATGCAAGGCGTTGTGTATAACTCTTGTGCAACACGTTGTGAAACCATTTGTGCTATGCATTGTGCATAACTCTTCTGCAATCTCTTGTGCAACAGGTTGTGCAGTTGCTTTAATGGGCAGTTTAATGGAAACAGTCAGCAGAGCTCTGCTAGCGCTGTTTGAGTTTGCAGAATGACACTGTTGATATTTTTATTTATTTATATGATATTTTTGTTTATTTATTAAATTTATTAATCGCCCATCTGGCTGGTCATCCAGCCACTCTGGGTGATGTACAACATATAATAAAACAGTTTAAAACAATAACATTCTACAATAAAAACATTTTCTAAAATACCCTAACCCACCCCAAATGCCTGCCTGAACAACCATGTTTTTAATGCACGGCGGAAGCTCATTAAAGAGGGGGCATGATGGAGTTCCTTAGGGAGGGAGTTCCACAAAGTGGGGGCCACCACAGAAAAGGCCCTCTCCCTTGTCCCCACCAGTCTAGCTGTCCTGGCTGAAGGGACAGAGAGAAGGCAATCCGAGGCTGATCTTGTTAAGCGGCCTGTCTGGTGCTGCTGGAGGTGCTCCGTAAGATAGGCTGGGCCAGAACCATATAGGGTTTTAAAGGTCAAAGCCAACACCTTGAATTTGGCCTGGAAAACACCTGGTAACCAGTGCAACTCCTTCAGCGCTGGAATGATGTGATCTTGCTGGCGGCTGCCTTTAATCAGGCGAGCCGCCGCGTTCTGTACCAGCTGCAGCTTCCAAACCGTCTTCAAGGGTAACTCCACGTTGAGCGCATTACAGTAGTCTAAACGAGAGGGGACCAGGGCATGTACTACTGATGGGAGAAGATGGTCGGGAAGGAAGGGGCGCAGCCGCCGTATCAGATGGAGTTGATACAGCGCTGTCCGGCTCACAGCTGACACCTGAGCCTCCATGGACAGCTGGGAGTCCAAAATGACCCCCAGGCTGCAGACCTGGTCTTTCAAGGGTAGCCGTACCCCAACACCAGGTCAACATCCCCCAGCCTCCTCTTGTCTCCCACCAAAAGTACCTCAGTCTTGTCAGGGTTCAGCTTCAGCTTATTCCTCCCCATCCAGCCACTCACTGTCTCCAGACATTTGGACAGGGATTCTACGGCCAACCTTGGTAAAGATTTGAACGAGAGGTAGAGCTGCGTGTCATCTGCATACTGACACACCCCAAACCTCCTGATGATAGCCCCCAGCAGCTTCACATAGATGTTAAATAGCATCGGGGAGAGGATGGAACCCTGTGGCACCCCACAAGTGAGTGGCCACGGGTCCGAAACCTCCTCTCCCAGTGCTACCCTCTGGTACCTGCTGGAGAGGAAGGACCGGAACCACCGCAATACGGTGTCTCCAGTGCCCAACCCCTCCAGGCGGTCCAGGAGGATACTGTGGTCAACGGTATCAAAAGCCGCTGAGAGGTCGAGGAGAACAAGGAAGGAGCATTCACCCGTGTCCAGAGCCCTCCTCATATCATCCACCAAGGCGACCAAGGCCGTTTCTGTCCCATGCCCAATCCTGAAGCCCGACTGAAATGGGTCTAGATAATCAGTTTCTTCCAAGTGTGCCTTCAACTGCATCGCCACCACCCGCTCAATCACCTTGCCCAAAAATGGCAGCTTTGAGATTGGGCGAAAGTTGTTCAGAACTTGGGGATCCAAGGAGGGCTTCTTTAAGAGTGGTCTTATCACTGCCTCCTTGAGGGCTGATGACATCACTCCCTCCTCAAGGGAGGCGTTCACCACCACCCTGATCCAAAGGATATTGCCCTTTGTGTACTGCAAACTGCCCTGTTGTCAGGACATATTAGGGAGCAGAGACTGCTACAGCTGCTGTAATCAAGATGAATGGTTTTCACTGTTCTTATCCTCAGGGAACCCTTTCTATGTAAATGTAACTTCCAAGGAACTTCTGTGGATTGTAGAGGAGGGGTGGGGCAGCTGTGGCCCTCCAGACATTGTTGGACTTCAGCTGTCATTATCCCTGACCATTGGCCAAGCTGCCTGGCGTTGATGGGAGGGCCACAGATTCCCCGTCCCAGTTGCAGAGCATTCTGGGTTAATTTACTCCTAGTTCAAGCCAGGCAGTGGCCAGGCCTGCTAACCCCCATTCACCAGGAATGTATCCTAGAGTGTGCCTAATGCTTTCCTGTGACTATGCATTGACTATAGACTGCAGAAAGAGATGTACTTCTGTAAAGCTTGTCCACTATCACTGATTTTTTCATACGCTTCTAAGGAACCCTGGGATTCCTAGGAACACAGTTTGACAACCAATGATCTCGAGCGAGATCAGGGAAGCTGTAGTGGTGTACTAATCCATGCCTTTTCCTTATTGGGTTTTCAGTCTATCAGCTGTGCAGTTCCCAGGCAGTACAACCTCCTGTGGCAGTGGCTGCCTGAAAATCCCAGCTGGAATAGAATAGTGGACTTGACATCACAAGTCTGGAAAAGGGTACAAATCCAAAGTAAAATCCTGGGATCATAGAATCATAGAATAGTAGGGTCGGAAGGGGCCTACAAGACCATCGAGTCCAACCTCCTGCTCAAGGTAGGAATCCAAGTCAGGATCTCATAACTGATTTGTTTAAGGAAAAAGCAACAGCATTTCTGATAAGGTCAGTACTAGAAACATACAAGTTGGTAAGGATGGAGGATTCCATAGATGGAGGAGAACTGACTGCAATGACATACTGATAGAAGGATTGTGCGGCCAATAACTAGATGTGAGAGTTTACTATTTAGTGGAAATAAAATTGTAAAATAAATGTCGCTTTAGTATTAACAATAAAGAGTCTTGTGGAATGAGTCCAGACCTCTGGCAAGAGCAATCTGTCTTTTCCTTGGCAGCCCTCTGGGCAGGAAGGAAGAGGGAGAGGCAGAAACAGAAAAGGGGGGACCCATTCACTTTGGCTCTGACCTTGCCTCCTGATCGCTTTGGGCCCACCCACCGTGGCAATGTGGCCTTCAACAGATTGCTTGTGAGGGAATGCAACGCTCAACAGAAAAAGGGTTAGCCACCTTGGTTATAGACTAACAACGTTATTATGGCATAAGGTTTTGTGGGCTACAGTCTTTCTTGTTTTTGTTGCAACAGACTACCCCTCTGGAAATGTTTTGTATTAGTGTCTTTTGACCTGTATAGAGAAATTGTAATTCATCGGTAGGGGGAGGAACATTACCACTGCAGCATGTGGTGGAAAATGCAAAGAATCTTCCAGCATGTCAGCATTTCCTTTGGTTATTTTCATGCATGTCTGCATGAGTGGTGTGTGAGAGAGTGGGTGGCCATGGCCACTGCTGGCATGTGGGCCCTGGGAGGTTTCCCAGATAGCAATCTGACCCTTGGGCCAGAAAAAGTTCTCCACATTTTAAATTTGTTGTATTCAGTTTGTGAACTTTCATTTAATTTGTTTTATTCAAATGGTGGAGGTTAGGTCTATCAGTGGCTATTTGACATGACGACCACATGGAATCTCCATGTTCAGAGGCAGTGTGCCACTGTAGACCAACAGCAACAGCAGGAAAGCAACAGGGGAGCAACAGCAGGAAAGAGGTGGTGCCTTCAGGCTTTACTTATAGGTTTCTTGGAGTCAACTGGTTGACTACTTTGGGAAGGAGAATGCTGTACTTGACAGTCCTTTGGTTCAGTCCAGATGGGCTCTTCTTATGTGAATGCCAGTCAAAAGTCTGACTACTGCATTTTGTCCCTATTGCAGTTTCCAAACACTTTTCAAGGGTGGCCTCACTCACATAGTGTGCATTTCAGTAATCTAACCCATGAATGTCTGTGATTAGATTGCTTTGTCTAGAAGAAGAGAAATAAGTCACAGTGAGTGCTCCCTGAACTGCTTTTGGAGACCAGGGAGCTGAACTCACAGGATTTGCTGCAAATTGGGAGCATTCCAAGGTCATTGGTGGCAGATGATGTTGTGGCCAATCTGCAGCCACCCCGGAGATCTCTGGTAGAAAAGCTGGATTTTCTCAGACAACTTTTTCTCTGTTTTATTGCTTTAATTCGGGTTCTCCACGCTTCTGGTGCTGCATGCCCTTATCCTCCGCATTTACTTCAGCATGATAGCCCTGCCCAGGGGTGTGTCTTTCACCTGGCCGTGACCTCACTGAACCTTTCCAGCCTTCAGAATCACCCAGCACTCCCAATTCATCAGTAATTAGCCTCCCTAATGATGTGCTTCTCTGATGTTTACATTACTTCACTTCTCCATCGTTGTGTTAGATCGCATCTCTGATATTGTGTAAAGTCGCTTTTTTGATGTTATGTAAAGTCAGTTCTCCGATCTGGTGAGGTTCAGAGCCTGTCATTGCAAGCAGGGAGAAAGTGCCCAGAGAAGGAGAAAGCAGGGATGGTGAAAGCAATAACTCCATGACAGTTTACTCAAATGGGGGGGGGGGGGCTGTTCTCAAGGGGAGCCTTCAGATGCTGCACTTGAGAACCGGGGATTTTGGCTTTTTAAGACAAAAGTGTGCACAATGGGGAACGGGAGAGAGGAATAACTCTGTGTCAGTTTGCTGGAATGGGGTGAAATTATGGGGGTGGGACGCTCTCGGTGGAAGCCTTCAGATGCTGCACTCGAGAACCAGGGATTTTGGCTTCTCAAGGCAAAAGTGTGCACATGGGGAAAAATGAGTTGGGAGCAATAACTCTGTGGCAGATTGCTGGAATGTGGTGAAATTGGGGTGGGGGGAAGTTCTCAGGGGAGCCTTTAGATGCTGCACTGGATAGTTGGGGATTTTGGCTTTTCAGGGAAATCTGCACACATGGGGAAAAATTAGTTGCTCTCCATTCATAATAATGTAGTACCAGGGGGGAACCTGAACAGGGGTGGGAAACAAACCTCTTTCATTGGTTGAGCAGCCCCTGACTGGTTGATGATGTTCAGTTCTACCCCCCCCACCCCACCCAGAAGTATGTTCCTTTCAAGTGCTGAGTGACCCATGAAAACCGGATTTTTAAGATATGGTACACTTGGCTTTTCTTGTTTCATGTGTCCCTGATGGACCAAACCCGATTCCATGAAAATCCGGTTAAGACTCCAATGCATGTCTTATTCCGTTGTCATGAACATCCCCACCCCACCCCCAGGCAGCGTTAAGCAGGCACTCGAAAACACTCCATTTTTGCAAACTGTGTAGAATCTGCTTTTTATTCCCTTGTTATAGCCAAAGCCAAGTGGGGGTTTTTTTGGTCGTGTGTGTGTGTGTGTGTGTGTGTGTGTGCGTGTGTGTGTGTGAGAGAGAGAGCGAGCGAGAGAGACCCATGGCATTGAAGGATAGGCTAATTGCCAGGAAGAGAAGATAAAGAACATAGCCCTCTTCCTTAGTTTAGCTGATATTTTCAGTTTTATCAGGGTGTTATTCAGATAACATCATTAGTTCACAGACTGATTTTGGCTAAGTGTGCTGCTACATAATTATAGTGGAAGCTCTAAATATGGTTGGAAGAAGACTGATACTCGACATAATAAAAAGTTGGATGGAATTGTTAAACTTGGCACACTGTGAAGTCTGCTAAATGATGCCAAGTCAATAGCTACTTTCTTTTGTATGCCAATGTTAGTATTTTTTTTTTATTGATGGCTAATTTTAATGCTTTCTTGTTCCTGGAATTCTGCATGTGATACACGTTGACACTTACATTATTCTTTGTATGCCCCTGATGATGAAATAGGTTAAATCAAGGGATGTTTGGGACAAATCCTTCTCAGAGGTCTGTCCTTCTCCCCACCTGAGCTGGTACTCTGGGCAATGGAAATTTGCACCCATCCCACAATGCAGTCTGTTCAGCCAACCCAGAGAGTAGGTTGATTTCCATCTCTGGGTTGCCAATTCCTGTTGCATCCTGTTACTTTCAGCCAATTTTCTACCCATTTGTCCATAAACCACAGTGGTTCCCATGTCTCATCTCCCCTTGGGATTGTCAGAAGCCCCAGACTAAATTATTTGCAATAGTAATTACTATTTTATTTACATAGTGCCATCAGTATACATAGGATTGTATCCAATGTTAGTCTATCTTACGTCCCATTCATTTCAATGTGTCTACTCTGCATAGGCCTAACATTGGATATAACCCATGGTGCTTTAGAGAGTAACACAAGCAAAAGACAGGTCCTTGCCCTAATTTGGGATGGAATGGGATGAGGAGAGAACTGAGAGAGGGAAACATGTGTAACAAGGTATGATTGTGATGAAATGCAATTGCGCCAACAAGCATCGGGTTAATTTCCATTGGGGATTGCCATGGGTTTCCTGGAGAAGGGAAAGCCACCCTCCATCCTTTGGCACAAAGAATGGCCAGATCTTGTCTTCCCACAAGGTAAGTCTTTATGGGCCCCTGCTAGTTAATGTCACTAGGGGTATACCTCTTAAACCACCTTGCTCAAGGGAGGGAGTCCCCTAGGGTGTCCCCTAGGGTATCTTGCTATGGGATCAACTGTTCCCACCTCTGAGAGAAATTTCTCTGAGTGTGAGATGGAGCTTCATCTTGCCTGGCAGCTGGTCCTTGCTCGTGGGCATCTCTACACCTCCAATTTATCGTAAATTCATGACTGGCCACTCACGGAAGTTTGCAAGTCCATTACACGGCGGCATCATCCTCCAGTGATTTTCCCACCATTTCCCCCTGCCTATCCCATGTTATCCCCAAACGCAAAAAAGGTGGTATTTTTCCAGCCTGCACAACAGGACTGCCATAAGCTCCGCGTGAATTTCTCCCATAGCGTGAAAAAAATGTTTTGTGTGGGTGGCTGTGGGTGGGGGGTTTGGGCTGCGGGGCATGTTGCCCCGCCATGCCTGCACCAATCTGGCTTCTCGCCCAGTAAATGGCAGAGGTGGGCCCCATGGAATCAGGGCAGATGGCAGCATCCCAGCCTGCCGGGTCACCAGCATGCCATGTGTGCCTGAGTGCTGAGTAAATGGCAGAGATCGGGAGTGCAACACCAAATGGTGGGCACAACAGGAATCCAGCAACTCGCTGGAAAACCAGTGCCTGTGGAGGGGGGGTGGGGGATGAGGGGGTCTGTTCACATGTCAGTCACAACCCAACCACAAGTAATGTCCAAGGGGAGGGAGAGGGGCAGGAACCAGGGAGGAATTTTTGCTGTGTCCCAGCATGTGATGATTCATTGTGGAAAAGCAGTGATGTTTCCAAGCGGCTTTACCACCCCCATGAAAAGGGAACAAACAGAAAATGAAAAGATGGGGACAGCCGTATAAGGAGCACAACCCAATCCTGCAATGAAACCAGAGGGCGGGGAGTACTGGTATTGATGCGGATTTCCCTGCCTGTGTGATGGAGCCCCACGTTTCTCAAGGAAGGTCGAGTGCTATCTTCACTCTGGGACCATCTTTGTTTGGGGTGCTACCTCTACAACAAAACAGGAAGGAGAGTAGCAGTGAAGGGTTGGGTCTCCCGCTCTCGTGGTGTTCCCAGATCATTGGGCAGTGGCAGTCGGCTCTCTGCTGAGGCTGTTGATGTTGGTGCAGGCGCTGGCTGTCTGCTTTGCCTTCCTGCCTGGACAAGGTCTTTGCCTATCCCCTGTGCTTGTCCACACCCTACTCACCATCCCTGGGGTGGGTCTGAGATTCCCCAACCTTGTTTGGCTGGGGAAAGATCCCCCTTGTCATACACTGCTACACCCCAAAAATGGTGGCATCCCGTCCTGGCTGCTCTCCTCCCTGCTGAGGACTCGGGGATTCTGTTTCTCCAGTGGCTGGCTTCATCTTCCTTTCTGCTTTTCCCCCACCTCTCCTGTCTCACCAGGCCATTTAAATGGCCCAGTTCAGTTGGCAGGACATCCCCCGCCCACCTCTAGCCAGCTTCTTGATAGGTTGCAGCTGGCTGCTGGTTGGGCCAGCAGACTCCCAGAGGCTGTCTGACATCGGGGGTGGGGAGAAGGACCTTGGCAGCTCCTTACAGGCATGAAGATCTAAGGCCAAACTAGGCATTATGGGAGACACATAGCTGCTACCAAGACATCTCTCCAATAATGTCTATAAAAGAAACACATGATGACATGCATCCAAAGCCCTCCTCTGGGAGCCTCCTCCTCTGAGGGAGGCACGGGGGGCAGCAACTAGGGAGAGGGCCTTCTTGGTGGTGGCCCCCCATTTATGGAATTATCTCCCTGACGAGGCCGGCTGGTGCCAGCATTGTCATCTTTGCAGCGTCAGGCTAAAACTGCCCTCTTCTCTCAGGCATTTGGCAGCATATAATGAGTCTCTTTAATTGTCTCTGGCTGGTTGTTTTAAAATGTTTTAGATATATGTTGTTGCTATGTGTGCTATTTCTTCTATGTCATTACATGAATGGTTTTATAATGTATTTTAATTTAAATAAATAAATAAATAAATTGTGAACCGCCCAGAGAGCTTTGGCTATGGGGCAGTATAGAAATACAATAAATTAAATGAATGACATAGTTTAAAGATGTTGCTGGGAGTATGCAATATTGCAGCATTGTTTAAGCTAAGTGGTTGTGGACAGGAGACCGTTTGGAGCCCTGTGTAAGCTGCTCTGAGCTTCTAAAGAGGAGCAAGACAGAAATCACTTCCACATTGGATCGCTGTTTGGCACTCCATGCGGGGCTGTCTTTGAAGACAGTGACCTGGTTTGCATGACACACCATAGCTCACCATGGGTTATTTAACCCACCATGAGCTCCGGTGCCCACAGGTGCCATTCTTCAAATGCAAAATATAATCGGGGGTTGTCATGTTGACCAAACCTGGCCATCAGGTGTTATGCAAGGTTTAAACAACCCTCGCATAACCCTTGCATAATCTCTGATGGTCAGGTTCAGATGACACAACAGCCCCCCTATAGGGGGTTGCATATTCAAAACAGTATTTGGCATGCACTGCTCCTCCTCAAGGGTTAATTAACCCATGTTGGTGTCGTGGAAACCGGCCCATTTGGGAAGCTTCAGTTGGCCCAGAATGTGGCTGCCAGAATTCTAAGTGGAACTGGCGTGTTAGAACTCGTAACTCCAAGATTATATTGTCTGCACTAGTTACCAGTTTGTGTCTGGCCTCAGTTCAAAGTGTTAAAGCCCTAAGTGGCCTGGGGTCAGACCATCTCCACTCCTATGAATCCGCCTGACCCTTAAGATCTTCTCTGGAAGTTGTGCGCCATGTCCCCCCAACTTTGTCTGATGTACATCGTGTGGGCACAAAGGTCACATTTTCTTCTGTAGTGGCGCTAAGACAGTGGAACATGCTGCGACAAGGAGTTCACCTGGCTCCATTACTGCCCACTTTTTGGTGAGCAGCTGAGACAGTTCTTTTCGAGCTGACTTTTAAAAATTTGCTTTGGGGGGGGGGGTGTCTCCCTCTGCTCTTTGTGTTGTTTGCTGATTTTACAATGTTTAATTTATTGTTGATGCTTTAATATGTTGCTTTAGATATTTGTATTGGCCAGTTTGAGTACAAGGCTTTTTTAAAGAAACGTTTTTAAAAGTATATTATTCCACCCTAACAAATAACAACCCTGCATATGAATAAGGGCTTCTTCATGCACATTTTTGAAACGTAACGAACCTGGATTTATAGACTGATCAGAATTTTATCTCATTTCTTCCTTTGCCCTGTGTTGCATAGGTTTTGTCCCTTGGGTGCCTGAGAATAGATGAATCGCTCGCCTGATCTTTGGCTGTATGCTAGAATCCAAATTCAAATGTTTAAAAAAACGCTGTTACCCTTGATAAATCTCTGAATGGTGCAGGGCCATACCTGATCAGACGATGCCCCCAAAGCAGGAAAGAACCACAGTCTGCCTCCTAGTTAAGGTACTGCAGATGCGATTCTGATTACTGCAAGCATTTGAAGCTTCCCGATCTTGCTTGCTGCAGCCTTGGCTATGAATGTAGTCAGATCAAATTGAGGAAAAGAAGATCTTCCCTTCCAATCACTCGGTGAGTAGTCTGATTCCATTTTCTGTATGTATGTGTAAATAGAGTTAACATTCTTGCCACTGTTGGACCCCAATAGGCAATTTTAATTCCTTCCAGTCATACTGTAGAGGTATGACTCCTCTTGGCAAAAAGCCAAGATTTATTTTCTTGCTCTTTTTAAAAGATGTATAGCTTGTGTTCATTACATGAACAGACCAATCTGCTTAGCTGCATAAAGGGCATGGAGATGGAGACACAAAGGAAATATTGCAGAGCAATTGAATCTGTCACAGCTCAAGAGAAAAGGGTAAGAAAAAGCACAGATATTTGACTGAGCATCATCAGCAAGGTTAGAGCCTGTAGGGAATATGCCTTAACCGTTTTGAGTGAAAATTTCTGCTTGTACAACCCTGTTAGGGATGGGTGGTTATTATTATTGGCTGGGGGAGGGGGGATGAATGTTCTCCCTATGCCGTGAGGAAACCTGCCTAGCTGTTTTATTTTCTCACAAGGCTTATTATTCTCTGCGTCACCATCATTTCTGCTGCCCTTTATTGCTCTGGGAAATGTTGGGTTGGTGTGGGAAGTCTAGAATAACATTCCCTGTTGGCAGAAAATGCACTCGCTCACTGCTTCTGAATACTACCTCCTCTTTGGGCTCCTCCCCACAGCTCAGATGGCACTATTGTGCTGGGATGGGGTGTGAAGTTCTTGGTTTACCTCCTTGGAGATGCCACCTTCTAATGAAGTTTTAAACATCCTGCCTGTGGATGTTGGTATTATCTGAGTTCAGGTGGGATAAGTTGAGCTGGGGGAGCAGGAGACTCCTGCAATTCACAGATGAGTATTTCTTTATTTCTTCTTCATATTTTATTAGCTTTCTGTTCAAAATACAGAGCTACCAAACAAATTACACTCTCCCCAACATATTGTAAGGTTTCCTTCTCCCTCTCCCATAGCATTGCATTTTGTTGCCTGCGCACGCTGTCAAACCTCCAAAACCTTGATTGGGAAAGGAGTTGGAAACTCACCCAGGGTCTCAAGCTGAAGGGAGCATTGAGCCTGGTGAGGACTCAGTGTTTGTTGAGTGGACTGTCTGCAGTGAGCTAGGGCAAAGGGAAGCAGTAAGTGTCTTAGACCTTTTTTAAAAAGTTGTACAGGTTGTACAACTATGAAAATCAACTTCCAACAATTACCTTTAACTACGTGCTTTTTGCAGTTTCCAGTTTAATGTTATTTGTTCTACATAAAAACCAGCAGAATGCAGCTTTATTTGAGACAGCATTACCAAGCACTATGAGAACTACAAATGCTATAAAGGACTATAGTAGATGATAACAGAAAATGTGTAAGCTGATTGGGGTGTGGGCGCCAAAGGTGTGCTATTTATCCTGGGCTGGACCTGTGTGCTCCTTCCTCTCCTTTCTTGTGCAAATTCCTTCCCTCCCTTTAGTTTTCTGAGCTAGCCATGGTTTGCATTACATCTGCGGATGATAATGCTAACTGTAGTTTGCTCTAAACCACAGTTTGTAAATCCTCTCCTAACCATACTTCTAAATTGAGGGTTGAAGCTAACTACTGTTAGTAAAAATGTCTGTACAGCTGCCTGTAATGCTAACCATGCTTAGCTTTGAAAATGAAAAGAGAAGGAAATTTTTAGAGGGAAGGAACATGCAAACCCGCCCATAGGACACTGGTTAGTAGATCAGGCAGCGTTATTTCTGCACCAGTTCTGTAGGATGGCACATGTTTATTTCATTATTTAGCTATTCATACAGACCTGAGAAAATAGGATGACCAGATCATACCAATTTCTCAGTGTTATTTTGCGTTTTGTATAGGCAGCAGTCTCCTTTTGTTGTAAAAAGTCTCTGACCCAAGACCAAATGATGTATGTGAGGCAGCATTTTCACCTCAGCCAATTTTTTTTTTTTTTACTTTATGGCTGCCCTTCTTTTTCAGTCTCCCTCGCGGTTATTTCAATCCTAAGTAGCTATAATTTTAAATACTAACTTTTAGGTCCTTATGCCAAACCATGTAAATCCATTGAATCTAATGATTTATACAGTCTGACTGTTTTTACTAGGAATAAACTTTTGATCCTACAACCAGTAAGCATGTGCAGCTCACATTTGACAGGGCCCCTTTACTTTGTGGGTGGCATTGTCAGTGATATCTACTAAAACAAGAAACAATGTTAGTTATGGTTTTAATATTTTTTCCTAATAAATCTTTATTGTAGTTTCCCCTTCCCTTGTATGTCCTTAAATTCCCATTTCTTTCACCTTTTATATGTCATTACTGCATTTTCTTATTTTCTTGTTAATTTATTTCCCATTATTTTTTATTTTCATTTCCAGTTTATTCACCTTTCACTTTTCGATAATATGCTCTTAGGGCACAGTGCAGTCCAATGCCCGTTTAGACAGAAAACAGTCCTACAGTTCCCAGCATGACCCTGGCTGGGGCCATGCTGGGAATTGTAGGAGTTTTTTTCTGTCTAAACATGCATAGGACTGCGCCCTTACAGCATGTTACTGTATCCTCCGTTTCCCCTCTCGTCCACTTACTTTTGTCGATGACAGCAGCAGCAGCACTGCCAGCTGTCTGCACAGAGGCAGCTCTCTGATGCAAGAGAGTGACAGTACATCCTCCTGCACCATAGAAACCTGAGAGAACACAGACCAGAGTGTCTCTCTCTGGTTTCTGGAGATAGGAGGAGGGGTGGGAACAGCATTAACCCCCCCTTTTTTTGATAATGTGGAACAGCTGGGATTTCTGTTGTAGAGGGATGAAGAGACAAGTGCAACAACCCCAGCGATGTCCCAAGTGATGCCTGTATTTCCTGCTTCTTGTTGTTGTTGTTGTTGTTGTTGTTGTTCAGTCGTGTCCGACTCTTCGTGACCCCATGGACCATAGCATGCCAGGCCTTCCTACCCTGCGCTCTCTCCCAGAGTGTGCTCAAGTCCATATTCATTGCATCAGTGATGCTATCTAGCCATCTCATCCTCTGCCATCCCCTTCTCCTTTTGCCTTCCATCTTTCCCAGCATCAGGGTCTTTTCCAGGGAGTTTTCTCT
Source organism: Heloderma suspectum (assembly GCF_057233095.1). NCBI lineage: Eukaryota > Metazoa > Chordata > Lepidosauria > Squamata > Helodermatidae > Heloderma > Heloderma suspectum. The sequence continues at coordinate 174,346,234 of NC_139461.1, forward strand.
TCACATTAGGTGACCAAAATATTTGAGCTTCAGCTTCAGTATCTGTCCTTCCAATGAGCACTCAGGGTTGACTTCCTTTAGGATGGACTGATTTGACCTCCTTGCAGTCCAAGGGACTCGTAAGAGTCTTCTCCAGCACCACAGTTCGAAAGCATCGATTCTTCGGCTCTCAGCCTTCCTTATAGTCCAGCTCTCACAGCCATACGTTGCTACTGGGAAAACCATAGCTTTGATTATACGAACCTTTGTCGGCAAGGTGATGTCTCTGCTTCTTACTATGCTGTCTAGGTTTGCCATAGCTTTCCTCCCAAGGAGCAAGCATCTTTTAATTTCATGGCTACAGTCACCGTCTGCGGTGATCTTGGAGCCCAAGAAAGTAAAATCTGTCACTGCTTCCATTTCTTCCCCTTCTATATGCCAGGAAGTGATGGGGCCAGATGCCATGATCTTAGTTCTTTTAATGCTGAGTTTCAAACCAGCTTTTGCACTCTCCACTTTCACCCTCAACAAAAGGCTCATTAGATCCTCTTCGCTTTCTGCCATTAGGGTGGTATCATCTGCGTATCTGAGGTTGTTGATAATTCTCCCGGCAATCTTAATTCTGACCTGTGATTCATCCAACCCAGTGTTTCTCATGATGTACTCTGCATATAAGTTAAATAAGCAGGGCGACAATATACAGCCTTGTCGTACTCCCTTCCCAATTTTGAACCAATCGGTTGTTCCATGTCTGGTTCTTACTGTTGCTTCTTGACCCTCATACAGGTTTCTCAGGAGACAGGTAAGGTGATCTGGTACGCCCATCTCTTTAAGAATTTACCAGAGTTTGTTGTGATCCACACAATCAAAGGCTTTAGCGTAGTCTGTGAAGCAGAAATAGACATTTTTCTGGAATTCTCTTGCTTTCTCCATGATCCAGCGAATGTTGGCGATTTGATCTCTAGTTCCTCTGCCTCTTCGAAACCCAGCTTGTACTTCCGGTAGTTCTCGGTTCACATACTGCTGAAGCCTAGCTTGTAGGATTTTGAACATAACCTTGCTGGCATGTGAAATGAGCGCAATTGTACGGTAGCTTGAACACTCTTTGGCATTGCCCTTCTTTGGAATTGGAATATAAACTGACTTTTTCCAGTCTTGTGGCCACTGCTGAGTGTTCCAAATTTGTTGGCATATTGAGTGCAGCACTTTAACAGCATCAACTTTTAGGATTTTAAATAGCTCAGCTAGAATACTGTCATCTCCGCTAGCTTTGTTGTTAGTAATGCTTCCTAAGGCCCACTTGACTTCACTCTCGAGGATGTCCGGCTCAAGTTCAGTGACTGCACTATCATGGCTATCAGGGACATGAAGATCTTTCCTGTATAGTTCTTCTGTGTATTCTTTCCCCCTCTTCTTAATCTCATCTGCTTCTGTTAGGTCCCTGCCTTCTTTGTCCTTTATCATGCCCGTCTTTGCACAAAACGTTCCCTTGAGATCTCTGATTTTCTTGAAGAGATCTCTAGTCTTTCCCATTCTATTGTTTTCTTCGATTTCTTTGCATTGTTCATTTAAAAAGGCCTTCTTGTCTCTCCTTGCTATTCTCTGGAAATCTGCATTCAGTTGGGTATATCTTCCCCTTTCTCCCTTGCTTTTTGCTTCCCTTCTTTCCTCAGCGACTTGTAAAGCCTCATCAGACAGCCACTTTGCTTTCTTGCATTTCTTTTTCTTTGGGATGGATTTAGTTGCTGCCTCCTGAACAATGTTATGGACCTCCGTCCATAGTTCCTCAGGCACTCTGTCTATCAGGTCTAATCCCTTAAATCTATTCCTCACCTCCACTGTATATGCATAAGGGATATGATTTAGGTCATACCTGAATGGTTTAGTGGTTTTCCCTACGTTCTTCAATTTAAGCCGAAATTTTGCGATAAGAAGCTCATGATCTGAGCCACATTCAGCTCCAGGTCTTGTTTTTACTGACTGTATAGAGCTTCTCCATCTTTGGCTGCTTAAGCCTGCCTAATTATGATGGCATAGTCCTACCAGTGTAAACCCATGCCAGTGTAATATCATTGCCGTCATGCCTTTGAGCTACATCAGCATAACTGTTTTAGTTGCAACTCTATCCTCATCCAGCTGACATAACTTGTGGATAAGTCCTGATGGCTACTAGTCCGAATGGCTATATGCTACCTCCAGTACCAGAGGCAGTATGCCCGTGTACACCAGTAGCTGGGGAACAGGGACGGGAGGGTGCTGTTGCACTCGTGTCCTGCTTGTGGGTTTCCCATGTGTAGCTGGTTGGCCACTGTGTGAACACAATGTTGGACTAGATGGACCCTTGGTCTGATCCAGCATGGCTCTTCTTATGTTCTTACAATAAGATAGCACTGTACAGCAGTGTTTCCCAAACTTCTGGACAGCTGAGGCGCACTTATTTTCTGACTTACAGTTTGAGCCTCACTTTTCTCTTACCCAGTGGTTTGAGAGTGTGTAAGTGTAAGAATTACCCTTCTCGAGATGAGCTCACTTCCTGTGCCTACTGTACACAGTTCTGGCCATACCTTCCAATGGAAGGAAGAAAGCCTGCTTGCTCTTGCAGAGGGGCAACAAGCAGCCTCCTTTTAGACCTGACTGCATCTCTGCCTGGGGAATGATTGGAGGATCCAGTCACACCTCATGCATAAACACAAATCGTCTGCACCCAGTAGGGACTGATTGTAAGGAAGGAATGGCAAAGCGGTAAATTGTGGAGCGATGCAGTGGTCAGCCTCCTCTGTGGACTGGTACTTTGAGCTCAACATGGTCATTAATTATTGCATTAATTCATGTTTCATGGCACAAGATTTGACCATTCTTGCATTAAGAAAAGATGGTTGCAGGGCAGCAGAAACAAAGTAATGGTGCCAATGCAAATTAATCTTACCTCTCTCTTTTTTTTTTTTGAGGGTTCATTTTCTGATGTGATTTTGTGCTCCTCTGACAAAGAGTACCACACAGGTGCTAAAAGAATTATCACTTTTGTTGGTAACTTCCAGTCCTAGGCATGTGTTTAGGTTGCAGGGGGTGGGAGCATGCAGGTTGTCGATGTGGGCTGTGTACAATAATCAGAAGAGATCTGGACGCTCTGTATTTGGAGGCACTGAGCATCTCTACACCAGCCTGAAATCTCACATTTAAAACTGGGCTTTCTGCTTCAGTTTTAAATGCAGGATCATGATGAACTCCCTTTACATGCACTTCCTTCCCCACATTTCCCCCTCCTTTTCCCCCTTATCTGATTCATATGTTTCCTTATACAGCCGCTAGATGGCACTATAGTCTAGCTCCGCTTATTGTGAGGTTTCCTCTTTTCATGGAGGGAAACTCAAGCACAACTCAAGCATGGTAATTTGATAGCTCATGATCTCAGATCTTTTAAAAAATGGAAGAAAGGTCATTTAGTGTGGGAGACACCCTGGAGGTTGACGACATCATCCAAAGGACCCACAAACTTCCATGAGTAACCAATCTCAATAGCAGGATAAAAGCTCTATGTGAAGAGGCCCACTGATTGTGAAAAGCAGAGCACAAAAACATTGGCTGTTACAAATGAAATGAATACAGCTTTGCTTTTTAAAAAGCAAATATATAAAAGGAAATGCTCAACTTGGGTTGTGCAGGAGCACATCTGTTTCTGTTCTATCGGTTTTTTGGGAGGATGAGTCTAATTGCCATACATGGAATACCATTAGCTGGACTGGCTCTGGGTTTCTCATCAGCTATTAAGAGTACCTTGTGTGATTCATAGATGCATTTTCAAAGGCAGCTCAGGATGCCTTCTGCATGTCTGCTGTCTGTCTGTGTTTGATCCTAGGTTAAGGTTTTGCAGATGTTGCCACAGTATAACTGGCCCCTTTTATCTCTCATGCTTGAGAGCAGAAAATGTCTCCATATCTGTACCGCTGTGGAACTCAAAAGACAGACCATCCTTCTGCATTCCAGTTTTTAAATGGTATGTCAAATTGCATGCAGAAGTTACTTGCTGCTGTGCATTGCCACATTTCATTTTGGTGTTGGTTGCTGAAGCTTAGACAGTACCAATATTTAGAGCCAATGTTATGCTAGGTTTATTGAAGGCCACTGTAAAGTAGTGGCCAGGAAGTCCCTGGTTCAAATTTCACCTCTATCATGATGAGCTCATTGGGTAAGTGATTCTCTCTCAGCTTCTCAGCTGCAGTTCACAGAATAATTCTGACCTGTCTTGCAGAGTTGCCATAAAGAATATTGAGAGAATGCATGTGAAATTTAATGAGGAGGGACATTGAGCACTCTCACAAATTTAAATAAATAAGGTTCAATCCAAAGTTGCACAAGGAGAAGGCCCTTTGCACAACAGGGCTTTTTCACCTCCTCCTACCCACTACAACCCATTTTCCCTCTGAAAAGGCTTTCCGGAGGGTTGGGAGACCCTCCGGAACAGCATAGGCTGTGGTGCAAGGGCTGCAGTAAGAGTGGGGAATTGCCGTAAATGGGGGCAGAGGCACCTTGCATGAACAGAGCTCTGCTCACACCAGGTACCTCTGCCCAATTTGGGAATGGGGGACGGAGGGAGAAATCCCCCTTATATATGTGTGGTGGGAACTTTGGATCCAATCCAGTTGTTGCTGTTATTATTTACTTTTATATTTAAAAATATATATTTAAATATATATTTTATATTTATATTTTATACTGTTATTTTACTTTTATAATACTTTAATATTATATTTTTCCCATTTTTAAAATGAAGCATACCCCTCCCCTCTCCAGTATTCTGTCTCATAAAAATGGCATTCTTCTCATCCATGCAACTGTCTTTGTGTATCTGACTCTCAGTGATTTTGAATCTGTTATTTAAATTAGTAGGTTTGGATTTTCTATGACTAGTTGCGCACTGGTACCAAGAGGGAAGACCTCTGTGTGACAGAAGAGTAGCAGCAGCAGGGATATATAGGTAGGGAAATGGAACTGGAAGTCATGAAAGGAGCTATGCAGAACACCAACATTTTGTCCCTAGGATACCAGAGCCATTTGCAGATGTTGTTTGCAAAATTGTCTTGCTTAATCTTCTCAACCACGAGGGCTAAAAACATGGCCTTAAAAAAGAAAGAAAGAAACCTGAGATTTGTAAAGAATTTTGGAAGCACTGACGTTCATTTCTCCTTAAATTCGGTTTGTTGTTGTGTGTGAACTGGGATCATGGTTTATCACTAACTCTGGTCAGTTTCAAAACAAGCTATCTTCACACCATAACTTATTAAGCTGACTTGTTTAAACAATCAAAGTAAACCATGCCAAAGTCCTCCTCCTGGTTGTGTGGGAGGAGGATGGGGGAGGGCGCCAGCCCAAGGCTTGTTCAGATTAATTCCAGCTCACGCACATTACACTAAACCATGGTTTAGCATGACATATGAATGCTGCCAGTGGTAATGTAGTAAGCAAAATACAATTTTCTTTGTCCTTCTTTGAACCCAATTAGTATTAGCTATGCCAAATTTTCATGGGAGACATATTACTGTTGGGTCTTCTCCAGATTGTCTGCATATCTGGGATATTTGGTGTATCAGGGCCGAAAAGAAGGAAGAAACAAAACAACAACAACACATACATTCCACACTAAGGCGTAATTCTCACTGTGATGGGAATTACTCCAGTGTATACAGTGTAATAATGCTTAAGCATTGCTCTTGCCAGCAGCTTCGTGGCATGTTTTCCTTAGCCAGTGTGAATTAAAAATACATGCCTGGAAAACTTATTTCGAGCCAAGGAATACCATAGATTAATGCATCTGAGGCACTGTGCTTCTTAGGGCTGGCCAGCACTTTTGAGGCATTACTAGCTCCATCTAAAGTACACATGCAGTGGCTGGAAGTAATGTGGGGGTGACAGTACCATGGTGTGGCAACCCTGGGCCATTTCTCCAGCCCAGGATTGAGGCTGGGAAAGGAGCATGATGGGAGGAGGTTGTCTGACCACAGATCAATGGAGGCACCTTCATTCTTGGAGAAGGACTCTATACCTGTTCTTCCAAGAGCCTGAGAGCGACCCGATCTCCATCCTGATGCAATGCCTCTCCTGGCATGAACCAACCCATACACTACACTGCATATAACACTCTCCTCCGGGAATCTCCTCCAAGGGAGGTTCGGAGGGTGGCAATGAGGAAGAGGGCCTTCTTGTTGGTGGCTCCCCATTTATGGAATAACTTCCCTGACAAGGCCTACCTGGCACCAACATTGCCATCTTTTCGGCGCCAGGTTAAAACTGCCCTCTTCTCTCAGGCATTTGGCAGCGTATCATGAGTCTCTTGATTGTCTCTGGCTGATTGCTTTAAATTCTTTTAGAAATACGTTGTTGTGTGTATTATTTGTTTATGTCATTACATGAATGGTTTTATATTTTATATAATGTATTTTAACGGTTTTTAATGTTTGTATATTGCCCAGAGAGCTTTGGCTATGGGGCGGTATAGAAATATAATAAATGAAATGAAATATTAGGCTCCCTAAATCACGGATGGAGAGCCTCAAGCCTATGGGCTGAATTTGGCCCACCAGGCCTCCTTACTCGGTCCGCCAAGGCATTTTGCTGAGGCCCCTCCCCTTGGAGGAACATGGCTTTGTTGGGAGCTGCCTTGAACGGGCTGTTCCCAAGCCTCCAGTCAGCTTTCTCAGTTGGCTTTGCCTGCCCCTCACCTTTCCTGTTGGTGGCTGAGGGCCAAGCAAAGACAGCTCACTGGTGAGCTGCTCCCTCATGGTGCTGAGAGCACCTTGAGATGGCAGTTTCCCTGGACTTCACTAAATGATCACCGGGACTTCAGACTATGTCAGTGGACTGAAGTCACCTGGGGAAATTCCATAGCTATTACAGAGAAGTCTTCTGCCTGCGATATAGGACTGGATGCCCAGAAACGCTGGTGCTGACACTAGGGCTGCATTCTTTGAAGCACTAAGTACTGCAGCCCGTGCCACTGGCTTGGTTAACCTGACAGTTTCTTCATGCAGACCGAGTTCTGTCTCTGGAGAAAAGTATTGTATGTATGCTCGGCAGCAGCACATTTTCATTCTGCAGTGATTCTTTGACTGCAATGGCTCCAGAAAGTGTTACCACAATTGCGGGAATCATTGCCCAGTGAGGGTACATTCTGCTTCACCAGTGTACACAGTATGTTTCTCCACACATTCCTGTATGCAGGAGTGTTGTTGCTTATGCTAATGAGCGTTGGCTGGAGTGTTGTTGTTTTTTATATTATATTATATAATATTATTATATTAGCAGAGGCTGTAACCCTAGTTACCCCAAAATAAATGCTTCTGCAGTACAGATTTATGGATTTAATCCCAGTCAAGAGTATTATCACTGTTTACGAACTTTATGATACTTATCTGCTGAGGCCCTAATGAGCTTTGGGAATTTATTATGTTAAATGCTAAAACAACATATTCAAATATCACTTGTTATCACGTCGACGGAGTATACATAGCAATAAGAAAAATGGGGCTACAAATTTGAATGTTGTTGTTGATCAATGCACTGGTCATTTGACTACCAAATCTAGCAACAGAATCATGCACCTTTTATACCAAAGAAATAAGAATAATAGATTTTGCACTTTGAAGAATAGTTTGATCTCCCTTTTGATGCTGTAATCTATTGGCCTTTGTAACTAGTTTACTGGTTCAATAAAGGTGAGTGTGTGTGTAAGTATATAATGTCTCCATTACTAAAAAGGGGAGGGTTTCGACAGTCACAAGGAAATTCTGCTGGTCTTGCATGCATATGATGGATGTCTGAAATTATGGTTTTGCCCTAGTGAATGTTGACAATTACTGTTAGATGAATGACTACATTCATTAGTCTGTTTCTGTATTTTCAGATGTTCCCTGGGTGCCTGAGAGACTGTCAGTTTTTCCTTGTGATTATTGCATTTTAGATGTAAGAGTAACGTGCAGTTTTATATTTGTATTGTTAGGGTTCCCTATCAGATTCTTGTGAGTAGGACTATCAGTGCACGTTGCCCTAACACAATACATGGACTTGACAAAGGAGTGTTGCTAGCCCGTGATGTTCTGGTGATGAGTCTCCATGGGAGATAAGAAGGGTTATGGTCTGAAGAGATGACTCATCTGGATTTCCTCTCCAGGTAGGGGGAGGGGGCAAGGTGTCTCTGTGTGGAAAGAAGAGCCTGCAGTTTGAGTCAGACGCAGAGGAAGACGCACAGAGAGCTGAGTTCTCTGAGTGCTGGGAAGTGGCGCAGCACTTACTGAGGCTTGGTTCCCTTTGGAAGGAGGTCACTGGAGGTTTGTGGGTATTTTGTAATATTTCCATTTATTTACAGATATACAAGTTGAGCATAAGTGGAGACATCGCTTAAACACCCCAACAGATAACCAGCTGCTGCCACATCAGATTGTAAGATCATGCCTGTAGGGGCCTAACTATGCATGACTTCAATCATGTAGTTCTACCAATGAGTGCAGCATTGTTTTTCAGAAATTGCTACTGCAGGTGAGGCTGGGGTGGGGTTCTGTAATGTGTTTATAAATCTAGAGAGTGAGGGCCAAAATGGATGAGATATTGGGAAATCAGGGTCATATCCAGTGTTAGTTCTACTTAGAGTAGACCCATTGAAATTAACGGGTCTTAGGTCAGACCAGCCTTCCCCAACCTGGCACCCTCCGGATGTCTTGGACTGCAACTCCCATAATTCCCAGCCAGTATGGCTATTGTGAGCAAATCTCCTGAGGAGTTAACATTCCCTAAAAGTGGCTGATTTGAGCAGTTGTGCTGCTGGACAGTTTTCTCCCCAGTCTAAATCCAACACGGATTTGTGCTGGGTTCACGCAGCACAACAGCCCACACTCAAGGTTGAGTGTGGGTTGTTATTGAACTGTGGGTTGTTGTGTTGTATGAATCCAGCCACCCTAACAAACTATGGCTTGCTAACCACAAAAAACCCACAGTTCATAACCCAACAACAAAACATGAGTTCTCTTTGTGGGTTGTTTGTGGCTAACAAACCATGGTTTGTTGGTGTGGCTGGTTTCAGACAACACAAAAACCCATGGTTCAACAACAACACATGGTTCAATGGCAACCCACACTCAACCCATACTCAGCCTTGAGTGTGGGTTGTCATGTTGTGTGAACCCAGCCACGTATACCAGTTGCTCTTTGTTGACACCACCCTGGTATGTATAAAGCTGCTGTTTTCCCTGCTGTTCTGGTCCTCAGTAACTTAGCCACCAGGCCTGAATGGTGAATGGGCAATCATTGCAGCTGTTTTCTTCGTATTAGAACTCAGTGCTGAATAGTAATTGCTCAGCAATGAACATAATTTCCTGAGAGAGATCCACTAGGGTAATGCAAAAGTAGTCTGGTTTCTTTTCTTTTCAAAAATTAAACCCCAGTAACAAATACTATTATTTAGAGAGTGGAGTGAGGAAATACGCAAAGCCTCAAGTTTCCTTGGAAGAAAGGAATCTGTCTTAGAAAGCAGTGGAATGGGGAATAGCCCTCTCTTCTCAGACTCTTACTTTTCCATTTCTAACTACAAAGTCAGAAAAAGCTTGTGCATGTGTGCAAAGCAGATTTTTGTCTGACTTCTACTTCTTAACGGAGGCTGAGTTGGAGAAGGATCATGCAGCTTTGCAAGTGGTTTTGGAGCTGCTGGTGGAACAAAACAACACGCAGAATTCCTTCTCTAAAACACTTCCAAACTGTTGATTTTATATATCAGGCCAAGCTAGGCTTCATTCTAGTTTGCTCTCTTGAAGTCTGTGCCCCAGTACATAACCACTGGGGCTGATGTCATTCTTGTGTAGTGGAGCAGTCACCTATCCTGATTATGTACAGGCCAAGTTTACATGATCTGTCTCCCCACCCCCACTCCTCTGGTTCCTTAGGGAAAGCTAAGGGCGTGGAGCACAAATATCAGGAGCAGTGGTGCACTTAGGCCTGGACCTCAGGGCTGAAGTCCAGGGCCGTACAGTCCAGGAGGCCCACAAATGGTCAAGGCTGGTGGCTCTGCTTTTGGTGTGGCTGTAAATCCATTCTGGGTTTCAGTCAGAACCATCCAGAACTCTAAAGGATCTATCTAAGGTGCTGAAGCCTATCCCAAAATAGATTTTTATTAATCTTACGTGCAAATTCTGTAGCAGACCAGCTTTTCCCCTTTTTCCAGAATTGGGCAGATTCTGTGGACTTGCGGACCATTTTTCTAATTTCAGAAATTTTGTGTAAATTTCATTATAGAAAAATATGCAAAAATAAAAAATGGCCAAAAATGTGCAGTTTCCCCATAGGCTAAAGTGTGAAAATGCACTTTTTGTGGGAAATGTGTGCATTTTGTGGGAGTTTGTGCATTTTTTGCACATGGGAATTTGCACAAATTTGCATTTGCTCAAATGCAAATTTGTGCAAATTTGGAAACTAATAAAATTCCAGTTACGTTGATGGGCAGATGATGGAATGAAAGGCAGCTGACAAACTGCAAAACACAGAACAGATTTTACACAATCCGTACATCCCCATTCACAGCCCCACAGTGGAGCCACCAGCCTTCACTGCCCCCAGATGACCACCCATAAGAAGAGCCATACTGGATCAGGCCAAAGGTCCATCTAGTCCAGCATTCTATTCATACAGGGGCCAACCAGCTGTCGACCATGAACCCACAAACAGGACATGAGTGCAAGGGCACCCTCCCACCCATGTTCCCCAGCAACAGTATACATAGGCTCACTGCCTCTGGTGCTGGAGGTAGCATATAGCCATCAAGACTAGTAGCCATTGATAGCCTTTTCCTCCAGGAATTTGTCTAACCCTTTTTTAAAGCCATCCAAATTGGTGGCCATCACTACCCAGGGAGCAGCAACTGATGGGGCAGTGGCAAACAGGCCTGACGTCAGCACCTGGGCCCACCAGAACTGACAGTGTTTGCTGCAGCATACTTTCTTCTTATTTTTAAAGACATTTTATAATGGGATGTGGCTGGGCAGGCATGTGCATGGCTACAGGTGCTCATTTTTTTAATTTGTAGTTTTAAAATATCTTTTTTATCCTTTTCTGCAATAAAAATGGTAGTTATCCCAAAGTAAATCAGGGCAGCAGAAGCAAACTCTGTTTTACTTCTGTAGTCATGCTACTGCTATGATTTCAATGATGAAAAACCGAACAGGCTGAGAGTATTTCTTTTTCCTGGGGCTGGCGAACAGGTTTTCTTTTGGGGGCGTGTGCTCTAAAATATTAGGAAAGTAGAACCACTTGTAAAGCATAGAATGGCAGTAAGTGGGCACAGGTGGGGCGGCGGGGGGGGGGGGAGAAGATAAAAGTTAGCTGTATGCTTCACACCTGAAGTAATACACATAGCTGGCTAAACAAGGGCCCTGTAAGTCCAAATTCTAGAATTACTTAGCTGCACCACTGAAGTGAGTGAATTGTAGAGTTGTTAGCAAAGCAGCAGTTCAAAAGCTGAGTACTAATTATTATTTTTTCCTTCTCTTTTATCTCAATAATATGCTCCTCTCCAAAGTAGTAACTGTGGGGGTAGATAAACAGAGACTTGTAAACTTTTAGACTGCTGGGCCTTTTCACACAACGCTATGCAATACTGAATGTCTTTTTCATGGTGAATATATATATCAGCTTGCCAATCTGTGTTTCTGTTCCAGAAAAGGCTGCCATTCAAATGTTAAAAGTACACTCCTTTTCCAGCATTATAGTTAACTTCCCAGCTGGAAAAAGAAACAGTAGAAAAGTAGAAAAGAATCTACTTTTAATTTACAACAGACCTTTAACTAATATAATAGGAATGGTTACATTGCTAGTGTGAAATGAGTTATGTCTTATTATTCTGTATAGAAGTTTTAAAATTGCTTTCTTGTACTCTTATTTGCCTTGTGATCAGAGATCCTGGCCTGGTTCGCACATAACACCAGTTTAACCCATGGTTAACTCATGGTTTGTTGCCCTACCCATGGTTTGTTTAGCAGATGCTCAAACAAACTATGGTTTGTTTTGTCAGTCCCTGGGTTGTTTGAATCTCTCCTCCTTTGCCTGCTCCCTCCCTGTATCCCAAATGCCTTTGTGGCACTGTAGTACTGGCATGTAGAGTGACTGGGTTCTTTGACTGCTCTTGCCCACCACCTCTGTAGCCTGGTGAAACCACCCATCACTATGCACTGAGATACTTTCATGTCTCTTCCATGCCAATCAGCTGGACAGAAGGAGGCATTAAATGGGGAAGACTACGCATGGAGCTGGCTTTCCCTGTTGACTTTCCCCTCATTTAAATTATACCCTTGACAGCCCACCAAGCTGCTGTTTGGCAGGCTGTTTAGAGTGTGATTAACCCGGGAAGCAGCATGCTGAGATGGTTCTCTGCCCATGCTGTCTTCCCCAACACGATTGCAGCAGCACTAGCGCCACAGGGGAGAGATTTGATGGTGGAGGTTGCAGCGGCAGCTTGGGCATCTGTGGCAGGCTACACTGAAGGCTGCCAAGTGCCACATACAGCCCACAATCCACGGGTTGCCCATATGTATTTCAGAGGAACCTTTAACCCTAGTGCCCATGTAACACTAAACCGTGTTTGTTTATTTACAGTGTTTCTATATCACCGATCAACAAAAAGCTCTCTTGGCAGTTCACAAGCAAGTTAAAACCATGAAGTATAAGAATACACAGAGATCAAAATCTTTAACAGTTAAAATGGCATCAGAAAAAAACCAGCATCAGAAAGCAACAATAGTGTAAATAACTAAGAGAGCAATCCTATGGCCACTAGACACTGTCTAGAGGCCATAGGATTTTTTTTGGTTTCTGGGAACTGAGCTCTGAGCCAGGGCTCTGAGCTCTGGTCCCAGAAACCGCGCTCCCCGCCCCCTCATAGCCGGCGTAGTTCTCTCTGTGCTGGCAGCTTTTTGGTGCTGGCCGCTTTACGAGACTTCCTAAGCACCACACAGCCTCCCCCCCTCCCACTCCAATGTCCCTGACTAGATGCATGAAATTGTGTGACTATCCGAAAATGCAGCATGGAGCATGGAGGAGAGGATCCCCTCCGTGCTCCAGCCGCCTTACATAGGATAGTCATTAGCCTCCAAGTTTGGAGGCTGGTGACTATCTTCATAGGATTGCACCCTAAAAAGCACGAAAAACAAATTTAGTGGGAAAATTAAAACATTTCCACATGCGCCAAAAAGACCACAACATAGGTGCCGGGGAGCCTCTCTGGAGAAGGCATTCCACAGGACACCACCACTGAAAAGGCCCTCCCCCTAATGGCCCCCTGCCTCAATTCGTTTGGTGGGGTAACTTGAGAAGGACCTCTCTAGATGATCTTAGGGTCTGGGCAGGTATATGTCCCTTCCTGTATACTCCATTCAACATCTGAGGCCCTGCTCCAAGTCCCACTCCCCAGTGAGATACAGTGGGCAGGCACTCGGAGCAGGGCCTTGTTGGTAGTGGTAATTACTTTGTAGAATGCTCTCCTAAGGGAGGTTCATCAGGTCCTTTATTCTTATATTATTCTTTTTTCTTATATAAACATTTGGCAAAGATATGACTATTCCAGAAGGCTTTTAATTAATCTCCTTGGCTTTGTGATTTTAGTGATGTTACTTGCATGACTGACGTTTATTTGGTATAATTCAATTTTCTGTGTAATATATTGTATTTGTTTTTATTTATTGTATGATGTTTGCTTCCAAAAGCTGTTTTGAGTTTGCTTTGTGAAAAAGGTGGGATATAAGCATTTTCAGTAAATCAACCAAGTTTTTATATGTTTTGTGCATTTACAAAAATATGACTGTAGTTAGATCACAGTTCTATAGGTGTTTCATCAGAGCTCAGACCTAACTGGGATAGTACATTTTCTTTTCCTGAACTAGACAGATTGCATTTAGAAATCTTATCACTGGAGCCCACAGTTCACAAATAACTTATGATTTCCTTGAGGATTCTTTGGGCAAGTTAGCCACATATAAATCTGATCCTCACATTCTACTCATGAAGTCTCTTGAAGAAGCCATCTCAGGAAAGCCAAACGTTACATCAGAATTGGTCTTTGTGAGACAAGAAGATCTTTGTCCATTAAAAAGGGGTGATTGTCCTATTTTAATGTGATAGTGAGTTTTTGTACACGAGACTGCTAATTGGCTGTTAATCTGCTGTATCTACTTATGATTTCATCACAGAATTGAGATCCAAACACTACATGAAGAGCGTTTCCTTTCCTGCTTTTCAGCTACATAACCTGTAGGTGGCACTGTGGTATAGTGGAATAGTGCAAATACATAATTGAAAAAAACAGTTTCTTTCACTTTTACAACTAAATACCACATTTTCCCTGCTCTAAAAAAATTTGCTGAAAGTGCTCTTTAGACACAGAAGCAAAACTGGAGGGTCACAATGTTATCTAAAGAACCTGTGAACAATCATGAGTAGGAAATGATGAATGCACAATAAATGCCTCATGTAGAAAAGTCCAGTGACTGTTCTTATGACCCATCCTTAAAAAAAGAAAAGGTTATGCTTGTGGCCTTATTGTTTTAGAGAAAGACCATCTCAATTAAGTCTTTCCCTAAAGTAAAGAAGAAGAAGAAAAAGAAAAAAGTGGGAGTTTGTGTACAGACTTGGGTTTTACATGGTCATGAATGTCATTTGGTCTTAGAATAGGTTTGAGGTTTTAAAATTGGTGCTCTGTCTCTGCTGTTAAAACATGCACGGCACCACAGAAAATTGTGAAAATGTTTTGACCTTTTAAACAAAACTTGTTCCATGGGATTTGAGGGAATGGATTGTTGTTTTTTGTTATCAAAACAAATGATTACATTTCAAAGTATAACCCTTAAATATGGATTTATCTGTATTCAGAATGAATTGCATTTGGAGCTTTGCCTATTTGAAGTGCTCAAATGCTATAGCAATGGAAAGAGCTATATAGATAGAACTGTATGTTGTGCTAGCAGTGGGAGCTGGGCAAGAAGAATGAAAGCTAAGGGTGATTCCACATTATGCATGAATAAACCTGGGTTTGTAATTGAGTGTAAACTTCACAGGAAGCTGCAGCCAGTACTGGCTCTCTAAGAGTATATCTCTATAGCCTTATTCAGGCGTTATTGCCTGGATCTGTGGAGGGAGGAGCATTGTCGCATATACTAGCCCTGTGTGCTGGCGCTCTCCAGTGATCTTCCCACAAGAAGGTCTGAAGCGGACTATGACGTATCACCCTTCCCCCACCTGTGATTATTATAACTTCACCACTCCTCATAAATATTTTGACAACATCAAGTATTGATTCTAGCTCCAGAATTTCAGTACCTCTATATTCTCTCTACCTCTTCCTTGAGGTAAATACCATAGAGTGAGTGTATGTGGAAGGAATACAAAAACTATAACCTAAGAAACCACTTTATTATGATGCTGCCACCACCCTCCTCCTCATGAGGAGAGAACCTTCAATTTCTGTGTGTGTGGTGGGTGTAAATTCCTAAACTTTGGCCTATTCCTTTCATATCTTCATCGAACCCTTTTACTGGTAATAAATGAGACCAAGAATGGTGTGGTTTGAAAGAACAAATTAAAAATGAAACTTTATTTACATGGTATAAGATGTTTCAATGCAGTTTGAGTTTTATGTGATGAAATTCTTGTTTAAATTTTGTATTAATTCCTTACCTACTCTACCCTTTCTAGTAATAATACATCAAAATAATAAATATACCTTCCTCCACCTCCCAGGGGAATCTAATCACCCGCAAAGCTAGAGCCCAGTGCCCTAATCCTACCCCTCAGAAAGCCAATCCCCGTCTCCACCTCTAAAGAAAACCAAGGGCCTGTTATTCCCAATCAGCAGCCAATCAGGTGACACCATTTAAACCTGAACATTCTAACTCCCCCCTTCCCTCTACTTACCATAGCCTTAAGGAGAAAGGTTATGTTAGAATACATCAATCAATCACATAAATATTAAAATATACAATTAAACAACAAAACAAAACACCATTTTGTCACAGGCGACTTTAAGAGACCCCCACCCCCTTGAGGCCTTCCTGCTCCATGCAAGAAGGTCAAGGAGCCAGACCTTCACAGGACATTGGGGCGAGGCTAGCGTGCACATCTGCACTCCTCCCTCCACAAGTTCAGGCAATAATGCTAGAATAGGACTACTGATACATGCATTTCCAAACATGTGTTTAACTCATTCACAGGTGCAAAAGTGCTGCAACCCAATTAAATAATTTTCAGTCAATCAACTCTATGACTTTTAGTCAATTAATTAATTACTCTTTTGATTTAAGTTTGCATATGGATAAAACAATCGCTCTGAAGTGAGGCGTTCACTTCTTTATTTCTTGATGATACATTTATGTGTTGCAGCTAGGAATGGGGAGAAATTAAGTCGGTTCGGTTTGCATTTTAATGTAAAGCTGCCTAATTTGCACTTCCCAAATCAATATGCGAAACCAAAACAATTATCATTCAGCATTTGCACTTCCACGAATTTTGCAATGCAGTTCTCCAATCAAAACATGCATATAAAAATGTGTATATTGGGGGAAATGCACACAAAGATGTGTATATTAGTGAATATAATGTACAAAAATTCATTAACTTGGGGGAAATTGCTTGCAAAAATGTGTACAGTAAGCAAAATTGCATACAAAATGTGTATATTTTTGTTGTTGCTTTATTTTTATTACATTTATATACTGCCCAACAGTCAAGGCTCTCTGGGCAGTTCACAACAATTAAAATCTTAAAATACAACACAGTATTATAATCCAGGGGAAAGGTAATCAGCTTGTAATAAATGAAAACTCTTCAGGCCAGTTGGGTATTACTTTGTTGCTGGCATTTCATATGTGATAATCACATGTGCTAAAATGCATTGTGTCGGTTTATAATATACAGATCTGATCCGTGGTCAGATATATGCAGGCGCAGATCTGATCTGTTTAGGACATAGATCTACTGGAGCCTGCAACGTATACTTTTTTTTGGTGAGAGTGCAGAGGTGAAAATGGTTCCCACTTCTTCATTACCTGAAAGAAATATCTGAATCATCTGGCCTATGAGACAGGACTGTGTGGACAAGCAGGCTAGTTAAAAATACTGTAACTTTTTTGTGGGCATATTTGCAAAGCTTGGGTATGCTTCTTAATAGGTACCTGGGAATGTTAAATAAATTGAGTACTACTGACATTATGACTGTTCCTTCAATACAGGAGGTGTATAATGTTTCCTGCGATGATCTGATTCTCCAAAGTGTTCCTGAGAGACTTTCTGGCACCCTGTTCACAAAGCATCTAAACCAAAGAAAAGCATAAGTTCCTGATGTATATGGATGATCCTATCTCAATATGGCGAATATTAGTGATGCGGGAGGTGAGCTAACTAAAAGTGATCAGTTATTAACGTGAGTGTTTGCTTAGGTTCATGCTATCTGATAAACCTCATCTGTTTTGGTTGTTGGGAAACCAGCCACACATATGCAGGATTTTGCAGAAGAGTGTAATAGTTAATTGGGGTATTGCATATGGATTTTATTATACCAAGCGGTATATATGTCTTACTATAAATAAATGCAATAAATTGTTAATGTAGACTCACAGTTCCATTGCTCAGGGCTGAAAACAGGAGCAAAGGACCATGTCTTAATCCCTGCATGCATTAATGTAAAAGGTGCTAACACATTTTAAAAACTGAAAGACTAAAAAGTCCAGAAAAATAAAAAGGTCTTCACCTGACGCCAAAAAGACCACAACACAGGAGCCAGGCAACCCTCTCTGGAGCATGTGTTCCAGGGCACCACCACTGAAAAGGCCTTCTCTCTAGTAGCCACCCAGCTCTTCTTTTTGGTGGGGCACCCAGAGAAAGTCATCTTAGAAGATGACTTCAAGGTTTGGGTTGGTCTATATGGAAGGAGACTCTCCTTCAGGTATTTGGCCTGCAAGCCAGTTAGGGCTTCAAAGGTTAATGCCAGCACTTTCAATGGGGCATGGATAGGGACAGAAAGCCAGTGCAGATCATAAAGCACTGGAGTAATATGATCATATTATCTGGTCCCATTTAACAGTCTTGCTACCCTGTTTTGGACTAGCTGAAATTTCTGGACTTGTTTTCAAAGGCAGCCTCACGTACAATGCATTGTAGTAATCTAACTGGAAGAGAACCAAAAGGTTCATGCTTCGCATGTCTTTTTCTCGGCAAAAGTCATTCCACAGGTCCACCAAAGCGGTTCCATCCCTAACCAGGCTTAAAGCCCAGTTGAAATGGATCTAGAAAATCAGTTTCATGAGAGAGTGCTTTGAGCTGACCGGCAACCACTTGTTCAAGCAACTTGCCCAGTTAACACCATAAGAAAGTATTGACCTTTTCAGTATTGTTTCTTTTTTGTTTGGACTGTGAAGGGGACAGTGATCGACTGGCTTCTTCATTTCAGTCCCACTGGACCTAGTAGGAGAGGGGAGATGGAGGAAATTAAGATCCAGGGATGCAGAGTCAGTTTCTAGCATATCTACTTAGAAATAAGCCCCATTGACTTCAAGACTGCAGCCTCAGTAAAAATTGAGTAAAAACACCAAAGCATTGTTGTTGTTGTTGCAAGCATAGGAAGGTGAAAACCACAGTGCAAATGTCCTGGAAGATTAACCTTGAACATTGAACATGGTTGTATGGAGTTGGTAAAGCTACAGGAGAAATTGAGCAGAATGAAGATGATTCAGTAGTAAATAATCCAGATGAGGAATGAGTTCTTCTGACCACTTCACTTTGTGTTTAACGGAGAGCAGCAAAAGAGAAGATGTTCCCACTGGACCGGTTCAGTTTAGTTGAAGACTTTGGAATGGGAAAGACCTGGGTATATCTTGCCAGTTTTCCATACTAACAAATACTTTTCTGCTGACTTCAGCTCATGTTGGGTTGAACTCTAAACTCCATTTTCCGGTAATATGATGAACTCCTTTGACACCAGTGGTTTTATACTGAGGTAGCCGACCACACAGTACACTGAGTACAGTATCATAGGCCTGCAAGGGACTGGAAGGCCGTGAATGTGAGCAGCTGGATTCTGCACCATTCTCTCCTGAGCTCGATGCTTGTGTGAGCTTTGTTCCTTGAACCAGACTGTGGCAAGGAAGGCGCATGAAGCAGAACACGTGGCTTGGGAAATTAATTCTTGGCCAGATTAACGGGTGAATGGGTGGAGCAAGGGGATGAAAAGAGGGGGGTGTCACTGATGGGCAGGGAAAGTTGTAACTCAGAGAAGGAAGGAGGTGTGTCTCAGTGCCCAGTATGATACCAGTGTTTCCTAGTGGGTAGGTGGACATAGCATGCATGCTGAGTGTCAGTTTCTCTCCCCTTCAGTTGAGGGGAGGAAGGCAGTTTGCAGGTAACAAGAGCAGGGCCCAATCTACATGGAAACGGTTTCTGAAGCATTTTTTGGTTATAGCTGGATTTTCATGAAATTGCTTTGGTCCTTCCATGGCACATGTAGCCAGGTAATGCAGTATTTACATTTTAAAAACCAACTTTTGCAGGGCAAAACACACCTGAAACCACTCTGATCCTAAATGACAGATTCCTGCAGAGGAAGTGGGGACTCTGGGGAGAGGTGTTTGCTAACTGCTGGTTCACTCAGGCCTTGTGGGAAGGGAAGGAGAGACAGCCCCCGGCCAGCCTGCCTGGTGCACCTTCCCTCCCCCCTTTTGTTCAGCACTGGGAAGCGATTGCCAGTGATGCTCCCCCAATTCTGCCTTCCCTCCCCCATCCCCTCGGGAGCTGTGCCTCTGTGTCACAAATTGCTGCCGGTGCCCCTTGCTGCCCCAAGTGCCTCCCGCCAAGGCTGGCTGGGAATCTTCTCAGGCCACAGTCCCACTCACACTTACCTGGAGTAAACCACACCGAACACAGGTTTCAGCAGAGAGGTTTCACATATAGGCTGAGAGGTGCACTCACACAATGTCGTTACTTTGCAATAGCGCTATATCAGGAGTATAGCTACTTTAGCGCAGAGCGTGGTTTATGAAAGTTTTCGGCTGGAAAGGGTGGGTTTGCTGAGGTGGCAATGACATCATATGGCATGGACAGCTGTGAGCCATAGTAACACCAGGGTAAACCTCCTGTGTAGATGGGCCCCAGATCTTCTTGTTGTTTGGACCAGTTTTAAGCCTGACCTAGAAGTTCTTATAGTAGGGGTGCAGTGCAGCCCATGCAACCTCCTTGGGTTCCTCCAGGGGGCGGGGCTTGGCCTCAAAGCCCCACCCCCTGGAAGAATCTTCATTGTTGCCTTCAATCTCAGATCAGAGATACTGGCAATGAAGTAAATAGTGGGGGACTCAGCTAGTGCCGGCAGGAGTGGCTGCTCTTCTTGGTGCTGGCTGAGTTCCTTCACGCAGTTCCCTCACAGGGACACTGTGCAAAGCCAGGGGACTTGGCTGGAACGGGAAAGAGTGGCTGCTTTGTGCAGCGCCCAGCACTCTCACAGGATTGCTGGGTGCTGCATGGTCCCAGGGAGTTGGGTGGCACCAGTCAGAGTACCTGCTCTTCCTGGTGCCAGCCGAGTTGTGTCGTGCATCACACAGCACCCCCATGGGGACACCATTTGCCGTGTGAAGTCAGAGACTCAGCCAGCACTGGGAGGATTGGCTGCTTCTCACATTGCTGGCCAAGTCCCTTTCTTCGTGCTGACAGAGGCCTGGAACTCTGTGCTGCCTATCACAGCATGGAGAAAGGCTAAAATGGGCTGAGGTGGGGTGAAGACAATGGCCATGGCCATGCCCACTGACATCATCTGGCCTGCGGAGGGCCTGGTGGGCGGCAATACTTTGGCACTCCTGTCTTAAAGGGATTGGGAAGTATCATCTGACTTGGCCGCCAAGCACCCCAGAGCTCAGCAAGTGGCTGGGAGCACTGCAGCTCCCCAGTGCTCTCACCCTGGCCTCCCTGGGAGGAGGCCAGGGTGAGAGTGCTGGGGGCTGGCCACGCCAGGACCTGTCCTGCCTCTACTGGCCGTTAAGGAAGCCCTTGATAGCTGGTGCAAGGAGGAAGGGCCTTGGTGGCACCCCAGCACTCTCACCCTGGCCACACCAGGACCCGTCCTGCCTCTACTGGCCGTTAAGGAAGCCCTTGACAGCTGGTGCAAGGAGGAAGGGCCTTGGTGGCACCCCAGCACTCTCACCCTGGCCTCCTCCCAAGGAGGCCAGGGTGAGAGCACAGGGGGCTGGCCTTGCCGAGGATTCAGCAGTCAAACCATTGTGCACATAAAGCACAAGGACTTGACTGCTGGAGTCCTTGGCGTGGAGAGGAGGGGCGGCTTGCATGGCTCGGTAGGTGGGTCAAGTGGGTTGGCTCGTTGAGTGGGTCCAGGCCATGAGAGCTGGGGGGGCAGCTTGTCGAGCTCCCCCTACCCCAGACAGAGATGTGTCCGTCCATTCCTAGTTATAACACTCTTTTTAAGTGTGTTCTCTTGGAATGTAAAAGGCTAAGCTTAACACAGGAGTGCCGAAAGGGATGCTTGTTATTGTTTTACGAATCTTGTTTGCTGTTATTTTATCTTCCCAGCACTCTAGATCATTGTATGTTTTAAGCTGGACTTCCTACTTCAAGACACAGATGTTAATTTTAGAGTTTAAGCCATGAAATCTGATACAAGCATTTGGAAAGCCGGGAGAACTATCTGTACTCTATAGCTTGTATAAACTAATCTTTTGAATGGACTGACCTTCTTGGAAGTAATAAAACTACATGGCTAGGTTAGCTCCTTTGAAATCAGTGATTACTGGAACTGAATGAGTCAAACGTAAGCCAAGTGATTGCACCTGCATGTATGGGTGGGACAAAGTCCTTATGCTTTGAGCTAATTAAGTATAAGAAATGCAGAGGAGGTAGGGCAAATTCTTAAGACGAGAGGGCAAGAAAGGGGTCAAGAACAGAAGAGCTGCTAAAAATTAACTTTACAATTCTGTTCCATGCATGAGGGAAAGTATGTCTTAGGAGAGAATATGCTGACATAGTGACTTTTTACATTCATGGGTTGGCCCGCTAATTCAGAATTTCAGAGTGTTCTGCTTATTAGGGATGTACGAATCAACAAAATCCGAGCTCCTTCAGGTTCTCTGACTTCCACCTCAAAATTTGTTCTGACTTTTTCCGTATCAGACTGCAAGCTTTGTTTTCTCCTTTTCATGTAAAAATTTGTGTATATTTTCATGCACATTTTCCCAAATATACACAACAGTTGTGCACATTTCTGAATTATATGCATTCTTCTCCCATTGATTAAAGCACATTTGTGCACATTTTTCAAAATACCAATTTTCACGCACATTTTTCAAATGTATGCATTTTTCAAACACATTTTTTTTGTTTTGCAAATCACATGACAAGTTTGGAAATGTAAGGACTTTGCCCACAGATTGCATTTGGGTCTGTGTTCGGTTCCAGAAAGTGCAAACTGGGTAAATTCTGGTAAAAAATGAACTGAAACGAATTTCTCATACATTCCTCCTGCTTATTCCAGTAGCTCCGGGGCAGCAGATGTGTGTGTTGGAAACTTCACTGGATGAATTTCTGAAGCTGGAGACAGACAATCGTTCTTTTAAGAGGATTAGGTGGTAGGATGGGGCCACCTCTGCCCATGGTATACAGTCATTTCTTTTGTCCCCCTAACCTCTCTGTTAAAACAGGTTTTACAGGGTTTTATGTACGAGTCACAAGCAACAATAGCTCATCATACCACCTTCAGTTCTCTGAAACATTATGGTCTTTCTAGTGTTAAAAGTACAGAGGTTCCATCAGGAAAAAAAGGCAGCAAGGCAACCCGAGTGGGAGGTTTTGCTGGAAATACATGCTTCTAGCCTGAGAACTCCACATTACTGCTGTGAAGGCTGAAAGCCAGTGTGGTGTAATGTTGGACTGGGACTCAGGAGATCCGGATTCTAGTCCGCACTCAACCATAAAGCTCACTGGGTGACTCGGGGCCAATCACTGACTCTCCGCCTGACCTACCTCACAGGGTTGTTGTGAGGATAAAATGGAGTGGAGGAGGACTATGTGAGCTGCCCTGGGGAAAAGGGTAAGTTATAAATGTAATAATAAATAATCCATTGGCCCTGTTTCAGCCCCTATCTGCAGCACAGACTATAAAGCAGGGATGGTAAACATGTGGCCCTCCAGGTGTTGTTGGATTCTAATGGCCATTGTTTTGCACCATGGCCTGTTACCTTTTGCTATGCTGGCTAGTGGTGGTGAACATTGCAGTCTAGCAAGATCTAGAGGATGATACATTCCCCACCCATGCTGCAAGGCAGGGGTGGCTAACCTCCAGAAGACCAGAGGCCAGTTTTGCCCGCAGAACCCACCGGGGGCCACACCCTTGCCCCCAGCCACATTCAGCAGTGCAGTGGCAGGAGTAGGAATAAAATGGGGGGGGCTACCACCACAGCAAATTCAGCAGCAGTGGGGGCACACAGAAGCCCATGTGCTGTGTGTTAACACCCCCCCCCCCGTGCTATAAGGGATCAGGGCTGCAAGTAATGAAACCTGCAGGGTGAGATGAGCAATAGAAGCATCTATTGAATGCAGGGTGAGATGAGCAACAGAAGCATCTATATTCAGACCCATCTAAATTATACAACCTTGTAAGATATACAGCCTTCAGCTGGGATCCAAAAACAGTACAGCCGGGAGTAAGGCAGTGGTATTTCAATTGGACATCTGAGAAAAAATGCAGGGGTGTTGAAATCTTTTTCACCCACTCACTCACTCACTTACAAACATTTTAGGTTTTCAAAATATGATACTCTATGGACGCTTCACCCTCTCAACTCAGCCCTCATGGACAGATCCCTTCTAATTTAAACAGCCCCCTTGCACACTCCCTTAGCGCCCCAGCATTACCCATTAGCCTTCCCTAAGCTCCTTCATTATATCTCCCCCCTCCCCCTCCAACAGAAAAGTCCACACACCCAGCTGGATTGAACTGCACGCGCGCGCGCACACACACACACACAGACACACACACACACACACACACACACAGTGGTATAGTGGCAAATTTGGAAATGCAGGAGCTCATTGTGACAGTCTCCAAGGGCAGTCCAAAAATTTCAGGCAGCTGTGCTGATCCATATCAACAAACCAGTTCTAGGAGTTTTCATCTCCACCAGGAGCACGTCTTTGGTAAAGTGAATAGGTCATAATTGCCCATTCCAGACCAAGTCATCCCAAATACTTTGCATTCCAACATGGAACAATATATTGTTGCTTGGAAAACTCATTCCCCCCACAGCTACAGGTGAGGATTGCAGCTAAGCTCAGAGGGAACGGAATTCTGAGGGGGGTGGCAGATGACATCAGAGTCCCTGTTAATGAAAAAGTGCTGGGGCTGCGTCCCTGTGAGCCCTGCCTCCACTACACCACTGGCTGTGATCCTGTTCAGTAATCAAAGGAAAATAGAAAGGAAAATGAGATGTGGAAGGAGCCCATGTCAACCCTTCTAGGAACTGGGACAAAACTGATATGAGGAGGAGCCACAGTGTGGACTTCTCTCATGTGACCTGAGCTTCTTATGTCACAGCAGTGTATGAAGGAGCCACCATGTGGAAGTTCCCATGATAATGTGGGAAAGAGGTCTTAGAGTGCAGTGAGGTAGACAGCAAGGCGCACAGTCTTTGCTTGTATGGCATTATGTGCAGGAAACAGGTGTACAGTGGACAAACTAGCTCTGGTGCTGGTATGTTTTGTTGAATCTCCCAAGGCTGTTTCGGTGACCTAAACTGAAAAAAGAGAGACATTTCCTGAGAGCAGAACCATGCCCTTCTTAGACCTCTATTTACTTATTACA
Source organism: Heloderma suspectum (assembly GCF_057233095.1). NCBI lineage: Eukaryota > Metazoa > Chordata > Lepidosauria > Squamata > Helodermatidae > Heloderma > Heloderma suspectum. The sequence goes on from NC_139461.1 coordinate 174,371,081, forward strand.
TTTTTGGAAAGCTACAGCAAGAAAACTAATATGGAAAGAGTGGGGGAAACCGGGAAACCTCCCCTCCCCACTTCATGCCATGTTTGTTGCTCGCTGTCTTCTTTTGCCCATGTGGCAGTGGTGGGATGTTGCATTCTAAAATTTGGCATGGAAAATGCTCTCGCTGAGAAGCGCCTGAGAGTTCTGGCTTTGAATTAAACACATTCTGAGCCTTGGAAAATCCTGTACTGACAATGTAATGTAGACCTGGTTCACAGGGCTTGTAAACTGTGCAACTTCAGTTGTGCATGCATGCATAACTAACCTCACTCTTCACCAGTGCAAATCTGGGAAAGAAAGCTGATATCCGTCTCCTGGGAGGTTTTAGCCAAGCTTTCTTCCCCTTTCCAGCAACACGGAACGCCATACTACATCTTTGCCCAACCTGGTGCCTTCCAGATGCATTGGAGTGCAATTCCCATCATTCCCATCTGGCATGGCCATTGGCCATACTGGCTGGCAAGGACAGCAGCTGCAGTCCAAAACATCTGGAGAGCACCAGGTTGGGGAAGGCTGTCTTGCCATTTCTCTGAACCTGCATCCTCTACAGGGGTGGAGTTAGATTGATTTTTTAAAAAACGATTGATTAAAAAAAAATGCTAGTCCTCAGCAGCAGCGTCTTATGCAGAGGGCACAGCATGCTGCAAACATCTGTATGTGTTCATGTGACCGAAATAAATCAATAGTGGTTTTATATTTCTACGCAGAGGTGCAATTTAAATAATGGAGGGAGCAATCCTATGGCCGCTAGTCAGCAGCTAGATGGCCATAGGACATCTGGTTTTCTGGGAACTGACCTTGAAGCTTGCACTCCGAGGTTGGATCCTGGAGAACCAACCTTCCCCCCATTCTGCGCTGCCTTGCAGGCAGCGTGGAACAGCCCTGTGCTCCACACTCACAAGAGGAGCATGGAGCAGTCAAAACGGGGCATTCCTGGGGGGGGGGTGTTCTGGGGCGGGGAGGGCGGAAATTCTGGTACAACAAATCCTATGTGTTGTCTAGCAGCCTCCTCCCCTGCTCTGCCCTTGGCTGTCTAGCTGAAAATGTAGGGTAGGAGAAGCGCGGAGGAAATGATCCCCTCCGTGCTTCTCCTGCCCTGCGTTGGGTAGACGGTTGCCTCCGAGTTCAGAGGTGGCTGCCTATCTGCATAGGATTGCGCCCTAAAGAAATGTGTTGGTTCCCCCCCCCCCCGAGATGCTGATCCCTCTTCTGCTTTTTGGCACAGGCATGCAGAAACAGATTTTTTGAGGCTTAACTCCTTGTCTGTCCCTGTGGCTACCATATTCTACACCAGGGTTGGGCACATTTGGCAATTTGATAAACTGTCCAGGGCACCACCACAAAATGGCTGCCATGAGAGGATAAGTAACCCACCCAAAAGACTGAATACAAGGCAGAGGTGGGGCCTGAGCCACAACAACATATTAAACAACTCCTTTGAACCCCCCGTTTTCGGCATGAACAGAAACCTATTTCACAGCAATCCCAGCTGCCATTAAGAAAATGAGTTAATTTTTTTTTAAAGTGAGAGGGGTAGGCCACCTTGGTGGACACAAGGAAAGGTGCCCGGGGGTGCATTGGTGCCCATAGGCACCGCGTTGCCTACCCCAGTTCGACACAGTGGAGAAAGGATAGAGGAGTGGAGACAAGGCAATCCAGCTGGTTGTGATGGGTGATTTAAAATTTCATCTCTTAAATCTGGAACTTAAGCTTGGACTTGGAGTGTTGTTGTTGTTTTTGTTGTTATTAAAAAGTGGCACTCTGTGTGGCTTACACAATTAAAATTGATAAACTGAAAAAATAATACATTAAATACAATAAAAATATAACATTTATGGTGGGGGGGGGAAAGAATTAAAAACAGCACCCAACCTAACTGACCCATTTACAGGCCAAAGGCCTTCTTCAATAAAGTGATTTTTCCCTGCTGGCGGAAGGACAGCAGAGAAAGAGAGCAAACAGAGAGTTCCACAGCCTGGGAGCAGCCACCGAAAAGGCCCTCTCTCAGGTCACCACCAAATGCAGCTCCAGAGGTGGCAGTCTCGAAAGAAGGGCTTCTCCAGAAGATCTTAAGGACCAGGCAGGCTCATATGGGAGAGGGCCATCTTTCAGGTAGCCTGGTCCCAAGACATATAGCGCTTTATAGGTCATAACCGGCACTTTGAATTCTGCCTGGAAACAGACCAGAAACAGAGTTTCTCAAAACATAACATGATAGTAATTCATCAAAGGCTGCTTCTCCCATTCCAGTTAAAACTACAGGTGAAATCGGAAGGACACACTTCTGTCAGGATTTGTATCTGAAATGTGTCTGTAATGTGTAGCCAAAACATTACTTTTGCACAAATATTTACAGCTTCTGAAATTATACCAATTTCTGTAATGTCTGATGACAGTGGCTCCCATGGAGGCTTCCTCCTTCACCTGCTCTCTGTGTTACAATAGCGCTTTCTTAGCCCAAGAAAGACAGGCCTACATGCTGTGACTAATGCTTTATTGAGAATGAAACAAGATCTGTAGCGCTTGCTTAGGCTGCTCTCTCTTGACCTCCACACTGGAGCCTGGCCTCCAGTCTCCCTGCAGTTCCCCTGCTGGATACAACTGCTACCCATTATAATATCCCCAATGTCATATTTGTTGAGAGAACATGTTAATAATGTGAAGATAACTGCTCAAACTAAATATGTAGAACATTTAACTTGAAAGTAGTACTAGTTCTGACTGACAGCTAACTAAGTTGCCTATCAGTCATTTAATACAAAATCTGCATATTGTTTAGGTGGTTTGATTTGACTGTGGGTACATGTGTTCTTCTTAAGGTCACTGTGTACAGAAGTATCTTGATCCTGCATGTTGTTGCTGTTCTGTGCTGGTGATGCAGTTGTATGTGTCTCTGGATTTCAAGGTTTGGCGTCAGGAATCTGGCACGCATCTGCACGAGAATATGGAATGGTAGAATAGTCCTGCATATCATCATCCACCACATCTGAGGTGTCTTGGAGTCCTCGAGGCCTCGTTAGATGAATAAACTTGTGATTCTGTCGATAAGACTGTTCATTAACTTCAGTAATATAAGTGCAAGGTTTATTTGTCCCATGCAAGTTCCTTTTGTCCAGGGACATGACTTGTCTTGAGGAAATAACTGGACATGTACAGAATCTCTAATGTGTGGTGGTAGTAACTCTTTTGTATCCCTGTCATAGTAGGCTTTAGTTTTACTGCATTTGTGTTGCAGCTGATCTGTGACTTTTGTTACATCTTTAGATCTCAATAATGCAAGAGATATAGGCACCAAGAATCGTATGCATCTGGACATAAGTCTTTGCACTGGGCTGCTAGTCATGCCAGCAGTGGGACTATTTCTCCACTCCAGAATAGCTTGCCAAATGTTTTCTTTATTTCTTGCCATTTTCTTTAACAGAGTTTTTGAAATGTTGACAGCTGATTCAACTTCGCAGTTAGATTGGCTGTTGTAAGGAGATGATGTTATGTGGTGAAATTCCCAGTCTTTTGAAAATCTGGCAAATTCTTTGCATGTGAACTGTGGTCCACCATCTGAAATCATGCAGTCGGGTATGCCTAGTCTGCTGAAATGGTTCATGATTCTTTCTATTACTGTTGCTGATGTGGTATCTGGCATAGTGGCTAGAGTGTTGGACTGGGAGTCGGGAGATCTGGGTTCTAGTCCCCACTTGGCTATGGAAGCTCACTGGGTGACTTTGGGCCAGTCACAGACTCTCAGCCCAACCTACCTCACAGGGTTGTTGTCGTGAGGATAAAATGGAGAGGAGGAACGCCGCCTTGGGTTCCTTAAGGAGGAAAAAAGGTGGGATATAAATGTAATTAATAATAATAATAATAATAATAATAATAATTTCTCAGAAATCTGAGCAGTAGTCTACTAGAATGAGATAATTGCCGCCATTTTCTGTGAAGAGGCCCATTCCCACCTTGCTTCATGGTTTGTTAGGAATGCTGTGTATTAGCAGTGGTTCCTTCTGCTGACTTGCTTGGAATTCAACACATGCATCACAGTTGCTTACGAGGTCTCTGATGTCATTAGCAATATTTGGCCAGTATATCACATCTCTACCTTTCCTCAAACATCCTTCTATTCCAGAATGTCTGTGATGTATTCATGATAATATGTCTTTCCCCATGGTCTTTGGAATAAATATCCGTCGTCCTTTGAATATGATGCCATCTTGGACACTTAATTCATCATGATAGTTCCAGTAGGCTCGAGTGGACACTAGTTTTTTCCTGGGTATCTGGCCAACCTGCTAAAATAATAGAGATCAATTCCTGCAGCTCTTTGTCCTGTAAAGTGTTTTGCCAGACTCTTTGAAGTCCTTCCTGTGAGATGGGCTTGATTAATTCTTTCTAGTTCCTCTTGTGTTGCTTGTGCTTCAAGGGAACTAAGTATCTCATAGTCTCGCTTGTCGGTGTGCCTTTCTTGTGGCAAGGGTGCCCTGGACAGGAGATCTGCTATGTACATCTCAGTTCCTTTTTTATATTGTACATCCGGGGATAGCCTTGTAACCTAAGAAACATGCATTGGAGGCATTTTGGAGCTGATAACAATGATTTCTTAAAAGTAACTTCTAGAGGCTTACAATTGCTGTCCGCCCTGATGGATTTCTGACCTCGTATGTACTGGCCAAATTTTTCACAGGCAAATACTATTGCCAAACATTCCTTTTCAATTTGGGCATAATGCTGTTCAGTCTGCGATAAAGACCTTGATGCAAATATAACAGGCTTCCCATTTTGCAAAAGTACAGCACCCAGGCCGGTTTCACTGGCATCACACTGAATAGTAACATTTTCATTCATGTCATAGAACTTCAACACAGGATGTCTGGTAGCCAAGTCTTTGATCTGTTGGAGGGCTGCATCATGTTGGGATAGCCACATCCAAGGTGTACTTGTGTCCAGTAATCGTCTGAGAGGCTCACAAACATCAAAAAGGTGGGGAAGAAATTTGGTCAGGTAATTAACAAATCCTAGGAACTGCTGAAGAGATTTGGTATTGGATGGTTTAGGCATCTGTTGTACAGCCCTCACCTTTTCTGGATCTGGTTGCAAACCTTGTTATGTTAGGAGGTGTCCCATGTAGGGTACTGCTGTCATTCGTAGCCTCATCTTATTTTTATTAAGATGGACTTTTCTGGCCCTTTCTAGCAGAGAGATCAGGTTGTTGTCATGGTCAGCTATGGCACTCTCCATTGAATCTCCACATCCATACACCAAAATGTCATCTGCAATTACACTGATTCGTTTGAGACCCACCAGTGCATCTTGTTGGTGGCACTGATACTCTTCTCCTGCTGGTTTGATCCCAAAAGGCATTCTCAGCCACCTATAATGGCCTTCTGGGGTCCAAAATGTGGTAAGGTATCTGCTTTCTTCATCTAAGATTTGCCAGTATCCATCTTTTGCATCTAACACCGAGAATATTTTAGCTCGTGACAATGCCTTGTTTAAATTACTTGGATCTATACAGATGCAAAGTTTACCAGGTTTCTCTATGGTTACCCTGCTACTTATCCACTTGGTAAGTTCTGTCACTCTGGCAATGATTGTATTATTTTCCATTTGTCTTATAATTTTTTCTTTCAATATTATGGGGACTCTCCGTGGCATATGTTGCACTGGCTGCACAGTTTCATCCACTGCGAAATGTAGGGTGCCTGGGAGACATCCAAGTCCATCATGGTAATTGTTTAGGATTTGTGCTCTTGATATGCCACCTTGTGCTTGTCCCAGAGCCAAGATTCTGTTGGTTTCTAGTCTGACTGTGTGGATGTCTTGTGAAGTATGTAATGTTACTAGTCTCATATGTTCACTTGTGCTTGCTGATAGGAGGGGCTTTTGCCTGGAATTCATAATCTGGAATTCTAGCTGGTGTCTTTTTCCTTGGTATTCTGCCTGCAGCACACATTGCCCTAGTGGTGTGAGGATTGTGCCATCATATAGTCTCAGCTTGGCTTTGCTTGGTAAGGGTTTTGCCTCTCCATCTTGCATAATGTTGAGAAAATCTGTAACCCATTACATTTACAAATGCACCACTGTCTATTTGGCATTCTTTTTCTTGCTTGAGCCAGGATTGCAAAGTTTCTGTGCAAGGTGCTAATACAAGTTTGACAAACCATGTTTTTGGTCTTAGTATGCACTGTTTTGATGACATGTAGAAAATATTACTGTTTGAATTACTGCAAAGATCATCATTGTTTACCTGTTTCACATGGTGTGAAGTTTTTGTTTGCCAATAATGTTTGCAAACTCTGGCATAATGATTTCTTCTGCCACAGCTTCTGCATATAGTTCCCAATGCTGGCATTTGCCAGGATCATGCAATTTGCCATAGTATCCACAACTCTCACTCTGAAATTTTCTGGGCTCAGCACTGTTTTTGCATGATGGCCTATGCATGTTGAAATGTTTATTTTTGCTGACATAATACATGCTGTTTGCTTCTGAAGGGTGTATTTCTTGCATTTGGACTAGAGTTTGTTCACTAGCCTTGCATATGCCTATGGCTTCCTGCAGAGTCAAGGCACGCTTTCTGAGCATTGTCATCTGTACTCCCTTGTCCTTAATACTTATAACCAGTCTGCCTCAATCAATTCTTCGTTCAAAATGTTACATGCACATGAATTTGCCATTTTGTGCAATTTAGCAGTATATTGATTTATGGTTTCATCAGGTTCTTCTGTACATTTCTTAAAGAGATAGCGTTCATATATAACATTTCTAGTAGGATCAAAATGCTCTTGAAGGGCTTCTAGTAATTTGGATGGATCTTGTTTGTCTGCTGTTGGAATATCAAGGTACTGCTGGAGCAAATGACATTCTTTCCCCATCACTGAGAGAAGTGTTGCAACCCATCCAATCTTTACCATCCAATCCTGTTGGATTATCTTTACCATCCAGTCCTGTTGCAATTTCATAATTCTCCCATTGTGCTTCGAAAAGTATCCACTTACTAAAAATATCACCTGCCATGGCCATGCGCCCTGGACCTGGAATCATGTTGGCTGCCACTGCCGTAATAGCTTCTTCTTCTGCCAGCAATGTGCTTGTTGCCTTTATAAACAGTGCTCCCTGAGCCTTCTTTGTCATCAGAACAAAGCCCCCTACCTCCCAGTCCGCCCCCTAAGGTCCTGTGAGGGCTCTCTCCTAATGTGAACTGGCGGCCACATGCAAGAGGACTTTCTCCTTTGCCGCCCCTCAGTTGTGGACTGACCTGCCAGGCTGAAACACGCCTGCTGACCCCGTTGAAGGTTTTCAAGCAGGCATTAAAGACGCTATTATTCCGGCAGGCCTTCCCTTTTCAGAACTCTTGTTCCTTCTGCTGACTTTTGTATGCTGTTTTTAAGCAGTGTTGTTTTAAGCTGTTTTATTGTTGGATTTTTTTAAAAAAAAAATTTAGTTCAAAGTTGTGTTTAGTATATGTTGTTGTATATACTGTCCATATGTTTTTATGTAAATGGCTTTTAAACTTTGTATATTGTACTTTAATGTTTTAACATTTGTAAACTGCCCAGAGAGCTTCCGCTGTGAGGCGGTATAGAAATAACAACAGCAGCAGCAACAGCAACAAGAGATTCACTTCTGACACCATGTTATAATACTGCTTTCTTAGCTCAGGAAAGACAGAGGCCTAGGTGCTGTGACTAATGCTTTACTGAGAATGAAATAAGATTTGTAGGGCTTTCTTAGGCTCCTCCCTCTTGACCTCTGTACTGGAGTTCAGTTTCTAGTCTCCTTGCAGTTCTTTTCCTGGATATAACTGCTGCCCGTTATAACACCCTGCCTTTTGTGTTTGTTTTTTAGGGGATGAGGGAAGCAGAGGGGCAAGTAGAGAGAATCTAGAGGTAAGATACATTAGTAAGGGGAAATTTGAGTAGGAGCAGTGAATTTTTAGAAGGGCAAATTATTGCGGGGGGGGGGAGGATCTGGGAAGGCAGTGAATCTGCAAAGAGAAAAGTTTTCAGTAGTTGTGGGGGGCTGAAGAGTGCTAGTTAGGTTTTGTAGTTGCATAAAAAACATAAGGCGATCCCAGCTGTGTCAGATGAAAGGCCATCTAGTCCAGGGGTGTTGAACCTCTTTCAACCTGAGAGCCAAATTCCATTCCCAAGACACTCTCTAGGGCTGCATTCCAGTGGTGGATGGAGCCAAAGGCAAAAGGGGCAGAGTCAGAAGTACCCAAAATACCAGCATATTTTGGCTTGAAGTCTTAGGAGAGGAATTTCAACCTTTTAGAACGGGGAGGGGACTGCACAAAACCACTATATGGCCATATGTCTGGGGAAAGGGTGTGTGGCTATCTTGGTGACCCTGGTAGGCTGGGTTTGGCCTCTGGGTGGGTCAGATTTGGCCTCCGGTTCCTCACCACTGATGTAGTCCCGCATTTTGTTTCTAGCAGCAGCCAATTAGATCTGCCTGTCTGGAAGCTCCCAAGCACGGCCTGAAAAGTGATGGATTTCCTCCATTGTTTGCCCCTAGCAGGTGGTATTCAGAGCTATATTGCCTTTGAATATGGAAGTTCCATTTAACAACCAGAGCTGATAGGAAGGCTTCCATGGGCTTAGTTGGGATGGGGAAGACAAGAGGAGTTTTACATCACTGGAGTCCAGGGAAGGAGTGGGAATGGTTTGGGTGGGACATGGCAGCCAAATGTTTGCAGGTCTGAGGCACTACTGCTGGTTTCCCAAGCTGGTGGATCAGACTGCAGCTGACAGGCAGGTGGATAAGTTGGGGAGATCTAGGGGTGGCTCCAACGTGTATTGGCTTTTCAGCCCCCAATACCAGTTCCTTGCCAAAATGCTGCTTTCCTAGTTAAATTTGCGGAAGAACAGCTAGCTGGCATCCCTAGCTGGTTTCCAAACAAGCAATCTGTATGAATATTCTACAGCCTTTCTTCCTCCCTTCATTTTAAAATTATAAATATAGAGAAAAATACAAGCCAATGATCCATTAAATAAATATCATTAAATCTCAATTACAAATCCACTACTAAATCAAAGAGAACAATGCATATGGGCAAATGTCATCATTAAATTTATCATTCTAAAACATAATAAGTCATCCACTTCCTGATGAATTGAGCATTCTACATTTGTGTCTGTCATGCATGTATATAGTACATAAATTCCGTTACTAGTGCCACATCCCAGATCCTATGAAACTAGTCAGCTGATGTGGGAATGGGGAGTGGATATTCTTCCAATCCAAATCTATAGAAATTTTTGCAGTTTTAATAAATTAATCACCAATTCTAAATCCATACCCCCCCATCTCTTCAGACAGTTCAAAAGGATTCTAATAGGGTCTCCTGGAATCTGATATCTGGTTATTTGTTCAATATAAATGTGCCAGGATCTATCTATCTATCTATCTATCTATCTATCTATCTATCTATCTATCTACCTTCCTTCCTTCCTTCCTTCCTTCCTTCCTTCCTAATTTAACACTATAACAGATTACAGCTAATCTTTCAACATAATTTTTTTGAAAGCCATCACTTGCTTTACGAAACAAAAACCTTGCGATGTTGGACTCTGGCAGGCCTCTCTGGGGCGGGAGTTCCATAATACTGAGGACTGACTGGACCATGACATGTTCCATGCCCTAGTAGCAGAGTGGCTTTTAACCTGTGTTTCAGCATGGAACTATTAAATAAATTAAAACCTTTTAAATACATTTTAGTAAATGTATCCTTCTGGCTCTCCATTTGGCTTAAGAAAAGAGGCTCTGACATTTCCTTGCCTTCAGCCTACTGGTAATCACACAATTGGCTTTGGGTGTTGCAATTTTCTTAGACACGTACATGCTTATTGTTACTGTTTTTCCCTGGGTTTTTTTTGGTCAAAGAACTGTTAAAAGCAATTCTAGGAAATGGATAAACCAGAGTGATCTAAAATCCTAGTTCTAATCAAGTAAACATTTCAGATTACCTGATAAGACTATTATGTTTTTATCTTGTTCCGTACTTGGTCTCTACCTGACAATGCAACAGCTATTATCATAGATTCTAAGCTCTTCCTCCAAGTAAATTTGGGCACTTCCCTTTGGACCAGCTGACTGAGGGCATTTGAGAGCAAAGACACAAAATGTCTTATTCCCTATTTCCCTTTCTAATGCTTGTGTTCAGAACTTTTTTGGAAATCCGTTAGGGCAGAACATACCTATTTTGAATTCATTTAAATGGATGAGCAAATTTAGTGCCTATAAGCAGTGAAGGATGGACTATACAGGGTAAGGTATATCTAAAATAATATTGATAAATAAATACATTAATGTGTTAAAAATGGATGTGGGAAGGAAAGGAAAGCTCTCTGTTGGAATTATGGCAAGTCTTCAGATTTTGGAGTAGGGTTAACTATGAGAAACAACAACCAGACAACAATTCTGATAACATTATTTGATTAATATGAGATTATGTGAAATTTTCATCAAGCCAGAGGAAGTAATTAAGTAACATGTGTGATTAAGCTTGTTCCAGCTCTCATAATGAATATCAAGTATTTCTGTTAAACCAGTTTAGCAGAGCTAATACTTGGGCTGCAAAATACTACAATGTAAGAACATCAGAACATGAGAGCCAGCGTGGTGAAGAGGTGAGAGTGTTGGACTGGGAGCTGGGAGATTTGGGTTCTAGTCCCCACTTGGCCATGGAAGCTCACTGGGTGGCTTTGGGCCCGTCACAGACTCTCAGCCCAGCCTACCTCACAGGGTTGTTGTTGTGAGGATAAAACAGAGAGGAGGAGGATAATCTAAGCTGCCTTGGGTTCCTTGCAAGAGGAAAAAAGGTGGAATATAAATGCAATAAATAAATAAATAATCAGAACAGCCATGCTGGAACAGTCCAGAGACCTATGTAGTCCAGCATTCTGTTCCCACCTTGACAAACTGGATGCCTATGAGAAGTCTGCAAGCAGGACATGCATGCAATAGCATCCGCCCACTCATGCTCCCCAGCAAATGGTATACAGAGGCATATTGCCTGTGATACTGGAGGTAATATATACCCGTTATGACTAGCAGCCATTGATAGCCTTAACCTCCATGAATTTGTCTAATCCCCTTTTAAAGCCATTGAAGTCGGAGGCCATGACTACATCTTGTGGCTATATAGTATTTGGTAATGCCATTTCACCTTGTAAGGGTTTCATTTGTATGATATGTTGCTTAACTTGGGAAAGTTTGGTTTTTCCATACTAACATATTCATTAGAGACAGCACCTGATGAAACTTTGCCTAATTGCACATTGATAGGAAGAGCAGTGACAAATTTGGAATTATTCTGAAATAACAACTGCAAGTCCCAAAACTATAGCTTTAAGGTCATCATCAGCAACTTGAATTACGCCTGGAAACAAATTGTTACCAGTGCAGCCCTTGCAGGACAAGTGTAAGATGACCCCATAAGCAACCGCCCATCAGCATCCTTGCTATTGCATTCTGGACCAACTTCACTTTTTGAAGACTCTTCAAAGGGAGCCCCATCTAGCGAGCACTGCAGTAGTCCGATCTGGATGTCACTAAGGCATGTGTCACTGTGGGCAGGTCTCACCTCTGGAATGGGCACAGTTGGTACAGCACCCTAACTGGGCAAAGGCATTCCTTGCTACACCTGGCTTTGCGGTGGAGGGGGTGAAGTTTAACTTTTCCCCTGCCAGCCACTCTCCCCATGAAATGATTCTCCAACTGCATTTCTTCCCATAAGTTTCCAGATCAGCGTTTGCAAGGTAAACACAGTTCTGGAGCACAGTGTAACATGTAGCTTTTCCCCTTGTCCTCCCCATATTGTCACCTCAAGTCAGCTGTTTTATCTTGAAAAGGGCAAAATCTCAGCCAGCATTTTCAGATTGATAATATTTGTCTCTGTATTTCTGGCTTTCCCAGGAAGGGCACAAACTCGTGCTCTCCCTTTCCTTCATTCAGAGCATGACCTGAATGCTGACAAATCTTATTATCTCTTATTTCATCACCTTAAATAAAGATGATGACATATCAGGTTTTTGACGATTGAAAGAAAACAGAAAAATTGTGGGTTTTTTCCGAGTATAATGTGCATTTACAGAAAAGTGTAGGTTCATATTTATAGCTTTGTATTGGTAGTTCTCTAACAGCTTAGAGTGCCGTTCTCCTCCACATATCTATTCAGATATAAGCCCCATTGAGTTCAGTTAGACTTACAGCAGTGTCAATAGGAGTATTGCTATAATCTCAGGCCCATGGGCCAAATCCGGCCCTCCAAGGGTCTCCAAATGGCCATTCCCCCTTCCCTCAACCATTTCGTGGTTTCCTGGCACTTCCCCCACCCCACCCCAATTCTAAAAGGTTGGGTGATTCCCAAGGCTTAGTAATGGCAGAAAGTGGCAGAAAGTAATAATAATGGCAGAAAGTGCTTTAAATTAAAATATGCTGGTATTCTTGCTATTTTTGGCCTCACCTCTTTCCCTTTCAACCCCACCCACCACTGGAATATGGCCCCTTGAGAGCATCTTCAAAATTTAATTCGGCCCTCAGACTGAAAGAGGTTTAGCATTCCTGGTCTATAGGACTACAGCCTTAACTGTGCAACTGCTCCCCCTGAGGTAGTGGAAGGAATGCGTAATTATTCTAATAGTGACATAAACAGATTTAACCTAGGGTAAATGTTACCCTGGGGATAGAGCTTTATTTTTAGTTGTGCCATTATAAAATTGCGACTGAAATCGTATCGGTGGAAAGTGCAGGATGATCTTCTACCATCTAATGATAGGACTTTGCGTATGGGAGTCACAGGCTCTTCCAACTATTTGATAATGGTACGCCATTATTAGTTTCTATGGACTCTGTAGCTAGTGCATCATATAACATTAATCTCAAGCTTTACTGATGTGAGAGCTACACATTTCCCACATTCTATTCTCTTTCTTACAAGGAACCTGTTGTGTTCTGATTAGCACTAGAGATGCATCCAAATAATTGTTAATATTTTGAAGGAAGATCATCCATTGTTTCTCTTTTTCACTAATCTTTCGCTAAGTGTGCATATCACATCCTGTATTTCATCTTGCAAAGTGCAGACCATACCCTTTCAAAATCTTTCACCATGGCCAGAAACATATTTGTACCTTCCCCGCTCCCATCTATTTTAGTGGGGGAGGTTATAATCGAGCCTGAAGAAGAGTTCTGTAGAACTCAAAAGCTTGCTCATTAATTTGTGAAAGTTTAGATGGTTGTAATAAATGTATTATGCTACTGTTACTTTTGTATTTCCTTGGCTACCTTTCTTGGAAGTTTGCTTACCTCCCCCAGCCCCAAATATTGAGTGGGTCTAAGAGTGCTTTCTCATGTGAGGATCAAATGGACTTTTCTTTAATGGAAATGTGGAGCCTATTTTGTCTTTGGCTGCAGTGTATGTTTGTTCTCTGTTCTGTATTCTGTTGCACATTAACCATACCTGTATGTGCCACACACAACCAGTGAAAGAAAAGCTTAATGACACTTTTTAGCTGAATTGGTGAAATGCTCTAACCGTCCTTCCCAGTGATAGTTTGAATAAATTTAGGTCCCTTACCTAACTTCATTAGGCTAAAAGAATGTTCAGATTTTTAAAATGGCAAAGAGTCATGTGGCACCATAAAGACTAGCACATTTATTGGGGAATGGCTTTCACTGACTAGACCCTATTTCATTAGCTGCATTTCCATGGTTTTGTAATGGTTTTTAGGATCTTGAGGTACCATTTCTCTCATCCTGGAAGATAAGCATATTCTACTGTGAATACTTCTTCTCATTGTCAATACTTTTCTGGGGTCATTCAGATTTAATTATTCAGTGAAGTCTCCATGCCCAGATAATAGAAGTTTAGCTAACCCTCTCCCTTCACCACTCCTCCCTTCTTTGTCCCTTTTGGTTAAGGAAAAGGGTGGGTGGCTGGGTGGAAACCCACGTTTCTGTTTTGGCACCTGGTGCCTATCAGGAAACGTTAAGATCATAAACTTCAGAGGCTTTGCACAGACGTGGAGGGTCTGTAAGTGCTAAGAGATGACTTGATAGCAACTCTTTCTTTATTTGTAGCCTAGAAAGAGAGTTTAAGTTCACAAGCATAAACAGGAAAACCTTACATCACGTGTGTATGTGTGTGAGTGTAGGGGAGGAGTCTCTGTCTCTGCACACCACTCACAGCTCTTTGTGGTCATGAATTGACTGCAGAGTGTGAGCGGTGTCTTAGTGTGCGTTGGAGAAGTGCGTGTGAGAGGACTGTTAAAGCCATTTCCAGCACCCATCATGCTCCTTCGATGTACCGAAGAGAAATCTAAGGATGAAATTGCTTTGGAGAGCTAAAATGGTAAGGAAAGCCTCCTTGCTTTTCGCAAAGGCTTCTCTTAGGCAGAGAATTCCTCTTCCAGGGGGACTGGATTGACTTTCATGAGGGGAAACCGACCAGTATACATTTCCTCCCCTCTCCCATGCTGATCCTGCAGGGGAGAATTCTTAAAGATTTTGTAAAATGTTAACTGCTATAACTATTTACTGTGAAGTGCTATTTTTAATATGATGCTTATCAGCAGACTAGTTTACTTTTCTATGACATGAACTTGGTGTGGGAAAGAAAGGCATGCGGGGGTTGTGGGAGGGGGGAACAGTTAAGAAAAGGAAGCTAGCTGGATAAACTTTGGGATAAACTGTGAATACTTCCTTCCATGATCTATCACAATGGGTTGTTTTTAATGAATATTCATTTCTTTAAATACCATCCAGGGGCTTGTTGCAGAACAGATTTCAAATAAAGTTGTTTCAAATAAGAGATGTTATGATAGTTTTTCCTCCCTCAGATTTCTGACATGTGCAACTTTTTAAACACTTTGATGGGCATCTGTAAGACATACTTGATACTAATGCTTTCCTTTCATGTCCCGAAAAAAAGTTTTAGAAAGCAAACAAACTCTGACATCATGTCCGATAATTATTTCAGAAGAAGTGGAGATCTACTGTAATTTAAATGCCTGTTAGTTATCTGTCTGCCAAAGTAATAGGTCATTTAAAAAGTGTAGCTGTTTCTGCAGTAGAAATAGTGATGATAATACTTGTGGATAAGTAGGGAGTATTTCCTTAGGAAAAAGACATTGTAAAACTATTTGAAATATGTGCAAGTCCTAGTGGGGGGGGGGAATCTAAATGGAAACGCACAGTATCCTGATAACATAGACAAGGGCAGCATGCCAAGTGTATCCCAGCTTTGCTTCCATTGAAAAGTATCTCGTCTTGCACTGCGATTGTTGTATTTACATGTACCAGTCGTGTTGTGCAGTGAGCCTTCTACACCAAGCTGTACAGCAGCTGGCCTAGATTTATTCTTGGAAGGAAAGTAACTGTTGTTGTGGATGTTCAAAACCCAAGCATTTCTTCTTCTCCCTTGGCAGAGCTCAATTCAGGACTGGGGTGAAGAGGTAGAGGAAGGAGCAGTTTACCATGTCACCCTCAAAAGAGTACAGATCCAGCAGGCTGCTAATAAAGGCGCAAGATGGCTAGGGGTGAGTACAAATTTCTCTTTGGCATCTTATAAAATGCTTCGTGGACTTTGGAGTCCTAGTCGAAAGAGCTGAATTCCAAGTGAGCTGCTATACTCCAAGCAGTGCCAAGGCCTGCTTTTTACATTAAAATGCTTGTGGGTCGCTCTCCTTTTTCTTTTCTTTTCTTTTCTTTTCTTTTCTTCTTGGTTCTTCATCTCTTGCACGAGACACTAAACTTAAGGAGTTAGGCCAGCTGTAGTTTCAATGCAGGGTTATTGTTTTTCAAATGCCAAGGTTTTAGCGCATGTAGGGATTTAAACTTTGGCAACGTTTATGTGTCTTTTTAGTGATGAGGGATCCATAACTTAGTATTAGCAGAAAGTCCCAGGTCCAAACCCTAGTATATTCAGTGAAAGGATCACTGTTAGCAGGGCTGGGAAAGACCTGTGTCTGGGATTTTGGAGAGTTGCTGTCAATCCAGGTAGACTGTTCTGAACTAGGTGGATCATGTGCCAGGTATATATAAGTGTTCTATTTGTTTTGGACTGGATTGGATCCTGTTTTCCTCCCAGTAATGGTTTGCGGGCACATTGATAATGTTAAACAGGTCTCAGCCTGGCTGGGATGCGATGGGAAACTTCCAGGGAGCTTCACGTAAGGTGCTCTGAGCCTTTCTGAAAGAAGAGCAGATGTATGTGTATCTTCATCTGTTCTTTCTGCAAAGCCCTGCAAAGTTGGGCCTTTTTTTTAACTTTGTGCTCGCTGTTATACAGCTCATGTGCTTCCTTAAACGCATAGAAACGCACGATTAGTACCACGTTGTACTAAGCCGTATTAACCCTGTACAGGACTAGGTCAGGTGCTTATATTGACTGTTAGCAGTTCCACTGGTTGCAGTGAGTTAGACAATAAATAAACAGGGCAATATGCTTTATAATTGGGTCAACTTCTTTTTGGTATAAAGTTCCGCCATGGTACAATGAAGTCTTCCTTTGTTCTGACTCAGAATTCTAATGAATTCAGAATTAAGGTGGCAGTCTTAAGCACACTTACAAGGAAATAAGTGACATTGAACACAGTGGAATTTGCTTCTGAGTAAATCTGCACCGGATTGCTCTGTAACAGTTCTGAGTAATTCAAGAGCTTCCTGTATCCAACCAAGGCATTTCTCTGATATGGGATCATCTTACTTTCTTAATGTCTGTTACCCTTTGGGATTAACAAAACTGCCACTGCCTGTACTACGCTCTTCAATGACACTGATTTCACTGATTTACAGCAGGCTCCCCCAACCTGGTGACCCCTAGATGTGTTGGACTACAGCTCCCATTATCCCCAGCCAACATGTTGGGGAAGGTGGATTTACTGAAACTAAGAATCTAATCAATAGGATAATTACTCTGAAATGATTGCTACAGACCTATTCAGACTGGGCTCTAATTGAGTAGCGCCTACACCCAGTAGAAGAATGAGATTATATCTGGCAGCCCCTAGTGCTTTCACACCACCCTAAGACTACCAGACATCCACATGTTGGATGTTATGCTCAGATAACAGTGAATAAGCCTTACCCATATGCTAGTTAAACAACAGATTTGAGAGGTTAGTCCTGGGCTCTATGCATGTAGTGCTCTGTTAGAAAGAGGCGTCCAATGCAGGAGAGTTAGTTGGGCCACGGGGTAGGGCAGGCATGATTCCAAATCCCATACAATGAATATTGACTCTCTATAGAGCCATGTCTGAGCAGGGCTTCCATTATGTTTTACTGTGGGATTTGTCTTATTTCCGTAATAGAATCTATAATTGTTTTTATTGTCTTGCATTAGAAAGATTTAGAGGCTTTCTGCACCCATTGCAGGAAAAGGCAGACTATAAATAAATTAATGAAATAAATATTTAATTTCTTGTAAACTGCCTTGAGTGCTGTATAGTATAAGGCCGCTTAGAAAGTCTAAATTTTTTTTTTTAAAAAAAGATCCATTTGTCATTAATATAAAATGCTTCCATGGGGAAGTATAAGAAAATTAACTTGAATTTTTAGTTCTATCTTGCAAGGCATCTTTAAAACAACAACAACAACAACAACAACAAGGATTCTTGTAAGGATTCTTGGAACTCTCTTGAGAATTAAGTTAAATGGAACCCTCATCAGGTGTCATAACATTGTAAAGCAGCGTGGTCAGGTAAATGTAATAAACTTTGCCCTGCATATAGATAGTGCTGCGAGTTTCCCCTTTTTCATATTCTCAAGAAGTACAAAGTGTCCTCAACAGAACAGATGACTTCAAATCTGCTTCCTTTGGGTGGCAGATTTCCCATCTATGCCTCCTGTTTGTAGTTGGGATGGGTGAAAAAAATAATATTTGAATATTTTTCACAGATGGCAGCTTTTGCTGAGGTACAAGGCTACTGAGAGTGGCATTTTATCCTGTAGCTGAGGGTTTTTTTTTAAATGTAGTCAGTGGAGGGAATTTTTGAAGATTGCTTTTGTGTGATTTAATTCTGGGAGTGGTAGAATGTTCAACTACTTACTTAGGAACACAGGAAGCCGCTTTATGCCAAATTGGACCATTGGTCCATCTAGTCCAGTGTTGTCCACACTGATTGGCAGTGACTCTCCAGGGTTTCACGCAGAAGTTTTTCCTTCCCTATCTGGAGATGCTGGGGATCAAAACTGGGACCTTCTACATGCAGAGCAGATGTTCTACCACAGATCTACAGCATCAAGGATCATTCTGGAAAAGCAGCTGAGGCAGAAGGAAATAGCTAATTTACATATTAAATATTGCACAATGTTGATATAATTTGCGTGGACATAGTGGAGAACAAGTCAGCAGTGGTAGAGAAATCTAGTCTTTCCAGTTGATTTTTCTCCAATTTGAAGTGACCAAGACTCTGCCAGAATCAACCGTTCAAAACTGTACTTCAACTTTTTCTGTGTTGGGGGGAAGAGGAAGGGGGCAACCCGCCTTGATAGAGGCTTCCAAATTGCTTCAATCCCATAAACAACTCCCATAGATGTTGATGGAAACCATTCAGTTCTGTGGGAGAAAGAGAGGGTGAGTCGTGAAAAGTATGGTGGGTCATGGTATCTCTGTTCCTTGTATGTATAGTCAGAATGAGTTCAGTTGCATTTCTCCTGCCTTCACAGCAAATGGCTTTCTGGTCTGCATGTGTTCCCTAAAGGAGAGATAGGAGCTCAGCATGACTATGGGAGGGGCTATAACTTAATGGGAGGGGCCGTAGCCCAGTGGTAGAGCACATGCTTGGCATGCAGACAGTCCCGTGTTCAATCCCCAGCATCTCCCGAGAGGGCTAGGAAGGAATCCTGCCTGAAACCCTGGAGAGCCGCTGCCAATTAGTGTCGACAGTATTGGGCTAGATGAGCCAATGTGACTCAGTATAAGGCAGCTTCCTATGCTCCTATGACTAAGTGACACACTAGTAAACTGGAGTACATATTGTTTATTGGATATCCCATGCAGCAGTAGCAGCATTGCTCCTACTGGGGGCCTCTATGTAGCACACTGGTTCTAAACAGAGATGTATTTGCTAGAGTGGGCTCTATTTCATGTAATTGAGTGACAGAATTGGAACCATGACAGAAATGGAAGCCCCAGTTGGCTTTTATGTATCTATGATTTTGCTTTGTTAAGAAGAAACACTTCACTTTCCTTGTTTCCCCAAAGATCTGCAAGGCCTGAACAGAAAACAGACAGAATGCCAGCTTTGAGATTTCTTGTTTTATTTTGGAACCACTTTAGCAATCGAAGTGATGGTCTTGTAATTAAAATGAAATTAAAAACATGCTAAGGTGGGGGGAGATTCAATTTTCCAAGACCTTGAAGAGTGCAAGGTACTTCATGGATGCAGAAAGGTAGTCTGTGAAAAGAGACTGATTTTGTTGAAAGCATTCCAATACTGAGGGAAGCACAAAGGGAAGCCAGGGGCCATCACACATTGGACTAAGGTGATGGGAACAGACTGGGGCTAAGGGTATTCTCTCTCTCTCTCTCCCTCCCAGAGCTTTGCTTCACACTAGTACCACCTTGCCCTGGGCTGGAGGAGCAAAGAGATTAGCAAGCATGTGCACACACAAGCAGATCTTCCAGCAGCAACACAGCATGCCAGATTCCACCAATCCCTGATGAGGTGGAACTGGGAGACAATGAAGCATAAACATCAGGGCTTGGCTTGGCTTGGCTTTGGGGAAAGCAGGGAGAGGTAGTGGCAGTAATGGAGGGAACAAGAAGAGTTCCATGTCAGGATGGTGCTGAGGGGGAGATGGAAATGAGGAAGGGAAGCAAGGTTTGCTGAGGCAGTAGCTGCTTCTAGGAGAACATCTGCCACCTGAAGTAGTCCACTTCATGGTAGGGCTACCCCTGCTATCTACAGAAAATTCATCTCCTTCTCTCCCACAGTTAGCTTTAATAGGAGCAACACAAGTTCAAGATGATAACCAGTGCAGGCTACAGGTTTTTTAGGGGCCCTAGGCAAGACGCCCTCAATGGGCCCCCTTCCTGAGTGAATCTACCTTTTCAGTGGCTAGCTGCTCTTGCTCCTCATCCTCTTTCCCATCATTGCTATCGCTTGCTTGACAAGCAGAGGGCCAGGGAGCAGGTAGGCAGGGGCATCTACAGCTCATATTTCTTACCACCACCATCGTTTGGAACAGAGCAAGAGGCAGGTGAGCAGGCAGGCTGCAATGGTGAAGAAGAGGAGGAGCGTGTCCAGGGGGCTTTTGTCAGTGGGCCCCTGCTGGTGTGTGAGCCCTTGGCAGGTGCCCAACCATGCCAACTCTTGATGATGATGAATGCATCAGCAACAGATGGTCTCTGGGCTAAATCCAGCTCTGGGAAAGGTCAGAAGCGTGGTGACTTTGACCATGGGTCTCTCCAGCAGTTCACTTTGGGGGGAGACGGGGAGTAGTAGTGAAGGCCCACCATTGTCTAGACCCTTCTCCAAGCAGCCTCCCACTAAAACAAGTTGCTTGTTAGTGTTGCTTGCTAAGGATTACTGTTGGTTTGGACAACTAATTTAACATGTACACACTGTCAGCAGTTCTCACTTAAAAATGGGAACTGTCACTTTCGACACAGGTCAGCAGGGGAATATTTTTCTGTGCTTTGGTGTTTGTTCTTTGAAATGTTTCACTTTTTAGCTGTCCAGAAACTGCTGGACCCAGTAAAGAACTGCTATTAGCTGATTATTCTGTGACGTTTAGAGTTGTCTGTCTTTTTTCAATGCATATGCAGAATAGCTAGGGCAATTAGCTCTGATGGACTGATCTCTATTGATATAGCTGTGTGCAGATTGGGACCACAGTCCCCTGCTCTTATTTTAGAATTAAAAAGAAAAAAATTTCTTTAAAGTAATGTGTAGTTTGGCCCTGAGCGAGACGGTGATGCATTGACTCTAGTGGACGTGCATGCCAATGTGTGCACACATGCACAAAATACCAGTGTGCTGGTCCTTTTCTGTTTTCCCCACAAGAGCCTACCCAGATTGTATACGTTGCTGAATGTTTTTGCGTTAAGAGCATTCTATAATAAATCCTGCTAGATCTGTTTTGAGATTAAACAGTTTTATAAAAAGGAAACTGGTTGTCAGTTTATTAACATACCCTTGCTTCTAAAGCCTGGATGATCTGCTTTAAAGTAAATGATGCACGATACAAGAGTAGAAGAAGAGCCGCCCCTTCAGTAATAGGGAGGGGGGCATTGGCCTTTTTTGTGAGGACAGGAGTGTTTACAAATATACACGTGTCCCTATTTTCATCTCTGAAAAAATACTGGAGACTGTGCTTCCCACCGCAGCCCCTTATGGCCCTCTTCCAGTGCTCATGGGGCTCTTTGGATCCTAGCCAATGGGAATAAGAACCAGATTTGCCGCTTGGTAACTTGGTGTGCATGTGTTTGTTTTCCAAGACTTCCTGGACATACCATTTTTTTAAGAAAACCCTGTCAAGAGTTGACTCAGCCTTGCTTTGTGCTGAGACAGGCAAATTCACTTTCTTGCAGTTTGATTTGACAACTGGTAACTGGCAGCTTCCCGTTGTGGCTCTAAGAACTAAGTTTCTTGGAATGGATGTTAAATGTGCTGTGCCATTTCTCCTGGACAAGGGGGAAATCCGTGCTTGTTTCATTCTTTGTGTATGGTCTCGTCAGTTTCCATACGAAAGCTGCCAGGTATAAAAGCAGAATATCTTTGCCACGTCAGCAATAGTTTAATCCACCAAAATAATTTTATGTGAGCTTTGCTGAGGGGAGAACTAGTGAAAAGGCAGTCAAATTACATGGGTGGGAAGAAAGGAAGGCTCGGTAAGGGACCATCTTGTTCCATCCCTTACACTCCATTCTTTCCTTTACTTAACCCCTCTTCAGCTTTCTTATCCCCCACTCCCTTGACAAGACTGAAGTTGGTCAGTAGTTCCCAGATGCTGCTCATTTGGCTGTTTTGAACTTTTGTAGGATTAAGGAATAAAGAACTGGGAAGCAACCATAGCCTCACTGTGTACTGTGAAGTTCCCCTACCTTTCTTTCTCTTCCCTCCAATGTCACTTTAGTGTTCAGTTTCTCATTTCACTCCCCACAAATCCCATTGAGGTTGGCTCTCCACTACCACAAAAACTCTTCAGTGGGGCTGTTCACACAACATGCTAACCATGCTCAGTTGTTGAGTGTGGGTTGTGGTTGAACCGTGGGTTGTTTGTTGAACCGTGGGTTAGCCTGTTGTCCAAACTCAGGGCATTTTCCATAGGGTGGCTTGTTAACCACCCTGAACAACCCAACAACAAACCTTGGATTCTCAAGGTGGCTTATTCAAGAAAAATAAGCCACACTGCTTGGTTAACAAGCCACCCTGTGGAAAATGTCCTGGGTTCAGACAACATACATAACAAATTACCCATGATTCAACAACCCACACTCAACTACTGAGTGTGGGCTAGTGTGTTGGGCAAACCCAGTCTCTCTCTCTTTCTCCCACCCCACAAATGCAATTCTTTAGTTTTCCCCATAGTAATGAATGGCAGTCACCCAGTTATGTAGGAGAAAATAAAACGATGTACTCAACACTGTGGCGGGGTCAAGATGTGTTTTTTGCCTTTGGCAATCTCAGGGCTTAAAGCCTTGAGCCTGTTGCTATCTGCATAGCCCCTGTTTCTTGGTCACATTAGCATGTGACGGAATGTTTGGGATTGGCTTTTTCCAGAGCACCATGCTCCATTTTATTCATGGCAGAGCATGTCCACTAAGTATTGAACAGTTTGTAATTGTGAGCTGTTTTGTCCCTGGGGCAAGCAAACACATATTTGTAGTGTAATGGCCATGTATGAATTTGACCTTTTTTTGTCTTTCCGCTCTTGGATATATATGTTTTCTTTGTTCAACATGATTCCCCGCCTTCAGAAAGCATCCATAGAGATCTGTCCCAGTGGTCTCATTAAGGCAAAATGGTCTGTGAAAAGTTCATAGAGAACTATGTTAACCACTTTTGCATCCCTAGAACTGAAGCAAATCCCTCCCGCCAAATGCTTATAAGACTCCTTAGCTGAGGTCATGTAACTGTAAAGCCTGCCAAAAGCAAAAATGCTTGCAAGTTATAGCATTTCCCCCTCTCCCCCAATAAATGAGTTGATGAATAAATGCCAAATTCCTGAGCTGTTGTTTTAGCCACAAACGGTGTTCTTGATTTTACTCTTTATAAGCTCTCCCCCCACCCCAAGACTTTTTTTATTGCTTGTTGTATAATCTCTTCATATTTAATATTGCTGAAGTTTATGGTTCTCTTTCTGGAAATATAAACTGATATAGAACTCATTTTCTCCCATTGTATAAATGATTGGTAACTTCGAAGAGAAAAACTCCAGGGGGTGCTTCCAGACTTTTATGGCTCCGTTACCCTGCCTCATCCACAGGATTTTATGGGAGGTCCAGACATAGTCTTCAATCCATAACCCCTCCGTGGTTTTCCACCACTTCTTACCACAGAAAAGAAAGAAAAGATAGAATAGCTGTGCAGTGACTTTTAATTAGCAGTGCTAGGAATTCTCCATATGGAAGTATCCCAGTCCATATCATGTGAGGGCAAACTAATTTATGGTAGCAGTATTTTTTAAAGGGTTGCCTTAGTTTTTCATGAATAAGGTTGGTGACAGGCTGCCTAATATGACCATCCAAATCAATTGTAAATGGGTATTCTTCTTAATCCAATTTATTGTGCAACATTTTTAAAAATGTATTTTGGAAAAGGATCTGAACTGTTTTATTTTTAGGCGCATCTAATTTTTTTCACCAGATGGTTCTTTCCAATAAGTTTTTCTCCTTTGGGACCGATCTGATGCAAGCCCTTCTTTAATGTGTTTGTGTTGTGGTCCATATTTTCAAACATGGTCCTCTTTTGGGGCACAATCTAGACCTTCTCTGAGCGGGCCAGAAAGTGCATATGCACAATTTTGCACAGATCCTCTGCTAGTAGACCACAGTGGGAGAGGGAGAAAGTGTTGTAGTTATTAGGAGTCTGGTTATTAGGAGTTATTAGAATTTGCCAAGCCGTGTTCTTGGGGGGTAGGGGTGGGATGTGAGGAAAGTGGGAACTGAGTAGATCAGTGTGCCATGGCTACCAAAATCAAGTAGCTAGTACATGCTTGTAGGACCCAGGAGGCCACTATGCAGCCTGCTCCCTTCCAGTTCCTTCCTACCTCCCAAGAAGGAGTCTGGTGAATCTATGGCTGGGTTCACACAACATGACAAGCCAGAGTATCGATTGAGTTTGGGTTGTTCTTGAACCATGGGTTGTTGTTGAATTGGGGGTTGTTATGTTGTGTGAACCCAGCTATGTTAACAAACCATTGTTGGTTAACCACAAACAACCCACAAAAAGAAGCCATTGTTTGTTACTGGGTTGTGAACTGTTGGTTGGTTGTGATTTGTTAGTGTGGCTGGGTACACACAACAACCTGTGTTTCAACAACAACCCACCAGTTCAATGACAATCCATACTCTGGCTTGTCGTGTTGTGTGAACTAGGTTAACGACTTGTAGTAAGGCTTGCACCATACCTGCTCCTCTGGCACTAGCTGCCTCCATGGCATGCCCTGTCTCCAGCTAAGCCCTGTCCAGATCTTCTGTATGGGTCAAGCAGACCGGTTGGAGGTTCTTCAGGATCCCAGCAAATGCCCAACCTCTGGGACCTTTCTACCCTAGGGGAGAAAGAAAATTGAATGCTGAAGATTTCAAATCTCAGTTTTCCAAAGGTTTCCGTTTATTCCCCTATTACTCCCTCTTCCTCCATACAGATCTTTTCTGTAATCTTCTAATTCCCCACCATTTACCGCTTAGCCCCCTTTTTAATCACCATTTACACTTTACTTTATTTCTCTTGCACCCTTTACACTTCACACTCCAATCCTTAGCAAAATCAAACTGGATTTATGGTTTTTTTATATTTAAAGACTTCAGCAATATCATATTCAACCATTGCCATATTTGGTTAGGAGATTATTTTTCTTCTGAGAAACTTGATTTTTTCCCCATTTTGGATTATGTATAATTGCCTCATATATGGAATATTGAAAATATGACAACATGTTTGGCTGTGGAGTACAGCTGCAGTCACAAAAATTGGCAGCAAGGTTGTATTGCATAATTCTGTTCGAAAATCATAACAAAACATGAGTTAAAATTTTCACTTCAGGTTGTAGTGTTCCATATTCAAGGCCCACACGTACACTCTTGAAAGTGACATCCCTCTTGAGGTTCTAACAAAAATATATCCTGGGAGAGGCTGGTGGAAAAGACTGTTTAACCCTTAGATGAGATTGTTAGCTTTCAGTCTATTTAGTTTCTTGAAAATGGATCAGGAATGGAGGTTAGCAGCACAATCTTATACATTTGAACTCAGAGTTCAATGGAACTTACTTCCAGGTAAGTGGGTATAGGATTGCAGCCTAGATCTATAAAAAATTAATAAATGAAACATTCAAGAAAGCAAGCGGACAAAGAATGTGGCAGATAATATTGCTGGAAATGTAATGTTATTGTGAAAACTCAGTGATGGCCTTTCATTCCTGCATTCTGTTTTGATTTTGTTTTCCTAGTAAAATGACTAGTGGGAACAAATTGAGAATCATATTCCTTTTGTTTAGATTTATAACAGGCTTGTAAGCAGACACTTAGGGCACAATCCTATGCATGGTTAGGCAGAAAAAAGCCCAATAACTGCCAACACGACCCAGCCAGGATGGCTGGCTAGGGCTTGGTGGCAATTGTAAGACTTTTTTCTGCCTAAACATGCATAGGATTGCACCCTTCATTGGTTTCCCATGATCAGACAGGGTGGCTATACAAAAATTGGGGTGCCCCCACTTTAGACCACAAATTACTACATAAAAAAAGCTATGCTGGATCAGACCAAGGGTCCATCTAGTCCAGTATTCTGTTCACACAGTAGCCAAACAGCTGTCGACCAGGAACCCACAAGCAGGGCACAAGTGGAACACCACCCTCCCAGCCATGTTCCCCAGCAACTGGTGTACATAGGCTCAGTGCCTCTGGTACTGGACGTAGCACATACCCATCAAGACTAGTAGCCACTGATAGTCTTCTCTTGCAGGAATTTGTCTAACCCTGTTTTAAATCCATCCAAATTGGTGGCTATCCCTACATCCTGTGGTAGCGAATTCCATAGTTTAACCATGCGCTGTGTGAAGAAGTCTTTCCTTTTATCTTTCCTGAATCTCCCACCAATCAGCTTCATGGGTTGACCCTGCAGTCTAGTATTTTGGGAGATGGATACTAACATGGGGTAGGGCTGTGTGTGTGTGTGAGAGAGAGAGAGAGAGAGTGTGTGTTAGTCAGGCCAGTAAAACATTTTGTGGGCTCTTAACCTTTGGGACCTATTTGTAAGGCACACCCTTTTCCCAAGGCTTTGGGCTAGGGTAGCCTTCCCCAACCTGGTGCCTTACAGATGTGTTAGACTACAACTGCCACAATCCCCTGGCTGTCATAGCTGATGAATAGAATTTGTTCTGCACTAGGCTAAGATCGTGAATGGAGCAGGAGTCAACCAGAGCAGAAGCAGATGTCAGAGGGCAGGCAGCATAGTTCTGGGGTCTATCTGCATGGGAGGTTTTCTCAAATGCTGCTGTGGCTTAAAGTCACTAGGGGCACATGATGTCATGGACAATCTGCAGCCAACCAGCTGCATCCCTTCTGAAAAGCCGCATTTTCTGAAAGTCCTTTTAGCCTGAATTTTTTACTTAAAGCGGCTCTCAGGTGGTTCCCTGCAATATGCCCAGTCCCTCCGTGTTAAATCCTGGGTGTGCCTCTGTGACCTGGCTGTGACCTGGCAGTGAGGTGGTCAAGGGGCTCCTCCCTGCCCATTCCTCCCTCCCCCTCATTTGCAGTAGGGCTGCTTTCACACTAAGTACCCTCCTTTTCCCATTCATTATATCAGTAGCCCTGTTCCATTCGCAAAAGTAGCCAGTTTATATGTAGTGCACAATAAAGAATACACTGAGCAGAAGGGGCAGCCGGCCGCTGTTTTGCAGTCGCGCAGTACATCTGCAAACTCGCAGTCGCTTGAAACACCTCCAACTAAGGAATACACAGAGGGGGAGGAGAAAGTGGAGCCAGCTGCTATTTCGCAGTGGTGATACAGCTGCAACTTCACAGTTGGCAATACACCTACAGCTAAGGAATACACCGACATGAAGGAGAAAGGGCGGCCAGTACAGCAAGGGAGCATGGACAGGGCTGGGAACAAGCCTCCCCAATCACGGAATCACACTGGGTCACCCCTTCAGAGTAATGCAGCAATTTGCTTTTTCCATTCACAAATAGCAGCCTCCGGTTCATTCATATCTCCCCTTCAGAAGAGCCCCCTGTGTGTGATTTTCCTGTGTGTTAGTCTGGAGGAGGAGGAGGCTTAGTTCCAGTCAGGGAAGTGGAGGCAGCAGCAGCAGTAGCCCCCACTGCGAACTCCAGAGCGCTAGCAGAGGGAGGCAATTCTACCCCTTTCCCTCTGTGCAGGACCTCCTGACTGACTGCCCTTGGGTCTGTCACTGGGTTTCAGTATTGGTGGTTCACAGTTGGTGGATGCAAGGGGGAGAGGTGTAGGGTAAACTATCCAACATTACTCATCTGTTCCATTAAACTTCCCTGAACAGTGGAGCATAGAGCGGGGCTAGAGCACACCTCTCTCATTGGCTGAGCAGCATCTATGGGGTTGATAACATTCACTTCTACTAGTGGGACTCCACCCATCTACACAAAATAAGGTGGATTAAAGTGCAGTTTGACCTGTGAAACGCAGGTTTTATGGTAGTGTTTACTCTGCATTTTTTGCTTCATGTGCTCCTGACGGACCAAAGCCAGTGTCATGAAAATTCACATTAAACATGAAAGCGCTTCATATTTGTTGCCATGTAGATCTGGCCCTGGTACCAGGGCATGGTTAGGTTCTGCAGTATCTAGGAGAGTTCCCAAAGAAGACCGTTGTTACTCAAACCATGAACAGACTTCAACAGCGAACCAGGCCAAGCTCCACCGCTCAGTTAAAAGTGAGAAAGAGTTTAATAGAGCAGAGCAGAGCCTTGAAGCTGTGCATTCTGGCATCATTGGCACCACACGCACTTCCTGTCATGAGTACACTGGAGAGTGTGTACAGGCCTGGGTGACTGGCTGAGGAGGCAGTGTTATGGATATCAGGTCTTCACTTGAAGAGCTTGAGCCCCTCTGAAGGTTTGAGGCCTACAGAGCCAAAGGGGAAAAAAGGTCAGGCTTAGAGGCCTGGAGTTTTCTGTTGGGAGGGGTAACCCTGAGAGGAGTAGTTTCATTTCTCCAGTTGAGTTTCTATTTAAATTCCCCTGGTAAGTTTAATTTCTTCAGGTTTGAAGCACTACTTTTGGTTTTGGAGGAGGAGGGTATATAAAGAGAGCAAGAGAAATAGTAAGATCAGAGAGACGGCCAGAGCCTGAAGTGAGAGCAGAGTCTGAAGAGTGAGCAAGAAGAAGCAGCCTAGACAAGTCTAAGGACAGCTAGGGTAAAGCAACTTGTGTTTTGCAACTTTTCTTTTAATGTCTTCTGTATCACTCAGCTCTATTGTGTAAATACCTCTAGTTGTAATTTGCTTACTTTAAATCTACTAGTAAACTGTTGTGGTTAAACCCTGTGTCTAGAGTGTCAGTCATCCCATGTCTACAACCTAAACCCCATGTTACTGGGTAGTACAAGCTGGGTTTCGAAGAGGCAGAGGAACTAGAGATCAAATTGCCAACATTCGCTGGATCATGGAGAAAGCAAGAGAATTCCAGAAAAACTTCTATTTCTGCTTCATTGACTACTCTAAAGCCTTTGATTGTGTGGATCACAACAAACTGTGGCATATTCTTAAAGAGATGGGAGTACCAGACCACCTTACCTGTCTCCTGAGAAACCTGTACGAGGGTCAAGAAGCAACATTGAACCGATTGGTTCAAAATTGGGAAAGGAGTACGACAAGGCTGTATATTGTCGCCCTGCTTATTTAATTTATATGCAGAGTACATCATGAGAAACGCCGGGTTGGATGAATCACAGGTCGGAATTAAGATTGCCGAGAGAATTATCAACAACCTCAGATATGCAGACGATACCACCCTTATGGCAGAAAGCGAAGAGGATCTAAAGAGCCTCTTGTTGAGGGTGAAAGAGGAGAGTGTAAAAGCTGGTTTGAAACTCAACATTCAAAAAATGAAGTTCATGGCATCTGGCCCCATCACTTCCTGGCATATAGAAGGGGAAGAAATGGAATCAGTGACAGGTTTTATTTTCTTGGGCTCCAAGATCACTGCATGAAATTAAAAGACGCTTGCTCCTTGGGAGGAAAGCTATGGCAAACCTAGACAGCATAGTAAGAAGCAGAGACATCACCTTGCCGACAAAGATACGTATAATCAAAACTATGGTTTTCCCAGTAGTAACGTATGGCTGTGAGAGCTGGACTATAAGGAAGGCTGAGCGCCGAAGAATCGATGCCTTCGAACTGTGGTGCTGGAGAAGACTCTTACGAGTCCCCTGGACTGCAAGGAGGTCAAATCAGTCCATCCTAAAGGAAATCAACCCTGACTGCTCATTGGAAGGACAGATCCTGAAGCTGAAGCTCCAATATTTTGGCCACCTAATGCGAAGAGAAAACTCCCTGGAAAAGACCCTGATGCTGGGAAAGATGGAAGGCAAAAGGAGAAGGGGACGGCAGAGGATGAGATGGCTAGATAGCATCACCGATGCAATGAATATGAACATGAGCACACTCTGGGAGAGAGCGGAGGACAGGAAGGCCTGGCGTGCTATGGTCCATGGGGTCACGGAGTCGGACACAACTTAGCGACTGAACAACAACATGACAATTTTACCTAGGGAAGTTCATAGGGGCTTGGAACACCATTCATCTTCTGACTGTTAACATCTCACTGCTTTAGGACAGGCAAATTGACTTGCCCCCTCTGCATATCTTCACAGTGCAATCCTATACACGTCTACTCAGAAGTAGGTCCCACAGGGTTTAATGGGGCATACTCCAAAATAAGCGGGTGTAGGATCAGTAGACACTGCTCTGTTTCTGCACTGAGTAACTGAATAATCCAATCATACCTGATCTGGAGACATAGCAGAATTACCTGTACTTTTCAAGACTCAGACCAGGTCGGGATGACATGCTATGGGTCACTGTGGGTTACTTAACCCACAATGAGCCATAGCACCTGTAGGTGCCATGGTACATATCCAACCCCCGCTCAGGGATTGCCATTTCGTGTGAATCTGGCGAGCGTGGATTATGCGAGGGCTAAATAACCCTCTCATAACCCTAAAACAGACCATGGGTTATGGGAGCTTTATTTAACCCTTGCATAGCCCATGCTTGCCAGGTTTACAAAACATGACAACCCCCAAGCAGGGGTTGTATATTCAAAATGGTGGCCACACATCCTGGAACGTCACCACAGTGGGCTGTCATGTTGTGTAAACAGCCTTGTTTTGACCATCCTTCCTTCCAGTGGATCATGCAGAGGGCAACCTCCTTTCTGAGGGGGTACTTTGGACTCACAGGATCTTTTTAATGAATTCATATTATCAGTTGATTTTAATTGATTCTCATAGCACACTAGCAATTCATTCAGGGCACACAGTTTATTTTATTATTATTTTATAGTAGGAGCAGGCACGTTTGTCTTTGTGTTCTCACGGCTTGTTGCAGAGGAGGAGACAGTCCAGCTGCAGCAGGAATAGGTGTCTGGTATTGTCTTTGCCTCCCTCCCTCCCTCTTTTGTTCACAGACATTTCTGTGCACTGATTTTATTAGAAACTGCCAGGTTACAGTTTTTGAGCAGGGACCAAACCACAGATATCTAGCAACATTGTACTCTTCCCTGAAAAAGTAACAACTGCAGCCAGCCAGGAGTTGCTAGTCCATGGTAATGATTTCCATAGGACAACTGCACAGTGCGTGCAAATGTATTTCCTTTTGTTTCTGTTTAAAACTTGCTTCCTGTTAACTTCGTACCTTTTTCCGGGTCCCCCTATTATGTGAAAAAGGAAGTCGCTGTTTCACATTAATATTCTTCATGCTATTTATGACTTTGTACATGGACCTCCAGTTTTAACGTGAATGAGTTGCATAATGTCATGCTCAATGGTGATCGGAGCTCACTGTGGAATCCTCACACAATCACTTTGCTTTGAGCAAAATGTAATCCAAGCCAGTAATTAAGCTGGCCATTGTGAGCAACCAAGCCCTTTATGGCAAAGTCCCCCTATGTGAGTCAACCATTTCTCTCTGTTTTGTATCATCTCCTTTTCTGCTTGGCTGCTTGATTGCTGCATTACACAATGTTTTGCTGCATTACACTATGTTGTATTAAGGAATCATCCAATTTGCTTTAGCTGCACTGGGGTTCCCAACCCCTTTTGGGTCAGTGGGCATGTGTGGAATTTTGAGAGAGGGTTGTGGGTGCTTCCTGTAAAATGGCTGCCATGGAGAGGGCAGGGCCTGCCATGGTGGGCATGACCAGTCAGCAAACACTCATTTCCCAGAAGGCAAACTGGTCAGACGAAAAGAAACATAACCTGGCCAAGAACATAAGTCCAAGGCAGAGGTGGGGTCTGAGCTCTAAAACACAAAACCACCCTTTTAAACCCAAATAAAGATGGTGCTGGAGGGTAGCCCTTCGAATTGCAGTGTGCCAGCCTCTCACTTATTTTTATTTTTAAAACCTTAAGAAACAAAATTAAAATCAGGAGGTGCAGAAAGCATGGCAGGCACCAAGAGAGGTGTCCACAGGCACCACATTGGAGATCCCAAGTCTAGCAGATAAAGCACTGGACGTTGAATGAGGACACTTAGGTTCAAATTCCTGCTTAGCCGTTGAGCTCACTGAGTAACCTTGGGCCAGCTGTGCCTTCTCAAATTAACCTACCTCTGAGGATTGTTGTGAAAATAAGCTGAAATAACCCCATCGGGCCGATGTACCATCGGGCCTATTTGCTGACCTCTACTAAATTTTGGTCTTTTCCACTCAAAATTCTGTTTTCCTCCACGGTCAGTATTGGAATCTTGTCTGGAGCCTCTCTTTAAATGGATGGCATTAGGTTCTCAGCATATTAAGGTAGACAGAGCTCCTCCCACAATTTTGGCAGTTACAGAAGTTTGGCATATAATGTCATGTCAATTACAGTTTGATCCATTTTCCCATGCTAAATTGACTTTATGGAGAAATCCAGATTTAAGAATTGGCAAGAAAATGTTTCTATGGCCAGCCTGGACAGATAAGATGATATTTACTTTAGATCAGTTAGTAGGGGTCGATGATAAGTTTTTGTTATTTTCAACTTTGCGAGATCAATTTGATCTGCTGGCTTCAGTGGAATGGCAGTACTTGCAGCTGAAACATTTGTTGGCATCTAGATTCGGTCCTGCTGCTTTTACTGCCTCGGAATCTCCTTCGCTATTGGAAATTCTTATTGAAGCTGATCAGATGTATCGACCTACCATTCATGTTTATAAACATTTATTATCAATGAATAAATATGATACAATTGGGTTACAGCAGGAATGCAACAGGGAATTGGAACGTCCTATTTTGCTTAATCAGTGGACTGCCGTTTTGGCATCTGTATTGGGCATTTCAATGAATATTCAGTTACGCCTTATTCAGCAAAAGCTCTTGCTTCAGGTCTATTAGACGCCACAATGTCTTTTTAGTAAAGGCTTGTCAAATTCAGCTAATTGTTGGCGGTGTAATGCAGTCAATGCTTCTTTTATTCCTATGTTTTGGAAATGCCCAATGGCCACCTCCTTTTGGGAGGAAGTTATTGTACAGATAAATTTTGTATTGGAAAGCTCTTTAATATTTACTGATCTAAATGTTCTTTTAAACTATTTACCTGCTTCTTGGAATGTAGCACATAAATGGATGTAGCATAAATGGATTTTTCACGCCCTTTTGGTTGTTAAAAGACTGATACTACGATATTGGAAAGATAAAAGCTCACCGCCTATAACACAATGGACTGAAGACCTAACAACACTAGCAACATTTGAAAGAGTGGCATATAGGCATAACTTGCAAATGGACTTATATGCGGATATTTGGTCTGCTTTTACTGAAGCTTATGTATAACCTATTTTTCCCCTTTTTTTCTTTCTTGAATATTGCAATATTAGAAACTAAGGATTTTTGAACATGTCGTATTTTTATTTTTATGTTCTTTCTTTAAAAGGTTTTGTAATGTTTTCAGTTTGTTTTGTTTTATAAAAATTCACAATAAAAGATTGGGGGGTAGCTGAAATAACCCCCATGTATGTTGCCCTAAGCTCATTGGGGGGAAGGTAGGATGGGATACTAATGTAATAAAATCATATTCCCCCCCCCCCCCCGTGAAATATCCTTAAGGAATCTAAGATCTGCTGGTTAAATTGTATCAGTTGACAAAGTTCTGTTCTGGACACTTCATCATTATCCATACCTCTCTCTCTCTCTCTCTTTCTCCCTCCCTCTCACGCACAGTATAAAAAGCAAAACATCAAGATCTCTCATAGTTTAAATTGTGATTTTCTACCAAGCCCCCCACCCGCCCCCCTCCAAGTTTCTCATGTAAAAAAAATTTTTTTGGAGAGACCGGAGCTGGAGAATCGGCAGCTGGGATGAGATCAAGGTGCTGGCTGTGGATCTGAGCCCACAGCTTTTGCAGTCCAGTGCCAAGACCACTACCTATTGAACTGTAGTTATGTTAATAAAGTGTGGCTATTTCAAGCCCTTCCTTTGAACAATATTATTACTCTTGGTTCTTTCTTCTGTTTTCCTTGAACAGGCTTACTCATAAGCGCTAGTTTCTCCTTGATTTCTCATATGTTTAATGCAACTGTTTCCCATCCACCCCCTTCATTTTTGTTTCATATACTCAATATGAGATTTCTCTGGTGATTCCATTCCTTCTTCTTCTTCATACAGTACACTATGCAGTGGTATCCAGCAGCTAGCTCTTCCTTCCAGGAGCACTCTGTTTGTTCAGGTATCAATAAGATGTGGCAAGTATCTATCACCTGCTACTTCACAAGTTCCCAAAACAATCTTTATCAGTATTTGGGCAACCAGGATCATGGCAAACTGCTGCTGCTTCTTGCCCAGAGATTTAAAATCTCCTACAGTATATTCTGTAATAACTAACAAGAGCTGAATTGCACATTGTAGGCTGGCTTTCCCCATACCCCATCCCGGGTTAGTTTTGTTTTTGTGTTGTTGGTCAACCTAGTTTGAACTGGTGTGCAGTGAAGATTATGTAAGTGGGTTTTTCATGTGTCTAGGTTGCCAGCACATGCAGCAGCGGTTCCCAACAACTTAAGTGTGCGATGAACTTGCAGAACCGACCACAGAAATTCCCTCCCTTTCAGTATACTCTTTGGGATGCCTGCAATGGAGAATAGCGGGGATTGATGTTGCGTTTTTGTTATCATCTGTAAAGAAATAGTACAGATGTTCAAATGTATGTTTATACTGTATGTGTAGTATCTGGAAAGCACACTAAGGAATTCCTAGAACAATACTCTTGTTCCAGCATAATGTGCCAGAGTATTTGGTTTGGTCTTCAGCTAGTGGCTCAAGATCCCCAACTAAATTGTGAGCTTATCTAAAGTGAGTTGTACCAGTGGTATCATGGCCATATATCTGAGAGAAAAGGAAGGAGAAGGCAAAACACTAACAGAGAGAGAGAGAGGAAGGAAGGAAGGAAGGGAAAGAAGGAAGTAGGTAGGGAAAGAGACAATACAACAAAAAGTGATGTATGTAACTTTGGGTTATGAAAGCTAGATGTTAGGCCTGTTAAAGTTGGACAAAAGTCACCTGAGTTCAAATTCCTGCTCAATCCTGAAGCTCTCTCAGCTCAACATACTTCGCAGGGTTGGTGTGAGGATAAAATGTCATCATCTCTTATATGCTGACAAACTCCTTCAAGGAAAAAATATGATAGAAATGTGGTAACATAAATAAAATTTACTTTTGTCCTTTTGGATAATCTGCTGAAGAGGAAAACCTATAATTTATTTCTGTGGACAATGCTGGCTGTGGATGATGGGAGTTGTAGTCCAACACATCTGGAGGGTGCCAGTTTGGGGAAGGCTGCCTTACATTGTACACTGTTTAGGCTATCTTATTTGCACGGCACCTAATTGTTATGTGTTACTGGGAGCACAAAGATATTTCAGATTAAAATCCAATGTCTAGTATTTTCAAAGACCTCTTGTATCCTCCTGTTGAGTGCTTCAGGCTGCTGATGGATTGGCCTTCATGCTGCTGCTGGCTCACTTGCGCCACACAATATGGGAAAGAATTCCTGCACACTTAATAAAGTCATGAAACTTGCATCCTTCTGCATGCAAAAAACAGGCCTTTATTTTGAGAAACAACATTTTTTTTTGCTCAAGGTCTAGTGCCCACTGAGCATTAGATCCTAAAATGGATCAGCTGCACCACTTCAGATTCAGAAAACTAGGGGGAAAGGGACTGGATTAGTCTTCTTTCTGCAATGCCTGTTTTTTATGTGCAGGGATATTTTTTTAATGAGCTCCTGTCTCTTTTTCACCAGCAGGGTTAACAGCTGGGGGAGGGGGTATGGTTTTGTTTGGGAAAACAGCATAGAAAGGAGGGATTCAACCCCTTTCATCTAGTACCAATAAGCTGGATCAAATTCCCTTGCACCTCAAAAGCTGTTACATCTCCAACATAACATGCAATTTGGCCCTGAGTACTAGACCTAGACTATCTAGTAAGTTCACAAATGATAGGTGAGCTTCAAACTGAGCACTTTGCAGATCACCACCATTCTTTTTGCCACTACACTAGCTCTCTAATTTTTAACACATGCAGTATAATAGTGGCATAATAAATTATACAGTTATAAAATTAGAAGTATGGAAGCACCTGTTTATACTTGCAACCTTTCGGGCTGTTTCACCCCTTTGCACAAAAGCAGGGTCGGCATTCTGTCAGGCTGTGGGTGGGGAACTGGTGGCTGTTGGATGTTGTTGGATTCCAGCTCCCATTATCTCTAGCCGGCATGACCAATGGTTGGGAATGATGGAGTCCAACAACACTGGGAGGGGGCCCAGTGTGTCAGTTCATTGAAAACTACTCTGCTTCCTCCTTGCACTATCTGGGTTTTGTTTAATACTAGTTTGTCCTGGCTTCCCCCAAAGAATCTTGTCACTTTTGTGAGTCCATGGAGATCCCTAGCCTTTCTCACAGAACTACATTCCCCTGGGTAGAGAGAATTACTATTAGCCCCAGGGCAGGCAATGTTTCAGGGACCACAAGCAAATTTGTAATTTTTTTCAGGAGTGCCCCCCCCCCATTCTGTCTTTTCTTGCCACCTCCCTTTCCTGGATTCTGTATTTGGGGGAGGGCTTCTTCTCCCCGATCCTTCCTACTCAGTATTTCCTTCCCCTGCCACCTCTCTTTTCCCCTGCCGCATCTCCTTTCTTCTTCTTTCTCCCCACCCCTGCTGTTTATCCCTCCACTACCTCCCTTCTCACCCCCGTTGTCCCCCCACTACTAACCCCTACTGTTTCTGCTGCACTTCTGCCTCCCACTACGCTCACCCCAGTAGTGAGGAAACAGGAAGTTGGCAGACTGAGAGATAAGTCTCTTGATCCGCTGACTTTGTGTTTCCTTGCTGCTGAGTGCGGTAGGAGGCAGAAGCGGCAGTGTGGGTGAGTGGTGCGGGGGAATATTCAGGGTCTTGGTGGGCACCAGGGCGCCTGCAGGTACCAGGTTGCTGACCCCTGTGTTAGACCAATCTAAGTCTGATAGTGTGGATTGATTTCTTCATGATGAAGCTAAATGATAATAAAAATAACTGCATACTGAATTGATTATCTGCTGGAGGATTTTTCGTGACTTTGTTGTTCAGTTGTTAAGTCATGTCCAACTCTTTGTGACCCCATGGACCATAGCACGCCGGGCCTTCCTGTCCTCCACTCTTTCCCGGAGTGTGCTCAAGTTCATATTCATTGCATCGGTGATTCTATCTAGCCATCTCATCCTCTGCTGTCCCCTTCCCCTTTTGCCTTCAATCTTTCCCAGCATCAGGGTCTTTTCCAGGGAGTTTTCTCTTCGCATTAGGTGGCCAAAATATTGGAGCTTCAGCTTCAGTATCTGTCCTTCCAATGAGCAGTCAGGGTTGATTTCCTTTAGGATGGACTGATTTGACCTCCTTGCAGTCCAGGGGACTCGTAAGAGTCTTCTCCAGCACCACAGTTCGAAGGCATCAATTCTTCGGCGTTCAGCCTTCCTTATAGTCCAGCTCTCACAGCCATACGTTACTACTGGGAAAACCATAGTTTTGATTATACGAACCTTTGTCAGCAAGGTGATGTCCCTGCTTCTTACTATGCTGTCTAGGTTTGTCATAGCTTTCCTCCCAAGGAGCAAGCGTCTTTTAATTTCATGGCTACAGTCACCGTCTGTGGTGATCTTGGAGCCCAAGAAAGTTAAATCTGTCACTGCTTCCATTTCTTCCCCTTCTATATGCCAGGAAGTGATGGGGCCAGATGCCATGATCTTAGTTTTTTTTAATGTTGAGTTTCAAACCAGCTTTTACACTCTCCACTTTCACCCTCTCCACGCTTTCTGCCATAAGGGTGGTATCGTCTGCATATCGGAGGTTGTTGATAATTTTCCCAGCAATCTTAATTCCGACGTGTGATTCAGCCAACCCGGCGTTTCTCATGATGTACTCTGCATATAAATTCAATAAGCAGGGCGACAATATACAGCCTTGTCGTACTCCTTTCCCAATTTTGAACCAATCGGTTGTTCCATGTCCGGTTCTTACTGTTGCTTCTTGATGCTCGTACAGGTTTCTCAGGAGACAGGTAAGGTGGTCTGGTACTCCCATCTCTTTCAGAATTTGCCAGAGTTTGTTGTGATCCACACAATCAAAGGCTTTAGCGTAGTCAATGAAGCAGAAATAGACGTTTTTCTGAAATTATCTTGCTTTCTCCATGACTTTCATGACTTACTCTAAACTAAACTTACATTAACCTTCCTCATTTGGATCGGAACCAAGTTCTATAGATGGAACTGTGGGGCCAGCCAGTGATGATGTCATAGTTAATATTAATGGATATTTGATTTATCTTTTCTCTGTACCCCAGGATTGAATTGGCCATAGAGCAGTGATGCTCAAGGATTTCATTTTGTCCACCTTTTGAAACAAACCAGCCTGAGCTGTACCTCCCTGACTAGTGCGCAGATCGGAGCCCCATTTTTCTTTGGATTTTACTCTTCTCCAGATTTTTTGATGTAGTTCTTGACTCAAAAAAGAACCAAGTACATATAAAAAACTGTCTTTTAGGATAAAATGTGTTTAGAAATACATATTTTGAGAGAAAATACATATTTAAATACACTTTTTGTGTGAATTCTTTTTAAAAAACAGCAGATTACTATAGAAACAGGATGGAATTGACTTAGGAATGAACATGTGGGAAACTAGAAACAGATTGATCCTTCCATCCCTACCACAGAGCCTGATTGCTGAGGTTCTAATATTATCTTCTGTTATTGTAGGACATCTTTCTTCTACTAGGAGGAGGTCTGTATTTTATTTTCTCTTCCCTATTTTTTTTTCTTTGGCTAGGGAGGCAATACAACAAGTTATTATCTTTTTGGAGGAGCTTGGCTTGCAAGTTTGCTTCCCATATTAAAAGCACTAGCATCAGGACAGGCAATGTGGTGGCCCCCAGGAAGTTTTGAACTACAGCCCAAGACAACATGGCCAATGGTTAGGAATTATGGGAGTTGTAATCCAAAACATCTGGTACTAGTACTTTTATTGAGAGCCTGTAGCATCCTTCCTAGTACGTTGTTAGCATTATGGTCCCTTTATGGTACTGAGGCAGACTTGTTGGAGACATCTTTGCTAATTCCATATCTGCCACTGTCTGCGTTGAATATCCCTCCCTGCTGCCGATCATATATATCTAAGAGCCAGGCCCCATCTACACGGAGACACTTTATGATGCTAGTTAAGCGATGTGTATACATTAAAAAAACAACAACACGATTTCACGGGGCAAATGGCACCTGAAACTGCAGTAGTTTGGGGTTGGGTGGGTGGATTCCCACGAGTAGAGCAGAACGTCATCAACTTCATAAGTGCGGTGCAGCGAATGAGCAGAGGCTTGCTCCCCACTCCTGTGCTCAATGAAGTGCAATTGAAGGCAGTGAGTTACTTCTGAGTAGACATGTTTAACGCACTCCTCTCCTTGTGTCCACCCTTTCTCAGTGGGAGTAAGGGTCACTTGGGGGCAATCACCTTTTAAACTCATTACAGTTATGCGCACATTCGCAGGTCCAGAGATCTAAACAACAGGCAAATAATTCTCCCAACCCCTCTCTTTGCTCCTGTACTCGTTGAAAGCAATGAGTTAATCGGTAAAGTGCAGTTGAAAGCAATGAGTTAATCCCCCGTGTAGATGGGGCCCCAGTTACAGCTAGTCTGTCCCACTCTCAACATTCTATCCTACTCTACTGTGACCAAGAAACAGAATCCAGTATGAGGCTATTTAAATAAGAGCAGGTTTGATTCTTAACAGCTGGGACCACAAGAGGCAGGGGTCAGTTTTAGCCCCTTCTTTAATGGTGTTCATAACTGCACCACTTTATTTTCTTCCATATAAGTGAATGGGTGCCATTCATTCCTGTGGAGAAAATATACAGTACTGTGCAAAAGTCTTAGGCCACCATTAGATTTGATATTATAGCAATGGTATAATGACCATATATAATTATTTCTCAGTCTCTTCATTAGAATACAACCAGAAAATACAGGAAATTTGTATGCAGTATTCAACAATAGAAAAAAAATCAGAAAAAAAAGCTTCCATTGGCTAAAGTGGCAAGTATTTAGTGTGACCTCCCCTTACACTAGAGTAACAGCAGACGCCTGGCCAGGAATCGTCTTCATGGAAGGGTAGCAGCCAAGAAACCACTTTTGTGGAAGGGGAACGGGGTGAAAAGGCTACGATATGCTAAAGCTCACAAAGATTGGAATGAGGATCAGTGGAAAAGAGTATTATGGAGTGATGAATCCAAGTTTGAAGTTTTGGGGTCCAATCGTCAACAATATATGAGAAGAAGAGTTGGAGAGAGATGGACGAATGAGTGCTTGTGCCTTCAGTGAAACATGGTGGAGGGTCTGTCCTGGTTTGGGGCTGCATTTCTGCCAGTGGTGTTGGCGATCTTGTCCGTATTGATGGGATCATGAATGCTGAAAAGTACAGACAGGTTTTAATTCATCATGCCATTCCTTCTGGAAAGCGCCTGATTGGGAATGGTTTCATTTTTCAGCATGATAACGATCCCAAGCACACTGCTAATGCAGTGAAATCATATTTAGCGAGGAAAACAGCTGATAAAACACTGACAGTCATGGACTGGCCTCCACAGAGTCCAGACCTGAATATTATAGAGGCAGTATGGGAACACCTTGACAGAGAAAGAAATAAAAGACAACCTACATCTAAAGAAGAACTCTGGGAAGTGCTGAAAGAAGCCTGGTATTACTTCAGAAAACTTCAGGACAGTCTCCCCAAAAGAGTTCAAGATGTGCTTAGAGCCAAGGGAGGTCACACTAAATACTGACTTTTGCCTGTACTTTCCTGTATTTTCTGTTTGTATCTTAATACAGAGACCGAAAAATAATTATGGATGGTCATTAAAACTTTACTAAAACAACAAAGTTGATGGTGGCCTAAGACTTTTGCACAGTACTGTATATCTGCACTTGGGGATAATATTGCAATGGATGCCAAACCTATCCACTACCCCTGATACTATGTGGCCCATCCCTACCAACTGGAACATCAGGGGGGCGGCAGCAGGGAAGTAATGTCCCTCGTTTACCTCCTGAAGGCAGTTTCAAATATTGCAGAGGAGGGACAAGTATTTCAAATACTCCATCCCCCCATCCAAATGGCATGCTAACCACATTTATTTAACCTGCACTTAGTATTTAACCTACTGCCAGTCATATGCTAGCTGCAAATTATTGCTTCTACAACTCCCAGTCTCCCGAGACATGCAGATCTTAACCCAAATTTGCTTCAGACCTTTGATGCAAATCGGTGTCTTCCTGTAGTGTGTACAAGCCATAATTTTAATCTTTTTTTCTTGCGTTAGGTTGCCTTTGAGTTTAATCTTTATAATCATGACAAGGTCACAGTCACTTTCAGTATAAAACTCTGGGAAAATGCACACATAATGTATTCATGTTAGATTAAAAATCCATGCTGATATTCTCCAGCTTCTAAGAGGAGACTGTGGACCAAACAGAAGTACCTCAGGAACTAAATGCTATCCATCCCTGTCTCTGAGGAAGAAATACAGAGGGGTGTGTCCTCTGTTTACCTGAGTGCCAAGGCTCCTCCTGTCATGAGGCAGACTGAGGCAGTTGCCTGGGGGGGGGGGGAATTTGGGGCAACAAATTATCAGGTATTCACTTTCTTATCACTTTTGCTGTATGTGTGTGTGTGTGTTGTGTATGTCTGAGAGGGGATTTGTATTTCCCATCTCAATCAAGGAAATGTCTTGGGTTGATCCAGCTGAGTGCCGTCTCTTAACTGTGAGGGGAATTTACTCTAAAGAGAGGAGCTGGCAGAAGGCCGCATATGGGCTCTCTCCAGTCTTTTAATTGTCGCTTTGTTAATCCTATTTTACATGACTAGACACGTCAGTGTCCCATTAGTACCACTCTATCTTGTACAGTGGTGTAGTGGTAAATTTTGAAGTACAGGCACTCATCATGACAGTCCCCATAGCCACGCCCCCAAGGAGAGTCCCCAAAATTCAGGCAGCTGTGCTGTATCCATATTAACAACCAGTTCTAACAGTTTTTATCTCCACCAGGTCTTCTGTAGAGCTGGTGGGTCTTAATTGCCCATTTAGGCTAAGCCACCCCCCAAATACTTTACATTACAATAGGGAACCATATAATATTGCTGGGGAAATCCATCCCACTCCCCTACTGTGAGGATCGCAGCTAAGTTAAGAGGGAACAGGGAATTTTGAGGGTGGTGGTAGATGAGGTCAGCATCCCCGCTAATCAAAAAGTTCCAGCTCCACTACACCCACAGTCTTCTGTGGTAATTTCATGTCAGATTCATGTGATTCTTAGGGCCAAAGCTGAGGTTAGTGTAAATGTGTGGCTGCTGCCAAAAATGGCTGCCTGTGTCTAGTTCCCTTCTCCCCACACTATAGTATCTAATATAGCTTACCTTTTGTTGTGGCATCACTACATTCCACATCTCCTTGCCTGCGTCATTGGCTGATAATCTAGAGTATAATCTAGAGTAATTGATAATCTAGAGTAGGGACTCAGAGCATTGTGAAATTGTGAAACAAAGCAGTTTGTGCTAAACATTACAGAGAGGGAGAGAACTGGACAGTGTGGATTCACTGTGGTTATTTTCAGTGGCAATTGCGCTGTATATTTACCATAATGTCTAGTCTGGCCCTGGTATGCCTGAGATGGTAAGAACAATCCCTTACGCATCACATATGGCTCTAATTTTCTTTAATTTCTGTCATTTCACCCCTGTTTCACAACATTTAATGATTACACTAGCACTTCACTGTTTCATGTCATGTCATTTACACATTTCTTTAGATTCATATTTAAAGGAAAGAATGTTTTATACTTTGCTGTACAGATGTAGTAAAATGTGGCAACAAATTCCAGAGTGGTAGCTGCATGCCTGTTGCAACACAAACAACAGAGTCTTGGGG
The DNA here is from genome assembly GCF_057233095.1 of Heloderma suspectum. NCBI lineage: Eukaryota > Metazoa > Chordata > Lepidosauria > Squamata > Helodermatidae > Heloderma > Heloderma suspectum. The sequence continues at coordinate 174,413,957 of NC_139461.1, forward strand.
TACCTTAAATACAGATTTATTGGGCAATACGCTTTTCTGGGCCACAGCCCAATTCATCAGATGCATGCCGTGTCATCCTCTGTTGGCAGGTATATATATATACACACATGGCTGCAGAGGGGAACTATATAAACAGAGGGGCCAAAATCGCCCATTACTGATCCTCTGAATGGTCACTCTTCTGATCTAGTATACGTTTGAGCTTTGCATGTGAGAGACCGACTGTATCTCTTGCATTACATGGTCTTTTGCCCCCACTGTTGTTGTATGTGTAAGTGTAAAATATATAATCTGCCAACTGAGGAGAACACTTCATGCATGAAAGTTTATACCACAATATGTTTCTTAGTCTTTAAGTTTTCAATATATCCAGCCTCCCCTTATATCAAGCCTCCCCTTTAGAAAGGTGTCTAAGTGGGCAAATCTTTTATTTTGCTAATTTATTTGGCCTAATATAGGTACACTCTTGAAAGGTCTAATGCACTATAAAAGTTGATTAACAAAATATATCCCCCCCCCAAACACTATTATAATAATCTAGCACATCGTTTTAAATGTATTCTGGTGCTCACTAACATTCTTTAATGGAGATGTATTTTTTCTTAAATTAAAAAAAATGCTGGCAGTGTAAACGTTTCTTAAAGAATAGGCAGAAAACCATTTGCTTGGCATTTTCCCAATTAAATAAATTGGATTAAATGGTCAGTTTTATGTCAATAAGAATGAATAATATGTTTGTTGAATGTATACTTATTTTTGTTACAAAATCTATTCCAACTACCACTCCCTCCCCTATCTCCTAAATTTAGAGGAAATCTCTTATCTCTCTTAGGTTGTTTATTTTGGATAGAGTAGCCATTTCCTGATTTCCTGAGAAAATTGTTTTTCTTTTCCTAATTTTTCAGCCTCTATGTTATAATGCTTTGTAATGTTAGAATAAGCTCTGTAATCTCAAACCAGAGCCGTTTCTCCAGTCTGGCTGACCAAAGTTGCACAGATTTATATACTATGAGTTCTGTGCCATTGTTATGCAATGGAATTAATACGGGCAACAGTCCATCTTAAGTACAACGGCATTGTTTTCTCTTTCAGAATTGCTTTCGCTATTTCTGTGGACTTTACAGTAAGTGATGAGCTTAACAGCGAAATCACATTCTTTGAGATGGGAACTGTTGCAACACTTCTCAGGGGAGGGAATCAAACTTTTAACAACTCAAATTAGTGTTACCACTGTATTCAAAAGCTGTTTATCAGTGTCATTATGCTACCTAACAGGATTCCTTTACTGAGCAAACATACGTGAAGCATTCAGACCCCCAGGAGAAACACTGTATAAACAATTACAAAATCCATGTTGCTGTAATATCTTTATTAGGCCAACCAAAAGATCACACACACACACACACACACACACACACACTGTACAAGCTTTTGAGATCCCTATATCTCTTCTTCAGGCAAGATGTTAAAAAGGCAGTAGGGGAGGCAACTAGGTGGTCACTTATTATTAGTTACTGAGAAGCTCAGCCATGATGGCTTTTACATGCGTATTTTGTTGGCATCACCCTAGCACCTTAGCCACATCTACATGGCACTGATTTCATTGCTTGTTCAGTAGGAGCTGCTCAGTTTTAGTGCTGTGAATTAACAACTGGGGCAGTAGATGGGAGGGTTAATACAGACTTCCCAAGACGAACAGAGAGTGCAGAGCAGGGGAGGAGGGTGCGCGACTAGCATGTAGGACTTCCTTGCGAGTAGATGTTCATAACAAACCCTGCATACACGTTTCTGAAGTGGACAGGCAAGCAGGCAGCCGCTGCCTCTGGAGATTGAGCCCGCGCTGAGAGCACAGAGTGCGGAGCTGGGGAGGAGGAGAGAGTGAGTAGCACGTGGTCTATTAACTGCCCAATCAACAGGCTCCCCCCCTCCCCCCGCACAAACACAGGCTCAATGAAGTGCTTCTGAGTACATGTTTATGAAAATCATCTGCCCTGGCACCCACCCTTTCTCAACTGCGCAGCTTTGAATCCACAGGCATCCAGCGTTTCTCTGCTGTGTTCCTTTGTAGCTAAACATCTCCACTCTCAAGCTTGATACTTAAAGTGAGAGAGGCAGCAACATGGAACTGAAGGCAATGAGTGACTTCCTGGTAGACATGTTTGCCACTCTGCTCTCCCCCCGCCCCAGGCGACTTTCCTTTCCACGAATCAGCACGGCTTCCACCAGCCTGCTTCTTCATGCCTCTGCAACTATGGAGCTGCGAAGGAGGAGGGGCATCACTAATGATGCTGCGATGTCAATCTGAGGAAGGGACAGACAGCTCAACCCCCCGCAGTGAACCTGAAGCAAGTGAAAACTTCGCAGCAAATGGACTCTGAGAAAACCCAGAATTTTCTGTGAAAACCATGATTGGGCTGCAAAGCGGAGACTGCATCATCTGTTGCAAAGATCTTCCCTTTGAAGCAGCACTGGGGCAAATGGCCTTGTCTAAAATGTTTTATTGTTCTGGAAGGCTGCATAGGGTAGCCAGGAGCAAAGGGATCCTGATGGTATTGTGCCAGCTGCTAACACTAGATGGATTTAAAGATCATGACCTGAATGCTTGGGATAAATGTAAATGCTTTCCTGACCTTCAAGTCACCACCCTACTCAGGAGACCCCTGAGCATAACTTAAATTGGCCAATCTAAAGCCTTGGCTGGAAATGTGGCCCAGTCCTAAAGTGTCTTCACCTCAAGATAGATTAACAGATTAAAGCATCGCCAAGTATCCCTTCTGATCTCTCTTGTTCTGGGAACTTCCACCTGCTGTCCCTCAGAAGCATGGCTTTTGTAATGTTCTAATAGCCATAAATTCAGTCAAGAAGCCAGGAACCTCTGGAAGGCTCCTATTCATTCCCCAGAACAAAGCTATTATTTCCTTTTTTCCTGAGTCTTCCCAAAGTCATGTCTCTTTTGTATTCTTTGCCTGTACCCTATAACTGCCCATGAGTTTAGTCCCATTTTCAGGAAAAATTCCAAAATAAAAATTTCAAAACACTTATCACCTTTATTAGGCCTCTTCAACGGTCACAAATACTGTGCAAGCTTTCGAGTTCTCCCAAACTCTTCATCAAGCAAGATGGTGAACAAAGCGTAAAAAAAGAAGAAGAGAGAAGTATTGGTAGTTGCTGATGTTCAAGCCATGGCGTCTGCATTTGGTTACAGTGTTAAGATGGAAAGTAAGAGGAGGCTGCAGGTTGCACTGAAGACCCTCCCGAAGGTTGCTGGAAAGAACAAACAATGTTTAAAATTATATATTTTTTGAAAATATAAAATCCAGCTATTATTTAGAACTGTCCTTAAGCAAAATACACAGGTTCCTTGGTTAGGTGCAAAACAAAAATAGAGAGAAACTACACATTTTTTGGATTAACTTGCATTGCTTTAAGATTCTTCTAAGGTTTGCCTGTCAAGCTGCCTGTTCCCCATAATCTACCCCTCAGCACTATCCCTTCTTCTGGGGCCATACCCATGTTTCCAGCCCCCAGAGCTTTCCTCCTTGCTCACACTACCTTGCTGCCTTGTATATTCAGGTAGAGCTTCACACCCTGTAAAGCAGCCATTGCTGCATTTTGGCAACGTCCATTTCAGTAGTGCTTCCCACTCACGCTGGGAGCACAGCCAACTGCCCAAGGCCTCTGGAAGACCTCCACACTCTGTACATGACCAATATATTGGGACCACAGACATTTTGTATAATGCTTGGGACCCAGGGAGCCCATGCCTCAGAGTGGGAGTAAACAGAGTGAGAGTTAAGAATGCTTGACGTTAACCTTAAAGTGGTTTACCCTTCATGTAGCCAAACCAAGAGCCGAGGCATCTTTATGTATGTATGTATGTATGTATGTATTGCATTTATATCCCGCCTTTTTTCCTCTTGCAAAGGAACCCAAGGCGGCTTACATTATCCTCCTCTCCGTTTTATCCTCACAACAACAACCCTGTGAGGTAGGTTGAGCTTAGAGTCTGTGACTGGCCCAAAGTCACCCAGTGAACTTCCATGGCTGAGTGGGGACTAGAACCCGGATCTCCCGGCTCCTAGTCCAACACTCCAGCCACTACACCACACCAGCTCTCATGCTAGGTGGTGTGGGATCTTGAACCAGCCATGCGCAACACTTAGCTAACTTTCCTCCCTTGCGTCCTAACCCTAGGTTCCCTTGCCTCCCGCCACGCTTGTTATCTTCCTTGAGCTGGTCAGGGTCCACAGACAGCTTCACTGCCTTCCATTCTAAATTCTGTTTTTGAATTGCATCCCACACCCTGTGGAGCTCTGGGATTCCTGGCAACGGCTTACCCTGCCATTGCCTATATCAGCCTTGGTTTACTTGGGAATGAAGGCCACTGTACACATGGTGACTTTCTGTTCCACATAGACTGGGGTGATTGCCCCATTGTGAATTGGTGATCAGAGGCTCTGAGGAGTCAAGGTAACCACTGGTAGTGATGGGTTTCCAGCTGAGTGTAAGTAAGCTCACAGAGTTTCCAGCTCTGTGTTCCCCTTCCAAAATAGGCAAGTATGCCCGCACTGACTTCCTTTCTCTTCCTTTCTCCTCATCTCTTTAAATCTGCCTTTTATGCCCCTGGTGTGCCCAACCTGGGACCACTGAAACTTGAGTTTTCCCTGTTGTGCTCAGGCCCCCAAAGGCAGCTTCCCCATTTCCCTCGTGCTTTCACCTCTCCTCATTCGGCAAGCCCACCTCCACCGCCTTCTCTGCTCCATTGCTGCTATTAGCAATCAGAAGGGAGTAGTCTTCCTGTCCAGCGCTGGGAGCGGTGCGCTAATCAGTCACTTTTCTCTGTAAACGTTTGTTGGAAAAGAAAGCTGACATGCTTTAAGCGTAGTGTTTGTCAGTGTTCAGGTGCTAGTTCTGTGCTATCTGGGTACAGTGTACAATCCACTGTATCCATGCCACACCTTTGTCTAAGATCCTGGTGTTTTCACACCACTTCATGTACACCTGTCTTTGCACGTACGTGTAATTGAAGATACAGGCAGCAGCTTAGTTTGTTATCATAATTATTGTTGTTATTAAATTTTGGGCAGTATGCGATACTGCTGGTGTGCTTCCACTCATTCCGTTGCACCAGAGGGCCCTACTGTTAGCACAACAGGGAGTTAATGCTGCCTAAAGCAAGCCCGGAAATGAGTGGAAATGCTTATTTCTGGAGCTGGTCAGTGGAGCTCCCTTCTGCGATCTCCACTAACCTGCCGTGTTTCAGAAGCACATGTTTCTACTCATTTTTGGTTGCTTTAAGAACCACCAGTTCCTTGTTGCACTAGCGGTGGTTCCTGCTAGCATGGGCATTGTTAGCATCTTTCAGGTGTTGACTAATTACTGGGACTTCCCTTTTGTTGTCTTGCAGAGTGTTTATTAATGGCTCACTATGTAGGTTTGAAGCATTATTTTTGTTTGTTTATAGGATTTCTGCCCCACTTTAAGGTCCTTACATTGGGTGGCACAGAACCAGAGGGAGTAGTAAAGAGTGCTTCCCCGCTCATATTCTCTTAACCATTACACTATACCAGCTCTCTTGTGAAATTCCAGACTGGCCAGTTTCTGCTCAGGTTGCATATGTTACTTTCATATATGTCCTGTTGTGTTCACTATCTATGCATGCATATGGCACTTTTGAGTATTTTGTGTTTATTGCTTTAAAACATTTCTATGCAACCTTTGTCAGGCTTAAGGTGGCTTACAAAAATGGTTAAAACTGATGCAAAATAAAACAAACCGATAAACACCCACCCACCCAGCAAACAAACACAACAAAGCAAAAAACTAACAGACTGGCCAGTCTGTCTTTGATGTAATATAAATTACATCAAAGAGCCAGTCAGAAGAGATGTGCTTTGTAATCTTCTTTAAAAGGCCAGCAAGGAGGGGGAGGTATGTACTTCTGAGGAGAGATCATTCCTCAGCCTTAGAGCAACTCATGTGTTGCATAGGTGAAAGGAATGACTGCAGAATCAGCAGGCCTCAAACACAACTGTTCTTTTATTGAGCACACACAGAAGTGACAACTTAGCAGAAGCTCCACCCACTGTTGCTACTCCCAGCTGTACAGGAGCTGCCAAGGTTCAAAACAGTAACTAAGCCACAGTACCCCACCTACGATGCCTAATGGCGCAATCCTATGCAGGTTTAGGCAGAAAAAAAGTCCTACAACTCCCAGCATGCCCCAGCAAGCTATGGAATGCTGGGAGTTGGGGAATGCTGGGAGTTATAGGACTTTTTTCTGCCTTAACCCGCATAGGATTGCACCCTAACAGATGTAAAGTACTTTTTGATTTTATACTTCAGGTGAGAGTTCGCCACCCCCAAAACTTCCTATATTTGAGTAAAGGGAGCAGAGCTGTAAATCACAGGATACAGATAGAGATAGAAAGGACTACGTGGAACAGTCAGTACAATTTACAACCACCTCAAAAAGCTTCTGTATTTTCCTGTAAATACAGCACTGTATTTATCTGTACAGAAGCAGCATTATGATTTTCAGAGCCAAGTCGAAGATTTGGATGCCCCATTCCTGCTGGTAAAAAAAAAAAAAAAAGTCTGAGAAAAATGCAGCTAACTTAAATGTTCTTCTCCATAGCCTTTTATATTCATTAGGCTGACAAAGGGAAATTTAATGGTGGCAACGCTCCCTTTGTTGGCTCTGAAGAAAGCTTAAGTTATTATAACATCAAAGGTTGTTTAAGCCAATGCCCTGTACATTAGTTCTCCCACTATAAATACAGCTTTTTTCACCTCTCCAGATATAAATTACAGTAGCCATTAGATTGCTTCAATCACAAATAGAAATGTGATAATGAAGCCTTGTGCTTGTGAGTTCAAAAGAAAACCAAAAGGAAAGAAGCTTCAACACCAGTAGAGAACTCAAGTTTGTTAGGATATAAATGAACTCATAAAACTACTTTTGTTCGTGTCTTGGGAAGAACAGGTCTTGGAAGCGTTTTTGGATTTGTTACGACAGCCGAAAATGTGGGTACAAGACTAGAGTCAAAGTAGAATAGATGATGGTGGGAAAACAAACTTCTTCATCCACAGGCATACCACTTTCTAGGAATCCCATAAAGGAGGAGCACAGAAAATATATAGTGAAATATGTTATTACAGGAAGTGGGAAATTCCCACCAAAAGACAAGAATTTTTAGACAAAATCCTAGCTTGACCTGCCCTTTTGGAAAGCAGATGAAAACAACGCATTGGAAAAATAAGGAATTTATGCACCTTTTTTTTGGTGCACCTTTTATACTAAAATGCAAAAGGTGCACCATTATGCACCTTTTGCATGATTTAGGAGTAGACCACGTATTTTTGTTTCAAATTGTTTCACAAAGCACTGTGCCGTCAAATGTTTCTTTACTTTCTTTCATTATAATAATGGTTTTTAAAAGATTTAATTTGAATCATACTAAAAGGTTTAGTTAAAAAAAAAAATAAAGTGCAGTCCTCTACATGTCTACTCAGAGTTCCATGGGGCTTTATCCCAGGTAAGTGAGCATAGAATTGCAACCTTAATATAAAATACTGCTTCCTGGCAGTCTTTAATAGTATAGGCAGAACTATCTACTGGCATATCTATTCTACAATCTTAAACTGTTTTAACAATCATCCCTCTCCCCACGAACCTGTGGGAACTGTAGTTCTGTGAGAGGAGCTAAGGAATCTTGAAGAATTCTCAGCATGCTCACCAGACTGCAGTTGTCCCATATTTCTCTGGGGGAAGTCATGACAGTTTTAACTGCTATGAAATTAAAAACTGATCAGAGTTAGTACAGTAGATATATTTTATGATTCTTTGATATCAGTGTGAGTCTGCACATTTTACTTCTTATTTTATGTATTAATTATCTTTATATCCTGCCTGTTTTCCTGCAAGGAACCCAAGGTGGCTTACATAATCCTCCTCCCCTCCATTTTTAACCTCACAACAACCCTGTGAGGTAGGTTAGGCTGAGACTCAGTGACTGGCCCAAAGTTGCCCAGTAAGCTTCATGGCTGAATGTGGACTTGAGCCTGAGTCTCCTTGTGTGATGTCGTTCGGTGAATTTGTGAAAAAAGAAATCTAATTCCTTGATACCAGAGTTTTTCAGAAGCTAACACTAAATGTTTAGGTCTCTACAGACCTTGGTTTGGGATGGGGGGAACAAGCGAAATCCGTCTTGGGGAGAGACATGTGCGGAAACTTGCAGTGTGCGCAAATTGTGTTGAGAGTGTGGTCCAGTACATGGAGTGTTGGGATTAATGAAGCCTCACTTTCCCATCAGGAATACCATGAGGGATGAATAAGGCTGTGATCCAGTAACTTGGGAGTAAGTCCCATTGAACTCAGTGAGACTTACTTCTGGGTAAAGATGCATAGGACCGGGCTACTAGGAAACAATTTTACCTACTCTGAGGGGGAAGCCAAAATTCTTAATAAGTAAGTTGTGCACTGTTGGACTGAATGAATCTGTGTGCATTGTGTAGGAGCAGAGGTGGATAGAAAGTAGATGTCCAGACGTTTTGGATTTCTTCTCCTAGGATTCTTCACCTTTGGCCATGCTGACAGGGGCTTTTGGGAGTTGAAGATCCAAGCAGCTGAAGATCTACCATCTGCCCATCCCTGCTATAAAGTCTTGTACACAGAGGCAAAGTATGGATGCTCAGGTAGATTGTGTATACAGGATGATTCTCAACTAGTGTCCCTCCACTGATGCAAGGTCTGTCAGCAGAATGGGGAGGGGGGCAATTTTCAGTTATTCTTCCACCCCTTTGCAGCCCACCCCCCTCCCTCAGATCTGTTCCAGAGCATCAAGGGATCCTCTGGAGCAGATTTTAGGGAATATGGGGAGCTTGGGAGGAAGGGGGATTTCCAAAATTCATCTCCTTCCCAATCCATTGATGAATGCCTTCTGTCAGCAGAGGAACTCTATATGGATATCACTCAAGGGTTTTATAAGTTTTCCTGACTGTGCAATGTTGATTCTCACATTTTGTGAGGTGTGAAGAGTCTGCTGCTGCTTCTCAATGGGAAAAATATAGCTGAGTAAGTGACAGAGTCATTTTGAATTGATTAGTAGGCAGTGGAGGGCCAGGTCTATACTGTCTCCCGTCTCCTGCTTCTTAGCAAAGGGCCACACCATTAACCCAGAGCCTCATGGTGTGATGGCTGGAAGGGACAAGATGTGCAAAGTTGGAGGTTGTCATGGAGGAGACCTGGGCATACCCTTTCACTTGATCTGGGGCAACTGACTGCGTCAGAAGCAATGACTCTCGCACACTGCTTTGGATTTGTGTAGTATTGCTGCCTGAGCCAGTGAGAGTGGAGTCTCCTGAAGTAGTGCAGAGTCTCCTGACATAGTGCAGAGAACCGTGACACACTCAACATGAGTCTGCTTGCCTGCAGTCTGCTTACCTGACTTTTCTCTGCCCCCCAAGAAGGGAGGAATGAATCTTGGTCAGTACTGGAGGCAGCTTTGGGGGATAAGACAGGCCAACTTATACTTCTATTGTTTGGAGAACTGTGTAGCATATAGAGTCTTCTCATGTTACTTTAAGAAAAGAAAGACCACTGCGGGACAGCTGTAGTTGCTCCCTTATCACAAAAACATTCAGTAAAGCATTTCCCCTGAGATATTTTAAACTGCTACTTGCAGCATTAACAAAACCAGTTTTAACACTAAATTGTAGAAACCCACACGTGCAAAGGGCACATCCCACGGTACTCTTCCTTAAATAGTGGTAAAGTGTGAAAGTATATATGTAAGAGGATAATATTTTAAAAACATATCTTGAAGAGTTCCTACATGACCTCTCCTGGCCTTAAGAGGTGTCATATGACCATAATCCTGATGTACTGCTTATGGAAAATTGCCCATTAGCTATAGAGGACCCCTTTGAAAAGTAATCAATATGGTTTTCTTGTAGGCAGACAGCTGGCCAGAAAGCAAACTCAAAACCTCTTCTTGCTTTTGAGGGATCTTGATCATGTCAGAAAAGAGACGATCTCTGATTGAATCCAGATTGAGCTATTTCCTGTTAGCGTGCTAACTCAGCCCACAGTGTCTTATTCCATAAGTCAGTATTATTGAATGGTTGCCTGCCAAGTCTCTTTAAAAGACTTGAAGGCAGAATTGCTGAAATAATGCAAACAAAAATTATGCCTCAGATGTTCCTTTAAATGATTTCAAGCATACTAGTGTTGGTTGCTGATAAATGTGTGTGTGTGTTTTAATAAAATGGAGAGGCATTCTTAGTGTCTGGCCCACAACTGTGAACTCCCTTCCCTTAGAGAGCCATCAAAGTCCAAGCCTTTCTGGAAGAGCTGTACAATATTCCCATTGGACCCAGCAATGAACAGCCAGGGTTAAGCAGATGTGGGGTAAGAGGTTGTTGCTGTTGTGTGTGGTTCTAATTGTTATTACTTGACAAGATCCTTGGGGACAGGCAGGGTAACAATTAAGCTAATGAATTAAATAATATGAAGAATAAAGTTCTTTTTTTTTTTTTTTGCTTTTGAGTCTTAAAAAACATATTCTGGTCTGCATTTGTCCAAAGGGACAAATAAATTGAAGGTACACATAAAGATCTAGAAACAGAAAAATCAGCAAAAACAACCAACAGTCTTGTGGCACCTTAAAGACTAATGCATTTATTCCAGCATAAGCTTTTGTGGACTATAGTCCACTTCATTCATGAAGTCATATCAAGATTTTCAGGTATATATACAGTACACAATGATTATGGAGTGTGCGGGGGGATGTAAACAGTGAGGTCAGAAGGAAATTAAATGCAGAAAATATGGACAGTGACAATCCCATTATTAACAATGGCCATTCACAACATTCACAAAACAGTTCTTGCTGATAACACAAACATCCTGGCACTAGATAGGCCAATCCACATATGTAGTGTGATTTTTAAAAAGAAAACAAAACTTTTATCCTGATTCAAGTCTGTTAATAGAGCCGAACCTCTTGATGAATTGTAACTCAGCAATCTCTCACCCTAATCTCCTTTTGAGGTTTCTTTGCTCCACAATGGCTACTTTAAGGTCAGTGAGAGAGTGTCTTGTGAGGCTGAAGTGTTCTCCCACTGGTATTTCAGTACTGCCATTTCTGATGTCAGATTTCTGTCCATTTATTCTTTTCTGTAGAGACTGGCTTGTTTGCCCTATATAGAATGCAGAAGGGTGTTGCTGACAGAAGATGGCATATATCATGCTGGAAGATGAGCAACTGAATGAACACCTGATGTTGTGGGTGACATTATTAGTTCTTATGATAGCGTTGCCAGAGTTGATATGGGGACAGGAGCTGGCAGGGTGTTATCACTTTGCATCCTTGTTACGTGGCCTGTTGTTGCTAGAGAGTAGCTGTTTTAGGGCTGTTTGTAAGCAAGTGCAGGCCTGCCATGCAAGGCCTGTGAGAGGGAACCATTATTGTCTAAGTTGGTCTGTATATCATTGATGCTCCACTTAGTGGTTTCAGCTTGGAGCTATAGGTGACAACACGTGGTGTTCTGTCGTTTTCTCTTCTAGGTCTGTCCTGTAGTAAAATATTCTTGGGTACCAATCTGGCCTTGTCAATCTGTTCTCTGCCCCCATCCCCACCCCCTTTGTTGAGTGGGTATTGTAGCTTGAGAAATGCCTGATGTCAATCCTTAAGTTCTGAGTCTGTTGGACGAATCTGGACAGATGTGATTGGGCTTGGCTGTAGACAGTGTATTTTCTTGTGTGTTCTGGGAGTATGTGTAGTGGTCAGTAGATTCTGATATAAAGCAGTCCATTATGTAGTTGTATAGTAGTGTTGAGGACATGAACCTGTTGTGTGGACTGGTCAAGGCTCAGGTTGATGATGAGGTGAAAGTTACTGAAGTCCTGATGGAACATCTTGGGGGACAGGAGCATGGCTCTTAGACTGTTTTCAGCTTGGTAGATCCCAAATCGTGCAGAATGTTTTCTTAACATAGTTGTGATTTAAAATTAGTAGCAGAGCTTAGAACAAAATAAGATGTTAATAGCATCCTCTAATTGTTCTGGCATGAAATCTGTGAATGAGAGATTATGATAGAATTGAGGGAAGCACCAATAATTGTTCCATAGAATCTTCTGCTTCAAAGAATACCCTGTATTTAAACCTTTTCCCATGACAACTTCTAAGGAAGGCTGTTTGAGAAACTCAGTTTCTGATTCTATTACTGAATTGCTCTTAAAATTAGGATGGTTCCCCCACTCCCCGATCTCTAATCTAAGTGCAGCTTCCTATCATTTAAATGGATCGCTTTGTGCCCATATCATCAGTTGAAACAATTAACGAATTGTTTCCCCATTCATACTTATTTGTAAACTGTCCATATTCATGAAAGCTGTGCTATGAGAATTCATGCATCATAACTCTAAGTGTCAAAGGGGAAAAACTTTCCTTTAAAACACCAGCATATGCCATATCCCAGATACAGAATCCATGGTAGAGCTAAGCAGCTGAAGGGATATATGAAGAGAGGGAAGAGGTGGGTTCAGTTCACCATGGTTCTCTCTTATGGATGAGCGCATGACTGCATTTCACTCAATGGGACAAAAGTTAAGCATTTTGGGGATAACATTTGGGGATAACAAAACAGTGGGGATAAAACTATCCACCAACCCTGAGAATTAGTGGTTCAGCCTTCGCCAATAGAGACCCAAAAGAGTGGCTACAGTGTATCTCTCTGAGCAGAGCTTAACTTACATGGGACATGGGAAGCAATTGCATTGCTTGCCATCATGTTGTTATTTTCCTTTAATTACAAGTGTGCGGGATGTGTGTGCCCAACAGTCACCCAGCATCTCCTGACCCTCCATAACTACCCTATGAGATCACTGTCTTCCAGCTGCTAGCAGAAGCAGAGAAATAGTGATATCACTGGAGATTGCTGGGGTTTGGGAAAGGCAATAGTGATCCCTGGAGCCGAGCGGGCAGGGAGGGAAGGGAAAGTGTGTGTGCATGTGGGAAGTGTGTGTGTGTGTGTGTGTGTGTAAAAGACTGTGCTGTGTGTCTGCTGTCTGCTCGCACACACATGTGCAGCCCCCCCCTTCAACACACCCGGTTGAAAAGGTTGAACACCCCTGCCCTCAGCCTGCTGCGATATGAATGAGCATTTTGCCTGTACATGCAGCTCCTTCTCCCTCTGTGTGAGCTGGGATTAAACCAGGAAGTCTCTAATTAACCATAGTTTTCTGTTTTGTCCAAACTGGTAATCCATGGTTACTAGATTCAGAACAAGCCAGAACGAAATCGTGGTGTAATATCCTGGCTTGTTCCGAAGCTGGTAACCACAGTTTCCTGGTTAGGACAAAATGAGAAACAATGGTTAATTAGTGACTTTCTGGTTTAATTGCTGCTTGCCCAGAGCTACGAGCACAGATAAAATGCTTATTAATATTTTGGCTTGTTAAGCCAAGATATGATTGTCCAAATTGGCTCATACTGTTCTAAATGTGGAGTACTACTTTCTGTGTTTCACTTTTTATGTAGACAGCCACAGTCTTCTGGTCTGCACCCCCATGCAGATTTACAAATTAAAATATTTTTGCAAATGGATTCAAAATCTTGTGGAAAGAGCAATGGGTAGTGACAGCATTACACTTGTCACTGCTGAGGCCGGGTACAAATTAGTTAAATGGAAAAAGGACCACGGCAGGACCCTACGTACCAGAGGGCAATGTGATGTACAAGCTGAATATGAGCCAACAATGTGATGTAGCTGCAAAAAAGGCAAATGCTATTTTGGGCTGCATTCATAGAAGCATCGCTTCCAAATCCCGGGAAGTACTAGTTCCCCTCTACTCAGCACTGGTTAGGCCTCATCTGGAGTACTGTGTCCAGTTCTGGGCACCACACTTTAAGAAGGATGCAGACAAGCTGGAGAGGGTTCAAAGGAGGGCAACAAAGATGATCAGGGGACTGGAAACAAAGCCCTATGAAGAGAGACTGAAAGAACTGGGCATGTTTAGCCTTGAGAAGAGAAGACTGAGGGGAGATATGATAGCGCTCTTCAAGTACTTGAAAGGTTGTCACAGAGAAGAAGGCCAGGATCTCTTCTTGATCATCCCAGAGTGCAGGACACGGAATAATGGGCTCAAGTTACAGGAAGCCAGATTCCGACTGAACATCAGGAAAAACTTCCTGAGTGTCAGAGCAATACGGCAATGGAACCAATTACCTGGGGAGGTGGTGGGCTCTCCCACACTGGAGGCCTTCAAGACGAGGCTGGACAGCCATTTGTCAGGGATGCTCTGACTTGGATTCCTGCATTGAGCAGGGGGTTGGACTCGATGGCCTTGTAGGCCCCTTCCAACCCTACTATTCTATGATTCTATGATTCTATGTATGAGAGCTCTGTCTTGACAGAGAAGGATCTGTACAGTGTCTGTATTTCACAGCAGCAGAAAAGGCCCAAACACCTCCCATTCCATCTTAATTCTGTAACACAAATTGGAGGAGAAGAATAAACAACAATGAGGTCATTGAGTCTTTCTCCTTTGGATTACTCTCTGTAGCATATTCACTTATGCTTTTCACAGTCTAAATGTAAGTGATGGAGTTCCTCTTGGGAGACCACTAGTGTCTTTCTTATAGACCTCATTGCTAAAAAATGTTGCCTGATAATGTTTCCCTTTGTGTAACCCCTTGCTGATAAGAGAGATGGACGTATGCATCCAATTCCTAATAGTACATATCTCGTCATCAACTCTAATGTCATTTGATACATTAGCATGTGGCGACCTGGAGAGAGCCACAGATGTCTCCCCCACTTAATCTTCCCTTAATACACCCCCACCCCCATCCCCTACAATACTCTTTGAGTACCTATCTACCCTTTCTCTCTTCCCCTCCCCAGCTCTGTTTTATTCTCATCTCCCTACTCCCACACGCAGGGCTGGTTTGTTCATTATCTCTGTGGAAACCACATTGCTGGAAAACTGAGTCGCATGGTTTGCTGTTTATGTGAATGGCCGCCCACATGGTTTGGGCCAGTGGTATCTATATGCCAGATCAACTTCCCTTTGAACTGGGCTGTAGGCACACACTCAGTCACTCTCTGTCCCAGTCGCACAAACACACACAATCACATTCTCTCTTGCATACTCGTACAGTTTCACACACACGCACGCATGCATGCACACTTTCACAGACAAGAACTGGGCCATTCATTTATTCACCTATATTTATGACTTGCTTATATTAAAAATAAATTTCTGAGTGCTATACAAACAATACAGTATTAAACCATAATAAGACTTAGACAATAACATGTTGACAAGGAAGACAGGATCACTGTTTCAGGAAAGCTTCATTTGGGCTTCTTTTTGGAGGAAAAAGTGGGGTATAAATAAGTGATGTTGAAGATGATGATGATGAAGCTAGTTGGAACAAGGAAGTCTTTGGTAAGTACCAAAAACCCAGAAGAGTTGGTGCCTGTCTAATTGTCAGGGTGGAAACTGAGCCAATAGAGCCCCAGAGCAGTTCTGATTCTGAGGAGGAACAGCAATCTGTGGGAGAGGAGCTTGCTCATCTCTCACAAGCACAGCAGCTGGCAGAGATTCCTCCTGCCAGCATTCCTGGGATAGATGGTGACCCTGGCAGTGAGAGAGCACTGAAGGGGGTCTTGCTGGACACTCGGCGCAGACACAGGGAGCGACGACAGATGGAGGACGCAGAAAGGAGGCGTAGCGCTCATTTGGCACGCAAACAACGGTCGCGTCCCGAGGACCCAAGGGAAAGAGGGAGGATCTCTCCCTAGCCCATAAGTTCAGGGTCTTCTTGTGGTTCTCCTTCAAATGGGAACCAACTACCTTACCTGGAGCTTAGGCTACTCTGCTATCTTTCCCCAGTGCAGTTCCTTGCTTAGTCGCTAGTGATTAGGGATGTCAGAGAATTTCGCCACGAATCTCGGGGAGGCCGAATGCCAGTGCATTCGGCCCCCCCAAATCGGTGGCGAAACGGTCTGCCCCCCCCCGCCCCCCCGGGATGGGACTTACCTTGGGCAAATCTCCCTGGCGGCAGCAGTTCGGCGGCTGTGGCGGCCAGTCTTCCGACCGGCTGCCGCCGCCACCATTTCCAAGTTAAAAAAAAAACACGTGATAGGCTACGTAAAGATTTACGTAGCCTATCATGGCTAGATTTTAAAAAAATACCGTGATAGGCTACGTAAATATTTACATAGCCTATCACGGCTGAGTTAAAAAAAAAAACACTACGCTATTTGCGTTCCCCTTATTTTCGCTGTAGTCTACGTAAATGTTTACGTAGACTACATGTGCCAAAATAAGGAACGCAAATGGCGGTGCCCATGGGCGCTGCCATTTGCGTACGCACGGTTTTTTGTTTTTTTTAACTCAGCCGTGATAGGCTACGTAAACATTTACGTAGGCTATCACGGCTGACTGCAGGGACGCAAACGGCAGCGGCTATGGCCGCTGCCATTTGCAGTCCCAGCCGGCCAGAATTTCGGGGGGAGGGATGGGGCGCCTCCCCCCCAGCCAGAATTTCGGGGGGAGGGACGGAGTGCCTCCCCCCCACCGCGAATCAAATTTCGTCACAGGTAAGTGACTTTCCTACATCCCTAGTGATTAGTATCTGAAAGAGTCATAAACTAATAAAGGAATAAAGTCTCGGAAAGAATTCCTCGTTGTCTGTGTCCTGAGTTGGCTATTGGTGGGGACTGCAAGAGGCAGCTAGGGTGCTCCTGACACTAATTTGTACTGGTAGGGCAGGGTGCAGAACCTCTTTCAGCCCAGGGACCAAATCCCATTTTAGAGGAGCTCTCAGGGGCCATATTCCAGTGGTGGGTGGGGCTGAAGGCAAAAGGGGAGGGCCCAGAATATTTTAGCTTAAGGCTCTTACTGCCAGTAGATGCATTTCAACCATTTAGAATGGTGAAAAACCTGCACAAAAGCCAGGACACCACCAAACGATCGGTGGTTGGGGGAAAGCGGTGGGGGGCCAAAGGAAGAGGACATGAATTTGGGGATTCCCTGCAAGGCTGGATTTGGCCCCCGGGCTTGAGGTTCTGCACCCCTCTTGTAGGGAGTTCCAGAGAGTGGATACCATGATACCAAAAGCCCTATTCTGCATTATCATGGACCAGACCTGTGATACCTTAGGCATCACCTGGAGGGTGTCTCCTGATGAGTGCAGTATCCACACAAGCAGGTAGGGGATCCAGAAGTCAGTTAAGAATCCTGGTCCTGAGTTGTTCAGAACTTTGTACATAAGTATAAAAACCTTAAACCTGGCCTGGTAGTATATAAGCAGGTAGTGCAGTTCCCTCAGCATAGGTGTAATGGTTTGGGGGTTACCAATGCATGGACCACAGCAGTCAAGCTATCCCTGTCCAGGACTGGCCATAAAGACACCTGCGCCTTCAGAGATAGCACTGGATCGAGGATAAATAGCGGCGGATGATAGAGGCCACTGCTGATACCCCTGTCACCACTGTCCTTTGATGCTGTGATTATTTCTCCTCTTCCTCACATGGTCAGGCCTATGCACACCACTGTTCTCCTGCAAGATTGTGAGTCTAATTTTCTAGAAGCTTGAGCGTAGAGGACTGGCTTTTTCAGCCTTGCCAAAAAGTGAATAGCTCTCTCTCCCACACACAAAATCCACCTGCCTGAGTTAGTCCTCTGTAACCTAAACAAAAGGAGGAAAAACAACTTTTGAAAGGCCTCCATGCCTGGTCACCTAGATGAGATCTTTATTCACCACTGATGACCACAATAGGGGCTCCTTATAGTCTTAGAGCTGTGCAGGGACCCCCCGACCTGCCTTGGAGGCTGCTTCTGAGCTTCCGAGGTGTGCTGAACCCTCTTTGGGGAAATTCAAGGGGGACCCAACTCGCTTTGGACCACCAGAAGCCTCACCATGCAAACCCCCAGCTCCTTACCTGGGCCCTCAGGATGTGTGCCAGGAGCCATCTTCTTCCATGGAGTTGCCATTGTTGCTGCCACCAGCTCCTTACCTGGGCCCTCAGGATGTGTGCCGGCAGCCATCTTCTTCTTCCAGGGAGTTGCCATAGCGACACCCTGTACTTCTGGAAATAGAGCCTGCGCAAATAAATGGCAGCCGTCAAGTATGCTACATAAATGTTGTGTACTTAACAGTTCGACCACCGCCATTTGCACAGGATCTATTTCCAGAAATACAGGGAGTCACCATTTAAAAAATGGTGACTCCCTAGAAGAAGATGACGGCTGCTGGTGCATGTCCTGAGGGCCCAGGTAAGGAGCTGCGGGCTGGGTGGCAGCAGTAGCAGCACAGTTGGGCTTCCAGATCACTCAGAATCACCCCAAAGCACTTTGGAGCCACCCGATCCTCTTCGTGCCGCTTCATGCCCCCTCCACTGCTCCTCGGAAGCGGCCTGAAGCACCCTGCCTCAAATCGGAGTTCGGGCTTCAGGCTGAAGTGGTACACAGCCCTGGTCTTAGACCCCTGCAGTGTAAGGGCTTCATTTCCATGCACACACATAGACCCATATTATGGGTCTTTGCATGATTGCCTGTATTTTGTGAAATGGGTCCTCCTGTCCGTTGTCATTGCAAATGGGTCAGCAGTCTCTGTAATGGGCAATTCTACAAAAGTCAGTTCCCAAACCCACTAATATCCAGGATGTTTAATCAGTTGACTTCAATAATTTTTGGATAAGGATCTTAGCAGGCTCAAACACTTAGAAAAACATTAATGGCTAATGGCTTAACAAAATAAATTGGAACTGGAAAATATGATATCTAGACCCTGTAAGATACATGAATGAAGGAGAAATGTAGTTAATAAAGCTGGAATACAACTGGGACATCTACATCATCCCAGAGAATTCCAAAGTGTCTGAATAATAACAACAACAACAATTTTATTTACTTGTTACATTGGTGTCTCAGGTTTCAGAGTAATCTCCTATGCAGAGACTATTTAGGTTCATACTTAGCTTTACAGTGGGTGCTTTCAAGAAATCTTTGTCGTAGGTTTATGGTGTATCAAGCTTTTGTTGCCTGTGTTGATTTTGGCTTCATCCTCACCAGTGCTGGCAATTTTGCCTTTTTCTTTCAAAGTTTAGTTTCATTTTTGGAGCATATGTGGGGGAAGCTTACCGACAATCCTCCTGTTGTGAAGACAAAAATGTGTAGACTTGAGGTGGAACTAAACCCATAAACGGCAAAGAGGTTACTAAAAACATAAGGTCCCTGCCAAGAGCAGCAGCCATAACCAGGAGTGCTTTTTTTTTTTTTTACCAGCTTAGGCTAGTGGGCTGTGGCCCTATCTGGAGAGGACAGACCTTGTCTCAGCGATCCATGCAGTAGTGATGCCCAGGCTTGACCACTGTAATATGCTGTACACAGGGCTGCCTTTAAAGACAGCTCAGACACCTCAGCTAGTGCCAAATGTGGCCTCCCAAGCGTTAGTGGCTAGATCATATGACACCTAGGGTGTCACTACATTAAGCAAAAAACCTTGCATCCTTTCCCAGGCTTTCTGCGTTTGCTTTCTTTGTGGGATTAGGATGGGCTTCTTTACACAGCAGACACGTGGTTTGCATGGAGCAAACACCTCTCTCCCTCCGTGGCATATGTGCAAAGAAGCTGGGGGGTGGGGAGGAGTCTTGCTTTTATCACTTCAGTTGTGCTGCACTGTTCCCCTGCAGCCGTCAGCACACTTACTTGGGAGTAAGCCCCATTGAAGTCGATGGGACTTACTTCTGAGTAGACATAAGATCACGCTGTAAGTCTGCAACCCTCAGCACACTTACTTGAGAGTAAGCCCCACTGAACTTAATGGGGTTCTCTGAATCAACAGAGGATGTTGCTTCTGAGCTTGGTGGGGTGGGGGGATCAAAGTTGTCTCCCTTTGTTGCAAGAAGGCATTTTACCCTCTCCTCCCTCTGATCAAGAAATGTTCTGAAGCATTTACACAGCAGACACATGGTTTGAATTGAGGAAAGTCCTTCCTTGGCAAGTTCGTGGTGCTAAGCTGGCATTACACACTGCCGATATAGCGCCGTCAACTTTTATTAGTAGTTTGCCTCCAATCTTTTTGAAAGCGTGATAAAGGGGAAAATGTGTGCGAGGCATCCTGGAGGTTGACAACATCTTGTAAAGGGTTGGCAAAATTCCACATGTGACCAATCACAATCAATCGCTCGTGTAGAGACACCACTATGCTGCCCCAGCTGCACTGGTTGCTGGTGCATTTCTAAGCCCAGTTTAAAGTTTTGGGGCCAAGCTGCTTGAAGAGCTGCCTTCACCCATAACAGTCTGCTTGCAATTTGAGATCACCTGCCAAAGCCCTACTTACATGCATGCCCTTGAAAACAACTAGGTTGATGGGCATAAGGGAGGGGGGGTTGGCAGTAGCCCCACATTACCACATTACCACATTACCAACGGGGGTGCATCAGCCCCACCTTTGCTGTCTTTAGAAGAGCCCTAAAGACATTTATTCTTAGTGGATTTCTCCTAGTGTTTTGAGCTGCTGAATGGAGTTGCTTTGGATTGCATTTTTAGTAATATCTTGGTCAGCTTTCCCCAAACTGTTGCCCTCCAGATGTGTGGGACTGCAACTCCCAGCACGCCCCAGCCAGCGATGGGGGCATGCTGGGAGTTGCGGTCCCACACATCTGGAGGGCAAACAGGTCGGGGAAGGCTGATCTAGGTCATTCCTATGTTTGACCAAAATCTTCATAGTGGAAGTGTCATGGCTGAAGGGTCAAATCAGGACTAGTGTCAAGGGCTGGCATTGCCAGGCAACTGCCAAGGCTCACACCATAGCAGGGGGCCCGCTGCCATTTCCTGGAGCCCCTTTTGCCCCGCTGCTCCTCCTTTTTGGTGTTGCTGCCCTGTTCATTTGCTCTCTCCAAGCAAGCGACCATGACAGCAGCAAGGAGACAGAGCAGTAGCCTCCACTCACCTTGCCTTCTCCCTGTGAACTGTGGAAAAGGCCAGACCCAGGGGGAGCACGCAGACCCAGGGGGAGCACACAAGCAAAGAGCCAGAGGTGAGAGTGGTAAGGAGGAAGGCAGGGCCCCACTCTGGGAGGGAGACCCACTGAGGGCAGCTTGTCTAAGAACCTCACAAAATCTGGAAGCAGCAGAGAGTCAAATCAATAGAATAAGATTCAAAAGTCCCTGGGCATAGTCTGAAGGCACATGAGGCAGCCACCTTGCTGACGCTAAGCAGGTCTGGGGTCAGTGCTTGGAGGGGAGACTACCTGGGAACCACATGTAGCCACCTTGAGTTCCATGATGGAAGAAAGGTGGGATATAAATGAAATAAATAAATAGACAGACAGACAGACAGACAGACAGAGTTGGCTCTACAATGACGCAGCCTGATGCAGGCGCATCAGGTTGTGGAATGGGAAGAGCAGCGAATTGTGCCGCTCTCCCCCTCCAGAAGGTTGGTGTTGCTGGTCCCCTGCTTGGCTGGCTGCTCACTCCCGCCTGCCTAATTGACCATCTGCCTGCCTGCTGAGCCGCCCCCCCACTCCCCCCCCCAAACCTACTTGGCCGGACAGTCAGTCAACCTAGCTGGCTGCTCTCTCTTTCGTGTGTGTCCAGCCGCCGCTTCGGCCTTGTACCCAAGCCACAGGGCTCCTGGGAGAGGTTGGCCAAACTATGGCAAGAGGTTCTGACCCTCTCACAATAGTTTGGGATCTCTTGTGACTGTTCGGCTGACCTCTCTTAGGCACCCCGTGGCTGCGGCACAAGGTAGGAGCGGCGACCGGGCAGGTGCACGAGAGCAGCCAGCTGGATTGGGTGGCCGAACAAGCAGGGAGGGTGAGAGGCAGTGGTCAAGCACGGGTGGAAAGCAGGGCCAGAAAAAGCAAGTTGGTGGAAGTGGCTTGCTTGAGGCGGCAAAATGCCTTGGGCTGGGTCTGACAAAAGACCTACTGTAATGACTGTGTTTATTTATTACGCTTTTTCTTATGAACTGAGAGTGGCTTTCATATGGTCCTCTCCCTGTCTCATCCAGGCATCTTGAAGTGTCAGACCTTTTTAGTTTAATCAGTTCAGTCTGTGCCATGCGTCTTCGGACCATGCATCTCCTATGAAAGCATCTTTGGCTGCAGTGCAATCTCTCTCTGATTGTTAGGAGTGACTAATTTCCCCTTCTCCTTTATTTTTGAATAGGTTGAAGGGGACCAATTACCCCCAGGGCATACTGTCAGCCAATATGAAACATGTAAGATCAGAACAATAAAAGCTGGCACTCTGGAGAAGCTTGTGGAGAATCTGCTAACAGCTTTTGGGGACAATGACTTCACCTACATCAGCATTTTTCTGTCAACATACAGGGGCTTTGCATCTACAAAAGAAGTTCTGGAACTGCTTCTTGACAGGTAAGACTCACTCAGTGGCTAGATGGGAGGAAAATTGTTTTAACCAATGTCATACGAATGGTCATAAAGGATTCACGTGGGGATGTGTGTTTGTAGATCTGTTTTACAAGGTGACATTTGTTTTCTGAATTAAATGCAATTTAAAAATGAAGGTCTGCGTTTCAGTTCTGTCATCAGGGCTGCTCTTTATTTTATGCCTGTATGGGTTCACTATGCAAGATCAACATTTGCCATCTGGTATTTCATATCCTGATGATCTCAGATTTTATATGAGAAAGAAAGTACAGGCTTCTATACCACATGGTATAAAAGGGTTTTTTTTTTAATGAATCTGCTTCTGGGGTGCAGCTTTAGTGCTGTGAATATCTCCATTATCTAGTCCTTGTATAGTTACTACTTCCTGTCCGCATTTCCGTTCTGCCTATCTGTATCCTCATACTTTTAACTTGGCTCAAATCTCATGCTAAAGAGAGTGATAGGCCATGATAGATAGGTCTGTGCACCAGCATACACCACATTTTTGGTTTTGGTAATAATGAAATAGCTGTAATACTTTAAACTATGTTTTTCCAAATGGTGAGTTAGGTGATTTTTGTAGATAGGCTGTTAAGATTCCAGCCATGGGCAAAGGAGTCAATGTTTATCTATCTGTTCGTTTGTGTGTTTATTTACTTATATGACAGCTTTAGTCCCCCCCCCCCATTTTTACTGTATTAAATGGCAGTGTGGTTTCTCTTTTAACTGTACAGGGATTGTGTTTTTATGCATGCCATTTATATACAAGCTTGCTTGGGTAGTTCTTGGGGTGGTGGTGGTAGGGGGGTGAATTTGTAATTGCTTGCCTAAAAGGTAGCATTTAGAGACCCTAACTGTGGGTGAACCCAGTTAGTTTATTTCCAGATATAATTAGGAGTAAATACATTAATTTCATTCTGACTCCAGATTAGGTCCAAAATGGACCTTAAACACTGCAACAGGTATGCTTTGTATCTCAACCTCACTTCCTCCTATTTAAGAATGGAGACCTATTTCATATGTAAACAAATACCCATATGCCAATAGACTGCCAAATATTGAACACTCATTTTGGAGAGGCTCTTTAATCTAAGTCTCTCACATGCATACTATTATCTCACACGAGACCGAAAATTATAATTCTTGACTAGATGTGAATAGGGCAAACTACTTTTATACTTAAATATTCTGTTGTATGTCTAACTCTCTTATATGTTAATGTTGAGTTATACTACTTCATATGTATTGTTTCACTTTCTTTGAAAATCCAATTAGAATATTTGAGGGGGGCGGGGAAATTAGGACCTCTGTCTCCTGTTACCAGTTTTCAAGGAGTGGCTATGAAGACCATTGTCCAACTCTAAACAGTGCAAGAAGAAACCTGTATTATCCTATTCACTCTCTCCTTTGCCAGCAAACACACTTTGGCCCCATATCCAAAGAGGATAACAAAATTCAGACAGCTTGCTTTGCTAGCTTCACATAAGCCATGTGATTTCCTGTGGTTTGTACTGTAAATCCAGAATTGAACAAGGTTTTAAAAACAAAAATAGCAGCAACCAATACCTTAAAAACATTGCAGGGGAGGCCACTGTTAAGAATGAATTTTTATTCTTTCATTTCAAGTTGTGGTTTTCTGTTTTCTTTTAAAGGGCATCTTACATTGCAAAGCAAGGGGAGTGATTTGTGTGGTGTCCTGAGCAAGGTTGCGCTTCCTGTGGGGAGGTCCACTTTAGTCATGCCTGGCTGGCTGAGGCACAGAATTGGGGGTGGCAGAGGGAAGCTTGTACTGCAGCTGTTCATTGTCGTTCCTGCTTTGTAGTGTAACAAAGAACATCAGCTTGCAGACTGTCAATCCAGCAGTTTCATAAAACACAAGGCTATATATAGTATGTTCACTCCCTTCAGGCAGGGGCTTAAAGAGTGTCAGTGGAAAGATGAAAAGAGAAATGCTTTCCCAGTAACTGAACAAAGCTGTGGTTTTGATTGCTTTGGGTGTAAACCAAATGTTGTAGCCTGTGTTATTGGAGCTTTCTTGGTCATTAACAAATGCAATGAAGTTGTGTGTTTAAGATGGGGTTGCAGATGCTTGGTCTCTGGAGGCAGAACTAAAAGCTAATTCATGCTAGCCATTGAGGAGGTTACTGAATGGTAAGCTTGCTTTTGTTGATGGGTTCCATTGAGAGATCACATCTGTTCATGTGACTGGAGAGTTCTATATATGAGCTGTTTTTTTACCTATTTTATTCCCTCCCATTTTTTTTTACAACATATAATATGTGCATAATTACAAACCCTTAATTAATAAAATATCATCAGTTCTATAAAGAAAGCAATGAAAGAATGAAAAACAGAAATAATGTCACAACATACAGCCATTTTAGCTTTCTAAATTTTTATCTTTGCTGTTTTAAATCTGTATTTTAAACTCCTGCACTGCTGCTAGGTTTTATTGTGGTTGTATTGTTATATTGTGGTTTTAATGTTCTATATATTTTAAATTGTTTTATTGTGTGTTGTTTGGTTTTAATTTTTGTGAACTGCCCAGAGAGCTTCGGCTATTGGGCGGTATAGAAATGGAATGAATGAATGAATAAATAAATAAATAAATAAATAAGTAGTACTGAATTTTTCATTCCAAAAAGTCATAAACAGTTATTTTTAAAAGAATCTTCTATAGTAGGGGGTGGTGTTTTATTAGAAATTCCCGTAACTTACACGGCCATTCCTTTACATCCCCTAGTCTTCCAGTAATGAGCAATACAAATATCTTTGCTTCTGTTTCCTGATAAAACATTACATTTTGTGGCATTTCCACCTTCACTTGTATGTTACAAAATCTTGTCCATGTCAGAGAAGTGAGCATGTTGCAGTTTGTAGAGTGCCACCTGTTCTTAAAGCTATACGTAATTAGTTTCTGATGCTACTTTTTCTCTTGGGCATATTTGTTATTAAAAACTGTGGGTTGTAACAGTCCCTATGTCTGCATTCTTATGAAACACACTTACTAGGGGGTAAGCCCCATTAAACACAGTGGGATTCATTCCAAGTAAACATGCATAGGATTTTTGCTGTGAATATGCGAACATTGTAACTATCAAGACAGGAACAATCAGTCAATAAGCATAATCAGCCCAGGAAACAACCACATTTTATTGGAATGTGTAGGTGCATTTTGTTAATTTCTTGTAAGTTTCACTGTAGGGCTGGGACAGCAAGTTGTTAATAAGGATGTTGGAGGATTTCATTTGGTCTGCATTTTAAAGCAAACTGACCTAATTTGCACTTCCTATACTAATATGCAGATTGGAATGCACTTACCTTTCTCCAGATTTTCCAGTGCAGTTTTCAGCTGAAAAATGTGTACAAAAATCCATATTTTAAGGGAAAATGCATACAGAAATGCACATTTTAGAAAAATATACATTCAGTTTAAACCCAAATTTTTGTAGGTTCTATCCAGTGATAGTCCTACTTAAAGTAGACCAATTGAAATGAGTGGGACTGAAGTTAGACTAACATCGGATACATGTTTTAAAAAATAATACGTGTGTTTTAAAAAATAATAATTTGCAGACTGATTTGGAAATGGGCTAGAACGGACTTATGATTGAACACATGGAAAACCGACAGGGGCTGGAAATAGACTGATGAATCCACGCCTGGTTGTCAACCCACTGACCAGACCTAGCCTCAAGCAATATTAGAATTTTATTTGGCTCCTGAAGGGCCTACCTGTTACCTAATGTTAATCAAGGTGTGTTAAATAGTTTAATTGCAATAATTAATCATATTATTTAGAAAGCACCTTTGAAGCAGAGCACTCACTACAATCAATACAGTAAAAGACAGGCCCATCCCACAGGCTTCCAGTCAAATAGACAAAAAGACAGAGGAAAAGGGAGGCACACAATAGGAGAGGAAATGAAGGGAAAGTAATGAGTGGGTAAAAGCCAGGGAGAACAAATGTTTCTTCAAATAGAATTTTAAAACCAAAATTGATGGAGTTGTTCTAATCTGAGGAAGCAGGGCATTCCAGAGATAGGGGCAACAAGAGAAAAGGGGCACAAATGAGATAACAGATGAGATTTCTGGTTCGACAAGAAATTAAAATTAAGGCTGTGCAGGGACCCACAGATCCACCTTGGGGGCTGCTTCAGGGTTTCTAAGGGCCCAGTTCGCTTCGGGCTGCTTCAGGCCCCCCCAACCTGCTTCGGCCTCTGGAGCTGAACTGGGACGGATGACCAAATCCTGCTGCCCAGCCCTCAGCGCCTTACCTGGGCCCTGGGGACGTGCAGCGGCAGCCATGTTCCTTTTCCAGGGAGCCACAGCCACTGCTGCCACCGCCAGCTCCTGGGCTCTCAGGAACCACTCCAACAGTTGTGTTCCAGGGAGTTGCCATTTTTTAAATGGCAACTCCCTGTATTTCCAGACATAGATCCTGTGCCATTTGTGTAAGATTTATTTCTGGAAATACAGGGAGTCGCCATTTTAAAAATGGTGACTCCCTGGAACAGGAAGATGGCTGCTGGCGCATGTCCCAGGGGCCCAGGTAAGGAGCTGGGGGCTGGGCAGCGGCAGTGGAGCTGGGCTTCAGGTCGGGTCACTCTGAAACCAAAGCACTTCAGAGTGACCCGACCCACTTCATGTCAATTCCTGTCCCCTCCTCACCTTGGAAGTGCCCCAAAGTGTCCCACTTTGGCTTAGAAGTCAGGCTTTGGGCTGAAGAGGTGCAAAGCCCTAGTTAAAAGTACCTTTAGAATGGAGGTAGGCAGGTACACTGGCTTAGGGAGAAGGAAAGTCAGAAGCGGGAAAAGTGCTTGTAGTTTCACTCATGAGGGGAAAAATGTTTTTAAGCTGTAAGAAACAGATATATTGTGCACTTTAACATTACACATCTCTTTGGGGTTTTGTATGCCGCCTTTCCCCAAGCTGGTGCTCTCCAGATGTGCTGGACTAGAGGGAACGATGGATGTTCCAGGCCAACACACCTGGAGGACACCATCTTGGGAAAGGCTGTTGTATGCTATGCCCTGAGTGTGCACACTCCTTAATTGTGAGGCCCTTACTATTAGATGGAGTCTGAAGGGGTCACTTTGTGCAGCAAAATGCACCTCCAGCCCTGGACCACTGTAGTAGCCCCTGAGTGCAGAAAGTTTGGTCATCCCTATTCTAGTGCCCATTCTCTGGAAACAGAGAGGAAGGAGGCACAGGCAAGCTGGTAAGGAGCAGTTACACCCCTAGCATATGTACACATTAAGCCTTTTCCATTAATTCCTGTGGACTAGAAAAGTCAATGGGATCATATCAATGGGACAATCCTTTAACTTTTAAATATCATGTTTAAAATGTTTCCTTTTTTTTTAGCAGGAATGCTTTGCTGGATGCCTCTGAGAACTAAGAGCATGCAGTGTATATCTCACCTGCACTAATGTATGCTTTAAAAACTGCAAGTAATGTCTAGACCCCTTTTTGTGTATTCAGTGAAAAACAGGCCACATTTTTCTAGTTTGACATATAGCCATGAAGGCCAGAAACTTGTTCTCAATTTTAAATGAGGTCTTGCAGAATTCAACAGGACTTTCCAGATTCTGCATGAAAAGGTGGATGCAACTGTGTGTGGCTAATATTACTAGACATCTCGCTTTCAGAAGACACAAGTACCAGAAGAATGATGGTTACTATGGGAGAAATTGAATAGAACATGATCTACTTTTTAAATTCCCTTCTGATCTGTTTGATGCACATGCCAGATGCAGAGTAAGCTATATACATACAGGGCCAGAAATATTGGACAAAGGATAACTGTTTTGGCAGTTGGCCTCTGTACACCACCACATTGAAGTTGAAAGGAAACACACCCAGATGGGAGCAAAGTCAGGACTTTCAGCTGTAATTCAAGGGATTTGACAAAAGTGTACCATTCAGGAAGTACAGCCAGTGGCATACACACCCCCCCATCATCGGTGGCTCATAAGTAATGGAACAAATGGCTGACAAGCAGCTGCATGGCCAAATGTGGCCTGTTTCCTGGATACCCCATGACCAAGCAAGCAGATAAAAGGCCTGGAAGTGGTTCTGAGTGTTACATTTACATTTGGTAGCTGTTCACTGGAACTCCCAACATGAGGTCCAAAGAGGTGTCCATGCGAATGAAGGAGGCCATCATTAGGCTGAGGAAACAAAATAAACTGATCAAAGAGATAGCAGAAACATTGGGAGTGGCCAACACAACAGTTTGGAACATCCTGAAAAAGGAGGAATTAACTGGCAACCTCAGCAACAGCAAAAAGCCTGGCAGACCACGGAAGACAACTAAAGTGGATGACCGCAGAATTCTGCTCATGGTGAAGAGGAACCCTTTCACAACATCTAGCCAGGTCAAGAACACTCTTGAGGAGGTAGGCATGTCATTGTCAACATCTACAGTCAAGAGACAGCTTTATGAATACAGAGGCTTCACAACAAGGTGCAAACCACTGGTAACGCTCAAGAACAGACAGGCCAGATTAGCCTTTGCCAGCAAACACCTAAAAAAGCCTGCCCAGTCCTGGAATAAGATTCTTTGGACTGATGAAACCAAGATTAACTTGTACCAGAATGATGGGAAGAGAAAAGTGTGGAGAAGGAAAGGAACAGCTCATGATCCAAAGCATACCACATAATCTGTCAAACACGGTGGAGGCAGTGTTATGGCATGGGCATGTATGGCTTCCAATGGAACCGGGTCACTGGTGTTTATTGATGACCTGACTGCTGATCAAAGCAGCAGAATGAATTCTGAAGTGTATAGGGCTATACTTTCTGCTCAGATTCAGCCAAATGCTGCCAAACTGATAGGACGCCGCTTCATATTGCGGATGGATAATGACCCAAAACATACAGCAAAAGCTACCCAAGAGTTTCTCAAGGCAAAGAAGTGGGATGTTCTTCAATGACCAAGTAAGTCACCTGATCTCCACCCAATAGAGCATGCTTTTCACTTCCTAAAGACAAGACTGAAGGCAGAAAGACCCAGAAACAAGCAGCAGCTGAAGGCAGCTGCAGTAAAGGCCTGGCAAAGCATCTCGAGGGAGGAAACTCAGCATTTGGTCATGTCCATGGGTTCCAGACTTCAGGCAGTCATTGACTGCAAAAGATTTTCATCCAGGTATTAAAGGCGATCCTTAAGTTTGAAATGATGTTGGTTTGTTCCATTACTTCTGAGCCACCAATGATGGGTGCTTGTGTATGCCACTGGCTGTCCTTCCTGAATGGTTAGTGCCCCACTTTTGTCACACCCCTTGAATTACAGCTGAAAGTCCTGACTTCGCTCCCATCTGGGTGTGTTTTCTTTCAAGTTCAATGTGGTGGTGTACAGAGGCCAACTGCCAAAACAGTTAGCCTTGTTTCAATATTTCTGGCCCTGACTGTATCTTGTATAGGAACACCACATTTTTTGCAACTCTTACAACAAGCATTAGAATCCTCAGGAAATCCTAGCAAGTCACCACTTCTTCTATTTCATCAGTGTTGCAAAATCAGCTATCAGAAATCCTTGGATGCTTTCCTTTAAATGTTTTATATGTTGTGGACTACCTAGAATTTTATAGCTTTGAACTAAAAAGATAATGAAGTGTATGATGCTGAGCTACAGATGTTTTTGTAGAACATAAATGTCTCAGGGGAGGGTGGGTGAAGTTTCACATGGATACCACTAAGCCCTGGGAAAATGTGTATTAGGATGAAAATGCTGGCCATTTACATCGGTATATTGGAACAGAACTGGCAAATATATTGAAAAAGGTTAGTATTTATCTAGAGTTTCATATTATCCACTCCAAATCCCCCAAACCAGACTTCCTTCCCCCCACTAAATATGTCTTCTGAACTTCATCCAGTGCAGAGCCTTTCCCTTACCACATAGCAGCCATACACACCTACCTACCTATCTACCTGAGAGAGGCAGAGTTTCTGGGTTAGAATGTATGACATGCAGGCAGGTGGATAAGATAAGAGTATATGTTCACTAGTTAATGGCATAATCCTATGCATGTTTAGACAGAAAAAGGTCCTACTACTCCCAGAATTCCACAGCCAGGAGTTGTAGGGCTTTTTGATTTTAATTGATAAATTAAGGCTGCAATCTTATGCTCAGTTGGGAGTGACTCTAATTGAACTCAGTGGGGCTTACTTTTGCATATAAATGTTTAGGATTGCACTGACTTACGTCTAGGTGTTTGCTATTTCACATTCACTCCCTCACCACAACATTTCTGGCTGCATACCTGCTTTCTTCCTCCCTTTACAGTTCCTAATCTGAACATCAAAATTGCCTCAAAAACGAGGGTTTATTTGGTAGATCAGGCATTAAGGACAGATTGGATTGAATTAATGTGCAGTGTATTAATATTTCGCTTTCTAAGCTTATGGCAAATGTGCCATAAAACCAAGAATTCACACATTTTTGCAGAGGACTTGACAGAAATTTGAATGCTCATTCAGTCATTAATCTTATCCCTCCTCCCAGTGCTTCAGGTGGGCTGACCAATTTTTAAAATATGGTTCTGAAAGCACCATGGTCCACTTGTACATTTATGTGGATTTAAAACTTACTTATCCCTTAAAATAAAGTAGCAAAATTGCCCAATGAAGGCAGAAGGGGGTAGATTCCTGATGTCACAGGTTCTAGCCAATCAATGTTTTGCAAAGCCGGCTTCTGCTACGGACTCATAGAACTAATTTCCCCAGTTGACCTTGGAGTAAAATGGGGGTGGACTGGGTTTGCAAGGTGGCTTATTCTCCTTCCCCATGCATACTGGTTGCGAGCTGCCTAGTTAACATAATGACCCTTGCTGGGTGTAGGTTGTTGTGACATCCGAACCTGGCGAGGATGGCTGGCTGGGGAGGTTTACAAACCACTCTGAACCTGCAAATGGGTTCTTAATTTTAAACATTATTACTATTTTTCCCCAGTCCTTCGCAAGTTTGCAATTGCGCAGATTTGCTGTCTGCTATGAGCAGTCTCGCCTTGTCAATTTCCTAGTACCAATACCTACTTCACTTCCCTTGAAAGTGAACTCCCAAAGCTGTAATATACAAGAAAATTGACAAGGCGAGACTGCAGGTAGGGGACAGGCTAATCTGTGCACACTTGCAAAGAACCAGGGAAAAAATACTAAAAGAAAATAAGAACCCATTTGCGCAATTCAGAAGCAACGGGGGCGGGGGGAGTGAGCAAAGTAATTGCTCTAAAAAGGAGCACCAAAGGGGCGGGGGGGGGACACATCGCAGTTGTCAATGTCCTCTCACTATTACACCTTGGGCTGACACTTGTCAGTTTCCTCCCCCCTTTTGACACTTCCCCGTCCTGTTCAGCACCCACACC
The DNA here is from genome assembly GCF_057233095.1 of Heloderma suspectum. Classification (NCBI taxonomy): domain Eukaryota; kingdom Metazoa; phylum Chordata; class Lepidosauria; order Squamata; family Helodermatidae; genus Heloderma; species Heloderma suspectum. Next base: position 174,445,742 of record NC_139461.1, read on the forward strand.
AGCAGTAATTATATCCGTCTGTCCTAATCGCTCCGTACCATTCAGCCACTTTATTTTTCTCCACCTTCAGGGAGATTTGCACAAATTCACTGAAGCGCAGTAACCCCAGCAGTAATTGCTCCAAAAAAGATCCATGATGGGTGGGCCATGGGGGGAGCCAATAACTTCTGTTTGTCGAATTCATCCTCTTGCTATTATGCCCTGAACTGACACTTGTCAGTTTGCTACCCCTTTCGACACTTCCCTGAACTCTGGCATCAATGGCTGAATGGGACAGAGCGATTGGTGCACCTGCACCAGCAATAATTACCCCTGCCTGCCCCAATCGCTCCATCCCATTCAGCTGCCCCTGTCAGAGTTTAGGGATGGAATGAGCACTCTGAAAAGGGGTAGCGATCAAAGTGGGGAAGGAGGAGAGAACATTTCCCACTGTAGGGTCAAGGATATGAGAAGGGTTACCACCCAAAGGACACTGGGATACGTGCAGGGAGCGGCTGGAGGACTAAGGGGGAAAGAAGCCATGCCAAGCTAAGCCGCCACGTGTCCTATCATCTGTCAGGAGTAATGTGGGTTGGTCAGTGAACTACAAACCCACTGCAGCGTGACCTGTGAACTGGCCCAATGAGTGAGCAGATTTCCCGAGTTGCTTTACCTCTCAACAAGTAATGTTTCATTTTAACTCAGTCTAAAGTCATTGTGTCTCATCTCTACCTCACACATGTTTTCTCTTAAGCATCCCACTGTGAAATTAGGGTTGCTTCACACGTTATGTAGCGGGCCTGGTAAGCTACTGAGTATATGCTGACTAGACAAAAAACCTTAACAGGGAACCCTAGCCAAACCTGTTGTCTGAAGCCATCCCTTCATAAAGATGATATTCTGGTTTTTCATTTTTTAAGATTCTGTACCATGTAGCAGTTTTGAGAACAGGGCTTCTTTGATTGCATGTTGTTTCATTTACAAATGTGGTGAAATGTGATACTTTCCCCCATGAATGGTTGAACAGCCAAAGCAAGGCATGTCATTTTGCTTCTTTTAATCTTCTCTATGTGATGTGGAAATCATAGATTCTGCTGTGAGGAGAGGATGCCCCCAAATCCAACTTCATATGGACACCATCTACTCACAGCAGGAGTCATTGAAACATGCTAAGCTGACATTAATTGTGTCTAACTTTTTGCCAAGAACTATCCACTTCCTTAGGAAGGTGCAAATTGGCCATAAAATAGGCCCTTTATAGAAATGTTAAATTCTAGGCTCGGCTTACATTCTCTCTTCTGGCTGCTGATATGAGAACCTTTTACGTGTTATCAGTTGCGTTTGTGATGGTGTAGCCCGTGACACTGATGGGCTGAAATTTCCCAAACATTCTAAATGCACTGGGAACAAATGTGACACTGTGTTGGAGTAGTTGCACTCCAGTCATTGGTTGGGCTCAGATTAAAACCTTACACAGGCCCAGGAGAAGCTTTCTGGGCCAGGCTGAGGACTGAGCAAGGCCCCAAGAGGTAGAGAAAGCGAAGGGTGTGGAGCACAAACCTCAGGAGAAGTGGTGCAGGTAGGTAGGGCTGGACCTCGGTGCTGAAGTCCAAGGCCCCAAAGTCCAGGAGGTCCCCAAATGACCATGCAGAGAGCACCAAGCAATGGGGACAGCAGAAAACAGGCCCGGCTTCAGCACCATGTTTCAACATCCTTTCTTCTTACCTGTAAAGGCATTTTATAATGGGATGTGGCTGGGCAGGTATGTGCATCATTACAGGTGCTCATTTTGTTATGTTTTCAAATATCCTTTTGATCCTTTTCTACAGTGAAATGGTTCTTATCAGGGCAGCAGAAGCAGACTGCATTTATTGATGTAGTCGAGATGGTCCTATGATTTAAATGAGTTTGAAATGTGAAACTGCACATGCTCAGATAATTTCTTTTCTTTTCCCTTTCAGGGAATTCTCTTAGGAATGTAGAAGCGGTTGTAAAGCATGGAATGGCAGTGGTGGGGAGAGAAATGTCAGTTGTGTACTTCACACATAAAGTCATACGTATAGTGATCTAAAGTGGGCCCCCATAGGACTGTTACAGCCAGGGTCTAAAATTACCCAGCTACACCATTGCTCAGGAAGAGCTGTGTGCTATTAAAGTGGGGGAAAGACAGAAGTCCAAGAACATAACAAGAGGCAAGCTGGATCATACCAAGGGTCCATCTAGTCTAGCATTCTGTTCACACAATGGCCGACCAGCTGTTGACCAGGAACTTAAAAGCAGGACACAAGTGCAACAGCACCCTCCCGCCCATGTTCCCCAGCAACTGGTGTACATAGGCTCACTGCCTCTGGTACTGGAGGTAGCATAGAACCATCAGGACTAGTAGGCATTGATAGCCTTCTCCTCCAGGAATTTGTCTAACCCTCTTTTAAAGCCATCCAAATTGGCGGCCATCACTACATCTTGTGGTGGTGAATTTCATAGTTTGACTATGTGCTGTGTGAAGAAGTCCTTCCTTTTATCTGTCTTGAACCTCCCACCAATCAGCTTCATGGGATAACCCTACTGGGTTTTAGTATTTTGAGAGAGGGAGAAAAATGTCTCCCTATCCACATTCTCCAGACCGTGCATAAATTTGTACACCTCTGTCATATCTCCCCTTACCCTCCTTTTTTCCAATCTTTTTCCAAGAGAAGTTGATCAAGGCCTATGTAGGTTGAATGAAGTAGGCAGTGGGCTGAAAAGCAAGGACCCAAGGAAATAATAGGTGTTGGGGACACGTTCAGGAAAGGAAAAGCCAAGAGGTGTGTAGGAACGGGACACAACCTCTCGTAGGGCCTAAGGACTGCAGGGGCTCTACACTATTGGCAGGAAAGAAATGGACAGGAAATGGATGAATGTGAGTCAGAGTTGTGGTGTGAGTAGAGTTGCTAGGCCTAGAACTAGACAGGACTGCTGTATCTTTAAGATTTGCATAGAAGTGAAATGCTGCTTATGGCCTGATAACCCCAAGGAAGTAATGAGGGCCAATAACTAGTTGGGGTGGGGGGCAAGGAGAAGGGGCTGAATTTCACATATTGATTTGGACTAGTTAGCCAGGTCTTCTTCTAGTTAGCCAGGTCTTCTTCTTGTTAGGCAGGTCTTCTTCTAGTAAAGGCTATACCTCCGGCTACTATAGACACTGTGAGTTCTTACCATTAGGCATGGGTTTCCACCCTTTGTTTTTAATCCCTGTCTGAAATGTGTACCTTTCTGTTTAGATATGGAAACCTGGAGATCTCAAACTGTGAAGAAGATGGGAGCCAGAACTCTGCTGAGACCAAAACAGTACTAAGGAAGTAAGTGTCGCTTTTCTCTGAACAGCAAAATTCACAGCCAGGACTGAATACTGAGAAAAGGATGTGGTCAGTTATACCTTAGAAAACTATGCACCAATCTACTTACTATACAAAAAAAGGTAGCAACTGTATTGTAATTGTATGAAAGATCAAGCCTCAGAAGGGTGAAGAGAGAAGCTGAATGCTACGAAGGAGGCCAAGCACAGAGGGCAGAACAAGTAGATTAAAAAACAAGAAGTATGGCCATGATCTAGCCCAAGGATCCCCAACCTTTTTGTGCCTGTGGGCACATTTGGCATTTTGAAAAAGAGCCCTGGGCACCACCACAAATTGACTGCTAGGGGAGTGGGGGTGGGGGGCCAATAATAAAAATGCCCCCTTACCTGTATGTTTGTGTGTGTGTGCAACCCACTCTGGCTTCTCTCTCTCTCTCTCTCTCTCTCTCTCTCCTTCCTTCCTTCCTTCCGACTCTCTAGCTCCCCTTCCTCCCCCCTCTTCTTCCTTTCTCTTCCTCTCTGACACCCCTTTCTTTCCTTCTGTCTTTCTGGCTTGTTGTCCTTCCTTCCTTCCTTCCTTCCTTCCTTCCTTCCTTCCTTTCTTTCTTTCTTTCTTTCTTTCTTTCTTTCTTTCTTTCTGCCCCCCCACTCTGGCTCCTTCATTCCATCCACGCTTCCTCTCTCTCTGGTTCCCTTTCTCCCTCTGCCCTTTCTCTGACCTTCCTTCCTTTCTCTCCCTCTCCCTCTCCCTCTCCCACTCCCTCTCTGGTCCTTCCCCCTGCTCTTTCTCTCTTTCTTTCTCCCTCTCTTCCCAGCCCCATGCAACTGATTGGAGCAATTTGTCCATTCATTTACAAGGGATGAGGAAAAGCCCCCCTCCTGAATCAGCTGGAGGGGGGTGAAGTCCACCCACCACCAAGGATCCTTTTGCCCCAGGAGTCCTTGGTGCGGGGGGCGGGGGGGCGGGTACAGTCTGTGGGGGGTGTACATCCAGCAGTTTTTCGCAAGAGGGACTGAAGAATGGAATCTCTCCATAGGCTTATATAGGGAGCAAAAATAACTTGGGGGTCGCCTCAGCCTGGCCTTGTAAGGCACAGTTGGAGACTCCTAATCTAGCCAAATACTTTTCCACAGGCAAGTTGAGTATATGTTTAAGTCTCTCCCACTGAAATAAGTTGGCTTGTCTGACCCCCACCCACCTGCCCCCCAGGGTAGAGTGTAACAATTCTGGAGAGGGAGAGGTGCCAAGTCTGGGCACTTTTAATTTGGGGGTACTGTAGTTTTCAGCTGGTTGAGAGTATATGGACTGGAATAGACAAGGACATTAGTTAAAACAATGAAGAGTTTTATGACACCTTGAAGGCTAAGACATTTATTTTGGCATAAGCTTTCATGGACACTGAAGCTTGAGGACCTCCTGAATAGATCTTGGAAGGATGGGCAGAGTACATTGCAAGATGTGGTGGTGGGACCTTTTCGAAAACACAGATGCACCCTTGTGAGTTGTGCCCGTCTAAAGCTATGTGGAAAATATGTCAGAGCATACGTCAATATGTTATATGTCATATAACATACATGTATGTTATCTCTGAAGGGAAGAGCCTTAACCTCCAGAGCGCCTTCTGGAAACCTGCCATACTTAGGCCTTCCCTTAGAGGTACACAAGTATAGTACAGCATTAAAAGTAAAATAAATCCCGTCCATATGATCCAGCAATCTCAGCAGAGTTCAGCATCATAATCCATACAGATTTTATGGTGGCTGCAGTATCAATAAACCATTAGCACCATGTTTTTTGGAACAGTTTTGTATGTGACAGTGTCATGCAGTAAATAGGAGTTGGAAGCACTGTACACTTCCTCTTCTTCCACAACAACATCATGCCTGAAAAGCAGCTTTCATATGTTTCCCATCCAGGAGATACACAAGTTCCCAACGTAAGAATAGTGTGTGCAGTTCTGAGATGGAGGAAAGGTAAAAGTTCTATTGTGGGTGAGATGGTGTTGTGAAGAATGGGAAGTGTGAGTCGCTTGTGCTTTCTGCGCACTCTGCAGCATCACCACATCCAAAGCCACTCTCTGTGTGTGGGGTGGGCCTCCCTAAAAAGGAGCATGCTTCTCCTTTGCCATAGTGATTGTGTTTGCTTTGATTGGGACAAGGGCAGCATGCTAACTAAGGGGCAGCATCCAAGTGTGTTAATCCGCTAGTGCAAATGATGTTGCACTAGGAGGAATGAGGTTCCGAACTATGTGCAAGAGGAGAATCCAGCTAAGGTTATGTTTGTGCAAGCAGTAGTTGTGCAAGCGGTGGTTGTGCAAGCACGGTTGTGCACAAGCAGTTGCAAATGGAAAGATTCGGTAGAGCTCAGCTAACACTATTGACTTTGCAGAAAGACGCTGCCCAAGGTGTCCTCCATTCCACACTGCCTCAGTATAATGCAGGTGATTGTGTGACTCATAGCTGGCTTTGGCGGCATTTAGTGCTTGCTGGGAACTAGTGAGGCAGAGTCATTGCTTGGCTCTCTCTCCCCCGCCCTGCCCTGTAACTTGTGCCACTGGCTCACAGGGCTTTGCTGTTTCCTTTTCACTGTATTTGGCCTGCCCTTAGGCGTCTGCTGGACCAAATCTGATCTCCTGTTGTCAGCCTAGAGGTGGAAAGGGTTCATGGAGGGACGGGGTGGGCTGTGACCATCGCTCTTGCCAGCAGCCCACTTTGCAGAGTTCAATGAAATTGATTGCTGACTTGGACCATAGACTGTCCCAGAGTAAGTGCTGCTATCTGAGTTCATGCTAAACGTTCCAGCAAACATTGAGGTTACGCTTTGGCGTAATACTCAAGTACTCAAAAGTCCTTTGTTTTGTTTTAATGTTCACCGCAAGCTAACAGTTTAGCTGCCAATGTAACAATAACCACATGTATGTGTATGCCTCCTGTGCACCTCACTTGGCTTTCAAGCATTTAATAAAGCAGACTGCTGTTTTTGAAAGTTCATACCATAGTAAACCAGTTCCCTCCTCTAAAAAACTTGGGGCAGGGAGCATGGGGTTACCCCGTTTTCCCTCACAAACCCCATTAAATAAGTTAGGTTGAGGGAGGGATAGTGACTGGTCCAAGGTCTGTGAGCTTCATGGTTGAGGAGATATTTGAACCGTGCCAGTTCACATTCCAGTCCAACACTCTGACCACTAAAAGTTTTAGAGCCACTACACTGTCTCTAAAACATAAAATTCTGACAGTAACAATAAAACATTGGGGGAGGGATCTATTCCTACATCTCAAGGCCCACAGTCTTAATTCCTTGTCCTTTGTGAAAGACTAGTATGGCTTCAGGCAAATTGATTAACCTTTCAGGTCTTGAGAAATGTATTGTCTTGGCATCTACACTACATTTTTTAGCTTAGACTTTGATTTTTCAATGCTTGGCAGAAAATACAACTAACACTATTCTCTCCTTCTGCCCTTTTGTCAGGAAGCACTCATTGTAGCTCATCAAATAATTTAAGCTATGTCAGATATGCCAAGGAGACTGTGGCATAATATGGCGGGTAGATAAATTGGCTGAGAGCCAAAGGGTTCCTGGGCATAGCTCCAACTAAGCCATTGATTCCCTTCTTACTTTGGGCAACTCTCTCTTGACCTTTGTGTGTTTCAGTCAATCCAGCTACAGAATTGAGCTAAATTGTTGGAGAAGGTTTTTTTCACACCCCCTCTCAAAAACACGATGAATTTTATTTTTTTTTTGGTCTGATTTCATGGGAAAATTAGTTGCTGTAGATACGAAATATGGTGATATGTGTTTGTTGCATAATACTCTACCAAGATTTGAAATGTGAGTGTGTTTTTTAAATTAATCGTTTGTGATGTTTTATTTAGACCATAATCCTGCTCCTTGTGCATATGTACATAGAGAGCAGCTTGCAGAGTGACCTGTAAATTTTTCCAGTTGGCAATTAGCAGCTTTGCAGCTGGGCAGGGGTGGATTTTCATCAAGAAGACCAGGGGGAGGGTTCCAATTTGAATAATCTCCCCCCTCAAGTTGCTCTTTATAAAAGAAGAGATGGGTGATATGACCACGATGGATCACCAATATCTCCTCTAGTTTGGCCCTGAGTATACTGTATGTAGACAAACTGACAGCATATATTCTTATCCAGCTTCTCTTCTCTTCTCTTCTCTTCTCTTCTCTTCTCTTCTCTTCTCTTCACTTCCTTCTTCCTTTCTTCTTCCTCTTGCCTTTCCTGGGTAAAATTTTAGATGGTAAGCTCCTCAGAGCAGGGACCTATACTTTGTTGTTACTCAGTAAGGCCCATGCACATCAGTGGTGCTATGTAAATGAGACTTCTATAAAAATCAAATTGACTGTAGCATAGTGTCAGGACCCAGGCTTTCAGATGTATCAGAACCTGTAAAACTGTAGTATTTAGACTGTTTTTATGAAGTGCTGCAGGGTTGTTTTGTTTTTAAATGACGTTCTCTCTAGCTCATTACTTCTTTGTGGTCAAGACATGTGTGTGTGTGTGCGCACGCTTTTTGTCTCCTGTTGAGTTTATTATTCCTCCGGTAAAGCATGGTGTCTGGTTTCAGTGTTACATAAATAATTGCATCAAAGGAATGGACTTTGGAGAAGCAACCACTGAATGAATGTGAGATGAGTGAAAGAAGATTGGCTGAAGTTCTTTAAAGCTTGGGAAACCCACAGTGGGATGCATTTTAAGTTTTGTTTGTGTTGAGTGCAATCAACTTTCATTCTGGCAAAGGGTAAAATAACAAAAGGAACCAGTGTGGCTGAACTGAGGAGACAAAGGGCCAAATGGTGGCAATTAAGAGAACGGGAAATGGGGAAGGTTACGAAAACAAGCCAAATTAATTGTACAATGGGAAAACAAGGAGAAAAAGTGAGTAATGGCAACAGTGGTTGAGGCACAGTCAACATAGAAGCAAATACCATGAAACTTTAGAGGCCTAGCTCAGCACACATCCTTGTGCCCTGGGGACTTGTGTCCTGTGTTGTCAAGCTCAGCCAACAGCAAGCTTAGTTAAGATTATGGGGAAACTAGTTACTGCATGTAGCTCTAGTTTTCATGCATGCCCATATAAGAACTGTGTTTGGGGATGGGGACCACCATTCTAGAGTAGAACTCGTGCTTTATCTCAGTGGTGGCTAGACTTTTTTTCCTGTTGAGAGTTGCGTTCCCTCATGGGTAATCTGTTGGGGGCCGCATGTCAGTGGTGAGCAGGACAGAAGCCAAATGTGGGTGAGTCACCCTTTTTCTTTTTCTGTCACTCCCTATTCTCTTTCTTCTTTTCTGCCCAGTGCTGATCACATGCAGTTGGCTTTTGAAATTGGGGTGAAGGCCACATGAAATTAGGCTGAGGGCCACAGGTTGCCACACCTGCTTTTCTGTGTATAAGGTCCCTCAGATTCAATCCCTGTGGTCTCCTTGGAGGATAGTTGTTTGAGCAGTCAGTGCAGCACCAGATGAACCATTGGTCTTACTCCTTGGGCAGGCAAGGTCTTATGTCCTTTTAGAAATGCGTTTTGAAAGACGGCAAAACTAACAACCTGTGTATGTGAAGATTTGTTAACTTGTTTGTGGTCAGTTAAAGCAGTGATGGCCAACTGGTAGACTCTGGACGGAATTCTGCCCCTAATATCACCTACATTTCAGGACCACCACCCCGCCCTGTTCACTGTCAGTTCCAGAAGAAAATCGCCCTCCTTTTTGCGTATGACGCAAACAGATGCATACATCGTGGTAGTTCATTGGCAAAGAAAGGGCACTCCATACATGCTTTTCTGGATGGTACAGAGAGCACAAATGAACTTCCTCCAGAACCAATGGGAGCCAAAATAAGCTGGTCCGGATACCTCACAAGTTGACCATCCCTCTTATTGCCCAACTTACGCCTGAGGAAAAGGGCCATCACAGGTTGGTTTAATTAAAAAAATGAATTCTAAATAAAAGGCTAGCTGAGTTCCAACCATTTGGAGACAGCTGTTCTTCCTCCCCTTCCCCCTCCCCAGGGCTGGATTGCTGTGCCTATAGAGGGCATTATCAAGAGGTGAATCTCAGCTCACGAAGGGGTGAGGGCGTACTGTGTAAAATCTGTGAAGCTCAAGCTTCTTGGCCTGCCTCTCCAAGCCACAGCCTTCCAAAACCATGACTAAGATTCCATGGTGTATAGTGGCCAAAACAAATACTATAAACTATACCTAAAACAAATGAACAACAAATAAATTGAGGTATATTGAAAGCTTGAGAGAGAGCAGTCTTCTCCTCATGGAGGATAGACTGAATGGTGTCAATTTTCTGTCTGAGATCCTGGAAGGCTCCCAGCCCTATTTGTGTCTTGGCCTGGCTGGAACAGGGAGTTGCTTTTCAGGGACATCAAACGTTAAAGCTGCTACAAAGTTTGGGCGCTTGTCCAGCCGTTTTCCAGAAAGCGTTCCTGCCTGATTAAACAGTCAGCTGATAGGAGGTCAGTAAACTATAAGTACTGCCTGCATAGCTTGTCTTTTAAAGGCCTTACTGACTGACATTATTTTGAAGGGGGAATTGGAGTCTGTGGTAGCTTTGCATTTTTCAGCTCCCACGTAAGTGCAGCTGTGTACCTCTGCAGAGTCAGTCCTGTGTTCCAGGATGGAGAATGAAGGGAGAAATCATGTTTGAGTCCAACATGCGTGCAGCACATGCATTTTTGGCATGGGATTGACATATGGTTTCCCCAGTGTATGTTACCCTCAAATCTCTTAGGCTGGAAACAGGAAATATATTTTCAGTAGGATGGCCACTTACACATTGCCCCCCCCAAACCAGGAAACACGTTACCAGAAAAGGACACAGATATGCATAAAATTTGCATACATCAATTTATTTGTATATATGCAATTTAGACAATATTATAATTTGAATAGAAATGCAATACATTTCACCCTAGTGGGGAAGACTGCATCTGCTCAATTTGCTGTCCAGGTGCTAATTGTGGATAACCAACGTCAAGGCCTGATCAATCTTTGTATGGGTCTTTATCTTTAAAACAATTGTAGGACCAGCCATCCTTTCAAATACAGGACTATCCTCTGTAAAGTAGGACACATGGGCCACCCTGCCTTTGAGAGAGATCATAAGAACTTTCATTCCCCATGTTATGCACATGTATTTCTTTTGTCCCACATCACCTATGGATAAATAGGTTTTGCTGGCTTTTGAAACAATTTCAAAAGCTGTTTATCAGAGGTGAAAGTGGGCTGAGGGTATACACATAATGAATCATGATCCCACTTTCAAACCTCTCCTCAGCTCTCTCTAAAAGCCATAATCTGTGTCAGCCTTGTGCCACCGCCTCAAGTGCTTCCATGTAGCCTGTGAAGCTGCTTTGCAAGCTGGACTTTATGTTAAGCCAACTTATTTTTCAGGGTCTAAAAATGACTTGCTATCAAAGCCTTTGGGAGCAAAACTCATGAATAAAAGATAATTTGGGGTAGCATTAACATTCTCATACTTAAGCCAGAACTTGCCATTTCTTCTCTTCAAATCATTTTCTAAGGCAGCAGTAGGAAACCTTTTGTGCACCTTTTGTGCCTTTTGGGCACATTTGACAATTTGAGAAACTGTCCTGGGCACCACCACAAAATGGCTGCCATGGGCCGTGTGGCAAAGGACAAGTAACCTGCCTAAAAGACTGAATACAAGGCTGAGGTGGGGTCTGAGCCCCAATGTACTCAACAGCTCCTTTGAACCCACAATCTTCAGTACGAACAGAATCCCTGCTTTGGAAATATGTTGGAGGGATAGGGTACCTTGGTAGGCATTAAGAAAAGTGTTTGGGAGCCCATTGGTGCCTGTGGGTGCCATGTTGCTACCCCTGCTCTAAGAGACAATCGCAGTGTTGTTAGAGACATGCAGCTGGCTGCACATTTTTCTTTATATCTCCAGAAGTAAAATGGCTAGAGACTTCCCTTTTATTTAAATAAATAAATAATACCTGAAAATTTCAGGGAATATCTTTGAACCAGCCCCCAGTGCTCCCACCCATATGTTGTGCAGACTGTAAATGGCATGTGTTTCTGGCATATGTGTTCAGAATGTGATCTGATGGGTCCCACACCTGGTAGGGCTTACTCTCAGACAGTGAGAGTTAAGCTGCTCCGTCAGATTAATTCCTACCTAGAAATGTGCATACTGTTCAGAAAGGGGACAAGCATGACATGTTTCCTATCACCTTGCCAACAACACCAGCTTGTTGATAGGCCTCTTTGTTTGACTAGTTCTTTCCTGCCTATATCCTCAAGATGAGGGCTGTTGAGCCTAAAATATTAAATACTACTGTGTTTGTATGGCTCTTGTTTTTGTTCTGTGTTTCCTGTTCTAAAAATAACAAGAAAAGTTTGTCTTTCATGTTCAGTTGCACTTGCTTGCCATAAGTGCACCTGTGCATATAATGCTTTATTCTTATTTAGTTTTGCACAATGTTAGTTATGCTGAGAATTATTGAACAAGCCTTCACTTGATATCCAGGATGAATTTCAGCCCCTACATTCTGGAGGACAGTTGGGTTGTCTGAAGATACTTAGAAAAACACACTGGAAAAGAATGCTGTATAGTGAGACAGTATAAACAGTTTAGTTATGCATAAAAATAGAATAAGACGTCTTTGTATGCTGCAAAGTTGCGTCAGTTTCATAATGGTTTAACTGACATGATTTTGCTTAAAGAATACTGAGAGCTGTATTTTGTTAAAAGTGTTGAAAATCCCTGGCTGTCTTCACAAAACTACAGGTCCCAAATTCTCTGCAGAGAGAGATAGAAACTGTGAATCCAGTTTAAAAGTTCGTAGTGTAGATATACCTATAGATCTTTGCATCAAAGTACAATTGCCCCTTCCCCTTCTCAGGAGTAATTTCAATAATCAGATTTATTTATTTATTTATTTATTATTAAATTTATTAATCGCCCATCTGGCTGGTCACCCAGCCACTCTGGGCGATGTACAACATACAATAAAAACAGTTTAAAACAATATAATTCTACAATAAAAACATTTTCTAAAATACCCTAACCCACCCCAAATGCCTGCCTGAACAGCCACGTTTTTAATGCATGACGGAAGCTCATTAAAGAGGGGGCATGACGGAGTTCCCTAGGGAGGGAGTTCCACAGAGTGGGGGCCACCACAGAAAAGGCCCTCTCCCTCGTCCCCACCAGTCTAGCTGTCCTGGCTGATGGGACAGAGAGAAGGCCATCCGAGGCTGATCTTGTTAAGCGGCCTGTCTGGTGCTGCTGGAGGCGCTCCTTAAGATAGGCTGGGCCGGAACCATATAGGGTTTTAAAGGTCAAAACCAACACCTTGAATCTTGCCCGGAAAACAACTGGTAACCACTGCAGCTCCTTCAGCACTGGAGTGATGTGATCTCACCGGCAGCTGCCTTTAATCAGGCGAGCCGCTGCGTTCTGTACGAGCTGCAGCTTCCGAACCGTCTTCAAGGGTAACCCCACATAGAGCGCATTACAGTAGTCTAAACGAGAGGAGACCAGGGCATGTACTACCGATGGGAGAAGATGGTCGGGAAGGAAGGGGCGCAGCCGCCATATCAGATGGAGTTGATACAGTGCTTCTGGCTCACAGCTGACACCTGAGCCTCCATGGACAGCTGGGAGTCCAAAATGACCCCCAGGCTGCAGACCTGGTCTTTCAAAGGTAGCTGTACCCCATTCAACACCAGGTCAACATCCCCCAGCCTCCTCTTGTCTCCCACCGAAAGTACCTCAGTCTTGTCAGGGTTCAGCTTCAGCTTATTCCTCCCCATCCAGCCACTCACCGTCTCCAGACATTTGGACAGGGATTCTACGGCCAATCTTGGTGAAGATTTCAACGAGAGGTAGAGCTGCGTGTCATCCGCATATTGATGGCACTGCACCCCAAACCTCCTGATGATAGCCCCCAGCGGCTTCACATAGATGTTAAATAGCATCGGGGAGAGGATGGAACCCTGTGGCACCCCACAAGTAAGTGGCCACAGGTCCGAAACCTCCTCTCCCAGTGCTACCCTCTGGTACCTGCAGGAGAGGAAGGACCGGAACCACCGCAATACGGTGTCCCCAATGCCCAACCCCTCCAGGCGGTCCAGGAGGATACTGTGGTCAACAGTATCAAAAGCCGCTGAGAGGTCGAGGAGAACAAGGAAGGAGCATTCACCCCTATCCAGAGCCCTCCTCATATCATCTACCAAGGTGACCAAGGCCATTTCTGTCCCATGCCCAGGCCTGAAGCCTGACTGAAATGGGTCTAGATAATCAGTTTCTTCCAAGTGTGCCTTCAACTGCACCACCACCACCCGCTTAATCACCTTGCCCAAAAATGGCAGCTTTGAGACTGGGCGAAAGTTGTTCAAAACTTGAGGATCCAAGGAGGGCTTCTTTAAGAGCGGTCTTATCACTGCCTCCTTGAAGGCTGATGGCATCACTCCCTCCTCAAGGGAGGCGTTCACCACCGCCTTGATCCCTTCACCCAGTCTCTCTCTGCAGCTCATAATGAGCCAAGATGGGCAAGGATCAAGTAAGCAGGTGGTCGGCCGTACCGATGAAAGCACCTTGTCCACTTCATCAGGAGGAAGAAGCTGGAACCGATCCCACAAAACCGGTTTGCCACAGGCCGCCTCTTGCTCACTAACTGTATCCACAGCGTGCAGAGTAACACACCTAATCTGATCAATTTTATCTGCAAAGTGCCTTGCCAAGGCCTCACAGGAGGCCTTAGAATGCTCCAGTGGTTCCGGAGCCACAGGACCGACCAGGCTCCGGACCACTTGGAACAGCCTCCTGGGACAGCACTCTGCAGATGCGATGGAGGCAGCATAATATTCCTTTTTTGCTGCCTTCACCGCCACATGGTAGGCTGAAGATACAGCTCTAGCCCGTGTCTGATCGTCTTTGGAGCGAGACTTCCGCCACCGGCGCTCTAGCCGTCTCACCTCGTGTTTCAGAGCTCATAACCACGGATTGAACCATGGTGCAGTCCGAGCCCTGTTCAGGGGGAGAGGGCGTTTCGGAGCCACCTGATCTAATGCCCCAGTGATTGCGGCATTCCAGCCACCCACCAGGGTCTCGACCGAGTGGCCGTTGGCATACCCCAGAGAATCCCCAAGCACGTTCAGGAATCCATTTGGATCCATAAGACGCCTGGGGCGGACCATTTTAATGGGTCCTCCACCCCTGCGGAGGGGTTGTGGAACCGAGAAGTCCAACGTCACCAGATAGTGATCTGACCATGACAAGGGGGTGGTGGATATACCCCCGACTTCCAGATCACTCCCCACTTCTCCAGAAACAAACACAAGGTCTAGTGCATGACCGGCTACATGGGTGGGCCCAGTTAGAATATGGTGCAGCTCCCAGGAGGCCATGGTCTCCATGAAGTCCTGAGGTGCTCCTGTGAGGATGGCCTCTGAATGTACGTTGAAGTCCCCCAACACCAGTAAGTTAGGGGACTGTACACGTACATCAGAGACCACCTCAAGCACCTCGGCCAGGGAGTCAGTCGTGCAGCGGGGTGGACGGTACACGAGCAGAATCCCCAGACTGCCCTTCGGGCCCAACCTCCAGTACATGCACTCAGCAACCTTGGTCGCCCAGAGAGGGGGCCTGGTGAAGACCAAGGCCTCTCTGTAGATAACAGCCACTCCCCCTCCCCGATCCCCAGCCCTCGGCTGCTGTGCATACGAAAATCCAGCTGGACACATGGCTGCAAGGGTTGGAGCAGCAGCCTCGGCCAGCCAGGTCTCCGTAATACATGCCAGGTCTGCACCCTCATCCAGGATCATGCATGGATGAGGGAGGTTTTCTGGGTAACAGACCTGGCATTGCAGAGCAGCAAACGAAGGCCAGAAGATGGGGTCACGCCTCCCCCAGCCATCCTTTGGCTCTGGACAGGCCTGGAGCAGGGGACAGATACTACACATCTCTCCCTTGTTCCCCTTACCTGGCATGGCCTGCCCCTAGCGCTCCGCCAGCACCTGCCGCCCAGCCTCGGTATGTTCTGGCCCCCAACACTCCCCCCACTGCCTCCATCAGGTGGACACATGCCCCCTCGCTCCCGCCTATCAGGCAGGCTACCCACCCCTAAAACCACAACAAAATCCCCCAGGAAAAAGAAGACACACACACACACACACAACAATTAAAAATCCCCTTAAAAATAATGCCAGGCCGGAGTCCAAAGGGAAGGCCAGGTGGTGGTGGTGGTGGTGGCGGCGGCGGCGGCGGCGGCAGCAGCCGCCGCCGCCGCCGCTGGCCCAGCAGCAGCAGCAGGCGCGACTCTTCCCAGGTGGTGGTGGTGGCCTCCAGGCCCTGGCTCTCCCAGGCCACCTCAGCCAGCCAGCTTATGTAGCCCCTCCAGAGAGGGCAGGTGGAGCAGCACAGCTGGCTCGGTACCTGGGGGCCTGGTCCTGCAGGGACTGGCGGTCTGCCAGGCAGAAGTCTCCAGGGAAGGCCTGGTGGTGGTGGTGGCGGTGGTGGTGGCGGCGGCGGCGGCGGCAGCAGCAGCCCCGCCTCTTCCCCGGTGGTGGTGGCCTCTCCTGCAGGCCCTGGCTCTCCCAGATATTACGTGCGTGTGATTTATTTATTATTAACATTTATATACCACCTTCTTTTCTAAAACGCTATCAAGGTGGCATACAACCCTTTAAAACAATAAAACCTAAAAACAATAAAAGCAAGAATATTAAAAACAGTAAGGGCACAATCCTGTCAGGATAGGCAGCCAACTCCGAACTCAGAGGTGACCACCTAGCCAATGCAGGGCAGGAGCAGCGTGGAGGGGATCGTCCCCTCTGCGCTTCAGCCGCCCTGCATTTGTGGCTAGACAGCTGATTTTGGCTGCCTAGCTGTGGGAAGTCGGGGGGGGGGCAGACGCCGGATGACGCATAGGAAGTGTCAGAACAGCACTTCTGCCCTCCCTGCCCCGACGTGCCCCCAGAAACGCCCCATTTTCACCGCTCTGTGCTCCTCTTCTGAGTGCGGAACGCGGGGCTGTTCCATGCTGCTTACGAGGCAGCGCGGGAGGGGTGGAGGTTGGTTCTCAGGGAACCGACCTATCCTATGGCTGTCTAGCCGCTGACTAGTGGCCATAGGATTGCACCCAAAAAACATTAAAACTACACATTTTAAAAGACTAAGTAATGAACCTGCAGATGTGCATAATACATATCGTCCTTACTAAAAGGTCCAGCTTTTCATTTATCTGGAGATACATTGTATATTTTTCAACATCTCCAAATGCAGTAAAATGGGTTATTAATACACCATTGTTTTATTGTTTTATTGTTTTTTTGTTTTTTTTACTGTTTTATTATTTCTGTGTCTGTCAAACCCCTTCAGTATTTTTCATAAAGCAGAAAAATGTTGGTACTGGTGGAAAATTAATATGTCCTGTGGGTAGCACTGGGGGCTAGACACTAGCATCCATGCAGTTTTGGCAAAAGAAGGCAGATATGCTGGCATGGGTCACAGCTGTATGAAAAATTATCTTTCCTGAAAAGCTTTTAGTCACTTTAAACAAGGTTGATGTTGGATGCATTTCATACAGTTCTATTTGTAATTATCACACTCTTGTGGGTGTCACAATTTAGGTTGATCATAAGTGGCTATCATCACTGGCATTACTACTAAGAAATGGCTGTCCATTTCACCCCTACTCCCTGCAGGCATAGACTGGATGATGCTTGAATGAGCACTCATCTTGGTGATAATTTCTGCTAGAGCTTCGTTGTCATGAAGGAACTCTCCCAATAGAGAACCAGGTTCAAGATGGGAATGGTACTGAATCAGAAATCCCTGCTCTTGTATGCTGGTGTTTTACATTTTGTTGTAATCATTTTATACGCAGGGATAGAACAGATGGGGATGTTGGTATGGTGGGTTACTTGATACCTTTTTCTATCAAGCTAGTAGGCCATTTCAGCTTGTTTGCGATTTTGTGGCATTTTAAAGCTTTTTCATCTGTTGTTAATGCTAGGGTACTTCATATACAAGCAGCATCTGGTGTTGAATGGAGTTCTTTGAGCCTAAGGTCCCAAGAATTGTTAATCTGCCCTCTTTTGAAATTGGTGCAAATTTCAGAATGGCATGTCTTGTGCTACAGAATTCCCAGATCTTTTAGTGCAATACAGTTGTGTTAACATGCTCATCACCTTGGTCGTAGGATTGCCACTTAAAAAAAAACTGGTTGTGTTTCTGTGCCTTTAAGAGCAACCCAAAACTCAGCATGTAGTAGGGACAGTCTTAACTACTAAAGATTTAGGGTGTCAGGCACAGAAGCAGGGCTAGTAAAGTACATGGCAACCCTAACTAACACAACTGCATGGTAAAAAGCCCAGCTACAGATTAACTAAGACTCATGCAAGAATAAGGCGGTTTGTTCTAAAGAAGGACCCCACAACTGTAAAATGTTAAGATATTTTATAATTTTCTAAGCAAATAAGCAACCAGACTCCCAACATTCACATAAATAACACACACATGCTCTGAACCATGGAACAGTACTGTCACAGAGGCATATAGTTTCCTGCTAGTAGGGCAGGCAATGAGAGAACCAGATGCTTGTGGGCTTATGGTGGCTATTGCCAAGGCATTTGTATGTGGAAGACATAAAAAATGTTCTTAGAAAACCCAAATCATTTTTGTAAACATAAAAAGTCTTGCCTCTGAGTGGTTGCCATTTCATCACTGACTTCCTGTCAGTTTAGTTTAGTGTATTAGTTCCAACCACTGGTCATAACAAAAGATAAAAGAAATGTTAATTAGATTATATAAAAACAATCAACCACACATACATTTTGCCACACACTTGGATCCGCAAATGCAAAAGAGGCCACCAATTCTATTCTCTCTCTCTCTCTCCACTGACTAACAGAAATTCAATTTTTTTGCTTGATGGATCAGTGGATCTTTCCAGCGGGGAAACACTCCAGATATTTAGATCTTCAAATATTTAGATCTTAATTATTTTCCCATAGAGTATTTATGAAGTATTGTGATAGATTGTCAACAGTCTACAAATCCAGAATCATAATTTGTAGGGAAACATTTATGTAACGGATGTCTCAAACTACATTCTGCTTCCACTGAAATTGCAGAAGAATCAATGCTTTCTTAATAGGATATTTGGTAAGAATCAATAAATAACTCTCATACTCATGAGAAAATTAGATCAAATAACACGAGCGGGATTTCTCATATTATTTAGATATATAAATTTGTAAACAGATATCTTTAACTCTAGTTTTAAAAGTAATTTTAACCTCTCCAAAGTTCTGGTGGATCCCACTGGCAGCCAGTTAGATCTGCAAGATTTGTAGTGGTCTGTTTAAAAGAAGGAGAAAATCTGGGGATTATTGTCCTGCTGATAGGAGTGTAGTGGGGGTTTCAGTATTTATTGAATGATGACTGGCAAGGAGGACACCCTCACTCCACCCCACCCCTGTGTCAGCATCTCAAAGCTGTAGCTCCATAGATTTCTCCCTTAAGCTAACCTTGGCCTCTAATGTTGTGATCCTTGTGCAGGCTTACTGGGATATGTTTGAGAACCCTGGTAATGTATCTAACCTTTTCCAATATGTTCCTTTGCAGCGCCATAGCCTCCATCTTGAGAGCTTGGTTAGATCAGTGCTCAGAAGACTTCCAAGAGCCACCCCATTACTTTTGTTTGCAGAAACTGTTGGATTATCTGACACGGATCATGCCGGGCTCAGACCCAGAAAGAAGGGCACAACACCTGTTGGAACAATTTCAGAAGCAAGAACTGGTAAATGACAGTAAGTATGTTGTCTCCTATTGTCCCAGGATGTTAGAAAGAACCTATTAAAAAAAAATCTAATGCTGCATACCTTCGGACTGCTTTGGCACTCATAATACTCCGATGTCAAGTGGGTTACAATGGCACTGTCAGGCAAAGTGGATTGTTATATTTTGAACTATGTCCTTGGTGAATCAGTTATCCTTTCTTGCTCCATAGTAGGGTGAGAACCCAAGCATGCCCCACCAAGTTATTTGCCTAGTGTGTCTAACTGAACATTATAAACGCCAGCATTTCTCAGGACTTTGCTCTGCTTTGGAGACATTGACATAACCATAAGCTTAATTGCAACTTGCAAGTCTTCAAAGTAAATTCACAGTTGCTCTCTCCCTAATCAGATTTTTCACTTCTAAAATAGCTCCCTGATGTTACTTTCCTGTGACCAAACAGGCTTTTTCGGACTACAGAGTTTGTGTCATGGAACGTCTTTCCTTAGCTGCTGTCATGACAAAGGAAGTGTCCGTGGCTGTTTTTTCCTCTCTGAGTGGTGCACTGCTGACATCCAAGGACAAAGGAAAAATTTACGTTACCAGGTCAAAGTGCCACTGGAACAATTGTGAACAGTAGTGACACTGGAATGCTGTGCGCAGTGTCAAGTCTGACAAATCGCCTCTCCTCCACCCTCTCCCGAGACAGAAGGTTTCCTGTGGGCATAATTAGCATAGCTAGAAGGCGATTGGAACTTATGCAATGAACGTAACAATATCAGTGTCCAGCTTTCACAGAAAAGCGGTAGGAAATGGACAGGAAGTGATAGTACAAGATAAGAAAAGAATACAATAAAGATCAGTACTTCTGTCCCCTTAAACTTCACCTACTTCCAGAAATTATGACTGAATTATGCTGTTAATCAGACCTGGCGCCAAATAAATGTGCTTCTTTATTTTCTAAAAGGCCAACTGCATCAAACCTAAATGGTTTTTCTCATCAAAAATTCCAGAGTCTCCAAGTGTTGCTAATTTGTGTCTAATTATGTTCTTTTCTGGATTTGGTTCCAGCAGATCAAACAAAGGAAGCCTAAATAATACTGAGATCTATAATTAGATCTTCGCAGGGTGAGTGACGGTTCCCACAGAACCTCCTAGGTACAGCCGATAGGCCCAAGTGCAGGAGTGAAAAGACTGAAGCATTTCTCAGCTGAGTTGGCTTTTCAGTGAGAACAACTAATCCAGATCTTGAACACATAAAGGACGCTTATACAATAAAATAAGAATGCCAAAAGTTTGGGGAAAGATAGGCGCTGCTTCCCATTGTTTTATATTTGATGGCTCTGTTCATGTTACAACATATGCCAGGATCCAGATACTTGTGAAACTAGTTCTGTGAGCTGGGGACAGGGGTGCTTTTAACATATTTATTTTTCCTTGAATAGAAGTCTCCAACCCCTTGTCACAATGCATACTGCTTTTGAAACTGAGGGATGTTTCCGAAGCAGCTTGTGATATGACATGGCAGTCAGCTGTTGAAAGGCGGGGGGGGGGGGGCAGTAAATTCCCCTGGATTTGGGCAATCCCCGTGCATCAGCCCAAATAGTTTGTTGGATCCTGGCTACTGACTCCAACAATCCAGATGGCTGGATCTTTTTTGGATCTTTTCACATCCTGGTTCTCAAATCTCATGACTGGCGCCACAATCAAGGCAGTGCCCCACACTGGCCTACCTGAAAAGGCTTACGCAACTCTGAGACATGCGAGAAGCATAGAAAAAATCAGGATGAGAGTTGCATGGAGGTTTGAATGATAAAATATAAAACAAAAAGAAAGGGGATATATTGTATTTCCTAGGGGTGTATTTAAAAGCTGCGGGGGTGGTTCTGTCAGGAGAAGAGAAGTGGGAGGGTTGAGAGATGGCTGTTCCTAGACCACAGTAGAAGATTAGACTAAAAGGCCTTTTTGTCCCTTCAGTTCCTCTTATTCTTGGCAGTGTTACAGGATCTATAACAGTTCTCCTCTATGCACTATAAAATGAAAAGGAAAGGAGGAAACAGAAACAACAAAAAGAAGCCAGTGAAAGTGTGGTGTAGTGGTTAGAGCGTTAGACCCTGATTAGAAATACTTGGTTTGTTGTTGTTATTTATTCCATTTATATCCTGCCTTTTTCCCAAGGAGCTGAAGGTTAGGCTGAAAGAGATTCAAACCCCTGCTCAGCCATAGAGTTTACTGGGTGGCCCTGAGCAGGCCACTGTCTCTCAGCCTAATCTGTTACTTCACAGCGTTGTTGCAAGGATGGAATAGAATAATCGTATGTATGATGCACTGAGTCCCCTGGAGGAAGGGTGGGATTCCAACGTGATGAATAAATAATATGCTTGATTCTTTTATAGTTAAATTCCTTTGGAATATAAAACATATGGCTTAGAAGCAAAGGTTTACTAAAGCTCTTCTGTCTTTGAAAGGGTTTTTCAGCTTATCAGAAGAAAGTAGATTTTCTTCTGACTCACAAACCAGTTTTAGTGAGGCAACGTGCTCTTACGCAGGGATTATTATGCCTTCTGCCTACACCCACGCTCTCCCCTTCAGAGGTTCAGGTTCCCTAGGAGCTCTTTCCCCTCCTACATAAGATGGCAATCACCATATATTTTGTAGCACACTGTGCCCACCTGAGCAGGATCTACTCTATGCAGACTCATCACTTCCCATTCCTGAGCTGCCATGGCCTATCCCAGTCATGTATTTTCAGCCAGGTTCATGACACTGAAAAAAGGTAAGAAAGTTGCAACTTGTCTATGGCCAGATATACCGAACACCTCTTCTGGATCCTGGATATGTGACTATAGAACCATTCAGGGTGGTAAGGTTTGGAAATGATTGCTGTTGTCCGTGAGGACATATCAAAACAAATTTGCTGATCTACATCCCAAGGGCCCTTCCCTTTAGGTTGTAGGTCTAGCTGCTTCTCATCAGCTTTGTCTGGTGGATATCCAGGCTCCTGGTATGACAAAATGAAGGAGAAAACTAACTAAACAATATGAACTGAAGATCCTTTCTTTTAAATTCTAATGGGAATACTTGCCTCATAAGCTAGAGGGTTCTAGCAACTTCCTCTGCATGTGTCTGTGCTTGCCAGGCAGAACTAAGGCTTTGACTCTCTTAAGGATGTGTTCAGGAAGTCCTTCTGTGGCGGCAGGCCAGATTCCAAGCCACCTGCTTGTCTTGTCTCCCAGTTGTTAAACACACACACACACACACACACACACACACACACACACGTCTTCTGTATCACACTGTGCTACATTGGTTTCTGATTGTACATGTAGTTCATAGCCTCTTGTGGTTCCATTGCTTGGCTCTACCTCTTTCTGGACACATCTTATTTCTGGAACTGTAATTTTCAAGGCTATTTCTAGGTAATCCACTGGGAAGTTCTCCTGAACGTGCCCCATATAAATAGATATGAACAGTGCAGGTTCACAGTTTCCATGCATTTCAGAAAGCCCCTGGGACTGAATTCTGCACCCCTGACAAAAGCAGAGCTGTTTATCTATTTCTCATTGGTTGAGGTGGATCAGTGCAAGATGAAAGATAGAAGTCCCATTTGTTGTGTGTTTCTTCTCTGTGGTTTCAGGATTCTGTCCTATCACTTCTAGGAAATCTTCATCTAGCCAAATGGACATTTTACAGGACATTAATAAGAGCAGAGCCATTCTAACTTCAGTTAGTTACCCAGCTTGCCCATGTCTTTCTCTTTCCCTTTCCATCTTTCAGTGGCTGAAACCATAAGCTTACTTTTTGTTCCAGTCTAGTTTTCCGCACAGCAGGGCCCCAGCTTCAATTGGGTCTCCATGAAATAGGATCAGTAGGTGTATTGTGTCAGTTCTCACAATATTATTATATCCTGCACAGGTGGGATTCATGACACCCTTGCTGTTGAGGGAAAAATGGAGATTAGTGGATCAGAAGAGTTTTCTTCTTTCCCAGAAGACCTTGTGGCAGAACAGCTAACCTACATGGATGCTGTAAGTATATATATATTTGTGTGTGTGTGTGTGTGTATGTGTGTGTTTATATATAGCTTCAGACTGTGATTCTGAAATGTTTGGGTTTTTTGTTAAATTTATATTCTGCCTTTCTGCCAAATTGTGCTCAAGGTAGTTAACATCAAAATATAAAATAATGTTCTAAATCTAAAAACACGTAAAACATAAATAAAATCTATCAATAAAAATAGACCCGATTAAAACAATGTCCAATTGAACAAACTGTGATATTTATAGTGGCTATAGCAGTAATATTTTGCGTCCAAAGGCCTGACTTTCTCATCTGGTAGTCCCTTCTACTGAGGCCTTTGGTTCCTCAGACCTAATTGCAAGCACTGCTGTCATTTCCTTTGTTTTACTTACCTCTTCGTAATGAGGACAAGACTGAGTGCTCCTGCTGTGTACTAAAATACAGGTAGAATTGTCCCTTACTGAAGCTGACAGCATGGTGAAGTGGGTTGTTTGATTGCTTCACCACATGTTGCCCAGTGTGTGATAAGGTGACTACATATTTTTTTCCCCAGTTGGCAGAGCTGAAATAAATTTGCCCCCAAATTCTCCTCTGAATTCTCTGTGACTTTTGCTGGTGAATATTCTCTTGAGCATCCAGCAATTATTTTGTGGTGGCTGGATTTATACTCGGTGTCCGCTTCTGACAGCCAAAGATTTTGCAACAGCAAGTCAACATTTGACAGTATCTGTAAGTGGGAATGCAACTGACATGTAGCAGTATCTGACAAAATATAGATGAATTTCAGTGTCAAATTTCAGTTCCAGCATTCAGATGTCTAATATCTACCTGAAAATTTTTAGCATCAAAACCAAACTTCCTGTGTTTGAAAATGCGTTTACTTTCAAAATTCTACAAAATTTCATTTTAGTTGAACGGTGAAGCAATTCAGAGGCTTCTTAGACACTTTTACATATTCTGTAAAGATCCACTCAAACCACACGTCATCACATAACAGAATTTGTGTGAACTGGCCCTTTGACTCATCTGTAATTAATTATTTAATGGCCACCAGTGCCATGATGAAGCATCTATTATATGCATCTTGCATGGTGTTAGCAGGCATAAGTTTGTACTACGTTACTATGTGCCTTTCTACACACTGGAAGCAAAAAAGGGCTCAAAAGAGTTGCAAAACTATGCAGGAAAGTAAGAGCAGATGTATATTACCTTGGCTAAATTCAGATGTAATGCCAAACCATGGTTTGAGCTGACAAACATACAGGCAAACCAAGATCTAGAGCTGTTCATCTGCTTTTGTTTTACATTTGCTCAACAGTCCTGTTTCAATGGTGATGCTGCCTTTGGAGGCAAAGCAACAGGCATAACAATGGTTTATCAGTTCAGACACCATGCCAAACCACGGTTATCACAAACCATGGGTGACAAACCCACTTCAAACAATGAGTTTCTGATTCTAGTGTTGCAACCAATTGTAAACTATGATCTGTCAATTTATACATTGTGCAAACCGTATTTAAGCTTGCTTAACCACGGTTTGAAGTTGAGCCAATAATCTTTAGTTGCAAAACCACTTCAAGTAAAACTTTTCCCCAGAGAAATTTTCTTTACAAGCAATACAGAGCAGGCAGAACTCATTCATTATTCATGGCTAAAAACCTCTTCATGTCCCTGAAGATAAGGCAGTACATCTGCTCAAAGCCATGTCAAATATGGTGACTGAAATGGTGACATTTTAGATGCACACATAACAACTGTGACATACAAATTGGATCTGGATTGAAGAGTCAAAATTTCCTGTGCCCTGTATTGCCAAAATACTGATGGGCAGAAAACTTGAGAATCGGATTGTCAGTATTGGCTATGGGTAGAGTTTATAGCTCTTCTTGTGTCCTGGTCTTGAGCAGGAAAGAGATGTTATGTTGCTTTCTTTTGTTCTGTTGTACTGTTTTAGATAATGTCTGAGTGCTCAATCGACGATCAAACTACACTGATGCACGGCCAGCTGAAAGCATTAAAACGTTTATGAAATCAGACTGGGTATTTATGAAAGCAGACTGCAAGAAGTGTGGTCTGCTAATACAGGTTCTAAATATTTATCTGATTCCATACAAAACAATTTGGTCATCCTTCTCTCGGCGTTGATGGATGGAACTAAAATGATAAATGGGATCCCAGCTGCTGAATTACTATTTAATTGATGATATCAAATATCAGAAAGCTCCCAGCTTGGCTATTAGATTCCTGGTTGGCTTTGTAGAATTTTTAGGAAATATCTATTTCCCAGCAATGGAGTAAACGAGAGGAAAATGGCTGAGAAAAATAGAATAAAATCAATGGTGGCAGTCCAGACTGGTGTTTGGCACTCTAGTTCCCACTGCCAAAATCCAGTGCTTCAGATCGCAACAAAAGGACTGTTGATATTCTGAGGGTGAATTTGCAGGGAAGAGCTACACCATATATGTACTAAAACCATAATCCTAAAAATGAATAGTGAATATATGGAGCATGGATTTGTTTCTGGAGACAGGCATGTCATAAATACTGCTTGTGCTCTCCAAGTACTGTTTTTTCTAAAATTTCACTATACAGCACTACTTCCAAGGAGAGAGAGAGCTGCAGCTAGTGTGCCTTGAGAAATAAAGACTCTTAAGAACCCAGTTACTAGCCAACCGAAGAGACTGCCTGCTGTCTCTTCACATGATTGATTGCTCTGGCTTTACCCCCTTCTAACCAGCCTCTGCTGAGGGTGGGTAATTCTGCTGCATCTTTGCATTCAATCACTCCCAAAGAAGAGGCATGATAGAATTACCTGGCTTCAGGGGAGGCTACCTGTTGCATCTCTACCTGAGTCACTTTTCTGGGCTCACCTCCTTCCAATTAGGGGGTATGCCCAGCTTTAGTGGCTTGTGTTGCAACATGGAGTGTGGGCAATTTTTTATCCTGAGTACTCCAAAAGTAAACTGTTTGGGGGGGGATGTGTCTCCATTTTTAAGTTCTGGGTGTGTGGGGAAAGTGTGCTTTGGTTGTCAGAGTTTTCAGAAAGCCTGCTGCACAGTTGTGCATTTCATCACAGTACTCCTACTAGGGATTAAGAAGACTCCTCCTGCACTGATGTCTTCTGTGTTCTAGAAACTCTTTAAGAGGGTGGTGCCACATCACTGTTTGGGCTGCATCTGGTCCCGGCGGGATAAGAAAGAAAACAAACACTTGGCGCCCACCATCAGAGCCACCATTGCACAGTTCAACGCAGTGACGAAATGTGTCATCAGAACCATCTTGAACGGCAAAGAGCTGAAAACACAGCAGCGAGCCAAGATCATAGAGAAGTGGATCAATATTGCACATGTAAATACTGGTTGTGTTCTGTTTGTCTCCCCGGTCTTTAAAACTGGGGGAAATGGTGTGTGTGTGTGTGTGTGTGTGTGTATGTTCAGTGCAGGGTGCATAAGTTGCTTGACAAAAATGGGGATAAGTTAACTAATAGAGGGTGCCATCCTATGCATGTCTAGACAGAAAAAACTCCCACAATTCCCAGCATTCCCCAGCCAGCTGTGCTGGCTGGGGCATGGTGGGAGTTGTGGGACTTTTTTTCTGTCTTAACATGCATAGGATTGCACTCATGGTATATTGGAAAATGCTGATGAAAATCTTATAAATTGACTTCTAAAAGCACAATGTAATAATTTTATAAATTCTGAAAAATGACTAAAGTGCATATGTATTTTGTCAGGCAACAGTTGGTAGGGTTGGGATATATTTCCTTTTTTGTTTGTCAGGATGCATAAGTGCCATGGTTCTTCTAACCTAATTCTTTTGACCAGTGGAAATACACTGTATTTGAATTTGTCAACCAGTTAGTTTTGCTTCGGGAGTAATTCCTCTGCTTTCCGTGCCCAGGAGATTCTGTGTGAAGAGTGCTGTGTAACCAGAAAGCTTTCTGGGAAGATAGCAATGTCAATATGTTTTTGAGGAGATGATCTTAAGTTCCCTTTAGCTTGGCTGCAGAGGTCCCTTTGCTAACATTTTACCTAGGAAAGCTGGAAACTGTAAAACTGAGTCTACAGCATCACTATCAAAATAAAAAAAAAGAAAAAGTTAAAAGTGAAGAAAACAAGAATAAAGTGCCAAAGCCTATATAAAGTATTTTCAGAGGCTGGGAAGGGCAAGACAGATTTTTGTAAGTGCTCAATATTTGTTCAGGTGTTTTTCTAGCAGTAAGAATTTATAGCAGCTGCAGTACCCCTAAAACAGGAAATCGCCCATCGGTTTGTAATACTGATATTTAACCCTCTTCTGTTTCTTAATCACTCCCTTTGCAGGAATGTAGGATCCTAAAGAATTTTTCTTCTTTGAGGGCCATTGTTTCAGCACTACAGTCCAACTCCATCTATCGGTTAAAGAAGAGTTGGGCGTCGGTCGCAAAGTAAGACTTTCTCCCTTTCTACCATATTACTTGGAATGGAAATAACCTCATTCACAATTGTTAGTTTTGCTGATCCAGTGAGTGCCTGTGGGCCAAAACAGACATTATGTTAAATGCTTTTCTGTCAGCGACATCTTTTCCTTCCATGTTTACTCTAGAGAAGAAACAGGGCCCCCAATCTGGAGCTTAAAAGCCTCCCTACCCCCATTCTAGGGTCCTGATCTGAATCAGGTGCCCTGTGCCTTCTTTAGAGTAAACATGGAAAAAAGATGGAGCTGCTAAATAGGAATTTAAAATAACGTCTGTTTGGCCCTGTGGTATTTTGGGTCTGGGATCCTGAATAAGAAGTCTTAGACCCAGTTCCTGTACAGTTGATGGTGGGTGTAACAGAGAGATGAGGAAAGGAAAGGTGGTCAATAGCCAGAGAGAGCAAGACTGCTATTTAGTGAGCAAGGCTGACCCAGGAACATCTATGTTGCTGGATCTAGCAACCTATCTAGGCTCCTAATAGGCCTAATAGGATCTAGGCCTATTAGGACAATAAATTTTCCTCAGTGGTTGCAACTGGTCTCCCTGCAGTTCCCTCGGCTGGCCAGAATTTGGGATTGGGGCGTACAAATTGCAGCTCCACCCAATTGAGGAAGCAAATGGACACCGCATCAAGAAATCCATGATCAGAACCTATATATTTTTCCTTGCAGGGCAAATAGCAGCTTTGTTGGTAGGGTGAGGTATTTTCATCAGGAAAAGTTCACGAGAGTAAGATTAATCCACACCCTCATCCAGTGGCAGTGCCAGAATCAGATTCCTTCCCCCTGCCCTGGTGGGTGCCATTTTCTTAAAAGTTTACTAACATTTCTTAGAACAGGAGACCTGATTAGGGATCTCCCCATATCACATCCTACTGTGTCCTAAGTACAGCCATGGTGCTTTTCTACACGAGGCTATTAATCTGCTGCATCTACTTTTGGTTTTGTCACAAAATTGAAATCTGAGCTCGACATGAAGAGGGTTTCCTTTCCTGCTTTTCTGCTTCTTAACCTCTAGGTGGCACTGTGATTTAGCAGAGTAGCGCAAATGCACAAGGGGAACTCATGCTTTCTTTCACTTTCACAATTAAATGCTGCATTTTCCCTGCTCTAAAAAAACTCACCGAAAGTGCCATTTACAAACAGAAGTGAAACTGGAAGGTCAGATCATCTAAATAATCTGTAAACAACTGTGAGTAGGGAGTGAAGAATGCACGGTAAATGCCTCATGTAGAAAAGCTCATGCGCTCATGTCCTGCCAAAAAGGTAGTAACACCTCAATCTAATCACAAGCAGTCAAGCAAATCAGTGCAAAAATTGTGGGTATTGCATGCTATCTAGGTAGGTGTGAGGCAGTAGTCAGTGGTCATGGTACACATCAGCATGAGCAATGTTGGGAAATATTCATCATGATGTCTTGGAAGCCAAATTTAGATGGCAATATAAGACACTGAAGTCCAGGACATCTGAGATAGCATTTTCAGAGCTCATGTCCTGACAAGAAAGCAGTAACACCACAATCTAATCACAACCAGCCAAGCAAATTAGTTTTTAGTTTGTTTTAAGATGCTGGAGAAACTCAAATTCATTCAATTTTTCCTCTGTGCAGGGATAAAATGTTGATGTTTGAAGAACTGTCAGAAATTTTCTCAGACCACGACAACTATTTGACAAGCCGGGAGCTGCTCATGAGGGTAACCTTCACTTCTGGGTTAGCAACTGGGGAACGGACAAGTGGAGCACCAATACGTTACTTTTTAAATCCTGCGAGCGCTGCTCTGTGCTTTTTCTCTAAATGACCTTTGACACATTGGCATGCAACTTACAAGAGGATACTGGTAGAAGTCCTTTGAACACCATGAAACTAGTAATAGAACTACACAGTGGTGCTGGAAATCTTGGGGAAGCAAACATCTGCATGTGATCATATGTATATGTTTTATCCGCCAGTCTCTTTTCTTCTGTTTGGACGTTTCTTCTATTTGGTCAGGCAACTGCTAGCAATTCATAGGAGGAAAGGTGAAATAGGGGTTGCTGTTATTTTGTCACTCAATTAAAAAACCCCACAATCTCAAAAATAAATCAAAGTTGCATATGTTAGCAGCAGTATCAAAACTAGCAACTGCCTATTTAAAAGAATCTAGTGCCATACTTGGGAAGGAACTGGAACCCCGGTCAGCAACTCGCTTTGCTGGATAGCCACCTTGAGAAATTGGGGTGGGGTTTGGTGGACCAAGGTATTCTCCCCAATGTGGCCTCCTGGTAAGTCCTGTTGCCCCCCTCTTCACGTCTGGATTAGCAACTGGGGCACTTCTAAGGGACCAAATTTAGCTTAGGGATCAACCGTGAAAAGATATACCAACAATTAAAAGGTAGAAAGCCAACAGGGTTATGGGGGCTATTCAGTACACATAGTGTCATATGTATAACTGCTTTGCTGCTGGGTAGAAATCAGAAACTGTAGTTGGTGCAATGAGCTCCTCACTCTAGGGCAACAAGGTACATATATGATAGATATAGACGTAGTGTTGTGGAGGACAAGGGTCTTGAAAGATGAGGGCATCATATTGCGGAAAGGGGAAATGATCCCTTAGAAAGGACCAACCTATCAGCTCATGTATTTATATTCTCTCATGCTGAGGATAGTGTTGGTGTTTTCATAGGGGGAGAGAGAGAGAGAAGTTTGTTATGTTGACCACATGGTGATTTCCCATGGTTGGTTGTTGGGTTGTGAACTCTGGGTTGTTTGTGGTTAACAACCCATAGTTAAACCATATTACAGGCTCCGCACATAACAACAACCCACAATTCAATGACAACCCAGCCTATACTCAAGCCATACTCTGGGTTGTTGTTACGTGCGAACCAGGTCTCTGTGTGTGGAAATACCAGGCCCTCAAAAGTAATATAGTACTTGAAACATACTGTTGCCTCCCAGCCCGACAAAAGCTCTGAAAGTGATTTTGGGGTGGTTAAAAAAATCAGGAAGACAGCCTAAAGGGAAAATGTTCTGAAAATGGATGACTTCAGTTACGTTAATTATCCTTATATTGTCAATGTACAGATCGTGACAAAGGGGCATTTCTAGATAAGATAAATGATTGTGCTTTAACAGCAGCAAACCAGCCAGGGAGGCGGTGGGAATTTTAGATGAAGAAGGTGTGAAAGGAGGACTGGGTGACTGCAGAGAGGATAAATGAATTTTTTGCATCCGTCTTCATTGTAGAGGATGTTGGAGAAGGACCCACATCTGAACCATTGTTTTCAGTGAGAGCATCTGAGAAGCGATGTCAAATTGCTGACCCCTGCAGTTGCAGATAAAAGCAGCCTAGGGAACAATGGCAATAGGTTAATCAGCCTGTGCCAGAGGATCAAAAAGTGTTGTGAAATATGGCTCCCATTCATAAAGTCATTAGGAAAGGGGGCTCCAAGGCCTGAGCTGCAGGAATGTAGAAACAGGCCTTTTCATTTCCTGACTGTCTCTTGTTAGTCAGCAAACCAAAGCTATTAGTCATCGTATCCCAATGCAAGCGTATAAGAAAAAACCTGAAGTGTTACGTAACAGGGGAAAATGTTTACTAATAACACATATTTTAGGGACAAGATGTTGAAGAGTGGGTGAAAGCCCATTAATTATCTAGAAGTGAGAAGGCCGTGGTCCAGATGTGTTTGACTTGGAGAAGACTGGGGATTGGTGGCACTCTTGAACTGGCCCAGAAGGATTTTGCAAGCAAACTTTGCTTGTGGCATTTTGAAACAGCCGTTCTTCACGGTCCCAGGAAAAACAGAAGCTTGAACCTTTTGTTTCTATTGTCTTTTAGTATTAAGATGAACCACATGTTTTCTGGACTTGAGAGAAGGGTGTATAGTTTGCAGTTGGTTCAGGACATGTTTGCAACCCTGCTCAAGTAGCCTTTTCCATTTCTTTCCCTTTTATTCACACCACAGGAAGGAACATCTAAATTTGCAAATTTGGACAGCAGCGTAAAAGAGAACCAGAAGAGAACTCAGAGGCGGCTTCAACTGCAGAAAGATATGGTGAGTATTCTCCCTTTAATTTTCTCCATGTGAGAATCAGGATATTAAGGGTCCAGATCAGATCAGACGTTGCGCTTCTCTAAAGAATATGAAAACAGAGCTGTTGCAGAAACAGATCATTTTGGCAATCACCTAGTCTTTGTGCAAACATCCTGGTTTCAGTTAGATGAAATGGGAAACCATGATTTCCCAGTATGTTAGGGGTTCAGAAACTCTTCCAGCCCAAGGGCCAAATAGAGTCATAGTATAGTAGAGTTGGAAGGGGCCTACAAGGCCATCGAGTCCAACCCCCTTCTCAGTGCAGGAATTCAAGTCAGAGCATCCCTGACAGATGGCTGTCCAGCCTCGTCTTGAACGCCTCCAGTGTGGGTCAGCCCATCACCTCCCTAGGTAATTGGTTCCATTGTCGTATTGTTCTAACAGTCAGGACGTTTCTCCTGATGTTCAGCCAGAATCTGGCTTCCTATAACTTGAGCCCATGATTGTGTGTCCTTCTGTGTCCTGCACTCTGGGACGATCGAGAAGAGATCCTGGCCTTCCTCTCTGTGACAACTTTTCAAGTACTTGAAGAACGCTATCATATCTCCCCTCAGTCTTCTCTTCTCAAGGCTAAACATGCCCAGTTCTTTCAGTCTCTCTTCATAGGGCTTTGTTTCCAGTCCCTTGATCATCTTTGTTGCCCTCCTCTGAACCCTCTCCAGTTTGTCTGCATCCTTCTTAAAGTGTGGTGCCCAGAACTGGACACAGTACTCCAGATGAGGCCTAACCAGTGCTGAGTAGAGGGGAACTAGTACTTCCCAGGATTTGGAAACTATACTTCTATTAATGCAGCCCAAAATAGTATTTGCCTTTTTTGCAGCCACATCACATTGTTGGTTCATATTCAGCTTGTGATCTACAACAATTCCAAGATCCTTCTCGTTTGTAGTATTGTTGAGCCAAATATCCCCCATCTTGTAACTGTGCATTTGGTTTATTTTTCCTAGGTGCAGAACTTGACATTTATCCCTATTAAATTTCATTCTGTTGTTTTCTGCCCAGCACTCCAGCCTATCAAGGCCACTTTGAATTTTGTTTCTGTCTTCCAGGGTATTAGCCAGATTTGGCTTTCAGGTCTGAGGTTCTGCACCCTGCATATACCTGAATGAGCCTGCCCATGTTTTGGGTTCACACCTACGAGGAGATCTAAAGTGTATGCTTTTAAACTGACTGCAGTTCCTCTTGACATCCAAACTCAGGGACTGTACTTTGTTTAAACTATGGTTTGAGAACAAACCAGGATCTGAAACCAATCAGTTGGAGAACCAGTCAGAACCAAGATTGTTCTGTGCTGTGGTGCAACTTGAATTTGACTGGAAGTGGGTGACTGATCATATTCAGTCTATGTTTGAATTACACCAGCCACTATTGGGAGGTCCACCCCTTGCCTTTTAAGTCTTTAGGCCATTAGGCCTCTGCTGTAGTACATTCGAGTTCAACCTGTGTTTGCACAAGTGTGGATGCTTAGGAAGCTTATCAAGGGGTCCTCAGTGAGAAGATCAGAAGTGGCAGGCAAGCTTCTTTGGAACAGAGCTTTCCCACCACTAATGGGTGTGTTGTTCACACAAGGCAACAGTGAGACCAAGTAGGTTTGGACAGTGTGCGCCATAGATTATCCCTTCAAGTCTTCAGAGGGTCCTCAGCAGACAAGCTAGTGTGGAAAAGGCTCCTTCAGGATAGAATAGGAGAAAAGCACAGCTGTAGTGTGCCTCTCACTGACTCCCCACAGATGTCAGGTTCTGCCCCTTCCTTGTAAAAAAAAAAAAGCCTGAAGATTACTTTTCCTGTTCTCCAGGTGCTTTTAGATTGTGCTTTGATGATTTCCCCTTCAGGTACTATTTTCCTCCTTTGAAAGAAAGGCAGGGTTGCTTGCATTATATAAGGCATCCTAAATACAATGTTGGCAGGACAGAGGGAGGAGACTCACTGTTGTGATTATCTGTTACTAATTTAATAATTACTTTCTTTCTTCCCCTGTGGAAGTCAGAGGCTAAATTCCCCAAGCTAAAACTGGTATGACAGGGTCTATCTCTTATAGCAGGATTGGGGGACCTCTGGCCCACAGGTGTTCCTCAGCTGGCCACAAGCTCGTTTTCCTCTTCTCTCCGATTACTGATTGGAGATAAGAGGGTGCTTAAAGGCTTCTTCTGCAGTTATCTCCAATTGGAGATAAGAGGGTATTTAATGGCAATTAACCTTTAAATACCCTGCATAGCATTGAACTGTTGCTTTTACAAGCAAGGGAGCTATTGCACTAGGGCTTATTCCTGAGTAGACTTGTTTAGAACTGAGCAGTGTTTTGTATGTTTGGTGGGAAAATGTTCAAATGAGTAAGAATTACATCTGACCTGGCCCACTTTGCTTTCCTCTGTCCTTGGCCCTGCCCCTTGACCTTAATCCTACCCACTGCTGGAATGCAGTCCCCGAGACCATACCAAATTGGCATTCAGTTCCTGGGCTGAAAGAGGTTCGACACCCTTGTCTTATATTATAAGGTTCATTGGGTCAGTTAGTTTACATTTTATCTAAATGCTGCTTCCATGAACGACGTTGCTCAAAGAGGCAAACAACCATGAATTATACAGTAGAAGAGGAAGAATAAAATGA
This sequence comes from Heloderma suspectum, assembly GCF_057233095.1. Lineage (NCBI taxonomy): Eukaryota > Metazoa > Chordata > Lepidosauria > Squamata > Helodermatidae > Heloderma > Heloderma suspectum. The sequence continues at coordinate 174,479,993 of NC_139461.1, forward strand.
GCAAAATAAAAACACATGTACCAACTATTAAAAGAGAACAGCAGCCACTTAAAAAGTTAGAGCCTTTCTACATGAGGCTTTTATTGTGCACTCATGATTTCTTGTGCTAGTTTGCAGGTCCTTTACATGATGCCATCATCCTCCAGGGCCTCTCCCGAGCTTTGCAACCATTATTGTGTTTTTTTTCCTAATAAGGAAAGTCTAGTATTTCTTCTGAATGGCATTATAGAAACCTAGGGTAATTGCGCAATTCCACTATACCACAGCCTCACCTAGTGGTGGTGTAATGGAATATAAAGAAAGGAAGAGAAGCCCTTCCCCTCTCCCCAAAAAATACACGTAAAGAAGCCGATCTTAATCCCGCAAAGAATCTGGAAGCAGAAGCCTCAGTAAAGGTGCAGGTTAAAAGCCTCATGTAGAAAAGCCCTTAGTTAAAAGTAGCCTTGCTCAATGAAAAGGTCTTTTAACCAGTCAGTGAGGTGGCCCAATGAACTTCCCAGGGGAGGTCAGTCCACAAGAGAGGTGCCAGCACAGAAACAGCTCTGCTACATGTCCTGTCAGAACATGCTTTGTGCATAGACAGCAGCGCTTCACCAGCCAGACTCAGAGCGTGGGAACACTTTACATTCCTCGTGGGAAAAGCAGCCATCTGTAAGCCAGGATCCGACTGCTGAAGAATTCTGAATCTCCTGCAGAAAGAGGCAGAGGAACACAGGAGGGTATTAGGCAGACACAGATAGGAAAGAACTCAGAATGTGTAGCCGAGCTCTTAAGAGGGCAAGAAGGTTCATAGGGAGAATGTATGCTGGGCCCAGGTCATGTAGGGCTGTGAATCTGGCTCAGAAGCCATTGAAGCTGGGCTGAGGACTGACCCGCTTCCACTCCTATTCTGTGCAGGGCCTAATGCAGGGCACCGTTCCTTACCTTGGTACTTTTTTGACCGACCTGACAATGCTCGACACAGCTCTGCAAGACTACGTGGAGGTAGGTTTGCACAACAAGCCCGTGCATCTGCCTACTGGCTGTGAACAACAGCGTTCCCAATGGCCATTTCACTTTCCATTATATGTTTCTTTTGCATCTCCTTAACCAGGGGTGCACAGCCTTTTGGGCCCTGAGGGCTGCATGTGATGCTGACTCAGGGGCCTAACGCACACACATAATCACACACACACATACACACACATCTCAGTGAAACTGATACAGGTAATTCTTTCCTCACTGCTAGCAGCAGCAGGGAAAGAGCAATCTGCATTAGGATTGCTGGGGGTGGAGGGGATTTGGTGGTGACGGCGGGGGGCAGGCAGAGCAGCCTTGGAGGCTACAATTGAGACCTTGGGGGGGCACAGGTGCCCTCCAGATGTAAGATTTAGAAGCACCATCATAGAAATCCAGGCTTGAAAGAGTTGGCATTTTGAAAAGCAAAGGGAAGCTGTAAACCTTTTGCTGTCCCTGTTAAAACTGTATAATTGTTAAACTGTAGATGTATAGAAGCATGGGTTTTGAAAATTGTCCTTGTATCCTTTCTCTCTTACAGGGAGGGCTAATAAACTTTGAGAAGAGAAGACGGGTAAGCTTGCTTTTGCTTTCCACTGTTCACTGGCATTTTAATGATCCACAGCTCATACTCTGGGGATTTAATTTCTTGGCTTCAGAAGGATGCATGAGATGACGCAACTGGATATATTATAAAGCTGCCTTCCTACTGGAATTGTGAAGCAGAAGGCCTCCGGGGACATAAGGTGCAGCTGGGAAAGGGCATCTCCTCCTAAGACAAACTTGTGCAGGGCAACTGTGCGCTTTCCCCTTCCTCCCACCTGCAAAGAAAAGTCTCCATCTGCCGGTGATTGATATCATGGGTTGTGCAGTGTAAGGAAGCTTTCACTGAAAACGTCTGGGACATGCCTAGAACATAGTACTTTGGGAGGAATGGGGTTCTGATACTAAAAACAGACTTTAGATCCACCTTCCCCAACCTGGTGCCCTCCAGATGTGTTGGACTACAGCCCACAATATTATTTTTGTTTATTTAAAAGATATATATACACCCCGGGCGCAACACATTTTGGGTGGCCTTGGTGCCTGACCCAAAATTGGTCATCACCAAGACATGCACTTAGGGATGTCCGTTGCTATGAATTCCTGTTCTTCATTGGCTCGACGGAGTTCTGTGGCGTGTACGACTCGCTTTGCATCTGCAAGCCAAGCTGTGCGCTACTCCCTGAACTCCCTGATCTTTTTTGTGCATTTGGGATGGGGGAAGGTTCTGCAGTTCGCACAAATTTCGGAGCAATTTGTGCAAATTCAGCTGTAATTTGTGCAAACTTGGCTGTAATTTGAGCAAATTTGGCCATAATTTGTGTAAATTGCTCAGAAATGTGCACAAATTGCAGAATCTAACCACCCTGGAAAATCCGTGAACTGGCCCAACTCGCTGCAGATTGAGTTGGGCATTGCAGTGGGAATCGAAACGAAGTCCAGAGAGCTGAGCCTAGGAAAACCCGTCGAACTCCACCCCCCAAATGGATTTCTCCGACATCCCTATGTGCCCCTGCCCCAAGGGACAAGGTCTTGCCCCGACCTCATGAAGTGTCTTTGAAATGCAGTGGGACATAGAAGGACAGGCAGCAGTATCTCTGCTGTTCCCCTGCAGCTCGGATCCAGTGAGGGCCAGTAGAAACGTGTGGCCTTTCTGTGCCTCTGTGCCTGTTGGGTGATTGAATCCCCCTCTGCACGGTAGGCGCAGAGGTGCCTTGGCACCTCCACCATCCACCTGCAGCTCAGAACCAGCAAGGGGCAGTGGAGGCTTGCGTGCATCCTGTGCTTCCGTTGGGCAGTTGGAGTTCCAACCACCCCACAGACGCTGCGGCAAGCTTCCATGCCTCTGCCCATCCCCCTTCAGCTTGGAGCTAGAGAGGGAAGGCTGAGTTTTGTTTTGGTTCTCTCTGCCTTGCATCCAGCAAGTGCAGAGCTAAAACAAACCGCTGGCTTCTGCCCGTGTTTGGAGCTGGGGAGGGGGCAGGGATCATCTGCCCTCCCCCTGTAGCTGGAGTATTGGGAGGGAGCCTTAGGCCCATATTGATTTCCAGAGCCTGGCTGATGTCTCGCCATGGCCAGGGGGTCAAGTGAGATTGCTGAACCCCGTATATAGCACCTTTCGGCAGAGCTTCCAAAGCAAGGAGTGCCCCTCAGGTCCATTAGTTCAGCTGAAACTGTAGGGTTTGGGTGCTTTTCAAAACTGGATTGTCGGCCATTGTAAGCAGAGGTGCTGTACAGCCTTTAATACCTCTAATTGCCCTGCATCTGTCTGCCGCTGCTCTGCAAGCAAGTCTGTATTTGGCTTTGTTTCCTCATTAGGATTCCCGTTCTGTTATTTACTTTCTCAGGAGTTTGAAGTAATCGCTCAGATTAAGCTCTTGCAATCTTCCTGTAATAGCTATTGCATGACTTCAGAAAGAAAATTCATCCAGTGGTTCAGGAAACAGCGGCATTTAACAGAGGAGGAGAGGTGAGATGAAGCTTTTTCTATACAATTAACAGAGGATGTTTTTCAAAATCCATCTCTCTCTCTCTCTCTCTCTCTCTCTCTCTCAATCCATCTGACATAATGGAACAAAAGTGCCTTTAGAAATCACTGTTGAGAGTACAGGGCAGGACAAAGAATTCTGAGATGTGTGGTTATAGGGCTGGATCCAGGAACTGCTCTCTGTGAGAGGAAGGGCTCTGTTTGTGGAAGGTCCCTCTGCCCAATTTTGGGGGACCCTTCCCTCCCCCCACACACTACAGCTCACCCCCTTCAGCAGGGTCTCCTGACTCTCTACCTATCGTGTTCAGGAGGCTAGAGGAGCTGCCATGGGAAGGAGGGGACAGGAATAGGGATGGACAGACTCATCTCCGTCCAGGGTGGGGGGAATTCAATGAGCTCCCCACCCCCAGCTGGCATAGCCCAGACCCCCTCGGCCAGCCTCCCTGCTTGCCTCACCCGCCCGCTGAGCCACCCCTCTTCTCCACGCCGAGGACTCTGGAAGTCAAGCCCTTGTGCTTTATGTGCACAAGGGCTTGACTGCCGAGTCCTTGCACGGCCAGCCCCCACTGCTCTCACCTTGGCCTCCTCCAGGGCGAGAGCACAGGGGTGCCACCGAGGCCCTTCTTCCCTAACAGCCAGCAGAGGCAGGATGGGTCCCAGCACGGCCAGCCCCCAGCACCAGCACCTCTTGAGGAGGCCAGGGCGAGAGCGCTGGAGTGCTGTGGCACTCCCAGCCACTCCAGGACACGTGGTGGCTGGGTACGTCAGTGCCCCTGAACTTGGCAAGCGGGGTCCGGGAGGCCAGATAGGGGGGATTCCATGGGACGCCACCCCCTTTTTGGACTCCCACGCCATCCCTAGGCAGGAAAGATCACACCAGCGCAATTGATCCAGTGTAAATCTGGACCCAACCCATTCCGCTTGCCTTGCTCTTATATGTATGTCTTTGTACGGAGGGGCATACGTATACACTCCCCACCTCAACGAGTGTGCCTGCAGATGGGCGGGTCCTAGCACTAATCATCAGAGGGCACCGTACGGCAATTCCATCTTCTTTTCCTTAATGAATTTTCTGTAGTAAGAAAAAGGGTGGAAGAAGCGGTGAGAAAACCAGGAGGGTTACAAGTGGAAGATAGCATTGTCTGGACCTTCCATAAAATTCTGTGAATGACACAGGGTGATGGTCCGATAACAGCCTCTTCCAGTAGAACCAAAAGTGGTGAGCAGTTCCAGGGGCAGTGCTACAAGGTGTTGTTTGGATGAAAGAACCCTGGAGCCTTATAGTGGCTTTGTAATTGCCTGTTTTATTTACAAACATATTGAAAGCAAGTAGATATTGCTGCAGCAGGCAACAAAACTACTAACCCTGTATCAGAGTCTCAGAGAACAACTTGTGCAGCCGCTACAAGGCTGTACTCCCAGCTCCTTTTCTCATCCTGTTTCAGCCCGTATATCCTGGAATTTCCAAGACTGCTTTTATAGCACTGTTTGTGTGCTGTTGTTGTGGTTTTGTTACCTGTCCTGGTGGGAGTGGCTTCACTTGCAGAACTTCCGTGATAGCCAGTCCCTTGGTGGGGGGCAGAGCAATTAGTATGTCCTCCATTTGTTGCTGTCCTTGATGATGGATCAAATCCACCAATTTAAATGTCTTTGAGTTTCACTTTCTTCCTGTGCATCTCTGCGTCTATGAAGAATAGGATTTGTGGGTAGGAACACCGCCCTCACACACGCACGCGCCCTCTTCCTTTCTCACTTGTTCTTGCATGGCTACCTAGCAAAACAGCCCCTTGCTGCTGCCATCACTGAGGAAAGAGCAGGAAATGAAAGAAGGAGGAGAGGCATGGAAGGGCAGCAGCAAGGGGGCTTTGTGCTGGGCGGTACCATACAAGAGCAGCCCCCCCTCCTTTTCCTTCTCCTTTGTATTTTTTTTTCTGGCTACTTTTGACTGTGGTTGTAGGGTAGAGCAGAGCTCTTACATTACAAAGTGACACCACTAGGCTCACATGACCTTTCAATCTCCTCCCGCAATCAGAACACTGCAGTTCTGCGTGGCACGCCATCACGTTCCAAGCATGGTAGATACTGCGCTGTACTCATTAGCATGTGCCTCAGTGGAAACTATCGTGTTTCGAAAAAATACTGCCACAGCGCTGACTCACACACGGAAGGGGCTCTAGTGTAGATCCATCCCTGGACACATTCATGTTCTTTTATTTTCCAGATGACTGTATTGCCCCGGCTGTGGGCTTTGAACTCTTAATTTAGAGGTGCCAACATAATGATAAATCAGATCCAGGTTTACTTACAAGGAGCACTTTATTGAGTACCTTACAGCACATGGGCGTACCCAATGGTTGGATCAGACAACTTCTCTGAACCCAGAGCCATGGGGTACAATGGGTTTTATACTACACATGTTAGCAATGAGGCAGCATGACCGCAGCAAGCACCCCCTAGCGTTCATTCCCAGCATGATGGAACTAACAGCATTTGGTTCTCAGCACAGCCATCTGCAGCTTTAAGGTAAACAAACTTCACTTGCCAGGCACGTCTTGATTAGATACTGTGCCCATTAGTATGGAATGTGCTAGGCCGCGCTATCAGCCCTTTGACTCATCTTCACATGTTCAGAGGCTTACTAGCAAGGGAATTGCACTAATAATGAACTTAAGTAAGGCATTACGGATCTCTAGGCCCCTCTAATACTACAGGTGACTTGGTTACGCTCCTGGATCAATACAATGACCCAGCAAGGTAATATCTGTCGATACTTTGTGACCATCAGCTTAGCTGAGAATGTCCAGCCAATATCTATAACAATATGCAACCCATATGTAGCGTGCATTTCACTATTGTACAGACTTCCTTTACCTCTTATTCTTTTCTGTGTTCCTTTTAGCTTCAACCAGCACGTGCAAAGCTTTCCTTTTCCCCTCCATGTTCTCTTCCCTGTGGTTTCCTGTTTTTATTTGGATGGTGAACCTGCAAGCTGGGATGTGTTCTTCTGACTATGTATAGTACCTACTGCAGCCTTTCCCAACCTGGTGCCCCCCAGATGCATTGAACTCCAACTCCCATAATTCCCAGCCAGCATAGCCAATGGCCATGCTGGCTGGGAATTATGGGCGCTGCACACATTTGGAGGGTACTAGGCTGTGGAAGGCTGACCCAATACATTTTAGGTATTTTAAACGAATATATTAAATGAAGTTAATGGGTATTGCATGCACGCACACACACAGTCAGTGATGCCTTGACTGGAGCTTGTCTCTTCCTGATACCAGAATATGCAGCGTGGTTCACAGGTTACTTTGAGCATTCCTAATCTTGCTAACATGAATATCCACTGCCCGTGGGGTTAAGATAGTGTGGTTATGTACCTCCCTGGCTCCCATTTAAGCTGTGCCTCAGAGAGGGATAAGCCAAAGATGCATCCTGTTTTGTTCTGAGGAAGTGTTTTTTATCCCACTCTCAAAAGTAATTGCTAAATGCATCTGTGTAGCAAAAATAAAATGCGGCTCTATTTATGCAACTTGTCTCAAGTAATTAAATAATCTTTTTAATGAGAGTAGTTCCTTATTGTTTAACTAATGCCTACACCGGAAGTCAAGCATCTGCTATTGTTCAGAGCTGGCAGCCAAAACTTTGCTTTGATTCAGGGATTTTATTTCACGTTAGCTATATTTTATGCTGTCTTAATCACAAGGTGGCCTCTAATTTTACAGCTATGCCCTTTCGTGTGAGGTTGAAGCAGCTGTCGACACAACGACCACATCACCGAAACCTCGAAAGAGCATGGTGAAGCGGCTAAGCCTGTGAGTGTGACGTGAGGGGTGATGGCTTTGGGTGGCTTGGCATGAGGAATGCCCTAAACTACACTATAAGTCATCAAATGCTGGTGAAAATGTTTGCTTTCCCCATCACAGCAGAATTTCTTTCTTAAAGACACTTCCAAATTCACATTCTCCCTGTGAAAATGGAACTGCCCGATTATTGTGGCAAATCCGTATCAAGGGGGAGTCGGCTGATGAGATTTATAGACAGTGTGATTGTTGCTTCCCTCCCCCTCCAGTGTAGAGGTATGAAAGTTAGGGAGCAATCCTATGGCCGCTAGACAGCAGCTAGATGGCCATAGGATATGCTGTTTTCCGGAAACCAACCTTGGAGCCCGCACTCCGAGTCTGGTTCCTGGAAAACCAACCTCCCCCCATGTCCGTGCTGCCGCGGAGGCAGCGCAGAGAAGCCCCGTCCTCCGCGCTTGGAAGAGGAGCATGGAGCGGCTGCAAAGGGGCATGGCTGGAGGTGTTCCAGGGCGGGGAGAGCGGAACTGCGTGTTCAACACATCCTATTTGTCATACAGCAGCCTCCTCTCCTGCTTGGCCCCCCCACGGCTAGACAGCCGAAAACAGCTGTCTAGCAGAAAAAGCAGGGCAGGAGAGGCGCAGCAGGAACGATCCCCCCCCAGTGCTTCTCCTGCCTTGCTTTGGATAGGCGGTCACCTCCGAGTTCGGAGGCGGCTGCCTATCTAGATAAGATTGCGCCCTTACTCACTTTTTGTTCAGCTGTTCCATTTAAAATATAATATACCTTGTGCCTGTCTAAAGGTGCAATCCTAGGATTCCTGAGGGTGTCCCAGGAGCTATAGGACTTTTCATATCTCTGAGGACAGAGAAAGAGGGTGAAAGAGTTCTGCCGTCAGAGAGGAAGATCTGACCTTGAAAGCCTTGTACCTGTGGTGGTGAAAAGAGCACTTCTCCCAGGGCATACCTGGAGAGGTGATGGATCCAAAGCCAGACACATCCCCAGAATGGGGCAAAACCTAAACAAATCCTGGAACCGAGATAGTATGTCACTCCCATGGGAGGAGGAAAGGTTTTGTTTTTGTTTTTTTAAAAAATAGCTGTAAAAGGTGGTTCTGCTGCCTTGGTTTCTCCTTCACCCACAGGACTGCTCTGCCTGGCTCAGAAGGACTTACAATATTTTAAATTGTACAGTTAATTTTCATTTTGATTACTGAATACTAAGGCTGAGATGCATCCAGAGTCAAGCACTTTTAGATCCTACTGCTCTACAGATGTACTTAACTTCTTCAAAATCAGAGACTTAAAAAACCAGGCTACAATATTAATTAATTAATCAATTAACGTTTTGTGCACAGATTTAAAAAAACAAGGTCCCCTTTTTAATTAGGCACTGTCCTCAAGATTCTCCCTCACTTTTGGTGAGTCTTGAAGAGAAAGAAAAACGATGCCTCCTTATCTACAAGTCTTCGCTTCACAACACATATTTGAGCAAGTGCTAGTTTTATTAGGGGAATTTATCAAAATCTCATTTCAATATCATGCTTAGGGTGCAATACTGGGAGTTGTAGGAACTTTTCCTGTCTGACCATGCATAACATTGCATCCTTAAATGTACAAGTAAGGGCGCAGTCCTATGGGGATAGTCGGTCGCCTCTGAACTTGGGCGCGGCTAACTATCCAATGCAGGGTGGGCAGAGCACGGAGGGGATCCTCTCCTTTGTGCTCTGGCCTCCCTACATTTGCGGCTAGACAGACGATTTTGGCTGTGAAGCTGAGGCGCATTGGAGCAGGGCGGGGAGACTGGACAGTGCATAGGAAGCATCATAATGACACTTCTGTGGTCCCTCCCCGCCTCTGGCAATGCCCCCTTTTCTCCCACTCCACGCTGCTCTGACAAGCGCAGAGCTGGGGACAAACTGCACTGCCTATGAGGTGGCAGGGTATTGGGCTGGGAGGTGGTTTCCTGGGAACCGACCTCAGAGCCCTGGCTCTGAGCTCAGATCCCAGAAACTGAAAAATCCTATGGCTGTCTAGACACTGTCTAGCAGCCATAGGATTGCGCCCTAAAAGTCTTCTCTTCCCCTTTCCTCATGTATTACTGGTATGTTTTCTGAAAACTTTCCCTCTCATTTGAAAGGAAATCAAAAAGTGGAAAACTAAGACATTCTGAGAAGATTAAAGCATGCCATTTATAATAATAACAGGCGACATGATACTTTTCATTAGGAATCTTGGTATTATGCCCATGGAGATTTAATCAGGATATATTTGAAAAATAGAACATACAGCAGGGATGGGGATCCTCCAGCCTGTGGGAGGGCCTCATCCAGCCCACAAAGGTTCCCTGCTGCCTTATCTCCAATCGGTGAGTGGAGATCAGGGATTTCCCTTCCTCCTTTTCATGCTGTAATTCGGCTTTTTAAAAACCTGCCAATGGAGGCTTTTTAAAGCCTTATCACAGTTTGGGGGCATGGGGGGTCACTGTGGGGGAGGGAAGGTCTAACACTCCCCTCCCCAACACTGATACCTCCCCCTGAAAATCACCCCCCCCCCCATGGGCTGCACCATGGCTTTTAAAAAAGCCTCCATTGGTGCCAGAGGAGGATTTTTTAATGCTTGATTGCAGTGGGGGTGATGTGAGTGTAAGAGTGTGTGTGTGTGTGTGTGTGTGTGTGTGAGAGAGAGAGAGAGAGAGAGGTCTGGGCGATCACACTGGGGCTGCATGCCAGCAGTAGGGTGGCCCTGGGGGCACTGCTCCACCCACTCTGGCATGCAGCCTCCGACGGGGTTGCCCAGAACCAATTCAGGCCAAGAAAGGGTCCCCACCCCTGATATACAGAAACAGTGACATAGAAAAATAGAACTAGGAATGAAACTGCTACTACAGTTGCACGAAGAGGGAGCTGTGTACTGAATCAGGTTCTCTTGGGTGGCATGTCATATCTCTATTCCCCACCTGCACCCTGCACCCCTTTCATTTGCTGCTGACCTGTTTTGGGCCAGGTTATTTCTGGGATCTGACATCATCACCAATAGCACCCCTACCAAAGAGCAGCCCAAGTCCACACCAAGCGGGAGCTCTGGCGAAAGCATGGATTCCGTCAGTGTCTCATCCTGCGAGTCAAACCATTCTGAGTCAGAGGACATCTGCATCACTCCCACTGACGCTCCCGATGAGCCCCAGAAGAAAGTATGTATTTGTAAATATCTGCAAAGAGCTGTTCTTAATTTCTGGGAAGAGACACTGGGACTCAGCAACAAATAGATTACCCCTGGGGAAAGTATAATGCTTTCATTTTTACTAGCTGTAGCTGGGTTTCTAGCAGGCCTAAGTTATAGTCCTAAAGACGTGTGCTAAAGGCTCTCCTGCAGATGAGATAGGAGGCAGAGCCCTGCCTGCTTAAAACTAAGCAATAGGAGTGCTCTCGCCAAATAATATATATATATACCACCATTGCCTGGCCTGGCTTCCAAAACAACTTTGGATTTGCTGCCATCTGCTGGCCTGTTTTTCTTAAATGCAGGTGTAATGGGTGTGTAGTTTATTTATTATTCAAGAACTGTAAATATATAGCCGAAGACACAAATGTGTCTTGGGCTATATATGTATTGTTTTATTTATTTGTTTGTGATATTTATATACCACTAAATATAATAAAATCCCTAAGCGGTTACCAGTTGTATCTCTCTCTCTCTCTCTCCCTCTCTCTCCCTCTCCCCCACCCACCCGCCCGCCCACACACACCCACATGCACCCAACATTTGTCTGTCTGTCTATCTGTAACTGAATAAAATCTCAATTATGATGACTGTCTTAGGGCGCTTCCAGATAAAGGGCTCCTCGTGCTACCAAATAGTCCTAGCACTGCCAATCAGAAGGCCCTGTGCAGCAATTCTGTCCTTTTTCCTTACCGGATTTTCTACAGCAAGAAAAAAATGGAAGAAGTGGTAGGAAAACATAGGAGGGTTATGAGTGGCAGACATCAGCATCTGGGGGCCCTGCAATTCTGTGAATGAGGCAAGACAACTGCAGAATAAAAGCCTCATCTGACACTGACCTTCTGTTCCAATAAGTACTAGAGAAATAATGACCCACAAAATGGAATTGGTTGCCAGGAAAGGGTTTTCACAGAGTGTAGTGAATTACCAAAGTCTTGCTGAAAGGAGGAGTAAAATTTCTCAAAACAAATAATAAAAAAAGTCTCTCCTTAGAGTAGCCTTTCCCAACCTGGTGCCCTCCAGATGTTTTTGACCACAACGTCTTGCATTCCCAGCCATAGTCTCAAAACATCTGGAGGACACCAGGTTGGGGAAGGCTGCTTTAGAGGATGGAAAGAAAAAAACCCCAAACAAACCTAGAATGATTGTGGAAAACCATTGAAATAGAACTACTTGCCATATTTGTGCCTTTCACTAAAATAAGGTACGTAAAATGGCACATGCAGTATGTTATGGGGCCACAATAAGATTGCGCCCCAAAATCACCTATTTTCTGTATTTCATGCTCTGGAACCAGCCCAATCTCATGCTGTGTTCAGATGCTACTCCTGCCATGAACCTCTAAGTGTGGCAAGATCAGGAACAGATCTCAGGCACTCGCACCGCCCCCTTTCACCACACGCTCAAGGCAATGACTGCACAGGGAGATCCTGCTTTCCAGAAAATGTAGAATTTGCAGTGACAGTCATTACTCGGTGGGGCAAGTGAGATGGCAAATGCACGAATCTGAGACCTGTCTCTTCATTTTCCCCCAGCCTTCAACAGGTAGCAGTCTTTGAACAGGCCCTGAGTATCAGACTTCAGTAAAATGAACGTTCTGATCTTCATTTGCGTTTCATCCCTTAGCTCTCAGAGTCCTCCTCTTCTTGTTCCTCCATCCACTCCATGGACACATCTTCATCGGGGGTGTCATCCTTCACCAATGCTCTCTCGTCTCCTCCTTCGTTGGCCAGCAATCCCAGAATCCATAAACGCTCCATCTCCGTCACCTCTATTACCTCAACGGTCCCACCACCTTTTCACAACCAACGGAATGAAGACACCTGCATCATCCGTATCAGTGTAGAAGACAATAATGGCAACATGTACAAGAGCATTATGGTATGTCATTAGAATTGGGGTGGCTTATTTCCAGGTGGCCATTTATACCACTGGGGCATTTTGGGGAAAGGCTGTATATAGCTCAGTCATAGAGCCCGTGCATTGAATGCAAGCGGTCCCAGGTTCGATCCCCAGTATCTTCAGCTGGGGCTGGGAAAAACTCCTGTCCAGAACTCTGGAATGCCGCTGCCAGTCAGTGTTGACAGTACGGAGCTAGATGAACCGATGGTCTGAGTCAGCATAAGGCAGCTTCCTATGTTCTTACATTCTGTGCTCAATGTGCATTTATTTTGCATAAATTTGTTCCACTTCCCTTTCAAAAACAAAGTGTCTTAGGGCATCTTGACATGGATATTTCCTGTACTCTTTGTTCAGTACTTTAGCATAAATTGCAGGCAGCATTATCTAAAAGGAAAAAGGACCATGTTTTACATAAGAATGGCCAGAACAGCCCATGCTCCATCTAGGCCAGTGTTATGTTTGCAACAGCAGCCAACCAGTTGCCTTTAGAAGCTTGAAAGCAAAGCATGGAAGGAATCATTAAATCGAACCCTTGTGTCCAGAGGCCAGACTTTGGGGACTAGCAACAGGGCATGGTTAACAGACCTTATCCTCCATGAATTTGTCTAACCCTTTTTTTAAAGCCTTCTAAGCTAGTGGTCATCAGTGCATCACGTGGCAGAGAATTCCAAAAGTTAAAGTAGTCTTCTGTACTGATGCTTTTTCTCTTGGCATTCTGGAATCCACTGCAATGACCAACCTTTTGTACCACCTCTTTGCAGGATGGACTACACCAGCTGTACAGATCACCATGGGGGGAATCTGTGCAGGCTTTCAAAGGGTGCCATATGGCTTGCAGAGAAAACTTACCCTGAATTAGCAGAAGGAGATGGGGGAGAGAAGGGACCCCATGTGGATATACAGTTGCACTGAGACATCTGATCTGCCTTTAATTCAAGCAAGGTTTCGACAATTATGAGAATTATTAAAGTTGTATCAACAGCATACAGTAGATGTCGGAATCTCTCCTTTTGTGCACTTTGCCTATGTTGTGAAAAAAAAATCCCAGGGAAAGAACAGGCCTCTTAAAATGACAGTTAAACATTTTGACTGAGGTTTTGGCTTAAATACAAGTGAAGTTATTTGCACCAGGGTGTAAGAACACCATAGCACTGCAACTGTACCCCCTTGGCTGGTGCTATTTCTAGCTGATCTTACAAAACATACTTCTCTGCTGGTGGCTGCAGAACCCAGCCACTCCAAGATGGATGAAATTAAAAAAAACAGAAGGTCTCTCTTCGATGGGCAGAGACTGCTTTTTTATTTTATTTCAGTACACACCCCATTTCTTTCCTTCAAGCTGCTTGAACAAACATTTGAGATATATATTTTGAGAAGCTGAACAAATGAACAGTTTGCAGTTTATAGAAACGCTAGTTTAAAAAGAGGGGACCCCACAGTGGCTACAAAGGAAGGCAAGCCTTCTGGGTACCTATGGACACTTACCAGTGGACAAAGCCTGTGTCTGCCAAACATGTGTCACTTCACTATAGTAGTACATAACCAAGCCTAAGAGTTGGAGCTTTCTGTTTAACTGATTCCTCCAGGACAGCAGTTAGAAGTTTGTATAGCCCAGACCTTAGATGCTGTGTTTTTTCTGGATTAAAATTAGAGGCACACTTGGATATATATTTTCTCAATCAGCTCGCAGAGGAAGGGTCAGGCAACTTCCTTGCAACCGTCAGATAGCCCACTTCTAATTGTCTTCCAGAATCTGGCCCTTCCCTTTGCTCAGTCACTCAGGACTCAGGGGTGGGATTGTGCTTTCTAGACAACGTTGTTGCCCCTGGGTAATCTTGATGCTTCTTTGCGCCTTTCCATGGGATGCTATCAGTACCCATACAGTGGCAGAGATGGGGAAGTGGTACTGTATAGAGCCTCTAATGACTCCAACAAGGTGGCTTAGTCTTTCAGTGCATATTTCAGCACCTTTCATGTCACCCTGTTTTATCATCATTTGTATATATTCACAGCGAGGTCGACATCGCACCCTTCCATAAATGCTGGCTCAAGAGGAATACACCTTTTGTTTTAGGTTTGTCTAAAGTGGAATGTTGGCTGTCTTTCTCAGTCAAGTGTTTTCATAGAATTCTGTCTGAAGGCTAAGCCATAGCAGATATTTCATTCCAAGCAGAGACAGCTGTTTTAGTACCCTGTGCGCTGACAGTAGGTAACAAATAATTAAAAGCCTGCTTGGAATTCAAGCTCAGAGAATAAGGAGGTCTCCGTGCAAAATTATCTTTCCAGTTGACCAGCCAAGACAAGACTCCAGCTGTCATCCAAAGGGCGATGTTGAAACACAACTTGGAGTCTGACCCAGGAGAGAATTATGAGCTTGTGCAGGTCATCTCTGAGGACAAAGGTAAGACAAACAGGGCCCCTGTGTGCTGCTCCGAAAACCTGCCATGATTCTGAAGGGGAGTCCAGCTAGGCGCAGCCTCCTTTTGTTTTAATAGGTTCTGTCCAACTGTACATTCAGATTCTGAAGGTCCATATGTTCCAACGTTCAGTGGGGCAAAAGAAATAGAAGGGATGAGGAGCGTAACAATATTATTCTTTGAAAAGGAATGATGCAGGACATGAGGGTGATGCGCATTGGAATGCGTCAGCAATGCAAGTTTGTAGAAACCTAGAAATGACTTAAAATGATGCCCCATGTTGACTCTGCCAAAGGCTTCTAGCCTTGGTGGAATGAATGTTCCTCTTTACTGTGCATGGAAAGGCTTAGGGCTAAACTTGACGCTATGTTAAATGTGTACCATCTCAGTGAGCCTAACATTTCTTTCTAGTCTTCTATAAGCACACGGGATGCAATCCAGATTGGGACCACCACACACAAAATGGTAGTGGGGTTATGGCTTCCCACTGAGCCACTTTCCTGATCCACTTTCCCTCGCAGGGGGCTAAAAAAAAGGAAGAAAAATCTCCATTGGCGCCAGTGGAGTTTTGTTTTGTTTTTTAATTTAGGGAGGGAAAGCGACTGGATGGGAAGGTATACCCCCCCCATCATGCATGGTGGTCATGATCTGGATCAGGCCCCTTCACGGTTACCCAAGAGTAAAAAATATGTTAGGCTCACTGAGACGTAGCACTAGCTTAGCTCTTGCTCAAGGTCTCTTATCAAGTCTAGAGAAGAGCTCCAGAACAGATTTAGCAATATAAAAGATGCTTTTTAGGATTGTGTCACGACCTATGAAACGGAAGCCAGGTAGAGATGATGCAGATGAGGACAGGCTGAGTGTTGAGCTGCATGCTGCATCCTTCACCTCAGATGGAGGCACTGCTTTGACTCTGGAGGATTGTGGTGCTCCCTGAGGGAGCCTGCCCCACCCTGGCACTCTCCAGGTGAGCTGGAATACAGCACTCAGCAGCCATGCTTGTTGGGGGCGATGGCAGTTGTAGTGCAGCACATCTGGAGGGCGCCAGGCTGGGGAAGGCGGCTGCTCTAGAGACAGGCAGAGAAGGCTGCCATGGGAGCAGAGGCAAGCAGGAGCCACGCCCCCCCCCCCGATTCAATCCCTTGTGTCTCATGGTCTCCCTCCTTTAGCAATTAGTTGCCCCTTGTGGTTGAGAGCAGGAGGAGCAGGGCAATTCTGTAACCGGTGGCCTGGCTCTGTATTCCCAATGGCTCTGTTAAGTTCTGCAAGACAAAAGAGATGGGTTGCCAAGGCCCAGAGTGCCAGCAGCAGGGCAGGAGTCACCAGGGGAAGACCGAAGGTCAAGCCTACAAGTGATGCAGGAGGATCGAAGCATGGGGAAGAGGACAAATTGGAGTGGGGCCACAATGGTTTAAGCTTTCCACACACTTGTGGTTTGCCCAGTCAAAATCTCTCTCAGGGCTTTTCTGCATGATGCATTTATTGTGTGCTTATCATTCCCTGCTCACGGTTGTTTATGGATTCTTTAGATGACATTGTGACCCTCAAGTTTCGCTTCTGTGTCTAACCAGCACGTTCGGCAAGTTTTTTTAGAGCAGGGAAAATGCAGCATTTAGTCTAAAGTGAAAGAAGGTGCGATTTCCTCTTGTGTATTTGTGCTATTCTGCTATACCACAGTGCCACCTAGAGGTTAAGTAGTGGAAAAGCAGGTAAGGAAATGCTCCTCGTGTAGTGCTAACAGAAAGTAGATACAGCGGATTAACTCCTGTAGAAAAGCTCTCTTTCACTCACCCCCACTCTCTGGACTATTTTCCTGGTTAGATTAATTTCCCTCCACTATGAGCCCAGTTCATATGAAGCCTGTGCTAAGAGCATCAGCATCAGCAATAGCCCCCATTAACATTTCTTTCGGTTTGCACTTGTAATAAGAAAGAGGAGGGTCAGGTCCCCATTTCTCATCCCTCGTTGCTTCCTGTCTTTGCAGAACTGGTCATCCCAGACAGCGCCAATGTCTTTTATGCCATGAATAGCCAGGTGAGCTTCGACTTCATCCTGCGGAAGAAGAACTCCCTTGATGGGCAGGTGAAACTGAGGAGCCGCTCTAGCCTGACTCTCCCCAGGACCAGCAAGAGGGGGTGCTGGAGCAACAGAAACAGCAAGATCACACTTTGAGAGTGGATATGCCAGCACAAAAGAGACAGGGTTGAAAGACAGCTCCTGCCGCCATCCAGTGTTACAAAGTCTTTGGAAATGAATGTGTCAGTATTCAGCTTTGGGAATGCGAAGCGAACGTTGTCTTTAAATAGACAAACATTTAGATACAGGCAGCAGACAAAGTGGACCTGAATGGAAAAGCAGCCTTCAGGCACCCTTTTTTTTTTTTGCACAGTGTCCAAAAATACAAGGCCACTTTCTACCAGGAAGGAAAAGAACAATGCACCTAAATGTACAACCTCCCCACTGACTCTTCAGCTACTCTCTCAATCCTGTGTTGTGCCAGTATTAATTTGGGGTACCTTCCATTTATTTTCTTATAAATGGAAGAAACGATTGCTCTTTAGTTCCATCCGAATTTCCAAGAGGGAGAGAAGCGTCAGACTGACCATTGGCTAAATGATAACACTGATAGGAGGATGGTGAAGATGGGCTGATGGGCTGTTCCCTCCCTGCCAGACTGCTACTTTGGGAGAAGTAGCAGAGCTGCTGAAAGCAAGGAGGATGAGCATTCTCCTAGAATCCCCCCAGTCTTTGGAGCCACCGCAAGCAGTCCAGCTTCATGTCATTTCTGTTTTCCAGTCCCATGATCCAAGTTGGAAAAATGCATTCCCTCGTCCAGAACATTAAGCAAAAGTGATCCAGCTGAATGCTCTTGTTCATGCACGACAGCACAAATGCACACTACTGCTCTCAATGCCACTACACGCGCACGCGCACACACACACACACACACACACCATATATATATATATAGAGAGAGAGAGAGAGGGGGGCAAAGTATATTTCATCAAAGTATATTTCTTTGGAGTACTCCTTTCTAGGTGCGGACCTATTTACCTGTATTCAGCCATATTGGCATTATAGCAAACAATATTTTACCTGTTTTATAGTCAGTCTAAGGAACAAAAAACAAAAACCCATGCTTAGTAGCTTGAATCAGAGAATTTCAGAGACCTTATGGGATTTCTTACAGTTAAAAACCTGCAGAATTTCCCTTTTCCTAGAATTCATCCACTCACTGAATAATTTCCTGAGATGGTACATCCTTAGGGGAATAAAGAATTTAGCCTCCTCTAGAGCTCTGCCCCAGCAGACTGGGGGAACTGGGGGGTGGGGGTCACACATTCAGTGACAAAATGATCCCCTGAGAGCATGTGCTACAGTGGTGCACAATCACAGGAAAGGTTGAAATTAAAGCCATAATGGCGACATTGGATTGTAAACAGCCCAGTGGCAGCTGGCAAGCTAGTAAGACGAGGCTGCTGAAACTGAGGGCAGGGCATGCCCTTACCAGTAGGTGCCCCTGCCTCTGTTTACTGCCCTTTATCCTGCTGCTATGGGCATGGGGCTGCCTTCCCCCTTGGTCACCACTGGGCAGCAGTAGCCTCTTCCTCCGACCCCCCCCCCCAACCCCGACTGCTACTGTAATAGCCTTGTCCCCCCCACACAATGCCTCTCATTAAACAGAACTGCAACTATTCAAGCAATTACCCATATCAATAGGATTTGCTTCCTTGTAAGAATGCTTACAGTTGCAGCCTTAGTTACACACAGGAGGAGTTTTGCTTCATTTCTAGCACTAGAACTGTGGCCTGGTTCCAAAGAGCTACTTAAGCTCATGCAAAGTACCCAATTTTCCATTTCACATCTGGGTTGCTGTGCAGTAGGGGAGTGGGGGGCGTTGCTGTTGAGGAGGGGAAAAAAGTCTGAAGCTGGGCTCATTGCAGTGCTTTTGCAATTCTTTGGATCCTGGCCTATATCTTAAGCCATGCCTGCCGCAAGATCATAGTCAGAGCTGTGTGTAAACTGCAAGTCCACGGACCCACAGAAAAAATGTGGAACATGATAGGGTGCAGACTTCAGCATCCTAAACATCTCAGTATTCATTTAATAATCAAAAAGCAAGTTTCTGACCCTTATGGTTGCAAAGGTGCATGTATGTGTTATGCCTAGCGATATCTCAAAGGCAGAGGGGATGGCTGAAAGTTCTAGCAAAAGCAGATTTAGTGCAATCCTATCCACGTCTACTCAGAAGTAAGGCCCATTGAGTTCCATGGGGCTTCCTTCTAGGAAAGTGTGCATAGGATTGCAGCTGAAGCAGAGTAAGTTCTGTAAATAAGAGAAAGTATGACTATTTGCTTAATATGGGTCACAAAATTCAGCCTTATTTTTGTAGAATTTGGGTCACTCTGCCACAGAACTTTATTTAATTTAAGCAGTGTATACACAGCCCTGACAATAAGTTACCAGGAAGTGTTTTGTAAAAATCTGGTCTTCTCAGATGATGATGTACTTTGCACTATGTAAAACGCCTTTCTCTTTCAAATGCACTCTATTCTGGACCATGCTTAACTCCCCATAATGTTATTGCCTAGAGGAGATAAAGGATTATTCAAAACTGAGCCTTAAAAGTATGCAGAGTTGGAATGGATTTTCAGACAACCAAGATCCATTCTCTTGGTTTTCTGGTGAAAGACGAGCAATGCACGACCAGTGTGTGTGTGAGCGTGTGTAAGTATGTGCACATACTCATGCTTTGTACATATCTGTAGAATCAGCTAGATTTTTATATTGTTAAGCTTGTGATGATAAGTGTCTTTCTAAACAAAGACAAGAATTATTAACAATTGCTGTGTAAAAAACAGAGTCTCATTTAAGCGCTGAGCAATGCCCTTTCCAACAAGCAGATAGTTTAACGTGTTCATCACTAGATCTTTATCAGCAGCCTCTCCTTGTAAATATTCAACGTTCACCACAATCCCACCATCCAATTTTTGAAAGTGGGATTTCAGCTTTGAATATGACATGATATCAAAGTTCAAACGTTTTAGAATGACTGGAGCTCTTGATTTGATTCTGTCTAATAAGGGGCCAGATACTAAATGGCAGTGCAGATCAGCATCCCAGTATTGCCACGGTTTTGACAATGCTGTCCAAAGAGACCTTGGGGATGTGTGCAGTGGCGGATCTACCACCACTTCCAAAGCCCTGCTGGCACATGGTGGCTAGGACAGGTGTGTATCAGGGAGCAGACTCACCTTCTTTCCTGCTGTTGGGTTCCCCCACACACACATACCTAATTTCTGTCCGTTGCGTCCTGTTCAGGGTTGGGGGATAGTTTTGCCAGCTCCAGGCTGGTGTAGAGGGTGGGCCTAATCCGTGTGCCCCTTACAGGATGAAGGGAGGCACCCTCCTTCCCTACTCTCGGCATGGCCATTTCAGTGCCTTCTACAGTCTACTGCTGGCAGTAGATTTGTACCTGTGGAGCTTTCCGTGTGTGTACCTGGGGCTTCCGGGGCAGACACCCCTGCCTGCGAGCTCCTCTCTGCCAGCGGAGTGGGAATTAGCAGGCCTTGGAGAGTGCTAGGATTGCTCAGTCCATATTAAAATCTTATCAGTATTAAGTCACAGCATCACATACTGTAATCAGGTATCATTATATATCCAAATACAGATGTCAAATATTCAGTTGTATCTGGTAAATATTAGACATCAAATTCATAGTGCAAGAGTGTTGAAAACAAATTAGTTTAGTTTATTTTCTCTTTTTACAGTATTTGTATACTGCTCCACATCCAAAGATCTCGGAGTGGTGAGCAGCAGACAGGGTAAAGAATAAAAACACCATGATAAAGAAATTAAAAACAATTTAAAAAGAAACAGTTCTGATAAAACCAAATTTAATAAACTGAGGAAGGCTTCCTGAAATGTTTTCAGAAGGCATTGAAAGCAGCACAATGTTGCTTCCTGAAATGACCAAGTTTTCAGGAGGCACTGAAAGCAACAACAACGTTGGTGCCTGCCTGACCTCCAAAGGCAGGGAATTCCATAGGTAGGGGGCCACCACAGTGAAGGCTCTTTTCCTGGTGGACTCCAATTAGGCCAGGGGCCCATTTATAATGCCAATGAAATCAGCATATTAGACATGAATTAGCCAAGCCTAAACCCCAGCTCAGAGTTAGCTGTGCTTAAGTCCTATTGATTTGGCAATCAAGAGCCACACAAGATAGTACCCTAAACCAGCTTTCTCCCAGTGTGGTATCCCCAGATGTGTTGGACTCCAATGCCCATCAGCCCCAGCCAGCATGATCAATGGTGAGTGATGATGGGAGTTGTAGTCCAAAACATCCAGAGGGTTCCAGGCTGAGGAAGGCTGCCCTGAATACATGGGTGTTGCCAAAACTGACAGTTGTCTGTCTAGTTTTCTTCTCCAATATAGCCTCTAGCAGAAATAATCTGGTGGTGTTGCTGTCATGGCATTTCCCTGGTGGCAATGGCAGCCAGTGATATGCAGGGGAAACACATATCAATGTGATCACACAAATGTGTGATGATAATAAATGCCACAGCACATATTATGCTAGATGTTGCAGAGAGCAGGTAGGGGTGAACTAGACACATCAAAGTTTACTCCAATTATCGACTGGATTGAGTGTGTACAGTTGGACCTGGAACAAGCTGTCCTCTTGCAGTTGCCATATATTAGGCAGCCTAAAATAAACTGTATGACTCTTTAAAAAAAACCTGTCTCAAGCTGTCCTTCAGAGTTTTCGAATAATATTTGCTAGCATAGCATACTATAGATAGAATCCAGCTAAGGTCCTACTTAGAGTAGACCCATTGAAATGAATGGGACTTAAGTTAGTCATGATGAATGGAATCCCATTCATTTCAATGGGTCTACTCTAAGCAGGACTTTAGTTGGATTTTACCCAATGTATTAAAGTTCACAACAATCCCCCAAAGGCTGGTCAATTAATAATGAAATGTGCTCAAAAGAACATCAAGCTCTCAAAAATATCGCTAAATGCAAACAACCAGCTATTTTTATATACTGCATGACATTTCACTCACATCCCGCCCCCTCCCTGAAGCTGGCTAGGAAAATCTCTACATCTCATTAATTGAGTGAAAACACATTGTGCTAAGAAATATCCGTTGTTAAGGAAAACAGAACTGTTTTCTTTAAAGAACTTGACTACTGAAGATATTACAGAGGGTATGGGCTACCATGTTCTTAGCATCCCCATTTTATTTTTACCCTTCCAAAAGCCTCTGCTGCATTTACAAGAACCATGGACCATATCAGAAAGCTGTATTTGACAACCACTCCCATTCCCCTACTGTTGTGATGAATGGAATGGGGTGAGAAAAAGAAAGCCACAGCATAAATCAAGTACAACTGAGAGTATGTTTTGCCCAGAAAGAAGTTCACGACTCCCCAAAGATGTACCAGGAAATACAAAACCTCCCCCTACCCCCTTACTGTGGTGCAATTCTGCCTAGCTAGCCCTAATATACTGTGGGCCTTCCTGTTCTCTCTGAGGTCATTATCTGCCCTATTTCAGACATGGTTTACATTTCTATACGATGTAGCAAAAATGCCAGCCTGCAAAACACTGCAGAACATCAAGTGCCATAACTATAGCCAAGCTATAGCAGCTAAATGTGATGAAATGTAGTATCAGAACTATTCGAGGCATTCCCGTACAATGCTGAAAATTTAGCAGCTGAATCTGCTAAAGGATTACTCAAAACTTTACATGAAATAACAGTGGTCCCATGGGGGTGCGACAGTACTCTCTTAGCTCACATCTGTATTATTTCTGCCCCTCACCATTAAGATGGCCCACTGCTGGCTACTTGTTTGAGCTTCCCAAAAACTCTGAAGCCAATCCTGGCTAACATCCTTTTGGATGTTAACAAATCGGGACAGATTCAGGATAACCTTCAAATCAACAATTCTTTAACAGCTTCTGAAATGGTTTTAAATACTGGTGTCCTCCAGTGGGTTTCAAACTGTGTTCCAGGGAATCAGTAATGGCAGACAAGCTTTCCTGAAAGGCAGCTACAATGTGTAGCCACGGGGGTGTTCAGTGTATTCTACGTCATACTCTCAGTTCACATGTATGGGAATTTCAGTTCAGTTCAAAAAACAGCAGAACATACCTGCTCAAAACCCCCAAACAGAGTTGCATTTTTTGAGCAAAGATTGCACATTCTCGAGCTTACGATTGCGTTCTAAAAATGTGTCCTTTAAAAAAAAAAGGCACACTTTAGAATGCACATTTTTTAAAAAGACACACTTTCACACTTTAATCAATGGGGGAAAGTGCGCTTTGGGGTACCTACTTTTAAAAAATGTGCATTTTTCCCCAGTTGAAAATGCATACTTTTCCCATTCGAAAAGAAAGTAATGATGCGTGTATTTGGGAATGAGAACAAGGTGAACTACGCTTTAAGGCGGAGAAGTTTGATGAGCTCGACCTCTGTTGGTTCTCCCATCCCTACTGACGTGCATCCATGGTGAGGTCCCACAGTCTCGGTCAGCATCCCACAGAAAGATATATAGGGCTTCCTTTGCAGATTAGTCAGTGTGGAAATGATCCTGTAAAAATAGAAAGCTTGGAAACTACAGATGCAAACAAACCTCAAAAGAAGCAAAGCAGTTTGACCTAATTTCTTACCTGCCCTCCACATCTAGGTATTTTCCCCTGGCTTCCCTGGCAAGATCCTGTCTCCTTCCGTGAGCCATCTCAGGACCAAAGGAGTTTTACCTGGTTTCTTTAATCCTTAGAAGTAGAGAGGAGAGCAAGAGGAACCAGTTTTGATCTTCCCAGACAGATGACTCCAGACCACACCACAACAAAGTCACAAATAAAAGACAGTGACAACAGCTGAGTTGATTTGCACCCATTGCTATATATTATCAGACCAGCTGATAAGCAGCAACATATCCCCTTTAGGAAAGAGCATAATATGATCCTACAGTTATTTCAGCTAAAAACAACAACTCCTGTGTATAGCATCTACAGCAGGTTAAACATACACAAATACTTGCTCTGTCCTTTTCTTGTGAAGTTTTGCTGCAGAAAGTATTTTTCCACCCAACCCTGAAGTTGACATCAGCTAACCCTAATTCTAGAAGTAAATGACCACTTGACTTTATGGTGCATTTATAAATATGTGGACTTAATGTACTGAGACTTACCCAGTAGGGAGCGTATTACAGCTCATCCCAAAATGGATAAGCTTGATCGTCATGTTAGGGTGAAAAACTAAGTGCCCTTCAGAGTAGCTCACAGATCATTTAAATCAAATTGACAAAATAAGATCAAACTTGATGCCACAAGATTTCTCTAGGAGACTTTAAAAAGGAGGCTATCAGCTCTGATCAAAAGCCTCATCCATTTTCTTTAAACAGAATGAATATATATTTTTAGAAACACTCACTTGGGATTGGAGATGAATTTGTTAAGAAGTGTCAAAAGATGTCTGTGCAACCTCCCCCCAACACACACATAAAGCAAGACATTGGAGTAGTAGTATGAGCTGTTTACATTCGCTGTTTTGTCTAAATGAACTGGGAGAAACATAAAGACTGGTTTCTGTTAAATGAGAGCTGAATCATGGGATGAACTGGCTGACAGGTGGACAAATATTCCAGTTTTTTTAAAAAAAGAAGGCATCTGTGTCCAAGCCTGGAAGGGGGGGGGGGAGAGAAATGCCATAAAGTGTGAAGGGAATAAATACCACAGGACCTTAACCAGAGCAAGGGTTGCTTCATTTATATACATTTATCTTGGATCTGGGAGACCTGGGTTAAAATTCCTGCTGAGTCACAACTGCAGCAGAAGACAGTTACACATGCCATCATGTCTGTCATTTGATGACTTCCTGCTGAATGTGTGACCAAACTCCATCAACAAGCAAGTTCTACCTCTGGGATTTAATCTGTAACAGCTCATTCACACATACAAACCGCTGCTGAAGATGGGTGATCTAGCCCAAAGCATCTCAACCATCAGTTCTCCATCTATAAAATGGGAATAATAGGGACTAGCCTTCATGAGGCTGTGAGGCGAGGGTGAAGAAGATTTAGGACTACAAAGGATTTTGCAAATTGGGAGTTGTTCTAGAAATTCTTAATAATAACTAGTCCCTGTACTTATGACCAAGAGGTGAGCCAAGATATTGGCATGATTAATGACTCCCATGATGGACAAAATAGAAATCCACTGAAGTCATTACTAGTTAGAGATGTGAAACAATTTTTGACAGTAACGCTTTGGAAGAAGCTCTCCTTCCCCTTACAACTTTTCTCAGAGAACACGGTTAACAAAACCCAAAGCCAGCAACAATTCCTGTAATGCAACAGCAGACCAATAATTAACACAGAAGGGCCTGTAGACCTTGCCTAACCCTGTATATATTAATCTTTATAAATACAGTAATTCTACACGAGGAACTGTAGAAAGACATCATTCAAGGAACCTTTGTCCTTTCTGAGTGTAAACTCACTACCCTGTAGAGTCCTCCAGCAGCTCAACAGAGATTTCTATGGTCCAAACCCATAAGTGGCCTACTGTCAATTTCTTAGAAGGCTGCCAGCCTGACGCAGTCAGGTTCAACAACTCCCCCTACAAAACAAGAGACACCTGTTTAGCTAAAGTCAGTCAGATGAAATTGACTGCGTTTGCCAATTAAGACAGCACATAAATATCTTTGGAAGATCCTAGGCCAAAGAAGATGGAGCATGAGGCAAGTCCTGCTGCTGCCGTTGTTTTCAGGGTCCCTTGGCCAAGTGAACAGTCACAGCTCATCCCTGGAAGACGATGCATCAAGGGAGGATTGAGGCGGCAGAGCATGCTTGTTCTGAGCATCTGTGTGGATCTGACCCTGCTGCCGTGATTTTCGAGACAGTGTTCTGTCCCAGTCAGTGGCCACAGTCTCATTGTCCCAGATTGTGGATGTCTCGGTATCACTGAGGTAACCTGGCTGCCCGGTGTAGTGGGTTGGATAAATCAACAGAGGCTCTGCAGAGAAAGCTTTCAAGTCTCTAGGTTCATAGTATTCCATGTACGTGGCACTAAAAAGAAGAGGAAACCAACATCAACATGGCCATAGACAGGAAAGGAATTATTTTAGCACTACAACTGAAAACCATGTGGATTTTTAAAAATATTGTTCAAATTTTATAACAACTAGGGCAAGCAAAGCGGGGTACATAAGAACATAAGAAGAGCCATGCTGGATCAGACCCAAGATCCATCTAGTCCAGCATTCTGTTCACACAGTGGCCAACTGGCTATCGACGGGCAACCCACAAGCAGGGCATGAGTGAAAGAGCACCCTCCCACCCATGTTCCCCAGCAACTGGTGTACATAGGCTCGCTGCCTCTGGCACTAGAAGTAGCACAGAGCCATCAGGACTAGTAGCCATTGATAGCCTTCTCCTCCAGGAATTTGTCTAACCCCCTTTTAAAGCCATCCAAGTTGGCAGCCATCACCACATCCTGTGGTAGTGAGTTCCATAGTCTGACTATGCGCTGTGTGAAGAAGTCCTTCCTTTTACCTGTCATGAATCTCCCACCAATCAACTTCATGGGATGACCCCACTGGGTTCTAGTATTTTGAGACAGGGAGAAAAATATCTCCCTATCCACATTCTCCACACCAGGGGTAAGGGATGGAATTGTTCTGCAGAACATTCCTCATTCATATATCACCTCTGCCGTGAACTCACAAGTTCTTTAGGCAAGGCGCAATCTCTCAGCCCTCTTCCACCCCAATTATGTGGGTATAATTATACTGACTTACTGTACAAAGCTGTTGTGAGAATTTATTTTATTTACTTTCTACAATTTATATGTCAACTTTCAACATAAAATGCCCCCAGGGTGGTTCACAAGATAAAAATTACATACAGAATCAATAATAAAAGCTGAGCAACAGGTAGAAGTAGCATCAAACAAACAAGCAAAAAACAAGGGTGGAGTTAAAAGAC
This sequence comes from Heloderma suspectum, assembly GCF_057233095.1. NCBI lineage: Eukaryota > Metazoa > Chordata > Lepidosauria > Squamata > Helodermatidae > Heloderma > Heloderma suspectum. The sequence goes on from NC_139461.1 coordinate 174,506,864, forward strand.
CTGGGGAAATTAAAGGGTCTTCACCTCATGCTGAAAACATAGAGTAGGCACCAGGCGAGCTCCCCTAGGGAGAGCATCCCACAAATTAGGGCACAACCCTGAGAAGACCCTTTCCCGTGTCGTCGCTCACCTCCCTTTAGCTTATCATTTTTAAAAAATAAGCAAACATTGTTAGTGTAAAGGATGTTGTCAAATTAAAAGGAATCAAAAGGATCATACCAAATATACCCCACTCTCATCTGCATAGAAACCCCATTGCTCTCCACACCTCATTTCTAAGTGCTGCCTTTAAAACTCTCCAGTGTGCCTTGACTAAAACTCCGTTGTGACATGTTCCCTCACCCTGCCACGATACTGGTGCCTTTTCCCCCTTTCTTCCCATTGGTCTCCTTGGTTCTCCCTTTTCCTCAAACAGCCCCCATTCCTTATCCACTAGGTCACTTCCAAAATAGTCGCAGCCGCCTCCTCAGAGAGGGCTCTTGAGCAGACAATCTAAGAAATACTAGCGAGAGATGGAGTGATGTTCAAGCTCTGGGTTGCTCCAGTTGGGCATTAAGAAGCAGCTTAAGATAAGATAAGATAAGATAAGATAAGATAAGATAAGATAAGATAAGAACATAAATGCAGCCACCTTGCTATGTCGCACGCAGCATGGTACAAACCTCACTTCCAGCCCAATGCAAGCTAAGAACATAACCAGGGGAAATAACTTACACCGGGTGCTTGTTGTACATGACCGGCAGGAATTCGTCTACAGGCAACATCTTGCCAAAAGGCTGAGCTCCGATCAGCTTCTGAGCGCCTTGCAAAGAGATTGCATAGCCCAGTGTCCAATAAGAGTAATCGGCTTCCACAAGGTTCATAATGTTAGGGACAGCCTTTTCAGGGCGCTCCACCTGCATCCGTTTCCGGCCAATGTATCTAGAAAGAAAAGACAGACAGTTGTGCAATGTCAATGACGCTCCATTCGTGTGTGTGTCACAGCGAATGGTCTGAAAACACCTAAGGCTGCAGCACCTGCTCGGTCTAAGCACATGAACCCCATCAGCGCCTGGCTGGGAGACCACTGGGAGCTCCATGCAAGTTACTCTGGGGTTACTTTCCAAAACCAAGAAGTAGATCCAAGAAACAAATAGCTGAGCACGCACAATTAATGCAAGTGCACGCAAAAGGTGTGCGTGCATGAGATTCTGCTTTAAACATTCCAAAGAAAACTCAAAACAAAGACAAGCTCCCTTTAAACAGGATCCAGGAGCTTGGCCTCACTAGCTAGCAAAGGCCAACATGGGGATCAGTCAGTAACTCCCAAACTGTGTGCCACAATAAACAAAGCTTCTTGTGAGCCCAACAGTCCTACCCAGAAGAGGCTGTCTGGTTCATCTCTGTATGGCTCAACTGCTCTGCCTCTTTCCAATCAACCTTCACCGGTGGCAAGTAATTGGGCACACTGTAGGGATGTTTGAGGATTTCCTTTGGTGCACATTTTAAGTGAGCAGACCTGATTCACACTTTCTGGACTGTTCGGTGGATCAGAATGCAGTTATCCTTCTGTTTTCGCACTTTTCCCCAAATTTGGCAATGCAGTTCTTGTCTCAAAAAAGTACCACGTGCATATAAAAATGTGTATTTTCAGTTAAAATCCACACAAAGATGTGTAATTTTGGATAAAATGCAGACACAAAAGTGTATTTTAAGGTAAAATGAACACAAAATTGCACGTTTAGTGGGAAAATGTTCAAAAATAATGCAAATTTGCCACAGAGGTGTAAAAACTGGAAAGCAGAATCACGCTCCCGGAAGCCTTCCAGAAGCATGACTACCTGGAATCAAGGTGTGCACTCCCCATGCGCCTTGTTTCCCTGCAAAATTGCTGTGATTTTTGCTGCCATTCTGGCAAATTTGTTGGCCACAGTGACAAATTAGGCAGGGTGGGGTGCAACTGCCAGTGAGTTTGGGGGGGAGAAGTTGCCCACCCATGATCTAATGTAAACTAGCTCAAAGCCAATGGTTTCAACCTCAAACATCTTTGCCTCTCCTCTCTGGTTTTGCTATGGAATCCTCATTTCTTCTCTGGGGAGTTTCTGTACCCATCAACCCCCAAAGCGTGCCAGATTCGCTTGAGTGCCAGATGCCAGAGAGAGAGACAGACAGACAGACAGAGTTTATCAAGATTGTTTTAAGCTATAGTGGTTTGTTATGCTGGAATCCTGAGCAACTGCAGATTTCTGGTGACCAGGACACATGGGGGAACCTGATACATCTTTAAAAGGAGTCACGATTTCCTTTTATTAAAATGCTTTCCATCAAGGCCTTAATCTCACCCTCCTCTCAATGCAATAGAATTCATTTACTACATTTTATAGTTGTTTTCATCGTTTGCACAGGAAAACCAATCAAGTTGGACAATGTTCCCAAGATGCATTGATCCTTTGCTGACTACATTCAGGCCAAACATAAACCATTTTCAGAGTACATGTTGGAGCCATCTCACTGAAACCTCCCCACCCCCATTTCATCCCCAAGCCTTCCATTTCTCCACTGGTCTCCTCTCATTTAGACTCCAAGATGAGAGCTGGGCTATTTTTATTTATTTATTTATTTATTTATTTATTTATTAAATTTATTAATTGCCCATCTGGCTGGTCACCCAGCCACTCTGGGCGATGTACAACGTATAATAAAACAGTTTAAAACAATAAAATTATACAATAAAAACGTTTTCTAAAATACCCTAACCCACCCCAAATGCCTGCCTGAACAACCACGTTTTTAATGCATGATGGAAGCTCATTAAAGAGGGGGGCATGACGGAGTTCCTTAAGGAGGGAGTTCCACAGACTGGGGGCCACCACAGAAAAGGCCCTCTCCCTCGTCCCCACCAGTCTAGCTGTCCTGGCTGATGGGACAGAGAGAAGGCCATCCGAGGCTGATCTTGTTAAGCCGCCTGTCTGGTGTTGCTGGAGGCGCTCCTTAAGATAGGCTGGGCCGGAACCATATAGGGTTTTAAAGGTCAAAACCAACATCTTGAATTTGGCCCAGAAAACACCTAGTAACCAGTGCAACTCCTTCAGCACTGGAGTGATGTGATCTCGCCGGCGGCTGCCTTTAATCAGGCGAGCCGCCGCGTTCTGTACCAGCTGCAGCTTCCGAACCGTCTTCAAAGGTAACCCCATGTAGAGCGCATTACAGTAGTCTAAACGAGAGGAGACCAGGGCATGTACTACTGATGGGAGCAGATGGTCGGGAAGGAAGGGGCGCAGCCGCCGTATCAGATGGAGTTGATACAGCACTGTCCGGCTCACAGCTGACACCTGAGCCTCCATGGACAGCTGGGAGTCCAAAATAACCCCCAGGCTGCGGACCTGGTCTTTCAAGGGTAGCCATACTCCATTCAACACCAGGTCAACATCCCCCAGCCTCCTCTTGTCTCCCACCAAAAGTACCTCGGTCTTGTCAGGGTTCAGCTTCAGCTTACTCCCCATCCAGCCACTCACTGTCTCCAGACATTTGGACAGGGATTCTACGGCCAACCTTGGTGAAGATTTGAACGAGAGGTAGAGCTGCGTGTCATCCGCATACTGATGACACCACACCCCAAACCTCCTGATGATAGCCCCCAGCAGCTTCACATAGATGTTAAATAGCATCGGAGAGAGGATGGAACCCCGTGACACCCCACAAGTGAGTGGCCATGGGTCCGAAACCTCCTCTCCCAGTGCTACCCTCTGGTACCTGCCGGAGAGGAAGGACCGGAACCACCGCAATATGGTGTCTCCAATGCCCAACCCCTCCAGGCAGTCCAGGAGGATACCGTGGTCAACGGTATCAAAAGCCGCTGAGAGGTCGAGGAGAACAAGGAAGGAGCATTCACCCCTATCCAGAGCCCTCCTCATCTCATCCACCAAGGCAACCAAGGCCATTTCTGTCCCATGCCCAAGCCTGAAGCCTGACTGAAATGGGTCTAGATAATCGGTTTCTTCCAAGTGTGCCTTCAACTGCATCGTCACCACCTGCTCAATCACCTTGCCCCAAAATGGCAGATTCGAGACTGAGCGAAAGTTGTTCAGAACTTGGGGATCCAAGGAGGGCTTCTTTAAGAGCGGTCTTATCACTGCCTCCTTGAGGGCTGATGGCATCACTCCCTCCTCAAGGGAGGCGTTCACCACTGCCCTGATCCCCTCACCCAGTCTCTCTCTGCAGCCCATAATGAGCCAAGATGGGCAAGGATCAAGTAAGCAGGTGGTTGGCCTTACAGATGAAATCAGAATGCCAAGGCTATTCCTTGGCATTCTGATTTGCTTCTCTGCTACTTCAGTATCAGGGCTGACAGCTCTTGTGGGCACACTTGAGGACCACTCCCAAGTTTCCCAGAAGGGAGACCTTCAGCAGGTGAGATGAGCTGGATGGTTACTTACATGAGCTCCCAGTCAAGCTGGGCTCTCTCAATATCATCCATTAACTTGGTGAGTTTCTTCTTGAACTGATGCTCAAAGCGCACATCGTCTTCAATAACCAGGGTCTTCTCCATCTCCCTGTTCACCACCTTAAAGAAACAGTTTGTTAAAAGTCACTAGAATTGGCTTTACTCGTGGTACCTGAAGTTGCGTCACCTGCTGTGGGACAGCCAGGAGGAAGAAGAAGCACCAGAAGCAGGACCAAAGCCAAATGCTTGTAGCTACAAATCACCTAGTCATCAAAACACTATATTTTAATGAATATTTAAGGGTCTATGAGTTTCCAGCAAGCCCACCTGGCAGAAGACTCTGTCCAAGGGCCAAGAAGGTAGAATTTTCAAGATGGGTAACAGTTAAAACTTCTTTTCCGGGGGCTCTGAGTCTGTACGGTGTGAGTTTTATTGGACCATCTCTGACAACTGAAGGATACCCTCAACTTATCTGATGCTAATAGATAAGATTTCTTATGAGAAAGCAAGTAACGTCGGTGCGATCATTAATCATCTAATAATTCTCTGGGGAAAGCTTCTCTTAGCTGCTTGACTATAATCTATAGTTGCCTGAATTCCACAACAACAATTGGCTGTAAACACTGCTATCAGGACAAAATTTGGAATTATAACATTTGGGATTTATTTTTAGATATCTATCAATCGATAGATAGAGATGGCTTCCATCTTCCCTCATGGATTATTTAGACTTTGTACTAGAGATGGTAGCCTGTTTTAGATTTATGTCATAGAATAATTGCATACGTTATTTATTTATGTATTTATTCATTCATTCATTTCATTTCATTTCTATACCGCCCAATAGCCAAAGCTCTCTGGGTGGTTCACAAAAATTAAAACCAAAGAGCACACAATAAAACAATTATTAATAAAATGTTATTCATCAAAGTTTAATTTATTAAACTTTGGAGCCATTGTAACTGATTAGAACACTCAATTAAAAGACGTCCCTGATTAGTCAGGAGGAATATATTAAAAATATCTGTATAGATATTACTTTTAATACAAGTATTTATTAAAAGTGCACCATCTTAAAGGAGACATTAGTCCATCTCTCACACACAAAATGATAATCTAAAAACAAGAGAAGTGTGTTTCTTACTTCAGAAATATTGCTTTTACCCATATGCAGATTTAATCAACATTTCTTTAATTGGGTTGCAGTCCCATAGATCACTTTTCCTCCTGAATTAGGAACTTGCAGTAAATGGAACTGATATATGTTGTTGTTAGCAGAACTAAATCATAATCTGAAGTAAATGTAAGAAAATAGCTAAACTTTGTAAGATTATTCTAAACCGAGTCTTACCATTTTTGTCTAATTCACACACATTTAGACAGAGGCTTTTAGTCCCCATTTTGGACCTTTTTATTTATTTATTACTTATTTATTACATTTCTTAATCACCCATCTGGCTGATCACCTGGCCACTCTAGGTGATGTACAGCAGTACAAACAGTTTAAACCAGTAAAATTACACATTAAAACATCGTATTTCTAAAAATACCCTAACCCACCCCAAATGTCTGCCTGAACAACCAAGTTTTCAATGTGCGGCGGAAGCTCATTAAAGAACCTGGCCCATTTGCTGCTACACATCCCATAGGAACTGGGTTACGAGTATGGGCACCACCTCGAGCACCTTTCAAGCGGAAAAGCAGCTTCAGTATCAGAGCTGACAGCTCTTGTGAGCACACCTGAGGACCCCTCCTAAGTTTCCCAGAAGGTTATAAATAAATAATTAAAAGACAGATGAACTCAACATCCTAATTAGCCGATAGTCATAACCTTTTTTTAAAAGACTCTTAAAATGAAAGATAAAATAATGCTCTTAGGAAAGAAAGGAAGGAAAGCATATCGAGTCACTGCACCATAAGAACAGCCTTGCTGGATCTAATTGAGGGGTCCACCTTGTACACCATCCTGTTGCCAAGAGTGGCCACCCAGATGTTTCTGGAAAGTCCACAAACAGGGCTTGAAGGCAACACTTCTACTCTTCCCTTGTTTATCCATAGCACCTGGTATTCAGGGGTGTACTGCCCCTGAACATGGAGGGGCCAGTTTGCTGGAGTGGCTGATAGATGTTGTTACAACAATGATCTATGAGTCTGTCTAAACCTGTTTAAATCATCTGAATTACTGGCTATCACCATATCTATCTAGGCGAGACTCCCCCAAACTCTGTGCCAATCTATGGTTGTTGTTGTTTTAATCTCAGGAAGAACTTATCTGGAACGATAGGCATGCTCTTCTTCCAAGGGACCATGGCCTAGCCTTCAGTCACTGAGAGCCTTCTACCGGGCCCAGAAAAGAGGGTATAACCCACCACTCCCATCCAGCCAGGCTGTGGGCGCAAAAGCAAAACACAGGGCATCCCCTATGCATCCCAGTATAATAAAAAATCAAGAAAAGCAGAGATGTACATCACCTCCTTCCAGATATAGTAATGGCTAAGAAAACATCCAATCTCCCCTCTGGTCAGCACCCTGGAGGAATAAGGATCCCGGTATCCAGGGAGCATGTCTATGTTGAGTGCTTTCAGCTGGCTCGTATTCAGTGCCCTGCAAGAAGCAAGAGTTCAGATCATCTCCCCAGCTTTTCAGGAGGCAAAGAAAGGGCTCAGTACTTGGACCCAGTCTATCCTTCCAGGATGGGCAACTTGTGGCCCTCCAGATGTTGTTGGACAGCAACTCCCATCCGACCTAGCCAGCAAAGTCAAAGGTGAGGGACGATGGAATGATGCAGCCCACCATCAGGAGGACCACCAGCTGCCCACCCCCTGCTATGCAGGCAGTGGCAGAATGGATTGCGCTAACTCAAACTGTAGAGAGAGGCAGGAATTTAAATGTACCCCTATGTTAAAAACTCCCTGAAGACAGAAATCCAGCACACCTGGTGAAGGGATGGCTACCCTTTTTCCCTTGCAACATTGTGTTGTTGTTGTTTTTAACATGGATGAGCTTTTAAAAGGTAAACCCCACACCTGCAGTCTGAAGTGGTACAGTCCATTTTAACAACTCATTGGCTGCGTTTGGACAATCAGCAGGAGAAACAACGTAGTATGGGTTCTTTCCCCCACCCCTGCGTATGCTGGTCACGTGACCGGGGTTTCCCTAATTACCCACACTGCATCGGGGCTTGCCATGCCATCAGAACCCATTGCATGGCAGGAGTGGCTTCTCATCCACCCCACAATCTCTACTGCAAGCTATGGGTTGTAGGGTAGGTAAGAAGCTACCCCTGCTGCGTTGCACCATGCAGTGGATTCAGATGACACAGCAACCCACGACATGACATGGGTAATTAGGTAAATGCTGGTTGCATGACCAGCATGCACGGGGGAAACCACCCATACTGTGTTGTTTCCCCCACTGATCATCCGAACCCAGTTATTCCCTCCTCATTTTGTGACATGCATAGGACCCAGCCATAGTATTAGAGGGTGACGACAGAAGTCCATTGCCCCTGACTTGGAGAATTTGGCTCAGGGAAACCTTTATTTCTCCCATATACAAGTGTTCCGAGGCAAAAATGCAATCTTAATCCCATACTCCATCTGCATTAGATCGAATTCATGGCATCAAAAATAATTCACCAAGGTTGTCAAGGTAGCGAGCTCAATCTCTGCATCAGGCAGTTTTGGAACCTCACAAGAGGCAGCACATCTACAAACACAACAAATAACTCACTTTCCGTCCACGGCTTCCACTAGCTTAACTGCAATTTCTTGCTCGTACAAAGTCCGCAGCATCCGATCCCGCCTGTCTTTCCGACGCTTCAGGTTGATCATGAAAATCTAGAGAAAGAAACCACAATTTCCAGTGCAGATCTAAATAGGAGATGTGGGCGAGGGGGGGGGGGAATGGGTTGAAAGGATTATGGTAATTAAAAAAAAAAAAGATTGATTGACACCTGACAATAAAATATAATCACCATCTGAAGGGTGCTGGGGAGGAAACCCTGACCATTCAACCTCCATGTAATAGAAAATTTGAAGGAAAAAAAGCTGCTTGGAACCCAAAGAATTGTGGAGAAGAGTAGATAATGCTACATTATGCACGCACGCACGTGCAAATTATCGTTGTCTTGTGTTTGCACTATAAACTCATTGGCAGATAGCTTGTCTGAACTCTAGGTATATTCCAAGATTTAAAAAACGCAGACTAGTAAATAGTGTGTGGAAAAAACTTTGCCACCTTGCCCAAGTCAACTACATTACAACTGTAGCCTGTCGAGCCAAGAGCATCACTGAGCCCGTGTGTGCAGGTTCCTTGGGACGCACACCTGGCCAAAGGCACACAAGAACAAGTGCGGCCTTGAGGCACGGGAAGCAGAAGCAGGCAAATATAAGCCCAGCGTGTGCTCCAGTACTTCCTCCAAATGTGACACAAATAAATAAGGCTGGCAAATAGAGTGCAGCCGCAGAGCAGCGGCAGCACAGCTTAAAAATATAAGTCAGACAGACGGGACAGGCTCCGAACATAGCGACACAACCAGGCAGTGTCCTTACGTTTTGTTACACAAGCCATGTAAACGGAGATACCACAGAGCTAGCCAAGCTAGGAACCTGACCGCTTCAGATTCAGAACAAGTGCCAACAGTTTGGCACAGGTTTGGGTGGCGCCACCCCCTGAATTAGTCCCTAGCCAGAAAGGCAAAGCACAGTCCTATGTTGAGAACTGTTTATCCAATGCACATAAGAAGTCCCCGAGCATCTCTTAATCCATCCCTTTCTATGTGGTGCTTTCCTATGTCAGTGGCACGCAAACCGTCCCCACTTCAGGAGTATGTGGGGCACCTAGAAAAGCAGTGCAAGGGCTCCCAGGAGGAACAGCAATCTGAGGCAGGTGGTACCTTTCTTCCCCATCAGCCATCCCCCGGCTACGCTGAAGGCCCCCTCAAGCAGCAGACTCTCACTGATCCACTTGGATTTGGGGAGACCACTGCGCCTGGATGCTTCGTCATTGCAGCAGAAGAAGGGAGAGCCACTGCTTTGCTCTCCTGTGTTCTTTGCATGGTTTTAGGAGGGAGCCAGTGTGATGTAGTGGCGAGAGCGGTGGACTGGGACTCAAGAGACCTGGATTCTATTCCCCACCTAGCCACGAAGCTCACTGAGTGACTTTGGGCCAGTCATGGATTCTCAGCCAAACCTCCCTCACAGGGTTGTTGTGAGGATAAAATTGAGAGAAAGGAAGACCATGTACATGACCATGGGCTCCTTGGAGGAAAACAAATGTAACAAATGCATAAATAATAAATAAATGCCCTCATGCCAGTGTAGGATTGATTGTTTCTTTGTTTGGTGGTTTTATAGTTTCCAATGCCTCTTTTAAACTTTACTGTTGTTATATTGTTGTATAATTTCATGTGTACCACCTTGGGATCTCCCTTGGTATTGAAGGAACAGTACAGCCATGTTAAAAATACATACAGACATACATACACAGAAGGGCCCTGAAGTCCCACCTCCATCTACTAGAAATCTTATTCAGGCACCCATCCAGGCTTCCAAGATTGCACCAGGCTTTGCCCAAACAGGCTGGAATTAGATATTATGACACACATGTGACTGCTACTGTTGAAAGCAACAGCCGTACGTCTCCTCTCCGATAAGTTTTCCCACCCCACTCAGCAGGGAAATTCATCTAGTTATAGCTACACTTTCAAACCTATCTTCTGAGTGACAGGGGCTAGAAACTTGATAGTCTTTTACATATATTTACACACACACACACACACACACACACACACAGAGAGAGAGAGAGAGAGAGAGAGAGATTGAGACAGACAGACAGAAAAACTAAATTCTGGACCTAATACCATGATCTTTGTATTCTACAGAACTGTTGTGTCCATAAGGCCTTGGCTATAACTGGGTGGATATAACTAGAGATGGTACTAATAGAAGATAATTGCAGGTGAGTATTGGCAGGCAGGAGCAAATCACCTTTAACCTCTCCTGCACTCATCAATTCTTGCCAAAAATCCCCCCCCCCAGCTGTGCCCCCTATCCCATGCCTAAAACCAGTTCATTTATAGGAATGACTGCTTCAAGGTCCTATTGGGCTTTCCTGTCCCTTTTCACTCTCACAAAAGTTGGCGTGCTAAGGCAGACAAGCCTCCTATTACCTCGTCAAAGCCTATCTTGTCTGGGTGCTTTGGAGGAACTGTGACATACTCCGAAGGTTCGACTGGAGGACGGTCAACTGGAAGAGGTGAGAAACAGCCATTGTAATATGTTAATAAAAGAAATCCTTGAAGTTGCTCAACTGAGAAGGAAGGCTGTGCTCAACTGTTCTGTGAAATCTCAGCTGTTCACTCCGCTGGGCAACTTCCTCGCAGGCTGGCCCATATTCATGTTTAGTAAGAAGCAAGTCCAACTGTGCTTAGGTTAGCTCCCACATAAGTGTGTATAGGGTAGCAGCCATAGAGCAGAATCCAATGGGGTGTTTACGCCCCTCCAATTCTCTTACACCCCTCCAATTCCATTGTGAAGAGGACCCCACCACTTGCACAATAGCAATTCAGCACTTCTGGGGCAAGCCAAGCCAAGTGGAAATGCTCATTTCTGGAAGGAGGCAGTCCACCCCCACCAGACCCTGTTGCCCCAAGGGTCCTTGGTGGGGGATGCACTTTGCCCCCCTCCAGCTGTTTTTTTGCCAAGGGGGCTTTTTCACTCCCCATACAAGCCTATGAGGAATCATTCCATAGGCTTATATAAGGTGCAAAAATAGCTTGGCGGGGGCCTCAGCCCGGCCTTGCCAGTGCCAAGTCAGAGAGCTCTGTGCTATAATATAGAAATATTTATTTATTTTCTTGATTTCAATCTGATCAAGCTCAAAATGGTACACAAAGATTTTTTTTTAATCCTTCTAAAAACTAATTAGCAATTAAAATATAAACATGTAAAGAAAATAAAAAAATTAATTAAATAGCAGCTATTACAGAGTTTGAATCAATTCAGCTCTAAAATCAACTCATAGCCCCTTCCTTGAAATAGAGGCTCACAAGTTAGCTAAGCAGTGACACATGTGGGAGAGGTACCTGAAAGGCCATAATTCAAAACGGCTGCTGCTTACAGGAATCTTCCTTGCAAGTGCTATGATGTGTGATGCCAAACACATTACTTACTCATTGCCTCAATCAGCACATGAACTACAGTATCAGTGTCGTCCTCCAGTGTCTGGTGAGGTTTCAAGGGCACAGGGAGGTAACCATAATGTTCTCTGTTGCAGATGTACATCTGAATGTCTGGGGATAAAAAGAGAAGGGTCGACATGTAGGGTGGGCCCTCCTGATGAAGCAAAGCCGGTTGCCATGGGAATTTTCCCTGACCTCTTTCAGACTGTGTTTTGGATTGGTCCTGGAGGCAGATCTCCAACCCACCTCAAGCTAATCCCTCCTGATCAGTACAATACAGGATGCTGGATGTCCCATCTCATTTAGTTAATTGTCAGGGGGTGAAAGCAAGCATCATCACAATCATCTGTTGTTTACAGAAATATACTAGGCACTGCACATGAGTAAAATAAATAGGTGTCTGCTAATCAGCTCATAATCTAGCTAAAAAGCAGGAGTGAAGGGAGGGAGGGAGGGAGGGGCTTTGCATTTGATGGGTGGGTGTATATGGAAGAAGGAAACACCTATACAGTAATTACGCTAGGTATAAAAGGAATCAAAATAGATAATCATGAAGCAGGAACTGGAGAGGTGGGGGGCAGGGGATGAGTGTTTAATAATTTCTTAAAAGGAAGACAGGGACTCCCTCTCAGTGTGACCGTGCAGCCATGCTGACTTTACCCTGACTTCAGGAGCAGCCAGATTAAGAGGAAGAGAGCAAGCACAGCTAACTGAGCTGCCAACGGGACAGTCTTGAAAAAGTGAACAAGCCCTCAGAAGCCAGCAGAACAGATAAAAATTCAGAACCCCCAAGCTAAAGGCAACCCTGCTAAGGACCTTCACTCTCCTAACAAATGTCTCTCTGAAGAAATTGTTTCGCAACATGTCCCCCTACTACCACTAACATAGTGATGCCCCAAATGAGTCTCGGCCGAGGCAGTTATGAAGAAAGCAAACCCTCTCCTAAGCTCATATCAGTGTCTCGACCAACGACTTAAATGGAAAATGATGTGTCTTAAGCCCTCTTCACAAGGAGGGGCCGTAGCTCAGTGGCAGAGCACCTGCTTTGCATGCAGAAGGTCCCAGGTTCAATCCCCGGCATCTCCAGGTAGAAAAAGGACCAGGTAGCAGGCAGTGGGGAAAGACCCGTGTCTGCCTGAGACCCTGGAGAGCCACTGCCAGTCAGAGGAGACAAAACTGGGCTAGCTGGATAGACAGCCTGATTTGTTATTAGGCAGCTCCCTCTGTTCCACAGTGACCACACATTGTACAATGGCAAACACAGGTTTACAACTGACAGTACATTCAGCAGGGAGCAACAGTCAATCCTGGCTCCTAAATGGTCAGTACACATGTTTGCAAATGCAAGTTTGCTTTTGCTGGTTTTTAAGACTTTACATTTGCGGTTAAATATAACAAGTTGTGAATCTGATACCAATACACCAGGCTCAATGAAGTTTGTCATCGGAAACTTAACCAGGTGCAGGTGACATCAGCAACCGATTACGCAACAGACTCTGGATGGAACCCAGCCCCTAGGAACATGGGCTCCTTGATAGAGAGACTTGGGCTGAGATCCAAACAAGAGACAGCTGGAGCTTGGCTTGCTATTTTTGCCACCCCAGTGAAAAGATCATGTGTGCGTGCGATTCTCTCCTGTACACACATGTCCCTCCTTTGGTTCTTGGACTTGGCATTTGAGCCAGAAGGTTCAGAAAAGCAGAAAAAAGTGATCTGGTGATTGCAACGGGCTCTAGATCACTTAAATCACCAGCAGCCCTAAGAATCTGCAGAAATTCAGGCTACCCAGATATGAAATTCAGGCTTTCCAATATGAAGTTCAAAATAAATATTTCCAGCTCTTGCTCCCCCCATCCCCCTTTCTCCTTCTTTTTCGGTGGAAAGGGGAATCTAAACTCAAAACCTGAAAATTAAGCTCCAAGCAGACATAATGTGCTGAGACAGTGTCCCAGATTATAAATAGGAGAACACCCCCTCTCCACCCCAGTATTTTTAGTAGTGCAGGATTGTCTATAGAAAGGATTGCTGTGCATCTACCCCTTTATGAACTCCACTCTCTATGCCAACCAGCTGATTGCAATTCTTGCCAGATCACAGTTGGACTGTCAGGTGTCATTACGGGAAATGGATGAAAAGATATCCAGAAATTAACGGATCTGGCAATGATTTAATCAACTATTCATACATCTGGCTTCTTCATTCTCCAGTCTCAGATCAGTCCCGCTTTCCTTTGTAAAAACGTTTTTGTGATCATTTCAAAGCAATTGCTCCAAAGGCAATTAAAGTTTTCATCATTCTTAGTATCATTAATATAATCATCATCACCATCATCGTCATCATCACCACCACCACCACCACCACCACCATCTCCTCTTTATGCACTTTCCTTTCCCCTCCTTACCCCTTTGCCATTTGTGTTGTCTCTTTCACACTGTAGGCCTGTGTTCAGGGCCTGCCTTTTTTTGCATGTATTACATTTTAGGTGCTTTATAAACCTAACAACATATACATTCACTAAGATCTAATTCTGCAACTCTATTTGTTGCCCAGTCTTATACAAACAGCCTTCCAACATTTTACAAAGGCAAATAGGATTACTAGCGGAGCTCCTTACACGTGTGTCTAACGTAGTGCAAGAATCTCTATTACTTAGGGAGTAATCCTACTGGGATAGGCGGCCACCTCCCAACTCGGAGGCAACCACCTATCCAATGCAAGGCAGGAGAAGCGCAGAGGGGATTGTCCCCTCCGCGCCTCAGCCACCCTGCATTTGCAGCCGAAATCGGCTGTCTAGGCGCGGGAAAGTGTAGCGGGGGAAGCGGCGGCCAGAGAACATGTTGGATGTGTTGTACCAGATTTCCGACTTCCCCACCCCAGCACAACCCCAGCAACGCTCCGTTTTTGCCGCTCTGCACCCCTCTTCTCATCACGGAGAGCGGGGCCATTCTGAGCTGCCTGCGAGGCAGAGCAGGAGAGGGTAAAGGTTGGTTCTCAGGGAACCAACCTCGGAGTGGGCTCCTGGCCTATCCTATGACCATCTAGCTGCTGACTAGCGGCCATAGGATTGCGCCTTTAGTGTGTTACTTAGTACATATTGTTAAGGGCTCCCCAACCACCTGCTGTATTCATTTAAAACCATTTTTAAATACTTCCCTGCATATAATAAATTAAGACATTAGGGACAAAGGTTTAGCACAGACCTCTTCCTAATGTGCTACTTCAGTATAGCCTCTTTTACACTGATTTAAAAGCAAATATGTACTGTGTCCAGTTCTGGGCACCACACTTTAAGAAGGATGCAGACAAGCTGGAGAGAGTTCAGAGGAGGGCAGCGAAGATGATCAGGGGACTGGAAACAAAGCCCTATGAGGAGAGACTGAAAGAACTGGGCATGTTTAGCCCTGAGAAGAGAAGACTGAGGGGAGATATGATAGTGCTCTTCAAGTACTTGAAATGTTGCCACAGAGAGGAAGGCCAGGATCTCTTCTCGATCATTCCAGAGGGCAGGACACGGAATAAGGGGCTCAAGCTACAGGAAGCCAGATTCAGGCTGAACATCAGGAAAGACTTCCTGACTGTTAGAGCAATACGACAATGGAACCAATGACCAAGGGAGGTGGTGGGCTCTCCCACACTGGAGGCATTCAAGATGAGACTGGGCAGCCATCTGTCTTGGATTCCTGCATTGAGCAGGGGGTTGGACTCGATTGTCTTGTAGGCCCCTTCCAACCCTACTGTTCTATGATTCTATTATTCTATGGTGTTTGTTCCTTTGGTTACAGATAACATAACTTGCACTGACTAGTTATGATCATGCTTAACAATTCAAAACTGAAATCTACTGTATTTGATACCCCAAAGGATCTTATCTTATATATATAATTCAAAGTCAGGAGTTAGTGGCAGGGTTGTAGGACCTCACAGGCTTTCTGGAATCAAGTCTTTAAGAAGGCCGGGGAAATCACAAAGCAGAGAAGAGCAATTGGTTTGCTCATAATTTATGAAAGAAGGAACAAAGGTCTCAGGCACAGGGAATTGCAAGCTTTTATGTTGGTAGTTGCGTGCATAGAACTGGCAGTGAAATGTAAAGCAGAGCAAGGACCATCCTTATGCAGCTGGATGTTGAAACTTTGGGATGCTGCTTTTAATGAAAAAGCTTACAAAGCATATCCGGGGCCAATGTACGGCACAAGCAGATAATTTTTATACTGTCTGGTTTTCATTCATTGAATATGCAGCACAAAATAAACTGGACCTAATTCCTCCACCCACTCATAGCTGCTTGAGGAAAGATCTATTGGGGTAAACTGCTGTGGTCCCCTACTCTGTTCTGTAATCTGTCCTTTCTTCTACAATAATGTACCTTTTGTGTGTTTGGCCAATCGCTCTGTACTGAAGGTTTTGTTGTTATTTATGTTGGGAAAAAAATTATTTTTTTTAAATGAGACCAGCCAGCTGCAGCATGTGAAAAGATAGGCTGGACACTGCATGGTCCAGTGTAAGATTGGCTTAGTCCTACACTTTTGCATTTTTAAAAGTACCCCCTAAGAATAAGAATCTTGTGGGTCATCCAAAAACTCCCTGGACCCATGACATTATTTAAAAAGTTGTTATCCCATAGTTTCCTACCTGCCTGGCGACTTGAGAAGGCAAAGACAATTATATCATCAAAGGTCCAGGTATAGTCCTGATGTGGGGGATAAAACATCAGTTTATCCGATGCCTCTTTTCTCAGGTCAATCAGGAATGTGGAGTGAACCATTGGGACTGCAAAGCAACCAGTCCTCTTCCATTCCCTGATCAGGGCATAATCTGGTGTTCTCTTGTAGTAGCCCTGGAATTAGGCGAGTACACATCTTATTACAATGAGAGTCAGTTTTTGGATGAAGCATACATTCCTGAAATAAATAAATTTAATTAATTAGAATAGAAGCAACACTCATTTGAGGTACCTGTTCTGTAGGGCTGTTTGATGCTGGATCCAGGGATCAGATCCTCTACCAAAAACCTTGCACCTCTTATTTATTTGACGTATCAATCCGCTGTTCCTGCTAGCCAGAAACCTCTTTGCAAGCTTGTTTCCATCTTCTGCTCCCATTCAAGAGAGCAAAAGCTTGTTCATTTGCAAAAGGCACCCATCTTGATCCCATCCAGAAAGAGCAAAATGACACAAAATTCTAGTACAGTAAGTATTTTCCCTATGGTCCACCATCAGGCTGAACAAAAACTTTGAGGGGGAATTCTGAACAATCAAAGAGCACGCTTAAAACAAATTGGGCAACCCAAATTCCTTTGTGCCACTGGCTTCTGAGACATGGGCCCACCTTGCGGTGTGCTTTCCACAAGATAAAGGGAATCTGAATTCTTCTTCTTTTTCTTAGGAAGGAATACCACAGATGAAGCAGCTCTAAATGTCTTTTTCAGCTCCCTAGGAGCTCTCTTTGGGCTATTTGGATAAGGCAAGGGGACCTAAATCACTGCCTAGCCTCATGCCCGGTAAATATTCTGTCACCCTGGGCAACTCTACTTGACATGCACTAGCAAATATCGTGTCCAAACTATGTTACCAGCACTTTCAGTGATGGAAACAATTGCCTAGGAATCCACCCTGAAAAACACAACTTTCCAGCTCACTGCTGAGATGTGAGAACAGCATGACACAGACGGAGGCAGATTGGAAGATAATTCCAGACACTGAGTCACTAAAATAGCTGAACTGGAGTTTTCTGACAGAGAAGAAAGGTGTGCACCCTCTTTGTTGCCTTCATTTTCTTGGCTACCAACTTTACAGTGGGGATTTGCTGGCAACTGTTCCTGCTTGTCAGAAATACAAACCCAGAAATGTCTGCAAGCAAAGCTAACTGGTGAACCCCATGCTGAACAGCAAGGAGTTTGGGGGAGCTCCTGTTCCACAGAACTGCTGCAACACTTCTGCTCCAGCTGCACACTGATTTTAGCCTGTGCGCCAGCAGTTAATTCCCCTGAAGGGAAAAGTCGTGAAGAGCAGAATGAAATCACTGGTCTGGAAGTGCAATACAAACACTGGAGGAGTAGCCGGGGGAAAAATGGTTAAGTTTCATCTTAACAAGGAAGTCCGTAACGCCCTTCAGAGATTCTTTCCTTCAGGGGCTACACTTCCCCACCAAAATATTGATAACCAGGTTAATTTTGGTATAACCTCGTGCCATAAAGGGATTGCACGTATACTGCTGAATGGTTCTAAAAGGAATTGCACCAAATGATTCTCAGCACGGTATGGAAGGCTTCCCTTGAATGGCTGAGCATCCAAATTTGCCATTTATAAAAATGGGGATTTCTAGCCCTCATGAGAGATAAGAACATATAGACAGTGTCCATCAAAGATTTGGAGGCTGGAAGGGATTTTCAACAAATCATTGCAAGGGATTTTTGGCCCTTAACACCTCCCTGTCTTGTTGAGACCAGTGGCAGAGCACATCAAGGGGTTGGAGCAACTCCCCTATAAGGAAAGGCAAATATTTCAGTAAGCCAGAACTCGTACTGTAACCAAGACCACCTGCTAGTGCATGCTGCTCAATCAGTCCCACTTGGCTTCTCCTGCAAGTGGGAGCAGCTAAACAAACCACGGACCATCTGTCCAAGGTTTCTTTATTGTGACATGTGAATAGCAAACCTTGGCTTGCCCCTTTTTAGACAAGCCACAGTCATAAGCCAAGATTTGTTTTTGGCTTATGACCCTGGCTTGTCTGGGGATAAACAAGCCAGAGTTCCCAGTTCACATGGCGTGATAAACAAACCACAGACAGAAGGTCCACAGATGGAAGGCCACTCCCATTTGCAGCAGGAGCGACTGAGCAGCATGCGGGTTATTGTCCAGGTTACCGTGACATGCGAAGCCTAAAATTGTTTTTTTTTTAAAGTTTGTGGTTTTTTATCTAAGAAAAAAGACAAGTAAGGGAGGACATGATAGAGGTGTATAAAATTATGCATGGTGTAGAGAAAATGGATAGGGAGGCGTTTTTCTCCCTCTCTCATAATAGTAGGAACTGGGGGTCATCCAGTGAAGCTGAATGGGGGGCGATTCAGGACAGACAGACAGGAAGAAGTACTTCTTCACACAGTGCATAGTTAAACAGTGGAATTCACTACCACAGGATGTAGTGATGGTCACCAACGTAGATGGCTTTAAAAGGATACTAGACAAATTCTAGCTCTACCTCTCTTTCTCATCAAAACCAGGTGAGGCAGTGGCTGTTCTGAATCAGTGCCTGGGCACGGTAATGGACTAGATGAGGGTTAATAAACTGAAACTCAATCCAGACAAGACGGAGGTACTGTTAGTGGGTGGTTCGTCTGCCCGGCTAGGTGATATTCAACCTGTTTTGGAGGGGGTTGCACTCCCCCTAAAGGATCAGGTTCGTAGTTTGGGGGTGCTCTTGGATCCAGAACTGTCACTTGAGGCACAGGTGAACTCAGTGGCACAGAGCACTTTTTATCAGCTTAGGCTGGTATACCAACTATGCCCTTATCTGGACAGAGATAGCCTAGCTACAGTTATCCATGCTCTGATAACTTCTCGTCTGGATTACTGCAATGCGTTATACGTGGGGCTGTCTTTGAAAACGGTCCGGAAACTTCAGCTGGTCCAAAATAGGGCAGCAAGATTGTTAACAGGGACTGGCCTGCGAGCTCATATTATGCCAGTACTTTTCCAGCTGCACTGGCTGCCAGTCCATTTCCGGGCCCGATTCAAAGTGCTGGTGTTAACATTCAAAGCCCTTAACGGCTTGGGGCCAGGTTACCTGAAGGATCGCCTCCTCCCATATGTGCCTGCCCAGACCTTAAGATCATCATCAGCGGCCCTTCTCCGTGAGCCCCTGCCAAAGGAAGTGGGGCGGGTGGATACTAGGAGGAGGGCTTTTTCTGCTGTGGCACCCCGGCTCTGGAATGAGCTCCCTAGTGAGGTTCACCTGGCGCCTACATTGTATTCCTTTCAGCGCCAGGTGAAGACCTTTTTATTTTCCCAGGCATTTTAGCATTTTAGCTTTCTAAATTTTTATCTCTGCTGTTTTAAATCTGTATTTTAAACTCTTGCACTGCTGCTAGGTTTTATTGTGGTTGTATTGTTATATTGTGGTTTTAATGTTCTATATATTTTAAATTGTTTTATTGTGTGTTGTTTGGTTTTAATTTTTGTGAACCGCCCAGAGAGCTTCGGCTATTGGGCAGTATAGAGATGAAATAAATAAATAAATAAATAAATAAATTCATATAGGATAACGCTATCAATGGCTACTTGTCACAATGGCTATATATTGACCAGATTTGGACAATACACTATGTCTCATCGTGGATTATTTAACCCCCGACAAGCCACAGTGCCCGCAGGTGCCAGGCTGCATATGCAACCCCTGTTCAGGGGTTGTGTCATGCAAACCAGTGAGCGTGGGTTACATGAGAGTTAAACAACAGACCATGGGTTATGCAAGGGTTGTTTAACCCTTGCAGAACCCAAGCCCGCCGGTTTCGCATGACACAACAACCCCTGACTAGGGGTTCCATATTCAAAATGGCAGTCACGTACACCCCACATGTGTCACAGACTACAGTGGGCTGTCGTGTTGTGTGAACAGCCCCATTACCTTCGGTATTATAGGCAATACGCCTCTCGGCACCAGTTGATGGGAAACATGAATACGAGTGTACTATTGTGCTCATGTCCTGCTTCTGGGCTTCCCACTGGGGCATCTGTTTGGCCTCTGTGGGAACAGAATGCTGGCTCAAGTAGGCCTTTGGTCTGATCCAGAAGGACTTTTCTTGTATTCTTATGATGCACAGCTTATTCATCCCTCATACCCTTGCCTTTCCCATCTCCTCACCTTCAAACATTAAATTGTAGGTTTCCTAGGGGAAGGAACCTGTCCATTTTTATTTGCTCATGTATAAAGAGCCATGTACATAAAGGGTGCTGTATAAATAAGGAATACAGCAGCAAGACTTGCCTGAGGTGTCATTCCACACCAGAAGTTAGAGTAGAGTGCACGAGATTCAAGCATTGGTGCCACAATGGTCTTATTCTCCACCATCATCAGATTCAGCACTTCTGGGTTTGTCAGAAAATTGTCAGCATCTATGAACTAGAAAGAGGGAATTTTTGAAAAAGAAAACATACAAGGCTTTCACTGATGGGATCTGGAGGGTGGTGGTGTCTAAATGGCCCATAAGCAAGACTGGATCAAGAGTGTTGGCTATCTTGAGCTCTTTTTTATCATGAAGTTTTATTTCTTTTTGAAACAAGGTTAACAAAATAAAGGCAACAAAAAGAAGAAGAACGTGCATAATAATAAATCACAATCACTAAAGAAACAAAGGAATTCACTAATTATAAAATAATTATAAGTAGGAGCTCAATTTCTAATGAAATTAAAAATGCAAGTTTTACAACATATGAAAGGGGCATGTGCAGGTGTATGCCATTTTGTGTGTTTGTGTATAGTAATCAGAAAAAATATAGGCAACTGTATTTTGTTGGAACTTTATCAAAAGTTTGAAATGCCTCCGCATAAGAAATGAATGGAAACCATGGTGTCATAATATCATTTTTCACATTAGGATTCCTTGCTTGCTGCACTTGCTAAGTAAGTTTATACATACTCACAGTCTCCCAAATTTTATTAATTCACTGCTCTTTAGCTGCAGACTTCAAGTTACAAGCTATAACTTTACAGCTGTATACAATTGCCTAAGAAGGTTTTTAATGCATGAATCCAGGATCATTGGGTTCAAAAAGATGAAACAGCACTGCTTTAGGATCTACCAATGGAACATGAAGAGATTTCTGATAGTAACCAGCAGCCATGTTCCAAAATTCCCGCACTTGCGATATACAGCAAAACAAACAAAATAAGTGAGGAACTTCCAGTACAAATCCATCAGCGTTAAGCTCAACCAAAATGTACACTGTACCAAAGCCAACAACAAACACTGGTAAACTTTGTATCTACTTGTTTGCACATACCAAAAAGTGATGCTATATAGCTGAGTGCTCATCGCTGAATTGGAAAGAAGCCTCTGGACTTGTTGATCCCATAAACAAGAGTGGACACCTCTAGCTTTGCAGTGTGCCCAGCAAAGTTGTCCAAGCTGGAATCCATAGAGGGCAAAGGCTTAACTTGAGCTACAGCTGAACTTGATCTCTGGTTTGTCTGCTAGGACCCAACCTGGGACAGCTGAAGTAGTAATAGGGAAGTGTATCTGAACAAGAGCACGGTTCATTTTCCTCACCAGTGACTTATCACAGCCACACATCTCACAGCTTGCACTAGAGACAGAAGGGCTTCCATACAAGGGGATGCGGCATTCAGGCAGGCTTAAATTAGTGGATAAATGGGAGGCATGGGTAAATCAGTACTGTGATTTTCAGCTGCAGTGACAGCATGTATGCAACTTACTTCAGAGAAGGAGTGGGGAACCTGTTTCCCTCCAGTTGCTGTTGGACTCCAACCCCCTATAATCCCTGACAACTGATCATGCTGTCTGGGCCTGATGGAGCCACAGGTTCTCCATCCCTGCCCTAGAGCTCCTTCTTGAGCCCTTCCATGTGTCAAGCTTTGCCCCAGGTCACTGAAGTGTTGACAGTACCCAGGAATATCTGGCAAAGGAAAAGAGGTGTGTGTTGAACTTGTTATGTGTGAATGAAGCAACGCAATGCTTTGGTGTTGGGTGTGTAGGCAGCTAAGCAAGTCCTATCATCTACTCACCATCCACATGTACCTGCTCACACAGGTACCTGTAGAGAGAGATTACAGGAATTCAGGTCAAGGAACAAAGTTAAGTAGGAATCTCTCTCCTTTCCCAGGAAGGAGTAGCTACAGCAACAAGTATGGGAGACAGGAGTTCTATAGTCAGCCAATGTCAAAAAGAACTTTACATACCCCAAAAGTCAAGCGCTACACACACATCTGAGGGAGGGAGATACTTATGTAGCACAAGACAACTGATTTTACTTTTCCAATGTCCTTCTTTACAAGCCCAGACACAGAATGATTCTCTGAAATGTCCAGTGAGTAAAGCAGGAAAAAGAGAGAAAGCCTAACCGCCCAGAACTCTTTCCTTTTTTTTTTTTACCATGATGTAGTCAGACCACTTTTCCTTCGCAGTTCTCAAAGCAGCCTGCCTCAGCTTCATCACGTGGGTGAACCTGGAGTTTGGCCAATGTTTGGGCCCAATTTCCTCGGGGTAAAACCTAGAAAATGAAGGGGGGAAGGGGGGTGGGGAAAATTACTACCTTCTTGCTTTAGTTGTTGTAGTTCCTGAAGAATTTCCCAGTAACATTTCCTTTCTGATATCAGTATTTTAATTTAAAAAAAATAAAAGGGGGGGGGGAGCAAATACTTAGTCACCTCAAGTGCCCCCAAATGTAAGGGTAGAAAATGTGAAGGAAGCTTCTGAGCAAAGAAAACACTTTCAGATTTATTCCTGGAGGGTGTACTTAGGATTTAGTGGAACACGCAGCATCACTGCACTTCCTGTCCAATGTGTGTGCCTTGCATTAAAGGGGTCTGTTTACATATGTGTGGTGTGTATTTGTGTGCGCGCGCACATGCCAGGAGCTTTAGGCTTGTCTAACACAGCATTCACACAAGGAATGTTTATTGAATTCACTAGCAAAAGGATACCGAGACAGGCATGCTAGCTTAAATGGCTTTTAAGGGGATTAGTGAGTTTCATAGGGTTGTGCTGGAAAGAGATCTATGAGCAATTATAGCTTTACAAAAAAGGAAGGACCTCCACATACAGAAGCAGCATATCTCTGAACACCAGATGCTGGGACAAACAACAGGGGATAACCATCACTTTCATGGCCTGCAAGCTATGTTAAGGGGAGATATAATGACTTACGAATCTCCAGAGGCATCTGGCTGACTGCGGTTGGAAACAGAATGCTGGGCTAGATGCTTCCTGGTCTGATCTAGCAAGGCAACTGCTATCATATGCTTAGCATTGTCTCCCTGAAATTACTAGCTTCTTCCCTCCAACAGGATATGATGCAGTATAGCTGCTCAACCATACAGGATATGCACGCAACTGGCCCACATATGTAGTCCACAGCACTACAGCAGCCATGCAGAACTATATAAGGGCAGGGAGGGCGAATTGTCTCCCACCAGGCTCACCATGGACCAGATGATGCCAGTGGGTGTGGCCACGCCCACTGATCCCATTGCCCATTTTAGCCTTTCTCCATGCTAGGAGAGGCATGGAGAAAGTGACTCAGTCGGTACTGGGAGGAGCACTGCATCCCCACTGTTATCTCCAATCTGAGACTGGAGATAATGGGGATTCCTCTGGGACTGGGCTTGGAGGCTAAGCTCTGCCCCCTGGAGGAACGCCAAGAGGCTCTGCAGGCCAGATTGCGGAGCTCAGATTAGGCCCGTGGCCTGGGGATTCCACACTCCTGCACTACTGCAAACCAGTGGTATCTAATACGAGAACGAGTCTGGTCAGAACAAGGAGACCTGAGTTCAGATCTTTATTCATCCATGAAGCTTACTGGGTGATTCCGGGCCAGTCATTATATCTTACCTTAACATAACTTGCAGGGTTGTTGAGAAGATAAAACGAGGGTGGGGAAGAAATACACCAGCCTTCCCCAACTTGTAACCCTCCAGATGTGTTGGACTTCAACTCCCATCAGTCCCAGCTAGCACTGCCTATAGTCGGGAATTATGGGAGTTGTAGTTCAAAACATGTGGAGGGCACCAGCTTTGGGAAGGCTAATATACACCATCCTGAATTCCCTGGAAGAAAGGTAGAATAAAAATGTAATAAAATTGTGTTTGCACCCATGATCTTAGCCCAATGAAATACTGGCTGTCAGGTTGGTACATAATGGAAAAGAATCATATGTTTGAACAGTTTTATTAAGAAAATTTGCATCTGCAAATAAAACTCTTTCTGATGCCAATGGAAGACTTAGGTGCAACTCCAAAGTTTGCTACCCTAATTTTCAGCCCCTTTTGTTGCTAAAGCAGCAAGACTTCAGGCTGCAGTCCTTTATATACTTATCTTGGATTAAGTCCCATTGAACTCAGTGGGTCTTACTTCTAAGTAGACATAAAGATTGCACAGTAAGTCATTTCAGGTCAATCCCACCACAACCACTACCTGTAAATCAGCAAGTTTGTTTAAAAACAGCACCACACAGATTCCTGCTAAGTAGGAGTTTACCTGGCCTAGGTGGTCTTTTTGTTTTTTTGCTATGACTTTTTGGGAGGCAGAAAAGACTAGTGTGGCAAGCCCCACACACCCCTCTCCACAAGCATAGATCCTATCCAATTTCAGCAACTTGGCTCAGCATTCTAAAAGAACGTTGTGTTCTGTGGTGACTCAAGAATTTGGCATGAAAGTCTAACCAGCCAAATTTTGCAGCTACTTTGAGTAGTTTCTTCTGTGGACTTAAAGAAATTAAGATCACAAGAAGAGCCATGCTGGATCACAGCAAAGGCCTGTCTAGTCCAGCATTCTGTTCCCACAATGGCCAACCAGATGCCCCAATGGGAAGACCCAAAGCAGGACATGAGCGCAATAGCAGTTTCCTCAGAAACTGGTGCTGAGAGGCAACCTTTCTCTGCCTCTGACCTTGGAGGTAATGCACAGCCATTGTTAGTCTTTTCCTTCATTTAAATCAGGGGTGTTGAACATCTTTCGGCACAAGGGCTGAATTCCATTTTGACGAACTCTCGGGGGCCGCATTCAAGTGGTGGGTGGGGACGCAGGCAAAACAGATGGAACCAAAAATACCAGTATATTGTAGCTTAAGGCTCTCACTGCCAGTAACTAAACTTTAGGGGTGAAACTGTGCAAAAGCCAGGAAACAACCAAATGATTGGGAGAAAGGGGATGAGCCGGAAACCCCGGAGGGCTGGAATAGAACCTTAGTGTCAAGAATGAATTTGAGTGTGTAGAGATGTCTGGCAGCTCAGATTCAGAATCAGAATGGGAACAGCAAGAACAGGGGGAGGCACCCTCCCTAGTGAACCCAGATACAGTGAGACTTTCTTCCCAAGACCTTGACACACAGATGGCCTAGCCTGAACGGCTCCTCCATTCCTCCACCATGATAACTCGAGTTTCTGAGGAGGAGGAGGGCAAAGGGCATGACTTGAGGGATGTGAGAGTCCATCGCAGAGCGAAGCAGGAAACCTTAGAGGCAGGGCTCAGACGGTCCGCCAGGCTGGCCATTCGTGGAAGCCAACGTAGGAGGGAGCCACCCTAAGGGAGGGGCATCCCTGCAAAGCAAGTCTGGCTGTGAAGTTCATGCCCAGAGTGCTGGCAACTTCTCTAACTTCCACTTTGTCTCCTCTATTGATATTTGTAGATGTGTGGATTAGCTGCTTCTAAGCAGTCTGAGAGTTTCCTAGACTCTGCATTTGTAAAGAAGCTAGTCCTTTACTCATAAAGTAGAGTTGGCCTGAACCTGTTTTTCCTGGAGTGTGTTGATTGGAGAGGGAGAGTACAAAGGAAGGTGACACTTATGAGAGCTAGATCTGGCCCTGAGGTTCTGTATCCCTGATTTAAATTGTTCTTCTTATTAAGGCCCAGAGATTAGGTCTATGCACATTACTAATTATTTTCCATTATCACTTATGATACACTAACAGTATTATCATCACTACTGTAGAACATGATGATACAATCGATTGTTGCTACGTCAGACAAAGACATTTGGAAGGCCCATTTCAGCAAAACACTTATAGGCATTGCATTATATACAGAAGTTGGATGTAAATCAATAGACATAATACCTTGCAAGGGACACATGCTCTCTCAGTGTTTCTTTGCACTAAACTAAGGCATCCACTAAAACCAAGGAACTAGCTACACTGTCAGGAGCTCCCAGGGCTAGAACAGAGAGCCCACATATCTAGAAACTGCTGCTCCATGGAGTGAGCCACTGAGGCTGCAAGTGGCACATCATGAATCGGGGCAAGAACATTTTGCCTCAGGGAGCAGAACAAGAGGTGATATTTGATGTGGCAGTGCCACTGCGAAGAACAGCAACCCCATGTCATGTTCTCCTCCGCTCCCTGTAAGATTTAGTTTTAAGACTTGCCCTTGCGGCTTCCCTAAATTTCTCCAATACTGCCAGCCAATGATGGGGAGCAGGGCTAGAAAAATGACATGGGTAAATCTGACTGAACATTATGGGGCAATTTGACATGGGATTACCATTTTTGGAGGCAGCCTACGTTGAGCATCATCAAGCCTACTTCTATGTGAGCGGTGGATCTACAAAATAATATAGTGAGGGAGAGGGCAGGGCAGAGAGAAGGAGAAAGAACCCTCCACTTCTCTGTGCCCCCACCCCCAATATCTTCTACTGCATATTTCCAAGAGACAAGTAGTTGGAGGGACTTACTCTGCTTCATCCCTACCCATTAAGCAGCACAGGGAATCCCCCCAAATAAGTTCAAACAGCAGGGGTCAGCTGAGTGTTCCACCCCCAAACTGCTTGTGTGTGTGGAGTGTGCGTGTGTGTGGTCAACATTTGAATATACTTAGATTTGTTACACTCAGTTACTTAATTTTACTGGGAAGGCTTAGCATTCCAATACTTACTGAGGATCATCCATTGGCCTCCACTCCACATAGTGATACAATTTTTGTACATTCTTCAGCCACTCTCTCAGGATGCCTGTTGTGTTGTCAACATTGTGGTCAGTGGCTACCCTAAAGTAGTAAAGAGAATAAGCAGAATGATTACTGAGAGCAGTTCTATACCAGGCTAAAATCCCGCAACTTAACTGGGGCTTTCTGCTTCTGTTTTCTTTGCAGGATTACGATGGGCTCCTTTAGATAGCGAGCACATGATGTGGAATTGAAAGCTTCCTTTCTTAGCAATGCTCTATATATTCAATGAAACAGCACCATCTAGTGCCTGAATTAGAGCACCACGCCAGTATTACACACCACCGAAAGTGCGCAAATAAGGTGTAGTACAGCTTATCTCTGATCTTTTTGAAAGCAGGATAATTGGGGGAAAGCGCAGGAGACATCCTGGAGGATGTCACTTCCGTGAGTGCCCAATCATGAGTGTGCAATAAATTGCTCATGTAGAGAAGCCCTTACATTCACCATCTTCTAGTCAAAGATCTTCAAAAAGCACGTGCTGCCAGGCAACAGGTTCTCTGCCCGTGCTTCTTAAGAGAAGGTGCCCACCAGAAGGCAGTTTGCCAGGGCCTCTCCTAACCTGGAGCCAGTCCTATCAGGCAGCATCTTAAAAGGATTCTAGCAATATTCTTTACTGGACCAAGTTCAGTTTTGAAAGCTTTCACACTACCAGAAGTTACAAATTAGAAGGCTACATCAGTTGGAACAAAAGGCAGCTAGGGTTTTAGCTAAACAGAGTGTCAAAGTTATTGTTTTTAATGGTTCCATATATAAATTCATATCTTGCTTTATAAAGCCTGTGTGGGCTGCACTGATAACCCACAGATATGCCATGGGAGGTGGGAATACAAAGAATATGGCACTACGAAGCATTTTCTAAAACTCATAGCGCAGCCTTTTAGCATCTGCTTTATTGGACGGAAGGCTGACACACATATCTTGTCCTGTAACTACTACTGAGCAATATTGTATGTCTTAGAAGGGGAGAAGGATTTGGGAATAAGCCATTACTATCATTCTAAAAAAAAAAAAAAAAGGCTGGTCCAATCAAGAACAGCCTCTGATCTTTTCCAATTTTTTGAAACCTTCAGAGGTCACACATTGCCTTCTCAGTTGTGGCATCCTCCCTGTCTCTGAAACACTCTCCCTGGGGAGACTCACCTGGCACTGCGCCGGCTGTCTTTGCTATGCCCGTTGAAAACTTTTTATTTGCCCAGGCTTTTTAGATGGTGAGGTTTTATACTTTATGTATCTGGCTTCTTTGGTTTTTTCCTGCTGCTACTGTTTTATGCTGGTTTTATGTGTGTATGATTGCTTAATGTTTTAAATCTTGTTAGCCCTTTAGAGAGGTAATACTATCTGACGAATGCTATAAACATTCCTTAAATTAAAACAACAACACTACACTAAACATGTAGCAATACTGTAAACCAAATTATTACAGCCAACAGCAATTCTGGCAGTGATTTGGGGTCGTTTGCCATGGTCATATTTGGGATTCTTTCACTGCATGGCAGTGAATGTGTGAAGTAACTCTTTTAATGGGAGCAGAATGAGGACATTGTACATAAAGGGTCCAATTCTATGTATGTTTAGACAGAAAAAGCCCAAGACTTACTAATTCACTGAGGAAGGGGGCCGGGGAAGTATAAAAATTATTAAAGTACTTCCACAACAAGGAAGTTGAAAGCTTATCTCAGGTAGAAAGCTGAGATAAGGTATTGTTGTTGTTCAGTCGTTAAGTCATGCCCGACTCTTCGTGACCCCATGGACCATAGCACACCAGGCCTTCCTGACCTCAGCTCTCTCCCGCAGTGTTCTCAAGTTCATATTCATTGCATCGGTGATGCTATCTAGCCATCTCATCTTCTGCCGTCCCCTTCTCCTTTTGCCTTCAATCTTCCAGTGAGTTTTCGCATTAGGTGGCCAAAATATTTGAGCTTCAGTTTCAGCATCTGTCCTTCTAATGAGCAGTCAGGGTGGATTTCCTTTAGGATTGACTGATTTGACCTCCTTGCAGTCCAGGGGACTCGTAAGAGTCTTCTCCAGCACCACAGTTCGAACGCATCGATTCTTTGGCGCTCAGCCTTCCTTATAGTCCAGCTCTCACAGCCATACGTTACTACTGGGAAAACCATAGCTTTGATTATATGGACCTTTGTCAGCAAGGTGATGTCTCTGCTTCTTACTATGCTGTCTAGGTTTGCCATAGCTTTCCTCCCAAGGAGCAAGCGTCTTTTAATTTCATGGCTACAGTCACCGTCTGCGGTGATCTTGGAGCCCAAGAAAATAAAATCTGTCACTGCTTCCATTTCTTCCCCTTCTATATGCCAGGAAGTGATGGGGCCAGATGCCATGATCTTCGTTTTTTTAATGTTGAGTTTCAAACCAGCTTTTGCACTCTCCATTTTCACCCTCAACAAGAGGCTCTTTAGATCCTCTTCACTTTCTGCCATTAGGGTGGTATCGTCTGCGTATCTGAGGTTGTTGATAATTCTCCCGGCAATCTTAATTCTGACCTGTGATTCATCCAACCCGGACTTTCTCATGATGTAGAGATAAGGTATACTCTTAGTCTAATACATGCTTATTACTGGAAAGCCTGAACATGGGTCATTTGTACTCCCCTCTCTTCAAAATTTGAGACATGAGTATTCCCTCATAAATGCAAGCAGCTCTCAGCATAAAAAAGGCAA
Organism: Heloderma suspectum; assembly: GCF_057233095.1. NCBI lineage: Eukaryota > Metazoa > Chordata > Lepidosauria > Squamata > Helodermatidae > Heloderma > Heloderma suspectum. The sequence goes on from NC_139461.1 coordinate 174,536,817, forward strand.
CGATTCTAGGCAGTGAACGTTCCCCCACCCGCTTCCCACACTTGATGTAGGTTTTGATTGGGGACGGCGTGATTTCCTGTGACAACCAGGAACCCCTATCTCGGTTGCAAGAAAGCCAGCTCCATTTTACTAGTATATGCTCTCATCTCCTGTGCCATTTTTAAAAAGACCTTGAAGCCAAATTCTGTGGACTTCGGACTACTTTCTCTTACACTGGGGAGAATGACAAAACAATTTAGCCAGTAGCAATGTAATTCAAAAGTACAAATGAGCCAATTCAAGTTTGTTACACTGGTAACCCTGCTCTTTTCTTTACATATTGAATTTACAAACAAAGACCTTTCTGTGTTGCTTCATTTCATCCTATGGGAAACCAGACATATAAATGCAGGAGTTTCTGCCGAGACAATGGAGTTAGCCCCACCCCAGTTAAACTGCCAAACTGAGGAGAAAGACTTGCTTACTTGACTAGATGAGACATAATGAAAGCAAACAGCTTACAGGAACCATTTCAGCGGGTTACCCAGAATGAACACAAGGCCTACACAAATAGTCTCTTCACAGACAGGCAGAATGCACAGGGGTCATTCCTGATGTTAAGTGAAAATGCTAGAAGGGATGACATGTCCAGGGTGACACACACACCCCTCCCAGTTGTGTATTTTCACTGCAGGTGGTATGCAGACAAGCAAGGCTGGACTGATAACCCCCTGGGGGAAGGATGCAAAGAATGCTGCACTTTGCAGGCTTTTTCGAGCTCACACATCTAACAGCATTTTTAGGGTCTTGAATCTTATTCATTATTAAGGAGGAATAAGGACACATTGAAGCTGCTAATGGGGGTGATGTCTTGATTTCGCCACCTTTCTCCACTACCTGCACCCCACAAGGATGGGTCCCTCCACAAGGACCTATTTAGGGTGTCAACTGGAATACTGAAGTAAGCTACACATCAAGCATGCAAGTAATTAGGTACAATAATTCAGCCCCAAAATATTAAAACACTTTGAGAAAAACTTATTTCTTTTAAAAAATCAGTGTTTCTAGCCCTTGTGATTGCAAAGATACACGTGAAAAATATGGACGAATGTCTAGGGACCAGACTGCTTTGTGTGGCAGTCTCAAACTGCTTTGAGATTTTTTTGTTGAAAGGTAGTATATGTATGCATATGTATACACACACGCACAAACGCTTTTCCTCCTTTCAGCACCCAGTCATTTTTCTACCCATACAAGTGGCTGTGCTGTTCCTCACTTATATGTTAAATCACCATCACTCTCCTTAATGAAATATCCCCAGGCTACAGGGAGCTGGAAAGCATATTTTCAGAAGAGACTGTTCTTCAACCTGTCATGGCTGACAGTTAAAATGTAGACACCTGGTTGGAATTTTGTGCTACAGAAAGGCGCTGCTAGAACCAAGGCATTCTAGGCTGGCAAACATGGCTACAAAACAGCTGACTGCAACAGTTGTGTATTCAGCAAACACGGTGTTTAGACCTCTAGATAATTCTTGGTAAACTAACCAGAAGGTTAATGAAAAAATTCCATCTACTTTCTTCCCCTTTTATATCCCTATTTTGAGCTTCTTATTTGCTGTTTATTTACTTTGAGCCTGGTGTCAAGGGAATGAAAACAGTCTATTTTGCTAGTTTTCATCCTTGTAGGAAAACTACCCAAATTCCTACCAAAAAGAACACTGTGTGCCTGCTGGCTTTCCAGTTTAAGTGCCGCATTGTGGTCCATGCAGTAGAGGGAGAGAAAACACACCAGAGCACAAACATAAATGTCTCATTCCCCCCCCCCTTCCCCCCATCCTAATAGTCAATCCATCACTCAGGTAGGCTGGGAAGGATGACGGGAGGAATAATGTTTTTTAAAAATGCTTCCCCCCTTCCCCCAGTTATTATGGAGAGAAAAGAAGTGTCAACAGGAAGCACATAAGATTGAAACAGAGGTCATATCTACACAACACCTCTAAACTGATTTAACAGCCATTCCCTTTCCCTAGGGAACAGTAAATCCGGGGGGGGGGGGGGATAGATCTTTAACAAAGATAAAGATCCTCTTGTGTATAGATCCTCAACACACAAGAGTAAAAATGCCACAGTGCAAGCAAACTCATTAGGACTAAAACTTCACAGTAGATGGTTTAGAATAGTCAGTAGTGTCTGATCAACTAAAGAAGAACAGCCTACAAAAAATGGAACCTCTTCTTTGTTAACTTCCAGAACACAACCAAAGAATTGGCTAATCAGGCCTCCCTAGGTAGGGACAGAATAACTAAGGGTGCAATCGTATCCATGTTTAGACAGAAAAAAGCCATATAATCTCCGGCAGTCCCCTTAATATTTATTTTTTAAAATAAAAGTTGCTTTTGGTGAGACTGGGGGGAAAAGAAGCACCCCCTCTCCAAGTGCAAAATTCCAGCACTGAGAGCAAAACAGTCCTAATATAAACCAAACAGTATCTTTTTAGCTTCCCCATAACCAATACTTAAAAACAAGGCGAGTCATTTCTTCCTTCTTATTCATCAGGGCGTGCAATTTCTGCTACAATTAGAAACCCATTTTAAAAAGAAAACAACTAGAGCATGTCATTGCAAGCTGAAGATCTTGACGAGAAAGAAACATCTTTATTTCACTATTAAACATACACACATACTCTCAGAGAGATACACTATGACATATTCTGACACCTTTTTCAAGAGGGTGATGAGAAACCTAGAAAAGAGCAAAACATTTTAAAGGGGCAGCGTTGCTAGAAGTAGTTCTGTTTTTCTGCTCCTTCCTAGTCTAAGCTGCTTTTGCATTATGCTGGTGCCCTGGGCGCCGCTGCAGCGCATTAATTCTTATGCTGCCAGGGATGTGTGGGAGGAGCCCATGCTGTGCGTTCTACACACACACACACACACACACACACACACACACACGTGCACAATATCCCTCCTAGAAACTAACTATAATAATAGATAACAGAGTAACAAGTTAAGGCAATTGTAATGGCAATAATAACTGAGAATTTTCTAAAATATTAAACACACTGCTCTGTATCTGAGAATATATAGTTAAGCACAAAGGATCTATTTAGTTGCTAATAAACTTGTTTTAATGACTGTCAAGCAGTTTTCTATGCCCTTTTGTTCTAGAAATATATGGAGTGCTCAAAGCCAATGGGTGGGAAGGAGAGATCGCCAACGTCTATTGTAATTTCATCTCTCTTTCTAGGTAGCCTACCCAGTCATCAGTCAGTTTTGACTGGGCTGGTTCACATGTCACAATAAGCCACCATGGGATAATTCACTCATGGGGCTCCAAGACGTGTGATGGCCGCCATTTTGAATACGCAAGCTGAATATTCTAAGGTTATCTGAGGGTTGTTTAACTTTCAAATAACCCACGACGCCTGGGTTTCCACAACATAACAAGCTGTGGTGCACCCCACCACAGCTTGCATATTCAAAATGCTGCTACAAAAGATCCTGCATTGGTGCAGTTGGGTCTACGTCAGCCTTCCCCAATCTGGTGCCCTCCAGATGTGTTGGACTACAATTCCCAGCTTCCCTGACCACTAGCCATGCTGAGTGAGGTTGATCAGAGTCCAACACATCTGGAGAGTACCAGCTTGGGGAAGCTGACCTTGATGATCTTTACACTTCTCCAACGTTAAGAAGGTCAGGACTCCCACACACACGAAATGTCCTTAGGGTGCAATCCTGGGGAATGCAATCCCAGCATTCCACAGCCTGCATGTTTAGACAGAAAAAAGTCCCACAACTCCCAGCATTCCCCAGTCAGCACGTTTAGACAGGAAAAGATCCTATAACTCCCAGCATTCCCCAGCCAGCCATGCTGGCTGGGGAATGCTGGGAGTTGTATGAGTTTTCTGTCTAAACATGCATAGGTTTGTGCCCTTAGTCCACCTTCAAGGAAGTGTTCTGGAAAATTAAACACATTCATGAGCTAATTTTGGACTAGGCAGAAGAAAGCAGGCAACCTCCTCCATAAACAGGAAGCACATCTAACAGAGGGTAACAGATTCATTACATCACTTATAAATACTGTAGCATCATTTTTTCTTTCTTTTCTTTTTTTAAAATACCCTTTAATGTACGGTTTCCAAGGTGATAAATTCACTTAGGAACTCTACTCTTGCACTAGTATGGAAGAAGAAATATTCTGACAGAGTATTTGACAGGGGAGAGTGAGGAAGAAATGCTTGTAATTTAAAAACAAAATCTGTTTCTCAACTGCAGTTCTGAAGTCCGGCATGTCACTATTTGCCTTCATACCCAGGTATGCTAGGTCCCTTTGAAAGCTGTAGCTTGTAAAAACCACTCAGGGAAGTGGAAGTATCCCCATCAGGCATTTTCCTGCCCAGAAAATTAGGCTTCAGGTATGTGCATTGTCAGTGAACCACTTCCAGAATACCATTCAGTAGTGTTTTGGTAAAACACCCATGAGGAAATTTATTTTAAAATATTTATACCTCAGCTTTTCACTGCAGCTCCCAGGGAAGCTCAACAATTAGCAAGCACTAATCTGTCAAAGGGCTCATGGATAGGCAGTCATACGTTTGGATCAACACAACAATACACAGATGATACAAATGATCTGCTACCACCAGCCAAGTTTCAAATAGGAATGCGAAGTAGAAAGCTGTATTTCACCTGTTGCATCCTCTGTTCCTAATACTACATATTACTGTTATTAGTTAACAGTTATAAAGCACCTAAAACATTCTAAGCAGTGTACAGATATTAAACAATAAAGAAAATCCCAGCCTGCAGGCTCACAATCCAACAGACATGATAGAAAAGGAAAAAGGAATGAGGAGCGAGGAGGAAAACAAGCTTTGGAGCAGCTGCTCCTTCACTAGCCAGTGGATGGGACCAGACTGGACTCCCCCTTGCCATGCCATTCTTCTTGGGAGGCAGAGAGTGCAGCCTTTTAGTAGCCCTTGGTCTCCTGGCCAGTGGCAGAGGCCAGAGTGTGCCTCCTACGTCCAGCTGTACAGTCCCAGGGTAACATACTTTCTCAATTTAATGTGAAATAAAGTGAAATCTGGGATATCCTTATAACTTCTGAGAACAAAACTTTCCTAATGTGTAAATAGGGAGGGCGTGTACTCCCATACCTAGTTTTGAACACTACAGAACTAAAAGTGCATCCTTCTGAATAAACCCCACCAAAGAACCTCATGTTGCTGTTTATTTGTTTATTTATTTCATTTCTATACTGCCCAATAGCCAAAGCTCTCTGGGCAGTGCACAGAAATTAAAACCACAAGGTGCAGCATAAAACAATATAAAATATGAAAGCTTAAAACCACAATATAACAGTACAACCAGAATAAAATCTAGCAGCTAAAACACCAGAGCTAAAAGACTAGGAAGCTAAAATGCTAAAACACTGGGAAAATAAAAAGGTCTTCATTTGAAGCCAAAAGGAGTACAATGGAGGCGCCAGGCAAACCTCTCTAGGGAGCTCATGCCACAGCCAGGGTGCTACAGCAGAAAAGGCCCTCTTCCTGGTAGCCACCTGCCTCACTTTCTTTGGCAAAGGTTCACAGAGAAGGACCCCTGAAGATGATCTTAGAGTCCAGGCAGGCACATATGGGAGGAGGCGATCCTTCAGATAACCTGGCCTCAAGCCATTTAGGGCTTTGAATGGTAACACCAGCATTTTGACTTGGGCCCGGAAAGGGACTGGCAGCCAGTGCAGCTGGGAAAGTACTGGCATAATATGATCTCGTTGGTCAGTTCCCGTTAACAATCTTGCTGCCGTGTTTTAGACCAGCTGAGTTCCTGGACAGTTTTCAAAGACAGCCCCACGTATAATGCACTGCAGTAACGTTTGCCTTGTTATGTTAATCCAGCCTTGCACATTTTCGAATAAATGTTCTTGCTAAGCACTCTTTGTCATTTAGACTGGATCTAGCTATGTAGCAGGATCTACATATGCAGCAGTGGACTGCCCCATTTCATATCAGAAGGCAGGGGAGAATATAATTTTTTAACAGTCCAACTTTTTAAAAACCTGCGAGAAAACAAAAATACATCAGGTTAAAAGGTTCTAGCCCAACTTTTGCTATGCTGTTTTTGAAAAAATTGTACAGAGCCATTTGTTTTTTACACATAAGGAAGCGTTAAAAAATGTGAAGCTCCACCTGCAAACTGAGATAGCCCGAGCTCTCAGGACTCTACCACCTCATTCCTACCATGTATTTTGAATGTGTAGATCCATCATTTGTTTGGGGTCTGTTCACAGGACATGTATTCCCAACTGTGTTTATTAAAATAACATCGTCATTATAGCAAATGGAAGGGGGCAGTGACTGATAACAAATCAAACAGATCGCATAATCTTGCTAAACCTACATACACTTCAGAAACTCCTCTCGCTCAGCTTTCAAAAATATTAGCGCCAGTTTTACAAAGAGCTCTCTCAGGTCTTAGGTCAGCCTCCTTCTTTCTACCAAATACACTACATAATGTACGTTATACCATCTTTTGAAATGAGACAAACTCCATGAGTTTCAAACTCCATGATCAGAATCCAACGGGATGCTGACACCTCTGCCGATTCTCTTACGACCCGCCAATTCCATTGCACAAGCGGCCCCCCATCACTTGTGCAACAGCAATTTAGTACTTCCAGGGCAACCTGAAATGAGCAGAAACGCTTGTTTCTGGAAAGAGGCAGCTTGGCTGAGGTCACATAAGGAAGCGCCGCCAACTTACCTCTTTCCAGAAACGAGTGTTTCCACTTGTTTCGGGGCTTCCCTTAGAAAGCACTAAATCTGCCTTGCAAAAAGTGGTGGGTCCCGCTTGTGCAATGCAGTCGGCAGGATACACCGCTTGCAGAAGTGAATTGGTGGGGCAGAAAAGAATCAGCAGGGGTTACTTGCTAGCAAACATTTTTGCTAGCCTGCCTGCGCCCACTTGCCTATTGTATAGATCAGAGGTGGGCAACACACGTCCTGTGGGATGCAAGCAGCCCTTGCCACCCCCACCCCCCAAAAAGCTGTTTAAGATCTTAATGAAAAAATGGCACTACAGAGCATCAAAAAGGCCAAATTTAGCTTGTTTGCCATGCTTTGTCATCATTTGTGGCCTACAAGAAGAGAGAACATGCTTTGGTAAAGCTTCCCTGCCTGATTGCCTGGAATCAATTCTTACTCACCATAGGCAATCAAGGAGATGAGCACCACACCCTAGAGTCGGACACGACTGGTTGGGGACACCTTTACCTTTTTACTGTTAACAAGGCTGTTGCAAGGGTTACTGAGGCAATGTCTGTTAAGTCCTTCAAACACTTTAAATACCTTAAAGAAATGCTAAATGTTAATACAGACAGGAAGAACAAGCAAGGGTAAAGTAGATGCTAACGGAATTGGGCAAAAGGGGGAAGACCTGTGGCTAAAAGGGACCAGGTTGTAATCCAGATATTCACAACTGAGGAATGCTCAGTGTTTATAGACTGGTTCTAGCTAATCTCAAAGCCAAGAAGAAAAATCTCAGTTGCAGACTGGTATCCTACAGCTGCCAACACCTGAAAAGAGCCTTTGATTATCCATTGTGCAGGCAAGGCTCAGCAAAAAAACAAAACCCTGGCTAACTCCCGTGTTTGAATACTGATCTCATCGTTTTGCAAAGTGGAGTCATAGCACCAATTACCATAGCTTTCAAAGAGCTTGTGGGGTTGGCTAGCACAATATGGAAGCTTCTAGCTGAGGATTCTGAGAATCATTTAATCCATCTCATGCCTGTCCTGCAGAATTTACCCATGTCCATGAGAACACCAAGGCATAAACAGCACACCCAGGTTTTGCAGGCAACACAGTTATTTCAGGACCAGCAGAACTGTATATGTGGCTTTTTCTTTGCTCCACTTAACTTGTAGCAGAATACAATAGTCATAGAATTCAGCTTCCTCACTTTTTTTTTTTAAGGCAAGTTTTTAGCTCTTATGGTTGCAAAGATATACATGATGGATGAAAGATATACACAAAATCAGAGGAACAATAGTTGAGCACCACGGTTTCCAGTAGTTCCACCATGCCATGATTACGAAAAGTGGAATAGATTATACAAACAGCTGAATTACACAATGGTATAGATCCTCATGATTTGCATAGTTTATACAGCCCACAGAATGTGGGGTTATCTTGGCATACAATTTAAACATATTGGGTATACATATAACAGTGCAGGTGGTTAGACCTCATCAGGGTTTCTTGGGGGGAGGGGGCAGGGAATTGTTAGCAAATGTATTGTTCCCTATTCTGATGTCAGTTATATTCCTGTGGTGCAGCTTATTGGAAAATTACCTAGGGAGTGGACAAGGCACAGTAAGCTCTCTTACCCATCTGCATTCCTAAACATGACTCTACATTTTCCCCTCATGAAAGATGCCCCTGTTTGGTGAATGAGATGGTAGAGAGAGATCAGTAGTTAAGTTAGGAAGTGGCCAAGGAGCAGGAACTTGAATATTGCTGCTGCTGAGAGGCAGAGAATGTGAAAAACGGGACTTAAAAAGGGCTTTTCTACCTCAGCACGTTGATGCTTTTGTAGCAACACATTGCCTCTGCAAGAATCAAGAGGAATAGTAGTGTCTCTCAAGGGAGAAAGAAAATATGCCTACAGCTGCAACCAGGAGTCTGTAAAAAGAGGTCTAGAAGAGATTAGACCCTTCTTAATTTAAAAGTGACCTGCTACGTTGGGAATGTGGGAAAAGGCAACAATGATTTGTAGAGTGCACCTACTCTACATAGACTTAAGCTGGTTTTAAATGGTCACTTCCTGTCCATGGGAATTTTATTTCTTTGTGGGGAGACCAGGATCTCAAACGGAATTCTTAGCCTTCACATCCACAAATTTGTAATAACTAGACTAACACAGAGAAGCAGTTTCTGGTTTCAATCAAACTTTGTTCCTCCCTCAGGGAGAAAGTGAGAGCTATTCAAAGAAATCAGTGGAGAACCTGAGTGGGTCTGCTTAGAGGACTTAGGGCTGGAAATCAAAACCACGTCTACCTTAAACCTGCAATATTAACACTGGACTATATTTCACGGGTACTGTATGCTATTCTCCCAGCCTCAGTCTGACCACCAACCTGCAATAACAACATCAGAGTGCACTGAGGTCAAATCCCACTGACAAGCTCCTGAAGACTGAGGAGATGGAGTACTAAAAATAACTAAAGTTCAGATTAGGAATGTATGAGAAATTTGTTTCAGTTCATTTTTTAATCAGGGTTTATTTACCCAGTTCGCACCTTCTGGACCAAACATGGATTCAGACACAATCTGCAATCGAAGTCCGTACATTTCTGAGCTTGCAATATGACTCACGGACCAAAAAAGAATGCATTCAACAGCATGCGTACATTTGAATAATGTGCATGAAAAAATGTGCGCTTTTGAAAAATGTGCAGAAATATGCTTTAATCAACGGGAGACAAATGTGCATATTTCAAAGATGCACACAATTGATATGTACATTTGGAAAAATACGCATAAAATATGCATGGATTTTCATGTGAAAAGAAACAAACAAAACTTGCAATCTGATATGGACTCAAGTCGGAATGAGCTTCAAGGTGGATTTTGGAGAACTTCGGCAAACTCCAGTTTTGCTGATTCGCACATTCCTAAGCTCAGATATCTCCTGGAAGTTGGCCGGAGCAAGCTGTCAGGGTGGAAACTGAGCCCATAGAGCCCCAGAGCAGTTCTGATTCTGAGGAAGAACAGCAATCCGTGGGAGAGGAGCTTGCTCATCTCTCACAAGCACAGCAGCTGGCAGAGATTCCTCCTGCCAGCATTCCTGAGAGAGATAGTGACCCTGGCAGTGAGAGAGCGCTGGAGGGGGGGCTTGCTGGAAGCTCAGCACAGACGCAGGGAGCAGCGACAGATGGAGGGCGCCGAAAGGAGGCGCCCCACTCGTTTGGTGTGCAAACAATGGTCACGTCCCGAGGACCCAAGGGAAAGAGGGAAGATCTCTCCATAGCCCATAAGTTCAGAGTCTTCCCGCGGTTCTCCTTCATACAGGGACCAACTGCTTAGGCTACTCTGCTATGCAGTTCCTTGCTTAGTTGCTAGTGATTAGTATCTGTAAGAGTCATAAAGGAATAAAGCCTTGGAAAGAATCTTCGTCGTCTGTGTCCCGAGTTGGCTACCGGAGGGGACAGTAAGAGGCAGCTAGGGAACTCCTGACACAAGCCGACATGCACTCAGTTCCATACAATAAATATTCCACAGCAGATACATCAAAAAGGTACATAGCAGAACTACATCGAATAACATGAGAATTATTAACTGCACATGTGAGCCACTCAAGCACAGAAGAGCACCTCAGACCAGTCCCAATTTCATACATTACCAGGCCTGGCTTGGCCTATTGCTCAAAGGGAAAGTGGGGAGGAAGCTATATAATTCTCACCCTACAGGGGGAGTAACTTTGGGGAGTAGCTTAGGGGAGTAGTTTGTAAATTTCCAATATAATTAAGCACACGGGGTAGGAATCAAGTTTGTTTTTTTAATGACTAATGCAGACTCATGAATCAGTGGCATCAAACCAAGGAAACTCAAGGAAGAAATGCTGAAGAGCAGTTGTTAAAAGGCACAGGCAGTCCTTTGAGAGTTATTTCATTTAGGGTTTAGGGTCTTTTTTGCTGCAGAGTCCAGAGATCTGGTTGCACAGCTTCCTGTGTGCCTTTCCAGTTCAGAGAGAAAATGCTCTCAAGTGTCATACAAAAGAGCAGCATTGTCTGCAGTAATGGATCCAAGCTCATCTCTTCCTGGTTCATATGTTAAGCAGGTGCCACTCCACAGTAATAAATTAAGCTGCACTTGTTTTCAAGAAATTTGAGTTTCTCTAATGTTCCTCCCTCTCCTCTTTCTTTACAGAACCAGTTATATGCTGAATGAATCCCTTCATCTCTTTTGATAGAAATTTACTGACATATGCCCTGCTTGTGGGTTCCTGGTCAACAGCTCGTGGCTACTGTGTGAACAGTATGCTGGACTAGATGGACCCTTGGTCTGATCCAGCATGGCTCTTCTTATGTCCTTATCTAAAACAGCATCCTGTAACCTGGGGCCCTCCAGATGTGCTGGACTGCAATTCCCATCATTCCCAGCCAACATGGGAGTTGCAGTCCAAAACATCTGGAGGCCACTAGGTTGGCTGGAAGGCTGGTCTAAAAAACACTACATCTATGGAAAGGACAAACGTTGTAGAAAAATACAGATGAAAACAATACAAAGGTATAACAGATTTTAACTTCAAGGTGGATCCCTCCCTGTTACCCTTGAGCTTTGACAAAAGTTTGACCAATATCACATAGCCAGATGGCAATTCATTTAAATGCAGCAATGGCCATCTTGAAATCGCTGTCCCACCTGCACACTAATGAGTTATGAGCTGCAACAAAAAAGAGACTGGATAGGATTAAGAAACCTATCAGGTTCACATCCACACTGGACATTTTTCAACATGGGGAACTAAGCAGCTATGCAGGAGAAGGAGATTTGATGGTTGGCTTCATTCCCACTGTTAGCCATTTGCTGTTTCCTTCATCCTTCAGCCTGCTTTCTAGCCAACTGCAGAAATTTAGTAAGTGAGGGCAGCCAGAATGTGAGCATATGATGGATGTGTATTACTGTAATCATCTTCTAAAACTACATCAGGGTTGGGGGAGGGAAGAAATGGTTAGACTATATAGCAGAAATTCCCAAAGTGTGTGCCAGGACAAATGCTGCAGGAGCAGCACGCCTTGAAAAATGATTATTTGCCTTTTTCATTTTAAACACTTTTCTGCTCTGGTGGGCCACTTGCCAATTTCCAGTGAACCACCTAGGACCTGCCACTTGTTTTGATTCTTGCAAATAGTGCTGGAAAAAACAGACTTTGGCCTGATCCAGAAAGGAACTTCTAGCGTTCTTAAGCAATCCTTCATACTCAACACATAACTGATCTGTGTTTAAATTATCCTGACTGTTACAAGATCCCTAGTATACTCTTGCTGTAATACATTTACACACACTAGTGGATCACCACAGGGATTTTGGTAAAGAAAAAAAAAGGGGGGGAGGAACTATGCAAGACTTTAAGGTACCCCATATATTGCAGTCCATCTACTCCTTACATATTACAGGGCAGCTTGAGCAGTGGGTCTGACAAACTACTCATCCTGGGGGAAAGCATTACTTTAGGTAAAACCGCTAACCACAATGCAACAGTAAAATAAATTTGCCATTGCAATGTCTGATATTCTGACTTGCTAATAAAACAGCATTCCCTGTATAATAAGCACAAAACATTAGTCAAACCTGTATTAGTTGCTCTAAAATCAGTGAGAGATCTCCTTTGAGGGGACTGAGAGAACTTGAGGGAACGGAAGGAGATGTCTGGGTTTTGAGCGCAGGGAATACAACCTGATAAACTGGGATGTCTATATGAACGTGGCAAGGATGCACTGTTTCATCATGGGCCATGGTCTACAACAAGCCTTCTCCCAACCTGCTATAATTAGTACATCATAGGCAGAAGGAATATGTCAGCATAATATTTAGAGCATCTTTTAGAGCACAGTAACTTGCTCAAAGACATAAAGACAAAGCAACAAGTTTGGGGAAGTAAAAGGTTTGGGGAAATGGAAATGTTTCTTTACCCCTCTATCTTCTTTTGACCAACAGTGGGTATTTGTAAGAGCCAGTAACAGACTTCTTTCATAAGGCATTGTAATGTGGAAAGAGAAAGTGCATATGATTACTCCTGACCCCAGCAGAAAGTTATATGCTGGACTGCAAATATATATTTTGTATATAAATATTCTCTCTCTCTCTCATAGACACACAAAAAGCAAATTCTGTGCCCATGTAACCCAAATTTTGCACCTAACAAAGGCTGGACTCTATAACCTATCTCAATTGTCCTAATTTCCACACTCTCTCTTATTTTGCACAATTCATTCAAAGAGAGGAGCAAGAACTATGCAAGGCACTGGAAGTCCACACCTTTAACTCCCTTTAGCCCCCAAAATTTCACCAGGCCCACGTGCTTTCAAGCATATTTTCACAGAGCCTTATTTTGTTTTTAATGAGAGGTGAATTCTGCAGTACCATACTCTACACTTCACAGGTTGTGTGTGTGTGTGTGTGTGTGTGTGTGTCTGCCCTGTGTTTAGAAGGATTTCCAATCCTTCTACAGGTTGAATATTGGGCTCTACTTAATAGTGTCCAGTTTTGATACTCACTTTGAAAGTAACGCACTGAACACAGCCAAACCACCAAAAAAATAAAATAAAACTAATCTTTTGCATTCTTTTGATGTTGTTCAGTGGACTTTTATTTCCCTGGCAGCAGCTGGTGCCATTTCCCCATTTTCTTTGCTCTCACAGAGTCCTCAGTCTCATTTGCCAACTTGGCTGTGGTAACCCATCCACGAGTTTCCCATCTCAGATGTGCCACCACGACTTCACTGGCAGAAGGAACATTAGCCACCACAGCCATTCCGATTAAAAGACCGTGTGAACGAAAGAGGCAAAAGATGAAAATGGCATCAAGAACAGCAGCATCAAAACAATGACCTGGTTTGCACATAATAACAACCCCACAGTATGGGTTGTTGTTGAATTGTGGGTTGTTGTTATGTGTGAACCCTTCACAATGGTTTAACTGTGGGATGTTAACCATGAGCAACCCAGAGTTCACAGCCCCAAACAAACCATGGGTTCTTTTCATGGGTTGTTTGTAATTAACAACCCACAGTTAAACCATACTGCAGGGCTAGCATGTAATGACAACCCACAATTCAACAACCCATGATTCAATGACAACCCATACTCAACTCATACTCTGGGTTGTCATTATGTGCGAACCAGGCCAATGTGAATGTGTTCACAACAAATGACACCCAAAATGTCCAGGAAGCTTGAACACTACTTCAAATAAAATTAGACGAAGTTACTCTTAAAATGTTTTAAGCTGGAGCTTATGTTCTTATTCTTTTTCACCCTGCCAGCATTTACACAAGCATTTTTTTAAGCTCAGGATTTCTTTCTGACATGAATTGAGGGTTTATATTTTTCAAAGCCAGGGGAAGAAAAACGTGTAAAAGATTAAGTGTACTGTTCACACAGCTCAAAGATACTAGGTCAAACACAAAGCAGGATTACACAAGTGATCCGTATCAATTGTTAACAGCTTTATTTATAAAAAGGCTGCACAGTGGAATTTTCAGGCTTAGTTATTCCTATTTTTATGGAGGTGTATTTATTTTCTGATAGCTGAGCCTTAAACTCTCATTACAACAACACAATAGCTACTTTGTGCTAATACATCAAGACAAGGATGCGTGTTAACCATTTGATATATGTTTACTCATGCCTCCAAGAGGTTTGGAATTGATAGGAAAAGTGCACAGTAAGGTATCCACCCACTGAATTTAACACTGGGGTCATTACAGACTCCAGATACCATCTCTGTATGTTTGTACCTGTGCAATAAATGATAATCCGTAATAAAATTGTGTATGTTTTTACCCTAACTTGGACTTTTTAAAAATGAGGTATATTTACCAAAATATGATTTACCTGATATTTGGGTCAAATAAAGTGCTTATTTCGTCATGAAACGTGTTTTAATCCCCTCAGCACTTTTGCAGCAGTTTTCTCTGTCCCTGATGACTCCGCTTCATGGATTCCACTTATAAGACGTGTCAAGTAGTGCTCTGGTTGAGCCCTCTTGCCCCCAGACAGTTAAAGTTGGCAACCTTCGTAAAAAGCCTTGCTTGTGAGGAGTAGCAGCTGAAAATGGATTCAGAGTGGGTGGGGAGGGGTGAGGAGCAGGCACAGACAATGATGATAAAGGAGACCCAGCTGGTCAGGCCCTCCTCACCCACTCTCCCTCACCCCAACACAAAGCAGACGACCTTGCTTGGTAAAGGAATAGTGAGAGAGGGGGCAGCCCACTACAATTACCATAAAGTACAGAAAACCATGGACAAAGAGACCTCATCAGCAGCTAGTTTTATGCAAGACTCACCCTAAAGATGGGAGGGAAGGTGATGGAGCCACCACATCATCCCACAAAGGTCTTTTCTACATAAGACTGTCAATTTACTACCTCTCTTTTCCATTTTGTTGCATAATTGAAATCAAAGCACTACACGTGAAGCATTTCCTTTCCTGCTTTTCCACTACATAACCTCTAGGTGGCACTGTGGTATAGCAGAATAGTGGACAGACACAAGAGGAAATTGCACTTTCTTTCGCCATCAGAAATAATACCTCATTTTCCCTGTTCTAAAACAACTCCTGGAAAATGCTGTTTACAAACAGAAGCGAAACTGGAGGGTCACGACATCGTCTAAAGAACCCATAAACAACTGTAAGTAGGGAATGATGTACGCACAACAAATGCCTCACATAGAAAACCTCAAAGCAGATGCCCAACAAGTAGACTTGCCACAGGAACTCACACACTTCTCTTGCATTTTGGTTAGCAAGGGGGATCCAATTGGTCAATTTGGCCTTAGGACCTTCTGTTGCTAATCTCTATGCTAGAGAGTTTGGGAAGAGCATTGCAGAAGCAGGAGGATTTGAGGAGGCAATGGTGGAGGAGAGGACAGCACTTGGGTAATTGGGAGGGGAAGCAAGGCAAAAGGGCAGTGGCAGAGAGAGAACGAGATATAGAAAGTAGGGCTGCCCACAGATTAGAATTTTTAGCTGGTTAATTGTCTAGAGGGAAGATTAATCAAACAAAAATGTATCTTATCAAAGGCTCCACATAGCAGCCTTTTGAAGCTTTACTAAGATGATGGAGGTTAAACTGGAAGTTACCACTTGTTGTTGGACAAAAAGGTCATTTTTAATATTTCCTTTTTCTATCCCCTATTTCAGTGATGCACCAGAATCAAAATAGCCTAAAAAGCAAGCATGCTGTTAACTGTTATCCCACAAATTAATCTAGGGCCTTAGTTTGTTCAGGAGGCATTTTTAATCGGTGAGAGCAAGGTTTAATCAAATAGCAAAGTTTACAACCCTAGCAGGAAACCTTATTTTGAAGGATCAGGAGCCAAAAACCTGAAACAGAAATTGAAGGTGGAGGTGGGAGCAGTGCAGAGACAAATTAGTTGTTTATAGGGAAATTATAGTTGGCCATGCCTTTGCGCTCGTGCTCGCGTGCTCTCTCTCTCTCACATTCACTCGCTCACACAGAACAGGGTGTCAATCAGCCTGCTTTGGTAAATCTTAACGAGCAAGCATCCTACCTACACATTTTGATCTCATTAAAAAAAAAAAAAGATTATTTCAAAAAGCTTTTAGTCACTTTCTTTTTTTGGAGGTTGCTTCTGACATGATTTTACATATCCACCAGTATGTGATGAAATTCATAAATCTTGGGGAATATTTACAATGAACATGGCCTGGAGGTGGATTCACAAAAAACAGATTTTATGGATTCAGTCCCAATCAACGCTTAGTGAGAGCACAACATTGTGCTTATCCTAGAGTGACTGGGTTCTCTTCTCTAGCTATACATTCACAAGGGTTACCATGTTCAGCTTTCCAAACTTCGTCAGCCTCAGAATATCAGGCACCACAAGGACCACTACACGTATTGCAGAGAAAATGTAAATATGAGCAATTGGCACTTTGGCATTAGTAGCGAGAGCCAAATACCCAGCGGACACAGTGTTAGCTTTGGAACTGAGACACATTGGCTTAAATCCCCATTCAGCCATGAAGCTCAGCAAGTAAACTTGGGCTAGTTACTGAGCAAAAGCAGACATAATGCTGCCTGATCTCCAAATCATGGCTGGGTTGATGATCCGGAGAACCTCATGGGCACGCATACACCTCCTCCTCTCTTTGCCCCATTCACATGGGCATTCCCCTTCTTTTCAGTTTGGGGGATAAACTATGCTTGCAACTGCGTAACCATTATCTGCATTGGCATTTTTGCTAGTCATAGTTAGCCCACATCCTAGTTTGAAACCCTCCTTCTGCACCATTGCACGAACTTTAGTTAGCAAAAGCAATGGTGCAGCCATAACACAAGACAGTTACTTGCAAAGGAGGTTGGGAGGAAGAGGAGTATACAGCCCCATGGATTCACAAACCATCGCCTGGTGGCCAGGTAGGTTTGCACTTGACCATAATCAACACCTTGTGAAGTAATAGGCTATCCCAAGAGAGGATCTTATGTGCATAACAAACCATAACAGATGACAGGAACTTACAAAAGGGACTTACAATGGAACGTTGCAGTGTGGGGTGTTCCTGTTCAGGGCCCTCCTCCTGCAAACTCCATTCCATTCCTGCCTCCCACCCGCTTTTCCAGTTGTTCCCCCACCCCACTCCATAGGTCAGTATTCTGTGGCCACCGAGTATGTTCAGTTCTCATGAGCTATTTTGGAGCCCCTCCCTCTATACCGTTTCCTCTGAAATATGTTTTGTACTTCTGCAAACCTTGGGGTTCCCCCATGCCTGCCAATACCATCTCTTATGCATGCACAGTGCTGGATCAGTGGCCACTGGGCAGAGAAAATTGCTTCTGTTGGCATTTACTGGGTGGAGAAGGGAATATCTTCATTTTGAATTTTAACCATGCAGGTCAGGGGCCACAGCCAATGGTGCATCTTGGAGAGAATTCACAGAACACACAATTCCCTTTATTTTCGGGGTTCTTGTAAACAAATTAATAAAGGAGATCCTGCAAGCCTGAAGTCTGCCCACCCCTAACATATGGTATATGTAACGTTTTTAGAGGCTGCTCTAGAAGCACCCACAGTGCATTCAATTCAAACATACCTTTCCTCTCCATGGTTGGGACAACTATTGTGCAAGTTTTCAGCAGAAGCCAGATGCGGACAGTGCTGACTGGCTGACAGCTGGGAAGTCGCCCAGAAATCTCCCCCAAACCCAAATTTTCGAAGGAAGAAAAGATAATCTGATTTATTATTAAACAGATAAATGTATATGTGGAGCTTTTTTTTTTTTTTTACCTTTTAAAAAGGGAGCAGCATGCCTGAATCAAGCAGGAAGCGGCAAGATGAATGGCTGAACTAGCACTGGATTTTCTGGTAGGTTTACCTGTCATTTGCAAAGCTGGGAGGAAACTGGACCCACATCATGACCAGCAGTACGATCCTAGGCATGTCTACTCAGAAGTAAGTCCCATTAAGAAGTTTCTAACTCTTGTAGTCTTAACAATACATTTGAAAGAATACAGGCAGGGTGTGTCAAAGTCTTCACAGTTGTCGTTGTTGGTACTCTACCTGATTGCCTGCAGTTTGCCCTTGGTCTGCCGGCCAAACCAGTTTCAGGTGAACTGCCTGGTAAAATAACACTTTCTTATAATCTGGCAATTGCCAGTCGCTAATGTTTGCAAACTTTCCCCAAACTTTGTGGTGTTGGTATTCCTAGAGTATTTCTACCCCAGGGGAAAATCCCACAACTTTACCAGGGCTTTCTGCTTCCATTTTCTTTGCAGGATTATGACAGGCTCCTTTAGACAGCGAGCATGTGATGTGGAACTGAAAACTTCCTTTCTTGGCAATGCTCTATATGATCAATGAAACAATGCCAACTAGTGGCTGAATTATAGTGCTATGCTGCCACTACACACTGGCAATATCCTGTGGTTTGTTTGTTTTTTAATTCCAGCTTATCTCCAATCTTTTTGAAAGCAGGATAACCGGGGGAAAGCGCAGAAGACGTCCTGGAGGTTGACGACGTCGTAAAGACCTGCAAACTTCCGTGAGTGGCCAATTACGAGCGTGCAATAAATCACCCATGTAGAGAAGTCCCTACCCTCTCCCACGCAACCTTATACATCCCGGATGGCAGACTATCACCAAAGGGCCATACTTTGCCCTTTGCACATACTTTGCAAGTGGAAGGTCCCAAGTTCAATCCCCGGCATCTCCAGGTAGGGCTAGGAAAGAATCCTGCCTGAAACCCTGGACAGCCACTGCCAGTCACTGTTGACAATACTGGGCTAGATTGACCAATGGTCTGGCTCAGTAGAAGGCAGCTTCCTATGTTCCTATATATACAACCTCCTTGTAGGTCTTTGTTTTGCCACAGGTTCTCCCTTTCATTCCCAAAGCTGCTCTGGCTTGGTTAGCCTTGTTTTTAGAACCAAGCCACATTTAACATTCTGGCCATGGTAGGTTCACAAAATACCCTAGTGCATGCTTGCTTGAGGTTAAGCAGAGATCTGCAATAGGAAAATTCCCATTAAAAGAAAATGGCACAGACCAAACAAAACATCTCTTGACCTGTCCAAGGAGCTCTCCTTCAAGATTTGGGTATGTGAAGATGAATGCTGGCAATAAATTAGGTTTGCATGAACAACTCTACGCTGGAGACTGCCAAGTAGACACCTATGACCTCACTGGCCTGAAACAACAACCCATTGGAAGAGTTACTCTATTTTATGGCACAGCAAACGGTTATATTTATGCCAAAAAGGAAAAAAAAAAAAACACACCTCCCTTTCTGTCTTACTTTCTAATCAAGATGATGCCCAGATTATCCTTGAGTTAATTATTGAAAATGTATTGCCTATGGGGGCAAAGTGCTTCAGACTTTCATATACTTAGAATGTCCTTTGAACTCTCTTCAGATTTTATATTTTGAGATGACATTCAATGGCCCTCAGTTCCCGGAGGGTAGGGGTGGGGAGTTCAACAAAGTGCATTAGGGTTATTACTCTTGGGGGAGCTACAGAAAACAACCTTAGCCAGGTTGTTCCAGTAACTTGATACTATTTATAAAGGACATCATAATAATTTTTTGGAGCTGTCCAAAATAATTTCCTACTCAAAACTCATGCATACCATTATAAGAGCGTTCATAAATGAAACAGCAGAGGCAGACTTGGTTAGGGGATTAAACAACTCCAAAGAACTCCTGCTGCCATACTTGGCATTAGTAATCCCCAAATTGTGCAATTAAAGGCTCCTTCCAGCATGGATCACAGCCACTGCAAGGAGGCTATCCATCATGTGTCTGCAGGATTAACTGCTCTGCACTTTGCAATGGAGGGCTCCTAGTGCTAGCAATCAGAAGGCGCTGTGCAGCAATTCTGTCTTTTTTTCCTTAATGGATTTTCCGCAGTAGGAAAAAAGATGGAGGAAGTAGTGGGGAAACATGGGAGGACTACGAGTGGAAGATGTCATTGTCTGGACCCTCTGTAATATTCTGCGAATGGGGCAGGGCGATGGAGCAATAAAAGCCTCCTCTGGGAGAATCCTAGATGTCCATCCAATCAGCCTCCACGGAGGGTGGGTAATTTAAAACAGAATAAACCAGAGCAAAAACCAGCAGCAGGGTAAAAGTCTAAAAACACAATAACACATTTAAAAACAAAACTGAAAGACTGAAAACTTTTTTTTTACTTTCCTGCCTGGGAAAGTAAAAAAGGTTTCCACCTTGGGGCAAAAAGACAACAATGTAGATGCTAGGCGAGCCTCTTTGGGAGGGCATTCCACAATAGGGGAGCTACTACTGAAAAGGCCCTCTCCTTAATAGCCACCCACTTCACCTCTTTTGGCAGGGGTGCCTTTTGGCACCCAGAGGCAGCCTTTGAAGATGACCTTACAGTCTGGACAGGTCCAGAAAGAGACAGTACTTCAGATATCGTGCCCCTAAGCCATTTAGGGATCTAGAAGTTAATACCAGTGCTTTGACCTGAGTCCAGAACTGGACTGGAAGTCAGTGCAGATCACAGACCACCGGTGTAATCTCATCTTATCAACCAGTCCCTGTTAACAATCTTGCTGCCCTATTTTCGACCAGTTGAAGTTTCCGGACCCTTTTCGAAAGCAGCTCCACGTATAACACATTGAATCTCTTCATTAGGTGTGATAGGATGAGTCACTCTGATTTTGAAGACGTTACCTGTCCTTAGAGGAGGCTACATGTGGCATCTCTGCATGAGTCACTGTTCTGGGCTTACCTCCTTCCAATCAGGACACACACACACCCCCCCACACACAGAGAACACTGACTGGCACAGAGATGTGGGCTCCTCTGAGGGCAGATGGATCTTATTCTTGTACATTCTGACAGGAAATCTTTGGGGGCTGCAAGTGAATTGTGTGTCCAGATTTATTTATTTTAAAGTGTGCCACAGCATCTGAAATTTGGGAAATACTGCTCCGCATCTACCAATGCCACATTATATTGTAAACATTAATAGCAACACTAGGTATTGGGGCATCACATCGACACTCAAATGCCTCTTAGTTGGACTTTACTTGCTTGTTTAGCACTGTGAAAGAAATGGCAACACATACCAAAGCGCGAACCTGCCCCCAATTCTCTTCCAGTGTTCTTATAGCATTCCACAGGCAAGGTCAGAGACCCTTCAACAACAGTATACAGTGAAATTCCCCATTCAATTTCCCAGGCAGCACTGAAGCTTTGAAATTCATCCATAATAGTGGAATTGTACAGCCATCACGCACAACTTCTGACCCAGCTAAGCCTCCCCTCCCTTCTTCTCTGGGCTCGAGTGGGGGACAGTATCTCTATTTGACCTCACCTGGGCTTTGGAGTCATTTGGAAAGTGGCCAAACTCCCGGCTGCTTTCCAAGTGCTTCCAAAGCCCAGCAGGAGTTCAGAAAGGAGCACATGCCACTGTCAAGTCAAGGAAGGAGGAGGCGCAGTAACTACACATTTCGACTACCTAAAGAATGCATGGACCCCCTACAGGCAAACACAAGCTAAGCATGGTATAGCAGAAGACCTGCAGGAAAGACAATCTTTGGAAGTAGAGTGATCAACATGGAGCTTGGCTCAAGTGTTCATTTAGATGTGGAAAGCGCAGCTTTCAATCCCTACTCATCCATGAAATTCCCTGGATGGGTCGTTGTGATAGTGCCTTGAGCTCAATGGAGAAAGGTAGGTAATGTACACATTTTAAAAGCGGGGGAGGGGACACCAATGAGAGGGGTATCTTAATATGAGGCTGATCCAAAACATATAGGTGGAATCTACCAGGTAGATGGTTGTGGGCAAAGAGATACCGCAACTAGAAGGGCTGGGTAACTGAGATCTTAATACTAGCTCAGGATCTGCCATAGAACCCTGTAAAAATGTGTGTATGCAGATAATCTTAAAATGTGTATGTGTTCCAGGCCCATGTAGGAACACATTTAACTTGGGTAACAGACATGCCCATTCTGGTGCATGGATTCTGTAGCTGCCATTTTCCAAGATGGTAGACACATGAATGGGAATATGTGATAACTGTGCATGTAGAAAGCACTTTTTGGTAGCAAAATATGGGGGGGGGGATGTTAAGTCAAGATGGGTAGAAGAACTATTACTAGCCACTGTTACCACCAATATGGTCTAGTGGATAGAATGCCAGAATAGGAGCAGGACAACCTGGGCTCAGATCCCTGCTCATCTATGAAGGTCCTTGGGTACCCTTTGGCCAATTACCACCTCTTAGCCTAATCTACCTTAACAGGATTGTTGCGAGGATAAGAGGAGGGGGGAACCCCAAGTTCCTTCGAGGAAGCATGGGATAAAAATACAGTAAATAAATGTTCATTTAATAGCCATTTAATTAGGTACAACAAACAATGACATACGTTGTTGACTGATAAATGGAAGTAGATTTTTGAACCTAGATTTGTTATTTTAGATGCATTGTGACAAAGCTTTTTATGTTTGCATGACATCCAGCAAATCACTGAGAAACTCTTGCATTTGCACATTCTTATGTGGCATGTTTTGCACTAGCACATGATCAATTCTTTTTGTAAAGGCATAAAGCGCTTAGCTTGTCGCAAAACACCATCTACCTCCTCCCAGCTGCAGTCCAGTGGATTCAGCATTGTGTAGTTGTGATTGAAGAGGGTGCGATAACAAGGAATGCCCTTTGGATGTGTCCTGTAATGGAGCTGGTGGCAGATGAACAAGACACATTCAACTTTCTGTATGGATCAACTTTTATCTGATCAAGTGTTCACTTTGCAGGAACTGTTACTCACAGGTAAGCATGCACAGGATTGGAGCCTGTGAGAGCCGGGGGGTGGGGTGGGGAGACCTGATTCTTAAAGAAAGACAACAACAAACAGGAAGACATGGGATTGGAAAGAACAGAAACAAAGAAAAACAAAGTAGGAGCACAGATATGCACGCATGTGTGTATGTGTGTGTTGTATCATTTTGTTTTACAGCACAATTCTATACATCTCTATTCAGAAGTAAGTGCCACTGAATTCAGGTAACCCAGATAAGTGGGTACAGCACTGCAGCCTTAATTTCCAGCGAGCCGAAGGTGACAGAGCTAGAGAGTTCTCTGCACTCTGTACACGTGCTCAAAACATTCTTGGACATTTCACTGAAGCTCCATTGTTGTTATTTTGCTAATGCAGCCTGATTACTCTTTACTCACGTCTTCTTTCAGAGAGAGGTCTGTCTCAAACTTGGGGGCACCCAGTGAATTTGATGGGCAGGACAGCAGACTGAGGACAGGCAAAAAGCAAGTCCTTCTTCATCATTAATTTATTGCAATGTGTTGTCATTAGATGTACAGTCAGGGCCAGAAATATTGGAACAAGGATAACTGTTTGGGCAGTTGGCCTCTGTACTCCACCACATTGAAGTTGAAAGGAAACACACCCAGATGGGAGCGAAGTCAGGACTTTCAGCTGTAATTCAAGGGGTTTGACAAAGGTGGGGCACTAACCATTCAGGAAGTACAGCCAGTGGCATACACACACACCCATCGTTGGTGGCTCATAAGTAATGGAACGAATGGCTGACAAGCAGCTGCATGGCCAGGTGTGGCCTTTTTCCAGGGTACCCCATGACCAATCAAGCAGATGAAAGGCCTGGAGGTGGTTCTGAGTGTCACATTTGCATTTGGTAGCTGTTCACTGGAACTCCCAACGTGAAGTCCAAAGAGGTGTCCATGTGGGTGAAGGAGGCCATCACTAGGCTGAGGAAACAACATAAACCCATCAGAGAGATAGCAAAAACAGTGGGAGTGGCCAACACAACAGTTTGGAAAATCCTGAAAAAGAAGGACTTACTGTAACTGGCAAGCTCAGCAACAGCAAAAGGCCTGGCAGACCACGGAAGACAACAAATGGATGACCGCAGAATTCTGCTCATGGTGAAGAGGAGCCCTTTCACAACATCTAGCCAGGTCAAGAACGCTCTTGAGGAGGCAGGCATGTCATTGTCAACATCTACAGTCAAGAGATGGCTTTATGAATGTAAATACAGAGGCTTCACAACAAGGTGCAAACCACTGGGAACGCTCAAGAACAGACAGGCCAGATTAGCCTTTGCCAGCAAACACCTAAAAAAGCCTGCCCAGTTCTGGGATAAGATTCTTTGGACTAATGAAACCAAGATTAACTTGTACCAGAATGATGAGAAGAGAAAAGTATGGAGAAGGAAAGGAACGGCTCATGATCCAAAGCATACCACGTCATCTGTCAAACATGGCAGAGGCAGTGTGATGGCATGGGCATATATGGCTGCCAATGGAGCCGGGTCACTGGTGTTTATTGATGACCTGACTGCTGATCAAAGCAGGAGGATGAATTCTGAAGTGTAGAGGGCTATACTTTCTGCTCAGATTCAGCCGAATGCTGCCAAACTGAGAGGACGCCGCTTCATATTGCAGATGGATCATGACCCAAAACATACAGCAAAAGCTACCCAAGAGTTTCTCCAGGCAAAGAAGTGGGATGTTCTTCAATGGCCAAGTCAGTCACCTGATCTCCACCCAATAGAGCATGCTTCTCACTTACTGAAGACAAGACCGAAGGCAGAAAGACCCACAAACAAGCAGCAGCTGAAGGCAGCTGCAGTAAAGGCCTGGCAAAGCATCTTGAGGGAAGAAACTCAGCATTTGGTCATGGCCATGGGTTCCAGACTTCAGGCAGTCATTGACTGCAAAAGATTTTCATCCAGGTATTAAAGGCGATCCTTAAGTTTGAAATGATGTTGGTTTGTTCCATTACTTATGAGCACCAACAACAGGGTGTGTGTGTATGCCACTGGCTGTCCTTCCTGAATGGGTAGTGCCCCACTTTTGTCAAACCCCTTGAATTACAGCTGAAAGTCCTGACTTCGCTCCCATCTGGGTGTGTTTCCTTTCAACTTCAATGTGGTGGTGTGCAGAGGCCAACTGCCCAAACAGTTATCCTTGTTCCAATATTTCTGGCCCTGACTGTAATGGCCACTGGCTCAGATGGCTTTACAAGAGAATTAAACAAATACAAATTCATGGATGAGGTGTGTTCTAGAGGATATTAGCCATGATTGACAAATGGAGCCCCCGTGTTCACAGGTGGTATATCTGAATACCAAATGCCAAGTACTAGATGGTGGCCGGGGGGGGGGGGGGAGAGACAACAGGTGAGAGATATTGTCTATTTAACTACACACACACTCAAACACACACAAAGAGAGTGTTTAGAAGAAAAGCAGTAATATCAAGAGTCCAATCCAACATATTAAATACTTCGTAAAGTCCCCTGTTATTTCCTAACCACTGAAAGATGACGTACCAAGCAGTGATGCACGATTCTACTCGAGGGGCTGCTAGCTTCTGGCACAAAAGGCCAAAGTGCTACTTTCCATGCTTGTGTGCGCTCAGCTTGCATCAGCTCCTGGGGAACAACAGAGGCCTCTTTTCAGCTCTTGCTGGACTCACATCCAGCTCCTTCTATCAAGCCCCGATTTATGCCTTCACAGTTCATGGAACCTATCCACACGTCCATTGCTACCATTACCTCTGGGAGGTTGCAGGAGTTTACTTTTTCCAGGGGCTCAGCAGTGAATAATTCATGGATTCAAATCAATGAGAGAGGAGGAAGAGGAATGTAGAAAGAAGTCATCCAAGACTGACATTTGGAAGAATATTAACACCCTGTTTAAAATCTTAACAATTAACTATTTAAATATTTCCATTTATGAACACTGCTGCTGCTTCTTTTTCAGTGGCCCAGGCTGAAGCTGCATGTTTGGCAGAGACCGTGATTAACCATTCCTCCACCCACTGTTTTGCCTCTGCAACCCCCTCCCCTAACCACTTTCCCCCTGCAACATGGCAAACATGTATCCAGAGAAGGGGTCCCAAACCTTTTTGAGTCAGTGGGCACATTTGGAATTTTGAGAGCTTGTCATAGGCACTCTCACAAAATGGCTGCCATGGGGAGGCTTGCCCATTCATAAAGTGACTACCACGGTTGGCATGGCTGGTCACAGAACACTCATTTCCCAGAAGGTAAACTGGTGAGGCTAAAAGAAAAATAACTTACACGGCTCAGGACCACAGTACCAAATGGAATGCCTCTCCTGGCATGAACCAACCCATACACTATGCTCTGCATCCAAGGCTCTCCTCTGGGTGCCTTCTCCAAGGGTGACCTAGAGAGCAGCAACAAGGGAGAGGGCCTTCTCAGTGGTGGCCCCCCCATCTATGGAATGGTATCCTGAAGAGGCCCTCCTAGCACCAGCATTGCCATCTTGTTGGCATCAGGTTAAAACTGCACTTTTCTCTCAGGCATCTGGCAGCATATAATGAGACTTTTGATCAAGTCCAGGATTGTCTCTGGCTGACTGTTTTAAATTGTTTTAGATACATGTTGTTGTTGTTGTTGTGTATGCTGTTTTATGTCCTATGTGAATGGTTTTTGAACTTTATATAATGTATTTTAATGGTTTTTAATTCTGTGAACCACCAGAGAGCTTCAGCTATGTGGCGGTATAGAAATATAATGAATGAACGAATGAACTTGTCCAAGAACCTAAGTCCAAGGCAGAGGTGGCATCTGAGCCCCAAAACACCAAACCACTCTTTGAAACCCAAATAAAGATGGTGCTGGAGGGCAGCCCTTCAAATTGGAGCATGCCAGCCTCTCAGTTTAAAAAAAAAAAAAGGGAGAGCACAGTACTATGCATGGTCAGACAGGGGGGGGAAGTCCTACAATTCCCAGCATGCTGGGAGCTGTATGACTTTTTTCTGTCTGAACATGCATAGGATCGTGCCCTTATTTTTAAAAATCTTAAGAAATAAAATCGAAACCATGAGGGGGAGGGAGTGCGGCAGGTGCAAGAGAAGTATCCATGCGCGCCACATTGGAGACTCCAATCCAGAACTTCAGCTGAGGGCAGAGAGGAAAGGAGGTTGGGACAGAGAGAGAAAGGGTTAAAAGCATCGGTCAGCACTTTAACACTCCCCCCCCACCCCCACTGCTTTGCAGCCATTCAAGGCTCCCAGACCAGTCTCTCTGCCTGAGGGGCCGCTTTGCCCTGAGCTGACAACACTTGGAAACACACACATTTCTCAGCCCGACTTCCAGGCTGCTTTCTGTTTTGTAAGCAGCTACTGCGCAAGCCGGGTCAGCAGCAGGACCTTTGATCCTCTGCACAAGTGGTGATCATCTGCCAGCCGCAGCCCAGCGCACAGTTTAAGATTTGGGTACTGCAAGCTATTATTTGGCCACTGTGCATTAAATTAAGAACAGATTGTAGCCATGTGCAACATTCGCCTGCTGAAATATCAAAGGGCAGGGGCAGCGGGGGTGGAGAGCCAAAAACATTGCTTTAGGTGGAGAGGAAAACAGTGATTGGTTTAGCATTGCAATTTTAAAAAAAGAAAGAAAAGCATATTCCTTTTTTCTTTTCTTTTTTGGGGCCAAGGGGAATAAACCCTTCCCATACTTACAGGGGGAAACCAAATCATAATAAGGACTCGATAGAACTCAGCCCAACTTTCAGGACAGAAACCACCTTTCACCGCCTTCCTCCCTGTCTCTGCCCCCCATTCCCGGTAGACCTCTCCGACCTGGTGCCCTTCAGACCTGTTAAACTCCAAGTCCTATCATCCCAAGCCAGCTGGGCCAAGGGAAAGAGAACTGCAATATAGGCTACAGGATAGGTTGCCTACCACCTGATGTGACTTGGCAAGAACAAAAGGTCAAAAAGTGCAGGACGATTGGAGCCCATATGTGAGTAGCGGTCACTAAAGAGCCATACATATTTAGTGATGCAAACAGACCACATGTAGCCTTTATCTGACCCTTGAGTAAGGAACATTATCAACATGCACCTACCAAAGAGGAAATTAAATGCAAACAAATAAGATAATCTTTTTTAATCGCATCGGAGACATCGTTGCAAAGGACGGAAATTCCATGTCTATTCTCTCAAAATACTAAACAGCCATGGTTTTCTATGGAATCTCCCAGCTTTGGTCTGGTTAAGAGAGCTAAATACCCCATGAACAATGAACCACTGCAACCTATTTAGGTACCCACAAGGGTGCATAAAACCATCCAAAATCATGCCAAATAAATAGTGGTGTGCTGTAGCGAGGAGACAGATCACCTAATAAGCAATTGTCCGAACAATTCCCAAGTGCAGAATGGGGGTGGGGGACACATCTCTGCATATTTCAGAACTAGCGGATCAGGGAGAAAACTAGCCTAGAACCTTTCCCCTGACATGCCAGTTGTATATACACAGCAAGTTTCAGTGTGTGTTTCCCCCCTACACCGCAAAAAATCCCTCACACAAGGAAATATTGAAATAGGCAACCTGCCACCTGAAGCAGTACCATCCAGCAAGAGCTGCAACATGCAGCATGGTTCTCAGACTGGAAGAGCGCATAGCCACGGGCTTTGGGGTGAAAGGGTCACTTCTTAGTTCCAGTAGGAGAGATGATCAAGAGGTTACTTAGCATGAGGTGGTAAAGCTATGGACTGTACAACTTTATAACCAAGGAGCTCAGTTGCCCTGCTATTTTTGGAGGTTTGCCTCATGCACCTTGACTCTAGAATCTCCATTTTGTCCCAGCAGGCAGGTGAAGCACAGATGCAGGATCAGCCAAGGCCAGAGAACTATCACTTACAGTTGCTGACTCCTAACCTAATTAAATCATTATGAGCAACCCCTGGTTGCAAAGGAGAAACATTTGCAAAGATGGGACTCCGAAACCTGCAAATGTTTCTCCTGATTACTGAATCACTATTCTAATCAAGCTACCCAAGGTAGATTCTGAATTCGCCAATCCAGAGCCCCGATGGGGAAAACACTCCATTCATGAAGGGCTACCACCGATAAACACATTAGCAGTAATTAACAGCCATTAAAGATAGGAACCTCCACCCAATGGGCTGGTTTGAACGATCGCCACAACCCACTGGGGATTATTTAAGTGGCACATACTGGTGGCCATTGTGGATATTCAAGCAGCAGCTAATCATGATGTCCAAACCCGGCCAGGGTAGGTTATTGACATGGTTAACAAACCATCCACAACATGTGGGCTGTTTGGGGGTTGGAGGTGGTTTGTTAACCATGGCAACAATCCACCATGCACCAGGTTCAGACATCATGATAAGCCGCAGCAACCAACCGCTGTGGCTTGAGTTTTATTTATTTATTTAATTTCTATATGACCCAATAACCAAAGCTCTCTGGGAAGTTCACAAAAATTAATTCTAAATATTCACAACGGCTGCCAGCACACACCCCAACCCACCGTGGCTTAAATAAGCTATGGTGGGCTGCAGCAATCATGCAAACCAGGCCAATATTTACACACGGCACCTATTGCAATCCAGAACACCTATGCTGTTTTGCACACAGAAATCTCTAGGAACTAGTGCTAAAAAGCTCAGTATCCTAAATTCCCTTTTATCCTCTTTGTTTTGGGAGTAACTTCCCTCCCCCAATATGGTTTTAAAACAGGTTTCTTGTCAGGATAGAGGCAGTTGGGTTTTAGTTAAGCATCACTCAGCCTCCTACCCGTGCTTCACCTTCCCTCCTACTTTCTAGATCAGTTATTGCTTAGAATTGATACTCCATTTATTTTGGTCATGAATTATGCATGCATAGAGACCCAGAGAAATATACACAGAAATCACACACTATTCCACCACAGAGTGGAATCCAATTAGCTCCTGCAAACGACCAAGGAAGACGGGTACTGATTACACCAACAGTGCCGCAAGGTCGACAGACAAGTGATACCAAACTACTAGGTAATTAAGAACAGGAGTACTCATGTAGTTAGAGAGCAACTTGATAAACAAGGCTAGGAAAATAAAAGCTACCATTTCCTTGTTATAAGAAAAGGCCAGCTTTAATATGTTGTTTTTCTTCCCTTTCTCAGTAACTCACCCACCACACCTAAACCAAAAGCCTCTCTGTTAATGGCACTGGGCAAAAATAAAATGGCGCAGGTGTGCACAGGAGATGAACAGCAGAAGTGAGGCAATGTGGTTTTAGAGTACCCTCCACCCACCCATCCAAGAACATCACTGCATCAAAAACATACCCACAACAAATTATGGGAAAAGTAACACAAAGGAATGTCTCCAATAGCAGACTTTACAATGCTACAGACTTTGTGGTACTGCTCTCTGAATGACTTTTGAAACGCATAATTAGATACGGTATGAAGGAATACTTCCTTTTGTCAATCCTGAACCTACCGTGCATTCGTTTCCTACATATTTCTACGTAACCTTGAATACGTAAATTATTATTCAGTCAGGTCATCATGTTCTAATATTGTAGAGAAGGAGGAAAAAAAAATCTGTCCAGTTTCTTCATACTGTGCATACCTCCTCTATCACGCCCTACCCTGTCAACTTTAGCTTGCAGTCCTAAACACATTTACCAGGGAGTAAGCCCCAATGAACATTGGGACTTACTTCTAAGTAAAAAATGCACAAGTCTCCACTGCATGTCACCATTTTTTCCCTAAACTAAAACATTCCAAATGCTTTAGCTCAGCCTTCCTCAACCTGGTGGCCTCCAGATTTTTTGGACTTCAACTCCCATGAGCCCCAGCCAGCATGTCAATGGTTAGGAATGCTAGGCATTATAATCCAAAGCATCTGGAGGGTACCAGGTTGGGGAAAGCTGCTTTAGCCTTTCCTCATAGGAAAGATGATCCACCTTTGATCATTTAAGCTGCTCGATTTGATTTGTCTGTGCTTTCTTTTTTGGGATGAGGCAACCAGACCTAGATGTGGAGGTGGCGACTTTTATCAGTTGCACCTTTGAAAAAAATCTCCTACATCCCTTGTATTTTTCCTATTAAAAAGTTGACTATCAACCTGCAGGTATGCAAATAAATGCACTGTAACTCAAATAAATTCTGTTTTCAATTGCAGAGCCTCAGCTGAAGCCATTTACAACTCTATAGGCCATGTTATCAAGGAATTTAGCTTTCCCTCTGACAACTTGCAGAATTACCATCTGGACATCTGTCAACATTGGGTTCATTCATTTCATTTCATTTCATTTCATTTCATTTCTATACCACCCAATAGCCAAAGCTCTCTGGGCGGTTCACAAAAAAACATTGGGCAGTATCCAGTGTGGCACTACCTCTAACAGAAATTACGTTGCACTAGCATAAACAACCTCTAGTGTAGTGCCAATAGCACATCCTGGTGTGATGGGTTTCCTAGAAAAACCTGTTCTATCAGCAAGCGCCATAGGCATTGCACTAGAGGTCATTTACCTTACCACAACATAATCTGTATTAGTGGTAGTGTCACATTGGATACTGCCCACTGAGTTGAATCCAATGTTTGTCAACTTAAGTACTATTCATTTCAATGGGTCTACTCGAAACAGGATTAACACTGGATACAACATGTTGTCTTTAGTGTTCCACTATCACCCCAAATTTACCCAAGTGAACAGAATACAGTACTCTCACCAGCATCCTAATCGCTTGTGTTGTTTATTCGTTCAGTCGCTTCCGACTCTTCGTGACTTCATGGACCGGCCCATGCCAGAGCTTCCTGTCGGCTGTCACCACCCCAGCTCCCCCAAGGCCGACTCCGTCACCTCCAGAATATCATCCAATACTGACATATCTCTGGTTGTACTGATCCATTTAGTTTTCACGGCAAGAATACTGAGGTGGGTTGCCGTTACCTTCCCCAGAGATCATATTTAGTCTGACCTCTCTGCCATGACTTTCCCGTCTTGGGTGTCCCTTCACAGTTTAGTTCATGGTGTCATTGAGGTGCTCAAGCTCCAGCACCACGACAAGGTAACGATCTCCTCTGTTGGAGCCTAATGGCTTAAGTGATGTCAATGCAGAATTAAAACAAATTTTGGTAATTTTGGAGAAACCCACGGAACCTTTGAAGACAGTCTGTCTCCATACTCCCAAACCATAGTTAAACGAAAGAGGAATATTTTGCTCATTTTTTAGCAAATAAACCAAAGCAAATTTATTTTGGGGTCTGACAAGGTAAAAAAAAAAAAGACTGCTCTCTTCCCAAATCTCAGATACTGAAGCTTGCTGAGATTTGAGATGGAAACATCCTTATTAGACAGCTATGCTGAAAAGAAAACCCTCCTAAACACATAAAAGTTCTTTCTGTTTAGATTCTATCAACCAGCTTCAGTTGTTCTGACCATGTATAATTCATAGTCAACTGAAAAGAAGTATTTCCCCTCTTTGTAGTCACCCGTAAACCAAATTCCTAGCCAATAATATCATGCGCTTTATTAGATTATCTCTGAAGTCCAGATCAGAGACAACATTTGCAAGGCAGCAGCAGGCAAAGGTCCTTTACCTTAAAGCGGTCAACTGCCAAGTACCAATGCCACCAATGCTATTCATCCACACCCTTCTTTTAGCAGCTGGGAGTGGGGAGAGAAAAAGTGGCACCACTTAAGGGCCTGGAGTCGGTATAAGGGCCAACGGTTGGTGGCCTTTGATATGAGGACTTCTGCACACATTAAAATAGATGTGTTAGACTACAACTCCCTTCATTCCCAGCCAGCTGCACATCTGGAGGAACCCAGGTGGAGGAAAGCTGCTCTATGCAGTGGCAAACTATGCAGCCATTTGCATTCACAAGACACGGTCTTCACAGCACCCATGTGTGTGTGCCACAGCACCAAAGCAGCCATTCTTCCCTGACAACACCTTACGGCACACATGCACACTTTGAGAGCGCGCAGGTATACTTTTTCTTGCCTTTGCATCCTCCAGTTCTGGCAAGTAGCCAAGAGGATAAAATTCTGCTTCAGCCATCAAAATTCTGGCCTGTTGGCAACCCTACTACCAAATGTTTAGAATAATACATTTTTCGAGGACAAATATCTATCCACAGTTGCAAAATGTTCATTTTTAATATGACTTCGACCTCCTTTCAGGTATGCACTTAAAAGATAGATTGTTTGCATTAATGCCCAAGCGCATCTCAGCAGGGCTCTTGCACAACAGAGGCAAACACTTATCAACGCGTCTTCAACACATGCAAAAACAACACTTGTGATCTACCTAATCCACTCTATTGCTCTGCACCACTTTCTCTTTCCTCAAGTTATACACCTGCTGAACTGAAGAGCACTCATCCACATGAACTGTGCTTTAATCATCAAAGTTAAAGACCTCCACGTAACATACAGATAGAGACGCATAATTACATAATTATGTTCTGTACCAAACACAAATATCAAGTTCCAGAGGGATAACAGACCAGAAAGGATGCACACTCTGCCCACATCTACCAGCCACAGGAGCAAGGGCCCCTGGGAGGCCACAGGAAGAGCATAGTGGAAGAGGAAGACCTGGTCTGGCCACAGCCCATGGCTAGAGAAGGAGAAGTTGCAGGGTGCTTACTTCCCCCTCTCTGCCAGAAATGGCACTCTGCTGCAATTGACAATTGTCTGGCGACCACCAAAGAAAAGGGAAGGACATTTTGGCCCCATCCACTTATCAAAAGCCTAAGAGCTCCTGGGTTGTATTGTGTGTGTATGTTTCATATTTATTACAATTGAATGAAGATCCCACACAACTCGGTAAAACAAAAAAGATCACCTCCCACTATGGTGTGGCATTTGCCCCATCCTTTTTCTCTTCAAAAGCAAAAGCTCACTTCAGGTTTCCTCCCATCCCAGCATTTTCACCAATAAATTGCAACAACCCTTTCCGACACTGAAATAATTAAACAGAGCTTCTGAACGAAAGGAGCTCACTTGGAGGCACTGCTGTATTTCAAGACAGCAGACTCCAATCACCAACCAAGCTGACAGCTATTTAACACAATGTAACAAATTTGTTAACAGATCTATTGTTATTATACTAGCAGGACAGAGGCAGCAAAACAAAGACAAAGAAAAGGGGATAGGGATGCACACCTCAAGTCACTCAAGAGTTGTATCAAAGGCCACAGCTCCTATGGTAACTGCGCATCATAGTTTGTCCTTTGGCAAGTCACCATAGCTCTATACAGAGATTCTTTATCTAGGCTTAGATACAATGTTGAAGTAGTTTTTTGTCAAAGAAACATAGAATAGTAGGGTTGGAAGGGGCCTATAAGACCACTGAGTCCAACCCCCTGTTCAATGCAGGAATCCAAGTCAGAGCATCCCTGACAGATGGCTGTCCAGCTTCTTCTTGAATGCCTCCAGTGTGGGAGAGCCCACCACCTCCCTAGGGAATTGGTTCCATTACTGTATTGCTCCAACAGTCAGGAAGTTTTTCCTGATGTTCAGCCGTAATCTGGAGTCATCTGGGATATGATGTAAAACGCAGGTGTGAAAGTTTCACTCAGAACGTCATGCAGTAAATCCCAACAAGTTCTTTAAAGAAGGACGACAGCCTTTGTCTGGAAACTATGAAACTTCTCCTTCACTAGAACTATTTCCCCACCACCACCACCACCACATGGGCCCTGCCCTCCTGAACACATAGCTAGTTACCTCTTGTGTCAATGCTTTGGGAGACTGTGAATACAGTTATATTCAGATGGGGAGGGAGGGAACTGCTGCCAGTCTGCTGCAGAAGCTCAACGGAATATCTCCTTGGCTTAACATCTCTGAATGGCAAAGTAGTAGACGCAATGACACATAGTCTTCTCCCAGCAGGGATGGAAGACACACACACCACTCCTTCCAAGTCAGCTCCTTCCAAAAAATCTTACATAGCAGCAGCTGGGAAAGCCTAAAGCTACGAATAAAAAGCTGGGACCAGGTATTGCAGTTAGAGAGTGCAGAAGAGGCCAACGTTTTTCCACTCCCCACCCCATATTGCCACTGATGGTTCAGTCTAGCAGTTCCTGTGCCCCACAGTTTGCCAAATCTGATTTCAGACGGCCACAGCCTTGCTGAAAAACCAACCCTCACCTCGCCTTCCCACATGACTTTTCTAGAAGATCTTGAATGTATATGCAGCCATGACATAACTCGACATGCTTATGAACCACAAGACTTCCCCTCTACTGTCTTACAAAACCGGGGGGGTGGGGAGGGGGGAGGAAGGGGGTGAGCAAGGGATGGAGAGAGAGAAGAGGCCAGCTCCTCTCTACAGCCATTGCTGTAGAGAGGAGTGCAAAATCCCCAATTTTTGATCAGGCATTATTCTATTACATCACTCTCCTTGTCAGTCAGTCACCCAGGTGTGATGTATATTTCAGTAAGCCCCACCAAGTTAAGAACATAAGAGCCATGCTGGATCAGTCCAAGGGTCCATCTAGTCCAACATTCTGTTCACACAGTGGCCAACCAGCTGTCAACCAGGGACCCACTAGAAGGGCATGAGTGCAACAGCACTCTCCCACCCATGTTCCCCATCAACTGGTGTATGTAGGCTCACCACCTCTGGTACTGGAGGTGGCACGTAGCCGTCAGGACTAGTAGCCATTGATAGCCTTTTCCTCCAGGAATTTGTCTAACCCCCTTTTAAAGCCATCCAAATTGGTGACCATCACTACATCCTGTGGTAGCGAGTTCCATAGTTAAACTATGCACTGTGTGAAGAACTCCTTCCTTTTATCTCTTTGGAATCTCTCAGCAATCAGCTTCATAGGATGACCCCGGGTTCTAGTGTTTTGAGAGAGGGAGAAAAATTACTCCCTATTCACATTCTCCACACCATGCATAATTTCAATGGAGTTTGTTCCCAAGCAACCTTAGATTCCTCACTGCTTCCCGGCTCCTCCTTTGTTACCCCTCCCTCATCGTACACCTTTCACCTTTCCATTCATCCTACCAGATGTTCCCCAATCCTTGCACCCCCCCCCCAAGAATGAGGACGGCTGACATGACCTGCAGACATTTGCCTGTGGTAACCATGGGGTAGAATTCAATAACCGCCCATACAGCTTTCGCCATGGGGTGGTATAGAAATGTAATAAATGAATGTACTACTTAGAGTAGACTCAATGAAATGAATGGAGCCAGTGTGGTGTCCTAGTTACATTGGACTAGAACTAGGATTGGGGGAACTCAATGGATGACCATGGGTAAGTCATTATTTTTCAAACTAACCCATCTCACAGAGTTGTGAGAATACAGTGGTGATGGTGTGCTAACCTTGTACGCCTTAAGCTCCTTGGAGGAAAGGCAGGATATAAATGTAGATGATAATGTTGATGAAGAAGAAAATAATAAATAATGAAAAATAATTATTCTGAATGGGCTACAATGAGCCTCAGGCTTGTGCCCATCGTTTCTCCTCCGTGGCCTGTGAACAAGGAGAGTGAAAGCTTCCGCTTTAAGAACCATGGCTCACACTGGGTGGCCATGTGTCCTACTCAGCAAAGGACAGTCCTGTTTGAAGTCATACTCTATTTCAAGGGCTTTCCAGCCCAAGTCCAATGTAAAGATAAAGAACCATCATCTTTCAAG
Source organism: Heloderma suspectum (assembly GCF_057233095.1). NCBI lineage: Eukaryota > Metazoa > Chordata > Lepidosauria > Squamata > Helodermatidae > Heloderma > Heloderma suspectum. The sequence continues at coordinate 174,573,485 of NC_139461.1, forward strand.
GACTTACGTCATGACTAACTTAATCCCATTCATTCCAATGTCTAAGTAGGGCCTTAGTTGGGCTCTAGCCATGGTCTCCATGCTGTGGGAAGCTTCATCTGCGGATTTCTGCAGACCAAGCTTCAGTGAATAGCACAGGAGCAGCCTGGGTCAGGTTTCCCCCCTGATCAGTTGGCAACCTTATCTGGAACGTGCCTTCCCGCCCTTCTTTTTTCAGCGTGGGCCATTGCTCAGCGTTCCCTTCTCTCCTCATCACGGCGCTCATCTGTCTGGAAACGAACGGGAGGGGCGGGGGGCCGTTGTCAAAACGACGTTTTCACGCGCCTGCCCCCCACGATCTCCCTTGGAGCCCTGACGCCCCCTGCCCCCAGGCTTCTCCCTGGCGGCGCCCCGGGCTAACTTACCATACGGCGATCCTGTTCTTGGGGTAGCGCAGCCTCTCCACGCAGCCAAGGAAATGGGGCAGGGAGCGAGCAGCGTTCCTGGCCAGGATGGCTAAGAAGACGGTGGGCTTCTGCAAGGCGGATTCCGGCAACGGAGCCGGGCTCAGCGACTCCGGCGCTTCCTCCAAGGGGGAGCTGGGCGTGCAGCTGCTCCTCTGCAGCCAGGAGAGGTGGTGAAGGAGCAGCAGCAGCAGCAGCAGCCGGCTTGGAGAGCTGGGGGAAGAGGGGTCGAGGATCGCAGCCATCTTTCGGTGGATCGCAGTCCTGGGGAGGGAATCTTCGGGTGGCCACGCTGCCCCGGCGGCGGCGGAGACAGGGAGGCCGCAAACCCCAGGCGTACCTGCGGAACAGGCTGAAAGGGAAGGGAAGGAGACCGGGCTTGGAGCTGCTGCTGCAGCTCTCACAGACACGCTTGTTTTTTTTTTATTTGCTCAAAGAGGAGGAGGAGGCTGTTCCTTCTTGGCAAAGCGCGGGTTGGTGGCGACAAACCTGCCGCCGGTCCCCCTTCTTTCAATTCTTGGAGCAAATAAAAGCAAACCACGCGTGCTTTCGCATTCTTTTCCATCCCCCCTCCTCTTCCTCCAGTCTCCTAAACATCCAGGGAATAAAAAAGAAAAGGAAGGGGGTGGCAAAGAAAAGAAACACTTTCGCAAAACTTGTATCAACCACAGCAGGAAAAATAAGCAAGAAAATACCAGTCCAGGCATTTGAGTGGCTGATTCATCCCCCCCGTTTGGATATTCGCTCTGGGGAGGTTGTTGTGGTTGTTCTTACACCCCCCCCCCCCAACCAGGACAAATCGCACCGCTCACGTGATGAATGAATAGTAAGTAGGTCATCTAAGTAGAATTTAGGTGATGGGATTCAGGACTGTACCACTCCAGACTGCAGGTGGGTGTAATACGTTTGTATTTTCCCTCAGCATGAAGAGCTCCCTGCATATCGTAACCTAAAACAACAACAGAGAGAAACGTTTGCAATAGTTTCCAGTGGTGCAAGAGTAAATTCTGAAGTGCAGGAGCTCCTCGTGACAGCGTATATGTTTTCGGATCAGTAGGATTGCAATCCTGTGCAGAGTTACCTGGGAGTCTGCTCCATTGAACTCAGTGCTGCTTGCTTGCATAGGTTCAATATGTAAAACGACATTGACCTTTAACCAAATTTATTTAGCCAGCCGAAATGCAACATTTAACTTTTAATTAGAAATGCAAATAATCTTGCCAGGAAGTAGTTCTATTTAAACTGCTAGAAAGAGGTAGGAACTCCACCAAAGGAAAGGGGATCGACAATCTCTGACTTCCTCTGTACTGGTTTGTCACAAACAATAGTTATGTTTGAAAGCCTCATCACTTGCCAGAGCAAGGAGGGACCATCAATGACCCTGGCATTTTGGCAAATGGTATCGTTCTTGCTCTGAAAGAAGCCCAGGAGTTGTGCTCCCACTACCACACCACTGGCCCTCTCTCTGATGTGCTACTTTACAACATGCAGGGAGCTATTTACATGGGGGAATCAGGGCCGGCCCTAACATAAGGCAGAGTGAGGCAGTTGCCTCAGGCAGCAGATTTTAGGTGTCATAAAAGGACAGAATTCGTTAGTTATTTTTGTTGTTTATTCGGTCAGTCGCTTCCGACTCTTCGTGACTTCATGGACCAGCCCACGCCAGAGCTTCCTGTCGTCTGTTGCCACCCCCAGCTCCCCCAAGGTCGAGTCCGTCACCTCCAGAATATCATCCATCCATCTTGCCCTTGGTCGGCCCCTCTTCCTTTTGCCTTCCACTTTCCCTAGCATCAGCATCTTCTCCAGGGTATCCTGTCTTCTCATTATGTGGCCAAAGTACTTCAGTTTTGCCTTTAATATCCCTCCCTCAAGTGAGCAGTCTGGCTTTATTTCCTGGAGGATGGACTGGTTTGATCTTCTTGCAGTCCAAGGCACTCTCAGAATTTTCCTCCAGCACCACAGTTCAAAAGCATCTATCTTCCTTTGCTCAGCCTTCCTTATGGTCCAGCTCTCACAGCCATAGGTTACTACAGGGAATACCATTGCTTTCACTATGCGGACCTTTGTTGTCAGTGTGATGTCTCTGCTCTTCACTATTTTATCATTGCTCTCCTCCCAAGAAGTAAACGTCTTCTGATTTCCTGGCTGCAGTCAGCGTCTGCAGTAGTCTTTGCGCCTAGAAAGACAAAGTCTGTCACTGCCTCCACGTTTTCTCCCTCTATTTGCCAGTTATCAATCAAGCTGGTTGCCATAATCTTGTTTTTTTGAGGTTTAACTGCAACCCAGCTTTTGCACTTTCTTCTTTCACCTTCATCATGAGGTTCCTCAGCTCCTCCTCACTTTCAGCCATCAAAGTGGTATCATCTGCATATCGGAGATTGTTAATGTTTCTTCCAGCGATTTTAACTCCAGCCTTGGCTTCATCATGCCCAGCACGTCACATGATGTGTTCTGCTTACAGGTTGAATAGGTAGGGTGAGAGTATACAACCCTGCCATACTCCTTTCCCAATCTTAAACCAGTCCGTTGTTCCGTGGTCTGTTCTTACCGTTGCTACTTGGTCGTTATACAGATTCCTCAGGAGGCAGACAAGATGACTTGGTATCCCCATCCCACCAAGAACTTGCCACAATTTGTTATGATCCACACAGTCAAAGGTTTTAGAATAGTCAATAAAACAGAAATAGATGTTTTTCTGAAACTCCCTGGCTTTCTCCATTATCCATTGGATATTGGCAATTTGGTCTCTAGTTCCTCTGCCTTTTCTAAACCCAGCTTGTACATCTGGCAATTCTCGTTCCATGAATTGCTGGAGTCTACCTTGCAAGATCTTGAGCATTACCTTACTGGCATGTGAAATAAGTGCCACTGTTCATTAGTTATTTACTTCCTTGTTATTGTTTTTATACTGCCAGAGCTGGGGATAAAGGTACTTAGGATGTTCTGCCTCATGTACCAAAAAATCTGGCTGGCTTTAGATACTGTGAACCCTGGGTAGGCCATTTGCTGCTCTGCCTCAGGCAGCAAAATGTCTTGGGCTGGCCTTGGGGGGGAATATTAAAGAAATATGACACAGACACACCCTGCAACCTGCAGTTGTAGTCCAGAATTCTGCCTCTCTGTCTTCAACCTCATTCTGTGGAATATCTAGAAAAGCCAGCATGGCTGCTGGTTTCACACACATATCTACACCTACTTGGAGACACCCCACTCCCTCCCTTCAAATCCCTCCTCAAAACCTTGGCTGTGGAATGAGCTCCCTAGAGAGGTTTGCCTGGTGCTTACATGGTACTCCTTTGTGCCAGGTGAGGAGCTTTTTATTGTCCCAGTATGTTAGCTTTCTAGTCTTTTAGTCTGGTGTTTTAAATCTGTATTTTAGATCTCGACATTGCTGCTAGGTTTTATTCCAGTTGTACTGTTATATTGTGGTTTTAAGCTTTCATATTTCATATTGTTTTATGCTGCACCTTGTGCTTTTAATTTTTGTGAACCGCCCAGAGAGCTTTGGCTATTGGGTGGTATAGAAATGAAATAAACAAATAAACCTTTTCTGTGGAGCCTTATCTTAATAAATGAAATAAGTAAATAAATCGGACTGCTTGTATTGACGTTTTACCTCTTTTGCATTGACTTGTTGCTCTCCCTAAGCGCGGATTTGGACATAACCTAAGTTACCTACATTTAGGCAGAAATCCTATGCATGCTGTCCTGGTGATAAGCCCCATTGAACTCAATGGGGCTTTCTTTTGAGTAAATATACTCCTGTAAGGATTTGAACAAATGTCAGGATACTGCAATCCCTATGCATGGTTACCTGGGCATAAAACCATTCAGCTCAGCAATACTTACTTCTGATAAGCTTGTGCAGATTTGGGCTACAGAACTCATCTAGACAGCCCACCCACCCAACTCCCTTCCAGGTGGCAATGTCACCCATCCACCATCTACCAGTTTCACACACACACACACATACACGTAATCGAGAGTGTACAGCCCAATCCCATTCCTGTTTACTCAGCAAAATCCCCATTGAATTCCCATGAAAGTGCACATCAAATTAAAGGTAGATGTTCAGTTTGGATCTATAGAAGGAATAAAATAAGTATGGGGGAAAGATTTAGATGTTCATAATAGATTCCTCACATAGGAACTTTCTATGGCCAAAAAGTCCCACAAAATTCTCTCAGAGAAAATACAATTAAATATATATAGATGGTACCTCATTCCCCCGCACCACCACCAAATGAGTTACATTTATAAAACCACCTTGCCAACATGAGGGGAAAATTGTAACGAGGTCAAGATGTACCTATATATGTGGTGGTATTGTAAGGTTATAAAATAGTTCTGATATGAGATATTCAAAGAAGCAAGCATATTACAGGACAAATTATTAACCCATTGCCAACATTGTGATTATTATCATTCTATGAAAAAGATAATAAGGGTGCAATCCTGTGCATGTTTAGACAGAAAAAAGTCCTACAACCCCCCAAAAGTCCTCTATCTAAACATGTATAGATTTGCACCCTAAAGCACTTTTAAAATAAAAACTTAGCAATGCTCTTCTAGGTGGCAGCCCAGATGGAGATTGTTGCAAACTGGAAAAACACCTAGGGACTGTTTGTTTATCATCTATCTATAGTTTTTCTATATTATTTTCTTTTATGTCTTTAATGGTCACCAGTTTACATGGTTAGCCTTGTAGGTCTTTCCATAACTGTGCATGTGTTTGCAGAGGTTGTAGTATCTCTTTATATTGTATCATATAGTTGGTATACTTTTGCCATGTTTCATAGAAGTCATCTTTACACTGAGGATGTCTAGAGATTCTACTAAGTCTAGTTAATTTTGCCATTAAAACAGTGGTCCATAATCCATTTCTCTACTGAGGATGTGGAATGCTTATTCTGATTTCCAACTGCAATCCTATACCTGGGAATAAGTCCCATTGAACTCCGTGGGGGTTACTTCTGAGTAGACATGCCTAAGATTGCACTGTCAGAAAATTGCAGTTATAGATGTAGTGGAATGCATTTATTCTGTTCCTGATCAATTCATCCACAGTAAAAGACTATATTCACACACATGAGAACAAGCTCCAGAAAACTGCTGTTGGAATACTAAGATTCTGATAGTTACACAGGCACAAATATTTCTGCCCTAATAATGGGAAATAAATTTAAATACATGTATGACAATTTCCCTATTGGAAGGACAGACACTGAAGCTGAAGCTCAAATATTTTGGCCACCTAATGCGAAGGGAAAACTCTCTGGAAAAGACCCTGATGCTGGGAAAGATTGAAGGCAAAAGGAGAAGGGGACGGCAGAGGATGAGATGGCTAGATAGCATCACCGATGCAATGAATATGAATTTGAGCACACTCCAGGAGAGAGCGCAGGACAGGAAGGCCTGGCATGCTATGGTCCATGGGTCACAAAGAGTTGGACAGGAGTTAAAGACTGGACAACAATAACAAATGACAATTCCCCACAAAACAAGTATATAGGTTTATCAACATGTCATCTTTCTTCTCACATTATGCTTTCAATTAACATTCCCCAGAAGCCCAAAAGAGAGCCTTTTCAGGCTTGCCAATTTGTGGGATTATTTTTAGGAGGCCTTAATAAGATCAGACTTCTAGAACCTTCTTGTAACGTAACATTGAAATGTTTAAACACTCAGCTTCCATTCTTGTAGAAGTATTAAAAAAAAGGTAAAGGTAAAGGTGTCCCCAACCAGTTGTGTCCGACTCTAGGGTGTGGTGCTCATCTCCATTTCTAAGCCGAAGAGCCAGCGTTGTCTGAAAACGGTTCGTGGTCATGTGGCCGGCATGACTGAACACCGAGGTGCACGGAATGCTGTGACCTTTCCCGCCAAAGCGGTACCTATTTATCTACTTGCAATTTCTTGCTTTCAAACTGCTAGGTTGGCAGGAGCTGGGACTGAACATGGGAGCTCACTCCGTCACGCAGCACTCGGGTCTCGAACTGCTGTCCTGCCGACCTTCCGGTCTGCAGTTCAGCGTCTTAACCACTAAGCCACCACGGCCCTTAGAAGTATTAAGTATTAAAGCAGGCTGCAATTGATAGGGTTTGAAAAGATGTATTTATTACACACTTCCTCCACTTGAGTTCAGGGAGATTCACTCTTCACCCAATCCATACTGAGTACAGGGCAAGACCCATTTAGCCTCAGCAGTAAAGTTGCCAGTGTGTTACCATAGCATAGTGCAAAACCAACAAAAAGTCTTGTGGCACCAGTCTTTATATATTTATTACATTTATACCCCACCTTTTCCTTCAAAGAGCCTAAGGTGGCACACATGATCCTCCTCCTCTCCATTCTATCCTCACAACAACTCTGTGAGGTAGGTTAGGCTGAGAGTCAGTGCTTGGCCCAAAGTTACCAAGTGAGCTGCGTGGGGACTTGAAGCTGGGCCTCCCCAATCCAACACCAACCACTACACTGCAACAGACTTAACACAGCTCCTCTTCTGGAAAGTGTTGCACAGTGGTGGGTAATCAAATGAGCTATAAACTAGGGAGTCAGTGACTGAAATCTTTTCTCTGCCATGGAATTTAGGAGGTGGTCTCAGGAGAGTTACTGTCTACAACACAGGGACGAGAACACTAATTTATCTTACAGGAATGTTATAGGGATTGCTGAGAAAATCTATGTGAAGTATTCACTCAAGAGACATACAGTATTGAGAGGCAAATGGCATTCATTCATTGTTTATTATATTGTTAATCCACCCAAAACAGATCTTCTCTGGGCTGATTACAAATGCTAAAAGAATACAATACAAAACAACAAACAGCACAGGAATAATGTATATTATACATAATCAGGGATAAAATCTAAAAAATGCCTAGGAGAAAATAAAGGTTTTCGCCTGGTGCCAAAAAGATTCTAATGGCTGCACCAGGCGAGCCTCTTCGGGGAGGGCATTCTATAAATGGGGTACCTCCACTGAGAAGGCCCTCTCTCTTGTTGCCACCTGCCTAACGTCCTTCAGTGGAGCACCCAGGGGAGGGCTTCCGAAGAAGAACTAAGGCTCAGAGCAGGTACATACAGGAGATGTTTCTTTGGAACCTTTAGTCCCAAGCTATTTAAAGGTCAACACCAACACTTTGAATTGGGCTTGGAAACAGACTGGAAGCCAGTACAGCTGACAAAGCAGTGTTCAAATCGACCAGTCTCAGTTAGAAGCTTTGCAGCTCTATTTTGAAGTTTAACTTAAATTTCCAAGCTGTCGTCAATGGTAGCCTCATGTACAGCATATTACAGTAACCAAACTCCTATGTTACCAAAGTGGTTAAAGCTGCAATCCTGTACCTACTTACCTGGGAGTAAGCCCCAATGAACTCAGTAGGACTTACTTCTGAGTAAACATGTGGATTGTCCTATAAGAGTGTAATCTGTCTGATTTAGGTTTAGTAAAAATCCAAGACACCAGCTTTTCACAATGGTATTAAAAGACCAATCACTGTTCACAAAGGTACTAGCTGGAATTCACCCTACTCTGAGAAGGTCTTTTATTATTTTATTAAAATAATTTTAAATACAATTATTTATTTTTTATTATTAAAATATGTTTTTTCAATGTATGCCTTTGGCACATTTAGACAGGAAATTATAAGAACTTCCCATGAAATGAGCATTCTTGTGTATGTGCTCAAAATCAAACTGAACTTCTGCTGCATTATCTTTTCCATTGCCCACTGTAAAAAGAACGGACAGATTTTTTACAAGGTCTGATTAGTACATTTGTTACCTTCTTGAAGAAATAAAAATGTTTGTTACTTATAGGGCAGCATTATTTTCTAAATGTTAGGAGTCTCAGTGATAAGTTGATGAAACAGAACTCCAGCCTCAAATATTTTACTGCCTGAGGCAGGGAAGCACGGAATGGCACCCTCCCCCAAATCTCATCAAGTTATTTTGACACCTGAGGCAGAAAATCCCACAAGGGCCCCCCGTCTCCCTGGCAGTAAAATTACAATATTAATAAATTAAGTAACTAACAATTTGCTGCCCTTTAATGACACTTAAAATTAACAACCTGAGAAAGCATCTGAGTCTGCCTAATGGTAGGATCAAGCCTTGGTGGGTGGGGGGTCTGCTGTGATACAGAGGGTTGGTTGGTGCTGATGGATGGGGAAGGCAGAATGAGTTTAGTAGTAGGTTCCAAGAACAAAAAGTCTGAGAAAATGTATTTATCTCATTCTAGTTCAAGGATGGGGAACCTGTGGCCTTCCAGATGTTGTTTGACTCCAATTCCCACCAGCCAGCATGCCAGGGATGATGGGAGTTGGAATCTAACAACAGGGCCACAGGGTCTCCACCCCTGTATCTAGTCCAGACACCACCAACCTGGTGTCCTCCAGATGTGTTGGGCTACAATTCCCATAATCCCTAGCTGGGGATTATGGGAGTTGTAGTCCAACACGTTTGGACTGCACCATGTCTGGACTTGGCCATCAAAAACAGAGGGCCTTCTCCATGGTGGCTCCCCAACTCCGGAACACTCCCTCAGTGAACTCTGCCTTGTGCCAACATTGTCAGTTTTCTGGCACCTGGTTAAACCTTTTCTCTACTCCCAGGCCTTTGACAGCATATAATAATGTTTTTAACAGAGCCTGCAGTTTGTATTGCTGATTGTGCAAAATTGTTTTATATTTTTGTATGCAAATGGTTTCATATTATGTTATTATATTGTATCTTAAGAGTTTTAATTGTTGTAAACCGCTGAGAGCGCTTTGGCTATTGGGCGGTATAAAAAAGTAATACATGAAATGGAATCACCTGTTGTGTTCTGCAGAACAAACTGCTGTTAAAGGTGGTTGAACAGAATCACAAGATTTGGCAAAAGCTGTTAAGTGGGAAATGAACATGACTCAGAAAACTCAAAGGACTTAAGACGCGATCCTATGCATGTTTAGACAGAAAAAATGGGCTGTGGGTGGCTGTTTCTCTTTCCCTGTGCACCCAGTGCTTTCTCCCTCCCGCATAAGAGGATTTTCTTTCACCCAACCACCTCCACCTCCCTCTCCCTCTCCCTCTCCCTCTCCCCTCCCCTTCCCTTCCTACTCAATTAATTATTAATTAAATAATTAATGTAATCACTCAATTGATTTTAATTAGAACACGTTCAGAGGGATGGGTGTGGATATTTCATATTTCCGAATATTTTAAAAAAAATGTTCCTATTTTCACACACACGCGTTAATAAACTTCTAACAGTTCGCATATTGACGACCAGGCCGTCCGTATTTATAGCCGCATCACCGCACTGGAAGAAAGTGTATCTACAGCCCCGCCTAAGCACTTGCCTGCTCGAAACGGGAACCTTAGAGCTGGTGAACATGTTCCGCAGGGGGACCTGCAGTGTTGAGCACCGAGCGGAACGAAGCTGAACTACACGCGCATCGGGAATGGAAGCGCCAGGGAGGAGCTCCGGGCACCGGGCAGCGGCCGGCGACGCTGCACTGGCGCGGGGCGCCGGCTTGGCTGGTCGGGCGGAGGCCGCTCCAGAGCCCGGGAGATGGGCGCTTCGGGGGAACTGGCTGGCTGCTCATCCCGTGGTTAGTAATATGGGGCCTGGGGAAATGGCTGCTGACTCCTCTGGGGGACGGCATCCCCTCTGATGTCGCATTGCTTGCCCGTCTTGCAAGGCAGCCGCCTCGTTAAGTTGCTCGGTTACCATGTCATCCGCTTGCCACGCCCCACAAAGTGTTTGCAAAAATCTGATTGACGGCTCACATTGCATCAAACAAACATCCCCAGGCGCAATTTCTATTTTTTAATTTTTGTTTTGGGGAACAGCTTGGTGAAGCTTAAGAACATTAGAAGAGCGGTGCTGGATCAAAGCAGGGGTCCATCTAGTCCAGCATTCTGTTCACACAGTGGCCAGCCAGCTGTCGACCAGGAAACCATAAGCAAGGCATGAGCGCAACAGCACCTTCCTACCCATGTTTCCCAGCAACTGGTGTATATAGGCTCACAGCCTCTGGAACTGGAGGTTGCACATAGCCATCAAGACGAGTAGCCATTGATAGCCTGTTCCTCTAGGAATTTGTCCAGCCTTCTTTTAAAGCGGTCCAAACGTGGCCATCACTGCATCCTGTGGTAGCGAATTCCATGATTTATGCACTATGTGAAGAAGCCCTTCCTTTTACCTCTCATGACTGGCCCACCAATCAGCTTCATGGGATGACCCCAGGTTCTAGCATTTTGAGAGAGGGAGAAAAATTACTCCCTATCAACATTCTCCACACCATGCATAATTTTGTAGACCTCTATCATGTCTCCCCTTATCCTCCCCTTAACCTCTTAGCCATGTGCTCACACACATCTCGTCAAGAGACTGAAACATGTGTTTTGATGCATGCTCTACCAAGATGAACTGCTGCTACAAGTTGGTGGTGTCTTTGTTTTATCCTTTTCTTTTTTTAAACAACGGCTAAAGGTGATGGTTTTGCTTCTTTAGAGGCAGGACTAACCTGGAGCTGACACAGCTCAGGCTTGTAACTTGTGAAGTGATAATTATATTTATTATTTCTGAAACGCATAAAGAGAGGCACTGTATAATATACAAACATTGTAAACTGCTCTGGAATAAGTTTTATGAAGGGCGGTATATAAATGTCATAAATAAATAGATAAGTAAGTAACATCACAGGCCTGCCTGCAGGCCTAAAGTGTAAAGAAACAGGCTCAAAAGGAAAGAAGAAATACAGCCAACGGTGCCTCTAACTATGTGCAAACAGCAGTATTGGCATTAGGTGTCTTTCAGACTCCAACAAAAAAGTGAAAAGAATTCTTGTTAGTACAAACCCTAGATTGTAGCCCAGAAAACAATCTTAAGTATACACTTTGTTTAGAAGTATTTTAATCCGCTGTTAGGGGGTAATCAGGTAGGTAAATGCTCCCAAAGTACTGAACTATAGACGGATAGCTCAAACAAAGTCCCACATCCGTAACAGTGGATGAGATTGCCTGAAAGACAGGTTGCCCACTGCTGTCAATCTTCCTGTGCAGTGAGCAGCCACAAGGGAGTGTTGGGCATGTAGGCCGAGCACATGCTCAGTTCATTTGAGCAACACCCTGGTCAGCACTGCCTTCCAACTGAGTGTGAACCCTCAAACATTCCTCCATTCCCAGAATCCTCTGCAACAAGTACAGGCTAATTGGCAGACAAGGCAATACGAAAAGCGTTCCTCAACCAGGGGTGGGCAACTTGCAGCCCTTCCGGTGTTTTAGCCCGTAACTCCTCTAAATATTGGCTATGCTGGCTAGGGCTGATGGGAGTTGTAGGCTAAAACATCTGGAGGGGATGCTTTATGTTGCCCACCCCTGCCCTAAACGGAGAGCGCTGGAAAATGGCTGGTGTAGATCAAGGACTGGCAGTGGTGCATAGTTGACCTAGTATGTGACAGCTGTGGAAAAGGCAAATTCCATGGTAGGGATCATTAGCAAAGGGATCAAAAATAAAATGGCTAATATCGTAATACCATTACACAAATCTATGGTGCAACCACACTTGGGGTACTATGAACAGCTTGTTCTGGTTGCTGCATTTCAAAAAGGATATTGTAGAGCTGGAAAAGGTGCAGAAAAGAGCAAGCAAAATGATTAGGGGTCTGGAGAAGTTCCCCTACGAGGAAAGGTTATAACATTTGAGGCCTTTTATCTTAGGAAAAAGGCAAGTAAAAGGGGACATGATAGAAATATATACAGTTATGGATGGTGTGGATAAAGCAGAAAGAGAGAATTTTTCCTCTCTCATAATACTAGAACCCCGGGGTCATGCAATGAAGATGAATGGTGGGGGATTCAGGAGGAACTACTTAACATAGTGCATACTTAAACTGTGGAATTCACTTCCTCAAGATGTGGTGATGGCCACCAACTTAGATGGCTTGAAAAGGGGATTAGACAAATTCATGGAGTATAAAGCTATCAATGGCTACTAGTCAAGAAGGCTACTTATGAACTCCAGAATTGGAGGCAGTATACTTCTTGAATACTAGTCACTGGGGAACAACAGTGGGAAAGCGCTTTTGTCCTGTTGCCCTGCCTTGGCCTCCCCAAGGTATCTAGAATGAGATAGATCAAGTATCTCTCTCATTCTAGGGATTGATTCTTAGACTAGATAGAGCTTTGGTCTGATCCAGCAGGGCTCTTCTTATGTTTTTAACTAATCTGAATTAAGTGGTTGTGCAAATGGCTCCTTAGATTCAGGCTGAAATTCCTCTTATGAAGCCCAGCTGACTTCAGTGGGTCTTTGGGTATGAAAGCACTTGGTGCACAATAAGCCTATAAAGTATCATAAAGTTCCATGTTCATCTTAGATATGTGTAAGATTTGTAACACAATAACTTTAAACAGACCAACATCTTTTTGGCATAGGAATGTGCAGGTTTTACAGGACTCTTGACAATAGCTCTCTGTCTTAGTTGGGTCAATGATCGCATAGTTTTGTCAGGATGCAAAACTCCATGATTTGCTGTGCTTTTTACTGTAGTAACCCTCTTAGGAGTTTGGCATGTTGAAAGAGAGCTTATTTTCGGGGTTGTGTAACAAATAATCAGAGGTCTGGGAAAGTATTAGTTTATTCAAGCCTATAAAATATTTATTTTATTTTTTATTTATTTCATTTCTATACCACCCAATAGCCAAAGTTCTGTTACAGAAGGTATCGAGCTCTATAAATTGGTCGAAGCATTATACTCTACTAGGTGCCAGTGAACAAATAATGTTTGTTTTTTTATTTACATCTATATCCCACCCTTCCTCGCAAGGAGCCCAGGTGGCTAACAGCCCATATAAAAAGAATACAACACATGAACACCATTAAAATCATAACTCTGAAATTACAAATGCACAATAAAATATTATAAAACCATCACAACGAAATCAGAAAACAGATAAAACGCTTATACCCCCAAAACTTGTACAAATAAATATGTCTTTAACTGGTGCCTGAATGACAACAGCATGAGGACAGCTGAATATCTATTGGAAGGGAATTCCACAGTCGGGGTGCTAGCACTAAGAAGGCTCTGCCCCATGTGGTAGTCCCATGGGCCTCATTCCTCAAGGGTTTCACAAGCAAAGCATTCCTGGCCAATATTTAATCCTGGGTTGGTCAGTACTGAAGAAGGTGGCTAGACATTTGCACAGCATTAGCAGTCTGTGTTGGGTACTGTCAAGGGTAACGGCCTGCTTTCCGCCATAAGATCGGGACAGGCTGTCACATCGGATGTAACCACCTGGAATTGTTTGTAATCTAGAGGCTCCTCGGCCCTTTGCCCAAGGCCAGACGCAGCCCCTGCTACCTAGAAAGTGCCAACAGCTGGAGGTGGTGGGGAGTTCCAGCCTCTCAGAGGCCAGGGTGGTCCACCCAGGGACTGAGCCAGTGACTGGCTGAGGCAAAATCTGCCCTGGGTTGCCAGGGCTGGGCTTTAAAAGTGGGCTGAGGCTGAGACATGGGGTCTCCCTTCATCCTGGTGGTTCTGGACCTGCAGACGGCTGGTTTCTATCTAGGGAGATCCATACTTAGGTATGTAAGGATAGGCCAGGTAGATTTATTATTTTGCTTGGGTGTGCATTCATGAAGCTCTCTGTTCATAGTTAAGTGATTTAGCTTTCTACCCTCTGTGTAACCTGCTATTTCCATTCTTCCCTTTCCCTCTACCCTTTTATTTTGATCTTAATAAACCTTTATCCAACCTTTAGTTGGTGTGATCTCTGCATAAACTCAGTGCTAATTCCAGTGCCCCTTGGCTTACGAGGGTGGCTACTGGGTATTTTGGGGGCTGAAAGGCCGGGTTTGGCCAGTCCTGTTTTTGTGAAGGGGGTCCCAGGATCGGGTCCTGGGCGGCCCTCCCTCGCAGGGAGGTTTGGGGCCGGTTCCAGCGGCAGGAATCCTCCTTCCTTCCCCTCCTTCCTTTCTTGACAGGTACTCTGAGGCCTACATTGGGAACTTCATGGGTGGAGGCTGGGACTTACTCTGGCAATCTACCTTAAACTGTGTATTCAGGCCAAAAGGGAAAAAGTGGTACAAGCTTGTCCTCTGTGACCACCAAGTAATGGGAGGCCTCTGGATCTGGCTTGGGATGCTGTCATGTTGGGGGGGGGGGTGTTTGCCAACAGCCCCTGGAACTGATGGGAAAATGCTTCCAAAAATTGTGGAGCCCGTTCTGTTTGGGTTTTGTTGCATGCGGTACAATCTCCCCCATCTCCACACCAATAGCTTTTACACCCGTTGCTTATTTTTTGTGTATTTCAGTTCACGGGGATGATGTCATTGGATGTGGCTGACAGCAGTGGTGTGTATGCTGCTTTCTTAGTTTACTTAGACCTCTTAGAAGGTAAGTTTGTGGAGTTACTTTCAAGGGCAGACAGTGAAATAAAAAAGAGAACCCAACTGTTAAGGGATATGTTCTGGTTTAAAACAACGGCCAAGGATGCCTTTCCAGTCCTATGAGAAATCATTGGCCTCATGTAGGCATGACTTGAGCCAATGCGCAGTGATGGATTGGGATTCCACACACTCACCCTGTCTCTAGACCCACCAGACCAAGCAAAGGGCTGGATGCCCCCGATCTCATCTGATCTCATAAGCTAAGCAGGGTCAGCCCTGGTTAGTACTTGGATGGGAGACTGCCTGCGAATCAGGCTTCCTGCATGGAGCAGCGGGTTGGACTCGATGGTCTTGTAGGCCCCTTCCAACCCTATGATTCTATAATTCTGTGTGTTAGATGTTGCAAGGCCCAGATATTGCCTTATACAACATGCGCCAACATGCATCTATGTGATTAGGAGTAGTGCTGTGCTGAAAATTTCTCCCACTTTTTTTTGACCATTCTCATTCATTTTGATAGAGAAGGAATTGCTCTTGAAAAGAAATTCAAAGGAGGAGAAATTTTGGACAAAATTCTCATGGGTTGGGGTTGGGGTTCTTGTACTTACCTTACTTGTGAGGTGGCTGAAGAGTGTGCATGAGTGTCCTGCAATCTCTGTGGCAGCCTGTAGCCTCCTCAGCTTCCCACACTTCAGCTAAAGCCATCATGAGGGAGACATCATGAGGCAATTCCTCCCATGGGGCTTTTTCAGCTCAGAAAGCACAGATGGCCTGGGAGGCTGCAGAGCAATGGAAAGATGTGTAAAAGAGAGAGAAAACACACCACACCCTCCACCACCTTGCAGTGATTAGGTAAGCTCAAAAATACCACCAAAAGACATTCAAAACTCTGCCTCAGAAAAGTGGAAGCTTCAACACGGTTGATGCTGTTGCCGCCTATAGAAGCAGTGCAATAAATAAAAAACCCTTAGGAAAGAGAAAGATCCCCTCCCAGTGGTGAGCCCTACCTGTGTGAAACCATTGGAGACTTTCTACTCCCCTAGGACAAATTTGGTGAAATGTCCCCCCAGTTTCTCTGCCCACAAATAGGCTGAAGAATTTTGAGAGGCCATTTGTGCACAGCTCTAATTAGGACCGTATCTGCTTAGGATTGGTATTGTGTTTCTCAGAACATATACCAGTTACTTCACACTGATACTCCTTCTTGCAGGCTGCTCGAGAGAATATATTAATTAGGTGGCTGACAGCCACCAGGACCATCCTCTGCTCTCTCGCCCTTCCAAGCTTAATATCAAACATGACTAACACTAAGATGCACCATCCGCACGCACATCTGCAACTAGTGAGGTGTAGAGAATAGAGCGTTAGTGTTGGACCAGGGGCACCTGCTTCACGTCCCTACTTAGTCATGAAGCTGAGTAACTCACTATCTCTCAGGCTAACCTGTTTGAGAAGGTGGTTGTGAGATTAAAAGCAGGTACCACCATGTACCACTGGAGAAAGAGAACGATGCAAAAAGTTCAAGTAAAATGATCAAGGGGCTGGAGTATCTCCCCTATGAGAGAAAGTTACAACAGCTGGGATTGTTTAGCTTGGAAAAAAGGAGGGTAAGGGGAGACATGATAGAGATGTACAAAATTATGCATGGTGTGGATATTGTGGATAAGGAGACATTTTTCTCCCTCTCTCAAAATACTAGAACCTGGGGTCATCCTATGAAGCTGATTGGTGGGAGATTCAGGACAGATAAAAGGAAGGACTTCTTCACACAGCACATAGTCAAACTATGGAACTCACTACCACAGGATGTTGTGATGGCCACCAATTTGGATGGCTTTAAAAGGGGGTTGGACAAATTCCTGTAGGAAAAGGCTATCAGCGGCTACTAGTCTTGATGGCTATGCGTAACCTCCAGTACCAGAGGCAGCGAGCCTATGTACACCAATTGCTAGGGAACATGGGTGAGAGGGTGCTGTTCCACTCATGTCCTGCTTGTGGGTTCCCGGTCAACAGCTGGCTGGCCACTGTGTGAACAGAATGCTGGACTAGATGGACTCTTGGTTTGATCCAGCATGGCTATTCTTATGTTCTTAAATGCAGTGAATACATAAATATCCTCAAGTCAGGTAACAAACACAATAATAATTGAATATGTGACTGTTACCTAGAACAGCCTTCCCCGACCTGGTGCCCTCCAAATGTTTTGGACTACAACTCCCAGGGTTTCTGATCATTGACCATGCTGGCTGGGGCTGGTGGGAGCTGAAGTCCACAAGGCCGGGGGGGGGGGGCACATGAGGCAGTATCCAGTGGTGACCACCAGGGAGCTGCCAGCCCCACCAATTCCATTGTACAAACAGCACCCACCGCTTGCGCGATGGAGATTTCGCACTTCCAGGAGCAAGCAGAAATGCTCGTTTCTAGAACAAGGCAGGCCAGAGGAGCTCACGTAAGGCAGCTCCGCCAACCTGTCTGGTTCCAGAAATGAGCATTTCTGCTTGTTTCATGGCATGCCCCCAGGACCACTAAATCTCCATTGCGCAAACGGTGCACTCTGCTTGCGCAATTGAATTGGGGGTGGGGCGCTGGCCACTCATGGAATGGAAGTGGCAGTGGGCAGCATTGGACACTGTCCCAGGTTAGGGAAGTCTGACCTAGAACACTGTGAAGGCATGGAGATCCTTAAATGGATCCTAAAAAGGATATTGTGGAGTTGGGAAAAGTACAGAAAAGGACAACTAAAATGGTCACGGGGTTGGAGCGTCTCCCCTATGAGAGAAGGTTACAACAGCTGGGATTGTTTAGCTTGGAGTAAAAGAGGGTAAGGGAAGACAGGTTAGAGGTGTACAAAATTATGCCTGGTATGGAGAATGTGGATAGGGAGACATTTTTCCCCCTGTCACATAATAGTAGAACCCGGGATCATCCTATGAACAGGACAGATAAAAGGAAGGACTTCTTCACATAGCGCATAATCAAACTATGGAATTCACTACCTCAAGATGTAGTGGTGGCCACCAATTTGGATGGCTTTAAAAGGGGGTTGGACAAATTCCTGGAGGAGAAGGCTATCAATGGCTGCTAGTCCTTATGCCTATGCGCTACCTCCAGTATCAGAGGCAGTATGCCTGTGTACGCCAGTTGCTGGGGCGGGAGGGTGCCATTGCACTCGTGTCCTGCTTGTGGGTTTCCAGTCGACAGCTGGTCAGCCACTGTGTGAACAGAATGCTGGACTAGATGGAGCCTTGGTCTGATCCAGCAGGGCTCTTCTTATGTTCTTATCTTCTTACGTACTTTTCAGTTAGAAACTGGCACGAGGTATCCTACATTGGGCTAGCGGAATTCCAGCTTGTGAGTCTATGTGGGCGAGAGAGAGAAGCTGGGGATTTACAAGTGGTGCTGCCAACCCCGGCCCACGTGTCATTCAGCCATGAGAGGTGAGCAAGCATCCGCAAGGGGTTTGGCTTTGAGTGTGTAGCCAAACAAAATGGAAGATGGCAATGCTCCAGGCTGTTGGTATGTTACAATTTTGCTTAGCATTGCCTGGTGAAACTCCATGGCAGCCTTCCTCAGCCAGGCGCCCTCCAGATGTGTTGGACTACAGTTCCCACCATCCAGCCACCGCTGCTGGCTGGGGGATGGTGCTGATTTTTGAACCCAGTACCAGTTTCTGTTTGTGTGCGATGTCATTGAAGACTTACAGAATACACACACTGCTGGAAACTGTCTTTGTACAGCCTAGATCTCCTCGGTTGGTTTCCACTCTGTGTTGGGTTTCATCAGTGACATGGGAAAGAATACAAAATCCTGACTCCTTAAGTATGGGTGGAAACATGTTTTTATTATTTGGGGGTACTATAGAACGAACACATCTTCTACTCCTTCATTAAGCTTTTCGTTCAGATAGTTTTTCCATAAATCTGTGCTGTGGTGACGCTGTTTGCTCTGTCTTTGGCATCTGAGTAAAAGAGACCCATTCTTGGGATGGCAAGGGGTGAATGAATTACATTGATTGAAAGTCCGCTTGTTGACCATCTTTTCCAATAGGGCAAATAACCAACGCGTGATTTCTCTCAAGCCTGCTCTTTCTATGTTTGGTTCCTCACTGCCAGAGGACCCCACCAAAGGCCTTCTTGTGCCCAGTCCTCCCGTGTGGCTGCAGTAGGACTTCTACATTACGAGCTGTGTGCAGCATCATATATACGAATAGTAAACTCTTTCTGTGAATGTGGATCCTTGCGTAGCCAAAAAGGTGCCATCTGTGCACAAGAGGGAGGCATTGGCAGGCTTGGGAGAACCTCGAGGTTTGCAGAAGTATGAAAAAACACAGGACAAACCCCTCACAATCAATGGGGACTAAGCATGCTCAGAGGGCACAGAATGCTAGCTGGCTGTTGTGAGGTCATGGGGAACAGGAAAACTGTGGGGAAGTGGAGAACAGAGTATTCTGGAAAAGGGCATGGGCTGCTGAGTGGAGTCCTGAACAGGAGCACTCCACACTGCAACATGGTGTATTGTATTATTCCCTAAAGTAGAATTCAGCATCTTGCCTGGGATTTGGATTCATGCAAACCTGCAGGCCCATCAGAAAAATACTGTGGTATAAATCTCCCTTAGTGAGAGCTAGGCCATAGTCGGCAGCAGAGGAAGGACTTCTTCACACAGCGCATGGTTAAACAATGGAACTCGCTACCACAGGATGTAGTGATGGCCACCAGTTTGGATGGCTTTAAAAGGGGGTTGGACAAATTCCTGGAGGAGAACACTATCAATGGCTACTAGTCCTGATAGCTCCATACTACCTCCAGTACCAGAGGCAGTGAGCCTATGTACACCTATTGCCGGGGAACATGGCTGGGAGGGTGGTATTGCACTTGTGTCCTGCTTGTGGGTTGCTGGTCGACAGCTGGTTGGCCACTGTGTGAACAGAATGCTGGACTAGATGGACCCCTGGTCTGATCCAGCATCAGGGCTCTTCTTAAGTTCTTAGGTTTGTAATTCCTATGTTTGTGGAGTCATTCCCTATCCCACCCCCAGCATATTGCCAGAATTGTTGCAGACTAGGGCAGATGCCATACATATAGTCATACCTTCCTGATCTGCACAATTTCTCCTCCTCTTTGTTTTTACTTTTTTTTTGAAGGAAGGATAGTGTGAATTGGACCTGTAACATGATACCTCATATGTGCAGGAGAGAAGCACATACTTACCTTGCTACCAAGCATTTAGGATTCCCCATCCGGTGAATATGGTGACCAGCCTACTCTCTCTGTTGGACCAGTTCACATATTATGTTTGTCCATGTCAGTATGTGTCCAAATTTGTGTTGGATAGATCACATGGACAAAAGGATCATTTGCACAATACCTAAAAAAATTGTATACCCCTGCTCAGTTTAAATGCTTTGCACTGCACTTGCAGTTTTGATCTCTTTCCCACTCTCCTCACCCAGGTAAAATTTGCAGTTCTCAGGGACAGAATAAGTCCTTTGCAAAAGTGCTGTGATAGTGAAACAAGCCCTTATCATGGGCTATGTGCAGCCTTCCCCAAACTGGTGTCCTCCAGATGTGTTGGACTACAACCCCCATCATCGTGGATGGCTGGGGATAATGAGAGTTGTAGTCCCACACATCTGGAGGGTTCATGGTTGGGGAAGGCTGAGCGCAAGAAAACAGGTATGACTCAGCGGGCAGTCAGTCATTGGGGGGAAAAACAACAGTAAGACAAGAATGATTTGGCATTCTGAAAGCATCCACAGGAAGGCTTTTCTATAAACATCCCCAAGGCTAGATGTTTTCAAGACAGATCTGCAAATGGGAGATTTTGCTCTAGTGTTCCTCAGCTCAGCCTGAGTCCTCGGCTTCTGTGTTGAAACATGGAACAAAGGTTCATAATTGCTGTAAGTCACCTTCTTGAATGAATAACACATGTCTAGCTTCAAATACTTTTTTGAGCAGAGTGGAAATAAAAGTTGCAATAACACTGACATCTTGTTTTGGCCGTGTCTATATCATATTAGCTCATCTCCGGCTGCCCAGTAGGCATTAGCAAGAAGCTTTGAAATACTCATAGTACTAAACTGGGCTTTTTAAACAAACATTGGCATTGGCCCTTAACAAATGTAGTCTTTGACCTTTCTTACGTGAGTGCTTTTCACTTTTCATGTAGAGAGGAAGATATTCTGGAATAGATATTCTTGTATGAGCATCCAGTTTAAGCCCTTAGGGCTGAAATATACTATGCGCATGTATTAGGGAGTAAATCCCATTGAATTCATGAGTGGACATGTATAGGGGTGCACAGTAAATGCATGATAATCATAGTAATACGAGGCCTTCTTTTAAGTTAGGATTGTGCTAGTCACTGTAGACTTGCAATGGTGCCATCAAGGCAGCGCTTTGGGGTGGAAGCCCAGAGCCCCATTCAGCAGAAAGAGCAGGAGGTCCCCCAAACACAGCAGGGCTGACTTGCTACATTTCAAAATAAGCAAAGTAACACATGTTATCATCTAAAGACACCCCCCGCCCCAGTAAGACCATTACATCCACAGTATAAAGCAGGAGGACGCAACTTGGTGCCCAAGGGGACCAACGTGGCCCATGCACTTTCCTTGGAGCCCACAAAGACACCCTCACTTCCAGCGAGGATTGCTCCAAAGTGAAGTGGGCACCTCTAGCTGCTGCCATCTTATTTCTTTATTTCTTTATTTCATTTTTATACTGCCCAGTAGTCGAAGCTCTCTGGGCTGTTCACAAAATTAAAACCACAGAAATACAACGGAGAGTACAATATAAAATACAATAGATTAAAATACAGAATAAAAATACAACCAGAGTAAAACTAGCAGCAGTGCAGATATTTAAAACGCAATAGCAGATTTAAGAGAGCGGAGCTAAAAAAAACTGGAATGCTGACATGCTAATAATGCCTGGGAAACCTCAGTTTCCCATGAATGCCTCTGGGCAAGTTACTTGTCCATTGTGACTAGTCATGCCCACCCATGGCAGCCGTTTTATGGTTGTGCCCACCACAGTGTCTCAAATTTCCAAATGTGCCCACGGACCCAAAGGGTCGCCTACCCTTGATCGAAATTTAGCTAACAGCAGCGCTGTATACTTGTGAGCTGGTTGGGGCTGATCTTTAGAAGTTCGAAGGAATAAATGTTGGGAAGTGTGGGCCGCGTGGAGAGAGTCCCTGTCTCCATATGCCACTCTCCTACTAGTATTTGGCCCCCACGGTGCTTTTGAAGTAGAAAATCTTCTTGGCCAGTGTGCATTATTCTATCAACTTGGCGCATGGCCTATCAATATCCTAATTCATGGCAAATGTGCTATACAATGCCTTCAGTGTAACTACAGATAAAGAGATTCACAGTCAGATTCCCTTTCTCTGTTCCTTTCACAAATAACTTCTGCAGAAGTAGAGCTTATCAGGAATTCTGTATGTTGGCCCCAACATTGATGCCTTGAGGCGCTGGAAGTGCCGACTTCCTTAATTCCAGAGATGAGTTCCTTCATAGGGTGTTCTCTAAATCATATCCAGCACAGAGGAAATACGTGGCAACCAACTGGCACACTTGTTTTTCGGATGAAATAGTAGTCCATCGTTGGCACCAACTCCTTGCATCTTTGAGTTGGTCTCAGTTCAGAAAATCAACTGTCTTCCTGGCCCCTGTTTGCTACCTATTGATTCTTTCCCTTGCTCTTTGCTCTACAGATTTACTGCAGCTACACTGGATTGCAGAAGGAGTTGAGTTGCCAGATGTAGTATTCATGACTATGTGGAGGCAGGTGGCTTATGTGGCTGGCAATTAGTATCCCGTCCACCCCAAAGCGGTTGGTGGAAAAGCGGGGAAGCTAAAATGCAGGGGAGTCTGAGCTGCCTTCTGACTTCTTGGCAGCCCCGGAAATAACAGCTGTGTGTGGAGCTGGCAGAGGAGGAAGAGGAGGAGGAGGGAGAGCTCCATCTAAAGGCTCTGCCGGCTAATGGTTGTATCCAGTGTCTGTCTAACTTAAGTCCCATTCATTTCAGTAGGTCTACTCTAAGTAGTACTAACATTGGATACAGCCCTGTGGCTACAAGCTCCGAGGAAACAAGGTGAAGTGACCTCTGGTCCCTTCCACGTGAGCCATTTTCCCTTGTTGCCTTTACGGGTCTGGTAAGATAAGAGAGGACTCAAAATTCTCTCTCACTCTTTGCTTTGTCATCATATGGGGGATGACCAGAAAGAACAATGCAGACCTCCGGTGGTCCGTGAACTCCCATTTTGTTATTGATTAGAATCTTGCCTGCCACTTGGATTCCTCTTGAACTGTATAGCTTTTCTTTCTTTCTTTCTTTCTTTCTTTCTTTCTTTCTTTCTTTCTTTCTTTCTTTCCTCTCTAGAATTTAACATAAACAGCTCTTACAGTTCCTCGAGGCTTAGAGAAGAGACTGAGATTATATTTTTCTCCCTGTTAACCCTGATTTGGCACACCCTTGGTTGACCCTGGCATACCGTCTGCTGCCCTTTGCTTTAACACTGTGCAGCTGCCTGTGCTATCTGGTAGACCCCATGTCGAATGCATCAATTATGGTAATCATAGCATAGGAGTGAAATGGCAGGGATTTTATTGAAAGGACAATTTTAGCTGCTTTCTGTCACCCTTTTGAATCATTCTGCATTCAGCAAGGCATGATCTCTCTAGCTATGTGGAGTATTGATGGTAACATGGGAAGGTGATAGTGGACAGAAGGGTAACAAGTAGAGGAAACCTACAAATAGTCCATGAGACTTTTATCTGTTTTACAATGTAGTACGTGAGCCACAAGGGTTTTTCATCTGGGAAAAACCAAGACTGAATTTAAAATATTTTAATTCTACAGAGACAACCATTTTGTAATGTAGCTCTATTCTTTTTGTTACTGTATGATCCCAGCACTGGCACCAGTTTATTTGACTATTATTCTCACTTTTCTGGAATGGTTTATTTGATGGTCCTGCCTGATAGTTTGTTTTGCATAATTTTTAGGGAAAGGATTGGCTGTTTATTTTATTAGTGGATTCAGTTTTGTATACATTTTTTAAAAAATGAATTTTTTGCTGGGTTCATATACTAATACGGCTAGAGTGTTGGACTGGGAGACGGGAGATCTGGGTTTTAGTCCCCACTTGGCCATAGAAGCTCACTGGGTAGCTTTGGGTCAGTCACAGACTCTCAGCTCAGCCTACCTCACAGGGTGGTTGTTGTGAGGCTAAACTGGAGAGGAGGAGGATTATGTATGCCGCCTTGGATTCCTCAAAGAGGAAAAAAGGCGGGATATAAATGTAATTAATAATAATAATAATGAGGGTCTATACTACATCCTTATGAACAGTTGATTCAATATAACTTTAATATTTTAAATTCACTCTTGTCAGTTTCCCCCTGGTAGAGGGCCTTTGCTGCTCAAAATTGACTGGAACACTCTTATCGTATGGTTGCATGGAATATAGGCTCTCATGCTGGTTGCCAACATTCGTTTTGCCTGTGAGTTGGTTCCACCCTCTTTGTGATGGATAATGAGGGCCTAGACTGCTGGATAGCTGTGCTGTTAGGTAGCTCCCATTAATTTTAGATGGGAGAGGACTTGCAGGTCTGTAATTGGACTGGAAGTACCCTGTTTAAACTACCACTGTGCTTGGATCTAGTGATAAAACGTACAAAAACATTTTGCTTCTTTATACAATGCCTGAAGCACACATTTTGTACAGTGGTAGGGTGGGAACTGCAAAGCTGCTTAAAGGGATATAGGTCTTCTGGATCACTGCCTCATCCTCTGTCACATTCCATTTGACTTCCTTTGATTCCCAACTTATGTCCCCCACCCCACCCCCAGATTCTTTTAACCTTCTGCCAATAGGTGAGGTTAAAAGTACCTCAACAGTGGCTGAAAAATAATAAAAGGTCTATGTAAATCTTCCACAAGACTGTGTTCCAGGTGTTCCTCAACCATGATGAGGTTTGGATTGCCATGTGGTCTTCCAGGGCCCCCCCCCCCCCCCCACACACACACACTAAATCTAGTGAAAATGTGACTGGGGTGTTCCTGCCCCTTCCCAGTGAGAATACCCCTTCTGTAAGGTCTTTCTCACCCCAAGCAGGAAACACCTTCCCCACACACAGTCACGCTGCCACCAGGACCTTTGAGGCTCAGGTCCAACCCACACTCAGCCCTCTATCTGTGAGGACACACTTGTTTATTATATGACCTGTATTGTTTCCTTTATTACCTTCCCCTTATGTAGCCAAGAGCAAAAGGTGTAGGATTTGGTTAAAGAAATAAATTTTATTAATTACAGAAAATAAGTTGTTGAACAGTAAATAAGCAGCTCTTTTCTCATGTACCATACACCAGATCACACTCTCAAATCAAAAACTGCACAATCAACACAGACCTCTCTCTCGCAGTTCTAAAATATTAACACATCACTTCCCTGTCTCTGATCTCTGTCTCTGTTCTAAACACTATCTGACTCACACGAGCACAGCACCCAGCTTATGTAGCACACACACTTCACACCCCCGCTCACTCACTCAGCCAGTCTCACACATGCAAGTCTTCCTTTCACTCATCCCATTCTTACCCTAGAGATACTCAGCATAACATAAGACCTATAACAGGCATACACTTCTACAGTGACAGGTTCACTATTCATTCATTCATTCATTCATTCATTTCATTTCTATACCGCCCAATAGCTGAAGCTGTCTGGGCAGTCCACAGAAATTAAAACCAAAAAGCATACAGTAAAACAATATAAAATATAAAAGCATTAAAACCACAAGATAACAATACAACCAGAATAAAAGTGATGCTTTCATTTTTACAGCATTTGGGGTCAATTGCAAGGTCAGCCCCGTGCAGCCTGTGGACGCATTTTGCTGGGACTCCTGCCTCCGCTGCCCCTGCAGAATTTGCCATAGCAACAAAATAGTGGTGATTTTGCAAGAAAACAAGGTGCGCAGAGACCGCACGTCTTGCTTGCAAGCACAATTGTGCTCCTGGAAATCTCCCAGGAGCGCAGTTCTGCTTGCAAACGAAATTGCTGCTTGCCCCTTTTTTTGCCACCACTGCTGCAGCGGCAATTTCAGTAGGGATGGGGTGCTGCCTCCAGTAGGTTTGGGGGCAATGCACCTTCAACCCCCATAAGTTGCCCACCCCTGTTCTATTGGAATGACTGAGGAAAAACTAAAAACAATGCACAAAAGGTTCTAAGTGGTCAACGAGACCCTGCAAACTGTAGTTTATTTTTTTAGTTGCACTTCGTATCTACAGATGCTTAGACAAGAACCTGTTCTTTCCAGTCCTTGCGAGAAAGTATAGAAGGTAAAAAACAATATTTTGTCTATTTTTATAATAGACAATTCATTTTTTTCCCTTAATATCACTATAAATGGGATTAGGGGTTAATAACCCACAGGTTTACAAAACTCCTTTACAAACCTGGATTTTTAAAAAAAATTTCCCTTGTGACCCAGCAAAAGTGGTGTGTCCCCCCCATCATAGTTATTTGCATTCATGTTGAGCGAAACTTACTAAATCTGCTTCTGAGGTCATTTTGATTCCAACTGCAAGTCTCTCCTACAGTGCTTCATGCCACAACAGTTGATTAACAATTAGATCCATTCAGTGGAAGATGGCCAACTAGTCAGTCTATGCCATCCAAACCTGCAAATCCAAACTATGGCATAGAATTCTGGCTCTGTTGTATTTCCAAAATATTGTATGGGTATGATGATGACATATCAAAGGGGGAGGAAGGAGGTGTTCCAGCAGCTCACAATCTAGGCAAGACTGTGGCTGAAAAACTAACAATACGCTTACAGTGTTCTTGACAAACTTTTACTGGGATGGGGAACCCCTTTCAGTCCAAGGGCCAAATTCCATTTTGGAGAAGGTCTCAGGGGCCAATTTCCAATGGTGGGCAGAGCCAAGGCAAAAGCAGCAGGGCCAACTATATCGAGAAATACCAGCATATTGTAGCTTGAAGCTTTTGCTGCCAGTAACTGAGCCTTAGGAGGGGCATTTCAGTCTTTTAAGATGGGGGAAAAACTTCACAAATGCCAGGAAACCACCAAATGATGTCTGATGGTGTTTTTCTTTCAGGTTGAGGGAGATCATGAAGAGAGCGTGCGCCGTGCAGGACAAATCTGATTCCCCACTGTCCATCACGCTGGCTATAGTAGAATCAGACTCCACAATAGTCTACTATAAACTGACGGATGGTTTTGTAACGCCAGACCCCCCTGACGAGACCGAAGGCATGGACAATAAACAGTGGAGGAAGAAAAGAAAGAGGTTTATGAGATGATGGGAAGGTGGACAATTGTGTTCAGATCTAAACCAGTCTGGAATTAAAAGGGTCAACTGGGAGTTGGAACATCTGTTTTGAAAATCCTCACGAAGTTTCGAGAACTGGCAGGATATGGAAAGTGCATATCTTGTAACAAAACGGGGACATCAAAGATATAACGGACCAATTCAAGAATCTGTCCTCTCCTCATCAATTAGTTCAAGCTTGTAGACTGTTTTAAGAAGCGAACTTTTGGAACAAAAGGAAATTTTACCCCTTGTTCCTGACTCGGTAATTGTCCCATAGGTACCTAAGAGTTCGTAATTTTATAAAGTGTCGGCTCTTTCTAGTGAATTCCGTTGTGCGTGTTGCAATAAAGTATTCACAGCACCCGCTATATTAAATTGCTTGATTGCATGCCCCTGGCGGAGTACAGTAACGTTCAGCAAAGTTTGCTATAGTTCATGCTCATGCAACTTGACAGAACCCCCACCCACCCTTTTGGTTCAGATGTGCTGCAGCTGGGAAAAGATGACTTCACTCATGATCACCGTTGCTACTGCCAAAACTCCAAAAGGCATGGTCTAGTCCAGTAGACTCGAGGAGGAACTTAAACAATAGTAATAATAAATACTGTTTATGTAGCACATTTTAAGCATTCGAAGCTCGTCACAGCCATTATCTCACCGTTTCTTACGACAACCCTGTAAATAGGCCCATAATGCTATCCCCATATGCCCTCGAGGACTGAATGGCAGTGGCTCGCTTAAGGTCATTTCCTAAGTTAGTGGCCCTGTTCGCATGATTTCCCTCCCCTCAGCAGCATTTTCCTCACGGGAACCCTTAATTTAGTAGTGACTGAAGTAGTTCAGAAACCCGAAGGAATGCCACTCCCTGTGCCAGCCTACCCGTGCCCTTACATCTATCTATGGGGGAGGCTCATCTCATTGTCCCACTACCAGAAGATGAATGGTGATACAAGAAGGGGCTTCTCCATGGTGACACCCCGACTTTAGAATGCCCTCCCCCAAGAGGTATGCTTGGCGCCATCTTTATTACCATTTTGGCACCAGGCTAAGACCTGTTTGTTTTCCTGGGCATTTATGAATGGATAGCTCTGCTGCTATTACTTGGTTTTACTGCAGTTTAATTTTTTTTTTTTTTTACTGCATTGGTTGTTTTCTAATATTGTTGTTACCTGCCATGGGATTTTTTTTTAAGAAAGGAGGAATATAAATAGAATACTTAAATAATAAATAGATTCCCAGCTCCAAAAATAGTCTCTCACAAACGTTTGTTACATATTTGAATAGATGCCAGTAGGATGTGTTGCCAATCCTTAAAATAATCATCTGCGTTGCCCTTGGTCCTCAGCTAGATTTTAACATGCCATGGTTTGACCTGAGTGATGGCTAGCAGGCCACCAGCATTGCTTGTGCTCATGAATCAAGACACAAAGGGATCTTTAACCCTCTGTTTTCTTGCATGAACAGTAGCGGAGGCTGTGGTAGAGGCCTTCCCTTACTATACAGGTCACCCACTCACTTCAAGACAAAGGCAAATGCAGTGGTGTAGTGGTAAATTTTGAAATGTAGGCGTTCATCGTGACAGTCCCTATAGCCACACCCCCAAGGAGAGTCCCAAAATTGCAGGCAGCTTGTGTTGATCCATAGCAACAAACTAGTCCTAGCCTTTTTCCTAGCTCCACTAGGAGCAGGTTCTTGGTAAAGCTAATGGGTCTTAATTGCCCATTCAAGGCCAAGCTACCCCAAAATACTTTGCACTTCAACAGGGAACAAGCTATTGTTGCTGGGAAAATTCATACACACACATACCAGCTGCTGTGCAAATTCCAGCTCAGCTCAGAGGGAACAGGGAAGTCTGAGAAGGGTGCCAGATGATGTTGGCATCTCTGCGAATCATACAGTGCCGACGCTGCATCCCTGTGAGTCCTGGCTCCACCACACCACTGGACAAACATCTCTAACATCCCTCTTGCCCCTCAGGAGTAGCAAACAGTTTCCCTTTTTTGACTTTGTCTTCCCAAAACTGTATGTATGAGGTGCATAAGGGGCAAAAAACAGCCTTTGTTGCCGTTCGCACCATGGTGAGTGGCTTCTCTAAAGAACCTTTTGTCTGTGTCTCCATTTGCTTGGGGGGAAGTGTTAAGGTGCCTAATAATATAAGAGAATGTGTCCTTACCATATCCCTGTCCTAAATTTCTGTCATAATGTGCTCTCTGTTCACTGTGTTTTCTCTGGGTGAGATCATTATTTTTAATGACTCTGCCAACTCAAAGAGTTATATTCCTGGATTACTCAGGCCTGGGGTCGAGGACCAGATTTTTCCAAATCTTGCAGCAGGCATGTCAGTCCATTTCTAAATTAACATCCTGGATGATAAGCCGGTAGGGAGAGTCAGCTGCACCCACGTCTTCTGAGAATTCTCCATTTTACCATCTGATGATGGCAGTTCTTGCTTTTTAAATGTACCTCGGTGTTTCTTGCTGTTCTTTTGCAAGTTCTGTCTCAGAAGCAGACTGTGCAACGTGCGTGCGTGTGTTTTATAATCCATTCAAAATCCTCATGTGGTCAAGGACCACACAGGCATATTTTAAAGCACAAAGACCACTAATGAGTTCAGAAGCAGGAGGTGACCCAAAGGAAGACTTTGAGTTAAGGGACTGGAATACACAATTTTCTCAGCTGTATGAATTCAAGCTTCATGCCTGGCTAGACTTCAACAAGATCAAGGGTAGGCAAGTTGCAGTAGCTACAAGCAGCAAATCATTTTGTGCTTCTCTCCCTGGGTCGTTTAAGAACCTTGAGAATCCAATATTTTTAGGGTGGTTTTTTTTTTCAACTTCATAGTTGCAGGGAGATATTCAAATATATAGTGGAAAACCTGTGCGAGATGATCTCTGGAGCCAAACATGTTGTTACCACTTGCTGGAAACACTTGATCTTGCTTTTATAGGAGATACCATGAATGCAATTTTCAAAATTGTTATCAGTGGAGACTTTGGACATCCTAAACCCTGCAAGGGCATGGTGAAAATGGTGACATCTTGCCACATTCTGAGCCATTTCAGCCTTCGATTTAAGTGCTTTTGTTATACTATCTAGAGCTTCTTCAAGATCACATAGGCCACAGTCCGATACCCACTTTCCTGGGAGTAAACCCCATTGAACTCAGTGGGACTTACTTCTCAGCAGAGATGTGTAGGATTGTGCTGTTAATGTGGATTCCCTGCTGAACGTGTTTTATACCACTAGTCTTCAACTGGTGTTTCATGACTCACTTGGGTGCACCCTTGCCTAAAGTTGCTCACACTGGCTGTGCCACCACCTTTTCTTCTCTCTCCCCTTTTGGTTTAGTGTGGTTTTCTTTAAGAGAATGAAGGAAAGAGGAAGCAGGAATAAGGGTGAAGCTAGAAAGAGGGAGAATCAAGGGAAGATGTTCACTAAAAAAAAAAATTACAGTGGGTGTCATGTGGCAAGATGGGTCCTCAGTCTGAAAAGGACTGTGGTGGGCTGCCTTTAGTTTTGTATGGTCAGAGTTCCCCAGATGGCCACACCTCTTTCCTTTGACTGCCAATTGGTGGCTTCCTGGCTTTTGTGCGGTTTCCCCCCATTCGAAAACATCAAACTGCCTCTCCTAAGGCAGTGAGAGCTTGAAGCTAAAATATGCTGGTATTTTTGGCACCACCCCTTTTGCTTTTGGGCCCGCCCACCACTGGAATGAGGGCCCCAAGAAGTTCTCCAAAACTGAATCCAGCCCATGGGGTGAAAAAGGTTCCCCAGTCCTACTCTAAGGTAAAATCCATTTACAAAAGTCAGAATATTGCCCACTATATAGGATTTAACCATTCAAATTAGTCAACATATAACTCAGTGATAAAGAGTTCTTAGAGCTGTGCACAAACGGCCTCTCAAAATTCTTCAGCCTATTTGTGGGCAGAGAAATTGAGGGGACAATTTCACCAAATTTCTCCTGTTGCTTGTTGCTTATTCAGTCAGTCGCTTCCAACTCTTCGTGACTTCATGGACCAGCCCACGCCAGAGCTTCCTGCCGGCTGTCGCCACCCCCAGCTCTCCCAAGGTCAAGTCCGTCACCTCCAGAATATCATCCATAATTTCTCATAATAATTTATCATAATTTCCTAGGGGAGGAGAAATTCTCCAACAGTTTCTCACAGATAGGGCTCACCACTGGGAGGGGTTGTAGCACAGGTTCTATCTTTTTTCCTCAGGGTTTGTGGTTTACTGCACTGCTTCTGTAGGTGTCAGCAGCATTGGTTGAGGCTTCCACTTTTCTGAGGCAGAATTTTGAATTTCCTTTGGTGGTATTTTTGAGCTTTCCTATTCACTGTGAGGTGGCCAAGGGTGCTGAGTGTGTTTTCTCTCTCTATTGCACATCTTTCCATTGCTCTGCAGCCTCCCAGACCACCTGCACTTCTGCAGTTTTCCAGTTTCTGAACTGGAAAAGCCCCATGGGAGGAATTGCCTCATGATGTCTTCCTCATGATGGCTTTAACTGAAGTGCAGGAAGCTGAGGAGGCTACAGGCTGCCACAGAGATTATTGTATGATGACAGACAGGACACTCATGCACACTCCTCAGCCACCTCATAAGTAAGGTAAGCCCAAGAACCCCAAACCCAACCCATGAGAATGTCTGAAATTTCTCCTCCTTTGAATTTCTTTTCAAAAGCAATTTCTTTTCTATCAAATTGAAAGAGAATGGTAAAAAAAAAAAAAAGTGGGAGAAATTTTCAGCAAAGCACTATTCTTTATAGAACCATCCACTGGACTCCATATTTCATGAACACTTTCAAATGCATTTGAGGATTTGAAATGCATTTTCAAATGCATTTGAGGATTTGAAAGCTGTCAATTTCACTAATAAAAACATCCCGCAGTTTCCCCAGCAGACCTGTATTGAAGCCAGACATGGGTTTTATTGTTCAATTGCCTTGTCTCTTCCACAGGACTTTGGGGTGGGTGGGTGTCCAGACGACATTGTCTTTCATTTGTCATCCTCCCATATTCTCCCACCACTTCCTCCAACCTTTTTGTTACCACCTCAGTGTGAGGATGTGCAGGGAAACCTAAGAGCTTAACAGTGCAATCAGACGCATGTCTATTCAGAAGTAGACCCAACTGAGTTAAATGGAACTTTCTTTCAGGTAAATGTGTATAGAATTGATGCCTACATTTCTTTGAAATGAAGACTGCAGTGCAGTTTTTACAGCACTAGGTTTATACTTTCACTGCATAGCAGGGTCTACAAAGCAATTTCTCTTGCTTTTAGGAAAATACCTGACTTTTGTGGTTAGCTACAATACTCTTACGTTATGTTCTTCTCCAGGCTCCTCTTCTAGGTGCCTGCTTAATTGAGGGTGGCTGCTTCTTAAAATGCCTCAGAACTACTGCCTCAAACCTCAGCTGTTTCGCAAATTAAACGCTACCATGGCAAAATGGGCTTTGTTAACATCTGAAGTAATGACATTAGAAATCTGAACATGGTTTGCCATGGTATGCCTTTTGCATCCATTCTGCATGATGTATTGGGCTTCGTGGCAGGTTATATAACTGAAGTGATAATATTTTATTTGGAGTTGACCCCAGATTCTGGTTCAGCTTTATATTTGTGGGACACAGTTCACTGTGACCCTGCTGATGCAGAAGTTAGAGCCTGTGCTTAGCAGAGATGTGATTAAACCCCCTAAGTTTATTTACTAAACAAAACTATTTTGGCTTCCCTTGACATGTCAGACTTTTTCACTCAAGGAGGAACCCCTCAGAACCGTTCGGCATTTTGCCTTAGGCAATGATACCATGGCACCTGTGTCCATGTCTTGTGTTGAACAGCCTTGTTTTATGTCTTCTGTTGAGCCACATGTTCAAGAGACAAGTAGCCAAGCAAAAAGGGATCTCAGTGGCACTGGGGCCATTGAGAAAGGGGAGCTTAAAAAACTCTCTAGTGGTAGCTATACTAAAGTAGCTGGAGAAGGGTATACGATTCACAGAACACCCCATTTTTTCTAGACTCTCTCAGTCTTTTGCAGGTGACTGACCTAAGAGGCAAACAAATACCTTCAGCAAAATGGAATCACAGTTTGTTTGTTGTTTCCTTTTGAATCAGTGAGCTGTGCAATTCCTAATTATCTGTGTGCTGCTTTATTTGGGTCTCCGATGACCTAATTGCTGTAATTCGTTGCCCTGCTGACTGTCATCTAATTAACCAGTCATTCTCTCTGTTCTGATACTCAACCCCATCTTCTCTTGTCTTATCCAGATGTATATTTAGTTCATTAAGGCTGGATCTGGGTCTGCAACAGAACAAAGTGCTGAGAGCCCACAGGCAGCAGAATGGACAGTACCACTTCAAGTCTCTAGGGGGAGAACACATTTGAAAAAACAAACAAACCTCAGAAGTAGAAAATCACCACATTAGAGAGTGGAGAGGATGAGAACCTTTCACCCTGATGTTCTAACTTTCTACTTGCAAGGTTTGTTTTTACATGGGGGTGTGTTTAAAAATGGAATAATCACCTGCATTCTGAAGTGCTATAGTCCACTCTACATTCTGCTATATTTGTAGCCGAGACCTCACTCTTAGCTGCCAGGCCTGTACCCTCCCCACATTTTTATTTTTTCCCTATCTTCACATTTCCCTGTTCACCCTCTTTCTTTCCAGATACATTTTCCCTAACCCGGGTCCTCCCTAAATTCTCCATCTGCATCTCTTTGCTCTCTTTCCCCTGTCTCCCACCTGTTCATGTCTCTCCCAAGCAGACAAAAGGAAGCAGCACATGCAATGCATCATTAGCTTATGGAATTGAGTATTGCAAGATGTAGAGATGGCCCCAAACTAACCCTAAGGCACCTGGGGTCTCAAAGCAGGGGCACACGCACCAGCAGCATCCAGGAACATTGTGCATCACCATGGTAACTGCTGCTGGCCTATCCTTTTCTATTGTTCAGCACCACCACTGTGGATCACTACAGCATCTTATTGCAGCTACCCACTCAGCAGAGGTCAGCTGACTCAAAGGGTCAATAGGGTTCTGTCTGGTGCTATAAAGCTGCTGACATAAGGACACAAGAAGGGCCCTGCTGTATCAGGCAAAGGACCAATTTAATCCAGCACACCTCTTGGAAGCTCCCAGGCAGGGCTTGAAGGCGATCACCCTCGCCTGCTGTTGCTCCCAGGCAGCTGGAATCCAGTGGCATATCGCCTCTGGATCTGGAGGTTCAATTTAGCTAACGTGCCTAATAGTCTAAGTCAGGGGTGGAGAACCAGTGGCCCTCCAAGTGTTGTTGGACCACAACTCCCATCACCCCCAGTCAGCATGGCCTGCTGTCAGGGATGATGGGAGTTGCAGTGGGAGACAAAGGAACATTGTATAGGAGACTGGTGTCTGAGGAGCAAACACTGTCTATTACATTATATTAAATTGTCCTGAAGAAGGGCCTGTGGGTCCGAAACATGTTCGGCTTGTTTTCATTGAATCAAACATCCTTTTTGTCTACCCCTTTGCTTTCAGCTTTTTTGGCATTCCTCGTGGGGTTCCCCTTTTGTTGGCTTGGGAGTTGCAGTCCAACAGGTTCCCCACTCCTGGAATTATTCCAGATGAGGCCTTTATCACCCCATTTCCCTACCTCATTCATGGAATTTTACGCAGGGTCCAGACATCATCTTCTACTCATAACAGCCCCATTTCCCCCTACCACTTCCTCCATCTTTGTTTTTTTACCACAGAAAATCCTTTAAGGAAAAAAAGATGGGATAGCTGCACAATGCCTTCTGCCTGTTAATGCTAAGAAGACCCCTCCATTTGGAAGCAACCCTGCTCTAAGTGATGGTCCAACACAGGCAGAGTTCCTCTTGTTGACCTGCTTGTCCAGGCACTATTATGCCAGGGACGTCTCAGTCAATAAGATAGGTGCCCATATCCTGATCCTGCTGCCTGTCTTTTTATGAAATTGTGTAGTTACGTTTTGTTGCTGTGGTGGTGGTGGGAGCTCAGTTACCATAGTGTTAAATACTATCCTGGTTGCAGATTTTAGTTCCAGGTTTTCTTAATCTTATTCTAAACCTGCTGTGCACAGGTTTTATTGGACCCAGTAAACAACTCATCTTTATTTTTCTCATTGTCTTTTGCCTGTTCCCATATAGCTTCCTATGAGAAACAAAGAAAGGGGTTGAGAAGTTTTTAGCTCTAAGCATCTCTAGAGAGAAAGTTGGGATATCAGGTATAATTCCTTACAGCAGCCTTCCCCAGCCATGCTTGTTGGGAATGATGGGAGTTGCAATCCAATACATCTGGAGGGCATCAGGTTGGGGAGGGCTGTCTTAGAGGGTTCCCTATGACACCATAGAAGAAGTATAGCATGAGTAATTGGGAAACAAATTCGGCCCTCGAGGAAACTCCCATTTTCAAATACATGTGCAGATGCTAGCATAGATGCTGGACCAGTTCCTCCACACATCTAAATATATTGGTTTCTCATCAGTAACTCACAAACAAGTGTATAAAAGGACTTCGTTGAAAACAAAAAGCCATGTGTTTGAGCTGACATGAGTGGATAGAAATGTTTTTATCTGTAGTGTTTGATCTGCAATGAGTTCCTCACCCTCACCCTCTAATCTCTATAGAACTCACAGTTGTCCTCTCCTGCCTTATGCTAAGAGCTGAACCATGAAAAATTGGGAACAGGTATGTATGCAATCATAAAGAGGTTATTGGTCTGGAGC
Source organism: Heloderma suspectum (assembly GCF_057233095.1). Classification (NCBI taxonomy): domain Eukaryota; kingdom Metazoa; phylum Chordata; class Lepidosauria; order Squamata; family Helodermatidae; genus Heloderma; species Heloderma suspectum. Next base: position 174,609,383 of record NC_139461.1, read on the forward strand.
ACTGATGGTTGGTTTTGATCAGTGCTTGACTGCATCAGCATTACGCTAAGCAGATATACTTCAGATATTTGCCCAGCCCACAACTGCAGTCCCACACTTTCAAAGTGCAGTTTTTGTGCAAAAAAAAGGATGATTAGGGCTTGATTTGTGCCAGGGACCAGTTCTAGCATCTGTTTTCAACATCGGGGCTTAACTTAGAACATTCAAAGTAAGGAAGTGCACAGTGCCCCAGAGCAGGTATTTCAACGCATATGTTTTCCCATTAGCCCCCGCCCATCAAGGATTGGAGGAGGGGCTTCCTAGGGTGCTGTTTCTGGATGGAGCTGAGCCCCAGCACCTTTTTTCCCTTAGAAAAATTAATCATTCCTCGATACCCACACCAGAGGGCGCTTTTACATAAGAGCTGACTATCAAGGTACTTCTATTTTAATAGCTGTAAAAATAATAATAATAATAATAATAATAATAATAATAATAAAAAACCCAATCCAATTTAAATATATTGGAGTTTTGCACTCTATAAACAAGAAAAGCACATGAAAAATATAAATGGATCAATGCATCCTATTAACTATACACTGTTTAGGTGAGTAATCTTAGAAATATTGAACATGTGTCAGTTCACGATTTTTTGCATTTACAATTAATACCTCCCTCTCCAGCTGTTTGATACAATGCTTCCTGCTGTAATTTTGTTAGAAAACTACAATACAACCTTCTGTCTGAGACAACCATGGAGACCTCTGTAGTGTTATATAAGGGCTGAGACAGAGTCTGCTTTCTAAGAGATGTGAAGATGGTGTGAGTGACAGAGGTATTGTTGCCTGTGGTGTCCTCATTTCTTTTAACCCGCAATGGTCTCCGGTCAAACCATTTTTTAACAGAGTTTTCAAGCACTACCAAAAGTGTTTGACCAGGAAGGATAATGGGATGACTCATGTGTACACCAAAGATAATGATGACTCTATCACATGAGCTTCAATTCCTTGAAAAAAAAATATAGCCTGTTTCATTCCTTAGCAGTGACCTCAGTTCAACAACTGGAGTAGTCCCACCCAAATTTGGCCAATTAATGGCAGATCTCCAGTTGCCAGGAGCAAAAGAGGTATGGAGAAAGTGGTATCTGTGGCAAAAGAATTTGCCAGTTCTTTTGCCACAGATCACCTTAGCTAATTTACCAGATCACCTAAGCACAAAGGTAATCTGGTGCTAGGCTACTATCCCTGGCTTCTCAGAGAGTCCATCAAGGAAAGCTACTTGCTTTTACTATGGGTTTTGTTTGTTTCGCACTCACAGTTTTATTCATTAGGGATGGGTGAACTCTCCCTGGCTCGATTTGGAGTGTCTCTGGCAATTATGACAAAGGTGGAGAATGTCTGAGTGCTCTAAACTTGCTCATAATTGCCCTCTCCCCCGTGCTGCTCTGAGACCTCCTTTCTTCCTTCTCCACCATCATAGGGTGGCCAGATGGCCTACTTCACAGAGGACTGTCCACTATTTGAAGCACTGCCAGAGGACAGTCTTCTATCTGAAGGTGTCCTCTGTTCAACAAGCTGCTATGTCCAGGTCTGGTTTAAAGTCAAAGAGCCCTAAGAAGGGACAGCAGGAGGAAGAAGTTGCCTATGTGTCCTGTTGCTGAACCTTTGGGGGATCTTCATGACAACAGAATGAGAAACGCATTGGAGGATTACCCAGATTTTAATGGAATTGGCTTTGGTCCATCAGGGCACACGAAGCAAGAAAAGCCGAGTGTACTGTACCTTTAAAATCTGGTTTTCAGGGGTCACACAGCGCTTGAAAATGAACATACTTCTGGGTGGGGTGGGGGGAGTAGAACTGAACATCTTCAGACTGGCAGGGGCAGCTGCCAGTCTGATAAGAGAGGTTTATTTGTCCCCCCTGTCCAGGCTCCCCCCTGCTACTATGTTACTATGAATGGAGAGCAACTAATTCACATTCTGAAGGCTCCCTCCTGCTACTACATTATCCCCCCCCCCTTTCCCCAGTGTGTTCACTTTTGCCTTCAGAAGCCAAAATCCCCAATTCGGGAGTGTGGCATCTGAAGGCTTCCCATGAAAGCAGCCCAGCCCCCCAATTTCTCCCCATTCCAGCATTCTGCCATGGAATTTTTGCTTCCAACCCCTCTTTCTACCCCCCTTTCTCCTTCTCCCTGCTCGCAATGAGATGAGAAGCTCCCATGATCTCGAATGATCACTTCTGAGACTTTACATAACAACAGAGAAACTACAGAACATCAAAGAAGCATGGCATCGAGACAGTGATTTCATGGAGAACACTTTAGCGATTTACCATGGCTCCCTATGCACTGAGAGCTGTTAAAGTCAGTCAGGAAGAGAGATTCACTGCAGGGGAGAGAGATTTATGTAGTAAACATGCACAGAAGGGGGGATATGGGAAAAAATACTTCGACTGGGGAAACAAGAGGGAATGGGGCATCCTACCCCATCCTATCACTGCCAGGTCACAGAGGCATGCCCGGGATTTAATGTGGGGGGACATGGCACACTGTGGTAAAACTGCCAGGGAGCTGCTTTCAGTGAAAAAGTCGGAGTAAAAGGAGTTTCAGAAAATGTGACTTTTCAAGAGGGAAGCGGCTGGTTGGCCATCGATTGGTGACATCATCTGTCGCAAAGGAATTCAGACTGCTCTAACTTTGCACCAAATCAGTCGTGAAGACAGCCCTTTAGAGAAGAGCTGTGTGTCATCCTTTCCTCTTACTATCTGCGGGCATGCCATGCACTGGTCCAGTCTGCTTTGCCAGGGTCTGGAGGTAACTCTGGTTTCCTCCCTATCCAGAAATATATATAGGGAAATCTGTGCTACAGCTAAAAATCCCCATGGAAAACTGGTGTGGGTCTGCCACTGCGGTGAGCGAGGGGGTCATCCCTTAACACCTGGTGAGTGCAAAAGCAAGGGGTGGGCCAAGGGTCACACTGCAGTGGCTAGCAGCTCACTGATTTAATAGCTTGACACTGACCTGGTTCACACATAACAACAACCCAGAGTATGGGTTGAATATGGATTGTCATTGAATTGTGGGTTGTTATTGAATTGTGGGTTGTCATTATGTGCAAACCCTGCACTCTGGTTTAACTATGTGTTGTTAACAACAAACAACCCAGAGTTCACAACCTAACAACAAACCATAGGTTCTCTTCCTGGGTTGTTCGTGGTTAACAATCCATAGTAATAACATAGTGCAGGGTTCACACATAACGACAACCCATGATATCCTGATTAGCAAACTAGCTAAAAGTGGACTGGAAGAAATAACTATCAGGTGGGTCCACAGTTGGCTATAGAATCGGACTCAAAGAATGCTTATGAATGCGATCTTCTCGGTACCACAGGGCTCTGTCCTGGGCCCAGCGCTCTTCAACATTTTTATTAATGACTTGGAGGAGGAGGTGCAGGGAATGCTGATAAAATTTGCAGATTACACAAAATTGGATGGGATAGCTAATACCCTGGAAGACAGAAACAAAATTCAAAGTGGCCTTGATAGGCTGGAGTGCTGGGCAGAAAACAACAGAATGACATTTAATAGGGATAAATGTCAAGTTCTGCACCTAGGAAAAATAAACCGAATGCACAGTTACAAGATGGGGGATATTTGGCTCAACAATACTACAAATGAGAAGGATCTTGGAATTGTTGTAGATCACAAGCTGAATATGAACCAACAATGAGATGTGGCTGCAAAAAAGGTAAATGCTATTTTGGGCTGCATTAATAGAAGTATAGTTTCCAAATCCTGGGAAGTACTAGTTCCCCTCTACTCAGCACTGGTTAGGCCTCATCTGGAGTACTGTGTCCAGTTCTGGGCACCACACTTTAAGAAGGATGCTGACAAGCTGGAGAGGGTTCAGAGGAGGGCAATGAAGATGATCAGGGGACTGGAAACAAAGCCCTATAAGGAGAGACTGAAGGAACTGGGCATTTTTAGCCTTGAGAAGACTGAGGGGAGATACGATAGTGCTCTTCAAGTACTTGAAAGGCTGTCACAGAGAGGAAGGCCAGGAGCTCTTCTCGATCATCCCAGAATGCAGGACATGGAATAATGGGCACAAATTACAGGAACCCAGATTCCGGCTGAACATCAGGAAAAACATCCTGACTGTTACAGCAGTACAACAATGGAACCAATTACCTAGGGAGGTGGTGTGCAGCATGATGTGCAGCACAGTTGTCTGTATTTTTACTCAGGAGGAAGCCCCACTGTGTTCAATGTGACTGCAGTGTTACAATGCAATCCTACACATCTCTAATCAGAAGTAAGTCCCATTGAGTTTAGTGGGGCTTTCTCCCAGGTAAGTGGGTGTAGGATTGTAGCCTTAATTACTGTCATGTATGTCAGTGCAGTGTATATAGTTTTCATATGCCTATAGTCAATCTGGCTCTTAAGTATATTCATTTTATTTTTATCAGATATATAGATATGTTTGTTTGTAAATTATAAAAAGATATATATTCAAAATGGATGAACAGTAAAGTAGATTAATACTTTTTTTAAAAAAATGAGAAGATGCTGCAACATGCCAGTTTGGGCAGACATGGGGGAAATCTTCTAAAAATAATTCACAACACAGTCCCTAAAGGCTTGAGCACCATCTGGAGACATTTAGAAAAGAAGCAACTTGCTAATGTAGGAGGTACAGAAGGATCACATCAAAGAAAATGACATTTATAATACTGTAGGGGTGAAATTTCAAAGAGGCTCATACAGATTTTGAGCTTCTTCTTTTTTTTTTAAGAAGAAGTAATTAACCCAAGTGGCCTAATTGCTGAGGTGGGCAGATGAGGATTTTGAGTTCACATTGTGTGTGAGATGCGCAGAGATACAACGTGCATTATCCAAGCAAGTGAAGTGCTGTCGAACCCCCATGCCTTTCTACAGGAGAGTTAAGCACATGTTTAATCCTGAACCCATTTAGAAAGTACTATTGAACTCAGTGGAACTTACTTCTGAGTAAAGGTTAATGTGCTCAAAAGGCATGTCTCTCGCACGGATGTTAATGGGGTTAAAAAGGAATGAACTCCCGCCCAGCTTACAGACATAAGCGCATGGCAGCTGGTTTCTGGAGGCATAAGCTGCAGCTAGAGGAAGAACAATATATATAAGTGGGTGCTATGGGTGTGATTCCTCTCCCAGATCCAGCTGCCAGGGGGTTATGCATGGAGGCTTTTTCAAAAAGCAGCCATCCCTCTCATCAGCTGTAAAGGGGGAGGTGCTGAATTTAGTCCTTTGCTCACTCTCCACTCCATCCAGATGGCTGAAGGTCAACATTGCTGCTGTTTAAAGAAGAATCTCTCAGTGTAGCCACAATTGTCCAGCTCACACGCTGGATTGGACGCTTGAACATTTGTCATTCAATTTTAAGATGTTTGTGTACCACTTTCAGCTGCTCTTTTGATTATATTTTTGTATTTTATAATTTAATTTGTAAGCTACCCCGAAAGCTGATGTTAGAGGGGCAGTATAGACATTCCTAAATAAATAAAATCAGTGAGCAGCAGTCTGGACATAAATATGGGTCCAGGTTCTCAATGTAACTCACAGTGCTAGCCGATGTGTGTCTACTCAGAAGTAAGCCATTGAGTTGAATAGAACTTACTCTCAGGTAAATGCATATAGGATTGCAGCTCACTCTTCTTCCTTGAAGGACTTCAGAGCATCATGTGAGTCTAACAAGGCATAGAATCACTGGGCATCTTTGAACAAGTGTTTTAAATCTCCAGCCTCGGTTCATCATCTGTAAAATGGAAACAATAAAGGTATTGTGAGGATGTAAAAACAGCCAGCAGTTATCACCAATTAAAATAGTTAAACCACCCAGCTCAACTCTGTTGCCTTTCTGGGGCCAGGCAAAGGCCTTTTTTATTTTTAGTTTATTTTCATATATTAGTTATTTTATTATGTTTCCAGTATTTTATTGTAAGCTGCTCTAATAGTGTATTTGAAGGGCAGGATATATATCTAAATAAAGTTCAGTTTTATTATAGGGTCACAGATCTGTTCAAAATTCAAAACAGGTCAAAGTCATACATTCCTTTTAAATAAAGCAAATAAATAATTACAAAACATAGCGATCAAAGAGATAGAATGGATCAGTTAGCCATCGACAAATGTCCTGCAGAAGAAGATAGTCCCAGGTTGCACTCCGATGCACAGTTACCTGGAAGTAAGTCCCACTGACCTCAATGGGGCTTACTTCTGAGTATAGACTCAGTATAGACTATATACTCAGTATAGAGTATAGACTATAAAGTATAGACTTTATGATGTCTATAGACATGCATAAAGAATGGATCGGGAGCCTGTGGCCCTCCAGATGTTGTTGAACTACAACTCCCATCATCCCTGACCATTGGTCATGTAGGCTGGGGCTGATGTGAGTTGGAGTCCAACACCATCTGGAGGGTCACAGGTCCACCACCCCAGTCTAAAGAGACTCCCCCACCCCATGAGTGGGTCTCCCTAGGAGACAGTTCCTTTATTACTGGAAGTCAGATTAATTAGCCAAAAAAGCATTTTCCTGCTCTGGCCAGAACTGAAAACCACTTATTGAGATAATCAGTTGGGTCTCCAATGGTAAAGGCATTTTAGAATAAGAGATCTAAAAAAGGCTCCAAACATAAACAGACTTGCCTATATTTCTTAGTGTCATAGATTAAAATTGCTCCCCTGGCCCCAGAATTAATCAACAAATAATCAACAAAATCAACAAAACAAAAGCTTTTTTAATTAAACCAGTTAGGGCTACAGTTCTATGCACTTACTTGGGAGTATGTCCCACTGCTTTCATCTTGCATCTAAGTAAACATGCACAGGATTGTGCTGAAAAGCTTGCAGCTCTAATTGTGCAAATGCTTCTTTGAATCTAAGGTCAGAACTTTCATGAAATCTCCATACATCTGGGTGGGCCAAAACTTGTTCTCCGACAGCATGCATACAAGTACATACTCCTCTTCTGAGAGCACAGTGTATACAAGAACAGAATATAATGTTGGCAAAATCTGATAGATGTGGAGATTAAATGAGCTAATGCTTGTCTCAGTGGGGTTATAAAAAGCTTAGAATCACATTGGAATTGCAGATTTTTTTTGAAACATGATGCTAATACAGATCTAAAGGGGGTGGGGGAAGAAATCCTAAACCTTCAAAGATAATACAAGCAGAGGAAGCTTCAAAGCTCAGTATCAGGATTAAAATAATGTAAATGAGGTTGTTTTTTTAAGTTATGCACTAATATGGTATATACTCACAATTACTTTTAGAAGAAGAGTTTCATCAGAAGGAAAAGAGATTGACGCCCTGTCCTGCACTTTAAAAAAAAGTTACAGAGCTCACTACCACAAGAAGTGGCACTGGCCCAAGGACAACACCTTATTTATTAATTTATTTTTAAAACCCGTCTCCCTCAAATGCAAAATAAGGACAGTAATTCCACTGGATACCAGAAAATAGGGTCTATCCCTGGTAGAATAATAGAATTAAGGTGCAATCCTATGCATGTTTAGACAGGAAAAAAAAATTCCTGCAATTCCCAGCATGTCCCAGTCAGCCATGGGGCATGCTGGGAGCTGTAGGGCTTTTTCTGTCTAAACATGATCCTACACACCCTAACAGAGTTGAAAGGCACCCTGAAGATCATCTCGTCCAACCCCCTGCTCAGTGCAGGATCTGCACTGCAGAATGCAGCTATAGCATCCCTGAATGGTGGCTGTCCACCCTCTGCTGAAACCCCTCCAGCAAAGAAGAGCCTACTGCCTCCCAAAGCAGCCTGTTCTACTGTCCAACAGCTTTTACCAGTAGGAAGTTTCTCCTAATGTTCTTCTCTGCAATTTCCACCCATTGGTTCTAGTCCTGCTCTCTGGTACAACAGAGAACAACTTCTAGGCCACTGAACTTCAGATATCTGAAGACGGCTATCAAGTTCAGTGGGTCACCCAAAAGTGTGCATAGGATTACATCCTTCATTGATTAAACTACTGATCATACCCAATTAGGCTGCAATCCAGTGCACAGGCTAAGAATTGGAACTTAAAGAAATACAACTGTTTTTGTAAGCTGCCTTGAACTACATGAGGAAATGCAGGTTCTAAATATTTTAAATACATAAATAAAATACTTCTTTACCTACATGCAACTCACATAGATTTTAATCAGTGTTGAGTTCTCCAGGATGCTACATCAGTCTGCTTTTCTTCGCCACTTATGCTGTTTATCAGTGATGAGGCGGAATGGAATTCCTCCATTCTTTGCATTCGTTAAAATTTCCCTTGTGTCTTTACTACAGGAATTTTAAAGTCAAGACAAAACAAACCAGAAAATCAGCTTTTGGAACTCCGCCCCATTCAATTGTATTTGAGAGCTGCTTCATTTTCCTACGTGGAAAAAGATTTTTACCGGTATGCTGCTTAGAATTATGCTACAAGGCAAGGGGTATTTTGGGGGAAGGAATGGTAGTCACCTGCTGGCAGCTGCTAGGAGCAGCACCACAGGCTGCCGCACCAGAACAGACAGTGGCAAAAGGCAAAGGGGGCAAGAAAAGGCAGGCCGATTTTGTCCACCACCACCCCTTTTAATCCTGAGCGCCACCCATGCATCATTCAGCCAAAGTTCCACCTTGGCAAACTTTCATTCCAGCCCAAGAGAAAAAGAAAAACAAATTTATTCTTTTTTCTCCCTCCCCGTCTTTCCTCAAAGTATTGCCTTTTCCACCATGCCATCTGAAATTGTGCATCAGCTAATATCTGGTGTAATATCGCATCTAAAATGTGCCTCGTTTATCTTTTCAACAACCTCATATAGAAGAAATAAATTATTGAAGGCAGAGTTGGTCAAAATTAAGCACTTTTCTGACTCATTTATCTCAATGGGAGGACAAAATATGTCTTAATAGTCTCCCATCAAAATCAGTTGAGCTTAAAAGTACTTAACGTTGGCTGTAAAATGTCCTCAGTCTTCTGAGCCACCTATTCCAGGCCATGTTTACTTACTAAGAAGTCTCATTTTGTTCAGTGAAACCTACCCGTGAGAAAAGCATGCTAAAGTTCCCCTGTGCTTACTTTAGAATTAAAAAGATGCTGCTAGCGACTTCTTTAAAGGACTGTGTATTTCCATTTTAAAACTGTGTTAGTCCTTCTTTTATTCTTGTCCTGCTGTTGGTTTTATTCTATGGTGGTTACAATTTGTTTTTTCATTTTACCTTATATTTATGCTTTTGACGGTTTGGACCACTATTTTGTGAACTGGCCAGAGAACTTCAACTACTGGGCAGCATAGAAATGTTGTATGTAAGTGAATACATTTTCCATACAAAATCTAGTCTTTTTTTTTTGTATTTAAAAATCCATTGACTCTTGTATTTTTGTATTTTGGCTCTTGTATTTTTAGTAAACATAGTGTGCTGTGAAAGGTAATTCTCCATATCTAAACATAGACTTTGGCCATGGGACGGTATAGAATAAACGAATAGACAAGGCCCTTAATAGAAACGGCTGGATGCTTGTGTCACTACCTGAAAAAAGATGGTGGGTTTAGCGGGCTCTCTTTCTTGTTGCTTGCCTGGTTTATAGCTGTCATGCTTCAAGAGATGCCACCCTTGCTCCTTACAGCAACCTATAATGACAGCATTTCCCCTTTCCCTCTTACTCAAACCAGTGAGCAAATGGATTGCTTTGACCAAACAGCCAAGCCTCACCATATTTATTCCTCCTGCCCCCCCCCCCCGCCTCGCATCTCTCTCTCTCTCTCTCTGGAACAAGCATTACAAGGCTACTGGGCCAATCTGTCTCCACTGCCACATTTAGCTTGGCTTGGGTTTTTTTTTGTAAGTGGCATTTCATGCTAATGAGACAGAGCTAAATCTAGCTTTTAACACCATAAAATGCACAAAAGCAATAAGCTACATGGTAGTGGGACTGTCTGTTCCACAGCATTATATTTGTTTGTGCAAATGAGTTAGCAGGGATGGTTGGGAATGCTAGCGTATGTATAGAAAACAAACAGTATTACTAAGCAATCCGATGGCCTTTGGAGAGTGAACCTCAGGGACCACTGGATTTCTCAGATTCCCCTTCCCAAAGCTGTAGATGCTACTACAACTTCGGGAAGGGGAAGACATGATCCAATCCCTCCCCCTGCCCCTCACAACCACCGTGCAAAGAACTGCAACTGCTTGAAGCAGCCTTGGAAGATCTCATAGTTGCAGTTAGTGCAAAATGCAGCAGCCAGACTGCTGACTGGAACATCTTATAAAAATCATATAACACCAGTTTTAAAGGGATTGCACTGGCTGCCAATATGCTTCTGGTCGGAATTCAAGGTTTTTGTGATGACATTTAAAGCCCTAAACGGCTTGGGACCTTGGTATGTGAGGGCGTGCCTCTTGCTATATACAGTACGCCTGTCTGAGGAGTGAGATCTGTTGGAGGGACCCTCCTCTGCATCCCACAAGTGCAAGACATACACTATGGTGGGACGTGGGAGAGGGCCTTCTCTGCTATGGCACACCGGCTGTGGAATACCTTCCCCTTGGAGGCCCGACTGGTGCAGACACTGGTCTCATTTCAGCCCCAAGTAAAACCATGGCTTTTTACCAAAGCCTTTGAGGGCTAAATGCATTCCCTAAAGTAGCACACTGTTTTAACTGTTTTATTGTTTTAGATTTTAATTGGTATTAGCTTGTTTAATGGTTTAATATGTTTTTAGCTGTTTAAATTATTTACTGTTTTATACTTAAACCGATTTTATCTGTACGCCGCCCTGAGATCTTAATGATATAGAGTGGGATACAAATGTTTTAAATAAATTTTTAAAATAATAAATAAATAGAGGTTTAAAAAGGGTGTTCCAGTGAGTGGGGAGGGGAGGGTAGAGGCCCAGATACAAAAAACCCCACAACCCTATGGCCTCCACAGTCCCACCTCTGCCAGTGCGCCTCCTCTAGACAGGCCCAAAGGACCGTATAGAGGAAAAACGTTTAAAAGCAGGACAAAGAGGCCAAAATTGCCTCTGCCACTCCTCCTACTCTGCTGGCAGTAGCCTGGCAGGGCATAGGATACACGGAAGCCTCCGACCTGATATGGTTGCACCCTTAATGCCTTAATTCTGGACCATGAAACAGAACTTCACCAGAATCAAAGGGAGGCCAAGCTTGCAGGGAAGGGCAAAGGAGCTTTTGAATATGGTTAAGGAAAATAGAGGGAGTGTCAGAATGTAGAAAGGACAGCTGAGAAGAAAAAAACTGAAGGAGGAAGAGGCAAAGAAGATAAGACAATGCCAGATCTGGGAGTAGTCAGCTGACGCATTTCAGTGCTGGATCTGTGATTTTTATGGTTCAGTCCATGGAGGGCGATGTGCTCTGTGATTGTGTTTTGGAGGATTTTCCCTCTAAAAACCATAACGGTCCATGCCTCAGCTCCATGTTTTTGTGCTGTGGTGGCACCAACAAGTGGCAGATCCATGATTTTCATGGTTCAGTCCATGGATGCAGATGTACTCTGTGATGTGATGGTGGTTTGGGGTATTTTTCTGGTAAAAATCATGAGGATCCATGAGGATCTGTGTCTCGGATCCATGTTTTTATGCTGTGGAGGTGCCCGTGAGTGGCAGATCCATGATTTTAGGGTTCAGTTCGTGAAGGCAGATGTGGTCTGTGATTTGCTTGTGGTTTCAGGGGTGTTTAGACAGAAGAAAGCCCTACAACTCCCAGCATAATCCTCCAGCCAGCCACAGTGCTATAGTTCTATCATGTAATGCCCATCCTCACATGAATGGCAACAGTGAACACTGCACTGCCATCCACAGCAAACCTAAGCAAAACATTTAGCTCATAATTCGTTGGGTTTTTTTTAATTAAGGCACTTGTGCTTTAGCATAAATATTGAAGAAGAAGAAGAAGAAGAAGAAGAAGAAGAAGAAGAAGAAACACCAGTTACTGAAAAGATATGGTGGAAGGAACTGTGTTGCAGGCAAATTCCAGTTGTGGAGAAGTAACAGGTGAAGGGGCACTGTTTCAGGACATGTTAACAGTAAAGGTGCAAACAGCTCATTTATATATAATTTTTCTTTGTACACTTGCACTGCAGTTCAAAAACAAAACAAAAATTAAATTCAAAACAGACCAGCACAGGTTGTTGAAACACAGCGAGTGAAGGAACCAGATCACTGTGGTAACGTCCGAGGCATAAGTAGCCAACGCAGGTTAAAAGCCCACCAATTGGCCATTTGGCAGCGAAGAGGAAGGTGGGTGGCGGATTCTAGTCTCCCAATTCTTTCCCTGAACATTGGTCTCTGCAACTTTAGCCCTTTTGAAAGGGTTCCATGGCAGTTGGACAGACCCATGACAGGTCACGATGGCAGCGGAACAAGATAATTCAGGGCAAGGAATACAGAAATGCATGCCTTCATTAAACCCAACCACTTTAAGATGCAAATATTTTATTTTATAAATAAAAGAAACTGCTTATGGAATGAAATGATACAATAGTCAATGCCTTGGGGGGGGGGCTATGATTATATAGAGATTACAGTATTTCATCTTTGCCTGTGGGTTTGTGGGTCAAACATGGTCTGTGGATCAGACACATGGTTTGCATAGAGGAAGCGCCTCCCTCCCTCCTTGTCATGTGTACAAAGGAGTGGGGGGGAGAGTCTTGTTTTTGTTGTTTAACTTGTGCTGTACTGTTCTCCCGCAGCCCCAGGAAATCTCCGACTTGAGTAGATGTAAGATTGTGCTGTCAGTCTGCAATCCTAGGCACACTTACTTGGGACTAAGCTCCATTGAACTCAATGGGACTTATTTCTGATTAGACATAAGATCACGCTGTAAGTCTACAACCCTCAGCACACTTACTTGGGAGTAAGCCCCACTGAACGTAATGGGGTGCTCTGAATCAAGAGAGGACATTGATTCTGAGCTTGGTGGGGTGGGGGATCAGATCCGTCTCCCTTTGTTGCAGGGAGGCATTTTACCCTCTTCTCCTTCCAATTGGCCTGTGATGGAGAAATGTGCTCATGCATTTACATGGCAGACATGTGGTTTGTATTGAGGAAAGTCTTTCCTGGGCAAGTTCATAGCGCTATGCTGGCATTACACACTGCCGATATGGTGCCGTTAACTTTTATTACCAGTTTATCTCTGATCTTTTTGAAAGCAATATAAGGGGGAAATGTGCAGGAAACGTCCTGGAGGTTGACGACACCATGTAAAGGATCCGCAAACTTCCATGAGTGACCAATCATGAGTGTGCAATAAATCGCTTGTGTAGAGGACCCCTTGGCCTTAGTTAGATAGTAGTAGCAAGAGCTTTAAGCTGCAATATGCAGGTAATTTTTGGTCCCACCCCTTTTGAAGCACCCTGTTTGCCTTCAGCTCCACCCACCACTGGAATGTAGCCCCCAAGAGTTTCTCTGAAATGGAACAAAGGCCTCAGGCTGAAAGACATTCCCCACCCCTGATTTAAAAGATACAAGCAAAAAAGATTTGCTTCAGCTAGGGAGGGGAATGGTAACATAACCCTGGAAACAAGAGTTCCCACACCAAAAGCCTGAGCAAATGTTTTCGCCTGCTGCCTGGCAAGCATCCTAGGGTAAAGTATTCCATAACGGCAGCGCCATTACAAATAATTACAAATACTATTCCACAGTGGCAATGAGATCTTCCACGGAGGGAGGAAGGACTTAATTATTGCCCACATTCCCTCAAAACATCGATCATGACAGCCTTGGGTTCATCTTAAGGACATGGAGTATAAATAAAACATGTTCTCTTCATGGGCCTGGATAGATCAATACTGCCCTCCACAAAACCTACTTTGTTTGAAGTGCAACACCAGGGCTTCTGTGTACCCTCAAGCTATGTTCTCACTATGCACCAAAGCCCATTTTGCCTTTGGCTGGTCTTCTTTCTCTCAGACAAGTAGCTATGACAACAAAGGATATATGTAGTCAAAAAGAAAAGAGTTTTATTTTTCTAAAATGCAGGAGTCAGTACAATTATGATTGCATAGAACCTGATTTAACTAGGAAATTATGCTAAGACTGAGTACCCAATCCTCTAGTCCCGTTATAGGACTGGCAAGCAGAAATAAAATGGTGCACCTCCTGCAGCTCTTCATGTTGCCCTCAGGCTTGTATCCAAATATTTTACAGCGGCGAAGCTAAGTTAGTCCACGCAGGGTATGTTTTGTTTGTTTGCTTATTTATCATAATTATATGTGAAACAGCAAAGAACTAACTACATGTAGACTAATGTATCTATAAAGTTATTCAACTGATTACATAACTTGGGCTCAATAGAGGCTGATGGCTCTGATGTCCCTGGGGGGGTGAATCCGCTCTGGGTTTCAGTCAGAAAGAGTCAGAACTCGAAAGGAGTTCCTTTAGAGTTCTGACTGGTTCTGACTGAAACCCAGAGCGGATTCACTGCCCCACCACACCTTGGATAGCTCCTTTAGAGTTCTGACTGTTTCTGACTGAAACCTGGAGTGGATCCACCACCCCACTGACATCAGAGCCACCAGCTTCCACTGCTTGGGCTTACATACCCAGGTTGCATCCCCATTTACATAAGAGAAAGTCTCATTGAACTGAGGGGGGGTTACTTCTAAGTAGACATGCATAGGATTCTGCTGTCAATAAAATAGAATTAAATTAAATTAAAATGGCTAGTGCCAAGTATCTACAAATATGAAGCAGGATTGCATCTTACTGAGCAGTTGGACAGAATATTGCCTTCGGTCTTCACTTTAATTTTTCACAAGGACTAAACAAGGTGTGTGTGTGTGTGTGTGTGCGCGCGTGCGCACACACACACACTGACCCCCAGATTTGATTCAAACCTTAATTTGGCACTTTGGAAAATGGATTCAAAAGCGATCCACTTTGAATTGGGTACAAACCTGAACTCAGATTCAAAAATCCGAGGTTTTGTGACTCCCACTGACTATCATGGAAAACCAAAATTTGGCTATAATGTGTGTGTTTTTTGTCACTTGGTCAGAACATATTGATGGTTGCAGGCAGTTACCCCTTAGGAGAGGATTACGGATGCCAAATTTCATTAAAAAAAATAGGTACAGGGGTTTTGTGCTACCTGCCTTTGTATTTTGATTTTGTTTTAAAGGGAACTGCCAATAACCTTTTAATTTCTTGTCAGAATTGCATGAAATTTGCAGGGGTAGTTGACCCTTCTGGGGAAATAGATCATGTCAAGTTTCAGGTAAATAGGGTTAGAGGTTTTCATGAAAGAGCAGCCTTCACAACCTGAGAGTATCCCAAAGATGATTCACTTATCCCCAGATGTTTCTTGTGGACCATTGTTCTGAAAATTACAGTCTAGAAGTGTCCCTAAGAAAGAAACCTGGAAGGTTTCAGAGGGATAGGTGCAGTGGTTCATGTGGAAGGTGAGTCACTTTCCCTTCCTTCCCCACATGGCTTTTTGGGCAATTTGTATGAAAATGGCACATATCATGTATGTGCCCCTGGACAAGAAACCTGCAAAGTTTCAGAAGGATAGCTACAGGGGCTAGGTAGCTATGATGACTGAAAAGCAGTTTAAGTCTTCTTCATACTAAAACCTGGTGGTTGTGGAAGAATGGCCATTTCATGGTCCCATTCTTGCCCTCCCACATAGCGCAATGATGGGAGCCCTTGCTAAAATATGTCCTAGGATTTGAAGGTGGACCATTCAGTCACTCAACCACACTTCCTCTCCCCACCCCCCACCCCCATCAGCATTTTGGAGAAAGACAATCGAAAGACACTACCTGGAGGAGACAGAATATGTGTGTCTCCAAGCATGAATGGTAACAAAGCTTCATTCTGGCTCACCTCCGGTTCTGGTGGCTTCAGAGGTCAGCCCACTTCACCAGAAATGGTGCAAAGGGGCTCATTCTGCTCACGCGTTGTCAGAATCAGATGCACATCCCCCCCCCACACACACACACGAAAGTGGAAATGTTGTGCAAAGAGTCCTGATGCACCTCTGAACATACCTTGCCTCCAGAGTTGCCCCTTCCCTATAGTTAAGAGCCAATCTATGCATTTCTCAGAATGTGGTACAATTCTTGAGAGCTAATCTATGACATTATTATAGTGGAAGTGTTACAGTGGAGCGTACCACTTCAGATTGCAGGTAGGGAAATCACACGATTGAATGACACCCCCATATGTGGAAAAAGAAATCCTCCATGTACATAGGAAACTATGGGTGAAAGCTTTTTAGTTTTCTCCATGTGCAGAGATGGTTTTTACTCTTGGGGGACCATTCAAACATACAACCCCATTGGCAGTCTGAGGTGGTACTACTGGGAACACACTTATCAGTGCTTTGCTGTTTTTATAGATCAGCTCTGCATTTGGTATTACAATATATGTATTGTATACAAAGCCCTCAATATATTATTCTTTTCCAAAGCCACGGTCTAGTTGGCTATGCTTTTGGGATTGAGTCTAGACCATGCGTGCTGTAAAACGCCATGTAAAACTGCAGCACAGGTACAAATAATAACTGGAACAACTGTCGCCCAAAGCGAAGCCATACTCAGACTCTTCAGTCAGCCTGGCCTGCATGAGATGGATACAAGACTGGAGAGGTCTGGGGAAGCAGGAAACGCTGCATCCAGGAAAATATCCAAATATGAATAAGACAAATGTGTTCGGAGGTGTTAGTGGAGTCTCATTTCAAGATGAGAAGAGATGGAATTAGATGCTGCTGAAAGCCTGCCTCATGTCTTGGAAGATTACTCTTTAATGTAAGCCGAAATATTCCCCTGGAAGAGCAATAAACCTATGGAATAACTTGGCAAGTGAAAAGCCATTGAAGCGAGTAGTGTAAGTGATGGAATTTAAAAGACAGCTAGGCCTTTTTATGGGGAGGCAAACTGAATTGAATTGACAAAGCAGGGAATAGGGGATGAATGTAAAGGGCAAGTAGCCTTTTTTCCTTCCAGATGTGCTCCTTCTTAAGTTCTTCTTGTTGTTTCAGATTTATTGTGTAGAGGTTTTACAGTTATTGCTTTTCCTGATAACTAATCGGAGGATCAAGATACTGGATCCTAATGTTGCACAAGAACAAGGGTGATAGCTATGGCCCAAGCTGCGTGTTATGGGGAGACATGCAGGCATCACCAGCCTGTGCCTTCTCTTGCATCTGTTTGGGAACATGTAATTAAAATAAAGCTTGGCATTATATTAGCATTTCCCTGCCCCCGTGGTCCAGTTCTTTGGCTGCCGTTTGCAGTGGGTGGGGAAATGCTAATAGGACATCAAGTCACAGGTGGTTTTCAATGACATGTTAATGGGGAGACATGGGGGGAAACACAGTTCAGCATGTTCACATGTCTCCTGGTAATATGCAGTCTGGGCAAAAGGGATGCTTCACATAGTGGGTAATAATTTTATTTATTTATTTATTGCATTTATACCCCACCTTTTTTCCTCTTGCAAGGAACCCAAGGTGGCTTACATTATCCTCCTCCTCTCCATTTTATCCTCACAACAACAACCCTGTGAGGTGGGTTGGGCTGAGAGTCTGTGACTGGCCCAAAGTCACCCAGTGAGCTTCCATGGCCGAGTAGGGACTAGAACCCGGATCTCCCAGCTCCTAGTCCAACACTCTTGCCACTACACCACACTGTTTCATGTTTGTCCATGCTGACAACTGTAATATATGGAGGGGAGATGCATGCTTGAAGATGTGGTAAACTTATACCTGGAAACCCTGATTGGCTGAAACCTTCTAAACACAGGATTATACTACCCAATTCTGTTTCTGTTCACTTTCTGGGGTCGTACAACATGCTAACTCACACTCGGTGATTGAGTGTGGGTTGTTGTTGAACCGTGAGGTTTTTTTTAAACCATGGGTTAGCGTATTGTCTGAATCCAGGACATTTTCCACAGGGTGGCATGTTAACCATGCAGTGTGGCTTTTTGTTCTCAAACAAGCGACCTTGAAAACTCATGGTTTGTTGTTGCGTTGTTCAGGGTGGTTAACAAGCCACCTTGTGGAAAATGTCCTGGGTACAGACAACCCACAGTTCAACAACAATCCACACTCAACCACTGAGTGTGGGTTAGCATGTTGTGTGAACAGCCATGTTTTGACTTCACGTACTTTCTAAAAAATGAATCTGAAACTTTGCTGATATAACAATATTTCAAAATGAAATGGCGTTGCTTTTCATCTCAGCATGCCTCTGTGTAACACCTGGACTCCCCAGCATGGTAGCCATGGACATCAACATGCCTGCAGATACCTCCTTTGGCGCCTGCTCTGTGACCTTCCTGAGCTGTTGTTTTTAAGGGTTTGCTTCGTTTTTATTTATTTTTAACTGGGATGCTGTCGTGCTGCATTCTTAGAAATTAGTGGTGAGCAGCTGCAGGCCAGTGCTTCATTTTGAAGTGCGCCCAGCTACCCATGGGTGGTAAGGAGGACCCTGGGGGATTAGAGGGGCTGGCAGGGAGCAAGAGGAGGGTGTTTTGCTTGTCCTGTGACTATGTCTGCGTTAGCTGGTTTATCTGTTTGTTGGCGTGGTGTGTGTTTTGCCAGGCTGTATGTGAGTGTGATGTGTGAGTTTGCCCGGGTTTTTTGTGTGTGTGTCTGTGTTTCTCTGAGCATCAATAGTTTGCCTTCAGTGAAATGGTTATTTTGTTGTGCTTCTTGGGGGTAAATATACGATTCAGTATTTGGGCCTCGGACCCCACTTCTGCCTTGCACTCCGTTTCTTGTCCAAGTTACTTGTCTTTGAGCAGCATCAGCTTGTCTTCTATGAAATGGGTGCAATATCAGAAAACTGTGGTGATCTGTTTTGGAGCTTGGACCCACTTCCACCTTGCTCTTAGGTTCTTGGGCAAGTTACTTTTTTAATTGCCTTCTGGGAAATGGGTGTTTTGTGATGGACCCTGCCCACCATAGCAGCCATGATGTGAATGGGCCAAACCCCCACAATGGCACCCATTTTGTGAGAGCACCCATGACACACTCTCAAATTTCAACTGTGCGCACAAGCCCAAAAAGGTTGGGAAGCCCTGGTAACCCAAAATCCTGTCACATGGTAAAGATTTAACTTAATTGAATTAGACGCAGAAAGGACATGTTTCAATATACCCTCCCCATCAAAACATAAAATTGTAACACAAAGAGGTTAGGAGACATGTCTACATGCTCCACCCCCCACTTTTTGTTTTGGTTGTACCCCACATGTAGGCATCTTTCCAGAAATGCCATTAACATTGGGGTGGAGTTCCACCTACATCAGTGTTTCAAACCATGCAAAACAACAAAAATGTTAATTCATTCTTTTTGTAAGCCTTGGGCCACCCAAGGGCCAGATGCACAAGACGATCCATTGGGGTGCACAAGCCACCTGATAACTGAGCAGCCTCTCACTGCCCTGACGAGCTGCTGTTGCGTGCAGTGATGGTGGCCGCGGTGGCGGCGGCGGCAGGATGGGATGGGCGCTGAGAGGGAAGCTCCATGGCATTTATCTCTCAGCTCCAGTCCTATCCAGCCTCTGCTGCTGACCCTGAGAGCAACCATGCCAGTCTCTGTCAGGCACAGCAGAGGAAACCTTACCCTTCCCGTTCTCCTTTGGCAGAAGGAAGCCAAGAAGAAAGCATGTGGTATGACAGCTATGTTACTGTCTCCCCACCCCATCCCACCCTTCTGCAATAGGCTTACAATTCATTCTTATTGTTTGTTCATTTAACAATCCAGAACATTTCACTATAGTTGCTTATCTTCCCCGCCACACACGCACACATCTTTTCAATTCTCTCTCAACCATTAGTTTGCCCTTTGATTCTGTCTGTCTACACACACACACACACACAGTACTTTCCTTTCCTTTCCTTTCCCTCCCCTCCACCTCCCCTTCTCAATTCCTGTATTCCATCCCTTCACATTTTTTATGTCTTTTCCCTAAAAAAGAAAAGAAAAAAAGAACCCCTTTCTCTTCTGTTAGGATTATAGTTAGTTCCCTACTCCCTTACTTGTAGTTTCGTGTTTTCTTTTCTTTTGCTTGTGTGTGTTTATGCATGTGTGTGCACTTGTGCTGTGTGGACAAGCAAACAGTGTGTGTCAAAGGGCTACACATGGTCCACATTTCCAAAAACAGTGGGCAAAGAACTACACTCATTAACAGCTATTATTTAAATAATATAACACTACATTGTGTGTTGCAAAGCAAGCAAGCCCAATATGAGGCATCTTCAGGGTCTTGGCAGGGGCAGAGGTGGGCGAGGTGCTGCTGTGCCCCCCCTGCCAGGGTTGCTGTGTTGCTTCTTGCCTCTGTCATTCCAGCAGACAACTGTCATTGCTCTTGGGTTCAAGTCAATGTGCCCACCTGGAAGCATTGCTGTTTTTGTTTGCTTCCTGCCTACCAGCCAGTGTTTTCCCAGGCAATTCAGCTAAAGAAACAGCTAAAGAAGTTATTGACTGTGAATAGAAAAGTAATACTATTTGCACTTCAAAGAAACCTACAGCAGAATTTAGGGATAGTGACCTCCTCACTGCTTCAGCACCTACCTTGAGTATCTCTTTATGAACTTTAGTTTGAGTTTCTGAGAACAGCACATTTTACCTGTCCCTAGCACAAAACCTCCTCGGCCAAACTGTCTGAACTTTGGCATGTGGGATGCCCTCCAGGGGGGCTGAGAGGGGCCAAGATTTCAAGCACTTCTGTGGAAACAGTGAAGAGTTATAGCTCTTTGCTTTGAGAGCTTTTGTGGAAAAAATCCAATTTCACCTGCACCTAACATAAAAACCACTGGGCCAAACTGTTTGAAATTTGGCAGGTGGAGTCCCTTCCAGGGAGGCTGAGAGTTCCCCAAATTTCATATATGTATCATCAAAACTGAAAAGTTATGACCGTTTGTGTTTTCCCATGCAAGTCAATGGGGAAACGCCCCAAACAAGTGATTTGGATATCCGAATCTCACTTCGGATTCAGATCTGAGTCGAAGTGGAGGGGGTCCAAAGCGGTATCCAAAGCAGAGGGTCCACGCACAGCCCTACCATCACTACTTCTTGCGGTAGTGAATTCAATAGTTTAACTATGCATTCTGTGAAGAAGTCCTTCCTTTTATCTGTCCTGTATGGTGCCAGTGGTTTTAGGCACTTTATAAATAATATACAATAATGTGATTATTCCATAGGCACAGTTACGTTTCTTGCCAAAAGACTGGTTCAGCACACTGAGTGACTATTGCCTTAAAAATAATTAAATGAGCCTATGCGCTAGATATGTATGCAAGGACCCAAATCTATTTTCTTTTCTTAAAAAAATAAATCAATATCATAATTACCCCCCAAAAGAGAGAAAACAATTGCAATGAAAATTCTGAAAATGCACAATTTTTCTGCGGTTTAACTTTGAATGTATCCAAGTGTTTGGATCATGTTGAATCTTACCCACAATACACACACAGTGTAATCTCTTTGACTCCTTCTATTGATATCTGAAATGATTCCCCACCCCCGCCTCCAATATTTTCCATAGCTCATTGCTTGGCCACCCTCTTTTCCTCCTCCTCCATCCCCTCCTCCCCCCCTCCCCTTGAAGCTGTTTTTCCTGATATAATCCAGTACTTCCAATTAACTATTCTGCTCACTTCTTCAGTAATCCTCGACAGTGTATGAACTACATCCATGGTTCAATGCTTTCCCTTCTGCTAATCAAATCCTGTTCATTTCTAAGGATTAATTCCTGTAATTATTTGTGCAAGTTCTATAAGAAAATCAGGCTGGCGCCATATCCCCAGGCACTCTCTTGTTTGGATTTTCCATGACCGATATTTGCTTCATTTGCCATGATCATGATTTCCCTGGATATCAGTATTGCACCCTTTTGCAGATTCTGCATTAATTTACCCACTGAGAAAGCCATCCTCCTATGCCCCTTTCATTTAATTCATTCATTCTCTTTGTCTTGATCCAATTTTCTCCTTGGAACAGAATGCTTGCAATGGGTCCTTCTTCCTACCCACCGATTCTCTCTTAAATGCATTACAACAGTGAACAAAGTCTTATCTGGGGGACTGACAATTTCACATTCTAGTTATTTTCCCTGTTGAAAGAATTGAGGTTTCATCATCTATTTAGCATAAGGAACACTTCAGAAAGGGGAATGTGGTGAAATCTTTGTCTTTGGTTCTACCACTATTCTTTTATGTAAGTAAAACATTTCCAGGGGTTGGTTGGTTGGTTTTGTTTTGTTTTGTGGTAATGATCTCTCCGGAGCACCTAAAAAGACCTTACTTGTCTCTGTGCGTGTGATTATGGTGGTGGAATGATTTATGTGCTGCACGTCCATATGAGAATCAATGGGCCCATTATCCCAGAATGGTGCTCTCTCTTCAGATGATAATTAAAGCTCTGGGAAGCAAGGTTGCATGAAGCGCATGGAAGCCAGTGTTTCAGTGAAAGGTTTATGTTGGCAGAGCTGTCAAGAGTTTATGCCACTGATAGGCCCGCTGGGATATCTGCTGTCATCTCTGTTCTGAAGTTTGCCAGATTCTTTCTGCCTAGCTCTCTCTTTCTCTCTCTCTCTCTCTCTCTCTCACACACACACACACAGTTTTGTTCAATTTTCAGAGTTACATATTTCTATAATGATTAAGTCAAGATTATCAACCTAGAGGCTTTTTTCCTAATGCTTTATTTCCATTGTTGTAGTAGTTGTAGTATTTTCTCAGATCCAATCAGGTTATTCAGCAAGACTGCACAGAGAAGTCCAGTGCAGGGATATTAATGACTGCGAATGCCTGTTTATATGAAAATCTATTCCATATAAGAGAGAATGAGGGGAAAAGATGCTTGTTATCTCTGGCAATTGGCTAAGCAAAAAACAGAGTACAAATGTTGGGATAATTTTTATTATATAACAATTTTTGGTGGACAATGAACAGGATAAAACACACTGTGAGTTTAAAATGCACCTTGGGTAGTTAGTTATCCTTCCAAAAACTCTTATGTCACTCAAAGCATCAAGAATCAATTGGCCTGATCAGATGGTACTCACCACCTTGCTTGTAACCAGTGAGATCAAGAAAATGGGAACTCATGTGTGCCTTGGGATGTCAGAGAAATCCACAAGATCCACCCCATGGATTCTGCAGTGGACTGGCTTTTTCTGAGTTGCACGGATTCTGTAGACTAGCAGACTGTTTTTTTTACTTTCTGGACCTGTACACAAATGTAGTTGTAGAAATATACAAACAAAGTTTTAAAAACACCAATAAAAAATGCACATTTTCCCCATAGGCTAAAGCATGAAAATGCACATTTTGGGGGGATTTGCGCATTTTGGGAAGATTTGCACATTTTCAGAAGTGCGCATTTGCGCACATTCAGGAAATTGAGAAAAGCAGATTCCATTAATGAGCAGATTAATTTTCATAATTAATGAGCAGATTAATAATGAGCAGATTCTTTCTTACAATGAAAGAAACCTGACAATTAACAAAACACAGACGGAATGGATTTAACAAAATCCACACATCCCTATGTGTGCCTCCCCGCTCTCCTCTTCTATCTTGGTCAGCTGGAGCCCATAGGACAGGGGTCCCCAAACTTTTTGGGCCCATGGGCACGTTTGGGAATTTGAGAAACTGCACTGGGCACACCAGAAAATGCCTAATCAGTGGAATGCTGCTTTGGTGTCTACCTGTTGTGTCTATAGATCTTAGGCTGTGTCTTATTCAGCAAAAACATTTGTTTTGTGGCCATTGGACACTGCAAAGTCTCTTTATTAAGGGATTGTCTAATTCAGCTAATTGCTGGTGGTGCAATACAGCTAATGTGTCTTTTAAACATATGTTTTGGCAATGTCCAGTAGTTAATTCATTTAGGCAGGAGGTTATAACACAGATAAATTTTGTACTGGAACAGTCTTTAATATTCACTGATGCACACACTCTTAAATTATTTACCTGCTTCATGGAAATTAACTGTCAGGGTGGAAATTGAGCCCATAGAGCCCCAGAGCAGTTCTGATTCTGAGGAATAACAGCAATCCGTGGGAGAGGAGCTCGCTCATTTCTCACAAGCACAGCAGCTGGCAGAGATTCCCCCTGCCAGCATTCCTGAGAGAGATAGTGACCCTGGCAGTGAGAGAGCGCTGGAGGGGGGCTTGCTGGATGCTCGGCACAGACGCAGGGAGTGGCGACAGATGGAGGGCACAAAAAGGAGGCGCTCCGCTTGTTTGGCGCTCAAACAACGGTCGCGTCCCGAGGATCCAAGGGTAAGAGAGAGGATCTCTCCATAGCCCCTAACTTCAGAGTCTTCCCGCAGTTCTCTTTCAAACGGGGACCAACTGCCTTACCTGGAGCTTAGGCTACTCTGCTATCCATCATCCCCAGTGCAGTTCCTTGCTTAGTCGCTAGTGATTAGTACCTATAAGAGTCATAAAGGAATAAAGGAATAAAGCCTTGGAAAGAATCCTCGTCGTCTGTGTCCTGAGTTGGCTATTGGAGGGGACTGTAAGAGGCAGCTAGGGCGCTCCTGACATTAACGAATGGTCAGCGTAAATGGATTCTCCGCGCTCTTTTGACAGCTAAAAGACGGATATTACAACATTGGAAGGATAAATGCTCACCTCCTATAATGCCATGGATTGAGGACTTTACAATGCTTTCAATATTTGAACGGGTGGTATATAGATGCCACCTTCAAACTGATACTGATTTTGTTTATTTGGTCCACTTGGATCCTATGTATAATTGCTAGAAAGCTATATGCATTGCATATGTATTCATTGCTATGGACATATACAAATCCATATATGCATATTTTTTTTAAATGGGCAAAAAATAACAAAATAAATAACGTATGTGTGCCGTGAGTGTCATGTTGGGGATGGCTGCCATAGGACGGCACAGCCCTTAGGGATTGGATCGGGCCAGGCAGAGGTGAATTACAGGAAGAAGGCAGAAGTGACCTGAAACCATAAATCTGAACAAGAAGTTCATAGAGCCCCAAAAGCCAAGGCAAGCGGCATGGTCTGCAGGAGTCCGGAAAGCTCCCACATTGACGTGTTCCAACAACCAGGGCCAGGCCAAGACATTTTGCTGCGTGAGGCAAAACAGCAAATGGTACCCCCAATCCCCCACCTGAAGTCAAGGCAATATGATACTCAAAGCAGCCAAATTCTTCTGGAACATGAAGCAGAAAATCCCACAAGCTCCTCTCCCCATTCCTGGAAGCAAAAATACCATAACAAATTAAGTAACTAACCATTTCCTGCCCTTTCATGACACCCTAAATCTGCTGCCTGATAGGCCTCACTTTGCCTAATGGTAGGGCTGGCTCTGCAACAACCTCTAGATGGAACTATGTAAAGCCAAATTAGATGTGATGCTAAATATGCAAATGTTGCTGAAAAATGACAGCTTTGTTTCAAGCTCCACCCCCCAACTGCTAATAGAACTTTCCCATGAACTGACTTCGTAATGTTCTGCATTTCCCTGCCCCACACCAGAGACAGCCAATTATAAGGACACAGGGAGAGAAATGCAAAACACCATAACTTCAGAACACAGGTATGTTCAAACTAAAATTCACAAAGGGGAAAGGGGGGTGCTGGATTCCTGGCTGCCATTTTGGTGGCAGCCACACTATTAGCATCCTGTCTAGTTTGGCACATACTGGTGCAGCAGCCATGCAGACTCCCTCCTAAACCCTTAGGCTCAATATGGAAATATACATTAGTAAATGTTGCATATACTGTTAGCACTTTTTAATTTCTCAATTCAGCCCCATATAAATTATCTCTACATTGTTAGTTTTCAGATTGCATTCTAAAAATAATGTAAGTATTTGCCCTTTTAAAACACATTTTTGAATACTAGAGATTGTTCCAACACACAGTTTTCCCATTAGAAAGATCATATGGACAAACTCTGTTTCCAATACATGTCCATATTATTATGGACAGATCTCTCAATTTGAATAATTCACAAACATTAGGAATGGTTGGAAACTATAGTTCCATATGAGTGTGTTTATTTTTTAATAAGTTATTCTGTAAGAGGTGTCTCATTTTCCTGAATTGGTAGCTATTGTTGGCTATAGATACCATAGAAATTTGGAGCTTTGCTGCCAGCGCAGCAAATAGGTCTGATGTTTATGAATGTTATGAATTTGGCCACATAAAAGTCAGAACCAGCCACACAATCAATTCTAAACACATGGCTGGATTTCAATATAGGGGAAATGACAGGCTGGTGCAATAAATTTAAAATTGTATTATGTATACCCTGGATGGTTTATATTCTGCTCCTTTGGTTTAAGATCATAGCTAGGGGATCAATGATGTCAGAACTGTAGTAAATTCAAATAGCATTTCATTTTTAATGACAGTTCTGTCTAGAAAGATTACTATCGATTGTCACCACTAGGAAAGGGCCAATTGTTCATTTGGGAAGAAATAGATCACCACCCATGCTATTTATTTCAAGTTAGAGGTAATAAACCATAGCCCAAGGAAATGCAGGAACAGAAGGCAGTTTGCCTTAAAGCTCAACAGTTCATCTTTAAATAAACACAAAGAGGTGATGTGGAGGATGCAGGACATTCTCTGCTCCTATAGAAGAACAGCAGTGATTTGGGGACGGGTGATTCATTTCCTCGCAAGACACTGGTTGAGAGTTGCTCCTTCCACCTTTCCTTGATTGGACACACCTTCATTAGGAATGCCAGCTGACCAGGAAATAATGGCTCCACTGTTTTTTTGTCCTCTGAGCCAGTTTGTTACAGCAGGGACAGGGAACATGTGACCTTCCAGATGTTGTTCAACTGCAACTCCCATCATCCTTCATCATTGGTTATCCTAGCTAGGGCTGATGAGAATTGCAGTCCAACTTCTAGAAGGCTGCATATTCCTCACTATTGCATTACCATGATTATTGCAAGGGAGCTGGAATCTGTTGAGCGAAAGTCAGCAGCAGAATTTTTCAAGTAGGATCTTCTATGTGCATGCACATAGACGTGCACTAACTAGTCAGGTAGTGCATCTGGGTGCTTGTTTCTCTGTACCCCCCCCCCCACAGCTTCTGTCAGGCAGAGGCAGGCAGGCAGGGCAAAGCTAGGGGGAAAGGCAGTGGCACCTATGGTAGCAGCTGTGAGGCTGTCATAATCAGGGCGGGCGGGGGGGGGGGCTTAGCTTTATTGCAGAGGTCTGATTCCAGCAAAAGTAGATAGAGGGCCAGAGGCAAAATAAGATGTAGGGCCAGTTTGCACAATCACTGAGGAAAAATAAACCACGGTGGCTTATTTTTCCTCTCCATGCATGCTGGTTGTGAGCCCCCTAATTGGCATAATTACTCTTGCCAGGTACAGGATGTTGTGATGTCCAAACCTGGCCAGGGTGGGTGGCTGGGGTGGTTTACAAACCACCCTGAAACCCTAGAACAAGCCATGGTTTTCAGGTTGGTGTGTAAACCACCCCAGCTACACAGTCTTGCCGGGTTCAGACATTATAACAACCTATGCTAATAAGGCGGCTTGCAACTGGCATGCGTGAGGAGAGAAAATGAGCCACTATGGCTTATTTTCTCTCTTACGATTGTGCAAACCCGGTTGTAGTCAAAAGGTGGTCAGTTACCAGTTGGGCAGATAAGAACCAAAAAGCCAGTGGCAGATATGTAGTCAGAAATGGTGGAGAGGTCAGATACCAGATCAAGAGGGAGGAGCTGGCTTGGAAGGAGTGGTTTTATAAAGCCTGGCTGATCTCCATAGGCTTGTGGGGTCAGCTAGCCATTGCCAGGCTCTGAGGTGAGCTGACAGCACTCAAACCAGTACTGCATCTTAGATGAGGCCTGTGACTCACAGGGCTTAGTCCAGCTGGGATAAGGTGGTGCAGGAAGTAAGGTGCTGGAGTTATCTCATACTAGCATGAAACAGATGTCTTGGAACCATTGGTTCCTCATTCATATTGCGTTGTTGTTGTTCAGTCATTAAGTCGTGTCCGACTCTTCGTGACCCCATGGACCATAGCATGCCAGGCCTTCTTGTCCTCCGCTCTCTCCTGGAGAGTGCTCAAGTTCATATTCATTGCATCGGTGATGCTATCTAGCCATCTCATCCTCTGCCGTCCCCTTCTCCTTTTGCCTTCAATCTTTCCCAGCATCAGGGTCTTTTCCAAGGAGTTTTCTCTTCGCATTAGATGGCCAAAATATTTGAGCTTCAGCTTCAGTATCTGTTCTTCTAATGAGCACTCAGGGTTGATGATTTCCTTTAGGATGGACTGATTTGACCTCCTTGCAGTCCAGGGGACTCGTAAGAGTCTTCTCCAGCACCATAGTTCAAAAGCATCAATTCTTCGGCGCTCAGCCTTCCTTATAGTCCAGCTCTCACAGCCATACATTACTACTGGGAAAACCATAGCTTTGATTATACGAGCCTTTGTCGGCAAGGTGATGTCTCTGCTTCTTACTATGCTGTCTAGGTGTGCCGTAGCTTTCCTCCAAAGGAGCAAGCGTCTTTTAATTTCATGGCTACAGTCACCGTCTGCGGTGATCTTGGAGCCCAAGAAAATAAAATCTGTCACTGCTTCCATTTCTTCCCCTTCTATAAGCCAGGAAGTGATGGGGCCAGATGCCATGATCTTCGTTTTTTTAATGTTGAGTTTCAAACCAGCTTTTGCACTCTCCACTTTCACCCTCAACAAGAGGCTCTTGAGATCCTCTTCACTTTCTGCCATTAGGGTGGTATTGTCTGCGTATCTGAGGTTGTTGATAATTCTCCTGGCAATCTCAATTCCGACCTCTGATTCATCCAACCCAGCGTTTCTCATGATGTACTCTGCATATAAATTCAACAAGCAGGGTGACAATATGCAGCCTTGTCGTACTCCTTTCCCAATTTTGAACCAATTGGTTGTTCCATGTCTGGTTCTTACTGTTGCTTCTTGACCCTCGTACAGGTTTCTCAGGACACAGGTAAGGTGGTCTGGTACTCCCATCTCTTTCAGAATTTGCCACAGTTTGTTGTGATCCACACAATCAAAGGCTTTAGCGTAGTCAATGAAGCAGAAATAGATGTTTTTCTGGAATTCTCTTGCTTTCCTGTATCAAAGCTATCCACAGCTCCAAGCAGTGGATAGCTTTGATACAGTGAGGTACGATGCTTTTAAATAACTTATCTAATATCTCATGGAAAGATGGCTTATACAAGATGTGAATAAAACTAAAGCTGTGGTCCTAAACATACTCACTATGAAGTTTCCTGATAATTACAATTGGGCTGCAAGAATTTTGACAAGTCCTCATGCTTGGCTTTAAAACACCTAGCTATCAGGACTCAAACCCGCAGCTGTCCTGAATGCAGGGCCTGAAAGATGTCGGCCTGAGTGCCACTCCTGAACTGTGGCCAAAGGAGGGAAGTTCAGAGAAACCTGCCAGATCAGCAGTTGGCCAAAGCAGGGTCATGTGGCATACCCTAACCCCTATAAAAATTTCCAGGCGGGGCTTGCTCACAATAAAGTAAGTCTGCTGTTCCCTACAGTAAACCACCTCCCTACCCATCCAACCTGACCAAAGCTGGTTCTGAAACCAAGATAACTTCCCTAAATCAAGATCAGGCATGTTTGAAATTCATCTCTTATTTCTCTTAAGGATGGATGCAGATGAGATCAAAAGGTGAAAGACGGACATAATTCAGAAGTGATTGGGATAGAAAGAGCTCCAAAAGGGACATTTTATTTATCAGATCATTAACATTTGGGTTCATCATCTTGTTTGGCGGGCTAATCACTTTTGTCATTTGGTGAGATTTGAGGCGGCTACGTGATATGGCCTGATGAGAAAACTGTCATGAAGCAGAATACCACATCCACCAGTGTCAAGTTTTCTGTCCTAAAGGTTAACCCCTCCTATAATTATTGCACATTTTAAAAAAGGATTTGCACCCAAAGGAATGATTGGCATGCAAATGTGCATGCTGCAAACACCAGTTAATGTCAGATGCAGAGAGTGCAGTGCTTGAAGGACTGAGACAATGTACGTATCTGCAGGATCAGAACTGTAGCCAATTACAGGCACAGATTTTAGCAGAGGGACAAGCAAAGTTATAGGTCAGCTTTCCACAACCTGATGCCTTCCAGATGCTTGGACTACAACTTGCGGAATTCCTGACCATTAGCTATGTTGGCTACAGCTGATGGGAGTTAAAGTCCAAAACATTTGGAGAGCACCAGGTTGGATGGAGAAAGCTGATGCAGGTGATCTGGTCAACAGGCCAAAAGACTAACAAGAGCTGTAAACACAAGAAGATGAGATTAGAAGCCCCACAAGGTAGGGATGTACAAAAGTCACTTACCTTTTCGAAGGGTGACATTCGCGGTGGGGGGGAGGCGCTCCATCCCTCCCCCCGAAATTCTCTCCGGCTGGCTCCGCTCCGTGGAGATTCCGTGGAGCCACCAGCTGGGGCCGCCTGCAGCCGGACATCCAGCCACTGGGCAGCCTGCACAGGGACGCAAATGGCGGCTGCCGTAGCCGCTGCCATTTGCGTCCCTGTATTTTGCTGTGATAGGCTATGTAAATATTTACATAGCCTATTACAGCAAAAAAAAAAAAAAAAGGAACGCAAATGGCGGTCACTACGCCATTTGCGCCCCTCTCTTTTGTCGTAATAGGCTACGTAATATTTACGTAGCCTATCACACGGCAAAAAAACAGAACACAAATGGTGGCTGCCACAGCTGCCGCCATTTGCATTCCCTTAGTTTTGCTGCGATAGGCTACATAAATACTTAAGTAGCCTGTCACGGCTTCCGCAAGGATGCAAATGGCGTCCCTGCGTTAGCCGTGATAGGCTACGTAAGTATTTACATAGCCTATCACGGCTATATGGAAGAAGAGAATGGCAGCCGCAGATGCAGCCGCCATTCGCAATGTAACGTGGATGGCAGCAGGTGGGTGCTGCGTTCCGGGCCCATTTCGTGAGGGGGGGCGGGGGGCTTCATTCTGCCACGGATTTCAGGGGGCCGAATGCACTGGCATTCGGCCTCACCAAGATCCGTGGCGGAATTCTCTGACATCCCTACCACAAGGTTGGGCCATCTTCAAGACAAACGTTTAGGTGAATTGGGGAGAGCTGAGGTTGAGTACAAAGTCAACAGGTACATATGAGAGCCAGTGTGGTGTAGTGGCTAGAGTGCTGGACCAGGGAGATCTGGGTTCTACTCCCCACTCGGCCATGGAAGCTCACAGGTGACTTTGGGCCAGTCACAGACTCTCAGCCCAACCTACCTCACAGGGCTGTTGTTGTGAGGATAAAATGGAGAGGAGGAGAGTTATGTATGCTGTCTTTGGTTCCTTAACAAGGAAAAAAGGCAGGATATAAATGTAATGCAGAAATAAATATTATCCAAGAGTCAGACTGGAACGAGGAGCATATAAAGGAGGGAGGAAAAGCTACCCATAAGGTGCAAAGCAGTGGTTTATCAAGATTAGCAGCTGAGATATTCCTCCAGCAAAGGTTGAGTTGGATTGAGCCATTGTAAAACTAGGCTCATGTCATTCAGTTCTCATGTCTGGCAGAACTGTCCATCCACTAGGACTTCCCAGATCAAACTTATTTAGCAATAGCAAGCAAGGCACAGGGTGCTGAAACAGAGACTGTAATTCTATTCTATGGGAGTAAGTTCCACTGAACGTAGTGGGACGTATTTTCATATAAACATGTATAGAACTGGGGCCTAATAGCTTAACTGTACCTAATGCCAGGGTGTGGATCATAGAATCATAGAATAGTATGGTTGGAAGGGGCCTATAAGTCCACCCCCCCTGCTCAGTGCAGGAATCTAAGTCAGAGCATCCCTGACAGGTGGCTATCCAGCTTCATCTTGAATGCATCCAGTGTGAACATGTGGTTTTGCACTGATTCTAGTTTCCACCTTGCAGTGGTGCAGCCAGATGTCCCACTCTTTGCAGGAGTGCAAAGAAAGTGGGCACCTTAGCTACACTGGTGCAACAAAATGAGGTTGCCAGTAGGTCTGCACTTGTGCCTTTAACAGAGGCCTGATCTACAGGAGTCAACAGGATAAGCTTTTCATGGCACAGACCAACCTTCACCAGATGTTTTGAACTACCACTCCCAACATTCCTGACCATTGGCCATTTTGGCTGGGGATAATGGGAGTCCAAAACATCAGGAGGGCACCAGGTTGGAGAAGGCTGACACAGACCTTCAGATCGTTACTGGCTCACTGCTGCATGTCAGTTTGCTTCTAAATGGACAGCTAGCTACAAGGGCCAATTCAAAGCCGGCAGCCCTATAAAGCAAGTGCAAAGCCTGCAAACATCTGTGGAAAGCCTTAAATGGATCCCAAATGGGCTGAGACATATGGTGTGGGCACTGGGCAGTGGCCAGGAAACAGGAGTAAGCAGAATCCTCACACTTAAGACAAGTCACTCAGACTTGATAGAACCAAAAAGGCACCATCTTAAAGTATTGGCAGCCATCCGAGGCAGCCTCCTACAGTGGAAAAGTCCCAGAGGAAGATAGTCTTATCAACTGCCTTGTTGAAACCAACAGTAATGGTCTGTTTCATATTAGGTACAGCCAGAGGAGCTCCCCACCCCTCAAGTAGCTGCCACTCCTGCAGCTGGTTAGAATCATAACTATCATGCCTTCCAGCTAGATCGCTTTCTGCCCAGCTTGCAAGGACAGGTCAGCCGTAGAGACATGTCAACTATGCATGCTTAATAAAGTTCATGAATATTATGTGGCCCACCCCGCATAGCTAATGAGGTCATTATACTGAATGTATATAAGCTGTACCAAAAACATCCAGGGTGTGGTTCTCCTTTGTGGCACTAGCTGCAAGAATCCACCCGAACAGCGCTGTTTGTCTCCTGCCAAATAAAACTGTGTTGGACCGACTCTCAGAGTTCTGTGTGTCTCTAAGGGGATATTGGCATACCCCTCCTAGAGGGAATGAACTTAAGCATAATTTGTGCAACAAATGGCGACTCCACCGGGACTTTTCCTCTAGTCGACCCCCATGGCCAAACAACCTCTGACGGCAGGGAATGAAGTGCGCACCGGAAGCCTGAATTAGGATCCACCATTCCCCTGCTTCTTGGATGTGTGTCGACCGGCACTGGGGACCCTAGAGGGGAAGTCCCTTTCTGGACACAGAACAAACAGTCCTCTGCTCAGAGGTGACGGTTTGAAGCAGCTGGACGCGGCCACCTCAGACGAGGTAAGTGTGTGTTTCTCTTTTGGAATTAACATTGGAACAGAGGCCAGGAGAGCCATGGGTTCTGCCTCTAGTAAATGTTCTGAGGGCACACCTCTGGGGTGTATGCTTCAACACTGGAAACAGTTTAAGGGCGATTATGGTGTTAAAATGTCTAGAGAAACTTTGGAGAAATTTTGTAACCGCAAGTGCGGTCATGGTTATTGAAATGTAAAATGTCTCAGTGTAAAATAATAATTGTCCACAGAGGCCCCCTGAAGGCTGCCGCTTCAGACGGCCTCTGCCTCCCGTCAGCCCCTGTTATTCCCCCGGTACCCGAGGACCTTTTACCCCCCCCTTAATATCCCAGCCTCCCACAACCTATGTCCCAGGAAACTGGCCAAGATTCAGGCAGAAAAAAAAATTTGGGAAGATTTTTGGAAAAAGGAATGTGAAGAGAGGGAGGCGGCCGCTGCCAAGGCTCGGTTAGAGTCTCACCGGAGCCACGAATCAGACCCCCTGCAAAACGACCCTGAGGCAGCGCCAGAAACATCTCTCCAAGCTCCCTTAAGGGAAGTCCTTGATTCAAAGGTACACATGGCTTATGTGTATGTCCCTTTTACTACCAGCAACCTCTATAATTGGAAACACCAAAATCCTACCTTCTCCGAAGATCGGGGCCGAATGGCTGGGGTCTTCGAGACTATCACTGATACTCACAAGCCCACTTGGCAAGACATGCAGATTGTCATGCGCACCCTATTGACAGCTGAGGAGCGTAGACTAGTAAAAACAAAAGCAAAGGAATGTGTTTTTGAGATGGCTTGAGCCCAGAGCGAGGGCGAAGATAAGATTAGCAGAGCCAAGGCCATCCCTGACACCAGCCCCGGGTGGTTACTTGGGACTGATGCGGAGCGCAAGCAGCACACCAGCTATGCTAATCTGCTTGTAAAGGGAATGAGGAAGTGTATTAGAAAGACAGTCAACTTATCCAAACTGTATGAAAGAAAACAGATAA
The DNA here is from genome assembly GCF_057233095.1 of Heloderma suspectum. Lineage (NCBI taxonomy): Eukaryota > Metazoa > Chordata > Lepidosauria > Squamata > Helodermatidae > Heloderma > Heloderma suspectum. The sequence goes on from NC_139461.1 coordinate 174,643,617, forward strand.
AAGAAGAATCCCCAGCGGGATTCTATGAAAGGCTGTGTGAGGTGTGTCAGAAGTATACTGATCTGGATCCTGAGAGCCCCGACAATAGACGGGTTCTGGTGTCCCTATTTGTGGGCCAGTCATATGATGACATTAGAAGGAAATTGCAAAAGGTAGAAGGAGTAATGGGAAAGGGCATTGAAGAGCTTATTGAGATTGCTATGAAAGTCTATGATAAGCGGGGGTGGGGGGAGGAAGAGAAAGTCGAGGGGGCCAGGCTCCTTGCAATGGCCAAATAGAAGTTAGAATTCCCAAACAACAGGGGTCCAACTACCAGATGGCCTTGTTGACTTATATGGTCAGGGCTCCTGAGGGGAGTCCTGAATGGTCACGATTCATGGGTGTAGACCCCTCCGCCTGGGCTGAGAACAAAGGATGGGCCCGGGCAAAGACTGCAGCCCCCGTTGTTTTTACTCTAAAGCCCGGCCACAGCCCTGTCAAGGTCTGCCAGTACCCAATGAAACTGGCTACCCGGAAAGTCTTGAAACCCCTCATTGAGAAATTCAAGGCTTGCGGCTGGCTCCGTGAAGGAACTTCCCTGTACAACACCCCCGTTAGAGCACCTGCTTTTCTGTCTTAGACTTGAAGGATGCGTTCTTCTCCATACCCCTCCATGAAACGGCCCAGCCCCTGTTTGCCTTTGAATGGGAAGACCCTGACACCCACCACAAGACCCAGCTAATGTGGACAGTAGTGCCTCAGGGGCTCACATGCGCTCCTGAGATTTTTGGGTCCGAACTGCAAAGAGACCTGGCCGCCTGGAAGGGGGGCCTCGAAAAAGGCCAGGTCTTACAATATTGTGACGACCTGTTGATCGCCGCCGAGACGCCGCAAGACTGTGAACGATATACCCGCGAATTGCTCAATTTGCTGGCCACCTGCGGGTACAAAGTCTCTGGCAAAAAGGCGCAACTCGTAAAAGCTGAAGTCACCTTTTTAGGCTATAAAATCTCTAAGGGCCAGCGCTGCCTTGATCATAGCCAAATGCAGGCCATTCAAGACTACCCCTCCCCGAGCTGCCCGCGTGATCTTTGGGTGTTCTTGGGCCTCACCGGATTCTGTTGCTTATGGATTGCAGACTATGGTGGCAAAGCTAAGCCACTCTATGAATCCTTGACAAAAGAAGGGGCGCTCAATTGGGCTTGGACCAGGAATATGGAAAAAGCCTTTCAAGAGCTTAAATGGTCCCTAATGTCTCCCCTGGCCTTGATGATCCCAAATCCTGCCAAGGCCTTCCGCCTCTTTGTGCATGAGCAAAGGGGGGTGGCGGCAGGTGTGCTTTGCCAGGAGTATGGGCCCTCCCCCTCGCCCTAACTAATCCCGCAAAGGGATTAAGTTGTCCCCTTTCAAGCTCAAGTTTGGGCGGCCACCCTGAGTTCTGCCCCCGGGACAACGCGAGGGAGCCACTTGGGAAGCGGGAAAGCAAATGTTGTGGGACCATGTTACTGGTTTGCAGTCTGTTTTGTTTCAGTTACACCACCATGCCATGGAGTTCCACTTGACCAGACCATCTACCCTTTCCGCTCAGGAGACCAAGTCCTGGTCAAAAAGTGGAAAAAGGAGCCCCTGACTGCAAGGTAGGATGGACCCTATACTGTGGCCCTGACTAGCCACACAGCAGTAAAACTTTTGGGGTGAAATAGGTGGACTCATCATACTAAGATAAAAAAGTATCCAGACCAGACCTCTGCATCCTGTCCCCAAGGAGACCCGGGGTCCACAAGCAACAACCCTCTGCCCTCCCCGACCCCGGACGCTCGGGGAGGCACAGAGCAAGATTTAGAGACGGCGTGGGACTATCAGGCTCTTGAGGGGCTGAAGGGGCTTTTTTTTTTGCCGAAAATGAAGTGGCTGTGGGTCCTAGCACTACTTTCCAATGGAATGGTGTGAGCGGGGCAATCTTGTTGTCAATAAAGTGGCCGAACAGTTTTCAGAACCTCTTTAGGGGCAGAATATTTAGGGATGTATGAAAGTCACTTACCTGTTCCTGGATTATGTTGATGGGGAGGGGGGTCGTTCCTGGCCGACCGGCCGGCTCCGCTCCACAGGGATTCTGCGGAGCCGCCGGCCGGCTCAGTAACACAGAGCATCAATCACAGGCAAGGTCCAGGAGGTAAGGTACCTGGCACAGGAGCTGGAAGAATGGTGTTGTTCCAACACTGGCTAGGTCTGCAGTGAAGGCTTTTATCCCCAAAGCCTGCTGAGCCTCATGCAGAGCTCAGCTGCAGTAATCAGAGCTCCCTGTTCAGAGCCCTACTCTTGAGGAGTCACTTTCTCCTGAGGAGTCTTTCTCTGCAAGTGAGCACTCCTTCTCACAGGGGCCCTACTGGCCTGTTGCTTGAGGTGATGACACTCCTGGTGGTCAGGGGGCTGTTCAGTCTCAGAGGCAGCGTCCCCTGGTCCTGACAGGAATGGACCTGCAACCATCACCTCCAAGGCCCCGGGCTCCTGCTAGTCTGGCAGCAGTACCTGATTTGGGGTGCCCTGGTTCTCTGGGGGCTCCATTTCCTCCTCTGAGTAGGACTCAGTGCTTATCAATGGGATCTTCTCAAACTGGGGAGAGCTAACAAGTGGGATACCGCAGGGCTCAGTCCTGGGCCCACTGCTTTTCACCGTTTGCGTCCCTGCAGTCAGCCGTGATAGGCTATGTAAATGTTTAAATAGCCTATCACGTCTGACTTAAAAAAAACAACAACGCGCGTACGCAAATGGCGGTGGCCACGGCCGCCGCCATTTGCGTACGCGCGGGTTTTTTTTATTTTTTAAGTCAGACGTGGTAGGCTATGTAAACATTTACATAGCCTATCACGGCTTTTTTTAAAACCTAGCTGTGATAGGCTACGTAAATCTTTACGTAGCCTATCACGGCTTTTTTTTTTTTTAAACTGGAAGCGACGGCGGCGGCAGCCGGTCGGAAGAGCGGCCGCCGCGGCCGCAGCCACCGAACCGCTGCCAAACTGCCGCCGGAGCTGCTGCCGCCTGGAAGATCCGCCCCAGGTAAGTCTTGTCCCGGGGGGGGGGCAGGGGGGCAGGCCATTCCGCCACCGATTTCAGGGGGCCGAATGTGCTGGCATTTGGCCTCCCCGAGATCCGTGGCGGAATTCTCTGACATCCCTAAGAATATTATCCATGAAGTCCATCACCTGCCTAAGGAAAAGGGTTTTTGAGGTACAACTGATTAAACCTTATACCTACTACACTGGCAGCCAGAAAAGCCAGTTACCGTTAGGGACCAAGGTCTGCCTCACCAAGGGAGGACAGTGGGGATTAGATCAGTGGAGCCCGCCACGGGTCCATAAAACCATCAAGCAAGTCATAGAACAGGCCAGATTAATTACAAAACCCGCTCCCAAGCCACCCTTAGTGCAAATCCCAGAAATAAAAGACCGCCCCTGGAGAGCCCGGTTAGGGATCCCAATGACAAAAGAAACTGATCATGTATGGCTAGAGTGGGTAAAATACACAGCCAAGTCCTTAAACAAATCCGATTGTTTTGTATGCGTGGCCGGAAGATCCGTTGCCAAGGTATTACCTTTTCCCTTAGGATGGGACCAGCCTTCCCTCTAGGGATGGCAGAGAATTCCGCCATGGATCTCGGTGAGGCCGAATGCCAGTGCATTCGGCCCCCCAAACTCTGTGGCGGAACGGCCTGCCCTCCCGCCCCCCCGCGGATCCCCCCGGGACGAGACTTACCTGGGGCGGATCTTCTGGGTGGCAGCAGCTCCGGCGGCGGCTCTGGCGGTAGCGGCTCCGGAGGCTGGTCTTCCGACCAGCTCCCGCCGCCGCCATTTCCAGTGTTAAAAAAAAAGAAGACATGATAGGCTACGTAAACCTTTACATAGCCTATCATGGCTAGGTTAAAAAAAAAACACACGATGTGATAGGCCATGTAAATCTTTATGTAGCCTATCACGTCTGACTTTTAAAAAAAAACCAACGCACGTACGCAAATGGCGGTGGCTACGGCCGCCGCCATTTGCGTTCCTTATTTTGGGCCGTCTTAGTCTACGTAAATATTTACGTAGACTAAGATGGCGAAAATAAGGGGGAACGCAAATAGCGTCCGCTACGCTATTTGCATTCCCCTTATTTTCGCCATCTTAGTCTACGTAAATATTTACGTAGACTAAGATGGCGAAAATAAGGGGGAACGCAAATAGCGTCCGCTACGCTATTTGCATTCCCCTTATTTTCGCCATCTTAGTCTACGTAAATATTTACGTAGACTAAGATGGCCCAAAATAAGGAACGCAAATGGCAGCGGCTGTAGCCACCGCCATTTGCGTACGCGCGTTTTGTTTTTTAAAGTCAGACGTGATAGGCTACGTAAAGATTTACGTAGCCTATCACGGCTGACTACAGGTACGCAAAAGGCGGCGGCTATGGCCGCCGCCATTTGTGTCCCTGCTAGCCAGTGGCTGGATGTCCGGCTCCGCGGAATCCCTGCGGAGCGGAGCCGGCCGGCCAGGATTCCGGGGGGAGGGACGGAGCGCCTCCCCCCCCAGCGGAACCCGGCGGAGCCAGGTAAGGCCAATTTCGTACATCCCTACTTCCTTCCTTCCTTGCATGATCCATCTGTTTCAACATCCCAATGCGTGGGGTGACGAGAGTTGCCAAGACCTCAATAAACTCTACCCCCCCTCAAAATAGAAGGTCGCGTCCTACCCCCTGTCTTCCATGGAGGGATGGAACCACACCGGATGCATCTACCGGTCCCTAGAGCAAGATAGTACCCCTCTGGGCAATCTCTCAACCTGCCTCAACACTACAACATTCCATAATAACTCTCTGCCCGTTCCCTGAGCCGACCTCTGGTGGTATTGCGGAGGCCTGGAGCTCTTTGAAACCCTTCCCTCAAATTGGTCTGGGACCTGCAGCCTGGTTCAGCTTGCGGTCCCCTTTTCCATTGTTTTCCACCCACCCCAGCAGCCTGCCCGTTCCCGCCGAAGGCGAAGTGCGACCCCTTTTGACAATCGAGTATATATAGATTCAATAAGAGCGCCAAGAGGAGTCCCCGATGAGTTTAAAGGGCGGAACCAGATAGCCGCGGGAGTCGAATCTACTCTGTTTTGGTGGACAACCATTAACAAAAATGTAGATTGGATTAATTACATCTATTATAATCAGCAAAGGTTTATAAACTATACCCGAGATGTTATAAAGGGATTGGCCGAACAATTAGACGCCACTAGCCAAACGGCCTGGGAAAATCGGCGTATTCTTGACATGATGTTAGCAGAAAAAGGAGGAGTATGCGTTATGTTAGGCGGGAGATGCTGCACCTTCATCCCCAACAACACCGCCCCTGACGGCACGGTAATGAAGGCGTTGCAAGGCCTCACCACCCTATCTGAAGAACTAGCTGAGAATTCAGGAGTGAACAACCCCTTAACCGTCTGGCTGGAAAAATGGTTCGGTAAATGGAAACATTTAGCAGCCTCTATCCTTATCTCGCTTGTAGTGGTAGTCGGAGTTTTGGTACTGTCTGGCTGTTGCATCATCCCCTGCGCTAGGGGTCTGTCCCAAAGACTAATTGAAGCTGCCTTGTCAAAACAAATGCTTTTGCTTTAGGACAAAGTCGAGATGGCTGACTAACACGTCGTGTTTAATGCTTGATGAAAGGCTTTTAAGGGGGGATTGATAGAACCAAAGAGGCACCATCTTAAAATATTGGCAGCCATCTGAGGCAGCCTCCTACAGTGGAAAAGTCCCAGAGGAAGATAGTCTTATCAACTGCCTTGTTGAAACCAACAGTAATGGTCTGTTTCATATTAGGTACAGCCAGAGGAGCCCCCCCCTCAAGTAGCCGCCACTCCTGCAGCTGGTTAGAATCAGTTCCATCTAGATCGCTTTCTGCCCAGCTTGCAAGGACAGGTCAACCGTAGAGACATGTCAACTATGCATGCTTAATGAAGTTCATGAATATTATGTGGCCCACCCTGCATAGCTAATGAGGTCATTATACTGAATGTATATAAGCTGCACCAAAAACATCTAGGGTGTGGTTCTCCTTTGTGGCGCTAGCCATGAGAATCCACCTGAACAGCGCTGTCTGTCTCCTGCCAAATAAAACTGCGTTGGTCTGAATCTCAGAGTTCTGTGTGTCTCTAAGGGGATATTGGCATACCCCTCCTAGAGGGAACAAACTTAAGCATAATTTGTGCAACAGACTGATGAGCGAGTGAGGGCTTCATAGGGCCTGGTGTGTCCTGACTGGAGAATTAGCTGACAGTTGTTAAGCCGGAAGGTCAGAAGATTCTCTTCAGGCTGGAACTGCAGCCTAGAGGACACCTTTTTTCAGAAGTTCTAGTCTGCCTCACTTTTGAGAATGAAGAGTACTTGTGGTATAGGATGTAAGGCTCCACTGGTTTACCTCCTACACCACAGAGGCCCTGGTTCAGCCAGAGGTCCTGATTCAAGAACTGCCTTGGCACTTACAGATCCTGCCTTGTGCTCATTCTAGGCTGCCCAGCACTATAAGACAAGCACATCCCTTCCTTCACCAATACAAGAGGCATAAAGAATGTATAACACCCAACACACATTCCCTTAACACAACTCTGGCACCTTCCCATAAACAGTCCCCACAGCTGTCCTGACATACATTCACCAGCCAGATTCCAAATAGGAACACAACTTTATGAAGATTTCAGAGTGCAGACTGCAAAAACCTCATTTTCTCTCTTCTTATAATGTCTCAGTATATTAAGGCCTGGTACCTGGAGACCCAGATTTAGAACTCTCTATGCAATATGAATGGGGAACCAATGGTTCCAAAGCATCTGTTTAATGTTAGTATGAGATACACAGCATCGGCTCTTATTCATTCAGCGCTTGGAATAGTAAACCATAGACAAGTTAATTTGGGTTATTCATTGGAGGAGAATCTATTTTTGTAGCAAGGTTCCCCAGAGCTCTGAGCTTTAATCCTGCATAGAGTTAATAGGCTTTGAAATGGATGGGATCCAAGCTACCTAACCATGAGCAGGATTGTGGTCTATGACTATAAAGCAGGTTAGGGAAACTGGGATTATAATTCCAGTTGCCCTTCTGGTTCAAGTAATTCAGGTTATCTGCCTGGATCATAGATTACTATTCCTCTGTTGCAGTGTATTACGTTACGCAAACAGTTGCTTTCTAGTCTGGGACCACAACTTTTTCCTAGAGATAACGTTTCAGAGAATTGGGGGGGGGACGGGGACGGGACCTACTTATAGATTTTTTTTTTTTTAACCAACACAAACTTTTTAATGAATGTATCCATCACTTACTGGTTTCTGTCACAGGATGAAAAACAGACAAACTGAAGAAGGTGATGTCTTGTCCCCATGGGCTCCACTACAGCTAGCTCAATGTCGTAATGGTAATGTTTGTGATGATGAATATGTGTTACCATTCAAACCATTTCTGTCAACAACATTTCAGATGGACATAGCATATTAGATATTTCAGTCTTCAAAAGTGCTTTAAGTACATTCCTAAGCCTGACCAAAAACCTGTAAGGCAGGCCAGTATTATTAACCCCTTACTGCAAATGGGGTGAGGCTGAGGAATTGAGAGAACAGAGGCTTACCTAAGGCCGCTGAGGGCACTGCTGAGGCACAGGAGCCACTCCTGAACAGTGGTGTTGTGGTAAATTTTGAGGTACAGGCGCTCAACATGACAGTCCCCATAGCCATGCCCCCAAGGACAGTCCCAAAATTGCAGGCAGCAGAGTTGATCTCGGTCAACAAACCAGTTCTAGTAGCTTTCATCTCCACCAGGTCTTGGGTAAAGCCAATGGGTCTTAAATGCCCATTCAAGCCCAAGTCACCTCAAAACACTTTGCATTACAACAGGGAATAATATATTATTGCTGGGAAAGTTAATCTCCCCCTGCCCCTTCAGCTACTGTGAGGATTGTGGCTAAATTCAGAGGGAGCAGGGAAGCCTGAGGGGGGTGGCAGCAGGTGCTGTCAGTATCCCTGCAAATAAAGAAAAAGTGGGGCTGCTGCCTCCCTGAGAGCCCTGGCTCCACTATGCCACTGCTGCTGTATATGTATTCCCCATGACACTGGGCTGGGGAAAACTTTTTTCTATTGACTGCTACATTCCATCAGGGATTGACTGTTGGGGGGGGACATGTATGCCATTAAAGTGTGGGGCTGAAGCCAATGATGGGTAAGGACAGAACCAAATATGGTCTGTCTGTCTGTCTGTCTCTCTTTTTCTTTCTCTGTGCCACTGTGAAGGTTTGAGGCCTATAGAGGCAAGGAAAAAGGTTAGGCCTAGAGGCCTGGATTATTATTTTGTTAGGAGGGGGTATCCCTGAGAAGAGTAGTTTTGTTTCTGCAGTTAAGTTTCAGTTACATTCTGCCCAGTTAAGTTTCATTTCTTCAGGTTTGAAACAGTACTTTTGGTTTTGAGGGAGGAGGGTATATAAAGAGAGGGAGAGAGCCAGTATGAGCAGAGTCGGGGAGACCAGAGCCTGAAAAGAGAGCAGTAAGAAGCAGCCTGAAGAAGTCTAAGTACAGCTAGAGTAAAGGAACTTGCATTTTGCCACTTTTATTTTCTCTTAATGCCTTTTGTATCACTCAGCACTATTGTGTAAATATCTTTAGTTGTTATTGGCTTGCTTTAATTTACCAGTGAACTGTTGTGGTTAAACCCTGTGTCTAGAGTGTCAATCACCCCACACCTACAGCCTAAACCCCACGTTATTGGAAAGAAGAAGGTAAAAGAAGAAAGGTGGGACTCTTAAGGAGGCAAGAGATCCTTGAGGAGTTGCTCAGGTTGTCCAGGGCATAAGGGGAACCCTGACAGCCACTCCTCTCCCTCCTTCTCTCTCTCCTTCTCCTTCCCTGCTCAGTGGGCTGGCAGGGAAGGGGCAGATCACTCTTGTCAGTGGTCTGAACTGATAGCTTGCAAAGGGTGTTTGAAATTAGGCTGAGGGCTGCAGGTTGCCCACCCCTGCATTAGAATCTCCAGCTCACATGATAGGAGCCTGAGGATATTTCATTCATTCATTCAACTTATCTACCACCCAACTGGCAGATGCCCTTGGAGTGGTTTACACTCATTTACCCCCCCCCCAAAATAAAATAAAAACCAAAACAATAAAACAATGGAAATATCAAAACATTGACATAGTAAAACATTAAAAACACTAAAGGGCCAGCAGTAAAGTTAATAATCAGAGCGAAAGAAATGCTTGCTGGAAGAAGAAGATCTTAACCTGGTGTCTAAGGGCACAATCCTATGTATGTTCAGACAGGAAAAACTCCTACAACTCCCAGCATTCCTGATCATTGGCTGAGCTGGCTGGGGATGATGGGAGTTGACATCCAAAATGTGTGAAGGGCAGGAGCTTGGAGAAGGCTGCACTGTTGGCATGGGAGAAGGCCTCCAAGTGAGTTCATATTTGAGGGGAGGAACCAAAGGCTGGCTAGATCACCACTTGCAATCTTGGCTTAATGATGGATGTGCCACTGCACCAACTCTCATGTTAGGTGTAGCCACCTTCACACAACCCTTTTACTCGTTATCACTCATTGAGCATTCCGTTATGCATCTTTGGGATGACAGGTGCCATCACACAAGGCTTTTATTGTGCACTCGTGGTGGGTCACTCATGGAAGTTTGCGGGTCCTTTTCGCAACATCCTCCTCCTCCAGTGCCTCTCCTGAGGTTTTTTTAGGTTTATCCTGCAATGATTTAACTCGCTGATAATGTAGTAATAAATTGTAATGCCATTGTATAATTCCGGGAACTCAAGATATCGCTATAATGTCGCAGTGCCATCTAGTGGGTGTATAAATGGAACATAGGGAACTTCCGCACAAGGAAACTGCCCCAAAAAACAAATGGGGGAGACACGTGTATTGTGCCAATCGTGATGCCAGAAAGACTTCGGAAGGAGAAAGCCAAGGAGGGGTGCAGGATTTCTGCCTCATGTGATGACACCCAACGTCTGGACTATAGGGTACCACAGCCTTCCCCAACCTGATGCCCTCCGAATGTGTTGGACTGCAACTCCCAGCATTCTCGGCCAGGGAGTGATGGGAGAGCACCAGGCCAGGGAAAGCTGGGTTACAGTGACTGTCCAAAATATGGTGCCCCTGAACATTCACATCCTGGGCATCTTGAGAATGCCTGAAAACTCCAGAGAGACATGCACCCCTGAATATTAATGGCCAGCACCTCAGTGCATTTTGTCACCCAGCATTCACTTGTGTCTGCCCACTAAGCTGGAGAAGCTATATCTCTTTTTAAGCATTCACACAGTGTGTGTGTGTGTGTGGGGGGGAATGTCAGCTTTCACACAGAAATGTTTACAGCTACCAAAGGCTGGATATTTCGTGTACACGGAGGAACCTGTTAGGGCCCAATCGTATGCATGTTTAGAGAGAGAAAAAGTCCTACAGCTCCCAGCATCCCCCAGCCAGCATGGTTGGCTGGGGGATGCTGGGAGTTGTAGGACTTTTTCCCATCTAAACATGCATAGGTCGGATAGGTGCCCTGTATAAATGCGTGTAGGCGCCCTTATTCAGCCACTTGAAAATGTATTGGGATGGAATTGAGCTGCCATAGCCAGCTCCTGCCAGGAGATGTTGCTGTGCTTTCAGCTAAACACCTGCAGGAAACAGAGTGAGCCAGAGGCTGAGAGCATTGCAGGTAAAGCATTAAAGAGCCAACCATCTTAAATCCAAATTCTCCCCCTGTGACTGTTACAGAATTGCATCAGCGACTATGTAGCTGGTTATTAAACAGCCCTCTTTTGATCGCTGCAGTTGCACCACAGAGAAATTGAATCTAATCCATTTTGAAGAGCTTTTCTTTGCAAGCATTGTGTCCCCTTTGCAACAGCTTTATCAGGGCTACACCACATTCCTGCAACTTTCAGCTTACTTTTCCTTTGTTTTGAGTGATTCTTATTTAATTCATTCATTTCATATCTTTTAGTTCTAAACTTTTAAAAGTTTTATATTATGTTTTATTGTGCTGTACTTTATTAATTTGATTGTTGTGACCTGCCCAGACTGCTTTGGCTGTTGGGCACTATAGAAATGTAATAAATAAATAAAATATTCCATTTCTATACCACCCACTAGCCAAAGCTCTCTGGGTGGTTTACAAAAAAACCCAGAACCCTAAAATACAGCATAAGAAAACAAAATACAAAATATTTAACTTACAGAAATTTGAAACAATTTGAAACAGCAGAAACAATAGAAAGAAAATACCACGACCAAATCAAAACAACTCAAGTTAAAAAGCCCCATCATATGCTGTCAAATGCCTATGCATAGAGAACAGTCTTAACCTAGCACTGAAAAGATTACTATGTTGGCACCAGGGGAACCTCTCTAGGGAGAGCATTCCACCATCAGGGGGCCACCGCCGAGAAAGCCCTCTCCTTTGTTGCCATTTTCCAAACCCTCCTTGGAGGAGGCACTTGGAAGAGGGCCTCAGATGTTGATCAAAGTGTACTGATAGGTTTATACTGGAAGAGGTGCTCTGTTGAATATTGTGGTCCTGAGATTTATAGGTCAAGACAAGCTAGGGATGGGCGGACTCACCCCTGTCCTTGCTGCTCGTTGGACCCCTGGCAGTCACTCAATCCTTATTGCCGCATGTGGCGAGCCGCTGGGCGGTCCCCGGGCACCTGGTGAGCAGTTCACAGCATCCTGCCCCTCCACTGACCCACCACTCTTTGCAAAATGGTGGCTCGGCCTTTTCCATAAAGGCTGATTTTCCGTAGACGGCAGCAGTAAAGAGGCCCATTTACACAACATTACAGGTGTGAAAGGTCTACATAGATAATTTATGCCGGTAATGTTGTGTAAATGGACCTGTTTACGGCCATCATTTATATAAAACCAACCTTTACGGAAAAGGCTGCACTGCCATTTTGCAAAGAATGGTGGCATGGCGGAGCAGCAGGGCCCACCACGTTTGCCTGACTCAGTGTGTACCGAGTCAGGCAAACACCGTGGTCCATGGACTCCCATCCGGGGAGCCAAACTGGTGGTAATCCACTGAGCTCAAGCCCCCAACCAGCCTCCACTGCCATCCGTAAGGCTAGCACCTTGAACTGCGCTCGGAATCGTACAGGCAGGCAGTGCAAAAGGGCCAGAATTGGAGTTACATGCTCAGAACTTCTGGTCCCAGCTATCCATCTGGCCGCCACATTTTGTGCCACCTGAAGCCCCCAAACCATATTCAAGCATAGCCCCACGTGCAGTCCATTGCAGTAATATAACTTGGAGGTTACCAGAGTATAGATCACTGAAGCTAGGTTATCCCTGGCCAACTAGGGGCATAGCTGGGCCCCCAGCAGAAGATGGTAGATGCAACTCTGTGCCATTGAGGCCACCTGAGCCTCAAGTGACAACGATGACTCCGGGAGAACCCACAAGCTATGAACTCGCTCCTTCGGGGGGAGTGCAACCCCATCCAGAACAGGACGAACACCTATCTGGATTTTATTTTTATCTTTATTTATTTATTTGTTTGCAATGGTCCTCTTTAAAGGTGGAATGACTGTAATGGGGACATATGGCTACAATGTGGACATGGCATATCAGAGGAATCAAAGGTCGTATAATACATTTGCCATTGTGAAAAGAACATTAATTGCGTGACGTTTTCATTTTGGAATACCAAGGCCTGATTTCAGAGTGGTAGAATATCAGCATGCTGAGAGACTTAGTGAGGGCAGCAGACCAAGCAGAGGGCAGCTTCTCACTGGCTTGGTGTGCGCAGACCAACCCAACAAAGCACAGTGAGCCACCGAATACTGTAGCGAGGAAGAAACTGGAGGTGTGGCGGCAGCCAACTGCTCCTGACTGGACAGGAGCATTCCACAGTCTGAGCCGACTCATGCTAGGATAACAGGAATAGTCTAGACGAGCAGTGAGAATCTGAGAATTTCAGGAGCAAATAGGGCTGAACGGCCACACTATTCTTGAATGACTTCATTTCATCAGTAACTCCCCCAAGGAGTCTTTTGTACTTTTACGCCCTGACCCACTTTTAGTCACGCTTGCAAAAGGTATTTACGTGGGATCACTTGCATCAGTGGACGCACATACAGTTCTGCATTATAATGGACAACTGGGACTTTCAACAAGATGTTGCACGATGGGGGCTCCCTGTTCAGGAATCCACCCACTCTCTGTTCCATCCTCCCCCACTTCCTGGATTACCTCCCCACCCACCCCTCAACACTCAGCATCCCACGGCCACTTAGCAGGTGCCATCCTCATGGGGCTGTTTTGCAGGTTTTCCCCTCCCCTTAGAGCAGGGGGGGTTGAGCCTGTTTCAGCTCAAGGGCCAAATTCCACTTAGAAGAGGCTGCCAGGGGCTACATTCCAAAACTAAGTGGAGCCAAAGGCAAAAGTGGCAGGGCAAAAATACAAAAATGCCAGCCTGTTGTAGCTTTATGCTCTTGCTCTGAGTAACTAAGCCTTAGGAGAGGTTTTTCAACCTTCTAGAATAGGGGGGAAAAACATGCAAAAGCTGGGAAACCACCTATCATGCGTTACCTGGAGAAGGATTCTTCTGAGGAAAAAGAGGAGGGGGAGAGCTAGCACAATGGGCCCCAGCCAGAGCTAAGCAAGGAACAGGAGGCCTTGGCTGAGAGTCCTCCCCTGGAAACATTACAGGAGCAACCTGGGTTACCTGGCCCTTCTCAAACAGTTCCTGAATTCCCCCAAATGCTGGAAGCAGAGCCTGAGAGAATCCATCCCTGTGAACGGCATAGAATCAGACACAAGCAGCAAAGGAACAAGAAAAAGTTATAGCGTGGGGCCTCCCTTAAAAGCAACAGGTTGACCAAATTAGCCAGCTGTGCTGATTAATGTCTAGCTATAAATCAGCCCAGCTGATAGCAGCTCAGTCCTGCAAGCAACAGTGCCTTGACCTTGATGTTGTCTTCCAAGACACCAGCTCTAATAGGCACCTAGACCCTCAGCTGCCTATCTGCATAATGCTTCTGGATGCTCCCCTCCACCCCCGACTGGCCTAGATGCTAGATAAGACTGATGCTTGTGAATTGACCTTCGGACTGCTTTGACCTTGCCTCTCTGTCTGTGCCTGTAAAAGCCTCCTTGGAACTCCTGTGTATGACCTTGGACAGGACTGACTGCTCTCTTGCTGCTGCTCGTGGGACTATCTGCACCATGCATAAGGCCTTTCCCTGCGTTGAAACAGGACAACACCTCATGATGGTGTGGTCGGGAGAAAGTTGGGTGGGGCCAGGGGAAGGAGGTGGAGGATGGTATTGAGATCTCAGGAAGAGCAGGTCTGGCCCCCAGGTCTGAGGTTCTCCACGCCTACCTTAGAGCCCCCCCACCCTGCCAAAGATGACTTGTACTGCAAACATTAGGCTAATGCTGATACCTTCCATTCAGTGGAGGCTGGTGGCTTTGATTTTGGTGGGGCTGTGGATCCATTCTGGGTTTCTGTCAGAACCAACCAGAACTGTAAAGGAGCTATCCAAAGTGCTGGACCCTATCCCCAAAATGGGTTCAGCACCTTGGATAGCTCCTCTAGAGTTCTGGCTGGTTCTGACTGAAACCCAGAATGGATCCACAGCCCCACCAAAAACAGAACCACCAGCTTCCACTGGTTCAATTATGCATGGGTGGTGTCTTTTTAGTAAGGATGGACGAAAGTCCCTTACCTGGTCCTGCAGCTGTTTTCGGTGTGGGGGGAGGCGCTCCGTTTCTCCCACCGAAATTCTTGGCGGGTGGGGAGGCGCCCCGCCCCTCCCCACCAAAATTCTGGCCGGGGGGGGAGGCGCCCCATCCCTCCCTGCCGAAATTCTGGCCGGGGGGGGGAGCGCCCCGCCTCTCCGGCCGCGAAAGAAAAAAGTTATGTAAAAAAACAAAAAAACAAAACGTGATAGGCTACGTAATGATTTATGTAGCCTATCACGGCTGACTTTGAAAATCTAGCCATGATAGGCTACGTAAATCGTTACATAGCCTATCACATTTTTTTTTTTAACTTTACTGGGAAATGGCAGCAGCAGCAGCCGGTCGGAAGACCGGCCGCTGCCGCCCCCACCGCCGAAACGCCGCCGAAACGCCACCGGGACCCGCCGCCGAGAGGGACTTTCGCACGAGGTAAGTCCCATCCCGGGGGGGGGCGGGGGGTGTAGGAGAATTTCCCCACCAATTTCGGGGGGCCGAATGCGTTGGCATTCGGCCTCCCTGAGATTCGTGGAGAAATTCTCTGACATCCCTACTTTTTAGCTATATAACCAGTGGAACTCACCACCTGCACACTGGAAATAGAGGACATGATATCCCACTGAAAGCAATGTGGCGTGGATGGAAGACATCCACACTTAGACACATGTTTGGATGTCCATCCAGTTCATCATGCCTGTGGTTCCTGATCAAGCAAGTGATACATACTCAGAAGTTGGCTTATGTCTACTGATCTCCTTTGCTGGATTGGACTGTTAACTTCTTTTTCCAGGACACATAATATCCCAGATAATTAAAAAAAAAAATTGTCTGGTGCTGCACCCTGGAGGCAGATAGAATTGGGTGCCTGCCCTGAGCGTCATCTATGACTATATGATAACCGAAGCCTCTAGCTGTTTAACTTACAGCAGTGCAAAGACGTACATAGCAATGGGGTTCTACCTGACTGCTCAGGAAGAAGTCAACTTGCTTCAAGGTGCCTCAGTAATGAGGAGAAAGGCGCAGGGATGATTGTCAGAAGCACTGAGCCAATTCTTTTCAATTATATTCCATAGCTAATTATTTAATAAAATGTGTTTTTAAAAGCTACATTAGCTACTCATGTTTCGGGATTTGTCCTTTGGTTACCAAGGTTAGAGTGGCTTATATGGGCTTCTCAGTGGTTTATAGTGGGTTCTCCCCCACTTCAGGACTGATCAAGTCCATACACATTTAGCTTCAACAATGTGATACCATCAAATATTTCCAGGCCACCCATCGGGACCTCAGTGGTCTCCCAATGCATCCTTACGCCCCTTCCCAATGTTCTTGGCTATAGCCTTGATCAGCAAGAGAACTGTTAGTGGGTGGTTCAGCTGACCATGGAGAAGAGGTTAAATGTGCTCTGAAGGGGGTAGCACTCCCCCTTAAGGATCAGGGTCTTGTTAAATCTGGTTCCTACAGCATGCAAATACACACGTGCAGCATTGTAGATATAGCACAGAAGCAAAGCAGGCGTGGAGGAGTCAGATGGCAGGCTGCAGTGGAGGGGGTGGGGCCAACTAGTGCATTCTTGCTCTCCCCTCATGCGATTCTAATGGTGTGAGGCTTAGGACACCTGCACAGGGCTATAGAAGCAACAAATTCCACATAGGGATGTCAGAGAAATCTGCAACAGAATCAAATGAGTTCAGATTTCTATTAATCCAAACTGCGGATTCCAGAGCGGACTGGCTTTTCCTGAGACAGACAGATTCCACAGATTTGTGTACCATTCCTCCCCCCAAAAAAATTTTCAGCAATGTAGTAATAGAAAAATACGTAAAATAAAAAACACACCAGCTGGAAATGCACATTCCCCCATGGGCTAAAGCATGAAAATGCGCATTTGGGAGGGATTCGAATATTTTTGCAGGTGTGAATTTGTACAAATGCGAATTTGTGCAAATTGGAAAAATCCAATTCCACCAGTGAGCTGACGATAGGACGAAAGGCACATGATGTTCTGCAAATGCAGACAGAACAGATTTTACAAAATCTGTACATCCCTAATTTACACAACCCCCCAAGCGGTAGGGATGTACGAATCCTTTACCTTATTCTGATCCGGGGCATCCGCGGTGGGGGAGAGGTGATCCATCCCTCCCCCCGGAATTCTCCCCAGCCGGCTCCACTCCATGGCAAGACTGCGGACCTGCCGGCCAGGGCTGGCCGCATCTGGACTTCCAGCCGCTGCCAGGCTGCTGCAGCCGCAAATGGCGGCCATCGTAGCGGTCGCCATTTGCATCCTTGCATTAAGCCGTGATAGGCTACGTAAGTATTTATGTAGCCTATCATGGCAAAAGGCAGGGATGCAAATAGCGGCCGCTACGCCATTTGCAGCCCTGCCTTTTGCCGTGATAGGCTACGTAAATACTTATGTAGCCTATTATGGCAAAAAGCAGGGGCGCAAATGGTGTAGCGGCCGCCATTTGCATCCCTGCCTTTTGCCGTGATAGGCTACAAAAGTATTTACATAGCCTATCGCGGCCTAATGCAGGCATGCAAATGGCAGCTGCTACAACAGCCGCCATTTGCAGCTGCAGCAGCCTGGCAGCGACTGGAAGACGAGCCGGAGCCGCCGCCGCATCCACCGCCACATCCGCCGCCAGGTAGGTCCATTCTGGGGGGGGGATTGCGGGGGGTGAGGCTGTTCCACCACAGACTCCAAGGGGTGGCGGAATGGAGTCCATGGCGGAATTCTCCAACATCCCTACCAAGCGGTCTCAGCTGGGCACCAAGTTGTATTACTCCTGTCTACATGGCCTTTGGCCAAGCAATTGTCTAATTGCCCCATTATGCAGACGGATTGTTTTTCAGTCTGCAGTGAGGTAACCATGATGTAGCTAAAAACAAATCTGGCCACATAATGGAGCAAGCTCCATGCTTTTAGTAGTACATTTGCTAGGTGTGTATTTTTAAAAAACAAAAGCCACGAGTGTTTTAAGTCACCAATGGAGCCTGTAAATGGACCGCCCCACAAAATGATCCCAGAAGCTACTGCTGGAGCAGAAGGGGAAGGGAGGAGGTACTGCCAAAAGAACAGACAAAATGTGCCTAGTGATTAGCCTTCCTCAGTTAGCTAATTGCTTCTGTAAAGAGAACTGCTACGGAATTTGCAACAGCTGGTAAATGTGTAGGTGCTAAAAGCAGACTACATAGAAAAGCAATCTGTGTAACCACCTTAATTTAGCAAAGTCATGTCACCAACCTGGGATGTGGGGCCAAACTAGATGTTACACCGAAGGTGCAGCTGCCCCCCCAAATGGCAGCCACACGTGTGTGTGTGTGTGTCTCTCTCTCTCTCTCCTCCCCCTGAAATGTCACAGGGGTAGGCAACCTGGTGCCCTACAGATACTTTGGACCACAACTCCCATAATCCCCAACCATTGGTCATGCTATCTGGGGCTTATGGGAGTTGTAGGAGGACACCAGGTTGCCCTGGTCTAGCAGAATGTTCTGAAGACACGGTGTTCCACATTTGCTCAACCCTACTGGAGGAACATAACATTATGACGTCATGACACGGGCAAGTTCCACTAGATGTTAAGGCAGGGAGAGTCGCCTTTGGTGGCACTTGTGCATTTGGTGCCATGTTTAGTTTAGTCCTTAAATGCTGTGCTGGAATTGAAGCATTTGCTTTAGGAAAATGGTGCCAGTCTTTTCTGGAAGCTCAGCACATATACATAGAATTGTAGAATAGTAGGGTTGGAAGGGGCCTACAAGGCCATCAAGTCCAACCCCCTGCTCAATGCAGGAATCCAAGTCAGAGCATCTCCAACAGATGGCTGTCCAGCCTCGTCTTGAAGGCCTCCAGTGTGGGAGAGCCCACTGCCTCTTTATACACTGCCATACCTTAAAATGTCTGCATTGTTGAGCTAAAAGTTGCCTGCTGATGACCTGGAGATTGTGCTTTTCTCTTTCAAAGCGCCAAGGCACTGAGAGTGCAGGGGCTGTTGCTGAGCCTCCTCCCATTGCTCTACCAGTCTCTAGTGGAGGCTGGTAGCTCCGATGTCAGTGGGGCAGTGAATCTACTCCAGGTTTCAGTCAGAAGCACCTTGGATAGCTCCTTTAGAGTTCTGACTGGTTCTGAGTGGAACCTGCAGCGGATTCACCACCCTACTGACATTGGAGCCACCAGCCTCCACCGCCAGTCATAGAATCATAGCATAGTAGGGTTGGAAGGGGCCTACAAGGCCATCGAGTCCAACCCCCTGCTCAATGCAGGAATCCAAGTCTCTTTGCCCACAAGCCTGCTTGCTGTAGCAAGCAAGCAGGCATCATCTTCTCGGTATCAGCTGGCACCCTTACAGGGAGAGAAATGGCATATGCTTTGGGACATTTTATATCATCAAGATTCAGAAGTTAAGCTTCTTATTTTCAGGGGTGCTGTTTCTTTTATCCCAGGAGCTTTCAGCCACACCATCCTGCTTATTCTTTGGGGTCACTCAAAAATCACAGGGTTGGATCAAGGCTAAGTTAGTTGAACTAAGAATGTCTTTATTGCAAGCAATTCATAGTGACAGACAGACAGACAGACAAACTTAGGTCCCATTTGAAATCAATGGGACAAGCTGATCATGATTTCAGTGGGAACTATGAACTTTTCTACACGACGCTGTATCTGCTTTTGGTTTTACTGCAGAACTGAGACCTAACCACTACACGAGGAGCATTTTCTTTCCTGTTTTTCTGTTGCATAAGCTCTGGGTGGCACTGTGGTATTGCGGAATACCACAAATACACAAGTGGAGAAAGCATTTTCTTTTGCTTTAATAAATAATACTGCATTTTTCTGCTCAAAAAAACCTCGCCGCAAGTGCTGTTTAAAAACATAAGCTAAACTGGAGGGTCACGACACTGTCTAAAGAACCCGTAAACAAGTGTGAGTAGGGAATGACAAGCGCACAATAAATGCCTCGTGCAGAAAAGCTCTGTGTGCAGCTAATTTATTCCGGATTCAGGCCAATGTGTTTCTCTGTGGAACTCTGAACTCCATGCATCAGGGATAACAATGTTGTTTAAATATGTTTACTTACCTCTGGATGAAACAGAGATGTGAAGAACTCTTGATTTTGTTAGCAAGTATTGGTATGCTACCTGCTTTTGCCCTTCTGCTCTTTTGTTGCCTGTTTTGGACCTGTCTTCAGACTGCCTGGGGCTGTGCTCCTTGCCTGTGGACCCATCAGACTATCAACCATACCCGCCCTCCCGGATCCAAAAACCCTGATCTCTTTGGGTTCAACTCTTGATGGACCATGGTATCCTTCCATAGAAAGCAAATGTCCTCCATGGGATTAGGAAAAAGGGCCTGGAGCTGCCTTGAAAGTCCTGGGATTCACATTTAAGAAACCCAGAATCCCACATACCCATGCATTACCCAGAATCCTCATATCCATGCATTACCCAGAATCCCCTATATCAACATTTTTTCGATTTGATCCTCTCTTTGGGACAAATGTCAAACTTGTTTGTTTATTTCGTTACTTACGTATGATGGTGGTAGTAAAGGCTTGTCTAGTAAAGGTATCCAATCCTACTTATAGTCAAAGGATTTTTTTTAAACACGAAATGCAATAAAATCCAATATAAACATGAATAAAAATAAGAACTTGAACAATGAAAACCTAACATCCAAAAATAGCTCAGAAACTAACCACCACCAATAGCTAAAGAAAATATTCTACTGTGAGGGTGGCATGATAGAAAATGCCGTTTCATACTGCTTTGGTTTTTACTTCTGTACAACTTCTCCATCCAGTCTAAGAGGATAGTGAGGTTGCTCCTTAGGCATTATTGTCATGTTTTAAGATATTATGAAAACAGGGTCCCCAATCTTAGAGAAAGAGAGGGAGAGCCCTGAAATTGTACACACATCTACTTCATGCAGACATTGAACTGAATAAGGCATAAATAGACCCCTCTATGTGTATTCACTCAACCGGGATATGTAGTGAGAATCGCTCTTACCAGATCACTGTGGTTTTGATTAGGTCACTATTTTCAATCTCATTTTGGATGTCAGGCCTGGCCAAGACTAAGGAACCGATGCAAGTAAGAGCTCTGATTGAGAGTATAAACAGAAAACACAGGGGAACATGACAGGGGAAATAGGACGTGTTTGTCAGAGCTATATAGCAATATAGCTCTTTCCCACTCATATTAGCCAATGTGCTATTTTGATTGCAGAATTGCTCTACTTTTGCCTGTTTTGGACCTGTCTTCAGACATGCAAAAATGGATTGAGATATTGGTTGCAATGAGATATTTATAGATGAAAAGGTCATGACTATTAAATACTCCTAAATAAATAAATTCCTCCTAAAATTGCTGATGCAGTGCATTGTATATACCTTAAATAGCCCATTAATGATAGCTTATTGTAGAAAAGACTTACATTATTTTTTAAAAAATGAAACAAGGTTAGCCGTGGTGGTCTATGAGAAAAAAATCATAGGTAGTACAAAAAGCAGAGGATGGAGGAAGAAATGGTAAAGTCCAAAACTTTGACCAGATGATGTTGCCATGAGGTCACGTGAGGTTACAGTTGGCCTTTATGTTTTCAGAAATGGAGAAAAGCCATTGCTTCTCTCTCCCAGAATGCATTGCTAGGTGTAATCTGATACCTGCTACACCAGGGGTAGGCAACTTGTGGATCTCTAGATGTTTTGGCCTGCAACTTCCCTCAGCCCTAGCCAGCATACCCAATAATGAGGCATGATGGGAGTTGTAGGCCAAAAACATTTGGAAGGCCAGACGTTGCCCACCCCTATACTACAGCTACAAATGACTAATTCATCCAGTCTGAAAATCTCCATTTTGAGACTGGGTTTGAAGCTGCAGACCTCATGGCCACAACATCTGGCCACATTTTTGGCCTTTGCTATTTCTTCCCCCATTCCCTCCTTTTTGTGCCACCTGATGAAGTGTTCTGGAGAACACAACACCTTGCACGGCTTTGTAGAATTTTGGGTAGTCCTAATTAAGGTATTGCCCAACTTTGCATTTTATATTAATGAAAATCTCATCTGACTACTATCAGAAATTACTCCTTTGTTTTGTAGCTGATTCTTGGGTAACAGTTTGAACAGATAAATAATAATACTTAACATGTATTAAACAGTCTTTTGAAGGTTCAAAGTGTATCACATACAAGTTATCCTTAGAGGTCCACATAACATTGGGTGCCTATGAGTTCCCTATATGGCGGGGGGCGGGGGAGGGGGATGAGAGACAGTGCCTTGCCTAAGACCACCCAGTAAGTTCATGATCTGGAGAGTTTGACTGAGGGCTTCTGATCAAAATCAGATTCTGTACTTTTAAGAACTGCGTAGCAGGCAGAAATCCAACAGGTGTTGAATCCAAACAGTTGCATTTCTGCTTCCTGTGCAACTATAAGCCCCCTTATAGTTATAAGCCCCCTTATGGTTATGAGCCCCCTTCCCATTCTGTCAGCTTGGCTTTGGAAAGGCTAGGTTGTTTGCCGACGAGCACAAGCAAGCCGTGCCTGGATTAGTGGCATATTGCTGCACACAATGACAGTGTTTACTGACCGTAGAACCACCTTTGTTGTGCTCATAAAAGATGAATGGCAAGTTGCATCTGGCCAGAAAGATATCTAATTGTTGGATGTAGAAGATGGCTATCCGATGGGGAAAGTCTCCCAGCATTCTCCGAGTCCCCCATGCAAACATCAAACGTGAAGGGCTACCGTATGGGCCAGTGGTTCCTCCTAGCCCAATACTGTCTGCACTGATTGCTATCGCTCAGAGGTTTTTCTCCAGCCTATCATTTGTGATTTTTCTACCTATGAGAGAAACGTCAGGGCATTTTACAAGCAAAGAATGGGTTTTCTCCTTGTGGTTTGCTGCCTCCCCCCACCCCCCAGCTAAGTGGGAAGAATCAACATCTCAATAATGAGTTATTATGAATATTAAAGAGCATGATGAACTCAGCTCATGTTAGGAACACATTTCCCTATTAAGGAGCATGTCCAAAGTCAGTTATTGATAAGTTACTCCTTATTCGCTAAGTTAATTAGGGCTCAATCCTATGCAGGTTTAGACAGAAGAAGTCCTACAACTCTTACCATTCCCCAGTCAGCAAACTTGCATAGGATTGCACCCTTAGTTATCCTGTTGTACTCATAAAGTTGGATCCATACGTAGTCATACTTACAGTAGGTCCATTGAAATCAATGGGCCTGAAGTTAGTCATGAATAACTCAGGTCTCATTGATTTCAGTGAGTTTACTCTAAGTATGTCTAGGTTTGGACCCATTTAATCAGGGAAAACACAATTTAGTTTAGCAGCACACTTGCCTATTAAAATATGCACTCAATATCTGTTATTGATTAGTCATTCTGTTGCATGGTTTAGGGCACAATTCTATGCATGTTTAGACAGAAAAAAAAGTTCTACAACTCCCAGCATTCCCTAGCCAGCATGGGATTGTTGGACTTTTTTCTGTCTAAACATGCAAAGGATTGTGCCCTTAACCACCCTGTGGTACTCATAATTAAGTTAAGCAGTCACAGCACAGTGCATTTTCATCCTTTCATTGCATTTTATAGGTGGCATGGGAATTCTCTGTTAGTGATGATATACCAAGAAGTCATCGTGAAGTCACTTTTAATCTGATGACTGTGGCCAGATGAGTTTTTGCAAAATGTTGGGAAGCAAAGTTAATATGATGACTAAAGGTCTGGGAAATTGCCACACTGGTGAACCAAACATGTAGACCAAACTCTACATTTGGTTATTAACTACTTGAAGCAATTTGATTTAATTCACAGAAGTCAATCCAATCTATGTGAGTAGCATAAATATTTTGGTCACTGTGCGAACTGTGACACATATATTGACTATTCTTTGCAAGCTTTTATTTTTTAAAAATAGTATTCATAAATAAGAAAAGAGGGAGGGAAGCCCTTACAGTTATGGGACTGGTGTACGGGTGTCATTAATCCAGTTCAGTTAACACAGAGCATGTGATCTTAGGTATGTGATGCTAAAACCAATCAGCAATGCTGGTGAGCAGCCAGTAAAATAATGATCGTCAAATGGAGAAATGCAGTTCCTCATGTTACTTGTTCATTATGTGTGTGTGTGTGTGTGTGTGTGTGTGTGTATATATATATATATATATATATATATATGTTGTTGTTGTTGTTCAGTCGTTCAGTCGTGTCCGACTCTTCGTGACCCCATGGACCATAACACGCCAGGCCTTCCTGTCCTGCGCTCTCTCCCGGAGTGTGCTCAAGTTCGTATCCATTGCATCGGTGATGCTATCTAGCCATCTCATCCTCTGCCGTCCCCTTCTCCTTTTGCCTTCAATCTTTCCCAGCATCAGGGTCTTTTCCAGGGAGTTTTCTCTTCGCATTAGGTGGCCAAAATATTTGAGTTCAGCTTCAGGATCTGTCCTTCCAATGAGCAGTCAGGGTTGATTTCCTTTAGGATGGACTGATTTGACCTCCTTGCAGTCCAGGGGACTCGTAAGAGTCCTCCAGCACCACAGTTCAAAAGCATCAATTCTTCGGCGCTCAGCCTTCCTTATAGTCCAGCTCTCACAGCCATACGTTGCTACTGGGAAAACCATAGCTTTGATTAGACGGACCTTTGTCGGCAAGGTGATGTCTCTGCTTCTTACTATGGTGTCTAGGTTTGCCGTAGCTTTCCTCCCAAGGAGCAAGCGTCTTTTAATTTCATGGCTACAGACCCTGTCTGCGGTGATCTTGGAGCCCAAGAAAATAAAATCTGTCACTGCTTCCATTTCTTCCCCTTCTATATGCCAGGAAGTGATGGGGCCAGATGCCATGACCTTAATTTTTTTAATGTTGAGTTTCAAACCAGCTTTTGCACTCTCCACTTTCACCCTCAACAAGAGGCTCTTGAGATCTTCTTCGCTTTCTGCCATTAGGGTGGTATTGTCTGCATATCTGAGGTTGTTGATAATTCTCCCGGCAATCTTAATTCCGACCTGTGATTCATCCAACCCGGTGTTTCTCATGATGTACTCTGCATATAAGTTAAACAAGCAGGGTGACAATATGCAGCCCTGTCGTACTCCTTTCCCAATTTTGAACCAATTGGTTGTTCCATGTCTGGTTCTTACTGTTGCTTCTTGACCCTCATACAGGTTTCTCAGGAGACAGGTAAGGTGGTCTGGTACTCCCATCTCTTTAAGAATTTGCCACAGTTTGTTGTGATCCACACAATCAAAGGCTTTAGCGTAGTCAATGAAGCAGAAATAGACGTTTTTCTGGAATTCTCTTGCTTTCTCCATGATCCAGCGAATGTTGGCGATTTGATCTCTAGTTCCTCTGCCTCTTCGAAACCCAGCTTGTACTTCCAGTAGTTCTCGGTTCACATGCTTCTGAAGCCTAGCTTGTAGGATTTTGAGCATAACCTTGCTGGCATGTGAAATGAGTGTGTGTGTGTGTGTGTGTGTGTGTATATATATATATATATATATATACACACACACACACACACACATATATATATAGTCTAATTCAGCCTGTCCCAACCAGATCCCCTCCAGATGTGTTGGACTGCTCCCACACAGCTACAGCCCATCGCACTGCGCACTCCTATGCATGTTTACTCAGAAATAAGTCTCATTGTGTTCAATGGACTTCACTGCCTTGTATAGGGAAAACTCTGACTGACAGGCCAAATTCAGCCTGCCAGGCCTCCTTGTCCAGCCCACAAAGGCCTCTGCTGAAGTCCCTCCCCAAATCCCTGCCCCCTACAAGAAGGGAGCTGGCTCCAATGGGAGCCACTTTGAAAGGGTGGTTTCCATGCAAAACAGGCTCACAGGGGAGCTACTGAGTCAAGGCTCTGGGAGGGCCTTGAGTGGTTCCTTCCCAGGGATTTGCTCAGCCCTCGTTTTTCCCATATGTGTGTGTGTGAATGGGGTGTGCGTGTGTGTATGAATGGGTGTGTGTGTGTGAACGAGTTTGTATGAATATGTTTCTGAGTGAGTATGAGTGGGTTTTTCTCTGTGTGCAGCTGCCTTTACATTAAAGTAAAAACCCACAGCCCTCCCGTTGTGGAGCCTTTCCAAGTTTACAGTGGGCTCCCAGACGGCGACCACATGATTGCTGAGAGAAGCTTAATTTCAAGATTCCATAGAACTCAATAAAACAGCATCATTGAGTGGTTATTTTGATCACATAACAATCTGACCATTCAATAGTTCATTATTTCTGGATCTTTTCGAGATGGAATAACCAGGAAATACCTCTAGATGTACCCTGGAGATTGACAATGTTATGAAAAGGACCCTCAAACATCCGTGAGTGAGCAATCTCAATAGCAGGATAAAAGCTCTGTGTGAAGGAGCCCCAAGTGTGTATATGAAGCAGTGGAGGCTAGTGACTCCGATGTCAGTGGGGCGGTGAATCTGCTCTGGATTTCAGTCAGAACTCTAAGGGAGTGCTTCACACCTTGGATAACTCCTTTAAAGGAGGAGTCCTTTACGTGACTGAAGGGTTGCCTGCACTCATAAAGCCCACTGAAGGTATCCCTTTCTTCTCATCCATGTGGGAACAAATGATACCGCCAAGTGCAGCTATGAAGAAATCACATCAGACTTTGAAGCTTTGGGAAGGAAACTCAAGAACTTTGGGGCCCAGATAATTTTCTCATCCATCCTTCCAGTAGTCAGAAGAGGGATAGAAAGGGAAAGAAAAATAATCTGGGTAAATGACTGGCTACGAAGGTGGTGCCGATGAGAGAGATTTGGATTCTGGGACCATGGGCTATACTTCCTGGAAGATAGGCTGTTGGCAAGGGATGGATTGCACCTCACAAAGGATGGGAAGAATGTCTTTGGCCACAGCATGAAGAACTTCATCAGGAGGGCTTTAAGCTGAATGCTACGGGGAAGGGAGACGTAAAGTTGGGGGTGACAATGGACGAAGGCCCATGCACTGCAATGGAGAGCTCTAATAGCACCCAATAATAGTCTTCACAAACATGTAGGAAGAAAGCCAGACTATGAAGCACATGGTCTTCGATGTCTATATACTAATGCCCAGAGTATGGGAAACAGAACGAACTTGAACTCTTAATTCTAGAGGGAAATTATGACCTGATAGGTATAACTGAGACTTGGTGGGATGACTCTCATGACTGGAATACAGCAATTGAAGGATATCACTTGTTCAAAAAGAACAGGAGGAACAGAAAGGGAGGTGGGGTTGCACTATATGTGAAAAATACATATCTCTGCACAGAAATACAGGAGGATGAGCTTGATAGCCCCATCAGGAGCATCTGGATCAAAATAAATGGAGCAAAGAATAAAAGGAACCTGGTGGTCGGAGTCTACTACCAGCCACCCAATCAAGGAGAAGACGAGGATGAAACTTTTGAAAAGCAAATAGCTAATGTTTCAAGGAAGCATGATATAGTAGTAATGGGGGACTTCAATTTCCTCAATATTTGTTGGGAGACAATTTCTGCAAAACATGGCCCCTCCAGAAAATTCCTGACTTGTGTGGCAGATAACTTCCTCCTACAGAAAGTAGAGGAAGGAACTAGAGGCTATCCTTGACTTGATCCTAACCAACAGAGATGACTTAATAGCAGTTACAGTACCATGTTATACTTGAGTTCATGGTTCTAAAGGAAGCAAAAGCTGAGTGTAGTCAAACGCATACCCAGGATTTTAGGAAACTGATTTTAATAAACTCAGAACAATGATAAGTAAGGTCCCATGGCAAGTGACTCTAACGAGAAAAGGAGTCCAAGATGGGTGGGAGTTTTTAAAAAAGGAAATTCTCAATGCAGAATTACAAACAATTCCAACAAAAAAAAGGAGGAAGACAACAGAAGAAGCCAATGTGGCTTCACAAAAAGCTAAGAGATGAACTGGAAACAAAAAAGGACACATATAGGAAGTGGAAAGAAAGCCAAGCAACAAAGGAATAGTACAGGCAGGTAGCACAGAATTGCAGGGATGGCGTCAGGAAGGCTAAAGCTGAGAACGAGCTGAGGTTAGCGAGGGATGCTAAAAGCAACAAAAAAGCTTTATTCAGCTATATGCATAGTAAAAGACAGAGGAAAGAAATTGTGGTTCAGCTATTAAATAAGGATGGCAAAATGATAACAGATGACAAAGAAAAGGCAGAAGTGCTCAATTCCTACTTTGGCTCAGTCTTCTCCCAAAAGAGGGTCTATGACCCCCCTGGCAAAGGCGAAGTACAGGCTGAAGCGGCAGGATTGCAGCTTGAGATTGATAGGCCAAGGAACACCTAATTACTTTGAATGAGTTCAAATCTCCAGGGCCAAATGAACTGCATCCTAGAGTAATAAAGGAACTGGCAGAAGAACTCTCAGAGCCACTGTCGATTATCTCTGAGCAATCATGGAGGACGGGTGAGGTGCCAGATGACTGGAGGAGGGCTAATGTTGTCCCTATCTTCAAAAAGGAGGAACCTGAGAACTACAGAATAGTCAGTCTGACATCAATCCCTGGGAAAATTCTGGAGCATATTATAAAACAGACCCCCTCTCCAGGAGACCAAGGCTGCTGAGTGTATGTACTGGAGGTTGGGCCCGAAGGGCACTCTGGGGATTCTGCTCGTGTACCATCCACCTCGCTGCACGCCTGACTCCCTGGCTGAGGTGCTTGAGGTGGCCTCTGATGTGTGTGTACAGTCCCGTAACTTATTGGTGTTAGGGGACTTCAACGTACATTCAGAGGCCATCCTCACAGGAGCACCTTGGGACTTCATGGAGACCATGGCTTCCTGGGAGCTGCACCATACTCCAACTGGGCCCACCCATGTAGCCGGTCATGCACTAGACCTTGTGTTTGTTTCTGGAGAAGCGGGGAGTGATCTGGAAGTCAGGGGTATATCTACCACCCCCTTGTCATGGTCAGATCACTATCTGGTGGCGTTAGACTTCTCGGTTCCATAACCCCTCCGCAGGGGTGGAGGACCCATTTATTTATTTATTATTATTATTATTATTATTATTATTATTAAATTTATTAATCACCCATCTGGCTGGTCACCCAGCCACTCTGGGCGATGTACAACACACCATAAAACAATTTAAAACAAATTCTACCATAATTTTTTTTTTAAAATACCCTTACCCACCCCAAATGCCTGCCTGAACAACCACGTTTTTAATGCACGACGGAAGCTCATTAAAGAGGGGGCATGATGGAGTTCCCTAGGGAGGGAGTTCCACAGAGTGGGGGCCACCACAGAAAAGGCCCTCTCCCTCATCCCCACCAGTCTAGCTGTCCTGGCTGATGGGACAGAGAGAAGGCCATCCGAGGCTGATCTTGTTAAGCCGCCTGTCTGGTGTTGCTGGAGGCGCTCCTTAAGATAGGCTGGGCCGGAACCATATAGGGTTTTAAAGGTCAAAACCAACACCTTGAATTTGGCCTGGAAAACAACTGGTAACCAGTGCAACTCCTTCAGCACTGGAATGATGTGATCTCGCCGGCGGCTGCCTTTAATCAGGCGAGCCGCCGCGTTCTGTACCAGCTGCAGCTTCTGAACTGTCTTCAAGGGTAACCCCACGTAGAGCGCATTACAGTAGTCTAAACGAGAGGAGACCAGGGCATGTACTACTGATGGTAGCAGATGGTCGGGAAGGAAGGGGCACAGCCGCCGTATCAGATGGAGTTGATACAGCGCTGTCCGGCTCACAGCTGACACCTGAGCCTCCATGGACAGCTGGGAGTCCAAAATGACCCCCAGGCTGCGGACCTGGTCTTTCAAGGGTAGCCATACCCCATTCAACACCAGGTCAACATCCCCCAGCCTCCTCTTGTCTCCCACCAAAAGTACCTCGGTCTTGTCGGGGTTCAGCTTCAGCTTATTCCTCCCCATCCAGCCACTCACTGTCTCCAGACATTTGGACAGGGATTCTACGGCCAACCTTGGTGAAGATTTGAATGAGAGGTAGAGCTGCGTGTCATCCGCATATTGATGACACTGCACCCCAAACCTCCTGATGATAGCCCCCAGTGGCTTCACATAGATGTTAAATAGCATCGGGGAGAGGATGGAACCCTGTGGCACCCCACAAGTAAGTGGCCACGGGTCTGAAACCTCCTCTCCCAGTGCTACCCCCTGGTACCTGCCGGAGAGGAAGGACCGGAACCACCGCAATACAGTGTCTCCAATGCCCAACCCCTCCAGGCGGTCCAGGAGGATACCGTGGTCAACGGTATCAAAAGCCGCTGAGAGGTCGAGGAGAACAAGGAAGGAGCATTCACCCCTATCCAGAGCCCTCCTCATATCATCCACCAAGGCAACGAAGGCCGTTTCTGTCCCATGGCCAGGCCTGAAGCCCGACTGAAATGGGTCTAGATAATCAGTTTCTTCCAAGTCTGCCTTCAACTGCACCGCCACCACCCGCTCAATCATTTAATCACAATTAAAATGGTCCACCCCAGACTTCTTATGGATCTGAATGGATTCCTGAACGTGCTTGGGAATTCTCTGGAGCACGCCAACGGCCACTCAGTTGAGACCCTGGTGAGCGGCTGGAATGCCGCAATCACTGGGGCATTAGATCAGGTGGCTCCAAAACGCCCTCTCCCCCTGAACAGGGCTTGGACTGCACCATGGTTCAATCCACAGTTACGAGCTCTGAAACAGGAGGTGAGACAGCTAGAGCGCCGGTGGCGGAAGTCTTGCTCCAAAGACGATCAGACATGGGCTAGAGCTGTATCTTCAGCCTACCATGTGGCAGCGAAGGGAGCAAAAAAGAATATTATGCTGTCTCTATCGCATCTGCAGAGTGCTGTCCCAGGAGGCTGTTCCAAGTGGTCCGGAGCCTGGTCAGTCCTGTGGCTCCGGAACCACTGGAGCATTCTAAGCCCTCCTGTGAGGGCTTGGCAAGGCACTTTGCAGATAAAATTGATCGGATTAGGAGTGTTACTCCGCACACTGTGGATGCAGTTAGTGAGCAAGAGGCGGCCTGTGGCAAACCGGTTTTGTGGGATCGGTTCCAGCTTCTTCCTTCTGATGAAGTGGACAAGGTGCTTTCATCTGTAAGGCCGACCACCTGCTTACTTGATCCTTGCCCATCTTGGCTCATTATGGGCTGCAGAGAGAGACTGGGTGAGGGGATCAGGGCGGTGGTAAACGCTTCCCTTGAGGAGGGAGTGATGCCATCAGCCCTCAAGGAGGCAGTGATAAGACCACTCTTAAAGAAGCCCTCCTTGGATCCCCAAGTTCTGAACAACTTTCGCCCAGTCTCAAAGCTGCCATTTTGGGGCAAGGTGATTGAGCGGGTGGTGGCAATGCAGTTGAAGGCACACTTGGAAGAAACCGATTATCTAGACCCATTTCAGTCGGGCTTCAGGCCTGGCCATGGGACAGAAACGGCCTTCGTCGCCTTGGTGGATGATATGAGGAGGGCTCTGGATAGGGGTGAATGCTCCTTCCTTGTTCTCCTCGACCTCTCAGCGGCTTTTGATACCGTTGACCACGATATCCTCCTGGACCGCCTGGAGGGGTTGGGCATTGGAGACACCATATTGCGGCGGTTCCGGTCCTTCCTCTCCGGCAGGTACCAGGGGGTAGCACTGGGAGAGGAGGTTTCGGACCCATGGCCACTTACTTGTGGGGTGCCACAGGGTTCCATCCTCTCCCCGATGCTATTTAACATCTATGTGAAGCCGCTGGGGGCTATCATCAGGAAGTTTGGGGTGCAGTGTCATCAGTATGCGGATGACACGCAGCTCTACCTCTCGTTGAAATCTTCACCAAGGTTGGCCGTAGAATCCCTGTCCAAATGTCTGGAGACAGTGAGTGGCTGGATGGGGAGGAATAGGCTGAAGCTGAACCCTGACAAGACCGAGGTACTTTTGGTGGGAGACAAGAGGAGGCTGGGGGATGTTGACCTGGTGTTGAATGGGGTATGGCTACCCTTGAAAGACCAGGTCCGTAGCCTGGGGGTCATTTTGGACTCCCAG
Source organism: Heloderma suspectum (assembly GCF_057233095.1). Lineage (NCBI taxonomy): Eukaryota > Metazoa > Chordata > Lepidosauria > Squamata > Helodermatidae > Heloderma > Heloderma suspectum. Next base: position 174,675,330 of record NC_139461.1, read on the forward strand.
CTGTCCATGGAGGCTCAGGTGTCAGCTGTGAGCCGGACAGCGCTGTACCAACTCCATCTGATACGGCGGCTGTGCCCCTTCCTTCCCGACGATCTGCTCCCATCGGTAGTACATGCCCTGGTCTCCTCTCGTTTAGACTACTGTAATGAGCTCAACGTGGGGTTACCCTTGAAGACAGTTCAGAAGCTGCAGCTGGTACAGAATGCGGCGGCTCACCTGATTAAAGGCAGCCGCCGGCGAGATCACATCACTCCAGTGCTGAAGGAGTTGCACTGGTTACTAGGTGTTTTCCGGGCCAAATTCAAGGTGTTGGTTTTGACCTTTAAAACCCTATATGGCTCCGGCCCAGCCTATCTTAAGGTGCCTCTCCAGCAACACCAGACAGGCGGCTTAACAAGATCAGCCTCAGATGGCCTTCTCTCTGTCCCATCAGCCAGGACAGCTAGACTGGTGGGGACGAGGGAGAGGGCCTTTTCTGTGGTGGCCCCAACTCTGTGGAACTCCCTCCCTAGGGAACTCCGTCATGCCCCCTCTTTAATGAGCTTCCGTCGTGCATTAAAAACGTGGCTGTTCAGGCAGGCATTTGGGGTGGGTTAGGGTATTTTAGAAAATGTTTTTATTGTAGAATTTTATTGTTTTAAACTGTTTTATTATATGCTGTACATCGCCCAGAGTGGCTGGGTGACCAGCTGGATGGGCGATTATTAAATTTAATAAATAATAAATAAATAATAATAATCCACAGTTGGCTACAGAATCAGACTCAGTGAGTGTTTATCAATGGGATCTTTGCAAACTGGGGAGAGGTAACGAGTGGGGTTCTGCAGGGCTCCGTCCTGGGCCCAGTGCTCTTCAACATTTGAATTATTGACTTGGAGGAGGAGGTGCAGGGAATGCTGATAAAATTTGCAGATTACACAAAATTGGGCGGGATAGCTAATTCTTTGGAAGACAGAAACAAAATTCAAAGTGATCTTGATGGACTGGAGCGCTGGGCAGAAAACAACAGAATGACATTAGGGATAAATGCCAAGTTCTGCACCTAGGAAAAAGAAACCAAATGCACAGTTACAAGATGGGGGATACATGGCTCAACCATACTACAAGTGAGAAGGATCTTGGAATTGTTGTAAATCACAAGCTGAATATGAGCCAACAATGTGGTGTGGCTGCAAAAAAAGGCAAATGCAGTTTTGGGCTGCATTCATAGAAGCATAGCTTCCAAATCCTGGGAAATACTAGTTCCCCTCTACTCAGCACTGGTTAGGCCTCATCTGGAGTACTGTGTCCAGTTCTGGGCACCGCACTTTAAGAAGGATGCAGACAAGCTGGAGAGGGTTCAGAGGAGGGCAACAAAAATGATCAAGGGACTGGAAACAAAGCCTTATGAAGAGAGACTGAAAGAACTGGGCATGTTTAGCCTTGAGAAGAGAAGACTGAGGGGAGAGATGATAGCACTCTTCAAGTACTTGAAAGGTTGTCACAGAGAGGAAGGCCAGCATCTCTTCTCGATCATCCCAGACTGCAGGACAGGGAATTAATGGGCTCAAGTTACAGGAAGCCAGATTCCGGTTGAACATCAGGAAAAACATCCTGACTGTTAGAGCAATACGACAATGGAACCAATGACCTAGGGAGGTGGTGGGCTCTCCCACAGTGGAGGCATTCAAGATGAGGCTGGACAGCCATCTGCTGGGGATGCTCTGACTTGGAGTCCTGCATTGAGCAGGGGGTTGGACTAGATGGTCTTTAGGCCCCTTTCAACCCTATTATTCTATGATTCTATGAAAGTGCTGACTGGTTTTGACTGAAATCCGGAGGAGATTCACCGCCCCACTGACATCGGAGCCACCAGCCTCCACTGAACGGGAGGCACATTTGGTGGGGCCTTGAAAGAAGGCCTTCCTGGTGGCTGCTCCCAGGCTGTGGAACTCCGTACCATGGGAGGTTAGGTTGGCTCCCTCTCTGTTGTGCTACTGCTGGCAGGCAAAGACGTTTTTATTCAGGCAGGTCAATGGCATGTAAACTGGTTGTTATGGAAGGGAGTTGTGTTGTGTTAGGTCCTGTTTATTTCTTTTATGGTTGCACCTTTAATTGGGCTTTTAATTTATTTGGTTTTATGATTGTTTTAATTAAATCTTTGTTTTAATCTTGGTTTATCAATGTGTGTGTATGTGTGTGCATGCGTGCGTGTGTCTGGGCAAGCATGTATTTTGGGCTGCGCTCTCCCTCCCACTGCTGTCACGAAGCCCTGATGTGCTTGCCCACAGCCAATGTGACCCTTGGGCCAAAAAAAGTGCTCCACCCCTGACCCCACTAGTAAGTGCATTTAGCACTGCAGACCTTGGTAGAAGAGCAAATTCAAAATATATAGAAATAGACCAATAATCTGTATGGCCATATTTCCATAAACATTCCCACCATTTTGAGGATATTTGGTTAGTAATGAATAATAATGGTAAGGAAACGGCCAAGAACCTGCCTTTAATCCCACTTTAATTCTGTTGGTGAACCAAGTTGGCTCAAACTCGTTTCTAGTTACTAGTTCAAAATAATTTATTCCATTAACAAATATGGGATAATGCAGTCAAACATAATGTATATAGATTATCACAATCTATGAGTAAAGCAAATGAAGTGAATTACATACAGAGTTCAGCAAGGCTTGTGGCCTGTTTCCAGATGACATTCCTCTAAGTGCTGATTCACACATGCATGTTCATCACTTAATGCCATAAACATGTGCATTGACATTTCATCTAATACATTTATTCACGAATTTATAGCTTGCTTTATCACCACACTTGTAGAGGTACCAGATGATTTCTATTTGCGACAATGGCTGATTTCACACATGCAAGCTGTCACTTGATTGATGCTACAGTCTGCAAATGATAAAATGCATGTAAGACTTAGCCTCTGGTGACAAAGATGGATTAAAAGAAGGAGCTCTAAGCAAGCAATTTGGCAAAAAATGTTGATTAATGAATTGCTATCATATTGGAAGGCAGGACTGAGCAACGTTCAAAAACACTGTGGAAATAGTTGCCTAGAGAGGGTGTACAATTAATTATCCTGATTTTTTCTGTTTTCATGAAAAGCAGCGCTGGCAAGACTTTGAGATGGTTAAGCTTTAGATATCCTGCCTTAGAGCTCAACTGCACATTATGCAGATTGAGGATTCTGGACTGTGCCAGTTCAGATTGTGTGGTAGGTTGGTTATATTTTTCAAGGCTTCCCCACACTAATGAAAACAAACATCCATACACATAAAAACACTAGCAAATTTGGTGTTTTTGTCTTTGCATAGCCCTCTATCCTTGCTGTGCTAGTTTACTACATGTAAGGACCTTTTTATATGAGGGAGCATTCAAAATAGGGTGGTCTCTTTTACAGAGGACAAACCTCTACTTGAAGGACCATCCTTTAGTTTGAAGACAATCCTCTGTTTGAAGGGCTGTCCAGTCAAAGTCTGGTATGAAGATAAAGAACCATCAGAAGAAAGAGCTGGGCTTTGAAACTGCCCATCAACAGCACCTGGACAGCAGACTGAACAAGGCACACAGGTCACCTGGGGCCAATCTACACAAGCAATTTAGTGTGGAGGGAGAAGAGTTTGAGGTCCTTTGTGACACATGAAGTTGTTGCCAGTCCGCAGCCAACCAGTTGCATCCCTCATGGAAAGCCACATTTGCAGGAAGTCCTTTTATTCCATATGTTTTACTTAAATAGCTCCCAGGTGGCTCAGCTGCACTGTGCCCTGCCCCTCCGCATTAAATCCTGGGCATGCCTCTGTGACTTCCCCTGCCCCACATTCGCTCTTTTCACCAGTCAGAATAAGTAGCCTGCCTTTTCAGTCCATAAATGTGCTACAGCACTGTTTCTGCCATTCACACTTGCACAGCTGTTGCTCCCTTTCCCCCCACCCCCCTTCATTCTTTCACCACTGGGAGTACTTAGCCTGTCTTTTCAATTCATACACTTTTAATTTAATTTGCCCCAGATTAATTTTTTTCCAAGAGCATGAGGTTGGGGATTGGATTTGCCAAACTGGAGCCCGCAGGCACCACGTTGGGGAAGTAACTGGTTGTCTCCTCTCACATTTCTGAGCATGGAAAGAGGGGCTGCGGGAGGAAGCAAGCCTGTTGTTCTCAATGGGCCTGCATTTCTCATTCATAAAAGCACTACAGCGCTGTTTCAGGGCTCCAGAATGGCATTTGTGTTGTTTTCGCTGGTCAGAGTCTCAAGCCTTTATCTTCCATTCATAAAGGTGTGGCAGGAGGAGGAGGCTTAGCTCATGATTGGGAAGCAGAGGCAGCAGCGGCAGCAGCCCTCTTGCCGGATCCACAGTGTTTAGGGGAAACTACCACATTACTTCTCTATGAAACTTCCCTGAGCAGAGGAGCAGGGAGAGGGGTAGGGAGCAAGCACCTATGGGGCTGATGATGTTCACTTCTACTAGCAGGACTCGCTCACTCAACCTCAAAGTAAAGCAATTTCAGCTGCAGTTTGACCTTTGAAAAGTGGGTTTTTAGGTACTGTTTATTCCACTTTTCTTACTTTGTGTGCCACTGATGGACCAAAGCCGATTTCATGAAAATCCAGATAATACCCCAATGTGCTTCTCATTCCAGTTTTGTATAGATCCCCCCCAGTCACAATCACCCACGCTATGGTGAGATGTATTGTATTTCTATTTAAATTATAATAATCATGTCAGCATTTGTATCTATGCATATACATTAGCATATGCACATTTTATGCAAACAGGCATCCTTTTAGCTCCTCTTAGCTCTGTGGCAGAGGACATGCTTTGCACACAGAGGGTCCTAGGTCAATCTTCGGTGTGGTGGATTTTAGGAAATAGCTGATTTTGCTTTATTGGATTTGCTGCGAAGGCTATTGAAAAAATGCAAACCTACCTCTCTGAAAACAATATAAGATGGCTTATTATGAAATACAAATGCCAAATATTAATGATGAATAATTAAGAATTTGAAAATGTAAATAAGTAATAAGTAATAAATAATAAGTAATTGCATTAAAGGGATGATACATGTTCATAAGCAGGTTCACAATGATTTCTGGGTAACTGACATAAAAAATTATTGTCAAGTTGACCTGGATGGTATCCAAAGAAAAAATGCTGAGTTAAAGCCCTATCACTTGGGCCAAAAAGTTATTTCAGTAATGAAGAGGTGTGAGACTGTATTATTCCAGGTCAAAAGTGTATTTAAAAGTTTTTGCTTATCAATTAATGAGCAAAAATTATTGTGTAGGGTATACACATCAAAAAGTCTGACATACAGATATCTAGAAAAATTTATAGACTTCAGTTTAATTGGCAAATTTTGAGTAAGAAGTTATCTTCTGAAAGGTGTAGTTCAAAATTGACCTTATCTAGCCTGAATGGTGTATGTGCAAGCCTCTTTTATATATTCTAATGTTTTAGGAATGTTTAATAACAGTGAGATAATTAAGACTGTGGGCCCTGATTTATGGGACAGTTGATAATATTAGTTATGAGGTAATTTCTACACAAAAAGGTATAAAGATGTGACGATTTTAGAATGTGTGAGCCTCTTATTAGAAGCTCACCAGGACTGTGTACCCGTCAGCTGAATAGCCTATTCAGTATTGAACGGGGAACTTGGTCCTTAAAATGAGATATCTCTTTTTTAAGCTATTAAGATTTAAGGATCTTTAGCAGTGTTCAGTTTAATAACAAAAATGTTTTTACATGCACAATATATTCTGATATAATTCTAATATTTCTAAAAATGAAAAATGGATCCCAAAAGTTTTCATTTATTAATTCTTGTTAGTACAAAACCAAAACTGAATCCACCTAAAACAATTTTTGGTGGACACTTTCTTTGAAGTGGGTAGTTAACTGGCAGCCAAAGGCTTTCTAAATACTGGAACTACAGATTGAAAACACTCAACAAAGGCCAAATCCATCACACCGACATCTCTAGGTAGGGCTGGTAAACTCTTGCCTGAAATCCTGGAAAGCCGATGCCAGTCAGCATTGTCAACACTGAGCTAGATGGACCAGTGGTCTGGCTCAATATAAGGCAGCTTCCAATGTCCCTATGTTCCTCTTTTGTGGCAATTTGCAAGTGCCCAACCGAACCCCAAAATATGACACCCTCCCCAAAACTGCAATTAGAAGTGGTACAGTCCAGAGTTCGACCACCTCAGCATCTGTTCTCGCAGCAGCTGTAATAGGGTGGTTCTTTCTATGCTGCCCAGGCCATGTAGGAGGGCCCACTTTGGCTCCTCCCCCTCCCATGGGGGCCCTCGGGTGAAGACGATACACATTCTAAAGTGCTTTGGAAGTGGATTGAACACACATGTGTTCCAGGCCCCTGTGCAGGATTCAGCCTGCTCACGTGTGGGCTAAAAGTGTGTGTGTGTCTGTGTGTGGTGGGGTGATGCAGCTCCAACATCCTCGACCATTTTGTATTGAGCAGGGAGGTCTGAAGTGGGGTTCACTTGAACGCAAGTAGAAGCTTCCATGCAATTGAGAACCCGGATTATGCAGGGTTTCTGATCATGTGGAGGTTTCTACTGGCATTCAAGCAAGTGCGAGCAGAAGCCCCCTTCAGACTTTACCCCTCAACAGAGGGAGGTCACAGACTGAATAGGTGGGGATGGAGATGTTGTGGGTGGGGCACCCACGTTCCCTCCTCTCATGTGAGCAGGTTGGACACCCGCATAGGGCTTAAGACATGTGATGTTAGGGCCTAGAATATGTGTTTAAGCCACTTCCACCACACTTAGAATGTCTGTCTTCTCTTCATGTGTACACACATGCACACACATTTCCAGGAATGGCAACCCTGGCATGGGAAGAAAGCAAGTTGCCGAATCGTCCAACATGGCCCCAGATTTCTAACATAGGGCTAGCAGTCCAGGAAGGAGCTGCAGATAGAACATCAGAAGGCACTCTCATTCTACATAAATTTCCTTAGAATAGGCCAGGTTTCCCTATCCTGGGGGATTATGGGAATTGCTTTCTAACATATCTGCAGGGCACCAGGTTAGGGAAGGCTGGAAAAGGCAATCAAAGAAGGTAACTTGTGGACTCTTATTCAGCTCTCTGTTCTCAGAGGCTTTCTGCATAAGGTATTTATTGCATGGTTGTGATTCCTCACTCATGGTAGTTTGCAGGTGTTTCACACGAGGTCATCACCCTCTGGGACCTCTCCCACTGTTTGCAACTATTATAGGATTTTTTTTTCCTAAGGTGGAAAGTCTCGTATTTCCGTGACAGGCAGCATGAAACTCTGGTGTAGTTGTGCAATTCTGCTATACCACAGTACCACCTAGTGGTTGTGTAATGAAACATATAGAAAGGCAGGGAAAGAAAACCCTTGGGGAAAAAAATGTGTGAAGGATCCGATCTTAATACCACAAAGAATACAGAAGCAGAAGTCTCAGTAAAGTGGCGAGTTAAAAGCCTCCAGTACAAAAGCCCTCACTAGAGCCCCCACCAACTAGGGAGTAGAGATAAATAGCCTGTGTTCCACTTGGCAAGGAACATCAGTTTGCGACCCCTAACAAAGCATGTTTACAAGATACTCAGTGATCCATACTGCGCTGATTTTTCTCCACAGTAACACTCACCCAAATTGTTCACAAGTGGCAAATGCTGTGATTGAATTATGGAGGTCATCTCAAAGAAGGGTCACATCTTAAAAGCTTTATTTCTGCTTAGGCTGCACTAAACATACACAAGATCAGCTACGCCAAGCTGTCGGTTCAATCAACAGCCTTGCTAAGGAGACTTGTCAAATTATAAAACAAATTATCTGCCCTTCTCCACAGACAAGAGTGCCACCTCCCAACAAGCATGGAATTTGCTGTACCTTTCAGAGTTCTATAGCAGCAAGAAACTGCTGAGGCTGAGTTTCCTCAGTTCCAAGGCTGCAATTGTCCAGCTGTATCCCCTCTTTCCCGGTCAAGGCTGAACTAACTGTACAAGCAAATCCAAGCAGTCATTGGGAACAGCAGTCTATGTTTAGGGGCTGCCAAAGAAGCAGTGTGTGTTCTGAGAGCTGTGCTTTGGGGTCCCTTGCAATGTCACACAGCTAAGTGCATCCCTCCATCATGGCAAAAGGATGCTGGGCATTCCTTTCTGATTGCACTGTCCAGTCACTTCGAATGGCAAAATGTCTCAGGCCAGCCCTGCCCCAGCCTCCTGTGGGGTGACATGGCAGACATAGCAGCCGATAAGGGAGGGAAGCCAGTATCAAGCAGATTGGCTTATGGTCTCAGCAAGGGCGTACTGCGTCTATTTATTTATTTTCAACATTTATACCCCAACTTTCAACTGAATAATCCTCAGGGCAGATTTGCAGAGACTGAAATAATACAAAACAAACATGTATACGTAAGCACAGAAGAAGGACGCAACCTGGGGCTTCTTCACACAGAGCTTTTCTCCTGCTATTGAGATTGCTTCCTCACAGAAGTTTGTGGGCCCTTTAGATTATGTTGTTAAACTCCAGGGCGTCTTCTGCACTAAATGATCTTTATTCCGTTTTAAAACAGATCGGAGATAATGAGGTATCAAATTGGGAGTTGTTGCTGAGTATTCTTTCTGGCAGGGAGTTGGGAAGCTTACAGGCACCCTCTGCTACTTCTCTGGCCAGTCTGCTCTTCCCCTTGCCATAATGTTCTTCCAGAGGGGCAGGGGGTGTCCAGTTCCCATTAGCCATAAGTCCTCTGGCCAATGGAAGGGGCCAGAGTGTGCTTCCCCTTGTCGTGATGTACTTCCAGTGAGGTGGTACGTGTGCGCGTGCGCAATCTCCCACTGGCCTGAAGTCAGCCTTCTTCACCCTAGTGCCCTCCATATGTGTTGGACTACAACTCTTAGCATCCCCAGCTAGCCATGCTGGGAGTCATGGTTCAACACATCTGGAGGACACCAGGTTCGGGAAGCCTGCCTTAAGTCCTCTAGCCAATGGAAAGAGCCAGAGTGTGCATCCCTTTAACATAGCAACAAAGCAGACACAAGCAAAGCAGGCCTGGCCAGCTCGACAGGAAGCCTAACAGGCACTATGGTGCAACCGCATAATTATTCGAGGTGACCTATTGTTCAGAATGAGGAGTAACAGCAGGCCCGGAGTTTCTATAGGAAATGGGAAGGGACTGTTTTTCTGATCACCAGACTCTGTGGCTAGTAGGCTCCTGCCCAGAGGTCTCTGTCTGCTGGTTTGAAATACCTACAGTTTTGCCTTGTACTGATGGTACAATCCTACTATGAACGCAGTGAGAATAATTTCTGAGGAAATATGCTTGCGATCAAATGAAAGCCACTGGCATCCCATTCTCAGGACCCCCTGCTTTGAGTTCTGTGGTGCCTGATTATCCACTCCAACACTGGAAGCAGATGAAAATCAGTCTGCTTTTCAGCAACAAATCTCTTTTAAAATATAGGAATTCGAAGGTAGTTGGGAGGCATCAGTCAATGTAACATGTTATCTATTAAAAGATAATCTATTAGGCAGCACCCAGTTAACACAATGGAAGGGGCGTTCCGCCTGAAACAACTAGTTCTTAAGTCTGCAAAATTGGTCCTTTAGGATTAAAAGAGTATTTATTTCAAGGCACTACAAATATCCCTCTGCAATTAGCATCCAGCCTCACTAAGCAATCTCCCAACTCCCTTTGAGGCTGGAAAACCCAAGACTGGCCTTCCAACAAACCAGCAATAAACCAGCAATTTTGCCACAATTGAGACCAAATGTCTCGGGGGAGGCAAAAGGATACGAAAGATCAAAGCTCTAATGCTTCATCAGTAGCTCCCTCTGTTTCATACTCACCTGGAAGAATGAACCCCTAGCCCCCTATTGGTCAATGGTCAGATATGCATGACTATGCCCTCTGTAAAACCCAGAACAGAAGAACCTTTATTAGACCATTGTATATAATGTATACGCATGTGTATAATGAACGTCTGTGGCATAGTACTAGCACAATGCCCATCGCTGTGACATTTAGGTATGGCTGGCTCAGAGGTCCGGGGATTTGTATACAGCAGTGAGTATAGCTGCCCGCACAAGCAATGCATGTCACACTGTACCCCCCATGAGGGATTTTTATTTATTTATTTATTGCATTTATACCCCGCCTTTTTTCCTCTTGCAAGGAACCCAAGGCGGCTTACATTATCCTCCTCCTCTCCATTTTATCCTCACAACAACAACCCTGTGAGGTGAGTTGGGCTAAGAGTGTGTGACAGGCCCAAAGTCACCCAGTGAGCTTCCATGGCTGAGTGGGGACTAGAACCCGGATCTCCCAGCTCCCAGTCCAACACTCTTGCCACTACACCACACTGACTCTCTTGGATCCTTCTCAACAGAGCTGAGAGACCCAGGGTCGAGGCCCACAGCGCCCTAGTTTCAACGCTTTGGAGCTATTTCCTTAAACTGAAGAACATAGAGGGGTCAATTCAAGAGACCATTAAGGGTGAAGACTTGGGGCCGATCTACATTGCAGCCGCCATCGCAATGAATTTGGTGTCCTGTCGGGTTAAATGCTCTCGCATTAAAACATGATTATTCACACTCACCCATTTTCCCCGTTGCAATGCTTCATCGAATGCGCGAGCTCAGTTCACACTCGAGCACTGTGCTGTTGTCCTGCACGCGCTTCTCTGATCTCGGATGCTAAGCAGGGTCGGCCCCGGTCAGTGCTTGGATGGGCGACTGCCTGGGAATCAGGCTTCCTGCATTGAGCAGGGGGTTGTTCTATCCCTTCAAATGAGACTAAGTTTTACCCCCTTCTATCTCCCACTCCGGATGTTTTTTTTTAAATTAAGGTGTTATCTTTGCAGAATCTGGGCTTCTCCGCAATGTTTTTTTTCTAATTCAGGTATGATCTTCGAAGATGTGAAGTTTCACATCTTTGAAGCTTTGAAGATCATGCCTCAATTAGAAAAAAAAACATCGCGGAGAAGCCCCAATTCTGCGAGAATAACGCCTTATTGTTTTAAAAAAAGATGTCCGGAGCGGGGGATAGGAGGGGGTAAAACTTCATCTCATTTGAAGGGATAGAATAACCCCCTGCTCAGTGCAGGAAGCCTGATTCCCAGGTGGTCGCCCATCCAACTACTGACTTGGGCAGACCCTGCTTAGCTTCCAAGATCAGACAAGCACGCACACATCCAGCCCTTTGCTTGTTGCTGAGGAAATGGGGGCTGCTGATGAAGCTATTTGATCAATAGCCAGAAAAAGACATGGGGCCATCGAGAGCTGTGATTGGACAGGAGGGAAATACAAACACCGCTGCATATGGACAGGTGGGGGAGGGGACTACGACTGGATACGGTAGCGAAGGCAGAAAATCAGAGCACATTAAGGGGAAATACCAGGATATTAGGGTATTGAAAACGGGAGCACGGAAGTGGGAAATTCCGGTTCCAATTTGAGGCGGGTACTGCATAGTGTGAAAGGCGGAAGGTGAAACCTCATTGGAAGCGAAAAAAGGCGGTAGGTGTAGATCCAGCCTAGAACTTCCTCTGGCCTGGTGATCCATTTCAGTTTCTCAGGAAGAGCAGGTTTTGTACTTTCTCTAACAGGTTTGCCAACTGCAGCTGATTAACTTTGTCTCATGAAATGCAATGGAAGGCACTGAGAACTGGGTCCCTCCTTAATGTATAGCCACACTCTGGGGTGTTCCAGACTAGCAGTAACAATCCAAAGGCATTGTGCAGCTATTCCATCTTTCCCTCTTTAACAGGGTTTTTTTTTTCAGGTAAGAAAACAGATCAAAGCAGCCATGCGAAACAAGGGAAGGTTACAAACTGATGACAACATTGGGTCTTCTACCCGTGATCCTCTTGTGTTTTCCCACTGCTTCTTCCATCTTTTTTCTTAATGCAGAAAACTAGAGATGGCGGAGAATTCCGCCACGGATTCCAGTGAGGCCAGATTCTTTAGAATCCGGCCCCCCGGAATCCGTTGCGGAACGGCCTCCTGCCCCCCCCATGGAATCCCCCCGGGATGGCACTTACCTGGGGCGGATTCGGTGGTGGTGGTGGCTCTGGCGGCGGCAGCTGGTCTCCTGGCTGGCTGCAGCAGGGCTGCTGCCGCCGCCATTGCCATCCTTGGACTGTGATAGGCTAAGTAAGAATTTACGTAGCCTATCACAGCTAACTTCAAATAAAACACAAAAAAACGCAGCCTACGCAAATAGCGCCGGCTATGGCGGCCACCATTTGTGTTCCCCATTTTTCACCGATTTATCTTACATAAATATTTACGTAAGATAGAACGGCAAAAAAAATTCTTACGTAGCCTATCACGGTTGTCTGGCTGGATGCAAATGGCGGCCGCTATGGCGGCCGCCATTTGTGTCTGCACCAGGCCGTCCGCGGCTGGAAATCCGGCTGTGGACGGCCCTGGCCAGCTGCTCCGTGGCCTGGCCGCGGAGCAGAGCCAGCCGTCGAGGATTCTGGGGGAGAGGACCGTCTTTTTCTCCTTAATGGGTTTTCTGTAGGGATATACGAAACTCACTTACCTTTGCTCTGTCCCTCCCCGTGGAATCCTTGACCCCTCCATCAAGGATTCTGCAGGGGGGGACAGAGCAAAGGTAAGTGAGTTTCGTACATCCCTACAGAAAACCCATCAAGGAGAAAAAGATGGAATAGCTGCACAACGCCTTCTGTTTGCAAGCACTATGAGCCCTCTGTCTGGAAGCCCCCTGCAAAATTCCATGAACGAGACAGGGCAATTGGACTATAAAAGCCTTATCTGGAAGCACCCTGGATTTCATTTCTTGGTCATGCTAGAGAGTGAAAAGGAGACAATAATACACACTAGAGGGTTGCTTTGCATCTCATAAATCTGAGCTTCTTGTACCATTTCTACAAATTTACACATACATGAGTGCAACCATTTTGCTACCTTGCAAAATAAAGATAATGTCTGACAAGAGAATCCAACTGCATTAAGCATTTCCAACCAGCTTGAGAAGCCACAAATGAGCCATCCTGCCTCTAAATGATTTCCATTTGAAGGACTGCAACTTCACAGGGCTTTAATAAACAACAGCTTGCCTTTGAAAGGAAATCCAGGTGGGCAGGCAGAAACTGGGAAAGCCTTTAATTTTCTTCATTGACATCATGCCATTAGAGAATTGGACAAGAGTGGAAATTGCTTTAAGTTATAAAAATAAAGCAACTATATTTATCTGATCCATTTTGGGGGGCTGCTGGAGTATAATTAAACTGAACACTGACCTCAGTGATGGCATCTTATTCAAGGGTTGTCACTAAAGAGAGAGTGAGAGAGAGAAAAGAAATCACTATGCTATGCAAAGATGGTGCTAAATTTAGGGCGCAATCCTATGCATGTTCAGACAGAACGATAGCCTACAACTCCCAGCATGCCCCAGCCAGCATGGCTGGCTGGGGCATGCTGGGACTTGTAGGACATTTTTCTGTCTGAACATGCATAGGACTGCACCCTTCAACAATTTCTACTCTAATTAGATAGTGTTATATTTTTATTTTTTACAGATGTTAACATAATACAGACAGTTTAAAACAAGTTGAGAGGTCTCCCTTAGGTAGGAGGATTAGAGTGGAGGGATACACGCACACACACACACACATCCTGTATAACTTGATAATGTCCCCAGGGCCAAATTAAACATAGCATTCATTGCGTGAAAGCAATTAACATGCGTGCTTTTAAAATGCAAGCAGCTACTGTGGGAGCCTCTGAGGAGGGTCAGGACTCAGGACCCTTCCCTGCCTCCCTCGCAATCCTAGTGAAAACCTTTCTGCCCCCATCTGTTATTATCCCCAGGAGGCAAGCCTCCCTTGGTGCTAATCAACAGCTTTAGCTCCCACCCAAATAGCATCCCCAGGAGAATCCCTCTTCTTCCTCCTATAAATACATGACTGCCATTCATTCTGATGGGGATGGGGAAATAAAGGACTTCACTTGGGGGATGGAGGGAGTATGGCTAGGCTGAATCAGTGCTGAATCAGGGAGTGCATGAGGTAGGCTGGAGAAAGGACTGTAGCTCTATGTCCCCCTCCCCTCTGCATGAAACTCCAGGCCTTTAGCTGGGTTTTAAATCACAGGATACCAGGCCCCTGGTTTTTCTGCAGAGCAATTTGCTTGCTGGATTTTCTATTATGTGCATAGAGGGCATTTGGTGCTTGGCAATGTGCATCTTAATATGATGCATTTTATCTTACGATAGGCAACGACCTTTTTTCTATGTCTTGAAAGGAATATGTAGGTAAATTTGTGGATTTGATTGAATTCCTGGCAAAAAGACATCAGGCTTCATCAAGAATGGAAGACTGGTAGCCTCGGGGGGGGGGGGTTGCCACATCAACTGGATGGATTGAAAAGCCTTCCAAAGGCATTACAAATCATCACTAGCATCTATTGAATGTTCAAGTCAGAATAATTAGGTGACATGGTTTGCTTTAGAGGAACTGCAACTCATCCATATAATAACATGAAACACTCTGAATGCTGCATGCATTTAGCAGCTCTTCTTCAATATATATGACACTGCCTAAACAACTGGACAGACCAACAGTCCATCTAGCCCAGGGTTGCCTACTGTGATGGGCATTATCTCTCCAAGGTCTCAAGCAAGGGTCTCTCTAAGATCTTTCCCAGCCTGAGATCAGTGAACTGGGAGGTGTTTCCACCAGCGATTTACTCCAAGCTGGCTGCGTATTGAGGTTGTTAGGTATGCATGATGTCGTAGCCATTCAGTAGCCACCCTGAAGCTTATCAGGGGAAAAACAGATTTCATGAGACTGCTTAAAGTGCGGTTCTTTTCCTTAAGTTGGGTCCTCCACAGTATAGTTGCTGTGTGCCCCAACCCCCACATTAACCTCAGGTATGCTAGCCCTGCCCAGGGGTGTGACTTTCACTGTGACCCCAGTCAAGGGGTGTTTCCTGTGTGTTTCCCACCCCTGTTCAAACCCGTTAGTGTCTCCTCAGAAGTAACTCCCATTGTGGTCAATGACGCTTGTCCTCTGAATGCCCACATCAGATGTTACAGAGATCCCCCTCAATTGACATGGCACAGTTTAAAGCCCAATTCCCTAAGTGCAGAAAAGTGCGATCTTGAGGCTCCGGTTCTCCTTTGTTTGGTTTATTGCCTTAGGAAGAAACTTTGACCCTTCATTATAGAGATCCTGTGGGTTAAAATGGGCCCTGATTTCCGTCTTAGTGTTTATTGCTGTCTTTCCCAGCACAAGCATTTGTGTGTCTACTCGGAAGTAACTCCCATTGTGCTCAATGAGTCTTGCTCCTGAAATGCAGGTGCATCTGGACTTTCAGGGGAAAGGAGAAGGGAGGGAGCTGGGGGGGGGGAAGCCTCTTTTATTGGTTGAGCAGCCCCTGCCAGTCAGATGACGTTCACTCCAACCCCCAACTCCCACCAGGAAGTGTGTCCTATGAAGCAATTTTTGTTGCTGTGGGGAACCTGCTCATGAAGCCCTGCATGGACCAAAGCGCAGCAAAGCTGATTCCTGTTAAAAAATCCAGTACTCTTCCATTTGCTTCTCCTTCCATTGTCATGGAAACACAGCCCTGGAGGTCAGAGATGGTGTCAAGGGTAAACACGGTCGGACAGCTGCCGAGGGCCCAATGGGCTTGGTACTCTCAATGGCCTCCCTTCTTCAGTAAGTCTGCCTTCTCACTGCTATTGTCACCAGCTGCTCTCTCTCCTTTTTTCATCATTGCTGCCACTTGCTTGCTGGACAGGCAGAGAGCCAGGGAGCAAGCAGGCTGTGGCATCTACTGCTCCTCCTCCTCACCACCACCACCGTTGTCTGTGCCAGAGTGAGAGGCGAGTGAACAAGCAGGTTGCAAGGGTGTAGAGGAGGAGGGCTCCTGACAGTGGCCAAAAGAGAGGGTAAAAATGCAAGGAATAAAATAAAACAATCACAGAGAGTTAAGCACAAATTCTGGAACATAGCATGATTCGTTGTTCACCTCAGCATAATTATATAGCTGTCCAGTTGACTGACTGTGCTTCTCCCTAGTGGTACAGAGACTGTTCTCATAGCAAGATAGACTAGGAACTGATATTTGCCTCAGACTGACAAACATTAACAGTTGCCAATGGAGGAGATTAGGTGTTAGGATAAAAGGGTTGCTGAGCCAAGGCTGTACAAAATGTTTCCAGTGAAAACTGAAACCAGAACAAAATCCACCTGGTTTTCAGTTTCATTTAAACAGAAATGTACTGTACAGACTTAAAAGATTCAGTGATGGTTGCTGCTCTTTCCGACAAATTATGGAAACAACCCCTGAGCTTATAGACTGCACTTTCAGATCCAGCTGTCCAAAAAACAGGCAAAATGAACACTTCTGTTTCCCAGAGCTGTGTTTTAGGAGTTGCTTCACACATTGTAACTTTTCAACAGTGGTGTACACATGTATGGCAGGCGGGATGTATATTATCATGTACGAAGTGAACATCATACAAATATCTACTTTGCCACATGTTTACTCATTGGAAACCACTGGCAACAGTGGCTTCCAGGTGAATATTCACCTAAGGAAATATGGTCTTAGCTAGAGAGTTACTAAGAAAGAATTCAAGAAACTTCATCCATGGTGTGAAAAAAGATGACACAAATTCAATCTAAGAGAATAAACAGAGCCTTCCAACTTTTTTTTTTTTTTTTAGGAAACTTTAGGAATTGGACAATCCTGGTTTGTAGAGGATTGACAACTTTCTTAATACTTTAAATATGAAGTTGATAAGCGGAGACTATTGGCAAGTTTTAAATCAACCCACCACAGATAATGAGATCAAATTGGCAATTCAAAAATTAAAGCAAAGTAAGGTTCCTGGGAGAGATGGTTATCCGTGGAGGCAGGTGGCTCCAATGTCAGTGGGGCAGTGAGTCCACTCCAGGTTTCCATTTCAGTCAGAACCAGTCAAAACTCTAAAGGAGTTATTTGAGGTGTGGAAGCTGCAATCTTTGCAAAAAACAAATAAATGAATCAGTTTGTGACCAATTACATTTCCAGCGATCAGACTGTGTTCATGCGAAATTGCTAAAGGGCTGACTCAGTTAGATGAGGCTGTCCTCACATGAGGCATTTATAGTGCATTCATGACTGACCACCCATGGAAGTTTGCAGGTCCATTACATGACGCCATCATCATCTAGGGCCCCTCCTGTGCTATCCCAGCAAAAAGTGTAGCAAAAAAAAAATAAACAGTTTAAGGATGCAATCCTATAGCCACTAGACAGTGGCTAGACGGCCATAGGATTGGTCAGTTTCTGGGAACTGACCTCAGAGCCTGTGCTCTGAGGTCAGTTCCCGGAGAACTGCCTCCCAATCCCCTCCCCTGCTGCCTTGTAGGCAGCGCGGATCGTCCCTGCACTCTGAAGAACAGCACAGAATGGGGGGAAAGGGGGCATTCCAGGGGGTGGGGCGGGGAGTGCGGAATGCTGGTACTGTCTAGCCACGAATGCAGGGAGGATGGAGCATGGAAGAGATGATCCGCTCCACGGTCCTCCCACTGTGCATTAAATAGGCAGCATCCTCCAAGTTCGGAGGCAGCCATCTATCTTCATAGGATAGCTCCTTAAATGAGGTATTTAAATACAGCGGGGTGCACTGCCATTTTTCAGCCAATAGATGGTGATGTTTTTAATTGAAAGATATATGGGCTGGTGAGGAGTTTGGTCGCATTCCTTGTCTAAGGAGCCAATTCTCATCGTGCCACAGAGATGGAAGAAAATGCTCTGGGCAGCTCCCAGAGCTCCCTTTAATGCAAAGATGTCCTGAGTCTGGAATTTACTACAGCAGCTTTCTTAAACAGCCTATCTCCAAATTGGAACATGGAGAAATATTTATGAATGTTACAATCCAGTTATATTCCATATCTGAAGCAAGGATATACACAAATGCAACGGACTTGTCTCTAACATGCAACTCCACAGAGGCATAAAGCAGGGGTGTCCCCAGTCACCCCTCTTGTTTTCCATCACAATTGAGCCCTTAGCAGAATTAATTAGACTGCATCTAAAGATTAAGGGACTTTGCATTAATGAGAAGACTCATAAGGTCAATGTGATGACATTCTTTTATTTATCTCTAACCCAAAGGAGACCATACTAGAGCTTGGTGAGAGATTGGAAAACTTTCAAAGAATAGCAGGGCTAAAAGTCAAGAACACCAAGTTGAAGCTTGTTTCCTTAACACCCCACTATCAGAACAAAAAAATATTCAATATTTATCTAAGCGAGCATTAAAACATTCTAGAATGAAATGTCTGGATGTCATCCTAGCAACAACTGTGAAGGAGAAATGAACCTTTCATCAAATAAATAAAGATTTGGCCTCTTTGAAATTATTAAAATTATCTAGGTTAGGGCAAATAGCAACAATTATGATGATAACAGGTTCCAGGTTCCTATTTGTGTTCCAGATGTTACCAGTATTATTCCAGCCATTCATCTAAAAAAATTGGCCAAAGAATTATAGAAGACTTTATTCAGAGTGGGAAATGACTGAGAATTTCTCAGAGCCCATTGTTTAGACATTTAAAGAAAGGTGACTTTGGAGTCCCAAATTTAAAATTATATTATACTGCTTTCCAGCTGAAACAATTCATCTACATTATAAGTAATGACCAAACAGTCCTATTAATGTCTATGGAACTCCCAGTCAAACTTATGTCATATCAGGCCATCCTGTTTACCTTGGTTTCACTGAATCTGCTACTCAGAATTCATAATCCATTCTTCAAGGACACATTGAGGATCTGGAAACTGTGGGCTAAAACCCTCATCCCTTCCATTTCCTTTGTATATCCCATTTTAGATCACCTGTCCTTCACTTACCCTAGCAAGTACTTGCAGTACAAAGAATGGAGATCATGAGATATTTTCAGGATAAGAGACCTCTTTGAAAAGGGTAAGTCTGTAACTGTGACCAAATTAGATACCCCCATACAAGTTCATCCTAGCTGGCTGCAGAAAAACTGGATCCTAGCATTTGCATCCCATTGATTGGGGAATGGGTGGCTACAAGATCTCTTGCTATTTATGAAAACTTACATGTTTGTCAACCAAACATAGCGACAAGTATGGTATCCAAATATGCTAACAGGCCAATAGAAAATTCTAGTCTAGCCTTCCCCAACCTGGTACCCACCAGATGGTTTGGACCTCAACTCCCATCAGCCTCAGCCAGCATGGCCAATGGTCAGGAATTCTGAGAGTTCTGGGCCAAAACATGTGGTGGTTGGGGAAGGCTGGTCTGGCAGAACATCTCATGGACTAAAAGAAGTGTGGGAGATGGACAAAGGAATCTCCATAGCTGAGAATCAGTGGAACTTGATTTGGACTCATTTATCCTTTAAAATGGTGCTGGCACAGACAAGGGAGGCTTCATTCAAAACACTTCACAGAAATTGTTATACTCCAGCTAAAATGTATTATGTCAGTCTGTCCCAAATGTTGGAGAGGTTGAAAGAAACTGAGTTCTTTGATTTGTATGCAGTGGTGTTGGTATTGGTATTGCCCGGTGGTAGTCAAATTCTGGGAATAAGTGTTTCAAGTATTACTGGACTTTGCATCACAGCAGATCCAGATATCCCCAACGCTTGCTCATATGTCATATTCCTGATGATGCTAACAAATTGCGATTGCGTAAGGACCGTAGTAGGCTGTTACTAACTGTTAGAGGTTGCTAAACATTGGAAATCTCATATCATTTAGGGGCTGGATAGAAAGAACATGGCAAATAGCCTTAGCTGAGAAATCAACATACATAATCAAACTATTAAAGGGGCTGGAAAAGTAGGATTTATTTGTCACAATATGACTCCCATCTATTATGCTTGCAAATAAGGCAACATCTCCCCATGGATCTCCATCTGCCCAACTTAAGTTTTGAAAGGAAGCCTTTTGATTGAAGATGAAGAGGATTTATAAGCATTATATGAAGACAAAGACATACACATATCCTTTTATCTATCCTGAACCTATTGCCAATCAACTAAATTGGGTTGCCTTCGGTATTATGTGAAAGGGAGAACGTTTTCTCTTCATCCATTATTTCTTCCCTATTCATATGATGTGTCCCACTTAGGCTTGGAGTACGTCCCTTTGAACTCCATGGGGCTTACCTCTGAGTAGACATCTGTAGGGTTGCACTATTAGATTAATTGTTTCTCTAAACTGAAAAGCCTCGGTGTCCTTTTCCTTTCCTCATAAAAAAGATGCTCCAGTCCCTTAATCATTTTAATTGCTCTTTTCTCTTTTCTCTATGCTCTATGATAGGTATCAGCAAATGTATTTATATACCAAACACCTCATAAAATACATTTCTCTAGGCATTGTACAAATTTCATCATCGTCATCCTCATCATCACCACCACCACCACCACAACACAAGACTACCTAAAAATACCAATAAAAACAATCAATAATATAAAGCTAACAAACATGTTCAACACAGCATAAAAATATAATACAAATACAAAAACTAAAATCACCACCAGTCATAAAAGTTAAAACCACATTGCAGGGTCGAAAATAATAGATTTTAAACATTAAAAACACCAAGGGTGCAATCCTATGCATGTTTAGACAGAAAAATATCCTACCATTCCCAGCATGGTTGCGGCATGTTGGGAGTTGTAGGACTTTTCTGTCTAAACACGCATAAGATTGTGCCCTAAATACTTGAAATGCCTGGGAGAACAGAAAAGTCTGAACCTTTGGCACCAAAAAGATAACAGTGTGGGCATCAGGCAACCTACCCTTGGGAGGGCATTCCACAGCTGGGGGGCCACCACCAAAAAAGCCCTCTCGTTGCCACCCTCCGAGCGTCAGGATGAGGGGCCCTTGAGGAAGGGTACAGGAGGATTTATGCCTACTCTTTTCCAAATATCAACTCAGAGGCAAAAAGTTAGGGGAGGGGCAGCTGCATCAATGGGACTTGCCAGCAGGCCACTGTGGGAAGTGGTAGGTTATGCTTTGAAAACACAATGACGGGGAGTGGCCCAGGGTGGCTCTCTCCAGGAAAACTAGTTGCTGATCAGGGCTTATGATGTCCTTTTTGAGACAGCTTACCACTGGAGCAGCTTCCACATAACTGTGATTCAAGCAGACACCAGTTCAGCTTGCAGCATGTTGGAATCAAACCATATAAGGTTATCTCTAGCAGGCTGAAAGTTTCTACCAAAATGGCAACATTACAACCATCTCTATGCCAAGCTAATAAAGTCTTGCACATCCACATTAAACTTGTGGAGAAACCAGTTACTCAATGTGAAGAGCAGTAGTCTATTCTGTGCAGGGCCGGGCTAGCCCAAGACATTTTGCTGCCTTAGGCAGAGCAAGAAATTGCACCCCCCCCCCCCAGCCCTACGGTATGTAGTGCCCAAGGCTGGTCAAGATACTTTGGCAACTGAGGCAGAAAATCCCACAAGTGCCTCTTCCCTCCTTGGCAATAAAAACACAGTAGTAATAAATTGAATAGGCAACAATGTTCTGCCCCTTCATGACATCCCAAACCAGCTGCCTGAGGCAGGTGCTTCACTCTGCTTAATGGCAGGGCCAGGCCTGGTGTTGTATTGCAAGAATCCCAAGACACCAAAGACCGCTACTTAAATGCTTCTTTATTCTAGGCCTTCGCTAGGCCTTTTCTCAAACTGAAACTCAAGCAAACAGTCTCCCTCTCCAGTCCTCCTGACTCCTCTCACCTACCACAATACCGCACCTAGTTAGGAAACTATAAATTGGTGGGTCTCCCAATGGGAGGAGCGGAAGGCTTTGGGTTGTTGTACATCCTACAGGACAGGAATGTCAAACCTCTTTCAGCCCAAGGGCCAAATGCTATTTCAGAGACGCTGTCAGGGCCCATATTCCAGTGGTGGCCAGGGCTGAAGCCAAAAGAGGCAAGGCCAAGATACCAAAAATACCAGTATATTTCTCCTTAAAGCCCTTATGGGTATTAACTAAGTTATAGAAGAGGCATTTCAACGTTCTAGAATGGGGAAAAATTGTGCAAAAGCTGGGAAAACACGGAAGCATCAGGGGTCAGGGAAGGGAAGGGGCCATAGGAAGGAGGCGTGGCCACCTGGGGAGCCTGGGTGGACTGGTTTGTGACCCAAGGTGGGCCAGATTTGGCTCCTGGGCCTGAGCCTCAATGCCTGTCATGACCCTGGTGGAGGACTCCTCCTCTGAGGAGGACCCAGAACCGCTAGAAACGGATGATGCCATTGGACCATCTGTATCAGGAGACCTAGAGGAGCCTTGGCCCTGTGGGGATGGACCTATGATCTTCTCACATGAGGCCCAGGCTCCCCCAGGTCTCCTGATATAGATGGTCCAATGGCATCATCCATCTCTGGGAGCTCTAGCTCCTCCTCAGAGGAGGAGCCCTCCGCGAAGGGCCTGACAATACCCCTATTTTCAGTGTCATTGCTGCAAGATGCCCCTTTGCTTTGTCTTCTGCACATTGAAGGGGCAAGATCATGACCACCGTCAAGACGGCCTAGATTGTTTGCTTAATCATTGTATTTTTTATCATTCCCTAACACAATGTATGTCAGGAAATTGTTTTTACATGGGTATTTCCTACTGTTGTTTTTCCTCTGCTGTTCTTATCTTTTAGTTCTATTTTTAGCTCTATATTTGTACAATATTGTTGGTTTTAATTTTTTTTCCCTTCTTGAAGAAAAGCAGGATTATGATTATTTTTTAAAGTCTTCAAATACATACATAAGTACTGGCACAGCAAAGATTTTTGAGCGTGGAACATCTACACAGCTCTGCTCAGATTATTAATATGTTCAGTGCATCTGCAGGTGATATAACAACTTGTTTTAGAGCACAATCCTATGCATGCTTAGACAGAAAAAAGTCCTACAAGTCCCAGCATGCTGCAGCCAGCCATACTGGCTGGAGCATGCTGGGAGTTGTAGGACTTTTTTCTGTCTAAACATGCATAGGATTGTACTTTTAGGAAGTAAATTTTGCAGTAGTGCAAATTTAGGGTTAGAGAGGTCATCTCTTCCATTGGATGACCTCTTCACCATGAAGTTCTATAACTTCTCAGCAAGACTGGTTATAATTCAGCCCGGTTCCCTCCTTCTCTCCCCACCACTCTCTCTGTGTTTTAAACCAGGCAGCTCATGGATACATCCTGTTAGGTTACATCATCTCCCGTTTCTAGATTCGACCTGGCATTTGGCACCCATCTCAAAATAATGACCTGGCCAGTCAATCCATGGTCCTGTGACTATTAATAAGCTTTTGACAGCTTACGTAACCCATTTTATTCTCTCACTGTCCCATTAGAAATGGAAACGTCTTGCAATGATGAAGAGTCAGCTTCCTTTGTTTGTATATCTCACACTCCGCCTCTATGGGCCACTTCACATATTACTTGCTGACTTGGATTGGAAAAGGCATGGAAAATGTAATGTGGAGACTAGCTGCATCAGGATGTGTTACTAGACCTGGGCCCAGTGGCCCCTGGCTCCAAATCTATTCTCAGCCCCCCAGATCTATTCCACAGAGCCCTGAGGGTCCATTGGTGCCAATGGAAGGCAATTGAGCTTAGGGGGAAAACCCATTTCTATTGGTTTGGGAGGATAGGGGTCAGGGTTCAAATTAACTGAAGAATTTATTTTCTTCGCTATAACTGAGATAGAAATTGATTGGCAGGCTTTGTCTCCTGTGAAATTTAAATAAAACCTAGTAATTATTTCTACATTGGCATATGTCGATATAAGTATATGCAGATTTTGCACAGATTTGTATTGTATGGGCCTGGGCCCTGAGTCTTGAAGTGCCTCACAATGCCTTTTGGTACCCATTACCCAGCTTTGCCAAATCTCTGAAAAGCAATGGCTGGAGTTTCCTCCTTAACTCTACTGTGGCACTGTCAAGGGCTCCTTGGAGGCCTCTCTCAGTCTAATCCAGTAGCCAAGTCCAGACACAGACAAATGGATTCTTTTCAAAGCTTTATTCCTCTTTTACAACTTAACAACTCTACTGTTAGCAACTAGATATGAGCAGCAGAGTACCTATGCCCTACGTTGGAACAGTTGGTCCCCGTTTGAAAGAGAATTACTGGCAGACCCCTGAACTTAAGGACTAGGGAGAGTCCCTCCCCTTTTCCCTTGGATCCTCTGGGCACTACGCCTCCTTTCTGCACTCTCCATTTGGCGCCACTCTCTGCGGCGGCGTCGCGCATCCATCAAGTCTGCTTCCCGCGCTCTGTCACTCCCAGGACTGCTATCTAAGCTAGGAATGCTGGTGGGAGGAATCTCCGTCACCTGTTGGCTCTGGGAAAGAGGAGCGCGCTCCTCTCCCAGGAGCGACTCCTCTTCCTCAGAATCAGAACTACTGTGGGATTCTATGGGCTCAGTGTCCACCCTGACAGGCACTAGTCCTGATCCAACATTGTTAGCTTAGTAACCACATGCAGGTAACAGTGGTGACAGGGCGCCTTGCTAGGGAGGGGGATCTACACCTTGTTTATCCTACACTAATTCTAAATTGCAGACTGTTTCCTGCAAGTTAATGGAGTGGCAAAGTTTACTGGACTGGATCGCAAGCAGCTGCTGGTCTAATCAATTGTACTCCTAAGAAGGGAAAGAGGGAAGGAAGGAAAATAAAGGGCCTGTTCAGACGTCATGCTAAGCCATGATGGTTAGGAGTTTTGAGTTAACCATGTTGGCTTAGCATGACATCTGAACAGGTGTCTTTCCCAACCATGGTGGTTTATTAACCATGGATTAACCATGTTCAGTAATCACTTGATTCAAGATAGGCTCTACCATGGCGTAACGTGAAATCTGGCATGCCTCTTGTGGTTAATTGACAGCTGGCATAGAGCTCTGTGGCAAGAACAGCCAAAGAAGGAGCACCAAAATGGCTGATAGTGCTGAGCACCAAAATGGCCGACAGCACAAAGGGTGCTGGGATGAATGGCTGCCCATCTGGAGGACTGTGGGTTCTTGCAGGAGGGAGGGTGGTTAGAGAATATTTAGTCTAACCACTTGCGGAACATGGTTACCTGCACATGTGGCACTAGCACTCGCAGTGGTTAGCGGTAACCATCATGCACCATGGTTAGCCTAACCACCCTTCCCCAATGTGCATCTGAACAGGCCTAATATATTCTTGAATAGACAGGCAGTGGTGAAAGGGCAAGAGAGATTTGTACTCCTCCCCACCCTTTTCTTTGTAAAAGGCCACGTGTGCAGATAAGGGTCCATTCTTTCATATTCTTCAGATAATCATATTTATTCATGTTACATTATTGATATGACACTTACAAATTAACTTACAAAGCAGCTTACAGGATAAAAACAATGCAACTGAAACCAATAAAATAAAACAACAGAATAAGTTACTACAATTAGGATTAGTCAAGCAGTACTTTATGAAACAATGGCCTTGAAGGCCAGACAAAACAAATGAGTTTTTGCTAGGTTTTGGAAAGCAGCCAATGATCGGACTGACCACACTTCCTAGGGAGGGCTTTCCACATTGTTGGGGCCACTGCTGTGAGGGGCCTGCTCCTTGTTGATGCCAATCTTGAATTACTAGAAGGTGGAATCCTGAGCAAGGCCTCTCTCGCAGATTTCAAAGTATGGGGGGAGCTATGGGGAGTTCCAAAACAGGCATCACGGTCTCAGGGGAAAGGGGTGCATGTAACATATCATGGACAGCATTCGTTTCTGACAGTCACACTAAACTGTATGCATGTCTATTACAGTACCAGTGGTTTGGGGTTTTTTTTGGTTTTTTGTTGCTGGAAATCAGTTTCTCACTGCTACAAGCACTGTAGGAACCTGCAAACCCTGAGTGGCATTTTAAGAGAACCATAACTGGTTTGAGACAGATTTTACTTCCATTGGTCTACGCACACGCGCGCGCACACACACATACACACACAAAACAAAACAAAACAAAACAAAAACCCTGCAAAACCTATTTACTATGGGGAAAGTATATTCACCATGAGCAACCCATCCCTCTTTCAAACTGCTTTCAGTGCTCTATGTGTGGGGGCCGGCCGGGGAAGGTCATTTGACTCTAGCCCCTGTTTGACCACAGATCATGGCAGGGCAGAAGAAATGAATGCGTTCACCCATGAGCAATGACACCTCCACAGTATCACCTCCCAACCCTTTGAAAAGTTATCCTCTGCACAGAAAGTAAAAAAGGCACAATACAAGGCCATTCAACAGTCCCTGCACAACAGAATGCCATCCCTTTAAATTCCTTGCAGTCATAGGCTTCTCTTGCTGCTATAAGGATAATTTCCGGTTTGGACTTCATTGGAACACCCACCTCTTGCTGTTCCTGGGAGCATTCAATGTGTTACCTGAGCCTGGCCTGTTCCCTCTTGTTTGCCTGTGTACACCAGTTGCTGGGGAACATGGGTGGGAGGGTGCTGTTGCACTCATGTCCGGCTTGTGGGTTCCTGGTCGACAGCTGGTTGGCCACTGGGGGAACATAATTCTGGACTGGATGGACCCTTGGTTTGATCCAGCAGGGCTCTTCTTATGTTCTTCCCAGTCCTTGCCCAGCACTGCTTTGCCGAGATGGAGTATGATAATGACTCAGTATGCACAGGGCCCCGTTCAAAAAAGCACTGCGTTGGATGCCATGTGTCAATTCTGTCTGTAGTGCTTGTTCTGTGATGGGTTCAGTCCAGTCCCCTATCCTAAACCCATGGGGGGTGCACAGTGGAGCAAGGAAGCATCAAGGAAAGTTCCAACGGCACAACTTGCTCTGACAAAAGCTGGAGGTGAACAAAAGCTGTAGGAGCTTCTGTTTCCAGTTTGCCCCTCCTGAGCTCTACCACCTGGCTTGAAGGATGGAAGGCTTAAAGGGGCAGGCACACAGGTGCAAAGGCAGCCCCAGAGCTGAGGTAGGTCCAGTCAGGTTCAGGCAAAAAATGAGCAGCAAAATAGACATAAGTTGGAAGTAGGGCTTCCCAACAGGGACCTACAGGGAACTGTTGTGCCAGCAAAGACCAGGCAGAGACAAAGAGTTTTTATGCTAGTACAGCCAGAACCTCTCCTTCCTGATCATCAGCTGGGCTACAAGATGCACCTCATGCCTCCTCCTCCTCCTGAGTAGACCCCTCCTTTTGGGTAGACCTCTGGTCCTGAAGTCTCCTTGTAACCATATAAGCACTTCTCTGCCATTTCTGTAACTCCCACTGGCCCTGCCTTCGTCTTAGCTCCTGGGAGTTAGGGGGTGAAGGGGAGAGTCTGGATTTGCAGTGCATTGGCTCATCCAGGGTGAAGTGTGTCAGGGTGACTGGTGAGTGGGGCTGAGTAATGAGTTCTTCAGGGGTGCTGGGGCATTCTGTGGACTACCAACTCTCCCAGAAGCTTGTTCCACCACTTCAGGGCAACCACTGAAAAGGCCCCATGCCACAGCTGCCTTTACTTTGTGTATCGAGGGGACCAAGTGGGATTATTTAACGGAGTTGGAGCCCATATTGTGCTTAGTTCCTATTCTGAGGTGGACTCTCGTGGAAGCAAAAAACAATGTCATTTGCTATATTTATCATTCAGTTTAACAGGATAGATAAATAGATAGAGATATAGATACGAAAAACAGAAAGATTAACAGCAGAGTATTAAAAATATATTTTAAGCTAAAAGTTTCAGCTTCTGCCCTCATCAGTAGCTGTGCCATTAAATGGGTATCCATTTAATGGCACAGCTACTGGTGAGGGCAGTAACTGAAACATTTAGTTTAAAATATATATATTTTAATATTTGTTAGACTTTCTATCTTTCTTATGCATTTTACCTTAAGGGTGACTGCATCCACAATGGATCCAGAGCCTCCTTGTTGCTTTGCTGTTGTGCCGCTTTACACCAGCCTCCCTCCCACCCCCCCTCTCTCTATATATATATATTTGGGCTCTATTGCTCTCAACCTAGAACATAAGGCCAAGGTCACATCTTACTCTGGCTAAATCAGGCGTCATCTGGCCATATTAGCTCCACTTCAGAGTACAAATAATCACCATTAAAATGTTGGCAGAAATATGATTTCAAAACACTGGGCTGAGTAGACTAGGAAACTATGTTCATCTGATATCTCCCTTTTTTCTCTTGTTGACCGTTGTCTTCTTGTTAAGCTGTACTGTCACTTCAGCATGTGAAAGCCGAAAACATCAGGAAAGGAGGAGGGGGAAATCTTTTCCACCCCAAATATCCAGCATTTTGTAAAGCTGCTGGAGCGAGTGGGGGCGGGGGGAGGGATGAAATAAGGAAGTGAGTCAGACTCAGAAACCAGCGCTTTTCTCCTTTGCAGAATACCTAATTTGGCACTGGATTCGCTTGTAATGTGAACTATAGTTTCTTTCACTTACAATAGGAACAACTCAGACTGTTCAGAAACATAGCATCTATTTTGAACCAGAATGGGTGTTTTGAGTGTTCTGGAGTGGGGGTCTTCCCCCTGTGATACATTTTGATTAGGGTTGCTAAGCCTGTGACTTTACTCATCCATCCTGTGATAAGACAGCTTGGGACGCAGGTAGCTGAGAGAGCGTCTCCCTTGCTACCAGCCAACTAGGACTCTTCGATCTGCGGGAGATGCCATACCCATTGGGTGTCCCCTACCCCCATAAATGAGGTGAGGAGGGTGGCGATGTGAGGGCATTCTCAGTGGCACCCCTTCTTCTGCAGAACTCCCTCCCAGGAGAGGTGCAATTAGCCCCCATTGTGAATATTTTAAAACATAACTTAAGGCACAATCCTATGCACACTGAGACAGAAAAAAAACCTATAACTCCCAGCATGCCCAAGCCAACATGGCTGGCTGGGGCATGCTGAGAGTTGTAGGGTTTTTTTCTGACTCAACCTGCATAGGATTGCACCTATACACACCTTTATGGCTGGCTGCTGACATGTCTGTTTCTAAACCTCTCTGATAGATGGTTATTGACTTGAGATGTTTTAACAGTTTTATTGTAACAGTAGGATGTTATTGCTGTTCTACTGATATTTGTATTATCAATATTTGTAAGGCACTCGGTGCTCCTGGTTTGGTGGAGGAGTGTGGCATAAGAACTGCAGAGAGAGAGAGAATGAGAGAGAATGAGAGAGAATTCCAGCAGGTAAATAGTATCCAGAGTTGAAAAGCCAGTAAACGTCAGCCCTCTGGAAGGTTTTGTTGTTTTTGAAGCCACACCTGGACCCATTAGACTCTTGCCCATGGTTCTGTGTTTTATTTGCTTGTATGTTTGTCCATTTATTTCATTTTATTATTACATTATACCCTGCCTTGTTTTTCTCTTGCAAGGATCCCAAGGTGGCTTACATGGTCCTCCTCTCCATTTTATCCTTACAACAACCCTGTGAGATATCACAGAATCATAGAATAGTAGGGTTGGAAGGGGCCTACAAGGCCATCGAGTCCAACCCCCCACTCAATGCAGGATCCAAGTCAGAGCATCCCTGAAAGATGGCTGTCCAGCCTCGTCTTGAATGCCTCCAGCACGGGAGAGCCCACCACCTCCCTCGGTCATTGGTTCCATTGTACCGCTCTAACAGTCAGGACGTTTTTCCTGATGTTCAGCCGGAATCTGGCTTCCTGTAACATGAGCCCATGATTCCGTGTCCTCCACTCTGGGATGATCGAGAAGAGATGCTGGCCTTCCTCTCTGCGACAACCTTTCAAGTACTTGAAGAGCGCTATCATTTCTCCCCTCAGTCTTCTCTTCTCAAGGCTAAACATGCCCAGTTCTTTCAGTCTCTCTTCATAGGGCTTTGTTTCCAGTCCCCTGATCATTTTTGTTGCCCTCCCCTGAACCCTCTCCAGTTTGTCTGCATCCTTCTTAAAATGTGGTGCCCAGAACTGGATACAGTACTCCAGATGAGGCCTAACCAGTGCTGAGTAGAGGGGAACTAGTACTTCCCGGGATTTGGAAGCTATGCTTCTATGAATGCAGCCCAAAACGGCATTAGCCTTTTTTGCAGCCACATCACATTGTTGGCTCATATTCAGCTTGTGATTTACAGCAATTCCAAGATCTTTCTCACTTGTAGTATGGTTGAGCCACATATCCCCCATCTTGTAACTGTCCATTTGGTTTCTTTTTCCTAGGTGCAGAACTTGGCATTTATCCCTATTAAATGTCATTCTGTTTTCTGCCCAGCGCTCCAGTCTATCAAGATCACTTTGAATTTTGTTTCTGTCTTCAAAAGAATTAGCTATCCTGCCCAATTTTGTGTCATCTGCAAATGTGATCAGCATTCCCTGCGCTTCCTCCTCCAAGTCATTAATACAAATGTTGAAGAGCACCGGGCCCAGGACTGAGCCCAGTGGTACCCCGCTTGTTACCTCTTTCCAGTTTGAGAAGATCCCATTGATAAGCACTCTTTGAGTCCAGTTCTGTAGCCAACCATGGATCCACCTGATCATTGTTTCATCCAGCCCACTTTGAGCTAGTTTGCTCATCAGGATATCATGGAGCACTTGGTCAAAAGCTTTGCTGAAGTCAAGGTATATTATGTCCACAGCATTCCCACAGTCCACAAGGGAGGTTACTTGATCAAAAAAATGAGATCAGATTCATCTGACAGGATTTGTTCTTGACAAATTCATGTTGGCTTCGAGTAATCACTGCATTGTTTTGAAGGTGCTTACAGATGGATTGCTTTATAATCTGCTCCAGAATTGTCCCAGGGATTGATGTCAGACTGACTGGTCTGTAGTTCCTAGGTTCCTCCTTTTTACCCTTTTTGAAGATAGGGACAACATTAGCCCTCCTCCAGTCATCTGGCACTTCACCTGTCCTCCATGATTTCTCAAAGATAATAGACAGTGGCTCTGAGAGTTCTTCTGTCAGTTCTTTTATTACTCTAGGATGCAGTTGATCTGACCCTGGAGATTTGAACTCATTCAAAGTAATTAGGTGTTCCTTGACCATATGCCTATCGATATCAAGCTGCAATCCTGCCCCTTCAGCCTGTACTTTGCCTTTGCCAGGGAGTCAGGCGTGCAGCGAGGTGGATGGTACACGAGCAGAATCCCCAGAGTGCCCTTCGGGCCCAACCTCCAGTACATACACTCAGCAGCCTTGGTCTCCTGGAGAGGGGGTCTGTTTTATAATATGCTCCAGAATTTTCCCAGGGATTGATGTCAGACTGACTATTCTGTAGTTCTCAGGTTCCTCCTTTTTGAAGATAGGGACAACATTAGCCCTCCTCCAGTCATCTGGCACCTCACCCGTCCTCCATGATTGCTCAAAGATAATCGACAGTGGCTCTGAGAGTTCTTCTGCCAGTTCCTTTATTACTCTAGGATGCAGTTCATTTGGCCCTGGAGATTTGAACTCATTCAAAGTAATTAGGTGTTCCTTGGCCTATCAATCTCAAGCTGCAATCCTGCCGCTTCAGCCTGTACTTCGCCTTTGCCAGGGGGGTCATAGACCCTCTTTTGGGAGAAGACTGAGCCAAAGTAGGAATTGAGCACTTCTGCCTTTTCTTTGTCATCTGTTATAATTTTGCCATCCTTATTTAATAGGTGAACCACCATTTCTTTCCTCTGTCTTTTACTATGCACGTAGCTGAAGAAAGCCTTTTTGTTGCTTTTAGCATCCCTCGCTAACCTCAGGTCGTTTTCAGCTTTAGCCTTCCTGACGCCATCCCTGCAGTTCTGTGCTAACTGCCTGACCTGTACTCTTCCTTTGTTGCTTGGCCTTCCTTCCACTTCCTTTATATGTCCTTTTTTGTTTTCAGGTCATCTCTAAGCTTTTTGTGAAGCCACACTGGCTTCTTCTGTTGTCTTCCAACTTTTCTTCTTGGTGGAATTGTTTGTAATTCTGCCTTGAGAATGTCCTTTTTAAAAAACTCCCACCCATCTTGGTCTCCTTTTCTCGTTAGAGTCGCTTGCCATGGGACCTTATTTATCATTGTTCTGAGTTTATTAAAATCAGCTTTCCTAAAATCCTGGGTATGCGTTTGACTACTCTCGGCTTTTGCTTGCCTTAGAACCAAGAACCCAAGTATAACATGGTTGCTTTCCTCCAGAATTCCTGTAACTGCTACTTTATCCACTAAGTCATCTGTTGGTTAGGATCAAGTCAAGGATAGCCAATCCTCTAGTTCCTTCCTCTACTTTCTGTAGGAGGAAGTTATCTGCCACACAAGTCAGGAATTTCCTGGAGGGGCCATGTTTTGCAGAATTTGTCTCCCAACAAATATCGGGGAAATTGAAGTCCCCCATTACTACTACATCACGCTTCCTTGAAACATTGGCTATTTGCTTTTCAACAGTTTCATCCTTGTCTTCTCCTTGATTGGGTGGCCAGTAGTAGACTCTAACCACCAAGTTCCTTTTATTCTTTGCTCCATTTATTTTGATCCAGATGCTCTCGATGGGGCTACCAAGCTCATCCTCCTGTATTTCTGTGCAGAGATATGTATTTTTCACATATAGTGCAACCCCACCTCCCTTTCTGTTCCTCCTGTTCTTTTTGAACAAGTGATATCCTTCAATTGCTGTATTCCAGTCATGAGAGTCATCCCACCAAGTCTCAGTTATACCTATCAGGTCATAATTTCCCTCTTGAATTAAAAGTTCAAGTTCATTCTGTTTGTTACCATACTCTGGGCATTAGTATATAGACATCGAAGGCCATGTGCTTCATAGTCTGGCTTTCTTTCTACATGTTTGTGAAGACTGTTATTGGGCACTATTAGAGCTGTTCTCTCCGTTGCGGTGCATGAGCCTTCGTCCATTGTAACCCCCAACTTTACATCTCCCTTCCCTGTAGCATTCAGTTTAAAGCCCTCCTGATGAAGTTCTTCATGCTGTGGCCAAAGACATTCTTCCCAGCCTTTGTGAGGTGCAACCCATCCCTTGCCAACAGTCCATCTTCCAGGAAGTATAGCCTGTGGTCCCAGAATCCAAATCTCTTGCACCGGCACCACCTTCATAGCCAGTCATTCACCCAGAGTATTTTTCTTTCCCTTTCTATCCCTCTTCTAACTACTGGAAGGATGGATGAGAAAACTATCTGGGCCCCAAAGTTCTTGAGTTTCCTTCCCAAAGCTTCGAAGTCTGACTTGACTTCTTCGTAGCTGAGGTTGGTGGTATCATTTGTTTCCACATGGATGAGAAGAAAGGGATACCTTCAGTGGGCTTTATGAGTGCAGGCAACCTTTCAGTCACGTCTCTAATCTGTCCTCCCGGGAGACAACATACCTGGTGAGTCCACGGGTCTTCATGACATACTTGTGTTTCGATCCCACGCAGCAAGGAGTCTCCCACTACTCCTCATCTTCTCTTCTTGTTGTTGTAGGCCTTGGTTTTATCACCTCTGCTTGGCTGACCTTCAGCCTCTTGCTCGCTGTCATGCAGGTTCCCCTGTAATTCTTCCACTGCAGGCTGTCCTCCAGTTTCATCCTCAAGTACCTGGAATCGGTTCCATAGCTTCACTGCTTCCACTCGTGCAGAGTGGCATTTAGTTCTTCTTTTCCTAACTGTCACCCTTTTCCAAGGAGTACCCTCTACTACATTTTTCCTCACCTCAGCATTTCCCACTTCTGCCTCAGCTTGCTGTTGCTCTTCAAGCTTCTGGTCTTCACTTTGCTGCTGTAGTTCCACCATTCTGTCCAAGAACTCTTCGTGTTCTCTTATTCCCTGGAGGGTCGACAGTCGCCGCTCCAGTCCTCTTCCTTTTTCTTCCAGCAATGTGATCAACTTGCACTTGTTGCGGGTGTAGGCCATGTTGTTCTCAGGCAAGAAAACAAACATTGCACACACCTTGCATGTCACCACCACTGGAGAGTCTTGTCCTTCTATAACCTCTTTTCCCTTTTTGTGTCTAGCTTTCTGATTGTTCTAGACTAACCTGTGCCTGGTCCTCTACTTATTGGAGGTTAAAAGCAGAGTCCCACTGGTATGGAAGTGTGTGTTACAAGAAAAATATATATTTTTAAAAAAATGTTAGGGGCCTTCCCCTTGACCTCCCCTGCCGAACTCCTGTTTGCTCCCCCTGTGCGCTCACTCTGATCGCTCGCTCTCTGGGACTTTGCTTGCTTCTGTAGTCCCTGGAGCAACTGGAGCAGCTTCCTCTGCTCTGCTCTGCTCAGCTGGGAGGCAGGAAACAGACTGAAGCTTCCTGCCTACACAGCTGCTGGGAGTACTCAGGCCATCCCCCAAAATTTAGTTGGCGCTAGGGGTGTACGAACCCCACTCACCTGAGTCCGCTGGGGGGTCTGCGGGGGGGGGGAGATGATCCGTTCCTCCTGCCAGAATCCTCCCTGGCCAGCTCCACTCCACGGCGAGTCCACAGAGCCACCAGCTGGGTCCGTCCGCTGCTGGACTTCCATCCAGTGCTGGTCTGCGGATGCAAATGGCATCCGGCATAGTGGATGCCATTTGCGTCCCTGCTCTTTGCTGTGATAGGTTACATAAATCTTTATGTAGCCCATCACAGCAAAGAGCAGGGATGCAAATGGCGTAGCAGATGCCATTTGTGTCCCTTTCCCTTTGTGCAACAGGCTACGTAAAGATTTATGTAGGCTATCACAGCAAAGAGCAGGGATGCAAATGGCATCCACTACACCAGATGCCATTTGCTTCCGCAGACCAGCACCAGATGGTAGCGAACGACCTGGACCCAACTGGCAGCAGGTAGGATCCAGCCGGCGCAAACTTCACGGGGTGGAAGAGGTGGGTGGTCCATTCCACCACAGACTCCAGGCGGAACTCATTGGAATCCATGGTGGAATTCTCCGCCATCCCTAGTTGGAGCTCTCAGGAGCACCTGGTGAGCTCACAGCCACTCAGAAGGATAAAGGACAGCCCCCTGGGCTTCCTGCAGCCCACTTATCTCTTTGCCTCTGTCTCCTTTGTCTCTTCTACCACTGCAAATCCCCTGGCCAACCCCTGCTCCCCCTGTTTGCTCACTCTGGTCACTCGCTGTCTGGGAGCTTGCTTGCTTCTGTAGTCCCTGGACCAGCTGGAGCAGCTTCTGCTGCTCTGCTCTGCTCAGCTGGGAGGCAGGAAACAGGAGAGTCAGTGACTGGCTAAAGTGAACTTCATGGTCAAGTGGGGACTAGAACCCGGATCTCTCAAGTCCCAGTCCAACACTCTAAACACTATGCCACACTGGCTCAGATTGTGTATTATCTGTCAGATTCTTACAGGCTCTGCCTGTGACCCACCAGGATCTGTCCTCACTCTGGTTCTTAATCCTCCATGTTCTGCTCCATTCACACCCAGCCCAACCTGGCCATACCCCTGGTCCCTCCTAGGGGACCAGTCATATTTTCAATTACCAAATTTAGTTTTGATGGTTGTTGTGTTGAACTCTGCAGACTCAGTGCCAGAGTTATCATGTCTGCTGTGGAGGCGCGCATGGGACTTGTGAATTGGACTTTAAAGCCAACGTTAAAGAGGAGTCTGCCTCAAAGACCCATTTCCCTGGGCCTGCCTGGGATCAACCTGATGAGAAGACTTTGATTCTGCTCCTGAGGCCAGAGGCTAAGACTTTTCAAGCTGGGGATCCAAATTCACAGCTCTTCCACCCCAACATCAACCCAACACTCCCTCCCCATGATATTTAGTAAGTGTTTGATTTTTTTGGGAGAGTTGACACTGGAGTTACATTTACCATTTCATGGTTTGACAACTGATGTTCAATGCTGTTTTGCACATTTGACAGCACTCGATGGTTCACAGCTTATGACGATTCATATTTGATGCTTGCCAGAAGCAAAACAATTAAAATATGCCAGCAAAGCCAAACCAAAGCCGTCACAACTGAATTCTGCAGTTCAAAATTCATGTGGTAAGTGGCGCATTTGACCTTCAGTGAAAGTCTGGCCAATTTTGAATATTTACAGGTGCAGAAAAGGGCAACTAAAATGGTCAAGGAGCTGGAGCATCTCCCCTACAAGGAAAGACTACAACAGCTGGGATTGTTTAGCTTGAAAAAAAGGAGGGTAAGGGGAGACATGATTGAGGTCTACAAAATTATGCATGGTGTGGAGAATGTGGATAGGGAGACATTTTTCTCCCTCTCTCACAATGCTAGAACCTGGGGTCATCCCATGAAGCTGATTGCTGGGAGATTCAGGACAGATAAAAGGAAGGACTTCTTTACCCAGCACATCGTTAAACTATGGAATTTGCTACCTCAGGATGTAGTGATGGCACCAATTTGGATGGCTTTCTTGAAGAGAAAAGAGCAGAAAGCAAGGGTCCTGTGTTCTTATATTCAGCCTAGATAACCCAAAAGCTTTATACTGTCTGCCAATAGCCGGGACTGATGTTGCATACACCCTCGACAGTTTCTGCTCTCTAGAGCAGTACATTCTAGAATAGTTTCTGAAGTGCTACAAGCAATGAATCTTCTTTTTAGATAAGCAAATACTCTTTGGTTCCAATCTACTCCATGCTTCCCAACCCCACCAATAAATATCCTCTGAATCTTATTATAAAAATTTGGAAAAAATATAATTTTTTTGGCTTTTGAGAAAAGCACGTCATACTGACGCTATCTAAACCCTTTCTGTAATGCTTCAGGCATCCTGGGTCAGTGGAAAAACCCAACAAGTATGGTTCATGCATCTCGCTGAAGTTCTCTAGGCTGTAAATAGAAATGGAAACTCTATGCAGGCCCCAAAGGAATTTCAGAGAGATGGACTCCTTCCCTCAGTATCACTGAGTTAAAGGGGAACAGAGGATTGCAGCAAACTAGCCCCCAGATTGCTCTCATCCCCCACCCCCATTTTGGGTGAGCTTCTTATGCTGCCTTGCCTATACTGGGAACATCTGATTTGTTTTTATATAAGGTTAGGTCTTTGGAAAGGGCCATGAAATCTATGCCATCAAATAGAATCACTAAAATGTTACCGTTTGGACTAGGATTTATTGCTAGAATTGTGACTTTACAACATCCTGCCCTGGTGTGTAACTGCTTGTTGAACAGATTATTCTGAAGTCAGCCTCAAAGCCTCATCAACCTGGTCTACCCCCTAACTATTCCCTATGCTCTCCTGTGCCTTATTTTCAGGATCCATCTTTTATTTCAAATTAGCACAGAACAGTCTCTCTAGCTTTCTACAGTTTTCTTATTTTGACATATTTCTTAGCAGTCATCACCATTTGCATCTTGTGTCCTAATACCTGCCATTTATTTGGTGTGGTTATGTCTAGAGGTTTGCCCTTTAACTTTTTTTTTTTTGGTATGGTGGCCCTTCATTTCCAAGATACTCAGTGAGAAAGCAGGGAAAAGGAAAGCAAGGAGGAGGAAAAAGAGAAGGGGCTGTAGAAACTGAGATAAGAAGATATACAAGGTTTGTCTTTCAGTCTTGCTTAGTGTGTCACCCTTGTCAGCAACCACCTACAAAGGAAAACTGGTAATGAGAATGAAACTTGACTATACATGTGAAAAACACACAGACGGATAAATTTCAGAACAAAAGAATTGTAGGGAAGTGATCTGATGCGTTATCTATCCATCTCTGTCATGACCCAGGCGTCCAGCAGTGACACAGACTCTGAAGACGAAGGTCCAGTGGTGCCAACAGAGGAAATTGCAGGTTTGAGCACCACTGCAGAACTGCCGGAGCCCCCTGAGCCCGAGCCTCCAGAGACGCCTGAGCCTAGCCCCAGCACCGGACCAATACCCTCGTCTACAGGAGCCCCACACTGCAGGGAGCCAACGCACCAACGCCGGCAGCGTGCCAGGCATGAACTCTTGGAGAGGTGGAGGAGTGCTAGGCTACAAGCCAGGGCCCTGTCCCTTTAAGGCTTCCATTCTGAAGGAAAGGGTGGAGTCGGGGACTGTAGCATGAAAGACTTCAGTCTGGCCTCAGACTTTGTCTGAGCAAGCTGCTCATTAGGAGCTTTCCTGGGTGTTACAACTTCCTGCCTTGCCACCTGGTCTTGATCTCTGTGGGCTTCTGCTTGGTCCAGAACAGGACAATCTCCCTGCCCTGAAGCAGGACATCTTAGACACATAAAACCCCATTCAGATACCTTAGCAAAGTGTTCTTTAAAACTGCCAAGGCAGGCAATACCATCACTTCCATAGACAGCTTGTCCTAGTGCTGGTGTGAACACCTCTTAACAATGAGAAATAACTTTATAGCTCACATTGAACCTAAATGCGCTTCCCAATATTTTAAAATGATTGCATTTTCTCTCCTGAAGATTTGTTGCTCAGATCTTACCTTGGACACAACCATCTTATTCTTAGCCATGAAATGCCCTGGATGGTCTTGGGAAGGCACTACCTCCCTGGCTCAACCAAACAGGATTATGAGGAGGAGGAACAGTGCTGGCTCCAAGTTTTTGAGATCCCCTGGGCAAGACACCCTCAGTGGGCTCCCTTGCTCAGTGAGTCTGCCTTCTCACTGCCATTGTCACTAATTGCTATTGCTCCTCATCCTCTTTTGCATCATTGCTACCGCTTGCTTGCTCGGCAGGCAGAGAGACAGCGAGCAAGTAGCCCATGGCATCTACTGCTCTTCCCTTTCACCACCACTAGTGTCTGGGCCAGAGCAAAAGGCAGGCTGAAGGTGGGCTGCAGTGGTGAAGAGGGGGAGGAGCACGTCCAGGGGCCTCTTGTCAGTGGGACCCTGCTGGGGTGTGGGCCCTTGGTAGGTACCCCATCGCGCCTACCTTTGATGCTGGCCCTAAGGAGGAGAAAAAAGGATATCCCCATGTATGCTGCCCTAGGTTCCTTGGAGGACAGATAGGATACAAACATGCTACAAATGAAGAATTTACCAACACTGACAGACATGACACTACAAAGATAAAGGGGAATATTATGGACGGTGTCTGTCTGACCAAGCCAAGGTCAAGTCAAAAACAAGGATGCTATATTTGGGTTACTGGATGAAACAACTGTAGCTTCTAGAGACTGAGCTACATTTGTCCAAACCAACATGGATTTTGTGATCTCCCCTTAGTGTAGTTCCTCACAGGCATTCCTGAATAATTCAGAGCACACACTCCTTATGTCTCTCCACCTGTCTGTCGGCAATGAGTAATGCTCCTGGAGAAACTAGCTTTATATCCAGCCTATTGCCTAGGATTTTATTTTATTTTTGTTCTTCTCAAGCTATCGCATAGCAAGCAGCGAGCGCAGGGATTTTTTAAATATAAGTTTTAAAGACAAACTTTATTGCTTAATTTAGCTGTTGTGCTTTCAAATGGGGTCAGAGCCGTTATTATTCCAATAATATCTTGCTCTTCTCAGAACTCTGATCCAAGCAACGGAGCTCAGTAGGGCCAGAAATCTGTCATTGTGCACACTCAGTGTGG
Organism: Heloderma suspectum; assembly: GCF_057233095.1. Taxonomy (NCBI): domain Eukaryota; kingdom Metazoa; phylum Chordata; class Lepidosauria; order Squamata; family Helodermatidae; genus Heloderma; species Heloderma suspectum. The sequence continues at coordinate 174,714,640 of NC_139461.1, forward strand.
CAAAAACAATCTGCAGCTTTCATATGCTATCTTGTTAGCATCCAACTGCAGCCAAGTTCCCTGAACGTTTTCCACCCAATTGTAACATAGTGGCTCCAGCTGCAGATAGCAAAAAAGAAAAAAAGAAGAAAGAAAACCCCTCAGAAAGCCTTCAGGATTCCTTCAGAAAATTGATCCTCCAGGGTTTTGAACCGTTTTTAAATGCCTTTTTGTTCCCACAGTTGCAAAACTATCTCAGCTTTGTTATTTAACAGGCACAGGAAATGAACAAGGGAAAATTCCAGTGGGTGTTTTAAACATGGGTGCAAATAATCCAGCAAGAAAATGGCAGAGGAAGTGACTTCTCTGCCCGCCACCCTGCCCCAGTTAGGGTGTTTCTAGTGGTATAGTGGAGTCTGGGCTTACAGAGATGAAGTTCTGGCACTTTTTATTAGCAGGGACGTTGACGTCATCTGACACTCCTACCCCACCCCCCTCAGGCTTCCCTGTCCCCTCCGAGCTTAGCTGTAATCCTCACACTAGCTAGGAGGCAATGAATTTTCCCAGCACCAATGTATTGTTCCCTGTTGCAATGCAATGTATTTTGTGGGGGCTTGTTGCTGGTCCCACTTGTGTGCTATAACACAGCCAGCAGCAAGGACTGTGTTTACATGAAATAAGGGTGCAGTCCTATGCATGCTTAGACAGAAAAAAGTCCTACAATTATAGGACTTTTTCTGTCTAAACATGCATAGGATTGTGCTCTAAGGCACTATGTGGGCAGAGGCAGGAAGGTTCCCCCACTCCATCACAAGTTCCCTTTCAGGGAAAACTTCTAACTTGGCACTAGAAAGCCAGGTCAAGACCAGAAGAACCTCTCATGCTGAAAAAGTTATTTAATGTATTTGTATTTTATTTTTTAAATGTTTTTAGTCCGCCTTAAGGAGTACAGCCCTCTCAAGGCAGTTTGCATATCAAAAACCCAATACAAACATAAATAAAATTAGTAAATGCCAATAAATAATAAACAAACATTGAGCCCAGAAAATACTAAAAAATAATTGCAGCTAAGAACCCATCAAGATAAAACACAAGTTAAGAGACAGCCAAAGGAAGCAGGTGGGACTTCAGAGCTTTCCTAAAGCCCTGCAAAAATGGGGCCTGACTGACTCCAAGCCCAGATGGCAGCTTGACACTTTGAGGGTCTCCCAAAAGAGGATGTGCTTATCCACCTATGTTCCTTGTGGACCATTCTTCTGAGAATGACAGGCAGCACAGAGGTGGCACTAGTTAAGAAACCTGCAATGTTTCAGGAGGATAGGTGCAGAAGTTTAGGTGGAACTGGAGTTCTGAAATTGGAGGATGAAAGATTTGTTTCCCCTTCCCGCCCGCCATGGATTTTTGGAGGCAGCTTGTATGAAAATGGCATAGATCATAGAGGTGTCCCCTGGCAAGAAACTTGCAACATTTCAGAAGGATAGGTGCAGGTCTAGGGAGTTATGATGCTTGAAAACCAGTTTAAGGTTTGTTTCAAAGTGAAACCTAGTGGTGTTGGAAGAATGGCCATCTCATAGTCTCATCCTTGCCCTCCCCCAAAGCGCAGTGATTGGAGAGCCCCTGGTAAAAGATGCCATAGGATTAGAAGGTGGGCCTGTCAGTCACTCAACCTGCCTCCCTTCCCCCTCATCAGTATTTACAGAAATTAAAGCAACGATTTCTATTTTTGGAAACACACGGTTTGCCTTGTTGAAGCCTGAAGCCTAAACAAAACTTCATGCAGGCTTTGGTCCTGGTCACTTTGGTGGAAAGCCCACTTTGCCTCAGGAAGCCCCATAAAAAATCCAAAGTGACCCAATTTGGTTTAGGGTTTGGCAGAACCTGATGCTCATCCCTAGCTAAATTTGGTTCACCTGTCAGAGGATTTGTGTTTGAAAAAGGGAAATAGTAATAATTAAAAACACAAAACACCAGATGAACAACTGGAGAAACAATCTGTTAGGCTTCCTGGGTAGAAACCAATCATGCTATTCTTAAAAGCTTCGTATTTGTTTCTGTAAGTAGGGAATTGAGAGATACATTATAGCCCTGACAAGGGTTTGGTTTGTGTTGTTTGCAATAGGATTTAGAATAATGATTTTGCAAGAAGCTCTGGTTTCTTGCAGCACTTGTAATAGCTGTAAGAGGTGAATCTCATCCATTAGGTGCCTTATTATAATTCTCTGACTCCTGTCTAAGCCAATTAGTGGAATGTCAGGCTACCATCAAAAAGAAAGTGAGTGTCATTAGAATCTGGGGCCACATCCCATCCCTTCCTGTTTCTTAAAATGTTTTGGTTGACTTACACACACACGCGCACGCACACACACACACACACACACACGAGTGCCTATTGCTATTGCAAATGTTCATACATAAATACAGAACGTTGTACGTCTCTGATGCTGCTGTTCGCATGTTAGAAAATACTGGAAGGCAGTTTTAAGAATTATCTATGATATTGCTTGCTATAAACTGATCTTTAAAATTTGTATAATGCTTTCAGTATTCAGAGCATTTCACATGCCTTGATTCAGAAGTGGACAACCTGAAGACCTCACCTAATTTCAAAAGCCCTAATCTGCAAGTGATTAGTTCAGATCTCTGGCAACTTTTAAAGTTCCTATTATTATAAGCTGCCTGAAGCACCATTTTCTTGGAGAAAAGGCAGGGTACAAGTTAAATAAATAAATAAATAAATAAATAAATAAATATTGATGACACCTCAGCCTAAATCTCTGGAGGACTTCTCCAGTGGTTTCGTGTAGGTGCTGAAAAGCATGGGGACCTTCAGGCACCCCAGTGTCAATGTCCAAGGGGTAGAACAAAAGTCCCCCAGCACCACCTTCTGGGTCTGTCCCAGCAAGGACTGGAGCCACTGTAACACTGTGCCTCCAAATCCCATTCCAGACAGACAGTCCAGAAGGATGCCAGGTCATCCATTCCCTGGTTTTAAACATCCACAAGGCTGACCAAGGCAGTTTCTCCCCCAAAACCCAGGCCAGAAGCCAGACTGCAATGGATCTAAATAAGCAGTGTCATCCAAAACTTCCTGAAGTTGAAGTGACACTGCCCACTCCGGGACCTTGTTCTGAAACGGTAGATTTGAAACTAGGTGATAATTCTCCATAGCCAAGGGATCTAGCGGTTTCAGTACTGCCTCCTGCAGGACCACTAGACCTTCCTTGTCCTTTCAGAAGACATTGACCTCTTCTGATACCCAGGCAGGCAAGGATTTAAAGAGCAGGTGTTAGGCCTCTCTCCTAATGCTGGCAGGTAATACTGGTAAAATACTGGAAATCAAATGCCATATAAATAATACTTGATTAAGCTGTAGTCAGTTACTAAAAAAAGGGGAAACTTATAATTTATTATTCATTTGTGAACATGGATGGATGGATGGACAGTACACCTTTTAATAACAATTGGATTATAGCTCTATTCAGGTGTCCTGTACCTGAATAGGGTAAAGACATGACAAGGGGGAGTGCTCCAGCCCTGTTCCTCTCCTTTGTTGCATCTGTCACTCATGAAGGGCAACTGTCTGAAGACGACAGCCTCCTCTAACTGTGGAGGCTCCCCACAGGAGCTGGAATGTATTTGCATTCGGCCCTGCTCCCTTTGCCTTTAGCTCCACCCACCACTGGAACCATGGCTTCCAAGAGCTTCTCTGAAGTTCAGTTCAGCCCTTCGGCTGAAAGGGGTTTAACACCCCTGACCAAGAGATGAAACCTTATCCCCGGTGTGTGTTATACATCTCTCTTCCCTGTTCCACTTCCTGTCCTTCCTTCCCAGTGTGTCAGTCAGTCGAAAGAGTATTTTTTGAAGGCTGAGTGTGGTATAAGAGAATTCAGTCTCCTAACTGCAAGGCTCCCTGGAACTACTAGGGCTGACACTTTTGAGGGTGTTCTGCTGGCCGTGCATTTGGTGTGTGTGGTGGGGTAGGGTAGGGGTGCCTTGGGGGCATTTCTCTCTCGCTGCCCATGGATTGGCTACTTCGTTCATGACTGATGTGGGGGCGTTGTCACCAGATGCTCCGTGATTGGTGTGTGCCAGCGGTGTTGCCATGGGTACTGGGAGAATGGCTGTTGGAGTTGGTACATTCTCTGTGGTGCATAGTGCTGTTGTTTGCTTTTCTGCCAGGGGTATGTAGGATCCCGCCTAAGCTAGGCTGACATTGTGCTGGCGTGAGCTGCCTATGGCATAGTGCAGTGCCTAGATTGCTCTGCCTGTCTATGAAAAGCTTCGCTACTTGATTCCGCCTGTTTATATCTACTGGCCCTGACATAAGTAGCTGATATTATTTTATCACTGGAAATTCCAAAACACCGAATTACAGAGCAGTGTCAACCTTTCTGCTGGCAAACTGCCACTGGCGGGGGTGAGTACAAGTTCAAGATTTCTTTTGTCTAAAATTGGTCTGTCCTGCAAAGTCTCTCCCTGATTTTCACTCTGCTGTTTGTTCTTTTCTGAGCGCTATGAAGAAAACTTGGTCTTAATGAGGAGCTGAGCAAGTGTCTAAAAAGCAGATAAGGGCTTATAAAAAGAAACCACTAGGGAGACAAACGATAGAGTCAAATAAATGTTAAAAATAATATTCTTGATGTATAATATTGCTCTGGCTTAGGATGTGTGGGGAGATATACTGGCTATCTTAGAGAGAATGCAGAGAAACACTCAGTTTTGGTAACTATTTGGTGATTATTTCCACACCAGTTACGCCTGCAAGAAAAGGTTTATCAGAGTTCCAGCCAAATTTCATTTTGGATAATCTCATTCTGGGCCTGATTGTCTAGTCTGGAGCAGGGGTGGGGACACTCAGGCCCGGAGGCCAAATCCAGCCCTCCTGTGGGCCCAGTCAGCCCTCCAGGGTTCCCCAAATGGCCATGTTCCTGTTTCCCCAGCCAACTGCTTGGTGGCTTCCTGGCTTTTGTGCAGTTTTCCCCTCATTCTAAATGTTTGAAATGCCTCTCCGAAGGCTGAGTTACTGGCAGTGAGAGCTTCAAGCTAAGAAATGCTGATTTTTTTTGTATTTCTGGCCCCACCCTCTTTGCCTTCAGCCCTGCTCACCACTGGAATGTGGCCCCCAAGAGCTTATCTGAAATTTAATTTGGCCCTTGGGCTGAAAGGCCCCCCCCCCCCCGGTCTACAGCAGCCTTCCCCAACCTGGCGCTCTCCAAATGTGTTGGATTACAACTCCATCCTCAGCCAACACAACCACCATGGTGGCTAAGGATGATGGGGGGTTGTAATCCAGCACATACGGAGGGTACTAGGCTGGGGAAGGCTGCTGTAGAGAAGTTCTGGAGTTGGACCCATATGGGCATTTTAAAAACATGTATGATATATATAGATACATATACACACACACATACACACACCCTTCTCACATTATCACCTCTGGCTTGACAGCGTCTGCTGTTGAAAATCCAAAATATTTCACCATAGTTCCGACTAGAGCTGTATGCAAATAACCTCTTTTAATTCTCCACCTTACTTGTGGGCAGAGAAATTTGGGAGACAATTTCACCAAATTTCTCCAAGTGGGGGAGAAATTCTCAACAGTTTCTCCCAGGTAGGGCCCCTCATTGGCTGGGCTTGTAGCACATCTTCTTTCTTTTTTGGTAAGGGTGGAGTGGGGGTTTCGTGCTGTATCAGCATCAACTCTCTTGGCAGACTGGCCCCCAGTGTGCATCCACTGCAGTGCAGGTGGGGGCATTGTTCTGTCTAGCTCCAGGGCTGAGGTAGAGTTAGTGCTCTGCCAAAATCTGCCCTCCAATTTCCTGAAAATTTTCTCCCGCCATGAAAGCAGGTACCATTGTTCTGCCTCATTCAAGATGTTTTATCATTTATTTTTGTGGTGTTTTTGAGCTTACCTAATCACAGCTAGCTTCCCAGGCTGCCTGCACATCCTGATCTGAAAAAGCCCAGTGGGAGGAATTACCTCATGGTGCCTTAAACAGGGCTTTAATTGAAGTTTGGAAGCTGAGGAGGCTCCAGTCGGCCAGAGAGATGATCGTACAATGAAAAATAGGACACTTGTGCTTACTCCTTGGCCACCTGCTAAGTAAGGTAAGCCCAAGAAACCCAAGCCCAACCCATGAGAATTTCTCCAAAATTTCTTCACCATTGAATTTCTTTTTGAAAGCAATTTCTCTTCTATCAAATTGAGTGAGAACGGTAAAAAAGGGAGAAATTTTCAGCACAGCACTAATTCTGACTGACAGTGCAATCCTATACATGTCTACTTAGAAGTAAGCCCCACTGAGTTCAGTTGGACATACTCCCAGGAAGAGGCGTGGTATGGAGGCTCACCTGGGCATGGCCCCCAGATCTTTTTGAGCTGTGCCTTGGATCTTTTGAGCTGACCTAATTGCCATTTCCCCTTCATGGTTCACTGCCTTGTTGTGGTGAAGGGGCTTGAGTAACTCAGTGAAGCCATAAGCTATGCCATACAGGGCCACCCAAGACGGACAGGTCATGGCAGAGAGTTCTGACAATATGTGGTCCATTGGAGAAGGAGATGGCAACCCACTCCAGTATTCTTGCCAAGAAAACCCTATGGAACATATCACAAGGCTAAAAGATATGACACCGGAAGATGAGCCCCTCAGGTCGGAAGGTGTCCAATATACTACTGGGGAAGAGCAGAGGGAATTTCCAAGTAGCACCAGAAAGAGTGAAGCGGCTGGGCCAAAGCCGAAAGGACACTCAGCTGTGGATGTGTCTGGTGGTGACAAGAAAGTCCGATGCTGTAAAGAACAATATTGTTTAGGAACCTGGAATGTAAGATCAATGAATCAAGGTAAGCTGGAGGTGGTCAAGCATGAGATGGCAAGATTGAACATCAGCATCTTGGGAATCAGCGAACTAAAATGGACAAGCATGGGCGAATTTAATTCAGGTGACCATTATATCTACTACTGTGGGCAAGAATCCCTTAGAAGAAATGGAGTAGCACTCATAGTCAATAAAAGGGTGGGAAAAGCAGTACTGGGGTACAATCTCAAAAATGATAGAATGATCTCAGTATGAATCCAAGGCAAACCATTCAACATCACAGTAATTCAAGTCTATGCCCCAACCACGGAGGCCGAAGAAGCTGAGGTTGATCAGTTCTATGAAGACCTACAACACCTTCTAGAACTAACACCAAAAAAAAAATGTCCTTTTCATCATAGGGGATTGGAATGCTAAAGTAGGAAGTCAAGAAATCACCAGGATAACAGGCAAGCATGGCCTTGGTGTACAAAATGAAGCAGGACAAAGGCTAATAGAGTTTTGCCAAGAGAACACGCTGATCATAGCAAACACTCTTTTCCAACAGCACAAGAGGCGACTCTACACATGGACATCATCAGATGGTCAATATCAAAATCAGATTGATTATGTACTTTGCAGCCAATGATGGAGAAGCTCTATACAGTCAGTAAAAACAAGACCTGGAGCTGACTGTGGCTCAGATCATGAGCTTCTTATTGCAAAATTTCTGCTTAAATTGAAGAACATAGGGAAAACCACTAAACCGTTCAGGTATGACCTAAATCATATCCCTTATGAATATACAGTGGAGGTGAGGAATAGATTTCAGGGATTAGACCTGATAGACAGAGTGCCTGAGGAACTATGGACGGAGGTCCGTCACATTGTTCAGGAGGCAGCAACAAAATCCATCCCAAAGAAAAAGAAATGCAAGAAAGCAAAGTGGCTGATGAGGCTTTACAAGTAGCTGAGGAAAGAAGGGAAGCGAAAAGCAAGGGAGAAAGGGGAAGATATACCCAACTGAATGCAGAGTTCCAGAGAATAGCAAGGAGAGACAAGAAGGCCTTCTTAATTGAATAATGCAAAGAAATCGAGGAAAACAACAGAATGGGAAAGACTAGAGATCTCTTCAAGAAAATTGGAGATCTCAAGGGAACGTTTTGTGCAAAGACGGGCATGATAAAGGACAAAGAAGGCAGGGACCTAACAGAAGCAGATGAGATTAAGAAGAGGTAGAAAGAATACACAGAAGAACTATACAGGAAAGATCATAATGTCCCTGATAGCCATGATAGTGCGGTCACGGAACTTGAGCCGGACATCCTAGAGAGTGAAGTCAAATGGGCCTTAGGAAGCATTACTAACAACAAAGCTAGCGGAGATGACAGTATTCCAGCTGAGCTATTTAAAATCTTAAAAGATGATGCTGTTAAAGTGCTGCACTCAATATGCCAGCAAATTTGGAACACTCAACAGTGGCCACAAGACTGGAAAAGGTCAGTTTACATTCCAATTCCAAAGAAGGGCAATGCCAAAGAGTGTTCAAACTACCGTACAATTGCACTCATTTCACATGCTAGCAAGGTGATGCTCAAAATCCTACAAGCTAGGCTTCAGCAGTATGTGAACCGAGAACTACCGGAAGTACAAGCTGGGTTTCAAAGAGGCAGAGGAACTAGAGATCAAATCGCCAACATTTGCTGGATCATGGAGAAAGTAAGAGAATTCCAGAAAAGCGTCTATTTCTGCTTCATTGACTACGCTAAAGCCTTTGATTGTGTGGATCACAACAAACTGTGGCAAATTCTTAAAGAGATGGGAGTACCAGACCACCTTACCTGTCTCCTGAGAAAGCTGTACGAGGGTCAAGAAGCAACAGTAAGAGCTGGACATAGAACAACCGATTGGTTCAAAATTGGGAAAGGAGTACAACAAGGCTGCATATTGTCACCCTGCTTATTTAACTTATATGCAGAGTACATCATGAGAAACGCCAGTTTGGATGAATCACAGGTCGGAATTAAGATTGCAGGGAGAATTATCAACAACCTCAGATACGCAGACGATACCACCCTAATGGCAGAAAGCGAAGAGGATCTAAAGAGCCTCTTGATGGGGGTGAAAGTGGAGAGTGCAAAAGCTGGTTTGAAACTCAACATTAAAAAAACTAAGATCATGGCATCTGGCCCCATCACTTCCTGGCATATAGAAGGGGAAGAAATGGAAGCAGTGACAGATTTTATTTTCTTGGGCTCCAAGATCACCGCAGATGGTGACTGTAGCCATGAAATTAAAAGACGCTTGCTCCTTGGGAGGAAAGCTATAGCAAACCTAGAAAGCATAGTAAGAAGCAGAGACATCACCTTGCCGACAAAGATTTGTATAATCAAAGCTATGGTTTTCCCAGTAGCAACGTATGGCTGTGAGAGCTGGACTATAAGGAAGGCTGAGCGCCGAAGAATTGATGCTTTTGAACTGTGGTGCTGGAGAAGACTCTTACGAGTCCCCTGGACTGCAAGGAGGCCAAATCAGTCCATCCTAAAGGAAATCAACCCTGAGTGCTCATTGGAAGGACAGATACTGAAGCTGAAGCTCAAATATTTTGGCCACCTAATGCGAAGAGAAAACTCCCTGGAAAAGACCCTGATGCTGGGAAAGACTGAAGGCAAAAGGAGAAGGGGACGGCAGAGGATGAGATGGCTAGATAGCATCACCGATGCAATGAATATGAACTTGAGCACACTCCGGGAGAGAGCGGAACACAGGAAGGCCTGGCGTGCTATGGTCCATGGGGTCACGAAGAGTCGGACACGACTTAACTACTGAACAACAATTGCCATTTATTTTAAATTTTCCAATTGACTTGCATTGGAAAAGAAAAATAGCCATAACCTTTTTAGTTTGTATGATAAATATATGAAATTTGGAGGCTTGGTAGCCCCCATGGAGCTGATTGAATGTGGTAAATTTCAGGCAGTTAGGGCTAGTGCCTTTTGTGCTAGCCACAGGTAAAGAGTAAAGAGCTATAATTTTTTTTGTGCTTCCACATAAATTCATGGAATTTGGGGACCTAGCAGGCCCTATGGAGCTGACTGAACCTACCAAATTTCAGACAGTTAGGTCCAGTGGCTTTTGCGCTAGCCATGCATAAAATTTTCTTTTCTCAAACTCTAAAACAGAAAGTAAAAACTGTCAAGTCACCCAGGGGATTAGAGATCCTAATCAGAAGGTGTTTAAGGTGACCATTAGATTAGGTCACTAATCTCTGGTGTAAATTTTTTTTTTTTGAGGTGCAAAAAACCTCTCTCTCCCTACTTTTCTTTTCTGCTCTTACATGCCCACTGTTGGGAGCTTGCCTGCAACGAAATTTTGAAGAGGAGGAGGAAGGGAAGAAAGAGCTCCATGCGAAATACTGGTATTTCACACAGCATCTGATTTTACTGCCCCGAATTGGAACATTTGGATTTTGCAGAAGTTTAGTAGCTTCAGTACAGCAGAGGATCCAATCAGCCTCCACACACGTCTTTCTCCCTTGCCAGTTTAATTTCTCCTAAATAGCTGTAGGACTCAATCCCAAAGGAAGGGTTAGAACTATGTGGCATCATGACCGAGAAACTGCTGGGGCCTTTAAATAAGTTCTACAGTTTTTAAAAAGCTAGAAAAAGCCCTCAGCCACCTCACCTCATAAAGTTCATTTAAGTATGTGCAATCCTTGCAAACCCTGCACAGGTTCCTAAGTACTACCTCTCTGAAAGGAGCCACTTGGCTTAGGGAATTCTCTTTACCCACCCCACCCCCGTACACATTTCCAGTCACCTTTTCTTCTTCCCTCCCCTATCCTGTTCTTTGTTTCTTTCTCTTCTTTATTCCACCCAGAGCATATCTTGGGGAATTCTTAAAGAGAATTTTCTTCAGTGGGAAAGAGAAGTTCTGAACTGTATTTGACTTTATACAAACAGAAAGATAGTTTGTTTTTCTCCTTCTCCTCACTCAAGTCCTTGAGAAAAGTGGGTTCACATGGTTGCAGAGAAACAAATCTGGGGCTGTATTGTTTGTCAGTTGTCATTATTCAGCAATTGGAAGGGCTGTAGCTTGGTGGTAGAGCGCATGCTTGGCATGCAGAAGGTCCCAAGTTCAATCCCCAGCATCTCCAGGTTGGGCTAGCAAAGAATCCTGCCTGAAACCCTGGAGAGCCGCTGCTGCCAGTCAGTGTCAACAATACTGCGCTAGATGGACCCAGGGTCTGACTCAGTACAAGGCAGCTTCCTGTGTTCCTCTGAACGAAATGCTTTAATTTAAAACATAGGAGTTTTTGGTTTGTTTTTTAAGTAGAGGGCAGATAAATATTGCTAATTTATGCAATCCTATGTATGCCTATTGAGAAGTCCCATTATGTTTAATGAGGCTTACCCTCAGGAAAGTGTGCATAGGATTCCAGCACAAGTTACTTTTGCAGAGAGGTTTGCACCTTGATGTTCTGCATATTTACTCAGAAATAAGTCCTGAGTTGTGAGCGTGGTACTGCAGGCTTAATACAGTGCCTACCCAGTTCCGTCTAATGAACTGACTACCCTTTCAGCTCAGTCATAGAATCATAGAATAGTAGGGTTGGAAGGGGCCTACAAGGCCATCGAGTCCAACCCCCTGCTCAATGCAGGAATCCCAGTCAGAGCATCCCTGACAAATGGCTGTCCAGCCTCGTCTTGAAGGCCTCCAGTGTGGGAGAGCCCACCACCTCCCCAGGTAATCGGTTCCATTGTCGTATTGCTCTTACAGTCAGGAAGTTTTTCCTGATGTTCAGCCGGAATCTGGCTTCCTGTAACTTGAGCCCATTATTCCGTGTCCTGCACTCTGGGATGATCAAGAAGAGATCCTGGCCTTCTTCTCTGTGACAACCTTTCAAATACTTGAAGAGTGCTAATAGTCCTATACATGTTTTGTCATTTGTGGGTTTGGGGGTTTGTTTGTTTTTTTGCATGAACTCTAGCTTCAGTGGTGAGGGAAAGGCACTTAGCACATGCTCAGAGTTTCTCCATAACTGAGCCCTAGTTTTGAAAACAGACTCATTGGCTGAATCCTGGTGAAGTCTTGGCACAAATGAATTTATGGGGAGGAAGATACAATGAGAGCTTGTGCATAACAAGGGGGAAGTAGAGAGGAATTGCACAAAAGAGTTGCTGGAGGATGGTAGGATGAGGGGGGATGGTTGCATGGAGGGGAATAGAATTGGTAGGGGGAGAATAAGTGCTCAGTGGTGAAAGAAAAACATTCTGCAATCTCAGAGGCAATCTCTATTTAAGAACATAAGAGCCGTGCTGCATCAGACCAAGGCCCATCTAGTCCAGCATTCTGTTCACACAGTGGCCAACCACATGCCTACGGGAAACCCACAAGCAGGGCATGAGTGCAATAGCACCTTCCCACCCATGTTCCCCTGCTTATAGCATTGGTGAAATGTAAATAAATTCTAGTCATTCTAAATTAGAATGCATGTATATCCTTCAGAAACTTTGCAGGTTTCTTGCCTGGGGGACACCTCTAATGACCTGTGCATTTTCATACAAATTTACCAAAAACTACTGGGGAAGGGGTGAATGGAAGAGAAAGCAAATCCCTCTCTCCCCTAAATTGGAGAACTCCCCTTCCACATGAACTGCTGCACCTATCCTTCTGAAACTTTGCTGGTTTCTTACTTAGGGACAACTGTAGGCTGTCTGTAACTTTCAGAACAATGTCCACAAGGAACATAGGGAGATAAGTATGTCCTCTTTTGGAGACCTCAAAATGTCAAGGCCACCCTTGCACAAAAACTCTTGTGGCTATCATTCTGAAATTTGGCAGACATGATCTCCTCTGATGGGGCAATGAATCCTGAAATTTTTATCCAATTCTTCCAAGGAATTAAAATGTTATTGGCAGTTCCCTTTAAAAGAAAATCCAAATATAAACCCTGCACCTATTTTTCTGACATTGGTCAGGTGTAATCCCCTTCTAGGGGGCTATCATGCCTGAGATTATCATCCAGTTCTGACCAAGAGAAAAACATTAACAGTTTTTTTCTAATTTCCCATGGTAGTCAACAGGAAGCATAAAGACTCCTTTTTCCCAACATTGACTCAGGTTTGGTGCTAAGCCGCAGTGGTCCGACTACAAATTGGCCACAGCAGAAGTGGGATGTTTTCCAAAATGCTGAATCGGGGTCTGAGTTGAAGAGGGGGGTCAGTGCATACTTCTTATGTAGGTATGTATGTAATCTATACACACACGCAAGCATACTGCATGCACACACCGCACGTACACACACACATATATATATTAGACATGCACTTAGACTCGTGTGTGTGTGTGTGCGCGCGTGCGTGCGTGCAAATTTGTGTTATAGGCCTGTGGCCAGGATCTTTTAAGAACCTAGCAATGCCCCTGCTCCCAGGTAAGCGTACGTAGGACCTCTACCTTTGCCTTCATTCTGATGGTTAAATGATATGTAAGTACCTTCCAAAAGAGCAAGGCGAGTTATAATCTGTTGCTTGATAAACCAAAGTTTTACACTGGCCAAGTAAAACCCACACTGTGGCCAATGTGTTTCAATAGAGAATCTTCTGGTGTGGACGGGGCAGGCAATAGGCCATTTTAAAAATAGGCTTTTGTTACAATGATGATTCCCTTAGGTATCCTCATGGGGTCTCTTTTGATGAATGGCTATTCAGACAACAATAGCATTTATTTTATATATAGTTTCCTGTGTATTAAGGGCCAATTCACACCTTGTGTGTTGGTAAACCTGTATGTACACTTAATGAGGAACTGTAGCCAATCCTCACTCTCTGGTGAGAAGTGTACGGGCATCGTTCTACAAGCAGATATGTATACTACTAGAGATGTGAAATTTCCAGAAATGTTGAGGTCATGGGAAAAAAATGTTTTTTTCGGGGGGGGGGGATTTCCAAGGGGAAAAATGGAAATTTCAGGAACAATGGAAAAATAAGCAATAGTTTTTTAGAACTCTTTACAGATGTGATCTCACCTTATTGCTTTAAAACAGCCTCCCCCAATCTGGTGCCTTCCAGAGAGTTTGGACTTCAGCTCCCATCAGCCTCGGGCAGCATGGCCAATGGTCAGGAATGCTGGGTACTGTAGTCCAAAACATCTGGAGGGCACCAGGTTGGGGAGGGCTGTTTTAGAAACATAAAGCAGCCTTTCTGTTCCTAAAGTTATTTTATGTACAACTTAGTTTGCTCAAAAATTATCATTATATTTTAAAAGTTTTAAAAGCAAACTCAGTAAATTTGTAATTATTGTCTGAATAGAGTAGAACTATATTAAATGACTGCTACAGCATCAGAAGCTCAGGACTCTATAGAACAAAACCCAAACTGTCAAGAATGCACATTTACTGTCAAGAATGCACAATGGTGACTCTACTGATATGTTGGGAAACTGAGCATAAATGTCTATCAATAAAATATACTTCAGATCAATAATTTTAAAAAGCAGTGAAATAAATAACTATTTTGGGAATCTTACAGAGAGGATAAAAAACATTTTTCCCTATGGCTTCATTATTTCCAGACATTTTCATCTCTAGTCTTTCTATAAAAATGTTATTATATAGTTTTTAGAAATCATTTTGTGGGGACTAAAGGCTGGGTAACAATATATAAATACCTTGCCATATTCTAAAAGAAAATATTTCATAATCCAAAGCTGTTCAATTTTTCCAATTTTTCAGAAAAAACAAAAATGGTCCTTGGGGAAAAATACCGAAAACACACACATTTTTTCTGGTTTTATTCTGGGCCTTTACATTTCTATATACTACACAATAAATGAATGTATTTCCAAATCAGTTACCTGTGCTGTGTTAAGCCACATGAGAAACATTCTGAGTCTGCATAGTGGAGAAGCTACATGTCAGGCTATGATAATTTGCATGCTCAGCAAAGATAACTTTAGTATACTAGAATGACCATTGCTTTCAAGGGCCAGAGTGGAATGCAGTTGGCTTTTAGCTGGGAGTTTTACTTACGAACAAGTCCCACTGGATTGAATGGGACTTACCTCCTAGTTAAATAAAGTACACTTGGCCTGGAGACTGCCTGTAGTTTATAACCAGAAAACCCATGGCTTGTTTTGGGTTTGTTGATATGCATGGTGGCTTGTTGTGTCATCCACACCTGGGAAGGCAACTTCATCATGAGTTGTCAGGAATGGTTACATAGCCAGCTAGCGAAAGCAGCAAAAAGCCCTGCCATTCCTTGTGATCTTGCTAGTGCCACCGCCATCCCTTCTCGCTCCCTTCACCTTGTGCTCCTAAAAATACTGGAGAATGGACAATGGAGAGTGTCCTAAAAAGCTGCAAAAGCGTTTAATTTTTATTTTCGGTCCTGCGCAAATGTGCAGCAGCAATTGACAGCTGCCTTTAGATTTGCACAATTTTCATCTTTGTTTATTGTTCTGCCTTGAGATTTGTGTAATTTCCCCCCCCCCACTCCATTTGAGTCTTGTGCAATTTCCTCCCTTCATTTACTACTCTGCCATTACATTTGTGCAATTTTCCCCTGTGTTACTGCTTTGCCAGGACATTTTGATATGTTTAGCAATCCTTTTCACTGCTCTGTAACCCATATGTAGATGTGACAGCTAGCAATGGAGGGAAGCAATAAGCAGGAAGGGCGGGGGGTAGCAGCCAAAAGTGGCTGGAGAGTGGGTGTTCTTCCTTCATTGTAAGGTGAAGCAGCCTTTACAAAAAAAAAAGTGTACACTAGGAAGGGACATGCCAAAATGGAGGACACTGAGAAGAGGAGAATACAGTGATTCTTGCCTAAATATCAGAGAGGTGGACTTGCACTCTTGTGCTATTATTTTTTTAAAGTTGGTGAA
Source organism: Heloderma suspectum (assembly GCF_057233095.1). Taxonomy (NCBI): domain Eukaryota; kingdom Metazoa; phylum Chordata; class Lepidosauria; order Squamata; family Helodermatidae; genus Heloderma; species Heloderma suspectum. The sequence continues at coordinate 174,730,297 of NC_139461.1, forward strand.
TGTGTTCCCGCATTGATAACAGCTCAGGAAATGATTTTATTTTTGCAGTCTGATGTGGGGGATGGGGGGAGGGAGCTAAAAGTGGCTGAGGGCTGGAAGAGAGAAGGAGCTTTGCAGACATATGTTCTTACTTCAGTGTAACATGAAGCAGTCTTTTTTTGTTTTTTTTTAAGGTGTTCACTAGCAAGGCAAGTGCCAAAATGGAGGATGAAATTGATAAGGACATTGTCAAGAGAGGGATATCAGTATGCTAGGCTAAATATTGGAGAGGTGGTCTTGCGCTCTTGCACAAGAGCAAAATCCCTCCCTCAAGCTGGCAAATAAGTTCCCACGTTCATAAGAGCTCTGAAAATTAATTCCATTTAGAGATCTGATTCGGAGGTAGGGGGAGTTTCCCTTGGTAGCTGGCAACCCCAGCAGACCAATTGCAGAGAAGGTGCTGACATAGGAACCGAGGCAACATGGAATTCTGCCGCAAAGGTGCCTGGGATATGTGCTAGAGCCAGCGGGAGGACTGAGGTGGAATGAGGAGGGAACAAGCCACAGCAAGTCCGATAATCTGTCGGGAGTACGGTGGGTTGTTCAGCAAACCACCGATCCACGGTAGCTTATTTGTAAGGTGGCTTAGTGTGGTGTGCAAACCCGCCCAATGGAAGTGAAATGTTTTGAATCCCTATAAAAATAATGCACTTATCATCATCATCATCATCATCATCATCAATTCAGAACTAATTTAGGGATTTCTGCTGCATGTGTACTGCTTAATTCTTTATAAAAATAGCAAATCTGATTTTAGGTGCTGTAGAATTATTATTAGTTGTAGCAGCAGTTGTAGTAGTAATAGCTGTGGCCATTAAATAAATGACCATTGTGTTAGTGGAAACATGTTTCAAACAATGCACAACTGCAACTCGTTCTTCTTGTGCAGCCCCCTGTGTGTCTTAGGTTTGCAAAGTGGTTTGCTAGTGCTCTTGTGCAAAGGCAAAAGGCAGTGGTGGTCCACTAGCACAGCAGCTTCTTCCACTGACAGTATGTTGGATTTAGGCCAAAGGAAGTAAATACATGATAGGAGTTGGTGTGCAGAACCAGTGAGCTGGCCCAGAAAAATAGGGGTGTTGTATCCAGTTCACCCCTCCCGCATTGGAATGGCTTCCATCAATGGAACAGGAAGAGGCACCATTCTCCCTCCCCCCTGCAGCCCCCCCTTCTGATCTGCTCTGGAGGGTTGGGGCGGTCCTCTGGAACAGATTTTGGGCGGATCAGGGGGCTGTGGGTGGGAGGAGCAGAGGGGAAAGTCCCATTGTGCAAGCACAATTCTGCTTGTCCTATGTTGGATTTTGCCCATAGATATTTCTGAGGAAGAGTCGCATGCAGTCTGAAACCGGGGGGGGACTGCCCCAGGCCATCTTACCTGTCATCCCTGCATCCATACCGATTCTGAATGCATGTTTGTAGCATCCTATGCAGGGACTGACTGCTCCCATATCCTGTCCAGCACTCCAGCAAACATAATTGCTTGCAAGTGTACAGCCCACAGGGAATGCACTGCAGAAACAATAACTTGGGACTTGTTTTAAGGAATGCATATTCTAAACTAAATTAAAGCAAGAGAGCTTTGTGACACACTTGCACTTAATTCAAGGTTGTCTAGCGAGGAGCTGCAAAATTCGAAAGGATACTTAACATCAATCAAGATGTTTTTGAGAACTGGCATGGTGTGAAGTAATTTAAACTTGTAATTTTCCACAGCTGTCCTGAGGCTGAAAGACTGCCACACAGGCTCTCTTGCCATGTATTAATGAAACTTTCTATCACTGTCAGTAATGCATCTAGAGCAGCAGTGTCCACAATCATGTTTCAAAGGAGGCAGTGTTTCAGTTCTCGGCTTCTGTTCTAGGGCCGGCCCTACCATTAGGGTATTTCAGTTCTCAGCTTCTGTTCTAGGGCTGACCCTACCATTAGGGTTCTCAGCTTCTGTTCTAGGGCCGGCCCTACCATTAGGTGAGTACAGCAACTGCCTCAGGCAGCAGATGCTGGGGGGAGGCAGTACAACCCCCTGTGGCTGTTCCTCCGGAGCCCCTAGTTTGTTTATTTATTTATGTATTTTATTTCATTTATTTCATTTCTATACCGCCCAATAGCCGAAGCTCTCTGGGCAGTTCACAAAAATTAAAACCAAACAACACACAATAAAACAATTTAAAATATATAGAACATTAAAACCACAATATAACAATACAACCACAATAAAACCTAGCAGCAGTGCAGGAGTTTAAAATACAGATTTAAAACAGCAAAGATAAAAATTTAGAAAGCTAAAATGCTAAAATGCCTGGGAAAATAAAAAGGTCTTCACCTGGCACCGAAAGGAATACAATGTAGATGCCAGGCGAACCTCACTAGGGAGCTCATTCCAGAGCCGGGGTGCCACAGCAGAAAAAGCCTTCCTCCTAGTAGCCACCTGCCTCACTTCCTTTGGCAGGGGCTCACGGAGAAGGGCCGCTGACGATGATCTTAAGGTCCAGGCAGGCACATATGGGAGGAGGCGATCCTTCAGGTAACCTGGCCCCAAGCCGTTAAGGGCTTTGAATGTTAACACCAGCACTTTGAATCGGGCCCGGAAATGGACTGGCAGCCAGTGCAGCTGGAAAAGTACTGGCGTAATATGAGCTCGCAGGCCAGTCCCTTTAACAATCTTGCTGCCCTATTTTGAACCAGCTGAAGTTTCCGGACCGTTTTCAAAGGCAGCCCCATGTATAATGCATTGCAGTAATCCAGACGAGAAGTTATCAGAGCATGGATAACTGTAGCTAGGCTATCTCTGTCCAGATAAGGGCGTAGTTGGTATACTAGCCTAAGCTGATAAAAAGTGCTCCATGCCACTGAGTTCACCTGTGCCTCAAGTGACAGTTCTGGATCCAAGAGCACCCCCAAACTACGAACCTGATCCTTTAGGGGGAGTGCAACCCCCTCCAGAACAGGATGAATATCAGTTGTTCCCTTCTGTTGGAGAATAGAGCTCTGTATGCCATGGGACCTGTCCTTTGTCCCCTAAACTAGTTCTCAGGTGCAACAGAGGACGATATCTGTGTCACCAATATTCAAGTTCCAGCACAGTCATTATCTGTACATGGAATACGGTGGGAGGGACACAACATCTTGTCCTTTGTTTCAGGCAGCAAATGTCTTGGGATGGCTCTGTTCTTTTCACACAACCAGAAACAACCCGTATCTGTTGGAAGTGCACATCCAAGGAGGTGTGGGAAGAGTGGGGAGAAATGAAATAGTATTTCAATAGGGCTGGTGGATGGCCCTGCTTCCCCTCTCATCTCCTTCTGTTACAGCCTGCTGGAATGGCTGCTGGCAAATGATGGGAGTTATAGTCCAACACATCTGGGAGAAGACTGCTCTGGGGTGACTCTGTCCACCCAGGCTGACCATTGGATCCCACCACCATGAAAGGATTAAGGCTTCCAGGTCAGGCTGGGACTTTGCCTGGGCAACAACTGGCTGTCCACTGAAGCCCTTTTCATATGTTATGGTCTGCTCATTCAATGTGTGTATATAGGGAAGTGACATCATAGTGGCAGGCTCCCCCACAATCCATGCAGGTTGACTGAATGTCTAACAGAGCCCTTTGCATGTAGAGCTGAAGTTACTGGCACTCTGTTCAAGGATTCAGTGAATGCACAAAGATTGAGGGTGAAGCCTGCATGCCTCAACCCTCTTCATTCAATCCACAGATCGTAATATATAAAATTGATTTTTTTCTGGCTCCCAGATCTCATCCTTGCTCTGCAGTTACTTAGAACCCAACACTAACACTATTACATAAATATACCTTAATGAAAATAGCCTAAGTGAAACACCTGTAACTTTCAGCCCACCAATTAAAACTGGCTCCAACCAATTAATCAACTAAAGCTTCAGTTGGTTAATCTACCTAGTAAATCAGCTTTGCACATGTGAGTCTGTGATACTGTGAACGTGCGAGTCTGCTAGCCTACATTGTTTTTTCTTAGCCTGCTGCCCAGACAAACCTACATTGGTCATTTGTGGCACATCAGTGGCCTGAAAGGTGCTCTTGCATTTCACAAATATTTCCCAGCCAAGTGGCCTGGAGAAGATTCTTACTTGCCACAGGTGACCAGGTCAGTGGCTGTTTTCATGCCTGCATTAAACCAATTAAAGCTTGACATCCTAATAGATATTCTTTCAACTCTGTTCTAGAAAGATTGCATCTCTGGGCAAAGAGAATTGAACTGTGATTCAATTAGCATCCATCTACCCAGAAACATTTTCTGTTCTCAGAGCAGCCGAATAATAGATCATCTGCCTGGATGTGAAAAAGCAACCCCCAAACTGCTTTTTAATTTTTTAATCTGGCCACCCTCTTGTCTGATGATGGAGAGCCTCTATGTGGGTTGAACGCTTACAGTTCTTTTCTTTTACATGTGAGGCTCTCTGGACTGGAGCAGCTGCCCACTCAGTGATACTGGTCTCACTGTCCTGCTGTGAGAGAACAGCTGGCAGGGCTCTCCAGAGCAGATGCCCCTCCTCTGTTTCACTCTGAGGATCTCAGCCACCTGCCCTCTGGCTCACACAAGAATCCCCTCAGCGTGAACCAGAGGGCAGGCTGACTCTTCAGGGAGCCATCTGAAATACCTGGCTCTCAGGGGGTCCTTCCTCAGGGCCAAGCATGGTGAAAAGGATGTCCCAGGAGATCACCTCTGGCTTGTGCAGTGTGATGCAACAGTGGTAAGGGGGAGGGGAGGGGAGCAACACAATGGTAGGAAGAGGAAGGAGGTGGGTGTGGGAACAACACAGCATGGCGGCAGGAGAACTTGCACTGGGGCTGGTTCTTCCAGTTCTTTATCTTTAACCTGGAATTGGACAGGGCAGCCCTTCAATAGAGGATGGTCCTCTGGCAGCTCTTCCAATAGAGGACTGTCCTCTCTAGAAGAGGACACATGGCAGCTCTGTCTCTGGCTTCAGGCTTCATACATTCATATGGCTGTGTTGTGAATAGGGGGAAATGGCCAGCTTTTGGGGCACCCAAATGAGAAGAAACTCACTGACATGTTTTTGTAACTCAAATGGGAGCTCTATGAAATCCTACTACAAAGCCATTAGGTTTGACTGGTGAAACTCTTTGAGAAGTTGAAGACAGCATTGACACTGGAGGTGCTGAAACAACCGCTAATGGTTTATCTACACCAGGGATAGGCCACCTGGTGCCCTCCAGACGTTTTGGACCACAATTCCCATCAGCTCCAGCCAGCATGAACAATGGTCATGTATTATGGGAGGTGTGGTCCAAAATATCTGGAGGACAACAAGTTGCTTACCCCTGATCTACACTGACTTGCTACAGGAAACATCTTCAAATTCCTTAGGAAAGCAATTCCATTCTCTACTCGGAGTGTCAATGAAATAAATTTGTTCATTCTGTTTCCAATTAGATGTTTTAGAAAAAGAAAACCCCAAAGTATCTATATGTCCAAAGTTCTGTTTCAAGCATGTAATTTACATTTGTTCCCTATTATTGAACCATGGGGGTGGTGGGGTGGGATGTGGTCAGGGATTGTGTAGTGAATTTAGTTTTTTGAAAGACAAGAACGAAAGAGCTAAGCATTAACATATTGGTTCATAATTCAACATAAGCATCTAAGAACGTAAGAATTGCTTTGATGGATCAGACCAAAGTTCCACCTAGTTCACCATCTTGAACAGTGGCCAGCCAGATGTCCTAGAGGAAAGCCTACAACAAGGGCATGAAGGCAAAGACCCCCGCTCCCTTTTTCATACTTAGCATACGAGGCATAGAATCATAGAATAGTAGGGTTGGAAGGGGCCTACAAGGCCATGGAGTCCAACCCCCTGCTCAATGCCACCAGTGTGGGAGAGCCCACCACCTCCCTAGGTAATTGGTTCCATTGTCGCATTGCTCTGACAGTCAGGACGTTTCTCCTGATGTTCAGCCGGAATCTGGCTTCCTGTAACTTGAACCCATTATTCCGTGTCCTGCACTCTGGGATGATCGAGAAGAGATGCTGGCCTTCCTCTCTGTGACAACCTTTCAAGTACTTGAAGAGCGCTATCATATCTCCCCTCAGTTTTCTCTTCTCAAGGCTAAACATGCCCAGTTCTTTCAGTCTCTCTTCATAGGGCTTTGTTTCCAGTCCCCTGATCATTTTTGTTGCCCTCCCCTGAACCCTCTCCAGTTTGTCTGCATCCTTCTTAAAATGTGGTGCCCAGAACTGGACACAGTACTCCAGATGAGGCCTAACCAGTGCTGAGTAGAGGGGAACTAGTACTTCCTGGGATTTGGAAGCTATGCTTCTATGAATGCAGCCCAAAACGGCATTTGCCTGTTTTGCAGCCACATCACATTGTTGGCTCATATTCAGCTTGTGATCTACAACAATTCCAAGATCCTTCTCGCCTGTAGTGTTGTTGAGCCACATATCCCCCATCTTGTAACTGTGCATTTGGTTTCTTTTTCCTAGGTGCAGAACTTGGCATTTACCCCTATTAAATGTCATTCTGTTGTTTTCTGCCCAGCGCTCCAGTCTATCAAGATCACTTTGAATTTTGTTTCTGTCTTCCAAAGTATTAGCTATCCTGCCCAATTTTGTGTCATCTGCAAATGTGATCAGCATTCCCTGCACTTCCTCCTCCAAGTCATTAATTCAAATGTTGAAGAGCACTGGGCCCAGGACTGAGCCCTGTGGTACCCCACTCATTACCTCTTCCCAGTTTGAGAAGGTCCCATTGATAAGCACTCTTTGACTCCAAACTCTGGATCCACCTGATCATTGTTTCATCTAGCCCACTTTGAACTAGTTTGCTCATCAGGATATCATGGGGCACTTTGTTGAAAGATTTGCTGAAGTTGTATTATGTCTACAGCATTAGTATGGTATTCAAACCTCAAGATTGGATTACTGCAATGTGCTCCATGTAGGGCTTCCCTTGAGACTGGTCTGGAAACTGCAGCTAGTGCAGAATTTGGTGCTTAGCTTAGGTTGCTGAGTGGGGTAGCCTACAGTGAGCATGTTACACTTTGGCTCAGAGAACTGCACTTGCTGCTAATATATAAGAAGGCCAGGTTCAAGGTGATGTTGTTGACATATAAGGCCTAAACAACTTGGGAGCAGGTTACCTGAGGGAACACCTTCTCCCATAACAATCTGCCTGTTCACTGAGGTCTACAGATCAGGGCCTCCTGGTTGTTCCTTCACCTGCCCGGGTACATCAGATGGCAACAAGGGGAAGGCCTTTTCTGTTGTGGCACCTCACCTTTGGAATTCTCTCCTCCCTGCAGTGCATCAGGTGCTGAAGTGTATTGGCACCTGTTGAAAAGGTACCTGTTTAACCAGGCACTTGCGGTTTTTAATACTTTGCTGTGTTAGATCTTCTCTTTTTTAAATTGTGACTCTGTTTTTATTGTGGCCAGTGGATTTCGATGGGGATGTGAATCCATTCCGGATTTCAGTCAGTCAGAACCAGCCTGAACTCTAAAGGAGCTATCCAAGGTGCTGAACCTGTTTGGGGGATGGGGTTTGGCCCCTTGGATAGCTCCTTTAGAGTTCAGGCTGGTTCTGACTGAAACCCAGAATGGATTCACAGCCCCACCAAACTAAGAGCCACCAGCTTTCACTTAATTTTAATTGTTGTTTTAATGAATTCTGTACACCACACTATGACTTATAATAAAGGGTGGTATATAAATATTTTAATTAATTGGTTAGTTAATAGCCCCCTTCCTGCATGAACCACATGAACAGGGCATCATCACACGTTTACGGGGAAATCGTGGGGCCATGCTGCTGGCCCCACCCTAAGGCATCTGAAATGAAGAAGCCTACACATTCATAGCTGCTCCTGTATAGGCCCTAGGGTTGCCAGCAATGATCCAGCTTTGCCCTGAGACTCAGGTATTGGGTTCTTATTCTCAGGGAGGCAAGCCTAAATCTTAGGTTTTTCAGCTAGGCCAGACTTACACCTTGTGTCATTTCATTACGATCCCATCATGGTAACACTATATCCCTCTTACGCATTTATACTTCGTAGGACACACAATGACATTTGTTGCGTTATATTGGATAATGTGGAATAAAAAGCAGGAAATAACACTACGAAAGTGGTATATCACATGTGCAGTTTGCCCCAATAGTTATTGGTGCACCTCAATACCACTATAAAGCAGTAGTGTAGATCTAGCCCTGATCTCAAATTACTACGTTTGATTCCTGACTTTTGTAGCAATAACATTTTAAAACATAACTTTAAAAAAAAATCACTCATTCTGAGACAGAAAATATTCCGGGGGGGGGGGGGTTCTCCCCAGTGTTTTTCCCCAATTTCCAATTAAAGGGGAGGAATAAATGCCACTCCTTGCAGGTTTTCTGAAGCCCAGGAGAGCATGCTCAGTGCAGGCAGGGGGAGTGAAGACCACTAGAGCTACACAGAGGAGACATGAGAGGTGACTTCAGAGAGAGTGACTGAGAGACCATTATCACAAGAATGGTTCAATTATAGAATGGAAACAGGCGAGTGAGTGAGTGAATGAGCGACACACAAACGGTAAGTGGGTACTGGGGATGGGAGAGAGTGTGCTTTTGCAATAGGAATGTGCTGCTCATATGCCTGCCTGTCTTGCTTGCCTGTTTCTGTTGCTTATGTGGCACCTTACAGAGGTGAGCTACCCCACAACTGTGATGTCCCACAACTAGCATGGGATGTGACTTGTGGGGGTCTTTCTTTTTCCTTTTTAGTTGCTGTACCATCGGAGCAGACCTTTAACTTGCTGGCTCCCTTGCACTGAAAAAAAGGTAAGGTTCTCCCACACATCTGAGGATTCTTTAAGTTTAATTTGTTAGTTTAAAAACTAGTTTCATCTTTAAAACAGCATTATTATCTGAAAATCTCATTGGCAGTGTAACCCTATCCATGTCTATTCAGAAGCCCCGTTGAGTTCAGTGGAACATACTTCCAGGGAAATATGTACGGGATTCCAGCCTGACTCAAGTATATTTGAAGTTTACCAACCCCTGTGATGTGAAGTTGGGTTCTAAGAGTACATGTAATTGTACAAGGGCTTTCATACTATTTATAGTATTTTAATGCCAGTCCTCAGCCAAAAAGGGTCCTAGAACAGCTTACATATAATCAATTAAACAAGACAGGCCCTGCCATAAGCTCACGATCTATAAAGACACAACACACAAGAAAAATGGAATGAGGAGGGAAGCACTGGGGGCGGGGTGTCTGTTGAGTAATTCTCTTAGCAGAGCTGGTGGAATGGCCTTGCTCTCGCTCTCGTCTCCCTCAGCTCAGCTGCTGGTATGGCTGCTGGTGGTAACCGTTGGGGGAGGAGGGGCCTTCATGAGGGAGTCCTTTCAGCAGGGCTGGCGGAAGGGCCCTGCTCTTCTTCCTATCTTCCTCTGTACAGCCTGCTGGAATGGGTGCCCTTACAATCCCTGTCCCGCAAATGCAACCTGAAGGTGGGAAACAAATTCCTACAGCAAAGAAGGAAAGATACACAGCATCATTTCAAGATGATTGGAGACTCAATGATGAATTTAAAGAATGGATTGTGCAAGATGACACCACAATTGTGAAGTGCAGACAGCGGCAGATTAACTTTATAGTTAAAAATGACGGCTTCAAAGCAGCACAGAAGCATCTGGGAAGCGAAATGCACTTTAGAAACTTGAACGGTGAGGCAGAAAGTTGCCTTGTCTTCCTTCTTCTCAAAGATTCAAGAATTCAGAGGCTCTCAATGTTGCCGCTGTAGAAGTTGGCAGTGTGTACCATGCTGTCACGCACCACCACAGTTACTTAAGTACAGACTGTGAAATAAAACTCTCATGAATAATGTTTGAGGACTCTGCTGTTGCCAAGAAAATGTACTGTGGGAAAACCAAGGCAGAGAGCATAACTGAAAACATGTTTGGACCCAAATTAGTTGAAAATGTAGTGCAGGCACTGGGTGGGCATTCAATTTTTTTAAAAATCATTTTTCTAGTGATACTGATGCCTCTAATAAAGTCAACTGTAAAATGTTTCCTGTGACTGTGTGGTACTTCAATGCTGATCTTGGAGTCCAGGAGAAACTGCTGGACTTTTATGAGTTACCATAAGAGTTTGCTGTTGCCATCAGAGACAGCCTTTTTAGGACTTTAATGACCTTTGACTATGTATTGAAAGCATAGAAGCTTTTACAGCAGACAATGCTGCTGTAAATTATGGGGCAAAGAAGTCTGTATTCCAGATACTGAAAACATGCAAGAGTTCTCTTATAGGGCCAACTGTTATTGCCATGTGTTCCACAATGCTGCCAGACATGCCTGTTTAAAGATCTCATGTACAATGTGGAGGCTGCTGAGTTCTCCCAGAGCACCCTTAAGACCAAGAAACTCAAGGAATGCTTTGAGGAACTTGGCATGAAGTTCTATACAGTTTTCAGAGGCGCAAAAGCGGGTGAGCATCCAAGGTGAACCCAAGAAAGAGAGAATCGTCTCACGATGCTGGACAAGATTTTATTCGTAAAAAGCCCAGCACATTTCGGCCTCTCTCTCTTTTATTATAAGGCTTCTGCAGTGGCTTATAAAAACATCTGCAGAGATTCTTATAACAAAACGTCTCCTGCTGTAATTCACTGGTGACTCACTGGGAGATGCAGTCAAAATGTACAGTAACATATCTTAAGAAACGGTTTGAGAATGCACCCATATAGGACTTCACAGCCTTTGATCTTGATCTAGAGTCAGAGAGAAGCTCGACCTTGAACACGTCTGTGAAGTTGTTAAGATTCTGGATATTGAGGTTAATGTAGAAGATCTTTTTGATGAGTTCCATCTAATTAGAACCCTAATTCAGAAGTTCCTTCCAGAGGTGAGAAAACTGGATCTTCCTCTGGACCAATGGCTGCAATTACTGAGAATCCAATCTGTATCTCTTGCATGGGTCGCTAGTGCTGTGATTGCAATCCTAGTAAATAATGCATGCATAGAAAAGAAGTTTTCTTGTATGGGGAACATATGGACAGACAACAGGAACCGCATGCAAACTCCCCTAGTTAGAGCAGTTCTTTGTGTTAAATTCAATTATGAATTGAACAGTGTCCAATTTTTCAGATATATAAAGCAGCAACCACAGTTGCTCAGAGCATGCATTTCAAATTCCGAGGATACATTTTAAGCGCTGTGCAAATATTTTTGTGATTGTAGACTCAGTTTGTTCATTATTGCAAAAATAAATAGTTAAAATAATTGTTCTTGTGTATTTAATTGCAAACAGAAAACCCACATTGCTATTGATTATGTCTGTGTGTGTGTGTGTACACGCGCGCACACACACACCAGTTTGCAATTGTTACTGAAGGGCCCACCCCCTGTGACATCACAAAGGCCCACTGTCTGGGTCACATTTTAGCACTGAAATCTTAGGGAATGGGATGCTGCTGACCCAGCAAGCCTAGCAGGCTCCCTTGAGATCAGGGCTTCCAATCATGCGGGGGTCCCAAACCTATGCTGGGTCAGCTGGTCACGTGCAGGCTTCTTCACTTCAGACATCCATGCCGCTGCATGTATGACTGTGGGTGGGGTCAGAAGTATGACCCCCAGGGCTGGCTCCAGATTTTGGGGGGCTCTTACGCAAGGCACCCTTAATACCCCCTCCCTTATTTATTTTTATTTATTTATTGCATTTATATCCCTCCTTTTTTTCCTCTTGCAAGGAACCCAAGGTGGCTTACATTATCCTCCTCCTCTCCATTTTATCCTCACAACAACAACCCTGTGAGGTGGGTTGGGCTGGGAGTCTGTGACTGGCCCAAAGTCACCCAGTGAGCTTCCATGGCTGAGTGGGGACTAGAACCTGGATCTCCCAGCTCCCAGTCCACACTCTAGCCACTACACCACACTGGCTCGTTAGGGTCCTTCACACTGAGCTTTTATCCTGTGATTGAGAGTGCTCCGCCATAGAAGTTTGCGGGCTTGTTACGTGATGCCTTGTAACGATCATTCAAGGTGTCTCCTGCACTAAATGCCCTTTCTTCCGTTTTTAAATAGATCGTAGATAATGAGCTATCAAATTACCTTGTTGTGTTCCGCCTCAGTTTCCTCCATGAAAAGAGTAACAGCGGCAAGAAGAGGAGGGAGAACAATGAAAGATAATGGAAGACCCAGATAAGGGGAGAAGGAGGGGGAAGGGGAGTGAGGAAGGAAGTGTGTGTAAAGGGAGTCAGTTGTGATCTTGCATTTAAAATGGAAGCAGCAAGTCCCGTTTTAAATGCAGGATTTTAGGCTGGTGTAGAGATGCCCTTAGTGAGTTTTCACCACCATTGTCACCAGCTGCTCCTCCTCCTTTTCCTCATCATTGCTATCATCTGCTTGCTCGCCAGGCAAAGGGCCAGTGAGCAAGTAGGCAGTAGCATCTACGGCTCCTCCTCCTCACCCCTGGCGTTGTCTGGGCCAGAGAGAGGGGCAGGTGAAAAAGCAGGTTGCAGTGGTGAAGAGGAGGGGCTAATCATGCCAACTCTTGATGCTGCCCCTATTTATTCCCATTATCCACATAGATCAGTTTTGATCCATCCAACTATGAATGTACTTTCTTTGGAGCGTATGCTGCTCGCACTGTGACTGAGCTATTCAATAACCTCAGGGCAAAAGGAGGCCTTAATATCACCAATGGTTCAGAGGTAATCCAGCATGACGAAAATTTCCAGTGGAATATTTAAAATTGCAGATCAGCAATATTTTATACTTAAAATTACTGTGAAAGCAACCAACGAGACCAGGCTGTACCAAACAAGCAAATACCCAATAATTTTACATCATTTAAACATGAGAAGTCTAGGTGCTGAGGTAATTGTTCCAGGAAGACTGAAGTTCACGTAGCATTCCAAAGAGCTGGTAGTCTGATACACTGGCAGTAAAGGAACCCACACAGGATTTCTCTGCTTTCACATGTAAAGGCCATTTTAGCAGTTTTCTGTTGTAAAAATTATTTAATGTGGTATCTTTAGTTATAATTATGCAGGGAAAATCTGTGAAAGGGAACCCAGGCTGCCATTGTGATCCACCCCTGCTCCAAATCTCTCTGTTGTACTTATGGAGATCGATATTATGGATTGTATCCAGTGCCGCCAGTGATGGAACCAATTTCCCCTCTCACCTGTAGCCCTGCACATGCCCCCCAAATTTGCTCTGGGGGGTTGGGGGTCCTCTGGAGCAGATTTAGGGTGTGTGCAGGGGGCAGGAGGGTAGAGAAAAGAGAAAAGTCTCCTTGTATGAGTAGAAGTCCTCATGCAAAATTGTATTTAAGCTGTATCCATAGAATTTAATTGTCTCCATTGGGTTTGCTAATTATCAAAAAGTAGTAGCTATTGGCTTCAAAAAACCCTAACATACTTTCCTTTAGCTGAAATCAGAGGAACAATAATCTCGCTATCAGAACCTTAGTTTACCCAATACATCTGCCATTTCGCTACCTGAAAGATTTGCCTTGGAATATGGGTGAGTTGATGAAACAAGCCAATACTTTTGACTTCATCTCATCCACAGAAAATTGTGGATATGTTTTACATTAAAAAAAGAGCAAGGAAAGTTAAGCAAATGCATCAAGATCCGTTAAATAAAAAGTGCCAAGGCTCTTGAATGGAGGGCCAAATTAGGCTATGTCATGACAATTGTAAACCTGCATGTTTTCTGTTATGTAAACAACCTCATGAACCTGTGAGGTGGTCAGGGTTTTTTTTTTTTTTTTTTAAAAATACCTCTTACTCTCCCTGCCACATTCCAGACAAAAATTGCCTCTCTGAAGCTGTATTTCAATGGCAGCTCCTATTGGCTCCCTCAAAATAGCAGCTTCAGTGAGGTGATTTTTTTTTCAGAACTGTGGCAAGGAGTGAAAGGGCCAGATTGCACGATCACCGTAGCCCATTGTGACTTATTTAAACCACGGTGGGTTGTGGCACATGCTGGCAGCCATTTTGAATATTCATCCCCAAGCAGGGGGTTGCCATGGTTTGTCGTGTCATCTGAACTCAGGCAGCATGGTTTGTTGGAGGGGAAAACAGTGGAGGCTGGTGGCTCCGATTTCAGTGGGGCTGTAAATCCATTCTGGTTTTCAGTCAGAACCAGCTAGAACCCTAAAGGAGTGATCCAAGGTGCTGAACCCCATCGCCAAGATAGGCTCAGCCCCTTGGATAGCAACTTTAGAGTTCTGGCTGGTTCTGACTGGAACCCAGAATGGATTCACAGCCCTACCGAAATTAGAGCCACTGGGGGGAAACAACTCTCCGACAACCCTCCAACAGGCCATGGGTTATTGGAGGCTTGTTTGGATGACATGACAAGCTGTGACCAGTGCTAGAATAGGCAACCTGGCACCCACAGGTGCTGCAGCTCATCCTGGCTTACATAAGCCAAGGTGGAGTGCGGTGATTGTGCGAACCAAATCAATGAATTCAGTGTCCCGCTGCCCACCTACTAAGGTTCCACAGCGCCCCTGTGGCTGCTATTTATGTGACAGTAAATGTGCGCATGAATGCAATTGCATAAATGCAATTCAAATAACGTCACGTCTGGTTTGGCCCTGAGATATTGTTCATTGGGGGCAAAGGAAGAGTGTGCCTTTGCCACTGAAAAGACCTTTGAGGGGAAGCTTAGCTGGTGCAAGCTCTCCTGCCTGGTCGAGGCTGGTGGCTCAGAGTTTGATGGGGCTGTGAAGTTCAGAAACATTCAGAACTCTAAAGGAGCTATCTGAGGAGCTGAACTTATTTTGGAGACAGGGTTCAGCACCTTGGATAATAGCTCCTTTAAAGTTCTGGCTAGTTCTGACTGAATCCTGGAATGGATTTATAGCCCCACTGAAATCGGAGCCACCTGTTTCCACTGCTCCTGCCCCCTGAGGAGGAAGAGCACCCCCCCACACTGCATGGTCCACTCCCCATTGCCACCACATCACCTATTCCTGCCACATCTCCCAGATCACTACTGCATCTCTCACTACCCCCCCCACCCATTGCCACTGGCACTGCTGCCACTATCCCCCCCCCTTTTATGGCATGGCCATAAAAAGCGGTGCAAGCGATCTCCAGGGACACCCTTTCTTCAATGCCTCACTAGGAGGAAGGACCCCTCAGAGCCAGGCATTTAGGCCTGGCTGACTCTCTGGAGTGCTCTGTCAGCCACTTTTTACAGCTGACACAGCTTCAGAGAGCTCACCCACCAGCACGCTCTGAGAGAATCCTTAGAGCAAGCCAGAGGGTGGGTGGTGGCTGCTCCAGAGAGCCCTGCTGGCCACTCTCCCAGTGTATCTGGCATTTGCCACAGTGGAAGACTGAGGCCAGCAAGGCTGTCTGGAGCACCCACAGTAGTGCTGCAGGTCTGGAGAGCCCCATCAGCTGTGCTCTTCCAGAGCACCTGACTGCCCAGTGGCACCTGTGGGGGTGGGCCTTCTTGGTGGGGTGGGGGGGAGTGTGCAGTTTTCCACTCCTCCCACTCCACCACCTGAGGTGGGGGATTCACGCCACCTCATGGGAGGGCTGGCCCAGAGGGCAAAGAATTGGGCTCTGTGGACATACATCCTTGAAAACCATTGCCTCCACCTTGGCATCCTTTTGGTGGCAAAAGTAGGCCGAGTTCCCCTTCCCTCAGAAATTATCTTTGGTAGGAGGGAAATGGGAATTGGGCTCCAAGGATACCACTCAAGGGACATGCATACAGAAAGATTTATTAGACAGGCATCCCCAAACTTTTTGGGCTGGTGGGCACATTTGGAATTTTGAGAGTGTTGTGGGTGCTCTCACAAAATGGCTGCCATGGGACAGGCTTGCCTGCTCACAAAATGCCCATTCATGGTGAGTATGGCCAGTCAGAAAATATCACTTTCCCAGAAGGCAAAGTGATGAGGATAAAAAGAAAAGTAACTTGTCCGAGAATCTAAATACAAGGCCTAGAGCGGTTCTCGGCTCCTAAATACAAAGCCACTCTTTTTAATCCACAGTTTCCTGCTCCAACACCTATTTCACAGTAAGCAAAGTGCTGAGGCTCAGAGACAAGTAACATGGCCAAGTACAAGGCAGAAGTGCATTTTATGCCCAAATGTCAAATCACATATTTGTCCGCACAAAGCACAACAAAATACCCATTTCACAGAAAGTGATGCTCCCAGTTAAAACTTTTAAAATTAAAAATATATATTCTAATCAGGAGGGGCAGGCAGCCTAGCCCTGCCTTTCCTGATCTGAGATGCTTTTTGGATCTATTTCAGATCCTTTCAGCAGTACAGGTGGGCCTAACTGAAAGGGTAATTGTGTATATGTGTGTTTGCGGGGAGGGGGGTGGATTTGGCTTCAGGAATATGCATCCTCTAATGTACATCCTCCAAGCCCAGTTTCCCCTGCCTTTATGACCTATTTGGTGGAGGATGGGGGCCGACACCACTTTTGCTGGTGAGATAGTCAGGAGCGGAAGGGAAATTGAGCTTCAAGGATGTGTACCCTCTGGCCTTTCAGAAGGCATTATAAAAAGCCTAAACAAATTACTTTATATTATCCTTTCAAAATTACTTCTGCATAGAACAAAGCAGTGTGACACTCAGGCTTTTAAGACAGCTTTACTGCTGTTTAATAGAGATTTAGTGAAGCTTTTCATTATTAATTAAGAATATATTTGTAATTAAAGTGTCTCTTCCAGTAACCTGACTGATGTGTCCTTTTTGATATTATACCAGCAGAAATGTGTGTGCACTAGTCATAATATATGCCTCTAGGGTAGAAAGATTTGGAAGACAGAAATGTATTATTATTAGTAGTATTATTATGTCTTGCAACTAAAAGCTATCATCTGTGTGATAGATGTGTGCAGTTCCTGGAGCAGGGAAAAATGCGAATAAAAATATGCCTTGAAGCTGTGGGCTAGGATAAATAAAGTGTCATAATATATCTAGCTGATACTAATGTGAAGTACAGAATATACTGAACACGGGTCAGGGGCAATACACCCCCCGGGGGGGCTTGAATGTCAACGAACAGCCACAGCTGGATGACAGATAGTTTATATGAGTGAAAGAGGGGTTATCTGTCCTTTCCCTCTCTTTAAAATAAATCACAGCAATGCTCCAGATGAAAATATGCTTATTCTCTCACGGAGGCTTTTGGTACCCCTTTGCCAGTCCTATAATGGCTGGGGACAGCCTTGCTTTCCTGCCTTCCCTTCTCCTTTCTAGATGATTCATTCATTTGCTCTGCTGGCTGGTAAAAAACCGCAAGGAAGGCAGCCTTGTTTGCAAAGCCTGGGCAATGCCCAGAGGCGGCTCCGGCAACACAGCTGTGCCTTTGCTGCCCATTATTCAGGACAGGCCTGGCTTGCCAATCCAACAGTCTGCTTTTCCTTGTCTTTCCCCAGCCCCCATCGGGCTCTGTGATGCTGGAACTGGTGCCTTTCCAGTCACAATATGGGGGATCTTAGGGGAAAAGCTGAGATACTTCCGTTTTTTTTTAAAAAAAATTGCCCTGCTGCAGTACAGAATGAGTTGTACATCTCCCTTCATTGCTTCTTCTGGCATCTTTCCCACTGCCTCCTCTTTCCTTCTTCCCCAGGCTTCGTAGTAGTGAGACCATATGAACCTTGTTACTGGGTCAGATCCCATAAGCTCCACGTGTCCCTGTTTATCATGGACAGTTCTCATTTTCTGGTACCAGTCCCTAGTAAAACATTGCTCCTATTGGGGAGCTGCTAGAAATGCCTTTAAAAAATGGTCAGCGTGCACACTTGTACACGGTGGAGGCCGGTGGCTCCGATTTCAGACCCTGAATCCAGTCTGGGTTTCAGTCAGAACCAGCCAGAACTCCAAAGGAGCTATACAAGGTGCTGAACCTATTTGGGGGCTAGGGTTCAGCACCTTGGATAGCTCCTTTGGAGTTCTGGCTGGTTCTGACTGAAACCCAGAATGGACACACAGCCCCACCTCAATCGGAGCCACCAGCCTCCACTGCATGTACACAGTAGGTTTCATTCCGTCCCATCTCTGGGTCTTTAGATGTTACATGTTGGAGGGGGGAAGATGTACCTTGAGCTTAACGCATGTGCACAGTGCTGTCTCCAGGTTTTGGAGGGCTCTTGGCCAAGACACCCTCAGTGACACCCCTCCTGCAGTGGGCCTACCTTCTCACCACCATTGTCACCAGCTGCTCTTGTTCCTCCTCCTCTTTCCCATCATTGCTACTACTAGCTTGCTTAACAGGTAGAGAGCCAGTGAGCAAGCAGGCTGTGGCAAGCAGGCTGTACTGCTCCTCCTTTTCACCACCACTGTTGTCTGGGCCAGAGTGAGAGGCAGGTGAACGAGCAGGCTGCAAAGCTGCAAAGATGATGAGGAATGCAAGGAGGCTCTTGTCAGTGGACTCCTGCTGGGGTGTGCACCCTCAGCTGCTGCCCAACCACGCCTACTCTTGACGCCCGCCCTGCATGCTAATGCCCACACATGGAAGATGAAAATGCATGGGTGCAACCCTTCCCTTCCATCTTTCCCACAGCCTCATAACACCTATCCAGGCAGTAAATGTTGTTGAGTATGTCTGCCTTGCAACTACTTTATAGCAAATACAACCTGATCCATTGTAGGATTAAGCATTCTAGTTCTGCGTGTGTGTGCATTATAAAGAACTGTTGAGATAAGTTTATTAATTAACCAATTAATTAGATTTATATCCCACCATGCCTTGCAAAGAGACCAGGGTGGCTAACAGCCTATATAAAACACCATACACCACACATAAACAACATTAACATAATGACTCTAAAATCATAAATGTATAATAAAATACAATAAAACCATCAATACCATCAATAAAAAAACAAATGGAGCACTTGCCTATACCTCTAAAGCCTGCACAAATAATAGGTCTTTAACTGGCACTTAAATTACAACAGTTGACTAACATCCCTATACTTTAGAAGCCAGCTTAAGACAGGCTCTTGGAGAATCAATGAATGCAACATACAAGAGGAGGTACAGAAGATCCTTCACCCAAGAGCTGTGGTGGAAGCGATCTTTGTGTGAGAGTAAGAGCTTTTCTACATGAGGTATTGATTGTGTGCTTGTTATTCCCCACTCACAGTTGTTTGTGGGTTCTTTAGATGATGTCATGACCCTCCAGTTTCACTTCTGTTTGTAAACAGCACTTTCAGTGATTTTTTTTTTTTTTGAGCAGGGAAAATGGGATATTATTTCTGACAGTGAAAGAAAACATTATCTCCACTTCTGTAGTTGTGTATTCCACTACAGCACAGCACAACCTAGAGGTTACATAGTAGAAAAGCAGGAAAGGAAATGCTTCTCGTGTAGTGCTCAGATCTCAATTTTGTGACGAAACCGAAAGTAGATGCGATGGATTAACAGCCTCGTGTAGAAAAGCCCAATGTGTTATAAATATATATGTCCCTATTTTTATCTGTGAAATATTGGAAGCATTTTATCCCTGTTCTTGAGAGTCAGTGTGGTGTAGTGGTCAAGAGTGTTGGACCTGAACTCGGGAGATCCAGGCTCAAGTCCCCATTCAGCCCTGAAGCTCACTGGGTGACTTTGGGCCAGTCACTGACCTAACGTGACCTACCTCATAGAGTTGTTGTGAGGATAAAATGGAGAGGAGGATCATGTATGCTGGCTTGGGCTCCTTGGAGGAAGTATAACAAACAAACAAACAAATTATCCCATCTCTGACAGTGGCCAGATTTTGAGGTTTCACCACAGGCACCACACATTGCAGGAAGCTACAAGAATGCTACATTCCCCTGTCTCTCCCATGACCCATCATCCACTGGGAACCAATTCTGTTTCTTGGATATAACTGTGGCTCTGCTCAGGCTGGACTTTGGGGTGCAAGCTCAATCCACAGCCAGAGGAGACAGCCAGA
The DNA here is from genome assembly GCF_057233095.1 of Heloderma suspectum. NCBI lineage: Eukaryota > Metazoa > Chordata > Lepidosauria > Squamata > Helodermatidae > Heloderma > Heloderma suspectum. Next base: position 174,750,227 of record NC_139461.1, read on the forward strand.
GAAGATGGCAGTCGCAGGAAACAAATGCAAGCATTAACATGGGCAGCTGCATACTAGGGCTGACGCATGTTGCCACTCGACAACCTTTTTTTTTCTCTTTTTAAACATTTTGTTGAGTAGGTGCACTGCAAAGTGAAGTCCTTGCTGCTGAGGCTGCGGGCGCACCTGCCATCTTCGTTTCCAAAGAGTGCCCATGTAGGGATGATGGATGTTACATGGTACATGGTTACATGGTAGCTACACGATGGTAGCTACATATTTAAAAATATTTTAAAATGTTTTGTTCCATTATGCCTTTGGGTGTTGGTAGAGTCATTCCTTGTTGTTGTTGTTTATATCCTCTTCTGTGGTTGTACATAATTTTAGCTATTTTTATTACAAATTTGACTTGATTTTTTAAATCTATTTTATGTTGATTTTTAAACTGTGAGCTGCCTGCAGGGCTTTGAAATTGATAGGATGAGATATAAATTGGAAACACAAATAAATAATGCAGTTAATATGTGGCCTCAGTTCCGTGTTCCCCCTTTCCAAATCACTTGTGATTTTACACCTTTCTTTTAAAACCAGCACGTCTAGCTTTGTAAATAAAATTTGGTGAAGGACCTAGTCAAAGTCTATAATATAGACTAGATCTAACTTAACTACATGGTTATTGATACCCTACAAATGTCACAATAGATTTTTCAATTACATGTCCTTGACCTTTAGTTCTGAGGATAATTTCTGGGGCATTTTTTAAAAAGGTGTTGTTATCTTTGCAACTTTTCAGTCCTTAGGGTGAGATAGGTAGCATACTTCACCACATTAGACATTAGAAAGCCCCCCTCCAATTACAGGGCACTGTTACGGAGAATTAAAATGAATAATAATTTAAAGAACACAGTTTATATCTATTTTGGAGGTGATTTTAAGTTGTGTTAATTCATTTCTAATTATTATTTCATAACTTATGTTGTTGTGTTAATCTTGCCTTTCTGAAGTTAAATTATATTACAGTAGTGTTGTTGTGATGATGGTGATGATAGCCCTTCTACACGAGGCTGTTAATCTGCTGCATTTCCTCTGGTTTCATTACAGAATTGAGATCTGAGCACTACATGAGGAGTGTTTCCTTTACTGCTTTTCTGCTACGTAACCTTAGGTGGCACTGTGATATAGTAGAATAGCGCAACTACACAAGAGGGAATTGTGCTTCCTTTCACCATCAGAAATAATACCCAATTTTCCCGGCTCTAAAAAAAACTCAAACAAAGTGCTGTTTACAAACAGAAGCAAAAATAGAGGGTCATGACATCAGCTAAGGAGCCCATAAACAACTGTGAGCAGGGAATGACAAGCGCACAACAAATGCCTCGTGTAGAAAAGCTCAAAATGTGAAATGTAACTACATGATGATCTCTCTTCCTTAGTGACTTGCCTCCGGATTCCTTTTTGACAAGATCTTGTCTTTCTCGCTTAGGATTAAACCAGGTCCTAGCATTTGCTTATCTGGGAGTAAGTTCCAGAACTTTTGCTCTAGGAATCAAACATTTGTGGCAGTGTTCTCTAACCTGGTGCCCTCTAGATGTGTTGGACTACAACTGCCATCACTCCCAGCCAGCATGACTATTGGCCTTGCTTGCTGGGGATGATGGTAGTTGTAGACCAATACATCTGAAGGGTCCCTGGTTGAGGCAGGCTGATTCATGGTGTCTCGATTTATATGGTATCTATAGTGTTTCTGGGTGCTTCCAGATGGAGGGCTCCTAGCAGGACCAGTCAAAAGTCACTGTGTGGCTATTCAGAGGTTTCTTAACAGATTTGTTTTTGCTAAGGAAAAATACAGTAGTAGTATTGGGGAGACACAGGAGAGTTACAAAGTGAACACCACGTCATCTGGACCCCCTGTAACATTCTGTGCATGAGGCAGGCTGATTGCATAATAAAAGCATTGTCTGGAAGCACTGGGTAGTATCCAATATTAGTCCTACGTAGAGTAGTCTCACTGAAATGAATGGGACTTAAGTTAGCTACTAGGCATTGTTTGTCTGATGAGGAAGACATCTTCATGCCTTCTCAAAACTCTTATTGGGTGTCAGTTTTTACAAAATATGGGGCAATTTTAAAATCACAGGGTTGAATCCAGGATATGCCTGCGAGAGGATCACATGCACCTTCCATGAGATGAAAGGCTCTGCTTGTGGAAGGTGTCTCCTGACTCTCTGTGTATAATTTTAAGGGGGCTGGAGGGGCTGCCATGGGAAGGAGGGGGTGGGGAAGTCCACTTCTATCAGTGCAGTTGATCCAGCTTAAATCTGGATTCAACCCATAATTTGTAAAAATAATTCATCTGACAACCAGATTCTCACACTGCTGCTGCATGTGAAATGAAGAAGTCAAGGTCTGTTGCATGTTTTATAATCACAGCTATTGATCAAACAGCACTTGGACACATGTTATGGTATGTTTGCCTGCAAAGGCTGTCCCGATAATGGGATGAAGACCTTGTGCTGGTATATGAACTTGTACATTGTCTGATTTCTCTATACTTGATTATCAGTAAACTGTGCACTTACTCTACTGAAAGACTTTGCATTTGAGGTGTTGAGAGGTAATAACAGTGTTAGTTACATCTATTATAACCCATTAATGCATCAAAATCATTACTGTCTTGTTCTGCAGTCATGCTACATGCATACATGCATGCTTACACATGCATGATAATAACCTGATGGCTGCAAAATCAACATGGATGTTTATGCCAACCTGTATGTAGCATCACTGTGGCACTAGGATTGTGGATTCATGATTCATAGCTTTATTGTGAAAGGAGCCAGTGTGGTGTAGTGGTTAGAGTTCCAGTCTAAGACCACAGAGATCTAGGGTCAAATCCCCACTCATCCATGAAGCTCATGAGAGAGAATGACCTTGGACCAGTCATTCTCTCTCAGCCTAATCTACCTCACACGGCTGTTGTGAGGATAAAATACTGGGAGAAGAACCTCATGAGCCAACCTGAGCTGCTTGGGAGAAGGGTAAGATTTTTAAAATTGTAATAAATGACCATGATGATGTGGGTTGATTCATTATAATCACTGTAATGTGCAACTAGACTTCTGAAAACTATTAGCATGTGGCTCATTACACCTGTTTACACAAGATGAGATCACCACTGCATTTGTTTGTTTTCCTCCAGTGACAGGCTGTTTCTCCAGAAATGTTCTAGGCATAGTTTTCAACCACAATGAATTATAACCATAAAATCACAATCTAAAACCCAAAAGACAATATACAATACAATCAGATAAAATCCCGGCAGTGGAGGACCAAACCTGTGGGCATGATCCAGCCAAAGTGTGTGTGTGTGTGTGTGTGGGGGGGTGATTTAAAAGTGCTTAGCAAGGTTTTCCACTGAAATCAATGGGAATGAAGCTGCAATTCTTAGCACCCTTACTAAAGAGTAATTCCATGTGAATGAATGAAGCTGCTCTCCAAGGTTTCAGGCAGAAGTTTTCCCAACCTTGCTGCCTAAGAGATCATAGGTGACCAGGAGATACCAGAGATTAAACATGGAGTCACGTGGCTGCAAAACATATACTCACCACTGAGCTATGGACCCTCCCCATGGAAGCTAGTGGGACTTACTTCCAGATAAGCATGTATAGGATTGCACTATAAAGTGCTTAACTGGGCTGTGCCCAATGAATGCAACAAAACAGCACCGTCCCATTCTCCTAAAAGATAGCCACAACACATGGCAAGTATCCTGTCATGCTTAGCATTTACAAAGTGCCATTTAGCATGTCCGAAGTGCTTTGCATCCATTATCTCTGTAACCTTTGCAACAACCCTGTAAGGTAAGTCGGTATAATGACCACCATATTGTGGATGTAGGACACAGGTGCAGAATCTCAGGCCCAAGGGCTAAATCCAGCCCGCTTCGGGTCCTGATCTGGTCCTCTGTGCTTCCCCAGCTGGCCACACCCCTTTTCCCTGGCCATACCCCTTTCCTCCAACTGCTAATTGCTTGGTGGTTTCTTAGGTTTATGCCGTTTTCCCCATTCTAAAAAGGTTGAAATGCCTCTCCTAAGGCTGAGTTACTGGCAGTAGGAGCTTTAAACTAAAAGCTGCTGGTATTTGGGGGAATTTTTAGACCAACACTCCTTTTCTTTTGGCCCCACCCACCACTGGAATGTGGCCCCTGAAAGCTGCTCCAAGATGGAATTTGGCCTTGGAGTGAAAATGGTTCTGCACCCTTGATGTAGGGGCTGCAACAGGCAGAGAGCAGTCTGTCTTAAGACCACCTAGTGCGTCTATGAGTGAGATGATGTTTGAACCAGGGATTTTCTGGATCATGGCTCAGTCATTTAGACATTGTGTTACTTATAACCAACAGTATTCTGTGCATTGTTGTGTCATGCAACTGTATTAACTTCACCATTTCAGTGTGTTTTTTCTTTTCTTTTTCTTCTTTCATTGCTTTTCCTGGAGCCTAGTGTTTAGGTGCCTTTTTTTCATGCTCACCAATGGCCAGAAAACCCCATTGTTGCACAACTGCATTCAGAAGCGCAACATTCCAAGTTGATTAGTTTCACTGGGACTCCAGAAGGAAATGTTCATGTTCCCGTCAGACTCTGAGTGGGTGAAAGGCCCTCTGTTGCAGCTGAATTCTTTCTGGTGAATTGCATAGCCTGAGGTCCTGCAACTAATCAATTGTTTTAACACCTCCACAACTCCAGTTATCTGTGGATGTGAGGGCATCCGAATGAGTTGCAGTCACCAAGTGCCACAATGACAAGACCCACTTTGGGCTGCATCAGATTAAGTCATGCAGTGTTACCAGCCCTTTGAGTCAGTCTGCAGAAACTCTGTTGAAACAAAAGAGAGATGAAGTATCTTGCTTAGCTCAACAGGATGTTGTAGAAATCTACTTGCAACATTTTCTCAACAAAGATGCATGGTACACAGGGGTGGCTCCAGGTTTTGGAGGGCCCTTGGACAAGACACCCTCAATAGGCCCCCTCCCTAAGTGAGTCTACCTTCTGACCGCCATTGTCACCAGCTGCTATTGCTCCTTATCCTCTTTCTCATCATTGCTGCCACTTAGGGATGTGCAAACCCACCCCTGTCCAGGTTCTCTGGGCATCCAGCCAGCCCCTGCCCCCGCTTGTCAGTCCCCAGACCACGCTCGAGCCCCTCCCGTGCTTGGCAAGCAGCCTGCACTCACCCTAGTGGCCTTGTTGATCTCTGTGGTCGCTATTTTTTGGAAAATAAAATGGCGATCGCAAAAATGCACATGTTTGCATATGCGTGAAATGCAGATTTTCCCAATGCGCCTATCTGCGTATGTGCGAAAGTGCACATTTTAACAAAACGTGCACTTTCGGTCATATGCAAATAGGTGCATTTGCAAAATGTGCATTTTCGCATGCACAAATATGTACATTTGCAAATTCACACATTTTTGTGCATATGGAATTAAGTGCATTTTTGTGATCGCCGTTTTATTTTTCAAAAAATGGCGATTGCAGAGCTCGACAAGGCTGCTGGGGTAAGTGCAGGCCACTCACCGAGCATGGTCAGGGAGAGAGCGGTGGCAGGGGATCAGCGAGCAGGGCTCAGGGGTGTGGGCAGGGGTGGTTCCGCCAGATTCCCAGATGGAATCAGGTGCCCGCACCATCCCTACTACCGCTTGCTTGCTTGACAGGCAGAGGGCCAGAGAGCAAGCAGGCTGTGGCATCTACTGCTCCTCCTCCTCTCTACTGGCATTGTCTGGGCCAGAGCAAGAGGCAGGTGAACAAGCAGGTACCAATGGTGAAGAGGAGAAGCAATTGCAGGGGGCTCTTGTCAGTGGGCCTCTGCTGGGCTGTGGGCCCCTGGCAGGTGCCCAACCATGCCTATCCCTGATGGTACAGCTAAATCCCTCATAGGACCAGCTCCAGGTTTTCATGAGGCTTTTGGCAATTGAGTATGAGTGGGACCCATTTGGCATGGCCCCTTTCTCCTCTAACCACAGCCTTTCCTCTATTGGACCTTCCCCCTTTAAATGAAAACATGTTATAAGTTTAAAATGGGATTTGTAGTGATACGGCATTCAGGGATGGGCAACATATAGGCCAAAACATGTGGATGGTCACAACTCCCATCAGCCTTAGCCAGCTGTACACCTGCAATCCTAAACAAGCTTACACGGAAGTAAGCCCCATTATGTGGTTAGGTTTAAATCTGGGGTGGGCAACTTGTGGCCCTCCAGATGTTTTGGCCTACAACTCCCATGAGCTCTAGATAGCACAGCCAATGGTGAGGGATTATGGGAGTTGTAGGCCAAACCATCTGAAGGGCCATGAGAAGCCCACCATTGTAGATGTATTGGAGAGGCAATCCATTACAAAAGGACTTGAAAAAAGCTTTGCTAGTCCAGATCCTGAATCAAAGTGTAGGCCAAAGTGTGAATCTGAATTGAGCTACTGAATTGATCCCCTGATATGTGTTGACTGTATTTTTATTCTTCAAGCTGTGCCTGATTCAGTCACTGGGGCTGCAATCCTAAACATACATAGTAGGGACTAAGCCCCACTTTAAACACAGTGAGCTTTACTTCTGAATCAACATGCATAAGACTGCACTGCACAGATTTGAGTATATCGGATGCAGTAGGCAAAGGAGCCTCTTATATACAGTCAGGGCCAGAAATATTGGAACAAGGATAACTGTTTTGGCAGTTGGCCTCTGTACACCACCACATTGAAGTTGAGAGGAAACACACCCAGATGGGAGAGAAGTCAGGACTTTCAGCTGTAATTCAAGGGGTTTGCCAAAAGTGGGGCACTAACCATTCAGGAAGGACAGCCAGTGGCATACACACACCCCTATAGTTGGTGGCTCATAAGTAATGGAACGAATGGCTGACAAGCAGCTGCATGGCCAGGTGTGGCCTGTTTCCTGGGTACCCCATGACCAATCAAGCAAATAAAAGGCCTAGAGGTGGTTCTGAGTGTTACATTTGCATTTGGTAGCTGTTCACTGGAACTCCCAACGTGAGGCCCAAAGAGGTGTCCATGCAAGTGAAGGAGGCCATCATTAGGTTGAGGAAACAAAATAAACCCATCAGAGAGATAGCAAAAACATTGGGAGTGGCCAACACAACAGTTTGGAACATCCTGAAAAAGAAGGAATTAACTGGCAAGCTCAGCAACAGCAAAAGGCCTGGAAGACCATGGAAGACAACTAAAGTAGATGACCGCAGAATGCTGCCCATAGTGAAGAGGAACCCTTTCACAACATCTAGCCAGGTCAAGAATGCTCTTGAGGATGTAAGCATGTCATTGTCAATATCTACAGTCAAGAGATGGCTTTATGAATGTAAATACAGAGGTTTCATAACAAGGTGCAAACCACTGGTAATGGTCAAGGACAGGCCAGATTAGCCTTTGCCAGCAAACACCTAAAAAAGCCTGCCCAGTTCTGGAATAAGATTCTTTGGACTGATGAAACCAAGATTACCTTGTACCAGAATGATGGGAAGAGAAAAGTATGGAGAAGGAAAGGAACAGCTCATGATCCAAAGCATACCACATCATCTGTCAAACATGGTGGAGGCAGTGTGATGGCATGGGCATGTATGGCTGCCAATGGAATCGGGTCACTGGTGTTTATTGATGACCTGACTGCTGATCAAAGCAGCAGGATGAATTCTGAAGTGTATAGGGATATACTTTCTGCTCAGATTCAGCCAAATGCTGCCAAACAGATAGGACACTGCTTCATATTGTAGATGGATGATGACCCAAAACATACAGCAAAAGATACCCAAGAGTTTCTCAAGGCAAAGAAGTGGGATGTTCTTCAGTGGCCAAGTCAGTCACCTGATCTCCACCCAACAGAGCATGCTTTTCACTTCCTGAAGACAAGACTGAAGGCAGAAAGACCCACAAACAAGCAGCAGCTGAAGGCAGCTGCAGTAAAGGCCTGGCAAAGCATCTTGAGGGAGGAAACTCAGCATTTAGTCATGTCCATGGGTTCCAGACTTCAGGCAGTCATTGACTGCAAAGGATTTTCATCCAGGTATTAAAGGCGATCCTTAAGTTTGAAATGATGTTGGTTTGTTCCATTACTTATGAGCCACCAGTGATGGGTGGCACCTCCCTTTCCTCCATCCACCTTCCCTTCTGCAACCCTTGTCTCTTTTTCCTGTCTTTTCCTCTTCCCCCCCCCTTTTTTTTACCTCATCTGCCTGCCTGCCAGCTGGTTGGCAGCACTTTTAAGCTACCTGAGCTGCCATGGCCACACCCCCTCCTTGCCAGTCAACTCCTTCTGTGTCCCACACTGGTGCTCAGATTGAAGTGTGGCTGCATGGTGCCCATGGATAACATCAGCAGCAGCCTGACAGTATCCTGGAGGGGAGGGCTTCCCCACTGAGTCCTGATGCCTCCTCAAAGGTTCACTGCAGGATGTCTATGGGGCAGGGCAGGAGTTGGTGTTGTAGGCCCCTGAGGGCCCCAGGCCCTTGGCAGCTGCTTGATTCCGACTTCTGATGCTGGCCCAGATACTAAGCATGTTGTTTTACTCAGAAGCTCCACTAAATTCAGTGGGTCTTACTGCTAGGTAAATGTGCCAGGGATTGACACCTGGGTTAAGATGCTGAACTGCAGACTGGAAGGTCGGCAGGTCAGCAGTTCGAGACCCGAGTGCTGCGTGACGGAGTGAGCTCTTGTCTTCAGTCCCAGCTTCTGCCAACCTAGCAGTTCGAAAGCAAGAAATTGCAAGTAGATAAATAGGTACCGCCTTGGCGGGAAAGGTAACAGCGTTCCGTGCACCTCGGTGTTCAGTCATGCCGGCCACATGACCAAGGAAGCGTCTTTGGACAGCGCTGGCTCTTCGGCTTAGAAACGGGGATGAGCACCGCACCCTAGAGTCGGACACGGCTGGTTGGGGACACCTTTACCTTTACTTTTAATCTGGCCAGGAGTTAGCGTTGGCTTCAGTGGAGCTAGCTCTGTGTGTGCATACGCACAGAGGAATAGAGCTAGGAACCAGTGCGGGTAGCCTGCTTTCTGATGTCTTGGTAGGGGGCAGACCTATGGCACCACTTATAAAAGTTAATTTGTAAAGCTGGCTAAAGAGGAGGGAGGGATTCCACAGGAAGCGTTGTAGTTTGGGAGTACTGTAGATAGTGAGGTGAGACATCTTGTGCTCCCTCTTACTGGAAGCAGGCTCACATGATTATCTGGCAGATTTGCCTCTTCCTATGATGGGGAGATGGGCATAAGTATTCCACTTCCACCATACCCATAGCACAAAATGTGAAGTGGGCACTTCACACTGGGGCCAATACTTTTAGGGCCCTGATTCATGTAGTCCAGGGGAAGGCAATCTTTTTGGGCTGTGGCTTGGCTATGTGAGAAACTGTTCTGGGCCCCACCACAAAATGGTTGCCATGGGAGGCATGGCAGAGGACCTGCCCGAAAGACTGAGTACAAGGCAGAGGTTGGATATCTAACCAACATACTAAACAACAACTGTGAACCCACAGTTTTCAGCACCAGAAACCTATTTCAGAGCAATCTCATGGGCTGCAGTTGGGTTATTTGAGGGTTGTTTCCCCCTCCAAGGAGCCATGGTGCCCGGGTTTGGGTGACACAACAAGCCACACCCAAGTGGGTGATTAGGCAAATGGCATCCGGCATGCGCCATGACTTTAACAAGCCACCATGATTGTGTGAACTGGCCCAATGTGTTAATTCAAAAAAAAAAAAACCCAAATGGGAGGGATACAGCACCAAGGATCGTGTCCGAAGGTGCACTGGTGCCCATGGGAACCTCGTTGTATACCGTTGTTGTATTCTTTTCATTGCCCCTTTTTTTTGACTGTGAAGAAACATGCCTCTTCACGTCCAGGCCTCTCTGGAGATTATATGACGTGTGTGGCAGAGGTGGAATCCAGAAGTGAAGCCCCATCGATGAGATGAGGCCACTGCTTTCAGTCAACCATACTCTGGACTAGGACAATGTGCCACAAGCACAAAACAAGAACTAGAAATGTGCACAGAGCAATAACTCAAGCACATGATCTCATCCGAGAGACTAGATACATCCAGTCATATATGCTGCATATGATCAAGGAATTAAGTGTTTCTAAAAATGGCCATGTTTTTCTAGCCTGTCTTTAGAAGACAGGAGAGGAAAAAACTACTCACTTTATAGATGGGGGACATGAAATTAAGTTTTCTAAATATTAAGTTTTTAATTAAGTTTTCTAAAGTAGGTTTTCTAAATATTTCTATTGTTTACTGTTAATTCAAAACAAGTAAAAGGTTAAATACTGAGACTCAAGATTATAACTAGGTAAACTGGGACTACCCTTTAAAATAACTAGGTAAGTTGGGGGGCCTGGCCCTTCCTGAGTTCCTCCCCTTATTGTTTGGTGAGTTGAGCATGAATAGACTTGCTCCTCCGCCACACTAAGGCCGCACACTTCAAGAGTAAATTCCATTGATCACTGTGGGTCTGACTTATTCATTATTTCTTAATAATACTTATATACCACTTAACATAATAAAATCTGTAAGGAGGTTACATATTAAAAATATTTAAAATCACTGTTTACATGCACTTAATAAACACTTACAGCTACAATAACAACACTAAAGGAGGAAAGAAAGAATAAAGAAAATGATAAAATGGAGCAGCATCGTGACGGTCACTTACAAGCCAGGGAAAGCCTGTGTAAATGAGTATGTCTTCAGGAGGTGTTTAAAACAAACCACATTTTATACCACCACATGGGGAGGGTATTCCTGAAGGTGGGTGCCGCTACAGAGAAGTCCAGCTTCTGAAATGTCATGTGGCGGCATTCTGTTGGTTGTGGAACGATCAGCAAGGCGGCCTCTGAAGATCAGCTGAGTATATATAGAGGAAGACTATCTGCTAGGTATCCTGGTCTCAAGTAGTTTGGGGCTTTGTATGTCAACAGCATAACCTTCAACATAGTTTGGTAGGCTGTTACTGATCTGCAGCTTACTACATCTCAATAAACATGCATAGGACTGCACACTACGAGGTTTGTGGTCAGGTAAGCATGTAAACCATGCCCTGAGGTTATTTCCTGTTTGGCTTGTCAGACTGATTCATCTGGAGAAGGATTTGTAAGTCTTAGAAAAGGTTTTTAGAATGTATATTGCATACATTCACTGTGGTGCTATGAGTTATATATATTGACATATGAAATCAATTTAAAAATATTTTTATTACATTTCATCAATAAAATACACAATCAACAACATTAAGTGTATAAAACAATAACAGAAGAATAATCAAACAAGTAATTCATCAATTGGTATTGTAGTGAGCTCCAGAGAGTTCGTTGGAGTGACTATTTCATGATCCAAAAAGTATCTTTCCATAAAGATCCACGGGAGCTTGGCAGGGTCACTGTTATCTTTTTTATGTCTATAGTTGAAGAAGCTGTATCATTCATTTTGTTGCTTGCTTTAAAAAAGGCAAGCTTTTATTTTGCATTTAATAGAATAAAACTAGAGCATTCTCCTTTAGAGAATGATTAGTGTTATTGATATTAACGTGCTGCTGATCATTTTAGTGCCCAACTTGGATCCTTTCCCATCTCTGAAGTGTTTAGTGGATGCTATTGTAAATCAATTATATGTTTGTTGTATCTAGTTATAATATTCTAAATTGCATATATTATGCAATGTATTCATAGTATGCTGGAAGCCCCATCTGAATCTGAGGCTCCGTTGACTAGTGGGTAAAGCTTTTCCTGGAGTGTACCATTCTATGGTGCAGAGGGGGCAATGCATGTTTAAAGCCTCCTAGCAACAAAATACCCCCCCCCCCCGCACATCGAAAATTAGTATGTCAGAGATAATTTAGACATGCACCCCCCATCCTTCGGTAGCCTCATGTAACTCAGTCCAGGCAAAACTTTACCACTTGACTCTGTTAATTGCATAAACTGGAACTAAGGGTAATGCATTTTCCAAAATCTCCCTGCTTCTGTCAAGGGTTGAGAGAATAAAAGCTCTGAAGCAGAAGAGTAGTTTGCAAAACGATAGAAAGAAGAATAGCTTGTACAAAAGCTGGACATTTATTTATTTGTAACATTTTTAATCTGCTCTCCAGCTGAAAAGGTTCCCCGAGCATCTTACAAATCAATAACAATATAGTCCCTGCTCTGAGGCTTACGATCTAAAAGATGTAACACAAAAGGAAAAAGAGAGAAGGGGGGAGGAAAAAAAAAGTACCACCTTATATCAAAACCTACTGACCACATACTTACATGCTTCCATCTTCCACCCAGAGCACACCACAAAATCCATTGTCTAAAACCAAGGCCTACTGTGTAACCATATCTGTTCACATTAATTGGGCGTACTCACAACTGAAGGATTTAAATCAGGCATTTCTCAGACTACAATGAAGTGGGGGGTAAAAACAGATCAACAGGTCCAAAGTGGCACCCAGGAATAATCTACTACAGGACAGACCCAGAAGAGGAAACAACAGAATACCATTTGGACAATGACACTTCCCCCTCACAGACCTAGGGTGGTAGGCCTGTACTTGTTTACAGACAGCAACCCAGCCTAACATAGCTACTCACCAGCAACAACAGATCACGTAACAGAGACACAAACACAGGAAACAGACCCTGTGGCAGGTCCAGATGCTAATGCTGTCCCATGTCTACCTTGGCAATATTACATGACCTAATAATGCCAGCCACAACATCAGGGGCTCATACACCTGCTCATCTCCCAATGTGATATATGCCATCATTTGCCACATAGGAGAAACAGGCCAGCCTTGGATAGGGACAAAGTTGTTGTTTTTTAATTACACTATATGTGTTAATCAGCTCATTAATGCATGGGCACTTCTGTTATTATTCAGCAACTGCTTTGTTAATGGCTGTTGTTAATAAGGTAATAATCAACGACTGAACTTCCCGCATTTCATTTACTTCTGGCCTCATTGTTTACAATCCTCCCCTCCCAACCATTCGTACATATGCTTGTAACTCTGCATAACACTTTAGGGATTTGATGAAGTAGACTCCAGTCCACAAAAGCTTATGCCATAATAAATGTGTTAGCCTTCAAACTGCCACAAGACTTAAGAGTTCTTATAGGGAGAGGACAAGCCAAAAGGAGCTGGTCTCTCCACACAGCCAATTGACGTTTCCCACGAATGTAGGAGCCATTACAGCAAGGCTCCTTCCCACGCTTCTGGAGTAATAATATCAGTAGTTCCCAACCACGTGGGAGGGAAGCAACTCTGTCCTAGACCAGTGTAATTTCTCTTGAAACTGGGGCGACACCGGCATGGGAAGGAGCAGTGTTGTGGGCTTTCCCCTTGGGGATCTGGACGTTACTCCAGTAGCATAGGAAGGAGGTGTGCTGTTGTGGCCCTATGCCACTTGGGAAATGCCAGGCCTGGTCTGCACATATAATAGAATCCGGTTGAAGATTCTTAAGGTGGCATCATCATCACATTTATATCCAGTCTTTTTTCCTCTTGCAAAGAACTCAAGATTGTTTACATGGTCCTCCTCTCCATTTTATCCTCACAACAACCTTGTGAGGTAGGTTAGGCTGAGAGTTAGCAACTGGTCCAAAGTCACCCAGTGAGCTTCATGGCCAAGTGGGGACGAGAACCCTGATCTCCAGAGTCCCAGTCCAACACTCGCACCACATTGGCTTTCGCTGGTACAATGGACTGCCCCTCTTCATACTGCAAGGGAGGATATTATTCTGAATGCTCCCCATGCTCTCCCCTCTCCTAGGTTGCTATAGGGGAGAGCTTTTTTCTTTTTTTTTTAAAGGGCATCTCCCACTTGTAGACTTAAGTGGTACAGTGTCCACACTACCAGTATTCCAACACCTCATTTTCCTGCATGTGTAAACCCTGCCTCGAAATGGGTCCCAAGAGGGGGGAAGGATTCTGGACTGTACCACTCTAGACTCCAGGGGGAGACACTGCCTTTCGGAATGCTCCCCCGCAGCAAAACAAATTTCCTGCGTGGAGTGAACTAGCAGGGGAGGAAGAAAGATCCAGCCCATGTAGAGCAGTTGCTGGAGACCTTGGGCGGGAGGGTGCTGTGGCACTCAGGTCCTGCTCGCGGGTTTCCCGTGGGCAGCTGGCTGGCCACTGTGCGAACAGAATACTGGACCAGATGGACCTTTGGGCTGATCTAGCACGGCTCTTGTGATGTTCTCAGCTCCCTTTTTTCATGTATCTTTTAAGACAGAAGAGCATTCAAAAAACATGACACCCCCCCCCCCGCCCCCAGCTGCAGCCTGAAGTGGCACAGTCCAGCCTGTCACCTGCGGACTCTACCACTTCTTCCTGACGCCTCCGTCGCTCCGGCGAGTTGCCTGGTTCCGCTGCGGGCTCCTCCGCGGAGGCAGGCGGGCAAGCCCGTGCGGCGGCTTTATGTCAAGGCTCCCCGAGCCAGGAGACGAGGGGCGTCTCTTCTCTGGAGGGAGGAGTTTCGCCCCGGAAGGCTCCGATTGTCACTAGGACATGCGTAGCGGGGAGCGGGCTGCTGCGAGCCCGGCTGCTCCCACGTCTTCTCCCCTTTATTTTCCCCCGGCCGAGTCGCCCTTTCTTCTCTTCTCCAGAGCCGCCAACGCAGCGCGTCCCGCCCCTTCCTCGCTTCCATCCCGCCTCTTACTCCCCGGAGAGGCCGCCCAGCGCCCGCCCGGGCTCCTGCCGCCTGCCCGCCAGCCAGCTCGGGCAGATCCATACGATCCGCCCGCCGTCCTGCCTCCCTTCCCTGCCGGATCTCATCTGCGCGCTTCTCCAGGCGAGCGGCACCGCCAAGCGGGTGCTGGAGCGCAGCAGGCGCCTCTTGCAAGCCCGGAGTGAGAGCGCGCGACCCAGCCAGCGGGGCCAGGCCGGTCGGCGGCGGGGCTCCCGAGGTAAGTGGGCAGCCTAGGAATCCTCCAGCGTCCCCGTCCCCCCCTTGTGCGTGCGTGCGTATGTGTGTGTGTGTGTATATATCTATCTATATACACACACACACACACCATCTACATATGCAGTGAAGGCCTGCTAAGACTGAGGTGGGGGGAAAGAATCAGGATCCGCTGCTGCAGTAGTAGCTGATGCTGGAGAGGGAAAGGGGGGGTGCTGCTGCTTCCTCCAGCCCTAAGGAGGCCTGGACTTTGCTTTTGTAGCTTTGCCGTTTGCATAGGCTGCGAGAGGAGCCGTGCAAACCCATCCGAGCTTCCCCCCTAGCCAAGTTTCCAGGGCGGATCATCTTTCCTGCTCCTTGGTGCGTGTGTGTTTGTTTATGCATGTTTGCAGGTGATTAGGGCCTCTGGGATTTGGCTCCATCTCCCCCCCCCCTTCGCCCATGCATTGCTGACCTTTTTATTTAGCATTTTGGTGCTGTTCCGCCTCCATATGGTATCATTAATGCCTCTTACGAGGTAAGCGCAGGCAGGCTGGCTTGCCTGATCAGGGAAGGATTTATTATTATTATTATTATTATTATTATTATTTTGCAGCTTACAAAGCGCTTCTGTCTGTTCTCTGATTATTTCAGAGGGTAGAGAAATAGAATGGATTTCTGTGTTTTGGGTTTTGACAAATTTTGCTTCCCCAGACAGGGATACGTCTCATTCTTTGATGCTTATATCACGAGGCTAAATTAACTGGAATATATTCCAGTCATGTAGCTGCTAGCAGTAGTGTAAGGGGGTAACCAGAAGAGGAGTTAGAAATTAACACACCCTTGTTTTTTTCTGGTTCTGAAAGTTAAACAACGCAGATAATTGTCTAGAGGCTTCCCGTTGGGAATAACTGGCCAGAGAAAAGAACTTCTGTGATGATCTCGAATCTCCCCCCGCTTCCCTCCCCCCCTTACTTAACAGAAAATGCATTTCAACATGCAGAGACTGTAAGACAGCCAGCATTTACACCATCACTGACTTAACTGTAGATGTCAGACTGTGCTTACCCTGACGTGACGTTGGATGCATACACACTTTGCAGTGATGCCTTTTTACTCTCCCTGCCAAGGAGGCCAGAGGAGGTCTTCCTGGTCGTTTACAGATTGCATTCAGTGTTGTCAGGAGTAGTAATGTAAGCATCTCCCCTCTGTCTCCCACATGACAGGTATGGACATTTTGTTCCTTTAAGGAGCATCAGTCATTCATTGTGGGTTATCATAGGCTAGGAAGAGGGGTGGGTGGGGGTTGTCACTCCTGTCTGTGACATTGGAGGAAGAGCTGGCTTGTTTGTCTCTCCCAGTGCTTTTAAAAAAGATCAATTATATTGCAGGTCCTTCCTCTCCTCCTCCTTCCTCTTCCATGGCCCCTTGGCCAGGGTTCCCTTCAGATGTTCAAGCTTCTGTGAGCTCTCCTGTTCAGGGGCTTGAAAGCCACTTCACACCCCTTCTGTATGCTAGGCAAGAATATTCATAGAATGGTAGGGCTGGATCATGTATACATGTTCATTACTCAGAGACGTGCATATAAACGAGTCATTAACAGATCAGACGTTGCAGTCAGAACTTCCATATTTACTGACATGACCTCGAGTGCAGTCCTTTTTGGTGGAATCAGGTCACACGTTCAGTTGGGGTTTCATCAAATACTGAGAAGTCAAGTGGCATACATGCAGGTGTGGACCAGCCCACAGAGTTGGAAAGGAACTGATGAATCATCTGGTCCAACCCCAGCTCCTGAGGCTGGAATCTTATACTTCAATAATTCCCAACACATATTTGTCCATTTAAAAAGCAAAAAACTCCAGGGGGAGGAGATTCTACAAGCTCGCTTAGATAGCTTGTTTCAGTAATGAGCAGCTCTTAACAGTTAGTGAGCCCCCCCCATTGTACCTAAATCTACTTCCCTATAATTAAAAACATTATGCCCTAACCTTGGTGAAGTGGACTCCTCCTATTCTTTCTGGAATCCTTGTTGATTTTATTAATTTTGGTTGTTTTATCATTGTTAATAGGGTTTTATTGTATGAGATTTTGTTGTGTAAGCCTCCTAGGGAGAACTTTTGCTCTTAAAGGCAGCCTAGAAATATTGTGATTGTGTGTGTATGATTTATCATTTGAAAATGGGCATTGTTCCCTATCCGATTGATATTCTTTCGTTGAGGCTAAGCATATGAGGACTGAAGGAATGAATGAACTGGATAGAAGATTTGCCTTCTAGATCAGAGTTGGAAAGACTATTTCAAATGTCTAGGCACCAGTATTATTCTTTTGTGGGTGTATTTGCAAGACTGCCCTGAAAGTTGCTAGTCCAAAAACATTTGACTAGCCCAGGTGTACCTGTTTTAATAATTTGTGACCTAAAATGCAAGGCACCCACCCACCTCAAAATTTTGTAAAGCTACTTTGCCCGGTTGCCGAGGAGTGAATCTAACTAACCACAGGCAACCAGATAAGTAGTTTCTTATAAGCCTGATTTTGAAGGCAATATCAAAGTTTCTTGCAGCCCTCAAGGGAATGTAATAATTGTAATATTTCCATGTGAGAAAAACAACACCACGGACTTTAGTAATAGGATGCTGCAAGTAAGTGGCTATATGCTTCTTGCTGTATACCGAGGAAGATCTAACCATTAATTGAAGTATTTATGTAGAAACACACACAATACATTAGGCAGTGTGGTGGGAGGAGGTAATTCAGACCCACCCTCATACATCACTATAGTTGCACGTAATTCTTGCTGTCTCCCTTTAATCCCTTATGTCAGGGACTGCATGTGGTGGTGTTTTTAATTTTTTAAAATATTTAATGGCATCACAGTTTTAAGACCAACATAAAGTTGACATATAAATAAGTCAAATATTTTCTTTCTTGGACTCTGCATTTTGATGGTGTGTGCCTTGGGAGGTGTGTCCATTACTGTGATTAGTTTTCTGCAAAGGTTAAAGACATGGGTGAGTTGTCAGAAATTGCACTTGCACTGTGGCGCTGGCAGGGAGGAAGATTTAAGCATTGGCATTGTTAAAAGTTGTAATTTACAGGTATGTTGCCAAGTGTTTGAATAATAGGCTGTTGGGTGACGTGACACAAAGATTATGACTTCTGTTTTTCTGCATGCCATTATTTATTTTGAAAATCCATATTATGTTCCTGGCTTAATAGCCCATGTTATAGTGGCAGCAAAGCACAGCAGGGTGTGTGTTTTATTGTGCAATAACGTTGGGTGGCTGAAAGCCATTCTTCTTCACTTTATGTCTTGCAACAGACTCTGGGGTTTGCTGTTGTTAGATGGCATCTGTGTGCTGTGCCATCTTGCAACATACAGTCCTCTGCAACATCGGTACTGGGGCAGATGCGTTCAAACTTTGCTTTTGTTCTGCAGAGCTCTTTTTCTGTTGCTGAAAAGAATGGGCTTGCTGAAAACTGAGCATCATGTATGAATAAAGAAGGCTAGTTGTTGTGTGGAGACTGCAGCCAGAATCTTTGGCCAATTATTTCACAATCTAAAAGTGAACGTCAGCCTTCCACATCTAGTGATGTGGGGTTTTCAGAAGATTTTGAACTGGAACATTTTCCAATGCACATGAGGTTAATTTGCACTGGAAAATTTTCAGTTTGCATAGGAACATTTTCTGATGCCCAAGAGAGTGATCTAATTTCACATTATTATTTTACTTGTATTTAGTAAACAAAACTAAAAACAAAGTGCCCCCTGTTAATTTTTTTGTTCCAGTACACTACATGTACCTGAAATATTTGAGGGAAAAGATTAAAGCACACTTAATGTGATTTTAATGTTATATTATGTAGACATTTTTATTGGAATACTTGCTAAACTGTAAAGACAATAGCATGTACTTCCTTTACAGTGTAAGGCTTACAGGTTTAAATTTAAGGAAAACAAAGGTGTTGAAAATGTTGACACACTTAAGTTTTAGCAACTCAAAGAACTGTGTACGCTATGCTGGCAGCCACTTACCTATTTCAACAGAGTTCAACTCCCTTCCACTGAAGTGGTTGGTTTCTCTGTCACTACCTATTAGTTTTATTTCACACTGAGAAATACATGTATTTCAAAGACATATATGTTTTCTCTTGCACACTTTCTAAGGATAGTCACCTGAAAAATATTAATTACAACTTTGAAATTGCCAAGCTTGCCTAATATTGTATTTGCAATTAACATATATCCATTGTCACTAATGAACTTACAAAATGGAAAATTTTCCATAAAAAAATAAAGCATTGGAAAATGTTCTGTGGAAAAAATTCCACCTTACATCGCTGTCCACACCTCTGCAGTTCCTGGCTACGTGTGTGTGTCTTCTATCGGTCCATTCACTCTGAGACCTTCATCAGGCTTTCTCCTTTCTTAGGCCCCCGTTTCTCTCCCTCTTAACAGCTGCACCTTCCTTTTTTTTTGGCGTGTCTCTTGGGAAGATGCAAAATACATTGTAACATAGGCCTCTAAAGCGAGGCCTTTCAACAAAGGGTTGTATCTGCATGTCACAATAAGCCAGAATTCTCAAGAATGTTTGCTTATTGTGAATGAGCCAGCTTGCCTGTGCACGCTTCTCCATTGTTCGCTCCCCCTTGGCTCCTCCTAAAGAATTCTTGCTTATTTGTGATGTGCCAACGCATCCACTGTGATTTAATAACTGGCCTACTTCACAGGGCTGTTGTAAGGGTAATTGAGATGTGCAAGAATTCTTTAACCATTCAGTAAATGCCATGTAGTATATGTTTCTGACCTAAGCAGTGTTGTTATAGCAGTTTTTGGTGTGTGATGGGGGTAATACTTAAATGTTTTACCATTCAATTCTAGGACTTGCTGTTGCTGCAGCAGCAACTGCATTAGGATGGGACTTGCGCTGTAATGACCTGTCATAAAACGCTCGTGTTGCAGTGACGCATGCTAGAGTTCAGGATTGTGGTACCAGTGCTAGAGCAAGTAAGACGTGCAGGGCTCAAGAAAGTCCTTGCTACTGTGACAAGAAAATGGAGTTTGTATGCATGGGATTTGAGGCTTCTGGTAAAAATAACACCATGGTGGGCTTGTCTGTTGCTATGCCAACGGTCCTTTGTGATGCAGTTGCGTTGTTCAGTGTAGTTGGAGGTTGGTGTTAAAAGTGGATGGGAGCTTGCAGAAAGCTTACCTATGTTCCAAGGCATGGCTGTGCCATGTGACACTGTGGGTAGAGTCACAGCTGGGTCAGAGCAAGGGTGCCCTTTCAGAAGGCAAGGATGGGAGTAGTTGCTCCGCCTACATTTTCGATTATGCCTGAGGAGCAACCATCTCTATCCAGCTTTTAGGTTCTGTGCACTGAATGGCTATTGTGATATTGCCTAGTATGCATGGCGAAGGCAGAAATCCTTTAGTGTAACTAAAAAAAGTTTGACTTGTTCTGATAACACTGTTGTTGTTATTGCTGAGGTGTAAAAATAAAGAAAATAATACCGGATGTTCTCAAAAGATACTGTTTTTTCACATTTTAATATTGAAACCTATTTAAGAACGGGGCTTTAAACAATGTTGAGTATTATTCTCTTCAGTGGAGATACATATTCCACACACAGTGTTTTCATGAATATGGCACTAATGAAAATTTGCTGCGCTATCTTCTTTATTGTGCACTGTACAAAGATCCAAGAGTCAGAGTTTCACAAAATCTCATTAGCAAATAACTGGAATTTATAAAGGCTAAAAAAACCTGTTTACATTCTTGCCAACATAGATGTTTTAAGAACTTACGGGGCAACGTTATTCGTTAAAGCCACTGAGAAACTCGGAGATAAGGTGCTAACAGATACTGCTGTTCCTTGTGTGGAAACTGCCTGTTGTAATGGTATGTATTTTAGTGACTCTTTAGTGACACATTCCTTGGGTGCAGAAGACATCCAAATGGCTACTCTACAGAAGATATTTGCACTGAACTTTGGTTAATGCAAGTAAATAAAACTGAGCTGAACTATTGATATATCTTGCTGCTTTCCCTTGCTGAAATCTTAAGTGGCTGGTCTCTGGGCCACAGGGATGTGCCTTGTCGTAAACCCATGCTGGATTTATTTGAATGGCTTATGATACTTCACTTAACGATCAGGAGCAAACTTTTCAACTCCTGTGTTTATATATTTGGAGTATTGTGCAAGCCAGAGATGGAGAGGGGATGGACTAAAATGTACATTGAAGTTGAGTACCCAAGATATATGCAGATATATGGGTATTGCATGCATTTTTTAATTAATTGGAGATATGCAAGAAGAAATTTAGCTGTTCTCCCTCTTTTTCTTCTTGTAACCAAAACAATTTGGAATTCACGTATATATTTCAGCCTGGGTGACTTCTGCAATTTTCATTTCTGCTAAAACACAACACAAGACATTCTTTTTAAATGGCTAGTGCAACACCTTGGGGATGGGAAGAAGATTTAGGCCCTGCATTAAGAAGCTTTATATTAAGCACCAGGAAATCCGTTGTTGAGAAAATTTCCTTATTAGAGTTACTGCGCAATCCCCAAAATTTGTACTGCTGATTAAGGTTCAGATCCTTTTGCCAGAACAGTTATAGATTTCACTAAGTTTCCATTTTCATCAGCAAATGCCCCCTTATAACTTGATGCGTGTTACCTTTGCCAGGCACTGTTGTGCAAGCAATAATGGACCCTGACTTGTAACCCTGTACTACAAATTTGACGCTGCCTCTGCTTTTAAACCGTGCCCTGTAGCAAAATGAATTATATTGTACCATCGGATCTTAGCGTGCAGTTTATACAAATCATTTAATTCTTGGGAGCTGTTGACCCTAATACTTTCTGTGTGATCCGGGTAGGCCTGTTGAGAGCAGAATAACTTCAAGGAAACTCAAAATCATAATTTCCATATAAGAGGAAACAAGATTGCTCAGGAAGGGGTGTGGGGTGACTGCGATTGTCTCCCTATGTTTGGGGGACCAATTTCATTTCCAGCTTATTTCCTGCTGTTCCTTAGAGAAAGTTTTCCTTCTTCAGTGCTTTGGGGATGTTTAGTTGTTGCCATTGTACAGATGAGGTTTAAGTAGAGTTTCTTGGTGTGGTGTACTTATTCATTGTATCCTTTGAAAGAGGTTCCTCAAGTAAACGAAAAACAAACACATCTGCTTTCTGAAACTGTTCTACAAAAGTACACATTGGAAACTCCCCAAGTTCGGAAGTAAGAAAAGTTCATGTATTAGATAATGCTTTTGGTATCAGAAGTGGATGATCTCTCTTCTGGCTCAGGGCTGACTTAAGAGGTTTCGCAGCAGATCTGATCTGGGAACCTGGGTTGCTACTGGACAGCTGCTAAGCAGTGGAGGGAGACTGTGATCAGCAGCAGCGAAGGGGTGGACAGGAGGGAGGGAAGATGCTTAACCTGTCTCCCACCTGTTGCTTTCTCACTGCTGGCCTCTATTTCCCCAGTGGCTTTCCCCACAGCCAGGTTTTGGATGTGTGTTGGCCATGTGGTGAGGAAAACTGGCTCCTGGGGGTGGTTGCAAGGGGCAGTGTACCAGGTGAGGGAAGGTTTAGGCACCTCCCTTCTCTCCCTCCTGCCCACCCATTGCAAATTGCAACCTTCACCTGCCACTCTGTGGCTGTTTGGGGACCAGGGTTCCCAGACACGGGTCTCTGAAGTATTGGAGTACGTTCTGGAACTGGGAGAATATGGTATTCGGCTGTGCTGGCACATCCATTTACAGTAGCTATAGGGGAAACCTGTTTGGCTGGGTGCCATTGTATGGTTGAAATTACTCTAAGGATGCTTCTAGATGGATGGCTCCCAGCACTACCAATCAAAAGACATTGGGCAGCTATTCTACCTTTTCCTCCTTCATGGATTTTTTGCGGTAAGAAAAAGGCCGGAAGAAGCAGTAGGAAAACATGGGAGGAATGCAAGTGTAAGATGGTATTTTTTGGAACCCCTGTAAAATCCCATGCATGAGGCCAGGCGATTACGCGATAAAAAGCCTCATCAAAAGCACCCAGAGTACAAGAGAAGATTGATGGTTGCCCTGCTTGAGCATTGCACCTGAAAAAGTGGAAGAGGGGAAGTAAAACTGGACAAGCCAGTCTGAGGGAAATCTGATCCTTAAGGCAGGGGTGGGCAACTTGCGGCCCTCCAGATGCTTTGGTCTACAACTCCCATCATCTGTCACCATTGGCTATGCTGGCTAGGGCTGATGGGAGATGTAGGCCAAAACAACTGGAGGGCCACAGGATGCCCACTCCTGCATAAGGGGAACAAACATGGGTTGTTCAGTGTCTTGGATGTACTACCAATAAACCTTTTCCACTGCTCCAGCAGACTCTTTCACGTCAACTTGTTTGGATGGGTAGAATTAGAGTGCAACATGCGGTAGCTGTATTAGCTTTAGTCACAGGTAGATAACCCATCCTTGAAGGAATCTTCTGTGATTTGGAACCTTAAAATCTGTATGGTAATGGGAGAGCAAACCTATGGCCACTAGACAGTGTCTAGACAGCCATAGGAATTTTCAGTTTCTGGGAACCAAGTTTGGAGCCAGGACTCTGAGCTTGGTTTCAGAAACCTCTCTCCTCTCTCCTGCTGTCTTGTAGGCAGCACTGTTCTTCCTTGTCTCTGTGCTCATAAATGCAGTGTGGAGCAGGCAAAAAGGGGGCATTCCTGGGGGCAGGGAGGAGACCGCGGAAGCATCATTACAGTGCTTCCTATGCGCCATCTGGCCTCCCCCCCACGCTCCGAATTCCCCATCTGGACAGCCAAAATCTGCTGTCTAGCCGCAAATGCAGGGTGTCCAGAATGCAGAGGAGAGGATCCCCTCCGTGCTCTGCCTGCCCTACATTGGATAGCCAGCTGCCTCTGAGTTTGGAGGTGGCCACCTATCCCAATAGGATTGCGCCCTTAGTGAGAAATAAGATGCCCATGTGTATTTCCATTCAGACGCAGGGGCAGGAGGAATCCCCATGTGATGTGCCATCTAGTGCACAGCCCTGTAGCTGAGGCATAATGAATGTCTGAAGTTATAGATGTTCCATCCATATATTTACACTAAGTGTCCATTGATAAGCTCAAGAAGGTAGAAATGCACAAATACCCTCCTTACAAAGCTGCAGCTGGGGTACTTCTGTCTCTTCTTTTCCATCTGTGTGCATCAATTTGCATCGCAAGAAGATCTTGTAAATGTAACATTTGATAGTAATTTCATCTTTATATATTTACTACCAAATGGTGGTTGGTGTTAACTAAGATCAGTTTGAAAAGGGAGGGGGAATTCCATTTCCTGGTCACAGTCTAAAGTATTTTTTCAGCACTCAAAGATGAATAGATTTCTTCATTCTGTCTCTTGACATTTTTGCTGTATTTTCAAGATGGAAGGTGTCTCATTTGTGTTGAAAAAGTGCCGCAGGGCCAAACAAGCAGCCCCTCAGACAAACTGATGCTATGGGAGAAAAAAGTTTTTTCTTCTACAGCCTCACACTTCTTAATCATATTTTAATAAAATTCACTTTGCAGAAAATATATTAGGAAAAGGTCCTCTAAACAAAGTAGTCTGGTGTGCAACTGTCTGTTCAGGGGAAGAGTATGGCGCTGCTGCCTCTGATGTCAATGTATGTATTTGTTTCCTATTGATGGAAGGAGTGTTTGCCGCCTTAGACCTGCAAAATCTTACATCGGGGTAGGCAACCTGGCACCCTCCAGATGTTTTTGGTTGCCTTCCCTGCACGGTCAATGGTCAGGGATTGTGGGAATTTTAGGCCTAAACATCTGGAGGGCACCAGGGTGTCTGGCCTGTGACTTACGTGGTCAGAAATATCTACCTTTAAACAACAACAAAAAACCCCATGAGCATTCTGTAGCAGCAGTAAAATACATTATTTTCAGTCTCTAAATGGACTTCTATAGAGCAGTGGTTCTCTTACTATGTCCTGGGGAGCCCTGGGATTCTAAAATCCCAACTTTTGGTAACCTAGTAAATGGCAGACTCACTGTCCTAAATTCATCAGCTGCTTATGGGCTAATATCACCATAATATCCAGATGTGTCCGGATCTTTGAAAATTTCCCTTTACCTTGTCAGGAGGCTTACCTGCCCCTGCCAAATTTATGTGTTAATATTTTTGCCTACAGTTTCACTTGTAAAGAAAATTAAACCTGTTTGCAAAAGTTTGAGATGTTCCACAATTTAATGATAAAAACCTCTCTTTGGGTTTTGTGTGTAATGCTTGGCTCTTGTACTCCCATGTTTCTGAAGGCCTTCTTCTAGGTGGCACCAATTTAACCATAGGGCCTGACGAATTGGTAGTACAAAATTTGGCCATCTCTGTCTTAAAATGTTGGCAAAGTTGAGCTGTAGATGTAGCTGAGGCCAAGAGGCATGATAAAGATCGCTTCTTAATAAGGTAAAGTTATTTAGGAGTGAACAGATATGGGATTATAAAACCTACCATGGTTGAAACAGGAAAAAATGACAGATTATTCAGGTGGTAATTGAAATGAGATAGTTCTGTAGGATTAGGAGAGCCTGACTTTTCCCATTGGCCATGCTGGCTGGAGATGATGGTAGTTGTAGTCTAATCCATCTGGAGGGCACCAGGTTGGGGAGGTCTGCCCTACACCTTCATTTTATGTAAGCCCTGCTGTATTGGTTTATATTACTACCAGCGCAATCCTATGCATGTTTAGACAGAAAGAAGTCCTACAACTCCCAGCATTTCCCAGCCAGCATGGGAGTTGTAGGACTTTTTTCTGCCCAAACATGCATAGGATTGTGCCCTAAGTTGTCGCTGCAACAGGGAGAGCTCTAAACAAAAATGGAAGGGTGGAGTGGAAAGGGTTGAAAAGGATGTGGCTAAACCTGTCCATCAGTCATCGAGTTAACTTCTGATCTAGGGATGCTGTGGGTTTGCTCTGCAAAAATGAGCAAGGTTTGCAACCTGCTGAAGGGTATGGCTTATTGTATTAAATGTCCTTAATTTGTAAAAAGTTAAAGGCAGTGGAAAGACCAGTGCTGGTGACTGTTGTTGAATGATTAATTCACATTAAGTGTGTGTGTGTATGTTGTTTCATTATGATTCTTTGGCTGTATATATAATGGTTCCTCCAATTGCAGATGACTAGCTTTTTTATTTATAGGTCAGAAAACATTACATCGTAGTTGGTGTAGCTACATTATTTAAATAAACTAATCCCTTAATCAAATAGCTGAGGTGATACATGAAATCTTGGCATAGCATGATGGGCTGCTGTTCAAGGTGTCACTATAATCCCTGTTCAGTGCAAAGGATGCTGTCGAGTATTGATCACCTCCAAAACAAACAGTACAACTGGAGAAGGTACAGAAAAAAAATAATTAAGATGACCAGGGAATGGATCATCTTTGTTAAGGTAGGCCTACTGTTTGAAGATTTTAGTGTAGAAAAGAAGACTAGAGACATGAGAAGTTTGTGAGATCATGAGTGTTATGGGGAGAATGAACAATAATTCCCTGTCCGAATTACAAAAGTTGGGCTGCAATCCTGTGCACATTTACTTGGAAGTAAGCCCTGTTGGACTCGGACAGACTTGCTTCTGAGTAAACATGCAAAGGATTAGGCTGTCACCCATACACTGAGAGGCAGCAGATTTAAAATAAAACAGAAAGGACTTAATACTAATTATATAGTGAAGTCTACTTGAAATATTCAGTGTTTCAAAACACCAGGAAGCCAGAGTTAGTGTAGCATCTCATTACATCCGAACTGGGAAACTATGGTTAATAGCTTACAAATGGATATGAAGCCATAGTTTAAAGTTGGCTTCTGAATCCTGGCTTGTTTGGAAGTCATTAACCTTAGTTCCTGGTTCAGATGTAATTGGGAGCTATGGATAACTATGTTCAGGCTTGTTTCCCCACTTTCATGAAAGGAGGAGCAAAGGGGCTACAAGTGGGTGCACAAGGCTCATGCATACCTCAATTTATTAAGCCAGGATTTGATTGTCTGAACATGGCCTCTGTGTCAGTAATCCTTACTGATCAACCCTGCAAGGTAGATGAATATCATCCCTGTTATTGCAAATGAGGGGTTGGACTGAGATATTGCCTAAAGAATGCAAAATGAGGAACCAGTCTAATGACCTGACCCAGCATAACTTAATTCTTGGGTGCCCATCTCGTACCCAAAAGTGTACTGTATCTGAGTTGTCCTCGCCATGGATTTCTTATGTCTGTTAAGTAAGGTTTCAGAGTTCCCCTTATGACCTGGACCCTCTGAGCAATTCCTTAAGGATCTCTTGCCTTCTTAAGAGTCCCACCTTCCTTCTTTTAAATGTCCCTTGTCCAGTAATGTGCAGTTTAGGCTGTAGACGTGGGGTGACTGACAGTCTAGACACTTGGGTGTTAACCACAACAGTTTACTGGTAAATTAAAGCAAGCAAATTATAACTGAAGGTAGTTACACAATAGAGCTGAGTGATACAGAAGGCATTAAGAGAAAATAAAAGTTGTAGAACGCAAGTTCCTTTACCCTAGCTTTACTTAGACTTCTCCAGGCTGCTTCTTCCTCTGGTCTTCTGACTCTGCTCTCACTGCTCTGGTCTTTCTGACTCTCTCTCTCTTTTTATACCCATCTCTCTCAAAACTGAAAGTACTGTTTCAAACCTGAAGAAATGATACTTAACTGGGGAAATGAAACTACTCCTCTCAGGGGTACCCCTCCCAACAAAACCACCCAGGTCTCTAAGCCTGACCCTTTTTCCCTTTGCCTCAAACTTTCACAAAGGGATTTTTTCTTTTTGCTTTGCTGAACTGAATGAACAGTAAAGTACAATCATTAAGTGGCAGAAGAAGCCCGCAGTGGGAGGAAGTAGGGTAGTGTGGATAAGGTTGCTGACAAGGCTGGTCCAAGACATTTTGCTGCATGAGATAGAGCAGAAAATGCCCACCCCTAAGGATTCTGCTCTTCAGCTTGCCGTTTGTTCATTCTGGGACCAGGAGGTCAGGATTCAAATTTCAGGTCAACTATGGACCGTACTGGTGGCTGTGAGTATATCTGTGTGCCTCAGTTCATCAGTCTGTAAAATGGGTATAAGTTGGCTGTACCGTATGATTGTTATGGAGATGAATTAGGTAGAGCTAAGGGTGGATAACAGCATTTCTCTGGGGATAGAATGAGCTATAAAACCTAAATAAATAGAGCATTCTGGACGGTGGTGTTAAGAATAAGGAGATTAGAATAACTGTGATGGCTCCTGACAATTTCTCTTAATTATGTTGCAGTTCAGTAGTTCTCTTTCAGCCTGATCTTAAACATGTTCATTTGGAAGCAGGGCCTACTGTGTTCCTAGGAACTGTGCTTAGGAATGTTAGCTGTCAGAAATTAAATCACGTTGCTTTGCTATCGGGTACTGTTTTCTTCCCTTGTGATTTCTCTATTCCTTTGCTCTGTTGGTTTCGCTCTTTAATCCCGCCCGCCCCAGCCCACAACATTGCCTGAAGAATGTTCTGTACTCCTCAAAAAAGCTAAGCTGCTCAAACCAGGGCGTGAGCTTACAAATTGTAGTGTGGTTTGCTTTTTTGGTGCCAGTTGAGTCGAAGGCTGCGTGATGGAATAGGTATCGATAGTGTAGCGGCAAACTGCAAATACAGCTTCAGTGAAAAACGGCACCATTCCCTCTCCCTGAATGGAGCTAGTAATCTTGGGGAAAATCATTGCCCCCCCCCCCCCAAATGGTGCAAGGGCCTGTAGGTGAACCTTTTGAGGGTGTGTCACTGGGTTTGCATCTCAGACAAAATGTTGATTAGGTTGTTGTTGGTGGGGGAAATAGAGGAAAGCATTACTTTCACCCCTGAGGAAATTCTTGCTTGCTGTTTGTCAGCATCGGGGGTTTCCTCTGTTCTTGTGCCAGGGTTACCAACAGCAACGTTCCTGGTGATTGGCCAGTAGGTTTAATAAATTGGTTGAGTAAGCACCATACAGATAAACTATCTGTGTTTTTTTTTTTTTTAAGCCTGCTTCAATATGAGTCTCTGTGTCACTGCATTAACTGCTTCCTTACCACCCATTCACCCAAAGATGCTGACAATTCTTCACTTTTGAGTACTTAAAGGTCCTTCTCTATTTGCAGTGAGCATGAAATAGTAGTACTACAGGAAGAAGCAGCAACAAAGAAAATATAAACAGTAATTATGGGGATCAACCAAGTTTGGGTTGGTCTCCCCCTCGCCCATCACTGCTATCCTACAACTACCCATTTGAATCTGTTTGTAGCATCTACTGAAGCTTGCCTGTTGAGCCTGTGACTATGGTACAATATTTTATTTTACTTGGGAACTTGATCTTGCACCTTTGCTAGTGTGTAATGAAGTTTGAAATTGTGGCAGTCAAAATGTTAGTAAACCCAGGAGTGGGATTTGTGGTGACGTAATGTACAAAGTGTTGGTGTGATAAGTAATTTAGGGAGCAATCCTATGTGGAGAGATGGCCGCCTCCGAACTTGGAGGCAACCGCTGATCCAGTGCATGGTGGGAGGAGCATGGACAGGATCGGTCTCCTCTGTGCTGTGTTCCAGCAGCCCTGCATTCACGGCTAGATGGCTGATTTCGGCTGTCTAGCTGCAGGACATCGGAATGCAGAGTGGGGAGGCCAGACGATACATAGGAAGTGTCATACTGGCACGTACAAACTCCCTGCTCTGCCCCCTGCTCCACCCCCTTTCCCCTGCTCCGTGCTGCTCTTCTGAGCGCAGAGCACAGGGACGATCCGCACCGCCTACAAGGTGGCAGGGGAGGGGGTGGGGAGGCAGTTCTCCACGAACCAACCAATCCTATGGCTGTCTAGCCGCTGCCTAGCGGCCATAGGATGGTGCTCTTAATAATATTTAAGTTAATATTTAAAGTTCAAAAGTACGGTTTTGAAGAAGTATAGTTGTTTGGCAATGTCATGTCACAAGCTAGGTACCATGGAAATGATTAAGGTTTTACTATTTGTTTTGCCTCTTGGTTTATTTAAAAATAAGCACACTTATTTTATATATTTTGACTCTCTCAGTTGTTAGAGGGCATTCTCCTGCCTGTCTCCCTCTTCCTTCCCCCTCCATTTCCCACTCAGTTATTCTCTGGCTATTGGACAATGTTGGTGTATGGTGAAGGACCCCAAATTTAAGCTTCACTGTGCACATAGTAACTCCCATGTACTACTGAATGAAAAGGATTGTTCTAAGTGGACCGCATTGATATATTATGAACGAGGCAGTGGTAAGACCACTACTTAAGAAGCCGTCCCAGGATCTGGAAGATCTGAACAGTTTTGGACCAGTTGCACTGATCCCTTTCCTGGGTAAGGTCTTTGAGCAGGTGGTCACTGTCCAAATCCAGGCACTCTTGGATGAGGCAGATTTTCTGAATCTAATTCAGTAAGGGTTCAGCCCAGTTTTGGAACTGAGACTGCTTTAGTTGCCCTGTAAGATGTGACCCGTGCCAGGAGAGACGGGGACTGTGTCCCTGTTGATACTCCTTGAATTCTCAGCAGTGTTTGATTCCATCAATCATAGTATCCTGGAGTAGCTGTCCATGTTGGGAGTTGAGGTCACTGCATGGCAGTAGTTCCGCTCCAACCTGGATGGTTGTTTCCAGAGGGTGTCAGGTTTCGATCATCCTTCCCCTTCGGAGTCAACACCACATAGAGACAAAGCTTCAGGCTAATACGACTTCATTTTGCTAGAGACTAGCCTTTCTACACATGCAGATTCAAGGAAGCTCTCAGACTGCTTCAGGCCCTAAACAACTAATCTGCTATCTCTAATAAGAGAAGATGAACCAGAGGGTAGGGAATTTGCTGACAATTTGCCCGTGAACCTCATGGCCAACCTTTCTTCACCGCTATGCCCCTCCCTTGGGGCAGCTCCCTCCTCCTCTAAGAGTGGCTATCCTGGAGGAGAGCCTGAGCCTTGTCCCTGACTTTTCCTGCTTTGCAACGCACCCTAGGGTCTCTGAAGTCATGCCCCTCTTCCTTCTCCTCAGGTACTTGAGATCTTATGGTGGCGGGAGGGGGCAGTGACTCAGCCTGGGCCATCTGTTTGTCAAGGCCTTCCGAGGAATCTCTCCCAGCGTTTGGAGCTGTCAGACATCTCCAGGGGCTTGGACTCAGCCCTGAGAGAGGGTAGTGCTTGGGAGGTATTGCTCGGCTCCATGGAGCTTCCATTGTGGGGTTCCATAGGGGTTGATTCTGTGTTGTTTAACATCGACATGAAACTGCTGTGTGGGGTCATCCCGAGTTTAAGTGTGCGTTGTTATCACAATGCTGATGACACCCAACTCTACTTCTCCTTTTCATGTCAGGCAAGTGGGGTGGTGGATGTGCTAAACCGGTGTCTGGCCTTGGTAATGGACTGGATGAGCACCAATAAACTGAGGCTCAGTCCAGACAAGACTGAGTCTGTACTGCCGGGTGGTTCCTCTGTCTGGATGGGGGAAGAGCAACTAGGTCTGGATGGGGTCACACTCCCCCTGAAGGAGCAGGTGCACAGTTTGGGAGTACTCCCAGACTCATCACAGTCATTGGAGGCTCAGGTGGCTTCCGTGGCACAGAGTGCCTTCTTCTAGCTTCAGCTGGTAGCCCAGCTGTGACCCTATCTGGATGGGGATACCCTAGCATCAGTGGTCTATGCTCCGGTAACCTCTGGGTTAGATAGCTGCAATATTTTGTATGTTGGGTTGCATTTCAAGATGCTTTAGGAACTGCAGCTAGTGCAGAGTTTGGCGGCCAGGTTGTTGACTGGGACTAGGCAATATGGACATGTAAGTCCAGTTCTGGCACACCTGCACTGGTGGCCAATTTGTTTCCTGGCCAAATTAAAAATGCTGGGTTTAACCTATATAGCCCTACATGGCTTGGGAACCCAATACCTCAAGGACCGCCTCTCCCTGTATGAACCTACCCAGTCCCTGAAGTTGGCTTCAGAGGTGTTTCTCTGTGTGTTCCCTCCGAGAGAAGCTTCATGTGTGTGCGTGTGCGTGGGGGGTTGTTGGTCAGTTCTGGAATGGGCCTTTTCTGTGATAGCCCTGTGTTTATGGAACACTCTCCCTAAGGAAGCTTGTCTGGTGCCAACTCTATTTGTATTGCACTGATTCTGGTTTATATTGATTTTGGGTTTTCTGGAGGTTTTTCTATTATATTAATGATGGATTTCTGTATTGTGTGTGTGTCTGTAAGTCTCTTCGAGACTGCTTTTTCTGGTGGGAAGCGATGTATAAATTTAATAAATACTATTACTACTAATAATCATATTCCTGATCTATTCTAAGGAACTTTCACTGACACAATAAAATATCAGGGGAGGAAATAATTGGAAGTGGTTTGATTTTACTTTGTGACCTCTTTACCTGCTACTCTGACCACTGTTTTTCTCCCTGCCCACCCAACTCTTGGTGCACAGGAGCAACTGGACATGGTTACCTCCTTGTTGGGGTCCCAAATGTGTCTCTTGGCCCTTCTGAATCAAGCTGGTCTTGCTCATGAAGAATAAAAATTGTCTCCAGGAAACGAGTAAGAGATTTCTTTCAGGCTGTTGGTGTGATGATTAAGATGCCAGTAGTTGGGCTAGTAATTTTGTGTGTGTGCAGTTTCTTTGCAAATCCCAGAGAGAGAAGTGGCAATGCTTTCAATGGGGCTGCTTGATTATTGAGCGCAGCCAAATGAGATCTGCGCCTGCCTATACAGCTGGAGCAATTTAAACAGCTTGGGTGAAGTCTCTTTCTCTACTCCTTCTTGTCTCCTGATGCTTCTCTAGCATTGCTTCATTGCACAGATGCCTTGGAATGTTTGTTGGGTTTCTCTCTGCAGTCTGTGTTTGGCTCACATCACTTTGGGCAGGACTATCTTTCGAATGGTTGGCAAAGAACAGGACCTGTCTTCTTGCAAGCAGTGGTGGTGAAGGGTGAGATATTAAGTTCACTAGATTTGATGTCTAACCAGTTAGGGATTTCGTTTTTGAGCAATGCAGCGAATATGTGCACACATGTGTGAAATACACATGCAAACCTGAGAGCGGTCAATTGAGGAACTTCATACTCTTGAGGTGCATTTTTACTTAGGCGTTTTATACAGATGTTTGTTTTCCTGTGCTGTTCTTCCAGGTGTGAGACTTTAATTGCCTTTTTTTTAAAAAAAAAAAGGTGAATGTATTGCAATGCATCAAATTGATAGAATATTCATAGATGAAGTTTTAAATATATATTACCAGCCTTCCAAATAACTGCACAAACCTTCACTCGCTTCCTGCCCTCACATGCTCATTATTAGTCACTTTGGATACATCAGAGGCCTTAAAAAATCAGATCCTTCCTGCTTACAGAGTGCCCAGGTGAGGCAACCAGGCGGGTGTCTTATTTTAAAAGTGAAATGACAATTTTCTGTAATATGATAAAAAAAATTGCTCCTGGAAAAGCTTGGGGCTTCTTCAGATATTACCTTAGTGGCATGGGAGCCATGTCCTGAATCCAACATGATCTGGAGCTCCCACGTAGTGAAACTCCACTTGGTTTGATCTGGAACTGGGCAAGTAATGACAAGTATTGTTGGATCCTCATTAAAAATAAAAGCTTGTGTTTTTCAGAGAGTTCTAAATTGACTCATGATGTTGTCTTAAAATTTAATTTATTCCACACCCTCTGCAGATTCTTGGTTTGCATTTTAGGTTGTAGGAGTTCTTCTCAGAACTTGCGGTTTGAGTGTTGCCAAGAGAGACTAGTATAGGCAGTGCACCCATAGGGTACCTCTTGGCTGACTTAAGATGGGGTTCTGTTGACTGGAGTGCGGGGCCATCTGTTGAAGCGTTGGCATGTGGACAGAGTTAGGCTGGTCTTCTCCTTTACTCTAGCCATTAGGCCTTGGCAGTTAGGATGGGCAACTGTTGATGCTTTGACATCACAATGTCTAGCTAGGGAAAAAGCAGCCAAGAATATATAAGTAAGGAGCTACGGCCATCTTCCACAAACACCGAAAGACCTCTACACCCTGACTACCAGACAGAAGAAATGTTGTTGTTGTTCAGTCGTTCAGTCGTGTCCGACTCTTCGTGACCCCATGGACCGTAGCACGCCAGGCCTTCCTGTCCTGTACTCTCTCCCGGAGCATGCTCAAGTTCATATTCATTGCATCCGTGATGCTATCTAGCCATCTCATCCTCTGCCGTCCCCTTCTCCTTTTGCATTCAGTCTTTCCCAGCATCAGGGTCTTTTCCAGGGAGTTTTCTCTTCGCATTAGGTGGCCAAAATATTGGAGCTTCAGCTTCATTATCTGTCCTTCCAATGAGCACTCAGGGTTGATTTCCTTTAGGATCGACTGATTTGACCTCCTTGCAGTCCAGGGGACTCGTAAGAGTCTTCTCCAGCACCACAGTTCGAAAGCATCAATTCTTCGGCGCTCAGCCTTCCTTATAGTCCATCTCTCACAGCCATACATTACTACTGGGAAAACCATAGCTTTGATTAGACGGACCTTTGTCGGCAAGGTGATGTCTCTGCTTCTTACTATGCTGTCTAGGTTGGCCATAGCTTTCCTCCCAAGGAGCAAGCGTCTTTTAATTTCATGGCTACAGTCACCGTCTGCGGTGATCTTGGAGCCCAAGAAAGTAAAATCTGTCACTGCTTCCATTTCTTCCCCTTCTATATGCCAGGAAGTGATGGGGCCAGATGCCATGATCTTCATTTTTTTAATGTTGAGTTTCAAACCAGCTTTTGCACTCTCCTCTTTCACCCTCAACAAGAGGCTCTTTAGATCCTCTTCGCTTTCTGCCATTAGGGTGGTATCGTCTGCATATCGGAGGTTGTTGATAATTCTCCCAGCAATCTTAATTCCGACCTCTGATTCATCCAACCCGGCATTTCTCATGATGTACTCTGCATATAAGTTAAATAAGCAGGGTGACAATATGCAGCCTTGTCGTACTCCTTTCCCAATTTTGAACCAATTGGTTGTTCCATGTCTGGTTCTTACTGTTGCTTCTTGACCCTCGTACAGGTTTCTCAGGAGACAGGTAAGGTGGTCTGGTACTCCCATCACTTTAAGAATTTGCCACAGTTTGTTGTGATCCACACAATCAAAGGCTTTAGCGTAGTCAAAGAAGCAGAAATAGACGTTTTTCTGGAATTCTCTTGCTTTCTCCATGATGCAGCGAATGTTGGCGATTTGATCTCTAGTTCCTCTGCCTCTTCTAAACCCAGCTTGTACTTCCGGTAGTTCTCGGTTCGCATACTGCTGAAGCCTAGCTTGTAGGATTTTGAGCATCACCTTGCTGGCATGTGAAATGAGCGCAATGGTGCGGTAGTTTGAACACTCTTTGGCATTGCCCTTCTTTGGAATTGGAATGTAAACTGACCTTTTCCAGTCGTGTGGCCACTGTTGAGTGTTCCAGATTTGTTGGCATATTGAATGCAGCACTTTAACAGCATCATCTTTTAGGATTTTAAATAGCTCGGCTGGAATACTGTCATCTCCGCTAGCTTTGTTGTTACTAATGCTTCCTAAGGCCCACTTGACTTCACTCTCGAGGATGTCCGGCTCAAGTTCAGTGACCGCACTATCATGGCTATGAGGGACATTCAGATCTTTCCTGTATAGTTCTTCTGTGTATTCTTGCCACCTCTTCTTAATCTCATCTGCTTCTGTTAGGTCCCTGCCTTCTTTGTCCTTTATCATGCCCGTCTTTGCATAAAACATTCCCTTGAGATCTCCAATTTTCTTGAAGAGATCTCTAGTCTTTCCCATTCTGTTGTTTTCCTCGATTTCTTTGCATTGTTCATTTAAGAAGGCCTTCTTGTCTCTCCTTGCTATTCTCTGGAACTCTGCATTCAGTTGGGTATATCTTCCCCTTTCTCCCTTGCTTTTTGCTTCCCTTCTTTCCTCAGCGACTTGTAAAGCCTCATCAGACAGCCACTTGGCTTTCTTGCATTTCTTTTTCTTTGGGATGGATTGAGTTGCTGCCTCCTGAACAATGTTACGGACCTCCGTCCATAGTTCCTCAGGCACTCTGTCTATCAGGTCTAATCCCTGAAATCTATTCCTCACCTCCACTGTATATTCATCAGGGATATGATTTAGGTCATACCTGAACGGTTTAGTGGTTTTCCCGACGTTCTTCAATTTAAGCCGAAATTTTGCAAGAAGCAGCTCATGATCTGAGCCACAGTCAGCTCCAGGTCTTGTTTTTACTGACTGTATGGAGCTTCTCCATCATTGGCTGCAAAGTACATAATCAATCTGATTTCGATATTGACCATCTGGTGATGTCCATGTGTAGAGTCGCCTCTTGTGCTGTTGGAAAAGAGTGTTTGCTATGATCAGCATGTTCTCTTGGCAAAACTCTATTAGCTTTTGTCCTGCTTCATTTTGTACACCAAGGCCATGCCTGCCTGTTATCCCGGTGATTTCTTGACTTCCTACTTTAGCATTCCAATCCCCTATGATGAAGAGGACATCTTTTTTTGGTGTTAGTTCTAGAAGGTGTTGTAGGTCTTCATAGAATCGATCAACCTCAGCTTCTTTGGCCTCAGTGGTTGGGGCATAGACTTGAATTACTGTGATGTTGAATGGTTTGCCTTGGATTCGTACTGAGATCATTCTATCATTTTTAAGATTGTACCCCAGTACTGCTTTTCCCACCCTTTTGTTGACTATGAGTGCTACTCCATTTCCTCTAAGGGATTCTTGCCCACAATAGTAGATATGATGGTCACCTGAATTAAATTCGCCCATGCCTGTCCATTTTAGTTCGCTGATTCCCAAGATGTCGTTGTTCAATCTTGCCATCTCATGTTTGACCACCTCCAGCTTACCTTGATTCATTGATCTTACATCCAGGTTCCTAAACAATATTGTTCTTTACAGCATCGGATTTTCTTGTCACCACCAGACACATCCACAGCTGAGTGTCCTTTTGGCTTTGGCCCAGCCGCTTCACTCTTTCTGGCGCTACTTGGAAATTCCCTCTGCTCTTCCCCAGTAGCATATTGGACACCTTCCGACCTGAGGGGCTCATCTTCCGGCATCATATCTTTTAGCCTTGTGATACGTTCCATGGGGTTTTCTTGGCAAGAATACTGGAGTGGGTTGCCATTTCCTTCTCCAGTGGACCACATTTTGTCAGAACTCTCTGCCATGACCTGTCCGTCTTGGGTGGCCCTGCACGGCATAGCTTATGGCTTCACTGAGTTACGCAAGCCCCTTCGCCACAACAAGGCAGTGATCCATGAAGGGGCAGAAGAAATGACTTTCTGTTAAACCAAACTGTAAGTCAGATGGTGCAAGTTTTTTTTTCTGGTTCCCCATGTAGCTGTGACACTCACAGCGCTCAAACATCACACTAAATCATAATTTAGCATGATGAGAATGATTAAGGACGCAATATCGGGATTCCCGTCTGCTTCTAGAGTTGGAGGCTGACTAGGGCCCTGTTTTCATGACAGTGAAAGGTGAAGGGAGGAGTGGCTCACCCGCATGTTTGTAGCCGCTTTTGGTCCTGGCAGGGCTCCACAAGGGTGCACATCCCACCATTCTAAGTGGCTTCACATCACTTACTTCCGGGTAGGGTGGGGGGTTGGAGTGAATGTCATCTGAGTGGCAGAGGCTGCTCAACCAATAAGAGAGGCTCCCCCCGCCCAGGCTCTGTAACAAACATGCGAAGTAGTTACTTCCCTTTGTGTGCATCTGTAAGACAAGCCTCCCAACAAGCCCCAAGCCTCATTGAACACAATGGGTGTTACTTCTGAGTAGACACACGTATGCTTGTGCTGGGAACGATGGGGGGGAGAACATAAGGTTGGGAAACCAGCTCCCTTTCTTACCAAACAGATACTGTGAAGGATCTCTATAACGAAGCTGTGAATTAGTTACTTCCTAAGGCAATAAAGCAAACAACGGAGAATTGGAGACTTGAGATCTCGCTTAACTGCACTTAGGGAATTGGGCTTTAAACTGTGCCGTTTCAGCTGAGGGGGATTTCTCTAAGTACTGATGTGGGCAGTCAGAGGGAAAGCCTCATTCGACACAATGGGAGTTACTTTTGAGGAGACGCTAATGGGTTTGTTGTGGGAAAGAGAGCAGTAAACACAAAGACAGAAACCAGCCCCCATTTTAACCCACAGGATCTCTATTCAGGGGAGAAGCCTCATTGACCACAATGGCAGTTACTTCTGAGGAGACATTAATGCGTTTGTGCAGCGGTGGGAAACACACAGGAAACACCCCTTGACCGGGGTCACGGTGAAAGCCACACCCCTGGGCAGGGCTAGCATACCCGAGGTCAATGCAGGGGTGGGGTTGGGGCACACAGCAACTATACTGGGGAGAAACCAATTTGAAGAAAAGAATTAGACTTTAAGCAGTCTCAGGAAATACAGTTTTTCCCTGATAAGCTCCGGGGTGGATGCTGGATGGTCACAATGTCATGTATTCCTATTGACCTCAACACACAGCCAGCTCGGAGTAAATTGCTTGCTGAAACAGGTCCTGGGATCCTATGCAGAGTGGGAGGAACATGGAGGCGATCTTCACCTTTGCACTCTTCCAGCTAGAGGGGTATTTTCACCTGTCTACCTGAGGCATTGGGGAGTGAGAGGGAATGAGGCTGGGGAGGCCTGGGGATATGGCATAAGCCCTCGCCTCCCCGCCCACCAGCATTCCCCCTTTCCCTTACCTCCAGGGTCACCTTTGTGACCTCGCAGAGGCAGCTGGCATGGTTCTCTCTGTACCAGCTGTGAGGAGAAGGGGGCAGGGATCCAGGGATCCAGAGTACCCTCTGGCCCCCAGACTCCGGGCATCTCTACGTTAAGGAAAAAACCCACACCCTTACCAGGCATCCTTCTTTTGGAGTCGTTCTGCATTCACTACAGCCTCCTTTAGACTGCGACCAACAGCGGCCACATGATTTGTAATTGAAAACTTCCCCTCTTGGCAATGCTCCATAAGGTTCAGTGAAACAGCACCATCTAGTGGCTGTATTATAGTGCAATGCCAACTTTGCACCTGAGGATAACCTGCGGTATCCCACAATAATTTTAAATAGTGCATTATCTCTGATCTTTTTAAAAGCGATATTACTGAGGGAAGGTACAGGAGACATCCTGGAGGTTGACGATGTCATGTAAAGGACCCGCAAACTTCTGTGAGTGGCCAGTCATGAGCGTGCAATAAATCACTTGTGTGGAGAAGCCTTCTGTCTATAGGGCATAGGATTGTTCTCTAAGTTTGCCTATTTCAAACAAACCATATTCAAATTGGTGTGTTTCAAATGGGCCATACTTAGCATTAACCCAAGTATGTTGGTTTGGACGACATGAGAAGTGTGCTTAAGCTAAAACAGAAGCAAAAGCTTTGGGCCTCCTCCTTGTGGTCACGCTGGAGGAGGGGAGAGGAGGGGAGGGGGGAACATGTGAGCCAGAGGCACACACTGAACTAGGGCTTAGCATTATGTTCGAACTGGGGCCATGATTCCCTTTTAACCACAGTGAAAAGATGGGAAGCCTAGCTAATCGGAATGTGAATTACCTCTAGCCTCAGTTAATGCCGGTGCTGACTTAACCCTTAGATTTGGTTGAGGCAAGAGAGGGAAGTTCAAGGAACTACATAATCATGGAGCAGGCTACCTATCTTTTAACTGTGGTTAAAGAGGAGCTAGCCTTTTATCTCTCCCCTAGCCCAACCCAAAGATCTTCATTTTTACTTCAGCCAAAGTTTTAAATTGTGACCCTACTCTGCTTTCTGGTCATTAGGAAGCTCCCTTATTGTGAGTCAGATCATTGGCCCATCTAGCCCAGTAATGTCAACACTGACTGGCAGTGACTCTCCAGGGTTTCAGGCAAGATCTCATACTCCTACCTGGAGATGCCGGGGATTGCACCTGGGACCTTCTGCATGCAAAGCATATTC
Source organism: Heloderma suspectum (assembly GCF_057233095.1). Taxonomy (NCBI): domain Eukaryota; kingdom Metazoa; phylum Chordata; class Lepidosauria; order Squamata; family Helodermatidae; genus Heloderma; species Heloderma suspectum. Next base: position 174,790,075 of record NC_139461.1, read on the forward strand.
TCTGTCGCTGAGCTGTGGCCCCTCCCATCATTGAAGTGCTGTGCGCCCAATTTTTGGAAGGCCTGTCTCTGAAAAATGCTTTAAGACTTGCTCTGTGTGTGAATCTGCACCTGTTTTACTTCAGTAAATGAAGTATAAAGGGCCTATGTATGACGTCTCAAGAGGAAAAGCAGAATTTTAGTGTGACTGTGCTGGGCACTGCATATGTTTGTCTGTACTTTGAATGTTGCTGTTCAAGCAATGTGGGGCATGAATGCCTCTAGAGTGCAAAATAACTTTTAAATGTACACGTAAAATGTCTTGTGTTTTTACCACAAACATTTATTTTTAGAAAGTGTTAGTTATGCTTTGGAGGAAAAACCTGCTCAGTCAACTGCCATGTTCAGGGTTATATTTCCATTGTTTTTAAGAAAATCTAAACTTTAAAGAAGATCTTTATGCTATATAGATAGCCACTTGTTGAAAGGTAAAGAGTTTATTCTAGGGTTCTAGCTAGTCCTGTCTTAAGAACACCACTATCCTCATTTAGCATGATCTCTGGTTTGTAGGGCTGCAAGTATTAATTGGTAGGTTAACTGATGGGCGGGGGCCAATTATATTCAATGAGGCTGCGATTTAAGGGTACTTTCCTTTATTATTGGAGGCTATTCTGGTGATGATGCTATTTTGGTCCTGGGATAGTACAGTAGTAGGGAATGAAAGAAAATATGAAAAACTAGCAAAATATCCTGCCCATCCTAATGGTATTTGTGTATGAAAGGATCCCCATGTAGATCTCTGTAGGGTGGGGCACCCAACACCATTTTGTTGGTGTGCTAACTTAATTATAATTTGAGGTTCTCTTGATTTTTCTTAAGTTTAGGAAGGTTATGGAAAACTGTTCCAAGTAAGCTTTTCCATTTCCAGATTTATGGTGGATTACTCTAGAAGAGATACTGAACACCTAAGAATCAAGCCTTCTCCTATTTGCAGAGCCCCATTCCAGGTTCTGTTTCTTAGTTATTCCAAGTTTCTCAAGGGAATATTGGGAGAGTGGAAAATAATGTTGGGAACTGGTTTTGTGAGTATGATGCTTATATAAATGCACACAAGGAAAAAGCCAACCCATTGTTATAATGGGTGGGGTGTACATGGAGAAAGACTCTGCACATTTCAAGGACTTCTGGTTGTTGCAGTATTCTCACATAAAATGGATCTGTTAGTGGGATCTTACAGGTTTTATCCTCATCAGAACTGGGTTCTCCAAGCATGGCATTTTCTTTCTCTCTCTAGGAGAGAATGGGAAGTATTTGTCCATATGGAAGGGAAATTAAATGTGGAAGATCTTAGTTCAGACCTGGTGCCCTCCAGATGTTTTGGACTACAACTCCCAGCATTTCTGATGATTAGGCATGCTGGCTGGGGCTGATGGGAGTTGAAGTCCCAAATATCTGGAGGGCATCAGGTTGGGGTAGGCTGTGGGTCTAGTCATTTAGAATGAAGGCCCTCTTTGTGTAGCTCCAGGCTGAGTTCTAAGCTAGCATGCCTAGCCCTAGTATGCATGTTTTAACAAATGTTTAGTTTGGCCCTCAGAGTGGGATGGAGTGTTGGGAACTAGCTTTTTAAATCCAATCCATGGTCTCTCTAGCAACGGGTGGTAGCTTTTTGTTCATTGCAAGTGTTTATTTTATGCTTCCTTTTGATATCTCAAGCACATATATTGAGGTTTTGGTAATATGTTAATTGAACTAAAAACTGATCCACTAAAATTCCTTATTCAGCAGACAGTTATTAGAGCCATTTTCCTACATTATTGTTTTGTGTCTAGAATGAATACAGGAAAATGATCAAAACAAAGTCGATCCGTATCTTCCCTGCTCGTTTTACAATGTTCTTCAGACAGTTCAAATTAGATATTAATGGCTACTACCAAAAAGTAACAGCCTTGTCTCCTCTTTTTCCCCCGGTAATTTCTAGGAAACCAAAATGACAGCTTTGTTTTGGGCAGGGAAAATCACCTGCTTCACTTCATTGGTTGCCATTTGAAGGGGAAGGGAAATGCACAACATGGGGACATTGTGTTCTAGTTTACTAGTCATTACCAGGGGAGATGGAAAGATGCGGAGCTGCTGCTTTCACCAGTACCCATGCAGTCTCCACAGAATCTATTTTCAGCCTTTGTTCTCCAGTCTAGAAAAATGACAACATTTGGAGATTCTAATTGCTCTGCTCAGAGTTGTCTAAATTGTTAAGCTTAGGTACAAGTCAGATAAAATATAATTGGACAGGTTTGTGTTTTCTCACCAATCAACCCCCTTTCCTCCCCATGTATTGTGTTGTCTTCCTTTATTTCTAAATCTGCCATGAATCTCTTGAGTGTATATCTGAAAATGAAAACCATAACGTTGTATAAAATGAGGATTTTTATAGGCAATTGTACAACACTACACAGTGTTGGGCCAGTTTCACTGAAGTTATCTCTGTGATGAACATCTTAAAAATCCAGCTACACTCTTAGTATCTCTCACCTATTAACATTTTGAGTAAATGATTTGTTCCAGGGTAGACATTTTTATTGAAGTTGTTATGGGCTTATCTGCATATGTAAGAACAAAAGCATATACGGAGGCTTGAGGCTGCATATTGGAATGTAGCAGTGCTCCGGGAACAGGGCTTCATTGTCACTTTAATGGCTTTGTTATATTTTAATTGGGTACTAAGCTTACTGTATCTTGTTCAGCTGGGGAGAAAAGGAAGATAGAGGCTCTAAAATAAATGCAGTAATGATAATAATAATAATAATAATAATAATAATAATAGTTGTTGTTGTTTATACGCTACCATGGCACGCTGCTATTCAAAAAGTAAAGAGGCAAGTCCCTGGTCTGAGAAGCATGCAGTCTGCAGTTCTGCACAGTGGAAGACAATAGAAGGAGGAAGTGAAGTTGGGAACAGGGATACCTGGGGAAGAGTTTTAGGATTCGTTTTAGAGTTATTTGCAGGTTGGAGTCGAACCCCCAAACAACCCCTGCCGCTTGGCTTCACACGACACAACACGTCACAGCAAGCCAGGCGCTTGTGGGTGCCATGCAAAAATGGCCCCTTCAGTCATCTGGCACAATGTGACAGCCCTCACGGGTAAATTAACCCATGGTGCGCTGTTGTGACATGCGAATAGGCCCAGTATGTGTTCAGTGGCAAGTAGTTAAGCTTAGTTTCAGTAGGAGGTGAAAACTAAGGGGTTAATTTAAAATCTTCACAGAAAATATTTTATGGTGGGATTTGAAGGAAGAGGGATAAATGGTGTTCTTGGCCGGAATTCCAGGCATAAAGGGCAGCAAGGGAGAAAGAGTGAATTTTGTTTGGGGCAGCAAGAAACTTTTAGCTAGGTAAAGCTGGTGGAGTTGCAGGAGTGAAGGTTATGGGCAAGAAAATATTGAGAAATGAGTGTGGAAAGATAAATGGGGAGTAAGGCAATGGAAGCCTATAAATCTATTTATTTTTAAAATTTCTATACCGCCCAATAGCTGAAGCTGAAATTAAGGACAAGTTGGTTATGCTGGATCTGGAAGCAGACAAGAAGCCAATGTAAGGATTGAAAAGGGGCTGTCTTGTGATTGGAATGTCAAGAGAGGTGAATAATTTTGGTGTAAGGGTTCTGGACAGAGGTGAGAGTCCTGAAGCGTGGCATTAGAAGACCAGAGGCAAGAAGGTTGCAGTAGTCAAGGTGGGAGTGAGTAGAAAGGAAAAACTTGGGCTGAATCTACACATAACAGTTGTACTGTTATCATACCATTTTCATAACTATTGGTGCCCATTGGTGTCATGTGTACCAATAGTTATGATAATGGTATGGTAACGGTATAAATGCTATGTGTAGATTCAGCCTTGTTGTACAAGGAGAGGTGACGTGACTTGGCAACAAGACTGAACCAAGGGGAATAAAGGAGAGGGAGGAATAAAAGATCATGCCAAGGTTGCTTTCCTGATCCGTGAGAGAAATCAGTGTAACTCTGGCAAGATCCTAAGGCCAGGCACTGAAAAGGCAAAAAAAAATGCTTCAACATAACTATCAGAAATGGATTAGGTGGCATTTTAACAGAGGCGTGGAGTGCTATATGGAAAAGATGTGTGAATGCCTAAGCAGTCTTGAAATTTGAATTTAGGAAGAGCTCTGTATTTTTGTACTGCCACTTTAAAAAGTTTTTCTAAACTCTTCCGTTTTCTAAACTGCCTCAGAAGTTAAAATACAGGGCTCTGTCACACTGAGCTTTTATCCTGTGATTGAGATTGCTCCTTCACAGAAGTTTGCGAGCTCGTCACATGACGCCCTGACCCTCCAGGGCATCTCCTGCACTAAATGCCCTTTTGTCCATTTTTAAATAGATTACAGGTAATGAGCTATCAGATTACCCTGTTGTGTTGTGTTCCGCTTCAGTTTCCTTCATGAAAAGAGTAAAAGCAGCAAGAAGAGGAGGGAGATCAATGAAAGATAATGCAAGACTCAGATATGGGGAGAAGGAGGGGGAAGGGGATGGGAGGAAAGGAAGCGGGTGAAAAAGGGAGTTGTTGTGATCCTGCATTGAAAAGGGAAGCAGAAAGCCCAGTTTTAAATGCAGGATTTTAGGCTGGTGTAGAGATGCCCACAGACTCTCCTGTCTTTGCTGTCAGCTTTCCCTTCTCCAGCGGTGTCCATTAAAAACCACCAGAGGCTTCTTCCTGCTTTCAGCTGGGCAGTCGGCCATTATCAGAGGTGAAGGACCTGGAGCAGAGTCAGGGGTGTCACCCTTACATTATCTTAGCACCTTGGGTTCGTTGAAGAGAACCCAGAATAGCCTGGCATGTGGCAGTTCTCACTTGATCATCTTGGATCAGGCAAATAAATTATTCTGTTGTTGTTGAAGAGTCGGACACGACTGAACAACGTGACCCCATGGACCATAGCACGCCAGGCCTTCCTGTCCTGCGCTCTCTCCCGGAGCATGCTCAAGTCCATATTCATTGCATCAGTGATGCCATCTAGCCATCTCATCCTCTGCTGTCCCCTTCTCCTTTTGCATTCAGTCTTTCCCAGCATCAGGGTCTTTTCGAGAGAGTTTTCTCTTCACATTAGGTGGCCAAAATATTTGAGCTTCAGCTTCAGGATCTGTCCTTCCAATGAGCAGTCAGGGTTGATTTCCTTTAGGATTGACTGATTTGACCTCCTTGCAGTCCAGGGGACTCGTAAGAGTCCTCCAGCACCACAGTTCGAAAGCATCAATTCTTCGGCACTCAGCCTTCCTTATAGTCCATCTCTCACAGCCATACGTTACTACTGGGAAAACCATAGCTTTGATTAGATGGACCTTTGTGGGTAAGGTGATGTCTCTGCTTCTTACTACGCTGTCTAGGTTTGCCATAGCTTTCCTCCCAAGGAGCAAGCGTCTTTTAATTTCATGGCTACAGTCACCGTCTGCGGTGATCTTGGAGCCCAAGAAAATAAAATCTGTCACTGCTTCCATTTCTTCCCCTTCTATATGCCAGGAAGTGATGGGGCCAGATGCCATGATCTTAGTTTTTTTAATGTTGAGTTTCAAACCAGCTTTTGCACTCTCCACTTTCACCCTCAACAAGAGGCTCTTGAGATCCTCTTCGCTTTCTGCCATTAGGGTGGTATCATATGCATATCTGAGGTTGTTGATAATTCTCCCGGCAATCTTAATTCCGACCTGTGATTCATCCAACCTGGCGTTTCTCATGATGTACTCTTCGTATAAGTTAAATAAGCAGGGCGACAATATGCAGCCTTGTCGTACTCCTTTCCCAATTTTGAACCAATCGGTTGTTCCATGTCTGGTTCTTACTGTTGCTTCTTGATCCTTGTACAGGTTTCTCAGGAGACAGGTAAGGTGGTCTGGTACCCCCATGTCTTTCAGAATTTGCCACAGTTTGTTGTGATCCACACAATCAAAGGCTTTAGCGTAGTCAATGAAGCAGAAATAGACGTTTTTCTGGAATTCTCTTGCTTTCTCCATGATCCAGCTCAAGTTGGCAATTTGACCTCTAGTTCCTCTGCCTCTTCTAAACCCAGCTTTGTACTTCCGGTAGTTCTCGGTTCGCATACTGCTGAAGCCTAGCTTGTAGGATTTTGAGCATAACCTTGCTGACATGTGAAATGAGCGCAATTGTACGGTAGTTTGAACACTCTTTGGCATTGCCCTTCTTTGGAATTGGAAAGACCTTTTCCAGTCTTGTGGCCACTGTTGAGGGTTCCAAATGTGTTGGCATATTGAGTGCAGCACTTTAACATCATCATCTTTTAGGATTTTAAATAGCTCAGCTCGAATACTGCCATCTCTGCTAGCTTTGTTGTTAGTAATGCTTCCTAAGGCCCACTTGACTTCACTCTCGAGGATGTCCGGCTCAAGTTCAGTGACCGCACTATCATGGCTATGAGGGACATTATGATCTTTCCTGTATAGTTCTTCTGTGTATTCTTTCCACCTCTTCTTAATCTCATCTGCTTCTGTTAGGTCCCTGCCTTCTTTGTTCTTTATCATGCCCGTCTTTGCACAAAACATTCCCTTGAGATCTCCGATTTTCTTGAAGAGATCTCTAGTCTTTCCCATTCTGTTGTTTTCTTCGATTTCTTTGCATTGTTCATTTAAAAAGGCTTTCTTGTCTCTCCTTGCTATTCTCTGGAACTCTGCATTCAGTTGGATATATCTTCCCCTTTCTCCCTTGCTTTTTGCTTCCCTTCTTTCGTCAGCGACTTGTAAAGCCTCATCAGACAGCCACTTGGCTTTCTTGCATTTCTTTTTCTTTGGGATGGATTGAGTTGCTGCCTCCTGAACAATGTTACGGACCTCCGTCCATAGTTCCTCAGGCACTCTGTCTATCAGGTCTAATCCCTGAAATCTATTCCTCACCTCCACTGTATATTCATCAGGGATATGATTTAGGTCATACCTGAATGGTTTAGTGGTTTTCCCTACGTTCTTCAATTTAAGCCAAAATTTTGCAAGAAGCAGCTCATGTCAGCTCCAGGTCTTGTTTTTACTGACTGTATGGAGCTTCTCCATCATTGGCTGCAAAGGACATAATCAGTCTGATTTCGATATTGACCATCTGGTGATGTCCATGTGTAGAGTCGCCTCTTGTGCTGTTGGAAAAGAGTGTTTGCTATGATCAGCGTGATTCTCTTGGCAAAACTCTATGAGCCTTTGTCCTGCTTCATTTTGTACACCAAGGCCATGCTTGCCTGTTATCCTGGTGATTTCTTGACTTCCTACTTTAGCATTCCAATCCCCTATGATAAAGAGGATATCTTTTTTTGGTGTTAGTTCTAGAAGGTGTTGTAGGTCTTCATAGAACCGATCAACCTCAGCTTCTTCGGCCTCCGTGGTTGGGGCATAGACTTGAATTACTGTGATGTTGAATGGTTTGCCTTGGATTCGTACTGAGATCATTCTATCGTTTTTAAGATTGTACCCCAGTACTGCTTTTCCCACCCTTTTATTGACTATGAGTGCTACTCCATTTCTTCTAAGGGATTCTTGCCCACAGTAGTAGATATGATGGTCACCTGAATTAAATTCGCCCATGCTTGTCCATTTTAGTTCGCTGATTCCCAAGATGTCGATGTTCAATCTTGCCATCTCATGTTTGACCACCTCCAGCTTACCTTGATTCATTGATCTTACATCCAGGTTCCTAAACAATATTGTTCTTTACAGCACTGGATTTTCTTTTCATCACCAGACACATCCACAGCTGAGTGTCCTTTCGGCTTTGGCCCAGCCGCTTCACTCTTTCTGGCGCTACTTGGAAATACCCTCTGCTCTTCCCCAGTAGTATATTGGACACCTTCCGACCTGAGGGGCTCATCTTCCAGCATCATATCTTTTAGCCTTGTGATACGTTCCATGGGGTTTTCTTGGCAAGAATACTGGAGTGGGTTGCCATTTCCTTCTCCAGTGGACCACATTTTGTCAGAACTCTCTGCCATGACCTGTCCGTCTTGGGTGGCCCTGCACGGCATAGCTTATGGCTTCACTGAGTTACTCAAGGCCCTTCGCGACAACAAGGCAGTGATCCATGAGTTATTCTGTAGCTAGTATCAAAAACTATCCCATCATTATTAAAAGTTGGTATTATTTGTTTTTATTTTTCTAGCCTGAGGGGAAATGGCTTACCAGTATGAAAGGTTAAACAGCCTTCAATATTTTTACCAGCCCCAAGAAAAAGTTGGAAGTCCCAGAAGATGTGCAAACATTTTAAAGAAGCATTATGTATTGTATTGTATTGTATAATGTTTATACTCCACCTTTCCTCCAAGGAGCTCAAGGGAGTTTACATGATTTTCCTCTCCATTTTATCCTCAAAACAGCCTTGTGAGGCTGAGAGAGACTGATTGGCTCAAGGTCACCCAGTGAACTTCATGGTTGAGTGGGGATTTGAACCTGCCTGTCCCTGATCCTAGCGCAGCACTCTAACCACTACACCACAGTTTTGACAAATTGGTGGCTTTTCTCCAGTCTTGTAAATGACTGCTTGCGTAGGGTGAGTAAGACCTTCTAGGCAAGAGGGCTTCTGCGCATTTGAAGAGTGTCTTTTCTTTTTCTCTCGCCTTTTCGTTCTTCTTGGCTGTCAGTATAACATAGGTAGGCAGTGAAAAAGCAACCTTTATGCACTCAAAATGTCTGTGGATGTACTATACAGTTTTTCTAAAAATGCATGCGTATTATATTAAAATTTATATTATTTTAATGTGTTTTTCAGATTTGAAAATCCCACATGGGAGTGGGATTACTTGGTTTTCAGTGCTAGCCTGGTCATCTCCTCTGATTAGGAAGCACCTAATGCTGTAGCATTGCTGAAGCTAAGTGGACATCAGTCCTTTGTGTGGGAGCAGGATAGAAATGTAACAACCCAAACATTAAAAAAGAAACCTAGCTTCTACAGTCTCTACTGAAAAGGCAAGCCCCGTGTTGAGGACTCTGCTTTAGCGCTGGGAGTGGGATTACTTGGCTTCCAGGGTCATTCCACCATTGTTAAGCCAGCAGTGCAAAGTAATTCCACAACAGTTATTAGGTCACAGTTTATTTTTTACCTGCCCACACATACCAATGTAAGTTATTTGTGATGCATAGACAGATTTTTTTTTAAATACTAGCTCTCTTCCAGTTTCCAAATACTTCCCTGTTTGGTTACCAGAAGACAATTCTTCCTTGCCACAGGTGACCAGGGATATACATGGCTGTTTACAATCCTGTACATATGTTTGTTTTAATTTGCGAGGCTAACCTGAAATACTGAGTTACTGAATTCCTCAGATAATTTCTGACCACAGAAACCCTTCATGCTTTATCAGAAAATCCTAATGACAGGTGGTATTATTATATTAAACATAATGTGTACTCCCACTCCAAGTGGTTTTCCTTTCAGTCATGTAACAGATCTGTAGTGCAGTAGTCAAGAATGTTTTATGCATTATGTTATCCTGAGGTAATTCATTCACATTTTCCCCAATTAAGGAATGTTATGCCCATCATGGAGGCTGTGTTATGATCAGAATTTCTTAGCCACTCAGAACTCATTTTGTTGCTCAGTTTCTAAGCAGATTTGTCTACTTTATTTCAATTTCCTTGTCTTTTTAAAACGGGGGAAAAATCTGTAGACTAAACAAGACCAAGATGTTAAGATGTTATATATTAATTTTGTAATTTTAGGTAACACAGCCCTTCCACTGCAATCATTTTTGTAAATATTAAGGCACTGTTGTTTAGTCTAATCTTCTAGGAATATCTTAGGATCCACAGAGACTGTAGGAATAAAGCATCTACTCATATGGTCATAGCCTGGTTTGAATTCCATGTTGTCTTTCTCTGTCTCCTAAAGCTGCATACCAAAATTTTTGAAGGACTGAGAACTGGAAGAACACTATATCCCAGCTGGAGCAACTTCAGTGTTGGTTGATTCTGGAGCTTTCTTATTGTTAATGTTTTCTTTTCATGGGACGTAATTAAATTACACCAGGGACTCGTGAGGTTCTACTTTTCTCGGTGATAATCGAGGCACTATCTTTGGAAAAGCAAAATGATCTTTGTTACATCGCTTGGGAATTGGTGGTCTTATCCGAGAGGTACAAGTGACATTAGCTTGCAGGTACCACAAAATGAAGACAAATGATTAGTAGAGGGGTATGATGAGCTGATGTTTAATGGCTTCTTTTAGGGCCTTCCAAAAGGTCAACAACCAGCTAAGTTAAGAAGCTAAAGGTTTGGGGATTCAGCAGCTTTGTCATCCCGAGTACTAACAGTAAAGAAGCAAAATTAGATCAACAAGAAAGGAAGTTTATTTTTTGTTAAAGCATTTAAACCAAGGTTGGGCAGCTTGTGGCCCTCCAGATGGTATGGCCTACATCTCCCATAATCCTTCACCATTGGCTATGCTGTCTAGAACTCATGAGAGTTGTAGGCCAAAACATCTGGAGGGCCATACGTTACCCATCCCTGATTTAAACCTAACGACATAATGGGGCTTACTTCCATGTAAGCTTGTTTAGGATTGCAGGTGTATAGCTGCTTAAAGAAGGAGGAGGTAGTTTGAATCCTGGGAGTCATCCAGAAATATTGTTGACAAGAAGATGGGAGATTAGGTTTTTGACAGCTGAATTGAAGGACTTGATCCTAAGGTTTAAATAGGAGATTCTGTTTAAACTAGATGTGTTTTTCAAAGTAGATTTCATGGTGGTTCAGAATTTGGAAGAGGAAAATCAGTTCATGGAGATTCTGAAGAAACCTGATCCCCGGACTCTGTTGTGACATCTAGAAAAAAGAAAAGTCGATTAGGGACAGTATCCAACGCAACACTACCGCTAATGTAATTTACATTGTACCAGTGTACACAACTTCTAGCACAGGGGTGGTCAACTTGTGGCCCTCCAGATTTTTGGCCTATAACTCCCATGATCCCTCATCATTGGCTGTGCTGGCTAGGGCTTATGGGAATTGTAGGCCAGAACCTCTGGAGGGCCTCATGTTGCCCATCCCTACGTCTAGCACAATGTCAGTAGCAGTTGCTGGTGCAGCAGGTTTCCCCAGAAAACCCATTGCACCAGCAAGCACTATTAGCATTGTGCTTGTTTACACAAGTATAATAAATGTTAGCAGTAGTGTTGCACTGGATACTGCCCTGGATGTTTACACAATTTACTTTATCTTGTTTAGCACCAATGAACACAGGTGTAAGTTTCTAAAGCCTTTAACAACTTTCTGTCTGGCTGAAAGTTTGAGAGGTAGAGTTCTCTCAGTTTGGATAAAATAGACTCCCTGAGGGAGAATTTCGAGCAGCATAATTGAATGGAACACAAATCATTGTTTCCATTCTGCGGATTGCTTTTAAAATGTTTGCTTTTAAAATGTTTACATTAACAAATGCAACACATGAACACCAGATGTTTGACAAAGGGGATGTTGGCATTTTAATAAAATCCTTTATAAGCTAGGAGATAATTGGCTTTTAAGACTATCCCTTGTTGGCTTTGAACATACTCTTAAGCCTACACACTTACGTGGAAGTGAGTTTCATCAGATGCAGTGAGACATTTCTAAGCTAGCAAATGAATGAATTATAGGAGTGTATGGTAACTAGCCACACCTTCTTGAACATTAAGAGACAGCAAAGGACTACAAAACCCAGAAGCCTCCTTTGAATGGAATGTTGTCCATTGTCCTATGTTATTACTGAGATAATGTATAGGAAGTGTTTTGCACCCTCTAAAACACTATATTAAGTGCTAAATATTATCATTAGCCTGAATAGGAGACATGAATGGGAACACTTCCTGGAGAAGTTGTCATTTTCAGGACAGAATCTTACTTTAATGTTGTCGTATAATAGGTGAATTCATTTTAATCATGAATTTTTACTCTTGAGACCCTCTTCCATACCCAGAGGATATGTAGAAATGTAGTTTCTCCATTAACTTTTATCGGAGAGATCTAGTTTCCCCCCTTGTTCTTCACAAATGCTCTAGTCTTTACCCCCCAAAGTTGCTCTTACTATCTGTGATGGTTTGGAATGTTCTCACTATCTCTGTTCCCTCTCTAAGCAGTGAACTATTCCTGGGCTTTTGTACAAGAAACAAAAGGTCATGTGAAACAATGGCAGGCACATTTTTACTTTCAGAATAAGCCGTTTATATGTTTTCTAGTGGGAGTAACATCATTAAGTTACTTTTTCTCCATAAAATTAAGGCTTTGTTTTTCTATGCTATGATTTTTAAAAAAAAACCAGGATGAATTTTTCTCAAAATGGACAGGAAAGCTTAAATAGACATCCTTAGATTCAGAAAGAGATGTGTGTGTTGTTTTGTTTATGATATTGTACGTGGTGGAAAATAGAGGTTATCCTTTGATCAGTTGAACTGAGGTATTGGGGCTACTATTTATAGTTCTTGCACAGCACTTTTTCCCCCCTTCAATTTTTCTGGTTGCACGGTGTTGTTAGAAAAACATTCTGAAGAGCTAATAAATGGGTTATATTTCTGATTTTTATCCAGCTTTTTCTGTTTTCCCATAACCTTTGGCATTTCAAGACAAATCTGTTTCATTACTGGGTAGTAATGAGACTGACATTTTGCTGTAGGCGCTCATAACACATGAGAACAACACACCAGAAGTGCTGAAATGATAACCAAGCCAGCAAAACTTTTTTTTGTTCACATAACTTCCCTCATCTTCCCTTCACTGTTGGGAATGCTGGCTGATCAGCAAGCAGCTTGTCATAGTAATATATATATTGGGCATAGAGCAGGGGTGGGCAACTTGTGGCCCTCAGGATGTTTTGGCTCACACCTCCAACCAGCCCTCACTATTAGCTATGCTGGGAACTGGGATGATGGGAACTGTAGGCCAAAACATCTGGAGGGCCACAAGTTGCCTACCTGTGGCATAGAGCTTTGAGGATACCTGATTGGTAGACATCTGTAGGCACCTCAGTTTAGACAGAAGCCTTTGATCAGGCTTGTAAATAACCAGTTGCCTGATAGAGAAACTCTTGTAAAACTGGAATGGAGCTAGTTGGTCTTTTATTCTGCTGATTGAATGAATAACATTGGTATGTTTAGGGAGGCAGACTAGTAAAAAGAGTGATTGGGGGGCTAGTAATTTTTGTGGACTTCTTTGCTAGGCTGTTGTAGATATTATTTTAGGTGCTCTTTAGTACCTTTATAAGCTGTCCCTAAAAATCACTCTCAAGTCTTGATATGTCTGGGTCTGTACATCAGGAATGAAAATGGAGCATGTTGCATGGTTTATTTCCTTCCTCTTTGTCATGATGTGTGTGTGTGCACGCGTGTGCGTGTGTGTTTATGATGCTCCCCTCATACAATAATGCTTTCTCAGGTGGATCAAATCTTGCTGTACCTCAACTTTCATGAACTTGAATCCTTCTAGATGTTTTGGCCTACAACTCCCACCATCCCTGACAGGTGGCTATGCTGTCTGGGTCTGATGGGAGTTGTAGTCCAAAATATCTGGAGATATCTCGTTGGGGAAGGCTGCTGTAGCCTGTGGTTAAGTTAAGCCTGTGGTTGAGTCTTAAGACCTTTGTCAGGTTACAGAAGGACCATCTTCCTGTTGTAGTAAAGAACGCAGGAGCCCTGAGAAGTCTTTTACCTCTTTGATCTCCACTGGGACCCTGATTATACGTTATGTTTGTCATACCTGTGGGAATTTTCAGACCTTCCACCATGTGGTGAATGTGTAATACAGGGGTAGGCAACCTGGTTCCTCCAGATTTTTGGACTACATCTCCCATGGCACATTTATTCATTCATTTCATTTTATTTCATTTCATTTCTATAATGCCCACTAGCCGAAGCTCTCTGGGCGGTTCACAAAAATTAAAAACAAGGAGCACATAATAAAACAATATAAAATATATAAAACATTAAAACCACAGTATAACAATACAAGCAGAATAAAACCAGAATAAAACCTAGCAGCAGGGCAGTAATTTAAAATACAGATTTCAAACAGCAAAGCTAAAAGTCTAGAAAGCTAAAATGCTAAAATGCCTGGGAAAATAAAAAGGTCTTCACCTGGCGCCGGAAAGAATACAATGTAGGTTCCAGGTGAACCTCACTAGGGAACCTCATTCCACAGCCGGGGTGCTACAGCAGCAAAGGCCCTCCTCCTAGTAGCCACCCACCTCGCTTCCTTTGGCAGGGGCTCACGGAGAAGGCCGCTGAGGATGATCTTAAGGTCCGGGCAGGCACATATGGGAGGAGGCGATCCTTCAGATAACCTGGCCCCAAGCTGTTAAGGGCTTTGAATGTTAATACCAGCAGTTTGAATCGGGCCTGGAAATGGACTGGCAGCCAGTGCAGCTGGAAAAGTACTGGCATAATATGAGCTCGTTGGCCAGTCCCTGTTAACAATCTTGCTGCCCTATTTTGGACCAGCTGAAGTTTCCGGACTGTTTTCAAAGACAGCCCCACGTATAACGCATTGCAGTAATCCAGATGAGAAGTTATCAGGGCATGGATAACTATAGCTAGGCTATCTCTGTCCAGATAAGGGCGTAGTTGGTATACCAGCCTAAGCTGATAAAAAGTGCTATGAGACACTGATTTCACCTGTGCCTCAAGTGACAGTTCTGGATCCAAGAGCACCCTCAAACTATGAATGTGATCCTTTAGGGGGAGTGCAACACCCTCCAGAACAGGTTGAATATCACCTAGCCGGGCACACGAACCACCCACTAACAGGACCTCTGTCTTGTCTGGATTGAGTTTCAGTTTATTGGCCCTCATCTAGTCCATTACCATGCCCAGGCCCTGATTCAGAACAGCCACTGCCTCACCTGGGTTTGATGAAAAAGAGAGATAGAGCTGGGTATCATCTGCATATTGATGGCACATCAGCCCACACCTCCGGATAACCTCCCCCAGCAGTTTCATGTAGATGTTAAACAGCATGGGGGATAAAATAGAGCCCTGTGGAACCCCATGGCATAATTGCCATGGCACAGAGCAGTAATACCCCAGCACCACCTTCTGGAGTCGGCCGTCCAAGTAGGAGCGGAACCACTGCAGTGCAGTGCTTCCAACTCCCAACCCAGGCAACTTATCCAGAAGGATACCATGGTCGATGGTGTCAAAAGCCGCTGAGAGGTCCAGGAGAATCAATAGGGTCGCAATCCCCCGTCCGTCTCCCAGCAGAGGTCATCCCACAGGGCAACCAAGGCAGTTTCCATTCCAAAACCAGGCCTGGAGCCCGATTGAAATGGATCTAGATAATTCGTTTCATTCAAGAGTGCCTGGAGCTGTCCTACAACCACCCGTTCAAGCACCTTGCCCAAGAAGGGAATGTTGACCACTGGCCTATAATTGTTAATATCCTCCGGGTCCAGGTTAGGCTTTTTTAGGAGTGGTCTGATTACCGCCTCTTTTAAAGCGGCCGGCACCACTCTCTCTCTCAAGGAGGAATTTACAGCCTCCTGGACCCAGCTGGACATCCCCTCCTTATTTGATTTAATAAGCCATGAAGGCTTATGAAGGGCAAGGTTCAAGCACACAAGTGGTCAATTGGACTTGGCCAAGCACCTTGTCCGCATCGTCAGGCCCAATAACTGAAACTCATCCAATAAAACTGGACCAGACGGTGCTCTGAACGCCTCTACCAATGGAACTGCATTAATTGTGGTGTCCAATTCATGGCGAATCTGAGCGACTTTATCTTCAAAGCGCTGTGCAAACTCATCACAGTGTGTAACCGAGGGTTCCACAGTCTCTTTCCCTGGCCCAGAATGTAACAAGCTGCGAACTACTCGGAAAAGCTCTGCTGGATGACACTGAGAAGACGCAATGCTGGTGGAAAGGAACTGTCTCTTTGCCACCCTCACCGCCACAGAGTAGGCTCGATAGTGAGCTCTTATCTGTGTTCGGTCAGACTCAGCATGAGTTTTCCTCCACCTGCATTCTAGCCGTTTCCCCTCTTGCTTCATTGCCCTCAGCTCAGGTGTATACCAAGGAGCTGGCCGGGCTCTGCTCAGAGGGAGAGGACGCTTGGGCATGATCGTGTCAACCGCCCGAGTCATCTCTGCATTCCACAGAGTGACCTGGGCTTCGACAGGAGCACCAGCCATACCAGTAGGAAAACCCCCCAGAGCCCTCTGGAATCCATCAGAATCCATTAGCCTCCGGGGGCAGACCATTTTAATAGGTCCCCCACCCTTGCAGAGGGGGAAGGCTGCCAGGAGTTTAAACCTCAACAGGAAGTGATCTGACCATGATGAAGGGACAGATGTGAATTCCTCCCATTTCAGATCACCATCCTCCTGCCCAGTCAAGAAAACCAGATCAAGTGTGTGTTCTTTTATATGTGTTGGGCTGATGACATGTTGGGACAGCCCCATGGTTGTCATGGCAGCCATGAAGTTCTGAGCTGCCCCAGATACAGTGGCCTTGGCATGGAAGT
Source organism: Heloderma suspectum (assembly GCF_057233095.1). Classification (NCBI taxonomy): domain Eukaryota; kingdom Metazoa; phylum Chordata; class Lepidosauria; order Squamata; family Helodermatidae; genus Heloderma; species Heloderma suspectum. The sequence goes on from NC_139461.1 coordinate 174,806,520, forward strand.
TGAGATTCCCCAGGACCATCATCCTAGAGGTCCTCAACACCAAATCTGAGACCACCTCCGTCAGCTCAGGCAGGGAGTCTGATGGGCAGTGGGGTGGGCGGTACACCAACAGAATCCCTAATCTGTCCCGGGTACCCAACACAAGGTACAAGCATTCAAGATCTTCACTTGAATGGGCAGGAAGCCTGGAGAGAGGGATCGAATTCCTATAGACCATGGCAACCCCCCCTCCCTAACCCTCGAGTAAGTATTGGTGCTGCACTGAGTACCCAGGAGGGCACAGCTGGGAGAGAGTAACCGCTCCAGTTCCCCCACCCAGGTCTCAATAATACATACCAGGTCAGCCCCCTCATCCTCAATCAAATCATGGATGAGGGAGATTTTATTTTGAACCGACCTGGCATTCAGCAGCAGCAGCACCAGACCCAAGGGCAAACTGGTAAGGTCGCCATCAGGTTCGGGGAAGAGCCAGAAGAGGGGATAGCCATAAGGTGTCTAGCCCCTCTTCTCCTCAGCTGGTCTGTTAATCCCCCAACACCATACCTCCCTCTACCCGTGACCACAGTTATGGTGGCGCCTCCCCGACCCCCTGAGTTGTTCAATGGACTTCCCAGGCACATATTAAAATATGAAAATTGGCCATGCTGGCTGAGGTTACAGGATTTGTAGTCTAAACATCTGGAGGAAACCAGATTGCTTACTCTTGGTGGTGTGATAATACCCCAGGATTAAGACTGAGATACCTGAGGGCTTAATATTGCCCTGACCAAGGATTTGCTGTTCAATGGGATGGTGTGTTAAGGTTTTACATACATGAAAAGGTAAGAAAGGGAGTGACAGAACTGTGAACATTTTCCCCTCTTCTCTTACTGGTGTCCCTGGGCTAGTGTTTATCCCTCTAGCGTTTCTTGCAGGGGGTGAGGGGCAGTGAGAACTTAAAGTATTAGTCAATGGAACAAAGCAACCTCTTGATGCCAAAAGGCAACCTTTAAAAGACCAAATTTCAACCCCCCATCTAAGACAGACTGACATCATATTTCTTTGCATCTGTTCAATGTTGGGAATTGCAATTCTGTTTTTTAAAAAAGGAGGATGCTAGTCCATAGCATACAGTTCCGTCAATGGAGATTGGGAAGGGCTGAGTCAAGAATCCTCAGGAGTTCTCCTAAGCTCTAAGCAGCTGGAAATGGATCTCAGAATAAATAATAGACTCTTATAAATTGACTCTGCATTTCTCTAGCTACAAAATACTGCCCTCATTTTGCAACAGCCAATGTTGCGTGCAAATAATAACCCCCTTTTTCACTGAGCATTATTGTTGTTTTGTTTCTGTCCATGTCTGTCAAACCTCATTGGGATCAAGTACTGATTTGCCTTCCCCTCTGCTGCTATACAGTGGAAGAGAGACCTTATATTTCCACTTACCTTGCCATTGTTAGTGACTTTCATAACAAATTAATCTAGCCCTTCTTAAGATTCAACCTAGACGGCCCAGAATACAGAGGTTTTTCAGGTAGCATAAGGTTCAAGGTGCTCGCACATGTTCCTCTGGGGTCAGAATTTGAACCCCATGGCACCTGACAACTTGTGACCTTGGTGGAGTCAGGGACAGATGAACTTAAAATTAGGTTTTGGAATTCACTACTACAAGGTGTAGTGATGGCCACTATCTTTATTGACTCAAAATCTATTGAGTAAATTCATAGAGAGGATGGGTCTATCAATGGGCATTGGCATGATACCTAAAGGGAACCTCCAAGTACAGAAAAACTATAACTCTGAATATTCCATAGTATGGAAAAAAAAATTAGAGATGACCAGCACCTTCCTACCCTTCTTGTGAGCCCCCAGAGGCAGCTGCCAACTGTTAGAAATAGAACACTGGACTAGAGGGACCCTGATCTTGACATTACAAGACATGCAGCTCTATTTCTCCTTTTCCTCTCCTTCAGGTGAGGCTGTGGATGTGCTAAATCGGTGCCTGGCTGCGACAATGTACTGGATGAGGGCTAATAAATTGAAACTCAATCCAGACAAGACTGAGATGCTGTTGGTGGGTGGTTCTTCTGACCGGAGGGAGGGTGCTCAACCTGTTCTGGATGGGGTTGCACTCCCCCTGAAGGACCTAATTTGTAGCTTAGGGGTTCTCCTTGAGCCATCTTTGTCACTTGAGGCTCAGGTGGCCTCAGTGGCACAGAGTGCCTTCTACCGACTTCGGCTGGTGGCCCAGCTATGCCCCTATCTGGACAGGGATAACCTGGCTTCAGTTGTCTATGCTCTGGTAATCCAAGTTAGGTTACTGCAGTGCACTCTGTGTGGGGCTGCCTTTGAAGACGGTTCAGAAACTGCAGCTTGTGCAAAATGCGGAAACCAGATTGATAACAGGGACCAGAAGGTCCGAACATATAAGACCGACTCTGGCCTGCTCACACTGGCTGCCTGTATGTTTCCGAGCCTGATTCAAGGTGCTGGTTTTAGCCTATAAAGTCTTAAACAGCTTGGGACCACAATACCTGACGGAGCACCTCTCCCGACATGAACCTATCCTTATACTATGCTCAGCATCTAAGGCCCTCCTCCGGCTGCCTGCACCAAGGGAAGCTTGGAAGACGGCGACAAGAGGGCCTTTTCGGTGGTGGCCCCCAAATTATGGAATGATCTCCATGATGAGGCCAGCCTGGCGCCAACATTGTTATCTTTTCGGCTCCAGGTTAAGACGTTTCTCTTCTCCCAGGCATTCGGCAGTATACGATAAGTGTTTTATCAATCCTGGAATGTCTTGTGGTTATGGTTTTTTGTTTTTGAGAATGCTTGTTTGAAGCTGTTTTAGATATATGTTTCTTTTGTGTATATTGTTTGTACACGTGTTTTTTATGTAAATGGTTTTTAATCTCTGTATATTGTATTTTTAATGTTTTTAATCTTTGTAAACCGCCCAGAGAGCTCTGGCTATTGGGTGGTATAGAAGTGTAATAATAATAATAATAATAATAATAATAATAATAATAAAAAATTCCTGTCTCATGTTCCCATGCAATACTCATGTGGGTGGTGTTGTAAATGCTGAAAGTGTGTTGTGGAAATGATGGGAAACGTTCAGAGGAAATGTTCAGGTGTTATGCGCGGTATAACTGCTCTGAGTGCCCCCTTCCACACTGAAATTCAAAGGTTGGCTACTTGTGCGTGGGCCTTTTCTGCAGTGGCCTCCAAAATTGTGGAATGCCCTCCTTAGAGAGGTCTGCCTGACACCTGCTTTATCAACATATTGGCATCAGCCAAAGACCTTTTTATTCTGCCAGACCTTTGGAAAGTATTTTAACTGCTGCTTTCTCTATTTTTTTTAATATGTGTAATGCTGCATTTGAAAACCATCTTCTCTGTTTTTTAGCTGCTCAGTCATTTAACTCTTTTAAATGCTGTATTTTTATTGCTGCTTTTAAAACAATACTTTTTAATGTCTTTTCTTGGTTCTGCTTTTATTTTGTATGCCACCTTGAGAATGTTGGCTGTAGGGTGACTCGTACACTGAATTAATAATAATAATAACAACAACAACAACAACAATAACAATCTTAACTTTGGTCATAGGTTGTGGGAAGGCTTCATGGCAGACTAGTGGAGGAGATCTGCCTCCCAGCATGTAATGCTAAAGCTCCTTCTGTTTAATGTTTGAATAAGCCAGTATGAGCTTATGTTTTGCTAAAATTATTATTGAAGGTGAGTGGTGTGTTTTTTAAAGCACCCCCCCCCTCCAATTTTCCAGATTAACCAAATTTTTGATGCTATGGGGCTGGTAAGATTGAATTGATTTTCACTGAGTGCTTCTCACACTTTAGTTATTTTAAAGCACTTCCCAGTAATCAGGTGGCTACTAATACCTGCTCTGTTGGCCGACACACTCCATAATTATTGACTTGCAATAGAATTGTAACAGCTGGAGATAGGAAGGACCAGTTTACATCATGCTGAACTCCAGCAACCTGATGCTAGAGCCAGTGTGTTATCATGCGTAACATGTGCATGGCCCATCCTAAACTGGGCAACTTGCCAGGGTCCTATGCCTGGGGCTGACGAAGTAGAAGTCGGAGAAGGTGGCATGTCATGGGCAACATCAATAGAGAATGTGTAACTTGCTTCCAGAAAAATAGCTATATATTTGTGTTCAAAGTAAGCTTCCGATAGTATACTAGGGCACATATGATAGTTGTAGAGCAGGGGTGCAGAATCTCAGGTTCGGGAGCCAAATCTGGCCCTCCTGGGATCCCAGTCTGTCCTTCTAGGGTTCCCCAGATGACCATGCCCCCTTCTTGTGGCCCCACCCCTTCCCCCAACCACCGATTATTTAGTGGTTTCCTGGCTTTTGTGCAGTCCCCCCCCCCCCAGCTAAAAGGTTGAAATGTCTCTCCTAAGGTTTAGTTACTGGTAGTAGGAACTTTAAGCTAAAATATGCTGGTATGTTTGATATTTTTGGTCCTGTTTCCTTTGCTTTTGGCTCCACCCACCACTGGAATGCAGCCCCCCAAGTCCTCCAAAATGGATTAGGCCCACAGGCTGAAGGAGGTTAATCACCCCTGTTGTAGAGGGATCACTGAGATATCAAATGAAAGCACTGAACATGTAGGTTGAAAATGTGTTGTCAGTCCCCCTATCCCATCAGATGAATTCAGCAAAATACTAAAACCTGAGTTAAGCACAGGTTGCAGTTATAGGATCTAAAAGTATGTTGCAGCTATAGGATCTAAAAGCATGTTGACTGAAATGGACCAACCCTAGCCACTGCCTCTACCGCTGAGGTATTAGCAAATTCCCTATGTTCCACCACCAAAAGATGTTAGGTTGGTGGGAATGCAAGACAAGGCCTTTTCTGTGGCAGAAATGGAAATTACCTGTTGAAGGAAATTACCTCCCAAAAGAGGTGAGATTAGCCCCATCCCTGATGGCATTTTTGAGGGAATTCTTATTCTACTTGACTTTTAATGGTTTTTAACATATGATGAAAGGTTTTAATTCTGTTCCCTTCCATTTTAAAGTCTTAGTTTTAATTTTTGTTTTTGTGTTTTGCAAATCACTTTGGGGGCCCTAGTTAGGGCAAAGAAAGTGGAATAAAAATGTGTTTAATAAATATATAAATAAGACATGTTTTAAATCAGGAAGCTAAGCTATTACTTCAGTATATCCTCAACAGGAACAGGACAGCAACAGGAAACTCCTGACTCCATCCAGATAGTCACGTGTCACCTAGAGACTAAGCTATATAATGAGATTATCTACCTGCCCTTACATTCCTTTATACCCCTACTCATAAGAATTTAGGAAACTGCCTTTCTGAGCCACACCACTGTTCCATCTAGCCCAGTGTTATTGTCACTGACTAGTAGGGGCTCTCTCAGGTTTCGGGCAGGAGTTTTTCTAGCCCTGTCTGGAGGTGCCAGGGATTAAACCTGGGACCTTTTGCATGCAAAGCAGGTGCTCTACTACAGAGCTATGGACACTCCCCTCGTGCCTTTTGCTCCTTCAGCTCCACCACTTTCTGCCATCCAAAGCTCCCCTGCTCCTGCAAACAGTTCTGCCCTTTTTCTTTTGCTGCTCCTTATAGCTGGAACTGCTTCCCAGAATACCTTCATGATAACACCTCTCCCACATCCTTTAAATCCCTCCTCAAAACCCACCTTTTCTGTGAAGTCTTTGGATCCTACTCCCCGTATCCTATTGTAAGTAGGCCTAAGTACATGTAGTTGAAATAAATGCATATTTTACCCCTTCCTCCATTTGTCTTCCCCATGCTGAATTTGATTGTAAGCCCCTTGGGAGAGGGACCTGTCCTCTTGAATTTTGTAAAGTGTCATGCACTTTGATGGAGCCAAATAAATAATAATAAACAATAATACGGGTACATTGGTATGTAATTGAGGGTGTGAGTGTGATGGGAAATGGAAACAGAAAAGAAGTGTTGTGTAGTGGTTAAGTTGTTAAACTTAGTCTGGGTCAACATGGCCAGTCACTGTGTCTCATCCTAACCTCCCTCACTGGGTTGTTGTATGCAGTTCTGAACTCTGGAAGATGGGTGGAATAAAAAAATCTAATTGGTTTCTGTGTTTCATAAAGGCAGCTTTCTAGCCCTTTAGTTCCAAAGAGAGATGCTGGAACCACTTCCACAATCTCGAAGCCAGAGAGATGGCTGAAATAAGTTTCCTGTGGTCCTCTTCTAAAGGAGAAGACTTTAAGTGTCCCATCATGTGGCTTCTTATGTAAGTGGAATAAATTCTGAGAAATAGGAGAAATTGCAGCATAACTCATTCAAAATAGGACAGTCGTGCACATACACTCTGCACTGATTTATGCAGGCTACAGAATTTAGCTTTTGTTGTAATGGAACTTAGGTTACCTTGGTAGAGTTGTAACTAAAACCAAAAATGCCCAGTGCCCATATTTGTGGCTTTAAATTGTGTGTATGATAGGGAATGCTCTGACAGATACATTGCCAGTTATAACTGATAAATGATACGAGTGTGAATCTAGAGTGGGTTTTGTGTGTGTTGGTCACATTTGTTTCCTGCTCTTCCTCCAAGGTACTTAAGGCATCATTCCACCTTAATGTTCACTGAAGAGAGTATAATTCATTTCCTCTTTCCTTCCTCCCTTAATTTTAAAAGTCTTCTGCCAAACTGCTGCCAATAGCATCTAGTTGCTAAGCAGCGATGTTTCCTTTGTGTGTCTCCTTGTTGCTATGGTGCTTCTTCCCATCCTTCTGGGTTGGTACTGGTGCAAAGCTTCTTTGCCTTCCTACCAACTGTGAGGAACCCTCTTAATGCTTTTTGCATAACTGCATTATGAGTGATTCACCATGGTGAAGGTAGACCTGCTTGTGTTTGCCACTTTCCCCTCCATTTCCTGACACCTCTTAACCTTTAATAGTATGATATTTATTAGAAAGAAGAAAAGCAACACACCATGACAAGTGTTAACCATTAAAAGGAAAACATTCCCCACCCTTTTGGAGGTTTCCTCTTCTTGCCTCCAAAACAGGACTTAAAAACCAAGCAGAGATGAGAAGCATGTCCCTTACTGAATTTGGACTCTCTGGATTGTTTACCCCACTGGATAAGAATCTGTCTGTCCAGAAAGTCAGTTTATCAAGCCATGATGCACTGTGTTTACTAATATGTTGAACAGCATCCTGAGGTCTTTTCTCAAGTAAATGTTTCCATTCTCAATGGTATTCCATTTTTCAGCAATACTGAACAGCGGTATTGGCTGGGGAAGTCTAATTTTCCCAGGGCCTGGGGCCACCTTAGAAGTAGGAGCATTTATATTTATTTACTATAGAAATTTCTTTATCGCCCTTCAGTAAAAATCCTGGGGTGGGCTATAGCGCATTGAGAGTATTCTAAAGCTCTATTCAGAGAATTTAGCACGCAAGGAGTAAGAGTGCCCCCCCTCCCCCCTCCCCCTCAATTGCCATTTTGTTGCCCTCTACATGTGGAGGGTGATGTTCTGAAGGGGAAAGCCTCCTTTATCTATGGAGACTTTCCATGTTATTCTGAACACCGAGTTTCTGGATGATCTTCCACTTGTAAAGCCGTGCTAGCTTGTGTCAGTTGGGCTGGGAGGTGGGGAGCCAGTCCCCCCCCACGGTGATTTCACCGGTGGTGGTGGTGGTGGTGGTTATTGTTATTATAATTACTATTACTATTATTACTATTACTATTTGTTACATTTATATCCTGCCTTTTCCTCCAAGGATCCTGTTCCTCCTCCATTTTTAGCTTCACAACAACCCTATGAGGTGGGCTGAGCTGAGGGTCAGTGACTGGCTTAAAGTTACTGAGTGAGCTTCAATGGCCAAGTGGGGACTTGAACCCACATCTCCCAGTCAAACACTATGCCACACTGGCTTTCTTATTCTTTTCTTAATTTTTAATTTCTGGTTTCACCCATTAATTTTGATTGAGAGGGAGGGGAATTACCTATGCCAGCTGTAGGCTGGTGTTGTTGATGGGCCTGATCCTGGGGCCTCACAAGAGAATGAAAGGGGTTTGGATCCAGCAGAGAAAAGGCTACTTCTGACCTTCTGGAACCACCCCATTTAGGGGCCTGCTGTAAGTCTATCTTGAGAAAACCACTTTGAAGACTACATTTCTATGGGCATAACAGGTGGTAAACACAAGCAACTCTACCTTCAACATTTTTCTTTTCATTTTTAAATTCCTTTCTTTTGAAGAATATCCTTTCACTCCCTCCAGCCCTAGCCTGCACATCTAGAAAGCGTTTGAATTTGCATGTGTGGTTTGTTTTTCTAAAGCAGTCCTTCCTCTCCTTTTGCACCAGTTCAAGTTGTCAATCCTGCAGCAAGGTTTACTTCCCTTGTGGGCAGGATAATATGCTCCTGCTGCTGGATCAGGGCTCACACAAGTGTGTAGCACTGAGGAGAAAGTCTAGGTTTTATTTTGGATTAACCTTCCTTGAAGAATGACCTGTGAGTGGAACTTACTCTCCAAACTGGGTTTCATTAGGTCATGTTTACCAGCTGTCTGAAGCTGCATAATTCAGGAATCTTAAATGGCGCCATTGCTTACATTGCTTTTCTTGTTCTTCTTAGGAAACACCTGACAATAAATGGAATTACAATGAACAATAACCAACGGTATCAGTTGTATCTTGATTCTTATCTGTCTGTAAGCAATGAGGTGACTCTCTCCAGCACGGCCTTTCTCCTAATGTTTGATATTTATTTCATGGTGACCATATGCTATGTGCTATATAAAGCAGAGTCCCTATTCGGAGGGATTATAAACAGACTGAAGGATAGTTATCAATTTCAAGTAGTCTTAGGGCATGTTTTTCCTTTTGCAGATATTCATAAATGTATCTGGAAAATTATATTCCAGTCTGTTAGTGGAAGTGCAAATGTGATGTTTGGCTTGGGTGTGAATCTTTTAGGAAGCAGGCATGTTATGTCTTTGTGATGCACATATTCAGGGCAACTTTACGTTAAGGAAAAAAACGCACTCGTACCTTGTTTTCTTATTCTGGAGTCTTTCCACATTCACTACGGGATTCTTTAGACCGTAACCAACGGCGACCATGTGATTTGTAAATGTAAACTTCCCCTCTTGGCAATGCTCCATAACGTTCAATGAAACAGCGCCATGTAGTGGCTGCATTATAGTGCAACGCAGACTTTACACAATGGGGATATTTTGCGATATCCCACAATAATTTTAAATAGTGCATTATCTCCGATCTTTTTAAAAGCAAGATTACTGGGGGAGGGTGTGGGAGATATCCTGGAGGTTGACAAAAGCATGTAAGGGACCCGCAAACTTCCGTGAGTGGCCAGTCATGTGTGTGCAATAAATCACTCGTGTGGAGAAGCCCTCAGACTGAAAAAACACAATTGAAACACCATTCACACACTGAAGCAAGCACTCTTCAACCATTGTATTAATCCCCTGCCCCCGAAACCTTTTCTACAAGGATACCACCACCTCCCATTTCAGCCCTGGGGGTATTCACATATGGGCATACCACTTTAGAAATACAGGGAGTGATCTTCAGTCAGTTGAAAAAAATGTTAATCTCATAACGTTTGAGTCAGGAGCAGTGTATGTATGTGTGTGTGTTCCATCTGAGTCTGTGGTCCGCTTTTCTCATAACAAGAAGCCACTGTGGGTGAATTTCCCTGCGGGGTTTCTTGTCACAGTGGCCATTTTGAATATTCAGGGGCTCACCGTAGCTTCTTGTTGCTTGTGAACCCAGAGAAAATGGGTTGTTGGGGGTGGTTGACAGGCCACCTGCAAGCCTAAAACAGCCCATGGGTTTTGGGTGGCTTGTCAACCACCCCAAGAAATCACCTTGGCTGGATTTGCATGTAACGAGAAGCTGTGGTGGTGGCCCTTGGATCACTAGCGTGGTGCCTGCAGGGTCTGCAACCCGCCATGGTTAATAAACCACAGTGGGCTGTGGTGATCATGTGAATTAGGTCGCATGTCATGAAGCTGTATTGTCATCATTCTTATGGCACTATCACTGCACTTTATAGACTTGCATAAGCAAAAAGGCAGGTTTCAATAGTGAGGGAAACAAGAGAGGAAGGAGGAGAATGGGATTGAAACCAACATAGTAAGGAATGAATGTGAGCAAATGCAGGTACATGCACTGAGGCTTCATTTCTGTTGAGCGTGAAGATGGAGAGCTTCATGGAAAAGGGTGGGTACTGAGGTGGGGGGAGAATAGCACCACATGGATCTTATGGAAGAGAGGGTTCAGGTATAAGGAACAGAAAGGCAGAGGTGGAGTCAGGAGAGGTTTGGACAGCTGAGGCTGATAGACTGAAGCTGCAATTCTGTATGCTGTTACCTGGGAGCAGGGGCGTTGCTAGAGTCTTAAAAGATTCAGGGCATAGGCCCATAACACAAATTTGCATACACACACACACACACACACGCACACACACTCAAGTCTAAGCACACGTCTAATTAATATATGTGAGTGTGTGTGTGTGTGTGTGGTGCTTGCATGCAGTGTGCTTGCGTGTGTGTATAGATTACATACATACATACATAAGAAGTGTGCACTGACCCTCCACCCCACTTCAACTCAGACCCCAATTCAGCATTTTGGAAAACATCCCACTTCTGCTCAGGCCAATTTGTAGTCGGACCACTTCAGCTCAGCACCAAACCTGAGTCAACGTTTAGAAAAATGAGTCTTTATGCTTTCTGTTGACTACCATGGGAAATTAGAACAAAAAAACCCTGTACCTTTTTTCTCTTGGTCAGAACTGGATAATTTCAGGCATAGTAGCCCCCTAGAAGGGGATTACACCTGACCAATGTCAGAAAAATAGGTGCAGGGTTTATATTTGGATTTTCTTTTAAAGCGAACTGCCAATAACATTTTAATTCCTTGGAAGAACTGGATATAAATTTCAGGATTCATTGCCCCATCAGAGGAGATCATGTCTGCCAAATTTCAGAATGATAGCCACAAGGGTTTTTATGCAAGGGTGGCCTTGACATTTTGAGGTCTCCAAAAGAGGACATACTTATCTCCCTATGTTCCTTGTGGACCATTGTTCTGAAAGTTACAGACAGCCTACAGTTGTCCCTAAGTAAGAAACCAGCAATGTTTCAGAAGGATAGGTGCAGCAGTTCATGTGGACAGGGAGTTCTCCAGTTTGGGGGAGGGAGTGATTTACTTTCCCTTCCATTCACCCCTTCCCCAGTAGTTTTTGGGTAAATTTGTATGAAAATGCACAGGTCATTAGAGGTGTCCCCCAGGCAAGAAACCTGCAAAGTTTCTGAAGGATGTACATGCATTCTAATTTAGAATGACTAGAATTTATTTACATTTCATCAATGTTAGCAGCAGGGGAACATGGGTGGGAAGGTGCTATTGCACTCATGTCCTGCTTGTGGGTTTCCCATGGGCATGTGGTTGGCCACTGTGTGAACAGAATGCTGGACTAGATGGACCTTGGTCTGATGCAGCATGGTTCTTCTTGTGTTCTTAAATAGAGATTGCCTCTGAGATTGCAGAATGTTCTTCTTTCACCACTGAGCACTTGCATTCTCCCCCTACCAATTCTATTCCCCTCCATGCAACCATCCCTCCTCATCCTACCATCCTCCAGCAACTTTTCATAAAAACAGATGTCTTGTTTTGTGCATCTCCTCTCTGTGCACAAGCACTCATTGTGTCTTCCTCCCCATAACTTCATTTGTGCCAAGACTTCACCAGTTTTCAAAACTAGGGCTCAGTTATGGAGAAACTCTGAGCATGCACTAAGTGCCTTTCCCTCATCACTGAAGCTAGAGTTCATGCAACCCCCCCCCCCAACCCCCAAATGACAAAACATGCATAGGACTGAGCTGAAAGGGTAGTCAATTCATTAGACAGAATTGGGTAGGCACTGTATTAAGCCTGCAGTACCATGCTCACAACTCAGGACTCATTTCTGTGTAAACATGCAGAACATCAAGGTGCAAACCTCTCTGCAAAAGTAACTTGTGCTGGAATCCTATTCATGCTTTCCTGAGGGTAAGCCTTATTAAACATAATGGGACTTCTCAGTAGGCATACATAGGATTGCATAAATTAGCAATATTTATCTCCTCTCCACTTAAAAAAACAAACCAAAAACTCCTATTTTTATTAAAGCTTTCTGTTCAGAGGAACACAGGAAGCTGCCTTGTACTGAGTCAGACCCTGGGTCCATCTAGTGCAGTCTTGTTGACACTGACTGGCAGCAGCGGCTCTCCAGGGTTTCAGGCAGGATTCTTTCCTAGCTCTACCTGGAGATGCTGGGGATTGAACCTGGGACCTTCTGCATGCCAAGCATGCACTCTACCACTGAGCTACAGCCCTTCCTACTGCTGGATAATGGCAACTGACAAACAAAACAGCCCCAGATTTGTTTCTCTGCAACTATGTGAACCCACTTTTCTTAAAGGCTTGAGTGAGAAGGAGAAAAACCAACCCTCCTGTTTGTTTGTATAAAGTCAGATACAGTTCAGAACTTCTCTTGCCCACCGAAGAGAATTCTCTTTAAGAATTCCTCAAGATATGCTCTGGGTGGAATAAAGAAGAGAAAGAAAGAACAGGGGAGGGGAGGGAAGAAGAAAAGAAGAATGGTGATTGGAAATGTGCACAGGGGTGGGGGTTAGAGAGAATTCCCTAAGCCAAGTGGCTCCTTTTAGAGAGGTTTAGAGGAATTTAGGAGGCTGTGGCGGGTATGTAAGGATTGCATGTACTTAAATGAACTTTATGAGGTGAGGTGGCTGAGGGCTTTTTCTAGCTTTTTTCAAACTGTAGCACCGATTTAAAAGGCCCAGCAGTTTCTCGATCATGAAGCCACATAGTCCTAACCCTCCCTTGGGATTATTTGAGTCCTACAGCTATTTAGGAGAAATTAAAGTGGAGGGGGAGAAAGACGTCTATGGAGGCTGATTGGATCCTTTGCTGTACTGAAGCTACTAAACTTCTGCAGAAGCCAAAGGTTCCAGTTTGGGGCAGTAAAATCAGATGCTGTGTGAAATACCAGTATTTCACATGGAGCTCTTTCTTTTCTTCCTTCTCCCTCTTCAAAATTTCATTGTAGGCAAGCCCCCAACAGTGGGCATGTAAGAGCAGAAAAGAAAAGTAGGGGGAGAGAAGTTTTTTACCCCTCAAAAAAACCCTACACCAGAGATTAGGGATAGTGACCTCCTAATGGTCACCTTAAACACCTTCTGATTAGGATCTCTAATCCCCTGGGTGACTTGACAGTTTTTACTTTTTGTTTTAGACTTTGAGAAAAGGAAATTTTACTCATGGCTAGCGCAAAAGCCACTGGACGTAACTGTTTGAAATTTGGTAGGTTGAGTCAGCTCCATAGGGCCTGTCAGGTCTCCAAATTCCATGAATTTATGTGGAAGCACAAAAAAATTATAGCTCTTTACTTTGGCAGATTTTCTTGGAAAAAGCAAATTTTACCGGTGGCTAGCACAAAAACCACTCTACCTAACTATTTGAACTTTGGCAGGCTCAGTCATCTCTATATGGGCTTCGAGGTCCCCAAATTCCATGCACATATGTGGAAGCACACAAAAAATATAGCTCTTTGGTTTGACACATTTTCTTGAAAATAGCAAACTTTACCTGTGACTAGCATAAAAGTCACTGGACATAACTGCCTGAAATTTGGCAGGTTCCATCAGCTCCATGGGGGCTGCCAACTTTCCAAATTCCATACACTTATGTGGAAGAACAAAGAAATTATAGCTCTTTGCTTTGAGATGTTTTCTTGGAAAAAGCAAATTTTACCTGTGGCTAATACAAAAGCCACTAGGCCTAACTGCCTGAAATTTGGCAGGCTCAGTCATCTCTATGGGGGCTGGCAGGTCCCAAAATTCCAAGCATGTATGTGGAAGCACAAAAAATATATAGCTCTTTGCTTTGACAGATTTTCTTGAAAATAGCAATTTTACCTGTGACTAGCACAAAAACCACTGGACCTAACTGCCTGAAATTTGGCAGATTCAATCAGTTCCATGGGGGTTACCAAGCCTCCAAATTTCATTTATTTATCCTACAAAGTAAAAAAGATATGGCCGTTTTTGTTTTCCAATGCAAGTCAATGGGAAAATGTAAAAAAAAAAAGGCAATTAGGACAGCTCAAAAGATCCGGGGCACAGCTCAAAAAAGATCCGGAGCCCGTGCCCAGGTGGCCCCTCTTAATGATGGGAGTAAGCTCCATTGTAGGCAGTAGGGCTTTCTAGTAAACATGCTTTGGAATGTTCTGTTAGGGGAGCAGATGACAGGATTAATTGCTTGCACATGCTCTGATCGACATACCCAGTGATAAAACAAAGAAGCAAGAACTTGAATAGATCCCCACCTCCCAAGTGGGTTGTAAATGTGTGTGTGTATATATATCTGTATGTATCTCAGCTTCTGACAGAGGGTTGGCAGTTGTTTGAACCCACAACCATCTATGCGTTATTCCACCTTTAAGCTTTATTTTACTTTTATATCTAACGGTATTCCAGCCCTAGGAGATTCATCAGCAGTGGGAGTGCTGACGTAGAGAATCTGTCAGTTCCCGTTCTAGTCCAGCCCGCTTGTGCTTACGGCATCTTTGCAAATTGCAGGATCTAAAACTGGCATCTCCCGTCTCTTTATATTTTTTATTTTTGGAGGGAGCTCCCTGCTTGACATGTTCAGCGGCCTCAGCTGACATTAAGATCAGCCACTCTTGCATCTCCACCTTAGATGAATGCTTTGCTTGATATTTTGTAATGATATGCAACAAGATTACGGACTTTTAAAAAATAGCTCAGGGTAAACATCTTAGAAATCTTGTACATGGGCTGGTCATTTTCAGTTGCAAGAGCGAGCAGCATGCAAAAATTTCCTACTTTAAGGGTTGCAGATGAGCAATTTAATAAATTCATCTGAGTCCATATCTGGGTTTTTTTCTTTTCTTTTTTCAATGGAAGATTTAAACGTCTGAATTCTCTCTGATACCATGCAGCTTCTTTTGTAAGTGTAGACACTGTTCTTTTAGAATCTGCTACATGCATATCGTTAATTTTCCCTGTTTGATACTTGATAGACATTGCTAAGGTATTTTAAACATTAGAGAATAGTTAATTTAATTTGCCAGATTTGTTGAGAGGAAACTTGAGGAGAAACCGGCGAGCTTAACATTGGCATTTTGTTTCTTGATATTAACCAGAAAGGATGAGTTGAATTTGGCCATGGTTGGCCAGCTTTTTAAAAAAATTGTATCATGAAACTCTTTGGCAACATAGGTGTATATTCATATAAGCAGAGTAGGCCTGACGTTAATACCTTGCCTCCAGGAAACCAGACCTGGAAATGCTTTGTGCTAACTGAGTCATCCCTGAGAATGCTAATAATGTTTAATTTGAACCAACCTTAACATTTCCTAAAAATAATTATGGCTGTGTTTACCAGTAAGAACAGAGCCCTTCCCCTCAGAGCAACCAAACAGCGTGGGAGGAGCTGGTGCATTCAGCCTCATGTGTCACTGCCCAGCTGAGGCATTCATTAATCAGTGCTACTCCTCCAAATGCCATGTCTCTTTGATTGATTAGCAATGTGTGCTATGCTCAGACTTTGTGGCTAAGAGACATTCCCCACCCCCTACCCTCAATTACATCTGATGCAATCGGTCACCCGATATTTGGGAGTTAATCTAGTCTGGCCATCAACTTGTTTATAGATGTGTAGCATCTTGGGTTGAATTGATTTATATCAGTCTGCTTGGTAAACTAGAATTCTGTCCACAGTGTCTTGAGAGTTTTGAGGTGGGTGTTTCAGTCCAGACCACCCTTTGCCAAAGGGTACCACCCTTTGATAAATAAATATTTATTTATTCATAGTAGTATTTTTATCCCGCTCCTCAGCCAAAAAAGGCTCCTGGAGCGGCTTACAGTCAATGAACAAAGAAGACAGTCCCTGCTGTCAGGCTTACAACCTAAACAAGACATGACACACAAGGAAAAGGCGATGGGGAGGGAAGAGGGGGAAAAAATTACATAGACTGTCAGCAGGCCTGGTGGGATGGCCCCGCTCCCCGCTCTCATCGCCCAAAGGAGGGGCAGTCCAACTGGAGCAGGCCCTGATGTTCCCTTTGCCTGCTCCTGTCTCCCTCACTCTTTTTTCAAATACAATCACAGTGGCTAGAAGTCTGCTTACACAGCTAGTTGCAGTTTCTTGTATATAAGACCAAAAAAAGAACAGCCTTGCTGGATCAGCCCTTCATCTGTCTAGTACAGTGGTCTGTTTCAAGCAGGGGCTATGGCTCAGTGGTAGAGCCCCTGCTTTGCATACAGAAGGTTCTAGGTTCGATTCCCAGCATCTCCAGGTAGGGCCAGGAAAGAATCCTGCCAGAAACCCTGGAGAGCCAGCGCCAGTCAGTGTTGACAATTCTGGGCTAGATGGACCAAATAGTCTGTCTCAGTGTAAGGCAGCTTCCGATGTTCCTAAGCAGCAGCCAGTCAAATGCCTCTGGAAGCTTACAAGCAGGGTGCAAAGGGGAGAGCCACTCCCTATCATTCGTCTCCTGTATGTGATGCTCAAATGTTTACTGCCTCTGAAAAGAGATTCTCTGTATTTATCGTGGCTAATAGCCTTGGCCTTTGAACGGAGAGGGCAAATCTGGATGAATGGGGTTAGATTCCATGGGGCTCTCTCAAGGTTAATGGGGTTGGCATTGCTGGGCACCTGCCATTACCTAGGACACATCAGGGGATTGACTGCCAGAGCCCCCTAGGCCTGCTGTTTCTGTTGTCAGCCATGGCCATTTGGCCACTCTCTCCCTCTGGCTCCAGGAGGAGAAGAAGGACTTGCAGTTGCTGCTGCCTTCTGGCTGCCCCCGTCATGCTCTAGGCAGAAGTGAGGATTGGGCCCATTACGGGCCCAGTCCACATTGCTGCTGAGAGTGAGAAAGTGAGACAAGCTAGCAGCTGCTGCTGTTCCTCCACCTGCCATCACTCATTTGCCCACCTGCTCTCTCAGGAGAGGAAGAAGTTGGCTATCGCTGCTATTCCTCCTCTTGGCCGTTGTCACTGCGCACTCATTGCTCATGTGTCTGTCCGCTGTCTTAGGAGGGAGGAGGTAAGCAAGCACCAATAGTGACAAGGAGCAGCTGCTGCTCCTGTTGATCCTCTTTCTCCTGACAGTGGTAGGGAGGAGAGATGGACCCACTGAGGGTATCTTGCCAGAGGCATTGCCGTCCCCCATCCCCCCACCCTGGCCCCAAATCCTGGAGCCAGTAGGCTCCAGAGAACCACTGAAGGAACCGGTCAGGGATTTCTAATTTCCACAGGTTAATGTGGGTGTCCTTGGTGATGTTTACTGTCTAGTTTTAGTGCAGGTTAAAGTTTTTTAAAGTTTTTAAAAACAGGAAGGTGGACAAGCCATAATAATTGTATGTGCAAATCATAAATACCTAGTGGTTGTTTTTTTTTATCAATACCTAGTAGGTAGTGTGTGTTGGGGTGTGTGTTTGTGTTTCAGCTGCAGTGGCTATTCTATCCATACAGTAATGGCAGGAAACAGAATCCAAGTCAGAGCATCCTTGACAGAGGGGATGCTCAAGTAGAGACCAGTTGCTCAAGTAGAGACCAGATATGTTGAAACATCATGATCATCATCATTATTATTTAAAGCACTTAAAGCTGGAGACAAGTATAATTTCAAATGCTTGTTTATTGCTGCTGTCCGGCCAGGCTTTTTTCCAAAGATTTTTTTTTTTTGCCGGCAGGATGTTAACCTACTTACTTTCTGCTAGCCAAAGTTGTTTTTTTACATTAATTAATTGAGAATTATTTTTTATAAAAATAAAATGAAAGCTTCATTATAATGTTGCCAACATAGCATGTGAGCTGACATTATTGTGAAATTTCCAGTGCATAATAAATATATTCCAGTGTTCAATAAACTTAATTTTCTCCTGTCTACCATCATGGTCTTTTAACAAAATGTGTTAACTTAGTTGCAACTGCGGTTGACCACATTTTCTGAAACCAGAGAAAAATAGCTGAAGCATTTCTTCAAATCGGCCTTAATTAAAAAAAAAGAAAAAAGAAAAAAAGGACATCAGATTGAAAACGGAATGTCTGAAAATACATATGAACTGTGATGTTGAAGGATAAACTAGCCAATTTTCAAGGCAAACCAAAACTTCTTCAAAGGGTCTGGAAAAAACTGTAGGGCTCAGCTTACATATCGCAGTGAAAGAGAGGAAAAGAAAGCTCAATGGCAGATAGCTGGATTTTTTGCTCCTGGAAATGGGTTTGGCCTGGATGGGATGATTGTCCTTCAGAAACTGACTTGTGGAAAATGTTATTGACTAATAAAGGCTTACCTTGCCTGCCTAGGATTAGCATCTACTTTTAAGTGTAACTTAACATGTGGCTTTTTCTTTTTTCTTTTTTTATTCTGCTGTCTGTGGTGGTGATCACAGATATCACGTGTTTCCAAAGGTCACTTGCAAATGAGTAAGACGATCAGATCTCCCCCCCCCCGCCGTCAGATGACATTGGGCTTTGCCTTACTGAAAGCTCTTCCACGTATCAGTATTTCACCAAATGCCAAGTGATTTCTCTTAGAAGGAAAAGAGAAAAAAAGCCAAACAAATATTTGATGCTGCTGCGTGTGTGCGCACCTCCTTCCAAATACCGGTGCAATATTTGGCATTTGCACAGAGTTATGGTGGTCCTGCCATAGGGACATGATAATGATTGGCTACACACTTATCAGTGGGTAGTTGGTCTGGTACTGAGCCAAGAACTTTGGTTGGTCTGGTACTTTGCTTATTGGGATCACCCACTTGATACCTGGCCAATAATATCTCATGGCAATAAACCCTAATTTCATTAAGCTTTAGATTAAGGGCATCTCTACACCAGCCTAAAATCCCACATTTAAAATGGGGCTTCTGCAGGATCACAACAGACTCCCTTTACATGCACTTTCTCCCCCCACTTTCCCCTCCTTCCCCCCCCATATCTATATGTTTCATTATACAGCCGCTAGATGGTGCTGTGGTCTAGCTCCTCTTATTGCGAGTTTTCCTCTTTTCACAGAGGGAATTCAAGTGGAACTCAAGCGTTGTAATTTGATAGCTCATTATTTCAGATCTTTAAAAAAAAAAATGGAATAAAGGTCATGTAGTGTGGGAGACACCCTGGAGGCTGATGACGTCATCTAAAGGACCTGCAAATGTCAATGAGTAACCTATCTCAGTAGCAGGATAAAAGCTCCGTGTGAAGATCCCCTAAGTCTTCAGTTGGCTGTCTACTGTGCCAAAGATGCAGCTAGCCACTTACCTGCTCACCTGCAGCAAATGTGCCTGCCTTCAGCAAGTGAGGGGTCAGGGAGTGTTAATGTAACCGCACATACCACCTTACCCAGCCCTTGAGGCAAAAAGGCAACAGGCGTAGACATTAGGTCACTGTGATGTTTTTCTGTTGTTGTTATTTATTACATTTCTATACCGCCCCATAGCTGAAGCTCTCTGGGTGATTTATAGAAGTTAAAACATTAAATACAATATGAAAAGTTTAAAAGCCATTTACATGAAAGCACACAGACAATATACACAAACAACATATAACTAAAAACAACTTTGAACTGCCAGTCATAACTAAAGACACATCCAGGGCTGATTAAAACTCATCATGTGCTGCCAAATGCCTGGGAAAAGACATAGGTCTTAACCTGGTGCCAAAAAGATAACAGTGTTGGTGCCAGGCGGACCTCATTGTGGACCTTGTTCCACAGATGGGGGACCACCACTGAGAAGGCCCTCTCCCTCGTTGCGGCCTTCCAAGCTTCCCTTGGAGGAGGCACCTGGAGGAGGACCTTAGATGTTGAACGTAGAGTACGGGTAGGTTCATCTCAGGAGAGGCGGGCTGTCAGGTATTGTGGTCCCAAGCCAGGTTGCAAGGATCATTGATTTTTTTCTCTGACCTGGGCAAAGAGCACCACCATGCTTGAACATAGGTGGTTGAAGAAGGTGTCCTATTTCATACAGGCTATATGTAAGCCTGCAGGCATTAAGTTAGCCTTGATGGGTATTGATTTAGTAGCAGGTTCTGGGTAATCTGTCCAAAGTACAAGTTCCAACTAGCAAAAGTAGGACCAGGCTCTGCAGATCAATGGGAGCGCCAGGGAAGGCAGATGTTAACCCAACAGAGTCTAGAGCCTAATTAATGAGTGTGAATGCCTACCAGCAGGACCTGATGGTTGCCAGAGTACCACTCCTCAAGCTTAGTCACAGGGGATTTGAAGGGTGGTGCTCTGACTTGAAGCTGTGCATGGTGGTGGTGGTGTTGAATTGTACCCTTATCTCCTCTGTGTGTACGTGTTCTGTAAAATATATATGCTCCCAACGATGGCTCTCATGACAGTTAACAAAGTATTGAAACATATTAAGACTTATGTTCAGCATAAACCTGTGGTTTTCAAATAGTTCTGAGGTACCCTTGGATTCCTTTAAAACTCATCAGGGGTCCTTGGTGGGGAAGATCACTAATGGTGGAGAAGCTTCCAAGAAAGCATCTATCTTGCCCAACAGTACTAGAGTTCCATGCAGCATGCAGTCACAGGTCACCCTCCCAGTTCACACAAGGCCCTGTGCCTTAGAATACGCCCCTGAAATGCCTGCAGTGTGTATGAGTTATGTGATGGGCACTCGGGATTCCTGAAGAGAAGTTAGAGTGGAAACTGTTTCCTAAAGGCAGAAGGTTTGAAAACCAGCAGCGTAAGGCATGCTAAATGTGCTGTTTCATATGTGCTGTCAGAGAGTACTACTATCATCCTCAACTCATTTCCTGTAAAGGAGCTTAAAATAGAAAAGTAGAGGTTTATGTTTAAACTGTGACAATGTGTAATTGTGTACACGGTTTTGCTCCATCTTCTTGATTCAGCTGCTTGTTGGTCTGGTTTCCATTTATTTTGAGCATCCAGATGCTTCTTTGCCACTTAGAGGTTATCTGGATAGCAAGCCTCCCTCCCACCAGTAGCTGGTGACTGACTTTACAGAAGCAAGGTTGATGGTGGTGGTGATGGTGCAGTTTGTGCTCCAGGTTTTTCTTTCCTCTCCTCATTTTTTCTCCTGGGGATTGCATGGGGCAAACTGCATTGCCAAAAGTTAGATTCCAGCGACGGGCAATTCACTTGTGACCCCCTCTATTTCCTCCTCCCCCAACCCTTCACTTAGTCATGTCTTATTGTGCACATAATGTATCCTCATTAGAAAAAAAACGCATTAGCATTTAATGGGCTAAAAATGGGTTGGGGGTAGCGTGCCACTTGCTACTAAATCACTGGTGTTGTTGAGTGGCTCTTGTATTTAGAAATGAGATTAATGGCTAACAACAAAATTAGCAAGTTTATATTGGAATCCAAGGATGTGTAGTTGTTTTGTGGTGGAGGAGGCTGGGACAGGTTTTGTTGTGGTATAAAATGACACAGCCACTAATAGCAATGTCTGTCATTCTGCTAATAAAAACTGACAGGCATGTGTGTTTAATAAATTATCTATTATTATTATTATTATTATCATCATCATCATCATCATCATTATATTTTAATTTAGAGACTGTCTTGTTCTTGGGGGATGTATTAAATAGACCTCTGAAATATAGTTTTAGAGATAAGATGGGCATGAAATAATGCTTCAGTATTAGCCTCTTAAGGGACCGCGGTGGCTTAGTGGTTAAGACGCTGAACTGCAGACTGGAAGGTCGGCAGGTCAGCAGTTCGAGACCCGAGTGCCGCGTTTCGGAGTGAGCTCCCGTCTTCAGTCCCAGCTTCTGCCAACCTAGCAGTTCGAAAGCAAGAAATTGCAAGTAGATAAATAGGTACCGCCTCAGCGGGAAAGGTAACAGCGTTCCGTGCACCTTGGTGTTCAGTCATGCCGGCCACATGACCACGGAAGCGTCTTCGGACAGCGCTGGCTCTTCGGCTTAGAAACGGGGATGAGCACCGCACCCTAGAGTCGGACACGACTGGTTGGGGACACCTTTACCTTTTTATTAGCCTCTTAACCTTTCAGGTTTCAAGGTTTTGTTTTTACAAAAAATTTTACTGAAGGGTGAGAACCACAAACAGCCTTGTGACAACTTTATAAAGACCAACGATTTTGTTGAGGCACACATTCATGGCCTAGAGCCCGCTTCTATCTGATGCATGCAATGGTATCCTCAGTTGACTGATAAAATTCACACTTACATATGTACAGAAAAATAATCTGTAAGCAGCCACAATAAAATCATTAGTCTTTAAGGTGCCACAGGGCTCTTTATTTTTGCAACAGCACTAACTTGGCTATCCCTTTGGAATTTATTTACTGCTGTCTCTCTACAGCTGCTAGTTTGAGTGTTCCTGTGGTGGGTACTTCTCTCCCCCTCCCCACTCCTTCCTCACTACACCCTTTATGTTGTGATTACTCAGTTCGATTATCTGCCTGGATTCATTGAGGCATACCATTAATACAAATGCAATATGGTGATAGGCAGAGGTAATCAAAACACAATAATGAAAGCACCAAGTTTCATAGAGGAGAGAATCAGGGTTATTAACATGATTATGTCAATGTGAATATACATCTGTATGAACAATAAATAAATGGGGGAAAATGGTGCTTGTATTGATGTTTCTCTTGTGTTCTTGTTTAATGAACTGCTGTTGCGGATTCTGTTTAAATTGTATATGCAGAGCAATTGCATATTATTTTGAATTTAACTTGTTCTGAAAAACATTGCAGGGGGCCATGGTAGTATGTCTTTGGACCTGAGTCCGGGAACCAGAATAAATATCTGCCTTTGCATTGTTTGTGTTGTATAATGTGCTTTTTGTTTGTTAATAATCTTTAATGGATTCATTTCACCATTTGGTTTATTGTGTCTACAAATGATGATGAACTGAGTAATTTGTTGGGGAAAGCTGGGAATAAAGCCCAAGATTTATGTGTTTAAATACCTTGTGATCAATTATTTCATTTTGGAAACATGTGAGCATGTCTCAGAATATTCTTTTAGTCAAGGATCTAAAAATGTGTTTCTTTGCAAAGAGGTTGTTTTGCAAAGGAAGACAAGAGGGTGTTTTTTAATGTAAACAATCATTTACTTCACTGATTTTTATAGGCCCTCATTCATAATAAAAAATAAAGACGGAATGATTAAGCAGATGAATGCAGGGTTTCTCAGACTTTCACATTAAGAGTTATTTTATTTCAGTATTCAAACTAATTGTAGTAATTGAACTATGAGCATCTTATATTGCTTCTGTGAGTAGTTTTCAGATTGTGTTCTGGAGAATGCAAGCTTATCAGTGGTTTTTCAGTGGAATTATCAGTAATAGCAGACAAAATTCCTTGAAAGACAGCTTTCCCACCACTATCAAACTTCCTCTTCAGTGTGCAGCTCCATGCAAGCTGCACGCTCTGTTTATGTGAAGTGAAGCCTCAAAGGCCTGACTCTATGTACATTCTTTAAAAAATCCTTTGCAGTTCCCAGGGCTCCCCTGTAGATGCTTAGAGTGTTCTCAGCACACATGCCAGTGTGAAAAGGGTCCCTTCAGGTGGAAAGTTTTAAAACTGCTGGCTTAAGTAAGAGTTGAATTGGTTAAAATATGCATTTCCTACATTTACAAAGCTAATGAAAAAGCTACATGGAGTAAAATGCATATTTGAGTTTAAAATTTATCCATTCTACTTTCCAAGCCTCATTAACACCCTGCATACCTACAATTTCCCTTCATACTTCAATCAGGAAATTGCTTGACAAACCAAGGGGGTGTTTCCACGACAATGGAAGAAGCGAATGGAGGGGTACTGAATTTTTTTTAAATGAATCAGCTTTGCTCTGCTTTGGTCCAGACAGGGCTCCACGAGTGAGTGCTCCGCACCAGTAAAAATTGCTTCACAGAACATACTTCCAGGTGGGGGTGGGGGTTGGAGTGAACATCATCTGACTGGCAGGGGCTGCTCAACCAATAAGAGAGGCTCCCCCCAACCCCGGCTCTCCCCCTGCCCTTTCTCCTTTCCCCTAAAGCTCCAGATACACCTGCATTTCAGGAACAAGCCTCATTGACCACAGTGAGAGCTACTTATGAGTAGACACACATATGTTTGTGATGGGAAATGGGAAACACCTTTTGTCTCGATAAATATTACTCCTTCTCTCTCTCTCCCCTCCCTGCACCTGCATTAAGTACTTTCTTAACGTGACAATCATTAAAAGAACAGAGTGTTCTCCCTGCCGAACAATCTCCCTCCCTCCCCTTCCACACATTACTCACTTTGTTAAATAAACAGTCAGTAGAGGAGGAACACAGTGTTCTAGCTGCTGTGCTGGATCAATCGAAGCTTCGACATTAAGGCTCCTAAATGCACCTTTTCAGTTCATGGGAATCTCAGTGACTCCCTGGAGTGCGCATTTTGGGGACAAGTGTCATTGAGCACAATGGGAGTTACTTCTGCATAGATACACATATGCTTCTGCTGGGAAAGACAATGTGGGAGGGAGGGAACACAGGATGGGAAACCAGCCCCCTTTCTAATCTGATGCTGCACAGGATCCCTATAAAGAAGGTGTGAAGTAGTTACTTCCTAAGGCAATAAACCAAATAACAGAGAATCAGAGCCTTGAGATCGCACTTTACAGCCTTTAGGGAATTTGTGCTTTAAACTGTGTCATTTCAAGTGAGGGGATCTCTGTAATTTCTGATGTGCACCTTCAGGGGACAAGCCTCACTGAGCATATTGGGAGGTACTTCTGATTAGACACTAATTGGTGGGACAGGAATCACCCCTTGACCAGGGTCACGGTGAAATGCACACCCCTGGGCAGGGCTAGCATACCCGAGGTAAATGCGGGGGTTGGGACGCACAACAACTATACTGCTGAGAACCCAACTTGAGGAAAAGAATTGGACTTTAAGCAGTCTCAGGAAATCCGGTTTTTCTGTGATAAGCTCTGAGATGGCTGCTGGATGGCCATGATGTCATGTGTCCCTAACGACCTCCAAATGCAGCCAGCTCAGAGTAAATCGCTTGTGGAGAACCCCCCCAAGATTGCATTATTACACGGTTTTGTTTACATCCAAAACTCTTTGTAAGTATGCATTCATGTAATCTGTGAATCTTGAAAACATGCAAATACATGACTTTGCCGTGTTGATCCTTCCATGAGGGAAAAATTTCTGTTTGTAGGATACTTAAAGTATGAAAGTAAAATAGTCTGTATTTTGGGGGGGGGCAGGGTTATACTGCAAGGTAATGAGAGGGGAATAGATCGGTCTTGTAAATAGTCTCTTACCTGGCCACCTCTGTTGAGGAAGAGTTGCCTTCAGGTAAGCAGGCAGCAGGGATTTTGCAAATTGGAGGAGAATTGGTGGGGCTTTAACAAAAATTGCTTCTGCCAGTGAGCCACAGATTATTTGTACAGGTGTGTGGGGGGGCACGTAGGCTAATAGATATATATATTTCATGAGGCAGTATCTTCAGTGGATTATCTGCAAGGGTGCAAGAGATGGAGGGATATGATGTTTAGAAAAATTACAAGAAGGGTAGAAGGGAGGTATGAAGATGTGGAATAGGCAGAAAAGAATGGTTCCATCTTTGGAAGACACATGAGCCTCCCCACTGTTTGAAAATTCTGAGCAAATTTTGAGTTTCTTGACTTCCCGGGGTGCACCAAATACCAAGAAGAACTCATGAAGTAGAACTAAACCTCTTAAGGCTTGGCATTCTATAGCATAGAGCAGTGTGGTGTAGTGTTGTTGGGCTTGGAGTGGGCAACTTGGGTGAAAATCCCTGCCCTGTCATGAAGTTCACTGGATGAGTTGTTTTGCCAATTGCTGTCATTCAGATGATAAATGAGATGAGAACCACCTGAGCTATTTGGAGAAAGGCAAATGTGATAAGTTGAACACATATGTGCATAACATGCTGTTTGTTATCTGCTGCATTTCTTCTTGGGGTGAGGGTGTGTGTGTCTTCAAATGGCTCTGGATTTCATAGGCTTTATGTTGACCTGAGAAATGTAGCAAACTCATTTCGACCACTTCTTCCTAAAAATACATTTTTTTCCTACCAATGAGTTAGGCTGAAACTATCAACCTGATCTTCTCCTGGTGACTGTACTTAAAATAACTCTTGTGTCCTATCAAAAAGGGAGTAGGAAAGTTAGCAAAGAAGGCCTTTGAATTTCCTTTAAATTCACATTGTAGCACAGTTGTTGGAGATTTCATGTTGGGCAAATTTAAAAACAAAAAAGCTGCAACAAAATAACAAACAGGAAAATCAATTGAGCCGCTTGTTGAAATACGCCACTGTGTAACTCATAATTGTATTCGACCTATTTGTGTTTCACGGCTCTTTGTAACTCCTTCTCATAGAGTCCCTAGCTACAAAAGTCCAAATCTAGTGTTTAAGTAAGTGTGAATTTGAGGCTTAAAAAAATCTCTTTAGATGTAAAGATGGCTTCTTCGATACCAGATGGTACATCAGAACAGTTGAGAGACGTGAGCAGGGGTTTGGAAGGGGGAGTTGATTATTGAAACAATGACCTATTTAGCAAATGCATTGCTTCTGTTTACTGCTGCTGGTCTGTTTCATTGAAAAACTGCCGCTATCTGCCAGCATTTATGCCTTGGAATTGTAGGCTTTTCTTAATACATGGCACTCTTTGAGTCATTCATGCTCAAGGGTTTCTTTCTCCTGGCTCTTCTACATGTACTGACATGCCCTCAACTCAGTTGTGGTTTTCAAACTTTCTGACTTCAGGAAATCCTTTCCACATATTGATGTCTGTCAAAAAAATCCCTGCACATGTGCCACAGAGCCCTTGCAAAGGATTCTGGGAAGCCTCCTAGGGTACATACTCAATTTTCCAAAAGGCGCCAGCCAGGCCCAGCCAGCCAGGCTCAGTCACAGATTCAAGTATGGCATGCACTACCACAATCCCCTTGTCCTGAGATATATTCTCTTATGAATCCTGATCACTCCCACCCCCACTAAGTTAGTGCACAGCTGTGCTTTTGCACACATCCAGAAACATGGACACTATTTTAACACAGATATTTATGTAAGTAAACAACTGCACAAAACAGAGTGGCATAATATTATTTAAACCTCTTGGTTTCTTCGTTTTTTTTGGTAACACAACTACTGCACTGGGAGCTAAGCTGACTGTTCTATAATACTGAGGATGGAGAGAATTCCCAGGAAGGTAACTTCTACTATATAAGAGCAGGAGAGGTTTAAAAAAGAAGAAGAAAAGAATTACCGCCATTGCTAAAAGTTTAAGTATTTTCTTCCAAGTCAGGGTCATAGGGTTTAGAGTGGTTCAGTCTGGTCTATCCAGAAGGTTATTCTGTTACTGAGCTATGTTTAAGGTGTTAGTATTCATATACAAAGCCCTATACAGTTTAGGACAGGATATCTCAAGAAATGCCTCCTCCTGTACCAACCTCCCAGGCCATTGCGAGCTTCAGGGGAGGCCCTGTTGTCCATGCTGCAGCCTACGGATTTCCATTTGGCAATGACACGGAGATGGGCCTTCTTTGCAGTGGCACGTGTCCTGTAGAATGATTTTCCTCTGAAGTACATCAGGCCTCAACACTGGCATGTTTTAGGCATTTATTGAAAACAAACCTGCCAACCATGAGCTATCTTTGTACCAGCCTCATGGTACTATTATGTGTGTACGCGTGTGGGGTGGTGGTGGTGTCTGTTTTCTTTGTTTGTTTGTTTTGTTGTTGTTTGTTTTATTCTTCTTTTGTAAACCACTTTGGGATTTGTTTCAAATGAGAAGCTGTATATAAATATTGTTGATAATAACTGTAATGGTTCTTGCTTCTACTATCCCAGGATTAGATGGCTTTTCTATTGGAAATATATTCCAAACCTGAAAGATTGTGGTCATTGAAATTAAACCATATTGCAACAGGTTGTTCAAACATTTGTGTTGTACTTGCTGCCTTGTGGTTTTTCAAACAGAAAAGAAATCAGCCTTGTGTGGATCTGCTTCCTTTTATTTCAGTGTATCTTGAATCTCCTTGAAATTCTGACTGATTAGGAGGATTTTCCTTAGTTTAGTTTCATTGGCTTGTAAATCTCTTAAATGTATTTTACTGAAGGGCAGAGAAACTGTACAAGTGTCACATACGTTGCAGTGTTCCCTTATTTTGCATGAGGAAGCCCCAGTTACATGTGACCTAACTTTGGTCTAAGTACCGTGAAATATAGGTGGTACATAATGGCTGCAGGTCCTGGACATAATGATAAACTATAGTGTACTTACTGTTATGGCAGTGAGCTACAGTGAGCCTTGGAATTGCTTGCTCCCCCCTCAATTGACAAACTGCAAGGAGGAGATTGGAAGCTTTTGCTTCTGTTTTTGATTAACTGAGGCTTGTCGTTATGTCCAAACTCAGACAATCTGTAGTTAACCTTAAATATGGTGTAATGAAACAGGCCAGCTTCAGGCCTTGGTTTATGAAGATGGCTTGTTTCAGCTAACCATAGTTGCCCCCAGCCCTCAGATGTTCCAGTGTTCAGCGGAGGATTCTGATGAGGATGAGGCACAGCCAGCTTGGAGGTAGGACAGTCAGTGTCTTCTTTAAGGCCCCTTCTGCCAGAGGACACAGCCTTGCCATCATTCTCTGGCTCAGAAGATGAATCCTTGGCAGAACCTCCATCTTCCCAACCTCATAGAAGTCTTGGGCTAAAAAAATCAGTTGAGGGCCCTTTAGCAGTCCAGTCAGCTCCTCCAGGAGGGGTGGAGCTGACCACACCACAGGTCTTGTCAGCCTGCTGAGACAACATCCTCCTATTGTTATAGTAAGAGAGAGTCCTGTAGCAGGACCCAATTGGAGCTATCCAAGGTCCTATTTTCTTCTTGTTTTGTTCTGACTGCCATCAGATGCTACTTGCTTCCCTTGCAAGCCTTAAGAGACCACAGAATGGGACAGGAATGCTACTGTGTTTAATCAAAAGCAAAAGTGAAAGCTTCTGATCTCCTTGCAGTGAGAAGAGGGAAGGGGAGGGAGTGTGTGAGTACCAAGCTAGTTGTGGCTCGTTCCTGTAATGATAAGATATAGTTTATTGTTTTGTCCAAAAGCAGCCGATGTTGAGGGTAATGGTAAGTCTGCCTTGTAGGATTCCAACGCAAGCTTCCCCATTCAAAACTTCATGGAAACAGACATACAGGGAGATTAACCAAGTAAACTGTCAAGGTACCTGGACTCTTAGGTGCAGGGTTTAAAAGAACCAGGGTTTCTGAGACACCCTCAGTGGTGAAATGTTGAGAGATGCAAAAATACAGCTTCAAAATGAATATATTTTTATGTTGGCACAGGGGTAGTACTTGCTGAGAGTTCTGTGTCCATACAACTTTGTGTGCATCTCTTTCTCTTGGTAAGAAATATGATACTTGAATATGCATCTTTCTTTGCTTATATGAACCTCCTCCTTCTCTAGGAAGCCATGTATGTTAGGGGGAGCTGCATATACCAACTGTGACTGGCTGAAGTTGAACCCATGATGTGGGTTTACCATGATTCAGTTAGTTAGTTGATACACTACAGATGACAGAGAGATTGAGTGTAGCTATGGTACTACACCCAGACTGATACGGATATAGAGAGTTAATAGCATTCAGACATGCATGAAGCTGCTGTACAGCCACTTATCAACAACCGTCAGTGAGCGATAGCTGACCTTATTCCTAAAGTTTCAGAACAAGTGACATAGATAAGAAACATATGTTAGGAGGAAGGTTCCTGAGATGTATCACCTTGAAGTGGAGACACATACAACTTTTGGGAACATACATGAAAGCCCTGAATTAAATGGACCATCATCTTCTGTATGCAATGAGAAATTTTATTGATTAAGGGGGAAAAAACCCTTCATCCACCAAAACAAAAACACCTCCCCTGGACAATTTTATGGATGTTAAAGAGTAAAAGTCCTGCAGATACAATTGATCTCTCATGCATGACTTTTACATAAGTGAAATGTCTTATTATAGCATACGCAGGAGAGTTCTTGAATGCCTGCTCTTCCTTCTGTCCGGATATTCCACCATGGAGAGCATCAATGTTAACTATTTGACTTGTACACCTACTGAATTTTTGTCTTGTTTCTCTTGTATTATGTCAACAGGTTAAAAAACAGTGTCTTGACAGCAAAGCTGGAAGGTGGATTATTTCTTTAAAAAAAGAGAACATGTGTGCACGTCTGTAGAAATGGTTTGCGGCTCAGTCAAGCTGGAGGTGACTAAATGAAACTATGGGCTGTGCATCAGCCAAGCATGTTTCTGCTGTACAAAATGAAGAGGAAGCTCAGAAGGGGAAAAACTACCAGAATGGAGATGTATTTGGTGGTGAGTGTCATTGTTTGTGATTCTTGACCATTTTGTTGAGTCTCTCCACTTTTCTTCACCCTTCTTACTTTCCTATCTAAGTGCTATGTAGGTCCCACCTGTCACCCCCCCCCCCATTTTTGAACACTTCTCTTATTCCTCAAGAATAGTTCCAAGGGTTTGACGTACTCTTGAAATGCCATATTTTGGGACATAAGTGGTTTTCATTACAAATGTTTGTTCTGTTTGGGGTGGTGAACATGCTTTGAGTCCTGGTGAACACAGAAAAGCAACAGAATGTGGTGCTGGGTGCAACATTCAAATTCCTGAAAATCTGCCTTTGTTCTATTAAACAGAACTTTCTAGTTTTTATGGTTGCAAAGATGAGCCTGAAAAGTATATGGGCAGTGACTAGTGATAACTTGTTCAGCAACCCTTTTGGCTTTGGAGATTTTCAGTTCAATGTATAGGTCTTTTCTCCTCCAGAAGTAGAATAACTAGTGCAAAATAATACAAAATAATAGAACTCATGCACAGTTTTGTGAACGTTGTTACAAAAGTTCCTTTTGTAGTGATGAAATTGGGCTCTTGCTTCACAACCCTGCCCTGCCCATTCCACCCAGAATGCCAGCCACACCTCTCTGACATCCATACGTTGGACTGATGCATTTGCTTAGGGGCTGTCATTGATAGAGCCTGAAGATGAGCAGGCCCCAGCCATGCAATCTGAACACTACAGCATTGGAATGTACAGTTAACGTGGTTGGGGCCTACAGCTACATTTATTTTCCTCCATTCAGATGTACCATTTGATTGGCTATTATGTTTTACCATGTACTCCTGGCCTGTTTCCTCCCCTTCTACATTTGGGCAATCAAAAACATTTTCGTCTTCATCCCTTTGGGATGATTTAACCTGAACCAGATGCTTCCCAGCTCCTGTCAGCTTTCCCCCAGGGTTTAGTTTAAAAGCTGCACTGCCGCCCTTTTTATGTTTAGCACCAGCAGTCTGGTTCCATTTTGGTTCAAGTGGAGTCCATCTCTCTTATACAGGCCTAGCTTGTCCTCCATTCAAATGCTAAAGTCCAATGCATGGCTGGGTGGACAAGCAAACTCCTAACCTCCTCACCACGCATGCTTCTAACTTCTGTATGGTGCTCTCATTTCCTACACTTTATTGGCCGTTTTCTTTGAAAATACCCCAGCCCCCCTGCCCTAATCCCTGTTCATTCCAGTTGCTTTTGCACTAATGCAGATAGTACTTCTGGGAATACCGTAACACATTTGGGAAAGACAAGGAGAAACTTAAAAACATTGCCACGCTTATTGAAGAGGTGAACTGAGGTTTATCTGTCTCTCTCATACATTCTTTTATGCTTATTCTGAGACTTCTGTAGCTGAAATAATAAGCTGACGGATTGATTTTGGATTTTGAAAAGGTGTGTGCTCATTCTCCTTTCTTTGCCCTAAAGTTGTACTAACCATGGTAAGCAGTTGCGTTACAGGATGTGAATTAGATCTGTGACATTACAAGATTCTTAAAGGTTGCTATTAAACACTCCTGTTGTTTTAATCCTGAACAAAACCACGCATGACACGTCTGTAGAAACAATTCAGAAAATGCTTTAAGGAAAGAGAGCAGCGAGCCCCGTGAATGAGAGATGTCATAATTTTCTCACTTCAAGGCATGCCGTGTTGGATGACACGGTAGCAGACTAGGCCACTGAGTCTTAAGACACATAGAAAATGATTACAGTAGTCCATCAGATTGTGGTGGAACAGCATGTTACACGTTGTTCCATTAATCTTTTTTCAGGTCTTTTATTCTCTTTTTTTCATAAAGTAGATGCTGGGAGTTGTAACTTGAAGCAGAAGAGCAGTGCTGGGGGAGAGAGGATCTTCTTAACCTTTCCCTCGCATTGTTTTTCTGCTGAAAAGGTATCCATATCTTTTCCCCAGTGGGAGTGAAAGCAGCTGGGAGAGGATTATTAGTGGAGAAAGGATGGGAGTGGGAAATATCCCTGCTCTGATCTTTCTTTCGAATTGCAGTCTCAGTGGCTACATTGTTTATTTTCTTCCTTTGGCCTTTTAGAAAAAAAAAACCCAATCAAAGGTACACAATATTCTGTTCTTCCCTTAGTACAGAGTATTAGTTTCAGTCTATTAACAGACAAGACTTGTCAAAATGTGAAAGTACTTAAAGACAACCGAAGCATATGCTGAATGTAAATGGTTGGTGTGAAGTATAGGGAATTCTCCTTAATCTGGTTGGTAGGAATGGGTGTGTAGAGGTGCACCACTCAATTTAATGCAAGAATTTGCATACCTTGAATGAGGCGTTATGACTGTGGCTTTCAACATTAATCTGCTGCCTTTTAACCAAGTAATGAATGGATTACATTTATAAAAATTTGTATTTTACCAAGCCCCAATATATTTGCACGTTCAGATACTGAAGTGTAAGAGGGCACAATCCTATGTATGTTTAGACAGAAAAAAGTCCTACAGCTCTCAGCATTTCCCAGCCAGCGATACACTTTAAAAATAAAATATACTTTAAAAATAAATGTGTGCTGCTGTTCCTCAGTAAAATTTGCCCTCCCCAATTGAAATCCCCCTCTCCCCGGGCCCCGATTAGCAGCTAAGTTTTCATTGATGTACTAATAAAAATGGGTCTGGAAGCCCTACTTCTGAACCCTTCACTCTCTTTGTAGAATTTACAATACCTCATTTGAGCTCTTTTCTCCTGTATCTTTAAAATGCTGCAGTGTGGAACTGCAGGGTGGCTTGTCTGACAGACTTCATCTCTGTCGGCAACTCTCCCTTTCCAGCCTGCTTGCTTATAGATCACTGTGTTCACACCTTTGGGAACTTTAACAGAGATGCTATTGTGGTGTGTCACATGGAGAGATGATTGAGCATTGGGTGATGTTTCTGGAGCTAGCTGAAAATACTTGCTTGGTGGCTAGAAGATGACTTCAACGAGCAGCATTGATAACTGGTGGCTGCTGAGGCCAGAGCCTTGCTTCACCTTTACAAGGGGGCTTGAGAAAGCTTGGGGAGAAATACATTTGACTTTTGCAGCTGGCTGGGAAAAGGAGGCATTGGGGACTCCAATAGAATGCTGTTTAGTTGGGCAGGGGTGCTCATCCTTCAACAAGTCTGCTTGCTATGGCATAGAGATTTTATTATATTTAGCAGTATATAAATATCCCAGATAAATAAATGTCTTTGCTGCCCTCTGATGTGTGGGCAGCCTTCCTCCCAACTTGGGAGGTGGGCAGGGACCATCCTGGCAATTCTGCTCCCCCCTCCCCCAAAGTAAGAGAAAATAAATGGATCAGGGAGGAGAGAAAGGGGAATAGGGAAAAGGGGGAAAATGTAATTTAAAAAAATTGAATACTTACAGTGAAGTCTCCTGCGCCACATATAGATAGTGATTAGTTCCTTTGAAGCATGGGGAAAATGACCAACACAAGGTGTGTGCTGTTGACTGGGTCTGCTTTCATTTCCTGGCTTACTCACATGGTGTAGTTGTTGACAGGCTGGTCTACATAATAAGCAGAACAGTAGAGTTGGATGTCATTTTTAAAAATAAGTTCTAGAGGTGTAGTCGTGTTAGTCTGTTGCAGCAAAAACAACAGAGAGTCTTGTGGCACCTTAAAGGCAAACACATTTATTTTGGCATAAGCTTTTGTGGACACAGTCCACTTCATCAGATGCATGCATGAAAGCTTATGCCAAAATAAATTTGTTAGTCCTTAAAGTGCCACAAGACTTTTATACTCTCTTTGCAAGAAAAACAAAATTAGAAAAGCAGGTTGGGGCCTCTCCCTGCTGTGTTATTTTTTATTTATTTATTTTCAGGGAGGTTTTTTAAATGCAGTGGGGCTTCAAAAATGTG
Source organism: Heloderma suspectum (assembly GCF_057233095.1). Lineage (NCBI taxonomy): Eukaryota > Metazoa > Chordata > Lepidosauria > Squamata > Helodermatidae > Heloderma > Heloderma suspectum. The sequence goes on from NC_139461.1 coordinate 174,840,815, forward strand.
ATCTCTCGCCTGCAGTATGAAATAGGATAGTTCATTCTGCCACCTCAGGACTATTCCACTTCATTTCCATAATTTGGGTTACTGGCATGTGGTAAATTTCCTTCTGAATTAATAGCTTTTCATATTACATTTGCAACTACATTTCTGGCAGACTGACCAATATAGTAGTTTCTTGCATGTTTTAATGCACTTCATGAGGACGAAGAGCTATTTTTAAAAGTTGTCTGTCTCACTTTAGGTGCCACTAGAGAATATCTAAATTAGATGTTCATTTCATTCAGTCAATAGGAGCAGCCAATAAATGAGATAAATATTTATTTTTACTACTTATGATTGATTTTTATTTATATTACTCCTGCCTTTAGATAAAAAGAATATAAGCACTGGTCCAGAACCCCTCCCCCCTTTTATGTACTGCTGTGTTGATATGATAGGGTACATGAAATTAGGCTTATTTCCCTTGGCTTCAGTGTATTATAAGTGTTCATTGAGTTAGGATCAGTGTCTGAAGGTAATAAATTTCAGTCTTCTTTCTGTATATTACTTTGAGTGTCTGGTAATCAAAATACAAAAACTACCCCCCCCCCCCGGTCATAACATTCCACGCAGCCAAATAATTATCATAGCACGTTAACCTTTTTTTTACAGTGGCTTCTTAATAGGATTATCGACCAGTCAAAGAATTTGTTTGATTTATCATTGGTTTTTAATGGATTAATTGGTTAATTAATTAAATAAATGTGCATATTACCAAAACCTTAGTACAGACACACTTTTGAGATATTGAAGGTTGTGTGAGACAAGTTAAAATGTCATAAACAGAGCACTAATCACCGCTGGAAGGAAAGGCCATGATTAATATTCTTTTCCCACCTATTATAGTAACGTAATGGAATCAAAATAGCCTCAAAAATAAACAAGTGTCTTTTATTCACAGCTGCACTGATTAAACTTTGTCGATGATTTAAAATGGTTCCTACCAGTGGGTCTATGAAAGCTTTAGCTGATTTATCTACCAGTAAAACCAGTTTGCAGCTCCCTTTTAAAAAGAAGTAGTAATCGGACTTATTAACACTTAGAAGCTAACTTTACCTGTTAAACCTTTAAAAAAATGCAATAAGGTAATGAGGGTGTTTAAGAACTATTCAGTCCATTAGATTGCTTTATGTGGGCTTTGATGCTGGTACAGGGAATTTTCAGTAAGATTTGTTTGTTCTTAATCAGCAAAAAGTGACATTCACAAAGTAACCGCCTATGAGTCTGCCTCTCTGTCCAGCCACAACTCTCCTACTTACAGATTTAATGGAGAGGTTACCAACGTTTCCAGCACATGGGACCACATTGTCATAGCATGAAACAGAGTGCTAAAGCTAATTTGTAGGTTTTCACTATACAAAATTGCATTACTTGCATGTGTGATCCAGTGATTATGGTTCGGTAAAACAGTACTATTGCTGTCCTAATATAAAACTCAAGTTGGATCACTTAAAAACTTAAGGAAAAAAGTAATTTTGGGGAGGGCGGTTGCATCAGCAAAATATAGACCCCTTTTTAGATTTGTGATGAAGGGTGAAACTTCTGAAGTTTTACACCAGCTCCCTGAAAACCATTGATCTGCCGATCAGGAGCCAGGCTCTGAAGCATAATTTCCCTCCTTTTTCTAGAGTTCTCTCTCTCCCTGACCCTGTATTTTAACATTGGTTTATGTTACATATTCACCAACACAAGCTATAGGTGATGTAAACCAGGTCCCCCCCCCCATAACCATAATTTGAAAACTCAGTTCAAATCATTGGTTCATTCTCTGTTTTACAAAGGAGCTATGGTAACACGAAATCATGGTTATCAAAGGACTGGGAAAGGAAGCATTGAGTTGGGGCAGACCATTTTCTGCTTCTATATTTTTCTGTGGAAAATATTCCATTTAAAGAAATGCATTGTTTCATAAAATTATTAACAAAATGGATGAACACAATAAAAATCTTTTCGAGCAATTGGAATGAGTACAGTACCAGTCATATCTAAAATCAAAGCTGTAATTAACTCTTTTTCAAGTGAAGAGAATGAAGGAACTGAAAGTTTTCAGTTCCTTCATTCTTTTCATAAAATATAAATAATGTAAGGAAAGTGAGTGGTGCTGAGTTGTCATATTTACAGGTATTTCAGTAAAAAAAAAAATAATTTCCAAGGTAAGCTTTGGATTTGTTTGTAGCATTTAAACCACACTAGTGCACTTTATTGATTCCCCGCTCCCCCACCCTACTCACATATTTCAGTTCACCTTTGGGTATCGTGGAAATGTTTCAGGTTCAAATTTTCCCAGAAAGCCCACACATCACAGGAAATAAGTGCACATTCCTAGATCTGGCTCCTGGTTTGCAAAACATTGGGTTGGATTGAGGATCTGCCTTCCATGGGCAGAAGGGTTCCACTCATGGAAGGTGCTTCTGCTTGATTTTGAGGGATCTCCCTCCCTCCCTTCCACACACACCACACCTCACCCCATTCAGCAGGGTCCCCTGAGCTTTTATGTAGCATTTTCAGGGGTCTGGAAGGCCTGCCATGAGGAGAAGGGGGCAGGAAAGACCGCTTCCTCCAACCCAATGGCGCATGCCTAAATCTGGATCAAACCCACGGTTTGCAAAGATCCAGTGCCATGTCTGTTCCTGCATAGAAGGATTTTGTTGGGAATCTGAGAAGACAAATTCTTGTTCCTTTCCATTTTCTTTTCCTATCTTATGGTGTGCGTGAGAAGTTTTATTTTGTTAAGAGGTCATGAACAATTGAGAAGAAAAATATGAGTGTAGCGTATCCTTGTTGCTGTCTTTCATTCCCATTGAACAAGGAGTCTGACAGAGAACAAATTGGATTTCTTTCCCTTCAGAGGTGTCAGTACTTTGCCACATAACTGTCACTGGTTTTCCGTCCATAAACAAAGGACAAATGGCTAAATGGGCCTATAATTGCTCTCTTAATTTCAATATGTATTGTGTTATAGCATGGAGAGTTACTGGATCAGAACAGGGTCATGGTTGAGAGCAATCCTACCAGTAGGTAAGTGTGGGGAGATCCAGAGCTGGAGGAACCACTTTGTTCAGAGCCCTTGATGGGCTTGCACTGGCAGGGCAAAATGGAGGGAGGAACAGCATTTCTCTCTTCACTTCCCCTTTTCTGTGTGTGTGTGTGTGAGAAACTGTTTCCCTCCAATTGATTCCAAGGGGAGGGAAATGAACTATGCCAGCTCTGTGGCTGGTGTAGTCCCCCCCCCCCATTCCAGTGGTGTGTCAGGGCCACCAAAAAGGTTAAGGATCTTGTAGATCCACAGCCATTTCTAACATGCTCAGGGATCACCTTTTTGTGCTCTCCAGTGTTGTAGAGCTTTTATCCTGTGATTGAGATTGCTCCCTCACGGATGTTTGTGGGCTCTTTACATGATGCCGTGAACCTCCAAGGTGTCTACTGCACTAAATGCTCTTTGTTCCATTTTTAAATGGATCGCAGATGATGAGCTATCAAGTTACCCTGTTGTGTTCTGCTTGAGTTCCTTCCATGAAAAAAGGAAAAGTGACAAGAAGAGTGAGATCAGTGAAAGATAATGGAAGACTTCGATACGGGGAGGAGTGGGGGGAAAGGGGAGGGAGGAAAGGGGAGGGGGGAAAGGAAGCGGGTGAAAAAGGGAGTCATGATCCTGCATTAAAACAGAAGCAGAAAGCCCCATTTTAAATGCAGCATTTTAGGCTGGTGTAGAGATGCCTGTAGAAGCACCACCTGAGGCCTTTCCATAGCCTCATGGAGGCAGCTAGTGAGGCCGAGTCTTCTTCTCTGAGGCCAGACCTTACTCTCCACCCTCAGAGGGGGAGATCCAAAAAATCCAATCCCCTTGCAGGGAGGATAGGATTGCAGCCTTAGTATCTGCTGTTAATTTATTAAATTATCCAGGAAATTATCAGTTCTCATTACCCGTTGTGGAGGATTTGAAAATTAAGTGTACACTGTTCTTGGAGGCATAGAATCAGTATTTTGCATGGCAGAACCAATAAGAATTTCTATTTCAGCATGTGGGAAATGTAAGATAGATAATTGTCAGCCAGAGGAATATGTTGGTTTTCATAAGAATATCTGAAACAATATAAAATATTGTCAACGTAGAGTTGTAATGAAAATGAAATTTAAAATTTATGAGTACTTTTGATGGGTGAAGTTACTTTATTTGATAGAAATACTAAGCAAGAAAGGGGGCAAAGGTTCCTCCCCCCCTATTTTATGCTCCCCATTTTTGAATCCACAAAACCAAAGTGGTTCACCTTTCTTGGACCATGTTTAAGAATATCAGACCTTTTTGAAAATAAATGTGTGTAAAGTAAAATGTGTCTCCTTAAAGTAAGTGGATCTCAGCAGAGGCTGCATTTGTCCCAAAGCACCATTTAATCACCTTGCAGGGTTTGGGGCTGTATGTGGTGCTGATGATTTTTAGATGAACACATAACAGGTTAGCATTGTTTCTTCTCAAATAATTACTTTCTCAGGAGGCATTCCATAATTTTGTATAAACAGAGTGTAGGTGTCTTACTTGCTCCAGGGAATGTGAGACCCAAATTTTGTAACATCAGTCATTGGCTGCTGAAAAGGCTGTAAGGCTTTCAGTTAGTTTGCATGCAAGCATTTTTTATTTGGTTGTCTTCTTTTTAACTAACCAAATCATCCAATTATTTAATCAGCTGACAAATATATTTAATGGTACCTCTGTGGTAGGGAGTTTGCAAAATCTTTTTGTTGTTCTGCTGGAGTAGGATGCCTGAAGGTATTGTGGTGTTGGTGCCTCGCCTTCCTTTGGGGTAGAGGCTCATAACAGCTCCACACTTCATGGAGCCAGTCAGGCAGAGATTACAAGCAAAGAATTTACAGGTATACATGTGTTATAAGTATGAGGGTTTGTTGAAAAGATATTCTTATGGAGAAATGGAAAAATATAGTTTGAAATTGAGCATGTTTATGCTCTGCTAGTGGGCTTTCATTCAAGCAGGGTGTGCGTGTAGAACGGTCAGAAAAGGGTTATGACTTCGTGGGCATCAGTTTCTGTTCAGCAAAGGTGACCTTCTCCCTTGCATAACTGTGTCCGTTACAAGGCACCATTAAACCAAGATGCCCCATGTTACACAAAGTTATGTTATATACAGAGTTTTTACATGTTTGTTGTGACATGGCAGTAACTAGAAAGACTCCATCTCTGGAAAGCCATCACATCCAGTTTTTCTGAATCATTGCGGCCCAGAGCCCTTTCAGTTATGCTGTTCTTTGCTATTAATCCATATCCAGATGTTGCAGGACTTGAGAGAAGGGAGGATGTGATGGTTAGCAACATCTATTGAAATGTAGCAAAGAATATAAATGTCCCAGACATTGTCCTTTTTAAAAACGTATATATTTATTTATTTTATTGCATTTATATCCCGCCTTTTTCGTCTTGCAAGGAACCCAAGGCGGCTTACATTATCCTCCTCTTCTCCATTTTATCCTCACAACAACAACCCTGTGAGGTAGGTTGGTCTGAGAGTCTGTGACTGCCCTGAAGTCACCCAGTAAGCTTCCATGGCCAAGTGTGGACTAGAACCCAGATCTCCCGGCTCCCAGTCCAGCACTCTAGCCACTACACCACACTGACAATGACCTGGTTCACACGTAACAACATCCCAGAGTATGGATTGAGTATGAGTTGCTGTTAAATTTTGGGTTGTTGTTGAATCGTGGGTTGTCATTATGTGTGAACCCTGCACTGTGGTTTAATTATGGGTTGTTAACCACAAACAAACCAGAGTTCACAACCCAACAACAAACCATAGGTTCTCTTCCTGGGTTGTTCGTGGTTAACAGCCCATAGTTAAACCATAATGCAGGGTTCACACATAACGACAAGCCACGATTCAACAGCGACCCATACCCAACCCATACTCTGCATTGTTCTTACATGCGAACCAGGCCGATGTGTGATTCCTGTTCCTGTGGGATGCCTCATTTCCCTTCCTGTGTGGGGTTTACATAATCCATGGGGAAAGATATTTGTTGTGAATCACTATTCTTCAAACAAAAGAATTGGAGTTCATAATGTAGAAAAACTACTTTCTGAAATGAGAACTCAAAACCACTTGAGCTGCATTTACAGCTGAAGCAACCCTTTCTACTCTAAATTGTTTTAGTTGGCACTCTTCTACTTGGTACCAAAAATAGCTCTCAAAATGAGTTGCGGAAAAGGTGAGGTGAGGGCAGCTATATAAGGCCCCAACTGTTATTTAGCTACATTTGCTTGAGTCCTTAGAAGAATTCAACAGAACTTCTTGAGACTGCTTATAACCATGGCTACCCTGTGTTCTCTTAGGTTTGTAATGGTTTAACCTTGGAAAATAACTATCCAGTTTCAGCAAACCTAGAATGTTAGATGTGTAAAATTCTCCAAGAGAAAACGTTTCAGGCCTAGAGGTACATACGTTTCCTTGTCAGTGGGAGTTGAGTTATAACATGGACAGAGGGGTGCTGTTTTCTAACACCCTATCAGCCAAAAATGTCTTGTGTGCCTTCCATTCAGACAGAGAGCCCTCCCAACCATGGGATCTATCACTGTTTTTTAAATGAGGATAGTTTAGGTATACATAGAACTTTGCAGGCAATGCAATCATGTCAGACACCTTGTTAGTCAAAATGTATCATTGGTTTTAAAATGAAAGGCCTCTCTGTTTTTCATTTCTGTTTCACCTTCGCTGACCAGATTCAAAGGAAGGCAAGCCTTCTGTACTGTTTAATATTTATACAGAAGAGGGAATCTCAGTAGGTGCGGCTTTTCTCATCCCTGTGTGACAAACTCTTTATCAACTGAAATTCCCTCTTCTGTACCATTTAATAGTTGTGTAGGTGTCCATGCCTCCTTTGTATGATCTGCCAACTGAAAAACTGGCTCTAAGTGGGATTAGGCCATTATCTACCTGAAGTGACTAGTAGCCAATTTTGTGTGTGTGTTCTAATCCTCCCTATCATGCCCCGGCATACAATAAATTTCCATTTAACCTGATAAAGCGTTCTGTGTGTCTCAAATGCTTGCCTGCCTCTTGCCTATACCAGCAGAAATTGTTCCATTAAAGGTAATTGCTTTTAGCCACTTCATGAATGTCCCCTGATAACAGATGTGTAATGGTTGCATGGAATACTAATAGCTAGGGGTCTGCTCAGGGTCCTTGAAAAAATAGCATATGTCGAATATTTGCAGATATTAAATTCACTTAATTTAACCTTGTTAACAGTTAACCCTGTTAAGTTAACTTATCTGTATTGAAGCTCCACATTTCCTTTGGTGTTCTTGTTTGAGGGCATTCACTCTGGGGCAGTGACTAATATTCATGGTATATAGAACCCTTCCTCAACCTAGTGCCCTCCAGATGTTTAGCACATCAGATCCCATCAGCCCCAGCCAGCATGGCCAATGGTCAGGAATTCTGGGAGTTGTAGTTCAAACATCTGGAGAGCACCAGGTTGGGGAGTCTGGTATGTAGTCTCTTTGGTAGGTACCTATATGACCAACTATAAATCAAGTCTGTTTCAAAATGATACCATGGTAGTACAGTAATTCTTCCACCAAGGTGTGCTTGGCACCTGCAGCAATGGCTTTTAATGACATTATAATTTGAGTTCTCCAGTTCCACCTGCAGATAAACCACATATGGGGGTGGGGGGACTTTATAAAGTTGTATCTCTGAACTTAAGCAGGTTCATGTGTGGCCAGAAATTGCATGAGTGACCACTTTGGATTCCTGTCAACACTGCTCTGAATTCCTGAGCAAAAAGGCAGGATTTGTGTAATTCATTCATCTAACACCTGCCTGTTCTACAGTTGATTCCACATGCCCACCGACAATTTTCCAATAATCGCCCTTCTTTCTCTCCCTTCCTAGCAGCACTTAAAATAGCTTAAAAGAACATGCAGTGACTCCCATAAAATATGTGCCATGTTTCAGGGACATATTTCTGTGAACAAGGAAGGATTATTAATCAAACAATAGACACTCCCTTCTTTTACAAGCATCATGGAGTTTTTTATTTAATGAACACAAAGCAAACTCCAGTAGAGGAGAATGTCAGGCAAACTTGCATAATCACTTGGAAGGTGTGTATGGCAGAGAGAGGGGAAGCGACATACGCACAAATGTCTTATTTGCAAGGCAGACGTTGTGTCTTTTTAGAAGTATTGGCACTGGAGTCCTACAGTCACATTCTGACCAGGGCGAAAATGTCAAGGACACTAAGCAAGGTCTGTGGAAATGGAGTAGCCAAGAGCAATAGCAGGGAGAGAGTTTCCAGGAGCGATGAGCGTGTTTGTGGGTGCCGTTCAGAATTGGGCACCACAGGATCTGGACGAACACCCAGGGACAGCAGGACTCAATCCACCAGAGTCCAATGCTTGACTGGTGTGACTTAAAAAACTCTGCCCTGCAAGCAAAGGTCCAGGCAATCTGATTGGGACAGCACCCCAGATTGGAGCCATTCCAGTCATTTCAGATTGAACCCCCTAGAGATAAAAAATTTCTTGAAATTTTGAAGCCATGGAAAAATATCTGTTTTTTTCCTGAGTTTTGTTGTTGTTGGGGAAATACCGGTTTGGGGATTCCCCCCCCCCCCCGATGGACCACTGTGGCTGTGTTTTTTATAGGACTAGTTACTTTTTACAATTACTCAGTGAAGCAAATGTAACTACACCCAGGAAGCTTATCAGGTACATGATCTGAAAGATACAGCTGCACTTCTGATACAAAGAATGGCAAGGGCGGAGTATGGATGGCCAGTTGTTGTTGCATTGTTTTTCTAATTGTGCAGAGAGTACGTTAGGGATGGCATAGCTACTGAATTGCTTGTGACAAAGTAGCTTTCAAATTGACAGCCAGCTCGTTGTTTGGTTTTATAACAGATCTACTTTTAAAGGTTTTTAATTAACATTTGTCTTCTTTCTACCCAAAGAGTTGCTACTTTTGAAAGCTAATTCTCTCTTTTTTAAAAAAGATTAATCAGAATCTTCCTAATACTTTCCACTTATTATTCTAAAACAAGCCTACCCTTGACTTTGAGGTCTTGAGGAAAGAGTGGATAAATGGTTGTGGATTCACCACTAGTTCTCTGTCCACCTCTTTCTTTCCGTGTAAGTAAGGAGTATTTTCTGCTCAGTGGAAGAGGAGGGATGTACAGGAAACAAGTGTGATATTGTGGCTACACCCACACCATATGCATTGTTTGCATTTGTGTGTATGTGTGAATCATGACTGCAGAAGTAGCCACAATTATAGTGTTAGGTTTTGATATTTTGGAAGATAGGGTAGGAAAAAAAGATCAGCCCTAACTACTTGATTTTCCCCCCTGAAGTTCACAGAATATCTGTTTTAAATGTTGTTTTTTTGTCTTGCTGCACCCATGTGTGGTTTCTAGCTCCATTCTTTTCCAGGATTGTGCCATTAGCACGGCTTACTACAGAAGTCAGCAGAGCCAGGTGAAAACCAAGGCAATTGTGCCTGCTGGCCCTCAGGAATGGGAAGAGATCCCAAAGTAGCTTGACCAGAAGAGGAACTTTCCCTTCCCTGGTCTAGATTAAGGCTTTCTTCACACGGAGCTTTTATCCTGCGATTGAGATTGCTCCTTCATGGAAATTTGTGGGCTCTTTACATGACGCTGTGAACCTCCAGGCCGTCTCCTGCACTAACTGCCCTTTGTTCTGTTTTTAAATAAATTGCAGCTAATGAGCTATCAAATTACCCTGTTCTGTTCTGCTTGAGTTCCTTCCATGAAAAGAGGAAAAGCAGCAAGAAGAGGAGCGAGATCAATGAAAGATCATGGAAGACTCAGATACGGGGCGGAGGAGGGGGAAAGGGGAGGGGGAAAGGAAGCAGGTGAAAAAGGGAGTCATGATCCTGCATTTAAAACGGAAACAGAAAGCCCCATTTTAAATGCAGGATTTTAGGCTGGTGTACAGATGCCCTAAGAAGCAGCTATCTTTGATCTTCATTGGATTCTTGTAGAAAGGAAAGGCTCCTCCTGTGCAAGCACCGGGTCACTGCTGACCCCTAGAGGGACGCCGCTTACGCTGGCATTTTCATGGCAGACTATAGCAGGGTGGTTTGCCATTGCCTTCCCCTGTCGTGACTACCTTTCCCCCAGCAATCTGGGTACTCATTTTACCGACCTCAGAAGGATGGAAGGCTGAGTTGACCTGAGCCGGCTACCCGAGACCCAGCTTGCGCTGGGATCGAACTCAGGTCGTGGGGAGAGTTTCAGTTGCAATACTGCCGCCTACCACTCTGCACCACACACAACACAGATTGTGTGGCCAGTAGTCTACTGAGTTTGGATGTGTGTCGGCCAGAATGAGTGAGAGCGTGGAAAGGGAAGCTGTGTGAATGCAAGTGGCTAAAAACATTGGAAGTTGCTTGCCAAAAGCCACTATAACAATGTAACAAGGCTACCCTTGAAAGACCAGGTCCGCAGCCTGGGGGTCATTTTGGACTCCCAGCTGTCCATGGAGGCTCAGGTGTCAGCTGTGAGCCGGACAGCACTGTATCAACTCCATCTGATATGGCGGCTGCGCCCCTTCCTTCCCGACCATCTGCTCCCATCGGTAGTACATGCCCTGGTCTCCTCTCGTTTAGACTACTGTAATGCGCTCTACGTGGGGTTACCCTTGAAGACGGTTCGGAAACTGCAGCTGGTACAGAACGCGGCGGCTCGCCTGATTAAAGGCAGCCGCCGGCGAGATCACATCACTCCAGTGCTGAAGGAGTTGCACTGGTTACCAGTTGTTTTCCGGGCCAAATTCAAGATGTTGGTTTTGACCTTTAAAACTCTATATGGTTCCGGCCCAGCCTATCTTAAGGAGCGCCTCCAGCAGCACCAGACAGGCGGCTTAACAAGATCAGCCTCGGATGGCCTTCTCTCTGTCCCATCAGCCAGGACAGCTAGACTGGTGGGGACGAGGGAGAGGGCCTTTTCTGTAGTGGCCCCCACTCTGTGGAACTCCCTCCCTAGGGAACTCCGTCATGCCCCCTCTTTAATGAGCTTCCGTCGTGCATTAGAAACGTTGTTGTTCAGGCAGGCATTTGGGGTGGGTTAGGGTATTTTAGAAAATGTTTTTATTGTAGAATTTTATTGTTTTAAACTGTTTTTATTGTATGTTGTACATCGCCCAGAGTGGCTGGGTGACCAGCCAGATGGGCGATTAATAAATTTAATAATAAAAATAAATAACACAGTCTGCAATGCATGACTAAATGGAGAGCAAAGCTTATCCCCTGCCACATAATTTTGGCTATTCTGTACATGTTTGGAATGAAAATGCATGTTAATGTGTGCAGCAGCTTGTACTGCTCTTTATTAGTGCTTAATAAATAATGAAAGAGCCCCCAAAGTTGCATTGATTCAGCACTAATAAAGAGCAGCACAAGCTGCTACACATACCATAATGGATTTCCATTCTAGATGTGTACAGAACAGCAGACCTTCCCTGTAGGCTACTAGAATGTTAGATTGTTGCCATGACACTGTTTTCTGGTATTCTAAGTGTATTTAAAATAAGGAATGGACGTGGTTGTTAAGAGATTTCTGCATACGTTCAGTGAATCTCTGACCTTCATTTTATTACTGCATAGTATTGGTTTGCTGGCCAGAGCCGATTACTCAAATGTGATCAATTAATAGAAATCATATGTTGTCAAATGTTCTATAATATCAAGAACTCTCTTGTGTAATTGCCAGGTTACCTTTTTATTGGAGTGTGGCAGAGGCAAGAGGGCTGATTACTTCCCAGCCCTGGAGGAGTTGTTGTTGTTGTTGTTCAGTCATTCAGTCGTGTCCGACTCTTCGTGACCCCATGGACCATAGCACGCCAGGCCTTCCTGTCCTGCGCACTCTCCCGGAGGAGTTAGGGTTACACAAATAGACATTTCTTGTTTAGGGGCAAGCACCCTGACCCTGCAGCCTCTCCTCTCCCAATTACATTGGCTAGATTTGGATGTAAGGATAAACTGTGGTTTATTGTTACACGAATAAGCCTCAGTCCCATGTGCTCCCACCTCTGGCATGGCCATAAGGAGGAAATCGGACGGTTTTGTTTTTAACTAGAGAGCCAGGGTGGTGCAGTGGATAGAGTGTTGGACTGGGAGTTGGGAGATCTGAGTTCTAGTCCCCACTCATCCATGAAAGCTCACTGGGTGACTTTGAGCCAGTCACAGACTCTCAGCCCAACCCACCTCACAAGGTTGTTGTGAGGATAAAATGGAGGAGGAGGATTATGTATGCTGCTTTGGGTTTCTTAAGGTGGAAAAAAGGTGAGATATAAATGTAATCAATGTAATAAAAAAATAAAATAAACTAACCACACTTTAGCATTATGTCTGAACCTGGGCAAACTGTGGATAATCTTAACTATGGTTTACAGAAAAAAAAACAACTTCAAACCTTAGTTTATGCTGGCTTTTTTCATTTGAACTCTCCTGGATGAGACTGAAGGCTGTCTATTCCAGCATTCTATTCCCACAGTGGCCAACCAAATGCCTATGGGACGCCCACAAGCAGGACATGAGCACAACAGCATCCTCCCATTCATGTTCCCCAGCATCTGGCATCCAAAGGTATACTGCCACTGAAACTGGAGGTAATATATAGCCATCATGACAAGTAGCTATTGATAGCATTATCCGCCATGAATTTGTCCCTTTGGAACTAAAAGGGCTAGGAAACTGCATTAGATTTTTCAGCCCACCCATTCTCCAAGGAGTTCGGGATAGCATACATGGTTAAGCAGGGATGCTTAACTTGCCTGCCTGCCTAACATCTTCTTACCTTGATGCTTTGTCACCAGGACTGAGAGGCTTTGTCAGTTGGAGCTTTCCCTCACAAGCCTGCCCTAGTTTTATAGGCCTGGGTAGCTAGTTGCACCCTGCAGGAATGGTAATTATTCTCAGGGGAGAGGACAATGGGTGTGAATTAAACTACTGTAATGTAGTTAGAGCCCCTCTGGAAATGCAAGGGTATGACTTGCTATAGACTTGACTCAGTGTGTTCTTCTGTAGAGTTACAGTTTGGTTTTTAAAACTGAACTAAAAGCTGAACCGTTAAATTGGACTGAGGTCTACACCTAAACTTTAGTGTGTGAGCTCCACAAAAGACCCCAAACTGAGCATAAACTGAGCTTTCTAAGTATAAGCTAAGCCCACATTTTTTATTTATTAGCAGACTTTTCTTCTAGCTAGGTCTGCACTGTAGCCCTTGTCAATATAGAACTATATAGGGTTTTTTTTTATCCCTTTCCAAACTTGGATTTAATCTAGGTGTTTGTTGAGGCTTGCTACAGCCACTCAAGGCTTCTCTGCTAGGACATAACTGCAGGAATTGTACATTTCTACAGGATCTTCTGTCCTAGAATATCGCTTCTGAACTGTAAATGTCTAAAGGATTCCTCACCTCACATTTAGTTCCAGATTTAGCCCAAGTTTTAACTTCAGCTGATGATGATTAAATGATAACCGTAATGTAGCACTTACCCTCTGCCCATACAGGTGCTTAACTTGCCTGTGTGCTTAATGCATTGTCCAGGAGGTTGAGGCACTTCATCAGTTGGGGCTCCCCCTTATGCTTGTCAATAAAAGATAGTTAGATTAACTACAGTTTAGGATTCAGACATAATGGTAAACTGTGGTTAATTGAAAACTGGAGTTTTCAGTTGAAACTAGATACTTCCTATCTCCGCCTCATGGTTGTGCTGGGGAGGGGGTAGCACGTGAGCTCAAGGCCCATACATGTAACAATAAGACATGCTTGATCCATCTGAAAACAATCATTACAGGGCCTAGCTTCTCACATTCACCATGTGCTGTTTCTGCAGTCATCTCTGAACAGGAGGAAGTATGAAGCAAACACACAAGTTATTACTGTGGCATACTTCAAATGTGTTGAAGAACTGTGACTAATATGAAGGCTGGGGGCTCCAAGAAACCTTTCATGGTGCTCTATAAAGCTTCTGGCAGAGACTGGACTCTGAAGTCTTCTAGAAGCATTTTTAATTAGCAGAATTCTCTGATGGTGGTGGTCATAATTAACTAATGTGTTAAATATTTCACGTTTAGTTGATAATACGTGACCAGTTAGTTGGCCAAGTCTGTGTCTGAGAGAATCTAATTACATTCAGATATGTTTGATTGGGTTCTGGAGACACAGTGGTGGTTTTCATTGTCTTCTTTCTAATGCCTCGCTGTAGGACTCCACATAGTGCTTGTAACCATTCCTTCCGTTGCTTCCTTTACCATTTTTTCTTCCTTTGTAATTGTTTCAGTAGTCCATGCTGATGTGCTCATTTATCACCGAGACCATTATTAATGAACACTGTGCTTCTTCATTATGTTGCCATGGTAGCTTTGTGTGGTGGAATTATCTGTTTCCAGATGGAAATCTTTATTTATTTGTACTACTGTTAGTTGAGCATTCCTCTAACATACCTAGTTGAGCATGCATACCTAGATATCTATATGCCATGTTGTTGATGGTTCCCTTTTTCTTCCAAACTTTATTTGCATAATCACTGTTACTTTTTAAGGCTATTATACCTGTCTGTTTTATGCCCTGGATTGGAGAAGTGCATTATGTATGCAATCATGATATGCCTGGCTTTTCCCTGCCCCTTTATTGCTATTTTGTTCTTGTCTCCATTGTGTCTCTTTTCGACTGTTTTGTTTGTGGTGGTGGTGACAAAGATCATTTCACAAAGTACCTTCTCCCCCCAGCTTGTTCTAAAAATTATTCTTGGGGTATTTCCTTTTTGTAAAATAGTCTACTATTTTAAAGTAAAATAGTCTACTTTATTCTGTGTTTTGCCCATCAATTGGTTTTAAGTAGAAGAGAAAATAGTATCTTTAAATATACTTCTTTTTAAATTATTTGCTTATTTTCCTAATAAAGAGTGCTTAGAATTTATGTAGTACTTCAGAGTACTCAAAGTGCTTCACACATATTACTGCAGTATGTTTTAAAGCAAAACCATAAGGTAGGTCAGCATTATTATCTCCGCATTTCAGGATTGGGGAGAAAGGGGCTGAGGCTGAGAGCCAGGTCACTCGCTGGGAAAAGATCACTCATCCAGGACTTGATTCTGGATGAAAATACTGACCTGGCATATATCACAGAGTTCTGGTTGAGGGAAGAGAGGGGGAGTCTGTCTCGCCCAGCTCTGCCCAGCCGCTAAGGGTTGGGGAGGTGTAGTGGCAGCAGTTTTTAGTAATTCTGTCTCACCAACTAGATGCTCCATCCAGCAGTCTGCTAATTTTAAATGTATGCAGCTGTGGTTGGGTGGCCAGGACAGTGTAGGACAGGAGTCCCCCAGCTTGGTGCCCGCAGGCACCATAGTGCTCATGGGCACCTCCAATGGCACCTGTGAAGGGGTCCCCAATATGATGTCCACAGGCACCCACAAAACTTTTAAATGGTTTTTTAAAAAAATTCTCCTTTTTTAATATGCATACATGGATACGTAAATGAAATGTATACTACTTTTCTAGCAATTATACATAGGCTCCAACAAAAGCGGACCAAATATCCAAATAAGTATCCATTTGAAGGTGGCATCTATATGCCACCCATTCAGATATTGAAAGTGTTATAAGCAAGTTCTCAGTCCATTGCATTATAGGAGGTGAGTGTTTTTCCTTCCAGTGCTGCAATATCAGTCTTCTAGCTGTCAAAAGGGTACAGAGAATCCATTTACACTGATTATTTGTTAGTTTCCATAAAGCAGGTAAATAATTTAAAAGAGCGTGTACATCAGTATTAAAGACTGTTCCAGTACAAAATGTATCTGTGTAATAACCTCCTCCCCCAAAGAAGCAACTATTGGACATTGCCAAAGTATATGTTTAAAAGAAGCATTAGCTATATTCCACTGCCTGCAATTAGCTGAATTATTAAAGAGACTTCACGATGCCCAATAGACATGAAACAAAAGGTTTTGCTGAATAAGACACAGCCTAAGATCTATAGATGGGACAGGTAGATGCCAAACTATCAGTCCACTGAATTGGCATTTTGTGGTGGTGCCCACAGCAGTTTCCAAAAAGGTTGGGGACCCCTCATGTAGGGATTCCTTTGGTATACAATCCATCCTGTTGCCAAAACTTCCTGAGTTAGTTGGGGCAATCTTGGTACTGACGTTGGATCACCTCAGGCTTCTTGTTCTGGGTGATACCGACATTCATGCAGAGGTCACTCAGTTGGGAGTGACTTCAGGATTTCATGTCCACCATGGCAACGATCGCCCTGTCCCAACTAGTAAATGACTCCCAGGCATGCAGCAGGGCACACTCTTGATTTGATATTCTGTTTGGGTGGAGGAGTTATTGGTGAGTCTGTTGTCATGGACAGATTATTTTGGTTGGTTTTGGGTACATTTTAAACTAGCCGGTAATTTCCCAAGTCTAATGGGTTTCTTTAATAAAGGTCTTATTACTGCCTCATTTAAGGAAAAGGGAACATGCCTCTCCCACAAGGAGGCATTAATCATGTCCCTTAACTAAAGATATAAAATTTCCAGAAATTTTGAAGCCATGGAAATAACCTGGTCCATGGGAAAAAATGGAAATTTGGGGGGAAATTGAATAAGCAATACTTACCTTTTAGTGGACTTTACAGATATAAAGTCACTTTGTTGCTTTAGGACGGCCTTGACCCAACCTGGTGCCCTCCAGATATTTTGGACTTCAGCTTCCATCAACCTTGGGCAGCATGGCCAATGGTCAGGAATGCTGGGCATTGTAGTCTAAAACATCTGGAGGGTACCAGGTTGGGGTTATGTCAGGAGTGCCCCAGCTGCCTCTTACAGTCCCCTCCAATAGCCAACTCAAGACACAGACGACAAGGATTCTTTCCAAGGCTTTATCCCTTTATTACTTAATGACTCTTACAGATACTAATCATGAGCAACTAAGCAAGGAACTGCACTGGGGTAGATAGCAGAGACGCCTAAGCTCCAGGTAAGGCAGTTGGTCCCCGTTTGAAGGAGAAGCGTGGGAAGACTCTGAACTTATGGGCTATGGAGAGGTCCTCCCACTTACCCTTGGGTCCTTGGGACGTGACCGTTGTTTTAGCGCCAAATGAGCAGAGCGCCTCCTTTCGGCGCCCTCCATCTGTCGCCGCTCCCTGCATCTGTGCCGAGCGTCCAGCAAGCCCCCCTCCAGCATTCTCTCGCTGCCAGGGTCACTATCTATCTCAGGAATGCTGGCAGGAGGAATCTCTAGTTGCTGTGCTTGTGAGAGATGAGCGAGCTCCTCTCCCACGGATTGCTGTTCTTCCTCAGAATCAGAACTGCTCTGGGGCTCTATGGGCTCAATTTCCACACTGACAAGTTATATATAACTTATATATATATAAGACTGGATTACTGCAATGCAGTCTGTGTAGGGCTGCCCTTAAGGCTGGTCAGGAAGCTGGAGCTAGTGCAGAATGCAGCAGCTTAGCTGTTATCGGGAGCTGCCCCTTTTCAGCGTGCAACTCCTTTGCTGAGGGAACTGCACTGGCTACCTATACACTACTGGGAAAGGTTTAAGGTATTAGTACCAGTGTACAAAGCCATACAAATATACAGAAGATCTGTATAGGAAGGATAATAATATCAGGGATAGATTTGATGGTGTGGTCAGTGAGTTAGAGCCAGACATCCTGAAGAGTGAGGTTGAGTGGGCCTTAAGAAGCATTGCTAATAACAAGGCAGCAGGAGATGACGGTATCCCAGCTGAACTGTTTAAAATCTTGCAAGATGATGCTGTCAAGGTGATGCATGCCATATGCCAGCAAATTTGGAAAACACAAGAATGGCCAACAGACTGGAAAAAATCAACCTATATCCCCATACCAAAAAAGGGAAGCACCAAAGAATGTTCAAACTATCGAACAGTGGCACTTATTTCACATGCCAGTAAGGTAATGCTCAAGATCTTGCAAGGTAGACTTCAGCAATTTATGGAATGCGAATTGCCAGATGTACAAGCTGGGTTTAGAAAAGGCAGAGGAACTAGAGACCAAATTGCCAATATCCACTGGATAATGGAGAAAGCCAGGGAGTTTCAGAAAAACACCTATTTCTGTTTTATTGACTATTCTAAAGCCTTTGATTGTGTGGATCATAACAAATTGTGGCAAGTTCTTGGTGGTATGGGGATACCAAATCATCTTGTCTGCCTCCTGAGGAATCTGTATAACAACCAAGTAGCAACGGTAAGAACAGACCACGGAACAACGGACTGGTTTAAGATTGGGAAAGGGGTACGGCAGGGTTGTATACTCTCACCCTACCTATTCAACCTGTGCGCAGAACACATCATGTGACGTGCTGGGCTTGATGAAGCCAAGGCTGGAGTTAAAATCGCTGGAAGAAACATTAACAGTCTCCAATATGCAGATGATACCACTTCGATGGCTGAAAGTGAGGAGGAGCTGAGGAACCTCATGATGAAGGTGAAAGAAGAAAGTGCAAAAGCTGGGTTGCAGTTAAACCTAAAAAAAAACCAAGATTATTGGCAACCAACTTGATTGATAACTGGCAAATAGAGGGAGAAAATGTGGAGGCAGTGACAGACTTTGTCTTTCTAGGCACAAAGATTACTGCAGATGCTGACTGCAGCCAGGAAATCAGAAGATGTTTACTTCTTGGGAGGAGAGCAATGATAAAATAGTGAAGAGCAGAGACATCACACTGACAAAGGTCCGCATAGTGAAAGCAATGGTATTCCCTGTAGTAACCTATGGCTGCGAGAGCTGGACCATAAGGAAGGCTGAGTGAAGGAAGATAGATGCTTTTGAACTGTGGTGCTGGAGGAAAATTCTGAGAGTGCCTTGGACTGCAAGAAGATCAAACCAGTCCATCCTCCAGGAAATAAAGCCAGACTGCTCACTTGAGGGAAGGATATTAAAGGCAAAACTGAAGTACTTTGGCCACATAATGAGAAGACAGGATACCCTGGAGAAGATGCTGATGCTAGGGAAAGTGGAAGGCAAAAGGAAGAGGGGCTGACCAAGGGCAAGATGGATGGATGATATTCTGGAGGTGACGGACTCGACCTTGGGGGAGCTGGGGATGGTGACAGCTGACAGGAAGCTCTGGGGTGGGCTGGGCTGGTCCATGAAGTCACGAAGAGTCGGAAGCGACTGACCGAATAAACAACAACAACAACAAAGCCCTAAACAACTTAGGACCAGGATAGCTGAGAGAGCGCCTCCTTCTTTACCAACCTGCCCAGTCACTGAGGTCATCAGAGGGCATGCTCCGGGTAGTTCCACATGGACCCATGGCCTGGTTGGAGTCCACCAGGAAAAGAGCCTTCAGTGTGGTGGCCCCCTTCCTGTGGAATTCCCTGCCTTTAGAGGTCAGGCAGGTGCCAACATTGTGTTATTTCGAGAGGCCTTTGTTGCATGTCCCGCTGCAGTTTATTAAATTTCATCTTGTTGGGATTTGTCTTCTAAAAAAATGTTTTAACTCTTTTAACTTGGTGTTTTATTGTTTTACTTTGTTGTTCACCGCTCCGAAATATTCTGACGTGGAAGGTATATAAATATAGTTATTGTAAATAAATAAATAACTTGGTTTGTTCACAAAATTAAAATTGTATTTAAAAACGTTTTTAAAGTAAGAGCTGTAAAATTGTAATTATTGTCTGAATAACGTATACTTGAATATTGTCTGAATAACCAATACTTTTTTTTTTTAAATTAAATTTATTAATCGCCCATCTGGCTGGTCACCCAGCCACTCTGGGCGATGTATAACATACAACAAAAACAGTTTAACACAATAAAATTCTACAATAAAAACATTTTCTAAAATACCCTAACCCACCCCAAATGCCTGCCTGAACAGCCACGTTTTTAATGCACGACGGAAGCTCATTAAAGAGGGGGCATGATGGAGTTCCCTAGGGAGGGAGTTCCACAGAGTGGGGGCCACTACAGAAAAGGCCCTCTCCCTCGTCCCCACCAGTCTAGCTGTCCTGGCTGATGGGACAGAGAGAAGGCCATCCGAGGCTGATCTTGTTAAGTGGCCTGTCTGGTGCTGCTGGAGGCGCTCCTTAAGATAGGCTGGGCCGGAACCATATAGGGTTTTAAAGGTCAAAACCAACACCTTGAATTTGGCCCGGAAAACAACTAGTAACCAGTGCAACTCCTTCAGCACTGGAGTGATGTGATCTCGCCGGCGGCTGCCTTTAATCAGGCGAGCCGCCGCGTTCTGTACCAGCTGCAGTTGCCGAACCGTCTTCAAGAGTAACCCCACGTAGAGCTCATTACAGTAGTCTAAACGAGAGGAGACCAGGGCATGTACTACCGATGGGAGCAGATGGTCGGGAAGGAAGGGGCGCAGCCGCCGTATCAGATGGAGTTGATACAGCGCTGTCCGGCTCACAGCTGACACCTGAGCCTCCATGGACAGCTGGGAGTCCAAAATGACCCCCAGGCTGCGGACCTGGTCTTTCAAGGGTAGCCGTACCCCATTCAACACCAGGTCAGCATCCCCCAGCCTCCTCTTGTCTCCCACCAAAAGTACCTCGGTCTTGTCAGGGTTCAGCTTCATCCTATTCCTCCCCATCCAGCCACTCACTGTCTCCAGACATTTGGACAGGGATTCTACGGCCAACCTTGGTGAAGATTTAAACGAGAGGTAGAGCTACGTGTCATCCGCATATTGATGACACTGCACCCCAAACCTCCTGATGATAGCCCCCAGCGGCTTCACATAGATGTTAAATAGCATCGGGGAGAGGATGGAACCCTGTGGCACCCCACAAGTAAGTGGCCACGGGTCCGAAACCTCCTCTCCCAGTGCTACCCTCTGGTACCTGCCGGAGAGGAAGGACCGGAACCACCGCAATACGATGTCCCCAATGCCCAACCCCTCTAGGCGGTCCAGGAGGATACCATGGTCAACGGTATCGAAAGCCGCTGAGAGGTCGAGGAGAACAAGGAAGGAGCATTCACCCCTATCCAGAGCCCTCCTCAT
The DNA here is from genome assembly GCF_057233095.1 of Heloderma suspectum. Taxonomy (NCBI): domain Eukaryota; kingdom Metazoa; phylum Chordata; class Lepidosauria; order Squamata; family Helodermatidae; genus Heloderma; species Heloderma suspectum. The sequence goes on from NC_139461.1 coordinate 174,861,864, forward strand.
ATCATCTACCAAGGCGACCCAGGCCGTTTCTGTCCCATGCCCAGGCCTGAAGCCCGACTGAAATGGGTCTAGATAATCAGTTTCTTCCAAGTGTGCCTTCAACTGCATCGCCACCACCCGCTCAATCACCTTGCCCAAAAATGGCAGATTTGAGACTGGGCGAAAGTTGTTCAAAACTTGAGGATCCAAGGAGGGCTTCTTTAAGAGCGGTCTTATCACTGCCTCCTTGAGGGCTAATGGCATCACTCCCTCCTCAAGGGAGGCATTCACCACCACCTTGATCCCCTCACCCAGTCTCTCTCTGCAGCTCATAATGAGCCAAGATGGGCAAGGATCAAGTAAGCAGGTGGTCGGCCGTACCGATGAAAGCACCTTGTCCACTTCATCAGGAGGAAGAAGCTGGAACCGATCCCACAAAACCGGTTTGCCACAGGCCGCCTCTTGCTCACTAACTGCATCCACAGCGTGCAGAGTAACACACCTAATCTGATCAGTTTTAACTGCAAAGTGCCTTGCCAAGGCCTCACAGGAGGCCTTAGAATGCTCCAGTGGTTCTGGAGCCACAGGACCGACCAGGCTCCGGACCACTTGGAACAGCCTCCTGGGACAGCACTCCGCAGACGCGATGGAGGCAGCATAATATTCCTTTTTTGCTGCCTTCACCGCCACGTGATAGGCTGAAGATACAGCTCTAGCCCATGTCTGATCGTCTTTGGAGCGAGACTTCCGCCACCGGCGCCGTTGGCATGCCCCAGAGAATCCCCAAGCACGTTCAGGAATCCATTTGGATCCATAAGATGCCTGGGGCGGACCATTTTAATGGGTCCTCCACCCCTGCGGAGGGGTTGTGGAACCGAGAAGTCCAACGTCACCAGATAGTGATCTGACCATGACAAGGGGGTGGTGGATATACCCCCGACTTCCAGATCACTCCCCACTTCTCCAGAAACAAACACAAGGTCTAGTGCATGACCGGCTACATGGGTGGGCCCAGTTAGAATATGGTGCAGCTCCCTGGAGGCCATGGTCTCCATGAAGTCCTGAGGTGCTCCTGTGAGGATGGCCTCCGAATGTACGTTGAAGTCCCCCAACACCAGTAAATTAGGGGACTGTACACGCACATCAGAGACCACCTCAAGCACCTTGGCCAGGGAGTCAGTCGTGCAGCGGGGTGGACGGTACACAAGCAGAATCCCCAGACTGCCCTTTGGGCCCAACCTCCAGTACATGCACTCAGCAACCTTGGTCTCCCGGAGAGGGTGTCTGGTGAAGACCAAGGACTCTTGGTAGATAACAGCCACTCCCCCTCCCCGATCCCCAGCCCTCGGCTGCTGTGCATACGAAAATCCAGCTGGACACATGGCTGCAAGGGTTGGAGCAGCAGCCTTGGCCAGCCAGGTCTCCGTAATACATGCCAGGTCTGCACCCTCATCCAGGATCATGTCGTGGATGAGGGAGGTTTTCTGGGTAACAGACCTGGCATTGCAGAGCAGCAAACAAAGGCCAGAAGATGGGGTCACGCCTCCCCCAGCCATCCTTTGGCTCTGGACAGGCCCGGAGCAGGGGACAGATACTACACATCTCTCCCTTGTTCCCCTTACCTGGCATGGCCTGCCCCTAGCGCTCCGCCAGCGCCTGCCGCCCAGCCTCGGTATCTTCTGGCCCCCAACACTCCCCCCACTGCCTCCATCAGGTGGACACATGCCCCCTCGCTCCCGCCTATCAGGCAGGCTACCCACCCCTAAAACCACAACAAAATTCCCCAGGAAAAAGAAAACACACACACACACACACACAACAATTAAAAATACCCTTAAAAATAATGCCAGGCCAGAGTCCACAGGGCAGGGAAGGCCAGGTGGTGGTGGTGGTGGCGGCGGTGGCGGCAGCGGCGGCAGCAGCAGGCCTGCCTCTTCCCCGGTGGTGGTGGTGGTGGCCTCTCCTTCAGGCCCTGGCTCTCCCAGGCCACCTCAGCCAGCCAGCTTATGTAGCCCCTCCAGGGAGGGCAGGTGGAGCAACACAGATGGCTCGGTACCTGGGGGCCTGGTCCTCCAGGGACTGGCGGTCTGCCAGGCAGAAGTCTCCAGGGAAGGCCTGGTGGTGGTGGTGGCGGTGGTGGCGGCGGCAGCGGCGGTGGCGGCAGCGGCGGCGGCGGCAGCAGGCCCGCCTCTTCCCCAGTGGTGGTGGTGGTCTCTCCTGCAGGCCCTGGCTCTCCCAGGCCACCTCAGCCAGCCAGCTTATGTAGCCCCTCCAGGGAGGGCAGGTGGAGCAGCACAGCTGGCTCGGTACCTGGGGGCCTGGTCCTGCAGGGACTGGCAGTCTGCCAGGCAGAAGTCTCCAGGGAAGGCCTGGTGGTGGTGGTGGTGGTGGTGGTGGTGGCGGCGGCGGCAGTGGTGGTGGTGGCGGCGGCGGCAGTGGTGGTGGTGGCGGCGGCGGCGACGGCAGCAGCAGCAGCAGCAGGCCCGCCTCTTCCCCGGTGGTGGTGGTGGCCTCTCCTGCAGGCCCTGGCTCTCCCAGGCCACCTCAGCCAGCCAGCTCTTGTAGCCCCTCCAGGGAGGGCAGGTGGAGCAGCACAGCTGGCTCGGTACCTGGGGGCCTGGTCCTGCAGGGACTGGCGGTCTGCCAGGCAGAAGTCTCCAGGGAAGACCTCGTGGTGGTGGCAGCGGCGGCGGCGGCAGCAGCAGCAGGCCCAGCAGCAGCAGGCCCGCCTCTTCCCCGGTGGTGGTGGTGGTGGTGGCCTCTCCTGCAGGCCCTGGCTTTTAAATTTAACATGCTAAACATGATAATTTTATGAGCAAACTAAGTTATGCATCACATATTTTAGATTCCTGTTTTATGGGCAGAATCCAATGCTGCCCATCTGCTAGTGGAGCTGGCTGCCGATTCAAGTCCAGGAGCAGCCCTGCCACTTCCGGTCAGCAAGTGGCTCCTACCGCTTGCAGAATGACAATTTAGCACTTCTGGACGCAAGCCCCCAAATGCTCATTTCTGGAAGGGGGAAGTTGGTGGCAGAGCTCCTTGATGTGCACTCCACCAACCTGCCCCTTCCAGGAACAAGCGTTTCCGCTCATTTTGGCTTGCCTCCGGAAGCGCTAAATCACCATTCCACAAGCAGGAGGGACTGCTTGCAGACCAGAAGTGGCGGGCTGGTACCGCACATAAGGGCAGCGTTGGATTGTGCACCATGTCTTACCAGCGGGAGCGTCAGCAAATAGTCCTGGAAACATGTGAATCATCCTAGAGGCCAGAAGAAACAGGAAGAACTGGAGGCAGAGGAAGACTGGTGTACAGCATCTGTTCCTGTTTGAAAGGTAGTTGAGGGAAATTCCTAAGCCTGTTCTTGCTTGTGGGGTCGAACTTAGGGAAATCTGATCTGAAGGAAAAGCTATTGAGACTTTATTTAGCTGGGACTCAGCTTAGGAATGGTAAGCAGTCATATTTAATTGAAGAAACTTTAGGCAATCTCAACCTTTTCTTTGAAGAGTGACATTTTATTCATTTTTGTAAATAATTTCCATGAATGCACATCTTATTTGTAGTTCATTTTGAAAGCTTGTCTCTAGCGGTAGCTTGTCTCTAGCTTGTCCCCGCTCACCAAGCCATGAGGCGCTGACAGACCCAAACACCGAGTGCCCCAGAGCTCAGCATCACCTGGGATCAGCTCACCTCTCACTGCCAACCTGTGCTGCCGGCACTGCTGCTTTCTTCTCCCCCTCCCAGTTTGGCTACTGTGGTGGCAGCAGCGCCGGTGGGGCAGGAAGATGCAAAAGGGGCTTCCCTCTCATCCTTCTCCTGCCCTGCCAATGCCACCACAGTAGCTGGGATGGGGGGAAGGAGAAAGTAGAGCGGTGCTCCCTTCTCCTCCTGCCCCCATCCTGGCTACTGTGGCAGCAGCAGCACTGGCAGGGCAAGGGGACTTATGGGCCTATCCGCTCGCATGCGTCCTTCCTCACCCATCCTCCTTTGCAGCCGCCATTTTAATGCAAGATGGGGGCTCTTGTTTTTTGTAAGTCTATTGCTGCAGAAATGGTCCTTTAGGGCCACAGGCTAAATGGCCCTATTAATGGCCTAAATGGTGGCTGCAAAGGAGGACGGGCGGAGGAAAGACGTGCTCGAGCCAGGCCGAGATGCGAGCAGAAGGGTCGCCAAGCCCTCCAGGGGCTTGCATGGCCCGACTCACCTGGGCAAGCAGCGGCGGCGATGGCTGGAGCACCTGCTGGGCACGGGCGCAGTGGCATCTGTCCATCCCTAGTTCTATAGACCCAAGCCTTGAAGTTAATTTTTTTTTAAAAAGAAACATAGATGGGATGCTCTCCTGTCACATCTGGTGACAGGGCTGGGATAATGTACAGTGTTTTTTTCTCATGTGGATTTTAGATTAGAACGACATTAATTGACAGCTACAGCATCTAACCAGAAGTCCAGAAACATAGGACTTTGTAGAACAAAACCCAAACTGTGAAGAACACACATTTTCTTCCATATTATGATATAGTGCTCTATTTCACATGTTAGGAAACTGAGCATGACTTGGAGCATCCTGAAATGTCTATCAGTAAAAGATAATTTTAGTAAGGAATGGAAGAAATAACTATGCTAGGAATCTTACAGAAAGGATTAAAAAACATTTTCCCCCATAGCTTAATTATTTCCATACATTTTAATCTCTCTCTCTCTCTCTCTCTTTCTTTCTTTCTTTCTTTCTTTCTTTCTTTCTTTCTTTCTATAAATGTCTTCTTATTACATCGTTTTTAGAAATCATTTGCTGGCGGGGGGGGGAGGTAAAGGCTGGGTAACAATGTATAAACACCTTGTCTTAAATTCTAAAAGAAAATATTTCATAATCCAAAAGTGTTCAATTTTGAGGCGGGGGGGAACAAACGGTCCTTGGGGAAAAACATTTTTTCTTAATTTTTCTGGGCCTTCATATCTCTACCCTTAATGATAAAGGCCAGTCCCGCTTTGGCCAATTTACTCAATCAGGAAGGGCAAGGGTTGAGTAAACAGATGGTAGCCTTCACCTCACCACACATTGGCCAAAGCAGGACTAGCCTTGGTCTGTAGTATTTTTTTGAGAAGGTGGTGTTGGGGGACTCCTGTTTGACACAATGGTCATTGACCTATCGTGTCCCTCAAGGTTCTATGTTTTTTAATATATGCATGAAACTGCTGGGAAAGGTCATCCATAGCTTTGGAATGAGATGCCTTCAATATGTGATGACACTCAGCTCTACTGCTCTTTGTTACCTATCTCCAGTGAAGCAGGCAATATTCCTGAAGGTTGCCTTTTTTCAATCATGATAAGGCTGCACAAGCTGAGATAAAATTCTGTCAAGACAGAGGTACTGTTGGTCAGTAGAAAGCCTGGCTTACATATTAGGATTCAATGTGTCCTGGAAGAGGGTGTGCTCCCCTTGAAAGGTCAGGTTTGTAACTTGGGAGTGCTCCTTGATCCCACATGGTTTTTGGATTTTCAACATGTGGTGGCGGCAAGCTTTGCATTTGCACAAGTACGTTTAGTGTGCTAGCTGCAACCATTCCTGAACCAGTCTGATCTGGCAACAGTTCACCAGGCTTTGGTTACATTGTAGTTAGACTATTGCAACATGCTTTCTGTAGGGCTACCCTTGAAGACTGTTCAGCAGCTAGACTGCTAACCAGTGCACAGTATCATGGTCATATCACTCTTATATTGAAAGATCTGCCCTGGTTGCCAGTTGTTTTCTGGGCTTAATTCAAGGTGTTGGTTTAAAGTTTTAAATAGCTTAGGACTTGGCTATCTCATTATGAACCTGTCTGGTCCTTAAGATCTGCAGGAGAGGTCCTTTTGAGGACGTTCGTTAGGCGTGCGTGAAAGCATGTCTCCCGTATCACTGCCGAATTGTGCAGTGCTCTCCCTTAAAAGCTAAAATTGATCCACATTCTCTTGGCTTTTCAGAAAAGAGCTAAGACACATCTATTTAATTTGATGTTTTAAAATTGTGAGTAGCGGGTTTTAATATTGTTTCCATGCCATTTTAATATGGTTTTATTAGCTTTTATCTGAATTGTTGAATGCCACTTTGGTGACTTTTGTGGGAACACAGTATATAAATTAATATTAACAAGGAAGCAATCCTGTGTCCCCTAGACAGCGTCTGGGGGACAAAGCATCATCCCTCCCTCAGACTCCTTCAAGGATGAAGGGGAATGGCAGGCTCCAGACCCAGGGGAAGGGACCTGCACAGAAGGAGCCTAAGCCCCCTCATCTCCTGTGGATGTTCCTTGCCCGGCTACAGCCCCCCGTCCCCGAGGATTCAGAGGGCAAAATGCCCAGCAGAGCAAAGGCAGCTGCATGTAAAAGAACAACATAGGTAGGTCTCTCAGAAGCAAGAAGATTGCATGCAGATGCTTCAGGAGGCTGCAGTTAAAAGCAGGAAGTAGGCAGGGGCAAGGCAGCTGGAGAACATCGTCGTCAACCTCGCCTCGACCCCAAACCTGAACTTCAGCCTTGCTCATGTTCCCTTGTGTGCTGGACTTTGGACTGGGAAATGGACTTCTCTTTGCTACATTTCCTTGGATTTGAATGAACTGGTAAATTTTCCCGCTTCAGCCTCCTTTTCCCTCTCCCAGCCTTGAACAGGTTTACAACCCTGTTATCAGCCACCAGCTGCAGTCATGAATGCTGGGACTTGTAGGCTTTTCTGTCTAAACTTGCATAGGATTGCACCCTTAACTTTACCAGGGGAAAGAAGAAGAAGAGATGTAAGGCTGCTGCTTTCGGTGGCAGTCGTACATTCTCCACATTGTCAAATTCTGTCCTGAGACTGCCAAGTGAGTTCATGGCAGAGTGTCATTTACCAGCACCTTGAACCATCATCTGAACCATTCTGACCCCTTGTCCTCTGAAGAGGCTCCAGAGTTAAGTAGGAGAAGACTCAGCCATGGAAAGGCATCCCGATCTTCTATCCAGGACCCAGTTCTCCAGAGGAAATCCAGGGGCTGGCTGCCCTATGTCCAGAGGAGAGTCCATTACCACCTTCAGATTCTGAGGACTTGGACCATGAAGACACTAGCATACCACAACCACTCCCATGCTGCCATAGCCTGAGGCTGCTAAAACAGACCAAGCCCCTTTAAGAGCCAAAGTCTCAGTAGAGGTAGAGGTGGAGCTAACCAAACTAGAGGTCGGTAACTTCCTATTTAAGCCTCAGTCTCGCTCTGTTGGAGCAACATACAGACAATCCCATTTAGCTTCCAGCCCCAGCCCCACTTGGAGCTTTCCATGGTTCTGATCTCTATTTGTCTTGCTTCCTGAAGAACCTGACCCATATCTGATCCATAGCAGAACCCTGCAACCCAAGCCACATCATAGAGCATCATCAGAACACAAAGCCTGAAACACTAGACAGAGCTGGTACTTTAAGTGCGAATTGTCTAATTTATAAATTCTGCTCATAACCACATCACACCCTCCCTGTGAGCCTCCTAAGGTGGGCCATTATTGGAGATAGAATGCAGGGGTATATTGATCCTTGGTGTGATCCAGCAAGGCACTTCTTATGTGATAGACAAAATTAAGTATCTAATTTTCCCCTGATATGCCACATGACACAGTTTATGCTGAGAGAAATGTTGTGGCTCTTCCATACTGCCTTGCAAAATGGATTCTACCTTGGAAATGAAACCAATTACTTTAGCTGTGACTGCTCTAAATCCCAAATAGTAATATATGATATTATTATGAAGATGGATGGTGAACATTTGTTATGGTTCCAATATTTTCATATTAGACCATTTCTGAATATAGTATTAAGAACTTTTGCACATTTACTGAGATTTTTGAGAACATTTAAATAATTAGTTATAAAACAAGAACTGAGTGTGATATATGGTATGCTCCTTGAATTGAATGAAAGTATGGGAAATTAAGTGCAAAGGGCATGTTAATAACCATGCACAAGATTTGATGCATCAGCCAAAGGCCACAACAAGTAAAATAGAAAATAAAATATAATTGTATTTTAAATCTCTGCACTGCTGCTTGGTTTTATTTTGGTTGTTATTTTTATTTTGTATTGTAGTTTTAAACTTTTATATTGTCTTTTATCATGTTGTATTTCATGGTTTTAATTGCTGAGAACCGCCTAGAGAGCTTTGGCTATTGGGTGGTATAGAAATGTAATAAATAAATAGACTTAAAATATAGAATTCCAAATAGTTATTGGACCAGCCTCACACACCCCTCCCCCAAAGTAATAGTTTACTGGTCAAATATTTTCAAATAACTACAAAGTAATTTAAATATTAAATAAAGCAGTAACACATTATATTAATTGTTTATGCATTGTATAATATGCAATCACTGCATGATACTGGATTTGTTTAATGATGAGCATCCATTTGTGAACTCATCTGTCACCATGTAAACCTACCAATATGAAATGGAGAAAGTAAAAGGAATCTAGCTTCAGTGACATTTGGATGAATTATTGGAGCAATCACCAATTGTGAATGTCGGCATTTGAGCTACAACGATAGTTATTGGGCTCATAATGGCCCAGTTCTTGAATCTAAAGGGCACTGGGCCAATTCAATACAGATATTTTATCCTTAATGTGATTTATCTTACACAGCTATAGGGTCATAATTAGTCAGATATTTCTCTTAACACTGACAGTCAAATTACCTAGAAGACACTTCTCTTTTCTCAGCAGGGAACTCAAATATTTCAAGTTTTTCAAACTACTTCTGGCAAGTCATTCTTCATTTTGACAGCATCTGTTTTCACCTTATTTTTTCATAGCACGACAAACAAAAATATATCTAGCACTACAGACGTCTCCTGAACGTTTGAGACGATATTGGTCATTAACGTTCTGGGAAGGGAAGAGGATAGTGTAATCATAATATGCCGGTTAGGAGACTGTGCTGGAGGAGCAGGCGCTTCCTTCTCCAGTCTCCCCCTCACTTTCTGTGCAAGTTCCCCCTGCCCCCTCTTTTGTATTATGTCTGTCCAATGTTAACCTCAGTTAACAATTTCTGAGGGCACTTGAAACTTAGCATTTGGAAACCACTCAAGAGATGCGTGTCTTGGGCAGAAAATTGTGGCGTATAAATCATCCTTCCCCAACCTTGTGCCCTCCAGATATGTTGGACTACAATTCCCATCATGTTCAACTAGCTTGGCCAATGGTTTGGCAAAGGCTGGTTCAAAGGGATCTTTTGGCCCTCTGCTCAGTACTAGATCAGTCCATCTGGCTGGTCAATGTGTGATACAGCGTACATCTTTGAAGCATGTCAGACTAACCTTAGCCACCTCCTACATATTTACACAGGGCATAATCCACCAAGAAGTTCTCTTACACACACTTAGTTCAAATGCTTCACCAGCAGGAAAATGAGGGTAATAGCACCTTCCTGTAATTTATAGACATCTTCAATAGTAGCCAGTGATAACCTTATCATCCATGAATTTGTCTAATCCTCTTTTAAAGCTGTCTAAGTTCGTGGCTATAATAGCGAATTCCATAGCTACGTGAAGAAATAATTCCATTTGTTCTGAATCTCCAGTCATTCAGGTTCACCCACCAATGATCTTCATTGGATGACCCCAGGTTCTGGTATTATGAGAGAAGGAGAAAAGCTTCCCTCTGTCCACTTTCTCCACAACATGCATCATTTTATACATCTCTATTATGTTCCCACTTAGTCACCTTTTTTCTAAACTAAAAAGCCCCCAAGTGTCATGAACTTCCCTCATAGAGGTATTGACCATTTTGGTTGCCATTTTCTGCACGTTTTCCAGCTCTACAAAATTCTTTTTGAAGTGCAGTGACCAGAACTGTACACAGTATTCCAAGTGTGGTCATGCCATAGATTTGGGTAAAGGCATTATGAACTTCATTTTCAGTTTGTTTCCTAATGTGGAGCTTGCCTCTTTCACAGCAGTTGCACAGTTGGGCGATGTTTCATTGAGCTATCCACCAAGGCCTGCTCACTGTATATGTGAAGTTAGAATTTTTTGCCTCAGTGTGCATCGCTTTACACTTTCTTACCTTGAACTGCATCGGCCATTTGAATACCCATTCCCCCAGTTTGGAGAGACCTTTTGGAGCTCTTCTCAGTCCCTTTTTTGTTTTTACTTCCCTGAATAATTTGGTGTCATTGATAAACTTGCCACCTCACAGCTCACCCCTAACTCTGGATCATTTATCAGCAAATGATAAAGCACCGATCCCAATGCAGATCCTTGGAGGGGCCAACTTTGTACATCCCTCTATTGTGAGAAATGTCAGTTTATTCTTACTCTCTGCTTCCTGTTCTTTAATCAGTTCCTGATCCCTCGTGTATGTCATGAATACTTCTGCTGGGGAGCCACAAATGGTCCTGCTCTCTGGCACATAGTTCCATGGCATAAGCTATATGCATGTGCTTCAGATGTTTTAATGGGTAAATAACAACAGTCTGTAGCATGTACCCATTCAATTATAATCCAAGAGGTGGTCCTTAGCAGCATCTCAAAGTGATCTTACCATACTAGTGCACTTAAAAGTCATAGGGGTTTTTTTTTGTTACTTATTCCTTCCAGGAAGGCTTTCAAGTCTATAGGGACAGCACAAGAGAGGAGTCTTCCATTAGACCAGTACCTGAAACATGAAATGTTCATGGGCTTTTACTCCTTTTTCTTTTAGCCATCTGCATTTTTCATTGCTGAGGTCCATAGGTTTTATAACTGTTCTTACATGTGTCTTTCTCCCCCTCTCCCTCCTCAGATGAGTATAGGATCAAACCTGTGGAAGAAGTCAAATACATGAAAAACGGGGGAGAAGATGATCAGAAAATAGCAGCGCGAAACCAGGAAAACTTGGTAAGGGTTGAATGTTATTACTTATTTAACAACTTGGGCATAGCTCTGTGTCTGTAATGAAATATAAAGCATGTAGAACACTTAGTGCACTGGAGTAGAGTTTTCTTGAAAATGCCATAACTATTTATAGCTCAGAGGGAAAGTGTGAAATGCTTCCTTCCCTGCTTGTCTTTATGAATTATCCCACCCTTAATACTGTGATGTGTGCTCCAGTAGAATGGGCATTTGTATTCAACCCCTTTGCAAGTGGTAATACTGCTTGGCTCATGATGAATGTGTTTGTACGCAAAGGAGCTGCTAGCAACACAGGAATTTACTGCCTTTTGAGAAGGAAACTACCTACTTTTAAAGAGATGTCTGTCATTATTTACTCTCTGAGCTCCCACCCTGAATTTTAAAGAGTGCAAAGTCAGACACTTAAAGATATGTAATGTGCTTACAAGAGAGAATTTGCAGGAATGAATGTTACAGTAATTTGTTGTAGATAAGAGTTATTTTCTTGCTCCCAGCTTTACAGGTTGTGTTATCCTCTCATTTTATCCTCAGTTGCATATTGCCAGGGTTCTGTGTGTCCTGCAAGTCTGTGGGAGAGCCAGAAACAGTACAGAATTCAGCTTCCTGAGAATCATGGCTTTCATTTAAAAAAGAAAAAGAAACTTATAGCTGCAAATATGTGCTTGAAAGTACATGGATAATGTTTTCTGAAATTGTGGAAGACAGAGAGGTTGCTGAAATTGATTTCCAGTGGATGGGAGAGGACTATCAAGTATCCTCTGTAATTCCTTGTCCCTTCCTCAGTAACTAGGAAAAACAGAATAAGTTTGTAAAATTAGGAGAATTATGCATATTTGTGTAATTTATACAACCCACACAATTCAGCTTTCCTTGGTACAACAGTTGGATTGCCTAGGCACAAAACTATATTTTAGCATTAATTATGCACAGTGTTGTGTATAGTTTCAGCATTGTTTCTTCTCATTTTTCCATGATAATATCTCTCAGGGCATATCCGCTTTACAAATTTATAATGTTTTTTTTGCCAGTCTGTCATGGTTACCCCCAAAGGATCCAGGGAATTCTCTGTTAGAGATCCTAACACCCCTCGTGGAGCTAACAGTTGCCAACAGTTTAAACTGTTGAACCAGTTTAAGACTGTGGTGTGGATTTACCTCCACAGTAGCGCAAGAAATAACATAAGTAAGAATTTCTAGTTGAATATCAGGAGAAGCTGCCCTGAAAGAATTACCCCTTCCCAATACACTGAATCCTGTCATGTAGATGGGACAGAGAGGGGAAGGCTGAAAAAGAGCAGGAAAGTCTCTCTCTTCTCCCTTCTTTGTCATCATTGCTACTCATTCCTTCTTGCCAAGGAAAGGGAGTGGAAGGGGGGTGTTTGGGGAGTATAGGGATGGCTTGGGGACTGGGAGGGCAGTAGAGGCAGACAGGGATGCAGGACCTTGAGTGCCTAGCTCTTGATCCAAGTGGGAAGAGGCATTGTGGAGGTTGGGAGACTTGTCTCTCGTTTTGAGGTTGGGAGACTTGTCTCTCGTCTCTCTTCCAAAATCCCAGAGTTCGTATCCGAGCCAAGCTTGGGAGAACTCCCTGACACCCCTAGTTGTGTGTTAGGAGAAATAAGATCAAGACACCCATCAAGTGATAAAGGAAGTGCTGCTTTTGATCCTTTAAGGAAGTGCTTTAAAACCTTTCTGCCTTCAGAGAATCATTTCCACATCAGCTCGGGCTGTCACGGAAACCCCGCATGTTGCAAAGTGTATTCTAATTACTTTCTCAGGTCATGGAAAGCAACAGTAAGGCTTGCTAGGATTCACCATTGTCCTGTGTTCCCAAAGTGTGCAACATTCTCCAGTGGCTGCACATTGCAAAGGAAGATTGATAGTCTAGACTACTGATAGAGCAATAGTCAAGCTATCTTTCAGGGAAGCTGGATTCCCAGTACTGTTCTTCTCCTTAAGGAATCTTTGGTATCTTTCTGATGAGGAACCCCAGGATTCCTTGGAGCACAGTTAGAAAACCCCTATTTAAGAAATCATATTTTGGTTCACCTTTTCAGGTTTCCCTTTGCTATCAAAAAGTCTGAAAAAACTTCCTAGTTTCCCCTCTGGGATTCCCAGCTAATTTGTGATTTCCAGGAAAAAAAGGTGTGTGGTGCTGTATTTTAGAACACTGGCAAACATTAAGGTTGATCAAATAAAAAAGGTAAGGGGATTTGGGGGCATTGGTTAAAAAATATGCTTGCTCCCTTAGGGTACAATCCTATCGGAAGAGTCAGCCGCCTCTGAACTTGGAGGCGACCGACTATTCAGTGCAGGGCAGATGGAGCGCGGAGGGGATCATCTCCACACTCTGGCTGCCCTGCATTTGCAGCTAGATGGCTGATTTCAGCTGTCTAGCTGGGGCACCTCAGAGCGGCGGGGAGGGGGCTGGACAATGCATAGGAAGTGTCATAACAACGCTTCTACTGCCCCACCCCCAGGAACGCCCCTTTCCCCCCTGCTCCGCGCTGCTCTTACAAGCATGGAGCTGGGGACAAACTGCGCTGCCTACAAGGGGGCAGGGGAGGGGGCGGGGAGTCAGTTTTCTGGGAATCACACTTGGAACACTAGCTCCGAGCTCGGTTCCTAGAAAACGAAAAATCATATGGCCGTCTAGCCGCTGTCTAGCGGCCATAGGATTGCGCCTCCTAACTATGATGGCAAAATAAATAATTCAGAACAGTTTTCATGCTGTAAGTGGTTTACGAAGTTGCTTTTTTAAAGGCTTGAGAAATTGATAAAGCTTTAAAAGTCAGTTTATGCATTCTTCACTATAATTAGTGTTTTTGTTGCTGAGGTGTTTAATAACTCTGCTGGCGTTATTTACTGATCAACATGTTTGTTGATCTGGATTTATTGTTGGATTTTGTATTGTTTTGCAGATGCAGACCATAGGCCTCTTTAAATATAAAAAAGTGTATCTAGGTGGAGGAGGAAACGGCTGCAATGCTAATCAGAATGGATGTTTTAGGAAATCTGTTGCTAACCCACCTCTCTCACAGCAATAGAAGATTTGTTGTCATTAGATTTCTAATGAAAATGCCAAATGTTTAATGTATACAGAGTTAAGAATTTTAAACATGTAAATAAGTAAAAACAAAAAATTAAAGGGAAGATGCAAGCAGGTTCACAATGAATTTTGGGTAACTGGTATCAAAAAACAATTGTCAAGGTGGCCTGGATAATATCCAAGAAGAGAATGCTGCAGTTAAAGCCCTTTGCACAAGCCAAGAGATTATTTGTAGAATGAAGAACTGTAAGATTTAATGACCAGCATTAAGGGTTATTTGAAAAGTTCCAGAATGTGAAGCCTTGTTATTTTTATCTAAGGACAAAACATTTTTGACCTTTTTATCAAATGGAAGCAGAAAGTATTGTATAAAGCACAGACTTCAAAAAGTTCAGTATGTAGCTGTCCAGAAAGATTTTAAAGTACTATTTTAAAGATATGATTCAAAATTAATCTAACTTGAAATAAAACCTTTTCTTTATGTTTCAGTTTTTTAGGAATATTTAGTAACAATAAGACAATGGAGGGAGCAATCCTCTGGCCGCTAGACAGCAGCTAGACGGCCATAGGATATCTTGTTTTTCAGGAACAACCTGTGCTCCAAGGTTGGTTCCCAGAGAACAATCTGTGCTCCAACGTTGGTTCCCAGAGAACCAACCTCCCCCTGCTTCCATGCTGCCTCGGAGGCAGCGCAGAACAGCCCCGTCCTCTGCGCTCGCAAGAGGAGCACAGAGCAGCCAAAAAGGGGCATGTCTGGGGGCGTTCCGGGACGGGGAGGGCAGAAATGCCTGTACGACACATCCAATGTGTCGTACAGCAGCCTCCTCCCCCGCTCCGCCCTCCTGCGGCTAGACAGCCGAAAATGTAGGGCAGGAGAAGTGCAGAGAGAATGATCCCTTCCGTGCTTCTCCTGCCCTGCATTGGATAGGCTCTGAGTTTGGAGGCGGCCACCTATCTGGATAGGATTGCACCCTAAGACTGTGAACCCTAATTTATGTTAATACTAACAGTAAGTTAATTTCTACAGGAATTACAGTCTGCAGAAAAGTGTAATTATGATTTTATTTTGGAATGAGGTAGCTTCTAGATAGCGGCTCATCGGCCTGTGCCTGTTAGCTGAACAGGCTGCTTAGAACTGAATAGGAAACTTGGTACTGAGATGAGAGCTCTCCTTTTTCGGCTAGAAGTCTTCAATAACAAAATGCTTAGGAAATACTATTTCCTGTTAAGCTCTTCAGATTTTGACATTTTTAGCTATGTTTTCCTTTATAAGAACAAGCAACGTTCTTGTTTTATTTTATGCAACTCATAATTTGATGTGATGTTGTAAATATATATTTAAAACAAAAATGAAAAATGGATCAAGCAAGTTTCCCTTACTAATTCTTGTTTGTATGAAACCAAAGACTGAACCCACCTAAAACCATTTCTGCTGTATCCTTTGTTTAAGGTGTATTGATCAGCTATAGATAATTAACTGGCAGCCAAAGGCTTCCTAAATATTGGAAATATAGCTTGAAAACAGACAAACAAAGCAAGTCCTGAACATACTGTTTTGCCCCCTGGGTTTAACGTTTGTAAGCGGCCTTGATTGTATTTTAGAAAGGCAGGATAGAAATTCCACTGACAGATAAATAAAACAACTTTTGGAAGGAGCTAGCAAAACCCTGGCTGAAATTGTCTTTTCTTTATTTAAACATACCAGTATGGGACTGATGTAAATAAGGTAATAAAGACCCGTTTATCTTCACTTCTGAAAGAATTCATTGTTTTCACTTGACAACAGTGCATTAAGTTCACAAAAATGCCATCATAACATCCTGTTTAACATTTAGAATAGTGCTGGCGTAATTGGAGTGCTAATGGCATTTCAGTGTAAAAATGTTACCTCTGAGACAGGTAAAATGAGATTGATAGTGTATTCATGTAATTTGGCATTTGTCTTTCCCACTGAGGCTGTATTGGTTGGTTGTGTGCTCTTTGTATTACCTTACGGATTTTGGTTTTTAAAGCTAAAAGGATCATGTAAACAGTCTGTTTAATAGCTTCATTCAGTAACTGGGCTTTGTTTGTTTGATAGATGAGTTATGGATTACATTTGTATGTGATTTAGTCTCACTTAAAAAACAACAACCTGGTAGGATGTAGCTCAGCTCAGAAAATGCGCTAAACATGATCAGGTGTATACTGCCTTGTGAGTCATCGACCTGGCACATGCATTTGGTCTCAGGTAAAGTTCTTCACCAGAGGGAATGGAGAGAGAGCAATGATGACCAGAAGAAGCTTTGATTCTTTGGACCAATAGTATTAGCTGTTGAATACAGTCCACCCCCCCACCCCCCGTATTGATGACCTGGAGGAGAGAGATTCTAGGAAAGGGAAAAGGAAGGAGGCAAAGAGGAAACATTATGAAATGGAGGGGGATGTTGAGGACAAGGGAATGAGGAGTGACCAGGGCATTTATTTCTCGCAAATTAAGTATCTTTGGTGTGTGTGGGTGTGTGTGTGTTTTAAAAAAAGGATGATGGGCATCTGTTTATGAGTTGAGGCATCTGCTGCTTTTGACATTCTGTGAGGTCCATATGACTAAATTTCTCATCATTTTTTCCATGACGTTTGATTGTCACAAACTGACAGCATTACTAATTATACTTTCCCGGTTCCTTAGCAGAAGGAATTGCTCAGGGCTCAGTATGGGGGTGGGCAGGTGGGGGCTAACAGAAGGCTTTCCTTCACACCAGCTGTTGGAACTTTTGCTGGGCAGCATCCTAGCACCCTTTTCTAGCTGCATGCATTCAGGACCAGAAGGGACAAAACGCAGTCTGCATTGTGCAGCTGCCTAAGTATAGAACACCAGTTTTTACACTCTTAGACAGTATGGGGTCGGAATAGGCCATTTCTTCATAGGATGCAGACAATTCTGGCACCATGAAATTGTTTGGGCTTCCACAACTGCAAAGGGAAAACATCTTAGGCTTTTTGTCCAATGCTTGTTTTGCAACAGCACTTTCTCCAAAATGGTCAATATAGGAATTGAATTGCAATTCTATAGCAAACTGCAAACTGAAAGCAAACATGTTGTAGGTGACATTTTAACCCAGCTGTTCTCAAACATCCCCTGCTCTCCTGGAAGTACAAAGTTCCATGGAGCGATTGCATCCTGCAGCAACCAAAGCCAGAGACAAATTCCTTGCAGTAGCAGACATTTAGCACTGCAGTCACCAAAATAGCTATGCTAGCCATGCAAGCTGGGTAGGAAACGTACATAGGTGTTTCTAGCCACAGCAGTTCGTTCGCATTCCTTCCTTCTTCCCTGACTAGCTGGTTTTAGGAGGGAGTCCAAGATGCCCTGTTCTAGTCCCCATCTAATGCCAGTGTTGGGTTCATACCCGAGCCCACAGCAGTTGCATGTATGAGTACCCGAGTCCATACATGAAACTATATGTATGAGCGTAGCTCATTTTGGGCTAAATAACCCACAATGAGCTGCAGAACCAGGTCTATGTGTTGTGAGCCTTGAAAGGTAGAGTAACTTTAGCTCTGTCTTTTGAAGCCCACAACTTGTTGTCTGCCATCTCCTCTCACACAGCTTCATGTATGCAAGCCCACTGCTGTGGACTCAGGCACACACCCAACCCTTGCATAACCCATGGTCTGTTCTAGGGTTATGCAAGGGTTGTTTAACCCACACTTACTGGGTTCGCACGACACGACAACCCCAAAGCAGGGGTTGAATATGCAAAATGGTGGCTGCACATGCCCTTCATGCACTGCAGCATCACAGTTAAATAATCAGTTATATATAAATAATAATGGGTTAAATAATCGAGCGAGCTCTTGTGTTGTGTCGTGCAAACTGGCCCATTGGCAGCCAGATTCAAAACATTTTAGAGGCACTGCTCTACCACAGACAGTAACGTTTGAGCAATTGATTGGCATGGGGACCAGTCTCAAGGTTGTTGTGAATTTGAACCACTCACTGGCTACGTTTGCACATAACGCTAAGCCATATTTTTTGTCAGAGGTGGGCAACTTATGTTTGGCATGCATGTTTTGGCCTACAACTCTCATCAGCCCTAGCCAGCATAACCAGTGGTGCAGGATTATGCCAGAACATCTGGAGGGCAAAAGTTGCCCACCCCTGTTTTATGTTAATCATGGTTTGTTGATTTAACCATGAATTGTCTCGCAGATGAGCAGACAAACTGTGGCTTCTATTTGTGGTTTGTAGCTGGTTAACAAGCCATGATTTGTTTTCAGGGATGGCTTTGGACACAAGATTTCAACATTCCACACCATGGCTAAGTGTTAACTTAGAAAACTTCCTGATAATGCCTTTGGTTTTGCTTAACACGGGGATGAGCTGCTGCTTTTTGTTTCCATATACCTAACAGGACTGCATGTATTGCTGGGATGATGGTGCCCAGTAGCTGCAAGGAAACCGAACAAGTGGGGACGCAAAGCCATTAAAGTTGAAAAATACTTGCTTCTGCTCTTATATTGCTCTCAACTCTCAAATGCAGTGTTTGGACAGTGGCCTGCGGCACTAAAGTCCTTATGCTTTGAAGGGGAAGCAAAGGGGAATGGTTTGTGCACTGTGAAGATGAGCTGGTCATGTGCTTTCCTGTAGAGATTCCCTCCTGGCTGTTTTGCGTAAGTGAAAATGAGGAGGAGAAAGGATGAAAGAAATGAACTCAGGGTTATGGCATGTATGGGGCATGCTTTATGTGTATGACAGATAGGTCCCTGACAGGCACAGTGGCCTTGGTGTCCGAACTGTGGATGTTCTTATTCAAATGAGAAAAACTGTCCTCCTCCAACCTCCAAGTCCAGTTTTCAGCTCTGCAATGTCGTGCAATGTTGCAATCACACCCCTTCCTATTTGTTAACTTTGCCCATGCCTTACAGTTGCTTCACATTATGCCTGCCCCAACACATTTGTAACATGCCTCTGTTCTTGGTTTATTTCTTGTTTTTGTGATGGTAAAATATGACAGTCGTACCTGATCAAACTAAGCCCTGTGTGTGTCTTCTGAATCTGAAATGGTCTCCTCATGCGGTGTTGTCATTCTTAATAGTCAAATCTGTGCATTTTCTATCTCAGTTGTGCTATAGTTTTCACTCTGTGTTAGAGATGGGTGAGCAGAAGGTTGCTTGCCCTGAAAATTATTCAGGCCCCCTCACATGGTCCAGTATGTTTCATTGGACAACTTAAAGGGGCCTGATGCTTTCTGTTCCAGCCCATCCTGGTCCCCAGTGGGGAAAAGATTACCTTAGGGGGCCAGAAAGGAGCACCAGGGGCTCCTTCCACTGTGTCTCTGTGAAAACTGAGGAGGACATTTGCAGCATATTGACACCGCGCTGTCATCTTCTGCTTGGAGTCATTAGGGTTTGAAGTTCACGTCCCATCAACTGTAGCACCCGTGGCAGAAAAGGGCACTGGTGCAAGATTCTCAGCTAGTTGGGTTTTGCCAAACACATGCACATAAATGAACACTCCTTTCCTAATACAGAGGTGGGGCATATGCCTCCGTGGGCCAGATGACATTGGTGGCTGTGGCCACATCAGCTGCTCCGCCCATTTAGTGATTCTCCAGGAGTTCAGTCAGCACAGAAAAAGGGACACTGCTGGCACAGGGAGGAGCGAGTCCCTGGCTTCGTGCACCATCCCAGTGTTTCAGAGACTGCTTGAAGTTCCTGAAATGTAGTACGTAAAACTTGGTTTGCTCATTTATTTATTTATTTACATTTATATCCTGCCTTTTTTCCTCCGTAAGGAACCCAAGGTGGCGTACATAGTCCTCCATTTTATCTTCACAACAACAACCCTGTGAGGTGGGTTGGGCTGAGAGTCTGTGACTGGCCCAAAGTCACCCAGTGAGCTTCCATTGCCGAGTGGAGACTAGAACCCAGATCTCCGGACTCCCAGTCCAACACTCTCGCCACTACACCAGCCATTACACCACACCAGCTCTCATAAAATTGTTCTGTTTAGTATATGAAATTTAAAATTAATTTGTAAACAGTAATTGTGAAATTTACTAACTGGGTATACTTTTAAATGTTTTTAATTTTAAGTATAATTTTATGAGTAAACCAAATTATACAAAATAACATTTCATGTTCCATAAGTAATAAAGTGATTTCAGATTTGTCAAGAGGGCTTAAAAAAAATTGCCTGGTTTTCAGTCCCCCCACCCCAAATTTCTGGGGCTTATCTCACCATGGCTTCAAACTTTCTAGAAACTTTGCATCTCTGTGCTTCTCCCATGCAGTCTCTTTGCTTCCTTCCTCCAGCCGCATCCTCCTCCACCTTTGCAGCCCCAGCCTCCACCCTTCACCCTGAGAATACACCCCTTCCAAATACCTCCTAGTCAACAAGCTCCTGCCACTTCATTTCAATTGTAGGTAGACTTTAAAATACTTTTTAAGAACAACGGGAAGGTTTGCTATATAAACTGATTGACTGCAAGAAGGCAGACAGCCCTTTTACTTCTCTTGGTGCCTCTGCCTCCTCAGCCTTTCTCCATTCCCCAGCCTCCTTGCAACGGGCTTCTCACTCTCTCTCACGTGCACACAGCCTTTCTACACCAGAAAGAAAGAAAGGCAGATTAAGATAAGAAACAACAAAGTAACAAGACTGGTAAGGACCAGCTGCCACGTGCTGGGCAGAAAGGAAAAAGCACTTTTACCATTTTCTTGCTGGCTAGTAGGAACAATTTTTGGCTACAAAGCCCAGAACATTATTTGTGGAGCACTGTGGATCCACTCACCATAGGTGAGTGGATATTTACAAGCCAGCTTTATTCTGAATTGAAGTTTTTATGTGATAGAATTTTGTGCATATGGTATAATAGTAGAATCTAAGGCAATTTCTTGCTATATTCTAAACATCGGTTTGATTCGTTTTGAGTTAGAGATTTTTATCCCAGGATAATTTACTGTGCAAACAGGCACTTAGTGTTTAATCCTCTCTCTTTAGCAGTGTATTCCCCCCCCCCCCCCGGTGGGAAGTGTTGGGGGAAAGAGAGAGACTTCAGGTGTAAAGAATAAAATACTGTCTTTATGGTTAGCACTGAAATGTTTCAGGATGCTGACAGATGCGTTTTGGTATACTTAAGATCAAAAAGCTTATTAACTTCGCAAACGTTGATGGGAATTGTCAGAATCCCATTTATTATTACTTCTTGCTCTTAGGCAATTTTTTCTTATGCAAAGTGCAGCCTCTTGGACTTGACAGTATATTTTTGTCACAACTTGTTGAGTCAATTTGGCCCCTTCTCTTCTGAGAAGTAAACTTTGTTTACCTAAATGCAGTTACATGATTGTGGGGTTCCCCTAGTCAAATGAGAAGAAAGGGCCTTTAATAATCTGCCGTGTCAAGAGCTGGCTTTCTGTAAACAGTTCTTTAGAGTCCCCAGTCTTTGAATTTCATGCTGATATAAGCAAGCTATATTTTCAAGTATTATAAACATATTTTACCACCTCCATATATCACAGTTGCTTTCCAAAACAGGCCTGGTAATGGAAAAAAGTCTCCGTGCTACAAAATTGTGGGTGGTGATACTTAACAGAGAATCATTTGTGCTGCAGGGTAAGAGTAGAAATTCAGTAGGGCGAATTTGTATAGATCCCTTATACAAGCAGGTTTTGTTTCAGGGTAAATATTTTAACATGTTCATCTTGTTTAAAGCAAAATCAATGAAGGATAATTTCTGTTCTTTGATATATGCAGAGCAAATGTTAACCTGTCCAGCTAGCTGATGAGATATCTAATGTTTAATCAGGACTTGGAAATTAGATTGGTATTAGAGAAGATAACGGACTTTTATTATCCTGATAAAACAGCAATTTCCATGTGCCTTCGCTAGATTCTCATATTTGTTCAGGACTGGGATTGCTCACTGGCAGTGGACTTTTAATGTAATCAGTTGTTTGCAAATGTTCCCAGAATGGGACTGGTGGAGGAACTGGACCTTCATTTCTTCCGGGTGATTCTAGATGAGGCTTTTATTGTGCAATCACGTGGCCTCATTCATGAAATTTTACAGAGGGCCCAGTCAACATTGCCTTCCATTCGTAAACCTCCCATGTTTTCCTACCTCTTCTTCTGCCTTTTTTCTTTACAGAAAAAATCAATTAAAGAGAAGATGGAATAGCTCTACAACACCTCCGAATGGTAGCACTAGAAGCCCTGCTTCTGAGTTGGGGTGGAGAGGAATTGGGCTGCATGCTAGGGCATGAATGATTGTCCTCATCATCCCCTACATTCACTCAAATTTGAAACTTCAAAGTCCAGCTGCTGAAAATCACTATCATTGCAGACATCTTTTAAACCACGTTTTAAAGAGATCATGAGTGGGTGGTAGGCTAACGCTCTGCTTTCCCCTAACTCCCTCTTGTCTCCGGAGTGAATTCCCTCCTTCTTGCCTTAATCATGATTAAGCATGGTGAGCACCAATATTAACAATAGTTAAAAATAACCAGGGCTCCTGTTTAACTAGGGTTTGAACCTATGGTTTAAAGTTGGTTTCAAATACTGTTTAACAGGTATCCAGGGGCCTGTTTCCACCAGTGATTTACTCCAAACTGGCTGTTTGTGGAGGTCATTAGGGATACATGACGTTGGGGCCATCCAGCAGCCACCCTGGAGCTTATCACGGAAAAAACAGATTTCCTGAGACTGCTTAAAGTCGGAATCTTTTCCTTAAGCCGGGTTCTCCCCCGTATAGTTGCTGTTTGCCCCAACCCCTGCATTGACCTCAGGTTTGCTAGCCCTGCCCAGGGGTGTGCCTTTCACCGTGACCCTGGTCAAGGGGTGTTTCCTGTGTGTTTCCTGTCCCTGCACAAACCCATTCGTGTCTCCTCAAAAGCAACTCCCATTGTGCTGAAGGAGGCTTGCCCTCTGAGTGCCCACAGAACTTACAGAGATCCCCCCCAATTGACATGGCACAGTTTAAAGCCCAATTCTCTAATTTGCAGTAAAGCGTGATCTCGAGGCTCCAATTCTCCTTTGTTTGGTTTATTGCATTAGGAAGAAACTACTTCGACCCTTCATTATAGAGATACTGCAGGTTAAAATGAGAGAGTGGTTTCCGTCTTTGTGTTCTCCTCCCCTCTTTCCTAGCACAAGCATATGTGTGTCTGCTCAGAAGTAACTCCCATTGTGCTCATTGAGTCTTGCTCCTGAAATGCAGGTGCATCTGAACTTTCAGGGGAAAGGAGAAAGCGGGGAGGAGGGAAGCCCCTCTTATCGGTTGAACAACTCCTGCCAGTCAGATGACGTTCACTTCAACCCCCACCCAAAAGTACGTTCTGTGAAGTGATTTTTACTGGTGCGGAGCACTCGCTCCTGGAGCCCTGCATGGACCAAATTGCAGCAAAGCCGATTCCTTAAAAAAAAAATTAAAAATCTGGTACTTCCCCATTAGCTTCTCCTTTCATTGTTGTGGAAACACGGCCCAGGTTCGACTTAATCACATTTAGCGTTGGTGATGACATGGAGACCTGGTTCGCACATCACTCCTAGGTTGTTTAACCTAGGAATTGTTGGGACGAGGCGAACACCTGAACTGTGTGTTCATCGTTGCCACTTCTAATTAACAACCCAGGAATTGCCGCATATCCATTCCTGCGTGGTTTTGTGATGTGTGAACCCAGCCAATTTTTAACTTTTTAAGGTGGAAATGAGGAAGTTGCTCCAGAGTATAGAGAGGACTGAAGCGTATGATCCCACTGCCTGCAGCGCCCCCATATGGGCACAGATGCACACACACTGATTGGAAGGGGGGATGAGCAGTGAAGATAGCTTTGGAGAATGTGTATTTATTGATATAGCAACCTAGAATTCAGCTGAAGGTAGGTGTGTGACTGGCAGTGACAACAGAGGCAGATTGTCTGGGGCTTGAATCATCCTTCCTATATGCACTAAGAGCACTGGAGGATTAGGTGACAGGTTTTCTAATCTCTGGATAGGAGGGATTCATGAACCTCTTAATAAGATGGTGGGAATGGTTGGAAAGCCCTTCCTTAGAGACAGATTTGTCTCTATTATCACAATTATTATCAAGATATGTTCCTCAAGAAAATGAAAGGCTGGTGAAATTCAAGTCTGTGACTTCAAATACTGAAGTTTAAACAGTATGGAGGGGAGAATAATATATTGATCTTGCATCTTTTCATGTAGGTAGCTCTGCAAGTGTAGTAAATGTTCAGAAGATTTGCTGTACTTCCTTTTTACAGAAAGATTTAATTGAACGTCAAATGAAGATTCTCTGTGGTACTATAAATCCAGCTGTAATTTAGAAATTCAAAAATGAG
Organism: Heloderma suspectum; assembly: GCF_057233095.1. NCBI lineage: Eukaryota > Metazoa > Chordata > Lepidosauria > Squamata > Helodermatidae > Heloderma > Heloderma suspectum. The sequence goes on from NC_139461.1 coordinate 174,886,096, forward strand.
CATTAATCCATTAACACAATCCTTACAGGAGTAATCAAAAGGCTTTGGACTTGATGTTTTAGTTAGCTAGCAACTTAAATTAGTTGGGATAACATAGGCACGTGTCTGAAATGTGGTTGTTCTGTATATAGGCAGGAACACATATGCAGACAGTCAGTATCATTAAGAGATGTTGGCATGACGCTACGGATGAAGTAATAATTGGTTATGTGTAGGCAGAATTTTTTCTCCTCCTTTGATTGTCTATCTTGGTGTTTCCCAATATACAACACTAATTAGTTCTATTAACCGGCCACATGCATGCCTCCCCAGATGTTAAGATCTTCAGGAGGCCCTGCCCTCAGTGCTGCCTCAGTCTTAGGCAAGGCAGCTGATAAGAAGGAGCAGGGCTGTCTGGATTGTGGTACTTTCTCTTTGGAAATCTGTGCCTAAGGAAGTCCATTTGACTGATGAGTGAAAAAGGGTGTTTTGTTTTTTAAATGTAGAAAGGAATTTCTACTTGTGTTTGCTAATAGTTCTGAAGCTTGCTTATGGTTGTTGGTCAGTTTGGCTTTTTATTGTACATTGTTTTAAGTATGATTATTTCATTTATGTGTTTTAATTTTTAAGACACCCCGAGAGCCTATATTTGGGTTAGCTGTTAAAATATGTTTTTGGTATAAATGAATAAAATGAAACAAACTGTGTCAGAGCTGGTATAGTGTCATGGCCAAGGGACTGAACTACAAATCAGGGTGTCCATACTTTGAATCTCTGCCTAAAGTAGCCTTAGACGAGTTCCCCCACCTCCTTAACCTCAGTCCCCCCATTTTGTAATATGCCAGTAAAACTATCCTCCCTTACATTGATTGCTGTAAGGATTGCAACATGTTAATGTAGAAGTACATGTAGAGCAGAAAAACATGGGTGGAATTTTGTTGAAACTAATTTTTAGGTGAGATTATTATGTGGCTAGGATTAGAATAAAGACTCTGATATAGGCCATGTGTAATCATGGCTATGGCCTGGTCTTGCAAAACCCATCTATTTATTCCAGCACTAGACATGACAGTCATCGCGTAGTGTCAAAAGAAGCAGCCCTATATTACGTTTCCTTATTACCCTAAAGTGTTGTTAAGGAAATGTGCCATGTGACATCTGACACATGGTACAAAGATGTCACATCATGTGTTTCCTTAGCTACAAATTACAGGTAGAGGAGAAGGAACGTCACACAGGTGTCAACCCCATGATCGCTGCCTCATCTAGTTCTGTCCTGAAGCACCCTTAGGCTCGTTAAAGTCTGACATCTTTTTGTAGCTATGATTTTGGTGACCTGTTGTGAAGGTGAGACAATTAAAAAGGGCTCTGTGTCAACAGTATTGTCAGTATATGGATCTTCAATTATTTTAGCTTGCTGACTTCACGCTTTCATCTATTTGCCAGATATTCTTTATTTTCTGCTTTAAGGAAGCATTTAAAAATAAGTAGCAACTATTGATTTGAGGCAAGTAATCTCTTTGACGTACTATCTGATGACATTGCACCGTAAACTTGCCGACAATTGAGTGAATCCAAAATAAAGCTGTATGACCTGTATTTAAGAAGAGTGCTGCAGTATGGCAAGCTGAGAACTAGGAAAACAATCATTTATTTAGAGAGCCAGTTTGGTGTAGTGGTTAGAATGGGACTGGGGAGACCCAGGTTCTAGTCCCCACTTGACTTTGGGCCGGTCACTGACTCTCAGCCTAAACTACCTCACAGGGTTGTTGTGAGGATAAAGTGGAGAGGAGGAGGACGACGACCATATAAGCTGCCTTGGGTTCCTTGCAAGAGGAAAATAGGTGGGTTATAAATGTAATAGTAAAATACTTAAATATTTATATGCCACATTCTCTGCCATTACATGCCAACCAAAGCAGCTTACAGAATGAAGCAAAGAGCTCCAACAAACTAGTATCTAAAATGCATCGCAATAAAACCCACTTTGGGTGAAGATTCCACTTTGGGGCAATCTAGACCCTTGCAGTTTTCACCTTTGTGAAGCAGCACTTTCCCTGCAGATCTGAGGGCATAGGGAAATAGGTATAGGAACAGATGCCTTGTAAATCAGGGATGGGAAGCTTGTGGCCCTCCTGATATTTTGTCCTACAACTCCCACAATCCCTCACCGTTGGTGATGCTGGCTAGGGCTGATGGAAGTTGTAGGCCAAGATATCTGGAGGGCCACAAGTTGCCCACCCCTGCTGTAAGGGGATGCAAGCCCTCGACCATTTAAACCAGGTGTGGGGATTCTGTGGCCCTCCAAATGATTATGGATTTCACCTTCTACCGTCCCTGACCATTGGCAAAGTTGGCAGGGACTGAGGGAGTTGGAGTCCCAACGGCATCTGGTGGGTCACAGGGTCCCCATCCCTGCTTTAAATGTCAAGGCCAAAAGATCATTGCATGTCTAAAATCAAATACTGGCACACATCAGATTTTGAATTCCAACATCGTTGGGAGTCAAATACAGATCTCAAATGCTGAATGAACAACTGGTGATTGGATAGATCAAAATTCACAGATAAGCTTTTACAGCAGGAGAGTTTTTATGCTGTCTCTAATCTGCTATATATTTCCCTTCTGAAGAATGAATGCATTTTTAATAATTGTACTCTGCTCTGTTTTCCTAGATTAGTAAACCCAGCATTTTCTTGGAAACTAAATTAGAGGCAGAAAACCTGTCCAAGAGCAAGTGCTCTTGCTTATCAAGGTTGGGGAGTTCTTGGCAAGAGTGTGCATAGCTAGGGTTAGATAATTTTGTCTTTGGCGATTTTTTTTAAAAAAACATGTTTTTTAAAAAAGAGTCCAATCCTTATTACCTGAAATTGTGATGTACATCATGATTTTTCTTTTCGTTCATTTTCTAAGCAGTGAAATCTACCAATATTCTGTAAGCTGCTTAATATTCCTCATTGGAGACCAGTGATGTGGGGGCAGGATTGTGACTGCCGGTCCTTCTCGACACTCAGGCTGTCTTATGTCCGACACTAGCAGATATTCACATGCATGGAGTCTGTGCATTACGTTAATCAACGCAGGCCCAAACAACGCTGTCATTTTTCAAATCTTGGGTAGGAGGTAACTACTGTGCATTTCAGCCTGTGCATATTGACCTGTGTGCACATACACCTAGCAGGCCTGCAGGTCAGACAGACATGACTGATGAGCGATGTGGGTGGCTGCAGTCCTGCTCCTTCAGTGAGTATATGTTTCTACTCACATAGAGCTCTTCCAAACTGGTCCTCATTCTTATTTGGCTTTGGGTCCACAGTTGAGAGAGGAAGCTTATGATGTGGCTTGTCAGTTAGTTGGGATCATGCTGGCATCAGCTAAAGCCATCCTTGGCAAATCCTTCCCATTTTGTTGTGACTGTAAACAATGCCACACATTTCTTTGTATCCTTGTAATTCCCTCCATAAATATATATATGTTACAATGAATGTTCAAAGAATGGAGACTTTGCTGATTATCCAAGTTCATTGGCCTAATTCCATAGTTTGCACATCCACCATCTGGGATTTGCATGGGATTGTCTTGTGATGGTTGGCATTTTTTTTACATTTTGGGCAGTCAGTCATAACAAATGCTAAGGTGTATGAAAGTAAATAACACAGATTCACTGATTAGGGCTGTGCTACACAATGAACTGTATTGTGTTTTATGATATGTAACTATGGAAGTAATTTTGTTTTGTGAACATGTCATTTATTAGGATCCCTTTTGGCCAATGTAGACTTCTCCACTTGTCATAGGGATAAAGACAAGCAGTCTACGTGACATATAATTTCTTTATTCATAAGTTCAACTTAGAATACAGGAAGTGGTATTACCATTTTGCCTCCAGCCATCTGTTCTATCCTGCTGCCATTTATTTTGCTGCCGTTCTATATTGGTGTTCCTTCTTGTTTTTGGCACAACCCTCTGGGAGATGGACTACACCTCTGAGAGTGATTGACATTTTGGCTGTGCTTTCTGGGGCATGAGTGAGAGCTTTTCAGAGGACAGAATGTCCTCCTGCCATGCACTGGAGCTCAACATTTCCATGTTAACATAGAATTGCTTTTTTTTCCCTATGTGAAAATGATCACTGTTTAGGAAAAAGTCACATATGAAGTACTGCTTAGTTGCAACATGGTCTATTTCATGCTATGCTGAGCCCAGTAAAGAACTTTGGGGTTTGGGAACTCAGAACTTGTACATAGCTCATTGTTTCAGTGAAAGGGATTTGAAAGAGCTCATTGATGTATCATGCCCTTTTTATTTTGAACACCTGAAGACATCTTTGTGAATTCCCATATCTATAGGAAGGCTGCTATAGTGTTATTGCCTTTCTGTACAGTAGGAGTAGGCAGCCTGGGGTCCTCCAGACATTTTGGACTACAACTCCCACAATCCCTGACCATTGGCCATGCTGGCTGAGGTTTATGGGAGTTGTTTGTCTGGCGTTGGCTGTAGCAACAGTAAATGTAGTAGAGTCAGCAAACACTCAACCCTACAGGTGGTTAACCAGCAGGGTTCAGGCTACAACAGAGGTGGTCTAAACCCAGGTGAAGCAAGAACACAGGCAACCAGGCAGGCAGCTAGGATCTAGCCACAGCAGGAGTAGTCAAGGGCTTTCTTCACACAGAGCTTTCATCCTGCAATTGAGATTGCTCCTTCACGGAAGTCTGCAGGCTCTTTACATGATGCTGTGAACCTCCAAGGCATCTCCTGCACTAAATGCCCTTTGTTCTGTTTTTAAATAGATTGCAGATAATGAGCTATCAAATTACCCCATTGTGTTCCGCTTGAGTCCCACCTGTGAAAAGAGGAAAAGCAGCAAGAGGAGGAGCGAGATCAAAGAAAGATAATGGAAGACTCAGATACAGGGAGAAGGAGGGGGAAAGGGAAGGGGGAAAGGAAGCAGGTGAAAAAGGGAGTGTTGTGATCCTGCATTTAAAACGGAAGCAGAAAGCCCCATTTTAAATGCAGGATTTTAGGCTGGTGTAGAGATGCCCAAGATAACAGGCAAGAGATCAACGCAGTCCAGAAGCAGGGTCATTAGGCAATCCAAAAGTTCAGGAAACAAACCATCAATCAGAGAGCACAATTCAGGAGGCATGGCAGAGGCTGGATGGGCCAGGTTGTTCCAATGTAGGCTGGGTTTTCAGTGAAGGCTTTTAAGCCCAAAGCCTGCTGTACCCCACCCAGCGCTCAGCTGCAGTAATCAAGCGTCCCTTTCCAGAGCCTTACTCCTGAGGTGTCACTTTCTCCTGAGGAGACTTTTTCTGGAGGCAAGCACTCCTTCACACAGGAGCCCTACTAGCCTGTCACTTGAGACGACGACATTCCCAGGGGCCAGGGGGTGGCTCAGCCTCTGCCTCAGAGGCAGAATCGCTTTCCCCTGACAGGGGTGGCCCTGCCACAATTTCCTCTGAGGGCTCAAGCTCCTCTGGGTCTGGTGGCAATCCTTGATCTGGGGGACCTTGGACTTCTGATGCTTCTAGCTCTTCCTCTGAAGAGGACTCCTCCAGTGGGGGCATGACATCCAATCCCCATTTTAGACAACATGACATTGTTGTCTAAAACATCTGGAGGGTGCCAGGTTGCCAACCCCTGCACAGCACGATCAATACAGTTACTAAGAAAGCATCGTGTAGAGAAATATGACAGCAAACATCTGGGCACCTGCTTTGAACAAGATCAAAAGGGCTTGTGTCCCTCTTATGAAAGCTGAGGGAGGGCACTGCTGAGCAGGGGCTAGTTTTTTTTGTCAGTATTGCAACACAGAAAAGAAAAGTGACAGCCTGTAGATCTTCTGTCTCCTTCAGTGTCCTTCAGGGATTGGGAGCCCTGCCCCTTTTGAATAGGCTCACCCTAATTAAAGGAGAAATTGATGCTGATCACCATGAATGGGGAACACACAATGCATATGGAGATTGGTAGCAGATTGGCTGCTTTAAGAACCCCATGTTCCTGTTAACAGAAGATTGGTTTAACCACGGAGAAGTTCTATTCCCAGGCCCATACTGAGTAAAAAAAGATGTGTGGCTTGATTTCTAGAAGCCTCTTTTTTTCATAGCTGTGAGCCCCCATGAGAGGTGTCTTTTGGTCTTCCTTGGACAAAGTGTTGTATCTATACATAAAGGGGCACAATAGGTGCCTAACCTAAAGAAGAAGAATATTCTCTAGAATGGAACTAGCCATGAACTGAGTGTTAAATTGCATGGCCTTAGAAGTGCAGGTTACCTCAATTGTTGTTGTGTAGCTAATATAGAGTGACAAATCCAGATCTGCCTGTATAATGAGGAAAGAGTGATCCCGAGGTTATATTTACTTGGAGAGGCTATTCATGACCATCAATTAGACTGAGTCATGTCGTCTTTCTGGAGTGGATTTTAGCATCATAAGACTTGCCTGTTGTACTTCTCTCTCTTTGGCCTCTTTCCTATATCTGTTTTAGGCTGCGTGCAGACAACAGCTTTTCAGAGACTGAAGATGGTCCTGTGGCTCTCTCATTGCTTATAGTAACATCTTCATTTTTTGCGTGTCACTCCTACCACAGTCTCTCTTAGGCAGGTGTATTTGGAATTGCAGGAGTTCTTTGTATGGCTGTCACATATTGCAAGTGTAATGAGAGGCTGTGGTTTCCAACAACAGAAGTAAGAAATTATAAAAGATTTTAGTTGGATATTATTCCTTTTCCAGCCCAAATCTACAATGTTTCTCTGAATCATTTGGTATTACTTGTATTATATGTTCTAATTAATAATAATCTCTTCCATCCACCCACCCTGAGTCCTTGGGTCTATAAAATTTCTATAAAATTCACCCAGTAAGTGAGGAGACAAGAAGCAAGAAATCATTTGTGAGTTTGCTTTTACTCCTGGAGAAATGTCTGTGGTTATGCTGAAGCAATTACCCAAACAACTATCTGATTATTTCAACATAAACTCATATGATTCATATAATGGACAGATTTCACGATTTAGGGGAGTGAAGAGCCCTTTAGGATAATTCAAGATGAAAAAATCTGCATAAATGTTGCTGTTGATTGTTTGCGGGATTACATTTGCAAATAACAGTGAGACTGTGGATCATTAAGAATAATTTGAAATTTAACAGGAGAGTTGAAAAGCCACAGAGAACTTAAACCTTAGATTTCTCTTTAAACTCAGAGTTGTATGTCTTCATCGCCAAAAATAGGGTAATACAAGACTGATCCTGTTTAGAGTCTATTGCTTTCACCACTGAAGAAGAGTATTTTTTTGCCCTCTCTAAGTCTCTGTAAGATCACAACGAGTCTTTGCCACATATTGATTGATGTTGGATACTACAGCTTCCTAAGAACTGTTGCTGAGTAACACTTGGAACTTATTCTCTCTTATTAGTTTTATACTTTGTAATAGAATTGTGTGCTGTGGGATGTATGTGTTCAAACAAGTCATTTTGGTTTTTAGCATAGTTGCATAATACTAGGAACTATTTTAACATGTCAGTATTATTCAGTAAATTAACCAGGAAAACACCATCTTCCCCAAAATCCAGTCTGGAATGTGATTCATTCTCTCTCTCTCTCTCTCTCACACACACACACACACACACACACACCCCTTCATCTGGGGGATCTGGAGGATGACTTCAGCTCATCTTTCACTTCAGCTGTCTAGGTTACCAGTCAAATTTTCTGGAGCTCAGTTTAGGCCTAATGCTATCTGATCTATCCATAGTTAGAAGATGGGAGCATCCTGCAGGCTTGTAAAATTATTACTATTTTATAAATGGGAGAGTGGAGGCTGAGATGACTTGACTGAGGCTTGCGTGCTCATTCTTACATGCAAATTCCTCCCTTTTATTGTCAAAGCTAACCACCTCTGCACTTATATTTTCAGTAGCATTTAGTCCTCAAAGGCTTTGATAAAGAGCCATGTTTTACTTGCGTGCTCATTCTTTAAAAAAAAAAAATTATATTCCACCCTATATCATTAGGATCTCAGGGTGGCGTACAGTTAAAATCAATTTAAACAGTATAAAACAATAAATAATTTAAAAAGCTAAAAACATATGAAACCATTAAGCAAGCTAATACCAATTTAAAATCTAAACAATAAAACAGTTAAAACAGTGTGCTACTTTAGGGAATGCATTTAGTCCTCAAAGGCTTTGATAAAGAGCCATGTTTTAACTTAAAATGAAACCACTGTCTGCGCCAGTCAGGCCTCCAAGGGGAGGGCATTCCACAACTGGGAATAGTTAGCACTGAGCTCCAGTTTGCACCTATCATTAGAAGCCAATTTGCAAACTGTGGTTTGGAGCTGACCATGGTTAGCGAAAAATACCAGGGTAAATGTTATGCTGAGTACAGTTAGTTCAATAAATGAAAGGGATGGAGAACGTTGTGTGTGAGAGGGAAGACTGGGTGAGGGTGAGGCCATGGGGGTATTATCTCCTATAGGAGATTGGATAGTGTCACCTTTGCACCAGGCCTTGTGCAGATTTGTGTAATTTTTGGAAGTTTTATAGTTTTTCTTGCTGCAGGATTTTGATTCTTTGTAAAATGTGCATAGCCTTGGGCATAGTTTTGGAAACTAGGAATATGTCTAGTCAGGGTAGAGTGGGGGATGATAGCTAATGGTGGCTTGTCCCATTCAACAACACTGTAAGTTAAATCACTTTTATTACTATTTTATAAATGGGAGAGCGGAGGCTGAGATGACTTGACTGAGGCTTGCGTGCTCATTCTTACATGCAAATTCCTCCCTTTTATTGTCAAAGCTAACCACCTCTGCACTTATATTTTCAGTAGCATTTAGTCCTCAAAGGCTTTGATAAAGAGCCATGTTTTACTTGCGTGCTCATTCTTTAAAAAAAAAAAATTATATTCCACCCTATATCATTAGGATCTCAGGGTGGCGTACAGTTAAAATCAATTTAAACAGTATAAAACAATAAATAATTTAAAAAGCTAAAAACATATGAAACCATTAAGCAAGCTAATACCAATTTAAAATCTAAACAATAAAACAGTTAAAACAGTGTGCTACTTTAGGGAATGCATTTAGTCCTCAAAGGCTTTGATAAAGAGCCATGTTTTAACTTAAAATGAAACCACTGTCTGCGCCAGTCAGGCCTCCAAGGGGAGGGCATTCCACAACTGGGAATAGTTAGCACTGAGCTCCAGTTTGCACCTATCATTAGAAGCCAATTTGCAAACTGTGGTTTGGAGCTGACCATGGTTAGCGAAAAATACCAGGGTAAATGTTATGCTGAGTACAGTTAGTTCAATAAATGAAAGGGATGGAGAACGTTGTGTGTGAGAGGGAAGACTGGGTGAGGGTGAGGCCATGGGGGTATTATCTCCTATAGGAGATTGGATAGTGTCACCTTTGCACCAGGCCTTGTGCAGATTTGTGTAATTTTTGGAAGTTTTATAGTTTTTCTTGCTGCAGGATTTTGATTCTTTGTAAAACGTGCATAGCCTTGGGCATAGTTTTGGAAACTAGGAATATGTCTAGTCAGGGTAGAGTGGGGGATGATAGCTAATGGTGGCTTGTCCCATTCAACAACACTGTAAGTTAAATCACTTTTATTACTATTTTATAAATGGGAGAGCGGAGGCTGAGATGACTTGACTGAGGCTTGCGTGCTCATTCTTACATGCAAATTCCTCCCTTTTATTGTCAAAGCTAACCACCTCTGCACTTATATTTTCAGTAGCCATTAAAATATATATATATATATTCCACCCTATATCATTAGGATCTCAGAGTCCCTGGCTGAGCTGGGATTTGAACTCACGTCACCTAGGTCCAACATTCACTCCACTCTGGCACATGTGCAACCCAGAAGCTTTCATGATCCTCATTGAAATGGCACATTTATTCTGCTCCAAATTGCTTTGCTTCATAAAAAAGTTTTAAGGGAGCAATCCTATGCATATTTATCCTATATATCCTATGCACAGAAAAAGGTCCTACAAGTCCCAGCATTCCCCAGCCAGCTGGCTGGGGAATGCTGGGAGTTGTGGGACTTTTTTTTTTTTTGTCTGCACATGCATAGGATTGTGCCGTAATTAGTTTATTTTAATTACAGTTCTTCCTTCTACAATGTGGAAGTTGTATCCCCTTTTCTCATACCCTTGATTGTTAACAGTGCTTCATGGTATGTTGCAAGTATGGGCAGTTATTTTCCATGGCAGAAAAAGTTTATTCCTGGAAGACAGGAACATGAACAGGCAGGAGCTGGATAATCAAAACAGTGGGCCTTTGCTGGTCTTGAGTATGCCTGATCTAATCTGGGTCTTTACATCTGAAACAAAGCCCAGTGTTTAAGGGTGTGCTCTTGGATGAGAAAACTGCACAGGGGGAAAAAAAATCGGATCCAGGAGAGGCTTGTATTTTCTGATATTTAGATATACACCTCAGGGTAGTTTTAGCTCTGCAGATAATCCCCTAATCAAACTTGGACTCATTAACATGTTGTTCCAGATGTAAGTTGGGTTCCTCTCCAGTAGGGACAGTCCTTTACTTTGTAAGGTACTTTTTTCTGTTTTCTGCATTAGCTCTAGCAGACATGTACTTTTATTTTGTTAAGGTGTTTTTTGCATTTGGAATCTGTCTGCCAAATGGAACTATGGATCTTGGTTCAGGAATATATTTGAAGTATGGGTCCCACCGATAATTACTGCCATAACAGGCTAAGGCACACTCGTCCATGCTGTTTTTCTTGTGTCACATACAACCACTGAAACACAAAGTAGCAAATATCAATAACATTGCCTCCACTGGCCCTCTTGAAATGGCAATTTTTGTGCCGAGAAGTTAACCCTGCAAAACTTCAGTTCCAGGATCCCAAGTGGTCTCTAGACATGTGCTTCTCTAACAGCAGCCCATTTTTATTGGTCGCTCTCTACTGTGACTAAGGTATCAGGGCCCCGCAGTTAGGTGCAGGCCCAGTTTTCACTGACTGCCATAGAGTTCTGGGGTGTAGTTGAGAAGGGGACAAAAAGCTGTCGCACATACTCTGCTGAACACTACTAGTGCCAGGGTCCTTACATCATGCAGGTTTTTTGTCCATTCTTATGGCCGTTGGCATGCCAGGCATTTAACTAACACTGTCTTGAAGTTTGCAGTAGGGTGGGGAAAGGAACTGTTTTCTCTATAACCCAAGTTCTGTCCTGTAACTTCAGTGACGTCTCCTCTGGATGATGGGTGGGCAGAATAGAAATAGTTAAAAGCTTAATCTAAAAAAAAATAAAAGAATGGCCAGTCTGGTGATTTGAAAAATATATTGATGTATTTTTTATCCATTTACCTGCTAGCAGGAAAATGGGAGAGGTCAAAACCACTCATGAGGAAGCCATCCTACATGTTGGAGGCAAAAAATCCTATGAAGAAAATACTTCAGAACTGTGAGCACATTGTTTAGATAATACCCGATGGTAAAAAAGTACATCCTGTTATCTGATTCAGATCTTCCCACCACCATCATTTTTGCCTTTTTGGCACTTGTCATTGTTTTTACACATTTGATTTTTATGCCCATGGGCAATGAATGACCAAGCCTTCCAGTAGCATGGCTGACTTCATGCTGTTGTATAAAATGCTGTCAGCTTCTTCTGACTCCTCGCTGTCCGTTTTCATGGCTGTTTTTAGTTGTCCTGAGCAAAAAAAACGTCTTGGCTGCTTTGTGTTGCTTTATATTCTGTTTAGCCATTCAAATAGGCATTTCTAAATCAGTGTGGTACATTTTCTGATTCATTAATGACTCCTTCCCAGGCACCGTCTAGATTGGAAGTCATATTCAGCCAGGTTATATGAGGAGAGGGAGTTACTCATAGGAAGGAACTGGCATCCAGAGAACTGTGAAACCTGTCGTGCTGAGCCAGAGCAAGAGGGTCCATTTTGTTAAAAAAAAAATAAAAAATTGCCCTCATGAAAAAGAGGCTCCGGCAAGTTTTCCAGGCATCTGTAAAGGGGGGCAAAAATGTTTGCTGTCTTTAAAGCAGCAACTGCCATTATAAAGGAGGTGAACAACAACATCCCTTGTGCGCCTCTTGGGCTGGAATCCTAGACTTGTTTACCTGAGAGTAAGTCCCATTGAACTCAGTAGAGCTTATTTCTGAGTAGACATGGACAGGATTTCACTATTAACAAATTGCTTGGGGAGGGCTGGGGGGAGGTTATGGCTCCAAAATGTGAGCTATAACTATTTTAAATTAATAGCAATGGGAGGGATGGTGCTGTACATTTATTTCAACACAATACTGTTTGTTTTTCAGAGGGTTGTCTTGTCTTTCAGCAGGATGTTTGCCTCCACTGGCCCTCTCGAAATGGCAGTTTTTGTGCTGAGAAGTGAACCCTGCAAAAATTCAGTTCCCATGATCCCAAGTGGTCTCTAGACATGTGCTTCTCTAACAGCAGCCCTTCATGTCACATGCAAAAGCGGTTTATGATACAACATGAGAGTCATCAGTCACTAAAATAGAATCAACACACCACCACTACCACCAATGTTCACTTGGGCTACCGCATGCCTTTTGAGTGAGCCCTTTGAATCCCGGATAGAATCCTCATAAATCCAGATTTTCTCTACTGTCCAGAAGCGTGTAGGTCACCCCTAGACAGCAACATACCTGAACTTTTCTTTTTTCCCCAAGATACCATGTCCAGCCCTGCCAAGCTGACCACCTTCAGGAGGCCACAGCACAAGCAAGCTAATGCTGAGCTCTTAGGATTATAAGCAGGACTGTGAATATGCCATGATTCCACACAAGGGCAGCCCCTAGAGAAAAAGAGCAACAGATTTCATGGATTAAAAAAAATGCAGTGCAAGAAATGTGTATGGTAGGGGACGGGGACCAGAGATATTTATCTGTTTGTGAGAAGGGTTCTCTTCTTCTTCTTCTTCTTCTTTCTTCTTTTATAAAACGTCAGCTTATCCACAAAGGACTCTCCTTATAAAACAGGCATTTCTTTGAGAGTGTTGTCTTGATGCTTTTTCTTTTTGACGTCCTACATTGTTCCATTTCTGCATATTATTACTGCACATACATAGATGTTTGTGAGGCTTTAAAGCAGCCTTCCCCCAACCTGACACCCTCCAGATGTGTTGGACTACAATTGCTGGGAGTTGTAGTCCAACATACCTGGAGGGTGCCAGGTTGGGGAAGGCTGCTTTAAAATATTTATCTTGCAGACTCTGGCTGTTTTTTAGGAAGATTTTTTTGTTCATTATGAGTCTGTGCTAAGAAGAGCGTGATAAAGAGAGACTGAGGGCACAATCCTATGCATGTTTAGACAGAGAAAAGGCCTACAACTCCAGCATGCCCCAGCTGGAGTTGTAGGCCTTTTCTCTGTCTAAACATGCATAGGATTGTGCCCTAAAGCAAATACTACCTCCACCACCTTCCTGAAAGTGTGGCTGTAATGGGCAGCACTTTTTTCAAACCTCCTGTTCAGATGGCCCATACCAGCCTTGCCAACACACCCACAAAATGACTAGCTGGCAAAACAAAACAAAAAGATTGGTAGCCTAGGTTAGACATTTGTGGCTTCCCTGTTGGTGATGCTTACCTGGCATAGGTAACTAGGTGAGCAGTCCACACCGTTTAGTTATACCTGAATGCAACTAGGTTAACAGCTCCAGCTAATAATAGTTCTTCATGCTGAATGTCGTGTTTAAACGGGTGACTAGACGTTTGTGTAATGCTGGTTTTTGTTTCAAAAGGCATTCGGGAGTAATCTAAGAATTCTTTGCATGTTTAATGCAGAGCAGCAGGGAGAGAAATCAGATCTAGCATAGAAGGCAAACATACTAATCATTTTCCAATGTGTGTAGAATGGAAAGTCAAAGGGATGCACTAGAAATAAGATGTCACGTGTGGTGTTCATCAGCTTTCTTAGGGGCTTTGCAAGCATAACATTTGATCCAAGAATCAATCTAGCGTTTATTGACCTGCAGGTGAATGCAGTCTTCAGTCTTTGCCCATCCAAATGTGTATATAATTTGCTAGATAAATCATTTGAGTGTGTTGACATTCTTAAACCATATATAGTCTGGTATATTTAATGTGATTTAGATAATAAGATAAATATTAACTTTCTCAAAATTTTCTTTCTACCTTTTCTGGTCCCCAACCTAGACATTTGCACTAATGAACTTTTAATTTCATCATAACAGTTATATAAAATAAGACCTGCATCTGGTTTAGCATTCTGTCTTCAGTAGTATCTAGCCAGATGCACATGGAGGTTACAGCCACATTCATTTTGGCTGTCTTTAGCATCTGGTAATCAGAGGTTTGCTGCCTCTGAACATGGAGTTTCTATTTAGCTCCGGGATGCACAGCCTCAAGCCTGGGGGCCAAATCTGGCCTTCTGGGGTTCCCCAGAAGGTCCCACCCCCTTTCTCTGACCCCACCCCTTTCCCCCTGACCACCAATGATGTGGTGGTTTCCTGGCTTTTTTGCAGTTTTTCTCCGTTCCAAAATGTTGAAATGCCTCTCCTAAGGCTTGGTTACTGGCAGTAAGGGTTTTAAGCTAAAGTATGCATCACAAGGAAGAGCCTTCATAAGCTTTATTAGACTAACCACAGCTTGTTATGATGTCTGAACCCAGACAAACTGGTGAATCTCGACCAGCTAACTGAAAAGCATGTTTATTTAGTCCATAGGCTTTCCCACATGACAGGAGAGGTGGGGGAATGCTCATGGCTCATTCCCAATCATCCAGAGGATTGTCCAAACCAAACCAAGCCGATCTTTGTCTAGAAAGTATCTTATTAACGTTGGTCAGATCTAAATGGGATCTATTCTCGGGACAATGACATTTTTTTTCTAACGGTGTTTATTTTTATTGAATTCTAGCACCATCAAAATACAGAAGAGGATCAAAATACACAAAATTAGGAATTCCCTGATAACGGACTCCGTCATCCTCCAGTCACACAGTCTCGGCAGTTAGAAAATCTGTCAAGTTGTCTATGAATCCATATATTTGGTTATGTAGAGGAGTCATTCTGTAACCATGTCTTACAGCAAAGAGCAGTTTCAGTGAGAGAGGCTGCTAGTATCTCTCTTTCTCCCTTGGTTGCTGTTTCCCAGGCATGGTGGTGCTTCTGTGGTGCCTCTGAGTTCCATCAACCTGCTGCCCCATTTGAGGAAGAGGGCTGTGTTATACTAGGCCATTTATTCCCAGACAGTGTCGGGGAACTATTAGCGTGCTTTGAGAGAACTACTATTGTGCCAAAAGAAATACACCTTCCAGCCAGCCTCTAATTCTGCCATGTCTCTGCTTCCGACGCGATTAAAGCACTCCTAACACAAAGGCACAGCAGGATTACCCACTCTGAGGAGGCTGCCTATTGCATCTCTTCATGAGTCCCTGTTCTGAGTGTGCTTCCTGACTGGAAGGAGGCAAGAGCAGGGTGGTGAGGAAGCACAGCTAGACCAATGACTCAGGCAAATGGGCTGGTGATGAGCTCCCCTGAAGTTAGGTGGTTCTCAATTTTATGCACTCTTAAAGTAAACCTTTTTGGGTGCAAGAGTGAAGTGTCTCGCCAAATTTTGATTCAGAGAATGAATGCATGTCAGCTGTGAGATGTCTGAGAACAGGATTCTGTAAATGCATTCACCAGCTGGCTAGTGGCAACCACAAATCTTTTTCTGGATACCATCTACCACTGATAGCCCAACACAAAGTGAGACCCCTCTCTATCCCCGATGTGTCTGTGCATAGCAGAGAACCCCAGAGACAGGAAGGGTTAGTTCTGGGCAGGCAAGACAGGCTCCACACCTCCACTGAGTCCTCTGGCATGTTTAGAGAATTTGGGGAATGGGAGGGGATCAGTTAGGGTAGCTCAGTGGTGGAGCACATGCATTGCATACAGAAGGTCCCAGGTTCGATCCCTGGCATCTCCACGTAGGGCCGGAAAAAACCCTTCCTGAAACTCTGGAGAGCCACTGCCAGTCAGTGTCGGCAAAACTGGGCTGGATGGACCAAGGGTCTGACTCAGTATAAGGCAATTTCCTATGCTGATCAGCTTCTGAGGATCCCCAGGGTTCCCCAGAGAGCCATTGGAAAACCACTGTCTATTTCATGGTTGAGGCAGCTGTATGTCCAAAGCACAGGGGATAAAAGTATAGTGATCTTGTAACTGTAGCTAATGTTCCATTGTTTTGCCATGGGCCAGTATTGCATCCACAGAATTACAGCCCTAATTATGCATTTGGGAACAGCAGGGGTCAGCATAGCCTATAAAACTTTTTTTAATCAAGTCCTCTTTAAAATGAGCTGCTGTTTATTGGAGTTCAGCATGGCTTCCAGCAAAGAGGATAAATGACGGAGGAAACAGAAAGCTGGCCATGTTGGAGTCTTCAGGGAAACTGAATAAACTCAGAACTGCTGTCATTGAAGGTGGGTTGCTGGAGGATCAACATGAGGAGGTTAGCAGGATAGCCATCTGGTTGGTGCCATCCTGCAGATTGGGGAAAAATGTATTTCAGTTCATGGTACCTTGGCTGCAAGACAGACTGAGTTGGAAAAAATGAAAGAATAATTTATGTTCATCTTACCTGTGCAAATAGAAACAGAAAAGCAACTGACACTAAAAACATGCAAAAAATGACATGGAAAACCATACCATAGTACAGTAAAACAGTTGGACAGTCCTATAAAAGGCATGTTTAAACAAAATTGTTTTAATGTGTTTGAAAGGTGAACGAGGGAGGATATTCCCTAGCTTGGATGCCACTAGTGAGAAAGTCCAGATCCTTTGTTTGCCTTAACCTGTGGGAAGGTGTTATAGAAGAACAACCCCCCCAATCATTTTCAACATTTGAGAATATCAGTTGGTGCTTCAAGTAACACAGAACCATCTTTGCCAATATTCTGTCTTTCTAGCTGAGTAGAACTTTGTCCTGTGCATAGTTTGAGATTTGCAACCCTACCATCTTCCTCTTGCTCTGTGTGTGCATGTGCGTGCATGTGTGTTTGAAGTGCAGTCATTGACCTGGTTCACACATAACACCAATCCATAGTTTATCTAACCCATGGGTTGTTGAATTCTGGATTGTCATGATGTATGAACCACAAACAACCCAGAAAGAGAATTCATGTTTTGTGGTTGGGTTGTGACCTCTGGGTTGTTTAAACCATGGGTTGTCATTACATGCGAACCTAGAACCATGGATTGTTCATGGTTTTTTTTGTCAGGCTACAGAAATGGTGGGTGAGAGTGGTTTAAAAAAAACACCAGCCGCTCTACATGACAGTACTATAGCATCACAAGGGCATTTGAGATACAGGGAGGGAGCAAGCAAAGGAGGAGGAAAATAAAACAACCCAGATATTGAGAAAACAAACCATGGTTTGTTTGATTGTCTGCCATACAAGCCCTGAGTAGGGCAACAAACCATAGGTTAGTGTTATGTGTGAACCAGGTCATTGTATAAGACAGTAATTTCTAAACAGTGTGCCGGGTGAAAGAATTGTTGAAGTGCTGTGAGGGAAAAGATTCCTTTGAGCACAAAAGCCATATGCACAGAAGGAAACGGTTTGCTGTATCTCTGCATGATTCAGGTACTCTGCCTTGCCTCCTAATCAGCCTTCACTGTAGGAGGGGGTAATTCTGCTGCATCTCTGCATTGGTTAGGATTCCATCACTCACGATGCAACACAGTTATCTGCCCTGAGACCATGCTGCCCATTGCATCTCTTCATGAGTCACTACCCTGTGCTCGCCTCTCTGTGATGCCAAGTCTGCCTAGAACAGTGGCTCACACAGACATCAAGACATATCCTTTGCAGGTGGGGCTGCTCTTGCACACTCGAAAAATAGACCGGTTCAAGTGAAAGGATGATGCGCACCCCTAATTTTAGCTTGACGGTGGGGGATGATATGTCAGGTATGAGAAGCTTGGGAAACACAATTGTAAGAGCACTCGGAAGTGGGGCATACATGTGGGGGAGCAATTGTGTAAGGGCGGCATTGTTTGATAGGCACAGCAGACACCTGGTACCGGCTAAGAAAATAAATTTTAGGATGAAGTGTGAGCATGTATACAAATGTGGTTGAAACTCCCTTAGGTGTGCTCTCATAACTCTTAATTCAAAGGCTTCTGTTTAGAGTTCTGCCTTTTGAGAGTTAGAGGTTACCGAGCAGCATGAGTTCAAGCTCTCCTTCTTTTCTAAAGACGGTCTCTCTCGCTCTCCATCCTCAGCAACCGTTTTATTACTGTCAACAGACCAGGAATAAGTACACAAAATAACAGCAACTGGAAAGAATGCATCTCCTTTAAACTAAGGAGACAAAGGAAAACAGAATTTAAATGTGAATATTTATAAATAATAACATAAATCTATGCACATATAAATATTTTCTGGTACCATTGTTCCTATTTTGCTGTTTAGATAGATATTGAGGATGCTTTTTAAAAATGCTCTTCGTATGCATGCAAGTTACACTTCCTTTCCTGAGTTGCTAAAACTTAAATCTTTGAGTAGGGGAGGTGACAGCTGCATCTTGTACATGCATTTCAGTGTATACACATGGACAGTGCACTGTTCCTATCTCCCCATAATGGTCTATCCAGATAGTAACTGTTATTGAATGTGTGTGAATTGCAGCTATTCCATAGCGAGTTCAGTGAGATCCATGGTGAGATTAAACATTCTATTAAACTTTTTTCAGCTTTAAAAAAGTAAATTGTTATGGCAAGTTTAGGGAAACCTCCTGGTTCTGACGCCTGTGAGCATCGGGCTGTCTCTGAATAAATGTATACAGTGTACAGCAGAGAAGGAGCCATCTTCGAGCATGTGTAAAAGGGAGAAAAGGGCTCAGGCAATGATGCTTGGTATAAGAATAAGTGTTACAAATTCACATCTGCCTGTTTTCATCTGTGAAGTGTTGGCGGGTATGTGGAAGGGCCTTGCTAAAGGATCTGCAGAAGTTCAAAAGTTGTCTGTGAACTGCTTGCTTATGATTTATTGAGCTGGCAGCTTGCCATACAAAAGCTGTAAGCAATTCTGACAGTAAAGGGAAGGCATTATGGGGCTATCTGTTAACTGGAAAATACACAAGATTAATTTGACGATGCCCAACCAGGTAGATAACAGTATAGGACTCTTAGCTCAGCTTTTTACATATTACTTGCTGTGTCGTCTGTGATAATTGGCTGAACCTGCTTTTTAAAAAGTATGTATGTGCGTGCACACACATGCATGCACACACACACACACACACACCTGTGAATTTCCTTTTCTTTCTTTTTTGACATGATTTCTATATGGTGTGGCTGTAAACTAAAGCTCTAGTATTAGTATGATCAATTTATTTTATTTATTATTACATTTATATCCTGCCTTTTTTCTTCTTGCAAGGTGGTTTACATGTAGGGATGTACGCATTGTATAAAATCTGTTCCATCTGTGTTTTGAGGATTGTCAGGCATCTGCCCATCAACAGAATTCGATTCCCCCCGAATTTGTGCAAATTCGCAAATGTGCATTTGTGCAAATTTGCATGTGTGAAAATGTGCAAATTACCTCTCAAATGTGCATTTTCACCCTTTAGCCTATGCAGGAAATACCCATTTTTGGCCAGGTTTTTTATTTTGAATATTTTTCTATGACATTTGCTCAAATTTCAGGAAAGTTAGAAAAGTGGCCCCTATGTCTGTGGAATCTGCCCGACAGGAGAAAAGCCGGTCTGCTGCGGAATTTGCAGGTTGGATTCATGACAATCCAAACTCATTTGTTTCCGTTGCAGATTTCTCCAACATCCCTCCTTACATGGTCCTTCTCCTCCTCATTTTATCCTGGAGGATAAAATGTGAGCCTTATGAATTCAGCCTAGGACCTAATGCAGAAAGGAAAAATGCAAAATGAACACTTTTTCGGAGTGCATTGCATCTTTTCCCTGGTAGCATATAGGATTTTCTTTGCTCCCTTCCCTCCTGCATCCCTCTAGGACCTAGCAGCATCTCAGCTGGCTTTTAGTTGGGAGGCTTTGGGGCAGGTCCATGAAGGAAGTATGTCTCTGAGCTCCTCCTACTTTCCTGGTCAGGTTGTGAGAGAGGATGGCTCAGGGCTTGTTTCACACAGTATGAAATATCAAAGCTAGGCTTGCTACTGAAAGTAGACTAGGCAAAGAGCCACAGCCAAAGTGAGTGCATGTGTATGATGCACAAGTTTGTCTACTCTTTCAAAGACTTACTTAAAAGCATCTTAGGTTGAATATTTCTTTTTAAAAAGGGATGTGTGAAGCACCCTCAAATGATCTTGTCCCAAGCAAATCCATGCCTCAAATTACAGATGTAGACCATGGGTGGGCAACCTCCAGAGGTCCAGGAGCCATTTTTGTCCCCCAACCCATCCTGGCTAGGGCACAGTCTATGGAGCATCATGCAGTCCATGGGGCTGCTCCCCCCCAACAAAAAGAAGTGCCGAAATTTGGCGGGCAAATAGATCCGTGGCACTGCAGAGTGCTACAGTGGTTAAATTTACCTTGTTTTGAAGTGAAATGTAACCCTTTGGGTGTTCCATAGTGACTATGGAGCACCAAAAGGGCCAAATATAGCTTGCAAACAAGATACATTTGGCTGTTTGGGTGCTTGTCATCTCGTCATAACCCGTGGCCTGTTGTTGAATTATTTGAGGGTTGTTTCCCCCTCAACAAGCCATGCCACCCAGGTTCAGATGACATGACAAGCCATGTCCCAGGAGGGTAATTAGGCAAATGGCATTCAGCTCACACCAGCTTGTGCTGAGGCTTAAACAAACCGTGGTGTTTAAGTCACGGTGACTGTGTGAACAGTGTCACTATCTAAATAGGAAATGCAACTTTGGTATTCTAGCTCTTCTTTGCTACTCCAGAAATACCACCAATTGCTAGGTTGCTAGTATGCTATTCCAGAAGGTTGTTCCAAATGTATTAACAGCTCTGAACTGCAGTTAGTACCTGCTATAGCTGACGAACAATTACAGCGTAAAGGTTCCTCCAACTAAAAGGCTCAATTCATTACTGTTTGCAAATTCCTCCGGGGCTACTGGAGGAGAATGTGCTAATGAAGTGTTAAGTGTTGTGGAACACAAATGGTTCATTCCTTGCTCAAGGAACTTCCCAGTGGGTCCCCGGTTGTCTTTGGACTTCTTCCCTCTGAAGAGAAAATGATTCAAGGACACAAATGAGTTGGCCTCCCACAATCGTTTATTATTCACCCAAAGGATCTGATAAATATTAAGTGGCTTTAAAAGATTTATATGGAAGATGTGGCTTAAATAAAGCTTGGCTGTTTGCAAACAATAGCACACAGTCCTTTCTGCTAAAAGAAAAGGACAAAGTTGACATTCTAGGGATTTTCTGACTCCTTGACTCAGAAGTGCTTCTATTTTTGTTATGTTTTCCCTTTCATGCTTTCAGGCATACTGATATTTTAGGTGCATAAAAGACGCACAAGACCTCAGTCTTGCAAACATTACCAATCTGTTTCCTGTTTTTGAAATCTGTAAGTGGTTCTTTGTTTTGCTTGAAATGGAAACCTTGGTCTGGTTTGAGGGGAAAGGGAGATGGGGAATTGTTTGTTTCTCCAATATTCAGAATGCAACCATAAACCATATTTTAAAGTGCTTTTTGTGTTGCAGCAGTGAGATGCTTTGGGAAATAGCTGTGCAACATCTAGTAAAATGAACAGGCCAGGCTCCATTATTGCCTGAAGTGCCTCAATTACGAAGTATTCTTCTAGAAAAAGAAAAAACCTCACTCCAGTGGCAGTTCATGAAATGTATTTTCTAGGAGCCCAGGGCAAAATGTGCATCAATAATGGAGCAGTACCAAAGTCTATTGACTCATGTGATGGCTGTGTGTACAGGCGTCAACATGACGTAATCCGTACTGCAAAATGATAATTACCTTCCATGATTGCGTTGAAAGGGGCTCCTGTTAAGAGTGCTGATTTTTTTCAATGGTTTGTTGATAGAAGGACGTTTGAATATTGTAATAGTGGCTCTGGTTCTGTGTATGTGTGTATCCATTTCATGCCAATTTGGGAAATGATGTGCAATTCCGGTACTAAATCGTAGAGCCACATGATAACCTGAATTTATTCTCCCACCACCAAATGCATCTAAATACCACTTTTTTGTAAGTTTGCAGCATAATCGATGATCTCCAACTGTTTTGCACTGGCTGTGATTGTAGGAAATGAAGGATGTGGCCCTGCATAACATGAATATGTTTCTGGCAGGGTGACAAGTTAATTACTAGAACAAAATAATTGCTCGCATAAACTAAGAGAAGGAAGTGGGGATAGAATCTAACAAGACCAGAAATCTATATTTAGATCACCCTGTTGTCACTAGTTTTTATGTAATGCCAGAGTTGCAAGGAAAACGACTAAGGAGCTTGATCTGGAATGCTGGAAGTTTGTCCGACAATAATTCTTCTATTGCATTTGAGATGGAGGGAGCAGAGCTCAGTGAAAGAGCTTGTGCTTTGCATGCAGACTGGATTTCCAGCATCCACAGTACTAAAAAGGATTTTGGGTAGCAAAGATTTTGGGGTGCCTGAGACTTGGAGAGGTGCTCCCAGTAAGTGTTAGACCAGCCTTCCCCATACTGGATGGGAATGATGGGGGTTGCAGTACCACACATCTGGAGGGCACCAGGTTGTGGCAAAGCCAGTACAGTCAGTACCAAGCAGGATGAACAAATTATCTGACTCCGTATAAGACTTTGTATGTTCTTTCACCAGCAAATGACCTGTGTGAATGTAACATGAGGGGAGTTAACATTCTATGCTGAACAATGGTTCACAGTGAACAAACTTCCCCAGCATAATGTTTATTTGAAGAGTAAGTAAATTATTGATAATACTTTTATAGCAGTTAAATTATTCATAAGAGACACTTGATAGATCATCGCCTTTGTAGGAGACTATTGTGGCTTATACTGAGACTTCACCTCCCATCAGCCCTGGCTAGAATGGCCAATGGTCAGGAATGCAGAGAATTGTAGTCCAAAACATCTGGAGTTGGTCAAGTTGGGAAGGCTGGTCTATAGAGAGAATTATTTAAAATGGAGTTCATAAACTTGTTTGAAATTGGCTTGTAGTGAAAACACTGACTTAATTATAGTGACGGGGTTTCTACTATACAAATAGCACCTGGTCATGCAGTTGCTACTGTCTGTTAATACTCTGAAATTCTTGTGAGTGAAGCTGCCCTAGTGCAGTGAAAAGATAATTAACACATCTAGCACATATATTCATTTTGGCTTTGATGTTGGCTTGAGACTGTACATGAATAATCCTCAAATAATGTAGGGGTGTGTGTGTGTGTGTATGGATGGTAATATGAGCTTCCATCGTGCATTCTTTAATGAGCTTCCGTCGTGCATTAAAAACGTGGTTCAGGCAGGCATTTAGGGTGGGTTAGGGTATTTTAGAAAATGTTTTTACTGTAGAATTTTATTGTTTTAAACTGTTTTATTGTACGCTGTACATCGCCCAGAGTGGCTGGGTGACCAGCCAGATGGGCGATTAATAAATTTAATAATAAATAAAATGTTCAGAAATCATTATAGCAAACCATTTATTCAGTGAAATAGGCAAGCAGAATATCCAGCTATTAAGCTCAGAATGATATCTTCTCTTGGACAGCATGTATCAGAACTTAACTAAGTATTTTTAAGCTGAACTGTAAAAATACATGTTTAAAGCAGAATTCTCAACATGGGAGGTGGGGGTATTTGTTACGAAGGATCTTGAGACATCCCAAGAAGCTGATTGGCAGTGGGATTAGGACAGACAAAAGAAAGCACTTTTTCATGCCGTGCATAATTAGTTTATGAAAATCTCTGTCGAGATGTGATGATAGTTTTTAAATCCACCAAAGGATTAGACAAATTCATTAAACATCAGTCGATCAGTGGTGGGGCTGTAGGGTACCCACTTATGCATCACCAAAAGTGGAGGTATTGCACCACCAAAAAAGAGGACATACATTTTCATATGCTAATTTATATATGTATATGTAAATTTAGAGATAATTGCTAAAATTTAAATTTCACAGAAGGCAAACCAATTAATTTCCTATCAAAATTGCCCCAAATAAAGTATTCAATTAATTTGCGCCCTACCCCTTAGATTAAATAAATAATTGCTCTTTATTTTATTTGTTTATTTAATATGTTTCTTAGGGGCCATCTACACGGCACCGCTTTCAACCTTCACTCCGTCATAACTGCACAGCATTGCAGCTGAGAATTAGCTTTTGTTGTGGTACATGCGCAATTTACTGCAGACTGCTCCAACGGGAAAATCTGCTGTGCCCTGACATGTAGCTGTTGAAGTGAAGTAAACTGTGGTAGTTGTACTACCCTTTTTTAACCATTATATTTAAATGTGCTGGTGCGCAGGCACGTGAGGGTGGGGATGCAACACTTTGGGTTTTAGTGCTGTTTGGTATTTTAGGGGTTCTTTTGTGTCTGCCCATTCCTCATTAGGTAAAATGTGGGTGGTCTGCTCCTTCATTACCATGCCAACTGTTCGGCAGTTCTCCAGCCCAAGACTCTTGCGATGGTTCGCACACGCAAAGGCATGTGCCCATGAGAGGTACATGGCTACCCAGCATTCTAAAATGGTGGCTGGAGTGAAGTTGGACCCTTCTGCTCCTTCCCAGCCCTGGGCCACTGACTCCAAAGCAGCCATTGCAAAGATACGAAGCTGCGAAGGTGTGCGAAACTGTGGTTGAAGAAATGAGCACACTTCCCTGCCCCTCTGTAACTGCACAGCCACGAAGGAATGGGGAGGAGTGAAGGGGCGTCACAGGGTGACACAAGCACTAGGCACACCTATCACACGCCCACCACAAAATGCGAAGTCAGATTTCAAATCTACAAAACTGAGAGTACTTACAAAGGAGTAAGCCCCATTAAACAACAATGGGACTTTTTCTGAGTAGACATACATAGGGTTGTCTACCATAAGTGAGCATTATTTAATGAGGTGGGAACTTTTTGGCTGATTTCTTGTTCAGCCACATCTTCCCATCCTTCCCATTAAAAGCAATAAGAGATCAGGCAGAGAGGGAACAGAGTAGCAGAAAAAGAAAACAATCCAGGTTCATAGAAATAAAAATTCTGGTTTTAAAGCAAGGATACATTACTCTTATTTTTACTTATGTGATTAGAATACTGTGGGAGAAGAGCATCTCAGTTCCTCAGGCTGCTGTTGCTAGTGCAATAGGGCTAGCTACTGGATATGAAAGACGACACCTGAGCCAAAGGTATTTACTACCTTTTGTGAACATTTTCAGGAGCTTCAAAAGGCACTTTGGCCATTTTTCAGTTATTTGCTTTGAAATAACTGAAAAATATATAGGAAGCATTGCCCTCGCTCCAAATTGACTTCATTTGCCTTCAGTAACTATACAGTCAGTAAAAACAAGACCTGGAGCTGACTGTGGCTCAGATCATGAGCTGCTTCTTGCAAAATTTCGGCTTAAATTGAAGAACGTCGGGAAAACCACTAAACCATTCAGGTATGACCTAAATCATATCCCTTATGAATATACAGTGGAGGTAAGGAATAGATTTAAGGGATTAGACCTGATAGACAGAGTGCCTGAGGAACTATGGATGGAGGTCTGTAACATTGTTCAGGAGGCAGCAACGGAATCCATCCCAAAGAAAAAGAAGTGCAAGAAAGCCAAGTGGCTGTCTGATGAGGCTTTACAAGTAGCTGAGAAAAGAAGGGAAGCGAAAAGCAAGGGAGAAAGGGGAAGATATATCCAACTGAATGCAGAGTTCCAGAGAATAGCAAGGAGAGACAAGAAGGCCTTCTTAAATGAACAATGCAAAGAAATCGAGGAAAACAACAGAATGGGAAAGACTAGAGATCTCTTCAAGAAAATCGGAGATCTCAAGGGAATGTTTTGTGCAAAGACGGGCATGATAAAGGACAAAGAAGGCAGGGACCTCACAGAAGCAGATGAGATTAAGAAGAGGTGGCAAGAATACACAGAAGAACTATACAGGAAAGATCTGAATGTCCCTGATAGCCAGGAGAGTGCGGTTGCTGAACTTGAGCCGGACATCCTCGAGAGTGAAGTCAAGTGGGCCTTAGGAAGCATTAGTAACAACAAAGCTAGCGGAGATGACAGTATTCCAGCTGAGCTATTTAAAATCCTAAAAGATGATGCTGTTAAAGTGCTGCATTCAATATGCCAACAAATTTGGAACACTCAACAATGGCTGCAAGACTGGAAAAGGTCAGTTTACATTCCAATTCCAAAGAAGGGCAACGCCAAAGAGTGCTCAAACTACCGCACAATTGTGCTCATTTCACATGCCAGCAAGGTGATGCTCAAAATCCTACAAGCTAGGCTTCAGCAGTATGCGAACCAAGAACTACCGGAAGTACAAGATGGGTTTCGAAGAGGCAGAGGAACTAGAGATCAAATCGCCAACATTCGCTGCATCATGGAGAAAGCAAGAGAATTCCAGAAAAACGTCTATTTCTGCTTCATTGACTACGCTAAAGCCTTTGATTGTGTATCACAACAAACTGTGGCAAATTCTTAAAGTGATGGGAGTACCAGACCACCTTACCTGTCTCCTGAGAAACCTGTACGAGGGTCAAGAAGCAACAGTAAGAACCAGACATGGAACAACCGATTGGTTCAAAATTGGGAAAGGAGTACGACAAGGCTGCATATTGTCACCCTGCTTATTTAACTTATATGCAGAGTACATCATGAGAAACGCCGGGTTGGATGAATCACAGGTCGGAATTAAGACTGCTGGGAGAATTATCAACAACCTCTGATATGCAGACGATACCACCCTAATGGCAGAAAGCGAAGAGGATCTCAAGAGCCTCTTGTTGAGGGTGAAAGAGGAGAGTGCAAAAGTTGGTTTGAAACTCAACATAAAAAAAACGAAGATCATGGCATCTGGCCCCATCACTTCCTGACATATAGAAGGGGAAGAAATGGAAACAGTGACAGATTTTACTTTCTTGGGCTCTAAGATCACCGCAGACGGTGACTGTAGCCATGAAATTAAAAGACGCTTGCTCCATGGGAGGAAAGCTATGGCAAACCTAGACAGCATAGTAACAAGCAGAGACATCACCTTGCCGACAAAGGTCCGTCTAATGAAAGCTATGGTTTTCCCAGTAGTAATGTATGGCTGTGAGAGCTGGACTACAAGGAAGGCTGAGTGCCGAAGAATGGATGCCTTCGAACTGTGGTGCTGGAGAAGACTCTTACGAGTCCCCTGGACTGCAAGGAGGTCAAATCAGTCCATCCTAAAGGAAATCAACCCTGAGTGCTCATTGGAAGGACAGATACTGAAGCTGAAGCTCAACTATTTTGGCCACCTAATGCGAAGAGAAAACTCTCTGGAAAAGACCCTGATGCTGGGAAAGACTGAAGGCAAATGGAGAAGGGGACGGCAGAGGATGAGATGGCTAGATAGCATCACCGATGCAATGAATATGAACTTGAGCACGCTCCGGGAGAGAGTGCAGGACAGGGGGGCCTGGCGTGCTGTGGTCCATGGGGTCACGGCGAGTCGGACACGACTGAACAACTGAACAACAACAACAACATTAGAACATAGCTAAATCTGATTGGCTATGTAGTATCAAGACCTTGGCTCATTCACTGTGAGATTGCCAATTTAGGTGGGATCACCAATGTGACAACCAAGAAGCATTGACCTCATTTTCAATTGTCTTTGCTTTTATTATCTCATAGCCAGTTAGATTGACTATGTAGCAATGTGACATCTTCTTGTTCACTGTGTGATCCCTGATTTCACTGGAATCGTGCAGGACTAATTCAGAAAGTAGATGATACAGTAAATAGATAAAAGACGGCACAGAAGCAGCAGCAGATAGGGGAAACAATGGCAGCAAACATTTTTTTAGAAAAAAAGATTACATGCTAACAGTTTTTAAAGGAAAATATATCTGCCCCCATTTGTCCCACAAGCATTACTTTTGAGATGAGATAAGATTTGGTGCAGCCCTAATAAATGGTTGTTAGTTGGGAACCAACAGAGATAGAATAGCTCTTTTTGCCTGTTGCTAGAAACAAACAGGCTGGCCATCACCTTTATGTCATGTTTCTGACCTTCCGAAGGCATCTGACTGGTCACTTGAATCTGCAAGGAAACATATGTTCTTATGGGGCCTGAGTACCGCCCTCACTTATTCTTCCTCAGAGTTCATCTCTAGGGATACATCATACTTGAACTTTTCTCCTGACTAAAACGTCAGGAATTTTTTTAAAGTTCATTGTTCTAAGAATAAAGGTTAAACTGAGAATATGTTTAACCTTCTGCATTTTAAGTTACCTAATACAGCTATGGCTGCAATCTGTTGCATACTTACTAGGAAATCAGTCCCATTGAACTCACTGGAGCTTGCCTCCAAGTAAACCTATTTAGGATTGGAATGCAGTAGTTGTTAAAGGCTGCTTTGCATGTAATGCTAAATCATAGCTTACTGCTACATGCATGAGGATCAGTGAGCTTCAAGCTTGTGCACTCTCCCTCCCATCTCCTCCTCTGGTGTGCCATGAGGAGGAGACTGGAAGCTTTCGCTTCTGTTTAAAACAAATAATAGTTACTCATTATGTCTGAACCCAGACAAACTGGTTAGTGTTTACAGTTTAAGGAAACAAGCCAATCTCAAACAGTGATTAATGGTCGTGGCTCATTTCCTAAACCATAGTTAACGCTAACCACAGTTCTTGTTTCAGACATAACAAGTAACTTCTGTTAGTTGAAACTGAAGTGAAAACTTTCGATCTCTTCCTCGTGTCTGCACCGAAGGAGGATATGGGAAAGAGGAGTGCATCAGGCAGAGCCTCATGCGGGTAATGCTAAATTATGGTTTTGCATTATATGCAAAGTGGGCCATTGTGTTGTACGTATTTTCACATTTCTAATTAAACTAATATTCTGGTTCTTAAAAGGTTTTGTTACTTTGAACAACATTGAACGTATAATATCTTTGGCCTTAGTCTGCTTAAGTTAGAAGGCCCCATTGGCAAAGGTCAAGAAATAAATACCTATGGAGCTTTCAACTTGTACGTCTTGAGCATCAAGCCACTATATTATGTTGTACATCACTTTTGAAACCAAAGGGAGTTTCAAAAGCAGTTTGTGGTGAGGCTGGAGGTGGGGGGAGCTGCTACTCAAAGAAGGAGAGTCAAAAAATCCCCTGAGTACACCTGAGCCCATCAGTGCAACCAAAGTAGGCCTTTGGAGCTTGGCCAAAACATTTTATGATTGGAATTTGAGGGAACTACAGCCTATAGATTACAGGAAAATGCCATTTTCAGGGCTTATTTATGATGTGTTAAATTAACAAAACATGGAGCAAGATGGTGTTACAGTAGTTTTCCTTAATTTTTTATGGGTACGTTCGGCAGCTTGTTTGTAAGTTTCTTTATAGGTGTGCTTGATTCATTCTGTGTTAAAACTTCCCGATGTTCAGTCAGGGTTAGTAGGAAACAGTTGTGGTTTATATGGCGTGAACAAAAAATGTCTCTTGTCATTTGTCTAGAAATGATAGCTAGAAAACTGCATTTGACCATTATTTATTCATCATTCTATTAATCAGATCTGGCATTGTGTAGTCTTTTATGAAGCTCATGTTGTTGCACTCTGGACTCTTTATTTTATATTCTGTAAGGTAGGTTGGCGTGAAAGACTGGAACTTGCCCAAGGCCACTTCGTGGTCTTCATGTCCAAGTGCAGATTTTGACTTGGAACTCCTGCATCCATGCTTAACGCTCTAGGCAATATACCACACCAGTTCTTGCATCCGACAGAAGGCAGTGAGATTACACACATTGTTGTTGTTGTTGTTCAGTCGTGCAGTCGTGTCCGACTCTTCGTGACCCCATGGACCATAGCACGCCAGGCCTTCCTGTCCTCCACTCTCAACTGGAGCGTGCTCAAGTTCATATTCATTGCATCGGTGATGCTATCTAGCTATCTCATCCTCTGCCCTCCCCTTCTCTTTTTGCCTTCAATCTTTCCCAGCATCAGGGTCTTTTCCAGGGAGTTTTCTGTTCGCATTAGGTGGCCAAAATAGTTGAGCTTCAGCTTCAGGATCTGTCCCTCCAATGAGCAGTCAGGGTTGATTTCCTTTAGGATTGACTGATTTGACCTCCTTGCAGTCCAGGGGACTCGTAAGAGTCTTCTCCAGCACCACAGTTCAAAAGCATCAATTCTTCGGTGCTCAGCCTTCCTTATAGTCCAGCTCTCACAGCCATACATTACTACTGGGAAAACCATAGCTTTGATTAGACGGACCTTTGTCGGCAAGGTGATGTCTCTGCTTCTGACTATGCTGTCTAGGTTTGCCATAGCTTTCCTCCCAAGGAGCAAGCGTCTTTTAATTTCATGGCTACAGTCACCATCTGCGGTGATCTTGGAGCCCAGGAAAGTAAAATCTGTCACTGCTTCCATTTCTTCCCCTTCTATATGCCAGGAAGTGATGGGGCCAGATGCCATGATCTTCATTTTTTTAATGTTGAGTTTCAAACCAGCTTTTGCACTCTCCTCTTTCACCCTCAACAAGAGGCTCTTGAGATCCTCTTCGCTTTCTGCCATTAGGGTGGCATCGTCTGCATATCGGAGGTTGTTGATAATTCTCCCAGCAGTCTTAA
This sequence comes from Heloderma suspectum, assembly GCF_057233095.1. Lineage (NCBI taxonomy): Eukaryota > Metazoa > Chordata > Lepidosauria > Squamata > Helodermatidae > Heloderma > Heloderma suspectum. Next base: position 174,916,784 of record NC_139461.1, read on the forward strand.
TTCCGACCTGTGATTCATCCAACCCGGCGTTTCTCATGATGTACTCTGCATATAAGTTAAATAAGCAGGGCGACAATATGCAGCCTTGTCGTACTCCTTTCCCAATTTTGAACCACTCGGTTGTTCCATGTCTGGTTCTTACTGTTGCTTCTTGACCCTCATACAGGTTTCTCAGGAGACAGGTAAGGTGGTCTGGTACTACCATTACTTTAAGAATTTGCCACAGTTTGTTGTGATCCACACAATCAAAGGCTTTAGCGTAGTCAATGAAGCAGAAATAGACATTTTTCTGGAATTCTCTTGCTTTCTCCATGATCCAGTGAATGTTGGCAATTTGATCTCTAGTTCCTCTGCCTCTTCGAAATCCAGCTTGTACTTCCGGTAGTTCTCGGTTCACATACTGCTGAAGCCTAGCTTGTAGGATTTTGAGCATCACCTTGCTGGCATGTGAAATGAGCGCAATTGTGCGGTAGCTTGAGCACTCTTTGGCGTTGCCCTTCTTTGGAATTGGAATGTAAACTGACCTTTTCCAGTCTTGCGGCCATTGTTGAGTGTTCCAAATTTGTTGACATATTGAATGCAGCACTTTAACAGCATCATCTTTTAGGATTTTAAATAGCTCAGCTGGAATACTGTCATCTCCGCTAGCTTTGTTGTTACTAATGCTTCCTAAGGCCCACTTGACTTCACTCTCGAGGATGTCCGGCTCAAGTTCCGTGACCGCACTCTCCTGGCTATCAGGGACATTCAGATCTTTCCTGTATAGTTCTTCTGATTTCAATTTTAGCCGAAATTTTGCAAGAAGCAGCTCATGATCTGAGCCACAGTCAGCTCCAGGTCTTATTTTTACTGACTGTATGGAGCTTCTCCATCTTTGGCTGCAAAGGACATATCAATCTGATTTCGATACATAATCAATCTGGTGATGTCCATGTGTACAGTCGCCTCTTGTGCTGTTGGAAAAGAGTGTTTGCTATGATCAGCCTGTTCTCTTGGCAAAACTCTATTAGCCTTTGTCCTGCTTCATTTTGTACACCAAGGCCATGCTTGCCTGTTATCCCAGTTATTTCTTGACTTCCTACTTTAGCATTCCAATCCCCTATGATGAAGAGGACATCTTTTTTTGGTGTTAGTTCTAGAAGGTGTTGTAGGTCTTCATAGACCCGATCAACCTCAGCTTCTTCGGCCTCAGTGGTTGCGGCATAGACTTGAATTACTGTGATGTTGAATGGTTTGCCTTGGATTCGTACTGAGATCATTCTATCGTTTTTGAGATTGTACCCCAGTACTGCTTTTCCCACCCTTTTGTTGACTATGAGTGCTACTCCATTTCTTCTAAGGGATTCTTTCCCACATTGCCTACACACATTGCCTACACACATTGTAGAAAAGTTAAATGTAGGGCTGGACCAGCAGTGTTGTACCTCTGTTTGGGATGGAGGAGGACACAGAACACCTCAGCCTGAGAGCGTTTGGGGAGGGGCCCAGCACATGAGCAGGCGGAAGACATCTGCAGCTCGACCTGGCTGGCCTCACTTATCAATCAGCCTCTGCATAAAAGACAAGCCTCAATCAAACCCAGTTCAGGTGCTGGAAGCAATTGTTGATGCTCATCCATAGCAGAAAATGTTTCTGCCAGCTCCTGGACCCAGCTCTGATTATTCTCAAACCTAGAACGATTCTGACTGTTCTTCAGGGTGACCCTGTATCTGGTTTTGTTTTCCTTGGCTTTAGACTGATACTCTTGGCTTCTTGACCTTGCATTGTTTTATGACTGACACTAGCTGCTGCTTATCACTCAACTTGAGCAATTTATGACAAGCACATCATATTGCAGCTTTTTCTCCTGTTCAAAAAATGGCCAGGGGATGTTGCCCTCCTTGCAAAGCACTTCACTCCTTCCTAAATTTTTAAGCGTTTTTATAGTAGGGAGTTGTCACAGAGCCTTGGGGCTAAGCAGGGGTGGGTTGTTTTTTTTTTTTTTTTTTTACTGACTTCCTAGCCTTGCTCCTCAGGCAGTTCCCTTAAAATGTTCAAAATTTCACAAAACAGAGTTACTTTAGACAAGGGGTGTTGAGCTTCTTTCAGCCCAGGGGTGGATGCAGTCCTGGAGAAGCACTCTGAGGCCACATTCCGGTGGTGGGTGTGGCCAAAGGCAAAAAGGGAGGGACCAAAAATTAAAATATCAGCATATTTTAGCTTAAAGCTCTTACTGCCAGTAACGAAGCCTTACGAAAGGCGTTTCAACCTTTTAGAATGGGGGGAAACCTGCCCCCAATCTGGGGAACCACCAAATAATCAGTGGTTGAGGGAAAGGGGTGGGGCCAGGGGAAGGGGGTGTGACCATCTGGGGAACCCTGGAGGGTCAGATTCGGCCCCAAGGTCTGGGGTTGCTACCCCTGCTTTAGACATAGCATTGCAATTAAAGGGAAAGTTGCTTTATTTTAGAGGAAACTGGAGATCATGTGCGTATACAAGAAAAGAAAGCAGTAGCAAATCTGTCTGAAAGGCATACAAATGGGGCAAATGCAGCCTTAACTAGGCAAACATGTCTTTCTGTGCTGCCTGGTGAAGGTGGGATGGCAGGCAGGTTCCCCAGCACTTACATTATTCAGAGGGTCTTTTATATCAAGCCATTTCAAAGGATTTCAAAATGGAATCTGCTGCATGGGTTACTTGGCTTCTGGGCAAGCTCCAGGCAATTGGAATTGGCTTGAAGACTCAAGTCACATCTTTTTACAGAGAAAACTGACAGTATTGGCAAAAGCGTCCACTTCTGTGGTGGCATGGAACAATGGGTGGCTGACAGGTCCCCAGAGAGACTATAAAGGGAAGGGCTAGTGAAAAGCCAAACAGGAAAGGATGTAGCATGGATAATGTGTATCTGTGTAGTTACAAAGTCTGGTTAGAGGAAAGGTGCTGTGACACCCCTTCTGTTTGATGCTGGCAGGAGGACACAAAATTCAACATGCACACATACTAACGAATAGGCGCCTAGAATGGGGGTTTGGTGCCCACTCTCCTTGCACCACCAACAACATGCTTTGTGTTATTTTTTCTTATTTCCCTTTTCTTTCTTTTCAAATTCCTCCTTTCCTTTGTTGTTGTTGTTCAGTCGTTCAGTCGTGTCCGACTCTTCGTGACCCCATGGACCATAGCACGCCAGGCCTTCCTGTCCTGCGCTGTCTCCCGGAATGTGCTCAAGTTCATATTCGTTGCATCAGTGATGCTATCTAGCCATCTCATCCTCTGCCGTCCCCTTCTCCTTTTGCCTTCAGTCTTTCCCAGCGTCAGGGTCTTTTCCAGAGAGTTTTCTCTTCGCATTAGGTGGCCAAAATATTGGAGCTTCAGCTTCAGGATCTGTCCTTCCAATGAGCACTCAGGGTTGATTTCCTTTAGGATGGACTGATTTGACCTCCTTGCAGTCCAGGGGACTCGTAAGAGTCTTCTCCAGCACCACAGTTCGAAAGCATCAGCCTTCCTTATAGTCCAGCTCTCACAGCCATACATTACTACTGGGAAAACCATAGCTTTGATTAGACGGACCTTTGTTGGCATGGTGATGTCTCTGCTTCTTACTATGCTGTCTAGGTTTGCCATAGCTTTCCTCCCAAGGAGCAAGCGTCTTTTAATTTCATGGCTACAGTCACCGTCTGCGGTGATCTTGGAGCCCAAGAAAGTAAAATCTGTCACTGCTTCCATTTCTTCCCCTTCTATATGCCAGGAAGTGATGGGGCCAGATGCCATGATCTTCGTTTTTTTAATGTTGAGTTTCAAACCAGCTTTTGCACTCTCCTCTTTCACCCTCAACAAGAGGCTCTTGAGATCCTCTTCGCTTTCTGCCATTAGGGTGGTATCGTCTGCATATCGGAGGTCGTTGATAATTCTCCCAGCAATCTTAATTCCGACCTCTGATTCATCCAACCCGGCATTTCTCATGATGTACTCTGCATATAAATTAAATAAGCAGGGTGACAATATGCAGCCTTGTCGTACTCCTTTCCCAATTTTTAACCACTCGGTTGTTCCATGTCTGGTTCTTACTGTTGCTTCTTGACCCTCATACAGGTTTCTCAGGAGACAGGTAAGGTGGTCTGGTACTCCCATTACTTTAAGAATTTGCCACAGTTTGTTGTGATCCACACAATCAAAGGCTTTAGCGTAGTCAATGAAGCAGAAATAGACATTTTTCTGGAATTCTCTTGCTTTCTCCATGATGCAGCGAATGTTGGTGATTTGATCTCTAGTTCCTCTGCCTCTTCGAAACCCAGCTTGTACTTGCAGTAGTTCTTGGTTCGCATACTGCTGAAGCCTAGCTTGTAGGATTTTGAGCATCACCTTGCTGGCATGTGAAATGAGCGCAATGGTGCGGTAGTTTGAACACTCTTTGGCGTTGCCCTTCTTTGGAATTGGAATGTAAACTGACCTTTTCCAGTCTTGCGGCCATTGCTGAGTGTTCCAAATTTGTTGGCATATTGAATGCAGCACTTTAACAGCATAATCTTTTAGGATTTTAAATAGCTCGGCTGGAATACTGTCATCTCCGCTAGCTTTGTTGTTACTAATGCTTCCTAAGGCCCACTTGACTTCACTCTCGAGGATATCCGGCTCAAGTTCCGTGACCGCACTATCATGGCTATCGAGGACATTACTATCATGGCTATCAAGGACATTAAGATCTTTCCTGTATAGTTCTTCTGTGTATTCTTTCCACCTCTTCTTAATCTCATCTGCTTCTGTGAGGTCCCTGCCTTCTTTGTCCTTTATCGTGCCCGTCTTTGCACAAAACGTTCCCTTGAGATCTCCAATTTTCTTGAAGAGATCTCTAGTCTTTCCCATTCTGTTGTTTTCCTCGATTTCCTTGCATTGTTCATTTAAGAAGGCCTTCTTGTCTCTCCTTGCTATACTCTGGAACTCTGCATTCAGTTGGATATATCTTCCCCTTTCTCCCTTGCTTTTTGCTTCCCTTCTTTCCTCAGCTACTTGTAAAGCCTCATCAGACAGCCACTTGGCTTTCTTGCATTTCTTTTTCTTTGGGATGGATTTTGTTGCTGCCTCCTGAACAATGTGACGGACCTCCGTCCATAGTTCCTCAGGCACTCTGTCTATCAGCTCTAATCCCTGAAATCTATTCCTCACCTCCACTGTATATTCATCAGGGATATGATTTAGGTCATACCTGAACGGTTTAGTGGTTTTCCCGACGTTCTTCAATTTAAGCCGAAATTTTGCAAGAAGCAGCTCATGATCTGAGCCACAGTCAGCTCCAGGTCTTGTTTTTACTGACTGTATGGAGCTTCTCCATCTTTGGCTGCAAAGGACATCATCAATCTGATTTCGATATTGACCATCTGGTGATGTCCATGTGTAGAGTCGTCTCTTGTGCTGTTGGAAAAGAGTGTTTGCCATGATCACCCTGTTCTCTTGGCAAAACTCTATTAGCTTTTGTCCTGCTTCATTTTGTACACCAAGGCCATGCCTGCCTGTTATCCCGGTGATTTCTTGACTTCCTACTTTAGCATTCCAGTCCCCTATGATGAAAAGGACATCTTCTTTTGGTGTTAGTTCTAGAAGGTGTTGTAGGTCTTCATAGAACCGATCAACCTCAGCTTCTTCGGCATCAGTGGTTGGGGCATAGACTTGAATTACTGTGATGTTGAATGGTTTGCCTTGGATTCGTACTGAGATCATTCTGTCATTTTTAAGATTGTACCCCAGTACTGCTTTTCCCACCCTTTTATTGACTATGAGTGCTACTCCATTTCTTCTAAGGGATTCTTGGCCACAATAGTAGATATGATGGTCACCTGAATTAAATTCGCCCATTCCTGTCCATTTTAGTTCGCTGATTCCCAAGATGTTGATGTTTAATCTTGCCATCTCATGTTTGACCACCTCCAGCTTACCTTGATTCATTGATCTAACATTCCAGGTTCCTAAACAATATTGTTCTTTACAGCATCGGATTTTCTTTTCACCACCAGACACATCCACAGCTGAGTGTCCTTTCGGGTTTGGCCCAGCCGCTTCATTCTTTCTGGCGCTACTTGGAAATTCCCTCTGCTCTTCCCCAGTAGTATATTGGACACCTTCCGACCTGAGGGGCTCATCTTCCGGCGTCATCTCTTTTAGCCTTGTGATACGTTCCATGGGGTTTTCTTGGCAAGAATACTGGAGTGGGTTGCCATTTCCTTCTCCAGTGGACCACATTTTGTCAGAACTCTCTGCCATGACCTGTCCGTCTTGGGTGGCCCTGCACGGCATAGCTTATGGCTTCACTGAGTTACGCAAGCCCCTTCGCCACAACAAGGCAGTGATCCATGAAGGGGTCCTCCTTTCCTACCCCCCCATTATTTTGTTTTCTTTTTCTTTTTTAAAACTATAATACCATAATAGCTATTATGTGGAAAGTGATAACTGTAAATGGTTTAATATGTAAGACACAGAACTTTGTGCTTGTCAGTGACCTGAAGGTAGGGATGGGTGGATCACTTACCCCGTTCCGGGTGGGGGGGTCCGCAGGGGGGGGAAGCAATCCCTCCTCCCCCTGGAATCCATCCAGGCCGGCTCCGCTCCGTGGTGATGCTGCAGAGCCGGCCACCAGCTCCGCAGTGCTGGTGATGCAGCCAGCCATCATTGCCATGCCGTATCGCTGTGTTAAATCCAGGCACAAATGGCGTCCACTACGCCATTTGCATCCCTGTTTTTTCACGTGATAGGCTACGCAAATATCTACGTAAATATAATTTGCGTAGCCTATCGCGTGAAAACAGGGACGCAAATGGCATAGTGGACGCCATTTGCGTCCAGACTTAGCACAGCGATACGGCATGGCAATGGCGGCCGGCTGTATCGCCAGCGCTGCAGAGCTGGCAGCCAGCTCCGCAGCATCACCACGTGGAGGAGCTGGCCTGGACAGATTCCAGAGGGGCATGGAGGTGAGTGCTTCGTTCCGCCACAGACCCCAACGGGGATGGATTCTTGGAATCCTGCCTCGTGGGGTCCGTGGTGGAATTCTCTGACATCCCTACCTGAAGGGGGAAAGGTGATGGGAAGGAAACATGGGAAATGGAGGATTATTGTTGTATACCTTGTACCATCAACTATGTAATTGGGAAGTGAGAGTGGTTCTGTTGTTTTAAAAAAATCTCAAAAAACTTTCAATAAACAATAAATGATAACAACCAAAAAAGAATTGGGGTTTAGGGCCTTAGAAAAAAATGAAGCTGGTTAAGTTATCAAACCTCAAAGTCAGACCAGTGTTGGCAAATATTTGCCACAGATGCCCAGTATCAGAGATGAGGGTTCACCAACCTTGGGAAAAGCTCTTGACTGTGTTTTCTAAAACACTCATAACATTTTAGGACAAAGGACAAATACTGTTTGGGACTAGAAACCAGAGAGAACTTGTAATAAATCTGCCTTTAATTTATGTATACTTGGCAGAGATATTCTCCGGGGGAAAAAATCTGTCTTCGTGAATGAGTCTTTGGAATTTCTGTGAATACACGCCTGCAATAAAGTATGACTTACATAAATAGTGTGACCTGCTCGCTTAAAAGTGAGTGGCCTAAGTCTTGATTAGGCTCAGTTTTATTTTTGCTGTTAAATTCCTTTCCTGCTACTTATTAATTCAGTTGAGTAACAGATGGAAAATAAAAAGAGGGTTGCCTTGTTTGCTACTAGACAACACAATTTAAGTTGATAGATAAATTTAGATGCACTTAGCGACTAATGTGTTTTTGTTAAGTCTGTCCACGGCAGCCTCTGGATAGTATGCTCTGTATGTGACAGCTATAAATACAAAGGCTCAATTCAGATATGATGGCTTGCCGTGATTTGTGCTAATTACAGCCTAGAATACAAACCATGCTTTCAGCTATCAAATGTTCAGGCACATTATGGTTTAGAGCAGCCATCCCCAACCCTGGCGCCCTCCTGATGTTTTGCATTTCAACTCCCATCAGTCCCCGCTAGCATGGCCAGTGATCAGAAATGCTGGGAGTTGTAGTCCAAAAACAGCAGGAGGCCACCTAGTTGGGGAAGGCTGATTTGGCGAGGCTTGCCTATGTTCATTTTCAGCACTCTTTTTTTCTGTAGTGCAGCAGCCCCCAGAGGAGGAGTGATGTTTCTCAGTTCCCACACCAAATCATAGCACAAGCCATGCTTTGTAAACGCAATTTAAACCATGTTTTCTTTTTCTTTGGTTTGCTGGCTGATCGAGGACCATTGTTTATCAGCCCCAAAGATCATGCCAAACCATAGTTAAGCTTCCTTAGCCATAGTTTGGCTTGAGCCACAGTCACAGTGGGCGGGTTCACATGATCATGCAGCCCACCGTGGTTCATTTAAGCCAAGGTGGGCTGCAGCATGTGCGGGTGGACACTTTGAATATTCAGACAAACCACCCAGAACCCGTGGGCTGTTTTAGGACTGTGGTTGGTTTGTTAACCACACCAACAACCCACCCTTGCCAGGTTCGCATAACACAACAAGCCATGGTTGCGGCTTGAATATTTAAAAGCTGCCCAGCACACACCACAACCCACTGTGGCTAAAATAAGCCACAGTGGACTGTGGTGATTGTGCGAACCAGTTCATTGATTGAAGGTCTTGCCTGGTGCTGCCCTCATTTGCATTTGTATTAGCAATGGCTTTGAGTTTGAGAGAGTGTGGAGTAGTGGCTAGAGTGATGAACAGGAGCAAAGTAGACTTGGCTTGAAACTTCTCCTCAGCCCTAAAACTCACTGGGAGGCTTCTCAGTGGCCTCTTTCAGCTTAAGATACCTCACGGAGTTGTTGTGAGGATAAAACAAGAGAATCCCCTGTTAGCCACCCTGAATTCCTTGGGGCCAGGGCAGACACAGACCTGGTTCACATGTAACAACAACCCAGAGTAGGGGTTGAGTGTGGGTTGTTCTTGAATCATGGGTTGTTATTACATGTGAGCCCTGCACTATGGTTTAACTATGGGTTGCTAGCCACGAACAACCCAGGAAGAGAACCTAAGGTTTGTTGTTGGATTGTGAACTCTGGGTTGCTCATGGTTAACAACCCATAGTTAAACCATAGTGCAGGCTTTGCATGTAACTACAACCCACAATTCAACACCATCCCACAATTCAACAACAACAACTCATACTCAACCCTTACTCTGGGTTGTTGGAACATGCAAATCAGGTCAGTGTCTGCCCTGGCCGCAAGGAATTCAGGGTGGCTAACGGGATTTTCTTGTTTTATCCTCAGAACAATCTGTGAGGTTGCTCTGTCCCTCCTCTGCAACCAGCGTAGAAATGCAGCAGGCTGTTGCAAGAGGGAAGAGTTCTCTGTCACTCTTCTGTCAACACCCCGACAAGCTAGTACTTTTTTTTTCAAGCTCATAACTTTTGTGGACTTATTTGCAAGGCTGCATTTAGTAATCATGAGCAGACCATTGAATCCTTTCTGGAGTTCAAATTTTCCCCTGCTGGATCTAATCATGCTTAATTGTTCCATCTGCAGTGATGTTAAATGTGGAATCCTGAGTTTGTTGTTCAGTCGTTCAGTCGTGTCCGACTCTTCGTGACCCCATGTACCATAGCATGCCAGGCCTTCCTATCCTGCATTCTCTCCCGGAGCATGCTCAAGTCCATATTCATTGCATCAGTGATGCTATCTAGCCATCTCATCCTCTGCTGTCCCCTTCTCCTTTTGCCTTCAGTCTTTCCCAGCATCAGGGTCTTTTCCAGAGAGTTTTCTCTTCGCATTAGGTGGCCAAAATATTTGAGCTTCACCCTCAGTATCTGTCCTTCCAATGAGCACTCAGGGTTGATTTCCTTTAGGATTGACTGGTTTGACCTCCTTGCAGTCCAGGGGACTCGTAAGAGTCTTCTCCAGCACCACAGTTCGAAAGCATCAATTCTTCGGCGCTCAGCCTTCCTTATAGTCCAGCTCTCACAGCCATACGTTACTACTGGGAAAACCATAGCTTTGATTAGACGGACCTTTGTCGGCAAGGTGATGTCTCTGCTTCCTACTATGCTGTCTAGGTTTGCCATAGCTTTCCTCCCAAGGAGCAAGCGTCTTTTAATTTCATGGCTACAGTCACCGTCTGCAGTGATCTTGGAGCCCAAGAAAATAAAATCTGTCACTGCTTCCATTTCTTCCCCTTCCATATGCCAGGAAGTGATGGGGCCAGATGCCATGAACTTCATTTTTTTAATGCTGAGTTTCAAACCAGCTTTTGCACTCTCCTCTTTCACCCTCAACAAGAGGCTCTTGAGATCCTCTTTGCTTTCTGCCATTAGGGTGGTATCATCTGCATATCTGAGGTTGTTGATAATTCTCCTGGCAGTCTTAATTCCAACCTGTGATTCATCCAACCTGGCGTTTCTCATGATGTACTCTGCATATAAGTTAAATAAGCAGGGCGACAATATGCAGCCTTGTCTTACTCCTTTCCCAATTTTGAACCAATCGGTTGTTCCATGTCTGGTTCTTACTGTTGCTTCTTGACCCTCATACAGGTTTCTCAGGAGACAGGTAAGGCTGTCTGGTACCCCCATCTCTTTCAGAATTTGCCACAGTTTGTTGTGATCCACACAATCAAAGGCTTTAGCGTAGTCAATGAAGCAGAAATAGACGTTTTTCTGGAATTCTCTTGCTTTCTCCATGATCCAGCTCAAGTTGGCAATTTGATCTCTAGTTCCTCTGCCTCTTCGAAACCCAGCTTGTACTTGCGGTAGTTCTCGGTTCGCATACTGCTGAAGCCTAGCTTGTAGGATTTTGAGCATCACCTTGCTGGCATGTGAAATGAGCGCAATTGTGCGGTAGTTTGAACACCCTTTGGCATTGCCCTTCTTTGGAAATCCTGAGTTAGTATTGGTTTAATTTTGGTTCAGGCTAGGTTTAAGGGGAAATTCTAGTTAGTGCTTAGCTGGCTACTGTTGGACCCAGCAAGGGAAATTCATGGTGTGGAAGCAAGGGGGTGTAGGGAAGAAGCATGCAATCCAGCACCCTCTCCCACTTGAGTATTAATACAAATATCAAATGCAAACTCATACATACATTTCTATTATATTTATGGTTTCCAACATTTGTAAGACAGCATTGGGTGGGTGGGGGATATATTTCAAATAATTGTTATCATCGTTGGTTATCTCATTTGGTCCATGGCCAAGAGCCAAATGCACCACATGGATATGTACGAGTAAACACTGACTTTATACCTCTGGCTTTATACACTTCCAGCATCGCCTGCCTCTTCCAATCTCATTAGCTCTCTTTGCTCCCCTCCCTCCTCCCCTCTCAGTTTGACAGTAGTGTCTGGTTATCATGCATGTCAGCAGAAAATACACCCAGAAATAACTATGGCAAAGCAAGATTAAAAGTTGCCCTGTAGGATCAAGAGAACTCAGCAGATGGGCTGTACTCTTTATTCTGAGGCTCTATATTGTACTACTGAAGAATGAATGGAAAGGTCTGGCAAGACTGATAGCTTTGAACTAAAGCCAGCCCCATAGTGTTGCTTATCTAAATCCTAGTTCCTTATTTTCAACCTGTGATTTTGCATCCCTAGAAGGTGTCGGGGCACCAAGAGGAAGCCTGTAATTATTATAATGATCACTGTTGTGGTGGAATTATCCATTAGCTGTGTAGCTATTCAGTTTCTGTATCCACGCATTCAAAAGCTTCTTTTAATGAAAAGCACTAAGCTCTTGAGAGAGCAGTCCTATATGTCCTGTAGTCTGGGGGAGATAGGATTTTTTGGTTTCCCAGCTCCGAGCTCATAGAGCGCGCTACGAGCTCGTAGCTGGGAAACCGTGCTCCCCGCCCCTCCTCCTCATAGCCAGTGTGGAGAGAACCATGCCGGCTTGCCCCTCCGTGCCTGTCCATGCTCATAGCACGGAGCACAGGTTGAAAAGGGGGCATTCCCAGAGGTGGGTTGGGGAGGAGGCTGCAGGAGCTGTTTTAGACAACTTCCTATGCAGTCTCCAGCCCCGTTTCCGCCCCCTCCCCGAAGCCACACTTAAGACGCCCCAAATCAGGCATCTAAGGAAAACTGCAGGCAGCCAGAGTACCAAGGGAATGCTCTCCTCCATGCTTCAGCTGCTCTGCACTGGATAAGCGGTTGCCTCCAACTTCCTCTGAAGTTGGAGGCGACTGTCTATCTCAATAGGATTGCGCCCTAAGTGATCCAAGTGGTTGAGACTCTGGCCTAGTTCTTGCTGAGATGGTAAATCTGTCTGCACCATGCCAAACAGAACTGCAGGTTGGGGCTCGTGACTACTGACTGCACCACCATACCCCCAAAAGTTCCCTGTACACAGACAACAGGCAGAGCAATCCTGTGGTTCCTGGGAACATAGGATATTTTGGAGTCCTCCAGCCAAGGCTGTAGACACAGCTGTGACCTTGGGAGGGGGAATCTGACATTGGATCCCTCTCCTTCCCTACACTGTTGCGGAAAGAACTGCACCGGCTGCTTATCAAGGTCACAGTAGTGACTTTGAATGACCTTGAAGAGGCAAAAAAAAGGGGGGTGTTCCAGTACGCGGGGAAGGGAGGGAAGAGGAGAGGCCAGGATCCAGAGAATCCTATGGCTTCTCCATCACCCATCCCCACCCACTGCCAGTAGGTCAGCTAGACAGGCTCAGAGGCTCATCTAGCTGGTTTGTTGCTGTTTTTAGGAAGAAGAGGAGGTGACATTACCTCCATCCTCCTTCCACCCTGCTGGAACAGCCCAGTAGGGCATAGGATTTTCAGAAGCCTCCAAGCTTGTAGGTTTCTGTCTAACAGGCAACATTCCCATTTGGGCCCTAAATGTCAGGAGGGTTCCAGCCTAGACTGCCCCCTGATATGTGTAGGATTTCTCTGTGTAGCTTTCTATGTGTAGGATTGTGTTCTTGTTTTCTTGAGGGAGCATTCCATCATGCTTGCAGAATGGAGTGGAATAACTGAAAAACAGGTTTATGGGTTTGCTGAAGAGGATCCAGACCTGTTTTTGTGGGTACTGTAGGTGTAGTGTGCCACTGCTTCTTCGAAAGCTCCTGGGATTGGGAAAGACAGGTGAGTGAAGAATAAACAGCTCTTTATATAGCTCTGGAAACACCTTGGGTACTAATTCCTTAGAGCAGGGGTGGGCAGAAAATAGATCTCCAGATTTTTGGGACTTCAACTCCCAGAAACCCTTGCCAGCCTGGCCAATGATCAGTTGAAGTTCAAAACATCTGGAGATCTTACTTTCTGTCCACCCCTGCCTTAGAGCAGCCTTCCCCAACCTAGTGCCCTCCAGATGTTTTAGACTATAACTCCCAGCATTCCTACCCATTGGTCATGCATGCTGGGGCTGATGGGATCTGAAGTCCAAAACATCTGATGGGCATCGGGTTGGAGAATGCTGCCCAAGAGAAAATCCTGAGGGTCTGTTGACCTATTAATTTTCGAGATAATATTTTCGTCATGTTATTTGGCATTTAACAGTAAATCAAAGTGGGTGCATGGCTGCTCTGAATTTAGACTGGAGGATTTTGAAGTCCTGTATCATCCCATTACTCCCACCCACCCCCGTGTTGCTTTTTCTGATCTGTTGCTTTGCTATACACCAAGTTCAGTCCACTGACTGTACTCCATAAGATGATTTTTGGTACATTCTACATAAAATAGCTTCTTCAGTGACATTTCTTTCTATTACCATATTCCAAGCTTTTTGTAGTTTTAAAGTGATCACTTCTTTTTCATTATCCACCCACCCACCTTGTGAGTTCTAGAATAAATATAGTGATCTGGTTCACACGTAACAAGCTAGAGTATGAGTTGTTGATTCCTGGGTTTTTGTTATGTGTAAACCTAGAACTATGGATTAACTATGGGTTGTTAACCATGGGTTGTTAACCACGAACAACCCAGGAAGAGAACCCATGATTTACTGTTGAGTTGTAGACTCTGGGTTGTTTTAACTATGGGCTGTCATTACATGTGAACCCAAAACTATGGGTTGTTCATGGGTTGTTTTGCCAGGCTACAGAGGCAGCAGGCAAGAGTGATAAAAAGTAACAGGCATCTACATGCCAGTATTACATTGCCACAAAAGCATTTGGGATACAGGGAGGGAGTGGGCAGAGGAGGGAATCAAACAACCCAGGAATTGGGGCAGGGGGGAACCTGCACATTGCACAATCATCTGGCATGGCAGTCAAATCAAGGATAAACTCTGAGTAAGGCAACAACCCATACTTTGGGTTGTAGTTATGTGCAAACCAGATCTGGGTGTGGGTGTTGTCATTATATTAGCCTTTCTTTCAAGACTTGGGAGTGTAGCACTTTTCGGCCTTATAAAAGAGAGAGAAAAGGCTTACCTCTTAGAATCAGGTGTTCAAACAAAGTTTTCAAACAGGATGTTGAACTTTGAGCTGGTTTGTCATAGCTCATTACTGTAACACACTCTTCCTATATTTTTAAACTGCAGTATTTATACATGGCCTCTTTATTATGCAGTTGCTTTATTTTATGGCAAATAAATGTTCCATATTTTTAAAGAAATCTAAATAGACTATGTCTGTCTCTCTGTTTTCCCAGGAAAAAAGTGCCAGTTCACATGTAAGACTTAAGCCTAATAAAGAACTTCCAGGATTAGTACATCAACCTAGAGCCAAGTAAGTCATCTCTTTTGTTTTTGTGTTATTTTAATGAAATGAAATGACATTTTAATGAAAATCTTTCTACCCCAAAGTGGTATTTCCTTTCTTTTCTCCCACATTTCTCCCCCCCTCCCCATACTATCAGGCTTTTTGACATGCTTAAATTGCTAATTTTAGTTGGGGATTGGCTGTTCTATATTTTAAATAATCCTTTTGTGGCTTTAAATTGATATTGTGGTGTTTGCAACTTTCACTATTTTTTAAAATAGGAAAGTGAGATGGAAATATTTGAAATAATCAGCAAAGCAGAAGTCGTGGCTTGAAGTGGGCTTGCAATCCATGGCTTGTGGTAACTACAGTTTGATGATGTGTGAATGGATGAATAGTTGTGACATCAACTGTTTCACTTCTGGAGGCAATCGCACCTTGAGACTGGAGCAGATGGAAACCAAGCAGAGAATCAGTTCTAAATTGTGGCTTCTTAGTATGTTTGCAATCTCAGGCCATGTGTTGGATTTTAAACTATGGATAGTTCAAAGTTTGGTCTGGAGGAATGTCTGAAATAAGCCATGGTGTTGCGTCCTGAAATCTGTCTGAAATTTTCATTTCAGGTCCCAGAACCTGATTCTGTTGTATAGAGGTTGAGACAGTGGGCTTCTTAGAGGAGCAGAACCTCTCTGTATGTGTGAAATGGCCTTTTATCTCACTGGATGGGCATAGCCAGCATCTATACCTGGCACTAGGGGGCATGTTGGGCAAAGACAAGGGGACTCCTATGAAAGTTTGAGCATCCCTTCCTGGGTAACAACACGTTCTGTTCTGCTGCTGGCACAGAGGGGGCTTCTTCCCTGACCTGGGAGCAGAAAACAACTCTATACCGGCTACGGAGGAGGGGAAATCTTCTCTGTGGCCAAGATAGAAATGCAGTGCACTGGCAGAGAAGGGACAGAACACTCTGTGCCTTCTCTGCTAGCCTGCTGGGAATTACCCCCTTGCTTCTTACAATGTCCGCCTCGCCACCACCACGAGAGATTTAAATGTTTGAGTGGAACACTAGAAGAGGCCCAGTTAATTTTCAGGGTGGGGGCTGCTCCTGTTTCCCTAGTGTTCCCCCTTTATCGCTTCTATTGCCTATTTATATCTACCATTAATTAATTAGTCAGTTAAAGGCCACCGTGCAAGAAATGTTTTCCTTTTAGGCTGCAAACATTTTTAGCCCACAAACCTTTACAAGCCTACACTTTCTTACGTTAGATATTTGTGGTTTAACAGGGAGAGAACCCCCAAACCTTTCTTCCGTGATTGCCTGGAGGCAGTTTTTACTTGCCAGAGGTGACCAGGTAAATGGCTTATTTAACAGTCTGATCAAGAATCACTCAGGGCTGCAGACAAAATAATGTAAAACACAGAAAATAGTGTAAAACATTTGAAACAATGAAAATGCAATTTTAACTTTGTAAAATGCAGTGATAGGGAAAATGGTTAAAACTTTGCAGTGAGAAAATACCAGCCTCCAAGGGCTTGCTGGGACAAATAGATCTTGCACAGTGGGCCTGTTCAGACACGCACAGAGAGAGGATGTTAGGGTAACTACCATGGGGGCGGGGTAGCGTAACCACAACATGCGCGCCCGTCACACAACCAGGAACCATGTGGCGCTGCGTTGTTCCCATAACCATCCTCCTCCACGGTTACTGTAACCACCTTCCTGCCGCCACTGATCTCAGCGGCCCTCGTGCCACAAAAACATGCATGCTGGCCGCTCCATCCATCGCAATGCGCCGGTGACCATAGAGGAAGTCTGTGCCAGCTAGAGCATCAAGCAGAAGAGCGAGATGCTCTAGGCTGCCATCTCTATAGTTGCCTGTACACCACCTGGAGCCCATTTTAGCAACCAGGGAGCGCAACACATGTAACAGTAAGCCACCCCAGGCCCTTTAACCCTGCTGCAGGGTGGTGGTTAGCCAGGGTTCTTTTGGAACCATGGTTAGTGGGTGGTCCCTACCCATGACAAACTAAGCTGCCATGGTTTGCTCATATTCCCTGACCATCATGGCCTAGCGTGATGTCTGAACAGGCCCAGTCTGTAGTAAGCCAAAAGGATACCAATGTATCCTACCAAAGACATTCCAAAGCCTTAAGAAAACTGCTGAGAAGGCTCTCTCTCACTCGCCACTCTTCTCACTTCTGTTATTAACAAGGCTTCCGACAAGACCTCCACCGACGGACTGCATTATGCAGGGAAGATGGGGTCTTCATTTCTCAGTTTCTATAATGGTTTAGCAATTACAAGGATACGTGCGGCGGGAGGGTGTAATATGAGAAGATACTGTCCTCTACTTCTCACTGAAGTGGTAAAACTTTTTTTGGGCTATATACCTTCAGATTGCAGGAGGGGGAAACACATGAGTGAATGCTCCTCCATTCTTCCCCCTGCGCACGCATGCGCGCGCACACACACACAGATAATCCCTGCACATAAAAAATTAGCATGTCAGAGAGAGGAATTCTCATGTAGTGTTCTCTCCAATTTGTGAGTTTCTTTTGTGCAGAAATATTTTTAAATGGAGGAACATTCACTCATGTGATTTCCCACCTGCGGCCTGAATTGGTACTGCCTAGGCACAGATTACCACCTCATTGGGAACTAGGCTATAGGTAGACTGTCAACATCAGAACAATGGTCTTGATGATGAGGTTTTGACCATGAGCTGTGAAGCAGTCAACAACCCTTAGATAACAGAGTTCAGTAGCATTACATTCCTCTCTCCTTGAAAACATCCGTGCTCTGCACACCTCTGCCTTTAATAAGCATGTTTATATCTTCTGCCATTACCTGCTTGTAACAGAGCTGATGATTACCTCCATATCTAAAGCACCCTCTATATTACAAATCAAAGGTCTTACAGGGACAGAGACTTGGTACTTAAACTGTGGCATGTTGCCTTCTAAATAGCTTGCTTTGCTCATGCTTTGTGGCTTTAGAATATTAACAGACTTTCTGTAAGTGAAATCATAGAATCATAGCATAGTAGGGTTGGAAGGGGCCTACAAGACCATCGAGTCCAACCCCTTGCTCAGTGCAGGAATCCAAGTCAGAGCATCCCTGACAGATGGCTGTCCAGCATCATCTTGAATGCCTCCAGCATGGGAGAGCCCACCACCTCCCTAGGTAATGGGTTCCATTGTCATATTGCTCTAACAGTCAGGACGTTTCTCCTGATGTTCAGCCGGAATCTGGCTTCCTGTAACTTGAGCCCATGATTCTGTGTCCTGCACTCTGGGATGATCGAGAAGAGATCCTAGCCTTCCTCTTTGTGACAACTTTTCAAGTACTTGAAGAGCGCTATCATCTCTCCCCTCAGTCTTCTTTTCTCAAGGCGAAACATGCCCAGTTCTTTCAGTCTCTCTTCATAGGGCTTTGTTTCCAGTCTCCTGATCATCTTTGTTACCCTCCTCTGAATCCTCTTCAGCTTGTCTGCATCCTTCTTAAAGTGCGGTGCCCAGAACTGGACACAGTTCTCCAGATGAGGCCTAACCAGTGCTGAGTAGAGGGGAACTAATACTTCCTGGGATTTGGAAGCTATGCTTCTATGAATGCAGCCCAAAATGGCATTTGCCTTTTTTGCAGCCACATCACATTGTTGGCTCATCTTCAGCTTGTGATCGACAACAGTTCCAAGATCCTTCTCGCTTGTCGTGTTGTTGAGCCACATATCCCCCATCTTGTAACTGTGCATTTGGTTTCTTTTTCCTAGGTGCAGAACTTGGCATTTATCCCTATTAAATGTCATTCTGTTGATTTCTGCCCAGTGCTCCAGTCCATCAAGATCACTTTGAATTTTGTTTCTGTCTTCCAAAGTATTAGCTATCCCGCCCAATTTTGTGTCATCTGCAAATTTTATCAGCATTCCCTGCACCTCCTCCTCCATGTCATTAATACAAATGTTGAAGAGCACTGGGCCCAGGACTGAGTCTTGCAGTACCCCGCTCATTACTTCTCCCCAGTTTGAGAAGATCCCATTGATAAGCACTCTTTGAGTCCGATTCTGTAGCCAACTGTGGATCCAGCTGATTGTTGTTCCATCTAGCCCACATTGAGCTAGTTTGCTCATCAGGATATCATGGGGCACTTTGTCGAAAGCTTTGCTGAAGTCGAGGTATATTATGCCCACAGCATTCCCACAGTCCACAAGGGAGGTTACTTGATCAAAAAATGAGATCAGATTCATCTGGCAGGATTTGTTCTTGACAAATCCATGTTGGCTTCAAGTAATCACTGCATTGTTTTCAAGGTGCTTACAGATGGATTGCTATATAATCTGCTCCAGAATTTTCCCAGGGATTGATGTCAGACTGACTGGTCTGTAGTTCCCAGGTTCTTCTTTTTTACCCTTTTTGAAGATAGGGACAACATTAGTCCTCATCCAGTCATCTTGCACTTCACCCATCCTCCATGATTCCTCAAAGAGAATAGGCAGTGGCTCTGAAAGTTCTTCTGCTAGTTCCTTTATTACTCTAGTGCAGTTCATCTGGCCCTGGAGATTTGAACTCATTCAAAGTAATTAGGTGTTCCTTGACCATATGCCTATCGATCTCAAGCTGCAATCCTTCCCCTTCAGCCTGTACTTCGCCTTTGCCAGGGGGTCATAGACCCTCTTTTGGGAGAAGACAGAGCCAAAGTAGGAATTGAGCACGTCTGCCTTTTCTTTCTCATCTGTTAACAATTTGCCATCCTTATTTAATAGGTGAACCACCATTTCTTTCCTCTGTCTTTTACTGTGCATGTAGCTGAAGAAAGCTTTTTTGTTGCTTTTAGTATCCCTCGCTAACCTCAGGTCGTTCTCAGCTTTAGCCTTCCTGACGCCATCCCTGCAATTCTGTGCTACCTGCCTGTACTCTTCCTTTGTTACTTGGCCTTCTCTCGACTTCCTATATGTGTGCTTTTTTGTTTTCAGGTCATCTCTAAGCTTTTTGTGAAGCCACATTGGCTTCTTCCGCTGTCTTCCACTTTTTTTTTCTTGTTGGAATTGTTTGTAATTGTGCTGTGAGAATTTCCTTTTTAAAAAACTCCCACCCATCTTCTTTTCTCGTTAGAGTCGTTTGCCATGGGACCTTACTGATCATTGTTCTGAGTTTATTAAAATCCACTTTCCTAAAATCCAGGGTACGCGTTTGGCTACACTCGGCTTTTGCTTGCCTTAGAACCAAGAACCCAAGTATAACATGGTCGCTTTCCCCCAGAGTTCCTGTAACTGCTACTTTATCCACTAAGTCATCTGTTGGTTAGGATCAAGTCAAGGATAGCCAATCCTCTAGTTCCTTCCTCTACTTTCTGTAGGAGGAAGCTATCTGCCACACAAATCAAGAATTTCCTGGAGGGGCTATGTTTTGCAGAATTTGTCTCCCAACAAATATCGGGGAAATTGAAGTCCCCCATTATTACTATATCATTCTTCCTTGAAACATTGGCTATTTGCTTTTCAAAAGTTTCATCCTCATCTTCCCCTTGATTGGGTGGCCGGTAGTAGACTCCGACCACCAGGTTCCTTTTATTCTTTGCTCCATTTATTTTAACCCTACCAAGCTCATCCTCCTGTATTTCTGTGCAGAGATATGTATTTTTCACATATAGTGCAGCCCCACCTCCCTTTCTGTTCCTCTTGTTCTTTTTGAGCAAGTTATATCCTTCAGTTGCTGTATTCTAGTCATAAAGACTCATCCCACCAAGTCTCAGTTACACCTATCAAGTCATAATTTCCCTCCTGTATTAAAATTAAAAGTTAATTCTGTTTGTTTCCCATACTCTGGGCATTAGTATATAGACACTGAAGACCATGTGCTTCATATTTTGGCTTTCTTCCTACATGTTTGTGAAGACTATTATTGGGCACTATTAGAGCTGTTCTCTCCGTTGCGGTGCATGAGCCTGCGTCCATTGTTACCCCCAACTTTACGTCTCCCTTCCCCATAGCATTTAGTTTAAAGCCCTCCTGATAAAGTTCTTCATGCTGTGGCCAAATACATTCTTCCTAGCCTTTGTGAGGTGCAACCCGTCCCTTGCTAACAGGAAGTATAGCCCGTGGTCCTAGAATCCAAATCTCCCTCGTCGGCACCACCTTCGTAGACAGTCATTCACCCAGAGTATTTTTCTTTCCCTTTCTATCCCTCTTCTAACTACTGGAAGGATGGATGAGAAAACTGTCTGGGCCCGAAGTTCTTGAGTTTCCTTCCCAAAGCTTCAAAGTCCGACTTAATTTCTTCATAGCTCCGCTTGGCAGTATCATTTGTTTCCACATGGATGAGAAGAAAGGGATACCTGTCAGTGAGCCTTATGAGTGCTGGCAACCCTTCACTCACATCTCTAATCTGTCCTCCCAGGAGACAGCATACCTGGCGAGTCCACGGTCTTCGTGACATACTTGGGTCTCGATCCCATGCAGCAAGGAGTCTCCCACTACTACTCCTCTTCTGTTGTTGTTGTTGTAGGCCTTGGTTTCATCACCTCTGCTTGACTGACTTTCAGCCTGCTGCTCACTCTCATGCAGACTCCCCTGTAATTCTTCCTCTGCAAGCTGTCCTCCAGTCCCATCCTCAAGTCCCTGGAAACGGTTCCCTAGTTCCACTGCCTTCACTGGTGCAGAGTGGCTTCTGGTTCTTCTGCTCCTGTCACCCTTTTCCAAGGAGTATCCTCTACTTCATTTTTCCTCACCTCAGCATTTCCCTCTTCTGCCTCAGCTTGCTATTGCTGTTCTAGCTCCTGTACTTCGCTTTGCTGCTGTAGTTCCACCGTTCTGTCCAAGAACTCTTCGTGTTCTCTTATTCCCTGGAGGGTTGACACTCGCCGCTCCAATCCTCTTACTTTTTCTTCCAGCAGTGTGATCAACTTGCACTTGTTGCAGGTGTAGGCCATGTTGTTCTCAGGCAAGAAAACAAAAATTGCACACATCTTGCATGTCACCACCACTGGAGAGTCTTGTCCTTCCATTGTCTGTTTTCCTTTTTGTGTCTGGCTTTCTGATTGTTCTAGAGTAGCCTGTGCCTGGCCCTTACTTACTGGAGGTTAAAAGCAGAGTCCCACTGGTATGGAAGTGTGTGTTACAAGACAAATAAATGAAAAAAAGGTTTTTAAACAAATGTTAGGGGCCTCCCCCTTGACCTCCCCTGGCTAGCTCCTGTTTGCTCCCCCTGTGTGCTCGCTCTGATTGCTTGCTCTCTGGGAGCTTGCTTGCTTCTGTAGTCCCTGGAGCAGCTTCCTCTGCTCTGCTCTCCTCTGTTCAGCTGGGAGGCGGGAAACAGACTGAAGCTTCCTACCCACACAGCTGCTGGGAGTACTCAGGCCACGCACCCCCAATTCAGTTGGTGCTTTCAGGAGCACCTGGTGAGCTCACAGCCACTCAGAAGGACAAAGGACAGCCCTCTGGGCTTCCTCCAGCCCACTTACCTCTTTGCCTTTGTCTCCTTTGTCTCTTCTACCACTGCAAATCCCCTGGCCAACTCCTGTTTGCTCCCCTGTTCACTCGCTCTGATCGCTCGCTCTCTGGTAGCTTGCTTGCTTCTGTAGTCCCTGGAGCAGCTTCCTCTGCTCTGCTCTGCTCAGTTGGGAGGCAGGAAACAGACTGAAGCTTCCTGCCCACACAGCTGCTGGGAGTACTCAGGCCACCCCTTCCCCCCAATTCAGTTGGAAATTATTCTCTGTGAATTCTCTTGCTTTAAAGTATTTAGGGCTAGTTTGGATGATCTTCACTCTAAATAAAGAGTACAGTTTGCGTGCAATCCTATGCCTGTTTAGACAGAAATAAGTCCAACAATGTCCAGCAACCCCCAGCCAGCCTTGCTGGCTGGAAATGCTGGGAGTTGTAGGACTTCTTTCTGTTTAATCGTGCATAGGATTGCACCCTTAGACTTAAAAACCCTGTGGGATGTCACTTTAATGCATGTCCTCATTTTCTTATATACAAGGTGTTCCTAAAACTGTCTGAATCAGAAATCAAGCCAAAGAGAACATTTCCAATGTTTTTCTATTCCTAAAAGAGCAGTTGACTATAACTCAAAGCATGAAATGATTAGTTACGAATAAAATGAATTTACACAACAATGGCAAAGAAACCTTCAACAATTAAGGTTATTGATAAACTAGTTTAATCATTCCTTCTAATAGCAAACTTAACTGATGAGTGCCAGAAGAAACAGAGCCAAAATGGGGCCACTGGGAAACAAGAGGGAGGTATGAGCATTCTTGGGAGAGAGGTTTGCAGAACATAATAATAAAAAAACCCTGAAGAGACAACCCACTCCTCCAAAAAACAGCCAAATGAGGCTGAAGCTGAGCATGCTCAGTAACTGCAGACTGTTGAGTTTCAGTTGGAAAAGGAAAATAGAAATGGGAGTAGAGATGGGGGATGGAATGGAGTATCCTGGAGGAGGACAGGGCTGGCTAGCATTCCTGTTAGGGGCTGTTCACACAACACGCAAACCCAAACTCAGTGGTTGAGTGTGGGTTGTTTGTTGAGCCATCGGTTATCGTGTTGACCGAATGCAGCCAGGGTGGCTTGTTAATCATACAGTGTGGCTTACTTTTCTCAAACAAGCTACCTTGAGAACTCATGGCACAAGCCACACTAGATGGTTGACAAACCACCCTATCTGCCTTCAGACTACACGATAACCCACCCTGCGGAAAATGTGCTGTGTTTAGACAACACACTAACCCATGGTTCAAGAAACAGCCCATGGTTCAAACAACCCATGCTCAACCATTGAGTGTGGGTTCGTGTGTTGTGTGAACAGCCCCTTAGAAAAGTGAGGATACACTGCAACAGTTCATTGCAGGTCTACTGATAATAAGAATACTATTAATGGTAACGGAGAATGGGATCTTTGGTTGGTTCAGAAGTGACTACCTGGGCACTTCCTGAAAGTGCTTCTCCTTTGAATGGGTTTTGTCTTCTGAAGGCATATTAAGGATCATCTTTCAAGCACCTAGACTGATGGTAAGATACAAGTTTAAAAGCATCTGTTCTATTATAGAATGTACCTTCCTTCACCTAAAGAAGTTTGAAGCTCTTGCCCTCAGCAACTTAGGCCTCAGGCCTATGTACACTTGAACAACATGGGAGTTACTTCTGAGTAAACAGCCATGGGGTTGTGATGTGAGTTTGCTTTCTCAGGGAGGCATACCAATCTCTCTCTCTTTCTCTTTCTCTTTCTCTCTCAGAACCATGGTTTTGCAAGAAAAGCCTTCAGAAAGAAGAGAACAATTTTACTTTCTCCTCACTACCCAGCCCCCAATACTTGTTCCTTTCTACACAGCACAACAAATGTTACAGCCAGTTGATAACTTGCATTCTAGTTCAGTAGTTGTTTTCCTATTTTGGAATGAACTGACATACATCTCAGTTATACTGTTCCATAGGGAGGGGCTGTAGCTCAGTGGTAGAGCCCCTGCTTTGCATACAGAAGGTCCCAGGTTCAATCCCTGGCATCTCCAGGTAGGGCTAGGAAAGAGTCCTGCCTGAAACCCTGGAGAGCTGCTGCCAGTCAGTGTCCACAGTACTAGGCTAGATGGATCAATGCTCTGGCTCAGTATAAGGCAGCTTCCTGTGTTTTTGTATTCCTACAGAAGCCTACTTAGTGTGCATATATTTGCCCTAATCCTTCAATAATGTACAGAAATAATTGGTTGTCATAATACCTGAGCACCATGAGCAGGTGCAACAGACTAAGCCTCATGGATGTTTCTGCTTGAGCCCTATTGTCTCTCATGGTATATCCTGTTTATTGGACACTAAATATTCATGGCCCCTTCATGGATCACTGCCTTGTTGTGGCGAAGGGGCTTGCGTAACTCAGTGAAGCCATAAGCTATGCCGTGCAGGGCCACCCAAGACGGACAGGTCATGGCAGAGAGTTCTGACAAAATGTGGTCCACTGGAGAAGGAAATGGCAACCCACTCCAGTGTTCTTGCCAAGAAAACCCCATGGAACGTATCACAAGGCTAAAAGATATGACGCCGGAAGATGAGCCCCTCAGGTCGGAAGGTGTCCAATATGCTACTGGGGAAGAGCAGAGGGTATTTCCAAGTAGCGCCAGAAAGAGTGAAGCGGCTGGGCCAAACCCGAAAGGACACTCAGCTGTGGATGTGTCTGGTGGTGAAAAGAAAATCCGATGCTGTAAAGAACAATATTGTTTAGGAACCTGGAATGTAAGGTCAATGAATCAAGGTAAGCTGGAGGTGGTCAAACATGAGATGGCAAGATTGAACATCGACATCTTGGGAATCAGCGAACTAAAATGGACAGGCATGGGCGAATTTAATTCAGGTGACCATCATATCTACTATTGTGGGCTAGAATCCCTTAGAAGAAATGGAGTAGCACTCATAGTCAACAAAAGGGTGGGAAAAGCAGTACTGGGGTACAATCTTAAAAATGACAGAATGATCTCAGTACGAATCCAAGGCAAACCATTCAACATCACAGTAATTCAAGTCTATGCCGCAACCACTGATGCCGAAGAAGCTGAGGTTGATCGGTTCTATGAAGACCTACAACACCTTCTAGAACTAACACCAAAAAAAAAACGTCCTCTTCATCATAGGGGATTGGAATGCTAAAGTAGGAAGTCAAGAAATCACCGGGATAACAGGCAGGCATGGCCTTGGTGTACAAAATGAAGCAGGACAAAAGCTAATAGAGTTTTGCCAAGAGAACGTGCTGATCATAGCAAACACTCTTTTCCAACAGCACAAGAGGCGACTCTACACATGGATGTCACCAGATGGTCAATATCGAAATCAGATTGATGATGTCCTTTGCAGCCAAAGATGGAGAAGCTCCATACAGTCAGTAAAAACAAGACCTGGAGCTGACTGTGGCTCAGATCATGAGCTGCTTCTTGCAAAATTTCGGCTTAAATTGAAGAACGTCGGGAAAACCACTAAACCGTTCAGGTATGACCTAAATCATATCCCTGATGAATATACAGTGGAGGTGAGGAACAGATTTCAGGGATTAGACCTGATAGACAGAGTGCCTGAGGAACTATGGACGGAGGTCCGTAACATTGTTCAGGAGGCAGCAACTCAATCCATCCCAAAGAAAAAGAAATGCAAGAAAGCCAAGTGGCTGTCTGATGAGGCTTTACAAGTAGCTGAGGAAAGAAGGGAAGCGAAAAGCAAGGGAGAAAGGGGAAGATATACCCAACTGAATGCAGAGTTCCAGAGAATAGCAAGGAGAGACAAGAAGGCCTTCTTAAGTGAACAATGCAAAGAAATCGAGGAAAACAACAGAATGGGAAAGACTAGAGATCTCTTCAAGAAAATTGGAGATCTCAAGGGAACGTTTTGTGCAAAGATGGGCATGATAAAGGACAAAGAAGGCAGGGACCTAACAGAAGCAGATGAGATTAAGAAGAGGTGGCAAGAATACACAGAAGAACTATACAGGAAAGATCTTAATGTCCCTGATAGCCATGATAGTGCGGTCACTGAACTTGAGCCGGACATCCTAGAGAGTGAAGTCAAGTGGGCCTTAGGAAGCATTAGTAACAATAAAGCTAGCGGAGATGACAGTATTCCAGCCAAGCTATTTAAAATCCTAAAAGATGATGCTGTTAAAGTGCTGCATTCAATATGCCAACAAATCTGGAACACTCAACAGTGGCCACAAGACTGGAAAAGGTCAGTTTACATTCCAATTCCAAAGAAGGGCAACGCCAAAGAGTGTTCAAACTACCGCACCATTGCGCTCATTTCACATGCCAGCAAGGTGATGCTCAAAATCCTACAAGCTAGGCTTCAGCAGTATGAGAACCGAGAACTACCGGAAGTACAAGCTGGGTTTCGAAGAGGCAGAGGAACTAGAGATCAAATCGCCAACATTCGCTGCATCATGGAGAAAGCAAGAGAATTCCAGAAAAAGTCTATTTCTGCTTCATTGACTACGCTAAAGCCTTTGATTGTGTGGTTCACAACAAACTGTGGCAAATTCTTAAAGTGATGGGAGTACCAGACCACCTTACCTGTCTCCTGAGAAACCTGTACGAGGGTCAAGAAGCAACAGTAAGAACCAGACATGGAACAACCGATTGGTTCAAAATTGGGAAAGGAGTACGACAAGGCTGCATATTGTCACCCTGCTTATTTAACTTATATGCAGAGTACATCATGAGAAATGCCGGGTTGGATGAATCAGAGGTCGGAATTAAGATTGCTGGGAGAATTATCAACAACCTCCGATATGCAGACGATACCACCCTAATGGCAGAAAGCGAAGAGGATCTCAAGAGCCTCTTGTTGAGGGTGAAAGAGGAGAGTGCAAAAGCTGGTTTGAAACTCAACATTAAAAAAACGAAGATCATGGCATCTGGCCCCATCACTTCCTGGCTTATAGAAGGGGAAGAAATGGAAGCAGTGACAGATTTTACTTTCTTGGGCTCCAAGATCACCGCAGACGGTGACTGTAGCCATGAAATTAAAAGACGCTTGCTCCTTGGGAGGAAAGCTATGGCCAACCTAGACAGCATAGTAAGAAGCAGAGACATCACCTTGCCGACAAAGGTCCGTCTAATCAAAGCTATGGTTTTCCCAGTAGTAATGTATGGCTGTGAGAGCTGGACTATAAGGAAGGCTGAGCGCCGAAGAATTGATGCTTTCGAACTGTGGTGCTGGAGAAGACTCTTACGAGTCCCCTGGACTGCAAGGAGGTCAAATCAGTCCATCCTAAAGGAATTCAACCCTGAGTGCTCATTGGAAGGACAGATACTGAAGCTGAAGCTCCAATATTTTGGCCACCTAATGCGAAGAGAAAACTCTCTGGAAAAGACCCTGATGCTGGGAAAGACTGAAGGCAAAAGGAGAAGGGGACGGCAGAGGATGAGATGGCTAGATAGCATCACGGATGCAATGAATATGAATTTGAGCACGCTCCGGGAGACAGCGCAGGACAGGAAGGCCTGGCGTGCTATGGTCCATGGGGTCACGAAGAGTCAGACACGACTGAACGACTGAACAACAACAACAAAATATTCATGGCTCAGTGGCTCCTCTTATGTATGTTGATGTCAAAAGATCTCGTGGTGACAGATCTTTGTTTTCTTTGTACCAAGGGAGAGTGCTGGTATTCTTACACCCTTGGTCCCCAAGTTCCCCAGATAGTGAGTACTCCAGGGATGTAAGCATTACCCAGGGTTTTGGTTTCCTTGGAATAAAATTACGGTAGATTGGTGCATTGTGATATATGGTTTATTTACACATATATACAGGTTGAGCAAAAGATGGGGACTCACAGCATTAACACACCAAGAGATACTGCTCCTTCATTAGATTTCAAGGGGGCTGCCCGGTTCTTTCAGAACCCCCGTAGCTCCCAGTTTGTCCTTTTATTTCCTGGTACACATTGGCCCTGTTGGCATGTAGTGATGGCATCTGGTGGCAATTTGTGGGTTAATTAACCCACCCATGACTTGCGGGGATGTGCACCACATCCTAGACACACCTAGGTTGTTTCTGCGATGTCCAGTCAAGGGCACTTGGTGTTATTCGTGGGTTAAACAAGTCCAAGTTAACCCATGGCTTATTCTTCCAAATAGGATCAGAGGCTTGCCCACTCCCCTAGATCTAGTGAGTCATCTCCGTCCACCACCTATGTCTTGTTGGTCCATCTGAGCTCCCATTGAGACTTATCACCTTGAATATTTCCACCTATCAACAGTCTTTTGTCAGATCTTAAAAGACATTTCCTCGGGGCAATCCATACTGATCACTCTCTTCAGGGAAATCCTAGAATCAGAAATGACAAAGTTTGAAGGGATCTTGAGGCTTCATCGTGACTAATTCCAAATCTTCTTACAATATAATTGGTTACTTTTGAATCTTCAAAACTGTATCGAAACTCAACCCTACGATGAGAGGCCAAATGTTGTTAATGTATAGCCACTACATTGCTGTTTCAGGGACATAATCTTTTGATGCCTATTTGTAGTACTACCTTGTTTTCATTCTCTCCCTATTTTCCCCTTCAAATTGTAAAAATGAAATTGTGTAATAATGGGAAAAATATAATGGGCTATAATAGTGGCACTTGGCAGATCTTTAACATCACAAGTGTATTATTGAACTTTTTCAACATACATCCCTCGTTAGTAATTAGATGTTCCATCCCTGTAATTTGTCTTCCTAAAAATGAAACCTTTGTTTTGTGAACAAACCTTACTGTGATTGGTACCTAGAGACTTACAGAAGCAGATTTGAATTTCAAATGCTGCACTGCTGTTGCCTTGGATGACATTATAGGATAAGCAAGCTGTCTGATGGGCATTCTGGCTGAGTCTTACCATATCTGCATGTCAAGCAGGCCATCAGCTGCTGCAGAATTGCCACATCACCTTTTATAAATGGCATATCAGAATCACATCTCCATTACTCTGCATTTGGCTTGATCTGAGAAGGAGAGGACTTAGGGCATATGTCTGTATGACTGGAATTTGCTAGCCAAGTTAATTAGGCTCCTTATTTATTTATTAGGCTCCTTATCCTTCCATCTTAAAAAAGTGCTTGCTTGTTAAAAAGATTAAGCTGCCTCATGGCCAGTTTGAAGTACTACCAAATGCTTCCACAGTCCCTCATGGAAAGGATAGGAGCAAATGACGGAAGTGCTGCTGCAATCATGGAGAGAGCTGCTGGCGAACAGCCTCCCTCACGCTAACCATTCTCCACTGGGTACCTGCAGAAGTGTGCGGTGGGATTTATAAGGAGGAAGGCTAACAGTGCAATCAATCCTATGCATGTTTAGACAGAAAAAAGTCCTACAACTCCCAGCATTCCCCAACTAGAATTCTGGGAGTTGTAGGACTTTTTTCTATCTAAACATGCATAGGATTTCCCCATTCATCCCTTGTTTGCTTCTCTCATCCGTTACTTTCCCTGTTGCCTCCCCAGAGCCGAAAACTGTCCTTTTTGTTTGTTGCGCTGTACAGAGCATACAGTACCACAGTGAAAAAATATTAATTTAGATGTGTGGGCAGGTGTTGTGTGTTTTTTAAAAAAAACCCACACTTAATAATTTAAGAGTTGAGAATTCAGCAAGCTCTCCTTTGATGTAGCTTTTCTCCTTTAAAAAACAACACCTGGAAATAGCCCTTCTCTTATAACTAGTTGGCTCTGATTTTTGTTTAACTTGCATTTTCCTGGTAAAAGCTTGGCTTCCCCCCATTCTGTGTTTGGGAGCAAGCAGTCACACTCTCTGAGGGCTTCATCACACTGAGCTTTTATCCTGCGATTGAGATTGCTCCTTCACAGATGTTTGCAGGCTCTTTACATGAGGCTGTGACCCTGCCATGACCCTCCTGCACTAAATGCCCTTTGTTCTGTTTTTAAATAGACTGCAGATAATGAGCTATCAAATTCCGCTTCAGTTTCCTCTGTGAAAAGACTTAAAGCAGCAAGAAGAGGAGCGAGATGAATGAAAGATAACAGAAAACTCAGATACGGGGAGAAGGCGGGACGGGACGAGGGGAGGAAGCGCATGTAAAGGGAGTCAGTTGTGATCCTGCATTTAAAACGAAAGCAGAAAGCCCTGTTTTAAATGCAGGATTTTAGGCTGGTATAGAAATGCCCTAAGTGCTTGTTCTGATAGTAGGTACACCAATGTAAGTGCATAACATGTCTTGAGAAATTGGCCACGATAATGTTTATTAACCACTCAGAAATAACTTACCAGAATTGAAGTATGATTGTCAAATTTATTTTCCATAATCTTATTCTATATCATCGCTGCCTCTAAGAGCAAATTCAGCAGATGGGTGCTGGCGGGATTGTAACCAAATTGGTTTGCTGAAACACAACTACAGAGGTATTGTTATGTTTGGAAGATCCCCAAGGTTTGCAAAAAATCTTTAAGGGGGGGATCCAAAGGGGGTAAAAGCCCCCCCCCCCCCCGCTCAATAAGGACCGAGCATACTCAGTGGCCACATAGTGCTGAGTATGTGTTCAGCAAAACCCCCAGAAAACTGCAGGAGTGGGGAAAGGAACAGAATATCCTGAAATGGGGCATCTCTGGTGGCACTCTGCAGTGCAGCATTTTGTTGTATGTCCCACTGCGTGCGTGTGTTTTACTATTTTGCATAATTTATGCTGCTCTGCTAGTCATGGGAAGCAGCAGAGGGGTATACAGGGTTTCTTCACATGGAGCGTTTATCCTGCTATTGAGATTGCTCACTCATGGAAGTTTGTGGGCCCTTTAGATGCCATCGTTAACCTCCAGGGCATCTCCTGCACTAAATGATCTTTATTCCATTGCTAAAGAGATTGGAGAGAATGAGCTATCAAATTACCCTGCTTGAGTTCCCTCTGTGAAAAAGGAAAAGCCACAGTAAGAGGAGCTAGATCAATGGGATGGAATATGGAAGACTCAGATGAGGAGGAAAAGGAGGGGGGAAAGGGGAGGAGGAAGCACATGTAAAGGGAGTCCATCTGTCAGGAGTGCCCTGGCAGCCTCTTTCAGGCTACTCCAATAGCTAACTCAAGACACAGACAAAAGGATTCTTTTCAAGGCTTTAATCCTTTTACAACTTAATGACTCTTTCAGATGCTAATCACCAGTGACTAAGCAAGGAACAGCAGAGTAGCCTAGGCTCCAGGTTAGGCAGTTGGTCCCCATTTGAAGGAGAATCACGGGAAGACCCTGAACTTATGGGTTAGGGAGAGATCCTCCCTCTTTCCCTTGGGTCCTCGGGACGCGACCGTTGCTTGCATGCCAAACGAGCGCTACACCTCCTTTCCGCGCCCTCCAGCTGTCGGCGCTCCCGGCGTCCGCGCCAAGCTTCCAGCAAGCCCCCCTCCCGCACTCTCTCGCTGCCAGGGTCACTATCTCAGGAATGCTGGCAGGAGGAATCTCTGCCAGCTGCTGTGCCTGTGAGAGATGAGCGTGCTCCTCTCCCACGGATTGCTGTTCCTCCTCAGAATCAGAACTGCTCTGGGGTTCTATGGGCTCAGTTTTCACCCTGACACCATCGTGATCCTGCATTTAAAATGCAGGATATAAATGCAATAAATAAATAAATAAAACGGAAGCAAAAAGCCCCATTTTAAATGCAGGATTTTAGGCTAGGGTAGAGATGCTCCACAGAGTGCTGAGGTCCTGCCTCCAACTACTGGAAATCTTGTCTAGTCTCCCTCCTCTGTCTTCTAAGATTTAAGCAAAAATTGCCTACTTTTAAGCATATTTTCACTGCCTTATAAGGACTAGAAACATGCCTTTTTAACATTAAAAAAAAGAAAGCTAAGATTCTCAGAAAGCTGAATTATGTGCCCAGTACCATACTCTACACATTTTCTGCTCTCACACACAAAATGACAGCATACACACAGCCTTATTTTTTTTAATAAATTGGAAAAAATAGATCGTATTCACTTATGAATGGCGGGGTGGGGGGGAGCTGGCCACACAGAGTGTGGGATGTAAACTGATCCTGTGCCATTTAGTTGTTTACTACCTAGGAGTCTTTCATTCTAGAGTTCAGGTTTTCACATATCCCAGTGTGCCAGACACTCTTAAAACCAACCAATCAACCACCACTCTCAAACTGTAAAGGTTTCTGTGAATTTCATAAGTGCGCTGACTAATGCGTGCACGTAGAGTGTTCAGGACACATCCCCTGAGCCTCCTGTGTCCTCTGGCATTGTGAAGGCATCTGCTCTTACTGTGTGCGTTCAGCTTTTATGCTCCCCTGGGGCAGGGTCTGTCGTCTTGTCTCCTGTACTGTGCAAATGCACTGACGGCACTTTGCCGACAACTAATAATAGTATTTTCCCAATCCTGCACACTACTGTGAAACATAGTCTCACTGATCTGGGCCCCATGGTGTACTGCATTGTTAATGGAAGTAAATTATCTGACCTTCTGCTTGAAGAGAAATGAAGGTGGGATGGGGAACCTGGTCTGGGAAAAGTCAGTGTAGGCCAGAGATTTCTAATGGGTTTAATGGAAAGCATTACTGTGCTACATCTGGACTCTACAGAAGGGTCTTCGAGGATAAAATTCTAAATCATGCCAGCTTTGCTCTCACAAATACCCAGTTGGGTTCTGTGGGCTGCTTTGTGAAATCGTGATGTTCAACACAAGCACCTGTAGTGCCCAAATTATTTGGAAGGTGAGGTGTGTGTGTGTGTGGGGGGGGGGCTTAATTAAATCCACGGTTCTCACCTCTGGTCTCACCCAAATTTTAGCCAAACCATGCCCCCCTAGTACCCTCCCAAAAAGTAGAGGGCCAAAGCCCCCACTAACCCCCTTGAATCCGAGTACTGGGCCCTTCTCTGTCTAGGTTAGCTCCCTCTCTACCATGGCAGAAATGTAACCAGAACCCATGTCCCTTCTATTCAAGTCTGCCATTAGGCAGTTGCTTGCTGTATGGTCTAATGGTCCAGGGACAGTCATGTTTTTCTGGTAGCCATCCCTGCTCAGTTGCTTTCTGTTCTTGGGAGTGCCTTTTAAAACTGCTGTATGTAAACTACTGTTGAAACAGAAGACGGCAACAGGATCTGTTTTCCTCTTAGACAGTATTTCAAATGTCCTTGCATGGAGGAGTGTATTGTTAATGAGAATGCTATTGACCTGGTTCACATGATCAAAACATTTAAGCCACGGTGAGTTGCAGGGCGTGCCGGGTGGGATCTGGATGTTCATCACCCGGCCGCAGTTTGTCATATCATGCGAACCTGGGCAGCAGGGGTTGTGCGAGGGTTAAACAACTCTTGCATAACCCACAATCTGTTGTTAGGTTATGCAAGGGTTGTTTAATCCTTGCTCAACCTCCTCCTCCCGGATTTTCATGGCACAACACACCACAGCCAGGTAGTGGATATTCAAAATGGCCGCTGGCAGACGGTGGGATGTTTGATCGTACAAACCAGCCCACTGTGCTGTGTTAAGTGAAGAGACGACAGTCTAGGCTTTTGGTTAGGTAATATCTAAAGGTGTTCTTTAATTAGCACTAAATATATTGTAGACACAGTTTGGGGCTGTGTAACCAACGAAAGCTCTGGAAACCAGGTGACGGTTTGTACATTTTGGGGGAAAGCTAATGCATCTTTAAGGCTAGGACTATTGGTTGGAGCACCTATCTGCTCCTCTTTCTCTTTTTGTATACTTGTGAATGAACAAATATTACAGAATCACCACAGATCTCTAATACGCACTTTTCACAAAGAAACTGATTCTGCAAAAGTCTGCCCTCCCCCTCAAAACCTTGTATTGGCAGGGGAATAGAAGCATCCAGAACTCTGTGTGTGGGCGTCTGTGTGTGTTTAAATTGGGCTATCAACTGAGTAAATGTTTTTAGTTGGTAAGTAATTTGCCTGCTAACCAATCATTTGAATTTTTAAATGCACATATTATTAAAACATCTGTTGAGATCTATTAAAGAAACACACCAAATCAGTGTAAAAACATCAGACAAAGTCCTAACACAGAATAACCTTTGCCCTCACTGATATAAAAGCAGTCATCAATCAGCTAAAGCTTTAGTTTATCAGATGACTGATTTTCAAGCTTGTTTAAGAAAAGCTGAAGGGGGGGATATATGGGTGGGTGACTAGCTGTGTTGCTGAATCAGTGCATCTTTTGCATATCCATCAAACTTAGGAGAGGTGATGGGAGCATCTTATACATTAGCTATACGAACCATTTGCTAGTGTTGACACAGAAATGGCATTGGATTCTCTTTTGCTGAAAATGGTAGCCTAAAAGCTTGGCATAAGAGCTGTGTTTTTCTAGTAAAGTCTATCAACTTGTAAACACCACTGAGGCTGTCAATGTACTGTTCTTTCTGTGTTTCAGCATGCACATCTCTGAAAGCCAACAAGAATTCTTCAGAATGCTGGATGAGAAAATTGAAAAGGTAAGAACAACTAAGAAAATACTTTATCAGTTTGATCATTATATGGGTACTGTGATACAATTGGTTGTACACCACCCTGAAATCCTAAAGAGGAATGAGGGCAGTATAGAAATGTTTTAAATAACTATGGAATCTGACATATTGGGACATGTAAACCTTTGTGCTAAGAGACTAAAATCCATTTGGGATTTATTACTGACACAAGACAAGTTTTCATGTTACGATAATCATACTCTAATTGCAGTAATCAGCTGCTTGTCGATAATAGCAGTTTCACACATTGCAGTTGCTGTGTGAACAGTCTTCATGATTTATTGCAAGAGTGAGAACCAACTTGTGGGTGCTGAACCAATCTTTTGTTGGTTGGCCATAATTTAAATGGGATGTGAAAACTCTTCTGAATTGTTTCCTTGTAAGTAGGAACAGACAAACGCCAAGGCAGGCATTTTGCAGTGAGAAGCAGCTCAAGGGGGAAGAACTTACTTTGAGGGGAGTGTTCTGCTCCAGTAGGAACTGTGACACCGGTGCTGTTAGATGAACCTGCATTGGAGGTATCTCGGCATCAGATGCAGGTCCTGAGGACAGGGCAAGCAGTCTGTAGCCAAGAAGAACAGGTCTCTTAGTTGCTCAGACCAGTGAGCAACCCTGACCTGGAAGCTTTCGTAGCACTTTATTTATTTATTTATTTATTTATTGCATTTATATCCCGCCTTTTTTCCTCTTGCAAGGAACCCAAGGCGGCTTACGTTATCCTCCTCCTCTCCATTTTATCCTCACAACAACAACCCTGTGAGGTAGGTTGGGCTGAGAGTGTGTGACTGGCACAAAGTCACCCAGTGAGCTTCCATGGCCGAGTGGGGACTAGAACCCGGATCTCCCAGCTCCCAGTCCAACACTCTCGCCACTACACCACACTGGCTCTCTTAATACACTTAAGAGTGTATTATCTCCCCTGCCCTGGCATATTGATGGAAGGAGACTTCTTTGATTACTATTATGTCTGTTCTTCCTGCAATTTCCATCTTTGACCCCAGTGGGCCCCAGTCCCTAACACTCAGCTCAGCACGTGTAGTATTGTACTTTTTGTTCTGATTGGTGCTCCTTGTCCCTTACTACAGAAGCATTAAACGATTGTTCTGAGAACATAGCACATTCATCCCAGGTGGGACATATTGTCATTATCCTAAGTAACAAAATCACTTCTGGCCATTACTGGGAGGAACACAGTAAATAACTACAAGTAATTCCATTTGGTGACATCAGCAAATGCAAAACAACTTTAATCCTCAAAACTGTAACTTACTTTTAAATGCACAGGGGAAAATTATTTCTTCATGCAAGAAGCTAAATTAAGCATTTAGTAAGAGTGTTGTGTGTTTCTCCCTTTTACCCAAGTGTTTCCATATGGCATTTCGATGGCTGCATTGGAACATTCAGCTAAACCATGGTTTAGCATTTCGAGAATGAATTTAGCTCTCCCACTCTGACCCGGGATTACATGCTCTCTGCCCCCCCTACCCCCGGGTGGCTGCAAGGAGGAGATTGGAAGCATCTGTTTCCATTTTAAATTAGCATATCACCTGGATCCTAAATTGTGGTTGATCTTTGCTATGGTTAGTAAAAACAAGGCAGCTTCATTAACTATGGCTTGAAGTTGGCTTGTTTCCACCATCCATAGTTAAGGTAACCAATGTGTCCAAACTCCTTGTTGTGACTGTGCTGGAGGAGGGAGACTAGTCTCATTCTTGTAATGCTAAACTCTGATGTAGCATTATGTCCGAAATAGCCCAATATCTTTCTTTTGGGGGTTGGAAAGCATTGTAATGCAATACAATATCTTAGAATTTGGCTCTTCTTTTTCCGCTTTGGTTTTGATAGTAGGCAAAATTTGAAATGAAGGATATTCTAATGGAAGAGTAGCTTTTGTGCAGTTAATTGATAGAGGACCCTGCTGTTACGTTAATCTACACTTAGAGAATACTGTGTATGGTTCTGGTCACCACACCTAAAAAAGGATATTGTAGAGCTGGAAATAGTACAGAAGAGGGCAACTAAAATGATCAGGGGGCTGGAGCATCTCTCCTATGAGGGAAGGTTACAACAGCTGGGCTTGTTTAGCTTGGAAGAAAGGAGGGTAAGAGGAGCCATGATAGAGGTCTACAAAATTATGCATGGTGTGGAGAATGTGGATAGGGAGACAATTTTCTCCCTCTCTCAAAATACAAGAACCCAGGGTCATCCTATGAAGCTGATCAGTGGGAGATTCAGGACAGATAAAAGGAAGCACTTCTTCACACAGTGAATGGTTAAACTATGGAATTTGCTACCACAAGATGTAGTGATGGCCACCAACTTGGATGGCTTTATAAGGGGGTTAGACAAATTCCTGGAGGAGAAAGCTATCAATGGCTACTAGTCCTGATGGCCACGTGCTACCTCCAGTATCAGAGACAGTTCATCCAACTGTCATTGCAGATGCCTGGACTAATAATAAGCACACTGGCTAAATAGAACATCTGAACACACTGCTTTTATTTCATGTGTACCGCTACAGTGGTGAATTCTGAACTATAATACATTAAAAGGTTTTTGTGGTGGAGGTGAAATCCCAGGCAATGGTTGGTTGAGCTGTCCTAATGTCACAGAGGGGTGGCACAGACAAAAGAGTCTGGCTGCCATTGGCCAAACTACACGAATACTAGAAAGGCAGATAAAATGGATTAGGGAAAGAGGAGTAGAAGGACTTGAGAAAGCAGCTGGCTCGGGGACTCTAGGTCAGATTGTTAGCGGTCATAGGAATGGAAAGAAGAGAAGACTGTAGGGAGAAATCTGGAAAAAAGAGCTGTATATAGCCCAGAGGTGAGAGAAGCTGGAAACACATATTGATATGAAATAAGCAGTCATCCTTTTGCTCTAGTTCTGTAGTCCCACCTTCATTTGTTGCAAATGCTGCAATAAATACTGTCAAAGTTTTGACATGCATGCACAATGCATGGGTTAGGCAACTGACATGACATTTGTAGATCATCTTTTTAAAGGCATTAAGTACAACCGAACATAGAGTAAGTCTTTCACTGATACTGTCCTGCTCTAGACTGAGTCCTGGCTCTTTGCAAGTAATACAGGAGCAATGCAATAGAATAGTTAATTCGGCAAGCAAATGGTCAAGTGCGCAGGCTTCAGTCCAAAGAGGTTTAGGCTAAGGCAGGAGTGGTCAAAATCCAGGCAGAAGTCAGAACACAGGCAGGCAGGCAGGCAGGCAGGCAGCAAGGATCAGGCAACAGCAGGAGTGGTCAAAGTAACAAGCAAGAAGTCAAACACAGTAAATCAGTCAGGTACATTACTCAGTAAAGAAGCAGAGCCAGTAGCACAGAACATCCATCACAAGGCAAGGTAGCAGATACTGGAGCTAGCAGAGGCACTATTTCCAACAGTTGTCAAGTTGCCAGTGAGAGCTTATATAGCTAAAGCGACTAGAACCCCACCCACTGCTCAGCTGCTTCTCACTAGAGGCTTGTCCCAGGCATGGTTGGAAGGCACATGAGACAGCTAGCTACTTTGCTGAACCTAAGCAGGTCTGGGTCTGGTCAATGCTTGGAGGGGAGACCATCCGGGGACCACATGTAGCCACCTTGAGTTCCACGATGGAAGAAAGGTGGGATATAAATGAAATAAATAATAAATAATTGTCGGATGTCCTCCTCATGAGGAGGGCCTGACTCACGAGCAGTCCTCTTCAGTAAGTGAGCACTCCTTCGCCTGGCAACCACCCTATCATGGACCTTAAGGCGCCAGCGTTCTTGGGGGCTGGGGGCAGCTCAGCATCTCCCTCTGCCTCAGAAGCTGAACTGTCTGCCTTGCTAGGAGGCAGATTCAAAAGCATCAGCCCTGAAGGTCCTGGACTGTCTTGGCTAGCTGCAGGGTTTCCTGAGAGGCCAACTGGTTCTGACATTTCTGGCTCCTCCTCTGAAGATGACTCCTGTGGCAACATGACACCTGGGGCTTGACAGAGTCCAGTGGACCTAAGTCCACCTAACCCTGGTTATGGCCACAGTCTTTAGGTGGCTGTCTCTAAAGTGGTCTTCCTTACATCCCTGAAAGCTGTAATAATCCTTAGTGTGCCTGGCAAAGGCAGAAGATGGGTGATTGATTCTCTCTGTGGTTGAAGGAAGAGTGAGAACTTGCAACAGAGTAAAGAACAGCTCCTCCTCCTCCCCAAAGTTTAATAATGTTTCATTCCTTCTCATTGCAACACATCAAAACCAAAATAGCAAAAAATAAATAAAAACAAAAAATGAGGTGTGCCCTTGACTCACATCCCTACCAGTTAAAATTGGCCCCTATTGAATGACTAACTAAAATAACATGTTTTGAATCTTGCATGTGATATAGGTACATGCCTCTGGGAACTTTTGATTTTGCCATATAGGTATGTACCATACCTCTACAGAAAATTTAGTTTTCCTGTTTGGAAAATCATATTTCCCTGGCATAATATGTGAGGTATCCTTTAAATTTGATAAGTAAATGAGAGTGCTGTGCATTTCCTAGAATTGTTTCCTACAACAAATTGGAGGAGGAGGAATCCTAGAAGGAGTGCGACCCATTGTTCTCACTTCTTGGCTGGATATAACCTTGTTGGTGGCTTCTAGCACATTTAAAATTGTTTCCTCCCAAGGGTCAGGAATTCACCTACCAAGGCAAAGTTTTCCATTTTATCTGCTACGAGCCAGGATACCTGTCTCCTACATTTCAAGCCAGAAGATAATTTGCAACTGAACCCATTCCATTTTGCTTTTGTTTTTTCCTTAGAGGAATTCCAGTGCTCTCAATTTTGGTTCAAAGTTGGTGGTTGTTTTTGTTCATCACTACTTCATGTTTCTAACACCTACCAACAGAAAAAATGGCTGAATGAATGTGCAATAGCAACAACTTCTGTAGTTCGAATAGGGCCATAAATGTGAAGCTTCCATGAATTTAACTTTTTGACCTATAAAGAGGACAATTCTACAAGACATATGGCACATGGAGGTTACAAGTGCATGTTGGGAACCATATGCCCACCTCCTGCATTGAGGCAATGTCTGCTGTAAATCAACCATATTAAAAACAAAAAAACAAATCAGAAGGGCACAGCAGCAAATAAAAGTAACAGGCACACTCAGTTATTAGTTCAGAAGACTTCTATAGCACATATATAGGACAGGTTTATCAGGACAGATAAAAGGAAGTACTTCTTCACGCAGCACATAGTTAAGCTATGGAATTTGCTACCACAGGATGTAGTGATGGACACCAATTTGGATGGCTTTAAAAGGGGGGTGGTCAAATTCCTGGAGGAAAGGGCTATCAGTGGCTACTAGTCTTGATGGCTGTGTGCTACCTTCATTACCAGAGGCAGTGAGCCTATGTACACCAGTTGCTGGGGAACATGGGTGGGAGGGTGCTGTGGCACTCATGCCCTCCTTGTGGGTTCCCAGTCAATAGGTTAGCCACTGTGTGAACAGACTGCTGGACTAGATGGACCCTTGGTCTGATCCAGCATGGCTCTTCTTATGTTCTTATAGCACATAAAGATATGCAATAGAACATTTCTTCATTTAGAATATAAGAGTGATTCACCCAGTTCACACATCCCAACCAATTCCTGGGTTGTTTAATGCTGAAATTGGTGGGGGCGTGCTGGAACATTCATACATGCTGCCTCCCATTTGCTCACTGTCTCTGCTTTCTAAAACAACCCAGGTACACCCTATGACATCCGAATCCAGGAATTCTGAGTTGTTTAGGGGTTAAAAAACCAGAGTTAATCTGACAATACACCATGTACGATTGCTGAGTTAGTCCTTCTTTAACTCCTGAAGAACACAAGAGTTCCTTGGTTCAGATGTCATGATGACAACCCAGGGATGCCACAAAAGCAGATGCAGGCAAGTAGGCAGGAACTAAGACACTTGCATATACATGGTCACAAACAACCCATGGTTTGTTCGTCATGAGTTGTTAGATTGTCCAGACTGGGCCATTATATAGACTCTGCTCCTGATGAAGTCAATACATGTTCAAAAACTTCAGGCCATTTAATCCCTGAATAAAACATCGAAGAGCTGCATTGAAGAGCTGCCGTTTTTGTTCTTCTGTAAATTAACCCCACTCTGTGATCCAGGATAGCTAGCTGAAACACTTTGAAGTTTGCTGTCTTTGCTGTCCAAAGACAACATGGTATAAGAATACACAAAACTGCCTTCCTTTGTTTATTGTGATACAGACTATGTCATTTTGGATTAACTGAGTTCCAGATTGAAACATCCAGATGGAGATATCTGCTAGCATCCATCTTGGTAATATGTACCATTAGGTTTTGAAAGAAAGGAATTGCAAAAGAAGCACATATATGGCTTTCGGTACTTGGATGTGTTCATAATCAGCTAACTCTGGGCACCTTGAAATAAATTAATATGGAAAAGGGTTTGATGGGCTGCAACTTTACTAGTCCCATTTCATTTGGTGCTGACGACATCCCCAGTCCAGCTTCTCAAGGCCATTAACATTGTTTTCCACAGTTGGCCACTTTCAGACATAGCTGGCACTTCCGATTCCCTCTGCTTCTCCCCCTTGTGTGACAGAGCAAGTTGGATCCAATCTCCTGCTACAGCGTTAGAGCCCTGGGCTTCATATGCAAATTTGAACCTGCTGTTAATATATAATCCAAAGTAAGTAACAGGCTACACAAATGAGAAGGAAGTGAAAGAAGCCAAGGTAATGGTGGAGGGTAGATTTTTAGGGGAAGCTTAATAAGCTTAAAGATGTATTTTAAATAGGACTCACCAAAGCATTGCTAAAATCGCAAGGGATGATTCCCAGTGGAGAATGGAGAATTTATAATGGCATCAATTAGACCTGAGGAATGAGTCCCAGGAGTCAGTTAGAGGGGATTGGGTCAGAAGGACAAGTCACTAGCTTGACCTTAGAAATCAAGCCATGAAAATTAGTTTCTGAAACTGTGGGTTATGAGACGCAACAAAACAATGAGAATAAAATACTGAGAATTCTTGGAGAGTCACCACAGGTGACCCGTTCTCTGAAGTGAATTAATTAGTCTTGTGAAGAATGTCGCTGAATTCAGGCAATACTATCTGAAATTGACTCTTGCTATTGGAAGACAGAGAGAGCCCTGCCATGAGGCAAGGTCAGGTGTTAGATTTTGGGTGCTGCTAAGGAGTGCAGAGTGGGAGGCAGACCTGACTGGGGCACAATCCAGAGGGAAGTTCTCCATGTAAGCCTTATCAAAATTCATTGGACTCCAGTTCCTGTTGATTTTGACAAACTGCTAGATAGATAGTACCCCAAATTAATCAGTGGGAGTGGGGATTATGCATTGACTTCCCAACGCAGGCATGAAATGTCTTGGGCCAGTCCTGAAATAGGACCTTTCAGA
Organism: Heloderma suspectum; assembly: GCF_057233095.1. Taxonomy (NCBI): domain Eukaryota; kingdom Metazoa; phylum Chordata; class Lepidosauria; order Squamata; family Helodermatidae; genus Heloderma; species Heloderma suspectum. Next base: position 174,958,736 of record NC_139461.1, read on the forward strand.
AACAATTTAAGCTAAACAGCTGAAATGGAGCAATGCCATCTTCCTGATGAAGTCCTGAGTCCCGGTTGACAACTGACTTTCTACTGTGTGTGTGTGTGTGTGTGCGCGCGTGTGAGTGTGTGTGGGAGGGTTGGGTAGCTGAGTTGAAGGGTCATCAATATTGGCTGGGTTCACACAACACAAAGTCTGGGTTGTTGATGAACTTTGGGTTGTTGTGTTCTGTGAACCCAGTCATGCTAACAACCATGGTTTGTTAACCACGAACAACCCATGAAGAGAACCCATTGTTTGTTGGGTTGTGAACTGTGGGTTGTTTGTGGGTAACAAACAGTGGTGTTCAATTTTAACAAACCATGGTTTGTTAGCACAGTTGGGTTCACACAATACAAGAACCCAAGGTTCAACAACAAGACACAGTTCAATGACAACCCACACTCAATCCAGAGTATGAGTTGTGTTGTGTGAACCCAGCCACTGGCTCCACCCATGGATGTGTACCTGCACAAAGCTGCATTATAGTTAAAGAGCATAGCTCTTCCTTAGGTTCTCCTCCCTTCTTGGGGTCAGGGGCTCTGCTGAAAACCAGGTGGGAAGCATTTGGAGCCAGATTTGATGCAGAGACTTCCAACTGCATATATCTGTTCTAAGAGTGAGACTCGATGTGACAGCAACATGACCTAAATTGGGATGTACATGTTTCCTATAAAGCATGGGGGATGGGAAATTCGAAGTTCAACATGATTAGGTAGTGCGATGGCTCACAGGGCTGAATCCTTCCTTCACCCTTCCCCCCCCCCCCAGTTTCCTTGAACCTGTTTTTTCTTCTTCCTCTGGGGCTTGCTTCTAGTCACATAGGCCCACTTTGCACATAACAAGATGCCACCATGGGTGAATTTCCCTGCAGGGCTTGTTGTCGCAGTGGCAGCAGCCATTTTGAATGCTCGAACCACAGCTGGGGCACACTGTAGCTTCTTGTTATGTGTGAACCCAGCAAGGGTGGGTTGTTGGGGTGGTTGACAAGTCACCCAGAGCCCTTAGACTGTTTTACAGTTGTGGGTGGCGTGTTAACCACCCCAACAGCCCACCCTTGCCAGGTTTGTACATAACAACAAGTTACAGCGTGCCCTCTCCATGGCTCGGATATTCAGAATGGTGCCCGCCACCGCAACAAGAAACCCCACAGGGAAATTCACCCACAGTGGCTTGTTGTTATATGCAAACCAGGTTATAGTCTCATGGGGGGGGGGGGAACAGCTTCATAGAAGCAATTTGTGGAGATTTTGTGTGGGAGAAAGAATTTAATTCTCTTTTCCTGCTGGTCCAAGCTGCACTTTAAATCTCACCTCAACCCCCACACTTCGTTGGAATTTGGTCTCAGACCATTCTAACATATGTGCCTGCCACGTCTCATCTAGTTTGGCCCTGAGTAGATTGATAGTGCCACTATTTCATTTTCAGTGTTAAGTTCCACCGTGTGCGTGTGCGTGTGTGATGCACTGTGAGAGTAATGTGAACCATGAGCAAAAATGTAACCCACACAAACCAATCTCAGTCTCTCTAGTACAGGGGTAGACAACCTGGAGCCCTCCAGATTTTTGGGACTACAACTCCCACAATCCCTGACTATTAGCCATGCTAGGTAGGGATTATGGGAGTTGCAGTCCAAAACATCTGGAGGGCACCAGGTTACCTCTGCCTGCTTTAGTGCCTCCCTGGTAGCTCCACATAGGCTCTGGGATCTGTCTAACATTCCATTAGCTCTAAGTCTCAAGGAGAAGGAAGGGAGCAGTTGCCAGCAGGGCTGCCCTGTAGAAGTGCAACACTAACGGCAGCCTCCTTGGAGTGTGGAAAGGAGAAGGTGGAGAGCGGGAGGCTCAGGTGAGTGCGGGTTGGGACCACCACCTTGACTTCCTTTTTCTATTTGGAGGGCTTCCTTTCAGACTCAGCTGCAGGCAAATTCAGGAGGGGAAGGGGACTTTTCCAAAGGGGGTAGTGGGAAGTCACCTAAAAACTGAGGATCAAAACAAGCGCATTTAGAAGAGGTGTGTATATGTGTGCACCACCAGTGCAGCGGTTCAGAGGGCTGGATTGCCATTCATAATGTTGCTGTCCATTGCTCAGTGAAGGATTTTCTCTACCTGTGTGCATGTGTACTTTTGAAAAATCTGAGACCATTGGCTAATGCCAGCATAAGCCATCCCATTGCAGTGCCACAATAAACCACTTCAGTTGTGGAATTGTGAAAAGGGCTCCTGCCTGAGAGGTACAGGGCGGCCTTTTTGTACAACAAACAGAAGGTTCTGTGAAATGTGACTTCGACTGCCATTCCAGTAACGCTACTAAACTAATTTGGCTAAAGTGGGTGTGCTCTTGATAGATCCATTAATTCCTTTGCAAGAAATGAGAGTGAACACATTGCATGTGCATGCACGCACACTCACCTGCAATTTTGCTCCATCTTTTCTGGGCACGCCAGGAAAACAGACGTTGGGAGCTCCTGTAGTAGTGAGCTGCTTCTTCCTTGCTTTGGAGAGCTATTTATGAAAAAGGCGACGATGTCTCTTTGCAATAGCTAAAGGAGACACTGTTTGGCACAGTTACTTTCACCACAACAGGCCTCCCATCCTCTGCCTTTACTTCCTTTGAATGGCAGTTAGAAAACGGAGTCCCGTTGAGTGATAGAAGACGCTGTGTTGCCATAGATACATATTGCTCTCCCTAACCTCACACTGTGGACAACTTTATAGCTACACAAAAGAGGCATTTAGCTTACAGAACTTCTGTATTCCTGTGGTGTCAGTTTGTTTATTAACCTGTCATTTTAAAACAATACAGCAGCTAATAAAATGACACTGTAGACCACATACAGTATGCCGGTAAGAATATGAGAATGATGGCAGTCCTTATCTGTAAAAAATTGGGGTGGGGGGCGGGGAGCAAGGAGCCTGCTGTGTTAAATTCAAATTGAGACCTCTGTGTATGCTGCTGCTGTGAGAACCAAATATGCTAGAACTGAGTCTTTATTTACATGTATTTAAGTGTTTCTTTGAACATCCAACAGTTTCTAGAAATAGAAACAGCTATGATTTTTTAAGATTATAGGAACAGAATGGGTTGGATCCAGATTTACACTGGAGCAACTGCACTGGCAGACATGGACTTCCCTGCCCCCTCCCATGGCAGCCCCTCCAGCCCCCCTGGGGACCCTGCTTTATGGGGTGAGCCATGGTGAGGTAGGGAGGGGCAATCCCTCTAAATCAGGCATAAGACAGATGCTGATCCCACCCAATATTTGTATTAGAAATTACCTGGATTATCTTTCTTCTTTTGGGAACTTTTAGAAATATATCTACTGTATCAAATTGGCAGCCAGGGTTGGGGGAGCTTTAGTTTCATCAGTTTCAGGACAGTTTAGAAGAATTTGAACTATGTTTATTCATTTAAATTTATATCTCGCACTTCCTCCAAGGAATTCAGGGTTGTATATATGGTTCTTTCCCCCCTCCCCATTTTATCATCACAGCAGCCCTATGAGGTAGATTAGGCTGAGAGTGTGATTGGCCCAAGGCCGCCCAGTCAGCTTCATGGCTGAGTAAGGATTTGAACTGAACTCTCCCTGGTCCTGGTCCAACACTCTAAGCACTATATCACACTGCCTCTCAATTGCACTCCTGACAAAATGAACATCGTGAGAGCATGAGATGGTAAACAAGGAAAGAACTTTATTGGATGTTGGACAATACTTGTTATACTGGAATGACAAATAATAGCAAGGTAATATTCATCTGTTCTTTGTGCATCTAAGATTTTTAAATATATAAAAATACACAAATAGTAGTATAAAAGGTTCCTGTCTGATATTTTCTGGGACACAAGTCATTCCTTCATATTACTCATGTGCCATTTAGGAAATAAATCATTACTTGCTTGCAGCTACAGTGCTTAATCTAATTTGTATTTCAGTCGTATGTAATTAACATAATGTGGGTATCACTTTCATAGACCTGGCCAGAGCTAAACTTTAGATGATGACTCATCTTTCCCTCACTCTACAATATTCCTACCCTAATTCTCTTCCAATGTGAAAAAAGCCTGAATCAATCCTCAAAAGGTCTTCAACCCTGAAAAATCTAGCTGTGAATTGAATTTGGCCTCTGTCGGGTATGCTTTCTTGTTTTTAATAATTCAGAATTGTTTTTGTTGTTAACACCATTGCATTTATCAAACCTCGTTCCAACTCTGAGGGGGGCAGGGTGGGTTCCCCTTGCAAATACAGCCTGTGGTTTTTAGGATTCAGATACTTACGAATGTAATGCTGCCTATGCAAAGGAGTCCAAAAGCTGACAAGATGGTTAAAAAGCAAAACAAGACCCTTGACTGCATTCCAAACCAGGGAATAACACTTAGGGCATCTCTACACCTCCAGTTTATTGCACATTCATGATTGGCCACTCATGGAATTACGCGGCTCCATTACATGATGTCATCATCATCCAGTCATGATCCCACCATTTCCACCCACCTGTCCCATGTTTTCCTCAAACAGAAAAATGTGGTATTTTTCCAAATATGCACAAATGGAGCACCGTGACTTCCCCATGTCTTTCTCCCATTGCGCGAATGAACCGCTGTATGTTGGCAGCTGTGGGTGGTTGCTTTGGGTTGTTGGGAGGGGCGGTCATGATGGTGAAGGCGGTGACAACAGGCTGTGGGGCGTGTTGCCTTCCCAGGCCTACACCACTTTGGGTCATTGCCATTTTCGGCCTGCAGCATTCTGAACAAGGCGGCAGGTCGGTAGAGCGGCAGGTCGGCAGAGCAGTGTGCTGGCTTTCCGCCCTGCTGGGACACCCCCCTGCTCTGCATTCCCACTGAGTAAATGGCTGAGTAAATGGCAGAGATTGTCAAAAACATTGACCCGGGAGGCGGGGGGGTGGGGAGATTGGTGAGGGGACTGTCTGCATGTCAGTCCCCATCTACCAGTAACGTGCAAGGAGAGGGAAAGGGTAGGGATGCACGAAAGTCACTTACCTGGTCTCACAGCTTGCTTCGCGGTGCGGGGGAGGCGTTTCGCTGCTCCCCCCGAAGTTCAGGCCGGGGGGGAGGCTTCCCTCCTCGCCCGGCCGAAATTCAGGCCGGGGAGAAGAGCCCCGTCTCCCCGGCCGCGAACTTCAAAAGAAAAAGAAAAAACGCCCCTGTGATAGGCTACGTAATGATTAACGTAGCCTATCACGGCTAGATTTGCAAAGTCAGCCGTGATAGGCTACGTTAATCGTCACGTAGCCTATCACAGGGGCGTTTTTCTTTTTTTTTTACTTTTCTTGTAATGGCGGCGGCGGCAGCCTGTCGAAAGACCGGCTGCCACCCCTGCCCCTGACGAAGACCTGCTGAACCACTGCCGGGACCCACCGCCAGGAGGGACATTCGTGAAAGGTAGGTTCCATCCTGGGGGCGGGGGAGGGGGGGCGGAGAATTTATCCCCGAACAACCTTCGGGGGGCCGAATGCGTTGGCACTCGGCCCCCCGAAGTTTCGGGGAGAAATTCTCCCCCATCCCTAGGAAAGGGGCAGGAACCGGGGAGGAGCTGTCACTACACCCCAATCGTGTGTAATGCTTTTTTGCAGAAAGGTGGCGATGCCTCTGAGCGGCTTCACTACCCCCGTCAGAGAAGGAAAGAAACAAAAAATAACATGATGGGGACAGCCATCTAAAGAGAACGCCCCAGTCCTGCAGTGATACTGGATGGGGAAAGAACTGGCATTGATGTGGAATTCTCTGCCTGTGTGATGGAGCCCTTACTTAGCTTTAGCAGGATGTGGAACTTTAGGATACATAAAAATACTTGGTTGGTTCCATGTTGTCTGCTCATGCCTTAAAGCAGCCTTCCCCAACCTGCACCCTCCAGATGTGGTGGACTACAGATCCCATCATCCCTGGCCAGCACGACACTTGTATGGGGTGATGGGGGTTGTAGTCCGGCACATTTTGGGTGGTGACAGGTTGGGTAAGGCTGCCTTAAGGGATTGTACTCTAGTAGCTTGGTCTAGCCAAGTGTGCTGGCTCCAGTTTTTGAAGGCCCTTGGGCAAGATGCACTCAAGGGGCCCCCTCTGTCTGCCTTTTCACCATCATAGTCACCAGCTGCTGTTGCTTCTCATCCTCTTTCTTAGTGTTGGTACCACTTGCTCACTTGACAGGCAGAGATCCTATGAACAAGTAGTCTGTGGCATTTGCTGCTCCTTCTCACCACCACCCTCATCTGCTTGGGCTAGAGTGAGAGACAGGTGAATAAGCAGGTTGCAGTGAACAAGGGGAGAGGAAGAGGAGGAGCAAGCCCAGGGGGCTCTTGTCAGTGGGGCCTTGGCAGGTGCCCAGCCATGCTGACCCATGCTCCATAGCCAGAGGTAGATCTTCTCATGAGCCCCCTGGCTCCCTCCATCCAATCCAAGGATTGGAAACATTTATTCCAAAGGGAGCTTTCACTCCCTTCAAAATGTGGGAGACAGTGGTTAGTAAATCTGTGTACATAAACTGATGGCCTGCCCTCGCGTCTTAGAAGTGATTTGGTTAAAGCCTGTTTCTTATGCCTTTGCTGTAAAGCAAAGGTGGAAAATTAATTCATATTTCAACTTGCAAAACTCCAAAGTGAAACAGATCAGTATGAAGGTTGTATGATAGTGACCTATATCCAAACATAACATTATGCTAGCTGCTTAATTCAATTAATACGTGTAGCCGTGATCCCATTTTCTCATGGTGGCTGGTTTCGGAGACTGGGTGTGCCGAAGAGCCACCTGTCACGCTTCAGGAAGACGTGGGCTGCATCCTTCATTTCTTAACCAGTGTGTCTGTTCTCGCCCTCTCCTTTCTTTTTCTCAAGTGCTGCTGCTGCCTACGCAAAGTAATCAGAAGGCTGACAAGATGCTTAAAAAGTAGAACGAGAGCTTGAGCTGAATTTCAAATCAAGGAATAATAATTACGCAGGGTGCAAAAATCCCCTAGTGACTGGGTTGCTGAGGAGGGCAAGGAGCCGGTTTTTCCTCCTCCTCTACATGGACTGCTTTTTGTAGGACCTGGCTGCTGCCTCCTCTTGCTTTCTTAATCCCTAGAGCAGGGAGCAGAGGTAGCCAACCTAATAACCTCCAGATGTTTTGAACTACAAGCCACACCAGCCCTAGCCAGTATGGCCAGCGATCAGTTAGTGTGGAGTTGTAGTCTAAAACATCTGGGAGGCACTGGGTTGCTTACCCGACCTGATTTAGAGGAAGTGGTCAAAGGAAACAGCTTTGAGGACACTCCCAAAGAAGCCTTCTGGCAGTCATAAATGTATACCCTTTTAGAGCCAGATGCTGGAGCAGGTGGTTGCTGTGCGATTCTGGGCATTTTTGAATGACACTGATGATTTAGTCCTATTTCAGACTGGGTTCAGGCCTGGGTTTAGCACCCAGATGGACTTGGCTGTCCTGAGGGGATGACCTGTGCTGGGAGAAAGACCAGAAGAGTGTGACTCAGTTAAATCTTCTGGACTACTCCGTGGCTTTTTTGTACCATTGACCATGGAATCCTTTTGGACCAGCTGTGGGGGTTCCTCTTGTATCTCAGTGGCTGTTTCCAGAAGGTGGTGCCAGGGGGACTGTGGCTCGTGGCCCATAGTAGTTAGGCTGTAGCATGCCACAAGGCTATGTCTTGTTTCCACCCCCATGCTATTTAACATATACATGAAACTGCTGAGTGAAGTCATATGGAGATTTGGGGTGAGGTGTCATCAGTATGCTGATGGCACCGAACTCTACTATTCCTTTTCATCAGCTTCAGATGACATGGTGGAGGTACTGGACTGGTGTTTGGCATCAGAAATTGATTGGCGGAGGGCCAATAAACTGAAATTCAATCTTGGTAGGACAAGAAGTACAGCTGGTGGGTGCTTTGTCTGACAGGAGGTGGTGTCTGACTGCACTCCCCTGAAAGGATCAAGTTGTCAGCTGGGGGAATGCTTTTAGATCTGGCCTTATCTTTGGAGGCCCAAGTTACTTAACGGGGCAGAAAGCACTTTCCACCAACTTTGACTGGTGTGTCAGCTGTGACCCCCTCCTGGACAGAGATTGGCTGGCTGTCATTATTCATGCTCTGTTAACATCTCGCTTAGCTTACTGTAATGTGTTGTATGTGGGGCTGCCTTTGCAACTTGAATTATCACATCAATCATTACAGCAGGGGTGGGAAACCACTTCAGCTTGAGGGCTGAACTCAGTTCTGGAGAAGCTCCTGGGGACAGCATTCCAAGGGTAGGTGAGGCCAGGCAAAGGGGTGGGGCCATCTGGAGAACCCTGGAGGGTTCTTATAAGGCGTGAACCTCCCACGCCTTGTAAGAACCCTGTGAATATTATCCCCCTGTAACATGACACAGCGCTCTACAGTACAGAGACACCCCACACCAAAAAAAATACCCCACAGCAGATGAGTCTGTCTGTCTGTCCATCCATCCATCCATCCATCCATTTCAGTATCTATACTTATATATAGCTATAGCTATATATCCGTATCTATATCTATATCTCCTTCTCAAAACAGTGAAACACCACACACACACACACACACAGAGAGGAAATGCACCTCCCTAGCTAGACCACCACTGCTCTCCTAGACCCACCAGCAACACTTTGTATGTATTGTGAGGTGTTTGGGCTCCAACACATCAGGAACATGCCATTCCACCATAAATTGAATGCAGCACTGATACATAAACCTTAGTCCTCATGATGTTTTCCTGCAAAGTTTAACCCCTGTTTCAAGGTGACATGGAGAAGGATGGTTGCTATTCTATGGTTGCTCTCACACCACATCCAGTATCATCTAAGGAGAATCTCATAGCTATGTATTGCATTTGTCACACTTGCTGCATTAGTAAGTGCTTCATTAGCATGGTACTCAATTGTACAGTCTGGTCTAACAACATGTTGTAGATACTACTGAAAGCATCATAGTAGTGAACCCCGGCTGTAGAAGAGTGAGAATCAGTGTAGCTAGTTCTGTTTTTTCCTATGCTATGGAGAAGTTTGTTGCATATAAGTTAGAATGTTAATGGAACTTGCATAAACCTACATCATAGTTTTCTATTGTGTGTCCTTGATTCTATTGTTTTAAATAACTTTAACATAATTTTTATAAAAAAAATGTTTTTCTCTTTAAAGGGTCGTGATTACTGTTCAGAAGAAGAGGATATCACATAGTGCCAATTCTGCCATTCAAAACAGGAATACTACTGTGTAAATAGATTACGGTCCAGTCAAGATCTTTCTTGGAAGTCTTCTCCAGTGAACAGCACTACATAGCAAAAGATCATTTCCACATTGTATGCTCCATTCAGTTACATTGTTTCTTAATGACCATACAATGAACATTGCTAAAGGAAAGAAGAACAACTTGTATGGAACTGCCTTTGCTGCTGCTAGTTGAAACTTATTGCAAGTTTTCAATTATCTGGTGTCCAGAAACACAGCAAATCTTTGACATAAAATCTGAGTGACACTGTAGATTTCACTTGGGCTATTGGCCTTTTTACTATTGGTTGAGGTAGTGTTGTACAAAACCTTCCATAACTGAGCAGTTGAATCTTCCAGTCCACCCTGTTTATCAACCCACCAGTGGGTTGTGGAATTCTTATTAACACTGACAATGTAGAGCTTTGGAGATGGGATGCTTTGCCATGACAGACGTCGTTTCTCTGCTAGGAAGAAGTTATCAATTAAAAAGCATGTTGTCACACAAATACTGGATATGGTGATGGAGGAGCAGAAATCTGTATTTTTTTTAAAAAACACCAGTTTCTTTTACTCGGTATTTCAATTGAGGAATAAGCTTGCAATATTGGCTTTGCTGACCGCAAATGGAAGTTGTGATCGCAATCAGTTTGAATCCCTCTTTTTTTTCTAAGAAAATAAACATTTTACTGTTTTTAGGTATTCTTGTCTTACACCCTTCATACAGTCCAGCGTGTTAAGGATAATTGGATAAAAGAAGTTGGGGAAAGCACCCCTTTGGAATTATAATTGGGAGAGAATGTTATTTTAAAGCGCCTATGTGTCAATTTGGGATGTCTGTAGAGTTTATTTTTCCATATTATAAAATGATGATACTCTCTCTTCTCAAAGGCAGATGTAATATTTTTAACAAATATTGTCATGAGTAAAAATAATCCTAAGGTTAAAAAAACACTTTTGCATTTATTTTTTAACATACCTGTTACATCTATTCTTTAAAGAGTTTGGTGACAGATTCTCTTCTGTGTCTCTGAGGGGTTTAACCATACAAAAAATGCTTCTCGTAGCAATAGAAGATGATTTTTTAAAATTCCTCATTTGCCTTATTAAGGTATCAAGATGACAGCTCATCAGTAAAACTGTACAAATTGAAAAAGCACATTTTAATTCAGTCTGTGGAATATGTAATATGTTAAGGTGAAGATTTTACCCAGGATCAAGATAGACATTGCATGTAGGGTGGTGTTTTGTTTTGTTTTGTTTTGTTTTAGGTCTTTGTGTGCCCAGCTGGATAAATTAGGCTTTACTAGCTAAGGACCCATCAGTACAATGGACTGTGAGATTTGTCGAACTTCTCCAGCTCTGGTCTCTGCCTGTCTCTGGTTTGATGAATGATCTGTTCTGATGTCACAGTGGCTCTGGCTAGTCATCTAGGTCCCATTCCTCTGTCTGTCATTAGTTCTGCTCCGTTATCAGCCTTAGCTGATGCCATAGAGGGTGGTCTTTCAAGCCTTGGGTGTATAGCTGACTGTTCAGGGGCATTTTGATTCTGAGGTAGGTGCCTAACCTTTTAAAAACTGAAGTATTGCCTACATGCCATTAACAGTAAGCTTTTGGGTGTTATTCTGTTAAGTGGTTTTGAAGTCTTTCACAGGAGAAAGGCAACAGTACTTTCTGCTTAAGAGATACCTGTGTTCTAAAGTATGTCACACAAAAACAGAGGTCTTTAAGATGGAATTGATTCACCTATTACCCTTTCCTTATCTTCACTGATTACATTTTTCTTTTCTTTATTCACTTTAAGCTCCTTGATCGGACTTTTAAATCTGTTCTCATTGGCTTCTTTTTCACCCTTTTTACTTCTGACCGTAGTTTCTGCTGGTTCTGGTCTTTTCCTTACACCTCATATTATTCCAGTTCCTTTCCATGCCTCTTCATTTCCTGCTTTGACACCTTCTTATGAGAACAGGTTTGTTCTCTCTGATACTCTCATTGCTTCACCTCTTGACAATTTCTTTTAGGCTTTTTCTGATTTCCCAGCCCCATGAGCTTGGCACCTTGTTCTTAATTTCCCTTACCTTCTGCTGCTTCCTTTCCTCTGTTTATCATTTCTACCTCCTATTGTAAGCCTACAGATATAGTTCATCTCTACACCAGCTTAAAATTCTGCATTTAAAACAGGGCTTTTTGCTTCCATTTTAAATGCAGGATCACAACAGACTCTCTTTACATGTGCTTCCTTTCCCCCCTTCCCTTTCCCCCCTTATTTGTGTGTTCCATATGTTTCATTATACAGCCACTAGATGGCACTGTAATCTAGCTCCTCTTAGAGGTTTTCCCCTTTTCATGGAGAGAACTCAAGTGGAACTCAAGCGCAGTAATTTGATAGCTCATTATCTCCGATCTTTTAAAAAATGGAATAAAGGTCATTTAGTGCGGGAGACACCCTGGAGGTTGACAACATCATCTAAAGGACCCACAAACTTCCGTGAGTAACCAATCTCAATAGCAGGAGAAAAGTTCCATGTGGAGAAGCCTATAATAATTTTTTTGTACAGGGACTACTTCATGCAGGCATATATTAAGATAAGGGATTACATGGATTCATCCCCCCATCCCACTCCCCCTTTAGGACCCTCTCCAGAAAAGAGGGTCCTAAATATGGTGAAAGGAAAGGGATAGACAAAATATTTTCAGGGTGCTTGACAATATCTTCATCCAATGCCATCTATAACAACCCCCAATGGAAGGGACCCTGCTCTCTTCTGGAGGCCAATGCAGCCATAGGGGGCTTAAACCCATGATATGAAATGCTTTCCTGTGACAATAAGCCAATATACAAAATACAGACAAGCAAAATTTACATGTGGAAATCACATTCATGCTGCACAAATTGTAATACCATAGCCATGACAGTCTGTTCAAGTTTCTTTCAGCTCTCCATTTTTTTTTTAAATGCCATCACTCCTTTGGGAGGTTTTGTATGGGGAGGGGGATTGCCTGGAAGGGTAAAAATAACCAGGTGTGAAATAAATTCACGTATGAACTATTCTATAAATTCCTGAATATGTGTATAGTCTCATCAGTACTAGTTTCTCCAAATTTACTGGAAGTTAAACTTGCTTTTCTGGGTATCCTTTGTCTTGTTTGATCAGAGTCCAGTTTATCCTGGTTTTTCTCTAGAATTAAAACAGAGGCTTCTGTTCTCCTATCTGGTGTTGGCTTTATTTCACAAGTGATGCCACTTTTGAGCAAGGCAACTTCCCATTAAAAGTGATAATTTTTAACCTGTAGGCAAAATTTGGGACAGAGTCTGCAATCCAAGGAACCCTTGGTCAGGTAAGTTAATCCCCCTGAGCCCAAAAGGATTATAGGATTCCACATATGAAACACATTTTTATTTACATGATGTTAAAAGTTGAATAAAATACATGGGTTAACTGAGGGCCCACAACAAAATATTGCAGTGTATCCCCAGCCCCTAAGAGGAGTTCTCCTGTTCAGCGATGCAGCCTGGAAGAGGAACCTTGTAGTGGTGTTCAGGGCTTGGAGAAGGAGAGGAATTTCCAGAAAGGGGTAAAGGGAAAAGGGACTTTCTTCCCCTTTATCATCCTCCACACAGTGTTAAAACGTACTGTGTTAAAAAGCACTGTGAGGAGGGCTTTTCTTAACAGTGTTAAAAACCACAAAAATGTTCAGGTTTGGGGCTGGCCGCCAGCTACTCAACCTGATCATTTTATTGCTGCATGGCATGACGGGGGAGGTTTCTGGAGAGTGAGAAAGGGGAAACGTGCTCTTTTTCCTTTCTTCCCTCCTGAATCATTCCCATATAAGGACTGGGAGGGGAGATAATTAATCTCATGGTACACATCTTGCTCTTCTCCTCCTGAGGCACTTACTAAGTTCTGAAGCACTTGGTTTCTGTATTGTGTGGAAGATCAAAATCCATAGATTAGCAATATATATATATATATATATATATATATATATATATATATATCTGCAGCTTCAGAACTGAGGACCTTGTTTTCTCCCTGAATCTATGTTTTCCTGATGGAGAGAAGAAGAAGAAACATAAGAGGGCCACCTCCACTCTGAAGAAATAGAACAGAAAGCCAATCCAGTGGGAGCAGAAAAATGTTTTTTAGGGCGCAATCCTATGAGGATAGGAGTCCGCCTCCGAACTCGGAGGTGACCGCCTATCCAGTGCAGGGCAGGAGAAGCGCGGAGGGGATCATTCCCTCCACGCTTCTGCCCTGCATCAGCTGTCTAGCTGCGGGAAGGCAGAGCGGGGCAGGTGGCTGCCGGATGACACATAGGATGTGTTGTACTGGCATTTCCACTTTCCCCACCCCAGAACACCTCCCGGAATGCCCCTCTTCCGAGCACGGAGCTCGGGGCTGTTCAGTTCCTGGAAAACCACATATCCTATGGCCATCTAGATGCTGATTAGCGGCCATAGAATTGCTCCCTTAATACTGTTAAGTAATTCGCAATATTGTAAGACAGAACATAGAAGTTGGGAACTACTTAACAGTATTAAAGTGCAATTTTGTTCTCATTTCCTGGAAGAACGTGTCATTTAGCTTCTGTACCACATGTTCTTTATGGAAGACAAAATGGGTTTGCCACTCTTTTCCTTCAGTTTGCCTGACACAGCTTTGGGTAGTATAGCTTCTAACCAATCATCCTATCATCATTCTCTTTGGCTTCACATAGGTGCCCTTTAGACATAGACCTGGTTTGCATGTAACGACATTCCAGAGTATGGGTTGAGTCGTGGATTGTTGAATCGTGGGTTGTCATTACGTGCAAACCCTGCACTATGGTTTAACTATGGGTTATTAACCACAAACAACCCAGAGTTCACAATGCAACAACAAACCATGGGTTCTCTTCCTGGGTTGTTCGTGGTTAACAACCCATAGTTAAACCATAGTGCAGTGTTCACACGTAACAGCAACCCACAATTCAAGAACAACCCATACTCAACCCCTACTCTGACTTGCATTGTGTGAACCAGGCCATAGTCACAGCCAGGTGGAAACTGCTTTGTTTTGACTTGTTTCCATGTGGCTTGGGATCCCATGTGGCTTTATTCCCATCTGAATGAAGCAATGGCATGGGATTTCCGACCTATATTTCTGTGCCTGAATTCTGCATTCTTGTGTGTGTTGGATACACAGCCAGGACAGTACTAATGATGTAAATCTGTTCTTTCCCAGTCTAATATATTTTGGGTATCTCCACATAGACTCTGGTCATTTTACAATAGTTATCCAGATACTTGGATGATATTTCCTAGCTTCTTGGCTTCTTCCTAGCAGTATCAGTATTTGTAGAACGAGTTCGTGTACCTCTTCTTGCATGCATCTCCAGAATATATTCTATAAATTGTTACAGGTTTGAGCAGGCCAATTCCCTTTCCACCCCGTTCAACATTCTGCTGGTTCTAGAAGTTCACAGATCCTTGTCAGGCCATGTTCCCCAAGTGTGTAAAAAACACCACTTTATTTTTGGGTGGCCCTGTTTTGCTTCCTAGCTGATAGGTGCTCAACCAATCAAGTCTGCTGTTTATAGGGAACAAGCGGGGACTTACACAAAATGTTGCAGTTTATTCCCAGCCCATAAGAGACGTGTTCCTGTTCAGGGCTCCAACTATCTGGGAATAGGAGCATTCTACCAATGTTTTGGAGTTCAGGGGAGGCACTGGGAGGGCAGAGGAAAAAGACAACCTTTTTTCTTTCCCACACCCCTGAAACCTTCCCCTGGGTGCTATAAAGGGCTTGAGGTCATAACTGGCTGGCAAGCTCAAACCCCAGCACTTGATTGTTCTATCTTGAGAAGGTTTCTTGAGAGTGGGAAAGGAAAAAGTGTTCTTTTTTCCCTTTCTTCCATCCTTAAACTTCCCCATATAATGGGTAGGGGAGTTTTTTTTTTAACTTCATGGCATGCATCCCCCCCCCCTTAATCCCCACTCCCAGTATGCTTACTCTAAATTGTTGGGGGATTGCCCAGGCATATTATCCCTCACTTGCTCTTTCTCTTCAGTGACACACACAACATACTGTGGAATTTTGAATACTTAAAAATTGCTTTCCAGTCCCAGTACAGTCCATTATCTCCAATTTGCAGGTTGGGAGGTTCTGGCTAAAGGGAGTGGTTTACAACAAGTCTGCAGGATATTCCAATATTACTATTGCAAGTTAGAGGTGCGTTTGAGGCTGGTTTGGATTTCAAGCCCCAACTCTCCCATACAAAAGCACCATTTGGGTTACAGCAAAGATCATTCTACTTTAGAATGCCACCTAGGACTCCCAGCCCAAATCCAATGCTTAACACAACACACATTTTTTCTTTTAAAATGAGTTAGAGGAAAACAACTCCTCTGGATCGGGATGGATGTGCTGCTGCCTAGTCACAATTATGCTAATATCCTGGATTGTCGTCTTCTGGGTAAATCTCACTTCTGCCTCAGGGAGAGGAAAATATTGGGTCTAAAGGAACCATGAGATTTCATCTCTGGACAATGGGGATTAGTTACTGTAGAATTTCTTTTCTCTAAGCAAGACTGACATCAACATTCCTGGAGGTTCACAGGTCTTTGTTTTGAATGTTGTTTTTGATAGTTTTTCTTTTAGTTTATAAATGTGCATATTACTTTGTACCTAGGGAGTCCCCCAAGTATGCAGAATTTTATTTACCTTATTTGGGGGGGGGGTTCATTTCCAAACTGGTGGGCACTCAACCCGCCAAAGTTTTTTATTAGAAAGAATGATGATGCCTAGAGACATAGTTTTAAAGCCTTAAGTGGTTTCAGCAGAGGTGTGTGTGTGTGTGTGTATGCATAGGGTTGGATCCAGATTTGGGTACATGCAACAGGGCTGGACTACCCTGCTGAGTGGGGTGAGCTCTGGTACAAGGTGGGGGAGAGGAATCCCACCCCCCAGTCAAGCAGAGGTACCATTTGTTCACAGAAAGCAGCTCTTGGATCCAGCCCATAATATATGCATACATTTGATTTGTACCCTATCCTTCACCAGGTTCCCAAGTCATCTTACAAAAAAAGTTAAAATAACAAAACATGCTGTACGTAAACACTTCTTGTCCCACCGTCACCTCTGGTCAATCAGGTTTTGCAGGCATTGAAACAACACTATATCTTTAACAAAGTGATCCCACTTTCAAACTGTATTCAGTTCTTTGGAAAGTTATTGACTGTCTCCAGCTGTTATTTCTATATACAGTTAGTCAGATAGGTAAGAAATACCTACAGAGGCTTGGAATAAGTTCCTTGCTGGGTGTACTAAAATAGCAAGAAAAATAGTTCTCGTTCTTCTTAACTTCACCAGTAAGGAATTGATTTTCTAAGCTTTGTGCAAATTATAAAGCCACTTGTATATTTGTATCTTTCTTTAATTTACAAGTATGTGGAGAACTGTTTGAGTGGATTGAACGATGTTGCAAGTTTCAGTGCTAGAAAGGAAGGAAGGATTGGGAGGAGCCCTTGTAAGAAATTAATTATCAGAGTTATAGGACCAAAGCCAATAAGCAAACCCCAAAGTCCTGTAATTGTACTTTCCTTGGGGATACACACATGAAATAACTGCTTTTCATCTGAATTTATTTTTACTTTTATTGGAATTCATATCCTACCACATTGAGGCTGCAATCCTATGCTCCCTTAGCTGGAATTGAGCACTATTGGATATAGTAGGACTTGAGTAAATGTGTAGGATTTTGCTGCAAGTCTAATTGGATATAATTATAAGGAGTCGGATCCAGACTTAGTCATGCTTAGAGACGGTCCATTGAAATCAATGTGACTTCGTATGTTTAAACTACTTACATACCGCTTGATATCATAAGATCTCTAAGCAGTAAGTTAGTCATACCTTACTTGCCCCATTGGCTCTAATAGGTCTGCTCTAAGCATGACCATGTATGGGTGCAACCCAAGATGTTTACAGTGTGCAAACACGCCAATAAAGACATTTATAAATTAGATCTGTTTGCAATACTCATCTGGACTAAATGAAGGTAAGGAAGTATACACAAATAAATGTTAGCACCATTTTAAGTGTTCAAGTCTAAAAATAATTCTTAAGCTCAGACTGTTTATGCATGAGCGTGCGTGCACATACTCGGTCCTGTCTCCACAACTCTCTCTGGCAGTGCTCCACATCTTTCAATGGACTCACTTTCTCCACCTTAAGAAAACAAGTATGTGCAGTTAATGGAGTTAATGTAAGTACTCTAAAAAAAATGAGGCTAGAGTGCCAAGATAAAACAACAACTAATAATAATTTCCACCCATGGCCTTTGTGCAATCCCATATTATGTGGGTAAGTCATGGATTCAGAAAGATGTGAAGCCATCTAATAAGGAGTCAGATCACTGGTCCATCTGGCCCAGGGGTAGTTTTGGAGTACAGTTCCCTCACCATTGGTCATATGAGTGAGAATTATGGGCACTGTAGTCCAAAACGTTTGGAGGGCACTAAGTTGCCTATCCGTGATGTAGCCCAATATTGGCTCTGGTGACTGCCAGCAATTCTCCGAAGTCATTCCTAGCCCCGCCACCAGAGAATCCTTCACCTAGGACATTGGGGGATTGGACTTGGGACCTACTGCATGCAACACATCTGTTCTGTCATGCAGGAATGGCCTCTCCCTGGCTGCTTCACATTAACAACATCTTTATTTACAACTGTTGACGCAATTTCCCACAGAACGACTGTTGTTTCTCCAAACACCCCCCTTGGCACACCTCAGCTGATTCTGGGATAGAAACTTGGCATTTGAACCAGCCACTCCGGGCACTCTGTTTGCTCAAAAGTCACCCATTGTAGGCTGCAGATAAAAGGGGAACAAGAGTGCCCCTTTAGTTATGGTGAGTCACAAAAAAAAAGGTTCTGCCATTATAAGCCTCGAAATTATACTGCTTATAGAAATGACAGCTGTTTAGCTAACGTGAAACTTGGCATCCATGATCTACCCAATGACGTCTACTGTTGTGCAAAAGTTCAGAGCAATCTGATTAAAATTGCTACAGGTAAAGCAAGTTTTTAAAAAATGCTGAAAATTGACACATTTGTACTATTTACTCCAAGCTGTAGCTTCCCATCTATATTTCTTTTAAATTCTGGGGAAAATTACTGATGTACTTTATTCAGGTTGGTTGAGGAGATGTGCTTGGTGAAGTTCTGAGCAGCGGTTCAAAATTTATTAAGGTTTCTCTGCCCTATGAAAGCCTATGCTAGCAACTGCTGGCAAAGTTATGTCGGGCATACTCGGTTTCATTCTGAAGCTAAAATTCTGCCAGTACTCCAGTGTTTTGAGAGGAATTCCAGTGTACCTGTCAGCATTCTGACAGCAGGAGAGGGGAAGCAGGAAACTGTCAACTGAGATAAGAATGAGGTAATTTTGAAGGCTGAGGGAATCACTCTTACTGATTGATAGATCACTGATGAAGAGGGGATAGGGAGGGAAAGAGAATGGGTATGTTGGAATCCTGTGCAGGCTTATTCAGAAGTAAGCCTTTCTGAACATACAGGGACATACCTATTCATTTGTACACATCTACTCAGTTAATGACTTCTTAGTGTGTATCTTTTTTTAGTTTTCTGTTTTTTTCAGAACACATTTTTTAAAACCAGAGAAATCCAATTCTCAGAAACCTGCCACTTTAAGACCAGAGTGTCTCATGTAAGCTCAAGCTCCTCAAAGCCAGGAAATTGAAAGCTAAGGTTGATGCCTTAACAGACATGCCCCATGATCAGTAATGATGATGGGCCAGTGTCACAAATTGTGACACTTACAAGCAACTAATAGGCATGGGTCAACTCACACGAGGATTCCTCTGCCAATAGAGTATGGCTCAGATGCTTCATAAGGCACTACAGGACCAGGACAACGTGGGGAATCTTTGCTGATCCCAGGCACTCCATCCTCCCAATCTGGATTAGGGCCTGAAAGACCCAGGAAACGTGTGGGTGCATGGAAGGTAAGTTGTAAGCAAGCACAATTTATGACATTGCACAACATTGTTACTGATCTTGGGGCACATCCGTTAAGGCATCACCCTTTAGCTTCCGATTTCCTGGTTTTGTGGAGCTTGAGCTAACACGAGGTAGGCTTAACTCTGGTGTTAAACGGGCAGGGTTTTTATAATTGAATATAGATTCTTCTGAAACACTTCCCCCCCCCCTCCAGCTGGCATCCCTGCCTTCATTAAATTGAGCCCTAAAATACCAGACCACATTAATATTAGCAGTGGGCCTAATGTTTTGATCTATTTATTTTTTACTGGTGTTAGAGGGGAGAAATTGCAACTGAACATTGTGGGAATGGGTGAGAATTTTGGAGAAATTCCTCAGGGTGCAGGGCTTCAATGCTTACATACTGTAAGGAGGTGGCTGAGGGGTTTGTGTGTGCTTTCTTTTCCCGTTTTCCCTGTTCTGTCCTGGCAGCTGTTCCGGCTGCTTGAGCTTTCTGAAAAGCCGCCTAGAGGACTTAATGGGGACTGCCTTCCTTGGGGCTTTGCAGTGCTGCTGCCTGCTGAAGGCCTGAAAGCTGAGCCAGGAGTTGTTACAATTCTTATTGTTGTTAAAAAGGGCTTTTAATAACAACAAAGCAAAACCCAAAATGCCTCTCTCTCAGCTTTCAGGCACTCAGCAGACAGCAGCACTGGAAGCCCCAAGGAAGGAAGTCTTGGTGGTGTTCGCTAAGGGGCTTTCCAAGAAGTTCAAGCAGCCGCAGAGGCTGCAGGAATGGTAAAAGAAAGAGGGCACAGGAACCCCTCAGCCACCTCCTTACCGTAAGGTAAGCACAGAAGCCCTGCACCCTGAAAAATATCCCCGAAATGCTCAGCATCCCAACAAAGAGTTGGAAAATGACAGCCTCTTTTGCCGGGAGGGAAACAAAGAGGTTGCGAGAGGCCAGGTGGGGTTTCTGCACAGGACTATTTAATATCTCTGCTCAGCTATGAAGCTGAGAGGGTCTTGGACAGGTCACTTTCGCTCAACCTAACCTGCCTTTGTGAGGATAAAATGAGAGAACCTTTTGCCAGCCACTCTGAGCTCCTTGGAGGAAGGGGAAGGGTACAAATGTGAGTATATTTTTCTCTGTTCCTGGACAGGTGAGAGCAATATACTGGTCTGACTTTCTGAGAAACCCTGGGTCAGAAAATGTCTTTGAGTACTCCACTTGTGGCTGAGAAGTGGGTAGAGGTTGAAGCAAGTGTACAGAACTGCCTGATAATAATGTATTCTGTTAGAAGGGGCAGTGAATAATTGATTCACTTCTCTTTTTTTGATAAAATATACATAGCACTTACCAGTGGCAAAATGGAGGAAACAGTCTACTGACTTCTTTACTGAGAGAGGGAGAGAGAGAATTTGAGTCCTTCTGGTGTTTTTCCTCCAGGTGATTATTATGTTCTTTTTCTTCTTTATTTTTTTGGTAAGTTTTTAGATAACTTGATTTTTAGGAATTTAATCTTTTTCTATGACCGTGGAATCTCCCGGTAGATAAACAAAGGCAAACATTTCATCTTACATTGATTCACAAATACAAATGACAACAAATAAGAGTGATAAACATAATCATACTCAAAGCAGTCCCCCAGGTGATTATGATCATGTAAAGAGGGGGCTGCCCCTCTTGCACCCCACTGCATCCCTGCCCCCCATCTATGCATTGTGGGGAGTGGGGGGAGGATGTCAGCGGTATGCATGTAAGCTTCCCCTGGATTTAGAACCCAGCATTTCTAAATCATGGGAAAACTTATGTACATAGAGCAGATTCCCTCTTCAGACCATTCCCTCCAAGCTGACAGTGGGGTGGGTGAGATGGAGCCAGCAGGTGCAGCCCCACTCTTCCTTCATGTGATCATAAGCATGTGAAGGAAAATGCCTGAAGGAGGCTTTAAAGTTCCAGTTTCATTAAATTCAATATGGCTTTGAAAATGGCTTTGTTTATTTTGACCCTGGCCTAATTATGGCAGGAGGACGAAACGCAGGGCCATTCCTTCTCTACTTTGGACCTTATCTACATTTTACAAGAGGAAAATGTACTCACGTGTGAGTACATTTTCAAGGGATCCTCAATCGATTTGCTAAAACCTTACATTAGTATTTTAAAACATGGTGGATATAGATGTATTGGACCTACCTGTATCAAGCATGCTTTGAACTCGCCTTGAAATGCTGAATGTTAGTTTTTAAGTACGAACGATATGTGTCCATGCTAAAAATACAGGGAATGGTCCAGCCAAAGTTAAGCACGTAGATGTCCCACTGATTTCAGCTAGGAGCCCTGTTCAGTTCAAGCCAGCTAGAAAGTGAGTGTGTGTGTGTGTGTGTGTGTGTACACACATAGTGGCAGCAGGCTCCATCTTACAAGCTATGTGCATTCACATTTGCTCTCTGCAGAGGTTCCAGTGAATTAGAGTAGGTGGGAAAACTGGCTGTTCTGTTACTATTTATTTCTTTTCTGCTATTCAGCCAAAGGTCCCCAAAGCAGCATACAAGGACTTAAAAATCCATACTACATTATGAATGTCAAAATAAAACAAAACAAAGAATTCACTAATATGATCATTTATAAATGTAAGTAGTCAGCAGAAATTACAGAAATTAAGGGTGAGTGGGGAAACATAGAGAAAAGCTTCATTATAAAAGGTCTGAATGGTAAGATGGTCTTCACCATCCGATAAAACAAAGAGATGGAACCAGATGCACCTGTTGAGGGTGTTCCATCCAGGAGCAAAGCTGGGTCAAGCATCACCCCCGAACACCAAACCTGATCCCTCCAGTACCAGTCTTATTTGGGTTCAAAAGTGTTTTTGTCTTTTGGAGCTCAGACCCCACCTCTGCTTTCTACTTAGGTTCTTGGCCAAGTTCCTTTTCTTTTAGTCTCACCAGTTTGCCTTCCTGGAAATGAGTGTTTTGTGGCTGCCTACCATGGCAGCCATTTGATGAATGAGCACTCCCTCGTCATGGGAGCCATTTTGTGAGAGTGCCTACAGCACACTTTCAAAATTCCAGATGTATTCACCAGTGGGGGCTGTGCCCCATCATACTAAACTACCCACTTGACCCCACAATTTAGAATCCCTTTTTGTTGTTTCTCTTCTATTTCTTGGTGGCTGGATGTGCTACAGAGGAAAGCCCTGGTTTCTAGCCACCCACCATCTTTATTTCCTAAGAATGGCTTTGAGCCCCACATGTGACCCAGAGGTATTCATGGGAAATGAGGATGGCACCAGTTGAAGGCCTGCCCTCCCTTTGCTTTGAAGTGATCCCAGCTACCAGTAAGAACATTTGTTAATTTCCAAAAAAGGAGGGATAGAGCATCTTGGTTGGCACCAAGAAAGATGTCTTGGGTGCATTGGTGCTCGCGGGTACCATGTTGCCTACACTTGTCTAGATGCTGAGCTCTCCATAAAGGGTTTTCTGTTCACCAGCATCTTCTCCGATGTGAGTGTAATGATATACTCAGACTTCCACCTCCACCTCGATGCCCGATTTATTAAATCTTTTCCTTGCTTCCAGTGACTACCATTAACTTTCTCCTCTTCCTTTCCCTCTCCTGTTCACTTTCTAGTCCACCTGGCCATTCCATGGCCAGGCATGTGACAGGCGCAGCATTACACTGCTGCCGTCCTTGCTACAGCAGAAGGGTTGCCACCACTGCATTTCTGCACACAGTCTCGGAGCTGTTGATGTGACAGAGGGCTGGGCGCTGGCAACCCTAGGCTGGGGGTTTAAGCTCAGCTATTTCCCCCAAAGCTGTACTGTTATAATTTGATGTGCTAACTAAGGAAATCTGTACGTGCCATCTTCTTTTTAAAAGGTTCCTTATGCAAGAAGAAGAATTCAAGGCCTAACTGTATTGGTTTAAGAATTCATTAACCTTGGAGAAATTCTTTGGACAGTGAGCACCAGTCTTGCATTGTGTTGACGGTGAATCACCCTGGAACACTTCCAAAATGGCACATCATTTCATTATTGGCACTGGAATTATCTTTTTGCCATTTGCTATAAGCTCAGTATTTGTTGTTCAGTGGTTAAGTCGTGTCCGACTCTTCGTGACCCCATGGACCATAGCACGCCAGGCCTTCCTGTCCTGTGCTCTCTCCCGGAGTGTGCTCAAGTTCGTATTCATTGCATCGGTGATGCTATCTAGCCATCTCATCCTCTGCTGTCCCCTTCTCCTTTTGCCTTCAATCTTTCCCAGCATCAGGGTCTTTTCCAGGAAGTTTTCACTTCACATTAGGTGGCCAAAATATTTGAGCTTCAGCTTCAGTATCTGTCCCTCCAATGAGCAGTCAGGGTTGATTTCCTTTAGGATGGACTGATTTGACCTCCTTGCAGTCCAGGGGACTTGTAAGAGTCTTCTCCAGCACCACAGTTCGAAAGTATCAATTCTTCGGCGCTCAGCCTTCCTTATAGTCCAGCTCTCACAGCCATACGTTACTACTGGGAAAACCATAGCTTTGAATATGCGGACCTTTGTCGGCAAGGTGATGTCTCTGCTTCTTACTGTGCTCTCTAGGTTTGCCATAGCTTTCCTCCCAAGGAGCAAGCGTCTTTTAATTTCATGGCTACAGTCACCGTCTGCAGTGATCTTGGAGCCCAAGAAAATAAAATATGTCACTGCTTCCATTTCTTCCCCTTCTATATGCCAGGAAGTGATGGGGCCAGATGCCATGATCTTCGTTTTTTTAATGTTGAGTTTCAACCCAGCTTTTTTACTTTCCACTTTCACCCTCAACAAGAGGCTCTTTAGATCCTCTTCGCTTTCTGCCATTAGGGTGGTATCGTCTGCGTATCTGAGGTTGTTGCTAATTCTCCCAGCAATCTTAATTCCGACCTGTGATTCATCCAACCCAGAGTTTCTCATGATGTACTCTGCATATAAGTTAAATAAGCAGGGCGACAATATGCAGCCTTGTCGTACTCCTTTCCCAATTTTGAACCACTCGGTTGTTCCATGTCTGGTTCTTACTGTTGCTTCTTGACCCTCATACAAGTTTCTCAGGAGACAGGTAAGGTGGTCTGGTACTCCCATCTCTTTAAGAATTTGCCAGAGTTTGTTGTGGTCCACACAATCAAAGGCTTTAGCATAGTCAATGAAGCAGAAATAAATGTTTTTCTGGATTTCTCTTGCTTTCTCCATGATCCAGCGAATGTTGGCGATTTGATCTCTAGTTTTTCTGCCTCTTCAAAACCCAGCTTGTACTTCCAGTAGTTCTCAGTTCACATGCTGCTGAAGCCTAGCTTGTAGGATTTTGAGCATAACCTTGCTGACATGTGAAAGGAGCGCAATTGTACGGTAGTTTGAACACTCTTTGGCATTGCCCTTCTTTGGAACTGGAATGTAAACTGACCTTTTCCAGTCTTGTGGCCACTGTTGAGTGTTCCTAATTTGTTGGCATATTGAGTGCAGCACTTTAACAGCATCATCTTTTAGGATTTTAAATAGCTCAGCTGGAATACTGTCATCTCCGCGAGCTTTGTTGTTACTAATGCTTCCTAAGGCCCACTTGATATCCCTCTCTAGGATGTCCGGCTCAAGTTCAGTGGCCGCACTATCATGGCCATCAAGGACATTAAGATCTTTCCTGTATAGTTCTTCTGTGTATTCTTTTCACCTCTTCTTAATCTCATTTGCTTCTGTTAGGTCCCTGCCTTCTTTGTCCTTTATCATACCCGTCTTTGCACAAAACGTTCCCTTGAGATCTCCGATTTTCTTGAAGAGATCTCTAGTCTTTCCCATTCTGTTGTTTTCCTCGATTTCTTTGCATTGTTCATTTAAGAAGGCCTTCTTGTCTCTCCTTGCTATTCTCTGGAACTCTGCATTCAGTTGGATATATCTTCCCCTTTCTCCCTCGCTTTTCGCTTCCCTTCTTTCCTCAGTGACTTGTAAAGCCTCATCAGACAGCCGCTTGGCTTTCTTGCATTTCTTTTTCTTTGGGATGGATTGAGTTGCTGCCTCCCGAACAGTGTTACGGACCTCCGTCCATAGTTCCTCAGGCACTCTGTCTATCAGATCTAATCCCTTAAATCTATTCCTCACCTCCACTGTATATTCATAAGGGATATGATTTAGGTCATACCTGAATGGTTTAGTGGTTTTCCCTACGTTCTTCAATTTAAGCCAAAAATTTTCAATAAGAAGCTCATGATTGTGCTTCTTATTTGCAATAAGAAGCACAGTCAGCTCCAGG
The DNA here is from genome assembly GCF_057233095.1 of Heloderma suspectum. Classification (NCBI taxonomy): domain Eukaryota; kingdom Metazoa; phylum Chordata; class Lepidosauria; order Squamata; family Helodermatidae; genus Heloderma; species Heloderma suspectum. The sequence goes on from NC_139461.1 coordinate 174,984,224, forward strand.
TCTTGTTTTTACTGACTGTATAGAGCTTCTCCATCATTGGCTGCAAAGGACATAATCAATCTGGTTTCGATATTGACCATCTGGTGATGTCCATGTGTAGAGTTGCCTCTTGTGCTGTTGGAAAAGAGTGTTTGCTATGATCAGCGTGTTCTCTTGGCAAAACTCTATTAGCCTTTGTCCTGCTTCATTTTGTACACCAAGGCCATGCTTGCCTGTTATCCCGGTGATTTCTTGACTTCCTACTTTAGCATTCCAATCCCCTATGATGAAAAGGACATCTTTTTTTGGTGTTAGTTCTAGAAGGTGTTGTAGGTCTTCATAGAACCGATCAACCTCAGCTTCTTCGGTCTCAGTGGTTGGGTCATAGACTTGAATTACTGTGATGTTGAATGGTTTGCCTTGGATTTCTACTGAGATCATTCTATCGTTTTTGAGATTGTACCCCAGTACTGCTTTTTCCACCCTTTTATTGACTATGAGTGCTACTCCATTTCTTCTAAGGGATTCTTGCCCACAGTAGTAGATATGATGGTCACCTGAATTAAATTCGCCCATGCCTGTCCATTTTAGTTCACTGATTCCCAAGATGTCGATGTTCCATCTTGCCATTTCATGTTTGACCACCTCCAGCTTACCTTGATTCACTGACCTTACATTCCAGGTTCCTAAACACTATTGTTCTTTACAGCATCGGACTTTCTTTTCACCACCAGACACATCCACAGCTGAGTGTCCTTTCGGGTTTGGCCCAGCTGCTTCACTCTTTCTGGCGCGACTTGGAAATTCCCTCTGCTCTTCCCCAGTAGTATATTGGACACCTTCCGACCTGAGGGGCTTATCTTCTGGCGTCATCTCTTTTAGCCTTGTGATACGTTCCATGGGGTTTTCGTGGCAAGAACACTGGAGTGGGTTGCCATTTCCTTCTCCAGTGGACCACATTTTGTCAGAACTCTCTGCCATGACCTGTCCGTCTTGGGTGGCCCTGCACAGCATAGCTTATGGCTTCACTGAGTTACGCAAGCCCCTTCACCACAACAAGGCAGTGATCCATGAAGGGGAAGCTCAGTATAAACAGCTGCAAGTTAGGAGACCTTTTTACACAGCCAAACAACTTCAATGGACACTTTTCTCTCCCCACCCCACATCATACTAAAACTCAGGATCACCCAATGAAGTCGATTGGTGGGACTGAGGAAAGAGAGCGATCCTTAACTTAAGAAATATTTAATACTATATGGGCATTCACTGTGACAAGATCTGGTAACAGACAATAATTTGGATGGCTGAACAGGGTGGACAAATTCAGAGAGGATGGTTCTATCAACTGCTACCAGCTATGGTACCGAAATTACACCTCAATGTACATACCTGTCTACCAGATGCTGTGGAAAGCAGGCAAGGAGATCACCATTAGCATTTTATACTCTGTTTATTGAATAGCCATTGTTAGGAACAGAATTTTAGGCTAGGGACTTGGGTTTGATCCAACAAAGTGATTCTTGTGTCCTTCAGTTTCCAGTCCAGTATAGGGATGTACAAAAGTCACTTAACTTTTCGACGGGGTGATTCGCGTTGCGGGGCAGGCGCTCTGCACCTCCCCCCGAAATCCTAATCCAGCCAGCTCTGCTCCGCGGAGATTCCGCGGAGCCACCAGCTGAGGCTGCCCGCAGCTGGACATCCGGCCGCTGGGCAGCCTGCAGGCAAAACAAAAAACAGCGTACGCAAATGGCGGCAGCTACAGCGGCCACCATTTGCGTTTCCTTTTATTCGCTGTTTTAGCCTACGTAAATATTTACGTAAGCTATTACGGCGGGAAAAAAAGGAACGCAAATAGCGCCCACTACGCTATTTGCGTTCCCCTTTTTTTCGCCGTAATAGCTTACGTAAATATTTACGTAGGCTAAAACAGCGGAAAAAAGGGAATGCAAATGGCAGCCACCATAGCCACCATTTGTGTATGCTGTTTTTTGTGTTTTTTTTAGCTTGCCGTGATAGGCTACATAAATACTTACGTAGCCTATCATGGCCTCCACAGGGACGCAAATGGCGTCCCTGCGTTAGCCGTGATAGGCTACGTAATTATTTACATAGCCTATCACAGCTATGATGAGGAAGCGAATGGTGGCCGCAGCGCAGCCGCCATTCGCAAGTCAGCGCAGATGGCAGCAGGTAAGTGCTCCGTTTCGCACACCTTTCGTGGGGGGGGCGGGGGCTTCGTTCCGCCATGGATTTCAGGGGGCCGAATGCACTGGCATTCGGCCTCACCGAGATCCGTGGCGGAATTCTCTGACATCCCTAGTCCACCAGTAACAGTTCATTCATAGTCGTTAGTGCCATCTACTGCCAGTTTTCTGTAAGTCTTCTTCACCCCGTTAAAAAAAAGAGTGTTAAAATGTATACCTACTCCCAGATGCTTATTGTAAAAAAAAAAAAAGGACCCATATTTAATCAAACTCCAGATATGGGCACTGTGTGGGCCCAGAAAAAGCCACATTATTTTTTCTTGGCATTTACCGAATAGTTAAACATTGCATTTGTGCAACCTTCTGAGATGTCTGTTTTTGTAATGCTAACTAGACTAATTTACAGCCTGAACAGTGCAGAGAGCTAGACTCCTCCAGCTTGCTAGCTCACACATTTCTTTATTTTCACAATATCCATTTTAAATGGAGACTTTGTTTTTTTATTATGAAACCCTTGTGTGATGTATCTGCATGCTTTCCCCAAGCCTATGCATTTCTTAAGGAGTTGGTATTTGGTATAGACAGGGAAGGTGAGATGGTTGCTTTTCTTGTGAGCTTACGCAGATGCAAGTGATACTGATAGATACAGATCAGTATCCTGAGGGAAATCTGTTTCCTGTAGAGGACTTTTTTCTTGGGCAATGGGAAGGAGAAAAGAGTAGAAGGAATGAAAAGGGTAAGGTACATGAATGGGAGATTACTGGTGGAAAATAAACTACCTCTTTCGCTAATTCTAGTCTGTGTTAGTGTTACCTTAAAAAATCACCATACTTCAACCAAACTCCTTTACAGGGAGTTTGTGCTGGAATTCATTAGCAGATCTGATAATATAGAATCTCAATCCATCTGATATTGGAATTGACTTCCCGCTACTCGAAAGTAACGGTTTCTCTGTGGGTGCTGATATTCTTGTTCTTGCTTTGCTAATTGATCAGCAAGGAGAGGGTCACTGCAATTTTACCTTGTATACTTTTGGATTCTGCTTAGAAATATGACACACCTACTACTACCTTCTTGCATTTCATGGCCTTGTAGCCCCATGATTTGCAAACCTTTCCCAGCTCCAACTCCTTCCTCTCTGTGCTCATATATATGCAGATCTGCCAACTTAGGCTACCCACTTAGTGCCTGCTTTATCAAATGCACAATCCCATAAACGGTTATGCCACAAAAAATTGTTATCAAGATGTCACAGGCTTCTTCGTTATTAGTGTGTGCCCTGCAGGACCATATCTCATCCAGTAGCATGCATCACCTGGAAATACTTGGCTGTAGTGTGCACTCATGTCTGTTTGTCTCTGTCGCACGCACATAAAGATATTCTGTGCACATAAAAACACTGTCCCATGTTCAGATTTGATGGTCCGGGTTGCCTCTGCAAATCCCCCTTTCCCCAACCTGAGGCTGCTTCGAGTGTGTTAAGAGGGAACTTGTACAGCTCAGCCTTCAATCCCATTTATTTCTTGGTCTGCTCTGTGCTGAAGGATCAGTGACTGTTACAAGGCCACCTTCATGTCTCATGTTTGCAGAGAGAGAGCAGTCAACTGTCCTTTTTTCAGGATTATTTAATAACTATGACATCTTGGATTATGTCGTACCAAATTTCAGCTTTCTATATACTGCAGGATACCCTAATAATGTTGTGAGGCCTGGGTGTACACACATAAGTGATGTCTCTGTCTGTATGATGACCTCTGTGTGTTCTCAAATGGAACTCAAATGGAACTCAATGTTTCCACTAACTTCTATGGGAGAGAGTAAAGGGACTGCAGCTGGTGTCACCAATAGCCCCTATCAACAGAAAGTGAGGTTATCAATGTCAGCTAGGGGAGGAGAGGTTTTGACCCACCTCCTCCATGCTATTGCCAATTGCAGACCCTTGGCTTTCTCCAAAGTAGTCAGCAGTTCTCCTCTATTTCTATGGAGAAATTACAAAACGGTAGCCATGTTAATTGTAGGCGGAGGGAATCAAAGCATATTTATAAACTACACAATTATTGCAGTATAAGCTTTAAGCTTCCATAGATTAGATCCATGAAGTGTTATCCACACTTGGCAGATTATATACACATGTGTGCACATACGTTTATGTGTAGAGGAAAACCAGTGGGGCCAAATGGCTGTGAAATGCAAGTAAAAACTTAAATGTATAAAAGATTGGCATGGTGACCAGCCCAAATGACCATTAGCTTTTTTTTTTTTTTAAGTATTTATGCTTTATGTAGAATTGACAGCGATTGTGCCTCTTGCATTTCACAGTCATTTGGCTCCACATTTACATCCCGCCCCCCATACCCATGTATGTATGCCTGCCTTTGAGGATAACATGGCATCCATCAGATGAAATGGGCTCTAGTCAGCAATACATCTCCTAAGGCGCAATCATATGCATGTTTAGGCAGAAAATGTCCTACAACTCCCAGCATTCCACAGCCAGCATGACTGGCTGGAGGGATGCTGGGAGCTGTAGGACTTTTTTCTGTCTAAACATAGATAGGATTGTGCCCTTAACTGTATAAAGGTAATATGCCAGGGGAGGGGGGTGTCACCTTTTGCATCACCTAAAAAGAAATCTTTGAAAATAACCCATGAATAGAAGGAAATGGGTGGTCTAGTTTCTGTTAGGCGAAAAGGAGAAAAAATGCTGGAAGTTGTAGGACTTTTTTCTCTCTAAACATGCATAAGATTGTACTTTTCATCTTTAAAAGTGTCATAACACATGGTATTGTTCAGGGAACCCATTAGTTTCTAGATCAGAGCTTTCCAAACTTTTCATGTTGGTGACACACTTTTTAGACATGCATCATTTTGTGACACAGCAATTCAGTTTTACTAGCAAACCAGAGGTTAAACTAACCCGTTATAAGAGATACGGACACATACATAAATTGTAATAACAAAATGTATGGGGATACAACATATCTCATGAAAACCTTTCATTTATATTTTTAAAAATATATGATTTGTAAGATAATAACATACATTGTTGTCATTTATGAGTAACAGTATGTAAATATGTGCAAGAATTTTAAAAAGTTGAATAACACCAATAACTACTTACCATTTTAATGGGATGTATGAGGTTGATGGGATGAACACAGCTTTTCAATATTTGGTGGAATATTAGATAAAGACACTCACATTTCGTCATCAAGCATTTTTAAGCTTCCACGTATCAGTGTCTTCAAGTTTGCCATCGTTGAAAAGGATACTTCACAAATGTATGTAGTACAAAACTGCAGAAGAATTTTTAACGCTTTTTTAGCTATGTTTGGATGCATTTTTGAAATGCGAATCCAAAAGCTGTCTAAGTCACCCTGTTCATGCATCATTAACAGATTTCGATCATTTTTTATGTCAGCTAATTCTTCTTCAATAAGTGAAAAGTTCCTCATTGCAGTTGAAAGAAATGGATTTCTGATCCAATTATAGTCTTGGATTTCAACATTTGGGAAGTAATGATGAACTTTCTCTCCAAGCAATGTTAAATGGTCAACAATTAGCGAGCTGATATCACATTTTAGCTGGCACTCAGCAGTTTTGGAAAACATTTCAAAATGTCCTTCTTTCACTTTCCTTTTCCAAATTGCTATTTTGTCTCTCATAGCACAAATTTTATTTACCGCTGTTAAGATATTTTCTCCTTTTCCTTGCATACTAGTGTTTATTTTATTCAAATGTTCAAATATGTCAGCAAGATATGCCAATTTTGTGCGCCACAGTTTGCTTTGAATTAGATCGCAGAATTCATTTTGCTGATTTTTCTCAAAAAGTTTAAGCATCATTTCCCTCAATTCATATACACGACAAAGCACTCGACCTCTTGAGAGCCAACGAACTTCTGTGTGTAGTAGAAGCTTTTTAAACCTTGCCCCCACGTCTTCACAAATATGAGCAAATAATCTTGATTGAAGAGGTCTACTTTTAATGTAATTGACCATTTGAACCACTTTGTCCAAAACTTTTCTTAATTTATTTCCAATGGTTTGTGTGACTAGTGCTTCGTGATGTAAAAAGCAATGAGTAATTATAATATTTTCATTCTCTTTTTTTGCTAAAGCTATAAAACCTTTTGTTGAACCAACCATTGAGGGTGTACCATCTGTGCATATTCCTACACAATTTAACCATTGCAAATTATTTTCCTTCATGAAGCAATCAAAAGTTTTAAATATATCTTCACCTCTAGTTCTCATTGGAAGTTCTAGACAACACAAGAATTGCTCAATAATTCTGTCAGTATGAATGAAACGTATAAAAACCAGTAATTGTGCTAACCCACTGACATCTGTTGCTTCATCTAATTGCAATGTAAAGATCATATTATCGTCTTGAAAAATATCCTTCATTTGCTGCTTAATGTCATCAGACATGTCTTGAATATGTCTTCCGATTGTGTTATCTGCCAAAGGGATTTTATTAACTTCTATCTCAAATTCAGGCCCAAACATTGTTCAAACAATAGCACAGCAAGATTCCTTTATGGTGGTTTTGGCAATAGCGTGTGGGTCCTTGTTTTTGGCAATTATTTGAGCAACGAAGTAACTTGCCTTTTGAGCTTTCTCTGATGTCTTCATTCTCTTTGTGAATGATGCAGACTGCTTCTTTATAGATTTTGAAAGCTCAATAAAGTATCCTACTGGATTTTCTGACAAATGACAGTGTTTTGAGGTAAAATGACGCTTTAATTTATTTGGTACCATACTTCCATTTGCAAGTATATCCCCACAAACTAAACACTGGGGACAAGGATTGTTTTCATTACCAGAAAATGTGAACCCCAGTTTCATATAATCTTTACTGTATAAACGAGGCTTGGAAATTGTTCCTTTACACTTCTTACATACTAATACAGACGGTTCAACAGTTGATTCTTGTGTAGCTTCCTCTATAGCAGCTACATTTTGTTCATTGCAAACGTCATCTTCACCAGCTTTCCTTTTCTTAATTAGAAAGGTATCCATTTTACGGGTAATTCAACTGCAATTTAATGAATAAATCTATGCAAATTTATTTCTAGGTTTTAGCATTAACTAAATATGAAAATAACAGAACTGTTTTTAGCGTTTATCTTTCTCTGTTTTTTCTTAGGAAAATAACAGCACCTGCGCTCCACTCCCACAGTGATAAAATGAGATAAAGATAGGAATCAGGACCAGGAGAAAATGTGAAAAATAAACAAAATTAACTAAAGTATTTACAATACATATTAGGACACATAGGTCCAGGTAGGAGCTCAGCTGCAAAAACACATGAAGTAGGGAAGCAAAAGCCCAACAAAAATGGTGTAAATATATATGTCTCACTACAAGGCTATACTGCTGTAAATATTTGCAATGCCTATGTCCAGAAACCAGTTCCAGCACTCTCCGGTGGTACACTGCCAGTGGGTGGTTAATCCACAATTACAGCAGAGTAAAAATAAAAATGAATGGCAGAAATCAACTGAGCTCCATTCCGACTGGCCAAGATGGTGGACGGCCCACTCGGTGCAGTCCTAGGCGGCATTTCCACCTGCGTGTTACTTTGGTCTGGCCGCAAGGCAGCGCAGTGCAGAAGTCCACGAAGGGCACGCCCGAAGCCACGCAGGGCTGGTGGCCGCTGCCACTTCTCCGCGCCGGTGTTGGCCGAGCTCTGCTCCCAGGGCTGTGCCTCCCTTCCCTTCTCTTCGCCCTCTACCTTTCCGGGGAGCGCAGGCTCGAAGCTCCTCGCCTGCCCAGCACAGCCCTCCCTGCTCTGGGGGCGTCCAGTGGGCCGTTGTTCTCCCCCGCTGCCCTGCAGCCGCACCGAGGACTCTCGCCCGAGCTGATTGCAAATTGCTCGACTAATTGCTCCGCTAACTTCGAATTCTCCACACTCCTCGTGCAGCCAGTGTTACCACACTCCTCGCCGTACCGCTCCAACACCGCCAATCATGTGCATCCTACATCAAGACACCACATGATCCTAAAGCAGCTAATGTTAAAGCACCTAAGCCTTAGCAGCTAATCTGCTTTAACATTAGCTGCTTTAGGAAGTTCCAGGGGAGGGGCCAAGGGAAGCAAACGTGAGTAAGGGGGCTCCGCGGTGCCCTTCCACACAATTTTCTGCATTTCACGCAACACACCTACACACTGCTGCCAACACACTAATGTGTTGCGGCACACAGTTTGGAAAGCTCTGTTCTAGATCTTAGACTTGTGAAAGAATCAGAATACTCATAGTTTGAAATGATGACAAGGTGATTTCCAGCTTAACTATGTAAATTTCTGTAGGTGCAGAAACATATGTAGAGAGACTAAGAGACTACGAAGAAAAAACGTGAGTTTAGCTCACATGCAGGAAATTGCTAGTTAAGTTTGTATCCAACACTGCCTGCATGCTAGCAGGACCCACTGCTAGTGCAAAGAGAAGCTAGCAGAGCCTGAAGCAACTGAAAATGGGCTAAAATGCTAGTTTTCAGGTCAACAGAACTCGTAGAAGGGAGTTCCACTTACCTGTCCCATTCCAGAAACTAGGATTTCTGGCATTTCTTTAGGAAACACTGGTTTCTTGTTGCACTAGCAGTAGGTCCTGAGGGTGCAACACAACAAGCAGAGGTGCAGCAGCAGTATTAGATACTGTCCCATTGTCTGTACTTGAGAAAATTAATTATTGTGGTAGCCTTTGCTGGTATTGATACAGATACTAAGAGCTCTAGGGCTGTTACTGCATCGCCTATCCTTTTCTGACAATGCCTTGATTGTGTTAGTGTGCTCATCTACCCTTTATAGTTCCGAAACCTGTAGCGCACTGCAAACTCAAGTGATGCAGATGCTCCTGTTCAAGAAATAACTTATTAAATCTGTTTGTTTTTTTTAATTCACCACTTGAGTGGTTGAACAGCACTTAATTTAATGGATAAAAGCTGGCAATCAGCATAATGCCTAGGCTGCAGTTGATTTCTCCTGTGCCAAAGAGTTAAGGTTAAAGTGTATTGCACCTTTTTTCCTGACAGCTCAAAACCTTTGAAGACAGAGTTTTAAGAGACTTTAAATTGCTATGAGAAACTAGATATGCAGGTACTCAATAAAACATTCCTTTGCCACAGCATCAGGATAGCCTATCTATTAATAGCTTCTTTGAATGAGTCATTGGGAGGTTCAGCTATTAGTGTGTCACAGAGAACTGCTACCTAAAATAGCATCTAAGTAATATTTTATGATACCCTAATGTCGGGGGAGATCAAACACACCTCTGTGTTATGGTATCTGTCCAGTAGTAAGTAGATCTAATGCTGAAATTAAATTTGAAAATTGAGTAAAACCTGTGCTAAGACTATCCTTGATTCCATTCAAATAGTTACATTTCCCAATAGATGTATTTTTATATATGTCTGTCTGTCTGTCTGTCTGTCTGTCTGTCTGTCTGTCTGTCTATCTATCTATTTTATTTCATTTCTATACCGCCCAATAGCCGAAGCTCTCTGCTTCTATCTATCTATATAGATCTATCTATCGCAGTGATAATTCCAACATTAGTGGAGTTTTGCTTGCACTGGAGGGAGAGGGTGTGAGGTGATCTTCAAGATTCCCTTCCTCTGCTAGAGCCCAACGCCACCTGTGAACAGAATAGTGAATCGGGATCCAACCCAATGCACATAATTTGTTGTTGTTCAGTCGTTCAGTCATGTCCGACTCTTCGTGACCCCATGGACACCAGGCATTCCTGTCCTGCGCTCTCTCCCAGAGCAATGCACATAATAAGAAAAGGCAAATTTGGAAAAGTTGTCTATTTTCTTCCAAAGCATTTTAAAAATTACTATTAGACCCATCTTTGTATCTGTCATTCATAGTAATGTTCTACTGGTTGGCTCTTGTATCCAACAAAATGGGAAACCCCACAAAGGATGCCAAAAAGCAATGACGTATGCAAAAGAGGTGTTTTATTCCACAAAAAATAAACAGTTCCAATGTGTTCAGACCACATGTAAGTCCTTCTTCAGGAAAACCTATAAAACAATGTACAAAATTTATATTATAGACCTATGGAGAAACAAATTATTCTCAAACAACGTCTCTTGCCATGATCAAGTCCTCCAATAGGAAATTTTCACAGTGGACATTGTAAATATTGTGAACATTATCTAAGTTTATAAATCCTGCAGATGGGGAAAAATATATGCAAGAGACTTCACAACATGCAACAGTAAATGTGTGGTATAGGCTATGCTTTGTCCGTGCAACAAATTGTACATACATAAAACTACAAGAAATCTCAAACTCAGAACAGAATATATTAGTAATATTAAACACTGGAATGTGGAAGCACCATTAGTACAACACTGGGAAGATAAATCCCATAGAATAAGAGATCTTTCTTTCTGGGCAATAGAGATGAGTTATACAGAGACAGACAAGATTCTTTTAGAAAAAGAAGCCAGGCGGGTTTTGAGATTAAATACAACTACTCCCTTTGGCCTTAATGAGTCTCTTGACCTTGCTCTAAATTACTGCTGTTTTCAATCAGGATTCCTACAAGTATCAATTTGGCTTCTTCTCCTTTTCTGCTATAGCCCAGGAGACTGGAGTTTGAAGAGCAATCATGATCTAATTTGGTCATACTGAATAAATTTGTTTAATCCCGGAGCTATGTTATCACCATATGTTATGATTATGCAGTTTGGAAGTTTGAGCCTCTCTTTCATCTGATTTTTCTGTTTCGATAAAAGAATTGGATTACTGTGGCTGTAATTATGTTGACTTTGTTCAGTCGTTCAGTCGTGTCCGACTCTTCGTGACCCCATGGACCATAGCACGCCAGGCCTTCCTGTCCTGCGCTCTCTCCCGGAGTGTGCTCAAGTTCATATTCATTGCATCCGTGATGCTATCTAGCCATCTCATCCTCTGCCGTCCCCTTCTCCTTTTGCCTTCAGTCTTTCCCAGCATCAGGGTCTTTTCCAGGGAGTTTTCTCTTCGCATTAGGTGGCCAAAATATTGGAGCTTCAGCTTCATTATCTGTCCTTCCAATGAGCAGTCAGGGTTGATTTCCTTTAGGATGGACTGATTGGACCTCCTTGCAGTCCAGGGGACTCGTAAGAGTCTTCTCCAGCACCACAGTTCGAAAGCATCAATTCTTCGGCGCTCAGCCTTCCTTATAGTCCAGCTCTCACAGCCATACATTACTACTGGGAAAACCATAGCTTTGATTAGACGGACCTTTGTCGGCAAGGTGATGTCTCTGCTTCTTACTATGCTGTCTAGGTTTGCCATAGCTTTCCTCCCAAGGAGCAAGCGTCTTTTAATTTCATGGCTACAGTCACCATCTGCGGTGATCTTGGAGCCCAAGAAAGTAAAATCTGTCACTGCTTCCATTTCTTCCCCTTCTATATGCCAGGAAGTAATAGGGCCAGATGACATGATCTTAGTTTTTTTAATGTTGAGTTTCAAACCAGCTTTTGCACTCTCCTCTTTCACCCTCAACAAGAGGCTCTTGAGATCCTCTTCGCTTTCTGCCATTAGGGTGGTATCGTCTGCATATCGGAGGTTGTTGATAATTCTCCCGGCAATCTTAATTCCGACCTCTGATTCATCCAATCCGGCATTTCTCATGATGTACTCTGCATATAAGTTAAATAAGCAGGGTGACAATATGCAGCCTTGTCGTACTCCTTTCCCAATTTTGAACCAATCGGTTGTTCCATGTCTGGTTCTTACTGTTGCTTCTTGACCCTCATACAGGTTTCTCAGGAGACAGGTAAGGTGGTCTGGTACTCCCATCACTTTAAGAATTTGCCACATTTTGTTGTGATCCACACAATCAAAGGCTTTAGCGTAGTCAATGAAGCAGAAATAGACATTTTTCTGGAATTCTCTTGCTTTCTCCATGATCCAGCGAACGTTGGCGATTTGATCTCTAGTTCCCCTGCCTCTTCGAAACCCAGCTTGTACTTCCGGTAGTTCTCGGTTCGCATACTGCTGAAGCCTAGCTTGTAGGATTTTGAGCATCACCTTGCTGGCATGTGAAATGAGCGCAATTGTGCGGTAGTTTGAACACTCTTTGGCGTTGCCCTTCTTTGGAATTGGAATGTAAACTGACCTTTTCCAGTCTTGTGGCCACTGTTGAGTGTTCCAGATTTGTTGGCATATTGAATGCAGCACTTTAACAGCATCATCTTTTAGGATTTTAAATAGCTCAGCTGGGAGACTGTCATCTCCGCGAGCTTTGTTGTTACTAATGCTTCCTAAGGCCCACTTGACTTCACTCTCGAGGATGTCCGGCTCAAGTTCAGTGACCGCACTATCATGGCTATCAGGGACATTCAGATCTTTCCTGTATAGTTCTTCTGTGTATTCTTGCCACCTCTTCTTAATCTCATCTGCTTCTGTTAGGTCCCTGCCTTCTTTGTCCTTTATCATGCCCGTCTTTGCACAAAATGTACCCTTGAGATCTCCAATTTTCTTGAAGAGATCTCTAGTCTTTCCCATTCTGTTGTTTTCCTCGATTTCTTTGCATTGTTCATTTAAGAAGGCCTTCTTGTCTCTCCTTGCTATTCTCTGGAACTCTGCATTCAGTTGGGTATATCTTCCCCTTTCTCCCTTGCTTTTCGCTTCCCTTCTTTCGTGAGCTACTTGTAAAGCCTCATCAGACAGCCACTTGGCTTTCTTGCATTTCTTTTTCTTTGGGACGGATTTTGTTGCTGCCTCCTGAACAATGTTACGGACCTCCGTCCATAGTTCCTCAGGCACTCTGTCTATCAGGTCTAATCCCTGAAATCTATTCCTCACCTCCACTGTATATTCATCAGGGATATGATTTAGGTCATACCTGAACGGTTTAGTGGTTTTCCCGACGTTCTTCAATTTAAGCCGAAATTTTGCAAGAAGCAGCTCATGATCTGAGCCACAGTCAGCTCCAGGTCTTGTTTTTACTGACTGTATGGAGCTTCTCCATCTTTGTCTGCAAAGGACATAATCAATCTGATTTCGATATTGACCATCTGGTGACGTCCATGTGTAGAGTCGCCTCTTGTGCTGTTGGAAAAGAGTGTTTGCTATGATCAGCATGTTCTCTTGGCAAAACTCTATTAGCTTTTGTCCTGCTTCATTTTGTACACCAAGGCCATGCCTGCCTGTTATCCCGGTGATTTCTTGACTTCCTACTTTAGCATTCCAATCCCCTATGATGAAGAGGACATCTTTTTTTGGTGTTAGTTCTAGAAGGTGTTGTAGGTCTTCATAGAACCGATCAACCTCAGCTTCTTCGGCCTCAGTGGTTGGGGCATAGACTTGAATTACTGTGATGTTGAATGGTTTGCCTTGGATTCGTACTGAGATCATTCTATCATTTTTCAGATTGTACCCCAGTACTGCTTTTCCCACCCTTTTGTTGACTATGAGTGCTACTCCATTTCTTCTAAGGGATTCTTGCCCACAGTAGTAGATATGATGGTCACCTGAATTAAATTCGCCCATGCCTGTCCATTTGAGTTCGCTGATTCCCAAGATGTCGATGTTCAATCTTGCCATCTCCTGTTTGACCACCTCCAGCTTACCTTGATTCATTGATCTGACATTCCAGGTTCCTAAACAATATTGTTCTTTACAGCATCGGATTTTCTTTTCACCACCAGACACATCCACAGCTGAGTGTCCTTTCGGGTTTGGCCCAGCCGCTTCACTCTTTCTGGCGCTACTTGGAAATACCCTCTGCTCTTCCCCAGTAGCATATTGGACACCTTCCGACCTGAGGGGCTCATCTTCCGGCGTCATCTCTTTTAGCCTTGTGATACGTTCCATGGGGTTTTCTTGGCAAGAATACTGGAGTGGGTTGCCATTTCCTTCTCCAGTGGACCACATTTTGTCAGAACTCTCTGCCATGACCTATCCGTCTTGGGTGGCCCTGCACGGCATAGCTTATGGCTTCACTGAGTTACGCAAGCCCCTTCGCCACAACAAGGCAGTGATCCATGAAGGGGAATTATGTTGACTACACATGTTTAAATAGAGGGACATGTTTAAAGTCTGTAATATAGATTTTGTACATTGTTCTATTGATTTCCCTGAAGGACTTACATGTGGTCTGAAATGTGTTGGAACTGTTTTTGTGGAATAAAACGCCTCTTTTGCTTATCCCATTGCTTTTCGGCATTCTTTATGTAGCACCTCATCTAACAGGAACAAAGGGAGAGGAAGCCTGCAGGTGCACTTGACCCTTTAGTGTTCAACTCTGTTGTAGAAATGTTGGCCGACACACATCAAGCTCATAGATTTATGTTCGTTTAGGGGCTTTCTTCCCATTTTTCTTGTATTTGGTATCTTCCCTTTTTTACTTTGTGCCTCACAATAGCTTGATCAGATAGATCAGGGGTGGGCAACTTGTTGGCCTACAACTCCCATCAGCCCTAGCTGCATTCATGGAAGTGGTCTTCAGCAGGGCTCCAAAACTGCTTGAACACAAGACTCTTGGCTCCCTGTACATTTTGGGAGGATCTTGTCAGGCAGTGTGAGAAAAGCATTTGCCTGAGGAACTTTTTTTTTTCTACTTACACATTTAGGGAACATGCCTATGGGAATAGGCAGCCGCCTCCAAACTTAGGGGTGATTGCCTAGCCAATGCAGGGCGGGCAGAGTGTGGAGGGAATATTCTCCTCAATGCTGCAGTTGCCCTGCATTCACAGGTAGATGACCAATTGCAGCTGTCTAGCCACAGGACTTCGGAGCGGGGGGGCGGACATCACATAGGAAGCATCGTACCTAGGGATGGCGGAGAATTCCGCCACGAATTCCAGTGAGGTTGAATGCACTGGCATTCGGCCCCCTGGAATCTGTGGTGGAATGGCCTCCTGCCCCCCCGCCCACCCCGCAGAATCCCCCGGGACGGCACTTACCTGGGGTGGATGCGGCGGCTTCGGCGGCGGGGGCACGGGTGGCAGGGGTGCGGCAGCAGCGCGGCGGCGGCACAGCAGCGGCTGGTCTCCTGGCCAGCCGCAGCGTACGCAAATGGCGGCTACAGCAGCTGCAATTTGCGTTCGCTATTTTTAGCCGTTCTAGCCTACGTAAATATTTACGTAGGCTAGAACGGTGAAAAATAGCGAACGCAAATGGCGGCCGCCGTAGCGGCCATTTGCAGTCACGTTTTTTTTTACTTTGCCATGATAGGCTACGTAAATATTTATGTAGCCTATCACGGTTAAGTACAGGGATGCAAATGGCGGCAGCTACGGCCGCTGCCATCTGGCTGCTGGCGGAGCTGGCCAGCAGCTCCGCAGAATCCCCGCAGAGCGGAGCCAGCTGGACAGGATTCCCGGGGGTGGGAGGGATGGAGCGCCTCCCCCCCACCGCGAAGCAGATCCACGAAACGGTGACTTTCATACATCCCTAGTTGTACCAGCACGTCCGTGCTCCCTGCCCCTGGGAACACCCCCTTTTGCCTTGCTCCATGCTGCCCTTCCAAGCCCGGAGCCTGGGGACAATCTGTGCTGCCTACGAGGCAGCAAGGGAGGGGGAGGGAAGGCGGTTTTCCGGGAACTGAGCTTGGAGCACAGGCTCTGCGGTTGGTTCCCATAAACTGAACAATCCTATGGCTGTCTAGCAGCCACAGGAGTGCACCCATATGCAATTATAGATGTTTACTTCCATTTACTCTTAAATCCTGTAAATCTTGCTTTCCTTAAAAAGTAAAACTGGATTTTAAACAGCTTTTGAGGGGGTTCAACCAAATGTATATTCAGTTCACTCCTGTAGTGCATTTGGTTCAGAGTGAGATTTGGTTCAGATCACATTGAGGGTTTTTTCCCCTAATTAGAGAATTAAGGTTCTGGCAGGCTAGTGAGATTTGAGAAGTTTTTGGACCTTTGTTTTGGGAAGCAGTCAGGGGTGAAAAGACAGGAGATATGCAGGGGAAACCACTGCTGTCCCCATTCTGGAACATGGCCTACAAGCTGTTACAGAGTGGGGCTACATTTGTGGCTGCTGTTTTTATAGCAACCAAACAATTAGCAGAACCTCAAGTTTGGCCTTGAAATCAGTGCAGTGCTTCCTGCTCCTTGCCTCAGACTTTATACTTACTTTGGATATTGACTAAGTGTGTCTGTATGAAGATAGGGGTCACAGGTAATTGAGGAACATCACAGCTTGCTTATCTAACTCAATCATCCTCAATATACAAATCAAATCAGCGCTTTGACCAGAATATTTACATGTTTTATTAAATCTTTACAATCAGCAATTATAATCAAGTACACAGTTTTATATACAAGGATTATGTACATGTTGAGCTCAGACTTTTATCACAGTACACAGTTGCCCTTAGGAATATTGTACACACTTAAAATCACCAGACAGTAAAATCCAACAACAGTACTATTACAGCACCCCTTTAGACTTTTCATAAATTACATCATAAGAAAATATATGGCTGTAAATTGGGCTGGTAAAAAGTCTTATAAAATCCGGATGTATGGTTTGCATTCATAGAATGTTTCCTCTATTGTCCTGACTGTAGGGAAATATCGTCTCTGGGATCTCTATGAACCTGCTATAAGTAACCACACAAAGAAGGATACAAGAGAAGCAGGTTCAGGAAGATTCTGAACAGAGATGAACCCACTATTGTGCCAGCTCCTCTATTACTTTTCCCTAAAGAATGGAGGCATGTGCAAGTCTAAGACTGACACACCTCTCCTAATAGGTACAGGAATGCTCATCCTAAAAGGGCTTCTGTTGTGATATGAAGATATTCATAATTAATAGGTAACCTCTCTCCAAAAAGCAATTTCCAAGTCTAGTTGATAACATGTAAACCTCTTGTTATTGTCAAACAGGCTTATGGCTGTGATGAAGAACTAAGATATAAAAAAGCGCAACCTTTATCTGAGGTAGACTACCACCTTTCAGATGCTCCTTTCTAATGGGAAGGGAGTCTTTCAATAATCCCTGAATCAATGAGGAAAACTCAATCCATTTGCAGATGTTTATAATGTCAGACGCAACCTAAAATCCATGTTACGAACTATATACAAGTAGTAACAGGTAGTGCAAACTCTTAATTAATTATCTGTAGGAAGAAATGAAAATTTAGTGGTTGCTATATGAAGCAGATATAATGCTGTCCAAAGTGTTTTGTGAAGATATAACAACTAGAGAATCAATTTACTAGAAATACCAAATGAGCAATTTCTGCTAAAGGGCTAAAGAAAATTGTAGTTTGATTGGTAAGTTAGTCTAGATCAGAGTTCATATAAAGAAGTTTGTACTAATGGCACTACTATTCTTGACATGCAGAATATCCCATTTACTTTTTACAGTTCTAGCTTAAATTTAGTGCATTCTGTAGGCTTGGCCCCAAATTGCTGAAACCCTTTCGTGGGCATGACCAAACACACATTCTTCTCTGGATCTGGGCCTAAGCTACCAAAGGACACTTCAGAGAAGACTCTAGTCAAATTCCCTGAAGAAATATCCTACCCTCTAAAAATCAAGCCTTAAGCCTAAATACAACTCAATTTGAGACGCTTCACCAAAAAGCTGAAAGCCCCAGTTCAAATACTTTATGTGCAAATAAAAACCATTTGAAAAAAGTTAAAGGACACTTATTTATTAGTCTGCTAGGATTCATCACCATTGTTTCACCCAATTTCTGTGCAATAATATTTCCATTCAGCTAGCACATTCTTGGAAAGATGCGAATGCCTGTACATTTGAAGGTACCTTTTCACACATTGTAACTTTTTGTGTTAGGACCTTTCCGCAGTTCAGACTGCAAACAAACATGACTGACTGACTCTCTCTCTGAATGAGAGACACGGTCAGAAAATTTCTAACAATTTGTGTCACGCTATTTGACCAAGAAACTGTGTGTGTGTGTGTGTGTGTATATATATATATGAATGAATGAATGGTAGAGCTAAACCTGTTCAACAGGGATGTAAAGCAGAGAGCAGGTTCAGCCCATGGGCGAGTGGTGTCTCACATATACAGCTTTACTTTTTTTCATATAAAAAAATCAATAGTTACCATTCACTTCTATGGGGATGGTCAAGTGCTGTGTTAGAGGGCTTGCTGTTGGTGGCCTCTAAAAACATGGCCTCTACTCTAACACTAGATGAGCTAGCCTCTGCTGACAAGGATCATACAGGGGGATGCAACGCTCCCTTTTCCAGGTATTCTTGCAATATACAAATCTTCCCTTCCCACACGTGGCACTGCACATTGTTGTAAGAGACATTTTGTTAATTCTCCATTAAAAATCAGTTAATCAAGTGGCTGCATTGGGCACAGCACACACAGCTGCTGTGTCAAAGCAGTGTCCTAAATGCAAAGTAAATAAAATAAAAACAAGCAGAAATGAAAACGATCAAAATGAAAGTAATTAAGATGGGATATAAATAAGTAATGTCTGGCAGTCTTGTTGTAAATATAATTGTATTAATTCTGCTTGCTTTTTTTTTGTGCCACATTTGGGTTTTTAAAAAAATGATCCTCATTTTAAACTTAAGACATTTGTGAAACATGATTGCTCTCAAACATACTAGGACTTCTACTACAATTTAAAAAGAACATACACATGATACCAGTCTTTCATTGACTTCATATTGTACTATGGACGTACTGTCTCTAGTTTAAGATACTGGCCTTTTTGCCCAATGGGAAAACACAAGACATTTTAAGTTGTATAAAGGAATAGGGATGGTATTGGTGTAAGGCTGACTTCCACATAAGTTATAAAACAAAATAAATTCCATCCCAATTCTAAATGATTTAGTACCTTTTCCAAAAGTTAGCAGGAATGCTAGTTTTTGCTTATTTTTACCTTACCATTGCACGTGGAAGGTTCAAAATCAAAGTGATGGGAGTGTAGAGAAGCGCTCTTGCCCCAGATTCAAGTCTCAGAACTTTCTGTGATTTTTATTTATTTTTGCTAACAGAACCCATTGCCTTTGGTTTATAAACTATCTTGACTTGAACTAGGAACTTCAGGAAGAAAATCCAAGTTGTCTTGGTCATTCTTCAAAGTAATAAATGGAAGAAGTGATAAGGAGGTGCAACACGCTCACTATATCAAGCGGCAAAGGACAAGTCACAGCCGCCTGTTGTTCGGCCCTCAAAATAAAGGCACAACAGCCTGAAGTACCTTCTGCCATGTCTCCATAAAGGCTTTTGAGATACAGTATTGACCTCTGAAACAGTATCGTTGCAACAGCCAGCCCCACAGCCTTCCATTTTGCCAAGATGTCATGCCCCAACTAGCCACTCAGACTCAGTGGTGTATTAATCCCATTGCATTAATTCTTTGCCTCCTAAGGCTAAGGCAAGCTAACCCACAAGAACCTGGAACACAGGAGGAATCCAAATCATTCCCTGAATGAACCTCCTGTGTTACAGCACCATGCAAAGGTACCCTGCAAATGGGTCAATTGCACATTCCCATTCTTAAAAACAGGGAAAACAAAAGAAAATACACATTATAACACATGCTGGCTTTTGCCGATAAAACCTGGCTGCTCGTCACAATACTGAACAATTCTTTAATTTTCAGATATTAGGGCCTTACTATCCTCCATAAAGTTCACTGTTTTCTAGTCCCACAAGCATGTTATTTGAAGTTATAATTCATCCTTTTCCATCATTTCAAATGCTTCTATGTCTTCATTCCAATCAGCTAAAATTGATTCCATAGACTGGCCTTTATTATCCCAGCTATTACTGGGATTGGAATCCATCTCAATCTTTGATTGTTCCTCAGGGTGATTATCCAGTTCTGACACTTGACTGCTACTACTAGTTTCTTGGAGTTTGGGTATACAAGAATCCTGGTTTGTAAGAGAAACAGTATTGCTGCCAAACTCTGCAAGTGAATTCAAACCACCTTCTCCTTCAGAGTCTTGACCGACCAAGTTCAAATCTGTTGAGATCTCTTCTGACATCTGGTTATGAGAATCATTATCAGATGACTTCTGATCCACGTTTTCCATTTCCAAATCTTAGAGAAAAAGAGATGGAAATAAATAAATATTATTTTCAAAATACTTATTTTGCTACCTGGAAGGACAGTTGCATTTTGTTCCATAAGGTTGAAACTGAACACTCAGCCAAACATTTCACTGTGACTATTAAGATATGATCACAAATAATTAATGGCAACTGACAGTAACTGTTACCGGGAGGTAAATGGTATGGGCACTATTTATAATGTAAAATACATCGCTGTTATGTGTCTGTATGTTTAGTTTAATATTTTTATTAGTTGTATTACATACTCTGTTGTGTTTATTTTGCGTATCTTATCTTTGCTTTACTGTTTGTTTTAATAACTGTTTCATTTACTAACATGTGGAAATGTCTATGGACTAAACTATTTGGGCTATTTTTGAATTTTAGGGCAACATTAATTTCATGGTTGCTAAAGTCAATAAATATAATTTGCCGCCAGGTAGTCTGACTGGACTACCAGGTGACCAGTCAGCCTAAATCTGTATGAGATTTGTTTTTCTTACTCTGACTGCCTATACCTGACTAAAACCTAGCTTTTTATAAGCTTGAAGAATCTCTGGCCCCAAAACAGAATTTGCCAAATTCAAAATTTGATCAAAAGGGAGCAATCCTATGGCTGCTAGACAATGTCTTGACGGCCATAGGATTTTTTGGTTTCTGGGAACTGATCTCGGAGCCCAGAAACCTCACTCCCTGCCACCTTGTGATGGCAGGGTTTGTCTTGATGGGTTTGTCCCCATCTCTGCACTCATAACTTCAGCACAGAGCAGGTGAAAAGGGGGCATTCTCAGGGGCAGGAAGGGAACTATGGAAGCCTTGTTATGATGCCTCCTATGTGCCATGTGGCCTCCCCACCACCTCCTGCTTCAAGGTCCCCAGCTAGACAGCCAAAATCAGCTGTCTAGCCGCAAATGCAGGGTGGCAAGAGGGCAGAGGAGAGGATCCCCTCCGTGCTTTGCCTGCCCTGCATTGGATAGCTGGCCACCTCCGAGTTCAGAGGCGGCTGACTATCCCCATAGGATTGCGCCCTATGTCTATCTGAGTAAGTTGAGAACATCCTAACTTCAGGGAATCCTTTCCCACAAAGTTATTTTCAGAGCAATCCTTGAGCACTGTAGAAGATTCCTCAGGCTTGTACAAGGATATTGCTTTTGCCCCACACAAACTGAATCACCTAGAATGTGACCAGCACTGCAGCTGTGCCTTCTGAGAGAACAGTGATAATGCTGAACAAGCTGCCTGGACAGGCTTAACAACTATCATTGATCTTCTGAAGGAGAGACCCCAAGGTTCCTAGGTACACATTAAATACTACTAGGATAGATAGATGATAGACAGACAGACCAATCTGTGGGACCAACAAGTCAACAGCATCTTGATTATTTTAAACACACACTACCCACAAATCAAGGCTTAGGTCATTCTGGTTAATTTCTACCACCATTCAATGTAGTAAGAAGAAATATACCTGTCAAAAAATAACGTTTTTAAGGAATTCTTTGCAAAATTGTACAGATATATTTGATACTTACTGCTATCAATAATGTAGTTTGGAATCATTTTATCTTTAAATATAGTTGCTGATATTCCAAGGACAGCACAGGGAGAAGGGAAAAAGCACATGCAATTTAAATCCAAGACCTACTATTGTACACATGGTAATTCATTAACATAACAGCTGCTTTAGGAAAACGAAACTGAGGCGATCATACTAACAATGGAATGTGATACAAGATTCAGAAATCTGCAGTCTGAATGGAAATATTTTAGGAGCATGCAGAAGGAAGTTAGCCAGATTTAAAGAGAATGCCAACTAAGCTCTAGCTAAGGACTACCTAGATCTGAACAGGATTCACAACTATTTAAATCTCAAAATTGATGTGACAAGGCTGCAATCAAACTGAAGTTGAACTTTGAAGTTCCACTGGTTTCAATGGTTTAAGTTATACTTAAAACACTCCCATGGAACTCAACAGAACTCCAAAGTGCTCAAGATGGCCTGGATCATGCTCAAGGCTTGTACTTCTATGTTTAACAACCGCAGAGTTAATACTTTCCACGAATTTACCTGAAACAGTTATGCTGATATCTATAGGCTCCTGGATTGTATTAAACTGGCCTTCCATTGGCTAAATTGTAAATCTTCTGGGAAGACAACTGTTTCAATGCTATTACATATATTAGCTTAAAGATCAAAATTTATCCAGGACTTCTGAAAGAACTCATTACTAAAAGTTTATCAGTTAGCTATCTACTTCATCCGTCTACATTAAGAAAACGTAGTAAGCCACTACTAATGAAATCTTTACCCCATTGCTTAATATAATCTCTGTCAAAATAAGGGCAAGAGATATCGCCAGTCTTAGCATTAAAACTGTGTATAACAAGGATTTGAAACAGGCTGGTTGGACATCATGATAAACCCTGGTTTGTTTTAACAGGAATGAGCCACGGCAAGCCTCAAGCTTGTATGACTCCCTCCCCTTCTCTGGCCCAGCTGTGAGGTGAGGATTGGAAACTTGTTTGTATTTTTGATCAGTCATAGTTTAGTGTTACATCCAAACCCTAAACTGTGGTTAAGCATAACCAAGGTTTGTTGCAACAAACCAGCTTCATAACCCATGGTTTGAGGCTGGCTTGTTTCAAACAAACTGCAATTAACATTAACATTGGGTTTGGACAAAAACAACAAGCTGCAGTTAATCAAAAACAGAAGCAAAAACCATAGTTTGAAGTTTAATATCCTGGCTTGTTCCAAAGCTGTTAACCATAGTTTTCCAGTTCAGATGAAACAGGAAACTATAGTTAATGGAAGACTACCTCGTTTGTTTGCTGGCAGGAATGAAGAGGCTGTGACCCGGTTCAGATGATCAAACAACCCATGATTAACAAAACATGGATAGTTTGTGAGCGCGTGCTAGCTCCAGCCCACTTCCACTTTTGGGAACAATCCATGGTTGTTATCATGACATCCTAACCTGGAACTCTGGGTTGTTTATGGGTTAAACAACCCAGAGTTAACCTAACAATCTCCCAGGGTTTGTTGTTGGGTTAACCCAGGATTGTTTAACCCATGAACAACCCAGAGTTTTCAGGTTCACATGTCACAAAATAATCCAGGAATGGGTTGAAAGCAGAAATGGTGGGCACACAGGAGGCAGCGTACTCAATGCTTCATGTGTCCCCAGCAATTCCTGAGTTAAACAAACCAGCAATTGCAGTATGATGTACAAACTGGGTCACTGTGCACGCACGTGTGTATGTATGGCCAGAAGAGTTGTTCACACATTATTAAGCAGAGATAAGATAGTCCAAACTTGCCCAGTATGCCTGAAATAGTTTTTTTTTTCCTCCTGTGTAGGAGAAGGGTTCACTTAGAGAAATTGAGATGCTATATTTAATATTTTTAAATAATGCTAATTTGGAAGAAGCTGGAATATTGATTGGTAACTGTCCCAAGACTCATGTACATCCCATTACTTATGCCTCTCTCCCTCTTTCTATATTCTCTCCACAAACACTAAAATTTAGATTGTAAGCTCATGGGGGCAGGAGCTGTTTTTCATTCTTGTTCAATAGTTTTGCCTTTACCTCTGTCTTTTGCTTTGTCAGAGAGAAGTACTTCTACTGCTTCATACTCCTGGATGGCATCAAGAATAATACTGCCTTCCTTGTTGAACAGAAACAGCATGGGGATAGTGATGTCATCTGTATTCTTCCCATCACCTGCCATCTGGAAAAGAGGGGCTGTGTCGCTGCTGCTTCCTTCATTGTCATCTAGATAGCAAAAAGTCAGAAGTAGTGTTTCCATTAATATATCACTTTCACCCAAATTTTCATTGATCATTTTACATCCCCAATAATAGAGGCCCCATTCACATGGCAAATTCCCACCCACACGGGCAAATTAATTAACCCACAATTTGCTGGGTCACATGCCGCAGACAAGCAACTTCCACTTTGCATTATCAGCTTCTGATTGGCCAGATCATAGGTTGTTGCGTGACGTGCAAACCTGGACACTTTTGGTTGTTTGTGGGTTAAACAACCCAAATTTAAGCTAAGGACTAATTGTAGGTTAACTTTGGGTTGTTCAATCCATGAACAACCCAAAGTATCCAGATTCACACATCACACAACAACCAATGATCTGGCCAGTCGGAGGATGATTATGCAAAGTGGAGTGGCTCACACATGGCATGCAACCTAGCAAATCATATGTTAAATAACCCATGTTTTGCCACCGTTACGTGCAAACTGGGTCTGAGAGTAGTATTCTAAAAGACTGGTCTAAGTCTCAACCATGGCAGGAGCTTGAAAATCACTTCAGACAGATCAAAGTTTGAGCCTCTTTTAAAAGGAATCTAGGATATATTTACAGACAGAGGTGCTGATTTTATGAATTTCATAACCTAAAATGGTTAACACTTAATTTCTAGCAAATAGCTGAGGAGAGAAATGAAACTCTCAACTGTTCCAATTTCTGATGCACAGCAAAAAAAAAAAAAAGCCATAAGGTCCAGTGAAGGCCTTATATTTATATACTTTGAAAACTAGCCATCCATCTACACACACAAAGTAAGGATCCAAAGAACTGTAAAATCAGTTCTGTATTTAAGCTTGTTTTTCTCAGCAGTCCACCTGCTACCCTGATACGTCACAAATGGCTTTTGAAGCTGAAGGGTCTTTCCACTTCAGAACTATTTGAGTGCAAATTCATACCTGCTGTAACAATTCAAACACCACACAATTAACCACAACATCTTTGTAGAACTTCAGTTTTATTTACCAATAACGATGCCACCGATGGCTCCAGCTTTTTGGATGTTCCGTGCCTTTTCTGCAAACATACACTGCCCTCTCTGCATCAAGGCAATTTTCTCCTTCAGTGCTTCAGGATTGGTGATCTCAGAGCATCCATTATATGGTTTACTGACTGCAACAAATCCTCTTGTCTGTGGAAGAGATGAGAGGCTTTAGCATACAATCTTCAAGCCTACAGAAGGTGCACACTCTCCCCAGTAAAACATCTGAACTGCATGTTATGCAATATATATACCACAACCCAACCCAGAATTAAGTGCACTTTAACTCACTGAAATCAGTGAGCTTCAGCACACTGCAATAGATTATGGCCAGTAACTTCAGTCCAGATACTCCTTTAGAATTTCCTCTTTTCATTACTCATGTTTTTCATTCTAATTAAGAGTAGTGACATGAACCTTGTACCATTTTTAAGTGATTTAAGTTTACACAACTTGTTTCCCCATGAATCTGAAGTAAACAAAAGTTGGCTCTATTATGGGCTCCTAATCTAAGTAACCTTTTTTCCAAATATATTAAACACATCTAGCCTTGATCTGGTAGCTCTCATCTAAAGCTGTAGACTCTGTGTACCTTGAGTTACTGTATGCGTTTTAACAAAGGCTGGGGGACACATTCATTTGGTTCATATTTTAATGAAAACACATCTAAATTACACTTCCTGAGCCAATACACAGCTATACTTAGATAGTCACACTTTTCTAAATTTGGTAATGTAGTTCCCCAATTGAAACATGTGGGAGCAAAACCAATGCTGACAGATTCATCCATCCCTAGTTTTAGCTAGGCAGCTTGCCAAATCAAAAATGGCTTTCATTGATTAGTTGCTTAGATCCTTATTGATGTAGGCTGGGAATGGTTATAGGACTGAAATAGTCCTGTTCACACTGGTTGAATGAGTATGACTATACTCCTCCTGGATGTCTTGGCTACCTTCAACATCACTGAGCATGGTAGCCTTCTGTATTGCCTGTGTTGGGTGGGAACTGGAGGCATTGCACTGGCTCCTCCCCTACCTCACACGGGCAGATAACAAGGTGATACCATCATCTGACAACAGCCACTGGGTGGATCCAAAATTAAGAAAAAAAGTAAAGGTGTCCCCAACCAGTCATGTCCAACTCTAGGGTGTGGTGCTCATCTCCATTTCTAAGCCGAAGAGCCAGCGCTGTCCAAAGACGCTTCCGTGGTCATGTGGCCAGCATGATTGAACACCGAGGTGCACGGAACGCTGTTACCTTTCCCACCTAAGCGGTACCTATTTATCTACTTGCAATTTCTTGCTTTCGAACTGCTAGGTTGGCAGAAGCTGGGACTGAAGACAGGAGCTCACTCCGTCACACAGCACTCGGGTCTCGAACTGCTGTCCTGCCGACCTTCCAGCCTGCAGTTCAGCGTCTTAACCACTAAGCCACCGCCCCCCCCCCCCAATTAAGAAAATTAAGAAACTGGGATATAAATGTAAGGCATACATTTATAAATAAAACAGAAGAGTTGAAGAATGGAGGAACCTTCGTAAAATGTTCACTAGCTGCAAGGAAAGTTCCTATCTCCTTCTTTGCACAATTCAGGTATTTATTCTGCTTCAGAGCAGAGGGTTAGACCAAATGGCCATAGAAGTACCCTTATTTTTATCTTGCAGAAGATTTAGTAGGTTTACAAGACGATGATAGTTTGACAGCAAAGAAGCTTTAAATGCTAACTTTTAAGAAGTTAGTTATGTGCATACATGTCTCCACCTCACTCCAGTTAGGGTGAGAAAGCACACTTAGGTATTTTTATCATTAGCTGGAGGGGAATTGTATACATAAGCAGGTGCTGCAGTGAGATTCCTCAGCTCAATTCACCAGCTGGAACTGCACAGGCATAGCCCTCTACATAAAACTGAAACCTTGCCAAGCATTCAGGAGTGCTAGGTTGTCTCCCTCTACTCCCTCTTTCCTGCCAAATAGCTGATGAATGAGACTTCATCTTTTTTTCCTTTGTTTGTTTAAAAGGCTCTGCATCTGCTCTGTGTACACCCTTACTGAATTGGAGCCACACACTTTAAAATACTTCTAAGAAATTGGAAACGCAGGTTCTTATCCTTATGTTCCAAGGTAAGTTCATTTTAACATACCACAAAATAACAGTTACAGTACATAGTAATAATTTATTAGATGAATCAGGTTTGATATAATTTATCCTATCACTTCTTGGGGCCCTCATAACAAAGGAATAAATGCGGGCTCTGTCTGAAGTTCCTGGCCCTTTCCAGATAAAACACCAGTACCTGACAAATGTCCAGGATATGTAGAGAAGACTCCAAGAGTGTGAACAAGCTACAGAAGAAAACCAGGAGGGTGATATCCTGACTAAGGTGGAAAAGGGAGTACACTTCAGGGAGTAATGAAATATTCAGGCTGAGGATCACTTTGTCCCTATGCATGAGCAAGAAGGGTGGGTCATGCTGGAGGACACACAGTTTGCTCGCTTGTTATAGCAAGCGAAAAGGCAACCTTCCAGGATAAAAGCCGAAGTGACTGGAGGGATCTCAAAAGATGGATTCATCAACTGCAATGGGACCACAGAGAGGCTCCAAGAAGGTGTTGGTAAGGCATGCAGTGGATGTTGGTTAGACAGTCCTTTCATAAACATTTAACTGCAGGATGAGAGAACACAAAATAGTTTTCATCTGGGCAGTGATTAGTGGGAACCACTGCTGAGTAGACTAACTGATGAAGTAGACAAACCTTTGTTTTTCAGAGACGACAGAAGTCCACCACTGTACACAGAGAACAGCTGCATGCAATGGTGTTTGATGCTGCCAAACATTTCAGGAATGTGTTCCATTTAGCTGTATAGGATGCTCTGGTGGATGGTTTTGGGTCACTTGAAGGATCTGGTCATCTCAGGTGCCAAACAAACCACACTGTCAAGCTCAGGCTTCAAAGGTCTGGGTGAAAGATTCTGCCCCAGTCCTCAGACAGCAGTGAGGAGGAAGCTAATGGAAGGTTTGGTCCACGAGGCGCATCACCATTGTGAACGAAGGCTGCCTGGGCCACTCAGGGGTGTACAATGTGTTCGATCCCAAGCAATCTTCACCACCATGTGCATTTGTAGAGAAATGGCTCTGACCAATACTTAAAGAACGTGTCCTGCCCTACTACAATACAGGTTGCACTGTCTGTTGGTCCACATGGTAACGATATCCACAAAGGAAGTCCCCCAGTGATGGAACAGCATGCATACTGCCCACGGTGTGAATTTCCACTTGTGAGAGCATTGATTCCTTCTCAGCAAGTCTGCCAACAAATTGCAGTCCCTGGGAAGGGAGTCTCTGCATAGGACATGCCACTCCCAAAAATGTACTGCCAGATATAGAAGGATGTGAGACCTCATTTCCGCAACTCCCTCCCCCCCCCCCCCCCACACACACTGTGTTCATATAATATATAACAGCCATCTTGACTTTTACAACCTGGATACCTGAAATGAAATATCTTGACATTGTTTAACTTATCTGCCAATAACAAGACTGGGCTGGAGGTCGTTAGCTGGTGACATCCATGTAAGTAGTCATATACAGTTTCTGGTCCCAGTTCAGTGAACTCACTGAAAAGGCCATTCCCATCAAAAGGAAGGTCAAGAATCTATTTTTTAGCCTCTTGGGTAAGAGCAGTAGATTGCAGCTGCCATAGATTAGGAACTTCAATTGGCCATATGGCAGGTGTAACTCCTAACATATTCAAGGCCTCACGTTGAAATATTTGAGTCATCTCACATGTCATCTGGCAAGTGCTTAAAAAATGAGACAGCTTTTCCCCACAAATAATGCTGATACCTGGACAAGCAGGCTTGATAATCAGCTACACTAGAAGACAAAACAGCCACTGAATAACCGTTTCTGGCCCAGAACACTGAGTCTATATACCTCATCTGTAGGTGTAGAATGTGCTTGCTGCCTGGACTTTGGCTGTGTTGCTTCTAGTATGATGGCGTTAGGTGCAGAATGTTTAAAAAGAAATACAGTCCTTTTCTTGTATTTGATAGAGGCTTTCAGTCTTCATTGACATTAGTGGTACAGAGAACATTTCTGCTCTTTTTTTGTGACAGTCACAAGACATCTTCTGTGTATGGCCTAGTTTTTTCTATCGGTGGCATGGGGCATTGGTTGCCAACATTTCCACCTGGTGAAGGTGTCACAGAGGAAGAGGACTCAGAGTCAGAATCTTCAATTCCTGAAGATAATACTAAGATTTTGGAAGCCAAACAGTCACTGGTTTGGGCGGCTGAGAGAGCAGTGGGATCTGGGAGGAATTTGAAGTCACAGGTACCACCACTAGAAAGACTGGTGAAAGAGGCAAAGCCTTCAAAACCTCCAAAGCAGAAACGGTAACACTAAGTAATGACAAAGGAAGGAGTGAGATGTTGTGCAGGCACTGTTGCTGTATGTATTGCAGGTGCTGGTAAAGCTATTGCTGGTAGGAACTTGTGGAAATATGCAACCTTCTGGGCCATAGGTGCCAAAGGTGCTGTAAGGAAAACCCTCACACTAAAGGTACTGAGGTAACTGAGAGGAAAATCACAAAACAGAAAGAACACTAAGATGACAGGAAGAAGGGAATAAACAAAGAATAAAAGGATTGATGTTACACTAAGCAGTGTTCCCTAGTTGCTCCCACTGTGGCAGTTGGCGAGGAACTAAGCAGGAAGGCAGGAGCCATGCCCCTTTGAGTGTGTGCTTGGAAGCAGGGCTAGGTGCCTGCCAGAATTCTAGTCCACCTATAGAAGTTTCCCGAAATAGGCCTTGCCCAAGTGCAGAACTGATACATGGTAGTGTACAGAGCCCATGAAGAAGCATCTTGGCTTTTTCAAAAGGTTTTTCTTGCAGACTAATTTGTATCATTTTTACTGGCTGCAGTTTTTAACTGGAATTTTCATCTGGCTCTTTCTTTGTAGATATGTCCTGGCCTTTATAATGTGGGGCTATTGCTTGAATGATTTGCTTTGTAAGCACTTGAGGTTATGTATACATGGCAGAGAACGCAGCATATAATTTTTTATAAATTACTCTCTCTCTCTTTGCCCCTCTCAAAGTAACCATATTGTTTGCAAGTGATTAACCAGAAGTGTTCTTTGGGCTCCCTTCCTCTGACTTAGCCATCTGTTTTTAGCCATAGTTTTACTCAGCTGCTTTCTTGACTTAAGAAGGCTTGTAAAAGAACTCCTGCTTAAGATGTATTACGCCCTATATGTGAGCAGTTTCTCAGCACATGTGCACACCCACACAACATTAAAAAACAAATTGATTTAAGGTATTAAAATGCTGCAAAGACAGTACGCACCCCTGATTTGTGTTTCGATAGATCCGTTCCAAATTGTGCAGGCCCAGCTGTCAAAACTACTCTGCCAAAGAAGGGGTGGGAAACAATTTGAACTGCACGAGGAGGTAGTTGCTGCTCTTTTTGTTGTTGACTGGACAGCTCAATCATTTCTTGCATGAACCGTAAACCATCTTCAGCATCCAGTGAACTTGCTGCCTAATGAAAGTCAAGCAAGCAAATTCTCATATTTTAACTAGCATTTTCCAGATTTTTTTTCCTACTCTAACAATGCATACAAAATATGACAGGTTCTCTTTGAAGACACTTGATAATTAGCTGCTCTGAACTTCTAGATATCTAGTTGTGGCCAGTGTTTTAGGAATACTTATTTTGTTAAAAAGACAGAATTTAACAAACATGTATTGATTCATCAAGATATTAATATCCCACTTTTTGTGCTGAAGGGAGTTTTCATTGTAAAAGTCCAGATACATACTAAAGCATAAAAACAACACAATCAGCAAACAAAAGGAACCACCATACTGCCAGCACCAAGAGACAATGCCCAGTAAAAGAGCTCAGAGGACCGGAAATGCCCTCTGAAATAAAAACAGTCTGAAATAAAAACAGCTTGCTGCCAGCAAGCCACAAACAGGGAGGAATGTACCTCCCCTGTAAAGGAATTCCAAAGCCTCAGTGTCACCATCAAAAAGGCCAGGTCAAAGTAATCCCCCTGCCCAGCCAAAAATTTGAAGCATATTGGGTTCAGCTTCACAATATGCTGTTAACAAGTCTTTAAAAAACCTGTCTGCCCCCAAACATCTAAACATGCTTGAATAGCCCCCCCAGGTTAACTTGAGTTTATACAGCATCAAGAAATAAGATGGTGTTGTCCAGCTATTACACAGAAGTTAGGGCAAGCAGCATTTGAAAATTACTTTGTGTGCCTAAAATTTAACAGTGGTGGGATGTCATCTCCCTACCTGTCCAAAACTAATACTATACAAATGAGAGCAGGGTCACTCTAAGGCCTAGAGCAGGGCAACATCTTACTTGGATAGCATGCTGCACCAACTGGACTCTGCCATCTTTGAGATGAATCAAGCTGACTCCCATCTTCTTCAGTATCTCTAAATGCTCAGGATTACTGGCCATGAAATCCCTGGCTCTCAATGGAGGCTTTGCTCCACTGCCCAAACTCTCCTCCCTGCAAGAAAAAGAGAACACTAGCAAAATTTTAAGAACTGAATTGATGTGTCTAAACAATATACATGAGGTGTGCATGACTGAAGCATAGATGCATTATCATCAGAGGCCATTGAGTGGGTAGTGAATTGATGTAAAAGCTTTTGGAACCTGGCAGGCAGAAAATGCACTCTAGTATTTCTCACTGTCTTCTCTAGATCTTTAAAGTCTTGTCTCTCTTATAGCACACACTGTTGTCAAAATGAGGGCTCAAGTTCAATTCTTCACTTTGTTACCAAATATATTTCTTGTCATGCCCTTCTGCTCCTTCCTCAAAACCCTGCTAAAAACCATCCATTTAACTATATCCCTCCCCTCCCTCCCTCCCTCTCTCTCTCTCTCTCTCTCTCTCTCGCACACACCTTTTGAAATCACAGATCCATGCTTTCAAAGCTCTCTTCTCTCCCTGCTCGGGTGGGAAGGCTTCTGAAACAGGACAGCCCATCAGAGACACCACAGGCCACAAGTGGCCTGTGGGCTTCCAACTTCTGCCATACAGTATTCCATATGCCAGTTGTCTCGATTAAAATAACCTGCTTCACCAGGGCATGTAGCAATAGCATATCCAGGATTCCTGGCCCAGGGAAGCACCATGCTGGTGTGTTAAGGCTGCATTTTTAAGAACAGATAGTCCCATTTAAACACGAAGCCAGACAGATGCTTTTAGTTTAACACTTTTAAAATCAGGTCATTCTTTTCTCCCTTTCCCTTGTTGTCCTTTCCACTTTCCAGCCATTAAGTTTCTTGGTGAGGTAACCTCATGTAACAAATCATGCACTGAGGAAATAATGATATAGAAAAAATATCTCTTCTTAAACAAAAAGCAAGCATTTTTCCCTTACAGAACATAACTGCTTTTGATGAACCAAAACCAGGATCTACTGATTAAATCTGCACAAATATATTTTAGGCCAGAAGAAAACAGATTCAGGCTCCCTTTCTTATATAAGCTGAAAATGAAACATTAATAAAATAACCTGATCTAGCTCAAATATGCAAAAACCCCAAGTGGATAAACTCAACAGAAGCAGTTTGTGACGTTTTTTAAAAAATCAGGGTATAGAAAGGATAAACTAATCTTACGCTCTGGAAATTCCCCTAGGACAACTCTTGTCCACCACATTTTTCAGAGGTTCCCTGATACTCTGAGCAAACATAGGATCGTTTGGAAAGAGGATTTGCGTGTTGGGGCATGTCCAGTCAAAGTTGCTATCATCCAGCTCTGTGTATTCTGTAGTCTGTAAAGGGAAAAACGGCAGGTAGAATTTGCTGTTTATAGATTTTATAACCACAGGCCAACACATTACTTTATGAAACACACCACACCTAAACACAAAAACGAATATGTAGACAGAAAGGGAATCCCCCTTGCAAGTGACCAGGATTTAATATACACAGTCCTGACAACGTATATTTGTATGCATCAAAGCCAGTCACTCTCGGTGTAACATCGTAAGAGTAATGGAAAAGATACTTTATTCTGGAAGTTGAATTCTAGTCTACAGTTACATTAATCTGAATTTTTAAAGCGGCACTCACAAAATTTTTCCTAGGGACTGTTTGGTTTGTAGTAGAGAGCCAGAGAGGTAGTAAATGAGCCTCTGTAGTAAAGATATAGTCTTCTATATCAAAAGTCAGGTCTTCCTTATCAGCAAAAAGCAAATATAAATATTTGAACATTTCAGCCAGGAAGAAAGAATCCATCCTAGAAAAAGAGGGAATATATGCTTTAAATATCATTTTCTCTTCTAGATGTCACCACAGTAGCAAGATGAAAGACAAGATTTCCTTTTGAATAAAATAGTCAATGGCAAAGCTAGTGGTACAATGACCCAGTTCACATATAACACCAGGCACATTCCGTGGCCATGTTGACTATTCAAAATATTATGTATTTTATATACATTCAACCTCTGATTGAGCCAATTGGGGGTTCCTACATGTTGTCCGAACCCGGACACGACAGGTTAATTGTAGGTTAAACAACCCACAGTTAATCTACAATTAGTAGTTCGGTTAACTGTGGGTTGTTTAACCCATGCTTAACCTATAGTGTCTGGGTTCAGATGTTATGAAGCGGAATATTCAAAAAGGCTGCAGAATTGCACCTGGCATGCACCACAGCAAATTGTGGGTTATTTAAGCCACGATTTGCCACCATTACGTGCAAACAGGCCCATTGACTAATAATATGAACAAACTAGACTTATAGATCCGCATCTTATAGAATCATAGGGTTGGAAGAGGCCTACAAGACCATTGAGTCCAACCCCCTGCTCCGTGCAGGAAGCCTGATTCCCAGGCAGTCTCCCACCCAAGTACTAACCAGGGCTGATCCTGCTTAGCTTCCGAGATCAGATGAGATCGGGCGCATCCAGCCCTTTGCTCACTGTCTTAACTTTTTTCCCAAAGAAAGTAGACGTGTTCTAGACTGCAAGTAGAAGAATGGCGTGTAAAGGACCACCTACTCTCACATGATCTGGTTTACCTGCTTAGGTTAGAGGTTCTAGTTGTGCCCTGCTTATTTGTATGCTGCTCAGATGTTGCCACTGTGTTTTGTGCTACTGACAAGGGCTTGGATCCCAAGGTGCACTTCCACTACTGGATTGCCTTTCTGGCCACAGAATGGCTGATCCTGACTTAGCACAAGAAGAATGACTCCCTTTGCACAAGCTCTCTCAATATCTTTTTATGGCCCACTACAGTCTTTATGCTACAGCCTATATATTCCTTATTCACCATGTTTTTCATACTGTAACACATGCCATATACATGTAATGCAAAAACTCTTCTGCTAGCTTCTACAAGACTTCATAGAACCACATTAATACATCTTCTCTTTCTGCTCCTGGTTCTTTGGATCCAAGCCCTTGTTCTTATGCTGCTCCATTTTCTATTGTATAGTCTTTACTTAAATTGTTACTTTGCTTTTAATAGATAAATAAAATTAAAAAACAGAAAATGCTTATTACTTTAGTAAAAGCTAGGTAGTAAAACAGTGAAATTTAGACATGCAAAGAAATCCCATTAGCATCAAATCATACCGGTATGTTCCAAATCTTGGTTGATAAACAAAATTCCATCATTAAAATTTTAAATGGGATTTTGCAGACATTAATTTCAAGGCTTTAAAAACACTTTTCAATTAGTTACCTGTCTTCATGGCTTCCAGTACGAACATCCTTCATAGCAGCAAATCCACAAGGTACTCTTGCATATTTATTTAAATTCTCAATTAGTGTTTTTCCTACTTCCAGGTAGTAAGGATCTCCAGTAGCCTATTTTTAAAGGTAGATGTTTTGCATTTATTTCTGGAGATAAACTGAATATTAATACATTACATTGACTTAATAAATATTAATGATCTCCGGGCACTTTTTTTCCCTTTGATCTAAAGTCATATGCAACCATAAAAATATACTAACTTGATTAGAAGGACAATCTCACTGCATTAATGGGAGAATACTATTAGAGAGAATTGTTTAGTGGAAAAATTGAAGAAGGAGATGCAGTTCCAGTCTCAATGGAACTGTGAGCTTAACTCCATCAATAATTTTCATTCATTCATTCATTCCATTTATATCCTGCCTTTTTTCCTCCTTAAGGAACCCAAGGCAGCGTACATAATCCTCCTCCTCCATTTTATCCTCACAACAACAACCCTGTGAGGTGGGTTGAGCTGAGAGTCTGTGACTGGCCCAAAGTCACCCAGTGAGTTTCCATGGCCGAGTGGGGACTAGAACCCGGATCTTCCGACTCCCAGTCCAACACTCTAGCCACTACAGCACACTGGCTCTCAGTACTTTTAAGCAGCTCCTGTCTTTTCACAGAAATATTCAAGCAAGTAGATAAACTGATGTTTTGCATAAATATTACCCTTGGCCATGAATAAGTAGGTCTCAGCCCACTTAGATGCAATATAAGAATCCCAGAACAATAAGAACATACTTGCTATGCTCAATATACTGCCTCAAGGTGAGGCGGAGGGAATGGAGAGAGGTCGCCCTCGCTCCCCTCTCATTCTCCTCCCCTCTCATAGCATTCTCCTCCAACTGGGACCAATCAGATGCCCACTGAAGTTTAGATGAAGATAACTATTCTTTGCTGTTTGCCCCTAGCGTCTGGTTAAATTCTACCACTAAATGTGAAGGGTGCATTTAGCTACCATGGCTCACAGCAGACCTTTTAACAAAGCCATTTAAGTTACAGGCCATCACCACCTCTTGTAGTAACATATTGCATGTAATTTGAGCACAATATGCAAGAAAGATGCTTCAGATCCTTGACTATTTTAGGTATTAATCTTTTTCCTATTTCCTAGGGTTGAACATGCCTTTAATTTGAAGAACTTACTTTATACAAGAAATAGGTGCTCTCTGCAAATTCTGGCCGTAATGGATGCTGAGCCCAATGAACCCGGAAGTCTGTTGTGAAAGCCTGAAGGAGAAAAGGGAGAAAGATAAAAACATTAAATGTTATCCTCCCTATAGCACTTTGAATGCAACTGCTTTAGAGGACATAATTATTCTTCCCCTATTACAGATTTGGAGTCAATGCAGTTTGCACAGCTCTCTTAAGGCAACACAGCAAATCTAAGCCAAGATCTCCAAGGTCTTAGTCTAATACTATTCACTGGACCACAAATTCTCAAGTAAAAGGGTATGGAATGCACAAACACTTTTAGGCATAAAGACATAAAACTAGCCTTAAAAGTAAAGAGCATTCCAACATACAGCTAAGCATGGGAGGTGATAGTGATGTAGTGGAAAATGCGTCAGATCTGGATTTCAATTGTTCTCAACCATGAATCCCCTTGGGTGACATTGGGAAGGTCACCGTCTCTCACCCTAACCTACCTCACAGGTTCACTGTGGGACTGAAATGGCATAATCTTCACATACATTGCCCTGAATTCCTTGGAGAAAGGGTGGAATATAAATGTAAAAAAACATGCCACTAATCCATAACATCACTACAACAACTGTAATTCTGGTAGTTAAGAAAGCCTACTGTAGAGCAACCTGTGCCAGCATTCAAGTAAGAAAAATATTCAGAATCAATACACGCATTTTCAGCCTCCAAAGGGATTTGTGGTTTGTACTGTATCCTGAAAACTAAACTTGGGACACTAAAAGGGAAACAAGTGGGATGAGTCAATTTTAAGAATGACAGAAATATACACATATCAGAGAGGTGCCACAATTCACAAATGATCAAGTTTCATATGCCTGTATTGCATAAAACAAGATAATTTATTTTAAAATGTATCCGCAAATGTCCTTTTTAAGGGATAAAAATGAATTCCAGGCTCAATTAGAATCTCCCCTTTTTTTAGGACTGTATGTCTCACTAACCACGAGCGTATTTGCACCTATTTCCCAAAGCACTATGGTTTATGCCAGCAGCATATTTCCCTTTTCTTCTCTACCATCTGCACTGCCAAGAGTGGGAAGTAAACTATTCTTGTCCACTCTCGTGTTTCTCTGGAGTTAGTTATATTTCTCTCTCTGACGCTGTGTGAACGATTACTGAATTCAGGTAGATGCAATAACATGTGTGAAGGTAAATGTCAAGCACATGAATTAGAAGGAGTGCACTAGCCTCCAGTTCCTATTACTACATTTGGTACAGGAAATAGAACAACGTTTAAACATTGAAAAGGATGCTGGCATAAGTGCATGCATTACTAATCACGAATTAGAAAATTAGTTTTTCCCTCTAGTGCCTGATTATTAATCTTCTCAAATAATAATGAATTTGTAATATATGCCTACTGCCTTACCTCAGGAAGGAAATTATGCTTTTTTATCACCTGATACAGCATCTCATGAGTTTCTATAGCTGGCCTAATATCACCTTTCAGCACCTAGAATCCAAAGAGAAAAGGTAACATTTGCATTGTGTCCATGCAAGATCATTTAGATATGACAAGTTCCCGTCAGACAGTGACATATCTTTTCCCAGCTCACAACATGCTTAATATTTCTTTTCCCTATACAGACCAGGGCATACGACAAAGAAACCTGAGAGTGTAAAAGGGAAGTGCAAGAAGATAATCAAGCAAACAACAGACTAATCCTATTGAAGATGTCATGTCTACTCATCTGCTAAAAAAATGACAATTCATGATTAAATAAATTTGGATTGGTCTGTTAAATAGGCCATATGTTTATATTTGTAATGTAACAAAGCAATTACTACTAATTTAAATTTTGCTATAAGTAAGTAACTGTAAATGGCAAACCAGGAATTTCCAAGACCAGCCAGGGATATAGAGCAACCCATCAACCCTTTTTGTATGCCTATACATTTTTGAAGATGGCTAGTTTTCAAAGCACACCAATTTAAAAATCATGTACAAGAGAGAAGCAGACACTATGGGTCTACCCAAGGGTGTCATTCCACCAGCAGGAGGGAACCACTGGTGAAATGGATTTCCCCCTTCCCTCTGAAGCCTCCTGCACACCAACCAAATCAGCACAAGAGGGCTGGGGGATCCTCTGGAGCAGATCTGGAGCTCATGCAGGGGGCTACAGGAGGCAAGAGCAGACAGGAAGTTCCACCACATGAGCATAGGTCCTGTTGTGCAAGCAGACTTCCACTGGCGCGGGAGCTGGATCCAATCGTATGTGTCTAGTCAAAAAGCTTTATTTATTTATTGTACAGTGCCTTGTAATTTTAGGTACATCATAAACAGAATAATGATATCAAATACCACAAATTTGGAAGTGCTTATTTATGGAGAAGGGGATGACCAGCCCACAGACATCCACCAAAATATGGAGGTATTCAGTAGTATTCTAGTCAGAATTTAATTTTGGAAGACTGTGCAGTATGTGGTTTATTAGAGACAAGAGAAAGAACTACTGGCTGGGGAATGCTGGGAGTTGTAGTCCAATACATCTGGAGGGCACTAGGTTAGACAAGGCTGAGTTAGGCTACTGCTTGACTATGGAGCAGGTGTCTGACATGCATTATAATGTAAAGGTGGAAAAGGCAAATATGGTCTTAGTTAGTGAGGGCTTGAAGGAAATTTAACTTCAAAAAAATCTGATTTGCAGAACATTGCCGAAGTGTTAATTCCACGCGAACACACCCAGGAATGAAAGCAACTGTAACATACTATTCTTTCCTAACATACCCAATTAGTTTTCCATGGCTCCATGTTTCAAGATCAAAAGCTTACACTGAATAAATTGGTCAGTCTTTGCTATTTAATGTAACTACAGCACCCTGGACATTTATAGGGCCTTTAAAAATAGTTCTCATTCAGCCCCACAGCCATATTGTCTTGAAAGAACATCCATCATTGGATAGAAAGGTTAAAAGTTTCTGCACATTTAAAAAACGTACCTGCAAACCTGGAAAAAATGCTAGCAATGAGTCCATCCACGTCCGAGCATTGAGCATTGGTTTGTGTATGTGCACATCAAGTAGGAGAGGTGGCTGGCTAATGTATCTCATTATGGCATCATAATGCTGGAAAACATCAGACCTTTGTAAGCTCATATTCACCCTGAATTCCAAATTCATTTGTCATGTTAAATCTAAAGCACACTAAATTGAATGTAGACTTAGAGGCCTCAAAAGAAATCAGTTCCCCACACAGTGACAGCTACTTCTTGTTTAGCAGTGACCCACAACACTCTCCTTAACTAACTGGCAAAATAGAAGAACTCTGAATGAATAGATTTTAAAATGGTAACGTGTCTTTGCTATTGACTTAAATTCAACACAAAGCATTAAAACTAATTTAAATTCCACAATAAAGCAGAACAAAATTCTAAAAGGCTATGGGCAAGTACAGACTATGGGTGAGTACAGGTTAAGAGGGGCTGATAGCCACAGGATCAACTACTGGCTCCCCACACAGTAAATTCCCCCTCACACACCTTAACCATAATTCACAGCACTGATATTATGCTTCAGGCTAACCAGGTTTCCTGCTTCAACCCTCACTCTTCTGTGGTTTCATTCCACATAGCAACATGTGAAAGGCTGAAACGCATGAGCTGGGCAAAACACATGAGCTGGGCAAAGATCTGTATCCTTCTTCAACCAGCTGTTGTCCAAATGTGAGGGGAGAGTAAGAAGGACCTGTACACTTGGCCACACCCACATGGTTTGGGCCATTCAAACATTACTGCAATAGCGGGGGATGAAGCTGCTGTTAGGCTTCCTTGTGGCTAATGTTAGTGCTGATATATTCCTTAATTGCAATTAGGGGAACAGGGAAGAATTCATTCCAGGGATTTCTTATTCCACTTCAAATGATTTAACTTATAACTTCCCAGATCCCAGTTCTGTAACAGCCTCCCTGCTCCATATCACATGCATTAATAGCCTCCATTCAAGACTGTTCAAGGTTTTGAGCTGCATATGGCTGAAATAAGCTGCTCTGTCTCTCACAACTGCACTGGATAATACCCTCAGGCTGCAATCCTACTGACCCTGGGAGGACATCCCAGGGCCAGAGGATAGAACAAAATTCTCTCTCCTCAGAGAAGACCCTCGGAAGCCTCCCTATTGGGAGCATGGAGACCTCCACAGCCCTTGCTTCTGACCTTGGAGAAGGCAAAAAGGGGGTAGGCTGGAAGCAGATGGAGGGAAAGATTGGAACTGCAGGATCCAAAGCCCTCCTGTTCCCCTGACATACACCCAAGCTCACCAGCAAAACAATGCCAGCCATGGAGCTAGTATAGTTCATTTCCCTCCCACTGAAATCAGTGGGATGGGGGGCAGGGAGGAAGGCTGACAAGGGATCTTGTCTTGTGTGGGTGGGAAAGGTTAAAAGCTGCTCCCCTGTCATCTTCCACCTGTCAGGGCATAGGAAAAGGCAGCTTGTCCACTTTGGATTTCCCCTCCAAATACTGCTCCGTCAATCTTCTAGGCAAGAGGACATCCAATCTTAAGACCCACACTTAATGTTGGAATTAGTTCAAGTATTTTAAAGCTGCTACATTCATCGTTAGTTGAACAAAGCAACATTTCATCTGAAAGGGTTTTTCCCACCACTGAGAGGTAGCTATATTAGCTGGTTATTGCTAAAACCAACTAAGTCCAACAACATGTTAAGACCAGCAATTATATCATGCCATAAACATTTGTGGGAAGGATCCACTTACTACTTTTGTAACTTCTGTTTCCAACACTTAGCAGTCCAAATGTAGCTGATACTTTAGTAACAACTCACCTTAAGATTAGTAACTCTATTATTAGTCCAAACACAGCAATTAAATTAAAAAGAAATCATATTATAGTCTTTACTATGGATTTATGAATGTCTGGGGGCAGATTAACTCTAATGCCAAATAAATACATTGAACAATTGCACTTTGTTAGGCAGTGGAGGGGTAACAGCAAATAGCTATCTCAGGTTCTGCAATAACACATCACTGAGTGAAGAGCAACAGATGTATAGTAATTGCATAGAACCTTACATCATGAAATGCATAGTAGAAATCCAAGTCTCATGGAGACAGAAATATTAGCTCTACTCACTGTGTTAAATCTTTCCAAAAAACTGTCATCTCCAAGCAAGACATAGGCCTTTAATAAATATTCATAATAGGAATCTATTCCTGCTCCAACGCCACTATCTAAGAACAAGATAAAAATGCTGTTATATAATTTCACAGCTAGTTTTCATTCCTGTGAAACAAGTCTGTGACTTGGTTAGCCCGACATGGCAACCCACGGTGGATTGTCAGCCTTGTTTCAGAGTAGCTTGTCGTGACGTCCGAACCCAGCACAGCAGCTTCAGCGTGGTTTGTTAACCATGCACAAGCCACCCTAAGAACCCATGGCTTGTTATTGTTTGGGGTGGCTTGTTTTCAGAGTGGCTTGCTGTGACATGTGAACACAGCACTTTAGGTTGTGTGAAAAGGTTACAGACATTTGGCAAATGTGGCAGAAAAATCTGACTGCTCCACTTGCTGTCTCGCAATCTCACTTGCTGTATGTCAGGCTGGCAGCACCTACATGCCTGATTCATGTTCACATTTGCAATCTCTGCTCACTCTGCACCAATGGGAGAATTGTGCAAACTGAGTAGCGATCAACGGTAAAATCTGCACAAATTTCCTAATTTGCAAGCGTTTTTTTTTTTTTTTAGTTTCTGGAATTGTATGAAAATTTAGTCAGTCAAAAAAACACACCAGAGATCAAAATACGCATCCCCCCCCCGGGGGGGGCAGGCTAGAAAATACAGATTGAGGGCCTTTGTGCTTTTTTTTTTTAAACTCTTTTTTCACTTTGGGTGAGACTTGTGCACATTCACATTAACTAATGCACACTGATCTATTTTTGGTCTCCCCCAGCAACCCCAACTAAATTTGCATACAATTCTCGGAAGTTAAAAAAGATGCCTGACAAACCGCAAAACACAGATAAAACAGATTTAATGACATTTTACTCATTAAAAAAGTTGTACCACAAAGGACTCAGATACATGTTGGGAGTGGGTAGGAAGGCCAAGGGGGAAACAGACCATGGCCAAACCAAGGAGTGTCAGCTTGTCTGACTGCAGCAGCGTGGGTTAGCAATGGATGAAACAAGCCACCATGGTTTGTTTTCAGGGTGGCTTATCGTGACATCTGAACTCACCCAGACATGCTATACATTTTGGTACAAATTGTAGCCAAGGAACAAATAAACAAATAAGATGGAGTGCGGGAAGGTGGACTGAGAACAGTGCAATATATTGTCTTTTAAAACATCTACATAGTTGAAGAAAATACTCTTTTCCGGTATGCAATTTATGTTTCAATTCCCCCTGCATAAAATGCCTCTGTCAGTCTGCATATACAATCCATATCTTAGTTGTACTTCCTCTACTTGCCAGAGTTTATGCCAAATAGACCCAGGGAGCAACAGCTGGAAGCAATCACGGCTAGCTCATCTTATACATAGCGCACAAACCTTAGAGGTTAAATACTCATTCGCTAAGTTGTATCCTAGCAAATCCTAGATCTCTTGTGCCACTGGGTCAGGCAGATGGACCTCCTTAGACTTTTCTGCATGAAAGAAGTCTAGTATCTCAAGGATGCTTTACAACATATTTTGATTCCTGCAAGAGCTAGAGACCACAGCTTCATACCTTTGCGGACCCAGTCACCCGTATGAATGTTAATAGTGACTCCCACTAAATTGCTGCTGCGTTGCCTTTTCTCCCAAAGAAAATCAAGTGCCTTCCGTGCATATTCCTGTAACAAAGTTAAACTGCATTTAACTAGAAATATGTTAAGTGCAATGGTTATGTTGAGAAACTGATGCAGACAACTTGTGTTTTAACTTCACTCTCTTTTTAAAATTAAGGAACTCTCAAGTACCTTATATACAAAAATTAAGACCTAGAATCATATCTACCATGAGAAAGAACTTAAGGAAATTAGATAAGTGCAATTCTTAGCAGTGGCAAAGAGATGGGCAACCAGCAGTCCTCCAGATGCTGCTGGACTCCAACCTCCCACAAGCCTCAGCCAGCAATGGCCAACCGTTGGGGATGGCAGGAGGAGCAGTCCAACAACATTCAGGGGTCCACAAGTTGCCGACATGTAACTAGGAAAGTGCTAAACAAGGCTGCCTTAGGACACACGTGCAAGTTCAAATTATACTCAACTAGTGATAGGCTGCAAAAAACTCCACAGGCAATGGGGAGTTAACAATGGGGGCTGAGACCAAGAGAGAGTGACTAGCTTAAGGCAACTTCAGGTATTGTTGAGGTGAGATTTGAACTGGGGGATTCCTGCAGACTCTTTGCCACCCTGCTACACTAGAATTCACCTAAACGGTATTGAAATTGCTTAAAGTATTGGAAGTCCCATCATTAGGGCACCATGACAGTAAGATGTTTTGTTCTCTTCCTTGATGCAAGTGCAATGTACACCATTTATACAAATGCATGCTTATAACAGCAGCTTATGGTAGACACAGACTGACAGTCAGCCATCACAGAGAGCTGCTGCTTACACCATCCGTAGGTTCAACAACATGAGTTCATGCCAAGGTTGCACTGATGATAAAATATACCACTGTTTTGTTACAGAGTTATCCAATTTATAAACAGATCATTTCTGGACTATTGAAAACAATGCCTCCAAATACAGAGAAGGAATTTACTAGTTCCTGGTATTACGGATTCAGTTACCAGCTCAGTAACAGATATAACATAGTTTAAATTAATTCTATCAAGCAATCATACATGAAGGATACTAAATTAATGAAAGTTATAAATTACATATGAAATGATGAATTGTAACTTATTAAGCAAACCTCAAATATTGATGCCCCTGTGAAACGGCTCAGAGCAGCAAACTCTAGGATCAAGGTACCAGCACAAGCCGTACAAGTGTCCGTCTCTGTTCCTGTCCGAGCTTCAGGACTCCTTACACCAAATTTTAAGTTAACCTAGAAGAAAAGTGCCCAAACCTTTTATTTTTACAGTGATTACTCTAGAGTATGAACTCATGAGTTAAATATTTATGCATCTAGATTAAACAAATTGTTGTTTCTAGATCAAACAAAAGCTATCGAACTTAAGTTCATATTGCACTATGGCAAGAAAAAATGTGTTATGTTTTAACAGAGTTTAAAAGCAAAGGACATGAAGCATCATGAAAAGTTCATAAGTAAGTATTGGGAAAAACACTGGAATTTGATTTTGTACTTATACAAATTATGCCGACGTTAATCTGAACCTTAAAAACAAAGATCTCAGTTACCTGATGGCTCTGACAAGGACATCTGAATGACTGCACAGGTATCATATTAGAAACATTTCTTTATTAACATCACAGAACATGTGTTCTATCTACTAGCAACCTCCAGACATTTGCATGTGTGTGCAAGTTTTAAGCAATTTATTTATTTCCCACCTTTCCGCCAAAAATGGCACTCAAAAGTGAACATTAGCAGTATACTTTCAGATGAAATTTTAGAGTGACTTTCAGTGCTAAGCATGTCATTCACCCTTTGCAATCCCAGAAGACACTTACAGACTATGTCCATAATCCAAAGCAACTGAGATCTGTGGATGCCACGTCAAAGGTTCTTACCACAGCGACTCCACTGCTAAGCTCCACACTGCTTAAGAGCAGTTTACCTCTTTTAGAGCTGAACCTGCTATGGTGAGAACATCAGGCTCACAGAAAACTCTGGT
This sequence comes from Heloderma suspectum, assembly GCF_057233095.1. Taxonomy (NCBI): domain Eukaryota; kingdom Metazoa; phylum Chordata; class Lepidosauria; order Squamata; family Helodermatidae; genus Heloderma; species Heloderma suspectum. The sequence continues at coordinate 175,028,952 of NC_139461.1, forward strand.
CATGTTCCTGGTTTTCAGAAACACATGCATACAGCTTCACTGGACGATGGCACTTGAAAATTATTCAATAAAGGGCACAAACAAAATGGTTGCAAATAAGTATTTTAAAAGAAATTAGGCCATGCTGTGGCCTGGGATCATAAGAGGTGTAAGAGATTCAAGTTCTTTTAGTCAACAATACACAAATGTGTGGATTTATATCTATCTCAACACAGAATAATTTTCTCATAATAGAAGTACTGCGCAGCATATCAGCTACCTTTAACCAACTATACCAGAGGTACAGAACCTCTTTCAGCTCAAGGGCCTAATTCAATCTCTGAGAAGCTTCCGGGGGCCGCATTCCAGTGCTGGGTGGGGCCAAAGGCAAAAGGGACAAGGCCAAAATAGCAGCATATTTTAACATAAAGTTCTTATTGCCGATAACTAAGCCTTAGGAGAAGCATTTCAACCTTTTAGAATTGGGGAAAATGGCACAAATGCCTGGAAACCACCCAATGATCAGTGGTTGGGGGAAAGGGGATGGGCCAGTGGAAGGGGGCATGGCTTCCTGGAAAACCCTGGAGGGCTCGACTGAGGCCCCCCAGATGGCCAGATTTGGCCCCCAGGCCTGAAGTTCTGCACACCTGACCTATAGCAAAGGTAGCATTACCTCATATTATACTTACTCTTGGATATGGGAGACCACTAGTGGTGTTAAAAGCTGGCAAAAGCTTGTAGCCCAGCTTCTTTGCCATGTGCAGAAGTTCCCCGTCGTACCACTGCATGTCTTCACCTTTCTCCTTCAGCATGATCGCTACTGAGTGCCCACCTAAAAGACCACTAAATGCCCAACAAAAAAACAAATCAGGAGCTACATTCAGTTTATGAAAATACTGACTCAAACATGGGAATGCTTGTTAAAAAGCAATGTTTAAAGAACTAACAGCCTCTTATTCTGAACTGGGGTTTAGGAGCAGCCTTAGCCAGAAGCAGCCCTTCCTCATCTATGCAACACAATGGCCAGACTTAACTCTGTATCAGGGATACAGGGTGGGAAATTTTGTGCAGAGATGGGAAGGGTGTGGTGGAAGGAATACATGATACTGTGAATGGCTTCAGACCCTTAAGCTATGGTTACCTGTTACATCTGTACCAGGCCCAAATATAACACAACTGCTGCAAAACTGAGAACGAAATTAATGCTCTTCCCTTTTTGAAGAACTAACATAATCATAGCTGTGTAAATGCTGCCATTACACAGGACTGCAGAAAACCTGCAGACTGCAGTATAAAGTGGAGAATTTCGCTTCCCGAAGATCTCATAAGAATTCAGAACTGGATCAGAACAAAGGCCTACCTAGTCCAACATCCCATTTCCCTCAGTGGCGAACCAGCCAAAAGCAGGACATGAGAGCAATAACCCTCTCCCACTGCAGTTCCTCAGTGACTGGTACTGAGAAGCATGCTGCCCCAATCCTGGATGTAGCATATAGGTATTCATAGCGTTATCCTCCATACATTTGTCTAATCACCTTAAAGCAATCTCAACAAGTGACCAGCATCGCATCTTATGGCTTCTCAGCTTTAACTTAGTTAAATGCCAGTACTTATGCAAATGTATACTTAAATGTAGGTGGCAATGCTGGCTGAAATACCAGAAGCCAGAGTAAAAATTCTAGTGGTCGGGTGTGGGCTTCAGTACCAGCATAGCCATTTGCCCCTCACCATGACAAGCAAATTCAGAAGATAGTAAAACAAAAAAGTTACACAAAATGAGAAAATTATATAAATCTGCAGTGTGTGTGTGTGTGTTTACAGATCACAATAGAATGTTTCTTCCCACAGAACTGGGATTCCTTTGGTCCAGAATTTTAACTTTTCAAATACACAGCCCTGAATACTGCTGGCTGAGGCTATTATATACATTTAACTAATTCCCATATGTATAATTCCAGATATCAAGCTCTCACTAAATGGATACTTATAAGGAATTGTGCAAGGTTGTTGCAAAATGGAGATAAATGCAGCCAAATATAAAACTGAAATATACCCTAAGATAAATGCTACCAAAAAAAATATGCATAATCCTAAGAATAGATTTGTAAACTATTTATGAACTGTGGCTTCCTGTTATTCTTAAACACTTGTGGAGCAGGTATGTTTAACTCAGATTAGGGTATGCAAAAAGACCACCAGCCAACGCTTTTCCTCCAGCATAACACTTACCCAAGGACTCTTATGTTAGTTTCAAACACTGATACTACGATGTCGTTGTCTAAATTAACATCTCTAATAACTTTTTTGACAGCTTCATCAAACTCTTTGGTTTTATTTAAGACCTGCAAAACAAAAATAACCTGTAAACAATTATTTCCCGCTGCGAAACTGGTTTACTAGAGGAACTACTATGGATTTCATTTTTAAAAAATAAAGGATAGCATAAGAAAACACATTGAATTCAAAGCAGGCCGTAAGAATATATATGTAGGCAGCTTAAGTATTTTATGGTGCAGTAGCATGTAGGCCATATTTCACTTTAACACCAGAACACTAAACATCTTTGAAGTCTCACAGCAGAGGTAGATTGGTTATGGAATTCCCCAGGGGATGCCTTGTGGGCCAGGGTTTTTTGAAACTCCAAAGGAAAGGTGCAATTATCAAGCGGGAAAAAGTTTATTCTGGCAGATTAAAGACCAATGACTATGCAGTGTTTTCCAATTATAAATTCTTCAGGACAACAATATCCAATATCCTTTTCTTATAATCACAATCCCATTAGGCACCTTACTCTGAAATGTTTTTTGAAAGTAGACTGGAATCTTGAGAGAACTGTACCATTCTTTTTAGCCATGATTGTAAATTCAGCACAACAGCCCATAAGGTAGATTAGCATTATTACTATTCCCACATAGTGTGGGTGAAGGACTGGAAAACTAACTGGAAGGAGGTCCCAGAAGGTGAGGAAACGAGAAAGCAGTGAAATGATATGCATAAATCTGAAGGAAGGAAGGTGGGAGAGGTGTGACAAAAAGGCTTGGGGCTTATCGGGTCTACATCCCGAGAAGTCTCCAGTGCCTAAGAATTGCATACAAGACATAATTATTTCCAATGCTGCTTCTACCGTCACTACAGCATTTGACCTGACAACATTAAGGGATCAGCAAGAGCAAAGTAACAGTGCGAAGCACCAAGCGTCACATATCAACCCAAACTAGCCAGTCAATATTTTTGTTGCAGGCCTGTGCATTTCCCAATTATTCCAAACCTTCTGCCCATGTGTACATGTAAAATTACTTCAGGAAGTTTGAAATTGGTTCCACATTAGTTTGCAGCAATCAGTCTGAACACATGCAGAGAATGAGTTGGGTTGAACACCTTTGATACACATTACTTTAAGCCAGGAATTCAGGCTTATTAAATTATATGAATGAGCAAGTAAACCCTTTAAACTCTGGTTTAAAACTAGCTTCTGATCTTGGCTTATTTGGACACACTTAACTATAGTCCCAGGTTCAGATACAATGCAAAGCTATCCCTTCCTGGTTTGTTTACACACACTCTCAAAAAGAAGAGCAAAGTGGGACTGGAATGGACTCTATGCACAAACATACTGCTCACTCGCATTGTGGTTTATTAAGCCAGGATTCCTAACTTAAAGTGATGTGCAAACATAATAAATGTATATATAGAGAGCTCTGCTCATGCAAGAGCTACCCCAGTTATTCCTAGGAGCAGGGAACACTGGGCACACAACAGGGAATTGAAATTGACCTCCAAGAGTCACCTGATGTGACAGGTTATGAACATGGGTATTAAGTAAACCACACAAAGATAGGCACATTGTAAATTCATCATGCAATTCCTTCCACATTCCCAGCTGGCAACTCAACTCATATTTATTATGCCACTCACTGCCCAAGCCACTTTCAGCAGTTTCATAACGCCACTATAAGTGTGGGTTGAGTTGTAAGGTAGATGAATGGAAGAATCAACCATACCTACATGGAGAGTGCCCACAGCTCCTGCCAAGGTATCTGGCAAGACAAAAAATGGGACCTAGGAGAAGCGAGGAGATGATGTAAGTAGGAAGAGAGAAAAGCACAAGTAGGCAGGAGAGGGATGAGCTCCCATTTGGCAGAGCTGATGGCATGGGAGGGCTAAACAGAGCAAGCAAGCTGGCCCAGTCACACAGCAGAATGTTTTCGGCTACTGCAGGACTAGTCCCAATTCTTAGATTAGTAGGGATCCACCTCTTTATCTATAGTACATGTAAGCTATAAGATGCGGAAACTCTTAAGAGTGCATTTTTTCTATATAAAGAAGAGCCATTCTATACTAAAGCCATCTGTTAAGGAAAGTTATTGTAAGGTATATTCAAACATTAAAGAATTTATGAACAAAATTGTAAAAATTGAAGTCCAAGTATAAGAAACATGACGGAAGATACTAAACCTACCACAAGAGTGTCCAATGTATCAATTAATGTCAATGAAAACCTGGCGGTGGAGAGAACACACACACAAAAATTAGGACTGAGTACATCTGTAACAGCTACAACCTTCTTAGAAACACTGCAAAATATTTGTCACTGATTACTAAATTACAGGCATCCTAGTATGAATGGAGAGGCTACCCTATGAAGGAATCATGTGTTGTCATGAGCATGCGCGAGGAACTTGCATACATAAAACCAGATCCTTCTTTCTAGTCCTCATAGCCGATGAAGTAAGCTGTTGTTTGCCCCTCTTATATTTTCGTTGCACAAAGCCATAAACATGCATTTCCATCAACCTCCCCAGAATGATTTTCATAATGATTCTGATAGTCCCTTGCCTCCAACTTTCTTGTGCAAAATTCTACAACTTTCAAGTATACATTTTCTAGACCCTCTGACCAATACCCAATTCAGGCACAGATTTTAGTATCGGTTATCTAGCCAGATTCCCACCCATGGCTCTAAAATGTAGGCTTTAAAAGCTGTGGTATACAAGAGAGAGCCTTGTTTCGCAGTGCATAAAACCCTCTGCATGAGCCAGGGCCTATGTGCATACATGCTCTCGCAAATATGCCCTGTTTATGCAATGCTTCCATGGCAAAGAAGGGACGGATAGGTTGCATGAGCAGGACCCACTCATATAACCACAAGAATATATGAGCGGTGGTGAAGGGTGCAGGAGTTCAAGGCCCACTATATACAAGGGCCCATTTGTTGGTTGATTTAAATACATATATGCAGTACATAATCAATAAAGTACATAGGGAACTTATGAAAAGATAAAGTGCATAATACTATATGGTACTAAAATAAATATATCTGAATGAATATGCATCAGCTTCAACAAATAAAATTTTCAATATCACTAAACACTATTTCCATTTAAAATCATGAAATAATTTCTATCAGAGCATAAAATGTGTTTATTTAATAGCTTTATATACCACTGACCATATTTAGAAGTATCTCTAAAGCGTTGAGCAATACCCTGTACTTTTGAATTCCGGTATGTTATAAACTCCACTCCTGAACAAATCTACCATCAATTTGTCTACTTAGTTAATGTTCCACACTCTTAACCAATCTGTTATTGATGGCCAATCCAATTTTTTCCAGTTAAAACTAATAGCCAATTTCTCTGTTCTCTGATAACATACTGGGCCATATAGCACCAAACAATATCATGCATAGCTTTAATGCATAATAATCCATAATCCCTACCTAGCATGGCTAATAGTCAGGGATTGTGGGAGTTGTAGTCCCAAAAATCTGGAGGGCTCCAGGTTGTCTACCCCTGTACTAGAGAGACCGAGATTGGTTTGTGTGGGTTACATTTTTGCTCATGGTTCACATTACTCTCACAGTGCATCACACACGCACACACGCACACGGTGGAACTTAACACTGAAAATGAAATAGTGGCACTATCAATCTACTCAGGGCCAAACTAGATGAGACGTGGCAGGCACATATGTTAGAATGGTCTGAGACCAAATTCCAACGAAGTGTGGGGGTTGAGGTGAGATTTAAACTTGCTTGGACCAGCAGGAAAAGAGAATTAAATTCTTTCTCCCACACAAAATCTCCACAAATTGCTTCTATGAAGCTGTCCCCCCCCCACCCCCATGAGACTATAACCTGGTTTGCATATAACGACAAGCCACTGTGAGTGAATTTCCCTGTGGGGTTTCTTGTTGCGGTGGCGGGCACCATTCTGAATATCCGAGCCATGGAGAGGGCACGTTGTAACTTGTTATGTACAAACCTGGCAAGGGTGGGCTGTTGGGGTGGTTAACACGCCACCCACAACTGTAAAACAGCCTACTCTGGGTGACTTGTCAACCACCCCAAAAACCCACCCTTGCTGGGTTCACACATAACAAGAAGCTACAGTGTGCCCCAGCTGTGGTTCGAACATTCAAAATGGCTGCTGCCACTGCGACAACAAGCCCTGCAAGGAAATTCACCCATGGTGGCATCTTGTTATGTGCAAAGTGAGCCTATGTGACTAGAAGCAAGCCCCAGAGGAAGAAGAAAAAACAGGTTCAAGGAAAGCGGGGGGGGGATGGGTGAAGGAAGGATTCAGCCCTGTGAGCCATTGCCCTACCTAATCATGTTGAACTTCGAATTTCCCATCCCCCATGCTTTATAGGAAACATGTACATCCCAATTTAGGTCATGTTGCTGTCACATCGAGTCTCACTCTTAGAACAGATATATGCAGTTGGAAGTCTCTGCATCAAATCTGGCTCCAAATGCTTCCCACCTGGTTTTCAGCAGAGCCCCTGACCCCAAGAAGGGAGGAGAACCTAAGGAAGAGCTATGCTCTTCGACTATAATGCAGCTTTGTGCAGGTATACATCCATGGGTGGAGCCAGTGGCTGGGTTCACACAACACAACTCATACTCTGGATTGAGTGTAGGTTGTCATGAACTGTGTCTTGTTGTTGAACCTTGGGTTCTTGTATTGTGTGAACCCAACTGTGCTAACAAACCATGGTTTGTTAAAATCGAACACCACTGTTTGTTACCCACAAACAACCCACAGTTCACAACCCAACAAACAACGGGTTCTCTTCATGGGTTGTTCATGGTTAACAAACCATGGTTGTTAGCATGACTGGGTTCACAGAACACAACAACCCAAAGTTCATCAACAACCCAGACTTTGTGTTGTGTGAACCCAGCCAATATTGATGACCCTTCAACTCAGCTACCCAACCCTCCCACACACACTCACACGCGCGCACACACAGTAGAAAGTCAGTTGTCAACCGGGACTCAAGACTTCATCAGGAAGATGGCATTGCTCCATTTCAGCTGTTTAGCTTAAATTGTTTCTGAAAGGTCCTATTTCAGGACTGGCCCAAGACATTTCATGCCTGCGTTGGGAAGTCAATGCATAATCCCCACTCCCACTGATTAATTTGGGGTACTATCTATCTAGCAGTTTGTCAAAATCAACAGGAACTGGAGTCCAATGAATTTTGATAAGGCTTACATGGAGAACTTCCCTCTGGATTGTGCCCCAGTCAGGTCTGCCTCCCACTCTGCACTCCTTAGCAGCACCCAAAATCTAACACCTGACCTTGCCTCATGGCAGGGCTCTCTCTGTCTTCCAATAGCAAGAGTCAATTTCAGATAGTATTGCCTGAATTCAGCGACATTCTTCACAAGACTAATTAATTCACTTCAGAGAACGGGTCGCCTGTGGTGACTCTCCAAGAATTCTCAGTATTTTATTCTCATTGTTTTGTTGCGTCTCATAACCCACAGTTTCAGAAGCTAATTTTCATGGCTTGATTTCTAAGGTCAAGCTAGTGACTTGTCCTTCTGACCCAATCCCCTCTAACTGACTCCTGGGACTCATTCCTCAGGTCTAATTGATGCCATTATAAATTCTCCATTCTCCACTGGGAATCATCCCTTGCGATTTTAGCAATGCTTTGGTGAGTCCTATTTAAAATACATCTTTAAGCTTATTAAGCTTCCCCTAAATATCTATTTTTTTATGCTGTACTGTTTACTGTTTTACCAAACAGTAGAGAAATGGTTCCAGATTTGCTGATGGTTGCAAGAGTGTCAATTTGTGAATCTTGGTTAATGTCATATTTTGAAATAGGATTACCAGCTTCTATGAATTAGAAATAAGATCAACATAGTATACTAGCTAATTCAGCCTTACTGAAAAGTTGCTAACCCACACACATTTTACTAATCTACTTGGCTACACACACCTATGTTAGTCATTTGTAGCCTAAAAGACCAACTAGCTTTTGTAATGCTCCTCTTCCTGGATACCTACAGGTGCATCTTACTCACCACAGGAGACCACACTAGGAGTTGTATTGGGCTAATAATGCTGTTTCATATAAATGTGATAGTTTCAATATACTAACTTTCCCAAGGCATCATCCACATCCCCACGACTTGGTTCTTGACCCCGAACTCTTCCACGGCAAGTTAAAGGCATGAGCTCATCGGCTGGGTAGGCATGTTCCTGTTCATTGCAAAACAGGAAAAACAACAACAAATGGGTAAACTAAAGAGGTGGGAGGATAGTATGCTGACATTTATGAAGGCTAGGCCATTTTGTTCCACACACTGTAGCAAGAGCAGGAACTAAAGAGGAACACACTTTCTACAATCATAAGAAGAAAAATGTTGCAGAAAGCTGAGTGGGAACATCATGCTCCTTCACTGGACTGAATTACCATTTTGACTAGCTAAATGGCAATAAACATTTTCTACACAGAAGAACACACATATATTTAGGTAGTACAAAAGGGAAAATAGTTTGTAAGACAAAAGCCACTGCAATGGGTTTATTAGCAGTAGCAGAAGGTAGCCTCTTTTATGGTTCTGGCGTGGCCTATTTATTGACCCATAGCAGAGCTTTGGTCCACATATGTTTCTACTGTGATTTTTGCCTCATTCTGCCTATCTTGTATCTGGAGTTATTCAGAATAAGCTGTAAGGCATTCATAGCAACAAGCCTCATGAACAGCAAGTTAGCATTGCATACAATATTGACTGCCTTTACTTAACACAGAAAAGGATATACAACATCAAGTACTAAAATCATCTTGTCTGAAACCACTTGCCCACCTCCTATCAGTTTCTTTAAAACTAATCACCTCCTTAAGTAAAACTGCTCAGATATGTGCTTAATTGGTGTGAAGATAGCTATATTCACTTCCTGAATCTTATGAGCTACATCTATTTTTGCATTTGTGAAATGAGCCTGGGAAGGCCTCCTTATTAGCTTCGTGTCAAGTAGACTGTAATATTGGAGTTTCTGCTGCAGTAGTAGCAAGGGCACGCTATAGTTATATGGCAAATATAGGAGAGTTCTTTTGTAAATGACTTGTTCCCAATAATTCAAAGCATCTTAAAGAGAGACAGCCAGTATTCAGGAACCTAAATACAGTGTTTAAAGCAACATCGTCACCCAGAACTCAGAGTATGTTTGGAGCAAGGAAATGGGTATGCAGAAAGGCCTCTTTGGCACTTGAGAATCATGGACACTCCAGCAAAACATGTTTAACCTTGAGGGGATCACTACAAGGCATGCACATGGGTGGGGCCTTCCTCACAATAGATACTGATAGGTAGGGATGCTGAGCAAGCCTTAACCAAGTCAGGACAACTTCTTTTTTTAGGTTCTTAAGTGAAGCACGGAGCCACAATCAAAGTACCAGTCTCAACTCAAGAAGGGTGTTGTTTGCCTGGATGTCCCACAGCTCTTGCCAGATTAAAAATGGGGTAAGCTCACTTGATGGAACCTTTGCACATTTAAAAAAAGCTGAGATGCCACCCCGGCAATCTGGTCAACCAGTTCGTTGTCCTTTCTGCCAACAAGCCCAGGTATCCAAAAAACCCTAAAGGAGACTGAAGAACCCCCCAACCATTAAAGAATAACAGAAAACAGAGGCTGTGAGCCCACGGCAAATGAATCTAAGGACAACAATAAACTAAGGGATTCAGTATATAGCACTTACATTTTCCAAATTATTTAATGCGATTCAGTGTCAGAGAATTATAAGATGTTCTGTAATGAACACAGCTTAACTGCCAGGTACCTACGGACAAAGCCACTCCAACATGGTCACACGACTTGGATGCATTAGTAAACTTGCTGCACAATCCTTATGTAGTACTGTAGAACAATGTTACTAAGAAAACTCCTGACAGTATCAGGAGTCATCTCAGTCCATGGGAGCTGGGCAAGCAGGTAGTTTATCCCACGCAGCCTCCTGGCTGAGGGTGGAGGAGACCGTTGCTGAAGCAGTATTACTGTTGAAACAGTATTATTAAGCAATGGTTTGAGTTGCTGCAGAAGAAATTTAAGCCTAAATGCAAAGGTTGGAACAGAAGAAATCTAGGCAGCAAACAATGTCTTCCACCTGGCCACAAACACACAGTTCTAACTGGATGGTCAGGCAGGGACTGCAGCTTAGCAACATATTGTAGAGAGAGCTGTACAGAATGCAAACTCAGCAGCAGTTTCAATGCTTCTTCATTGAGACTATGTACAGGAAAGATGCAATATGCTCACAGCCTCTTGATGGTGAATACAGTCTGAACTGATGGTCTCGCAGAATTATACAATACTGAACCATAGTTCAGTTTCAAGTAAATCAATGCCCTGCAAAATTGCAATGTAGGTGTGCAGTTGGTGTGTTTATACACCTGAGCTGATTTTGTGTGGCAAGTAAGCCAGCTTCCTGCCCAAGATCAACTGAAAAAAATCTGTAACCACTGGAGAGCCATCAGGCCTGATTTCAGTTCTAGGTCAACATATAAACTGTGCTTTTGGCAAAGGTGCTGATAGTTTTTGTCCAGAGAACGTGTTGCCATTCAGGAGAGGTAGGGGTGTGTGTGTGTGTGTGTGTGTGTGTGTAGTCTAGGATTTACTGTAGCTGCTTTTTAATAAATCACATCCTCAAGCACTTGTAACTTATCTGGAAATTCCCTACCTATAAATTGTGAACTGTGAGGAGCAGTAAAGTTACAATGAGAGTGCAGCCTTAAAGTGACACCCTCTTCATGCTCAAAAGGTGTACTATAGGCAGAACTAACGTGAACATGAAATACAGTTCTTAAAAAAAAAAGGAGTGTATGCCCAGGTAAGTGTGCATAGGATTGCAACCTCAGGATTCCATATTTCCAAGAAGTCTCATAAGCCTTCAAGGTCAAAAAGAAAGACACTAGATGTTCCTGTCTCAGAAATACTTCACAAGCTTCAGAGGACCAATGTCTATAAAAAGCACTGGGTATTTGTCCACGTATTATCCAGTACAAGAGTGTCAAACAAGAGGCTTTTACAGGGCAAAGGCAAGAGGAAGAGTGGCTGGAGGCACCCATAGTGCCTTGCACAGCATCTAACAGCCATCTGAACATCCTGCTCCCCTTATAACCACCAAGACAAAAGCGTGGAAACTCAGCAGTACAACTTACATTGGTTATGAGCACTCTGTGGAAACCCTGATGGAAAATGGTACTTTAAAGCAGAAGAGCTTCCTGCTACTGTATAGCAAAACATACTGGTCATTCCCTTTATAAATATAGGAAATCACATATCTTCAAAACAAAACCTTAAACATCAGCACTTTGAAGGAACCTGTAAAATGTTTGCTATCTAACTGTCAAGTAAAGCTTAAATCCCTTATCTTGCTTGCCAAGTTTAACAAGCACAGAATGCAATTTGTTTATTTAAGCCCTAGTATACGTGGCAAGAAAATATCCTTTTGACTATAAAGCTTCCAGGATATGTCAAGTTATAGTTCCTCATAACCCAAGGTTTTCATGCTACAAATGTAGAAAAGAAAGCCAGTCAATAGAGACAAAGGTTAAAATTGCACTCTCAATTTAATATGTATCCCCCCACAACATAAATGCAATCTTAAAACATACCGAACAACTCTTCCCAATGCTCTATACACAATGGACTTTTGTGTACTTGACTTGGATTCAAATTCCCACTGTCATCTGAAGGCTATATTTAATATATATTTTATTTCCAGATACAAACACATAGGCACAAAGCACCAATTATGAATATCATGCGTAGACATGAAATGCTGCTTTTGCCTGCAAAATATGATCAAGCAGGCTGATAACCAAGGAAATATTAAACCTGTACTTGTGTATTTGCAGTTAAAATCAGTGTTTAAACACACTCCATTAATAAGTGACACTATGTACTTTTATTTTGTACTGTTAAAGCTATTTGTATTACTCAGATTAATAAAAACCATAATAGTAAAAACCATAATAGTAACAACAACTAAATGCTAAAAGGACGTTACATACATTGCCTCAATAATCCTTATTGCAGCCCCATGACAAGATCTGTATTATTACCCTCATATGAGAGAAGCATAATAGAAAGAATAGTGGCTTGCCCAAGCACCTACTGAATTTGTGGGTAAGGTGAGATTTCAGCAAGGAACATCCTGGCTCACAACTTGCAGTATTAGGCACCAATGTTACAGTAGCTCTTAATATAGCTTAACATATTAAGCAGCACGAATTGGGCACGCACTAATTGGGCAGGCAAGCAGGCAGATTGGTCCCTCTGCCACAGTCCCATCTGTAAAATGAGCAGTAATCATCAACATCACAAGGGTTTTTAGGGGATGAATGATAGCATTTCTGATTTGTCAAGGACTCTACTATTTTTTTTTAAATTGCTATTGAGGTTAATGTTATATTGCACATTTTGGGGAAAAGAATTAACAGACCAGAGAATTAAGCGCGTATCAGAAACTCTCAAGAGATGGCTGTTTGCTCTGGGTAAGCAGGTGCAGCTTTCATCAGGAGCGAACATAGGCTTCAAAGCCCAGGAGTGAAACACACTAAGGCAAACTCATAAAAGGTTGTTGTATTTGATGGCTCTGTTCCATCACCACACCAAACCATGGCTTTTGCTAACCATAGTTTAGAACTCAAACCATGGTTGAGCTTCTAAATATATAGGCAAACTAAGGTTTAGAGCTGATCATCTGCTTTCATTTTCTATCTGTTCATCACTTCAGCCTCTAGGTGTTATAGCCTCCAGCAATGGAGCAAGTCACATACAATCTACCAAAAAGAGAATTCAGACATCATGCCAAATCATATTATTACTAATCCATTCCAAACCATGGTTTCCTATGTTGGTTTGCTAACTGATTGCAGACCATGATTTGTCAGTTCAGACAATAGACCACAATTAAGCTTCCTTAACCATGGTTTGGTGTAATGACCGAATCAAGCCTAAAGGTCAAACAAACATCTAAGTAGCTACACTCAGAACTAGGAACGCTACTTAAGATCAATGGAACTTGCTTCCAAATACATTTAGGATTCACATACAAGAGTATATTGCTCAAAAGACTAGCATGAAGGTCACCCAGTCTACTAACCGCATATACCTTATGTGAAAAATCTCAGAATACTAAAAATAGATTGAGACAGTTAGAACCAACCTAATGTTTAAAATAATTATGTGGTCATTGTACTTACCATGTAATTACTATAGGCATGATCAAACATTTCCACTACTTGATTCCTGCAAGAGAGACAAAAACAGAATGATTTAGTTGGTAGGTTCAAACTTCCTCTGAATGAGAGATTTAAACAGAAATAAGTAATCTCCTGGTATTTTATTACAAGTATCTCCCACATAGGTACAACTCCATGATCAGTTGGGTATGTGAACAAGCTAAACAAAAAGCTATGGGTAATAAATATTTGTCATTTTTGGATGTGAAAAAGACCGCTATCTAAAGCACTGATGCAGAACCTCCGACCCAGCCCCCTCAGCCCCTGCAAGCCTGCCCTCTCCACAAACACTGCCCCTACTAGGAGTTGGGGAGGCAACTGGGAGAGGATTCATTGCTGTTATCTCCTATCACAGATGGGAGATAACCGTGATTCCCTGTGCTGTTGCTGCTTCGCTGCATGTGGGCTTCCCCTCCCTCAAGCTATATCCAAACAAGCAAAGGATGCTCAGTTCAGACCAACATACATACCACACTAATTCTATAAAATGTTTATAGCTGCACTCCTGTTTTTTTTAATCAAGACAGTAAAGCTACCCTATGAATGAAAGAAATTACACACACCTCATTCCAACATGAGAGATCTACACATCCAGATCCAATGCTAATCTCATTTGCATCCATAATATAATGCACATTTAGATGTGTATTGCTATCTATACCTTTAAGTCACTGGTGGGCATTTCCATCTATTCTTGCATGATACTCCCTAGCTTTTGCCAGTACTTCCACTTTTGCTTCATTTGCTTTCAGAGACATTTCAAGTGACTGCACATATATGCTGGCTCTGCTGTGTGTATGTGTGCGTGCGTGCACAGAGTGGGGGGGGGGAGAGACACCCAATCCTGATACGATCACGTACTGCAGAATATGCCTCTTTAACTACGTTCAACCCCATTATCTAAACTGCAACTATGCATTAACCATTTTCCCACAGATTGTTGTTGTTGATTTGTTCAGTCGCTTCCGACTCTTCGTGACTTCATGGACCCACGCCAGAGCTTCCTGTCGGCCGTCGCCACCCCCCAGCTCCCCCAAGGTCGAGTCCGTCACCTCCAGAATATCATCCATCCATCTTGCCCTTGGTCAGCCCCTCTTCCTTTTGCCTTCCACTTTCCCTAGCATCAGTATCCCACAGATACCTTAGCCAATAAATTTAAGACTTTAAAAAACCTTCTAAAACCTTCTACATTTACTTAGTGGCTAATTGGAGTATGAAGTTTCAGTATTACTATTAATAATTCACATGTTATCAGGAATTATTGGTCCATTTACAGCAAGGGTGGGCAGACTTCAGCCTTTTCAGATCTGCTTTAAATCCATCAACCAGAGCCACGAGCAAAATAGTAGTGTAGAGGAACAGACAGCAGGATTCCTCTGAGCATGCTAGCCCAAGAATTTGTTTTCAGTTTCAGAACTGAGCATCAAAGACATTTCATACAAAAATACACTTGGGCTTTTCTCACAAGCTTTGTTTCAGCAGCCTATGTTGTGTGTGGGGTTTTTTTTGGGGGGGGGGGTCTTTGTTGTTACTATTTTTCAACAACACAGAGTCAAAAACCCTTGATTTACTGCGAATTGCCCATAGATCTTCTGAAATTCTCCTTCTGCCCACTATTAATTTACAGACAATTCCTTTTATCATCATCCACTTAACTGACAAGAACTACAAACCACTGCGTGCACGTGCAAGTAAATAATATTTTAACCAATTTACACCCTGACCACAATGTTTGATTATTTAGAATTAAGTCCCAGTGACTTCAATGGGATTTAATTCCTAGTAAGTTCGCACAGGATTCTGTTTTTAGGCTGCAATCCTATCCACACTTACTTGGGAGCAAGTCTAACTGGACAATGAATGATTTGCTTCTGAGTAAACATGCACAGAACTTTGCTGCACAACATCATTAGACGTTTCCAATCTTTGCCAGCAGGATGAACACAAATGTGTTTTCATACTAAACACCAACTTCACTAGTTAGAGTATTACAGCTACCATAATGGCTAAGAGATTGAGCTATGGACCAGGAAATCCTTTATCCCCATAAGAAGAACTCCACTGAATCAGACCAAAGTTCCAATACATTGCCCAAAACAGCCAATCAGATCCTTGCAGGATGACTGCAAGTAAGGCATGAAGGCAATACCCCTCTCCTACTTTTGCTCCCAGTAACTGGTTCAGACCCAGCCTCTGCCACAGACTAAGTGCAGCTCTATATATGACAGCAGCAGGAAACACTAATGAGTGGACGTCACGAACAAGTGTACATGCATCTTTAAACACTAGTATGAACACATGTAGGAAGCCTGTCCTGCTCAGTTTTCCTAGATGTGCGTACACTACTCTGTAAAGATGCACACATGCTGATGTGTGACATCCACATGTTCTATGTTTGCTGTGGGAAACAGCTGCGTGTGGAGGTCCCCTAGGATGTCTTGTTGAAGGACTGAGATAGGTAGCCTTGAACTATAAGATAGGAACATATATACACACATTAGAATATTTCCTGCCTTTTCCACCAAAGTACAACAACGTGGCAAATAAACAAGGTTATCTCTTAAGAACATGACATCCAACAATCTAAATTAATGAAGGAACAGTATGGTCAGGAATAAGATGCAGTACCACAGCTCAGATGGTCCAAATGCCCTCCAAGGTAACAGGCATTACTTGCCACCTGAAGGTTGATGGCAAAGAGGCAGAATGCACTTCTCACAGGGAGAAAGTTCTAAAGCTTAAGTGTCACTTGATGGAAGAGTCCTGATCCTCTTCCATCAATAGCAATTGCTCAGTGTGAAATGCTCTTTTTAATTGCTAAAATATTTTTTTAGAAAATCTGAAGTTATAACAGCAAGATATTATGGGATACTAGGTAATTATCATAGCTTATGCAGTCCTGCAAGCAATTCTACTGGGAGTCTAGGACCTTAGTGGATCAACGATGTGGATTCAAAAGATCACATCTTTTATTTCCAGATCAAGGAAGTCAACTTGTTCAACTATGATTAGAATGAAGAGATTTTCCCACAACATATTCCAAACTGCCTAAACTTCTAATTCTTATGACTGCACTTTTTTCTTTAAGAAAGCTGGAGTTGTCAGCATCAATGAAGCCGGTTTTCTTGAAAGGTTTGAATGGAAAATTTTTCAATACAAATTAGGTTAATTTGCCTAGGGTCATTTGTAACAGAAAATGTTCTGATGCCATACAGCAGGAGTCACCTGTGGCCCTTTATCACTTGTGGCCCTGTGGAAGTTTTGGCCTACAACTCCCATCATCCCTCACTATTGACTATGCTGGCTGGGGCTGATGGGAGCCATAGGCCAAAACGTCTGGAGGGCCACAAGATGCTCACCCCTGCCCTAGAGAGACTTAATTTAGCATGCTTATTTCACTTGTATTTAGTGAACAAAGTTTTTTAAAAGTACCCCATGTTAATGTTTTGTCTCAACACACCAGAAGTATTTGACATGAAATGTTTGAAGAAAAAAGATTAAACCACACTTGTGAGAATCCTATACACGTTTAAACAGAAAGAAGTCCTACAACTTGCAGCATTCCCCAGCTATGGCTACCCTGGCAGTTGTAGGACTTTCTTTGTCTAAACACGCATAGGATTGCACCCTTAACATGCTTGCTTATATGATACAGAATTTTTTATTGGAATACTTGTAAAACTTTAAAGACAATAGCATGTACTTCCCTTTATTGCCTAAATTTAAGGAAAAAACCAAAGGTACTGAAAATTGATACACTAATTTTAGCAACCCAACAAAATGTGCACCATATGCTGACAATCACTCATCTATTTCAATGAAGTTCGACTCTCTCCCACTAATGTTGTTGGGGCATCTTCAGTTTTGCTATCACTATTACTTCCATTTCACTTTGACACATTTGTGTATTTCAAAGACATATGTATTCTCTCACATACTTGCTAAGTATAATCACTTGAAAAACATCAATTACAACTTTAGGACTGCCAAGCTTGCCTAATGTTGTATTTGCACTTGGCATACATTCATTTTTTCTAATAAACTTATGAAATTGAAAATTTTCTGTGGGGAAAATTAGGCACTGGAAAATTTTCTGTTTTCAAAAATTTTCCTTCCCACATCTCTTGTCAGGATTTTTACAAGCACCTTTACCTCCAGTATGCATTCGTCCAAAACCTAGTGAACACAGAAACATAATCTTTCCACTGTGCATGCAGATTAGAATAATCACTCCACATATGCACCACAATGAACAACCTAAGATATATCATACATGACCTTTTATCACTTAACTCATCTGAATATTTTAAGGTCTCATTAAGTGATCACGAATGTGCATCGGAATCTATAAATGTTACTCAAACAATATGTAATCATAAATGTAATTTAATTCTGCTTCCAATAGATGGTATTCTCAGGAATTATGTAAGGTGATCTGCAAGAAATGATCCCTGCTCTTGTGTATCTAACCACTAAAAGAACCACCAACCCAAAGCTTATGATTCTATTACTTTCGGGTGAACTGCTGTATGTCTTCTTCACATAAGTTAGACACGTAGCCAGACAAGAATGAATTTAGATGCCCATTAATCAGAAGGCACTATCGCCACTACAAATCTGACTTAATTATGAGTTTTGGAACTACTAGCATCATCAAAACAACAGCTTCTACATATATACCTCAATTTCTGGCCTATCCTATCTTGAAGTCTGAAGGCAAGCAACTATTTAAATTAATCATGCAAAATACCTATTCAGCAATGAGAAGGTGGCGAAAACATTCACTGCCTCACTTTGGCTTAGCCACAATGCAGTATCATGAGCTCAGAAATTGTGACAGATGCTTGCGGAACAGTGATATCCACCTATAAGAATGTGACAAGGCAGCAGAGATTGCATCAAGGAGCACATTATTTTCTTCAAGTTGTTGAAGTGGGGGTAGAAGGATAGTTAATGAACACATCCTAGAAGAATATGCACATCTATTTTCAGGATGTCATTCCAAGTTTCATAACATTATAGCTCAGGAGCCCCTCTGAATACATAGGCCGAAGTTTTGCCTTATTTTTTAAATATAATAGCAACCATGCCGCTAGCAGTGAGATGAACACCTTAGTGGAAGTGAGAAAAACCCTCAAAATATGATCAAAACTATCTTAATCTTGGCTGGGATACTGAAATGGACCAAGGGAAGGGCGCTGCAATCTATCCATAAAATGGAACGGAGTACTAAATGAACAAGAAAAGTTCGGTTCTGTGTGCACCTATGGAGTTTCATGCTGTCACTGGCACAATACTATCTGGAGAACCAAAGATGTGTACTCAAGAATAACTTACTACTGATTTTCTCTACTCATTATTAGCCTCACAAGAGTACAGTTTTTCTCTACTATGACCCTGGGGACAATTCAGGCATTCCATTTTCCTCCATAGGAGTATGTGGTTTTTTAGAAGATATCCATTGATATACATAAGTGAAAAAATTAAACTATATGAACTACAATATTAGTTTGTCAGCTCCTGCGCACTGATTTATACTAAACAAATTCAAGGATGAAAAATCTGATGTTTTCCAGAACTACACCTACGTAGGAATACAGGCACCAGCAGCAGCAGAACTAGTATCAAGCCGAAAGATGCCTCAACTCTTGCTGCTTAAGTAATCTGGCTACAGACTTATCAACGGAGCAGGAAGTCACCTCTTTTAACTAATTGCAGGAAGTCACCTCTTTTAACTAATTGCATAAATAGAATGACCATACAGGCACAGACCTGTTACATAAAATTAACATGTACACAGATATGCCCACTACTAATACAGACAGAGAGCAATCCTATAGTCCCTGAGCAAGCATCCCAGAGAACATACGATGGCTCAGAAAACCCTTCTGAGGTTGGAGACAGCACAGCAACCTTGGAAGGGGGAGCTGAAGATACAACCCCAGAACCCTCCCCCTCACAGCCAGCACAGAGAGAACTGCACCGGCTGCTTCACAGAGGTTGGAAAAGTGAACTTGGAGGAGGAAGAAAGGGGGCGTTCCAGTGGGTGGTGAGGGGACTGATATGAGTTATTCTGAGCCTCCTCCAGCCTCCTTCCCCTTGGAAGCACCATTGCTAGATGGGCTCAAAAGCTCATCTGGTGAAAATCAGAAAGGCAAATGACAGGGGGGCAAAGATCGCCTCCACTATTCCTCCTACACTGCTGGCTATGGCCCAGCAGTGCATGGGAAATTCAGAAACCTCTGAGTTTGGGGGCTTCTGAGCAGTGAGCACGTAATTGATAGGACTGCGCCCTAACAAGCCTTGTAGGGGTTGACAAGTTGTCCATTATGAATGGTCCAAACAATAAGCTGAAGCTGAACCCTGACAAGACCGAGGTACTTTTGGTGGGAGGCAAGAGTAGGTTGGGGGATGCTGATCTGGTTTTGAATGGGGTACGGCTACCCTTGAAAGACCAGGTCCACAGCCTGGGGGTCATTTTGGACTCCCAGCTGTCCATGGAGGCTCATTAGACTACTGTAATGCGCTCTACGTGGGGTTACCCTTGAAGATGTTTTGGAAGCCGCAACTGGTGCAGAACGCGGCAGCTCGCCTGATTAAAGGCAGCTGCCAGTATGATCACATCACTCCAGTGCTGAAGGAGTTGCACTGGCTACCAGTTGTTTTCCGGGCCAAATTCAAGGTGTTGGTTTTGACCTCTAAAACCCTATACGGTTCCGGCCCAGCCTTTCTCAAGGAGCGCCTCCAGCAACACCAGACAGGCTGCTCAACAAAATCAGCCTCGGATGGCCTCCTCTCTGTCCCATCAGCCAGGACAGGTAGGCTGGTGAGGACGAGGGAGAGGGCCTTCTCTGTGGTGGCCCCCGCTCTGTGGAACTCCCTCCCTAGGGAACTCTTCCATGCCTCCTCTTTAATGAGCTTCCGCCACGCACTGAAAACTTGGTTATTCAGAAAGGCATTTGGGGTGGGTTAGGGTATTTTTAAATAATGTTTAATGTGAAATTTTACTGTTTTAAATTGTACTGCTGTACATCGCCCAGTCTGGCCGGGTGACCGGCCAGATGGGCGATTAAGAAATTTAATAAGTAAATAAAATGTGCAGCTCTCACCCATGCTTACTTTTTGCTCAGCCTCAATCCTAGTATAGGCATATTTACATTTGTAGACATATGAGCAACTGCCACCTCTCCAGAACCCAAGTAAAGTAGCCAAAGTGTCACCACTTGTTTATAATCTAGACTGTTTTATATTTGGAGAATTCAATGCATAATAAGAAATTGTTCTCCCCCCCCCCAGACACACAACCATCTTTCTCATTTATTTCTCAAAGAATGACATTCCTTTGGGAAATGTGACAAAAGACACAAATGCTTCACTTGTCACCTTCTTTGACATAACTGCTACATTCCAGAGTTGCCAAGAATGACTCGTCTAGTCAACTGTGGCAAGTAAGAACTGCCACCAGGCAATGAGGCAGGAAGAGTTTAAAAAATATAGTTGACGGTGAGGGCTGGGTGAAAAGAAAAAGATAGGTAATTCTGTCTAGACAGACAAAAACTTAATAAGAAATATGTATAGGTAGCTGCTTTGAGTGCCACTTTTGGTCGAAAAGTGGGACACAAACCAAATAAACAGATACTGAGTTTTGAAGGGTTATTTGCAAAGATGCTACATTCTCTATCGACATGCAGTGCCATACTTAGTGACCTCTTTGCCCGGTCCACAAATCATTTATACCATTAAACCAGCTGCGACGAAACCCCTAGCTTGGGCACCCTTCTCCCGCTGCCCACTGACACCACGAAGGGCCGGTCGCTTTTCAATATGTCACGTTCAGGGAAGGCAACCCCACCTCCTTCTTTGGCCACGCCAAGGTGACCACTCCAGGCTCAGCCGAGGAACATGCCAGGTGGGCGATGGAGAGACAAGGCCACACCCACGCCTCTCTCCCTCCCTCCGTCGCTCTTACCCGAGGCGACGCTTCTCGTCCCTGCTCATAGCCTGCACGGCCGGGGCTGCCGCCAACACCGAAGAAGCGGAGAGGAGGCCCAAGGCGAGCAGTTTCCAGCCAGGCCAGCGGCCCGCCGAGGAGTCGCCGCTCCTTCCCTCACCACCAACCGCTGCTCCGCTCATGGCGGCAGCTGCCCCGCTAGGCCCGGCTCTGCCCCATCCCTTCAACAGCACCGCCGCCACGACAGGGGAAGGGACCAGCCCTTCACTCGCCCTCTTGCTCTCTCTTCCCCTCCTTTCTCTGGCGTAGCCAAGGAAACAGCGATCCTGCCGCTAGGCTGCTTCCGGGTTTTCTTCCGGTCACGTGACGCTAACGATGACCGGCGGCCAATGGGGACTCAGCATTTGCGTCATCTGATTGGACGTTCCACGCTCCCGGATACAGTGATACGTGGAACGATTTGCCAACCCCCACCCCTCGCACGCACGCCTGGACGTGGCTCTCACGCACAGAGATAAGAATCGGCCGACTCACCGATCTCCATGTCTGGATATGGAATTTCCGGGTCCGCGTTAGTTTTTTGAGCGTCTCTCAGGGCAGAAATGAGAGCGGCATACAGAAATCAGTAACAAAGAGTCTTGTGGCGCCTTAAAGACATGTATTATGGCATAAGCTTCCGTGTAGTGGATTCCATCAGATATATGAATAGTTATCCTGACCTGTATATCAGGATTTGGCGGGGCGGGGGGAGTAAACAGTGAGGTCAGCGGGAAATGAAATGCAGGAAGTACAGACCGTGACAACTATATCTCATGCTGCTTGAACCGGGATCCCGGTATATGAAGCTCAGGTTTACCATGCATCTGATGAAGTGGGCCCTAGTCCACAAAAGGTTCGGCTTGGCCCAGAATAAACTTGTTCGTCTCTGGGGTGGCAAAAGCATATTGGCTGTTCTTGCTGCAACAGACTAACACGGCTATCCCTCTGGAAACAGAAATGAATTGAGAAATCCAAGATTTCACGAAAATGTGAATGAGCACCAGTGTGTCTTAGGCAGCAGGAAAGAGAGAAGTTCCTGATCTGGTCTCGTTTGGCGTGATTTTTTTTTTTAAATTCAAAAAAATACCGCCTCTCCTCAAATACCAGGTCCAATGATTGTCCATGATCCCCACATTGCAGGCGGCGCGGATGCAATAGAGGGAGCATGGCTTACAGCAGCCTTGCAAGGTAAATCCCCCGTTGATGTTGCCGGGAGAGGCTAGTTTGGATTTCCAGCCTAAAACCCGTGTATATAAGAATTCTTGGGTTACAGTAATGGTCAATTTAGTATCATCACACACACATCAGACCCCTCCTAGCCTAAATTCTAGCATGCAGTTGCTCGTAGTAGCCTTGTGCTCTCCATTCCCTTTCATACAGACACACTAAACATTTTTTTTAAAAATAAACAAATGATCGCTCGAGTTAAAATGAGCATGATCTGTCTTTACCGCTGCCTTGGAGTGGGGTGAAGGTGCCACTCAATTGCGGTTATGGTGTTTCTTTCGTCTTTCTATGAGGATATCCTTTTTTCTTTTTCTGCGGAAGAAACCAATCCCCCACCGCAAAATATCCTGAAACGGAAGCTCAGACTACCTCCCTCAATTGCTCGCTCCATGCTCTCATATTTGTTGTTCAGTCGTTAAGTCGTGTCTGACTCTTCGTGACCCCATGGACCATAGCACGCCAGCCTTCCTGTCCTCCACTCTCTCCCGGAGTGTGCTCAAGTTCATATTCATTGCATCGGTGATGCTATCTAGCCATCTCATCCTCTGCCGTCCCCTTCTCCTTTTGCCTTCAGTCTTTCCCAGCATCAGGGTCTTTTCCAGAGAGTTTTCTCTTCGCATTAGGTGGCCAAAATATTTGAGCTTCAGCTTCAGTATCTGTCCTTCCAATGAGCACTCAGGGTTGATTTCCTTTAGGATGGACTGATTTGACCTCCTTGCAGTCCAGGGGACTCGTAAAAGTCTTCTCCAGCACCACAGTTCGAAAGCATCAATTCTTCGGCACTCAGCCTTCCTTATAGTCCAGCTCTCACAGCCATACGTTACTACTGGGAAAACCATAGCTTTGATTATACGAACCTTTGTCAACAAGGTGATGCCTCTGCTTCTTATTATGCTCTCTAGGTTTGCCATAGCTTTCCTCCCAAGGAGCAAGCGTCTTTTAATTTCATGGCTACAGTCACCATCTGTGGTGATCTTGGAGCCCAAGAAAATAAAATCTCTCACTGCTTCCATTTCTTCCCCTTCTATATGCCAGGAAGTGATGGGGCCAGATGCCATGAACTTCGTTTTTTTAACGCTGAGTTTCAAACCAGCTTTTGCACTCTCCTCTTTCACCCTCAACAAGAGGCTCTTTAGATCCTCTTTGCTTTCTTCCATTAGGGTGGTGTTGTCTGCGTATCTGAGGTTGTTGATAATTCTCCCAGCAATCTTAATTCCGACCTGTGATTCATCCAACCCGGCGTTTCTCATGATGTACTCTGCATATAAGTTAAATAAGCAGGGCGACAATATGCAGCCTTGTCGTACTCCTTTCCCAATTTTGAACCAATCGGTTGTTCCATGTCTGGTTCTTACTGTTGCTTCTTGACCCTCATACAGGTTTCTCAGGAGACAGGTAAGGTGGTCTGGTACTCCTATCTCTTTAAGAATTTGCCACAATTTGTTGTGATCCACACAATCAAAGGCTTTAGCGTAGTCAATGATGCAGAAATAGATGTTTTTCTGGAATTCTCTTGCTTTCTTCATGATCCAGCGAATGTTGGCGATTTGATCTCTAGTTCCTCTGCCTCTTCGAAACCCAGCTTGTACTTCCAATAGTTCTCGGTTCGCATACTGCTGAAGCCTAGCTTGTAGGATTTTGAGTATAACCTTGCTGGCATGTGAAATGAGCGCAATTGTACGGTAGTTTGAACACTCTTTGGCATTGCCCTTCTTTGGAACTGGAATGTAAACTGACCTTTTCCAGTCTTGTGGCCACTGTTGAGTGTTCCAAATTTGTTGCCATATTGAATGCAGCACTTTAACAGCATCATCTTTTAGGTTTTTAAATAGCTCAGCTGGAATACTGTCATCTCCGCTAGCTTTGTTGTTAGTAATGCTTCCTAAGGCCCACTTGACTTCCCTGTCTAGGAAGTCCGGCTCAAGTTCCGTGACCACACTATCATGGCTATCAGGGACATTAAGATCTCTCCTGTATAGTTCTTCTGTGTATTCTTTCCACCTCTTCTTAATCTCATCTGCTTCTGTTAGGGCCCTGCCTTCTTTGTCCTTTATCATGCCCGTCTTTGCACAAAACGTTCCCTTGAGATCTCCAATTTTCTTGAAGAGATCTCTAGTCTTTCCCACTCTGTTGTTTTCCTCGACTTCTTTGCATTGTTCATTTAAGAAGGCCTTCTTGTCTCTCCTTGCTATTCTCTAGAACTCTGCATTCTGTTGGGTATATCTTCCCCTTTCTCCCTTGCTTTTCGCTTCCCTTCTTTCCTCAGCGACTTGTAAAGCCTCCTCAGACAGCCACTTTGCTTTCTTGCATTTCTTTTTGGGGGGGATGGATTGAGTTGCTGCCTCCTGAACAGTGTTACGGACCTCCATCCATAGTTCCTCAGGCACTCTATCAGGTCTAATCCCTGAAATCTATTCCTCACCTCCACTGTATTTTCATAAGGGATATGATTTAGGTCATACCTGAATGGTTTAGTGGTTTTCCCTACGTTCTTCAATTTAAGCCGAAATTTTGCAACAAGAAGCTCATGATCTGAGCCACAGTCAGCTCCAGGTCTTGTTTTTGCTGACTGTATAGAGCTTCTCCATCTTTGGCTGCAAAGGACATAATCAATCTGATTTCGATATTGACCATCTGGTGATGTCCATGTGTAGAGTCGCCTCTTGTGCTATTGGAAAAGAGTGTTTGCTATGATCAGTGTGTTCTCTTGGCAAAACTCTATTAGCCTTTGTTCTCATATGGCAAACCATAAACCCCAAGATGCAACGCTTTAAAGGATTTCCGTCCTGTTACCTAAGACTGCTGGGAGTCGTAACTTCTGAAACACGAATGCACAAGTAATGTGGGAGCTACAATACTTGCAGGGGGAAATCGCTCCTCAAAACAGAACCAACAGCCAAATATTTTACTGCGTCTGTCAAGATGAGATCACAATTAAGAGCGCAGTCCTATGCATCTATGCATACTGTCAAATCCTAGATAGTAAAAGTCCTACAATTCCCAGCAGTCCCCAGCCAGGGAATGCTGGGAGTTGTAGGACCTTTTTATATCTAAACTTGCATAGGATTGTGCCCTTAATTAATTATTGACAGTAACAGTTATTGGGAGATAAATGGTATGGGCATGGTTTATGATGTAAAGCTGGTTGCTGATTTTATGTTATGCATGAGGACTGCGTAAATGGTGGATCCATGAAATCAAACATGGATCCTGATGATTTCATATGATTTTTAAAGGGGACACCCACAAAACCACCATCCAATCACAGAGCAGATCTGCCTCCACAAACTGAACCATAAAAATCATGGATTTGCTACTCGTGGGCACCTCCACAGAATAAAAACATGGCTCCAACCAAGGCATGGATCCTCATGATTTTAAAAGAAAAATGCCCCAAACATCACAGAGCACATCTGTCTCTACAGACTGAAACATAAAAATAATGGATCTGGTACTCATGGGCACAGCCCCACTGCAAAAAGGTGGATCCAAAGGATGGGTCCTCATGCTTTTTTTCAGGGAAAATCCCCCTGTAAAATAGATCAGTCTAATACTATTGCTCTTTAGAAGACAGATATGGGACGTTTTCACAGCTATTAGGTTAACGGACGACAATTATTCAGTTCTCCTCAGTTTTGGTTGTGACACTCTGATCTTGTGATCATTGATCTTAATGCTGGGATCCCCATGTACAGTTGCCGTTGTGAAACACGAACCCCACCCACCCAATGACTCTATCAGCACCCAGTTCTTGCCTCGTTGATGTGGACAAACCTTCTCCCTCCCAATATCTAAATGCCTAACTTCTCTTCCTTTAGTATTGGACTGGCAGCTGTTTCATTACTCAGAGCAGCCTTCCCCAACTTGGTGCCTTTCAGATGTTTTGGACTACAACTCCCAGCATTCCTGACCATTGGTAATGCTGGCTGGGGCTCTTGGGAGTTGCAGTCCAAAACATCTGGGGGGTACCAGGTTGGAGAAGGCTGAGACAAAATGAGGTGGCCACCTCAGGCAGCTGTTTTGGGTGTTTCGGGACCTGTTGTTGTTGTTATTGTTGTATTTCTACTGCCAGGGAGGGGAAGAGGCACTTGTAGGATTTGCTGCCTCAGGTGCCAAAATAACTTGTCTGGCATCGTGTACCTTGCCTTTTGTGGGGGCAGGTAGGAGCCTTTGCTGTTCTGATTCAGGCAGTAAAATATCTTGGCTGACCCTTTTGGAGGCAACCACCAGCCTAGCGCCAAGCCAGCCAAAATTATTTACTGTCTCATCCTGTGATTTTGAATTCAGGTTTGTGTTGTTGTTGTTGTTCAGTCGTTGAGTCCGACTCTTCGTGACCCCATGGACCATAGCACGCCAGGCCTTCCTGTCCTCTGCTCTCTCCCGGAGTGTGCTCAAATTCATATTCATTGCATCAGTGATGCTATCTAGCCATCTCATCCTCTGCCGTTCCCTTCTCCATCCTGAGGGGCTCATCTTCTGGCGTCATATCTTTTAGCTTTGTCATACGTTCCATGGGGTTTTCTTGGCAAGAATACTGGAGTGGGTTGCCATTTCCTTCTCCAGTGGACCACATTTTGTCAGAAGTCTCCACCATGACCTGTCCGTCTTGGGTGGCCCTGCACAGCATAGCTTATGGTTTCACTGAGTTACACAAGCCCCTTCGCCACAACGAGGCAGTGATCCATGAAGGGGTCAGGTTTGTGTACCGCCTTGCAAACACACTGCTTCAGTGGGAAAATGGGATATACCTTTAAGATGAAGACGTGTAACACCTCTGAGGTCACAGAGATGCTTACTCCATAATGCTCTGAGTTCCAAGCGATGTCATCACCTCAGTTGTGTCTTTTTGCATCTAACAGCCGTTAGTACAGTTGCGGAGCCTCGTGGGTGACAGATCTGCAGCCCCATGGAACACTTGTAATATGTGCCAGAGGTCTCGTCTCTTTCAGTGGTAATAGCCCAGAGTTACCAGTCATCTGTTCCCCTCTTCTTTCTTTGTTCTCCTCCTCGGAGCCTCGAGAGGGTGGTCCAGTCCAAATTGCCAACCGCTTTATGGAGGAGAACCTTAAGCTGATATCTATCCTCTGTGAAATGACCTGCAAGGATCAGGTGAGCTACCTTGGCAGAGTCATTTAGAAAACACATCTCACCAACAGCTGAAGGCCCCTGCAGGGCCAGTTGCACAAGGATACAAGAAGGAATCACAAAGCAGAGGAGTTTGCCAAGCACTTCATGTACACCATCACCTTGACCCTTGCAGCACCCCTGTGAAGCATTATTACCCTGTGTTAACCGTTAGCAATTTTCCAACTGAGGTGTTGGTGAAGTTGGAGAGATCAGTTCAACTGGGCTGATGGAACAGGCCTTCCCCACCCTCTCCCCCTCCTCCTCAGACAAACCCCTCCACCCCCTGAAAATGCTACCCAGAGGGTCAGGGGAGCCTACTCAGTGGGGTGAGATGTGGGGTGAGAGGGGGAACCCACCCAAAATTGGGGGGAGACACCTGCCATGAGCCCTTCATCTACGGAAGGCAGATCCTAGATCCACATTTATTCTGGCATAAGCTTTTGTGGACTAGAGTCCATTTCATCAGATGCCTCTAATAACAGTTCAGGCCTTTGATGAAAAATGGACTCTGCTCCACAAACGCTGATGGCGTAACAAATATGTTAGTCTTCAAGGTGCTGCAAGGTATCAAAATGGGGGAAGGATCCACAAAGGGAAAGTTTGCCAGAACTTTGGTCTTTCCTTTTTGGACCTGGAAGTCAGTTTACTATGAGCTCAGAGTTGAGAGAGAACTGTACAGTTCATTTAGATATATATTATATTTACATATACGATTTCCTTCTTACTCCCCTTATATATATTCATTGTGTTACTTAGGCTGCAATCCTATACCCACTTACCTGGGGAAAAGTCCCATTGAACTCAATGGGATTTACTACAGAGTAAAAATGTACATTACTTTATATTTCATTTAGATGTTCGCGCGCGTGCGCGTGTATATCGATATATAGGTATAGATATGGGACTTACTTCTGAGTAGACATGTGTAGAATTGCACTGTTGGTTATAGTTTAGCTACAAATTATATTTGCAGATATGACTTACTTTGTATTTCATTTCATTTATATATTCATATATATGTATGTATGTATGTATTTATATCTATGTATCTATATCTATATTTGAGTATTTATTTATACATACATACATACATATTTCTTGGCTACCTTTCAGGGCAGAAGCCTTCCCGAGGTGGCTTACAGAAATAAAATACATAAAAACAGCTAAAATATTAAAGGTGATAAAAACAATAAAAGCAACAATAAAAGCCAACAATAAAGCCAGCAACCATGTTAACAGCAGTACCAGCAACAATAGCAGTCCTATCATGAGAAGGCCAACATCAGGGCCTGCTCTGGTTGGACTGCCCCTCCTTTGGGAGATGAGAGGGGGGAACAGGGCCATCCCACCAGCCCTGCTGACAGTCTACCTAATTATTTTTTATCCCCTCCCCATTGCCTTTTCCTTGTGTGTCCTGTCTTTTCTAGATTGTAAGCCTGAGGGCAGGGACTGTCTTTGTTCAATGATTGTAAGCTGCTCTGGGAACCTTTTTTGGCTGAGGAGCGGGATAAAAATACAATAAATAAATAAAAGGAAAGGTTCCTCCTGTGCAAGCACCGAGTCATTGCTGACTCCTAGAGGGACGCCGCTTGCACTGGCGTTTTCATGGCAAACTGTAGCAGGGTGGTTTCCCATTGCCTTCCCCAGTCGTGACTACCTTTCCCCCAGCAGAAAAGGCCAAGGTAAAATAATAAGTTTTCAAGGCCTTCTTAAAAGTCTGCAATGACAGAGCATGGCGGACCTCCAATGTCAGCTTGTTCCAAGGCATGGGGCCACTGCAGAGAAGGCCTTCTCACATGTGATCACCTGCCTGACTGCTCTCATGGGTGGGCAAATGAGAAGGGCCTCTCTTTCTGATCTTAAAGTGTGGGCAGGGTGATATGGGTGAAAGCAGTCCTTCAAATAACTTGGTCCCAAACCATTTAAAAGCTTTAAAGGTCAAAACCAGCACTTTGAATTGGGCTCGGAAATGCACTGATAACCAGTGCAGCTGGTGCAGTATAGGCATTACGTGATCAAATTGTCTTGCCCCCACCAATACTTGGGTAGCCGCATTCTGCAAAAGCTGCAGTTTCTGAACTGTCTTCAAAGGCAGCCCCACATATAGCGCATTACATTAGTCCAGCCTGGATGTGACTAGTGCGTGGATAACTGAGGCAAGGCCCGTCCTCTCCAGATAGGGCTGTAGTTGGTGTACCAGCCTAATGTGGTAAAAAGCACTCCTGGACACTGCAGCCACCTGGGCTTCCCCAGTTAGCTCAGAGTCCAGGAGGACTCCCAAACTGTGCACTTGGTCTTTCAGGGAGGATGCAACCCCATCTAAGACCAGTTGTAAACCTCCATCTGAAGTAGTTGGTTTCCCAACCCACAGTACCTCCATCTTGTTTGTATTAAGTTTCAGTTTGTTCACCCTCATCCATCCCAAAACAGCATCCAGACACTGATTCAAGAGTTCCACAGCCTCCCTGGGATGTGCAGATGGAAACGAGAGGTAGAGTCGAGTAT
Organism: Heloderma suspectum; assembly: GCF_057233095.1. Lineage (NCBI taxonomy): Eukaryota > Metazoa > Chordata > Lepidosauria > Squamata > Helodermatidae > Heloderma > Heloderma suspectum. Next base: position 175,059,326 of record NC_139461.1, read on the forward strand.
CATCCGCATACTGATGACATTTCAGACCAAACCTGAATATATATATATATGTATAAGGAAGACAGAAAGACTAACAAAGTATTAAAAATATATTTTAAGCTTCTGACCTCATCAGTAGCTGTGTTGTTAACTGGGTATCAGGAGTGGCAGTTTGGAATGCCTGGAGAAGAACGTTCCTTAGGAGAAAAAACAGAGGTATGATTGGTATAATGCCTAAAAATTGTCCTCCAGATTAAGGCCATTTGTACTAAGAGTTGACTGTGTGGATCATAACAAATTGTGGCAAGTTCTTGATGGTATGGGGATACCAAGTCATCTTGTCTGCCTCCTGAGGAATCTGTATAACGACCAAGTAGCAACGGTAAGAACAGACCATGGAACAACGGACTGGTTTAAGATTGGGAAAGGAGTACGGCAGGGTTGTGTACTCTCACCCTACCTCTTCAACCTGTACGCAGAACACATCATGCGACGTGCTGGGCTTGATGAAGCCAAGGCTGGAGTTAAAATCGCTGGAAGAAACATTAACAATCTCAGATATGCAAATGATACCACTTTGATGGCTGAAAGCGAGGAGGAGCTGAGGAACCTCATGACGAAGGTGAAAGAAGAAAGTGCAAAAGCTGGGTTGCAGTTAAACCTCAAAAAAACCAAGATTATGGCAACCAGCTTGATTGATAACTGGCAAAAGAGGGAGAAAACGTGGAGGCAGTGACAGACTTTGTCTGTCTTTCTAGGCGCAAAGATTACTGCAGACGCTGACTGCAGCCAGGAAATCAGAAGACGTTTACTTCTTGGTCGGAGAGCAATGACAAATCTTGATAAAATAGTGAAGAGCAGAGACATCACACTGACAACAAAGGTCCGCATAGTTAAAGCAATGGTATTCCCTGTAGTAACCTATGGCTGCGAGAGCTGGACCATAAGGAAGGCTGAGCGAAGGAAGATAGATGCTTTTGAACTGTGGTGCTGGAGGAAAATTCTGAGAGTGCCTTGGACTGCAAGAAGATCAAACCAGTCCATCCTCCAGGAAATAAAGCCAGACTGCTCACTTGAGGGAAGGATATTAAAGGCAAAACTGAAGCACTTTGGCCACATAATGAGAAGACAGGATACCCTGGAGAAGATGCTGATGCTAAGGAAAGTGGAAGGCAAAAGGAAGAGGGGCCGACCAAGGGCAAGGTGGATGGATGATAGTCTGGAGGTGACAGACTCGACCTTGGGGGAGCTGGGGGTGGCGACGGCCGTCAGGAAGCTCTGGTGTGGGCTGGTCCATGAAGTCACGAAGAGTCAGAAGCGACTGACCGAATAAACAACAACAACAAACTAAGAGTCGAAAGACTAAGACTACGACTAAAAGACTAGCCATCTCTGAAAGGGTGTCTCTCTCTTTAAGCTGTCAGATGAAGAGAGATGAAATGAATATGTGCCTTTTGTCATCACTGATTGATCACTATGTACATAAAGTGGGAATCCTAAAAACAAAATTACAAGAACTTCAAAACCAGGAAATGTGCCTAAATGTGCCAGACTTTAGCTCGTTTTAAAAAAATATATTTAAAATCAAACAAATTACTTTTCTGATATCATTCAGAGAAAAATGTAAAAAAAAACTGAAAAGGAATATTTTACATTACAGTCTTCCTGTGCTCCCTAATCCTAAGAAATGTAAAAACGGAAGATTTAGAGGACTTCAACACAGTGAAGCACAGCACAGCAAAAAGTACTTCCACAACTTCACAAATTAAAAGACTCTTGTATTAGATCTAAGAGGTGATATAATTTCCACTCCAGAAATCAAACTGCTGTCTAAAGGCCTTAACTTCTGCCCTACACCTAGAGAGCATGACCTGGCACAAATTACTGCTGATGTTAAGGCATTTGAGAGAAGATGCAGGTTTAAAGAATATTTCCATAATGATAACAAAACTCATATTTTGAACCCATGCCATAATCTTTTCTCACAATTTCCACCCCCAAAACCCTGGACTCCAAACCCAAACAAAAATCCGGTATTAGAAACCTTCCTTAAATCAGTTAAAAAAAGAATTTATGAACACAAACCTGGACGTGTCTTTTACGATCTAACAAGAGAAGAACAAAAGGCCCTCAACCACCTTCAAATTAGAAAAGACATAGTCATAAAACCAGCTGATAAAGGAGGAATTGTTGTTGTGATGAAGACTGAGGATTATATTTCTGAAGGTCTGAGACAACTAAATGACAGCAATACATACAAACTCCTCAATCATGATATCACAGCTGACCTAAATAAAAAAAATTGGCAACATAATCCATAAATTCCTGCATGAAAACTTACTGGACAGAAATTGCTGATCTTTTAATTAACTCCACCCCTACAGCAGGAAGATTTTACATGCTACCAAAGATCCATAAAGACAACAACCCAGGATGATCCTCTGTTACATGCAACAATACTGTCAATGAAAGAATTACACTGTATATTGACTCCATAATTTAACCACTAGTCCATAAACTTCATATATTAAGGACACCACAGATTTCCTTATGAAGATCGAAAGATTAAACCAGGAATGCTGATTTTAAATTCTGTAAACTGCCCAGAGAGCTTCGGCTATTGGGCGGTATGGAAATGAAATGAAATGAATAAATAACATTTAACAACGATACCATCATTGCAACCTTCAATGTTACTTCTTTATATATTAACATACCCCACAAAGATGGCCTGTCTGCTTTAACACACTTCTTAAACAGCAGAACCTCTAATGAACCCAGCACTGGAGTCTTAACATGCCTGGTTAAGTTGGTACTCACTTGTAACAATTTCATGTTCAATGGCAATCACTATATACAGCTCCAAGGTGCAGCATGGGAGCACGTATGGCCCCATCATATGCCAATCTATTTATGGGACAACTTGAAGAAACTATCTGCAGAACTTCTATCTACAAGTCTAGCATATGGTGGCAGGTAACATTTTTGTCATCTGGGACAATGGAAAGGATAGCCTGGAGGTTTTTACTAAGTTTATCAACACTATCCACCCAAGAATAAAATTTACCAGTAACACCACAACTGAAAACCCAAAATTACCCTTCCTGGATAATCATTGAAAAATCATCAAATTGTCACAGACTTATATTGTAAACCTACAGATTCCCACCTGTACCTAAACTGTATCCGAACCATCTAAATAAGAACACTATATATAGTTTGGCTCTTAGGATAAAACGCACTTGTAATAACAAAGAAAACTTTTCACGAAGATGTAACAAACTTAAAAGAACGTCTCCAACAATGTGGATACCCCAGTCACATTATTGACGGTAACATTATTCGAGCATCAGTAATATCCAGGGATGCCCTTCTTTATGAAGCAAAGGCTATTGAAAGAAAATTGCATTCCATTTGTTGTGGAGTACCATCCTGCTTCCCCTAATTGCCACAAGATAATTAAAGATAGTTACCCTATTATATCTTACTGTGCTTGTTTATTGGAAGCCATTAATTCTCCACCATGCATCACATTCAGAAAACCACTGAATCTGTGTAAATTGTTAGTTAAAGCTGCACTTTAACAAGATATTTGCAACCCAGGATCATACCACTGTAAATCAACAAGTAGCATTACCTGTAGTTACCTCCAAGAAACCACTTGTTTCAGGAGCACAGTTACTAACAAAACGTTTTGCTTTAGACAATTGTTAACTTGCACTTCAAGTTAGGTAGGTAGGTAAATATGTTTGACGTTCCTTTATGCAGGCAAAGCCATCTACCTAGTAAGAGACTAAACATAACCCTTTCTTATTGTAGGTTTTCTGCATATAAGGTAAGACCATTGAATTAATGGTGAGAGCGCCGAATCCTAACCACTAGACTACCAGAGATTAGAAGATTGAGAATTGATAACAGAATGCTTCTAGACGGACAGCTCTAGGCACTACCAATCAAAAGACTTAGGGAACTAGAGGCTAGTCTCCTCCCTCTATGGCAGGTGTAATGCTGGTAAAAAAAGGGAAGAAGAAAGATATTTGGTGAAGATCCTGAGGAGTCATTAGAAGCTTCCTCAGACCTCCCCCTCAAGGCCACAAGGCTCAAGGGAACAGGGCCAAGAGCTCCTCTTGAGGCCTGCACCTACCCAAAGCTATGAAGCTGGGGTGGTGGGCTTCCTTCTGCTCACCAGCTGTGTGGACCTGTGTGGTTGAGCACAAGGAGAAGGGCTCATACTAAAGGGTCCCTGTTCAAAAGGGATGGGAGGTATCTTGCTGGTATCTTTGCTCTGCCCCTCTTGCCTTACTCACCACTGGAATGCAGCCCCTGAGAACTTCTATAAAATTGACTTTGCTCCTTGGGCTGAAAGAGGTTAGACACCCCTGGCTTAAACGATGGACCCTCAGGCTACTAGTTATTCTACACTGATTGTGCATGGTGTGATCTATTAGTGGAGCTGAAAGGTACAGGGAACTAACTGGGCAGAGCACCACACTGGAAGTATGATTTTTCCCCTCGGAATGTATAAAAACCAGCTGAGCCAGAAAACTGAAAGAAAAGAGTAAACACATTTTCTGCAATCAAGAATTAAAATTGGTTTCTCCTTTCTGATGTTTCATGGTTTGTGCATCAGGAAATTTGTATAGGGAAGGCAGAACTAATGACAATTGTAGACATTTGCTAATTAGTATCCTGACTGGACAAGCTGGAAAAGTTTTTCTCACAATAGATTAAAACCATCTGAGAATCCATTCTTCCACTCCTTGCAAGCAGGTAAATGAGTTAAACATTCCTAGTTCCATAAAAATAGCATGCAAAATTAAATTAGTAATGATTTGTCTCTTAATGCAATTGCAACCTTGAGAAATTTAGTTTTTGAAGAACAAAAATTTCCTGGAGTATGCCGTTCTGCAATATTGCCACTTGCTTCATTCTTCCTGATTGTTACATAGAATTTCTGCCCCTACAAACAACAGACTGCTGTGCTGCTTCTAGTTCTTATTTCACTTAATAGCTTTTGACCATAAAGGGATAGATGTGATTTCCATCGCAAAACTTTTATATTAATTTCTTTCAGTATTTACTGAGTCGTTATACTTCCAAGAATCTTTCCCCTGAATTCAACTTTTGTAGGGCAGCTAAAAAATGTGCTTGCTGCACAGTGATTGGGCAGCCAGCTATGGGTTGGTGGGATTCATACTGAATCACTGAGAATGTATCCATGCCAGGATAGGAAGAGTCCAAAGGGTTTCTCTGCCACCCCATTTAACATCTTGGGAACAATTGTGGAGAACCTGAACCCAGGGGGCTGTTCTCATGGTGGATTTGCTGTGAATTGGGAGCATTTTGAGGTCATTTGCAACAGATGACATTGTGGCTAATCTGCAGCCACCCTGGAGATTTCTGGTGGAAAAGCTGGATTTTCTGGTGCTGTATGCCCTTATCCTCCACATTTACTTTGGCATGATAGGCCTGCCCGGGGGTGGGTCTTTCACCTGTCCATGAACTCACTGAGCATTTCCAGCCTTCAGAATCACTCAGCACTCCCATTTCACCAGTAATTAGCCTCCGTGATGATACACTTCTCTGATGTTTGCATTACTTCGCTTCTCCATTGTGTTAAATCGTGTCTCTGATATTGTGCAAAGTCGCTTCTTTGATGTTATGTAAAGTCACTTCTCCAATCTGGCAAAGTATCGGGAGCCTGTCATTGCAACTAGGGAGAAAGTGCCCAGAGAAGGAGAAGGGTGTGTCAGAAATAACTCTGTGACAGTTTGCTGGAATGGAGCAAAATGGGGAGGGGTGCTCTCAGGGGGAGCCTTCAGATACTGCACTCAAGAATCAGGGATTTTGGCTTCTTCAGGCAAAAGTGTGCACATTGGAAAAAACAGGGTGGGAGCAATAACTCCACAACAGTTTGCTAGAATGGAGCAAAGTTGGGGTGGGGGAGTGCTCTCATGGGGAGCCTTCAGATGCTGTACTTGAGAATCGGGGATTTTGGCTTCTTCATGCAAGGAGGAGGGAACCTGGACAGGGGCAGGAAACAAGTCTCTCTCATTGGTTGAACAGGCCCTGCCAGATTGATGACGTTCCGTTCTATTCCCACCACCAAACCCGGAAATATGTTCCTTTGAAGCACTATGTGACCCGTGAAAACTGGATTTTAAAGGTAACGGTACACTCAGCTTTTCTTGCTTTGTGTGTCCCTGACAGGCCAAAGCCGATTCCATGAAAATGTGGATAATACTCCAACATGCTTCTCATTCCATTTTCGTGAAGATCCCCCTCCACCACCACCAATGACAAGGATACCGATGCCATGCCGTAGTGGGTTAGTTCCAGATGTAAGCGTGAGCAGCTGCACTGGTGGATACGGACTTCTCAGCCCACTTCTGACTGCAACCCCTCCAGTCCAATGAAAATGCTATACAGTCAGGAGATCCTGCTGAATGGGGTGAGCTGTGGTGTGGGCGGGGGAGAGGGATCCCAAAAATCGGGTGGAGGGACCTTCCGTGAGTGGGTCCGTGCCTCTTGCAGAAGGCAGACCCCGAATCCAACTCAGTGTAGCTACCTCTCCCCACCACACTCCTTATCTGAGGCTGTGGAAGAGATGATCAAGGTGTGCTGACATGGGAGGAGAGATCAGCAGCAGGACAGCCAAATATTTTGCTGTGTCTGACGAGATCACAATCAAGGGTGTAACCCCATGTGTGTTTAGACAGCAAAAAGTCATACAACTCCAGCATTCCCCAGCCAGGGAATGCTGGGAGTTGTAGGACCTTTTTCTATCTAAACTTGCATAGGACTGCTCCCTTAATTAATGACTGACAGTAACGGTTATTGGGATATAAATGGTATGAACACGGTTTATAATGAAGAGTTGGTTGCTGATTTTGTTATTCCATGAAGACTTGGTAAAAGTCAGATCCACGAAATCCAAAATCCTGATGATTTCATATGATTTTTAAAGGGGACACCCCTCAAACCACCATCACATCACAGAGCACATCTGCCTCCATGAACTGAACCATGAAAATCATGGATCTGGTACTCATGGGTGCCACCATAGCACAAAAACGTGGATCCAAGGCACAGATCCTCATGATTTTTACAGCAAGAATCCTCCAAACCACAATCAAATCATAGAGCACCTCTGCCTCCGTGGAATGAACCACAAAAATTATGGACCTGGTACTTGTGGGTGCCTCCCCAGTGTAAAAACATGGATCCGAGGCACAGATCCTCATGGATCCCCCTGATTTTTACAAGAAAAATACCCCAAACCACCATCATATCTTGAAGCATATCTGCCTCACGGACTGAACCACAAAAATCATGGATCTGGTATTTGTGGGTGCTACCACAAGACAAAAGTGTTGATCCGAGGCATGGATCCTCATAATTTTTACAGGCAAAATCCCCTAAACCACAAAAGAATCGCAAAGCACATCTGCCTCCATAACTGAACCAGTAAAATGATGTTTCCTGCACTTGTGGGTGCCTCCACAGTGCAAAAACGTGGATCTGAGGCAGAGATCCTCACGATTTTAACAGTTGATACCACACTACTCACTATTAAATCACAAATTGAATCTGTGCCAGGGTTTGTAGAAAAAAAACCCCTGTGCATCTAGCACAAAACATGGATTAGATACAGATCCTCCGTGTTTGTACAAAGGACCCCCCCCAAAACCATGATCAAATCACAGAGACAATGGGCTTCTCTACACGAGGCTTTTATCCTGCGATTGAGATTGGTTACTCATGGAAGTTTGCCAGTCCTTTACATGACGTCATCAACCTCCAGCACATCTTCTGTGCTTTCTGACCATCTCCGTAGCTTTATTTGAAAGGGAGATGAGGTAATTAAAAAATGTGTGTCTGTGTAAAGAGGGAGCTGCACTATAACAGCAGTGCCATCTAGTGGCTGTATAATGAAACATATAGAACTTGCAGATAAAGGCAATCCCGGGGTGGGGGGGGAGAGGAAGTGCATATGAAGGAGCCGACCTTAATCTCGCAAAAAATCCAGAAGCAGAAGTTGTGGGATAAAAAACCTGGTGTGGAGAAGCCCAATATCTGACTAAAGGGGGCCCTGGATAAAGGATCCATGAGGATCTGTGCCTTGGATCCATGTTTTTACACCATGGAGGCACTCACGAGTGGCAGATCCATGATTTTCATGGTTCAGTCCATGGAGGGAGATGTGCACTGTGCTTGGATGATGGATCGGGGGGTGTTCCCTTTAAAAATCATATGAAGTCATGAGGATCCGTGCCTCGGATCCTTGTTTTTGTGCCGTGCTGGGGCCAACGAGCTGGATCCGTGATTTTTATGATTCCATCTATAAGGGTCCTTCTCCAAGGAGCTCCTGCCAAAAGAGGTAAGGCAGGTGGCTACCAGGAAAAAGGCATTTTCTGCTGTGGCACCCTGGGTGTGGAAGGAGAGGTTCAACTGGCGCCTATGTTGTACTCTTTCCTGCACCAGGTGAAGACCTTTTTATTTTCCCAGGAATTTTTAGCATCCAGTTTTTAGCTCTGCTCTCTTAAATCTGCTACATGCGTTTTAAATATCTGCACTGCTATTAGGCTTTACTCTGGTTATATTTTTATTCTGTAGTTTTAATCTATTATATTTTATATTGTATTTTCTGTTGTATTTTTGTGGTTTTAATTCCATGAACTGCTTCGGCTATTGGGTGGAGAAAAATGAAATAAATAAATGATCAAAATCTACTCCACAGGAAGCACCCTGACCATTCCCAGAAACGTTTAATGCAAAGAATGTAATGTATGAACCAGTCTGCCCAGCCACTGATATGGCCATAGTACTCTGGAAGCCATTAGTCGAATCAGAGCACAGAAAAAAAAGTACTGTTGAGTCAGATCATACATTATTTCCTCCAAATGACTGTGGGCACGCATACATTCATAGACAGGTCTGGACAGACCACACAGCATCCATTTTGAATGTGACTCAGCCCTAACATTGTTTAATTTTCATCCAGAAATATTAGGATTTTTGCAACATGACTAGTCTAGAAGTCATGTGATAGCATGGACAAAATCTGCGATATCAAGCATCCCTCATATATACCAAATCACATTTCAAAGAAACACACAATGAGAGTTTATTATATTTTTATTTCAGCACAAGCAATCGAGAAAGGTTAAGCACATTACATTGTGTTTCATAATTTCTCTGCTCAAGCTGGTTAATCGGATGAAATCTGTACACATCAAAGAATCCTAAATGATACCTGGAACATCCTGCCCTTGGGAAAGTGATTATTTATACAAGCAGCTAAGTGTACATTGGTTATGTTTGTTTGACATTAAGAAAATGGGGGAAGAAACTTAAAATAGTCCGGTTGCTTACATGTAACTGTAGTTCTTCAAGTGGTCATCTGTACATTCACACATATGGGCTCTATGCCTACGCGGAGACTCGTTCGGGAAACTTCCAAGCTGCAGAGATTTTTGGTGGGAACCCCTCCCCTACCGCCTGTGGCATATATAGTGTGGGTTCCCGCCTTCCCCTCAGTTCCTTGAGACCGCAAGAGTCCCGGACTGAGGAGAAGAATACCTTGGTACCAATGGACTGTTGACAGGGAGGGACGGTGGGCAATTGAGTTATTTCCTTTGTAGACTGTGGGTCACTGACAATTAGCATCTGAATGACCCATTGAATTAAGTGGATTAAAAAGCCTTGGAATTGAAGTCTCTTGTCTGTGTTTTGATTTGACTTTTGAAGTTTTACAGCAGGGGCAAAGGGAAATGTGACAGCTTGCCCACCATTTGAGGAACAGGCGAGCTTGCTGTCCTAACTTAAGGGGGGGGGGATCTGCCTCTATCTCATGAGGACTCTAAGCACAGCTGCTCCTGCTGGGCCAATCGGGCAGATCGCCTAAGCTCTGCCCTTGCCATTTCTCTCGTCTCTGCGTCTGCGTGTAGCGTCTAGGAATTCAGGTTCTACCAGCCCCCCTTCTCCCTGTTCGCTATCTCTCACAGGGATGGGTGAAGAGGGGCCCTCTCCACCCAGCTGTGCCTTTGAAGCTTGAGGAGTAGGCCTATCCATCTCTGTCCAGGCCTGGGAAATTTCCTCCCCTACGTTTTGCGGTTCCTCTTCAGACTCTGAGCTACTCTGCCAATCGCTGTGCTCAGGGGCAGCCCTGACAGCCACATGCCACGCACCTTCTGAACGGAGGCTTTGGGGCCATACGCTGGAGAAAAAATGCGTTGCCATTGAGGTGGACGACGCTCTCCAAAATTGTCGACAATTGATGCACTCTCTCTCTCTCTCTCTCTCTCTGTGGTCTCCCCCCCTTCTCATTATAAGATAAAGAAGAATAAGGTAAAGGAAGAAAAGAGGTTTTAGATTAGAAATGCAGCGTGACAGAATGTCGAAAAGTTCCCCATGAAGTAACGCTAAGACGATCGAAAAGGAACTGAGGGGAAGGTGGGGACCCATGCTATATATGCCACAGGCGGTGGGGGAGGGGTTCCTGCCAAAAAACTCTGCAGCTTGGCAGTTTCCCGAACGAGTCTCTGCACAGGCGCAGAGCCCATATGTGTGATACACAGAGACCACCAAGAAGAACTGATGTTTGTTAGTCAAACACTAAACAAACTTCCAACAAGAAAAAAACAGAAGAATAAAGAAGTTTCCTTTTTAAGGCTACAGTCCTAAACAGATTTCCTCAAAGCCCGACCAAAAGCCATGGGACCTCTTTCTAAGTAAACATGGTTAGAACTTAGTTGTGTGAAAACTCTTTGGAATTCTACTTTGAGGAAACAGTGAAATCAGAACAATACATCTTAAAAACATGGTGCTGCGTTGCTGATGAAAACTGATGTATGAATTTTACCTCCTTCCTGTAATGTCTAGTACAGCTTACCTCTGGGGCTGGCAGCATGGCATCCCAGTGGCACCCATCAAGGCTCCCTTGCCCCTCCCCCATTTTTTTAAAAAAATGATTAAAAAAACCTTTAAAATTAAAAACATTTTTTTTACCATGGGTGGCAGGAAAGCAGCAGAGCGTTGGCCTCCAGCTGTCACTCACTCTTCTCCCTTCCTTTGCCCAGGAAACCCCTGGGTCCCATGTGGACACCTTCTGCAACCTGGTGCTCTACAAATATTTTGGACTACAATTCCCATCATCCCTGACCACTGGCCAACCTGATGGGCTTATGGTAGTCGTAGTCCAAAATATCTGGAGGTTGCTAGGTTCAGGAAGGCTGGGCTGGAGCAGCTGCTGCTTTCCAGCCAGCCAAAACTGATAGAAGAATAAACGGCAGCGGTTGCCCTATGAAGCTGGGAGATTGAGGAGAGAAGCAGGGAATGGCAAGAGATAGCAGAAGAGGAAAGCTAGTGGGGAACAGCTGACAACAGAACTTGGGAAGATTTGGGTTGGGGAAGGGATGTGTGTGCGTTTGTGTGATGGGAGGATGGATGGGGTGCATATTTGTGTCTGTAAATGTATGCGTATGCGTGTGTAAGAAAGAAAGAGTGTAGGGGTGATCCAGAGGGGATGGGGTGTGGGTGTTTTCTTGGAGGGGGGATCCAATGGCAGGGGGTGGAAAGCTGTTGTGTGTAGGCAGTGTGGTTTTTTGTGTGGTTGAGGGGAAATTATGATTTGGGAGTTATCTTATTTTGGGGAGATAAAATTGGGGGATTAATTTTAGAAGAATTTATTTAGAGGTGATCTGAGAACATTGGCTTGCCTTTCTGTGAAATGAGTGTTGTGTGGGGAGAAAATGAGTGGTGGAAGAAAACATACAAGGAGTATGTTTGTGTTTGTCTTTTAGCCTCATCGGTTTACCTTTGTATGAAATGGGTGTTTTGTAGTAGTATCAGGAAATCAGGTAAGGTCTATTAGATGTTACAGAAAGGAGGAAAACAGACTACCATTTTCAGCAGCAGCCCTCTGTTTCTTATAACAAGTCATTCCACCCAGATGCTCCACTTCGGATTTACAATATGTGCTCACTGCAGTATTGTCATATAATGCAGTATATGTGCTCACTGCATTATATGCTGTGGCAGCATATAATGTTATGCTGCCACAGGAAAAGCAACTGTTTTCCCCATTAATCATAAATGTATTACTTGTTATCCAGATTTACTAAATTTGTACCTTGATTTTAAACAGCTGAACCAGCGTATCTGCCCATATATCCAAATCAAACATTCATGGGAGTGTATCTAATGGTATCCATCTGCCAGCAGAACGGATACCACTGGCAGAACAGATTTTTTCCCCTCTCCTGCAGCCTTCCCCCCACCCCCAAAAAAAACTGTTCTGGAGGGTTGGAAGACACTCCAGAGCAGATTCAGGGCATGGTGGTGCAGGGAGTGCAGGGGGGAAGGAGAGGAAGGGGAAGTCCTAATGTTTGAGCAAGGGCTGGATGTAGCCCTTAGAGCAGGGGTGGGCAACTTGTGGCCCTCCACATGTTTCAGCCTAGAAGTCTCTTGAGTCCTAACCAGCATAGCCAATGGTGGGAGAAGATGGAACTTGTAGGCCAAAATACTGGATTGCCCAACCCTGCCTTTGAGTGCTGCTGCTGTGAAATCATAAGCCAGGGGAGGGAGAGGGCTGTGAATGCCATGGCCCATTCTGAGATCTTGCAGCATTCTTCCCCGAATTTCAGCTTGCATGTTTTAAACAAAAATGGCAAATCTTTAACCCTTTTACCTACAGAGATACAAGAGAAAATATGCAGACAGTATTCTACCCAACTGCTCATTAAGAAGTAAACCCTGATGCTGGCTGCCACCTTTCTGGTCAGCAAGTTGCCTGCACTGCTCCTTGTCTCTCGACAGGACTGGAAGAATCAGAATAAATGATGTTCAGGAAGGAATATGCAAATACCCTTGGTTTGCATAATGTATACAGGTTGCATAATTCTACTCTTCTTGGTGGAGAACTTGGGCTGCCTTGATACTGAATTTTGAACTATTGGCTGTTGCTTCTTCCTCTTTAACACATAGCTCTGGCTAAGGCAGCTTGGAATAGCTCTGGCTAAGGCACCGTGGAATAGGCATAGGTACAAGTTTCTGTAAACATTTGTCATTCCATATGAAAAAAACAGGTATAAAGTGCTCTGCAAAAGGTGCAGAAAAATGGGACAGAGAAACCTGCTCCAACTATCCTGGCAGTTTTAAATATAGCATTGACAACAACAAAAAAGAGGAAGGGAATCAGACCACTCCATTGTCAAAATATCTGCCAAAGAAACAATATTCAGCTATCAATGGTCAAAACTATATGCACAATTATGCTGGGCAAGATTCCAATAAACAAGTCACTGAAGATTTCCCATCATTTTCTTCTTGGCGTGCTTCATGCAAATTTTTATTCTCCCTTAATTATATTTGATTTTAGCTCTTCCTTCTAAATTCTAGAGACTCGTTGCCACTATCCTCATCCATGTGAGTGGGTTGTTCATTGCAAATGGCCAACTCTTCCAAGGAATTTCAAAGATTTCAAAAGATATTCTGTCATCTCATAATTGACAGGTTGCACAAGTCTTCACAACTTTGGTGACAGTATCAATGCCAACTTTCAACTAGTTGGAGTGAATGAGCGACCAGAAGCAGTAACCAACAGAAGAAAGAGATGATTCAGATTCATATAATCAAAGAGCTGCTGATTCAAAATATATGAATGCTCTCAAACTGGATTTGTGAGTCTGAATAGATCTCTCCATTCTAATTTTAAGGGGACTCCAACCATAACGACTACAGGACTAAAGCTTTCAATTTCCAAGATAACCTCTTTATTCCTCAGAGTGTGACTCAGGAGAGTTGCCCTCAGCATTTTCCCCATCTGTTTGTTCCACCTTCTGTGGTATTTGCAGCATCTGCACTTGGCAAGGACACATCTGCTTGATTAGAATCATCCACTTGAGTGAAGATGAAGGTTGTAGAGTCTATGTTCACCGATGCCTCCAGGTGGCTACCCTCACTCTCTTTTACTTCTGGAGAAACTGGCAGATCAGTTGGTTCTATTGCCAAATTTGCAATATTCAAAATGGGCTCTTGTGTTTCCACAGAACAACCCAAGAAGGACGGTGCATCCACTTCCATCAGGACGGACTGAAGAAGGGAGAGTTCTGCTTCCTGCAAATCACCTTTAACAGACTGGCCTTCTTGAGAATTGTCATCCATTAAGACAGAATGAAGGGAAGAAACCCTTTCCTCCCCATGGTCACATTTTTCACTTTCAGCATGTTGTTCTACTTCTGACTTCTGATCTGGGAGGACAAAACTAAGAAGCGAGAGACCAACTTCGCTCTGGCCAGATTGTCCACTTTCAGCAGGTGGCTTTGTTTCGAACTGGTCGCCAGTACTGCCACTCTTCACATCAGTATGGCACATGCTCGCCTGTGTCTCCAACTCTGCCCTAGAGGTCTGACCAAGATCCAGTTCTTCAGACACCTCAGAAGGATCCTTGTGAGTTATGTATCTTCCTTCCCTGGAGATGCTCGTTATGCTTATATCGTCTGCATTTACACCGGGTGAAAAGGGCACTTCGGGAGGCTCCTGCATCTCACATGCTTGACATTCCTCTGCATTCATTTTGTCCTCTTTATCCCTTTTTTCTGCACATTCCTGTAGCTCTGAAACCCCACATTCATGCAAAACTTTTTCTTGGTTCTCAGGTGGAACATCTACTGGCAATTCAACTGTCAGTGTCAGCAAGTTTCTTATTTCATTCACGTCATCAAGAACTGGACACTTTTCCTCTTCTACTGGTACTTTATTTTCTGTTCTTGCGCTTCCTTCAAAACTTATTTCTTCTGCATGTGGAAGCTGAGGAGCTCTCTTTTCCTCTACAGAACCAAGTAGCACAGAGGGTGATTCCTGATTGCCATCGAGATCTGAAATGATCCCCTCTTCCTTTGCTTTAGCTGGAATATCAGATACAGCAGCAGAAATTCCTTCTTTATTGTCCAGAGTCTTGCTGGCCTCGTGGCCTTCCTCCTGAGTTACTTTTTCTGGTGTGAACACTTCATTACTTTGAATGTCAGCATCCAATGCCTGCGTCACATTGGTGGATATTTTCCTAGCTGGGCTGGCTTGTGCTGATCCTGAAGGGGTTTTCAGATCACTCAGACTGGACACACTTTCAGAAGGTAGGGTCATCTCCTCGTAGAGGTTGTGTTTCTTCAGATGGGCAGCCTCTTTTATCACTAAGAAGGAGATGGACACACACATACACAAAAGATTCAGCTACAGGAGTGGAACAAAGGGTGGTGCAGAGAGGGGACATAATTCTGCAAATCTAGGTAGAGGGAATTGTCTCTTTCCAAATGGATTCCCACAGGGGTGTTGAATCTCCTTCAGCCAGAGAGTGAATTCAGTTTTGGAGAAACTGTCAGTGGCCTCATTTCACTTGTGGACACAGTTGCATGCAAAAGAGTCTATGTTCACCGATGCCTCCAGGTGGCTACCCTCACTCTCTTTTACTTCTGGAGAAACTGGCAGATCAGTTGGGGCCAAAATACCAGCATATTGTAGCTTAAAACTCTTAGTGCCATAACTAAACCTTTTAGAATGGGGGTGGGTGGGTGGAAGCAACAGCTGGGAAACCACCAAATGATCGGGGGAAAGTGAATAGGGCCTGGGAAGGAGGCCTGGCCATGTGGGTAATCCTGGAGGGTCATATTTGTGACTGGATTACTGCTTTTATTGGGCTTCTGCACCCGAATTCCACTTGTGACTCACATTCTGAACTTGGTGTAAGCTTGGCTGAGTTCTTGAGGAAAAGGGTGCTGGGCAAGAGCTTGACTGGGGGTGGGAGGGAAGAAGGCTCTCACTGGATATTGAGAAGAAGTGGGTTAGGGATGTGGGCTTGAGGGCTGGGTAGGGTAGAGATTGCCTGGCTGATAAGAACATGGCTTTGGCAGACTAAACTGTCTCTGTCCAGTGGAGGCTAGAGGCACCAATGTCAGAGGGGCAGTGAATCCGCTCCGGGTTTTAGTCAGAAGTCTAAAAGAGCTACCCAAGGTGCTTCCACTTAAGGAGCTATCCAAGGTTCTGACCGAAACCCAGAGCAGATTCACAGCCCCACTGACATTGGAGCCCCGAACCTCCACTGTCTCCAGCTCTACCACCTGAAGAGTTCACAGAACTTTGAGGTGGTTTTCCTTGAACCAGTAGAGCCAAGGCACAATGAAGGTTATATTCATATTTATGAATATTTATGAAGTTTATATTCATATTTATGACCCTTCAGCTAAACCAGGCATCTAAAGGCTCCCAAATATTTCATGAAATCCAAAACTTTCTGGGCTAAATGAAATGGATCAGAACAAAATTGCTATCTCAAGAGAAATCAATGATTATGTTTGTCACAAGAAGCCAAGTTACCTTTTAGGGTTTCATCAAGCAAAGTTTGAAGTAAAATCTCTTCATACACGGTTTCAACTTGTATCACATTGGTTTGCTCAGCAAAGATGTACTGCTCGTATTCCTGAAGCACCTTTTGAAGACACAATTGAAGAGAATAATTGTTGTTTCTGGTTTTATTGTCAGCTTTTATTGTTGTTCTTATTGCTATTTTATTGTGTTTCTGTTTTTATCGCTTTTAATATTTTAACTGTTTTTATGTATTTTACTGCTATGAGCCACATTGGCAGGGCTTCTGCCCTGAAAGGTGGCCAAGAAACGTTTTAAATAAATAAAATAAATAAGAATAAAAGGGCATTATTCAACCAAGGGTAATCGGAGCTCTTAAGAATGGAGTCTCAATCCACTCTACACCAAGAAAAAGTTCATTGGGGGGTGGGGAGAGAGGGAACAGGGTGTTTGTAAGAGACAGCAAGCAGGTCTAGGGAGTACTTCTTTGCAAAGCAGCAAAAACTCAAAGCAACTCCAAGAGATAAAAATAAATAAATTAGCACTTGGTGAAGACCGCAAAGACAGTGGGCGCTCAAAGCCTTAGGAATCCTAAGCTGGCTCAGGAGCAAGATGATCCTGGAGTTAGGTCTGCAAGGGTTGCTGTATCAACGAACTACATTTGCATTCTCTCCCTCTTTCCTTGGCTGTTTTTATGCTCCCTCAGCAAAGGTGGCTACTCTTACTGTGTCTGTTTCATAAAGTTCTTTCTGGAAGGATCAATGCTGCCAGAAATCAGTGTATGGTCCCGTAAAGGTACTGCATGTGTTAGTTTCCCAGGCCACGTACATAAGGAAAACGAAATACATCAGATAGTATGCAATGTTAGTCCTATGTGGAGTAGACCCAGTGAAATGAATGTGACTTACGTTGTTGTTGTTGTTGTTGTTGTTATTATTATTAATTTATTGCATTTATATCCCGCCTTTTTTCCTCCTTAAGGAACCCAAGACAGCATACATAGTCCTCCTTCTCCTCCATTTTGTCCTCAGAACAACAACCCTGTGACGTAGGTTGGGCTGAGAGTCTGTGACTGGTCCAAAGTCACCCAGTGAGCTTCATGACTGAGTGGAGACTAGAACCTGGATCTCCCGACTCCCAGTCCAACACTCTAGCCACTACACCACACTGGCTCTCAAGTTAGTCATGGCTAACTTAAGTCGCATTCATTTCAGTGGGTCTACTCTACATAGGACTAACATTGCATACCACCCATTGACTGTACTTTGCACACTGCAGTGTACACATTCTCCTCCCCAAGGAAAAATACGTGAAGCAGCCCTTCGTAATTAGCTGAGGAAAGACCTGTTCAAAGGTGGCCGGTATCCACACACTGACCTGGTTTGCATGACACGACAGCCCATCATGGCTTAATTTAGCCGGGGGCAGGGGGTTGTCACACCGTGCCCCTGCTTGCCATAGTTTGCCATGTTGTGTGAGCCTGGCATCGTGGGTTGTTTGAGCGGGTACACAACTAAAACAAGCTATGGGTTATTTGAGGGCTTTCTACCCCCTCAAACAACCCACGATACTGGGTTCACACGACATGGCAAGCTATGAGTGTGCCACCACTGCTTGCATATTCAAAATGGTGGCCAGTACACTGGACTAAGCCCTACAGAGAAATTAACCTATGGTGGCTTAGCATTATGTGCAAATGTCACTGTGGGCTGGGAGTGTGTGCAGCACACTGCCCATTTTAAAACCTTCCATGGAGCTGTTTCTGGAAGAGCAATTGGTATGTGCTTCCTGTCCTCCTGCATCTCCCATCTTGTCTGAAATCAGCCTTGTGCAAGGAAGATGGAGAAAAGCGGGGAACAGTAAATGCAAATGAATCACGTTTTCTGTGCCCACTCCTCTGCCAGTTTGTCGTTATGCCCCAAATGGCTCTCAAATATCTCGAAACAAATATGCAGAGAAATACTGATCCTTTAATATGACAAATGTCTAGATCAGTGGAGGGTTTTCTAACTGGCTTTAGGTCAGAGAATCTTTCAAACTAGTCTTTAATTGTGGCTGCATTTTAGCCACAGAATATACATGTTGCCCACAATGTGAAAGATGACTATTTGTATGATGCAGCTGGGAAAACTGTTTGGGGGATACTTGTTCCACCTCTCTCCCACACTCTGTTGTCCCCCCCTGGACAACAGGAAAGTTTCTCCCCCGCCCCCACAATCATTTTTCTAATTGCAACCCCTTGTCATGTTTCATACAAGTCACAAGAGCAAATGCACTCCATTGATTTGATCTAATGACTTGTATGGAAGAAGAAAGGAGAGGAAAGGCCTGGAAGGCTGTATTTGAGAAACTACGCCCTAGACTCGGAACATATTCCCTTAGCTTGAGCTGTAGGAAAGAAATAAGACCTTTCCAGGATTGCAAAGGTAGAATTACACAGGGTTGGATCCAGACTCAGTTATACTTAGCATAGACCCATTGAAATCAATAGGACTTAAAATACTCATGACTGATGTAAGTGCCACTGATTTCAAAGGGTCTACTCCTTAATTTTGACTAAGCTCAGATCCAACTGATTGTTTTCTTGTCCCTGTGCCCCCACCAATCATCTCTTCATTTCAGCAGTCTTAAAATGGTTAGGATAGTGGCATTATTTCGATTCACATATTCCAGTGTAGCAACCTACCGGTTTACATGTTGAGGCCAATGTCCGCTGCAACGTGGGCAAAGAGATCTGGACCAAGGCATCCTGAAATATCTTCTTCCGGACAGTACTGCTGTCGTAGTCAAATTGCTGTCAATTTTGGTTAAATAAAGAATCAGCTGTGAAAAGTGCTGGCAACCCCCTCCCACCAAGACAAAGTAAATCCACCCAAAATCAGCGCACAGAAGCAATCATTGTTTCTTTCTCTTCACAACTTGTTTCTGGAAACAGCTGCTTTACAAAGTTTCTGTTACATGAGCACCCACTCTAAAACCTTTCGTAAGAACGTCTAGTTGCAACTGAGTTCTATATAAATAAAGTTGTTCTTACACCATCAACATATGTGGCATTTTACACAGTAACAACAACAAAATGACAGGTTCCTATCCCAGAGAACTTTCTAAGGAGCAAACTATGTGTATTACATGCAAGCAAATATAACGCAACTGCAACAGCCCCTTTAATTGCTTCAGAAGGGCCCCTCTGTGAGCCAACGAGCTGCTGAATTTGGACGTCTGGCTCATCAGAACTTGGGTATGTATTACCGCAAAGCATGTGTTTGCCTTCATTTGGATCACTTCAAGAGAAGGAGGGAAGGCAGGTGGCGGGGGGGGGCTTGAGGAAGAAAAAAAGGCCTGCAGGGAAAGGGTTAAGTAACACACACACCCCTCCGCTGCCACGTCTATCACATTACACTCAACTTCATGCTACTTTTTCCCCCCTCTAGAGAAGGGGACATCAGGCCCGCATTGCACCAATACGTGTGGAAACATGCGTCCGTGTTCTAATGATCCAGAAGGTTGAATTCAAGTTTATCAGCTCACACAACTCAGGGTGTATACAGACAAACCTTTACAGTTAAGGTTTTATTGTTTTAAATTGTTGTAATACCACCTTGATGACTTTTAAGCAAATAAGGTAGTATATAAATGTTAATTAGTTATATTAAATACCTTTAAATAGGATGCAGCACAGCCTTTTTTCCTGCAAACTCAAAGAGCAAACTACCTTCAAATATGAACTCATCAATAACTTGATAAGTCAGCCCTCCCCATGTGCTGGACTACAACCACCATCATCCCCCACCAGCATGCCCATGTTGACTGGGGATAATAGGAATTTTAATCCAACACACCCAGGGCCACCAAATTGGGGAAAGCTGTGGTAAGATCTGTGTGTGGGCGGGAGGAGCTCAACCAATGTATGTTACCCCAAACCCCCAGTATACCCTCCAGTATGGGTTTTTAGGGCATCCATTAAGAACTTCACAGTTTTGTGCTTTAAAGGACTCACTCCAGTTGTCCGCATGCATGTAATACACAAAGTACAAACTAATGAAATGGGCTCAAACTGTCACCTAGAGTCTTACAGCTCACGGGTCTATCAAGGAGCTATTCAAGCAATGTGTTACAACAATACTACACATGTCATGCCTGTGCAGATGCTGGATTCATTCTACTTCATCAAAAAGTAAGGGGCGAAACAGTTTTAGAGGGTTTAGCAAAAGCAGATTTACTTCTGCCAAAGGGATATAATATTGTACAGCAGAATCTCTAGGTTGACACCAACATTATGGAATTACAGGAATTATTAATGACTTTGGGTTGGCTCCAGACTTAGTCATATTTAAAACACAGCATTGAAAATAAATGGGGCTTAAGTTACTCATGAGTAATTTAAGTCTCCACCGATGTCAAAGGATCTATTCTACATATAACTAAGTCTGGACCCAACCCCATTACCATTTGTGCCTGTTGAAGATGTCAGATTTTTTTCATTCAAACCAGCAACAACATTTATAAAATAGTTACAAGAGGGTGAAGACATAAAGGAGGACAGAGTTCCTCTAATCATTGTGTTGAAAAGTTCACACAAGGTCAACAAAAGATGTGTCCTCCTCTAGACTAGATCTGTTGCAAGATATTTTCTGAATCAGACACCTAATTCTATGAAATGCAAATAAGTGTTCACTATTACACTATTAATAAAAATACAGGGAAGAACTACCTTCATTGGATTAAGGATGGATGTCATAACCCTAAATTTCTACTGCTGGGATTAGACAAAACAACAACATACCTTTAGGACACGAAGTTTGACTTTATCAATGGCTGTTGCCATTTTGGCCACGTCTCTGGGATGGCTCAGGCCCAGCAGCTGCTCAAATGTATACACTGCATTTTCCAGAAGCTAGAAAAATAGATGGCCTATTTATTAGCCTGCAAAAGTCCAGTTGTCACCAAGGTGATCCTATCTATCGATATTTAATGTACTTACTGAAGTACATCAAGATGTATGATCCTGGATTCCTGCATAAAGACATTCTTAGGCCATTGTGTATAGCTGCAAAGTTCTGTAAAGCTTGTAACTGGAAGTCTCCAAAATAACCACCTAAAGAGCAGTGGATTAATAAAATTTGGGAGCCTATGAGTATGTATAAACTTACTCAGCAAGTGCAGTGAGCAAGAAATCTTAATGTGAAGAATGATATTATGACACCATGGTTTCCATTAATTTCCTATGCTGAGGCACTTCAAACTTTTGAGAAAGTTCCAACAAAATACAGTTGCCTATATTGTTTCTGATTACTATGCACAAACACACAAAATGGCATAGACCTGCACACACCCCTTTCGTATGTTGTAGTACTTGCATTTTTACTTTTACTAGGAATTGAGATCCTACTTAGATTTATAATGAGTGAATTATTTTGTTTCTTTACTGATTGTGAGGTATTATTATGCACATTCTTCTTTTCGTTAACTTTGTTTCAAAATAAAATAACATTTCATGATTTAAAAAAAAAGAGGTATGTCCTTTCAAGGCACTTCTGGCAATATTGTTTTTTCTTCTTATGGCAGTCATCCTTGTCTTTGTGAATGGTTCTGCCAGAGACCACACGACTTAAATCAGGGACCTTATGGTGCAAGGGTGGGATCTAGCCCAATGACTCTTATGTGCTCAGGCCTCAGAGCCTTCTTCAGATGGGAACAGGAGTGTGCAGTATCAGCCCCTGCAATTGTCAGGCAACATGGAGGCCTTTGGACTAATCAGGTCTGGCATAGAAACTAGCAGCTTGGCTTTTTCCCCTTGGCTTGTCAATAGAACAGTGCCCTCTGCATGCTTCAATGAATGGATTGACCTCGGGGAACTTGGCCTGGCAAACATACAGTCCAGGTCTGGATTCTGATATTGGCTGCTCACAACGCGGGCTTGGCCCTGGCTGGCTCAAGAGTTTTCCAAATAGCATTTGGGAGTCTTTAAAAGGTTAGAAATTGCAGAACTGCTCACAAGACCAGGATGCATAAGCGGAGACCGAAACGGGCCTGATAGTCAAAGTAAATGCAAATCCTACTGTACCTCCTGCATTATGTTTTGTGTCCTCTGAATAACCAAGTCAACGTCGTAGAATTTGAAGCGGCTCTTGAGGTCCTGGAGCTTCTCTTGAAGAAGGTTGACTTTCAGGTAGCAGGGTTCCATTTTTACAGAGTTGTATGGCAGGCTCATCAGGTGGTTCACGTTCTATCAAAAAGATAGATTTCCAAAGAAGTAGGCTTCCAGTAGTGATGTTTCTAACAACCATTTTTTTTTTTTAAATGATAACAATGGCCTGGTTCACACATAATGCTAACCCATCATTTATTTAACCCATGGTTTGTTGCCCTACCCAGGGTTTGTCTGGCAGACAACAGAACAAACTGTGGTTTATTTTCTCAATCCCTGGGTTGTTTGTTTCTCTCCTCCTTTGCCTGTTCCCTCCTTCTATCTCAGATGCCTTTTCAGCACTCTGGTACTGGCATGTAGAGTGGCTGGGTTTTTTGACTGCTCTTGGTCACCGCTTCTGTAGCCTGGAGAAACAATTCATGGTTCTGGGTTCACACATAACGGCAACCCATGGTTTAAACAATCCAGAGTTCTCAACCCAATAACAAACATGGTTTGTTTTTCTGGGTTTATATCCATGGTTTGTTAGCCAAGCTGCATTTTCACATCACATCCCAGAATTTAACAATGCGTTTCATGGGTTAGTGTTATGTGTGAGCCAGGCCACTATATAACATAGTGAAACATAGTGCTTCTGTTATCCTAAGTAAAGAACTGAGGGCCTGGTAGCCCTGGAAAACCAAAGGTGAGGAATGAACTGGCAGCTAGTAGAAGAAAAGAAAGACAGGTTTGGCCTTTGGCAGCTAGAAGAAGAAAAGAAAGACACGGTTGGCCTTTTTGTCGAGACAGCCTCATGGACTAGGTCACACAGTCATGTGCCTAATCCATTATCATACTGGATTAGCTGCCTTGATGTCACAAGAGTAGGACAGCCTTGTGCTAACCAGCTGAGCGGTAAGGGGGGCTTCTAAAGTCAATGAGTAATATATGTCTGTAGGGTGCAGTCTTTTGTAAGATAACGTTTTTATGCAAATTTGTTGTTTCTCAACCTTTCAATGGAAAGGGCATTGGTTCCTGACCAAATGATGCCAATTACTGCTTAAAGAATGTAGTTAGCTTTATAACCGTGGTCTATAAGCTTTGGGGCAGGTAGCAATATTTCCTTATCTTATTCATCCTTAAAACTACTCTGTGAGACAGGTTACTGCAATTTTTAGTAAACAGGTGGGAAGCAAATCCAAGAGAAAATGACTTGCCAAAGGCCACACCGTGAGTCCTCAGCCAAGCTGGGAAATTAAAAACTGACCAAAATACAAGCATAACATGCCCCAGAAGAGCACTTGAAGGATGCTGACCAAAACAGATTCCATCCACATCACTGGTAAATCACATGGCAACCTTACCTCTTTTAGCTTTGTAACATCATTTGTCGCTTGAAAGTTCTGGCTGATCACATTGACCTCATTTTCATATAGCAGACGAACTTCGCTGAATCCAGAGCTCACTGGGCCCATGAGTTCCTCCAGTATACTAGCTAGGAAGGGCTGAATGCTTTCACCACAGCATATCTTGACAGGCTCAGATATAGTTGCTGAAAATTTAAGGCACCCGTGAGTTAGATAAGTGGGAGACTTAAAGGGCAGACTGAGGACCCACATCAAAATCATGTGTCAACGACAGTATCCATATCTAGATCTACCTATCTACACACACAATCATGGTGAGGATATGCAGATAAAGAGGTGAAGCTATGCAAATATGGACTGGCTCAGTTTTTACATGGCTCCCCTTGAGTTAGGTGGGATAAAATATAACAACTGCAGTTTGAAGTACAGCTGAAACCCTGACTCTCAATTCAGACACTGGAGTCACTGACAGCAAGGAGAGATTTAGCTCCTGCCTCATGGGAGAGGCACAATTCAGATGCATCTGAA
Organism: Heloderma suspectum; assembly: GCF_057233095.1. Classification (NCBI taxonomy): domain Eukaryota; kingdom Metazoa; phylum Chordata; class Lepidosauria; order Squamata; family Helodermatidae; genus Heloderma; species Heloderma suspectum. The sequence continues at coordinate 175,083,686 of NC_139461.1, forward strand.
TGAAGGATGAATTAATACATTACACACACTGATACATTACACACACATCAGGTGGCCTGCAATACAAAGGCCTGCCCTAGACACACTGCCCATCAGAAGTAGGGATTTGTTCAGTTCGCATTTCAATGCAAACTTACCACATTTGCACTTCATGAACCTAAGCATGAACCAGAACACAAATGTCAGAATCTGTACTTCTCCCAAGTTTGCAGTGCAGTTTGCAAATAAAAAAGTGTGCACAAAAAATGCATACATCTGATGGAAAAGTGTGTAAAAAATGCATATCTTCTGAAAAATGCGAACAAAAATACTTTATTTAATGGAAAAACTCACTTGTAAAACTGTGTACATTTGGGGAAAAATCCAAAATGCAGATGGGGGGGGTGTACATGAAAATGCATATGAATTTTTGTGAGGACAAAAAAATAGTAATTTTCAATCCGACGTGGAACCTGACCAAAACTGAGCTTGATGGATTCACCCATCCCTAATGATAACACTGACAATTAAATGTGCTTGTTCAGCATGACTTCGGAAAGAGAATAGCTCATGATAACCACCAGATCTTTTAGTCTTCACTCATACTCAGGTTACAGTTTATTAGCTGTCTTGTAAAGTAAAAGTAGCGCCAGAAAGAGTGAAGCGGCTGGGCCAAACCCGAAAGGACACTCAGCTGTGGATGTGTCTGGCGGTGAAAAGAAAATCCGATGCTGTAAAGAACAATATTGTTTAGGAACCTGGAATGTCAGATCAATGAATCAAGGTAAGCTGGAGGTGGTCAAACATGAGATGGCAAGATTGAACATCGACATCTTGGGAATCAGCGAACTAAAATGGACAGGCATGGGCGAATTTAATTCAGGTGACCATCATATCTACTATTGTGGGCAAGAATCCCTTAGAAGAAATGGAGTAGCACTCATAGTCAACAAAAGGGTGGGAAAAGCAGTACTGGGGTACAATCTTAAAAATGATAGAATGATCTCAGTACGAATCCAAGGCAAACCATTCAACATCACAGTAATTCAAGTCTATGCCCCAACCACTGAGGCCGAAGAAGCTGAGGTTGATCGGTTCTATGAAGACCTACAACACCTTCTAGAACTAACACCAAAAAAAGATGTCCTCTTCATCATAGGGGATTGGAATGCTAAAGTAGGAAGTCAAGAAATCACCGGGATAACAGGCAGGCATGGCCTTGGTGTACAAAATGAAGCAGGACAAAAGCTAATAGAGTTTTGCCAAGAGAACACGCTGATCATAGCAAACACTCTTTTCCAACAGCACAAGAGGCGACTCTACACATGGACGTCACCAGATGGTCAATATCGAAATCAGATTGATTATGTCCTTTGCAGCCAAAGATGGAGAAGCTCCATACAGTCAGTCAAAACAAGACCTGGAGCTGACTGTGGCTCAGATCATGAGCTGCTTCTTACAAAATTTCGGCTTAAATTGAAGAACGTAGGGAAAACCACTAAACCGTTCAGGTATGACCTAAATCATATCCCTGATGAATATACAGTGGAGGTGAGGAATAGATTTCAGGGATTAGACCTGATAGACAGAGTGCCTGAGGAACTATGGACGGAGGTCCGTAACATTGTTCAGGAGGCAGCAACGAAATCCGTCCCAAAGAAAAAGAAATGCAAGAAAGCCAAGTGGCTGTCTGATGAGGCTTTACAAGTAGCTCACGAAAGAAGGGAAGTGAAAAGCAAAGGAGAAAGGGGAAGATATACCCAACTGAATGCAGAGTTCCAGAGAATAGCAAGGAGAGACAAGAAGGCCTTCTTAAATGAACAATGCAAAGAAATCGAGGAAAACAACAGAATGGGAAAGACTAGAGATCTCTTCAAGAAAATTGGAGATCTCAAGGGAACGTTTTGTGCAAAGACGGGCATGATAAAGGACAAAGAAGGCAGGGACCTAACAGAAGCAGATGAGATTAAGAAGAGGTGGCAAGAATACACAGAAGAACTATACAGGAAAGATCTGAATGTCCCTGATAGCCATGATAGTGCGGTCACTGAACTTGAGCCAGACATCCTAGAGAGTGAAGTCAAGTGGGCCTTAGGAAGCATTAGTAACAACAAAGCTAGCGGAGATGACAGTATTCCAGCCGAGCTATTTAAAATCCTAAAAGATGATGCTGTTAAAGTGCTGCATTCAATATGCCAACAAATCTGGAACACTCAACAGTGGCCACAAGACTGGAAAAGGTCAGTTTACATTCCAATTCCAAAGAAGGGCAACACCAAAGAGTGTTCAAACTACCGCACAATTGCGCTCATTTCACATGCCAGCAAGGTTATGCTCAAAATCCTACAAGCTAGGCTTCAGCAGTATGCGAACCGAGAACTACCGGAAGTACAAGCTGGGTTTCGAAGAGGCAGAGGAACTAGAGATCAAATCGCCAACATTCGCTGCATCATGGAGAAAGCAAGAGAATTCCAGAAAAACGTCTATTTCTGCTTCATTGACTACGCTAAAGCCTTTGATTGTGTGGATCACAACAAACTGTGGCAAATTCTTAAAGTGATGGGAGTACCAGACCACCTTACCTGTCTCCTGAGAAACCTGTACGAGGGTCAAGAAGCAACAGTAAGAACCAGAGATGGAACAACCGATTGGTTCAAAATTGGGAAAGGAGTACGACAAGGCTGCATATTGTCACCCTGCTTATTTAACTTATATGCAGAGTACATCATGAGAAATGCCGGGTTGGATGAATCAGAGGTCGGAATTAAGATTGCCGGGAGAATTATCAACAACCTCCGATATGCAGACGATACCACCCTAATGGCAGAAAGCGAAGAGGATCTCAAGAGCCTCTTGTTGAGGGTGAAAGAGGAGAGTGCAAAAGCTGGTTTGAAACTCAACATTAAAAAAACTAAGATCATGTCATCTGGCCCTATCACTTCCTGGCATATAGAAGGGGAAGAAATGGAAGCAGTGACAGATTTTACTTTCTTGGGCTCCAAGATCACCGCAGACGGTGACTGTAGCCATGAAATTAAAAGACGCTTGCTCCTTGGGAGGAAAGCTATGGCCAACCTAGACAGCATAGTAAGAAGCAGAGACATCACCTTGCCGACAAAGGTCCGTCTAATCAAAGCTATGGTTTTCCCAGTAGTAATGTATGGCTGTGAGAGCTGGACTATAAGGAAGGCTGAGCGCCGAAGAATTGATGCTTTCGAACTGTGGTGCTGGAGAAGACTCTTACGAGTCCCCTGGACTGCAAGGAGGTCAAATCAGTCCATCCTAAAGGAAATCAACCCTGACTGCTCATTGGAAGGACAGATAATGAAGCTGAAGCTCCAATATTTTGGCCACCTAATGCGAAGAGAAAACTCCCTGGAAAAGACCCTGATGCTGGGAAAGAGTGAAGGCAAAAGGAGAAGGGGACGGCAGAGGATGAGATGGCTAGATAGCATCACGGATGCAATGAATATGAACTTGAGCATGCTCCGGGAGAGAGCGCAGGACAGGAAGGCCTGGCGTGCTATGGTCCATGGGGTCACGAAGAGTCGGACACGACTGAACGACTGAACAACAACAACAACAAAGTAAAAGGGGTAACAATAGGCTACATATCCATGAAATTCTGGAAAGCCTGAGCAATATGAGGGCGATGTAGTTTAATAATTCAACTTAGAACTTTGGACTGCAAGCAAAATGCCTTAAATTTATTTTACTGGGCATGAAAGTTTGGAGCAGTTAATTTCTAGCTGTGTACAGGATTCTCACCATTACCTGCTGTTGAGCCAACCTAATTTAAACAACATTTTGCAAACTTTAAATCTATGAATCAACTTCATTAAGCATAGGCGATCAAAGCAAAACAAAAGACGAACACGCATTAAAATTGCAATGAAAGCAAAGGATCACACTATGTAAAATGTATTCAACTGCATCTCCCAATAAGGAAATGCTAATGCCTACAGGGGGAAGCTGCAAGGATGAGGTCACACTCCATTTTTACTATGAGAAGTAACACAGCCAACGCCCATCATGAACTGGCTGCAGGACTGGGAATTCTAATTGATGCATGTGCACATATATGGTGGAAATGCAATGCACAGCACTTCCTATATACCAGACAAAACTGGAGTAGCACACCTGTTCACTGGGAAAAAAACGATGACTCTACTCCATCTTCCAGAGTACGAGGAGGAAACCACCAGCTTGGATTTGACCAATATGGTGGTGCTTTCAGAATTATCCAGCTAACGTCAAGATCAAGAAAGCATGACAAGTAATAATTAAAAGATGTCCTGTAGTTAAAGCTCCTGTTGACACAAATGAGCACAGGACCCATTGCCCTTTCTTGCAGCTGGGCACCTCAACGGAGATACTGGAAATGAAATGTTTGCCCTGGGATTACCCCAGATATTCCAACATGAACTAGAGCTGCTGTGGAGGCTCTGGAAGGCAATCGAAGTACAACATGTACTGATATTTTAAGAAGTAGGATGGCATAATAAGAATTACTAATTTCTAATTAAAACGGGTAAAGTTTACTCAGTCTTGGAATTGCTTTGTAGATGCTCAAGATGATGCTATTAGATTTTTCAGTCTCATGATATGAAGCACAACCCTATGCATGTTTACTAAGAAATAAGTCCCCATATTTTCAATGGGGCCTTCTCCCAGGTAAGCATGTGTAGGACCTCATGTCTAATTAGGAGTAAAATTGCTCACCTTTATTTATACCATACTGTGGTTTACATTGCTTTGCTGCATTTTAAAATAAAAAAGAAGCTCCTAGGATTAGGCCTCCTCTAATTTTAATAATAGATGTGTGCCATCACTATGTTGCCAGCTTGTAATGGAACTACATACTTTTTGACTAGTTCAAGGAAGAGAAAAAGGTAAAAGTTTATATCCCTGAACATCTCCTCCCCAGTGTTAGCCCCATGAACAAGCTACTAATCACTTCTGTTAATGCCCAAAGTATGAAGGTGGAATCATCTTAACTAGCGGTAACCTCTGGAAATCTGGGGCCAAGAGCTTTCACCCAGAATGTAAATGTTACGGTTGCCAACTGGTTTTACTGGTCATGTTCCTGTGCCTTTAACAGCAGCTTAATACACAGAAGATTAAAGTGACATTTTTCTTATCACTGTCTCTCCATGCCAGGAGACCTAATTTTCTCAGTGGTTGAAGGAGGAATGGAAAAATACAGAATATTTAACATTCAACTTACCCTTTATTTTGTCAGCTACATAGTTCTTGGAGGTCACAATCTGATCCATGTTTGAACGAATATTTCCTTCAAGGCTCATAGTAACTTCTTTACACTCCTCTTTCAGGGCACGTAACCCATCTGAAACGTGATCTTGAACCAAATGATAGGTTTCTTGTAATATCTATAATAGAAAGCATGAATGAGTCAATCGCCAACGGCCATGCAAGCCAGTTATTCCATGAATTTACCATGCAGTTGCAAGCATGTTCCAGGTATTAAAAAGATTACTTTCACTGCAGGCTTTTGTACAGCTCAACCACTGAAATTGCTTGTTAAACAGCTCATGAGTGTTGGTGGATACACCAAGCCCCCAAAGTTTTTGAAACACCCCACCTGCCTGGATAGAGACTAGGAACAGTTTTGAATATATTTAGGGCACAATCCTATGGCTGCTAGACAGCAGCAAGACAGCCATAAGATTTTTTGGTTTTGGGGAACCGACCTCGGAGCTAGTGCTCGGATGTCGGTTCTCAGAAAACTGCCTCCCCGCCCCCTCCCCTACTGCCTCATAGGCAGCACAGTTCGTCCCTGGCTCCATGAGCGGAAGAGCAGCGTGGAGCAGGGGGAAAGGTGGCATTCCTGGGGGCGGGGAGGGGACAGCAGAAGCGCCAGTACAACGCTTCCTATGTGTCATCTGGCCTCCCACCCTGCTCTCAGCAGCTTCAGCTAGGCAGCCAAAATCAGCCATCTAGCCGCAAATGCAGGGCAGCTGAAGCATGGAGAAGATCCCCTCCATGCTTCACCAGCCCTGCATTGGATAGTTGGTGTCAGGGTTGAATCTGAGCCCATAGAGTCCCAAAGCAGTTCTGATTCTGAGGAGGAGATACAATCCATGGGAGAGGAACTCTCTCAGGTTTCAGAGGCGCAGCTGGAGGGGGAGGGCCCCCCCTGCTCACATTCCTGGGAGCGATAGTGACCCTGGCATGGAAAGGGAGGGACAACTTGAGCTTTTAGACATGAGGCGCAGGCACAAGCGAGAGGTTGCAGGAGCTGAGCTGAAGCACTCAGCCGATTGGCTCAATGTCAACAGCTGCACCCCGAGGCCCCACAGGGGAGGGGGGGACCTTCTCCTCCTACTCCTTAAGTTCAGAGAGTTGCCGCACTTTTCCCCAAACGGAGACCAACTGACATCCTAACTCTTAGAAACCCTTAGCAGGCTGTTCCTTTGTATTTCCCCTGAGTCTCAGGCAATTAGCATCTGTAAGCTTCATTAGGTTGAATAGAATTAAAGCCTTGGAAAGCAGCCCTTTTGTTTGAATGTTGATTCTAGCTATTGGAGGAAACAGAAGGCAACAGGGGCAATCCTGACAGTTGGTTGCCTCCGAGTTCGGAGGTGGCCGACTATCCCCATAGGATTGCACCTTTAGTCAAAGTGTAAATTTTGAAGCACGCTGGTAAGAAACATCCTTGGGGAGCTGCTGGTATCTTTGAGGGACTGATTCTGTTTCAATACTAGTACTGCCTGATTATATGCCTGCCTGCTCCCCTCCTTATGCTCAGCCTGTATATTTGCGAACAAACTGTTATGGCAAAAAGCACCATCAGTTTCCAAACCACTCCTCTTGTACAAGGCTGCCCTCAACATTTCTACTGCTCAGGGAATGAGAGGAATGCAAAGCAATACTTACACCAAACCATGACCTCTTTCGGTCATTCCTCTTCCCTTTCATTTTTGGAAGCAACATAGTCTGAAGGCTAGGCAAGAGCTCCTCCATCACAAGATTGCTGAGAATCTACAAAGGGACAAAACAGAATAATTTAGACGTATCTGAATGTCATGGGCTGCTTCATACAATCATATCTCAGCTTAATAAACTGGAGTATGAATGAGCCTTGTGAGTGTGCATGCAACCCCTTCATACCTCCCTTCACTGCAAGGGTAAACAAATGAGGAACTCTTCAATTAACTATAGTTTCCCTTTTCATCTGAACAGGGAAACCAAGGTTAACTAAGGTTAACGGCTTTGGAACAAGCCAGGATAGTAAGCCAGCTTCAAACCACAGTTTCATATCCTGGCTTGTTCCGAATTCATTATCCATAGTCTCCTGGTTCGTCTGAATCAGGAAGCTGTAATGGAAGGCATACTGGTTCTGACAGCTGACAGAACAGACGAGTTTCTACAAAAACAGAAACAGGCTTGTCTAAGAGAGCAATTGCTCTTGAGGAACAGACATATGTCTCAAAACGTGTCGGAATTCTAGCGATCTGTACAAAAATTAAATAATGTTTATATAGTCCATGAGTATTTTAGAGATCTGCACAACAAATAAATAACTGTTACAGTCCATACTCAGTGGCGTATTGGGATTTTTTTCCTTTTTGGATGTTTTTTGCACGTAGCGCCTTCCCTTTTCGTTTTTTGATACTGGTTTGTTTGCCTGGTCACACAAATGGAGGAGCGACAGAGTTGAGTGCACAGCTACAAAGCCCATTTGTATTTTGGCTTATTAAACCAATATATCACCCTTCAAACGTGGCCTGAGTTTGAGGATAGTTCTACATAAACTCAGAAACTATGAGCTGACTCACATGCACGTACATCGCTGGATAACTCACAGCTGAAATGTGTAAACTGACTCCACTGAAAAAAACATTCAGTCTGAGTTGATGGGAAAGTCCTATCTGTGGTGTGTGATCTGTGATAATTTATCATTTGATGCTACAGCCATCAGGTGATCATCATTTGATGCTACAGACATCAGGTGATCAACATGCATGTGTGAACTGGCATTACACCCCTGCCAACTGATTCAAGATAATTGGAAGCTAAACACATTTACCATTTAGAGGCTTTATTCAAAAGGTATTTGAGAGTCTTTATTTTTTTTTTGGCAGTTAGGATTGTTGCAGAATTCATAATACAGTGGATTTCCACTCCACTGGGTTCCCAGGGTGTCATGACACAGTACCACACTGCCACATCATTCCTAACCATCTAAATACACCTTGCTTGTGGAGAGATGGGTTAGAAGTGGATGAGAGAATAACTATATTCTCAGTTACTATTCCCCTTAGTTACTATTCCCCTTTCATGTAGAGGTCTTTGACACTGAGTTCTGTTGCTGTGTAAACCTTGCACGTTATAATTACTTGTAGCTTCATCAGTGATGGATGGGGGGAATCTCATTAATACTATTGGCTTTGAAGTCTCACACCTCCTCCTTTAACTGCATCATCTTAGCACTGCCCCTCCCATATTTGACTGGGCCCTTTTCTTTAAAGTAACAGTTTAATATTATTGTGGAGTCCATTGAAGACAAGTATTAAGATTAGACTCTGTCCAGGGAAGATTTAAAAATACTGCCATCAAGTCCGTAATCAATCAAAGGATTACAGCTATAATGGTGAACATCCCACCTGCCCCATTTATAGCAGTACTACCATACCACCACTAAACCTGATACTCTGTACCTGCTTACTTCCACCACTGAGGTTCATGGAATTGCCAGGTCTCAATTTAGCCAAGTTACAAAGGCTGGAGTGGAGATGAACAAGGTGGCATGATAGAGGCATCAATTTCTAGGGAGCCCTGGGGTTCCTCAGAGGCTTTTCAAAGGTTTCTTACTGAGAAGATGAATAATGTCGGTTACATATTCCTGAAAAGCAGCTTGTCCACCTCAAGTGGTTTTCTCCTGCTATGCATATCTACAGTGGGGTGTTGGCTTGCTCTCAGATTATGTACCACAATGGGAAGGCCCAATAGGACTGGCCAGCACCCTGCATGAACTGCATGTGCCCCAAGAACATTTCCCAGAATCCTTTGCAACATGCAGCTCCACCATGGCTAACATGCAGGAGTTTCTCAGCAGACCACTCAGTGTGATAAGTGTTCTCTAAAAGTAGCAAGCTTGAAAATCATTGTTCCATCATTTCATCTTCAAGCTCCAGTAAATAAGTATCAGATCTCTCCTGTCAAAGAGACTGAATGGGTTTGGTCCTATCAAGCCTCTATAGCGTAGAGTCTATACCAAAGGTGAACAGAAAGCATTGAAGGACACTGCTAAGCACATGTTGGTAAGATTAGGACATGATGTACAATTTGGATATAAATGTGGATATTTATGAGGTTTTGAAAAAAACCTTCCTGAAATAATTTTATGCAAGCCATTGCAAACTGTTCTGTTAGGCTAGGAAATGGCCTAAAAAATAATACTTGGTCAAAGCTAATATGAGAACACGATATACACACATCAGTTACAGCATGACTGATTACCAAGGAGATAATAATGTAATTCATCTAAGCTCTGCTACAATCAGTCTCAAGAAGGAGATGGGGTATGAGTAATTCCTGGTGCCTGCCAAGTCAGCTAATGAGATGCTTTGGATTTTCAGGTAAATGTGAAAATGTCTAAGTTTCAAATAGTACTTTTATCTTTCGTCCCCTGAGGTACGTCATAATTTCCAAATGCAATCACATTTTGGTTTAGCGGATACTAAAAGGCATCCCTCAGCCCCAAACACAGGTATGGATGTAGTCCCAGCTTTCAAACCTGATGGGAAACTAAACTTCTACTTATTTTATATTTGCGTATGATTTCTGGCTGAACATCAACCCTGCCACCCTCCAAGTAATATTTGCATTGTTGGTAATAGTCACAGCTTTACATAATGCATTTCAAGTGTTCAAAGTACTTAACATACTTGATTATCTCAGTAATTCCTACTGTATGATAGGTCAGTATTATCATCATCCTACTGCAGATGAGGGAGAGGCTAAGTGAAGTGGACATGACCCACAAGGCACCTGACATTTCTGAATTTCGGCTCTTGTATGGGTTTAAAAAATCCTTTTGCTTATAATTCACTCACAAACCTGTAACTACATTTTTCTGAACAATCCCACCACCCCAACAGCTTTACACAGAGTAATGTCACTTTAAAAAAAAATCTAACAGTGTTGACCAGTGATCATTATATAAACAAATCCTATCCATACTTGTGGGGCAGGGGCGGAGGCATTATTCCAGTAACAAATATTCATTGCTAGAAGAGCTGAATAAAATATCAACAGTTCCCCTGAAAGTAATGACTAATACTAATAGCAGACCTAAATGGATTCATCGTCTTATATTCAGTAGTTAGCATTTGTAGGACACAAGCCTTGCATTTCTTTTTATTTGTATTGTTTCCTAGAAAACAAAGGAATGTTATTTGTCATAGAAATTTATATCAAACCATGTCAAAGGGTTGGATCCAGAACTAAGTTAGTCATGGTTTAGTCCCATTTAGTTCCACTGAAATGGAACTAAAGCATGCTCACCTTAGTCTGGATCCATCCCCAAGTGTTTCATGCATGGCTCACTGGAAGTTTAATGAAGCACAACAAATTTGGGGTGGTTTTTCTTGTCCCAGGCTTTCCACACACTTCCCTTATTGGGAAGCTATCTGGGCTAGGCTACAAAAGCAAAATAAAGTACCTGAATTTCATTGCCAGTTATCATTTCCCATGATCCATAGTGGCCTTTTTCCTGGCGGAAGAACTGGACAGCTTCTAAAAATGCTTGAGCTTCAAAGGAGGACTGCTTGAAAAAATCTGAAAGAAACAATGAATGGCAACTATTGATTTGGATTAACAAAGGCCAATATTTTTCATATTCTGTCATTACGAAGTGATTCAATCAGATATTGGGTTTCTTCCCCCTACACCAAGTACAAAAACCTTAGATGTTTACTCATTCCACATATTTGGATGCTTTATTGCAGTTACTTTTTCCTTCAGTTGTGAACTGGGAAACAATTTCTCATTAAGGGTAGTAGGCAAAGTCAATCATGGAGCCAAACAAGACTAATTAATGCAATTATCATTCCAAGAACATTGTTACTGAGAAGCTCAGCCATAGTAGCTTGTGTGTACACACTGTTTGGATTTCGGATTCATACTGGCATCACACCCTGTTAAATATGTCTTTCCTTCTGGGGAAGGCTGCACGAACAAGGGTCTCATAGCCACTGGAAAAGACAGGATCCTGATGATAGCATGCCAGGCTACCTGCCTTTATTGCAATTGAAATTTATGACCTGTATGTCCTCTATCTTAATTGAATCAAGAGGAAAAGAATTGCCCTTCTGCAGTATGCAAAGCTTGAGAACTGCAAATGCCTTCCTGACCACTGCCTTGGTCAAACCATCAGGGTGCTTTTAAACTGGCCAATCTAAAGCCTTGGTGGGAAACATGGTCCAATCCTGGAGTGCCCTCAACTCAAGATAGATCAGCAGGCTGAAGTGCCACCCAAGTATGTCTTGTAGTATCCTTTGTTTTAGGAACCTCTTCCTAATTGTTTCTTGTAAGTATGGTGTTTGTGATGCTTACTTGACCAGCCATAACTCAGTCATGCAAGCCAGAAGTCCAATGGAAGTCTCCTATTTATCCCCAGAGCCAAGCTATGGTACCCCTTGTTTTAACTTCATCCTGAGTCTGCCCAAAGTCATTGCCTCCAGTTTGAAGTCAATAACTGCCCTTGCGACCAGCCCACTTGTATGCGTTTTGATCAGGAGATCCAGCAGGGACAGGCACTCTGTCCTGCTGCACCTGGTGTTTGCTTGTCTTGCAGCCCCTTCCTTGTGAGCCATACCTAGCATTCTCCCTCTCCTACTCTGGTGCCTAACCCACATTTCCAGGGCCAGAGTTCCTCTTTTCCTGCTTGAACCACCTCAGTCTTTTATGCCCAGATAGATCCCTTGCCATGTATATCCACGCAGAGCTTCGCACACCGTGAAGCACAAATTGGTGCATTTTGCCCACATCCGTTTCAGTGGGGTTCCCCACCCACGCTGGGAACTTGGTTGCTTGTCAGATGGGGAGTACTGCCTTCTTGGGTGGCGCAGCCTTTTGGAGCTACTGGGGCAGCCGAGTCTTGCAGCAGGATGTTGAGTAAGTTATGGTTGTGGACATTAAGCTCAGAGTGTTTTCCAGTGGACAGGTGGGGTGTCCAGGGCATTGTGCTGAGGTCTTTCAGGGTCTTGAGCCAAATGCAATCAAACATTGCTTAGCTAGCTTCCCTTCCTCACCTCCTTCCCCCAAATTCCCTTGCCTGTGTTTGTCATTTTTCTTAGTCAGGATAATTAGAGAGACCTCATTTTAGGACTCTCCATTCCAAATTCAATTTTTGAACTGTATTCCACACTTTTGCGGGACTCCGGGATTCCTAATAACAGCTTAGCCAACTGCTCAGTCTCCCCATTATCACCTATATCAGCCTGGCCTGAATAGGACTGATCTTGGGGTGATTACACCCCAAAGTATCCAAAGAGTAGCTTGTGCCCACTGTGAGTTAGCGGGCATCTGTGACCAATCCTGAAGTGAGGTCTTTTGGGTTCCCCCTTACTCTGAAACAAAGTGGCTTCACCTTTATTTCTTCCTCCTGGCTTTGACTTTATTTCTTCCTCCTCCTGAAATTGCTCTGAATTTAACCATTCTGCCTCTCAAGTGTCCCACCCTTTGCCCCTGAAACTCAAAGGACCCCTTGTCGTACTCAACCCCCCAAGCCCTCCCTGGCCATTTCTCCCTACTCCTTATTTGATGAACTATAATTCACCAACTCAGTCTTATCACTATCATTAGGAATAGCGTACTACTAAAGCCTTCTTCTTTCTGTAAACATTTATGTTCAGATAATACATCTATGTTTCAGCTGTCTGTGCTCCTGAGCTCATCTTGCCATTTTGTTGCATTACTGTGAAAGATCTACTAGGTGCACAGCAAGCCTCTGAAGAAGATCCGTGCACCTCCAGGTTCAACAGGTACACGTGGAAGTTCATGTGCACATCTGGACAACAATATCTGGTAACAACATCGCTTCTAAAAGTTATTTGCTGAATCCTTATCCTAGATGGATGGATGGATGGATGGATAGAAGAACATAAGAAGAGCCCTGCTGGATCAGACCAAGGGCTCATCTATTCTAGCATTCTGTTTACACAGTAGCTGACCAGCTGTCGACCAGGAACCCACAGGACACAAATGCAACAGCACCCTCCCACCCAAGTTCCCCAGCAACTGGTGTACACAGGCATACTGCCTCTGGCACTGGAGGTAGCACACAGCCAACAGGACTAGTAGCCATTGATAGCCTTCTCCTCCAGGAATTTGTCTAATCCCCTTTTAAAGTCATCCAAATTGGAGGCCGTCACTACATCTTCTGGTAATGTAGATATACAGAGATACAGATATAGAGATACACACACACACACACACACACACACACGTCTGTGGATTCCTGGAAAACTGAACCGACAGCTACTCAGTACAACTTTAACCGTACCATTCATTTTATTTTCACAAAGATTTCTAACCCAGCCATTAGAAACAGCTCCAATTCTTCCCTAACAATGGTATAAATGTGCCCTTGTGTAGTGGAACAAAGACACTGTAGCAACACAAGGATTTGGGGGTGGGAGGGTCGAACAACACAGGTACACATTTGTAAATATCAGATACTCCAGGTTTTCATTAGGAAAAACATATATCTGTAGTTGTACTCCTGTTTCACCACATGGGAGCATATTGATACAAGCATTAATCACAGCAGTTTTACAGAGGCTTCCAAGACTTTTACTGATCAGAAACCTCAGTAAAAAATGATTTCTTACATTCACTCACAGGGCTGATTTATTCATTAACCTTCTTAATGAGGGAATATGCAATTACGTCTCCCCCTGCCTGCAATGGCTCCATTTCCTGGCATCCAGCATGGGCGGCAATGGCCTGATAGCTATAACAGCTATTGGAAAGGACTGGGATGTGCCTGAGGCACTGTACTTTCTGGTCCAAGGCTAGATAGGAATGGGACAGAAGGACCTTGCCTCTCCCCTAACAACCTCACTCTTTGAGAACTACAGCTTCAGCTGAACCACTAAGCACATACTAGACCAGCCTTCCCCAACCTGGTGCCCTCTCCCAGCATGTGATGGCTGGGGGATGCTGGGTGTTGTAGTGCAAGCTTCCTGGAGGGCAACAAGTTGGGGAAGGCTACATTAGACTGAAGCCCCATTTCAAAATGGTACGCTATTGTGCAGGCTCTACGATCACTAGGTATTTATTTGATGCTGCAGACAAGAGGTGCATGCAAGAAGGCCATCCACTTTTTGGCATACAAGGGCATTTCTGCGTACCATTCTGACCACCAGGAGGGGCTAGCCACTGGGAGCTTCCAGCCTGTGCAGGGGTTTGGCCAGAGAAAGGCACAAAAGCTGTAATTACTGCAGTGGTGGGACTCTGAGTCATGTATTTTCATATTTAACGGTTGTGCTCATTCATAGCCAGAAAGGAATAAGAGGACCAGCTAGGGCAGGGGTGGGCAGAAAGTAGATCTCCAGATGTTTTGAACTTTAACTCCCAGCATTCCTAACTATTGACCATGCTATCAGGGACTTCTGAGAGTTGAAGTCCAAAACACCTGGAGATCTACTTTCTGCCCACCCCTGAGCTAGAGGGCTGGCATTTAGATGTAACCAAGAGGTCACCACCCCAGCCAGTAGTAAACTGAGCTTCTATCATGTCCACGTGCTTTCAGATGTAATGATAGAATTAGTCCCTCCCAGGGTCGGCCCTATCATTAGGCAGAGCGAGGCAGTCACCTCAGGTAGCAGTTGCTGCAAGGTGGGAGGAAAGTGTTGGAGGACACAGCTGTAGACCATGCGGCCTGGCCTGTGCCCCCTAAGATAGCGTGCTGCCTTCAGGTGCAGTGGAGGATGCTGTCCCACTGTCAGTGTTTAAGGAAGATTCAACCACCAGTCCAGTAGGCTTTTGTACATGGAATGGAAGTGGGGTGCCATCTTGTTCTTCACCTCAGGCAGCAAAATGAATTGGGCCAGCCCTGGTCCCTCCCCAGCTTCTGCTGCAGTTTTCCCCAAACTGGTGCTCCCCAGATATCTTGGATTACAACTCTCATTGGCCATGCTGACTGGGGATGATGAGAGTTGTACTCCAACACATGTGGAGGGCACCAGGTTGGCCAAGGCTGTTCTAGTGTCTGACAGTATGGCACGAGTGGAAGTGCTATCTAATCATGTGTACAAAAGTTGAAAAGGAGGCAGTGGCAGCTGGTTCCTCCAAAATGTGAGAGGACCGCAGGTTCCTGCCCTCTGCTAAGCCACTCCCACCACACATTCTTGTCGTTTCACTCCAATTCCATCCATGCCCCCCCCCATCAAGCATGATAGTTAAATGGAACCTCCATGTTCGGAGGCAGTGTACCCATGCTGCATACCAGATGCTGGAGACAAAATAATGGGAGGACTGTTGCTCTCAATCCCCGCCTATAAGCTTCCTCAAGACATTTTGCTAACCACTACTGGAAACAAAATTCTGGACTAGACAAGGACAAGCAACCTCCAAAGTCAGAAACTTGAGTGCAAGGCAGAAATAAGATCTGAGCCCCAAACCAGTGAGACAGAAGGCACTTCCACACAAGGCTTTTATTATGCAATTGCAATGGCTCATCGCCTGTATTTTCACCCAGTGTCCACATGACATCAACATTTTGCAAACAGCCCACATTTTTCTGGTGGATTTTGCAGCATCATGTAACAGTTTCGCTATGTCCCATACGTGTAGACACTCTATAGTGGCATTGCTCCTTCTTGGGAAGTGGTGCTGCTTTCGGGGCTCTCTTACTTGGGGGGGGGCAGTTTCGAACACCACACGCCCCTCTTCCTGTTGCTCGGCACCGGAGTACAGCCTGCACAGCACACCTTCACCATTGTAATTCGGGCATCAGTGGTGGCAGATTTATTTTCACTGTAGCTATGGCTGATGAAGGGGTCACACTGTCAGGGTTGGATCGGAGCCCAGAGAGCCCCAAAGCAGTTCTGATTCTGAGGAAGAAATAGAAACCACGGGAGAGGAACCTGCGTGCTGTTCAGAGGAGCAGCCAGGGGGACAGCCCCTTCCGGTACAAATTCCTGAGAGTGATAGTGAGCCTGGCAGGGAGCTTTTTATACCAGCTTAGGCTGGTATACCAACTACGCCCTTATCTGGACAAAGATAGCCTAGCTACAATTATCCATGCTCCAATAACTTCTCGTCTGGATTACTGCAATATGTGGGGCTGCCTTTGAAAACCGTCCGGAAACTTCAGCTGGTCCAAAATAGGGCAGCAAGATTGTTAACAGGGACTGGCCAACGAGCTCATATTATGCCAGTACTTTTCCCGCTGCACTGGCTGCCAGTCCATTTCCAGGCCTGATTCAAGCTGCTGGTATTAACATTCAAAGCCCTTAACAGCTTGGGGCCAGGTTATCTGAAGGATCGCCTCCTCCCATATGTGCCTGCCTGGACCTTAAGATCATCCTCAGCAGTCCTTCTCCATGACCCCTTGCCAAAGGAAGTGAGGCGGGTGGCTACTAGGAGGAGGGCCTTTGCTGCTGTAGCACCCTGGCTGTGGAATGAGCTCCCTACTGAGGTTCGCCTGGCACCTACACTGTATTCCTTCCCGCGCCAGGTGAAGACCTTTTTATTTTCCCAGGCATTTCAGCATTTTAGCTTTCTAGACGTTTAGCTTTGCTGTTTTAAATCTGTATTTTAAATCTCTGCATTGCTGCTAGGTTTTATTCCGGTTTTATTCTGGATGTATTGTTATATTGTGGTGTTAATGTTTTTATATTTTAATGCTTGTATATTGTATATTGTTTTACTGTGCGCTTTTTGGTTTTAATTTTTGTGAACTGCCCAGAGAGCTTCAACTATTGGGAGGTATAGAAATGAAATGAATAAATAAACAAACAAACAAACAAACAAACTGCCTGGTGCAAAGGTTGCAGATATCATGTGCTGTCAAGATAGTTTTGTAGATAGTGGATAGTAGAGTCAATGGTTGTGGTCCATGTTGATACCAGTGACATGGGGAAATGTAGTCATGAGGTCCTGGAACCCAAATTTAGGTTGCTAGGTAGAAGGTTGAAATCCAGGATCACCAAGCTGGCTTTCTCTGAAATTGTTGTTGTTGTTGTTGTTATTAATTTCATTTCTATACCGCCCAATAGCTGAGGCTCTCTGGGCAGTTCACAACAATTCATAACAATAAATACAAAAACTACAACATTATAAACATTATAATACAACATTATAATAAAAAGTGGTCTATTTTTTTTAAGATACATAGTTTAAAACAATTAAATAGCTAAAAACGATTTCAGTTCACAATTTCAATAACAGACCTGTTCAAGAAAGCCAACATACGTGCTCCATCATATGCCATTAAGTGGCATTAATGACTGGACATAGAGGGTAGTCTTAACTTGGTGCTGAAAAGATGACAGCGTTGGCACCAGGTGGGCCTCAGTGGGGAGCTCATTCCATAGTCAGAGGGGCCACCACTGAGAAGGCTCTCTCCCCTGTTGCCACCTTCCAAGCCTCCCTTGGAGGAGGTATTCGGGAAAGGCTCCAGATGTTGATCGTAGTATACGGGTAAGTTCATGTTGGGAGAGGCGTTCCATCAGATATTGTGGTCCCAAGCCATGTAAGGCTTTATAGGTTAAAACCAGCATCTTGAATTGGGCTTGGAACCATACAGGCAGCCAATGCAAGTGAGCCAGGATTGGTCTTATGTGCTCAGACCTTCTGGTCCCAGTTATTAATCTGGCTTCCACATTTTGCACAAGCTGAAGCTTCTGAACAGTCTTCAATGCACATAGAGTACATACAGCAATCTAACTTGGAGATTACTAGAGCATAAATTACTGAAACCAAGTTATCCCTGTCCATATAGGGGCATAGCTGGGCCACCAGCCAAACCTGGTAGAAGGCACTCCAAGCCACTGAAGCCACCTGAGCCTCAAGTGATAGAGATGGCTCCAGGAGAACACCCAAACTACAAACCTGCTCCTTGATGGGCAGTGCAACCCCATCCAGAACTGGTTGAACACCCTCCAACAGCATCTCAGTCTTGTCTGGATTGAGCTTCAGTTTATTAGCCCTCATCCAGTCCATTTTCGCAGCCAGGCACTGATTTAGCACATCCACAGCCTCACTTGATGAAGATCGAAAGGAGAAGCCGAGTTGCATGTCATCAGCATACTGATGGCAACGCACTCCAAAACTCCAGATGACCCCACTCAATGGTTTCATGTGGATATGAAATAGCACAGGGGACAAAACCTGAGGAACCCCATACTGGAGAATCCATGGGGCCGAGCAATGCTACCTGTTCCACATGCACAGCAGTTGAGGAGTCTCAGTGTATGGATGAGACAGTGGTGTAGGAAGGAAGGGCTCAGATTTGTTCAGTACAGGGGAACATTTTGGGACAAGCTGGGCCTGTACAAGAGAGATGAGCTCCACTTGAACCAAAAGGGCACCAAACTGCTGGAGCTAACCTAAAAACAGGTGACAGAGCAGCTTTTAAACTGAACCCTGGGGGAAAGTGACAGGAGCTGGGAAGGATCTGATCAAGTTGAATAATCCCTTTGGGATAAGATGAAAGTGTTTCTGGTTGCCCAAATGGAGATGGGGAGGAAATAGGCCATGAGCACATGGTGAAACACAATACCAAGTCAGAGAGGCATAAGTGTCGTAGCAGAAGATGTACACGCCAGAGACGTCTGGGGAGGGACACCATGTACAGGTGTTTCTATGCTAATGCTAGAAGCCTCTGAACCAAAATGGAGGAGTTGGAGTGTCTGGTTTTAAAGAAGAACCTAGATATAGAGGGCATTACTGAAACCTGGGATATAATCATCTCTGGATATAAACTCTATAAGAAGGACAGGGAAGGGTGTACTGGAGGAGGTGTCATTCTGTACATCAAAAGGGGCATGGTTTCAAGCAGACAAGAAAACTTAAAAGGGGCAGACTCCTCTACAGAAGTGCTGTGGCTCCAGGCTCAAAAAGTAATTTAGTGCTAGGAACATGCTATCATCCCCCAGACCAGAATGCTCAGGGTGATCTTGAGATGGAAAATGAAATCAGGGAGGCCTCCAAACTAGAAATGTTAAAGCCCAGGGAAAAAACGGAAAAATCTGGGGAGGAATTTTTTTTTTCCCCTGTGGACCATTTTTGTTTTTCTCCAAAAAATGGGAAAAAATGAACAGCTTTGGATTATGAAAATTTCCTTTTAGAATTTAAGACAAAGTATTTATATGTTGTTACCCAGCCTGTACTCCCCCCCAAAATGATTTCTAAAACTATGTAATAAGAATACTTTTATAGAAAGGCTTGTGTTGTAAAATGTCTGAAAATAATGAAGCCAGGGGGAATTTTTTTTTAATCCTGTTTATAAGATTCCCAGCATAGCTTTTTCTTTCACTGCTTATTAAAATTATTGATCTAAAGTGTATTTTACTGATAGACATTTATGCTCAGTTTCCCAACATGTGAGTACATTCCCTATTGTGCATTCATGACAGTAAATGTGCACGCATGACAGCTTGGGCTTTGTTCTATGGAGTCCGGTGTTTCTGAAGCTGCAGCAGTCATTTAATGTAGCTCTAATCTATTCAGACAATCATTATAAATTTACTAACTGAGTTTACTTTAAAATGTTTGAAAATATAATGATATTTTTATGAGCAAACTAAGTTGTCCCTTAAATAACTTTAGGAACAGAAAGGCTGCTTTATGTTCCTAAAGCAGCCCTCCCCAACCTGGTGTCCTCCAGATGTTTTGGACTACAGTGGCCAGACCATTGGCCATGCTGCCTGAGGCTGATGGGAGCTGAAGTTCAAAATATCTGGAGGGCACCAGGTTGGGGAAAGCGATCTTAAAGCAACAGAGTGAGTTTAGAACTGTAAGGCGCACTAAAAAAACTGTATTGCGTATTTTTCAATTTTTCCCAAAAATTCCATTTTTTTTTCTGGGAGAAGGAAAAAAACCCTTTTTTCCTCATGGCCTCAACGTTTCTGGAAATTTTACATCTCTACTCCAAACTAGAAAGTGTAATAATGAGTGACTTCAATTACCCCCACATTGACGGATAAATGCATGTTCCAGTCACAACAAAGAGGATACATTTCTTGACGCCCTGAACAACTCTCTCCTAGAACAGTTGGTCATGGAACTGACCAGAGGGGAGGTGACCCTGGATTTAATTCTAAGGTTTGTCGTCCAGGACCTAGTATGAGATGTGAGTGTTATTGAACCAATTGGAAACAGTGACCAGATTTAATATGCTATCAGATTTAATATGTATTTAAGTGGGAAATTGCCGAGGAAGTCCAACACAGTCACATTTGACTTTAAAAGAAGAAACTTCTTTAAAATGAGGGAAATGGTAAAAAGGAAGTTGAAAGGGGGAGTCAAGAGGGTTAAATCCCTTTAAAATGCTTGGAGGTTACTTAAAACCACAATAATAAAAGCTCAGCTAGAATACGTAGGTTAGGAAAGCTAGCACCAAGTCCAAGAAATCACCAGCATGGGTAACGAGCAATCTCAAGGAAGCTAAGAAGGCTTCCTTCAGAAAATGGAACTCTTGACCAAATGAGGAAAACAAAAGGGAGCACAAACTTGAACAAAGGAGATGCAAGCAGACAATAAGAGATGCAAAAAGCATTTTGAGGAGTGTATCACTAAAAACATCAAGGCCAACAACAAAGAATTATTTAAATATATCAGAAGCAGGAAACCAGCTAAGGAGGCAGTTGGACCACTGGATGACAATGGAGTTAAAGGAGTACTAAAGCAGGATTGCGGAAAAGCTAAATTAATTCTTTTCATCTGTCTTCACTGCAGAAGATATAGGACATGTGCCTGTGCCTGAACTGATGTTTTCAGGAAGGGAGACTGCGAAACTGAGGCAAATAGTGGTGACAAAAGATGACATTCTTAACCTTATTGATAAATTGAAAGTTAATAAATGACCAGGCCCAGATGGTATCCATCTCAAATATGAAATTGCTGATTTTCTAACAAAAATATGCAATGTATCCCTAAGATCAACATCTGTACCAGAGGACAGAAGAATGGCCAACAAAACACTAATTTTTAAAAAGAGATTCAGGGGGGATTCAGGTAATTACCGGCCAGTTGCCTTAACGTCTATTCAGGTAAATTGGTTGATAGCATTATTAAAGATAAAATTAGTAAGCAGATAGAAAGACAAGCCCTGCTGAAAAAGAATCCACATGGCTTCTGCAAAATTAAGTCCTGTCTCACTAACCTTTCAGAGTTTTTTGTGAGTGTCACTGAACACATGGACAGGGGTGATCTGGTTGACATTGTTTACTTGGACTTCCAAAAGGCTTTTTGGCAAAGTCCCTCACCAAAGACTCCTAAGCAAACTTAGCAGTCATGGAATAAAAGGAGAGGTCCTCTTATAGATCAGTAACTGGTTAAAGAACGGAAAGCAGAGAGTAGGAATAAACTGTATATTCTCCCAATTGAGGGATGTAAACACTAGGGTCTCACAGGGATCTGTATTGGGACTAATGCTTTTCAACTTATTCATAAATGATCTGGAATTAGGAGTGAGCAGTGAAGTGGCCAATTTTGCTGATGACATCAAATTATTTAGGGTGGTTACAACAAAAAGGGATTGTGAGGAGCTCCAAAAGGATCTCTCCAAACTGGGAGAATGGGCATAAAAAATGCGGTTCAATGTAAGTGTAAAGTGATGCAGGTTGGGGCAAAAAATGCCAACTTCCAAGTAAACGCTGACGGAATCTGAGCTAGCAGTGACTGACCAAGACACTGGGGTTGTGGTGGACAGCTTGATTAAAATGTACTCTCAGCGTGCAGCTGCTGTGAAAAAGGCAAAATCCATGCTAGGCATAATGTGGAAATGAATTGAAAATAAAACTGTCAAGATCATACTCCCCTTATACAAATCTATGTTACAACCACACTTCAAATACTGAGTACAGCTCTGGTCCCCGCACCCTAAAAAGGATATTGTAGAACTGGTAAAAATGCAGAAAAGAGAAACTAAAAAGAACAAGGGGATGGAGCAAAACTCCCCTATGAGGAAAGATTACAACATCTGGGATTGTTTAGCTTAGAAAAGAGGTGAGTTAGGGGAGACATGATAGAAGTGTACAAAATTATGCATGGTGTGGAGAAAGTGGATAGGGAAACATTTTTCTCCCTCTCTCATAATACTAGAACCTGGGGTCATCCCATGAAGCTCATCGGTGGGAGATTCAGGACGGATAAAAGGAAGGACTTCTTCACAGAGCACATTGTTAAACTATGGAATTCACTTCAACAAGATGTAGTGATGGCCACCAATTTGGATGGCTTTAAAAGGGGGTTGGACACATTCATGAGGAAAAGGCTATCCATGGATACTAGTCCTGATGGCTATATTCTACCTCCAGTATCATAGGCAGTATGCCTATGTACACCAGTTGCTGGGGAACATGGGTGGTAGGGTGCTGTTGCAGTCATGTCCTGCTTGTGGGTTTCCCATGGGCAGCTGGTTGGCCACTGTGTGAACAGAATACTGGACTAGATCCAGCATGGCTCTTCTTATGTTCTTATGGTTAAGGACACAGCAGCATTATAGGAGTCATTGGTTCAGACTGGGAAACAGGTCCCACTTTTTTGTTTAAAAAATAAATAAAGGCGAAACCAACATTGACCTAAGTTGAGTTTTTAACATCATGCAATAGCAGGTATGTGATTCAGTGTTTGACGGTAGTTTATAAGCGTATGAAATGGATTAAGAGAAAATCTTTGCAGAGTTGGGATAAAATAAATTGAGACTTCACCGAGTACCATCCACTGTAATAAGAGCTGAATCCATTGTAATAAGAGCTGAATCTAGGCACACAAAGAACAATGACTGTGAGGCTTCCTTAGCCAGCTCATGCGGTAGGAGAGCTGCTAACCACCAACAGAAACTAGATGAGGTCACTTCCAAACAGGATACAGGCCTGCAATCATGTGCTGTATTTATAGCAACTAAAAACTTGCAAGCTTCATGTACAAACTTACATATCTATAGGATTTAGCTCGCCTCATCTTGCAGGATTTGATGGTTCTACTGATGCTTCGTAATTAGTCGCAATAACCATTGCCTAGTTGCAGGACTAGATGCTTCTAGATGCTTGGAGAATAGAGCACAAGAGGTGGGGTGAGGAGTTAAATATTAAGATGTCTGTATTTCTTTAAATCTTCTAACCTGCTCAATCACAAAGACCCAAGGATGGTAACAACTAGAGCCGCCACAAAAAATTCACTAAGAGCAAAATCAGAAGTGAATGCTCCATTTCTTCCTCTTCCATCAAAGCATCCAAGAAATTTCAAAGAAACTGAAAGGGATCTGATAAGGCTAGCAAAATTTCTCATGGGGAAAATGCATCCCCAGTAACATTTTAAACACAGTTATATCTTTAAAATGCTATATAAATCCTAACTGTATAATAAACAAACTCCCATAGTGACGGAAGCTCAGTAGGTATGCAGAACATAGCAACTGCTTGAGCCCTAAGCAATCTGAAATTCACCAGGGAAACAAAAACTCGGTGCTTAAGTAATGTAAATGGGGAAAACAAATACAGATTTGCTTATTTGGCATAAACATGTTCAATATAAATATCTGGTTATAAATTCAATATATTTATAGAGAAGAGTTTTTGCAGAATTAGGAGAGGAGCTGTAACAAAAACAGTGATACCGATGGCTAAATGTGGAACTACCAGCCTGTGCACCGTAAAGGTGAGAAATGCAGAATACAAGAGTTGTATCTCAGAACACTGGAGACTTCTATAAAGATTGATCGCATTCACGCATGATGATTCCTGGCCTAGCCTGGCTTATTGTGAATGAGCAGTGTGCTAGTGCATGCAGCCCATTAACTCCCACATCACTCCTATTGCATGAGTGGGTAAAACTAACCAGAAATGGGTAGCTTATCATAACATCTGAACCTGGGATCCAGGTTTGTTGCTCCCAAGCAAGGATTTGTAAGCCAGCAACAAACATGACTTCTTGTTGGCTTATGGTTTTGGGTAGTTTAGGAGGAACAAACCAGAATTCTGGGTTTGGTCATCACCATAAGCTACTTGTTTCTGGTTAGCATAACCCACTAGTGCTATGGGAGGAGGGAAGTGGGAGCAAATGGCTGCATGCAACCGCATGCTGCTCATTCATAGTAAGCCAGGAATCCTGGTTTATTGTTGGGTGCAAGGGCAGCCATTGTCTACTTGATTTCAAAAGCATCTCCACAATCATAAAAGGATGAAAACTATTATAGGAATCTGAATTATATGCAAAATGTCAGATTCCATGCAGAGTGCTGCAGACAGGAAATTACAGCCATGCTTACCAGGTAGCACACTGTAACAACATGTACAGAAATCTCCACCTACACACAGTGGACAAGTACAAATCCACTGGATCCAGATATGTCCAATCCACACCATGCCATTAAAGGTAAAGGTAAAGGTGCCCCCAACCAGTCGTGTCCGACTCTAGGGTGCGGTGCTCATCCCTGTTTCTAAGCCGAAGAGCCAGCGCTGTCCGAAGACGCTTCCGTGGTCATGTGGCCGGCATGACTGAACACCGAGGTGCACGGAACGCTGTTACCTTTCCCGCCGAGGCGGTACCTATTTAACTACTTGCAATTTCTTGCTTTCGAACTGCTAGGTTGGCAGAAGCTGGGACTGAAGACGGGAGCTCACTCCGTCACGCAGCACTCGGGTCTCGAACTGCTGACCTGCCGACCTTCCAGTCTGCAGTTCAGCGTCTTAACCACTAAGCCACCGCGGTCCCTTCTAAGCCACCGCGGTTACACATTTCACGTATCAGGCCTGTGTGCAATGGATTCTATCTACTTAGGCCCTTTTCTAACAGCATGCTCTGCACACCAATGACAGCCAGGTCTGGGGGGTGCATCCCCTCCCATCACTGCACTGCACATACGGAGGGTTTATGTGAATAGGGCATTTATCATTCAGTAGAAATAATACTATACCCATATGAAGTGTGATCCAGTCACCAAGAAAAGTCTTTAGGCAGATGCATGGCACAACCATTTCAGCCTAGCACAACTAGAGATGTTCTGCCTTTTGCTTAATACCAGGAACAAAGTCACTATGAATATAACATATTTGAAATGATCAAGCCAATGTGAAATAGCAAGATCAGGCAACAAAACAGCAAATGATGGCAGCTCTGTGTTTCCTTAAAGTTCGCTTGTGACTGTACTTGCTGATGATGTGAGGTTTAGGTTTTAAGTACTGTTTTAGGAATTGAATGTTTCTAAAACATCTTAGTTATTTCACTGGGATAGCCACCCTGAGGAACTGGAAAGGGCAAGATACAAGCTGGTGAAACCAATAAGGGTGTTGTCCTTTCACTGCTGGATGCAAACTTTGCGACCAACTTCTTCCTTCCTCTAAAAGAGCACAATGTAGTTAGATACACTGAAATATCAGTTTGTGCAACAGCTGTTAAAAAAATGCAACTCCCCTCCCAGAAAGTTTTCAATTAAATATCCAGATATTTAATATGTGGGAGATCCTTCCATAACACAGTAATTCCATGTGACAAAAATAAAAAACAAAGAAGAAGCAGCAAGCATGAAGAACAGGAAACAAATCCAGAAATGTTAAAGATGGGAGAGACTTATTAGGTTATCTGCTCCATACTTTGCAAGCACATCACTGTCCTCTGGAGCAATGGGCTGAGATTCAGTGAGGAACAGAGACTGCCAAAAGCACTGTGAGTCTGCTCACATTATTGCAAAAAGAAGTTGAGCAAGCTAAAGCCACACTGCAGATTTTGAGTCATGGAAGATTCTCAGTGTGCCAGGAAAAGTTGATCCACTTCATTACTTGCCCAGTATTGAACAAAAGGGGTTGCGTTTCACACAGATCACTGTATGACCAAAGTTTCAAGAGATGAATAACAGGGATTATAAACCATGTGAAAGAAAGGCTTTCCCTTTAAGAATGCATCAGAGGAAATTGACTTCAGCTGTCTGCTTTAGAGAGCGCGTTTACTGAGGCATATAGATCAAGATTCTGCAACGTGCCAAATATATGTGTGCTCCTCCCAAGGCAGAAGCTTCACTATATGTAGATCTTGCCTTAATGCGTCTTGTGGCATGGGTGCCAAGTACATTGTTTGCCACAGCACTACTAATTCAGATTCATAAGAATTAGGAGGGATTTGCCTTGCTCATGAAGAAGCATATAAAAAGGTATGGGGAAACATTCCTGTGGGTGCCGCTGAATCACAGGCCTTGCTAGAGTAGGTGTGGAACATCAGCAACCATTTGCAGCCTTACACTGGCTGGGCATTACCTCTTATATGACTGGTCCATTCCCCTATAACTGAAGCGAATGTTTGCTACAACCAACACCCACCCAGACCCAAGCAATTTTTCATCTGAAATTCAGATGTTGAATTTTTACTGCGAAATCTTACCTTAAAATTGAAATTTGAGGGCTTCACCCTTTTTGTCACATCTTGATTATTTAGGTTTAATAAGTGTCAAATGTATCGTAAGCTGTTGACATGCAGCGATATCAATATTCAAATGTTAAGTACAACATAAATATCACTCCCTCCAACAGCAAACTCTGCTGCCGAGTACCAACAGGATTGTAGCCAAAACAAGACCACTGGGGGTGAAGGGGGAGGAAGATGCTGGCATGCTCAAGGTAATCCCAAGGTTTGTAGAAGTACAAAAAATATTTAGGGGAAAAAACATTATGCCAGGAAACTCCCACCCCCACCCGCAACCCAGTGAGGAATGAGCATATTATCTATCGGGGATGGGATGGAATGGAGTATCTTGGAAGAGGGCAGGGCTGCTGGCTGGAACCCTGAACTTGATTACTCCACACTGCAATGTTTTGCTGCAGGGCCCACTGATGAATTACTATTGCACACCCACCTTCAAATACTAAATACCATCAAACATTAAAACATAACTTCATGCCAAGCTATTAAATACTGTCAAATATGAAACAGTAAAATCAAATATTAACAGCCAAATATCAAACACTGAAATAAAATATAATCAGTTGTTAAATATTGATAGCAAACATACATACACTGTCCTGAAAATATATGCCACAAAAATTCAGAGGGATATTCTGAGGAGAGTGGAGAAAATGTGGTTCAGCTCCATGGGCTTTTCCACTATCACCACTTCCAAGGAGTCTTGTGCTCAGAACAACCAGTGAGAAACAAAGAGAAAACACTGGCTGAGATATGTGAAGAAAACTGGTTGAATTCAGTTAGTCAGGCTGGCCATCCAAGCCCTGAGCAGACCTAGATCTGCCCAGCTTCAGCAAGGTTGCTCCATCATAGACTCATAGAATAGCAGGGTTGGAAGGGACCTATAAGACCAACAAGTCCAAACCCCTGCTCAACGCAGGAATCCAAGTGAGAGCAGCCCTGACAGATGGCTGTCCAGCCTCATCTTGAATGCCTCCAGTGTGGGAGAGCCCACCACCTCCCTAGGTAATTGGTTCCATTGTCGTATTGCTCTGAGTCAGGAAGCTTTTCCTGATGTTCAGCCGAAATCTGGCTTCCTGTCACTTGAGCCCATTATTCTGTGTCCTGGGCTGAATCTACACATAGCAATTATACCGTTACCCTAACTATTGGTGCCCATTGGTGCCATGTGTACCAATAGTTATGATAACAGTATAACTGCTATGTGTAGATTCAGCCCTGCTCTCTGGGATGATCGAGAAGAGATCCTGGCTTTCCTCGCTGTGACAACCTTTCAAGTACTTGAAGAGCGCTATCATATCTCCCCTCAGTCTTCTCAAGGCTAAACATGTCCAGTTCTTTTAGTCTCTCCTCCTTCCAATCATGCCCTTGACATCGGCAGGACTTCTACTGCCCCTGCCCCTCACTTTTGCTGGCAGCTAGGGAGAAGCTCATGGTCAAGAAGCAAGTCATAGGGCTGCCAACCCAACTTCCACTTTCCCCAAGCCTGACAAAGGAAACAGCTGGGTGCTGCCCCTCTCCCCTGCAACATGTAGTATCGCTTTCCTCATGTCATGATGTCATCACAGTTGGTTTCCTCACCAGCTGATTCTGAAAGGGGCAGGGTTAAAGCACAACGTGATGGCATCTCCATGCCACCCATAACTTGTAGTTCTACTCTAAGCATATTGCAACCTACCAGAGCCATACAAGAGAGTTATATTTTAATAGTGCTAAGGAGTACTGATTGGCTGCTTGCTGGGACAGCCAAACATGCTGAGTTATCTCTTCCCAAATGCAGGTACAACAGCCAGGATGATCACACTTCACCTGCTGTACTTACCATGGTTTGAGTGTCTGATGCAATCATTCAATACTGCGCTGAACTCCTTCTGAGCCTCTTGATCCGGAAAGCAGAAGTAACTATGTCTGAGGAAAGGCTGCCACAGATAAACTGGAAATTCCTTTGGAAGGACAACAAACGCCTGGGCATTCTCCTTCTCATTGGAACCTTTTAAGAAAGGCAACAACAGCAGTCATTTGAAAAATGTGCCAGTTTCAGAACTTGCACCCAGCTTTACAAATAATGATATACAAGTGGTGTATGCTGCTGGGGAGGAAAGGTCTCAATCCATGCTTGGTTTTCACTGCAAGCTTGGCAGGCTCAGCTCGGTGCTTTGAGGGCACCATTGAGAATGCAGCACCAGCCTACCTGAACATTCAGTCAGCTGACCCCAAGGGCAAATCCTGTAACTCCCTAACCTCGGACCTTGTTCCATAGTCTGAGCAGCTTGTCTCTGGTCCCTAAGCTCCTGCTCCCTTCTCTCCCGATTTCTGCCTTGGATCTTGACCTTTACTTGGCTCTGACTATGCACCTGCTTCTGGACATCCTGTGCCTCTATTTCTGCTCTGGATCTTGACCTCTGGCTAGTTTTGACTACTCACCTGCCTCTGGTCCCTGTGAGCCTTCTTTGCTGCACTGGAACTTGACCGACCCTCCCAACTTTGGATCATGTACCTACATCTGGCCCACTTGAATTAAGCCAACTCCCTACAAAGTCTGATAGCCTGTCCTGGCACTTGGGGACCCACAACAAAATACTGTGGTGTGCATTGAATGATGTAAAAATAATTCATTTTAGTTGTGTTTTTAATTGTGCTTTATTTTTCTAGTGGTGTACATTTTTAGTGGTGTACATATAGCAGTGTATAGTGATGTACATTTTTCTAGCATTTTATTTATTTTATTTAATTGTACTTTATTCTTCTAGTGGTGTACGTTGAATGATGGTATACAATGATATACATTGGTATAAACTGTGGTGTACTTTGAATGATGTCAACAGAATTTATTTTGCTTGCATTTTTAATTGTGCTTTATTTTTGCTAGAAGCCAATTCCCCTGGCATCTCTATTATGTTCGTTTGACCCCTGCCCTAAGCTGGATTCCTTTTTCCTTTCTTCCCACCTCTAGTAACACTGCGGTGCTACAGCGGTTCAGTTTTCTGCACAGCTTTAGGCCTGACATTTCCTACACAGCACATGGAGGTTGTGTGTGTGTGGGGGGGGCAGTGGGGCAGTTGTGGTTATGAAAAGATGACATTGCTTTCACCAGATGCATCCTCCAAATGTCATTGGCCATGCTGGCTGGGAATTATGAGATTTCAGTCCAACACGTCTGGAGGGTACTTATACAGTCAGGCCTTTGGTCCATCTAAACTAGTGCTGTCTCCTCTGATTGGCAGTGATGTCCTTTAGCCTAAAGACCATGCAATATGAAAGGCTTGCACCTACACCTCTGCCCTCATGCTGTCAAGATTCCAGCCTCAGTCGTCCTATTTTGTTTGATTTCCCCCGACCACCTCCTTTAAAAAAAATTTACAAGCCTGAAGACCAAGATGGAATGTTTTATCATCTATGGTGGACTTGTAAAAAAGCTAAAACATTTTGGAAACGAATAGTCTCTAGTTCAAAGAATATTAAAGACTATTGTAGAATTAAAGCCAGAGACTTTTTTACTGGGATTATAGATTCATAGAACAGTAGGGTTGGAAGGGGCCTACAAGGCCATTGAGTCCAACCCCCTGCTCAATGCAGGAATCCAAGTCAGAGCAGCCCTGACAGATGGCTGTCCAGCCTCATCTTGAACGCCTCCAGTGTGGGAGAGCCCACCACCTCCCTAGGTCATTGGTTCCATTGTCGTATTGCTCTAACAGTCAGGAAGTTTTTCCTGATGTTCAGCCGGAATCTGGCTTCCTGTAACTTGAGCCCATTATTCCATGTCCTGCACTCTGGCATGATTGAGAAGAGATCCTGGCCTTCCTCTGTGTGACAACCTTTCAAGTACTTGAAGAGCGCTATCATATCTCCCCTCGCAAAGACCCATGGACTCGCGGGTCTTCACGATTAATGGACGAACACATAAAAGAGAAGGGGGGAGCCCTCTTTCTCTATATGATAACGGTTGCAAGGTTATTGTATGCACAAAAGTGGAAGAATGAAACAATACCAACTGTGAATGAGTGGATCACAAAAATGATGGAGCTGGCAGAGATGGCAAAACTTACTATTATAATTAAAGAAGGATTAATAATTAAATTTATGTTAGAATGGAAACCTTTTTTAGAATTTGTACAAGAAATAGAGAAAAATAGTATCTATGTATGTGGATTCTGATCTTTGAGATGGTCAACTCTCTTTTTTCTTTGTTAAAAATTAGGAGAGAAATGAGATAATGTCTGTGAACTCAATGTATGATATACAACTAAGATAAGAAGTAGAGAACAATAATAAGCATTTGTTGTGTAAGGGGAGCCGAAGGTAGATACCTTATAATCTTAGATGAATTTTAGTGTATCCCTGTATGTGTTGTTGTAATAATGTGTACTGTATGTCTATGTTGTCCCCCCCGCTTTTAAAATAAAACTATTATCAACACTTACACAAAGAAAATAGAAAAAAAATTACAAGCCAATATTTTTCTGCATATCTCATGGTTCGGTATTCAGAAACACACACATAGCCTCTGTCTGTAGGCGTCCCCATTTTGCTGCCCTACTGGTTGTGGCTTGGAACCACCCGCTTTGCCATTAGATGGATCTGCAAGAAAACACTGCAATGTATCCTCACCCCCTAACAGGAATTATCCCATTCACAGTGCCACTCAGCCATTCCCACCTTCATGATACTTCAAGTTTGGGGATGAAGCAGATTAATGCCCTCTTCCCTCCCCCAATCCCTACATTCCAACTTTCCACTGATCCTTTCCCCACTGCTTTCCTTTTGCTTTTTGACTCTGAGAAAGTCTCAGGTAAAGAGCAATCCTGCCCATATAAAAGATATGCGTTGTTCCCTGTCCCCATCACCACCTTACACACATGCACAGCTTCAGAGCGGTTTCTGCAAGGCAGGGAGAGGACGGCCCATCTCCTAGCATGTGCATGTCTTCGTGCAAGGCCTCTGGGATTCTACATTTACCTCCTGTGACTTCAGTTAAATTTTATTTTATTTTATTTATTTATTGCATTTATACCCCGCCTTTTTTCCTCTTGCAAGGAACCCAAGGCGGCTTACATTATCCTCCTCCTCTCCATTTTATCCTCACAACAACAGCCCTGCGAGGTGGGTTGGGCTGAGAGTCTGTGACTGGCCCAAAGTCACCCAGTGAGCTTCCATGGCCGAGTGGGGACTAGAACCCGGATCTGCCAGCTCCTAGTCCAGCACTCTTGCCACTACACCACACAGCACCAGGAGCCTCAGTTAACTGCCTTACTGGGTTGTGCATGTCCGCGTTCACCGTCCCTTGCTCCTTCCTTCCTCTCCTTTTCTCCTCTAAGCTTTAATTTTGAAAAGAGTCTTTTCTACTTCTGCAAACCTTGGGTTCCCTCTCCCTGTTGTTTCTTGGCAACCCTATTTTCGCTCCAACTCTGTTGGCACTGTACCACCTTGGTTCACTAGAAAAAGGGCTAATGATTGATATACCATGTTCTTAGCACTGTTATTCTTTTACATACACTATCTGATTAATTCCCTTCACTTTCAAGGCGAGTCTCAAAGGCAAGGGAGGCAATAGCCAAGGAAGGAATCAGAATCTCAAAAGGCTTGCGGGCCCCAAAACTGGAGAAAGAATAGGAGGCGAAAGACTAAGGCAGGGGTACACAACCTGCTGCTCCCCAAGGCCTTTATTGTGGCCCCCATAGTTGTCCAGACCCTGTAACTGAATTCCCCCCTGCCTATACTCTCCACCTAGTTCCACAAGGAGACTTATACAGATTATACTGTAACCCTATTCAGGTGTTTTGAACTTGAATAGGGCAAATACTTGAGGATAAGCAGCACTTCAGCCATGCCATGCCCCTCACCTCTCCCTCATCACGTTTATCACCCTCTACTCATGGAGGGTGACAGTCTGAAGAGTAGAGCCTCCTGTATCAGTAAGCTAGGACACAGATTTTTCCGCATTCTGGCTTGCATAGAGAGCTTCCACAGTACAGAAGGCTCTCCTCTTCAGACTGTTGCCCTCCATGAGTTGAGAGTAGGGGTGTACGAAACCCCGCTTACCTGGCTCCGCCAGGTTCCGCAGGTGGGGGGAGGCGATCCGTTCCTCCCTCCCGGAATCCTGCCAGGCCATGGAGCCACCAGCCAGGCCAACCCACAGCAGGGCCTCCAGCTGCTGCCGGGCTGCTGCCGACACAAATGGTGTCCTGTGTAGGGGACGCCATTTGTGTCCCTACGCTGGCCCGTGATAGGCTATGTAAATATTTACGTAGCCTATCACAGCTAAAGCAGGGACACAAATGGTGTCGCCTATGGCATTTGCATTCCCGCTTTAGCTGTGATAGGCTATGTAAATATTTACGTAGCCTATCACAGCCTAGCAGAGATGCAAATGGCGTCCCTGGGTTAGCCGTGATAGGCTACATAAGTATTTACGTATTAAGTATTTATGTAGCCTATCACGGCCATTCGAAAGACACGAATGGCGGCTGCAGACGCAGCCGCCATTCGAGGAGCACCGGAACAGCCGACAAAGGTAGGCTCTGTACAGGGCCCATTTCGTGGGGGGGGGGCAAGGGGCTTTGTTCCGCCACGGATTTTGGGGGGCCGAATGCACTGGCATTCAGCCTCACCGAGATCCATGGCGGAATTCTCCGCCGTGCCTAGTTGAGAGTGATAAACATGGTGAGGAAGAGGGGTGGGTCTGGAGGGCTCTATTTGCCCTATTCAGGTTCAAAAGGCCTGAATAAGGCTTGTATGTGATCTGTATGTGCTAGCAGTGAGGAAAGAGCAATCTGTATCAGGATCACTGGTGTGTGTGGGTGTGTGCATACGTATGTGTGTACAGCCCCAACCCCCAAGCCAGTATTACCAGTTGCCCCCAGGGCTGAAAAGGTTCTATGCCTCTGGCCTAAGGTGATGAAAAATCCTTTCCTACCATGCTGAGGCCATGGGGAAGGAGGAGGCCTCTAAACAGCTCCAAAGTTGCTCTCTAGCTATTTGAATACAACAACACATGGAATACTTAAATGCTTAACATGAATTGGCTAGTCTTAAACCTGCAACAGGGAATGCACATATATGCACGTCAGGAGAATTGGAGGACAGCTCTTAACAGTATAAGATAGACAAGTTCTATTTTATGCCTCTTATATCTGGACCAATGCTATTTCTCCCATGGCATAGCTGGGGGGCTGTAATTATAACAGACCTACAAAACTGCAGCCCAAAGGGGACTCTCATCCACAAAAAAGACTCTCCTCTGAAAAACGATGTGAATTTTTCATGCAACTTTTAGAAAGGCAATATAATACTTGCCAGAAAACATCAATGAATATGTAGCATACAGCAATTCTCATGTATTGGGTTTTTGTTTTTAAGCAGGTTATCAGAAGTTGTTGTCCCCAAAGCAAACTCCATCTCTCAGGGCAGGGGTCCCCAACCCCTGGGCCGCGGACCGGTCTGTGGCCTGTTAGTAACCGGGCCGCAGGAGTGTGCGAAACCCCCTCACCTTGGGTCCGTGGGGGTCCGCAGGGGGGGAGGCAATCCGTCCCTCCCCCACCGGAATCCTCGTCGGCCCCGGCCAGCTCCGCTCCGTGATGAGTCCATGGAGCTGCCGGCTGGCTCCAGCCGCTGGGACGCCATTTGTGTCCCTGTTCTTCAAGTAACAGGCTACGTAAATCTTTACGTAGCTGATTACTGCAAAGAATAGGGACACAAATGGTGTCTGGAAGTCCGCCAGCAAACCACACCCCCCCGGTCCATGGAAAAATCGTCTTCCACAAGACTGGTCCCTGGCGCCAAAAAGGTTGGGGACTGCTGTCTAAGGGTACAATCCTACGGTCGCTGGAGAGCATCCCAGGGACCATATGATTTTTTGGATTCCCCCTTCCCAAAGCTGTAGATAATTTCAGGAGGGGGAGTTAAAAAACTGTTCTCTCCCACCACCCCCTTGCAGCTACAGCACCTGTTTTCCAACGTCACAAAATTACCTTGGATGACCTCATAGAGGTCAAAAGGGGGGCAATCTGGGGGGGGGAAGAGGAGAGGCCAGGATACAAAAAATCCTATGGCCCCTCTAGTCCCAGCCCTGCCCCTGACAGCACAACTCCTCTTGACAGGCTCAGAGTCCAGAGGAAAAGGGGCGGGGAGGAAGATAGAGAGTTGAGAATCGCCTCCATTTCTCCTCCCACCCTGCCAGCAGCAGCCCAGCAGGGAATTGGATACTTGGAAGCCTCAAACAGAAAATGAAAAATGGAGATATACTGTTCTACTTTAAGCTGGCTATGCCTTACCACTTGGGTCTGGAAAATGTTTATCAGATAACATATTATATTCTTCCTCTGTAGTCAGTACTTTGCCTCCAACAGGTAGAATGCAGCTTTTAGAAGCAACGCCCTTCTGGAAAGCCTAGGATTGATGAAAAGAAATGAAGATTTGTTTGTTTGTTTGTTTGTTTGTTTAAAACGAGTAATCTAAGCCTATGGGATTTTTCCAAATTACTTATGGGCAGAATTCAATTGGACACTAGTGCTAATGTAAATTATGTAGCGCAAGCATAAGGGACCTCTAGCAATGCCAACAGCATTCGCTGATGCAATGGGATTCCCCAGAAAACCCATCATGCCAGCTAATGCTATTGTCAGTGTGCTAGAGCTCCCTTACGCTGACGCAATGTAATTCACATTAGCACTAATGTCCAATTGGATACTGCCCCAGGCTGAACCGATATGAGGGCAGGGCTGTGTGTATGCCATGGTTTTCAGGGATCACAGCGAAAGTACAGGTAGGGATACTGAGGACAGAATTCAGATTCCTGAGGA
The DNA here is from genome assembly GCF_057233095.1 of Heloderma suspectum. NCBI lineage: Eukaryota > Metazoa > Chordata > Lepidosauria > Squamata > Helodermatidae > Heloderma > Heloderma suspectum. The sequence goes on from NC_139461.1 coordinate 175,119,076, forward strand.
CATCTCTGATATGGTTTTGAAGATTTCTTTTAGAGAATGTCAGCTATGTCTGCTGAACTCTAAGAAGCCAGGGGTGGCTGAATAAGGTGAGTTACAAAAATTGTAATCTATTTAGTTTCCAGGCTTGTATCCTGCCCTTCAAGAGGTTCCCAGTGCAGCTTACATGAAGTTAAAACTACAATAGAACAAATGAAAACAACACATATAAAATTTAACATTTTTATCACATAGAACAAGATACAATATGTATAACATCTGCAGGTCATGGAATTCAGCTTTTCTTGGCACAGTATTTGGAATGCCTAATCATAGATTTATTTTTTCAGCATGGAGTACACACTGCCCTACCTATGGTCAGCTTCTGACATTACATTCAGAATGTAATGTCAGAAGCCCCCTGCCCACAGTTTTTCATTCACCAGATGTGGGTGACATAAATGTGCCATGGCCCAAGTTGGCCTTTGCAACAATACCACTAAAGCTAATAGAGAAGTGATTTGAGGATTCTGCCTTGTAAGCAAACTTTTGTAATGAGATATTGAGGATAGGATAAGCTACAAAATGGAAATCAGCAAAGAAAAGCAGGGTGGGGGAAGACTGAAGTCCAAGGCACTATAAAGAAAGGAATACTTGGTGGGCAATATTCAGATGTGTTTCCCGGAAGCACCAAATCAGAATCACTCTGAAAATATCAGAGTAACGCTAGGTGAAAAGCAACCTCTTTAGCATGCTGAATATATCAACTACAGCCAATTACTAGTTGCCCTTGAAGAAGAACCTGAGCATGACAGATCAATACACCTAAACATCAAACCTCAGAACTTACCTCTTTGCTTTCAAAGCTTTCCACAGCATAGTTGTTTTTAATCACTATGTATCTGTCCTTCCACTTCTTCAAGTCTTCAGCAAAAAGTGACAATTCTCCTTCATAAAAGACCACACTGGATTTTGCAGGAGGCTAAAGAAAAATGTAAAATGATGGAGAGAAAAAGAGCCACCTTCTTGAAAGCCTTCCCTGTCCTTTCTTTACTTAAAAAAAAAAAAATGAAGATGGGGGTGTCTGAGCCTCCAAACCTGCCTGAAAAATTTTCTCAAGAAACCCTGGTTTATAAATGTATGGGGGCTGGCAGTGATAGCACAGGTAATAACACTGGCTAGCTAAGGGCGCAATCCTATGTGCATTTAGAAAGAAAAAATTCCTACAGCTCCCAGGATTCCCCATCCAACATGGCTGGCTGGGGCATGCTGAGAGTTGTAGGACTTTTTCTGTCTAAACACACACAGGATTGTGCACTAATTTATTTTTTTTTTTTACAATTCTGCATGATTCTATAGTTCTGTTTCACACTGTATTAATTAACTATCTGTATCTATTTTGTTGCGAGCTGCCTCAAGTGCGAAAATGTGGTATTAAAATCGAAGGGTTATATCCAATGTTAGTCTAACTGAAGTCTTCTTCATTTCAATGGGTCCACTCTAAGTAGGACTAACACTGGGCTGGAAACAACTTTAATTAATCAAATTAAATGCAGTCGGCATTTCTTCAGAAGCACTATCCTCTATTATTAGTCCCCCATATTTGAGGGCTGAGCTTTCCTAAGTCCGGCTTCAAATTAAGGCCTGAGTTTGTGCTTTCAAGGTAGATTAGCAAAGGTGGTATTCTCTTCCCTGTTTGAAAGTAATGAGAATAGGAAGGAAGGAGATGAACTGTTTCACATTGCAGCTTGCTTGTGAGTGCACTAGATTCCTCCCCCCACCCCATCCCATCCCACCCCACCCATGATAAATACCCTTTTTGCTCTAAAAGTGTTAGGATGCGTGGCTGCAGGGAATAAAGATTATTGTACCTCTGGTGCTTTTCACAGGGTTTGGGGGAGGATAAAATGGGAGGTGGGAAGAGACCACATATGCCATGCTGAGCTCCTGTGAACTGGGTGAGGCCGAGAGCATGTGACTGGCCCAAGATCAGTCTGTAAAACTGCATAGCTGAGCGGGGACTTGAATACAGTTTACGTGATTGAGACATAACATAGCAACTATGGTTTACCTAAACCAGGAAGTGTGTGAGGGAGTTGGTGCATGTGAGCGGAGGGAGGGAGGGAGGGAGGGAAGGAAGGAGAGAGCAGGTAAGGCAGAGGCTTGGTTCTGGCAGCCAAACCAAGCCACTGTGGTACTTAAACTGGCTTCAAACAGGTTTAGAATATGTCATGTTGATGCAGCCACAATGACACACACTTCTTGTTACCTTTGTCTTTAAGAACTGGGACTGCAGGTCTCTGTTTTGTTCCAGCTCATTCTGGATGTGCTTGCAAAAGGACACAACATACTGGCGTTTATAGTGCGGACTGAAGTTCTTGATCACAGCTTCGGTCTTTCCTGAAAGGACATATTAAAAATATATTATACTTTGCCTTCATTTCTTTAAGGCTTCACCACTGTGAATTTAGAAAACTAATTCTGTAACAAAAGACGTACATAAATGCACGTATCTGATGATACCGTAAGACAATGGAAGCTTCTACTTGACGCCAGTTGGAGCAATAATGTTCCCTGACCTGGAGCGAGCTAACAGCCTTTTGTTCTATCTGACATAGCACTGGTCCCAGACCTTTTCTGAAAAGCACAGTTGAGATAGGATCTCTTATCTCCAGATGAAATCTTCTCCTTCTTCTGGTTCCAACATATCTGATGGGTGGCAACAAAAGATAAAGGCCCCCAAGCGTAATATTTTAACATATTTGATTCCAGATTGGGTGACAGGTTCCAATAGCTTCCCGCCACCCCCAGAACCTCTACAAGGGGAGGTACCTAATTACTCCCTGACCACCACCTCAGAGACTTCTTCAGGTGCTATTAACTGTACTGATGGGATGAGGGAATCCAAATCCACAAAAGGGGCCAGTTCACATATGAACGGCCTATATGTAGTGAGGCATGGGAGTGAGCTTCTGGCTCAGTTGTACAGGAGTTCCAAGTCCTGGGCGCAATCCTATACATCTTTAGACAGAAAAAAGGCCTACAATTCCCAGATGCCCCAGCCAACCATGCTGGCTGGGGAATGCTGGGAATTGTAGGCTATGCATGTTTAGACAGAAAAAAAGCCTACAACTCCCAGCGTGCCCCATCCAGCCATGCTGGCTTTGGAATGCTGGGAACTATAGGCCTTTTTTCTGTCTAAACATGCATAGGATTGTACCCTTACACTCTTAAATTCTCCTTTAGGGATTCTGTCTTCCATTTTTTCATTGGAGGTGGATTATATGGATGGGGCTGATATGCATGCCAGCTTTCCACATACAGAAAGGAGTTTTTTTTCCATAGGGAGGAGCAGCCATTTAAACTTAACATCAGTCAGTGGTATTCCACACATGGATGAAGCCAATGCTCACTCCAGGTTTTTGAGGACCCTTGGGCAAGACACCCTAACAGGCCCCCTCCCTCAGTGAGTCTACCTTCTCATTGCCATTGTCACCAACTGCTGTTTCTCCTCATCCTCTTTCTCATCATTGCTACCACTTGATTACTTGACAGGCAGAGAGCCAGTGAGCAAGCAGGTAGTGGCATCTCCTGCTCCTTCTTCTCAGCACCATCATTGTCTGGGCTACAGCGAGAGGCAGGTGAACACGCAGGTTGCAAAGGTGAAACTGAGGAGCATCTCAAGGGGGCTCTTCTCAAGTGGGCCCCTGCTGGAGAGTGGGCCCTCATCAAATGCCCAACCATACCTCCCCTCGACTGCCTCCCCTCATCCCAACCTGTGATTTAAAAAAATAAAAAATAAAAATTGGCTGCCCTTAGATTCTTAAAAAAAGTAAAAAAGCCTCCTTGGCTGCTGCTTGCATTCCGGGATGAGAGATGTCCCTCTTCCTAGGACAGCTATGTTTGTATGCATGATTGACTTATCTGTGGGTAAGCTTGCCCCACCCCAATTTGGAAGCATGGTGATTCAGAAGGTGTGGGGGTTCAACTTTTCCCCACTCCTGTTTTCATGCCAAAATCCCCTCAAGCACATTTTGATACTTCTTTTCCTTTTTTTTAACGCTCCCCCCCCTTAAAAAATCCACCTGGTATCTGTCAAATGAAACACCAAACTGGAGGAGGAGGGGGTGGAGGGCACTGAGAGGGGAGGGAGGTGGGATAGCACACGATGTTGCCAAGCAGAGTTCAGCAAGCAAGATCACGAGGAGTGGTCGGGCTTTTCACCACTTTTGCCAGACTGCTCTGTAGCCCTTTTGAACAAAGCACACTAAAGCCACACTGCCAGTTTCACACATCACAAAAAGCCTCTCAGAAAATAAGCTGTCCTGAAAACAGCAACAGGTTTTCAGGATGGGTTATGCATAGTTCAGAAACCATGCTGAAGCCACCCTGCCAGGTTCAGACAACACAACAAGCCACTCTAAAACAAACATGGCTCACAACCCACTGTGGCTTATTGTGTTGGGTGAATCCGGTCAAAGTCAGCCCTTTCCAGCAGCCTTCTGCGGGAATTGTAGGACTTTTCTATTTGGCTGAGCATTCCAAGAAGATGGTGCTTGGGGAATACTGCCTGGCCCTTGTGCAAAATGTGGCAGCCAGATGGCTATCAGACATGCACTTTACAGATGATATAACTCCAGTCGTGGAGTGGCTGGACTGGCTTCCAATTTGTTTCTGAGCTCAATTCAAGGTATTTGTTCTTACACATAAAGTCCTGAACAGTTTGGGTCCAGGATATCTGAAAGACCGCCTCTTCCCATATCAACCTGCTGGTAGCTTGTGATTGTCACAGCAGCCCTGGTATATGCCCCACAACCTGTTGGGGCTCGGTTGGTGGGCACTCAAGACGGAGCCCCTTCTGTTGGTCCCCTCTTTATTATGCGTCAGGCGGGTACTGAAGATCTTTCTGTTCTGGCAAGCTAATGGTTCTTAATGCCACTCTCTGATTTTATTATACTGAATTGTTCCCCACCCCCTCTATACTATTGCTATGATGTATTCGTATTATTTATTTTATTTTTTCTGAATTTGTATATTGCCTTGAGCACCCAGTAAGCAAAGGGGCTATTTGTAAATACATTAAATAAATAAATATGAAGCTACAGGGTTGTTGTTTTTTTAAGAGACATTACTACATATGTCCGCTGTTTATAATCTTGCTTCCGTCCAGCTGTTTCAAATTTTTTAAACAATTCCATTGTGCTTTCTCCTCTTGCTCTTAGGGAGAGTTCCACATCCTTACTTTTTCAGCAGAGCTAACTGATGGTCTCCAAGACATTCATGGTACATTCTGCTACACAAGTTTCTCTCCGATCAGTGTCCCAGAATTATATGGAAATATTTCCATCTCGTTTTGGTGGAAGTCCATTCCTATGGTAACCTCAGTGTTGTAGTGCATGGGAAAGTAATATTAGATAATCAGTGAATGCATTTTTCACCATCATTTTAGCTACACTGACGACTTGGCAAACTGTCAGGTAGATTTTAAAGGATCTCTCTACTATCAGCCATTACATTTTATCCCACCCTTCCACCAAGAAGCTCCACTACACAAACAAGAGACTTTTACTTACTTAAGATTAACTTTGTTCTGTCACAATGGACACTGTGTTACTACTTAGACAAGGTACTTTTGATACAAGGATCTTGGCTTTCATTTTGTAAAACAGTCACTTTTCAGTCACTTCTTTATCTCATTTCTATGTTTCGTATTCCTCCTTCTCATAACAGTGAAAAGCTCAGAGCAATCACTATAGTCTCCTTTGGAGCAGAGAACATTTCAAGACTTATGGGGCTGGTAAATGGAAAAATATAACCTGTGCTTTTAATCACATATGTTTAATTAATACCTTCCTGTTTCTTGCAGGAGAAACTTATTTTTATTCTTAAAAGGCTAATCAATGTAGCACACCATTTCTTCAGAAGAGGGGATAGTGTTATGGGATGTCAAGATGGTGCACATCTCCCCTTCCAAGTTCCATAATTCTTGACTCTCTGTAAGTTTTCTGTAAGTAGAGCTATCAGTGTGGATGCCGTGAAGCAATACTTCTTAAGATTTGACAGACAAAAGTTGATGGCTGGTAACACTCTTGTTATGTGTTCAATGGGAGCTAGGATGGCCCAAGAAGGCAAAGTTGATGGGTGGAGATGACTCATCTTTCTTCCTCCCATTAAACAAGGGAAAGGGGATGAGTGAGTTGTGTGTGTATAACAAGAAGTCAGTCTATGCTGAAAAGGTGGCAGACAGCTGACTTCGTTCTCTACAGGAAATCCTATGGCCCTATGGATTCCCCTAAACACTGGGATGGGAAGCAAGAATCTGTTGGCGTGTTAATGCTGTGAACCCTCATCTTATGCTCACACTGTATATATGTGTAAATAAATTTTGTATCACAGAAACACTATAAATCTCCAGTGACCTCCTCCTAAGGAAACTGAATCCTGGGTAAGCACTGGAACCCCTGAAACTTTTCACCGCTCAGAAGTGGAGCGCATAGATATTTTGTATTAATTAACTACATTTTGTATTGATTAATTACACTGTAATTAATTAATTAATACAAAAGAGCATTTTTGTATTAATCTGTTTATGCACAAACTTACGGGACAAGCAGGCAGACGGGATTCACAGGCAGGAAATGGCTACTCCCAAAGCAACATGAATCCAACACTTTGAAACCCTAAACAAACTCCCCTGCCACATCAACAGAATTGCTTCTTTCCAACTTCTTTGTACAGAAAGTTTCCTCCCTCACAATAGGTAAATGTATTTCAAGACAGGAATCTATTGGAGTGCTAATGGCCGTCAACCCCCATTTTATGTTCAGCCTATACATATGTGTAAATCAGGGGTGAGAAACTTCAGCCAGTCCAGACGTCACTCTGGACACCGTAGCCACTTCGGACACCAATAGCGCCCCATTTTCTTTTACAATTTTGTTGGCCCCATGTGACCCATGGGCACCATATTGCCCACCCCTGATGTAAATGGACTTTATATCATAGAAATGCCATAAGTCTAATGACCTCCTAAGGAAACTGAACCTGGAGTAAGCACTGGAACGTCTGAAACTTCTTGCCGCTTGGATGCAGGGTACATGTCCATAACGTGATAAAGAAATCAGCACCATGACTGCATCGACATGCAATGCTGTCCTCAAACACTGTTTACATTGGAAACAAACATCAAAATGATACCTCCATGTTTTAAAACAGATCTCAGTTTTAATTAAACAGAGATGAAGGATGGAAGCGCAAAAAAATTAAAATAAAAAACTGGCACCCCCTCAGGAATCTGTTGTCTGAAGCAGCTCTCCTGTCCACATGCACAAAAGCGAACATCATTCAGTACTTCTGCAGACTATGTGCTCTATTGCTCACACACACTTGATGCGGGGGAGTAAGACTGCTTTCAGAAGGAAAACATAGGAGAATACAGAATTCTCTTATAGGCTACTTCCTATGGGGACAAGAAGTAATCCACTTCTATTTGTAGCGGACAGGGGAGTCTGGGAAGGGAGCTCTACTACTCTGGCATTATGTACCAGGCTTACCCAAGCTGGCACTTTCCAGATGTGTTGGACTACCATTGACATCATCCTCAGACTGAACAGCTTCAGCTAGCAGCTATGCTGGTTGGGATGGAGGGAGTTGTAGTCCAACACATCTGGAAGGTGCCCAGTTGGGGAAGGTTGCTATAAACTGACAGTTCAAGAGTAGGGATTATGCAGCAGGAATGGGTTTTTCAGGAGGGACCCTCACTCCTGCTCCAGCCTCATTTTTAACAGTTTTCACACATTATCGCCACACATGTCCTCTACATCCAGGGGATAGCAGGACCCAATTTGCCTAATTGCATTACATGGAACATGTAGTTGTGCCTATGTGCTTAGACTCACATGTGAGTAGGCCTGATAACAACCTGTGATCTTTATCATCCCTGATTTTGCTGATAAGCATCACGTGAAGGCTTAATAGCGCACAATCCTTACCATGCTAAATTGGGAAAGGACTAAGCAGCATCGGCCATTGCAACTATGGTAAGATATTGCTCCTGTCAAATTGGGGCAAGGTGGCAACATGTGGGCTGAGGCAAAGGTAAGAGGTCTGTGTAGTCAGCTGCAGAGTCCCCTTGGTGCAAAGACCAGTGAGCAAAGCTGACCCGGAAGCTTTTACAGGGGTCAGGGGATGCCATGTGATGCATCTGGCCCACTGTAATTAAGAAGCTTCCCTACTGGTCTCCCTGCCATTTCTTTCTTTGGCTAGAATTGGATGGTGGCACACAGGCTGGATCCCTGCTTGGTACCCTTTAATTCTGAGGTCCAGGATTATACATTATGTTCGATGAGCACAGGAGCTACACCCAGGGGAGGAGTGGGTGTGTGCAATCATGATGTTCCACTGTGCACTGAGAATATGCACCATGTGTGAAAAAAGCTTGTAACTCCTCTATCTGTGAGAACAGAATAGGTTTGCTAAACTGAAGTAACTTCCCATGCAAATATGGCCTGGGAAACAAGAATGTTACAGATAATCTTTTCTCCCCTCTGAAGATTTCGAAAGACTTGAGAAATGAGCTGTCCCTCTTAGCCCATTTCCAAATTTAGTACTGATTCTTTGGTGTGGATGTTAAGAGTTTGTTTAAGGTGAAACACAGCCAAGTTTTTCGATTAGTTTGCTTGGCTAGACGACTTGTACCCAGCCTAGGGAGTGGAAGCAGAGCCAAGAGCAGAAGGAGGCAGAGATCGCTGCTGGGAGAAGAATGACAGGGTTCCTGAAGACAGGGCCTATCCCATCAAATGCTCTAGGGCAGCCCTTGCACTGGCTGTGCTTCCTGCTGTCTCGAGGTGAGAACCTTCCCAATGGCAGAGCAATCATTTTCTTCAACAGCAAAAGAGCTTCTTCCCTGAAAGGCAGCCCTGACATGTTTTCAATAAAATAAAATCAGAGTACATTCAGCAAGCCCTTTTTTCCACAGTGACTAGTCTCCCACAGATCTGTTTTAGAATAATCCCTGTGCATCGCAGAAGAACATGGGGCAACTTCTAGAGCACAGTCAGGGCCAATCCAAGACATTTTGTGGCTTGTGGCAACACACAGGATGGTGCCTACCTACCGCCCATTCTGCATATAGAAGTTGACTGGACTCGCAATTGAATTTTACTTCCAACATTGGGAAGGGAACAGCATTCTTCACTGCACCTGAGCGCAGCAAGCTAGCTTAGGGGATGCAGGGAAGGCTGTGTAGCACATACAGCCGAGCTTTGTCCTCCAATACCTGCTTTCCATTCAGCCACTGATCCACCTGGCACCTGCTTACTACCCAAACAGCACAATAGTAAGGCCTCACAGTCATCCCATTTTAACAGGAGGTGGGACCAGGAGCATGCAGACAACACTCTCCTGTGACTGCACTGCAAGGAAAGAGAGCAGACCGACTTAGCATGTGATACAACCGCCAAAGCAAGCTGTCTTAAGAGTGTTCCCCGGGGCACAGTTTGAGAACGACTGATATTGCCTAGAACACATATGGGCAACATGCAGCCCCAGGGGCATATGATGCTCTCAGAGGCCATCTGTGTGGCCCACCATCGCTCCCCCCTGCACCACTGTGTGTGGGTCTGCATGGTGTGTGTGTGTCCCCCCAACCTATTGCCCATCCCTTGGGGCCAAACGTTTGCCCACCTCCAGCTTAGAGCATGACTCTAAAAAATTATCTTCCTCGTACACGCACACCCCACAGAGGCAACCCTTTCCAGGGCCCCCTCTGGCAGCCAATGGTCTGACCAAACCTGCATCTTGGAAAATTTGTCTACCGTTCAATGCCAGGGCCAGATTAGATCACCCAACCATTTTTTATTCACCCTCCATAGAAGATGAATGATTCATGATTCTAGCCTACACAATCCCCATGACACTGCATGCAGCTGACTGCTTTACCATACACCCATTCAAATCCAGGCTTATTTAAATTTTAAAAATCAGAACAGCTTGAAAAGAAGCCCACAGAGCAGCCACATAAATTGGGGTGTTTTGTGTTTTTTAAATGGCTAATAGCATGTGATACATCCATCAAAGACAGCCCCATGAAAACAAGTCTCATATGAGCAGAGAACCTTGTTGGTGGGATTAATTATTCATCACTTTGTTAATAGTTCATGTGACTTGGTCCTTTGGTTATATCCCCCCCCTCTTTTTTTTACAAAAAAAAAATTCTTCCTTGCTCCAAATACACACAAATATTTACTCATCTGTCACACGTAGTTAATACAATTGTTAAACTGGGCTGAGCTTTTATAGTCTCACCTCTCTCCATTTCAGTTCCTTAGCATCTGCCTCCCTTCCTCCTTCTTCCCCCTTTTTAATAATTAGAAAAATGGCTGAGCCCATCAGCCACATGTGCTAACTGGTTGCATGGATCACCCACAATATAAAACTGGAACAAATATTGCATTGATTACTCCCCCCCCCCATTTCACAATCCCTTTCGGCTAAAAAATGTTGCTACCTTCCTTTATAACTCCACTCCTGTTCCTTTAATTGCAACCTGACACAGACAAATCAAAGAGGTAATGTTTGCTTTATCAGTTTTATCTCCAGGTCTCAAACAGCTTCAGCTGCTACGTCCATTGTTTGGAGAATGAAGGGTGCAAAACATGCCCAAGACCCATGGTCCCAGCTCTGCCACCATTTCCTCCTCCTGCTGTTATAGACATCACTTTAAAAACCACACTAAGCTGGCTCTTGGGGCTATACTTGTGTTACATGGCTGAACTGGACGTAGTGCTACAACCTGACATTCTAGAGCAAGGCTAGGGCTGATGAGAGTTACAATTCAACAACATCTGTACAGTCACACATTCCCTGCCCCTGTTCTAGAGTCTAGAAACTCTAGACTCTAGTTACTCATTTCTGTTATTTGTGGATTATGCCGTTTTCACAACTGTCAAATCATTACATGATTTGAAACTTAGAACAGAAACCTAAAAAAAATTTCTAAGGAAACTAAGGTTCTCTCTCAGGAACCAATAAGAGATTATCAGATGTAGATTGCAATTCTATACCCATTTACCTGGAAGAAAATTCCACTGAACTCAGTGACACTTCTGTATAAACATGTATATCAGATTGCCATGATACTGTGCTATTCTGTACATGCAAAATCAGTGAAGATGAATCAGGCTTCACCATAACTGATGCAAGCCTTCAGTGTGAGAGCATGCGAATAAAAAGGTATTCAAAATTGTACATTGTACTACAATACAGGGAATATTTGGGGGGCTCAGCACTGTAACTGCATCTGTTAAATATCCTGCTGTCTTGTCATTATGGGGCCTTCAGTGGGGTTTGCATCTGAATACTTCCACTGCCATGGAAAATCCATCAAAATAATTAAAGCCATATCCAAATTTTATTTTTTCGTTTATGTACTAATCTGTAAAACAGTGTGCATAATTAGAGGAACAGGTTTTTTTCTCTTTTTCAATACTATACAAAATCCAATTTTTTGTCCGAAAGCCCTAGCACATAAGGTTCTACTTACTCAGAGTTATTTGCTTACCTCTTGCAACAACATTAATTTAAATTTTAAAAACAACAACCATGCAACAACACTGTCATTATCTTTAATATGGATCTTGATATGAGAAGAGTCCTATATGTGTTGATTCTCTTTCCATGTGTAGTTTTCAGTTTCTTTCTGGACTTCTAGTTAGGTGCTTCATTACGTTTAAGACACACGGCGTTGAAATTCTAAATTGATTCACCTTGCTCCCCTGCACCCCACAAATGACTCACTAGGGCATCATGGTATGCAAGCTTGAGCTCTAATTCATGCTGCATGCAATTTCGTCACCTTCTCATTTTTGTTATGCATGCTAGATTGGAAACTCCCCAGCTTTACAAATGTCTCAAATGGGTGAGAACTACTGCTTTACCCTAGGCAAAACAAAACAAAACCAAGCACTGTTTACCATAATTAGAGACCAAGTCTTTCAGCCATGGTTTAAGTGAGAATACAGTTAACCAAAATGGTTAGCAAACAAACCTCCGTACACTTTTCAAGTCTTTAAGCAAAGAACAGAATTACAGTCCTATCCAAACGTACTACTCCAAACAAGGCCAGAAGGGTAAAGGGGTTCCTTAAATGACTAGACATGCGGTGGTCCACCCTGACATTATCCGAAACATTCATAGCCATCATATTGGTTTGAAGCTGAAGCTAAGCAGGTCTGGGTCTGGTCAGTGCTTGGACAGACCACCTGGGAACCACATGTAGCCACCTTGAGTTCCACGAAGGAAGAAAGGTGGGATATAAATGTAATAAATAAATAATCATATTTAATCGGGTTTTCTGAGATGCTTCAATGGTTGAAGTGTTTCAGTTTTGAACAATATGCTCTTACTAGGTTTGTAGGAACTTGAGAGGTTTGGACAATGCAAATGACAATGTGATAGGGCTACCCTGTCCTCTCTTCTCCCCTGAAGCCCTCCACAGCCCCTCAACTCCCCTCAACCTTCCAGGGCATACTTGGCTGGGGAGCTGGTGCTGTAGGGGAGAAATGGGGAAATCCCTTCTGCCAGTGGTTTCCATTCTGCTGACTGAAGGATAACACTGGATTCAAGCCAAAGAGGGTTCCCCCCCCCAATCAGTGGCACCTCCTGAATAAATAATATAGTGATCTGAGAAGCAGCTAAATGTATGTCAGGAGGAAGTATAGGAGTTATTCATCCTTTTGAGTAGAAAGATGACTGAAAACAAGTGGGATTACAGGTATCAGTTTATTTGTTTTACTTACTCTATTTTCATAGTTGAGAGCGATACAATATAAACTTCTGTCTAGGCGTTAACTTACACTGCAAAGACTTAACAGAATCTGTGTTACCAACCAAGTTAACTGGCGTAAATGCCAAACAATGGATGGCAGTTTTTATGCATATATAGAGGGAGAGTCCACTTGCTAATGAACAGTACTAATGAATTGGAAGGAAGTAAAATGAATTATGTATGGGGCATATCCAATCATGCTCCAGCACTAGCTGAAATTCGGGGGCAAATCACCACTCTTTCCCAATGCCCTGGCAAGTGCTAGTTATGTTGTACAAGTGTTGGTTTATGCTAGCACAACATCAATAGCACTGGGGCACAGTTGCCTACTACCTTATTTAATAGCAGAAAACAGGTTGAGGTTTGATCCATTTGTTGTATTGATGGTTTTAAAAACTCTGGTATAACTAAGCATGAGTTATTGAAACACCTGTTAGTAACTATTAAGGTTGTTACTGCAAAACACTGAAAAACAAGATGTCTACTACATATGTCTGACTAGGCTGAGGAGAGCCTTGGTAGCAGCAAAGATAAAGATAAAACTGGTTAGAAATAGGAAAGGAAATTGTGATAAATCACTGAATAGGTAAGCTTATTTTGTCATTTACTGGAGTAACTATTGTGGGAAGGACCGCAGTTCAGTGGCAGAGCAGATATTTTGCATGCAGAAGGGCCCAGGTTTGATTCTGGGCATCTCCAGGAAAGGGCAGGTGAAACCCGTGCCTGAAACCCTGGAGACCTGCTGTCAGTCAATGTCAACAACACTGGGAAGGACTGATTATCTGACTCAGTATAAGGCAGCGTCCTAAGTTCCTGTGATTACCCTCACTTGGAGGAACATATTTTGTTCTGTTTATGTTAAAGACATATTTTCTAATATTTTTAATCCTCGTCATACCAACTTCTACATACCAACTCTGAAAAAATCCTGTTGTGTTTCATCAATCTTTTTGCAACCAAATTCAGCTACTTGAATGAAAGTAGGGTGGTGTTTCTTTCAGCCAGAGCAGTTTGGGCTTGATTGTACACTCATTCACATGAGATCATCACTTCATACCATGCAGGGGCTACAGCAAACCCTGGCTGCTCCTTCAGACAAGTTTCAGCCTTGCAAGAACATAACGATATCGCTTGGTGGCATGGGCAGCACTTAAACAGGGTAATGTCATGCCCTGACTGGACAAGTCCTCCTCAGAGGAGGAGCTAGAGGCCCTGGAAGACCAGGGTACCCCAGACCAGGGACTGCCACCAGACCCACAGGAACCTGAGCTCTCGGGGGAGGTGATTGCAGGGCCATCCCTGTCAGGGAAAGGGACTCAGCCTCTGAGGCAGAGCCACCCCCTGATCCCCCGGAGCGGCGTCGCCTCAAGTGACAGGCTAGCAGGGCTTCTGTGTGAAGGAGTGCTTGCTTCCAGAAAAGGTCTCCTCAGGAGAAAGGGGCTCCTTGGGAGTAGGCTCTGGGAAGGGAGTTCTGATTGCTGCGGCTGAGCTCCGGGTGGAGTCCAGCTGGCTTTGGGCTTAAAAGCCTTCACTAGAAACCCAGCCAAGGGTGGAACAGCTTGGTCCATTCAGCCTCTGCTGTGTCTCCTGAATTGTGCCTGGTGGTTGATGCTCTGTTCACTGACCTTCTGGCTGCCTAACAACCCTAATTCTGGACTGTGTAATATACCTGACTGATTTACTGTGTTTGATGTCTTGCCTGTTACCTTGATTACTCCTGCTGCTGCCTGATCCTCACTCACTGACTGTGTTCTGACTTCTGCCTGGATTTTGACCACTCCTGCCCTAGCCTAAACCTCCTTGGACTGAAACCTGTGTGCTTGACCATTTGCTTGAGAACTTGATTATTCTATTGCATTGCTCCCTGTATTTGCTTACAGACAGCCAAGACTCTGTCTAGAGCAGGACGGGTAACATACAAGGAGACCATAGTTCAGTGGCAGAGCACATCCAGTTCAGGCAGAAGTTCACATGTTCAGTTTCTGGTATCTTGAGGAAAGTTGCTATCAGTCAGAGTAGACAGTACTGGGCAAAACAGACCAATGGCCTGGTCAAGATTAGGCTGCTGCTTCAGGTGGGAAGGGCACAGCCCCCTTACCTGTCACACAGTCTAATTCTTCTGTCCCCACTGGGCCAGACCTCATCCCACTCTCTCTGTGTGCTCACTCCATCAGGGGCCTTTCCTACTAGCACAGTCCTTGACATGTTGGGAAAAGATGACTAAGTGAAATAACCAGCTCAGGTCTGCAACAAACATTTATTTTTTTATTTAGTACATTTATATCCCACCTTCCTTCCATTGTGGAACGCAAGGTGGCTACATGTGGTTCCCAGGTGGTCTCCCCTCCAAGCACTGACCAGACCCAGACCTGCTTAACTTCAGCAAGGCAGCTGACTCATGTGCCTTCAGACTATGCCCTGGGATATATGTTGTCAGGAATGATTCTGAGTATGTGGCGATAGTTAGCAGCTCAGACTCAGAATGGGAACAGCTGGAACCAGGGGAGGCTTCCTCCCTAGTGAGCTCAGATATGGATAGACATTCTTCTCAGGAAGTTGGCACACAGATGGCTCAACCTGAAGCCCCCCCCCCCAGTTTCCTCCCCCATGAGAACTCAGGCCTTGGAGGAGGAGAGTGTGGGGTGTGACCTGAAGGATGTTAAGAGTCCGGTGCAGAGTGAAGCAGGAAAAGTTAGAGGCGGAGCTTAAATGTTCCATGTGGTTGGCTATGCGTGATAGCCTACATAGGAGGGCATAACTGTAAAGGAGGGGCATCCCCGCTAAGATATTCTGGCGAGCAAGTTCTTGTTTCAAACTGCCAGCAACATCTCTGATTCCCACTTGCCTCCTCTATTGATATTTGTAAGTGTATGGAGTAGCTGTTTTCCTTTGTCCCCTGAGAGTCTCCAAGGATTTGCATTTGTAAAGAGCCTGGTCGTTAACTAATATAGCAAGCCTGAAGCCTGGTACCCTGAAGTGTGTGACTGGGAAGGGAGAGGACCAAGGGATTTGACATATATATGAATTAGTATATGCAAATAGGGGGCAATGAACATGCTCAGCTTTTATTATTATTTTTATTGCTGTTTTTATGCCATTGTATTATGTTCACTGCTTTGATACCTTTGTGGAAAGTGGTATATAGTTTTGAATAAATAAATACATTTTTCATCACATGGAGACATCTGCAAACAGCTGGAATGCATGTGGAGCATCACATGAATAAAACCTTCCCCCATAGCCGCCAAAAACTCCCTGCACACAAGATGTCAGAATGGTTATAATCTTTCTCCCTCAAATATGAATTTCTTGTGTGCAAGGATTTTTTTCATGGGGAAGGATTCAAACATGCAGTCACTCCCCCACAGCAGTATGAAGTGGTACAGTCCAGGAACAGTTTAACCACATGATCTGATGTTTGTATAGATTGGATCTTTCAACAGAGTCAGTAAAGCATCTGTGTTCAGCTGCAAGTCATGTGTGACCAGGCCTTAAAAGCCACCTCTAGCTTTTCAGTTTGGTTATTCTCACATGGCTTGAATTAGATTCCTCTTCCTTTTCATTTGGGCTTAAAACTTTCACTCAGTATATATGTGTAAAAATCATCCAATGCTGGATGAAACCTGCAATCTGTACTCCTATGTCTACATTTCCCTTTTAGGAAAATGGGTCAAGAAATCACTCAATGCAATGTCATTTCCAGATGGATTCTCCCCAACTGAATTCCTCCGAGTGAACTTGACAGCACTGAGTTCCTCCCTCCCCCTATAGTTCCTTATGCATGTAAAATTCCCTTGTCTTAAGCTATCCGTGTTTCCTTGTTCTCTGGAAGACAGACTGGTCACCCGTTTGCCAAATAATGAGAATTACACACAAAGGAGAGACTTGTATAAATATTGCTCTGGAATAACAGCAATAGTACAGCTTCAGCTGGAGTGAAAAGAGCCAATAAACACCAGCAAATTTGGCTTTGCTGACAAACTTTTTAAAGGCACATACAGTCAAAACAGGGGGGGGTTGAGCTAGTAAGCGAACAAAAGTTAACCTAAGACAGAAACAAACTGGGGAGGGGACGATGTAAGGAAGCATTCAGACATGAAATCCTGCACCAGTGGTACACTGCAGAAGTTTTTTTTTAAACTTCTCAATATATAAGGTTTAAAAAAAAGATGATTCTGCTCAATATATAGCATGAACCTTAGGAGTTTCCATTAAAGAGAAAAAGGGAAGAGGCCATAGGTCAGTGGTAGAACACATGTACAAATACAAATTCAATCCCTGGCATCTTTAGTTTTCAAATTCCGCTTTCCTAGAGGGCTGAGAAAGATCTCTGGCTGGACAGCTTCTGTCAGACAGAATGGACATTAGTGGGCACGATGCACTAATAATCTGGGTTCGTGTAAGGCAGGTCCTTATAGACAGGTGGGAAAGAAGCTATGAGATTCATCAGATGTTGAATAGTGCATACAACAGGGAAGTTAAACTGAAGTTCACAGTGGAGGAAATGAAGCTCAGCATAAAAACTAGTAAGTTGCTGCACTGGGCACACTTTGAAATGTTTGTCGTCCACACTGACAAAAATCTGGTTACATCAAAAACCTTGTTTCCAGATAAACTTATTTTTACCACAACAAAGATGCTAGCATTAGGGCCATTCAATTCCTCTTAGTTCTCTTGGATTTCCTTCCCCTTTTCTTAGAGGCTCAGGGTATCACAGTTGATAGTAGAGTGGCACTTGTGGTTGCGTTGCCACAGCAGTGTTTCTTCAAGGAGGATGTGTGACACTCTGATGAAAGGGAGGAAGAGAGGACTCTTCCACACTGTCAGCCAGATTGAAAAATATTTTATGGGCCTTAGGAATTAATTTGTACTTTGTTGCAGATACATACTATAATTTGAAGCATCATTTCCACACACAGTGAGAATGGTAGACTACAGGTGGTGGGCAGTTTGCTCTTACAAGAATACTTGGAAATGGTTAACTTTAAGAGCCAGTTCAACACACACTCATGACTCAATGCCTGTGGCATCAAGCACCAACTTGCGTGTGTCAATCACAACTCAGAACACCACAGAGCGAAACCATCATATCCCATGTCACATCACCTCAGAAGACACAAAGGCATTTTAATGGAACCTGTTCACACATTCAGCTACAAGCTTTCAAGTGATTATGAAGCAGCCTAGTCAGCTTTAATTAGCCAGAGCTAGGCAAGTACTTCTAATTCCTAGGTGTGACCACATCAAATATGTAGACAGCAGTCCTTTCAGGCAGTTTCTGGGTGAGAGCTAAGATTAAAATGGGGTCTTAGGACTTACTTTGTGGCTGGAGCTCATAAGTCAGCATTGCAAAAGGATGTCAGGATGAAACTACAAGTGGGCACTTTTGTCCATCTTGGTTTGCCCAGCTGACTGTTAGCACTGTCATTCTTTAGGGTTTAGCTCACTTCCTGGGCATTCTAAAAGTTAAGGCTACAATCCTACCATTTACCTGGGAATAAGGCCAATTTAACTCAGTGGGGCTTACTTCTGAATAGATATGCCTAAGATTGCACAGTAAATCTCTGAGTTTGGTTTGCTCAGCCAGAAACAGTTTGCATGATTTAGATTAAGGCATGGGAGTTTCCTCTCAAAGAAGAGGTCAGTGGTTAACCTTTGGCAGTCATCAAAGCTAAATGACCATTTTGGAGCACCTTTTGAGGAAAATGAAATCAGGAGATCAGGATTGAGAAAACCCACATATTTTAACTCCCAGCCCACAGTGAGACACCATTAACATAGTTAGCTTTTGATATGCCACCAAAAAAAATCACACCAAGATGTTATTATGAGCTAGCAATAAACAAACAAACAAACAACATCATCTTGCTAATTGCTTTTGGGCCTTTCAAGATGCTAAGCAAGCAACTCCAGTTAGTGGTGTTGACCAAAGAACAGCATTGTTAAAATGCTAAAATCTATTAACAAACTTAGGAATAAAACTTAGTAAGTCTCATAGGGCAGAAATATAAAATTATGTCTCATATTACACTCAGAGGACCTTAAGTGTAGCTCACTTTCCTAAGCCATATTTCCAAAATCTTAGGCATTTATTTGGCATAAGGAAACATACTATCGGAACAATATTTCTAACAACCATAATGATATCGTTTTCAGACTTTTCACATTCCACAGTTATTGTAACAGGAAAACTGTCTTAGCCAACATCTGGAAAAGTCATTGGCTTATTCTAGAAGGAGAATTATATTGGTTTGCAGATGCCGCTGTTCTCATCTTTCTAAGTAAATTAAAATGCTGATTGCAGATGAAGCCCTAAGTTACAAATCTGGATTTTACATCCTTAGCACTAGAAACACTTTAAGCAAAGCTTCTTACTGAGCTGAAATTTGGAGCAAAGTTCCTATTTTGTATCATCCAAAACACAGTTCACTCTAGTCTTGTTTCCTATCTTTAACAGAAATGGGAGCCAGTCATAGATCATCGATTCTGAAAACACTGGAGTCCAATGAGTGATAAGTCTGAAACGGAAAGAATACCATTAAGGAATGTCAAGACAGGTAAAGATTGGGACCTAGGGGCATCATTAGTTCAGGGCCCACCTGGGCACAGGCCCTGGATCTTTTTTGAGCTGTGCCCTGGATCTTTTGAGCTGTCCTAATTGCCATTTTTTTTACATTTTCCCATTGACTTGCATTGGGAAACAAAAACAGACATAACTTTTTTAGTTTGTATGGTAAATAAATGAAATTTGGAGGCTTGATAGCCCCTATGGAACTGACTGAATCTGCCAAACGTCAGGCGGCTAGGTCCAGTGGTTTTTATGCCAATCACAGGTATAATTTGCTATTTTCAAGAAAATCAGTCCAAGCAAAGAGCTATATATTTTTTGTGCTTCCACATACATGCATGGAATTTTGGAACTTGCCAGCCCCCATAGAGATGACTGAGCCTGCCAAATTTCAGGCAGTTAGGCCTAGTGGCTTTTGTGCTAGCCACAGGTAAAATTTGCTTTTTCCAAGAACATGTGTCAAAGCAAAGAGCTATAATTTCTTTGTTCTTCCACATAAGTATATGGAATTTGGAAATCTTGCAGCCCCCATGGAGCTGATGGAACCTGCCAAATTTCAGGCAGTTATGTCCAGTGACTTTTGTGCTAGTCACAGGTATATTTTGCTTTTTTCAAGGAAATGCATCAAAGCAAAGAGCTATATTTTTTTTTGTGCTTCCGCATATGTGCATGGAATCTGGGGACCTGGCAGCCCCTATAGAGATGACTGAGCCTGCCAAAGTTCAGACAGTTAGGTCTAGTGGCTTTTGTGCTAGCCACAGGTAAAATTTGCTTTTTCCAAGAAAATCTGCCAAAGTAAAGAGCTATAATTTTTTTGTGCTTCCACATAAATTCATGGAATTTGGGGACCTGACAGGCCCTATGGAGCTGACTGAACCTACCAAATTTCAAACAGTTACGTCCCGTGGCTTTTGTGCTAGCCATGCATAAAATTTCCTTTTCTCAAAGTCTAAAACAAAAAGTAAAAACTGTCAAGTCACCCAGGGGATTAGAGATCCTAATCAGAAGGTGTTTAAGGTGACCATTAGGAGGTCACTATCCCTAACCTCTGGTGTAGGGTTTTTTTGAGGGGTAAAAAACTTCTCTCCCCCTACTTTTCTGCTCTTACATGCCCACTGTTGGGAGCTTGCCTACAATGAAATTTTGAAGAGGGAGAAGGAAGGGAAGAAAGAGCTCCATGTGAAATACTGGTATTTCACACAGCATCTGATTTTACTGCCCCGAACTGGAACCTTTGGCTTCTGCAGAAGTTTAGTAGCTTCAGTACAGCAGAGGATCCAATCAGCCTCCACAAACGTCTTTCTCCCCCGCCACTTTAATTTCTCCTAAATAGCTGTAGGACTCAAATAATCCCAAGGGAGGGTTAGGACTATGTGGCGACATGATTGAGAAACTGCTGGGGCTTTTGAATAAGTTCTACAGTTTTAAAAAAGCTAGAAAAAGCCCTCAGCCACCTCACCTCATAACATTAATTTAAGTATGTGCAATCCTTACAAACCCTCCACAGCCTCCTAAACTCCTCTGAAGTACTACCTCTCTGAAAGGAGCCACTTGGCTTAGGGAATTCTCTCTACCCCCCACCCCCATGCACATTTCCAATCACCATTCTTCTTTTCTTCTTCCCTCCCCTATCCTGTTCTTTCTTTATCTTCTTTATTCCTCCCAGAGCATATCTTGGGGCATTCTTAAAGAGAATTCTCTTCGGTGGGCAAGAGAAGTTCTGAACTGTATCTGACTTTATACAAACAGACAAGAGGGTTGGGTTTTCTCCTTCTCACTCAAGCCTTTGAGAACAGTGGGTTCACATGGCTGCAGAGAAACAAAACTGGCGCTGTTCTGTTTGTCAGTTGCCATTATCCAGCAATAGGAAGGGCTGTAGCTCAGTGGTAGAGTGCATGCTTGGCATGCAGAAGGTCCCAGGTTCAATCCCCAGCATCTCCAGGTTGGGCTAGCAAAGAATCCTGCCTGAAACCCTGGAGAGCCGCCGCTGCCAGTCAGTGTCAACAATACTGCACTAGATGGAACCAGGGTCTGACTCAGTACAAGGCAGCTTCCTGTGTTCCTCTGAACAGAAAGCTGTAATAAAAATAGGAGTTTTGGGGTTGTTTTTAAGTGGAGAGGAGATAAATATTGCTAATTTATGCAATCCTATGTATGCCTACTGAGAAGTCCCATTATGTTTAATGAGGCTTAACCTCAGGAAAGTGTGCATAGGATTCCAGCACAAGTTACTTTTGCAGAGAGGTTCGCACCTTGATGTTCTGCATGTTTACTCAGAAATGAGTCCCGAGTTGTGAGCATGCTACTGTAGGCTTAATACAGTGCCTACCCAATTCTGTCTAATGAACTGATTACCCTTTCAGCTCAGTCCTATGCATGTTTTGTCATTTGTGGGTTTGGGGGTTTTTTTGCATGAACTCTAGCTTCAGTGGTGAGGGAAAGGCACTTAGTGCATGCTCAGAGTTTCTCCATAACTGAGCCCTAGTTTTGAAAACAGACTCATTGGCTGAATCCTGGTGAAGTCTTGGCACAAATGAAGTTATGGGGAGGAAGATACAATGAGAGTTTGTGCATAGAGAGGAGTTGCACAAAACAAGACATCTGTTTTTATGAAAAGTTGCTGGAGGATGGTAGAATGAGGAGGGATGGTTGCATGGAGGGGAATAGAATTGGTAGGGGGAGAATGCAAGTGCTCAGTGGTGAAAGAACATTCTGCACATGCTCGGAGGCAATCTCTATCTAAGAACATAAGAACAGCCGTGCTGCATCAGACCAAACTCCATCTAGTCCAGCATTCTGTTCACACAGTGGCCAACCACATGCCCACTGGAAACCCACAAGCAGGACATGAGTGCAAGAGCACCTTCCCACCCATGTTCCCCTGCTAACATTGGTGAAATGTAATAAAATTCTAGTCATTCTAAATTTGGATGCATGTATATCCTTCAGAAACTTTGCAGGTTTCTTGCCTGGGGGACACCTCTAATGACCTGTGCATTTTCATACAAATTTACCCAAAAACTACTGGGGAAGGGGTGAATGGAAGGGAAAGCAAATCACTCCCTCCCCCAAACTGGAGAACTCCCCTTCCACATGAACTACTGCACTTATCCTTCTGAAACTTTGCTGGTTTCTTACTTAGGGACAACTGTAGGCTGTCTGTAACTTTCAGAACAATGGTCCACAAGGAACATAGGGAGATAAGTATGTCCTCTTTTGGAGACCTCAAAATGTCAAGGCCACCCTTGCATAAAAACCCTTGTGGCTAGCATTCTGAAATTTGGCAGGCATGATCTCCTCTAATGGGGCAATGAATCCTGAAATTTTTATCCAATTCTTCCAAGGAATTAAAACGTTTTTGGGAGTTCCCTTTAAAAGAAAATCAAAATATAAACCCTGCACCTATTTTTCTGACATTGGGCAGGTGTAATCCCCCTCTAGGGGGCTACTATGCCTGAAATTATCCAGTTCTGACCAAGAGAAAAAAGTTAGTTTTTTTTTCTAATTTCCCATGGTAGTCAAGGAAGCATAAAGACTCATTTTTCTAAACCTTGACTCAGGTTTGGTGCTGAGCTGAAGTGGTCCGACTACAAACTGGCCCGAGCAGAAGTGGGATGTTTTCCAAAATGCTGAATTGGGGTCTGAGTTGAAGTGGGGTGGGGGGTCAGTGCACACTTCGTATGTATGTATGTAATCTATACACACATGCAAGCGCACTGCATGCACGCACCACACTCTCTCTCACACACACACACACACATATTAGACGTGCACTTAGACTCGTGTGTGTGTGTGTGTGTGTGTGTGTGTTTATATATGCAAATTTGTGTTATGGGCCTGTGCCTCTGATAGACCCTAGCAACGCCCCGTTAGGAACCATAGAAATACACCAAGTATCTCCATGGGCCTGTGTGTAAACTGTTTGATTTCTCTGAAAAGTTTTCCTGCCATGTTACTACTTTTGAAGTTGTTCTTCATTTTAGAGGCAAAGTAGCTTTAGCAGCAACACAGCCATGCATCAGAATTGGGTCAATGCTGATTCCCTATAAAGAGCAGCATCGGAGCAATTTAAAGCAGAGCATGAGTGAACAGGAGGATTTGCTAAACCATTTTGACACCCCAGTTTTTCTCCTCTGAAACTGCTTCTCTCTGGCTGTCTTTCTTCTGGTGGTGCTGCTACCTGCATTGTGAGGAAAATGTTCCTTCCAATGGAAATAGTAACTTTGGAGGAGCAATTTTCATCAGGACAACAGAGGAGGAAAATAAAAGGTTAATCTCCCCTCCCCACTTGCTCTGGACCCTGGACCACACAAACCATTTAATGTGCATTTTGCTCTTTATCAAAATCCTGCCCTTTTTTCAAAATCTTTACCATAACTCACCTGTAAGTCAAGATTAGTTACTATTAATGTCTCATTCTAATTAATTATGTTGTTTTGTTCGTTGTGTTCTGCTTCAGTTTCCTCTGTGAAAAGAGTAAAAGCAGCAAAAAGAAGAGCGAGATCAATGAAAGCTAATGGAAGACTCATTATGGGAGAAGGAGGAGGAAGGGGGTGGGGGAGAAGGAAGCGCGTGAAAAAGGGAGTTGTTTTGATCCTGCATTTAAAACAGAAGCAGAAAACCCTGTTTAAGTGCAGCATTTTAGGCTGGTGTAGAGACTCACTCTGTGTTTTGCGGGTTGTCAGGTGTCTTTTGTTCCATCATCCACTCATTGATGGAATTTGATTTTTCTCAATTTCCTGGACTTGCGTTCGTGTTGGAAAGTGCAGTTGTGCAAACGTGCACTTCCAAAAATGCTCATTTGCAGAAATGCACAAATGCCCCCAAATCCTGCCTTTTCACGCTTTAGCCTGAAGGGGGATGTGCATTTTCAGTCAGTTTTTTAAATTTTCATATTTTTCATATTTTTGGATGACTAAATTTTCATATAATTTCAGAAAGTAAAAAAAAACCCTGCGAGGCTGCAGAATCCACTCAGCCAGTCCATTGCAGAACCTAGGGGTCAGATTCATAGAAATCCGAACTCATTTGAATCTGTGGCAGATTTTGTCAACATCTGTAATGCTAAACTATGACTTGTGTGATGCATGAGTCACACTGAGCCTCATGCTCATATGCACCCCCTCCCCTCCTCCCATGCAGCTGTGAGAAGGAGTTTGGAAGTTTTTGCATCTGATTTTGGTAAACCATGTCATCTGAAGCAGGAATTTGGGTTAACACAAACTATGGTTAGTTTCAACAAACCAGCTTTGCAACCCTTGGTTTAAGTTGGCTTGTTTGAAATTAACCACAGATAATGTTAACCACAATTTGTCACACCAGACAAAATGACAAACTGTGGTTAAGGAAAAGGAGGAGAGAGGAAGGGGAGTGTGTGAGTCCAGGACAAACGGCACTAAACCACAGTTTAGGAAGACTTGCAGACCAAGCTCATGTGTCTTATTCTAGGGGAGCAAAAATCTGCTCACTCACTAATATATGTTTATCAGATTTCTAAGGGCCCAGGAAACTACTCTCCTAGACTTTTTTTTCCAGTTGTAGATTATTGAACTGGAAATCAGAAGGTTTCAAACAGTGGATTTCTAATTCAATCTCAAGATTAGTTGTGAAAACAAGGCATTTACTTGTCATAAAAATGATCAAAATTAATTTGACAGGGCCAAAATCTTCAAGCTTACCCTGAATATTCTGGAAAATGGGCTTGGGGAGAGCACACGGGGAGAGCCAGATGCAAAATTAAACAGCCTAGATCCACTTTTAAGGGCAACCAAAGTCCTTGCACATTAGAGTCCATTCTTAAAGGAAAATCTCCCCTTTCCGCCAAACATTGTGAATCTGCTCTTTACAACTTGCTCAAACCATCTGGTTTTGCTTACTAAATTCACCTTCTAGTATGCAGTGAAAAGGTACACTCTCAGGGCATATCCAAACTTACACCGGTTTTACAGGTATGGTTTTGTCCAAAGGATCCCAGGAGCTGTAGCTTTGCGTGTGTGCTGAGAATTCTCTGTTAAATACCCCTGTCCTGCAGTTCTCAGGGTCTGTTGGGAGCGGAAATGGCTATTGAAGTCTTTCATGTGGATTTGGCTTTGGTGCCTTCTGTTCCCTGCTTGCAACACAATTATCTGGTTTCTGAGGGGCAAACATAACATTACAAGGGAAACTAAGGTTTCTCAACCCAGTTTACCCTTTGTAATGTTAGTGGGGTGGCATCAGCAGGGGAGAAGGAGAGGGTGGTCCGCTGGTTCTCCCTTGCAAACCTGAACAAGTGGCCAATACAGCTTGGAGTGCCTTTTACCAGCTTCGGTTGGTTCACCAACTATGGCCTCTTCTGGATAGGGATAGCTTGGCCACAGTGGTACAGGCATTAGTAACCTCAAGACTGGATTACCACAACACACTCTATGTGGGGCTGCCCTTGAGGCTGGACCAGAAACTGGAGCTAGTGCAGAATGCAGCACCTCAGCTGTTGCCGGGAGCTGCCCCTTTTCAGCATGTAACTCCTTTGCTGAGAGAACTGCACTGGCCGCCTGTTGGCCACCAGGCCAGATTTAAGGTATTAGTACTAGTGTACAAAGCCCTAAACAACTTGGGACCAGGATACCTGAGAGAGCGCCTCCTTCTTTACCAATCTGCCTGGTTACTGAGGGCACTGGAGGACTTGCTCCTCGTGGTTCCACACAGACCTATGGCCCGGCTGGAGTCCACCAGGAAAAGAGCCTTCAGCATGCTGGTCCACTTCCTGTGGAATTCCCTGTCTTTGGAAGTCAGGCAGACGCCAACATTGTGCTCTTTCTGGCGCCTCCTGAAGACGTTGCTATTTCGAGATGCCTTCCCTGAGTGACCAGCTGTGGTTTATTAAGTTCAGAATCTGTTCCTTTAAAATGTTTTAATTATGGGTTTTTATTCTTTTATTCTGTTGTTCACCACTCTGAAATCTTTGATGTGGAGCAGTATATAAATATTGTAAATAAATAAATTTCCTCCCCACTCAACCAGGTTCCAAAAACTGAAGAAAAACAACCTGGAATGCACATTTGCAACAGAAGAAGAGCTATGAATACTTCACCACCACCCACCAACCCCTCATCCTCTCCTGTACATACCCTTGCCCCCACATTCCTCATTACCTTGGCAAGTGTGGGACTGGCACCACACACACATTTGCTGCGGTAATTTTTAGTTTGGTCCTCAGCTACTTGGTGATATAGGACACATTTTATTTGGTTGCATTATAGCCAATCTCACTGCAGAAGTCTGGATCCAGCGGGCTTTAAGGTCCTTTATCTAACCCATTCCATTCTGTTAAACGCTCAGCTGCTTTTATATTGATGAAACTAACACCTGCTAGTGCTGAATTTTACAGGAAAAGCAGAATATTTCAGTTGACCACACTTCCTGTTGCAAAAACATAAGGCATGCAAGGGGGAGGGTAAAAGCTTAATAACTCTCAAGCTACAAACTCTTACTCAAGTTACAGTATGTTACTTTAACTCACACAGAAAAATGTGCTACTGAATGTGATGTTTGTTTACACTCAGGAACCCACTTGCATTGAACCGCAGCCTGCGAGATGAATCATGGTCAGTTTACTACAGCATATATGAAGCAAAGTCGCATGTTCCCTATGCAATCGGGCAACAAGTAACAGAAACAAAACAACGTTTATCATCAAGAACTCTGTATCATGGATCAGTATTAGAGGGCTATACTTCTTGATAACAGATTCAAGAGCAATTTCTCCAAATGGTAGGAAACTATCTTGTTTGCTGTGGAATCAATGCACCAGTACATTCATAGGTTACATGCTAGCGGTGAGAATGACTCACATTCTTAAATGCCCATGTGCAAGTGCCAAGGGATCTATAAACTACACCAGGGTTTCTAGGATGCATGGAAGTTTAAGGATGCATATCTGTTGTTCACACTGCGCGTTGGATCCAGACTTAGTCACGCTTAGAGGAGACCCATGGAAATCAATGGGCCTCAAAGTTAATCAGGAATAACATCAGACCCACTGATTTCAATGGGTCTACCCCAAGCATGACTAAGTTCTCTTCCAGATGGTAGTGAGTTTTTTGCAGGGGAGATCACTGTTCTGTCTGGATCCAACTCCGTGTGTTTGCTACAGGAAATGCCTGTGAACTTACAACAAACATGACTGCCTTGTAAAATGCGGTGCCCTCCTCAATCTCCAAGGACTGAGGAGAAACCAGGCCAGAACCCAAGTGACCACACACAGTGGTTAGAAATTAAGAGCCTCAGCTATTATATTAGATCATATTATATTATGTTACATATTTATGAATCACCTTTCTACCCAAAAGGGCCCCAAGGCGATATACAGACTTTTAAAAAAACACCAAACCAAATTAAAAACAGAACTATCTTTAAAACATATTAGAGAGCAGAATGGATTCCATTTAAAAACCCATCACAAGCCAAACCAACCAAATGTTTTAACAGCCTGCTTAAAGGTAAGCAAATATGGGGACAATTCCACAGTTGGTGTGCTGCCACAGAAAAGGCCCTGGTCCATGCTCCTGCCAACCCAGCTCTCTTGATGACTGGACATACAAAAGAGCCTCTAAAGATGATTACAAACCATGGGAAAGTTCAAATGGGAGGAGGCAATCTTTCTGATATCCTGACCCCAAACTATCTATCTATCTATCTATCTATCTATCTATCATACTTATGTACCACTTAATATAATACAATACAATCTCTAAGCAGTTTAAATATAAATATTAAAAATCATATTTAAATACTCTATTAAAACAATAACCCTATTTAAAGCTTTACAGCATGGGGAAAATTACACTATGTTCCTTAAAGGCTAAGGAGGGTGACCTCCCACAATTCCCTTCCTCCAGTGCCTGATCAACCACCGGGCAGGGGGAAGCAACCACTTGAACTGGTAGCCAGATTCCGTCCCTTTAGGAAGGGGTTGTTTGTTGATCCACTGTACAGCTGTTTCTGAATTTCAGATTCTTCTTCTCCCCTAGCCCCCAACTACTGGGTTTTAGAAATATACAAGTGATCCCGTGAATTTCCAAGCATGGCAAAATAGGGGAGGGAATAAAAAATAAACTGTCATACAAGTTGGGGTATTGTACCCATATAGCAGAGCTTCTATAGCCATATTTGGGGATGTATACACCAGGGATGGGAAGAACATAGATTTCCAGATATTTGGGAATTTAACTCCCAGCATTTCTGACCACTGGCCATGCTGGCAGGGGCTTCTGGGAGTTGAACTCCAAAACATTTGGATATCTACCTTTTGCCCATTCCTGGATCTACACCATGCTGGATTTAAACCAGCCTAATTTGTGTGGCTTCCCCTATAGATTACTGGGAATTGTAATCTGGCAATGGTGCTGAGGAAGACCCCTAGCCCCACTCACCAAACTACAGTTCCTAGGGTTCCATGGGGAGAAGTAATGGCTATTACACCAGTTTAAACCCATTGTGCAGAGATGCCCACAAAAGAATCAGAATAGTAGGGTTGGAAGGGGCCTATAAGACCATCGAGTCCAAACCCCTGCTCAATGCAGGAATCTAAGTCAAAGCATCCTGACAGATGGCTATCCAGCTTCATTTTGAATGCCTCCAGTGTGGGACAGCCCACCACCTCCCTAGGTAATTGGTTCCATTGTTGTATTGCTCTAACAGTCACAACGTTTTTCCTGATGTTCAACGGGAATCTGGCTTCCTGTAACTTGAGCCCATGATTCCGTGTCCTGCACTTTGGGATGATGGAAAAGAGATCCTGGCCTTCCTCTCTGTGACAACCTTTCAAGTACTTGAAGAGCGCTATCATATCTCCCCTCAGTCTTCTCTTCTCAAGGCTAAACATGCCCAGTTCTTTCCAACTCTCCTCATAGCGTGTTGTTTCCAGTCCCCTGATCATCTTCGTTGTCCTCCTCTGAACCCTCTCCAGTTTGTCTGCATCCTTCTTCAAGTGTGGTGCCCAGAACTGGACACAGTACACCAGATGAGGCCTAACCAGTGCTGAGTAGAGGGGAACTAGTACTTCCTGGGATTTGGAAGCTAGACTTCTATTAATGCAGCCCAAAAGAGCATTTGCCTTTTTTGCAGCCACATCACATTGTTGGCTCATATTCAGCTTGTGTTCTACAACAATTCCAAGATCCTTCTCACCTGTAGTATGGTTCAGCCACGTATCCCCCATCTTGTAACTGTGCATTTGATTTCTTTTTCCTAGGTGCAGAACTTGACATTTATCCCTTTTAAATTTCATTCTGTTCTTTTCTGCCAGCCCTCCAGCCTATCA
Organism: Heloderma suspectum; assembly: GCF_057233095.1. Lineage (NCBI taxonomy): Eukaryota > Metazoa > Chordata > Lepidosauria > Squamata > Helodermatidae > Heloderma > Heloderma suspectum. The sequence continues at coordinate 175,148,746 of NC_139461.1, forward strand.
AGATCACTTTGGATTCTGTTTCTGTCTTCCAGGGTATTAGCTATCCCGTTCAATTTTGTGTCATCTATAAATTTGGTAAGCATTCCCTGCACCTCCTCATCCAAGTCATTAATAAAATAAGCCTTTTTTTAACAGTCTGGCTCTCTATATATTAACTCAGAAGTAAGTCCAACAGTATTCAGCACAACTTCAAGGTGAGTGAGCACAAGATCCCAAGCTGGTCAGGAAAAAAGTCCACATTTGAACCTCCTCTCCCAGGATTTTGCATGTGAGATCAAAATCTCACATTTTGCATGCAACCAGATCAGAAAGAGCAAGGCCATACAATAAAAATACATGCCAGGTCAGTTGATTACAAGTTTTAAATGACTGCGTTATGGCTGCCTTTGTGAGAGTCAGCTTAATTTGAGGAATTTCTGAAATGACTATACTTATTGCAATTTAATACGGTCAAGCAGCAGGGAGTTCTCCACAGGAGAAGCAGGGGAAACTACTTTCAGATCCAGATGTTTCATGATGTTAACTGGAGAAAGTAAGAGCAGGCAATGGAGGTGGATGTCTAAGGGGGGAGCTCCCTGCTGCTTAGGGCAAAACAACTGTAGAATAGGAGAGAAACTGGGTTTAACCCCTGAAGAGTTAACCCTTTTCCCTATTAGCAATTCCAAAGACCTGGGGATTAACAAAGTTAGCCAATCTCTTTTTGTCCTTGTTTTTAAGTTCCGTCTATATATATGTAATGGGATGGATAGAAGCCTTGAATCAGACCTTTACACATACATTGGACCAAAGGGTAAGAGTGTAATAGACTTTATTATCCTCTCTCAACCAGCTGTTCCTCATTTTGAGAACTTTAAAGTTCTCACTAGGCCAGAGAGTGATCATATGCCAATTCAATTACTTCTCTTTTCATCTATAAGATCAATCCCTTCTCTATCAGTTCCATCAGAAAATTTGGCAGCCTAAGGTGATAAAAAAGTACACTGGAATGGGAAAGTACAGGAAGAGATATATTTATTCCTAATGTTCCCCAGAATGTTATCGGCTCTCCCCAGATGCCTGGAAATTTTGATAAAATAGCTCAAAAGATTAGGCGCTTTGTGGTCAGTTGCTGTGAGGATAAAATGGAGAGGAGGAAGAGGATAATGTAAGCTGCCTTGGGTTCCTTGCAAGAGGAAAAGAGGTGGGATAGAAATGCAATAAATAAATAAATACCCGAATTAGTGTTGGTTTGATGTGCAGTGCGCAGCTCAGAAACACACCCTAGCAAAAGCCATAAGGAAGCTGAGACATGAGGACTCTTCAGAAAATTTCAATTCTTATATCTCCAAAGAGAGTATAAAAATGTATTGCAATCATAAAAGGATGAGTACATATGACAATCATGGATGGAGTTAAGGCTGGCACCTTTAGAAAGGAACTCATCCAGATTCTGGGCCCTGGTAGCAAAAGGGATAAGAGGTTATAATGACCCTATTGATAACCAAATTACATCATTGCTGTGATATGCTAATTTTTCTTCACTTTTTGGCCACTTTCGCCTGGAATCAATGCAGATCTTATATTCGTATTATAATACGAATTTTTAGGTTCTCTCCTCTTGTGGTGAATGGGAACCCGTCACCCCAGATTAAATAAATGTTTTAATTAAATCTTGACCTGTTAAAAAAAAGCCCCTGGAGAGGATACGGACCCAGGAGAACTGTTTAGCACAAATCCTGACTGGTGGTGCCCAATTCTTGTTACATTTACTTACATAAATATCATGGGAGAATTTCCCAGGGCTGGGAGTAAATGTAGTAGTGTCAATACATAAGAAAGGCTCTAAGACCAATCCAAAGAATTTTAGACCAATTTGCTTGCTCAGTGTTATCTCTAAACTGTATTCCAAATATTTACTACATAGACTAGAGTCCTGAGCTGCTGAAAATTCAATTATTGCTAAGAACAAGCTGGATTTATAAAGAGGAAGTCCACAATAGATCAATGTTTTGTACTTCATCACTTGATTCAAAAATACTCTTAAGATGGTAGAAGAGAGTTGTTTCTTCTTTCATGGATTTTAGTTCCACTTTTGATCTTATAGATAGAGACTGTCTATGGCAAAAATTATCTGCCACAAATATTGACAGATGGCTCCTGTACATAATACAAATGCTCCACTCTAATACCGCCTTTAGGGTCAGATTAGGGGCAAACAGATGGCTCTCTGAAAATATACTGACAGGTGTGTATCAGGGATGTCTTCTGCACCCCTTCCTTTTAAATTTTTATACCAATGACATTGTACAGGAACTGAGTGGTCTGGAATACTTTCCGGTTCCTATTTTGGATGTCAAGCTCTCAGTTCTTTTGTACACCAATGATATTGTTATGATTTCCGCCACATTAATTGGGATGCGGAGGTTACTGACCAAATAAAGTTTTGCACAAAAGAGCACCTATTAATAAATTATACCAAAAAAGTGGTTGTGTTTGGTCAGAAAAAAAAAACCCCATACATAGAAATTGGATAAGAAGCCCACTGAACAGCAGCATAATTTTAAATATGTGTGTCTCAAGTTTAATGCTCGGCTTTCATGGAAACTTCATTTGAAGGCAATTAAATTGAAATCTTCCCACTCTATACAGTCCGTGATGCGTTTTCTTAAATTTCAAGGAGGAAGTTTGGTTGTGCCGGCAGTTGAGATATTTTTGAAGAAGGTACCTTATCAACTGTTATATGGTGCAGAGATATGTTTCTATCTTAGAGGTGGTGCAAAATTCCTTTATGAGATTCCTGCTAGTTGTCCCTCAAGGCATACCGTTTCCCTTTCTAAGGGCAGAAACAGGAATCCTCTCCATAGAAACATGTGCTCATCTTGTGCTTGTCCTATACTGGCTAGGGATGTACGCAAGTCACTTACCTTTTCGAAGGGTGACATTTGCGGTGGGGGGGGGAGGCGCTCCATTCCTCCCCCCGAAATTCTCCCCGGGCCAGCTCTGCTCTGCGGCAACTCTGTGGAGCCGCCAGCCGGGGCTGCCCGTAGCTGGACATCTGGCCACTGGGCAGCCTGCACAGGGACGCAAATGGCGGCCGCCATAGCTGCCACCATTTGCATCCCTGTCTTTTGCCATGATAGGCTATGTAAATATTTACATATTTACAGCGGCTGCCATTTGTGTTCCCTTTATTTTTTTGCCGTGATAGGTTACGTAAATTCTTACGTAGCCTATCACGGCCTCCGCAGGGATGGAAATGGCATTCCTGTGTTAGCCGTGATAGGCTACGTAAGTATATACGTAGCCTATCACGGCTATAATGAAGAAGCGAATGGTGGCTGCAGACGCGGCCGCCATTTGCAACGGCAGCAGGTAAGTGCTCCATTTTGCGCGCCTTTCACAGGGTGGGGGGGCTTTGTTCCGCCACGGATTTCGGAGGGCCGAATGCACTGGCATTTGGCCTCACCGAGATCCATGGCGGAATTCTCTGACATCCCTAATACTGGCTGAATCTGTCTTGTATGAATGCCTGCCAAAAAATGTTTCTTGGAACAACTGCAAATTCCAACACAACGTTCTTGGGTAAATTCTGTAAGACATATCTTACATACTTATGGGATTAGCACAGAAGTTTACCTGCCTACTCTTCCAAGAGAGTTAAACAGTTGTTCAAAGAAAGAATCCACCTATATTCTCAGTGGTGGGACTTATATACCATCACCCAAATGTTGTACTCAATTTGATATCCATTATATAAAATGACATTTGGTCTGGAGCAGTACTTTACAATGCTTACTGTGGCTCTTTTAAGAAAATCATTCACAGCTTTAAGAGTCTAGTACATGCCCTTTGCTTATCTGGAGGGAGGTTTGACAGTGCCCCATCTCATTTACGACTTTGCATCTGTGAGTCTGGCAAAGTTGAGGAGATTGAACACTATTTACTTCGCTGCCATTTGTATGAGTCCCCATGATATAAATTTTTCCACCATATCCCTTGTTTTCTGTCAAATAGACCTCCCCTGTATCAGATTTGTATATTGCTTGCAGGAAACGATGTATATGTTACTACCCAGGTTGCAAAATCTGCCCTGGCTGCCAGAAACTAAGACCCAGGCATCATACTGTGTACTCTCTTATAAAACTAGGGGGAAGGACTTCGCAGCTGTTACTGTGGAGGGGAAGTGAGAGGCAAATGTGTCATTTTAACCATTGTTTGTGTACTGTTTTTAAATTGGTTTTTATTGTATTTTATCCTGTGTTGTTTAAAATTGTGATAGCCTATGGCTTTGAACAATAAAGATTAATTAATTCATTCATTCATTCATTCATTCATTCAAGTAAGAGCTTAGTAAGAGCCTGTCCTACCACAATTGTCTCAGGTAGTGGATTTTGCATGCCATGAGGGGCAGCAGAGTAAGACAGAGAAACAGATTTGACCCATGGCCCAAATCCACCAGGAAACTCTCCTTTGTAAGCTTCAATGAAATGATCAGGACCTGCATGAAGAGCATGATTGTCTTTCTTCATATTGCATTCATCTCAAATAGGACTTGCACAGGAACTTTCCAGTGGAATGCAGCCATATTAAACCATAGAAGAGGGCAGGGCCGTTTGGATTTTCAACCACAGGCACGAAGATTATTTTCTCCAGCCCTATGTAACTTCATGTTACATGCAAATGCATGCACAAAGCTAAAACTTTCTTTCTGCCTTTCTAAGAAGATTGGGAGGCTATGATTTTCAATGGAGGAATGTCAGGGGAAGGTGATCAATCCTCTCCCCACCTGCCATTTTCCCACTCAGTCCTCCCCTCCAGCTGTTTTTCTTCCCATGCAGTTCCAGACCAGATATGTGTTTACAAGGCCATCTGACCCACAGGGTGCAGAAGCAGCTTGGGTATTTTAAGCAGAAAAACTGACAGTGGAGAAAGGATTAAATAAATCCCTCCTCCGTGCTGTTCCTCCACTCAAAGCTACAGCCTCCCAAGCCTGTTTTCCATTTTTAAAAGTCAGGGGATTAAATTTGCATGTAACCTATAGTGGGCCTCTAAGGCTATCTTAAGCGTGAGTAACCTTATCAACTCATGAATGCAAATCTTTCAACCGTAAAAACAAAAGCAAATTTAAAAAACTTGTTTTCCAGTACTCCATGAAAAAACTGTCTTCATATAAAGCCTGAATGTTCACGTGTGAGATCAAGCCACAGGAAAGGTATTTTAGCTCCACAGATGTGCATCAGCCAAACTGGGAATTCTCAGGAGGAAAGGATAGAGCAAAAACACATTCACCTAAGAAATACCTTGACAGCATTGTGGTGCAAACCTCTGAGAGGCAAGAATCTTGAAACACTTCATTGTCTTATTGTCACCTCAGTGCTGAAGATAAGATTACAGAAAGTGAAGCCATATAACTGAAAACATGCAATTACAGGGTATTACTGGTATGGGACTCTGGGTCCTAGTCCAATCATGTTGCCTGCACATCCTCAATGGGAGCTGGAAAGGACATTAAGGAATTTAGAAACTTTCCTCACCAACAAGGCAAGATAATTAAACACAGTTGGAAGTTAGCAAAGTTGATTGCTTTGCATAAATTATATAGGTTGCAGAATTCAGCTTTTCTAGAAGCAGAATTTGGAATACTTTGACATGCTGCTCTTTCTAAAAATATCCCTGATCCCCCCCGCCCAAATGTTCATTACAGGTAAAGCAGAGGGTGTTGAAAATAGGAGACTGAACGCTATGTTTGAGTTATAACTCAGGCCTGGTCCTCACAAAGCAGGTGAGGAGGTAAAAATGTTTCCAGGACTGTACCACTTCAGAGTGCAGACAGAGGCTCATTTAACAGAATATTCTCTTTAAAAAGATTCCTGCACATAGAAAACTAGTACACCAGAGAGGAAAGCTACAGTAGGCTCCTTCTCCATGAAATGTTAGTTTTCTGTGTGCAGGTTTTTTGTATGGAGGAACATCAGGACACAAATTTTACCACCTCTTCTGCTGTCTGTGAGAAATTGGCTGGACCATCCTAATATTTAGAAAGCCACATAACCACTAATAGACCATTATGCGAAGTACAATATGAAAACTGTGGCCATCTTCCTCCCTGCACTAGCTTCTTTGTACTGCCCTGCTTATTGGATCACGTGGTGTGTTTCCTTACAATAAGGTAAGTAAGTTAAAATGGCACAATCCCAGGTGGAAAGCTGCTTAAACATACTGGCAGCCATTACTAGCACAATGAGAAAAAACTGGGAAAGAGGAGCTGCATAGAAGGGAAAGATGTTGTTTATACATACATAATTGTATATCCTACTTTGCTTTACAAAATAAATTCAAAGCAGTTCACATCAGTATACATGTGCGTGCCTGGCTCATTTATCTATGGCCACTGTTGCGACAACTTGTCAGTGAATGCTAGCAGACAGCGCAGACAGTGGATCCAGTCGGAGCCATGTCGTCCTGGCAGTGACTTGCGGAGCTCTGCAGGCTGCTTATCTCAAATAGCTGTGAAAAAGTTGAGAAACCTTTTTATCTTCCCCTGGAATTAAAAGGGGAAGCTTACAGTACCAGTCCGGATGAAATCTTGGAAGAACAGCTACTTCTGCGAAGAAACAGAGGGGCTAGAATCTAAGGTTAGTCACCGGAGTATCATCTACTGAATGCTGTTTGAAACTCCTAAGCAATTAGGAGACATAAGGACAGATGAGCTCCAAATAGTATTTGTGAATTTTAACTATCAGCAATATCTGAGGTCTTGTAATTAAATCTGCTTAAGTGTTTGTTTTTCTGTTTCTGCAATCATACTTGCTTCTTGTGCTTTTGAAAGTGGAGGATGGCAGTACCAAAGGAAAAAAAGAAAGGCTTGGGAACGCGATCTACCCCCACAATTGCTCCCATGACAAAGGTTTCTAGAAATGCCGGAGATGAAGATGAGTTGCTTGCTTTGATAAAAACTATGTCTTCTCAGCTATCAGTGCAGTCAAAGAAGCTTGAAACAATTCAGAACTCAATCATTGCCCTTCAAGGGGCTGTGGATTTAATTAATATCTCTTTTCAAAAGATGGAAATCAAAGGTTAATGCTCTCGAAGATCGGGTTACTGCTCATCAAACTGCCATGGAAGCTTCTCATAATATTTTGTCTGCTCAAATTTCTCAACTGGAGGCCTTCACACGTAGAGCAAATCTTTGTATCCTTGGTATTAAAGACGTGGCTACTGATATAGGTTTGGCTGAATTTATGGATAAATTTTTGCATGAGCTATTGGCTTTATTGGCTTTACCATCTGATTTTCTACTTGGTATTGAGCATGCATATCGTATTCCTGGTTCAATATGTGGCACTAAAGGGACTTTTGGGACTGTTATTGTTCAATTTTCATGAGTCTCTACAAAAAATTATCTTATGTGTCTGGCAAGAGAACGAGGTGAGCTTCGGTGGGGATCAGCAAATGACATGATTATGCTCTTTCCTGATTATACTAAAGAAATCGCTGACAGAAGATGCTCTGACTTGGATTCCTGCGATGCTCTGACTTGGATTCCTGCATTGAGCAGGGGGTTGGACTCGATGGCCTTGTAGGCCCCTTCCAACCCTACTATTCTATGATTCTATGATTCTAAGAAGGCAATTTACCAAGGCGAGACGTTTGGCAAAGCAAATTAACCTGCAATATCATATTAAATATCCGGCTACATTTTGTATTCTTTTTGAAGGCCAGATGAAAAGGTTTTTAAATCCTGATGTTGCAGAGTCATTCCTCAGTGGTATAAAATTAAAACAAGGGAACCAACTCTCTCAGCCTCCTGAGTCAGAATTTAGCCATCTTTACTGTTCTTTTGAAGTGCTGCTTGGGTTATAGCTGATAAGATGTCTAGGCAGTATGAAATGTTTGCATATTTCTGTTTTTTCCTCTCCTTTTTTATGTTATATTGTAATAAAATGCCTGTTTGTGTGTATATGTGTGTGTACACATATAAATATATTTTTAGATATATTACTTAAAATATACAAATGGTTTGTTTTTGTTTTTTGTTTTTCTTCTTCTTAACATCATTATGGGATTATGATTATTACTATTCCTTGCTGGCTAAACCTTTAATGTTTATTAATATGCATTAATTGAATGGTAATATATGGCCAAAGGAAATGGATTGTTTGCTCCTGTTCCTTTGCTATAAGACTGACATTATGACACTGAAAGATAAGGTTCACCATTTGTGGTGCAGCAGATTGAAGATGTAATAATAGCTGCAATATTTGGAAGGGTGCTGTATGGGTATAATTTGCAACTGGATTTATATTTGGTTATTTGGTTTGCTTTTATTGAAGTTTAGATATAATCCTTCCCCCCCTTCTTTTGCTATCCTCCCTTTTCCCCCCTCAGAATACTGTAATGTTGGAAACTGAAGATTTTTATTATGTTATCGGTATTGTTTATTTCATTTATAAAAATAAAATAAAAATAAAAATAGATTAAAAAAAAGGCAAGAAAGTGTGGACAGAGAAATGGAGCTCAAAATATACAGCTTAACAAGGAAGTGTGCCCTTTATTCCTTGGATAGTGCAATTCTTCCCAGTTCACCAAGACATTCACAGCCAGTTCTGTAGGTTTTGCATGGAAACAGGTCAAACCCATCTCTGCAAAGTAGATTAACATTACTGAGCTCAGAGCTCTCTCTCAGACTACCACCACTTGTATCTGATAAAGCGTCTGCAGCGTATTGCTTCCTCTGCAGGCCTTCTTTCATTCTTCCCCCACTTTCCCCTTCACACACCTTTCTAGTAGCGTTGACTGGAATGCACACACAACCTGCTTAACTAGTGCTGTGATGCAGAGAGATAAGCCAGGAAGTAAGGAAAGGGGTAAAGAGCTGTGTTTATTATCAGTTATCTTTCTGCCTGCTGGGATTCCTTTGATGGTGAAAGTAGAATGAGCACATGGGATTTCCCTACAAGGATCTTAGATGACACAATTATTTCTTCTGCAGTAGCAGCATAATTGCAAAGAAAGTCCTGCTGTCTAATTTAAGCAGAAATGTCTGTATGCCACAGAAACTAGCTTTCCATCTTTTCTTTGAACAGGAAAAGGAATAAAATAGGGTTAGGTTCAGTGTGACATTTCAATTATAACAATATTTTTTTCGCCCAACCCCAGAAGCCAAAGCCATAAAACTACCTGCAAGGATTAAATGGCCATCACTAGCTACCAGCCCACAACATGGGAACACATTCATTCATAGCTCTCTGTGAAAACTCTTGTTTGAAGTGCCATGAAGGAACTGGTGATAAAAGCTCTTCTGAGGAGTTTAATAAACCAAGGAAGAGGGGAATTTGACATGTAGGTGTATGCCTATTCAAAACATATTGAGGAGTGAGGTCTGAAATAGCAGTAAGGTGTTCAGAACCAGTTCTGCAGAAAGAAATCTGACCTCTCTTAAAGTATCATAACTCAGGACTGTTTCATATATTACAGAAGGGATGGAGAATGTGTGGCCCTCCAGATGTTGTTGGACTGCAACTTCCATCGCCCTCGACATTGGCTATTCTGGGTAGGGCTGATGGGAGCTGAAATCCACCAATATCTGAAGGTCACACAGTCCCCATTACAGCCTCTACATGGAGAATGCCCCAACACACTTCTGGATGGTGTTGCTCTACGAGGGGGACATGATGTTTGTCATTCTTGTACTATGAGTGCCAGATAAATTAAGAATTCTGTGGAGGCTATCCACATGATCAGGCTAGCGTACACAGTAAAAAACGTAGCAACACCGCTAATGGAAATTGCCTCTTTCTGCACTGCAGAATCCCAACAACAGATGTGATCATTCATAAACAAGAAGGAAGAGTTTGCTTTTGCGAAATCTATCCTGGATTACGTATTACCCTATGTTAGGGAAAGGCAACTGGAGGACCCAACCCAGCCTCTAAGGAAACCACACTTCTTATGCAGTTTAGTTTCATTCTCCAAGAGACGAGAAACAGACCGAGGGCTCTTTAAACAACCCCCTCCAATGTGAACAGCAACAGATGCTCTATTTCAGCCTTCCCAATGGCTACTCTAGCAGGGAGAATGAGAGGTCCAGCATATCTGGAAGGTACCAGGTTAGGAACGCCATTTGTCCCCTATGTAACTCAGGTAAGGTTCAGAAGATGAGATGCATAAGGAACAAAAGTTATTGTTCCTTATTCACATGGGATGGGGTAGTTAAAGAGCTCTTTGTCTTTTCTTGAAGTGAGGGGCTTTCAAAATTGTTTCTGGAGCACAGGTATTTATTTATTTATTTACAACATTTGTATACCACTCCACATCTAAATGGATTCTGGAGCGGTGAACAAGAGATAAAATGAAACAGAAGATAAAAAGAAGAAACATGATATTAACATTATTCTTTTAAAACAGAGTGCCAATAAAACCCGAGGCTTGTTAACCAAGGAAGGCTTCCTAGAAAAGAGCTGTTTTCAGAAGACATTGAAAACAACCCAATGTTGGTGTCTGCCTGACCTCCAGTGGCAGGGAGTTCCATAGACGAACCCTCTGAAGAGCCCTTTGGTTGTGCCACGTGTTCAGCTCACCCAGGAATGAGTCAGTGGTGGCCAGCCGTTCAATCCTTGCTCTTTCACCATATGGCCTGTAAAAAAACTACTTGATGGATCTACCATCCAACCAATAACAACTTCCCCTGATTAGGGTTGTGTGTAGGAGCACAATATAATCCTTTGTTTATTCTTGGGATTTTCATAGGGTATGAAAGGACATGAAAGATAAATTGTTTGGAATTAATGAAGAAGAAAGATTCAGCTTTCCTTTCATACAGAGGATTCTCACTCTTTTTAAATGGGAAGGCCTATTTGTTTAGCACCAGTAAGCATATTCTTCCTAAGTTTAACCAGTCAGACTAACACAGCAAAAATTATTCTCGATCATGTGTAACTGACTCCACAAGATCTTTGGCAAATCTGAACTAATTGTGGAAAACAATACTGATGGGAGCATAGCCCTTTTAGACCACACCAATAATGGACAGTCTGTGCCCTATTGGCTAGATCTATCCCACAAGATAATTTTATCTGCCTATTGGCAGCCTACAAATTTTAATCAAGGCAAAGCAACACTTTTGCCCAGTTTCATTTATAAGGTGAAGAAAATTCTGTATGAGAGAGAGATTCCACACTCTAATGTTACTTCTTTCAGTTTTGCACATAACACCCTGGCTATACCCATGTGTATATATACAACTCATAACTGTGAAGGTCTTAATGCCACCTGTCACTGACTATTGGGGATGCTTTTAAATACATTCCATCTGTCTTTCACGACTGTCAGGCATCTTTCATTCCAATGTCCGCTCATCAATGGAATTGGATTTTTCTCAATTCCAAAACTTGCATTCATGCTGGAAAGTGCGCACTTGCACAAATGTGCAAATCCCCACTTTCATGCTTTAGCCTATGGGGAAAATGCACATTTTTAGTTGGTGGATTTTTTTTAAAAAATTGAATTTTTGTATGACTAAGTTTAAGGGCCATGGTGGCTTAGTGGTTAAGACGCTGAACTGCAGACTGGAAGGTCGGCAGGTCAGCAGTTCGAGACCCGAGTGCTGCGTGACGGAGGGAGCTCCCGTCTTCAGTCCCAGCTTCTGCCAACCTAGCAGTTTGAAAGCAAGAAATTGCAAGTAGATAAATAGGTACCGCCTCAGCGGGAAAGGTAACAGCGTTCCATGCACCTCGGTGTTCAGTCATGCTGGCCACATGACCACGGAAGCGTCTTCGGACAGCGCTGGCTCTTTGGCTTAGAAACGGGGATGAGCACCGCACCCTAGAGTCGGACACGACTGGTTGGGGACACCTTTACCTTTAAGTTTGAGTACAATTCCGGAAAGTAAGAAACTGGTCCACAAGTCTGTGTGATCAGCAAAAGCCACTCCACTGCAAAATCTAGAGGGTAGATTCATAGAAATCTGAACTCATTTGAATCCGTTGCATTTGAATCCCTACTGACTATATTATACACCCTGACCACCTATGAGGGGAAGTGTTGAGGACTCCAGAGTTTGAACCAGAAACTTCAAATACTGTGGCTGGGACAGTTTGTACTCAAATCTCAGAGCCTATCTCAGAGGAACTGGTACTGGCCCCTACCATTGGCAGGCACTGGCAGGCAAGAGGTCTGTGTTGACCAGACCTGATATGAATGTTAGGAAGCTGTCATTCTCTACTTGACTAGTCATCACATACCTTTTGCCTGCTGCATTTCAGGCTCCAACAACTGAGCTGAGTGATCCTATTTCAAGTTTGAATTTAGATAGTTAACCTGAATTCAGAAAACTACCCTGAGATAGCTAGCACAAATAATTGTTCCAGCTAAACCCTGAAGGAGTCTGTTGTTCCTGAAGGAGGAAGTCTTAGGACTTGAAATGTGTGGGGTCTTAATATGTTGCTCTCAGTGAAATATATTTGAGGTCTTCTGTTTGTTTGGCTTGGTTCTATGCTGCTACTGTTCCTTCTTTCCTTCTCTGCATTCAGGTACAATTTCCCACAGCCCAGCTCTAGCAGAAGTTGCATTGCCTGGCAAAATATAGTTCTGGCCACTAATCTGCTGACCGGATTAAGAGGGTGGCCCAGGAAGATACAGAGCCTGACCATCCCTTATCTCAGTGCTAAACTGGGAAGTAACCTTTCTTGAAGATCTCTCTAATTGTAGGTTTGTGAGGCTATATAATACAGACCAAGCCCTCAAACCAAAATGTATAGCAAAAATTAGTACTCTTGCAAGCTCTGCACAAAATTTTTCCCACTCCCCTGTATGCACAGAAGGAACAAAATCCAATCTTTCTTTCTTTATTTGCTTCAATAGGACATGTCTCATGCTGCAAAGACTCTACCACATTCTTTTGAAGTCTTATGAGATCTAATTGCCAAGGTTGTTTTTCCTGACATTCAACCTTTTTGTTAATTTTGCCCTGTTCTGTCAGTACTTCATTGTACCACCCTAAATAGTTCTTCTACTTGTTTGGCGTTACACCCATTAAATATTATGGGCACACCTAATTATAGTCTATAGTTAGTTAAGCAAACAGCGGTAGCTGTGTGGAGATTTTGACATAAACCAGCCTCTCTGCCTACAATTAATTCTCTATTCACGGTTGCTGCCTTCTTTACAATGATAATCCCTGGTGTGACCTCTGTGCTCACTTTCTAGGACAAGAGATGCTGGGGCTAAAATGTTCCTTGAAACAGCGCGTCCTAATCTGGAAGCTCGTTCTACAGAAATAAGAAATTTCTTTATACTGAGTCAAACCATTGGTCCATCTAGCCCAGCATTGTCAACATTGACTGAAAGCAACTCCCTAGAGTTTCAGATTTTCCAGCCCTACCTGGAGATGCTGGGGATCAAACCTGAGACCTTCTGCATGCAAAGCAGGTGCTCTACCACTGAGCTATGGCCTCTCCCTTTCTCCTAATCGCCAATGTGTGGGGACTGCTTGTCATTACTCAGTGGTGAGCAAAATGTACTCTGTACTTGCTCAGGAGTATTCTCAACTCTTTTTTTTAACTCAACATGTTCTAGAGCATAGCCTCAAAATTCAAAATAGATGCCACCAAAGTAGATTACCACAAATTAAGTCCCATGTGGCTCTTGGGCACAGAGAAGAACTGTGATATTATAGTCCAGGGGTAGGCAACCTGGTGCCCTGCAGATGTTGTGAACAACACCTCCCATAATGCCTGACCATTGCCATGCTGGCTGGGGCTTATGGAAGTTGTAGTCCAAAACATCTAGTAGCCCCAGGTTCCCCCTATAGTTCCTCACTTCCAAAATGCATCGGAAGCCACTCTGTTGGAAATTCTCTTTAGTAGGCATCAAGATTACACACTAAATTTATTCAATAAATTGCCATGGACTCAGAGCATATCTAAACAGAGGTTGTAAGCCTTCTGTTACAGCTCCTATCCAATTATGTGTTCAAAAAAAGTGTTCAAATACAGCAGGAAGAAAATACAAAATCAAGCCAGCACATTTTTATTAGACCTCTACAATTTCTTCCAATAGCGAAGTTTAGGTTCTACAGGTACAAAGCTCTAGTAGGATGTGCCTTAAAGCAATAGCCAACAGCTTCTCCCCCAATCCTACCCTAACATTTCATATTCAGTTACAATTTATGGTTTTGTAGTTTCAAATGCGTAGTGCTGTGGCAGTTATTTATGCTCTAGCGACTGCCCATTTGAATTATTGCAATTCATTTAATGTGGGGCTGGCTTTGACAATGGTCCAGAAGCTTCTGTTAGCCTAAAACAAGGCAGCTAGATTGTTAACTGGGACTGCAGATGCAATCATATTATGCCAGTACTTTGCCATTTGCACTGGCTGCCAATCCATTTCTGAATTTTCCCATTCAAAGTGGTTTTAACCTTTTAACCTAGTTTTAACCTTTAAAGCCTTAAACAACTTGGAGCCAGGTTACCTGAAGGAGCCTCTCCTCCCATATCTATCCACCCAGAACGTAAGGTCATGATCCCAGGCCCTCCTCCAGGAACCTCTGCCAAATGAGGCGAGGTGGGGAGCTACAAGAAAGAGGGCCTTTTTAGTGGCGGCACCCCATCTGTGGAACACTCTCCTCACCAAGGGGCTCACCCAGTGCCTATATTATGATCTTTTCAATGCCAGGAGAAGAGCTTTTTATTCTCCCATGCATTTTAAGGCATTTCGTAGTCCTTTTAGATCTTTGCACCGTTTGATTTTGCTGCTGTCTTTACTTTGATTTTAATTGCTGCATTGTTTTTACCTTTTACTGCTCATTTTCTATTGGTTTTATCATTGTTTGTATTTTATGTTTTTAATTTATGTACACTTCGGTTATTACTAAAAGTGCAATAAATAAACCTGCAATAAAGTGAAAGGCCATATTACACGGCAGCTACAGTTTCCCCCAGATATTAATATAAGCAACACTGCTTTTCTTTTATAAAACAGCATTAAATAGTTTCCCATCCATACAATACAGAGATTTCAAAACAGAACATCCCCAGTGTTTCTAGCAAAATGAAAATACCCAACATTATGACAGGAAGAGTGTGCCTGAGAAAGGCTTATCTACTGCAGTCAAGAGACTGAGTATATCTTTGTGTTCTGTGTACACATTGCAGTTCCCTGCAGTAACCCTGTCCATCATGGCTTCCAGTGTCAGGGCTCATTACAACAATGACCTGGTTTGAACATGACAGTTAAACAAGCCATGGGCTGTCATACACAAGCGAGAGGGAATTGGTGCTCTGCCTCCTGCATGCTTGCCACTTCCACTTTTAATCAGCAATCCAGCAACAAACCATGGTTAATCGCTGGGTTGTTTAGAGGTTAAAGGAGTTCAGCAGTCCAGGTCTAGCGGTCCAGGTTCAGATGATGCATTTCAGCTGGAAAAGTGCAGAAAAGGGCAACTAAAATGATCAAGGGGCTGGAGCAGCTCCCCTATGAGAGAAGGTTACAACAGCTGGGCTTGTTTAGCTTGGAAAAAATGAGGGTAAGGGAAGATATGCTTTGTTGTTGTTGTTGTTCAGTCATTAAGACTCTTCGTGCCCCCATGGACCATAGCACGCCAGCCTTCCTGTCCTCTGCTCTCTCCCGGAGTGTGCTCAAGTTCATATTCATTGCATTGGTGATGCTATCTAGCCATCTCATCCTCTGCCGTCCCCTTCTCCTTTTGCCTTCAATCTTTCCCAGCATCAGGGTCTTTTCCAGGGAGTTTTCGCATTAGGTGGCCAAAATATTTGAGCTTCAGCTTCAGTATCTGTCCTTCCAATGAGCACTCAGGGTTGACTTCCTTTAGGATGGACTGATTTGACCTCCTTGCAGTCCAGGGGACTCGTAAGAGTCTTCTCCAGCACCACAGTTCGAAAGCATCAATTCTTCGGCGCTCAGCCTTCCTTATAGTCCAGCTCTCACAGCCATACATTGCTACTGGGAAAACCATAGCTTTGATTATACGAGCCTTTGTCGGCTAGGTGATGTCTCTGCTTCTTACTATGCTGTCTAGGTGTGCCATAGCTTTCCTCCCAAGGAGCAAGCGTCTTTTAATTTCATGGCTACAGTCACCGTCTGTGGTGATCTTGGAGCCCAAGAAAATAAAATCTGTCACTGCTTCCATTTCTTCTCCTTCTATATGTCAGGAAGTGATGGGGCCAGATGCCATGATCTTCATTGTTTTAATGTTGAGTTTCAAACCAGCTTTTGTACTCTCCACTTTCACCCTCAACAAGAGGCTCTTGAGATCCTCTTTGCTTTCTGCCATCGTCTGCGTATCGGAGGTTGTTGATAATTCTCCCGGCAGTCTTAATTCCGACCTGTGATTCATCCAACCCGGCGTTTCTCATGATGTACTCTGCATATAAGTTAAATAAGCAGGGCGACAATATGCAGCCTTGAAGACATGCTAGAGGTCTACAAAACTATGCATGGTGTGGAGAATGTGGATAGTGAGACATTTTTCTCCCTCTCTCAAAATGCTAGAGCCTGGGGTCATCCTATGAAGCTGATGGGTGGGAGATTCAGTAGAGAGAGAAGGAAGTGCTTCTTCACACAGTGCATAGTTAAACTATGGAATTTGCTACCACAGGATGTAATGATGGACACCAATTTGGATGGCTTTAAAAGGAGGTTGGACAAATTCCTAGAGGAGAAGGCTATCGATGGCTACTAGTCCTGATGGCTATGTGCTACCTCCAGTACCAGAGGCAGTGAGCCTAAGCACACCAGTTGCTGGGGAACATGGGTGGGAGGGCGTTCTTGTGACCATGCCCTGTTTGCAGGTTCCTGGTCAACAGCTGGTCAGCTACTGTGTGAACAGAATGCTGGACTAGATGGACCCTTGGTCCGATCCAGCATGGCTCTAATGTTTAACCTATGAAATTGCTGCTCGTGGGTTGCTGACTAAAAGTGGAAGTGGTGGGCACATGGCAGGCAGCATGCCTGCTCTCTTCTGTTCATACACGACAGCCCATGTTTAACGCAGAGGCTGTCATGTCATGCAAACCAGCCCACTTTCTCCAAATACAGCCCTTTACTTTTCCCCGCAGGAGTGAATGACAACCAACCACTTATAAAGAAGAAATAAAGGGATCAACAGGAGGTGGGGTGCAGGTGGGGGGTGAGAAGCAGTATGAGGTGGGGGCTATAACTGCTCCCTGTCCCTAGACTGACTCCAATGACCCCAGCCACTGATGATTGTTTTAGCTGCCCAGGTCCACCCCTTCATCTGCATAGCTTCATCCTTAATTCTGTTTCTTGGTCACACCAGAATGTGACAATATCTTGGGAACTGGCTATTATAGCAAAGGCTTGCAAAGAACCATTGATGTGTACTTTAAATTAAGGTTTCTATTATTTAAATTTAAATAATCTCTCAGGCCAAAAGGAGGAAGGAAGGAATAAGGGTTACAGAAATATTATGAGTCAATGCATGAACCATTTCAGCAGTATTTTGGAACTGAGTATAGGAGGTACAAGTCTTTGCGGAAGCAGATTTTTGAGACAGTACTTGAATTGTTGCCAGTGCCTTTTAAGACATGCCTCCCCTCCCTTTCAAACAAGTTCAAGGAGCAATTGATTGAAGAACTTTAGGCAAGAGAATGGAAAGGTAGCAGAAACAAGATTCTTGGGCAAAGATGTAGCAATTAAAGCTGGGTAGGGAAAAGATCACACAGGGTCCTGAAGGTAATAGAGCACTTAGATGTGACAGAAAAAAACTGTTTTTCCACCAGCATCTTTGTGGTAATGTGCCACAAACTCATCATTTTATATTCTTCTGACATTGCTGATATATAGAAGGGAACTGGACTGCATAAAGCCCAAAGATTATAAAATACACCCACCTAGCATACACACTTGTCTCTGAAAGCCAGGATGCTCAGGATTAGTTTTTAAAAAGCTTCTAGCCTTCAAATAAAATTGAATTGAGTATAGCAGGGACTTCTTGTTGTTCAGTCGTTAAGTCGTGTCCGACTCTTCGTGACCCCATGGACCATAGCACACCAGGCCTTCCTGTCCTCCACTCTCTCCTGGAGTGTGCTCAAGTCCATATTCATTGCATCGGTGATGCTATCTAGCCATCTCATCCTCTTCAATCTTTCCCAGCATCAGGGTCTTTTCCAGGGAGTTTTCTCTTCGCATTAGGTGGTCAAAATATTTGAGCTTCAGCTTCAGTATCTGTCCCTCCAATGAGCAGTCAGGGTTGATTTCCTTTAGGATTGAGTGATTTGACCTCCTTGCAGTCCAGGGGACTCGTAAGAGTCTTCTCCAGCACCACAGTTCGAAAGCATCAATTCTTCGGCGCTCAGCCTTCTTTATAGTCCAGCTCTCACAGCCATACGTTGCTACTGGGAAAACCATAGCTTTGATTGTACGAACCTTTGTCAGCAAGGTGATGTCTCTGCTTCTTACTATGCTGTCTAGGTTTGCCATAGCTTTCCTCCCAAGGAGCAAGCATCTTTTAATTTCAAGATATCAAAAGGCAGAGAGGAACCCTAAATGTTCGAAGTGTCTTGATCTTGAAAGCTTTACTTCCTGAAAGCGACAGTGTATGAATTTAGACAACTGGTTTGTCAAGTTGTTCCCCAGCATATTGATTCTCTCCACGGGAATGGTTGAAGATTCACACAGACTACATGGATCGATGTTATTTCACAGACCAGATGATCATGTGAATGAATGCATTCTCACCTGCATCCTAGTTTTATTCAAAATTAAGTTGCATTGATTCCAGGTGTAATTCTGTGCACATACGTAAGACTGAGTCCACATGAATTTAGCGCAGCTTACTTTTGAGTGTAAGTACAGGGTCCTGTAGTTACTTATCTGAAATCTGGAGAAATTTTCTCTACGGACTTTTGTTATAGTGGGGCTTTATTTTAACAAAAAGTTCACACCTGGTGGCTGCAACCAAGTTGTTGACATTTTCTTCAACTGGTCCAACAAGAATCAGCTTTGTATTCTTTGTATTTTGCCATCATGATGCAATGTAAAGTCTTTGCTTAAGGGCAGGAAAACCAGTAGCTCATTTTTTCCTTGATTTTATTTTGCGTAACTTTCCCCATGTCTTTTTATCCATCTGGAATTGCATCCTTCCTCACTGGCTGTACCATCTCCTGTGTAGGCCTCCCATATAAATAGGTTTGCCAGGTTGTCATCTAAAGATGGAGCTCGTCATGCTAAAAGTTCTGTAGCACCAAGAGTGTGTGTACAGCAGAAAGGAAGGGTAAGCAAAACAATTGTCTCCAGAATCCAGTGGCAAACCTGAAATTTCTACACCCAGAAGTAGGACATGAAGGCAATAGCCCTCCCACATTGTTGAATGCCACTGACATTCATTGCCAAACTACCTCAGAACTATTAAGGCTCTAAACAGCTAATGTGGCTGATACCTGTTGTTAGCCTATCCTTCACGATTTTATTTGATTTGTATCTTGCTTTTCTACCAAGGAAATTACACTCAAGGCAGATAGGTGAGGCAGGACTTCCCTTTCAGATAAGCCATGCTGATTCTTCCTTGGCAAGGCCTGTTCTTCTATATACTTAATAATTCTATCTTTAATAAGGCATTCCACCAACTTATCCAGAGCAGGCCAGGGTTCCCTAACCATTTTGGACCTGTGGGCACATCTGGGAATTTGAGAAACTGCTATGCACACCACAAAATAGCTCCCACAGAGGATGTGGCTAGTCACATAATGGCTGGCGTGTCACATAATGGCTGCCGCATGCGCCTGGCTAGTCAAAAGAGGTGGCACAGGATAAAAGGTGAGGCTAGAGGCTGGGAGGGAGGGGGAACTAGTAAGGCGAGAGAAAGAGCAAGGTTAGAGGCTAGGAGGAGGGAGAAACAGCAAGGTAAAGAGGGGGGAGAGAAATAGTGAGGCTAGAGGCCGGGAGTGGAGAGAAACAGCAGGAGAGAAAGAGCAAGGTTAGGGGCTAGGAAGAGAAAGACTACAGACAGAGAAGGGAGAGAGACAGCAAGGAAAGAGTTGGGTGGAGAGAAATAGCAAGGCTAAAGACTGGGAGTGGAGTGACAGAGAGAGCACAAAAGGGAAAGATCTGTGTGGACTGAAGAAGACTGGGTGGGGCCAGAAAGCAGCTCTTTCCTTCTCTTCCTGCCAGCTGAACAGTTGATCAGCGGCAGTTTCAGGAACAGGAAGGAGAATGTTCTCATGTTTTTAAATTAAAAATAAAAGTTTGAAAGGGGCAGGGAGTGATGAGCTTCATGGGCACCATGATGGAGACACCTGTACTAGGCTAACTGAACTGTAATTTCTCATTTCCCTCTGGACCCCTTTTCAAAAATCAGCATTATGCCAGCTACCTTCCAATTCTCCAGTAAGGAGGTGATATTAGTGACATTACATATACTTGTTATGAGATCAGCAACTTCACATTTCAGTTCTCTAAGAGCTCTTGGTGTATGCCATCTGGACTCACTGACTTGTTCATTTTTCATTTGTCAATCAGTCCTAGAACTTCGCCTCTTGCTACCTCTGTTTGAGTTGGTTCTTCAAACCCTCCCTGAAAAAAACAGTTCAGGCATGAGTACCTGCCCAACATCTGCCCACAGCAAAAATGTACATAATTTATTCAACCTCCTTGCAGTATCCTTATCCTCCTTTAACAATCCTTTCACTTCTTCCTTGTCTAATGGTCCAGTCCTCTCCCTGGCTGGTCTCCTGTTTCTGATGTATCTAAAATAAGTGCTGTTGGTCTTAATGTTTTTAGCAACATGCTCCTCAATGTCTTGTTTTCCTCATGTTGTCAACTTCCATTTGTTTTGCCAGAGCTTGTACTCCTTTTTGTTTTCCTCATATGAGCAAGTGTTCCACTTTTTAAAAGAAGGCTTCTTGTCTTTT
The DNA here is from genome assembly GCF_057233095.1 of Heloderma suspectum. Lineage (NCBI taxonomy): Eukaryota > Metazoa > Chordata > Lepidosauria > Squamata > Helodermatidae > Heloderma > Heloderma suspectum. Next base: position 175,169,613 of record NC_139461.1, read on the forward strand.
ATAGCTTCCTTGGCTCTGCTCCTTAGCCGTGATGGCATCCTCTTGGACTTTTGTTCCTTTCCTAATCTGTGGTGTTCATTCTAGCTGAGTGTCTATTATCGTGGTTTCAAATAACTTCCAAGCATCCTGAAGAGATTTACGCTAGACTCTCCCTTTCAACTTCCTTTTAACTAATCCTTTCAATTTTGAGAAGTTTCCTCTTTGGACATCAATGTGATTTTTCTAAGCCTCCTGGGCAACTTTCCACTTCTGTGTGTGTGTTTGTGTGTGTGTGTGTGTGTTTAAATAAATGTTTATCTATCTCACAGGGCTGAATCCAGACATATCTGAGGGACCGCCTATCTCGGTGTGAACCTGCTTAGTTATTGAGATCAGCAGGAGAAGCCCTTTCGATGGCACCCTCACTTGCAGAGGCCTACTTGTCAGACACATGGGGAAGGGTTTTCTCCTATGTCACTCCCAACCTCTAGGGCATACTCCCTATGGAGTTGCAACTGGTCCCCACTCAATCTGCATTCAGGAAGGGGAGCAAGATGTACCTTTTTAACTTGGTTTTTTAAAACACTGTGATGTTTTTAGCGTTCTTTTTAGTATTTTATTATGTTTTTATTTGACTCTGGTTTTTAGGGTTTGAACTTTTTGTAAACCGCCGTGATTGGGCCCAGAAAGGTGGTATAGAAATGCAATAGACTCCAACTCAATGTTTTAACAAGAAGTTCCTCAAATTCTTTCTCTGTCCCCTCCATTTGCCTTATTGTCAGCTGAAATTTCTTTTGCCAAAATTTGGCTTTTTGTTCTTCTCGTTTGAACAAAATCCAGTGTTTTTTGGGCACAGAATATGAGTTATTGTGCTTCAGGGTTTTGTTCTGGTACAGAACATACACAGTGGCAACACCAATCTAGGGTGACCAAATGAAAAAGGCAGGACTCTAGTACCTTTAATAGTTCTATAGAAGGTATTTTTGGCAGATGCAGCTTCTCTCCCCACCCCACCCCCCGCCCCGCATGATAAGCAGCACTACTTTTGGTCACCCTTATCAGTGCTTTCCAGATTAGTCAGCAGAGGTTGTATCAGTCTTCTGCAACCTGGTCACCCCCACCAGCTGTTTTGGACTTCAACTCCCATCAGCCCCTGCCAGCATGACCAATGGTCAGAATGCTGGAAGTTGATAGTCCAAATCTTTTGCAGTCGCCAGGCTGGGTAAGGCTGAAAATGACAGCACAATCCTATGAGTGCTTACCCAAAAGTAAGCCCCATTAAATTCAGTGGGACTTACTCCCAGTGTGTAGGATTGTGGCCTAACAATGCTTTTTTTGGTACTTTTTTTGCACACCAGACTGACCCACCTGGAAACCTCACCAGAACGTCCTCTTAAATCTGTTTGGTCTTAACTCCACATTACAAGAGACACAGAGTTATTGTCACTTCATGTCCCCCTTTTCCTCTTAAGGGAGATAGATAGATAGATAGATAGATATGTAAACCTCTGTCATGCCCCTGTATGGGGCTCCCAGTGGTCTCCCATCCAAAGGACTGAGCAGATGCACACCAGCCTATCTTCAGCCTGGCATGCCATGAAGGGTGGTTGTGAGCAAATGTATCAGGATTGTAAAGCACTGCGTGTACTTACTCTGTGTTATAGGAATGACACAATATATACACAATAAGAGAAATGTCTCGTCTCACGTATGTATCTCCACAGGTTCCGAGGTCTTCTTCAGAGGATCTGCTTCAAGCAGTTGGATAGGTGGCAAAAAGGGGTAGGGGTTTCTTGGTGGTGATGGCAATTTTGTGTAATGCGTTGCCCAGGAGGCTGACTAAGCTCACTCATTCATCTCCTTCAGAAAGCTAGTTCAAGCACTACCTATTTAAAAAGGGTTTTGCAATAGTCGTTGGCTGTTAATTCCCTTTTTGAATTTAGTATGTTTTGCTGGTGTCTGCTTTCCATTATCTTGTAACTGAATTGATTTCATTGATGTTTTATTGCATATTGAATTACTTCCAAGTCCTTGCAAGAGCCTGTTTATAAATGTGCTGGACTGGTGGGATATATATTTTGTGGGGCTGTCACCTCCTTAAAGAAATTCAAGTTTTAGCCAACGAGAGTGCATTCCTATGCATGCTTAGGCAGAAAAAAGTTCTACAGCTCCCAGCTTTCCCCAGCCAGCATGTACTTGTAGGACTTTTTTTTCTGTCTAAACATGCACAGGATTGTGCCCTTAATCAATTAAATCTGCATAATCTGCATATGAGGGAATAAAACAGGTATAAGGTTGGAGCCAGTGGTGCCATTCCACTAGCGGAAGGGAAACTGCTGGTGGAATAGATTTCCACTCTCTGTTGCAGCCTCCTAAATTGACTCCAGAGGACTGGGGACCATCAGGAGCAGATTTGGGGGTGCATGAGGGGCAGGGTAGGGCAGGGTGTCCCATTACATGAGCAGACTTTCACTCATGCAACATTGGATCCAACACACAATCTTAGGAGACATCCCCCTTCTGGTTCCCTACCGGGGGGGGGGGGAACGCCTCTTTTGTTTGCAATCTACAGTTTTTGCTAACACTTATATTTTTAAAAAAGGGGGGCACCTTTTTAGTTGATCAAAATGTAATTAATAGATTCATTTAACTGATCAATGGACAAGAGATTGGAGGGAGTCCTATAATTTTGAAATCAATAAAACAATTGCTAAAAATCCCCATCCATAGGTCTTCAGTACCACGGAGAAAATTCATTATAGGGTTAAGCAACGACAGTTCTGCTCAGTCAGGTAGCCAAGCGCGGCTTGTTTCTCCCTAGAGGCGATCGTAACAGGTGAGCGGTGTGTACACCACCAGGCACCAGAATTCCCTGCCCGCCTCTCCTTGGATCGTGGCTGCAGCCGCCAGGGACCCGCTATTCTTTTCTGTTTGGCAAACTGCAAATAGTAGAGTAGTTTCTCTCTTCCCATTCGCCCACCTCCCGCTTTCTCCTATGCGCGCTTCTGGTCGCCCGGAACGAAGGGTGCACCACTGTCCAACACGGTCTTGGAAGCAGGCCCAGTTTTGCTCAACGGTGAATGTGCAAAAGACCGCGCTGCACGCAGATGTTCACACGATCGGCGAGTCAACCCATGAGCCCCAAACCGTAGTGCAGCCCGGTCGCCTCCATATTGACTCGGAAGTCTCACGGAGTTCGATGGAGTTGCGCTCCACTGAGTGCGTATACCTTGGGTGTGTATACTTGTGTGTGTAGGCGCTTTCCGCAAGCTGGTGCCCTCCAGATGTTTTCGACTTCAACTCCCATCAGCCCCAGACAATGACCAGGAATGCTGGGAGTTGTCGTCCAAAACTTCTGGGGGGCGCCGGGTTGGGACTGCAGCCTTCACGTGCCCTGGCTGGGTTCTTTCGGACGTGAACAGCCCGAGTGGCGGCGGAGGACCAGATAAAGCCGCAGGAGGGCTGAATCGGCGGCAAAGTAACATATATGCAAAGCAAACCCCAATTAATTCTTACGGGCTGGGCTGTTCACGGGGGAGACCTATGCGTCGCTTCTTCTTCTCTCGGCAGGATGCAACTCTCCACCAGGCACTGAAAGCGCTTCGCAAGCTTGCGGCCCGCTCAATGCACGCGCAAGGCCCCTCTCCCAAGCTCACGACAGCGATACGTTTGCAGAGACGCTGGGGGCTTTGCCCACATGCTTCACACGCACCAGCGCGCGCGCGCGCGCCCGCCCCCCCCCCCTTCCCCGAGCTCGGAAGCGGCAAAGCTTCGCAAACGCCCTCCCCGCGCGTTGGCATCTTTCTCGCCCCGGAGGAGCAGTAACGCTCGCCTCCCGTGCCCCCCCCACCGCCACCCCGCCGTCGCGGCCAAGCAGTACCTCGGATGTAGGTGCACTTGCTCTCGTCCAGCAAGCTGGAGCCGGATGCGCCCATCGTGCAGACTGATAGTCAGGGCGACGGCGAAGGACAGCCGCTGCAGCAGGGCAAGGGAGGGGGAAAGGCGCGGGGTGTGAAGCTGTGGTGTCCCCAGGCCGAGCTGCCGCCGGAGCAGAAAGCCGAGGGATCCGACGTCTTCTGCTTGCCACTGTCGCTGCGCTGCCAGGCAGCTCCTCAAGCCCAGGCAGTCGTTCCTCTCTCTCTTCCCCTCTGTCTGCAGCCCAAGCGCAAAACTTCCTCCAGCCAGGGCACCGCCCTCCCAGGCGCCTCCTTCCCCGCTCCTCCTGGCAGAGGGTCAGGCAGGCGAAAGCGGCGCGCTCCGAGGGACTCGAGGCCTTCTCCTAGGGCGCTCTGAACGCCCGGGGGCCCTCCTCCCCTTGGACGCCGCTTTCAGGCCCGCTCTCTTCATTTATTACCTCCCCACCCCCGCCCGGTGTCTCACTCTTTTCTTTTGTTGGCAAGATTATTCAGAGGTGATCCCTGCCTAAAATGCATCGTTCTCCCAAGAGATGTTGCGCGCGGGGGGGGGGGGGTGTCTCTTCATACGTCACTGGATTCAGCCCCTCCAGGTACATGGACAATGCACGTGGCTGTCTTGATTGCACGTTAGGAACCAGTTCTAATGGGCAAGTTGTTGGGGTGGGGTCTGGTCGCACGTAAGAGCCGGAGATACGAGCAAGGAAGACATCAGCCCCCTGGTTCAAGGCTCACCTCAGCCCTATGAAAGCACGCAGCCAGAAAATCCCATTCCTTGCATTCTCTCCCATCAGGACCAGTCCTACCATTAGGTAGAGTGAGAGCCACCTCAGGCAGTGGATGCTGGGGGGGGGATAGTGACAGCCCCCACAATTCCCCTTGAGCCTCCTAAGCTAGCCTATCCTGCACCCCCTATGCCAAGGACATAAGAGCCATGCTGGATCAGACCAAGGGTCCATCTAGTCCAGCATTCTGTTCACACAGTAACCAAACAGCTGCCCACCGGAAACCCACAAGCAGGACATGAGTGTAACAGCACCCTCCCATAACTGGTGTATATAGGCATAATGCCTCTGATACTGGAGGCAGCATATAACCATCAGGACTAGCAGCCATTGATAGCCTTCTCAATGCATTTGTCCACTCCCCTTTTAAAGCCACCCAAATTGGTGGCCATCACTACATCCTGTGGTGGTGAATTCCATTGTTCTAGTGTTCTAGTATTATGACAGAGGGATAAAAAGGTCTCCCTATCCAGTTCCTCCACACTAAGCTACTCTGTTGCCCTTGGGTATGGAAGGGGACGCTGTCTTGTCTCCTGTATTGAAGTAAGATTCAACTGGCATGTCTTGGGCTGGCCCTGCCTCTGTTGTGGGTCCTTATCTCAGGGTGTGATGTGTGTTGCCTTGCTGCCACTAGCCAATGATGTGCCTCACTCCATCCCCACTCCACAACATGATGAAGCCATGTCATATGAGACAAATTATATACCAAATGTTGCAGAGAATTGGGGGGGGGGGTCATTTAGAGCGCAATCCTTTGCATGTTTAGGCAGAAAAAAATGCTACAACTCCCAGGTTCCCTAGCCAGCTCAGCAGGGCTGCCTTTCCACATTTTGAAGGAAGTGAGGTAATTCACATTATAAAGAGGGGCACACCATAAGACTATTACATCCGAAGTCTAAAACTATGTAAATGTACCAGTGCTTTGCACTCCCACATGCTGGCCTAGCACCCTGACTACAACACCACCCTGGCTGACATATAAATGCTATCATAATAAATGTTGCCTCCATCATGCAATGTTCCCTGAGTATCCTCATGTAATGCTCCATGGCACTTGTGCAGGCAATGTGTCCCATGTGAACTGAATTCCCTACAGATAGCTGTTGCTTCTCAGAGGTGATTCCCATAACCATAATAGCACATATTTCAGTTGTTGCTATCACAGGACTTTCCACCTCCCACCCTCCAAAAAAATCTGTGGAAAGCCTGGTTCATACATAAAACATTATCCACACATATGCATCTTCGGGGAACATCACATGGGGACCAAACTGACCATGTGAATCTGCCCAAGCGCTGCCAAAGGTCCCCCACATTAATGAACCATGGACAACAGAAATAATAATCACATGGAAGGCAGGAAGGAACTGTTCATATAATCCATGGAATACATTCCTGAAAATTATGAGGGAAAAGATACATTTTCAGCAAAATCTTTACAGAATTGCATGCAATGTATCAATCTTATTGTGCTAGCCATCGCCTATATGCTATTTAACCATTCCCCAATACATGATTTTAAAAAACTTTTCTAATTTGCTTGAGGCTGAAACAATTGTGAGGTAGAATATCCATGATGGGATCACCCAGTTTTTATTTGTTACTTTATAGCAGCTGGGGGTGAGGAGGAGGCTCTGATTTTGAATGAAGCAGTGGCCCTGAGATAGGATAAATTTAACCCTTTCCCGCACAATTCCTCCAAACCTAAATCACCCTTGTTATAGAAACTTCAGTTGTAATATGTTTATTACCCCATGATCTTATAAGCTATGCTATGTCTACTCTACCTCTGTGTGAGACTGTCATGCTAAACAAAGACACAGTGCCTTATCAGAGACTTTGTGTCTATAAGCCTCTGGATCACATTTGGTTGCCATCTTTGATGGTGCGTTTAGCCCCAAAGGTTGCCTTATTCTGCAGAATAAAATCGTGTTGGACCAGATCTCTGCCTCCTCTCATTCTTGGTAAACAAATTGGATGAGTCTACCAGGGATAGAACACAGTTTTTGTAATATCCTGAACCTGCTATTAGACCCACCGCAGTTGAAAAAAGACAGACACAATATAGGTGCCTGTTTTTTCCCCTGCAAGTCTTATAGTAGCTTGGGCAAAGTGCACGGGATTTAGATCAGAGAAATGGCGTGGCTGAAATAGCCATACCCCAGCACCACTGCTCCAATCAAAATCAGACACACACACCCAATAACTGTTTTAAATTGGAAAAATATTGGGAAATCCAATCACGGATCTCTCATATTACATTTGTATTCGCCCTCAGGTTATCAAATTCAAGTGCATTTAATAGTAATGTATATAATAACCCCAATTATGGTTTCTAAAACAGAAACATCCTCTAATTTCGCCTCTATCCATCCCACCTAATTTCCATAGAATTCAGACAATCATTCCCCCCACCCACACACGCAGACTGGGATCCAAAGAAGAACTGAACTGGTTCCACATGCCGAAGGGTGCTTTGAGCTTACCGTTTTCAAAGTGTAGCTCTCTGTGCCACCAGTCCAACTGCTTTTGAAACTAAAGTAGCTTGCAAAAATACTTTGAGCTATGGCAGAGGCATCTGCTGTTTAAAGAAAAACATGTTTTTCACGTCTCACTGAACATGCCCAAGATTTAAAGTAGTCTGATTCTAACACACCAACCAATTTTTTAAAAGCCTTTGTAGTGGTGCAGTAAATTATGTGGCCTTATATGGAGAGCTAGCATGGTGTGTTAGCAAATGGAGTAGACAATCTTTTGCTAGACAGACAAATAGTCTGACCTGATATAAGGAAGATTCCTGCAATCAGACTTATCACTCAGCCTGACCTACCTCACAGACATGTTGAGAGGATAAAATGGCACACTGCCCTGAGTTTCTTGGTTATGCAATTGAAGAAATAAGTGTGTTTCAAGGAGCGATCCTATCTGGATGCCCATCAACCGGTGAACTCGGAGGTTCACAGGCATCCTTTGCAGAACAGGAGCAGCACGAAGACGATCTTTGCCTCTGCACTGCTCCCACTCTGCATTTTGCTAGATGGGCAGTTCCACCCATCTAGCTGGAGCTCTGCAGAGTGGGAGGGGAGGAGGATGGGGCAGCCGGTGGATGCACTGTAAGTTGTTACACAGAATCGCCCCCTTTCCCTTCCCTCCAAGGTTGCCTTTGCAGGGGGGAGGGGGCTGGGAACTCAGACTCCTGGGTATGAGGTCAGAGCACTGTATCTGACCTTGGATCCAGAAATCCGAAGTATCCTATGGCCCCCAGACTCTGTCTAGGGGTCATAGGACTGCTATCTCAGTGACTTACAATTTTGTGATCTGTGATCTGAAAACAAGCCCATGCTGGGAAAATCTTAGAAAGGCTGTAATCTCTTAATAGAAAGAAAAAGAGAGCATTAATGTTTTCTGTTGTAATTTTGCTTGAACATATTAATTAATTAATTAATTAATAATTTTAAAAACATGGCCGTGTTTTATGAAACCAAAGGTAAAAATATTAAGAAGTGGGTGCAACTGTATAAGTTGTAGAGCAAGTGGGATGCAGGCAATGCAGTCAACAAGATTCTGATGAGACAATATTAGCACAGGTCATAGTCAGCACACTCCTAGAAAGCTATAATGTACATGTTAAGTCAGTGGCTTGCAAACTGTGAGGTTTTATTTATTTATTTCATTTCTATACCACCCAATAGCCGAAGCTCTCTGGGCAGTTCACAAAAAACGGTGGGCCTCCATTGCAGATCTGGGATGCACATTTCCAGAGAGAGAGAAAATGCTGAGCTGGATGGAGCCTTTTGCTCCACACCAGCCGAGGCACATGATTGGGCTGAATGCCCTCTAGCAGATAATTCTGATTCATTCTCATTGGATGTCTGTGTGTTGGGGGAGGGCAGGGGGGTTGCTAGGTACTTAAATTTTGGCGGGCCTAGGCCCATACAAGACAAATCTGCATAAAATTTACATATGCTAATTTATATCTATAATGCAAATTTAGAAATAATTACTAGGTTTCATTTAAATTTCACAGAAGGCAAAATCACCCAATAAACTCCTCAATAAATAAAATAAATTATTCAATTAATTTGTACCCTGACGCAGATCATCTCAAATCAGGTGGTCCTTTGCAATTACAGTTAATGTGTAGTATCTCATTGTCCCTTCCATCACTCCCCCCCACTCTCTTTCCCTCCTGGAAGACAGTTGTAATTGTACACCACATGTAATTAAGTTGACAAGAAAAGTTTCAGCTAACCCAGTGGGAGTTCCCCCCACCCCAAGCTTAATTGCAGTATGTGGGGGGGAGGGGGTGTTAGGAGGACTATATTTCAGAATGTGGGGAAGAGGAAGATTAACCCTTCCCTCTCCAGCTGCATCACAATTAAGCTTAGAAAGAAACCTTCGATTGGCATCAATGGAAACTCAGGGCTCTGTGGAATATATTCGGGGCCTTGGGAAATAGATTTGGGGCAGGGGCCCCATAGGCCCAGGCCTACCAATGCCCCTGGCGTGGGGTGGTAGCTCCCCTACTTGCTCCATCATCCCAACCTTATTTGGGAAGAGCTGCTGCTTAGCTCTAATGTTTCCCTGTGTGTTTAGGAGAAATTTCTTGTTCTCCCCTTTTCTCATTCCATTTTTTTGTTTGTTTATTTATTTGATATATATCCCACTCTGTCTCATGTGCTTGGAACAGTTTTTAACAGTTTCCCTCCCTAAATGTTAGTAATTCTGTCCCCAATGGGCTCACAATCTAAGGAAATCAAATGGTTTGGGGGATAAAAGAGGCCAAATAAAATACTTTGAAAATGATATTGTAAACATAAAATCTACTTTTGTTTAAGTAAACTACACCACACCATAAATAACCAGTGCAGGAAAAAAAAAAACCCTATCCAAAAGTGATCTTGTGCTGGCAGTAAATCACACCTGCTGAAGGCCTATTTGTTAAAGAGCTGCTGCAATGTGGGCTAGGCTGGGTGAGAAGGAGAGTTCAGTACCAAGTCAATTGCAATATTGTCTATAGACCTCTGCCCAGGAGAAGCTCCGTAGATGCTCTTCCTGGGCAGAGCTCCACACCCAGGACCTGGAATGCTCCTTCATTCTAGCAGCAGCACCAGTTGTCAATTATGGCTGTGTTAGTGCCTTGATCCACAAGATCTTCATATACAACAGCAGGCTGCATGTACACAACTGTGTTTAAGAACTCTGCTAGGGAACAAATGGTTGGTGCTGATGACTTAGGATATAGCATTAAGGCAGAATAGGTTTAGAAAAGGGGCCAAGCACAAAAAAGTTTGAGAAATGCTTCATTAGTGCCTTGATCCACAAGATCTTCATATACAACAGCAGGCTGCATGTACACAACTGTGTTTAAGAACTCTGCTAGGGAACAAATGGTTGGTGCTGATGACTTAGGATATAGCATTAAGGCAGAATAGGTTTAGAAAAGGGGCAAAGCACAAAAAAGTTTGACAAATGCTTCATTAAGCACCGGTCACACTTTTTCCTAGATAGCAACTGTTGCTAATGTGTGGGTAATGATGATCTGAATCATCAGACACTTCTGCTAAATCTCTGAAGACAACCCAACAACCCAAACCAGTTCAGATAAAGAATTGAGCTGACACAAACATAATTATTAATCTTAAAGTGTTGGTGCTGTGTTTTTTGTTGTGTTTCTAATTTCTCCTCTCTTTTACCTGCTGTGCAGCACACTCGGGGACCTGCTTGCCACTGGGAACGGGGATGAACAGGGTTAGCCCTACAATTAGGCAGAGTGAGGAGGCCACCTCAGGTTGCACTGTAGGGTGTCCATGTGTTCTCTTTTACAGAGGACAATCCTCTATTTGAAGGACTGTCCTGTCTAATTCTAGTTTAAAGATAATGAACCATAAGAACTCTTGCCCATCTATAGTTAGCATCCGGACAGCAGACTGAACAGGCAGGCACACAGGTTACCTGGTCACAGTTTTCTGCACTATGGTGAAATGTACTGTATTTCTATTTAAATTGTAATGATTATTTCTAAATTTGCGCATGTGTGTGTATGAATTAGCATATGCAAATAGGGGGGCAATGAATGAGCTCAGCTCAACCTTCCAGAATTTTCAAAAGATCTAGTGTTGACTGCTCCTTTGGCATGACAATGACTGGTGAGCCAGACAAAGGAAAATGTCCCAAGGGCTTGCAAGTGTTAAAGACTGGCAATTAGGAGCTTTCTAAGCAAATTACAAAAAAGGCCCACCTCAACAGCAGAGGCTATGGGAAAGCCGAATGAAGTGCCTAAAGATGGTGATGACAATGCATCTGAAATCATGGCACCTCTAGTTTTACCTCCTCAGGATAGGAGCAATGCAATTAAACCGCTCAAAGAATCTGTAGATGAAGTAGCAGCTAAGCCTCATGCCACTGCAGTGATGGCTGATAAAACAATGAAATTAGGACTCAGGAAAAAACTATAAAAACTAACCCATATGAATGACGAACTGTGCCAAAAATTGAATCCCTGGAGAATAGAAGTAGAAGGTCCTATATTAGAATTTGTGGGGTTAAGGAAAATACAGAAGGCAAAAATATAATCCAGTTTCTAACAGAATGGTTAGCTACCGCTTTTCTGGATTTGGAAATAATGCATAGAGAGATCATTTGAGCTCACCAAGCACTATGTGCCAAACCACCAGAAGAAGCCCAGTCATGTGACATTATAATAAAACTTTCTAATGAGGCATTAACAGACACCATATTGAAGACCTCCAGAAACATAACTAATCTAATATTGAGTGGAAATCCAGTTCAATTATGCCAAGATTTATGTCCAGAAATGTTACAATGACAAACATCTTTGAAACTTCTCACAGATTCACTCCAAAACTCAAATATTTCCTATCATTGGGGTTATCCTGTAAAATTTATAATTCACATAAATGGCTAAGTACATGGGGTCTCAACACAGGAAAAGCAATGGCCAGCCTGAAGTTACTTAGATTAAATGCTGACCCACCTGCAATTCCAGAGGATCACGATGAAGAGAACGAGCTGGACAGAGATTCACAACTCGGCAAACAAAAAAGAAATAAGAAGAAAAGAATACTGGAATCACCCCAAATTACTAAATACAGCAGAAACTTTCTCCAGTGTTGGTCGGTTCCCCGATAACGTGATATCTTATGGCCATCTAGCCACTGTCTAGCAGCCATAGAATTGCTCCCTTAACTGAGGTTATTAACCCAAGCAGAGACAGAAGTGGAAATTGGAAGCAGAACAACAAAAGAGAAACAACTACAGAATTAGAGGAGACTCTGCAGGAGTATGAATTTATTGGTGGCTGGAGAATGACAGACAATTCAGAAAGAGTCTATACTTTCTTTTCTGGGTGTCATGACCTGTATTCCCACACGGATTATATTCTGACTTCAAAACTAAAGGACTTAATACTTAAATCAGCGGTAACAGGTTCAATCACTGTATCGGACCATGCTCCAGTCTCTGCAATTTTTCAAATAGACAATGGTACACCTCCTTTACATATCTGGAGATTATACCCCATACTCAAAGGACAGAAATAAAAGATAGAACCACAAAAGCTATTACCAATTACATCAAGGCAATTCCAGTTCAGAAATGTCAAGTCAAATATTATGGGACACATTAAATGCAGTCATAAGAGGACATTACAGGAAAGAATGGAGCATACCCCGCCCAACAAAAACAAGATGCAAAAACACAACTAGAAGTGAAATTAAAGACTTAAAGGGAAAGCACAAAAAGAAGGGGAGTGTGCAGCTTTTAAGACAATTGGTGGAAAAAAGGATCTGCCTGCAAACTTGGACATATATGAAATTACAATGAGTCTAAATTATGTAGATCAGAAATGCTGTGAATTTGGAAATAAATAGTCTAAACTGCTAGCCAATTATATCAAGGAAACACTGAAGAGAAACAGAATTCACTTGATAAAGATAAAACAGGAAAACCTATTTTAACCCCTGCAGATATAAGTGAATTATTTAGTGATTATCTTTTAAGAAATTAGCATATGCTAATTTTTAGCAAATCTGTGACCGCTTCTGTCCTCTTTTGGGGTGATGCATTCCCTCTGCTTTGGCAGCTCTTAAGTGGCCTCTGTAGGCTGCAGATATTGGAGGGTGGGGAGCAGTGGTGAGGTGCTGAAAGGCAGAGCTGTATGTGCAACACAGCTTGCTGTGCTCCGCCTAAGCTATAATCCTGTCCTCGCACTATACCCCCGTAAAAATTTTGAGGTCCAGAGATTTTCTGTGTTGATATGTGGTCTTGAGGTATTGGATTAATATAACTTGGGTAGACTTTCTGATTCTTATGCAAAACGTTTTAGGCTCTATTTTCAAAATGGCGGACAATTCTCTTTAGGTCACAAGTTTTTGTCAACCACAGAAGTAACTATCTTGTGTCTGGTATCAAATTATAGGGCTTCGAGGTCAAGGAATTTAAATAATATGTTATTTTAATTGTCGGAGTACTCCTTCCACAATTTTCCAAGATGGTGCTGAAATAATAGCATTATAAAATAGTAGGGTTGGAAGGATCCTATAAGACCATCAAGTCCAACCCCCTGCTCAATGCAGGAATCCAAGTCAAAGCATCCCTGACAGATGGCTGTCCAGCTTCATCTTGAAGGCCTCCAGTGTGGGAGAGCCCACACTACCTCCCTAGGTAACAGGTTCCATTGTCGTATTGCTCTAATAGGACGTTTTCCCTGATGTTCAGCCAGAATCTAGTTTCCTGTAACTTATTCTATCTATCTATCTATCTATCTATCTATCTATCTATCTATCTATCTCTATCACATTTATATCTTGCCTTTTTTCCTCTTTGAGGAACCTGGTAATCAAGGTAACTTGATCCCGTTATTCTGTGTCTCGCACTCTGGGATGATCAAGAAGAGATCCTGGCCTTCCTCTCTGTGACCTTTCAAATACTTGAAGAGCACTATCATATCTCCTCTCAGTCTTCTCTTCTCAAGGCTAAGCATGCCCAGTTCTTTCCGTCTCTCCTTATAGGGCTTTGTTTCCAGTCCCCTGATCATCTTTATTGCCCTCCACTGAACCCTCTCCAGTTTGTCTGCATCCTTCTTAAAGTGTGGTGCCCAAATGTTGTCTCAATTTCTCATTTTCTTGACAAATCAATGTACAAACGTGATTTCAGCTTTGAACTATAGTTTTTGGGGGCTGAGGAAGACAAGAATGGGATTAATTTTAATAGAAAGGCAGTCCTTCCGCCATTTTTAAAAATGGTGCCCAAACTTTTATTGATACATGGAATCGTATTTAATGGGTTTTCTCTTTTCAGGTTTAGTGAAATGAAAAATATGGAACTATGACTGAAATGCAGTGCCCTGTGGTGTTCTGTTGCAACAAACATCTGAGGACTACCTTGACAAAAGAAAGTGCATTATATGTCAAAAAGATTCCAAAGAAAACATAACTTCTAATGAAAATGGACAAAAGAAAGTTCAGGATGCAGGCGAAATACATGAAGGCGTAGTGCTAGAACATTTGAAAATGATTAATGCAGGAAGATCAAATAGTGTGCTGCTGCAACAATAAGTGCTATAAGAGATACATCGTGGGAAAATAAGTTAGAAAAACTGCAGATGGCAAATCAGAAGTTACTGAAATGAGCACTGAGGTAGAGTTATCTCAACAATCATCCAGTACTGGTCCAAAGAGAAGGTCAATGTCAAATCTTTGCCTACCACCAAGCCGGGAGACACAAGACAATTTCAACTGAATTATATGCAGCTTTGTTACAGCAGACAATGAAAGAACAAAATACAGAATCAGTACTTCTGATCGAGCAAATATATTTCTACAGCTGCAACTTTTCTAAGGATGACATTTTTGACTGAGTGCAGATCTTAATAGCGACAACCATGTATTTGCAGCCGATTTAGATGCTCACCCTAACTGTATATGTGCATATATAAGAAGGTATGAGAAAAGTTTGAAGGAACAACATGACTGCCAGCCATGAACCAAGTATCAGCTCTTCCAGAAGGCAAATGAAGTTTTAGAGCCATTTCTATATGCTGGATATGGATTTACCCTAACAGAAATAAAAGAACTGATGATGAATACTGATGACACAACCTTGATTTACAACAATGAAGTTAATTTTTTTCTCATGAGAACATACACTGACCAGATTCAATTCTGTCACTCAAAACAACTAAATGACCCTTTAGCGAAATTACTCTTGAAGTTCTGGCTACCAAAATAAGATCACAAGAGGCTGTTAGGACCGCAGAATCAATATTACAGAAAGCATTGCAAGATGTGGATTTTAAATTACAAGATAGACTATGTGATTCTTCTGAGCTCAAGGAGTCATGGGAATCAACACAATGTCAGACGTGTTCCTCACATTTTTTTCATCTGTCTTTAATATTAGCAAATTGAAATTATTACAATGTAAATATTTTTCAGAAGAAAATGAATCAGATTATGATGAGTTCAGTAACATTTGAGAGCAAGATGAAACCACTCTCATGGATCATAAATCATTGCAAATGTTTTGTCTTTTCCAAATAAAGTTTTATGAACTGCATAATGGTCAGGAAACCAACCCCCCCCCACTACACTTGATGACAGGTCACACAATATGCACTAAATAAAAAAGTGACGAGTTAATAACATCTATGAACAAAATTGGTGTTTCATCTAGCTACAGTGATGTGATACGGTGCAGGCACTTGTTATCAGCATATGCTATAGAATCATGTGCAGTGAATAAAACACCACTTCCTAGTCACTTTACCAGAGACAGCTTCGCCATAGTAGCTCTTGATAATTTTGATTTCCAAGATAATTCTTCATTATCAGGGACACATGGATCTCATGATACAGCTCTTGTGCTTTTTCAGAATTGCTCTGGTGGAGTAGTGCCTGGCAAGCCACCAATATCAGCAACAAGCATAGAGAAATGGAACTGCAAACTTTCTTCAGACCTGCCATGCCAGAAGGTGAAAAATTATTACAGGCCAATTACTCAACCTACATCTGGCCTATAAAACCATAGAATCATAGAATAGTAGGGTTGGAAGGGGCCTATAAGACCATCGAGTCCAAACCCCTGCTCGATGCAGGAATGCAAGTCAGAGCATCCCTGACAGATGGCTGTCCAGCCTCGTCTTGAATGCCTCCAGTGTGGGAGAGCCCACCACCTCCCTAGGTCATTGGTTCCATTGTCGTATTGCTCTAACAGTCAGGAAGTTTCTCCTGATGTTCAGCCAGAATCTGGCTTCCTGTAACTTGAGCCCATGATTCTGTGTCCTGCATTCTGGGATGATCGAGAAGAGATCCCGGCCTTCCTCTCTGTGACAACCTTTCAAGTACTTGAAGAGCGCTATCCTATCTCCCCTCAGTCTTCTCTTCTCAAGGCTAAACATGCCCAGTTCTTTCCGTCTCTCCTCATAGGGCTTTGTTTCCAGTCCCCTAATCATCTTCGTTGCCCTCCGCTGAACCCTCTCCAGTTTGTCTGCATCCCAGAACTGGACACAGTACACCAGATGAGGCCTAACCAGTGCTGAGTAGAGGGGAACTAGTGCATCACATGTTTTGGAGCTATACGTCTATTAATGCAGCCCAAAACTGCATTTGCCTTTTTTGCAGCCACATCACATTGTTGGCTCATATTCAGCTAGTGATCTACAACAATTCCAAGATCCTTCTCACTTGTAGTATTGTTGAGCCAAGTATCACCCATCTTGTAACTGTCCATTTGGTTTCTTTTTCCTAGGTGCAGAACTTGGCATTTATCCCTATTAAATTCCATTCTGTTGTTTTCTGCCCAGCCCTCCAGCCTATCAAGATCACTTTGAATTATGTTTCTGTCTTCCAGGGTATTAGCTATCCTGCTCAATTTTGTGTCATCTGCAAATTTGATCAGCATTCCCTGCACCTCCTCCTCCAAGTCATTAATACAAATGTTGAAGAGCACGGGGCCCAGGTACAAGCCCTGCGGTACCCCACTCCTTACCTCTCCCCAGTTTGAGAAGGTCCCATTGATAAGCACTCTTTGAGTCCGATTCTGTAGCCAACTGTGGATCCACCTGATAGTTGTATCATCTAGCCCACTTTTAGCTTGTTTGCTCATCAGGATATCATGGGGCACTTTGTCGAAAGTTTTGCTGAAGTCGAGGTATATTATGTCCACAGCATTCCCACAGTCCACAAGGGAGGTTACCTGATCAAAAATGAGATCAGATTAGTCTGGCAGGATTTGTTCTTGACAAATCCATGTTGGCTTCGAGTAATCACTGCATTGTTTTCAAAATGCTTACAGATTGATTGCTTTATCATCTGCTCCAGAATTTTCCCAGGGTTAGATGTCAGACTGACTGGTCTGTAGTTCCCAGGTTCCTCCTTTTTGCCCTTTTTGAAGATAGGGACAACATTAGTCCTCCTCCAATCATCTGGCACTTCACCTGTCCTCCATGATTTCTCAAAGAGAATAGACAGTGGCTCTGAGAGTTCTTCTGCCAGTTCCTTTATTACTCTAGGATGCAGTTTATCTGGCCCTGGAGATTTGAACTCATTCAAAGTAATTAGGTGTTCCTTGATCATATGCCTATCGATCTCAAGCTGCAATCCTGCCCCTTCAGCCTGTACTTCGCCTTTGCCAGGGGGTCATAGACCCTCTTTTGGGAGAAGACTGAGCCAAAGTAGGAAATGAGCCTTTTCCTTGTAATCTGTTATCATTTTGCCATCTTTATTTAATAGTTGAACTGCCATTTCTTTCCTCTGTCTTTTACTGTAAACCATGAAATGGTGGCTGTAGGGCAGGTGGGGAAAATGTTAGTTGTGTACTAAACAACTGCTTCTACATTCCCTATATGTTAGAACAACAACAAAACTGTTTGCCACTCTGATTTTTTAAAGTACTTTGAACATCTGCAGTTTTACATTTTAAACTCACTTAAGTCATAGCACAATCATGACTACACAAATAACATGGAGCTTGCATCCGCTGTCCTCAGCACCTACCACTCTTTGTGTGGTCATTTGGGGCAGGGGGAGGCTGCTCCAGTCCAAAGGTCCAGTCCTAGTTGCACCACTGCATGGAATTGGGGGTAGGTAACATCTTGTCCTAGAGAAGCAAATGGTCTTCTCTAATAACCCTGCAGGTCAGGTATAAGATCAGATTTAGTATCATCAATCTAATTGAAACTGCACATATTCAGAAGCCCCAGGATGGGCAAACACCAATTTAATTATGCCAGCCCTGAAGTCATATCCCCAAGCATGATTAAATCACTGGCCTGGGTATAAGACTTTTGTTGTTGTTCAGTCGTTCAGTCGTGTCCAACTCTTCGTGACCCCATGGACCATAGCATGCCAGGCCTTCCTTTCCTGCGCTCTCTCCCGGAGCATGCTCAAGTTCATATTCATTGCATCAGTGATGCTATCTAGCCATCTCATCCTCTGCCGTCCCCTTCTCCTTTTGCCTTCAATCTTTCCCAGCATCAGGGTCTTTTCCAGGGAGTTTTCTCTTCGCATTAGGTGGCCAAAATAGTTGAGCTTCAGCTATAAGACTGGGAAGGTCTAAACTTTGGAAAAGGTCACTATTTTTGAATAACTGTAGGCTCAGCACTTTCTTGAGTGGTTTGCCCATCCCAAAGTACTTCTTTTTGTATTTGTGATGGCTCTGGTCAAGAGTTTATCCCAGCCCTGTTGTTTTCAGCCTCAACAGCTATTGAGGACACCTGGGAAGCTTCCTCTAGCCTCTTTTGTGTCATTATCATGCCAGACCTGACAACCATTGTGCTTCTGAAGATTTTATCAAAACAGTATAAGAGCCCTGAGCTCTGCCTCCTCTGTGTGCTGGTTTACTCATTTGTAGATGTTGGATCAGTAACATTCTGGGACCACTCTGCTGAAACCGCCTTGGTCTCCAGGCCTCCTCACTGTCGACAGGATTCCACTGACTTCTTGGAGCGTGGCAAACTCTGGAGTTCTGTGAACACCCAGGGCCAGGTATGTCCCATGTAGATCCAGTTGTCCCCGTCAGCCCTTGTAAGCCCAGAAAGAACTGCCAAGAGGCACAGAACACCATTGTTCTGTCACTCCAATCCCCTATCATTTTGCACAGCCTATCTACTCTCTGGTCGCCTAGGTTGCCCCCTTGCCCAAGGCAGAGACCCACTGCAACCTTCTTTTTCGAACAAACTTATTTTTCCCAATAAGATCCTAGAAGTTTCAATGCGCTCCAGTCTTCAAAGTCTGGAACAGTTTACTCGAACTCAAGGAAAGGTAACTTCTGCAACTCGATCCTATTTTCAGGAAGGCCTTCATCTACAAAGTATAGCCTCCTACTCTGCACCTCTTTTCTGTTGTGTGTTTATTCAATTTGGCCTAATTTTGGAAAGTATGTGTTGGGAGCCTGGCCACTTGCACAGCCTTCCTTTGGCAAAGGGGGTGGGTGACATGGCAGACATATTCAGCATTAAACTTTGTAGCATGGTTGCCCTTTCCCTTGCTTAGCTCTGTGGGGTGCTCTGTCCTGGTATCCTCAGTTGTTGTATTAGAGTAGATGTTGCATGTTTGCGTTTGGGGTCCCAAGGCAATGAACCTGTTAGGGTTCCAGGGAGAGAAGTGTTAGCAATGTACTCAAGTCCCCATGTATATTTTGGAGACAAACCATTTTGTGCCCTTTCTCCATACTCCTCCTCACTAGAGTTTTCCCTTGTGTGCTGTAGAGGCAATTCAGCTTGGGCAAGGCTTACCTTCAAACCCTATGCAGCTAGGGACTTAAGATACTTGAAGGATCACCTATTATATGAGTCTGACTGTATACTCTGATAATCTTTGGTGGCCCCACTATCTAAAGCAAGGTGGGCTGTAAATGGCAAGAGGGGTTTTAGTTGCTGTGCCCCATATGTGAAATGCTGTCCCCAGTGAAACTCATCTGGTGCTACATTGCTGTCTCCAGCACCAGGCAAACACCTTTTAATTTTCCCTGGCTTTGAATATAGGAAACTGCTGCTGCTTCTTTATCTTGGTCTTTTATTATTGCTGTTTTTGATTTAGATTTATGTTGTATGGCCCCCTGGGAATGGTGTTTTTTTTTTTTTACATTTGAGGATGGAATATAAATTTATCAAATTAACTATCAAACCTCTTGCTACACTGCAACACATACTTTGCTATACCCTTGCTATACCTTCTGCCATATTTTGCTACTTTAGGATACCTTGCTATATCTTGACATATCTGGCTAAATCCCTTGAAAGATCTTACAACTGCTCCTTCCATATGGTCTTCCTGGAAAATCCCCACAAGATGGCAGTCTGTAGTAATACACAAGAACTTTCTGAGATATCAATCAAACATGACATTTCGGCTCAACAGAGGATTTATTTTAATAATTTTAACAGTTCGTTTTCATGTGCATATATAGTATACACATTATAACTGTAATGAAATTTAATTTGACCCCCCCCCCTTTTAATCCAGGGTGACCAGTTGTAAAAGAAGACAGGCATCTGTACCTTTCACTGATGTGTAGGTTAGGGATATTTAACAGTTATAGCACTTCTCATCCTTGCCTGACAAACCTCACCTGCTGAAATTCCATCTTGTACACAGTTATTAAAGGTACAGGAGCCCTTTACATCTGGTCACCCTATTTTACTTGCATATGAATAATGTAGTTTTAAAAGTCAGCATGAAGCCTAAATGTTGCCTGCCCTTGGCCTGCGGAGCTGAAGGGAAGCATACTCTGGGGTGTTCTCTGCCACCATCCAGGGATGCTGCTCCCACTGCCACACAGGAAGAATATCATGACAAGGGCAAACCAACTTGGGCCCAGCCCTTCTACAGAGAAAGAGCAGCTGCCCTGAGCTTGCTTCCCTCCTCCCTGCCAGAAATAATACTGGGGATGCAATCCTGTGCAGCTTTCCACGGAAAAAAGCCCTACAGCTCTCGGCATTCTCCAGCCATGAATGAATGAAGGTGGCTAAGTCAGAATCAGACAGAAAGGAATGACGCTGAGATTTTAAAGTTTTTTATTTAGATCAAATAAACAAACAGTCACGATTTTAAACACATTTTATTATTAATTCAGACTACTACTGCATGGGGTGCAGGAGCAGGAGATGCGAGTTTGAGGCCCACCAGGGAGAAACCAAGAAATGCTCCTGTTGTTGTTCAGTCGTGTCCGACTCTTCGTGACCCCATGGACCATAGCACGCCAGGCCTTCCTGTTCTGCGCTCTCTCCCGGAGCATGCTCAAGTCCATATTCATTGCATCAGTGATGCTATCTAGCCATCTCATCCTCTGCCGGCCCCCTCTCCTTTTGCCTTCTGTCTTTCCCAGCATCAGGGTCTTTTCCAGAGAGTTTTCTCTTCGCATTAGGTGGCCAAAATATTTGAGCTTCAGCTTCAGTATCTGTCCTTCCAATGAGCACTCAGGGTTGATTTCCTTTAGTATGGACTGGTTTGACCTCCTTGCAGTCCAGGGGACTCGTAAGAGTCTTCTCCAGCACCACAGTTCGAAAGCATCAATTCTTCGGCGCTCAGCCTTCCTGATAGTCCAGCTCTCACAGCCATACGTTGCTACTGGGAAAACCATAGCTTTGATTAGATGGACCTTTGTCGGCTAGGTGATGTCTCTGCTTCTTACTATGCTGTCTAGGTTTGCCATAGCTTTCCTCCCAAGGAGCAAGCGTCTTTTAATTTCATGGCTACAGTCACCATCTGTGGTGATCTTGGAGCCCAAGAAAGTAAAATCTGTCACTGATTTCATTTGTTCCCCTTCCATATGCCAGGAAGTGATGGGGCCAGATGCCATGATCTTCGTTGTTTTAATGTTGAGTTTCAAACCAGCTTTTGCACTCTCCTCTTTCACCCTCAACAAGAGGCTCTTGAGATCCTCTTCGCTGTCTGCCATTAGGGTGGTATTGTCTGCATATCGGAGGTTGTTGATAATTCTCCTGGCAATCTTAATTCCGACCTTTGATTCATCCAACCTGGCATTTCTCATGATGTACTCTGCATATAAGTTAAATAAGCAGGGCAACAATATGCAGCCTTGTCGTACTCCTTTCCCAATTTTGAACCTATCGGTTGTTCCATGTCTGGTTCTTACTGTTGCTTCTTGACCCTCGGACAGGTTTCTCAGGAGACAGGTAAAGTGGTCTGGTACTCCCATCACTTTAAGAATTTGCCACAGTTTGTTGTGATCCACACAATCAAAGGCTTTGGCATAGTCAATGAAGCAGAAATAGACGTTTTTCTGGAATTCTCTTGCCTTCTCCATGATGCAGCGAAAGTTGGCGATTTGATCTCTAGTTCCTCTGCCTCTTCTAAACCCAGCTTGTACTTCCGGTAGTTCTCGGTTCGCATACTGCTGAAGCCGAGCTTGTAGGATTTTGAGCATCACCTTGCTGGCATGTGAAATGAGCGCAATTGTGCGGTAGTTTGAACACTCTTTGGCGTTGCCCTTCTTTGGAATTGGAATGTAAACTGACCTTTTCCAGTCTTGTGGCCACTGTTGAGTGTTCCAATTTTTTCAGTGATCCATGAAGGGGAGAAATGCTCCCACTTGCTTTTAAATTGCAGCTCAGTGGTAGAGCACATCTTTTGCATGCAGAAGGTGCCCTGTTCAATCCCTGGCATCTCCATGAAGGGCTTGGAAAGGCCCGTGTCTGAAACTCCGGAGAGCCGGTGCCAGTCAGCACAGATAATACCGAGCAAGATGGACCAGTGGCCTGACTTGATATAATAATGCAGCTAGATGTATACTGGGGGGGGGGGGGTGTTATGTTTTTTCATTATAGGATCTGATAAGAGGGAGAACGTGAGATTTGTGCCAGCATGAAGCTATAGGTATCTTGCAGTGCAATCCTATGCATGTTTACTTAAAAGTAAGCCCTATGGAGTTCAATGCAGCTTACTTCCAGGAAAGTGGGTATAGGATTATAACCAAAGCTGCTCTTAAATTCTGCATTAGATCGCCGTGCTTATTAAAATGACTGTTGCCAGCAATATCCTCTATTTCAATGCGTAGAAGAATATTAATCAGATCGTATGTATTTGTTGTTGTTTATTTGAACTCTTCGTGACTTCATGGACCAGCCCACACCAGAGCTTCCTGACGGCCGTCGCCACCCCCAGCTCCCCCAAGGTCGAGTCCGTCACCTCCAGACTATCATCCATCCACCTTGCCCTTGGTCGGCCCCTCTTCCTTTTGCCTTCCACTTTCCCTAGCATCAGCATCTTCTCCAGGGTATCCTGTCTTCTCATTATGTGGCCAAAGTACTTCAGTTTTGCCTTTAATATCATTCCCTCAAGTGAGCAGTCTGGCTTTATTTCCTGGAGTATGGACTGGTTTGATCTTCTTGCAGTCCAGGGCACTCTCAGAATTTTCCTCCAGCACCACAGTTCAAAAGCATCTATCTTTCTTCACTCAGCCTTCCTTATGGTCCAGCTCTCGCAGCCACAGGTTACTATGGGGAATACAGTTTCTGAGTAGGCATGTAAAGGATTGTGCTATAAATCTTGTGAGCCCAAACCATACTCATTTCTCTTATTTGAGATAATACATAGACATAACTTATGACAGAATATAAAACATGTCAGCAATGATGTAGGAACGCTCTGAATTTTATTTATTTAACCCAACAGCAAACTAGACATAATATGGGGTGAGATATAGAGGGCTGCAGCTTATGTGTGTGGGAACTTTTAGCTGAACAACAGTTTGCAGCAGTAGGGTTAAGCACCCCTCCCTTTCTGCCCCTACACTCAAACTTCAGCCTCCTATAGCTGCTTCTCATGGTTAAAAAATGAATTTCATTTAACTTCTAGTTTGCCCTCCCCCCAAAAAAATTTCTAAAGCTGATCTGATGAAAGGATTATTAATTAATTTTGAATGACACTGTGTTATCTCTCTTTGTAGCGCCAGGGCAACTGGGTCAAGATTATTTCTGCTTGCCCACCATGAGAAAGACACCAATGTCCAGATGTACATATAGTGTTTGTAAATGTTTTGTTATCAGTCATATATTCAGAATATCTGAGGTGGTCTATAGTATTACTGCAATTTATCAAATACCTTATGTGCTCTTACAAAAACAGCCAATATCTCTAGCTGCTAGCTTTCTTAGTATTAGAGGATTCATTTCTGCTTGCTTCACTCCTATCAAAGTCTGTTGAAAGTATCCATCTCTGTATCCATCTTGACCAGCCCCTAACTACACAGAGAATGTATTTCAACATTGTCACTTTGTTACATTGTTAGCACCTCCCACTCATCCATTATGGTTCAGCTTTGTAGGACATAATAGTGTTTACTGTCTACCACGGCTGACAAGCGATCACCTCCACCATGCACTAATCCCTCAAGCCCACCAGCTGCACAGTGTACGATGGCCCTACAGAGAATTCTAGTTAGAGAAAAGTGTATGCATGCTGCAAACCAGAGCTGAGCAGGAGTATGTTCTAACAGTGACTAAAACCGCTCTTGCCATTCACTATGTAGTGCACTATCATAGGTCAGGCGTTAACACAAATTGTTAGGGCCAGAGGTACTTCAGTCCATTTCCAGAGGAAGCATTGGGCACGAGGTGGAGAAAGAAGAGCTCAAATAGTGCGAGACCATATGAACTGATGAACGCAACACAGTAGGACAGGGATCAGCAACTGGAGGCCTCTGGGCCAAATCTCTCCCCTCCCTACCCGCACACACCTTTACCAGCTCAGATACAAAGGAGGGTGTGGAGGAATTGTATTTTTGACAATGGAACTTAGTAGGCCATTGGAGAAGGGCTGGGGCCTTGACCTACCAATCAGTTCCCCTCACCCCCAACTCTTTTCTCAGTGGCTCTTTAGCTAGAAAAATATCAGTCACTGCAGGATTATGGAAATCAGCAATTTCTTTACAATAGCAATTTACTAAATAAGGGTAGTATACAGTTTCTTGATCTGTCCTCTGCTCTACCCTAGAGTGGCTCTATTAAACCCAGAAGGTACAAGAGAAACACCACTGTTGGGAGTTTTTTCTTCTTTTCTACCATTGATTCTATAATCAATAGGACAAATAAAAATTACAATATCCCCAGACAATCTCTCTAGTTCTCAAAGCATATGGATGACATGTAAGAACTCCAATAATCTCTAGCAGGTGTGGTGTAGTGTCTAGAGTTTTGGACTAGAAGTCGGGAGATCCAGGTTCTAGTCCCTAGTCGGCCATGGAAGTTCACTGGGTGACTTTGGGCCAGTCACAGATTCTCAGCCCAACCTACCTCACAGGGTTGTTGTTGTGAGGATAAATGGAGAGGAGGAGGATTATGTATGTTCTCTTTGGTTCCTTAAGGAGGAAAAAGGCTGGATATAAATGCAATAAATAAATCTTTATTTTTGCTCCTAACTGTAAACTGGTGGGTGAGCTATTACAATGACCTGGTTTGCACATAATGCCAGTTTATCAGTTGTTTAACCCATGAATTGTCCATGCCATGCTAGAGGAGAGAGCTATCTCCCATTCTCCTTTGCATCTGCATATGGGTTGTTTGATGTGACATGCAAACTTGGAACTCTGGGTTGTGGAACAACAAACAACCCAAAATTTTACTCCCAACAACAAACCCTTGAGTTCAAACACTGGGTTGTTTGTTCCTCAGCAGCCCAGACTTCTAGATTTGCACATCACATCAGACAATCCAGGAACAGGGTGTTCCTGGTTTGTTGATGAAAATGGATGCAAACCAAAAGTAGTGAGTAGATGGAAAGCCACTTGCTACTGTGTGGCCCCAACAACCCATGGTTTAAACAATGCTTGGGTTGTCATTACTTGCGAACCGGGCCAGTAAGTCTTTGGAGCTTAGTTTATACAGGACCACAAGCTCTCAGTAAATTACAGGTGGGGGAGGGCTGGAGCTTTAACTTATTTGAATATTTGTGTATGTGCATATAAAACACTTTTCAATCTAAGGTGAATATTAAAATTTAAATGTCAGTCTTGGGAGCTTGAATAGTAAGTGGAACTTTAGTATTTATAGAGAAAGTTGTTATTAGAAAAGGTGGGGCTAGTAAGGAGGCAGGTGAAACTATACATCAGATCTGAAAGGCTTCTGCATTGAAACTGAATGAATAAAACATTAAAAAGTGTACTGGACACAGCTGAGATGAAGGGAAAAGGCGCAGCACAGTTTGTGCATGCTCCACATCCAGACATTTGTCAGTCAAGATGCTACTAATGGAATCTTTGCAAGAAAGCTGATTAATTTTAATTCAGCATGTTATATTGTTTGCTCTAGAAAAGGCACACTGAAGAAGTACAGCAATGGGTATAAAGAAACCAAGTGAGGGACCTGGAGCATAATGAAGGGAGATAAAATCAAGTAGAAGTCCTATTGGGGATGGGCGATAAAATGGGAGTATGATAGCGAATTGTGTTTATTTATTACATTCCTATACCGCCCAATAGCCAGAGCTCTCTGGGCGGTTTACAAAGATTAAAACTATTAAAAGTACAATATACAGAGATTAAAAACTATTTACATAAAAAAACACATGAACAGACAATACACACAAAAGAAACATGCAACAACTTCAAACAACCAATCTCGAAAGCAAACAACCATAAGACATTCTGTTAAAAGAGTAATGTAGTATTGGTTAATATATGGGGCAGTGTGACAAAACGGGGAAGGAGCAAATTCTTAAAAGCCTTTTAGAAATGTGATTTATTTTATGGATGGCCCAAGAGGCAACCTCGTTGTTGTTGTTAAATCTATCGGGCGCAATCCTACGCATGTTTGGACAGAAAAAAGTCCTACAACGCAGCGCTGGGAGTTGTAGGACTTTTTTCCGTCCAAACATGCGTAGGATTGCGCCCTACGGGAGCGAAAGCCGAGGAGGCGCTAACAGAGGCAGGATTTTATTTACGGACCCAACCTGTGGAGCTGAGAGAGCTGACACGGGCCGCGGGTGGGTGAGTGGATGGAAACGACATTAGGACTTAAGCGGAAAGTCCGGCGCCGGGCTGGGAGGAAACGGGCGCCGGCCTACCCCAGCGCCTGCGAGGAGCAAAGGCGAGGGGGCGGAGCCGATGGGCGGGGCTTCGCCGGACACGCCCCCGCCTGCCCGCCCCGCTTCCAGCCCGTCCTCAGTAGCCTTGAATAATGTAACTCTTATTTTCCCAGGGTTCTTTGCGGCGGCGGCTGTCTGCTGCTCGCCATATTGTATTGCTGAGGGGAGAAGGGGGCTGAGGCAGCCGCTGTCGACTCGCCTCAGCCCTGGCTGCGGGAAGAGGCGGCGGCGGGGGAGCCGGCGGCGCGGGAGGTGACAACGACGGGCAAGAGAGCCGCGCCGGGGGGAGGGAGCGGGCGAGCCACCGAGAGGGAGCGAGCGACAGGGCCGGTGAGTGGGAGGGGAGTTGGGGGGCGCGGGTCTCGCTGGGCTGGCTCAGCTGTTGCGGGGCCGGGTGGCTCTCGAAATGGGAAACTCTCTGCCTTCCCCCCCCCCCCCCGCCGCCGGAGAAGCCCCAGCCGCCTTTGGGGAACCCTGTGCACGCTCACGGAAGAGTGAGCGCTGTTGAGCTCGGCGGGACTCGTTTCCGAGTAAAGCACGCCTATCATTGGGGCTCGCTGCCTCCTTCGCGCGCCCCCTTCCCACGACACCTTCTTCCAGTTCAGACCGTACGCGCTGCCCGCCCCGCCATTAAAGGAGCGATAGGCGAATTCGTGGGAGTGGGCGTCCCTCTCCCACCCGCCCACTCCTGGCCTCTAGCTGTCACGATTGTCCCCTTCGGACTGGGAAGGCGATGAGAGCGAGTGACCTGGCTGCGCGCAGGAAGGGTCCCTCGAGGTGTCAGCGGCAGCCCCCCCGCTCTGCCTCCGTTCTCCTGACTGCCTCCGGACGCGTAAAGGTCAAGACCCGAGGAACTGCTCAGTCTTGCTGTGCTGTGTTTGCGTATGCGTGCAGACGGACAAGAGGGTGCAAGAGTGTATTATTTCTTCAAAAGAGGAAAGTGTACTTCTGCTGGTATTTCGCTTGGCAGGCCCCCATATTCTTTGTGGAGGTGAAACGATGTTTTCAGAGGGTCTGTTGGTGGAAACGTAAGAGGAGTGAAGAGTCGCTAACTTGTTACCTATACATTATAGAGTAACTGTTTCTATGAACAGAACTTGACTGAGTCTCATTTCCCTTTGATATGCTGGAACTAGAGTTGCTAGATACCACTTAAAGGGCTGCCTCCTGTGAGTTCTGAACTGTCACAGATCCAAGGAAGATGTGGGATGGTCCAGCTAGAACCTCTGTAGAGTTCCCTGGAGTAGAAGCAGCTCTTTAGTGTTGCTCATTTTCAATATGAGAGGGATGCTAGGTGTATGTCTCTAGGCTTGTCAAAAGCGTAAAGCTGTTTTGCAATAGTATGTGTGTCTCTTCCAATACTAAAACTAATTGATTTAAAGTCAAACTAATTGGATTTCCTGCAGGGTTTTTTTTAATATAAAAAGTTCAAAGTAGGGTTGGGCATTTGATAGATCAAATGACCAGCGTGCCAACCCTAGTTAAAAGCTGTACCAGAGGTGGAATTAGGTGTTTGTGGGGGGGAGGTATTTCTCCCTATTTTGTGCTGGACTCCTAATCTAAAGGCAGTATCCAGCCCTGCACGCACACTAGTGGGACCCACCACTAGCACAATGGGAAACTAGTGGATCCTTAAGCAAATGAAACAAGCAGAAATGCTAATTTCCAGAATGGGGCAGTCACAGAAGGGAATTCCGCTGACCTGTCCCACTTTGGAAACAAGTGTTTCCGGGGTTGCTTTGGGAAATGCTAGCTTCCGGTAGCGCTAGTAGTGGGTCCCGCTGGCACAAAAGAAACAGCAGGAGCGCAGTGGCAGTATAGGATACTACCCTAAGAGCATTTCCAGTTGAGGCTTTTAAAGTGTGGTCAGCTTGCCTTGTTCATGGGATTTTACAGGAGTTTTACATGACATAGTCATCATCCTCTAATCTTCCTATGCATTCCCTCTGCTTCTGTTTTTTCTCATTATGCAAAAAAATCAGTTAATTTTTTAAGGCACACAAAAATAGCGGAAACATCAACAGGTGTGGATGTTTGATATTGCAACTGCTTGGCATTTTGTTGGCAGGCTGTTTATGATGTGTGCTGTGATGTTACTGAGGGGCATGTTCCAAGAACACAAAGAGGGAGTCTTTCTCTGCAGCTGTGTCTTTTATTACTTGTATCGATGCTGCAAGCACTCTCATGGCTGATAAGACATCCCAAATTGCAGTGTGCTTTCATGGAGCCATGAGGATTTGGGGTGGGGGGCAGGCAAAATGGAAGACAACTGCTGTGATATTTCCTGCTTCTGCTATATTTATAACTGTTCTGTGTTGAACTGCCTTTTCTTTTTTCTTTTTTTAAAGAGGTATTTGGGCGATTCTATTATACCTGCATGGTGAACTATAAGCATCCCATCGTTTTGTCATTTCAAATTCCAGTACATTTAATCATTTATTTCAAATGAAATGCTTTCGCATTCCACTTGGGAACAGTACAGCAAAGAAGGGGAAATGCGTTATGGTTTGTTGTTCTGTTACATATGTGTAGTTTCATGGTGGTTCCAGAGGGATAGCTCCTAGCGCTACCAATCAAAAGGACATTGTGCAACTGTTCTGTCTTCATGGAAAGAAAAATTGAAGATGTTGACTGGAACCACCCCTACCCCCCAATCCTGTCAATTTGGCATGGTGATTGCATAATAAAAACCAAGTCTGGAAGTATTCTCAGTAAAAGGAATAAGAATGATTGATTGATTGATATGCAACTGCATTTTGGGGTGAGGAGAGGAAAATGTCGGTATATTGCTGTTGCACAATTCTGATTTAAAAAAAATAATCTTAAACTGTGTGTACACAGATGTATAGACTCACTGCACATACCCACTAAGGAATAAAGGAGTAGTAGGAGGAAATTGCTGGTGGAGGGGAGGGGGAAAAAGGCATATATTGCTGCATCCCGTCTTGCTCTGCCCACATACGTGGATGGGAGATTGCAGGATATGGTGCAAATTTTTTTTACTAAAAATCTGCAATGCCTTCTGTGGTGTGGATAGCCCATTATCATTCTAGATTTTTTTTTTTAAAGGAACCAACAGCCTGGAACTGCAAGAAGGCTTCTGTCTGGAAGCCTGGTTTGCATGTAACAGCAGCCCAGAGTATGGGTTGAGTATGGGTTGTTGTTGAATTGTGGATTGTCATTACATGTGAACCCTTCATTATGGTTTCTCTCTGGGTTGTTAATCGTGAAAAACCCAGAGCCCACAACTCAACAACAAATCATGGCTTCTCTTCATGTGTTGTTAACAACCCATAGTTAACCCATGGTGCAAGGTTCACATGTAACAACAACCCATGATTCAATGACAACCCATACCCAAGCCATACTCTGGGTTATCGTTACATATGAACCGGGTCAATATCTCCTCCCAAAGCTGCTGTTTGTCCCATGGGGAAAACATATAGGTATGGATACAGATGATGCAGAATTATCTACCCTGAAAGGCGCCTGCCTGTTAGAGAAACTGCTGCCTTGTTTGCCTCCTTCCAGTCAGGATAAGTGAGACTTATCTTACACCAAGATAAGTGATTTATACAGAAACAGCAGGTGGGCTTCTCGGAGGATTGCCAATTCTTAAAAGTTAAAAGACCAGACGCATGAGAGTGAAGTGTGCCTTCACTTCAGAAGAAAAAGTGTCTTGGCTATTGGAAATTAAAAATACATTGTTCTAAACAAATCACAACTAATCAGTGCTATATTATTTCATTTGCTTCCAAACAAAACAATTATTAGATGCAATTCATTCATCCAGTACAGTGCTTCCAATAATAAAATTTTCAACATTGCCAATACTTGTTCTTTAACACTATCTTGTTATATAATTTTATTCCAAAACCTAATAAGACTGCCACCGATTTTTATTAGATCTGTATGGATGGAATGTTGTCCCCCCGCCCTGTGCAGTTCTCTTTTTTAAATAGTCATTTTTATTGTTCAATAACTTAAAAAAAGTATTTTAAAGATCTTCAAAAATAAAATTTGTTGCCTTCACCATACAATAAACCTGCTAAAACAAGTTAGTATCTTTTGCTTTCCCACTTCTTTGTGGGTTTTTCTGTTTTGCAAATGGCAGTATAATGTGGGAAGAGATTTGCTGGTGTATCTTGTTTAGGTGTACAGATTTACAGTGCCTTAATCCAGAATAATTTGTCTGAACAGTTTCAGAACTTCTCTTGCTCCCTCACTCCCTAATCACATCTAACCATGAAGCATGTATGTTTTTGGCATTTTGATTCTTGTTTGTGTTTAATTTTCCTTCACTTGTGGAGATTATTATTATTACATTTATTTATACCCTGCCTTTTCCCCAGTACTGGGAAAGGCGGTTTGCAAAAATTGAAACATATACAATTAAAACATATGAAAATATACAAAAGTTAAAATATAAATTAAACAACAACATAATTAAAATTATATTAAAACATTAAAACAGCATTTTAAACAACATTTTAGCAGCTTACCCCCAGGTGCCAACTATGTCCCAAAGGCCTGCTGGAACAAGAATGTTTTAGTCTTCCTCCGGAAACACATCAAGGAGGGAGCCATCCTAGCCTCCCTGGGAAGGGTGTTCCATAGCTGTGGGGCAGCCACTAAGAGGGCCTTCTCCCGGGTTCCCACCAAACGTGCCAGTGACAGTGGTGGGACTGAGAGAAGGGCCTCCCCAGAAGATCTCAGGACATGGGCAGGTTCATGAGGGAGGATACGGTCTTTCAGATAACCTGGACCAGAGCCGTATAGGGCTTTATAGGTCATATCCAGCACTTTGAATTGTGCCCGGAAACAGACTGGAAGCCAGCGAAGCTGTTTTAACAAGGCAGTTGTATGCTCCCTGTAACCAGCCCCAGTCAACAGTCTGGCAGCAGCTCTTGGAACCAACTGCAGTTTCCGAACACTCTTCACACTATTTAAACTCCAGGTCAAACACAGCAAAAATAGGAGTGATTTCTAGAAGGAATAGCCTGCACTCAAAATATAGTGGACATCTCCAACCATTATGTGGATCAGTATTGGGTGACTTGATACTGTTCACATTTGGCTCCTGCAACCATTGAGAAAGAAAAGTCTGTGTTTGAGTAGGTCAGGTCAGTAGGACAGCTGCTTAAGCTCAAGCAAATGGGTCATGAGTGAAGGTGGAGGAGCATTCAAGTAAATTCAGTACTTTGACTAGAGTTGCCACTGAAATGAAATTTGCAGTGGACTTTGGGAATTTTGTTTGGATGAATATCGGAGGTAGCCAAAACAACTTGATACCACTATTGAAAATTCCTCAGGGAGTTCTGTAAAATCTACTTGTGAGTGTCTTTTTTTGAAGGGGGGTAGGTAGGTGGCCTTGGTATGTTTTTGGAAAAGAAGAGAATTCTTAAACTTTGTCACAACAAAAATACTTCTACGGCTCCCCAGTAAGGGTCACATGGCCTGACCTACCTCACAGGCTTGATGTGAATAAAATAAAATGGGAGCTATGTGTGCTTGTATGAAGGGCAGGATAAAATTTAATAAATAAAAATTAAGGGTTTGCTTCATGCAATGCATATGGTACTCGGGGAAATCAGTTTCCATGTACAAAGTTCACAAAACGAGGGGCTCAGTCCCTTCCCATTTGCTGCTTACACATATTTTGAAAGCAATGTGCAACTTATACAGTATTTCATATTCAGAATTGGTTTCTGAATTCACTGCAGTATATGAAGTGGTTGTGACAAAGCAAATACAGTTTTTACCTTCAGACATGGAGCTGAATAGAAGAATGGAAAATGAAGGGAGCATGATTTATTTTATTTAAGTCACGCTCCCACCCTTCAGTGTTTCCACTCCCAATGCAGCTTACATAAAATAACAAGATTAATACCTGTTCAAAATACAATAAAAATGTGTTTACTTCATGGTCTACTAGAAAAGGAATAGATAAAGAAAACAAAATCCCTGCAAACACCACAGCATTGCTTCCTTGGTCCCCAGCACATGAGGGCCATATCTGTAATGGGCTTTCTAAGGTCCAATCAGAGGCATTCAGTCAGTGCATCTGGCCCCCTTGAGCTGTGAGGTGCTCTGTGCTCATGGGAGCAGTTGCTAAACCAGCTGCTGTAGCGCTGTGCTAATTTATTTCAGCTTGTATTCTTGGGGCCATGGTTTCATATCCCACCTTCCCTGTCCTGGGAAGGTGGGATATGCTCTATGATGCTCTATGATAGGATAAGTCCTATCAATACCTATTAGCCATGATAGCTAAATGCATCCTTCCTGTTCAGTGGTGGCATGTTTCAGAACACCAGGAATCAGTAGGCAAGGAAGGGCTGTTGCCTTCATGTCCTGCTTGCAAACTTTGACCAGATCCCTCCGTAATCTTGGAAACAACGTTCTGGGCTACATACGCCTTTCAGCCAATCTGGCAGGACTCTTATGTTCTCAGGCTGACCTGGTGTACCACCCCTGAGTATGGCAGATACGAACAATGATGTGGCTGGTACTGTTTGCACTGTCCACAAGACATCATCATTGGGTTCTCCCTCATTGCATTACGTGGGTGATGGGGACATGCTCAGTGCCTTGGTCCAGTTAACAGGTAAACAAGCATTGAAGAACAGTTCAGTGATAAATTTGCTTGATTTACTTGCTGCATTTGTATCCCACCCTTCCTGCAAGTTTCTCAGAGTCCTGTGTTAGCCTCACAACAACCCTATGAGATAGGGTTAGGCTGTGAGATAGTGACTTGCTCAAGGCCACCTAGTGAGATTTGTAGCTGAGCAGTTGATTGAGCCTTGGCTTCCACCTCCATGCTCAGTGCCCTGGCCTGTATACCATACTGGCACTTTGTGCTTTGCTCACAACTCTTCTAGGAGTGCTTTTTGAAACCTAGCTTCAAACAAAACTAACACCGTTATAACACCACAGTATCCCATGTCTTAGCAGTAGAAGGTTTCTCTGCAGTTTAAAAAACTTTATTTCTCCTATCCCAAATTCTTCAGAGCTAGTCAGTTTATGTCAGATCATGAATAGTGCTGCATCTCTCTACATACACTGTAGCCAAAATGGGTGTTATGGGAAAAAGGGAATTGAAAAGACCTGAGATTATTTTTGGCTGAATGCTAGCCAGATATTTGCTTAACAAATTTCACAGAAATGCTCTGTATAGGGTATGTGGTTCATGTTTTTAAATAGTAAGTTTTATTTTTCCTTAATGGAATGCTTCCACAGTGTCTAGAAATATATTGTATGTATGTATGCACTCTGTTAAAGGAATTATGTTGCCAGAGTATAAACAACAACAACAAAACCCGCTTGTGCCTGTTGACACATAAGCCTGTTTTATGTACTGCACGTGACTGGCTTGCTTGCAGGATTGCCTATTTACTCATGAGAGGGTCTGCTGATTCTTTAGTCCCATGCAGGGTGGATAGATGTCAAAAAAATTAAATAGGGTTTTACCAATTTAAACTGATGTTTTAAATGTGTAAAAGACATCATAAATAAAATACTAAATGACTCTAACTTAAAAAACAAGGTAGCTACAATTAAACCTCCACTTACAGTCTCATAAAATGAAGTTTCCTCCCAATCAAATATGGGCATTAATTTCAGTTTTTCATCTCATGAAAATGGTTCTGTCCAGCCTAACTAACAGCTATACAGACTGCTCTGAGTAAGCCAAGGTTAAGACATGGTTTTGCTTGCCTCTCTCACCTTTCAGCTTGCAAGGTGATAAGCAGTTTTTACTGATATCTTTCTGAACATACTTCCACTATGATAGCAAAACCCTATCTTCATGTTAGTTATGTGTGATAGGTCTTCATCTTACCTAAAAGTTTGCATTAGGCTATCTATTAACCTTGGCTTGAATTACAACACTTAGGCTTATCTATACACAGCTAACTGTTCTTAATTTTATTGAGCTGGTACTATGCTGAGCTTAGTGGCATAGCAACTCAGGAAGAAAAAGTGAACGGACTCAGAGATGTGCTTTTGGATATCTGGGAGACACTTTGAGAGACCCCATCAATACAGATCCTCACAGGTCAATCTTCCCCAAAACCTTTCTGGTTCTTCATTTAAGAACCTCCCACAGCACGGACAAAGCTCCCTGCCCCCTTCAAAAAAATTGTTTTAAGAAAAACCTTGGAAAATGTTAGGGCAGTATTTTTTTCCCTCCCTTTCCACTCTCTAGTCTTGCTCTTTCTCTCCCCTCTACCTCTTTACCTTGCTGTTCTCCCCCTCTCAGCCTTCTCTGTTTGCCCCCATTGTTATATTTCACCCCTCTATCCCACTGCCTTCCTATTTCCCCCCATCTCCCCGAGCCTCTAGCCTCACTATTTCTCTGCCCCGCCCCTTTTCAGCTCACTTTTGATGAGCCAGGCCTACCACAGCAGCTATTATGTGCCTAGCCACATCCTCCATGGGAGCCATTTTGTGGTGGTGCCCACAACAGTTTCTCAAATCTGCCCACTGGTCCAGAAAGGTTGGGGACCTCTTATGTAGTTGGTATATTATATCCTAACATCTTTCCATCATGAAGAACTCGAGATGGTTATGTGAGGTTTCTAGGTGGTCTCCCATACACACGCTAACCTGGGTAGCTTCAGCAAATGGTTGCACATGTACCCTCCGACCATGCCCTGCGATGTCATGAGAATCTTCCTTAGCTTCTGGCTCCTACACTCACAGGATCAACGCACAAACTCTTGTGCTGCTTTGAGAGCCTCTTCTTGGGCCTTCTCTTAATTGCTAATAACATGAGGTTCTTCATCCTTTCATTGCCTGTGG
The DNA here is from genome assembly GCF_057233095.1 of Heloderma suspectum. Taxonomy (NCBI): domain Eukaryota; kingdom Metazoa; phylum Chordata; class Lepidosauria; order Squamata; family Helodermatidae; genus Heloderma; species Heloderma suspectum. The sequence goes on from NC_139461.1 coordinate 175,205,154, forward strand.
GTACTTTAAATAAGGCAGTACTTGGAATAACAGGGAAGCCTTTCTGATGGCTGCGTAGTATTAAAAGTGTATCCCTAGATTACTTTATATTCAGGTGTTAGCAGTTCAGATGTTGGCCTTCTTGATGTGGGACCAGTTGGAGCGCTAACGTAATAGCAAACATTTGTAATATGGATTAATGATGGTTGCAAAACTGCACTCTTTTTGGACAATGCAGTTTAAGGGGCATTTATATTTTAAAAATTTATCGTTTTAGTAGAGAAACGTATAAACAAGTGTTTTGTTATGAAAATGCTTGCATATTTGTATGCAGAAGACATAGGAAAATCTGAAGCTTCAGTGAGTTAACTTGCTAGCTTCGGCTGACAAATATAATATCTTTTGATGGTTTAATGGCACTTCAGTTTGTCATAAACATGTTCTTAATTTTCTTCTCTGCTTGGTTTGCTTCTGACATAAGAAATTCTGCCATAGCTATTTGTTATAACATCAGAAGCATATGCTCTGGTATTTCCAGTATTCCCTCTATATAACCAGTGTTTGACATTGATAGAAAATAGGAGCTCATAAAGAATGAAATGAAATTTGAGAAACAAACCATATGCAATGCCACCATTGCATATCCAAGTATAACATGCTTAGCAACTGCATTTGTCTACCTTTCAGTAGAACTGGAAATAAAATTCTGCAGTACTATAGTTTTACCAGTTTGTAGAATGTGTTTGTTTGCTGGTGTCTTCCTAATAAGTGGTGTTCCTACTATCTCTAAATATAAAGCATGGGTGTAAGGAAAGGATTCAGTATTTGTCTTAGAACATCTTTGGTTCATCTTGGAAAATTAATTTGTTGCTAACTTGCATATGATATCTGTGAGCAGGGTCCACAAGTTTTGGCTGGTCTTAAGAACATAAGGAGAGCCATGCTCAGTCATTTTATTGTGTTGGTTATAGATTGTATTATTGTGTGTGTTAGAGTTTTGTCTTTTGTCTTTTATTCTATTTTAAAATTGTATGACACCTAGATAATTTGTTTTATAGGTGTCTTATAAATATAATAAATCAGATCAAAGGCCTATCTAGTCCAGCATTCTATTCCCACAGTAGCCAACCAGATGACTATGAGACGCTCACAAGCAGGACATGCATGAATTAGTATCCTCCCACTCATATTCCTCAACAACTGGTATTGTGAGGCATACTGCCTCTCATACTGGAAGTGTTACATAGTCTGCATGACTAGTAGCTCTTGATAGCCTTTCCTCCATGAATTGTCTAATCCCCTTTTAAAGCTGTCCACATTGGTGGCCATTGTTACATCCTGTAGTAGCAAATTCCATAGTTTTAACTATGCATCGTGTGAAGAAGTACTCTCTAGTATCTGTCCTAAATTCAGCTTTATTGGATGATGACCATGCGTAATTTTGAGGATGGTCAGAAGTGGCAAGAGTCCTTCATGAAGGCCTAGCACGATCACTATCGCTTCGTGTTGGAAGTGGTGTTTGCTGCTTCTTACTGCTTGCTTCTGACTGTGCCAAGCTTTGAGGGTGAAAGGAGACAATGATCCCACTTCTTCCCCAATTCCTCCGGAGCACGGTAAGGAGGTGGGGTTGTTTACTCACTCCATGCTGGGATAAGCAGTTGCTCTGAAGCAGTGAGAACTTTTCTGTGCTTCTGAGCGTCTGTGACATATTTTGCAAACTCAGAGGCTGCCCTTTCCCCTCATCTGCACCACGTCACTGGTGGTGGCAGGGAAAGGGGAGATTTGTCTCTCTTTCCTAGTATAAAATGAATGACCCCTACAGAGTTCTCTCATGTGTAGAGAACGTGGATGAGGACAGGGAGGCCTTGCACTGTGCAGGCTTCCAGGAAGATATTCATGGTTACCAACAGCAACTTGGCAGCTGTGTTTGTGGAATGCTGAGAATATAACTGTCACTTATGCATTGCCAGTCTGAGCAACTTGGCAGCCTTATTAGAAACAATGTTCTCCACAGACTGGGGTGAGTAAACAGCTTTCCTGTTGAAATAGTGTTGCAGTTGTCAGGAAGATGCCAGGTTCCAGGGACACACCAAGGAAAATGTGCTGTCCCCTGGGGAAAGGGCAATATTAGAGCTTTTATTTAGCTGGATGAACTCCAGAACAATATTTCTTACTCCCAATGATCTGAAGAGATGCTTCTGCAGGCTTTGTGCTGATGGGATCAGATGGTACTAATCGTCTTTCAAAAAGCATTGGAGAAAGCACTAATTTGCTGACTGGAATGTAATGGATCAGATGTGATCATGGATATAGGGGTCAAATGCTAACGGAAGGGCTTAAATCAAGACCATGTAGAAAGCAATGAGGCATAAGATTACCTGGCACTGAAACCTGGGGTTGTATTATAGCTATTTCATATCTGCATGTTCCAGCCTTCCCTTCTGTACTTAACCAATACTAAATGCTAAGAATGGCAGCTTACATTCCAGTGTCAACTACCGATATACTTTGAATGTTGATTCAATGTTTAAGTGAACATACAATAGACATGTATAATTGTATGTGACTGGTTGTCACACAGACATGTAATTGTATCCACTTCTGGTGGTTTAAATAATGAAAAGACATTGTATGCCTATACAAGCTGTTGCGTGTGAATGATACTGCACTTGGGTGACCACTCCATGTTCTCATGATGATGCTAAAAAGGTAGAAGTCTCTGCCAAAGAGAAGAGAAGGTTCTGTAGCTGGGAATTCTGTGTGTCTCTCTCCTTCTACTTCCACCCTGGAACTCCACAGCTTTAACCTCTGTCCAGTGAGGAATGGCTCCAGTCAGAAGGCTAGGCCAAAAGAAAGGTGTGGGATGGGGGGGGGGATGTTAAAAGGAAGCAAATTTACTTGCTGATTCCAAGCTGTGACCCAATATCCTTCGTGCTCCATTATGTTCAGAGGCCCCACATGTTCACTGGAGTTGCTGGATTGAAATGACTCTAGCAACCTGGAGATACCCCTCCCCCCAAGTCTCCTGCAGCCTATTGGTGGATTTCTCTGTTCCATATGAAAGAGAAAGGAGAATGCATGTTAGAACTGGAAATAATCTGAGGGATGTATCCAGGTGATCAGTCTTCTCCTTTTGCAGTCTGAATCCATCTGTGAAAATGACCTAATACAACGCTTGATTTTGATACATGTATTTTTCTTCTTTTAGCCATGTCTCAGGCTGTGCAGACAAATGGAACACAGCCTTTGAGCAAAACATGGGAGCTCAGCTTGTATGAACTTCAAAGAACACCTCAGGTACTATACGAGTTGTTTTTTACATCATTGTATAAGTTGCAGAGGACATAACTTTATTATGAATGTGACTGATACCTTCCCACTGACCCCAGAAATCAGTTAATTTCCTATTTGCCATCTAGAATGCTGCAACAAAAATCGCATCTGATTTGCACTACCAGAAATAAGTTAAGCCAATGAATTTATAGGAGGATTTTAAAAAAACCTTGTGGTAGTAATTTCAACTTGACCAAGAAATAATTGCCTAACAACGCTATTTCATGATCATTAGGAAGCAATAACAGATGGCCTGGAGATAGTGGTGTCACCCCGAAGCCTCCACAGTGAGCTGATGTGTCCCATTTGTTTGGATATGTTGAAAAACACCATGACTACTAAGGAATGTCTACATCGTTTTTGCGCTGATTGTATCATCACAGCCCTCAGAAGTGGGTAAGTAAGAGGGAAGTACATACAAAAATCCTTTATCAGGACTGGTTACAGCACCTGAGTAGTACCTTGGGATTCTGGTTATACCATAAAGGACCTGCAAGAATACTTTTGCTTTAGGCTTTTCAGCTCCCCCCTGAAGTTTTTTTTTTCTCCAGCCCATAGAGCCAGCTAGGGCCGAAGACCCCTTAAGAAGATAGGAAATAATTTGTAGTTGTCAATTTTTATCTCATTCCAAGGAGCTCAGGGTGGTGTGTATGCCCTCACAAGTGTAAGATAGGTTAGCCTGAGTGGTAGTGACTGATCCAAAGTCACTCAGAACTTCATAGCTGAGCAGGAATTTGAACCCAAGGTCTTTCTTGTTCATGTCAAGCACTCTATCTGGACACTACACTGTCTCCAAGCAACCACTTGCTTTTTTTTTTTGCCTGGGGAAAGGGGGAAGCATAAGGAATGTTTATTTCTTTTCTGTCCTCCTCCGCTCCAAAGCAGTGAGAGGCAATGGGGTGGCTCAAGCAACAATGTGCAATTTGTGTGATGTCCGCAGTGATGCTAGTATGACAAATATGTTGCCATCAGGTGCTTGGATTCTGAGATGTGCAAAATTGGCTTGTGGCTGTACCCAATCTGACAAGGCTTACGTAGGCCCTATTTTAAGAAGATCTTGCCAAGGTATTGGTTCAGGCAGCAAACTCTTACAAGCATGGTAGCAAGAACATATTTATGGAATTGGTTTTCTCCTCTTCTCTTTTTAGAAACAAAGAATGCCCTACTTGTCGTAAAAAACTTGTTTCTAAAAGATCACTGAGACCAGACCCAAACTTCGATGCCCTCATCAGTAAAATTTATCCAAGTCGTGATGAATATGAAGCTCATCAGGAGAGAGTCTTAGCAAGGATCAGCAAGCACAATAACCAGCAAGCTCTGAGCCACAGCATTGAGGAGGGCCTGAAAATCCAGGCCCTGAACAGGTAAGAGGCTCTGAATAGTTAAGAGTTGGAAATGGAAAAGGCCTATAGCGAAGTGGTAGAGCATATGCTTTCTGTGTGGGATGACTCATGTTGAATCCCCAATATTAACTCAGGTAGCAGAATTGGGAGAAATCCTGGACTGCCTGAGGCTTAGAGAACTCTTGCTACTCAGAGTAGTCAGTACTTGGCTAGGTGGACCAATCTTCTGTCTCTGTAAGGCAGCTTCACATGTGTGTTAACTTGAAGCGTGTGAAAGACAAAAGTTTTAAATAAGGTCTTGCATATTTTCCTCTGTCTTTGGATAACAGACTGCAAAGCTGTAGCTCCTTGCCATAACAGCATACAAGCTAATGCTTTAATCTTTGTAAACTGCCCAGTGTGCTTTGGCTATTTGGCGGTATAGAAATGTAATAAATAATAATATACACAATGATGCTTCTGCTGTTGCAGATAATACATTCTAATATTTATTTGAAAACTGTGTTTAAAATGGCACATATTGTGTCCTTAAAAGTTATTTGTACATTTTTGCAGTATTGACTGAACCTGTCTTACAAAATTCTACTTGGTCATGGTAGAGGAAAGGAATGTTAGATGCACTGAATACCAGTGTAGAAAGCCCTTACAAATTTTGTACAATATATGTCACTTGCCGCTTTTACACTGGGCACAGTCAACACATCTTCCTTGGGGTTGTGTTCGTCTTTTATGGAGCTATTGCACTTTCGTGCCATAAAACTGTAGTGATTCATACCCCAAGGGGTGGGAAAGAAATATTGGGTGTTGCCTTTTCACTTTGTCAGTATTTGAGAACCCTTGAAATAGCTTATAAATGGTGTGTGCATATTTGTCGTCCACCTTATCTTTTTACTAAATTAAAAAAACCCTTCCTTGTAGGACAGATGTTCCATCATCTTAATAATCATAGTTGACCTTTAATGTATCTTAGCCGGGTCTTCTAATCTCTTCTTCAGATGGGGCAAATTCTAAATGTAATTGTACCCTTCAGATCTATAGAAAATGTTACATTTGCTCAACTGAATTTATTTTTTACATGCAGAAAATAGCTTTACACACTATCTTAGCAGGATCTAGGCTGTAGATTCCATCTTTGCACCAGGGTTTGCACACACTTTTCTGTATTTAGTATTTTTTGTGGTTGGCTTCCCTTCCCCATAGCTGGAGATTTAACTTTCACATTATTTCGGCCTCATCTGAACCATTTTGAGATCCCTGTTAGAAAATGCCATGTTTGCCCCCTCAATATTGGGCCACTTTGCTTGTCCACGTCAGAACTGACCTGGAAAAACTAGGATGCTAGACAACCAACTATCTGTTAGAGGAGTCTTGGATGGTTGTTTTGCATCTATTGTGCTAGCTAGACATATGTCCTGAGATATTGGAGTCTTACTAAAATGTGTGCCAGACATTTGAGTATTTGTATTTAGTGAAGAATTTTAGGATGGACTGAACCAATATATTTGCTAGGACTCTGAAAATGACTGGCTGAAGAGTTGCATGGTTCCTGAATATGTCATGTATGCTTATTAGGTTACAGAGGGGCAAGAAGCAACAGATAGAGAATGGCAGTGGAGCAGAGGACAATGGTGACAGCTCACACTGTAGTAATGCTTCAACTCACAGTAATCAGGAAGCTGGGCCAAGTAACAAAAGGACCAAAACGTCTGATGATTCTGGGCTAGAACTGGACAATAACAATACAACAGTAGCTATAGACCCAGTATTGGATGGTGCAAGTGAAATAGAACTAGTTTTCAGACCCCATCCTACGCTAATGGAAAATGATGACAGCGCACAGACAAGGTAAGCAGTGGTGTTGTTCTTATTTTAGAAGCCACGCTATACGTGTTAGTGAGCTAGGCTTCTTGACTTTTTTGTGCTATATGATGATTTATTCACGATAAACATTTGGAAGTGCTAGGTCACTGCCCTTCACATATGGCTTCAATTGTTTTGCTTGCGATTCTCTAACAACTGTCACAGTTTTATTTCTGGTACACAATAAGTAACTACGCTGATTGTCTTTGCTCCTGGTGCAGGTACATAAAGACCTCTGGCAATGCCACAGTGGATCACTTGTCCAAGTACCTAGCTGTGAGACTGGCCTTGGAAGAACTACGGAGCAAAGGAGAGTCAAATCAGATGAATCTTGAAACAGCCAGTGAGAAGCAGTACACAATTTATATTGCTACAGCTAATGGACAGTTCACTGTGAGTAGCTGATTGAGCTAAAACATAATGGGGAAGAAATACAACTTTGAGACACAAAGCTGTGTTGGGGGGGGGGGGAGGGCAGGGACAACGATGACACAATATTCTACCTCCAAAGTCATGTGCCCACCCCTAACATTCACATGTTGAACATGGATGTCCATAAAGAGGCGCCTAATTGTGTTCAGCTGAACATGCATAGAGGTGTCCATACTCAGGTATCCTTGGCAGGTATCTATGCTCAGTCTGTGAAGGTTGAGGATAGAACTGCTGGGGCACATGATGTTAAGGGCAGGCCCAGAAGGTGCAGCCCCCCTCCTCAAGTTTAGCCCTACATGTGAAGAATTTTGGAATAGGATAGTTATACTTCAGTTCCTGTTGTAGCTGACCTAGCTAAAATGTATGCATTAGCATGTGAACCAGGATAAAGAAACACACCATTATTGTACATTTTGTGTGTATATAGTCATATTGCTAAAGAAAGAGAGAGAGTGGTGTAGTAGCTAGAGTGTTGGGCCTGCGTGTAATTAAAACCCAGCCTCAGATCTCTGCTTATCCGTGAAGATTTCTGGGTAGCTTTTGGCAGGTCTCCATCTCTGAGCCTATCCTATTCACAGGGTTATTTTACACAATCTTATCAGGGCATGGGATGTAATCCTCCCCCCACTCCCACCCCCAGTGTCCCTCATGAAGGGACAGCATGATAGAAATGCAATAAATCTATGCTAGATGGCCAGTTTCTATTTCTGTCTGGAATCCTGATATCTCTTACATTTGTGTAAGAAGAAAAATCTAGCTCTTCTTACTTGGGATAAAGCTTAAACATGCAGCTTGTTCCTTCCAAAGTCTTAGAAGCCAGTCAGATATGGATGCTACCTCCACCACCTATGGGGAAGTGTCTACTTCCATACAACATCCTATCCCTACCCCCTTCTCCTACAACCAGTTTTGTTCAACATTGTCGGGGCAACAAGTTCTGAAAACCCTTATTCATTCCCTCCCTCTCTCTCTCTCTCTCTCTCTCTCTCTCTGCAAACAGCCAATCTAGCAGAATAGGGAGCTGCAGCCAATCCTAGGTTCCCAAGTGTACCTGTATGATGTGTGCATTTGTCATATTAACACATCTTAAGGGTACACAATGTCTGAAGCAGTCCTCACTCCTGGTAACAAGTGTAATCAACTTATCAGAACTATCCTCACATGCACAGTATGTTTTCATATTGTAGGATCTGAGGCTTCTGGCATTAGACTTACATTTAGGGTTTGTATGGAAATTGAAATCACAGCAGGTGCAGATCTAGTTGAAAGGAACTAGATGGCATGTAACTGTCCTGTGGGGCTCTGTATCTGTATAACATAGTCTGTCCAGAATGGTAGACCTAAGCTGCTGAAATCCATGGCCCTTCATATTCTTCTTAGATTTGGCCCTCTCTTTACCGATGTGGCAGAAAGGTTGATAAGCTTGAGAAATTTGTAGTTCAAAATTGGCTCATTTTCCCTTGCTGAAGTCACCCTTCCCTTAAAAGGATGCCATTTTAAGCTTCTGCTACAGCAGCCCAAGAAACTGGAATATATTGGGGAGGCACACTCGGCAGAACATGGAGTTTGTGGTTCTGATGGCAATTGCTGTCATCCTTTTCCAACTGATTACCACAACATCAAATAAACTTGTGCCACCTAGTCACTCCATCATGACCTTAACAAGTAAGTATGGAAGGGACTCAGGACAGATGTGGGCTATGCCCAAAATGTTGATAGCTTGGGGGAAATATATCTACCATACGACCAGAAGTGATTATTATCTTGGGTTGGTACTGAGCCAGGAGAGGTTTAGAGTCCCATTAGAATTGTGTGTAACTGTGCAAGTTTAACATTACCCATCCTGAGTGCTTTAAACAGTCTTCCACAAGTGAATGGATCCATTAATGCTGAAGCAGTATGCTCCATGCTCTGCTAGCAAGAATAGCTTTGTAGCAGACATTTGTGTGGGAAATAGAGTAAAGCATCCTTGCTCTGTGTGCAGCTGCTTCTTGCTTTGGATTTGGCAGTGGAGTTGACATCTGGTTTATATTAGACTATTTATAGACTGCTGTGACTAAACATTCTTCTCCTTATTGCTGTTTACAAACTGGTGTGTGTCAATGTTTGGTTATTTCTCTAGCCGTGTATTCTGTTCATTTTCAAATGGCAGTAACACTGTTTCTGGCTTCTGCACTAATTTTGACTTTGTCTTTAGGTGTTAAATGGCTCTTTTTCCCTTGAGCTGGTCAGTGAAAAGTACTGGAAAGTGAATAAGCCCATGGAGCTCTACTATGCGCCAACAAAGGAGCACAAATAAGCCTGACAAAGACTTTGAGTTGGAATTGTAATTACTTTTATAGCCTTGGTTTACTTTAAATAAGTAAAGCACCATCCTCTGCATCATGCACAACTGCTGAGACATTTGGATTCCTTGATGAATATCATTATTAATTATTAGACAGTATTTTGTGTGATATTTAACTTTCTTTCCTCTGGAGGACTGAATGATCTGTACATTCCATTGGTGCTCTCAAATGTGCTTTTGATGTGGTGGCTCTTGTTCCATGTGCATGGTATTAGAAGCAGGAAAGGTTTCATGGCAGACTTATACTAGCACCTTGATGAGTGTTGACAAGGGACAACAGAGATGGTTGGAACCTAAAGAACTCTCTTCAGTTACAGCGGCATTAGAGCACATATGTTCAAAGTAGGTTTGCTAGTAGCTGACTGCGTGTGATGCTAAAGAAACCGCTGGTACTGGGGGCCAGAGGGGATGTTTGCAGCACTAACAGAACTCTTATGCATTGGCCAGGTAATGAGTCCTTCTGTTTTGTAAATAAAAAAACAATGGTTTGCATGTAATAGTGTCTGCTCCCAAATAGGTGCCAGTCTTGGAAAAAGCAAGTAATTCTTTCTCTCCCTGCTTTCAGCATGTTTAAGATAACTGGGGTATTCTCAGGTAAGAAGATGAAAACCCACTTCAAATGATATTTAAGAAAACCCTAGTTAACTTTATTCATGGCTAATATTAGTGTCAGAGGGAATTTACCCAGGGGAGGGACTTCAAGGAAGGGAGCACACATAACTGAGGCTGGCTTACAATTTGTTAAGCATGATTTATGAAGAACCAATGAATTGGCCCATTAATGGGGAAAGTACTAGTATTGATACATCTTAAAAATAGTCATCTCTGCTGCTATCTTGAGTGGCTGTAGCATCGATCAACAAATTAAATGAAAGAAAAGCAATGTTTCTGGGCACAACATCACTACAGGCCTGCATGTTTTGAAATTCTTAAAATGGTGGGATTCCTATGTAGAATCTTGAATGTGGTAGAAGTAAAAGGCACAAAAAGTGCTTGTCTCTGTACAAGTACTCCCGCCGTACCTTTGCGCAGAAAATACTAATTGAGAAATTTCTTCAAAATATTCTAATATTTCTTGGCCATATTAACAATACTTGGCACATATGATTTTAATAAATAAAATGTATTTAGGCAATCTTTAATTTGAACTGGGTCAGACCTCTGCAGTATTTGAGTACACAGCAACCAATGGTGTGACTGGTTTTGGTAAATCAGTAGTTCATCATCTTAGGCATATCTGTGTTCTTCACCTAGCGAGGGTGCCAGGAAAGCAAGGACTTCATTTCATTGTAGCTCCCCCCACCCCCCGCCTGCTTGGTCTCTGTTATTTGGTATTGGGAAGAGGAATGGTGCAGAAAAGGGAGAGAAGAGTTTTCAGACATGTTTCTCATCCTGTCCTTATTAGGGTTAAGAATCTAGGTATGATGCACTCTGCTGTCATGTTTTCCCTTAAGAAACTGGCTATTACAGAGTGTAGGAAGAAGCATAAGCTTTTCACTTTTGACAGTTATTTTAGCCTACAGGAAAATAAAATTATTGTATAATACTCCCTTTTTGAAGAGTTCTTTAATGAGACATTTCCTAAATTATGCTAGCAGTTTGTGCCATGAAACTCCACAATTACTAGAAGGGGGGGGGGAGGGTTGTACTACGCCTGTTTGGTTTTGTTCAGTACTTTTGGTGTAATGTACAATTTATATAGCTTGGTAGCGCATGTCCACTAAATATAATGGGGTTTCTTTTTGTGTGAAAAATGTTTTTGTACAGGCAAACATCAGCTGCAGTAAGAAAAAAATTGAATTGTGATTTACCCAAAATAATGTTTAGCCCTGTAAGCAGATAAAAGTGTCTGTAAAATTTTGAAAAGTGTATCTACTAGTGGGAGGGGGTGTTGTTCCCAACTTAGTGTGGGAGAATGTGAATTTTTACTTCTATGTTAGAGTGCATTCACTAAGTATTTATATTTACTTAAATACATAAAGTAGCTGTTTTAATCAAACAACAAATTCCACTGTGACTTTTTAGTACTATGATTAGATTTGAGAACAAGTTGCACATGCTTCCATGTCGCTGCCAGTTTTTCACAAGTAGAGCATTTTGGAAACAAAGCAGTCCTCAAAGTCCAGGGCTCCTCAAGGGTGTGTTGAGAAAATTCAGGGAGGGATGCCTCCTCCCTGACTAGCCAAGATCTCATTTAGATCAATGTCCTCTTGCAGTGAAACCTTGCTGATCCACCCTACTAGATTTGTGCAGATCACTGGTCCCTCATTACCCCATCATTCCAAAGTGAGTAATCTGGGAAGATGGGAGCCTGGAACGGCATCTATTATGTTTCCTCATGTGTGGCTTTAAAAGGGGACAACGATCCTGTTTTTTCTGTTTCTACTGCCATGTCAGGTAAGTAGATTCCACAACTTCTCTCACACAGCAGCAATCAATGTACACACAAGTGTGTGTAAGGTTCTTTGTATACTCACATGAGGAATAGAACACTGGGGCTCCCAGGAGGTAGTATAAGTTTAGAAGGGCAGGGCCCTACATGGAGTATATTTGGCAAATGCTGCCAAGGTACCTGAAGTGTCTCAGGAGTTGATCCCAGATTGTTCAGAAACAACATACATTACTGATGCTGTGCCAGATGTAACCCCATTATATGATAAACACCTAAGAGTTAAAGGAAGCAATTAGTGAAAGGCACCAGAGTGCTAAATATAAAAATTAGAAGGAAATCCAGATTAACATCTGGGTATTTACACTAACCTTGATGGAAGTGTATTCATCTAGCTACCAGGTTAAAAACACCTACTTTTGTACGAAAGTACCTAGTCCAGGCTTGGTGAGTTACCTTCACATTAGACTTCAGAGAATCTTTAGCCAGAGCTGAACTCTAATAAACTGAACCTCAACAAAAGAGAGAACACTTTATTGGTAGGTGCTAGCAGTGCTTAAACACACTTGGTGTCTCCCAACTCCCTCACTATATTATCCTCTTAAGCAATATTATACAACAAGGATAACAATATTATACAACAAGGATGATCAAGGAATTACAAGAGTAGGGAAACTCAGGGTAGTTGCAGAATTCAATAGTCTAAAAGTAAGTATTAGATGAAAATAACTTGCAGCTGGACTGTGATTTTAACTGGAACATACGTGACCGTTCAATGTTTTTTCTAAAAATGTCCTGAAACACTGAGCAGTCACACATAAAATTCTATATTTTGAGAGACATGGCTCAGTTATACCTCTCAACACAGATCTTCAATAAAATAACCCCACTTTTACCAGAAGTGTCACTTTATATGCTTTCTTCTGCAAAGTCACCTTCAGCTCCTGCCTGGGAATCTTCAGAAGCTTGCAAAGAGCCTTCAGTCTGCCCTCCCATATATGTAGGAGTGCTGTACTTTACAAGAATAGATTTAAACTGCACCAGGGGGGCATTGGTGCGAATGCCCATGGGGTCAAAATGTGTTCGGCTTACTTGATAGCCAGCTTGAGAAAGATAGTGCAAGAACTTATTTAACCTGGGGAGAAAATTTAAAAGCATAAACTAAATGCCTTTCCCCCTATTCATTCATAGTTACGTTTTAAAATAACGGGATACTTACTTTGGCATGTTCATTCCTTTAATGCTGTGCCTGTGAACATTGTAATAAAAGGCAGGATGCTCAGCGTTACTTTCCAGCTTCTGGCGCTTTGCTCCATTTTGGTTAATTTCATTAATTTTTCTTTTCCCTGGGACAGAAGAGAGGCTTTAAAGTTCAGATCAGATTTGTTTATTTGAACCCAGCAGGCCCACCACAAAGCAAAGGAACAATATATCTATATAAAAATAAGCTTAAGGGTGCCAATAACGCCCCCAAAGCATCAAGAATCCAGATAATCTGAACTGTGTGACCCAGCTTTATGCTACAGTGGAAAATCTTCATTCCACAAATTAATTTACTTTCTAAAACTTGTTGCGGGCTCTTTTAAATGAACATTTCCTGGATAATCACTGTTTGGTTGTGGGTACAGTGCTAAATTGACAGCTACCTACCATGTACAAAGTAGTAATCAGCTGCAGCATCTGGTGTCTTAATAAACACACCACACTCTTCTAAAATACAAGGAAATCAGAATTACATTTTGGTCATTATAGAAAATTTAAGTTTATCTTTAAAACAGTAGTTATGTTAAAAGAAAAATCTAAGTAAATGGAACGATACTTTATAACAATATGGCTAAGGAGTGCAGTTGCATGACTATTGTAGCTCACAATGCCACTGAAGCTCTCATTTGAGTGGAATGGCGCATACAGAAACGTTGAGCATTGGGAGACATATGATTAGGGATGGCGGAGAATTCCGCTACGGACTCCAATGAGGCCGGATTCTTTAGAATCCTTTAGATTCTTTAGAATTCTTTAGAATCTGCCCCCCCGGAGTTGGTGGCAGAACGGAACACTTACCCCCGCCTCCCCGCGGAATCCTCTTCAGCCGGACCCTCCAGCTTCGGATTGCCAGCGATACGGCTGCCATGCCGTATTGCTGGCTGAAGGTGACTGACTGCGGATGCACATGGCATCCAGGACACCATTTGTGGCCGTAAAGCCCTTAGTTTAAGGTAAATGCAGCTGCAAATGGCTGCATTTAGCTTAAACTAAGGCCTTCACGGCCGCAAATGGCGTTCTGGACATCAGTCAAGTCCCCTTCAGCCAGCAATATGGCATGGGGGCCGTATCACTGGCGCTTTGGAGCTGGCTGGCGGCTCTGCAGAATCGCAGTGGAGTGGAGCCAGCCGAAGAGGATTCTGGGGGGAGGAATGGATCGCCTCCCCCGCTGCTGGAGGATTCCCCACGGACTGGAAGATAGGGAACCCGCCCATCCCTACATATGCTTTCTGGTGGCCTACACACATACTTCGCTGACGTTGACTTGTCTGGTTATCTATCATACGCGTTAATGCACTTGTCATCCACCAAGCAGTCTGACAGTATGAGGTAGTGTCTGTTTTGCTGATAGTTTGTCAATATTGTATGTTGTAGTTAGGGGCGCTGTTGCTATTCCAGAATCCACCAGGAATCTATCTTTATGGGAGAGATAATTATTGCACATACACAGGAAATCTCTAATTCTGAAGTCTTTGACTGAAGAGGCTAATGAGGGCAAGTCCACTCTTTGTCTAAGATTTATCCCATGACATAACCATGTCTACATGTTTATGGAGTTCTATAGCAATGCATGGTGGAAAATAAGCTTACAAAGTGAGACAGTCATGAATTCTGAAGTGGCAAGTTCTTTCTGCCATGTGCCCCAAACTGTGTTTAAAAACATGAAGCTGTCAGAAAAGCATATAGGGCAATAGTTCTCTAGTATATTAAGCAGTTTGCAGACTAGCCTTACTGTACAATAACGACACTTTATACCCATAGTACCTTTCAATAGAAGCTATAAAAACTGACAATTGCTTCTCTTACTCAAGGTGAAGGTCAGGTATTAGGCAGAATAAAGGATTAGTGGACAGGAAATCTTTTACTACTTTAAGAGACTGGGGCTGTTGTTTTTCCATACTTAAAGCCATCCTGACAAGATTAAAGATGTGAAGAACCACTCCAATATTTGAAGATCATAAGTTCTGTAATACTATATGTAGGTTAGTGAGTTGAACAGTAATCCGTTTTTGGGTTTACATACTGAATCTATTGCCATTACTTCTTGGAATTGCTTCCTATTAACTAACAGGGTTTTCTAAAACTTGTCATGGTGCCTTCTCACCTTGTTTGTTGTGGCTGCTAGGGCCATGGATTGAAAACTGCTTGAGTGTTGTGCACTCTGCTTCACAGATTAGTGTTTTCAGAAGTGTCTGGATGTCTTCTAAACCATACTGAACTGCTTCAAACAACATTCTTCTGAGAAATCCAGTGTTGAAGAGGGATCCTGACCTGGAAGATAACAGAGCTGCACTATCTAGAGAAATTTTACTTTAAAACTTGAACTTGTTTTGAGAAATAAGAATCTGCCAATGGGAGTTACCTATGTTTTGAGGAGATTTAAAGAGTCTGTTTGGAAGGATCAGCCTGTTCAGAAGTAATTAAGTAATTACTTTTTAAGAAATACAAAGGGGGAACTTGCCAAGTTCACCATGGTGCTTAATGGTGACATAGAACTAACACATTAGTTCTTTTCATTCTTGTGTAAAAGTCACACAGTGCACATACAACTGGTACATATCTAACACTAGCTTACTGCAAGTCATGGTTTGCAAACCAGAAGCTTGCATCAGGAATGTCTGCTCCTTCCCCCTCTGGCTGAGTTTCTTTCCTCCTTTAATTTTGAAGTGTTAACCATGGCTTTGCATTATGGTAGCACTGACACATAAACCAAGAGCCTATGTACTCATGGTTTCAATTTCTTGTTCACAAGGGATCTTCACCTGCTAAACAAGATGTCTCTGTGCATCAGCCTGCAGTTTCCCTCATCAAATCTCAGATAAGAGGAATGAGACCTGCTTAGGAAAGCTGCATGATAGCCATGCAATTTCTATAGGGATACACAACATTTGTATGATTAAAAAAAAAAAAATTCAAATGCTGTAGCCAGGGAAGCTGACATCTTTAACTCACATCAATCACGCAAGTCTGCATATATTGCTTATTTTGTTTCTACCTCTCCCACACTTTCCCCTGACAATATCAATCTGCTACTGGGGACTTTAGAGTCCTTGTTGGAAATAAAGTCAATGACTGATTACAAAATGACTCCAGCAGAGCATAAAAAAATAGATTTTATTGATACCACATTCCAAAAGCGTAGTCTAATGCAAAAGCTATTTGGGTCTATTGGATGCAAGGGTTAGCCCAATGACTAATTTAAGTAAAGCCCTGGAGGAGAAATACTGGCTTCATAACAGAAGTGACTAAGTGAAATACTAAGCTCATAGTAATGACAGGGGTGGCTATACCCCAGTAGCCCAATTTGTTCTCTCACCCTCTAAGAATATTACAAATATGAAATTAGCATTGCAAATCTGTATTATACACCCCCTGTGGTAAGACAGCATCAGCTTGGAACAGAAATAACCATGAGGGTAAAATTTACTGCTGGGGATGCCTGCAGTGCTTTAAAAAACATAGGAATGTACAGATTTTTGGTTTTTGTTTACAAAACCAGGAAAAGGGTCTAGTGCTCTTTGAAGTGATACAACCACACACAAAAAATCAAATTATAATACAGGCATACTGCTAAGTTATTTTCCTTACCTTATTTTGAAATGAACCCCAATTCTAGGTATTTTGGTAGTTTTGTTTTCCTGTTCATTTTAATAGGGGTAAATTAGATCCCTAATAGCTTTCTAAGGTAAATGTCCATTTCTTCTAAATGGAAAAGGGGGCGGGAGAAATGAAACATCACAGGATAGATAACTAACCCCATAATTGTTGAAGAATACATAAGAGTAAATAGTTCAGGTTTGTTAAATAATACAAATATTTCAAGCACTAACCCCATTAGGCTGGGAGGGCTAATTGGACAAAGAGTTGTACAGGATAGTGAATTCCTTTCCAATTACTATTGGAAAGTCTGTTCAGCATCTTCTCTAGGCCAAGGGATTTCAACCAGGTGGAAGTTACACTTTTCCAATGTTTTTATTTAAAAAATGTCTCAGCTCATCCTCAACAAAGTAAATGCACAGACATTTCTGTATCCAAAAGCAGCAGGCAGTAAATATACAGGTAATCTGACCTTCAGCTTCCCAAATACCCTCCTTAAGTAGGTTGCGAAGCCTTTTCTAAGAAGCAAAAAAGGAGGCAAGTCTCAAAGTGGTATTGAAAAATATGAGGGAACTTTAATAAAATGGTAAATTGCCCAAAGTGTCTTGATGTTTCCTCATAAGCACTGTGTAACATCTGCCATAATAAAATAACTATTTTATTAAAGTTTTGTATTATTTTTCCAGTACCATTGTTAGATTTGTCTTTTTAAAATCTCTTGTTTTAGGTACTGCCCTCTGTTCTCTCAGCCTTTTCCAAAGGCTACCAGTTATGTATTTTGGTGAACAGCTGGGAGGCCATTCCATCCACAATCCTAGCTTCTTGCTGAGGTTGTCTTGACCTCACACAACAATAGACTAGCATTAAGGGCTAAAACACTTAAAAAATAAAATATTGCATTTCTGTGCCAAATAACTATTTCTACCCTTGGACAGTACAATCCGTTTAACTGCAGAATGGAGCATACAATCTAAAATTCATCATAGGGGAAATATAGTGATAGGGGTGGGGGAGTGGAAGCAGAGGGAAACAGGAAAATTATGTGATTTTCAGTTGCATATACTTCGGCTTGACTCGATGGTCTTGTAGGCCCCTTCCAACCCTACTATGAGTCTATGAGACTATTCAGAACAAATAACTATTGGGCTCAATGGGCTTACTGCCAGGTAAATGCGTACAGGATTGCAGCCTTAGCTGCAAAAGGGCATAGGAAACAGATCTTCTGTTAGCTTCCTAGCCCCATTTCTAATGTCTGTCACAGTGAGCCTCCCCTAAAGTGAAGAAAGAGCAATATGATTCTCCCAGGTATGAAGCTGGCAAGATACCATGTGATGTCATTGCTTTTACAGCCATATGTATCTTACAGATCTGGAAAATGTCTTCATTCCAACCTGGAGCCAACATAGAAAATGGGCTGCCAGAAAGCAGTTCACTGAAGAAATATACATACCACAGAGGACCAAGTTCAATTGCTGTCTTGCCTGTCATACGGCTGTAGCAGTCACATGGGAGTTGCCGATAAGGGTTCTCTGTTGGAAAAGCAGTATGAGCATTTATTTTCCAAACAAATACCTGAGACTACTGTGTATATATTTAAAAAATCTGAAAATATTGGAAACCTGAAGCTTAATAGGGTGTGTTAATTAAAAAGATAAAGCTAGGGATAACAGTGCCATAAGAAATTTGTTCCTGTGATTAGGTGCAGAATGAATCAGAACACTGTGCCTTGAAGGTGCTGTTTCAGAATCTGGGGTGTGTGTGTGTGTGTGTGTGTGTGTGTATATATATATATATATATATATATATGTATATGAGAGAGAGCACGCACATTCAGTGTGGAGGAGAAAACTATTTGCTGGGCTTATTTTCTCTGTTATATCTCACAGACATTTAATCAGGAGGTCAGGAAGTCAATTTTTACCCAAAGAGTGAGTATGCTGTAGCAGATAATGTTGGGCTTGGACCAGGAGACCTAGGGTTGAATCTCCACTGAGCCACAAAGCTTACCAGATGATCTTGAACCAATCACTATTTCTTAGCCTAACCTAGCAAACCCCACAGGGTGGCTGTAACGATAAAATTCTCTCAGATGAAACTGCCTGTGGATTAAGATCATCCACAGAAGCCCTCCTGTCAGATCCAAACCCACATGTGGCTGGAATGAAGAGTGCTTTCCCTCTTACACACTCTGACTTTGAAATACCCTGCCTAGGAAGGTCCATTGTGCCCCATCCTTGTTGGCATTCCACCACAAGTGGAAGTGTTAAGACCTTTTCAGAAAGGCTTTATTATTATTAATAATAATTAATACATTAAATATTGTTTAATTGAAATAATTAAATAACATTAATAATTATTTTTCCTCCAAGGAACCCAAGGTGGCTTACATGATCCTCCTCCTCTCCATTTTATCCTCACAACAACCCTGTGAGATAGGATAGGCTGAGAATCAGTGACTGACCCAAAGTCACCCAGTGAGCTCCATGGCTGAGTGGGGACTAGAACCCAGATCTCCTGACTCCTAGTCCAGCATTCTGACCACCACACTGGCTTTCTTTAAAGGCTTGACTGTACCACATGCCCTTGTTAATGCTTTCAGTGCAATCCTCTACATCTACTCAGACGTCCCACTGAGTTCAATGGGGCTTAAGTGCATATAGGACTGCAGTCCATACTTGTAGATTGAATGGCTCTCGGGGATCTCTTTAATATTCTTATTGCTGCTAATTTTTAATTATTTTTATGTGCTGTCTCATTAGTTTGTTGGTTTTATTCTATTTTAATGGTTTTTATTGTTAGCTGCCTTCGGCTGCATGAGGAAAGATAAGGTATAAATCTTTTAAATAAAGAAAAGATTTATGCTGGACTATCATAACTATCACTGGAGAAGGAAATGGCAACCCACTCCAGTATTCTTGCCAAGAAAACCCCATGGAACGTTTCACAAGGCTAAAAGATATGACGCTGGAAGATGAGCCCCTCAGGTCGGAAGATGTCCAATATACTACTGGGGAAGAGCAGAGGGAATTTCCAAGTAGCGCCAGAAAGAGTGAAGTGGCTGGGCCAAAGCCAAAAGGACACTCAGCTGTGGATGTGTCTGGTGGTGAAAAGAAAGTCCGATGCTGTAAAGAACAATATTGTTTAGGAACCTGGAATGTCAGATCAATGAATCAAGGTAAGCTGGAGGTGGTCAAACATGAGACGGCAAGATTGAACATCGACATCTTGGGAATCAGCGAACTAAAATGGACAAGCATGGGCGAATTTAATTCAGGTGACCATCATATCTACTACTGTGGGCAAGAATCCCTTAGAAGGAATGGAGTAGGACTCATAGTCAACAAAAGGGTGAAAAAACAGTACTGGGGTACAATCTCAAAAACAATAGAATGATCTCAGTATGAATCCAAGGCAAACCATTCAACATCACAGTAATTCAAGTCTGTGCCCCAACCACTGATGCCGAAGAAGCTGAGGTTGATCGGTTCTATGAAGAGCTACAACACCTTCTAGAACTAACACCAAAACAAGATGTCCTCTTCATCATAGGGGATTGGAATGCTAAAGTAGGAAGTCAAGAAATCACCGGGATAGCAGGCAAACATGGCCTTGGTGTACAAAATGAAGCAGGACAAAGGCTAATAGAGTTTTGCCAAGAGAACACGCTGATCATAGCAAACACTCTTTTCCAACAGCACAAGAGGCGACTCTACACATGGACATCACCAGATGGTCAATATCGAAATCAGATTGATTATGTCCTTTGCAGCCAAAGATGGAGAAGCTCTATACAGTCAGCAAAAACAAGACCTGGAGCTGACTGTGGCTCAGATCATGAGCTTCTTATCGCAAAATTTCAGCTTAAATTGAAGAACGTCGGGAAAACCACTAAACCGTTCAGGTATGACCTAAATCATATCCCTTATGAATATACAGTGGAGGTGAGGAATAGATTTCAGGGATTAGACCTGATAGAGTGCCTGAGGAACTATGGACGGAAGTCCGTAACATTGTTCAAGAGGCAGCAACTCAATCCATCCCCAAGAAAAAGAAATGCAAGAAAGCAAAGTGGCTGTCTGAGGAGGCTTTACAAGTCGCTGTTGAAAGAAGGGAAGTGAAAAGCAAGGGAGAAAGGGGAAGATATACCCAACAGAATGCAGATTTCCAGAAAATAGCAAGGAGAGACAAGAAGGCCTTCTTAAATGAACAATGCAAAGAAATGGAAGAAAACAACAGAATGCGAAAGACTAGAGATCTCTTCAGGAAAATCAGAGATATCAAGGGAACGTTTTGTGCAAAGACGGGCATGATAAAGGACAAAGAAGGCAGGGACCTAACAGAAGCAGATGAGATTAAGAAGAGGTGGAAATAATACACAGAAGAACTATACAGGAAAGATCTGAATGTCCCTGATAGCCATGATATCATGAGGGATCGTTCCCTCAAGGTCACTGAACTTGAGCCGGACATCCTAGAGAGTGAAGTCAAGCGGGCCTTAGGAAGCATTGGTAACAACAAAGCTAGCGGAGATGACAGTATTCCAGCTGAGCTATTTAAGATCCTAAAAGATGATGCTGTTAAAGTGCTGCACTCAATATGCCAACAAATTTGGAACACTCAACAGTGGCCACAAGACTGGAAAAGGTCAGTTTACATTCCAATTCCAAAGAAGGGCAATGCCAAAGAGTGTTCAAACTACCGTACAATTGTGCTCATTTCACATGCCAGCAAGGTTATGCTCAAAATCCTACAAGCTAGGCTTCAGCAGTATGTGAACGGAGAACTACTGGAAGTACAAGCTGGGTTTCGAAGAGGCAGAGGAACTAGAGATCAAATCGCCAACATTCACTGGATCATGGAGAAAGCATGAGAATTCCAGAAAAACGTCTATTTCTGCTTCATTGACTACGCTAAAGCCTTTGATTGTGTGGATTACTTATTATTTATTGCCGGGAGAATTATCAACAACCTCAGATACGCAGACGATACCACCCTAATGGCAGACAGCGAAGAGGATCTCAAGAGCCTCTTGTTGGGGGTGAAAGTGGAGAGTGCAAAAGCTGGTTTGAAACTCAACATTAAAAAAACTAAGATCATGGCATCTGGCCCCATCACTTCCTGGCATATAGAAGGGGAAGAAATGGAAGCAGTGACAGATTTTATTTTCTTGGGCTCCAAGATCACTGCAGACGTTGACTGTAGCCATGAAATTAAAAGACGCTTGCTCCTTGGGAGGAAAGCTATGGCAAACCTAGACAGCATAGTAAGAAGCAGAGACATCACCTTGCCGACAAAGGTCCGTCTAATCAAAGCTATGGTTTTCCCAGTAGCAACGTATGGCTGTGAGAGCTGGACTATAAGGAAGGCTGAGTGCTGAAGAATTGATGCTTTCGAACTGTGGTGCTGGAGAAGACTCTTACGAGTCCCCTGGACTGCAAGGAGGTCAAATCAGTCCATCCTAAAGGAAATCAACCCTGAGTGCTCATTGGAAGGACAGATAATGAAGCTGAAGCTCCAATATTTTGGCCACCTAATGCGAAGAGAAAACTCCCTGGAAAAGACCCTGATGCTGGGAAAGATTGAAGGCAAAAGGAGAAGGGGACGGCAGAGGATGAGATGGCTAGATAGCATCACCGATGCAATGAATATGGACTTGAGCACACTCCGGGAGAGAGCGCAGGACAGGAAGGCCTGGTGTGCTATGGGTCACGAAGAGTCAGACACGACGGAGCGACTGAACAACAAATCCTAACCGGAGTGCCAAAAAAATTCTGTGGCACAGAGCTTAAGTGGATAAAAGGTTATCCTTTTGAAAAGAAAGAAAATACAGGGGTTGTGGTGGTTTTGTTTTCATTACTTGAACCTCACTGAAAACTACACCAAGTTATAATATACGGTTACCTTCTATCATGTTGCCCTCTCTCTTGAATACCCTCTCCTCACACCACTGACAGTGGATTAGGTACCGAATTTTCTTGACAGTATCATCTGCAGAAGAGGGTCCTCTCAATACTCTCAACTGCACTAGGACAAAATGTTCAAGAGCCACTGCAAGCAAAACTTCAATCCCTTTGTTGCATCGAGCAGCAGCTCTGCAAAAAAGATACATGATTATTAGCAGAACTCAGAAAAGGCCAACTCTTCCTACATTCCCAGCTTTATGCACAAGTTTGACTCCAACTGGAAATTCCTCTAATTTCTGAATGCCTTGTATGGACTGGGCAATCCTAGCATGCAGATTCCACCAATTTCTGGGCATGGCTTTCTATCCTTAGTTTCTTACTTCAGATCCAACACACTTTGCTATTGCAATGCCATCAAATTAGTTCTTGACTACAATAAAGACTTAATATACTTGAATCCAAAACACTAAGTGTTGTTCAAATTGCTTTGTAAGCACAATCGGGTTCCACCCAACATTGTGTGAGTGGACTTTGGCTCAAATAGAACTTTCCCTTCCTCTCCTCCACCCTGCAGCTCCCCGCCGTCCCATACACTCTGGAGAGTTTCCTAACCCTCCAGAGCAAGGGGGGCATAGGGAGCTGCAGGGGGAGGGGGAATCACCCTCTTCCCATTCCAATGACAGGAGCTTTTTGTTGGCGGAGCAACACCAGTTAGATATCACCCATGAGTACCTTCTTGGGATTACAATCCCAAAATCAATGTACAGTGCGTCTGAAGAATATAGATGTCCAATCTAGTTCCAATGGGAAGCCATTTCCAAACCTGTTTCAAGTCCTGCTTAGTCATGGAATAACTCCTCTAGTGATCATACTACTGCAACGTTGTGATTTATTTGCTCTATATTTACTGAAGCTTCTCTTTATAGACAATTGGAAGCTAGCTGTTCTCTTCAAAGAGGTGCACACAAGCCATCTAAATGATGTAAAGTCAAAAGAAGAGATCTCTCCCAACCGTTCGCATTTTTGCACCCTAGGCCTGCACAACTTGCAGCCATGAAGATGTAAGCAAGCTGCCAGCTGTTTGTGCTAGTCACTGTGGATGCAAGAATTCCCATTCTTGACACCTGTGTTGAGGCACCTAGCAACAACCACACAGCTAGTGCTCTGCATTCAGCTTTTGGTGGATCACAAGTTTTGCAGGTCTCTTTTGAACTATTTTTTGCCTTTGCATCGTTTACACTTCAGGATCTGATTTCTGAAGACTGCTGGAAAGCAAGATGCAGAAAACCAACTTCCCACAGCCCCTGCTAGAAATTTCAGCTGGCAACTAAGGAAAAACGCTGCAACTGCCTCATACTGGAACTTGAGACAATCACCATCTGGAAACTGTTACTGTACCTTGCCACAGCAGCAACTACCATCCTAGCAGCCAGTTCCTTGTAGTACTCTGTTCTGACAATGTTGCAACCATAGTGACGCTGGGCTACATGCTGGGCCTTTGAATAGAGAGAACTGATATCTGTTGATGTCACTGACACAATTCCAAGGTGTCTTACATTTCTGAAAGCTGCATCTAAATAGTTCACTGATGATCCAAATGGGTCCAGATGTCTGTAAGGGGACATGGCAGAGAGAATGCAAGAACATGTTAAGAATTATTCAGGAAAAAAAGATTTACAGTGCAGTTCTAACCTTGTTTACCCAGAAGTATTTCTCACTGAGGTCAACAGGACTAATTTCCAAGCAAGTCTGCTTAAGACTGCAACTTTAGCTGCTATAGTTTTACCATTCCTAATGAAAGGAAGTCATGTCCATACTCATGTCAGAAATAAAATAGGATGTGGATATATTACCCACATCTCATATACTCAGTATTTTGGAATGTTTCTCAAAATACATAGGTTCAGGCAAGGCTATAAATATTCAAAAATTGCAGGTGAGCCCACTGAAGTTTCATTTGTGAACAGAACTGTTACTTAAGGGTGCAAAACATTTTGTAAAACTCCAACCTAGCCAGATATTCTGGGAAGGACAAAGACCAAAATGCAGTGTTAAGGGGATGGATCCAGTTCTCACTTTCTTTTCCTCTTCCACCTTCCTTTTAGAACAGGACTGAGCGACCTTTTGGCTGTAGGGGTTGTAGGCAGTGCCTGGTAGTGGTCAGGGGCTGCATACATATACTCACCCTTCTCCTGACCCACCCATCCATACTGAACTGCCCAGAGAGCTTCGGCTATTGGGCGGTATAGAAATGAAATGAAATAAATAAAATATCTCAGCACACAAGGTTGGATAGGTTTAAACATCCCCTCCCCGGCCAGCTGAGATCAGGGGATGGGATTCCTGGGGTGGGAGAGCTTAAAGCCTCCTTCCCCCCCACAGCAATCCTGATCCAGAATGCTGGGAGGGGGAAAGGTTAGGTGGCTTCTGATCACCGGGATTTTTGCACCCTTTCTCTTTCCTGATATGCAAGATAGTTGGGATTCTTATGGAGAAGCCACAAGACCACTGCTATTTGTTATGAGGCAGAATGTATTAAACTTGCCAAATGTTCAGCATAACAAGAACTCTCCTACACAAGGATGTAAGTTTCTTTGGCGATGTAGGCCATCTTTTGTGGTGTTTCTCTGTTGGGGCACTGGCATGGTTCTAACAGCACTGGAAAAGGGTGAACCTTCTTAAGAAAAGCATGTAAACATGAAGTCAAAGGAAAAACACACTTTGCAGGTAGCTCACAAACAGAAATCAGGACTTCATATATGGTTCTGCAAACTTGCACATTGGTTGCAAGTTAATGCCAACACTCTTAAATAAAGCCAACGCTCTTAAACAAAACAACCACTCCCTTGCCTATATGGAGATGACAGCTGCCCAATACTGTAAACCAGTAGTGGGCAGAAGGTAAACTGGGATCTACTAGTAGATCTCTGGGAGATTTGCAGTCGATCAGCAAAGGTTTCTGACTCCCACTTATTCAATAGTAGGAATAACAAAATTAAATTTTCTATATAAATTCAGCTGCTGAAATGAAGAAACTTGGGGTAACCAAGAATGGACTTTTGTGTGACTGTGAGCTCAGTTCAGTTCTGCTACTGAAAACAAACCCCTAGGCTCAGACTGTGCTCAGAGGCATTCTATCTGTTAATTCTAGGCATGTGTTTTTTCCACCTGGCTCTCGTTGGTGGACCTTGGGGTTCTAATAAGGAACCCAAGGAAGTAGATTCAACAAGCCTGAGGTCTTCCCAACCCTGCTATCAACTAATACTTCTCCAGCCAGCCACTCTTTTAAGAGCCCCCACTGCTTTTGACTGCACTCAGGTGAAAGAGAAACAATGATAGTGTAAAATAAATGTTTTAGTAACATGAACATTGTTTTCATTTTTAGATGCTAGGAGGGCTTATAAAGTTTTGCTCAATTAAAGTTTACAGCATTTACAGTATGTATCTCGAAGTCCTGTTAAGGTATAGCAATGTGCTGCTGAAACATCTACAGTGAAGATTAGTTCGCTAGCTTAATTCATCATATTCAGAGTTTCATCAATGCTGGAGGGCAAATAGGATATTGCATGAAATGTAGGTTTTGGTTAATTTATATTGAAAGATCTTGTACTTTGCACAGTATTACCATTTTAGATGTTCCACACCTGAGCTATTCTCCAGTAAGGGTTTGGTAAGCGTTAGGGAGTTGGGGGGGGGAGGGGAAGAGTGCTGATCTAAGGGACAGATGCCACTTACATAAAATCAAATGCTCTCAAGTGCATGATGACATTGGCATCCATTTTTGTCACCTCAATAGCAGGCAAATTTGCTTCCCCTTCTTCCATTGTTTCATCACAGTCCTCGTCCTCCTTGATGTTCATCACCACTTTCATCTTATTTAAATGACAGTTCTCCTGTATCATTGTCACAGAATTTTGATTGTAGTCATTAATTGTGACCTTCACAGAATTTCCAAGATGCTTTGCCCACTGTAATCCCATTATACCTGGAGGGCAAGAAGTGTCTACAGTCAGAAGCAAACAACAGGGTAAGAGCTTGCTCTAATGGAACTTGTTCCACAGAAACAGGCTCATGTTCTCAACACACACCGCTCAAATTAAAAGATTCTAAGTTCTGTCTGAGAAATATGCAGATACTGGCTCACGCTAAGGCTATCAGGACTTCCACAAATTCTACTCCAAGTAAGTATGCATTGCTAAGATTAACATCTCTCCTCTCTTTTCCTGGAACGCCAGGGCAACTAACAGAACAACAGTCCAATCCTAAGCATGTTTACTCAGAAATAAATCCCACTGACCTCAATGAATTTACTCCCTAGTAAATGTGCTTAGGATTGCAGCCTAAGTGCACATTTCCCCTTTCCAAATTACACGAAGTGAATCAAAGCACAGAACAGCAGACTACCAGTGGCTCCAAATGCATCCAGACACTTCAAAGGTTTCCGTTCCTCAGCTAGGACAGCTAAAGCACAGACTATAAGCTGCCTAAAAAAAGGAAAAAAATATTTTAATTAAAATGTAAACTATGCATTCTTGCTGGTTCCAATTTAAGGACAGTTTCTGCCAAAAAAAATTGTTTTTAAATGAGAGATGTAACATTACTCTGGGTTTTTTTTTCTGTAATTAACATTTGTATTATTTAGATATAACTAGAAGTTGCACAGTATTGAGATTTTTGGTAGGACTTAAACTTCCCAGTATCATCATATTACAGTGCACAGTATTTTCTGTTTGCCAGCCTGTCCATGGCAGGTCCAATTGATTGTGATTTATTTTGATATTGGTTCAAATCCTAATTCAGCGATGTTCTTATGTACTGGGCTTCACTTTTCTCTGATCCTATGTACTTCAGCTGTACAACAGAAATATCAACCACCTACTGGCGTTAGTTAATATTAAAATCTATAATAAAACTATTTGCAAAATCCCTCCCCAAACAATCCCAAAAAATCCCATAAATTCTTACCGGTTAACTTTCATTTTGGGATTAAAATAAGAATCTGTTTTCTGTGGTGTAGAATAATTAGGAAGGACTTGTACATCTGTGTCTGCTTCTTTCAGAATTTCGTATGTAGATTTAGGAGCAGGGGCTAAGGATAGTTTTTGGAATACAAGAGTATTAGAGAGACTATAGCCCAGTTCAGACAACCATTCAAGGCTTCATAAACCATGGCTGAGATCTTGGTTTATTATCCTGGCATGTTAACTGACCTTAACCCAGAGTTTCCAATTTGGACGTAACAGGGAACTCTGGCTTAATTCAAGCCAGAAACAAGCTAAGAAGTGGCATGTGAAGGGAGGGGCTAGGGGTGAGTACTTGGCCCTGGCTTCTTAAACCTGGCTTAAAGCTGCAAACAATTGTTTGAACTGGGCCTGTGTGTTTACATGTTCTATAAAGTTCAAGAACCACCAAGATCATTAGATAGTAAACACAGAATATATGGTAGTCCTCAAACAAGAGATACCTTCAAAAATAAGCATGCATTCTCAGAACACTCGCAAACTCTATTCTACTTTATGAAAGGGCTCTGAAAGTTGTGTTTGGAGTCAATCACATTTCTTGCAGCAACTCCTTCTTTATCAGAAACAGAGAGAGCAGGAGATCTAATCATATGGCAAAAAGTTGCAATTGAGACTTTGAAAACATTCTAGGTACTGTTTGATAACCTAAGTTTCTGAGTCTTACAAGAACAAAAAATTGGGACAATAGCCAAGGGACATACACTTTGTCTTCAGGTAAGAACTTGGCTATGAAATATGATCCTTGTATGACATTTCTTTCCCCAGAAC
The DNA here is from genome assembly GCF_057233095.1 of Heloderma suspectum. Lineage (NCBI taxonomy): Eukaryota > Metazoa > Chordata > Lepidosauria > Squamata > Helodermatidae > Heloderma > Heloderma suspectum. Next base: position 175,233,389 of record NC_139461.1, read on the forward strand.
AGCTATATCTAAAGATACGTGTCCTGCTTTACATGTAGGTTTTTTGCTCAGCTTTCAATGTTAAAACAAATACTGATATAGCTCACTTTATTATGCCCCATTTTGATAATCCAAGTTATCACATTATGAGCTCATAACGAAAAATACATGAAAATGCTTTTAAAGGTTACTAGAGACAATGGAAACTTGGAAGTCTTTGTGGTTTAAGCCCTTGTGGGTTGGACAGGAATATAAATTCATATACATGGGAGTTTCACTTATTCGAATATCATGACATATTCTACCTATCCAATTATCAAAATAGAAGATAATCTGGCAGAAACAACAGGATTGTTTAAATACTTACCTGGAATAAACCTTGATTCAGTTTCTCCTTTATTAACATGGCGTTTAATATGCCCTATCATATCAGTCCTTCGGGTAATGGTTGCTGAACAGATAATGCAGTGATAATGGGCTCCCATCTTTATGATCTACAACACATATTGCATGCAGATTTAAAGTTTATCAGAAAAGCCTTTTAATATTATACCACATCTTATAATACATAGCAAAAATAGTAAGAACCCTAACAAACAAGCTATAGTTGATACTAAGGATACTGAATTTTGATCCTTGAATTCAGCAATAAAGCTGAGAGTTATCATTTGATCAATACTTATGTTTTAACTTATTGACCCCCAAAGACATACAAGTCTTCCGTTTAGACCAGTGAGTCATAAAGCTTCTATTAAAGTGGTTCACCAATTACATTTTGCTGGTCTACTGTAATGCATTCTATGTGGGGCTCCCTTTGGAAGCAGTTCAGAATGCAGTCTCCATGTTATTGCAGAAGTCAGCAACATGGTGCCCTCCAGATGTTTAGGTCAACTCCCATCACCTCCAGTCAGCATAGGCAATGGTCAGGAATGCTGGGAGTTGAACTCCAAAACATCTGGAGATCTACTTTCTGCCCACCCCTGTTCTGGAGGAGGGAATGGCTAGATCCTTTGAACATTAGAACGTAAGAGTCCGGTATTACTCTGAGTCCCTTAGGGCACAATCCTATGGGGATAGGTGGCCGCCTCTGAACTCAGAGGCGACCACCTACCCAATTCAGGGCAGGAGAAGCACAGAGGGGATCGTTCCCTCTGTGCTTCTGCCCTGCATTTATGGCTAGATAGCCAATTGTGGCTGTATAGCCGCGGGAAGGCAGAGCGGGGGGAGAGGCTGCAGGACAACACATAGGATGTATTGTACTGGCATTTCCACCTTTCCCGCCCTGGAACACCCCGTTTTGGCCGCTCTGTGCTCTTCTTCCCAGTGTGGAGCGCAGGGCTGTTCTGTGCTGCCTGCGAGGCAGCGCGGGGCGGGGGGGAGGTCGGTTCCCAGAAAACCACATATCCTATGGCTGTCTAGCCGCTGACTAGTGGCCATAGGATTGCTCCCTTATTTACCTTAAGGTAGGCTGGCAGGGATGAGGGACACAGTAATGTCAGTGGTGGTGCCCTCATTAAGGAACTTTCTTCACCAAGGAGCTCATCATCAAGCCAGCTCTATTGTGACTTTTAAGAAAATGATAAACCTTTTTATTTCAGCAGGCTTTTGGGAGGCAGGAGCTAATAGCTTTGATTTTTCACTGGAATATGGTATAGAATCATAGAGCTGGAAGGGGCCATTTAGGTTGTTAAGTCCAACCCCCTGCTCAGTGCAGGAATCTAGTTTAAAGCATTGCTGACAGGTGACTGTCCAGTCTCTGCTTGAATATCTCCAGTAAAAGAGAGCCCACCACCTCCCTTGGCTCCATTGTTTGACTACACTGGCCATAAGGAATTTTTTCTGATGTTCAACTAAAATCTGTCTTCCTGTAACTTCAGGCCATTATCTTGTGTCTACAGTGTCAGATGATCAAGAACAGGTTGCAGCCTTCTTCGGTGTGACCATCCTTTAGGTATTTGAGAAGTGCTATCATATCCCCCCTCAGTTTTCTCTTCTCAGGGCTAAATATACCCAGTTTCTTCCATCTTTCCTTGTAAGACTTAGTTTCTAGTCCCCTGATAATCTTTGTTGCCCTTCTCTGAACTTGTTCCAATTTCTCTGAATCCTTCTTAAAGTGTGGTGTCCAGAACTGGACACAATATTTGAGGTGAGATCTGACCAGCACAGAGTAGAGTGGAATATTATTTTCCATGATTTAGAAACTATACTTCTATTTATACAACCTAAAATTGCATATGTCTTTTTTGCAGCCCCATCACACTGCTGAGTCATTCAATTTGTGATTGACTACAACTCCAGGATCCTTTTCATATGTTCTATTGTCAAGCCGGGTATCCCCCATCTTATACCTGTGCATCTGATTTCTCTTCCCTAAATGAAGAACTTTGCACTTAACCTATCAAGATAATTCTGAAATGTTTCTGTCTTCTAAGTTATTAGTTATTCCACATAATTTTGTGTCATCTGCAAATTTGATAAGCATTGCCCCCACCTTTTCCTCCAAATCATAAATATAAAAATGTTGAAAAGCACAGGGCCCAGGACTGAACCCTGTAGCACCCTACTTCATAACTCCCTCCAGTTTGATGAGGAATCATTGATGAGCGCTTTTTGAGTACAGTGCTCCAGACAGCTGAGGATCCACCTAGTAGTAGTGGCATCCAGCCCACACATAATTAGATTGCCAATCAGAATATCATGGGGCACTTTGTCAAATGTATATTTTACTATTGTCTTAGATAATGAGTTTTAGATACTTGTTTTCATTCAGAAGCCACATGTCAGTTTCAACCTCAGAACCGAAAATGCTGTCTGTCTGGTGCACAAGGCCCTATGAACCAATAGTACAGGTCTCAATTCATCTTTGTAGTACCAGTGGTGCAGATACAATTCTTATAGGAATAAGAGGAAGCAGAATTGGTTTCATATGGTCTCCCTATCAGCCTCGCCTAAATGCAAGAGCAGTACAAAGTAAAAGCAAGTACCTTAACTTCTAAACTTTCCTTCTCAGCCTGCTATGGGCTTTTTCAATCTGCTGTCAACATACTTTCCACTTAATTCTCAATTACTGTTATACCATATCCAAAGAGCATATTTTCAGTCAGGATAGGAGTATAATCTCTAGACTAAGCTGCATGACATGCAAGAAATTTAATTAATTTGCAAAAGGCAGGGTAAATGAATCAATATATAACATTCTATTTAAGCTTGCTTATTTTGAAGTACTTTCTTATAAAATTAAAATAACCTATATAAAGTGTAAAATAATAATAGGCCATGTCATCCCACCAGGTCAAAAGAAATACAACATTCAAGTATAAATATTATATTTATGGCTGTGTATATTCAGTGCATCCGCCCCACTCCTACCTCAATTTCATATGGATGGGAAGATAGGTAAGGAAAATGAGATCCAAAAGGAAAGCTCATAGTCTCAGGTAACTAGTGAGCCCAAATTTAAAAACTAAAGAGGAAAATGTACCACATAGAAGACTAAGCTGGAACAGTTCATAATTATTTCTGCTTTTGAAAAAAATAAGGATTTATATAGCTGAATATCTGTTACCTGGTCTGCAGCAACATTTGGTTTTACAGGGCGACAAGGTAAGTCACAGATGCACATTCTGTAGCCTGGAATGCAGAAAGAACAGTGGTCAGCTGAAAATTTGATGGAGACACAGAACAGATATGGTTAAGACAGTACATTCTCTTGTTCAGGGACTGTTATTTTAAACTATCCACAGTTACTTCTACAACCAAGTATTTTAGCTACATGCATCAACTTTATCACTTGAGCTAAAACTTTAAAAATACCATAATTTATAATAAGGTACTCCTGCGATTGTGAGTTTTGCCATGGAACTTGAAGCGCTGGGCAAGGAAAACTGAGTTGCATTGGCATCAACAATGGGATTGCATCCACCTTTACCTTCAAATTCAACAGACACTTTCCAGTGGAGATTCTGAAGATGGCGATGGAGCTTATGACCATAACAAGCTTTGAACTTCTCTTCAGGACACAATGGACAAGACTTCTTGCCAGCTGGTAATGCAAATTAGATCAAAATAAGAAGAGATGCAGTAACACAGCCTCTTCCTTTCAAATCACGATGGGAGATTATCTGAAGTTTCCCAGACAACGTTATTGACCTTTTAAAGAAGCTATTCAAGAACTGCCTCGAACAAAAGAAGGCATTCTGCAACGCAGCTCAGTGCCCTTGCAACCAAATATTATAAGGAGTTGAAATGTGTTGTGGACTCCTTTGCTTTGATCTAGTAAGCTCAGTTTTAGGACAACCTACTTGAATAATCTTTGAAAGACTTACCACCTTTACAATATTTATTAACAGTTCAATCTTATGCATGTCTACTCAGATGGAAACCCCACTGAGTTCAATGGGACTTACCTCCCAGGTAAGTGTGCATAGGATTGCAGCCTAAGATAAGCTTTGCTAAATCGAAGGTTGACTACAGTAACAGCTACAATAGCCAACCCCTATTCTATTTACCCATGCTTTCATCTTTCCCCTTTCTCATACTGTAGCTGCCATTGTCAGTTACTTTCCTTTCAACATCCTCTCTAGACAGGACTAGTGTCAAAGGTAAGCATGGTTGGGCACATGCCAAGGGCCCACACCCCAGCAGGGGCCCACTGACAAGAGGCCCCTGGAGCTGCTGCTCCATTTCACCACTGCAGTCTGCTTGTTCATCTGCCCCTTGCTCTGGCCCACACAATGGTGGTAGTGAGGAGGAGCAGTAGATGCCACTGCCTACTTGTTCACTGGCTCTCTTGACTGTCAACAAGCAAGTGGTAGCAATGATGAGAAAGAGGATGAGGAGCAATAGCAGCTGTTGATAATGGTGATGAGAAGGTAGATGCAGTGAGGGAGGAGGCCTGAGGGTGTCTTGCCCATGGGCCTTCAAAACCCTGGAGCTGGCACTGTCTGTGGAGCAAGCTCAACTGCATCTTCTGGCTTGGGACTGACAGCAAGAATGGAGCTGCATGTGTAGCCCCCACAGTGCTGTTCATGGAATTACATGTACCTCTCTTGTTTTCTTATAGAATCCTTTTATTCACCTGCATTTAAACCATCAGCCATAGTTCAATACATCTCTAATAAGAGCTCATAACCCACTATTGATTCATGGGTTCTATCTGGCTCCCAGATTAAAGTAAACAATATACTTTTCATCCCAGACAACTAGTTTCTTTGCTGTAATTGCCTGGTCAAGTACCCTTCCAAGAATCTAACACCACAAGCATTATCCTTCAGCCATATGTTGTTCAACTTTCAAGTTAGTTTAAATACCTGCCACTTGATGGTCTGCATTCTGGGAAACAGCTGAGATTAGGCAACCTTCCTTCAGGTCAGCCAGTTTCTCTAGGTCAGCAAGTGTCCTCTGAATTGAAATATGTTTCTCTAGAACAAAACAATTCATTTTTGTTGCATTTTTCAATTTATAAATTCATTTTTCAGTTAAAACGTTTTTGTTTTGTAGAAGTTTACAATCAACTCCTACTTAATGTTTTCCCCTTAAACAGCTCTGCAGCAGTGTGTGCCCTGCATCACTACATCCATCCTCCCATAACCTGCATAATCACCTAACCATAGTCCCCAATTGGCTATCACTTACCCATAGCTCTCCTACTATCTCTACTGCACCCCCTTTGCAAAAACAAAGCCAAACAAACATATTCTAAATTATATAAAAAAAACCCACATACTAAAGTTAGAACCACATAAACTGAACAGACATACAACACAAGGTAAATCGCACATGTGCTTTGGTTAATGCTGACTGCAGAATATGTGTTCAAAGTTCTCTCAGGGCATACTTTCTCTCCTGCTCCCATGCAAAACCAAGAAAGGAGAGTGCTGGTGCTATGCCTCTTCTTGTAAAATCTATTCCATTTTTAGTTTTCACTTTTTGATCTTCCTAAGTGAAATGCTTCCTATTATAGCTAAATACTTTTTAAGCTTTGTTTTCAAAGAAGTTTTCAAAATGTGCACAATACCACAGATTTGCATGTTTTGGTACTAATTTACATACTTTTATATTGTATATTTTGTACACTGTTCTGTGTATTTTTAATAGAAAAGCATTTCAGAAATGCTATAATATATTACCTTATTTTGGCAGTCCATGTGTAATATTCCTTCTTTGGGCGTAACTTGGAATTTTTGGTGCTGACACATGAGTTTATTGTGCAATCCTATGCAAGTTCACTTGGAACTAAGAGAAAGATCCAATGGTGTTGTTTCACTGATGGACTTTCCAGAGCAGGTTTTCAGGGGGTGCAGAGGGCTACAAGGGGGAGGAGGAATTGCCTGCCTCCCTGTTCTGCTGATGGAAGCAGTTCCATCAGTGAAATGACACTGTTGGATCCCCACTGTTCAATGGGCTTACTCCCTAGTCAGTGTGTTTAGGATTGCAGCCTTAGAGGGTGGTTCACTCACCACTTACACTGGTGACATTTTGGTATTGTCAGTGGGTCTACACCAGTTTTAAGTAATGTTATGTCTTTTTGATGTTTTGTCTGGATGTCTTCAAAGAGACATAAGAATTGATGGAAGGAAAACCCTCACTTTCAATTGGATGTGTAACATATGTAACTTGCATTCATTTATAATTGAGGAAATGCTTATGTATCTATACACACAGATTCCTGCCTTATGTTAGCAAACCTCTTGGAGATTCAGATGATGCATCCAGTAGGATACTGTTAGGCTCTTTTATAGACTCTTGCTTCATTTCTTCCTTTTTGGTTTTTACTTCTTCTTTAGTTATTTCCACATCTGGCTTGGGGATTTCCATTTCTCTGGAGACATCCATGCTATCTGGAGAAAGATGAAAAACCATATTTACAATATATATTTAATCGGCTGCATTAGTAGGAGTTTAAAATGTGCTGTTAGTGCTATATATAGAATCAGATATAGAATATAGATATAGAATCATCAAAAGATAATAAACATTTAAAATCCGTAAAGCTAAGTGCAATCAGATACTTATAAAATTGTGTGTGTGTGTGTGTGTGTGTGTGTGTGTTCAAAAAGGGGTAATTGAAGTGAATGTCAGCTGGGATCACCACACTGTAGTATGTTTGCAATTCTTAATATTTTGCCCAAGAGAATAGCAAGCAAAACAAAAGATTGTAGGTATGCACCAGAAGAAGAAAGTTAAGTAGAGGGATACCAGAGAAAAGCTTAATGCACTCAATTTCTACCACAGGTTTCACTGAAGTGCTTTATACCTAGGAAGAAGCTCTCTGCTTTAATTTTTTAATAATTCTTGTTGCCCCATCTTAGAAGTAGAGATGCAATGCATCAAACCCAAATTACCATTTCACCTTACTGTATATCATGTCTTGCACATTATGCGGCAGAAAACCTGTTTGCCATTGTAAGTATGCTCAAGTAATTAAGGCCACTGAGGAAGCTTAATTGCAGAGTGGCGATTTGAACCCAGGTCTTTCTGCTCCTAGTCCAGCATTCTATCCACTATGCTGATGGTACCTGTGATTAGTTCTCCTGTCCATCTTGACTCAAAAAGCATATAATTTGCTACTAAAATAAGTTTTCTATATGCACTCGTTTATGAATTATAACATATCCATCACCTTGGACTACAGTAGCTACAGAATTAATGCCACAGAATGAGCAGGTCTATCCAAATTAATTTTAAGAACATAAGAGCCATGCTGGATCAGACCAAGGGTCCACCTAGTCCAGCAGTGGCCAACCAGCTGTCGATAGGAAATCCAAAAGCAGGACATGAGTGCAACAGCACCCTTGCTGTGTGGTCCAGAAACACAACATCAAGATTCTCCATGCATCTACTTTTTTATGGGAGCCTATTATAAAGGAACCTTAGCTGATCCTGGCCCCTTAATGACTGTGTGTGTGTTGACAGGTGTTTGCAAATGCAAGTTCAATCCCAGCTTGTTGCTCACATTTTTATTTTCAAGTGTGTACTTAGGTGTGCACCTAAACATGTAGAACGTGAATCAGTCCATAGCATCAACTGGATACTTCTGTAGTAGTGATGGATCAAGACACTTTTCTTATGCTGTAGAGAACTCAATACAAACTCTACTCTTGACTGTTAAGACCAAAACTCCAGAGTAGCTCGCTCACACTGCATCAAGAAGATAGCAGATAGGATAGCAACTAAGATAGGATAGCAGTGAAGTTCCGTTTGCCATGCCCTCAGAAAATATATTATGACCTACCGGGATGAAGCCTGAAGATGTGAACAAGGCAATTATTGATACCATGGCAGAACGGTGCTTGTTAATTTTTAAAACTCTAATTAATATTTTTGGGACAATCGGAGCTATAAATGATAAACTAATTCCTATAACTGGATATACAAAACAACTTGATGAGATTATACAACTTCTCAAGGATCAGGATACCAGAACAAAACAAGACGTGAATCCAGAAGTAAATCAGAAAGACATGACACTTCCAGTTTTACAACCTGTACAGGCTTTGGTTCCTTCAACTGTATCCCAGCGTTCGAATTCCTTGAACCTTGCAGACTATGGAGAATTTGTAGAACTGAAGAATTGGGACTTTAAGGGGAACTTAATTTTAGTCCCAGACCAAGTGGCCTTTGAAATATCACCATTATCAAATGGGGTTCTGCCTAGTTGGTGGGGGAAAAACCGAGTTGTGTATAATCTTAATGCATTGTTGAACTTAAGAATTCATATAAGAAATATTAGATCTGTACACACACTTCCAGGCTCTCTGTATTTACAGAGATGTATAATAACTTTTAACTCACCAATGTTGGTTAAAGAAATCTTTGCTGCGAGGTTCCAACTGGGTAAATATGGAGTAAGGGCTAGAAGGGTCTTTAAAACTTATTCATTAACACCACTATTTAAGCAGATATCTAGAAGGAAACCCATAGATCAGTATGCCCCAGAAGCAAGTCGACTACATAATGTTCTAGAGCAGTCTAACACTGAAATGCTCATTGATTTTACAACTCAGGAGACAGATGTTGGGACCATTGATATAGAGTCCACTGATCAGGGCCTTCAGAGAACAAACTTTAGGTCTTTATGTCCCTCTAGTCCCCCACTCAAAAATGATGTTTTGTTAGACACTGAAATTCTCTTAACCAATACTGCAATTAATTCTTATATTGACAACTTTCAGTTGATACCACAAAAAAAACAGAAAACAGTGGTAGCTGAAATCAACACTACAGTAGTCCCAATAGCAAATAATTCTCAAAGGAAACACATGATCCAGAACTCCACTTCCTGCTTAAATGGTGCCGTGCAGCTTGACCCCTCAATAGATCAAATTACATTAGATTGTTCCTCCTGACAAAATAAGGCTTTGGGGAGTTCACTTAAGTGTGTCTCCTGGAACATCTCTGGATGGTCTAATAAAAGGGCAGATGGTTCATTCAGAAGGTACCTTAGATCTTTTGATATCATATTCCTACAGGAAACATGGTGCACGGGGGAAATTCTTCTGAGTAATTACAAAACCTATGAAGTCCCTGCAAGTATCCCCAGAAGCATGGGACACCCGTGGGGGGGATTAGCCTGTTGTATATCAACTTCATTGAAAGGCGAAAGCTATCTCATCAGTAATTTGGAGTCCTGGGCTTTGGCTATATTTTTCAAAATTAATTTAACATCATATATCATGGTAAATGTATATATTCCTCCTTGGAAATCAACTTATCACAGCAAAAATGTTTGGGAAAGCCTTACAGATTACATACTTGGCCTGCAGACCCAACTATCTGGAGCTCATTTGATATTAGTTGGTGATTTTAATGCCCGGATTGGCCCAAACTGGAATGCAATAGAGCCAGTCTCCTATTTTTCCCTGGATGACTTCCCACTGATAAAGGATAGACAGTCAAAGGATCACACGATTAACACCCAAGAGAAGCAGTTTATTCAAATGATCTTTCAATCTGGACTTCTCATTCTGAATGGCTCTCTGTCCGAGGATTTGACAGGGGAATTTACCTTTATCAACCATCTTGGGGCTAGTGTAATTGATTATATTGCAGTTCCTCCAGCTGTGTTTGGGCTGATTACGCTCTTTAGAGTAGATTCATATCCATGTAGTGATCACCAACCACTGATTGTCCAGTTAGAATGTTTTAAAAATGCCCAGGCAAATCAAGAAAATAGGCTCCCAGTCCCAAGCACGAGGGTTGCAACATACCATCGTAAATGGGCAAATGTGAATTTAAATGCTTTGGAACGCTTATGGCATTCTGAGAATGTACAACTCTTGCTGAATACCCTGTCCTCTTCCAAAGAGACAGAAGTAGTACTAGAATGTTATGCCCAGATTATAGCAGCAGTCGAACCTCTCTTATTTTGGAAAGGCCAGTCAAAGAACCAGAGGCCAAAAGTGGGTAATCCATGGTTTGACATGGACTGTAGGAAACTTAAGCAGGAAATTAAAAGACAACATAAACTCCTAAGAGACAGAGGTATAGTCCCTTTACCACAGTCCTATTTGGCACTGCGTAAATTATATAAAAATACAATTAAAGAAAAAAAGCAAGAGCATGCTAGGTTGCAATGGGTGGAACTAGCATCAGCACTCGAAAGAAATGATAGACCTAGATTTTGGCACCTTACTTCAGACTTAAGATACTCTGGGACTCCATCCATTGACTCTGTTATTACAACACATGAATGGGAACGACACTTCCATTCCCTCTTTTATGATGAGATGGCCTGTCTTCCCCCATTGCAGGAGGAAGACCCAGAATCATCTAATTGGCCCCCAGTCACCTGTGAGGAAATAGCTATGCTGATACGGAAGTTGAAGCACGGAAAGGCCCCCGGAAGGAGTGGCATTTCACCAGATTTCTTGATCGATTATCCTCATTGGTGGATCCCAATGTTAGCAACCTTATTTACACTTATTGATAGAACTGGGAAATTTCCCCAAGATTGGGCAGTAGCTATTGTAGTGCCTATTTATAAAAAGGGCAATCGGTCAGACCCTAAGAATTATCGCCCTATAAGTCTACTGGATGTTATAAGTAAGCTGTATGAAAGACATCTTTTAGATAAGCTGGAAAATTGGGTGCTCAGGGAGAATCTCCTTGTTGAAGAACAAGCAGGCTTCCGATGTGGCAGATCTACAGTAGACCATTGTTTTCTACTAAAATATTTGGCTGGGAAATATACATCTCCCCCTTATCACTCACTTTTTGCTGCATTTGTAGACCTTCGAGCAGCCTTTGATTCTATATCTAGACCTCGCCTTTGGCAGAAGCTTACACTTTTAAATGTGGATTATAAATTGCTCAGGAGAATACAGGGGCTGTATGAGAATTCTATCTTGCGTGTGAGAGAGTCTTCAGGTGATCTTTCAGGCCCCATTATTGTTAACAAAGGAGTGCGCCAGGGATGTTTGCTTGCACCTCTTTTATTCAATCTATATCTTAATGATATGGTTCCCTACTTATCTTCCCACCTCTTTTAAAAGACAGGAATATTTCAGTGTTATTATATGCAGATGATGCTGTTCTCCTGTCATACACCCAGGTGGGGATGCGTAGGCTTTTAAGAGCCCTAAGCTCATATTGTGTGAGAGAAGCCCTTCAGGTCAACTACGAAAAAACTAAAATCTTAGTCTTTGGCAAAAGGAGGAAAAAATACCGATGGCAGCTGGATAACCATCTGCTTGATCAGGTCAACAAATATAAATACCTAGGAGTGACATTTCAAAGTTCAGGATCTTGGTCGGAGCACTTGAATGCAATAGCCCTGACAACTAATGTAACTAGTAATGCCATTCTTCGTTTTGCTGCTGGACCAGGTGGTAAGATGGTGGCCCCTTTAATAGAGCTATACAAGGGCAAATTACTTCCCCAAATATTATATGGGGCACCTGCCTGGACCCATGCTAACATTGCTTCATTGGAGTCAGTGCAGCATAAATTTCTATCCAGAGTACTCGGGGTTCCCAGATCCACTTCTAAGGCCATTGTCCGACTAGAAACACCTTGTCACTCAGTGGGAATGCTTGTTCAAAAAGCTGCCACTTTCTTCTGGTTAAAGATAGTGTTCCAACTGGCCTCCCCCTTGGTCTTATTAGCATATGAAGCTATGGGAAGGGGCTCATGGGCAGACAAGATAACCACATCTATCTCTGAGTTGGGCTTTTCACAATCATATTTGCTTGCAAGGGGCTATGATAGAGCTAGGGATGAGATTTCAAAGAGGTTACAGGATGCTGATATTCAAACAACAATGGCTGTTGCTGCTGAAAGTCGCTCTAACAAGATCTATAAAAGCATCATGACCTCTCCGGGGAAGGCTCCCCCGTATTTGATTTCCATCACCTCACATGAATTGAGATGGCTCATGACTAGGTGTAGACTGAACTCACTCCAACTGATGGAGGTGAAGGCACGTTATAGGATCCATCATGGCATGAGTGCAGATTGCCCAGCTGGTTGCCCCAAGGTAGAGGACATGGTACACTTTTTAGCAGAATGCCCATTGTATATCGATTTGAGGAAGCAATATCTTGAGCCCCTATTAGCTGTACTTGGGGATACTTCTGGTGCAAGTATAACTCGATTATTATTAGCTGGAACAGATCATTATACATCATATAGGACTGCTAAGTTTGTCAGTCAAGCCCTGGAGAGGCGAAAGTCATTGACTGTTATAAAAAAACTAAATCCGTAAACATGGTAATAATATTCTGGCAGATATTGTTTTAGGATTTTAAAATGTTTTTAACTTGCTCTTGTTAGTTATTTTATTAATAATTTGTACTTTGGTCTCCCTTTTGGGTTGATGTGAGAATTCTATTTGTTTTGTGTGCGGACGGCCTGATTGGCTAAAAAGCAATAAACTGTATACTATGACCTAGTTCATTTCCATGCATGTGATACCAGTGTGTAATTTATGTACAAATGTACCCCTTAATTTTCATCCCTAACTGAAATGACGCTTAAGTATGTGCCACTGTTCACAATCATCCCATGCCACCTTTGTCTTTCCCCTCCAATATTTAGATTACTAGCTCTTTGGGGCAGGGACTTTTCTGCTTATGTAACTCTGAAAAGTGTCATGCACACCAATGCCACATAATAATAATAATAATAGATGATAGAATGAATGCTTTGATCACAGTTACTGGCTAGTAGTAACATCCATGACTGTATTGATATTTTTCAGGTAATTGAAGTTTCTGTTGGTAGACAGAATTAGGTTAATCCTAATGCTTGTTATTGTTCTTTTCCTCCCCTATTCACACTATTGGGTCATAAAGTCAAAGCACCATCAACTCAATAAAGTCAGCAAGAGGATCCAAATCTGTCCATTTTTGTTTTTCAGAACTGGACCTAAAGAAGAAAAATACCAAACTCGTTCATCCAAACTGCATCCCAGAGGGAGTACATCCTTAAAACTCCCTAACATTAGTTACTTGCGAACACATCTTCACTACCATCATTGCCCCTTCAATTAGTGTGATTAACAAGAGGAAAAAAGAGGTTTTTCACTGAAAGTTGATTCTAAATTTCCCGTTTCTAGTCCATGCTGCTGTTTGTGTCACCTATTTTCATCTGAGAAATGTCAGAAGATATTACAAAAAATGTATTTTCCTCCTAAATACTCATATTATGGGAAACAACAATCCAGACTTCATGGCTTAAGCCAGAAGAATCCCAGTTTCTTATCTCTCCCTCCTCAGACATACATTCATACATTATTTATTTATTCAAAATATTTCTTGGCTGCCTTTCAGGGCAGAAGCCCTCCCAAGGTGGCATATTAAAATAAACACATAAAACTGGTATAATTATGCATCTTTCCCAGTACTGTGTGATTTCTTGGCTCAAGTGATAGTTGGCATTCTTTGGCAAAAAGTTCTTTGCCAAGAATACCTGCCAGAATTTTGGTGAATTTCATCCTCCTGACCAGTTGCAGGGGCAGGGGAAGATATGAAAGGTCAGAAGAAATTTTTATTATTACTTTCTATAGCACACAAAATGCCGGGTTGGATGAATCACAGGTCGGAATTAAGATTTCCGTGAGAAATATCAACAGCCTCAGATACGCAGACGATACCACCCTAATGGCAGAAAGCGAAGAGGATCTAAAGAGCCTCTTGTTGAGGGTGAAAGAGGAGAGTGCAAAAGCTGGTTTGAAACTCAACATTAAAAAAACGAAGATCATGGCAACTGGCCCCCTCACTTCCTGGCATATAGAAGGGGAAGAAATGGAAGCAGTGACAGATTTTATTTTCTTGGGCTCCAAGATCACCGCAGATGGTGACTGTAGCCATGAAATTAAAAGATGCTTGCTCCTTGGGAGGAAAGCTATGGCAAACCTAGACAGCATAGTAAGAAGCAGAGACATCACCTTGCCGACAAAGGTCCGCATAATCAAAGCTATGGTTTTCCCAGTAGTAATGTATGGCTGTGAGAGCTGGACTATAAGGAAGGCTGAGCGCCGAAGAATTGATGCTTTCGAACTGTGGTGCTGGAGAAGACCAGCATGAGTCCCCTGGACTGCAAGGAGGTCAAATCAGTCAATCCTAAAGGAAATCAACCCTGAGTGCTCATTGGAAGGACAGATACTGAAGCTGAAATATTTTGGCCACCTAATGCGAAGAGAAAACTCTCTGGAAAAGACCCTGATGCTGGGAAAGACTGAAGGCAAAAGGAGAAGGGGACGGCAGAGGATGAGATGGCTAGATAGCATCACCGATGCAATGAATATGGACTTGAGCACACTCCGGGAGAGAGTGCAGGACAGGAAGCCCTGGCGTGCTATGGTCCATGGGGTCACAAAGAGTCGGACACAACTTAACGACTGAACAACAATAGCACACATTTAAAATGAAAACAATGTTACCCTCCAGAGGGGAGGCATTCTGCATAGCCTGGAACTCTGCCGTTACATTGATTTATTTGAAAAGCTGCTTGCTGTCCAATGGGGTGGGTGGGAAAGTTCTATTTGCCAATACTCTGCACATGCTCTGAATCACTTTGCCTGTACACCTTTAATCAAAACCTGTTATTCCAAGAAAGGGGGAGTCACCCTGTACATGATCTGAGGCAATTGGTTCAAAGTGCCAGAACGTTTTAAGACAAAACAGTTACCTTAATTGTAAGATTTATGGCTGACTGTACCAAAGGAAGCCACAGCCATTTTTCCTGCAGGATAGTGAGTTTGGAGCCACCTTGTAACATGAGGAGGAAGAGAATGCTTGAGAAGGTAGCATCAAGTACTCTTTTCTCAGCAGAGAAGAGATGAAACAGAGGTAACAACCTGGAGAATTTTCTATGGAGTAGCCAGAGATGCCTGTTTTATTTATTACGGTAGCTAGGGCTATTTTCCATCACTATAAAGAATCAGAACATGTTGGACTCCCTTTGATTTTTTAAAAAATCCTGCCAGCATGTCAGCATCAACTTGAGTCTTACTTCTTTTTTCTTGTGTGTGTGTGGGGGGGGGGGGGTTGGGGGAGGGGTGCTTAATTAAACGGAAACATTTACTGCTCTAGCTCCCCGCTTCCCAATCAGCCCCTCCACTGAGACAAAGTAATGGTGTGGCCGGTCCCTTCAGTAACTCCACAGACACTTGTGCAGCGGAGCAGACCTCCCCTCAAAGGCGGCTGCCCGTTGTGTCTCTGCAACAGTCACTGCTATAGATTCGCCTCCTCCCATTCAATAGGCAGTGATTGTTTCAATACTCAAAGTGGTGGCACGATCCCTTACTCTTGGGAAGGAACCCTCAAAGTAAACCATCTCGGGGGTAAGGAATGAGGGCGCATCCGATTTTAACTCAGGGGACACACACAAAAGAAGCGTGCCTCATGCTAGCAGAAGTTCAACAAAACCCTGACTTAAGCCCGTCACGTCTGAACGCGCCTTCTCGTGGAAAGGCTTCTCTCAAGTGGAGCAAAAGACAGGAGCAAATGCAACGCCTCCCCCACCGTCAAAACCTTACACCGCTGACAATCCCTGACCCTTCCCCTTCCTTACTGAGCGCCTCAGTTTCTTCCTCTTCCTCCTCCTCCCCGTCTTCCAAATGTCCCCCCGCCTTGCGGGGCGGCGGCTCCAGCATCAGCGCGGCTTCCTCGGCCGCCATCTTCCCCACAAAGCGAAGACGACGGGAAACGACGCCCCCTCCCCTCCGTCTCCCCACCGAAAAGAACGCGCGCCGCTCCAATGGATCGCTCCCACCCGACCAGGCCGTAGTAGTAATCACACACGACAACCGTCGTTTCGGAACGCCTCAGGTGCTTAAGAACTACGTTACCCAGGATGCAACGCGATGCACGAAACTACCAATACCCAACATGCAGCGCGGGGGCAAGCCTGCAGTGACCCTGATGAGGACCGGATGGCTTAAAGGTAAAGAGTCATAGATCTAGAAAAGTCTGTTTTCAAGACACGGCCACCTTTTCATAAGTCTATGGGCGTCGCATTCTAAAAAGAAGCCGTTCGCTCTCTCTTATAGCACGATCCTATACCTCAGGGGTGGGCAAAACGTAGATAGGGATCTACTGGTAGATCTCAGTGTGATTTGCGGAGGATCGGCAAGCGTTTCTGATTCGGAATGGTGTGACAGGAACAACTAAGGGCGCAATCCTATGCATGTTTAGACAGAAAAAAGTCCTACGACTCCCAGCATTCCCCAGCCAGCACATGTGGCTGGGGAATGCTAGGAGTCGTAGGACTTTCCTTCTGTCTAAACATGCATAGGATCGCGCCCTAAAAGGCTATTCCACCCCGCTCCTAAATTAAACTATGGAACGGTTCACTGTTTTGCAGATGACTGGTTGTCAACGCAGTAAAATTGAACTGAAACTGCTTGAAGGAAGAAAGCTTGGTGGGAAAGCCAGGTGTGAATTTTTATGTGTGAAAGCACTGTGAGCTCAGTTCTGGTCCTGAAACAAGTTCTTGCACTGAGCATGTGCTCAGAGGAACTCTGGTCCTTAATCCTGAGCCACCATTTTGCAACCTCTGCTTGGTGGATCTCGAGGTTCCTAGTAAAACAACAACAAAAACAACAAAGTCGCCTGAAGTCTGCTATACATGTTTGCTCAGAAGTAAGTCCCATACAGTTCAATGGGGTATAGGGCTGCAACCTAAGAATGCCTTGGACTTGGAGCAGAGCCAGGCGCATACCGTAAAGACAGAAAAATGCTCTTTTATGTCTCTGCTATATACTGGACTGAAACTTCCTCCGTCTGGAGACAGGACTGTATCGTGGTAGCTGTAAATTGGCTATTAATAGAACGTCAACACTTCCCCAAAAGATAGAAGTAAAGACGGGAGTTAATTTATGCTAATTACAAGCCGTATTATGTGTGGGGAAATGGGGAGGGGGGTTGTTTTAAATCAAGAAAAATGGCCTGCCGATGATCTCTGCGTTAGAAGGAGGAAGAAATAAGCCACCCATGTAATTTCCCCTATATAGCAGATGCGGGGGAGGGGACAGAGATATTATGCCTGCACCGCTGATCGGGTATGGTCCATATACTGTTAGGGGTGGGGGATGCTGGGAGTTGTAGTCCAACACATCTGGAGGGCACCCAGGTTGGGGAGGGCTGCACACTGATTTCAATGGGACTTCTAAGTAATGGTGTTTAGGATTGTGCCGTAAATCTCGTACGGTGCGTACTAAGCTGGGTGAGGTAGGAAAACTACAGTACCCACCATGCATCTCGCCGAAGGTTCTCTACGTTTTAAGGAAAAAACCTGCCTACCCTGTATTCGTTGTGATGCAACAAATAGACCCGGGTTGGAGTGTAGGAAGGAAGTCGACTGGCTCTAGGAAGTGGCCGCTTAGTGGAAACAAAACCTTTAAGGAAAAGAGGTCGGTACCTGTTTGGTTGGGATTCTGAGGGAAGATTCAAGGGTGCTTTTGCGTTGCTCTTTGTCGTGAGATGGAGATTATAGCGAGCAAGTACTCTTTGGAGATGCGAGTCAAGCGTTGTGGGTACTTGTCCCATGGTAGCTTAAGATGTTCTGTCGTGAGAGTGCCTCAAGGCTGCCTTCTCCCAACAGTGTGGCTGAGCTGTGTGTGTGTGTGTGAGAGAGAGAGACTGATAGAGAAACTGATACGACAGACAGGCAGGTATCCATTCATTCTTGGATTGGGCCAACTTCTTGGACTGGCACTGCTTTGTTGTCAAGTTCGTGGCGTTTGTATACAATGTTTGAGGAAGGCACCAGGCAGGCCTCATCGGAGAGGGGGGCCACCACCGAGAAGGCGTTCTCCCTTGTTGCTGTCTTCCAAGTTTCCCTCGGAGTAGGCAGACAGAGGAGGGCCTTAGATACTGAGCATAGTGTATGGGTAGACTCATGTTGGGAGAGGCGCTCTGTCAGGTATTGTGGTCCCAAGCCATATAAGGCTTTATAGGCTAAAACCAGCACCTTGAATCGGGCTCAGAAACATACATGTGGCTCCTCTACTCTTCTTCACGTTAATCAGGGGTGAGCTGTTGGGTGGGGGGTGGGGTGGGACGCAGAGTTATCACTGCCAGTACTTCCAGTTTATCAACTCAGAATCTCCAAGACCTCAAAATTCATGGTATTTACTCAGATGTTTCCTCAAGAGTTGCATTTCTCCTGCATTCATCCCCTTGCTTCCCAGTAGCACCAGAAGGCACTCCCACTTCCAGTAGTTCTTGGAAAACTATTGGTGCCATTTTCCTCAGCAGTTTCCCCTTCTCACCTTAGGCAACTATGACCCCAGGCATATCTCCTGTCTCTCACCCTTAACTTAGTATACAGGGGAGCAGAGTAGGGGTCCAACCCTCCCCCCCATGCACTCCCTTTTTCAACTCTACTTCTACAGCAGCATTGCTGGAAAACTGAGAATGTAGGGGGATGATAGAAGCCCCCCTCCCCACGCTGCTACAGGTGAGTGGATGGAAAGCACATCAGAACTCTCTCTTTGCACAGCAAACCACCTATGGTTGGGGCAAAAACAGCAGGAGAGCAGAAAACCTGTTCTCTTTCCAGCCATCCAGCACCTTCTCCTATTCATGCTTTTGCTTAATGCTCTCTGCTTCACCCCAGGAACTGCTACCATACTGTGCAACCCCAAATGATCCTAAATTTGTCTCTGAGTGAGAGTGTGAAAAGGTTTCATACATTGTCTGGAGTCCCTTGATCTGTATGCATGCATGAGAATTCTCATATGTCTGGCAACGCTCTTTAACCATACTTTTCAGGTATGGTTTGGAAAGGGGAGACTATAGGCATTTCCCCACTGCTGAATTACTTATAACACCAGGCACAGGAAACCCGGCTCAAGTTAACACTTTTCTTGTTTACATCTTGGTCATGCCTATTTTGACTTAAGTGGGAAAAGGCAGTTATGACTGCATTGATACAGGTAATTTTTTTGCTTTTATGCTTGCTTAATACGTAATGCATAAGATAACATTATCTAAAAGCAATGTCTCTTTTGAATTGTGGCTAGTGTAGTTCAAGAATTTTGTGGTGGCAACTTGCCACAAGGATATTGTTAGTCTTGATGTACTTGGACCCAGGCATACTGATGTAAGGCCTGCTAGAGCCATGGAATAGAACAGAGGAAACTGAACCAGAGTTGGTTCATGAGCAGTCATACCTATTTCCTGGCTTGTCCCTGCTACTGGAATGTGAGGGCTGGAGGTGTTTATGATGATTGATAGACACTGCTCAGCCATGAAGACTATCTGGTAGTGTCAAAGAAGAAAACAAGGGTGGTTCTTCCTGTAATTTTTATGGCCCTGGGCCTGGAATCCCAATAAGGCATCTGTGCTGAATCCTTCATGGATTGTTTTCACAAGTTTTTGTTGTTGTTGCTCTGATTAGATTCATTTCTTCTATTCTTCACTTCTTACGTTATTGATTTCTTACATTATTAGAGGGATATGCATGCTTCTTCCTTCTGGCTCCCTCCTGCTTTGCTCCCAGTAACATAAGAAAAGGAAGTGTGTGGAAGAGACAGGAGTGTGTGCGAAGAACCATGCTGCCAAACTAGGGCAGTGTTAATTGGAGTTCTTCCCACAGGGAAGTTCTGCCTCCTACATCTTCTAGGTGCCGATACCAACAGGAGAGTGTGTGATGGAGCCTGAAACCTAAGAATTGGTAGAGTTCTGGAGAGTTTGAAAACTTGCACTTTTTGTGTGGAATTTTGGTTGGTTCTAATACAAGTATTGCCCAACTGTGGATTTTGAAAAAAAAAACCCCGCCCCTTTCATGGAGCTTTGGTTTTTTTAAGGAGAAATATAGTAATTGACAGATGTCAAGCAAAGATAGAAGGCAGTGGGACTCTGAAGAGCATGAGAGATACGTTTCATTTATTTCATTTTTATACCACCCAATAGCCAAAGCTCTCTGGGTGGTCCACAAACACCACAACCCCAAAATACAACATAATAAAAATATAATGTAAAATCTTTAACATGCAGAATTTAAAAACAATTTAAAACAACAACGAAAGCTTAGCTACAATAAGATACCAGGGCAGTTACAATAAGATATGGGTGACCCTAGTCATAGTAATTACCTTGGAACTATAGTGAAGCATGAGTACCAGTGAAGTAATAACTAGTGACAGGAGAACACCAGAATTAAGGACTGATTGAGACATGGGTTCTCTCACACACCCAAGTTGCTTTCCTGTGATGCTACCCCATATGGTTGCAGTTCATCTGTGAATACTGTAATCACATGGGCGGGACAATTGTGTGGATCTTTCCAACGTGGTCTACATCTTTCTTGTACAGGGGTGCAGAACTAGTTTTGGCTGGGGGCTGGATGACCCCCACCCAGCCCTCTGCAGGCTGTATGGTGTCAGGGGGGCATGGCCATTCCCACCTGATGTTATTTACTTGCTATCCCAAATGTTGGCTGGCTCTTTGCTTGAGCCAGGGCCAGGCTTCACTATGTGTGGGGTCCCCTGGTAAGGAATGCCCTGCATAGAGTGAAGGCAAGCCAGATTAGGTTGGCTTGACCCCATTTTTGCCCACCGTGCCTCCTTCCTGAAGTGGGGGAAGGAGGTGGGTGGTCAAAGAAGAAGCGGCTGAGTCCCCTTTGTTTCTCTGACAGAGGAAAAAGGGGGACTCAGCTGCTTCATCTACCCCATCGCCTTACCCTATTGTGGGAAGGAGATGGGGCTGGCTAAGCAGAAGGGGACTCGCCTATACATGGGAACAGCCACTGCCTGCCTTGGCACAACAGAGTCCCAACGCCCACTGCCTCCCCCCCCCCCACACACACACACTGCTATCTGAGGATCGAGCAGGTTGCTGATTGTATGGGAAACTTTCACACAATTGGCACCACACACAGTTGTAGATTTATTTATTTATTTATTTCTATACCGCCCAATAGCTGAAGCTCTCTGGGCAGTTCACAAAAATTAAAACAGCAGCATAAAACAATATAAAATATGACAGCTTAAAACCACAATATAACAGTACAACCAGAATAAAACATGGCAGCAATGCAGATATTTAAAATACAGATTTAAAACACCAAAGCTAAAAGACTAGGATGCTAAAATGCTAAAATATTGGGAGAATTAAAAAGTCTTCATCTGGAGCCAGGAGTACATCATAGGTGCCAGGCAAACCTCTCTTGGTTTCCACAGCCAAGGTGCCACAGCAGAAAAGGCCCTCTTTCTGGTAATTGTACATACACAGCCATTTCAAGAGAGAAGAAACTTTGTAAGGATTGTTTTCGATACACCTGAAGAAAGATAAGTGCACCCTGAGGAAGAAAATTTCGGAAACATGTTGGGCAGAATAAAAAACATTTTTTTCAGGCACCTGAGAACTTTTTTCCTCTTCTGTGACACATAAATGCCTTCCCCTCTTGCTCTTTCCTCTGTGCTGTGGGAACCTTGACTTCTCTCTGTGTGGTAACCTTCCATCCCAGTTGCTCAGGGAAATAGAAAGAATGCTGTTACAGAATATTTCATCAGTATTTCTGGGTTACCGATACACACAAAAAAGAGTACAAAAAATGTACCCACTGCATGTGCCCCATATCGCTAGCAGGAAAGATGCGTATTATCACCAGAGTAGGAGAGAGACAGATACAGCTCAGGAGGCATGAAGAAGATAGCAGAATCTATCCTATCTGCTTGCAATACTGGAAACTGGGCAGACTGCTTAGAGAGAGCTCTTCCGCCTTCTATGTGGATTGTTGTTGTTGTTGTTCAGTCGTTCAGTCGTGTCCGACTCTTCGTGACCCCATGGGCCATAGCACGCCAGGCCTTCCTGTCCTGTGCTCTCTCCCGGAGTGTGCTCAAGTTCATATTCATTGCATCGGTGATGCTATCTAGCCATCTCATCCTCTGCTGTCCCCTTCTCCTTTTGCCTTCAATCTTTCCCAGCATCAGGGTCTTTTCCAGGGAGTTTTCTCTTCGCATTAGGTGGCCAAAATATTTCAGCTTCAGCTTCAGTATCTGTCCTTCCAATGAGCACTCAGGGTTGATTTCCTTTAGGATGGACTGATTTGACCTCCTTGCAGTCCAGGGGACTCGTAAGAGTCTTCTCCAGCACCACAGTTCGAAAGCATCAATTCTTCGGCGCTCAGCCTTCCTTATAGTCCAGCTCTTGCAGCCATACATTACTACTGTGAAAACCATAGCTTTGATTAGACGGACCTTTGTTGGCAAGGTGATGTCTCTGCTTCTTACTATGCTGTCTAGGTTGGCCATAGCTTTCCTCCCACGGAGCAAGCGTCTTTTAATTTCATGGCTACAGTCACTGTCTGCGGTGATCTTGGAGCCCAAGAAAGTAAAATCTGTCACTGCTTCCATTTCTTCCCCTTCTATATGCCAGGAAGTGATGGGGCCAGATGCCATGATCTTCGTTGTTTTAATGTTGAGTTTCAAACCAGCTTTTGCCCTCTCCTCTTTCACCCTCAACAAGAGGCTCTTGAGATCCTCTTCGCTGTCTGCCATTAGGGTGGTATCGTCTGCATATCGGAGGTTGTTGATAATTCTCCCAGCAATCTTAATTCCGACCTCTGATTCATCCAACCCGGCATTTCTCATGATGTACTCTGCATATAGGTTAAATAAGCAGGGTGACAATATGCAGCCTTGTAGTACTCCCTTCCCAATTTTGAACCAATCGGTTGTTCCATGTCTGGTTCTTACTGTTGCTTCTTGACCCTCGTACAGGTTTCTCAGGAGACAGGTAAGGTGGTCTGGTACTCCCATCACTTTAAGAATTTGCCACAGTTTGTTGTGATCCACACAATCAAAGGCTTTAGCGTAGTCAATGAAGCAGAAATAGACATTTTTCTGGAATTCTCTTGCTTTCTCCATGATGCAGCGAATGTTGGCGATTTGATCTCTAGTTCCTCTGCCTCTTCGAAACCCAGCTTGTACTTCCGGTAGTTCTCGTTTCGCATACTGCTGAAGCCTAGCTTGTAGGATTTTGAGCATCACCTTGCTGGCATGTGAAATGAGCGCAATTGTGCGGTAGTTTGAGCACTCTTTGGCGTTGCCCTTCTTTGGAATTGGAATATAAACTGACCTTTTCCAGTCTTGCGACCATTGTTGAGTGTTCCAAATTTGTTGGCATATTGAGTGCAGCACTTTAACAGCATCATCTTTTAGGATTTTAAATAGCTCAGCTGGAATACTGTCATCTCCTCTAGCTTTGTTGTTAGTAATGCTTCCTAAGTCCTACTTGACTTCACTTTCTAGGATGTCCGGCTCAAGTTCAGTGACCGCACTATCATGGCTATCAGGGACATTCAGATCTTTCCTGTATAGTTCTTCTGTGTATTCTTGCCACCTCTTCTTAATCTCATCTGCTTCTGTTAGGTCCCTGCCTCCTTTGTCCTTTATTATGCCCGTCTTTGCACAAAACGTTCCCTTGATATCTCTGATTTTCTTGAAGAGATCTCTAGTCTTTCCCATTCTGTTGTTTTCCTCAATTTCTTTGCATTGTTCATTTAAGAAGGCCTTCTTGTCTCTCCTTGCTATTCTCTGGAACTCTGCATTCAGTTGGATATATCTTCCCCTTTCTCCCTTGCTTTTCGCTTCCCTTCTTTCCTCAGCTACTTGTAAAGCCTCATCAGACAGCCACTTTGCTTTCTTGCATTTCTTTTTCTTTGGGATGGATTGAGTTGCTGCCTCCTGAACAATGTTACGGACCTCCGTCCATAGTTCCTCAGGCACTCTGTCTATCAGGTCTAATCCCTGAAATCTATTCCTCACTTCCACTGTGTATTCATAAGGGATATGATTTAGGTCATACCTGAATGGTTTAGTGGTTTTCCCTACATTCTTCAATTTAAGCTGAAATTTTGCAATACGAAGCTCATGATCTGAGCCACAGTCAGCTCCAGGTCTTGTTTTTACTGACTGTATAGAGCTTCTCCATCTTTGGCTGCAAAGGACATAATCAATCTGATTTCGATATTGACCATCTGGTGATGTCCATGTGTAGAGTCGTTTCTTGTGCTATTGGAAAAGAGTGTTTGCTATGATCAGCGTGTTCTCTTGGCAAAACTCTATTAGCCTTTGTCCTGCTTCATTTTGTACACCAAGGCCATGCTTGCCTGTTATCCCGGTGATTTCTTGACTTCCTACTTTAGCATTCCAATCCCCTATGATGAAGAGGACATCTTTTTTTGGTGTTAGTTCTAGAAGGTGTTGTAGGT
Organism: Heloderma suspectum; assembly: GCF_057233095.1. Classification (NCBI taxonomy): domain Eukaryota; kingdom Metazoa; phylum Chordata; class Lepidosauria; order Squamata; family Helodermatidae; genus Heloderma; species Heloderma suspectum. The sequence continues at coordinate 175,258,031 of NC_139461.1, forward strand.
CTTCATAGAACCGATCAACCTCAGCTTCTTCGGCATCAGTGGTTGGGGCATAGACTTGAATTACTGTGATGTTGAATGGTTTGCCTTGGATTCGTATTGAGATCATTCTATCGTTTTTAAGATTGTACCCCAGTACTGCTTTTCCCACCCTTTTGTTGACTGTGAGTGCCACTCCATTTCTTCTAAGGGATTCTTGCCCACAATAGTAGATATGGTGATCACCTGAATTAAATTCGCCCATGCCTGTCCATTTTAGTTCGCTGATTCCCAAGATGTCGATGTTCAATCTTGCCATCTCATGTTTGACCACCTCCAGCTTACCTTGATTCATTGATCTGACATTCCAGGTTCCTAAACAATATTGTTCTTTACAGCATCGGATTTTCTTTTCACCACCAGACACATCCACAGCTGAGTGTCCTTTCGGCTTTGGCCCAGCCACTTCACTCTTTCTGGCACTACTTGGAAATACCCTCTGCTCTTCCCCAGTAGTATATTGGACACCTTCCAACCTGAGGGGCTCATCTTCCGGTGTCATCTCTTTTAGCCTTGTGTTACGTTCCATGGGGTTTTCTTGGCAAGAATACTGGAGTGGGTTGCCATTTCCTTCTCCAGTGGACCACATTTTGTCAGAACTCTCTGCCATGACCTGTCCGTCTTGGGTGGCCCTGCACGGCATAGCTTATGGCTTCACTGAGTTACGCAAGCCCCTTCGCCACAACAAGGCAGTGATCCATGAAGGGGTGGGTGTCTATCTATGTGGATAGCCAGATGCAAAATAGTGGCTCAGAGGGTGGAGCCAATTACTTCTTGCACATGTAAGTGCTGGTGATTAGGAGCAGAAATCCACAAAAGAGGGAAAGAGAGAATCAACTTTATTAACCAGTAAATCAGTATAAACTCCAACCATAACAGGATAATTACCAAACAATAGTGTGTCTGCAATTGTGGATACAGATAGCACATTCGGGAAAGGGGGATGGCCAGCCCCTCCAGTCTTCAGGTGGAAGCAAGACTTAGTCCTTTTCTGGTCATCTCAGAACAAGGCTTCACTGATGGAATAGGCAGGCTTTCCTAGAACTGACTGAACAGGGAGTTGTTGAATGCCTTAGTGCAGGAGTGGGGAACTTTTGGCCACAAGAGCCTCCTTATCTCCCCACAGTATTCCCCCCCCCCCCCCGGCAGAGCAGTTTGGCTTTTAAATGCTTCTGATGATGCCAATCAAAGCTTTTTTAAAAGTCCAATTGCTGCACAGTGGCTGGGGGGCAGGGAAGGAAGGGGGGAGCAGGAGAGGTAGCCACTCTGTATGCTATCCTGCAATATTGAGGTCATCTAAACCATGTAGTGATGTCAGCAAACCAATCCAGTAGTGTAAGCAAAGCATTAAGTTCAGTTCAGCTGAACGATATGTGACTCCTAAGCAGTGAGTTCACAAAAGTTGGGCAACGTGTCCTGTTAACTATGATTATATTTAGAATTAAGCCATTTCTCTGCCCTCTTAGTAATATCTTGTTTCACTTCCTTATAGACCAATGTGCTTCAGGCTATATCTTCATGCTAATGTTCGTGGCCCCTTCTTCAACAGATGTTCATCCCCTTGCATGCCATGATCTGTAAATGAAGGCTTTTTGCCATGCTGCGTGCACAAAGAACTTTTGCTAAACAGTGCACTCCCTTACAGACCCCTGTCTTCTGTGGAAGACTAGGCCTCCCCCCCCCCCAAATAGTTAGAACTTAATATCCATCTACTTATGCATCCATCTGTTGGCTAAGCCATGGCCATGTGTGCAACTGTCCTTCTGACCCAGCAACAACAGGCATATAGTAAGGCTCAACTCTAAAATTTGGGTTGCGGTAGCACTACAACAGTAGCAATATCAGGCTTAAGAAACAGTAAGAGGCCATCTTGAAAATATACTTGTTAATCCTTTTCATGACAGATTACAAAACTAATATTACCCTTTCACTCCATAATCCTTGGATACTGTATAAAAACCTAGATATCTTTGAATGGCATTGAAGGTGATTTGACATTATCCTTCTGAGTGTATTGTCACATTGTTGTGATCTCTAGCTAAACATGTACATATTTTATTGTGCTGGCATACAACAATGTAAAGAAAAAATATTTAAAATGAACAAAGCATATTGTATAGTATCTTGGTCCTTTGCTTGGATTGTGTCACCTTTTATCCATTAAGCACATAATGTTATATACACTGTTATATTATTACCCTAATTTTCCCCTAATATCCTTTGTGATAGAAATATCAACTCAAAGACAGGGCAGTTAACTCGTCACCACACAACCAGTCTATATCACCATAGGGTATCCCAGAGCCCAGTGTTTTTCTCCTATGGGCCATATTATATTGAGTCAGAGGCAGTGCAAACCTGTCATACCCAGCCCACCTTGCCCATCACATCCACCCCACCTCCCGCCTCTGTCACCCATCACCCACAACCCAACTGCATCACACGTCATCTCTGCCTGCTGGAGCACCCAGTGCAGTGCCATCTCACTGCAACGAGGCGATGGCTGGGGCGCCCTCTAGGTAGGGAGGGAGCATGCAATTCACGGCTCCTCCCGTTGTGCCGCCTGAGATGAGGGATTCACTCTGTCTCTTGGGAAGGTTGGCCTTGTACTGAGTCTTTTCCTGCAAAACAGATAATGGCCTGGTTCACATGAACTACATCTCCCATCACCCTCAGCCAATATTGGCCATGCTGGCTGGGCTGATGGGAGTTGTAGTCTGACACATCTGAAGGGTACCAGGTTGGCAAAAACTGCCTTAAATCTTTCAGCTGTTCCTCTCCCACTCTGCTGCCTCCCCTCTGGGTCTCCATGGAAAAGATAAGGTAGTACTCCGAAGGTCAGCATTAACTATTAACAGAGAGTCTGTCCCCACTCTCTGTGGAGGAGAATGATCACTGAAAGCCTAAATGTGATCAGGAAGTGTTCTGACTGTAACAAGGGAGTTGAAAGAAAATCCCCTAATTCCAGATCACTATTCTTCCAGTTGAGAACATTTGTCAGTGCACCCCTGTATAAGTTAATATACACAGATGCCATGCCTGGTTATACATACAAATCAGGCCACTTGAAATATTAGGAGCTTAAAGAAGAGAACTGAAAACGTACAAGGACACAGACAGTTCTACAACAACAAAGCCAGTTTTTCAAAACATGAAAAAGTTTGGAGGGAGGGCTATGTTACATCCAGGCAGCTAAATTCCCATCCAATCCACACTTCCATGTAAATCTTCAACTTTTATTGAAAGCAGAACTTGAACAGCAGACAACTAATAAATGCAGAGAATCAATACTTAACTGTGGAAGGAGAATGAATGGAAATGGTGTCATGTTCCATTGGCCCCCACCTTCCTCATGCACACACACAAGAAGAGAGGCTACAGTCTCACCTCTTTAATTCACTATCAACAGGTTAATTACAGATGCAAATCCCTGAAGACTCTCAGGCTACAAAGGAGTAACGGCAGGGAATCCAAATGGGAGCTAAGATGTTGCTAGCAGGTTGAACAGGGACTTGCTGGCTAGAATAACTTAGGGAGGGAAACCCCTCCCATCCAGTGATGCTCCCCTACGTTGACCCACACGCATCGCCAACCAGGTCAACCATCTGAGCTCCACCTCTAACTTTTCCCACTTCGCTCTGCGCTGCATCCCTCAGATCAGGCCCCGCGCTCTCCTCCTCCTCCCCGCCCCAGATTCTCACCGGGGGGGGGGGGGGGCCTTCAGGCCTAGCCATCTGGGTGCTAGCATCCTGAGAAGCACGCCTATCCATATCTGAACTCGCTGGGGAAGATGCCTCCCCTGGTTCTTGCTGTTCCCCTTTTGAATCGGAACTGCTAACTATCTTCATACGCTCAGAATCAATCCTGACAAGTGGAAGCATTTGAAATAAAATAAATGGTATGGATGAGGGGAAAAGATAATGCAGGCTGAAGCTCACAATGACAGAGGACCAGGCCAAAGGAAGGCTTACATCTACTGGGGAAGAACTGGTGTAAAGAGATTAGATCTTCTTAGGAACAACCAATCAATGCATGATAGCAGACAGTAAGGCCTGACCAGTTGCTGATATATCTCTGGAGGGAAAACTAAGGGCTTCTTCACATGGAGCTTTTATCCTGCTATTGAGATTGGTTACTCACAGACGTTTGCAGCTCCTTTAGATGATGATGTCAACCTCCAGGGTGTCTCCCACATGAAATGACCTTATTCCATTTTTTAAAAGATCGGAGATAATGAGCTATCAAATTACAGCGCTTCAGTTCCACTTGAGATCTCTCCTGAAAAGAGGAAACCGTGCAATAAGAGGAGCTAGACCATAGTGCCGTCTAGTGGCTGTATGATGAAACATATGGAAGACTAATTACTTTGAATGAGTTCAAATCTCCAGGGCCAGATGAACTGCATCCTAGAGTAATAAAGGAACTGGCAGAAGAACTCTCAGAACTGCTGTCTATTCTCTTTGAGAAATCATGGAGGACGGGGGAAGTGCCAGATGACTGGAGGAGGGCTAACGTTGTCCCTATCTTCAAAAAGGGTAAAAAGGAGGAACCTGGGAACTACAGACCAGTCAGTCTGACATCAGTCCCTGGGAAAATTCTGGAGCAGATCATAAAGCAATCCATCTGGAAGCACCTTGACAACAATGCCGTGATGACTCGAAGCCAACATGGATTTGTCAAAAACAAGTCCTGCCAGACAAATCTGATCTCATTTTTTGATCAAGTAACCTCCCTTGTAGACCGTGGGAATGCTGTAGACATCATATACCTCAACTTCAGCAAAACTTTTGACAAAGTGCCCCATGATATCCTGATGAGCAAACTAACTCAAAGTGGTCTAGATGAAACAACGATCCGGTGGATCCACAGTTGGCTACAGAATCGGACTCAAAGAGTGCTTATCAATGGGACCTTCTCAAACTGGGGAGAGGTAACGAGTGGGGTACCGCAGAGCTCAGTCCTGGGCCCAGTGCTCTTCAACATTTGTATTAATAACTTGGAGGAGGAGGTACAGGGAATGCTGATCACATTTGCAGATGACACAAAATTGGGCGGGATAGCTAATACTTCGGAAGACAGAAACAAAATTCAAAGTGATCTGGATAGACTGGAGCGCTGGACAGAAAACAACAGAATGACATTTAATAGGGATAAATGCAAAGTTCTGCACCTAGGAAAAAGAAACCAAATGCACAGTTACAAGATGGGGGATACGTGGCTCAACCACACTACAAGTGAGAAGGATCTTGGAATTGTTGTCGATCACAAGCTGAATATGAGCCAACGATGTGATGTGGCTGCAAAAAAGGCCAATGCTCTTTTGGGCTACATTCACAGAAGCATAGCTTCCAAATCCCGGGAAGTACTAGTTCCCCTCTACTCAGCACTGGTTAGGCCTCATCTGGAGTACTGTGTCCAGTTCTGGGCACCACACTTGAAGAAGGATGCAAACAAACTGGAAAGGGTTCAGAGGAGGGCAACAAAGATGATCAGGGGACTGGAAACAAAGCCCTATGAAGAGAGACTGAAAGAACTGGGCATGTTTAGCCTTGAGAAGAGAAGACTGAGGGGAGATATGATAGCACACTTCAAGGACTTGAAAGGTTGGTTGTCACAGAGATCATCTCTTCTTGATCATCCCAGAGTGCAGGACACGGAATAATGGGCTCAAGTTACAGGAAGCCAGATTCCGGCTGAACATCAGGAAAAACGTCCTGACTGTAAGAGCAATACGACAATGGAACCAATTACCTGGGGAGGTGGTGCCACACTGGAAGCCTTCAAGACAAGGCTGGACAGCCATTTGTCAGGGATGCTCTGACTTGGATTCCTGCATTGAGCAGGGGGTTGGACTCGATGGCCTTGTAGGCCCCTTCCAACCCTGCTATTCTATGATTCTATGACTCAGATAAGGACGGGGGGGGGGAGCGTGTCTCAAGGGAGTCCATCATAATCCTGTGTTTAAAATGGAAGGAGATTTTTAATGCGTGATTTAAGGCTGGTGTAGAGATGCTCTAAAGCAGTTCTAAATGCAAAGACTTGGGGGCAACATGACAAATAACACAATTTCCAGTTGGGGCAGAACAGTAGCTCTGCAGTTGAGGGTCTCTCCCCGCCACCTGGAATGCCTGACATTGCACTCTGTGGTTGGATTTTGTCTGCACCAGCTCCTTTTTGCTGTAACCCCACCTACACTGAAAAGCCATATCTGGCCAGGGTGGAATGTACTGTGCAGTGCTGGTGGTATTATAACCATGCCTATGTTCAAATGTTGCCACTATTGTGTAACACTGTGGTATACTGGGCAGAGCTGCAGTGGAGTCCGTCATGACTTGCCCCATGTCTACTGTAATGCCTTTGGCTATGACATTAGGTGATGCCAGAAAATTGAATGGGAGGGACATAGAATACTGGGAAAGGCCGGAGTGCGGGACATCAGTTGGTGACAGTTGGCATGTGGTTGGGGTGGAAGTGGAAAGAAGGCACTGTGGAGAGAAGATGCCAAAGATTGGCCTGGTGTTGAAAAGAATAGAAGAAAGCAAATAGACAAGCTGTCAGAAAGTAAATGAAGAGTTTAACACAGGCAAGAGAAATAATAGACTGAAAGGAACATTTTTCCAACAGGGCCTGATTGCTATCCAACTAGCGTCAGACAAGAGACACCATTACCCAGCAACAGTTTGGGGTTGGGTCATGTTTTTTTCTTCATACGCGTTGCTTGTTATAATTGTAAATAGGTTAAAAACAATAAACAATACCATCAGATAAAGAAGTATTGTTCGTATTGATTAGACTCTCGTGATTGCCAATATCTGCCTCTCTTCATCCATAGTTGAGAATTGGATGAGTTACAGCATCCCATGTGAGAGGCTCAAAAGCTCACAATTTAATAGTGGTGGCATCATCATTTGGGCAGGCTGGGTTGGTAGTCTTTTCCTCCACTCTCCAAGTTTCAGACATGTGATTATTCTTCAGAAGCACCCATATATCTGGATGTTATGATATCTAAATATGTAACCACAACAAATATGCTGCTTTTTGTAGTTATAGCCCTGAATATATTCAGAGGATTGCTATAAATCTTTCCCAACTTCTAGAACCCTGAAATGGTACCCCTAGGTGAGGTTCTGGTTAGACTTTTGAAAACAGTTGGGAGATGGGCTTAGAGGAATTGACAGTAGTGATGCAGCCTAAGTTGATTTCTGCCTGCATGCAGAGGGGAGAAAGACACTGGCTAAGTAAAAAGCATGAACATGAATCCTATAATTGTCTATTAGGAAGTAAGACTTATTGAGTTCAGTGGGACTCAGTCTCAGGTAAGTGAGTATAGAATTGTAACCTTAGTGTAACCTCAGACGAACTTCTGAGTAGATAAGTATAGGACTGCATTGTCAGTTTCTCTCCTATCTGTTCCCTTCCTCACACTTTAAATCTATCATAAGATGGTTTTTATTACTGTTAAGGAAATAGGTTAGGTTGAACAGTCAGGAATTTATTAAAGCACATCATGGCCATGGGAGAGATAGACGAAACTGTGTCTCCCTCAAATAAAAGAATCAGGATGCATTTATTCAGACTGAAAGTTGGAGAACAAAGAAAATACACTACGCATGCTCAGAAACTAATTAGTACTCAGCAACAGTCTTATCAACACAGCAGCCTTCTTATCTTTAGGGATGAGTTACTTTGGTGGATAGGAATTCCTGCTTATGAGCAAGTTATAATTACCTTCTCATGGTCAGACACACGCACTCTCTCATTCCCATCAGGCCCTTTGCCTGAACCAAAATACTTACAAGGCCTAGTCAGGCCTACTTTCACATTACATTACATTTAAAACTAAAATTGAGAACTGATTTAGGGTGCTAGAAGTCATAGTGGATCTAGCTAGTCATTGTTTAAATTATAACTCGCTTGAGAAACTTGTAAATATATTTGGAAATAAGATTCTAACACTTCTTCCTCCCCATTTTTTTAGGTATTGAAACTTGAACATGTCCAAAAAACACAAAAAAAAATCCAGCAAAAAAGATGAAACTTCAGATAGTAAGGTAAGAAAGTGTGGATGTGAATGTGGGGAACAGTACTGGAACTAGGGCTGTGCAAGGACTCCCTAACCCGCTTTGGAGGTTGATTTGGAACTTCTGAATTGGCCCTGACCTACCTCGGGCTGATCTGGAGATGGGTCAACCTGCCTTGGCCTCCAGATCTAAAGTGGGTCCAGACAGCTGAAGCACCCGAGCCGCGCAAACCCTGCGCTCACCCCCCCGTCCAGCTGCGCAAGCCCCCTGCTCCTCCTTACCTGGACCTGTGGGGAGCACCCGCAGCCATCGCTGCCTTGGAGGGAGTCGCCATTGTCTTTTAAAATGGTGACTCTTCTTCCTCCAGAAATTAAATGTTACATAGATTGTGGCTATAAAGGGGCCATCTACGCAACACTACAGGTGTAAATGGGTCATTTACGCTTGTAATATTGTGTAGATGGCCCCTTTACGGCTGCAATCTATGTAATATTTAACTACCGGAAGAAGAAGAGGCGACTCCCTCCAAGACTGTGACGGCTGAGGGCACTCCCCACAGGTCCAGGTAAGGAGCAGGGGGCTTGTGCAGCTAGGCGGCTGTCAGTCTGAAGTGGGCCGAAGTGGTCCAAAGCACTTTGGAGTGACCCAACCCGCTTCGGGCTGCTGCTGACATGCTCCGGGACCAGACCGCTTCGGTCCGAATCACCCTGATCCACTTTGGGATTTGGACCTAAGCGGTGCACAGCCCTACTGAAAACTTCTTTGTAGTTACATAAAACTGTAACTACTCATTCTGTAAAAAGAATAAGGCTAGGATGATGACATGAATGGAACAGGCCCAATCATTGACAATAGCACTCTTTATATAGTGCATTTCAAGTATTCAAAACACATCTCATACATTACCTTAGTAAAAAACAAAATTGGTACTATGCGTTCCTCTGTTAACTAATGGGGGTTAAGCATGACGTAGCTGAAATCCTGGAGGGTAAGCATGACATAGCCAGTATGAGAATGTTGGTTCATGCCTGTTAGTAGGCTTTTTGAATTCTGCACTAGCTGACGTTTCAGAACCATCTTCAAAAGCAGTCTCATGTAAGATGCAGGATTCCCGCAAAATACACACCAAGGATGCCTGTTTGCTCTGGCTAAGAAAAGAAAAAAGTGCCCCAAACATGTAAAAAATCACAGATTAACCCTTTCTTTTAGAAATGACAAATTCATGTGTTCAAACTGTTCATTAACCTAGAAGATAATTCCCATGGGAAGGATCAACTACACCAACTTCTGGAAACCTCCATAAAGCGGTGCCTCCAATCTCTAATTGTGAAAGGTGGCTCAGAAGGATACCTTGCTCAGTGAGCTGCTGAGAGGTCCAGGAGAATCGACAGAGGCATGTTTCTTCTGTGTTTCTCCTAATGAAGTCTTGGTCCTGAAGCCCAGCCTTAAATCAGACTGAAATGAATCCAGATAATCAACCTCATCTAGTTCATCCAAGATATAATAGCTAATGGGTGTGCTGCAGAATCATATCTTCTGCTTGCTAAAATGAAAAACAGGATTCATAATAGAAATCAACTGAAATATTGAGAATGGGAAGTGAAAATGAATGGTCAGTAGATGTGTTTGTCATGATGAACTGATGGTAGTGAGCCTAGTCTCCCCGCAGACTCATGGCGTTCCTGCCCGCTCTCTTCCTCTGGCATGGGTGCGTGGAAGAGTTCAGAAACGTTAAAGTTGGCTTGTTTCAAACAAATCATTGTTAAGATTAACCCCAGTTGACATCTGAACATGTGGGGTGGAAATTTTTCCAAAATGGAACCTTTCCCGAAAAATGTTCCAGTGCTTTTTCTGTGAAAAATGTCCTGTTTCATAAGGTCATTAGTAATGATGAATGGATGCCAATTGCAAATACAGTATTAGGCAAGACTGACAGTTTTAAAGTTGTAATTAATGTTTTTCAGGTGATTATCCCTAGAAAGTGTGTGAGATAATTGAAATAAATATATGCCTCAGTGTGAAATAAGTAGTGACAATGAAACTGAAGGGGCTCCTTCACACAGCTTTTATCCTGTGATCGAGATTGGTCCTTCACAGAAGTTTGCGGACTCTTTACATGATGCTGTGATCATTCAAGGCGCCTTCTGCACTAAATACCCTTTATTCCGTTTTTAAATAGATCGCATATAATGAGCTATCAAATTACCCTGTTGTGTTCCGCTTGAGTTCCCTCCATGAAAAGAGGAAAAGTGGCAAGAAGAGGAGCGAGATCAATGAAAGATAATGGAAGACTCAGATACGGGGCGGGGGGGGGAGGAAGCACGTGAAAAAGAGAGTCGTCATGATCCTGCATTTAAAACGGAAGCAGAAAGCCCCATTTTAAATGAAGGATTTTAGGCTGGTGTAGAGATGCCCAAGGTGTCCCAACAATCATAGTGGAAGAGAGTTGAACTCTTTTGAAATAAATGGGTGGTTGTCAGCATACCATGCACAGTTTTGGGGGTTGCTAAAATTAATTAGTGCAGGCCTTCCAGATGTGTTGGACTACAATTCCCAGCATCTCCTGCCAGCCATGCTTGCTGAAGGATGCTGGAAGTGGTAGTCCAACAGCACCAGGTTGGGGAAGGTTAAATTAGTGTGTCGACGTTTTTCAGCACCTTTTGTTTCTTTCTTACATTTAAACAATGTAGGGGAAGTACATGGTATTGCCTTTAAAGTTTTACAAGTATTCCAATAAAAAATATCTACATAATTCTGAGAGTGCCTTGGACTGCAAGAAGATCAAACCAGTCCATACTCCAGGAAATAAAGCCAGACTGCTCACTTGAGGGAATGATATTAAAGGCAAAACTGAAGTACTTTGGCCACATCATGAGAAGACAGGATACCATGGAGAAGATGCTGATGCTAGGGAAAGTGGAAGGCAAAAGGAAGAGGGGCCGACCAAGGGCAAAATGGATGGATTATATTCTGAAGGTGACGGACTCGACCTTGGGGGAGCTGGGGGTGGCGATGGCCGACAGGAAGCTCTGGCATGGGCTGGTCCATGAAGTCATGAAGAGTCAGAAGCAACTGACCAAATAAACAACAACAACGAGTGTGCTTTAATTTTTTTCTTCAAATATTTCAGGTCAAATATTTGTGGTGTATTGGGACAAAAAAATAATATGGAGTTCTTTTTTAGCTTTGTTGTTTATTTTGCTTGTATTTAGTAAATATGCTGGATTAGTGATTTTCCATTGCAAACTGGAAAAAAATCTGATACAAATGACCCTATGTAAATTAGCCTAACTTGGATAGGCAATTTTTTTAATTCAAAGTTTTCTGGAAAACACACATCACTGATCTGAATGCAGCCTATATAAAGATAAGACCACTTTGGATGGTTTTAGTTGTGGTTTAGGGCATCGCATCTGCAACAGAGTTAATGGCAAGAGGCTGGGTGCTCTCTCATCTGTTACCACAAGAAAGGTATTAATGCCATCACAGCTATTATTAGGTATTGATCTTATCTTCAGGCTAACTAACTGATTTTCTGAAGAATGAGACTTGAAATACCATTTTGTAGTCTGTGTCCAAGTACCTCGTTAACTGATTGGTCTTCTTCCATGATAGCCACATGGGAAATCGCCCCACTGGCTTTTTGGCTGAATTGAGGGGCTATGGTATTATATTTAGATACTTAGTCTTATGATTTCATTGCTGGCTTAATAGAATAAAATTTGTAATACTGTGACTAAATGACAATGGCTTTCTACTTCAGTTTGGTGTATTATTTCTTATTCCAAGACTTCCAGTGACAAGAGATCATGCCACTTGTCTAGTTCCTCTTCCTCACAGAAAAGTAAAATGGTGCTCTCTGTGACTGAGAATGAACAACTATAAAATACGCATTTGAAGAAGGAAAAAACATACGATCTAAAGCAGCTTACTAGACATATGTCTCTGGTTTTGACCAACATTTACTTGTATCTGTTGTTTTTGGATTGTTCTAATTATGTTTAGTTGAAGTTGTGCTTACCTTGGATATTTTAGTTGCTCTTTCCCATAACCTCTCTTTGAATTTACATTGTTGATGTCAGGGTTGCTTCTGAGCACAGGGAGTGGTTCAGTGGCTCAGATTCTGAAGAGGAATTGCAGGAGGTAGAGGAGGAAATTTCCCAGGCTTATCCAGAGATAGAGACACTAACTCCTCAGGCTTCAAAGGCCCAGCTGGATGGAGAGGGCCCCTCTTCACCCCCCCCCCCCATGAGAGATAGCGAACAGGGAGAGGTGGGGCTTGGAGAGCCTGAATTCTTAGGCACCAGATGCAGAGCCAAGAGAGAGATGGCAGGGGCGGAGCTCAGACGGTCTGCCCGATTGGCCCAGCATGAACAGCGGCGCTTAAAGGCCTCACGAGAGAGAGGGAGATCCCCCACCCCCACCCCTTAAGTTAGGACAGTAGCCTGCCTTTTCTTCAAACAGTGGGCAACTTTCGTAGCTTTCCTTTGAACTCCCTGAAGGCCTTTCTTTTATAGACTGTGAGTCACTGACCATTTGCATCTGTATGACCTATTGAAGTAGTGGAGTAAAAGCCGAGAACTGAAGCCTCTTGTCTGTGTTTTGATTTGGGTTCTGAAGTTTACAGCAGGGGCAAAAGGGAATCCGGACAGCTGAAATATAAAATGGACATACACATGCTTTGTGAACTAGTTTAATTCCATTCTGATAGCTTCATATTTCCCTTTGCTCAAAATGTTGTCATTGTTACCTTAATTAATAAAATCTAACAAAAATGCAGCTCCACATAGAAGGCAGTACTGGTGCATACTGGTGTACTTGTCCCGCTCATGCAACATAGCTGCCCTGCCACTGTGTAGTATTGCACTTTTTGTGATCTGACTGGAGACTGGGAATCATGCAGATCCATTTTTCTTACTCTTTCAGAAACATGAAAAGGCAGAAATTGTGAGTAAGCATGCAGAAGAACAGCCAAGTCAAAGGTAAATTGTTCTTTTCCATTAAGGGGAGTCACTTAAAACAATTTATGCTTATTCTAACAAAATAACTGTTCTTGAGGATTCAGAAACCTAAAGTGCCTAAAAAGCAAGATTGTGTGAGATCCATTCATTAATCTGAGATTTCAGATTGGAGCATATTAATTGCTTGGCTAATTACATTTTCACACAGTAGAACATAAATAATGTTTTAATAAAATATCCAAAGTTTAAAGGATGTTAAAAAAGCAACCGCTCCCTATTTAGAGAGAGAGAAATCCTCTATTTGCATGAAACTTGTGAAGAAAGCAGTATTATGACAATCTTTAGCTTTTAAGTTTTGATTTCTGAAACAACTGTGAAAATGGAACTATAGCACTTCCTAACAGCTATGACTCTTTAAATGTACCAGATGGTTAATACTGGAAGAACGGAAATATCACTGTTAGGTTCACAATTCCGGCATGATGCTTACAAAATTCCTACACTTCCAGGTGGGAATTAACATGTTTCCTGCATGTAGACTGTAAGGTGTGATGGTCCTGTGCCCTTTATGGACAACTGTTTCAACAATGCATTGGTGGAACTAGGATAGAAAGTGATACTTCCCCTATGCCTGTAGGAGGTGCCGTGCAAATCCAAGATGTAAGTCAAGAGCCTATGACATGGCTGTGAATGGATATAGGATTGACCTTACCAAGCTGACGTCAATACCTTTTTATCTTTGGGGGTGTAAGTGATTATACATACACCTGTGATGTGATTCTAAGAATTGGAATCAATTTTGGCATGTTTTAGGCATCTAGTCATCTCTTTTTTATTGTGATGAGCTACTTTGGGGAGACAATAATTGTCTGGAAAGTGGGATAAAAATACAGCAAATAAATAAATAGTCTGGTTTTACTTTCTGAATTCTCTGTTTTTGTCTGAAAAGACTGATTGGAGCGATTTAATTGTTCTTGAACCTGGACAATAGTGACCTCTCCAAAGTAGAATCAAATTTCCTTCGCCCTCCATTGTTCTTTTTTTAATTGCTATTCTCAACGTTCTATGGGTCCTGGGATGCTCTGAGCAGCTGGGTTCTTGTTAGGCCGTAGCTGTTTTTTAATGTCTTTTTCTTTTAATGCACAAATAGATGTACCTCTGTGTCCCAGGGCAGTCCTCCAATTATGCAGAAACCACTACGTTATTTAGGTGGCCCTGTTTTGCTTCCAAGTTGATAGGCCTTGGTCACCCAAGTTTGGTATTATGGGGAATGATGATAATATCTTCATGTCTGGTGCAAAAAACACCAGCATATGACATGTAACTGTACAGGGTTTTTAAATCAGTGAGCAAATTCCAATAGCCTTTTGGCCACCCAAAATATTTTAGATTTTGAGATAATCAGCTAATATGATAAATCATACAAAAATTGTTTCAGGTGTGTTTTGTTTTAGCAAATATCCATTGAAAAGGTTTACTTAGGCCCAAAGAGGTTGTACTCTTACAGTGGAATCCTATGTATGTCTACTCAGAAGAATGCCCCATTTAGTTCAGTGGGACTTTCTCACAGGTAAGTTGTCTAGGATTTAAGCCTACAGACTGCTGCTCATGCAGGATATATCATGCAGCAATATTCCTTAGCATTTGGCTCACGGTAAAACAGGTTAATCTTCATTTCCAGGGTTTGGCCACCCCACTGTAAGACACTTTTATATTTTGGGTTTTCTTTCAATACTTTGCCTTATTGATAATTTCACTTGTACTTTTACCCTATAGTTTATTGGAAGACAGTGGAATTGCAAATTACTGTCTACAATTTTTCTTGTTTCCACTTGTAAAATTATGAATGTTCTCCATACGTTAGATTTATAATTGTACTTAGTTGCCCTGATTCAGCAAGGAAGATGATGGATGCTTCTGCTTCCATGGCTGGAAGAGATGTGCATCTGACTGCACACTCCTGTATACATTGTGATGCTCATCTTGGTCATATTAAATTGGCTACATGTGCACCTTATGGATGGGGATGCAAATTCCTATCCAGAGCTACTAGTTGCTGAGCTCATGTAGAACTGGATAGGGGCCAACATCTCTACTTAAAATGAACAAAAATAATTTAAACCATTCTAGTTGTTGGTCACGTTTTCTAGGTGAAATTTTCAATAATAAGTTAATGAGAGCACTAGAATTCTTCTCCAGCTTTTCCCCCTTGAATGTAACCTTGGGTTTGTTCCTTAAGAAACTGTAGTTCAACTATAATCTCTGCTGCCACAAATTTCTTTGTAATGGTTTCTCTTTGTGATGCATCTGCAGGTTGAGTGGCAGCACTGAATGCACGAAAACAAAAAGGACTCTGGACCTCAAAGATGCTACTAAAAGTCTCCCAAAAGAAATTTCAGAAGATACTCAACACATCTGTGGTACTTTAATGCCTGCTGAGGAGCGTGGAAAGATCACAATGCATTTTAAAAATAAGATTAAACATGGTGGGAAGAGAAGCAATATGGGTTCTGTAGTGGTCTTCCCTAGCAAGGAAAGCTCTGACAAAAATGTGTGCAGTGACCCTGATGTTAAAAAAAGGAAAATGGAGTCACAGTATTTGAGGATCCTGAAGAGCAGGGAAAAGAACAAAATGAAGACCAAAGCAGAGGGCAACAGACTAAAAGAAGTAATTGTGAAAAGTGTGCTGGATGAGCTCAAGGACACTACACTACCTACAGAGTGTTCTTTCCGCTATAAGAAAGAGACTTTGAAATCATATGAACTCAGTAGAAAACAGAGCACTTCAAAAGAGCCATATCCCACCTTTTCAGCCTTTAATTTCTCAGGTCCAAAATCACACCCACAGACTTACAGAAAAGATACTCTTGAAAGAACCAAGCATACTTCATTAGAACTACCTAGCAAAAATAACAAAGAGAGGAAATGTGTACCCTTATGTCACTTGACTGAACTATCCAAATGTGGGAAGTATAAACAGAAAGGACGATTGTCTACAGACTCCACCAAGAATGTTAGTAATTCAAGGACCCACGGAAATAAATTTGAGCCCGTGGCATTTCATATGAGTCAGGTAAAATAAAAAAAAACTTACCATGAGAAGTCGGATGGTAGTTCTGCTTAGTAGAGCACTAGTAATGGGGGTTTCTAGCAGCCCCGTGTGTTTATGCAGGAAGAGTTGCAAATGGTGTATAGTTAAGTAGTTGAGGAGTTGTTGCTTATTCAGTGCTATCAATGTCTGTAGTGTGTTACATCACTTTATAAGCAAAAGAGATAGACCCCTACCTGCCCCTCAGCCCAGGAGCTTACACTCTAAATTTTACAGTGTAGCAAGAAGTGCCTGAGAAAAAGAAGTTATGTGTACTTGGATGTGGTTACAATTCAGGATGAGAATTAAATTAAGCCAAAGGCTTCTCAGAAGGGATGGGTTTGAGGGAAAAATATTTCAAGGACAGAGACAGGTGACACCGCATACATGTTTTGAGAAAGAGTTCCAGGCATAAGGAGTAGTAGGAGACAATGGACATTGTCATTCATTTGAAAATGTGAAGTAAAACCAAAGCCACAGTTGTCTAATACTCTTGAAATTTGTTCAGTGTTTCTGAACACACCAGATGAATGGGCTCCTTGTACTCTTCTTCTCTTCCTTTCTGAAATTGCTTCAAGCTCCCAGTAAAATTCCATCCTTACAATTAATAACTACTTAGACTGTTTCTCTATAGCAGAAAATATTTGGTATGACACAGATACTTGTAGGTTTGTTTGTTTGTTTTTACAGCGCTCCGAAGCCTCATGTTACTCGACTTCCTGTGAAGCCATTGAAGATACTGATGCAGACCAAGAGGTTACGGATTATATAACTTTATTAGCAAGACACATTCAGCATTCCCTAACTGTAACTCTTAGCTTGTACTTTCCAGACATTCCCTTTTCCATTTTTATTACCTCTCTAAGTTGTTATCAAGAGGCATAAGCAGGTTTGTCCTTTATACTTCTTGATAACAACTTACATATTATGAGCTCATTCTGTGAGAGTGAATTGTTATGTAGCCCAAAAGGGGCCTTGTCCGTGCACAACAAGGACAAATCAGCAGATTTGGGGGCCCCAAGGTTTAGAAAAGCACAAAAGGGGGCGGGAAACGAGGGAGGAAAAACCAAAAAATAGCCCAATGAGGATGGAACATGTTCAGTGGCCATGGAATGTTTACTCAGCCTTCCCCAACCTGGTGCCCTCCAGATGTTTTAGACTACAACTCCCATAACTCCTGACCATTAGCCATGCTGGCTGGGGCTTGATGGGAGTTGAAGTCCAAAACATCTGGACGGCACAAGGTTGGGGAAGGGTGGCTTACTGAATGTTGGAAAGCCAAGGGGATAAAAATAATGGGGGAGGGGGAATGGAATATCCTCTCCTGGAAGAAGGCATGGCTGACTGGCTGGAACCCAGAACAGGAGTACCCCACATTGGAACATTTTGTTGCGGGTCCCACTTTTAAGAAACCTAATATCAGAACCATATATGTAGCACTACACCCATAGCTTGCAGTTATTCCTATAGATTAGGGTGGGAAACTCCGGACTGCAGTCCAAATGCAGACCTTGGCAGCGCCCCTCTGCTGAGGCTGTTCCCTTGAGACAGAAGTGAAGACCAGGAGGCAGGCGGGCAGGTAAATGCAAGAACGATGGCCATGGCCACAACAGGACATGGACACAATAGAAACCTTCTGCTCATGTTCCCCAGCAACTGGCATAAAAAGGCATACTTGTAGTTCCTTGGACTTTTGGGGTGAAGGAGAAGTTGTAAACACACATGGATCTAGGACATACTTTGAAGCATGTTTTATTGAATCAATTTGCAAATGGCAGTTTCTGTATAACACCAATTTATATCTGATAGTCTTCCAGGAGGTGAATCATATGAGTCAAGAATGCTGGTCCTCTCTGAATCATGGGGGATTTTTTGTTTGATTTTTTACCCTTGGAGTTTATGATGGCAAATTCGAATTCTAATAAGTGCAATTCTTTCAATATTCTCACCCCTTGGTTATATAAAATTGTCTATATACACTCCTTAGTATTGTTTCATCCTCCACAGTAACAGCTTCAGCCAAAAGATAGATTTCATCATTCTCTGGTTATTGGTGGGGTAATATGTGCTAACCCTTCCCTTATTAATTGTCTCATACACCAAACATAAATCACATTCTGGCTCCAAACACTGTTTCACTCACTCATGCTTTGGCCTGGTTCTTTATGACAGTCAAGATTGCAATAGCATGGGCTACCTCCTGGTTAGCCTTATCCGTGGTTAGTGTAAATGCTGAAGTAATCCTTAATTGTAGGTAACACAGGTGGAAGCAACTGGGAATGAGCATGTGATCCTGTGGCCCTTTTAAGAGTTCACCTTATTCTCTATCAGTGGAGAGTGGCACCCTGATGTGTGTTACTCTTCCCACTTACACCAAAAATTATAATCTTTCTCCCTGTCTGTCAGAGAAGCAACTACCTTGTAGTTCTAAACTTGCCTGCTGCGCAGTTAATGTGCTGAGATGTGCAAACAGCTTAATGCTGGCTCCAGCTCTTGATGGGCTCTTGGGCAAGAGGTCTGCTCTGGGACCAACTCTGCCTCCCTGCTGCTACTGCTGCCTGTTTGTTTTCCTTCTTCCTCTGGGCCCATCCACACCACCATCCAGAGGGAGAGGGCAAGGCAAGTGGAAGCTGCTGCTCCTTTTCATGCCTCCTGTTGCTGCTCACAGAGGACAAGGGTGTAGGCAGTGATGGCAAGGAGGAGGAACAGCAGGCGTTCTGTGGATGAGGTGTAGGCCTCAGCAGGTGTCTAGTGACGCCAACTCCTGGTGCCACCCCTGA
Source organism: Heloderma suspectum (assembly GCF_057233095.1). Lineage (NCBI taxonomy): Eukaryota > Metazoa > Chordata > Lepidosauria > Squamata > Helodermatidae > Heloderma > Heloderma suspectum. The sequence goes on from NC_139461.1 coordinate 175,276,917, forward strand.
CTTCATGTCTATATTGCTGTTTTCGTAGATGCAGATTGTAGAAGACTTGCACGCAGCTCGCATTGGCAGAAAGATGGCGTTGTCTGTGGTGCAGACTTGTGGAGAGTTGACCAGCATGGAGATAGACCTTCCAGATGATGAATCAAATATGTCTTCTAGTAAGCTGATCTGTAATCAAGTGTTTTGCATTTTCTCCTCCTTTACAGGATAATAGAAAGAAGGAAATAAGTGAAGGAGATATCCAAATAACTGAATTGTACTCTCTCTTCTTTTCTAACAGGAACTCTTTCTAGCCTGAATACCTTAATTGTGGTTGACACTAATATAATGATCAGCCATCTAGAATACATCAAGTTTTTGAAGAATAGAGATATCCCAGGTATGTGTGTGTGGATGTAACTGTATAGTAAGTCTTTGAAAGGTATGGATCAAATGTATCTTGCCCAAAGGCTGTTGTTTCCCTACCAGCTGTTTGTCTTAATTCTACTTGAAGGCTGAACCCCAAATTCCCCTCTCATTCACATAGCAGATAAATTCTCTTGTCCTTCAATCTCTGCTGGGCTTTGCTGATCATATTTGCCTGTTGACACGTCCCAGTCTTCTAGGTTATAGAGTCAGGTTTATTTAACACTAGGAATATGACTGGTAAAGGTACAACCTGGCTGACCACCTCCCTTTCCATGCACATTATGAGCATCTTCAATCTCCTATTCATTGAGAGACTAGTCTGATTTCAACCAAAAGGAGGTTAGAGAACAATCCTATGGCCACTAGACACTGTCTAGAAGGCCATAGGATTTTTTGGTTTCTGGGAACCGAGCTTGGAGCCAGGGCTCCAAGGTTCATTTCCAGAAACCACTCTCCCTGCCCCCTTGTAGCCGGCATGGTTCTCTCCATGCCAGCTGCTTCTCCATGCTTGCAAACGGAGAGTGGAGAAGGCAAAAAAAGGGGCAGTCCCAGGGATAGGGAGGGGAGGGGACCAGGGAGGCATCTTTACAGGGCTTCCTATGTGCCGTGTAGCCTCTCCCACTCTGACATCCCTGGCTAGACACATGAAATCGTGCATCTAGCCAAAAATGCAGGGTGGCTGGAGCCCAGAGGAGGGGATCCTCTCTGTGCTCCAGCTGCCCTGCATAGGATAGTTGCCAGCCTCCGGGTTCAGAGGCTGGTGACTATCTTCATAGGATTGCGACCTTAATTAACCATGGTTTATTTCCAATTTAAACAGATCTATGACCTGGTTCGCACACAACAACACTATGGGTTGAGAGTTTCAGCTATTGACCAGTATAGAAATATAATGTAATTAATTAATTTTAAAAAGTGAATTGGCACTAGTGCTAGCCCACCTAGTGAAAGATGGACAAGTAGGAAGGTCCGCAGTTCACCAGACTGTGAAAACTGGCCATGTGTGTTCCAGGCATGTTCTGCAGCCTTTTTTGAATAGGCTGCTATGTGATGTCCAACCCCACAGACACTATAGGTTAATTGAATTGTGGCTTAAATAACCACAACCTAACTACTAATTTTCAGTTAACTGTGGGTTGTTTAATCCACAATTAAACTATAGTGTCTGCGTTTGGACATCATGTAGCAACCCCCAGTTGGCCCAATTGGGGGTTGAATATTCAGAATGGCCATGGAACGCAACCAGCACATGCCGTGGCAAATCGTGGGTTAATTAATTAACCCGCGATTTGCTGCTGTTATGTGCCAACCGGGTCATTAATATATGTTTGTCTCCACATGTCTACAAGATCCTAGCTCCTCCCTTTTCCTTGGACCTACATGCTTGATATATGAATGAATTCAAGCTTGGTTTGGTTGGGAAGGTTTAAACACCTCCATACTGACTGTCCCAGTTAGGGAAGCTAATAATGTGACAATCCCAACTCTAATGTCATATTTCCATATGTGTAACTATGAGAAAGTGAGATCCTCATACAGATCATTAGCTTTGTAAACATGGGGGTTTTGTGATGTACCGTTTGTGTGATATATCTTGAACATTGTTTATCCTTTTTTCACATTTGTGGAGAAAACAGGAAGTCACACTTCATTGATCAGTATAAATTTAGCCAATACCTTGTTTTAATGAACTTTTGTTTTTCTGTTAATTGGAGTGCATTTTATGTGCATATATATAATACACACACACACACACATATAATATATATATGGAGTTGAGAATTTTACTTGTTTCGAGAAGGTGTCTGACACAAAGATATGTGCTACTATGGGTAAAAATGTTCACCTCTCTCTTCCATCATGTGCATAATACTGATTTCTCCACCTATGCATTGTACCTGAGGAAACAGCAATAATATTTCTAAAGTATACTAATATCTTCCTATCCTGTTGTTTTCGTATAGTTACCTCAATGGTATTAAACCAAGCTTGTAGTATTTAGGAAATGGCAGTTATTTAAAAAATAAAATTCTAAGGAGGAAGCTGGTTTTGAGCTGAATCAACTTGTTTAACTTTTTATTTCTATAAATTATAATAGTAGGAACCGACCAAATAACAAGGAAGGGAGGAGGGAAACACAGAGCAATGGTAGAAAAAAAGGGGGAGAAAGGTAATCATGTAGGCAGGTTGAGATGTACAAAGTGGATTCTACAAACAACATGATAAATCATCAAAAATTGAGTGTGCTTTGGTAGTGTAGAGTCAGGGCTGGGATTTGAGAATTGTTGTCCAGGCAAGTCAAAACAAAACCATATGGTGTATAAAGAATCCAAATATGTCTGTGCTTTGGATTGCTGCAACTGATGGTAATCTTTTCCATGATGGCATGCTCCCAGATCCTGGACCAGGATGCCCATGCTGGTGGAATTGTATATTTCCAGTGGGAAATTCCAAATGCTCTAGCCACAACCAAACTGTTTAAAAAGCTCTCAGTGTAGCATGTGGTCTCTGGTAGAATACCCAATATGGGTTGGAATAATTTTTAATACAGTTAAAAGCAATGCAGTTTTTGAAGTACAGTAAGTTCATTACAAAATTGCTACTTTTCTCCTGTTTAGGTATTGGCAGATTTGTGCTTTTAATTCCCTGGGTGGTTTTGCAAGAGCTGGACAACTTAAAGAGAGGGAAAATATTGGCAAATGTTTGGCAAAAAGCAATCCCTGCAGTTCACTTCATCTACGTTTGCCTGAAAAACCAAGATCCAAAGTTGTGGGGACAATCCATGCAACTTGCTTCACAGAAAAGAGGTAAGCTGTGGCAAACTGTGTTCTAGTAGAATTTGTTCTGTAGCCTGGTTAACATGAAAGTTGAGACTGCCGTTATAGGTATAAAACTTAGGCTTTTTGGATAACAGAATATATATATTTTTTCATTCCTATACAAATCTTACTCATCTGAAAGTTTTGGGCTGCAATGCAAAGTACACTTACTTGTAAATAAATCCCATTGAAATCAATGGAACATGCTTCAAAGTAAATCTATAGTATTATTCTAACAGGAAATGAAAATATTGAGGATGGCCTTCCTTATTTCTCTCTCTTCTTCAAGTTAGATCTGTTTCAATTGGTGGAGGCTTTTACCTTGCTTTAGGATGCAATCCTATCAGGATAGTCAGCTGCCTCTGAACGCAGAGGTGTCCGACTATTCAATACAGGGCGGGTGGAGCATGGAGGGGGTCTTCTCCTCCGTGCTCCAGCCGCCCTGCATTTACAGCTAGTCAGCTGATTTTGGCTATCTAGCTGGGGAGTTTAGGGCAGGGGGGGAGATAACGCATAGGAAGTGTCGTAACGATGCTTCCGTGTTGTCCTCCCCTCCCCGCCCCCCGGGAACGCCCTCTTTTCAACCGCTCTGCACTGCAGTTATGAGCATGGCGATCAGGAAGAATTGTGCTGCCTATGAGGCAGCGGGGGAGAGGGCAGGGAGCGTGGTTTCTGGGAACCGAACTCGGAGTCCTGACTCTGAAGTCGGTTCCCAGAAATTGAAAAATTCTGTGGCCATCTAGACACCGTCTAGTGGCCGTAGGACTGCTCTCCCCATAAAGTGTTATGTGGGTCATTAAAATTTTTGTGCATACACTAGAAATTCTGACATAGCTAGAAGTGTATGGGTGTTTGCTGCAGCTTTTTTGATAGCCAACAAAATAAGGAATTTTTAAACTGAACATGGCTTGCATCTTTGATGGAAGGAAAAGCTGCTGTGAAAAATTCTTCTGTACATTCATGGGTTACTTAGATGTATATATAGCTTTGGGTATCAGCCATTTTTGACAGCTTTATTCACAAATGGAATTAATTTGTGGTTACTGTGTGACTTAAAAGACTGACATGGTAGATTCCAAGGATCTGTTTCACAAAGGAAGATTAGAAGTATTCCTGGTCAGAAAAAAGAAAGATTTCTCCTCATCATGTTTCTGAATGGCAAAAAGTGACATCTGAAAGCAATGTTAAGGCCAATTGTAATATAACTTTAATAACCGAGTTGTGGAAGTAGTTTCATTCTACCAACTTAGGAAAATATCAATGCTTTCATGTTAAACTTTCTGGCTTTACAAATACTGAGTGCCTTTGGCTATAATCTTTAGCTTGCTCGCTTGGGAGTAAGTCCCATTGAAAACTGTGATGCTTACGTTTGAGTGAACATGGATAGGATTGAGTTGTTAGCTGGTTTACATGGGTATTTTTATGCCTATTTTCTCTACATAAGCCATTTTGGGCATGCGGTAATATGGAGAAAGTACTGGATGAACCAAAAAACAACAACATCCATATATAACAGCCTTGCAAAATAGGTTCACAAAAGGCCGTAGCATACCAAAAAAGTTAATAAAAGGTCCTAGTGTTATCAGCTTGCAGGGTGGATTGATTTAAATTGAGGCAATTTAAGTCAGTTTAAATCTGCAAGAGAAAAGGCTGATTTAAATGTTTATGAGAAACTTAGTATTTACATTTTTTAAAAGTAAACATCCAATTTAGCTTTTTAAAAAATCTGGTTTTGATTCTTTGTATAAAAAATCATTGATTTTTATCCATACTATGCAACTTTCTGCTGTTTTAAATCTGTTACTGAGTGTTAGATCTTTGCATTGCTGCTAGGTTTTATTTTGGTCTTTATTTTTATTTTATACCATCATTTTCAACTTTTATATTGTATTTTATCATGTTGTGTTTTATGGTTTTAATTGTTGTGAACCATTCAGAGAGCTTCGGCTATTGGGTGGTATAGAAATGTCATAAACAACTAAATATACATAAACTTGCCAGCCCATAAAGATATTTCTTACAAGTTGTGGCACATCAGTGGCTAGGAGCAGCGCTTCCCTGCCTGGTCTCCTGGGGACGATTCTTACCACAGGGTACTTGGAGAATGACTCCCCCCCCCCCCCCGCCAGCCTAATAGATATACTCTGTAGTGGTTTTTAGTTCGTGCTATACTTTCAGTATAGGACTGCAGGCACACCTGTGCCAGGCAACAATGTATGGACATTGGACTGTGGTAAAAATGTTTCCATTCCATTTTTGCCCAGGGGTTTTACCTTGGGGGAGATGGGGAGTAGGACTCAGGTTTGTGGGCTTCTCCTCCATTCCCCTTAATGTGGGGCAAGGTACTGAATGAACCAGGGAGATCCTTTTGTTTTCATTTTGGAGCATAGGATCTGCCTAAGCCTGTGAGAGAGAACCCAGCAGTGAAGTGTCATTTGAACATACCCTATATTTCCAGACCTACTTAAATATATTGCCTATGGTTAGAAAGCAAACAAGTGACAGCCAGTGAACTCAAAGCTGCTAGTCTTTTTCTTGTCTTCTTGAAGAATGAGATGTAAATGCTGTTAATTCAATATCAAGTTATTTTAGAACATGGCATGCTCATCCACGTTTGCTAAATTTACAGATGGTTTCAGTGTTGAGAACAATGATGATCGTGTGTTGCAGTGTTGTCTGCAGTACCAAAACCTCTTTCCTCAAGCTAAAGTTCTGCTGTTGACGTAAGTTCTGTGTGTGTTGCACAGTAACTTTCCAAGTGGGGTTCTAAATTTAAGTGTTAAGATAAAAAGCCCAGTGCCAGCTCTTAGTTGTTTTTTAAAGAAAGAATGCTCAATGGATCTTTCCAGATAAAGGCCTTTAAAAAAATAGTTTACGAGTATTTAAATCAGTAGCCCTGGGTTGAACTTCTTAAGGCCTTGACACTACTGTCAGCAACCATTGAGTTCTGGATTCTGATACTGCTTAACTGAGGATGAAGCTCCTTCTCAAGACTAATTCAAGAAGTTGGCAGTCTGTTTTTAGAATGGTTGATGCAATCTTTTGTAATATCAAAGAACAAGCAATCTAGTCAAGTATACAAATGAAAAGTGTTCAGAACAGAGCCTGGCTATATATTATGGCTGTTCATGAAGGCATTCTGTGGAATCTGAACTAAGTAGATGGCTTCTTTCTGCAAAGCCATCTCTCTCTGATAGAGTGCAAACAAAAGTGTATCTCTGGAAAACAGATTTTTGCTATAACTGCAGCTCATGCTAGTTTTGTGGAGATTCTGTTTTTCAAATGGCTTCAAACAGAGATAAATTCATCAGATCAGACATTGGGTAAAATCCACCATAAGTTCTACTCAGAGTAAACCCATTAAAATGAATGTGACCATTCATTTCAGTGTGTTTATTCTAAGTAGGACTTATGTAGGACTTTTACCCATTGGGTCCCCTTTGCCACAGGGTCCCCTTTGCATAACAATTCTGGTCTCTTTACTACCTCAGGAATGCAAAATTAACGCAACTCTCTTTTCACAGGGATGATAAAAACTTGTGCAACAAAGCCCTGGTGAGTGCAGTAAAGGCATTTAGTAAAGCAGACTTGGTTACTGCACTCCAGAAGCTGACTCCAGAGACTGTAGTTATAAGCCAAGACAATTCCCATGACCAGTCACAATCAGAAAAAGGTTAGCTTTTCTTGGTGTATTTGGACTACTGTAATGGCCAAACAAGCTGAATAACAGTGCAATTCTATACATATGTATTCAGAATAAGCCCCATTGAGTTTAATGGGTTCAATGAATTCATTGAGTTCAGTGCAGTTTACTCCCAGGTAAGTAGGTATAGGACTGCAACCTAAAGCTGACAAATAGTAGTTTGCAAATATTTTTATTGACTTCTCTCTGAGAATCTTAATTATAGGATGAAAGCTTCCAATAATCTTCACATAATGTTAATATTCCTGTAACAACTATATTAAGCCAAGTCTAACTGAAATTGGTATATAAAGGATTGAAAACCTGGACTTTGTTGGCATAATATCCACTGCGCTTCCTAATGTTTTTTCCAGGATTAAAGGAGGATATGATTGCAGTTCTCAGTTACAGAGAACATCACTGCAACGAATAGGGAGCAAAGTTGTTTACTAGGCTGGTTAAAAGGTGGAGAAAGCAGCAATACATACATGTTGGATGAAAACATGGTTTAGGTTTTGATATCAATGAAACTCTTAAGGACAATTGGGGAATCTCCTTCTGAAGGACCTTTCAATAGAAAATAGGGTAGGCCTCAGAGATAGTTTAAAAGGTAGTGAGTTCTGGTCCTGAAGAAGTTGGACTCAGTGTGCTCTACACTCTATGGATCAGCTTAATGAGCAGTAAGTTTAACTATGCGATTGCAACTGAAGTAGAGCTGCTGTGCTTGGGAATTAGAACAGAGCCTTCTCCTTCACTGGAGGAGGTTATCCTGAGATGGGCGATTCCTCCTACTTGCTCCACAGACAGTGCTGTTAAGCTGCTTTTTGGGGTCAATCCCAGCCAGTTCAGGTCCTATCGCCTCACTGTAGCAGGCGTCGGCAACATGTTAGAGAGTGTATAAACCCCTACATACTGAAGCAATTCCTAATATAGGAAAGAGAGAACCTTTGAGGCCAAGTACAGGCGATGTAGTTTTAAACAAAGCCTATTAACTGTTCATGTTCTTACCTGATCTTTCTTAACTTCAGGTAAACAAGGAGTTAATATCCATTGTGCTTGCTTAACAGATGCAGGGTCCAAGAATACTGAGGAGAATTCCTCAGAGCCTCTTTCACGAATTATTCTTGAGTCACAAAAAAGCTTGGGAGAAGTTTTATCTTCTATATTGGAAACAGAATTGAAGATTGCATATGGAGACCTGTGGATAGAGGTGATTATAATAGTGACAGAAATTCTACTTCAATTTAAAGTTTCTAGTTCTCCTGATTGCCAAGAAACATTTGAAAAAAATGTTATCACAGTACATGCCTGTGTGTGTGTGTGTGTGTGTATGTATGTATACAGTATTATATATAGTTTGGTTCTTAGGATAAAACGCATTTGTAATAACAAAGAAAACTTCTCAAGAAGATGTAACGAACTTAAAGAATATCTTCAACTATGCGGATATCCTAGTCACATCATTGACTACAACATCAACAGAGCATCAGTAATATCCAGGGATATCCTTCTTTGTGATGGAAAGGCTAATTCTTCAAAAGAAAATCACATTCCATTTGTTGTGGACTACCATCCTGCTGGCCCTAATTATCACAAGATAATTAAAGATAGTTACCCTATTATATCTTATTGTGCTCGTTTAATGGAGCCATTAATTCTCCACCATGCATTGCATTCAGAAAAACCACCCAATCTGCGTAAATTGTTAGTTAAGGCTGCACTTAAACAAGGTACTTGCAACCCAGGATCATATACCATTGTAAATCAACGCATTGCATTACCTGCAGTTACCTCCAAGAAACCACTTCTTTCAGGAGAACAGTTACTAACAAAACTTATTGCATTAGGCAATTGTTAATATGCACTTCTTCTCATGTGGGTTATTTAACTGAATATTTTAAAAATGGATGTTGTATGCAATATGCAGGGAAAATTACAGCAGACATAAGAACAAGATTCCATAACCACAAATCTGCGATTCTTATAAAAAAAAACTGTAGCAGCCTGTTGCAAGACATTTCAACTCAACTTCACATAGTCTTTCGGATTTACAGTTGCTTCCAACAGAACAAACAAAAGACAATGACATGCTTGACAAGAGGGAAAATGTCTGGATCTATAGACTGAGAACTCTTAGCCGCAATGGCCTTAATCTGTAGACAATTCGTAGGCATTATGCCAATCATACCTCTGTTTTTTTCTCCTAAGGAACTTTCATCTCCAGGCATTCCAAACAGCCACTCCTGATACCAAGTTAACAGCACAGTTACTGATGAGGGCAGAAGCTGAAACGTTTAGCTTAAATATATAGATTTTAATATTCTGTTGTTAGTCTTTCTATCATATATAGATATAGATATAAAAATTAGACATATGTACACAGCCAACCAGAAGCAGCACAAGCTCTCGTGCTGCCTGAGGCAGAGGAGAAGAGGTCTGGGCATGACCACCCAGCTTTACTCCACCTTGTGGGAGGGCCAGCTCTGAAGCCAGCCCAAGATGTTTTGCTGCCAGAGTCAAAGGACAAGATAGCAACTCCCCACCACCACCACCACCACACACACACACGTTCCATGTACAGAAGCCAACTAGACATGCAGTTGAAATGTACTTCAACACTGGTGATGAGATAGTGTCCTCCATTGCACCTGATGGCAGCAGGCTAGCTTAGGGGGTCTAGGGTAGGCTACACAACACACTACAGCTCTGTCCTACAACACCTAGCCAGTGATCTGCTCCGCCTGGTGACTGTTTGCTGCCCCCTCAAACAAATGCTGCAATGAAGCAGTGATGGCCCCAAGAGGTGTCATTTGATTAGAGCAATGCCTATGCATCTGAGATGCCTCCTACAGTGTGTCAGGTCAGAAGGGATGGCTGAGGGCAGGGGGATGGGCAGCCATACAGTAGCCTTACATGGAAGCTGAGAATCTCAGGAAGCTGAATTGTGCACCTAGTGCCACGTTTTGTGCTTTTTCTGTGATGCCATGGTATGGAGGCACACAGACAGCTCTGGCTGTGTGATGTTTCTATCTTCTGTTTGTAATTTCAGATCAATGCATTTCATAATGCTACACAATACAAGTGCTGTGCAAATGTTGACCATTTTCTTAACCCTCTCAAGAATCCACATAACTGGGATTATGGGATGTTACAAAGTAGCTACTTCCAAAAGACTCTTGAATTGGTATCATCAGGTCCCAATGATGTCATCTGTGTTAGGAGAAGAGGAAAATGTGTGATTAGGCAGGAGACTAAAGGAGCATTGCCAACTAAGCCGACTCTAAACCAGATGTGTATCACTTTCATACACAAACCTTTTGGGGCAGGGGCTGGGGTGGGGAGAAGATAATTGTTGGTACCTTAGGAACAGCGTTTGACACATAATTCCTGCTTCAATGAATGGAAATCTGACTACTACATTACCCAGAGGAGAGGTGAACATGTAGTGTGTGTTTTTTTCTAGGTAGTGTATCATAAACCTCCATGGACATTAGCAAATGTGTTTGAATGTTATAAAAAACACTGGATGGCTGTTTTTGGGATGATTATATCAAGAAGCTTTTTATCAACCATTGAATATCTATACGCACATCTTTGTAAAGGTCAGAAACATTTGCATTCACTCTTGAAATTACTTTGTATTTAAAGTTAAAAACCTGAACCAAAATGTGTTTGATTGTCATGGTTCCTACAAGGAATGTTCAGAATTATGATGGGGCTATGAGTCCCTAACAATCCCAAGTACGCCTAAAATACCAAAATCTCCCAGGATTCCTTGGCAGAAGCAATAAAAATTAACCCAGTTTCAAGCTGGTACTATAGGCATTCCTGCACTTTTGGTGAGGAAAGCCTACTTTAGTGACCATAGTCATTCACTTGGGAAAATCTTACACACTTTACATTGTCTAATAATGGCTTATAAAAATTATAATATCCAATTATAATGTCTAATGTATGGTGTATGTTTATCACATTTGTGTGCTGCTCTTCCTCCCAAGCTGCTCATGTTATCAGCATTTGTGTTGCTATTCCATCTTCTCCCTCCCTCCCTCAGCTAAAAGAATTAAACACTCAACAGTGAAGGTAGTGCTTCAGGAATCCAAGACGCTATTGGAGACATTCAGCTCAAGATCCAACTATGATGGTGCCCTTCCACAGGCCTTAGCTCAGATGAATAAACTGCTTGAGACTCTTGAGAAGGTAAGAGGTGCCAAGATTTGACAGACATAGTACCTTCTATGTGCATGCATAGAGATCCTGGTTGCAATATTGCTTATGCTAATTTATCCTCATTCAGGGTAAAAATCTACTTGTGTCTGAAACTTTTTTTTTAATAGTAACTAAAGTGTTACACTTTCAGTCTCATCTGTGCAATAGAAGGCCAAAAACAATTGCAGATTTAACTCTTGGACAAAATCTTCATTGCTTTATGTTGGCGCGTCCTTCGCTAGCAGGAAAATTGAGGCGATGGGAGAGCTTGCTCTAGGGTCGTAGATGCAGCCACTGTCTGGATTCATAGTCTTGGGAGTTCAAAGTCAGGGGCACAGGGAGGAAGAGCTGCTTCGTTTCTTATGATTGTGTTTATTATTTATCACATTGTTTTTATTGTAAGGCACATGTATTTACAAGGAAATGTGCGACAAACCTTTTCTAAAATAAATAAAATAACTCCTCAGGTCTTGGTTGCAGTTGGGTCCTCTGAAATGTCATCTACATCAGGGATGGGGAACGTGTCGCCCTCTAGATGTTGTTGGATTGCTACTCAAATGCACCTGCTTTGCATTCAGAAGGTCCCAGGTTCGATCCCCAGCTTCTCCAGGTAGGGCAAAGAAAGAATCCTGCCTGAAACCATGGAGAGCCTTTGCTGGCAGTCAGTGTCGAGAATACTGGGCTAGATGGACCCAGGGTCTGACTCAGTATAAGGCAGCTTCCTAGGTTCCTCATCTTTGGCCATGCTGGCTAGGACTGGTGAGAGTTATGGTTAGGGACAGGCGAACAAGCTATTTTTGCAATTGCCCAGATTCTCCAAACACCAATTGGGAGCTCAGCTTGTCTCATTTCTGTGTGTGAAGGATCCGCCGGAACCAGCTCCAACCTTCCTGCGAGGTAGGACTGCTCCGGAACCAATTCCAGCTCTTCTGCAAAATAGGACTGGTCAAACCTGGCCTTCCAGTCCCTCAAAATACCCAGTAGCCACCCTCCTAAGCCAAGAGGCACTGAAATTAGCATTGAGGTTATGCAGAGAAATCATACCAACTAAAGGTTGGATAAAGGTTTATTAAGATAAAAATAAAGGGGTAGAGGGGAAAGGAAGAATGGAAGTAGCAAATTGGACAAAAGGGTACCAGCCAAATTACTTAAACATATACAGAGAGCTTTATGAACACGCATCCAAGCAAAATAATAAAGCTACCTGGCTTATCCTTACCATACCCAAGTATGAGTCTCCCCAGATAGCAACCAGCCGTCTGCAGGTCCAGGACCACCAGGACGAAGGGGAGACCCCATGCCTCTACCTTGGCCCTCTTTTAAAGCCCAGCCCTGGCAACCCAGGGCAGATTTCCCTTTAGCCAGTCACTGGCTTGGCCCCTGGGTGGACCGCCCTTGCCTCCAAGAGGCTGGAACTCCCCACCAACTCCAGCTGTTAGCACTTCCCAATTAGCAGGGACTGTGCCTGGCCTTGAGCGAAGGGCCGAGGAGCCTCTAGATCAGTGGTCTCCAAACTTTTTTGATCGCGCACCCCTATCAGTTGAAAAATGTTGAGCATGCACCCCCAATGTATGTATATTTATAAATTATATACATGTGCTACTGTACTAATATATTATGTACATTATAAAACATACACAAAAAATAAAAATTAAACACAATGATGAGATAAAGATGAAAGAAACAATATTTTTTTAAAAATTGTTTATTTTATTAATGGTACAACCCCCCTTTTTGCTCTCACTTAAACAATTATTATTAATATAATCTGTAAATCCACTTAACTGTGCAGGTCATTGCTATACACCCACGATCAAGCGAGGGCACCACTGTCAACTTGCAAGGAGGAGAAAGGCGTGCTTGGCCTGGAGTCCCACCTGGCCTGTTAACCCTTCCCACTCCCCTCTGGCAGGATGGCAGCTGAGAGGGAAGTGCCTGCTTCCTTCTCGTCTTCAAAAGGAGAGTGGGAAAGGTTGATCTTCTTCCCGCTCTCCTTGGGCAGGGTGGCAGCTGAGAGGAAAGCAGGCGCTTTCTTCTCAGGCTTTCTTCATGGCTTCAATCTGCCAAAGGATTGTGGAAAGGCTTAACTTCCTCCTGGGCAGTTAACCCTTCCCGTTCTCCTTTGGCAGGGTAGAAGCTGAGAGGAAAGTGCCCGCTTCCTTCTTGGCTTCATTCTGCGAAGGAGAGTGGGAAGGGTTAATCTCCTTGCTTTCCTTCACCCACGCTGCCAGCTCTCATAGGAGCAGCGGGAGGCAGCTTGCACACCCCAGTGGATCGTCTTGCATACCCCACTTTGGAGATCACTGCTCTAGATAACATATAATCTCAGGTGGTTACATTAGACAGGACAACATGGCCTAATCTCCTGATAGAAAACAGGCCGTCATTCTTGACACCATGCTTTTCTCATTTCGGTTGAATGCGAAAAGTGCACATTTTGAAGGGGCACAATTCACATTTTCAAAAGAGCGCACCCCAAATGCACACTCCCTGCCCCCCCGTGTAAAGTGTAAAAATTCACATGCTTTTGAGCATGAATGCAAGTTCCAGAATTTGCGAGCATTTTCAAAGAACGTGCTCTTCTGCTCCCATTTGTGTTCAGGGTTGTGGTCATGGCATGTTCTTGTGATTTGCAAACATTAATGAAATTCTGTACGTCCATAGTTGCAATCAGCCAACATCCAGAGGGCCACACATTCCCTACTCCTGTTCTAAATGAATCAGAAAGGGGGAGCAGCTAGCTGTGACCTCCTTCTGGGCATCAGCTGCTGCTATCTCTAGGCAACTCTGCTTTGCCACCCCTTGAATCAGCTAGAGGGAGCACACACAAAGCCGAAGCAGGCCACATCTAGTGCACTGATGCAACAGACACCTGTGATGCTCTTGGATACTTTTTTGGTTAGGATACTTCAAGTCTGCATGTGGTTGTGTTTTGTTGCCCATTTCAAATTCCTGTAGTGCTTGCTCGAGCTGCTTCTCTTTCCCACAGGTAGGGGTGTGTGTGCGTGTGCGTGTGTGTGCAGGGTTGGGGGGAGTTTCCCTAATACTTTATTTTAAAAAACCCTTAACACATTTTTCTTATTGCTGGCTGCTTTGTCAACTCACCAAACCAGCTGTGATAACCCAAAATTAAGAAGGTGCTCGGACGTGTGTGTTCTTTTGAAAAATGCCTTTTAAACCTTTCATTGAAGCGTACCTGCGAAGTGTAAATGTGTTACCTTTGTGGCATATGTGATATTTAGAACATTATGCTATTCCTTCTGTGATGGTTCTTGACTAATAGAAATATGTGCTTCATCAAACATCAAAGCATGCCATATACTACTAATAGTGAACTTGTTCTCTGAGTACCAATCTTTCTGTAGCTGAAGAGGCGATATCCACGCACAAGAGGGAGGTATCAGTAGGCTCGGGAAACCAAAATAGAAAAGAAGTAGTAGTATAAAATAACTTTGGGATGGGGAAAGCCTTAAAGGGGGGGAAGCCCTAAAAGAGCCCAGTGAGGACAGAGCATGCTCAACGGCCACAGAATGCTGAGTCTCTGTCAGGGTGGGGAATGGAATATCCTGGCAGGAGCATTCCATACTGCAACACTTGGTTGCAAGACTCACCTCTTGTATCTATTTTTTTTTTAAATGCACAACTCTTTGGATGTAAGACTGGCAATGGTGATCCATGCTCTGGTAACATCCCATTTAGACTACTGTAATGTGTTGTATGTGGGGCTTCCTTTGAAGATTGTTCAGAAGCTGCAATTAGATTATAGTTCAGCAGCCAGAATTGTAACTGGAATGGCTCACAATTTGAGATCCAGGTACCTTAAGGACCACCTCATATCAGCCTGACTGAACATGGAAATCTTCCATTGAGGCTCTTTTTAGAGTGCTGCCACTGTCAGAGATCAGGCTAACAGCTACAAAGGACAGGGCCTTTTTATCTGTGACACCCCAGTTGTGAAATACCATCTCCAAAGAAGTGTGCCTGACACTTGCTTGTCTATTTTTATGGGCATGAGGTTAAGACATTTTTATTCACTCAGGCATTTTCAGTTAGTTATTTCCAGTATTTAAAAATGAAGTTGCTTACTTTGCTGTTTTGTCTAGTTATTTTATTTAACTGTGGTTTTGTTTGACTGATTTTGATTGTTTCACTGTACATTTTATTGGCCCTGTTCAGACGCACATTGTGGAAGGGTGGTTAGGCTAACTATGTGCATGATGGTTACTGCTAACCATTGCGAGTGCTATTGCCACATATGCAGGTAACCATGTTCAGCAACATGGTTAGACTACCATTCTCTAACCACCCTCCCTCCTGCAGGAACCCGCAGTCCTCCAGATGGGTGGCCATGCATCCCAGCGGCCTTTGCACTGTTGGCCATTTTGATGCTTGGTGCTGTCAGCCATGTTGGTGCTCAGCAGCTACTCCTTCTTTGGCTGCTCTTCTGGTGGAGCTCTACGCAGCTCTCACTTAACCACGGAAGCTGTTCAGACATCACACTAAGCCATGGTAGAGCCCACTAACCATCTTGCAACAAGTGGATAGTGAACATGGTTAGTCCGTGGTTAATAAACCACCATGGTTGGGACAGACACCTGCTCAAACATCATGCTAAGCCAACACGGTTAGCTCAAAACTCCTAACCATCATGGCTTAGCATGATGTCTGAACAGGGCCAGTGTGTTTGATTTTAAATTGCATTGTAAATTGCCCTGAGATAAATATTTATGAAGGCTGGTATATAAAAATATTTATGAAGAGTGATATATAAGTGCCTTAAATGAATTAGTTGACATTTAATTAAATATTTTGTGTGTGTAGGGGGAGTCTTGGCTTTGTACCCCTGCCATTAAAGTTGTTTTGGTAATCTTTTTTATGTGGCATTCTTTCAAATATCTGGTAGCTTTTGGCTTTAATACATTAGACCCAATACATTTACTGTTTGATTGTTATATTTTCATAAGATTCAGTCAGATATTGGACCAAATTCTTCAGATACCTTCAAATCTACTTCAGGAAGTACTGCATGTGAAAAAATGGAAGCTGTGACTTTGACCGAACACACTCAGGCAAGGGAGAAGTCACTGTCACCAAAGCCTTCAGCCCAAGGAAACCGGCATATGGACATCTGGTCTGTCCTTGAAAGTGTCTGGAACACAATAAACCTATTCAGGTAATAAATGCTGAAAGAAATTTTCATTCTCCAAATCAACCTTTTCTTGCGTTTTCTAAAAAAATAAAGGTAAAGGTGTCCTCAACCAGTCGTGTCCGACTCTAGGGTGCGGTGCTCATCCCCGTTTCTAAGCCGAAGAGCCAGCGCTGTCCGAAGATGCTTCCGTGGTCATGTGGCCGGCATGACCGAACACCGAGGTGCACGGAACGCTGTTACCTTTCCCGCCGAGGCGGTACCTGTTTATCTACTTGCAATTTCTTGCTTTCGAACTGCTAGGTTGGCAGAAGCTGGGACTGAAGACGGGAGCTCACTCGGTCACGCAGCACTCGAGTCTCGAACTGCTGTCCTGCCGACCTTCCAGTCTGCAGTTCAGCGTCTTAACCACTTCTACTTTCTATATAAGACTTGCTTATTAGTGGTAGACATGGATGTACAGCAACATACTCACATCTTGCCCTTTTGCTACATCTCACTACTGCTGAACATTAACTGTAAGCTCTTCAGGGGTGGAACCTGCTTCTCTTTTGCCTGTTTGATTCAGTAAAGTGCCATGCACTTAAGCATCTAGTATTACCACCAACAGACTGAGGGCTGTCTTGTGTAAGGCCAAGGCATTTTAAAATCTTGAGATTTAAGCCATTTACAACCCCCTTCCTAAGTACTGGTTCAAATGTTTTGCTTCCCATCATTTCGCCCAACCTTCCGCACTCTCCAAGTCTAATGGATCCGTTTCACACGTCATGGAGTGACAAATCTGGGTATATCCTTGAGGATGCGCCTGCCAGGGATCTGCTGCCAACTCTGGTTTCCTGCTGAGTGTATATGTCTCCAAACCTGAGTTTATTGTGTTCACACTTTACATGTTTCATTTCAATGTTACAAAAAAAAAAAAGGGTGGTGTTATTTCAGATGTGCATGTATACCACTTGGTGACTGGCCCCTGAATGTTTGAATTGAATCCACTGAAAACCATTCTATTTTGAGGTGATATGAGATGATTTGAAAGGTCTGCCTGTAGTGATTAATCTGGGATGGCTTATTGATACCTGCATGTTAATATTTAATGATACAGTCCATGAGTGGTGACCGTTTGTGCGTGAACAAGTCCATAGCAAAAATATAAAAACATAATGTGTGAAGTCGGGGGCTCCGTGAGGTTTGATGGCAAAGAAAGTGCAATTGCTGTAAAGTAGGAGTCGACAATGCACAGATTTCTCATTTCTGGTTTTAAGGGTAAATACTAAAAGCAAATTTGGAAACACAATAATTTTTTTAAACATCTGGAGTGCTGGCCACCTAATGCAAAAGATTGTGTGTCTTGCTGAAGAAATAGTCTTACTGTGACTACTTGTGCAGTAATACATCTGTTCAGTATGAACTGAAGAATGTACATGAGATATGGGAGCAGACAGAATGCCTGTGGTCTAGTGACCCCCTGTAAAACAAGGACTTGTGTACATGTAGTAGAGCTTTTGTTTTTCACTGTATCCCCACCCCTCTGGTCCGTCTTGATATTGTTAGAATAACGATGCCAGGAGATCAGACTACTAGAACGTTTCACCAAAGGGTTAATGTGCTCTTAGATTGTTAGAGACTAATAGTAGGGATCACCCAGGGTGCAGAGCTAATCAGCTCCCCTAGATACACGCAGAGAACACTGTCTACTAGTAAGGCAGAGCCAACGAAATTTTTGCCACTTTAACCCGGGCTTCTTTTGTACAGAAGAAAACTTGTGTCAGTGTTTGTGCGTGCCTTTTGCAACCAAGGAAAGTTTGTTTTGCCAAGCTTTCACTTTGTGGACTCAGTTATTTAGCCACTCCTGCTAACAGATATGTAGTTCTTTGTCTCTAAAACAAATCCTCTTCTTTTTCTTAGTCTTGAAGTTTTCCAGATGTTGGACCTCAGTTCAGTAACAACCACTCAGAATATGTCTTCATTCAAAGAAGCTTTCATAGGTCTTCAGAAATTAATGGCAGCGGTGAATGAAATCCTTGCAGGAATCCAGCAGTAAGTCTATGTGGGCTGAATGGAGTATGTGTCTCAGGTTTAATCTAGTGTCTTAGCTGTTTATTGGTGCCCGGGTGTGGTGGATCAAGGTTCATGTCATTACTAGTCTGTGATGATTTGCTAATTCCCAGCATCTAATAGAGTAGCCATTGGCATTTTATAGAGTAACCTTTCTGATAGCAACTGCCTCCTTCACAATGCCGGGCCTTTGGGGCTTGCCAAAAATTGAACCTGCCCTATCACATTGTTATAGAAATTTCAGTTGTAATACATCCAGATCAGCGGTCCCCAACCTTTTTGGCACCAGGGACCGGTCTCTTGGAAGACAATTTTCCCATGGACTGGGGGGCGGGGGGGGGGGATGGTTTCGCTGGCAGACTTCCGGCTGCTGGGACACAAATGGCGTCCGCTATGCGGACACCATTTGTGTCACTGTTCTTTGCAGTAATAGGCTACGTAAAGATTTACGTAGCCTATTACTTGAAGAACAGGGATGCAAATGGCGTCCGCTATGTGAACGCCATTTGCGTCCCAGCGGCCGGAAGTCCGCCAGCGGCCGGAGCCAGCTGGCAGCTCTGTGGACTCGCCACGGAACGGAGCCGGCCGGGGCTGGCAAGGATTCAGGGGTGGGGACAGATCGCCTCCCCGCAGAGCCCCACGGACCCAAGGTAAGGGGGTTTTGCACACCCCTACTGCGGCCCGGTTCCTAACAGGCCACGGACCGGTACCAGTCCACGGCCCGGGAGTTGGGGACCCCTGATCTAGATTAATCAAGCCAGACTATGTCTGTTCCCATGCTCTACAGAATTGCCACGCTGGCAGGATACAGTGCCTTATAAGGAAGTCAGGAACGCCAAGAAGGTATCATGCTAGAATAAGTGACTAGCTTTCTGCACATGCCTGAGTGTTGAAAGGTGATCTCTGCTTCCTACTTCCTCTTCAGCTAGACAAAGAGATTAACAAAGTGCAGACGTGAGCCACCAAAGACTCTGTATATAAGCCTCGGAATCACACTGCCTGATTGCAGTCCTTGCTTTGGTGCCCTAACCCCAAGGATTGCCATATTCTGCAGAATAAAATCGTGTTGGACCAGACCTCTGCCTCCTCTCATTCTTGGTGAACGATCGGGTAGTCTACCAGGAAAACGAACACAGTTTTTGTAACAATATAGTGGCCCTAGTATTGCACAAGGCAATACTGATATACCTAAGCCAAGTGATTATGTTTGTTTCGAATATAATATATTTGGCATGAATAATAGTTCCCCTTGTCAGCAGTCACTGGGACTGCTTAGCTGTTACATTCCATGGAGAACTGTCATCCTGGTGTGTCTCTTGGGGGTGAGTGCTCCCTCCCCTTTCCCATGTGAGGACAATACTGAGTGAACAGGGTTATAGCAGATTTATTTGAATGTGTCATCTCCTTGGACACCATCTTTTAAAAAAAGTTCCTTCCAGGGATGGATTCAGTGGTCAGGGAGAGACGATGGTCAAGTAAACCATAATAATATAGACCACCTTGCTTGCTACTTCCTTGTTGCTGGAATGAGGAGGGAAGTGCCCCGGGTTCATGCTGGGTTGAGATTCCTCCCCAGAATGTCACAAAGGAATGGCCTGGGCCCTCAGTTTGGATATTGGCTGCTATGGAAGAAGGCAATAGAAACAATCGAGGAGCGCCATTTATGCATGTACCTCCCAAACAACTTGTCGCTGCTCCTTTGATACTAGGCAACAGGCAGACTCCGGTGTCCAAATTGCAGAAGCAGCCCTTCTGTTACTTGGGGAAATACGAGCTTGTCCTAGCTGGCGTTGCCTGTTATCCTGTTGCTCCCTTATCCCATCACATTTCCCCCAAGAGGCAGGACCTCTCTGTCAAGTCCAGCTTGCACATGATGAAGATTGTTATTGCGGGTATAAAAAGAGAGGACAATGAACCTGAAGAAATGCTGCATGTGGAAGTGTCCAGTGAAGATGTGTTTGGAGAAAACTGGTTGAATTTAACGCCTTGATAACACACCCAGTGACAGTAGTTTTAGAGTGCTAGAGTAACTGGAATCTAAAATCGTTGGAATACTGACTGTATAAACCTCTGAAGATTGGCAGTGTAACTCCAGTCCTTCCTGGCATGTACATAATTTTATTAGTTTTACTGCAAACCAAAAAAACTTTTTTCAGTCCTGCGAACTCTAAGGTAGTATGCAATATTTTTAAAAGCCCAGCTAATAAATTTGATTTGGTGCTGTGAATGTATGGAGAGAGAGAGAGAGAGAGAGAGAGAGAGAGTGTGTGTGTGTGTGTGTGTGTGTGTGTAATGTTCAAGACCTGCTAAAACAGCCTTTCTCAAGAATGCAGCCATTAGCCTACCTACCACTAGCTAGGCATGTATAAATGAATAAAAACCCTCTCTAAAGTTGTGCTTGGACCAGTGCCTGCTGCCCTTGCCCATCTTCAGCAATGTGGGCCTGCCTCCATAGAGCTTTGAAAAGATCTCGTGTGTTCAGACTGGAAATGTGCCATGTCTGTTGGTGGGAGGCATCTAGTAAGTGAGCAAACCAGTATACCTCTCAATACCAGATGCTGGGGACAAACAGAGAAAGGCCACACCACCCTTATGACCTACTTGTGAGTTTCCTAGAGGCATTCATCTGGCTGTCTTGGGAGCAAAATGCTGGGCAAAATGCAGCTTTGATCTGATCTGGCAGAACAACAGGATTTAATGTGTTGGTGCAGCGGGGGACGGGGAAGCGCTCTCAGCTGATTCGTGAGTGGAGCAGAGTTTCTGCTATGCGTATCAAGTCCGGTTATTAAGGAACTCCAGTGAGAGGTAGTGATCCCTTGGTGGGAGTGTCACAGTGGTAGCTGGAGCAGGTGAAGATGGGCAAAGTAAGCGTGTTTGGGAAAGAACTCTTAGTTTCTGGACTCGATTAATTTTAACAAATGGGCCTTTTACAAATGATATATTGTTAGGTAATTTATAATTTCACTTAATACTAGAACTATAGTAGGCTCTGAATAGCTCTATAGTTTTTGTATGTTTCAAAGCACAGCTCCATGCTACCAGTATGTGCCACCAATAAAACCAGCCAAATAATATAACTGATTCTGAAAGACTTAACAAAACATTGAAGATAGGAGTGCTTCTTTGGTAGGATGTTTTGCACATACCTTCTGAGAGGAAGCCTCAAGTCCTTAGACCAGGGTAGGGGAACATGTGGATTTGGGACTGCAACTCCCATGACCCCTCACCATTGGCTTCCCTGGCTAGGGCAGATGGAAATTGCAGTCCAGCAACATCTGGAGGGCCACATGTTCCCCACCCCTGCCTTAGACAGTCAAAACCGTAAACAGATGACCGAAAATGGTTTACTTTAGGTAAAACACAGAGCAACTGCTTCTATGTGATTTTTAAATAATAGATTAGTATACATTTTTATGTAGGTAGGTTGCTAAAGGGAAGAGAAAATGGGTCTGAAAATGGTGAGAAATAATTTATTGACGTACATTAATATTGAGCTTCTTTCATCAAATGGAGTGATTGGTGCGTTCAGTATAAGTAATGGTGCATAAATGTCTACTGCCATCTAATGGCTGTTCAGGGGAGAACAGGAAGTGTATGAAGAAACTTGGCAATATTTGCTTATTTTATAATAACCCTTTGTGCAATGCACACTTTAATCAAACCAAATTTGTATTTATATTAGGCTGTGCAGGATAGGCAGAGAGCCTTGAGTAGTAGAGTAGAGTATGCAGCAAGACAAAAACTGAGTCTTTTGAGTGCCACTAATATGCCACTCTGCAGATGGTCTATGCTAAGGGAACACACATTTTGCTTTTAGCTCATTATACTAATCTACAGAATATCTGTGCACACTCACTTACAATTTGATGTAAATTGTTTTAAAATAGCACTGTAGTGTGAGCCAGGTTGGGTTTTTTTTTGTAATTTATAATTTTTTGTAATTTGTAATTAGAATTTCTCTCTCCTGCATCAAGATAGGATTTCTCATTTGCAGATCATGTTAAGCAACCCAGGACAGAGCGATTGGGCAGTGTTCACAAGAATGCTGTTGCGTTCATGACAACCCGGGTTTGTTTGTTTGTTTGTTTGTTTTTAAAAAAACCCACCCTGGGTTGTTATTTTGTGTGAACTGGACTAAAGGTTAGAGTGGCTCTAGACCAGGATGGAAAACCATGGTTTGAAGTAGGTTTGCAAATGATGGTTTGCATAAGCATGATTTAAGACAGTTTCCCTGCCTCTCTAGCCTTCCAGTTTGCCAGGTGACAAGCAGATCTAGCTGGTGTCTCTTTCTACATGTCATCTGGGATCAGGGTTTAACTTACAAGCTAAACCGTGGTTTCACTATGCATTTGGGATCTTAACCAGGTCTAAGATGGTTGGTGCTAAGAGGATTAAGCATGATGATTGTATAATGTCTTTTAAAATGTGGATTTTGGTGGAGGTTTTTTTGTCTTTGCAAACGTGAGTGCTGTTACTTTAATGGAAGGTAAGATTAACATTAAGCTGTGATCTGAACATTTTGCTTCATCTGGATATCCATGTTAAAAGGCCCTTTTTGAGTTTTCTGTTTATATTTCTCTCTCTCTCTCTCTCTCTCTCTCTCTCTCTCTCTTCTTTTCCAGAGTTTTAGTGACAAACAGCAGCTTTCAAGATGTTTGGGCCCTCTATAGCTTCTTAACTAATAATGAGGTGGGTTCATTTATCTTCTAAAGTATTTGGTAGGCTTGTAGAAGTAGCTTATGACGAAGAAACTTGAAATTTTATATACACATTGTCCAAGACAGCCTGATTGCTAAGCAACTGTAAAAAATGAGTGTTTATATATCTCTCTTGAAAGGGATACAAAAAAGTGTCCCTCAAAATGGTTAACATGTGTTCACACTAGTTGGAAAGCTAAAGCAGTATAATTTTACCTTATAACAGTAGCTGACACCACCAGCCCATAGATCTCTCTAAGTCAAGCAGACACATATGTGGAGGGAAGATTAGAGTGGAAGACAAGAAAAGTATCCCTTTCTAAGTTAGCATTGATTAACTGGTCATGGCTAGGGTAAAGATCACTGAGTCAAAGCAGTCTCATGAATGAGGTGAACAAAACATTTGTAGGAGAAGACAACATCCATTGTTAGTAGGCTGGCAACTTCTTGGTTGACTAACAAACTACAGCCCTGTATTAGACACAGATAATGCAATTGGGCCACGAACCTCACTGACTCATTTTGTTAGCCTTTAAACCCGGGGTGGGCAACTGTGGGAGCTCTAGGAGCCATTTTTGCCTCCTGTGTAGCCCCCCCCCCCAGCATCCAGAATGTTATGGAGCACCAAAAGGGTCAACATTAGCTTGTTTGCAAGTTAATTTTGATCCTTTTTGCACTCTGAAGGGGCATGGATGCCATTTTAAAAAACAAAACAAAACCCATATTTATTCTGGAGACTTAAAACTGATTTAACGGTCGCTTTCTCATTCCATGGAAACCTGGGAACTGTAGTTTTGTGAGGGGGCAAGCTGTAATATTCTTGCAAAGAATGTGTGCCACCTCTCCAAACATCAGATCCCAGAAGTCTTTGGGGAAGCCATTAGTGTTAAGTGGTATAAAACTAACAGCAGCTTGTTAGTTTTATACCACTTTATTTTGTTTTGCCCTGGGTATATTGAACTGATGGCTGTTCTGTGATACATCTCTCTGCTGACTGTTCTTTTCTGCCTGCTTCAGTAAACTTCCTTCACCAATGGGCTTGTTTCCCTTTCTCTGGCCAATCAGAAGTGACCTTGAATGATACCATACTACTCAGCAAGTGCTCTGTAGGGTCACATTGATGAGCAAGTGTGGGGTGATGGGTCAGCACCTCAAACCCCCTCAAGTCGCAAATTCTTTGCCACAGATGCCACTTTTTCCACACCTATTTTGCCCTGTAGGCTGGCAAGCTCAGGACACCTATGGCTGGATTTGGTCCAGGGGCCTAGGTGCGGACTCTTACCTGAAGAACTGTCAATAAAAAAATGTATCTGAAGCAGGCCTTAGTTCTTTTACCAAGATGAATAATTTCCAGTAAATAATATCAGCAGTTGAGAATTAGGGAGTCTTCCCTCTGTGTTTCAGTGTATTTATTTTCCTTCATAGATAAATAATAGTACAAAATTTAGTGCTGAGGAGCTTTATGACTGCATTTCCCAAGAGGTGTACAGGTAAGTAATTGTAAAAAATCTGCTATTATTGGGCATTATCCGTTCTTGCTTACTTCTTCATTATGTTGAAAAGATGTTCTGTGTGCCAACTTCCCCTTTCCCTTTCAGAGCTGAATCATTTCTGCTGCAAAAACATGGTGATGTTTGCATCTCTTGAGAGGTCTGGGGTCAATCTTCACTTCCCCATGATGTGCATGTGCTCACTGGAATAAATGTTGAAAATCTTATGTGGCACCAGTGCCACGTAAGATCTGCCAGTGATACATAGCATATGTTTAACCTTGCTTTTTATCCTGTCATCAAGCAATTAATTACTGTTACAATATTTGAAAGAGGTTATAATTAAGTAGGGAAGACATTAAATATTCATGCCCCTTATATGTTGCACATAAGTTCCCCAAGATTGTTTCAAAGAGGCAGGCTATTAAGTTGTATTGTCAAACAATCTGATTGCTTTTCAAGTTCAGAATTTACATTGGCATCTCCCAGAAAATACTTGGTAGCTAGTTCTTTCAGTGCAGCTGCTCTGGAACAGAGTAACTTTTGGATATTAAATACAAAAATTGAGAAAACATACCATTGCAGCTTGAGGAAAATGCATATATGAGGGAGGGGGGATACTCTTGCAAACCAAAACCTTAATGCTTCCAGTAGTTACAACTGGGTTACACATTTTTTTCTTCCTATGTGCGTGCGTGCGTGCGTGTGTATGTGTGTGCATACAAAGTATTGGCATAAGGTTTACAGGGGTGTGGGTGCACCACCATAAACTATAAGCCTTAAAAGCTTAAAAAAGCTCTGACAGCATTCTGACATTACAGTCCTAAAGTTGTGGGATTTTCTTGCTTTTTTTAAAAAAAAGCCTGTGTTGCAGCCCTGCACTTTATTCTAAGTATGTTGGGACAGGATGTAGTTGCCCAGTGCTGAGAAAATGGCTTTTTGTACATGCCTACATTTGTACTATTCCCATGAAGTACAATCCCGGATCACTGCAATGTGTTATACGTGAGGCTGCCTTTGAAAACGGTCCGGAAACTTCAGCTAGTCCAAAACTGGGCAGCAAGATTGTTAACAGGGCCTAGCCAATGCAATCACATTATGCCAGTGCTTTTCCAGCTGCACTAGCTGCCAGTCCATTTCCGGGCCCAATTCAGAGTGCTGGTATTAACATTCAAAGACCTTAACAGCTTGGGTCCAGGTTATCTGAAAGATCGCCTCCTCCCATATGTGCTTGCCTCTTCCTAAGATCATCCTCAGGGGTCCTTCTCTGGGAGTCCCCCCTAAAGGAAGTGAGGCGGTTGGTTACCAGGAAGAGGGCCTTTTCTGCTGTGGCACCCCGGCTGTGGAATGAACTCCCTAGAGAGGTTTGCCTGGCACCTACGTTGTACTCCTTCTGGCGCCAGGTGAAGACCTTTTTTATTTTCCCAGTATTTTAAAATTTTAGCTTCCTAGGCTTTTAGTTCTGGAGTTTTAAATCTGTATTTTAAATCTCTGAATTGCTGCTATGTTTTATTCCGGTTGTAATGTTATATTGTGGTTTTAAGCTGTCATATTTTATATTGTTTTATGCTGCGCTTTGTGGTTTTAATTTTTGTGAACCACCCAGAGAGCTTCAGCTATTGGGCGGTATATAAACAAACAAACACACACACATATATATATAAATAAATACATAATACATAAATAATATTCCTATAAAGCAGTAGTGCAGAACGCTATTAGCTGGGGGGCTGAATTGTCCCCCAGATCCTCTGCAGGCTGGATGACGTCAGTGGGTGTGGCCATGCCCACTACCATCCTTGCCCTACTCCTGCCCATTTGAGCTTTTGTTTGTGCTGGGAGATGTATGGAGGAGGGGACTGAGCTGCTTCTCCCAGTGCCATCTGTGTCCCTGACATCCCTGTGAAGCAGCTTGGCTGGTGCCAGGAAAAGAGGCCGCCAAGGACCCCCAGGAGGCTCTGCGGGCTGGATTCCTGGGGTTCAGCACTCATGTTGTATGATATAATTCCATAACTAGAGGTGCTGGTGCTAAATGGGTATGGCTGGAGGCACAGATGGAGCTGTAAGGCAAAGAGCCTCGGGTCTGATCCTGCATGGCTGTTCTTATGTTCTTATTTTTTCAGCAGAAGGCTGACAGAGAAGGTGCCTTCTGGGTCTCCCTCAGGAGAGAGTTCCAGAACCTGGGTGCAGCCTCTCAGAAAACCCTTTCTTGCGTCTCCGTCAACTGCACTTGAGAACATCTCCTGTAGATCTCAATAAGTGGGCAGATTCATATGGTCAGGAGAGGCTCAGCACTTTGAATTGGGCCTCAAAATGAACTAGAATCCCATGCAGCTGTTGCAACAAAGGAGCTGCAAACTGTTAAAGAGGGAAAACTGATAGCACTGGGACAGATTTTACTAAATTATTTATTTTCTCCCCCTTCCCCTCCTCAACCCCAGGGATCGATTATTAATTGGATGCGGCCAGCTAGCTCAACTGGAACATACTATTAAGCAGCGCTATGAATCTGTCTGCTTGGAAATCAAGAACAGGGGATGGCTCTGATTCTGCATTCAGCTGAAGCTTTTGAAGGAAGAATGGTTTTCTTTTCAACTGGGCACAGCAATCCTACAGTTGAGCCCAAGATGGCGACCTTTATACTGGAGCTTAGACGTGTGTAACTAAACAGTCTTCTTTGCTCCCACAGCAGCTGTGTTTGAAGGCCAAACTACACATTACATTATGCCTCATTACAAATGCCTCATTTGGGCTTGCATGTGTGTGTAAATAGCAGCTGCCTGGCAGGGGCAGGGTGATTTAGGATGGGGAGCATGACAAAGGGGCTTTAAAACCTCCCTGAAGCAGCTATTTGGGCCAGTGGCAGCTTTCTCTCCTGATCCAAATAGCATCTTGGGTGGAACAACATTAGTCAGGAGCATGGTTTGGAGGTAAAGAATGGAAACTCATGGCCCTCCAGATGTTTTGGCCTACAAATCCCATCATCCCTCACCATTGGCTGTGCTGGCTAGGGCTGATGGGAGTTTTAGGCCAAGACATCGGGAGGGCCACAAGTTGCCCACCCGTGCTCTAGCTGCAGTTTACCGAAAATAAATAAACACGTGAGGCCAAACTGTGCATATAATGTAATGTGTACGTTCTGAAAATAATAGTTATAGAAAAGAGATTTAGCATAGCAATAATGATGGGTGCTCCACAGAGTTCCTAGCAATATTGTTGTTGCCCACCGATCCTATCATCTGTCTTGACAATCCCCGCCCCCGCCATTGCTTAGGTATGTCTGCAATAATGGGAACACCTTGATGACCTCACCTAACCCATTCCACGCCTGCTCTCCAACACAAGGCACGACCATGCTGCCAAAGAACAGTTTGCATTGCCTCCGTTTTTATGCTGCATGCTCACTAGGTGAGGCAGGAGGAAGGCAATGCCTGTAGCCAGGTGTTTGGATCCCCTGGCAGCCCATGGAAGGGCAGCAATGCAACAGCCTTTTTGCCAGCAAGAGCCACACAGGGATGGAAGGAATGTCATTTCCATCACAGCTCCACAGTCCCATGGTGAGGAGGTATGCACAGAAAACCCATGGGATCCCCAGCTAGAGGTTCAAGTCCCACTGTGGGAATGATGTATCTGGGCGGGAAAGAGGCTTTTTGCACAGGAGAAGAAAAGGAGCTACTTGGACAAGCAGCAATGGAAGATAAAGCAGCAAGGTCGTAAGAAACAAAATGGTGAAGGAGAAATGGGGATTTGAGTCTCAGTCCAGGGAAGTGCAAATGCAGCCTCTGTAAGCCAAAGCCTAACCTGGGGAGGGCTGTGTCTGTCCAGCATTGGTAGAGGCAGTAGGAATCCCCACATAGTAGTACTCTTAACTACACAGCCAGAAGAGGGACGGACAGATAAGCTGATGATAGAGCCTCTGAACTCTGACTCATGGCATATCAGTTTTACCCTGGCCAGGCCATGGCAGCCCTTTAAGACTTGCCATACCTTTAACTCAGTGCACTGCAATTTCTCTATGTTGGTGTAACATGGAACTAACCTGACAACTGTATCCTTGTCCAGGTAGCATAACTCAAGGATACGATTATTACGCTGCTACACTTGCAATCCTATGCATATTTGGAGTAAACTCAATAATTTTGAATAAATGTGCATAGGATTGTGTTGCATGTCATCGTCTGTCCAGGAGAAGCTAGAAGTTTATATTTTTACAAGCATTTCTGGCTGGCTTACAAGAGCAGAGTGCCTGTTTTTGAAGGCCACTCTGTAGGCTTGCCTTGAAATGGTTAATTTATGCAAGTGTAAGAAGCTCTCTTGCTTTTGCATTTTTTTCTGCTATAAAAAGCACAATAAGGCTTCATCTTTTTGCTATTTATTGACTATATCATTACTATTTTATTGTTATTTAACTCTTTTTAAAAAATAAAGGATGTTTCTTTAAAAAACGCTTTATAAAATTAGACAAAAAGATGTCTCTTATAAATAAATGTTCACAAGATCTGTTTAGACATCATATATATATATATATATATATATATATATATATAGCAAATGCATGGAAGAGGAAGCAGGGTCACGCCACTAATACTGACACCTATGTGCCCAGATGTTCCGTGTTAGTGCTAAGGGAGCCTGGGTGTGCAAATGAAGCTTTGTATGCCCAACTGATTTCAATAGAATTAAGCATGTGCCAATTTAAAAATGTTTAACCTTGGCTGGATATCTGCACTAAGGTTTCAGAGTATCCGCTACAGAGAATGTTGCTTCTCCTGTGAATTTGACATTTGACATTTTTGTTCAGTTATTCTGGAGATTCCACGTGACTTTCTTGCCAAACCGTCGTTTCCAGTATTTCCTCAAGTTGTCCCCCTGTCTTTTTTCAGACCTCATTTGTGGCATTTTTCTGAATGAACAGAATTGTAGTACCCGCCTGACCAGTTGTGACTGGCAAAGCACTCTTGATGCACCTGGAGGAAGAATGATTGTGAGGCAGTTATGATGGGGCTGGTGGTGCATTTCCAGGTTCAGTGGATACTGATCTCCCCTTTGTTACTTTTACCCATAGCATTTGGCTTAAAACCCCCCCCAAAACCCTGTAATTTCATTTTTGTGATAAAGGGCTAGTACACAAATAACTTGTGCCTTTTTGATAAAGCAGAATTGCACTCATACAAATAAAATGGATGAATGTGCAAACACTCAGATTACTTTAGCTGCAAGTTGGAAATTATTTAATTACAGGGCCAGTTAGGGCTGGGTGAAAATACTAAAAGGCGGAAGGGCTGATTCATAATACCTGTGACTGATAGGGGCCAGTAGCCAGGAGAAGTAAATGCTGGAGAGACCTTCCCTGATGGAAGGCTGCAATCCTAAACACAATTTCTAGTGAATAAGTCCCACTTAACTGAATGGGACTTCAGTCAAAGTTTGGGGATCTTGCCTGTGAGGATGGTTATCATGGGATTTTGTGGGGAATATAGTGCTAGATTGAATGCCCTGTGGAACTACCATTTTACAATGCATGGAAGCAAACATGGAGAAGCATTTTATTTATTTATGGAATAATGAATTTCATCCTATTTTCCTGTGCTGGTCACATAGTTACACTCCCCAGTTTGGCTGAATGTTGAAGACTGAAGGAGAAAAATTAACTTTTAAAAAGTTAAATGGGGGTGGGGGAGCTCTGGGAAAGAAATGCAATGTGACAAAAATAGTTATTTGATATATGTCTTTAAAAGCCCAGCTAATAACTTCAAATTTCTGCTGATGGGATGTAAGTTGGCTGTGATTGACCAGGAAAGAGATCTTCATGTTGTGGTGGATAGTTCATTATATGGCTGCTATGAAAAAGGCAAATTCCATGTTGGGGATCATTAGGAAAGGAATCTAAAATAAAACTGCGAATATCAATGCCTTTATATAAATTTATAGTCCAACCACCCTTGGAGTACTTTATACAGTAGAGCTGAAAAAGGTACAGAAAAGGAAAACAAAAATTATTAGGGGGCTGTAGCAACTCCCCTATGAAAAAGCGAATAAGCAGGGGGGACATGATAGCGGTGTATAAAATTATGCATGATTTGGAGAAAGAGGATAGATGTTTTTCTCCCTCATAGTATTAAAACCCAATCTCATCCCATGAAGCTAAAAAGTGGAAGGTTCAGGAGAGAGGAAAGGATATACTTCACACAGCCCAAGGTTAACTACACATCCAAGATGTAGTGATGATGTTAACTTGGCTGGTTTTAAAAGGGGAGTAAACAATTCATGGAGGATACGGTTATCAATGGCCACTAGTCATGATGGCTATATATGACCTCCAGTATCAGGCAGTAACCCTTTCAATATCACTTGCTAAGGACCACGAGTGGGAGGGAGCTGTTGCACCCATGTCCTGTTTCTGGTTGTCCACTGTGGTAACAGAATGCTGAATTAGATAGGGCTTCACTCTGATGCAGCATGGCTCTTAAGTTCTCATGACCATATTCTCATTGTACCTGAAAATGATATTTCTAGCCACTGCTTTATAACTGCTACCTGAATAGCAGCAGGGTCAAGCATTGTATTATATTCATTTGTACTGAAATAGATTTTGAAATTATTTGATATCTTTAAAATTATTTGTAAAATCTTAACTCGAGGTATTCTTTCAGTAAAGTGCAGTTTTCTGCAGAGCTAATGGTCTTATCTTTGTTACCTATATAACAGTACATTCATCAACTATACCACTGGAATCGAATACATTTCCTAATGCCAGTTTACGTTATTAAGCTAGACATCTGGGCAACACAAATCTCGATCTACCATGTCCACGCTTGCAAACATCTCATTATACAAGAGTGGAGACTGAAAAGCATGCTACCGGGACTGCGGCAATTTACCATGGAGGGGTGTTTAGCTTCCTTCACTCAACTGCATCTGCCAGGCCACTTACACATGGAGCTCTTATTCAAATTGCTGAACCAGTGGTAGAGCCCCACACATGTGGAAAATGCTCTGAAATAATGTGCTGGTAAATCTCGGCTGCCTCTAGACAGAGCCCAAAAGTGAGACATTTCTGTCGGCAGGACTTGTCAATACACACTGCAGACCAAAAAAAAGGTTTCCATTCTGTATGTTAAACTTTGGTGTAGAAGCCTTTATATAGATTGGAAAACTGGGATGCTTCCGAGAGTCTCTTGCTGGTGCTTCCTTGCTCAACTCCATGGTGTGTTGGTAGTATTCCCTACATGGCAGTTGGAAGCAGACAGTATGAAAGACTGAAGGCTGTGTTTAGGAACCACTCCCTTCTCTCAGTGTCCAGTTACTGCAGTGCTTCTTACCTTGTAAACTAATGCTACCTTTCTAGCTCTACTCCAGGCTTCCCCAACCTGGCACCCTACAGATATGTTGGACTACAACTCCCATCATCATGGCTGGGGATGATGGGAGTTATGGTCCAACACATTTAGAGGATGCCAGGTTGGGGAAGGCTGCTGTACTCTACTTCCCTCCTCTGCTATATAAAATGCAAGGATATCACATTAACATTGAACAAGTTTCTATTTCATTTTTAATGTTAATGTAGGTATATAGAAGCAGTAAGTATTTGAATCGGGCATGGGTATGTATAAAATAAGAACGGAATTCTCCTAGTGCTAGTCCTTATGTAGCCAAAATGGCACCATTCACGCACAAGGAGATACCCCCAGCCTTGGGGGGGGGGGCCCTCCAGATTCGCACAATTAAAAAGAAAAAAACCTAGAAAAAGACCCCAAAATGAGGACTGAGCACAGTGTGTCCATAAAATGCTGACTCCTGAGAGTAAAAACACCAGAAAATGTGTAGGGAGAATGGACTGGAGTATCCTGGAAGATGGCATGGCTAGCTGACCAACTGGAACCCTAAAACATGAACACTCCACACTGCAACCTTTTGTTGGGCCCCCACTTTTTATATATATACACAGCCAACTCCAAGTGCCAATCTTTTTTTAAAGTTTTAAACACTTTATTGTAAATCTTTGAATGTACAAAAACAGGAAGTAGCTTACACATTATAGTTCTCATTTTTCTGTTACAGATTTCACCAGTAAAACAACTACAACAGAACAATTAAAACACAGCAGTAGAGTAGACTTGGAGTATCCATGAGAAACAAATCGGGGATTACATTTTCCAGATTTGTGCATAAATGGCAGGTGATGTACGCCTGTTTTCTGATATGTTCATGAAAGAAATAAAAGCGTGCCAAATCATGTAAACTGCATCTGGGCTTGTTTGTTCTTTTAGAAGTCTTAAGTTGGCATGTTAGCTTCTCAGCAACAGCTATGTGCCAAACTTCTTGCTACCAAACTTCAGTTGAAATTACAGTATTATTTTTCCATTGTCATGCGGAAACTGATCTTGCTGCCGTCAGTAGGAACAACTTTAGGTCCTTATGCTGTATTGCTTTACACTCTTCCTCAAAAAAGCCCAACAAGGCTATTTTTGGATCTTTGGGAATTGCCAAAATTTCTTTAAAGATGTTTTCCCAAAAGGTCTCTGCTAAGGAGCACAACTACCACATGTGGTAGTAGGTACCTCTACAGCCACACCCTCGCTGGCATTCTGGTGGATGTGTGCCCGCCATTCGTGAACGTTTTAGTGGTGTAATATACCATCTATGGATTAATGTAAGTGTGTGGAGACTAATTGTAATGGTTTCCGGTTCCACACTGACACCCATTTTTCCTCTGAGATTTGCTCACTGATGTCTTCTTCCCAAATGGTTTTAAGGCCTTCAAGATTGCTCGTTGTGTAGTCAGTTAAAATCCTATAATTATCCTGACACTAATCTTTTAGGATTATCCTGTGCTCTAATAATAATATCTTCAAAGGGGGTGAGCCTAGTCTTTTATGCATTTGTTCGCTAAAAAGTAAGCAACCCGGTATAGTTGTAGCCAAATTACTGGGAATTCCTGTAACTTATCTTTCAGTTGATCTATGCTCAGTGGCTGCTTATTTACATAAATGTTAGCTGTGCGACATAAGCCTTTTGCTTCCCAATGTTTGAAACGGGCCATTTTATCTAGGCTACAGAAGGAGGGGTGGTCTAGGAGTGGTAGTAGCGGGGACATACAAGGCATCATTTTTGTACACCATCATTTGCACACAAGTAGGGAACACTTCAAGAACGGATTGGTCAGGCACTTGACTTCCTTACTATTTGTTTATTACATTTATAGCCTGCCTTTCCTCCAAGGAGTGCAAGGCGTCATACATGATTTCCTCTCAATTTTATCCTCACAACAACCCTGTGAGATAGGTTAGGCTGAGAGTCAGTGACTTATTAAGAGCATTTGGGAGAAAGGGGAGATTTCTCCATGAAAAATCACTGGTGGTGCTTAGTTCCTTTTGGGCCCAAGGGTGAACTGGAGCTCCCTGGATGAGTATAATCATTTGCTTTAACTGGAATGCCTCATAGCATTTACAAATATTAGGGACCCCCAGTCCACCTTGTTTTACATTTTTGTATTGTACACCTTACCTGAGCCTTGCTCGCTTTCCCTTATGTAGGAAGGTGTCAAATATTTTCTGTCAGCCACATAATCCCTTATCAGAAATGTCTAGCAGCAGCACATGGAACAAGAAAGAAAGGTTTGGGAGCACGGTCATCTTTAGTGCGGTATGCAGCCCAACCAGGATAGATTTTATTTTCCCCACCTTTCAAGGTCAAGTTTAATCTGGGACAGGACTGGGCCAAAGTTAAGCTGCTTTAGTTTGAATAGGGTCTTGTAGAAAGTCACACCCAATTATCTAAATGATTTGTAGCTTAGAGCAAACCCTGATAGGGCTGGGATTTGTTGCTGAACTGGATGGATATTAAAGCAAAGTAGCTCCAATTTAGTATAATTTTGAATCCCACCACCTCCCCGTACTCTTGTCATTCTTTCTGGACCAGTGGGATTGATGTAAAGGGATCAGTAAGAAACAGGGCAACATCATCTCCAAACATACTGAGAAGATGGTGGGAGCTGTTCACCTCTGCCCCTTTTCTGGAGGGCAAATAAAGGCAGTGAGAGGAGGCACCGCTGCTTAGTTCCTTGATGAAGCCTTATGGGCAGTGCATCTTGCATACTGACCCTGATAGTTGCATTATAAGATTGATATAAGACCCATATGGCATTTATAAACCCATGCCCCTTTTGCATTTTGTTGAGCAAGCATTTTAAGAACGGCCATTCTATGAGATCCAGAGCTTTGCAGGCATCCACTGTCAGGACCACAAGCTTTCTCTTGGAGGGTTTGCT
This sequence comes from Heloderma suspectum, assembly GCF_057233095.1. Classification (NCBI taxonomy): domain Eukaryota; kingdom Metazoa; phylum Chordata; class Lepidosauria; order Squamata; family Helodermatidae; genus Heloderma; species Heloderma suspectum. The sequence continues at coordinate 175,311,690 of NC_139461.1, forward strand.
AAGGGGGCCTATAAGACCATCGAATCCAACCCCCTGCTCAATGCAGGAATAACATTAAGAAGCCATTGGATTGGGTCACCTGTCTGCCTGGCATGAAGCCTGCTTGGTTTGGAGTGATGTATTTGGTTATGGAGCCATTGATGCTAGTTGCCAGGATGGATGTAAAAAGCTTCATGTAACTATAATATGGGAGTCTCCATATTTTAGGGGTGGGAGCACCAGCTGGGATGCCATTAAAGAGGGTTACTAAGTCAGTCACCAGCTCTTCTTTAAATTTTCATAGAAGTCACTGGTAAAGCCATCTGGGCCCAGAGCTTTGTTATTTTTGAGGTTTGGGGCTTCTCTGCACCAGCAATTTATTGCACACTCATGATTGGCCACTCATGGAAGTTTGCGGGTCCATTACACAACACTGTCAACATCCAGGGCTCCTCCTGTGCTTTTCCAGGTTTCTCCTACTGTAAAAAACACTGTACTAAACCAAGTCTTAAAAAAAAAATGTGTAGAATCGGTAGCATGTAATGCCATTGTAGCAGTACATTTCAGCCACTAGATGGTGCTGTCTAAAGGAAAACATAGGAAAAGTGCCAAAACAGTAGGTTTCAATTCAAACCACGTGGTTACACATGTCCGCCTGTGTAACGGAGACACTCATAATCCCACAAAGAATCTGGGAGCGGAAAGCCCAGGTAAAGCAGCGGGATTTTTCATTAATGTAGCGAAGCTGTTGCTATCGCTTGCAGTATTTCCTCCTCAGTAATGCCTTCATTTATTCTGTGTTCTTCATTTAGTGGCTGTAACCCCACTTTGTCTAGGTATTTTCAATTCTTTCCCTCTGATGTGTAGAAAGTTTTGTAGAATTTAGCGAAATCTTCACAAATCTCTTTGCTGGAATTTTCTATGCTTCCTTTCTCATTTTGAAGTGCTCTGATTCTGTTCCTAGCTCCTCTTTTCTTCAGGGCATTTGCTAGAAGTTTTGAATGTTTAATCCCAAATGTTGTTGCAAAAGCAGGAATTGGGTAACAATTTTATGTGCTTCTAATGCTTCCAGCTCTTTTTGATTTCTTGGACAATCCCTGTACACACTAGTGGCGCCTCTCTCTCTTTTTACCAAGGTGTTCTAATTTGGCCACCTCTGCTTCTAGTTGCTTATGCCTGTCTTCATTAGTTCTCTTAAAGGCTGCTGTCTGGTTTATACAGGACCCACAGATTACTGCCTTCATGGCATCCCAGATTGTGGCTTGTGTTAGATCCCCTGGCCTATTCAGCTGGAAGTATTGTTGCATATCTTCCCACATCTTGCCAGTAGCATCTTGCCTTATTAAAATGAGTGGGGTAAGCATCCATGCATACGTGGTAGGCTGTTGTCCATAGGTATTATGATTATGGCAGGGCTGTGGTCTGAGACTCTTAAGCTCCCAGTCACTGAGTCTGTTACGGAACCACATAGGCTCCTGGAAAGAGGGATGAATTCAATACATGTGTGGGTATGGCGTCATGGAAGGAAGTATGCATAGCCCTTTCTGTGGAGTTTTGATCCCTCCAGGTGTCTAGCAATTCATAAAGCTGTATTAGATAATCTAATTCCACTTTGGTTGTACTCCAAGTTGGTTTGTTCCCACACCTGTCCGAATTTCTATCCCTGATGCAGGTGAAGTCTCCACATATTATTACCTCACCAGCCTTAAGGGTCTCATGGTGTTTAAGGGTAGTCTCCAGGAATGACCGCTGGCCTGCATTTGGAGCATACATTTCTGATTGTGAAAGTGCTGTCACCATCTTGATAAACAAAAATCTGCTGACCGCCCTGGCTTCCTCAGTTCCTTTGCATTGAAAGGCCAACATATTTGACAGTATGATTACGACCTCTGTGGACTTATACCTGGGACCACAAATTGCTGCCCAAACCACCAACGAGGCACTAATCTGCCCCCTTATTTTGTTTTGTGGGCTTCTTGTAGGAGTTATTTCAGGTTTTTCTTTTTGGATGAAATTTGAGGCTCACCTTTTTACCGACTACCCAGGCCTTTTACATTTAGGGTTAGCATTTTAAGCTCCCCTGTGGTATATAGCCACTGTATAAGTTTTATCAGTCCCACTAGCTGGGCTGTGGTTGCAATATGTATCCACATCGACTGCTGTTCTGAACTGCATAACAAATAACAAAAAGGTAACATCAAAACACTCTGCCAGCATATGGAGGGGATTCCAATTAGGTTTCCTGCCCAGTTGTTTGCCTTTGCTTGGTGTAAGCTGGGGCAATCATGAAACATGTAACAACTAGGTTTCACCAAATTGCTAATATTTAAAAGTGTTACTTTCAGTTTTTAAATAGCCGTTTTTAAATTTTATAAAAATTTTATAAACCTGACATGCATTTGCATTGATAATACCTCTGCATGTGCATCAGTCTCTCTAAGCTTACCACCACAAGCATCTTAGTGCACATAAGCATGACTTGAGATCTCTAGTTGGTGTGCGGTCGGTCAAGGTCTCGTCTGTACCTTCAATCTCCCACTGTTTTCCGCAATGGTAGGTCGTCAAGGGTCCTCTCTGTTTGATCTGTTAATATCCACTTCTTCCAATTGACCAAGCCTGAGAGTAGGTCTCCTTTCCCAGACTGTTGGGGGTGAGTTCAGTGAGTAGCCTGCCTGCTTGCAATTTTCCAGACTGGATTGTGTTAGGCAGCAATTTTCCTTCCTCATCATCCCGGATGTCCTCATCTGGTGGACCCCGTAGCTGTAGTGACGTAAACATGGCTTTTGCCTCACAAGCCTTTATCAGCCAAGTTTGTGCTGCCATCACAGTTGACCACTAGGCAAAAGGGGAAGCCCCAGGGATATGCGAGTTTATCTGTGAAGGGCTAGAATGATTCTCTTTTGAAGGGTCTCCGCACTCAGGTCTTGAAAAATCACAACAGGCCTGCCTTTAAAGGTGAGAGACCCAGACATGTGGAATACCTGCATCAACACCTCTTTGACTGTGGAACATGGAAAGCAAGCTACAATGTCTCTACGCCTAGAGCCGTCAGAAGGCATTGGGCCTATGGCGTGATGGGCCTTTTCGATATCTGCTGCCAAAAGCTGAAGGATTGGGATGCTGTCAGCCAGCGCAGCAGAAATTCTTACATTATTCCCCCCCTCTAACGCCAGAACGCCACAAATATGAATATTCTGACATCTACTTGTGTTTCCAAAACCTCAAGTTTCTGATGCCTATCTTGTGTGGCCTGTGTAAGTTTCTGTAATTTGCTCTGGAGTTCTTCATATGCTGTTGCAGTATTAGGGAATTGAGCAATATCATCAATTTTCTCAATTGGCTTACGGATGGATGCCAGCTCCTGTGCCATGTCTTCCCTGTGTTCCTGAAGGGTTGTTGTAATCTCCGATACTAAATCTGCTACCATATCCCCTCTGTAATGCCTTATCAGAACCAGTGGCCATTTTGTCTCCTTTCCTGTTCAAGGCCTGTAATGGAGTTGTGGGATTACGGGGCTCAAAGTAGATGTTAGGGTCACACTCTTTAGCTAGGTGGGTGCCTTGAAACATTCCCAATCCCCCTGGGGGAGGGGGGGTTAGAGTTTACATGGATTGGATCTTTGCTGCTTTGACAGCTGCATAGTGCAGCAAGGAGCAAACAGGCTAAGCAGCCACTACCTTACGTGTCTCCTCAAGTGCTAATCTTTATCTAGCCAAAACACCACCATCCACACATTAACAGGGGAAGTATCAGCAGACAAGAGGGAGCCCCAAGGTTTTGTAGTCATACAAAAGCCAAGGTGGGGAATCCGGGGGCAGGGGGAGATATGGAAAACCAGGAGAAATACAATGGAGTGGCTGGAACCCTGAACAGAGGCACGCCATATTGTAACCTTTTGTGTATGCTCCACTTGCATAGGCAGGTTGTAGGGAAAGCAAGCAAACTTCTTAAGGGGACTGCAGAACAATGGTGTATTGACTAGGTGGAAGAAAAACTCATGGGAAAGTGGGAGGGGGGAGAGAGAAGGCCATCACTGTGAACCCAGAATATTGACGTACAGCACTGAGTGCCTTCCAAAGAGGTAACATAGAAACCATTCAAATCCAAGAGAAAAAGTGGTTACAGCATGGCATTAGGGAGAGCTGTGAGCTAAGGAGGAAGGCATTGACACAAACATCTATATTTTGCATTTAGGTCAGGGACATTCTACGCTTTCAGCTCTTTATGAGTGCCATATCCCAAAGGCTTAGGACATCCAACATAAATATTCCCACAGTGCAAGCACCCCATTCTGGAACAGTGAGGTCAATAAGACCTTTCAACCCTATTAATGGGAATTATTTGTCTCTCAGGAAGTTTAAAAATAAAAATTCAAATGTTAAATTACATGCATTTACACTGTATTTTGTTAAGGTAAACTTGCACCTTGTTAGGAACAGAGGCTCCTTCCTCCCACCACCTCCAGTCATTGGGCCTGCTGGCTGGGGCTGATGGGAGTTGCCGAGTCCAACATCTGGAGGGCCACAGGGTCCTCGTCCCTCCACTAGACCAGCAGCTAAACAGTACACTGGCTTCAAGAAGAGAAGCCAAACCCTCTTCACTGAAAGTACAATGTTATGCACTGAATACACTGTAAAGCACATTGCCTCAGTGCGACTGTATGGTGGACTACAAAAGTTACGTGTGTAAAACATTTTTTATCCCACAGATAGAATGTTTTCTGAATATTGTTAGTATACTTCTGCTTGGCTTCATATCATAAACAAGGATAATCTACACAATACAAGCCTCCTAGATTAGATTTTGGTGCCATTATTATAGACAGGTTGTCTCTTCAAATATCAGTATGTTTTGTCAAACTGACAGATGTGTAAGCAGAAATGTATAGGGAAGAATTTGCTAGACGCTTTCATGGTATAACAAGTGTTGTCTGATATGGGACGATCTTAGCCTGGAAAAGTATACCTTAGCCACTCCAAACCACAATCAATGGACAAGAGCTAAAGAACAGAACCTTGTTACCCAAGGTAAAACGGCCTGCATAATTTAGGGCATAATCCTACACATGCTTAGACAGAAAAAAGTCTTCTTTTGGTTTAAAAATGCATAGGATTATATCCTTATAATATTTATGGTGTGTGTAAATTTAGGAAAGAGGGTGTGTTTTAACTTTTAATTTTAATCTTGCTCAGTTTAATTTTTCTCAAATCATTTTGATTTTGTTATAATTACGTGCTCAGTAAAATATTTTTTTTAAAAACAACCTTGGTGTGGTTTCTGCAAGCTGGGTATCTGATACTATGATACAAAAATGAATAAGGAAAGGAAGATCTATTTTTATGTATTTTCTGACTATTTTATGGATTTATACTCTACCTCTCATAGAACTGGCTTACAAAAAAAGAAAAATATAGAGTTGGATCCTTGCTTTGCTCAGCAAGAATTCTGCTCATGTGATGCTCCACTGGAGGGAAGGGAGGCGATTCTAGCCAATCCATCTTTCCAGCCCTCTGCAAAACTGCTCTGATGGGTTGGGAGATCCTCTGGAACAGCATGCATGTGGCACTGCTGGCTGCAGGTGGGAGAAATTAGAAAAAATCACCTTCCTCCAGCAGGACTGTCTGCTGGATCCCAGTCCCCCATGCAAATGTAAAGAACCCTTCTCTTCACGCAATGGCAACTCTGGATCAAACTTAATCTTAGGTCAGTGGGACTTCCAAGGAGCTGAATTTTTGCCCTCAGCAGTATTATGAAAGAAAGCAATCCAGGAGCATTGAAGATTTCATCATCTCTTAAGACTGAGATTAACTGAAGTTAGTTTAATATCTTGGCTTGTTCCAGAGCTAGTAACCATAGTTTCCCAGTATGAATAAGGCTATGGTTAGAGGTTCTGATTTGACTGCTCATACTGTGAAGGAACATGTGCGCAGGCATAAAGCGCATTCATAGCTCAGCTTACTACAACTCCCAGTAAGATTTGTAGAATTACAGAAGTCACGTTAGCCCAACCACTTATGACCATTAAGTTAAAACAACACTAAACAGTTATTTTTAAACAAATGAAGCACAGTTTGTATTATAGCATGTTTTCAGCTTGCAGTAGAAAGATACAAACTTATACAATAATTTTGAGATAGGTAACCTTGCTAGCTAACACACCACACAATTTTTGCAGCTTTGCATGTTTGTTACAACTGCTTGATCTAACAACCATACAGAAAAGCACCCTTTACATTAGTAAAATTTCAGAGCCAGACTTTTCCTCAGTCATATTATAGCCATGTTCAGAAACTCCACTCCAATACAATGAAAAATCAATTACTGCATACTACGGTTCATATAACATTGTAGCAGGGGGAAAAAAACCAAAAGCTTTCATGGTGGAAAACGACATGTCTCACTCCAGTCTATGAACTTTGAGATTGTCTCTTTGCTTCAACACATATCTTATGTCACTTCAGGATATAACAATTCTTGACTATATTTATATATAAAAAGTTACAAAAGGCAGTCAAATTGGCAGGTGTGTCAGCTTTAATAAAGCCATTTATCTATTTAAATAAGGCTTATTAGATTGTTCCAGTTACTTAAGATAAAAACCCAAACAAGGCCTAAAAAGCAATTGCTCACACTGAAGACCCACTATCTTTTCCTGCACCAGAAACTGAACTTTAATGTTAAAGTATTTGTGTGTGCAAATTGGCAAAACAAACATTGGGGGAAACTCTTGAAATGATATGCCATCAGCTTGCATTCTTACTCTCGCAGGATAACTTCCAGAGTCTAAAGTAACAAATTCTAATACACAAAACACCCTTCATGTGTTCTAAATAAAAATATGTACAGCATATTAATATTATGCAATATGCAAAAGCTTTGTGTTGCTGATGGCAACTTTTAAACCCACCCCACCCCCTCTATTCACATGTGTACCTCTACTAAAACAATTACATCACTAAGCCTGTTAGTTTTAAGGAGACTTATGTTAGTCAGAATTTGTAGATTTTTGTGTAGGGGCTCCATTCATTTGACTCTGGATTGTAGACTTCAACTGTGTTCAGAAACTCATTGCCATCAAATCCTCCCACTGCATAGATAGTGTTGGCCACAGCTGCAAAGCCAGCATTACTTCTTGGAACGGTCATACTACCCATCATCTTCCACTCATTCTTAGCAGGGTCATACATCTCCACACAGCTGACTGCACGTGAACCATCGAAGCCACCACCAACGAAGAGCTTTCCTGTGAAAGCAGCAAGAGTCAATCTTTAGAGGACTGTCACTGGGCAGCCCTAACAGCATATACAAGGCAAAAAAACACCTTCCATCTACAGAAGTTGCTCTATAGCTAAAGGTTAACTGGGTACTGAGCATATTAAGTTCTGTTTGAAAAAATTACTATCAGGCACCTTCCATCTACAGAAGTTGCTCTATAGCTAAAGGTTAACTGGGTACTGAGCATATTAAGTTCTGTTTGAAAAAATTACAATCAGGCTGGGTTTGCACAACTGCGGGGGGGGGGGTGTCATCATGACTTCTCCCCTTGGACATTGTTTACATAATTACCCACGTTACAGCATGGGTTGGCATGTTGTCTAAACACGGCGTGCAGTGGGGTTAACTTCGTACCCGCCTTACAACCCACAACATGCAGTAGGGGGTTTGGGGTGAGTATGAAGTCACCCCCACCATGCCACGCACCAGATTCAGATGATATGCCAACCCGCGCTGCAGTGCAGGTCATTACAAAAAAAACATCATGTGCACAGCATGCACGAGCCACAATGCCTTCTTTTACCCCTGTAATCGTGTAAACCCAGTCTCTAAATTAGTTACAAATTTTACATAATTGTACTTCTATACTTCATAGCTTTTCCAGATGCCCCAACCTAGAAACCTTCTTGGAAACACTAGTGCCTCTTCATCTCCTGACTTAGGCCCACTACCAAATTCCGCTCCTGCAAATCACCTCTCTGCAAAACTTCATGTTCAGTAAGAGGCAGCTGGGCCTCCAAGCCACAGTACTCGTCATTTATCCCATTGGGTTGTACCCTGCACTTTGGGAACTGAGCTTTGGCTGTTTACAGGCCTATAGTCAGTAAAACTATCACCCCCACACCCCTGTTACGTCCAACTAATGTTCAAGTGAATAACTGAATGAGATTGGGGGTGGGGGATGAAGCCCACCCCCAATCTCTACCTGGGTACAATCCTCAGGATAGGACAAAGGACAGGAAACATTTAACTAAAGTGAGATGCAAACTTCATTTTGCCAATTAAACACTTGTATTAAAAATGGCCTCACTTTTAACTTTGCTCTTTAAATTCAATTTCAGGAGATAGCTGAACAGATACAATACAGCTACAGAAATACTATTTAAATGGAATAATCACCAGATAGATTTTAATTAAAAATATGTAAGGACATCTGAAGGACTGGGTCAGAGAACAGCCACTGAAAAGCTGGGTCCAGCAATCGGTCATCTGTTGGAAACTTCAACCTTACAATATATGGTCAAATATTGCCCATTTGGCATGTTACACTGTGAAAGGGTGAGGTAGGAATTCTCAAGTTATGGCTGCCCAGCAGCACAGTACATAGACAGCATACCATAGAATTGGCATCTTCCCTACAGGTTACAAAAAAACAGGTCTAGGAACCCCACAAAATAATATTTTTTTTATTCTTAACAGTTCAGTTCCATCCTGAATAGCATCATTTGCTGCTTCCTCAAATTCAAAAAACTCTCAAAAGCAGTTTATAGTGTGGCGTAGGGGCTGCAGGTGAAGAAAATAAGTGTGGTGGGATGCTCATACATGGAAAGGGCTCTCTGTATGGCAGCCAAGGGTTATAGCATTTTTCTGCACCACCAAGCTTACCATCAAGTACAGCAACACCAGCTCCACGCCTAGCCACGTTCATAGGTGCAATTAGTGTCCAGGTATTGTTTTCTGCATTATAACGCTCCACGCTATTAAGGCAGTTCCAAGACTCAGCTCCTCCAATGATATATAAATATCCACCAAGCTCACATACAGCAGACTGGTGTCTACCTATAAGTCAAAAGCCAATAGAAGCTTAAAGATAAGGGACAAAAGAGGCCATACTCAAAGCTGTCCTAACAGTAACAGTGTTACTTTTTGGCAGAAATGTTTTAATGAGTGAGAACTCTGGCTAGATGAAGACAGCCAACGAGTCTAAGCAGACAGGTGATTCCATGTCTTGCCACTCTCACTCATGTACCCTGCAAAACTCAAGGCTGGATACTACTTTTTTCCTGAAGCACGGGATGCAATTTCTCTCTAGAAATGCCAAGGAGTTAATTCATCACATTTCATTTCAGAACTGGCAACAGCAAAGCTTCACCATGAGCTGCAAGGAGCTATGTTACTTCCCTGCTCGAGACATTTCCACCTCCTACAGACCTTGGATTTTTACACAATTCTTAAAGCTATCCAAACTTAAACAATGCAATATGGACTTACGAATATTAAGTGAAGCACAGCTTGTCCAAGATTTTGTTACAGGATCAAAGACGTCACAGTTTTTCAATCCCTTCTGGCCATAAGGATCTGAGCCACCAACAATATACAGCTTTCCATTTAGAGCACACACTCCTGTTTAGGCACAGAAAAAATAAGCTAACTGCTTGAATACTTAATAAGAAACTACCTTCACAAGGCATTATAGACTTTTACCTGCATTGCAACGGTTAGTTCTCAGTTCTGGAACGGGAGTCCAATCATCTATCTCTGGATCATACATTTCTCCACAGCTCAAGTCATCTGAATGGCCATTTGACCCACCAACAACATAGAGCTGCCCCTAAATTGGAGAAATGGTAAGTATTAGAACAATGGATTCCTTAAGTTATGTAGATTAAATATGTACACTTTGGACTTGTGTAGGAGCAGTGACTAGTTTTTAATCACTGCCATGAAAGCATGCAAGTATAAAGAATGGCTCCCATGGGCCTGTTTGGGTCTAACCTCAAAGCTCGGGGTAAACGTGACATCCCTTTAATCCCAAAGTGTTTTTAATTATCAGAGAATCACATTCTTCACTCCTGTCCCAAACTAATCTAAAAGACTGTAATTGCTACAAGCAGGCACTGGCAGTAATTAGAGCCGTTAATACAAGATAGGAGCATGGCTCTTCACTCTGTACATACCATGAGAACTGCCATCTGAAACCGTGCTCTTGGTGTCCTCATTGGTGCAACAAAAGTCCAGCAATCCTTTCGGGGATCATAACACTCTACAGTGCGCAAACATTCTTCTCTGTTATAACCACCTAGTAGTAATACAAAGTGTGCAAGATGTATTTTGAGACAGCATCTCTCAGTAGAAAGTCACTTAAATTAGCAGTTAGTTTGTTAGGATAGTTTGGCCAAATATGAAGGACTGCAACCTATGTGTTTAACACACTACTAGTGCTATTACCTGCAGCTATGAGCTTGTTGTTAAGTTCTGCTGTTCCCAATCCAGATCGAGCATACTGCATAGGAGACATGGGCTTTTCTACAAGGTCACCTGGTTGAATCTCAAAACTCAAGCTTTTCATCAATCGTGGAGTACTGATGGGCGAACTTTGGGGACTGTTACGCCCATGAAGGAAAATCACACAAAATACGCCATCCAGAACAGCAAGACACAGGTAAGTATTATCTGGGGGAAAAAAGAGAGGAGTACATTCAGTTCCCAAATATCAGCATGTTTCTTTCCACTAAAGCTATACCCTTACCCTCTAGGTGGGTTGGAACTCCAGCAACCTTTTCCCAATATATGAAGGAAAAAAGTTGTTTTGTTCATGAACAAATGACACATATGACAAAGACATACTGCTGTTCTCTTCCTACCACTACTTTCATGTTTAACATGGGTGTATAACGATCTAGAATAAGACTACATGCAAAATTCAGCTTACTTGAGGTCTTCTCGGAAGCAACAATTTTCCACTCGTGTTTAGGACTCTGCATTGCTGCATTTGGAGAAAGACTTCCAGAAGAACTGCTACTTATCTGCTTGAGATCATTCTCACGGGGTGGCTTTTTCTGCAAAATTAAAAGGCAGCTACAGAAACCTAGCCAAGGAGCACACGTTGATCTGCCTTTGTTTCAGAACTATTTTCTCTTTTCTTTTTTTAACTCTGTACAGTCTCATTCATAAGCACATCTACACAGGCAACTTAATGAATCAACATTTTAGCAGCATGATGAAACATTTAAGCACCAAATTACTCACAAAACCCCTTTCCTCTTCAGTTTCATCTCCACACATGACCCACCACCCCGAGCTTCTGAATTAAGAACATAAGAGCCCTCTGGATCAGACCAAAGACCTATTCATCCAGCATTCTGTTCCCAACCATATGCCCCAGTGGGAGCCCCACAGGCAGGACATGAGCGCAATAGCACCCTCCCACGTATGTTCTCCAGCAGCTGGTATTGCAAGGCATACTGCCTCTGACACTGAAGGTAATACACAGCTATGGTGATTAGAAAGCTATTACTTAGCTTCAAATAAGATATGCTTTCTAGTAGAGAACACAAATCCTCACATTGTTTCAAAGTACACCTGTGGCAACTATGGACATTAGGCCATCCTTGCTCCACTAATGTCAAGTATGCACAGCCATGGCTGATTGTGTCTATACACCAAACCTTTGAAGACTTCTTATATGAATTCCAGATGTTACATACCATCTGCTACTAAGGTGCATATTTAAAGCTTGATAGTTTGTTTATATTCGGTCTACTTCCTTTACTGTTCTTCTGAATCCTAGAAGAATAAGTCATGTCCCTAACACACCATCTTTGTCAATACCACTTTTCCACTGTCTTACAGTCTATGCAACATGCAATGTACTGCGAATCATTTAGGGGCTGTTTTTTCAGAACTGAACACTGGGTTATTCTGCTGCAGCACTACCCCTCTGCCTCTCTCCTGTTCCCCATTTCCCTTTTTTGTTCTTCTATAACCTTCTCTTCCACCTCTCACTATAACTGGCTGCTTGTTCTAATGGCCTACAACTTTTTTCCCCCTCTCCTTTTTTCTATTGATTGGGTTAGGGTGAGGAAAAGAAGGGTGGGTGATCTGGGCCATCTCTGTTACTTGGTGGGGGTGTTATGTTTTATTTAAATGATATTTTAAAAACCCCACATTTCACGAACTTGTCCAATGTAACTAATTTGTAGACAGTTTCTTAAACACATAAGGATACAAATCATTAAAGAAAGTGTGAAATTTCTTGCCCATGTCTAGAAGATTAATTTACAACTTAGTTCTACTGGCATTTCTATAGAAAAATGCAATGTATAGCTTCAAGGTGTTAAGATCCCATAAATATTCTTCCAATGTTAAAGCCTACTAACAAGCTTACTAAATGGCAATTGAGAAGACCCTAATAATACCATCTCTACCCAGTGCTTGTAAATTCAGACACCACAACCAAAATGAACTAAATTCAGCTCGATCCTAGTTTTGTTTCTAGTTCAACCAGTCAAAACGTGGAGCAATTACTAAATCAGAAAGTAAACAAGACTTTAATAAAGTTAGCAATGAACTGCAGTATACTGCATCCCAACTTTCCCCTGCTTCCTGGCATGAATGAAAAGTTGTAAGATACATAATTATTCATGCAATGACAAACTGGTTCTGCTCAGCTCAACCTGTGCCTTACACCAAGTTTCCAAAAGGAAACTCTCTACAGTAAATTTATGATGCCACTGAGTAACATATTAAAGAAACAACTTCTGTTTAAAGTCTACACTACGATGAAGCTCTGCATACAGAAGTTTCTCCAGTAGTCCTTATTTCCCCAGTTCTCTTTAATTTTTGCTCACAAACTGGGGGCGGGCAGAGCTTGTTACTCTCTGCCATGCTTCCACAATGGTCTTTAGTTCACATGCGCACGCGCACACACACATTCCATAAGCTTACTCAAAACTCCAATAACTAGTCCTGTGCTTGACTTATTTATCCTGCCACGCATTTAGCACATATTCATGTTGTTAAGTTACAGCTCAAAGGAACGAGACGAATCAAGACCACACAAGCCATCAAAAGCAGCCATTTTCCTATCTTCTAAACCAGGAGTAGGCAACCTGGTGACCTCCAGATGTTTCACGCTATAACTTTTATAATCCCTAACCACTGGCCATGCTAGCTGAGGCTGGTCCAAATGGCGGTTGTGGTCCAAAACATCTGGAGAGTACCACATTGCCCAGCCCACTTCTAAACAATTGAAACTGTCTTCCTTTCGCTGTAGTACACAACGTATTAGTTGTGCGATGCTACTCTAGCCAGTTTTACCTGAGATTACCTCAGACCGTGTGCAATTTGTACCTGCACAAACTGAATGTGGTCATCATCACTGCCATACACCTCAGCCTGTCCATCTAGTAGATTTCCATCAAGCAGCTTGTGATCAGCTGAGTAGTACAACGTTTGAACCTGCAAAACAACAGAACAGCCATGTGGCTATAGTCTCCATTGCTATTTAATTATTGGTGCATTGCACATTAACTCCGTAACGTTTCCAGTATAGTTCAGATTGTCTTCTCTCCATCTAGCAGAATGGCAAATTTTTTTTTAAAGGAGGTTGCTTTCATGATGACAGATCTTCAAATATTGGATGATGAATCTTTGCATTCACAGATCAAAGGGAATCTTCAGTTTCCTTGACTTCTATTTTCCCTGTGCCATAACATTAAGATGTGTAACAAGTATAGTGTACATTATCTTGCAGAATAAATTGTACAGGTTAACAATCTCAAGCACGAACTTTTGCTGTTTCCTATGAACAAACTTCTTAATTGCCAAATACAACATTTTTCCTTGTCCAATTAAAATATGTAAATAAAGCATGGAAAGCAAGCACAAGTGGATTATAAATAGGGTCATATTAAATATAATGGAGCTACTTTTTGAAAGTCTGTTGCCCATTGTTAGATGTCATATGAAATGCATCAGAACTGAAAGGAAATCTTGACCATTTGACTGGAAGTCTAAGGTATAAAAGGGCAAAACAGTATAGCAAACACAACTCTTCTCATTATCAACCTTGCCTCTTATGGCAAGCTAGATATGCTTTTTCAAACAATTTGAGATGTATATCTCCACTGCAATTGTCAAGATACTGGCATTTCAGATTTTGACCAAACTAACGATTGAAGTTGTGTTTATGAATAAGGCTATTTAATTACACAAAACTTTTCAAACGTTAAGATATCCTGTAAAGAAGTAAACACCATTAAACATCATCATCGTTCTCTGCCCACAGCGGATTTTCTTAGGAGAACTGGGGCAGGACTGCTGCTTCTTTACGTGTCATTACACTTGAAGTTTCTTCTATGGTTCTTCAGCGTTGGGTATCCTAGTTTTGTTAATAAACCTATGGGGAGATAAATCAATGGGGAGGAACAACCATTAGAACCTTTTACCTACTTTCTCTCTTTAAGCAAAACCCTGTAAAAGGAACACATTAAGAACATATAGCAAGCTTTAAAACCACCTCCCCATTTTAAAAGTGCAGTTACATGCTACATATGAAGTTAAAGAGTAAGAAAAAACAACAAAAAACAGAAGACCAGATTGAACAGTTTATGCAGCTCACCTGGAACCCCCCTAGTTTCTCAGCTTAGGGATACCTACAGTAAAATTTAAATTCTTCATAGTTTTTTTTAAAGAAAAAAGGAAAAGGGAACATCCTTAATTTCAGAAAAAATGTAGCATTTAAAGCCCAGCAAATCTCATTTTCTTAAAACTAACCTCTTCCATAAGATCTTCTAGACTGTCTCCATTCTCCCAGATACTGCGCTGTACCCAGTTGATTACCTTTGTGTATAGTTTGCCATTGCTGGGCAAGCTAACATTTTCTTCAAGCATGACCTCCAGCTGGAATAAAAAAACAAAGGGTATAGCGGCCACACCTAAAAATATACAGGTCATTCATAACATTGTGAGTACAAACCCAGCAGTGAGGCATCACTAGTACCTATATAGAACCCTGAACAGAGAGGGTATCAAGGTTTGCTCACATTCTGAGATAATCACACAACAGAAATGAGCTCCCTAGTGAGGTTCGCCTGGCGCCTACATTGTATTCCTTTCGGCGCCAGGTGAAGACCTTTTATTTTCCCAGGCATTTTAGCATTTTAGCTTTCTAAATTTTTATCTTTGCTGTTTTAAATCTGTATTTTAAACTCTTGCACTGCTGCTAGGTTTTATTGTGGTTGTATTGTTATATTGTGGTTTTAATGTTCTGTATATTTTAAATTGTTTTATTGTGTGTTGTTTGGATTTAATTTTTGTGAACCGCCCAGAGAGCTTCGGCTATTGGGCGGTATAGAAATGAAATGAAATAAATAAATAAGAACTCGCAGAATGGGTCTATGCAGAGAGGGGCAGGTTTGATTCTCATTAAGTTCTATGGGACAAAGGAAAATTACTACAATCCCTGGAGACTGTTGAGAGGAGGACAGATGTGATGAGAGACCACCCCGCATTCTGGGAGATAAAATGCATGCATACACACAGGCGTACTTTAGAGATCCTTCTAGTATCCCCTGGGAAGCCCTCTCTCCTCTTCATAGGAACTTTATACGATCTACACTAGACTGAGCTATTCAACATATGCAAAACCATGTTAAGCAGTGTAATTTAGTTTAACTCTGTGACAGGTTGGATCAAAAACATCTTAACAGCAATGAAAAAAAAAATTCTTCTAGCTTTTGTGTCAGCCTTCCATGGCTCCATGTTCTAGCTAAGTCCCCAACCATGAGGAGGCATTAACTGCCATGTGGTGTTTCAGGGCCACCATTACTTAATTCAGTAAAAAAAAAAAAAAAAAATGATGTTTTTACACTTACAGCTTTTGGGGTCAATTCTTCCCCTATTAGAATGACTGGGACAACTGAAAAACTATGCATATAAAGTGCTAGGGATCAAAGCATTCTCACCAAATGAAGTTTAAAGTTATTAAGTTGCTCATCACTTCTACAGATGCTTAACCCAGGAGAATCTGTTCTGTACATTTCATGTGAAAAAGAGTAAGGATGATGAAAGCAGAAGTTTTTTGTCTATTATGAAAACAGACAAATTACTCACTTTCCTTAACATCACCACAAATGGTACCAGGGTCAGTAATTTACAAAAAACCTTTCTAAACCTGAACCAAAGGAAAAAGTCTTTCCTTTGACCCAGCAAAAACAAAACAAAAACAAAGCTATCACTTTGCACAAAACAATGGCTGAGAGATGTTGTTGTCACTGGCAATTCACAATGCATAACTATTTCTCTTATTCTTCTGCAAATGTTGTGGGGTATTATAGACTTTACTGACTTATGTGCAACTCTTTTTTTTTTTTTACTGGAAAATGAAAGGTCTCAACAGAGGCATTTCTTTCCTTGCAAGTGGCGTCACGCTTAACTTCCACCAGGTATTTTGTTTGCATGGCTTTCTTAGGGTACATTTGACCCTGATACTGGATTTTTCTAACAAAAGGTTAATATTTCCAGGTAGATTTAAAAATGACTACAACTCCCATTTTCATTTCAAAATTGAAAATATCAGGGGAAATTGTTTACCTTTAAACGTGGCAGTTTGAGAAATTCCTCCTGGTCAGAGATCTGTAACAAGTGCTCCTGAATGTAACCATCAATCTTGTTCAGTAAACGTGAATCACCCATATTGCTTGCAAAGTTTCGGTGAGAGATGCAGCTTTCAGCATTCATTCTGGAGAGCAAATAATCTCCACAAACCTTTTAAAAGGCATACAATTAATTATGCTATTTTACGAAAGGCTCCATACACATATGGGACATTTTCTATTAACGTTTTATAGCCCATCAACCTATCAAGGCACTAAATGCAGCAAATTCATTCTATGCATTTACCACATAGTTTCTGCTGATTTAAAACTAATATTACAGTTATTTAAACTTTTCTGTCTCTCTCAAATAACCAGAAACTCCTTTACATTAGGGGGATTTTAAAATAGATGTGCAACTCTACTGAGAAACTAATATAGTTTTTGTTCACAGGGGAGAAGCATTCTTTTATACAAATTCTGTAGATACCTGAAAGTGCCCCCCACCCTGCATGCACTCTACTGTTTTGTAACTATTAGTAGCATGAATGATAAAAAAATTGAGACCCTGATTCCTCTTTTTGCTACTAAGGGAAGTTCACACAATATGTACTATCTGCTATAATTAGAAGAATTATATAAGAATTGCCATCTATATTTATGATTGCCCAGTTTACACACTACATTTGTCCATGTTAGGGTATAGTGTAACTGCTTAAATAAGCAAAAATTTATTGTGTCAAACTGGCCCCCAAAGTTCTGAAGTCCATAAAGTGGGCCAACAGCTATTCAAATGAATTGAAAGGATGTAATATGTAAATGCAAAGCTCTAAAATGGAAATGTTTTTGGTACTCAAAAAATAATAATTTTTAAGTGCCCATTAAAATATAGCTTTCCCTCAAAAATACAAGGGTTAAAGTAGCCACCACACTTTACTTCTTAGTGTACAAAAATTATACCTGCTTGACTCTCTCCATCTTCAGCTTCTTTGCTGCAGAGTATACGTCTTTGACCAATTCTTTATCAGCCTTCAATCTATTAAAGTTATACAGTTATTTTTAGGATTTATTCTGGACAGAGTATAAAATAAAATGTACATTATATGTAAAAAGAAGCACTTACTGAGCCGTGTAGGCATAATTTAACAAGACTTCAACAGCCTCTGGATTCAGATCTTCAAATTTTACATGGGAAACTCCATGAGAATCACTGTCATTATTGAAGATTTCAAACAGATAAGGACTGCAGCAAGCTAGTACCGCTCTGTGTGCCAACATCTCATGTCCGCACACCTTTATTAAAACAGAACCAGACATTAGTATTTAAACTGTTAGTACATAAACCTAAGTTATTCACTAAATTACAAAGCCATAAAATTAACTGCAGATTTGTCTTTACTAATCTTTTTAGTTCATGATCCAGTCAAAGCTAAGGGTTTTTAAGTTTCATTGACTTGAATAGGACAGTTAGAGCACAATCCATGCTGGCTGAGGCATGCTGGGAGTTGTAGGACTTTTTTCTGTCTGAACATGCATAGCATTGCGCCCTTAAGCTCATCTCCACTACAGATTCCACTGCTTAACTTTAGCTAGTTCATGTCCATAATGAAAACATTTAAAACAAGGGTTCCAAAGAATTCCACCTATTGGTGTGTTGAGGTCTCAGAATAGTAGGAATATGATGGGCCACTTTAAGAACATCATGTTATTTGGTTTTGAAGATTAAATTACCAGCATAAATCAAATGTCTGCATTTTAAAGAACTGTTTCTGAATAATACAAATCTCAAGTTTTCCAAGCTCAGCGCACCAAATTATCATACTGTTAAGTTACCTGGAGTCTAACATCACAAAACTGGCCACTTTTGCGCAAAGCGTTGAGCTTGGCAACAGATGACTCAATGAAGTTTTCATCTTCGAACATCAAATAGCCATTAGGAATCATTTTGCTGTTTCTGTGGCTGAAAGGAAGTTCATGATATTTAATATAATCAGGTGTGTAACATTATTTCCTTAATGCAAAGCTTTCTTAAAGCTGCACTTGTATGCAAGCTACTTGGGAGAGCCCCCAGAGAAAACAATGGGGCTTAGTTTTGAATAAACATGCACAGGATTGCACATTCAATTTATTTTTTGCTCTTGAATGTACCTAACAGAATTAATGCTAGACAATGGTATCAGAAAATAAAAATACAGAATACAGTATTTATTCTGTACAAGATAGCTAAGTAATAGAAACAAATTTTCATTATTATAACTCCAACTTTGTCCTGAATAGTTCTGTGGAAATGGCACTAATGACTCAAATCTAACAATTATTGCTTTCACTTGCCATACAATTGGAAAGTTTAGTGTGAAAATGCAAGGCATGATCCTTACGGGCATGAACAAAGTGTTGGCAGAAGCACTGCCACAGAGCCCCCTTTTCAAGAACTGGAAGATCAGTCTAAGTCTCTGATATTCACATCCAGCCCTTATTTTTGTTCTGTATTTCCAACCTTCGAAGAAATATGGAAGGCATACACAAGATCTTCCAATTTTCTACTGGTCTGCTGTATATATGTGCACTTGTGTACACATGAAAAACTTAGTACTATGCTCTTTCCACAGCATAGCACATACCATTCTGGACCCTCCTTGCTTTCAAGGCTAGACAGCAAGGGAGAAAATCCTAAGAGCAACTCCCCTTAGCAGGGAGGAATGAGAGATGGGGAATTGCTCTCTTATTTAAACAGCCTTCTTTATATCGTATTTTGACAGTAGGAATTGCGATTCTGTTTTCTAATTAAACAGCTTACATCAACTGAAGATATGCTTGTTTACTATGAGCCAGCCACTAATCAAATGCAGTTCAGGTATTTGCCAGTTTGCATGACAGACAATTCTTTACTTTGTATCATGACATTACAGTGTCAGAATGTGGACAAAGTCTATCTACTTATGTATAGTACAATTGACTAATTTATATTTATAGCCTACATCACAAGAAATGACATTTTAGACCCATATAATTGAGTACATGCTTACCAAGTAAATTTATGCTGTAATTTTATAACTAGGAGACCTTAAATAATCCAAAACCCTGCTGTGTGTTAATATAGAGCACTTCAATTTATATTCCTTCGGAGGTGAACAGCAGCTTGAAGAAATGCAGGCAGCTGTGTCTTCTAAACTGATGACTCCAAAACTACCAGGCTTTAAAACGATGTAATCAAGTCCTTAAAAGCTATAGACATGAATTTCTTCTGTGGTAGTCATGCATCATACTCTGCAATAGAAAACAAATATTAAATGGGTGAATTTGGGATTTGTGCATATCCATTTAAAACTTCCATGTACTGAAATAGTGAACTTTTTCACAACAGAAAGACTACGAAAACAGAGATTAATGTTTTCCTTCTAGAGGTTTTAATGGACACACATGCCTAGTAAACTGTTATCCAAGGAAAATTAAATAATATTTACCAAAACATATTTACATAAAAAACTGCTCTTAAAAAAAAATCTCAAAGACCTTATGTAAGCCATTAATGCCTGTAGGTGCAGATAGAATTGTTTAACGATTATTCATCAGAATGTTATCAACAAAGCCAGCAAAAAAAAAATTTTGTTCTTTATCGGAAATTGAATTGCAAAGATTAACTCTTGACACATAAAATCTCCTCTATCCTCAGAATCTTTTCTTCAATAAATTTAGTAGTATTAATGGAAAACTTATCTCCTATAATTTTTGGCAATAGTTCCCCCATTGAGAGCTTTAATAATTTTAAATATTTTGAACCAAATTACTTCTAATACAATGTCAGTTTGCATTCAATTTCTGTGTTGAAGGGCATGGAGCTAGCAAAATGGGAGTGTGTGTGTGTGGGGGGGGAGATCACATCTGACGTCATCCAGCCCATGGAGGTGGGGGGCAATTCAGCCCCCCACTAAGAAATGGCTCAGCGCTCCTGCCCTAGTTAGAAGATCTGAACCGATGGGTAGACAGGGAGTGCAACCATGTTTCTCCTGGACTACTCTGCTGCTTTTGTTTCCAATCAACTATGGCAGACTTGAGTAGGCAACCTGGTGCCCTCCAGATGTTTTGACCATTGACCATGCTCACTGGGACTGATGCGAGTTGTAGTCCAAAACATTTGGAAAGCACCAGGTTACCTCTCTTTGAACTATGGCATCCTTCTGGGTTGCATTGTTGAGATGAAACTGGAGTAGGGGGATTGGGGTGGATCCAGTCCTTTCTGATGCAGATCCCCAAAGATGGTGTTGGGGCCCTCCTGTTCCACTCTGTGAGTTTTGGCATATGAGGTGACTCAAGGAGCCCTCCATGCTTTTCAGCATCTACATGAAGCTGTTGAGGGACCTCATCCAGAGATCAGGACTTGGGTGTCACCAGTCATTTCCATCTGTTGATCCTGGGGAAGCAGTGGAAGTCCTGAACAGATGTCTGGGGTAGGAGGTTGGTTGGATGGATGGATGGATGAGGGTGAACAAACAAGTGTAATCGAGGCAAGATATTGGCTGGGAGTATTCTTGCGGGTAGCTGTTCAGACTGTTTTGCATGGGGAGTAATCCTGGATCCAGACCTGCACCTGGGCAACAGCAACTTAAAATGCCTTTTTAAGCTTCATCTTAGACATATCTCATTCCTAAAGAAATGAGACCTGGCTTCAGTTATCTACACTGTAGTCACAATACAAGTTCAATTGCAATGTGCTCTATGTGCGGCTGTCCTTGAAGATAGTCTGGAAGCTTCAATTGGTTCAGGATATGGTTGCCAGAATTTGACTGGAATCAGTCGAGTGGATTTTATTGCACAAACCCTTTACCAACTGTACCAATTAACAATTTGCTTTCAGTCTCTATTAAAAGGTGCTGGCTTTATACTTTAAAGTCTTTGATCGCCTGGAACCAGAGTACATCAAGAATCACCTTTTTTACTAGAGGCCATGCACTATGTTGGGCCTGGAGATGCAATTCTTCACTATTAATCCTCTATTTCCAAACCTCATAATTTAAAGCACCAAAATCTAGTGCACCAGATGTGCCAATTCCTAGAGAAGTCTGAGTGTAACACATGTAATGATGTGGGTTTCCCAGAAAATTTTGAATTAGAACATTTTGAATTGGAAAATTTCCTATGCAAATTAGGATAAAAAGCTTAAAAAGTACCCAACATTATTTTTTTGTCCCAACCTGAAATATTTGAGGGGCAGGGAAATAAAGCTAAAATTAAATGTTATAATACATAGAATTTTTAATTGGAATACTTGTATAAATTTAAAGATAATAGCATATACTTCCTTTACACTGTTTAGTTTTAAGAAAAGGTACTGAACTGATGACACTACTACATTTTAGCAACCCAAAGAACTGTGCACAATATACAGGCAGCCATTCATTTACAACTTTGAAACTGCCAAGCTTGCCTAATATTGTATTTTTATTGGCATCTATTAATATCTACCAATGAAGTTATGAAATGAAAATGTTTCCATGGAAAAATAAACCACTGGGAAATTTTCCATTTTGGAAATTTTTCTGCCCTACATCACTGGACACATGCTTTAGTTACATCCCATTTGGACTACTCTAACAGGCTATGTGTGGGGCTGCCTTTGAAAAGTGTTCGGAAACATCAGCCAATCCAGAATACAGCAACCAGATTGCTGACTGGAGCCGATTATGAGGAGCATGAGACTCCCTTGTTCCAACAGCTGGTCTGTTTCTGGGCACAGTACAAAGCGCTATTAATAACCTATAAAACTCTATGCAACTAGGGACCAGGCTATCTGAAAGATTACGTACTTCCATTTTAGCCTGCCTGGGTTTAACATCTTCCAGAGAGGCCCTTCTCTCACTCCTACTGCCATAGGAGGTAGATTTGGTGGGTATGGGAGAGAGGGCCTTCCCACGTTCCAGAACTCCCTGCCAAGAGCAGCTGGGTTGGCTCTGTCTGTTGTCCTTCTGCAACCAGGCAAAGATGTTTTTCTTCAGGCATGTAAGCTGGTCTGTTGCTCAGCTTGCTCAGTGTGACAGAGCACATGCTTTGCATGTAGGAGGTCCCAGGTTCGATCCCCAACTTCTCCAGGTAGGGCGAGGAAAGAATCTTGCCTGAACTCCTGGAGAGCCACTGCCAGTCAGTGTTGACAATACTGGGCTAGCTGGACCAATGGTCTGATTCAGAATAAGGCAGCTTCCTATATTTTAATGGGTTGGGTGCTGTTTATTTCTTTTATTATTGTGTTTATGTTTTTGTTTTATTTTTAATTTTTGTCTCAATCTCCATTTTATTATTGCTAGCCACCCTGAGTAAATTTTGTGGAAAGGCAGGATATAAATTTAATGTTAAAATAAAACCTGTTATTAAAGGACTCCACCCTTAAAGGCGGCTGAGATAGAATTTTAGACAGGTAGATATTAGTGGAAACCTTGATCAGTAACAGTACTGAAAGTGGTACAGATTTACTTTTCAGTGTGTCAGCATTATCTAAAAGGAGATGTAGTAAGATTTGATTTCTTTTTAACTTTGCTTTTAATTGTTTCAAGTTTTATATGTTTAAGTCATACAATCTGTACCAGTATTCAGTTGGTTGGTTATTTTTTTGTCTAGAGGACAACTTATATGATCCTTCTCGATTCTGTTGAAAGTTTGAACATCAGTGTATCTTAAGATGCCCCACACTCCATAAAATAAACTGCTCGCTTTAACTCAGCCTTTTCAAGACTAACTACAAAAGGCCAGGAAAAAAAACTAACACTGATCTTCTTCCTTCATTGTTTCCTGAGTCCTACAGAGCGCTGCTATTTGAAATCCCAGGCAAATGGTCATGTTTGTCAGCCTTTATATTCTCGGTTAGTTGCTTTTTTAATTTATCTCGTTATTTCTAAAAGTTCCCTGTTAGTTTCAAATTAAATTACTTCCAAAATACCAAATAGAAGGAACCCACATCAAAATCCAAGCCTTTCACTTGGAATTACCATTCAGTCCAATCTCTTGCCCGAAGGATAATCCACCTCCATCTCATAGCTGCTAGATCTCACATTTTAGAGATTATCTCATCTTTCTAGATGTCCCACTGATACTTTACATAAAGGTCTGTTTTTGTAAATAAAAGGGCTAAGCAAGATTCAATACTCTGAAATTATGAATAATTCTATGGGAAGACTAGGTCAACTGAGACAAATGAAAATCCCATGTAAGTTAAAAACATGTATATTTTTAAAAATTAAAATCTCTGGTGATGTACACCTTTCAGAGAACATTGTGGTATACATAAAAAAGCAAGAGAATCAGATAGTCATTACCAAAAGCTACACTGAATCACAAACTACTACCCAACAGTTTTACAACATAAATATGCAAGTGAACCTAAGTGCTAGGGACAGAAGCAAAGCCAAAGCTATTGCTAACTCATCATATAAAAATTTTCCATCCAGAAGAGAAGAAGAACAGCAGCACATAGTCCACAGCATGGATTAAACTCAGTTAACTCCAAATGCCATTTAGTTACACCAATTATCTTACACCTTTGCTCTCATCTACCTAGCATTATATCTGGAGAAATGTTTAGCCATATAGGACCATGTATCTGGCTCAAACTATACATGACACCAGAGATCCGTGGTAAGATGTCCCTATGTTTTGTTTTTCCTGTGAAGCATATTTTGAACAAAGCAGCAACACAGTGGGAAGAGGGAGGTAAGTCCTTTTTTCAATCTAAATCACCCCCCTGAAGGTGCTATTAGATATGTGGGGCGGGGGGCGCACCGTGAGAGAAATATAGGCACAGATGCTGTATCTGATTATTTTCTTTGCATGGTGAACAACACAGAGATCTAAACTGGGAAATGGTGCATGCGAAGGCTTACTTCCAGATCAATGTCAGAGCTCCTCATAGCCACTTTAAAGAAAAAACGAAAGTGTCAAGATCACATATCTCCCACATCATGTGCATTTTGTGCATCAGAAAGATGTTCAGCATTCTTAACCCTAGATACTGCTAAACATACAGTCCTTTAGGAACAAACACACATTACACACAAACCAGTGTTACAAACCTTCAACAATTTCCAGAGGTGCAGCCGTGTTACTCTGTTGCATCAAAAACAAGGAGTCTTGTGGCACCTTAAAGACTAACACATTTATTCTGGCATAAGCTTTCATGGACACTTTCCACCTCGCCTGATGTAGTAGACTGTGACCACAAAAGCTTATGCCAGAATAAATTTGTTAAAGGTACCACAAACCTCCTAGTTATTGGAGGCTGCAATTTGTGCAAACGAGAAGAGAATGGTGCTTCCAGATTTCCCTGCTCGCTGTTTTCCCACTCAAAATCCCCCCCCCCAGTGGGGTCCCAGATGTAGAATGAACATGTAGCAAGAATGTCACAAAGTGGAGAAACAGCTGGGGGGGTATGTTGAGTGTGGGTGGGGAGAATGGCTGATGTGATGATTTAAGACTTAAATACCTTTCTCTCACTTTCGTCCCTACTCATCACAGCCTAGGGCTTCAGTACACACATTTACATGTAACATAGTGTTCCACTAAGTTTGTTTAAAAACAATTATGCTACTGCTTCCAAGTTGACTCCATTAGGAGTCAGTGCTACATGAACTAGCTACCTCCCCCTCACCTGAATGGCTAAAACGTTCTCTTAGAAAGGCTGTAAAGATATGAAAGTTAAGTATTGTCAGAGAACATTTGATAGTCTATCATCAAATAAAAAACCACACAGAGCAAATAATTTAATTCGTTACAATATCATTATGGTTTTTACATATATGATCAATGTTGCCTACAAAAACTAAAATGAAAAACTGGACTAAAATAAATGCATAGCAAATCTGAAAGAAATATCTTTGATGTCTGTCAGAATGTGTGTAGGTAGGCAAAGAACAGTCCTAGACATTTATTCACTAAAGCTCCCTGACATTATTCACTAAGGGTGCAATCCTATGCATGTTTAGACTGAAATATGTCCTACAATTCTCAGTATCCCCCAGCCAGCCATGCTGGCTGCAAAATGCTAGGAGTTGTAGGACTTACTTCTGTCTAAACATGCATAGGATTGCATCCTAAGTAATGCAAATACAGCTTTCTTCTTCTGAAGCAAACCAAAGACCAAACATATGGAAGATTGACCCGCTATCTAATAATGGTCTTGGCCTTGTCTCCCTCATTCTCTCCCAAGTATACAACACACACACACACACACTTGATCACACACTATAAGTACCCCAGGATTGGCTAGGATGCTTTTCCATACACCCAATCATACTTCCAACTACAGGGAGCAGATGCTTTTCAATCCCACGAGCTTGGCAACAGGATGTAGCAACGTGGACAAGGAACAAAGGCAAAGCAGAAAATGAAAAACCAACTAAACACTCATATGAGGAAGAACTCACACTTAGTAATTGTTTTCCCTGCTTCCTAGCAATCCAGACACAATCCTAAAATCATTGCTAAATCTCTTTTCCTTTTCAAACAAGGATGCATCCTCATCCCAGATTTAAAAAAAACATGAAGGAACATGCCCTGTGGCTTCCTGAAAGCTTTACAAAGTTAACCTTTTCAGAAATGGCCATCACAAAGAACTTAATTTATTGTGGGCAATTAATTGTGCTTCAACTCTTTAAAACTGTTGGGAAGGGCCAAGGCTCCTTGCCTCAGTGTCAGAAGAACATCATTTTGCTGTCAAACAATTCAGATTTACTGAAAAAGAAAGGGAATTTTGCAATCTCTGTTTCAAGCTGGTCTTCTCATTTGAAACTACTTCTAGTCCATGACTCTGCAGAAGAAGTTATCACCCTACTATTTGCTGGCATAGTCCACCACTTACAGCATTTTAAGAGGCAGCAGGGCTTGAAGGGGTAGAACCCCTGAAGCTGGGTTCATAATCCCAACTCAATAATAGAGCTCCATTTAAGGAACTTTCAGCAAGCCTCTCAGCCTTGTCCCACAGGGCTGGGTAAGTCTGTGTTAGTTTCCGTCCCACCAACAAGAAGGGAAATGTTCATCTACTTCCCAGTGTAAGAATTTGTGACACCACAAAAACGTCTCCAGCTAAATAGGGGAACGCCCACCACTGCAACAACCATATTAAAACTGAGGGCATGCTGGCTCAACAAAGGTTACTTCCTCTCTCTCTCTCTAAGCAGAAGAATACTGCACACTTCACGAGACAACGAGATAATCCTGCATAGGGGAGGTTACCTAGGCTGCTAAAACCAGGGTAGAAATAAAAAGAACAAAGATTCCTCACGAGCACATGTTCTCCCAACCTAATAAAACACTCATCCATAACCTGGTGCCCTCCAGATGTACTGGACTACGAGTCCCATAATCCCTAGCCAGTATTGCCAACTACCATGCTGGCTGGGGGTGATGGGAGTTGTAGTCCAACACATCTGGTGGGCTTCAGTTTGGGGAAGGCTGCATTAAAGTGTATATTGGACACTCCCCCCTACACACATACACATAGCCCTTAGCTCTATAGGCAACATTACCTATTGCGCATTTCAACTACTCCCCAGATATTATCTTAGCAACCTACAAAAAAATCCTGAAAGCCGCGCCAGTATTCCCTTCTCTTCCTTTCCATCCCCCACCCAAACATAATCTGTTTCATCTCTTTTTCTCTCCACCCAACATCCCTCCATACAGCCTGATTTCCTGCATATTTATTGGAAATGAAGCCCCACCGAGATCAACAGCACCTACGCAGCCGCTTGTAAGTTAGAAGCTGTTCCCATGCTCGTTTGCGCAAAAAGCCAGCCTAATTGTGCCCTACGGCTTACTCCGAAGCAAGCACGGATCGTGGCCTGTGAGTCCCCCCACACACACACACACACCCCAAAACTCTCACCTGGTGTCTCTCAACGCAGACGATACCGCTCATATTGAGAACGTCCAGGCTGAGGAGGAGGAAAGGAGCCTTCCGCTTCAAAGCTGCGGGGAGCGCCGTGGTACGTTCGGGGAGAAAACGAGGGCAGGGGGGGTTGAGGGAGAACGAAGACCGGGGAACGCGGGGAAACGAATGGCGTCGCTGCAGGAGAGGGCGAGCACAGCTCCCGACGCCTCCGTTTCTCCGACCGACTGGACAGGCGACCCCTGGCGCGCGCGCCCAAGCACGGGGGGGGGGAGAGAAAGGCGGGAAGGGCCGCCAGAGCGGACGTCAATCGTGACGAGACAAAAAGAGAGCGCGCGTGCGCAAGAGACAAGGGGCGGGGCCGGCGGAGCGACACCCTTCTCGGCCTTCGACGCCCCCCCCCTCCTCCTTCTTCTCTGCGGCTACTGCAGCTGAGCTTGGAGCGACGGCTACAAGACGCCGTTGCCACGCCCCCTCCTCGCGGGGGATTGTTCATGCCCGATAACCCTCCGCTCCTGAAGGATGCGGTGGATTAGAACGAAGCGGCGCAGCGCGCGCGAGAGAGAGAGAGCGACAGAAGCGGGGCGGGTTGGTGTTGTTCCGCGAGCCGCCGCGGGAGAGAGAGAAAGCGGGGGAGGGAGGAAAATGAGTCCCCCCTCGCCACGGTCCCCGCAGCGCTAAGCTGTGTGCTTGGTTCCCCTCCCCCCGCTCGGTCGCTGCAAAGTAGGTCAGTAGAAGGTGATGGGGGAAGGGAGGGAGGAGCAGCTCCGCTGTTCCTGCTACTAAGCGCTGCGTGTTCTCGTTAATCGAATTACATTCTCCTCAAATAAGTAGGGACAACAGGTTCTCCGCTCCCTTTTTGGAGGGAAAAGGGGTGTGTGTGTATTGCTTCCACCTGTTGTGTTCTCCGTTCGCAGGCAAATATTGTGTGTGTCCGCGTGTGTGTAATTGTAACCTCTAAATAAATATCTAGAATATTATTTTCCCCGACACCCCCGATCTTGATAATGAAAAGGGAGGAAAGGAAATGGAGACACAGTATTATGGTTATTTCTGCAACAGCCTGGTGCCGTGCACGTTTATTCGGAAGCAAACGCCTGTTGCTGCCGGCGCGACTTCCTTCCGCGTGAGGCTGCGATTCTGTGCGCAGCTACGCGGGGGTAAGCCCCACTGAGCTCAGGAGCATTTACTTCGGGACTAGACTGTCGGATCGGGCTGTGAGCGCGTTCAGGATTGCAGTTTACGCGTTCAGGGGGCTTTGCAAAGCTCGTACTGCATTTAACCTTCGAAACAACCTTGGGCTGGCCTGAGAGGCCGCCCCGAGCGCATTTAGCCATAGCCAAGCAGGGATTTTAGCCGGCATGACCCACGTTCAAATCCAACCGTATCCAGAGCACCACAGTAGTCCTGTGGGTATTCTATAAACTAGATCAGACTGGTTAGGCGCTGGTTATCCTGTGTGCACTTAGGAATGGAAGTTTCATTGGAATCAAGTGGACTTGCGCCTGAGTAAACAAGATTAGCATCATGCAGCAAATACAGTTACACGGCTTCCTGTCTTTCTTTCCTCCAGGCAATAGGCAGCAACCTGCAAATAGGAGCCACTAACTTACCAGCCCTCATAGTTTCAATTCTTAATTCTAACAAAATCTGGGCTCCTGGATCAGGAACAACTCCCTGAGACAGATTTTGTTTTGGAGTTCTCTGTTTATCTTGCAGCAGTTCCATTTTGATAGAGATGCCCATAGCCATTTTCTTCTGTTTTGCTCTTGAGCAGAGATGGCTGATAAACAATCTCTGTACACCTTAAAATATGCAGAAATTATAAGGTTATTTAAAAGAATTCTTCAGCTTTGATGTCCTGTAGGTAAACTTGTGTGATAGTTTTCACCTTAAAAAGAAAAATGAAATATTTTTCTTGACCTTGGTACAAACTGTGCTTTTGTGGGCTTCACTGCATGACACGTGTGTGTGCGCACGCGCACACACACACTTATTAGTGAGAGCAAGAGAAAATAGGCAAATAAAGTTTTACTGCAGCTTTTTTCTCACAGCTTAGAAACTGTACAGTAAGCAAATTGCAGGACTTAAAACAAGTCACTGCTTTCAAAATAACCACATTAGCATGCGCACAACAGAGATAAAACTTTATTATTATTTTCACCCCTGTCACAAATCTTACCCTCTTCTTCCCAACATTTAGATTATACTGTCAGCACCTCTATTTGTGTATTTAATCTCCCTTGCTACCACATTTCTCCCAATCTGCTTTTCTTTTGAAGTTTCAGAGAGACTCCTCAAACACCTTGAAATCAAACAAGAACAGAGCAGCAGGAATAGCAAGATAGCAAGGAAAAAAGCTGAGTACTAGGCGTTGGTTAGCAATTTCAGGGTGGTGCTTGCATGAGCTACTAGATACTGAACGGCTCTCTTGCTTCTGCTTCAGCATGGTACCATATATAAAAGGGGAAAGCAGCTGGTGTCTCTTGGTTAACCATCCAGATTCAAGAGGTGTGCATGGACTGTGGCCATCAGATGTAGGCCAGCCACTTTGGAAAGTGGTAGTGGGTGGCCTGGCACTGTCCGCACCTCAGGATGGATGTCCAGTAAAAACTAGTTGATAAGAGTTATTCATGTCACATATACAATTATTTGCTTTCATTTTTAATTGTTGCCATGTGTCAAGGAACCTTCATTTGCACTTTTTACCAAACCAGTTTTGAGCTTTCAAAGGTCCATGTCAATTTCTTCGTTTTATTTTGGCATTTATACTTTCAAGCCCATATTGGCTAAATATGTTGCTTGGTAATGGTTTGGCAATCTTAAATTTGCTTTGTCCGTGGAAGACTGCCAACTAGCAAATATTTCAGTATCAAGCAGGTAAAGCTCTTTTTAATAACAACTATTTTACAATTGCTGTTAATACCCATAAAGAGTGTTTATCTCACTAATCACTACATCAGCTTACAGTAAAGGGAAACTCATATATGGAGAAATCACTGGTGAAAGGTGAATGTTGTGTTTCTACATCCAAGAGATACTTAGCGTTGCTGTACTGGCATTAAATCTGTGACAGGAGATACTGGCACTTTTGTCCAGCTGACAGGGAATGGAAGAACACGAGTAGCCCTTCTCCCCTTTAGCAGCATCCTAGGTGGGCATGCTTTGGGGTTAGGGTCAGCCAGGGGTGGCTGTATCGGACGTTATCTACCCCATGTGCCTTTCCTGTGTGTCCTTGCACCTCCACAGTGGTGGCACAAGGACTATTGGGCTCTGCAGGTCTGCCCTAAAACACCAAGTACAGAGCCTCCCCAGGGCCACAAATCCCTGGGACTGCTTCTCTTCAGTGCTGGGAGCTCAGCTGATTCTGTTGCATCATTGGAAAACACAGACCTGGAACTGCTGCCAGGGTACTTTATGCTTTACGGCACAGCTAATGCCTGACTACTGCATGCTTTACTTCCTGCCAGTTTCTCATTTTGTTGGTTGTACAGTGTGATGCAGAACAAAGGAATTTCTTTCATAGAGAGTTGTCCGATTGAGATATGGGCAGCGCTTTCATGAATGCATAAAAGGGAAAAACCTTAGTAGGTGCATCTTTTCTGGTTGGAATGAAGCTGCAGATCTAGGAGCTCCGTTTCCATTCGTATTTTACAATATTATAAACATATACAAGTATTGCATTATAGTAACATATCACAATACTAATACAACAAATAATTCAACAGGTTGAATATGAGTTATCTGTAGATGAATGTGCTCTGCCAATATCTAACAAAGGAACTCCAGTTTTGAGTAAATTTATCACGATGTTGTCTTCATTTCTTGATCTTTATATAATTAATTTAGATAAAACAGTGTATTCCTAAACTGTCTTTTCCCAGTCAGCAACACATGGAACTAAAAGTACCTTCTGATATTTAGCACAGCAGAATCTTGCAGCTACAATCTTATATGATATTAGCTCACTATTGAGGTGGTACATCTTTAGTATAAGTTAATGTAAGAATTAAAAGAATGATCATTACTTTGATATTAGGCTGTTGTTTTTTCTGTAGATCCATTATCTATTTCCTTTCAAGTCTGGAATGGGAATCTCCAACAGGCAATCAAATTAGAAAATGTAACTTTCCTGCCATGTATTGCTCAACTGCAATATTAGAGTTATGTATAGGTAAAATTACACTACCAAGAATTAGATACAGACTTATTCTCCAGATCTCCTCTCCCCCTCTGGGTGCTTCCAGACAGAAGGCTCCTGTCACTAACAATCAAAGGGTATTGTGCAGCTCTTTCATCTTCCGTAACAAACTATTTCTGGTAAGAAAAAAGATGGAAGAATTGGTGGTAAAGCACAGGAGGGCTACAGAATTGAAGACAATGACATCTGGGCCCCGCATAAAATTCCATGAATGAGGAGGCAATGCAATTGCACAATAAAAGCCTGGTCTGGAAGCACCCTTTCTCTCCCTCTCTCTCTGAAAGTAAAAGCCTATACAGAAGTATATGGAAAGGTTGCTGAACTAGTTGCTTTTTATTGTTTTAACCACTTGCATGACCTATGCATTAAATTAAATGCATGAAATTAAATGCACAATCTGAGGAATAACATAAAATACAAATTCAAAATGCCACCTACCATGGTCACTTACTTAAAAACAAAATTATAGAGATATGAAAATAAAAAATAGGAGACTTTTTAGTCGGGCATATCAGATTCTTCCTGTAATGTAAAAGTTTCTCCATGTCATGTTTCTGAAGATATCACTCTTTCAATCTTAACAAATGCAAACCTAAGCATAGCTATTTGGAAGTATGCCATGTTGAACCCATTAGCGCGTCCAAGTAAAAGGTTTAGTCTGTAAAAGTATCTTAAAAAAAAAAAATTAAGGTCACATGAGATTACTTAACTGAGCCAATTCCCAGAATTAACAGGCTACGAGCTACAGATAACAGAGGCCTGTTACCGATAGATTATGGCAAGTATTTTTATGGTAGCTGGTCACTAAAGGAGGCCTGGTGACCAAAGACCAAAAAACAAACCAAAAACACCCCAGTTTAAGGTGCAATCCTGTGCATATTTAGACAGAAAAAAGTCCTACAACTCCATGAATTTCCCAGCCAGCCATATTGGCTGGGGAATACTGGGAGTTGTGGGATTTTTTTCTGTCTAAGCATGTATAGGATTGTACTCTTATTCATAATGTTAGAGAATATACTGAGAGTGAATTGTTTACTTTAATGAAATTCTCAGGATCATCTTTGATCCAGGTCATGCACCTTTGTAACTTTAAGCAGTCTTTTAGGGAGCAATCCTATGGCCGTTAGACAGCGGCTAGATGGCCATAGGATATGGTGTTTTCCGGGAACCGACCTCGGAGCCTGTGCTCCAAGGTTGGTTCCCGGAGAACTGACCTTCCCCCCATTTCTGCGCTGCCTTGGAGGCAGCGCGGAACAGCCCCATCCTCCGTGCTCGCAAGAGGAGTGCGGAGCGGCCAGAAAGGGGCGTGGCTGGGGGCGTTCTGGGGCGGGGAGAGCGTAGCTGCCTGTACAACACATTCTATCTATTGGACAGCAGCTTCCTTCCCCACTCCGTGCTCTCGCGGCTAGACAGCAACAATCGGCTGTCCAGCCAAAAAAGCAGGGCAGGAGGAGCGCGGAGGGAACGATCCCCTCCATGCTTCTCCTGCCCTGCTTTGGATACGTGGTCGCCTCCAAGTTCATAGGTGACTGCCTATCTGCATAGGATTGCTCCCTAAGTCCTCCAGTCTCCCTGTTATCTAACAAACTGTTCAGAGGAGAGTTGTGAAAGCAAATAAAATCACATCTCACCTGAAATAGTTTGTATGACAGTTTTTACTGGACTGTGTTGTTTAGGTGGCAGACTTGAGGCTGTGTACAATTTGAAAGCCAACTGATCATGCCAGTAGAGTTGTCTCATTATAAATGAGTGTTCAGAGAATGTATAATTTATACCCTGCCCTTCAATCATGTGATTCTCATGGCAGCTTACCACAGGTTGCAATAATACAATACCCACCACCACCACCATAAAACACACATAAAACCCAGTAGGCCTTTGGCTGGTGGATGAGGCCAGAACATGCTTCCCTTTGGTTCTGCAGTCCCAGTTAGCAACAGCACAAGAAAAACTAATTTCCCTGCTTTCAGACGTTTCAAAGGACTTTCTTTCTGTGGGCCCATTCACTTGCAGCTACAGTAGCACAGGAGCTAATTCCAATGGTGCAATTCCATGCCATTGCAATAGTGGAATTATGTAAGCAGAGCCGGTCACATGGATTTTCCCAAATTCCCCTTAACTTGCTACATATCCCCCCCCCCCGCCTCATTCTGGTATGGGAGTGGTGTGGGAACTTGGCATAGCAAAACAGCTCTACACCACTGAGAGTGTGTTTGGATGGGGCCTATAAGATCAGTGAAACTCTGTTTTTACTGGAGACCTTAAATCCACCAAGATAATACCAGCTTTAAGCAACAACAGTAGAGTATTCACAGTAGAACTGCTTGCTTGGCTGCTGCTTGAATTTGCTAGTATTTGCGCTAAGGAATGTAACTGCAGTAGCTCTTGGGTACCCATCATATACCAATACTTTTACCCTACAGTTTTCCTGGGGCAAAGCAATCTACAGAATGGTCGTGCTGTGTGAACACATTGTAGACAGATACTCTGAATAGTACAGATTAAATGTTTGTTAGGAAATCCATCTTGTGGTGTACTTTTTTTCAAGTCTGACTTTGCTTCAGAAAAATAAATGGAGTGCTTTTAGCTTTTACTATCCTTTTAAACCAAATTTTCCTTACAGAAAATTTATTCTGTGTGTCATTTGTCTATCAAAAAAAGAAAATAATTTATAGCTACAGATATTTCCAGATGTTAATGTCAAGCCAGAACATAGCCTGAACAAGTTTTTGGCAACAATTTTCTGTTCTGCTGAATATTTTTTGCTATCTTGTCTATCATATCATGAAGGTCTGAAAACATAACACAACACCATTGTCTTCAAAGATAACATTTATTTTATTTACTACATACATTTTCCTTATAAGCTCAAGGCAGTAAACAAAACATCATAAAACAATACAAAATGGTCAATAACAATTACTAATCCAAGCTTTTAACTTGACTCCTGTACAGACTGAGTTTAAAGTGCTTCAGGCACATTCTGATTAATTATTACAGCAACCCTGTAAGGTAGGCCAGTATTCTTAGCCCCATATTGCAGACATGGCACCATTACTGAGGTACTGCTTTGCCGTGCCCAAGGACATAATTATTAGTTCATGGCAGACAGGTGCAATTTTTGAGCCAGGGTTTTCTGATTCTCAGCCTAGCACAATGCTACACTATTGAGATACTTAAGTTTGAACTTAATTCCCGTTGAAATCAATGTGACTTGTCTAATTTGTCCCATTCATTTCAGTCTGCACTGCTTTCTTATCTTGCTTTCATTTGCTGTAGATTTACATATGATTTCTATTTGCTGCCTGCTCTTTTGTGGGCTCCATATTAAAAGGATATTCTGTATACAGTAGCTGTGCTTAGAAATACATGGGCATGATTTGAGTATTGTCATCCTTTCCTTTTTTTTAAAGTTCTCATTTTTAGAGCATATGATTTGTATTTATAAGGTCCCAGGTTCAGTCCCCAGCATTTCTAGCTTCAAAGGATTTCAGAAACCAGATCTGAGGAAGACTTTGTTTGAGAATTAGGATATCTACAAACAAAATTAAGCACGGTATTACGCAGCTTCATACATTCATATCTGATTTTAAATAAACTTATTTTGCATTTGTCCACATTTATTTCTTAGCTTATTTCTTACTGTTTTTCTTTCTGTAGATCTGATTGATGAATCCCAACAAGTGTAATGCATTCTTGAAGCAGTAGAATATATAAAAGTTTGGGAGTGTAAACGTGCAAGAGACATAAGGGCACAGCAAACCCCCCATGCACAGGCCACAATCACAAGGTCAGACTTGAAAGATTTCCATCCATAAATGTTTTGCTAGTGCGGCAAGTTGAACCAGGGAATTTTTCTGCAGCCTGTTAGCTTGCAGGAAAGGTGTTTCTATCCCTTTTCTGCAAGCTAATAGACTGGGTTGCAGTCTGTGCTAATAGACACAGAACAAGTAGGTGTCATTCTTAGCTCCATATTAAGCCAGCAGAAGAAAATGGAGGGTGAGTAGTGAGTGGTGATGAACAGGCAATGACCTTCATTCCTGTTTCTGCCCATGAATCCAGAAACAAATTCAGGATTTTTTCTGTTGAGAATAATACAGAATTACAAACAACACCACATAGATATATTATTTATTACATCCATACCACCAAAGGTTTCAGAGCTGCTTAAATATGGAACCCTAGATAGTCTCCCATCCATGCAGGTTATAGGACCAGCCTAGGTTAGCTTTAGCAGTAGAAGTATTGGACGACACATAGCATTAAACCATGGTTTGAGATTACACTCCTGAGCCCCAGGCTTACACACTTCCCTTCCCTCCTGTACTTACATGCTCCACTTAATTAGTTACTTCCTGGTTTGCAGTAAACCATAATTTGCTGTTACAATTCAACTGACAAACTATGGTTTGTACCTACCCTGCAAACCAAGATTTACAAACCAGGGTTTAATCCTGACTTGCAGAGCAAGAACAAACAATAGTTTGTTTGCTCCGATGTAATGACAAACTATGGTGTGCCATGAACCAAGGAATAACTAATTAAGCTGAACATGTGAGGCAAGGAGAGAACACATGAGCCCAGAACTTGTTCATGTAGCACCAAACCAGGGTAAACTGACTCGTAGTATGTCATGTGCTTTCACATCATTCTCTAAGCCTTGAGAGAATCAGTATGGAGTACTGGTTAAGTGTCAGGCAGAGCCAGCCATACCATTAAGCAGAGTGAGTGACTACTGCAGGCAGCTGATTTTGGATGTCATGAAAGAGAAGCAAAATTTTAGTTTATTTTATTGCATTTTTTACTCCCAGAGAAGGAGGTGCTGGTGAGATTTTCTGCCTCAGATACTACGATAACTTGGCCAGCCTTGGTATTATGCATCTTGACTTCAAGGTGGGGTGGGGTACTATTTGCTGTTCCACCTCAGGCAGCAAAATGCCTTGAGCCAGCCTTGAAGTTAGTCCTTGTTCAGACATAATGTCCATGTGCCTCTGCCCTCTCTCCTTGTCCTTCCTCTTCTCTAATATACAAAGCTATCTGAATGTGCAATCCCATGCATATTTAGACAGAAAAAAAGTCCTATGACTCCCAGCTTCCCTCCAGATACCTATGCTGGCTGGGGCATGCTGGGAATTGTAGGACTCCTTTCTGTCTAAACATGTATAGGATTGCACCTTGAGTTTCTTAAACCAGTTTCCTATAATGTCTGAACCACTGTAGTTTAAGGGCTCCTTCCAAACCAGGATATGAAACCAGGATCTCAATCTAAAGTAGTGTTGCTGAAGCTTTGTACATAAGGGGCAGTGGAGAGACAAGCAGGGAGTGTGGGGGCATGCGGTTCCTGAGACAATAAACCATGATTGCATATGTTCAGTTGCAACTGAACTGGGCCTTAGACTTGCACCGGAGACACCTGAAATTGAATTCCTGCTTGGCCGTGAAGTTCACTAGATGGACTTGGGCAAACCGCTGTCTCTCAGCCTAACCTACCTCACTGTGCTGTCATTAGGGTAAAGGGACAACATCATGTAGGCTGCACTGAGCTAGGAGAAAGGGCAGAATAGAAATGTGATAGATAAAATAACTGAAAGCACTAGTCTGTAGAACACACTATTGATACCTTTTCCTTGTTGGGGCCTCTTTTCCTTTCAAGGACCTCAAATGAGCACACTATCAGTACTGTCCATGTCAACCTAAAAACTACCAAACCAGAGTGTTTCCCCACCCATTGATGCTTGTCTGCCAACTGTCATGTCTTGATAAATCCTTGTCTAATTTGTAAAATGCACGTGGAGCTCACAAAATGCTGATCTTTTGACTCTTTACCTTGCATTGTGCAAGGTGTTGCGTGAGATTGGTAAGCAGGCTAAGTGCTGGCATAACAGAACTGATGTAGCATGGTGGCCAAGAGTGTAAAATGGGAATCCCCAATTCAATCCTCCACAAATTCCTTAGGCGAACTGCTACTCATACCTGATGCAGATGTGTGATTTTTCTCTTTGCTATTCTTATCCTTGGATAAAGGTGGTATCTGCACAGCTGCTAATGATAGTTGATGCTAAATTAAGTTCCCGTTGTAACCAGGATTCAAACTTCACTTAAATGGTAACTGGCCTAAGCATTTTTATGGCCCAGGAATTTTATCCTCACTACAAATGGCAGCCATCTCTTCACCCAGTAATAGTGTTGCTATCTCGGTTTCCTCTATTTCTAACTTCAGCACCAGTGTATGGAATCTTCACTTCCTTCTCTCTAGCTTTTTTTATTCTACATATAAACAGGTCAAGTCTGTTTGCACAGCCTGAACTTATATAAACTTAGTAGCTCAAGACAGGGAAAACCAGGCTGCACAACTTTAACCTGCCAAGGTCAGTCATGTTCTAAACTCCACGTGGTGCCCCTCACAACTCCAAGTACCTTGTCAACATCCTCTAGGCAAATAGGACTGAAGTGATCAACAAGTTTGTAACAACTGGGAGCATCTGACAGCTCTGACTTTGACTCTGCCCCAGTTATTTTGTCTAAGGTGAGATCTGAGCAACTTTATCACTCCCTCCCCACAACCAAAAGCAAGTAAAACTGTCATAGCATGCTATAGGTGCCACACCTCTTTGGGAATAAAAGTCCTCCATCCTGCTCAGCTGGATCCAGTTCTGTTAATCCCATGGAGGCAGAAGATGATTTCCTTGCTGCCACTTCATAGGCCCTATAGCTACGTCATAAACTGCAGATCATTGGATGGGCTGTGGGTTAGCATCTTCGCTATCAACTCACCCAAGTTCACCTGCAGATCCTTCTGCCTCTTCCTGGAGGGAAGAGCCAGAAAGCTGAACTGTGTTATCCATGAACTATG
The DNA here is from genome assembly GCF_057233095.1 of Heloderma suspectum. Lineage (NCBI taxonomy): Eukaryota > Metazoa > Chordata > Lepidosauria > Squamata > Helodermatidae > Heloderma > Heloderma suspectum. Next base: position 175,350,185 of record NC_139461.1, read on the forward strand.
TGCCAGAACAGAGTGCTACAGACACACCCACAGGCAGTATCCAATGGTGTCATTCCGCAAGCTCAAATAGCACTAGTGGAGCTCCACCAAATCTTTCCATTGTGCATGTGCACTACTCTTGTGACTGGCTGCGCTTGTGCAAACATAACTTTAGATTCTCCTCTTGCGCATAGTTCGGAACCTCATTTCCATGAGCGCAATGTCATTTGCATTAGTGGAATGTTGCAGCTGGATACTGACCTATCTCCTAATACCTTATATTAAATATTTGGATTGATTTGAATTTTTTTAATCTGCTTCCGGATTCAATCTTGGCTGGCAAATAGGCTATCATAGATCTGCAAAGGAGCTCTACGACCTGCTTGTGTAACCTAGCCAAACTCTGGCTACACAGTTCAGACTATCACCCAGCTCCTCTTACTGGAGGAGAGGGGTTGGTTCAAGTTATCCTTGTGGCTCAGCTTTGATGAGCAATGAAGTCAAGATGTTGCATCAAGAAGTCTGCAAACACGTAAAATGCTCAAAAAATGTATACTTTATCAGATTTTTTTAAAAAAAGATATACTTTCAACTCAAACATTTATAAATTCAGTATCTCTACTATGAAAACAGCAATCTGCACAATTTATAAATTCTTCAGCACCCTCCAAAGTGCTGCACACAAAATCCCACAAAAAGTAATATCCAATATTGTAGAAGTCCAGTCCAGAGCAAACCCTTAGCCACCATTAATACTCTTCTTCCCTTTGGACAGTGTGGACTCTCTTGCTGGTGCTGGGGAATTCTTGGGCATTCACTAGCAGCTTTGGCCTGTAATCAGATTAAGAACAATCCCAGTCAATATGCCCCAGCACACAGGACTTCTCCCTTCTGTGGAGTTTGCCTTGCTGCTGGCTGGACTGACTGAGGAATTTGCACCCAGGAGGTGATGACAGAAACTAGCTTTGGCATGGCACATGTTCTGTGGCCTCCTTAGCCAGGTTCAGACTAACAAGAGCGATCTCTCACAACCTCATTTTAAGTGAGAAAAAGCCAGCTGGTAGCCAATGATCTTAAAGGGACAGTAACTTGCATTACATTTGGTTCAGCTCAACAAGACTTGCTTGCTACTGGCTTTCCTGCCTATTCCATGGCTCTGTATATCAAGGAGCTAGAGTTCCCTGAGATAGGAAGAATGTGCTGGGGAGAAACTCTGTCAATTGCTCAGGTCAACCGTCCATTTCATACCTATGTCAAAATATTGGTGATCTTATACTGTCAGAATAGTTTGAGTTCAGACTCGAAATCATGGTGTTGTGTGAATTAGGTCATCTCTACACCAGCCTAAAATCCTGCATTTAAAATGGGGTTTTCTGCTTCCGTTTTAAATGCTGGATCACGACAACTCCCTTTTTCACATGCCTCCTTTCCCCTCACCCCCTTCCACCTCCTTCTCCCTGTATCTGAGTCTTCCATTATCTTTCATTGATCTCGCTCCTCTTCTTGCCGCTTTTCCTCTTTTCACGGAGGGAACTCAAGCAGAACACAACAGGGTAACTTGATAGCTCATTATTTGCGATCTATTTAAAAATGGAACAAAGGGCATTTAGTGCAGGAGACGCCCTGGAGGTTCATGGCTTCATGTAAAGAGCCTGCAAACTTCCATGAAGGAGCAATCTCAACTGCAGGATAAAAGCCCAGGATTGGAAACCAGGTGGTTTTCAAGGCAAGCACATAGTATAGTTTCTTGGTTCAGCTGAAATCAAGCTACTTACTGCATGTCCCAAACCAGGAATGGAAAGAGGAAACTGTGGCACTTTAGGGTATGAGGGAGTGTGTTACCCAAGCATCCTTCAAAGCTTGTTTGTGTACCACCAAACCATAGTTTGATGTAATACCTGAACAAGATTGTTATGTTAATTTTACTTATTTAATTAATTCCCAGATCTTTATTTTTTTGTTAGGTTCTGTACACACTTTCTAAGAATTTAGCATTTGTCAATATATGCTGCCATAAACAAATAAATCCTATTTTAATTCAATTATTCACAAGATGGCAACAGCCATGCACAAGGGGTGGTGGTGCGGTATCAGCAGACTCAAGGTAACCGTGGGGTTTGCAGAAGTTCAAAAAATCTTTAGGGTAAAAAAAACACCCCCGTTATGGTGGGGGGGATCCCCTGAAATAGCCCAGTGGGGACTGAATATACTCAGTGCCCATAGAATACTGACTGACTAGTGTGTGTTGGGGGGAGGGGAATGGAAAACTGGATGAGGGGGAATGGAATGGAGGTAGAGGAAAGAACATGTACAAAGGCTAGAGAGAATCACCTCATTGTCTGGATAAGTCATTTTCTGGTCCATGCTGAGAAGCCATTTTAATGTCCCCAGTGGCAGAAGTGAGAGCTGCCCATAGAAATCAATGGGGAAATCCAAGCTTTTAATATAGCTGTGACTGGGCCCCAGTGTGTCCACCTCACACCTCAAAACCCCCCAAAGTAACCCAATGACAACTGAACATGCTCAGTAGGCAGAGAATACTAAATGGCTGGGGCAGAATAGAAAACTGGCGGGGTTGAGTGGTTAGAACCCTGAACAGAAGCATACCACACTGCAACATTTTGTTGCAGGGCCCCCCTTGTATAATGTAATATTCTAGCATTTCCAATCATTTCAGTGGGGATTGCGCACAAGAATTTCCTATTGGATTGTACCTCTAAACCTTCATTTTTAATGTTTCAAAGAAAGAGCCTTCAGATCTTACTGCTGATTAGTTCATTTTGTGAACCTGTGAAGGAAAGTTTAGACTAATGTGATGGTGAATGCACCTGAAATGACAAGACATATTGAAGTACTACTCAGCAGCTCCTGCCTCTGTGCATGATTAGATTCAAAGCACTTTCTCTGTGTTTGAAGTGTGTGATGAAAAGTCACTGCCATTTCGACTGGAACTTTAAAGGGAAAATGCTGGTACATCTGATTCTGAAGAGGGGTTGCAAACAATGGTGTTCATTCTGGGCTGATGATGTGCATGATGCAGCCAGAGCTTAGCACATGTAACTCCCATTACATGAGTGGGAGGCTGAAACATGTGCTTAAGTTCTCTCCCACTGGAATCACAGGAGAAGAAAAGCTTTATCTTGGCTGGATACACTGTGCCTGTTTTGCGAGACTCAAGAAAGTGAGTTTGCTAGACATCCCTGAAAATAGAATAGAGAAATGTAGCAATCCCACAGCACAGATGTTTGTTACAGCCCTTCCCTTTTATTTCAGGATCACATTGTGGTTTGAAAACGGTTACCTGCACACTTCAGTCCTTTAGTGCTGCCAAGGCATTCCTTTTCTACGAGCTGGAAGCGAAAAAGGAGGTTCCACACAGCACATAATATAACAGCATATTTTTACAGCATTGCCCTTCTCCATGGTCAAGAATCTTCTATCATGTTTTCTCAGATGTCCAATCCATTCAGCAAAGGTTCCTTCAAATGTTAATTAAAAGTTTCCTGGTTGCAGGTTCAGCCCAATTTATTGCTTCTGTTTGAGCTCAGTGGTGGGGTTACTGATGAATATAGCCTATTTATTGCCCCTTGAATAGTCTCCCTTTAATTGCCACTTAAGGTCAGTCCCTGTTCTAAGGTGGGGATGACGGGATTTTAATTACTGATTCCACCATTATTATTTTTTCTTTTTGTTTTATATATCCAAGTATTGATATTCTTGCTATTTAAAAATGAAAACAAAAATAATGGGATGAAATCAGTAATTAAATGCCCCTCCCTAGGCATAACATAATGCTCTAAGCACACAGTACTGGTCTTCCAAGAACCTCCTTGCCTTCCAGGTGTGGAGCTCATCCAGGGCAGGGTGGGGCTGAGTACAAAGAGAACAAAAATCTTCCTCTTCTCTCTGACCAGTCGCACCCCCAACCATCCTGCAAGTTCCCCATAGGCCCCAACTTGCTGTTAATCACATTTATATCCCATCCTACCTCCAAGGAGCTCATGGAGTTTCCCCCATTTTATCCTCACAACATCCCTGTGAGGTCGGTTAGTTTGAAAGGTAGTGCCTGTATTGGCCCCAGGAGCATAGCTAAGTCATTTATAATGTTAGAGGGGCCTAGAGATCCATAATGCCTGCTTAAGTTCATTATGGGTGCCATTTCCTTGCTAGTAAGCCTCTGAGCATGTGAAGATGAGTCAAAGGGCTGATAGCAGTGGGTCCAAGTGCATTCCATACTAATGAGTCTGAGAGAGTCTTATCTACCTGGGAAGCAAAGTTTGTTTATGCTCAGCTGCAGGTGGCTGTGCTGAGAACGAAACGCTATTAGTCCATGCAGAGAATGAATGCTAGGGGGCGCTTGCTGCTGTTTTTCTCCCTCACTGCTAACATGTATGGTATAAAGCCTATTGTACCCCATGACTTGTGGTTCAGAGAAGCTGTCTGATCCAACGCCTGTGTGCTGTAAGTTACCCAATAAAGTCTCCTTGTAAGTAAACCTTTGAATCTGATTTATCACTCTCTTGGCACCTCTAACCTAAGAGTTCAACGCCCACGGCCAGGGCAACACAGTGCCTAAAGCGACTGAGTAAGCTTCAGACACGAGCGTGGATTTGGTTCAAGCCCAACACTGTATGTGCTATTCCACACAGGTTCTTTGAAATTCACCTGGCAACATTTCGCATACATTACAGAGTCTGATTCTTGTATATGCCTTTTTAGTGTGCAGCATTGCTGCTTAGCAACCAACCATTCACCACCACCACCAAATTGTTTCTAGGCGCTGGCAACCTTGCAAATGTGACAATGAGACCCATTGTTAACAGGGCCGGAAGGACCCAAAAGTCAGCTAAGTCCTGCCCTTAGACAGGATTGTCCTACACATTATCTTCCTACATGATCGCCCACACAGGCTAACCAGATTATAGCTAGCTTCAAGCAGAGAATGGAAGCAAAGTTCCTCCTTTTCCACTCTAGCATGGCTGAGCATTCTTTCAGCTAGTAAAGATTTCCATGAGAACAGTCCACAGGAAATAAATACTGACTCACAGGAACACTTAAACCACCATGGAAAGAGAGAGAGAGAGAGAAGAGCACAGTCTCCAGAAGATATGAAAATAAATCCATGTTTCAGCGAGCATTTTGAAATGAAAGTGTTCTCTTTTCTTTCAGAAAGTGGTTCGGAAGTTGCATCATTCTGCCTTGATGTTCAATTAATGCACACTTAGGTTAATCTGCTACAAGCTTTAACAAGTGTTTTAAAAGTTTTTAAAATTCAGATTGTTGCCACGTGCAATAATGAAGTTTTAGGTCTACATGAGAAGAAAACAGCATGGCATAGAGCTGAAAGATTTGAACAAAAGCCCCACGTGATGTATGTGTTGCTGGGATGTGCCATTTCAGACAGCAAGTGAGGGATCAAATGTTTGAAAGCTTCTCTACATACAGTGCTGTGTACTCATACAAGACTAATGTGTCACCTACCCTACCCCACACATTAAAATAAGAGGAACTAGGGCTCAAACCTTCCTATGGATGCTCTTATCCCAGATGTGTTGGGGTTGTTTGCATATTCATTGATAAAGGAAAGCCACTCTGCATACACTCAAAGGGGCTATCACTCCCGCTAAGTGCAAGCGTAGGTGGTACGTGCCAAAAGGACTGGAGCTAAAATGGGTCCACTGAGAAACTAGGGGGAGGTACCAGCATGCTCCTCCAGGGAACACCGAGGTTTACAGAAGTTAAAAAAAAAACCTTTAAAAAATCCTAAGGGAGCTCATGGCTGAGGCAAATTTTAAATCGGGGACCTACCAACCATTAAATTACTCCAGCTCTCACCAGCTGTATTGTTCCCCAGACTGTCCTCAACTCTTGCAATCTTCCACAAAGCATCCTTTACCCCCACCCTACTTCGGAAGACCTTCCTTTGGATATAACCTTGCTAACAAGCCTCGCCCACCAAGATACCTCATTAGCATAAACTGACATGCCATTTCATTTTTGTCATGTTTATTTTTAGTGTGGGAGCGTTAAGCCATGCAGGCTTAACATTTCGGCATTGGCAGCTGTCTTTGCACAAGCTGATGTTGCCATGTTCGCTAAGCCTTGAAGAGCTCTGGGAAAAGAAACTGCCCAACAGAAAAAGAATGGCAGCACTTTGTGCAGAGATGACATTTGCTTTACGTTACTCTCGTTTTTAAGTGAGAGCAATGCATAGGTTTCAGTGAAATTGAAGAGAGATGCATTTATATTGCATGCAAGCCTGTTCACAATTTTCTGATAAGAGCTCAGACCTTCAAATGAAGATGCTCTAGGCCTGAATCCAGATGTTTGGGAGAAGTCCGTTTTCAAATTAAGGGTTTGAACTTCTGCATCATCTTCACCCCTGTTTACAGTGCCATCCATGTACATGGCGCTTTACAAAATAGCATAAACAAAAAGAGACTGGCCCCTGCCCTCAAGGAGCTTACAATCTAAAATGAAATGTTGACTGACAGTGGGAAGACAATAGGGGTGGGAGAAGCAAGGGTAACAAGGGCTGAACGTGAGCAAAGATAGTTACATACAGGGCGAAACTAAATGTGACAGTGGCAGACCTGTATGCAGAATTGGGTCTCCCATCAGAGCCCCATAAAATGGTAGAAGAGGGTGCCATTTAAAGAACAGCATGAGTGGGAAAGGGGACCTGAATCCTCCCACACATGCTCCCCCTCCAAATTATTTTAAACTGGTTTTAAACCCATGGGGGGGGGGAGTGTTAAAAAGCCTGTTTGAGGTTAAAGAAACATGAGGGTGGGGAGGGTTCAGCTCCTCCCTGTCACCTGCCCTTTAAATGCATTGCACCCCACTTTTTAGGGAATGGGCAGGATTTGGGTTAGATCCTGCATGCCATACCACATCCAGTTGTCCCCTTAGGTTTTGTTTCAGTTGGGAATGGATTGAAGCAGTTAGGAGAAGTGCTTCATGGAAAGGTGGATTTTGAAGAAGGATTTGAAAGAAGAGGAGGAGCAGGGATACCAGGGGTACCCCCAGACAAAGCTTTTTTTTTTTTATCATGCCATTGCCCTGCCTTACTCACGGAATTTGACAGGCGGGGAGAATATTTTGGTCCCACCACTTTTTGGCCTTCTGCCTCACCCCCCACTGGAACGTGGTCCCCCAAAGCTTCTTGAAATTCTGTGGCTAAAAGTAGTTCTGCACCCCTGCATTATGGAGAAAAATATGGAATAGCTGCACAGTGTCTTCTAATTAGTAGCACTAGGAAGCCTCCATCTGGAAGACGTTCTGGGACAGAGCTCCAAGCAAGAGAGAAAGGATGGACTTTCAAGAGAGCAGGAGACCTTTGGGCAGTTGAGGCTGATGGTTATGATTCCAATGGTTATACATGGGCTTACAAATGTAATAGGAGGTTAAATGGTTTGTATAATTTTGTCAGAGTTTAGCAATCAGGGGCTTCACACAGAGCTTTTATCCAGCTATTGAGATTGGTTACTCACTGATGTTTGCAGGTCCTTTAGATGATGTTGTCAACCTCCAGGGCATCTCCTGCACTAAATGACCTTTATTCCATTTTTATAAAGATCAGAGATAATGAACTATCAAATTACAGGGCTTGAGTTCTGCTTGAGTTTCCCGGTGAAAAGAGGAACACTCACAATAAGAGGAGCTAGACTACAGCACCATCTAGTGGCTGTATAAGGAAACATAAGGGCGACTCAGAAAAGAGGGGAAAGGAGGGGGGAAGGGGGGAAGGATGCGCATGTAAAGAGAATCTGTCGTGATCCTGCATTTAAAATGGAAGCAGAAAGCCCCATTTTAAATGCAGGATTTTAGGCTGGTGTAGAAATGCTCCAGGTTTCTATGCCATAGAATGTGCTGATATGGGGTGGGGTGGGGGGGATAGTTCTGCAAGCATTATCGGTGAGGTGTTTTCCACCCTAAGAATGTCTTTAAGGCTGCAATCCTGTACTCACTCACCTGGGAACAAGTCTCTTTGAACTCAGTGGGAGTGGACACATATAGGATTGTGCTGTGATTTACCAGCTTCTGCTGGTTTGCCAACTACAACCTCTCCTGGATAGGGATAGCTTGGCCACAGTGGTACAGGCATTAGTAACCTCAAGGCTGGATTACTGCAATGCGCTCTATGTGGGGCTACCCTTAAGGCTGCTCCGGAAGCTGGAGCTAGCAGCTCGGCTGTTGCTGGGAGCTGCCCCTTTTCAGCATGCAACTCTTTTGCTGAGGGAGCTGCACTGGCTGCCTATTTGCTACTGAGCCATGTTTAAGGTTTCGGTACTAGTGTACAAAGCCCTATACAACTTTGGACCAAGATACCTGAGAGAGCACCTTACTAATGTGCCCACTGAGGTCATCGGAGGGCATGCTCCTGGTGGTCCCACATGGACCCATGACCCGATTGGAGTCCTCGAAGAGAAGAGCCTTCAGCGTGGTGGCCCCTTTCTTTGGAACTCCCTGCCCTTGGAGGTCAGGCAGGCACCAACACTGTGTTGCTTCTGGCACCTCCTGAAAATAGTTCTGTTCCAGGAAGGATTACTTAAATGATCAGCCACAGTTTTTATTGGCAAACTGTTTTTAATCTTTTATCTTTTTTACTATTGTACTTCTTGTGTTGACCACTCTGGAATCTGTTTGGATGGGGGGTAATATACAAATGTTGCAAATAAATACATAAATAAATATCTGGCTTAAGACAGCAGACTGTATTGATGTCATATTTTATACTGATCCTCCGATCTCACATTTTCATAGACAGGAATATAGCTTTGTCTGACTTGTGTGGCTGATTCATCAGCACTTTGCATCACAATTTACTGGTAGTACAAAGCAACTGGTAGTACATCATTGTACTAATGCCAGTAAATAACCTGAAGCAACTCCAAGCTTTTGTAAATGTGTAGAGCTATGATGAACAACTAGGACACCACAATGTTTTACTAACTATGACTCATGTGCACAAGATACTACATCAACAAACACAATAATTGATGTACTTTAAGGCAGTGATTGTGGACAGCCACATAACTAAGTCCATTTCAACAAGGGAGAGAGGGCCAGTTTACACAACCAGCAGAATCAAATAGCTAGAGCTTTTTCTGGGCTGTACCATTTCAGGCTACAGGCAAGAGTGTGGGAGAAAGAACACAGCCAGTTCTGTGCAGTTTGGCCTGAGTTTGTGAGCCACCATATTACATTTACAATGGCCTTTGAACTTTGTACTTTCCTTACAGTTTGCAGTGCTTTAGCTATATGAGCTCTCTCTTTCCTGGGTCCTGTCTTCATGGGTAATTTGCTGCAAATTGGGACTGTTTCGAGGTCCTTTGCGGCACGTGACGTTGTGGCCAGTCTGCAGCCACCCTGGCGTTTACCTGTGGGGAAGCTGCATTTTTGCAGAGTACTTTCACTCCATTGTTTTTCCTTAATTCAGCTCCACTGCAGTTGAGAGGCTATGTGCCCATCCAACTGCTTTAAATTTGGTATGATTGGGCATTCCTAGGGGTGTGGGCCATCTTTCACCTGGCCATGACCTCAATAACCTAGGTAACTAGAGTAACTAGCCTGCCTTTCCAACTCATCAAAGCGCTAGAGCGCCCTTCCATGCCTTCAGAATCACACTATACTTCCTTTTTGCCAGTGAGTAAGTAGCCTCCATTTCCCAGCCCAGCCCCATTGAGAGCCTTCTTTGATGTTTGTGTAACTTCTCTGATGCTTGTGTTACCTCGCTGCTTCTCTGCATGGAAGGAAATGGCTGGCTGGAGTTGCCTATCTAGGCTAGTGCTGCTGCTGCCGCCTCTGCTGGCTGCCTCCTCTCCTCTCCTCTCCTCCCTCTCCTGCATTCTTTAGTTTTCACTGTTCCACCATATTGATACAGCAAAATACTGGGCTGCAGGCTCCCGCTCCTGGCCACCTTCCCTTGCTAGATAGCTAGTACTTGAACCAGCATGGCTCCGCTTTTCTCAATGGGAAAAAGACGCTACAGATTAGCTACAGGGGTGAAGTTGCACTGGTGGGGTGCTCTCATGGGGAGACTTCGGATGCTGTCGGGGATAATAACGTGGTAGCCAGGGGGAGCCTGGACAGGGGCGGGAAACAAGCCTCTCTCATTGGTTGAGCAGCACCTGCCGGGTTGATGACATTCAGTTCTCCTCCCCGTACCCAGCCTGGAAGTTTGTTCCTTTCAAGTGCCGTGTGACCCATGAAAAGTGGATTTGTAAGGTACAATACACTTGACTTTTCTTGCTTCGTGTGTCCCTGCCGGACCAAAGCCAATTCCATGAAAATCAGGGTAATACTCCAAAGCACTTCTCATTCTGTTGTGAAGATCCCACCGTGGTTAGACAAAATTGGGCTCTTCTCATTACCAACAAATAATATAACATGTCCTGGAATGAAGGGCTTACAAGCAGCATTCAGCTGTTCACAAATGTACAACTGTAGAACTCAGTTATGGAATTTAAACTGGCATTGTTAAGTATAGGTTTAACAACAGAAGGAGTGGGGAAACACCGCAGTGTGGTTTGGTTAGAGGGAACATACCCCACCCTTGTTTTAAAAGTAAACTAATGCTTTGTTTGCTTGTTCGAAGACTTGGTTTATGCAGTGTGGTGGGTGAATATAGAGCAGCCATTGCTTTTGATTCTAATTTTTTTTTCAAGAGCTGACAAGTTTTGAGCTGTTTAGTTTCCCTTTCTGAAAATCATCAAGATTAAAGGGTGGGGAGGGGATGATGATAATAAAGCATTAATCTAGCTTTCAACAGCTATTTAATACCTTGCACTCACTCCATCGTCATCAGGATAATAAAACTAAACTGTTGTGGTCTTTTAAAAAGTTCCATATATTCACAATGGTTTTAAAATCCTGCCCTGCTCCCCAAACCCCCCCTTTTTTTGCACTTTTTAAAAAGTGCTTATTAAAATTTTTGCACCCCATTTAACACTCAAACAAAGCAAATTTGCCATCATTTGCATTTGCCCTAGTTGAAACTACTACACCAAAGAGGTTCTGTGATACATAGCCCACTATTTCTATTTGGGAATGAGCTATTCATCTGGCATTCCTCAAGAGGCCAATATGAAACACATGGATTTCGATGGTTCCATGTAAGCTACCTACCGCAAACAGGAAATTCAGGTGAAGCCCTGTTGATGTTCTGTAACTTGACTATTTCTTTCATCTACATGTGTAAAAGGGTTCCCTAGTCCTTTCCCAAAAATTTAATATTAGGTTGATATGTATGGAATCAAGTGATTGACACCACAATGCATTGAAACTGGGATGAAGAATTTACAGCACAATTTGCATGTCTACTCAGAAGTAAGACTGATTTAATCCATTCAGAATCACTCCTTGGAAAATGTGAGCAAGATTTCTGCCTTGGGTCTTTTTAATGTTGTGCTCCCAGAATTAACTATAGGAAGCTCTGGCATGGGCTGGTCCATGAAGTCATGAAGAGTGGGAAGCGACTGAACGAATAAACAACAACAAAAATTGTAGGGTTACAGTGAAAAGATTTAGTAACTTGAGGGTGTAATCCTGACTTCCCAGAGAACAGGCAACATATATACATTTTAAATAAACCCTATATATGTCTACTCAGAAGCAAATCCTGTTGAGATCAATGGGACTTGCTCCCAGGTAAGAGCATACAGGATCTCAGCCCAAGGGACCTGATCTTATAACCTCTGTTGAAATCCAGACTCAATAGCAGATAAGGTTTTCAGACAGGAGATTGATAATTTCTTTACACACAGACTGTGAACAGAAGATAATCAATGGCCGGCCCCTCCTGCTATGTCTGAGAGGACAGGAGAGCCCCAGGCCTTCACTTCAGAGCTATCTCAAACAAGGTTTCAGCAGAACTAGAAAACTGAGAGTTGGAGCAGTATGAATGAAGCACTGGCAGAGGCATGGAGCATCTTCCATATGATAATTCAGTAACGTTAGAGTAGTAGATATTTTCACACATGAAGCCCTCAGTCAAAATGACATGCCCTGCCCTGTTTTAAGGGCACACAGATATGGAGGAGGGAAGCAGGAAAATAGCACGCCTTCTAGAATCTGTTGCCCTAAACGTTTCATAGTAAGGCCAGTCTTGTGGGGACTACAAAGATTAGGAGGAACTCCTTGGTTTAGGGTTTCTATACCACTTCCACCAGTGATGCTATCAAGATAGTCAACAGGAAATAATTCATGAAAGAGGTACTTGCTGTGACAGGGCTGTAGATCTATCATCAGTGTTTAGGCATAATTGTAGCTCTGCCAACCTATTGTTAGTTGAAGTCCAGGAGGCTGTACCAGGTGGCTTTACCTAAATCTGGGATGGGTGTTTTCCAACTCAGGGTCCCTGTTGTCCGTTCTTGAAGCTGGAACTGGAAACTTGAGCTGGAGACTAGAGTGCAGCAAGCAGAAGATACCATTCTATTGAGCAGGCAAGATCAGAAAGCCAGGTTCCTGATATTTATGCATGCCAGGCCTGACCAGTCTAGAGGCTTCACCCTGCCTGCCAATCAATGAGGTATACAGTGTCGCGTGCCCCATTCTCTTCTGTGCTTGAAGAAGGCTTTGAGGTGTAGGCACTCATGCTACCTAAGACTGTGTCATGAAAACACACAGCCCTGGGAAGCTCACTAAATGAAGGCTAGATCCAGCAGTATAAGATGAAAGTGGAGAGAGCGCTTTTTGTTTTTTTTTAATATGACCCCCCTTCCAAAGGAAACCAAAGTGGGTAAGTACTGCACCCCTGGAACTTCTCACCTCTCAGAGAAGTGGGGTGAATGTAACAGCCTAGTGGCTGTGTTTTGAGGTAAATTGCAGTTTCTGGGCAGTCTTCAAAGGCAGCCCCACACACAACACATTGCAGTAGTTTAACGTGGAGGTTAGAAGAGCATGTCTAACTATACTTGATATATTTGTCAAATATAATTATAATTGTTATATTTGATAACTGCAGATCCTCCAGGTCTACCATCTGCCCACCCATGGTGTACAGTTCTGGACACCACACTTTGAAAAGGATATTATAGAGCTGGAAATGTGCAGAGAAGGGCTATAAAGGTGCCAGAACAATTCCCCCTTCAGGAAAGGTTACAATGTATGGGATTATTTAGTTTCGAAGAAAGACAAATAAAGCGGGTTTCTATTGAGGTTGATAAACATCCAAAATAAACATGGATAACTATAGCCAGGCTGTCTCTATCCAGGAGAGGTTAGAGTTGGTGTACCAGCCATACGTGGCAAAAGGTGCTACGTATCACTGAGGTCACTTAGACTTCTAGCAACAGAGCTGGATCAATGACCCCTCCTGACTGCAAATCTTTCCCTTTAGGGGAAGTGCAACCCCTTCCAGAACAGGCTGAACACCACCTCCCCAGACAAGCAAACCACCCACCAACATTACCTCTGTCTTGCTGCAATTAACTTCCAGGTTTTGGCCCTCATCCAATCCATTACTGCCTCCAGGCAATGATTCAGCACTTACCTGAATCAGATGTAAAGGAGAGGTAGTGTTGAGTGTCATCTACGTACTGATGACACCCATCCCCCAAACTCTGGATAACCTCACTCAATGGTTTCATCAATTATGATGCAACCTGTGGAAGCTCTCTTAAAAGTGTACACAGATGAAGTAATCACAAACAGCAGTAAAAGGGAAGGGGTGGGAGAGAATGGGTTTAGTCATTCATAGAAATCTAAAACTGCAGGAGAGGCCCAATGAAATACCCAGTTGTTTGATCACATTTATGTGTCCTTTGTTATTTGTTCCCCTAATGGCTGGCCACTCCCATATCCAAATGGGCTGTTTTTCCACTAGGTTCCTGGCATTCTACTTTCTCTTGTGCAGTTGTGCAGCCATGTGAATTGGCAGCATGAGTCACTGCCGTCACTTGAAAGCTGTCACAACAGCAGCGCTGTTCCAGTCTCAAGTGATAGATACAAAGCCTGCTCATGCATCCCAATGCGTAAGAAGACAAAATGTGTCTTCGTCACAAGGCCACGGAAAGAGACAGACAAGTAATGGTAAGCAATGCAAACCAAAGCCGCACAAAGTAATTGGGAAATCTTGTGGTGCAATGCTTTAGCATGAAAAGGAATGGAGTGTCCATTCAGTTATTCTGTTTGTTTTGTTTCTGTTTTGCATTTTGGAACCAAATGGTCAGCTGCAAGGTAAACTGTGGCACAGGAATTATCAGTGTTTGCAAAGACACATGAGACCTGCAACAAAATGGTGCATCTTGAGACTGGATGAATGGGAATTAAAGTGGCAAATGCACTGTGTGAGCCATCATGAGAAATTGTTTTTTTAGGGCAGTTTCCTATCAGAAATAAACATAGTTGCACATTAGAGCAAAAAATCCTAACATCACATACAGATGCAGGAACCCCATGGCAGGCCCAGATGCCAGCTCTGTTCCCATGTCTACTCTGACAATACTATTACAGGACCTAATAATGCCAGCCACAACATCACGGGCTCATACATCTGCTCATCTTCCAATGTGATATATGCCATCATTTGCCAGCAATGTTCTCCTGCATTCTACGTAGGAGAAACACGCCAGTCTCTATGCAAAAGAATAAATGGACATAAATCTGACATAAGGAATGGCATGTTCAGAAACATTTCAACCTTCCAGGAAACTCTGCCAGTGACCTTAAGGTGGCCATTCTTAAATAAAGGAATTTCTAAGACAAATATCAACACAAAATTGCTGAAGTACAATTCATCTAGAGTGTCAACTCTATTTCCTATGATTTGAATGACAAATGTTATCATCATCATTATTATTGTCACACTACATATATTAATCGGCTCACCATTGCAATGATGATCTGTGTTAGCACCCAACAATGTTTCGTGAATTAAAGTAATTATCACAGTCTGTACTTTTTGCATTCCGTATGATAACACAGCTTACACACACACACACACACACACACACGTATATACATCTGCCAATTTGAGGTTAACATTTCATGCATCTGATGGATAGTGTCTACAAAAGCTAATGCCACAATAAATTGGTTAGTCTTTAGGGTGCAACAAGACTCCAGTGTTTTAACTTCACAAATACATTGATGGGTTCTGAGCTGGTGGTGACTGCTCAGGAAAGAGAATTTGGAGTCATGGTGGGTAGCACAATGAAAATATCAACCCAGTGTGTGGTGGGGGTGAAAAGGGCAGATTCCATGTTAGGGATAATTAGGAAAGCATCAAAAATAAAACTGCCAATATTATAATGACTTTAGACAAATCAATGGTGCAGCCACAGTTAGAATGCTGTGTACACCAGGAGCGGGCAGACTTCAGGCCTGCAGGATCTATTATATATATATCAATAAGGATTTCTGATTTCCAATCATTTTTAACAATAATGATTTAACAATCATTTTTAACTTTATTTTTTAACATAAAGACTCCCACCCTAAATTATATGGCTAAAATGAACAAAGCTTGGTGTAACCAGGAATGGATTTATGTGTGGAAGGACTGTGAGCTCCATTCATTTTTGGTACTTTATACATTCCTGATGTCAAAATTCTTTACAAATGCTCCAGATTTCTATGCCATAGAATGTGCTGATTGGGGGGGGGGGGATAGTACTGCAAGCATTATCGGTGATATTCTGAGAAAGCTGGCTGCCAACAAAGGTATTAAAGAGTTTTTAAGAGGTCAGCTCCATGGTTGAAGTTAGCTAAAGCGGTGTTATTTAAATAAGATTAATGGCAAAAAGGTTGACAGTCTGAGTTTATTTTAGAAAGTGTGTGCTTGAATAGTTATAAAGTATCGAGTGATAAAGTATCTCACAGGAGTCCATACGCTTGCCAGAGGTGGGGGAAGGAGGCAATATTAAGTGTTCCAGACTATGATGTTTTTGGAATATCAAATAACACGGTGATTAAAAAGCAATTAATTGAATTCATTTGAATTGTCCTAGCAAGAAGACATGTGCTATGTGAGAATCGACATACACTGTGCAGAATGTACAGTTAAAATTCTATAAAGAAAATGATACAGCTGACTTGAATATGTCATAACAGCAAGAAAGGTTTTGAATTTTTACAAAGTCTGTTTTGTAGTGTTTGGACTCTAGATATTTAACAATGTCAGAGGTATCTTGTAAGAGGTAATCTAAAATTACAGACAGAACTCAGCATGACTACAATTTCCTTCTAGCTCCTAAAACATGGCACCTGATGCAGATTCTTTAGGCCACATCTACATATTGCATGGCAGACATAGGATCCCCAAGTCCATGTTTGCCAGGAGGGGCCATAGTTCTGTGGGAGAGCACATGCTTTTTCATGCAGAAGTCCCAGGTTCACTCCCTGGCACCTTCAGGTAGGGTGGGAAAAACTCCTGTCTGAATCCCCGGAGAGCTACTGCCAGTCAGCAGGGATGTGCGGACTGTGTAAAATCCACCCCATCTGTGTTTTGCACATTGTCAGGCGCCTTTCATTCCATCGTCCGCCCACAGACTGAATCGGATTTTTTTGTTTCTGAATTTGAGCAAATTCACAAATGCACATTTGCACAAATTTGCATATGTGAAAATGCACAAATTCTCCCAAAATGTTCATTTTCACACTTTAGCTCATGGGGGAAATGCGCATTATTGACCTCTTAAAATTTTTTGTGTGTTTTTCTATGATGATGTTTGCGTGAAATTTGGGCAAGATAGAAAAGTGGTCCGCGAGTCCGCGGAATCCACCCAACAGAAGAAAAGCCAGTCAGCTGTGGAATCCATGGGTCAGATTCATGAAAATCTGAGTCCAGGAATCTGGTGGACCTGCTCCTGCCTGCACCCCCAAACTCTGCTCACTGAGCCCTTAGCCCTGCGAGCCCTCTGACCATGCTTGACAAATGGCCTGCACTCACCGCAGCAGCCTTGTTGAGCTTTGTGGTCACCATTTTTTGAGAAATAAAACGGCGTTCGCAAAAATGCGCATAGTTGCTCACACATGAAAATGTGCATGTTGTGAATGCGCAAATTTGCTTATGCACAAAAATGTGCCTTTCCCAAAAAATACATTTTTGCACACACACTGATGTGTGCCTTTGCAAAAATGTGCATTTCGCACATGACAATATGCACATTTGGAAAATGCGCATTTTTGTGCATACAAAAACATGCGCATCTTTTTGATCACTGATGTGTGCTTTTGCAAAAATTTGCATTTCGCACATGAGAATATGCACATTTGGAAAATGTGCATTTTCGTGTATACAAAAACATGTGCATCTTTGTGATCACCATTTTATTTTTTAAAAATGGCAACCGTGGAGCTTGATGAGGCTGCTGGTGTGAATGTGGGCTGCTCGCTGAGCATGGGAGGGGCTTGAATGCAGTCCAGGGACCGGTGAGCAGGGGCAGGGGTTGGGTGAGCATCTGGAGAACCCAGATGGGGGTGAGTTCACACACCTCTAGTAGGAACAGGGTGATTAACCTTTTCCCTGAGTGTAGTTTTTTCCTTGCTTTCCTTTCCTCAACACTCCACCACCGCCATTTTCCCCCCTGCTAGGCACCAAGGCTAGAAATAAGCGTAGCTGGAGGAAAGCATCCATGAGAGTAGCAGTTGAGGCAAGGGTTAAGTACCCTCCCTCCTTCACACTGTTTCTCCCCAGTAAATGCCCTCCACTCACCACAATCCCTCATTAACATTACCCAGCAAAAATGACATTCTTCCCTTGCCTAGCACCTCTATTCTTATTGCAAATGTTGTTTTGAATATGGTTGAATGAATGTGTCAGTACTGGCATGTAGGCAGCCAATCACACTGAGTATGAATCAGAGCAAAACTGCACCTTGTCAGGATGGTGTGTTAGCCTAGATTCCATAAGAATGTCAAGGCAGACTTTAGGAAGTGGGCTCCATAAACATAGCACAGGATTGCCAATTTGGAGGCACAGTCAGTCAAAAACCAGGTCCAAACTGAGGTGATTCTTCATAGAGCAGTGCAACAGAGATCCCAGGGAATGGCAGGCAAGGACAGAGACTAGAACGCCACATAGACAAGGGAAGAACCTGGGTCTTGCCCAGGCAATGATCCAAGCCTGACCTGAAAATGCATACAAGCAGTCTTTGTCAGGAAGAGCCAGTGGGCTATTTGGAGTTGGAGAGCCATGTTGATAGCTGGGAAGGTGACATCATGTCCTCCTTCCTCCATACTGTAGCTTTCAATGTTCTCTCACAAAAGGCATCAGTGCACATGCCAGGAGGTTCCTTGTTCAAGTCATAGGAAATCCTGACAGAAAATCATGACACCTATTGGATATGCTATTGTGTAACATTTCTAGTGACGAACACTTAACTCCTCTCCTTATGCCGACACCATGTTTGCAACCTCTCAAAACATGTTTTATGAGTTTTGTTGTATACAGGTGTACTGTGTATGCTTCACCTTGTCTATTTTCTTTGTATATGTACTGGACTAGTTTCAGAAACAATATTGTTCCATATATCCCTGATGAAGCTTTACTTCCTGGTCTTCTTTATTTGCTTGTCTTCTTATCTAGTCCATATGAGATGGATGTTCATCTTTTCCAGACGATAATATTTTGATATAACCAAGGGTGGTGATTATCCTAATCTCACTCATAATCCTGTGTCCAAACCAGTCAATGTCAATTAGTTAGCAATGTCTGCAGATCTAGACAACAGTGGAAAACCTGAGAGACTGTGGGAGAAAAAGCCCTCAGAGCAGAAACATTTATGCCACAATTTTGTGGTACACAGGATGACTGGACCAACAAGTGTTTAAATGACTGTTTGAAGTGAAAGTATTCTGTGAGTCAGCCAGTTATCCTTCCATCATGTCTGGATACAGCTCCAGCTGAGAAGCTCCCCTTCCTCCTGCTACCAACTGCCACTGCTGAGGCCACCAGAGAGAGAGAAAGCAGCAACCCCTCCATTATGGTTAGATCCAGCTTCATGACCTGCTCAGTGACTGACTGCCACACAAATGTGAAGGAATGTGGAGAACAGAATGCCCAGAGAGTCCTGAAAGGGAGTGCTATTCAAATTCCAAAATCTTGTCACTGTTTAAACAACGTTTCAGAGGCTAAGGCGCCAACCATCTAAGGAGGGAAGTGGGTTGGGGGAAAGCATAAGGGTAGGAAAAACTTTGGTGGGTATAGATGCTGCAGAATGGATGAGAGGTGGATGGGTCCAAGGAAAATCACTGGGGATCCTGACTGGAAGCATTGCAAGTGGACTGTACTCTAAGGGTGCAAACCTACGTATGTTTAGACAGACAAAAGTCCTACAACTCTCAGCATGCCCCAGCCATGGGTGGCTGGGGCATGCTGGGAGTTGTAGGACTTTTGTCTGTCTGAACATGCGTAGGTTTGCACCTTAAATAATTTGGAAGCACAATAATCCCCATTGGGGATATGAAGTGGATTATCTTTTCTAGGCCACTTTGGGAGGGCTTTGCCCTGAAAGTTGGCATAAAGGCGCTTTGAATCAACAAAGAAAAAGTGGAATCATTCAAGATTCTAATCAATCCAGTCTGATAGTCATTTAAATAAGAGGGGACCATCAACAGGGGGCCATCTCATGGGCTTCCCATGGCCACCATTGCAGTTGCTATCTTAGTTTTTCCAAACTGCAATGACCCCAAAGTTGCATCATTCTATGACATTGTGGGTAGGAAAAAAGTGGCCACCACAATAGAAACATGGCAGTCACCAGCGTGGGGCCTGATGGTAAATAGGACTGGTGGATAGGACAGCGTGGGGCCTGATGGTAAATAGGCCTTTCACATCCAGAGAGCCCAATCCCAGAAAGTGTGGCTATGATGACCACTACAGCACCTTTGACTGAGCACCTGCTCAAGCTAGTCAGTATACTTATGCAACAGCACCACAATGGTAGTTATAGCAATAAAGAGCAAGAACCAATTCCAGTAATAAAAAGCAGGAGAGACAATTTGTTGTCATATAGGAGGAAGCTGTTCTAGAAATACTGCAAGAAGAAGAAACTCACAGCCACCATTTTTCATGTTCCTTCAGTAATGTTG
Organism: Heloderma suspectum; assembly: GCF_057233095.1. NCBI lineage: Eukaryota > Metazoa > Chordata > Lepidosauria > Squamata > Helodermatidae > Heloderma > Heloderma suspectum. Next base: position 175,370,201 of record NC_139461.1, read on the forward strand.
AGGAAGGTTCATAGTTCTGCTGTGCATAGTTCTACAAAGTCTTCACCATCTGTTATAACACAAAACCAGAGACAAAGTCAAAAGAAGAAAAGAGCCTGAGGAAAAATTAATATGTCGATACATTAACGTGTATTAAATACACATGGCCTCTCTCTCTTTGTGTTCCTGGCAGCCAGGGAATGACACAAAATTGGCAAGGATGGATGTTGACATTAAATGTCTGCCTTTCACTCTTTCAAACAAACAATGTTCTGCTCCTTTTTTTGGTTGCCTTTATTTTGTTAACGTTATTTTGAAACAAAATAAAATTTCATGATAAAGCAGGTATAGCTAACATGGGCTGTATTTCCACTGGCAATTTACTCCAACTTGCCTGTGTGGTGAGGTCTCTGTAGTTTCCATGACATTGTGGCCATTCATCACCAGCTCCACATTTTATCGCTGAAAAGCCGCTTCTTCTGAGACTGCTTATAGTCTGACTTTTCCAGCTTACCACAGCTCCATTACTGACCTGTTTCCACAATCGCACTGGGTCCAGTATCATAGTGCTGCCATGGGGCGTGTAGCCTGGCCTTTGGGGGTCGCTCTGACCTCAGTGACCCAACCCTTTCCCTCCTTGTTTTCCGGAAGTTGTCTGGACTGAGCTATGATTGAGTGCTTCAAATCTGCCTTGAGTTGCTAGGGCTGGGCAATAAATAGGGGGGCAAAGAAGGGGTGGGTGTCTCTTCTTTTGCCCTGACGGTACTAGGGTGTGTTGCTGCTCGATGGCTATCCTGAGAGGCCCCTACTTTGGCATGTGTAGGATAGACTAGCTAGCATTATTGTTTTGCTCCTGAGAGTGTGTGTCAAGGTGGCTGGCGTTTCTGGCTTTGGGGTATTGTAATCTTCCTTGTAATTTCCTGTACAACCTCTTCCTTTTCCCTTCCACTTTGTTCCTTTCCCTTAATAAACTTTTATCCAACTTCCAGTTGGTGTGGTGTGTCCTGTATAATTTCAGTGGTAAATACCGTGCCTATTGGCCTGGGAGGGAAACTACAGGGTCAGTTTGGGGGAACTTGTGGCCGAGCTGGGCCTGTCCTACCTTGCAAGGTTGTTGGGGTGAGCCCAACAATCCTTCACAGTTGTTTAGGCAGGTTACTTGTCCTTTGTGATTAGCCATGACTCCCATAGCAGCCATTTTGCGGGGGTGCCCAGAGCAGTTTGCCAAATTGCCAAATGTGCCCACGGGCCCATGGGCCCAGAAAGCTTACCCCCACCTCTTGCATGAAACATTTGAAAACAACTTTCTTTTTCTTACAAGTGGAAACTATAGGTGAATATTTTACTGCACCTTGGTTAAAATTGGGCAGGCTGTCTGGCTTGTCAGATGCCAGGTGGCTATCCCTGATGTGCCCCTTTGAAGCAGAACAATTCTCTGTGAGAGATACATGAAAGAAACCAAAAGACATGGCAGTGTCTAGTGTTGGGGGCATATGTCCAACTTCAAAGCTCATAACTGTTACCGTCAGCTGCATCCTCCCACTTACTCACCCACACAACAAGACTAACCAAATATTTATCCGGCAACACTATTAAATACATTTAAGTAACATGCTGTTAAAGCGTCTGGCCAGATAAAGAGAAGCAGGGGACAGACAGAACCTGCTCATTTAACACCCCCTCAGTAGCTTTAAAAACAACCACAGTCTTGCATGCATAACCCACACAGTACAGTCCCGAACCAAAATAAAAATGCAGAGTATGAATGAATGCTGCCCCTTCATTTGTTATTCTGTAAACAAATTTTCAAAAAAGGGAACATCTTGCACTTTTATGGATGGCCACACTTCAGTGAGACAGGTTTTGAAATGCCTTGAAGCAATCAGTTACCTCGTCAGTTTGAATATTAACCACCAACACAAACATATGGGATTCGTTTTGTTGATTTTTGTTTTTTTTGAAGGGAGACTACCTATGGAAATCTCAAGCCCAAGCTAATTCCAGAGACTGGAGGTTTAAGAATAATTCATACAAGTTGGACCTGCCACAAAATGCTGCAGTATATCCTCCCTCCAGGGTGGGCGTCAAGGGGAGGCATGGTTGGGCACCTGCTGTGGGTCCATACCCCAGCAGGGGCCCCCTGGACGTGCTCCTTCTCTTCACCATTGCAACCTGCTTGTTCACCTTCCTCTTGTTCTGGCCCAGACTATGCCAGTGGTGAGAAGAAGGAGCAGTAGATGCCATGGACTTGCGCACTGGCCCTCTACCTGTCAAGCAAGCAAGTGGTGGCAGTGATGAGGAGGAGGAGCAAGAGTAACTGACAACGGAGGTGAGAAAGTAGACTCACTCAGCAAGGGGCCTACTGCAGTTGCCTTGCTCAAGGGTCTCCCGAAGCCTGGAGCTGGCACTGCCTCTCTCCTAACAGTGGTGCTCCTGTTCAGGGTTCCTGCCAGCCATTACCTCTAAGCCTCCTACTTCTGGTTTTCTTTTCAAACTGACACTCCGTGATTCCGTGATTCTGAGCATATTCAGTTCTCATTAGGCTTTTAGGGTGTTGTTGCCCCCTTCGCTTAAATTTTTTTTATTATTTCAGCTCTCCTGAGGACTCCCTTGAACATGCTGATACCTCCCTCCTGTTTCTCAGTGGTTCCATTTTCGCTACATAGCTGTCGGCACTCACCAACTGTGTTTTGTATTAAAGGGAATGAGAAGGCTTTTTGGGTGTTCATAAAATGCTTAACAGACATTAACTTAGCAATCCTTACAACAGCCCTGTAAGACAGGGCAGTATTATCCATATATTGTGAGTGGGTGGCTGAGGCTACATGAGGGCACCATTTTGATAGATTTCAGCAGGACGGAGAGTCTCAGAAGGGTTTCAAGAGCCACTTGATATAATGGTGGTGGCGGCGGGGGGAAAGTTTCTTTAAAGAGCATTAGCTGTGACTTCATTTTGGATATCTTATAATATGTATAGTCATTAACACAGGTCAAACAGCCAGACATTTTTAAGCAAACATATTTGTGCCTTTGACATACTACACAGGCCCATAGAACTATTTACATTGCACCCCGTTTGATACTGAAGCAGTTGAGGCTCCAACAACTTTTACACAGGAACTGACAGAACCCCAAAGTAGCAATGAACTGAAGGCCAGGTACAAAGCAGTTTGCAGCAGCATAGACCTGCTGGGGTTCTACAACCTGTACATCCTGGCTGAGTGATTTCCAAACTGAGACAACATACCCAGAGAATAGAATCACACTTTGGAACCACATACTGCTCCAAGCAGTTCTTCTCAGAACTAGTGACAGCTAAGAACCATGTTAGACTAACAGATGAGAACCTGGAGAACCAAGTGAGAGTAGCGACATTATCAGATATCGTTCGACCAGAAATTCGTGAGGCTCACAAGAGAAAGACAAGCAGAGGCATCACATTAGGGTGAGATGAATATTTATTTCCTTTTTTTAACAGGAAAGCAACTGCTTCCCTTTCTGTTCCAGGTTTAAGAAATTGATGAAAACCCTCCTTTGGTTCTGGAAATGTTCCTTTTTGGCTCGGGACACACACCCTTTTCTCATGTGCCCCCAGTAGGTCACCCAGCACACAATGCAGTCCCTAACCCAAAAAAGGTTATGTACCACCTGGTTTACAACAGTAGTTACTTGCTGTGTATAACCAGCAAGTTGGCCAGAAGTATAAATCCTCCAGGGGGGAACAGTCACATGTTTGAAACATCATGCTTGTGTGTGCATTTACATGCATGCCCTCATGCACTTGTGTGCTTGTTATGCCTTTGCTAAATGGTATCCCACAAGGTCAAGAGAATAGTGGCTTTCTTAAAGGCCATCTTGTGAGTTCATGGCTGGGGTGAGATTTGAACTGACAATTTCTCAACCCACACTCTTAGCCACTAAACTAGGCATGAGCGTTCAAGCCTATGGCATTCATGGATGGTATGGAAAAGCTTCCAGGGTATTGGCAACTGCAGAGATGTGAGAGAGTCCACCTGACCAATTTGAACAATTTTATACAAGCAGCAGAATCTAGTATCTCTCCACCCTGTGCCCTGGACATTACAATTTTATTCAAGCTGCAGGTGGGGAGTTGCATGTTTGAATGCTCCCCCTTGGGAAAAAAAGTCCCTGCATATCTAAAATTAGCATGCCCAGGAAAAGGCTAGGTTGAAACATCTCCCCGATATGTTAGTTTTTCTACATACAAAGATCTTTTTGCACAGGCAGGGTCGGCCCTACCATTAGGTAGAGTGAGGTGAATATCATGAAAGGTCAGAACACATTGTTAGCTATTTAATTTATAATTATTGTGTTTTTATTCCCAGGTAAGGGAACTTGTGGAATTTGCTGTCTCAGATGCCAGTATTATACAACTTGAGTTGTGGAAGGGGGTGCCATTTGCCAACCGGCCTCAGACAACAAAACGTGAGCCCTGCCTGCATGGGAATATTCAAGCATGCAGTTCTCTACTTTCAGCCTGAATGAAGTGCTGCAGTCCAGGCAAAGCTGTATTGCTTGATTACTTTGCTTATAAATTGGCCCTGGCATCCCAGCGGAAAGCATTCAAACTATGGTGAAGTTGCAGTATTTGGCTTTTCCAGATGCATACTTACCTTTATTTTATTTTTATTTTTTGCTGCAAGCTAAATCCTGCTTAGCTGATCCAATAAATCTATAAACACATGTGAGGCCTTCTTTCAGCAGAACACTTTTTGAACATGTTTGAATCAGTCCATTCAAGCAAGACATGAGGTAGGAAGAGATGGTCAGGAAAGCAAGCAATAACAGAGCTCGAACATACGCCACAGCAAGTTAAATGATGCAGCACGTTACATGATGCAGCACGTCTGCCAGATGTTCTACCTCCATTATTGATTACTTTCTTGAACATTACATATGCCTTCCTGCATCTTGCCAAAACTGATTGATCCAAGCACGTTCCAGAAGTGTTTGGATATGTGTGTGTGGGCGGGACATCAGTTGAATTAAGGGATTTATAACAATCAATATGTAAGCAGACTTCAGTTTACAGTAAATTAAAAAGAAAGAAGATTATGGGCTTCTCCACAAGGAGCTTTTATCCTGCTATTGAGCTTGGTTACACAGGACGTTTGTGGGTCCTTTAGATGACATCGTCAGCCTCCAGGGTATACCCTGCACTAAATGATCTTTATTCCATTTTTTTTTTTAAAGATCGGAGATAATGAGCTATCAAATTACAGTGCTTGAGTTCCAACTGAGTTCCCTTGTGAAAAGAGGAAAATGCACAATGAGAGGAGCTGGACCATAGAGCCATCTAGCAGCTGTATAATGAAACATATGGAAGACTCAGATAAGGGGGGAAGGGGGGGGAAGGAGGCACGTGTAAAGGAAATCTGTCGTGATCCTGCATTTGAAACAGAAGCAGAAAGTCCTGTTTTAAATGTGGGATTTTAGGCTGGTGTAGAGATGCTCTGTGTATCTAGAAAGCCAAATACTACAACTTCACTGCAAGGAGAATGATCCAAAGTACGCCTATTTCTTTTTATAATGTTATCATAATTGTTTATTTGCTGGAAACCAATGCAACACCTTCTGCAAGCAGCTCAGAAATACCTTGACTTGCCCTTGTCTGTCCCTGCCTTGCTGTGCCTCTCCCTTTGTTCTTTGCCCAGTCAACCCTCTTTCCTGCTCCACCCTCCCCTGCAGGCTCCAGTTGCTTTCTTGGAACTGACCTTGGCTTGGCTTATACCTCCATCTTATCCTTAAATTAGGTGGCTCAGCTTGGCTCCTTCACTTGGAAAGATTCACTCAGGCAGTGCTGCCTATCTTGCTGCCCAGGTTCATAGGCTAGTATTTGTAGATTTTCTTCATCAAATTTACATCCACATAGTTAGAATTCCCTTTTCTAGAACAAACATTTCCTGCAGATTTATGAGAAAAGTCTTGTGGCACCGTAACACATTTCATGGAATGCAGCCCACTTCATCAGATGCACAGAGTGTGATCCTCACTTATCAAGTATATATAGATTTAAAGGGGGGGGGGAAGGTTGGATTTAAATGGCAATGGAATGCAAAAAGTACAGTCTATGGCAGTTCAATTCAAACTTAAATGTATGCAAAATGACCTTTCACAACAACAGTAATGGGTGATAACACAATAATTTTATCACTGCTGAGTAAATCAACACCTTGTTTAGGACTACAGGCTCTTCACACAGAGCTTTTATCCTGCTATTGAGATTGGTTACTCACGGAGGTTTGCGGGTCCTTTAGATGATGTCGTCAACCTTCAAGGCGTCTCCCACACTAAATGTCCTTTTTTCCATTTTTTAAAAGATCGGAGATAATGAGCTATTAAATCACCGCGCTTGAGTTCTGCTTGAGTTCCCTCCATGAAAAGAGGAAAATGGGCAAAAAGAGGAGCTAGACCACAGCGCCATCTAGTGGCTGTATAATGAAACATATGGAAGACCCAGATAAGGGGGGGAAGAGTGGAGGGAAGGAAGCGTGTGTAAAGGGAGTCTGTTGTGATCTTGCATTTAAAAGGGAAGCAGAAAGCCCTGTTTTAAATGTGGGATTTTAGGCTGGTGTAGAGATGTTCTACATCACGCATCATCCCAGACCATTGGCCATATTGGCTGGGGCTGATGGGAGTCATAATCCAAAATGTCTGAAGTCTGCAAGGTGTGTTGGCTGGCAAATAGATCTGAGATAAATGTAATTGGGAATGGGGTAATGGTGTGATAAAGGCATTCCTGAAGCTGGGGGAAAGAGTGCTGTTCTACTTGGAAGTTCTTAGCAACTGTTAGGGGCATGGGGCATGGTGGGGGCTGCCTCACAGATGAAAGGTCACAGGTACCCCAAATGCAGCCTTTGACTTCCCTTTTAATCTCAACGTTTAGAGGGTATTTTTCCTACCCATGTCAGTCCAAGAGCAGAAGGCTGACACACAGAGACTCACAGATTTATGGGATATTACTATATAAGATTCCAGCTTTCAATATAGTCCTGAAGATGAGGAAAATATGGTGAACAGAGTAATAAAAGAATCAGTGCTCTAGAGAAAAAGGAGAGGCAGTTTTACCAACAGCCTCTGAACGAATAATCTTAGGTCACCGAGTGCTCCTTGTCATGGTTTTCCAGATAAAAGAATCTGCTTGCAATTGAACAAGTTGCTCCTATATACACTGAGTTGAATGATTCATAAAGTTATTCAAATATACACCTGTGAGAACAAGAACACTGCAAATGGCATTGCATAATTGCATGCATAGATCAAAAAGGAGGCTGTGTGATGTGATCACACTTCACGTTACCTAGGATTCAGGTTTACATAATACCTCCCACCACACCTAGGCAATTTTCTCATAAAGGGTTCGGCATATTACCACATACAGATTATGTCAGGTCCATGGGGTGTGCACACTGGAAATACATTAACTGGAAAAAGATGTGATGAATCAGCCATAAGTAGCATCTTTCCCTTCTGGACAGAAGTGGTAAATGTTCAGTCAGATTAATTAAAGAAGGCCCAGTGACTTGGGGCTTCTTCACACAGAGTTTTTATCCTGCTATTGAGATTGGTTGTTGTTGTTGTTGTTTATTTGGTCAGTCACTTCTGACTCTTCGTGACTTCATGTACCAGCCCTCGCCAGAGCTTCCTGTCGGTTGTCGCCACCCCTAGCTCCCCCAAGGTCGAGTCCGTCACCTCCAGAATATCATCCATCCATCTTGCCCTTGGTCGGCCCCTCTTCCTTTTGCCTTCCACTTTCCCTAGCATCAGCATCTTCTCCAGGGTATCCTGTCTTCTCATTATGTGGCCAAAGTACTTCAGTTTTGCCTTTAATATCCTTCCCTCAAGTGAGCAGTCTGGCTTTATTTCCTGGAGGATGGACTGGTTTGATCTTCTTGCAGTCCAAGGCACTCTCAGAATTTTCCTCCAGCACCACAGTTCAAAAGCATCTATCTTCCTTCGCTCAGCCTTCCTTATGGTCCAGCTCTCGCAGCCATAGGTTACTACAGGGAATACCATTGCTTTAACTATGCGGACCTTTGTTGTCAGTGTGATGTCTCTGCTCTTCACTATTTTATCCAGATTTGTCATTGCTCTCCTCCCAAGAAGTAAACATCTTCTGATTTCCTGGCTGCAGTCAGCGTCTGCAGTAATCTTTGCACTAGAAAGACAAAGTCTGTCACTGCCTCCACGTTTTCTCCCTCTATTTGCCAGTTATCAATCAAGCTGGTTGCCATAATCTTGTTTTTTTTTTGAGGTTTAACTGCAACCCAGCTTTTGCACTTTCTTCTTTCACCTTCGTCATGAGGTTCCTCAGCTCCTCCTTGCTTTCAGCCATCAAAGTGGTATCATCTGCATATCTGAGATTGTTAATGTTTCTTCCAGCGATTTTAACTCCAGCCTTGGTTTCATCAAGCCCAGCACGTCGCATGATGTGTTCTGCGTACAGGTTGAATAGGTAGGGTGAGAGTATACAACCCTGCCGTACTCCTTTCCCAATCTTAAACCAGTCCGTTGATCCGTGGTCTGTTCTTACCGTTGCTACTTGGTCGTTATACAGATTCCTCAGGAGGCAGACAAGATGACTTGGTATCCCCATACCACCAAGAACTTGCCACAATTTGTTATGATCCACACAGTCAAAGGCTTTAGAATAGTCAATAAAACAGAAATAGATGTTTTTCTGAAACTCCCTGGCTTTCTCCATTACCCAGCGGATATTGGCAATTTGGTCTCTAGTTCCTCTGCCTTTTCGAAACCCAGCTTGTACATCTGGCAATTCTCGTTCCATGAATTGCTGGAGTCTACCTTGCAAGATCTTGAGCATTACCTTACTGCCATGTGAAATACATGCCACTGTTCGATAGTTTGAACATTCTTTGGTGCTTCCCTTTTTTGGTATGGGGATATAAGTTGATTTTTTCCAGTCTGTTGGCCATTCTTGTGTTTTCCACATCTGCTGGCATATGGCATGCATAACCTTGACAGCATCATCTTGCAAGATTTTAAACAGTTCAGCTGGGATACCGTCATCTCCTGCTGCCTTGTTATTAGCAATGCTTCTTAAGGCCCATTCAACCTCACTCTTCAGGATGTCTGGCTCTAGCTCACTGACCACACCATCCAATCTATCCCCGATATTATTATCCTTCCTATACAGTTCTTCCATATATTCTTGCCACCTTTTCTTGATCTCTTCTGCTTCTGTTAGGTCCTTGCCATCTTTGTTTTTGATCATACCCATTTTTGCCTGGAATTTACCTCCGATGTTTCTAATTTTCTGGAAGAGGTCTCTTGTCCTTCCTATTCTACTATCTTCTTCTGCTTCCGTGCATTGCTTGTTTAAAAATAATTCCTTATCTCTCCAGGCTAACCTCTGGAATTTTGCATTTAATTGGGCATATCTCCCCCTATCATGGTTGCCTTTTGCTTTCCTTCTTTCTTGGGCTGCTTCCAGTGTCTCTGCAGACAGCCATCTTACCTTCTTGCTTTTGTTTTTCTTTGGGATGTTTTTTGTTGTCGCCTCCTGAACAATGTTGCGAACTTCTGTCCATAGTTCTTCCGGGACCCTATCTACTAAATCTAGTCCCTTAAATCTATTCTTCACCTCCACTGCATATTCATGAGGAATATTCGTGAGCTCATATCTAACTGATCTGTGGGTCTTCCCTATTCTCTTTAGTCTGATTCTAAATGGTGCAATAAGAAGTTCATGATCTGAACTACAATCAGCTCCAGGTCTTGTTTTTACCGACTGCATAGATGTCTGCCACCTTTGGCTACAAAGGATGTAGGCAATCTGATTTCGGTGTCAACTGTCTGGTGAAGTCCATGTATAAAGTCATCTCTTAGGTTGTTGGAAGAGAGTGTTTGTTATGCACAGTGAGTTGTCTTGGCAAAATTCTATCAAATTATGTCCTGCTTCATTTTGTTCTCCCAGACCATGCTTGCCTGTAATTCCAGGTGTCGTTTGACTACCCACCTTAGCATTCCAGTCTCCTGTGATGAAAATAATATCTTTTTTTGGCATACTATCCAGTAGGTGCTGCAGATCCTCATAGAACTGATCTACTTCTGCTTCTTCAGCATCTGTGGTTGGGGCGTATATTTGGATCACTGTGATGTTAAATGGCTTACCCTGAATTCGAATTGAAATCATTCTGTCATTTTTTGGATTGTATCCAAGCACTGCTTTAGCCACTTTATTATGAATTATGAAGGCTCCTCCATTTATTCTGTGGGCCTCTTTTCCACAGTAGTAGATCTGGTGGTCATTTGATGTGAAGTGGCCCATTCCAGTCCATTTCAGTTCACTGACACCCCAAATGTCTATATTTAATCTTGACATCTCCCCGATAACCACATCCAATTTGCTCTGGCTCATAGATCTTACATTCCATGTTCCTATGGTGTACTGATCTTTAGAACATCGGATTCGTCGTTCACTACCAGCACCATCGGCTGCTAGCCGTCCTTTTGGCTTTGAGCTAGCTGCGTCATCACATCTGGGGCTAGATGAACTTATCCTCTGTTCCTCCCCAGTAGCATTTTGACCATCTTCCGACCTGGGAGTCCCATCTTCCAATGGTATACTGACATGTCTCTGACTGTACTGATCCATTTAGTTTTCATGGCAAGAATACTGGGGTGGGTTGCCGTTTCCTTCCCCAGGGATCATATTTAGTCTGACCTCTCTGCCATGACCTTCCCGTCTTGGGTGTCCCTTCACTGTTTAGCTCATGATGTCACTGAGGTGCTCAAGCTCCAGCACCACGACAAGGTAACAATCCCCTTTGCTGGAGTTGAGATTGGTTACTCACAGACATTTGCAAGTCCTTTAGATGACACCATGAGCCTCCAGGGTGTCTCCCACACTAAATGACCTTTATTCCATTTTTTTAAAGATCAGAGATAATGAGCTATCAAATTACAGCATTTGAGTTCCACTTGAGTTCCCTTGTGAAAAGAGGAAAACCAGCAAAAAGAGGCGCTAGACCACAGCACCATCTAGCAGCTGTATAATGAAACATATGGAAGACTCAGATAAGGGGGGAAAGGAGGGGGAAGGAAGCACGTGTAAAGGGAGTCTGTTGTGATCCTGCATTTAAAACGGAAACAGAAAACCCCATTTTAAATGAGGGATTTTAGGCTGGTGTAGAGATGCTCTAACATAGCAATATAACTTTCTCTTGCTTCAAGTGACAAGCAAGAATATGTTGGGTGTCACAAGTCTTGAACTCTTTAAGGTTGCCCAAATTCCTGATTGGTCAGGCTCTTTGGCGGGAGCAGCTTTGGCCCTTTATTATGAGGCTGTTCAGTTTGTTGGAATGCCCAAGCAGGACAGCAGCATTTTGTTTCTTCCTGGGAAAATGCCGTTTCCTCCACTAGTGTTTCCTGTGTGATGCTGCATGAAACATGGTTGTGTACCCACTGCCTTTTATTGACAAGCACAACAAGTATCTCCTCATACCTGTACCACCGAAGGGAACTTTTAAAATGTATACTTTCTTCCCTTCATGAAGGGTTGAGTGTTCCTGTTGAAACTTTCAGGTGTGGGAATGCATATTCTTTAAAGGAAACGTAGAAGAAGAAAAAACCTTTTACATCTGCAGCAATGTTGTCCTTTTAACTAACCTTTTGAATTTTGTTTGTTTCATCTATTTTTGCTCACATGCTTTTCAGTATCTATATATAAAGCCACTGGGTGAGGTCATCTAGAGGTATCACTGAGGTATCACTACTTGGGCTGAGGTATCACTACTATGTTGAAAACATCCAGTTCTACTTCTCCTAGTAATTGGAGTCAGGTGAAGGTGTGGAAATGTTGAATCAGTGTTTAGAATTGGTGACAGACTGGATAAGGGCCAATAAACAGAGGCGCAGTCCTGCCAGGAAGGAGGGGATATGGGTGGATCTGGTCCTCAGGTTCAGAAGATGGCATTCAGCAAGTTCTGGATGAAGCTGTATTCCCTCTGAAGGAGCAGGCTCACAGTTTGGGGGTTCTCCTGGATCCAGTTGGTCACTAGAGGCTCATTGACATGGAGTGCCTTGTACCAGCTTTGGCCAGTTCAGCTGAGGCTTCTTCTAGACAGGAACAGTTTGGCCAGAGGAACCCATGCTCTGGTAACCTCCCAATTAGATGAGTGCCAGATGTCATACAATATGTTAGGCGCCAGGCAAAACCCTTTTTATTCAACAGCTTTTAAAGTATTTTTGTGTTATTTTAAGTATGGTTGACTGCCCTTTGATCTGCTGGCTCATCTTTTATTTTTAGGTTTATTATTTGCATTTCAATTTCTAAAAACTCTTTGGAGAGAGCAATCCTATGGTTGCTAGACAGTGGCTAGACAGCCATAGGATACGTTGTTTTCTGGGAACTGACCTTGGAGCCCACACTCAGGGTCGTTTGTGACAGATGACGTTGTTGTCAATCTGCAGCAACCTCACAGCTTCCCTCTGGAAAAGGCACATTTTTGGAAAGTCTTTTGAGGGAGTAATCCTATGGCCGCTAGACAGCGGCTAGATGGCTGTAGGATATCTGGTTTTCCAGGAACCGACCTCGGAGCCCACGTTGCCAGAGAACAGCCCGTGGTTCCCAGAGAACTGATTTCCCCCCACATCCGCGCTGCCTTGGAGGCAGCGTGGAACAGCCCTCCGCACTCGCAAGAGGAGTGTGGAGCATCTGAAAAGGGGCGTGGCTGGGGGCGTTCCAGGGTGGGGAGATCGTAACTGCCTGTAGGCACATCCTATATGTCGTACAGCAGCCTCCTTCCCCGCCCCTTGCTCCTTCAGCTAGACAGCTGAAAATGCAGGGCAGGAGAAGCATGGAGGGAACGATCCCCTTCGTGCTTCTCCTGCCCTGCTTTGGATAGGCGGTTGCTTCCGAGTTCGGAGGCGGCCACCTATCTAGACAGTATTGCTCCCTAAATCACCCTGGAATTAATTTTGATGAAAGGCAACGTGAAAAAAGGTTTAGATAGTGTTGTTGGCCATGTCTCCTCTTGAGGATTTCCCCCACCCCCACTGCTTTTTAATGGCTAACAGATTATCCCCCCACCCCCCATCAAGCAAGGCTCCTCCTCCTCTTAGAGACTGTCTCAGAGACTGCAACACCTGAATATTGGTTCCAAATATGTAATATCATGAGTATAGGGCTAGCCAAACAGCACAAGGTCTTTGTCACTTGGGTAGGTTCTACAAAAAGTCAGTTGGGGATTTGCTGTACTCCTGTATTGCATGATCAAGGGTCTAAGGGTGCTTCTAGACAAGGCTTTTACTGGGGGGGTGGTGTACAGACATTGTTGCTTTCCACTCTTAGCCCTCCTGTATTTTCCCACTACTTCTTCTGTTTGTCTTCTTACCATGGAAAATCTGCTAAGTAAGTAAGAAAAGGCAGAAGAGCTGTACAATTCCTTCTGATCATTAGCACTAGGACCTCTCTGCTTGGCAGTGTCCTAAAACCATGCGGCAGGTTTGTGTACGTAAGGAAGGCTCCCTTCTTCAGACTTTCTCCCCCAGCATGTAGACAACAGAGTGGATGCACTGGAAGGGCCATGGCCAATGAGTTTAGTAGCCCTGATCTCCCCTAATCACATGTGGTGTGAACATCCAAATAGGGCTTTTGTGGCTTATGGGTGCTACCAGATGAGGCTTTTATCACGCAGGTGCCCTGCCTCATTCATAGAATTTTCCAGAGGGTCCAGATGACATCATCTTTCACTCCTAACCCTTCTGTGTTTTCCTCCCATTTATGGCTGCATTTAGGTTAATCTACCAGCATTACGGCCGCAAATGGCGCCCACTACGCCATTTGCATCCGGAGACTTACTTACAGCGATACGGCACGGCAATGGCTGCCGGCTGTATCGACATTTGGCAGTGATGCAGAGCAGGTGGCCAGCTCCGCAGGATCGACGCTGAGACGGATCCAACCCGGACGGATTCCAGGGGGAGGGGGAGGGGAGTGCTCCATTCCGTCACAGACTCTGGGGGGGCCGGATTCTTTAGAACCCGGCCTCATAGGAGTCTGTGGCGGAATTCTCCACCATCCCTACTGTACAGCCACAAAAGAAGGTTCCTCTGCAAGTTGTTAATGGGCAGTCTGCTACCCAGGTGATAACTGTGGATGGGCAACTTCAAGGTCCCTGCTCTCCTGTCTTATGGGTCTTTATCTTTAAACCAGACTTAGACTGGCCAGACTTTCAAAGAGAGGGCACCTTCAAGTAGGGGACTGTCCTCTGTAAAGCAGGACCCATGACCACACTAATACGATACGATTTTGTAAACGCAAATGGATTTATTTCAAAAGATTTTGAAATACTTCCTCTTTTAGTTATCCCATCCAGTTTTATAGTAACCAGTGTCCTCAAGCATATTACGCTCAGCATGTTACACTGCCTTCTTGCTTCATTCTTTCTACTTCCCTACTTCAATAGTGATTTCCCACCCAGGAAGTGCCCTTCCTAATTCGTCACACACTATACAATACAGCCAATAGGGCCTATCCACTACCTGCACCTTCCTCTACATTTAGCTGCACTGTTCCCCTTCAGTCCAGCTAAGCCTTGCAAAAGCAGGCTGCAATCCCTACAAATTCCCATCCCCATTAGCACCAATGATATCATCTAGGTTACACCAACCTAGTTTGACCTTACTGATGATTAAAATTAAGTTAGCGAGAGCAACAAAATCTTCAGTGAGTAAATCCAGATTAATTTCCAGAGCCAAACCCATCATTTTGTTAGCAGGTCAACATTATTGTCCTTTACAGGCTTTTGGAGGCCATGGTGGGAGTGAAATGTGATGTGCGTCATAAGATTGCAGCCCTATACTCTATAAAGTTTCAGAGCTCCTGGTCACACAATTATGTTTTAAAGTCAATTCGCTTTCTACAATTTAAATCTTTGATCTTCCCCAACCCCAGCATCCTATGGGCTGGAATGTCATAACTCCCAATCATTTGTTACCCTTCTCTGCATCTCTTTTCAGATCTTATGAAGCAGAATCACTGATAATCCACATTACAACGTAACAGCGCCTCCTCCTGTGGTTTTATGTTGCTTTAAACTGGCATGGCTTCTCTCAAGGAAATGTGGGAGGATATATATAAGCATGCATGTGCCGTTGATGACACATGCCGCTTGCTACTTTTATAGGGATGTTAGGGTGCAATCCTATGCATGTTTCGACAGAGAAAAGTCCTACGGCATCACTACACCAGCCTAAAATCCCACATTTAAAATGGGGCTTTCTGCTTCCATTTTAAATGCAGGATCACAATGGACTCCCTTTATACGCATTTCCTTTCCCCCCTTCCCCCTGCTTTCCCCCCTTCCCCCTCCTTTCCCCCCTTATCTGAGTCTTCAGTATGTTTCATCATACAGCTGCTAGATGGCGCTGTGGTCTAGTTCCTCTTATTGCGGGTTTTCTAGGGATGTACGAAAGTCACTTACCTTTTCGCAGCTTGGCTTCGCGGTGGGGGGGAGGCGCTTCACTTTCCCCCCTGAAGTTCAGGAGAGTGGGGGGAGGCGTCCCGCCTCGCCCGGCCGAAATTCAGGCTGGAGGGGGAGGCGCCCTGCCTTGCCTGGCCGAAATTCAGGCCAGGGAGAAGTGCCCCGTCTCCCCGGCCGCGAAACAAAAAGTAAAAAAAAAAAAGACCCCGTGATAGGCTACGTGACTATTTACGTAGCCTATCACGGCTAGATTTCCAAAGTCAGCCGTGATAGGCTACGTAAATCGTCACGTAGCCTATCACGGGTGACTTTAGGAAAAAAAAAAGCGCGTACGCAAATGGCGGCGCCCATGGGGCGCTGCCATTTGCGTTTCTTAGTTTGGCACGTCTAGTCTACGCAAATAGCATGCCCTTATTTTCGCCGTAGTCTACGTAAATCTTTACGTAGACTAGACGTGCCAAACTAAGGAACTCAAATGGCGGCGCCCCATGGGCGCTGCCATTTGCGTACGCGCTTTTTTTTTTTCAAAGTCACCCGTGATAGGCTACGTGACGATTTACGTAGCCTATCACGGCTGACTTTGGAAATCTAGCCGTGATAGGCTACGTAAATCGTTACGTAGCCTATCACGGGTGTTTTTTTTTTTACTTTACTTTTTTTTTTTTTGCAATGGCGGCGGCGGCAGCCGGTCGGGAGACCAACCGCCGCCACCCCCGCGCCGAACCGCCGCCGAACCGCCGCCGGACCCGCTGCCGAGAGGGACATTCGCCGAAGCTAAGTCCCGTCCCGGGGGGGGGCGGGGGGCCGGCGGATAATTTCCCAACCAACTTCGGGGGGCCGAATGTGTCGGCGCTCGGCCTCCCGAAGATTCGGGGAGAAATTCTCCGCCATCCCTAGGGTTTTCCTCTTTTCACAAGGGAACTCAAGCAGAATTCAAGCGCTGTAATTTGATAGCTTATTATCTCCAATCTTTTTTTTTTAAATGGGATAAAGGTAATTTAGGGCATAATCCTGTGTATGTTTAGACTGAAAAAAGTCCTACAACTGCCAGCATTCCCTAGATAGCCATACTGTCTGGGGAATGCTGGGAGTTGTAGGACACTTTTCTGTCTAAACATGCATAGGATTGCACCCTTAGTGTGGGAGATGCCTTGGAAGTTGACAATGTCATCTAAAGGACCCACAAACCTCTGTAACCAATCTCAATAGCAAGGTAAAAGCTACATGTGAAGAAGCCCCTACAACTCCCAGCATTCCCCAGCCAGACATGCTGGTTGGGGAATGCTGGGAATTGTAGGACTTTTCTCTGTCTAAACTTGCATAGGATTGCACCCTTATTGCTCATCTAATTTCCTAATGCATTGCGTGCCTTTTTGATGCAACTCAAGTTACTCTTTTTGAAAAGTTATCCACAATAAATTAAAGGTCTTGCCTTGAGTGGCAACAGCTAATTTGGAACCCAGTAATGCAGTGGCCCCCAAACTGTGTGCTCAGAGAGGTTCTGAAGTGTGCTTTGAATTTTTGTTTTTGCCATCTTGTAGGTTGTATTCCTACAGAGGAGCAAAGCGTTGTTTTACAATGATCCACTCATATCTGCCAAAATATGGGCAGTGACATAATTTGGAGTTGGTAAGTAAGGATGCTTAAGGATTCCCTGATACAGCCTGTGCTACAGCTGACAGGTGGTCCTGATGGTTGTAGGGAATCCCAAAATTATCACCAAGTTATATTTGTCATCACTGCAGGATAACCATTTAAGTCCATTCCCTTTAACCCATTCAACAAGGCCAAGAGACCTAGGAAACATGAAGTGTCCAATCAGAGCACTTAAGCTATATTTATTCTTCCCAGGGGTGCAGCTAGGTAGTTTTAGACCCTGGACTTAATGTTTTCTGCTTCCCCCAAACCAACCTTTAGATAGCCACATGTATTACTTCAATTGTGGAGTGCACAACTAACACCTCTCTTCTTCTCCTCCGCTCCCCCTGCCACTACCTTGTTCCATAGTCCTGAAATGTTAGAGCAAACAAACAAACAAAAAACGTTTGTCAACTCTGAGAAAAAATAAATACTCTTAAGCATGTGCAGTTTTGCATTTTAAACGCACTTAAATCATAGCACCATCATGGCTTCAGGAATAATATGGCGTTTGCTCCTGCTGACCTGATGCCAAACACACATTTACCTGGGAATAAGCACCATTTTGTTGTAGGAAAGGATAATATATTTTGAAGTAAAAATAATACAGTGAGCATCTGGAACCATTGACATGCCTGACTGGCCATCTGTGACTTTAATATGTTTTTTAGAATAAGAAGAAGAAAGAAAGGATGCTGTGGCAACCAGCATCAGCCCTGGCGAGCCCAAGAATGCTCATGCCAGCCCAGGTGCTGACGCCAGGTCTGTTTGCCCCATCTCCTGCCACTCTCTGAGTGGTCTTCCCCCCCTCTCCCCGAGCTGTGGGGCCATTGACCTCAGCCCCGAAATCCAACTCTAGCTGCACCCCAGTTCTTCCCTTCCCTGTTGCTTCTGCATAACATGACGTAGGAGGAATGTTTGCATGTTCAATTTAACCCAGAGGGAGCATCTGCAGTGGACTGACTGTTGCTTTGGGGGACAATAAGTGTTTTGATCTCTACTCCAGTGATGTGTGTGTGTGGGATCTTCATGACACTAGAATGAGAAGCGCATTGGAGGATTATCCGGATGTTCATGGAATTGGCTTTGGTTCGTCAGGGACACATGAAGCAAGAAAAGTTGAGTGTACAGTACCTTTAAAATCTAGTTTTCCGGGGTCACACAGTGCTTGAAAGGAACATACTAATGGGTGGGGTGGGGGGAGTAGAACTGAGTGGCATCAAACTGGCAGGGGCTGCTCAACCAATCAGAGAGGCTTGTTTGCACACACACACACCCCATCCAGGCTCCCCCACTGCTATTACGTTATTATGAATGGAGAGCAACCAATTCACAATTCTGAAGGCTCCCCTCTGCTGCTACATTATCTCCCCCTGCTTCCCCAATGTGCACACTTTTGCTTCAGAAGCCAAAATCTCTGATTCTGGAGTGTGGCATCTGAAGGCTTCCCATGAGAGCAGCCCAGCCCCCCAATTTTACCCCATTCCAACATGCTGCTGTGGAATTATTGCTTCCAACCCCCCTTCTAACCTCCCCTTTTGCCTTCTCCCTGCTCACAATGAGATGAGAAGCTCCCATGATCTCTAAGGATTGCTGCTGAGACTTTATATAACAGAGAAACTATAGAACATCAAAGAAGCACACTATCGAGATAGCGGAAAAGCGGAAAGAGCGCTTTAGGGCGAATTACTAAAGTTGATCTTTAACCCTTTAAATGCTTTAGCGATTTATCATGGCTTTGTATGCATTAAGATCTGTTAAAGATTTATTGCAGGGGAGTGAGATTTACTTACGAGTAAACATGCACAGAAGGGAGGATATGGGAAAACTACTTTCATTGGGGAAACAAGAGGGAATGGGGTGTTCCACCCCCTTGATCACGTCACTGCCAGGTCACAGAAGCATGTCCAGGATTTAACACTGTGGCAAAACCGCCAGAGAGCCTCTTAGTAACAAAAGTTGGAGTAAAAGGAGTTTTGGACAATGCGGCTTTTCAAGAGGGAAGCGGCTGGTTGGCAGCAAATTGGTGACAACGTCATCTATCGCGAACAACCTCAGACTGCTGTAACTTCGCACCAAATTGCTTGTGAAGTCAGCCCCAGGGTGCCTAGGGTTAATATTAAGAGAGCAAAGCAAGGCTGCCCAGAAAGTGTTTCAGGGAAGACATTTTAACAAAGAGTAAATACTTTAAAGGTGGGAACAGGATGAGTAGGAAAGAAAACTACATAAGATCCCAGAATAGTAAGCCTGCAAAAGAGCAGCAAAATATTTATACAAGGGAATTACTACTGTGTACACAGTCATTTGAATGTCTGCCTCATCCTTTGGTACAGGAAGCTTTCTGTCTGTTTATTTTTTATCCTCAAAGAACATTCAGGAATCAGCATCAGGACTAGCTTAATACAGGTCAGTCAGTGCAGACCTGAAACAGATATAATGGATATCTAAGTATCTATCTCTACTTGTAACCCCACTCTGAGGTCACGTCCAGCTGTCAGTCCTAGAAACAACCCCTGAAACAGAAGACATGTATGCTACAAGCTTATATCAACTCTATACTAGTTTAATTGTCATGACTTTCCCAAAGAATCCTGGGAAAAACACTTGAAAAGTAGTACATCAGGGTTCTAAGCCAGCCCTTAACCTACATGCTACTTTTCTATATGCAGAAAGGAGATTTTTTAAATTTGAAAATGTAATTCTCTACCTGTAAACTGAAGAGGTACAGTCCATTCTACCATCTCAGCATTCCCATGTCATTCAGCTGGATGTGTGCCAGTTTGTATTCTGAGCCAGTTGGCCTTTGTGCCTTGGTTTGTTACCTTTGCTCATTCCCTGTTGCACAAAGGACAACATGGATATCCAGCCAGGCCCCCTTAAAAAAAGAAAAGAAAAGAAGCTGCTCTGTATATAGCTGAGCAAATTCACAGTGCAAGTATGGTACAACTGGGCATTTCTCAAAAGACATAAAAAGAAGCAAACCAAGAAGATGGCAGCCAAATAGGGTTGTCATGTCTCAGGGCTTGAGGGGTCTTTTTAGTGTTATAACCTCTTTCTCAGGGTCTGCAGGTTAACAGTTAATAGTGAAATCCTAGATATGTCAGAAGTAAGCCCCAGTGAAGTTAATGGGATTTACTCCCAGATAAGTGTGTATAGGATTGCAGTCTAAATCTCAGGATGAGAAGCCAGAAGCCAGGGCTATTTTCCACAGGGCCCATTCACAGCCTTCTCGGCTTATTTTAACATGTAATTGCTCCCTCCTGCTTTCCCCAGCATGCTCTTCCAGTCATAATATCTTTCTCTGTGGGGAAAGTGACAAAGACGTAGATAGAGGGGGATCATAGAATCATAGGGTTGGAAGGGGCCTATAAGACCATCGAGTCCAATCCCCTACTCAGTACAGGAAGCCTGATTCCCAGGCGGTCTCCCATCCAAGTACTAAGCAGGGCTGACCCTGCTTAGCTTCTGAGATCGGGTTCATCGAGCAAGAGGGATGATGGCAGAAAAACAGTGTTGCACTTGCATTTATGGGATCTCTACACCTCAAATTTATTGTGCAGTCATGGTTGCTCATTCACTGAATTGTGTGGGTCCGTTACATGACGCCGTCGTTGTCCAGTCATTATTCCACTATTTCTTCCCACCTATCCCGTGTTTTCCTCAAACGGAAAAAATGGGGTATTTTTCCAGATATGCGCAAATGGAGCGACATGTCCTCCCCGTGTATTTCTCCTCTAGCATGAATAAAGCATTGGGTGTGGTTGTTGCGGGCATGGTCACGATGTTGAAGGTGGTGCCCAAGGTCTGATGGGCGTTCAACCTTCCCACGCCTGTGCCATTTTGGCTCCTCGCCATTTTCAGCCTGCCTGTTCAAAACAGAGCAGTAGAGCAGCAGAGCGGCAGCGCATGGTGGCAGAGTGGGGGCGGCAGAGCGGAGGAGCCCAGGAGCAAGTATCGCTGAACCTGGAGTGTGTGTAATGCCTCTTCACGGAAACATAATGCTATGGGAATGGCCATCTTGAGAGAAGGAAGCGCGTGTAAAGAGAATAAGTTGTGATCCTGCATTTAAAATGGAAGCGGAAAGCCCCATTTTAAATGCAGGATTTTAGGCTGGTGTAGAAATGCCCTTCGTGTCAATGTGCATGTGACATCACACATGTGCATTAGAGTCAAGATGCTTCTGTCCCACACTCAGACGTTCAAATTCTAGAGGCCCATAATCTCCCCAAAGTCAAACAAGGGAGAAAATACACAGTGCTGTACTCAGGAAAGGTACAAGAAAATAAAACTGGCCAAGGTGAATAGAAACAATTGGAGTATATGCAATAGTCTTTCCTCCTCTTTGTGTTGTGAAGGATAGTATTCAGCTGAAAAAGATTCCATACAAGTAGACAAGGGTTAGGAAACAGTGAGTGCAAGAAAAGGTGGTGACTTGCAGAAGAGGGTTGCAGGGCTGGAGTCAAGAGGAGGCATGATTGGGCACCTGCCAAGGCCCACATCCCAGCAGGGGTCCTCCCCAGAGTTACTCCTTTTCTTTACCATTGCAACCTGTTTGCTCACCTGCCTCTTGCTCTGGCCCAGACAACAGTGGTGGTGAGAAGGAGGAGCAGTAGATGCTACTGCCTATTTGCTCACTGACTCTCTGCCTGTCAGACAAGCAAGTGGTAGTGTCGGCAATTTTAAGGCAATGGTCGTATCAGGTATATCAACGAGGCATAGCTAAAATGGCTGCCTGAATTAAAGTTTGCTCTTGACCTATTACTTGACCTGGGGAAAAAAGAGAACATTATGAGAAACATTCTTGCTAAATAAGGTTCATGCCCCTTGTGGTTCAAAACCACAAAGGACAAGTTGGGAAATTTCTATAGAACTGTAGAAGTAAAAACAAAACATAATTAAATATGAATAAATATGAGGAGGTAGAATTAAAAGAGTGCATTAGCCAATCAGAGTAAAGTAAGCAATCTCATCACAGATGTTCAAGTGTAAAAATATAAAAGTAAAGGGAAGATACCAGGTGGGGTGCTCCTAGCAGGGAGCAATTTTTGCTAGCAGAAATCTGTATCGGTACTGTGTGCAATGTGCTTTGTCTTGTTTTCTTTTCCTGTTGTAACCTTTGTCAACAAACACCACGCTATCAATTTCTTCCTATTATTGACTTAAATACACTTGCTCGTTTCAATGAATGTTTAAAATATAGCCTATGAGCATCTATTTATAAAGTAACTGTGTTGAGTGTATAATGACTGAGCCCTTCTCAGCATCAGAAAAACCACATAACAAGAGGTCTGCTTAATTAGATTTATTATCCATAAATTATGTTCCCTACAGTAGCAGTGATGAGGAAGAAGATGAAGTGCAATAGCAGTTAGTGACCATGGCTCTGAGGAAGTAGACTCACTGGGGGAGGGGGCCCCTTGGGGCCCCTTATTTATTTATTATTTATTTATTATTAAATTTATTAATCGCCCATCTGGCTGGTCACCCAGCCACTCTTGGCGATGTACAACATACAATAAAAACAGTTTAAAACAATAAAATTATAGAATAAAAACATTTTCTAAAATACCCTAACCTACCCCAAATGCCTGCCTGAACAGCCACGTTTTTAATGCATGACGGAAGCTCATTAAAGAGGGGGCATGATGGAGTTCCCTAGGGAGGGAGTTCCACAGAGTGGGGGCCACCACAGAAAAGGCCCTCTCCCTCGTCCCCACCAGTCTAGCTGTCCTGGCTGATGGGACAGAGAGAAGGTCATCCGAGGCTGATCTTGTTAAGCGGCCTGTCTGGTGCTGCTGGAGGCACTCCTTAAGATAGGCTGGGCTGGAACCATATAGGGTTTTAAAGGTCAAAACCAACACCTTGAATCTTGCCCGGAAAACAACTGGTAACCAGTGCAACTCCTTCAGCACTGGAGTGATGTGATCTCACCAGCGGCTGCCTTTAATCAGGCGAGCCGCCGCGTTCTGTACCAGGTGCAGCTTCCGAACCGTCTTCAAGGGTAACCCCACATAGAGCGCATTACAGTAGTCTAAACTAGAGGAGACCAGGGCATGTACTACCAATGGGAGCAGATGGTCGGGAAGGAAGGGGCGCAGCCGCCGTATCAGATGGAGTTGATACAGCACTGTCCGGCTCACAGCTGACACCTGAGCCTCCATGGACAGCTGGGAGTCCAAAATGACCCCCAGGCTGCAGACCTGGTCTTTCAAGGGTAGCCATACCCCATTCAACACCAGGTCAACATCCCCCAGCCTCCTCTTGTCTCCCACCAAAAGTACCTCGGTCTTGTCAGGGTTCAGCTTCAGCCTATTCCTCCCCATCCAGCCACTCACCGTCTCCAGACATTTGGACAGGGATTCTACGGCCAACCTTGGTGAAGATTTAAACGAGAGGTAGAGCTGCATGTCATCCGCATATTGATGACACTGCACCCCAAACCTCCTGATGATAGCCCCCAGCGGCTTCACATAGATGTTAAATAGCATCAGGGAGAGGATGGAACCCTGTGGCACCCCACAAGTAAGTGGCCACGGGTCCGAAACCTCCTCTCCCAGTGCTACCCTCTGGTACCTGCCGGAGAGGAAGGACCGGAACCACCGCAATATGGTGTCTCCAATGCCCAACCCCTCCAGGCGGTCCAGGAGGATACCGTGGTCAACGGTATCAAAAGCCGCTGAGAGGTCGAGGAGAACAAGGAAGGAGCATTCACCCCTATCCAGAGCCCTCCTCATATCATCTACCTTGATACTCTATGGACGCTTCACCCTCTCAACTCAGCCCTCATGGACAGATCCCTTCTCATTTAAACAGCCCCCTTGCACACTCCTTTAGTGCCCCAACATTACCCATTAGCCTTTCCTAAGCTCCTTCGTTATATCTCTCCCATCCCGCAACAGAAACGTCCACACACCCAGCTGGATTGAAACACACACACCCCCACCTCTTCTTTCTCCTCTCCCCCAATTGATTTTTTTTCTGTTTCCCTTTGCTC
This sequence comes from Heloderma suspectum, assembly GCF_057233095.1. Taxonomy (NCBI): domain Eukaryota; kingdom Metazoa; phylum Chordata; class Lepidosauria; order Squamata; family Helodermatidae; genus Heloderma; species Heloderma suspectum. The sequence continues at coordinate 175,394,282 of NC_139461.1, forward strand.
CACCAGGGTTTGTTGCCCAGATACATGCCAACCTTGTACCAAAAGGTGTAGCTGACAGAGCAGGTTGCATTTGGCAGTTCTGCTTACTGTAGAAATTAATGTTCAAGAATTAACAGTGCAATCCATTGGGTCTTTATTTTGAATTAAATTTACAGAGATCTTGGGAAGGCAGCTAAGGCCGCAGTCCTATGCCCCCTTCCGTGGGAGAAAGCCCAATTGGCAAGTGAACATAGTGGGACTGACTTCTGAGTAAACATGCATAGGATTGTGTGATAAATCCTAAAAACTGGCACAAACCAGCCACCTGCCCTGCTGTGGCCAGCAGCAGCAGCAGCCCTGAATGGGTGGCTGGTGTTGCAGGAGATGAGGGCAGCGCTGGGCACACAGGCACAGAGCAAGGATGGGCAGAGAAGCCAAGAGCTGAGGAGGAGAAAGGGGGGTCGAGAAGAGGCTGCAGAGCTCCCTCAGGCTCCCTCTTTTGCTTGCTTACTCCCTTTGTCTGCCCAGCAGCCAAGAGAGCCGCCCGCACTCCCTCTGCTCCCTCCTCCTTCCCTAGCAGACTGCGACCCGGCTGGGGGCTGGCTTCAAAAAAAGTGCCGGAGCGAAGCCCCAGCGTGACCTGCCACCACTACACCGCTGCTGTGCACTTTCCTTTTGTGTGCACTTTGTTGCTTAGTGTCACATTCCATGACATTTAGAAGCCCATTCAGTAATAGAAGATCCTGGGAATGGAACAGCACTAATGCAGAAGAGTGTGATATTCAAGAAGCATAATGAATTCCAACCAAACGTTATTTTTGGACGTACACATAGGAACAAGAGGAAAAAACCCAAATGCACAAACACAGTACAGCTGTTTTAAGAATATCATATGCAGTATTTTATAGTATCACTGCCCTTCTCATAACATTGACAACTTCACATGACTTGCCTGGAATGATTTCCTTAGAAATCTTAGAAACACTGGTGAAAACTCTCTGGAGTAGACTTTCCCAACCTGGTGCCCTCTAGATCTTTCGGATTACAACTCCCATGGGACATCCTGTGAAGACTATATTACACCGATTTTACACTGGCTGCCAATTTGTTTCCAAGCAAAATATAAAGTGCTGGTTCTTACCTTTAAGGCCTTACATGGTCTAGGTCCAAGGTACCTTAGAGAGCACCTCCTCCCCTACATCCCAGTCCGCCACATAAGGTCCTCTGAGGGCTCTCTGCTGCGGCTGCCTAATGTGAGACTGGCGGCCACACGCAAGGGGGCCTTTTCCTTTGCCGCCCCTCAGTTGTGGACTGACCTGCTGGCTGAAATGCGCCTGCTGACCTCTTTGAAGGTTTTTAAGCAGGAATTAAAGACTCTATTATTCTGGCAAGCCTTCCCTTTTAGAACTCTTGTTCCTTTTGCTGACTCTTGTATACTGTCTTTAAACTGTGTTGTTTTAAGCTGTGTTGTTTTATTGTTGGATTTGGGGGGGGTTAAATTGGTTTTACTTCAAAGTTGTTTTAGTTATATGTTGTTTGTATATATTGTCTGCATACTTTTATGTAAATGGCTTTTAAATTTTTTATTCTAAAGTTCTAAAGTTTTAACTTTTGTAAACCGCCCAGAGAGCTTCCGCTATGGGGCGGTATAGAAATGTAATACAAACAAACAAACAAACAAATAGCTCCCAGCATTCCTGACCATTGGCCATGCTGGCTGAAGGTGATGGGAGTTGAAGTCCAAAACATCTGGAGGGCACAGGGTTGAGGAAGGCACCTCTAGAGAGTAGTAGTCATGTCTGTGAGGAATGTCTTTGGCAGTAGGAGGAGAAATGGGCATACTTGATCAAGCTTTAGGGTTCTAGAGGAGACTGGACTACTCACATAACTTCTCACATTGTTATCAGTCCCTTTTTACACCAGCTAACAATACATCTTTTGCATGACCTGAATTTTGAACTGCAGCAATGTTCTTTTGGAATTGCATAATTTTCCTGGAACTGCACATTTTGTTTATAGTTGCACATTTAAAAAGAAAGCCATGAAAGCATCAGCGAATAGGTCTACCATTTCTGGCAGATGTGGTGATCGAGCAGTGACAAGGACTGAGCACCATGTCTACCAAGATATGTAGACCTGGTGTGGCATATGCCCTGGTTCAGGGATTCTCTCAAACTATATTGTCAGTACATTGGCAACCACTGATCATTTGTCTACTGTGTATATTATCAGATTTCTCCTAAACCCAGATACCATCTAAGACTAAGCACAATACTTTACTCTTTATATGGGTAGTATAGAATTCTATTTCTTAAGAAACACTCACTCAGACAAATATTAGCATAACAGTACTAAATAGAAGAGCTTATGCATGCATAAATTCAAACACATGAAACATCTTACATCATTCTTAAACAAGGCTTCTAAGCACAGTCAAGTACATTTGCTAGTTCTCAATGATAATCAATATCAGGCTCACCAGGTTAATTCTACAGGCAACAAATTAAGGAAAGCTGATCCTAAAGGATAGCTTCCACTGTTGTGTGTTCTGAGTCTCCTTTATATACTTTTTGGATGCTATGAAATATGTCCAAACTATTTTTTTACTACCACTTATATTTCTTATCTCAAAATTCCAAAGATAACTTTTAAATCTCTATATGTCTAAACAAGATCATGAAATTTTGGAGTTTCTTATTGAGATTAATGTGCATACCAACATACTTATCCAATTATTTTAGCTTTCTTTGACATGTTACAGGTATGTTTTTGACATAAACATATGTCCTTGACATCTTCCTGTCTTGTGAGCTTGTTTTTCTTACATATTTACATGCTGGAATGAGGCCTCATGGTCACTTATCTGATGGCCCATCTGGCCTTATAGTTTTATGTTACCCTACCAAGTGAAAGTTGTAACCCTAAATTTTGCATTGACACCTCCTTATCTGGATTCCTTTCTAATCAGTAAAAGGGTGCTAATGATATACTTCTAATAGCCTGGTACAATTGTCTCTTACCTGGCAAGTGTCAGAGATGAGACATTTTTATTATTCCTGGGTCAGAAGACTATACTGGGTGGTATTAGGCATTGGAATCTCATTTTTAATTCCAGAATTCTCTTGGAGGATTGGATGTGCGGAGACTCACATTATTGTGATATCAGTTCACATGTTTTATAGCACTAGACATTATCAGGGAAGAGAAGAATAGGGAGTGCAGGATTGCTGTTTTTGGTGCCAGCCAGGTACCTCACATCTGTTTCCGGCCTAATTTATCAGTCACTCCACCTCCGTATTTTGAGGCTTCACTGGTTACAAATGACCTCACTTCTAGTGACCTCATTCTCTACCAGTGCTTCCACCACCAAATAATTAGTGCGCTTTTTGAGGATGTCTGAAACCTGTTATTCCCCTCTTCGCCCTCCCAGTGTTGAGCTTGAGAGGAGCCCATGAATTGCCAGTCTGAGGACATGTCTTGTCTAGCGAATTATCCCTGAAAGAACAGCTGGTGTCTAGCTGACAGGATGAGTAATGCCGGTGACTCATGAGGCTGAGACCTCCTGTAGATCTACAACAAAAATAAAAAGCACAGAAATTGAAATAACGAAGTAGTATTAGAAAAAGCCACAAGTAGGCACCTGGGATAATACTGCATTTCACCCATTAGCGCAGTTTTCCCAATGGCATAGTGAGCAATGAGGAAACGGAGGAAGAAGGGTAATCTCATTATATGTTAGCAGATAAAAAGTGCCTATTCTGTAACATACAGTACAATCCTATACATGTATACTCAGAAGTAAGCCTCATTGAGTTCAGTCAGACTTACTCCCAGGTAAATGAGTATGGGATTGCTGCCGTAAATACTACTTTCACAGTTGAAAATCAAACAGAAAGTTTCTGTTATTTAGCAGGATACAGCCAGGACTAGCCCAGGCATTTTCACCATTTAAAGAGAAGAGGCCAGCTGCTGTTCCTGCTCGTCACAACCTCCTCTGGCTGGAGAAGGGTGTCAAGTAGCCAGAACCTGCCAAGGCTGACATTTTAGCTTTCCAAATAGTGCAGCTGAACATAAGAACATAAGAAGAGCCATGCTGGGTCAGACCAAGGGTCCATCTAATCCAGCATTCTGTTCACACAGTGGCCAAGCAGCTGTGGACTGAGAACCCAAAAACAGGGTAGAAGCACAACAGCACCCTCTCACCCATGGTCCCCAGTATCTGGTGTACATTGGCCCACTGCCTCTGGTACTGGAGGTAGCACATAGCCATCAAGACTAGTAGCCATTGATAGCCTTCTCCTCCAGGAATTTGTCTAACCTCCTTTTAAAGCCATCCAAGTTGGTGGCCATCACAACATCCTGTGGTAGCAAATTCCATCATTTAACTATGTGCTGTGTGAAGAAGTCCTTCCTTTTACCTGTCCTGAATCTCCCACCAATCAGCTTCATAGGATGACCCCAGGTTCTAGTATTTTGAGAGAGGGAGAAAAATGTCTCCTTATCCACAATATCCACACCATGCATAATTTTGTAGACCTCTATCATGTCTCCCATACCGTCCTTTTTTCCAAGCTAAACAATCCCAGCTGTTGTAACCCTCTCTCATAGGGGAGCTGCTCCAGCCCCTTGATCATTTTAGTTGCCCTTTTCTGCACTTTTTCCAGTTTGTCATGACAAGGAGTCCTGACAAAACACTTCACAGAAAGAATCCTCCCACTGCATGGTGGCCATCCATAAAGGGGAGGATACTGCATTGCTTTCCTCTCCCACAGGTCAGCCCTGTTTAAAGTGAGAGAGAACTCAACCCTCACTGCAGCCCTTCACTGCATTACAGAAGGGGCAGTGAACCTCTTTCAGCCTGGGGGCTGAATTACATTTCGGAGAAGATTTTAGGGGTCACAGCTAATGGTGAGAAGATGGTTTCGATGCAGAGATTGCTCTGGAATGTATGGAATGCGAGAGCCACCAGGGTCTGACAAAGGGTGTGTGAAGAAACTGCAAGTTTTGAGATTTCTGGGGGGTCTGCCGGAGAGAGAAAGTTAGCAAAAAGGTTGTGTGACGTAGCAGATCTGCTTCCCATTTGGAGTGGATATGCTCTTTGCTTCTACCTACCCTCTACTTGTATATTTGTAAATAAACCAAATATTACAAAAATGCCATAAGTCTCCAGTGATCCCTCCTCCAAAGGGAGCTAAACCCAGATAGTGCAGCCCATGGAACTTCTTATTGTTCTTATTGCTATGGGGAGTGCACAAAAATACATTGCATTATACAGAGGATGAGCGGGGTGGAGGTATCTTTCCCCCAGATACACTGAAATACCTTTGCTTCACCTACTGAAATCTGACATGGCACCCCTGAATCCTACCCTGTCCCCTTAAGCTCATATATCTTAGCGCTAAGCTATGCACTTCCCCTCCTCCCCCTGTATCGGTGTGTTTGCTTCTTCAAAGTATGTGCTGTTATGTCACTTATCTGGTCCATATTTCATGCCTCTGCCACATGAGGAGCACCCATATTCCTATCTCTGCTATATCTTAGGACATGGTCCTGTCTTTTTTGCTTATTCTGTTAAAGTGCTATTGATACAAATGTAATAATGAGGAGGAGGAGGTGGAAGAGAGAAGCATTCTAGCTACAGCAGCCCCATTGCTGCCGTACCCACCATATTTGGGGTGCAACGGATGGGCGGAGCTCTAGGCCTACTTGCCAGTGGCCCTCATTTAAGATAATTCTCCATTCTCAACCTGTTGCTTTTTCCTTGTGCTCCTGTAGGTACACCAGGCTTGGGTCGTGAAGGCCAGTGCAGGTAGGGATGCCAGAGAAATCCACAACGGAACCGAATGAGTTTGCAGTTTCATGAATCCAATCCATGGATTCCGCAGTGGACCTGCTTTTCTCTTGTCGGCTGGATTCCGCAGACTTGCGGACCACTTTTCTAACTTTCCCTAATTTTGCACAAATTCTGTCATAGAAAAATACACAAAATAAGACAAAGCCGGCCAAAATGTGCATTTCCCCCATAGGCTAAAGTGTGAAAATGCTCATTTGGGGGGAATTTGCACACTTGTGCACATATGAATTTGCGCAAATTTTGGGGGAAATCCACTTCCGTCGATGGGCAGACGATGGAACAAAAGGTGCCTGACAATCTGCAAAATACAGACGGAAGGGATTGTACACATTCTGTACATCCTTAAGTGCAGGTGCACCAGGCTCAGGGCGATGGGCTGTGATTCGTCTGTGTGTGTGGCTGGGTGGAACAGTGAGCACACAGGCAGCCACCAGCTTGCCTTAAAAAAGTACTACAAGAATCCACACCACTGTTTTAAAAAACAACAAGCCCAAGGGCATGACAGCACCTTCCCTCAGTTTTACCTGGAAGAATACCTGGAAAGCTTTTGTGATTCCTGATGTGCTATGAGGCATTTGGACAGGAATCTGAATCTTTAGGTTTAGGTGGCCAGGTGTCCTCTTTTACAGAGGACTGTTGTCAGGGTTGCCTCTGAGCATATAGAGTGTCAGAGTAGCTCAGATTCTGAGGAAGAGCTGCAACATGTGGGGGAGGAACTTTCCCAGGCTTCAGAGGCACAGCTGCACAGAGAGCCCTCCCCTTCCTTCACACATCTCTGGGAGTGAGTGAACAGGGGGAGGCGAAGGAAGAACAACCTGAACTCTTAGATGTAAGATGCAGATGTAGGCACAAGCGGGAAATGGCAGGGGCTGTCAAGGGCTCCTTGGAGGCCTCTCTCACTCTAATCCAGTAGCCAAGTCCAGACACAGACAAAGGAATTCTTTTCAAAGCTTTATTCCTCTTTCACAACTTAACAACTCTGCTGTTAGCAACTAGATATGAGCAGCAGAGTACCTATGCCCTAAGTTGGAACAGTTGGTCCCCGTTTGAAAGGGAATCACTGGCAGACCCTGAACTTATGGGCTAGGGAGAGTCCCTCCCCTTTTCCCTTGGATCCCCTGGGCACAACCGTTGTTTGCGCGCCAACCGGGCACTACGCCTCCTTTCCGCGCCCTCCATTTGGCGCCGCTCCCTGCGTCGGCGTTGCATGTCCAGCAAGTCTGCTTCCCGCACTCTGTCACTTCCAGGACTGCTATCTAAGCTAGGAATGCCGGTGGGAGGAATCTCTGTCAGCTGTTGGCCCTGGGAAAGATGAGCGCGCTCCTCTCCCAGGAGCGGCTCCTCTTCCTCAGAATCAGAACTACTCTGGGATTCTATGGGCTCAGTGTCCACCCTGACAGGGGCTGAGCTTCGGGCGCTCTGCCCAATTGGTTCAGTGTCAACAGCTGCACCTAGAGGTGTCACGGGACAGGGGGAGCTCTTCCCCCCCCCTTAAGTTAAGAGAGCTTGCCGCCTTTTTCCTAAATGGAGATCAACTTTCGTAGTTTCCCTTTGAACTCCTTGAAGGCTATTTCTTTTGTAGTCTGTGAGTCTCTAACAATTTGCATTGGTATGCCTCATTAGGGTAAATGGAATTAAAGCTTTGGAAATGCAGCCTCTGGTCTGAGTGTTGATTTGGCTCTTGGAGTTCTCAGCTGGGCAAAAAAGGAATACTGACAATTGTCCTCTGATGGAAGGCATCCTCCATTTGAAGGGTTGTCCTGTCTAATTCCAGTTTAAAGATAATGAACCGTAAGAACTCTTGCCCATCAATGTTTAGCACTTGGGCAGCAGACTACAGGTCACCTGGTCACAGTCTTCCACAGTATGGTGAGAAGTACTGTATTTCTATTTACATTGTAATAATTATTTCTAAATTGGCATCTGTACATATAAATTAGCATATGCAAATGTTATGCAAAGAGCTGTCCCCTTCTGTGGCGATGCCTGTCCTGTTTTTGGCAATTCATAAGGGGCCACCCTACACAGAAAAAAAAAAAACACTCCATAGGCTGCAGGCCCAGGCATGCTGACTTGGGAATGTTATTACTCATATCAGTGGTATGAGCACTGAGAGCACCTCCAACAAGCTTGTCATTCATTCATTCATTCATTCATTTTGTATTTGTAATACAAATATCTGTATACTGCTCCATATCTAAAACAGTAGTGAACATAACAGGTAAAACAGTAACAGAATACAAAGGTTAAAACACCATATTAAAATTATACTTAAAAAAAACACAGAATGCCAATCGAAACTATGGCTGGTCAATTAAGTAATGCCTCCTGGAACAGTGCTGTTTTCAGGAGGCGCTGGAAGCAACACAGTGTTGGCACCTGCCTGACCTCCAGGGGCAGGGAGTTCCAAAGAAAGGGGGCCACCACACTGAAAGCTCTTTTCCTGGAGGACTCCAATCAGGTCATAGGTCCATTTGGATCACCAGTAGCATTAATCTACTATGAAAGTATGCATGGCATATGAGTCTTGAAGACAGCATGGTTTCTATTTCCTGAATGTTACCCCAACCTCTGATTGATTTCTAAGGCTATAATCCTGTGCATGCTTACTAGGGAGGAAGCCCCACTGAAGGTAGTGGGATTTGCTCCTGACTCAACAAGCATAGGATCAGACTGCATATGATTGGGGTTTATGCAAAGAAGCCTGGGCTTCTTCTAAAGAATTCCACTGCTTTCTTCTCGTATGTGTTTGTTTGCTGTACTAGCAACGAAAGCAATCTTATTTTAATTGTTTGCTGAAATTGCATAACCACCCCTGTGTGCCTCTTTATTATATGTTCCCCTAGGGCATCATGTCCTAAGCATTATTGCCACCTTTTCCTCTCTTCTCAGATAATGAAAGTAGATCATGTCCACAGACAGTTATCTCTCCCACATGCCTTCTGTTCTTTTCATTACCTCTATAACTTCCTGTACGTTCTGCTGTGGATGTTCATTCAACCTGAATTTCTTGCATACTTAGGGCCGATCTACATTGCGCCCTCCATTGCAATGAATTCAGTGTCCCGTTGGGTTAAACGCTCTCGCATTAAAACGTGATTATTCACACTCACCCATTTTCCCAGTTGCAGTGCTTCATCGAATGCGCAAGCTCGGTTCACAGTCGGGCGCTGTGCTGTTTTCCTGCTGATTTCCTGCGCGCGCTTGTCTGATCTCGGATGCTAAGCGGGGTCGGCCCTGGTCAGTAGTTGGATGGGTGACTGCCTGGGAATCAGGCTTCCTGCATTGAGCAGGGAGTTGTTGTATCCCTGATTCCCTTCAAATGAGACTAAGTTTTATCCCCTCCCCCACTCCGGATTTTTTTTAAAAATTAAGGCATTATCCTTGCAGAATCAGGGCTTCTCCAAGATGTTTTTTTTCTAACTGAGGCATGATCTTCGAAGCTTCGAAGTTGTGAAGCTTCACAACTTCGAAGATCATGCCTCAATTAGAAAAAAAAAACATTGCGGAGAAGCCCCGATTCTGCGAGGATAATGCCTTAATTAAAAAAAACAATCCGGAGCGGGGGAGGGGATAAAACTTAGTCTCATTTGAAGGGATACAACAACTCCCTGCTCAATGCAGGAAGCCTGATTCCCAAGTGGTCTCCCATCCAAGCACTGACTGGGACCGACCCCTCTTAGCTTCCGAGATCAGACAAGTGTGCGCACATCCAGCCCTTTGCTTGTTGCTGAGGAAATGGGGCTGCTGAGGAAGCTATGCAATCGGTAGCCGGAAGAAGACATGGGGCCGTTGAGAGCTGTGATTGGACAGGAGAGAAATATAAACACTGCCTCATAAGGCGGGGGAGGGGACTACGACTGGATATGGTAGCGAAGGCAGAAAATCAGAGCACATTAAGGGGAAATACCGGGATATTAGGGTATTGAAAGAGGGAGCACGGAAGTGGGAAATTCCGGTTCTAATTCGAGGTGGCTACTGCATAGTGTGAAAGGCGGGCGGTGAAACCTCATTGGAAGCAAAAAAAGGCGGTAAGTATAGATCCAGCCCTAGTTGCATCCTTCACAAGCCTTTCCTTATGTGTAATGAATTTGAGGGTTGGAAGCAAAGAGGGGAAAAGTGGAGGCTGGCTGAACTATAATCCCACCAAATTCCATGCTTGAGTTATACAGGGAAATGTATGTATGTAGTGAGTAGGTAGTAAGGATGTATGAAAGTCACTTACCTTTCCGTGGATTATGTTGATGGTGGGGGGGAGGCGTTCCGTCCCTCCCCCCGGAATCCTCGACGGGGGGGAGGCGATCCAGTCCTCCCCCCCCGGAATCCTCCACGGCCGGCTGTGCTCCGCGGCAGCTCTGCGGAGCAGCCAGCCAGGCCCAGGCCAGAGCCGTCCGCAGCCGGATTTCCGGCCGCGGAGGGCTCTGGGCAAAAAAAAAAAACGTATGCAAATGGCAGCGGCTACGGCTGCTGCCATTTGTGTTCCTTATTTTTGGCCTTCTTAGTCTACGTAAATATTTACGTAGACTATGATGGCGAAAATAAAGGGGAACGCAAATAGCGTAGCGGGCGCTATTTGTGTCCCTTTTTGATTCGCCGTTTTAGCCTATGTAAATATTTACGTAAGTTAAAACAGCAAATCAAAAAGGGACGCAAATAGCGCCCGCTACGCTATTTGCGTTCCCCTTATTTTCGCCATCTTAGTCTACGTAAATATTTACGTAGACTAAGACAGCCAAAAATAAGGAATGCAAATGGCGGCGGCCATAGCCGCCGCCATTTGCGTACGCTTTTTTTTTTAACCCAGCCATGATAGGCTACTTAAATCTTTATGTAGCCTATCACGTCTTGTAAAAAAAAAAAAACCAACAAGACTGCAAATGGCAGCGGCGGCGGCAGCCAGTCGGAAGACCAGCCGCCGCAGCCGCCGCTGCTGCCGCTGCCGCTGCCACCCGGAACATCTGCCCCAGGTAAGTCCCATCCTGGGGGGGATCCGAGGGGGGGCAGGGGGGGGGCAGGCCATTCCGCCACAGATTTCGGGGGGCCGAATGCACTGGCATTCGGCCTCACCGAGATCCGTGACGGAATTCTCTGCCATCCCTAAATAAAAGCAGGTTGTCCCATCACCTTTTAGGAAGGCTCTGGAGACATACCTGTTTTCTCTAACCTTTTCCCAAGTATTGGATTGTTCTTGGTTTTTAGCGACAATTGTGTTTTTAGATGTTAGTACTGCCTGGGCTGGATGTTTTACTGCTGGTGTTTATTGATTTTATTAATTGTTGCTGTTTTAGCGTTGGATGTGATTTTGTAGTATAGGATTTTATCATGCAAGCTGCCTGGGGAGGACTTTTGTCCTTAAAGGTATCATAGAAATATTTTAAATAAAGTTAATGAATAAATAACATCTGTAAGCTTCACCTCCTGATTCCCCCCCCCAATTTTAACCAGATCTCTCTCTCTCTCTCTCATACACGCGCGCACAGACACCCCCCCCCCCCGGTGTGCTAAAAATAGTAGCTAAGGTAAGGGCTGCCCCCTCTGTCTCTGTAGTTTGAGAACTGAGCAAACTGTCCAATGGATCCTGGATCTCTTCTTGATCATCCCAGAATGAAGGACACAGAATAATGGGCTCAAGTTACAGGAAGCCAGATCCCGGCTGAACATCAGGAAAAACTTCCTGACTGTTAGAGCAATATGACAATGGAACCCATTACCTAGGGAGGTGGTGGGCTCTCCCACGCTGGAGGCATTCAAGACAAGGCTAGACAGCCATCTGTCAGGGATGCTCTGACTTGGATTCCTGCATTGAGCGGGGGGTTGAACTCGATGGTCTTATTGGCCCCTTCCAAACCTACTGTTCTATGATTCTATGCTCAGAAGTGGAAAAAACAAAACTCTGTAGTGTCAGCGGTTAGCCTAATCTACCTCACAGGATTTTTGTGGGGATAAAATGAAGAGGAGGAGGATCATGTAAGCCACCTTGAGCTCCTTGGAGGAAAGGAAAGGAAAGGTTTCTCCTGTGCAAGCACCGAGTCATTGCTGATTCCTAGAGAGGAAAGGTAGGATATAAGTGTAACAAATAACAAACAAACCAACCTCTGTTTTGTACCTTCCGTTTCTTCAAGTGCGAGTGAGTGCCAGTTCAGCTTTACGGGATCAGTATGGGCAACTTGTGGTGTGTGCGTGTTTAATATCTGTTGATAGTTATCATGATCCAAAAATGAAATGGATTATTTTATTAAAGGTCTTTTTAATTAATATGGTGTTTTATTATTTTTATGTTATCATTTTATCTCTTATTGTTCACCACTCTGGAATCTGTTTAGATGTGGAGTGGTATATAAATGTTGTAAATAAATAAATTTAAAAAAAAATCTTTTCAAATTATTTCTTTCTGGGGGTTTTGTCTAACAATAGCAATCTGGCACCCCCAAGAACTTAAGAAGTTGCTTCTATCAGCTGGAAATGTTGTAGCATTACCACATTAAGGGCACAATCCTATGCATGTTTAAACAGAAAAAAGTCCTACCACTTCCACCTGGGAATGGTTAGACTTTTTTCTATCTAAACATGCATAGGCTGCCAAACCTATGCTCACTCACCTAGGAGTATAGCCACTTACCTTACTTCTGGGTAGACCTATGTAGGATTGTACTGTAAAGATAAGTGCTACTCTAACGATATATATCACTTGACTGGGAACTTTGGTTTAACTTGATTGTAACTCATTGTCTCCCATGAACATTGAGATATACGAGTGAAATCTGTGTTTAGGACACAGTTCTGCACGTCGCCCTCAAGTACTAGCTCAGCCCCACACCTGGTTCCAAAGGAGGGGCAGGGGAGAGCTGATAATGGCAAAATTTAATATGAAATCTCCCTTGGAAACTGGGTGTATGTTCAGGACTTCATTGCTAGTTCTGTCCATAACTGCCAGCTGTGGTGCCCCGTTCCTGGCTTTTATGCAAAGTTCTGGATTTCGGTTGTAGGACTTAATGGCTGTACTTCACATATACAACTGGCTGATCAAACTAATTGTATAGAAATGAATGTATTCCTACCAGTAGGGGAACCATAGGAAGCTGCACTGCTGGAACTGCCCCTAGTGAGTTGCAGTGTAACTCAGGAATGTATCGGCTTGCATCTGTTGGGTTTTATTGCGGCTGTTGCTCTGTGAACCACAAAGGTGACTCTTCCTTGATTGCTTGGCTAAGTATAAAACTCGTAAGGCAACATAAACATGGGTTTCATATCGTTCTCATTGCTGCTTTGCCATTGGCTTTTCATTACCCTTGAGATGCAGAAATATCGAGATGAGCGGCAGTCATGCTTGAAATGTATTTGTTAATCATGACACGGTCCCATGCTTTATAATCCGAAATGTCCAAATTGCAGGGTTGCTTTTTTTTTGCCCTCTGTAATACTTTAACAGAAGAAAAATATCCGTAGTTATCAATCAGGTCTAACAGTCAGCTGGAATCAAATTCTAAAACACAGGGGGGGAGGAATTGGAGAACAGTAGCCCGGTCCTATTCATGATTAGTTAGAAGACATAGCCAGGTTGGGACCTCAGGCTGTAATCCTATACCAGCCTCCCCTAATGCTGGATGGGGATGCTAGGAGTTGTAGTCCAACACATCTGGAGGGCACCAGGTTGAGGAAGATTGCCCTATATACTTACTTCTGTATCAAATGCAGTGGGATTTCATTCTGATTAAACATGTTTCCGATTAAGCTGCAGATGTGACTACTGGAGTGCCAACCAGGGGGAAAAAAATTTGGCCTGGCCTGCACTTACTTGTGCCTCTAAGAACAGCTTGATGTACAGGAATCAGCAGGTGATGTTTTTCACAGCACGCAGATAAACATTATCACTGTTAATGCCTGCACAGATCAAGCCAGTGTTAAAGGCACAACTACAGTGGCCAGCTGAAAAGTTGGCCATTTGACTTAACAAATAACAATAATCTTTTGAAAGTGGGCTTAACATAACATGTAGGGTCAAATTCTCTCTTGCTTCTTTAAAAAGCGTGCCTAATGTAATGTGCAGCTTGACCCTCAGTCTCTCATTCCTGACCTAGGTGATTCCATTCCAGCTCGAGGCAGTCAGTGTCCCTGGTCCTGGGATAGCTGATTTCTGCTCAGGACGCAACTGTGCTCACGTACCTTGTGCTCAAGGTGTAGCAAAGGGTGCAGGAAAGAATCACAGGAAGCATACCCAGAGCATAGGCTGCTGCTGGTGATAGAAGCTGTGCTAATGAAATGTTGGGCTTAAAAGAGAAAGTAGAGAAGTTTTTGTGACTTCCTAAGATTCATTCCACATTCAGATAAATGCTAGGGCTAATCTGTGCTGATGCTCTCCCTGTCAAAATATTTTGTTTGCATAGCAAACAGAATCGTAGCACATCTGTGTGTCCCCCCGCCCGGTTACCTCTGGTTATTCTCCATAAAATAAGCATGTGTAGCAAGAGACTAGCAGCAAGAATGACTTAAACCTTCCTTCCTGAGCCAAGGGAATTTATTCATAACACGTTTCCACCTTCAGAATGTTTCTTCTATTTTAATAAATCGTATTTTGTATGGTAAAGGAAGTCTCAAAAAGGCCACAATGATTAGCCTTGATTAATGCTTTCTATTAGAGTACTGAAAATGCTTTCAGCAATGTATTTGTCCGGGCTGCACTCTCAGATTTGTGTTGCTGTTCCGAAATGGGATAATATTAAAGATGGTGGCTCACCATTAATTTGCTGCAGTAAACTATAGCACTCTTTCCATTTCCCCCTAGGGTTTTGTCTTCATTTTCCTACAGTGAAGCATGTATCTTTATTCTGATCTGCTGTTTTGTTGTTGTTGTTGCTGACACTGGAACTTGGCTCTTGCCTAAGGCCATCTAGTGAGTTAATGGCTGAAGTGAGACTGGAACCGCAGTCACAGCTCATGCTCTCAACCATTTCATCACACCAGGGTGCCTTGCAGAGCTCTCTAACATGGGGACGTCCTGCCTGTTTGCTTTCTTGCTGTACAGATTTCTGACTGAATATCATGTTGTGAGCAGTGGTGTAGTGGAGGGGGAATGGAGGGAAGTGCAGGTCTGGGACTTTTTTCAGAGCAGGAGCAATGATGTAATCTTCCAGCATGCCACAGTAATTGACAGACCCACCGTCTTCTGGCAGATAGGAACATAGGAAGCTGCTTTATGTTATGTCTTGGTCCATCTAGCCCAGTATTGTCAGCACTGACTGGCAACAGCTCTCCAAGGTTTCAGGCAGGATTCTTTCCTAGCCCTTCCTGGAGATGCTGTGGATTGAACCTGAGGCTGCTTCCATACAAAGCAGGGGCTATACCACTGAGCAATGTCCCCTCCCGAAATGAATGAAGTGATGACCAGACCTTTATGTTTTACTATTCTTTGTGACAGATTGCCATAGAGAAAGTCAGAGAATGAAGAAATCAATCAGAGGCTGGATGCTTACTTCCTTTTAATTGGTGCGGTTCCTATTTCATCCTAGCAGTTTAAATTGCAAGGTTGTTTGCATTACTTCTTCTTCTTCTTCTTCTACTACTACCACCACCACCACCACCACCACCACCACCACATTTCTGTACTGCCCAATACAATAGCTAGAGCTCTCTGGGTGGTTTACCAAAGACTGAAACCTTAAAAATACAATATGAAACATAATATGAAAATTATACACATACAAAAATGATTTAAAGCAGTAAAAAATTAATATTTCAAGACCGGTTAAATTTTATCATATGCTGTCAAATACTTGGGAGTAGAGGAAAGTATTAACCTGGTGCAGAAAGGATGACAATGTTGGCACCAGGAGGACCTAACAGGAGAGAGAGTTCTGTAATTGAGGGGCCATCACCAAAAAGGCCCTCTCCCTTGTTGCCATCCTTCAAACCTCCCTCGAAGGAGGTATCTGGATGAAAATCTCACTTCGTTGGGATTTGTCTTTTTTAAAAATGTTTTAACTTTTTAAACTCTTTTAACAATTGTTTTATTCTTATCATGTTGTTTACCGCTCCGAAATCTTCTCATGACGAGTGGAATATAAATCTTGTAAATAAAAATAAATAAATAAATAAATAAAAGGTATAGGTTGTATTTCAGCTAGCTGAAGAGTGTTTGTTAAAGCTGGCAGTGCTTCCAGATTAGGCTTTTTTCATGGCATTGCCCTGTCGCATTCATGGAATTTTACAAGGGGTCCAAATGATGTCATCTTTCACTAGTAACCATCTTATGTTTTCCCACCACTACTCCCATCTTTGGTTTTTTTGAGCACAGAAAATTCATTAAGGAAGAAAAGACAGAATAGTTTGTTTATTTATTTATTTCATTTCTATACCGCCCAGTAGCCGAAGCTCTCTGGGCAGTTCACAAAAATTAAAACCAAACAATGCACAATAAAACAATTTAAAATATATAGAACATTAAAACCACAATATAACAATACAACCACAATAAAACCTAGCAGCAGTGCAGGAGTTTAAAATACAGATTTAAAACAGCAAAGTTAAAAATTTAGAAAGCTAAAATGCTAAAATGCCTGGGAAAATAAAAAGGTCTTCACCTGGCGCCAAAAGGAATACAATGTAGGTGCCAGGCGAACCTCACTAGGGAGCTCATTCCAGAGCCGGGGTGCCACAGCAGAAAAAGCTCTCCTCCTAGTAGCCACCCCCCTCACTTCCTTTGGCAGGGGCTCACGGAGAAGGGCCGCTGATGATGATCTTAAGGTACGGGCAGGCACATATGGGAGGAGACAATCCTTCAGGTAACCTGGCCCCAAGCCATTAAGGGCTTTGAATGTTAACACCAGCACTTTGAATCGGGCCCGGAAATGGACTGGCAGCCAGTGCAGCTGGAAAAGTACTGATTGATTGATTGATTGATTGCATTTATACCCCGCCTTTTTTCCTCTTGCAAGGAACCCAAGGCGGCTTACATTATCCTCCTCCTCTCCATTTTATCCTCACAACAACAACCCTGTGAGGTGGGTTGGGCTGAGAGTCTGTGACTGGCCCAAAGTCACCCAGTGAGCTTCCATGGCCGAGTGGGGACTAGAACCTGGATCTCCCAGCTCCTAGTCCAACACTCTTGAGCTCGCAGGCCAGTCCCTGTTAACAATCTTGCTGCCCTATTTTGGACCAGCTGAAGTTTCTGGACCATTTTCAAAGGCAGACTCACGTATAACGCATTGCAGTAATCCAGACGAGAAGTTATCAGAGCATGGATAACTATAGCTAGGCTATCTCTGTCCAGATAAGGGCGTAGTTGGTATACCAGCCTATGCTGATAAAAAGTGCTCCGTGCCACTGAGTTCACCTGTGCCTCAAGTGACAGTTCTGGATCCAAGAGCACCCCCAAACTACGAACCTGATCCTTTAAGGGGAGTGCAACCCCCTCCAGAACAGGTTGAATATCACCTAGCCGGGCAGACAAACCACCCACTAACAGTACCTGCGTCTTGTCTGGATTGAGTTTCAGTTAATTGGCCCTCATCCAGTCCATTACCGTGCCCAGGCACTGATTCAGAACAGCCACTGCCTCACCTGGGTTTGTTGAGAAAGAGAGGTAGAACTGGGTGTCATCTGCATATTGATGGCACCTCAGCCCACACCTCCGGATAACCTCCCCCAGCAGTTTCATGTAGATGTTAAACAGCATGGGGGATAAAATAGAGCCCTGTGGAACCCCATGGCACAATTGCCATGGCACAGAGCAATAATCCCCCAGCACCACCTTCTGGAATCGGCCATCCAAGTAGGAGCGGAACCACTGTAGTGCAGTGCCTCCAACTCCTAACCCAGACAACCTATCCAGAAGGATACCATGGTCGATGGTATCAAAAGCCGCTGAGAGGTCCAGGAGAATCAACAGGGTCGCACTCCCCCTGTCCCTCTCCTGGCAGAGGTCATCCCACAGGGCGACCAAGGCAGTTTCCATTCCAAAACCAGGCCTGAAGCCCAATTGAAATGGATCTAGATAATCCGTTTCATTCAAGAGTGCCTGGAGCTGTCCTACAACCACCCGCTCAAGCACCTTGCCCAGGAAGGGGATGTTGGCCACTGGCCTATAATTGTTAACATCCTCTGGGTCCAGGTTAGGCTTTTTCAGGAGTGGTCTAATTACCGCCTCTTTTAAAGCGGCAGGCACCACTCCCTCTCTCAAGGAGGAATTTACAACCTCCTGGACCCAGCCAGACATCCCCTCCTTGTTTGATTTAATAAGCCATGAAGGGCAAGGGTCAAGCACACAAGTGGTCGATCGGACTTGGCCAAGCACCTTGTCCGCATCCTCGGGCCTCAGTAACTGAAACTCATCCAATAAAACTGGACCAGACGGTGCTCTGAACGCCTCTACCAATGGAACTGCATTAATGGTGGTGACCAATTCATGACGAATCTGAGCGACTTTATCCTCAAAGTGCCGTGCAAACTCATCACAGCATGTTACCGAGGGTTCCACCATCTCTCTCCCTGGCCCAGAATGTAACAGGCCGTGAACCACTCGGAAAAGCTCCGCTGGATGACACTGAGAAGATGACACTGAGGCATTGCACAATGCCTCTGGATTGTTAGCACTAAGACCACTCCATCTGAAAGCACCCTATATGAGTTTTACAAGTTGAACCTATTCAGTCAGAATTAAGCAACCCTGAGTTCAATGGAGCTTAGTCCGAGGTAACTGCATAGGATTGCAGTCATGCCCTGTAAATTTAATTGTGAGATTTTATTAGTGACTGGTTGGTTTGTTGGTTTGTTTTGGATCTCTGTGTTTTATGATGGAGTTTTTAAACAGAGCATTAGCTTCTTTGAGTAAAAATAATAGAAAAACAGGACACACACACACACAATGCTTGAGGCATGACTATGGATTCTCCTTGGGAGTGAAGCTGTGGGGGTGAAGCTATGATGCCATGGCAGCCCCACTTCAGAATTGACCATTACACCACTGGTGGTGAGTTTGGCTGTTTTGATAGTGGATCTGTTACTATGGTATTGCCTAAGGCCATGTGGCAAAAAAGTTGTTCTGTTGCTTTGGGATTGAAGACCAGTGCTCTGCAGGAGGTGAGCCAGTAGGAGATAGAGTGGTTGAAGCTACACTGCTCTCTAGGTATCTGATGTAAGGATCTGCTTCTAGCAGTAGGAGTTCCTATGCTCTTCTTGTATCATTTATAAACAAAACAGATATTATAAAGTCTCCAGTGCTCTCTCAACCACAGGAACTAAACCCTGTAGTCATTTCCCCCAGAAGTTTATACCCCTAGAGGAAGTGGCAAGCGTTAACAATACTGAAACATTGACCTGTTTTGCATGTAACACCAATGTATGGGTTGTTTAACCCATGAACTGGCAGGGCCATGCTGGAGCAAGAAATCGCACTGTCCCCCACATGCTCACTGCTTTGGCTTTGCATTCGCTTTCATCATCAACACAGGAACACCCTGTTCCTGGGTTGTTTGATCCGATGTGCAAACCTGGAACTCTGGTTTGTTGAGGAACAAACAAGCCAGAGTTTTAACCCAACAACAAACCATGGGTTCAAACTTTGGGTTATTTGTCTCTCAACAGCCCAGAGCTCTGGGTTCACACACTGCATCAGAGAACCCAGGAATGGCCATTCCTGCTATGCGGCCCTGATTAACTATGAGTTGTTTAACCCATAGTTAGTCATTATGTGCAAAGTGGGCCATTATCTGTTGTGTGACTGATATTACGTGCCTGACCTGTGTTTGGGGAGGACAGATTGACCTGGAGGGCTTCACTGACACTTGTATTCCATGGAAAAGTTCTGAGAGAATTCCAGTTTATCAGGGAGCAAACTAGCCATCCATTGATAGATTGCCAGCTTCTTCTAAAAGGAATAAAATTGAAATAGCTATGAGACTATGAAATAGCCAACCTCATTTGTGCTGCATGCATGCAGCAAACTGAGTGGTTTCAAAGTAGTCATATAGGAAGAAATGGGAAGGGATTAATTTTCTTTCCTTTGTTGGGCTGTCCAATTTGGCACTGGGTAAAAGTGATCTCTCCAACAGCAGGAGAGTGGAAAAGGAGGTGATGGCAGCCAGAGTCACAGTTCACTTGGGATGTTGGAACATTTATTTCCATAAGACAGTGCTGGCTTTTACATGTGGGATACTTAGTAGTTGGCTCTGGTACTGATTAAAGAAAGAGCTTTAAAAAATGAACCAAAATTCTTGCCAAGACTAACTTAAATTCTGTGATATCTCTAAATGAGGCATACTTGCATATTTTGCATAATATAGGCTGGATCTACACTTACCGCCTTTTTTCGCTTCCAATGAGGTTTCACCGCCCGCTTTTCACACTACGTAGTACCTGCCTCGAATTGGAACTGGAATTTCCCACTTCCGTGCTCCCCCTTTCAATACCCTAATATCCCAGTATTTCCTCTTAATGTGCTCTGATTTTCTGCCTTCACTACCATATCCACTTGTAGTCCCTTCCCCCGCCTGTCCATATGCAGTGGTGTTTGTATTTCCCTCCTGTCCAATCACAGCTCTCGACGGCCCCATGTCTTCTTCCAGCTACTGATCGTATAGCTTCCTCAGCAGCCCCCATTTCCTCAGCCACAAGCAAAGGGCTGGATGTGCTTCACAACTTCGAAGCTTCAAAGATCATGCCTGAATTAGAAAAAAAAACATTGCAGAGAAGCCCCGATTCTGCGAGGATAACGCCTTAATTTAAAAAAAAACATCCTGAGCAGGGGATAGGAGGGGGTAAAACTTAGTCTCATTTGAAGGGATACAACAACCCCCTGCTCAGTGCAGGAAGCCTGATTCCCAGGTGGTCACCCATCCAACTACTGACTGGGGCCGACCCCGCTTAGCATCCGAGATCAGACAAGCGCGTGCAGGAAAACAGCACAGTGCTTGAGTGTGACCTGAGCTCGCGCATTCGATGAAGCACTGCAACGGGGAAAATGGGTGAGTGTGAATAATCACGTTTTAATGCGAGAGCATTTAACCCAACGGGACACCGAATTCATTGCGATGGCGGGCGCAATATAGATTGGCCCATAGTAAGCAATTTATTCTGCTTCAGGTAGGCATGGGGATGGTAATACATTTATATTTATTTGCATCTGACTGAGAGCAAACATGATGTAGGGGTGAGGCATGTTATTTCTTTGCAAAGGGCAAAGCAGATGCAAGGGTGACATGACCTTGCATCCTGGAAAAAAAGGGTTATCAAAAGGCAATTTTCCAAATACCTTGCAACAACAGGATGTGTAGATGGTTGTAAATTAGTTACCATGAATAACTGAATTGGTCTGAATGAATCCCAACCCTAAAGTTACATCAATCAAAATTGTTCAAACATGTCCCGGCAAGAAAGCAGAAATTATATCAGGGCAACAATTTACTCTTATCATTAACATGGGTAAGTTGTTTCCCCATATGGAAAAACCAGAGCTGGTGTCAAGAACAGGTGTGGTTGTGCACTTGTCAAGGGTGCATACCCCAGCAGGGGCTCACTGACAAGAACACCTGGAGTTGCTCATCTTCTTCACCACTGTAACCTGCTTGTTCACCTGCCTCTTGTTCTGGCCCAGAAGGTGGTGGTGAGAAGAAGGAGCCGTGGATGCCATGGCCTGCTTGCTCCCTGGCTCTCTGCCTGTCAAGCAAGCATGTGATAGCAATGATGAGAAAGAGGATGAGAAGCAATAGCAGCTATGGCAATGGTGGTGAGAAGTTAGACTCACTGAAGGAGGAGGCCCATTGAAAGTGTCTTGCCCAAGGTTCCTTGAAGGTATCTTGCCCAAGGACTCTCAAAAACCTGGAGCCGTCAGTGGAGAAAACACATTAATGCCTGGGGTCACAGGTTAACCCAGGTAGTTTTTCATCTGCAAAAGCAAATTGTTTATCGTAACCGACCGCTCTTTGGAGATTTGGTGTACTGGGGTACCACAGTGACAATGCCCTAAAAGGGCAAAGTTAGAGAAACGCTAGCCTCTAAATTATTGCACAAAATATGCATCTGGGCCTGGGGGCTAGAAGTTACTCCATACCTGAACTTGAAAGCTGAGATTCTCAGGAACCTGAATTCTGTGCTCAGTACCACAACTTGTGCTTTCATTAGTTTGCAGGCTTCCATTTTTCTTGAGTCCTTTTTGTATGGCTGCCTATATATAGCTCAGTAAATAGACAATCCCAAGGTATTTCTGTCTGGACTATCAAAGACCTTGGTTTAAGCAAAGATCTCTGCTGTCACCCACATCGTCTTCTACCCAGTCCAGGGGCCCTGCAGCTGTGATAATTGTATCCCTTCGGTGTTGTGCCTGCCTTTTGGTATCTCCTCCTCTTTTGCCATTCATGGCTGGATTAAAAGATTCTCAGCCTTTCCTCGAATGTTATTTCAGTGCAGTTTTTTACTGTTCCAAACAATAAAGCTATATTCTGTCAGGTAACTAATATGGGCTTTGAAAGGCCAGTTTCTGAGAAACTCCACCCGTGGCCTTCCAGATTCTGCCAGGCTGTACCCATAACTTGCCATGTTCTATCCTAGCTCTGTTCCTGACCCACCTGATCCAGTCCCTGGATTCATCTATCATGGTCTCATCATCTGGCCTTAGCTACAGGGCCAGTTTTTTTTTTTTTTTTAACCAAAAGTTGGCAACCCAATACCAAACACCAGTCTTTGACATGATTGGGAACCTTTACTAGGCCCCACAATTCTTAGGGAATTAGTCACATGGCCATGTCTTGGGCTATCATAAGCCAAGTCCTGGTGTATCATTCCGAAGAAGTGCAGTAAACTGTCTTCTGGGCTCACACAAATATGTGAAGCTGTTAGACCTTTCAGCCACACAAAAATGCAACTGAGACACCTCATTAGCAGTTCTGGGAATTGATCTCACCCCTCCACTGGATACAAAACAAAACTGGAGGCAGGAACTGTTGGTATACGTTAGCTGGCTTTGAAGAACCCATCCATCCAGTTCAGTAGAGTGGAAATTACATCAGATGTTGGTTGGCAGTGCATGTTGAGGAGGCAACAATAAGGAATGGAAATAAAGGAATGGAAGCAGAAAAAGAATTGTTCCCACCTTATTTATGAACTGCTTGGAATGCTTTGCGTGTGTGATGAGATGTTTAGAAAGCCACAATTAAGCTGGATGGACTCAGTTGGACCTTACAGCAAGCTGAACAAAAGCCTAATTACCACAGCCTTGTTTTTGCACCCAGGGGAGAAATATTACAGGCTTGAAGAGTTGCTATGGGAGCAGAAACAGTTATGTTTTAAGTGCCACAGTGAGTGTGAGGCTATTCTGGCACTCCCTTTCTCCAAGCAAATTGCTCTTTGTATTTTTCCATTTGCTGGGGGAGTGCGGGGTGGGGTGAGGTGGGGGAAAGAGGTGTTTAGATTTGCTTTAGCAGGCCATGTTAACTGATGTTTGCAAATTGCCTCTTACCATGACAGCCCAGAGAATTTTTTGAATCTAAGCTAGGTAATTCTAAACACTTCATAAGTTATTTTTGTCAGTAGGTTTTTGTGTCAAGCCAGGGCCAGACTTCACATTCTGCAACACTCCTGGTCAAGTGTACGACGACTCACACTCCCTTACAGTTCAGGTTGAAAAGCTACGTATCATTAGTACTTCCCCTCTTAGATGCAAGGGGCTGGACAGTGAGAAGCTGGGTAGAGAGATAGATTTAAAGCCACTTAGCATATTCATTGTCAGTCCTCTGTATTGTTTCCCATTTGAAAAGCTTTGGCTAACTTGCTTAATGTGATTTAACTCTGAATCAGTTGTTGGCAGCAGTGTCGGAATTCACATTGACAAAGGTTAAACAGTATATTTCTGTTCTTGTGCTGAAGGGGTTCTATTAATAAATAAACTGAGCTGTGACTGGACTTTAAATGCGACAGAGGAGGTCAGCAATAAAGCAGTCGATAATATGCTTTTGTCACGCTGCCCAGTATGTTATACAGGTCACATGGCCTGGGCCAGATAAGGCATTGGAGCTAATTACAGAAGGCAGGCTTGGAGACCTTATCAGAGCCTCCTGTATTTAAGAAGAACTTAGGGAAGCTACATAGAACTGGGAAGCAAGGATGAAACATAAAACAAATTAGGTGGAGACAGCATATTTTGGTAGCAGAGCCAGGGCAGAAATTAATTTGCCCACCCCCAACTTCACCTCAGTGAATTTTGATGATGAATATTCTCCGAATGTTCTCTGGCTGTTCAAATGTTCAGCAATTATTTTACCTATCAACAGCTTTTAGGGAATAATCCTATGGGTTGCGTACGTGTGAGACGGAAGCCTCTGAACCCGGAGGCTTCCGTGAATCCAGTGACCTGCCGGGCTGCGGTCACCAGGGAGGGAGGAGCGATGGAGGCTATTTTCACCTCTCCATGCTCCTTTTGTTTCGATTTTCCTCTAGATGGGCCTCTAAGCCCGTCTAGAGAGGGCATGCTGGTGGGAGCAGGACTGGTGCTGGAGAGGTCATAGGATTCCTCGTATCCTGCCCTCTCCTCTCCCCTTTCCTACCCCTCTGCCCATCAGAACGCTTCCTTACAGACCTCTCTGAGGTCCTCTGAGGCCACGTTTGCAACCTCAGAAAGCAGCTGGCGTGGTTCTTTCCATGGCGGCTGCAAGGGGATGTGTATCGGATAATGGAGTCCCCCTTCCAAGGTTGTAGCAGTGTCTATGGCCTCGGAGGAGGGATTCTGAAGAATCATATTGTCCATGGGATACTGTCCTGGGTCCATAGGATTGTTCTCCCAATGTCCCATTTTTTTTTTGCTGTAGCAATCAGCTTTTGACAGTCTCCGACAGCCAACATACATGAGTAGTCGGCATTTGACAGTATTAGTCAGGCAACCAGCAACATCTGACAGGGTCTGACAGGTGACTTTTAACAGAATTTAGTGAATCTTATATTCATACATTCGTTTCAAAACTGACAATGACAAATGTTGATAGGTTTGGATTAATCTGAATTTAAAATGTTGAATTATGAAGTCAAATCTTGACATCAAACCCTGAGTTGCTGAACATGAACATTCAAAATGTTGACATTTTGGGGGAAATTTGCTTTAGCTCTAGCAATAACAAAAAAAACCTTTTAATTTCAGTTTAAAGATTAATATGGGCAGGATACAAGCAGAGGTGCCCAAAAATGTACATTTGTTTTTGTAATGCCAATAATGAGTCCATTCTCACCCATTCGCACCATTTATTGTGTCTCAATCATTGCGTAATTCACTCACAGCACATGTACTGCTAGCACATCCATTCCCACAACACTCCCATACAAAACAGTTACACAGTTAGCTTTGTGGATGACTTGTGCCTCCACATAGGGGGAATGCTACCCTCCTGAACAGGGGCATTGCTAGGTTCTTAAAAGATCCGGGACACAGGCCCATAACACACATTTGCATATATATATATATATATATATACATACATATACACACACACACACACACACAACACATACACACACACAAGTCTAAGCTCATGTCTAATACATGTGTGTGTGTGTGGTGTATATAGATTACATACATACATAAGAAGTGCGCACTGCCCCCCCCCCTTCAACTCAGACCCTGATTCAGCATTTTGGAAATTCTGCTCTGGCCAATTTGTAGTCGGACCACTTCAGCTCAGCACCAAACCTGAGTCAACGTTTGGAAAAATTAGTCTTTATGCTTCCTGTTGACTACTATGGGAAATTAGAAAAAAAACCCCTCTTAACTTTTTTCTCTTGGTCAGAACTGGATGATAATTTCAGACATAGTAGCCCCCTAGAAGGGGATTACACCTGCCCAATGTCAGAAAAATGGGTGCAGGATTTATATTTTGATTTTCTTTTAAAAGGAACTGCCAATAGCATTTTTATTCCTTGGAAGAATTGGATAAAAATTTCAGGATTCATTGCCCCATCAGAGGAGATCATGTCTGCCAAATTTCAGAATGATAGCCACAAGGGGTTTTGTGCAAGGATGGCCTTGACATTTTGAAGTCTCCAAAAGAGGGCATACTTATGTCCCTATGTTCCTTGTGGACCATTGTTCTGAAAATTACAGACAGCCTACAGTTGTCCCTAAGTAAGAAACCAGCAAAATTTCAGAAGGATAGGTGCAGCAGTTCATGTGGAGGAGGAGTTCTCCAATTTGGGGAAGGGAGTCATTTGCTTTCCCTTCCATTCACCCCTTCCCCAATAGTGTTTGGGTAAATTTATATGAAAATGCACAGGTCATTAGAGGTGTCCCCCAGGCATGAAACCTGCAAAGTTTCTGAAGGATATACATGCATGCAAATTTAGAGTTCCTAGAATTTATTTACATTTCACCAATGTTAGCAGGAGATGGGAAGGTGCTCTTGCACTCATGTCCTGCTTGTGGGTTTCCTATGGGCGTGTGGTTGGCCACTGTGTGAACAGAATGCTGGACTAGATGGACCTTGGTCTGATGCAGCATGGCTCTTCCTATGTTCTTAAATATAGAGTGCCTCTGAGCATGTGCATAATGTTTTTCTTTCACCACTGAGCACTTACATTCTCCCCTTACCAATTCTATTCCCTTCCATGCAACCATCCCTCCTCATCCTACAATCCTCTAGCAACTCTTCATAAAAACAGATGTCTTGTTTTGTGCATCTCCTCTCTACCGCCTCCTTGTTATGCACAAGCTGTCCTTGTATCTTCCTCCCCATAACTTCATTTGTGCCAAGACTTCACCAGGATTTAGCCAATGAATCTGTTTTCAAAACTAGGGTGAAGTTATGGAGAAACTCTGAGCATGTGCTAAGTGCCTTTCCCTCGCACTGAAGCCAGAGTTCATGCAAAATGAACCCCCCCACACACACAAATGACAAAACATGCAAAGGACTGAGCTGAAAGGGTAGTCAATTCAAGATGGAATTGGGTAGGCACTGTATTAAGCCTGCAGTACCATGCTCACAACTCAGGACTTATTTCTGAGTAAACATGCAGAACATCAAGGTGCGAACCTCCCTGCAAAAGTAACTTGTGCTAGAATCCTATGCACACTTTCCTGAGGGTAAGCCTCATTAAACATAATGGGGCTTCTGAGTAGGCATACATAGGATTCCATGAATTAGCAATATTTATCTCCCCTTCACTTAAAAAACAAACCCCAAACTCCTATTTTTTTAAATTAAAGCTTTCTGTTCATATTCTCCGCTTACCCACCCCCCCACACCTCCCTTGGCAAAGGCTCTGAGAAGCGAAAATATAGAGGAGTTACTTGGTTTGATAAAAACTTTGTCCTTGCAATTTGCTAAACAGGCTAAGAAACTGGATACTATTCAAAATTCCATCACCGCCCTGCAGGGGGCTGTGGATTTAATCAACACTTCTTGGCAAAAAACGGAGCGAAGATGAACAGGCCGCAAAATCGGGTGGCAGGGAATGAGACAACATCACAAACTTTTTTCAATAATTTCTCTGTCAGAATTTCTCAACTGGAGGCTTCTGTACGCAGGGCAAATGTACGTATCATTGGTATTAAAAATTTACCTACTGGTGTAAATTTGTCTACTTTTGTAGATAAGTTCCTGCATGAGATACTCCCTGTGCCATCTGATTATTCATTTGATATTGAGCAGGCATTCCGTGTGTCAAATGCCAAAGGGACTGGTTATACGATTATAGTCCAATTGACAAGAATCTCCACAAAAAATTATATCCTGCGTTTGGCAAGAGAGGGTGGAAACCTTTTTTGGAAACAAGATAAAGTTATGCTATTTCCAGATGACACCAAAGAGGTTTCTGATAAAAGAAGGCAATTTACCAAGGTGAAAAATCTGGCAAAACAAATGAACTTACAATATCACTTAAAATATCCTACTACATTTTGCATTTTTTCTGAAGGCCAGATGAAGAAGTTTCTAAATCATGAAATGGCAGAGGCATGGCTAAATGGAAAATCACGTGAGATTTCTGCTCCACCACCATGAACTGGAATCTACAAACATGTTTTGCTAACTGGCTATGTTTAGTCTGGAAGATTCAGGCTAGGCCAGAGATAATTGCTTATATATGTATATATCTGTTCCTTTTGTTTATCTTCTTTCATTTTTTTTCCTTTTCTCTTTCTCTCTTTACTTTAAATCCTTTCTTTTTAAAATGGATATGATATACTGTACTTAAATTTACTGTCTGAGGATGTATAGATGTGCACACTCATTTATATATTGAGTACAAAATATATTAGTGTTTGCTGTAAGGTTGATTTTAAGATTTATTATCATATAATATTATAACATTTATTAGTGATTTCTTAGTACTATTATTAATCCTTTTAAAATCCCCTTTCTTTTTTATTATTGTTACTATCATTATTGGTTAGTAAGATTTTTGGCTGGTTAAATTGTTAAGCTTTAGTATTATATGTTAGCTGAAGGGCAATATATGGTTACTGGAAATGAACTGCAGGCCTGCTTCCTTGTGATAAGACTGATGATATGATATTGAAATGCAAGGTTGATTACTTATACTGTATTGAATTGTAATATTGCAAGTGTTATAGGTATAATTTTTAACTGGAATGGGATCTGAAGTTTTTGTGTAATGGAATTTAAATTTAATCCTTTTAAATATATATATATATATTCATGCTTTCCCCCCTGCTCCTTTCTCTGTTTTCTTTTTATCTCTTTTTTTCCTCTTTCCCTTTTTTTTCTTTTCCTCTTTCGTTATTGCTGTGTCCTCCTAAGAATACTGTATTGTTGGGAAATTGTAGTTATTGATTAGGTTGTTGGTACTGTTTATTTCATTTATAAAGATAAAAAATAGAATAAAAAGTATTTTCAAAAAAGCTTTCTGTTCATAGGAACATAAGAAGCTGCCTTATACTGAGTCAGGCCCTGGGTCCATCTAGCCCAAAATTGTTGACACTGATTGGCGGCAGCAGCTCTCCAAAGTTTCAGGCAGGATTCTTTCATAGCCCTACCTGGAGATGCTGGGGATCAAACCTAGGACCTTCTGCATGCCAAACGTGTGCTCTACCACTGACCTACAGCCCTTCCTATTGCTGGATAATGGCAACTGACAAACAAAACAGTCCCAGATCTATTTCTCTGCAACCATGTGAACCCACTCTTCTCAAAGACTTGAGTGAAGAGAAGGAGAAAAACCAACCCTCTTGTCTGTTTGTATAAAGTCAAATACAGTTCAGAACTTCTCTTGCCCACCGAAGAGAATTCTCTTTAAGAATGCCCCAAGATATGCCCTGGGTGGAATAAAAAAGATAAAGGAAGAAAGAACAGGATAGGGGATGGAAGAAGAAAAGAAGAATGGTGATTGGCAATGTGCGTGGGGGTGGGGGGCAGAGAGAATTCCCTAAGCCAAGTGGCTCCTTTCAGAGAGGTAGTACTTCAGAGGAATTTAAGAGGCTGTGCAGGGTTTGCAAGGATTGCACGTATTTAAATGAACTTTATGAGGTGAGGTGGCTGAGGGCTTTTTCTAGCTTTTTTAAAACTGTAGAACTGATTTAAAAGCCCCAGCAGTTTCTCGATCATGACGCCACATAGTCCTAACCCTCCCTTTGGGATTATTTGAGTCCTACAGCTATTTAGGAGAAACTAAAGTGGAGGGGGAGAAAGAAGTTTGTGGAGGCTGATTGGATCCTCTACTGTACTGAAGCTACTAAACTTCTGCAGAAGCCAAAGTTCCAATTCGGGGCAGTAAAATCAGATGCTGTGTGAAATACCAGTATTTCACATGGAGCTCTTTCTTCCCTTCCTTCTCCTTCTTCAAAATTTCATTGTAGGCAAGCTCCCAACAGTGGGCATGTAAGAGCAGAAAAGAAAAGCAGGGGGAGATAGGTTTTTTGCACCTCAAAAAAATCTTGCACCAGAGATTAGGGATAGTGACCTCCTAATCGTCACCTTTAACGCCTTCTGATTAGGATCTCTATTCCCCTGGGTGACTTGACAGTTTTTACTTTTTGTTTTAGACTTTGAGAAAAGAAAACGTTATACATGGCTAGCGCAAAAGCCACTGGACCTAACTGTCTGAAATTTGGTAGGTTCAGTCAGCTCTGTAGGGCCTGCTAGGTCCCCAAATCCATGAATTTATGTGGAAGCACAAAAAAATTACAGCTCTTTACTTTGACACATTTTCTTGAAAAAAGCAAATGTTACCTGTGACTAGCACAAAAGTCACTGGACATAACTGCCGGAAATTTGACAGGTTCTATCAGCTCCATGGGGGCTGCAAGATTTCCAAATTCCATACACTTATGTGGAAGGACAAAGAAATTATAGCTCTTTGCTTTGACAGATTTTCTTGAAAATAGCAAAATGTACCTGTGGCTAGCACAAAAGCCACTATGCATAACTGCCTGAAATTTGGCATATTCAATCAGCTCCATGGGGGCTACCAAGCCTCCAGGTTTCATGTATTTATCGTACAAACTAAAAAAGGTATGGCCGTTTTTGTTTTCCAATGCAAGTCAATGGGAAAATGTTTTAAAAAATGGCAATTAGGACAGCTCAAAGGATCCGGGGCACAGCTCAAAAGATCTGGAGCCCATGCCCAGGTGAGCTCTTTCCTAATGATGCCCCTGCTCATGATTATTCTCTATTGATTGATTACCCTATTATATCTCAATGATGTTAGATGCCATTGACCATGGTATCCTTCTGTGCTACCTTGCTGGGAGGGGAGGGGGGATTGTATTTTAGTTGTATTTTAGGGGCTCCAGTCATTCCTGGAGGGTATGTCCTAGAATGTCCCAGAAGGATTTATCTTGACATTCATGCTATTTCAGATTGTTCCAGAAGGGTTTATCTTGTCTTTCATGCTGTTTAACCTCTACATGTAACTACCGGGTGAGGTCATCTAGTGGTTTGGATGGGATTAAGTTGTTAAAGCAGGAGTGGGGAACCTCTTTCAGTCCAGGGGCTGAATTCAATTTCAGAGAAACTCTTGGGGGCCGCATTCCAGTGGTGGATGGGGGCAAACCCAAAAAGAACGAGGCCAGAATACCAGCATATCTTATCTTAAAGCTCTTTCTGTCAGTGATTAAGGCTAGATCTACACTCCTGCTTCATAGCAGTATTGAAGTGCGCTGGTAACTTATGGGGCACATTACACATGCTATATACTACTATTGTAATGTTATTTCTTGCTTTTTATTCCACATTATCCAAAATACCAAAACAAATGTCACTGTGTGGGCTATGAGGTATAAATGCACAAGAGGGATATAGCGTTACCAAGATGGGATCATAATGATATGACACAAAGTGTAGATCTGGCCTAAGCCTTAGGAGAGGCATTTCAACCTTGTAGAATGGGGGGAAATATGTGCAAAAGTTGGAAAATGATGGGTGGTTAGGGGAAAATGTGTGTGGCCATTTGGGGAACACCAGAGGGCCAGACTGGGACCGCAGGAGGTCCAGATTTGGCCTGTGAGCCTGAGGTTCCCCACCCCTGTATTAAGGCATTTGCTCATTTTAATACCTAACTTGGTAGATTGTCTTTGTTCTATTTTTATCTTTGTATTTTATTTAAATTGTTTTAATGCATTTTGTGCACCACCCTGTGATTTGATAATGAAGGGCAGTATATCATCGTATTTGTTGTTGTTGTTACTAATACGCAGAAGATACTCCCCCCACCCGCACCCCTCATTTCCATCCAATTCCAGGGAGGCACTGGAGATCCTGAACTAATGTTTGAGGTCAGTGATGGACTGGATGTTGGTGAATAAAGTGAAGCTTGAGAACATAAGATCAGAAGAAGAGCCACGCTGGATAAGACCAAAGCTCCATCTAGTCCAGTATTATGTTCACACCGCGGCCAACAAGCTGTCGACCAGGAATGCACAAGCAGGGCATGAGTGCAACAGCACCCTCCCACCCATGTTCCCCAGCAACTGGTGTGCATAGGCATACTGCCTCTGATACTGGAGGCGGCACATAGCCATCAAGGCTAGTAGCCAATGATACTGTTTTCCTCCAGGAATTTGTCAACCCCCTTTTAAAGCCATACAAATTGGTGGCCATCACTACATCCTGTTTTAGCATGTTCCATCGTTTAACTTCCTTTTAACTAGGAAGAAGTACTTCCTTTTATCTGTCCTGAATCTCCCACTAATCACCTTCATGGGATGGCCCTGGGTTGTAGAATTATGAGAGAGGGAGAAAAATGTCTCCCTATCCATATTCAGACAAGACATACAGAGCTAGTGTCAAGAGTAGGCACAGTCAGGCATCTGCAGAGGGCCCACACGCCAGCAGTGACCCACAACTATAGCCCCCTGGAGTGGCTCCTCCTCTTCACCATTGCAACCTGCTTATTCACCTGTTTCTTGCTCTGGTACAGACAATGGTGGTGAATGGAGGAGCAGTAGATGCCACTGCCTACTTGGTCACTGGCTCTAAGCAAGCAAGTGGTAGCAGTGGTGGGAAAGAGAATGAGGAGCCATAGCAGCTCATCACAATGGCAGGGAGAAGGTAGACTCACTGAGAGAGGGTGCCTATCGAGAGTGTCTTGCACAAGGGCCCTCAAAAACCTGGAGTTGGCGTTTATGACATAGATCCCTATTGTATGTGTAAACATGTTTTGGCTGAGGTTCTTGTACTCCTTAGAAATCAGGTACATAGTTTGGGGGATGCTATTGGTGGTGCTTCTGCTCACTGCCAAAGCAGCAGTGATGGCTACGAGCACTCCTTATCAGGTGAGTCTTGTAGCCAGATGCACCGTTTCCTGGAGGAGCCCAACCTGGCCACTGTCATTCATGTTTTAGTAATATCCAGAGGAGACTACTGTGGTGTGCTTTATGTGAGGCTGCCTTTGAAGAACGTTCAAAAACTGCAGCAGGTTCAAAGTACGCAGCTGTCAGAGTATTCTGGAGGTTACCATATATACATAATTCCAGCACAGTTCATCTATCTTCATTGGCTGCCCATTTGTTTCCAGGGCCAATTCAAACTGCTGTTTTTTACCTCTAAATCGAGATGCTGTAATGATGATGATCACGACTTTGTGGGACACGGAGCAATTTCTAAGCCAAGTGAAGTCAGTAAAACTCCCCCGGGAAATGTATACTTTTAACTCAGTCTCATGATGAATCCAAATATCGTGGCTTTTGCATCCAAAAGTGCCTTATTTGTACCTTGGAGCCCATGGTCCAAAGCGTTATCTTTTCTGAAAATAGCTGACAGATGCTTTGCCATCATGGGATTGTAGTGCCTTCATTTCCATATCTTGGCACTTCTGTGAGATCCTGTTTCTCACTTTTTTTGTTGCTATTACAGCATCCCTTCCTTTTCTTGTTTTCTTTCTAGAAGCTTATTACATAGACATAGTCTCACTGTAAATGGATGGAGGAGTATGAATACACACACACACACACACACACTCCAGGCAGGGAGGTGACATTTCTGTTTTCTTCCTCTTTGCTGTGTGCCACTTTTTAAAGAGGCTGGGTAAGAAACCTAAGATCTGGGATTCTATTCTCAGGGCAGGGTGAGCAGAATACAATAACTTTCCTCAGCTGGCTGTTAGAAGCCACTGCAAGAGGGGAGCAGGGACTGCCTAAACTCCCAAATGCTCCCCATTTGCCTCCATACATTCTGAATGTCCCCCAACATTTTTAGATCATCTCTTCGGGAGGGGGGAGGGATAGCCCTGATTAAGTATCACTAGAGCTAATGTTGAAGACATGAAGCAGAGAGCTTTCTTCAAAGCAACTTACAGATCAAGGACATGCATGTAAGTCTTACTGCATTCAGTGGAGTTTAGTCAGAGTCAAGTATGCATAGGGTCTCAGCCTTCATGTAATAAGCAAGACAAGAAGGGGACAAATAATTTGCCGATTTCCATTGTTGCACATACCCATGGAATGTATTTGCAAATTACCTGAATAGCATGATTCTGGGGGGGAAACATATTAATAACAGCTTGGATGGGGAGAGAAAAAGTGCTGTGTTGCAGTGGGTGGAGGGGGTGAGCAGAGGGGAGAAGGAGACACCCTGTGTACCTCTCCTTACTTTCATTTGACTCAACCACAGAGGCACCTATGGAGGTGACTTGCAAAGAAACCAAGCTGTTGCCAGCCCATGGTTCTGGAAACTAAAAGCAGAGCTGAATCAAACTGGAGCTCGGGAGAAGAAAGTGATCTTGAGCAAGGTCTTCAGAATTTAGATTCTTGAGCATCTGGATCTTGATCATTTAGATTCTCCATTTTCAGTTTTTAAAAACAACAACAACACTTCCCATTTTGGATGCCCTTGAATTTAGGTGCGTTAAAAAAACAAGTCTTTTCTAAAAACAGCGTTTCTCAAACTCCTGATAGCTGAAGTCCTCCCAAATAGTGGGAAATGTTTCTGTGAGAGCGGAAAAGGTTTATTTTTAAAGTATGTAAGAGAAATAATTCCCTGCCTGAGCCACTGCATGAGTCACTGATCTGGGTATGAATTACCCATTTCCAGCAGAGGTTGACTGCTAGAGCAGGGAATCGTGATGAGAGGCAGCAGGCAGCCTCCTCTGTGAGTGGGCTCTTTGGGTTCATAGGAGCCTCTAAGTATTTAATTAAGGTTGCAATCTTATGCACAATTACCTGGGCGCAAGTCCTATTGTAGTTAATGGGGCTGAGCAGACATCTATAGGATTGCACTGCAAAGCAT
Organism: Heloderma suspectum; assembly: GCF_057233095.1. Lineage (NCBI taxonomy): Eukaryota > Metazoa > Chordata > Lepidosauria > Squamata > Helodermatidae > Heloderma > Heloderma suspectum. The sequence goes on from NC_139461.1 coordinate 175,428,764, forward strand.
TGATTTAATTCTTAAGGCATGCTAATGGTTTTCTCAAAGCACATCCCAGCACATACTGTGAGAGCTTCAGGTCCAGGGTATGTCGAAGTGGACAAATGAATCCTTAACATCACTGCCTTAAAATTCATCAGGATTTATAACTTTAAGGCAGGGGTCAAATGTGGGCATGGCTGGGCCCCGGCTGAGGGCCCACACCCCAGCAGGGTCACACTGACAAGAGACCCCCGCCCTGGAGTTGCACCTCCTCTTCACCATTGCATCCTGCTTGTTCACCTGTCTCTCACTCGACAACAGCGGTGGCGTGAAGGAGGAGCAGCAGATGCTGCGGCCTACTTCTTCTCTGGGTCTCTGCCAATTAAGAGAGCAAGTGGTAGTACCTATGATGAGAAAGAGGATGAGTAGCAAGAGCAGCTGGTGACAATGGCAGTGAGAAGGTAGACTGAGGGAGGGGGCCCATGGGGGGTGTCTTGCCCAGGGGCCCTCAGAAACATGGAGCCAGCTCTGACTTCATTTTCCAAAGCATCTTCCCAAACAGAATCCTAATAGTAAAATTTTGTGATAATTGCAGCCTATTTCCTGGACTAGATTAGCTCTTAGCTCAGAGGACTTGTTAAATAAAGAAATAAGCTGTGAATCTGGGGAGACAAAGCCAGCTATGGACTTGGAATGGCTTGGTTTCATTCATAATGAAAATACTAGAAATACTTGCATCTGTTGTGTAGGAAGCTCTCATAGTTGCATTGGTTTTTGTTTTGCCTCTTGTGTTGTCCTTGAGGAAGGAACAAATAGTCCAAGTTCACATGGATGTTAAGTTAGATGTTCTGTGATCTTAAAAAAAGCACCCTGCTCCAAAGCTATATTCATAAGAGCAAAAGCTTTCCTCAAAGTAAACGTTTCCTTTGTTGCATTGATGTGGATGTGTTTCCCTCTCAGAAGCGAGTATTTTGCTTGAATGCTGCCACATTCTTTTGAGAACAAAGTGAGGCTCAAGGCACTTAGATTTCCACTGACAAGTTGTACAGTGTTTTGGAGGAATCTAACTTGAACTTTTCCTCACATGTTTAAGCATGAAAAGGAGTTAGATTTGCTGGTTACAGACTGTGGAAACAGCAGTGGGGTAAATCTTTAATTCTCCACTCTTGGAATGCCTTTGATTCCTTGCACTCTTGTCCTTAATGTGTCTGTATTACAGAACGTGGGAAGAGGGACATATGGCAGGTTCACACATGCACATTCATTGCTTGATGCCCAAAAAATTGAGTGGCAATTTGCACATGTGAATGAGCCAAATCACACCTCACAACACAGCCAGTGCTTTCACAATACTTGACTTTGACCTCGTATCCAACAGTGCTTTTTGTGGAATTAGCTCAAATACTCAGCTGCCCATCATCCAGTTTGGAGGCCTGTTCAAACATTCACCCTGGAGCAAAGCTCCTGAATGAGAGGTGTGGTTTTGGGTGACAACACCAGGACATTAATAATGTCACTTGTGAAGCCAGATGTGTGATTTATTTGATTTATGTGATCTTTCCCTCTGCCAAAAAGGGTCAAAACATCATGGAAATAAGGTGAATCACACATACATTTGTATATGCAAATGCATGGCTGGCACTGATGTATTTTGTGCAGTGGCTTATCTGCAATTTCAGAACTACCTATGAACAGGGGTGAGAAGCAGAGGGATGAACTTGAAAGGCATAGCAAGATAATGGAGGGGCCCTGAGCTGGGGGTGGCGGTGGGGGGAAGCAATCATGGGCCTTTTTAGGGTCTGAGATACATTGGTTGGTGCTACTCCCTGCAACTTACCCTGTGCCTCCACGTCACTTTCCCTCTCATATCTCACTTTGTTGTTCTCTCTCTCTCCCAATCTTTCCTCGTGTACTCATGTACAAGTTCAGTGCACTCCCTTCAGCACAGGCCTGGCTTCATTCATGCTTCTGCTCTCTTCCTTCTTTCTCTCGTCTTCTGTGCTTCTGCCTGGCTCCAAGGGCCAAATTACTTGTGTCAAGGGCAGCCACATTCGTCTGCCCCTTTCACATTCAAAGCTGATCGGGGCAACCACACTTGTTGTACATATGTCAGCTTCATTCACACACATAACAGGGGTGTGTCTGTAGTTTTAACATCAAAACCAGTGTGTGGGTGACAAAAGCTGAGCCCTCCACCCTGTCCCAAGTCCATGATACACCACAACAGCCAATTTTCTCCTAGATTGGTTCATTTCCAGTATTGGAGCCAGGCTAGTAGAAAAGTGACTGGGGCAATGGACAGTGAGGAGGCGAGGCAAGGCAGAGTGGATGGGGTTCAGCTTTTGTCAGCCCCAAACTCATTTTGATATTAAAATTTCACACACACACACACACACACACACGGATGGCTACTTGTGAATCACCAAAAAGAGGACAAAAGAGGTTACCTGTCTGCATAAAATTTACATATGCTGATTTATATGTATAGATGCAAATAGAAATAATTATTATAATTTAATAGAAATACAGTACATCTCACCATAATGTAGAAGGCTATGTTCACTTTGCTGTCCTGGTGCTGTTGATGGGCAACTTCAAGGCCCAGCTCTTCTGTCTGATGGTCCTTTATCTTTATTGACTTGGACTGGACAGTTCTTCAAATAGAGAGCCAGTGTGGTGTAGTGGCAAGAGTGTTGGACTGGGAGCTGAGAGATCTGGGTTCTAGTCCCCACTTGCCCATGGAAGATCACTGGGTGACTTTGGTCCAGTCACACACTCTCAGCCCAACCTACCTCACAGGGTTGTTGTTGTGAGGATAAAATGGAGAGGAGGAGGATAATGTAAGCCGCCTTGGGTTCCTTGCAAGAGGAAAAAAGGCAGGATATAAATGCAATAATAATAATAATAATAATAATAATAATAATAATAATAATAATAAATAGAGGACTGTCTTCAAATTAGAGGACAGTCTTCTGGCAGCCCTTCAAATAGAGGACTGCTCTCTGTAAAAGAAGACACATGGCCACCCTATGACCTGCTATATATGTGAATGGAGCTGACAAAGTTACAGTAAATGTGATTGTTCCTGTCACATCGACTTTAGTCCTGTGCTGCTTCATCTTTTGTTAACATATTTTACTACTTGACATCTGTACGTACAGCTGGGACCAATCTCCTAAACGAACATTCTTTGAATAAAATCTCTTATCAGTATGGGAGAATAACTGCTGACAGTTGTAGTCAACTGGTGACAGCTGGATTCAAAAGGTTTACACAGAGGTCACTAAACGTAATTGCAGGATCAGGCATTTCCCTCCTTTCTCGCCACAGAATGTGAACCAATATTTCCAGTATTTTCTATTTATACAGCAAGGATTCTAACCAGTCAGTACTGAAGGTCAAATAACTACCACAGCCCACATGACTCAAGGACACCGCGTAGGCTCAAAAGGACAGCACAAAAAACATTTTCGTTGACAGAGAAGATGTCAACAACATTCTACATAATATTTATCTCTGAGCACCACACAAGATTAAGCTTCAGAACTACACCAACAAAGCTTTAATTTTTTAAAATCTTGTCTATTTAGTAGCATGAGGGGGGGTGGTTAGTCACAGTTTCTTTGAAGCTGCTGTCTTTCAAATATATTATGATTTTACACTACTTTCCAGTCATGCTTTTTGGTTGAGCAAAGTGAAGCCTTTGGTTTATCTTGCTCATTTGGCATTCTATGTGTTCGTAATACATGAACTCTACTGAACACTGAGATATCAGAATGAAATTTGGTACACACATTTATTTACTTGAAGTATTTATAGGTCGCCTTTCTGGACAAAGTGCTCTCAAGGCAGCAAACAATGATACACACATTCTCATAAGATTCATAATCAGGTCACAAGTCTGTGTTTCAAGTTCAAACCCCAGCTTAACCCCACACATTTCTTTTGAAAGCAGGGAGAAAAATGCAAAATAGATTGAATTGCTTATCTGCCTTGAATGTTCAGTATGTTTTAGCTTTGAATACCAGCATGAACACTGTGCTTGTTTCCATGGAGGGGAGGAAAAATGTAAAATGCACTGCATTGTGATATCTGCCTTGAAGATTAAAATATCAGACTAATACTTAATATATATATCTACAACATGATTCTCGGCTTTAAGTTCAAATACCCCCTCAACTCCTGCACTGGTTTTTGTGGCTGTCCAGATGTTTTGGCCTACAAAACCCATCAGTCCTAGCCAGCAAAGCTAATGGTGAGGGATTGTGGGAGTTGTAGCCCAAAACATCTGGAGAGCCACAAGTTGTCCACCTGTCTGGAACAAAGGCACAAACTGCAATATCTAGCACAATTAAAACATTTAAGAGCCAATTCTTACAGCTACATTGTCTGTAGTGGGCTGCTTCCCTCTCACCCCAGTATGGATAACAGTTTTTCTATATATTTTGCCCATAGTGATGGGGGCATCCCTGGCTCTTGCCAGCCTGCCTCAAACTATGCATCCTTTTAAACTGAAATGCCATGGATCTTCTGTGTGGAAAGCATGTGCTTGGTCACTGAGTTATGGCCCCAAACCTCCACATCCATATGCACACCCCCACCCCAATCAAGACTGCGCTGGGTAATTGTGCCTGCCATGGTTAATGACAGGTGATCAGCTACTTGGAATGGTTCGGGGAAAATTAAATTAAAAATTAAAATAGAATTATTTGGACAAGGAAATTGTACAGCTTTGTTTATTTGGTGCTCATTACAATCATCTGCATCATCAGCGTATACATTTTCAATGTATTTTGTTGTCTTTCCCCATTTTCTTGGTAGTACAAATATAATTCATTGGAACAGAGTCAAATGTTTCATATAATATTTTAACAACTTTTGCAGCAATATAACTTTGTTGTCCTTGTGCTTTCATAGAGACTTTCTTCCCTTGTAAATGTCTGTTGTTTTAAATGTCTTCTATTACTACTATGACTACTACAAGCCAGGTTTCTGCACTAACAATGGCACAGTTATACTTATTGAATTATTACATCAGACGTTTTAAAGGCAAATGAGGGTAGGTGGGTTTGGTTTTAATCCAGTTCGAAGAATTTTGCATAAACTCTTTTTGCTTCACCTGAATGGAGCACCACTAGTGTGGCCACTAATGAACAGCCAAAAAAGCGGCCAAAGGAGGGCAGCAATTTGCGTATGCCAATTTATAGGTATAGATACAAATTTAGAAATTACTATTACAATTTAAATAGAAATACGTTACATTTCACCATAATGTAGAAGGCTGTTTAGGGGCTAACAGTCTGCTGTTTAGGGGCTAACTGTGGATGGGCAAGAGTTATAACAATTCTTTATTTTTAAACTGGAATTGGACAGGGTTCAATCTACACTGCCAATTTAGTGTGGAGTGACAGTGCATCAGGGTCGTTTGAGACAGATGACGTTGTTGCTAATCTGCAGCAACCCCACAGCTTCTCTCTGGAAAAGGCACATTTTTGGAAAGTCCTTTTAGGGAGCAATCCTATGGCCGCTAGACAGTGGCTAGATGGCTGTAGGATATCTGGTTTCCCAAAGAACCGACCTCCCACTTCTGCGCTGCCTCAGAGGCAGTGTGGAACAGCCCCATGCTCCATGCTCGCAAGAGGAGCATGGAGCAGCTGGAAAGGGGTGTTCCTAGAGGGCGTTCCAGGGTGGGGAGGGCGGAAATGCCTGTATGACACATCCAGTGTGTCGTACAGCAGCCTCCTCCCCCACTCTGCCCTCCTGTGGCTAGACAGCCTCAATCGGCTGTCTAGCTGAAAATGCACGGCAGGAGAAGCACAGAGGGAACGATCCCCTCCATGCTTCTCCTGCCCTGCATTGGATAGGCGGTCACCTCTGAGTTTGGAGGCGGGCGTCTATCTGAAGAGGATTGCGCCCTTAGTGCATCTCTTTTTCTTAAAGCGGCTCCCACGCGGGTCCGCTGCAGTGTGCCCTGTCCCCTAGCATTAAATCCTGAGTGTGCATATTTCTGTGACCTGGCAGTGACCTGGTCAAGGGATGGGGCTGCCTCCTTTCTCCCCCTACTTCCCTCTTTTTCCCCATTTGTAGTAGGGCTGCTTTCCCACTCACAATATCTAGCCTCTTTTTCCCATTCACAGTATTGCAGTTGCACTGCTTCAGGCATTCACAGTAGCGGAGTAGATGCTTTATCCATTCAATTTGTAGCCTGTATTTCCCAATCAGAATAGCGCAGTAGCACTGTTTCAAGCATTCACAATATACAAATGGTGGGTGAGAGGGGAGAGGTGTGGGGTAAACTACAGGGGCTTAATGTAGTGCTTCCATTAAACTTCCCTGAGCAGGAAAGCATGGACAGGGGCAGGGAACAAGCCTCTCCCATTGGCTGAGCAGCACCTATGGGGTTGATGACATTCAGTTCTACTCCCTGGACTCCACCCACCCAACCCTATAGTTTCAAGTGCTGTGTGATCCAGGGAAGTGGTTTTTTAGGGAATGTACACTCCACTTTTCTTGCTTTGTGTGCTGCTGATGGACCAAAGCGATTTCATGAAAATCTGGATATAGTCAGAAAGCATTTCTCATTCCGTTTCCATGTAGATTGGGCCCAGGCAGCCCTTCAAATAGGATGGTCCTCTGGCAGCCCTTCATACAGAGGACTGTTCTCCATAAAAGGGGCTACCCGAAGTACCACTGTGCTTTGGAACGAATGGATTTATATCATGAGCTACTTAGGTTCTGCCAGCCTGTCAGTGCTTATTGTGCAGACACGTTGATTAGAGTGTAATGAAATGAGGAGTTGAGCAGAATGACTGAATCACACAGTGTCTTAAGCAGCTTTAAAAATCCTAAAGCATCCTGGAAAGGGGGAAACAAAATCCCCAGGAGGAGAAATGACTCAAGAGAAACCATTTTTAATGAATGAGTAACATGGATGCTACAGACTAATTAGAAGAAACATAGATGCATCTTGAAGGCTTTAACAAAATAGGTTAATCTAATCATACAAATACTTTGGCCACATGAATAATCCTTACTCGCGCCATTCACACTGTTGACGTCAATAGAACTGCTTGCAGGAGATGGGATTACTTGCATGATGCAACGTCTGTGTCAGGTTGTGGCCTTTGTGACCTTAATCTGTTACATCTGTGACATTCTCTGTATCCTCAGTCTACCTTCCCTCTCTGTTCTTGAACTAGCAGGTGGCGTGCTAGTTATAAGAAAATGTCATAATCATACTTAGCATTTCTATAGGACAGCCTTCCCCAACCTGTGCCCTCTAGTTGTTTTGGACTTCAACTCCCATCTGCCACAGTCAGCCAGGCCAATGGTCAGAAATGCTGGGAAATATAGTCCAAAACATTGTGATGGCACCAGGTTGGGGAAGGCTGCTACAAATAGCATTTCACATATACAGTATTTGCCTGTTTCATACAATTGTTTGAGGCTTAAACCATAAATAAGCATTGGGCTGAACACTTCACCCCCTCATCCTACCTCTCCCTGTTCCTGGTACACATCAGCTTCAGTGCAAAGATCTTGGCATGTATTAAGCCAGAATTCCCTGTTATGTCTGAACTGAGGACTTCTGGCTTGATGTTGTTTAACAAACCATGAAAATAAACCAGGATCACATCCTGGCTTATTTTCCTGGTTTATTAACCAACATTAAGCCAGAGTTCCCTGGTTTGGACATAAGAGGGAACTGTGGCTTAATACAAGCCAGGAGGTTTGTGCTGAAACTGATGCATGATGGGAGGGAAGGATGAGGGAAGGAGCACTTGCCCACCCCCCGCCCCAGCACTCATTCAAGCTTTGAATAATCATCTGAACCAGGCCAATATCTCAGTTAGTTTTAAAACTGCTGTAAATGGTAAGTAAGTATTATTATCCCCATATTGCAGAGCAAGGGGCAGCAGGGTGGGGAGGCTGACAGACTAGTATTCACCCAGTCATGGTTGATGCAACTGAGAGATTTGGACAGGAGACTCCCAGGTTCACACCCCCTGCTGCTACGCTATACCATGCCGGGTCAATACAGTTTTGTTTGTTTGTCTGGGCATTTAGGGTGGTAGCTCTGTTTTATGGGATTTTTTTTTTTTACTGCCTTGTATTGTTTTATGATTGTAAATTATTTTTATAACTTCCCCATCCTGATATCATTTGAAGGGTAGTTTATAAATATCCAGATAAATAAAATAAATCTGAGAATTTAAAAGAAGCAAAGTGCTGGGTGCTACATACCAAGTCAGTGTGCATGCATGCATGCATGCGTGTGCGTATGTGTGTGATTTGTTTTGTACTTTGTTCAGAGGACAATATTGCAAAATCACAATCTGCCTGTTAAGTATAATTTGTTTGTACCTTAACCCAGTGTTTTCTCAAATACAGATTTCACTCCCTCCCCCCTCCCCTCCCCCTTCTAGACTTGCTGTACCTTCTGGGTTTTCTCCAAGAGTACATGCTCAGTTGACATTTAATTAATTAATTAATTAAATTTATTAATCGCCCATCTGGCTGGTCACCCAGCCACTCTGGGTGATGTACAAAGTATATAATAAAACAGTTTAAACAATAAAATTCTACAGTAAAAACATTTTCTAACACACCCTAACCCACCCCAAATGCCTGCCTGAACAACCACCTTTTTAATGCACGCTGGAAGCTCATTAAAGAGGGGGCATGGCGGAGTTCCCTAGGGAGGGAGTTCCACAGAGTGGGGGCCACCACAGAAAAGGCCCACTCCCTCATCCCCACCAGTCTAGCTGTCCTGGCTGATGGGACGGAGAGAAGGCCATCCGAGGCTGATCTTGTTAAGCGGCCTGTCTGGTGTTGCTGGAGGCGCTTCTTAAGATAGGCTGGGCCAAAACCATATAGGGTTTTAAAGGTCAAAACCAACACCTTGAATTTGGCCCGGAAAACAACTGGTAACCAGTGCAACTCCTTCAGCACTGGAGTGATGTGATCTCGCAGGCGGCTGCCTTTAATCAGGCAAGCCGCTGCATTCTGTACCAGCTGCAGCTTCCAAACTGTCTTCAAGAGTAACCCCACGTAGAGCACATTACAGTAGTCTAAACGAGAGGAGACCAGGGTATATACTACCAATGGGAGCAGATGGTCGGGAAGGAAGGGGCGCCATATCAGATGGAGTTGGTACAGCACTGTCCGGCTCACAGCTGACACCTGAGCCTCCATGGACGGCTGGGAGTCCAAAATGACCCCCAGGCTGCGGACCTGGTCTTTCAAGGGTAGCCGTACCCCATTCAACACCAGGTCAATATCCCCCAGCCTCCTCTTGTCTCCCACCAGAAGTACCTCAGTCTTGTCAGGGTTCAGCTTCAGCTTATTCCTCCCCATCCAGCCACTCACCGTCTCCAGACATTTGGACAGGGATTCTACGGCCAACCTTGGTGAAGATTTGAACGAGAGGTAGAACTGCGTGTCATCCGCATATTGATGACACCACACCCCAAACCTCCTGATGGTAGCCCTCAGCGGCTTCACATAGATGTTAAATAGCATCAGGGAGAGGATGGAACCCTGTGGCAACCCACAAGTGAGTGGCCACGGGTCCGAAACCTCCTCTCCCAGTGCTACCCTCTGGTACCTGCCGGAGAGGAAGGACTGGAACCACCGCAATACAGTGTCTCCAATGCCCAACCCCTCTAGGCGGTCCAGGAGGATACCGTGGTCAATGGTATCAAAAGCCGCTGAGAGGTCGAGGAGGACAAGGAAGGAGCATTCACCCCTATCCAGAGCCCTCCTCATATAATTAGGGATGGACAAAAGTCCCTTACCTGTCCTCGAAGCTTGCTTCACGGTGGGGGGGAGGCGCTTCACTTCTCCCCCCAAACTTCATGCAAGCCGTCTACCCGGCCGCGAAAAAAACAAAAAAAACAAACCACCCCCGTGATAGGCTACGTAACGATTAACGTAGCCTATCACGGCTAGATCTCCAAAGTCAGCCGTGATAGGCTACGTTAATCGTCATGTAGCCTATCATGGGTGACTGTGAAAAAAAAAAAAGCGCGTATACAAATGGCGGCCCCCATAGGGAGCCGCCATTTGCGTTCCTTATTTGGTCCCTGTAGGCTACATAAAGATTTACGTAGACTACAGCAAAAATAAGGGCAATGCAAAAAGCGTTGCCCTTATTTTCGCCGTAGTCTACGTAAATCTTTACGTAGACTACAGGGACCAAATAAGGAACGCAAATGGCGGCTCCCTATGGGGGCCGCCATTTGCGTACACACTTTTTTTTTTTTTCCCAAAGTCACCCGTGATATTTTTTTCCAAAGTCACTTTGGAAATCTAGCCGTGATAGGCTACGTAAATCATTACGTAGCCTATCACGGGGTTTTGTTTTGTTTTTTACTTTCCTTGTAATGGCGGCGGTGGCAGCCGGTCGAAAGACCGGCTGCCGCTCCCGCCCCTGACGAAGACCCGACGAACCGCTGCTGGGACCCGCCGCCGGGAGGGACATTCGTGAAAGGTAAGTCCCATCCCGGGGGGGGGGGGGCGGGGGGGCGGAGAATTTCACCGCCGATTTCGGGGGGCCGAATGCGTTGGCACTCGGCCCCCCGAAGTTTCGGGGAGAAATTCTCCCCCATCCCTACTTAGGGATGGGGGAGAATTTCTCCCCGAAACTTCGGGGGCCGAGTGCCAACGTGTTCGCCCACCCGAAGTAGTTTCGGGGAGAAATTCTCTGCACCCCCCCGGCCCCCCGCACCCCCCCCCGGGACGGGACTTACCTTTCCCGAATGTCCCTCCCGGCGGCGGGTCCCGGCAGCGGTTCGTCAGGTCTTCGTCAGGGGCGGGGGCGGCAGCCGGTCTTTTGACCCGCTGCCGCCGCCGCCATTCCAATAAAAGTAAAAAAAAAAAACGCCCCCGTGATAGGCTACGTTAATCGTCACGTAGCCTATCACGGGGGTGTTTGTTTTTTTTTTAAACTTTTTATTTCGTGGCCGGGCGAGGCAAGGCGCCTGAATTTCGGCCGGGCGAGGCGGGAAGCCTCCCCGCCCCGGCTGAACTTCGGGGGGAGCAGTGAAGCGCCTCCCCCCCACCGCGAAGCAAGCTGCGAGACCAGGTAAGTGGCTTTCGTGCACTCCTAGGGCTGATGGCATCACTCCCTCCTCAAGGGAGGCGTTCACCACCACCCTGATCCCCTCACCCAGTCTCTCTCTGTAGCCCATAATAAGCCAAGATGGGCAAGGATCAAGTAAGCAGGTGGTCGGCCTTACAGATGAAAGCAGCTTGTCCACTCCATCAGAAGGAAGAAGCTGGAACCAATCCCACAAAACCAGTTTGCCACAGGCTGCCTTTTGCTCACTAACTGTATCCACAGCACACGGAATAACACTCCTAATCTGATCAAGTTTATCTGCAAAGTGCCTTGCCAAGGCCTCACAGGAGGCCTTAGAATCCTCCTGTGGTTCCGGAGCCACTGGACCGACCAGGCTCCGGACCACTTGGAACATTCTGATCTGAAGAAGACCTTAGCGAGATGGTGCTTGATCTGCAAGGCAGACAGGCATTAGGAGCTGGAGAAACTTGTATTTCAAACCAAAGAAATCTGAACTTATTTATAAATGTGAAAAAATGAGATCACGTTGTTGTTGGGGTGTTAGCAGAAGTTTAAGCATAAATATACCTTCTACCTAGAGGGCATTTCTATGGAAAGTTTCTCCCAGGAGGAATGTGCTCTCTATTGTTCTAAGAATGCTCTGTGGCATTAAATTCCCTGCTGCTCTCAAATAAGGGGGTGTCATAAAGTTTACCAGCCAAATATCAAATGTCAAAGCACGTGCAGCTAAGCATAAAGGCCACCGTGCAGCATAGACGGCTTAAGTGCACCTGAAATGCACACAGCATTGCGTCTTGTGCCCAATGGATCAAGGTGGTTTACTGGAAAGCACCTGTAAAATTAACTTCTGATCAAGGGGCAATGTAAAGTTTTGAAAGAATAAGGAAGAATTTTCAGAGTCCCCAGCCACATTGCTCATTGAACAGTACTGAAGAGCACTGAAAAGAATTAGCTTTGCCTTACCTCAGTGTTCTTCTTCCATTGAGAACCACCGCTGGTGGTTCTCAGTTGCCTCAAATGCAGCTCTCCACCTCTCTCTCTCCTTCTCTCTCTCTCTGCAGTACCTCCTTACTGTCAGCAGAGGCTCTCTTATGTTGCCTTGTTGGCTCTAGCAGTGGGCTAGTTGCTGTGACCTGGCTACTTGAGAAGGCTTTTGGGGTGGGGAGCCAGGGGACCTTCTGATTGTCAGCGGTACGGTAGCGGGGGACAAGGGAGAGGAGACTGCAGGAGCAATCAGCCAATTCGCTGTGGTGGGGGGAAAGGCCTCCAGTTCAGGAAAGGCACCCAAGTGGCCTCAGCGGTGGTGCCTGAAGCCAATGTGGCTCCTGGTTAAAAAATACGGAAGATCGCGCCTTATCTAGCTCTGTATTGTCCTTAAATATTATCCAATCCAGGTGCTGGTGTAGTATGGCTTCTTTAGACTCAAATTTGTTTTATCATTCTGCAACTCAGGGTTTGCTAGTGGAGTCCCTCACAAACACCTTGATCTCTTATTAACTCTTAAGAGCCACTTTACATGTTATTTCCCTCTTTATTGGACATGCAGGCATCCTCCCTCCCCTTCCCCTGCCTATGCTGCTGTGTGTACATGTTTTGAAATGCACAGTTTCTCCCCTGTTCTTTTGCCTGCTCCCTAAGATGTGAAGGAAAGGCCCTTCTCTGTGTTCCATCTTCTGTGAAAGCATGTCTGGACAGGATAAGAGACAGGGCCTTCTTGGTAGCCATCCCCAGACTGTGTGGAAGACCTTGCCCTGTGAGAAACAGTTGGCCCCCCGCCCTTATTGATTTTAATGATTTTTTTTACTGGTTGTTCTAGACTTTGTTTTGTTTCTGCATGGTTTGATTTTGTGAGGCATAAAATAGGTTGGATCCAGACATAGTCATACTTAAAGTAGACCCATTGAAATCAATGGGACTCCTCTAAGTTGTTTTTAAATATATGTTGTCTCTGTGTGTACTGTTTATGTGTTTCTATGAAAATGGTCTTTAAATTTGTATACTATATTTCTAATTGTATTAATCTTTGTAAACCGCCCAGAGAGCTTCAGCTATGGGGTGATATAGAAATGTAATAATTAATAATAATAAGTATGACCAAGTCTGTCTTCAACCCAATGTTTTTATAATTTATTTTTAATTCCTGTCCCTCTCCTTGTACTGCTTGTTCTTGTTGCTTTGATCAGAATGTTATTTTTTTTATAGTTGTAAACTGCTCTGGGTGGCGCATTTCCACTAGAAGGGCAGGATATAAGTATATAAAACTAATAAATATTCATGTCTTGAAATAAGTGCGAGATGGTTTGCTTCACACTTCTACATAGATGATTCCAGTCAGAGTTATTTATATCACTGAAGGAAGTATTTAGTGCAATTTCGTTAAGAAGAAAGCTAAAATATCCCGACACCGCCCCCCCCCCCGCCCCAATAGTATTGTATCTACTTCAAACTTCTCTGAAAAATATTGGATGTTTTATGTTGCTGCTTACCCATCCACTTGCTTGCTCACCTTTTCTGCAACTGCATCTGCGTACTTTTTGGACATGAAACAGCATAATTTCTTTGTTCCTCTCTGCTGCTCTGACTCCAAGAAGAAGCCAGGCACCATAGGAAGGAAACGGTATGGAAATATTGGAATGAGGCTGCTAGCTGCTGAAGTCACCTGGAGGTTGCATATTATAAAAACTGTGATATGGATGTGTAGTCCATTTGGGGGAAATAGATTCTGTAATTGTTTGAGTCAACATTCCCAACAATGTGTGATGTTTACTATTTATAAGTAACTGCTAAATAGGCTTGTCTGGGTTTTTTTGGTTAAATTTTATTTCATTGCCAGTGTTCTTGCTTTACAATGACTCTTGCTATACAAGTTACTACCTGCAATGAATTTACTGGCAAGGAAATTCCTGGGTTTGCTTTTAAATCCTTGTGAGTGGTCTCAGAGAATCTGAGGCTCCGGGCAATCTCCTGTACCATCAGCAAATAGTTTCAGACCATGTTCTTACTTGCATACCTTGAGGCTCCTCTTTGTGGAGATTCTACTTGGCTCTGTATGCTGGTTGTGAAGTTGCTGAGAAAATTCAGAAAGGAATTCACCTTGGTATAACTTATTCCCCTATACACACACACACAAACACACACACACTTGTCCTGAACCTCTATGCAGCAGTGCCTTCACAGCTTTCTTTAGATTTTTTTAGCAGTCTTGGGAGATAGAATCATAAATGAGGACCTCTGCTTCTTCTGGACAAAAGGTCGATCTAGATATTCTGTTTCTAACAGGGGTCAGCCACATGTATCTGGAAAGCCCACAAGCAGGGGATAAAGGAATAACCCTCTCCCTTGGTTGTCTCCAGCATCTGATATTTAGAGGTATACTGACTCTACCTATGGAAGTTCCATTTATCTGTCATATAGCTAATCGATCTATGAGCAGCCATTATTTTTTAATTTTAAAAACCCATCTAAACTAGCAGCTGATTTTGTGGTAATGAGTCCCATAAGTTAATTATGCATTATGTAAAATAGCACTTCCTTTTGTCTGTCCTAAATCTACAGCCCATCAATAATATTTTGTAACCTCAAGTTCTAGTATTACAAAGGTGGCAGCGGTGGGGGGTGGGATCTGTCTCTATCCATTCTCTCCACGTCACTCATAATTTTAAACCTATCTTAAGTCCCTCCCCTTCCCTAAATGTATTACCTGACAGGGAATAAAGCAACAGAGAAAACATCTCCTGGTTAATTTCAATGTGTTGGGCCACTGTGAAACGTAGAAGATCAAGGCCAGTAAAAGAGTTGGCAACCCTACTAAAGAGGTGCAATAAGTAGAAGAACCTCTGTCTTTAACCTCTTCCAGATCTTTTCTGGTGTTTAGTCTTGACTGGACACATAGGTGATGTGTCACATCTTCTGTTATCTCCCAGTGGCCACATGGATGACTATGTCCTGACCATGGAGAACAACCTAGCCTATTCTTGTAACTTTAACACATCCTTCCCCAGCTCAGCGCCTTCCCTCCAGATGTTTTGGTCTACAACTCCTATCATCCCAGACCATTGGCTACGCTTGCTGGGGCTGATGCGAGCTGTAGTCCAAAACATTTGGGGAGTATAGGACTGAGGAAGCAGCCTGCTGTTCAGAAACCAATAGGTGAAGCTTTTCATGGCATGGAGAGAAGAATAATGGCCTGCTAATAACACTTCTGTTTTTGCTTTGGATAATGTTGAGATGCCCTCAGAACTTTTGATCCTCAAAGGAAATATAATGGTAGCTTTTTTGTGAAGACATTAGGCTTCTCCACAGGGGGCTTTTATCCTGCTATTGAGATTGGTTACTCATGGAAGTTTGGGGGTCCTTTAGATGACATCGTCAACCTCCAGAGTGTCTCCTGCATGAAATGACATTTATTCCATTTTTTTAAAGTTCGGAGATAAAGAGTTATCAAATTACCGTGCTTGAGTTCCCTCATGAAAAGGAAAACCCTCAATAAGAGGAGTTAGACCACAGTGCCATCTAACGGCTGTATAATGAAACATATGGAAGACTCAGATAAGGAGGGGGAAGGAAGGGAGTCCGTTGTGATCCTGTATTTAAAATGGAAGCATAAAGCCTGGTTTTAAACACGGGATTTTAGGCTGGTGTAGAGATGCTCAGTATCAGCTCCACAGATGATTTCTTTGCAGATTATAGAAGCAAGGGGAAACTGTTTATGCAAAGGGATGTGTGTGGCTGGGCCTTTATACCTAGCACAAAAGCTCAATTAAATGTATGGAACAACAGCTATTTGGAATGCAGAGCCAATGTGTTCATCAGAGATGTAGGTGCTGCTGGAGGGAGAGCGGATTGGTAGGCCCTCACAGGGCCCAACCCAAGAGCCTTTCCAAGCCAGGATAGTAGCACCACAGCCCAGAATCCTCCTTGTCCTGGGGATCAGTTGGTCTCAGAGAGTCAATCTTGTGCTGTTGCCTGCTTATAAATCTCCAACATCTACTGAACTCCCTCAATCCCTCAACGAATTGACTTGTTTGTTGTTGATGGAAGCCATTCTGGTGTCCTTCTACTTTTTCAGACTGTTTGCCTTGTTGCTAGCTGCTGCTTTGCTCAAACTATGGAAAGCAAGGCTGTTCCAACTACAAAGGCAGGCTTTTCTAACATTCTCCACAGATGCCTGTCTCAGCAATGCAATGTCTTGGAGAGGGAGGAAAAGGGAGTGCTAATGCCTGCACTTCTGGGCGTACCTACTTTTTCAATGTGTGGCTATGTTTGCAGGTGCCACTGCTAATTCACATGAGTGATGGTTACTCACGAATATGTGTGTGTGTGTGTGTGTGTGTGTGTGCAAGTGTAAAATTTAGCTAATGTGGAGCACAAATAGTGTGATAGTTAAATTACTGAAATTATGAAAAGAGGGGGAGATTTATCGCAATCCTTTAATGTGCTATTATTATGCTGTTTGGCATAAAATCAGGCACAAGGTGGCATATGGGAAGGGCAGTCTTGGAAGGTGAGCTATGGTATGCAATTAATTAATTAATTGAACATTTTCATTGCCCTGGGCAGCAAAAAACAAACCTTCAGCTGCTCTGGTGAGGAGCAAGACTTTGTCAGCCCTCGGACCCGGGCATCTGAGAGGTACTGCCTCCCGTGCCCTTCCTAAATGACTCCCCTGAGTAATGTCCAGAGCATTGCCACAAAGACCAAAGGGTGAGTTATTGTATGCTAGAAATTGCTGATCATACCATGGGCTGGATAGATCAGTCTGTTTCAGTTTGTGGGTTGGATCCAGATTTACACTGGATCAATAGCACTGGCCGAAATGGACTTCCCTGCTCCAACTTCCCACGGCAGCTCCTCCAGCCCCCTGAAAATACCTCACAGAGAGTCAGGAGACCCTGCTGAATGGGGTGATCTGTGGTGTGTGTGGGAGGGGAGTTCCAACAAAACTGGGCTGAGGGACCTTCTGTGAGCTGAGCCCTTTGACTTGCGGAAGGTCCTTTCCTCTTCTGGAAGGGAGATCCTGGATCCAGTCCTGCGTCAGTTTCACACTGTCTTCATTCATAAGTCTGTTCCATCCTGTTTCTGCGTCAATGCACAATTTTTTAAAAATCCACACAAAAATTTGCATGTCAATATTTAAATATTTTGAGAATATTTTCTCACAAAATATGCATTTATCAACATATTTTATCTAAATGTATGCATTTCTAAATTATTTGATCCCAAAATATGCACTTTTGGCATGTTTTCTGAGCCGAGAACTGAGCTGTGAAATTCAAAGTGTGAAATACAAAGGATTATTACATTCTGATCTGCACCTTAGTCTGGGAGGTGCGGATCAGGTCAGTCTGCATCAGAATTAGCAAAGATTTATTTTCCTAAGCATCCCTAATCATAGATACATGTGTGCATTGTAATTAGAAAACATTTGGCCACAGCTGCCTTTTAGGGTGTTGATATGAGTGTGTTTTCAGCCAAAGCTCACAAGGTTTAGAGCAGCCTCACCCAACCTGGTGCCCTCCAGATTAGTTGGACTACAACTCCCATCTCATCCCCAATAATGGTGGGGGGTGATAGGAGTTGCAGTCCAACACATGGAAGGCTGGGAAAAGCTGGTAGAGAGGAATCAAGTAAAGCTTTGCTTGCGGCCTTTCAAAACCCAGAACGATGCCTGTGCATCCATTATACGTGATAGAATAATAACACTGCCAACAAAATACATGAGAGCCTTTTGTAACTTGGCTGCAGGGACTCTCACTGCATCTGGTCCAGTGTGCACATTTATGTGTTCTTCTGACGCACAAACAACTTGAAGTTAATTGCAACGGGAGGGAGCCTGGAGCCTGAAACTACATTGGCTCGTCTTCTCATTGTGTTCATACAATGTGCTGAATTATAAAGGATTTGGTCCAATTAACTGGTACTCCAGGCATAAAGGACGGAAATAGACTCATGTTCTTCAGACCAATTTCATCCATCACTTGTTAAACTTGGTTACAGAAAGTCCCCAAGTTTAAACAGCAAGATAGGTGTGGAATGCCATCCATTGTGAGTAAGAACATAAGAAGAGCCCTGCTGGATCAGACCAAGGCTCCATCTAGTCCAGCATTCCGTTCACACAGAAACCAGCTGTCAGCCAGGAACCCACAAGCAGGACATGAGTGCAAGAGCACCCTCCTCCCCATGTTCCCCAGCAACTCGTGTACATAGGCTCGCTGCCTCTGGTACTGGAGGTAGCACATCGCCATCAAGACTAGTAGCCATTGATAGTCTTTTCCTCCAGGAATTTTTTCAACTCCCTTTTAAAGCCACCGAAACTGGTGGCCATCACTACATCCTGTGGTAGCGAGTTCCATAGGTTATGCACTGTGTGAAGAAGTCCTTCCATTTATCTGTCCTGAATCTCCCACCCATCAGCTTCATAGGATGACCCCAGGTTCTAGTATTTTGAGAGAGGGAGAAAAATGTCTCCCTATCCACATTCTCCCCATCATGCATAATTTTCTAGACCTCTATCAGGCGCGTGCACATTTAAAAGGCCAAGTTTCTCAGCAACCAACAATAAAGCAGGGAAACAAACTTTTCCTGATTGCTGCTTCTGTGTGTGATGCAGGGAACCTCAACATATGAATGTGCGTGAATGCCATGCACAATGGGTGGTGTTCAGGTAAAACACAATTTGTTCATGGAAAAGCACGAATAGGTTCTAATGCCAGAACTAGGTGTCTGTAGAATAGGTGACTGCTTGCTGAGAACAACAGCCTCATGTCTCCTCCTGTTTCCCAACAACAAGTAGTAAAACAAAAAACATGACATGACATTATTATCTCCCTTCACATGATGACCACCAGGGAGCAGGGCCATGTCACCCCAGCATTAAGCATGCTGCTAGCCTGGCCCCTGGATAGGAATGGATGCATCTGTCAGTTTTGTCCTCTCCGATATTCACATTTTCAAAGTCTCAAGTTCTTTCCATCTCATTTATGAAATAAAAATAAAAATGAACCACATGAAATTGTCATCCTTTCCTATCCTGGAGGTCCATGCATTGTCGTGAGTGTCTGTATGGAAGAAGCCTATTCATGGGCAGCTGCTTGCACATGGGTTTTCTCCCTGCAGATGTTTAAGCCAATGTGTGGATGGTATTTGGTCCAGGGCCAATTCTGTTCTGGCTTTCTAGAATTCGTTATTAATGTCCAGGGTCATGACATACCTTTTTTGGTATGGCACAGCCTGCTGTCTCCCCAAATCTGGGGATAGGATGGAGGAAAGAGGGGAAGAGTTTCCATTAAGACATGCAACTTTAAGCAGGGTTGAGCCTCTAACACTTCTCATTGTAGAAACCACCCTGCACTCTGCCCTTTTGTCCTTGCAAGTGCCTCGGTTAAGTGTTGTATGTTTTAGGAGCATTTCAACCTGATATTAACAACCAAAACGGCATATGCCTCAGGGCACATCTGAATGGCCTTTCGATCACATGGTTGATGGAATGGCAACATGTGGGAAGATAGGATGTCTCTTCCCTCTGTGGAATTCACAAGCTGGATTCCAGTGAAGTTCAGCCCATAAGATCTGGTATGTGCTAGTCTAAGCAGCCTTCCAGGCAAAATACATCCCCCTATATTTCAACAGTTCAGCAAAATGAGAGAGAAACTGAATGGTTCTTGATGGAGCAACTGTAAAAAGAAGCCTGTGATGACAAGTCCTATAAATCCAAAATCTGGCATTTGTTCCATTATTGCTTAGCACTTTAATTGTCTTCCTTCTGTTGATGGATTTAAGTTCTTTTAAAAAAATCTTCTGTTAAAGTGCTATTGTGAGCCCAACTTTGTTGTCCATTTCCCCCCCTTCACATACATGCCTTGCATAAGTATTCACGCACACCGTTTGACTTTTCCACATTTTGTTGTGTTACAACCTGGAATTAAAAAGGATTTAACTGGGATTTCTTGTCACTGATCTTGTCACAAAATAGTCTATAATGTCAAAGTGGGGGAAAAAATCTTCGTATTTCACAAAATGATTTACAAATAAAAAACTGAAATGTCTGGATTGCATAAGTATTCACCTCCTTTGCTGTGACATCCCTAAATAAGCTCTGGTGCAGCCAACTGCCTTCAGAAGTCATATAATTAGTTGAATGGAGTCCACCTGTGTGTAATTCAAGTGTCACATGATCTCAAATTAAATACACATGTTTCTGGAAGATCCCAGAGTTTGTTGGAAAGCATATCTAAACAAAGAGCATCATGAAGACCAAGTAGCTATCGAAACAAGTCTGGGATAAAGTTCTGGAGAAGCACCAATCAGGGTTGGGTTATTAAAAATAAATAAATCCCAAACTATGAACATGTTTCCAGAGCACCATTAAATCCATTATTACAAAATGGAAAAAATATGGCACAACCACAACTCTACCTAGAGAAGGCCGCCCACCAAAACTCAGCGACCAGGTAAGGAGGGCATTAGTCAGAGAAGCAAGCAAGAGGCCAATGGTAACTCTGAAGGAGCTGGAGAGATCCACACCTGAGGTGGGAGAAACTGTCCATGGGACAACTATCACCTGTGGTGAGAAGAAAGCCATTGCTGAAAAAAACCCATATCAAAACCGGTTTGGACTTTGCCAAAAGGCATGTGGGAGACACCACAAACATGTTGTAAAAGGTTCTCTGGTCTGATGAGACCAAAACTGAACTTTTTTGCATTACCGTAAAACCCTATGTGTGGCACAAAGCCAAGAGTGCTTATTGCCCTGAGAACACCACCCCATGGTGAAGCATGGTGGTGGTAGCAACATGTTGTGGGGATGCTTTTCATCAGCAGGGACTGGGAAACTGGTCAGGATTGAGGGCAAGATGGATGGAGGCAAATACAGGGCAATTTTAGAGAAAAAGCTGTTTCAGTCTGCAAGGGACTTGGGACTGGGATGGAGGTTCACCTTGCAGCAGGACAATGACCCTAAACACACAGCCAAAGTTATACTGGAGTGGTTTAAAAACAAGAACCTGTATGTCTTGGAATGGTCCAGTCAAAGCCCAGATGTCAATCCCTTTGAGCATATGTGGCAAGGCTTGAAAATTGCTGTTCACCAATGGTCCCCATCCAACTTGACAGAGCTTGAGCAATTTTGCCAAGAAGAATGGGCAAAAATTGCAGGATCCAGATGTGCAAAGCTGGTAGAGACTAAACCAATAAGACTCACAGCTGTAATTGCTGCCAAAGGTGCTTCTACCAAGTATTGACTCAGGGGGGTGAATATTTATGCAACCAACAAACGGCAGTTTGTGTTTGTTTAATTAACTTTTGTGCCACAGTAAAAATATTTTGCACCTTCAAAGTGTTAAGGATGTTGTGTAAATCAAATGGTAAAAATGCCAATTAAATCCATTTTAATTCCAGGTTGTAACACAACAAAATGTGGAAAAGTCAAAGCGGGGTGAAGACTTATTCAAGGCGCTGTATCCACACCCACCCACCCACCCATATTTGGTCAAGTGATTATTCTTTAGGAATCATTATCTGAGCCATTAAATATCTCTACTGCTGCCCTGGGGCAGTTTCTGCACTAATAACTCGAGACTTGGCTAGATGCGTAAACAATGTTGAAAACAATAATGAAAATTAATACAGAGAAGGTACAGTCATAAAAGCCACCCACAGCACTTCCACTGCCTGAAGTTAAAAAAGGGTAAGTTTCTCCCCACTGCCCCTATGTGCATTCACAATTTGTTGGTGGCTTTTTCCACTCTTGATAAGAAACCATCTAAACTTAGGATTGTTTATAATACACATGATATACTGTATATAAAAATCCGGTTTGTGGGTGTATAGAAATGTACACACTCGTGTATATATATATTTAGAAATGATACTATCTAAAATATAGATAGTATAAAATATACTAGTGATTGTTGTTGCTTTTTTTTCTTTTATCCTTAATAATTACCTTCTTTTTCTTTTAATTATTATGAGTATTATTATTTTGAGACTATGATTAGTAATATTCCTGGTTGGTTGATTTTAGCTTTACAATTATATGTTAGTTGAAAAGCATGTTATGGCTAGGGGAAAAGAATTGTATGCCTGTTTCCTTGCTATAAACCTGAGGATATGTTACTGAAATAAGATGGATTACCTAGGCTGAACTAAATTGTAATATTGGCAATGGTATAACCTTTTAAGTAGAGTGATACTTGAAGTTTATGTGTAAGGGAGTTTAAATGTAACCCTTTTATGTAACTTTAAAAAACAAAACAAAAACCTTTTCTTGTTCCCTTTGTTTTCCTGTTCTTTCACTGTTTTCCGTCTCTTTCCTTTTTATATTTTCCTTTTTGTTTTTCTGGTTGTTGCTGTGTCCTCAAGAATACTGTAATATTGGACACTGTAGATGGTGATTATGTTGTTGGTATTCTTTATTTCATTTATAAAGGTAAAAAGTAGAATAAAAATTAAGTCAAAAAAATTAAAATAAACTTAGGGTTGTTCCAGGCACATGCAATGCCTTCACACTGAAATAAGACAGGGGTGCGCAACTTGTGGCCCTCCAGTTGTTTTGGCCTACACGAGCTGGGGGCATTTGTATTGTTCTGCCAGAGGTGAAATTCGTAGACTGGTGCAAGATGAACCAGAGTGAAAGTATTCCCAAGAATGTTTTCACTAATCAAGAATGAAAGCTGGAGGTTCCAAGATGATCAGATACCATCATAGTTTCTACTGTAAATGATGCCAACTACCTAACTGGCAGCATTATTCACATGACCTTCCAGACAGTTTCTGGGAAATCAAAGTTTTGGGTTCCAGGAGGAGCATGATTGCAAAGCTGAAACTTAAAGGAATTGATGGAAGGGCATCACCAGGAATGGAACCTGCAGCTTAATTTGACTCAGACCTGCCATTATTTATAGCCTGTTTCTCTAAAAAGGTGCTTATCTTCAGTCTTTTACTTAGCGTCTTGGTAAATTTAATTTGCCCACATGAGTCTTGGTAGAAACCCAGCAGAGCATAAGAATATTACAAGCTGAACAGCCTGATCCGTGTGTGAAATTTTCCAAACTTCTCCCCTTGCATTTTTCCCTGGAGCTTAGGTGCTAAGTTATTAAAAAAACACACAGAGACAAAACTCAAATCAACAACAGCCCACGAAGGCTGCAATCCTAATCCAACTGAACTCAATGAAATTTAGGCTCAGACAACATCTTTAAAACACTGTTGGATGTCTTCACAAATGATGGTAAGAAAGTTTTGATTGTCGTTTGTCAAGTTTTGAAGGTTGCAAATGTGGGCTAAAAAACTGAGGAAATTATTGTATGTTCTTGTCATCTGAACTGCAAAAAATAATGTTGAGCATCACTTTGGAAAATCACTCATGCTTTCTCTCTCTCTCTCGCATGCGCGCGCACACGCACACACGTACACATGCATGCATGCACAGTTTTGAAAATATTACTAAAATGAATACTTAGTTTTCTTGCTCATTAAATGACCACAACAATGGCCCCAAGTGCAGAGTTTAATTCTTCCCTTAGGGCTGATCAGGAACCATAAAGGTGTGAACTCAAGGACAGTGCTGGGGTGAAGGCTCTGGGGCTTTTATCGTGTGCTCATGGTTGGTCACTCACAGAAGTGTGTAGTTCCTTTATATGATGTCATCAACTTCTGAGGCCTCTCCCAACCTTTCTAATCTTTATCACAGCTTTTTTAAGATAAAATGCAGCAATAAATTTAAACCGTGATCCAAGGTTTGATTATTTCTGGAATCCTGCTATATCACAGCACCATCTAGTGGCTGCATAATGAAACATATGGAACTTGCAGACAAAGGAAGCCCCTAAAAAAAAGGTGGGGAAGCGCATGTAATGGAGCTGATCTTAATCCCACGAAGAATCCAGAAACAGAAGCCCTGGTAAGGGTGCAGGATTTTAGCCTCATGTAGAAATCTTCTCTGCCTCTTTACACATTGTTGCCCCAGTTGCTTTGGAGAAGCAAGTTTTGCCCCTTCTGCTGAAGTGCTGATATTGCAGCCAGTTGTTTACTGTGCCCCGGAGTTGTTTATTATGCGGTGGGAGCTCTTGCCCACCAACACGGTTCTATTTTCCTAGCCCCACTTTGGCTTCTGTATCCTAGGCATCCTAGATTATGAATGCCAGACTGTGATGAACCCAGGAACTGGCTTTAGCTAGACTGCCCCCCCAAAAAAAACCCTTTAATTTTTTTAAGCTATGTACATTCTGAAAGACCTGACAAATGCTTTTGATGTGTGTGCAAGACTGTTTGCCATCTTAAAATATTCTTTATGAAATTATTCATGTGCTGGTAGAGAAAATCATATTCTCCCAGTGTTGATTCGCTTCCATTTTAGACTGCTAGTATGAAAAGATTTAGAGCATTTGATCTTGTCTCTCGTGTGTCATGCTCTGCTTCTTGTATATTTATTTCTCATCACTTCCTAAATACAATGTAATATTAATTCATCTCTGGGCAACTGATGTAACATAGCACCGAACTCGGAAAAGGTGGTATCGTCATACAGCAGGTTCAAGTTGCAAGTCTGCTCCATTAAAAAGAGAGGGCATAATTGTAACAGCATCAATACTGCAGTGTTGTTCAACAGAATTTGGCCACCTTAAGGTTCATTCATTGATACTAAGAAAAACTTGAACATGTCAAGGAAGGGTTCTCTTCCCATCCATTATTTAATTGCCTTGTCCACTGGGCTCCATGGATACAGGTTGGCATCTTTAAAGTCTTCCTTACAATGTGACCGGGGACCTCCTCGGACTCTCTCTCTGCTCAGATTTTGGAACCTTCAAGCACAGAAAGAAACACGGAAGTAAAACAAGTGGCCAAGTCACAAAAGTGCCTGTATATTCTGGGCTCGCCTGATGTTTCGGAGAACAAGTCTCCTTCTTCAGGGGCTGCCTGCAACACAGAAATTTAAAAACACTCTTTCATAAAAGCCAGACAGCACACAGCACAACACCATGGGCAAAATACACTTCTGTGTGTAACTCATAGAATCATAGAACAGTACAGTTGGAAGGGGCCTATAAGACCATCGAGTTCAACCCCCGGCTCAATGCAGGAATCCAAGTCAGAGCATCCCTGACAGGTGGCTGTCCAGCCTCGTCTTGAATGCCTCCAGTGTGGGAGAGCCCACCACCTCCCTAGGTCATTGGTTCCATTGTTGTATTGCTCTAATAGTCAGGAAGTTTCTCCTTTTTTAAAAAATACTTTTTATTTTATTTTTATCTTTATAAATGAAATAAACAATACCAACAACCTAACTGGTAGCTACAGTTTCCCAACAATACAATATTCCTAAGAGGACACAACAATATCAGAAAGGAGCAAAAAAAAAAAAGGGAGAAAAAGAAAAGAAAAACAATTATTTAAAAGGATTAAATTTAAACTGCAGTACACATGGGCTTCAGATTCAATTCACTTAAAAATTATACCTATAACATTGATAAAATTGCAATTCAATACAGCACGATTAATCTTATGTCATCAGTCTTGTAACAAGGAAGCAGGCCTACAATTCATTTCCAGTGACCATATAGCCAGTCTCATAATAGTAGTAGTAGTAATAATAATAATAAGAGAGAAATTAAAAAGGATAAATAATGATAACAAATCACTAATAAGTTTTATAATGTTATATGATAATAAAGGTTAAAAACAACCTTACAACAATCAGTAATATATTTTATACTAGATATATAAATGAGTGTGCATGTTTCTATGCACCCTCAAACAGTATATTTACGTACAGTATGACATCCATCTTAAAGAAGAAGGATTTAAAAAAAAAAAAGGAGAAAGAAAACTAAGAAAAAGCAGATGGGTATATATGTATATAAGCAATTAACTCTGGCCTAATCTGAGTCACTCAGACTAGACATAACCAGTTAACAAAAGCTGTTTGTGGATTTCAGTTCATGGGGCTGTCACAGAGATCTCACTCATTTTTGTGTTTAGCCACACCTCTGCCATTTCATGATTCGGGAACTTCTTCATCTGACCTTCAGAAACAATGCACAGTGTAGCAGGATATTTTAAGTAATCTTGTAAGTTCATTTGTTTTGCCAGATTTTTCGCCTTGATGAATTGTCTTCTTTTCTCAGGAAGTTTTTCCTGATGTTTAGCCGGAATCTGGCTTCCTGTCACTTAAGCCCAATATTCCATGTCCTGCATTCTGGGATGATTGAGAAGAGGTCCTGGCCTTCCTCTCTGTGACAGCCTTTCAAGTACTTGAAGAGCGCTATCCTATCTCCCTTCAGTCTTCTCTTCTCAAGGCTAAACATGCCCAGTTCTTTCAGTCTCTCCTCATAGGGCTTTGTTTCCAGTCCCCTGATCATCTTCGTTGCCCTCCTCTGAACCCTCTCCAGCTTGTCTGCATCCTTCTTAAAGTGTGGTGCCCAGAACTGGACACAGTACTCCAGTGTAGGACTCTAATTAGATAGGACTCTAATTAGGTCCTACACTTTCTGTACAACAGTCTTTTCCACCCTGTTGTCCTCGTAAGCCAGCCATGCTGGGAGCTGCAGGAATGGCTCTCTGGTCCAGGCCAGGCTCCCTCTCTACTTCTGGGGCTGGGTGAAGTGTCCCCTCCTCCCCACTCCCAGCTCCTCACCATTTTTTAAAAAATTATATCCTGCCTTTCTTCCCTCATGGAATACAAGACAGTATACATGGAGTTCCCAGGTGATCTCTCGTCCAGGCACTGGATCCAGACATTTTTCTCCCTCTCTCAAAATAGTGGAACCCGGGGTCATCCTGTGAAGCTGATTGGTGGGAGATTCAGGCCAGATAAAAGGAAGGACTTCTTTACACAGTGCAGAGTTAAACTGTGGCATTCGCTACCTCAAGGTGTAGGGACAGCCCCCGATTTGGATGGCTTTAAGGGGGTTTGACAAATTCCTGGAGGAAAAGGTTATCAATGGCTACTAGTCCTGATGGCTATGTGCTACCTCCAGTACCAGAGGCAGCGAGCCTATGTACACCAGTTGCTGGGGAACATGGGCGGGAGGGTGCTGTTGCACTCGTGTCCTGCTTGTGAGTTCCTGGTCGACAGCTGGTTGGCCATTGTGTGAACAGACTGCTGGACTAGATGGAGCCTTGGTATGATCCAGCATGGCTCTTCTTATGTTCTTATGTAAACCTGCTTAGCTTCAGCAGGTGGCCCCATCATATTCTTGCAGACCATGCCTTTTCTCCTTCCTCTACCCTATCTTTTTACTGACTCCTTGACTTTTTCTGTTCCTTTTCTCAGGCATTTTTGCCTTCCTCTTTCTGTTTCCCTATTAAGTTTCACAGTGTTCATAACTTGATCCTTTCCAAGTGAAACACACTTTCCACCAGTGTTTTTATGCAAGCTCAGCCTCTGTGTCAAACTGTGATGAGCCAGTTCTCATATTCAAAAGCTAGCAAGTGACAAATTCAGCAGGGAGTTTTCCTCCCTGCAAGTTCTAAGAAAGTGGAAACAAGTTAACAACTGCTGAAAAGAGGTGGAAAGTGATGGACTTTGGAAACACAAGAAATAGTTCTGCAGAGTATGAAATGAACTTCAATATTATTTTGGCATGCAATAATTTCTTAACACATACACATCTTGGCCTTGAAGCTAGCAAATTAAATTTCTCCTGATGATTCCTACTTGTGACAGCCTCTGTTGTGTTTTTTTCTGTTGTAGCTGCTTCTGGAAGAATGTGCATCTCTTGCATCGTCTGCAAAGTATACAACATGTCAGTCCAAGAATAGCCAGCTGTTCTCCAATGGAAGAATACCAATTATCCATGAGGACATGTAGCCTTGTTTTTGTCTTAATGTGGTCTGCTTTCATTGGTGATTTAATGAAACAAAGAACCCTGAAATGTTTTGAATTATTTATTCTAGCACTGTCAATGTGCATGGCACTTTCAATTTAATATAAGACCTCCCCTCAAAAGGGGGGGGGCAGTTCGCTGCCCTGAGGAGCTTATACTCTGCGTTTCAGCAATGGAAAAGATAATATCGGGAAGGGAGAGATAATGGATAACAAAGGATATGTGTATGCAAATGCACATTTATTTATTTATTTATAATATTTCTTGGCCGCCTTTCAGGACAGAAGCCCTCCCAAGGCGGCTTACAGCAATAAATACAGTTACACAAATTTAAGGCTAACCTCGATGATAGTTATATGTATCAATTTATTTGATGTATCTGTTTAAATTAAAAAAAACAAACAAATAGCAACTGCTATTTAATTGTATTTTTTATTATGTATGTTGCCCTGACAGCTTCCATTATAAGGCTTTGGTTCATAAGGTGAACAAATATCAACAACAACAATAAAAACTGCTAGAGGGTATCAGTATTGTGAATGTGCTGCATGGGTGGAGGGTTTAAGTCTTTCCCCTAATATAATCTTCCCTTCTAATGCAAATAGCAGCCAGGGGGGCAGTATTTTAATTGAGGTTGCAGTACAGGAGGAAAGGGTTAAACTCCCCCCCCCATGCATGAAAACTATATGGAAAGTATAATATTGTTTTCAGCCAAAGCAGGCTGAGTTCTGAGTAAATTAGTGTGCTTCTGTGGGCTTATGGAAAATAAACCCACTCACTATATCTCTAAAATGAAAAATAATGCTAATAGGCAATTCACTGTATTTCACACATTTCTCATGAATCAACGTGACTTTTAACTAGTTACTCTCATTTTAACTTACCTTTCCACGACTTGAAATTGGAAATATTTAACTTTAACATAACTCAAGGTAATCTGAAAGGCTGCTAACTTTAAAGTTAAAGTTGTTAAATGTTTCATTATTTTTTTCCCACGACTGCCAAAATGTACACACATCTACTGCAGCAGGGAACACCATGGCTTGTAAACTTCATTTTGGCTTTTCCCCAGGAACTGCTTGAAGGACTTCCTGCAAAACCAGTTTGGCCAAAGACCATGGCAGAACCAAAATAAATTTTATTATTTTTTATTTATTATTTAATTTATTAATAGCCCATCTGGCTGGTCACCCAGCCACTCTGGGCGATGTACAACATACAATAAAACAATAAAATTCTACAATAAAAACATTTTCTAAAATACCCTAACCCACCCCAAATGCCTGCCTGAACAGCCACGTTTTTAATGCACGACGGAAGCTCATTAAAGAGGGGGCATGACGGAGTTCCCTAGGGACGGAGTTCCACAGAGTGGGGGCCACTACAGAAAAGGCCCCCTCCCTCGTCCCCACCAGTCTAGCTGTCCTGGCTGATGGGACAGAGAGAAGGCCATCCGAGGCTGATCTTGTTAAGCGGCCTGTCTGGTGCTGCTGGAGGCGCTCCTTAAGATAGGCTGGATAAGATCCAAGGAGGGCTTCTTTAAGAGCGGTCTTATCACTGCCTCCTTGAGGCAGTCCAGGGCTGCGGACCTGGAATGAGCCGTACCCCATTCAACACCAGGTCAACATCCCCTAGCCTCCTCTTGTCTCCCACCAAAAGTACCTCGGTCTTGTCAGGGTTCAGCTTTAGCCTATTCCTCCCCATCCAGCCACTCACCGTCTCCAGACATTTGGACAGGGATTCTACAGCCAACCTTGGTGAAGATTTGAATGAGAGGTAGAGCTGCGTGTCATTTGAATGAGAGGTAGAGCTGCGTGCCTTTGGAGCGAGACTTCCGCCACTGGCGCTCTAGCTGTCTCACCTCCTGTTTCAGAGCTCGTAACCGCGGATTGAACCATGGTGCAGTCCGACCCCTGTTCAGGGGGAGAGGGCGTTTCGGAGCCACCTGATCTAATGCCCCAGTGATTGCGGCATTCCACCCACCCACCAGGGTCTCGACCAAGTGGCCGTTGGCGTGCCCCAGAGAATCCCCAAGCGCGTTCAGGAATCCATTTGGATCCATAAGACGCCTGGGGCGGACCATTTTAATGGGTCCTCCACCCCTGCAGAGGGGTTGTGGAACCGAGAAGTCCAACGTCACCAGATAGTGATCTGACCATGACAAGGGAGTGGTGGATATACCCCCGACTTCCAGATCACTCCCCGCTTCTCCAGAAACAAACACAAGGTCTAGTGCATGACCAGCTACATGGGTGGGCCCAGTTAGAATATGGTGCAGCTCTCAGGAGGCCATGGTCTCCATGAAGTCCCGAGGTGCTCCTGTGAGGATGGCCTCCGAATGTACGTTGAAGTCCCCCAACACCAATAAGTTAGTGGACTGTACACGCACATCAGAGACCACCTCCAGCACCTCGGCCAGGGAGTCAGTCGTGCAGCGGGGTGGACGGTACACGAGCAGAATCCCCAGACTGCCCTTCGGGCCCAACCTCCAGTACATGCACTCAGCAAACTTGGTCTCCCGGACAGGGGGCCTGGTGAAGACCAAGGACTCTCTGTAGATAACAGCCACTCCCCCTCCCCGATCCCCAGCCCTTGGCTGCTGTGCATACGAAAATCCAGCTGGACACATGGCTGCAAGGGTTGGAGCAGCAGCCTCGGCCAGCCAGGTCTCCGTAATACATGCCAGGTCTGCACCCTCATCCAGAATCATGTCATGGATGAGGGAGGTTTTCTGAGTAACAGACCTGGCATTGCAGAACAGCAAACAAAGGCCAGAAGATGGGGTCACGCCTCCCCCAGCCATCCTTTGGCTCTGGACAAATGAATAAATAAATAAATTTGCATGTCAAGCCACCTCTACAATAGCATTTCCAGACTCAATCCTGCTCCCCTGTTTCCACAGAGATCGCAGGGGTGCTTCCAGACGAGGCTTTTATCATGCCTTCACCCAGCCTCATTCACGGAATTTTATGGGGCGTCCAGACGATGATATCTTCCACTTATAACACTCCCGTGTTTTCCCATTGCTTCTTCCATCTTTTCTCTTACCAGAAAAAATCAGTTAAGGAGGAAAAGACGAAATAGCCGCGCAGTGACTTTGCATTGGCAGCATTAGGATCCCTCCATCCGGAAGCACCCCAGGTTGCACAGCCACGCCTAGGGGGAGCTTCTCTAACTTGCTGCTGCTGTGCAGCCCACCCGGCTGCCATGGCAGTTGTCCTCCAGCCTCCACGTTGCAAGTAAAGGCTTGTAACAGCCTTGACACCAGTCTTTTCCATTTTATTTTAGAAAATCCTCTTCAAGAGGGGACATTTTGAAGCAGGGACACAGTGGGGTGGGGCACAGTGGAGGAGGGAGTAATAGAGCGCTTACCCTTTCCCTGCCTGTTGCTTCTAAAGTCTGATCCTCCCCTGCTTTTTTCTTGTGGGTTCCGAGTGTGTGTTTGCCTCTGCAAACACTTCTTTGGAATCATGTGTATGTGGGGTGTGTGTGTGTGTGTGTGTGTGCGCGCGCGCAAAACGCACCTAGGGGGCATATCTATCTTGTCCCCCATGCTTTTTGACATCTAAATCATGCGTGGGCAACTCTGATGGGCGGTTGGGGGCGCATTGCCCCCCCTGGAACCCTATGGGGGCCACACCCTTCCTCCATGAGTGCTGCTGCCACTGGAAGTAGCGGCGCCACTGTCAGAAGTGGTGGCAGTGGTGGAGTCCCAGCAATGCACCAGGGAAACAGGGTGCGGGGGGAGTGCGCTGTCTGGCGGGCTCTGGAGAGCTCAATCCCCCTGGGAAACAAGGGTCATGATCCCCACATGCCTTCTGTCCCGGCAGAATCACAAGGGCTTCAGCGGCACAGGGGCAGCAGCAGCGGCGACCGACGGCAGGGGGGCGACACACACAAATGACCATGATGGGTCACATGCAGCTCATGGGCTGCTTCTTGCTCTCCTCTGATCCAAATGAAACTCCTGGGAGAAGCGATCCAGAGCTTTGGCCTTACTAAGATGTCATCAATATGGAGAT
Organism: Heloderma suspectum; assembly: GCF_057233095.1. Lineage (NCBI taxonomy): Eukaryota > Metazoa > Chordata > Lepidosauria > Squamata > Helodermatidae > Heloderma > Heloderma suspectum. The sequence continues at coordinate 175,460,662 of NC_139461.1, forward strand.
GCCACGCAGCTCTGCCTCTCTTTTCCACCACCCAATCCCAGGGAGGCAGTCGAAACCATGGACAGTTGTCAGCGGGCGGGGGCGGGCGGGAGTACTGGCATGGATGGGGGCTAACGAGCTGAATCTTAATCCAGATAAAACGGAACTGCTGTGGGTTGGGAAATCTAATATGGATGGAGGTTTAGATTTGGAAGGGGTCACGCTCCTTCTGAAGGGCCAGGTACGCAGACTGGGAATACTGTCATGCGTTTTGTAATCCTGCCAATCTTGTGAGGGCAGTGGATCTTGAAAGGCAGGTTAAAAAATCTTCAGACTAAATAGTTGAATATCACATCCCTCAGAGCTTTGCCAGCCTCAGTTCTCATGTCCTCAAGCTGCTTTTACCTTTGGAGGTGGGGAAAGGTGCCCAGGGCTCTTCCACATGCATTTGGGTGCAATGTAGTTAGCCCCCCAGCCAAACAATTTACTTCATGCTGAGGCCTTCCTACATCTCTCACAGAGGATGAGGCAGCAGCCTGCTTTCCCCCTGTTTTCTCATGCAAAGACCAACTATTGCTTCTGCTAAGGGTAGTCTGTGGGTCAGGAAGATCTGGGAAGTAGTGGTCTGCCAAAACATCCTATGTGAGATGCAGAGTGGTGTGTGTGGGGGGGGGGCGGGGGGGGCTCTGCTGATAATAAACTGCCTTTCTGCACTGGAGTACACTAGCACTGTACTTGCTCACCCAACTGTGACACGAAGGATTTTTTTTTAATGGCTTCTATGAGTAAAAGCTTCACAGCCTGCTCTTTATTTGTGCATGCAGAGGGGAGGAATGGGATTGTGGTGATGGGCCCAATTGGACAATGCATTTCCCAACTGCCTCCTGCAAGCCAAAGTGTTGTAAGAGAAAGTGAGAGCGTGCCTTCCTTTCCTGCCCACCTGCTGTGACTGCACTGCCTTTGATACCTCTGGACAGTAGTGTAGTGGCAAATTCAGAAGTGCAGGGTCCCTTCGTGACAGCCACAGCCACACCCCCTCACAGCCACGCCCCCTTCTAAGATTGTACAACCTTGTAAGATATACAGCCTTCAACTGGGATCCAAAAACAGTGCAGCTGGGAGTAAGGCAGAGGCATTTCAATTGGACGTCTGAGAAAAATGCAAGGGTTTTAAAATCTTTTTTACTCACTCACTCACACACAAACATTTTAGGTTTTCAAAATATGATACTTATGGAAGCTTCACCCTCTCTACTCAGCCCTCATGGACAGATCCCTTCTCATTTAAACAGCCCCCTTGCACACTCCCTTAGCACCCCAACATTACCCATTAGCCTTCCCTAAGCTCCTTCATTATATCTCCCCCACTCCCCATCCAACAGAAATGTCCACACACCCAGCTGGATTGAAACACACACACACACACACACGCAGTGGTGTAGTGGTAAATTTGGAAATGCAGGAGCTCATTGTAACAGTCTCCAAGGGCAGTCCAAAAATTTCAGGCAGCTGTGTCCATCCATATCAGCAAACCAGTTCTAGGAGTTTTCATCTCCACCAGGAGCACATCATTGGTAAAGCGAATCGATCTTAATTGCCCATTCCAGACCAAGTCATCCGAAATACTTTGCATTCCAACATGGGACAATATATTGTTGCCTGGAAAATTAATTCCCCCCAGAGCTACAGTGAGGATCGCAGCTAAGCTCAGAGGGAACAGGGAATTCTGAGGGGGGTGGCAGATGACATCAGAGTCCCTACTAATGAAAAAGTGCTGGGGCTGCGTCCCTGAGAGCCCTGCCTCCACTACACCACTGCCTCTGGACCTCCATGTGGGTGTATAACATTCAAATAGAGTGTCAGCGCATGCATTCCAGCACACACCAGCCCAAACTGTGGGGTCTGTTTCTCAGATAACATGCAGGAAATCACCTACACAATTGGGGCCTGACTGCATTAGATTTTACATGTCTATGCCCTATTAGAAGATGATACCCCTAAGTGGTCATTTGGGGGGGGGGGAGGAAAGGCAGGTACACTGGGTGGGCAAAGAAGAGAGAGGGGGATAACACCTCCCCACCAAATCTCTCACTCCTCACCATGTGTAGAGGAGCAATTCTTCTCTTATGATCTGACCCAGTCCAGAGTTTGTGCACAGCCTCAGTCATTTCTAGTTTCTCAAAATCCTTTTTTTTTTTTTTTGCACGAAGTGCACAATACAAGATAACCCCATTGGCTAGGTTCCCCTTCCTCTCTTCAGGTGATTAGTTTAAATATGTGAAGGGGCAAGTGGGAACGTGTGGGGCTAGCCCTCCCTCCCTTAATGATGACATATGCACTGGCCACACTCCCTGGCTGAAGCGTGATCGGTTCAGTCTGAAAAGGGCCACCATCTATGCACATAGGATTTCCTTCATGGGGATGGGAACCTTGATTGACCAGGGCTGGATCTACATGACAACAGAATGAGAAGTGCGTTGGGGGTATTATCCGGATTTTCATGAAATTGGCTTTGGTCTGTCAGGGAAGCACGAAACAACAACAAAAAAAGCAGAGTATATAGCACCAAAAAAGCTGCTTTTCCAGTCACATGGGGATTGAAACTTCAGGGTTGGGTGGGTGGAGTCTGGGTGGAAAGCGGAACATCGCCAGCCTGGGAAATGCCACTCAGCAAATGAGAGAGGCTTGTTGCCCACCCCTAGCTCCCCCGGCTCTTATGAATCAGAGAGCAAGTAACACCAATTCTGTTACAAGCCTGCCTTGCCCATTCATCAAACTGATATTTCTCCCCATTAGAATGGCAATTTACCTCAGTGGGACTAACCAGCCTGCCTTGCTCCGACACAAAAGCGCCTCAGCGCTATTCCTCCCCGTCAGAATGATGATTTTCCTCAATGGGACTAACTAGCCTGCCTTGCTCGTGCATAAAACCACCACAGCGTTATTCCTCCCCATCAGAATAGCGATTTATTTCAATGGGACTTGCCACAATCCTGTAGAAGGAGGGGGGGATGGTGGCTTCCTCCTCCCCCGCCTGATTTATGAATGAGAAACAGCAGAGAGTGGAGGTGCTACTTCATTCCCCGACCCCACCATCCCTGCTGCCTCTGCTTGCTCGCTCCCTCCCTGGCTCACAGATTACTCCAGAAAGGCAGGCTGCTTGTTGTGAATGGGTGAAGAGGTGATAGCGGGAAGTGGGAAAGGAGACCTCCAAAGGCCCTTACTGCAAATGGGGGGAAAAAGGGAAAGGAGGGGGAAGGGTGGCCCCACCCCTTGACCATGTCACTGCCAGGTCACAGCCAGATTACAGAGGCACACCCAGGATTTAATGCAGGAGGGGCACACAGCAGCGGGACCACTTGGGAGCAGCTTGGGAACCACTTTAACTTAAAAAGAAAACGCAGTGAAAGCAGTTTCAGATAATGCGGCTTTTCAGGACAGAAGCTGCTGGATGGCTGCGGATTGGAGACGACGTCATGTGCCGTGAATGACCTCAAAGTGCTCCCACTCTGCACTAAATCAACTGCAAAGATGGCCCCCAGGCGTCCTGACCCCATATTGGAGACCCTACCTGTGTAGAAGGCTGCCCCCTTCAGACTGAGCCAATCACGCATCAGCCACAATGCTTGGCAGCACATGTGGCATCATCAAGAAGACAGAGGTAGCCCCATGCATTCCTGTTTGTCTCGTCAGGCATTTGAAAGTCACGGGTACTGAACACCCGAATAAGGTTTATGTGTGAGCTGTTCCCAAATATATCTGAGGGGATGAGCTGTGTGGTATTGTGGTAGGTGAATCGCACGTTGGAAGTTGTAGCAGAGGTGTGGAAAGGAGCTAGGAGGAAGAGGAAGTGAAGGAGGAATCCGGAGATCACAGAGGGATAGTGTTTGTTTGAGTTTCAGTTTTAGTGAAGGCCTAGAAGCATTTAAGTATCTTTCTCTGGTGTCTTGAGATTCTTGCAATACAACAAGTTGCTTATTATTTCCTCAACATTTAGATGCACAGAAACAACTGCCTGAATCTAAATACTGTATGCCTTATATTTCAATAATAAGACTTAGAGGGCGAAGACAAATGTAATATGAAAAGAGGGCTCACAGTACACCCCTCAGCTGCAGGATGGATCCTGCGGGTTTCCTCCTGCCTTCACAATGGAAATTACGGTCATGCGTACCACACAACAAAACTGGGGCTCAGCTGTCAGTCTTGGCTTCTCCCCATATTTCATGCAGGCTGTTAGTGGTTATGGTTTTAAAAACATTATTTAAAGTACCAAATGAACATGTGTTTATCCATTCATTCATCACTGGAGGGTTCAAACATCCCCCATGGGTTGAAATAATATGTTTAGGGGCGCATTGGGGCTGCCCCCCTGCTCCTGGCATGCCTGGCAGCCACATCCCCTGTGCATCTGAAGCACACTGGACAGGCCCTATTTATTTCTAAAATTAATTTTATTTCCAGAATTTATAAACTGTCCTTCATCCACATGGGATCTGAGGGTATGCTCATTGGTATGAGCCTACCAATGTATGTATCTACATCTCCTCCATGTGAGGGGAACCTTGGCTCCACTTGGACCCCCCCCCCAATACATGGAGGAGCTCTACTTGTATACATTAAGACATGCATAAAGCCCCTTCTAGCGCAGTCTAATGAGCAGAGGGCCTGACTGCTGGGCAAAGCAGTGGCAGGTAGCAGGAGCCCCCAAGCCCTCCATATGCATTCTCTGAATAAATGGGGGGGGCATCTGCAACCCCCGTCAAGCATTTTTTGACGTGTGTGTGTGTGTGTGTGTGTGTGTGGAGTGGTCACCTGAACTCCTGTAATGTAATTGTTAAAAGAGAAGGTTTTTTTTAAAGTATCAAACATCCTTAGGAATTTAAGGGAGGTTTCTTGGTGACATCACAGGAAGTCGACCAATCAGTATATAGCCATGTTCTGCTACAAACCTGCAGAACCGAGTTCAACCCTGGAAAGGAATAGATATATTTGGGCTGAATTGACTGAAGGTACTTGTAGGGGCTTTCCTCACACGGAGCTTTTATCTTGCGATTGAGATTGCTCTTTCATGGAAGTTTTGCAGGCTCTTTACATGACGCAGTGATCATTCAAGGTGTCCCCTGCGCTAAATGCCCTTTGTTCCATTTTTAAATAGATCGCAGATAATGAGCTATCAAATTACCCTGCTGTGTTCTGCTTCAGTTCCTTCCATGAAAAGAGGAAAAGCAGCAAGAAGAGGAGCGAGATCAATGAAAGATAACGGAAGACTCAGATACGGAGAGGAGGGGGAGAGGGGAGGGGGGAAAGGAAGCTCTTGAAAAAGGGAGTCCTTGTGACCCTGCATTTAAAATGGAAGCAGAAAGTCCTGTTTTAAATGCAGGATTTTAGACTGGTGTAGAGATGCTCTAGGTCAGTCTCATTGCTCTAAATTCTTCTCTTTCCCCTTAAGGATGCATAATGGAGCACTGGAACACTGCCAAAGTTCTGTAAACAGTTGCTCATCATGTGCCTTTTTTACACATGGAGGGGGAGAAAAACACCTTCTACCAGAACATTGTTTTCTTCAAAGCAGGAAATAATTTACTAAGGGATGTTTACTCACTGTTATTTGCAGTCAGCTAGGAAGTGGAAGTTACTTTTTCACTTCCTTTTGGTTAAGTCATGGGAATGACTGGGAAGCTGATATCAAGACAGCCAGACTTACCCTGAGGAAAAATGACAGTGGGTCATCATAAGTTCAAGATGACTTGCAAGAAGCTGCCCCTGTCTAGCAGCTGTCTTCGTATCAGATGTGTACCTGGATCATCTGCATTTGATTCCCGGGAAGCCTGTAGCTGGATCATGAAACAGGTTCAGAAGATCTCCAGCCTTGAGCTGACCTGACCGCCATGAATGTTGTTCATGGCAAACTCAAGGTCAACCTTTGTCATAACTAGCGATACTGCCCAAACTCAAAATTAGTTGATTTGTAAGTCAAAGTTGCCATGTTCGTAATTCTTGAATGTATAACAAGCCCAGACTTAGGTCCAACAAAGCTTCAAACCAAGTAAATTTCTATGCATCTGTGCATTTTTGCATCTGCCCTGCACTGTTGTGGGTGGGGATGGGTGCTTCATAGAAACGTACAGCATAATCCTATGCATGTTTAGACAGAAAAAAGGCCTACAATTCCCAGCATTCCCCAGCCAGCTCTGTAGTCCTTTTCTGTGTCTACACATGCATAGGATTGCACCCTTACAGTAGCAGGATGTGATCTGAGGTCTAAGGGAAGGGGCCATGGCTGAGTGGTAGAGCACCTGCTTTGCATGTAGAAGGTCCCAGGTTCAGTCCCCAATATCTCCAGACAGAGCTGGAAATATTCCTGGCTGAAACCCTGGACAGCCATTGCCAGTCAGTGTGGACAATACTGGGCTAGATGCACCCATGCTCTGATCTGGTATAAGACAGCTTCCTATGTTCCCAGGAGAGCTTCTGAACATTTTCCTTTATTTTAATTGTTTCTTTAAAGTTAAAAGCCTTTCCAAGAGGCTAAGGAGTGAAGCTCTAGAAATCATGTGATGTCATCACATAACACTGTTTCCAGGGCTGGTACAGAAAGAAAAAAAAAGATAGGCTGATCTGATAGGTGTGTGTGTGCATGGGGGGGGCAGTCTTCATCCCCCCCCCCATGTACATCACCTGGAAACAACATTGCATGATCATGTAGCACCAGTTCCAGGGACTATTTTGGCCCCATTTTGAAAGTGTGTGGCAGGAACCACACTTAAGACTTTTACCATTAAAAGCTCTTTGAACTTATTTAAAGAAGTTAAAGAAAATAAAGAAAATTATTTCAAAGCCCTTGACCATCTCATATTAATGTAGGTTTAAATGTGTTATTACTTTGAAATCTCGTAGTAGCAGAGAACTTTCATTTGAACTTAAAATACTGGATTTGTGACAGTGAGAAAATTATGAATTATGATAGGGTCAGTTTGCACATGACTAGTGAGCATTGCCACAGATTCTCAGCATGGACAATTCTTTCTCCACCCACCAGGTTTTTAAATGTATTATTTTTCTTAAACTTAACAGGCGTGACTGAATAAAAATAAAGTTTGAATCAGGGGAATGACTTGAGAAATAGATCAGTCAGGCAGAACTATGGTCCTGATGCCAAGCAGTAGAAATCTCAGAGGGGAATGATAAATAGATTTGATGCAGACCATGAATATTACATAGGAAATACCATCTGTGAGTAGGAAGAAGCTTAGGTAAATTTCTTGATGTCATCGTACAAGACTAGGGCAAAAGCAGCCCCCATTCCTTGTAGGACATTAGGCCATGCACCTCTAAAGAAAGACTTGCCACCCACATCTTCCTCCAGTAGTCAATTGCACCAGAGTACAAGATATTAGCAACTTTGAGACCAGACTGTATCATCTGATGGCGCTGGACTATATCAAAGGGATACGAGGTTTTTATCAGTGGGTAAAACTTCCCATTTATTTCAATGGGTCTACTCTAAGCAGGATTTATGTTGGCTTTTACCCAGTGACAGCAGTAACTGTCACTGATAGAAATAGAAAGCTAGGCTAAATGTATATTGGTTTGATTGTAGGAATGTACAAGAATTTTGTTTCAGTTTGCAAATCATCTGAACTTGCCCTGTTTGCAACCCCGAACATGAATTGGAGCACTTTTTTTTTTTTTTTGGAAAAAGCTCGCATGTTCCGGAACTTTTGATGGTGTTAGAAAAATGTGCACTTTGGAGGAAACATGCACTTTAAAATGTACATTTATCAAAAAGTAAGTATTTTAATACTTTAGTCGATGGGGGGGGGAAAGGCACACTTTTGAAAAATAAGCACGGAAATGCACACTTTTCCCATTTGAAATCTGCACTTTTCCCATTTGAATGAAAATAAAAACCGGTTGCAAATGAAAGTGGAAGCAAGGCAAGCCAAACTTCCTGTGCATATCCTTGTCTCCCACCAGTTCAATGCAGACATCGATAAATAAACAGTTTATTAATAAATAAGCATTATTTATAAATATTATTTATAAATAAGCAGCCTCTCCCAACTTGGGGCACTCCAGATGTGTTGGACTACAACCCCCAGCCAGTATGCTGGGAGTTGTAGTCCAACACATCTGAAGTGCCCCAGGTTGGGAGAGCTAGTGTGGTGTAGTGGCTAGAATGTTGGACTGGGAGTTGGAAGATCTGGGTTCTAGTCCCCACTCAGCCATGGCAGCTCACTGGATGACTTTGGGCCAATCACAAATTCTCAGCACAGTCTACCCCACAGGGTTGTTGTTGTGAGAATAAAATGGAGAGGAGGAGGATTATGCACGCTGCCTTGGGTTCCATAAGGAGGAAAAAAGGCAGGATCTAAATGTAATAAACAAACAAATAAATAAATAGGCACCATAAGTCTCCAGTACTCTTTCCTTGCAAGGAAACTGACATGTAAATGATGGCCCCTGGCCCTTTTTTACTGCTTTGAGAACTGTGGACTGCAAAACAATGTTTCTCCATGATTGCCTGTCCAGGGATGGGTCAACATGGCTTGGGCGCACAAGGAAGTATCTTGTAAACCGGACTTTTGTGTTTAATCCTTGGTTTGCACGCACGCACACATTTCCTGACCCTAGGTGAAATATTTGTTTGTGGGCCTATGTGGAAGAGGCAGCCTTTGTAGAAAGCAGAGTGAAGTCCATTCTCCTCCCACAACTGCTTGTTGTGTTTCTCCTTGGCTCATATTTAAGGCACCGGATGCCAACAGGAAGAAATAAACACGTCAGTTGGTGTGAGGTTTATGCAAGCCAGAACTGTAACCTTCCTCTTCCCCCGCACCCCCACCCTTTCCCAAGTTTATGAGGTGATGCTTAAGCTTGGGAACAAAAGGACCTTTCAGCATAACTGTTATAAGTATTAATGATAGCCCTTGTTTTCTACAATAAGGTATTCTGCTATCATAAATGGGTATATATAAGCCTTCCCTTCTCTCCTCTCCATCCCACTGACTGGTGACAGAACATAGTGGGTTGGATCCAGGACCTGCCTTCCACAAGAGGAAGGGCCCTGCTTGCAGAAGGTCCCCCTGCCTGATTTTTGGGGATCCCCTCTCCTCCCTCCCACACCACAGCTCACCCCATTCAGCAGGGTCTCCTGACTCTTTCTGGAGCATTTTCAGGGGGCTGGAGGGGCTGCCATAGGAAGGAGGGGGAGGGAAAATCCACTTCCGCCAGCACAGTTGACCCTGCTTAAATCTGGATCCAACCCAGGGACTGGGCTTGGACGTCATGATAACCTACAATGGTTTATTGAACCCATTGTTGCTATCGTCTCATCTGTTGAGAATTTTTAAATCAACAATGGCTTATTAGGCTGAAACAACCCACTCTGATAACCCACAGTCTGCAGTAAGGGTTATTTAACCCACCATGGGTTATTGTGCCATCTGGTGCTCACCGTGGCTTATTCCAGTCACCTAAAGAGTTCGCTGGCAAGAGCAGCCAAAACCCTTGTGGCCACTCTGCTTTAGCCTGCAGAGCCCTTTTTCCAAGATCTGACAAGCAGCCCAGGGACAACCGCAGTGAAACAAACACAGCCTTCCCTGATATTGCGCTAAAGTTACAAAAAGACAGCTTTCCCCTAGTACAATGGCAGCCTTGTGTTATTGCACTCCCCACTACAGCGAAGTTACACAATGAAAAGCTTCCCTGATTGCTACTTTGAAACTGTGCAACTTGGGAAATAAGGAAAATAGGGAAATAAGGGAAGAACTGCTCACTTTTCCATAAAGAAGCACAATTCCGCAGTTATCTAGTACAGCATCTGGGGGCTCACCATGAGGGCATCCCACCTGTACAATTTCTCCCCATTCCAGCAAACTGTCAGGGAGTTATAGCTCCACTGTTTTTCCTTCTCTGGTCACTTTTCAATGAAGGAGCAAAATTTCACAATTATCCACTACAGCATTTGGAGGGTCCCCATGAGGGGACCTCAGCTGTGCAGTTTCACCCCATTCCAGCAAACTGTCAAAGAACTAGAGCTTCCACCCCCTTTTTTCTGTTCTGGCCATCAGCAGTACAATACAGGCTTCCCTAATCTCTTATCTCACGACCCCACTACATCAAAGGAATGCACTGACAGGCCTCGCCCCGGCAATGACAGCCTCCCCTGATCTCGCCAGTGCACTACCATGCTACAGCGACATGACACAATGGCAGACCTCCCTGATCACTACTGTGAAAATGTGCAAATGCACAAATGCACATTTCTGACTAGGAGGAAGAAAAAGTAGAGGAAAAGATTTGTGATTGTTACTGTACAAATGTGCAAAAGTGAAAAGGATTTTTTTTAAAGAGGCAACAGCAGAATAGGGGAAAATAGGTGAATAGGGGGGAAAACTGCTCACTTTTCCATGAACAAGCAAAATTGTGCAGTTATCTAGCACAGCATGCAGAGGCTCCTTATGAGGGGTCCTCATCTGTGGAATTTTGCCCCAATCCAGCAAGCTGTCAGGGAGTTATAGCTCCCACCCCCTTTTCCTTCTATGCACACTTTTCCATGAAGAGGAGAAATTGCACAATTATCCATTACAGCATCTGAAGGCTCCCATGGGTGCATCCCACCTGTGCAATTTTGCCCCATTCCAGCAAACTGCCAAGGAGTAATAGCCACACCCCCAGTTCCCTTTTCTATTTCTCCATGAAAAAGCAAAGTTGGACAGTATAGTACAGGCTTCCCTAGTACAATGACAGCCTCCCCTGAATGAGCTATCATGGGGCCGTGCTATAGCTACGTTACACAATGACAGACCTCCCTGATCACTTCTATGAAAAAAAGGGGAAAAAAGAGGCAATTGCGGAATAGGGGAATATAGGCTCATTGTATAGTACAGCCTTCCCTGATTGCACGATCCTGCTACTGTGAAGTGTCACATTTACAGCCCTCCATGATGAGACTGACACTGCTCATTTTTCCATGAAAACTTCAACGCAATGGAAGCTGGGATACCATCTGGCAGAGTGGGAGAACTGGAGAGGGAGGAGGGGTGAGGGCAGGGAAAATAAGCTACTCACAATCGTGTGGGGGATAATAGTAGTTCCCCCCCCCTAAATAAGCTACAGTGATTAGCTTATTAAGCCACCATAGCTTAAAGTGATATCTGAACGTGGCCAGTGTAAGCTACTCTTTCGCCCAAAAGATGGCCACCCTTTAACCTGTCAAAGTATGGGCAGACCAGACATTCACTATGTAATAGTCAAAGTGAGTAGCGTTCCCAGGGGCTTATTGGCATCACAGAGCGATTTATTTATTCATTCATTCGTTCATTCATTCTTTATTCTATTAATATCTTGCCTTTCCACCAAGAAAATGGCACACAAGGCGGCATGGGTATCTAATTGCCTTATTTCCATTATTTTTAATTATTCAAAGTGGAGTGGGGAAACGGGTTGCAGATTAACATTATAACCCCTTCTTATTCTACACAGCAGTTTCAGTTTTCAGCATGGGCATGGTGTACAAAGTAATAGCACTATGCATTATGTTTCAAGTAGTGCTGAGCCAAAAATTTCTCCCACATTTTTGTTGACCCTTCTCATTCAATTTGACTGAAAAGAAATTGCGTTAGAAAAGAAATTCAAAGGAAGAGAAATTTCAGAGAAATTCTCATGGGTTGGGTTTGGGGTTCTTGGGCTTACGTTACTTGTGAGGTGGCTGAGGAGTGTCCTGTCTGTCATTGTACAGTACTCTCTGTGGCAGCCTGTAGCCTCCTCAGCTTCCCACACTTCAGCTAAAGCCATCATGAGGGAGACAACATGAGGCAATTCCTTCCATGGGGCTTTCTCAGCTCAGAAAGCACAGATGGCCTGGGAGGCTGCAGAGCAATGGAAAGATGTGTAATAGAAAGAGAAAACGCCCTTTGGCCACCTCACAGTGATCAGGTAAGCTCAAAAATACCACCAAAAGAAATTCAAAATTCTGCTTCAAAAAAGTGGAAGCCTCAACACAGTTGATGCTGTTGCCACCTACAGAAGCAGTGCAGTAAACCACAAACCCCTAAGTAAAAAAGAAAAAACCTGTGTTACAACCCCTGGCAATAGTGAGCCCTATCTGTGAGAAACTGTTGGAGAATTTCTCCTCCCCTAGGAGAAATTTGGTGAAATTGTCCCCCCAATTTCTCTGCCCACAAATAGGCTGAAGAATGTTGAGAGGCCATTTGTGCACAGCTCTGATTTCAACCCTTCAAGGAGATGGGATTCAATCTTTTCTGCGCGGCGTTGCGCTCTCCCTTAAAGATCATGTTTGCAGCCTGGAGGTGCTGTTAGATCCAGCCCTTGTGCTGGCAGCTCAGGTAGCATCTGTGGCATGAGTGCCTTCAGCACTTTAGGCTGGCACAGCAGTTGTGTCTCCTCCTGGTAGGGGTGTATGAAACCCCGCTTACCTGGCTCCGCTGGGCTCCGCAGGTGGGGGGAGGCGCTCTGTCCCTCCCCCCGGAATCCTGGACAGGCGGCCGGCTCTGCTCCGCGGCCAAGCCGCGGAGCCGCTGGCCCGCTCCGGCCGCCTGCAGCCAGACATCCGGCCGCTGGGCAGCCCTGCAGGGACGCAAATGGCGGCTGTCGTAGCCGCCATCATTTGCGTCCCTGCAGTGAGCCGTCATAGGCTACGTAAATATTTACGTAGCCTATCACAACGGGGGGGGGGAAACCCCAGCGTACGCAAATGGCGGTGGCTACCGCCATTTGCATATGCTGGGGTTCCCCCCCCCCCGCCGTGATAAGCTATGTAAATATTTATGTAGCCTATCACGGCCTCCACAGGGACACAAATGGTGTCCCTGCGTTAGCCGTGATAGGCTACGTAAGTATTTACATAGCTTATCACGGCTGAAGGAAGAAGCGAATGGCAGCTGCAGGATGGCCGCCATTCCCACAGCAGCGTGGACGGGAGCAAGTAAGTGCTCCGTTTTGCGCGCCTTTCATGGGGTGGGGGTGGCGGGCACTTCATCCCGCGTGCCTTTCGTGGGTTGGGGGGGCGGGGGCTTCGTTCCACGACGGGTTTCGGGTGGCCGAATGCACTGGCATTCGGACTTACCGAGATCCGTCGTGGAATTCTCTGACATCCCTACCTACTGGACAGAGAGAGTTTGGTCACAGTTATTCATGTTCTGGTGTAACATCTAGGTTAGATTTCCTAGCGCCTTTACTTTGGAAGCTTCAGCTGGCTCACACACAATACAACAGCTAGACTGTTAACTGGGGCTTGTTAGGTTGACCGTATCTCACCCAGGTTTGAGTGTGGGCCCCTTCCTCTCCATGCACCCTGGCAGGCTTACTTGGCTGTGGTGGCGACAGCGCTCCAACTGCTGAGTGGCTGGATCTAGACATCTTTTACATCTCCCACAATGCCCCAGGGTGATGTTAGGCCAGGGGCATTGTGGGAAATTAGAACGGGGAGCTAGGCGCTGTTTAGAATGCTGGGCAAGAAAAAAGAATTTAAGGGGGAGCAGGGCAGGCATTAGGTGTGGGCCTCTCCAGGGCCGGGTGAGCTGCCCAAGGAAGCCTGGTGCTCATGGCAGGCCTGATCTCACCAGTATTGGCACTGGCTAACAGTTTGTTACTAGACATAACTCAAGGTGCTACTGTTGCCTGAATACTGCCTTAAATAGCCTTGGACCAGAGTATCTGAAGACAGAGACTGCAATACAAACCTGCACAGTCTTTACGTTCCACATGATCCAAAGTCCTTTGCTGGGTGACCCCACTTCCAAAGATTAGGCAGTTGGCAATTGGGAAAATGGACTTTACACTCATGGCAACCCATTCATAAAATGCTCTACAGAGGCAAAGTCAGGAGGTGCCCCTATCGGCATAATTTACAGTGCAAAATCCAATGGAACTTACTCCCAGGTAGGTATAGGATTGCAGCATATGCCAGGTTAAGATTCTTCAGTTCACCAGGACTTTTAATGGTTAGCTGAGACTCACTGTCTTTATTAGCTGTGTGTGTTGGATAACTCTGCTTTTGTTTTTTATGGTATCGATGGCTACTTTTTTGTTTATATTACTTATGGACTATTGCTTCTGTTTGCATTTTACTGTTCTTGCTATTTCGTAGTTAGGGTTATTTTTTATCATTTAGATTGTTAAAATCTGTTTTTATTGTTGTGAACCACTTTGTAGACTGGAGAGTGAAAGAGAAGCACACAGTTTAAAAATAAATATTTCTATGAAGCAAATTGCCCTTTAAAAACAAACATATTCACTGTTTCTTGTTGCCACCTCCAGAAGTACATTTTTTCATATCTTTTTTAACCAGAAGAAAAGGCTTATTAAAGTTTATTTGGACACCCAATCCTGCCTTTACAATAACACGTTGATAAAAACAACTTGTCTACTTCTTATGGACAGGGGCCCCAGTTTATGAATAATCCATAACAACTGTGGATGGGTGGCAATCCTATTCACTCAGGAGAACACATAGTCTATGAAGATTTCTTGGGTACCAAGAACATGGAAAGAACTTCCTGAAAATTGGGAAATCTCATTGATAAATCTTTTGGAAATCTCTGCAGGCGCAACTCTTCTCAGATCCCCCAAATGTGCATTTATATTTAAGGGCCTTCTCCTTTATTTGGATGTTGTAGAAGTACATGATATACACTGGCTACTTCAGTAGTTCCCAAACTGTGTGATGATGGAGCACACTGCTGTGAAAGAACTGCTGATCTGCTGAGAGAAGTAAATTAAAGTCTCTTGTGAGCCTGGCAGCATTTCTACACAAGGCTTTTTATTGCACACTTATGATTGCGGGTCCTTTACGTGACGTCATCAACCTCCAGGGCACATCCAGCAGTTTTTGAACTTTATTCCACTTTAAAAAAATATCAGAGATAATGCACTATTTAAATGTAAATCTGCTTTAATGGCCATGTGTAATTGTGCAGTTTCGCAAAAACCGCAGCTCAGGAAGAAGCGAAGCGTACTGACTGGGCCGGAGCAGGAAAATCACAACTGTCTTCCCACCACTCCTCCAGCATGTCTGCCTGTTGACCTGGGCTGGAGCAGAGTTTTCTTGGCCGGGCTAGGAGAGGCTCAAACTGAGAACGGAGCTGGTGCGGGGAGGAAGAAGAAGACGGTGACCCCCCCCCCCTGTAAACAGCTGACAGCAACTTCTGGAAGCACCGCACTGCTTTGCAGAGAGAGAGAGAGAGAGAGAGAGAGAGAGAGAGAGAGACTTGGATCCATCGGGAGACCCACTGATTCATGGCTCACTTTCTCACTCTCTGCCCCAGAGGCTGTGGAGAATTTGCAGCATGTGTCAGTCCATGTAAGGAGCTGATCTTTAATCCTGCACAGAATCTGGAAGCAGAAGGCCCAGTGAATTGCAAAAGAAAAAGCCTGGTGTGGTGAAGCCCTGAGGTACTGAGCCACGAAGGACTTTGCTTGTTGTGTCTCTGCATGCAGTGCTGGCCCAAGACATTTTGCTGCCTGAGGCAAAGGACAAGAAGGTGCTTCCTTCTCCCCATCCCACATACAGAAGCTGATCATACTGGCAGTTTAATGTTTAATCCTCCTTCAGTACTGGTGAGGGGACAGTGTCCTCCACTATACCTGAGGGCAGCAAGTTAGTTTAGTTCTGTCCTCCAGCAGAGGGAAACAGCCAGGGTAGCTCAGAAGGAATGGCCAGGAGGAGGAGCTGCCAGCATCCTAGCCCCTGAGGCAATTACCTCACTCTGTCCAATGGTAGGGCCAGCCTAGAGGATTCATTTTCTGTCCCTGCCTTCTTCCAAAATACCTCACTCTGCTGGGGGCAAGTAATTCATTTCTGCTGCATCTCTGCATTAGGTATGGCTGGGTAATTCTCCCAATGGAGAAGCACATCAGAAATGTCCACTCTCAGGGGAGGTGCCTGTTGTGTCTCTGCATTAGTCACTGTTCTAGGCTTGCCTCCTTCCAACTGGAAATCACCAAAAGTTTGAAAGGTGGCTTAATTTAATGTATTTTATTGATTTATGTTTATGGCCTACCATAACCTTTCACCCTTGGGAAAGTCTACAAAGCTTTAACATTTCTTCCTTAGCTTTTCACATCCATTTAATTTCCCTCTCAGCGCCTAGTCTGTATTTCTCACACTATGTGCCATGAATAAACTCCTAGAATAATGCAACCAATAAACCAACGACATAATCAAGGGCTCATAAGAAGAGTCCTGCTGAATCAGACCAATGTAGTCTAATGTTCTGTTTCCCACAGTGGCCAACCAGATGCCTCTGGGAAGCCCACAAGAAGGACACCAAAGACAATAGCCCTCTCCCACTGTTGTTCTCCAGAGACTGGAATTCAGGCCTCTGATACTGGATGTAGTTTATAGTCCTCATGATTAGAAGCTAATGATAGCCTTATCTTCCATGTAACTGACTAATCTCCTTTCAAAGCTGTCTTAGTTGGGGGCCATCACCACATCTTGTGGAAGTGAGTTCCATACTTTTAACTAGACACCATATGAAGAAATACTCCTGTTTGCCCAAAGTGGCCCACCCACTGAAGAGGCTTCCCCTGCTTCTCTGCATGATTCATTGGTCTGGCCTTGCCCCTTTTCCAATTAGTTTCTTTTGTGTCTCTGTATTGAGTGTGATCCAATCATTCAACCATGCCAAATGCAAAAAATCATCAGAATTACCCATTCCTAGAGTAGGCTGCCTGTTGAGTCTCTGCATGAGTTTCTGTTCTGGGTTCACCTCCCTCCATTAAGGAGTCACATACAGAGAAATGACTCATGCAGAAATGTAAGCATCTCTCAGAGGAGGGGTAGTTCTTCTTCTCACATGTTCTAAAATCTGAGTGTGTGTTTGTGTCATGTCAGAATAGTGTGGCTCCAGTTTTACTGGGGGTGGGGGTGATAATGTGAGCAGCAGCATCTATCAGAAGCTGGGGAATTACTGAACTAGCTGAACTGACAAGTGGTACTAATTAGTGGACGCCTTGTTAACTCTGGCATTGAGGTTTGTCGGTCTTGTTTGAAAGGGGAGCAATGATGTATCCATCCCGAATCAATGTGTGGAATGCAAAGGATTGCAATGTTGTATAATCAGCTTTTTGTAGTAAGCAAGATGGGTTCTGCATAGAATCCAGGAGCTTTATGGATTTAATAGCCTCTGTGTGCAGCGATGTGGGTCAAATGACAAAGCAGAGAGCACAAAAGAGAGATTGGGAAGGAATTATTAAAGTTTGAACAATGGAGCTGCATATCACTGATTCAGCTCCACAGCAGATTTCATATGACTATATACTGAAGCATTTGCAGGCTTTGTGTTACATAAGGGATGTATTCTGGTAATGTGCACAGGGACTGCATCACGCATGAATTATTCACATATAATATGTGGTCCCTAGAGCAAAAATCAAAATGATTGGTTGGAATATTGAACTCTGATGCTTGCAGGGCAAATAAATATACCCACAGGGCAGCAAGAATGTTTCAAAAGCTGGATTTAAAATCATGCCATGCATGCCTTACATTGATAAAGAGTAGCTAATGTACGTTGAATGGAAACACTGGCTATTGTGCGCATGCACCAGACATTGTTAAGAATGTGAAAAAATGACTGCCATAAATAGGAGTGTTTATATATTTCTTGCTCAGTGTGCATACCCTCCAAACAATGTTGGGATATGTGGAGCATAAAAAGAGGATTGTATAGCTTGCTTGTTCACTATACATCTAGTCTGCACTTGGCCACTGCGCATATTCACCTTTCAATGTGTGAAATATATACTGTTGCGATTTTGGTGTGATTACTCAGTCAGGAACTTTGACAAAAGCTGGTTAATATTTCTTATTGACTGTTGATGTTTCTGACTTACTTCACTTGCAGGGGTGGGGCAGAGGCCAGATGAGAAAGCTGTTCGCAGAGAGAAAGGGGACTGTTTATAACTGGAGGTAGCTGAAACTGGGGATGCCGTTTTGAGGAGCATGTTTTGGGGCACCCCCTGCCCACTCTGGTTTATCTCTACTTAACCTCTGGCATGCTTGTAAACAAAGCAAATATTACAAAGAACTCATACATCTCCATTGTGCTCTCATCAAAAGAAAATGAAGGGCACAATCCTATGCATGTTTAGACAGAAAAAAGTGCTACAATTTCCAGCATGCCTCAGCCAGCCATGCTGGGAGTTGTAGGACTTTCTTCTTTCTAAACATGCATAGGATTGTGCCCTAAGCAATATAGTGCTGTCATTAGAAAGTCTCACTGCTCAGGGAAATGAGGAGTGTGTAACCACACACACACACACACACACACATCTTTGTATATGCGTGCGCGCGCAGGTCCAGACTGTGTGTGAGAATTTGGATTAAAAGGTCAGTTGACTGGAACACAGAAGTCAGTGTGATCCAATCACTTGAAATCAATGAGCAGAGCCAGTGTCGGGAATAGGCCCACTGCTGGGGCTGATGGGAGCTGTGGTACAAAACATCTGGAGGGCACCACATTGAGGAATGCTGTCCTAAGCCTGATTTGGATCAAACATCAGAGAGAGAGAGAGAGAGAGCTTTCACTTCATCTGAAATGCCATCTTTTTCAAAGGAGGCAGCTTAGCCATTCAGCTGAGAGTAATGATGTGTTAAGTAATCAAGCTCTGATGTACACACGTGTGAACCAGCTGTGGGAAGTGCCTAGTCTAGTATATGCCTAGAAAGACAGAACCCTGTACGCAGAACAAATGGTGAAGGACAGTGAGTCCTCTCTCTCTCTCTCTCTTTTTGTGGCACTATCTGGCATTGTACCAGTTGTGGCTTGTGTGGTGTACGTTTTGGCTGTACCAGTTGCAGCCGCCTCAGGGCAAGCTTACAGGACACACTCAGTTTCTCATGTTTGTTATCGTCCAGTAGAGAGTACGTGATAAAAATGAGTGAACTGCTAGCCTAGGGCACCACATGAAAGTTATTTCCTGTTGTTTGTTTCTGTTATGATTCCAGTTCTAAGAATCAAAGTAGAAAAGAGGAAGATGTGCTTGGGAGGGGGGTGCGTGGGAATAAATGAAGGAAATAAAAAATAAAAGATTTTAACAAAGGGTCTACATTATTTGTAGAGTGTACAACAGCCTTCCCCTACCTAGTACCCTGCAGATGTGTTGGACTACAATTCCCATAATCCATCAGTCAGCAGGGTTGTAGTTCAGCACAACTGTAGAACTTTAGGATTAGCTTCCCTAATTAAATTAGGTTCGTTCTGCCCTTGGGAGAGCTACTAAACATGGGGTGGTGGCGGGGGTGGGGGGGAGAGAGAGAGAGACCGACCTTCCTGCTGCAGCAGTAACTCAGCCTTTCCAACACTACGAAGTCAATTTCTATATTACTAAATACACATGAAGTCCAATCTTGTCAAAATACAGGAAATTGTGCAAATGGACAGCAGCAGCATGTCAGAAACCCAGTTTTCGGAGTTGTAGTCCCCTTGGCTTATATGCACAGATCTGGTCTTATTTATTCTGAAGGATGAGTGGCAGCATGGGCTGCAGCAGTTCAGGACATTACACACCAGCCTAAAATCCTGCATTTAAAACGGGGCTTTCTGCTTCCGTTTTAAATGCAGGATCACAACTGACTCCCTTTACACGTGCTTCCTCCCCCCCCCCCCATAGCTGAGTCTTCCATTATCTTTCATTGATCTTGCTCCTCTTCTTGCCGCTTTAACTCTTTTGATGGAGGGAACTGAAGTGGAACACAACGCAGTATTTTGATAGCTCATTATCTGCAATCTATTTAAAAATGGAACAAAGGGCATTTAGTGCAGGAGATGGCTGGGATGATTACTGTATTACTGTCATGTAAAGAGCCCACAAACTTCCATGAAGGAGCAATCTCAATCACAGGATAAAAGCTCTGTGTGAAGGAGCCCTCAGACTGCGGGGAGAAGATGCCATTTTTAATGTAAAAATGTCCCTGCAAGTAGCAAAACTAGCACTTCAGGGAGAAAGGTTCTAATCCAGCCTTTTCCTTGCTTTGTTGGTTTTCTGCTTGCAGGGTTTTTATGTAGGGGAGCATTTTTTTAAAAAGGTGATAATCCATCTTCTGTCTGAAGTGATACAGTCTGTTCTACCACATCATTCTGCTGCAGGGGTAGACAAGGCCATAGAAAACCTGCCTGCAGATCCCAAACCCCAGCAATGCTCTATATTATGTTAATGTTCACTAAAGATTAAAGAGCTTTTCCAAGTGGTACGCGGCCTGTTATTCTGGGCCAGGGAGAGAGACGTTGGAACCCTCGGTAGCACGCTGTGACAAGTTTGCATGGCACTTTGAGGATAAAGTCGCTCAGATTCGTCATGAATTGGACACCACCATTAATGCAGTTCCATTGGTAGAGGCATTCAGAGCACCGTCTGGTCCAGTTTTATTGGATGAGTTTCAGTTACTGAGGCCTGAGGATGCGGACAAGGTGCTTGGCCAAGTCCGATCAACCACTTGTGTGCTTGACCCTTGCCCTTCATGGCTTATTAAATCAAACAAGGAGGGGATGTCTGGCTGGGTCCAGGAGGTTGTAAATTCCTCCTTGAGAGAGGGAGTGGTGCCTGCCGCTTTAAAAGAGGCGGTAATTAGACCACTCCTGAAAAAGCCTAACCTGGACCCAGAGGATGTTAACAATTATAGGCCAGTGGCCAACATCCCCTTCCTGGGCAAGGTGCTTGAGCGGGTGGTTGTAGGACAGCTCCAGGCACTCTTGAATGAAACGGATTATCTAGATCCATTTCAATTGGGCTTCAGACCTGGTTTTGGAGCGGAAACTGCCTTGGTCGCCCTGTGGGATGACCTCTGCTGGGAGAGGGACAGGGGGAGTGCGACCCTGTTGATTCTCCTGGACCTCTCAGCGGCTTTCAATACCATCGACCATGGTATCCTTCTGGATAGGTTGTCTGGGTTGGGAGTAGGAGGCACTGCACTACAGTGGTTCCACTCCTACTTGGATGGCCGATTCCAGAAGGTGGTGCTGGGGGATTACTGCTCTGTGCCATGGCAATTGTGCCATGGGGTTCCACAGGGCTCTATTTTATCCCCCATGCTGTTTAACATCTACATGAAACTGCTGGGGGAGGTTATCCGGAGGTGTGGGCTGAGGTGCCATCAATATGCAGATGACACCCATCTCTACCTCTCTTTCTCATCAAAACCAGGTGAGGCAGTGGCTGTTCTGAATCAGTGCCTGGGCACGGTAATGGACTGGATGAGGGCCAATAAACTGAAACTCAATCCAGACAAGACGGAGGTACTGTTAGTGGGTTGTTCGTCTGCCCGGCTAGGTGATATTCAACCTGTTCTGGAGGGGGTTGCACTCCCCCTAAAGGATCAGGTTCGTAGAATGGGGTGCTCTTGGATCCAGAACTGTCACTTGAGGCCCAGGTGAACTCAGTGGCATGGAGCACTTTTTATCAGCTTAGGCTGGTATACCAACTACGCCCTTATCTGTACAGAGATAGCCTAGCTACAGTTATCCATGCTCTGATAACTTCTCGTCTGGATTACTGCAATGCGTTATACGTGGGGCTGCCTTTGAAAACGGTCCGGAAACTTCAGCTGGTCCAAAATAGGGCAGCAAGATTGTTAACAGGGACTGGCCTGCGAGCTCATATTATGCCAGTACTCTTCCAGCTGCACTGGCTGCCAGTCCATTTCTGGGCCCGATTCAAAGTGCTGGTGTTAACATTCAAAGCCCTTAACAGCTTGGGGCCAGGTTACCTGAAGGATCGCCTCCTCCCATATGTGCCTGCCCGGACCTTAAGATCATCGTCAGCGGCCCTTCTCCGTGAGCCCCTGCCAAAGGAAGTGAGGCGGGTGGCTACTAGGAGGAGGGCTTTTTCTGCTGTGGCACCCCGGCTCTGGAATGAGCTCCCTAGTGAGGTTCGCCTGGCATCTACATTGTATTCCTTTCGGCGCCAGGTGAAGACCTTTTTATTTTCCCAGGCATTTTAGCATTTTAGCTTTCTAAATTTTTAACTTTGCTGTTTTAAATCTGTATTTTAAACTCCTGCACTGCTGCTAGGTTTTATTGTGGTTGTATTGTTATATTGTGGTTTTAATGTTCTGTATATTTTAAATTGTTTTATTGTGTGTTGTTTGGTTTTAATTTTTGTGAACCGCCCAGAGAGCTTCGGCTATTGGGCGGTATAGAAATGAAATGAATAAATAAATAAATAAATATTAACATCAGTAGTTGACCACATTTTTGTTTCTTCAAGGTTCTTAATCATTATGGTGTCATTCCACCCTTGATTTCTTTCATTTTATATAGATGGATTAAAATGTTTAATTATTGGCTAAGTTTATATTCTCTATATATGAATACTATATGGAGGTGACAGACTCGACCTTGGGGGAGCTGGGGGTGGCAACGGCCGACAGGACGCTCTGGCGTGGGCTGGTCCATGAAGTCACAAAGAGTCGGAAGCGACTGACCGAATAAACAATAAAAAGTTTATATTCAGTCATTAAAAAAAACCTTAAAAGTTTTTCTTTTTTTCTTTTTTAAGGCAACCTATTTTTTTAAAAAAAGGAAACCTATTCCAGATGACATGTGTCCAAAGATGAGCAAAACAACAATATTCATATGAGAAAACGATTGGTTGTGATTGTTTTCATCTGACAGAGACAGTCGCTCATGGTGATTTCAAAGGGGCAATGACAGGTTATGTTCACTGTTCACACTTTTTAAAAAAAGGATGCCTAAATTGTCCACTTTTATTTTGAAGGCAAAGCAGCCAGGGGGCCCTGATTTAGAACATGCACCATTATGGATTGGGGCCTTGTGCGAGTTTTCATTCACGGACAAAAAGCAGTTGGGTCGGGGGAGATTTTCAGCAGGAAACCACTGAGGGGCTCCAATCCAGATCAGGAACACAGTCCAGACTGGAGTCTTGTAGTGGCCTTTTCTTCAAAATAAAAGTGGACAGTTTTAATCATGCTTTAAAAAAATAAAAAATAAATTTAACATGTATTTGGCCCCTGAAGTGTCGGCTGACCCATGCACTTGATCACATGATGGCTGCAACATCCAAGCTGTGATCTACATGTGTGTATGAGCAAAGTGTACTGCAAAGTGTAAAAGCTTTCATATTGCAGCATCCACAATACTTACCAATTTATTATACATCAGGGATTGAACAATCAAACGAGATTATCAAAGTGATGTTCCTGCATGTGTGAACCTGCCCCAAACAGCCACTATATATCATTTTTTAAAATGTGTATGTTGACTGCAGTTTTTGTGAGGGTTTTTACCTTGTGTACATTTATGGAAAAGCGTAACTATTAAACAGCAAGAACAATAATGTTGATTGTTCTAAAGTGCAAAGAAATCCTCTCCCCCTCTAATGTTATGCTGTTCCGATACATGGAACAAGGAACAGGTTAAGAGCTACTGGGCTCCAGGCGCACGACATAAATCACATCTAGAATTCTGTGCGCAATCTCAGTTCTGCAGAATGTGAATGTGAAGCTTCAAGGTCTCACTGTTGTGGAAGTACCTTTGGGGGGGAAAGGCAGGCACGTGCAAACGTTTTGCTGCCAGGCAGAGTTTAAACAGGCTAGACTGGTTGTGTTCCTTTCCCCTTTCAGCCTTGCCCTCAAAGCTAGCCCAAGGGCCTGTACTAAATGTATGTTATATTTACACACATTAGCAAGTATGTGAGCAATGGCTGGTTTTAGCCCCCTCTTGGTGATATAGCAACTCCAGCCAAGCATATGTCAAAGGCCTGCTCTAGACATGCAGCTTCTCCCAGGGAAATACTGTTCCTGGACCTTAATACTTCAGACTGCAGGCAGCAGAACTGAATGCTACCCGATCTAAAATTTTCTTGCATGTGGAAAAATGATGCCCTGAAGAAGAACTACAGCTTCTTTGACATACTACCTGCCAAAACGGAGAACCGCTGTTCCATCACTAACCTTGTAGGGTGGCCCACTGGCAACGTTCCCACCACTCACTCCTGTCAGAGGCCAGTAAGGTTCCTCCTGACTTACAGGGTGTTTACATGGGAGTAGGGAGATGGCCAATTAAGCTCCCAGTCTCCACTGGCCCAGCGATTAGCTAACTTACCTTCCCTCCCTTCCATAATTTAAACCTTAAAGCATGGGTGGGCAAGTTGTGGCCTTTCTGATGTTTTAGCTACAGCTTCCATTAGCTCTAGCCAGCAGAGCCAATGGTAAAGGATCATGGGAGTTGTAGGCTGAAACATCTGGAGCGCCACATGATGTCCACCTCATCTTAAGGTGTAGGCAGTGGGGGGCGGGGGAGAACAACACAGCCCTTAAGAACATAAGAAGAGCCATGCTGGATTAGACCAAGGGTCCATTTAGTCCAGCATTTTATTCATATAGTAACCAACATTTTCTGCACCTTAAATCCTTAATTAAGAATCCAGTTCAGCCCAAATGCCCAACTATGTAAAGTTTATTGAGGAGTATAACAGGAGAAGAAAAGCAGTGAATATGCACAGGAATAAAAAAAAAATTAGAATCTCTACCTGACTAATGGTCTACCTGACTCTTTACTGAACAATCTACCAGAGCAAATAAACTTCCATAGATGCTAGGGACCCTTAGGCATTCAGAAGAACCCTTCTTGATAGTCAAAGATGGACAAAAGGGACAAATCATAATGGGTATTACATGATGTTTCATGGTGTTTAATCAGGTGATCCATGATTGACAACTAAAAGGCAGTTGGCCACTGAATGAGGAGGCCAACGTAGGCAGGGCATACTTGAGGAAAAGACAAGTAACACTAGCAAACACCTCTAGAAGCTGAGAAGGAGGACTAGTATTTTCCTGCCAGACTTAGGGCACAATCCTATGCATGTTTAGTTAGAGAAAAGGCCTACAACTCCCAGCATGCCCCAGCCAGCAATTGCTGGCTGGGGCATGCTTGGAGTTGTAGGCCTTTTCTCTGTCTAAACATGCACAGGATTGCACCCTTACAGACTTTTGCCTCCCACTCTTCTTGTTAAACCCATCCACATTGCATTCAAACCCTACTGAATTACCTGGAGGTGCCTTTTGATGCAAAAAGGGATGTTCGAGCAGTTGTTATGCATACCTGTATGACTATGACAGGGATGGGCAACCTGTGGTCCTATGACCACATGGGGTCCTCAGCCTAATTTCATGTCCTGAAGCCTACTCAGTGGGGAGGAAGACGAAGGAAGGAAGGAAGGAAGGAAGGAAGGAAGGAAGGAAGGAAGAGGGTGTGCATGATCCCAACCACCTTTGGCTCTGGCCTTGCCCAACACAGGCATGTGGCCCCCAACAGATTAATCCTGAGGGAATGCGTCTCTCAACAGACAAAAAGGTTACCGATCCCTAGCCTATAACTACAGATAAACTCAGGATTTAATGTCAAATTCCTGCCTCAGAGTTACAAAGATAACTGCACTGGAAAGGCCATTTGGGCAGTGTTTGAAAGCCATACTTGTTAGGGCTGTGAACTTGAATTGATTTCAAGTTTTAGCTAACTAAACTAGTTTTAGCTGATTAAATTGGTGAGGGACAATTTGAATCTACATGTGTTTTGGCTATTTTGATTTTGAAGTAATTTTGATGGTGGCTTTTGTCTGTTACATTTTAGTTCACCTCAACACTCTCTCTCTTTCTCTCTCTCTCTCTCTCTCTCTCTCTATATATATATATATATACACACACACACATCTGTTTACCTATCCATCTATCTATCATCACCGATATTCAGTGGCAACTAGTAAGGCAGTTCACTAGGCAAAACTGCCAATGGCCATGTTACAACAAAAAAGGGAGAAGAGGCCTTACTACCCTTACCTTTCATTACCCTTATGTTGTCAGCAGCCTGTGCCAATGATGTCAGCAGCTGGAACAACCCTCCAATCAGCAACTGTGCATTCTCTGTGCTGGCTATGGCACCACCACTGCCACCTCCTGGTTCTAAAAGGTAAGGTGGGAAGGCCCTTCCCTTCTATTGCTGCACCGTAACTGTTGATGATTTCACTTAGTGAACTGCCTCACTGGACATTGCTGCTTACATTTTGGCTTTGGAAATATGCAAATTTATCTAAAAGCAAATGATTAATCAACTTGAAATAGTTGTCAGCCCAAATATGTCCACGCAAAGCAAAACATGGAACTTGAACAGGTCAGCTCCTGCACGTATGCCAAGAACTAGCTCAGATTTATAATCCTTTAATTTGCATCCATTTGAGAACACAAGGAAGGAATGCACATTAAGTGCCAATCAATGGTGTATTTATTGACCTATAAAATGTATGGCTAGAAGTCCACATAGAGTGACTGAAGACTGATGCCATTCTGCTCAGGAATATCCAAGTGAGCACACTGAAGCCTGTGGAAAAATCCAACCTGCAGACACTGACTGTGTAAACATCTGAAACTGATAATGCTTTTACTATTGAGAAAATGTCCCTGGTACAGTAATCTCAACTGAAGCCATAATTTGAGATGCCAGAGGACTCTTCAATGAGAGATTAGCTACACAGTTAGACATAATTGTGTGGAGGGCCAAGTGTATGAAGATGACCATGTACTAGGCTGGCCATGTGTCCTCTTTTACGGAGGACCATCCTCTATTTGAAGGGCTTACCTTTAAAGAGGAAGTTTAAAGAACCATCAGAAGGAAGAACTGGGCCTTGAAGTTGCCTGGCAAAAGCACTGGGCCAGCACGGTAAGCAAGGTACACAGGTCACCTGGTCAGTCTTCCACACTATGGTGAGATGTACCATATTTCTATTTGTTGAACATATAAGAATTTCTGTACACATACTAAAATCATTGATTCTCAGCATCAATAGATTCTCTGGACCCTTGACAGCTAAAAGACTGAAATTACAGCACTGGAAAGATAAACACTCAACTCCTATAATGCAACAGATTGAGGACTGTGACATTCCTGCCCTGGGGTCTACCTTCTCCAGCTACCACTGATGAAACTGAAAAGAAAACCCGCTCAGGACATCTGCCTCCACACTGGGTCAGTTGTCTTCACAGCTTCAGCCCCTTTTACTCTCTGGGTTAAAGAGACACCCAATGTGCTTAAGTGGTTCCCTCTACCCAATAGAGGAGAAATCACAAGGAAATATGGTTTCTAATGGTACCTCAATAAGACAAACCAACCCATGGGATTTTGTAGTTAAAAACAAACAAATAAAAATTTATTTAATACAAGAAGAGTTCTATATTATTAGTAATCAATCTACCTAGCTACGTACTCTGCCCCTTCTAAATCCTATTTCCCCAGCCCCACTTGCTAGATGTAGCTTCCTCTATCTAGCTAAGGACACAATCCTATGTTTAGATAGAAAAAAGTCCTACAACTCCCAGCATTCCCCAGCTAGCATTGCTTTCATGCACTCTCTAACACTCTATTAACTAGGGATGTTGGAGAAATCCGCCACGGACTCCAGTGAGGCCGGATTCTTTGGAATCCAGCCCCCTGGAGTCCGTGGCGGAATGGCCCCCCCCCCGAAATCCCCCCGGGATGGACCTACCTGGTGGTGGATGCGGTGGCGGATGCGGCGGCGGCTCTTCCGGCCGCTGCTGGGTTGCTGCGGCCGCCATTTGCGTGGCTGCATTAAGCCGTGATAGGCTACGTAAATACTTACATAGCCTATCACGGCAAGAGGCAGGGATGCAAATGCTGAAGCAGCCGCCATTTGCATCCCTGCCTTTTGCTGTGATAGGCTCCGTAAATACTTACGTAGCCTATCACGGCCTAATGCAAGGACGCAAATGGCGGCTGCTACGACGGCTGCCATTTGCGGCCGCAGCAGCCTGGCTGCGGCCAGCCCTGGCCGGCGGCTCCACAGCCTTGCCGCGAAGCGGAGCCAGCTGGGGAGGATTCCAGGGGGAGGGACGGATCGCCTCCCCCCCACCGCAGATCCCCGGAATGGAACAAGGTAAAGGATTTGTACATCCCTACTATTAACCCTATCTTACCTAGGTCACATTTAACAATGCAAACACATACATTAATATAACAGGCATATGTTACAAGGACCTTACAACTCTTTCAATATTTGAAAGGGTGGCATATAGACTTCACCTTCAAATGGATAATTATTTTGATATTTGGTCCACTTTTGTTGTAGCCCAAGTATAATTGCTGGAATGCTGCATGCATTTCATACAAATCCATGTATGTATATTAAAAAAATGGATTTAAATGAATATTTTATTGTGCCCATGGGCACCATGTTGGGGACCTGTGGGTGCCATGGCACCCACCCATGCTGCTTTTGGGGATCCCTGATGGAGGCAGTGCCTAGTATAGTCAGCAGGGGTGGAAGAATGTGGTAGGTGACTGGAGAGAAGGAAAGGTTTCTTTGCTTGACTGTTGTTCTGCATAGTGGGAGGGAAAAGGCTGTCTAAGAGATTTTATTTATTTTCTTTTAAATGAAGGAGGTGGGAAGCCTGCACTTCTTTAAGGTAGGTTAGGTATGAGGGAAAGCAGATATGACTGACATCGCTCAAAGATTCCACAGTTGAAAAGAGGAAAATGCTGAGGAAAGTGGCAGCCATGCTCTACAGCAGGACACTTTCCTGAGGAGAAATGGCTTATAGGGGCTGCTGGGAGAGATAGGCTTTCTTCACACGGAGCTTGTATTCTGCAACTGAGATTGACCCTTCACGGAAGTTTGCAGGCTCATGATGCCGTTAACCTCCAAGGCGTCTCCTGCACTAAATGCCCTTTGTTCCACTTTTAAATAGATCGCAGATAATGAGCTATCAAATTACTCCGTTGTGTTCCTCTTGAGTTCCCTCTGTGAAAAGAGGAAAAGTGGCAAGAAGAGGAGCGAGATCAATGAAAGACAATGGAAGACTCAGATACGGGGAGAAGGGTGGGGAAGTGGGTGAAAAAGGGAGTTGTGATCTTGCATTTAAAATGGAAGCAGAAAGCCCCGTTTTAAATGCAGGATTTTAGGCTGGTGTAGGGATGCCCAAAGAGGAAGGGTCTAGGATGAGGCTATGGTTGGCGTTTCTCCCCTCAGCCCACCCCTATTATCAGTGTTTTGAACTAAAAGGGAGAATTTAGGAGCTCTTGAGATGGGAATTGAACCAAATGGATAATCTGGCAACATCGTTCTCTCTGTTTCACTTCTCCTTTCTGACAGCAGAGCTTGTGTCTGAGCAACAAAGCACTTCCATGAAGAGCTCAGGCACCATTCGCTGCTCATCCCCTGCCTTTTTGGTTGATGCTTCCTTGAATTTGCCAGCCTTTTCATGGTCCCCAGCAGATCCTGCCAATCCTGCTGCTCTCTCACCTGCCTTACCTCTCCAGACTAACAAATGTGAGAAGCACAGGGAACCCTAACAGGAATATTTAAGAGTATGCAAAAATATTGGTAAGGATGACTATATTTGATGGTAAATATGAGGCAACTCCCTGGAGAGAACCTTCCATAGGGAGATAAATCTCAACTGATATGAATGCTCTTGGACTTTAACCTTCAACTCTAACAAAACATTACAGTTAATGAAAAATAAATTTTATGAAAAGTTCAGGAGTATTCATATCAGTTGAAATTTATCTCCCCATGGAAGGTTCTCTCCAGGGAGTTGCCTCATCTTCTCTAGGGTGAGATTTTTGCTCAGTTCAAGCAAATAATTTCTTATATAATTTTTATCTCAAAAACGATGATCAGAATGATCATGACAGAATGATCTCAGTACGAATCCAAGGCAAACCATTCAACATCACAGTAATTCAAGTCTATGCCCCAACCAACGAGGCCGAAGAAGCTGAGGTTGATCGGTTCTATGAAGACCTACAACACCTTCTAGAACTAACACCAAAAAAAGATGTCCTTTTCATCATAGGGGATTGGAATGCTAAAGTAGGAAGTCAGGAAATCACTGGGATAAAAGGCAAGCATGGCCTTGGTGTACAAAATGAAGCAGGACAAAGGCTTATAGAGTTTTGCCAAGAGAACACGCTGATCATAGCAAACACTCTTTTCCAACAGCACAAGAGGCGACTCTACACATGGACATCACCAGATGGTCAATATCGAAATTAGACTGATTATGTCCTTTGCAGCCAAAGATGGAAAAGCTCTATACAGTCAGTAAAAACAAGACCTGGAGCTGACTGTGGCTCAGATCATGAGCTTCTTGTTGCAAAATTTCGGCTTAAATTGAAGAATGTAGGGAAAACCACTAAACCATTCAGGTATGACCTCAA
This sequence comes from Heloderma suspectum, assembly GCF_057233095.1. Lineage (NCBI taxonomy): Eukaryota > Metazoa > Chordata > Lepidosauria > Squamata > Helodermatidae > Heloderma > Heloderma suspectum. Next base: position 175,490,855 of record NC_139461.1, read on the forward strand.
TCATATCCCTTATGAATATACAGTGGAGGTGAGGAATAGATTTCAGGGATTAGACCTGATAGACAGAGTGCCTGAGGAACTATGGACAGAGGTCCGTAACATTGTTCAGGAGGCAGCAACTCAATCCATCCCAAAGAAAAAGAAATGCAAGAAAGCCAAGTGGCTGTCTGATGTGGCTTTACAAGTAGCTGATGAAAGAAGGGAAGCGAAAAGCAAGGGAGAAAGGGGAAGATATATCCAACTGAATGCAGATTTCCAGAAAATAGCAAGGAGAGACAAGAAGGCCTTCTTAAATGAACAATGCAAAGAAATCAAGGAAAACAATAGAATGGGAAAGACTAGAGATCTTTTCAAGAAAATTGGAGATCTCAAGGGAACGTTTTGTGCAAAGATGGGCACGATAAAGGACAAAGAAGGAAGGGACCTAACAGAAGCAGATGAGATTAAGAAGAGGTGGAAAGAATACACAGAAGAACTATACAGGAAAGATCTGAATGTCCCTGATAGCCATGATAGTGCGGTCACTGAACTTGAGCCGGACATCCTAGAGAGTGAAGTCAAGTAGGCCTTAGGAAGCATTACTAACAACAAAGCTAGCGGAGATGACAGTATTCCAGTTGAGCTATTTAAAATCCTAAAAGATGATGCTGTTAAAGTGCTGCACTCAATATGCCAACAAATTTGGAACACTCAATAGTGGCCACAAGACTGGAAATGTAAATGTCAGTTTACATTCCAATTCCAAGGAAGGGCAATGCCAAAGAGTGTTCAAACTCCCGTACAATTGCGCTCATTTCACATGCCAGCAAAGTTATGCTCAACATCCTACAAGCTAGGCTTCAGCAGTATGTGAACCGAGAACTACCGGAAGTACAAGCTGGGTTTCGAAGAGGCAGAGGAACTAGAGATCAAATCGCCAACATTCGCTGCATCATGGAGAAAGCAAGAGAATTCCAGAAAAATGTCTATTTCTGCTTCATTGACTACGCTAAAGCCTTTGATTGTGTGGATTACAACAAACTGTGGCAAATTCTTAAAGAGATGGGAGTACCAGACCACCTTACCTGTCGCCTGAGAAACCTGCACGAGGGTCAAGAAGCAACAGTAAGAACCAGACATGGAACAACCAATTGGTTCAAAATTGGGAAAGGAGTACGACAAGGCTGCATATTGTCGCCCTGCTTATTTAACTTATATGCAGAGTACATCATGAGAAATGCTGGGTTGGATGAATCACAGGTCGGAATTAAGATTGCCGGGAGAATTATCAACAACCTCAGATACGCAGATGATACCACCCTAATGGCAGACAGCGAAGAGGATCTCAAGAGCCTTTTGTTGAGGGTGAAAGTGGAGAGTGCAGAGCTGGTTTGAAACTCAACATTAAAAAAAACTAAGATCATGGCATCTGGCCCCATCACTTCCTGGCATATAGAAGGGGAAGAAATGGAAGCAGTGACAGATTTTATTTTCTTGGGCTCCAAGATCACCGCAGACGGTGACTGTAGCCATGAAATTAAAAGACGCTTGCTCCTTGGGAGGAAAGCTATGGCAAACCTAGACAGTGTAGTAAGAAGCAGAGACATCACCTTGCCGACAAAGGTCTGTATAATCAAAGCTATGGTTTTCCCAGTAGTAATGTATGGCTGTGAGAGCTGGACTATAAGGAAGACTGAGTGCCGAAGAATTGATGCTTTCGAACTGTGGTGCTGGAGAAGACTCTTATGAGTCCCCTGGACTGCAAGGAGGTCAAATCAGTCAATCCTAAAGGAAATCAACCCTGACTGCTCATTGGAAGGACAGATATTGAAGCTCAAATATTTTGGCCACCAAATGCGAAGAGAAAACTCACTGGAAAAGACCCTGATGCGGGGAAAGATTGAAGGCAAAAGAAGAAGGGGACGGCAGAGGATGAGATGGCTAGATAGCATCACCGATGCAATGAATATGGACTTGAGCACATTCCGGGAGACAGCGCAGGACAGGAAGGCCTGGCGTGCTATGGTCCATGAGGTCACGAAGAGTCGGACATGACAGAACGACTGAACAACAACAACATATTTTCAGTAAGCAAATAAAAAAATTATTATTTGTTATAGTCAACCCTGAGTTCACTTGAACCAACTGAGAGACTAACTGGAACAAGAACTGTAGGAACTGTAATGAGAAAACAGTAAGGAAGAGTCTTTCTGAAGGAAGAAAACTGTAAAGAAATGTGTATCTGAAGAAGTGTTGGAGGAATGTTTTTCTGAAGAAGGTGTAAAACAAGTTATAAACCAGTATACTTGTTAAATCCCATATTTCATTGCTATTTTTCAAAGTCCAAGGATGTATTTTTCACATTGTGATTCAAATATATTCATCCTTACCAATATTTTTGTGTACTCTTAAATATTCCTGTTAGAGTTCCCTCTGTTTCACCCATTTGTTTGCTTTTCTTTTGTCTTGGTGAACCTTCTCCTGTTGGTTTACTTCTCCAGGCTGCCCTGTGGGAACTCTAACCATTTTTGATCTTTTTCTAAATGCATCTGGCCAGTATCCAAGTCAACACTAGCGCAGTACCAATAGCGTTTGCTGGGATGACAGACTTCCTTGAAAAAAACGTTACACCAGCAAATGCTGTTGGTGTTGGGCTAGAGGTCACATACGCCAGTGCAGCTTAATTTATGTCAGCAGTAGCGTTGACTTGAATACTGCCCTCTGTCCCAGGCCAAGCACTGAGATTCTGGGAGCCCTTCCAGGTGTAACCACAGTGTACATCTGCATCCATTTAGATTAAATGTCATGTATGAAGCAGCTCTTAAGCATGCAGGGCAACAGAAACAGCGTGGAAGGAAGCCCTATGGTCTGCAGTGACCTTTCAAAAACACCAGTGGTCAAGATCAAAACACCAGGAAGAAAATGAACACTTGCCTATATTTGAAAGAAGAACATTCTGTTTTGTTTCAGCTCTGATCCACCTTCTGATGCAGAAAAGGTAGAACAGCTTGCACAGCTGCATATACAGAACAAGCATTCCACATTACGCTATGCCCCTATCTTGCACAGTGACTGATCTCTGGATCAGGAATGGAGGGTATGTGCTCTCCAAAACAAAGTTGCTCTTCAACACGTGCAGCATTCTCCAGCTATGCAACATTATCAGAAGAACTAAAAGTATTCCACTGTATCTGAGCCAAGTTGGAGGTATATGCTGCAGGGCAGAAATTCAGCTGAATGAATATTTGTACTCTGTCAATATAATATTCAGTCCTAGTGGTACAACACGACCTCTTTTATTTAAATCTGACATTGAGGCTGAGAGAGATTTTTAGTGCCCCTCTAATGCACTGAAAATATGAGCCACCTGTTTAATTTAGAGAAAACACTGCTAGAGATACCTATATTTGTATGCAGGGGGTCTATATTTTATTTATTTATTTATTTATTTATTTCATTTCTATATCGCCCAGTAGCCAAAGCTCTCTGGGTGGTTCACAACAATTAAAACCATTAAGTACAACACAATAAAACATAACATAAAAGTGTAAAACTACAGTATTAAATCAGAATAAAAATAAAACCTAGAAGCAGTGTAAAGATTTAAAATAGCGTAACAGATTTTAAAACAACAGAAACTGAAAGACTAGAATGGCTGGGAAAATAAAAAGGTCTTCGCCTGGGGCAGAAAAGACCACAATGTAGGTGCCAGGCGAGCCTCTTTGGGGAGCTCGTTCCACAACTGGGGTGCCACAACAGAAAGGGCCTTTTTCTTAGTAGTCACCTGCGTCACAATCTTAGGTTCTGGGCAGGTATATATGGGAGGAGACAATCCTTTAGGTAATTGGGCCTCAAGCCATTTAGGGCTTTGAATGTTAATACCAGCACCTGGAAATGGGCTGGCAGCCAGTGCTGATGGAAAAGTACTGGCATAATGTGAACACATTGGCCAGCCCCTGCTAACAATCTCGCTGCCCTGTTTTGGTCCAGCTGAAGTTCCTGGACCGTTTTCAAAGGCAGCCCCACATATAAACGCATGGCACTAATCCAGACAAGAGGTTATGAGAGCATGGATAACTGTAAAACTGTAGCTAGGCTATTGCTGTCTGGATAAGTATGTAGCTGACATATCAGCCTAAGCTAATGAAAGGTGCTCCATGCCACCGAGTCCACCTGTGCCTCTAGCAACAATGCTGGATCCAAGGGCACCCCCAAACTACGATCCTGATCCTTTAGGGGGAGTGCAAGCCCCTCCAGAACAGACTGAACATCGCTTAGCCAGGAACGCGAACCATGCACTAACAGTACCTCCATCTTGTCTGGGTTGAGTCTTATTTTATTGGCAATCATTCAGTCCATTATCGTGCCCAGGCACTGATTCAGAACACCCACTGCCTCACCTGGATTTGATGAAAATAAGAGAGAGAGTTGGGTGTTTTCTACATAATGCTAACACCTCAGCCCACACTTCTGGGTAACCATCCCCAATAGTTTCATGTAGATGTTGAACAGCATGGGGATCGAATAGAGCCCTGTGGAAACTCAAAGCATAGCTGTCAAGGCACAGAGCAACAATACACCAGCACCACCTTCCGAAATTGGCCATGCAAGTAGGAGCGGTTATTCTATTCACAACAATCCTGTGAGGTAGGTTAGACTCAGGGAGCAAACACAATTTGAGCAGTGGAAGTGGGTTGTGTTGTTGCCAGATAGTTTTCTTTTCAGGATTGAGCTCAGTGAAAGCTATGAATGAACATTTAAATGAATAAATGCTCTTGCTGCAAAGAAAAATAAAAAGGGAGACCAGCCCTCCTGAAGAGGTAGGCGTGCGTGGGGAGAAAGGATTACTGTGGCCAGTGTTTGAATCACTCACTGATCATGTCTGTTGAATACGTGGTGAAGCTGACCTTGCTTCCCAGGGAAAAACCCCAGGGCAAGTCCTGTTTACAGATAAGGCTGTATGCACCTGATAACTCATTTGAGATATAATATATAAAGAGGCTGCTAATGATTATGTACGCGAGAATATCTGACAGCAAAATATTTGAGTTATATAAGAAGAAAATTCAGCCTCACATTCCTGTGGGATTTAAACAGCCTAAGGTTGCAGTCTTATGTGTAAGTAAGTCCCAGGGAACACAGTGGGACTTACTTCTGAGTAAACTTGCACAGACTCAATCTACACCTATATTCAAGATTGCAATCCCGATCTTCGGTGGATAGTATAAATGCCTGACACTTTGATTACATGTTGATCTTTAAAATATTTTCTGATTTTGTAAAACTTTCCTGCAAATACTTGTATAGTTACCACTTAAAAGCAAAGCATTTGAATATATAATTTCTAATTGTTGTAATTTTCTGATTTTTTAAAGATACCCCACATTGAAGAACTAACAGGCTTGAAACATGCTAGGATTTGCTGTTGTTGTTGTTGTTCAGTCGTTCAGTCGTGTCCGACTCTTCGTGACCCCATGGACCATAGCACGCCAGGCCTTCCTGTCCTTGCAATCCTATGCATGATTACACAAAGGAAGTCCTACAACTCCCAGGATTGTGGGAGTGTGTAAACATGCACAGGATTGCGCCCTAAATTACTTTTGACAGCAGTCATTTGTTTTTGCTTGATTCACAAAATGCACCCATTTTTCTTATAAATTTCCAAAATCCATGGTCAGCTGATTGTTGTTGTTGTTGTTCAGTCGTTCAGTTGTGTCCGACTCTTCGTGACCCCATGGACCATAGAACGCCAGGCCTTCCTGTCCTGCGCTCTCTCCCGGAATGTGCTCAAGTTCATATTCATTGCATCGGTGATGCTATCTAGCCATTCCATCCTCTGCCGTCCCCTTCTCCTTTTGCCTTCAGTCTTTCCCAGCATCAGGGTCTTTTCCAGAGAGTTTTCTCTTCGCATTAGGTGGCCAAAATATTTCAGCTTCAGCATCTGTCCTTCCAATGAGCAGTCAGGGTTGATTTCCTGTAGGATGGACTGATTTGACCTCCTTGCAGTCCAGGGGACTCGTAAGAGTCTTCTCCAGCACCACAGTTCGAAAGCATCAATTCTTGGGCGCTCAGCCTTCCTTATAGTCCAGCTCTTGCAGCCATACATTACTACTGTGAAAAACATAGCTTTCATTAGATGGACCTTTGTTGGCAAGGTGATGTCTCTGCTTCTAACTATGCTGTCTAGGTTTGCCATAGCTTTCCTCCCAAGGAGCAAGCGTCTTTTAATTTCATGGCTACAGTCACCGTCTGCGGTGATCTTGGAGCCCAAGAAAGTAAAATCTGTCACTGCTTCCATTTCTTCCCCTTCTATATGCCAGGAAGTGATAGGGCCAGATGCCATGAACTTCGTTTTTTTAATGTTGAGTTTCAAACCAGCTTTTGCACTCTCCTCTTTCACCCTCAACAAGAGGCTCTTTAGATCCTCTTCGCTTTCTGCCATTAGGGTGGTATTGTCTGCATATCGGAGGTTGTTGATAATTCTCCCAGCAATCTTAATTCCGACCTCTGATTCATCCAACCCGGCATTTCTCATGATGTACTCTGCATATAAGTTAAATAAGCAGGGTGACAATATGCAGCCTTGTCGTACTCCTTTCCCAATTTTGAACCAAGCGGTTGTTCCGTGTCTGGTTCTTACTGTTGCTTCTTGACCCTCGTACAGGTTTCTCAGGAGACAGGTAAGGTGGTCTGGTACTCCCATCTCTTTAAGAATTTGCCACAGTTTGTTGTAATCCACACAATCAAAGGCTTTAGCGTAGTCAATGAAGCAGAAATAGACGTTTTTCTGGAATTCTCTTGCTTTCTCCATGATGCAGCGAATGTTGGCGATTTGATCTCTAGTTCCTCTGCCTCTTCGAAACCTAGCTTGTACTTCCGGTAGTTCTCGATTCGCATACTGCTGAAGCCTAGCTTGTAGGATTTTGAGCATCACCTTGCTGGCATGTGAAATGAGCGCAATTGTGCGGTAGTTTGAACACTCTTTGGCGTTGCCCTTGTTTGGAACTGGAATGTAAACTGACCTTTTCCAGTCTTGCGGCCATTGTTGAGTGTTCCAAATTTGGTGGCATATTGAATGCAGCACTTTAACAGCATCATCTTTTAGGATTTTAAATAGCTCAGCTGGAATACTGTCATCTCCGCTAGTTTTGTTGTTACTAATGCTTCCTAAGGCCCACTTGACTTCACTCTCGAGGATGTCCGGCTCAAGTTCAGTGACCGCACTATCATGGCTATCAAGGACATTCAGATCTTTCCTGTATAGTTCTTCTGTGTATTCTTTCCACCTCTTCTTAATCTCATCTGCTTCTGTTAGGTCCCTTCCTTCTTTGTCCTTTATCATGCCCATCTTTGCACAAAACGTTCCCTTGAGATCTCCAATTTTCTTGAAGAGATCTCTAGTCTTTCCCATTCTGTTGTTTTCCTCGATTTCTTTACATTGTTCATTTAAGAAGGCCTTCTTGTCTCTCCTTGCTATTTTCTGGAACTCTGCATTCAGTTGGATATATCTTCCCCTTTCTCCCTTGCTTTTCGCTTCCCTTCTTTCATCAGCTACTTGTAAAACCGCATCAGACAGCCACTTTGCTTTCTTGCACTTCTTTTTCTTTGGGATGGATTTCATTGCTGCCTCCTGAACAATGTTACGGACCTCCGTCCATAGTTCCTCAGGCACTCTGTCTATCAGGTCTAATCCCTGAAATCTATTCCTCACCTCCACTGTATATTCATAAGGGATATGATTGAGGTCATACCTGAATGGTTTAGTGGTTTTCCCTACGTTCTTCAATTTAAGCCAAAATTTTGGAAGAAGCAGCTCATGATCTGAGCCACAGTCAGCTCCAGGTCTTGTTTTTACTGACCGTATGGAGCTTTTCCATCTTTGGCTGCAAAGTACATAATCAATCTGATTTCGATATTGACCATCTGGTGATGTCCATGTGTAGAGTCGTCTCTTGTGCTGTTGGAAAAGAGTGTTTGCTATGATCAGCGTGTTCTCTTGGCAAAACTCTATTAGCTTTTGTCCTGCTTCATTTTGTACACCAAGGCCATGCCTGCCTGTTATCCCGGTGATTTCTTGATTTCCTACTTTAGCATTCCAATCCCCTATGATGAAGAGGACATCTTTTTTTGGTGTTAGTTCTAGAAGGTGTTGTAGGTCTTCATAGAACCGATCAACCTCAGCTTCTTCGGCATCAGTGGTTGGGGCATAGACTTGAATTACTGTGATGTTGAATGGTTTGCCTTGGGTTCGTACTGAGATCATTCTATCGTTTTTAAGATTGTACTCCAGTACTGCTTTTCCCACCCTTTTGTTGACTATGAGTGCTACTCCATTTCTTCTAAGGGATTCTTGCCCACAATAGTAGATATGGTCACCTGAATTAAATTCACCCATGCCTGTCCATTTTAGTTCGCTGATTCCCAAGATGCTGATGTTCAATCTTGCCATCTCATGTTTGACCACCTCCAGCTTACCTTGATTCATTGATCTGACATTCCAGCTTCCTAAACAATACTGTTCTTTACAGCATCGGATTTTCTTTTCACCACCAGACACATCCACAGCTAAGGGTCCTTTTTGGCTTTGGCCCAGCCGCTTCACTCTTTCTGGCGCTACTTGGAAATACCCTCTGCTCTTCCCCAGTAGTATATTGGACACCTTCTGACCGGAGGGGCTCATCTTCTGGCGTCATATCTTTTAGCCTTGTGATACGTTCCATGGGGTTTTCTTGGCAAGAATACTGGAGTTGTTTGCCATTTCCTTCTCCAGTGAGAAGCTGGATACCACTGGATACAGTGGTCAGCTGATACCAACCAAATACACATAAAATTGTGGGCAAGCTTTTGAAATCTCTAGATCTCTTCATCAGGTAAGATGTTACAAAAAGCATGGGGAAGGAGAGGGGGGAAAAAGGCTGACTTGTGCTGAAGTCATGCAATGTGCATGGTCAGAGTTTTGGATTTTGTGTGCGTGTGTTCAGCCAATGCAAGGTGGGAGGCAAATTAAAAGAAAAAAAAGCAGCTGAGTGGGAAGATTTAAATCTCCCTCACCTGTGTGGTGGTCCCAATCCAGGACAGGCACCCACATGCTTACCCAGAATAAATAAAAGCCAGGATCCACTCCATGCTACATATTTAACACAGCATGTAGTTTTACTCTTAAGATGGAGTGAAGGAGGCACAGTTTAGGCTGAGGTGGGCAACTTGTTTGGGTGTTTGGGCCTACAACTCCCATCAACCCTAGGCAGCATAGCCAATGATGAGTGATCATGGGAGTTGTAGGCTAAAACATCTGGAGTGCCACAAGTGTCCCTCCCCTGGATTAGGCTCTAGTAGATGTCATGCATATGTAACACTTTTCTTCAGGGTCTCTAAAGGGACTCACAGCAAAGGCTACATACAGGGCAATTAACATATTTTAATATCTTAATTTAAAACAGTAATGCATATGTAATAATTTTACATGCATAACAATTTACTTATCACTAAAACAATTAAACAGAGCACAGCCCTCTCAAAGTTCAGTCTTTTAGCTTGAGTCTACAACAAAAACATAAATAAAACTTCTCTCTAAAGCTTGATTTTTCTGCTGGTTGAAGAAGGAAATACAGTCTGTACTCAGTTCCCTCCAGCTCTGCAGCAATCTTCTCAATATGGATCAGGGTCCAGCAACACAGGAACAATGTAAACAGCCCCGTCTCAAGGGCTCAGGGTCTTACAGGCAGGAGAAAACAAGCTTCTTCCACACTGTCATTTTGGTAACTGCCTAAAATGGTGGCCATTCCCCATCTCACTCCTTTACTGAGAATGTGCAGGAATATTCCCTCAGGATTCTTAAAGAAAACTATACTAGTGGGTTACACATACACCTAGGTCTGTTGGGACAAACATAATGGCCGATTCCTCAATTTCTGAAAATATAAAATCCAGTTGCAACTTGGATTTGCCTCCAACCATAGGTCAAACACACAGTTTCCTTGTTAAACAGTTGCCTGATTTCTAGAGAGGAAGGCTCTAAATTCCAGAAGCCCCTCTCCCCCAGATTGTGGTGCTGCCATGTTCGTTAGTTGCCACTGGTCTTAAACTACAAGCCCTGTAGCCATGTTTTGACAACACTCACAGTTCCAGATTTTCAAACCTGATTAGGAGGGCCATAAAAGAGAGCTTAAAAAAAAAAAATTAGAATATTAACCTGTGTATATGGCACCACCTTGTGGTTGAAGTGTTTACAGCCCTGATTTTTTTTTAAACGTCTATTGATCCCTAATTGTAAGGAACACGTATCACTAATTTGGATCATAATCGGTATACAGTTCAGTTGGGGAGCAGATCCTCTGACACGCAATGCTTACAAACTGGACCCTGTTTTGCATGTCCTATATAAGTCATTGGAGCCATCTATGGAAGAAAGTAAGTGGGCTACCATCAAAACCACAGTTTAGGGCACCTGTTTCTTTTGTTTTATGGTCTAATCAACCCTGTGTGTTATACTGTAGGAACCTGACTCCTATGAGGTACTTTAGAAAATATAACCACTTTCTTTGTAGTGCTGTACAACTTGACCATTGTCATATTTACTTGGAAATCAGTCCCAAATTATTTCAGTGAGACTTCAAAGTAAATTCATTTGGGTTTGCTAACTCCTACATGTTTACTCAGAAGTATGGCCCTCTGTGTTCAAAGAAAGGATTACTTGAACAATCCTACATCTAAATAAACATCTGCAGGACTGCAGCTTTAATCTCAAAGGTCTGTATATACTACTTTCTTATTCATTGTTATCCCACCCTTTTTGCCCACAAAATATGGGCTCTTGAGATGTCTAACAACCATTAAAAGTACATTACAATATGGTTAAATTGCCAGTTAAAACAATCAAACAAAACATCATCATTATTATGCTGCTGCTGACAGTGTTGCTAATTGCACTAACCCTGGTAAACCAAATGTCTTCAGAAACAAGATGGCCCTCACACAGCCTTCCCAATAGTTGACAGTACAAGCCAAACAGACTTCTTGTGGGAATATATCCCACAAGGAAGTTGCTATGGCAGTCAAAGACCCTCCCCCTTCTTGCTATCCATTGAAGGAATGGATAATGAGGCACAGGGCCAACCTAAGGACATGAAGGGGGTATCATACAAGAAAAGGCACCGTTCCTACATCTGTGTTAAGTAACCAGTACCACATATTCCCCTTCAACAATTTCCCATGTAGTCTTTTAAAACAGTCTGGTAAAAGCAATCAATGTTACACTGATGCAACTAACAGGGGAAACAACTCTTCACTTGAAGTTTTGGAACTGCTTAGCATGTTGCTGTACTAAAATGTAGCAATATATTGATCCAAGAATATAATCCTAGAGCAGGAACCTGCAAGAGAAGCCTTGCATTTATCATGATTACTGCAGAAACAAGATGAACTAATCCAGTGGTCTATAGAGAAATAGTCTGTATCTGACGAACAGGGTTTTTGACTTCAAACAGACATACAATTCCAGAAATATTACAAAATCACACGAAATAGCTTGCCTGTTCATGTATACTTAGATTAAGCATTCACTGACAGCCAGAAGCAGCAGCTTCCAGTTTACAAAAGCTTTCTTGCTTAATCACCTGGACATGGCCCTTATTTGCCACAGGTGAACCTGGCAAATTGCTGAGTACAAACCCACCTGTGAAAGCTCATGCTACATTCAAATTGTTGGTTTTTCAGGTGCCATGGGCCTTGCCATTTTTTCCTGCTAGTTTTAGGGCACAATCCGATGCATGTTTAGACAGAGCAAAGGCCCACAACTCCCAGCATGCTCCAGCCAGCAAAGCTGGCTGGGGCATGCTGGGAGTTGTGGGCCTTTGCTCTGTCTAAACATGCATCGGATTGCACCCTTAGTGAAGCAAAAAATAAGTATTTCATAAAATAATACTGTGTGAAACAGTGTTTCAAGCCAGCAAAAGGACTCTTTATCAAGGCATCTAAATTGTGTTTCTGGGAGACTCCCCCCCCCCCCTTACGATGTTACTTGCCATGATAATACATTTGGGATTAATACGTGTTGTTTCTACACTGACCACAGGTGAACAGAATAAAGTTTCAAATAATTGTGACTGAGCTTTTATCTGTGCAGAATACTGCACCTGGAAAAGAAAAGCAAAAAGGGGGAGGAAAGTAATCCCAAGTTTTATTTTGGCTAGCGGGGGCCCATATGTGACTGTTTTGCTTGGGGGAATAATTTGGCTCCTAAAAGAATGTTGTGCAGCTGCATGTGGTTGAAAGAACAAGGCAATACAGGGCCTATTTCTCCTGCTTTTATCAGCAAACGGAAATGTCAGATCAGAAACAAAAACATCTCCAGAAGAATTCAAAGCAGAACATAAGCAAGAGCCTCTGGCTCCTATAGCCAAGAAAAGCTAAGTTATATATCAGAATACTATTGTTGTTGTTATTATTACTAGCCTACTTTTATTTTATTCAGAGATGGCCCATGGCATTATGGTGCTTGAGGCAGAAAATCCAAACAGTGCCCTCCCTGGTGGTAAAATAATATTGATGAACCAAACCAGAGGTAGGGTACCTTTTTCAGCCTGAAGGTTGAATTGGTTCTGGGCAACCAGTGCTGGCATGTGCCCCCAGCGTGATTTCCCAGACCCCTTTCACTCATGCACGCACAAATCATATGCTTGCACCCTCTGCCTTCTCCCCTTTCTCCCCATCTCACTCCATGTCCCCGCTTAATTGCGGTCCCATCTCCCTCTCTGTAACCTCCTCCATTCCCTTTCTCTCCCTCTGACTCCATGTCTCATCTCCCTCTCAGTCTGTTCCTTCCATTTTCCCTCTCACTCTCTGTCACCCTTCATTTCCTGATATCTCTTCACTCCCTGATGTGCCTCCTCTAACTTCCTGTCCCTTCCTCTCACTCCATGTTGCCCCTCTCCCCTCACTCCCTTTTCAAATGAATTTCTTTAGCTAATATTAGATAGATAGATAGATAGACGTTCACTCTAATTAAAAGATTAAAAATAGGGTGATAAAATGGCACCCACTGGAAAGATTATGGGCTTCTTTACATGGAACTTTTATCCTGCTATTGAGATTGGTTATTCACGGAAGTTTGCGGGTCCTTTAGATGACATCGTCAACCTCCAGAGCATCTCCCACACTAAGTGACATTTATTCCATTTTTTAAAAGATCAGAGATAATGAGCTGTCAAATTACCATGCTTGAGTTCCTCATAAAAAAAGGAAAACCTGCAATAAGGGGAGCTAGACCACAGCACCACCTAGCAGCTGTATAATGAAACATATCAAAGACTCAGATAAGGAGGGAAAGGAGGGAAGGAAAGGGAGTCTGTTGTGATCCTGCATTTAAAACAGAAGCAGAAAGCCCCGTTTTAAATGCAGGATTTTAGGTTTTTAGGATTTTAGGCTGGTGTGGAGATGCTCTATAGTGAAGGTGTGTTGAGTGGTGATATATTCACCTGCTCAGTATGTCAGTACACATGTGGAAACCATGCCTCTTGTAAAAGATGGAAGAGTAGTGCTAAGAACAAACCTCACCTGTAGTGATTATGCTATGTTTTTTTCTTTTCAAAAAGAAGTTGGATTTTCTTCAGTGTGAGGAAACATAGAAGAAGCTGCAGGAAAACAGAGGAGGATGCAAACTGGATGATGACGTTGTTTGGAAGCCCTGTAAAAAGTGAGTGAACCAGGCACAGTAATTCCACACCAAAGGCCTAGTGCAGAAGTACCCTGAGGAGTCTTGCTGGAATCAGAAGCTTTATAAAGTCAAGTTGACTTTACTGGCCCTTTGAGTCACCTACTGGCCCTTTGAGTCACCTGACCTCTGCTGAGATGGTCACTACGATACCATTGTCTGGCCTCCAGATGGTGGAGGATCCAGATTGCAGGATCCAGAGTGCATCCTGTGCAATGGTGGCACAGGAGCACAGCTGAGAGCAGATCAACAGTTCTCTCCTCTATGAAACTAGCATAGTGGTGCACAGAAGAACTCTAGAACAAAACATTATCTCAGCAAATGCAGGTGCCCCAAACTGTATTTGCTGAGATAGTGCAAATGTGGGAGCGGAGTCATTTGCAGGGGGGAACTGGTAGATGGGACAGAAGGCTATCAAATCCCTTCACCACCCTCTGATTCTCATAGAATCATAGAATAGTAGGGTTGGAAGGGGCTTATAGGACCATCAAGTCCAACCCCCTGCCTAATGCAGGAATTCAAGTCAAAACATCCCTGACAGATGGCTGTCCAGCTTCATCTTGAATGCCTCCAGTGTGGAAGAGCCCACTACCTCCCTAGGTAATTGGTTCCATTGTTGTATTGCTCTAACAGTCAAGAAGTTTTTCCTGATGTTCAGCCAGAATCTGGCTTCCTGCCACTTGAGCCCATTATTCTGTGTCCTGCACTCTGGGATGGTGGAGAAGAGATCCTGGCCTTCCTCTCTGTGACAACCTTTCAAGTACTTGAACAGCGCTATCATATCTCCCCTCAGTCTTCTCTTCTCAAGGCTAAACGTGCCCAGTTCTTTCAGTCTCTCCTCATAGGGCTTTGTTTCCAGTCCCCTGATCATCTTTGTTACCCTCCTCTGAATCCTCTTCAGCTTGTCTGCATCCTTCTTAAAGTGTGGTACCCAGAACTGGACACAGTACTCAAGATGAGGCCTAACCAGTGCTGAGTAGAGGGGAACTAGTACTTCCCGGGATTTGTAAGCTATACTTCTATTAATGTAGCCCCAAATAGCATTTGCCTTTTTTGCAGCCACATCACATTGTTGGTTCATATTCAGCTTGTGATCTACCACAATTCCAAGATCCTTCTCGCTTGTAGTATTGTTGAGCCAAGTATCCTCCATCTTGTAACTGTGCTTTGGGTTTCTTTTCCTAGGTGCAGAACTTGGCATTTACCCCTATTAAATTTCATTCTATTGTTTTCTGCCCAGAGCTCCAGTCTATTAAGATCACTTTGAATTTTGTTTCTGTCTTCCAAGTATTAGCTCAATCTCCTCCCATGCATGCTCCCCACAGCTTCTCATAGTAGCTTACAAAAACAATAAATACAGAACATCAAATGAAACTCACATAAAATCACCAAATTACAACAACAATCACAGAAACACTAAAATAAACATAAATACAATAAACATAATTACTCCAGTTCAGCAGGCAGATTTCTGCCAGTCTTAGAACTTGGCTGGGGGTGGGGTGGGGGAGTAAATATATTTTTTAAATTGCAAGGGAGAATGGCATGGCAGGGGAGGGGTTAAGCAATTCTGACCTGCCAGTTCTCTTTTGTATTAGAATTAAAGGGGAAATGCATGGTTGGGAACCCTCGTGTTCCCCTTGTAATGTGTAGCGGTGCCTGGTGATACCTACACCTTGCTGCCAAAGTCTCTGGTCTGAGATAGCTGGTGTCTTCCAGTGGGCTGCAGTTGGTGTGTTGTGTGACAAGTTGTACAGTTCTGCTTTGCTTCTGTTGACTATGAAGCTATGGTAGCTTTACACAGTAGATTGAACACCATGGATTTGCATGAACTCTCTGTATGAGAAGACACTGACGTCCGGCTATAAGGATTAATGAAATCTCCTCTCACATCCATAGTGTTTCCATGTGCTTGATTTCTCTAGACTCAAAAAGCAGAACAGTAATCTGCAGTAACATTTCCCAGCCCCTTGCTGTGCTTGCATTACGTAGCATCACTGTTTGGTTTTGTCAGCCGATTGCTTCAAGGTTGAACTGATTTTATTCAAATGGCTGGAAATGTGAGTTGAGCAGAAAGCACATACCATTAGTAAAGCACCCTTTTCATGTAAATCTGTGGTGCAGGCAGAAGACAATTCCCTGGTGATAACGGAAGGGATTGGGGCATGTCATCAGAGGTAGGACAAAGAGCAGGGCTAGATCTATACTGCTGCTTTATAGCAATATTGAAGTGCATTGACAACTGCTGGGACATATTACACATTCTATATACCGCGATCGTAGTGTTATTTCCTGCTTTTTATTCCACATTATCCAAAATACCACAACAGAGGTCACTGTGTGTGCTACAAGGTATAAATGTGCAAGAGGGATATAGCTTCACCATGATGGGATCGTATTGATATGGCGCTAGGTGAAGATCTGGCCCAGGTATCCTAATTGTTCAGACAAGCAGGCCAGTCAGCCAGATCCAGACCGTTTTACAGGGCTGAGGAAGTATGACTTGATCTGCTCTCACCTTATTTGTATATGGAGACTTCCTTTGTTGATATTGCTGGCCTTCTCTCCAATGACCAGAGCTGGGTGATGATGCTCTGTCTCGGTTCCCATCTGGCATTACTCAGGTCACCAGTTCAAGACCCAGGGTGGGTTTCAGTCCTGGCATCTATGCCATAAGTATAAGCTGTGGGAGTGCAGAGCAAGGTGCATAATACATGCAGTACTGGGTACAGAATTCAGCTTCCATCCTGTGTACATTAGCTTTTGTTTAAAAAAGAAGGAAAAAAGCATGTTTCGAGCCAACATGTTCTCAAAATTATGCTCCTGCAAGTGTTTGGGCCATGACTGCTGATAACGCAAGAGCTAAGGGGGTGTCTGAATAAGATTGGGGCATACTCTGAAACATGGGACGAGGCAAACAGAATCACAAAAATTCACAAGTTCTCTCCTGATCACAAAATTCAGCAGAGAAACCATTAAGGAGGATAAAATGGCTTTCATCAACTCATCACAACATAGTAGGAGGGGAGCATGAATTATTAGTAAAATCATTAGGAATTATTAGGAAAGGGGTCAAAAATAAAACTGCCAATATTGTAATGCCTTTATACAAAAATCTACAGTTCAGCCACATTTGCAATACTGTGTACATCTTTGGTGGCTGCACCTAAAAAAGGATTTTGTATAGTTAGAAAAGGTACAAAAAAGGTAAGCAAGATAATCAAGGGGCTGGAGCAACTCCTCAATGAAGAAAGGGTACAATGTTGGGGGCTGTTTAGTTTATTAAAAAGGCATGTAAAGGGGGACATGATTGCAATGGCCACTTATGCATTGCCAAAAAAGAGGAAAGGTATCACCAAAAAAAGAGGACACACACATCGGCATAACGTTCACACATTAAAAATTATTACAATAATTTAATTAGAAATACAATACTGCTCACCACAGTGGAGAAGGCTGTGACCAGGTAACCTGTGTGTCTGCTTAGTCTACTATCCAGGTGCTAACTGTGGATGGACAACTTCAAGGCCCCCGTTGCTCTCCCTTCTTAGGGTTCTTTATTTTTAAACTGGACTTGGACTAGGCAGCCCTTCAAATGGAAGACAACCCAGGGCGCAGCCCTATGGGATCCGCCCTTGATATCTGTAAGCTCTGAACCTGGAGGTTTATGAGTATCCAGCGCAGAGCAGGAGGCGTGGAGGAATGCCCCCTTTACCTCCTCTCCAAGGTCTCTTTGCTACCTTGGGAGGCAGCCGGCACGGTTCTCTCTGTACTAGCTGAGGGGGCACAGGACAGGGAGCTCAGATTTCCGGGTTCAAGGTCGGAGCACTGTCTCTCCAGGAATCTGAAATATCCTATGGCCCCCCAGACTCTGTCTAACGGCCACTAGACAGACGACTCTGTCGTCTGACTACCCTTCGAATAGGCGACCGTGCTCGGCAAAGTAGAACACATGGCCACTCCAGATATATATACAATCGTGCTTAATATGAAGGAAGTAGATAAGGAAAAGCTTTTTACAGGCCTGTTTTAAAATGTGCTGCATGAAAAAAGCACATGGTAAATTCTAATCCTGGGTAAAAATCTGTTTTCTTAGTCTACATTTATCTATAAGCATCCCAGTCTAGAAAGAGACTAAAGATCAGAGAGTCACTGCAGAAGATATACAGAGGAACTAGGGATGTGTGAAAGTCACTTACCTTTTCGAAGGGGGTGATTCGCGGTGGGGGCGAGGCGCTTCGCACCTCCCCCCGAAATCCTAACCCGGCCAGCTCTGCTCTGCGGCAACTCTGCGGAGCCACCAGCTGGGTGCATTCGCAGGCTTGCGGAGCCTTTTGCCATTTGCGTTCCTGTTTTTTTGCCGTGATAGGCTACGTAAATATTTACATAGCCTATCACGGCAAAAAAACAAGAATGCAAATGGCGGCCACTGTAGCCTCTGCCATTTGCATTCCCTTTTTTTTGCCATGATAGGCTATGCAAATATTTACGTAGCCTATCACAGCCTCCGCAGGGATGCAAATGGCGTCCCTGCGTTAGCCGTGATAGGCTATGTAAGTATTTACGTAGCCTATCACGGCAAAAAAAGGGAACGCAAATGGCGGCCGCAGATGCGGCTGCCATTCGCAAAGCACCGCGAACGGCACCAGGTAAGTGCTCCGTTTCGCAGGGTGGTGGGGCGGGGGGCTTTGTTCCGCCATGGATTTCGGGGGGCTGAATGCACTGGCAGTCGGCCTCACTGAGATCCGTGGCGGAATTCTCTGACATCCCTAAGAGGAACACAGTTTTTATTTATTTATTTATTTATTGCATTTATACCCCGCCTTTCTCCCTCTCGCAAGGAACTCAAGGCGGCTTACATTATCCTCCTCCTCACCGTTGTATCCTCACAACAACAACCCTGTGAGGTAGGTTGGGCTGAGAGTCTGTGACTGGCCCAAAGTCACCCAGTGAGCTTCCATGGCCAAGTGGGGACTAGAACCCGGATCTCCCGGCTCCCAGTCCGTCACTCTCACCACTACACTACACTGGCTCTCACCAGTGTAAAAAAGTTCTATTTTTAGTACCTCTTCGTTATATTAAAGAGCATGTGTGGTAGAAGCGGTCCTGTGCTGGTAATATAATTGTATCTCCCCACCCACTGTGCCCTTTTTGGAAAATTACACCAGGGCATAAAGTGCTAACTTACAGCCTTGCAGAACTTCAAAGCTGACAATGAGGCTTGATGGAAAATGCATACCCTTTTATGTCCCTTTTCAAGTCCCTTTTCAAAAAGTCAGTAATATAAGCTCTGAACCTGGTTTCTTTAAAAACGAGATATGTTTTACTGTTAGTTATTCAGCACTGCACTGGTGAGCAGGTCTCAATTATGTTTAAAATAGAAGTGCAAAAAATAAAAGAGTAAAAACAGTCACTTCCATAAAAACTCATAGAAGGCAGGCAGGCAGGCTGCTGTGTTCTATTTGAGAGCAGGGCTATAGGCCAAATATTTCAGAGAGACGTTCCATAGTTTCAGTAGAGGTTGCAGGAAATGGCTCCATATGACTAGGATTTGGGGAGTACTGTGTTTTTGTGTGTTTTGGTATAGAATTTGCTGGATCATTTTACAAGAGAAAGAAATATCTGGCTTACTATGCTTTCCAAAATTAAGGGTAGCATATTTTGATGTGTGGGGAGGGAAAGTGAAAACGTCAAGGGCTGTATTCAATGTTAGTCCTTCTTACAGTAGACCCATTGAAATGAATGGAACTTAAGTTAGTCACTAACAAGTTCCACTCATTTCAATGGGGCTACTCTAAGTAGGACTAACAGCAACCCTAGGTTATTCTCTCCCCCTGCCCCCAAGTGTCCAGGATAAATGTACACACACACGAAAGAGATCTTACTTTCATTTCAAATGTAATTGTAAGAAAGTTATGCTATTATGTCAAGTTCTCTGCCATTATTTTTATTTATATAGCACCATCATTGTGCATGGTGCTGCGTAGAAAAAACAACCACCCCTTTCTGAAGCAGTTAATAATTTTAAGGAAGGTGTACCAAAACTAGGGGTGGGCAACACTCCCCCCCACCTCTAGTGCTCCCCCTTCTGGCAAAAATGGTAAATTTGCCACTGAATTTTGGTGGAAAAACACAATGGAGGCTTAAAATATTTTTTAAAAACACCATTTTTTTTTGCTGCCACCACACTGCGGTAGCATGGCAGGAGTGTGGCCCATTGGGGGGGGGCACTCCAGAACCTCACCCCACCGAGTTGCCCACCTCTGACCTCAGCTATGAGTGTGTCATTCCCAAGAATCAGGATTGGCTGCATGTTTTTGTGGACCTTCAGGCAAAAGTAAATCAGTAGATCCCTGAAATGCCCTCATTGTCCAAAAGATGGTTATAGCTGCCCCCACTTGCTCCTCTGCTCTCCCACAGGGGAGACTGATAATCTCAAAAAGATGCCTCAGGTGGAATTAGGTGCTTCTTCCCTTTGTAAACCCTCATGCATATCCCACACACACACTTCTGCCCATTTGCCCTAAAGCTCAGTCCTTTATCATTCTTAGTATGTCAATAAAAGAGCAACCAAAACCAGCAAGGGTCTGGAGCAACACCTCTGTGAGGAAAGCTTACAACATTTGGGGCTGTTCAGCTTAGAAAAAAGGTGAGTAAGGGTACAGTCTTATGCATGTTTAGACAGAGAAAAGTCCTTCAACTTCCAGCATGGCTGGCTGGGGCATGCTGGGAGTTTTAGGACTTTTCTCTGTCTAAACATGCATAAGACTGCACCTGAAGTGTGGGACATAATAGAGGATGTACAAAATTATGCATGGCATGGAGACAGTGGATAGGGAGATGTTTTTCTCCTTCGTAATCCTAGAAGCTGTGGTCATCCCATGAAACTGAATGGTGGGAGATTCAGGACAGATAAAAAGATGTACTTCTTCACACAGTACATAGTTAAATTATGGGATTCATTAGCACAAGTTGCAGTGATGGCCACCAACTTGGATGGCTTTAAAAGGGGATTAGACAAATTCATGGAGGATAGGGCTAACAATGGCTACTAGTCATGATGGCTATACAGTCAGGGCCAGAAATATCGGAACAAGGATAACTGTTTTGGCAGTTGGCCTCTGTACACCACCACATTGAAGTTGAAAGGAAACACACCCAGATGGGAGCGAAGTCAGGACTTTCAGCTGTAATGCAAGGGGTTTGACAAAAGTGGGGCACCAACCATTCAGGAAGGACAGCCAGTGGCATACGCCCCCCCCCCCATTGTTGGTGGCTCATAAGTAATGGAACGAATGGCTGACAAGCAGCTGCATGGCCAGGTGTGGCCTGTTTCCTGGGTGCCCCATGACCAATCATGCAGATAAAAGGCCTAGAGGTGGTTCTGAGTGTCACATTTGCATTTGGTAGCTGTTCACTGGAACTCCCAACACGAGGTCCAAAGAGGTGTCCATGCGAGTGAAGGAGGCCATCATTAGGCTGAGGAAACAAAATAAACCCATCAGAGAGATAGCAAAAACAGTGGGAGTGGCCAACACAACAGTTTGGAACATCCTGAAAAAGAAGGAATTAACTGGCAAGCTCAGCAACAGCAAAAGGCCTGGCAGACCACAGAAGACAACTAAAGTGGATGACCACAGAATGCTGCCCATGGTGAAGAGGAACCCTTTCACAACATCTAGCCAGGTCAAGAATGCTCCTGAGGAGGTGGACATGTCATTGTCAACATCTACAGTCAAGAGACGGCTTTATGAATGTAAATACAGAGGTTTCACAACAAGGTGCAAACCACTGGTAAGGCTCAAGAACAGAAAGGCCAGATTAGCCTTTGCCAGCAAACACCTAAAAAAGCCTGCCCAGTTCTGGAATAAGATTCTTTGGACTGATAAAACCAAGATTAACTTGTACCAGAATGATGGGAAGAGAAAAGTATGGAGAAGGAAAGGAACAGCTCATGAACCAAAGCATACCACATCATCTGTCAAACATGGTGGAGGCAGTGTGATGGCATGGGCATGTATGGCTGCCAATGGAACTGGGTCACTGGTGTTTATTGATGACCTGACTGCTGATCAAAGCAGCAGGATGAATTCTGAAGTGTATAGGGCTATACTTTCTGCTCAGATTCAGCCGAATGCTGCCAAACTGATAGGACGCCGCTTCATATTGCAGATGGATAATGACCCAAAACATACAGCAAAAGCTACCCAAGAGTTTCTCCAGGCAAAGAAGTGGGATGTTCTTCAATGGCCAACTCAGTCACCTGATCTCAACCCAGTAGAGCATGCTTCTCACTTACTGAAGACAAGACTGAAGGCAGAAAGACCCACAAACAAGCAGCAGCTGAAGGCAGCTGCAGTAAAGGCCTGGCAAAGCATCTCGAGGGAGGAAACTCAGCATTTCGTCATGTCCGTGGGTTCCAGACTTCAGGCAGTCATTGACTGCAAAGGATTTTCATCCGGGTATTAAAGGCGATCCTTAAGTTTGAAATGATGTTGGTTTGTTCCATTACTTATGAGCCACCAACGATGGGTGTGTGTGTATGCCACTGGCTGTCCTTCCTGAATGGTTGGTGCCCCACTTTTGTCACACCCCTTGCATTACAGCTGAAAGTCCTGACTTGGCTCCCATCTGGGTGTGTTTCCTTTCAACTTCAATGTGGTGGTGTACAGAGGCCAACTGCCAAAACAGTTATCCTTGTTCCAACATTTCTGGCCCTGACTGTATATTACATCCGTTATCAGGGACAGTATACTTTTGTATGCCTTTTGCTGGGAATATGAGCAGGGAGGTACTGTTGCAGTCATGTCCTGTTTGTGGGCTTTCCATGGGTATCTGGTTGGCCACTGTGCAAAGAGAATGGTGGACTACATAAGCCTTTGGCCTGATCCAGCATGGCTCTTCTTATGCTTAGAAGTCAGGCAATTATTTTTGGAGAGAGAGACCATGCCCAGTAGTGGCTTGGAGTGGGGAGAACAGCTGGGGTGCAACTTGCTAGAGAGAATCTGAGTTTGGGGGAAGGGCTCCCTTGATTCTCCGCTGAAAATTATCCTCTCCCCTGTAGTAGTAGCATTAGGAGGCAAATAGAAGTAGGAAACGCTTGTTTGTTCAGTGTACCCAGACTTTCATATTGAATTGAATGGGATTTAAAATGCAAAACTTTGTCTGGATTGTGCCTGTTGTTTCAAGAGATTTGTTCTAACCTACCAGTAGAGGGTGTTGGTGGCTTTTACATTCCTGACTAAAACCTATGGAGACTTTTTTTAATGTAGCCAAAGATTTAGAGAAACATTAACAACAATAATCCTCTTCTGCGTTAATAATTCTGTAATAACAAGCCAAGAAATAATGGTTTGTTTTAAAAGTCAAGTCAGTAGTGTTCTGTAGCATTTTTGCATTGTCAGAATAAAAAGTTGGCGATGGCTTGAATCGATCGAGTCGAGCGCTACCGCGTGGGTCATCACCCCACCCCACCCAGGCTAAGACAGTGTTTATGGATACCATGACAATAGCTCTTATATACTTGAGGTCTTGAAAAAATTCTGTAGCATACGTTGAGCAGATGTACATTCTTCAGTAGCACAAATAATAATTTGAGCATCTGCAGCGTAATGCTGTTGTTTCAGGATGAGGGAAGTGGCTGGACTGTGGGTTTTTCTGAAACCAGCATTTTAATAGGGAACCTTTGCTACACAGAAAAACACAAATAATTCCTCTCACCAGTAACACTGCAAAACAGTGATGTTTTAAATCCTTGCTATGAAGTATTAAGCACTTCTAAGAATGAACAATACTTTTAGAGGCTTGGGAAAGGGAAGAATGGATTCTATATACAGTGAAAGCCCTCAGATGGAAAGCCCTAGGGTAGAGTGCGGGCTGCAATTCCTCAAGTGTTAAGTAGGAAGTCTCCAAAAATCACCTCTGGAAGTCAGTCAGGCTGAGGTGAAAACTGCTTAAAGCAATGGCACACAGCACGGTCAGGCAGCGGGAGGGTTCAGTTCCCCTTCTACTGCATCCACCTTTCATTGTAAAAAGTAGAGCCCACCTCCATTTTATGTGTGAGTGGTACAGACTCATGAACAAACAAATGTAGCTACCCCAGATGCTTCTAGATGGTTGGCTCCTACCTCTTATCATTCACATTCAAGAGATGTTGTGCAGTAATTCCGTCTTTCTCCTAAACAGATTTTCTGTGCTAAGAAAAAGACTGAAGAAGCAGTGGAAAAACATGGGTGGGTTATGAGTGTGTGTGTGGGGGGAACATCTGGACACCCCCCCTAAAATTCTGTGAATGAGGCAAGGTGATGGCACTCATCTGGAAGCACCCTGCTTCAACCTTAAAGCTATCCCCTTCTCTCGGCCTGATACTGTACTGACCTACTGTACAGGGATGTTGTAAGGACTGAGATAATATCTGTGAAGTGCTATAAACAGTCAAAGCTCTGCTTTATAAATATTTAAACATTCATAGTCCACCTACTAGCCCCAAATGGACTCTCAAGGAGTCAAAGATGCTCCTTAATGCAATATTTAAATGCAAACCAAATTAAAACACTTTTTAAAAAGGACAACAGATACAAGATCAAAATCAGAAACAGCAATAATTAACTAAGGGCACTATCCTACACATGTTTAGACAGAAAAAAGGCCTACAACTCCCAGCGTGCTGGGAACTGTAGGCCATTTTTCTGTCTAAATATGCA
Source organism: Heloderma suspectum (assembly GCF_057233095.1). NCBI lineage: Eukaryota > Metazoa > Chordata > Lepidosauria > Squamata > Helodermatidae > Heloderma > Heloderma suspectum. Next base: position 175,515,248 of record NC_139461.1, read on the forward strand.
TAGGATTGAGCCTTAAGGGTGCAATCCTATGAATGTTTAGACAGAAAGAAGTCCTACAACATTTTGTAGGATTGTTGTAGGACCTTTTGTAAGACTTTTTCAGTCTGAACATGCATAGGATTGCACCCTGAAGGTCTATCTAACACATAGAAGGTCTAGGAGCATTTCTACATCTGACTAAAATCCCACAACTTTACCGGGGCTTTCTGCTTCCGTTTTAAATGCAGGATCATGATGGGCTCCCTTTACACATGCTTCCCTTCCCCCCTTATCTCTGTGTTCCATGTGTTCCATAATATAGCCACTAGATGGTGCTGTGGTCTAGCTCCTGTTATTGCATGACATCCTCTTTTCAGGAGGGAACTGAATTTGCTGTAATTTGATAATTCATTATCTCTGATCTTCTTAAAAATGGGATAAAGGTAATTTAGCACGGGAGACACCCTGGGGGTTGACAACGTCACATAAAGGACCCGCAAACTTCCATGAGTAACCAATCTCAATAGCAGGATAAAAGCCCCATGTGGAGAAGTCCTAGGACTTGATAATGAAGGATGGCAAGTGAATAAGTCTGGAAGGTCTCCAAAAGCAAGGAACTCCACAAAGATGGTCCCATCAGTAAGAAGGCTCTCATCCAACTAAGCTAGGAAGGTTGGGGTATTCTGGCCAGAAGCAAACACTCCAGCAGAGACCAGGAGTTTGCCAAAAGCAGCAGCCCTTCAACTTGTTCTCCTCTTTCTACCAGATAATATCAAATGATACAAAATGTATGACACTTCATCCCTTTCGTACATGAGCCTTCATGTTCCTTGAACGTTCTTTTACACATTTAATGCAATGCATGGACATCAGGGGTGTGGCCCCAGTCTCTGGCCCCAGTGTAGCTTCTACCGCCTCTCACTCACCATGCTGAGTCCTCTGCATGTTGTTACTCCTCTGAGGGAGCGTGAGTCTCTCTCTTGCCAGAAGCCTAGAGCAAAGTGAAAATCCCTCCCAAGCCACCTGTGCATCTCTGAAGACTTGGGAAAGGGGTATTTGTGTGGGGCTTCTGGGAAGATTCTAAGTAGAATGAGGCATTCCCCAACCAGAGCTGTTCACTCGGCAAAGGTCTGGGAGGAGACCGAAGGCTTATATAGTGTAGTAGTCATTTATTATTTACAGTCTACTGACCACAGACATACAGAATAAAATTGCATAAAATACATAGTAAAAAAAAGTACATAGAAATGTAAGAGAAGAACTAAGAGTGGCAGACTGAGGGCTTATATACATACTGCCAGCTACCTCTCTTCCTGGTTCAGCAGTTGCAGCTGGGTCTGCTTTTCCATTGTCTGAAACTGGGACTTTCCCCTCCTCTTGAGCAGATCCTTTGTCCTGAGGAAACCCTTGTTCCTGTGTAGACCCAGGGTGAAAGAGCAATCTGGTAGCCAGGCAGACGCTCTGATGATGACTCTGAGTCTCCCACTGGTCTGACGCCACCTATGCCCTGGAAAGCCAAGGGACAGTCAGGAACCGAGGCAGGGCTTGGGGATGGGATTGCAGGGGTTCTTTGGGACTCCAGGCAAGGCATCCTGTGACAGGATTCCTCAGGCTAATCCGTATCTTCTGTGGGAGTGGAGTTTGCTGTGGAATCCCAATCCTTCTCCTTCGAAGAAGTCTCTCCTGAGGGTGGGTCGGCCAGGAGCCTGAGACCCCCTTGCTGCTCTGACCTCATCAGAAGTCCAGTGCAAAATGAGGCATCTTTCTTGTCGTGTCTGACATCAGCTGGGATGACGCGACAGATGAAGAACTTGACTTGGGAGAGCGTACGCTGTTGGTGGGAGGCCCTGACATAAGCTGGACCCCAGGCAACTCTGGCATTAGTGATGAGCCAATTCTGGGGGACCCCCAGGTGGGACCCCTGAGGACTGTAACTCATCGATGGTGGGAAAGGAGGAAGTTGAGTGCCCACTCAGCCCTCAAGTGCGTTGGCTACAGGAGGTGGAGGCACAGAGATGAAGCTCACACCTCAAGCATCATAGTAACCAGACTTTTCATAAGTAAAGGTCTACCCAGGAGTAAGACTCCTGGCAAAATGTTTCTTTGGGTGAGGCTCTGGGAGCTCTGGCTATATCAGCTTTCAGATGGAACTTGAGAGTTGCTGGAAATGATGTCTTACTACCAGCTTTAGTGCCTTGGTTTTGATGACCTTGCTGCTGACGACCTTTGGACTCTTGCCTGACTCTGCTTCTTAGACTGTGTTTGTATCCAACTGCTTAACTGTGTTTGGATCTTGGCTGTACCTCAAGCCTGTCTCTTGGAACTCTCCCTTTTGCCTGGTAATAATGTGTGTTTGACCACTGCCTGTTTACTGACTACTCCTGCCTAGAACTGCCCTTTGGCTGGACTGATGCCCCTGTACTTGACCTTTGCTTGCTTATTGACTTGCCATTGGATTTGACCCTTTGTTTGTCTTATTGCTTAGTCTGACCCAGCCTTAGCAGGACATTACTAGCTTCTCCATCCTCTGCATATCACAGAGGCATGGGGGAGGCAGACAAAATCCCGCACCTTGTCCTGGTTTCCCTGCTCAAGTTTGGACTGGCAGAATTCTGTCACAGTGCTCTGAGACTTTTTGTTGCCCCCAATCCAAAATACTACCCACATTTTCAAATATTACAATTTGAGTGTCAAGAACTCTGTTTTTCTTTGTACCCTGACTGGGAGACCCTGTCACAGATTTCATTTAATTCTGAAGGGGAGCTCTCTCCCTTGGGCCAAGCGGAACCAGCACATAGCAATGCAACCACCTAGGGGTCTGTTACCTTGAGATGCCCTGGCAGCTCTGGCTTTCGAGGCCAAAGCTAGATTCAGTTAATTGGGCTGAATGATCTCAACTGTGTTCCTGTGGGAAAGTTCTCCCTCCTTTGAGGGTTTGGGAGCACTGCTAGAGCTGGCCTATGCTTGGTTGCAGGGGAACTTTGTGGAGTTGTCAGGGGCCCGACCATAAAAATGGGAGGCTGGAATCTGTTTGGTGGGCTCCACCCTTCTGTCACACACAAGCCATAGACAACGTCCCACATGCTCGTATTTATCTTCCATCAGGAGCAAGATTTTCCCAGAAACATACCTGGGCAACAGTGATATTCCTCTCCTGGAGTTTTTGAAGCACTCCAATCAATTGCTTCAAAAATATTTTTTCCCCAAGTTCTCAGAACAGGGGGTATATTTGAGAGGAACATGGTATGGCAACATTGTGATTACTCATTAACAAAAGCTCCCTCTTCTGATTAAATACAGAAATGACAGTAAATTCTGGATTTGTCAACTTGCTACTGCTTACTATCATCATCATCATCAATTTAACACTATTAGGGCGCAATCCTATGGGGATAGGCGGCTGTCTCCGAACTCGGAGAGAACCGCCTATCCAACGCAGGGCAGGAGAAGCATGGACGGGATCGTTTCCTCCGCACTTCTCCTGCCCTGTGTTTGTGTCTAGGCAGCCGATTTCAGCTGTCTAGCCATGGGAAGGTGGAGCGGGGGAGGAGGCTGCTGGACAACACTGTTTTGGCCGCTCTGTGCTCCTCTTCCAAGCATGGAACGTGGGGCTGTTTTGCGCTGCCTGTGAGGCAGCGCGGAAGGGGGGGAAGGTTGGTTCTCCAGGAACCGCCCTCGGAATGCAGGCTCCGAGGTCAGTTCCTGGAAAACCACATATCCTATGGCCGTCTAGCCGCTGACTAGCGACCATAGGATTGCTCTATTACTCACAAACTAAATTCTATTCTGTGTGGGTAAATTTACTTTTGTATGTATATTTACTATTGTTAATACTAAGAGCCATTTTGAATCATAATTACTTGCAAGGTAGATACATATGATTCATGTTCACCATTTTTTATTTGTTTAAATCATTTATTCTTCCATGGTAGGTGTTACACCACTTTCATTCCCCAAATTGGGCAATTGCCCATTATTTATTCTGAATCTGTGTTTTCAGTACATGTCTATATTCTTGCCATGCTGAGGTGTTTTTTTTTTTTTTTGCCATCTGTTGTATTGTCACTACATATCTGTATTTTTCTGATAACGCTCCATCCATCTGTGCCAGCTTGGCTTCGGGCTTGTGAGTTCTTGGTTCTTGCATTGGGCCCTGTCCTGATGGGAAACCTTTACTTAGGTAACGTATAGGATAGGCTTAGAGATTTCTTTGTTGTTTTGCCTGGGGTATTGCTCCAAAGGTTATCTTTGATTTTTGCTTGTCTTTTTATTCCTTTCCCTCTCCCCTACCCACATAAACTTCATATCTACCCTGAAAGCTTCCTTCCAGATAAACTTCAGTATTAAATTCAGTGCCTTTTACTGGGTTACTTGCTACTGTGTAACATGTCTGGCTTGGTGGGCTTGAAATAGAGGGTATTGGCTTGAACCCTTATTTCAGCACCCCAAGTGTGTCCCCAAAAAGTCTGAGAGTCCCCCGGCTCAGGCTGAGGTGGACATAAAGGGGTGGTGGCAGTCCACCGAAGTCACTGTGTGTTCTTGCCTACATTGGAGGGAGTTTGGGCAACCCCCTTTCTCCCTTCACTTTAAGCATCAATGTTATAAACATAAAATAAGACTGCTGTTGTGAAACAAATTGATGATCAATATTCCTTTAGATGTAAAGAATCAGTAACACACTGGAAACAGTAACACACAATTAATCAAAGCTGGAAAGTGGTATGTATATAAAAGGTGGATTGACATTCAGGATAATACATTTTGAACTATGTGCTGCCTTTCTTTTATACCACATGCAGTAATATTTTCCCAAGCTTTTCAGCTGTGAATCACAATGACACTTATATGAAACTTCTGTGGTGCAAAGAAGAGAGGAAGTCGGAAACATTAAAAATAAATCCCTGTGATTTGGGGGCCACTGCAGAACAGAATATTTTGCCACCAGGAATGTCTAATTTTTCTTTTAACAACATCCATAATAGAATATAGTAATGGTTTTTCAAGATGGGCTTTTAGTAAGCTATCCTGATGGAGATTCAGCAATTCCAGTCTTCCTGGTATACTAATGTTGCGATCTTCTGACTGCCAAAACCTATGAAGTAGCAAAAGGCTTTTTGCCTTTTGGAGCTCATAGTTCATATAAGCTCTAGGAGGGAATCACTGTAGTTCCAAACTTCAGGAAGGAGTGATTCAAAGCCCAGAACCAAAGAACTGAAAAGATCTCCCAAGAGTCTAATAGTTCAACTTCCTTGTATTGAGGCAAAATGCATTACACCTAAACCACCCCAACAGATGTTTATCAAGTCTCTCAAAAGCACAGGAATTTCCTCAATTTTCCTACACATCTCTTCCTCTCCCCAACATTGCAATTTATTCACCATTCTTACATTAAATGTATCAATGTTTTGTATAAATGTAGATCATATAGTTAAAGAGACAGAAGCGAGGTTAACATAGATACATGTTAAAGGATCAAGTTGGTAAAAGAATCTTGATCACTGCTGTAATCAAAGTCAGGACATTCACCAAATTTCAAACATTCATTGTAATGTACATATGTTGGTAATACTTATTTAGCAATAGATGTTCCATGATGTTGTTAGTAATTTTATTTCCTTCTGTGTTGGTGACACTTCACAGAAGATATACTTTTTAATGAGCTATTTTAATTTTTGTATATTATGTTCTTTTTAATATTTTCAGTTGCCCTTGAAATTGAGTTATCAAAATGTGTTTGGAATTTTTTAAGTCAATACATTCTCCATTTGGCACCAGTTTGAAGTTCACCTCCCTTTTAACTAGTGCTATGCCAAAAATTTCGATTCTTCCATTTTTTGCATTGGGAGGGAGGAGCAAAGCAAAAACTCTGGTGAAAGACCCTGGGAAAGTTGATAATTTTGGAGAATTTTCTCTTTGGGGAGGGGGACAGAGTTCCCACATACCCTTTTAAGTGCAGGCAATTCTTGAGGGGCTTTCTTTCTTTCTTTCTCTTTCTTTCTTAAACACCCCCTGTTCTTGCAGGAGCCCAGGACTCTACTCCAGCCCTGCAGTTCTTTCTAATCTCCCAGGTGATCATGTGATCTTGCCCTCCCCAATAGGCATTCAGGAAGAACTCCTGGCTGGAGAAGAGTCCTGGGCTCCTGCAAGTCCAGGGGGTGTTTTTGTTTTAAATAAAAAATAGAAAGAAGACCCGTGAAGAATCACCTACACTTTAAAAAGGGATGTGGTGGAAACCCTGCCCCCTCCACAAGATAAAATACTCTGAAATTCTCCCCCTCCCTATGAAAGTGGCAGAAAAAAACAATACATCTTTTGCAGGGAGAGAAAAAGTTCCAGAAAATAGGGGGGCAGGATTCGGCACAGCACTACTTTGAATGCTTTTGCCATTTTTTGCTATTGCTCTCTTTTCTTATAGAATCTTATAGAATCATAGGGTTGGAAGGGGCCGACAAGATCATCGAGTCCTTTTTATGGACTGGGACAATCACAGAGCTGGCCCTACCATTAGGCAGAGTGAGGTGGCCATGTCAGGCAGCAGACACTGGTGAGTAGCAGTGAAGTGGAGGAGGGCAGAATTATGTGTTGAACTAATAAATGATTTATTGATGGCAGCAAGAATATTAGTAGCATGATATTTGGGGAAAATGCAATACCTTTGAAAAATACCTAGGGGTTATCAAATGGAAAATCAATAGTTGGGCCATACTTAAATGTGTGAAGTTGATTTATTGGAAGAAGAAGAATAGTCTCTACAGTAGTTATGATGAGTTAGACTAGATTATTGAATTATTAAAAAGTCTCTAAATACAAATATTCTTATGGCCAAACTGACCTAGATTGTGAGCTTTTCTACATGAGGCTGTTAATTGGCTGTTAATCTGCTATATCTACTTTCAGTTTTGTGGCAGAATTGAGACATCCAAACATTACACGAGCTTTTCTTTTCTTGCTTTTCTGCTACATAACCACTAGGTGGCACCATAGCATAGCAGAATAGCAGAAATACACAAGAGAAAATCACTTTCTTTCGCTTTCACAATTAAATGCTGTAGTTTCCCTGCTTTAAAAAAACTCACCCAAAGTGCTTGTTAGACACAGAAGCGAAGATTGGCTAAAGAACCCATAAACAGCTGTGAATAGGGAATGATGAGCGCATGATAAATTCGTCATGTAGAAAAACTCTGTATGTAATTAAGATAGTACGTAAGCAGATTAATTTTATTAGAATTTAGATAAGTGTCAATTAATGTTATTAAGAATAGTGTTTTTGATATATTTGTATATTACTGAATTGTATACTGCATCTTTTCTTAATGCCATATCAGTGTTGATCATAAAACCTTTTAAACTAAACAGATAATTTTAGCTCCTTACATTTTCAGTAATTCAAGAAAAAAATTTTTTGCACAATTTCTCACCAACAGCACTGTTATCTGTGAGTTTTGGGTAGTGCGTGGAATAGGATTGCCAATAATCTCAGGATATAGTCTGAAAATACATGTTGTTCTGTGTCATTCTAGGAAAAAATGGTGGCCAACACAAAAAATGGCAGATGCCATTGGGGGACCAACATTTTTTGTGTGTGGCATCCACCATTTCCCCCCAGAAAACTGCAGAACAAAGCAATGTCTGGGACATCTGGGAAAAGAAAATGATGGCTTACAAGAATGGTCAAAATATCTGCTCTGTTGCCACTGTCATCACCACAAAAGCAGCAAAAATAAGATAAAACAAGAGAAGAAAAAGAAAAATGGAAGGGAAAGGTGTGTAATTAAATGAATGACTTTAAAACAATGAATAACAAAAAATGCAATTTATACTAATACATAATGAAACAAATTAGGACCTTTATAAGAAAAATGAATGGAATAACAAAAGAAAAAAGTTATTGCACACCCTTAATATAAATGTAATAAATAGATAAATAATCCCCTTGCACCGGCCTAACAAAATCATATGCCAGCACAGTGGATCTATGCTGTATCTATGATCCATGCCAGAGTAACAATAAGAAGATAAGAAGAGCCCTGGCCCATCAGACTGGAGGTCTATCTAGCCCAATCTTCTGGCTTTCACAGCAGCCAACCAGATGCCTTTGGGAAGCCCACAGGCAGACAATAGTTCTGTCCCACAGTTCCTCTCCAGGAGATGGGATTCATTGGCATACTGCCCCTGAACTTGGAGGTTCCATAGCACTATCATGACTAATAGCCTTGATAGATTTATCCTATGCAAATTTGTCTAGTGGGAATTGTTAGATCTAGTACAGCAAATTCCATAAACTGATTATGCATTGCTGAAGAAGCCCTTTCATTGGTCTATGCTGAATCTACTGCCAGTCGGCCTCAATGGATAACTCCTGGTTCTAGTATTAGGAGTATCTTTCCCTATTTCTCCACGCCATGCATAGTTCATAAATCTCTATCACAGCTGTCCCTAACCGGGTACCCTCCAGATGTGTTGGACTACAATCCCCATGAGGGCCCTTGGGCAAGACACCCTCCCGGGCCCCCTCCCTCAGTAAGTCTTCCTTTTCACGGCCATTGTCACCAGTCTCCTCCTCCTCTTTATCATCTTTGCTACCACTTGCTTCCTCAATGGGCAGAGAGTGAGTGAGCAAGCAGGCAGTGCTATCTGCTCCTCCTTCTTCTCACCACCAACATTGTCTGGGCTACAGTGACAGGCAGGTGAACAAACAGGTTCCAATGATGAGGAGGAGCAGCAAGTCCAGGGGACTCTTGTCAGTGGGCCCCTGATGGGGTGTGGGCCCCCTGCAGGTGCCAAACATGCCTGCCCTTGATGCCAGCCCTGCTGGGGATGATGGGAGTTGTGGCTAAACTTCTGGAGGGCAACGGGTTTGAGCAGGCTGCTCTGTCATGCCCATAACCTTCCCTTAATTGTCTTTTTTTCTAAACTAAAAAGGCCTTAATGCTTTAGCCTTTCCTCATAGGGAAGGAGCTCCAACCCAGAACCCACTGATAAATTTTGGTTGCCCGTTTTCTGCAGCTTCCCCAGCTCTGCGATATCTCTTTTGAGATGTGGCAATCAGAATTACTCATAGTATTCCAAATGGGGCTGCACCCTTGTCAGGGTTCCCCTTATGACCTGGACCCACTGAACAACTCCGTAAGGATCTCTTGCCTCCTTAAGAGTCCCACCTTCCTTCTTTTACCTTCCTCTTTCCAATTACATGGGGTTTAGGCTGTAGGCATGGGGTGATTGACACTCTAGACACAGAGTTTAACCTCAACAGTGTATTTCTAAATTAAAGCAAACAAATCACAACTACAGATATTTACACAATAGAGTTGAGTGATACAAAAGGCATAAAAGTTGCAAAACGCAAGTTCCTTTAACCTAGCTGTACTTATACTTCTCCAGGCTGCTTCTTCCTGCTCCCTCTTCAGGCTCTGGTCTCCCTGACTCTAGTCTTACTGGCTTGCTTGCTCTCTTTTTATACCTTCCTCCCTCAAAACCGAAAGTACTATTTCAAACCTGAAGAAATTAAACTTAACTGGGGAAATGAAACTGAACCTAACCGGGGAAATGAAACTACTCCTCTCAGGGATACCCCCTCCCAACAAACCCCCTCCCCCCCGGCCTCTAAGCCTGAACTTTTTCCTTTCCTTGCCTCTGTAGGCCTCAAACCTTCCCAATCCTATTTGTAGTAAAGACTTTATGCTGCTGGAATGTTAATTCTCAACCCCTTTCCTAATTGCCTTTTTCACAGTTGCTGCACACTGTGTAGATGTTTTCAAGACAATTGTGTTGGCAACAGGTACCACTGGGGTAACCCTTATAGCGATGGGACTGAAGAGGGGCAGGTGGGCAGAGGTGGGGAAGTAGCACGAGAAGAGCAGGGCTTAGTCAGAATCCTTTGTTTATACAATGTCACCGCACCCCCTGTACCAGTTGCTACGCCAAGAAAAGAGGTGCCATAAGTAAAAGCACTCCTTTTAGAGAGCATCAGAACATGTCTAGTCTCCTCCACAACTATTACCTTGGAGGACAGGAGTCCAACTAACTCTGGAGTCGATTACCGCACCGTACCAGAAGTATGTACACCCCAGCGATGGAACCCAGCACATATATCAAGAATACTTTAACCCAGGGGCATCATACCTCAGGCCTGCAGACAAGTCTGACCCACCTGGAGTTCCAATCCAGTCCTCTGGGGTTCCTCAGAAGGTTGTGCCCCCCTTCTCCAGGCTCTACCAACTTCCTCGACTGTGGAAGTGGTCTAGAGTGTCAGTCACCCCATGCCTACAGCCTAAATAACCTTTGGTGGCTTCTTGGCTTTTGTGCAGTTTTTCCCCATTCTAAAACATTGAAATGCCTCTCCTAAGAGGAAGAGCTTTAAGCTAAAATCTGCTGGCATTTTTGGCTCCACCCATTTTGCCTTTGTCCCCACCCACCACTGTAATATAGCCTCCAAGAGCTTCTCCAAAATTGAATTTAGCCCTCAGGCTGAAAGAAGGTCAAGATCCCTGTGTCAAGGTCCCACTTATGACCTGGACCCCCTGAGCAACCCCTTAAGGATCTCTTGCCTCCTTAAGAGTCCCACCTTCCTTCTTTTAAACTTCCCTTCCCAGTAATGTGGGGTTTGGGTTGTAGTCGTGGGGTGACTGACACTCTAGACATAGCAGTTTACTAGTAGATTTAAAGCAAACAAATCACAACTAAAGGTATTTACACATTTAGAGCTGGGTGATACAAAAGGCTTTAAAAGAAAATAAAAGTTGCAAAACACAAGTTCCTTTACCCTAGCTGCCCTTAGACTCCTCTAGGCTGCTTCTTCCTGCTCACTTTTCAGACACTGATCTCACTTCAGGCTCTGGTTGTCTCTGCTTTTACTGGATCTCTTGCTGTCTCTAGCCATGTTCAGGCATTCTTCAAGCATTTTTGTGAAGAAACTATGTTCCTGCCTCCTCTACACCTGACCTTGTTGCATTGAGCAGGAAGGTCTGAAGGGAAATTGTATGCATGTTTGACAGAATGTGGTCACAGTTCTCCCCGCAGTTGGGAACACTGCATGACTAGGGTTCCTGATCACAGGAAGGACTGTAATTGTGTTGAATGTGGTTACTGTTTTTCTTCAGATCTTCCTGTTTAATGTGAGCATGTCAGGGGTGTAAGGAGCAGGGCCACCCCTACAGCCCCGTCATGGATATCATTGATGAATGCCAGAATAGGGCAATAGGGATGCAGGAAAATGACACAGAGAAACTGCCTTATGCCTTGTCAGACCATTGGCCCATCTAGCTCAATACTGATGACTTACCAGGGAAGACAAGCAAGACCATGCTTCAAAATAGGACTCCTGAGCATCCTCCACCACCTCCTCCAAGTACACCAAGGTGTGCAGAACATTCAAACATCCATGGCCACAGATTATTCCACCCACTCAATATGTGCACTTGCCAAATAGATGCATTTTCCATAAGTAGGACACAGGGTAAGGAAGGGCCAGCTGGCTAGGTTCAAGGGCCAGCTCTCCCATTAGGCAAAGTGAGGCAGCCACCTCAGGTAACAGGTTTTGGTGTCATGAAAAGGCAGCAAATTGTTAGTTATTAATATATTCTTCTTGTATTTTTACTGCCAGGGATGGAGAGAGATGCTTGTGGCATTTTCTGCTTCAGATGCCAAAATAATTTTTCTGGCCTTGAGTGCTACGTACCTTGACATGTGTGTGTGTGTGTGTGTGGGGGGGAGGATTGGGTTCCGTTTGCTGCTCTACCTCAGGCCGAAATATATCTTGGACTGGGCCTGCAGTTTGCATTCAGCCTTCACCCCCCCGCTTGCTCACCTACCCGATTGGTCAAAGACAGCAGAGTTATCAGGAGTGTTGTGGAAGTGGCTGTCAGTGTTGTTATGCCAGCTCTTGTTTCTAATGCAGTTATTCTGCTTTTGATTTTATTGCCTCAGAGAGCGTAGGATTACGAGACGATGTTGAGGCAGCAGGAGCACTGGCATAGCGGCTGCCAGTGTAGTGGGACCACAGGATCATCCACCTCACCTTTTTTCCTCTGTTTATGGGAGACTTCAGAAATATCAACATGGATTAGAGCTGTGTCGAAAATTTCTCCCACATTTTTTTTCCCAACCCTTCTCATTCAATTTGCTAGAAAAGAAATTGCTTTCAAAAAGAAAATCAAAGGAGGAGAAATTTTGGAGAAATTCTCATGGGTTGGGTTTGGGGTTCTTGTCCTTTCCCTTTACTTATGAGGTGGCTGAGGAGTGTGCATGAGTGTCCTGTCTGTCACTGTACAGTAATCTCTGTGGCAGCCTGTAGCCTCCTCAGCTTCTCACACTTCAGGTAAAGCCATCATGAGGGAGACATCATGAGGCAATTCCTCCCATGGGGCTTTTTCAGCTCAGAAAGTGCAGGTGGCCTCGGAGGATGCAGAGCAATGGAAAGATGGGTAATAGAGAGAGAAAACACCCACAGCACCCTCGGCTACCTCACAGTGATTAGGTAAGCTCAAAAATACCACCCAAAGAAATTCAAAATTCTGCCTCAAAAAAGTGGAAGCCTCAACAGAGTTGATGCTGTTGCCACCTACAGAAGCAGTGCAATAAACCAAAAATGCTTTGGAAAAAGAAAGAACTTGTGCTACAACCTCTGCTAATAGTGAGCCCTATCTAAGAGAAACTGCTGGAGACTTTCTCTTCCCCTAGAAGAAATTCGGTGAAATTGTCCCCCCAATTTATTTGGCCACAAATAAGCTGGAGAATGTTGAGAGGCCATTTGTGCACAGCTCTAGCAATGATGCTATCAAACAAACACAAACTCTCTCAATCTTTCTAATATTTAATATATTTATTAAATGAACACACTGATCAATATCAGTGCAAAGAGAGAAGGGATCATTGAGAAGGTGTGAGGGAAAGCTCAGTGTTTATGAAAAGGGAAATTGTTTGAATATCTGTGGTTCCAAGTATGTGGGATACGTGCAGAGATTGCGTTACCACAACAGAGGCTTTGTGAGAAAGGAGAGTTTGTGGATACATCCTGCTGTGTAGTTCATGTAATCTGAAGGAAAGTTACTGCACTTGTGGGATTGTGTAAAGAAGCATTTCTTTCTGTATATCTTCACGCATTTTATTCTTTGAAGCGATCTCCAACTTCTGCTTCACTCTGGCATTTTGGATTCATGTTTGCCCTGTTGGTTACACATTTTGGACCAATCTAATCTCTTGGATGATGAGATAGTTCAAGTCAGGTTTCTGGTTCATCTGATGGGCCTGATCCAGAAAGACGCAGAAGACTGCCCAGACCAGGTTTGGACATGCTGTTCTCTCAGTACAGGGAGCAAAACTAATGCCCAGCCCAGCAAGGACATTGGGAGCTCTATGGGCTTCTCCTGTGTTCTGTTTCCACAGAGTAACTGATTGTCGGATTTGCTTCTTACCATTTTTTGCAGATGGTTCCAAGGAACAAAAATGTAGGCACCTTGCTTTACTCAACCAGCATTCAAAAGGAATTGCTGACATGTGTCTATGCTGCTGAACATAACAAACTTGCAAAAGGATGGACTGAAATCCAGAGTCCAAAGGAATCTACCCCGTTTAAAAAATCTAGAAAACACAGCCTTAAGGCCTTCATGCTGAAATTCTGTGAATGTCTGTGAATCTGAGTTGAATTTTCCAGCTGTAAAGATTTGCAAAGGGGGGGGGGTAGTGTTTTTTTTTTTAACAGTTTAGGGTTTTACTGCATACACTTTACACAGCTCTGGTTAAATACTTGCTTCTCATGATGTCATTGGTGAAAGGGGAGGAAAACAGAATGTAAACATCTGTTTTTTATAAACCAATCCCAGGCCTTATAACTCAATCAGAATAAAAGAAGGTTTCTACATGATTAATTTTCCAGTCCCAGCGTGATGAGGCTTCCGAGTGCTGGAGATAATTACTTCTTTTAAGCCGTGTACAGCAAAGGATTGAAAAATCAATATTAAAACTCAATTAAAAAACAAACAAAAATCCTCATGACATTATCTGATTGAAGTAATGCTGTAGCCTTCTTGCCACATCCCTAATTTAATGGGGAAACAATAAGACTTTGTCTGACTTCTGGGTTCATCTTTGAAACATGACAGAAGGTTGCTTTGAAAACAATGGGTTTAAAGCAGCCTTCCTTCCCCAACCTAGTGCCCTCCAGCTGTTTGGGACTTCAACTCTTATAATCCTTCTCCATTTGCCATGCTGACTGGGGCTGATGGGAGCTGAAGTCCAAAACATCTGGAAGGCACCAGGTTGGGGCAGGCTGGTTTCATGTGATCCATGGAGTACTGTGATCCATCTGGCTTGCTTTAAAAATGCTACGGAAGGCACTTCAGGGCAGTTGTGTTTGGGGCAAATGTGCCACATGTCAAGTTCAAACTATGAGGCTGGTGCCGCTTTAGTGTTGACTAGAACAGGGATGGGGAGAAAGTTGATCTCCAGATATCTTAGGCTAGATCCACACTACTACTTTATGGTGGTATTGAATTGCACTGATAACCAATCGGGCACATTACACATTTGATATCCTACTTTTGTAGTGTTATTTCCTGCTTTTTATTCCACATTATCCAAAATTCTGCAACAAATGTCACTGTGTGTCCTACGAGATACAAATGCGCAAGAGGGATATAGTGTTACCGTGATGGGATTGGAATGATATGACACAAGGTGTTTATCTGGCCCTAGACTTCAACTCCGAGGATTCCTGACCTGCCTGCTGGCAAAGGCTTCTGGGAGTTGGTCCAAAACATCTAGATATCTAGGCTGTGTTTCCACCAGCGATTTACTCCAACCTGCCTGTGCCGTGGGGTCTCTGTGGTTCCATGACATCGTGGCCATTCAGCCCTAGTGTTGTATTTTATCGCTGAAAAAACGCTTCTTCTGAGAATGCTTATAGTCCGACTTTTCTCAGTTATGGCGGCTCCATTACTGACCTGTTTCCACAATCGCACTGGGTTCGCTGTCTTAGCCCTGCCCATGGGGCATGTAGCCCAGCCTTTGTGGGTGTGCTGCTCTGACCTCAGTGACCCAACCCTTTCCCTCCCTGTTTTCCGGAAGTTTCATTGCTGTTTTGGAGCAGGATGCCGAGGGAGCAACTTTTAAAACATTGAAAATAAGCACTAGAACACAGCCCATGACCCCAGTCAAGGGGAGTTTTCTCCCATTGTGCCGAATGAGGCTTGTCCTCTCAATGACCACAGAAATGACAGAGAAGCCCCTCAATTGACACAGCACATATCAAAGCCCTCAGTTCTTGAAATGCAATTAAGCATGATCTTGAGGCTTTGGTCCATTGCCTTAGGACATAACTCCTTCATAGCTTCCAAATAGAGATCCTGTGCGTTAAAATGGGGGCTGGTTTTGTTCTCATTCCCACAACTTCTGTCTTGTCAGAAGTAACTCCCATTGTGGTCCATGAGGTCCTCTGGGTTAAAATAAGGGCTAGTTTCCCTCTTTGTGTTCTCCCCCACCCCTTTCCCAGCACAAGCATATGTGTGTCTACTCAGAAGTAACTCCCATTGTGCTCAATGAGGCTTGCTCCTGAAATGCAGGTGCATCTGGACTTTCAGGGGAAAGGAGAAAAGGGGGGAGTGGGAGAAGGGGAAAACCTTTTTAAAAATCCTGTTTCCTCCATTAGCTTCCCCTACTGTTGTCCTGGAAACACGGCCGAGGAGGCAGGAACACTGAAGTTGTGTGAAGGAGAGGGGGAGATGATCCTGGAGGGAGCAGTCAGGCAGAGATGAAAAGATGCACACATAAGCACCTGTTTTAGGGACAAGAAAGTAAGTTTAAAGGGGTGTGGGATGCTCCAGACACAGTGTTTTGATTTTTTGCCACTTCATTAATGCACAATTGTGGTTTCAATCTCCATTTTAGGGGCAACAAGGAAGGTTTAAAGGGGGGGGGATACTCCATGCGCAGCTCCTTCTCTAAAGCAAAACAAAAGGGCTGGGAAGGCAAGGAGGAGACTGGCCAGAGCGGGAAACTTCAGCGGGGCAGATGGGGCGAGGGAGGGGGGAATCAGAAACAGGAGGAGCCGGGAAAACAGATGGGGTAAGCAGACCCAACCCACTCCAAAAAGGCTTCACCCAGCCATCAAGAGAATAATACAATTAGGGCTCTGTGGAAACAGTGCAGCCCGCCAGGGTACAATGATGATAGACCTGGGTCCTTTTGGGACATGGAAACATGACAGAGAAAATGCACTTGGGGAAACAGCACAACAAAGTTGGAAAAGAAGTGAAGGCGATAGTGTGGAAACACACCCCTACCTTCTTCCCACCCCTGCCAAACAGAACATATGCTATTGAGCTGTGTTATGGGCAGCACCCAGTGCTGAAAAGGAAAGCAGGAATGTAGGCCTGACTCTCTATATAGAAGCAATACCATAGGCCTCTGCTGATGTACATACATATTACAAACCCCCACTGTCACTTGTTCTCAAGCTAAATTTGGACCTTTTAGTGCTCCATAGCGCTAAAAGTGCCATTTTAATGTTTCTATATTTGCTGCCGCTGAATTTGGTGGCAAAGCGCTGGGGGGGGGGGCTTATGCAGCCCGCAGGCAGCATTTTACCCACCCCTGCATTAGGACTTTAAAGTGTTAAATTTTGGCGGAATCATGCTCCATGGTTCTATGTGGTCCATACAGGTGACTGTTTTACTGCATGTCCTACCACACGTCTGTTTACCACTTTGCAGGACGATGACCAAGCTACCTGAGGGTGAATGAGCTTGCGCGGGTTAGCTTGGTCATCTATAAAATTGGTGTCTGTTTATACACCATATACCTCCTTCCCATCCTATGTGGTGATCTTAGGCCTTGCCTTGTCTGAGAGGGAGACAGAAACCCTCAGCTCTAAATATTATTTGGTGAGTAAGGATGATCCTTTGGAGTAATGCCAACCCTATTACTTGATGTGGATGGGAAAGAGCCGGCATCCACTGCCTCCTAGGATGGTGGAAGGGAATATTATAATTCATGTACAATTTGGTTATTTACACAATGTAGCTATATCTTTAGTTTTGTTTTTAAAGTAGTTGGATTTCTGTCAACGCGCCCCCTGTCAGTCCAAGGGCTCTGTGTAGGTAGCAACATGAATATCCAAATGTGATAGAAACCCACAAATAAAATACAGATTAATACAATATAATGCCAGAATTGTATTATCCCATAGCAGCTGAACAGCATGAAAAGCCTGTCCAAATAAAGATGTTTTCTGCAACATGATCAGCCTTGAAATTTGGCGGGCCTCCAGGGACATTCTTTATCGGACGCTAGATACCTTCAACAAACCAAGGCGTGTTATAGATCACAGCCACTCTGCCACCTCAATCAGTCCTTGGCTGATGCTGTACTGTGTATCCAGCCAGAACGAATTGGGCACATGTGGGATGTCTCATCCAGCCAGCTCTTGGCCATGCTAACAATTAGATGTTCCATCATTAGTAAAATCATGACTATGTCATGTTTCATTGACCGCACTTCTGATGCATGGGAAAATGCTCCTTACCACTTGGCAGAAGATAGAGGTGAGTGACTAACCAGATGGGAACATGCATACTGTGGTAAGTTACTACTTTGTAGTTTCTGTTTCGAACCCCTAAATATCCATAGGTGGAGAGACAATGAGACCAATATTACTTGCCTGTCATTACACTGAAGTATTGGGAGTGGGATCTCCACGTTGTAATAACTTCTCTTTGTCGTTAGGAAGGTAGAAGACAAAGCATGTGAAGCTGGGGTCTACTTCTTCCCTGGTATAACCTGGACCACTGCAGAGAAATAACATTTGAACGAAGCCAGCATTGCAGCAGAGCATCCAACCAATTGCGTGCCCTAGGCTGGGGACTGGCTCCTCTGTTTCCCTTATGCTGGCTCCCCCATTCTCTCCCTTCTTTGACGGTTACTTGGAATATTGATAGCCACAGTCTCAGAGAAGAGTGTTGGCAGCCAAAATGTACACTAGCAAGATTTCAGGCATAGTCCTACTGGTCACACCCAGTCAGTGAAACGTTTTGTGACAGAAATTCCATGGTAAATGATACCTAGGGTCCCTCCATGGGTTTTACCCATTTGGAGGCATTTCCTTAGCTCTGCTGCTTTAGAAACGGAGTTGATCTGCCCTACCTCCATCTTTCCTAGATGATGGGCATTTCTACACCAGCCTAAAATCCTGCATTTAAAATGGGGTTTTCAACTTCCATTTTAGATGCAGGATCACCACTGACTCCCTTTACATGCGCTTCATCCCCCCCCCTTCTCCCCGTAGCTGAGTCTTCCATTATCTTTCACGGAGGAAACTGAAGCGGAACACAACGGGGTAATTTGAGCGCTCATTATCTGCAATCTATTTAAAAATGGAACAAAGGGCATTCAGTACAGGAGACGCCCTGGAGGGTCATGGCAGGGTCACGGCGTCATGTAAAGAGCCCACAAACTTCCATGAAGGAGCAATCTCAATTGCAGGATAAAAGCTCCATGTGATGAAACCCAATGTCAGCAACAGGCTTTTTAGTGTCCTCAATTTTCAGTAGTCTCCATAGGAGCCCAGTTCAGCCTTCCCCAGCCTGGTCCCTCCAGTTGTGCTGTACTTCAACTCCCATGATGCCCAATGGCCATGCTGGCTGGGAATTATGGGAGTTGCCACCCTACATATCTGGAGGGCACCAGGGAAAGGCTGGCCTTGTCCATTTGTCCTTTCGAATAGAGATCACCTAAAAATCACTTTAGCATTACTCAAGTGTGTGTCTTTTTGTGAGTGCATCATGGCATCTGCCTAGTGACATGGAAAAATTAGCATCACTCATATAGTGTTTGGGAACAATATGTATTCCTTTTATTTTCAGATGTATAATAATTCTTGTGAAGTGATGGAGGGGGAACCCAAAGTGAAAAACGTTATCTTGACCACTGCTTAAGCTTCTAAAATGAGAGGTGTTTTAGAACTACTGGGAAATCCTTCTCCATAATACCAGATGTATTATTGTGGTTATTCAGGCCCAATTTATATGCTCACACAGCTGGTGATCCTCTTCATTTACTGGAGGACTGGGTGTGTGTGCATGTGCTTGCGCACGCATGCAGACACATGTAATTCGAACATAAAGAACCCGAAGAAGGGAGAGCAGGAAAGAGCATGGAAGACATTGCCCATTAATAGTTAGCATCTGGTCAGCAGACTTGAGGGCCATGGTGACTTAGTGGTTAAGACGATGAACTGCGGACCGGAAGGTCGGCAGGACA
The DNA here is from genome assembly GCF_057233095.1 of Heloderma suspectum. Lineage (NCBI taxonomy): Eukaryota > Metazoa > Chordata > Lepidosauria > Squamata > Helodermatidae > Heloderma > Heloderma suspectum. Next base: position 175,534,478 of record NC_139461.1, read on the forward strand.
GCAGTTCGAGACCCGAGTGCTGCGTGACGGAGTGAGCTCCCGTCTTCAGTCCCAGCTCCTGCCAACCTAGCAGTTCGAAAGCAAGAAATTGCAAGTAGATAAATAGGTGCTGCTTTGGCGAGAAAGGTAACAGCGTTCCGTGCACCTCGGTGTTCAGTCATGCCGGCCACATGGCCACGGAAGCGCCTTTGGACAGCGCTGGCTCTTCGGCTTAGAAATGGAGAGGAGCACCGCCCCCTAGAGTCGGACATGACTGGCTGGGGACACCTTTACCTTACAGCAGACTTAGTAGGCACACAGGTCACCTGGTCACAGTCCTCCCCAATAAGGTACGATGTATTGTATTTCTATCTAAATTATAGCAAAGATTTCTAAATGTACACATGCAAATTTGATACCAACCTGTGCCCTCTTTTTTGGTGTTGCGTTTCCTCTTTTTTTGGCAACCCAGGTTCAAACTCCTTGCCATCTTCAATTAAAAAAGGATCTTAGGCAACATGCTTGGGAAACATCTTGGCCTGAGATCCAGGAAAGAGTTCCCCATGCACTTTGTTGTCTTGCTAAATCGGTGCGATATTTGCCACTGTCACCATGGCAAATTTAGCAACAACAGCACAGGACATGGTGGGGCCACAAACAGGGCCAGCCCTAGGATAAATAGCACCCTGGGCAAGGAGTGCCTTTGATCTTCCCCTTGTCCCCGTGGTCAGCTTTGCAGGGCCACCAGAGAGAGTTTATGGGGCCTGGTGAAGGTATGATGTTGGGGGCCCTGCTGCTGTCCCCTAGAAGGAACCATGCATATGTGTACAAAACTGGAGGCCACATGCAAGAATTCTTGCATACACAGACTACATCTGAGACTTCTTGCCTGCAGCTCCTCCTTGCCCAGGGATCAAGCAGAATGATAGAAGTGCTTCATTTTTTGTTACCTGGGGACAAGGGAATAGGGATTGGACTGTGCTTCTCCTGAGTACCTCCTCCAAATTCCAAACCCCTTCTGACAGAGCTTCTTTCTCTTTCCTGGGGCACAGTCTCACAGGTCTTCTAGTTGTGTCCTGCTGCTGGCCTTCTCCACTACGCAGGAAGGAAGGATTCTTTACTTCAGGCCTGGCCTCACACCACTCCTACACCTTTTTATTTGATTATTATTTATGCAGTTCTTATAATGTTTACAGTATTTGAAGTGCTAAGTGCTCAGTAATGTTGCCTCAAAGCAAAGCTGTGTTCCACTGATTTTTACCTAGTGCAAATAACATCAAAGTGAAAATTGAAAAAGAAGCATACTTTAAAGCTAAGTGAAGGAAGATCATTTTTGTAGTTAGTACCCAAACATAAGAAGAGCAATGTTGGATCAGACCAAGGCTCCATCTACTCCAGCATTCTGTTCACACAGTGGCCAACCAGGTCTTGACCCAGAACCCACAAGCAGGGCATGAGCACAACAGCACCCTCCCACCCATGTTCTCCAGCAACTGGTGTACATAGGCTCACTGCCTCTGGTACTGGAGGTAGCACATAGCCACCAGGATTAGTAGCCATTGATAGCCTTCTCCAGGAATTTGCCTGACCCCCCCTTTAAAGCCATCCAAATTGGTGGCCATCACTACACCCTGTGGTAGTGATTTTCATAGTTTAACTACACCCTGTGTGAAGAAGCAATTCCTTTAATCTGTCCTGAATCTCCCACCAATCAGCTTCATCGGATGACCCCACTGAGTTCTAGTATTATGAGAGAGGGAAAAAAAATGTCTCCCTATCCACATTCTCCACACCATGCATAATTTTGTACACCTCTATCATGTCTCTCCTTACCCTCTTTTTTTCCAAGCTAAAAAATCCCTGCTGTTGTAACCTTCCCTCATAGGGGAGATGCTCCAGCCCCTTGATCATTTTAGTTGTCCTTTTCTGCACTTTTTCTAGCTGTACAATATCTTTTTTTTAGGTGTGGTGACCAGAACTGTATACAGTATTCCAAGCGTGGTCACACTATAGATTTGTATAGGGGCAGTATGATATTGGCAGTTTTATTTTCAATTCCTTTTGTAATTAAGCCTAACATGAAGTTTGCCTTTTTTACAGCGGCCGCACACTGGGTTGACATTTTCATCAAGCTGTCCACCACAACCCCAAGATCTCTTTCTTGGCCGGTCACCGCTAGCTCAGATCCCATAAGTTTATACTTGACATTGGGATCTTTTGCCCCAGTGTGCGTCACTTTACACTTGCTTACATTGAACTGCATTTGCCATTTGGCTGCCAATTCTCCCAGTTTGGACAGATCCTTTTGGAGCTCCTCACAATCCTTTTTATTTTTGACCACCCTAAATAACTTGATGTCACCGGCAAACCTGGCCACTTCACTGTTCACTCCTAATTCCACTTCATTTATGAACAAGTTGAAAAGCATTGGTCCCTAGTGCAGGCAACCTGCAGAATCTTGAGAAAAAAGTCTACAGACACTTGCTTTTTGCCACCCTAGCTCACTGGAGAGAGTACATTAAAAACACACCAAAAAAACAGAGATTGAGCTCGGCTTGGCATCCCCCTTCAGCTCAGCTCGGCTCCCCTGGCGACCACCACTCGCCCACAGCTAAAGCTGGCCCTGGCCACAAAAGCAGTGGGACAGAACCACTAGATGGGTCATTGGTTTGCTAAAATGGCTTAATACGTTCAGGCATGGGGAGATCCTTTAATCTGGTCACCGCTTTGGATGGCTTTAAAAGGGGGTTGGACAAATTCCTAGAAGAGAAGGCTATCACTGTCTACTAGTCCTGATGGCTATATGCTACCTCCAGTCTCAGAAGCAATATGCTTATATACACCGGTTGCTGGGGAACATGGGTGGGAGGGTGCTGTTGCGCTCGTGTCCTGCTTGTGGGTTTCCCATGGACAGAAAATTAATCTGCAAAAAAACTGATTTTAAGATGCCAAATGTGTCAAATCAAAAGCAGGTCCAAGAGGAGATTTTTTTTTTTTTAATCTGTTCATATGAATTTGCATTCAGTGGGTGCATATGCAATAAATGTCCCCCACTCCCCCAATTTTGCCTGAACCAGCCAATCTGATGGCAGGCAGCTGTGGCCTCCAATCTCAGCTGAAATTATTCTTGCTGTGGAATATCACAATATAGGCAGCAGGGGAATCTTTCATGTGCCTTTTGAGGTGTGATTTCCCTACCAAACCATCCATGCCTCCCAAAGCTCAAGCTATTCCTTATTGCTAAAAGGAGACAGCATTGGCTGCTGAGTAAAAAAAATAAAAAATCCAGGGTTTGTTAGGGGGAAACAATCCACAGTTAGGGAGTACTGTGGTCCTAACAAAGGTATTGTCCAATTGTGGATTGTGAACCCCCCCCCATTGCTTTAAGTGTATTTAAATATTCTTGATAAAAGGAACCAGAAAAAGACCCCCGCCCCTCTTCCCACATATTTCCTCCACAACCGAATCACAACTGAGGCTGTGTTTTTACGACTACATATGAAAGAGATTTGTCTTGAGTGATTTTGTGGCACTCCGGTGACCCTAAATACCATTTTTAACAAGTCACCCTAAAAGGGGGCCTCGGAGGCAAAGGTGGGGAAGTGGGGTGGACCAATGAGAGGGCGAGCTGAGCTGAGCTGAGCACCCACTTGTTGCCTCAGCAGCAGCAGCCGCCGCTAGAAGCCTGAGTCTGTAGCCAAAGACTCCCAACAGCAGCCGAACTTTGGAGAGCCTCTGCCTCTTGCCAAAGAATCCAGAGGCGGCGGCAGAAGTAGCAGCAGCTGCGCAGGGGACATGAATGGGACTCTCTCTCCCTTCCCTTGGTGAGAGGCTGCCAAACTCTTGCAGACAAGTAGGCTGGGGAAGGGGAGAAGAGCCAACAACTTGCAAGCAAACGGCTGCTACATTCCCTTTGCCTCTCTACCTCCCTTGAGTCCGTGAAAAGTTCTTTGGGCAAAAAAAGAGAAAAAAAGGACTTTTACTGTTGCTTTGAAAAAAAAAGGAAAGATTAATTTTTGTTCTTCTTTTTGTAAAACCAGATTGGATCTTTTGTGATGTGTCGTGTGGGGAACTGAGTACATTGTTTAGGTAGCAGGGAGGAGGGGGTGGGGGAAGCATGAATTCCCACAGCAATGTCCCCCCATGGGCCGTGGGATTCTATACATCAGTATTTTTGGTTCTTCTTTTTTCTCCTTGCCGTGCGCAAGATGCTGATGCAGAACTGGAGACTCAAGCCACAGTTGAAGAAATTCCAGAAGGAGCGTCTACCTTGGCTTTTGTGTTTGATGTGACTGGCTCAATGTACGATGACTTAGTTCAGGTGATTGAGGGAGCGTCCAAAATTTTGGAGACCTCTTTGAAGAGACCCAAGAGACCGCTTTACAACTTTGCACTGGTTCCTTTCCATGATCCAGGTAAGACAATCCTTTCAAGCCCTCTTAAAATGGGTATTGTGTGCAAAGGCACGCACACGCGCGCACACACACACATACGCGCACACACTGAGACAGTTGCACATTTTTCAGGATCATCTGATGACTTTGACTTAAAAGTGGAATATAATAATAGCAAGATTCTGTTTCTGAGTTAAAGTTGGAGGGACATTTGACTCTTTATAATAAACAAAACAAAGGAGCAGAGATGGGAGAACTCATCTAAGAACACGTAATATTGGTATGTCTCTGCATCAGATGGGATTGTATCACTCCCATCATTCTGAAAGTAGAGACATTGCAGAATTACCTCCCCTCAAAAGAAGGTGATTGGAAAAAGGCACACCCAGTGCCTCACACGAGTCTTTACTTTAATTAAATAAGGACCTTTTTTTGCAGCACGTTAGTGTGCAAAAGCAGGCACAATGCTTGGAAACGATTGCTGTAGAAGGCTGGAGCATAACTTCTTCTGTTAAATACCTGCTGCTCCATTTGCATAGAATTTTCTGATGGAATGAATTGTCTCTCACAAGTGGTGCCTTGCTGAATACCCATCCATCACATGGAGATTTGAACTGTAAGCTCTGCCCATGGAGACACGCAGACACTACGGAAAACACATAATATTCCTAACAATCAGAGGTGCACACAGGTTATATTCAATATGTAAATGTATATGGCACATTTTCAATCAACATTGTCAGAGTTTTATTCTACATTCAATACTTTTCTCCTCAAAAGCTGGATACATTTGTCTTCACAAAAGCTAATAAGAACACTGCAGGGTAACTATTTATGCATCCTCCAAAATCATGACCTTTGACCAGACTCCCCAAACTGCTTGCTGCTTTGATGCATTTGCCATTAAAGTTTCCTGGGATACAATACAGGTTTTATTGCAGTCCGCTTCAGTGTTGTTTCTCCTCCTCATTTTCCTCTTTGCATTCCTCATTCCTTCTGCTGTTTATATACATATTCTTCCTGCTTCCTCTCCCATTCCTCAGCATCTGTTTTCTATCCCCTTTCCTAGAAACTTCTCCTCTTCCATTGTCAAATGTCTCTGGGTGACCCCCAAAAGGAAACACTGGATGCCCTGGGCTGGGGCATGTGGCAGTAGAAATCTAGAGATAAGTTCAAACTAAACACTGACGAGTCTGTTTAAAAATCTGACATTCCTGCTGTTCATTTCACCTGAGACGCACCAGAATGCAAACATCTGGAATTCAGTTGTGATGGGGGGGACTGATAAATCTAGTTGTTTCCAGTTATTGCTGTGCTTGTTTGCCTTTAAGAAAAAGTCAGAATACTGATCATGTAAGATAACAGTGATTGTTCACAGTGACTGGCATATTACCAAATGTTTCCATTTTTGTCAATTAAAAGAAAAAAAAAAAGCATTAGTGCCCCAAGAATGTTTGCAAAACCATTCCTTGCTGAAGGGAGCATGCCACAAAAGGAGGTGGGAAATACATTTTCTGTCCGCTGTTCTGTTGAAAGGCACCAACATTTAAACAGGAGAAATGACCATTGCAGTGCAGCACATACCAGTAGAGGGCCTGAAGGACAGAAGACTGAAACTCCACTGTGCTTTTTAAACTAACAGGCTATTTTAATGTCAATTGTATTTTCCTATATTTATTAGGCTTGCCGACCAATTTGGGATTATTTAGTTGATTCACCTTCAGCCTTTTAATGGAGTAGCCAATAATATTTAGATACATTTGCATATTTCCAAAAACCTCACTGCACATGCCTTTTTGAGGCACTGAGGGTAGATAATGTAAATTTAATAAACAAAAGCTACCATTTATTGCCACAAGGAAAGGCCATCATTAATATGTTTCTTTCAAAATTAAACAAGTGTGCCCTTAATTCCCAACCCCCTCTGGTATGCGAACTCTGTCAAATGCCCAGAGCTAGCTAAGATGCTAGCTAATTTTAATAACTGTGTGGAGAACAACTACTGTCCTACAACATCATTAACTGACTATCTGTTCTACATCAATGGTTCCTCAGGTATTTAGGCTTTATGATAAGTAATTTTCCAATCTTATGTATGTCAGAGATTCCAGGGCTTGAACTAGGGTAGCCATGTACTCTACTTTACAGAGGACAATCCTCTATCTGAAGGGCTGTTGGTGAGGACAGTCCTCTGTCTGAAGGACTGTCCAGTCCAAAACTGTTGTGAAACTCAAGAACATGACGGAGAGCAGGGAGAGGCCTTGAAGTTGCCCATCACCCGTTAGCACCTGGGTAGCAGACTGAGTGGGCACACAGGTTACCTGGTCACAGACTTCCCAATATGATGAGATTATTTCATTTCTATTTAAATTATAATAATGCTTTCTAAATTTGCATCTATGCATATAAATACCATACGCAAATGTGATGCCAATCTGTGTCCTCTTTTTTGGGAGTAACACATTTCCTCTTTTGAGGGGTGATGTGTAAGTGGCCACCCTACATGAACCAAAGGCCCTTAGACTGGAATCTAGCCTAGTGAAACCTGGGACTAAAACTGTGCAAGCTTCAGAGCTATCTTCAGGTACAACATGGAATATGGGTATGCAACAGGGTAGCCAGCCAGTGACGGGCATGGGGGAAGTGGCTTGGCCATTTTGTTTTGTCCTTGGCTGTTTTTCTTTCTTTTGCTGCACAACTGTGAATAGATGGCTTTTGCACTGAGCTCGGCTCCACCCCCACCCCCGAGACCGGGGCTGCCCAGCTTCCAGAATTTTATGTTTCTGATTTAAGAGCTGGCAGCCCTAGCATGCAAATATCAGCTTCTGTGATTGGGAGGGAGTGTGAAGCTCTGGTTCAGGAAGACATACATTCTGTGAGTTCAGGGTGCACACTCCAGTTCTGGAGTCAGGTATCCAAAATGGCTCTGGAGGGGCTGATGCTCTGTGTGGATGTGCATATAAACCATCTCATAAAAATCAAAGCATTGGAAGGAATCTCAAAAGGGCATCTAGTCAGTCCCTGTACCAGTGCAGGACATCAGCTGCTACAGGTGGCCATCCAGCCTTTATTTTTTTTTAATCTGCAGGCTAGTGTGGTGTTATAATGAATAGACCAGAGAGGCATGGGTTAAAATTCATGCTCAGTCATGAAACTCAGGGGCTCATATATTTGTTACCCTTATCTCTCTTTCCTCCCTTTCTTCCCTCCTCTCCTTCCCTCATTTATCTTCCCCACTGAGGGCAGGGACCTGTCTGTTTTTGCTTATGCTACTCTGTAAAGCAGCCATGTATGGTTACATATAATCATGACCATCACTACAAAGGGGGAGGAGCTTTTAATATCATTCCAGCTAAGGGTCTGGTGGGTTGGTGGGTGTTAGCTAAGGACAAAGACATTCCTTGCAAGATGTTCAAGTCCTACTGCAAATTAAAGAGTACTGGCAAAGGGAAATTCTGCATCACAATAAAAGCTTAGAGATCAAAGACTGCTGTTGCCTTTGTGTGTGTGTTTGCTTTGCTTTCTGACCTTCCACTAATTAGCTCACATCTATGTCAGTGGGAGGAAGAATTAATTCAGAGGATATGAAAGAACAGGCAGCCCACTCTGGGACATGCTACTGGATGCCAGTGACAGTGTGGTCAGAGGTTTGCAGTCAATGGGCAACTTGTCTGACCATCTCTTGATGGTGGGAACTTCCTGGATTATGTTTCCATGACAATGGAAGGAGAAAGGAGGAGTGGCTTACCTGCATTTTTCTAGAAGCTGATTTAGGTCTGGGTAGGGCTCCATGAGGGTGTGCATCGCCCCATTTTAAGTCGCTTCACACAACATACTTCCTGGGGGGGGTGGGTTTGAAGTGAACGTCATGTGAGTGGCAGGGGCTGCTCTACCAATGAGAGAGGCTTCCCCCCCTCCAGGCTCTCCCCCCTTTCTCCATAATGGAGAGGGGAAGAACTTACTTCCTATATGCGCATTTGGCAGACAAGCCTCATTGAGCACAATGGGAGTTACTTCTGAACAGACACTAATTGGTTTGTGCTGGGAAACACCCCTTGACCAGGGTCACAGTGAAAGGCACACCCATGTGCAGGGCTAGCATAACTGAGGTCAATGCGGGGGTTGAGGCACACAGCAACTATACCACAGAGAATCCAACTTAAGGAAAAGAATCGGACTTTAAGCAGTCTTAGGAAATCCGTTTTTTCCCTGATAAGCTCCAGGGAGGCTGCTGGATGGCCACAACGTCATGTATCCCTAACAACCTCAACACGCAGCCAGCTTAGAGTAAATCACTAGTGAAAATGGGCCCATGGAAATGAATAGCTGCAGTGCTCAGAACCAGGGACTGGAGAGTGAAGGAAAAGTGACTCTCCCCCGAGATAAGTTGTCTATCCTTGATTAGATGCAAGAAAATGGCTGACATCAGCATCACTGTTTGCTGAGAAGGCATTGGCCACTTTTGTGTCAAAGAAAGACTCAAAAGTGGATCAAGCAATTCGGAAAGCATTATGATTGTGTGCCAAAAGCATGTCAGGGAGAATCTGGGAATGTGTATCGGATATTATTGTGGTTGCAAGTGCAAATTCTAAAGTGCACCATCAACTGAGAAGTGTCATGGAACCAAAAGTGATTAAAGTGTTCTGGAAGTTGTTTACTGTATTCAATGGGAAACAGAACAAACACCCTGGGGGCACAATTCTGCTTTCTTCCAATAATAATAATAATAAAAATAAAAAAAAATTTGTATCCCGCCTTTTCCCCAATACTGGGACTCAAAGCGGCTTTACAACATTAAAAACGTGCACAGTTAAAACATATAAATAGAAATACACAAAAGTTAAAAATATAATTAAATCATCAATATTAAAATTGTATAAAATATCAAAATTTTAAAAGATAACACTATAAAAATAGTACTAATCCATCATATTCTCACAGGTCCAGACTATCTATCCCCAAAGGCCTGCTGGAACAAAAAAGTTTTTACCTGCCTGCAAAAACATACCAAGCAGGGTCCCACTCTTGCCTCCCTGGGAAGGGAGTTCCAGAGCTTTGGGGCAGCCACCAAGAAGGCCCTCTCCTGCGTTCCCATCAGGCGAGCCTGTGATGGTGGTGGGACTGCGAGAAGGGCCTCCCCTGAAGATCTCAGGGCATGAACTGGCTGATAGGGGAGAATATGGTCTTTCAGATAACCTGGACCCGAGCTGTATAGAGCTTTATAGGTCATGACCAGCACTCTGAATTGTGCCCGGAAACAAACTGGGAGCCAGTGAAGCTGTTTTAGCAGGGGAGTTGTATGCTCCCTGTAGCCAGCCCCAGTCAGCAGTCTGGCAGCAGCTCTTTGAACCAGCTGAAGTTTCTGAACACTCTTCAGAGGCAGCCCCACGTAGAGTGTGTTACAGTAATCCAAACGGGATGTAACTGAGGCATGTGGCACTGTGGCCGAGTCAGACACCTCAAGGAATGGGTCAGCTGGCGCACTAGCTTTAACTGTGCAAATGCACTCCTGGCCACCACTGAAACCTGGGCATCCAAGCTCAGGGCTGAATCCAGAAGTACACCCAAGCTGCAAACCTGTATCTTCAGGGGGAGTGTAACCCCATCCAGCACAAGCTGAATCCCTATTCCCTGATCTACCTTTTGACTGACCAGGAGCACCTCTGTCTTTTCTGGATTAAGCTTCAATTTGTTTGCCCTCATCCAGTCCATTACTGCCGACAGACACCAGTTTAGCACCGTAACAGCTTCCTTGGAATTAGATGGAAAGGAAAAATAGAGTTGGGTGTCATCAGCGTACTGGTGACACCGAACCACAAAACTCTGGACAACCTCTCCCAGTGGTTTCATGTATACGTTAAATAGCATGGGGGACAAAACAGAACCCTGAGGAACTCCACAGGCCAATGACCAGGAAGTCAAACAGAAGTCCCCCAGCACCACCTTCTGGGTCCGCCCCTCCAAGAAGGAATGGAGCCACGGTAAAACAGTGCCTCCAAGTTCCATCCCAGCGAGGCGGCCCAGAAGGATACCATGGTCAATGGTATAGAAATCTGCTGAGAGGTCCAGCAGAACCAACAGGGACACACTCCCCCTGTCTAGTTTCTGGTGTAGGTCATCCACCAAGGTGACCAAAGCTGTTTCTGTCCCATAAGCGAGTCTGAAGCCAGATTGAAATGGATCTAGATAATCTGTCTCATCCAGAAATCCCTGGAGTTGGGAGGCCACCACGTACTCCAATATCTTGCCCAGAAATGGAATATTGGAGAATGGCCAATAATGATCAAATATGGTGGGGTTCAGGGAGGGTTTTTTTTAACAAAGGTCTCACCACCACCTCCTTCAGGCAGGCTGGAATTCTGCCTTGACTAAGGAGGCATTAACCACACCCCTTACTCACTCGGCCAGTCCACCTCTGGCTGCTTTTATGAGCCAGGAAGGGCAAGGATCTAGAACACACATGGTGACTCTCACCTCTCCCAGGATCCTGTCCACATCCTCAGGCTGTACACATTGAAAAGTATCCAATAACACTGGACAAGCAGGGGCCAAAGTTATATCCACTGGGTCTGTATCAACTATAGCATCCAAGTCAGAGAGGATCCAAGCAATTTTGTCTACAAGGTGCTGAGCAAATTGTTCACAGTGGGCTGTCAAGAGGTTAAATTCTTCACTTGCGGGCTAGTGCATAAAAGTTCCCTGACCACTTGAAACAGCTCCGTTGGATGACTTTTTGCAAACGCAGTAGTGGCAGAAAAAAAAGGATGGCAGGATGTGTGGGCTCTGGGCCTATGAGGAAGTAGCAGGAAGTGATGGGAGCAGAGAGGAGGGGGCTAGACTGACCTGGCCAATTGCTCCCTCTTCCCTTTGGTGGTGCACTCAGAATTTGCATTTGCAGACAGCTAAAAGCTACCATTTAAATTTACCCACAATCCCCCAGAGCAACAGTACATTGGGGGCACTGTGGGAAATTTTAAATGGTGGCTTGCAGATATGAGTGCCAGGTAGGGATGGGCGGATTCCCTACCTTCCGTCCCGGTGGGGAATCTGCCTGGAGGGGAGGCGATCCGTCCCTCCCCACGGAATCCTCTTCTGCTGGCTCCACTCCATGCTGATCCCGTTGAGCCGGCCACCGGCTCTGTATCGCTGGCGATACGGCCGGCTGCCATTGCCGTGCGGTATCGCTGGCTGAGTGAGGGCTGACTCTGGACACAAATGGTGTCTGCTACACCATTTGCGGCCATAAAGCTCTTAGATTAAGCTAAATGCAGCCGTAAATGGCTGCATTTAGCTTAAACTAAGAGCTTTAGGGATGCAAATGGCGTAGCGGACGCCATTTGCGTCTGTGGTTTTTCACGTGATAGGCTAACCACAGCTTACTCCTAGCGGCTGTAGCATTGCTAGGGTGGCCATTTATGAATTGCCCCCAAAGAGGAAATCTATCACCGAAAAAGAGGACACCATTTTGTATAAAATTTGCATATGCTAATTTATATGTATAGATGCAGATTTAAAAAAGAATTATTATGATTTAAATAAAATAGAGCACATTTCACCATAGCGTGAAAGACTATGACCTGGGGGCTGTCTTCACAAGCATTTTAGTGCGAAGTTAGAGCAGTCTGAATTCCTTTGTGACAGATGACTAGGGATGTACGAAAGTCACTTACCTTTCCGCAGATTATGTTCATGGTGGGGGGGGAGGTGTTCCCTCCCTCCCCCCGAAATCCTCAACGGGGGGGGAGGCAATCTGTTCCTCCCCCCTGGAATCCTCGATGGCTGGCTGTGCTCTGCGGCAGCTCTGCGGAGCAGCCAGCTAGGCCCAGGCCAGAGCCGTACGCAGCCGGATTTCCGACTGCGGAGGGCTCTAGGTAAAACAAAAAACAAAAAAACCCCGCATACGCAAATGGTGGCAGCTACGGCTGCCGCCATTTGCGTTCCTTATTTTATGCCTTCTTAGTCTACGTAAATATTTATGTAGACTAAGACAGCGAAAATAAAGGGGAACGCAAATAGCGTAGCGGGCGCTATTTGCGTCCCTTTTTGATTCGCCGGTTTAGCCTACGTAAATATTTACGTAGGCTAAAATGGCAAATCAAAAAGGGATGCAAATAGCGCCCGCTACGCTATTTGCGTTCCCCTTTATTTTCGCCATCATAGTCTATGTAAATATTTACGTAGACTAAGACAGCGAAAAATAAGGAATGCAAATGGCGGCGGCCATAGCCGCCGCCATTTGCGTACGCATTTTTTTTTAACCCAGCCATGATAGGCTGCGTTAATCTTTACGTAGCCTATTACGTCTCTGTAAACAAAAAACACCCCCCCCCCGACAAGATTGCAAATGGCGGTGGTGGCAGCCGGTTGGAAGACCAGCCCCTGCAGCCGCTGCCACCCGGAACATCCGCCCCAGGTAAGTCTCATCCTGGGGGGGATCCGTGGGGGGGCAGGGGGGGGCAGGCCGTTCCGCCACAGATTTCGGGGATCTCACCGAGATCCGTGGCGGAATTCTCTGACATCCCTACAGATGACGTCATCACCAATCTGCTGCCAACCAGCCGCCTCCCTCTTGAAAAGCCACATCTCCTGAAACGCCTTTTACTCCAATTTCTTTTCACTGATTGCGGCTCCCTGGCAGTTTTACCACAGTGTGCCATGCCCCACCCCATTAAATCCTGGGCATGCCTCTGAGACTGGGAAGTGATGTGGTCAAGGGGGTGGGATGCCCCATTCCCTCTTGTTTCCCCAATGGAAGTCGTAGAAAATCCCCAGGACCTCAGCAGAGACCCCTTACATTACTACAGTATTGGGGACACTCATTCACCTTAGCTAGCCTGTTTTTAATCTTTAACATATCCCCCCTTCTGTGCATGTTTACTCAGAAGTAAGAAATAAATCTTGCTCCCCTGCAGTGAAAGGGTTAAAGGCTAACTTTAGTAACTCACCCTAAAGTGCTCTTTCGCTTCTCCAATGCTCTTTTAAATCTTAAATCACTATTGTGATGTTATGCTTCTTTGATGTTCTGTAGTTTCTCTGATGTAAAGTTATTTCTCTGTTGTTAGGTAAAATCCCTTCTCTGCTTATCGCAGTAATGAACTTTTGGGTTTACGGGAGCTTCTCATTGAGAGCAGGGAGGAGAAAGGGGGGAGTTGGAAGCAATAACTCCAGGGCAGAGTGCTGGTATGGGGCAAAACTGAGCAGCTGAGTTGCACTCAGGGTGGTTGGAGTTGGTGGTCAGATGCTGCACCCGAGAACTGGGGATTTTGGCTTCTCAAGGCAAAAGTGTGCATATGGGGAAAAATGGGGTGGGAGCAATAACTCTGTGACAGATTGCTGGAATGGGGCAAAACTGGGGTGGGGGAAGCTCTTGGGGGGAGCCTTCAGATGCTGCACTGCAAAACAGGAGATTTTGGCTTCTTCAGGGAAATCTGCATATATGGGAAAAATATTAGTTGCTCTCCATTCATAACAATGTAGTAGCAAGGGGGAGCCTGGACAGGGGCAGGAAACAATCCTCTCTCATTGGTTGAGCAGCCCCTGCTCGGCTGATGACATTCAGTTCTACTCCCCCCACCCCACCCGGAAGTATGTTCCTTTCAAGCTCTGTGTGATCCCTGAAAACCAGATTTCAAAGGCACTGTACTGTAGATTTGGCTTATCTTGCTTCATGTATCTCTGATGGAGCAAAGCTGATTCCATGAAAATCTGGGTAATACTCTAATGCGCTTCTCATTCCATTGTCATGAAGATCCCCCCCAGGCAATCTTTGTGCCTTGCTCTGTCTGCTGTCCTGGTGCTGTTGATGGGCCACTTCAAGGCCCAGCTCTTCCTTCTGCTGGTTCTTTATCTTTATCTCGGATTTGAACTGGACAGCTCTTCAAATAGAGGGCAGTCCTCTGGTAGCCGTTCAAATAGAAGACAGGCCTGTATAAAATACCCTGTCACTTCAATGGACTAGTGATGGCAACAGGGATGAAAGCATCTTTCAGGGAGAGCCAGAGTTCAAGGTTTTGAGTTGATCTGAGTCACCTGGTCTTTTGTTTGTTTGTTTGCTTGTTTATCTATTTATTTTAATCTATTTGCATGGCCACCCAATAATATACCTTCTCTGAGTGGCTACAGAAAATTAAAAGAATAAAATACAATATTAAAATACAATATCAAAACAGTAAAAAGCAGCATAAAAATGGTTCTTTCCAGTATGGGAAGAAATAAAATAGTTGATAATTCAGAGATACAATAAGATATGAAACATAAATTAGTTGCCCAGATTGTAAAGAGAGAGAGAGAGAACTGTTTAAAAGGGCTGGGTGAATAAATGGTATAAACTAGGGATGGAAGTACCAGAGATTTTGAAGCTCACTTCAGTTGTCCTAAAATCACCTCTACACTTGTTTTGGCTTGCTCCTGTTTTTTGGCTCATTTGAACAACAAAAGTGCACGTTTCTGTGCGTATTTTTCAAAAATGAGCATTTCCCCCTCATTGACTAAGGTGTCAAAATGTGTATTTTTAAAAAATGTGCATTTCAAAGTGCATATTTTTTTTAAAAAAATCAGATTTTTTCTAAAGCAATCACAAAGTCAGGAATTTGCTAACATTTCTCAAAAAAAAAACAAAACAAAAGCAAAAGCTTGCATTTGGGATATGCTTGCATAATTTGTGAACAGAATGAAATTCTTATACATCCCTAGACATTTATCATTAAAAAGACCATAAAGATGGTACCAGGCAAGCTTGTCTCAGGAAGCTATTCCAAAGTTGGGGTGCTCCCACCAAGAAGGGCCTCTCCCTAGTAGACACCCATCTCACTTCATTTGGAGTGAGAGCCTGGAGTAGGGCCTCTGAAGAGGATCTTAAGGATTGGTTAGGCATATATGGGAGAAAGCAATCTTTCAGATAATTTGGATTCCAGTGGACAAGTTATTCACTTGAAGAGGAAGGCACATGTCTCACATAGCCGGAGATGGGGCGGGGGAAGAGCTCAAAGGTCAACTGGTATGCATTTTCCAATCAAGGTTTGGTATTGGCAAGCTTGCAGTGTTTTGGTTTTGAAGGAGACATATTCATGAGAGAAGATATTGGGAACACATGTTTATTAGAGCCCGAATGGTAAAAGACTGCAGTTGCTGAAAGAGGGGCTTTGGTGTTACTTGAGCCTCCTCAACATGCTCTGATAATTGGCAATATTTGTTATGAGACTCAGCCTAGACTGAGGCTCTGTACTTTCTCCTTTTAATTTGGTCTGACTCCTCTGCAGATTTGCTTGCAGAAGAGGATGCATCTTATACTGAGTTTACAATCTAGTGTAAGGTTAATTGACAGCTGGTGGCAGTGGCTGGAATTTCCTGTTTAGATTTATTGTTGTTTAATCCAGTTGGTTATATAGTTTCTCCTTTTAACAGAGTGGACATTGGCGCTCTGCTGGTTTCATTATTTGATCAACTCTCCTTTTGTGAGTTGCTTGCCCAAGCTCTGGATTTTGTAACTGGAGAAGACCTTTATTGCTGTATCTCTTTTTAAAAGAGGCCAAAATGTTTTGAGGGCTGTTCTGTTAAATTGACCTTTCCCACATAATGCAGTGGCAAACCTGGGTTGAAAACACAGCTGACTGGGAACCACTGGATCCTCGCCCCAAATGTATGTAGTAACAAAAGCACCAACTTTTTTCAAAAATGAAAAGCAGCCTTTAGAGGCTGCCATTTTGAGCAGAGTGGCAGGGGAAAGGGAGAGGAGGGATTGCTTAACTCTTTCCCCACCAGTTATGTTTCCATCTCTCAGCCCCCCACTCCAGTCACAACAGCAGAAATTGCTGGTAACTAAATACCTTCAGATTTTGCCTCATTCTCCGCTTGCAATGTTGCATGAAAAACAGAATCAGAAGGTTGTATTTAAAAGTGATTGTGCTCAAACCAACGTAAACCAAAAGGATTCTAGGGGTAAATTCAGATGTAATGTGTTACGGGGGGGGGGGGGGAATCTGTATAACAGTGCCACTACTGCTCTTAAAACGCATGTTCCTTTACCTGTCCTGGGATGAGTTCTAATAGACCAGTTCTGCAGGTTTTCAGCATGAACTGGTGGATGGTATTTGGGCTTACCAATACATACTTCCTCCTCCAATACATGAAGCATAATTTATTTTGCTAAGGTGAACATTTATATACACTGCTACACATTTCCTTAAAAAAGAAAAAAAAATCAAGTCAGACAGCCCCTGATGCATAAGGAGAGCCACAAGACTCAGTCATTTTAGACTACTGCAATGTGTTGCATGTGGGGCTTCCTGTTAGGTCAGTTTGGAAACTGCAGTTGGTCCAAAACAGATTACTAACTGCGACTGGGTGCTTCAACCATACTACACCAGGGCTTTATCACCAGCCGTGGCTCCCAGTCCATTTCTTGGCCCAATTTAAAGTGCTGGTTTTAACCCTTAACACGTTTAACCACTTGAGACAAGGTTACTTGAAAGACTGCCATGCAAGAGAGATCTGTTGATGAGTGGCCACACAGAGTTAGCAGATAAATAAATACATTCCAGGACTTACGTTTCTGATGAGTAGGTTTGTGCCACCTGCTGCACTGGTTCATACGGTACCGCAGGTAAAGAACTGTTGAAAAAAAAATGCAACATGTGTATATACACTAGAGGTAGGCAACATGGTACCCTCCAGATGTTTAGACTACAATTCCCATGATCTCTGACCACTGGTCATGCTGGCTGGGGCTTATGGGAGTTGTCCCAAACCCGTGGAGGGCACCAGGTTGCCTATCCCTGTAATACTCCTTCATGGAGGTAGGTAAGGGGTGGGGTGTCCCCCAGGTTGTCAACTGACCATCACCTTTTATTGCTCCAACTATAAAATCACATTCTGATAAGAGACAGCCCAGCAAAGGTGGTTTGTTATTTTCTTCAGTGCCAGCATTACTGACTTCTGCCAATCTCCACCACCCTCGTCCTAACAGGTTATGGCCAGTTAGGGGTGCTATCAGGCCTCAGGGTTTGATGCAAAGCCTCAAGAGTTTAGACTCTTTCTCAAGTAGGGTGGCCACTTATGAATTGCCAAAAAGGAGGCCGTGCATCGCCAAAGAAAAAAAGGACACAAGAGAGTGATTTGCATAGCATTTGCATTTGCATATGCTAATGTATATGTAAAGATGCAAATTTAGAAAGGGCTGTGAGAGCTGGACTATAAGGAAGGCTGAGCGCCGAAGAATTGATGCTTTCGAACTGTGGTGCTGGAGAAGACTCTTACGAGTCCCCTGGACTGCAAGGAGGTCAAATCAGTCCATCCTAAAGGAAATCAACCCTGAGTGCTCATTGGAAGGACAGATAATAAAGCTGAAGCTCCAATAATAAAGCTGAAGCTCCAATATTTTGGCCACCTAATGCAAAGAGAAAACTCCCTGGAAACGACCCTGATGCTGGGAAAGACTGAAGGCAAAAGGAGAAGGGGACGGCAGAGGATGAGATGGCTAGATAGCATCACGGATGCAATGAATATGAACTTGAGCATGCTCCGGGAGAGAGCGCAGGACAGGAAGGCCTGGCGTGCTATGGTCCATGGGGTCACGAAGAGTCGGACACGACTGAACGACTGAACAACAACAACAACAACAAAATTTAGAAAGAATAATAAAAATTATTTAAATAAAAATACATTTCACCATAGAGTGAAAGACTGACCAGGTGACCTCTGTGCCTGTCTGTTCTGCCTGCTGTCCAGGTGTTAACTGTGGATAGGCAACAGTTCTTTGACTCTTTCCCTGTCAACTGGAATTGGACAGGCCATCTTTTCAAACAGAGGACTCCTTCAAATATAGGACTTGTCCTCTGTAAAAGAGGACCCCTGGCCACCTTAGGTCATTTTTCTGCCTGAGTACTTTTGCTATAAACTCCAACAACTTGTCCGTCAGGCTGCATCTGTGAGCCAGGTTTTGTCTCTGACTCAGAAAGTTACATCTCCTACGGCTACCAGTAGTTAGCAGAAACAACGAGCTCCTGTTGTCAACTTATTCTAGGCCGAGGCCAAATCTCCCCTTACTTCCTGTTTCCTGTGCTGATAACATCTCCAGCAAGCCTTGCTCAAACTCTGTTGTATACAGGCAGTACTATACCAAGCAAGACAACAGTTCTCTTCATTCACTCCAGAGGTTTTACCCCACTAGCACCCAGGTTATGCACCCAAATGTCAGAGTCTAAGCATGATTTTCCTCTGGCTTCGTACTGACTCCATCCCCAGGCCTGTATTACAGAACTAAAAAAACCCTGCAGCCCTGGAAATCCTTAACTTAGTATGGTATGCATTTGTCATTTGATCCTTCCATTAATGACCTAAGTGTTGAAGTTGCTTTGATGGATGCTGCTTTAAACTCTGTGTCTCTTTAAGAGTGCCTTTCAGTTTGTGTGATCCTGTCTGTTTAAACTGGTGCTGGCAAACTCCAGGAAGTTGTTTGAAAGTTGAGCTGAAGTGAAGGGATATGGTTAGGGTGGCCTCTGAGGGCCAAACTACACATACTGTTAAATCATGAAGGTGTAGCGGAGCCTGATGGTTTTCTTTACTCCAGTGTAACTGCATATGATGCTGATTTGGATCAGGACCAGCACGCTTGGGGAAGGAAGGATTAAACATTTCTCCCACCTGTTCTCCCCATCCCTGTCCCAAATTCCCCACCATGGAGACTTCTCAGGAAAAACAGGTTGGGGGATGGTTTAATTCTTCTATAGTGGGCTGGTCCTGATCCAAATCAGGGCCACATGCAGTTACACTGAAGTAAAGAAAAATAGGCTCAGCTACACCTGCGTGATGAGCAGAATGTGGAGTTTGGCCTTGCAGATCCCTCTAAAACAGGAAATGCATCAGCAAAAAAGAGGACATACATTGGCATCACATCTGTATATGTTAATTTATATGTATATGCAGGTTTAGAAATAATTACTAAAATTTAAATAGAAATACCATACATTGTCTGGACCCTAAGATCATCCTCAGTGGTCCTTCTCTGGGAGCCCCCGCCAAAGAAAGTGAGGCGGATGGCTACCAGGAAGAGGGCCTTTTCTGCTGTGGTACCCCGGCTGTGGAATGAGCTCCCTAGAGAAGTTCGCCTGGCACCTATGTTGTACTCATTGCGGTGCCAGGTAAAGACCTTTTTATTCTCCCAGTATTTTAGTATTTTAACTTCCTAGGCCCCATCTACATGGCACCGCTTTCACACACCCCACCCCATCACAACTGCGCAGCATTTCAGCTTCAAAGTAGCTTCTGGAGGTATACATTCGCGGTTTACTGCATGCTTCCCTTACAGACTCCGCCATGCCCCCTTTTTCCCCCCATTATACTTAAATGTGCAGCTGTGCAGTCCCGTGAGTGTGGGGTGCGACACTTCAATGGCTGTTTTGTATTTTAGGGGCTCTGCTGTGTCTTTCTGTCCCTCGTTAGGTAAAAAGTGATTGTTTTGTGCTGCTTCATTTCCACGCCATCTGTTTGTCCATTCCCCAGCCTGAGACTCTTGCGATGGTTCGCACTCACAAGCGTGAGCAGTACATGCCTACCCATCGCTCCAAAATGGTGGCTGGAGTGAAGATGGTCCTCCCCCAAGGGCCCCACCCTCAGCCCTTGGGCACTGAGTCCAAAAGCAACCATTGCGAAGATATGAAGCTGTAAAAATGTGCGAAAGTGTGATTAAATAACTGAAAACGCCTTTCTGTGACTCTGTAACTGTGCAGCTGCAAAGGGACAGCGGGAGTAAAGGGGCGTCACAGAGCGATGCAAGCACTACGCATGCCTACAACACGCCCACTGCAAATGCGAAGTTGGTTTGAGGAAGGGACAGACAGCTTGCAACCACGGGAAACCCGCAGCAAACCAAAAATATCACAGCAAAACGCCTCCTTGGAAATCTGCATTTTCCAGGAGAAAACCATGGATGGCTGCAAAGTGGTGACTGAGTCGTCTAATCAAAAGGACCTCGACTCACACCCACCCCAGAGTAAAAGGCTCATGTAGAGGGCCCCCTAGTTTTTTAGCTTTGGTGTTTTAATCTGTATTTTAAATCTCTGCATTGCTGCTAGGATTTATTGTGGTTGTACTGTTATATTGTGGTTTTAAGCTTTCATATTTTATATTATTTTATGTTGTGCTTTGTGGTTTTAATTTTTGTGGACTTCCCAGAGAGCTTCGGCTATTGGGTGGTATAAAAATGAAATAAATAAGTTTCACCATAGTGGGGAAGACTGTGACCAGGTGAGCTGTGTGCTTGCCTGTTCAGTCTGCTGTCCAGGTGATAACTGTGGATGGGCAACTTCAAGGCCCCTGATGCTCTCCCTTCTTATAGGTCTTTGTCTTCAAACAGACTTTTAAGGCCCCTACTGAAGGGCTGTCCAGTCCAAGGATGAACAGGAGTGATAGAGGCTCTGGGTATGTGGTTGGCTCATTTGTGAGATCCTGCCTTTGTATGTGAAGACTGGCTGAGGGGAAAGCAAAGCTTATGGGGCAGAGAAATGTGGAGCCCTTAGAAAGTGGCTGAACTCAACCCTCCCCACTCCTTTTAATTTGGTCTTGCCTGAGGGAGACGCTTTGCAACTGGAATGCTGCCATACTGTTTAAATTAGACACTTGGTGGGGCAGGGGGAGGGTTAAATGTAAGCAGGAAGCCCATTGTAATTTTCATGCCTCGGACACCAGTCCATTTTCATGAGCTGTAGTTTTAAAGCGTCTCTAGGGAAGCTGAATATCACTGAAACATTTCCTGAGTTCGCTTAAGCTGCACAATGGTATGCCGAATATTGTTTTTGCAAAAGAGCTCTGCTTTTTTGTATGGTCAGCTCAGCTGTGTAAAGTAGCTCCTTGAACTGGCCCAATTTTTGCACTATGAATTGTTTTTGGAAAAGAAGTCAGTTGGGGAGAATAAACTGTTCTCTTGTTTTGTAACACCAAATAGATCTTAGAAGCTGCTTGATTCACTGCATTAACAGGCACATTTTAAAACGGATCACAGCATTTTAAGGACCAGTCACACATGCATGTTCCTCAGCTCAGTTTCTCATCACTTGACTCCTTGACCCTTGATGATGCAGATTGGTTGTATTCCACTGAAAATACAAAATTCCACTGGTTCAGATGGCGTAAGAACCCATAGCAGCTAAGCAGCTAAGATGGCGTAAGCAGCTAAGAAATTGTGAGTTGTTGAGAAGGCAAGCGGGAGCGAGTGAGCATGTGTGCTGTTTCCCATGTGCCCAGCCACCCACTCCCAGTGCGATAATCAGCCCAGGAATGAAGCGTCCCTGGGCTGCTTACCATGATGTCCAAACCTAGAACTCTGGATTGTTGGGGGATGAACAACCCAGAGTTTGAACCATTCAAAGTCTGACTTGTTTGTCCTCCAGCAACCCTGAATTCTAGGTTAGGCATCACAATAAACAACCCAGGAACGGAGTGTCTTGGTTTCTTCCATATCCTGCTCCGTAAATACTTTGGGAAACTGAGAGCCCCGTATAGAGGGGAAAGCTTCTTTTTACAATCAATCCTTGCACTGCAGTATAGTCAAATGGGTTACGGTTAGGGTACCAGATGTAGTTCTGAAGTTCTCCACTGCTCAAGAAAGATGCCATGTCCTGCAGTGTGTGTGTGTGTGTGTGTGTGTGTGTGTGTGTGTGTTTGGGGTGGGGGGGTTTCCACCCAAACCATACCTCCTCTGTTTAGATTGAAAATGATAGGGCTGGGAATGCATCTCAAATTATTTGTCTTTCGTCTAGCACGGTGGACTCCCCATTGTCCAATTGCCCTTGCACACACTCGCCAATTCCTGCGGCTTTGGATGGTCAGTCACAATGTTTAATTTCCTCTCTTCCTGCCTGTGTATTCTCAGTCCCTCACCATCACCGTAAGCAATGCCGCAGTTATTCTTTCCCTTTGCTGTCTCTCTCCTCCAGTGCTGGATCTCATTTTATAAATGGAAAAAGTTACCAGCTTTGGGTCCAAGGCGCATATACTCAAAATAATCTTAAAAAGTGATAGGAAGCAGAATACTTTCTCCAGCCAAATGAGCAGCTGCTAGTCCCTGGTTCTTATCCCTTACTCTGTCCACCCCCCACCCCCCGCAATCCCACACTTCCAGTCCCTGAGCCAATCAACATGTTACACAGAATTAGGGCGCAATCTTATGCATGTTTAGACAGAGAAAAGGCAATGCTGGCTGGCGCACGCTGGGTGTTTTAGGCCTTTTCTCTGTCTAAACATGAATAGAATTGTGCCATTAGGGGATAGTTTCTGGATAGGACCATTTCAGATTGCAGCTGGGTGAGTGTCCTACTTTGAATGCTCCATTACATTAACACCCCACCCCACCCCCACCTTTCCTGCATGTAGAAAATGAGCACATCAGAGGGAAGGACTGAACTGAACCTTTCACTCCAAACTGAATTGCTGCTGCTGCTGCTGTTACTACAATTTGTAACACGCCTATATACAAAATACTCTAGGTGGCATACAAAGTTAAAAGAACAATTTAACAAAAAACCCAGCAATAAAAACAATACAGCATAGAAACAGTATATAACTATCAACAAAGAGGAACGAGAGTTCTAAAAAGGGAAGGCCTACTGGAATAATGGGGACCGTGGTGGCTTAGTGGTTAAGACGCTGAACTGCAGACTGGAAGGTCGGCAGGTCAGCAGTTCGAGACCCGAGTGCTGCGTGACGGAGGGAGCTCCCGTCTTCAGTCCCAGCTTCTGCCAACCCAGCAGTTCGAAAGCAAGAAATTGCAAGTAGATAAATAGGTATCGCCTCGGTGGGAAAGGTAACAGCGTTCCGTGCACCTCGGCGTTCAGTCATGCCTGCCACATGACCACGGAAGCGTCTTCGGACAGCGCTGGCTCTTCGGCTTAGAAACGGGGATGAGCACCGCACCCTAGAGTCGGACACAACTGGTTGGGGGCACCTTTACCTTTTTACTGGAATAATAGAGTCTTTAATTCCTGCTTTAAAATCTTCAAAGAAGTCAGCAGGCGCATTTCAACTGGCAGGTCATTCCACGATTGAGGGACGGCAAAGGAAAAGGTCCTCTTGCGTGTGGCTGCCAGTCTCACATTAGGCAGCCGCAGCAGAGAGCCCTCAGAGGACCTTAGGGGGCGGGCTGGGACGTAGGGGAGAAGGCGCTCCCTAAGGTACTTTGGACCTAGGCCATGTAAGGCCTTAAAGGTAAGAACCAGCACTTTATATGTTGCCTGGAAACAAATTGGCAGCCAGTGTAAAGATTTAAAAACTGGTGTAATATGTTCTCCACAGGGTGTCCCGGAGACCAACCTGGCTGCCATATTTTGTACTAGTTGGAGTTTCTGAACTAGATATACAGGCAGCCCTAAGTACAGTGCATTACAGAAATCAAGCCTAGAGGTTACCAGCATGTGCGCCCCCTTTACCAGGTCCACATGCTCCAGGAATGGACGTAGCTGGCATATCAGCTGAAGTTGGTAACGGGCGCTTCTCACTGTCGCCTCCACCTGGGTGCCAGGAGCAGGGTCGGGTCAAGAAGCACCCCCAAGTTATGAATTTGCTCCTTCAGGGGGAATGCAGCCCCATCCAGAACTGGCTGACATACCTCAATACCTGAATTAGGGCCCTTAACAACGAGCACAACCCTGTCTCCACGACAACGGAAGGAGAAGTGAAGTGAGGCTTACCCAGATTTTTTCAAGGAATTGGCTTTGGTGCACTTTGGTCTGTGCAGGGCTCCACGAGCGAATGCACCGCTCCAGTGTAAGTCACTTCACAGAACATACTTCCGGGTGGGGTGGGGGAATTGGACAAAACGTCATCAGACTGGAAGGAGCTGCTCAACCAATAAGAAAGCCTCCCCCCCGCCCATCCAGGCTGTCCTTTTTCCTTCTCCTGATACTCTCCTAAAGCGATGGATAGAAACTTAGCCTCATTGACCACAATGGGAGTTACTTCTGAGGAGACCCCTTTCCCCAAGCTATGCCCAATTCCACAAAATGTTTTTTATTTCTCCCCTCTAAAACCACTATCTCACTTTGTCACTATTGCACTTAGCGCTAATGTGCAATAGTGACTTAGTGAGAGATAGGGGGAATAGCTGTTGCTAGACAAATGCGTGATAGTGACCTAGGGACATTCAAAACCCCTTTGTAGGTGTGATTTTTGAATTTCTTCCTTTCTGGATGGCTGATTTCTTTCATGTCTCTATGCCTCTATCACACATTTGCCCTATCGCGCAATTGTGCTATCGCGTAATAGCATGATAAAGCACTTGAGTGATAGAGCTAATGCATGAAAGAGGCATAGAGATGTCAGGGTGGAAACTGAGCCGATAGAACCCCAGAGCAGTTCTGATTCTGAGGAGGATCAGAAATCCGTGGGAGAGGAGCCAGCTCATCCCTCACAGGCACAGCAGCTGGCAGAGATTCCTCCTGCCGGCATTCCTGAGATAGTGACCCGGGCAGTGAGAGAGTGCAGGAGGGGGGCTTACTAGATGCTCGATGCAGACTCAGGGAGCGATGAGTGATGGAGGGCGCGGAAAGGAGGCGTCGCGCCCATTTGGCGTGCAAGCAACGGCTGTGTCCCGTGGACCGAAGGGAAAGAGGGAGGATCTCTCCCTAGCCCATAAGTTCAGGGTCCTCAAGTGATTCTCCTTCAAATGGGGACCAACTGCCTACCCGGAGCATAAGCTACTCTGCTGTTCATTGCTTAGTCACTGGTGATTAGCATCTGAAAGAGTCATTAAGTTGTAAAAGGATTAAAGCCTTAAAAAGAATCCTTTCGCCTGTGTCTTGAGTTGGCTACTGGAGTGTAATGAAAGAGGCCGCTAGGGTGCTCCTGACAAGAGACATGAAAGAAATCACCCATCCAGAAAGGAACAAGTTCAAAAATCACACCTTCAAAGGGGTTTTCAATGTCACTAGGTCACTATCATGCATTTGTCCAGCAATAGCTATGCCCCCGAATAGTGGCATAGTGAGGTAGTGAGATAGGGGATTTAGGTATTGCTGGACAAATGCGAGATAGGGACATACTGAGATGGGGGGCAGTGTAGGGGCTGCCGACAAAAGCGCTATTTCGGTTTAACACTTTAATTTTTAAAAAGTTAGAGGCTGCCCGGAGAACAATGGGAGTTACTTCTGAGTAGACACACATATCTTTGTGCTGGAAAAGGAGGGGAAACAAAGGGATGGGAAACCAGCCCCCTTTCTAACCCAAGGCTGCACAGGATTGGATCATCAAAGGTGGAAGCAGTTACTTCCAAATGGTAATAAACCAAACAATTGGTTTATTGGAGAAGCACAGCTTCGAGAAAGCACTTTACAGCCTTTAGGGAATTAGTGCTTTAAAATGTGCTATTTCAATTGGCGGGGGTGATTTCTGTAAATCCTGATGTGCGTGTCAGGGTGGAAACTGAGCCCAGAGAGCCCCAGAGCAGTTCTGATTCTGAGGAGGAACAGCAATCCATGGGAGAGGAGCTCGCTTATCTCTCACAGGCACAGCAGCTGGCAGAGATTCCTCCTGCCAGCATTCCTGGGAGAGATAGTGACCCTGGCAGTGAGAGAGCGCTAGAGGGGGGCTTGCTGGACGCTTGGCGCAGACGCAGGGAGTGGCGCCAGATGGAGGGCGCCGAAAGGAGGCGCTCCGCTCGTTTGGCACGCAAACAACAGTCGCGTCCCGAGGACCCAAGGGAAAGAGGGAGGATCTCTCCATAGCCCATAAGTTCAGAGTCTTCCCACAGTTCTCCTTCAAACAGGGACCAACTGACTTACCTGGAGCATACGCTACTCTGCTATCTTTCCCCAGTGCTGTTCCTTGCTTTGTCGCTAGTGATTAGTATCTGACAGAGTCATAAAGGAATAAAGGAATAAAGTCTCGGAAAGAATTCCTCATCATCTGTGTCCTGAGCTGGCTGTTGGTGGGGACTGCAAGAGGCAGCTAGGGCGCTCCTGACAGTGGGCAAACTTCATTGAGCACAATGAGAGTTACTTCTCAGTAGACAGTAATTAGTTTGTACTGGGAAAGACAGGGACAGGAAACACCCCTTGACCGGGGTCATGGTGAAAGGCACACCGCTGAGCTGGGCTAGCATACCCATGGGGTTGGGGCACACAACTATACCGTGGAGAACCCGACTTAAGCAATCTCAGGAAATCCAGTTTTTCAGTGATAAGCCCCAGGGTGTCTGCTGGATGGCCATGATGTCATGTATCCCTAACAACCTCCAAATGCAGCCAGCCTAGAGTAAATTGCTCATGGAGACACCTCCCACCCTTGTCTTGCCTGGATTCAGCTTGTTCTCCCTCATCCAGCCGTTACTGACTTCAGGCAGTCATTCAGAGGAGTCATACTTTCCTTGGATAAAGATGTTATGTGCTAGTTTTCTACATCCTGGGGCAATTTTACAAGGGGGAGCATTCAAAAATATCACCTCCATTTTTTTTTTTAAAGCAGGAGGTCCAAAGCCAGAGGCCATTATTGCAAACAGGTGGTGGCAGCAGACAAGGCTTATCTTTCTCTTTCCCTCTGAATCTGGGTCAGAGTTCTGCCCTTAGACTCACCTGGTGGTTACCCTGTTAGGGGTAATTCTCTTTCTTCCCCCCTGTGGGAAGCAAATGGTACAATCTAGCCACTGTAAAAATGAATGTGTATACATACATCAGTGAACATTTCAAATGTCATGCTCATCATCTATTTTATGACAGTGAATGCAATTACAGAGAATGTGGAAAGGTGTGTGTGTGGGGGGACACACACCCTTCTTTGGCCAGTAAAAAAATGCAGTCCTTTAAACTCTGCATTAAATATATTAACATGCTTTTCTGTTGCAAAAAAGAAAACATTTAATTGTTACCATATGCGCCATAAAACTGTTCTGCAGTGTGGAGTATTTAATAATTGCATCACAGAATGAGGTAATCCATATCAGGTCTTAGAATAAAATAAAACAATTATAATGAATTGGAACAAATCCCAGTTAAACCTTGGGGGAAAACACTATTTTGATTCAGAGGGGTGGATGCACTGGTCTGTGTACACCTTTTCATACTAACTCATGTAGAAACCCACTAGAAATCCATGGGCCACATAAAGTCCCTTAAAGGTCCTGGCACATCAAGTTGTTAGCCTTCAGATGAGTTGCAGGTATGGAAGGAAGAGGAAATTATTATCGCAATAGGACTTGCCAGAAGGCCCTTTTGGAGAAGGGCAGGTGGTTTTTCCTTGCCCAGCACCACCCCACCCCTTCAGAGTAATCCTCTGGCAAAACCAGTTGCTGATTAGGGTTACAGGTTTTGTCATTAACCTAATGAAATAATTAACATATCAAGAATGAATGATTTACATTGGTGGCATCTGTATGGCATTATGGGGTCAATGTGTTTATTTAATTTTAGGTGTTACGTTTATACCTCGCCTTTCCTCCAAGGAGTCCAAGTTGGCATACATGATCTTCCTCCTCTCTATTTTATGCTGCAACAATCCTGAGAAGTAAGGTGGGCTGAGAAGCAGTGACCAGCCCAAAGTCATTCAGTGAGCTTCGTGGCCGATTGGGGACTAGAACCTGGGTCTCCTAAGTTCCAGTCCAACACTCTAACCACTACACCGCACTGGCTTACTGTTGACGTAAGTGTGGAGACCCTTACAAATCAGATAGCAGTAACACCTCAAATAGGCCTGTTTTTGCAGTCTTTTCTTCTGTAGCACTTTAAAAAACCTCTGACTTTGCAATCATTACTCCATATAGCACCTAGAGAACAAAGTTATACCCCAGCCAAGCTGCATAATTTCCCATGTACTTTGAAGATTTAGCTGTAGTTACGAGGTTGAACGTAACTTTGGGCCTTTCTTATGTGTGTCAATTTTTGTCTATTAAAAATGTGTGCAGTTAAAATATGGGGTGTTTATGGTCAGAATTTATTGGGCAAATATAATTTACATTAGTAATGTTTCAAAGTAACTTTCTAGCTGTAGTTGGGAAGAAAAATAGCAAAGGGAATCACACCTTTGAGGCATCAAAGTGAAATATTTCCTTGGGGTGATTGCCTTAAGGAAAGGGCTATATAACTGCCTCTCCCCAATAGCTGTGAGGACCCAAGGGGTTAATGTATTTTTTGATATTATCTTAGGTATGCAGAACTAGCCTGTGTGGCAGGATGTGTTCACTTAACATGTGTGAGGAACATCTGGAGTCTCACCCATACATGTTTTCTTAGCCATAGTGGGTTTATTAGTAATATTAGTATTGGCATTAATCTAGCGCCTGGAGGCTCCATCCACAATTAAGGTCTTTTCTTTTCTTTTTGGTACTCTACATTGACAATGATGAGGCAATTGCATGTCCTCTCAGAGACTTACAGGGCAAATACACACGTTTGGATAAGCAAGTTCTTATAAACCCAGTCTGCATTTAACAGCATATTAAAGAGATAAAATATGCTAAAAATAATCTCATCTAAAATTCTTCTTCAGATAAAATACGTTTTACTTCATTCCTGAAAGGTGTTCAAGTTACCCAGGATGGAGGAGAGAGTGTGCCAGATGTGTGTGCATTCTTGTGTTGGTAAGAGGTGGCAGGAAGGAAGAGAGAAAGAAGAGCATGAGTGTGTGCGCAAACTGACAATATGGCTGCCAGAACAAGAAGCTATCTGCTTGTAGTGGAGGCAGATGGATGCTCCTCTCTAAATATGAAATTAGAGTTCAAAAGCTCACTGTATAACAGAGTAATGGTGGCTTTCACTCAGCGGGAGATAAAATGTGCGTATCCTGAGGCTCTTTTCACTCGTGGCGCCCAGTTTATGGAATGGCCTTCCTATGGAGGCTTACCTGGTGCCTATATTATTATCTTTTTGGTGTCAGGCAAAGAACTTCCTTTTCTCCCAGGCATTTTAGAGACTTGGTTTTGAGATTTTATGGCTGTTCTTACATATCCTGTACTGTTTGTTGTATTGTATTGTATTCTTTTAATCATTTGTGAGTGAGTGAATTCATTTATTATGGTCACAGACCAGCAAAATCAATACAAAACATACAAAACACAGTTAAAACTAGTACAGTAGCAAAGTCCAATTTATGAGATCCCTTCTCTCAAGCAAATAACAACACTTTTTCCTCATTTGCATTGAAATCATAAAAAACCTGGCAACCCTTCCAGTAACACAAGAAGACATTCCCAGTAACACAGTCAATCAATCAATCAATCAATCAATCAAGGTTTAATTTAATTATGTCGGACTTATAGGCCTCACTGTGTACTGAAGTGTCCCCTAGCCCTGGGCACACGTTCAGCTCACTGGATAATGCCAATGTGTAAAGGAGTAGTGGAGTCATGTACACCAACTCCTGGACTCCGTGCAGTTGTCTACATGGTATGTGCTTCCCCAGCCCCCGCCCCCCAGCTGCCATTACAATTGATGGTAATAATATTATTTTGTGAAATGTGGGAATTTTTCAGCTGCTTGTTACCAGCAAGCAACAGCTTTATCCAACCAACTTTTAGGTCTACAGTTGCTGAAGCTGCTCATTTATCAGGCAGAGGCTGTTCCTAAGGTGGAGGTCTAATATTTTACCATCATTCAATGTGCAAAGTGACATATAGCGCCTGTGGCATCAGGGTTATTCAAGATCATAATCTGAGGACTCATTGTTGTAGCCCAAGCTGTAGTTTCACCTATGGTGCCATGCCGTCTGATTTCTTCTTATCACATGGGCAGAGTTTGCTGACGAAAATTTTTATTTATTTATTTGTTTGTTTGTTTCATTTCTATACCGCCCAATAGCCAAAGCTCTCTGGGTGGTTCACAAAAATAAAACCAAGGAGCACACAATAAAACAATATAAAATATATAAAACATTAAAACCACAGTATAACAATACAACCAGACTAAAACCAGCATAAAACCTAGCAGCAGGGCAGTAATTTAAAGTACAGATTTCAAACAGCAAAGCTAAAAGTCTAGAAAGCTAAAATGTTAAAATGCCTGGGAAAATAAAAAGGTCTTCACCTGGCGCCGGAAAGAATACAATGTAGGTGCCCGGCGAACCTCACTAGGAAGCTCATTCCACAGCTGGGGTGCCACAGCAGAAAAAGCCCTCCTCCTAGTAGCCACCCACCTCGCTTCCTTTGGCAGGGGCTCACGGAAAAGGGGCGCAGAGGATGATCTTAAGGTCTGGGCAGGCACATATGGGAGGAGACAATCCTTCAGATAACCTGGCCCCAAGCCGTTAAGGGCTTTAAATGTTAATACCAGCAGTTTGAATCGGGCCATGAAATGGACTGGCAGCCAGTGCAACTGGAAAAGTACTGGCGTAATATGAGCTCACTGGCTAGTCCCTGTTAACAGTCTTGCTGCCCTATTTTGGACCAGCTGAAGGTTCCGGACCATTTTCAAAAGCAGACCCACGTATAACGCATTGCAGTAATCTAGACGAGAAGTTATCAGAGCACGGATAACTGTACGTAGGCTATCTTTGTCCAGATAAGGGTGTAGTTGGTATACCAGCCTAAGCTGATAAAAAGTGCTCCGTGCCACTGAGTTCACCTGTGCCTCAAGTGACAGTTCTGGATCCAAGAGCACCCCCAAACTATGAACGTGATCCTTTAAGGGGAGTGCAACCCCCTCCAGAACAGGTTGAATATCACCTAGCCGGGCAGACGAACCATCCACTAACAGTACCTCCGTCTTGTCTGGATTGAGTATCAGTTAATTGGCCCTCATCCAGTCCATTACCGTGCCCAGGCACTGATTCAGAACAGCCACTGCCTCACCTGGGTTTGATGAGAAAGAGAGGTAGAGCTGGGTATCACCTGCATATTGATGGCACCTCAGCCCATACCTCCGGATAACCTCCCCCAGCAGTTTCATGTAGACGTTAAACAGCATGGGGGATAAAATAGAGCCCTGTGGAATCCCCATGGCATAATTGCCATAGCATGGAGCAATAATCTCCCAGCACCACCTTCTGGAGTCAGCCATCCAAGTAGGAGTGGAACTACTGCAATGCAGTGCCTCCAACTCCCAATCCAGACAACCTATCCAGAAGGATACCATGGTCGATGGTATCAAAAGCCACTGAAAGGTCCAGGAGAATCAACAGGGTCGCACTCCCCCTGTCCCTCTCCCGGCAGAGGTCATCCCACAGGGCAACCAAGGCAGTTTCCATTCCAAAACCAGGCCTGAAGCCCGATTGAAATGGATCTAGATAATCCATTTCATTCAAGAGTGCCTGGAGCTGTCCTACAACCACTCGCTCAAGTACCTTGCCCAAGAAGGGGATATTGGTCACTGGCCTATAATTGTTAACATCCTCTGGGTCCAGGTTAGGTTTTTTCAGGAGTGGTCTGATTACCGCCTCTTTTAAAGCGGCCGGCACCACTTCCTCTCTCAAGGAGGAATTTATAACCTTCTGGACCCAGCCAGACATCCCCTCCTTATTTAATATAATAAGCCATGAAGGGCAAGGGTCAAGCACACAAGTGGTCGATCGGACTTGGCCAAGCACCTTGTCCGCATCCTCGGGCCTCAGTAACTGAAACTCATCCAATAAAACTGGACCAGACGGTGCTCTGAACGCCTCTACCTATGGAACTGCATTAATCGTGGTGTCCAATTCATGGCGAATCTGAGTGAATTTATCTTCCAAGTGCTGCACAAACTCATCACAGCGTGCAACCGAGGGTTCTGCAGTCTCTTTCCCTGGCCCAGAATGTAAGAAGCTGTGAACCACTCAGAAAAGCTCCGCTGGATGACACTGAGAAGATGCAATGCTGGTGGAAAAGGACTGTCTCTTTGCTACCCTCAACACCACAGAGTAGGCTCGATAGTGAGCTCTTACCTGTGTTCGGTCAGACTCAGCACGAATTTTCCTCCACCTGCGTCCTAGCCGTCTCCTGTCTTGCTTCATTGTCCTCAGGTGTATACCAAGGAGCTGGCTGGGCTCTGCTCAGAGGGAGAGGGTGCTTGGGTGCAATCGTGTCAACTGCCTGAGTCATCTCTGCATTCCACAGCGCGACCTGCTGGGCTTCGACAGGAGCACCAGCCATACCAGTAGGAAAATCCCCCAGAGACCTCTGGAATCCATCGGAATCCATTAGCCTCTGGGGGTGGACCATTTTAATAGGTCCCCCACCCTTGCAGAGGGGGAAGGCTGCCAAGAGTCTAAACCTCAACAGGAAGTGATCTGACCGTGACAAAGGGAAAGATGTTAATTCCTCCACTTTCAGATCACCATCCTCCTGCCCAGTCGAGAAGAAAAATGGAAGGTTGCGTGCTATTAGACCATGCTGTTTACATGTAGCAGTATGCTTCACTTGAGAATGTATGTGTGGACTTACCTTGGCAGAGTGGGGTAATGTTGAAGATTACAAGCATCAACTGGATCTGAGCAGAATTTCCAACTGGATCTGAGCCAAATTTCTTTTAAGGAGGACAGGGGGATGTGTGATGATCTAGAATGGCTTCTTTTCCCCACACCTCTCCCTTCCTGTGAGGGAAGAATTGGAGTTTGTAGCAGCTGAACCTTTTTGGATTTGGTGAAGGGAAGCATGATGTCATAGAAACTCAAAAGCACACCAGTCCCTTTGCTACTCTAACATAAGGTTCCACACCCAGTGCCTAATGTGTTAGACAGAGTAATGGCCAGCCCTATATAGATGTGAATGTTAATTATGCAAGGTTGGGAAGAATAAAGGACATCTTCCCACACACCATAAGTTATATTTTTATGGAGTGCAAGGATGCTGTGGTTGAAAGAGTAATATTGATATTGTACATTCCAGTTCTTTTTTTCTCATTGGAAAGGATTTAATCTACTGATATTCCAGATCACTTACATTAAAACGTTCCATTTACAATGTTTTAATGGTTAGAGCATTGCAAATGGAATGTTTTATTGAAACTCATCTAAACTATCACTAAATGAGATCCTTTCCAAACTGGAATGCACAATTATCATAGACAGTTAGAAATAAAAGTCTGTATTTGAAGGAAACAGCCTCTGTCCATTTTTTAAGAGGAAAGTTTGCATGTAGCTATTGTCTGTTGACCTTTGTTTCACCCTCAACACTGAATGTGCATTCACTGTTCTGTATCAGGAAACTATTCCTAAATTAGGTTATGTCCTTGCGCCCATTTCACAGTTTCCTATAAATATACAGCTAAGTATTTTGTTAGGGATCTTCAGGCTGGTGTTAGCTGAAACTACTCTCCTTCAATTCTACACTGCATCTTCCGCCAAGACAACAGAGAGGGACTTTGATACAGGCTCAAAATCACTACCTTTTTTATAGGTCTTCTGTAACCACTGAAAATACATCTTATCTGCCTACTTATATCAGCTGGGGCAAGTATACGAAGCTAGGACCATTTTTCTCTTTTTATTTCCTTGATAGCAATTCTGTGTTTGTTAATACATCCGCATCTTTGTGGAAGCCATCACCAGTGTTCTGACCAGAAGGCATTCAAACTAATTTTATCTCACACCACAGTATTGCCTTTGTCCTTTCAGCCATGTTAATGAGAAAGTGTATTCTAACCCCTTAAGGGGGTTGGGTGGTCAGACACTGGAATTTGGAAGCATTTCTCAGATCTCTCAAAGCAATTGCCCCTCCCTCTACAATACACAAGAGCCTTACTATTCTTTAGCACAAGAGGTGACTACTGATTTCAGTGTGTTTGAGACTCAGCAGTAAATAACTACATACTCATCTAATCCTGTTTAACAAGTGACACCTGGGATGGCAGGTTAAAGAGAAGGGTAAAGAGTCCCCAAAGTACCCCAGAATATCACAACCATTTTAATATCACTCTGTTCTTCTATATAAGCTATATAATAATTTTACCCAGTGAATGGTGTGTACACAGAAACAGGCAGCATGATTTGGCGGTTAGAACAACACTGCATATTATTCACTGGGTCACCTTGGGAAAGGCCCTCTGTTCATTCCTATGCATGTGTACAGAACAGTGTACAGTTCTGGTCACCACACCTAAAAAAAAGATGTGGATATGGATGTACATTTGAATGTCTTTCAGCCCTGAGATCTTTTTAGCAAGAGATGCTGGGGATGGAATCTGAAGTCTTCTGCAAGTGGAGCACACGCTCTGCACTGTGTTACTGGCTCGCCCATTATTATTTTTCTCCTTTGACACAAAATTATAAAGTGCAGCATTGTATCCATGCGTATGTGTAATCTATATCTATATCTATATATGACAGTGATTGTCTGAAGTTTGATGAATATCAACGTTCACATATGGATGCTAACCATCTAGGCAAATGTTGTGAATGCCCCCAAACTGAGATATACCAGTGCATGTTTACAGTGCCCTAACTATGATTGTCAGTGTTCAGTGGTGTAGGTCCAAAAAGTTGGAAGAAAGAGATGTATTTTTAGACATTCACACAATTTATGTAGGATTCTCAGGTGACAGCAGTCACTCACCAAATTTCAGAATCCACTAGATATATGTAGTTGAGATAGGAGGAAATGGATTTTTTAAATTAGATTTTCCAGTGGTGTGCCCACTTTTGTGTAAAGTAGGCTAGAGTCTGTGGAGTCTCACTACACTTATATCATTCTTGGTCTGCTCACTCAGTTCATTTTAAATTCTTCTTTCCCCAAGACTACCTATCAGCTTTTCAACATCCCTTGAATTCTTGTCCAGCACTGATATGTTCTAGTATGCACTTCTGGTGAATGCTGAAGAGCTGTATAATAAATATGCAAAGGAATGATGTAATCCCGCATTTAAGCAGTTATGTTTAATTTTTTGTCTCATGCCACTGCTGATGGGCAGAAACAATTAACTGTGGTTTCTAAACAGATCCTAAACAGATTAGAAGGTACTTAAATGATTATTCAAAAGGCTTATTTCGGAGATCCATGCGTCTCCGATATTTTAACACATTTAGGGCACAATCCTATGCATGTTTAGGAGAAAAAAGTCCTACGACTCCCAACATTCCCCAGCCAGCATAGTTGGCTGGGGAATGCTGCGAGTTGTAGGACTTTTCTCTCTCTAAACATGCATAGGATTGCACTGTTAACTACCATTTTATATATTCTTGCAGTAAAACTGAAGGCAATTCACACATTATCCTGTGTTTGTTCTGGTGATCATGACGAAGTGTGAAGAGCCCATTTGGGCTGTTAGCAGATCACATGATTAACATTGTTTGAGGGGGAAAGTGGGGCAGTGCTCACTGCCTCCGACCCCTTTCTCACATGCCCATTTATCTGGCCCTGCCACAGTCCATGCATTGGTTGGAAAGATTTGAAACGGAGCCTGTGCTATGTGCGTGGGTGCCCTGCACGATTTAGAACCCTGGTTGTGCAAGCCGCCTGCTTCAGACCTTTAGTCTCAAAGAGTGTGTGGGCAGCAAGGGGGGCAGCAGGGAATGTGACAGCAGGGGCACATCCCCTCCCCTCCTCTCATAATTGTAACTGTATGATGGAAGAACGACCGATGGGGGCTAGATCATGTAAAGAAGGTAAACATGTGATAGAATTCTGATCATGGCTGTCTGTCACAATCACATATGCCACCGCATGTTCCCATTTCTATTGACTTTTCTCCCCTTTATGCTTTCCAGTGTTCACTGGGAGTCCACATGCAGTAGGCTTGGGAATTTGCCAGCGAACCTGTTCTCCCCCTCCGTTGCCCCTCCTCCCCTATTAGCATGTGGCCTCACTTGTTTACTGTGACCAGCAGCGGTGGAGCTGATTTCAGTGGCTGTTTGTCTCCTGACTGCTCTTATTTTATTTCCCCAGATGCCTGGGATGGTGCATCGTTTTGGGGATAAAATAGCAGCCATCACAAAAATGGAGGCTGCCAGTGGTGGCTGCCAATTTCTCTCCCCAGAATGCTTCAGAATGACACAGTGTACAGGATCTAGGAAAAATAATTGGCGGCTGCCAGGAGGCAGCTGCTAAATCAGTGTCATTACTGCCACACAAATATAATTACAAAACAATTTTAAAAAATCTTGCATACTGCTAAAAATAAATCTGATTAGCATAAAGGATATTTTATATAGTCATGTAATGTGTGGAATACTTATAAATATATGAATTGTGCCAAAGGGATCTGGAGTAGATAACTTTTTTAGAAATTGTTTTGTTTGCTAGAAAATTAGTGCAGTTTCTCAAGTCAGGGCTGGATCCAGACTAAGTCAGTCATGTTTTAGTCCCATCGAAATCAATGGGACTTACATTAGTCTTGACTAACTTGTCCCATTGATTTTGATGGGACTGAAATGTGACTGACTTAGTGTAGATTTAACTTTATGTGTATGGCACAATGAAATGATGAATAAGGGAGAACTGGGTTTTATAACTGACTTTATGTAGGCCTGCTAAAGACGCTGATTTCATCAACTGATTATTTGATGCAACATGGAGATTTCCATGCTGGAAAATGTAGAGTGTTTTTTTTCTGTTTGTGGTGGGTTTTTTTTGGCAGTCTTTTAATGTTTTGTATGGTTTTATAATACACACGTGGTTTTCTAATATAATAAGCTTCTGTATCCTGAATCAGTTTTGGTCTATTTATCCCTACACTCTTTACACTGATAGGCTGTAGGCCTTCAGTGTCTTATGCTGTCAGTGTTGGGCCCTAGGCAGCTGACCACATGGGGAGCTGAATGTAAATCCTGGCAGGATTGGTTCTGGAGTTGAACAAGATGGTTACTCCAAAGGCAGAGTCACATCCAAGCCAGGTCTGAGCCAAGAGGTCTGTTGGAAGGATGGTGTATGCCTCGGCTGTGGGCTGCTAAGGTTTGGAAGTGCCGAGATAATAATAAGCCAGATCCAGGTTTGCTTACAAGGAGACTTCGAGTACTTACAGCGCACAGGTGTACCCAATGGTTGGATCAGACAGTTTCTCTGAACCCAGAGCCATGGGGTAAAATGGGTTTTATACCATACATGTCAGCAGTGAGGCAGCATGACAGAAGCAAGCATTAATTTATTTAATTAATTAAAATAAATTTGCAACTTTCCCAGCATAGGCTAACAGTACTTGTTCAGAGAGAAAACAATCAGAACTTTCTGTTACACAGCCGAGTTTATGCCGAGTTACAGGTGGCACAGCTACCTGTAACTTGGCATAAACATAGCCTCACTTCTCAGGCACATCCTAGGCCCTGATAAGATACTAGCCTTCGTTAGCATGGAATGTGCTGAGGCCATGCTATCGACTTTTGACTCATCTCACATGCTCAGAGGCCCACTAGCAAGGAAATTTCACTTATAATGAACCTAAGCTAAGCATTATGGATCTCTAGGCCCCTTCAAAACTACAGGTGACTGGGTTACAGGCCTGCAGCCATTACAGGTGGGCAGCTGAATCAGGATGCAGCAGGAATCAGGGCAAACAAGCACAAAGGGAAGCTGACAGACAGGGAACAGAGCAAGTAAGCTGTGAAATAGAGGAGGATCGGGCAGGCAGAGACACCTAGAGCAAACTAAGGAGCTCTGCAATCAAATCCAGAGTCTGGCTGTTGCTGAGATGTAGAAGCATTATAGCTAAGGCCAGTACTCAAAGCTGCCTGGATGGAGCTATGTTGAATCCTAGGAGGAAAATCCTCTCTATCCTCAACTTTGTAACCTTGAGCAGGTCACCACAAGGGACACCGGTGCTGTGCACGGACAAGGAGCCTCCTGGCTCAGGTCCTGGCCAATCCTGATACAGCAGCCTCCTCCAACCTGGTGCCCTCCAGTTGTTTTGAAGTACAACTCCCAGCATTCCTGATCATTGCCCATGTTAGCTACAGCTGATGGGAGTTGAAGTCCAAACCAGTGTAGCATTCAGCTTCCTGAAATCTCTCAGCTTGTGTGTGTGTGTGTGTGTGTGTGTGTGTGCCTCAAAGCAAGTTTCAAGCCCTTATGATGGTGCTGGGGGACTACTGTTCATTCTACCCCATGGCTATTGGCTTTTGGGGTACCTCAGGATTCTGTATTGTCTCCCATGCTGTTTAATATCTACATGAAACAGCAGGGAGAAGTCATACGTAAAGAAATGCTTGAATGTGTGTGGACAATGGGCTCCATCACATGGGCAGAGAAATCCGCATCAGTACCAGGGCTTTCTCCATCTGGTTTCATCGCAGGATTATATCAGGTTCCTTTACACAGTTGTTTCAATCTCATTATATTCCGTTCCTTACCTTTTCACAGGGTGGCTACTTTTCCACAAAAAGCCATTACACGCACTGAGGGCATTGTGAAATTTTCTCCCTGGTTCCTACCTTTTTCCCTCCCCTTGCATGTTACTGGTGGTTTGGTTGTGATTGACATGCAATGCGGGTGGATAGCAACCTCCACCGAATTGCCCAAGCCCTGCCCCTGCAGGCACCAGCTTCCTAGCGAACCGCTGGCATGCTGGCATGCTGCCCATTCTGTGTTGTGGAGTGAGCAGCCGAAGTTGGGAGAAAAAGTCAGTGCATTGCATTTAGTCACGGCAAGCCGGCGTGGCAGCAAGCCAGCGTGGTGGCAGGCTGACAGGTCAGTATACCAACACACCCACCACCCGACGTCTCTGCTGTCATCATCAGACCGTGCCCCCCCCAAACCAAAACAACCTCACACAGTGGTTTCTTTGCACTATGGGAGAAATACACAGGGAGGTCATGGCGTGCCAGTTGTGCAGTCTGAAAAAATATTGCATTTTTTTCCTTTTGGGGATAACACAGGGTAGGCAGGGGGAAATGGCAGGGAAGTGGAGGATTACAGTGTTATGTAATCGACCCACAAAGGTCTGTGAGTGGCCAATCATGAATGTGCAATAAATTGCAGGTGTAGAGATGCCCAATGTCTTTGCTGAAATCAGGAATCGGAGAGGTGCTGCATAAGATTAACAGTAGTAAAATCATTATTTAGTGGCCTGCCTACTTTCTCTTCCTACCTATGAGGAACAAAATCAGAATAAATAATGCACAGCAAGATATGCACATTTGCTCAATTTTCATAATTCATACAGGTCATCTTGTCACAGAATTTGAATTTCCTGCATGTTAACTATGCATAATCCTGGACCTACCTATAATCCCAACCTGCAATTTGAACCCATTTTATTTATGTATTGTTACCTTAAATACTAATATCTAGACCTGTCTTTCTTTTCATTTGCACCTCTGTCTTTGCCTTTCTTTTCTCTTTCTTCTCTCTCTAAAAGATGGTTGTGGCCCTTCAGTGATGTGACTGACCTCTAGAAATTGTTATGATAGAAGGGATCAGACTTAAGGCATATAGACTAGAGTGCAAAAATCCATCAATCTCATGAAGAAACATACCCAGATAAAGACTATCATATTCTAACCAACTGGAAACAGCAGGACATCATTTCTAAGCTGAATGTGAAAAATCTGTGAAAGTCTATATTGACTATGGTGAAAGATTGCACTACACTCTCTCTTAAAACAACAACAACAACAACTATTGAACCATGTGATCAACATCCTTCACAGCAAACAGGAAAACATCCAGAATGAAATCTCAGAACCGGAACTGCACATAAGGAACCAATGTTCCATAGTCCTACCCCAGGCAGTTTTTCTCCAATACAAGGCAAGTAACCTATTTTTCACAATTTCCTTCTCTAAAGCAAAAAAACACAAAGAAAACAACAAAAAAAACAAAGCAAATTATCTATACTACTGCATACCTCCATTGGCCACAACAGAAACACCCTAAACTCAGCTGAACCTATTATGAATCCTACAGATGTACAGGACCAAATCTGCATAGATGCACCTCAGGAGCCTTGACCAGGCATCTCTGCTACCCAAAATACACATACCTAGCTGCCCCATTGTTTTGGGCACTGGTACTATCACAGTTGGGGGGTTGGTTGATAATATTTTCAGACCTTATGCTACCAATACTCCAAGTCACATATGGGATACTACTGAAAGATGCAGTCCACTGACAGTCTCCCAGACAACAACATCCAGCTACCAAGGATGTTGGTACACCAACATTCCCCACAACGCTGGACTGTAATCCATCAAGAATTTCATCCCTGATGATGCTACAGCATATCTAATCACCAAACTCAGCCACTTTGTACTTACCGATAATTCCTTCAGCTTTGGGGAGAACATGTGTCTTCAGATCAATGGCACTGCCATTTGTACTCACATGGCTCCATAATATGCCAACATCTTCATGGCTGACTTACAACAACACTTTCTCAGTTCCTGTCCTCCATAGCCTCTCTTCTACCTGAGAAGGATTGATGACATCATCATCCTGGCGAAGTTCCACCAGGACTTAAATAACTTTCACCCCACAATTAACCTGAGCCTACACCAGTCCATGCAACAGGTTCACTTTCTGGACAATACTATGCAAATGCATAATAGACATATAAGCATTGTTTTATATTGGAAACGTACTGACCACTACACATATGTATATGCTTCCATGGGAACATAGGACGCTACCTTATACTGAGTTGGTCCATCTAGTCCAGTATTGTCGACACTGACAGGCAATGGCTCTCCAGAGTTTCAGGCAGGAATTTTTCCTGCCCTACCTGGAGATGCTGGGGATTGAACCTCGGACCTTCTGCATGCAAAGCAGGGGCATTACCACTGAGCTATGGCTCCTCCACCCAGAACACACCATAAAATCTATTGCCAAGCGCTACAACTGTATCTGGTCAGACTTGATGGAAAGAGACTCATAACTTAAGGATTTAAATCAGGCATTAAATCAGGCATTTCTCAGACTACAACACACCTAATGAAGTGTGTGTGTGTGTGTGTGTGTGTGTAGGGGGAAGATCAACAAGGCCAGACCACTACCTAGGAATACTCTACTACAGGACAGACGGAGAAGTGAAAAGAACAGAACACCACTTGTAACCTAAGGTCAGCAGCTACAACCACTCAGATGTATCATCAATGATCAGTCCATCCCAGGCAATGACACTTACTTCTCACAGGCATTGGGTGGTAGGCATGTACTTGTTTACAGACACTCCCCAGTCTAAAACAGCTACTCACCCGTAACGGACTATGTAACAGAGATACAGACACAGGAACCAGCCCTTGTGGCAGACCCAAATGCCAATTCTGCCCCCATGTATGGCAATAATATTTATTTGTTGTTTATTTGGTCAGTCGCTTCCGACTCTTCATGACTTCATGGACCAGCCCACGCCAGAGCTTCCTGTCGGCTGTCGCTGCCCCCAGCTCTCCCAAGGTGAAGTCCGTCACCTCCAGAATATCATCCATCCATCTTGCCCTTGGTCGGCCCCTCTTCCTTTTGCCGTCCACTTTCCCTAGCATCAGCATCTTCTCCAGGGTATCCTGTCTTCTCATTATGTGGCCAAAGTACTTCAGTTTTGCCTTTAATATCATTCCCTCAAGTGAGCAGTCTGGCTTTATTTCCTGGAGGATGGACTGGTTTGATCTTCTTGCAGTCCAAGGCACTCTCAGAATTTTCCTCCAGCACCACAATTCAAAAGCATCTATCTTCCTTCGCTCAGCCTTCCTTATGGTCCAGCTCTCGCAGCCATAGGTTACTACGGGGAATACCTTTGCTTTAACTATGCGGACCTTTGTTGTCAGTGTGATGTCTCTGCTCTTCACTATTTTATCCAGATTTGTCATTGCTGTCCTCCCAAGAAGTAAATGTCTTCTGATTTCCTGGCTGCAGTCAGCGTCTGCAGTAATCTTTGCGCCTAGAAAGACAAAGTCTGTCACTGCCTCCACATTTTCTCCCTCTATTTGCCAGTTATCAGTCAAGCTGGTTGCCATAATCTTGGGGTTGTTTTAGGTTTAACTGCAACCCAGCTTTTGCACGTTCTTCTTTCACCTTCGTCATGAGGTTCCTCAGCTCCTCCTCGCTTTCAGCCATCAAAGTGGTATCATCTGCATATCTGAGATTGTTAATGTTTCTTCCAGCGATTTTAACTCCAGCCTTGGTTTCATCAAGCCCAGCACGTCGCATGATGTGTTCTGCGTACAGGTTGAATAGGTAGGGTGAGAGTATACAACCCTGCCGTACTCCTTTCCCAATCTTAAACCAGTCCGTTGATCCGTGGTCTGTTCTTACCGTTGCTACTTG
Organism: Heloderma suspectum; assembly: GCF_057233095.1. Classification (NCBI taxonomy): domain Eukaryota; kingdom Metazoa; phylum Chordata; class Lepidosauria; order Squamata; family Helodermatidae; genus Heloderma; species Heloderma suspectum. The sequence continues at coordinate 175,576,919 of NC_139461.1, forward strand.
GTCGTTATACAGATTCCTCAGGAGGCAGACAAGACGACTTGGTATCCCCATACCACCAAGAACTTGTCACAATTTGTTATGATCCACACAGTCAAAGGCTTTAGAATAGTCAATAAAACAGAAATAGATGTTTTTCTGAAACTCCCTGGCTTTCTCCATTATCCAGCGGATATTGGCAATTTGGTCTCTACTTCATCTGCCTTTTCTAAACCCAGCTTGTACATCTGGCAATTCTCGTTCCATGAATTGCTGGAGTCTACCTTGCAAGATCTTGAGCATTACCTTACTGGCATGTGAAATAAGTGCCACTGTTCGATAGTTTGAACATTCTTTGGCGCTTCCCTTTTTTGGTATGGGGATATAGGTTGATTTTTTCCAATCTGTTGGCCATTCTTGTGTTTTCCAAATTTGCTGGCATATGGCATGCATCACCTTGACAACATCATCTTGCAAGATTTTAAACACTTCAGCTGGGATACCATCATCTCCTGCTGCCTTGTTATTAGCAATGCTTCTTAAGGCCCATTCAACTTCACTCTTCAGGATGTCTGGCTCTCTAGCTCACTGACCACACCGTCAAATCTATCCCTGATATCATTATCCTTCCTATACAGATCTTCTGTATATTCTTGCCACTTTTTATTGATCTCTTCTGCTTCTGTTAGGTCCTTGCCATCTTTGTTTTTGATCATACCCATTTTTGCCTGGAATTTACCTCCGATGTTTCTAATTTTCTGGAAGAGGTCTCTTGTCCTTCCTGTTCTATATCTTCTTCCACTTCCGCGCATTGCTTGTTTCCTTATCTCTTCTGGCTAACCTCTGGAATTTTGCATTTAATTGGGCATCTCTCCCCCTATCACTGTTGCCTTTTGCTTTCCTTCTTTCTTGGGCTGCTTCCAGCGTCTCAGCAGACAGCTATCTTGCCTTCTTGGTTTTCTTTTTCTTTGGGACGTTTTTTGTTGCCACCTCCTGAACAATGTTGTGAACTTCTGTCCATATTTCTTCTGGGACCCTATCTACTAAATCTAGTCCCTTAAATCTATTCTTCACCTCCACTGCATATTCATTAGGAATATTAGTGAGCTCATATCTAACTGATCTGTGCGTCTTCCCTATTCTCTTTAGTCTGATTCTAAATGGTGCAATAAGAAGTTTGTGATCTGAACTACAATCAGCTCCAGGTCTTGTTTTTACCAACTGCATAGATGTCTGCCACCTTTGGCTACAAAGGATGTAGTCAATCTGATTTCGGTGTCGACCGTCTGGTGAAGTCCATGTATAAAGTCATCTCTTAGGTTGTTGGAAGAGAGTGTTTGTTATGCACAGTGAGTTGTCTTGGCAAAATTCTATCAAACTATGTCCTGCTTCATTTTGTTCTCCCAGACCATGCTTGCCTGTAATTCCAGGTGTCGTTTGACTACCCACCTTAGCATTCCAGTCTCCTGTAATGAAAATAACATCTTTTGTTTGGCATACTATCCAGTAGGTGCTGCAGATCCTCATAGAACTGATCTACTTCCGCTTTTTCAGCATCTGTGGTTGGGGCGTATATTTGGATCACTGTGATGTTAAATGGCTTACCCTGAATTCGAATTGAGATCATTCTGTCATTTTTTGGATTGTATCCAAGCACTGCTTTAGCCACTTTATTATGAATTATGACGGCTCCTCCATTTCTTCTGTGGTCCTCTTGTCCACAGTAGTAGATCTGGTGGTCATTTGATGTGAAGTGGCCCGTTCCAGTCCATTTTAGTTCACTGACACCCCAAATGTCTATATTTAATCTCGACATCTCCCCAATAACCACATCCAATTTGCCCTGGCTCATAGATCTTACATTCCAGGTTCCTATGGTGTGTTGATCTTTAGAACATCAGATTCATCGTTCACCACCAGCACCATCAGCTGCTAGCCATCCTTTCGGCTTTGAGCTAGCTGCGTCATCACATCTAGGGCTAGTTGAACTTATCCTCTGTTCCTCCCCAGTAGCATTTTGACCATCTTCCGACCTGGGAGTCCCATCTTCCGATGGTATACCGACATATCTCTGCTGGTTGTACTGATCCATTTAGTTTTCATGGCAAGAATACTGGGGTGGGTTGCCGTTTCCTTCCCCAGGGATCGTATTTAGTTTGACCTCTCTGCCATGACCTTCCCGTCTAGTATCATCTACAACAGCAGGAGCTACTTCTTCACATCTAATGTGATATATGCCATCACTTGCTAGCAGTGCCCTTCTGCATAGGCTGAACAGGCCAGTCTCTATGGATAAGAAGAAGAACCTGACATCAGAAATGAAAAGATTCAACAAGTGAGGGAACATTTCAATCTCCCAGGACACTCTATTACTGACCTTAAAGTGGGCATTCTTGAACAAAGGAACTTCAAAGACAGATTGCAACCAGAAACAGCTGAGCTACAATTCATGAAGAGGTTCAACTCTATCTCCTGTTGCTTGGATAGGACAAAGTTTTTATTTATGTATTTATTACACTACATGTGTTTATCAGCTGACCAGTGTAAGGATGTCTGTGTTATCACTCAACAATTATTTTGTAAATGCCCATGGTTAATAAGGTAATTATCACTGTACTTCCTGCATTTCATTTCCCTCTGACCCCACTGTTTACAATTCTGTCACACACACATCCCCGGCCCCAACCATGTATACCTGTAACCTAACATAGTGATTAATGCATCTGATTATGGGCACTATCCTATGGCTTCTAGATAGCAGCTAGGCGGCCATAGGCTTTTTCGGTTTTCGGTAGGGATGTCAGAGAATTCCGCCACAGATCTCGGTGAGGCCAAATGCCAGTGCATTCGGCCCCCTGAATTCCGTGGCAAAACGGCCTGCCACCCCCCGCCCCCCTGTGGTCCCCCCCGGGACGAGACTCACCTGGGGTGGATCTTCCGGGTGGCGGCGGCTCCGGCGACGGCTCTGGCGGTGGCTGCGGTGGCGGCCGGTCTTCCGACTGGCTGCCGCTGCCGCCATTTCCAGGCTTGTGTAAAAAAAAAAAAAAAAAAAGATGTGATAGGCTATGTAAAGATTTACGTAGCCTATCATGGCTAGGTTTAAAAAAAAGACAAAAAAGACGTGATAGGCTACGTAAATCTTTACGTAGCCTATCATGGTTGGGTGGGTTTTAAAAAAACAACTGCGTACGCAAATGGCGGCGTCTACGGCCGCCGCCATTCCTTCTTTTTACCGTCTTAATCTATGTAAATATTTACGTAGACTATGACAGCGAAAATAAAGGGGAACGCAAATAGCGTAGCGGGCGCTATTTGCGTCCCCTTTTGATTTGCCGTTTTAGCCTACGTAAAAATTTACGTAGGCTAAAATGGTGAATGAAAAAGGGACGCAAATAGTGCCCACTACGCTATTTGTGTTCCCCTTTATTTTCACTGTCATAGTCTACGTAAATATTTACGTAGATTAAGATGGTAAAAAGAAGGAATGCAAATGGCGGCGGCCGTAGCCGCTGCCATTTGCGTACGCGGTTTGTTTGTTTTTACTCAGAGCCCTCCGTGGCCGGAAATCTGGCTGCGGACGGCTCTGGCCTGGCCGGGCCGGGCCTGGCCGGCTGCTCTGCGGAGCTGCCGTGGAGCACAGCCGGCCGCTCGAGGATTCCGGGGGGAGGAATGGAGCGCCTCCCCCCCGGCCAGGATTCCGGGGGGAGGGACGGAACGCCTCCCCCCCACCATCAACATAATCCGCGAAAGGTAAGTCACTTTCGTACATCCCTAGTTTTCGGGAACTGACCTCGGAGCCAGCGCTCTGAGGCCGGTTCCCAGAAATCCACCTCCCCCCCTCCCCCACTGCCTCATAGGCAGTGCTGTTCATCCCCATCTCCGCGCTCAGAAGAGCAGCAAGGAGTGGGGAGAAAGGGGGTGTTCCTGGGGGCATGGAGTAGTAGGGATGGCGGAAGTGCTGGTATGACGCTTCCTATGCACTGTCTGGTCTCCCCACCCCTCTCTGAGCCGCTCCGGCTAGACAGCCGAAATCAGCCATCTAGCCACAAATGCAGGGTGGCCAGAGCGTGGAGGGGAGGATCCCCTCCATGCTCTTCCTGCCCTGCATTGGATAGTTGATTGCCTCTGAGTTTGGAGGTGGCCAACTATCCCCATAGGATTGCATCCTAAGTGGAGTGCAGTCACAGCTTAGCCCATAATAAATGTGTTTGTCTTTAAGGTGCCACAAGACTCTTTGCTGCCTTAGGTAAGATTGTAACCACAGACATATTATACATTTTTCCTTAGCAGAATTCAAGTAGGAACATGTATTGTAGCAGCTTTCAAATTCCCTCTGTTATGCTTGGGGCAGTATATTCTGAAAGGACATTAATTAGATACACCATAATGTATTTCTAATATGAATGTGGGCTTGTTTATACAGGCACATTGTTTGGGGACTTTGGGTTGTTCTTGTAATAAGTGCTATTAGTAAGGAGTTTTAAAGATGTATGGAAGGATTTCATTCAGAATCTTTTACTGATGAAAAGCTCAGCAGCAATTACATCCTGCTAGAAGGTTTCACAATTCTCTTCAGCCTGTTATACTGAAAACAGTTGCAAATATTGTCCAGGACAACAAGTGCTGAAAAACTAAACTTGCCAAAAGTGTAGTTGCTTATTTAGTCTAGGGCTGCAGTCCAATGCACACTTACATGCGAAAAAGCCCCCAGATTCAAAAGGACTTAATTCTGGAGCAACACACTTAGAAGAGGGCTGTCAGCTTGCAGTCCCAAACTTACCTGGAAGTAATTCTCATATCACTGCTAGAAAGACAAGAAAACTGTAATGCATATTCAGAATGATAATTTGTGTATCCTGAGCCTATGCATGTTTACTCAGACATAAGCCCCACTGAGTTCAGTGGGGGTTGCTTCCAAGTAAGGATGCATGGCGTTTCTGTTTTAATATATTCGTAGGGGTAACAGTCCATTGGCCACTCTAGAACATCAGATAGCTAACGTTGACATTATCCTGAGCTAATGCACTTCTCTGAGATGAGGCCATCACCAGGGCTGCCACTGTTGGAGCTCAGAGACAAACTGGCCAACAAACCATTCTTACACTGATATTCATTTAGTTAGCAGTAGTTTTCAAACTTTCTGCTTTGAGGGAATCTTTTCCATGTCAACTTGTCTGCTGAGCAACTCCTGCACGTCTGCCACGGAACACCAGTGCATTGTAAAGGAGGATTCCAGATCATGTTCTAGGTCACATACTCTGTCCTTGTGTACTGCTGCCAGACCTGTTGGGCTCCATAGTTGACCATGATTGAACAGAGAATGTGAACTAGAACAAACCCAACCCACTGCAGGGGAAGATCGGAGGTGGTGATGTAAGGATTTTTTCTTGGGCCTTGCAACTGCTAATGGGGAATTCCTAATGTGTAACTGCTAATGTGCAACTGCTCCCCTACTTGCCCTGTTACACATTAGTGTTAACCCCCCTATAAGCACCATCTTTTACCCCTTAGCTCTAAACTCCCCATACCCCATATCGTACCCAAATGTAAACTGCAAGGCCCAAGAAAAAAATCCTTTCAGTGAAGCAGCTGTCTTTCAGGGATGTTTGTCCAACAAAACTGATCTTCTTGCAGATGAACTTTGGTATTCTCTGGAACAAAGTTTGAAAGCCATTGATTTAGAGCACTGATTGCTGAATGAAGAAATCAGAAGATAAATATTCAAGACAGCTGGCATCTTTAGGTAGGAATGTTTTGTGGAGGAGAGCTTTCTAGACAGAAGGAGCAGCTGAATGTGATGTGAGTTTTCTTGGACTAGAAACTCTTGTGAATGGCATACTGGTGGCCAAGCATCACCAGGTTAACTGTTGAAGCTTGCTCAGCCTACATTGTCCTGCAGCTTGCTCTAGTCACAGAGAGTTAGGAACATTGCATGTTATATTATGGAAATAATGCATAATCCTTTGTAAATCTGTATCTACATAGGCCAGCTCGTCCTCCATTTCTAAGGAATGGACCCTTTTCTTTGTTCGTTGTTGATCACATGTGAGAGGGCCTTCTCTGCAGTGGCCCCACTCCTTTGGAACAAGCTGTTATTGGAGGTCTGCCATACTCCATCATTGTAGACTTTTAAGAAGGCCTTGAAAACATATTATTTTACCTTGGCCTTCTATTGATATGACTGCTAGTGTTGCTGTTGCTGCTGTTAACATCGCTGTTGTTGACTTTTATTGTTTTATATTTTATCATTTTTAATATTTTAATTGTTTTTATGTATTTTATTGTTGTAAGCCGCCTTGGGAGGGCTTCTGCCCTGAAAGGCGGCCAAGAAATATTTTAAATAAATAAATAAAATCTTGGTTTCATCCTAGCCATTGACTGCATTTTGGCTAGGACAAGCAAAGGGTTCACTTGCCCACCCATATGTCTCCTTTTCTATGGACCTTTCATAGCTGTGTAAGATATAGCCAAACTGCCTGTAGGTTACAGGCAACCTGATGCCCTCTAGATGTTTTTGACTACAATTCCCATAATCCTTTACCATTGATGACACTGATTGGGGCTGCTGGGAATTGTAGTCCAAAACCTCTGGAGGGTACGAGGTTGCCTACCCCTGAACTAGGGCAAGTATATGAACTAGAACCACTTTGCTCTTTTTATCTCCTTAACTGCAATTATATGTCCTTTGTTTAACTAAATCTGTGTCTTCTGATGATTATTGGGCAGGGCCCATCTTATCTTGCCTCACACTAATGCCTTCATATTTTTGGCCATGTTACAATGCTAGTTCATAGGTCTCTAACTGATCCGTCATGATCCATACATGGATCACTGTCTAACCCAGTTGGGTTGTATATATATATATATATATATATATATATATGTGTGTGTGTGTGTGTGTGTGTGTGTGTGTGTGTTTTGGCAAAGACTTTGTTAAAAATGTAACTCCTGTGAGCCTCTGTGTTAGAAAGTTGCAGGTCTCAGTTCTGGTTTCCATTTGAGCATCACCAAATCCAGCAAGACCAGGAACAGTGAAACCTTAGCCAAGAAAAATTACATTATCTGCCTTCCCTCCAGGGCTGGCCCTACTGTTAGGCAGAGTGAAGTGGCCACCTCAGGCAGCAGGTGCTGTGGAGTAGGGAGTGCAGGCGAGGAGTTAGAAAACAGCCGTGTGAGCCACATAACTTGCGCTGTGCCCCCTAAGCTAGCCTGGTGCCTTCAGGTGCGGCAGAACATACTGTTCCATCACCAGTAAGATTCAACTTCCCATTGATTTAGGAACATATAGTAACAGGGGATGTGCTGTGCTTTGAACTACTCAATGTCCCATTATTATTATTAATAATAATAATAATAATAATAATAAATGAAGTCCCTCTGCATCCCTGGGATGTTTGTAGTAGAAGGTTCCAGGGAAGAGGGCTAAAAAGAGAGATTGAGAGAGAGAGACTCAGCAATCAACCTTCTTTCCAAATTGACAGCCTATACACTATAGGACTTTCTTCCAAATAAGCACGTATAGGAATTGCAACCGAAGCTTTAATTGTCAGAATGAAGCAATGATGTTTAGGATCTGGGATATATTTTGGTTTGACTTGCCTTTCTGGTACAAGCTGATTGATTTCCCTCCTTTAAAAAAAAAACACCTATAATTAAACCCAGCTTCAAATTTGGAGCCAAAACCATCTGAATAATCATAATTTTATGTAGGAAGAAATTTAATAGCTTATGACACATTTCTGACTATGAACCACTTGGCAGTAGGAGCTGATCCAGGTCAATTGATGCTATTTAACCTTTAAGGAACTTTGAGCAGATGTCAGAGAGAACTCTTTGTAAGAAGAGTTGTACCTTCATATGTATTTTTGATTACTGCAGTAAGTCTGCAGCACTTCTAATTTTGTTTGTCCTTAAAACTCTGTGCGGTATGTTGCTGTGGGTAAAGTTGGAAGGAAAGCCAAGGAAACAGTGCCAGGGCTGTGGATATTTGCTACAGAGCTGCATTCGTTTTTAGTGCAAGGTTAGCCAACATTTTTGTGCCAAGAAAGCAGAATCAATTACATTTGCATATATTTACTTGATTTGCAGAATTTTGTCTGCATTTGGGGCAGTCTAAAGTGCTTTTAACTAAAGTGCTTTTTTGACTGGGCATTTAACTAGTCAAAAAGATTTGGTCAGTTTGCTGTCCATATATTGTCAAATAATGGTTAAGTATTTTAAGGCATTACCTTTATTAGAACAATAAAAAAATAATAATCAACATCTTGACACTTATGCAAATTACAAAAACAGATTAGTAAACAGTTGTGAAACCATGAAATTATTTTTTTTACAAAAACACTGTAATTATTTATTATATTTTTAAAACAATGTTACATAAGGTTTCTATAAATATGAATGATTTACTGAGTTCTTCACTGTGGATTTTATCCTGGAACACAAAGAAAGCCTTCAGTTACAAATGTTAAAAAACTGAAATTAAACAAGACAACAAAGTACCAGCACCAACTAAAACCAAAATTAGATTCTTAAAGGTAGCTGTAGGGGAGCTGCCAACTACATAGTGATATGGCCCAGTTCAGATGCTCAATTCCTGGCTTGCTAAACTAGAGTTTAGAGTAGAGTTTAGTAAGTAGTCTAGAGTTTAAACTAGAGTTTAGCAACCAGGAGCAAGCGATGGGACAGTATGCTCCCTTCCTTTCCCTCCTTGCCTTCTCCCTTCCTCGGTGCTGACATCCTCATCTAATGAAACCACAGTTAGCCTTTACATAAAAAACAGGGAACCGTGGTTTAATGTCAGTTTACTTACCAGATCTTAAATGCAGGGCTGGCTCAAGAAATTTTGCTGCCTTAGGTGGAATAGTAAATGCCCCACCTTCCTCCAAAGTCAAAATACATACTGACAAAAGCTGCCCGAGTTATTTTGGCATTTGAGACAGAAAAACCCACAAGCATCTCTCCCTGAGAGTAAAAAATTCAAACATAAAATAACTAGCAATATGTTGGCCTTTCATGACACCCCAAACCAACTGCTTGAGGCCACTGCCTCACTGTGCCTAATGGTAGGGCCAGCCCTGCTTAAATGAAAGATACACAGAATGGGCCTTTCTTGTCTCCCCTTTCCTTCTGTCTCCCCTCCCGCACCCTTCCCCCAAAATGTGCTCCTGGTTGTTGGGGGACACTTGGGAATGGTGTGGGATATGGGGAGGGATGTTGGTGGAAATCCTCCCTTATGTAAATAATAGAGGAGCGACTTAGGATCCAGGCCTTATTATCTGAGCAACTCATCTCCCTTTAGGGATTTATCCAATTAAACTGGCAAAATTCTTCAGTTGCAAGAGCCTGAGTGTTGTGGATTTGGAATTCAAAAGGGTGGTGGCTCTGAAGGCTGCAGGATGTCCTCACTGAGGGAAGGTCAAAAAGGAAGGTACAGAAACAGGCAGGATGGCAGGGAGCTCCAGGAGCTGGAGGGGAGGGGAGAAGGGGCACTGTGGTGTGGTGGAAAAGGTGATATTTTGATATTTTGCCACTGGTGGGGAAAAAAAAGGTCAGCCACATGTCTGACAGGTGAAGAACCAGCTAACACAAAGGTCTTCAACCTTTTTGGCCCCATGGGCACATTTGGGAATTTGAAACTGCGGAGGGGAAACAGCAACACAAAGGGATAGAGAAAGAACAAGGCTAGAAGCTAGGAGGGGAAGAAACACTGAGCTAGAGATGGGCAGGGGAGAGAAATAGTGAGGGCAGAGTAGGGATGCCACAGAAATCCACAACGGAACGGAATCAACTGAGTTTGGATTTGTATTAATCTGATTCATAGACTCTGCAGTGGACCAGCTTTTCCCAAGTTGCACGGATTCTGTGGACTTGCAGACTAGTTTTTTACTTTCTGGAATTTTATGCAAATTTAGTCATAGAAATACTTAAAATAAAAAACTGGCCAAAAATGTGCATATCCTCCATAGGCTAAGGTATGAAAATGTGCATTGTGGGGGGAATTTGTGCATTTTGGGGGGATTTATGCATTTTTGCAAGTGCAAATTTGCACAAATTCAGGCAATTGGAAAAAATCCAGTTCTGTCAATGAGCAGACAATGGAACGAAAGGCACCTGACCTTCCACGAAATACAGATGGAATGGATTTTACAAAATCCATACATCCCTAGGCTAGAGGCTGGGCTGGGGGGGGGGACAGCAAGGCAAAGGGGTAGAGGGAACAGAAAGAGCAAGGCTAGAGGCTAGAAAGAGAGAGAAAGAAGGCTACTCTAATGTTTTCCATGGTTTTATTAAAAAATGTTTTTGAAGGGGGCAGGGAGGGGACAGCTTCGTGGTTGCCATTGGAGGTGCCCACAGGCACCATAGCACCTGCATGTGCCATGTTGTGGACACTTGAGCCAACATGATGCCTAGGAAATTTCTGAAGGGAATACATATCTGTAGAGTGGCACCAAAGGAATTATGTGGCATTATCAGTGTCACAAACTGATAGAGGCCCACCGGCATTGGGGCTGGGGGTAGGGATGTTGGAAAAATCCACAACAGAAACAAATGAGTTTGGATTTTCATGAATCTGGCCCACAGATTCCACAGTAGACTGGCTTTTCCCCTGTAGGGTGGATTCCGCAGACTTGCTGACCAATTTTCTAACTTTCCTGAATTTTGTGCAAATTTTGTCATAGAAAAATATGCAAAATAAAAAACCAGCCCCAAATGCATATTTCCCCCATAGGCTAAAGCATGAAAATGCGCATTTTGGGGAATTTGTACATTTCTGCACATTTGCAAGTGCACAATTGCACAAATGCGAATTTGTGCAAATTCAGAAACAATCCCCCTGATTCCATTGATGGGCAGGTGATGTAATGAAAGGCACCTGAAAATCCACGAAACAGAGATGGAATGGATTTTATACAATCCATACATCCTTAGCTGCAGGTTCTGCACATCAGAGGTGGGCCTGGTGAGTCTAGCTTATTAAATTAAGGAAGGGCTTAAGTTTATTAGCTTTTCAGGTCCCAGTGCTTGTTATCTGCCAGAATGTAGATCGCCAGTATTTCCCTGTTAGGGGTCATGGATAATGGTGAAGCTCTTAAGAATGCTGTGTAATAGCCAAAGGAAGTGTGGATCTGCTGAGATATGTGTCCTTTGGGAAATAGCTTTAGTAAACTGTGAGGGGCAAAGGAGAACTTGCAGGAGTTGAGCTGTGGGATTTCTCCCACCAAATCAGAGAAGTTGTTATGCTTCCACTGCTTAGATACAATCTCTTGGGATGCTGATGGCTTTTCATGGCATTTGCTACACAGCATGATGGTGATGATGACGATGTAATCAGCTAAAAATGTGAAGTCAAGTTTTTCCCGAAGTGGCCTGTTAAAGAACATGAAGGTCCTTGCTGTGGAACTTTTAGATGTATGCAATAAAATGTGAGGACCGGTATATGTTTAGTTTACTATATGTTTATACCAAGAACAAGTGAGGCCTGTAACAAAATGTTGCAGTGTATCCTTATCTCCTAACTGGTGTGTTCCTGTTTAGCATTCCAGCCAACCAGCCAGCCATGCTGTCTTCCAAGATACTATAATAAGCTGTAAGGAATTTGAGCAAGCCACCCTACTCCCCCCACTCACAGTTTCCCACTTTCCTTTCAAACTGACACACAACGTTCTGTGGTTTCTGGAGGCCCCTGAGGATGCTTAGTGTTCATTAGGCTGAAGTGCTGGAAGTTTTTATTTGTCCCAGTGGGATTTTTTTTTTAAAAAAAAATCTTCATAAGTTTGTAAATCTTGGACTTCCCCGAACATACGGATACCTCCTTCTTGTTTCTCAGTGGCCCTGTTTTGGCCCTAATCCTGCCAGCACAGGGACTCTGCACTGAGTATTAGAGGAGTGATGTGGCAACTATGTATAATGGGGTATGGTGCTAAATGGAAATAAGTAAATATATAACTCCATTTTGAAATAAGATATGCAGGGCCAACATCAAGGGTAGGTGTGGTCAGGCACTTGCTGAGGGCCCTTACCCCACCAGAGGCCTACTGATAAAAGACCCCTGGATTTGTTCCTCCCCTTCACCATTGAATCTGCTTATTCACCTGCCTCTTACTCTGGCTCACACAAGGTGGTGGCGAGAAGGAGAAGCAGTAGATGCCACTGTCTACTTTGTCCCTGACTCTCTACCTGTCAAGCAAGCAAGTGGTAGCGATGGTGAGATAGTGGATGAGGGGCAACAGCGGCTGGTGACAATGGCAGCTGGTGACAATGGCTGCTGGTGACAATGGTAGTGAGAAGGTGGACTCACTGAGGAAGGAGCTCCATTGAGGGGGTGTTGCCCAAGGACCCTCAAAAACCTAGAACTAGCACTGAAGATATGCTACAAAGAATGTCCAAGATTTGGTGAATGTGACAATCCCAGATTGAATTTGGTGATGTTCAAAAATATGCATCTATTCCCACATCTTAGATATATATTATTGAGTGCTGACAGCCATATTTCAGTGACTGTCAACCTTCAACAGTGTCTTTCTGAGTGTTCAGACTTTCACAAATGTGTTTATTAAATGCTGAACATTAACTGTAACAGGTATATTTGTATTCGAACCAGTGATGGACCCATCCACTAGATGCAGGTTGATTATTTATTGTTATATTGTATTGTCTTTGTCATACAGAAATTAATGGCTTCAGATATAATTGAGGAAAAAAGTATTGCAGCATTCCACTTGGAGTGGTAACCCAGGATTCTGTGGAATCCTGGCTTACTGTAAACAAGCTCTGCACTGGTTCATACTAGGGATGGCGGAGAAATGCAGTGCAGATTCAAATCAGGCCAGATTCTCAAGAATCCGACCTGCAAAGTCTGCAGTGCACCAACCCCGCTCACCTCCAGGTCTGTTGGATTTCCTGTGGGACGGCTCTCTAGCGCTGTCGATGCCTCTGAGGACCTTCCTCTCTGCACTGGCTGTCAAAGGCTTCCTTAACAGTAGATGTGGGGAAGAAGGGTCCTGGAGTGGCCAGCCCCCAGTGCTCTTGCCCTGGCCTCCTCTTGAGGAGACCAGGGAGAGAGTGCTGGGGTGCCACTGAAGCCCTTACTCCCTGCACTGGCTGTCAAGGGCTTCCTTAACAGTCGGTGCAGGGAAGAAGGGTCCCAGCATGGCCAGGAGGAGAGCCACCCTGCAAAATCCAATGGACGTGGTAAGGCTCTAGATAAATCCATGGGGCACCAAGAGGCCTGGATTTCCCCTCCACAGTCCCCTCTGGACCAGACGTTGCGGGGTTCATACACCCCTAGTGCATACAGCCTGTTCACTCCGATTTGGCTGCTGTCACTGCTATGAACAGCTAAAGAAAGCAAAAATGTTTTTTTTTAAGTAGGCCAACTGAACCTCGGATCATGTCTTGCTGCTCTTGAACAAGCCAGATTTCATCAGCCAAGTTCAAACCCTGGTTTACAATTCTGGCTTGCAAAGGAAGCAAAAAAACAGGATTCTGGTATTGGGGAGCCAGTATGCAACCATGGGCCGATCTACACTTATGGGTTTTTTTTTGCTTCCAATGAGGTTTCGCTGCCCATCTTTCACACTAGGCAGTACCCGCCTCGAATTGGAACCAGAATTTCCCTCGTCCATGCTCCCGCTTTCAGTACCTTGATACCCTGGTATTTCCCCTTAATGTGCTCTGATTTTCCACCTTCACTACCATATCTGGTCGTAGTCCCCTCCTCTGCCTGTCCATATATGGCGGTGTTTGTATTTCCCTCCTGTCCAATCACAGCTCTCGACGGCCCCATGTCATCTTCCGGCTACTGACCCATCCAACTACTGACCAGGCTGATGTGAAGCTTCGAATCTTTGAAGATGCCAGCAGCCCCCCCCCACGTGAGCACTGGGTGCCGCCACCACTGCCCCTCTTCCTTGCGCTGGCTGTCAAGGGCTGGTGCAGGGAAAAGAGCATTGGCAGACACCCCCCAGCCACTCGCCCTGGCCTCCAGCAGGTGGGGGGAGAAGAGGATAGGTGCCTCCTTCTTCCCTCCACCCCCACCTGCTACAGCGGTGGTGGCAAGGGACAAGCTGGTCATTTTCCCCAAGGCCAGGAAAACATGCGGAAAACGACAAGCCTCTCCCACACCACTGCCACGCGGTGGGTGTGGAATCAGCAGAAACAGGAAGAAATTCTGATCCTCCAATGACAGCCATCGTCTTTAAGAGCAGGAAAACAGCACAGCGCTTGAGTGTGAACCGAGCTCGCACATTCGATGAAGCACCGAAACAGGGAAAATGGCTGAGTGTGGATAATCACGTTTTAATGCAAGAGCATTTAACCCGACAGGACACCGAATTCGTTGCGATGGTGGGCGCAATGTAGATTGGCCCCATGTCTGGTTTGTCTGTTTAGCCACTTGTGCTTGTGGGTGGAGTCAAACAGGAGTGAACAAGCCAGCATGTGGCTTGTTCGCAGTAAACCAGAGCCCGATCTATCTAAGAAATTTACTGCGGTGCTGCTGCACCTCACACATGGACCTGACACATGACATTACCTGACCCAATCTGTATCAGTCCCAGGTTTTCTTGCTGTAAAAACCGCATTTTCACAAAGTCTTTTTCCCTGTATTTTTGGGACTTGGTGTCCTAAACTTGCGGTACTGCTCTGGGGGGAGGAAGAGTGGTTTCAGCGCCTTGCGTCAGTGACAGGTGGACCTTACAGGAATGGGTTAACTCCTCCCATGGAGTTAAGCTCCACCTTTTGCTGTCCAAGATCAGGGTTTGGGTTTTTTTAAATAGTGTTTGCTAATGTATACCTGTGGAGGTGTAAATCTGTAAATAACACACACAAACACATTACTGCTGCTTCTGCTTCCCCCCCCCCTTCCCAATGAACTGAAAAGTGAATGTAATGCTGCTTTCCCTGCCACCTCTCATTGCCTTTGAAAAAAAATAAAGTTTGGAATGTGTTTTCAAGCCTTCCCAATTCTCTCCTTCGTCCTTTTTATTTATTTGCCCCAAGAACATAAGAAGAGCCATGCTGGATCAGACCAAAGCACCATCTATTCTAGAGTAAAAATGAAAAAAAAAAAAAAAAGAGAGAGGATGTAGCTACTAGATACAGATTTAAAATCATGTCTGTTTTGGGCCTAAGTTCCTTAGAGATCATCCATTCCATGTGGAATTAATTTCGCTGATACCTTACATTGTTATGGTTATTAGCAAAGGGTCATTTGCAAACACTACAAACACCACAGCGGCATGTGTGAATCACACATGCACGCAAAGTGGATAATTGCTCTCAAACTTGCCCAAATGAGGCACAAAGTTCTCAAAATGTACTGAGATGCTTCGAAGTGTTTTAGTGGTCAGTTTACTGAGATAGATATTTATTTACTGAGATGATTTCCTGTTTGTTTATTTCTGAGGGGTGTTGGTTTCCAATTTAGTTTTTGGGTGGGAGGTATCAACATTCTTATGGCTTGTCAAATCTATTGGCAGATAGTTTTATGTAGTACTGTTTGGTCAGTTGCTTAGGGACCGGCCTAAACACCATCTTGGTTGTGTTAACTTCAGTTTTGTGGTTTTCTAGTTTAAGAAGAGAAGGCTTTGTTCAGTAATGTGCAAGTATGGCTTAGGGGGGAAAAAATTCCTTGCATACGCGATCCATTCGGTGTCTTTTCAAAAAAGTTTTAAAATTCCCAGAGGTAATGTTGACACTTCATATTTATACTTTTGTTTTGCAACCAAAGGATAAAGTTGCAGACTTAAGCAACATGAAGTTCCTCACTTGTAATTCCATCAGGTTTCATGATATATTGAAATCTGGAAAGAGAGATTTGGGCCTAAGGGAGTTGGGGTGCTTTCAGGCAGATATCTTCTAGCTCTTTCTATCAAAAGGTATCGTGCAGCTATTCTGTTTTTCCTGCCTAAATGATTTTTATGTATGTTAAAAAACATACACACACAAAGGCAAAAGAAGAGGTGGTGTAACATGGGAGGGTTACAAATGGAAGATGACATTGTATGGACACACACGCCCCGGTAAAATTCCATATTTGAGGCAGGGTGATTGCCCAATAAAATCCTTGTCTGGAAGCATCAGTAAAAGCACCGAGGACTACAGCCTAACTTTTCATTTATATGTATATCTGCAATTCAGAAGTTTCTCCACAACCACTTACTACAGATGCTGACTCTATATGAGCAATCTTTTTTTTTTAGTGCTCCCCAACATTAAAAATTCCTAAAGGAAATCAACCCTGAGTGCTCATTGGAAGGACAGATAATGAAGCTGAAGCTCCAATATTTTGGCCACCTAATGCGAAGAGAAAACTCTCTGGAAAAGACCCTGATGCTGGGAAAGACTGAAGGCAAAAGGAGAAGGGGACGGCAGAGGATGAGATGGCTAGATAGCATCACGGATGCAATGAATATGAACTTGAGCACGCTCCGAGAGAGAGCGCAGGACAGGAAGGCCTGGCGTGCTATGGTCCATGGGGTCACGAAGAGTCGGACACGACTGAACGACTGAACAACAACAACAACAACAAACATTAAAAATAAAACTTGTGCAAGGAGAAAACTACAACAGCAGGGAAAGGCTAGGATATTTTCCCCACTGTGCTAGTTTTCTCTTTGTAGATAATTTTTTGTGTGGCAGCACACTCAAAAATGGCATTCCCCTCTGAAATGATACCGGCACTTCTACCACCTCATTCTGCTCATATGTCATTCTGGGCTCTTGCTTAACTGAACAACACCATGACAGTGCTGCCCTAAGGAAATGTTATCACAGGACTGAAGATCTGTTTGTGGTAGGCCTGTGCACTGATTCAGCTCTAGGGAAGAGTAGGATAAAAGGATTGCGCCCAATACTCCCCGTACACCAGCCCCCCATCCACACCTCCCCTTTGAGGGAGGGGAGTTTCAGGGGGCAGGGTGGATGTGGGGTACTCAAAGCATGACAGGCTGAGTTGAAGAATTCCATTGAGATGCATTGTGTTGTTTTTCATTGGCTGAGGGCTTAGTCCCATGCAATGGCTCCCATGACCACTAGGAGCACTCTAGGCAAGTTTCATGCATCACCCCAAGGGGGAGCCCTTTTCCTTAGACCTGTGACACAAAATGGCGGATGGTACACGAGATGGCTGCCATGCTTTGGACTTCCAAATCTGAATCGGTGCGCAGGCCTAGTTTGTGGTAAAGGAAGCTCAGTCCTGGCACCCCCTCCAGCTCCTTCAGCTCCTGGGTTGGGTATGTGAGAGAGATCTGGATGATATTTTTTAAAAGGAAGAGCTTCCAACCTTAGTGTATGGAACTGGGGGAGGGGAGGCATAGCGGTGGGCAAACCAGTACTTATATATTTAAGCTTTGCAAAATGCCATCAGTGGTTCTCTCTCTCTCTCTCTCTTTCTCTCTCTCTCTCTCAGTGTCTTTCTTTTTCCATGGCATTTTGTAAAGTCTTTATCTAGGGATGTATAGATTTTGTAAAATCAGTTCCATCTGCATTTCATGGATTGTCAGGTGCCTTTTGTTCCATCATTCAGTCATTGATGGAATCAGATTTTTTCCAAGTTCCCGCATTTGCACAAATTCACATTTCTGCAAATCTGCACTTATGAAAATGCACAAATCCCCCCGGTGCATTTTCAGCTGGTGTTTTTTATTTTACATATTTTTCTATGACTAAATTTGCGTAAAATTCTGGAAAGTAAAATCAGATTCCTTAGAATCCGCCAGCCCGGAGTCCGTGGCAGAATGGGGCAATCCCCCCCGCCACCCCACGGAATCCCGCCAGGATGGAGCCTACTTGGTGGCGGCGGCGGCTCCGGCAGTGGCTCCGGGTTAGGGATGTACAAAAGTCACTTACCTTTTACAAAATTTGATTCGCGGTGGGGGGGAGGCGCTATTTGCGTTCCCCTTATTTTCGCCGTAGTCTACGTAAATGTTTACGTAGACTAGACATGCCAAAATAAGGAACGCAAATGGTGGCGCCCATGGGCACCGCCATTTGTGTAAACGCGTTTTTTTTTTTTTAACTCAGCCTTGATAGGCTACGTAAACATTTACGTAGCCTGTCATGGTATTTTTTAAAAATCTAGCCATGATAGGCTACGTAAATCTTTATGTAGCCTATCACGTTTTTTTTTTTTTTTAACTTGGAAATGGCGGTGGCGGCAGCCGGTCAGAAGACCGGCTGCTGCCGCCGCCACCGCCGCCCCGCCGCCACACCGCCGCTGGCATTTGGCCTCCCCAAGATTTGTGGCAAAATTCTCTGACATCCCTACTCCGGGTGGTCTTCTGGCTGCTGCCGGGCTGCAGCTGCAAATGGCGGCTGCTATGGCGGCTGCCATTTGCATCCCTGCCAAGCTGTGATAGACTATGTAAGTATCTACGTAGCCTATCACAGCTAATGCAGGGACGCCATTTGCATCCCTGTCTTTTGCCGTGATAAGCTACGTAAATATATACGTAGCCTATCACGGCTAACGCAGGGATGCAAATGGCGTAGCGGCTGCCATTTGCGGCCACAGCCCAGCAGCAGACAGAGGTCTGGCTGCGGGCGGCCCTGGCTGGCGGCTCTGCGGAGTCACCGCAGAGCAGTGCCGGCTGGGGAGGATTCTGGGGGGGGACAGAGCACCCCCCCCCCACCGCAGATGGCCCCAGCGGAACCAGGTAAGTGTTTCGTACACCCCTGGTGGAATCCCTGCGACTCGGGAAAGGCTGGTCCACTGTGGAATCCGCAGCTCAGATTCATCAAAATCTGAACTCAGTTGATTCTTTTGCAGAGTTTTCCAGCATCCCTACTTTTCTCATATGGCTTTCCTTTTCAGTTTTTTTCTTTGCCATAAGCTGCATCTCAGGGCTGCTTCTCAGGGATTGGATTCGAGAGCCAGTATAGTGTAGTAGTTAGGGGGTCTGACTAGGATTGGGAAGGCCTAGGTATAATCTCCCCTCTTACTCAACCTGTAAGTGACCTTGGCCAATTGTTATCTCTTGCTCTAACCTACCTAATGGAGTTGTTGTGAGATTAAATGGGTGGAAGGAGACAACCATGTATGCTGCTTTGGGCTTCTTGAAGGAAAGGCAGGATATAACTGTAATACACCTGGTGGGTTGTATATAATCTTAGTTTAACTTAAGTCCCATTCATTTCAATGAAACTACTCTAACATAAGAACTTAAGAAGAGCTCTCATGCTGGATCAGACCAAGGGTCCATCTAGTCCAGCATTCTGTTCACACAGTGGCCAACCAGCTGTCGACCAGGAATCCACAAGCAGGACATGAGCAAAACAGCACCTTCCCACCCATGTTCCCCAGCAGCTGGTGCACATAGGCTCACTGCCTCTGGTACTGGAAGAAGCACACAGCCATCAAGACTAGTAGCCATTGACAGCCTTTTCCTCCAGGAATTTGTCCAACCCCCTTTTAAAGCCATCCTTTTAAAGCCATCCTTTTAAAGCGATCCTTCAGGTAACCTGGCCCCAAGCCGTTAAGGGCTTTGAATGTTAAACACCAGCACTTTGAATCGGGCCCGGAAATGGACTGGCAGCCAGTGCAGCTGGAAAAGTACTGGCGTAATATGAGCTCGCAGGCCAGTCCCTGTTAACAATCTTGCTGCCCTATTTTGGACCAGCTGAAGTTTCCAGACCGTTTTCAAAGGCAGCCCCACGTATAACGCATTGCAGTAATCCAGACGAGAAGTTATCAGAGCATGGATAACTGTAGCAAAGCTATCTCTGTCCATATAAGGGCGTAGTTGGTACACCAACCTAAGCTGATAAAAAGTGCTCCGTACCACTGAATTCACCTGGGCCTCAAGTGACAGTTCTGGATCCAAGAGCACCCCCAAACTACGAACCTGATCCTTTAAGGGGAGTGCAACCCCCTCCAGAACGGGTTGAATATCACCTAGCCGGGCAGACGAACCACCCACTAATAGTACCTCTGTCTTGTCTGGATTGAGTTTCAGTTTATTAGCCCTCATCCAGTCCATTACCATGCCCAGGCACTGATTCAGAACAGTCACTGCCTCACCTGGTTTTGATGTAAAAGAGAGGTAGAGCTGGGTGTCATCTGCATATTGATGGCACCTCAGCCCACACCTCCGGATAACCTCCCCCAGAGGTTTCATGTAGATGTTAAACAGCATGGGGGATAAAATAGAGCCCTGTGGAACCCCATGGCACAATTGCCATGGCACAGAGCAGTAATCCCCCAGCACCACCTTCTGGAATCGGCCATCCAAGTAGGAGCGGAACCACTGTAGTGCAGTGCCTCCTACTCCCAACCCAGACAACCTATCCAGAAGGATACCATGGTCGATGGTATCGAAAGCCGCTGAGTGGTCCAGGAGAATCAACAGGGTCACACTCCCCCTGTCCCTCTCCCGGCAGAGGTCATCCCACAGGGCGACCAAGGCAGTTTCCCTTCCAAAACCAGGCCTGAAGCCCGATTGAAATGGATCTAGATAATCCGTTTCATTCAACAGTGCCTGGAGCTGTCCTACAACCACCCGCTCAAGCACCTTGCCCAGGAAGGGGATGTTGGCCACTGGCCTATAATTGTTAACATCCTCTGGGTTCAGGTTAGGCTTTTTCAGGAGTCGTCTAATTACCGCCTCTTTTAAAGCGGCAGGCACCACTCCCTCTCTCAAGGAGGAATTTACAACCTCCTGGACCCAGCCGGACAACCCCTCCTTGTTTGATTTAATTAGCCATGAAGGGCAAGGGTCAAGCACACAAGTGGTCGATCGGACTTGGCCAAGCACCTTGTCTGCATCCTCAGGCCTCAGTAACTGAAACTCATCCAATAAAACTGGACCAGACGGTGCTCTGAACGCCTCTACCAATGGAACTGCATTAATGGTGGTGTCCAATTCATGACGAATCTGAGCGACTTTATCCTCAAAGTGCCGTGCAAACTCGTCACAGCGTGCTACCGAGGGTTCCACCGTCTCTCTCCCTGGCCCAGAATGTAACAGGCCGCGAACCACTCGGAAAAGCTCCGCTGCACGACACTGAGAAGATGCAATGCTGGTGGAAAAGAACTGTCTCTTTGCCACCCTCACCGCCACAGAGTAGGCTCAATGGTGGGCTCTTACCTGTGTTCGGTCAGACTCAGCACGAGTTTTCCTCCACCTGCGTTCTAGCCATCTCCCCTCTTGCTTCATTGCCCTCAGCTCAGGTGTATACCAAGGAGCTGGCCGGGCTCTGCTCAGAGGGAGAGGGCGCTTGGGCACGATCGTGTCAACCGCCCGAGTCATCTCTGCATTCCACAGAGCGACCTGGGCTTCGACAGGAGCACCAGCCATACCAGTGCTGTGGTACTGGTGGTATATCCTGTGGTAACAAATTCCATACATACATCTTGTGATAACAAATTCCTGTGGTAACAAATTCCATGATACACTGTGTGAAGAAGTCCTTCCTTTTATCTGCCTGAATCTCCCACCAATCAGCTTCATACAATGACCCCAGGTTCTAGTATTTTGAGAGAGGGAGGGTGCCTCCCTATCCACATTTCCTATCCACATTCTCCACACCATGCATAACATTGGATACAACCCTATATATTAATACTGAACTCATTCTTTGAGCACCTATTCTTATGTAGCCAAAATAGCACCATCCATGCACAAGAGGGTGGTATCAGCAGCCTTGGGGGAACCCCAAAGTTTGCAAAAGTACAAAAAAACTTTGAGAATAAAAGAGACCCTGGTGGGAAAGCCCCACAAACAGCTGAATGTGGACTGAGC
The DNA here is from genome assembly GCF_057233095.1 of Heloderma suspectum. Taxonomy (NCBI): domain Eukaryota; kingdom Metazoa; phylum Chordata; class Lepidosauria; order Squamata; family Helodermatidae; genus Heloderma; species Heloderma suspectum. The sequence goes on from NC_139461.1 coordinate 175,598,635, forward strand.
ATGTTCAGTGGGCAAGGAATGCTGGCTGACTCTTGGGGGTGGGGAATGTCAGAGGTGGTGGGGAAGGACAGGAATGGAATGGAGTATCTTAGAAAAGTCTGGCTGGCTGGAACCCTGAACAGGAGTACTCCATACCAGAGCCCAAGCCAAGGGTGGAGGAAGGTAAACTTTGCCAGGGCCTGGCAATCTGGGCTGCAACCACGTTATAATGAAGAAAATATGGGGCTAAATATTTCCCTGTATCTGTGTACCTATTGTCCAGATCTTGTGAGAGTTGCTGGAGCCAATAGGAAGCAGTGCTGAAGCAGGACAAGCAACATTCTGAGCAGTGAGTTGCTGGTCCAGGCCCTTCTCTAGAACAGAGAGAAAATATTTGTTGTGCCTTTAAACTAGAACTTGTAGTTTGAGAGACAGAGGGATTTGTGCTTCCCTATGTGACATTCTTGCTCAAGAACTACCAGTTCCTTGTGCATAGGCAAGAGGGAGGGACAGCTGGTGGGAGGGACAAAGGACCACAACAATCAGAGATATTGATCCCAGGGATACTGGGAGCCAGTGCTGCTACCAACCAAAAAGTTACAGAATAGCTCGCAAGGTTTGTAGCACTGGATGTTATGAACATCCATTCAGGCTGATTTTATATTAAACAAAAATAGCAAAAAACAGAGTGGTGTGTTTGCGGGTCATGGAAGAAAGTGCCCAGTGTGGGACATGGTGTAATTTCAGAAATGTAGAAAATGTAATTTCAGAATTAAAACAAAACATTTTCTTTCATGCCTCATGAGATTGTATGTATGGAATGGTATATGTGTGGGAGAGGGTCTGTGTTACAGGTTTGTACTGTCCCACCCCCAAATGATGCTTGAGGCCTGTTCCACACTGCAACGTTTTGTTGCAGTCCCACTTGTAAGTAACGAAATACTCAAGTAAAGAAAAAAACTATGCATATTTTCAGATATGAAGGGCACAAGTGTAAAATGAAGGGCACATGCAAGCAGTGGCCCAGCTGTCTCTCATTCACTATGCCTTTCAAAGGGAAAAAAGTGATTTAAATTATGCACCTTTCTTATCTGACACCTTTGTGTCACATACATGTGTATTTTGTACTTGGGAACTAAATCCCAAAGGTCACGTAAGAAGCAGCCCTTTTTAGCCATCTTTGTCTGAATATTTTAAATAATGGAGCCATCTCTTTTCCTTATTATATTCATAATTTATTTTTCACATTTCCCAGGAAGAAAGTGGTAAAAGCAGGCAATTACCAACGCCCTGTCTGAACTAGTTTCCCTGAGACATTGTCAAACCAGCTGAAGGTAGAAACCTGAAAGCTGCTGCTTTAAAAAGATCAACCAATACTTGTACCTCCTTTTGAATAGATGGAATCAGGATCCTACTTGTCCAAACCGAAGTATCAATATTCATTTGTCAGAGTTGGTATATGTCCTACTCATCCTTGCATGATTTCCCACTTTTAAATGTCTGTTTCCCACAAACATCTATCCAAAGAGAGCATTCTTGACCTTGTCGGATCTTTGCCAGTTATTTGTTAGTGGGGTTATGGTGTAACTTGAGGTATCTGATGTTGCTTGTAAATAAAATAAGTAATTTTAGAGAATGGTGTTTCACTTTTCAGGGATTTGGCCAGGCAAAACTGAAGAAATGTGGAGAAAATAAAGTGTAGTACTGTTTGTACATATTTTCTTCTAGTTGGGTAATTCTTCTCGTAGAGCTGCCCAAATGGGACAGTATTTCACAAAGAGGCCATCTGACATTTCTTCATTAAAACATAATAATCCATGTAGTTCCTTGTCAGATCTCATGATCCTAAAGCTATTAACTCTATGGGGATTTCTCCTGGAAATTGAATTGTTTTGTTTTCCTTTCAGAAATTGGTCCTGTAACAATTACCACAGATCCTAAGAAGTTTCAGTATGAACTCAGGGAGCTCTATGTTCAGGTGAGTGGGCTACTTACTCCATAAACTCATTTTTTTGTGCTAAACTAGTTTATTTCCTCAGTGTTCTAGTTTAGTATATGAAGACAGTGTTTTGTTTGGGGGAAGCATTCAAAAATATGATGGATCACCTCTCCATCTATGGTCTGAAGAGATAAAGTTGATTCTGCCATGTCAGCTTTCCAGATCATTCTCCTTTTTTGCTTCTTTTCTGGCATGTTAAAACTGCTGTAGAGAACAATCCTATGGCCCCTAGACAGAGCCTGAGGAGACACAGGATAGTTTGGATTCCTGGATCTGAGGTTGGAGACACTGCTCTGATCTTGGACCCAGGAGTTCGAATTCCCTGCCCTCTGCCCCTCCCCCTTGCAGCCCATATGGAGAGACCTCAGATGGAAAGTAAAGGGGGCATTCCTGTGGGCGGGGAGGGGAGGAGATTGAGGAGGCCGGCTTACGCCATATCCAGAGCCCTCCCCAGCCTTCTTCTCTCCCCAACGCCTCAGCTGGATGAGTGAAAATGCCTGTCTGGCTAAAATGTAGAGCGGGAAGAGTGTGGAGGTGAAGATTGCCCCTGCCGCTCCTCCTGCTCTGCATTGGATGGCCGTGAGCCTCTGCGTTTGGAGGCTTACAGCCATCCCCATAGGATTGCACCCTGAAGAGGCATACAACCATCCCCATAGGATTGCACCCTGAAGAGGCATACAACCATCCCCATAGGATTGCACCCTGAAGAGGCATACAACCATCCCCATAGGATTGCACCCTTAAGAAATGATCTAATCAAATGTGTCAATTTAAAAAAGTTGGTTGGGACCCAAAGAACCTTGCCGCTAGTTCTATGTACCCCGAAGGGGCTTTGGTGAGGTGAAGGACAAGATCATGTCTCACCCCCATTCCACGCACAGATGCTGGCTGCACTGCCACTTGAATACCGGTGATGGAATAGCATTCACTGTCACACTAAAAGGCAACAGGCTACTTTAGGAGGCACAGGACAGGTTGCAAGGCACCCACAGTTATCAAACAGAAGGGAACAGTAGGGGAAGGGGTCAAGACAAATAGCAGGGGTCTGCTCCTGCTGTCCCCCAGTATCTGCCACCAGAGGCACTGTAACATATGCTTATTATATTAATGGATGTGCTTGCATTGCTAAGCGTAACCCAGGTAGGTTAGGGTTAAAAGAATGTTTGGGAGTGCATGAAAGGTGAGAGGGGCTTGTGTGTTCGTGTGTGTGTGTGTGTGTGTGTGTGTGTGGATTCTGAGAGCATAAAAGGAGAGAACTGACAGTCAGTTAGTCAGATAGGGCTGTAGGGATTGAGAAAGCTACATCTAGTGAGTGGGGTTTTGGAACCAGGACATAGAGGGGGTAGAGTAGGTAGGTTAGGACCAAGTATAGATTTATTAATACTAGTATATATAACTCTTTTTGCAATTAATAAATATTATTTGTTTGTTTTTAATACAAAAACCCGTGTGCTTATTGTGATACCATTAGAAAATCTATTTCCTTGTTACTTCTCCTGTATTGGGTAGAGGAAACCAGTTAGGCATATTGAGTGTCTCTTTGACCAGGAGAGTAAAGGGACTGAAGCTTTGAGTGTCAGTGAGGACAACTGATCAAAGCGGAGGCAGACATCCTCAGGAGGTTTTCTTCTCAGATTCATCAGGTGGAAGCTGGAGAAGGTAGAACTTAGGGCAGGAACATCACAGGCAGTCTCCTCACTCTGCCCAATGGTAGGGCCAGGCATGGGCATGAGTTTCTGGAACAGCATCCCTTCCACCACCAACCCCCTTTACTGGTTGGCAAACAAGCTTCACTGTCTAGAGGTGGGTAGAGTAGTGGTTAAGAGAATGAGTTGGGAGGTCCCCATTTTTAAACAACCCTAGTTTTAAACATTACTTCAGAACTCACTAAAGCTTGTTTCACCACGTTCTGCTGCTGTTCCTTGGCATCATGAGGGCTGTGCACATGCTCACTATAATGTTGGGAATTGGAGGAGGAGAGGATTGTTTTGCATGCAGTTGCTGAAGGTTACACATAGAAAGACAATTAGTACAGTTTTTCTGTCTGCTATCTAAATAACCAAATTATCACTGTTGACATTACATTTAGACCTGGCCTGCACATAATGACAACCCAGAATAGGGGTTGAGTGTGGGTTGTCACTGAATCATAGGTTGTTGTTGAATCATGGGTTGTCATTACATGCAAACTTTGCACCATGGTTTTACTATGGGTTGTTAACCATGAGCAACCCAGGGTTCACAACCCAACAACAAACCATGGGTTTTCTTCCTATGGGTTGTTAATGGTTAACATTAATGGTTAACAACCCATAGTTAAACCATAGTGCAGGGTTTGCATGTAATGACAACCCACACTTCAACAACAGCTCATTATTCAGCAACAACAACAACAACAACAACAACAAGCCATAGTTAACCCATACTCAACCCATACTTTGTATGGTTGTCAGTATGTGTGAACCAGGCCATAAATATGCTACAATACATTCTAAAATCCCAACATTAAACATAGCGATACAGAAAGTTGCAAGAATCTTTTGCTGGAGCAATCATTCTGGTTCTGGAAGGAATGTTCCCTCCCCGCCCCGCCCCACCCCACTTCACCCCGCCCCGCCCTCCACGACACACACACAGCCAGAGGTATGGGAAACTGAAGTAGAAGAGAGAACAAAAGAGCTTAATATAACAGAACTTAGAAAATAGCAACATAAGTTTCATGGCCAAAAGACAGATTTATGCTGCAGGGAAGGAGAAAAACCATGTTTTTCATTAGTTAAATAGAAGAAAAATTAATGTCATAATTTAATATCTTAAGAACACTAAGGCAGTGGAACAATTTTCCAAAGGAGGTTTTTGAACAGTTTTCACTGCTGAAGTCATGGCGATTGAATTTGACAAACCTGTTGATTAGGGTCGTTTAGGGACAATACACAGCAGAAAAGCATGCACTATATGTTTTTGGCAAAAAAAGCATATGATACCATGGCAGAAATCTAGCATTCCGAACACCCTGTTTAAGGAAAAGAAGAAGAAATACATGAGCCAGTTAAGAATTGCAGGTGAATGTACCAACAATGGGCACACCTAAACTACAGATGTAAATTGATATAGAGCATCCTTCCTTCCTTGGCACCCTCCAGATGTGTGGCACTACAACTCCCATCATCCAAAGCCAGCAGAACCAATGACTGGGCTGTCTGGGGATGATGGGGTGGATAGTCCAACACATCTGGAGGGCGTGAGGTTGGGGAAGGCTTGTTCAAAACCTGTTTTACAGTGTGATGGTATTCAAGGTATTCCAGTTTTGTGAACCGCCTAATTTTTGTGAACCGCCCAGGCAGCTTTGGCTATTGGGCAGTAGGGCATTGTGGTCCTAGCTAGAACTACAATGCCCAGGATTCCTAGCTTGAATACCGTGACTCCTTAAAAGAAGTTCTAAAATATCCCTCTCCAGCCTGATGCTCTCTTTTGATTGTAGAATGGGTGTAATGGAGTGAACAGAAAGAGCGCTTAGCAAAAGCAGAATTTTCAGAAATGCAATATAACATTGTATACAACAGCCAAAGTCAGGGCAGTATAGCAATTTATCAAAGGCAATGTTTACTTACACAAGCAGACAAAAAATAATAAGGGCTATACCAATTCATTGCTAAAGGCAGAAAAACATTGCCAGGTCTTATGAATCAAACAGTGTTTCCTTTTAAAATGCTGTTTTCCCATTTGCTTTCTGGCTGATAGACCTTTTCTGCTTGGCCATCCATTCTAAAGTCAGAAGCTATATTTTGAAGAGCCTTCCAAACAAATGAATGGTTTGAGAACAGATATATTATGTTTAGCTAACGAATAGTTTTTGTTTGTCATTTCCCCCCTCTGCCTTTCCACCAATTGATTGTCAAGGCACCTTACAATATATTTGAAACAAGTAAAACCAATAAACAAACAGCAACCAGAAAACAGAACACAGTAGCAACCAATAAAAATATTTCTGTATTATATCCAGCGACAGGCTTAGGAAAACAGAATGGTTTTGACCTGGGGCCTTAAACATAATACAGTAGGCACCTGGCAAGCACATTTAGGTGCTGTTTACACGACACACTAATCCACACTCAGAGGTTGAGTGTGGGTTGTTTGTTGAACCGTGGGTTACCGTGTTGTTTGAATCCAGGACATTTTCCATAGGGTGGCTTGTTAACCATGTAACGTGGCTTGTTAACCACCCTCAACAACCCAACAACAAACCATGGGGTCTCAAGGAAGCTTGTTTGAGAACAATAACCCACACTGCATGGTTAACAAGCCACCATGTGGAACATGTCCTAGGTTCAGACAATACGCTAACCAACGGTTCAACCAACAATCCACAGTTCAACAACAACCCACACTCGACCACTGAGTGTGGGTTAGCGTGTTGTGCGAACCCAGTCATTGAGGGCATTCCACAGCTGGGCTGTCACCAGGGCCTGTCCCTGAAAGCCACCCATCTAACCTCAGGAGGTAGTGTACCCAGAGCAGGACCTCAGCTGAAGACTGCAACAAATGTGCAATTTCATAATTTATTCACATCTAATCTACAGATACTGGGGATGAATGATGTATGGTCTTAAACAGAATTATGAATTTAATTTTAACCAGGATTTAAAAAAAAATACAGAAAACAGATTCAGATTTCCACCCAGAAATTGTGGTTGGATCATGAGAAAAATTAACATAAGGATGTTCACAGAAGGAAAGTTTCATATCTCCTCATTTACCCTGCAGACATGTGCACCCCTTGAAAATCCTCTCAGGAGGTTTATGGGCCCTCCCGAACAATTTGAGATGGGTACATGAGGCCTGCTGGGGGAGGGGAGAATCATCCCAAGTTGAGCGGACCTCACCTGTTTTGGGCAGTTTCTCCCTCCCCCAGCATTGCCCCCCAAGTTGTACCTCACATTGTTCAGGAGGGTGCTCCTGCACCCCAGAGAGGCTTTTTAGTGGCTGCAGTCCATGAACTTCCTTAAGTTCCTTCCTTCCTTGAACTTCCTTAAGTTATCTTAGGATCCAAGGCTGCATAAATTGAAATGTGCAATAAACAAACAAACACGCATTTGATAAATATTTGAGTTTCCAGCTCATGTGTTGCGGATGGGACCTAGCTTAGTGAGCTATCTGAATCTGTGCTTAGACTTTAGAACCCTTTTGAACATAGAAAGGAATAGGGGTATTTGCCATCAGCTTCTGTGATTGGCAGGTAGCATGAAACCTCTGGAATGGCCAAGCGTGGTATAGAAGAAGTCCATCCTTCTGGTCTTGCCTCATCACTAGCTTGGGCTCTTCAGGTTCCACTACGAGGCTTTCCTCTGACCCCAACTCCATCACCAACCTCCAGCCAGCAATTGACCTTGGGAACACCTTGAGTTGGAGAGCACACATAGTACATTTGGTTATGGCCATCTGTGGTCATTGCTTGGCCCTGCTACTATGAAACGTGTGTTTTGCTGAAGAATTTGAGTTTCCTTAGATGGCTGTCTATGTAAGGAGAAGCCTCCCCAAAACAATTCAGTTGTTCATGCTTAAACCATGTATCTGTGCAAATGCAGGAAGTGGAATGAATTCAGAATTTCTGTGACTTCTTTGATTTTAGCACTGATTCTGAGTGATGTTTGTTTCCTCATTTGTCTATTATGAACAGGGAGGTGGTGACTGTCCAGAGATGAGCATTGGAGCAATCAAAATTGCTCTTGAGATTTCTCTTCCTGGTTCATTCATCTATGTGTTTACTGATGCGCGATCCAAAGACTACAAGCTGACCCATGAGGTCTTGCAGCAGATTCAGCAGAAGCAGTCGCAGGTAAGGAAACATCTTCTAAGTCTGGCTATATTTCCAACATTTCCTCTCTACAGTTTTTATGCAATGTATCACAACATGGATAAAATATATAACTGACTGTGCAAGCCTATGTAGGTCTACTCAGAAGTAAATCTTATTAAGTCTAAGTGTGTATAGGATTGCAGCCTGAATTATACAATTTGGATATAACCAATTTCAATGAACAATAATCAGATCTATACAATATTAATGTTAGATCATGCAGATCATACAATACCTAGTCTTATTAATTTCCATGTTACGCTAGACAGAATTAAGAAAGCAATCCCATGGTCCTGGGGATGTGTCCATGGGATCATGGGACTGAATGGAACCTCCTCTCCAAATTCTTAGATCAGGGGCATGTGACCATAATTCAATGGGGGGACCAGATGACACCCCATCCAGCCCTCCATGGGCCATATGATGTCGGGGTGGGGGGCTGGCCCCACTCACTTGGCCATGCCCCCTACCATTATTTGGTTCCTGATTCATTGGGGAGAGGATGTGGGGCAGGTGAAGCTGCTTTTCCGCAGTCCCCTTGTTATATCCAATCTGTGCAAGCAATGGGAGGGAATGATATTTTCCCCATGCATGGACAGAGAAAAAAATACAGGAAGCTCTGCCTCCCTCCACACTTTGGCCCTCTTAGTTCTTGCCTGCAGGACATAGGAAAGATCAGAGCCTCTGATATTGGAGGCTGTCCTGAGAGACAGGGTTTGTCCCACCTCATCTATAATTTCCTCTGTTTCTGATGTCCAGGCAGGAGTAGGGATGGGGGAGAATTTCTCCCTGAAACTTCGGGGGGCCGAGTGCCAACATGTTCGGCCCCCCGAAGTAGTTTCGGGGAGAAATTCTCCGCACCCCCCCGGGACGTACCTTTCCCGAATGTCTCTCCCGGCGGCGGGTCCCGGCGGCGGTTCGTCAGGTCTTCGACAGGGGCAGAGGCGGCAGCCGGTCTTTCGACCGGCTGCCGCCGCCGCCATTCCAATAAAAGTTAAAAAAAACCACGCCCCCATGATAGGCTACGTGACGATTAACGTAGCCTATCACAGCTAGATTTGCAAAGTCAGCCGTGATAGGCTACGTTAATCGTCACGTAGCCTATCACGGGTGACTTAAAAAAAAAAAAGCGCGTACGCAAATGGCGGCCCCCATAGGGAGCCGCCATTCATGTTCCTTATTTGGTCGCTGTAGTCTACATAAAGATTACGTAGACTACAGCGACCAAATAAGGAACGCGAATGGCGGCTCCCTATGGGGGCCGCCACTTGCGTACGCGTTTTTTTTTTTTTTAAGTCACCTGTGATAGGCTACGTGACGATTAACGTAGCCTATCACGGCTGACTTTGCAGATCTAGCCGTGATAGGCTACGTTAATCGTCACATAGCCTATCACGGGGGTGTTTTTTGTTTTTTGTTTTACTTTTTATTTCGCGGCCGGACGAGGCGAGGCGCCTCCTCCCCGGCCTGAATTTCGGCCGGGCGAGGCGGGAAGCCTCCCCCCCGGCCTGAATTTTGGCCGGGCGAGGTGGGAAGCCTCCCCCCCGGCCTGAACTTCGGGGGGAGCAGCAAAGCGCCTCCCCCCCACCGCGAAGCAAGCTGCGAGACCAGGTAAGTGGCTTTCGTGCACTCCTAGGCAGGAGTGGTGCCATGTTTATGTAACGAAAATGGCACCACCCATGCACAAGAGTCTTGAGGTTTTGGAGAAGTACAAACAAACCTGGTAAAAAACCCCCTCCAAAATAGCTCATTGAGGGCTGAGCATGCTCAGTGGCCACAGAATGCTAACTGACTGGGTGTGTGTGTGTGGGGGGGGGGAGCTGATAACTGGATGGTAGGGGGAAGGGAATGGAGTATCCCAGAGGATCCCAGCATGGCTGACTGGCTGGAACACTAAGCAGGAGCATTCCACATTGCAATTGTTCATTGCAGCCCACATGTGCAATTACTAATATTTTCCAGTGATCATCTCCTGTCCTTGCTGCACCAAACGGCTAAACGCCTTGCATGGCACCCCTCAGCATATGTCCAACAGCTGCTGCTGTTATTGATCAGGGCTGTAAGTCCCATTGGCAGGTCTGTACAGGAAATATGACCTGGAGCCTGCAGCTGGATAGGAGGGAAAGAAAATAAAGTATCTTGAAACCAGCGGGGTAACCGTTTCCCGTGTTTCAACTCTCTGTTTGATTAGGCTCTTTGTTTGGCGATTCCAGCAGCTTTTTTTGCTTAAGAAACAAACATTTTATGACTGATGAAAACTTGTCATTACATGAGGCACTAATGACTATCATCCTCGTTGCCAAAATGCTATTGTTCTTCTGAAAGTAGTTATGCTAATTACTTGAGGCTGAAAATATTAAATAGAGCTTATTCCTTTAATGGCATAATGTATATTTCCTTCTGCTGATTGATTTCTGATGCTTTGCTTTTCCCATGTTTTTTTTTTGGTGGCAAATGAGGGCTATTTAAATCTCTTGTTTTGTTTTTAAAACCCTATAGGTTGTATTTGTTCTAACAGGAGACTGTGACGATAGAGCACATATTGGTTACAAGGTCTATGAAGAAATTGCATCAACAAGTTCTGGTCAAGTTTTTCACTTGGACAAAAAGCAAGTCAATGAGGTATGATGGGAGAAGTTTAATTTTGTTAGCAGTCCAACATGGATCTTTATGGGGATATTTCTGTTTCATAGAGTCATTAAATCATAGAATTGGAAAGGGCCAATTCTATGAGTCCACCCCGCTGCTCAGTGCAGGAATCCTGACAGATGGCTGTTGTCTCTGCTTGAATACCTCCCGCAATGGAGAGCCCACCACCTCCCTAGGCTGTTGGTTCCATTGCCTGACTGTTCTGATGTTCAACCAAAATCTGCCTTCCTGTAACTTAAGCTTGTTATTCCATAGCCTACAGTCTTGCATGACAGACAACAGGTTGTGGCCCTCTTCTGTGTAACAACCCTTTAGGTACTTGAAAAGTACTATCAATATCCCTCTCAGTCTTCTCTTCTCAAAGCTTAACTTACCAAGTTCCTTCAATCTTTCCTCATAGGACTTAGTTTCCACTTCCCTGATCATCTTCCTTGCCCTTCTTTGAACTTGTTCCAATTTATCTGATGTAAAGTTTTTACTTATTATGTTTGTATGTTGTCCTCAAGATGGCACACATGGAGCTGTTCCATTTTATCCTTGCATTTTATCTTTACGCCTGATTGTTCCTGATTGTTCCTTAGTTCGGAAGGAATCTGTCCTTCCTTTTATAATCCACAGAATGTATTCATGTGTGGCAATGCAGAGTTTATCATTCACAGGAATGGTTTTCAGGATCAAAACTATGAGCTAGATCAGCGTTTCCCAAACTTTTGATAGTCCACCCCTTATATAAGGGCTTATATAAGGACTGTATAAGTCCCTGACCTGGACTTATTTCCTGTTTGGAAGGAAACAAGGTTGGAGCAAAAGCAACAAAGACCCTTGTGGCACCTTGTAAAGTAATAAACACATATATTATAGCATGAGCTTTTGTGGACTAGAACCCACTTCATCGGATGCATCACCTGTTGTCTTCCAGCTCACAGGAATAGAGAGATAGAGAGCAATTCTATGGCCCTAGAAAGCATCTGGGGGAGATAGGATTTTTCGGTTTCCCAGCTCTGAGCTCTTGACAGTGCTATGAGCTCATAGCTGGGAAACTGTGCTACCCTCCCCGTCCCTGCCCCTCATAACTGAGGTAGAGAGAACCATGGTGGCTGCCTCTCCATGCTTGTCCGTACTCATAACACAGAGCACGGACAGGGCAAAAAGGGGGCGTTCCCAGGGGCAGGGAGGGAAGGAGACTGTGGAAGCTGTTTTACACAGCTTCCTATGCGGTTTCCAGCCCCATTCCCCCCCCTTCCCAAAGCTGTGCTTAGGTGCCCAAAATCAGATGTCTAAGGAAAACTACGGGGCAGCTGGAGCATGGAAGGAATCTGCTCCTCTGCTTCAGCTGCTCTGCACTGGATAGGCAGTCACCTCCAACTTAAGAGGAAGTTGGAGGTGACCGTCTATCTCAAGAGGATTGCGCCCATAGAACTGTAGAGGTATAGAGATATAGATAGTATGGGTGTAGAGAGAGAGAAAGAATGTGAATTATGAGGTCAAATGGCAATGACTGCAAAAAGTGCAGATAGTGCAAAACTTATTGAAGCCTTTTGGTTCATGTCAATTATTTTTTTATTTTATTTTTCTTGGACAGCTTGGTTGGGGACATATTTTTTTTCTATTTTAGTCTAGAATATTTTTCCTTTTGTAAAAAATATTTTTTTAAATATACATACATGAATTCGTATATATCCACAGCAATGAATACATATGAAATGAATATATTTGAAAATACTACTTACTAGCAATTATACATTGTTGTTGTTGTTCAGTCGTTCAGTCGTGTCTGAGTCTTCATGACCCCATGGACCATAGCACACCAGGCCTTCCTGTCCTGCGCTCTCTCCCGGAGTGTGCTCAAGTCCATATTCATTGCATCGGTGATGCTATCTAGCCATTTCATCCTCTGCTGTCCCCTTCTCCTTTTGCCTTCAATCTTTCCCAGCATCAGGGACTTTTCCAGTGACTTTTCTCTTCACATTAGGTGGCCAAAATATTTGAGCTTCAGCTTCAGTATCTGTCCTTCCAATGAGCAGTCAGGGTTGATTTCCTTTAGGACTGACTGATTTGACCTCCTTGCAGTCCAGGGGACTTGTAAGAGTCTTCTCCAGCACCACAGTTCGAAAGCATCGATTCTTCAGCGCTCAGCCTTCCTTATAGTCCAGCTCTCATAGGCTTCAACAAAAGCAGATCAGATATCCAAAAAAATATCCATTCAAAGGTGGATACTTATATGCCACCCTTTCCAATGTTGAAAGCGTTATCAAGTCCTCAATCCATTGCATAATAGGTGGTGAGTGTTTATCCTTCCAATGTTGCAAATATCAGTCTTTTAGCTGTCAACAGGTTGCGGACAGATCTCATGTAGTTCTTTGAGGAGGTGATGTAGCTGCCCTCAGTGGCAGATAATCAGCTCTCAGTTCAAAATGGCCGGTGTGTTTCTCAGGATTACCTCCTGCTCACAACTGGATCACGTACATTTTACTTCAAAATGAAGCAGTCAGAGCTCTCTGTCTCTGTCTCTGTCTCTCTCTGTATATATATATATATATATATATAGAGAGAGAGAGAGAGAGAGAGAGAGAGAGCGAGCATATACATATAGATAGTTGTCTAATTTGGTCTCCAGATGGAGGGGAAACAAATTCTTCTAAGGTATATAAATAGGCTTCTGTGTGGCAAGCTTGCCTAGGAACACAACCATAAAAACTTCAGTTTTCTTGTGTTCCCCTGTTTGTTTGTTTGTTTATTACATTTATATCCCACATTTTTTCCTCCTTAAGGAACCCAAGGCGGCATACATAATCCTTCTCCTCTCTATTTATCCTCACAACAACAACCCTGTGAGGTGGGTTGGGCTGAGAGTCTGTGACTGGCCCAGTCACCCAGTGAGCTTCATGGCTGAGTGGGGACTAGAACTCCAGTCTCCTGACCCCTAGTTCAACAGTGTAGCCACTACATTACACCAGCTGTTTACCTACTGCCTGAGCCACCAGTTGAGTTGAGCTCCCTTTACCAACCAGGTAGACATTATTTGGCCAAGGCTGGATATCTACTACAGTAGAACCTGGGACTCTGTAAGCTCATTTCTGGGATGGGGAAGGCCCCTTCAGGTGTTTTATTAAAAGTTTACACTATGCATACTTGATCCCCCCTCCTTGCTTTCCAGCATTTGAATTCAGGGTTCCCAGAGCCTTCAAGAATAAACATTCAAGCAGGTGTGAAGTTGGATGTGGAGCCTTGGGCTGTATTTTGTAATAGAGATTTGCTCTGTGTGTTTTTTTAAAAACCTAAAACAAACAAACAAACAAATTCTTGTGAACCACCCAGAGAGCTTTGGCTATTGGGCAGCATAAAAATGTAATGAATGAAAGAATAAATGACAGTGAACATACAAATAAAGCTTAAATGTATGTAAAATAAGCCCTGCAACCATTCAAAACAGCAATAATTGGTGATAACACAATCATCCCTGCATTTCTAAGTTAATTAACATCTGTAGCAGAACAGGAAGCCAGTGTCCTTATGCCCAAATGAATAGAATCAAAATTTGTTGTTTGTTCTTATTCAGCTATTTCATGCTGGAGTGTCCCTCTGAAATCCCACTGTAGGATAATAGCAACATTCAAATCCACAGCAAAGCGTCCTGGGAAACTGAGCCTAGAAACAATGCATTCGGTAGCCTTCTAAGGAGGCTGGTAATTCTGCTGTGCTTCTGCATCAGGAGTGACTGAGTGATCCAGGCACATCCAAAGCAGAGGTATAGAGGAAATTACCCACCTCTTGCAGAGGCTGATCGGAATGTGGCAGAATCAGAGCAGTAAAGTATTCAGAGATACAGCAGTTAACCTTCCCTGTGGATAGGTGTTTGGGGCTCAGATTTAATTAATTAATTTTCCATGGCACATGAATAGTTCTTTCATGGCACTGTATAACAATGCCCAGAACACAATTTGGGAATGATTGAGTTAGGCCTACCAATTTGCTTACTCTCTGAGTAACAACATGCACCATTGAGCAGCATTTCACCACTTGGGTGAAAGATACATTATTTGGGGGGGTGTCTTCCTATATTAAAACCACTCACAATAAAAGCATATTAAAGGTGTGCTATAATCTTGTAGCTCTTCCAAGGAATTTCAGGTTCCACATTGTTGTTACAGACAATAGCCGTTTCACAAGCTTCTCTTGACTGAATTTGCTGAATCAAAAAGTCACATGTTGTTAATTTGGGTAATCTGAATCATCTGCCATAGTCGTAAACATTCTCTTGGACTTCCCAGTATACACACTATTCCATCAGCTGTCTTGTGGTATCCGTCAGAAAAATATAAATATGTTAAACAAAAAAAAAAGACTTTGGAGTTTTGGTTTATATAGTCAGAGTTTTGCCTGCTTTCTTGTTCCGTGCATGAGCTTTAGGACATGTTGATCATGAACTTTTGGATGGCTGTTTGTTTTTCTGGTGGCAGATCTGTGTATGTTATACTTGGAAGTATTGTGTCTATTATAACAACTTTTTTGTTAAACAAATTGAAACCGGGAATGTATATAGCTTGCCCTTCAACGTGTGGTAGGTGGGGATTAATAGAGTTTGCTTATAACATAAGAACATAAGAAGAGCCATGCTGTATCGGACCAAGGGTCCATCTAGTCCAGCATTCTGTTCACACAGTGGCCAACCAGCTGTCAAACAGGAAACCACAAGCAGGACACAAGTGCAACACCACCCTCCCACCCATATTGCCCAGCAAATGGTGTAGGCTCACTGCCTCTGGTAATGGAGGTAGCACACAACCAACAAGACTAGTAGCTATTGATAGCCTTTTCCTCCAGGAATTTGTCCAACCCCCTTCTAAAGCCATCCAAATTGGTGGCCATCACTACATCCTGTGGTAGTGAGTTCCATAGTTTAATGATGCGCTGTGTGAAGAAGCACTTCCTTTTATCTCTTTGGAATCTCCCACCAATCAGCTTCATAGGATGACTCGGGTTCTAGTATTTTGAGAGAGGGAGAAAAAAATCTCCCTAAACACATTCTCCACATCATGCATAATTTTGTAGACCTCTATCAAGTCTTCCCTTACCCTCCTTTTTTTCATGCTAAACAATCCCAACTGTTGTAACCTTCCCTCATAGGGGAGATGCTCCAGCCCCTTGATCATTTTACTTGCCTTTTCTGCACTTTTTCCAGCTCTGCAATATCTTTTTTTAGCTGTGGTGACCAGAACTGTGCAGGGGTGGGGAAACTCTTTCAGCCCAAGGGCTGTATTTCATTTCAGAGGAGCTCTTGTTGGCCACATTCCAGTGGTGGGCGTGGTCGAAGGCAAAAGAGGTGGGGCCAAAACCAAAAGATACCAACATATTTTATCTTCAAGCTCTCACTGCCAGTAACTAAGCCTGAGGAGAGGCAGTTTGACTGTTTAGAAAGGGGAAAAACTGCACAAAAGCCAGGAAGCTACCAACTGATAGGTGGTTGGGGGAAAGGTGTGGCCTTCTGGAGAAACCTGAAGGGCTGAATTTGCCCCCCACAGGCCTGAGCATAGAGAACATGGAATTTAAGATATGACTAAGATTCTAACAACTTTTTTCTCTCTCACTGTGAAGAGATTTGTCATAATTCAAATAATGATTGTACGCAAATATATTAGGCTCTATGACAGGTTTGGCACATCTTGGGTCTGGGGGCAAGTGTCTGCTAACCACAAAAAGCAGATTCATAATCTCACAGTTGTCCAACATGAGTAAACCTGGTCACACAACCCATCTTCACATAGAATTCGCCACAGCAAGAAAAAAACTATTGCAGTGAGAACAACGGCCAATTGAATTCACCCTGTTTACCTGATAGCATGGAGGGGGAACCATTTTCAGCCTAATGGCTGAATTTCCCCTGGGCTGGGATATTGGGGGCCGCATGCCAACAGTGGGCAGAACCACTGTCCAATGTGAATGGGTCCATTGCCCAATGTAGGTAGGGCCACTGTTGGCATACCCCCCCCATTTTCACAGACACACATACATACTCCATTCACGCACTATAGTTTATAGTGAATTCAGTATGTTCTTTATGAGCACCCTAAGTCATTTTAGTATTCTCACTGGGCATATTCATGCTGCACACTTAAAATGTCTTAATGGCCATTCCCTCTTCCCAGGGTTCCCTAGGAATCATAGTTTGGCATGGCATGGGGAGAAGGCTAGCTGCCATCTGCATAGCCTGCAATTATCTATTTAGGAGTCCTAGTAACATATCCACAATTATACAGCTGGCTACAACACATTAAATTGGAACAATCCCATGTACATGAAAAACAGGTTCATGGAATCTGTTAGCTACTTAGAACAAACTCTACAGTTCCTTGTTTGCGAAACTTGGAGGAAACCGTCTTGGTGTACTACATATATATTCCACATAATACTAATAAAGCAAAATTAACAAAAGCTGTCTTATTTTTTAAAAGTTATAAAAGAGACCTTGCTATTTTTTTTTTTTTTAACTTCCAGCTGACATTGGAGTTTGGAGTAAATTATTAGTGGCAAATGTTCACTTGGAATCTTCATCCTTTGTATACATTGATAGTTTAGATTTGTGCATAAACAGAGATTATAGATTAATAATCTCAATTCTTAATGTGCAAAGTGTGGTCATTTACGATAAGTAAAGTGCAGATGGGAGAGATTGGGGGCTTCTTCTCATGGAGCTTTTATCCTGCTATTGAGATTGGTTACTCACAGATAGGGATGTACGAAAGGGACTTACCTTGTCCCGCAGCTTTTTTCGCGGTGGGGGGGGAGGCGCTTCGCTTCTCCCCCTGAAGTTCAGGCGAGGGGGAGGAGGTGCCCCGCCTCGCCCAGCCGAAATTCAGACCGGGGAGAAGCGCCCCGTCTCCCCGGCCGCGAAACAAAAAGTGAAAAAAAACACAAAAAAACCCTGTGATAGGCTACGTAACGATTAACGTAGCCTATCATGGCTAGATTTCCAAAGTCAGCCGTGACAGGCTACGTTAATCGTCACGTAGCCTATCACGGGTGACTTTGGGAAAAAAATAAAAGCGCGTACGCAAATAGCGTTGCCCTTATTTTTGCCATAGTCTACGTAAATCTTTACGTAGACTACCCGGGCCCAAATAAGGAACGCAAATGGCAGCGCCCATGGGCTGCTGCCATTTGCGTACGCGCTTTTTTTTTTTCCCAAAGTCACCCGTGATAAGCTACGTGATGATTAACATAGCCTATCACGGCTGACTTTGGAAATCTAGCCGTGATAGGCTACGTTAATCGTTACGTAGCCTTTTTTTGTGTTTTTTTTTAACATTATTTTGTAATGGCGGCGGTGGCAGCCAGTCGGAAAACTGGCCGCTGCCCCCGCCCCCGCCGAACCGCCGCCGAACCGCTGCCGGGACCTGCCGCCGAGAAGGACATTCGCAGGAGGTAAGTCCCATCCCGGGGGGGCGGGGGGGCAGAGAATTTCACCGCCAATTTCGGGGGGCCGAATGTGTTGGCATTCAGCCTCACCGAGATTCATGGAGAAATTCTCAGAAATTCTCCGCCATCCCTACGAAGTTTGCGGATCCTTTAGATGATGTTGTGAACCTCCAAGGTGTCTCCTGCACTAAATGACCTTTATTCCATTTTTAAAAGATCGGAGATAATGAGCTATCAAATTACAGTGCTTGAGTTCCGCTGGAGTTCCCTCTGTGAAAAGAGGAAAACTCTCAGTAAGAGGAGCTAGATGACAACAATGGCTGTATAAGGGGGAAAGGGAGGGGGAAGGGGGGGAGGAAATACATGTAAAGGGAGTCTGTTGTGACCCTGCATTTAAAACAGAAGCAGAAAGCCCCATTCTAAATGTGCGATTTTAGGCTGGTATAGAGATGCTCTGCAACTTTGTTAAGGCTTCGCAATGAGTCCTTCTGAGCCGTGATTTGAACACAAGACAGATGATTCTATTGAACATGAAAACTGTCTAGCTGGATCAGACCAAAATCCAAGCCCTCTTCATGCATTACTTGTCCAAAGGGGCAACATGGATACAAAGGGACTATGGGTCTAAGCATGTAGCTCCACCTCCAAGGTCATGGGACTCCTCTTGGCCCCCCATTTATTGAGGGATAACTTCTGCAGTGGGGAGCTTTTTCTATCCATATAGATACCCCGTGCAGGCCATTTAGAAGCCTGGAAGATCAGAGTTCTAAATCACAAGGGAAAGCTCCATGAGTAGAAAAGTTTGTCCACTGTAGAGGTTGCCACTCAACATGTGAGAGGCTGGGAGGAGCCATATGACCTCGGAGGCGGGACTAAACAGTGGCTCCACAGCCCTTTTGTATCTGTGTTGCCCTTTTGCATGAGTAATGAAGCTTCATATGTTCATATGCTTCATATGATTCCTTAAAATAATTTTATTTCTTTCTAGGTTTTTTAATGCAACATTTTCCAGTCAGTAATGACTAATCTTAACCATACCAATAAATTGATCTCGGCTGACAGGTTTCTGCTTATTTTGACACTGAGAGGTATTTTATTCTGCCAAAAATGTACAAGGCTTTTTAAGAGGAGGGAATGCAAGTTAGAAATGAATCTATATCTAGATGTGGTATTAAATCTCCAACTTTATTACATTTTAATGTACATTTTTTTAAAGGGAACAAAATGCAATTTTGAAAATCTAGATAATATGAATAGACTAAGGCCAGATATACACCTTGTGTCATATCATTACGATTCCTTTATGGTAATGCTATATCCCTCTTGCACATTTATATCTCATAGGACACACAATGACATTTGTTGCAATATTTTTGATAATGTGGAATAAAAAGCAGGAATAACACTACAATAATGGAATATAGAACGTGTATTGTACCCCAGCAGTTATCAGTGAACTCCAATACCGCTACAAAGCAGTAGTGTAGATTTAGGCCAGGAGTGCAATCCTATATTGCCTACTCAGAAGTATGTCCCACTGAGTTCAATGGGCCTTACTCCCAGGTAACTGGGTATAGGATTACAGTCTAAAGTTATAATCCTATATACATTTGTTTAGAAATAAGCCTCTGTCAGGTTTCCCCTTATGACCTGGACCCCTGAGCAACCTCTTAAAGATCTCTTGCCTCCTTAAGAGTTCTACCTTCCTTCTTTCAAACTTCCCCTTCTCAGTAATGTGGGGTTTAGGCTGTAGATGTGGGGTGATTGGTACGTCAGACACCTGGGTGTTAACCACAACAGTTTACTGGTAAATAAAAGCAAGCAAATTACAGCTAAAGGTATTTACAGAATAGAGCTGAGTGATACAAAAGGCATTAAGAGAAAATAAAGATTACAAAAAAGCACGTTCCTCTAGCCTAGCTGCACTTAGACTTCTCCAGGCTGCTTCTTCCTGCTGTCTCTTCATGCTCTGGTCTTCCTCTCTCTCTGGTCTCCCCCTTTCTGGCTCTTTCCCCCTTTATATACCCTCCTTCCCCAAAACCGAAAGTACTGTTTCAAACCTGGAGAAATGAAACATAACTCAGGAAAATGAAACTTAACCAGGGAAATGAAACTATTCCTCTCAGGTATACCCCCTCCCAACCAAAACCCCCAGGCTTCTAGGCCTGACCTTTTAACCTTGCCTCTGTAGGCCTCAAACCTTCACAGCCTCATTGAACTCATTGGGATTTACATCCTGAGTAATTGTGCATAGGTTTGGAATATCTGTGAAAGGTCCAGCAAGCACTTTTAAAATTATCTTAATTTCAACGGGAGAGTTGAGCATGTGCCTACCTTTCTCACTGAAATCACTGGGACTTAAAGTGGATGAACTTTGGCTAGAGTAAGCATTAATTTGGGTGGATTCTGTGCCATAGCAATTTTATTCCTGTCTCCTCTGGACTATTTTGTCATGCTGGTAAATTATGAAATGTGTGTAGTTCTTATTTGCAGTATTAGATTTGGTATTTAACTGAAGTCCATTTTTTTTAAAGTATTTGTTCACTTGTAAAATGCCCACTGTTGTTCCAGCTGAGTTGAAACACGAGTCCCCCAACTGCACCATCCTGTTGTACCATGTAGAGTTAGGGGGTGGCATTTTGGCAATTGGGGTAGGGTGCAGGGCTGCAAATGGGACGAGCGTGGGTCAAGTTTACCAGCCGTACCAACTGCACTCCTGGTTGGTGTCATTTCTTCCCCACAAGGCTTCAGAGTGAGTGCAAGGAGTGTGGCCCTCACTCTGATTTTGTCATGATGGACGCCTCCATGTGGCATCATCATAAAGCTATTGGGGTGCGAGCAAGTTTCCCTGCCCTCGCTCTGGAGCTTTATGGGGAAAAATTTGGTACCTGCCAGCAATTGGGAGCATGATCATTGCTGCTGCTGCCTGAAGCATGGAACAGGTGGTGGTGACAGTGAAAAAGATGAGTGGTGGGTGGTTTCATTAATGCTTTCTCATTCACACACACACATATGCACACACAGGGAGCCTCCACTTTCTATTGATAGAGCTCTGAGAAAAACTTTTGGACCAGCCCTAATCCATTATGACATATGGGGTGTGTGTAAAGGAATGGCTTAACGTTAGTTATCAATTGCATATACTGTCCAACTGTCAGATGTCCTCAGGGGAGTTTGCAAACATAAAAACAACCGTGCTACAATAACAACCAAAACAATAAATACAAAAATAAAAATATAAAAATGTTAAAAAGTTAAAATATTAAAACTATTACAGAGCCAGAAGTAAAGTTAATAATCAGAGCAACATTTAAAGATTAAATGCCTGTTCGAAGAGAAAGTTCTTAATCTGACATTTAAACATATACAGTGAAGACGCCAGGTGGATCTCCTTGGGAATCCACAGATTGGGGGAGGGGCATTGCAGAGAAGGCTCCTTCCCCGGTAGCCACCCATTGCACTACTGTGGACAGTGGCACGCAGAGAAGAGCCTCTGGAGTTGATCTCAGTAGGGATGGACAGACTCACTCCCATCTGTACCACGTGCTGCTTGCTGAACCCCCGCACAGCTGCCCAATCCCTCACTGAGCTTCCATTTTGCAAAAAAAAAATATGGCAGCTTGGGTTTTCCCCTAAATGTAATGTTACGTAAATGGCAGCCGTAAATGAACCATTTACACCTGTAATGTTGTGTAAATGGCCGCTTTATGGCTGCCATTTATGAAGCATTATATTTATGGAAAAACCCAAGCCACCATTGTTTTTTACAAAATAGCAGCTTGGTGGATCAGTGGGGACTGCTATACTTGCCCAACTTGGCGCATGCCGAGCCAGGCAAGCACGATGGTCTGCAGACCGGAGTCCAAGAGGCTGAGCGTGGGCGGGGGGAGTCCACTGGCCTCTACACCCTTTCTGGACGCCCACAACATCCCTAGATCCACTGGACTCTACCCCCTTCCTGGACGCCCACGACATCCCTAGATCTTAGCAATTGGGAAGAACATATGGGAGAAGGCGCTCCTTCAGGCAGGCTGGTCCTAAGCCATTTATATGCCAATGACCCCTGGTAAGTGCAAGTGTCCCTGTCAATGACAGCCGGGGAAGTTTTGTCCTCACTGCGGCCATTACAGTGTTTTACCTTTCCCCATAAAGGTGAATAGTGACTGCTCAGTTATATGAGAGAAAGTAAAGAGATGTATTCTGGAAAACCATTGCAGGGCACCACACCTGTTATGTGCTCCTCATGACTTCAGACATTTAAAAATCAAGCCAGCTTCTCTCTGCTTAGACCAGCTCTGGGTTTTGGTTCATGGTTGCTCCAAATTAGACTTCCCCAACCTGGCGCCCTCCAGATGTTACACGTCAACTCCCATCAGCCTCCACCAGCATTCCCAATGGTCAGAAATGCTGGGAGTAGTATTCCAAACGATCTGGAGGGCACCAAGTTGGGGAAGGTTGCTCTAGAGTGGGATGGAGTGTGGGGAGACTGGGAAGGAATTTAGGAACTGGCTTTATACAGACACACATGTGAACAGTTCAAGAAAAACCCGTATCAGGCAACACAGGTAGAGTCGCTGCTTGACTTAATATCTGCCACATCCTGTTCTGGACATCGGATTGTAACCCTGGGGGTGGGGGGTGGGGAACATAAGAAGAACCTGGTAGGGATCTATGAGAATTTAATTTCAGTTTGTTTGTACTTGAATTTTCCCCTTTTGCAACCCAGAACAGAAATGCGAATGGGAGTGCAGTTTTCCAGAAAAGCTCTCAAGTTTCTGCATTTGTGGCCGCATTTGAATAGTCCACATTTTTACACTTTAGTCTATGGGAGGGAAGGTAAGTGTGGATTTTGGGATTTGATTTTCTTAAGGGGACTAATAGTTGCAAAACACTGTTGTGACTCAGAATAAACAACAGGGAATTGAGTCCATACACATGTTCTCCAGGTTTCAGCACATATTCCAAGTGATGACAATGGTAGAATATCCTTGAAAAGTAATAGTAACAACAACAGCGATAATAAATTTAATTTTAATTTTTAAAAAATCTGGAGAAAAGCTGTGAGTTATACTTTCACTAGGATTCAGCAAGCTGTAGTCTGGCACTTGTACAATATTTTCAATCATCTCGGGTTCCCACAAGAAAAACCTTAGCTTCAAACTCTCCCCACCAGGAAAAAACCATAAGCCGAAGAACAACATAGGGGTACAATGTGTTCCCCCCTGATTACAGTTTAGGAGTCCAACTAGTATGTAAGTTCAAGAAGCAGTAGAGCTGGATTATTCAGGTGGCTTGAACTCGAAAGTATTATTATGAGGGTGTCTCTCAGCATCTGGCTCTGTTCTGAAATGGGATGCAAAAATAAGCAGTGGTAGGTTCTATGGTTTGTCTTGGCAACGTCCAACATTATAGCATATATAATACTGGCAGCATCAGTAGTGGCCAGCCTTTTTTAGACAAGTGTCACAAGCATCACAACTTCGAATCTTCGAAGATCATGCCTGAATTAGAAAAAAAAAAAACATTGCAAAGAAGCCCCGATTCTGCGAGGATAACGCCTTAATTAAAAAACAAACATCCGGAGCGGGGGATATGAGGGGGTAAAACTTAATCTCATTTGAAGGGATAGAACAACCTCCTGCTCAGTGTAGGAAGCCTGATTCCCAGGCAGTCGCTTATCCAACTACTGACCGGGGCCGACCCTGCTTAGCTTCCGAGATCAGTCAAGCGCATGCACATCCAGCCCTTTGCTAGTTGCTGAGGAAACGGGGGCTGCTGAGGAAGCTATGCGATCAGTAGCTGGAAGAAGACATGGGGTCGTCGAGAGCTGTGATTGGACAGGAGGAAAATACAAACACCGCCGCATACAGACAGGTGGGGGAGGGGACTATGACCGGATATGGTAGTGAAGGTGGAAAATCAGAGCACATTAAGGGGAAATACCGGGATATTAGGGTATTGAAAGCGGGAGCATGGAAGTGGGAAATTCCGGTTCCAATTCGAGGCAGGTACTGTATAGTGTGAAAGGCGGGCAGTGAAACCTCATTGGAAGCGAAAAAAGGTGGTAAGTGTAGATCCAGCCTTAGTCACATGGGTGAGCCCATCCAAACCAATTGTTTGGTGGTTTCCCGGGTTTTGTGCCATTTTCCCCCATTCTAAAAGTTTGAAATGCCTCTCCGACAGCTTAGTTACTAGCAGGAAGAGCTTTCAAGTAAACTATGCTGGTGTTTTTGGCCCCTTTTCCTTTGGAGCCGCCCAGCACTGGTATGCTTCCCCCTACCTCCCCGAGAGCTTCTCCAAAATGGAATTCGGATCTCGGGCTGACAGAGGTTCAACACCCCTGCTCTAGTCAATGGTGGCATTGGGGAAAGCATATTAGACTTTTGTAGTGGAAGGAGTCGTGCATCACTCTTACAAACACCCAAAGCATTTCCGTTATGTTCAAATAGTCTGTGAGGAGACAGGTAGTGAGGTAACACCAAGCTGGGGAAGGGATTAAAAAAAAAAAAAAGAATTGAGAGAGAAGTCCTGAAAATCTCAGTGATCTGCAGCCAATTATTTCTTAGACAAATATGCAGTACTGAGCTATGGAATTTAAATGTACTTGACATATGTTTTCAGTTTAAAAGCCTGTGACAAATGTTGTTCATCTCCCCCCCCCCCAATAAATGGAGTACATTTACATTTAACTTACAAAGTTAAAAAAGGACGGGAGAAAGAAGGATTTATTACGTTACCTACATAAGGGAATCATCCAACAACTTTGATTCCTCATATATGCCACAACTGATGATGAATCAGTTAGTACCAGCATAAAATAAATAAACACCTCTGAGTTTTTAACACAGCAGATCTTTTTTTTTTTTTTTAAGGGAAAGGGTTAAACATTTATTACAAGATACAAAGGAACTGCTGAGCACATTTGCTCAACAGGATTTGTGTTTCTCAAACAGCAGCCCTCTCTTTGTTACATGGCAAACTGCTTCTGAATCCTTGCATGGCATAAAAACCTCCTACAGAAGACCAGAGATTGCCTGCATGTTCAAACTTCTTGTTCTAACCATGAGGACTGCACACATGTCTTTTAGAAACAAATAAGAAAGATCAGATCAGTACTACTGAATAGTACTGATTCTTAGGACACTGTAATAAGTGCCACATTCTGCTTAGAATCAAAGAATACCACCAGTGTTGATTACATTGAAGGCTGGGTGTCTACTGCAAAGCCATAAAAGTACATAGGGAAACCCACACTGCATTGTGGGAAGTTCTCATTTGTGGGGATTAGCAACTTTTAGTCCTTGTAGTTATTATGAAAATAAGCTTGGCAGCGAACAAGCAATGCCTGGCAAAGTCTCCAGATCCAGAGGGGACAGCATGGCTACTAGTCAGAAAGGTGATATACTGCCACATGCCTCTGAATCAGTGGAGGCTGGTGGTTCCAATTTCTGTGGGGCTGTAAATTAGGGCTGTACAATACTTCAGCTCAGGAGCCGAATTCTGAGCAGACGCGTGGTGCTCCAGGCTGCTTTGGGCCGCACTCAGTGGGTCAAGATCAGCCCAAAACAACCTGAAGTGGGTCAGATCACTCCAAAGGGCTTTGGCACACTTTGGAAGACCAGCCACTCCCCCCCCCCCCAGCCTCAACAGCCCTGTGCTCTATACCTGGACCCTCGGGATGCACGCCAGCAGCTGTCAGCCTCTTTGAGTGAGTCGCCATTGCAACTTCTTCTATTTCCGGAAATTGTCTCTGGCACAAACGACAGCCATAAGGCCATCAGGTAAGCAACATTACAGGGCGTAAACTTACAGCCACCATTTGCACAGGATTCAATTTCTGGAAATGGAGGAAGTCACCAAAATGGTGACTCCCTTGAAGAGGCGGACGGCACGTGTCCTGAGGGTCCAGGTACAGAGCAGGGGGCTCACACGGAGTGTTGAGGGGAGAGCCCGCTTTAGCCTTCTGAATCCCCCTTCAGCGTCATAGCCCAAAGTGGGTCAGGTTGGACCTGAAATGGCCTGAAGTGGGTTGGGCCTGCCCCAGAAGCCCTGAAGTGGCCTCCGAGGTGGGTCTGCGGGTCCCTGCACAGCTCTACTGTAAATCCATTCTGGATGTGCAGACTCACACGTGCACATAGTGGAGGCTGGTGGCTCCGATTTTGGTGGGGCTATGAATCCCTTCTGGTTTTCAGTCAGAACCAGCCAGAACTCTAAAGGAGCTATCCAAGAGACTGAACCTATTTTGGGGATAGAGTACAGTACCTTGGATAGCTCCTTTAGAGTTCAGGCTGGTTCTGACCGAAACCCTGGATGGATGTACACCCCCACCGAATTGGAGCCACCAGCCTCAACTGCTCTGAATACTATTCACTGGCGAACAACCGTAGGAGAGGGCTGTTGACCTCATGTCCTGTTTGTGGGCTTCCCATAGGCCTCTGGTTGACCATTGTGGGAAACAGGATGCTGGACCAGACAGGCCTTTGGTTTGATCCAACTGGGATTTTACGATGTTCTCCTAGGATTCTCTGGGGGCCAGGCAGCAGAACTTCAGTGTCCTGCAGAGCTGCTTTCCCTTAGCTACAGCTAACTGAACCGGAATAACAGAAATGGTTCAAATTGCATAACTGATACACAGCAGAGTTCTCTTGCATTGAACTGTGGGTTACTGTGGTGCGGAATTATTATTATTATTATTATTATTATTATTATTATTATTATAGTATAACGCACAGACCTAGCTATAGGGCCTGGCATCCTTCAGAGATCCCTTTGTAAAGCAGGGTACCTTGGTTCTGTAAGTAATTTTAGGGAGGAGCTCCTTGACTGGAACATTATACAAACAGAAAACCCGTTTTACTAGGTACCCTAGAGGCACCCAGCATGGCCAGCAGTCAGGGATGAAGGGGGTTGTAGTCCAACAACATCTGGAGGTTCCCCATCCCTACCCTAGAGATTTAGGGAGCAATCTTATGCTTGTTTAGACAGAAAAAAGTCCTACAACCCAGCCATGCTGGCTGGGGCATGCTGGGAGTTGTAGGACTTTTTTCTGTCTAAACAGGCATAGGACTATGGTCTTAGCCCCCCAGCCACGTATAACCTTTGGGTGCAACCCTATGGCTGTTAGACAGTGGCTAGATGGCCATAGTATTGGTTGGTTTCCAGGAAATGACCTTGGACCCCGCGCTCTGAGGTCAGTTCCTAAAAAATCACCCCCTCCCCTGCCTCCTCGTAGGTGGCACAGATTGTCCCCGTGCTTCGTGCTCATAAGAGCAGTGTGGAGCGGGGCAAAAGGGGGCATTCCTGGGACGGGGATGGCGGAAGCCTCTTTATGAGGCTTCCTATGCGCCGTCCGTCCTCCCCCCTGCCCTGAACTGCTCCAGATAGCTGAAATCGTCCATCTAGCTGGTAATACAGGGTGGCCGGAGCACGGAGGAGAAGATTCCCCTGTGCTCTGGCTGCCCTGCATTGAATAGGCGGTTGCCTCTGAGTCCTATGCCTATCTGCATAGGATTGCTTCCTCAGTTTTGGATCCTTTCCTCCAATCGTTTGTTTCTTTTTAAATGAAAAGTAGCCTCAGAGACAGCAATCAGGACTGGGATGATGGATTTTCCTGTCCTGCCAAAGGTGTTATGCATTGCTAGTATCTACTTCTTTATTTAACACATTTCTGTGCTGCCCTTCAGTTTAAAAACTCAATGGACAGCTCATAACCCTTGTAAAAAAAGTAAAGTAAAAGCATAGAAATAACCTCAACAATTAAAACCAGGAGCAACCAATAAAAAACCAGCAGATTTAAAACCAGCTGTGCAACATGCAACAGCTGTGCGAAGAGAGCTTCGGCTATTGGGCGGTATAGAAATGAAATGAATAAATAAATAAACATAATTAAAGGGCTGGGTGTATAAAAATGGTATTTGCTTGGTGACAGAAAGGCGTCAGGCTCAGCAACAGCATTGCTCTGTATTGCAGCGCAAATGCACATCCCCACCACCAACAGATAGCACAGATTGCAGTGCGCAGCTGCAGCTGAGTTACACATGCAGAAAGGCAGCTGTGCACAAACCTTTCTCTCGCTAAATGGGGTGACAGCATCAGTTCAAGAACTTCAAACTAAAGGTTAGAATCTGATGTAATGTTAATATGAAAAGGCATTAGCCAGCGGTAAATGTGATAAAAATGTATCTGAATCAACGAAAAGTTCTTCATATTGCCTGCTGAGAGGTTTTCAAATATATATATGTATGTATGTGTGTGTGTGTGTGTATGCACACATGTGCACGCACGTGTGTATGTGTGTGTACACACACACACACACACACAAAATCAAACACACATTTTTAGAATCTAATTTTAAAACAAACACCCAGTCTTGGCCTGACACATTTTATCATCATGTCAAAGCCAGCTGTGTTAGCATGAGGTCTACTTAGAACCCAAGTTTATAAAGGCAGAGGGCAAATTAGCAAGTTTGCAGTCCTGCCTAGAAACAAACAATGCAGAGGCAAAAGAAGGAAATCTGGCATGAAAATGTCATTTGAACATTTTCAAAAGGTTCACTTCAAGTGTGCATACATAAGTGTGTGTGTGTGTATGCGCGCGCATGTGTGACAGAGAGTTACTCATCATCATCTTGTATTTAATTTTGCCAAACTCAGTCTGCTCACAAACAGTGTGAAAAGTAGCTTAATTTAATGCATTTGTCTGATTTAAATGTATAACACACCCTAACCCTTCCCTCTCAGGAAAGGCTACAAGGTTTTAACATTTCCTTCTTATTGCATCCATTCCTTATCTTCCCAATGCCTAGCCTGGTATTTTCCAAACTGTGTGCCATGAGGAAACTGCTTGAATGCTGCAAGAAATAAACAAAAGAAATAACTAAAGGTTCATAAGAACATAAGAGCCCTGCTGTATCAGACCAAAGGCCTACCTAGTTCAGTATCCATTTCCCACAGCAGCCAAACAGATCCCTACAGGAAGCCCGCAAGCAGGCCATGAGGGCAATTGCCCCCGCCTGCTATTGTTCCCCAGTGCCTGGTATTTGGAGGCATGCTGCCTCTATCTTGAGGTAAGTAAATCATGGGTGAAGAACCTGTCATCCAGGAAGCCTCCATTCCCCATTTCACCCTTTAATGCAGCATTTAAGCCTTAAAAAGGCTATTTTCAAAGTGGAAATTGCCGTGTGGTTGCATGGGGTGATTTGAGGGGTCACAGCTGGGCAGGGAAGAGTTAGCCCTCCCCGCACGCTGTGACTCCCCTACAAATCTCTTCCTACACCACGGTGAGTCTTGGGGAAAGGCTTTATTGAAGTCAACAGAAAGCTTTCCCCAAGCCAAATTGCCGTGTGTGTGTGTGTGTGTGCGTGCGTGCGCATGCATGCGTGCGAGGGCGAGGGCGAGGGCGAGAGCAAATTGGGGTAGATCACAGCTGGGGAGCAAAGGATTAACCTTCCCCATATGCTGTCACACACACACCCCACCGCAAAAAATCCCCCTTCCACCATGGATGGCTCTTGTCAAGACTGCAGTGTGGGGACGGGAATGTTTTTGAGTGTGTGTTATGTGTGAAAATGGATGTTTGAGGGTGCGTGAATGAATGGGTGAGTGTGATATATTATGTGTGATAAGGAATGTATATGTTTATGGTGTGTGAATTTGTGCGTGTGCGGCGCTGCCTCCTTCTGATCATTTTCTCCTGTGTCTCTGCACTAGGTGTGATTGGATCATTCAGTAATGCCCAATGCAAAGACACAGCCAAATTATCCATTCTCAGAGAAGGTTGGCGTCAATGGAGGTTTTTTTTCCTTCTTCTTCTGTTAACTTGTCCCCCCCCCCAGGGGGATTTTGGGAAGTTTGGTGGGGAAGGCTTAATCATTCCCTCCTAGTGTGTGGTGGCCCCAATCTGGATTGGGGCCATGCACACTTACACTAGAGTTAAAAAGAAGAAGATAAGCCTCAGCCACACACTGTGTGATTAGTGTAACATGTAGTTTGGTTCCTAGTCTTACTGGTTTGAGGTGCTTAAAATAACACAGACATAGGGAGGAGGATGGGATCTGAATCTTGGCCTGCTGTTTTTGCTTGTTTATGAGACAGGGAGATTTTGATCTACGTTTGCTTGGGGCTAAGTTAGCTTACAAATATCCAAGAGAAGGAAAATAAGAGAGTGAGTCCGTGGGAACTTTTTTATTTTTATTTTTTTTATTATTACATTTCTATCCCACCGTTTTTCCTCTCACAAGGAACCCCAGGCAGCTCACACGGTCCTCCTCCTCTCCATAATATCCTCACAATAACCCTGTGAGGTACGTAAGGCTGAGAGTGAGTGACTGGCCGAAAGCCACCCAGTGAGCTTCCGTGACTGAGTGGGGACTAGAACCCGGATCTCCTGAGTCCCAGTCCAACATTCTAACCACTACACCACACTGTTTTTTATGAGTTTCATTATTTATGCACATTCTGTACACACATTCTTTTGCAGCTGTTAACTAGATTCTGCATAAATACGTTTCTCTGTAAATAACAACCACAACCACAACAATAGAGTTGATACACATGTTTGAGTGACCCACACCTTTTTTTTTATTTGTCAGAACAAATCAGAGTGGTGAAAATAACCCATATACATATCAACCTGCCTTATACTAAGTCAGTCTATTAGTCTACCTCAGCAGTCCACAACCTTTTTTGCACCAGGGACCGGTCTCGTGGAAGACCATTTTTCCATGGACCGGGTTGGTGATGGTTTCACGGACGGACTTCTGGCCGCTGGGACGCAAATGGCGTCCGCTATGCGGACACCATTTGCATCCCTGTTCTTTGCAGTAATAGGCTACATAAATAATTACGTAGCCTATTACCTGAAGAACAGGGACGCAAATGGCATCTGCTACGTAGATGCCATTTGCGTCCCAGCGGCCAGAAGTCCGCCAGCAGCCGGAGCCAGCCGGCAGCTCTGCAGACTCGCTGCAGAGCGGAGCCAGCAGGGGCCGGCGAGGATTCCGGGGGGGAGGGACGGATCACCTCCCCCCCACGGACCCAAC
The DNA here is from genome assembly GCF_057233095.1 of Heloderma suspectum. Classification (NCBI taxonomy): domain Eukaryota; kingdom Metazoa; phylum Chordata; class Lepidosauria; order Squamata; family Helodermatidae; genus Heloderma; species Heloderma suspectum. The sequence goes on from NC_139461.1 coordinate 175,629,577, forward strand.
GTAACGGGGTTTCACACACCCCTACGCGGCCCGGTTCCTAACAGGCCACGGACCGGGACCGGTCCGCGGCCTGGGGGTTGGGGACCCCTGGTCTACCTAATCCAGTAGCGTCAACTCTCTAAGGCATAAGGAATGGTTATTTCTGAGCCCTATATTGATGTTCTTTGTAAATGGAGATGCCAGAGATTGTATCCAGTAGGGACGTAACGATTGTGTTCTGTCTGTGTTTCACAGATGGTCAGGTGTCTTTTGTTCCATCGTCTGCTCGTTGATGGAACTGGATTTTTCTCAATTTTCTGAACTTGCTTTTGTGTTGGAAAGTGTACACTTGTGCAAATGTCACTTCTGAAAATGCACATTTGTGCAAATGTGCAACCCCCCCCCAAAGTTGCATTTTCACACATTGGGGGGAGGATTTATTTATTTATTTATTTATTTCTATTCCGTCCGATAGGCGTAGCTCTCTGGGCGGTTCACAAAAAGTAATGTGCAGTTTTAGTTGGTGTATTCCCCCGTTTTTGTTTTGTATTTTTCATGACTAAATTTGTGATCAATTCCAGAAAGTAAAAACTGGTACACAAGTCCATGTGACTCAGCATAAACTGTTCTGTTGTGGAATTTGTGGGTCAGGTTCATAGAAATCCAAACTCATTTGAATCCATTGTGGATTTATCCAATATCCCTAATATCCAGGACCTTATGCTGGGAAAGACTGTGCTCTACCTAGGGATGTACGAACTGTATAAAATCTGCTCCGTCTGTATTTGGTGGATTGTCAGGCGCTTCCATTGTCCACTCACAGACGGATGTGAATTTTCCCCCCATCATTCGGAAAAGTATGCAAATAAATACAAAATTGGTTGCGTAACAATTTACATAATTTACCTTAGTATGTAACATTTAGCGTATTGTCCCCCATTCCATTCAACTTTTCCTCAGGAGAAACTTGCGTATTTTCCTATGAATAAAGAGGTGTGCATTTTGGAAAAGTTTTTTAAAAATCCAGAAGTCCACGGACTCCACATGGCCTGAGAGGGTCACTCTGCAGCTGATTCTGCAGGCTGGATTCTTAGAAATCCAAGCTCATTTTAGTCTGTCTCAAATTTCTCCAGCATCCCTAGTTCTACCACACATTTTAATTCTTCCTGAGGTACATGCCTGAAGTTCTTCTCAGCCAGGAATCAAATCCATAACCTATTCTATGCAAACCTAGCAAGAGGAGGCTTTCTCAAAATCGAGTTAGAAGAACTTATTTAACCATTTCTCCCCAAAGCTCTATCCAGCTCTGACAGTTGCATCTCACAGAACTGGCACCTGGACTGATCTGGTCCAGAGGCAAGAAGCATTAAGTGTTTGGCCATAATGGAAAATTAGTATTTAAAGGGGGGCAGGGAGAGAGAGAGGTGAGTGTGTGTGTGTTGCAGGGGGCTATTAACTGGGCAACATCTTCCATAGATTAAAAGCCTCAAAATTAAAAATTTATTGGATTTTCACAGGGAATTCTGACCTCCCAGTGTTTAATTTCCTCATGTCCCCACAAAGGAACATCTCAAGAGGACACCTTCAGTGATTCTGAAAGAAAACAAGGCCTTCCACAAGGAGGCAGCAATTTGTCCAAGAGCAGCCAGCAGTTACTTGGCTGAATTAGTATTTGAAATGAGTTCTAAAGTCCATTCTTCTAACCATTGCATCACATGGACAAAAAGGAAATAACTGAAGGGACAATGGCAGAAATATAGAAGAACATGACTGGCACAGGAAAAAAAACATTCTGTTTTAACAAATAACATCTTTGCATTCTCATGTTCATGAAAAAAATATTTACGTAGTCTTGAGCAGTGGTATGAAATTTCATCAGTTCCGCAGAAACGTGCATGCTGTGTGCTATCTCTCACATCTGTGAATAGCTCAGAGAATGTACAACGCAACTGGGGCTGAGCCTGAGCAGTTCTTTGAAAAACATCTTCAGCTCCCCCTGATAAGAGCAAAGAGTCCTCTGCACTCTAGAAGAGTTACAAGCGAAAAGCATGGTGCCTCATTTTTGTTAGTAACATTAAAACCTATCCATATACGCATGGTGGTTAGGCAAAACTATCCAGAATTTTAGATGCAAAGGTCTGGGATCAGTTAGCATTAATAGCATTGTTTGTTATTCAAAAACCACAACAACTTGTGTCTGGAATAAATTTTAACTTCAGATGGTATGAAATAAGTGTTTAGTTGGAATTTTTCAATGTTCTAACGATTCCAGTGGTCTAACAATCTTGACCCTTTCACAAACTGAAGGGAGCAGACTAGAAGAATCAGATCTTTGTAGCTTTACAGCCTAGAGGTATTACATTAATCCCTTGGCAGGCTTAGTGTGGTGACAAAATGACTGCTAGATATTAATGCATACATAATGATTTGTGCAGGATAGTGAAATTAGAATACGCCCATCTCAAATCACCTTAAAGCATGGCAGGAATCCAGAGGGGTGTCTATGTTTAGCACATGCAACATCCCCCCCCACACACACACACCCTGTGATTTCTCTTTCGAAAGGTGCTTTTCTGCATTCCTACCCAAGAGCCTTGAAATTACTCTATAGTTCCTTAAATTTAGAAAACAGGGAATTACATACGAGAGCTGTCTCAAGGGGAAGTGCTACTATAGCAGCCTTCTCCAACTTGGCACCCTTCAGATGTGTTGGACTATAATTCCCACCATCCACAGCCAACACATCCTGATTGTGCTTGCTGGGGATGATGAAAGCTGTAGTCCAGCACATCTGGAGGGAAGGCTGGCACTAGAATGTGCATGTGCTATCTTTCCCCAATTTTGCTTTCCTACAGGTCTCATTCCTAAACCCCAAATTGCTTGTTGGATTTGTAGAAATTGAAATAATTTCTGGAAAGAAGCACTTTATAGAAAGGAAACTCTGGGGCAGGATCATGTGTGCACCTTTCACGCACATTCCTCTGAATTCCAGTCTGCGTCTTTATTAACATCACAAACCTGGTGTTTGAATACTAGTAAGACAGTAATCACACACCAGGTAGACACTACTTGGTATACAAACAAGATTTAAAGTCAGTATGACAGAATAATTGTGGACACACTAATTTTCTTTGTCCTGGGATGGTAGGGGTGTTGAACCTCTTTCAGACCAAGGGCCAAATTCCATTTCAGAGATGCTTTCAAGGGCAGTATTCTGCATTTAGTTGCAGAAAAGGGCAACTAAAATGATCAAGGGGCTGGAGCAGCTCCCCTGTGAGGGAAGATTACAACAGCTGGGATTTGTTAGCTTGGAAAAGAGGGGGGTAAAGGGAGACATAAAAGAGGTGCTCAGAATTATGCCTGGTGTGGAGAATGCAGGGAGACATTTTTCTCCCTCTCTCAAAATACCAGAACCCGAGGTCATCCCATGAAGCAGATTGGTGGGAGGTTCAGGCCAGATAAAAGGAAGGGCTTCTTCACACAGTGCATAGTTAAACTATGGAATATGCTACCACAGGATGTAGTGATGGCCACCAATTTGGATGGCTTTAGAAGGAGGTGGACAAATTCCTGGAGGAAAAGGCTATCAATGGCTACTAGTCTTGATGGCTATGTGCTGCCTCCAGTACCAGAGGAAGTGAGCCTATGTACACCAGTTGCTGGGGAACATGGGTGGGAGGGTGCTGTTGTGCTCGTGTCCTGCTTGTGTGTTCCTGGTTGGCCACTGTGTGAACAGAATACTGGACTAGATGGACCCTGGGTCTGATCCAGCATGGCTCTTCTTACGTTCTTATGTTTATTCTGGTAGTGGGCAGGGCCAAAGGCAAAAGGGGTGTGGCCCCAAACAACAAAAATACCTGCATATTCTAGCTTAAAGCTCTTATGGCCAATAACTAAGCCTTAGGAGAGCATTTCAAAGTTTTAGAATGGGGAAAACACTGCACAAAAGCTGAGGAACCACCAAACCACCAGTGGTTGCGAGAAAATGGGTGGAGCCGGAGGGGACCCCAGGCGGGCTAGATTTGGCCCCCAGGCCTGAGGTTCTGCACCCCTGGAATAGAGTGAAGCCTTTGTTAAAAAAGAAAAAAACACACAGTTTGGGTGGGAGAGATGGAATTGATAAAAGGAGGAACAAGGGAGAAAGGAGGACTAGGGGCAAAACTACACATAGAGTTTAATGGCAGAAAGGAAGTGGACAGAGCTATTAATGGCAGGAAGGAAGTGGACAGGCAAGGGAGGGAGTCAATGGAGGCAAAGGGTTAAGTCTAAAGTAGCCTTCCTCAACCTTCTACTCTTCAGCGGTGTTGGACTACAACTCAATCATGATCAATGGTCACAGATGATGGGAGTGGTAGCCCAAAACATCTGGAGGGCACCAGGTTGGGGAAGGCTGCTCTAGTGTCTAGACCCTAACAGGAAATCTGCCAGTTGTGGCTTCTTCTGTCATGGCAGTATTGTGACCTGGCAAAAAAAATTCACATATCATTTTGAAATAATCAGCCAATTCTTTAACTGCTGGCTTCTTGTAATGGCAGTAAAAATGGTACTAATAATAATTGGCCTTAATTGTGGTATGTAACCCTGATGATTAAAACAGCCATTTTATAGCATTACAAGGGTGTATCAAATGATTGGATTGGAGTAGGGGAGACCTCAGTAGACTCGTATAGTCTCTGGGTGGCCTGGGACAAATCATTCTCCAACAGGCCCAGTTCCACATCTGTAAAAAATAAAAAATGGTAATAATAATTGACTATGTATCCACGATTGTTGTTTGGTGTGTGTGTGCGTGTGTGTGCAGAAATGATCAATATCAATTACTTTTTGAAAAAGAAGCTGTATATTGCTTTCACTCATTCTCATACTTTTCTGAAAGTGTATTGAAGAAACAACACTTTGAGACGCAGGAGTCTAGGAATTCCTGTGATGACTTAAAAAGTCTAAATAACAATTCCCTCCTGTCGAGTTATGCTTCCATGGATGCTCCTCTTGGCTAAGAGAAATTCATTGCTTCATGATGTGATTTCCATGGAAGTTCTCATCTCTTATAGCATGGAAGGGCTTGCTGATTCAAATGTTAATGTGGACCCTTGGGCAAAGGGAGATCGTTCATGGCATGGTCCTTTATCTCTCTTGAGCAGCTTTATAGGTCCAGTGACTTACTTTATATGTTAGGCTTTTGATTTATTAACTTCATCCCCCACCCCCCAAACTGAGATAATGTTAAGTGCATTTAAAGGAGTGTAAGGAATTGCTTTCTATTACATGTGCTAAGACCTGTCCAAAAACAAAGAAATTTAAAGCAGCATGTAACATGCCAAAGTTTATGAACTTGAATTCCAGTCTATTTTTAAAGGTTTGGGGCAAGTGTGGTTTTTAACTTCACAACTAGTGTGTTTGATGGAGTTTTTAGCCTTCAAGCACTTGAATTGCAAACCCAGGGGATGTGAACCCAAACTGAAAAAACAGTTTGTATGAACCTCTGTGTGCTGGGACCTGCCAACTTTTGCACAGACTTTTTAGCAATGAGAGCATTGGCAGCTGCAGGGAAAATATGAAACCTTGAGTGGTGACTGTAAAAATACTGGCCTCCTGAGCAGGGCCAAGCCAGGCGGCACCAAAGCAGGCTTAAGCATAACCTGAGAAGTCAGGGGTGAAACTCAGAGGAATCTGGTAGTTTTGGTGGATTTGGGACAGAACTAACACACTTTCGACAAGTATATTGAGAGCTCCTTTTCAGGGGCAGGCATCTGGTGCCCTCCTGATAATTTGGACTACAACTCCCATAAGCCTCAGTCAGCATGGCCCATGCTCAGGAAGTATGAGTGTTGTAGTCCAAAACTCTGGAGGGCAACAAGTTGCCTATCCCTGGGGTAGATCATGGGTAGAGCTTGGAAGAATCTGAATTTTATTGTCTTTTGAGACCCCAAGACTGCAATCGAATATACCCATACCTGGGAGTAAAATCCATTGAATACAGGGGGACTTACTTCTGAGTACAAATGCATAAGATTGCATTGTAACAATAGAATCAGAGAATCATAGAATAGTAGGGTTGGAAGGGGCCTATAAGACCATCGAGTCCAACCCCCCGCTCAATGCAGAAATCTAAGTCAAAGCATCCCTGACAGATGGTTGTCCAGCTTCATTTTGAATGCCTCCAGTGTGGGAGAGCCCACCACCTCCCTAGGTAATTGGTTCCATTGTCATATTGCTCTAACAGTCAGGAAGTTTTTCCTGATGTTCAGCTGGAGTACTTATCTGACAGAACATATTTTTATTGATTGGACCATAAAATGACTGCTGAGGAACTCTAGGGGGGTAGATGGTTGAGCAGGCTACCACCTCTTGGCCAATAAATATGGACCAAGAGTTTGCTTAGAACAGTCACAGACTTTCAGCCATGGACCTCCTCTGGAAGCTGCCTCATGCACTTAAATTAATTGTTTTTGTTGTAGTCTCCCAGTTCATTTTTAATGAGATTTATGAGACACAGTTAACGTGTCTCTAATTAAAACCTTAATAGTTTCAAAGGTGGCCTCTTTCAAGGCTAAGCCTGTTGAAGTGAATTTATGGATTGCTTTTTATAGCAAGATGGATTCCAAGGACTTGTGGGGGAATTAAACTGTACAAGTGGGAACTTCCAACAACGAAATCATGGTGGGTGGAGGGGAGGGGAGAATTCTGTTAAAAGCTACTTCTAGGCCTAGAGTTTAGGGAGACAGTTTTCTTAGGGACCTAGGGGTTGCCACAATTACTGTCTGTCTACTCCAGAAATTCCCCAGTCTGGGTGGTGATGCGTTGTAGACCAAGTGAGCTTGGCTTTGGCTAGAAGGAAGTGCAGTAAGTAATTTGGGGTAGGAAATGTGTGGCACTAGTCATCATTTTGGGCCTACAGGCAAAACAAATGTGTTGAGAGATAGCTGTTTGATGACTGCCGAAGAGTTTAATCATGGTGAACTAGGGGTATTGTTCTGCAAAGCAAGGGACATATCCAGTAAACTATAATATGGTCGCTGTCGTTGATATTCCTTTCTCTTGCAGGTACTGAAATGGGTAGAAGAAGCAGTGCAAGCTTCCAAAGTTCATCTCTTGTCTACAGACCACCTGACTTCAGCAGTAATTGCTTGGCAAATCCCCTTTGATCCCAGCTTGAAAGAGGTTACAGTGTCACTGAGTGGTCTTTCTCCAGCAATTGAAGTCCATGATCCTTTAGGTGAGTTGTTAATGCACAACTTTCTGCAAGGATGGGTGGTGATGGGTTAATATTCTCAGCACCTCAACAAATTGAAATTCCCAGGATTCTTCAGGAGAAGCCACGACAGTGTAAGTGATATAAAAGCAATGCAAGCTTGTAGAATAGCCAAGGCTGGACCAAAACATTTTGCTGCCTGAGATGATGGATAAGATGGCGCCCATTCCCATTTCATGTACAAAAGATGACCAGACTAACAGTTGTACACTGGCGATGGGACAGCATCCTCCACCAGCAGTTAGCTTAGGGGCAGGTTGTGTGGCACACACAACTCTCCCTCTAAACATCTTGCTGGAGCTCCCTGCCTCCCAGCATTTGGGATCTTGCTTAAGGTGGCCACCTCACTCTGCCTAATGGTAGTGCCGGCCTTGAGAGCAGATATGCCAATAATGCCATAAAAGTATTTGGGCTTACAGAGCCACTTGATAGCCCTTTGTAGAACGGGCCTTATCACTGGGTGCCTGTAGATGGATTTCTAGGAAATGTTTCATGGGGGCAAAGCAACAGATTACCGGTGCTCTTCCTTGGTAAATGTGCTTCTGTTATGGCATGGAGAAAAAGGAGAATGAAAACGATAGCTTGGAAAACTAAGAAAGGCCAGGCAAAAATTAAGGGATACTAGAAGCAAGGGGGTTCAAGAGTAGAGATGAAGCTTGAGTGCATAAGGACTAGCAACTCTTCAGATGCAGGGGTTTGCTAACTCTAGCATGGACTGCAACAAGGCAGCAATAGCAGCACTCTCCATTTATTATGTTCCCCAGCCACTCTCTCCAAGAAGCTGAAGTATTTAATAAGGAGAGGATTCTGCCAGAGCCTCTGTTCACACTGCGGGGTAGGGTTTTGAAGAGTCCTTTGCCTCGTAATCTGTACCCACAAGGGTGAATTGATGAAGAGCCTTAATGCTGTTGGGGTCTCTCAGGCCTTGCCTACTTCAGAATATGGCCTCTGGTAAAAATTGCCATCCAGGGAGCTCTGGCATTTGCTGCTGCAAACATCCATGTATTGGTAGCAAGCACGCTTGCCACTTAATATGTGATTGGATATTCTTTCATTATGAAAATACTGAGGTAATTTTGAAATGCTGTTTTCACACACAGAAGCACAGGCCCTCCTTTTTCTCCTGATCCCACTAGATGTACTTCAGAGTCAGTCCAAGCAAAGAGAAAGAGAGAACCTGAAGCCAATATCCTTGTTCAGAATAAGCAAGGCACATCTGGCAGAGCTTCGGCTTGATGGTGGCAGGCAAATACCATCTGGAATTGGTCTCCAGAGACACCCTCTGAGGAGAATTCTCCTTACCATTAAAAATAGAAAAGAGAAACAAAATTAACTCAGAGGGAAGACTTGCTGCACTGACTCAGAGACATCATTACGGGCAGCAGAACATTTTATAGAGACTTTTTAAAGAGGTATTTTAAAAACCCAGAAGACAAAGCCGTATATATAGCCCTCCACACAGAGTCTTCATTTAAATCCAAGTATCTTATCTAAGAGGTCTGTTCTAAAATTATTGTCCATATCTAAGATGATTATCCCAAGATAAACCCTGGGTAGCACAGATGGAGTGTATGTCTCTCTTAGCATCTTAATACTAGTTTACTACTGGAACTCATCTGGGAGTGCCTATAATACAGTAGATCAGTACTCTCAAAACAGCATGCTGGGACACTCAAGAGAACTGCCAACACGCTGTGATAAATAAATTAGCTAAAGCGCTCTGCGAGCCCAAAGGACTAATCCACAGAAGAGGTTTGCCCACTGTGTCTCTGCACAATTCATTGCTCTGGCTTTGTCTCCTTTCACTCAGTCTGAATTGTAATTCAGAAGAGAATGTCCTTCAGCTAGCAGAAGTTTGTGAAACAGTTTTGTATGGTTTGTATTTTTCCAGTGCTAATTCCCCAGAACTCAGCTGGTATTTCAGGGCGCTCGCTGTTATAAATAACTGCCTGTGTGTATGGTTTACTCACGGGACTAATGTAACATCAAAGGAGGGGTCTTTTTCGGGAGCATAGCCACTTTTCTGTGAACTAGAAATTACCTTGCAACCTGCAGCAGGTTTTAAGATCATTATATGGAAATATATTTGGCACATAATTAACAGAAGAAACTCAGGGCCAAGACTAGACTTGAGTTTATGTATGTATGTATGTATTTTTTCATTTCATTTCATTTCATTTCTATCCCACCTTTTTTCCTCCTTAAAGAACCCAAGGTGGCATATGTAATCCTCCTCTTCTCCATTTTATCCTCACAATAAATTTGGCCATTGTTTCCACAGGAGGTTGTAGTAGTAGACTAAAGTCAAAACTCCCCATTGCCCAAGGTGGTCATGATTAAATCTATGGTTGTTGTGGAATAGCTCTGATCTCTTTAGACCAGCCTTCCCCAACCTGGCGCCCTCTGTGGTCCAACCTGGAGCTGTAGTCCAACCTATCTGGAGGGCACCAGGTTGGGGAAGTTGGCTTTAGACAGGTACAAAGTTTCTTCCAGATGAGATTGTGCTTATATGTGGCCTTACGCCTGTTGCATTGCCCTTTTTGCATTGATATTCTCATGTTTAACATGCCTTATATTGTTGGAGCTATTTGAGGCTTCCAGTGTTGTAAAATCATATGCATAGCCTCTAAATCAGCTCTAAAAATCCATGTCATGTTTTGAGAGGGTCCCTACTGTAGGAATTTGGGCCTAGTGCAAGATGGCTAAATGTGAAATATATATATGAGCTGACAGAATCAGGTTGATGCGCCATTCCGCTTTTTGCCAGAAAGTTGCAAAACTGTGAAAGAGCCAAATAGGCGCATCAGGTTGGCTTGTTGTTTGTTGAATCTCTGCACCTATAACTGTTCTTGCACTGTTGACCCTACGGTGATAGATCATGCTTCAGATTTTCAAGGTGTGTGTGGTTGTCAGGGGGGAGCAAGCACAAAAGGTTTGAGCATCACTGAGGTAACTGGTAAAAATGAAACAATTATTTCTTCTTTGGCTGTGCTCTAGGTAAGCTTTTAAAGAAAGGATCTGGCTTGAATGAGTTACTGAATATTGAAAACTCTGCAAAGGTAGTGAACATAAAAGATCCGGAGCCTGGAATGTGGACAATTAAGGTAATGTTACTGTAGTAATGATGCAGTCAATTTTCTACATGTATGATACAATTTTATATAAAAGGTACATATCAGGCTTCATACGGTAACGTTGATGATGCATAATCCTTCTTACCATTTTGCAGGGATGGGCAGAGGGTAGATCTCCAGATGTTTGAGACTTCAAATCCCACAAGGCCCCGCCAGCATGGCCAATGTTCAGGAATGCTGGGAAGTGACGTCCAAAACATCTGGAGATCTATTTTCTGCCCACCTTGATTTAGGGTGAAGTCTTCTTGTAAGTCTCTTTCTGATGATTAGGGGCATTATGATAAGAGTTGGCCCTTTATACTGAATGGATGTTTAAACTCAATCATTTTAGTTTCCTGTCTTGGGGAAAGCTGTGGCCCTCTTGATAAGCCACTCCAGAATGTAGACTTGGGTTTTCCTCCTGGTTTTCAAGTCCTTACAGGCTTGGAACAAAGGAGGGTATGGGGAGACATGGTAGAGGTTTACAAAATTATGCCTGGAGAATGTGGATAGGGAGACATTTTTCTCCCTCTCTCAAAATACTAGAACCTAGGGTCATCCCATGAAGTGGATTGGTGGGAGATTCAGGCCAGATAAAAGGAAGAACTCACACAGCACATAGTTAAACTATGGAACTTGCTACCACAGGATGTAGTGATGGCCACCAACTTGGATGGCTTTAAGAGGGGGTGAACAATTTCCTGGAGAAAAAGGCTATCAGTGGCTACTAGTCCCGATGGCTATGTGCTACCTCCAGTACCAGAAGCGATGAGCCTATGTACACCAGTTGCTGGGGAACATGGGTGGGAGGGTGCTGTTTTGTTCATGTACTGCTTGTGGGTTCCTGGTCTACTGGTTGGCCACTGTGTGAACAGAATGCTGGACTAGATGAACCCTGGGTCTAATCAAGCATGGCTCTTCTTATGTTCTTATAGCCAACATGGCCTGGCTCTGAAAAACAGTAGCCACCCCACCATTGGCTGCTTTCTTTCTGGAAAATGATTAAACCACAGACGGTCAAAGCTTTTGCAACATTTATGGGCCAGAGAAGAACAGGAGATTAACCTTAGGCAAATGAAGCCCTAGGACAGGAATTTTGGTTCCATGCCTTTTTGGCTTATTTGGAAAAAAAAAAATGTAAGTGTGGTCTGTCACCACCCCAGTGAAGCAGAAGCCATGTCTGTGATGTGCATATTAAGCAAATCGTTGTGTACTTTGCAAATGAGATATCCTCTGCTATGTGCTTCTGAACAGTGTGGATTCCTCTCTAGATGATATTTGTGGCTAGTGCTGAGGTTCCAAAAGCATGGTATGAGCATGACAAAATGATTCCACACTCCACTGCAGCTCTGTGCTGTTAAGCACACCCAGCTTCCACAGCCAACCCTCACAAGCTATAATTACTTAAAGGCTCTTGTAGCTGAGCTGTGTCTCCTAACCTCCCCCCCTCCACATACATCACTCCCACTGTAGAAAGCACTCCTTTAAAAATCACAGCCAGCTGCACAATATAATAAAGTGTGGATCTGGAGGATCGCAAATGTGCCTGCGTGTCAGAGGCTCACAAGGCAGGACAAAGTTGAGCTTCCCTAAAGTAAATGAAAACACAACTAAGATGGGCAGTAAAGCTGACGGTACTTGCTCTCCTCACCCATCTAGAGGGCAGGTAGACTGGGGGCATCTCTATCCAAGCCTAAAATCCTGTATTTAAAACAGGGCTTTCTGCTTCTGTTTTAAATGCAGGATCACGACTCTCTTTTTCACCCCCTTCCTTTCCCCCCTCCCCTTTCCCCTCCTCCTCCCCGTATCTGAGTCTTCCATTATCTTTCATCACGCTCTTCTTCTTGCCACTTTTCCTCTTTTCAGGGAGGGAACTCAAGCGGAACACAACGGGGTAATTTGGTAGCTCATTATCTGCGGTCTATTTAAAAACAGAACAAAGGGCATTTAGTGCAGGAGATGCCTTGGAGGTTAACAGCATCATGAGCCCACAAACTTCCGTGAAGGAGCAATCTCAGTTGCAGGATAAAAGTTCCATGTGAAGAAAGCCTTGGTAGCAGACGACTTGGTGGTATGCTCTGTCCTCCCATCTCTGTCTTCCCACCTTTAACTGTGGCTACAGGATATGTCAGCACCAACATTAACCACAGTTAAGTTGAACCTGGTTTCTCTGTTGAAGCTGATTAAGGATCCTGGGTAGACAGAGGTGGGGTGGGGGTGGGGAATGGTTAGCTTTAACTACAATTTAAGTTGGTTCAGATGTATCTCTTAACCACAGTTAAGGTCACTGAATGCTAGTGAGATAGTATGATAGATAGTAACTAGCTGTCCCTCACTGAGAGGCAGGAGGAAAGGGGTCTACATTCTTAGCAGAGAGGGTTACAATGTAGTGGTGGAGGCAGTGGGTAGCACTGTCCAAGACAGAAGAGGGAATTAACTCCAGTGAAGAGAAGGAGTATGTGATCCCACAACCCGCTGACAATCTGTTAACCATGGTTAGGAAAATCCCAGTGTTACCCCTGCACCAGCTCTACAAGAAGGAGGAGAGCAGGATAAATTAGGCATGTAATGTACATAACCAAAAAGCCGGGGTGGTGTAGAGCCTTAAGGTTTAATCAATGAAAGGTTTTGTTGGTGGGAGTCACTCTTAATAGGCATGAGGAAGTTTTAAATGATGCAATTGTTTATTGATTTATTTAAAGCTATATTCTGCCCATAAGGCAGCCAATATATCATACCACAAATGCTATTTAAAAATCCTATAAAATGTAAAGCTAAATGCATGCTTGTGATTGTGTGTTTGCCTGTTTTGGTTCTGGTGTGTTGTTGCAATGGAGAATGGAAAAAGAATATATGAAAAATGGCCTTCCTTTCTAACAAGGGATGTTAAAATTTGTTTATTGACTATTAAGCTATCTTCCCTTCCCTTCAGTATTTCAAAGGCACTTTTATTTATTTTTCATGACATGATTTAAATTTAATTTATCAATTGTTTAAAAGGAAGATGATTAACTTAACATTCTTTAATTAGTTAACAGTCTTACGCAAAGAACCCCTAGGAAGATAAGGCTTGGTCTGCTAACCCAAGCCTCCATTACACAACATTAAAAAGTAGTGGATGTGAGCGAGAGAGGAGGGGAATAGAAAAATTCCCCAGCTCAGTCATGTTTTCATGTCCTGACCCAATCAAGACATGATTAATATTGATCAGAAGGAGAGCTCAGACATGAACCTACCTGTATACTATGTTCATCATCTAAGGCCCTCGTCCAGGTGCCTCCTCCAAGGGAGGCTCGGAAGGTGGCAACAAGGGAGAGGGCCTTCTCGGTGGTGGCCCCCCAATTATGGAATGATCTCCCCAATGAGGCCCATCTGGTGCCAATGTTGTCATCTTTTCGGTTAACACCTTCCTCCTCTCTCAGGCATTTGGCAGCGTATGAAGTTTTAATCAGATCCTGGATTTTTCTTATTGCTGATTGTTTAAAATTGTTCAGGTAGATGCATCTCTCTCTATGTGTGCTGTCAGTTTATATGGTTGTATGTAAATATTTTTTATACGATGTGTAATGCATTTTTTAAGGTTTTAAATCTTGGTAAACCACCCAGAGAGCTTCAGCTATTGGGCAGTACAGAAATGTCATAAATGAAATGAAATGAAGGAGCCCTCTTTAGTTTCAGAAAAATCTGCTCATTAGAGTGGGACTCAAGGATGCTGGAGGCCTGTTAGGGCACCACAGGTGTCACAGACTGCCATCTCCTCAGCTCTTTTAGGCCCTGTCTTGACATCTGGGATCTTCTTACCCTTGCTGCCATTTTTGGCTGTCCCCCAGGTATGGCCTTGGGAGATGGGTTCTTCATTAGACCCTTCAAACACCATCGGGCTTTGAAAGGCTTCTCTAGCAGCATTCATAACCAGAGGCGGGCACTTGTCATGATGTTCTTTATCTGAGTGGGCAGGACACTTTCACCTCTCCTTTGATGCAATCCCTGTGGTGGGGGTGGGGAGGTATTTGAGAAGGGGGTGGGGGACTTCTTGCCACTACCATACATTTTTGCAAAAACAGTTCCCTCCAGTTCAGCTCGTGTATGAACACTAGAAGCCTAGACTGCTGTCCTTGCATGCTTCACAAAGCAGTAACTTCTACATGCTGTAGTCCAGCCACTGATCTCAGAATCCCTGTGCTGAAGAACCTGCATATTTCAGGTCTGGCTTTGGGTATGGCCGCCCATTTTTGGTAACCAGTTTCTACATTTTCCTCATTGGCATGACAGTCTTTTCTCCTCAGTTTCACTGAGCTGTAAAGCACTTCAATCCGAATGATGTGCAAGTAGCCAGCTGGTCTGGAGAACTATGCCAAAGCAAGAGTTTTAATTTACCCAGTGCCTCACTCATGTCCTTGTGGGTTTCCTGTGGGCAGCTGGTTGGCCACTGTGAGAACAGAATGCTGGTTTGGATGGACCTTGGTCTGATCCAGCACAGCTCTTCTTTTGTTCTTATGTCAATCTAGCGTTTAGCCTTTTGATACTTTCCATGGGATTTTCTTGGCAAGAATACTGGAGTGGGTTGCCATTTCCTTCTCCAGTGGACCACATTTTGTCAGAACTCTCCGCCATGACCTGTCCGTCTTGGGTGGCCCTGCACAGCATAGTTCATGGCTTCACTGAGATACACAAGCCCCTTCGCCATGACAAGGCAGTGATCCATGAAGGGGATCTACCAAGATCTGCTGGGAAAGATCATTGAAGGCAAAGGAGAAGGGGACGGCAGAGGATGAGATGGTTAGATAGCATCACCGATGCAATGAACATGAACTTGAGCACACTCTGGGAGAGAGTAGAGGACAGGAAGGCCTGGTGTGCTATGGTCCATGGGGTCATGAAGAGTCAGACACGACTTAATGACTGAACAACAACAACAATCTAGCTTGGTCAAGATCAAAGGTATAAAAGATTATAAAGAACTTTTGTATTAAAGACTGTAGGGGCCGCGGTGGCTTAGTGGTTAAGACGCTGAACTACAGACCGGAAGGTCAGCAGGACAGCAGTTCGAGACCCGAGTGCTGCGTGACGGAGTGAGCTCCTGTCTTCAGCCCCAGCTCCTGCCAACCTAGCAGTTCGAAAGCAAGAAATTGCAAGTAGATAAATAGGTACCGCTTCAGCGGGAAAGGCAACAGCGTTCCGTGCACCTCGGTGTTCAGTCATGCCGGCCACATGACCACGGAAGCGTCTTCGGACAGCGCTGGCTCTTTGGCTTAGAAATGGAGATGAGCACCACACCCTAGAGTTGGACATGACTGGTTGGGGACACCTTTACCTTTACCTTAGTCAGGATGGGCAAACAAGCGGTGTTAGTGTTTGCCCAGATTCTGAGCCTCAACTTGATGCTTGTCTCTCCTTTGATTTCCATGAGTGCTTGTGATCGCTGCTTGATTTCCGCAAATGGGAAAATTATGCAAACATTTGAGTATTTTTCAAAGCTGTGCAACTTTTCCTTATAAAGTATGAAATTGCACATTTTGAGAATTGTGCATCTTTGAACTGCTTTTTCTCTGAAAGTTGCGCAATTTTTGAATGCGAGTGCATATTCAAGAAGTTGTGAACATTTTTGGAAAAAGTTCTCCTGCTTGTGCTCACTTTCAGGGTTGTGAACTAGGCATGCTCGACTGTTTTGCAAGTGCAGGCGACATTGTTGTACATCCCTAGATCGTAGTTTCTCCAGGAATTGATTGAACAAGGAAAGGATTGAATGAATTTGTGATAATGGTGGTGTGCTTCTAGTCTGCACTGAAATAAAACCTTAGTGTCTATGACTAGAAAGAGTCACATTTTGCAATAAGGATAAATTATGCAACTCATTCCCTTATGTGCAGTGGGATCATGCCACCATAGCATATGGTGTTAAATTATGGAATTCCCTTCCACAAGATGTAGTTATAGCCACCAGTTTAGATGACTTTAAAAGGAGGTTAGACAAATTCCTGGAGGAGAAGGCTATCAATGGCTACTAGTCCCTGATGGCTCTATGCTACCCCCAGTATCAGAGGCAGTACGCCTATGTGCACCAGTTGCTGAGGACCATGGGTGGGAGGCTGCTGTTGCACTTGTGTCCTGCTTGTGGGTTTTCAGTCAACAGCTGGTTGGCCACTGTGTGAACTGAATGCTGGACTAGATGGAGCCTTGTTCTGATCCAGAATGGCTCTTCTTATGTTCTCATTTACTAAAGGTATTGCATCTAATTACTCCCCGGTTTCAACCTTGTTACAGAGAACATTGAAATCGCAGACCTGGAGAGAGAAAATAAGCCTGCCATCCTGTTGGAAAAAAGATGCAATTGCATATGAAAGTCTCCAAAGGGCAAATATAATGCATCAAAAAGGTTTTGCTTTTTTCTTCTGCTGGAGGATGGCGCAGAACCCTTCCAGCTAGTTAGGTTTAAATGGAGCATTTGTTTAAGGAGAGAAAGAAAGTGTGTGTGGGGGTGGGGTGAGGGGGGTGGAGAGAGAACTGAATAAAAAATCAACAGGAAGTATTTGCAGTTACTGGCTACAGTCCCACACATAGTAACGTGGCTCTTTCCCACTGATTTCAGTGACAGCTATGCAGTTGTAACTGTGTGCAGAATTGCAACTGTTATGAATAAAAGAGTTCTCTGTTGGATGTTATTTATTCAGAAAGTGATTGATGGTGGTAGTGGTTGCTATTCACACACAGTCTTCAAACCAATTCGAGTTGATTAGGTGAAGAAGGGTAACAATAAAGACAGAATCAACCCAGTTTAATGAGTTACATTCTTTGAAGTCTCCTTGTAACATAACGCCATTTGTAGCTATAGTAACATATAAACAAAATGTACATACTTTTCTAAAACTAAACACCACCATAAGCCAGACTTCAGTTTTGCATATAACAAAAATGCATGAAATCCAGTGTATCTGAGACCTTTAATTTAATTTTCTAAAAAGAATCAAATCCCTATGAATTTAATTACTTAAACGTAATTGCTTACATTTAAAATATTTTCAATTTCATTATGAGGAGGTGGGTTGCTTGTTTGTAATAATGTTTACAAGTGCTTTTAGGCAATTTTAAGTACTTTGGATAGACATCTGAATGGATTTAGCTTTAAGCCAAGCATATTTCTCTCTGTCTGTTGCAATCAGGTTAAAGCTAAACCAAAATTAGCCTGACGTAAACTTAAAAAATTTAGTTCACATGGGATCTAAATAGCTCAAATATGTATCCAGTGTTCAAAATTGGTTCCATTCGGACATCACGGCAAACTTTGGTTAAACATAGGGACAGGCAAACTTACCATGGTCTGGGTTGCGCGCTGCTCGCCAGCCCTCCACTATCCACCCACCCCTGCTTGATGTGTGCGGTAAGTCGCCAGGCAGTCCACGAGCACCCAGCATGTGGCATGCAGATGCAGCTACCAAACCTTTGCCGAGCTGGCATTTTGCTTAAAAATGGTGGCTCAGCCTTTTCCATAAAGGCTGATTTTATGCAAATGGTGGCCGTAGAGAGGCCATTTATGCAAGATTGCAGGCGTAAATGGCCTACGCCTGTCTTCTTTCTTTCTTTGTTTCTTTCTTTTTTAAAAATTTCTTGGCCACCTTTCAGAGCAGAAGCCAGGCAGGCTCACAGCAATAATGTATAAAAACAGATAAAATATTAAAAGCGCTAAAAACATAAACACAATAAAATAGCGATAAAAACAACAATAAAAGCCAACAATAAAACCAACAATAACAGCAACAACAGCAATCATATTAAGAGAAGGCCACAGTAAAATAATACATTTTCAAGGCCTTCTTAAAAGCGGATGGCGGAGAAATCTGCCACGGATTCCAATGAGGCTGGATTCTTTAGAATCTGGCCCCCTGGAGTCCACGGTGGAACGGACCGCTCCCCCCCCCCCCACGAAGGGCGGTCGGGACGAACCCTACCTGGCGGTGGCTGTTCCAAGTCCGTCGTCTTCATTCCACAGCCCTCTGCTGCCAGGCTGTGGAACAAAATGGCGTCCAGCATAGCAGATGCCATTTGCGTCCAAGCCCTTGGCTGTGAGAGGCTATGTGAATATTTATGTAGCCTATCACGGCAAAGAGCAGGGACGCAAATGGCATAGCGGAATATTTATGTAGCCTATCACGGCCAAGGGCAGGGACGTAAATGGTGTCCGCTACTCCGGATGCCATTTCCGTGGCAGTGGCCGGAAGTCCTACTGCAGACAGGCCCGGTCGGCAGCTCCGCGGACTCGCCGCGGAGTGGAGCTGGCTGGGGAGGATTCCGGGGGGAGGGATGGATCACCTCCCCGCCCCGCGGACCCCTTCAGCAGACAGGTAAGTAGGTTTCATACACCCCTACTCACATCTGGTCACCCACCTAACTGCTCTCACGGATGGGTGGATGAGCCTCTCTTGCATATTTGCATAAAATTGGCCTTTATGAAAAAGGCTAAGCTGCCATTTTGTGGCTCAGTGAGGGATCGAGAATGCACCGAATTTGGCATGCACCGAGTTGGGCAAGTGCGGGGATCCATGGACTGTCATCGCGGGGGGGGGGGGATCCGACAATTTTTTGCTGGGCTTTGAGCCCCAGCTGGATGTCCACAATGTCCCTAGTTAAACATACTGAACTGTGGTTTGGTGTTACATTGACAAAACTATAGTTAGGGCTGCTTTTCTTTCTCCAAAGGTTGCTGTACATGGAGGCAGAAGTGAACTTATGAAAGTGTGATGAAAAATTGAAAACAAAAGCAGACAGTCAGATATTAAACCCAAGTTTGCCTGTTGTGTGTTTGGAAGCTCAAGCTGTGGTTTGGGTTCTAAATCATGGTTTGCCAGGACGTTGAAACTGAGCCATTGTTTTATAAGCTATGGAAGTAAAGATAATATGTTGGAAGGCAGTTCATGGAAGGGGACTTTATATCTCCTCCTCCCCTATGCACCCCCTGAGTCTTTCCAGAGTTCAGAGCACCTTCTTGAATGTGCAGGGTGTGCCATGAGGGGCTACACTGGGAAGGGAGAATCGCCCCAAATTAGGCACTGCTACCTTGCACAAGCAGAGCTGCGCTTGTGCAAGCAAGGTGCTTCTGCCCAATTGTGGTCAATTCCACCCCGCTCCAGCAGCTCTACATGCCCCATTCCACACATCCAGGAGGGTCAGGGAACCTGACCCTCTTGAGAGGCTTTTTGCAGGGGGCTGGGGGCTGTAGTGTACACAGTGAAATACCCTTTCCCCAAATTTCCTTGCGCTTGCAGTTCTCAAGATCAAATTCAGTATGAGCACCACTTTGATAAAATTCAGGAAACCTAATGGTACCCAAGGGACCGCAGTGGCTTAGTGGTTAAGACGCTGAACTGCAGACTGGAAGGTCGGCAGGTCAGCAGTTCGAGACCCGAGTGCTGCGTGACGGAGTGAGCTCCCGTCTTCAGTCCCAGCTCCTGCCAACCTAGCAGTTCGAAAGCAAGAAATTGCAAGTAGATAAATAGGTACCGCCTCGGCGGGAAAGGTAACAGTGTTCCGTGCACCTCGGTGTTCAGTCATGCCGGCCACATGACCACGGAAGCGTCTTCAGACAGCGCTGGCTCTTCGGCTTAGAAACGGGGATGAGCACCGCACCCTAGAGTCGGACACGACTGGTTGGGGACACCTTTACCTTTTTTTAATGGTACTCACATCTACCATATACCACACATATATCATATATTCGTATGTAACCATCATACGCACTATAATTTTCCTGGGCCAGGGCAAGGTTTCACCCTCAAATTCCCACCTGTAGCTGAACAGTGCATGTACTGTACATGCCAGCAATGTGTTGTTCATAAAGAGTAATCCACAGAACATAGGCAGCCAGTCTATGTGGCACAGGCGGCACTTGTTGTGGGAGTTTGTGGTGGGTAGTTACAGAATAGCCCATGGTCCTGGCATGGCACAGTGTCACACCTGCTAAACTCCCTCAATGTGGTTGGTTGAGAGCTGCTCATCCCCAAGTGAATCTGCTATCTGAGGTGTTTCAAGGTTCGTTACCATAGGCTTAGGCCTGCAGCAGAATGAGGTGTTAAAAACCTGAGGTGGCTGAGTTGACCGTACCACTTCAGATGATGAGCATGTACAGTGCTGGCTCCAGGTTTTTGAGGGCCCTTGGGCGAGGCACTCTCAGTGGGCCCCCTCCCTCAGTGAGTCTACCTTCTCACCCCATTGTCACCAGCTGCTCTTCCTCCTCCTTCTCTTTCTCATCATTGTTACCACTTGCTTGCTTGACAGGCAGAGAGCCAGGGAGGAGGTAGGCCATGGCATCTACTGCTCTTCCTTTTCGCCACCACCATTTTCTGGGCTAGAGCGAGAGACAGGTGATGAAGCAGGTTGCAAGGGTGAAGAGCCAGTGTGGTGTAGTGGCAAGAGTGTTGGACTGGGAGCCGGGAGATCTGGGTTCTAGTCCCCACTTGGCCATGGAAGCTCACTGGGTGACTTTGGGCCAGTCACAGACTCTCAGCCCAACCCACCTCGCAGGGTTGCTGTTGTGAGGCTAAAATGGAGAGGAGGAGGATTATGTATGCCACCTTGAGTTCCTTAAGGAAGAAAAAAGGTGGGATATAAATGTAATAAAATAAATAAATAAATAAATAAATAGGCGGAACAAGGCCAGGGGGCTCTTGTCAGTGGGTTTCTGATGGTGTGTGGGCCCTTGGCAGGTGCCCAGCCATGCCTACTCTTGACGCTGGCCCTGGGCACATGTGTGTCACATTTTTAAAACGATCCACCACATAACAAGTCCCTTGTAAGCAGCAGTCCAAAGATTTTGTCTGGCCTTGGTAAACTAGAAATGTGTGGCTACCAGGACTGTGCCACTCCCACAGGTGGCAGGATCTTGTCTCTGACCTTCCATCTCTGAACTGCAGTGCAAGAAGACCAGGAGCCATTCCCCTTTCCCCCTCTAAGGGGATGGGGAATTCTTCATAATGCAAAAATATGTCCCTTTCCAGCTTATGGGAGGTGGGAGGTGGGGTTTGGAGACTTGCAATGGTTCTGTGCCTGGCTGGTGCTCAGCCCAACTCTGAGCTGGAGACAGGCTGACATGCCTCCGCCTCTGCCCACCAGCTCAGAGTGGATGGTGGATATTTGTCCTGCCTCTGCACTTTCTGGGCATTCTGAGCACCCAGCTGCTGTGGAGACAAGCCAACCTGAGTCTGAGCACATGGCGGCAAGGGCAGTGCCAAAGGGAATCCTAGGCTGCCTCTCAACGTTGGGTCTGGGCCATGGGCAGAGACTGTTCCCTTTCCTCTGCAGTTGCAGGCTTGGTCAGAAACCCGGGGTTTGTCATGGACACTAAAGGCTGGACCCCTGTCTCCAAGTCAAGAAAACTAGCACCCCAGGGAGAAAAGATCAAGAATAGGCTACTTGTAGATGTGCTAGTTTTCCACTTGCAAGGAGATTCCCCCCCCCCCGAAAGCAAGGTATAAAAAACACGATCTCCCATCTTAAGCAGCAGGGTCCATTTTACCACCTCAAGGCTCTACTCATTTCCACCTCATTCTGCTCCCTACGTTTGTAACATTAGCAATATTGGCCAGGATCCAAACAACTACTTCAGGTAGTTGGACATGTCTAGTGAGCGTGTACATGTTTGTGATTTGGACGGCAGACCATGCTTCCCCCCAGCACCGACACACACACAGACACAGTGCCATACTGCAAACTGCTTCTGAGGTTCCCCTCCCCGGGATTCTAAATTCCAACTTCAAAGCCCCGTTGGGTGTGCGGAAATCATTGTGTAGTTGTTGGGATCCTGATAAGTATATACAGCATTATTTCTCCATTTTGATGGCTTGTAATAAAATTGTACAACCACTGATGACGGAAAAGGAAAGTTCCTTTAAATGTTTAATCCTATTATGAATTTCCTATACAGATGTTGCATAAAACTATAAAAGGGATCTGTTGTCACTGCGTTTGCCTAAGTAACACTTAACAGCCAATTATCACTTGATAACAGGAGTCTTTTTGGCACTCTGCGAACCCCCCCCCCCAGTTTTCTTTACTCCATTGATCTTGACAGCAGCAGGCCTATGCCAGAAAACCGTGGGGGTGGTGATTTTACTGAGGTGAAAGGCTAAGCTGTATAAATAAATAGTGGCCTTTTCAATACAGACACACAGTGATTCGTCAGGGTGCCTAGAGGGAGTGGATTGTCTAAGTCATGACTTTATGGAAAACAATTGTTTCTTTTAGGCTGCAATTCTATATACACTTGCCTGGGAGTAAACCCCATTGAAATGAGTGGGACACACTTCTGAGTAGACACATATAAGATTGTGCTGTTAATATATTGCTGAGCATTGTTTTTGGATGATAAAACAACTTGTGTTCTTTTTAAATTGATGTGATTTACTCTAAGAGCCATCAGTTGTTCCTCCCTGTATGAGGACTAAAAAGGGATTTATGACTTCAAAACTAATCGTAGCATCTCTTATGTTATCTGTCTCTCCTTATTCCTTCACTTGCATTTAGTGGATATGTGTTGAGTATTCTTCTACTTCACTGTGTGCATG
Organism: Heloderma suspectum; assembly: GCF_057233095.1. Classification (NCBI taxonomy): domain Eukaryota; kingdom Metazoa; phylum Chordata; class Lepidosauria; order Squamata; family Helodermatidae; genus Heloderma; species Heloderma suspectum. The sequence continues at coordinate 175,652,475 of NC_139461.1, forward strand.
TTTGTTTAAACTATTCAGCACAAACTCTCAATAGTGCTTCAGGGTACATATCTGGATTTCTTCTATATTGTCCTAATGTTTACAGTAATAAAGATGGGCATAATATTTGGGGTTCTGTGAGTCTGGGATGAGTGAGCAAAATTGTGCATTTTACGAAAACTACCCTGAGCTGCTTTTTGGGCTGAAACTGTCAGCTATCTTGCTGAAGCATAGTAAGCCTTCATGCTTTTACTGTATAGTATTTTGTCTATTTTTAGTTTGTATTTTAACTTGTTTTGTATTTATTCTGTAAATGCCACCTGGATATATGGGGGGAAAGAGAGAGAGAGAGAGAGAGAGATTTAACAGTATTTATACACAAGATATAGTTATTTATAAATAAGGAATTTATTTACTGTAAATAATAAATAAATCATGTTATGGAAATCCATGCACATAAGAAGGCATCTGCATTTATATTGCTTGATGGACAGGGAACTCTGGACATAAATCTGATGTACATTCAAATGGGTGTGGTTCTGTCTATCAGCACTGAATAGCTTTCAGATGGGTGCATGTTCAAATGCATGTGCCTATGCATTTTTGGTGCAATTAGTCACATACCTTTTAAAATCACAGCTAGAGGAGAGGGTAAATGTAGCTCACTGAGGGCTTCGCTTCTTGACTAGGTGAATGCTTTCTTATATTTTGCCCCTATCCATGAAAGATCTCTAAAAAGCAGGGTGCCTTTCAATGGGGATTAAAATCATCTCCACCACCTTCTTGGTGGTGAAGAGAGCCTTCTCTGTGGTGGCCCCCCAGTTATGTAAAACGAGGCCCGCCTGGATCCATCATTGTTACATTTTCAGTGCCAGGTTAAAACTGCCCTCTTCTCTCAGGCATTTGGCAGCCTACAGTGAGTTTTTAATCTGGTCCTGGACTGTCTTTGGTAGATGGTTTAAAAATGTTTTTTTAGGTATATGTTGTATGCCTGTGTGCAGTCTGTTTATACATTTTATGTAAATGGGTTTGTACTTTGTATAATGTATTTTAATAGTTTTTAATTTTTGTGAACCACCCAGAGAGCTCTGGCTATGGGCTGGTATAGAAATATAATACATTAAATGAAAATGAAATGAAAAATCACCCTTCCTTTTGGCTGAGCCCTAAGTAACTTAGCATCTCTTGCTGACAGAGGGAGAGAAGTGCTTGCATAAAGCAAAGTTGTGTGGATGTAGAATTCACACTGGGAAATATCATTCTGTCAGAGTATCAATATTTTCATTTTGAGACTGTTTTAATCTCTCAATCCCATTTCATTAAGAATGTCATACTTTCATCATCTTGTAAGAGTGCACCAAATGATATTCAATCAGGGCCAGATGTCTCTATCGTGATTAAACGATTGGGAACTGGGCAAGTCTCTTTGCATTGGCTATGTTTTTGAAGAACTGGATCTCAAAATCCTACTAGCCAACACAGTAATTCCTTTATAAAATGCCTGCCTTATTTGAGTTTCCTGGTAAATCTTTGGTCTTAATATGTTTAATGTGTGTTGCTTAAAGCCTGATCTTCATCTTGTTTACATGAAAATGAGCTCCGTTATTTCAGTGAGACTTGCTTATTTACTGGGATTGCAGTCTTAATGTCTAGTGGGGTCAATAAGCTTTAATGGACTACAAAACGTCACATTCTGATTACTAAAATTTATTCTCCTGCAATACTTTTCAGACATCAAGTAGTGGGCGACACTCTGTTCGTATCACTGGTCTCAGTACTATTGACTTCAGAGCTGGTTTTTCTAGAAAGCCGACACTAGACTTCAAAATGACTTCCAGCAGACCAGTGCAAGGTTAGTAGCTACCCTAGTTCACATTTTAATAATTGTTACCTTTAGGCAGGTGTCTCTAGTTTAAGTGGTTATTGAATGACACCACTGCCTTCAACTAGGGGTGCATGAATCAGTCTATATCTGGTCTGTGTCAGTTTCACATGTATTCAGACAGAAGTCTGTTCTGTCCAATTTCTGCATCATTCTGTGATATATTATTTTAAACACACGAAAGTTCACATTTCATACACAACATTGCCTAGCATATGCACTTTTATACATGGCTTTCCCTAACATGCGCATTTTTGAATGCAGTTTTTGAGCTGAGAACTGCATCACAGAATTTAGAGAAGTGCAGAATCCAAAGAATAACTGGGTTATGATCTGCGTATTAGTCCAACAAATATGAATTAGGTCAGTTTGCTTAAAAATTTGAACTAAATGAAATTCCCTAGCATCCCTACTCCCAACACCTGTGGAAAGCACAAAACACATAATTAGATGCTAGTTTCTGCTGATAAATGTTTGATCCTAGTATTTTCAAAGAATTCGGAGCTGGTGTAGAGCTTCAGCAAACTGTAAGAAACTTGAACAAAACATTTGCTGCGGTCTTGGATTATTTTTAGAGTCTTGGATGTTTTTCCTGCCCAAATTTCTGAGAGTATCTTTTGTTTGTGACATTGTATCACAAATGACGTGCAGTGCGATCCTATACATGCCTACTCAGAACCAAGAGTTCCATTGGACTTACTCACTGGAAAGTGTGGTTGCATTGCAACCTTTGTGTTTAATGGATCTTACTCTTTGGATGGAAGATGGCAGAAAACTGATGCATTTTGATGTGCCTCCATGTCAGTAGATTTGTGCATCGAACATTTCAAATGTGTTTATTCCTATATTGGCTCAAAGGTGTCCTACTTTATAAAGATTACAAAATAATATTGGACCTTGGAGTTGAAAAACAAATTGAAAGTTAGGTTAATTAATTTTAGAAGAAACTTTTGGAAATTAGTTCAACATGTAGGACATCCAGAGCTGTTTTTTTTTATTGCAGGGAGAGAAACAGAATTAAATCATTTATAAACTTTTACGATAGGTTTTGATTTAAGCTGCATGATTGGACCCCCCTCCCCACACACCTAAACTTTTCACCTATGTAACAAAGGCTACAATCCCAAAGAGTTTGCAGAGCCTTGAGCAAACATGGCTTACTATTTTTTGTATGAGATTGCAGTAGTTTTAGGAAGTAAATTTCATTGAAATTAGTGCGACAAACCACTAAGGAACTTTTCTTAGGATTGGAGTGTAAGATTTATTTTTTTAAAATGGTGGCTCTGTGGGAATCTCATGCTTCCTTTAGCTCAGGGATGCACAACTTGTGGCCCTCCTTATGTTTTGGCCTACAGCTCCCATCATCCCTCACCATTGGCTATGCTGGCTAGGGTTGATGACAGTGGAGGCTGGTGGCTCAAATTTCAGTGGGGCTGTGAATCCACTCTGTGTTTTTGTCAGAACCAGCCAGAACTCTAAAGGAGCTATCCAAGGTGCTGAACCTATTTTGGGGACAGAGTTCAGACCCTTGGATAGCTCCGTTAGAGTTCTAGCTGGTTCTGACCAAAACCTAGAATGGATTGACAGCCCCGCCCAAAGTGGAGCCAGCAGTCTCCACTGGCTGATGGGAGTTGTAGGCCAAAAAACATCTAGAGGGTCACAGGTTGCTCACCCTTGCTCAGGTCCTTGGGCAGGCAAATGAATGAGAGGTATGTTTACCCACATGGTGATGTTCTGTTGTCAGCATTTGGGCCTGCAGTAGTCTTGAACTGATAGCCTCAGGTATATCAGATAAGGATTCATCTTGTGCTCCAAAATTCAGTTCTTCCTAAAGGAGGGAATCAATCATACCAGCAAAGAAGTCCGATTGCACCTATAGGCCAAAATATGTCATTTTGTACTCTCTGACCCCATAAAGATTTCTGAGCCAAGCTTACTTGCTGTTTGGAGAAACCAGGAGGCTCTGCTCCTTGCTGGCTACAGGACTGGTTTTGTCTTTACTTGTTTCCTCTTTGCCCTTTGCCTCTGCTTTGCCTTACCCTGCCCCACACCCTAAACTCAAGAGGAGCTGGGTTGGACAGCTAGCAAAGCGGAAAGTCTGAACAAAATCTGATGATTTTTCCAATGATACCCAGCTGTGAGAAATTAACATATAGCATGTAGGGATGGATGCGTCCCAAAAACATGCAGAGCCCTGTGCAAACATGAGAGCATGTCGGTATGTTCCCCAGTGTGGGCACCAAAGTTTTCCCTTTCGTAAAATGGTAGAGTTTTTATGCCAGAATTTCTGAATTATGGCTGCAGTCTCTTGCATAGAACTGACTGGGGATGGTATGTTGGCAAGCTACATTAGCACTTTCCGAGCAACCCCAAAATACTATGATCTAAGAGGGACAATGGGGGAGCTTGTGGTACCTAAGACACCTGGAAAGGCCCACCTTGGCATGTTTGTAACTCTTACTTTGTATTTTGTGCATAGGGATACCTACCTACATCTTGCTCAATACCACAGGGATTCATCTTCCTGCTAGAGTGGACCATCTACAGCTGCTTAGCATCACTGGAGACCTTCTGAAGACACTTCCTGTGAAATATTTCCCTGATAGAAAACCTTATGGAATCTGGAATATTACTGAGTTTATTCCACCAAATGACGCCTTCTTTCTTAAAATAACTGGTTATGACAAAAATGATTACCTCTTCCAGAGAGTTTCCAGTGTCTCGTTTTCTAATATTATTCCTGGTAATTTTTTTTAAAAAGTGTTTTTCTTTACTTGCATGATCTTTATTTATTTAGTAACAATCATTTGGAAAGGGGATTTTCCTGTCCCTCCCCAGCTCCTGTGAATAACACAACCTGTGGTATCATGGAGAAATGTTACTGTATGCTTCCATTAGATTTATAAGGATAATGACTTGGTTTTTATTCTAGATGCTCCAAAAGTAAGCATGCCCGAGAAAACCCCAGGATATTATCTACAGCCTGGTCACATTCCTTGCAACATAGCCAGCCTCATACCTTTTACTGTGCATTTTAGCCATAATGGAATTAAACTGGGAATTGATCGGTTTTTCAAGTAAGTAACCATTGCTCAGTTTTATTGTAGACTTTGTCTTTTCAGCAGGGATGTCAGAGAATTTCGCCACGAATCTCGGGGAGGCCGAATGCCAGCGGATTCGGCCCCCCGAAATTGCTGGTGAAACGGTCTACCCCCCTGCCCCCCCCGGGATGGGACTTACCTTGTGTGAATGTCCCTGGCGGCGGCGGCTCTGGTGGCGGTTCGGCGGCGTTTTGGCGGCAGCGGCTGCGGCGGCCGGTCTTCCGACCGGCTGCCACCGCCGCCATTTCCAAGTTAAAAAAACAAAAAACAAAAACATGATAGGCTACGTAAAGATTTACATAGCCTATCACGGCTAGATTTTTAAAAAACACCGTGATAGGCTACGTAAATGTTTACGTAAATGTTTCACGGCTGAGTGAAAAACAACAACAACCGTGTGTACGCAAATGGCGGCGCCCATGGGCGCCACCATTTGCGTTCCTTATTTTGGCACGTGTAGTCTATGTAAACATTTACGTAGACTACAGCGAAAATAAGGGGAATGCAAATAGCGTAGACGCTACGCTATTTGCGTTCCCCTTATTTTCGCCGTAGTCTACGTAAGTGTTTACATAGACTACACGTGCCAAAATAAGGAACGCAAATGGCGGCGCCCATGGGCGCCGCCATTTGCGTACGCGCGTTTTTTTTATTTTTTAACTCAGCCGTGATAGGCTACGTAAACATTTACGTAGCCTATCACGGCTGACTGCAGGGACGCAAACGGCGGCAGCTATGGCCGCCGCCATTCGCGTCCCAGCAGGACAGGATTCGCGGCGGGAGGGACGGGGCGCCTCCCCCCCGGCCAGAATTTCGGGGGGGAGGGACGGGGCACCTCCCCCCTGGCCAGAATTTCGGAGGGGAGGGATGGGGTGCCTCTCCCCCCGGCCAGAATTTCGGGGGGAGGGACGGAGCACCTCCCCCCCATCGTGAATCAAGTTTCGGGTTCAGGTAAGGGACTTTTGTACATCCCTACTTTTCAGGGAGCAATCCTATCGGGATAGGCAGCCACCTCTGAACTCAGAACTGACCACCTATCCAATGCAGGGCAGGTGGAGTGCAGAGGGGATATTCTCGTCCGCGTTCCAGCCACCCTGCATTCACGGCTGGATGGCTTATTTTTGCTGTCTAGCCACGGGACCTCGGAGTGGGGCACAGTGCGGGGAGGGAGGCTGAACAATGCATTGGAAGCATTGTACTGGCACTTCCACACTTCCCACCCCTCCCCACCCCAAGGAACGCCCCCTTTTGCCCCACTCCATGCTGCTCATCTGAGTGCAGAGCCCAGGGACGATCTGTGCTGCCTATGAAGTGGTGGGTGAGGGGGCAGGGAGGTGGTTTTCCAGGAACCGACCTCAGATTGTGGGCTCTGAGGTCAGTTCCTGGAAACTAAACAATCCTATGGCTGTCTAGCTGCTTTCTAGTGGCCTTAGGATTGCGCCCTCAGTGCATGAGAGAGAGAGAGAGGGAGAGGGAGAGAGAACACATACATTCAACTTCATTATACAATGGTAAAATCTGGATGGAGGTTCACTGCTTCTGTAATCCATAGACTCAACTTTGGGTGTGTTTTGCATGTTGCAAGGAAGGCCAATAGACATCTGCATGAGGGAGCTGAGAGACTGTGGACTGTAGTGTCTGTGGGAGGTCAGATGTATTTTTGGGTCCTCCATCATTTTCAATGTAACAACATTACTCTAATAATATTAATGTAGTCAGTAATATATGTGAAAATGCTGGGTTGTGTTTTAATTCACCAGCACGGCCACATCACTATAAATCTGTTTAAGTGAAAAATTATGATTTCACTTTCATCTGTGCTTCTTTTGAAGCTCATCTGTTCCTGCGCAATTCATCTCTTGGTTAAATAATTTGGTGTAGGAGTGCTGATATCAATGGTCTGATGCTATGTGCTGGGGAACTCTGGAGTTCCTCAGAAGTTTTGTTAGTGGGTTCTTTAAAGAGAAGGTCCATTATAGTCGATAAGCTTTGCCAAAACACAGCTTGTCTTCCATTACCAATTATTTCACCTGCAGTGCACAGCCTCAGGGGAGTGTTGGTTGTGCAATAGGGTGTACACAATTTGCATGGGTCAAGGGTGATGTAGCCACCACTCTGCCTAAATTGCCTACAACACTCCCCAGAATCTTGTGCAACATGCAGAAGTTCCTCCAAAGATAACTCAGTGTGGATAAGGTTCCCTAAAGCTAGACATTTTGAAAATCACTGGGCTAATTATATTATGGGTTGAATCCAGACTAAGTTAGCCCATGCTTTAGTTCCATGGAAATTAATGGAACTTGGTCATGATTTTCAATGGGACTAAAACGTGACTAACTATGCATGTTTAAACTCTCTAAAGGCACAATCCTATGCATGTTTAGACAGAAAAAAACCCTACAACTCCCAGCATCCCCCAACCAGCATGGCTGGCTGGAGAATGTTGGGAGCTGTAGGACTTTTTCCTGTCCTAAGATAGTCTGGATCAAACTCTGTATTTCTTTAAAAGCTAATACATGCTTCAAGCAACAGTGATTACTATTATTAAAGGTCCTTCGTCTAAGAACTCACCAAGTCCTTGAACTGTATTTTACATTATTGAAAACATAAGAAGAACAGGAATGGGGAAACAGCTTGTGTTGTTGTATTCATACTCCCAAAATGTAGAAAGTGTGTAGCCCACATTTTGTTCTAACTGTAAGTTGTTTAATCAATTAACCAGCTGAATTCTGTAATCCTTCCCTGTAAACTGCTGCCAGTTTATCACACCATCTTTTTATGAAGTTCCATTAAGTCACTGTAGGCACATACTTCACCAGTTCTGTGATTCTGGTCTCAAACTTTAATGATCAGATTGCTTGCTTTTTCTCTTAATTTCCCTCATATCTTGTTACATGACTTTTGAATAGAGCAGAATATGTTGATGATTTCACAAAATCATCTTCAAGCTAAGGCTTACTGACTGAGAGCTCCATCTTAAGTAATGAGATTTACCTTGAATTCTCTCCTGTTGTGTGAAAAGCCTGCAGTTACGTATGTGTTTTAAAAGGACTGATCAAGTTCCATACTATACTAGTCTCTTTTGATTTAGGATGAAGGCAGACATAACATTTTAATACTGTGGCCATGGTAGGTCCTTCACGAACACTATGGCCAGTGGTTAGATGTTATATTTAATCATGCAATATTGTATAACACATGAAATATATTTATTTCATTTATTAATTTCATTTCTATACTGCCCAGTAGCTGAAGCTCTCTGGGCAGTTCACAAAAATCAAAACCACAAAGCGCAGCATAAAACAATATAAAATATGAAAGCTTAAAACCACAATATAACAGTGCAACAAGAATAAAAACATAGCAGCAGTGCAGAGATTTAAAATACAGATTTAAAACACCAGTGCTAAAAGATTAGGAAGCTAAAATGATAAAATACTGGTTGAATAAAAAGGTCTTCACCCAGCGCTGGAAGGACTACAATGTAGGTTCCAGGCAAATGCAAATCTCTCTAGGGAACTGATTCTACAGCCGAGGTGCCACAGCAAAAAAAGCCCCTGTTCCTGCTAGCCACCCGCCTCACTTCCTTTGACAGGAGCTCACAGAGAAGGACTGTTGAGGATGATCTTGGGGTTGTCTTGCAACCACCCACTCAAGCACCTTGCCCAGGAAGGGGATGTTGACCAACGGTGCGTACTTGTTAACATCCTCCGGGTCCAGGTTAGGCTTTTTCAGGAGTGGCATGATTACCAACACTTTTAAAGAGGCCGGCACCACTCCCTTTCCCATTGAGGAATTTACAACCTCCTGGACCCAGCCAGACATCCCCTCCTTATTTGCTGTAATAAGCCATGAAGGGCAAGGGTCAAGCACACAGGTGGTCGACCAGACTTGACCGAGCAACTCAATAACTGAAACTCATCCAATAAAACTGGACCAGACGGTGCTCTGGATGCCTCTACTAATGGAACTGCATTAATCATCCATTAATAGCATGACTGAGCTTTACTTCTCTAGTACACCAAACTAGGATAGGTCCAGCTGCTTAATAATACTTAAACCAGGGGTGGGGAAACTCTTTCAGCCCAAGGGCTGAATTCCATTTCAGAGAAGCTCTCGGGGGCCGCATTCCAGTGGTGGGTGGAGCTGAAGGCAAAAGGGGGTGGGGCCAAACATACAAAACATACCAGTATATTATAGCTTAGAGCTCTTACTGCCAGCCACTAAGTATTAGGAGAGGCATTTCAGCCTTTTGGAATGGGGAAAAAACTGCACGAAAGCCAGGAAACCGCCAAACCATCAGTGGGTGGGGCCAGGGGAAGGGGATGTGGCCATTTGGGGGAACCCTGGTGGGCCAGATTGAGACCCCAAGAGGGGTGGATTCTTTGGTGCCTTTATTGTTTCTGAGAGACGTCTATAAATCTGTTGATTGTTTCTGAGCCTGTATCAATGTGGCCATGGCATTAAATTAAAAGGGCTTTGAAAAGTTTGCAGATGGAGCAGACTGTATAATTGCATGAATAATAGCTAATCGATGTTTTTTAAAAAGTGGCCACTTTTTGTATTGGTATGTTTAGATGTTTTCAGTGCTGCAAAATGGGTACATTATAATCCGACAGTCTTGTGTACATAGTTGTTGTTTTCCACTCCTTTGCATTATAACCAAAACTGTTTCATTTAGTAAACATAGCATTTTTTTTTAAAAAAGAAGAGTTTTTCCCTGTGCCATGCTCACTAGCCACTACATGCCAGGGTCTTCATTGGGATTCTTACTGCTTGTGGATGGGACCTTGTTCAGTGAGGACTGTGGGTGGTCCAGCCTCCCTTTTCAGGCTCAAAAGGGAATAGGCTGTGTATATAAGGCCCTCCTCCAGGAGCCTCCTCCGAGGGCGGCAAACTAGGGAGAGGGCCTTCTTAGTGGTGGCCCCCCATTTATGGAATAATCTCCCTGATGAGACCTGCCTGGCACCAACACTGTCATCTTTTTGGCTCCAGGTTAAAACTGCCCTCTTCTCTCAGGCATTTGGCAGCATCTAAGGAGCCTCTTTGATTGTCTCTGGCTGATGTTTTTAAAGTGCTGTAGATATTTGTTGTTGTTGCATGTACTATTTGTTCCATGTCATTACATGAATGGTTTTATACTTTATATAATGTATTTTAATGGTTTTTCAAAAAATTTGTGAACTGCCCAGAGGGTGTAGGCTATGGGCGGTATAGAAATATAATAAATTAAATGGAGGTGCTTAGTGTGCGATTGGCAGGTACTATGAAGCCTTTGTGTTGTCCAAGCCTAGTATAAAAACTAGAATCCGGCCACCTCTGCCCTTGTCTGGTCAAAAAAGCAGTCCCTTCAACTTGCTGCGCTGCAGGCGTTGGCTTTAGTCTCCAGTTCCATCTCCTACTGGTCTGCATTTTCGTATGGATGCCGCAGCCCCCACCTGACTTTGTGAAGATGGTGAGGAATGGATGGCAGTTTAACAGCCCAATATGTCTACAGCTTAGCTTCTCCTTTAACCTACTCTACATATCCTTATAGGACATTTATGTATTTATTTTAATTTCAGAGAATCTGCTAGCGTGAACTGGGAGATTGCCAAGGTGTCTCTGTTGGATGAGGGCTACTATGAATGTATTGCCAGTAGCAGTGCAGGAACTGGGCAGGCACAGACATTTTTGGATGTGTCAGGTTAGTGCCATTTTCCTCTCCAAAGCGGTTGATTTTGCTCAAATTGAGTTACTCAAATTGGACTCCATAAAGCCAGTCCGATAACAAGGCATTGACATGTTCCAAGTGGTGAAGTGATCACGCAGCACAGAAAAAGACAAAAGGAAATATCTACTTCACGTGCTGCCTAATTCATTTTTGAAATCCATGATCACAAGATGTGGTCATGGCCACTACCTTAAATGGCCTTATAAAAAAAGGATTGGTTAGATCCATGGAGGATACCTCTATTGATAGCAGTTAGGAACAAAACAGACATTCCATTAAGGGTGCAATCCTATGCACGTTTAGACAGGTAAGAGTCCTAAAGCTCTTAGAATTTTGCTGCCAGCATGGGCTGGCTGGGGAATGCTGGGAGTTGTAGGACTCATGTCTGTTTAAACAAGCATAGGATTGCATCCTAAATGTGCAATCTAGCAGCTGCATCTTCTTTTTCTTTCTTTTTTAGCCTAGAGTAGGCACAGAGACCCCAGTCCAGACTGGGATACTAGCATGGTGTGTAGGGGGGCTTTTAAGATATGGATTGGGTGACTTGCACCCACTTTAGAGTAAAAATGCAAAGAAGGCATAACTGCTAGACACACATCTAAAGTAATGTCTGTTTTGGCCCTAAGCCATGTGATCTAAATGGGACCTCCATGTTCAGAGGCATGATTGATACATCTGGCTATCAGTTGCTGGGGACAAATGGGATAGCTGTCTTCAACTACTGTTTCAGACAATACGATAATTCCTCCGGAGCAGCTATATTTCTGGCCATCTCACTGAAATCTTTCTCTGGAATGAAGTGTTTATGTGAGGAAGTGACATCATCAGTGGCCACCAGCACCACAATATTCATTATGCTTCTTGGCAGGGTACGGGTTGACAAACCATTTCTTGACCCAATCAGAATCTACTTCTCTGTGTGCGGACAGTAAGGAGCTCACACTAATGGACAGGGATGGATGGATCACTGTGTTTCCCGTTTGTGTAATTTTTGCACGTGTTCACCCATAAATCTGTTCCACCTATTTCCACATTAATCTGCAAACATAAGAAAATCCACAAAAATGTTAATTTAAATACGTATTTTAAAACAGATTTTATCTTAAAATGTGCATTCCTAAGGGAGCAATCCTATATCCCTTAGACAGAGTCTGGGGGACATAGGATTTTTTGGTTTCTGGGCTCCAAGGTCGGAACCAAGAGCCCAGAAACCGTGCTCTCCACCTCCTCCCCCTTGTAGCTGGTGTGCTTCTCTCCATGCCGGCTGCGTCTCCGCACTCAGAAATGGAGCACGGAGATGGGGAAAACGGGGCAGTCCCAGGGGGCAGGGAGGGGAAGAGACCATGGAAGCTGTGCTATGCAGCTTCCTATGTGCCACATGGCCTCTGCCACTCCCACACCAAAACTCCCTGGCTAGACAGGCAAGATCACCTGTCTAGCCAAAAATGCAGGGCGGCCGGCCTGCACTGGTTACTCATCAGCTTCTGAGTTCAGAGGCTGACGACTATCTCCATAGGGTTGCGCCCTAAATGCATTTTCTCTCTACACATTTGGAAATGTATTTTTTGATACTTGTTTGAATGGAGAACTATATCATAACATTAGGAGAAGTGCAAAATCCAATTGGTAGCTGTTTCTAATCTGTATATTGGTATGCGGGTCAGGTTAGTTTGTATCAGAATTTGCTAAGACTGAATTCCTCGAGCAACTTTTCCTGGACATCCTTGATGTAATAACTGCCTTCCTTGAGAACCAACAAGCTGTTGTGTTTGCTTGAAGATACAGTAATTGTTTGTAGGGAAATTTTTGCAGTCAGTTTTCAGTAGCATCATCAGTTCAGATTAGCAAGTTGCTAACCTTATCTTGATGCAGGCTATTTTCTTATCTTGCATATAATAGCAAATAAATTAAGTGAACTTGACCATAAACAAGAAAATGTCCTCTAAATGGATCGGAAGACTCTGAAAGCAAATATAGGATTGAGATTTTCGTGATATATGCTATGATATGATGACTCAGCAGATAAAGAAAATAGATTTAGGAAGCAATCCTATTGCCTCTAGTTAGTGGCTAGACGGCCATAGGATATCTTGTTTTCCGGGAACATACCTCGGAGCCTGTGCTGCGAGGTCGGTTCCCAGAGAATGGACCATCCCCCCATTCTGCGCTGCCTCGCAGGCAGCACGGAGAAGACCCATGCTCCACACTCGCAAGAGGAGTGCGGAGCGACTGAAACGGGGTGTTCTGGGGCGGGGAGGGAGGAAATGCCTGTATGACACATCCTGTATGTCGTACGGCAGCTTTCTCCCCTGCTCTCTTTCCTACTGTGATTGCTTTTTAGTGCGGGTGCTCTGGTGTAGGGACAGTAGTGAAGTAGTTGCAATCACACATCCATGGGAAACATAGATAATCATTCAACATTGCAATCAGGCGTGGCTAGGAACTGTGAAGCTTGGGGACGGACGGACTCTCATTTCTCTCATTCTCTCCCCCCCCCCCAACCACTGTGCTGCTGCTTTGTTATCCTGTTTTTCCAGAAAGATATACAGACTGCCCCCAGTTCCCTGTGCAACCACATAAAGGGAGTAAATTCAAAGTTTGTCAGCTCTAACAAACAAAAAAACACTGAAGACTTTTATGAAACATGGTTTTGCTAATTTGCTTTATTGATTGCACTAACAAAAACAAGGGTCACATAAAACCTCCAACAACACATAGCACACTATGGAATAAATGAAATAATATTGCAAATAATAGTCCAAATGTGTTCATTGTGGGCACTATCCAATGTTGCCTGTATGCTAGTGGAACCCATTGCAATGGGAAACTAGTGGTTCCTAAAGTAACCAGAAACTAGTGGAAATGCTAGTTTCTGGAACAGGGTAGGGAAGCAGAGCTCACAGAAGGGAGTTATGTTGACCTGTCCCATTCCAGATTTGCTTTAGGAAGCACTGACTCCTCACTGTCCTAGCGGTGGTTCCCGCAGGTGCAACAGAACAAGTGGAGGTACAGCAGCAGTATTGGACACTGGCCTTTGAGTGCATATGTTAATGTTTTCTGATCCTACTGTCTGGTCTTGTAGCTGTGTCTGTTTTGGATTCTTTAAAATTATTTTTTAAAGTTTGTCTGTTCTGATTTGCAAGTACAAAACACTCTCCCGCCGCCCAGGCAATCTTTCTCACCCCAATTGCAATTAAAGATAATCTCTTGTATTTACACTTTACTACCTCTGACTCAGCTCTGATACAGTGGATCAAGGATTATTCTTGTCCTCAGTTGTGTGAAGTTGTTGCTGGAATCAGATCAACCTCCACTGGAGAAACACCAAACACTTCAAACCTTTATTCTCTGTCCTCACCCACCCCCAGATTTGCAATATTAAATCTGAAAAGCTTGGGTATTACTAGAGATGTGTGAACCCACCCCTGCCTGGGTTCTCTGGGCACCCACTGAAGTGCTGTCCCCGCTCCCCCCCCCAGACCCGTGCTTGAGCCCCCAGGGGCTCGGCGAGTCACCTGCACCCACCCAAGGCCCGTCCGGTGAGTGCCTGACATTTTGCCACTTTTTGTTTACGAAAAAAAAGGAAGCTTAAAAAATGTGCACATTGAAATATGTGCAGTTCCTTTTAGCTCTTTTTTTTGTAAATAAAAACAACAAGTCAGCAAAATGGCTGGTGCTTGCTGGATGGGGCCCGGGTGAGTGTGGGGAGTGTCCAGGAGGGTGCCTGTGAAAGGATGCCACCTCCTCTTCCTCCTGCCTGGTCAGCTGTCAAGGACAGCCCACTGGGCAGCAGCAGCAGAAGGTGTGGGGCATTCCCAGCCACTAGCTGTCTCTTGCTCGCGAGCAAGAGATGGCTAGTGGACAGGGTGCCTCTGTCAGGAGCACCCTAGCTGCCTCTTGCAGTCCCCTCCAATAGCCAACTCAGGACACAGACGACAAGGATTCTTTCTGAGGCTTTATTCCTTTATTACTTTATGAATCTCTCAGATACTAATCACTAGCGACTAAGCAAGGAACAGCACTGGGGAAAGATACCAGAGTAGCCTAAGCTCCAGGTAACGCAGTTGGTGCCCGTTTGAAGGGGAACCACGGGAAGACTCTGAACTTATGGGCTAGGGAGAGATCCTCCCTCTTTCCCTTGGGTCCTCGGGACGCGACCGTTGTTTGAGCGCCAAACGAGCGGTACGCCTCCTTTCGGTGCCTTCCCATCTGTCGTCGCTCCCTGCGTCTGCGCCAAGCATCCAGCAAGCCCCCCTCCAGCGCTCTCTCACTGCCAGGGTCACTATCTATCCCAGGAATGCTGGCAGGAGGAATCTCTGCCAGCTGCTGTGCTTGTGAGAGATGAGCGAGCTCCTCTCCCACGGATTGCTGTTTCTCCTCAGAATCAGAACTGCTCTGGGGCTCTATGGGCTCAGTTTCCACCCTGATAGCCTACTCCTCTTCCTCCTGCCTGGTCAGCTGTCAAGGACAGCCGACTGGGGAGCCAAGTCCAAGCTGTTCCCACTTGCTTGCCAAGCTCCCGGGCACTCATCGGCCAGGCCTGTCAGTGCCCTGGAGTTTGGTGAGCGAGGGCCGGGTGTCAGGGGTACCTTTGAGCATAGGCAGTGGCAGAGTAGCTCAGATTCTAAAGAGGAACCGCAAAATGCGGGGGAGGAACTTTTCCAGACTCTTCCAGACAGGGAGAGACAGATTCCTCAGGTTTCAATAGTCCAGCTGGACGGATATGGCTTCTCTTCACACACCCCTGTGAGAGACAGCAAACAGGGAGAGGTGGGGCGTGGAGAGCCTGAATTCTTAGACGCCAGGCACAGACGCAGAGCCAAGAGAGAGATGGCAGGGGCGGAGTTTAGGCAATCTGCCCAATTGGCCCGGCAGGAACAGCTACGCATAGAGACCTCACGAGATAGAGGGAGATCTCCCCCACCCCTTAAGTTAGGATAGCCTGCCAGCTTTTTCTCAAATGGTGGGCAACTTTCAACCTGGGTAGCTTCCCCTTGAACTCCCTGAAGGCTTTTCCTTTGTAGACTGTGAGTTACTGACAATTTGCATCTGTATGACCCATGGAAGTAAAGGATTAAAGAGCCGTGGATAGAAGCCTCTTGTCTGTGTTTTTGATTTGGCTTTTGAAGTTCAGCAGGGACAAAAGAGAATCCTGACACTGGAGGGCTGGGCGTGGGGAATTTCTCCAGCCTCCCAGACTAAGTTGGCACTTGCAACATCCCTAGTACTTACTACCTATATGACAGTCCAGAAGTTTTGTCTGGAAGTGAACCAGCTGTTGGTCTGTGCTATGCATAAAAAATTATAAAGGGCTGTTGAAAACGATTTCCAGGAAAGCTCACTCTGATCTCAAAAAAATGTATGCAAATACATAAAGTGCTTATTTGGAGGGAAAAAATACTGCTTTATTTGCATAGTTTGTTCTGACATTGAAAGAAGAGGTTTAATAATAATAATAATAATAATAATTATTATTATTATTATTGTTTGAGGGCTGGGAGTTGGATGGGACAAAGATAAGCTGTTGGCATATGGTATATGGAGGATGTTAGTAGAGAATTTAGACAGGAAAACTTGGACATAGAAGCTTCAACCATAATTAAACCCAGGATAAAGCATAGTTAGCCCATTTTCTGTCACTGCCTATGCATTTCCAAACACATTTCTGCAATGATAAGGTCTAGAAGCACGTTTTCTTTTAATGGATGGGGGGAATATAAAAGACACATTTTTAAGAATCCATTTTTTTAATGGATATTGGGTTTTATTCCATGTGGATGTGTAATACCAGAAAATGAACCAAGATGCTCTTAGATAATTACACTGAAGCTGAGCCCATTTGCCTCTACTCTACTCTATAGCACACTGAGAGATGAGGGTCTTTTCAGTGGTGGCCCCCCATTTATGGAATAATCTCCCCGACAAGGCCCCCCTGGCGCCAGCATTGTCATCTTTTTAGCAGCAGGTTAAAACTGTCCTCTTAGGCATTTGGCAATGTATAATGAGTCTCTTGGTTGTCTTTGGCTGATTGTTTTAAATTGTTGTAGATATATATTGTTGTTGTTGTTGTGAGTTATTTGTTTTATGTCATTATGTGAATGGTTTTTTTAATATCTTATATAATGTATTTTAATGGTTTTTAATTTTTGTGAACTTCCCAGAGAGCTTCAGCTATGAGGTGGTATAGAAATATAATAGGTGAAATGAAATGAATGAAATGAAGGATAGCCCTGTTTCTTCATGAGCAAATGAGCTAATTAACTTCATGAGATTAATTATCATGAAGGTTCCCCCTTCTCTTTTCTTGTTCTTGGGAATGATTTTTGTTTGCTCCGATGTCATTCTCCACAGAACCTCCACCTCTCATACAGGTCCCTAATAATGTGACTGTCACGCCTGGCGGTCGCGCCATATTGACATGCTTAACTGTGAGCACAGTGCGTTACAATCTCACTTGGCACCGAAACAACAGAGATCTGAAACTTGTGGAGCCCTCCAGGATACGGACAATGAGCAATCTCTCTCTTGAAGTCAAAGTGGTCAAACTCTCGGATGCTGGCAAGTACAGTTGTGTGGCTTCTAATGAAGGAGGATCCACTGTGGCATCTGTATTCCTTACAGTCCAAGGTAACCAGAAAAGGGATTTTTCTTATCCTAGAAGACAACAGACCATTCCTTTCCACTTTCTTTTGATGTCTTCTTTTCTCCCAGATGACCATGAGGAATATTGTGGGTGCCTGACTGGGTCTGGGAGTCTGTTGGCCTCCCCCTCGCTTGCCCCTGAACCTGGAAAGGCCCCGCCCGCTGAGCTGTGTGAGCACCTTGGACTTACTGGACCCATCCCTTCGAGCCCAGGAGCTGCCCACTCCTCCATGCAAACCACCACTTTCACGCAAGGTGGGGGTGGAGTTTTTCATATATCTAATGTTGTGCACAGCGATGGATGTAAAGACCCATGTCGGCAACATTAGAGCCCTCTAATGTTGCAGAAATGGCCCTTTACAGACATCATTGTGTGCAGTATTAGATATATGAAAATCTAGGGCCCCATCTTGCATTAAAATGGCGGCTCACATGGAGGAGTGGGTGGCTGTAGAGTGTTCCCAGACCACTTGCCAAGCCCTCCAGGGGTTCACATGGCCTTGCTCATGAAGGTGAGTGGCAGTGGCCACTCCTTGCACACCTGCCAACTGTGGACTCGGGTGAGTCCGTCCACCCCAATGACATTTTGGCTTCCTGAACACTTTGATAAATTCAGATACTATTTTTTCTGTGTGGCTCCAGTTTATTTGTATATTTTATTTCTTTTTAAAATCTGTATACTGCATTTCCTCTTTCCCAAATGCTCAAGGTGATGTTCAAAGTTTAAAAACTCACCTCCTTCTCCTACGCAATGAGGTGAAATCTGGAGTAGCTATTGCCTGCTTCAGGAGTTCAATTCTCAATGTGTGAGTGGGGGAGGGCTCTGTAGAGTTTCCATCATGGGGATGGGAACTCTAATTGGCCAGAGTTCCTGTCTCCATATTTGAAAACCTACGTGCAACAAGGGTGGCCCCCTTCAGACTCACTCAATCACACATCTGCTCAGGAGTGTTGCTAGTGTGTGCAGCATAGAGATGTCCATCACTGGGAAACCTGGTTCTTTCTTGGTTCGACCAAGTTCCAGGGCGTGTACGACTCACTTTGCGTTTGCGGGACAAGGTATGGGCTGTTCCCCAAACTCCGGGAACTTTTTCACACATTTTTTGTGGGGGGAAAGTTCAGCAATTTGTGCAAATTTCTAAACAATTTGTGCAAATTATGTCCGAATTCATGCAAATTGCTGAGAAATTTGTACAAATTGCAGACCCTCCCACAAATGCACATTCCCAGAAAATCCACAAACTGGTCCGACTCACTGCAGATTGAGTCAGGCACTGCAGCAGGAACTGAAACAAAGCTGGGGTGTATGTGCGAGTTTGGGTAAACTCATCGAACTACACTCCCCAAATGGATTTCTCTGACATTCCGAGTGTAGGGATGGACGAAAGTCCCTTACCTGTCCTCGAAGCTTGCTTCGCGGTGGGGGGGAGGCGCTTCGCTTCTCCCCCTGAAGTTCATGCGAGGGGGGGGAGGCGCCCCGCCTCGCCCGGCTGAAATTCAGGCCGGGGGGGAGGCGCCCCATCCCTCGCCGTCGAAGTTCAGGCTGGGTAGAAGTGCCCCGTCTACCCGGCCGCGAAAAAAAACCACAAAAAACCACCCCCGTGATAGGCTACGTAACGATTAACGTAGCCTATCACGGCTAGATTTCCAAAGTCAGCCGTGATAGGCTACGTTAATTGTCACGTAGCCTATCACGGGTGACTTTGAAAAAAAAAAAGCACGTACGCAAATGGCGGCCCCCATAGGGAGCCGCCATTTGTGTTCCTTATTTGGTCCCTGTAGTCTACGTAAAGATTTACGTAGACTACAGGGACCAAATAAGGAACGCAAATGGCGGCTCCCTATGGGGGCCCCCATTTGCGTACGCGCTTTTTTTTCCCCCCAAAGTCAGCCGTGATAGGCTACGTGACGATTAACGTAGCCTATCATGGCTGACTTTGGAGATCTAGCCGTGATAGGCTACGTTAATTGTTACGTAGCCTATCATGGGGTTTGTTTGTTTTTTTACTGCACTTGTAATGGCGGCGGCGGCAGCCGGTCAAAAGACTGGCTGCCGCCCCCACCCCTGACGAATCGCCGCCGGGACCCGCCACTGGGAGGGACATTCGTGAAAGGTAAGTCCCATGCGGGAGGGCGGAGAATTTCACCGCCGATTTCGGGGGGCCGAATGCATTGGCACTCGGCCCCCCGAAGTTTCGGGGAGCAATTCTCCCCCATCCCTACCCAAGTGCAGCATCATTGAGGAGGCTGAATGAGCTCTACACATTCCTCAAGGCCCTTACATGTCCTCAGAAGTGAATGCCCAAAGAGGACTAATGTTATGAAGGAAGCAAGGATTGGGGGTGTTTGATAAAATGAAATATCAATATTTATTGTCCTTCCATTCCCTTAATGTGATTCACTGTCTTTTAAAAATATGATGGTTTGTAAGGCAATCTTTGCAGTTCATAACTATTTCTTCATTGATCACATATGTATCCTGTCCTTACTCCAAGGGGCTCAGGATGGTGTAAATGAAATTAGCTGCTTTTATCTGTTTTATTTTAACTGAATAAAAGACCAGAAATCAAAATAGAATACAGCTAACTTTTTTAGTTGGGAGCTGGGAAAGAATTTAAAAAGAAGGATATTTGGCTATGGAAGCAAAAGAAACAATCTTGATAGCAAAGCCCTTCTTAACTTTCAAAGAAGAAGGGGTGTTTTGGGGGGAGCCGAACTACACATTCTAAAACCCTTTCTTTAAAATCATTCTCTTTCTCTTTTTGCATTAGCGCTGCTATCGTGTGTGTTTTTTTGGAGCAGGAAATACTCTCAAAGAAATGCTTTTCTCTCTCTTTAAAATCCAATGTCCTTGAAACCCACACCTAAATTAGTAGGTATAGGAAGATGCCTGGATGCCCTGTGGTTGCTAATGATTGCTCACAGCAGGTTCCAATGGTAGTCATTAGGTGACTTTTTGAAGTTTGCCTCTTGCACAGCAAATACAGAATTGTAAAGAAAGAGTTGGAAGACTCCCATAGGACCAAGGGAAATTTGTAGTCAAATAGAGTAACCCCTCTTTTCTGGGATCAGTCAATCACTTACCTGCAGCGAAAGGAAAGTAACAGAGAAGAAACCTAAACAGAACCTGTATGCCTTGTCAAAAGAGTTTGTCAGGGGTGTCATTTGGAGACTGGGTTAGAGTGGCATGGTTCACTTTATTTTTATTTCAGGCCATGCACAATTAGGTTCCCTGAGCTACCTACATCTTTGACCAGTATGCAGGTCCTACTGAGTGTCTAGTGGTATCAGTAATTAAATGTGTCCTTGTGGAGATGAAGTAGTCAAAACTTTAGGTCACATGTTCTTTGAATGTAGCCTCCATAGGGAGGAATGTAATAGACTACTCTGCCCTGTTAATGAGGAAATGCCTTGGAAGGCCATTAGAATGGTATTTGGATTTTTTTCTTTTTGGCTGGTGTAAACAAATCAATGACAGTACTAGTGGCTAAGTTCCTCTTTTCTGTCCAAAGGTCCCGTAAGATGATTTTAAAAATCTGTCTTAATTGTAAGCCCCATTTTATATCTCATGTTTTAACTTTTGTTTTGTTTTAAATATGTTTATATATTTTAGTATGTGTATGTTTTAATGTTGTTGTTGTTGTTGTTGTTCAGTCGTTAGTCATGTCCGACTCTTCATGACCCCATGGACCATAGCACGCCAGGCCTTCCTGTCCTGCGCTCTCTCCCGGAGTGTGCTCAAGTTCATATTCATTGCATCAGTGATGCTATCTAGCCATCTCATCCTCTGCCGTCCCCTTCTCCTTTTGCCTTCAATCTTTCCCAGCATCAGGGTCTTTTCCAGTGAGTTTTCTCTTTTCATTAGGTGGCCAAAATATTTGAGCTTCAGCTTCAGTATCTGTCCTTCCAATGAGCAGTCAAGGTTGATTTCCTTTAGGATTGACTGATTTGACCTTCTTGCAGTCCAGGGGACTCATAAGAGTCTTCTCCAGCACCACAGTTCGAAAGCATCAATTCTTTGGCGCTCAGCCTTCCTTATAGTCCAGCTCTCACAGCCATACATTACTACTGGGAAAACCATAGCTTTGATTATACAGACCTTTGTCGGCAAGGTGATGTCTCTGCTTCTTACTATACTGTCTAGGTTTGCCATAGCTTTCCTCCCAAGGAGCAAGCGTCTTTTAATTTCATGGCTACAGTCACCGTCTGCGGTGATCTTGGAGCCCAAGAAAATAAAATCTGCCACTGCTTCCATTTCTTTCCCTTCTATATGCCAGGAAGTGATGGGGCCAGATGCCATGATCTTCGTTTTTTTAATGTTGAGTTTCAAACCAGCTTTTGCACTCTCCACTTTCACCCTCAACAAGAGGCCCTTTAGATCCTCTTCGCTTTCTGCCATTAGGGTGGTATCATCTGCGTATCTGAGGTTGTTGATAATTTTCCCGGCAATCTTAATTCCGACCTGTGATTCATCCAACCCGGTGTTTCTCATGATGTAATCTGCATTTAAGTTAAATAAGCAGGGCGACAATATACAGCCTTGTCATGCTCCTTTCCCAATTTTGAACCAATCGGTTGTTCCATGTGTGGTTCTTATTGTTGCTTCTTGACCCTCGTACAGGTTTCTCAGGAGACAGGTAAGGTGGTCTGGTACTCCCATCTCTTTAAGAATTTGCCAGAGTTTGTTGTGATCCACACAATCAAAGGCTCTAGCGTAGTCAATGAAGCAGAATTAGATGCTTTTCTGGAATTCTCTTGCTTTCTCCATAATGCAGCGAATGTTGGCGATTTGATCTCTAGTTCCTCCGCCTCTTCGGAACCCAGCTTGTACTTCCGGTAGTTCGCGGTTCGCATACTGCTGAAGCCTAGCTTGTAGGATTTTGAGCATCACCTTGCTGGCATGTGAAATGAGCACAATTGTATGGTAGTTTGAACATTCTTTGGCATTGCCCTTCTTTGGAATTGGAATTGGAATGTAAACTGACCTTTTCCAGTCTTGTGGCCACTGTTGAGTGTTCCAAATTTGTTGGCATATTGAGTGCAGCACTTTAACAGCATCATCTTTTAGGATTTTAAATACTGATTTTGGAATACTGTCATCTCCACTAGCTTTGTTGTTAGTAATGCTTCCTAAGGCCCACTTGACGTCACTCTCGAGGATGTCCGGCTCCAGTTCAGTGACCGCACTATCATGGCTATCAGGGACATTAAGATCTTTCCTGTATAGTTCTTCTGTGTATTCTTGCCACCTCTTCTTAATCTCATCTGCTTCTGTTAGGTCCCTGCCTTCTTTGTCCTTTATCATGCCCGTCTTTGCACAAAACGTTCCCTTGAGATCTCTGATTTTCTTGAAAAGATCTCTAGTCTTTCCCATTCTATTGTTTTCCTCGATTTCTTTGCATTGTTCATTTAAGAAGGCCTTCTTGTCTCTCCTTGCTATTCTCTGGAACTCTGCATTCAGTTGGATATATCTTCCCCTTTCTCCCTTGCTTTTCGCTTCCCTTCTTTCCTCAGCTACTTGTAAAGCCTCATCAGACAGCCACTTGCTTTCTTGCATTTCTTTTTCTTTGAGATGGATTGAGTTGCTGCCTCCTGAACAATGTTACGGACCTCCATCCATAGTTCCTCAGGCACTCTGTCTATCAGGCCTAATCCCTGAAATCTATTCCTCACCTCCACTGTATATTCATAAGGGATATGATTTAGGTCATACCTGAATGGTTTAGTGGTTTTCCCGACGTTCTTCAATTTAAGCTGAAAATTTGCAACAAGAAGCTCATGATCTGAGCCACAGTCAGCTCCAGGTCTTGTTTTTACTGACTATATAGAGCTTCTCCATCTTTGGCTGCAAAGTACATAATCAATCCGATTTCTCTTTCTCTTATTTTTCTACGTTTTAATCAGTGGTCCCCAACCTTTGTGGGACCAGGGATCGGTCGCGTGGAAAACAATTTTTCCATGGACCGGGGGGACCGGACCGCAGTAGGAGTATGGGAACCTGCCTTACCTTGGGTTCACAAGGGGGGGGAGGTGATCCGCCCTCCCCCCCTGGAATCCTTGCCAGCCCTGGCCAGCTCCACGTCCACAGAGCTGCTGGCTGCCTCCAGCCACTGGAGGACTTCTGGCTGCTGGGATGCAAATGGCATCTGCTATGCGGACGCCATTTGTGTCCCTGTTCTTCAAGTAATCGGCTATGTAAAGGTTTACGTAGCCTATTACTTGAAGAACAGGGATGCAAATGGCGTCCACGCGGACACCATTTGCATCCCAGCGGCTGGAAGTCCGCCAGCGGCCGGAGCTGGCCGGCAGCTCTGCAGAATCGCCGCGGAGCAGAGCCAGCCAGGGCCGGTGAGGATTCTGGGGGCGGGGGGGCGGGGTGGATCACCTCCCCCCCCCAGTGGACTCAAGGTAAGGGAGGTTCCCACACCCCTGCTGCGGCCCAGTTCCTAACAGTCCACAGAACGGTACCGGTCTGCGGCCCGGGTGTTGGGGACCCCTGGTTTTAATGATTATGGCTTATTTTTGTGGTTTTACTGAGTCTTTGACCAAACAATAAATGATGATGATGATAATAATAATTAAATGGAACTCCGTACTATGTATGCAAAAACATAAATCCCGGTGCTTCAAAAATGTGTTCTTTTCTCTTGGGCTGAATTGAGAAGGTTGCTGTATATCTTATGAGATAGGATATCACAACAAATGATCTTAAATTTCACTCCCTTGTCACAATTTAATAATGAATGTATCCAAGTATGGGCCTTTGTCCTATGCTTAATCTGGCAACATTTTGAATTGTGCAGGCCCCTGTCTTCCGTATGCTGAACGCCATCGTTTTGTGCAATGCACTTGGTGCGGTTAAGCATCACTGAAATGAATAGAACTGAAGCACACAGTTAGATTTTTAAGCCTCATTGGAATTTAAGCGAAGCTCTTCAGTTGGACTGTGGCTCATATCTTGCTAAAGCTGTTTTGCTTAGCTTCTGCTAACAAATCAAAGTTAAATATTACAACAAAAATACTTAATGCTGAGCAACAGAAAGCCCAGTAGATATTGAGGAAGTATGATCAAAGTGAATACAAGCCAGACAACATTTTCTTATTGGAAAATATACCGTAGTTGTTTGCATCAATAAATATGCACTTCCCTGGAAAACACAGTTGAGTTCCATTCCAGGAAAAAAATCAGACATAAGGAGGGAATGTATTCTATCAGTCTAACACTGCTCTTTTGGATTTCTTTCAGCTATCTGTGGAATTTAAAATCAATCAGAACTATTATGTGTTGATCTTGTGATTTTTTTCCCACATGTGCAATCCTGGTGCTAATATATCACAGCTCCTAATATCAAAGTTAAGAATCTGTTTTCAGGGAGTCAGAAATAGATGATGAATTAAAGAACATTTAATAATCTCATGGCATCAAAAGACATCAGGATCACGGGCCCATGCCAAAATTCCTCTGCAAAACCACTTCACTTTTAACAGAATAATCTCTTATGCTCCAAATGTGTAGATTCCATTCTCTACTAGAGCATGGGTGTGGGTAGGACTCAGTTGAAGCCATGGATCATGGGGGTATATGCAGCCCTGTAGTATGTGAAGTGGCATAGTGATGCAATTGTATCCATAGCTCCTTCTAAAGAAGAATAACATTATAGACTTAGGTATTCTGTAGTGTTTGTGATTGTGATACCCTCATAGCCACCAAGGGCCAGTCAGGCTAGTATTTAAATGAGGAGGGGAGGCAAACTAACACGGTGGGAGAGATGTATGAAGAGGATCTTCTGCAGTCTTAGCAACCCCACAGAGAGATTCAGATGGCACAGGGGGAGGTGGTTTTTGTTAAGAAAAAGCCTTTCCCCCCATGCCATCTCCCCAACTATAATATGGAGCCCTGCATGTTTTGCCCTGTGAGGGGTGGTGATTTTAATCAGGAAAACAGTGTAGGAAGGCACTTAACAACAACAACAACAAAAAGCAGTGCATGGTCCTGATCCAAATCCCACTCATGGCAGTGCTGTGGTCCTGATCCAAATCCCACTCATGGCTCCTATTAACACTTTAGAAACTGTGGGGAGACCCTATTCACAGATCTTCTACTGTATGTCTAGTTTGGCCAGTAGAGCAGGGCTACATGCTTGCTAACGTTCCCTGTTCCTCTCCATCCCAGCTACTAGGGAAGTGTAGCTCTATGAGAGAGAATTTCAGGAGGGAAATATCCAGGCAGTGTCTCTTTCTTCCAGGAGATTATGGTTCTATGATCAAAGAGGTAGCAAAAGACAGAATGAAAGCTCATTCTGTCCTGTTTCTGCATCAGTTTATGTCTGTTTTTTTAAAAGCTCGCATGGAAATGCATTACACATTTTGTATGCAATTTCCCCTAATGTATGCATTTTAAAAATAATAATCAGGGAACTGCACAACAGTGTGGTGTAGTGGCTAGAGTGTTGGACTGGGAGTTGGGAGATCCGGGTTCTAGTCCCCACTCGGCCATGGAAGCTCACTGGGTGACATTTCACAGACTCTCAGCCCAACCTACCTCACAGGGTTGTTGTGAGGATAAAATGGAGAGGAGGAGGATTATGCACGCTGCCTTGGGTTCCTTAAGGAGGAAATAAGGCAGGATATAAATGTAATAAATAAATAACAAAATTCAGAGATGTGTGCAAACTGAAGGATAATTGCATCCCAGTCCATGCATTAGTTCAGGAAGTGTTAATTAGGTCAGTTTGTATTAAAATATGAACCAAATGGATTTCATCCCATCTTGAATTCCAAAGTCTCTTTGCTTCAAGAGCAAAACCCATAAAATGCTTATATGTTTGGTTCCTCCATCTCTCCCTCCATTCCAAAATATTGGACCTAGGGAGATCACTGCTCAGATCATGAGAACATAAGGAAGAGCAAGCTCTGTGAATGGAACAGCTACCACCACCCCCCGACTCAAAATATTTGAAGAAAATAAATGCTACCCCAAAGCCATGTTAAAAATTTGGGGAGGGGAGCGCTATTGTGGCATGGAATTTGAGAGGCGTTCCCCCCCCCCAATTAAAAAGCAAACTTACCATGGGGGAAAAACACCCCCATTGATTCTTTGTCCTTGTTGTGTCGCTGGCTACTGCTGGGACAGAAAACAAAGCCAGTAATTGCAGCCAGATGTTGCTGTGCTGGATTTTGCAGCATGTTTTGTTGACTTTCCACAGGGCAAACCACTGTAATGTGCAAAATGTGTGTCTTAATCAAAGACCATTGTTTCTGGGTACCTCGTTCACCGGGTAACAGAATAACACTGTATTGTCAGAAGAGGTGCTGTTCAGCACAGTGTGTACTCCCATTTGAGCCAATCTCAGTTTCCTAATGTCAACAGAAAAGTAGATCTTCCCCAAACCCACAAAGCATCTGAAGCATCCCCCAGTCTGTGTTGGCAATATTTTAAAGGAATAAAAATAGCTCAGGCAACTGTCCACATGGCAGATTACTTCAGAACAATTCTGTCATATACATTGAAAAAAAAGTGGGTATTTTTTAAAAAACGATCTGGATTTGATTCTGATCTTCCTTACCAGAAGTGTTTAGCCTGTTCATTGGATCTTTCCTCCCACAGTTTTGTAAAGCTACTTCACACTTTACAGAGCAATAATATTTACTGAGATGGCTGAGATGGCTAGATAGCATCACCGATGCAATGAATATGAATTTGAGCACACTCCGGGAGAGAGCGGAGGACAGGAAGGCCTGGCATGCTATGGTCCATGGGGTCACGAAGAGTTGGACACGACTTAGCGACTGAACAACAACAATATTTACTGCAGCTATACTGGTGTTTCACTGGTCTTTCCTGCAGCAAACTCATAAAGTGTAAAGGGTTGTAGAACTCAAGATGCTGTTGGACTCCCAACTTCGGAGAGGGAGACATTTTTCTCCCTCCCTCATAATAATAGAACTCAGGGTCATCCCAGGAAGCTGATTGGTGGGAGATTCAGGACAGATAAAAGGAAGTCCTTCTTCACACAGCACATCGTTAAACTACGGAATTCACTTCCACAAGTTGTAGTGATGACCACCAATTTGGATGGCTTTAAAAGAGGGTTAGACAACTTCCTGGCTGAAAGGCTATCAATGGCTACTAGTTCTGATGGCTATGTGCTGCCTCCAGTACCAGAGGCAGTGAGAGTATGTACACCGGTTGCTGGGGAACATGGGTGGGAAGGTGCTGTTGCACTCATGCCCTGCTTGTGGGTTCCTGGTCGACAGCAGGTTGGCCACTGTGTGAACAGCATGCTGGATTAGATGGACCCTTGGTCCAGCAGGGCTCTTCTTATGTTCTATGCAGAGGGTGGCAGGCAGCGGGGAGGGAATCTGAAATCAGCAGGAGGATAAGGGACGGGACTTGGAGCATTCTCTCCTGTGGCTGAAATCCTTCTTTGCACTCCTTGCAACTTCACTATTGGAACAACATGAATTGGCCATTGGACTTCAGCTTGAGAGACCGAGGTTCATATCATAATTCATGGACCCTTTAGAAAATTTGGGCAAGTCTTATTTCTCAGCCTCCATTGCCTCTCTGTGAAATGGGAACGTGTTTCATAGGAGATCAGATTACTGTTAGCTAAATTGGTCACACAGAATGAGAAACACAGAGAAAGGAGGACATATCTTTTATTGGACTAACTAGTCTATAAAAAACACTGGAAGCTAGTGTTGCATTTATACACCAGTGGTTTTGCAATCTCATCATAAAGGTAAAGGTAAAGGTGTCCCCAACCAGTCGTGTCCGACTCTAGGGTGCGGTGCTCATCCCTGTTTCTAAGCCGAAGAGCCAGCGTTGTCCAAAGACGCTTCCGTGGTCATGTGGCCGGCATGACTGAACACCGAGGTGCACGGAACGCTGTTACCTTTCCCGCCGAGGCGGTACCTATTTATCTACTTGCAATTTCTTGCTTTCGAACTGCTAGGTTGGCAGAAGCTGGGACTGAAGATGGGACCTCACTCCGTCACGCAGCACTCGGGTCTCGAACTGCTGACCTGCCGACCTTCCAGTCTGCAGTTCAGGATCTTAACCACTAAGCCACCGCGTCCCTAATCTCATCATACCAATGTCCTATTAGCAAGAAGAACTCTATTTTCCTGAAATGTGAGGATAAATGGTGGGAAGTTGATACTCCCAAGTCCTTAGCATAAGCTCTCAAAGGAAAAGTAATTTGAAATGCAGAAAAGAAAGTAGGAAAGGAAGTTCTTCCTATGACTTGTTTCTTTTGGCATTAGCACCAACTAATTGCAGAGGGGAATCTCAAGTGAATCTCAAGATGGAAAGAATCATTCAAGATACAAATTAGAATAACCCTCTTGCGTTGCGTTTGTGTGCAAGAGTTTTTAAAAGATGTATGTCTTATATGTAACAATACTGCTGCAGATAAGGGCCATGGCTCAGTGCTAGAACACAGCTTGTGTATGTGTACAATCCAAACTTCAGCCCCTACAGACAGATCTGGTGTAGCAAGTCGTGTGATACTGGTGAGTTCCTGCTGATAAGGATCGGGAATAGTGGCAGTACTCTGGGGCTGCAGACTCTGGCTCCATCTGCTAGAGAACCACAGACCACTGAGAGGCTTTTGGTTCTCCCAGGAAGAACATCATGACAAGGGGGACCAACCTGGCCCCAAACACCAGCCAGAGACGAAACAGCTTCAGGGAGCTTGTTTGGCCCTTCCCTGCCACACAGAGCACCTACAAGAACTTTGGAACTAAGAACTGGTGCCTGAGTTTTGCTTTTCTCCTTCTCCCTCCCAATCTCTTTTCCTTTTGTGTCATGTGTAAACTGCTCTGGGAGCCTTTTTTGGCTGAAGAGCGGGGTAAAAAATGCTGTTAAATACATAAATAGTGAGTTGGTACTGGTCTGAACCGGAGCTACTCACAGGTTAAAACCATTGCTAGATTTGTACCACTTCAGACTGTAGGTGGAGGAGCCACGTAGAGAATCCCTGCACATATAAAAACAGATGTTGGGCAGTAAGATGATAATTTGGAAACCATAATAACTGATTTATGTTCTATTTTATTTAACAGAACCACCCAAAGTTATTGTCTCACCCAAGAATCAGACGTTTACTGAAGGATCCGAGGTGTCCATCCGTTGCTCTGCAACTGGTCATCCGAAGCCAACAATAGTGTGGACGCACAATGATATGTTTCTCTTGAGTTCCCAGAGGTACATTTAGCCCTTCCCCCCTATCCTTGTCTTCTGTCAGAGGAAAAGAAATAATAACATGTCCTTGTTTGAAAATGTTTTGTCTACCTGTGTCTGTTGTGAGACTAAGGGTGCAATCCTATGCATGTTTAGACAGAAAAACGTCTTACAACTTCCAGCAAACCCCAGTCAGCCCTGCTGGCTGGGGCATGCTGGGAGTTGTAGGCTGGCTTGGGAATGCTGGGAGTTGTAGGACCGCACACTTAACTAAGGTCCTCAAGTCACAAACAACTTCAAACAATGCTGGCCTAGCAAGGATCAATGGCAGCAACTGCATGCAGAATCAGCACTGAACTACATTCCCATGGATCATGAAGGGTGCTACTGAGACAGGGCTGCCTGGAGGAACAGCAGAAATGGGGAGGACCAGGGTGATTGTCCAGAAGCAGGAGAGGAGTGCAAATGGTCTTCATGTTAATTACGTGGTGTGTTGTGATTTTTGTCTTGCTAGTGCATTAGGCTCTAAAGTGATGGGGTGGTATTAGAACAGGTCCCGTGCTGGTGCTTTCCGAGGAGAGGTCTAATCCAGCCTTCCCCAACCTGGCGCCCTCCAGCTGTTTTGGACTACAACTCCCATAATCCACAACCCCTGGTCATGCTGGTTGGGGTTGATGGGAGTTGTAGTACATCTGGGGGCACTAAGCTGGGGTAGGCTGGTCTAAGAAAACAAGACTGCTTTCACTAAAGGCTCCCCATGATTTAAAATGATGATGGTATAGTGAGTGGATGGATGCATGGATGGATAGATGGATAGTAAATGATAGATATTAAATACATTGATAGATAGATAGTAAATACACTGAGTGTTTTTTTTTAAATGGTGTGATATTCTCTGAAAGCTGTCATATAAGTAATTAAATATGAAATGAATTTATGGGGAACACACATTCCTTGGCCTTGTCCATAGAAACTGTGTGCATAGATAAAATGGATGTGTGCATTTTCTAGTCATGCTGCTGTGATAAGTCAACTCTTTCAAGAATAACATGATGGTTGTTGCAGTGACCTTCAGTTTCTGTGGATGCTTTTTCCTCCCACAGGTACAGGTTAACTCCTGAAGGCACCTTAATTATAAAAAATGCAGTCCTCAAAGATGCGGGCCTCTATGGCTGTTTGGCTAGTAATGCAGCTGGAACAGTCAAGGAGACAACTATTCTCACATATGTCGGCAAGTATCATGAGAGAGCGCCTCCTTTCTAACCAACCTGCCCAGTCACTGAGGCCATCAGAGGGCATGTTCCTGGGGGTTCCACATGGACCCATGGCCCAGTTGGAGTCCATCAAGAAAAGAGCCTTCAGTGTGGTGGCCCCCTTCCTATGGAAATCCCTGCCTTTGGAGGTCAGGCAGGCACCAATGTTGTGTTCCTTCTGGCCCCTTCTGAATACATTGTTATTTTGGGAAGCCTTCCTTGAGTGACCAGCCAGGGTTTATTAAATTCAGTCTTGTCAGAACTTGTTTCTTTCAAAATGTTATAATTGTTTTAACATAGTGTTTTATTCTTTTATCTTTGCTGTTCACCACTCTGAAATCTTTTGATGTGGAGCAATATATAAATATCGTAAATAAATAAATAAGAAACTGAATGTATTAATAAAACAATCAATCAGTAAGAGACAGAATTTAGTCAATTTCTTCCTTTAATAGTTTTAATCATAATTAATCCAGAAGTCAAAGATCAGTGTGTGGTAATTTGAACATGCACATCCTGCCTTATATTAATTCAGACTTTTGGTCTGACTAGCCCAGTATTGTCTACTTTGACTGCCAGTGGTTCTCCCAAGGCCTTCACAGGCCTGCTGCCTGAGATAGATATACGATAGACAGACAGACAGATATTTAACTGGAGAGGTGAGGGATCAAACCTGGGACCTTCAACATGCAGAATATTGACTCTATTGCTGAATGATTGCTCCTTGCCATTAATTCCTTTGTGAAAACCCAGATATAAATATCCATTGCATGTTTCTGATTCACATTAGATTTCTCTGCCAAATAGGTAGAAATGTCCAGAAACTGATTAGACTAAGTGTTAGGTTATACCAAAGAAATTTGCCAGGTGGCCCAGACTGACATAGTCTTTTCTGTTGCTCCTTTGCAGAGATCCCTAAGTTGACTGTAGTCCACAGTGAACTTCTGATAGCTCTTGGAGACACCACTATGATGGAATGTAAAAGCACTGGAGTTCCACCTCCATGGGTTAAATGGTTTAAAGGTATCTTCACCAAAACTGTATCCTGTTTGGCTTAGCTTCTTTTAAAGGAACAATAATATTTTCTACAATTCCATTAGCAGTATGATATTCCTATGTCTTGTTTTCTTATCGGACAGCAGGCCTAGATCAACTCACATGTCCATTTCCCCATGAGATAAAATGGCAGTACTTTTGGGCAGCTTGAAATGGATATCACAGACTAGGTAACATGGATAGGGCATCTTGCAGTGAATAAAGTATCTCATGAATAGGAGGAAAAGCTTATTTAGTGAGAAGCTAATCTACTGAAACTTCCACTTCTACTGACTGTATAGTTTGGCCCAAATTCAGATGTTGTAATTGCTGAGGTAAATCCTGTAGTATACATTTCAGAAGTAGTGCTGTAGCATATCACTTGGCACAGCATCCACTGTGTCCACCACTCCTTGTTCTCAACAAATTGGCAGCCCTTACATTCTTCTGGAAGTTTATAATGAAATAGTACCATTGTGTTGTTTCAAAAAGAAATGAAAAAGCTAATCAATTTTCCGAAATGGGTCTTGGTTTTTTTTTAAATTAACTACTCTGTCATGACTTTTTGCCTGGATCTAGGTGACTTAGAGTTGAGGGCATCAGAATTTCTTATTATTGACTTCCTTCGTGGGCTTCTGAAGATTGAGGAAACACAAGACTTGGATGCTGGGGACTATATGTGCGTCGCAACCAATATTGCAGGAAGTGCATCTGGCAAAATCACCCTGGATGTTGGCTGTAAGCATAACAGCTTCAGAATGAAGCGTGCAAATTGTGCAAACACATGCATTTTGTGGATTACTATAATCCATTGTCTGGAATCCAAAGAGATTTGTGTGTATGTGGAAAGTGATTGCCCATGATTGGGTGAGTGGCGGTTCCCGATTTTCTTTTCCAGCTGCATCCTCTGTGCTGTATAAGTTTTGCTCCAGAGGGTCATCTGACCTCTTTTGGGGAATGCAATGAACTGCTGAGGGATGCCAGAAACCCCGCAGTGTATATTCAGAACACTATACACTACATGGCATTTGGTTGCCTGTCATTCTCCATATGGAATTTGTACTGGGGAAGGAGGAAACAGGATAAGTACAGCCATGGCTGAATGCATCTTGCTTCAATACCATTTCTTAACACTTCCTAGAATCAAATGAAAGGAAGAGCTGTATATGAAAATTTATGGGCCAGGTTTATTACTCTTTTATGTCTCATTTATATAGTACTTTCAGTGTTAAAAGAAATCTAAATCAGTTGTTTGTCCTTCAGGCCACCCCCCACCCCCGGAAGTAGGTAATTATTGTTTCTGCTTTACAGATAGGGGTGTGAGGCTGAGAGCGAGTGGCTTGCATATTGAAAACCATCCAACAAGTTCATGGAAAGTTTTTGAACCCAGGTCTTTCTTGTCTAACAATGTTCCATTCACAGCATCACACTGAATCAAAAACCCAGCGCTTGCACATTACAAGATATAAAACTGAGAGCCAGTGTGGTGTAGTGGTGAGAGTGTTTCACGGGGACTTGGGAGCTCTGGATTCTATTCCCCACTGGGCCATGCAGCTCTCTGGTTGACTTGGGGTCAGTCACCAGTTCTCAGCCTAACCTACCTCACATAATTGTTGTGAGGATAAAATAGAGAGGAAGAGGATCATGTAAAGCACCTTGGGCTCCTTGCGAGAGGAAAGAAGACAGGATACAAATGTAGTAATAAAATAAATAAATATCTTGGGTCCCTCATCTGGCATTGCAAAAGAAATACTAAATGCCATATTACTATTACTGATTCTCTGATTTTATCTTTCTGTCTACACCATTGACAGCTCCTCCAGTTTTCACACAAGAGCCTAGTGATGAATCTGTGGATATTGGCTCAAATGTGACAATGGCATGCTATGTTCAGGGTTACCCAGAACCAAAGGTGAAGTGGCAACGGCTGGATGGCTCCCCACTTTTCTCAAGACATTTTGCAGTTAGTTCCATCAGTCAACTCAGAACAGGCGCCCTTTCTATTAACAGTAAGTAGAAAAAAACCTTGTAAATATAGAATGCAAGAGAAAACATATGATGCATAATACCATATTATTGGATCTAAGCCCACTTTGTATGCTACAGTTTAAAGACAAGGAGTGCTCCTGCAATTACATTCATGTGAAAAACCATAAAATGGGAAGGGTTTCTATACATCTGTTCAAGAGAACATGTGCTGGTATATTAAGAATCCAGGAAGTGTTTCGCATAACTTGCAACATCCTCGGAAAACAGATGTACAAAACTTTCCCACATTACGACTTCAGCTGTAGGAAGGAGGGACTTGTATCAAACTGGTTGTGAATCATGAACATGGGAAGCTACCTTTATACTATGTTAACAAAGTGCCCGTCAGAAAGATGGGTTATATTTTTATTTTCTCCCTTAGAAGTCAATGGGAAACATTAACTTGTTTCTGGGAAAGAAAATAACCTTCAGCTGAAAGTCGTAGGTTGGGTGATGTGCTCAAAACATACGTCACCCTGTCATTGGTGTTACCAGGGACAGGGTGGTGGTGGCAGGTTTTGCCCCACCTCAGAAGTCCTTTGTTGCATTCCCTTTGCCTGTTGTTGCCTGTATAGGCCAGTGGGAACTAAAATGTATTATGGGGGAAAGCAAACGTCATTGCCAGCTTGTTTTTTTGGTCCTCCAGTGCTTATAGAACTCTAAAGGAGATATCCAAGGTGCCGAACCCATTTTGGGGATAGGGTTCAGCACTTTGGATAGCTCCTTTAGAGTTCTGGCTGGTTCTGACTGAAACCCAGGATGGATACACAACCCCGCCGAAATTGCAGCCACCAGCCTCCATTGCACACACGTATATTTGTAACTTGGACCAAACCACCAAGTATCTCTCTGTTCTGTAACCTCTGTTCATTTCAAAGAGTCAAGTAAGCCTCATTGACCTGAATGGACATTACTCAGCTGTATCGATTGGTGGATTGTGCCTGGTTTCATGGAAAGGTATTAAAAGGATGTGATTTATATTTAGAATTAGTTGAGATTTTATATGTAGAGGAATATATACTTGCACTGACCATATTTATATATGAGAATTTTAAGGGTATTTTTTTTAGTACTAATCCTGTTTCTTTTGCTTAAAGTGTTAGTCAAGGGGAATATATATTTGCATTAATCACATTTGTATATGAGAATCTTTGAGGCTTTTAAAAGTACTAATCCTGTTTCTTTTTGTTAAGAAAATCTTTTGTCTAATTTTAGATTTATGGGTTAATGACGAGGGGACCTATATCTGTGAAGCTGAAAACCAGTTTGGAAAGATTGTCTCACGGCCAGCTACGCTTACAGTGACAGGACTTGGTAATTAACTGATAATGTGGGATTTGTAATGGTTGGCTTAGGGCGCAACCCTATTGAGATAGACGGTCACCTCCGACTTCCTCTGAAGTTGGAGGCAACCGCCTATCCAATGCAGGGTGGCTGAAGCATGGAGGAGAGGATTCCCTCTGTGCTCTGGCTGCCCTGTAGTTTGCCTTAGACACCCGATTTTGGATGTCTAAGCGTGGCTTCAGGGAGGGGGTAGGAGCGGGGCTGGAGACTGCATAGGAAGCTGTCTAAAACAGCTTCTGTGGTCTCCTCCCCTCCCTGCCCCCGGGAACGCCGCCTTTTCGACCTGTCCATGCTCCATGTTATGAACACAGACAGGCACGGAGGGACAGCTGGCGCTGTTCTCTCTTCCCCAGCTACAAGGGGGCAGGGTGGGGAGTACAGTGTCCTGTAGTGCTCTCTACATGCTCGGAGCCGGGAAGCCGAAAAATCCTATCTCCCCCAGATGCTATCTAGGGGACATAGGATTGCTGTCTTACTTGACTTCCATCCAACCCTAACACTGCATCCAGAACACAAGCAAAGTTTTCCTCATGGCCCTTCTGCATATACTGGGTTGAAGAACAATACACAATAATAATCCTGAATTCAGAATCCACGTTTGTGTGAAATACATATCAGATTTTACTTCTTAGGTGAGAAGGCATTGGGAAAGCAGAGCAAAAAATAGTGTCACTTTTAGTTAGTTAATTAGATTTCTCTCCTGCCTAGTGTTAAAACACGTTTGATTGAAAGAACAAGCATAAAAAAACTCCTTCAATTCAAATATAAACTATATAGAATATCAAGAAAAAAAGAACAAATACTGTATCAAAAATATTAGTTTGATTAATAAAATGGAACAGTGTAATGCTAAGTAATCGCATACATAATTGAGCATTCTTTTGTCAGTAGTCTTTAAAACAAAAATGGAAGAAAGCACAGTGCAATGAACATTATCTTGGAATTCATTATTCAGTATGTTATGAACATAATCAGTGTTTCAATAAATTTCTGCATAATCCAGAATGATTTCTCATAAAATAAACTAATTTTCAGATAATTGCCATGTAGCAGTTTATTTTAAACTGCCCTTTTTATAGCAGTGTGCCTTTTGGGGTTTGGTGCCGCCAGTATGCTAATGACACCCAACTCTATTTCTCCTTTCCATCTAAATCTGAGGAAGCTGTTCTGGTTCTAAATCAGTGCCTGATGTCGGTAATGGACAGGACAAGAGCAAACAAAGTGAAGCTTAATCCAGACAAGATGAAGGTGCTCCTGGTCAATCAAAAGACAGATTAGGGAACAAGGATTCAATCTGTACTGGCTGGGGTTACACTCCCCCTGAAGACTTGGGCTCTTAGTTTGGGTGTACTCTTGCTCTCAGCCCTGAATCTGGATGCTTAGGTCTCGGTGGTGGCCAGGACTACATCTGCACAGCTGAGGCTAGTGTGCCAGCTGCGCC
Source organism: Heloderma suspectum (assembly GCF_057233095.1). NCBI lineage: Eukaryota > Metazoa > Chordata > Lepidosauria > Squamata > Helodermatidae > Heloderma > Heloderma suspectum. The sequence goes on from NC_139461.1 coordinate 175,689,080, forward strand.
CATTTCTAGAGATGTCTGATCTGGCCATGGTCACACATACCTTTGTTACATTCCCCTTGGACCACTGTAATGTGCTGTATGTGGGGCTGCCTTTGAAAACTGTTCAGAAACTTCAGCTGGTCCAGAATGCTGCATCCAGGCTGTTGACCAGGACTGGTTACAGAGAGCATGCAACTCCCTTGTTACAGCAGCATCATTGGCTACTGGTCTATTTCCAGGCAGAATTCAAGGTGAGGGTTATTACCGATAAAGCCCTATATGACTTGGGACCAGGTTTCCTGCCTTCTCCCATACAAGCCTGCCCGGTCCTTAAATTCTTCTGGAGAGGCCCTTCTTTTGAGACCACCAACATCAGAGGCACATTTGGTGGTGATGCGAGAGGGGGCCTTTTCAGTGGCTGCTCCTGGGCTGTGGAACTCCTTCCCAAGAGAGGCTAGGTTCGCTCCCCCTCTGCTGTCCTGATACTAGGCAAAGACTGCTTTATTCAAGAAGCCCTTCGGCCTGTAAGTGGGTCCGTGGGCCGGGTGCTGTTTTTATTTTGGAATTGTTATGTTTTATTGTATTTTAATGTGTTTCATAGTTTTAATCTATTTCAAATTGTTGTTGTAAGCCATCCTGAGTGCCATTTTTTGGTAGAAAGACGTATAAAATAAATAAATAAATAAATAAATAAATAAATAAATAAATAAATAAAACACTTGCTGGGAAACATAAGAGGGAGGGTGAAATTGCACTCATGAGCTGCTTGTGGGTTTCTCACAGGCCACTGGTTGGCCACTGTGGGAACAGAATGCTGGACTAGAGAGTAGGGATGGCGTGGGTGCCCATTTTGGTTCGCAAATCTGTCAGACCTCTGGTGCCCATGCCCCCTGAGCTGCACCCGCCAAGCTCCCCCACACTCACTGGCCCTCCGGGCTGCAGTCGGGCCCGCCTTCCATGCTCAGTAAGCAGCCCGCAGCTTCTCTGGGCCTGTTCATCTCTGTCCTGATGGCCATGTTTTTTAAAAAATGGTGATCAGCAGCGCTTGCCCATAGATTTATACGCAAAATAGCGCTGTGAAACTAGGGTATATTGGTGTTCCACAGTGCTTTTTGTGTATAAGTCTATGGGCAAGTGCTGCCGATCGCCATGTTTTTTTAGGGATGTACGAATCCCCTTACCTGCAATCCACGGGGGGTCCGCCGAGGTGGGGGAAGGTGATCCGTTCCTCCCCCCGGAATCCTCAACAGGCTGCGAGGGGTTCTCACATCCCTACTAGACAGGCCTTCGGTCTGATCCAGCACCGTTCTTCTTATGTTCTTATCGTTGAGCATTCTGTTTGCAACTTTATGGGAACGTGAGCAATTATCGTATTATGGTTTTCTTTTCTTTCTCTTTGATACAGTTGCACCTCTAATTGGAATGAGCCCAGCAGCAGCTAACGTAATTGAAGGTCAGCAGCTTACTTTGTCATGTGTGCTGCTGGCAGGAAACCCTATCCCACAGCGAAAGTGGATTAAAAATAGTATGGTGGTAAGAGAAGGTTTGATTTTCTTATACAGTTTCCTACTTTCCTTAGCGGTGAAACTATCTTGAAAGGCATGATGTTGTAATGATGGCCTTTTTAAGCAACTGTGTAGTCTGAAGAGAGAAAAAGTGATGTAGCAGATAGGGTTGTGCTGGAATTGTGGGGCCTCAGTTCACGTCCCCACTCAGGGAAGGAAGGAACCTGCTAGGTGACCTTGGGTAAGACACTGATCTGGTTCGGACGCACTGCCAATCCAGGTTTTTCCAGCCCTGGGTTGTCTTGAATGACTGTGAGCGAGCATGCAAACAGGCTCTTTTGCCGCCAATTGCTCCCACTGGAAGTGTGAGTGGCTAAACAACTCAGGGGCACTCTGTTCCTGGGTTGTTTAGCATTGCATGCGAACCGGGAATCCCGGGTGGTTGGGGGTTTGCTCATTCACAACCCTGGGTTGTGATGTGCCAGCCAGGCCACTGTCTCTTAGCCTAACCCAAACTCACGGAGTTCTTTTTAGGAGGAAATGGGATAACTGCCTAAGTGTTGCCCTGAGCTCTCGAGGGGAAAGACAGGATACAAATGAGACTTTTAAAAATGTCAAGTAACAAGTTATGTTTAATAACAATGGCTGAGGGTATATTTGCAGTGGGAGTCTCAGTTTTTTCTTGAACAAATGACATCCCCTCTGCCTCTACCTCTAATTACTTGGGGCCTGTTCACACATGCATTTATGTCACTTGTTGACTTAACATTTGATTTGACAACTTGCAGCTGAATGTATGCTTTTATCTGAATTTGTACAAAGTTCTATCTCTGGAAATTAATTTTTGAGCAGTCACCCATACGTGCACATTACTATTTGATGTTGTAGTCACCAAGTGATATACATAATGTGTGTGTGTGAACTAGGCCTCTGGTTCAACTTTGGGCATTTCTACACCAGCCTAAAATCCTGCATTTAAAACAGGGCTTTCTGCTTCCGTTTTAAATGCAGGATGACAACTGCCTCCCTTTACACGCGCTTCCTTTCCCCCCTTGCCCTCCCCATCCTTCTCCCCGTTTCTGAGTCTTCCATTATCTTTCATTGATCTCGCTCCTCTTCTTGCCGCTTCTACTCTTTTCATGGAGGAAACTGAAGTGGAACACAACGGGGTAATTTGATAGCTCATTATCTGTGATCTATTTAAAAACAGAACAAAGGGCATGTAGTGCAGGAGGGTCAAGGCAGGGTCACAGTGTCATGTAAAGAGCCCACAAACTTCCATGAAGGAGCAATCCCAATCGCAGGATAAAAGCTCTGTGTGAAGGAGCCCTTTATCTGCATGGATTCCACTGTTCCACATTTACACCAGTTTGAGCTTCAGATGAGCAGATTTCTTCACTTCTGTTTCATTAGTCTTCTGTGGGTTTGCTTTGCTTTCCTTCTGCCTAAATCCAATGTTATATGGATAATTTCTAATTAATTTCAGATTTGGCATGCAAGCAGTTTGTTTCCATTTGTTTGCATTTTTTTCCTTTCAAGTAAACCATGTGTGTAAATCATTGTGCATGTAGAAACAACCTTGTAACTTGTTCTTAGCCTGTGATTGTATGTTGATGCACTTATGCACACCAGCAGCAGTGGTGGTGGTGGTTATTATTATTATTATCTTGCATGCAGTATTTCAGCATACTGAAATACTGTTCAGTTACTCATGTGCATGCCTTACAGGAAGAGAAAAAAATGTGAAATAATGGAAAGCCATGACAAGAATAAACTGCACATTCACAGCAATCTTTATAAAGTCAGGAAATCCAATCTGGAATAATGACTGCATCAGTGACACTCCATGACCAGAAACCATTCTCAACCATATACCCCAGGGAGAAATTTGGAGGGAGAAAATGTAATATGCCATCCCCAGAGTGAGCCTGTCTCCACTTTGGCCCCTGTGATATTTTCAGTAGGAATGCAGGGGAAGGGGTCAAGGGTTTGCAACATTCCAACTGATTGCTCGCAGAAGCTTGAGCTTTTCTGTGAGCATTTGATCTGAAGACACTCATAAAGTGCCCACTTCTGCCACTTCTCCCATCCCCCAAACCGAGGAACCTACATTTGGGGAAGGGGGAGGCAGAGACAGTGGCTGGGGATACTCCCAGGGTCCTGACAGAGTGTCTCTTCCAACTGCTGCCATCTTCCCCTTCCTGTGACCTGAAGGTAAATACTTAGGTGGGTGGGTACAGACAGGGGAAGGGGGCTTGTAGTATCAAGGTAAGCACAGTCATGCTCAAAGCAATCAAGCAGAGGTGCTTGCTTTTATGAGCCCCTCTGTTCGAATACTCACAACATCCCTAAGTTTCATATCCCTGTTGACTGTGAGTTTGTTGTGGAGAACCTTGGGAAGATTGTGTCAATTCTGTGGGCATAGCCCTTTCTGAACTAAGAGAAAAAGTCCCCTCCTCCTTTGGGTGGGTCTGAGGATAATCAAGGAGATGTTTAGAAGAAAGTAGGAGTGCAGACCCCTTCATGGATCACTGCCTTGTTGTGGCGAAGGGGCTTGCGTAACTCAGTGAAGCCATAAGCTATGCCGTGCAGGGCCACCCAAGACGGACAGGTCATGGCAGAGAGTTCTGACAAAATGTGGTCCACTGGAGAAGGAAATGGCAACCCACTCCAGTATTCTTGCCAAGAAAACCCCATGGAACGTATCACAAGGCTAAAAGAGATGACGCCGGAAGATGAGCCCCTCAGGTCGGAAGGTGTCCAATATGCTACTGGGGAAGAGCAGAGGGTATTTCCAAGTAGCACCAGAAAGAGTGAAGCGGCTGGGCCAAAGCCGAAAGGACACTCAGCTGTGGATGTGTCTGGTGGTGAAAAGAAAATCCGATGCTGTAAAGAACAATATTGTTTAGGAACCTGGAATGTCAGATCAATGAATCAAGGTAAGCTGGAGGTGGTCAAACATGAGATGGCAAGATTGAACATTGACATCTTGGGAATCAGCGAACTAAAATGGACAGGCATGGGCGAATTTAATTCAGGTGACCATCATATCTACTATTGTGGGCAAGAATCCCTTAGAAGAAATGGAGTAGCACTCATAGTCAACAAAAGGGTGGGAAAAGCAGTACTGGGGTACAATCTTAAAAATGATAGAATGATCTCAGTACGAATCCAAGGCAAACCATTCAACATCACAGTAATTCAAGTCTATGCCCCAACCACTGAGGCCGAAGAAGCTGAGGTTGATCGGTTCTATGAAGACCTACAACACCTTCTAGAACTAACACCAAAAAAAGATGTCCTCTTCATCATAGGGGATTGGAATGCTAAAGTAGGAAGTCAAGAAATCACCGGGATAACAGGCAGGCATGGCCTTGGTGTACAAAATGAAGCAGGACAAAAGCTAATAGAGTTTTGCCAAGAGAACATGCTGATCATAGCAAACACTCTTTTCCAACAGCACAAGAGGCGACTCTACACATGGACGTCACCAGATGGTCAATATCGAAATCAGATTGATTATGTCCTTTGCAGCCAAAGATGGAGAAGCTCCATACAGTCAGTAAAAACAAGACCTGGAGCTGACTGTGGCTCAGATCATGAGCTGCTTCTTGCAAAATTTCGGCTTAAATTGAAGAACGTCGGGAAAACCACTAAACCGTTCAGGTATGACCTAAATCATATCCCTGATGAATATACAGTGGAGGTGAGGAATAGATTTCAGGGATTAGACCTGATAGACAGAGTGCCTGAGGAACTATGGACGGAGGTCCGTAACATTGTTCAGGAGGCAGCAACGAAATCCATCCCAAAGAAAAAGAAATGCAAGAAAGCCAAGTGGCTGTCTGATGAGGCTTTACAAGTAGCTCATGAAAGAAGGGAAGCGAAAAGCAAGGGAGAAAGGGGAAGATATACCCAACTGAATGCAGAGTTCCAGAGAATAGCAAGGAGAGACAAGAAGGCCTTCTTAAATGAACAATGCAAAGAAATCGAGGAAAACAACAGAATGGGAAAGACTAGAGATCTCTTCAAGAAAATTGGAGATCTCAAGGGAACGTTTTGTGCAAAGACGGGCATGATAAAGGACAAAGAAGGCAGGGACCTAACAGAAGCAGATGAGATTAAGAAGAGGTGGCAAGAATACACAGAAGAACTATACAGGAAAGATCTGAATGTCCCTGATAGCCATGATAGTGCGGTCACTGAACTTGAGCCGGACATCCTAGAGAGTGAAGTCAAGTGGGCCTTAGGAAGCATTAGTAACAACAAAGCTAGCGGAGATGACAGTATTCCAGCCGAGCTATTTAAAATCCTAAAACATGATGCTGTTAAAGTGCTGCATTCAATATGCCAACAAATCTGGAACACTCAACAGTGGCCACAAGACTGGAAAAGGTCAGTTTACATTCCAATTCCAAAGAAGGGCAACGCCAAAGAGTGTTCAAACTACCGCACAATTGCGCTCATTTCACATGCCAGCAAGGTGATGCTCAAAATCCTACAAGCTAGGCTTCAGCAGTATGCGAACCGAGAACTACCGGAAGTACAAGCTGGGTTTAGAAGAGGCAGAGGAACTAGAGATCAAATCGCCAACATTCGCTGCATCATGGAGAAAGCAAGAGAATTCCAGAAAAACGTCTATTTCTGCTTCATTGACTACGCTAAAGCCTTTGATTGTGTGGATCACAACAAACTGTGGCAAATTCTTAAAGTGATGGGAGTACCAGACCACCTTACCTGTCTCCTGAGAAACCTGTACGAGGGTCAAGAAGCAACAGTAAGAACCAGACATGGAACAACCGATTGGTTCAAAATTGGGAAAGGAGTACGACAAGGCTGCATATTGTCACCCTGCTTATTTAACTTATATGCAGAGTACATCATGAGAAATGCCGGGTTGGATGAATCACAGGTCGGAATTAAGATTGCCGGGAGAATTATCAACAACCTCCGATATGCAGATGATACCACCCTAATGGCAGAAAGCGAAGAGGATCTCAAGAGCCTCTTGTTGAGGGTGAAAGAGGAGAGTGCAAAAGCTGGTTTGAAACTCAACATTAAAAAAACTAAGATCATGGCATCTGGCCCCATCACTTCCTGGCATATAGAAGGGGAAGAAATGGAAGCAGTGGCAGATTTTACTTTCTTGGGCTCCAAGATCACCGCAGACGGTGACTGTAGCCATGAAATTAAAAGACGCTTGCTCCTTGGGAGGAAAGCTATGGCCAACCTAGACAGCATAGTAAGAAGCAGAGACATCACCTTGCCGACAAAGGTCCGTCTAATCAAAGCTATGGTTTTCCCAGTAGTAATGTATGGCTTTGAGAGCTGGACTATAAGGAAGGCTGAGCGCCGAAGAATCGATGCTTTCGAACTGTGGTGCTGGAGAAGACTCTTACGAGTCCCCTGGACTGCAAGGAGGTCAAATCAGTCCATCCTAAAGGAAATCAACCCTGAGTGCTCATTGGAAGGACAGATAATGAAGCTGAAGCTCCAATATTTTGGCCACCTAATGCGAAGAGAAAACTCCCTGGAAAAGACCCTGATGCTGGGAAAGACTGAAGGCAAAAGGAGAAGGGGACGGCAGAGGATGAGATGGCTAGATAGCATCACTGATGCAATGAATATGAACTTGAGCACGCTCCGGGAGAGAGCGCAGGACAGGAAGGCCTGGCGTGCTATGGTCCATGGGGTCACGAAGAGTCGGACACGACTGAACGACTGAACAACAACAACAAAAAGGAGTGCAGAAGGGTAGGGATAACCCTTCCTTCTGAGAGGCAGCATGAATAGGCCCCCCTGCTAAAATATAATATGGACGAGTGGAAAGAGCTGTCAGGTCAAACAACGTGGCTGCTGTGATTTTAGTCAGCCAACTTTGACTTCCAGCTATACCAGCCTGTGAAGGAATGAGGATTCGATATATGCTGACCTCTATAATAATGACACAACAACAACACAACAATGTAAGATGTATTATTTTTTAAGTGCCAAAAATACATGGTGCTGTACAATATAACATTGCATAAAAACAACAAATAAAAACCCTTCCCACAGGATTACCATCCTGTAAGTAGCGATGGGTGAACATACCCCAAATGAACTTATTATTTCCTCAGAAAGTAACGATTTATGCGTATAGTCATGGATGACAGTTCTCCTTTAATTTGAGATCTCATTCTGTGGATATGAGTTTTTGAACATATGTAATCATGGGAGCTGTATCTTGGGAGATGTGGTTTGGAATCACATCATGTGTCATGACATCATGTGTCACCATATTATATACCTCTTCCTGATTGGTTTTTTCCATGTAACCTTTCTACATAATCTTTACTTCCCATTTCCAGTTAGTATATGGAGAAGAGGAGAGAGAGATGGATTGGTATATGAAGGTGTATACAGCCAATACAGCCTATACAGACTGTTCCTTTGAACATGATTGGTTTGTGCCAACCTTTCCCTAAAGGGTTAATGTGATATCATCACAGGGGTTCAACCGTGTAATTCATTGCATGTACAGAAATGCCATAGTTTAGATGTAGACCGTGCATGCTCCAAAGCATTCAATCTATTCCTAAATTAATACTGAATTCTCAAGACAGAGATCTCTAAGCTCAATACAAAGGTGAGCATTTTGAGTGCATGAGTTTCCACCAATGAGCCAACTAATTATGAAATTCAGTGGCATCGCTACTTGTAAGGAGACACATGAAGAAAAGGAAATAGGAAGAAGGATAAAGGAAGACAACAGGTGCAGAAAGAGTGAAATTAAAATACTCCATTAATTGGAGAAAGTATATGAAAATAAACTTCTCCTGAGGCTCTTCTTAAAGAGTGGGAGGGTCTGGATTGTATAACTATCTGGAGGAAAAGTGCTATAGAGATATAGTGCCAATAGAGATGATGGGTGGGGACATAATATATGCACTCTTAGCCTAACTATAAAAAAAAGGTACTTAGAAGAACCAGGGATCAGAAAGGAATATGATCAAGGGGAAATAGGCCTAGAAGGCCTGAAATGAGTTATGGTGTCCAACTGCAGGTTTTGATGCAGTTTCCTGCTAAATAGTATCTACCATGTTCTCAAAAGCTTGTTTAAAACTGGGCCCTGGGGTGGAGTGAGAAGGCAGTTGCCAGGGTTTCTTGAAAATGAAATGCTGCTCATTTGTTTCTCCTCAGGGGCTACGAAGGACATTGCCTTTGCCTCCACAGGTGTACAGGATTTGGAACCACTGGCACTTTTTTTTTGGGGGGGGGGCTTATCTAGCTGCTTTTCTTGCTTATGTGTAGCTTTAGTTTAGTGTTAGTTGCATAATTCCTTCTACCTCCCCTCCATTTTTCCCAGAGAGAGGTGTTAATCCCCTTGGAAAGCAGAACCTAACCTCCTCTAGTTACTAAGTAGGTGACAAATTCTGCACTCCAAGGGAAAGCTCACAGGGGATTCTACTGCAAAATGCAGGAGAAGGAAAAGGTGTTTGGGACAGCTTAGATCTTTCATTTTCCTCCCACTTTCAAAGTTCCATGCTGTGCCTTGATATTCTAGACTGTTGCTGATGTCTCTATCCCAGAGAATAAAAGTTAGAGAGTCAATGAGATTATGCTTTTTACCAGACCACCCTCAGGGATGCTGTTTGAGAAAGGCAAAGGGGCTGTCTCTGCATAGAATTTCATACCACATGCAATTATTCCTCTGGAGAACTTGTATCTCTGACCAACTCACTGTTTCCACACACTGACTAAGCTTGTTATAAATCCTCTTTGCCTAATAAATAGGATGAGTGTTCAGTCTGAGTTGATAATGTTGCTAAAGCTTTATTGTGAAGCAATAAAGATAGACACAAATATCAATTTAACATCACACTAGTTTGGCCATAACGGTTGCAAGGATGTGTGTGAAAGTGTGGGAACAATGCTTGGCTAAACCCCAGAAGCCAGCTTCAGCACCGTACAAAATCATTTGCCTTTCCCCATTGCTAGCAAAAGCATGTGCAGAGCTGTTTCTGATGTGGAATCTGGGTTAGCCTGGTGGAAAAGTTTGATTTTATTATTGTAAACTCTGGAGCATTCACAATCCTGGCAGTTGATGCCCAAGCTAAATGTAGATGAGAAATAAGTCTTTCCTGTTTTTCACACCCTCACCCCATCCCAGGTGGTCCAAACTCCTTATATCAGCATTCGTAGCGATGGGAGTCTTCATCTTGAAAGGGTTCGGCTGCAGGATGCTGGAGATTACACCTGCATGGCAAACAATGTTGCTGGGACAAACAACAAAACTACTGCCGTCAGTGTGTTTGGTGAGAGAAACATTCAGTTTCTTAGGTTTTCAGTTTAAGAATGCACTAGAATCCTGAGAGAAAATATTAAATAGACAACTGTGTTACATACAAAAAAGATATATATGGGTCATCATCCCACCTTGTGATTCTCTTGTTCAGGACCCATTCATCTCAACGAGGCTTGCATGTTCTCATGAAAAGGAATGAGGCTTGTGCAGGAGAAGTTCCAAGTGCAGGGGTGGGCAACCTGTGACACTCAGCCTAACTCCATGTGGCCTTGGGCCTAATTTCAAAAGCCCTCTGGAAGCAATCAGTTCAGCCCCCCTGGCAAAAGTGATCTGCCCTCCCCCAGAAGCCCACTGGGTGGGGAGGAAGAAGAAAGGGGAGAAAGAGAAAAGGGAGAGGCCCTGCCCATTTTTAGTTCTGGCTCTGCCCACTACCAGCATGTGGCCACTGATGGATTACCCCTGAGGGAATGTGGCCCACAACAGAAAATAAGACAGCCAGGTTCCAGCTGCTCATGAGAGGAATAGAAATTACTTTTCCTGCATAGCCCTTGTGCAAGCTATGGGTAGTAACTGATGTTAATCCTATGTAGAGTAGACCTATTGAAATGAATAGGACTTAAGTTAGTTGTGACTAGCTTAAGTCTCATTCATTTCAGTCGGTCTTCTTTAAGTATGGCTAAAATTGGATACTACCCTATGTGTGCTAGGTAGTTGTGTGAAAGAGGCTGTTGTATTCAGAAGAAATGCTCTGGATACAGTCTGGATTTTCTCCCTTAAAGATCTGTTGCGTGAACCGCGTGTGCAAGAAGAACAGCTGTTTCACATGTACAGGATGGCTTGGACAGTGGAGCATGTGAACAAATCTGACAAGCCTTTTTAAAGAGCGAGTAAAATAAAATAAAAAATCACACGGCATCCAAAAATACTTTTCCCTGTGCAAAGGTCTTCAAGTGATGATAGTTTTTGCAGACTCACTTGCTTTATTAACAAAACAGAGCCATAAGTGGAAATTCTCCAAAGGCTGTCTATAAGAGATTTGATAATGGATAAAAATAAGCCATAACTGAAGAGAGTATGGAGTTTAAAGAAATAATTGGGTATCTCATTTTTAATACCACCAAGAGTGGCATGCCTGTTAAGAGAAAGCAAATAAAGGATTTGTAGTAGCATTCGATGTGTATTTCAGCAGCCTCAACTTTGTGTGAGGTCACGGTTGCTCTATTCTTCATGAGCAGAAAATTCTTTTCTATGTCAAATTAATGAAGAGATGCATACTCGGAGCTTCCCCACAAAATCGCTGAAATGTTCTTTTTCTGCATAACAAAAGAGGCCTTGTGCAAGTTAGTATTCATCTGTGTTTTTGCAAAGTGACAGTTCTTCCTTAAGTAGCACTTTGGGTTATATATTGTATCATGAAAAGCTGATGAGAGAAAAAGTTGTGCTAGCCATTGAAAGGATCCAAGACTTACGAGGGCAAGAAGGTTTTGAGGAAGAAATGCGAGAACAAATGTACATTCAAGAAAAATGTGCCCTGTCATGCCGCTAATTCGCAGACCCTTCAAAAATGAGGTAGTTCCTGAAAATGTTTTTTCTGAAGCTTCTTGAAAAATGGCCAGTTTTCAGCCAGCAGCTCCTGCAAAATCCAAACAGGCCTGGTGAGTTTTGTAGTTGGATGCTGTGGTATTTGTCCTGACATGTCTGCCACTTCCCCACCACTGCAAAACCCCTCTGTCATAATGACCCAGTGCAGATGTCGTGGAAATCCATTGTGTTCTAAAATTCTGGCTTACTGTGAGCGAGCCAGCATGCTAGTGCATGTGGCTTGATCATTCCCACTCAGCTTCTCCTGCCAGTGGGAGCACCTAAACAAGCCAGGGACTCTTCATCCCTGGTTTGTTTAGTGTGACATCTGAACCGGACTTGCCTCTCCCCTGACATGCATGAGTCATAAGCCAGAGTTTGTTTTTGTCTTATGACTCTGGCTTGTTTGATGCCCATTCAACAGTTAGGAAAAATGCTATATAAATACGAAGCATTGCTCTTTTCCAAATGCTTTTCATGCTTTCTGGGGTTATTTACCTTATGTTTGCTTGTGAGAAATCAGATCAAATAATTCTTAAAGTTTTGCTCACATGCACATTTCATTACCATTACCAGTCATACATTTTAAAGCATCCACATTATAAAAGGCAGCATAGAACATTTAATTTTTTTTAAAAAAATAAATTACACCATGGTTCTGTTTTGGAGAACCTAATTTAAAAACTCTTTGGAGGACATCCAAAGTGTTTTTTTTAATTATTTAAAGTATCTCCTCATGTTAGGATTTTCTCATGGGTGTGCTTCAGAAATCCCATGCCTGAGACTGGAACTCTGTGTTTTGGCTGTACCTGTTGTTAAAAGAGGTGATCCTTCATCTCTTTCTTCTCTCTCTTTCCCCCTGCCCTGCAACATTTAGGAATGCAAAATGTGTAATATGATGTCACTGCATTGTGAACTTCCCACCCATTGCTCCACTCCATTGGTGGTTGCTTTGGGGAGCAGGAAACCCACCACAACACAATGTCATATCATGTTACTGAGAGGGAGGGGGAGAGAGAGAGAGAGAGAGAAGAGAAGAGAAGAGAAGAGAAGAGAAGAGAAGAGAAGAGAAGAGAAGAGGAGATGCAGGGGTGCTGTTATCAATGGCAGTCAAACGTATCTCATAATGTTTTAGTTCCAGTCTGAGATTTAAACTGTCATACAGGAGGGATTTATGTATGTACTTGCTTATGAGTCAGTAGTGATAAGCGTTATGTAATGCGGAATAATTTGAAAAACACCTGGGTATTTGTGTTTTCAGTTCTACCAATAATCCAGCACGGACAGCAGATATTCAGTACTATAGAAGGCATCCCGGTCACGCTACCCTGTAAAGCCAGTGGAGTTCCTAAGCCATCTATTGTCTGGTCCAAGGTAACAACAATGCCTGGAGTTGTTTATAGTGAAAGATCAACTGAACTCATAGCTGAGCAGAAACAGGAATTAATGAATCTATTAAATTTAAATAAATATACATATTCCCAACATCTCAAGACCACTCACTGTTACAAGGAAAGGCCACCTTTTAATACTTGCTTTTAAATTTCTGAGTACAGTAAGAAGCCAAAATCAAAGCAGCATAAAAACACTTGCCTTTACTCTCAACCTTACTCATCCAAATTGGCTCCTGCCTCTTCATCTGCCAACACTTTTGTAAATCAATCTACCAAGGAAAGCTTGCAGTCCTAATGGTTTTTGAGAGGGGTAAAATAAATACATAGATTTATTTATTTAAAGTATTTGTATCCTACCTCTCAGTCGTCATTACCAAGGTGACTTACAACAACATTTAAAACTATTTACAAGAATTAAAACCAATGCTAGTAAAACATCAGTAAATCAATAAAAACAGAAAAAGCAGCAGTATAAATAGCAGCAACAGCGCACATCAAAGCTTAACACAGAAATAAGAGAATATTGAAAAGATCCTAGGCTGTGTGAAAAGCTTTACTAAAAAACAATAGTGTTTGTGATTTGTGTCTGAAGATCATCAAGAAAGATTTTTAGCAAACAGAGAGGGAGAGGTTGCTCCACAATCAAGGGCTGAATCTACACATAACAGTTATACCATTATCATACCGTTATCATAACTATTGGTGCCCACTGGTGTCATGTGTACCAATAGTTAGGATAACAGTATAACTGCTATGTTCATATATATTCATATATGCTATGTATATATGTGTGTGTGTGTGTGTGTGTGTGTGTATATATATATATATATATATATATATACACACACACACACACATACATACATATATACATACATACAGATATACATATATATATATATACACACACACACACACACACACACACATATATATATGCTATGTTCATATATATTCAGCCAAGGTGCCACAGCTGAAAAAGCCCTGCCTTTTGTTGCTCTGTGCTTCATTTCTGAAAATGGGGTCACTCTGAGCTTGGCCTCCAGTGAAGATCCTCATAGCTGGACAAGTTCATATGGGAGTAGCTGATTTTTTAGGTAGCTAGGTGACAAGCTGTTTATCCCACATTCTGGTCTTCATCTATCCGTGGCTATTAGACACAACTGATCAAAATGCAGTCTCAATGTTCAAGTGCAGATGGTAGGGACTAACAGGGAATCAACATTAATGATAATGCCAACTTGTGAATATCCCTTGGGACCTTCCTTCATCCTTTGGGAGACTTGGAAGGCTAAAACAAGGGAGAAGACCTTCTTGGTGGTGGACCCCAATTATGGAATGACCTCCCCAACAAGGCCCACCTGATGCCAACATTGTTATCTTTTCAGCACCAGGTTAAAACTTTTCTCTTTTCTCAGGCATTTGGCAGCATATGATGAGTTTTAATCAGGTCCTAGATTTGACTTATGGTTGATCGCCTAAAGTTATTTTTAGATATACAGTATGTTGTCTCTGAGAATACTGTTTATGTAAATGGTTTTTAAAACTTTATATACTGTATCTTTAATGGTTTTTACTCTTTGTAAACTGCCCAGAGAGCTTCAACTATGAGGCGGTATAGAAATATGAATTATTATTATTATTTATAAATATTTATGTCCCACCTTTCTGTGAAATGCCAAAGGTGTTTAACAACAAAAATAAATACAAAAAACTATAAAACAATTAAGAGACATCAGCAAAACTATTGGTTTCAAAAAAAACCCCAATAAACAAGTGGGGAAGGCAGTATGTTGAGTAAGACAGACCATTTGTTCTGACATAGCATAGCCATTCTTATGTCATCATTTCATCTGAGTGAATTCATGCCATTGGTATTCTCCTGTCTTTCACAGAAAGGAGAGGTGATTCCTCCCAGTGACCCAAAATTTTCTGCAGGGTCTGATGGGAGCCTGCATTTAGTTTCTCCAGGAGGTGAGGAGTCTGGGGAATATATCTGCACTGCAACAAATGCAGCAGGCTATGCAACTCGGAAAGTACAACTGACTGTGTACGGTAAGTAAAAGTTAAAGTCCAGAATGTATAAAACTCTCTAAGGGAGTTTCTGCACAGTGCTGCCCAGGACAGAGGTACTTCTGGTACTTAAGGGAGCAATCCTATAGGGATAGGTGGCCGCCTCCAAATTCGGAGGCGACTCCCTATCCAATGCAGGGCAGGCAGAGCACAGAGGGAATCTTCGCCTCCACACTCTGGCCACCCTGCATTTGTGGCTAGATGGCTGATTTTGGCTGTCTAGCCACAGTGCTTTGGGGTGGGGGCAGCTGGACGATGCATAAGAAGCATCGTACTGGCCCTTCTGAGGTCCCTGCCCCTCCCTGCCTCTGGGAATGCCCCCTTTCCTCCTGCTCCAGATGATCCATGCTGCCTATGAGGCGGTGGGGGAGGGGCAGGGAGGTGGTTTTCTGGGAACTGACCTTGGAACATAGGCTCCAAGGTCGGTTCCCAAAACCCAAGTAATCCTATGGCTGTCCAACTGCTGTCTAGTGGCTATAGGATTGCGCCCTTAGGTGCTGCTGCCCTTTTGGCATGAGGGTAGCTCTGCCTCCTGTGTCAGTTCTGTCACCCGATGTGGTCTAGCTGCAATGAGCATGGGGATTGCCCCCCACCCCCGCTTAACGTGTGAATTGCAGTGGCCTGTGCCCTAATTCAGAGTGCCAATCCCACACAAAGAGCAATATGTAGAAACACCGTTACAAGTTATCCTCTTGTTGTACCATAGAATCCCTCATAAAACCATAACGTGGAATAGTTGTATGGTTCAAATCAAATATATTGAGGTACTCATTGGCCTGGTTTGCACAGCACAACAACCCACCTCGGGTGATCAGCAGCTGGTGGCTGGAAGAGAAAAGGCGCTTTGGGGGCAGGTGTTCTTACTTCATTGTAAGGTGAAGCAGGCTTTTTTAAAAAAGCATTCCCTAGCAAGGGAAGCACCGAAATGGAGCATGACATTGACCAGGACATTGACAAGAGGGGGATATAGGTATGCTGGGCTAAATATGGGACAGGCACTCTTGCGCAAGAGTGCAATTCCCTGAAAAGAATTTTTTTTTAAAGTTTGAGAGCACGTTATCGCATTCATAAGGGCTCAGAAAGTTAATTTCCTTTGGTGATCTGATGTGAGGCAGGAGGGAGTTTCCCTCAGGAGCTGGCAATCCCAGTGGACCAATTTGAAGAAAAGGTGCTGACTTAGGGACCGAGGAAACAAGGAGTTCTCCTGCTAAGGTGCCTGGGATGCATGCCAAAGCCAGCAGGAGGACTGAAGGAGGACTGAAGGAGGAAACAAGCAATGGCAAGCCGCAGAGCGCCCAATCATCTTTTGGGTTAGTGAGTGAAAAACCAACCCATGGTGGCTTATTCACAGGGTGGCTTAGCGAGATGTGCGAATCTGCCCATTAACTGACACCTGGGTTTCTTTCCTGTGAAAACTAGTGCACTTGTTAGACTGTTGGGTGGCCTGGATTAAAATCCAATCTTTGGGTTTGTGGTGATTTTGAGATAGTTAATAGCTCTTAGCCTCTGTCCTTCCTGTTTCAATGTCTGACCACAAGTATTTTTGGCCGCTATGTCTGTAGAATTTAGCTGGCAACCAAAATCGAAAAAGGAACAGTTGCACCAGTTGAATTCCCAACGCGTTTCGACATGGGTCTTTATCAAGGGAATTACAAACTCTTAGAGACTTTTCTGGAGGAAGTCCTCTCCCTTACTTTTTCAGAAGAAGTAAGGGAGGGGGAATCCTACAGAAAAGCCTTGGAGGGAGCAATCCTATGTGGATCAACGGTTGCCTCCAACCCCAGGGGTGACGGTTTATCCACTGCAGGGCAGGAGGAGTGGTGAGGAGTGGATCTCTTCCGTGCTCCCGCTGCCCTGCTTTTGCGGCTAGACAGCCGATTTCGGACCTCAGAGTGTGGGGAGGGGCAGCCAGACAACATATAAGAAGTGTTGTACTGGCACTTCCGATGTCCCCGCCCCACCCCCAAGAATGCCCCATTTTCCCTGCTCTGCGCTGCTCTTCCGAGCGTGGAGTGTGGAGCCAATCCACACTCCCTATGAGGTGGCGCAGGAGGGGGTGGAGGTTGGTTCTCAGGGAACCGACCAATCCTATGACCATCTAGCTGCTGACTAGTGGGCATAGGATTGCACCCTAAGAGTTTGTAATTTCCTTGATAAAGACCCATGTCAAAATGCATTGGGAATTCAATTGGTGCAGCTGTTCCTTTTTTGATTTTGGTTTCCAGCCTTACAGCTGTTTTTTCTGATCTCTGTTGGTACTGTTTCTAGAATTCAGCTGGCCCAGAATGCTGCTCTGGAACAAGATTTGGGGCCATTTCCCCCCTTGTACTGCACCCTGTACAACACAGCCCCCTCTGTTCAGGAGGGCCTCTCAATCCTCTGGCGAAGGTTTTCAGGGGGTACAGAGAGGAGCGGATGAGAGCCTTCTGCTCACACAACCACTGGATACAACCCATTTGTCTGAAATGAAATACTTTGGTATATATTCCAGTCTGATACCTAGGTGTGTTTTGATGATAACATATGTGTCCGATTTTAGTAAAACCAAGGGTGTCCAGACCAGAAGATCAGCAAGGAATTTCACTGGAGAACCCAATAGTGATGTCAGTGATAGCTGGGGAAGATGTCACACTTCCTTGTGAAGTGAAAAGTTTACCACCGCCTATAATAACCTGGGCTAAAGAAATGCAGCTTATCTCTCCTTTCTCTCCAAGGTAACAATCGTTAACATCTGTTTATTTCTTTTGTTCGTTTTTGTCTTAAATTTGTCCCACTGATGTGAATAAGAGCTGCTAGATAACCCTCTTGTATCTCTAAGATGTACAGATGCCTTGCCTCAGTGAATAATACATACTGAGGATTCAGTGTTTCATCCCACTTTTTATCTCAGCCCCCACCCATCTTATGGGTAATGGAAATTCATTATCTGCAGTGTTTTGTGCCTGCCCTATGTAATCATGGGGCCACATATATTGTTTTGGGAGCAGTAGAGAGGATCAATACTCAGAGTGATAATTTAAGGAATTATCAAAACCCACTTGTGAAGATTCTGAACCCAGTGCCTGTCTTGTATAAGTTCTTCCCTGTCGTGTACAAACCATCCCTCCAAAATACACAGTTTCTGCCTGGCAGTAAGAGAAGAGGAACATCTCCTCCACTTACTGTAACACCGTTAAATTATATTTTTCTGCGAGGGTATGTCTTAATTGTTGTTCTGGCAGATCTAGCCAACCCCACAGGGTTCACTCTAATTGATGGATTGCTCCCACTCCTATCCTTCAGTTCCCCCTGATTCCTCAGCGTGAAGGTGGGTCGGGGTTCCCCGGGTCTTTGTTTCACCTTGAACCTCCAAAAGGAACCCATGCAACCATGGATAATGCTTTGTATGTAAGTTACTGAATCCATTTTAGGAATTGTACCACTGTACATTTAGCTAGAAGTTACTTGTTTATTGCCTTTTGTTGCTGCTTCTTATTTCTCCCACTCTCCTACCTTGCATCCTTCAATAAACTTTTTAATTTGGAATCTGGAGAGGACTAACTTTGCCTAGCTCAAATGATTAGACCCACCTACATGCCCAGGCTGCCTATGCAGTAGAGTAAGAGGCACAAAGGGGACACTGGATTTGGGCTAAGGAACTTGCTAAACGGACTTCCTTCCTTAAGTCAATAAACTACAGGTTTGGATTCCTCAGGCATTCAGACCTAGGTTGATTACCATGAATGGTGGTGGATGCCGGTACATTAGATGTGGAAGTACATTTCAATCTGTTTTGCCTCCCAGGAATAGTGGGAGGCTTCCTTCACTCCACCTTTTCCCACAAACCCTTTGACTTAACCTGTTGCCCTCATCCGCAATCAACAACGAAGTTGAAGTATGTGTTGTTGCTGCAGTTGTTCACACTCATCCCTTAGTGCCCTTGCCTTTCCCACTCCATTCCCCTCTCTACTATTTTATCTCTTTGCCTTTCTCTTCTCCCCCTGAGCTTATCTACACCATAGGCCTGAAATGGTGTAGTTTTCTTGCCCTTTCCATGGGGACGTCTGAGCAGTGTACTTGAATAAGAAGCTAGAGATCTCTTAAGACAGAATGGTGGGTACCTTTTCCGTACTGGTTTTATCAGAAATTCCCTCTCCAGAGGGAACTCTGGGAACTGTAGGGAATTTCTGACAGAGAATTCTCAGCAACTTCCCCAGATTACAATTATCAGGATTCTTTGGAGGAAGCCAGGACAGTTAATATTGTATAAAGCCAGTGGCCTTTGTCAGACATCATGGTTAGGAGTTTTGAGCTAACCATGTTGGTGTAGCGTGATGTCCGAACAGGTGTCTGTCCCAACTATGGTGGTTTATTAACCATGGATGAACCACGTTCACTAACCACTTGCTGCAAAATGGTTAGTGGGCTCTACCATGGCTTAGCGTGATGTCTGAACAGCTTATGTGGTTAACTGACAGCTGCCATAGAGCTCTGCGGCAAGAGTGGTCAAAGAAGGATTAGCCGCCAAGCACCAAGATAGCTGACAGCACCAAGCACCAAAATGGCTGACAGTGCAAAGGCCGCTGGAATGCATGGCCACCCATCTGGAGGATTGCGGGTTCCTGTGGGAGGGAGGGTGGTTAGAGAATGGTTAGTCTAACCACGTTGGGGAACATGGTTAGCTGCACGTGTGGCAGTAGTACTCGCAGTGGTTAACAGTAACCACCATGCACCATGGGTAGCCTAACCAACTTTCCCCAATGTGCGATTGAACAGGGCAATATAAACTTGTAGTGTAGAGCTGCCCTTCCTAAGATCTGCTACTTGGTTGCTTACTTGCATGTCTGCTGATGTACTTTTTCATTCCATAAAACGAAGTACAGAAAATTGTACAACAGATCTTTCTGGTCGTTTAATGTTTTCCTGAGCTATGATTATTGGCTAGTCTTTACCATTTGGGGGGTTAATTATACAGTTACCTTAGCTTTACCTCAGCTCTTTTTGGTCCAAAATTCTGATTTCAGTTTCTCTAGTCCATTTGCTGAAATCCTTAAGTTTACACACCAGGATTAACAAATTCTTCCAAATCCCACTATGATTTTTGTGGTTTTCCATATTTGTACAATACAGCAATGTGTATTGTATTGCAAAATACACTTCCATCTAATAGAATTTAATAATGTTGTTTCCATCTTCTCTGGCTGCTTTTATTAGTAATATTTATGTGTTAGTAATACTGTGCACTCTATTCTAGTATGTGGTGACAAGTAAAAAAAACCCTTTGAAATTTCCTGAAAAGCCCAAGGCAGGCTTTGCAGAACATCATTTAATTTAAGGAGAGGAGAGCAAGAAGAAAGTCCCTTGATGTGAAATGTCAAGTATAAATAATTTGCCTCAGAATTTTTCCATCACTCTCCAAAAAGGTCCAGGAGTAAATCCTCCCTTGGGGGGTGAGTCTGTCTCAGTCTTGGAAATGGTTACTATTGGTTCTTGTGTATTAAAAAAAAGTCCCAGTATTAGAGGTTTCACATTAGACAGAAGGTTAGGTTAGAACTAGAGCTGTGTGCAAATGGCCTCTTGAAATTCTCCACCTTACTTGTGGGCAGAGAAATTTGGGAGACAATTTCTCCAAATTTCTCCAGGGGGAGGAGAAATTCTCAACAGTTTCTCCCAGGTAGGATTCCTCATTGGCAGGGCTTGTAGCACAGCTTCTTTCTTTTTTCCTAAGGGTTTTGGGGTTTTTCATGCTGCAACAGCATCAACAGTCTTGGCAAGCTGGCTCCCAGTTTGCATCTACCACAATGAAGGTGGGGGTAGTGTTGTGTCTAGCTCCAGGGATGAGTTGGAGTTAATGCTCTGCCAAAAACTATCCTCCAAATTCCTGAAAGTTTTCTCCCCAATGAAAGAGGCTTCCATTGTTCTGCCTCATTCAGGATGTTCTATAATCTATGTTTGTGGTGGTTTTGAGTTTACCTAATCACAGCTAGCCTCCCCGGCATATTTCATTCTGTCGTTTGGCTCTTGTTTCACACCCAACTCTTCTCCCAGCCTTTTCCCATTTTCAGCTCTTATTCCCACCTTGGCTTTGTCTATCTGCTGTTTAGCTCAGCTTCACTCCTTTGCCCCTTTCTGTGGCTTTGATCCTCTTGTTCCTCACCTGACTTGGATTATAGGGCCCAGACATAGTGTCAGAATATGCCATTGGGAACTGAGTCTGTCATGTAGAGAAATCTAGCCCTGCTTTCTAATCCTATCTGTCCAGGACAACAGCTGGCAGTGCTGCTGGCCAAGCTGTCTGTCTTTATTTTGGCATGGCGACAACAAGGAGACTCATTCCAACATAGAGAATCCCTCCTTTTCAAACATCATATTGAATACGTATCAACCATTGACAGCTTATCTCAGTGTTCCCAAACCTGGTGCCCTCCAGATGTTCTGGACAGCAACCCCCAGGATTCCTGGCCATTGGCTATGCTGGTTGGGGCTGATGGGAGTTGAAGTCCAAAACATTTGGAGGTTGGGAAGGATGGCCAGTGTGGTGTAGTGGCTATAGTGTTTGACTAAGAGTTAGGAGATCTGGGTTCTAGTCCCCACTCGGCCATGGAAGCCAACTAGGTGACTTTTGGCCAGTCACAGACTCTCAGCCCAACCTACCTCACAGGGTTGTAGTTGTGAGGATAAGATGGAGAAGAGGAGGATTATGTACATTGCCTTGGGTTCCTTAAAGAGGAAAAAGGCGGGATAGAAATGTAATAAAATAAATAAATAAATACATTAGTTTCCATCACTTCTGACTTGGATCTTGAACCTCTATGGCTGTCGGTTCATACAGTTGTCTTTGTCTTGGCATTTGTGTTTTTTATTCAGCCAGTCTTGACTTTTAGCCACATTGACATGCACTGTGCTATCTTGTGAATGTTGACGCCATGCTCAGAAGTCAGCACCCATCAAATTTTTGGCACGCTGTTCCAACTGTTTGAAAAGCACTGGCTTTGCACAGCTATGGTTTGCAAACCTGTGGAATCACATTTGTCTTCCTTCTCCCTTGCAAGAATTGTCACCTGCCTTTCATGGGCTTGCTTCATGTTGGCATCATCATACTGGTAAAGTGTTATGTTGGCATTAAAGCAAGGAAGGTTAAAGCTAATCAGGATTCCCTTGTAAGTATGGTTTGTTTGAACTGAAGTGGGTTTACAGTTTATAGTTAAGAGCAATTTAACCATAAGCACAGGAATGGGCGACACACAGCCAGCGGACTGCATACAGCCCCTGGGGCCCCCAGCACATTCCCAAATTAAAGGTTTTTAAATGAACAAAATTTCATTTAAAAACTGAAATGAACAAATGAACAAAATGGCTCTCCTTAGTGGCTATGGTGCACTAAAATGGACATATTTAGCTTGTTTGCAAACCAGTTAAATTTAACCCTTTTACTGCTACTGAGCAGTTTGCTGCTGGTTTTTTTTTCCTACCTAGTGGCAGCCCATGGGTGGGGGGCACAAATGGCCCCTGGACCTCCCACAGTTACCCACCCATGCCTTAGCACAAATGGTAAATAAGTCCAATGTTAAGATCCTCAGTAGATGGTATACAACTCAAAGTAATTTGACTGAACTACAGCCAGTTTCACTGGAAGGGCTGCAGACAAATTGGGGACCTAGTTTCAAAAAGCTTTGGTGGGAGTGTTCTTTTGCCCCTATCTATTGCTTTTTGGGGATTAGTGGTTGACTGCTGCCAAGAACATATTCATCCCTGGATCAAACATTGCTGTAGCTCCCCTCACAATGACTTACTGAAGCAACTGTCCGCTGTGACAAAACTTCTCATTGCTAAAATCTGGAGGTCTTCCATCCAATCAGCTAAGCAACATGAGTTTTTTGAGGAAGTGATGATTATTACATACAAACTCAACCAGTAGGTGCAGCTAGCTAGAAATCTGACCCAGCAAAAAATATAATGGCTCAGTTTCCTTTCGTTACATATGTAGGGTCCTTAGCAGCCAGTGAATATATCTCTGCCAAATACAGGCGTGTGGATTTAATCTGTTAACACTGAACGCTCTTTCCTAACTTATCTCAGTTCATCTCTTTGATTGTTTCCTTGTTCTCTCATATTGATTTAGCCTTGACAAATCCCTATTCTTGGTCAGTAGAGGAGTGGAGCAGACAGCAAAGGGTGAACTCTACTTCTGGTAGAATACAGAGCCAAACAGAGAAAAAACTTTCCAGGGAACAGGAACCTTATAGTTATAGGATGTGTCTTCAGCATGTAATTTGCTCTGAAAAAAAATGCTTGCATATAACCTTTTTCAGCATTAGAACAGTAGTACAGAGAGAAAAAATATGGAGGAACAGGGAAGAGGATTCTGATGGTGTCCCTAGAGAAGTATAAGAAATTTGTTTCAGTTCATTTTTAATCATGATTTACTCAGTTTGTACCTCCCGAACCAAATGGACTCCAACACAGTCTGTGATCGAAGGCCATACATTTTCAAGCTTGCAGTGTGACTCCAAAAATGCTTTCAATGGCATGCTTTCATCTGAAAAATGCACATGAGAAATGCATACATCTCAAAAATGTGCACAAACATGCTTTAATCAATGGAAGAAGAATGCGCACATTTCAAAAATGTGCACAATTTATGTGTACATTTGGAAAAATACGCACAAAAATACACGAACAAATATATGCAAAAAAAGAAAAAGATTGCGCTCTGATAGGGACACGAGATGGAAGAAGCTTCGAGGTGGAATTTGAAGAAGTTTGACAAGCTCGAGTTTTACTTGTATACACATCCCCAGGCATGTCTAACTGAGAACTATCTGGAGAATCGTGCAGATGACATACTCAAACCACCCTCCACATTCTGTTTTTCCCATGTTATTGTGGGCAGGTCTGTCTGCTTTGTTCCCTGCTTACCAGAAGAATACAGTAAGCCCATCTTTCCATAGTCTGTGGAAACATACAGTTATAGGACCGCTTGTAGCCCTCCAGATGCGTCAGACTATAACTCCCATCATCCCCATCTGTGGGAATGGGCACCTAGTTAGGGAAGGCAGACCTAGAGCTACAATACAATAGAAGCTGTTACAAGTCTCTTATTACGAACACCGTATGACAGAGTTTGCAATATGAGTAATTGTACAGCATTTTGTTTTTCCTGTTTTGATTGGAGGAATTACTCTGCGGTAAGTTTCCAATTCCAAATTACCATAAACATTTTTTTAACCCCTTTGATACTTTGCTCTCTGGATGAAGGTTTTTATGGGTTTGTGGCATTCTTGTTGTGGGCACCTGATCCTTCGAAGCCATCTGATGGTACACGTGGACAACCCATGACACATGGACAACCTGTGATCTATCCACAAGCAGGTGTGGGGAGTCTTCACTTGGGTTGAGGAGTCCATACAGCAAGGAGTAGTGTTGCTACAGCTGCGAGTTACTTTTTCCTCCATGTTAGATGTAGCACAAATGTTCCTGTTGGAGAGAACCAGGGAATCCTATTCAGACTATTTGTTAGATTTATAGTTTGCTTTGCCAGATTGGGTCAACAAAGTGGCTAACATGCCTAAAATATGATAAATAATTTAAGTACAACCACAACAGTCAGACAATTAAACATAAGGAGATAAAACATTTTAAAACTGCTGTCAAAAATCAGTGACCTATAATTCAAAAGCCTGACAGAAGATATATATGTTCACTGTCTCCTTAGGAGCCAATAGAATGGATCTGGAAGATCTCCATCAGGAGTGAATTCTGCAGATCAGGGGCCACCATCAAAAATGCCCTGTTCCTAGGCCAGATCAGTCTTGCTTTTGGTGGTGGGGACACCCAATGGAGCTCCTTAGTTCCTAATCTCATTACATATTTGGGGAAAGCACTTCCTCAAATATGAAGGCATGATAGGAAGCTCCTCCAGTTTCTCTGTAGATTGGATCTACAGGATGACATGTTAAAGGGAATCCTTTGGTCATTCTGAATCTTACTTCGTTTAGGAGCTATGTAGAATGAAGGAGTTAGACAGATTGCAAGCACAGTTAAGTAAAACAGCTCAACCTGAGCAAAAATAACACCAAACAGATGTTGTTTAGTGTGTGGTATTCATTACTAATGTCTAAGTAATGCTTGTTCTCCTTGTGGTAAATATTTATCCAGCCATATCTGTTTCCTATTTTTCCAGACACACCTTCCTCTCCTCGGGTTCAATGAAGATCACGGAGACACGAGTTTCAGACAGTGGCATGTATATTTGCGTAGCCACAAACATTGCTGGGAATGTGACTCAGTCAGTGAAACTAAACGTATATGGTAAGTTGTTAAATTTCCATAAGAATCTTTTCGGAGTTGGCAGAGGACAGTGCATTACGTAAATGCAGAGGTACTGCTATGGTCACTGGCACCAAACTCAAATCGGCTGAAGAGCCAGGTTCCCTGTTCAGTAGATACTAGGGGCCCCCAGCAATAATGTTTCATTTCCAGTCTTTCTTTTAATGTGAGTGTGTGTGTAACAGCAGTTGTAAGGCCAGTGGTGTATTTATGAAGGCATGTCAATCCTGCTTTTGGGCTCTAAAAAGAGCCCCGAAGGCTGAATATACTCACAATTGGTCATTTATTTTTAAAAATGCTCCTTTCCATCCAGCCTTTAATGTACACCCTCCAGTACTGCCTGGCTCTTCCCAGCTCTGCATCTATGCTATTGCTTGCCTTCCAGAATCCTTCCGGCTATTGTAATAGCGTCCTCTGGATCCTGACAGCCTTACTAAGACCTGCTGCTCAGGCACAGCCTATTGGGATGTTCTTCTGCAGAAGCACTATACAATAAAAGGGACCTGCATGTATCCTTAGGGCCTTTCCAGACACAGCAAACAAATCCAAAAACTCCTATCTTCAGTTAGCACTAAAGATAACACAAAAGCACTAAAGGTAATATATGGATTAGCACTGCAGTTTCTATCAGCAGTCCACATTTCCTCCTAACTGTTGTTCCTTTTTGCTTCTGCCTGTGTAAGGGAATCTTCTAGAAGAGTTATATCTGTTGTGTGGTCCCTGACTGACGCAGCAAATACAATTCCTTTAAGAACAGGATAGGCTAAGCAAAGATTTATTCCATCAATATACTATATAGCCTCTTACCTGTTGACCTGCATGTGTGAAAGAGTCACTGAAGGCAGCATTGCTTTTTTTTAACAGCTGCCTGATAAACATAAGTTTAGCCGGCGAAGCTCCTCCCAAGCTTCACTCGCTAAATATCTAATTTCTGTTAAAGGCACAGGCGCCACGACGGAAGAAATATTGGCAGCCACCACAATTGCAGGTCAAAACTCCACAGAGTATTCAAATTGCCACAAGTAAATGAAGTGATGAGAAATTAGGGGTCATGTGCATGTGTGACCCAGCTCATGAAGTGCTTGGATTTGCTATTAATTCATAATAATGAAACGAAACATTTTTTGTTATTATTTTCATACATACAGCCACCCCTTCTGACTTTTTTTTATGTTGTTGGTCCCTTGGAAAAAAAGAAATGTTTTAAATCAATGGTAGGAACCTGTTGCACGTTGAGATCCACTGAGGAATGCCTCCATGTCTGCTGTGGGACCCCTGGGCTTTGCAGAAGGCTTTGAGGCATGTTCAGTGGAGGCCAGTGGCTCAAAACATGGTGGGGCTGTGAATCCATTCTGGATTTCAGTCAGAACCAGCCAGAACTCTGAAGGAGCTGGCTGGTTCTGACTGAAACCCAGAATGGATTCACAGCCCCACAGAAATCTGAGCCACCAGCCTCCACTTGGCATGTTCTAAGGGTACACAGTCATTTTATGCAGATCGTGGCCAGACCCATTGGGCCTCACCACTGCCTTGGATGAACTGGGTGTGTGGCCCAGAACCTACCCAACCCTTCCTTGTGGCAATGCATGGCATGGGAAGATCAGTAGTAGTTGCCTGGAAGAACACAGTTCAAAACCTGCTGATTTAGACAATGCCTATAGCAGTTACAAGGATGGCTATCTATTGTTTTTTCCTCTGTGGGACCAGCGGTATGTATTCCATCCCTGTGTTATCTTCCTGGCTGAACTTGTGTTGGCTGCTGGGGATTTAATAGAGAGGAAGTTAGACCCTCAAAGAGGATCTGTAATGACCCATCATTGCCAGACATTCGGATTGCTTCGCCCTGCACATAGCAAGAGTGTGCTTGAGAGAGTGAGAATGGAAAATAAAACACAAGGATTTCCAGTCTAGACTTGCGGTATTGAAGCAGCAAAGACCTTCTGAAAGTCTGCACAGTTTAAAGCATTCGATTCCAGTTGTATTTTCTTTTTTAAACTTACGGAGAGAGCAATCCTCAGGCCCCTAGATAGTGTCTGGGGAGGCATAGGATGCTGCAGACTCCTGTGCCTGTAGACAGAGCTACTAGCACAGAAAAGGAGATCTGATCCTGGATCTTCCCTCCCCCACCCCTCCCACGTGCAATGGAAAGCTTCTCTTACGAGCTTGCAACTGCAACCTTGTAAGAGAAGTCTGGAGCGGGGGGAGAGAAAAGCGGGGAGGGGAGAGGAGAGGCTGTGTCACACAGTATCCTATGGCTTTTCCAGCCCTCTCCCTGCCCACCGAAAGGTAAGTCAGCTACTTGAGCTCCGAGGCCTGTCTAGGTGCTTTTTCGTTTTACCTCCATCGTCTTCTTGCTCTGCCTGGCTCTTGCCATGGGTGGAACGTGGCATGCTTTGAATGTGCCCAAGAGCTGGACTTTCCACCCTAAGCCACTAGGATAGGTCAGGTTAAAAATGTAAAGACATATCTAGTTATAAAACTGCAATTTAATGTCTCTGTGGCTGCAATCCTGAACACAAGTAGGAATTACTTACAAATGAAAATGCATAGGATTGCACGGTGAGGGATCAACCATAGGAGTTGTGTTCCCAATAGACAGAGGGCCCTGAGTGTGGAGCCTTCCACCGATCTTATGGGTGGAAGAGCCATGCTACAGGTTGTCGGACTTTTTTTCTGTCTAACCCTGCATAGGATTGTGCCTGTAGTCATTGGAACAGTGCACAAATGGTATTGGTAAGAGGGTCCTCTGTGTTGTTTTCCAGGATTGTATTGGGAATGAAAGCAGCCTTTAAAATATGTAAGAGCCAAATGCTGTGCTGTGTTGATCATATTTTAATGAGTTGTCTTCTTCTGAGTTGTATGTTTCCAAGCCTGATTCAAGGTGCTGATTTTAACCTACAAAGCCTTACATGGCTTGGGACCACAATACCTGATGGAGCGCCTCTCCTGACATGAACCTACCCATACACTACGCTCAACATCTAAGGTCCTCATCTGGCTGCCTACTCTGAGGGAAGCTCTGAAGATAGTAACAAGGGAGAGGGCCTTCTCGGTGGTGGCCCCCCAATTATGGAATGATCTCCCCGATGAGGCCTGCCTGGCGCCAACATTGTTATCTTCTTGGTGCCAGGTCAAGATGCCTCTTCTCCCAGGCATTTGGCAGCATATGATAAATTTTAATCGATCTGATTTAATCGGACTTGTCTTATGGTTATAGTTGTTTGCTTGAAGTTGTTTTAGATATATGCTGTCTTTCTGTATATTGTCTGTTTGTGTATTTTTTATGTAAAAGGCTTTTAACCTGTGTATACTGTATTTTTCAATGTTCTTAATCTTTCTAAAGTGCCCACAGAACTTTGGCTATGGGGTGGTATAGAAATGTAATAATAATAATAATAATAATAATATCATCAACAACAACAACTTTCTATGTTAGTGCTAATTAATTTGCTTTGCCTAGTTCCTCCAAAGATCCAACGTGGGCCTCGAGTGATGAAAGCAAAAGTTGGGTACAGAATGGATGTACCTTGCAGCGCCCAAGGAATCCCACCTCCAATGATCACCTGGCTTAAAGATGAGAATCCCATTTTGATAAACAGGCAGTATGCCGTCTCTCCAGATGGGGCGCTGAGCATCAGCAAAGTCCTGCTTTCAGACTCTGGAAGCTACAAATGTGTGGCAAGTAACATTGCTGGCCATGATGAAGCTGAGATAATGATCCACGTTCAAGGTGACTATAACATTGCCATGAGAAGTGTTAGCAGAATGATTGATTACCCCTTACTTCTTAATAAGGGAATATAGTTTTCACTTGCAATGAAGAGCTCTTTGAATGATGGTGATTTTTAAAATTTAAATATTTATTTATTTATTACATTTATATCCCGCCTTTCCCCCTTGCTAGGAACCCAAAGCGGTTGACATTCTCCTCCTCCTCTCCATTTTATCCTCACAACAACAACCCCATGAGGTAGGCTAGGTTGAGAGTCTGTGACTAGCCCAAAAACATCCAGTGAGCTTCTAGTCTTCCAAGCAGGGACTAGAACCCAGATCTCCAGGCTCCCAGTCCAACACTTTCGTCACTACACCACACTGGCTCAAATTTTCATACAAGTACACATAGGTACACAAATAAAATATCAGATAATATCAGATATAACAAAATTCAGTGCTCATTTGCAATCCAGGAAAGAAGATTGTGGGGTGGGGGGACAGGAGAGCCCGAATTCAGTTATTCAATTCATAACTGCTATGAATCGCCCAGAGAGTTTCAACTATTGCACAGTATAGAAATGTAATGAATGAATGAATGAATGATATAGACTATAATATAATCTAGCCTATAGATTATATTAAAGATGTAGCATGCATCTGCCCCTTTTAGTTAGTCACAAGTGAGCATGCAGGCTCCTGCCTGGATTAGGACCACTGCACAGAAGGAGGGGAGATTTAAACCTTCATTCTCCTTTCCCATGCTGATAGGAACCCCCCCCCCCCTACACACACACACAGAAACTGCATGCATGGGGTGTTTAAAAGGAAAGAAAATATTCCATTGGTGTCAATGGAAAGCTGTTTTTTTTAAACCCATGGGTGTGTGGGATATTGCGGGGGGGGGGAGATTTAAACATCCCCTCTCTGCACACGGTGCTCCCAATCAAGACTAGGGTCTTGCATGCTTAACTGTGGGTAATTAAGAAGTACCGGGGAAGGTGCTGGTTACGTCTTTAACATAACAGTTAGCTTGGCTCTGAGAAGCATGTGGGAGAAATGTGTATTAAATTTCAGAAATAATACAACCATTTCATGTGAGACTAGACACCTTTATAATATCTTGTTCAGGCCCTTCTGTGTGATAGGCTCATTTTTTTCCATTAATGCGGTGGCAGAGAACTTATTCAGCCAGTATGTATATCATGGAGGTGTTGCATCCATTCATTTTCTCAGGATAATTCCTTTAGCTGCTAGAACACACTGCAACCCACTGAATGTCTGAGAGATGTGTGAGAGATAGGCCAAAGGCACCTGACATCTCCAGTATAGATGGTATGTTACCAACCTAGCCATGAACCAGCATTCAATAAACCACCTTTCCCAAACCTGGTGCCCTCCAGATGTCTTGGACTGCAAGCCCCATTATTCACAGCCATCGTGGCTATGCTGTCTGGAAATGATGGGAGTTGCAGTCCAACACATCTGGAGGGCATCAGGTTGGGAAGGTTGCAATAGCACACTTTAAAATTCTCTGGTCTCTGTGTCCAGTAAGAAATGCACACCTTTGCTAGTACAACGATCTCTCTCAGCAAATTCAGCCAAGGACAAGTTCACCCCATTTTTTAAAGTGCTGACCACTTCCTGGAGGAAGTTACTTTATTTTATTTTTTTAAATGTAGATGTCTGCCCCATCTTTTTCTTTAATCTCTGGGTGCGTAAAAATAATCTTAAAACAACGAAAGAGTAAATTAAAATCTCCAGAGTCCATTTACACTCATCTGGAGGCAAAGTCCAATCTGCAGTCTTTTCAAGAATATGAGAGATAGTTGCCAGGCATTGATTTTATCAGTGAAGAAACTTCACCAGACTGGTAAGTAATGGATACACTTTTGGGAAAGACGATACTTGGCATTGGGTATATTCTGCTGAGAAAAGTTACCTTGCTTTTCATGCCAGTATGGAGAGATGCCAGGCAGAGGAATGGAGAAAATTCTTAAAAAATGTAAGAAAAATGTCAGACCTTTACACTTGAGCAGGGACGTAAGGACAAGAGAGTTAAGGGCTTCAATCATCTAGCTGGGCTAGGTTTCTGGATATTATCCAGAAGCTGACACAGCCCAGTAGATGGCAGCGTTGCTTCTCTACTGGACTCTACGTCACAAAAACAAAGGAGTATATCAGGTTTCAGGTAAAAAGCCAAGCTTGTGGGACAATCCTTATTTTATACATCACACATGCTTGGCACGTTTCC
Organism: Heloderma suspectum; assembly: GCF_057233095.1. Taxonomy (NCBI): domain Eukaryota; kingdom Metazoa; phylum Chordata; class Lepidosauria; order Squamata; family Helodermatidae; genus Heloderma; species Heloderma suspectum. Next base: position 175,720,172 of record NC_139461.1, read on the forward strand.
TGTGCTAAATATGGCAAAATGTGAAGGGGAGGCACACATTTCTAAATACATTTGAGACACAAGCCAAGGCATTGTGATTGACCTGGATTGTACTGATATATGTCTAATCTAGCATGTGGTCATTCTTGTGGTGTGTATTCAGAGAATGCACGCTTTCCACAGAATGTTTTTGGCTAATTCTAGCACTCCATAGTCACTCTGTGAAGCTTTTCAACTGAGGATACAAATATGTAACTCAGAATACATAATCAAATCCACACGTTTGAAAATTGTATATTAAAAATAACAGCAAAACTATTCCAGTTGAATGTCCAATTTTGAGAATTTCAAGGGGTTGATTAAAATATTTCAATTTTAAAATAAAATTTTGGGAAATGTATCAGATTATACACTAATGCAAAATTCCACTTCTGTTCCGTGTTTTGTTTTAGAACCTCCTACTGTAGGTGCACTTGTCCCACCGTACAACACTCCATTTCAAGAACGAGTAGCAAATCAGCGAATTGCCTTCCCATGTCCAGCCAAAGGTGTGGAATGCCATATTATTTTGTGCCTTTTGTTCCATCTTTCCAAAACACCGTGCTGATTTTCATACCTTATTGGTCTGTATTACAAGGATGCAGACAAACTGGAGAGGGTTCAGAGGAGGGCAACAAAGATGATAGGGGGACTGGAAACAAAGCCCTATGAGGAGAGATTGAAAGAACTGGGCATGTTTAGCCTTGAGAAGAGAGGACTGAGGGGAGATATGATAGCGCTCTTCAATAGCGCTCCTCTCTGTCACAGAGAGGAAGGCCAGGACCTCTTCTCAGTCATCCCAGAATGCAGGACACGGAATCATGGGCTCAAGTTACAGGAAGCCAGATTCCGGCTGAACATCAGGAAAACCTTCCTGACTGTTAGAGCAGTACAACAATGGAACCCATTACCTAGGGAGGTGGTGGGCTCTCCCACACTGGAGGCCTTCAAGACGAGGCTGGACAGCCATCTGTCAGGGCTGCTCTGACTTGGATTCCTGCATTGAGCAGGGGGTTGGACTCGATGGCCTTGTAGGCCCCTTCCAACCCTACTATTCTATGATTCTATTATGGTGAAACCATATTGGATGAAAAAAAATCTGATAAAATTTAAAATGAAAAGAAATTTTTCAAGTTTTGCAGTGTTCTCAATATCAATTTTTATGTGGGATCACTTTGAATAGTGTAAGCCTATGATAGTGACCATGAGTCATGCCGAGCTAGAAAAAAGACTTCTTGCCATTTTACCTGTGAGAAGGGTTGTGGCTCAGAGGTAGAGCACACGCTTTGTATGCAGAGGATCCCAAGTTAACTTCCTGGTATTACCAGGTAGAGCTGGAAAAAATCCTGCCTGAAAGCCTGGAGAGCCGCTGCCAGTCAGTGTCAACAATACTGGGCTAGATGGACCAATACTCTGACTCATTATAAGGCAGCTTCCTATGTTCCACAATATGACACTGGTTCAAGTCTGTTGGCTGGCTGGCTACTTGTAAACTGCATTTTACTGGGAACATGGCTGCTTCTACAGTCAGGGCCAGAAATATTGGAACAACGATAACTGTTTTGGCAGTTGGCCTCCATACACCACCACACTGAAGTTGAAAGGAAACACACCCAGATGGGAACGGTCAGGACTTTCAGCTGTAATTCAAGGGGTTTGACAAAAGTGGTGCACTAACCATTCAGGAAGTACAGCCAGTGGCATACCCCCCCCATCATTGGTGGCTCATAAGTAATGGAACGCATGGCTGATATGTAGCTGCATGGCCAGGTGTGGCCTGTTTCCTGGGTACCCCATGACCAAGCAAGCAGATAAAAGGCCTGGAGGCGGTTCTGTGTGTTACATTTGCATTTGGTAGCTGTTCTCTGGAACAGCTACTAAAATGAGGTCCAAGGAGTAGGGATGTACGAAAGTCACTTACCTTTTTGAAGGGTGACATTCGTGGTGGGGGGGAGGCACTCCATCCCTCCCCCCGAAATTCTGGCTGGGGTGGGGAGGTGCTCTGTCCCTCCCCCCCGAAATTCTGGCCGGCCGGCTCCGCTCCACAGGGATTCTGCGGAGCCGCCAGCTGGCTCCACCAGCGGCCGGACATCCGGCCGCTGGCTAGCAGGGACGCAAATGGCGGCGGCCATAGCCGCCGCCGTTTGCGTCCCTGCAGTCAGCCATGATAGGCTATGTAAATGTTTACGTAGCCTATCACAGCTGATTTAAAAGAAAAACACACACACACGCGGGTACGCAAATGGCGGCACCCATGGGCACCGCCATTTGCGTTCCTTATTTTGGCACGTCTTAGTCTACGTAAACGTTTACGTAGACTAAGACGGCGAAAATAAGGGGAACACAAATAGAGTAGCGTCTACGCTATTTGCGTTCCCCTTATTTTCACTGTCTTAGTCTACGTAAATGTTTACGTATACTAAGACGTGCCAAAATAAGGAACGCAAATGGCGGTGCCCAAGGGCGCCATCATTTGCGTACACACGTGTTTTTTTCTTTTAAATCAGCCGTGATAGGCTACGTAAATCTTTACGTAGCCTATCATTTTTGTTTGTTTGTTTGTTTTTTTTTAACTGGAAATGGCGGTGGTGGCAGCCGGTCGGAAGACCGGCCGCCGCTGCCGCACCGCCGCCAAACCGCTGCTGGAGCCGCCGCCGCCAGGAAGATCCGCCCAAGGTAAGTCCCATCCCGGGGTGGGGGCGGAGGGGTGGCAGACCATTTCGTCACCGATTTCGGGGGGCCGAATGCGTTGGCATTAGGCCTCCCCGAGATTCGTGGCGGAATTCTCTGACATCCCTACCAAGGAGGTGTCCGTGAGAGTGAAGGAGGCCATCATTAGGCTGAGGAAACAAAATAAACCCATCAGAGACATGGCAAAAACGGTGAGAGTGGCCAATACAACAGTTTGGAACATCCTGAAAAAGAAGGAATTAACTGGAAAGCTCAGCAACAGCAAAAGGCCTGGAAGACCACGGAAGACAACTAAAGTGGATGACCGCAGAATTCTGCTCATGGTGAAGAGGAACCCTTTCACAACATCTAGCCAGGTCAAGAACACTCTTGTGGAGGTGGGCATGTCATTGTCAACATCTACAGTCAAGAGACGGCTTTATGAATGTAAATACAGAGGCCTCACAACAAGGTGCAAACCACTGGTAACGCTCAAGACCCAAAAGGCCAGATTAACCTTTGCCAGCAAACACCTAAAAAGGCCTGCCCAGTTCTGGAATAAGATTCTTTGGACTGATGAAACCAAGATTAACTTGTACCAGAATGATGGGAAGAGAAAAGTATGGAGAAGGAAAGGAACAGCTTATGATCCAAAGCATACCACATCACCTGTCAAACATGGTGGAGGCAGTGTTATGGCATGGGCATGTATGGCTGCCAATGGAACCGGGTCACTGGTGTTGATTGATGACCTGACTGCTGATCAAAGCAGCAGGATGAATTCTGAAGTGTATAGGGCTATACTTTCTGCTCAGATTCAGCCGAATGCTGCCAAACTGATAGGACGCCGCTTCATATTGCAGATGGATAATGACCCAAAACATACAGCAAAAGCTACCCAAGAGTTTCTCCAGGCAAAGAAGTGGGATGTTCTTCAATGGCCAAGTCAGTCACCTGATCTCAACCCAACAGAGCATGCTTCTCACTTACTGAAGACAAGGCTGAAGGCAGAAAGACCCACAAACAAGCAGCAGCTGAAGGCAGCTGCAGTGAAGGCCTGGCAAAGCATCTCGAGGGAGGAAACTCAGCATTTGGTCACGTCCGTGGGTTCCAGACTTCAGGCAGTCATTGACTGCAAAGGATTTTCATCCAGGTATTAAAGGCGATCCTTAAGTTTGAAATGATGTTGGTTTGTTCCATTACTTATGAGCCACCAACGATGGGTGTGTGTGTATGCCACTGGCTGTCCTTCCTGAGTGGTTGGTGCCCCACTTTTGTCAAACCCCTTGAATTACAGCTGAAAGTCCTGACTTGGCTCCCATCTGGGTGTGTTTCCTTTCAACTTCGATGTGGTGGTATACAGAGGCCAACTGCCAAAACAGTTATCCTTGTTCCAATATTTCTGGCCCTGACTGTATTTTGCATTGAGACCATATGTTCTGAGTTGCAGGAGATTATAAAGGGGTCAAATGGAAGCACCCAAACGGTTAAGCTTACCACAGTTTGCTACAGCTGAGTCTTCAAACTGAGCTGAAGCCCTCATCTATAGCTCACTTAGCGCAGAGCTTAATCTAGTCCTGTATTTGGAGTCCTAAAGTATCTTCTCTGCCACATTGCCAGTTTCCAGGTGGATTGGAAGCAAATGCAACAAAACTAATCATTTTTTTTTAAACAACTCACAAATGTACTGACAGTTTGTAAGCTAGGAGTGCATTGTTTGAGTCCCCATAGCACTTTGCTGCTATTGTTTTTTGGGCCTTGTGTCAGTTCAAATTCTTTGGAACTTGGTCTGCGTTTCATTGAAGACTCCAAAATAACTTATTCATATATGTTCTCTTTCCTTTTGAAGTTAAAATTCAGAAGGTATATATAGGACCCTCTATCCTTCTCTATAGGTACCCCCAAACCTGTTATAAAATGGTTACATAACAACAGGGAGCTAACTGGCAACGAACCCGGCATTTCAATCTTGGAAGATGGAACACTGCTGGTCATTGCTTCAGTCACACCTTACAACAATGGAGAATATGTCTGCATTGCAGTCAATGAAGCAGGAAGCACAGAAAGAACATATAATCTGAAGGTTCACGGTAAACAAACACCTGTCATTATTTAACAAGTTACATTTACAAAAGGGTATCTTTTATGTCATTGTAGTGTTTAGATGATCTTTCATGGGCCATTGTAATTTTTTTAAACCAAGGCCCTGTTTTTTAATTGATGCTTGATGAGGGTTTAGGTGATAGCTATAGAAATATAAAAAAGAAGAAATCCTTTCATTATGTGTGAAAGGCAAGTAATCAAAAGTACTGAGAAGCACCCAAATACGTCTGTTTACATACATATTTATTCATATTATGAATAAATATGAATAGTAACCTCAAGACTGGATTACTGCAATGTGCTCTGTGTGGGGCTGCCCTTGAGGCTGGTCCAGAAGCTGGAGCTAGTGCAGAATGCAGCAGCTCGGCTGTTGTTGGGAGCTGCCCCTTTTCAGCATGTAATTCCTTTGCTGAGGGAACTGCACTGGCTGCCTATTTGCTACCAGGCCAGGTTTAAGGTATTAGTTCTAGTGTACAAAGCCCTAAACAACTTGGGTACAGGATACCTGAGAGAGCGCCTCCTTCTTTACCAATCTGCCTGGTTACTGAGGTCACTGGAGGACTTGCTCCTCGTGGTTCCACACAGACCTATGGCCCGGCTGGAGTCCTCCAGGAAAAGAGCCTTCAGTGTGGTGGCCCCCTACCTGTGGAACTCCTTGCCTTTGGAGCTCAGGCAGATGTCAACATTGTGTTGCTTTCTGCACCTCCTGAAGACATTGTTATTGAGAGAGGCCTTCCTTGAGTGACCAGCCGCGGTTTATTAAGTTCAGAATCTGTTTCTTTTAAAATGTTTTAATTGTTATAATATGCTGTTTTATTCTTTAATCTTGTTGTTCACTGCTCCAAATTCTTTGAGGCGGAGCGGTATATAAATACTGTAAATGAATACATAAATAATAAATAAATATTATTTTATTGTAGTTCCACCTGAAATCAGAGATCAGGACAAGGTGACAAATGCATCCGTGACTGTTAATCAGCCCATAAGTCTGTTTTGTGAGGTATCTGGCAACCCATTTCCCATCATCACTTGGTATAAAGATGATGTCCAGGTATGTATAGGTGTGATTAATTGTTTTGTCAAGTTCAAAATAGAATCAGTCTGAAAGCTTCAAGTAATAATTGTGCATTTTGGTAGCTGCTTTTTGGTGGGTGTTTGATGATGGTGGTTGCATTCAGTTAGATTTACAGTGGGCGTTGCAAAAGTTTAAGCAGTGCTCATAGAGAAAAAGGTAGGTTGCCATGTGGCTTAGTGATTACAGTTATGTTTTTTCCATGCCACCTCTTGGACGGAATTCTGCTGTGGTGAAAATAATGTTAAGATGCCTTTATTCTTTCTCCAAGTCACCATCTTGTCAGCCTACCCACATCTGGGTCCCTTGCTAGCGCCATTCCTAGGTTCTGGAGAAAGACAACACGGTGTGGGAAGGTCATCTTGACAGCTGTTTGTAAGAGAGGTGTCTATAGATGTTTGCACGAGGGGCATCCTGATTCCAATCCCATCTAGATATAGGGATTTCTGCATAAGTGTAAAATCACATATCCATAATAGAAGATTGACATCCTTAGAATGGGCTGTAAGAGTTGGAGGGGTTACTACAGCTCTCAACTGTAGAATTTTTTCCACGATTGCTGTCTGCATCCTTTTCCTAGTAGACAAGTAGTCCAGAAGCACTGAATTAGGGCCTCTTTTCCACTCAGAAGTGCTTCAGGAAGAATCTGTCATATTAAATTTGGACAATCATTATGATAATTTCACATATGGTAATAAAGTTGTCTAGCTTCTGCCCTTACTCCTAATTGCTTTACTGCTTTAACTTGCAGTAATCCTTTGAATGTATGACTAGCTTAATTAGGCACAGGAAATTGAGCACATGCATTGCACAATTCAGGTGCTGTATTGGGTGGATGTTGACTCAGTTATTCTTGGATCTCTTTCAGGTTGTGGAGAGCAGCACTCTGCAGGTTTTGAACAATGGAAAGCTGTTGAAGCTTCTTAAAGCAGCTACTGAGGATGCTGGCCAGTATTCATGTAAAGCCACCAATATAGCAGGGAGCTCAGAGAAATTCTTTACTGTAGATGTGCGAGGTTGGTGCTGTTGAAGATGGTACTCTGAACAAGGAGTCTTTGGTATTTCAGATACATCTGACTAGCCATATCATGCAAGCATGAATGATAGAACAGCTGTAGGGAATTTCTCGCAGTCTTTTACAATATCTTGAAAGTGTCCTGTGACCCTTATTAATTTTGGGCCTGCCTCCTTCTTTTGATGTGATCCAGCCCCACCTACAAGGGCAACGGAGCATGGAGGGTTGTTCTTCTGAGGAGTACACTCTGTTCGACAATTTCAGCCCAGAAGAACAGAAGTAATGACTCTGAACTCCAGAACTGTATGCACTTTCTCTTTATAGTTGTTAACCCAGGGGTTCTTGCTGCTGCTGCTAACAACAACAACAACAACATGTTTTTATGGTGCTTTAGGGTGTTCAAAGTACTTCACTTCTGTTATAACAATACTTCCTGTAGCCCTGTAAAGATTGTTGTTCAGTATAGCTCAGCATTATTATCCAAATGCTGCAAATGTGTATAGTAAAGGCTGAGAGGTAGTGGTTTGCCTAAAGCCATTTAGGGCGCAATCCTATGCGTGTTTAGACAGAAAGAAGTCCTACAACTTTCAGCATTCCCCGTCAACATGGCTGGCTGGAGAATGCTGGGAGTTGTAGGACTTTTTTCTGTCTAAACATGCATAGGATTGTGCCTTTAGGGTACAATCCTATGCAAGTTTAGATGGAAAAAAAGTCCTATAACTCCCAACATAATGGGAGTTATATAACTCCTTTCTGTCTAAACATTTGTAGGATTGCACCCATTGGCTGTATAGGATTGCACATGTATTGGATTGTACTGTTAGTGAGTTCATGCCAGAGGTGAAATCTGAGCCTGGATCTTCCTAAGTTCACAGTTCAGTCTCTTAACCACTATGCTAGGTTTTACTGTAGAAATTATTGCCAGGGCCTGCCATTGCCATTAATCACCAACTACCACTGTTCAAGTGTCAAGTCTATACTGAAAATGAACACATGTAGCAGCGGTCTGCAATCAACTGCTAATATGAACAAAGCGATGATGGAGGCATATTCAGATGTATACATTTACAAATGAAAAGAAAGTGAAATACAGTTATTTTCAGGATTAGATCTCACTCCTCAGTCATCCTGCTAAAAGAGTTGAATTTTCCTCCACAGTGCATTGCAGTTAAGCATGCTCCTCTGGTTTAATGACTGATTCTTGATGCTTTCTTTTCCCCCTAGTCCCGCCCACTATAAGAGGTGCCGATTCATCCAGCGAAGTTTCAGTCATCCTCAACCAAGATGCCACTTTAGAATGTAGAGTCGCTGGTGCACCTTTTCCCATCATCCAGTGGTTCAAAGATGGCAAGTAAGTGCCGGCCCTTACATTGTTGCAAATACGTTTTATGGATAGAACAGAGAAGCAAGAAAGAAAAGATTATATTCCTCTCTCACTTCCTGTTGATGTAATGAAATGGGTGCATTACCACAGTTTGATGGCACATTATGCACTAAGAATAGAGTTAAGTGAAAGTCAGACATCACAAGTCCTTCACCCATGACAGCTGCCATGCCTGTGGCATCCTTTACATCAGTGCATCCAGCTGAGTTGCTGATGAAACATAAAGGCCTTTATGTACTCATTTCTGTACCCCTAGGAAAGGGGTTGCTCATATGTCACCCCAAAGCTGAAGGAATATTTTATTCCACCTAACAGGTGTGCCCAGTATATATGCTGTATCCCTAAAGCATTGTTTACAGCCATTCCTTAAATGAAGGCAATTAAGGGAGCAATCCTATTCAGATAGGTGGCTGCTTCCAAACTTGGAGGCGGCTACCTATCCAATGCAGGGCAGGAGAAGCACAGAGGGGATTGTTCCCTCCGTGCACCCGCTGCCCTGCATTTTCGACTAGACAGCTGCTTTTGGCTGTCTAGCCGCAGGACAGTGGAGCGGGGGAGGAGGCTGCCGGGTGACACATTGGATGTGTCATATACACTGTTCCACTCTCCCCGCCCTGGGGCGACAAGGTGCTAGACAAGGTGCTATCTCGGACAGGGAGGCGAAGATTGCGCCTTAAGGCTTTTAAGAATGTAAAATGCTTTTGAAGCAGTCAAGCACTTCTTGTGACATTTGCAGTGCATTACCAATTGGTTAGTGCCAAATTCAGCTCAGGGTAAAATGAGGCCTTGTGCCAACCAAGTTAGCATACTGCTACAGCTTTGAGGTCAAGCTACACATGTCATTTTTATATTGACACCCCCCTGGAACACCCCATTTCGTCCACTCTGCGCTCTTCTTCTGAGCGCAGAGCATGGGGCTTTTCCGCGCTGCCTCTGAGGCAGTGCGGAAGGGGGAAGGAGGTCGGTTCTGCTGGAAACAACTTCAGAGTGTGGGCTCTGAGGTCAGTTGCCAGAAAACAAGATATCCTATGGCCGTCTAGCCGCTGACTAGCAGCCATAGGGTTGCTCCCTAAGAGAGCAATCCTACGTTCCCTGGGTGAGTGTCCCAGGGACCATAGGATGTCTTGGAAAACCCCTCTGAGGTCTGAGACAGTGGTCTGACCTCAGAAGGGGAAATTGGAGATCCCACCCCAGACCCATTCCCCTCACTGCTGGCTGGCTCTTCAAGCCAGCTGCTTCTGTGAGGTTGGAAAAGTGTCCGAGGAGGAGGAGGAAAGGGGCCATTCTGGTGGGTGAGGAGGGGAGTAGACCAGAGAGGCCAGGACACTAGTTATCCTGAGCCTGCTGCAGTCTCCTTCCCTCCCCCTCTGAAGCGCTTTGCTAAACAAGGTGCTATCTCAGACAGGGAGGTGACGATCATGCCCTAAGGCTTTTAAGAATGTACAATGCTTTTGAAGCAGTCGTGACATTTGTAGTGCATTACCAATTGGTTAGTGCCAAATTCAGCTCAGGGTAAAACTAGGCCTTGTGCAAACCAAGTCAGCATACTCCTACAGCTTTGAGGTCAAGCGACACATGTCATTTTTATATTTTTCAAAGACAAAATGGAGTCAGTCATATGAACAAGGGTGGCCAAAAATCTGCTGCAAAAGCAACTCCCAATGAAATGAATGGGAATTACACCAGAACATGTGATTATATTGGGGCTCACACAAGAGAAATTAGTGATGGATCAAGTGTATTATTTCATTTGTTAGACAGAATACATGAGTACATAAAACATTTTTGCAGATGCAAAGAGCTACATGCCAGCACAATGTCCTGCAAGACTGAGCCTTTGTGCTTCTGAACTATTCATCTTCCAGGAAATTTCATCCATTAAGGGGATGAAATTTGGCAGTACAAATGATAGTTGGATAACAAAAATGAGTATATAAATATTCTTGGACAAATACTGTTAGCATGGTGGCCAACCCAAAGTGGATATCCTATTGTTAACACTAACTTGGAAATCTATGTAGTGCAGGAATCTGCCAGTAGCTGTTGGTTGCTGTTTTATGTTTATTGGATATTTTAGCACCACTTCAGGCCGATTTGCACACAGGCTTACATTGTAAAGCCTTTTAGTAATGGAATAAATGCTGTAAAGCTACTGCTTTTCATAGTTTGGATACAGCTGCAAAACAAATGTAAGCTGTTCTGGAACTAGTTTAGGGGTTGAATGAAGTGGCTTTGCTGAAAGGACCTTGGGGACTATACTTTTGTGAAGGTGCTGTGAATTCATTTAGAGATCCCTAGCTCACTACTAGAACTACAGCTTGCATAACTGTTTGGTTTGCTGGAGCCATGACAATTAAATAGGTTTGGCATTTATTTAAATTTATAATGCAGACAACTGACACACTCGGGTTACAGTTAGGGGTGCTTAAAGAATTTGATCTTCATAATTCTGATACAAATGGACCCAGGGCTGGATTAAGATGTGCTGAGGCCCTAAGCCATATCAAGATTCAGAGGCCCCATATCATAAAAATAAAGAGAAAAAAGTGTATTACATTATAATAGGGCGGGTATTGAAAGGGTTAGGGGGCCTTTGTAGTTAAACAGTGTTAGATAGCCTTCTCTGAAGATGTGTATAAAAGCATGAATAAAGTAAGTTGATTTGAATTTATTTTAAACTGGCTCTAGTTTGTGCTTATTGCCTCTAATACTAAATGTAGTGTTGCCATGCTTTCTCTCTATATAAAACAACTCTGCTGTAAGTCACACCAGACTTTCCAAAGCCAAAGTGATTTCATCCTAGTTATCTTACATCTTAGTTATCTCCAACATATTTAGAGGCCCCTCATAATATGAGGCCCTAAGCTATGGCTTACTTGGCTTATTCCTAAATCTGGCACTGAATGGAATCATCTTTAAAGCAGGGGTGTTGAATCTCTTTCAGCCCAAGAAGCTCTTGGGGGCTGCATTCCAGTAGGGGGCAGGGCTGGAGCCAAAAGGAGTGATGCCAAAAATACCTCCAAATACCAGCATATTATAGCTTGCAGCTCTTACTGCCAATAAAATACTGCCTTAGGAGAGGCATTTCAACCTTTTAGAAGAGAGAAAAAATGCTCAAAACCTGGAAACCCCCAAACAAGCAATGGTTGGGGGAGAGAGGGTGGGACCATGGGAAGGGGGCATGACCACCTGTGGAGCCCCGAGGGCCAGATTTGGCCCCTGGGGTTGGGGTTGCCCACCCCTGCTATAACAGATGAAGCATCATCTAATGACTACATCCAGGAGTCAAGGAATAGGAGTTGGTTTGGTGGTCTTCAGTATGATCTTGATATTACCACATCTGCTATGTATGCACTAGCCTTCTGTTCTGTAAAAATAGTGAGCAGAAACAAATACTTGCACAAAAACCAAAACATGAATTCTCAATTCTGTGAAGTTAGAGGCATGAATTACCACTTGAAGGTTCATCCCAGTAGATCAGTTTGAAGTTGATTATTTCTAATGTGGGAAGGGCTATGTTAGTTCAGAATAAAGTAATTTTGTCCTTGAAAAGGAAGATACTAACACAAACATTACTTTGGCTTTCAGTATATGTTAAAAGGTCATTTAAATTCAAATTGATGGGAATGGGGGATGAGAATATATATATATATATATATATATATGGAGAGAGAGAGAGAGAGAGAGAGAGAGAGAGAGAGAGAGAGAGAGAGAGAGAGCTGTAGCAGTGAAGGCTGGTGGCTCTGATTTCGATGGGGCCATAAATCCATTCTGGGTTTCAGCCATAACTCTAAAGGATCTATCCAAGGTGCTGAACCCATTTTGAGGATAGGGTTCAGCACCTTGGATAGCTCATTTAGCGTTCTAGCTGGTTCTAACAGACTGGATTTACAGCCCCACCGAAATCAGAGCCAACCTCCACTGACACATGGTGCAATCTTATGCATGTTTATGCAGATAAGTCCCATTGCATTCAGTGGGGCTTATTTCCAGTTAAGTGTGCGTAGAGTAGCAAATGCAGTATTGCAACTGTAGCATTTTTTTCCCACAGGCTCCTCTTCTTAGGTGATCCTAATATTGAGGTTTTGGACAAAGGTCAGATCTTGCACATTAAGAGTGCTCGGAGAGGTGACAAAGGTCGCTATCAGTGCAGTGCAGCCAATTCTGCTGGGAAACAGCTTAAGGAGCTCAAAGTCATCATCCACGGTATGTAACTACAAATGCATGAAGTTTGCAAATCTTTTGCAGAAGGGTCATAATAAAAATGGTGGAAGCCCTTGAATCCCGGTTTGTTGTGCTTCCACCAAAAACAGTTATCTTAGCTTAAAATTCATTTTTTAAAATGTATTGATTGAAAATCTATATAACGAAGTTCTCAGGGTGGCTCACATCAATACATTTAAATAACAATGAAAACAACAATAGAAGCATAAATGCAGCATCAAAACAGTCACAGACAGTACAAACTGCTTAAAGCTAAGACAGATTAAAAGGCCTGTGGGGTGTGAGGGGGTGGTGGAACGGCCTTCATGTGGCATTGGAATGACACCAAGTTTCCACAGCAGGGGTGTCACCGCTGAAATAGCCCTCTCGTCTCGCCATCCACTGCACCTGGGGGCACTCAAAGGAGGGCCTCTGAAGAAGAACTCCACAACTGGGTAGGTAATGTGGAGTCAGGCAGTCCTTCAGTTGCCCTAGTCCCAAGCTGCAAAGGGCCTTAAAGGTTAAAAGCAGCACCTTTAATTGGGCCTGGAAACTGATTGGAAGCCCATGAAGATGGTGAAGCACTGGCATGGTGTGCTCATATCACCCACTCCCAGTTAGCAGTCTCACAGCCAGATTCTGAACTGACTGATTTTTTTCGGACTGTTTTAAAAGGGATTGCAGCTGTCCATTCAGAAGGTTTGTGATAAGATGAGCCAGATATAAATAATAGCTTGAATTAACTTTTCTACAAGTGGGAGCTATGTGTGATAGGGAAGCAAGATCATGCCTTATCCTCCCCATCAGGCACACCTCTTCTGCCTCTAAGCTAACTGGCTGTCAACATAGGAGCATTACATTCACATTTTATTTATTTATTTATTTAGTAATTCATTCAGTATTTTCATATCCTGCCTTCTTCCAGTTTTGGAGCACAGTGCGACTATCAACCCAAGATAATAAAACAATCATAAAAAATAATGATCAACAGCACTTAAAAATAGCTGAAAACAGCAGTGATAGATCTCTCTAGGGCTGAACCTAACACAGTATACATCAAGATCCAAATACTTGAACAAAGAAAAATGTCTTCAGCCTTTGTTTAAACAGTTGGACTGTGGGGGAAGACCTAATGTTACCTGGGTGGGAGTTCCATAGATGGAGTGCCACCACAAAAGAATGCCCTATCTCTCATCACCACTTTCCTAGCCTCTGCTATCAGTGGGACAACAAGCAAGGCATCCCCTACTGATGTAAGTCTCGGGTCATTCGAGCCAATCTGCATTACAACTTTAAACTGGTTTCAAACCAGTTTATCTAAAGGGATCCTGCAGTTTCATGAGGGTACTGAGAATTCTTTGCTGGAGACCCCTGTCCTCTGCCCGAGTGGCCCCTCTTCCTAGAGCTACAATTCCCAGAATTCCTGGATTTGGTAGCCATAATCACTAAAAACAGGTTTGAAACCAGTTTAAAGTTGTAATGTAGATTGCCCCTTGGTAATTGGGAAGGCACTCCTTCAAGTACTTGGATCCCAAGTCAACTGCATAAGGCCAATGCATGTCCAATCCAGCATAGAAAGACCTAAATCACTTGTGAGCTATTGAACATGTAGTTCAGGTCTACACATGTTGGATTTGGCATACAAATGTTACCCCCATGTACAGATATCTGCGAGGCAGAGTGAGAAGATAAGGCTTTGATCATGCTTCCTCACCACGTGATATTTCTGCATGCAGGAACATTTCTGTGAACTTCCCCAAAGGCACACAGGTCAAGCTAGTGTGAAAGGGAATTTTGGGTAGTGGTGGAAAACAACTTTTTAAGAAGTTAAAAAGACCATATTGTTATGGTGATTCTTTATATTTAATCCATTTCAGAAGGAGGATCATAGGGCTCTTTGTCAGATAGGATTTTGCTGAAAGCGAAGTTTTACCTTCCATCTATAGTTAACAACAGCATGAAGAGGATTTTTGCAGATGTTCTCCAGGACACAGATTGTGAGCATGACCTGAGGAAGGGAAGCTGGCCGGAAAGAGTAGCAGAGATTTATGTAGGGGTTGTAATTATTGTCTAGCCTTGATAGAAGCCAGGCAGAACAACTTGAATCTCATATAGTAATTGAGACAGGAGGCTTGTGATGGACTGCCAGAATACTTAAGAGGAGGTCATTAGCGATTTTGTATATCAAGGCTTCGCTGGAGGTCGGAGAGAACAAAGATAGACAGGAGGCAAAAAAAAAGGCGGGAATAATCTGTAGGGAATGCAGGGAAGTCTATGCAATGCAAACTGACCACATGTTCTAGGGCTTCGAAATAAAGCAGAATTGAGGATGTAGGTTTGGATGGGGCGGTAGTACATCCAATTACCTTTTCCAGCCTCTTTGACCCCAAATGCAGACACTTGTTCAAAGAGTGAGTGTGAGACCTAGACAAAATAGTAGCTTAATTTAATCTGTTATTTAGTTGACTGCCTTCTAAAAGCAAGGTGAAAGAAAAAGAGCGACGGTTTGCTTTGGAATATACACCAGCATGGTGTAGTGGTGAGAGTGTTGGACTGGGAGCCTGGTTCTAGTCCCCACTCGGCCATGGAAGCTCGCTGGATGAATTTGGGCCAGTCACAGACTCTCAGCCCAGCTTACCTCGCAGGGTTGTTGTTGTGAGGATAAAATGAAGAGGAGGAGGAGGAGGAGGATAATGTAAGCCGCCTTGGGTTCCTTGCAAGAGGAAGAAAGGCAGGATATAAATGCAATAAACAAACAAACAAACATCCTTTTTGTACACATCTTGCAATCACTGCTGCTGTTACATTTGCACGTTGCCTTTTAATGAAATTTGTTATGTTTAGACCAGTAGGACCACCTTTTCACACACTTCTGCTGACATGGCTGCCTCTGCTTTGATGGTTGTTCCTATGCTCCATTCTGACTTGATGCTTCATCATGGGCATCATGGGTTTACCATGCAAGTGACATGTCTCCCAAGGGACTGGACATATTGGGAACATCGGAAGCTGCCTTAAACTGTGTCAGACCCTTGGTCCATCTAGCCCAGTATTGTTGGCACTGACTGGCAGCGGCTCTGCAAGGTTTCAAGCAGGAGTTTTCCTTGCCTGCCTGGAGATGCCAGGGATCAAACCCTAGGACCTTCTGCACGGAAATCATGCGCGCTACCACTGCACTTCCACTCATTCAGTTGTGTCAGCGGGACCCACAGTTTGCACCACAGGGAGTTAGTGCTTCTTAAAGCAACCCCAGAAATGAGCAGGAAACCTCATTTCTGGATCAGGACAGCTCGGAGGAGCTCCCTTCTGCAAGCTCTGCTGACCTGCCTCATTCTGGAAACTAGCGTTTCCGCTCATTTCCAGTTGCTTTAAGAACCGCTAGCTCCCTGTTGTGCTAGCGGTGTCTCCCATTGGTGCGCTGGCAGGATTGGGTACTGCCCGTTATGTAAAGTGCAAACATAGTGTAATAGGCAAAGACCCGGTTTGCACAATTGGAGGTGGGTTGCGGCGTGTGCTAGCTGTGATTGGGAATATTCAAGCTGTGATGGGCAGTTGCCACAGCTTATCGTGACATGCAAACCCAGCCAGAGTGGCTTGTTGCCATAAGTAACAAGCCACCCCAAGCCCATGGGCAATCGTGTGAACCGGCCCACAGGTGTTTACATGTTCCCATATCAATGTGGTAGGAAATACAGCTGTGCACAAATGGCCTCTTGAAATTCCCCATCTTACTTGTGGGCAGAGAAATTTAGGAGACAATTTCTAGGGATGTACGAAAGTCACTTACCTTTTCGTAGCTTGGCTTCGCGGTGGGGGGGAGGTGCTTCGCTTTCCCCCCCGAAGTTCAGGCGAAGTGGGGGAGGCTTCCCGCCTTGCCTGGCCGAAATTCAGGCTGGGGGGGAGGCTTCCCGCCTCACCCGGCCGAAATTCAGGCCGGGGAGAAGCGCCCCGTCTCCCCGGCCGCGAAACAAAAAGTAAAAAAAAAGAAAAGAAAAAGACCCCGTGATAGGCTACGTGACGATTTACGTAGCCTATCACGGCTGACTTTGGAAATCTAGCCATGATAGGCTACGTAAATCGTTACGTAGCCTATCACGGGGTTTGTTTGTTTTTTTACTTTAGTTTTTTTTTTTTTTTTGCAATGGCGGCAGCGGCAGCTGGCCGCCCCTGCCCGCACCGAGCCGCCGCCGAACCG
The DNA here is from genome assembly GCF_057233095.1 of Heloderma suspectum. Classification (NCBI taxonomy): domain Eukaryota; kingdom Metazoa; phylum Chordata; class Lepidosauria; order Squamata; family Helodermatidae; genus Heloderma; species Heloderma suspectum. The sequence goes on from NC_139461.1 coordinate 175,736,832, forward strand.
CCGCCGGGACCTGCCGCCGGGAGGGACATTCGCCAAAGGTATGTCCCGTCCCGGGGGGGGGTGGCGGGGGGGTGGCGGAGAATTTCACCGCCGATTTCGGGGGGCCAAATGCGTTGGCGCTCGGCCCCCTGAAGATTCGGGGAGAAATTCTCCGCCATCCCTAACAATTTCTCTAAATTTCTCCAGGGGGAGGAGAAATTCTCAACAGTTTCTCCCAGGCAGGACTCCCCACTGTCAGGGCTTGTAGCACAGCTTCTTTCTTTTTTCCTAAGGGGTTTGAGGGTTTTCATGCTGCAGCAGCATCAACTGTCCTGGCAGGCTGGCCCCCAGTTTGCATTCACCACAATGCAGGTTGGGAATTGGGATAGTGCTGTCTTTATCTCCAGAGATGAGTTGGAGTTAGTGCTCTGCCAAAATCTGTCCTCCAGTTTCCTGAAAGTTTTCTCCCCCCATGAAAGAGGCTTCCATTGTTCTGCCTCATTCAGGGTGTTTCATAATATATTTTTGTGGCGTTTTTGAGCTTACCTAATCACAGCCAGCCTCCCAGGCTGCCTGCACATCCTGATCTGCAAATCAGGAAGGAATTACATCATGGTGCCTTAAACTGGGCTTTAATGGAAGTGTAGGAAGCTGAGGAGGCTACAGGAGGCCAGAGGGATGATTGTACAATAAAAAACAGGACACTTGCGCTCACTTCTTGGCCACTTCCTAAGTAAGGTAAGCCCAAGAAACCCAAACCCAACCCATGAGAATTTCTCTGAAATTTCTTCACCATTGAAGAATGGTGCAGAAAAGAATGCTGCCTTTTCAAAAGCAATTTCTCTTCTACCAAACTGAATGAGAATGGTAAAAAAAAAAAAATGGGAGAAATTTTCGGTACAGCACTAGTAGGAATCACAGAAGCCATGCTAGTACAAATACATATGGAGTGGTGGTGGTCACAGTCATCTAAATTGCCTTTAACCTTTTTAATGACTCTGTCTTATATCACTGGTTATTCTTTAAAAGAAATGGCCCAACCCTATATAAAGGCTGTGGTCAGTCAAGAAGAAGACTGAATACACCTGCTGTAGCATAGAAACGTAATCCGAGACAAAGTGTTGTTGCAGCACCTGCTATAGTAAAAAAGTATATCTACTTTCAAAAATTTTTTTTTAAAATGGTACTCTATATTGCCAAGAGTTTGAGGGGGAAGAGTAGATTTAAATCTATTTTGCGTTGTTGTACTAGTTGTGTTCTTATCTCTCAAAATGTTTATCCTTATTTTGCTTTTTAATGAGCTGCGTTTGTGTGAGCAGCTCTAGTAGCACATGCTCCTTCTAATAGTCATTAATATTGTCATGAAACTTTAGTTAAGAAATATAAACAGGGTAGCCTTGGTGGGATGGAAGTGACCAGAAAGAAAGCAAACTCCCAGGACAGAAATAATGTACAATCAACAGCATCGTGTATTAGTTCAAATCAGATATGGTTAGTGAGGTGAACTTAGGGCGCAATCCTGTTGAGATAGATGGTTGCCTCTGACCTCCTCTGAAGTCGGAGGTGACTGCCTATCCAATGCAGGGTGGCTGAAGCATGGAGGAGAGGATTTCTTCCATGCTCTGGCTGGCCTGCAGTTTTCCTTAGACACCTGATTTGAGGCGTTTAAGCACAGCTCTGGGGAGGGGGCAGGAACGAGGCTGGAAACCACATAGGAACCTGTCTAAAACAGCTCTCACCATCTCCTTCCCTCCCCGCCTCTGGGAATGCCCCCTTTTCACCCTGTCTGTGCTCCATGTTACAAGCATGGACAGGCATGGAGGGGCAGCTGGTGCTGTTCTCTCTGCCCTGGCTATGAGGGGGATAGGCCAGGGAGCAAGGTTTCCCAGCTATGAGCTCGTAGTGCTGGGAAACCAAAAAATCCTATCTCCCCCAGATGCTGTCTACGGGACATAGGATTGCTCTCTTAATTAGGATAGTCCTCACAAACAGAGACAGCGCAAGACAAATTGCTGCCTGAGGCAAAGGGCAAGATGATATCCCCATTCCTTGTGCAGAAGCTGGTCGGACTGGCAGTTGAATGAAATAAATAAATAAAACTGAATATTATTTTGACTCTGACAAGAGTACAGCATCCTGCTGAAGGCAGCAGGCTAGCTTAGAGTACGCAAGGCAGGCCACATGGCTCACATAGCTCTTTCACCCAACACCTCATTGCCACTTCCTGCCCCCCTCCCCAGCATCTGCTTTCTGAAGCAGCTGCATCACTCTTTCTAATGGTAGGGCCGGTCCTGCACGCAGAGGGAAAACTAGCCAACCGAACACTTGACCTCTGTTTGCGGAGGGGCTCTTTTGAACACAGTCTTTTAAATGCTGCATTTTAAAATAGGTTTTAGCAAATTCTGATAGTTTTACTTAATTTATATAGAAATTATTTAGGCCATGTTCAGACCAACATTTTTCTATCCATTATGAGAAGGGAGTGAGCCTTGAGCTTGTACACAATCTCTCTGTCCCATTCTCCCTGGGTATAAAGTAATGTATGAATTGGCATAATACCAGGTTCTTCTTTACCCAGGATCTCCCTCAGTCCTTTGTCTGTATGGATAGCAGGGTTAAAGAGATCTCTGGATCTTGTTCAAATCAGATATGGATAGTGAGGTCAAGGTGATCACTAGTTCAGATGAATCCTTTTCATAATGGGCAGAAAAATGTTTGAAGAGATCTTACACAGGGTAATAGGCTAAAATAACCAGGTAACCAGGAGGTATTCTATCATTCATTCAAGCCCCTTTAAGCAATGGTTTCTTTGCCCTTTAAGAGCCCTGAAGTGCCATTTTACATGATGATATCTTGGAAACTCTTGGCAGGTTGAGATCTCTTGCCCTTGTTTGGCACCATGTTGGCTTGTGCTCATGACTTCCATCAGCAGCCAAGCTACCCATTTAGTGCTGACTTGTTGCAGCATAGGAGCGTGCAGTGGGTGTCTGTTGCAGCGTCTTTTATAAGCATCTGCAAATTATTAGTTTACATACATTATTGTTGGCTAGAAAACTGTATAAGCTGTTGCCTCCAGAGTAAAGCGAATTAGTGTGGGTTTCAAGGCATGTTGAAACCAGCAGGGTGTTGAAGTAATACTTGTGGTTCTCAAAGTACGGGACAGGTCTCCTGAGGAAGGCGCGGCGAGTTTTGAGGGTGAATTTTAAGCTCCTCCCTCACCAATATGAATTCAATGTTGGTGTGTGTGTGTGTGTGTGTGTATATATGTGTGTGTGCTTGTTTTTAATGCAGTGGCCCCACACCACTGGAACAGGTTGCCATCAGAGGTCTGCCATGTCCCGTCATTGCCGGCTTTTAAGAAGGCCTTAAAAACATATTATTTTACCGTGGCCTTCTCTTGATATGACTGCTGCTGTTGCTGTTTTTGCTGTTGTTGTTGGTTTTATTGTTGGCTTTCATTGTTGCTTCTATTGCTATTTTATTGTGTTTATGTTTTTATCGCTATTGATATTTTAACTGTTTTTATGTATTTTATTGCTGTGAGCCACCTTGGGAGGGCTTCTGTAAACCTGTACCTGGTTGGAGAAGGCTGGTACAAGTTGACCCTAAGTGATGAGGTATGTTATATCCTCCAGATGGAGGTTGCTATAAATAAATCACTTAAGGTGCAGTCCTAGGCTTGTCTAGACAGAAAAAAGGCTACAGCTCCCAGCATGCCCCAGCCAGCTATGGCTGGCTGGGGCATGCTGGGAATTGTAAGCCTTTTTTTCTGTCTAAACATGCATAGGATTGTGCCCTTAGAAACTATGTATCTCATACTACTGCACACTATGGCTTGGTTGGGTTTTGTTTTGCTTTTGTGGTGGCAGAGAGAAAATAATCTGCCTACAGGGAGCATTTTATATTCCAAGTTATCACTAAGCACTGGCTTAGTATTGGCTCATCTTTCAAAGGCTTAACATTTGCTCTTCTTTGCATCTTGGTTTTACTGCTTGATTTTCTTTTGCTTCCCTGGAAACAGTCCCACCTGCAATTAAAGGAGGAAATATTACCACTGAGGTGTCAACATTGCTAAACAGCATAGTCAAGCTGGAATGTGAGACGAGGGGGATCCCAGCTCCTACAGTAACATGGTATAAAGATGGGCGCCCAATTATTTCTAGCCCACAAGCCCTTTATTTGGAACAGGGGCAATTCCTTCAGATTCCTGGTGCTCAAGTCTCCGATTCTGCTAAGTACATCTGTCAGGCAACTAATGTGGCTGGGACAGCTGAAAAAAATTTCCAACTGGATGTCTATGGTACGAAGAGATGAGATATCATTGTGTGCTATTTGTTTGGTTGTTGCCACTTTTTAAAACATGTACAGTCACAATGCTGGAAACTGATCAGTGCAACCTGATAGCTTCTGGGCCTGAGGAAAGTGACCCTGCCTTGTCTTGACTTGAGTCCATTATTTAGCATCTTATCTGCTGCTTTTGCCTCAGGCTTTCAGCTGGTTCAGGGCTGAGCCAAATTCATATAAAGCAAAGAGGGAAGGAGGGAATTATTTGAAATAAAACATGGGTGAGAGGGAGGGGAGAGTTGAACCTCCCTCGCCACACACGTACTGCACTTTTCCTGTGAAACTGCTTCTCTCCAATCATATTCCTCCCAGTGGGGATTACTTTCAGTCTTGGGAAACATAACTGGGAGAAAGTATGGACAAGGGTTCAAGTCTGTCTCCCTCTTCCACTCACCCATGTTGAGCTTTAAATCCTCCCTCCCCAGCTATATGGGTGCTTCCAAACGAAACTTTTATTGTGCAATTGTCCATGGAATTTTGGAGGGTGAGGTCCAGCCATTGTCATCTTCAACTTGTATCCCTCCCTCCCATGTTTCCCCACTGTTTCTTCCATCTTTCTTTCTTACCAGAAAAAAATCCGTTAAGGAAGAAAATACTAAAGAGATGCACAGTGACTTTTGATTGTTAGCGCTAGAAGCACCTTTTTATGAATTTGGAGCAACCCAAGTCTTACACATTGGTCTGCAGCCATAATGTCTAAATTGGGTGAGGGAAAAGCCGCAAATGTGGAACCAGCCCTAAGTGATGTGAATGTTCAGTATTCTCACTTGAAATAAATTATTTTGCTTGTGGGGAGAAACACGATGATATCTGCCAGTGGTTTTTTTAAGGCACAATCCTATGCATGTTTAGACAGAAAGAAGGCCTACAACTCCCAGCATGCCCCAGCCAACCAAAAGGTTGCAGGCCTTTTTTCTGTCTCACATTAGTCTCACATTATGCATGTTTAGCCATGACAATTCCCTGAAAGCAGACAATTTCCTTAAGGCAGAGAATTCTCTGAACTCTAACTTCTCTGAGTTAGGTTGGAAGGAACCAAACTGATTAATTTTAATGATAGCTTTTCTGGCTTGAAAAATACATCTTTCTACCTCTCCCCTTTCCTTCCAGTTCCTCCAGTTATTGAGGGTGACTCTGAAACAATCCAGAACAAACAAGTGGTTGCTGGCAGCTCACTGGTGTTGGACTGTAATGCTGCAGGCAACCCGCCCCCCCTGCTGACCTGGCTAAAGGATGGTGTTCCTGTGAAAGCAAGTGACAACCTCCACATTGTGTCTGGTGGGAGGAAGCTGGAGATCCTGAATGCTGGAGAGGCTGACCACGGCCAGTATGTATGCGTGGCTACCAGCATAGCAGGAGAAAAAGAAATCAAATATGATGTGGAAATCCTAGGTGCGTTAAAAGAAAGAACTGAAGTATCTTCTGTTTTGCTTATTTTGCTGGTGTTACCAGATTTATATTTTCACAAAGAAAAGTGAGAGCTATTGATTTATACACTACATAATTTATTTGGCCCAAATCTATATTAAATTTGTAATGAACTGTTCCTGGCATTCTGTGTCCAAAGTTCCCTTGGATATATACCATCATAGTCAAATCCATGTCAGGTTGTAGGAATACTATGATTGCTTCCTCCAGTTTAAGAGCTTCTTCAATCACATGGGGCTTATACTGGGCGATCAAGATTGGTTGCTCACGGAAGTTCGCAGGTCCGTTACATGATGTTGTCAACCTCTAGGGCTCCTCCTGCAGTTTATGACCTTTATCCCGCTTTTTAAAAGACCAGAGAAAACACAATAAGGGACACTAATCTAATCTATCAGCTGTGTGTAATGACAGTGTTGTGCTATGATCACAGCACCATCTAGTGGCTGTAAAATGAAACATATAGAACTTGCCAAGAAAGGAAGTCCTTGATTCAAAGCATATGTCTGCCCATGTGAAGGAGCCAATCTTAATCCCACAAAGAATCTGGAAGCAGAAGCCCTGGTAAGGATGTGGGATTTGAGCCTCATGTGATGAACCCCTAAGTGTAGAGTCATTGAGCTAGAAAAATGGAAAAGTAGCAGCTTTGGGATTTAGCTGGGGAATTAATTTAGGATTGTGGGTTGGTGGACTGATGCTGCTTTGAAAGTAATTCTGTATTTCCTGTTCAATCCGTAAATAAATTGATTTATTACAGGCGCTATAAGCCATAGGTGATTTATTGTCCAAGGAAGCTTTGTAACACTCAAGAAAGGGAAGAGCTCGAAACAGTATTTTAGAGGGCAATCCTACACTTGTTTAGACAAAAAGAGTCCTACAACTCCCAGCATTCCCTAGCTAGCCATGCTGGCTGAGGAAGGCTGAGAGTTGTAGGATATTTTTTGTCTAAACATACATAGGATTGCACCCTTAAATATTCATTTAAAATACGTAAATAAATAATAAATTCTGACAGTATTTCTATCTGTGCTCCTTGATTTGCTTTCTTTCATTCTAGTCCCACCAAGTGTGGAAGGGGGAAATGACTCTTCAGACTATATTGTGATTCTCCACAGTCCCCTGGAGTTGGACTGCCCAGCAACAGGAACTCCTCTGCCAATAATCACGTAAGAGGCTGCGGTCCAGTTTAAAAAAATATCCATCAGTTACTCAGATATGAGATTTGGCTGGAACTAAAAGTTAAATATAGAAACATCTGATCATAGGCAAAAAAAGAAAGGGAAGTGGTAGAACTGTATGACCTTTCACATGATGATGTTGCTTATTTTTTTTAGTGGATATTGTTGGAATAGCAATGGCAGGGGACCACATCAAGAAAAGTTGTAAGCTAAGGGTTAATTTGTTTCAGTGTTTTTTAAAAAAGCAATTAGTAGGTGCAGTGGCAGGGATCACTCAGAGTGCAGATCTAATTAATACCTCTGAATGCATAGGAGAGCCTTGGGTGCAACCAGGAGGCACAAAGCGAGAGGGAGAATGTTGCATAGCAACCAGATGGAGCCAAATAAGTTTCCTTTTAGCCTGGTTTTCTTGTGTATAAAAAGAGGACTAACATATTTACTTTGTTCTGTAGTAGTAGTGGTTTCATTCTGTTAGAAGTCTGGTCTGATTTCATCTGCTGTTTTATACTTCTGACTGCTTAGCCTGGGGACTTTGCCTATAAACTGCTATTTACAGTTTCATTCAGTAAAAAATGCCAAACTTGTCACTTTCTGGATTAAGTCTGCTTTATTCAGCCACTTCTGCTAGCAGATACAAATAGCAATATATAATGTTCTAGTGAAGCAACTACTGTTTTCACTGGTCTGGTTAGAAAAAAATAATTATTTCAGCAGGCAAGACACAGATCTGCCTTGGATGCCTAAGGCCCCAATTAATCCTGGATGTCGTACGTTTTATTTTGTATAGGCATACCACTTCTTGTTTATATTTTATTTTATTTATTTATTTATTTATTTATTTCTATACCGCCCAATAGCCAAAGCTCTCTGGGCGGTTCACAAAAATTAAAACCAAACAACACACAATAAAACAATTTAAAATATATAGAACATTAAAACCACACTATAACAATACAACCACAATAAAACCTAGCAGCAGTGCAAGAGTTTAAAATACAGATTTAAAACAGCAAAGATAAAAATTTAGAAAGCTAAAATGCTAAAATGCCTGGGAAAATAAAAAGGTCTTCACCTGGCACCGAAAGGAATACAATGTAGGCGCCAGACGAACCTCACTAGGGAGCTCATTCCAGAGCCGGGGTGCCACAGCAGAAAAAGCCCTCCTCCTAGTAGCCACCTGCCTCACTTCCTTTGGCAGGGGCTCACGGAGAAGGGCCGCTGATGATGATCTTAAGGTCCGGGCAGGCACATATGGGAGGAGGCGATCCTTCAGGTAACCTGGCCCCAAGCCGTTCAGGGCTTTGAATGTTAACACCAGCACTTTGAATCGGGCCCGGAAATGGACTGGCAGCCAGTGCAGCTGGAAAAGTACTGGCGTAATATGAGCTCGCAGGCCAGTCCCTGTTAACAATCTTGCTGCCCTATTTTGGACCAGCTGAAGTTTCCGGACCGTTTTCAAAGGCAACCCCACGTATAACGCATTGCAGTAATCCAGACGAGAAGTTATCAGAGCATGGATAACTGTAGCTAGGCTATCTCTGTCCAGATAAGGGCGTAGTTGGTATACCAGCCTAAGCTGATAAAAAGTGCTCTGTGCCACTGAGTTCACCTGTGCCTCAAGTGACAGTTCTGGATCCAAGAGCAGCCCCAAACTACGAACCTGATCCTTTAGGGGGAGTGCAACCCCCTCCAGAGCAGGTTGAATATCACCTAGCCGGGCAGACGAACCACCCACTAACAGTACCTCCGTCTTGTCTGGATTGAGTTTCAGTTTATTAGCCCTCATCCAGTCCATTACCATGCCCAGGCACTGATTCAGAACAGCCACTGCCTCACCTGGTTTTGATGAGAAAGAGAGGTAGAGCTGGGTGTCATCTGCATATTGATGGCACCTCAGCCCACACCTCCGGATAACCTCCCCCAGCAGTTTCATGTAGATGTTAAACAGCATGGGGGATAAAATAGAGCCCTGTGGAGCCTTGTTGTTGTTCTAGCTGCAAACAAAAATGGTTGTGAACTGCCCAGAAAGTGTTGTGAACCACCCAGAGAGTTGCAGCTGTTGGGTGGCATAGAAATGAAAAAAACAGACAAAATATTTTTCTAGATTTGGTGAAAATATACTGTAGGCTTTATGTTTTCATTTTTTAAAGAGCTTTGTTTTCTTTCTCTCCTCCCTTTCTATATGGTCTAGAAAGCCAGCAGCTGAAAGGGACATTAGGTTCAAAACATGCACTCACCATTAAGGGCATGTATGCTAAGCAAAAGTATTGTTTTGCCTCTTACCATGAGGCAGGGATCTGTGGAGTCTTTGGTTAGGTGCCAGTTAGTGTGGCAAGAAGCTTCAAGGGCCATTGGGAGAAGTTATGTGGTGTGGATATAGTTCACATGGAGATATCACTCCCTCCTCTGGGTCCAGTGTCCATTCACCATCCCCCCGCCCCCCCGCCCTCTCTTTTAACTTCACCAGCATATTCACTTCCCTTCTTTTCCCTCTGTCCCCATTTTTCCTTGCATGTTTATGGTGCTTTGCCCAGCAGAGATACAACTTGTGCTTGCTTAAAAAAGAGGACATGCTCCTTGTGTCAGGCTCAAACTGGGGCTCCAGTTCTAAACCTGGAAGTTTAGAACTGGAGAGAGTTTTCTCTAGCTCAAGGGACTTGAGGCCAGCAGCAGGAGATGGAAGCTGGAGAACCTGCGGGATCTGGACTCCAGGGCATAAGTACACCACGCAGAATGCACTGCTCTGTTTACCAGGCAAAGGCAGACGAACTGGCTCCTTCCAGTTATACAGGCCTGGCTAATCCAGAGACTTCATACTGCTTGTCAGTCTTGGGCGGCCAACACAGCACCCCCTTGAAGAGAGCTCTGAGGCCTGAGCACATATAATCTATGGTACCTGACTTGGCTGCGCCTGAGATTCTGAGGCTCAACCTGTAGAGCCTGTCGGTTAGTATGTAAATATGTTAATGCAGGCCTCTTGATGCGAATGTGACATTTTAAAGATTTGCTTTCCATTCACTAGATGGTTGAAAAATGGCCAACCTATCGAAGAGGGAGATGGATATAAGATCTTACTGAATGGACGCAAGCTTCTCATCTCACGGGCTGATGTGTCAGACACCGGCCGTTATCAGTGCATAGCGACAAACAAGGCAGGCGATAACAAAAGGGAATTTGATGTGACTGTGCATGGTGCGTTATTTCTCCAGGAAGGGAAAGGGGTAGTGGAGGATGGGCGTGGGTGGGTTGACTATATTTCTTTATTAAACAGCCTTTAATATATTGTGGTTTGCTCCATACATAGGAACAGAATTTTAGGATTTTAATTGCATTGAGAAGCTTTATGCTGTTTACCAAAGGAATACAGTGCAAGCCATTGAAAGGTGTACTACTGGGTTTGTCTACTAAACCCATTCGTGTTTTGTTCTGAGTCTTTTCAGGCAATCTTCTTTTAGTTCAACTTGGATGTTGAGCAAAACTCAGACATCTTTCTAGAGTGCTCCCTCTCTCTCCTCCAGTTCCTCCTCCTGCTCCACAGTATCTAGAGCAACTGCCTGGTATCCTATTGTCGTGGCATTGTGAGTTCCCTCAGCAGCAGCAGCCGATGCTATGAAGCTGGGACAGGAGGAAAAACACAACATATTTATTTATTTATTTATTTATTTATTTATTTATTGCATTTATACCCCGCCTTTCTCCCTCTCGCAAGGAACTCAAGGCGGCTTACATTATCCTCCTCCTCACCATTGTATCCTCACAACAACAACCCTGTGAGGTAGGTTGGGCTGAGAGTCTGTGACTGGCCCAAAGTCACCCAGTAAGCTTCCATGGCCAAGTGGGGACTAGAACCCGGATCTCCCAGCTCCCAGTCCATCACTCTCACCACTACACTACACTGGCTGTCTTTTGACATTAGGACATCGATGTTGTCCTAGTATATATCTTCTGGACTGGGAAGAGGGAATTAAACACACTGTTACTATTTTTGGCAGGGGAATTAGATATTTCCCATTTTCACTTGCAGCTGCATGATTCACGTATAATTTTGTTTGGCCCATAATGTAACCATTAAAAAGATATTCTTTTCACTGGCTCCTACGATCAGATAACTATATGCAGGTCTGTAGTAGCTAGATAACTCACAAGAACTAATCTGAACAATTTGAAACAGTTCAGAGAAGTTAAATAATCTTGTCCAATATTATATTTGTGCAGCTCCTGCATAAAGTTTTCTATTGATTTTTGTAGTCCCTCCAACAATCAAATCGACTGGGCCTCCTGAGAGATCTGTGGTGATACACAAGCCGGTAACCCTGCAGTGCATAGCTAATGGCATACCCATCCCTTCCATCACATGGTTAAAAGATGGCCAGCCTGTAAACACAGCTAGAGCAAATATTAGAGTAAGTATCAACATCTAGTTCATCTATAGCTTTAAATACAGACACCCATTGCCATGATAGTACTAGGGCATCGGAGATACAAAATTAGTAAGATGATAGGGCAGAATTCTATTTATGTAGGACGTTACAAGCTTTTGTAACTCTTTTTTTTTTTTTTTTGCATGGAACTCTTATGCAGAATAAGGAAAAAAATCTTTTCATATAAAGAGAGCCAAGATGGTTGACAGTGCAAATATTTTAGACATTTCAGAGATACAGACTCTCCCATTTATGCTTGTTTTCCTTTCCAAGTACATATAATACATTTTGTAGTCGGGCTTAAAAATTAATACAATTTGAGGTAAAGGGTGGGAAGCAATGATCTATGGTAATGGACACGTAAGACTGACCCAGGAACTGGAATCTAGACTTTGGTAATCAACAACCTCTATCTCCTCATAACAAGCCAAGATAAAAAAATGATGCCCTAAATTATCTAGCTAGAACAAAGCATGCATTGTGCATAATTTATCCTAACTGCTGAACTGGAATTTTAGTAATAGAATTTTGGATTTTTGAGCCCAAAATCCAGACAGTAACCATTCATGGTTATTGTTGTAGCTTGGAAGGAAAATGTGACTTTAAATTGTGCATATATTCTATTGGAAATTTTAGTGGCTTCATTCATCATTCCAAAGGTGGCTTGCCTTTTTGTTTGTTTGTTCTTGAGCAGCTGGAATCTTCAGGGCGCATTCTGCAGATTGCCAAGGCCCTTATGGAAGATGCTGGCAGATACACCTGTGTAGCAACAAACGCAGCTGGGGAAGCTCAGCAGCATGTTCGGCTGCATGTATATGGTAAGGGCTTTCCCGACTCTGACAGGCCGCTCAGTGTAGCCGGTTGGTTGGTTGGTTGGTTGGTTGGTTGGTTGGTTGGTTGGTTGAAGCTACTTCTATACCTCTTGACATCCCAGGATTTCAGAGTGGTTTACATAAAAATACAGATGATACAACATAAAAACCCATATAAAATCAATATAAAACAATAAATACCGAAACATTACAACAAAAGTAGTAAAAGAGAGCAGTGTCATAACTGATTACAAGTCAGGGAAAGCCTGAGTGAACAAATGCATTTTCAAGAGGCGTTTGAAGCTCACCGCAGTTTCCGCCTCTTGAAGCACATGGAGAGTATTCCACAGAGTTGCTGCCACTACTGAGAAGGTCCGCTTACATGCCATTGCCTGGTGATACTCTGTTGGTTTCTAATTGCACACATGTCCATTTTTCTGCTCAGTTCTTCTAATTTTGCAAACATTTTAAATACTTGTGTTCACTTCTAACACCACCAGTAAGTTTTGAGTTTTACCCTTTCATTCTTATTTTACTTTATGTTTTTATTTACAATATTTATATACTGCTCCACATCAAAAATTTCAGAGCGGTGAACAACAAGGTAAAAGAATAAAACCCCATAATTAAAACAAAACATTTTAAAAGAACAAATTCTGAACATAATAAACCGCTGCTGGTCACTCAAGGAAAGCCTCTCTCAATAACAGTGTCTTCAGGAGGCACTGAAAGCAACACAACATTGGCACCTGCCTGACCTCCAAAGGCAGGGAGTTCCACAGGAAGGGGGCCACCACACTGAAGGCTCTTTTCCAGGTGGACTCCAACCAGGCCATAGGTCCATGTGGAACCACCAAGGACATACCCTCTGTTGACCTCAGTGACAAGGCAGGTTGGTAAAGAAGAAGGCGCTCTCTCATGTATCGTGATCCCAAGTTGTTTAGGGCTTTGTACACTAGTACTAATACCTTAAACCTGCCCTGGTAGTGAACAGACAGCCAGTGCAGTTCCCTCAGCAAAGGAGTTACACACTGAAAAGGGGCAGCTCCCAACAACAGCCAAGCTGCTGCATTCTGCACTAGCTCCAACTTCCAGACCAGCCTCAAGGGCAGCCCCACATACAGCACATTGAAGTAATCCAGTCTTGCAGTTACTAATGCCTTGTCACCTCTATAAACATTAGTTTTGTGACTGAGCCCCCAATATTGTGAAGAGGTGATTGTGAGCCTGGAGATTCAGGACAAGTTTTGATGCAACCTGTTCTGGATAAAGGATGTGATAAGGGAAGCTGACTGGGAACAATGACTTCCACAGGCATCCCTCAAATGCTGTCTAACAAAAATGGCTGATAAGAGAGCCCTCCTGCAAGATGGAGAGGGGGCATATTTTATCTTTATCCATTTAGGCTGAGATTGCCAGCTGAGCTTAATTCCTTCGCACAGTATGACTCAAAGTGATTCCTGTGACCGAAAACTGTAATGTAAGTTCTGCCCTATCAAATACTTTTGGAGTTGATACAACCATGGTTGTATCGTGTATGTGGGTCGGAAAGCAATTCTCAGTTATATTCAGATCATGTGACCCAACAGACTGTTCGTTGCAGAAAAATTACTGTTTTCTGTGCTCTTTTCCCAGAAAAGAGAGAGGCTGGTTCTTTTGGAGAATCTGCCATCTTTCAAATATTTTGGAAGGTAGCCCTTTAGCTGTGAGTCAGATTTCCAGTACACTTTGGAAATACCTCAATTGTTTCTGTGGGTCAACTTAAATCTGACCCGATGAATTTGACAGATATAAAAAGTGGTTCTGATAAAGGTCCAGAAAGGCCCTAGAAAGTGCTCGGCCTGCCCAGAGATCCTTCTTTGATGATATGTAGCTAGGGATGTTGGAGAATTCTGCCACGGACTCCAGTGAGGCCGGATTCTTTAGAATCTGCCCCCCCGGAGTCCATGGTGGAACGGGGCAATCCCCCCCCCAAGGAATCCCCCTGGGACGGAGCCTACCTGGTAGCGGCTGCGGCGGCTCCTCTTCTGGCCGCTGCAGCCGCAAATGGGAGCCGTCGTAGCGGCCGCCATTTGCATGGCTGCTTTTTGCCGTGATAGGCTACTTAAATACTTACGTAGCCTATCACGGCAAAAGGCAGGGACGTGAATGGTGGCTGCTACACCATTTGCGTCTCTGCCTTTTGCTGTGATAGGCTACATAAATACTTACATAGCCTATCACGGCTTGGCAGGGACGCAAATGGTGGCCGGCGTAGTGGCTGCCATTTGTGGCCGCAGCAGCCCAGCAGTGGCCCGAATCCAGCTTTGGCCGGCCCCGGCTGGCAGCTTTGCGGAGTCGCCGTGGAGCGGAGCCAGCTGGGGAGGATTCCAGGGGGAGGGACGGAGCACCCCCCCCCCCGCGGGTGCCTCTGAACGGAGCCAGGTAGGGGATTCCTACCTCCCTATATGTAGCTTCCCCAAATGCAGCTTCCTGTGTACAAGAATTGATCTTGGAACATTCTAGTAACTTGAGTCACTCACCGTTCTCTCCATCCTCATGCCTACTACTTGCCCTTCTGTGGGCTTGCGTAATTTGTGTGGTGGGGAAACCACTGCCATTGTCTGGGAGTGGGTGCTCTGCACTATTTATTTCTCTCTCTCTGTCTTTCTTTTTAGGCCTCCTTTAAGGGTGAAACCCTCTCAAGGCAGCATACAGGATTTAAAAAAAAAACATATCAAACTATACAAATGGTCAAAAAAATACAATAAAATACTATGGAACACCACAAAAGCAAATTAGAATTTCTTTTGCTTAGAAATATGTTCGTAGCTCATAGGTCATATCTGGGCATTTCTTTGAGTCAGAGCAATCGGCTATTGCTGAAGGTTTTACATGTTGGTAATGTCACAGAAACTCATGTACTGCCTAAGGACAGAGGAAGACTGGATGTTGCGTGGCTAAACAACTGAGGCCATAATTTTCTACTTCTTTCCAGAACCACCCAGTCTGAAGGATCCAGGGAAGATGATAAATGAAACTGTGGTTGTGAATAATCCAATACAGCTGGATTGCAAAGCATCGGGAAACCCTTTACCAGGTATATACATCTGCAGCAATTATTTCTCATAATTTTAAATTTTCAAATTGGGTGGGCGGGAGGTGAGTTGCTGTATTCCACCAGCCACCTTACCCTTGAGGAGTTTCACTGAACTCTCCATAGGGGTTACCTTAAGGTAGATGTGTGACGTAGCTCATCTGCTGCAAAGCATCTATGTTGTATTGTATTTGTTGCAGTAAAGCCTCTGATAGTGGGTAGGTGAGCTGCTGTGAATACATGGAATGTTGACACATATTCCAACTGCTTGGAAAGCAAAGCTGCTAGAGAGTCTGGAATCCAGGTTCTGTTGGAGAAGGTGGAAAGTTGTGGGTTTGGGTGGAATTAAAACCTCACATAGATCCTAGGGGCAGAAGTAGCTTTATGATGCAATCTGAGGCCTGGGGAAACATGAGGTAGCTAAAAGAAGGATGCAGAATAGACCTGTGCAGCCAGTATGACTCTGGTATTTCCACCATGTATGCATACTGTTGCAGAGCCATTTTTCGACAGGCGCTTTTGGGTGCTTCCAGATTAGGATTTTATGGCATTATCACCCTTCCTTATTCATGGAATTTTACAGGGGGTTGTCTTCAACTCATAAAGCCCCATGTTTTTGCTTCTTCCATCTTTTCCCTTGCCTCAGATTATCTGTTAAGAAAGAAAAGATGGAATACCTGCACAATGCCTTGTCACAATGCCTGGTAGAGCTAGGAGTCTTCCATCTGGAAACACCCCTAATTATTGAAAATTAAGGATGGGTCTCACTGATGAACAGGAACAATTCGTTTCAACTTAGTGGGCACTTCCCTGGGGCTAGAAACCCTTCAGGTTGGATTTGCTGACTATCCACATAGCATGTACAGGGCTGCTCCCTACGCTATGAAATCAAGTGCAGAGACAGCCTGTAGGACTGAGCCTGGAAGAGAGAATTTGGTGGCTTTTAAAGTGGCTTTCTTTATCGCCTTGGCAGAAGCAACATGCTAAACACTTGGAATGAACTGAATCTGCCTTGGGGCTTGGTCCGCTTTTGCTGGCTCCAGTTTCCTTATCATTCCATCTCACCCTGTAAATGTAGAAACAGATTTTCATGGTGAGCATGTTTACCTATGTGTGTACATCACTTGATTGCTCAACACAGAAATTTGTGAATGAACTCCATGGACATGATAAGAATGGGTTTTGTTTGTGGTGTTTGACTTGTAACACCTCATCTCCACATGCAAGTTATCACTGAACGCTATAAGACTCTGGTGCTCTCTCTCTTTCTCTTTCTCTCTCTCTCTCTGAAAGATGCCCTGAACTTCCCACCATTCTTTGGGGCATCTCTACACCAGCCTAAAATCCTGCAATTAAAACGGGGCTTTCTGCTTCCATTTTAAATGCAGAATCACAATTGACTCCCTTTACATGCACTTCCTTTCCTCCCTCCCCTTCCCCCTCCTCCTCTCCATAGCTGAGTCTTCCATTATCTTTCATTGATCTCCCTCTCTCCTTGCCACTTTTCCTCTTTTCATGGAGGGAACTCAAGTGGAACACAATGGGGTAATTTGATAGCTCATTATCTGTGATCTATTTAAAAATGGAACAAAGGGCATTTAGTGCAGGAGGTGCCTGGGATGATCACTGTATCATGTAAAGGGCCTGCAAACTTCTGTGAAGAAGCAATCTCAATCTCAGGATAAAAGCCCGGTGTGAAGGAGCCCTTGGAGTGGGGGGTGAAAGAGTATTTTCATGTGGTATGGTTTTAACTGGCATCTTGAAACTACCCCAAGTAGTATGGGAACAAGCAATATCATATGAGGGATATTCCACAGCATCTGTATGTGGGATCAGGAAGTCACCCAACAAGGAGAGCAAGAAAAGGAGGACCATAGCAAATGCTTGAACAGACAGCCTGGTGCACAATTTGTCTCTTATTGTTGAGCTTGTTTGCGACTCGAAAGTGAGGAGGAATTCCTTCTTCCCTTTGTCCACCTTTCTCCCCATTTTGTAGTGCTGTAAGGGGGAAAAAACTTTGCATCCCTCACTTTTCCTCATGCGCTATCTGGTGCATGATACAGAATCTCACAAACTGTTTTACTTCCAGGCTGGTACAATAGCATGAATGATATTTGAATAAAAGATTACTAGAATGTTCCCTCCAAACAACCTCCTGTTAATACAGGGTGACTAGCTTTATATTCCTGCCTCTCACATTCTCTTATTTAATTTTGCAGTTATCACATGGTACAAAGATAACCTCCCTCTCACCAATACTGCTAGCATCACTTTCTTGAACAGAGGGCAAGTTGTACAGATTGATGGTGCCCAGATCTCCGACACTGGCATTTATAAATGTGTTGTGGCGAACGCAGCGGGAATAGCTGAGCTGTTCTACAGTCTTCAAGTTCACGGTAAATATTGCTTCTCTCTCTCTTTCTCGCTTTTTTTAAAAACAAGACAGCTTGGGGGGAAAACACCTCTCTGCATTTCATCTGCACTTTTCAAGTTTTATTGCATACACTTAATACCTTCCAGGTCCTCGTTAAAATCATTTGCCATGGTGGTTTGAGAAAAAGCAGAATGCTTGATTTTTCTAGCACTGACATAACTCAAAGTGGGAAAACACTCAATTCCGATGTGTTTGCTTGTCAGAAGTGTTCAATATAGCCATGCCTGGAAGATAGATCTAAGTGTTGTTATTTCAGTAAACTGAGGTGATTATTTCATTGCTGCTATTTTTTTAAAGTCAAGCAGTATTCAACTTTTTCAGACCCAAGGCCCAACTTTAAACCCAATGAACAACATTGATTTTAAATATCCATTGTTTTCTGCACTCTGACCCAACTCAGACATACCCACAAGCCATTGTTTGCCATTAGATGCACAAGCCGCAGCAAGCCTCAGGTTTGCGTGCTTCCCCTCTCCCTTCCTCCTTTACATGTAAGGAGAGGACATTGACATTTATGTTCTACATCTTGGTTTTGTCACCAAAGGCTCAGTCCTCTTTGTGTGAGGACATTAATCTCACAGATTGGCTCTTCCTATTCATTGTTCAGCTCTTTACCTTTATGATCAAGGCTCTTTCTTTCATAAATTTTCTGTATGAATTTACAGCCATTTCAGCATTTGTTCCTTTATAGTATAGAATATTAAAATTTATATATTTTATGAGAAACAGATTGGCTGTTGTCAGTCACCTAAGTAATGTTTGTACAGTTTTTGTGCAACCTCTGTGGAATCAATGCTAGCACAAGAATAGCATGAATATGGAAAGCCCCCCCCCCCCGATTATTTGTTCAAGACTTAAGAGGCACTGTCACCTTCGATATCTGTCTTTCCACATGTTCCATTGGCTTTTTGAGAGACAGGCCTGCAAGTCCACTTTAGGAAGTTGACTGCTAAAAATTGGCACCCTGATTTGTAAGGACTACATTATCCCGCTGAACTAAACAGCAACTGTGTGCAGTTGCTTTTAATATTAATTGACTAATAATGACCTTGACCAGAACATTTTCTTGGGAGTCACTGATGACTCAAGACATAGCCAAAAGCAGTTAACTCCACCCAGTCATTGCTAGGAAATGCTTGGTGCCAAGGATATTAACTGCTGTTCTAATTCTGTTCTAAGCCAAACAGAAAAAAGCAAAAGCAAAAAATCATAGTTAAA
This sequence comes from Heloderma suspectum, assembly GCF_057233095.1. NCBI lineage: Eukaryota > Metazoa > Chordata > Lepidosauria > Squamata > Helodermatidae > Heloderma > Heloderma suspectum. Next base: position 175,755,719 of record NC_139461.1, read on the forward strand.
TCCCTAAATACTTGTGTCAAATGTGCCATTTTTTAAAAATCCCAAGTGAAGTTTTAGTAAGAAATATATAGAGTTAGCAAATGTCTATGTATCATTATGACTGGCAGTGTGGCTATAGGGGTGGAGTCTATATATTGCAAGGACACCCCCTGCTCCATTGGGGGCTGCTGTTTCTCCCTCCAACAATAGCCCTGGAAGCGTGCTGATGCAATGCCCTTCTGCAGAGGTATTGTGGGGTGACGTTGGCCAGCCTGCCCCTGAAAAGCGTTGAAAGCACCTCCCAACTTTTGCCACTAGAGAATAAGAGTGTAAAAGTCAAGAGGCACTTTCGGCCCAGCATTTTAAAAAATCCATTTCAAAAAACATACATGCACACATTCAGGGTATACACACATGAAAAACAATATATAGATCAGAGTTGTATATCTGTTTTGAACACTTGATTTTTCTCCCACTTCTTCCTCATTTCAGTTTCACCCTCCATTTCTGGCAACAACGAAATGGTAACTGTTGTGGTTAATAATCCAGTAAGGTTGGAATGTGAAGCCCGTGGAATCCCTGTTCCCATTCTGACTTGGCTGAAAGATGGCAGCCCTGTTTCTAGTTTTTCAAATGGACTCCAGGTACTTTGATGCCAGTGCTGATACTTTAGATCACCCATAACTATTTAAACCACCGCTTAATGGAACCAGTGAACTGGGCTCTTGGGTAACCAAGGTGCTTGCCTAGATCCACCCTGGAAGTTACATAGTTTCTTTGTGAATGCTGCTTCGTATGGTCTATTTGTAGCATTATCAATTTACATGCACCTTCATTTGGTGCACCAGAATTAGTGCTCTTTGGAAAGCCACTTTCAATACGATGGGAGGAAAACGGGACATTGATCCAAGCTACCATTTTAGGTTAGATTAAGGTATGGCAGCTTAGTTATTATCAGCCACTCCTCAAGTTTTGAACTAAAGGGCAGTATAGAAATGTTCAAATAAAACGAACAAACAAATAATACAGTCCTTCATGGAAGTGGGTTTGGAGAAATGTTAGCGATGCTGCCAAAGTTCAAAATTCCCTAGTTTGGTATATGAACCTTGGTGCCTTGTTCTGACCTCCAGAGATCTTCAGCTCCTCAGACTGAAAAATGAGCCAGAGAAGAATTCCTCCCTCCCCCACTCCTCTTAATTGCCAGCAGTAGTGGAGGCAAAAAGGAATGTGTCTACTTCATTCCCTTCTTCTTGGGTGCTTGGTTCACTGCCATAGCATCATCAATACAAATGTCAGGAAAGGAAGGTGATAAATCACTTTCAATCTCTGTCACCATGGCTGCTGCAGCCCGGTAAAGGGAGGGACCAGCTCCTGCAAGAGCAGCCAGGTAAGGAAGTTGGTGGGGGGAAGGACTGGCTCACAGGTGTAGTTGGGGGTGGGGTTCTGACCCCATCACAGTCCAAATGAAGTAATCCAGGACATGATGTGATTCAATTTGTGATGATAGTTGGAGTTGTAACAAGCTGTGTTCAGACATTTCAGGAAAATAGCTCTTTTAGCCAAGCCCTGTTTCAAATTGAGCCCAGTGGAGTTTGTCTATCAGTGGAAATGGCTAGCTGTTCAAATTTCAGGGTAATAAATAATAATACATAATTAATACTTCTAGATTCATAACTGGAAAATAGTAAGGCAGTGAAGGAAATTTTAGAAATGTGTGGGATTATTGTGAATGTAATATAGGATATAATATAGAATGTAATATAGGATCAGAAAAGTTACATTGTGTGACTTATTTATTTATTTATACATACACCACTCAATAGCTGAAGTTCTATGGGCGGTTCACAAAAATTAAAACCACAAAGTACAATATAAAACCATATAAAATATGAAAGCTTAAAACTACAATATAAAAGTCCAACCAGAATAAAACCTAACAGCAATGCAGAGATTTAAAATACAGGTTTAAAGCAGCAGAGTTAAAGGACTAGAGTGTTAAAATGCTGGGAAAATAAGAAGGTCTTTACCTGGCACCGAAAGGAGTACAGTGTAGGTGCCAGACGAACCCCTCTAGGGAGCTCATTCCTCAGCGAAGTAATAAGAAATTAATAGATTGTGCAACCCTATGGGGGATAGTTGGCCACCTCCAAACTTGGAAGTGACTGACTATCCAATGCAGGGTGGGTGGAGTGCGGAGGGGATCTTCTCCTCTGTGCTCTGGCTGGCCTGCATTTGCAGTTAGATGGCCGATTCCGGCTGTCTAGCTGGGGTGCCTTGGAGTGTGTGTGTGTGTGGGGCAGATGGTGCATAGGAAGTATTGTAATGGTGCTGGCTCTGAGCTTGTCCCAGAAAATGAAAAATCCTATGGCTGTCTAGTGGCCATAAGATTGCATCATAAATAGGTTTTCCAGTACCTCCAGGGGCATCCAAAAAAAAAAAAAAATTAAAGCATATTAGCATACACTTTAAAGTGAAGTGTACACTATCGTAATTTCAGAAAATGCAGCCTTCTGATTTTTAACTAATGACAATTCATGGGTGGTAACGAATTGCAGTAATTAATGTATATCATAACTTGTTTCCCTTAAATATTCCCTGTTTATGTTTGTCAGTGATGTGATGTCCTGCATCACCCAATACATGACACTTATTGACAACTCCACCCTCTTTGTAGATTCTTTCCGGAGGTCGCATCCTGGCATTGACAAGTGCACAGATCAGCGATACAGGAAGGTACACATGTGTTGCAGTAAATGCGGCAGGGGAGAAACAAAGGGATATCGACCTCAGAGTTCATGGTGAGGACCCCTGACAACTTCCTTAAACGCAAACATTGAAAAATGCCAGTGACTGAAGTACTATATTTCTTGATGGATTAGAGAATTCCGGTGTGACCAGTAGCACTTTTACTAAACCCCATAAATTACTAAAGGATCTTCAGAAGTACTGTGTTTTTGCAGTTAATGCTCTTATACCTGTTTTGGTAGTTGATTTTGTGAGGACAAGAATGCTTTGTCCTGGGACTCACAAGACTGAAAGGCAAATTTGTGTTTGCAAAATGCCCTCTTGCTGAGATGTTCAGGCTATACAGTTTTACAACATACAACTTGCCCAATCTTCAGGACACTTTTTAAAAGCAAATTTCCCCCAAGTTTGTGTGTCTAGCTTAGATGGCACTGATAGTACATTACATTAATACATTTTAGGTGAGGCTACTTTAGATGTTTTTTATGTGTACGCCTAAGGTTTTTTTGTTCGCTTTATAGCTAAAAATGTAATGTGTGCATGTTAAAAGTGCATGTTTGGAAATATATGAATGGTACAGGTACATTCATCAGAGAACTGCCAAAAAAGCCAAGGGCAAAGGGGTAGAAAAAGGTTGTTTAATGCAAGTCCTTCTTCAGGGTAATCTAAAAAGACAGTATATAATGTTTGTACACTCACATGTCCACCACTGTACATCACATAAATCATACAAATATACATCCTCATATAAAATTAAATTATACATCTATAAAAGGGTACCACATACAGAATGGGAGGCTCAAATTTTATATGAGGATGTATATTTGTATGTTTTATGTGATGTACAATGGTGGACATGTGAGTGTACAAACATTATATACTGTCTTTTTAGATTACCCTGAAGAAGGACCCGTAGGTCCGAAATGTGTTGGAGTTTTTTCATTGCATCATACCTCCCTTTTTCTACCCCTTTGCCCTTGGCTTTTTTTGTCAGTTATTGTGGGGTTTTCCCTTTTTGTTGGCTTTACTCTCATCAGAGAGCTGGAATTGGCTATAGCTACCTGCCCAAGTGTACACTATGTTGCAAGCCAGGATTCACTGCCATATAATGACCCTTTGTTAATTCTAATCTACTCAGGTTTTGCTTCTTAGTTTAAAATTCATGTACTTCAGTTCATTTGACAGGGAGCAAAAGCAACTGGAAAAAAAATATATTTCCAAATAAGTAATCCCTTAAAAATACTGAGTCCAGTGTTCTGTTCCTCAACTGTCGGAAAGAAAAATTGCCTTTATGAATTCTACAAAGGGAGTAAGATAAGCAGGGAGGTTTCTTACAGATAATATATTGCTTATCCACAGAGACCAGACTTTTCTCTAAATTATTTCCATGCTCTCCAATCAGCTGTTCCATTTAATGGTTCCTGTGCTAAGGAAAACAAGACGACGGTGATGACTTTTAAAAAAAACGGCATTGCTGAAGTACACAAAATTTCAAAATGGAGCCATTTTAATCTTCTGTTTCTTAATTAACAATATATTTTTCTCTGAGAAATGCTGCATACTATGATATACACAAAATTGCAAAATGGAGCCATTATCTTCTATTTCTTAATTAACAAAATATTTTTCTCTGAGAAATGTTGCATACTATGAATGTAGATCATGCCCCCTGTCTTCTGTTTCCACCATTTCTGTTTTGCATAAATCTGACACATCATTTGTTCACCATTAAGGGTATTTCACAGCTAATTTCAGAAACTAGCATTCCTAGATAAACAGTTCAAGGTTACAGGATACTAAGAATGGTGCAGGAGCATTTAGAATCATAGCTTTAAACTTAACAGTTAATGACATTTGAAGTCTTTAATAAAGTCAGATTAATGTATTAAGTAACACATGACTCAGACTTTAGTATGGGAGGAGTGATGTGAGAGCAACTTCTATGTGGCTGGATCCTATACCAACCCTATGGATGGTAACACCTGTAGGAAGGAATCACATTGGTCAGCTGCATGATGTTCTCTCTTACACAAATAATGCCCTTTCCTGGCATGGGAAGGGAACATGTAATTCAGGAGACTCATGTGGTGTCTTCCTGCGTATGTTACTGGAGCAATGTGGGATCCAGCCACCTGAAATGGGTTCCCACACTGCTCTAGTAATGCATTGTTTAGGAAATAATAGCTATTGTAGAATATAGGGAGGTGAAATATTTGAAGGCTGTTAATGTGTTCAAAGAGCAAAAACAAAGGCAAGAAGTGACTGATATTGGAAGGCCAAGATGCAATGAATGTAAGTGACTAGAAGATAGGTGAAATTAAAAACCAGTATGGCCCAGTGGATGGGTGGGGTGATCAGGTATTGGAAGGGTGCTTCCAGACACGGCTTTCATGGCACCATCATCCTGTCTCATTCAGAGACCAGAGTTCCTTCTTCTTCTTCTTCTTCTTCTTCTTCTTCTTCTTCTTCTTCTTCTTCTTCTTCTTAACATTTCTATACCACCCCATAGCTGAACCTCTCTGGCCAGTTTAAAAAGATGTTGCCATCTTCCTCTTACAACCCTCCCGGGTTTTTCCTCTACTTCTTCCATGGTTTTTCTTACTGCAGAAAATCTATTAAGTAAAAAAATGAGGAAATAGCTGCACCACAGGTGTTTTGACACAGATGCTTCTGGTGACCCTACCACCACCATTGCTGGCAACTGGCATTATAATACAAACTAGTGTTGTTCTCCTGCAAAGCACCCTAATGCAACAAATAGATTCCAGTAGGGATGTCAGAGAATTTCGCCATGAATCTCGGGGAGGCCGAATGTCAGCGCATTCGGCTCCCCAAAATTGGTGGCGGAACGGTCTGCCCCCCCGCCCCCCCTTACGACGGGACTTACCTTGGGCGGATCTTCCTGGTGGCGGCGGCTCTGGCGGCGGTTTGGCGGTTGCCGCCGCCATTTCCAGTTAAAAAAAAAAAAGACGTGATAGGGTACGTAAAGATTTACATAGCCTATCATGGCTAGTTTTTAAAAAAACACTGTGATAGGCTACGCAAATGTTTATGTAGCCTATCTAGGGGTGGACAAAAGTCACTTACCTGTCCTCGAAGGACGTTCGCGGTGGGGGGGAGGCGCTTCGCTGGTCCCCCCGCGAAGTTCAGGCCGGGGGGGAGGCTTCCCGCCTCGCCCCGGCCGAAATTCAGGCCGGGGGGGAGGCTTCCCGCCTCGGCCCGGCCGAAATTCAGGCCGGGGAGGAGGCTTCCCGCCTCACCCGGCCGCGAACGCAAAAGTTAAAAAAAAAACAAACGCCCCCTGATAGGCTACGTGACGATTCACGTAGCCTATCACGGCTAGATCTGCAAAGTCAGCCGTGACAGGCTACGTGAATCGTCACGTAGCCTATCACGGGTGACTTTAAAAAAAAAACAAAAAACGGGTACGCTAATGGCGGCCCCCATAGGGAGCCGCCATTCGTGTTCCTTGTTTAGTCGCTGTAGTCTACGTAAATGTTTACGTAGACTACGGCGCAAATAAGGGCAACGCAAATAGCGTTGCCCTTATTTTCGCCGTAGTCTACGTAAATCTTTACGCAGACTACAGGGACCAAATAAGGAACGCAAATGGCGGCTCCCTATGGGGGCCGCCATTTGCGTACTCGCTTTTTTTTTCCCCCAAAGTCACCTGTGATAGGCTACGTGACGATTTACGTAGCCTTTCACGGCTGACTTTGGAAATCTAGCCGTGATAGGCTACGTTAATCATTACGTAGCCTATCACAGTTATTTTGTTTTTTTTTACTGCACTTGTAATGGTGGCGGCAGCAGCCGGTCGAAAGACCGGCTGCCGCCCCCGGCCCTGACGAAGACCCGACGAACCGCCTCCGGGACCCGCCGCCGGGAGGGACATTCATGAAAGGTAAGTCCCATCCCGGGGGGGTGGGGGGGCGGAGAATTTCACCGCTGATTTCAGGGGCCGAATGCATTGGCACTCGGCCCCCCGAAGTTTCGGGGAGAAATTCTCCCCCATCCCTAATCCGCCGCCATTTGCGTCCCTGCTAGCCAGCGGCCAGATGTCCGGCCACTGGCGGAGCCGGCTGGCGGCTCCGCAGAATCCCTGTGGAGCGGAGCCGGCCGGCCAGAATTTCGGGGGGGGAGAGATGGAGCACCTCCCCCCCCGGCCAGAATTTCTGGGGGAGGGCCGGAGCGCCTCCCCCCCACCTCAAATCAATTTTGCTAAAAGCTAAGTGACTTTGGTACATCCCTAGGTTCCAGGGCTGCCTTTCTTGTCTGGCAAGTCCAATGAATGATCTTATCAGAGTGTTCATTTAATCAGATGTCTGGAGCAATGTGAATAAAGTTCACACGAGGTCGCTGATTATGTGGGAAAGACCCACAAAATCAGCCTTGCCCAGGTGGTTGCATCATTCGTCCACATTACTCCACAACCCCCTGCCATGTGGGAGTGCATCATGATAAAGCCGCTGCTAAGCAGCCAGGCATTATGGATGGACAACCCCATTGTTAGATTGAGATGGAGCAACAGAGTTAATCTGGATTCCTAGAAGGGTGAGTTTTTTTTAGGTTAATCTTTACCTGAATTACAGAAACAGTATTTTGGTGGGGAAATGAGATAAAACCAGTTGTACAGTAGTGTAGAAAAAGTTGCAAAACAGCCTTCATTTGTAGGTTCTTAATGGGATACTAATGACTAATGAGCCAAGCTTTCAGGGCTAGTGGAACCAGGGCTCTCAGGGACACAACCCGGCAATTTTCGATTAGCTGAGCTGAGCTGCAATTCTTACAGTAGCTGGGGGGAAATGAATTTTCCCAGCAACAATATTCCCTGTTGTAATGCGAAGATTTGGGGGTAGCTTGGTCTTGAATGGGCAATTAAGACTCATAAGCTTTACAAAAGGGCAGCTCCTGCAGATGAAAACTGTTAGAACTGTTTTGTTGATATGGATCAACACAGGTATCTGAATATTTGCACTCTCCTTGGGTGTGTAGCTATAGGGACTGTCACGATAAGCATCTACACGTCAAAATTTACCACTACGCTGCTGTTCTCCTTCCTACCCTTTGGTTCTGTGATAACAGATGTATTTAATACAAGCACACAGCTGTGGCTGGTTTATGGAAGGTACTGACTTCATTTGCCATAGTAAAAAAAGATGAAAGTAAATGTCAAAATGTTTGTTCCTTCAGTTCCACCCAACATCATGGGAGAGGAACAGAATGTCTCTGTGGTCATGGGAGAAGATTTAGAACTCCGCTGCCAGAGCAGTGCCATTCCCCCACCCACCCTTCAGTGGCTGAAAGATGGTCGGCTGCTGCTGAAGAAGCTGGGCCTCAGCATTACTGAAGGGGGGAGTGCATTGAAGGTAAGTGTTAACATGTCCAAGCTTTCCTCTTCTAGGTATTTTTAGGGATGTACGAAAGTTCTGCCACGGATCTCGGGGAGGCCGAATGCCAGCGCATTCGGCCCCCCGAAATCGCTAGTGGAACTGCCCGCCACCCCCCTGCCACCCCCCTGGGACAGGACTTACCTGGGGCGGATCTTCCTGGTGGTGGCGGCTGCGGCGGCGGCTGCGGCAGCGGTTTGGCGGCAGCGGCTGCGGCGGCCGGTCTTCTGACCGGCTGCCGCTGCCACCATTTCCAGGTTTAAAAAACAAAAACAAAAAACCATGATAGGCTATGTAAAGATTTTTAAAAAACACTGTGATAGGCTACGTAAATGTTTACGTAGCCTATCACGGCTGACTTAAAAACAAAACAAAACACGCGCGTATGCAAATGGCGGTGCCCATGGGCGCCGCCATTTGCGTTCCTTATTTTGGCACGTCTTAGTCTACATAAACATTTACATAGACTAAGACGGCGAAAATAAGGGGAACGCAAATAGCATAGCATCTACGCTATTTGTGTTCCCCTTATTTTCGCCATCTTAGTCTACGTAAATGTTTACGTAGACTAAGATGTGCCAAAATAAGGAACGAAAATGGTGGCGGCCATGGCCGCCACCATTTGTGTACGCGCGTGTTGTTGTTGTTTTTTAATCAGCCGTGATAGGCTACGTAAACATTTACGTAGCCTATCACGGCTGACTGCAGGGACGCAAATGGTGGCGGCTACGGCCGCTGCCATTTGCATCCCTGCTAGCCAGCGGCCGGATGTCCGGCTGCTGGCAGAGCTGGCCGGCGGCTCCGCAGAATTGCTGCGGAGCACAGCCGGCTGGCCAGGATTCCGGCGGGGGGGAGGAACGGAGCGCCTCCCCCCCCCGGCGAGGATTCCGGCGGGAGGGACGGAACGCCTCCCCCCGCACCATCAGCATAATCCCCGAAAGGTAAGTACCTTTCGTACATCCCTAGGTATTTTTCCACTCTTATGATGCTGTATGGGTGGCAATCTGGAGTGAGAGAGGAAAAGAGATGGGAGGAAATGAGTTGATTATCGAAGAGGGAAGGAGAGAGAAGAAGAGTTTGCCTTCTGTGAAATAGGTTTTTGATGGCACTGAAAACTATGGGCTCAAAGGAATTCATTGCTTTGGGGCAAGTACATTTTTTTCTGGAGGGAGTACCACCCACCTCTGGCTTGTACTCATCTTTTGGGCAGGTTACATTTGGTGTCTAGCCAAGCCTCCCATAGCAGCCATTTTGTGGTGGTGCCCATGACAGTTTCTCAAATTGCCAAATGTACCCCGGGGCCCAGTAAGCTTGCCTGTCCTTGCACTAGACTAGACCACCTCCCAGTTTTGCTTTACGTGGCATCAAATGTAATCAGAAGAACTTCTGTCTGGCTGTTGAACTATCACCAGTCCTTGCGAAAGCAGTGGAGGCTGGTGGCTCTGAGTTTGGTGGGGCTGTGGATCTATTTTGGGTTTTCAGTCAGGACCAGCCAGAACTCTAAAGAGCTATCCAAGATGCTGAACCTGTTTTGGGGATAGGGTTCAGCACCCTGGATAGCTCCTTTAGCATTCTGGCTGATTCTGACTGAAATCCAGAATGGATTTGCAGCTCCACTAAACTCAAAGCCACCAGCCTCCACTGGGTAAAAAATATTGGGTGGTAGAGAGAATGCTTTATATCTACTGAGGTAGCAAAACAATGCTTTAAATAGTTCTCCCTACTCAGTAGTTGACTACTCATGGCCTTTGCAGATTACTGAAGCTGCAATGTCTTGGACAGTAAGGTAATGCATACATCATGACAGCCAAAAGGCTTATTTGTTTGTTATTTATTTCTTACTAGATAGAAGGAGCGCAAGCACAAGACACTGGACGCTATGCTTGTGAAGCAGCAAATGTGGCTGGGAAAACAGAAAAGAACTACAATGTCAATGTGTGGGGTAAGGTTTACAGCCAGGCATGAATGAATGCTCCTGGAACATCTGGGGGCATATTAAGGGAGGGATTTAAGAAATCTGCATGGCTGTGATTGTGTTGCAGTTCAAGAGATCTCGCACGTAAGGATCTGGTGATTGCTTCAAGCTCCTGGGAATCTCAGTATATTTTTAAAAACAAACTCATTCTAAGCCTCATAGATGGGGAGCTAGAAATGGGAAAGCACGAAGAACCTTCTGACACTAGAATGGATCTGGGTAAATCAAGCTCCAGTTGCCTGAAATAGGGATGGGAGATCCAAAGAGGTTCGAGTGCACCGAAATTCTCCAAATGTCACTTTGAAGCTCAGTTTGGCTCACTCCCATTCATGTTTAGGATCTGTCTTTTCGGTCCGTTCAAACAGGGAAAATGGACATTTTGAGTGGGAAAGGTGCACATTTTTCAAAAGTGTGCGCTTTTCTCCCCATTGACTAAAGTGTGAAAATGCAAGAGTTTTTTTTAATGTGCATTTTAAAGTGCACTTAAAAAATGCATTTTTGAATGCAGCCACAAGTTTAGGGAAGTGTGAACATTTTTCGGAAAATGTGTTCCTGTTCATGGTCTTATTCGGGATTGCGAATGGGGCACATTCGGATGATTTGTGGACTGAACTGAACTTCTCATACGTCCTTAGTCTGAAGGGTGAAGCATTGCCCATTGAACTGGGGGCAGCATCTAGTGACTGATGCCTACTTGCACCTTTTGCGTGAGTTTGGGTTTTCAAATGACTAGAGTTTGCCGGTATGCCTGAAGAGAAGTTTAGTAAAAACATCATTTTTCCCCTGCTATTCTTCACAGGATCTGTGCACATAAATGCCTATATGAGTAGCTCTGGGACACATCATCTATCCATCCATCGCTTTCTTTTATGACCAATGGGTTTGATATGAGAGGGGCTATAGAGTTAAGAATTTACCAAAAGAAACATCTGTGGTGGGGAAGGGTGTACCAGCCTGAGGCTAGCGCCCGAAATCAACCACAAGTGCAACCTACCATGCTGGGGCCATATGTGAACTAAATTTCATCTTTAGTTGCATTCCTTGCAGTGGAAAGTCACACACTGCATTTTCTATGAATTGCAGCCCTTGAAGATCTTTGATTTTATGATAAGCAAAGAGAAGCAGTCTTCTTCCTGTACTGGCTCTTCCGTTACTGTGCAGAGGGCTTTTTTTTTATAGCACAGCCTTCCCGCACCTAGTGCCCTGGTGCCCTACCCCATGACCAATGGTTAGGAATGCTGGGAGTTGTAGTCCAAAACATTTGGGGGAGGGCACCAGGTTGGGGAAGGCTGTCATAGCACAATGGTGTGCTGAACAATAAGGATATGAATTCTTACTGTGCAAATTGCTTCTTTTTTGCCACATGAATATCCAGTATTAGAATATCCTCTATGATCCTTGAAGATGGTGTTTTGGCTTGACATTTGAGCATCATTCTAATCTGCTTAAAAACATTTATTCTAGAGTTAGATGCTTGTTCTTCCCAATTTTCATGGAAACCATGGGTTTGCCTGTGAAAATAATCTGTGGGTGACTGTTTAGAAATACATTATTTGTTTGCACCTTGGGGCTAGAAGCAATGTTGGACAGCCTTTTTGTGTTGCAAATCCAGGAAATCTGTCTATCTGATTTAGTATCAGGCTGTTCGCCTGTTCCCCAGAGCTATCTCCAGTTCCAGAAGCTGGCAGCATCCAACAATATGTGTTAAAGGCTTTGTTTCTTGGAGACTTTAGTAATCTTACTGGATTGAAGCAAGAAAGACTAAAATAAAAGACTGCAATTGGGGTAATGCAGTATAAAGTCTTACTGCTGTTGGCACTAGAGCTTATTTATTTATTTATTTATTTATTGCATTTATATCCCGCCTTTTTTCCTCTTGCAAGGAACCCAAGGCGGCTTACATTCTCCTCCTCTCCATTTTATCCTCACAACAACAACCCTGTGAGGTAGGTTGGGCTGAGAGTCTGTGACTGGCCCAAAATCACACAGTGAGCTTCCGTGGCTGTATGGGGACTAGAACCTGGATTTCCCAGCTCCCAGTTCAACACTCTCGCCACTACACCTCGCTGGCTCTGGTATCTCTTTGCTGTTTAAAACACAGAGAGTCAAAGAGGGTCAAATGGAAATGTGTTGTTCATGCTTTGCCCATTGTTGAAATATTTTGAATAAACTAAGGTATCTGTGTATGTGTGTTGTTTAGGAACTGAATACTTGAAATAAAGATCTGTGTAGGAATGTGCTTATTTTTTTCTTCTACTGGATTCTTTGTGGGCTAGTGGTAATATATTTTATTACTTTATAATATTATTAGTTACAGAATATCCATTTAAAAAAAATATTTACCCACTCTAGTGCCACCAAGTATTTACAGTTCAGATATACTTACTCACCTGACTGTAATCGAAGGAAACCTCATCAGTATGATATGCGAGTCCAGTGGGATTCCACCACCATCCCTCAGCTGGAGAAAGAATGGTAAGCGGTCACTCTTTGTGAGGGGTTTCCCAGGATGTAGGTATTGCTTTCAACTCTTTTGAGCATTGGTGGTTACTTACTGCATTTGTTTTCAAACACCAACCAGCCTCTCTTCTGGCCTCCTAAACATGAATATGGTTGGTATAGCCTGCAACAGTTAGTACAGTTTGGACATTTGATTTTAAAAATCCTTTTGCTTTAATAGAAGGTGGTTTCAAATTGTCTTGCTCCTCCTTGGTTTAAGTTTACCCAGCCTGCACCTTGAAATGATTGGAGCCAAGGAGCCATTAATGTGATGTATATGTATATGTATACCTTTAAGTGCAATCTCAAAAGCCCACTTCCTGTCCCCTCTACTCTCTCTCTCTCTCTCTCTGCTTCTGTCTTCTGTTCCAATCAGTAAGGAGACAGGCTAGATCTCCTGTTGTAACAAAGAGCCTTCCATCTGACTGTCTTAATTCTGACCATGGGGACCACTGAATTGCAAGCACGTATACCTTCTAAACCCACAATAAAATGGACAAGAATGCCATAATTTAGGCAGAACATACAAAGTTCATCATGATTGCTATAACCACAACAATACCTGTGTCCATCTCTCACTGACCATATTGCAATGGGAATGAACAGTTGTTTGTGGGAACTTGTTGCATTTTAGCTGATCTAGGCTGACAGGAAAGGTAACTGTGAAACAGACTGTCTGCATTCGGAGAATCAAGTCTCAGTTTAATAAGCTGAGGTATGAACAAGCATCCTGCATCCGCACGTATCTGCATCATTCTTACCTTTGCATGAGCAGGTAGACAAGCCAGGAAGCCACAGTTAACCATAGCTTCCCATAATGCCCAAACTGCAACACCATGGTTAAGCCATGGTTTAAAGCTGGCTTACATATCCAGGCTTCTTTGGAAGTTAGTATGTAATGGGAAACTATGGTTAGCTGTGGTTTCCTGTCATATTTCCCTGTCTGAGCAAAGGGAGGAGCTAAGTGGCTGTGTGCAGGTACATGAAGCTCATTCATATATCAGCTTATTAAGTTGAAATTTGATATTGCAAACACAGCCAGTCAGTTCCAAAGTACCCCGAAATATGCGTGACATTCTATGCTCTGTATTTTATATCTGAGAGAGTATTTGTCTTGCAGGTTCTCCACTGCTGGCTGACCCTACAGGTAGGGTCAGGGTGTTATCTGGAGGAAGGCAGCTGCAAGTTTCTATTGCTGAAAAATCAGATTCGGCCTCCTATATGTGTATGGCTTCGAACGTAGCTGGATTAGCAAAGAAGGAATATAATTTGCTAGTATATGGTAGGTCACCATAGAAAATGGCCTGTGATGTTTATTGGTTTGGAAGCCATTGCTGTGTAAGACCCTGCTAGTAAAACAGTATTTACAATCAAAGAATAAGAATGGGCTAGAAGAATATCACATCCAGCCATCTATCCTGAAATAAGACCAAAAGGTGTTAGCTTGTTGTTCCCACTCAGAAATACCAATTGAGATTATCGATAGGTATAAGAAGCCCTGATGACTTTGCTAAAGCTTTGGGACAAACGGAACATGCCATGTGAGATCCGTGACTGGATCTTGCCCCATCTTTTTCTTTTGCTGCACGCAGCTGTGGAAGTTGGGATTGCAGGGGGAGTGTTTTTTAACCCTTTCCTCCCGCATTGATTTCCTGATGGACTGCCCCCCCCCCGCCTTCCCTGAGCTGGTATTAGCCATGGAACTGAGGACATATAGGCACATTATGCTTCCCCTTGTGCAGCTATTAGGGAAGGATTTGTATCAGGAGAACTTACACAGAGGTAAGGGTTGAACTCCCTCCCCCCAATGCCATGGCCTTAATATGAATCTCCCCCCACCCACCCCACAGGTGCATTTTGCAAAAGGAAAAGATGTCAGGAGGTCTGGTCCCCAATTTCCCACACCAGATTTACTTTTGTTCTCAGAAGTTGAAGTCTCGATGCTGAAGTTTGGAATGTTGTTTTGTTTGTCTGAATAGTTCGTCCAACTATATTAGACAGTGGGAGCCAACAATCGGATGTAACTGTGACCCGAGGGAATAATATTTCATTAGAATGCACGGCAGAGGGTGTCCCACGGCCAGCTGTCACCTGGATGAAGGATGGCCGGTCATTAGTCAATGGGAGAGGAGTTGAAATACTGAATGAAGGACATCATCTTCGACTTAAAAACACTCAGGTGTCGGACACTGGCCGCTATGTGTGCGTTGCTGTGAATGTGGCAGGACTGGCTGACAGGAAATATGACTTAAGCATTCATGGTGAGCAAGGGAAATGTTTGCAACAGAAGCGATATATGAAGGTGCATGTTTGGGGCCAAATGAGCTATTCCACTTTGTGGTAGCTGTAAGTGGCAATCGAGCACACTGCTTGAGTGAATGTGTGTGAATTTGTGCTAGCAGAAGAAAAAGCATGGCATTGGAAGGAAGAGATATATAGTAGTTAAAGGTAGTTAAGGCAAGATACAGAACCTACCACAGCATACTTGCAATTGTTTCTGAATCAAAAGCTTGCTGTCTCATTTGGTTGTGTGTTCCCTTCTATCCTACCTTTATATATGTCAAGGAAAATGCCTTAATCTCTTCCTTTACAAATATATGAAATGTGGGTTTGCTCCTGAAACAGAAGCTTTTCTATTCCTAGCAAAGCTGTATAGCATGAATTACTAGAACACTGCCATAGCTATTTGAATTTCCAAGAAGGTGGTTAGATCATTGTGATTTTTTTAAAAAAAAAAAAGCTAAGCAAACCAGAAAATATGCAGTAACATTTGGAATAGTGTATGTTAATATTTTGCTATATATGGCAGACAGCCACAATTATTACAGAGCAAATGAAGCAAGCGAATGCCTATTTTACCATTCCTCCTGCCTCTAAGTCCATGACAGCGATCAAAAGGGCTGGCGGAATCAACTCCAAGATGCGTTTCTCTTCTCCTGGAGACAGTGGCTGCAGTCCCGCGCATGGCTCTTACATCCCATTGAAGCAAATTGGATTAAACAGTTCTGTGCAGGATCACAGCAAACACATCCATCAAATAACTTGGAGTGTTTTCCAAATGTTGGTAAAAGATGACCTCTTATGGCACAAGGGAAAGAAAGTTCATTTATTTGGGGGCTTTCCAGGCAACAAAACGAAAACAAAGAACCAAACAGAAACAGAGGTTTTACCCTTAGAGTGTAAATCTAGTAGTGCCAGCAGTGATTGCGTTAGCAATGCAAAGTCTGTTTCTATCTAATGGAGAGAGGTGGGGTGAGCGTAAGGCCAATTTGCAACTTGTGCAGTAAAAGAGCATTGATGCATGTATACCCGATGCTGAGCACCATCAAGTATGATGGGGATATGAATATCTCCAGGGGCCATGGCTCAGTGGTAGAGCACCTGTTTTGCATGCAGAAGGCCCCAGGTTCAGTTCCTGGCTTCTTCTGGTAGGGCTAGGAAAGAATCATGCCTGAAGCCTTGGAGAGCCACTGCCAATCAGTGTTGACAATATGGGTTTCAATGGACCAAGGGTATAAGGCATCTTCCTGTGTTCCCATATTCCACTCAAGGACATGTGGCAAGTGCCAATGAGCCCTCTTTGTCCAGAGATGGAAGCAGGGAATAACCTTTGCTCAGGTCATATTTTGTTTTGTTTTATACATCAGAGGAGGCATGGCAGCCTCTGAAGCAGGGGTGGAGGACCTATAGCTTTACAGATGTTGCTGGCCTCTTAACTCCCATCAGCCCCAGCCAGCACAGCCAAAGGTAAGGGAAAATGGGAGTTATAAGCCCACAACATCTGGAGGGCCAAAAGTTTCCCACCCCTGCTCCAAAGACCTGATTGAGTAGAGGAGTGGAAATGAAGGGGGGATGGAGGGAATGGGTGGTGGAGAGGAGGAGGAGAGAGCAAAACACCCACCAGCACCTTTTCAGCAGCTAATTTGCTGTTATTTGCTTATGCAGATTGAAGAGCACTGGTCATCTATGCATCTCTTAAACTTTTATTTTTTTTAATACAAAGACTTTTTAAAAAGGTCATCCAGTGCAGGTGGGGAAACCTGTGTGGTTCATCAGGATGGAAGCATAGATGCCATCCAATAGGAACCCACAGTGCAGCCACCATCCACAAAGCAGTCACTGTTGCAAGCCAAGTGCTTGCTCATGGGGGGTGAAATCGCTTTTCCCCAAAATAGTTGCTAGGGATTTGTGAACCAAACCCCATCCGGGTTCTCCAGGCGCCCACCTAGCCCCTGCCCCCACTCGCCAGTTCTCAGACCACACTCAAGCCCCTCCTGTGCTCAGCAAGTGGCCGGCAGTCACCCCAGCAGCCTCGTTGATCTCTGCGGTTGCCATTGTTTAAAAAAATAAAATGGCGATCGCAAATATGCGCATATTGACAAGGAGCTTGACAAGGCCACCAGGGTGAATGCAGGCCACTCGCTGAGCACAGGAGGGGGTGAGCAGGGGCAGGGGCTCAGTGAGCAGGGCTTGGGGGTGTGGGCAGGGGGGTTTCTGCCAGATTCCTGGATGGAATTGGGCACCCACACCATCCCTAGCTGGTGTACACACTGGGAAAAGGTGATGTCTTAGCTGTCTACATCAGCTGGCTTCCCCCCACTCTAGCCCCAAACCAGTAACCATTGTGTTTTGCTGTCTGTGAAAGGCTCTTGTAATGGCAGGTCTTGCCTACATAGAAATGGCAGTTGTTTTCCTATTCTTCCTTTTCCTGTGCTCACCATTTCTCCCATCATGCTCCTGCATTGATAGATATTTGTCCACCCTTATGCCAAGAGCTAAGACAGGGTTCTCACTGTTCATTGTTGCTTCCTGAGAAGGAAGGGGAAACTGCTGTGGGGTCATCCAAATTCTCAGCTTCGGAGCATGCATGCACCTCCTGTCTAGGCATCCTTGAAAGGGGGATGTGTGGATATCCCATTCAGATTTTGAAGCAAGGAGCTCCATCTGTGACTGTTCTAAGCACTAGTTGCTACTTGCTAAATGCGGCTGGAAGCAAGTTGAAACCAAATATATATATTTTTCTTTATGAATTGTTTTATGCAGAAGCAGAAACATGACTGAATAATGTTTTCTTACATGTCTTGCTTCTGTCTGTTTGGGGCTTTTTTAGTCCCTCCAAGTATTGCGGGTGACCTGGCTGTGCCTGAAAATATCAGCGTAGTGGAGAAAAATTCTGTCAGCCTGATTTGTGAAACTTCAGGAATTCCCCATCCGTCGATCACCTGGCTGAAGTATGGGCAGCCTGTCTCTTTGAGTAGCACTTTAAGAATCCTGTCAGGTAAAGGGGAAGAGATTACTTTTTGTTTGAAAGATTAAATGAAGAATATTTTCTGCAGTTGATCGAAGGTAGAATGAAGTAGAAGCGTGTGGGAAAGCACCTGTGAACCAAACATGTGGTCAACAAATAGTGTGTAGCATCAGGGAAAAGTTATCTAGAAAGGAGAGGCCCTGATATTCATAGGAACATATCAAGCTTACATAATCATATTCAGGTCAAACAAAATATGAGACTTTTTATACAATCACAAAGCAAGGCTGGACTATACCATTTCTGATTACAGAAGGTAATCAAGGAGGTAATTCTCCTGCACATAGAACATTAGCAAGTCAGGGAAGAGTGTTCAGGGAGAAGGCTTCCCCGAGGAACTAATATTCTGACTGCAAGGAGTCATTTTCTTGGAGGAGAGCATTACAACATGATACTGATCCATGTTCAAATCCTAACTCAGACATAAGCTTAACTTTGAGAGGAGAGGATAGAGCCATCCATCTATCCTATGCCCTGCCAACAAGAACCCGGCAGGGAGGGAGGAGGATGGAGGGAATTTTGCTTCCTCCTCCTCCTCCTCAAAAAAAAAAGTAAGCTAGATGGCCTCTGAGCACACTTACCAGCAATGAGTGGAGACAGGTGACTGGAGAGGCCATAAGATCCTTCAGATCCTGGTGTCTCCTCTCCCTCCCTTCCCTTCCCTACCCACTGGAGTGCCCCCCTTTTGACCTCTATGAAGTTGTCCAAAGTTGCTGTTGCAACCTTGGAAAACAGCCGCCACGGTGCTTTCCATGGCAGCTGAGAAGGAGAGGAGAAGAGGGAAGGATATGATGTCACATTCCCTCTTCCGTGGTCACAGGAGTGTTTACGGCCTCAAGACAGGGAATCTGAAATATCCTATGGTCCCTGGTATGCTCTCCCGGGGATCACAGGATTACTCTGTTAGTACCCATTGTGTAAGTAGCTATCTGTCAGTCACATTTCCTCATCATATCTCCCCAAAGTTGATGAGAGGCTGAAAGAGAGATGTTCTGAATCTTAGGGACTTCCCTACTACTGCCTCATGACAAACCTTACTCAGTTTTGAGTTACCTACTGAGGAAAGCTGCATAAGCAGCTCATTGGAGGTTCTGGAGTTTTGCTTTGAAAAGCAGTACGCTCTGTGATTGGAGTATGTGTGAATATTGTGCAAAAAACATAAATTCATATATTTTATTCTGGTTCCAATTTTTAAGAATAGTGGAAGGGAAGGAGGGATATAATTTAAGGGACCTTGGTGTGACATGTATAACTAGGAACATACTAGGATGGATCTCATTGGGGAATTACACAAAGACTGGAATTACACAATAGCTGTATTGGACAGTATAAATAAACACAACATAAACAAACAAGCAAACAAAATAATCTTGTGTTTTGAAGCCCTAATCAGATTCAGTGAGCCATTAAGAACTACTTTTTTAAAGGGTTTTTTCATTGCAATAATGAGGACTTGCCATTTTATTTATTTATTTTTATGATTCTGAGCAAGTCTTCAATAAAAGAAAGGCATACTCTATTGCCAGCATGCAAAAAAACCTGAATGTCAGAGGAGTCAGACTTTATTATAATGTGCAGAATTATGGCTTTTCTCTTCAGGTGGCAGGATGCTGCGCTTAATGCAGGTGAATATAGAAGATGCGGGTCATTACACCTGTGTGGTGACTAACATTGCAGGAGAGGAAAGGAAAAGCTTTGACCTTTCAGTGTTGGGTGAGTGCAAGAACTGTCAGAAGGGCTGAACTGCCCAAAGAGCTTCAGCTATTAGGCGGTATAGATATGTAATAAAAATAAAATAAAATATAGAAATATAGGACTTTTTCCTCTTAACATTCCTGAATAGTTTCTGTGTTTTAAAATTTGACCCCACTGAGAAACTGGTGTAGCCAATTGGTGGATGGGAGAATTTAGCTTATAAAAATGGTTCTTCTTCAGAAATTTCAGGATCTCAACAAAAGTTTGATCAGACAATCTAGCTGATACAAAAATCAGCATCCTATTGAAACTAACGTCATCTGGGCACCTCGGGATACATTTGGGCAAAGTGTAAAATATAGTGATATGTTTGTAGTTTGTCTTAAAAAATACACACAATGAGAACACACTGGGCTTGTTTGCACTTAATGCTAAACCATGATTTAGAACTGTGTGCACAAGTAGGAAGAAGCCCACATGAAGCCTTGAGTTCTTGCACTCCCTGCTCCCCTTTTGACCTCCTGTGTGGCCAGGAGATGGACTTTACTAGCATTTACTTTCAGTCCCACACTCCCCAATTTTGGCTTGCCATTACATAAAAACTTTATCCACCCTATATGAGCAGAGATGATAGTGGAACGGATATGCATACCATGAGTAGTGTTGCCTTTTTTATTCCACCTGAAACTCTCTGGGGTGAAAAAAATATCTCCAGCATAAATTAATGTTTTTAATATTTCATGAAGCATTTGGCAAAGGTATGACATTTTTCACATATACACCATGACTCAGCATGTAACCAGCCTTTTTTGAGATTATGGCTGCTGACGATGGCGCAGCATTTCTAATTCCTAATGCTGACTCATTGCAATCTTCTTGTGCTTCTTTGTTCTCATGCTGATGTTTTTCTGTGTTTTGTTTTGTTTTTGTTTTACTAATGTAAAAGTTCCACCAGGCATTGTGGGAGAAGGTGAACTGGAAGATGTGAAAGTGAAAGAGAAGCAGAGTGTTATGCTAACGTGCGAAGTAACAGGTAAGCCAAGTTTTGTGCTAAGCATACTTAGTTACATTTTGCATAGTCACAACATAGAGGCTTTTGTATTAGTACTTACTGCATGGGGGAAGGTTTTCCAGAGGGTGGCGCCACCACCGAGAAGGCCCACCTTTGAGATACTACATAGCAACATTCTGCTGGTTGTGGGAACTTGTGGAGCAACCAGCAAGTCCTCCTCTGAAAATCTTAATGGTTGGATGGGTATATATAGGGGGAAGCAGTCTGGCCAGAGCAATTGGATATGATCTTAGTGTTTGTAAAGGACCGAATTGTAATTGTAATGGTCCTAGGGCATAGTCTGAAGGCACATGAGGCAGCCACCTTGCTGAAGTGAAGCAGGTCTGGGTCTGGTCAGTGCTTGGAGGGGAGACTACCTGGGAACCACATGTAGCCACCTTGAGTTCCATGAAAGGTGGGGTATAAATGCAATGAATAAAATGAATGAATGAATGAATGATGGATATATTAAAGGTATTAAATTTCACAAAGCTCTACATTAGTTCTCTTACAGTAGATTACAATCTGATGCAGATTTTCATTTTATATTTTAATTTTAAAGACTTGTTGAACCAAGAAAACTTGTATTCAAGATGCAGTCATTAATATTTACAAATATCTGTTCTTCTTTTGTCAATAAAGGGAACCCCATTCCAGAGATTACGTGGTTAAAAGATGGGCAACCTTTCTTAGAGGATGAGGGCCATCAGTTAATGTCCAACGGGCGCTTTCTTCAAGTGATAAACACACAAGTAGTGGACACAGGGAGATATACCTGCACTGCATCCAACCCAGCTGGAGACAAGAGCAAAAGCTTTAGTGTTAATGTACTTGGTAAGTTTTCTGGACTAATAAAGGCAAGCATTTCCTTCCAAAGAACAATATTTATTTATTTATTTATTTATTTATTTATTAAATTTATTAATCGCCCATCTGACTGGTCACCCAGCCACTCTGGGCGATGTACAACCCACCATAAAACAATTTAAAACAATAAAATTTTACCATAATTTTTTTTTTTTAAAATACCCTAACCCACCCCAAATGCCTGCCTGAACAACCACGTTTTTAATGCACGACGGAAGCTCATTAAAGAGGGGGCATGACGGAGTTCCCTAGGGAGGGAGTTCCACAGAGTGGGGGCCACCACAGAGAAGGCCCTCTCCCTCGTCCCCACCAGTCTAGCTGTCCTGGCTGATGGGACAGAGAGAAGGCCATCTGAGGCTGATCTTGTTAAGCGGCCTGTCTGGTGTTGCTGGAGGCGCTCCTTAAGATAGGCTGGGCCGGAACCATATAGGGTTTTAAAGGTCAAAACCAACACCTTGAATTTGGCCCGGAAAACAACTGGTAACCAGTGCAACTCCTTCAGCACTGGAGTGATGTGATCTCGCCGGTGGCTGCCTTTAATCAGGCGAGCCGCCGCGTTCTGTACCAGCTGCAGCTTCCGAACCGTCTTCAAGGGTAACCCCACATAGAGCGCATTACAGTAGTCTAAATGAGAGGAGACCAGGGCATGTACTACCGATGGGAGCAGATGGTCGGGAAGGAAGGGGCGCAGCCGCCGTATCAGATGGAGTTGATACAGCGCTGTCCGGCTCACAGCTGACACCTGAGCCTCCATGGACAGCTGGGAGTCCAAAATGACCCCCAGGCTGCGGACCTGGTCTTTCAAGGGTAGCCGTACCCCATTCAACACCAGGTCAACATCCCCCAGCCTCCTCTTGTCTCCCACCAAAAGTACCTCGGTCTTGTCAGGGTTCAGCTTCAGCTTATTCCTCCCCATCCAGCCACTCACCATCTCCAGACATTTGGACAGGGATTCTACGGCCAACCTTGGTGAAGATTTGAATGAGAGGAAGAGCTGCGTGTCATCCGCATATTGATGACACTGCACCCCAAACCTCCTGATGATAGCCCCCAGTGGCTTCACATAGATGTTAAATAGCATCGGGGAGAGGATGGAACCCTGTGGCACCCCACAAGTGAGCGGCCACGGGTCCGAAACCTCCTCTCCCAGTGCTACCCTCTGGTACCTGCCGGAGAGGAAGGACCGGAACCACCGCAATACAGTGTCTCCAATGCCCAACCCCTCCAGGCGGTCCAGGAGGCTACCGTGGTCAACGGTATCAAAAGCCGCTGAGAGGTCGAGGAGAACAAGGAAGGAGCATTCACCCCTATCCAGAGCCCTCCTCATATCATCCACCAAGGCGACCAAGGCTGTTTCTGTCCCATGCCCAGGCCTGAAGCCCGACTGAAATGGGTCTAGATAATCGGTTTCTTCCAAGTGTGCCTTCAACTGCACCGCCACCACCCGCTCAATCACCTTGCCCCAAAATGGCAGATTTGAGACTGGGCGAACGTTGTTCAGAACTTGAGGATCCAAGGAGGGCTTCTTTAAGAGCGGTCTTATCACTGCCTCCTTGAGGGCTGATGGCATCACTCCCTCCTCAAGGGAGGCGTTCACCACCGCCTTGATCCCCTCACCCAGTCTCTCTCTGCAGTTCATAATGAGCCAAGATGGGCAAGGATCAAGTAAGCAGGTGGTCGGCCTTACAGATGAAAGCACCTTGTCCACTTCATCAGGAGGAAGAAGCTGGAACCGATCCCACAAAACCGGTTTGCCACAGGCCGCCTCTTGCTCACTAACTGTATCCACAGGGCGCAGAGTAACACACCTAATCTGATCAATTTTATCTGCAAAGTGCCTTGCCAAAGCCTCACAGGAGGCCTTAGAATGCTCCAGTGGTTCCGGAGCCACAGGACCGACCAGGCTCCGGACCACTTGGAACAGCCTCCTGGGGCAGCACTCTGCAGACACGATGGAGGCAGCATAATATTCCTTTTTTGCTGCCTTCACCGCCACGTGATAGGCTGAAGATATAGCTCTAGCCCGTGTCTGATCGTCTTTGGAGCGAGACTTCCGCCACCGGCGCTCTAGCCGTCTCACCTCCTGTTTCAGAGCTCGTAACCGCGGATTGAACCATGGTGCAGTCCGAGCCCTGTTCAGGGGGAGAGGGCGTTTCGGAGCCACCCGATCTAATGCCCCAGTGATTGCGGCATTCCAGCCACCCACCAGGGTCTCGACCAAGTGGCCGTTGGCATGCCCCAGAGAATCCCCAAGCTCGTTCAGGAATCCATTTGGATCCATAAGACGCCTGGGGCGGACCATTTTAATGGGTCCTCCACCCCTGCGGAGGGGTTGTGGAACCGAGAAGTCCAACATCACCAGATAGTGATCTGACCATGACAAGGGGGTGGTGGATATACCCCCGACTTCCAGATCACTCCCCGCTTCTCCAGAAACAAACACAAGGTCTAGTGCATGACCGGCTACATGGGTGGGCCCAGTTAGAATATGGTGCAGCTCCCAGGAGGCCATGGTCTCCATGAAGTCCCGAGGTGCTCCTGTGAGGATGGCCTCCGAATGTACGTTGAAGTCCCCCAACACCAGTAAGTTAGGGGACTGTACACGCACATCAGAGACCACCTCCAGCACCTCGGCCAGGGAGTCAGTCGTGCAGCGGGGTGGACGGTACACGAGCAGAATCCCCAGACTGCCCTTCGGGCCCAACCTCCAGTACATGCACTCAGCAACCTTGGTCTCCCGGAGAGGGGGTCTGGTGAAGACCAAGGACTCTCGGTAGATAACAGCCACTCCCCCTCCCCGATCCCCAGCCCTCGGCTGCTGTGCATACGAAAATCCAGCTGGACACATGGCTGCAAGGGTTGGAGCAGCAGCCTCGGCCAGCCAGGTCTCCGTAATACATGCCAGGTCTGCACCCTCATCCAGGATCATGTCATGGATGAGGGAGGTTTTCTGGGGAACAGACCTGGCATTGCAGAGCAGCAAACGAAGGCCAGAAGATGGGGTCATGCCTCCCCCAGCCATCCTTTGGCTCTGGACAGGCCCGGAGCAGGGGACAGATACTACACATCTCTCCCTTGTTCCCCTTACCTGGCATGGCCTGCCCCTAGCACTCCGCCAGCACCTGCTGCCCAGCCTCGGTATGTTCTGGCCCCCAACACTCCCCCCACTGCCTCCATCAGGTGGACACATGCCCCCTCGCTCCCGCCTATCAGGCAGGCTACCCACCCCTAAAAACACAACAAAATCCCCCCCAACAAAATAAAACAAACAAACAAAACAATTAAAATCCCCTTAAAAATGCCCGGCAGGAGTCCACAGGGAAGGCCTGGTGGCGGTGGTAGCAGCGGTGGTAGCAGCGGTGGTAGCAGCGGCGGCGGCGGCAGCAGGCCCAGCAGCAGCAAGCACGCCTCTTCCCCAGTGGTGGTGGTGGCTTCTCCTGCAGGCCCTGGCTCTCCCAGGCCACCTCAGCCAGCCAGCTTATGTAGCCCCTCCAGGGAGGGGCAGGTGGAGCAGCACAGCTGGCTCGGTACCTGGGGGCCTGGTCCTGCAGGGACTGGCGGTCTGCCAGGCAGAAGTCCACAAGGAAGGAATCTATCTGGATTGAAGTTGTCAGTAAATGCATTTATATTTGGATTGCTACTTGCAATGCTGCTGACAAGACTTTCAGGGCTTGGTACCAGGCATCTGGGGGAGGTCAAAGGCAACAGAATGAGGACTGAGGATGTGGCATGAAGATTTGAGCAGTGTACTCTGGGTGAGTTGCAAGTGGTGCCCGGTTCTCCATTGCAGTTCTTCCAGTCCACTTAGGGGCCTTGAAACGGCTCCTGCTCCCCATCCCTAGCCAAGATAACTTGAAATGTTAACTGCTGGCACATAAGGGCTACTTCCCATGTGATGTTTCTGAGTCATGGCAATGCAGCGCTTGTAATTTCTGCTTCTAAAACCAGCACAGGAATAGCTTAGGTAGGTATATGCATGCATATAACTACTTCAAATAAAGACTGCTTTGTTTGTCCTAGAAACCAAAAAGGCTTTTGACAACTGGAATGACAGTATCTCTTTTCTTTCTTATAAATACATTCTATCTCAGACATCTCTACCTTTTTTTTGTCCTTAACTTGACTTGAGTGAGTCAGTAAAATCCCAACAACAGTGGAAATACTCATATATAAGGACCGTTTCCATGTTAAGTATTACTTTGAGTCCTAAGAGTAGAAAATATAGAACTTAGAAAATAAATTGCAGATATTTTTTGTGTTTATTATTGAGCAGGGTCACGTTGTCTTCTGGCTAAGCTTAGAAACACTAGAGAGATGAGGGCTATACAGCCTATACTCCAGCAGTTGTTATCAATGTCAAACTGACCTGAGTTGCCATGTTTTTGATTGAGTACAGGTGAAAATATCCTGGATGTTGAAGCCCACAGGTGTTTTTTTTCTTGTTCTTGGGGATGCATTTATATTACACCCTTTTATCCATGCTGGAACTGTTAATGGCTTCCCATTTGGGCCAGTTTCTTTCCATTGTGAATAGCAAGCAGGAGTGGGGGAAGAGTGACTCTGATCAGGACAATGGCAGGGGCAAAGGATAAAGTCCCCTGCTCTCCCCACACCATGGTCCTGATCTGATTCCTCCCACCCCCTGCTCCTGTGCTGACTATTTAGTTTTTAAAAATAAGCTATGTTACCCTGAACCACACGACAAATGTCATGTGAAGTCTGGCCCTCAGTTTGCTGGGTAGATATCCTCTTGGATTTAGTTGCAGATACATTTGTATCTTCCTGGTAAAATGTACACACTTCCCCACCACCACCTGCCCTGAGTTCCATTGTGGCCCCAATTCACAAGGACTTCCAACTCTGAGTCACTTTATGCTTGTTTTTCTTTTTTCTGATCTTGCTCAGTGTCTCCATCCATTGTGGGTGCAGATAATGATGGGGGTACAGAAGAGGTCACAGTTATCTTGAATAACCCCACATCACTGGTTTGTGAAGCTTATTCATACCCCCCAGCTACAATCACCTGGATGAAAGATGGCACACCTATAGAATCAAATAGGAATATCAGGATTTTGCCAGGTAATTATTTGTATCCTTCTATAATTTGAAATAAAAATTTGTCCTTACTGATTCTTACATTCAGAAATCAGTTTTTTGCTGTATTACTTGGTGAAGTCGGGGTGGAATAGAGAGCGATGCATAAAAGTTTAGTTGATTGCTACACTCTATGTGACCAATGCGTAATGTATCCTTGTGCAATGAATTGCAGGCAAGACGAATGCATGTTTTATGTGTAGTACAATCTCACTCAAATAGGTTTAGAAACTATCAGAATGTTTGTGTTACTAGAAATTTAGATCTAGCTCTCACTAAGGTGGTATGGCTGAGTCTGGGTTTACCACTATATCATCATATGACTCAGTGTTCCTCTAAACAAAAACACACCCTCTACATAGAAAACTAACATATTGGGGAGAAGGCTAGGTTCGAACCCTTCTCCCCTACATTTTGTTTTCTATGTGAATGGAATGCTTGTTTTGTTTGGAGGAGCATTCAGTTATGTGATTCCCCCCAACCTACTCTGAAGTGTTAAACAGAGACCCAGGTTGACCACTTCAGTGAGAACTAGGCCTTGGGTGCTTAGGTATTCTGTGTCTTTAGGGTTTATTTGTGCACAGGGGACATCCAGTGAAGTTAGGATCCACTGTAGGGTGTTATCATGGGCTAGTCGGCTCAAGTTAGGATTAAAAAGATTGATCTCTGCAGGTTCAAGCAAACAGAGGGACTTGGAAAAACTGTGTTCTGAGGATCAGGATTGGATCGTCCTTCCCCTTTGCAATTAACACCACAAAGAGACAAAGCTTCAGGCTAATATGACTTTATTTGCTAGAGACTAGCCTTTCTACAAATGCAGATTCAAGAAAGCTTTCAGACTGCCTTAGGCTCTAAACAACTAATCTGTGATCTCTAATCAGAGGAGACGAACCGGAGGGTAGTGAAGTTGCTGACAGTTTGCCCATGAACCTCATGGCAAACTTGCTTCGCAGTGATGCCCCTCCCTTAGGTTGGCTCCCTCCTACATTGGCTTCTAAGAGTGGCTATCCTGGTGGAGCATCTGAGCCCTGTCCCTAACTTTTCCTGCTTTTCTTTGCAACGTGCCCTAGCATTTCTCCAGTCACGCCCCTCTTCCTCCTCCTCCTCGGAAACTTGAGTTCTCATGGTGGAAGGAGGGGGCAGCGACTCTGCCTGGGCCATCTGTTTGTTAAGGCCTTCAGAGGAATTTCTTCCAGCATCTTGGGACTCCAGGGAAGGTCCCTCCCTGGGGCTCTGATCTAGCTGTTCCAACTCTGATTCAGAATTGGAGCTGTCAGGCAAGAGTTGGCCTCTTGCACCTTGTCTTGTGATGTGAGAGCAGTTCAAGGATATGGACAGGCACACTTTCAAAACCATTAGAGAATTCTGTCATAAAGGAGTGTTCTAATTTGGCTAGGTCTTGGGACCAATTCACATGACCATTGGGTATGTGGTGGCTGCTTGGAATTATGATAGCCTATTTTGGCTTTCTGCTTGTGGTGAGACTCGTGTAGCTGTCAACACATAAAAGATCTAGGTTTTGCCTGGCATTTTTAAACCACATTTATGAAGGCTTGTGGTGGTGTACAAAACTCTTATTCATGTCTGTTATGGTGGCTTTACTTGCTTATCACAGGCAGGGAACCAATGGGTGCAGAACTTTTTAGCGGCCCCCATCTTGTCAATAGCCCTCAGTGTTGTGGCGTAATTAGCATGATGGTTATTTTGGTTAATCCAGCACTGATGCTTGATGAAGGTAAGAGACTTCAAACCTTTACTCCTGGTTTTCCTAACTAATTTGAGCACACCTCCCAAGGCTTCTTCCTCAACTTCAAGTTTAGCATGTGCTAAAATAAGTGTGGTTTCTTCTTTCATTGAGAACATTAGCAGACCATGATGTCTCTTATTCATACGGATTTCCTTCTCACTTCAGAGGAAGGTGCACAAACGTTAACTTTGGAAAAAACATGTTTTACAGGTGGTCGAACTCTACAGATTCTGAATGCTCAGGAGGATAACACTGGTCGATACACTTGTACAGCTACGAATGAAGCAGGGGAAACACTGAAACACTATGAAGTGAAAGTCTACAGTAAGTGTGTTAACAGCATTCTTTCTGCCATCTGTTAAATATTGTTTGATTCTTGCTTTGTTTCTTCCCACTTTCTTCTTCAACCTCTTCTCATTTTATTCAACTACTAACTTATTTGCTTATTAACCAAAGCAAAGCCATGTGTCTACTGGTGTTATTAAACATTTTCCACATTTTTCTTGCATTTTGTGACATTTATACCAGTGTATGTTAGGACCAAACTATACATTACAGGGTCTCTTGGGTGGCTGCAGGATGCTATAGGCTCGAGCAGAGATGAGGAACCTTTTTTGGCCTGAGGCCAGATTGGCTCCAGGGAAGGCCTCAGTGTATATAAAAATATACACACTTTAAAAGGTGACTAATGAACACCCCAGTTAAAACTCAAAAGCAGCATAGATCTAAGATTAAACTACAGCTGCCATCCATCTAAAAGAACTAGTGCATGATATTGAGAACAATTAAGTGGTGACAAAAGCTGTATGAAAAGATGGCCACCCTTCACGGGGATTTCCAAAGGTTGGGTTCCACAGCTGAGCCCCTTCTCCACATTCTCATCATAGTAAAAAAAGAAGCACCAGATTCAACAGCCCTGATGTAGTGCAGGTCATGAAACTCTGGCTTGCTCTTCCCCATTCACATTCCCTTTCCCAGTGGATATCAAAGTGAGAAATTGACATTTTAATTCTTGGGCTCTTTCTTTCTGTGCAGTCCCTCCTACCATAAGAAAAGGGGATTTGGCAGGCATGGGCTTGTCCCCTAAAGAGGTGAAGATCAGAGTGAACAACAGCCTGACGCTGGAATGCGAAGCTCATGCGATCCCTGCTGCTGGCATCAGATGGTACAAGGATGGACAGGTCACAAACTTACTACCTTTCGATAAGTGATTTTAAAGAAAACAGTAGATTCTTTGCAGCACTGTCTCCCTTGCCTCCCTCATGTCTCACAAAAATATGGTCATCTAGAGCCATAAGGAGTCTGGTCTTCTTTCCATGGGAGGAGTAAAGCTGTCGACCCACCACAATCCCAGAACCTCAGAACTGCAGGATGGTATAGGAGGAACCACCCATTGTACTCTGCCCTTCTACTTACGTTTTCAATTCTGTATTGCTCCACCTTGCATTTCCACTTTAGCATTCTGTACTTACAATGTATTCCATGTTTTTTGCTTCCCTCACATGCACTGGCGTGTGGAATATTACTCTTGGCTCATAAAATTTTATAGGTACTGACATAAGAGCAAATCCCATCCATGGAGAACTGGATGCTCTAAGCTTTTCCAGAATTTGTCTTTTGGCAAGAGTTAAGAGTCCTAGTATTAGCAAGCACATTAATAGAAACATTATTCTTGTTTCTGTTGGCAAAGGAGAGGAGAGCATAATGCAATTCCCTACAAAATGGTTTTCATTTTATTTTTCTTCTCTTAATGATGTGCAAATAAACGATCAGAAGTAACAATACCATCAACTTTGGGATGGAAATGGTAGGAAAATGGAGTGTTAAATCATGACTTATTTCTGGACTCCATGACTCATGCCCCAAATGCAGCCCACAAGTCATATGTGGTATTGATTAACCTCTTGTCTTTGCTACCTCCCTGGAACTGGAATAATGGGAAAGGGGTATGGTGGAAGAGTGTATCAAACACCTGGCTTAGAAAAATGGGGAGGAAAAGTGCACAGAAACATATTTATTGAACAGAAACGTATTTATTGAGTCCAGCATCTTTCTTCAGTGGTACTGTTAGGCCCAAGCAACTCAAGTCTTTGGCCTCCAAGTCTTCTGAAAAACCTGGCAGGCTTCAACAAAAGGCTGGGCTTGGCCTTGTCAGTTACAAGTTGGGTGGGCTTATTTTACACGTGCAACACTTTATTTGCATATTTCATGAAATGCTCATGTATCCTCTTGGATAATTCAATCACAGCCTATTACATCAGATGATCACATCACAATCCAAACCAGTGGACACATCCTACAAATCAAGGCAGCTCAGATATCTGACACTGGCCGTTATAGCTGTGTAGCCACAAATATAGCTGGAGAGGATGAGTTGGAGTTTGATGTCAGCATCCAAGGTAATTCTCTCTCTCTCTCTCTCTCTCTCTCTCTGTGTGTGTGTGTGTGTGTGTGTGTCTTTCTGTCTGTCTGTTTAGTTTGGGGGGAGGCAATACTTTTGGGCCTGTGGGCACATTTGGCAATTTGAGAAACTTGTGGGCACCAGCACAAAATGGGTACTATGGAAGGCATGGCAAAGTACAGGTAACCTGCCCCAAAGACTGAGTACAGGGCAGAGGTAGGGTCTGAGCCCAACACCCTAAAAACTTGTTTGAACCCACCATTTTCAGCAGCAACAAAAACCTATTTCATAGCAATCCCAGCTGCCAGTTAGAAAATATACTTCCTGGAAGATGGACTGTTGGCAAGGGACGGGTTGCACCGCACAAAGGCTGGGAAGAATGCTTTTGGCCACAGCATGAAGAACTTTATCAGGAGGGCTTTAAACTGAATGCTACGGGGAAGGGAGACGTAAAGTTGGGGGTAACAATGGACGAAGGCTCATGCACCACAACGGAGAGAACAGCTCTAATAGTGCCCAATAATAGTCTTCACAGACATGTAGGAAGAAAGCCAGACCGTGAAGCACATGGTCTTCGATGTCTATATACTAATGCCCAGAGTATGGGAAACAAACAGAATGAACTTGAACTCTTAATAAAGGAGGGAAATTATGACTTGATAGGTGTAACTGAGACTTGGTGAGATGACACTCATGACTGGAATACAGCAATTGAAGGACATAACTTGTTCAAAAAGAACAGGAGGATAGGGATGTCAGAGAATTCCTCCATGGATCTTGGTGAGGCCAAATGCCAGTGCATTCGGCCCCCCGAAATCCGTGGCAGAACGAAGCCCCCCGCCCCTCCACCCTGCGAAAGGCACGCGAAACAGGACACTTACCTATGTGCCATTCGTGCTGCTTTGCGAATGGCGGCCGCGTCTGTGGCTGCCATTCGCTTCCCTATTCCCTATTTTCCCTAGTATAAAGGAACTGGCAGAAGAACTCTCAGAACTGCTGTCTATTATCTTTGAACAAATAGGTTATTTCTAGGGATGGCGGAGAATTTCTCCCCGAAACTTCGGGGGGGCGAGCGCCAACGTGTTTGGCCCCCCAAACAAGTTTCGGGGAGAAATCCTCCGCCCCCCCGCCCCCCGCACCCCCCCCCGGGACGGGACTTACCTTCGCTGAATGTCCCTCCCGGTGGCGGGTCCGGCCGGCGGTTCGGCGGGTGTTCGAGCAGGGCGGGAGCGGCAGCCGGTCTTTTGACCGGCTGCCGCCGCCGCCATTGCAATAAAAGAGAAAAAAAAACGCCCCCGTGATAGGCTACGTGACGATTAACGTAGCCTATCACGGCTAGATTTGCAAAGTCAGGCGTGATAGGCTACGTTAATCGTCACGTAGCCTATCACGGGTGACTTAAAAAAAAAAAAAAAGCGTGTACGGATAATGGCGGCCCCCATAGGGAGCCGCCATTCCTGTTCCTTATTTGGTCGCTGTAGTCTACGTAAAGATTTACGTAGACTACAGCGACTAAATAAGGAACACGAATGGCGGCTCCCTATGGGGGCCGCCATTAGCATACGCGCTTTTTTTTTTTTTTTAAGTCACCCGTGATAGGCTACGTGACGATTAACGTAGCCTATCACGGCTGACTTTGCAGATCTAGCCGTGATAGGCTACGTTAATCGTCACGTAGCCTATCACGGGGGCGTTTTTTTAAAAAAAAAAAAACAATGGAGTTCGCGGCCGGGCGAGGCAGGAAGCCTCCTCCCCGGCCTGAATTTCGGCCAGGCGAGGCAGGAAGCCTCGCCCCCAGCCTGAATTTCGGCCGGGGCAAGGCGGGAAGCCTCCCCCCCGGCCTGAACTTCACGGGGGGAGCCGCGAAGCACCTCCCCCCGACCGCGAACAAGCTTCGACGAAAGGTAAGTGCCTTTCGTCCACCCCTAGTTATTTCGCTGGGTTATTGCCATTTGCGTCCCTACGGAGGCTGTGATAGGCTACGTAAATATTTACGTAGCCTATCACGGCAAAAAAACCAGGAACGCAAATGGCAGCCGCTACGCCATTTGCGCCCCTGGTTTTTTTTTGCCATGAAAGGCTACATAAATATTTATGTAGCCTATCACAGCCAAAAAACAGGAACGCAAATGGCGGCCACCGTAGCTGCTGCCATTTGCATCCGCAGGCTCCACATGGCGCCTATGAATGCACCCGGCCGGGTTAGGATTTTGGGGGGAGGTGCGGCGTGCCTCCCCCCCACTGCGAATCACCCCGTCAAAAAGGTAAGTGACTTTCGTACATCCCTACAGGAGGAACAGAAAGGGAGGTGGGGTTGCACTATATGTGAAAAATACATATCTTTGCACAGAAATACAGGAGGATGAGCTTGATAGCCCCATCGAGAGCATCTGGGTTAAAATAAATGGAGCACAGAATAAAAAGAACCTGGTGGTAGGAGTCTACTACTGGCCACCCAATCAAGAAGAAGACGAGGATGAAACTTTTGAAAAGCAAATAGCCAATGTTTCAAGGAAGCAAGATGTAGTAGTAATGGGGGACTTCAATTTCCCCGATATTTGTAGGGAGACAAATTCTGCAAAACATGGCCCCTCCAGGAAATTTCTGATTTGTGTGGCAGATAACTTCCTCCTACAGAAAGTAGAGGAAGAACCTAGAGGATCGGCTATCCTTGACTTGATCCTAACCAACAGAGATGACTTAGTGGGTAAATTAGCAGTTACAGGAACTCTGGGGGAAAGCGACCCTGTTATATTTGAGTTCATGGTTCTAAAGGAAGCAGAAGCCAAGTGTAGCCAAACGTGTACCCTGGATTTTAGGAAAGCGGATTTTAATAAACTCAGAACAATGATAAGTAAGGTCCCATGGCAAGCGGCTCTAACGAGAAAAGGAATCCAAGATGTGTGGGAGTTTTTAAAAAAGGAAATTCTCAAGGCACAATTACCAACAATTCCAACAAGAAAAAAAAGTGGAAGACAACAGAAGAAGCCAGTGTGGCTTCACAAAAAGCTTAGAGATTACCTGAAAACAAAAAAGTACACATATAGGAAGTGGATAGAAGCCAAGCAACAAAGGAAGAGTACAGGCAGGTAGCACAGAATTGCAGGGAGGAAGACTAAAGCTGAGACCGAGCTTAGGTTAGTGAGGGATGCTAAAAGCAACAAAAAGGCTTTCTTCAGATACGTGCATAGTAAAAGACAGAGGAAAGAAATAGTGGTTCAGCTATTAAATAAGGATGGAGAAATTATAACAGATGACAAAGAAAAGGCAGAAGTGCTCAATTGCTACTTTGGCTCAGTCTTTTCCCAAAAGAGGGTCTATGACCCCCCTGGCAAAGGTGAAGTACAGGCTGAAGGGGCAGGACTGCAGCTTGAGATTGATAGGCATATGGTCAAGGAACACCTAATTACTTTGAATGAATTCAAATCTTCAGGGCCAGATGAACTGCACCCTAGAGTAATAAAGGAACTAGCAGAAGAACTCTCAGAAGTGCTGTCTATTATCTTTGAGCAATCATGGAGGACGGGGGAAGTGCCAGATGACTGGAGGAGGGCTAATGTTGTTTCTATCTTCAAAAAGGAGGAACCTGGCAACTACAATCCATCTTACAGCAATCCATCTGTAAGCACCTTGAAAACAATGCAGTGATTACTCGAAGCCAACATGGATTTGTCAAGAACAAATTCTGCCAGATGAATCTGATCTCATTTTTTGATCAAGTAACCTCCCTTGTGGACTGTGGGAATGCTGTAGACATCATATACCTCGACTTCAGCAAAGCTTTCGACAAAGTGCCCCATCATATCCTGATGAGCAAACTAGCTCAAAGTGGGCTAGATGAAACAACGATCTGGTGGGTCCACTGTTGGCTACAAAATCGGGTTCAAAGAGTGCTTATCAATGGGATGTTCTCCAACTGGGGAGAGGTAACGAGTGGGGTACCACAGGGCTCGGTCCTGGGCCCAGTGCTTGTCAACATTTTTATTAATGATTTGGAGGAGGAGGTGCAGGGAATGCTGATAACATTTGCAGATGACACAAAATTGGGTGGGATAGCTAATACTTTGGAAGACAGAAACAAAATTCAAAGTGATCTTGATAGACTGGAACGCTGGGCAGAAAACAACAGAATGAAATTTAATAGGGATAAATGCGAAGTTTTGCACCTAGGAAAAAGAAACCAGATGCACAGTTACAGGATGGGGGATACGTGGCTCAACAACACTACAAGCGAGAAGGATCTTGGAATTGTTGTCGATCACAAGCTGAATATGAGCCAACAATGTGATGTGGCTGTAAAAAAGGCAAATGCGGTTTGGGGCTGCATTAATAGAAGCATGGCTTCCAAATCCCGGGAAGTACTAGTTCCCCTCTACTCAGCACTGGTTAGGCCTCATCTGGAGTACTGTGTCCCAGTTCTGGGCACCACACTTTAAGAAGGATGCAGACAAGCTGGAGAGGGTTCAGAGGAGGGCAACAAAGATGATCAGGGGACTGGAAACAAAGCCCTATGAAGAGAGACTGAAAGAACTGGATATGTTTCACCTTGAGAAGACTGAAGGGAGAGATGATAGTGCTCTTCAAGTACTTGAAAGGTTGTCACAGAGAAGAAGGCCAGGATCTCTTCTCGATCATCCCAGAGTGCAGGACACGGAATCATGGGCTCAAGTTACAGGAAGCCAGATTCCGGCTGAACATCAGGAGAAACTTCCTGACTGTTAGAACAATACGACAATGAAACCAATTACCTAGGGAGGTTGTGGGCTCTCCCACACTGGAGGCATTCAAGACGAGGCTGGACAGCCATCTGTCAGGGCTGCTCTGACTTGGATTCCTGCATTGAGCAGGGGGTTGGACTCAATGGTCTTATAGGCCCCTTCCAACCCTACTATTCTATGATTCTATGAAATGTGTTTTGTTTTGTTCTTTAAGTGGGAGGGGTAGGGCACTTTGGCAGGCACCAAGAAAGGTGTCTGGGGGCACATTGTCTAGGTCACAAGAAAAACTTGAAGCATGGCATGCCTCTGTGGACTTATTGTAAATGTAATAATAATCACTCCTACTATTAATTAGTAATGCGCTTAGCTGGCATGCAGATACATTGGGAACAAAAATGGGAGAACAGGGAGGACATGGCCAGGGATGACTCCCAAGGTATGCATGGAAGTATTGGCATTTTGTATGGACCTGCTGCCTCCCCTCCCCATGAGCCCCCAGAAATAGTGGGGGTGAGGGCCTCGCATGCGCACTGCCCTTGTGCAGTCTTGCAGTGTTGGCAGCAGCGGAGAGCAGCATCTGTGTGTGAGCTCTCAGACAAATGGAGCAGGGGCTCAGGCAGAAGAGCAGCAAATAGCCTGCTCATCTATGTATCTCAATACTATCTATGAAAAGATTTGCTTTCAGGTGGGAAAAAGGGCATTCAAATAAGTGCAGTGTCGAGTGTTTGCCTGTGACGATGCTCAACGCATTGAATCAGTAATTCCAAAGGTGTCAATCCAGCATTCCCTGTGTGCTGCTTAGAGATGAGCATCTTCATTAGGTTATGGAGAAATTGAAGCATGTGTTGATGAAGTTCTCCCTGTTAAAGATTTGTGTTTGTGTGTTTCTGTGGACTGTGCCTAAGAAAAGCATTGCACAGAGTAATTCCTGCATGTGCAATTTCTTCTCTAGATTGTTTCCCCAAATCTTGTTATTTTATCATTAAGACAGAATGCTATGATTGGAGTAATTTTTCTTTCTTTTTTTAAAGTTCAGAATTAAAATGCCCCATTTTTTCGGTTGGTCTTTCACCGGTGTCACTGTCACAGTTCCTCCTAGTTTCCGAAAACCATTTGGAGGCTGGGAAGATGGCAATGTGCTGGGTACAGGACAAGGAGGAGAAGTCAAAAGTGTGATCATGAACAATCCTCTCTCTTTATACTGTGAGACTAATGCTGTGCCGCCACCAGTTCTCACATGGTATAAGGATGGTTATTCCCTGAGTTCCAGTGATAAAGTATTGATACTGCCAGGTCTGTATTAAACAGATTAGCATTTATTTATTCAGACAACCAGTAATAAAAGCATTTCTCTCTTTCTTCAAGGTAATTTTATGGGCAGGTTGCTGTTGTTTGAATTCCTGTGGGTGGAACTTTGTATGCTATGGCATGCCAAGCATGCCCACTGCAAGTACGCTGAGCATGCCCACTACAAGTATGCCGAGCATGCCCGCTACAAACAAAGAAACTCTGCTCCATGGCTGTTGCTGTGCATGTTTACTTTCATTTCAAGAATGAAGACAAAAATTTTCTCAGTTTTCCCTGAAATGACTGCTGAGTGATGGATACCACTAATTGGCATTCTCGGAAACTCCTGGCACAAGCAGCGTGGAATGTGTTTCTTTTAGAGCTGGTACATGCATGAACAGGTGCCGCTGATTTGCATATGCACAAATGTCCTTGGGCTCATGCACATAACAGTTTATGGTGGAGGAGTTTGAATGTGGGCCAATTTATATATGACTTTTGTTACCTGGACCCCCTGAGCAACTCCTTATGGATCTCTTGCCTCCTCAAAGGCACAATGCTATGCACATTTAGACAGAAAAAAGTCCTACAACTCCCAGCATCCCTCCGGGCAGCCATCCTGGCTGGGGCATGCTGGGAATTGTAGGATTTTTTTCTGTCTAGACATGCATAGGATTGTGCCCTAAGAGTCCCACCTTCTTTCTTTTAAACTTCCCCTTCTCAGTAACGTAGGGTTTAGGTTGTAGACGTGGAGTCATTGACACTGTAGACACAGGGTTTAATCACAACAGTTTATTGGTAAATTAAAGCAAGTAAATTATAACTAAAGGTATTTACACAAAAGAGCTGAGTGATACAAAAGGCATTAAGAGAAAATAAAAGTTGCAAAATGCAAGTTCCTTTGCCCTAGCCACACTTAGGCTTCTCCAAGCTATTTCTTCCTGCTCTCTCTTCAGGCTCTGGTCTTCCTCTCTTTCTGCTCTTACTAGCTCTCTCACTCTCTTTTTATACTCTCCTCCCTCAAAACCAAAAGTTCTCTTTCAAAGCTGCAGAAATGAAACTTAACTGGGGAAATGAAACTGAAACCTAACCAAGGAAATGAAACTACTCCTCTCAGGGATACCCCCTCCCAACAACAACAAAAATCCAGGCCTCTAAGCCTGATCTTTTTTCCCTTTGCCTCTGTAGGCCTCAAACCTTCATACTCCCACTATTGTGGCAGCTCTAGAAAGGGCTGTCAGAATGTGGCAGTCACAGCGGTTGCATGGAACTAGGTGCTCCTATACTTCCAATACATACACTATTCCTTTCATACAAATATTGGCAACCATGAGACCAAGAGTAGCCACATCTAGGAAAACCTGTTCGTAGGGCCTTTATTTCAGGGATGTGCAAGATATGACAACCTACTTCCTAAGGGGTTGGATACTTAGGAATCCCCTAGGGTCTTTGGTTCCACTGGTTTCTCTCAAGGCAGAATTCAAGCTGATGGTTTAAAATTAAAATACTTTAACCATTTGGAGCCCAGTTCCTCCCTTACTTTTAGTTATTTTATTTATTTATTTATTTATTTATTTATTTATGAAATGTATTACCTGCTTTTCATTATAAAATAATCCCACAGCAGGGCACAACCAATAAAACACAGTCAAATCGTACAACATTAACCCAAAACAATGAAACAGGTGAGAACAGTAACACAGATATATAACAGTCTACATGATGCAGGGCTGGTGATGGGACTCAGCCCAAAGCCTGGATGAACAGAAAGAACATTCCCATTTTAGACTCTCATTACCTTTGAGTTTGATAGGAGTTTCCAATTCTAATGGTTACCAAAAAAATACCCTCTGGCCTATACTACCTATACTCTTGAGTCCATATAATGGTGTCATATAGACACATGTGTTCAGTGGCTGCTTTACAGCCACAAAGCTTCCTGGCCCTAGCCACATGGCAGAATTTGAGTGTGAGAATTTTCAGGGAGCTACTGTAACACTTCATGAGCAGCCCTAATGTAATTTTTATGTATGATAATACACATTCTTTTAATATTTGAATGTGTATTGTATTATGTACTATTGCCAGATTTTCCTTTGGTGTTTAAGCAGTGTTATCTACCCTAAAGCCCTAGAATGAGCTGGGGCTGAAAATAGAAATAAAATTTTAAGTCCAGAAGGAGACATGTTGGATGTTGAGCCTTAGTGAGGCCTCACGTCTACCCATGTAATCAGATGCATATAATCATCTTAGAACAGGCCATGGAGAAAAAAAATGCATAGATATATTTTATTCATTTCATTTATTAAATGTATTAGATACCCTAGATGTATTCATTAATTTGGATGTCAGGCAGTGGAGGCTGGTGGTTCCAATTTTGGTGGGGCTGACATTCCATTCTGGGTTTTAGTCATAACAAGCCAGAATTCTAAAGGAGCTATTCAAAGTGCTGAACACACACACCCAAATAGGTTCAGGACCTTGGATAGCTCTGTTAGAGTTCTGGCTGGTTCTGACTAAAACCCAGAATGGATTCACAGCCCCACTGAAATCGGAGCCACCATCCTCCACTGATCTCAAGGGTGGGAACTGTGTTTAGAATGATGAGAAGTTCCATTTTGCTTTCCTTCCAGGTGGTCGGGTATTGCAGATTCCACGTGCTCAGAGTGAAGATGCTGGGAGATACACATGTGTGGCTGTAAACGAGGCTGGGGAGGATTCCATCCAATATGACGTCCGCGTGCTTTGTGAGTTCACCTTATATTGTTTGATTTTAGAAATCCTATGTATGTGTGAAGGTAACTTGCTATAAATGTTAAGAGAATGAGATAATCGTTCAGAATTGTTTTTAAATTTTAAAAGTCAGGGCTGCGACGTTGTATTGATTAATGGATTAGATAATCCATTTAAAAGGTGCCCACGCTTAATCAGGCAACAGGTTTTTTTTAAAAAAAATCCAGAACAAATACAAGTTGGAGGGTTAAAATTACAACTTCAATATACAATTACCTATGAAGTCCTTATCAGTGTTCTGATTATGAAAGGTAGGCTTAAACATACTGAATGGATTCAACAAATCAAGTCAAGATTCCACTTCACTTTCTATCTGCTTAGGCACTGAACTGGCTCAAATCCGAAGACTACATTTTAACATCTCAAAGCCATGACTTTAATGTCAGTATTGGCCCATATATTTTCTCCACAGAGTCTTTAGCAACTTCCCCTGAGGCTACGTTCACATGTACAAAGGATACATGGCTATTAGCTTGCAGCAATATACAGTAAGTATATGGTGTTTGCGATGGATGCACTAAAGGTTTCAGCTTGCACACATTATGATTTCATTGATGTGCACCCAGACCCAGACATAAAACTCCAGAATAGAATCATGGCACAGCAGCAGGGATGTGTCACCCATTTTTCCTATCTATCTATGGGCAGTATCCAATTCTGCAAACTAGAATCATGGCACAGCAGCAGGGATGTGTCACCCATTTTTCCTATCTATCTATGGGCAGTATCCAATGGTGTCATTCTGCAAACTAAAATAGCACTAGCGGAATTCTGCCAAATCGTTCTGTTGTGCAAGCAGTTGCGCATCATGCTTGCACAACCAGGTGCACAAGCCATTAGACAAGTATAATGTGCAACCTGTTGCATGAGCATAATGCTCAACCAGTTATATGACAGATTTCACAAGCATAATGCTCAACCAGTTGCACAACGACATTTTCACAAACATAACTTTAGTGGGATTCTCTTGTACACAGTTTGGAACCTAGTTTCTGCTAGCACAACATCATTTGTGCTAATGGAATGACACAGTTGTATACTACCGTTTTGGCTGAAAGTAAACTCCCCAATGGAGAAGGAGGATTTCAATTTAAAAAGAACACCCACAAACAAGGTGGTAAGTACAATTCATTTTTTTAAAAAAACCTTACGTATTTATTATCATAATATTACTATACTGCGTTTTTATTTACGAAAATTCCGTGACTCCTTGTGAACAACAACAGAAAAGACGCAAGACTGCTGGCTCCGCAGGACTTTGTGGTGCCGTTCCGCAGAGGATTCTGTGGCATGGACTGAAGGGAATTCAATCCCATTTCAGTCCGTGGCGGAATTCTCTGACATCCCTACTAAACCTGCCTTATCTATACAGGGCCACACCTGCCTAGCCAGTCTAAGCTGGTAAAAAGCACTCCTAGCCACCTGCAGCTGCCTAGACAGCGCAGAGTTCAGATAACTCAGAGTCTCAGAATGTGTCCCTGACTCTTCAAGGGAAATGCAACCCCATTAAAAATCAATTGCACACCTCCGTCCAGGTCAGCGGATTTCCTGACCCACACCACTTTCAATTTATCTGGGTTCAGGTTAAGCTTGCTTGCCCTCTTCCAACCAAAACTGCCGCCAGACACTTATTCACCATTTCGTGGGGGGGGGGGGTTCAACCGCTTCCCTGGGGTCAGATCGTGGAAAACAGAGGGACAGCTGTGTTATATTTTTCAGAGATATTTAGATGTAGGAGATTTTGTCTTATGACCAGGAGCCAATCTACATGGCTCATTTAATGTGGAGGAAGAGCACATCAGGGTTGTTAGGGACAGATGATGCTGTTGCCAATCCATAGCCATCTCACTGCTTCCCTCTGGAAAAGGCACATTTTCCAGAAGTCCTTTTAGGGCACAATCCTATGGCTGCTAGA
This sequence comes from Heloderma suspectum, assembly GCF_057233095.1. Taxonomy (NCBI): domain Eukaryota; kingdom Metazoa; phylum Chordata; class Lepidosauria; order Squamata; family Helodermatidae; genus Heloderma; species Heloderma suspectum. The sequence continues at coordinate 175,797,183 of NC_139461.1, forward strand.
CAGTGGCCATAGGATTATTCAGTTTTCGGGAACCAACCTTGGAGTCAGTGCCCTGAGGTCAGTTCCCAGAAGACCGCCTCCCTGTTCCCGCCACCTCATAAGAGGCATGGTCCGTCCCCAGCTCTGGGCTCATAAGAGCAGCATGGAGCAGGAAAAAGGGGACATTCCTGGGTGTGGGGGGGATGGCAGAAGCATCGCTATGACACTTCCTATGTGCCATCCAGCCTCCCCTCCTGCTCTGAGGCACCCTGGTTAGACAGTCAATATCGGCTGTCTAGCTGCTAATGCAGGGCGGCCGGAGCACGGAGGAGAAGATCTCCTCTGTGCTCCGCCCACCCTGCATTGGATAGTCAGTTGCCTCCAAGTTCGGAGGCGGCCAGCTATCCCCTTGGCTTTGCACCCTTAGTGTGTTGTTTTTCCTAAAAGCAGCTCCAGAGCGCTTCCACTGCAGTATGCCACATCCCCCTGCATTAAATCTTGGGCATGCCTAATTATGTCACCTGCCTGTAACCTGGCAGTGACCTGCTCAAGTGGTGGGGCCATCCCCCTTTCCCTCCCATTCCCTCTTTTTCCCCATTTGCAGTAGGGCTGCTTTCCCATTCAGAATATGTTGCCTGTATTACCCATAATTGCACAGTAGTAGCTTTCACCATTCAGAGTATCTAGCCTGTATTTCTCATTCATCAAAGTGCAATTGCGCTGTTTCTGGCCTTCAGAATTGAGCAGTAGTTGCTTTCACCATTCTATGTAGCCTTATTTCAGAGCACAGTAGCAAGGATTTAACCCTTTTATAGTTCACAGGTTGTTTTTCCCATTCATCCCTTAATCTTTTACAATTCCAAATGGTGGATGAGAGGGGAGAGATGTGGGGTTAAACTAAGGGGGCATAATCCAGCACTTCCAAACTTCCCTGAGCAGGGGAGCTACAGGGGCAGGGAACAAGCCTCTCTCATTCGCTAAGCAGCACCTACCAGGTTGATAACATTCAGTTCTACTTAGCCCACCCAACCTGGAAGTATGGGATTTCAAGCACTGTGTGATCTATCAAAAGCAAGGTTTTTAGGTATAGTATAGTCCACGTTTCTTCCTTCATGTGTCCCTATCGGACCAAAGCTGATTTCATGAAAATCCAGATATTCCCAAACGCAGTTCTCATTCCGTTTTCATGTAGATCTCCCCCAGTGACCCATGAAATCATTCTCGAATTCTTCCATGACATGCTTTCATGTCACTCAATGATGCAAAAAAATGTCATGCTGAATTTCCTGACCAGTGGAACATCCTTAAAAAACCTCCTCTATTTTTTTGTCTCTAAACATTGCATTTCTCAGATGGAGAGCAACTATCTATATCTGACTGTTCTGTTGTGAATGATATTTTGAACAAGTATGTGAAGTGGGTTTTCTCTAAACCTTTTGTTGCACAAACTAGAGATTCCCAACGTGTTTTTTTTCCTTTTTGCCCAGTCCTTCTTCTCTGACCATTGCCTTTCTTTCGTCACTTTAGAAGTCAGCTATCCCACTTCGGGAAACTCTCTGCGTGCAGGAGAAACATGTTGTAGCTTGAAGGTTTGCAGAAGGCCATTTGATGTTCATCTTCATTTTTGTCCCTCTCAGATATTTCATAAGGATGCCTGTGGTTACAAAACTCTTCCCCCTAACATTTGCATTCTCTCTAGTGCCACCATCCATTCATGGAGCCAGTAGGGACATCCCTGAAGAGGTGACTGTGCTGATGAGCAAGATGGCAGTGATGGAATGTATGGCAAGTGGCAACCCAATTCCAACCATAACCTGGCAGAAAGATGGGCAGCTGTTAGTAGAAGATTCCCAACACAAATTATTAGCCAGGGGAAGAACTCTTCAGGTAACACTGTGAAGACACTTAATCAAAAACAGGGATAGCCCTCTGGTGGCCAGCAGACCAGATCCAGCTCCTGAAGCAATTTTATCAGTTCCCTAGCAGCTCTTTTCATTTTTGTTTTGTTTTTTGCTGGGAGTGGTGGTAAAATGTTTCCTAACAATTTCATTTGTAAAATCAAAAGCATTTATTTATTTATTTATGGCACAATCCTATGTTGGCTGGGGAATGCAGGGAATTGTAGCACTTTTCTTCTGTCTAAACATGCAAAGGATTGCATCCTACATGTATAACCCGCTTTCCCCTAAAAATAGTGCTCACTCAGATATAATGCTGAAGCTCTTGCTGCAAGGTGGTGCTGATTTTATCATAGAGCTTGACCATCAATGAATGAGTTGGTTTGTGTGGCAAAATACATTCAGGTCCCCAGGCCACTGTCTGGAGAATAGAATGGTCTCTGAGAACACAGAACATAGCTGTCCCTGTCCTAGGTCAAGCACAAGTGTCTTCCTTAGTCCTGATTCATCTTCCTCAAGGTGTATTTATTTATTTGATTCCTCATTTGGTGTTCAGTTAGCAAAGTGCTTTTGTCCAGTGCATGGTACATGCCCCTCCAATTTGCCAGGCTGGAAGGAATGTGCTAGCAGCACCTTGCACACTTGAGTATCTGCTTTGCCTGGAAAGAGGAAGAAGTGGCGGCAGCCGCAGCTGCAGCTCCTGCCTGCTGGGGCCGGTCAAGGGGAGGCGCTGAAGGGGACCAGTGGGCATGGCTGAGCTCAGTTCAAACGTGCACCAGAGGTGGCAGCGTCGAGTCGATCGGGCACTGATTTTTATCAATCCACAAACTTTAATCAAATCAAATACTCTTTATTACCGTCGTTTAGACCTGTTCAAGTTAAAATGCACAGACAATATATATTGATATATACAAATATCAGGACACAGGCTACAATGTCTTCCATTTAACTGATACAGTCAAACAACGAGGTTCCTGTTCTCATGGCGATTAGAAAGAACTTAGCCACCTGCTCAGTGAAATGTGGGATTTTATCCAAGAGACAGTTGACTACCGATCTTTCATCTGGATGGCCTGGGAAGTTGGTCAGAAGAGGATAAGTTATGCAGCGTATCAAATCAGAGTAAAAATTACAGTATAAAAGTACATGTGTCAAAGTTTCAGGGACTCCTGCTTTGCATGGACACAATCTGTTTTGAGATGGAATTTTCAGAAAACTGCCCTGGAGCACTACCGTTAGTAGAACATTAAGTCTTGCGAGTATAAATGCTCTACGAGCTTCTATATTCCTAAGAGATGTCAAATAAGAAGGTGAGATACCATAACTGGGCAGAATCCCATGGGCCATTGGAGTACAAATTCTGTTAGCCAGAGAGTACAGACCCTGTATTTCAATATCATATAATCTCAAAAGTTTAATCGGTTTAAATTAATGTTGTAACCCTAATATTTTACATGATTGGTTTACCATATAGTTTTTTCTTATTTCAATAAAACTACACCATCATATCTACTACTGTGGGCAAGAATCCCTTAGAAGAAATGGAGTAGCACTCATAGTCAACAAAAGGGTGGGAAAAGCAGTACTGGGGTACAATCTTAAAAACGATAGAATGATCTCAGTACGAATCCAAGGCAAACCATTCAACATCACAGTAATTCAAGTCTATGCCCCAACCACTGATGCCGAAGAAGCTGAGGTTGATCGGTTCTATGAAGACCTACAACACCTTCTAGAATTCACAACAAAAAAAGATGTCCTCTTCATCATAGGAGATTGGAATGCTAAAGTACGAAGTCAAGAAATCACTGGGATAACAGGCAGGCATGGCCTTGGTGCACAAAATGAAGCAGGACAAAAGCTAATAGAGTTTTGCCAAGAGAACACGCTGATCATAGCAAACACTCTTTTCCGACAGCACAAGAGGCGACTCTACACATGGACATCACCAGATGGTCAATATCGAAATCAGATTGATTATGTCCTTTGCAGTCAAAGATGGAGAAGCTCTATACAGTCAGTAAAAACAAGACCTGGAGCTGACTGTGGCTCAGATCATGAGCTTCTTGTTGCAAAATTTTGGCTTAAATTGAAGAACGTAGGGAAAACCACTAAACCATTCAGGTATGACCTAAATCATATCCCTTATGAATATACAGTGGAGGTGAGGAATAGATTTCAAGGATTAGACCTGATAGACAGAGTGCCTGAGGAACTATGGACGGAGGTCCGTAACATTGTTCAGGAGGCAGCAACGAAATCCATCCCAAAGAAAAAGAAATGCAAGAAAGCCAAGTGGCTGTCTGATGAGGCTTTACAAGTAGCTGAAGAAAGAAGGGAAGTGAAAAGCAAGGGAGAAAGGGGAAGATATATCCAACTGAATGCAGAGTTCCAGAGAATAGCAAGGAGAGACAAGAAGGCCTTCTTAAATGAACAATGCAAAGAAATCGAGGAAAACAACAGAATGGGAAAGACTAGAGATCTCTTCAAGAAAATTGGAGATCTCAAGGGAACGTTTTGTGCAAAGACGGGCATGATAAAGGACAAAGAAGGCAGGGACCTAACAGAAGCAGATGAGATTAAGAAGAGGTGGCAAGAATACACAGAAGAACTATACAGGAAAGATCTGAATGTCCCTGATAGCCATGATAGTGCGGCCACTGAACTTGAGCCGGACATCCTAGAGAGTGAAGTCAAGTGGGCCTTAGGAAGCATTAGTAACAACAAAGCTAGCAGAGATGACAGTATTCCAGCTGAGCTATTTAAAATCCTAAAAGATGATGCTGTTAAAGTGCTGCATTCAATATGCCAACAAATTTGGAACACTCAACAATGGCCGCAAGACTGGAAAAGGTCAGTTTACATTCCAATTCCAAAGAAGGGCAACGCCAAAGAGTGTTCAAACTACCGCACCATTGCGCTCATTTCATATGCCAGCAAGGTGATGCTCAAAATCCTACAAGCTAGGCTTCAGCAGTATGCGAACCGAGAACTACTGCAAGTACAAGCTGGGTTTCGAAGAGGCAGAGGAACTAGAGATCAAATCGCCAACATTCGCTGGATCATGGAGAAAGCAAGAGAATTCCAGAAAAATGTCTATTTCTGCTTCATTGACTACGCTAAAGCCTTTGATTGTGTGGATCACAACAAACTGTAGCAAATTCTTAAAGTGATGGGAGTACCAGACCACCTTACCTGTCTCCTGAGAAACCTGTCAAGGTCAAGAAGCAACAGTAAGAACCAGACATGGAACAACCGATTGGTTCAAAATTGGGAAAGGAGTACGACAAGGCTGCATATTGTCACCCTGCTTATTTAACTTATATACAGAGGACATCATGAGAAACGCCAGGTTGGATGAATCACAGGTCAGAATTAAGATTGCCGGGAGAATTATCAACAACCTCCGATATGCAGACGATACCACCCTAATGGCAGAAAGCGAAGAGGATCTAAAGAGCCTCTTGTTGAGGGTGAAATAGGAGAGTGCAAAAGCTGGTTTGAAACTCAGCATTAAAAAAACGAAGATCATGGCATCTGGCCCCATCACTTCCTGGCATATAGAAGGGGAAGAAATGGAAGCAGTGGCAGATTTTACTTTCTTGGGCTCCAAGATCACCGCAGACGGTGACTGTAGCCATGAAATTAAAAGACGCTTGCTCCTTGGGAGGAAAGCTATGGCAAACCTAGACAGCATAGTAAGAAGCAGAGACATCACCTTGCCAACAAAGGTCCGTCTAATCAAAGCTATGGTTTTCCCAGTAGTAATGTATGGCTGTGAGAGCTGGATTATAAGGAAGGCTGAGCGCCCAAGAATTGATGCGTTCAAACTGTGGTGCTGGAGAAGACTCTTACGAGTCCCCTGGACTGCAAGGAGGTCAAATCAGTCAATCCTAAAGGAAATCAACCCTGACTGCTCATTGGAAGGACAGATACTGAAGCTGAAGCTGAAATATTTTGGCCACCTAATGCGAAGAGAAAACTCTCTGGAAAAGACCCTGATGCTGGGAAAGACTGAAGGCAAAAGGAGAAGGGGACGACAGAGGATGAGATGGCTAGATAGCATCACCAATGCAATGAATATGAACTTGAGCACACTCCGGGAGAGAGCGCAGGACAGGAAGGCCTGGTGTGCTATGGTCCATGGGGTCACGAAGAGTCGGACACGACTGAACGACTGAACAACAACAACAAATAAACTACAAAAGAATAATAACTGAATATATCTCCACAGAGAGTGGTTTTTAGGGGCTCAGATGCGCTCATTCAGGCATCAGATTCCCACAAGCCAGATGTCAGCTCAGTAGCTCATCACAAGAGACTGGGAGAATTCTGGGATCATCAAAGTGCAACCCAAATAGGGGAAGGGCGTGCAAAGCCTTGTATTACAGAGTGCCTCATCCTTTTCAAGTAGCACTAATTGGATCCCCATTTTTGCGCTATAGTTACCCTAAGCCAGCCATCTGAAGCATTCGTTCATGGGATGAGGAGAATGTTACTATGCAGAATGGCAGTGTTGCTTCCTCACAAATCTGACTGAGGTGAAATCATGAGGCGAATAATAGCTAGATACCTATATTGAACATTTAGTTGGGGTGCACATACACACACACACGTGTGTGTGTATGTATGTATATATATGGCAACACTGTATTTATTTAGCTTAAAAGTCTTATTCTGCTATCTTTATCTTCTCTCTTTAGATCCTCAGTTCCCAAATAATAGATACAGGCAGGTATGTCTGTGTTGTGGAGAATGCGGCTGGAAGTGCCAAAAAATACTTTAATCTTAATGTCCATGGTAAGTTTCCTATTTTCTAGGATGATGACTGGTTTCATTCACATAAGGGATATTCCATGCAAAAATATCTGCTCCTGCCTCTTATTGGGTGTTTGTAAACACCCCCCACACACACACACACACACAAACAGAAGCAGAGAAGAATCTGTTAAATAGACTTAAATGTACATGAATCATCAATTAAAAGTCTTGTTTCAGCAAGGTTTTAAAGTTTAGATTCAAAACAAGAACTCATCAAAGAGCAAAAATATCACCATCTTAACTTAAACAGGCCTCTTTCTACCTGACCCCAACCTTTCGGGCAGCTATTCAGTCTAATTTCTCTGATGTATCCTCCAGACTGATGCATCCTCCAGACAAACTGCCCCCCCTGCCCCCAGTCTTCTTGGTCACTTCTTTATTAACTTTTATCTCTATAGCTCTTTCAGTTGCCTGAGGGTGTAATCCTACACATGTTTAGACAGAAGAAAACCCAACAACTTTTTGTAGGACTTTTGTTCATCTAAACATACATACGATTGCATCCTAAGAATTCTTATTTCATCCTCTTAAACTCCCTGTGAAGTAAATTGGGTAGATTAGGGCATAGTCTGGTAACGCAACAACCTCACTGGAGCTAATTAGGTCTAGATCTGGTCAGTGCCTGGATGGCAGACTGAATGGAAACTAAGGCTGTCGCCTGGTTAAAAAGAGCCAACGAATCAAGTGAATTTAGATTATTGATTAGCTATTTGATCAATAAATAAAACAGGAACACTCCTTTAACAGTACCGTTGGAATACTGCTATCCTTGATTTAATGTCTTATTCTGCTGTTGAGATGGTCAGAAGTATTGCCACATACAGACTTTATCATGTGCCACTATCTGATCCACAGGGACTTCTTTAGGTGGTCTGACTGAAACTGACACTCACTGAATGTCTATAAGTATAAGCCAAACTTAAATAAATAGCACCCCTTGCTATAGAATGTTGTTCTAATTCATATATGAAACAAGACGAATGATGTTCCATGAGATAACCTCCAGAGTTCTTTTTTATGTGAAAGAGGCTGGACCATGCATGATTGGAATCAATGGGAACCTCGGGCAGTATCCAATGGTACTCCTACACAGAGTAGACCCATTGAAGTGAATGGGCCTAGTTTACATAGGACTACCATTGGATACTGCCCACAGTAGTAAACAGATTTCAGTAAATGTTTGCTGTGCCAATAGGAGTGCTGTTTGGACTTGAGACTGTATAGAAAATAGAAATAGTTCTTTTAAAAATTCAGGGAGCAATCTTATCAAGATCGACAGTCGTCTCTGACCCCAGGGGTGACCGCTTATCCAGTGCAGGGTGGGAGGAGAGGTGAGGAGCAGATCTCCTCCTTGCTCACCCTGCTCTGCTTTTGTGGCTAGACAGCCAATTTCGGCTGTCTAGCCGTGGGACCTCGGAGCATGGGAAGCGGCAGCCAGACAACACATAGGATGTGTCATACCAGGTTTCTGACTTCCAGCATTATTGTAGGATTAGGATTCTGTAAATAATTTCCAGTTGCTTGATGAAGCCACGTATGGTTCTGTGGGCAAGACTGCAAGATTTGGACTTGTATATCTTTTGACAGTTCCTCCAAGTATTGTTGGCATTAATCCTGAGAATCTGACTGTTGTGGTGAATAACTTCATCTCCTTGGCCTGCGAGGTCACCGGCTTTCCACCTCCTGATCTCAGTTGGCTCAAGAATGGAAAACCTCTCAGCTTGAACACAAATGCTCTTATCATACCTGGTGAGCAAACTCTTGTTGTTGTGGATTTTTTTGTTCCACAGGGGCATTCCTCTTCTTTTCCCATTATCTTATCAAGGCTGACAAGGAAAGTAGGTAGGGCCAAATGTATTTCTATTCATCAGTCACTGCCATACCAATAATGCATTTGGCATAATATATTCCTAAAGTGATATCATTTGAAGAAAAACACAGATTCCTAAAAGGTTTCAAGGAACTGGATCAAGCTGGAAGGGAAATTTTTATAACTATTTGGAACAGCTAGTTGGGTAAGCTAATATTCCTTTCTTGTCATCTATTTCAAAAACTAGAAGAGCAAATGGTTCTTTTGTTAGTTTCAGTGATATGGGGGCTCTATTTTTCCTTGGAAAAATTTCCATTTCATAAATTTATTAGTAACAGTGAATGGATGGCAACTGCAACTTGTTTTGGGAACTGCTCAGAGAAGTCTGGCTATTGGACAGTACAGAAATGTAAGAAATCAGTCAATCAGCAAGCTTGCCAGTTTCACTGTTGTAATGAACATTTTCAGGTGATTATCCATGCAGGTATTGTGAGAGAATACATTAATGTCATTGAAATACCACAGCTCAGTGGCAGAGCGCATACTTTGCATGCAGAAGGTCCCAGGTTCTCTGGCATCTCCAGGTAGGGCTGAAACCCTGGAGAGCCACCGCCAGTCAGCGTTGACAATACTGGGCTAGATGGGCCAATGGTCTGATTTAATATAAGGCAGCTTCCTATGTCCCTCCCTCCCACCCGCCCTGAAAACATCTATAGGTCATGGAAACTGTTTCTGTGTCTACCTTTGTTTTTTCCTTAAATTTGAACAGTGTAGAAGTAGATGCTGTTATCTTTACATTTTTGCAAGTATTTCAATAAGAATATCTACATCATATAACATTTACATCATATTACGTGTGCTTTAATTTTCTCCCTCAACTATTTCATCCCAAATACTTGTGTATTGGGACAAATAATTAACATGGGGTACTATTTTAGCTTTGTTGTTTACTAAATACAAGTAAAATAAGCATACTAACATCCTAGATATGTTTCTAGGGTACCAGAAAATTTTCCAATGCAAACTGAAACATTTCTGATGCAAATTAGCCAATGCAAATTAATTTTGAATAGGAAATTTTCCCCAGGAAACCCACATCATTAGTTAGTATAGAGTCTGTCCAAGTAACATGGCAACAAAGATGCTACCGGTGGCGTGTGTGACAATTATTTAGGGCATTTTCTGTCATGTATTGTTGAAAATCTTAGGGATGTCGGAGAATTTCTCCACGAATCTCCGGGAGGCCGAATGCCAACGCATTTGGCCCCCCGAAATTGGTGGGGAAATTCTCCGCCCCCCCCCGCCCCCCCCCCAGGATGGGACTTACCTTGTGCTAATGTCCCTCTCGGCGGCGGGTCCCGGCAGCGGTTTGGCAGCGGTTCGGCGGTGGCGGCAGCCAGTCTTCCGACCGGCTGCTGCCGCTGCCATTTTTGCAAGTAAAGTTAATAAAAAAAAGTGATAGGCTACGTAATGATTTACGTAGCCTATCACGGCTAGATTTTCAAAGTCAGCCGTGATAGGCTACGTAAATCATTACGTAGCCTATCACGGCTGACTTTGAAAAAAAAAAAAGTGTGTACGGAAATGGCGGCGCCCATGGGCGCCGCCATTTGCGTTCCTTATTTGGGCACGGGTAGTCTATGTAAAGATTTACGTAGACTACGGCGAAAATAAGGGCAACGCTATTTGCGTTGCCCTTATTTTCGCCGTAGTCTACATAAATCTTTACGTAGACTACCCGTGCCCAAATAAGGAACGCAAATGGCGGTGCCCATGAGTGCCGCCATTTGCGTATGCGCTTTTTTTTCTTCCCAAAGTCAGCCGTGATAGGCTACATAACGATTTACGTAGCCTATCACGGCTGACTTTGAAAATCTAGCCATGATAGGCTACGTAAATTGTTATGTAGCCTATCACATTTTTTTTTTACATAACTTTTTTCTTTCGCGGCCGGAGAGGTGGGGCGCTCCCCCCCCCGGCCAGAATTTCGGCAGGGAGGGATGGGTCGCCTCCCCCCTGGCCAGAATTTCGGCGGGGAGGGACGGGGCGCCTCCCCACCCGCCAAGAATTTTGGGGGGAGAAATGGAGCGCCTCCCCCCCACACACCGAAAACAGCTGTGGGACCAGGTAAGGGACTTTTGTCCATCCCTAGAAAATCTAGACAGGTCCTCCAAAATCATTCTAAATTTCTGTAGCGTATTTTAGGAGTGCAAGCAGCTAGATAGCCATTCAACCTGGGTATATGAAGGATGGCTGTTCCCGGTATTCTTTGGAGCCCCTTGTATTTGAGCCTCCCATATTTAAAATAGACAGATGGCTCAGGTGGTTGTTCTTGTTCATTCCAAGGATTGAGACAGTAAGACAAAAACAAAGGAGAGTGACAAGGGCTATACTGAAGACATGCTTCAAAGTCATAAAGGGATTTAAGGGAAGAGGAAAGTGCAGGAAAGATAGGGAGATCGCTTTGTTTCTTTCCTTTCTCTCCGTTGATATAAAAAGGTACAAAGAGGCTGACTCTCTAACCAGTTCCTTGTTTATTATACCAAGTGGAAAAAGCTAGGAGGGACAACATAGCCCAGAGAACAAGAGCATGCAAATTGGACTCAGACGGGTCAGGAAGGTGCTCGTGGCCCTTTAGAGAGGCCTGCCTCACGTTCTGGTTGTAGTTCTCTAAGGAAAATACTACATGCTGTTTAATGAGAAAGCTCAGACTCTCATATCTTGGTTTAATAAGACAAGAATTCAACAAGCCTTGAGCCTTCACCTGCAGCCAGTTGGCTCCTCCCTTTGCTCAAGTTGGCAAACAAACACAGACACCTTCAGTTAACTATAGTTTCCCATTTTGTTGAAACAGGGAAACTATGATTAGCTTTCGAATAAGCTGGGATTATTAAACCACTGTTGAAGTTGGTTTATTATTCTGTCTTGTCCCAAAGCTATTAACTATAGTATCCTGATTTGGACAAATTAGTAACTGTAGTTAATTGAAACCTGGTTTGTTTTCTCCCTCACACAAAGGGAAGGAGCAAAAGGGCAGTGTGTGTGGCCCCATGCCTGTCTTGGCTTACTAAACCAAGATACAATTGTCCACATGTGGTCAATGTTTCCAAGCCTGGAGATCAACAACAGTTTTAAGAGAGTGAATGTGTTATGAGAGAAGCTTTGTTTCCATGGTGAAAAGACTTTTTTCTTTTGTTCCTTTCATTGTGTCTGGCCAATCAAGTTTTGCAGGTGAGTGAAGCACTGCAAAATCTTGCAAAGCATGTGACCTTAGACAATACTAAGATGAGGGCACAACACATGGGCAATGGTGCCTCTATCATGCCACCTTCATCATTCTTTTAAAAAACTATCCCCTCTCTCTAGCCCAAGTTGCAGTTCCATCTGAAACCTGCTTGGAAAATTTTTCTGAATGCTATCATTATCTAATAACCCACAATGCTGTGAAGATCTGGAATCCTTTTGTCCAGTATATGAACCTCACAGGCTCCTAGACCACTTTCAGCAGTCTCTTCCTTCTGGAGGGACCTGGGCTGCCTTTACACTAAAGAAAAAACCTGCAGCCCTCCCATTGTGGAGCCTTTCCGCATTTACTGCAGCCTCCCAGATGGCAACCACGTGATTGCTGAGAGGAGGTTCCATAATTTTCAATGTTCCATAGAGATTAATGAAACATCGCCATCTAGTGGCTATTTTAATAGTGTAACAATCCGATTTAAATAGATAGTTCATTATTTCCGGATCCTTTTGAGATGGAATAACAAGGAAATACCTCTGGATGTGCCCTGGAGGTTGACGACATCATGAAAAGGACCTGCAAACTTCCGTGGGTGAGCAATCTCAATAGCAGGATAAAAGCTCTGTGTGAAGAAGCCCTTAATCCCTGAGTAAGGTAAAGTGCAGGAGCAGAGAATGCAATGAACAAAGAAAGACCAGATTAAATAACTGTATTACACATTGTATGTGGCTGCATTTGGTATTGATTGTGTAGCATAGACAGTACAGAATGGATTGTGCTTGTTCTTTTGTTGTACTGTGTCAGTTTTGTTGTTCGTTATTGTATTTGTTATGATAGGGGGGATAATAACATTTTAAAAATAACCCATTTGAACCATTTTGTCATCTTTGAATAATTTCAGGTGGTCGCACACTGCAGATTCCTAGGGCACGTCTGTCTGATGGTGGAGAATACGTTTGCATAGCCAGAAACAGTGCTGGGGAAAGCTGGAGAAGGAGTTTCCTTACTGTTTTTGGTATGTTTCTACTTCTTTAAAATGAGATAACTTTTTGCTTCCACTGTCAGTATTAATACTGAAAAATTCATTGAAGGTAGCAATTCTGCCTTCTGGGAAAAGGCCAAGGAAATATTTTTTTCTTATGTTCCCCCCACCCCAAGTTCCTCCTAGCATTAAAGACCACAGCGGCACAGCCCTTGCAGTAGTAAACGTGAGAGTGGGAATGCCAGTGACGTTAGAGTGCGAATCCAACGCTGTTCCTCCTCCTGTCATCACCTGGTACAAAAATGGGCGCGTGATCACAGTGTCGTCTAACACAGAGATCATAGCAGATGGACAAATGCTTCAGATCAAGACTGCGGAGGTATACAAACATGCTCTGTTTCTTTATTTACATTTAAATTTGCAGCCTATTTTTTTTGACACTAGGAGGGTCCTCAAGACGGCATATGTCAAAAAGAAAAAATGAAGGTATTGAAGCCATATCAAACAGTCTTGAAATTTTAGCAGAGAGGAAAAATAGCAAATGATTGAAAACAACAACAATTTGACCATCCAGCCTGAAAACCCTTTAAGCAATACAAAGTTATCATCAGCCTTTGAACGCATCCCTTGTAAGTTACTTTCTGACTGGCAGGTCACTGAAGATAAACCTGATTCATACAACCACTCCTGGGGCTCATTTCAATCTGTGCAGCTATTGTTCCCCCTTCCCACCTGTACTGAATGTTTGTTTGGCAGCCATGACAGCTGATCACATATCGGGGAAATGTTATATTAATGATTTGTGTTCATACCAGCTGATCCTTGTAAATGGGTTGCTTACACATTCAGGGATAAAAACATGGATTGGAAAAGAAGCCCTCTCCATCCCTTAGTGGCTATTCAGTTCAACTTTTGTTGGACTTTGCACTGAGCCTTGTATTACAAAGGAGATTGTGAATAATTACAGCATCGTCCTAGCAATAATCCTTTTTAAATCTGAAAAAGCTGTTATTTGGAAAAGCGGTACTTGCATATCATTTTTCTTCTTATATTCTCAGGTGTCTGATACAGGCCACTATGTATGTAAAGCTATAAATATCGCAGGACGTGATGACAAAAATTTCCATCTTAATGTTCATGGTAAGCATGTGCTGTGTGAACCTCCACTGACATAACCAACAGCCTGACTTTTATTAGGTTTAGTTAAGTATTATCATTATTATTTATTTATCTTATTATTTATTTATTTATTTATTTATTTGTCTTATCTGCTGATAAGACAAAAAAGGCATATTTGTCTTGGCTTCTCACCTTGCAGGGATTGCTCCTTAGTTGCCCTTGCTGCTGCTTCACATGAATCCACAACAAAAAAGAGTGGTGGGCTTAAGAAAGGGAGGGGGTCCCTATCCAGAGCATCTCAGGCTTTCAGGATCAGCCATCATCTTTTTAGTAATCTTGTGCATGTGTCTACTGCTGCTCTTATTCACAGTGCCACCCAGTATCGAAGGCCCTGAGCAAGAGTGGATCAATGAAACCATCAGTAACCCTGTAACCTTTACATGTGATGCTACTGGAATTCCTCCACCAGCAATAACATGGCTTAAGAATGGGAAGCCACTCGGTAACAGTTGCACACTGGGGATTGTATTGTATATGCTGTTTGTTTGCTTCTTCATTATTTTAATTTATATCCCACCTTCCTACATATAGTACATATAGTACCCAAGGCAGCTACATATAGCATCCAAGACAACTCTTGGACTGTGGGCAGCTCCCGGTGGGCCCTGCAGCTATGGGGGAGGGGACATTGACCAGGTTTGCACCATCACCTCAGGCCATCATGGTGTGTTTAAACCACAGAGGGTTGCTCCATGCCCCTTTTGAATATTCAAGCTGTGATGGATGGTCGCCGTGGCTTATCATGTCATGCAAAACTTGCGAGAGTGGGTTATGTGAGGGTTAAACAACACTTGGATAACTCTAAAACAGCCCATGGGTAATGTGAGGGTTGATTGATTGATTGATTCATTTCATTTCTATACTGCCCAATAGCCAAAGCTCTCTGGGCACTTCACAAAAATTAAAACCAAAAAGCACAGAGTAAAACAATATAAAATATAAAAGCATTAAAACCACAATATAACAATACAACCAGAATAAAACCTAGCAGCAATGCAGAGATTTAAAATGCAGATTTAAAACAGGAAAACTAAAAGACTAAAAAGCTAAAATGCCTGGGAAAATAAAAAGGTTTTCACCCAGTGCCAGAAGGAAAACAATGTAGGTGCCAGGCAAACCTCACTAGGGAGCTCATTCCAGCTGGGGTGCCACAGAAGAAAAGGCCCTCCTCCTAGTAGCCACCCGCCTCACTTCCTTTGGCAGGGGCTTGCGGAGAAGGACCACTGAGGATGATCTTAAGGTCCAGGCAGGTACATATGGGAAGAGGAGATCCTTCAGATAACCTGGCCCCAAACTGTTAAGGGCTTTGAATGTTAATACTAGGGGTGGACGAAACTCACTTACCTGTCCTCGAAGTTTTTCGCGGTGGGGGGGAGGCGCTTCGCTGCTCCCCCTGCGAAGTTCAGGCCGGGGGGGTGAGGCTTCCCGCCTCGCCCAGCCGAAATTCAGGCCGGGGGGGAGGCTTCCTGCCTCGCCCGGCCGAAATTCAGGCTGGGGAGGAGGCGCCTCGCCTCGCCCGGCCGCGAACTCAAAAGTTTTTTTTAAAAAAAATAAACGCCTCCGTGATAGGCTACGTGACGATTAACGTAGCCTATCACGGCTAGATCTGCAAAGTCAGCCGTGATAGGCTACGTTAATCGTCACGTAGCCTATCACGGGTGACTTTAATAAAAAAAAAAAGCGCGTACGCAAATGGCGGCCCCCATAGGGAGCTGCCATTCGCGTTCCTTATTTGGTCGCTGTAGTCTACGTAAAGATTTACGTAGACTACGGCGACCAAATAAGGAATGGGAATGGCAGCTCCCTATGGGGGCCACCATTTGCGTACGCGCTTTTTTTTTTTTAATTAAAGTCACCCGTGATAGGCTACGTGATGATTAACATAGCCTATCACGGGGGCGTTTTTGTTTTTTTTTCTTTGATTGGAATGGCGGCGGCGGCGGCAGCCGGTCGAAAGACCAGCTGCCGCTCCCGCCCCGGACGAACACCCGCCAAACTGCCGGCCGGACCCGCCACCGGGAGGGACATTTGGCAAAGGTAAGTCCCGTCCCGGGCGGGGGGCGGGGGGGTGCAGAGAATTTCTCCCCGAAACTTGTTCGGGGGGCCGAACACGTTGGCGCTTGGCCCCCCGAAGTTTCGGGGAGAAATTCTCCGCCATCCCTAGTTAATACCAGCACTTTGAATCAGGCCCGGAAATGGACTGGCAGCCAGTGCAGCTGGAAGAGTACTGGCATAATATGAGCTTGTTGACCAGTCCCTGTTAACAATCTTGCTGCCCTATTTTGGACCAGCTGAAGTTTCTGGACCGTTTTCAAAGGCAGCCCCACATATAACGCATTGCAGTAATCCAGACAAGAAGTTATCAGAGCATGTATAACTGTAGCTAGGCTACCTCTGTCCAGATAAGGGTGTAGTTGGTATACCAGCTTAAGGTGATAAAAAGTGCTCCATGCCACTGAGTCCACCTGTGCCTCAAGTGACAGTTCTGGGTCCAAGAGCACCCCCAAACTACGAACCTGATCCTTCAGGGGGAGTGCAACCCCCTCCAGAACAGGCTGAATGTCACCTAGCCAGGCAGACGAACCACCCACTAACAGTACCTCTGTCTTGTCTGAATTGAGTTTCAGTTTATTGGCCCTAGTTTAGGCATATAGTGATTGACTGCTGATTTTAAGCAAGGGTTTACAGATTTGAGGTGGAAATAAACCGGCTTGTAGCAAGCTGAAACTTCTGCATGTCTTCAACATGCTGATTTTGTCTCATTTCTCTGCATTTAGAAAACGCTGCCTCCCTTGAAATGCATATTTTGTCGGGAGGCAGCAAGCTGCAAATTGCCAGATCTCAGTATCCAGATAATGGGAACTACTCCTGCATTGCCTCAAATGTAGAAGGCAAAGCTCAGAAGTTTTATCTCCTCTCTGTTCAAGGTACATGCTTTTGTTCTGTTCAAGTGTGTGCGTGTGTGCATGTGTGTGTGTGTGTGTACTCTCATGCCTTCCCCATTTTGAAAAAGGTGGTATTGGGATCAGTGCTGCACAATAACTTAATTTCATCCATAAGATCCAAAGCACTTTACAGATAAAACTCTAACTGAAATGCAGCAGACATCATGAGCACACGCACTGTTCTGTGTGCAGCTCTGTATCCTCATCCAACCCTTTCTTTTCTCCAGAGTGTGTTTCTCTGAGCTTGATTAATGTACAGCCATGGCTACAGAAGCACTCGTGAGCCTCCCGTTCCCAATAAAGGCCCAGGTGCTGCTGTGAGTTTGTGCTCTTGCTTCCTCCCCCACCTTATAAAGATATTGCTAATACACATATTTCGTTTCACTCCCAAAGTTCCTCCAGATATTCCTGGATCTGAAATGCCAAGTGACGTCAGCGTCATCCTTGGGGAAAACATCCAGCTGTCCTGTAAAGCCAATGGAATCCCCACACCTGTCATCCAGTGGCTGAAAGATGGAAAACCAATCAGCGGTGATGAATCTCAGCGGATAAGGTTAAGTGTTGACTTTTCTCAATCTGAAGTGAGCCAGAGTCCGAGCAAGAAGTAAAGCGAAGGGGGAGAAAGGTGAGGAAACACAAAGGGAAAGAATGGTGGGAGAAAGCCAGGAAAGGGAGAAGAGCTTACAAAACTGGTAAGAAAACCCAAACAATTATGTAAAAGGTTTTATGAGCCCGAGGTCTATGCTGGTCATAGACTTTTTTGTATT
Organism: Heloderma suspectum; assembly: GCF_057233095.1. Classification (NCBI taxonomy): domain Eukaryota; kingdom Metazoa; phylum Chordata; class Lepidosauria; order Squamata; family Helodermatidae; genus Heloderma; species Heloderma suspectum. Next base: position 175,814,802 of record NC_139461.1, read on the forward strand.
TGAAGGAAAAAACTAATCAAAATAAAAATACTTGCGCACACACAACACCCTTGTGAAGTCTTTTGATCACTCTAATGTGCTATATAAATTCTATTTTATATTATTAATTATTCATGATAATTATTTTATATTATTATTATTAGTATTAATAATAATAATAATAATAATTTTAAATTATGCAGGAAAACTGCACCCTTTCTAGAACCTGCTGCCTTAAGTGACTGCTTTGTCTTATATCACGGTAAGGTCAGCCTAGACTGGATTTCTGCTTGTATGAGCTGATTTACAGGACCAATTCAGTGTTATTGTAAATGTGGGTGCCATATCCATGGGATATTTAGCATACGCTCAACCAGTTGTGTGATTTTCCTTTCTTTCCGCCTATATCTGGTGCACAACTCAGTCTGTATTTCAGCCTCTGAAAAGTTAAAAGCACATTAAGCCAGGGCTTGCTGAAGCCTATCGTGATCCACTCAACTGATGTTCACAACATGTCAGTTGGTCCTGTGCAATGGCCCTAACTACCTAATATGCTCCTTCCTACCCATGTTTACTCAGAAATATCACCTATCTGTTCCAGTGAGATTTCTTTTAGCTAAGTATATGGGATTTCTGCTCGTACAGTTCCTTGTCAGGGTGAATAGAAAAACTGCTCATTCTTAGAGATAGAGAATTCCCCGTTTACTCCAGATTCTATTCTAAGTTATTCTAACTTTAAACACATGTAAGAAATTGATCCTCTGGGGAGGTGCATAGCATAGTGTGTGGTAAGGCAACTGCACTGGCTACCTGTCAGCTACCAAGACAAGTCTTGCTGTTAGCATATAAAGCCTTGAAGAGCTTGGGACCAGGTTACCTGGCAGATCACCTTCCCCAATACAGACCTGTGCAATCATTCCGATAATCAGAGGAGGTCTGGCTGGTGGTACCACGACTTGTAGATTGCCATCTTGCAGCAGCCAGAAAGAGGTTCTTCTCTGTGGTGGTGCCCAATTTATGGTATTATCTCCCTGCTGGTATTCAGGAGGTGCTGACTGTATCATGCTTTAGGTCCTAATGAAAGACCAATTTCTTTACCCAGGCCTTCCCTGAGTGAATGTGCTGCCCAGTCTGTTTGTAATCATGATGTTGTTTGAATAGATTTTAATTGATGTTAGTGTTTTTATTATTGTTTTAGCAATTTTTATGTATTTTAATTGTATTTTCGTGTATGTTATAATGTATTTTGTGAACTGCTTAGAGATATTTTAAAATATATTCAGTGGTATATAAATCTATTAGATGATGATGATGATGATAGATAGATAGATAGATAGATAGATAGATAGATAGATAGATAGATAGACAGAGAGAGCTAGGACACTCGAGTTGTGGATCAAGAAGGTCCCCAGTTCAGATTTTGCCACTGCTATAAACTCAGCTGGCAAAGCACTCTCAGTTTCAGCCCCTATCTCTCATCATCATGGCGATCACTTGTGACCGAGTAAGATTGTCTTCCAAGAGTAGAGTCTTAGCAGTGGGTCTGCAGGTGGCTGTGAAGGCCAATTCTGGATCCACACAGCCTCCCACAGTGAGGACATAGGTTTCCAGGTGGAAGGCAATCACGGTGAGGGTTTGCTTGACGTGCCTTCCGCTGAGCTCGTTTCTCCCTTTCGCTCTGTACTCGTGCTTCTTCAAAGTCCATAGCACCTTTAATATAGGCTGACCTCCAGTTGGAATGCTCATGGGTTAGAGCTTCCGAGTTCTCAATGCTTATGTTACATTTTTTTAGATTAGCTTTAAGAACATCTTTAAATCTCTCTTGCTGTCCACCAATATTCTGTTTTCCATTCATGAGTTCGGAATAGGGTAGCTGCTTTGGAAGACGATAATCAGGCATTTGAACAACATGGCTGATCCAGTGAAGTTGATGTTGGGGAATCATTGTTTCAACGCTGGTGGTCTTTGCTTCTTCCAGTACACTGGCATTAGTCCGTCTGTCTTCCCAAGTAATTTGCAGAATTTTTTGGAGGCAGCGTTGGTGGAATCTTTTGAGAAGTTGGGAGTGGCGTTTATAGATGGTCCATGTTTCACATGCGTACAGTAAGGTTGGTAGTACAATGGCTTTGTAAACAAGCATTTTGGTCTCCCTGTGAATGTCCCAATCCTCAAACACTCTACACTTCATTCGGGAGAATGCTACACTCGCAGAGCTCAGGCGATGCTGAATTTCAGCGTCAGTGTCGGCTTTTGTGGAGAGATGGCTGCCAAGATAAGGAAAGTGATCGACATTTTCTAGCATCACACCATTAAGCTGGATTGATGGCGCTACAGAGGGATTGGTTTGTGCTTGCTGGTAAAGCACTTTGGTTTTTTTGATGTTAAGCGAGAGGCCAAGCTTTTCATATGCTTCTGCTAAGATGTTTAGGATAGTTTGGAGATCTTCCTCTGAGTGTGTGCAGATTACGTTATCATCAGCATATTGAAGTTCCATGACAGAGGTTGTAATTACCTTACTTTTTGCTTTCAGCCTACTGAGATTAAAAAGTTTTCCATCTGTTTGATATATGATTTCTACACCAGTGGGAAGTTTCCCTTCAACAAGGTGTAGAAGCATAGCGATGAAGATAGCAAAGAATGAAGATAGTGAATAAGGCCCCTATCTCTAACACAGTGATAATGAGACAGGCGTATATTACAGTGGTGGTATAAGGACCGCTGAGATAATGTGGTACTGTATATGTAGAATTTTGAGCACTCTAAGGTGCTATACAATGTTAGGTATTGTTCCCTCTATTTTCAGTGTTTAGAAGTGAGTGCCAATGCTTATGGAACCAAAATGGCACCATCCATGTACAAGAAAGGTATCAGCAAGCTCAGGGAAACCCCAGGGTTTGCAGAAATACAAAAAATAATTTAGGAAAAACCCTGAGGGGTGTGGGAACCCGAAAAACAGCCCAATGGGGACTGAGCATGCTCTGTGACTGCAGAATGCTGACCGACTGTTGTGTGTGTGGGGTGTGTGTGTGTGGAGAACTGGGTGGGAGGGTGAATGGAATGGAACATCCTGAAAACGGACCGACTAGAACACTGAACAGGTGTACTCCACATTGCAACCTTTTGTTCCATGTTCCACTTGTTGGTGGTGTTTTTGTTATACTGTATTGATCCTGAAAATGAAGGTTAAGGTTGCTGCAAGGTGAACTCCTAAGGACATACTTCTAAAAAACAGTGTTCTGTGATTTCTTCCTCTAGCCTGGCTCCAGATGGCACCTTGCTCAACATTTTTGGAGCCCTTTCAAGTGATGTAGGGAAATATACTTGTGTTGCTACCAACCCTGCGGGGGAAGAAGACCGAATTTTCAATGTGAATGTATATGGTGAGATTTGTCTTTTTGTTTTCAACATGGCAAAGTCAAAGGCATGTTTAAATTCCTGCACTGCTGCTAGGTTTTATTGTGGTTGTATTGTTATATTGTGGTTTTAATGTTCTGTATATTTTAAATTGTTTTATTGTGCGCCATTGGTTTCAATTTTTGTGAACCGCCCAGAGAGCTTCGGCTATTGGGCAGTATAGAAATGAATGAATGAATGAATGAATGAATGAATGAATAAATAAATCTCTGTTATAAGATCTACTCTACTATGTAAGGGAAGAAGATACTAAGGGCTTATATGGACATAACCATTGATTATAATAGCTAACTGAAGGGGTGTAGGGACATTTATCATTTTGTAGGGTGGCTAATGTCTGGGGTTCATTCATGAGGTCTTCAAAAAACTTTGTGTGGCACATAGGTACTTGATAAGATCATTAAAAATCCTGTCTCCCACACTTGTTTCTTAAAAAGACCGATGACTGAAAACATACATTTCAAAGTCTGATAATGACAATTCAGTAAGAGATCAGAATCACCTACATTTTTAAAAGCTGCTTTACCCGCCCCCCCAATTTCTATTTTGAAAGCTCAATCACATTCCTTTGTGATTCAGCAAGAATGAAAATATTCTACAAGTAAAAATGCTGTAGAAATAAGTGTTCCCCTAAGAACTCTTGTTTGGCATGTGACAGATTCACAGAGGCATTCCTTCCCATGCAACCAAAGTATGAATATTAGCTTGAGCAACAGCTGAGCTAAATCTGTGTCTGTCTCGGTTTTCCATATTAAAAGATCCCTTTCAGAAGGGAAAAGTTTTAATCAAAAGTGTAGGAAGGTTATGTGAAAATTCTGTTTTCCAAGCTGTTTTGATGGGAGCAGCTACATGCTGGGAGCTGTTCTGGGCCCAAACAAGCCCTAAGATTACAAGACTGCAGGGGCTCTGTAGGGTCAGGCACACAGCTATGCAGTCCCAATGAGCCCTAAAGGCTGTGGAGGGGTGGTTTTGTTTGTTTACTTTTTGGCATATCGACTCAGAAATTACTGAGGGTTTCAGTCTTCCAGAGATTACTGCATTCTGAAATATGATCAGTAATATTCATTCTTTGTGACAACAAAGGTTTGGTCCAAAGGTTTGGTTCAGCCATAGTTTAAACCTTACAGCTGTTATGATATATTTTCCAGTTTGGGCCTTGACACAACTATAAGTTGTCAACTACCACTGCTGAATATTGTATCTGAAGTCAAAGTGACTGACTTTTTTGCAGTCCAAGCATTGCTGTACCCTGAAATTTCATTAATCTTGATAATATTAATTTCATTATATCTAAGACTGAGCTGAATGTTCTCCAACAAGTGTTTTGGCACAAAAAGAGGCTTTCAGGGAAGGGTATATGTGAACAGTTTTCCTAAAAGACTCCCAAAAGCTTATCTTTCTGGCACCAGTTCTCAGTCTTGAAAATGTAGTTCTTTTTCTAGTACCACTGATAGCATCACACAGCCAATCAGATTTAACTATGTGATAAGGGCAAACAAAGGCAAGGGTGGAGCTTCCTGAGTAGGCCTTGATGGAATGTTCACTGGAGAACATTCAACGCAGCTGCCAAAGTAATTTACTTTGGCCCCCAGTGACCCTACCAAAAATGTTTTCAGGTTGTAAGAAAATAGTGCGGGGCATTAAACATTTTGTATTTTATCTCACTCTTTGGATCGTGTATGTCACATATAAATGTACCCATTTGTATATAATACTGTGCATGAACACAAGTGCTGGATAACTGTGAAGCCATTACTGTTAGATAGTGCCATTTTGTTATGGAACCAGGCAAATTGTAGACAACGGTATGGAGAGCAGAATAGCCTCTAACTACATTTCTGTCTTTAGCCCTCCTTTTCCCAGCCTCAGCTTCCCTTCTGCTGGTACCTAGGGTCGATGGACTTGCACTTGCTAAGAGTTCACTGACAGAGATTTTGGAGAGGTGGCTTCCAGAAATGCCGAACTCAGTCGGACAATATGACACCACATAATGGTGTCATTATTAGCAAGATACAGCTGATAAATGTGAAGACACAATAGATCTCATTTGTGCCTCCTTTGATAGATTGAACAGGAACTGCTTTCTGATGACAGGCACCATTCTGAGATAGATTTATAAGAAATTCAGCATGATCTAGCAAAGGGAATAGTATCAGGGGGGTTGCTGATTGCAACATTTGGATATTATTGAGTTTGGAACACAATGGGGAATGTTTCCTTGGATTGGAAAAACGATATTACTGCCATCTTGGGGTTCAGCACAAGGTGAGCTACCTCACCGGGAATACATTCAAATATCCACTGTTCAATATATAATCCAGTCTAACAACTTTGTGCCTCTTCTCAGGCCCTGCTTCAGGTCTTCCCACCATCAGAAATACAGGGTGGGTACCAAAGACAGGGCCATTTCAAATGTGGAACCCAAGACCTGGATCAGCCTCCCAAAGGGCATCCAATTGGCTCCATCATTGCTCACTTTCAGATGGGCAGCGGACATTTTTATTCCAGCACACTTTTGCAGAGTACCATCTTTAATCTGTCCTTTATACTGCTACTGCCCTTTAGTGTGTGTGTGTGTTTTAATCCTTTAAGACTGTGGTGGTTTTGTTGATATTTTGTTGTTATTTTATCATTCTTTATTACTTTTATTTTGAATATAAGCTGCCTTGAATATTTGTTAGAGAGGTGGTTTATAAATGCTGAAAATAAATAACTCACAACCTCCGTTTGGTTACAACATTTAGTTCCGCCAACTATAACAAACAATAAGGATGAACCTGAAGCCCTAACAGCCTTGCTGGACACTTCAATAAACATTGAATGCCAAGCTGTGGGTACTCCTCCACCGCAGATACATTGGCTGAAGAATGGGCTCCCCATCTCCATCTCCTCACATATCAGGTTGCTGTCAGGTGGACAGATGCTCAGGTAAGGTTTTAGGAATTTAGGTTGCACACGGTTTCAGTCCATCTTGAGCAGAAATCTCTACCCATTTTGAGTAACCAGATTGCAAGAGGCAGGATTATTTGCCTGAGGTGAGTGGGCTTATGCTATTGGGTGGAGACATGAATTCTCAACAGTGATATCATTGATCATGGTATCTTACTGGATCAGCATTGTGGGATGGGAGTTGGGAGTACTGTGCTACAGTGGTTCCTCTCCTACCTGCATGGTCAATTCCAGAGAGTGGTATTGGGGGATTCCTGATCTACCCCATGGCTTTTAAGCTGTGGGGTGCCACAGGGTTCCATTCTATTCTATGTTCTGTTTAACATCTATATGAAGCCGTTGGGTCAGGTCATTAGGAGTTTTAGGGCGGAGTGTCACCAGTAAGTATGCTGATGATACTCAGCTCTATTTCTCCTTGTCGTTGGAGTTGGCTGAGGCAATGGAGGTGCTAGACCAGTGCCTGGAGGTTGTAATGGGGTGGATGAGGGCCAATAAACTGAAGCTAAATCCTGATAAGATGGAAGCTTTCTGGATTGGTGGTTCCCGAGTCTGGGAATTGGGTAAGAAACCTGTCCTGGACGGGGTTGCACTCGCCCTGAAGGAGCAGGTGCATAGCTTGAGAGTACTCCTAGACCCATCCCCGTCATTGGAGCCCCAGGTGGACTCTGTGGCCAGGAGTACTTGGGGCCAGCTTCAGCTGATCCGCCAGCTACAGTCTTTCCTGGACAGGAATAACCTAGCCACAGTAGTTCTTGCGCTGGGAACTTCCCAGTTAGGGAAGCTATGCACTTTATGTGGGGCTGCCCTTGAAGACGACTGAGAAGTTGCAGCTAGTGCAAAATGCAGCAGCTAGACTGCTGACCAGAACACCTCATAAAAACCATATAACACTGGTTTTAAAGGAATTGAACTGGCTGCCAATATGCTTCTGGTTGAAATTCAAGGTTTTGGTGATGACATTTAAAGCCCTAAGCAGCTTGGGACCTCGATATCTGAGGGAGCGCCTCTACCTATATATGCCTGCCCGAGGACTGAGATCTTTTGGAGGGGCCATCCTCTGCGTCCCACTAGTGCGAGACATACACTATGGTGGGATGTGGGAGAGGGCCTTCTCTACTGTGGCACCCCGGTTGTGGAATGCCCTCCCCTTGGAGGCCCGATTGGCACAGACATTGGTCTCGTTTCGGCGCCAAGTAAAAACATGGCTTTTTACCAAAGCCTTTGAGGGCTAAATGCATTCTCTAAAGTAGCACACTGTTTTAACTGTTTTATTGTTTTAGATTTTAATTGTTATTAGCTTGTTAAATGGTTTAATATGTTTTTAGCTGTTTAAATTGTTTATTGTTTTATACTGTTTAAATTGATTTTATCTGTACGCCATCCTGAGATCTTAATGATATAGGGCGGGATACAAATGTTTTAAATAAATAAATAATAACAAATCATATACATTGTTTATGCTATTTTCTGGAGGCCATATGCCATTCTTTCCTACCATTTGGGCTAGTAATTCTCCATTTTCTTATGAAGAAATGGAATTTTGTCTTTATTTGGGACCCATCTGACCCCAGCCTCTATCCTTATCAATTTTTACTCGTCATGATCTCCAGAATGTAGGCCACTTTCAGAGATCAGCCTCGGATGGCCTTCTCTCTGTCCCATCAGCCAGGACAGCTAGACTGGTGGGGATGAGGGAGAGGGCCTTCTCTGTGGTGGCCCCCACGCTGTGGAACTCCCTCCCTAGGGAACTCCGCCATGCCCTCTCTTTAATGAGCTTCCGTCACACATTAAAAATGTGGTTGTTCAGGCAGGCATTTGGGGTGGATTAGGGTATTTTTAGAAATATGGTGTTTTTATTGTAGAATTTTATTGTTTTAAATTGTTCTATTATATACGTTGTACATCGCCCAGAGTGGCTGGGTGACCAGCCAGATGGGTGAATAAATAAATAAATAAATAAATGGAAGTAGAAAAGAAATTCAATAAAGTGTGTGTGTGCGCACGCGCACTACATTTGCATTCTGCACCTCCTCCAAGGATTTCTTCCAATGTCTCATCCAGATATTGGCCAGTTCCAGACTTATTTGTTTCAGAGGTAGAACTACATGAAGTGCTTTCAGTTCTGCCTCCAGATTGTCTACAACTCCAGATAGTCAGCAGAGGAGTCCTGCAAAATTCCCAGGGCAGGGGCAAGGATGAGAGTTAGTGCTTATTTGGCTCTCCAGTAGGTCTCACCAGATCTATCCAGTTTTTCTCTAGACTTCATTTGAATAGAATTTACAGTGCAGGCTATCTTCTTTTTCAAGGCAAAGAGCCTGAAGGTTATTGTCTTCTTCTAGATGGCCCATCACAGTCACTTGGCCTGTCCCAGCTGAGAGATCTTACATTATTTGCAGAATACCTACTTTGATAAACCTCTAAAGCAGCCTTCCCTAATCTGGTGCCCTCCAGATATGTTGGACTAGATGCCATCCTGGTTGGGAATTATGAGAGTTGTCGTTCAACACATCTGGAGGGCACCAAGTTGGAGAAGGCTTCTTTAGATGGAAGAGATTTCCCTGTGGAAGGGAGGGCTGAGGAGCAACTGTGGAGAATGTCTGTGTCTGTTTGAAAGGGCACCTAAATATTATTGTTATAGGAACATGTTCAGCGAAGTTTAGAAATTGCTAGCAGTTTATAGGAGGAAAGCCCAATTCATGTGGGTTAGAGCCAGTATTTATATTTATTTATCTTTTTTAAAACAGCTGCTGCCCTTCAATATAAATATTTCTAGGGTGGTTTACAACATCAAATAGGTCTGGTGAAATGTTCTCACAAATAGAAACAGCACGTTCATAAGGTCCCTACAATCTAAAAAAAGGCATTATTGTGTTCTCAGTAAACTGGAGAGAACCGTGCATCGGGCAGAATAGTGCGTTCCCTATTGTGGCCTTTGGCAAAATGCTTGTGGTTGTGTCCCTTCCAGAATCATAAGAGCACAGATAGCTGATGTTGCCATGTACACATGTGTAGCCTCCAACAGAGCTGGTGTGGACAACAAGCATCATAGCCTTCAGGTGTATGGTAAGCCTCTCTATGTACTCTAAAGTGAAATTGTAGCATTCCCATGAGTTAATGGCCTAAATGTCATGTGTATGTACCTGTGTATTTCTTACATTTCTGTCGCTCTTCTGAGCTAAATGCATTTCTCAAAGGGCCTCACAGCGTCAATATTATCTTCCTTCTCTTGAAAGTCTCTGGCTTTTTTAAACACTTTAGCCCTTGAGGGTTGGCCCTTTGAACAATGCCCTGCGTACGTCAGTGCTGAGCCAAAATAATGCACCTTGTTCCCTATTTGTTCAAAAGCCTGGTTTGGGCCGTTCAGTCCTTTCTACGAATACATTTCTGTTGTTTCAGGGCTGCTCCCCAGCACCATTTTCCACTTTTCCTCAGCTTATTTGTCCACATTGTTGCTGTGGTGATGCACGTGATTTTTACCATGATGTCATGATACTGCCTGTCTGACATGACAACATGGATCCTCATAAAGAAGTGAGGAAAAAGAAAGGAAAATAGCCCTAAGAAATAATCACTGGAGACCAAAACCATCCCAAACAGCAGTAAAGCAACATTTATGTATTAGTGTGTTTTACTGTATCTTTATAGTATTTTGTTTGTATTTCTTTTTATCTATCTATCTATCTATCTATCTATCTATCTATCGTATTTCTTTTCTTCTTTGTTAGCCACCTTGAACTTTTTCATAAGGTGGGTGGGATATAAATGTTTTAATATTTTAAATAAATAAATAAATATATTCAGGAGGTATTCCCCCTGTTTCCTCTTATCTCCCTGTGCCACAACTCACCCTATTCAGGAAAGTCTCCCAACCTTCATGAGAGAATGGGGCAGTTCAGGGGTCTGCAGAGGGAAGAGGGAGTGGGAAAGTCACATTTCGTCCACCCCCATCCACTGGTGCGTCTTGGGATTCAAACCAGTATGTTATTTCACACACTAAAAATTGTATTAGCTAAGAGCACAATCCTATGGTCGCTAGGCAGTGGTTAGACAGCCATAGGATATGTGGGTTCCCTGAGAACCAACCTCCACCACCTCCTGCACTGCCTCATAGGCAGCGCGGAACAGCCCTGCACTCCACATTTGGAAGAGGAGTGCAGAGTGGTGAAAATGGGTCATTCCTGGGGGCGTGCCAGGGCAGGGAGGGCAGAAGTGCCGTTCCGATGCTTCCTATGCAACGGACAGCGTCCGCACCCCCTGCTCCAACTTCCTGTGGCTAGACAGCTGAAATCGGCTGTCTAGCCACAAATGCAGGGCAGCTGAAGTGCAGAGGGGACGATCCCCTCCGCGCTTCTCTGCCCTGCATTGGATAGGCAGTCGCCTCCAAGTTTGGAGGCAGCCGCCTATCCCGATAGGATGGTGCTCTTAGTTAACTAAAGTTTTGTGTCTAAGATTCTCTATTGAGTCATAATTATCACCATGATGTTTCCCTGCAGTACCGCCGAGCATAGACAGTGGTGGAGGAACAGAAGAAGTAACTGTTGTAAAAGGGAATCCAGTCTCTTTGGCGTGTTTGGCTGATGGAACACCAGCACCGAGTATGTCATGGCTTAAAGATGGCCAACCTTTAAACCTTGGCTTCCATGTGACATTGGAAAACCAAGGAATGGGTCTTCACATAGCAAAGTTAGAGGCTGATGACACAGCAAGATACACCTGTATAGCATCTAACAAAGCTGGAGAAGTCAACAAGCACTTTACTCTTAAAGTGCTAGGTAAGGGTTTTAAATCTTTCTTTTTTTAATTCCGTAATTTAAAGACCCTGGAGGCCTGGCCAATCAGAGGCTATGCTAAAGTTGGCCACTAAACTGAGAATCTAAACAGGTGAACATTTCCTCTGTAATCACTGTTTGTAAATGTTTCATGTGGTGGCATTAGTTGCATGGGAAGCCGTTTGGCTCTGATTTCAAGCCAGCCAGGTCTCCAACTGCAGGGAAGTAGGGAGCATGGTAAATCTTAATTGGTGTCTATGGATAACTAGCTCCCTGTGTGGTTAAAGCTGCCATGTGAAATGTTTTCAAATGTTCATCATGTGGTATGTGATCATCTGTTTTCACTATTTGACTGCTTAAAATGCCTGCAACTAGCTAGGTAGGGGTGACAGTAGCTAAGGCCCAGTCTTATGGCTGAGTAACAGTTTGGGATTTGATTTTCTGTGGCTTTTCCCCACATCTCTCCTGCAACATTTGGATACATGAGTTTTAAAAATTAAATTATGGATGTTTTGCGATTTCCTTTTCCAGAACCCCCTCATATAAATGGATCAGATCATCCTGAAGAAATTTCTATAGTGGTTAACAACCCACTAGAGCTCTTCTGTATTTCTGATGGTATCCCAATTCCGAAAATCACATGGATGAAGGATGGGCGTCCATTACCCCAAACTGACAATATTCATGTCCTGAGAGGAGGAGAGGTTCTTCGAATATCCAGTGCTCAAGTAACTGAAACACAACAATTAAATTAATGGCCAATCTAGCCAAATGGTTTACAACCATCAACAGATTTGGGTTTCATTTCATTTCATTTTGTTGAGTTTTGTTTCTAATTGAGGCTCTTTGGTTATTCTGCAGGTGGAAGATACTGGAAGATACACATGTTTGGCTTCTAGCCCTGCAGGAGATGATGACAAAGAATTTTTAGTGAGAGTACATGGTAAGGTGAATTTGGAAGATGTGGGAGTGCCCTCTGTATGTAAGCGACTTGGATACAAATACATTAGATGGTTTGCTGATTCATGGTCACAATGACTTACCAGTTCCAAAGGGAGCAGTCATGCAGATCAAATGAACTGTCATATAGATCCGGGCTGAATTCAATCTGGGACAGGGTATGCACACAACCACTCACCATAGGCTGAAGAGGCTGGAAGATACTGAAATGGTTGTGTGAACTGGCTCAGAAAAGAAGACTCACATACATCTTGTACAAATCATGAACTTCATTTTGAGAATTACCTAGGGTTGTGCAAATCAGCAAAACCTGAGCATGCTGAAGTTCTCCGAATTCCATCTCGAAACTTGTTCTGACTGAAGTCCATATCCGATTGCAAGCTTTGGTTTTTTTTCTTTTTGCACGAAAATCTGTTGTGTATTTTCATATATCTTTCCAAATGTATGCATCACTTGTGCACATCTTTGAAATGTATGCATTCTTCTCCCATTGATTAAAGCATGCTTGTGTGTCTTTTTCAAATGTATGCATGCCATCAAACACAATTTTTTTTGGCCCACGAATCACGTTGCAAGCTTGGAAATGTATGGACTTCAACTGCAGATTGCGTCCAAGTCTGTGTTCAGTTCAGAAGCCGTGAACTGGGTAAATCCTGAACAAAAACAAACTGAAACAAATTTCTCATACATTCCTAGAGTTGCCTAAAACAAGAGTAATTACTTTGAGGCTTGCAAAATTTAATGGTGACCAGATTTAATCAACTTTTGACAATTCCCCTCTAAGTAAATAAATTAAGCTTTGGTTTACCAGATTCATTGTGTGTTTTTCTCTCACAGTCCCCCCTAATATTGCTGGTACAAGTGATCCTCAGAATCTCAGTGCCCTGCAGAATAGGCAGATAATACTGGAGTGCAAATCAGATGCAGTGCCTCCCCCTACTATCACATGGCTCAAAGATGGAGAGATTTTACAGGTATGTTCTCTGGGTCTTTCCCCAGAGATTCATTGATCTAAATTGGATGTAGGGTTTGTTCAGATGCTAAAACTATAGGCATGATGGAAAATTAGGATTGTACCAGCCAGACATGTTCCTGCTTGCCAGTACCATATGTTCAACTTAACATTTGCATAGGTACCCACGCAATGCATGTAGGCCAGATCCACTCAATAAGAATACCTCTGCTTTGTCATGTGCAGATTGCATGGACAAAGCCTATGCATATTGGGCTCTATGTATGAAGCCCCTATGTAGACATTAACGGGAAGGTTGGGGATGCCAAGGGCGGTGCAGTCTTGATTCCCCTCCCCAACTACACATAAAGTTTGAGCGCCTATGCTATAGTCAGCCTTTTAGGGTGCAATCCTATGGGGATAAGAGGCTGCCTCCGAACTCGGAGGCGACCACTTATCCAATGCGGGGCAGGAGAAGCATGGAGGGGATCATTCCCTCCGCACCAATCCTGCCCTGCATTTGTGGCTAGACAGCTGATTTTGGCTGTCTAGCCATGGGAAGGCAGAGTGGGGGAGGAGGCTGCTGGACGACACATATGATGTTTCGTACCGGCATTTCCGTCTTCCCCGCCCCGGAACGCCCCCTGGAATGCCCTGTTTTGGCTGCTCTGTGCTCTTCTTCTGAGTGCAGAGCACGAGGCTGTTCCACGCTGCCTGCGAGGCAGCGTGGAATGGGGGGAAGGTCGGTTCTCCGGGAATCAACCTTGGAGCACGGGCTCTGAGGTCGGTTCCCGGAAAACCACATATCCTATGGCCATCTAACCACTGACTAGAGGCCATAGGATTGTTCCCTTAACCATTTAAAATTAAATAACTTTGCTTCAAGATAACATAATAAGAGACATACCAGATCAGACCAAAGGCCTATTTAGTCCAGCATTTAGTCCAACCAGAAGGTAAACTTCACCTTCACTTCCCCACCTCCCTGCTTTCCTTTCCTTTAAAAAAAAAAGACTAGGTTATGATGGGCTAAAGATGGTTAGTAGAAGAGATAGCATATATCGTATGGCTTGGACTATCTTTGGCTGATTGTTTAAAAAATCATTTTTAGGTATATGTTGTTCATGTGTGTGTTATCAGTCTATATGTTTTTATGCAAATGCTTTTTGTACTTTGTGTAATGCATTTTAATGGTTTTTAATTGTTGTGAACCACCCAGAGAGCTTTGGCTATGGGGTGGTATAGAAATATAATAAATGAAAATGAATGCCTTTGGGAAGCCCACAAGCAGGACATGAGCGCAACAGCACCCTCCTGCTCATGTTCCTCAGCAATTGGCATACAGAGGCATGCTGCCTCTGATACTGGAGGTAATATATAGCCATCATGATTATTAGCTTTTGATAGCCTTATCCTCCATGAGCGTGTTCTGAAGACACTTGATGAGATCACTTGCTGAAACTAAGCAGGTCTGGTCAGTGCCTGAATGGGAGACCATCTGGGAACCCCTTGTAAGTTGCCTTGAATTCCATGATGGAAGAAAAGCAGGGAATAAGGACACAATCCTATGGAGATAGATGGCCACCTCCAAACTCGGAGGCGACCGCCTATCCAATGCAGGGCAGGAGAAGCATGGAGGGGATCTCCACAGGGCTGTTCTGCACTGCCTGTGAGGCAGCTGCAGAATGGGGGGAAGGTCGGTTCTGCGGGAACTGACCTCGGAGCATGGGCTCTGAGGTCAGTTCCTGGAAAAGCACATATCCTATGGCTATCTAGCCTCTGACTAGCGGCCATAGGATTGCTCCCTCCATGTACTAAATAAACACAAGTTTATTTATATACTCTTCCTCCCCATTGCCATCCTGTCCTGTGAACAGCAATACTGCTGGTTCTGTACCTTGTTGATAATAATTTCAGCTTGTGAAAACTCTCTTCTCAGGCAACCCCCCGAGTTCGCATCTTATCCAGTGGAAGATACCTGCAAATCAATAACGCTGACCTCAGCGATGCAGCAAACTACACCTGTGTGGCGAGTAATATTGCAGGCCAAACTAAAAGAGAGTTTGTATTGGCTGTAAATGGTAAGAAAAGGAATGAATCCATATATAACCTTTGCATAGTATTTCTGCGGGATTTCACATAGGTGAATGTCCAGCATATTAGACTCTTCAAAGAAATAATGTGTTTGGACAGTCATCTGTTTATTTCATGGTTGAAATATGTTCTCGAAAGTTATGCCTTCTGTTTTGACCATAAGTGAAGCCACACAAGTACATAAAGCAAATTTGTGAGTCTCCAGTTGTTCCTCCACCCGTTGAATAACCGCTACACAGTCAGCAGAATTGTGGTGCAATTTTTGCTGGCCTGCATCACCTCATACAACAGGTAAGGGATTCTAGATCTGAATGTTCCTTCAGATGAAGTAACTTCTCACACACAGAAAACTATCATGTCAGTCTACCTTCTACCTGAGTGGCTACTACTCTCTGTGCATGGGAATTTGACATATGAGGAAACATTAAACTATGCAACCCCTTATCTGCAGTCAGAAGTGCTACTCAAGCAAGAACTGCACCATATATTTCTGCTGACCATGTGGCTCCACCATGAGCTGTGAGGACACTAGAACCATGATTGTTTGAACTAGGGGTGTGCAACTTGTGGCCTTCCAGGTGTGTCACAACCACCTTACATTTCCTGTTTTTCAGTTGAGGGACTGAAGAATGGTGATTGTGTGAACTATCCAAAGGGCCAAGAATTCAGTCTTTTGTCTAAGGCTAGCAAAGTATTCATGGGGACAAAGTGTCTGTGAAACTGAGGCTGCAAGCCTGTACTCCCTTACTTGGAAGTAAGCCCCATTGATCTCAGTAGGACTTACTTCTGAGCAGACATATATAGGATTCTGCTGTAAATTTGCTATATATTTAATATGTTGGCTGCACATCTGAAAAATAAAGTAGTATAAACATTTACATAATTTTCTTTCTATTTTGGAGTAGCATGCAAGCACATAAATATTTGCAATCTGGAATATATTAGAAGTTCATATAACATGCGACATATTTTTATGTCCTGTGTTAAGTATTATATAGTCCTGGTTCCAAATTCTGTGGATGGAAGCTGTCCATAGACATTGTTTTCACATTCAAGCCCAAGTATTGTGGGATGATAGAGAACCCCATGTCTAGTGGAAGGCACTAGCCCACCTTTCCACATGTCCCTGAGCAAACTGTCTGCCTGATGCTGTCTGGGATTCTCCTGTTATATAGTTGCTCCGACAATCAAAGGTGGCCCTCAGATGGTGACAGTGAATATGAATATGTCTGCTGTCTTGGAGTGTGTTGCGGAAGGCATTCCAGCCCCAAGAGTTTCATGGAGAAAGGATGGAACCCTTTTTGCTGGGAACAATGCCAGGTAATGACTGATTGCCAGAAGAAATGGACATTCTTCAGTGCCCTCTCCAGATTTTTTAACAATGCACTTGCAGTGCAGGATTTAAACCCACACTCTTGAGGGTATTCCTTCTGAGATGGGTGAAAGAATGGGTGAATGAATTTAGAAATGTTTGGGGATAGGGCATGGGCATTGGATTGTTGGGTGTGGATTTCACAAAAGCTCTAACCTGGATGGCCATCTAGACTCCAAAACAGAGACTGGAAAGCCAGTAAATCTTCAGCATGCATGTGCACAGGCTTCTGAAGATCTCACGGATCCATGACATCGTTGAGCCACATTTCAGTACGCTATACCAGAGATGTCTGCACGTGTATGGCAATCTATCCTGAAATATGCAGACCCCATATTGGGGCCAGTTAATTTGGAATAGTATCAAGGCAGAGCCTGAAATTCAGGCTAAATTAAATTTTGGTGGTAACTTTTTAATATGATTATGAATTCCACTGCATTCTATGAAGTTAAAGCAAATGTGCATACTAGATGGGAGAAGCAATAAAACACCCAGTATACAGCAGCTGGCCTTCATTGCAGATAGTGGTAGTCTTTCATTTCGTTTTGTTTGTGAAAGGAAAATCAGGATTGCGGAAAGGACTTCATACATCAGGTGACACTAGTATTAGGATTCGTTACTAATAAATTAGGATTCATTTGCTAATAAATAGTAGTAATTGCTAATTAAGCATTACTAATCTGAATACCATATGCTGATGGTAACAAACAGATGAGTACTTTTACCTTCATCCGCTATTTGCGAACTCCCCAGAGATATCTGGCCCACCACTGTTGGAAACAGGATGCTGGTCTAGATGGGCCTCTGGTTTGATTCAGCAGGATTTCAATACAAAAACAGACTAGGTTAAAGGAAAGTTATGTATATACAACAATATCACACAATTTTAATATAAATACTAATATCTCACACAAAAGTAAAGCAATTGGTTAGCAGTGAAAAATGCCCATCAATGTATCACATACATAGGCTGTACATAGTCACAATACCAATATCCCAAATGTGTTTCAACCAATCTGGTCCTCTTCAGTGGGAGAAAATATAAACAATCATTACAGCCCTTTCCTACATGGAACCTGAAAAACAAAATATGCTTAGAGATACCTCTGATAATATGTCATACCCAAATAATCAAATAAATATAAAATCAACAAAAAATCAGTTTACCAGTAATTGTTATATATACAAAATCTGAGATCCACACCATGTGACTGGTAACTGTATACAAGAAAACGGGGGGAAAGAACATTCCCTCCTACATTCTAAAACATGTAAAGAAGTAAAACAACCTTGTGTTACTTTTCCAGGTATATCTAACATATGACCAAGCTGTGATGCAGAAACCAACACAAAGAACCCAGAGAGTAGCCCACAATGAAAAATGTCTAGAGAGCATTCTTACCAAAAATGACTAGTTCCTTCCACCTGAAGCAGCTGTTTACCATAACCAAAATAAACAAACCTGCTGTTCTAAACAGTTTTTAAAATGCTAACACACCAACTAACTCCCAGAGATGGCTTAGACACTATGTGTGACTATTTGATGTTGTAAACTAGATTGCTATATACAGGCTCTAATCAGAACTCAGTGCAAGTGTGTTGTCAAATTAACATGGAAGGAATGTCGGTAATTATCTATTACTAAGTAAGTTGCTCTCAAGGTCCTAAAAACAGTACAGTTCTCATCTGATTTCAACAACATTACATTTGGACCCAAGGACGCTAAACTGATAGAACCAACGAATGTTCAGGTCCATTATATAATCAGTACATGATGTTAGATTTTTCTCTGCTCAGAGAAGGGCCTCCATTTCTCTCCACCCTTCCAAACTACTTCCTTCAGCATCCACTGAGCCCAAGATGATAAGTGGTTATTAAGAAATTGGGAGCTATCTACTTTTGGGCGTGTTCAGCCTGAGAGAGCTTTAAGTGTTCAGCCTTAAGCGCATTTACTAGTCTAGAAGTCAGTGAGATTTCTAAGCAAACATGCTTAGGAACATTTTGCAGGAGGATTCATGTTTCAGAAGAGTCTATGTGCCCGTTTCCTGAAATAAAGGTCACCTTCACAGATCTCAGTTTGAACTCTGTAGTGATGAGGTCCCTGAATGCAAAATACATATGCACTGGGCCTCTTTGTGGAGGGTGTATTAATTAGAAGAACTGCTTGTTCTTCTAAAAAGAACATCTTTCAATCAGGAGTAGGTTAGGCCTCCTACCTCCATTTTAAAAACTTTTTGGCTCTGTGAGTCACTGTGTTGAAACTGGAGACCAAGTCCAAATATGCACAGCCACAGTTTGCTTCTTTAGCTGGCATGTTTTTTAAAATGTTAATTTTCTGGTGGAAATAAATTCTCATTTGAAATATGGGTTAGAGGGAAGAAGGTCCTGTAAACAGGGAAATTAGTGTGCATGTGTGTGTGTTTTAAATTCTCTGTTGTCTTGTTTTAGATATTTAGTGTCAGACAATGGATCCCTTCATATATATGCAGCACATGTTACTGACACTGGGCGCTATCTTTGCATGGCAACCAATGCTGCTGGCACTGAGCGCAAGTGGATTGATCTCCATGTCCATGGTAAGTATGCTCTTCTACAGATAAACATGTCCCACAGAAGAGCTGGAGTGGACCAGAAGTGACTTGGTTATTCTTAAAGCTAAATGATGTGACATGATCCATCCTAGCCCATGCACATTGCTTGCATGTGGAGGGATCACTACAGAGCCTTGTTTCCTCTTCAGTGCAGGCATGCTGGGCCATTATGGGAAGCAGGAGTTTTGTGCACACCTCCCATATCTCCACCCAGCACTCCTTTCTGGATTGGAGCATAAATAATGTGCACCAGGGATGGGCGGGCTTGAATACAGGAAGTGCACACAGATTTCCCAGTTCCCATAATACCCCTGTGTGTGCATGTACCTGTGTTGGCACATCAAGGAGGGGGAGGGAGAAAATGGGGCTATATTGAGTCCTGTTAGGTGGACGCTGCCTTGTCCCCCACCCCACATCCCCACATCCCCCCCCGCTCCTTAATTTGAAAACAACTCATACATATATGAGACCCAATGTGGTGTAGTGGCAAGAGTGTTGGACTGGGAGCTGGGAGATCCGTGTTCTAGTCCCCACTCAGCCATGGAAGCTCACTGGGTGACTTTGGGCCAGTTACACACTCTCAGCCCAACCTACCTCACAGGGTTGTTGTTGTGAGGATAAAATGGAGAGGAGGAGGATAATGTAAGCCGCCTTGGGTTCCTTGCAAGAGGAAAAAAGGTGGGATATAAATGCAATAATAAAACAAATAAATTTATTTGATCCTTGCAATATACTGTGCATTTGGGTTAAAAATCACCACTATTGAAAAATATTCATTGATATTTTTTTCCCTTGTGTTAATTTGTTGAACTGGACAGATCTGAACTCTTTTCAGATGTGATGTTGTTCATTTTATTTTATTTTAATAATTTTTACCTTAATGCTTGATAGCAACAGACCTGAGATATATGACAGGGTTCTAAAACTTTAAATACAACAAGGAAACACTGCAGCAGCTTTCTGGCTTGTGGTCTGCACACTTAACGGTTTTTGTTCATTTAATTCATTGTTCAGAAATGGCAAAAAGATGTGTGTTCTCAGTGGTCCCAGTTATCTGGATCAATGAGACTACCTCTTTGTTTTTTTCATCCAGACATGGAATTACATCTGCAAATTGTCCTCATATCATAAACGTTTCCAGAATGCAGATTGGTCTCTATCAGTTTCTTAGTAAATACTGCTGTGTTATCTTTTGTACTTCATTTCCTAGTTCCTCCATCTGTTGCTCCTGGGCCTGTCAACATCACAGTAAATGTGAATGTCCAGACTACTTTGCCATGTGAAACCTCAGGGATTCCTAAACCAACAATAACCTGGAAGAGGAATGGACAGCTCCTTAATGTTGATCAGAATCAGAATACATTCAGGTGAAGGTTACTATTTTCTTTATTTGTTATTATTTGTACAGCACTATTAGGGTACATGCTGTTTTACAGAGATCCATAGAAGGAGGAAGAGGAGGAGGAGGAAGAAGAAACCTCTTCTCAGTCTAGAATATGAAAGTGGTTAACTTATATTTTTCCTATATTTTATATGGGGATTATCTGTGATTTAGCACAAACAACTGCAGCTGATGCTTCATAAATGATGTTTGGAAGTAATCAGTCATTATAACATCTTTGGCTATGGTTTGTATCTCTTGTTGCTATGTTGGTTCATGAGAATAACTACCCTGGCAAACTACTTCTAGTTACTGCAACAACCTTCATTTAAAAATTTTCACTATGAAATTGCATATTTATTTACATCTCTTCCATGTACATGCCAAGTACAAACACTGCAGACCTTCTCTTGGTCCTAAGCTGTTTGGAGGTGCATAGGTCTCTATGGTGCAAAAGATCCTAGCTCTGAATCCCAAAGAAGGTGCTCTTGCCTGGGTAGAGGGTGAGGGGCAAGGACTCTTCCCCAGTATTTTGAAAGAAAAGACTAGAAAGACATTTCTTGGAGATATTTCAGGAGGAATAGGATAGCCTCTCTGAGGTAGAGATGCTGGACCCCTTCATAATTCAGTCTATAAATAATTTAGAATGTCAATTGTGTTTAAATAATTAATCCAAACTCCAGTTTGCACTCAGTCCGGGAACCTGAGCAGAGCTAGGCATTCCCAGAAGCCACTGGTTCTGACATAAGGCAATGTCATCACTGCTGTGCAAATTGGGCCACTTCCTCACTCCCCTTTATCAGGGCTTACTAGAGGAAGGGCAGATGTCTGGGAGGAACCAGTTAGTGGTATGAAGGCATCAAGGCCTAATTCAGGTACATTTTGAATTGGACCCAGTCTGTGGGTACTTGAAATCCACAGGGAACGAGGTCTCAAAATCCATCAACTGGATCTGATTTATTAAGAAGTTTGGTGATAATTCCTGCTTAAAGCCAGTAAACTGAATTAGAAGATGATGCATCAAATCCCTTGCCATTCTCTGCTTCTACAGCAATTTTCCCCAGCTGAGTTTCAGTTATGAATCATATTCCCTATGACAGTAACATTAATGACTGCAACATCTTTTCTCAAACACTACGATGAACTATAATAACCGTCCCTTCCCTCCCTCTCCCAGGCTTTTGTCTTCGGGGTCACTAGTAATCATTTCTCCCACCATAGACGACACCGCACTCTATGAATGTTTGGTATCAAATGAGGCAGGCGAGGATCAAAGAACAATTGCCCTCATTGTACAAGGTACAGTATTGTGGCCATATCAAAATGTCTTCATGTAAGTTGTAAGCTTTGTAAGCTCATTGGCTGTTAGGAGAGACTGGAGCTGAGGAACTGCTAAGAAGGGAGTTCATGTTCAGCTCTGGGCTGTTCTGGCCCTCCCAGCTACAATTTTTTTCCTCTCTTCTGCACAGAATAAGAAACTGCATAATTTAGTAAGTTAGCTGGTCCAAGCTACAGCATATAATATAAGAAGACAAAACACCAAACTTACCTTCCACGCAAGACTTAGGGTCAAGAGAAGTGTGCAAAGCTCTTCTATGCATGCACAGAGAAAGTTTCCAGATTTTCCCTTCTGACAGTAGCTCCTTATGGAGTGCTGCTCTGCATTGCTAACCTCCTAAGGTCTCAGAGGTGTTCCTCTGAAAGGTGCAGGGGCAGAAAAGACCTATGTCTGTGGGAAACAAAGCATATAGAAGTTTGGATCCCAGCTAGGAAATTGAACCGAGGGAATCTCAAATTTAAATGTACATATATAGAAATAGATCCTTATTTAGCCATTTATGTGGTTGATACCCCTTAACATAATTATGAGCTATTGAGAAATGGTCCTATTGCAAGTAGGTCTGCACCAAATGTTCTCCTGTTTCCCTATTCAACTTGAAAGTAGCTCTTGTGATAAATGATCGATGCTTTTATTGGCCTTTCTTTCCCTTACTTTAGTGCCACCATCCTTAGCAGATGAAGCTACAGATCTGCTGGTAACCAAGTTGTCTCCAGTAGTGATTCCTTGCACTGCATCAGGCATTCCTTTGCCCACAATCCACTGGATGAAGAATGGAATAAGACTTCTTCCTCGAGGAGACGGCTACAGAATTCTGTCTTCAGGTTATGGGTTACAATGATTATGAATACCTTTTGGGATTTTATATTCATATTTTTAGGGAGTGTTAATGACAATTTTGCTGTTAATTCCTTAAAAGGCACCATCATTTCTGGACTGGAGTGTTTGGTTAGAGCTACACATTATAGCCAACTCTTGTTTCCAAATGGCTGCTGCCATTTCTTGGCTGAAAAGTGGCATAAGGAGGGAGTGGTTTGCAGGGGAGAAATGAAGGATGGGAGTAGGGAAGCGTAACCCTCTCTACACCCACTGTTTCCCCACTGCACCTTCTTCCTCCAATTGCTTTTCTTTCAACCCAGGTTCCGGACTCATTTTTGGGATGGAAACCCAGATCTAGCATCCTACCATGAGAAAAGTGTAGGGTGGCGGGAGTTGCTGGAGAAAAGTGGTGGGTAGAATGGACGGTCAAACACCGCTACTCCTGCCCACTCATATGAGGTGGAGAAGTGGTGACCAAGCATTTATTTCAGTAAGGCGGCTGCCTCATATGCCTTCAGACTATGCCCTGGCACCATTTGGATACACAGGTTTGCTAGCAAGATGTTGTTTCAGCCAAAGCCTCGAGCCATAACCCAAAACCTTAACATGCCTAAAAGCCATACCATACCTCCATATCTCCATACTTCTGCTGCCATCTTCCCATCCTCCTTCAATCGGCACCCAGTCCCTGATGGTCCCCTCCCTTGGGGTTCTGGTAGTCTTGCACTACCTCAGCCTGCGAATTTAGCTGCGGCAAAAAGAAGAAGGATGGAAGAACACATTTCTATTTCATTGGGACTTTTCATCAAAGGCTCAAACACCAGGAACATCTTGTTCCACTCCCATTGATTTAAATTCAGCTTGTGCGGAAGAACGTCCCACTGGCTTGCATGCTCACTTCACTTTCTTGAAGTGCTTGACAGTTGCAAGTGATCCCTACTCACTGTTTAGCTGTTCCAGATGCATAATTGATCAACGTTTTCCGCCTCTTCCTTTAGGTGCTATTGAAATAACTGCTGCTCAACTGGACCATGCAGGAAGGTACACCTGCACTGCACGGAATGCAGCTGGCTCTGCCCACAGACACATTACTCTTCATGTTCAGGGTGAGGTGGGAACCTGTATCTTTCTTGTTCAGCTCAAAGAGAATTTTCTCCTCAGCTCTGAGTCCAAGAGCCTACTACATATTCAGAATAGTATGGCTCTGTTAGGACTGTACCACCAGGCTGCCAGTGGAAGGTTGTATGGATATTGTTCACACCTCCCACATAAAAAAAAACCTCTCTAGGCTTAGAAAACTAGCACGGGGGGGGGGGGGCGTTATTTAAACCCTCTGCCTGATATCTAGTTTTCTACAAGCAGGAAATATCGATTTATTTCTTATTTATTTATTAATTACATTTATATCCTGCCTTTTTTCCTCCAAGGAACTCAAGGTGGCGTACATAATCCTCCTCCTCCTCCATTTTATCCTCACAACAACAACCCTGTGAGGTGGGTTGGGCTGAGAGTATGTGACTGGCCCGGAGTCACCCAGTGAGCTTCCATGGCCGAATGGGGACTAGAACCCGGATCTCCCGACTCCCAGTCCAGCACTCTAGCCACTACACCATGCTGGCTCTCATGTAGTGGAACATCCAAATGTGCATTTTCCCACCGGAAGTACCTCTACCTCATAAGTATCCTGAAATGTTTAGCCCTGCTCTAATTCTAGATTTATTTTAAAATGTACACACACCTTTTAAACTTCAATTCTTGAGGCTTAAAGCAGCAAGTTGCTTGGTCTTATTAGTTCCGCTGTGCTTTGTAAAACTACTCATGAGAAGTTGACACTACTTGCTAATAAGTTGCTATGAGGATGAGTGAAGGCTATACTAACTTGACAGGCTCCAGTTCTATGTAGACATACCTGGGAGTAAGCTCCAATGAACTCAGTGGGACTTACTTCTGAGTAGACAATAGGGATGTCTGTTGCTGGGAAATTGGAGGTGGGGGGTGGGTTTGGCTCAGTGGAGTTCTGTGGCATGTGCAACTTGCTTTGCGTCTGCAAGCTGATTTACAGGCACTTCCTTCAACTTTGGGAAACTTTTTGCACATTTTTGGAAGGTTCTACAAGTTGCACAAATTTCTGAGCTATTTGCACTAATAACGGCTGGATTTCTGCAAATTGCAGAACCTTCCCTGCACCCTCAAGTGCAAAATTCCCAGAAAATCCACGAACTGGCCCGACTGGCTGCAGATTGAGTGAGGCGCAGCAGTGGAAACCAAAACGAAGTCCGGGGGGGGCTGAGCCTCAGAAAACCCATCAAACTCCACCCCCAAAATGGATTTCTCTGACATCCCTAGTAGATAATGCTAAAATTGTGTTGGTAGTCTAGCTTTTTATGCAGATAGCTGGGCCTGGAGCAGAGACCACACTTGTTTGCTATGGATAAGTGCCCATTTAATGCACTTGTAATGCACCTGACTCATGCTATCTGCACTGAAACCATCTGGGCATTTGTGTGCTAGAATGCTCTGGAATGGTACTCTTTTGAAAAGTAGGGCCTGTGCTGTGCTCTTGGGGAAAATAGGCCAATCAAATATTTTCTGTTCTGTTCTGTTCTGTTCTGTTGATCTAACAAAAATTAATTCACTTGCTTATAATCTGGCTCCCACTATCCACATTCACTCATTACACGGTTCATAAAACACAAATAATGTTCTCTTGGTGGGCAGCATTGTGAGCATTGTGAGAATGTGAGATAATTACTCTAAAGTAAAAAAAAAAAAGTGTAGGATTGCCTCCCCAGTATGAACCTGCTTGGGCCTTAAAATAGGCCACAGAGGCCTTGCTCATGGGTCCATCATTAAGGCCCGTTAGGTAACAACAGACAGGGCCTTTTCAGTGGTGGCCCCACCTTTGTGGAACAAGGATGTGCATTTGGCTCCCTCTTTGGCTCTTTCCAAACATGCCTTAAAAACCTGGTTGTTCCCATCTGCTTTTAACTTAATAATGTTGCCAGAAAGGTGGCATAAAAATACTTCAACTAAATTAAATAAGTGACTTGATAGAGAAGAAGAAGAAGAAGAAGATGAAGAAGAGGAGAAGGAGGAGGAGGAGGAGGAGGAGGATCAGTGAGAGGGAAAGGCACCAATTGTATCCAAAAATAGAAGTGTCAGAAAAAGCTTTAATAAGCCTGATGCATTTCAAAAGACATTTCCTTCCTCAGGGATCACTCAGTTTTTTCCACGTATATCTTGCAAAATCTTGCAAATGTTTCATCTGTTTCAAACTAATATTATATCATTAGAAATGTACTAAATAAATATCCTGTGCTGTTTATTGTTTTGCATTATGTTGTATTCTATTCTTTTAAGAATTTGTATTGTGTTTTATATTTTAATCATGTTTTAAAAGGACATTTTGGTTTTGTATCTGGTTATCTGCCCAGAGAATATTAGCTATTTGAGCAGATTAGACATGTACTAAATTTAAAAAATAACCCAAAGCAAAGCTCTTTCTGGCACTTGAGAACATTTTCTCTTCTGTTTTTGGTAGATCAGTAATCAGCTCTCCTTTTGTGCTCATCTCTCTCTTAGAACCACCCACTATTCGAGTCCAACCTGGAACACTTGATGTTATTCTCAACAACCCGATCCTCTTACCATGTGAAGCAGTAGGCACACCTCGTCCTGTAATAACATGGCAGAAGGAAGGGGTCAATGTTATCACAACAGGTATCTTTCTTTGTCTTATAATTTTCAGTTCTTCTAAGAGAATTTAACAAAATGCAGTTGGAAGGAAACTAGTACCACAACTATGTAGCCTAAGGAAGGATACTTTATACCTAAAAACATCTCCCAGGGCTGGTTCATGCATGTTCATCAAATGATGACATTCATGTGAGAATGGGCCGTTGAAGACAGACCATTTCATGTCACCGCAGTGTACACAATGCTTTTCAGGAGAGTCAGTCCACACATTCGGTTGCCAGTCATCAAATGTAGAGAAATTAACTGATGTGCAAGCATATCTGAACCGAGTCTAAGAGATGCTTGTATAACCTTTTTCATGAAAATTCAAAGAAATAAGAGTTTACAACTTCTCTAGGAAACTTATTCCACCACGGAACTACTCTTACAGTTAGGATAGTAAATCTAATGTTTAACCTAAATTGATGTTTCAGAGCTCTCCTAGAAGGAGCAGGCACGTAGCTTGGAGGTGTTCCTGGATCCAGCCCTGTCACTTGAGTCTCAGGTGGCTGAGAAGGCCTATTTTGAGCTCCAGCTGGTTTTCCAGCTACGACCCTTCTTGCACAGAGATAGCTTGGCCACAGTGACCCATGCTCTGGTAACCACCAGACTGGACTGTTGCAATGTGCTGTGAGTGGGGCTGCCTTTAAAAATGATTCTGAAGCTGCAACTGGTGCAGAACATGGCTGACAGATAGCACTTGTAGGACTTCTGTCACCCCAGTCCTAAAGGATTGGCATTGGTTGCCAATTCTCAGCCCAGTTCAAGGTGCTGATGTTAATGTATAAAGCCTTGAACAACTTGGGTAGCAAATATCTGAAAGAGTGCCTGCTCCCCTATACACCAGCCCAGATGTTAAGATCAGCAGGGGAGGCCCTGTTATCAGTACTGGTGCCCATAGAGGTTTGTGGGAGAGTGGCGTATAAAAGGGCCTTCTCTGTGGTGGCCCCAAGGCTGTGGAATTTCCTCCCCTCTGAGGTGCATCTGGAGCCTTCACTGTATGCATGTAATTGGCACCTCTTTACCCAGGCATTTGGAAGTGGATTCTGATTGGATTGAGCTTTTAATGGTAGTTTTAAGTTGTTTGATATGGTTTTATCGATATGTATGTTACCTGCCCTGGGATCATAAATTGAAGGATGGATTATATATTTAAAAAACTAATAATTCATTCATTCATTTGCTTTTTTCACAGAGTACAATTGTTTCCCTTTATCTTTTTGACATCTTTGTAAATATCTGAAAACTGTCCTTTCAGCCTCTAAAAAAAGCATACGCAGTTCCTTCAGCCCTTCTTCATATGATTTGTTTAGGATTTAAACTGGCCTTCCTTTATTTCCATGCAGTTGTGTCTTATTTAATACATGTGAATGTATTCTAGGGAACAGTTTTACCATTCTTCCCAGTGGCAGTTTGCAGATCGCAAAAGCTGCTTCTGAAGATGCTGGAACTTACATGTGTGTTGCTCAGAATCCAGCAGGCACTGCTGTTGGAAAGATCAAACTAAAAATTCAAGGTAAGCTTTGTATGCAAACTACAAACTTGTCATTACATTGTTATTACTATTACCTCAGAAAGCATTAGCCATAATGCTAGAGTGTTAACTGAGGTTTATCCTAGTAAGCCTCCCTACGAAATCATTGTTAGAGCCTCACCAAGGAAAAGAAAACAAGCAGTAGTATTGTTTACTTGACAATGCTTCCTTTTGTCCCCTGCCCATGAGAAAAAAGAGATGGAGAAAAAAAAGAGAGACCTGGTCCATGGAGCATCAACAGTGTTCCCAAGATAGAGGGATCCTGGGGGTGTAAAAGCCTGTGACCCATAGGGAGTATTGTCCTGCTGTCTTCTAGTATTGTGGATTCAAACAGTGAATGATCTTTCAGTTCCTCCAGCTTTCAAAACTCATCCTGAGGAATATGTGGTGGTTGTGGATAAGCCTGCCACTCTTTTGTGTGAAGCAGAGGGCTACCCAGCTCCTGAGATTGGATGGCATAAAGATGGACAGAAGGTCCCAGAGACCATGAGGCAACGAATTCTCAGCACGGGGGCTTTGCAGATCGCATTTGCTCAGCCTAGTGACACTGGGCATTACACATGCACTGCTACAAATGTGGCTGGATCAAGCAGCTCCAGTATGGAACTCACTGTGCTTGGTAAGTTAGATTAGAAATAGAGAACATGAGTTGGCCTGTCGATCATGGTGGAAGCTAGTACGGCGCCCAGTTTGGGTTGTCGTTTTTCAGATATTTTATGTCTTTTTTTCAACATATAATCATACAGTCACAACTGTAATAAATAGGCTGTTCCACTCTATCAACTTTAAAAAACACTTCTGCTCAGTACTTAAATTAATGATAATTAAGTAGAGATTTAACTGAACCATCCTATGACTGAAAAGCCACAGCATTCAGGTGTGGAGTGCAGCCACCCCAAACTTCTGCTATATCTTCTGCATGGCCTGTGAGGGGAGAGGTGCCAAAAAGAAAATACAAAACTTCCAGAAAAATGACAGTAACTGAAAGCTATGAAACAGCCCACCAATCAGGGACAGAGCCTGCAACGACAGCCACATGAAATGTGGAGACGGCCACTGACATTGTGATGATCTGGCCATGCCCTGACATTGCAACATACACACAGTGACAACACAGCGCTCCCACTCCAGCAGCCACAGTGGCACATTCTACAGGGCATGGGGCTAGAAAGCTGGAGACGGGAGCTCAATCCCTGCCAGTGGGAAAAGGTGGGGAGGAATGGCCTCTACTCAGCTTTTGTATCTGTGGTGTTTTTAAAATGCTCACAAGTCAGGGGCAACAAAGAGGACGCTCCCGGGACCTGAACCCACATTGCCAACAACACAGATTGGCTTCCTAACTGCTCAATCACAGCAGCAGACAGAACGCATACACCTAATGGGGCACCTGTCTCTCCCTGTGCCCACAGCCCCTACACCCAATTATAGGTGACAGGTTTTGCATGCTGGGAGTCAATCTGACACTAGGAAGGGTGGGGAGGCCCCCCCCCAGTTGTACCTGAGCCAATCAGGAGGAGCACTCCATGGACCAGTACTCTGCATGGCCCAATCATCCCTTTTGGCCTCTCTCCCTCCCCGTGGCATCTCATGGGACCAAGCCCACACCTCTTCTGTGTTGTCTGGTAGGCTGGTCCTGCCAGGTAGCATCCCACCCTATTTCCCTCTTCCCCTCCTCCTCCCTCTTTCCCTCCAAAGTGAATGCCCCATAGACCCCAGCAGCAGCACCCATCTCACTGTACCGCTGGGAAGGAAAATGGACTATTTAGGGAACAGTGGGAGACATTTAATATTATACTGGTGTAAAATATATTCTAAAAAGAATATGCATATAGAGATACATTCAATGTTGTGAGTCATTTTGCCGAAGTTGAACACAGCATTGTTAAATTAAGTCTAAGGTTTATATTCTGATAGGGCTCTTTGACCATAACAGTTGAATACATCATAGGGCTTCCACTATGATTGCAGCTCCATGATCTGGCAAGCTTAAGGAAGCAAATAGGGCCAAGAAACCATGTAGGATGTAAGGATTTCAATTTCACGTATTGATTAACTAAAAACAACCTTCTAGTCTAAATTATTTAATGGCAGCCTTAGTTCTAGTTCCCAAATTCTCTACTTTAATTTACTCTCCTCCCACAGTTGTGCCATTTCCTCTCATTTATTTGTAGAATGCTGCCATCCTGCAGCAGGTCAAGCTCTCTCAATAAATATTCACCATATGGTGTTTAACACCTTTGCATTGGGACATACGTGTGGATATTATTACTGGCACACAGATGTGTATGTACACATGCACACACACACAGCTCAGTGTCTAACTTTGTAGAAGCTTAAGAGCATATGCAGTCAATTATATTCTTTAAAAAAATCTTCACACAGTCCCACCTAAGATACTCCGTACAGTGGACCACTACACAGTTGTTGAGCATTCACATATAGTTCTGTCATGTGTTGCTGATGGAATGCCAACACCATCCATGAACTGGAAGAAAGATGGTGCTCTTTTAACGAGTGTGATGGGAAAACACACGACTGTGCCACACGGAGATCTCATTGTGAAGAGTGCTGTGGTAAGTGTCAGTTTTAAAAACGTCCTCGACATAGATGGGAGTAAAGACAGGGACTGGGCCTTTTTTCTCTTTGTTGTGCATTTAGTTCTTTGAATACGTGTAATTGGGGAATGTACTGAACTCTGGGAGGAGTATGTACTAGGCCTCACGCCACATAGATCATTTTGTGGGTCTCCTAGGAGGTTTTTTTTCTTGCTGTAAGGAGTTGGACTGTGTGAGGGTGCGGGGGAGCTCCTGGCTCAGTAGCCCTCAAGCCTTGACCTATGCAACCATCTGCTTGGGTAGAAATTGATTTTTTTCTGTTGCCCGGAGGTCATTAAGTTAATCAGACTTATTGGGGCTCAATGTGTAGAGAGCCTATGGAGCCAGAATCTCAGATAACTGGCTCTGCTTCTCTAAATCAGCTGTAACTCCCAAGCCATGAAGCAGACTCAACTGGTGGTGGATGGGGAGGTGATGCCAGTTTCGGTGGGGCTGTGATTCCATTCCAGGTTTCAGTCAGAACGAGCGAGAACTCTAAATGAACTATCCCAGGTGCTCAAGCTATTTGAGGGATAGGGTCCAGCACCTTGGATAGCTCCTTTAGAGTTCTGGCTGGTTCTGACTGAAACCCATCACAGCCCCATTGAAAATCAGAGTCACCAGCTGCCACTGCGTACAGTCAGCATATTAGTGATGTACGAAAGGCACTTACCTGGTTCCGCAGTTGCTTCGCGGTAGGGGGGAGGCGCTTCGGTTCTCCCCCCGAAGTTCAGGCCGGGGGGGGGGAGGCGCCCTGTATCGCCCGGCCGAAATTCAGGCCGGGGGGGGAGGCGCCCCGCCTCGCCCAGCCGAAATTAAGGCCGGGGAGAAGCGCCCCATCTCCCCGGCCGCGAAATAAAAAGTGAATGTTAAAAAACAACAACACACACCTGTGATAGGCTACGTAACGATTAACGTAGCCTATCACGGCTAGATTTCCAAAGTCAGCCGTGATAGGCTACATTAATCGTTATGTTGTCTATCACGGGTGTTTTTTTTTACTTTATTTTGTAATGGCGGCGGCAGCCGGTCAGAAGACCGGCCGCCGCCCCCGCCCCCGACGAACCGCCACCGAACCGCCGCCGGGACCCGCCGCCGAGAGGGACATTCGCATGAGGTAAGTCCCATCCCGGGGGGGGTGGGGGGGGCGGAGAATTTCACCAACAATTTTGGGGGGCGGAATGCATTGGCATTCGGCCTCCCCGGGATTCGTGGAGAAATTCATGGCCATCCCTACAGCATATCCAGGACACCTCCAGGTTTAGTTCTGACCCAGCCACCAAGCAGAGAGGCTTGTGGGGTTGGACTTGATGGTCTGGGGGTAGGACACGATGGTCTTATAGGCCCCTTCCAATCCTACTATTCTATAATTCTATTCAACCTCTAAGCTTACATTATGTAGTTTTCTTGGGCAGGCAACTCCTTGGTACAAGTAGCTGAAGGAAGATTTTGCTTTCCGCCAAACTTATATTAAAACATTTCCTCTGATGATTTCCAGCAACCTCTGAAAGCAGAGAACTATTTCTGCCCCTGAACTGAAACGTGTTGGCTGATTCAAATCCATACACAAATGCTTTTGGAACTGCCCCCTTAGTACAAATTACTGTTATATTTATTACAGGAGATCACATTCTTTAGTATTTTATATGCCATTCCTTTTTCCTGCCTATAGCCTGAAGATTCTGGGAGCTACACCTGTGTTGCCAGCAATGTTGCTGGTGAAGATGCCCACACTATCAACTTGACTGTTCATGTGCTCCCCACTTTTACTGAACTCCCTGGAGATGTTGCTTTAAACAAAGGAGAACGACTTCAATTAACTTGTAAAGCAACTGGAGTCCCTGTACCCAAAATCATTTGGACTTTTAACAATAATATTATCCCAGGTAGGTTAATCCAGGAAAGGATAGTCTGACGATATATTATGAGATGAGATACGGAAAATGCAGATTTGATTTTAGATATTTGAATTATTGACTCTTAAAACCACTGAATGTCTTCTTAACTGTAACCACCAAAAGCCTCCATTTCCAAAAGATGGTCATGTTTAGGTAAATCTTTATTTGAAAGGAATTCAATAATTACAAAGCAATCAGCAAAATACCCCACAACATGAGATGAGCTACAAGTAGAACTGGGAGCAGAAAGGATGGTTGAATATCTCCACCAGTGTGTCTTGCAAAGCTCTATCTACTAGCATATGGGATACTGGACATCCAAACCAATGCCTATAAAATATATATATATGCTTTACTGAGGCTTACCAATCATTGCTTTAATTTTTGTTGGTTTGCTTCTGTTTTTCTGCCAGTGCAATATGATGGTGTGAACGGACTTAGTGAACTTGTTATCGAAAGAGTGTCTAAAGAGGATTCAGGTACCTATGTGTGTACAGCAGAAAACCTGGTTGGTTCTATCAAGGCTCTTGGATCTGTGTATGTTAAAGGTATGTATTACTGGTAAGTTTGGAAATAATGTCATTGACTCCTAATTTCATATTCTATCTAACTTCAGTATCAGAGATGACAGTGGATAGTAATGGAAATAGACTGCTCATGCTATGAAAATAAAAAGTGCCTGACTCCCATCAACAGCTGGACAAGACACCTCTTGTTCAGTGAATTATCAAATTAAAAATAAAAACATTTCACAAAACTGGATTCATTTTTGCCAAATTTCATGTTTCACCATCTGCATTTACTATTTTGAATTCATGTTGAGTTTTCTATATATGTTCACTTCAGTTTTCAATTTGAACCCTTATTTTATATGTAGTTACTTAACCTATTCCCCCCCGCCCCCAGAGCCTCCAGTCTTCATGGGAGATTATCATTCCAGTCGGATTGAGCCCCTGGGTGGGAATGCTGTTCTCAACTGTGAAGTCCGAGGAGACCCACCTCCAACTATCCAGTGGAGCAAAAAAGGAGTTGGCATTCAGATCAGTAACCGAATTAGACAACTTGGCAACGGATCCCTTGCCATCTATGGCACAGTAGTGAGTCATGACTCAAATTGGTACTGGTGAAATAAATGACTTAATTTATACAGCATTTATCACACTCATGTTTGTATCCCACTCTTCTTCCAAGGAGATCCAGAGGACATAGTTAAGACTATCCCATTTAGCTTCATAATAACTCAAGAGGCTATGAGTGAAATGTAAACTAGTTTTAATAACTGACATAATATCCCCTTTCATAGGAACATAGGAAGCTGCCTTATACTGACTCAGACCACTGGCCCACCTAGCCCAGTATTGTCAACACTGACTGGCAGCAGATCTCCAGGGTTTCAAGCAGGATTCTTTCCTCACCCTACCTGGAGAAGCCGGGGATTGAAGCTGGGACCTTCTGCATGCAATGCATGTGTTGTGTCACACTGAGCGTTTGCCCCTTGTAGGATTGGATCCAGACTTAGTTATACTTAGAGTAGACACACTGAAATCCATGGGACTTGAGTTAGTTAAGTCCCATGGTTTTCAATGGGTATACCTCAAGTATGACCCAAACTGGATCTAGCCCATAGTATATTTTTACATGTGTATATGATAATGTACTATTCTCCTATCTCCTGAAAAGGGAATTCCCAAGCATTGCTATGCGACAGTTTCCTTTCTAATCTTTCAGTCTACAGTCCCAGCTATTGAAATCCATCATGGCATACAAACATTTCTGTAGCCTTTATTACACTGTTGTGAATCCCTTCTTGTTCCTTTATATATATATATTGCACTATTTGCCACCATCAGGTTTAATATGTGTAAGGAAAGGAAAGGTTCCTCCTGAGCAAGCACTGGGTCATTCATTACTGACCCCTAGAGGGACGCTGCTTACGCTGGTGTTTTCATGGCAGACTATAGCGGGGTGGTTGTAATTCTGGATTGATTGCTTGTCTAACAAAATACTTATTTTTCTTCAGAATGAAGATGCTGCAGAATATACATGTGTAGCTACAAATGATGCTGGTGTAGTTGAACATCACGTCACCCTAACATTACACAGTAAGCCAAAAAGGATATTCATACTGTTATATTGGGAGATCTAAATGTTACACTCACTCAATGTTACACTGCTGCGTGTGTTAATATACACAGCTTTCAACAGAAACTAAGCTTATTTATTCAGTTCATTCATCTTTCTCTCTCTGCCTCTGTCAAGTTCATATTTTAGTCTCTCATCAATTAGGTTGTTTAGACTAAGAAGTCATGACTTGCCAATGGCCACTTAGTAGGCTTGTCCATTGCTGGGAAATCCGTCCCTTTTGGGACCTGACAGATCCCTGTGGCACCCCTAACTGGGCTGGCATTTGCGAGCCGAGCCACAGGCTAGTTCTCCAAACGCAGGAATTTATTGGGTTTTTTAAAATATTGTGCAAATTGCAATTTACACCAATTTAAAAAACACCTGAAAATCCATGAGCTGGCCCTACTCATCATGTGCTGAATCGGGCCAGGTCACAGATGAGCGAACTGGCAAAAACTTGCCAAGCTCCACCCCCACAAGCAGATTCCTCCGACATCCCTACCACATAGTGAGCTTCATAACTGAGTCCCAAATAAGATGTTTCCCACCTTGATTCTGCTCTCACCCCTGATTTCCTCCATTACTGGCTACTTCTTCCCGAGGAAAATAAACACACCTTGAGGAAAGGATCATGGTAGCAGGCAATGGAGGGCACCCTCAAAGATGGGAGAACCCACTAGGGATGCTTGAGGAATTCAGTCTTCACATTTTCTTATATGAATTGGCCTGATCCACACATTAGTTCAGTAGGTGTGGATTGGGATGTCTTTCCAGTTATCTTTCAGATTTCACACTTACCCAAATTTTGCAGTGCAGTTCTTGGCTCAAAAAACACATATTAGGAATCTATATTTTAGGATAAAATCTGTTTAGAAATGAATACTTAGAGAGAAAACATGTTTAGAAAGGTGGGTTGTTTTTTTAAAGAAAATGCATTCAAAATATTTAAATACATATTTAAATAGGATGTTGGTGTGTGGAATTTTTAAGGAAACATTCACAGATCAATATGGAAACGGGATGGAAAGGACACGTAAATGAACGCACAAAAATGTTTGTTCAGAAATAGACTGGTATGTCCATCCCTATTATCCCTGGGCCTCCTCTCTTTCCCGGCCAGCAACATAGTGACATAGGCAGCATCTTTTTCCATCAAAACTCATGACAGTTTAACTACAACCCCCATGAGCACCAGTGGAAAATAATGTTGCCAGTGTCACTATGGTGGGAGTATGCTTTTCTTACTGTTCAGTCCAACCACTGGCCAAGAAGAAGGACAGGCTGTGTGGGCATTTCCCATTTTTGAGGGAACCTGGTGCCTTGACCCACTTCCTCAATATGAGTTTTTTCTCCTTTGTGAAGGGGAGGGCATGCTAGGTGGCAGAGAGAATTGGGCCCTTCCAGCCTTGTGTTTGAGTTCTCAAGGACCCCTTAAGGTTTTGAGCACCCCTTAAGGTTTTGCTTGATGTACAAGGCTGCTGGCTCATCTCTAAATGTTACACCAGATGTACAACAGATTGTTTGCCATACAAGGCTGCTTGCTCATCTCTAAATGGTATGCCAGCAATCATGGTAAACAATGCGAATATGGGCAAGGTGCTTAACCCTTTCCCAATCTGACACTTTCCCCCTGCAGACTCTCTCTCAATCCCCCACTCCAGCAGACTTTGGCATAATAACAAAAGGGCCTTTGTCCTCCTTGTGGCTTCAAGGAGATATAAGTGAGTACACAATCGTAAATGGTCTATGTCAACATTTATAACCTCCAGTTTTATTTCTAATTCTCTTTCAAATAAAATCTTAGGTGCGCCTGTTATCACGATTGAACCAGTAGAGACTATTGTGGATGCTGGAACCACAGCACTGCTGAACTGCCAAGCAGAAGGAGAACCTCTTCCAACCATAGAATGGTCTCGCCAAGGCTGGCCTCTTCTTAGTGAGGACCGAATGACCGTTTTGACAAATGGCTCTTTACATATTGCAGTCACACATAAAGAGGATACTTCTGAATATGAATGTGTAGCTCGGAACCTCATGGGCTCTGTACTTGTCAAAGTGCCCTTCATTGTCCAAGGTGGGTGTTAACCTTATAATTCTGCTCAGTGAGGAGCTCTTTGTAATTGAAAAGTGTGCATGCTTAAGCAAAGAAGTAATAAAGAGGTGCCACCTTTTCTATTTGTACCCCTCATTCTCTATAATGGTACTTCCCCAACTGTGTCTTGGGCCATGAGAGGATGGTTATTGTACCAATGTTACTGTAATAGTGGAAATGAAATTCATGAGAACATTAAAGGCTCCTGTGAGCTCAAAATTACCACCCGCAGAGTGCAGGTGGCTTTGCACCTCTTCATGCTTTGCTGTTCTGGCTTTTTCTTCTTCCAGTCAGCTCCCATGGGGCTGAGGGGGCAAGGAATTTTGCAACATGTCTGCATCAAGTGATATTGGAGCATTCAGTAGTTCTAACATGCACATGTCTGACTGAGAGAAGAATATTGACCAGAATTAATGCAATTGTTCCACTCTAGTGCATGGTGGCTTTTCTGAATGGCTTGACTGGCAACCGTGTAGTGTAACATGTGGCCAAGGTGTTCAAAAGAGAATCCGTCTGTGTAACAGTCCTCTCCCTGCAAATGGTGGGCGGCGCTGCACGGAGCCTGCTTATGAAAGACGCAGCTGTCAGAACATGCTATGTCCAGGTAACTTTTCACTCTTTCTATACATGCTTATGTTGTCTACCAATAACTCAGAAGTCACTGCTCTTCATGTGAGCTCTACATAAAGGGAACTTGTTGTTACAGTAATCCAATGCCACTGTGTGTTTCACCTGTTCATACATGGCTCAGATATTACATGCTGATGTGACATATATCTTGAACCTAAATACAGTTACTTGAAAATAAGCCCCATTTGTGTTAGCGGAACCTACTTCCAAATTAGCAAACTTAGCAGCCTTGATAACATTACGTTGTTTTTATTTTAACAAAAGGAAATTCTGGGGAAATTCTAGAGGCATTTTTGCCATTTACCTGAGGTTCATTTTGCCTGATGTTCATTTACCAGTCCTTTCATTTAAGCTGATTCCATTGTGTATCTGACAAAGTTTTGCTAATCCTCATACATTTCAGACTATATGTTAAAGAGTCATGTATAATATATATTCTGTTTAGTGGATGGCAGCTGGTCAGAATGGGGGTCTTGGGAAGAATGCTCTAAAACCTGTGGGCAAGGCAACAAGACAAGAACCAGAACATGTAGCCACCCTCCAGCTCAACATGGTGGAAAACCCTGTGATGGCAATGTTGTAGAGTCAATCATGTGCAACATTAGACCTTGTCCAGGTGAGAATACAGAGGGTCTGTTAAGTGGCACATATGAATTCCCTTTTCTTCTCTAGAGCATTGCATCTCCATCTCTTTCAAGTTAGGACCCATCAGTAAAGCTTGGCTACTTGCTGTATCTTAGATCCTCCTCTCCTCCATCCTGCATTCCTGAAAAGCATCTCTGGGGCCTTCCTTCTGAAACAATGTGGGCTGTGTTGCAGGGCCTACTGGAGGAGGGCTGAATCGCAGCTCTGCTTGCGCAAAGTGCCTATGCCTAATTTTAAGTGATTCACCCATTCCTGTGCACAGCCCACATTGTTTAGGGGAATCCCAGCCTGCCCCCCGAATATGGGGAGGGATGTGGGGAGGACTGCAGTGGGGAGGAAGAGATGGGAAGATTCCATTGTGCAAGGATCCTTCCACTTGTGAACCTTTGGATCCAATCCAATGCTTACTTTTTTTGTTAAGGAAGTTTCAGGTTGAATGGTAACTTTGTCTTCCAGTTAATGGTGCCTGGGGTTCTTGGCTACCATGGGGACCTTGCAGTGAAACATGTGGCAAAGGTACTCACACCAGATTAAGGCTATGCAATAACCCCCCTCCTTCATTTGATGGCTCCTACTGTGACGGGCCTGATGTGCAGATGCAGGTTTGCAGTGAGAGAGACTGCCCAGGTAAGTTACAAACAGAATGGGTGATCTATTTCTGAGGCTTTGTGGGGTTTTGCAAACTCAAATTCTGATCTCATAAAAATGTAAAGACTGCTTTTATTTTAGGAACAGGGGACTGTAGATGGAAGGTAAGAGGGGGATGAAGGGAAGTCAAGGTAGATTTGGGTTTGTGGAAGGAAGGACAATAATTAATCTTAAGAATGTAAGAAGAGCCCTGCTGGATCAGACCAAGGCTCCATCTAGTCCAGCAGACTGTTCACACAGTGGCCAACCAGCTGTTGACCAGGAAACCACAAGCAGGACACAAGTGCAACACCACCCTCCCACCCATGTTCCCCAGCAAATGGTATACATAAGCTCACTGCCTCTGGCTCTGGAGGTAGCACATAGCCATCAGGACCAGTAGCCATTAATAGACATGTCCAGGAATTTGTCTAACCCCCTTTTAAAGCCATTCAAATTGGTGGCCATCACGACATAGTTTATCTATGTGCTGAGTGAAGAAGTCCTTCCTTTTATCTGTCCTGAATTTCCCACCAAGTAGCTTCATGGGATGACCCTTTTGGGTTCTAGTATTATGTGAGAGGGAGAAAAAAGTCTCCCTATCCACATTCTCCACACCAGGCATAATTTTGTAGACCTCTATCATGTCTCCCCTTACCCTCCTTTTTCCCAAGCTAAACAATCTCAGCTGTTGTAACCTTCCCTCGTAGGGGAGATGCTCCAGCCCCTTGATCATTTTAGTTGCCCTTTTCTATACTTAAAAATGTGCAGGGAAAAAGGCTTCACCTCCACTCACTGGAAACTATCCCTAGCTCAGCTTGTTATCCCTTGTCCCACTGCATTAGAGAGGGAAATCAAGAGAGAGTAAAATTTTGAGAACATGACTTGCGTTTGTATCGCTCCTACACTAAACTAAAAGGGTGCTCCAGGTCTGCAAATTAAGAGCCATTTGATATGTTCAACTGAAACAAGTGGTAAAGCTTGTCCTGAATTGTGCCATATCAAGCTGCAGA
Organism: Heloderma suspectum; assembly: GCF_057233095.1. Classification (NCBI taxonomy): domain Eukaryota; kingdom Metazoa; phylum Chordata; class Lepidosauria; order Squamata; family Helodermatidae; genus Heloderma; species Heloderma suspectum. The sequence goes on from NC_139461.1 coordinate 175,854,313, forward strand.
TGGGAGAATATAATTTTTTAGTATTCACTCTCAAAACCATACCTCTGTATGTAGAAAAGGGACTCCTCTCATCAGGGAGGACGATTTATTGTAGCCTTCTTTCTGATATGTCATTTTTCTATGTGCATGGAGGTGTTTTTTTCCCTTCTATCAAAGAGTGTTCAAAAACACAGTCCCCCACATCAATTCCAAAGTGATACAGTCTTGAAAAAAACATAATCACAGGATTCTGCTTGAGCAGACTGTAATTTGGCCAATCATTCAGCTAGTCAGGATTCCGTTACTACCTATGTAATGTTTCTTTTCACATGTCTGCCCCACCCACCCACTCACTCGCTCACTCATTACATTTCTATGCCACAGTAGCCAAATCTCTCTGGGCAGTTCACAAGAAATATTAAAACCATAAAATAAACCATGATGAAGTAGGGATGGTAGAGAATTCCACCACGAACTCCAATGACTCTAAAGAATCCGTCCCCCCGGAGTCCGTGAGGGAACGGAGCACTCCCCACTGCCACCCCGTGAAATTTTCCCGGGACGGACCCTACCTATCGTCGGCCGGTTCGGTCTGTCCACTGCCCCAGTCTGCGGCTGTGAATGGCTGCCCCGGTCTGCGGCCGCCATTTGCCTCCCTGCTTTAGCCGACATAGGCTATGTAAGTATTTACGTAGCCTATCACAGCAAAGAGCAGGGATGCAAATGGCGTCCGCTATGCCATTTGCATTGCTACTCTTTGCCGTGATAGGCTATGTAAATATATACGTAGCCTATCACGGCTAACACAGGGACGCAAATGGCACCCGCTACGCCAGATGCCATTTGCGGCCGCAGCCTGGCAGCAGACGGAAGTCCGGCTGCAGGTGGGCCTGGCCAGCAGCTCTGCGGACTTGCTTTGGAGCGGAGCCAGCCAGGGAGGATTCCGGGGGAGGAACAGATCGCTTCCCCCCCACCGCGGATGCCCCGGACTGGAATGGGGTAAGTAATCCACCCATCCCTATGATGAAGCTTACTATAAAGCCTTCAAAAAGTTTAAATCATAATAAAACCAGAGTAAAAGCCAGTATAAGCCAGCAGTATAAATATCTGAAAACATAATAACACATTGAAAAAACAAAACTGAAGGACTAAAAAGCCTAGGACAACAAAACGGTCTTCACCTGGTACCGAAAAGACCATAACAAAAGCACCAGGCAAACCTCTCTGGCAAAGGCATTCCACAACCAGGATGCCACCACTGAAAAGGCCCTCTCCTTAGTAGCTAGCCACTTCACCTCATTTGGTGGGGGCACCAGGAGGAGGGCCTCTGAAGATGATCTTAGGGTCCATGCAGGCATATAAAACAGGGGGTAAGTAGCACAGGGGAAAAGGACACTGAACCCTCTCCTTATCTCTCCTTAGTTTGTTGTGTCAAGCATATTCATCCCTTCCTAATTCACTTGCAGTATCAGAGCTAGGAAAAGTGCTAGAGCAAACAACTGGAGGGGATGGAAGATAAGGTATAGAAATGGGGAGGGCTCAGTTCTGTTCTCCCCTGTGCATCTTTTCTGTGGAATTGAGATCCACACACCTGTTTTACATGTGAACACATGGATGATGGCCCTGTTGCATCTAGTTTGGCCCTTATATTCTGCTCTGACTTGCATCATTCTTGGAGACCTTTGTGGCTATTTGGAATGTGTACAGAACTTGTGTTTCAGTGCAGGAAATGGAGCTGTATTTGACAGTGTGTAAAAACTCAATCTCTCTCTCTCATTTTTTAACCAGTGAATGGAAAGTGGACTTCCTGGTCCAGCTGGAGTGTCTGTACTATGTCCTGTGGAGGGGGCACCCGACAGAGAACAAGAGATTGCTCAGACCCACCACCACAATATGGCGGACACAAATGCGAAGGGAGTGACGCGCAGGTTGATTTTTGTAATAACGACCCTTGCCCCAGTAAGTGTCTTTGGGATGGGAACCATGGGGTAAACTGGGGCTTCCTATAGAGAACTTTTCTTCTTCTTCTGATGCCAGATTGCAGAGACCAGATCAAGTGATGGTCCTTGATAATTATAATGCAATAAATAAGAGGCAGATTTGAACAGTAGTTTTTTCAAAGGTTTTCTGTTACTTTAATTCAGGGGTGAGGAACCTTGGCCTTCCTGATGTTGTTGGACCGTAATTCCTGCCATCGGTTTGATGGGAGTTGTAGTCCAACATTTGGAGGGCCACTGGTTCGCCACCCTCTCTTAATTGTATACACCTGAAAGCTACACTGTATGCTACACTGGTGGTGCATTGGAAGAAAGATCCCTTGCAGTTCTCAGGAGTGAGAAGCTGGTTGATGAGTGAATTCACATCACAGATCCAGCTTGCTGTGATTGCCCTCAACTCACACAGCCCCATCCACTTTTCAACAGCACAATCCATCCACGCTATGTCACAGTGTTATCAAAGAACTTAAGGGATGTAGCTGGATACCCAAACTCGAAAGACTTGGCGTTAATGGGGACAACCACATAAATGACATACAAAATCTCCCTTGAGTTGCAAAAGGGTACCATTGTCCACATACAGTATTACAAAAACAAACAACAAAAAGCCATAAACTCCCCAGTCTTGATGTAAAGGACTTCTCAATAAGAATATAGCGAAGAGCTCTCCCACACCATTCTTAGAGGCAGTATGCCTCCATTAGTACACAAACTGTCCTCCATGTTGGGGCAAAATTATTCCATTGGACTTTTGTGCCTTTAAATGTCAGGAGTACCAATTTGAAAAATATTCTGTTTCCACAGTGCATGGAAACTGGGGCCCTTGGAGTAACTGGGGAACTTGCAGCCGAACATGTAACAGTGGCCAGATGAGGAGGTACCGGACTTGCGACAGCCCTCGTCCACTCAATGGAGGAAGGGCCTGTGCTGGGGCTGATACACAGATACAGAGGTGTCGTGCAGAGCTATGTCCTGGTGAGTTACCTTGGTATGTACATAGCTACTACCTCTATACATGAAAGGCAACAATCCAGATTTCTGTAAAGTACTGAAGTGATGAAGAACTCAGCATGCACGTGTTACAAAGATACTAGATGTAGCGGCCTACTTCAAAGAGGCTTGGGGGTGCGGAGTTCATATGGGCACAAATCCACCAGCAAGCCTGATAGATGTGAAATGTAGGCCCCTGCTCTGCCCATGGACTAGCAGTTGTCTGTTCTTTTAGGCCTAAACTACATGTGCCTTGCAGTAGGCCCGTGTCTTCAAAAATGCAGGTCTGCCCCAAAATGCAACTGAAGTGGGGCTGGGTTCAATCTAAAGCACTAAAAGAGCAGAGGGTGCTGAGCCCCCCTTGCCCTTGCTGTCTTTCCTTCTGCAGCCTTCCTCCCCCAGTTTTCCCCCAACTGGGTTTACTTCCAATATCAGAGTCTAGCTGGAGGAAAAGGAATTTATTGGGGGGGGGGGACTGCAGGGGTTTAGCATTGCCCCTCACTACCCCATTCAGCACTTGAAATCACACTTCTACACCCTGCTTTAGGGTTGACTGGGTAGGCCCACATTTGAAGAGACAAATCTGCTGCCATCCCATGTAGTTTAGGCTTTAAAACAAATATCGTATATCATGTTGCTTGTATCGGGCAAGAGTGGTGTGTGTAATGTTAATGTGACCTAGACTAGGTTTTCTTAAAAAAAGAACATAAGAAGAGCCCTGCTGGATCAGACCAAGGGTCCATCTAGTCCAGCATTCTGTTCACACAGTGGCCAACCAGCTGTCGACCAGGAACCCACAAGCAGGGCATGAGCGCAACAGCACCCTCCCGCCCTTGTTCCACAGAAACTGGTATATACAGGCATACTTCCTCGGCTACTGGAGGTAGCACATAGCCACCAGGGCTAGTAGCCTGATACTAGGATCCCCTTGGCCTTCCTGTCCTGGTCTATACAGATCTGCTGCACCTCCCATTCCATTCCTCAACCTGTCTCCCTTGCCTATCCCCTTCTCTCGCCTGCTCTTGCAAGCAGGATTCCAGTTTTATCCCACAGTTACACACATTTCACTTAGCACAGAACATTTGTGCACACCATTAAGTAACAACATGAAAAGCATCAGTTAAACTCTATTAATTCTGCTCTCAACCTTCTGTACTGGTTTACAGAGGATGGAAACTGGGGAACATGGCAGCCTTGGAGCACATGTTCTGCTTCTTGTGGCGGAGGGCAGCAGACCCGAACACGACTGTGCAACAATCCACCCCCATCTAACAGTGGACGTCCTTGTCCTGGAGACAAGTCTCAGATATCCAGGTGTAACTATCAGGCTTGTCCAGGTAGGTAGGCAGATAACAAGACTATGTCTCAAAAGCTGAGAAACAACAACAACAAAAGTGTATGTTATGGATGCTGTGGTGTTTGATATTCTGCCCTGAACAAAGGTGTTTTCTGAATACACAAGAGCATTCAAGGCACTCAGTCTGTGTAGAATGTGAACACGTAGGCTGGAGCCCCACCTCCTTCTAGCATTTTTCCGTCACTAGACTAGAAACTAGATGGGCAAAACTAGACTTTACAAGACTCTACACTGCCACTCCATGCCTCTGTGCAGTCTTCCTTGTAATGTCTGGTACAAAAGATGTGTGACATCGTTGTGCTGTGCATCTTCCCACATCGGTTGTACACTGGGGGCACAGGTAGGGGGGCATAGCGTGTGATGGCATGCCGTTCAGTAGATGTAATAAGGAAGAAAGAATAAAGAGACATGGAGTGGGAGCAGCTCCGTGTCTCTCTGGTCTGGCCTTCAGATGAGAATGTGAATGGGACCAGCCATAGCAAAGTGAGAGTTAACGTGCTTTGCATGCACAAGATCCCGGTTCAATCCCCAGCATCTCCAATTAACTGAATGCTGTAGGGATTGCCTGAGCAAGTGGCTGGGAAGCAGCAGAACACTGGTCTCCAGAGTCCAGCTACTCTCCTCTTCCCTTGTGGAACCCAAAGGCATCCTGAGGAGAGGAGAGGAAAAGAGGAGGGTGGGGTGACTGGAGGTTGGAGCTTTGCTGCTTTCCAGCCAAGGTCTTTTACTTTTGTTTTTTTAATCGATATTTTTTTAACAAAATGAAGAGGGGCAGGATGCGTCAGCAGGCACCAAGGGAGATGTCCAAGGGCGCTGTGGTGCTCTTGTGTACTGTGTTGCCAGCCTGAAGGCTAGTGTGACCAATGATCTGAGTCAGGAAAGGTAGGCTTTATATGTTCCAGGGCAAGGGGTAGCTCAACAGTATTGACCCTGACTGCTGATGCAGCACCATGACATTTACTGGTGTTGTGTTATGAGCGTTTGGACTATTATTCCTGTTCTTCACCTTTTTGGCAGAGAAGTAATGAATCTTAGGAATAGTCCATCAGTTAGTTCTCACCAGCTCACAACTCTGGGGAGTTGCCACATTTCACTGGGCTAAATGGACTTATGTTCAGCTGAAAGTTATTTGCTCAAACTACCAGGCCAATATTTGCCCATGAATCCAACCATTTCTTATTACTGCTTTACAGAAAGGTACCTAAAAACATTGCAGTCATTAAAATTGCTGCATAATCCAAGGGAAGTTGCTTGTCGCTGTACCCACCTGAAAGCACACAAACATGCAGAAATCTAGTAAAAATGTTTTGAAAATAAGATTCGAAAAAACAGGTGTCTCTCTCTGATTGCCAACACTTGGTATATTTTTCAGTTGTTTCCTTAAAATGTGGCACCAGAACACAGAGACATTAACATGTTCTGGCCAAGATCCTAACCAAAGAATTGCATAAAGCCTGCCTGAATTCCTCCAGGAGTTTGTTCAGTTTCCTTTCCTGGCATACTCTGTAGCATTAACACTGGCAAGCAGTGTTAAACAACAGTTGCTTTTCACTCTGCTTTTTCATTTTGAGAAATGTGCATCTCATAAAAAGGCTTGGGAGATCACTCTAGGGATACGTCGCCTGGTAGAAGTTGCTTAACATCACCATTTCAGTGTGGTGTTTCATGTTATGTCTCTCTCTGAACAGAGAGGTACTGTAGTCTCTCAGCACTCACATTTGTTTTTGTTTTTCAAATATTACAAAGTAAGAGATTTTACAGATAGACATATTTTAGAACATGTTGTTGTTTATTCGGTCAGTCGCTTCCGACTCTTCGTGACTTCATGGACCAGCCCACGCCAGAGCTTCCTGTCAGCCGTCGCCACCCCCAGCTCCCCCACAGTCGAGTCTGTCACCTCCAGAATATCATCCATCCACCTTGCCCTTGGTTGGCCCCTCTTCCTTTTGCCTTCCACTTTCCCTAGCATTAGCATCTTCTCCAGGGTATCCTGTCTTCTCATTATGTGGCCAAAGTACTTCAGTTTTGCCTTAGTATCATTCCCTCAAGTGAACAGTCTGGCTTTATTTCCTGGAGTATGGACTGGTTTGGTCTTCTTGCAGTCCAAGGCACTCTCAGAATTTTCCTCCAGCACCACAGTTCAAAAGCATCTATCTTCCTTTGCTCAGCCTTCCTTATGGTCCAGCTCTCGCAGCCATAGGTTACTACGGGGAATACCATTGCTTTAACTATGCGGACCTTTGTTGTCAGTGTGATGTCTCTCTGCTCTTCACTAGTTTATCAAGATTTATCATTGCTGTCCTCCCAAGAAGTAAACGTCTTCTGATTTCCTGGCTGCAGTCAGCGTCTGCAGTAGTCTTTGCGCCTAGAAAGACAAAGTCTGTCACTGCCTCCACGTTTTCTCCCTCTATTTGCCAGTTATCAATCAAGCTGGTTGCCATAATCTTGGGGTTTTTGAGGTTTAACTGCAACCCAGCTTTTGCACTTTCTTCTTTCACCTTCGTCATGAGGTTCCTCAGTTCCTCACTTTCAGCCATCAAAGTGGTATCATCTGCATATCGGAGATTGTTAATGTTTCTTCCAGCAATTTTAACTCCAGCCTTGGCTTCATCAAGCCCAGCACATCGCATGATGTGTTCTGCGTACAGGTTGAATAGGTAGGGTGAGAGTATACAACCCTGCCATACTCCTTTCCCAATCTTAAACCAGTCTGTTGTTCCATGGTCTGTTCTTACCGTTGCTACTTGGTCGTTATACAGATTCCTCAGGAGGCAGACAAGATGACTTGGTATCCCCATACCACCAAGAACTTGCCACAATTTGTGATGATCCACACAGTCAAAGGCTTTAGAACAGTCAATAAAACAGAAATAGATGTTTTTCTGAAACTCCCTGGCTTTCTCCATTATCTAGCGGATATTGGCAATTTGGTCTCTAGTTCCTCTGCCTTTTCTAAACCCAGCTTGTACATCTGGCAATTCTCATTACATGAATTGCTGGAGTCTACCTTGCAAGATCTTGAGCATTACCTTACTGGCATGTGAAATAAGTGCCACTGTTCGATAGTTTGAACATTCTTTGGTGCTTCCCTTTTTTTGGTATGGGGATATAGGTTGATCTTTTCCAATCTGTTGGCCATTCTTGTGTTTTCCAAATTTGCTGGCATATGGCATGCATCACCTTGACAGCATCATCTTGCAAGATTTTAAACAGTTCAGCCGGGATACCATCATCTCCTGCTGCCTTGTTATTAGCAATGCTTCTTAAGGCCCATTCAACCTCACTCTTCAGGATGTCTGGCTCTAGCTCACTGACCACACCGTCCATCTATCCCCGATATTATTATCCTTCCTATACAGATCTTCCATATATTCTTGCCACCTTTTCTTGATCTCTTCTGCTTCTGTTAGGTCCTTGCCATCTTTGTTTTTGATCATACCCATTTTTGCCTGGAATTTACCTACGATGTTTCTAATTTTCTGGAAGAGGTCTCTTGTCCTTCCTATTCTATTATCTTCTTCCGCTTCCACGCATTGCTTGTTTAAAAATAATTCCTTATCTCTTCTGGCTAACCTCTGGAATTTTGCATTTAATTGGGCATATCTCCCCCTATCACTGTTGCCTTTTGCTTTCCCTCTTTCTTGGGCTTCTTCCAGTGTCTCAGCAGACAGCTATCTTGCCTTCTTGGTTTTCTTTTTCTTTGGGACGTTTTTTGTTGCTGCCTCCTGAACAATGTTGCGAACTTCTGTCCATAGTTCTTCTGGGACCCTATCTACTAAATCTAGTCCCTTAAATCTATTCTTCACCTCCACTGCATATTCATGAGGAATATTAGTGAGCTCATATCTAACTGATCTGTGGGTCTTCCCTATTCTCTTTAGTCTGATTCAAAATTGTGCAATAAGAAGTTCATGATCTGAACTACAATCAGCTCCAGGTCTTGTTTTTACCGACTGCATAGATGTCCGCCTCCTTTGGCTACAAAGGATGTAGAAAGAGCCCTGTTGGATCAGACCCACAGCTTATCTAGTCCAGCATTCTGTTCCCACAGTGGCCAACCAGATCCTATGGAAAGCCCACAAACAGGGCATGTGTGCAATAATAACCTCCTGCTCATGTTCCCCAGCAACTTGTATTGAGAGGCATACTGCTTCTGTTACTGGAGATAATAATATATAGCCACCAGGACTATTGGCCCCTGATAGCCATATCCTTTTTGAATTTGTCTAATTCCCTTTTAAATCCATTCAAGCTAGCAGCTATTACTACATCTTGTGGGAGTGAATTCCATAATTTAATTGTACTTCCTTTCCCCTCCCCAATTTCCCTGTCTATAGGTGGGCCTCCACGCACTAGAGGAAGTGTCATTGGCAATATTAACAACATTGAGTTTGGAGTAGCTTTCCTGAATGCCACCATAATAGAAAATCCAGATGTGGACACTAGAAGGATACAAGCCAAAATTACAAATATCCCTCGTAGTCTTGGTATGTCTGATTCTTTTATAGTAGAGATTTTACTTACATTTATCAAACATATACAGTTTAAGTCAGCTGAAATACTGGATTACAGTTGGCAAGAATGGCCCATGTTCATCATGGCTAGGAGACAGCATTGTTTACTTTGTCTTACTACCGCTAGGTATCACATCCTTGCAGGTAACATATACTGGGCACATCCTCCTGTGTCTGACAATGATATGCAAAACTGCTGTATGAATGGCAAAGCATATAGCTAGTTCAGAGAGAAGACCAATGAAATGTGAAATTTGAGTTTGCACATCTATTTCAAATAGGATAATGACTAGCTAGAGTGACACCATATCTTTCAGCAGCAATAAGAAAAACCCAGAAAGGAAGAGAGCCCATTCAGACCACTGTGTTTTCACCAACTCTCTCACTGTAAACTCCAGGGTTATGACTGGCTTCTCTGTTTTATGAAATATTTACTGCAATCAGTAACAAAGAAAAAAGTTCATTCAGGGTCACATGATGTTTTAAGCCAAATTTGGTGTGTGTGTGTGTGTGTGGGGGGTCCTCGGAAGTAATGCAAAAAATATGAAAACAGAGGATGCTTATAAAAAAACAAATGTTGCTGTGCTTATAACAATGTATTTTCCCCTTAAAGGTCCAGCAATGAGAGCACTAGTTTCTATTCTGAGTCCTATTTACTGGACAACAGCCAAGGAAATTGGGGAAGCTATGAATGGTTTTTCACTCACCAATGCAGTTTTCAAGAGAGAGACACAAGTGGAATTTGCTACTGGTTAGTTAAAATGTGATACAGGTTTCCATTCTGCATATCTAATACAATGTTTTCTTTAGAACTATTTACTGTTGTCACATTTTCCATATTTTGCCTCCTGTTTGTGTCTGTTTCTTACTTTGAGAACCATTAACCAGCCTATAAAGGTGTGAGTGCAGACTGAGAAAAAAAGATGAGTTCGGCCATTTTTGGTACAGGTCCTTGTGTAGTCCCTTTGAACTGTCCACACCAAGCTGGTGGCTTTAAAAAATTTAGTGCACATTTAAATGGTTCACTGTTAGTTAATTTCGAGCCCTAGGTTGCTTATGAATTACTACAATTATTAAAATTCACAGGGGAGATCTTACGAATGACTCACATTGCCCGTGGCTTGGACTCCGACAGTTTTTTACTCTTGGATGTTGTCATCAGTGGCCACATACTACAGTTACAGTCATCAGCTGATGTTAATGTAAAGGTAAGTCAAGACATTGCCACAACCATACATATTACTCTTTAGGGTTTTTCCTTCTATATTTAATACATTCAGCTATTATACCGTTAGCGTGTCATATGATGCTACTATCATAATTGTTTAAGAGGTCTGTAGGGAAAGGGTTCTATTGGACTATCTGTTCATTATGTAGGCCAAGATTTGTCTCTAGTCTTTTTAGGGAGCAATCCTTTGGCCCCTTCACATAGTCTGAGGAGCCATAGGATAGTGGGGATTCCCCCCTCTAAAGTTGGAGACAGCATTCCAACTTTGGAAGGGGAGTCAGAGATCTGACCTGCCCCCTCGCAGCTGACGTAGTTTCTTCCATGCTGGCTGGCCTCCAAGGTCAGAAAATAGACCTCAGAAAGAGGGAAGGGGGGCATTCCAGTGGGCAGGGGGGGAGGAGACCAGAGAGGCCAGGGTATCAGTTATCCTAAGCTTCTTCCAGTCTCCTTCCCTCCCCCTCTAATGCACCATCACTCTGAGTACAGGGGCTTCTGATCATCGAGAATTGCTCTTTTGGACCATATTGCTTACTAAGGATGCTGGAGAAATCCTCGATAGGTTTAAATGAGATTGGATTCCTAAGAATCCAACCTCTGAAATCCACAGCAGACCGACTCTCCCTGCAGTGTTGCCACTGCCAGGGACAGCAGGAGGATTGTGAACTGCTTGCAGACTTCGGTGTACGTTTCCCCTTTAAAAATGGCAAGATGCATAAATTGTGTAAGCAGTTTACTTATCTTGGGCAAATTATGGCCATAATTAGCGTATTTCGCACAAATCGTGTCCGTAAAGTGCTTAGTTATGCACAAATTGTGGTTGCAATTTCCATATAACTAAGCACTTTGCAGCCGCCATTTGTGTAAAATACACTAAATACGCAAATTACAGCCCTAATTTGCCCAAGATAAGTAAATTGCTTAAGCAATTTATGCATCTTGCTGTTTTTAAAAGGCAAAGCATACGCCAGGCAGGAGGCTCTGGGGAAATTCACTGAACCCAGGGAGGGCAGGATTTCTCCACAATGGACATCCCCTAGACTGGACAAAGGCAAATTTGCACATGCCTATTGCTCACTTTGTTTTCTTTCAGGATCTTCTGCTCTGCAATTATAATAAAGCTGCACCGCTGTTAATCTCAGCTCTTCTATTTTTAAAGCCGTGTTTTCTCTTCTTCTTCTGTTCTGTCAGTCCGGCACACTTTCACTTGCCTCTTTATTGAACGTGAGCTCTGCCTTCCAAATGCAGGGCGGTGCTTTCAGCAGCCAGACACACAAATTAGTTACAACTTTGCCTATTGCTTAAGAAGGAATTATTTCCCCAGAAACTGAAGATCTGATATGCTGTGTCTATTGGTGTGTCCTTTATATGCATTACCACATTCAAAACGTCTTGGGAATATAAGGTGAAAAGAAAGTCCGATGCTTTAAATAACAGTATTGTTTAGGAACCTGGAATGTAAGATCAATGAATCAAGGTAAGCTGGAGGTGGTCAAACATGAGATGGCAAGATTGAATATCGACATCTTGGGAATCAGTGAACTAAAATGGACAAGCATGGGCGATTTTAATTCAGGTGACCATTATATCTACTACTGTGGGCAAGAATCCCGTAGAAGAAATGGAGTAGCACTAATAGTCAACAAAAAGGTGGGAAAAGCAGTACTGGGGTACAATCTCAAAAACAATAGAATGATCTCAGTACGAATCCAAGGCAAACCATTCAACATCACAGTAATTCAAGTCTGTGCCCCAACCACTGATGCTGAAGAAGCTGAGGTTGATTGGTTCTATGAAGACCTACAACACCTTCTAGAACTAACACCAAAATAAGATGTCCTTTTCATCATAGGGGATTGGAATGCTAAAGTAGGAAGTCAAGAAATCACCAGGATAACAGGCAAGCATGGCCTTGGTGTACAAAATGAAGCAGGACAAAGGCTAATAGAGTTTTGCCAAGAGAACACGCTGATCATAGCAAACACTCTTTTCCAACAGCACAAGAAGCGACTCTACACATGGACATCACCAGATGGTCAATATTGAAACCAGATTGATTATGTACTTTGCAGTCAAAGATGGAGAAGCTCTATACAGTCAGTAAAAACAAGACCTGGAGCTGACTGTGGCTGAGATCATGAGCTTCTTATTGCAAAATTTCAGCTTCAGTTGAAGAACGTAGGAAAACCACTAAAGCATTCAGGTATGACCTAAATCATATCCCTTATGAATATACAGTGGAGGTGAGGAATAGATTTAAGGGATTAGACCTGATTGACAGAGTGCCTGAGGAACTATGGACAGAGGTCCGTAACATTGTTCAGGAGGCAGCAACTCAATCCATCCCAAAGAAAAAGAAATGCAAGAAAGCAAAGTGGCTGTCTGATGAGGCTTTAAAAGTAGCTGAAGAAAGAAGGGAAGCAAAAAGCAAAGGCGAAAGGGGAAGATATATCCAACTGAATGCAGAGTTCCAGAGAATAGCAAGGAGAGACAAGAAGGCCTTCTTAAATGAACAATGCAAAGAAATCAAAGAAAACAATAGAATGGGAAAGACTAGAGATCTCTTCAAGAAAATCGGGAGATCTCAAGGGAACGTTTTGTGCAAAGACAGGCATGATAAAGGACAAAGGAGGCAGGGACCTAACAGAAGCAGATGAGATTAAGAAGAGGTGGCAAGAATACACAGAAGAACTATACAGGAAAGATCTTAATGTCCCTGATAGCCATGACAGTGCGGTCACTGCACTTGAGCCGGACATCCTGAAGTCAAGTGGGCCTTAGGAAGCATTACTAACAACAAAGCTAGTGGAGATGACAGTATTCCAGCTGAGCTATTTAAAATCCTAAAAGATGATGCTGTTAAAGTGCTGCACTCAATATGCCAACAAATTTGGAACACTCAACAATGGCCACAAGACTGGAAAAGGTCAGTTTACATTCCAATTCTGAAGAAGGGCAATGCCAAAGAGAGTTCAAACTACTGTACAATTGCGCTCATTTCACATGCCAGCAAGGTTATGCTCCAAATTCTACAAGCTAGGCTTCAGCAGTATGTGAACCGAGAACTACCAGAAGTACAAGCTGGGTTTCGAAGAGGCAGAGGAACTAGAGATCAAATCGCCAACTTTCGCTGGATCATGCAGAATGCAAGAGAATTCCAGAAGAACGTCTATTTCTGCTTCATTAACTACGCTAAAGCCTTTGATTGTGTGGATCACAACAAACTGTGGCAAATTCTTAAAGAGATGGGAGTACCAGACCACCTTACTTGTCTCCTGAGAAACCTGCACGAGGGTCAAGAAACAACAGTAAGAACCGGACATGGAACAACCAATTAGTTCAAAATTGGGAAAGGAGTACGACAAGGCTGTATATTGTCGTCCTGCTTATTTAATTTATATGCAGAGTACATCATGAGAAACACCAGGTTGGATGAATCACAGGTCAGAATTAAGACTGCCGGGAGAATTATCAACAACCTCAGATACGCAGACAACACCACCCTAATGGAAGAAAGCGAAGAGGATCTCAAGAGCCTCTTGTTGAGGGTGAAAGTGGAGAGTGCAAAAGCTGGTTTGAAACTCAACATTAAAAAAACGAAGATCATGGCATCTGGCCCCATCACTTCCTGGCATATGGAAGGGGAAGAAATGGAAGCCGTGACAGATTTTATTTTCTTGGGCTCCAAGATCACCGCAGACGGTGACTGTAGCCATGAAATTAAAAGACGCTTGCTCCTTGGGAGGAAAGCTATGGCAAACCTAGACAGCATAGTAAGAAGCAGAGACATCACCTTGCCGACAAAGGTTCATATAATCAAAGCCATGGTTTTCGAAGAATCGATGCTTTTGAACTGTGGTGCTGGAGAACATTCTTACGAGTCCCCTGGACTACAAGGAGGTCAAATCAGTCGATCCTAAAGGAAATCAACCCTGACTGCTCATTGGAAGCACAGATACTGGAGCTGAAGCTCAAATATTTTGGCCACCTAATGCGAAGAGAAAACTTCCTGGAAAAGACCCTAATGCTGGGAAAGATTGAAGGCAAAAAGAGAAGGGGACGGCAAAGGATGAGATGGCTAGATAGCATCACCGATGCAATGAATATGGACTTGAGCACGCTCCGGGAGAGAGCGCAGGACAGGAAGGCCTGGCGTGCTATGGTCCATGGGGTCACGAAGCGTCAGACACGACTGAGCGACTGAACAACAACAACCCTTAAGAAATACAAGCTACCTGCTGCCTAGTCAAGATAGTCAAGTGACTCAGCAGGTCACGCTGTTTGCCTTAGCAGCTTCAAAAAATTCGTGCTGAAGCCCTACCTGCCGTCACAGTTAACTGTAAATATGATTCTTTGATGTAAATGCCTAGATGTATTTTAGTTCACACCTGCTGCTAAGTTTTATTGTGGTTGTATTGTTATATTGTGGTTTTAATGTTCTATATATTTTAAATTGTTTTACTGTGTGCTGTTTGGTTTTAATTTTTGTGAACCGCCCAGAGAGCTTCGGCTATTGGGCGGTATAGAAATGGAATGAATGAATGAATGAATGAATAAATAAATAGTTCGAATTCACTGAGGTCTTTTTTATTTGTTTAATTACTTCGATGTTGTCTTCCTGCCAAACACTGTATAATTTTGTGTGGCATTTGGCTTGCAATTAAATAACATGACATGGCAAGAATGAATTATTGAGACGTGTAGCATTGCTGGGGGTTTGCTGACGATCCAGTATGTTAGAGAGTTCCCATTGAGCTTATTAGTTAGAAGTGGTTACCGTGAGTGACCCAAAGAGTGAGGAGGCCCCACCAAAAAATAAAAATTGAGATAGCAAGTGTTGCGTAGCAGAACTCCCCATTATGCCCTGACAGGATGGGACACTTTCATTCTACAGATGTGTTTATGCCTACACTCTTAAACAGCAGTAGCCTATCTCAGTAGGACATTCAGCAGTATGCTGCTTTATCTGTGTATGGTTCATTCAAGTCCATTTACACCCTATTTACTCTGGCATTAGTTCTAGAGTGTATTACTGTTATTTGAGAGTTGGTGTGTAAGTGCCTTGGGTGTGTGTGAGAATTTAAAGATATAATTCCTAGGTAGAAAAAAAGAGAGCACCTATTTGAAATACTATGCTTTAAGGGCACTGCCTACTGTAAAGGAATGTTCATATAACAAAATCAAAACATATTAAATATTAATATTTTTTTTATTCAAAAGCTTTGATATTCCGTTCTTTGTGTTGTTGTTGTTGTTTTAAAAAAACCTATCCTGAGTCTGGCTAGAGATGGGCAAATCTGTCAAGCTTGATTTCACTCAGGTTCTCATTTTTCCAATGCTAAATTTGTTCCATCCCAATTCTGCATCAGACTTTGATTTATTTCTTTGTCCACGTGAAAATGAGTATATTTCTGTGCCCACTTTTTAAAATATGTATTTTTAAAATGTACGCGTATGTGCACTTTTTCGATGTACGCATTTTTTCAAGCAATTTTCCAATCAATAAAACATTTTTGTATGCATCCTTTTCAAATATATGCATTTGTATGTGTGTGTATTTTTTGAAATACACTCTTTTTCTCACAGTTTCTGAAATGTACACATTTTTGCATGCACAAATTTCAGAATTTGTTTGGATTTCAACAGCAAACTGCCTTCTGGTTCATGTTTAGATTCAAGATATTTACTGCCACACCCACCAGTCCCTGGATGTGGCACTAAATATGGGCACTAAGCAAAAGGTCTTATTGAAAACATTTACGTTCCTTGTCATAGTCCACATTTCAAAGTATTTTCTTCTGTTTGGGGATCCACTGATTCACCTTCTAAAGTGGAGGAACTGGAGGAAATATTTTTAGTGTTTCATTACAGGACTGAATTACAACCATTTTAAGGAACTCCAGAACAAAGCAAATGACTACAAGCAGTGCACCCATTTAAAAATTTAAAAGTTTTAAAATTTAAATTTTTAAAATTTTATAGATTTAAAACCATACACACATACATACATATATATATAGTTTATGTATGTGTGTGTGTGTGTGTGTGTGTGTGTGTATATATATATATATATTATATAAATACACACACACACACTGTGACATTATCACATTTTAAAGTCTGTTTACACACACACACACACACACACACACATATATATAATCTATTAAAAATTACATTTTTAATGTTAAAAAATTAAATCTATAAACTTTAACTGGATGTGCTACTGGTGGTCATTTGTTTGAGGGGGGGTCGGAGGGCTATATCATGCGATTACATCACCTACATATCAGTTGATTCATTTTAAGGAATGGTTGTGCCGATGGTTGCATATTCCTGCACGTTAGGCATACTCACTGGGAAGCCTGGTGAATGAATGAGAAAAGTGTCCCATCTAATGTCTGCTTAACCTGGAGTTGTGATGTTCATTTCAGGACTATACAGAAGATTACATTCAGACAGGCCCTGGTCAGCTCTATGCTTACTCTACACAACTCTTCGCCATAGATGGAGTTAGTATGCCATATACCTGGAACCATACCATTACCTATGATCAGAATCGTGGAGCAATGCCCTTCCTGGTTGAAACACTCCAAGCATCTTCTGTTGAAACAGAATACAACCCACTCGAAGAAGCTCTCACTTTTACAATCCATGCTTCTGTTACAAAAGGTATTGCTCGCAGATAGTTGTTAATATGTACAAATATTACAGATAGTTGTTAATATGTACAGCAATATGTGGCGGTGGTGATTTGCTAAAATGTCTCAGTAAAGTCACAAACTTGGAAAGCAGCATGAAGGTCATCAAGTCCAGTACTGAAAAAAGACTCAAATTTGTACAACCCTATACAACTTTGTGCCTGGATTTTTATGTCCTGATAGGGATTCCATATCTTACCTGTGGATTATTTTATACATAAGTTTTTTCAAGGCACAGACATCCTTTGAGAAGCCTGTGACCTACAACAAGCATGCCACTCTTGGGTAAATGTGAGCAAAGGAGCCCCCAACATGCATAAGCCATTTTCTACTGTAAATTTCAATATTTCACATTAGCCCTTTCCATCTTCCCAATAGACTGAAAGTAAGCAGTTCTTCTATGCTAATAAAGAAGGACAGTCTCCTTCAGTCACAGCATCTGGCATGCTAGTGTAGGTTCTTCTCTTACCATCAACCTGAACACATTTTTTTAGTCTGGATTGGGTTTTTTTCATTGTGTTACATAGAAACACATCTTGTACACCTTGAGAGCAGTAGATTTTTGCATAAACATTTGTTTAGTTCTGAATAGATAACTTTTCAACCAAAATGCACAGCAAAAGACTTCAAAGAAGAAATGTAACAACAGAATCACTTAGTTGTAAGGAACCTTGGAGGTAGGGATGTTGGAGAAATCAGCAACGGATTCAAATGAGTTCGGATTTCTTGAGTCACATGGATTCTGCAGACTTGTGGAACGGTTTTCACTTTTGGCAGGGATTTGCATTAATGCGCATTAGTGGTAATGCGTACTAATGCACTTGCACAAATGTGAATTTGCAGAAGTAGAACTAATTTCTTTAAACAATCCAATACTGTGAATAAGCGAACAATGCAATGAAAAATGCCTGACAATCTGTGAAGCACAGATGGAATGGATGTAACAAAATCCACACATCCCTACTTGGAGGTCATCAGCCCAATTCCCTGCTCAATACAGGATCTGCAGTGCAGGATGCAACTACAGCAGTGCTGTCAAATGTTCATTCAGCCTCTGTTTAAACACCTCCAGCGAAGCAACTCACCTCCTCCTGAGGCAGTTTTTTCCTTTGTTGAACAGCTCTTACCGTTAAGAAGAAGCTTCCCTGCAGTTTCCACCCACTGGTTCTAGTCCTGCCCTCTGGGGGCAGCAGAAGATGGCATTTACTCCATCTTCTATGTGACAGTCCTTCAGATATTTGATACTACTTGGAGTTTTTGTCAGTCTGAATAACCTTTGGCTTCCTTGATCCGCAGGAGACCACAGTAACCAATGTCCTAATGGGTTTGGTTTAGAGTCTTCTGGGCCCTACTGCTTAGGTAAGAGGATGGCTAGAAATATAACTAAATATAGAATGCTCCATTTACTGCCTTGTCTGTCTACTTTGAGTCCTTCTGCCTACAAAGGCCCTTTGCTGCACATATTACCCTTCCAATTTTCTAGATTGCTCCCTGTCCCTTTTGTTTCATATAGATTGGAGGATATTAAACTACAGCTGATGAACATATTGCTCTTACACAGTAGTCTTAGTCAGAAATTGTTACTTTTAACTTTAGAAAAATACAATATCGCCTGTGGAAGTATACTGGCATTTACACATAGAATTGTTGAGACTGGGTTTCAAAGCAAAATAGAATTTGGGGGTCCTGGCTTCCATTCTGATCCTTTAACATTTGGGGTGTGTGGAGGTCATTGTTGCACTTTCAAACACTTTTTTACCACCATGTTTTTGTTTAAAAACCAAAATTATAATTGCAATATCCCTTCATGTGAATATGGGGGAAATGGGTTTTTAAAACACAACTGAGTTTATGCATGTTTTTCCTTGCTGCTTTACTTCCTATCCTTTAGTATTTTTAGTATGTTCAAACTGTAGCTGCAGTTTGGCTCGCATTAGTTATGTAGTGGGGGTTGGATCCTTCTCTTCCTCCTTATTGTTGTTCTTAAACATGAACATTTTTTTTTAATTTAAAACATTTGTATCCTGCCCTATATCATTCAGATCTCAGGGCGGCATGCAGATAAAATCAGTTTAAACAGTATAAAACAATAAACAATTTGAACAGCTAAAAGCATATTAAATCATTAAACAAGCTAATACCAATCTAAAAATCTAAAACAATAAAACAGTTAAAACAGTGTGCAACTTTAGGGAATTCATTTCACCCTCAAAGGCTTTGGTAAAAAGATGTGTTTTAACTTAGCACTGAAATGAAACCAACATCTGCACTAGGGGTGTACGAAACCCCGCTTACCTGGCTCCGCTGGGGTCCACAGTTGAGGGGAGGCGATCCGTTCCTCCCCCTGGAATCCTCGACAGGGGGGAGGCGATCCGTTCCTCCCCTCTGGAATCCTGCCTGGCCGGCTCCGCTCTGCGGCCAGTCTGTGGAGCCGCCAGCCAGGCCAACCCGCAGCAGAGCCTCCAGCCACTGCCGGGCTGCTATGGACACAAATATCGTCCTGTGTAGGGGATGCAATTTGCGTCCCTACACTAGCCCGTGATAGGCTACTTAAATATTTACGTAGCCTATCACAGCTAAAGCAGGGACGCAAATATTTATGTAGCCTATCATGGCAAAATACTTACGTAGCCTATCACGGCAAAAGGCAGCTACACAAATGGCGGCAGCTATGGCAGCTGCCATTTGCATGGCTGCCTTTTGATGTGATAGGCTACGTAAGTATTTACGTAGCCTATCACGGCCTCTGCAGGGATGCAAATGGCGTCCCCATGTTAGCTGTGATAGGCTACATAAATACTTACGTAGCTTATCACGGCATTCCTGGCAGTCGCCGCCATTCGAGGAGCACCCACCGGCGAACGGCACCAGGTATGCTCTGTTTTGCACGCGTTTTGCGGGGTGGGAGGGCTTCACTCCACCACGGATTCCGGGGGGCTGAATGCGCTGGCATTCGGCCTCACTGGGATCCGTGGCGGAATTCTCCGCCATCCCTAGTCTGCACCAATCAGGCCTTCAAGAGGAGGGCATTCCACAACCGGGGTGCCACAGCAGAGAAGGCCCTCTCCCACATCTCACCATAGTGTATAACATGGTGGATCTCAATCTCTAACTAGATGCTACAGGCTTCATACTGCCAGCCTATGTACTAAGCTATATTCTGCGAATGACACTGAACATTTATTCAGTTTTGTTTTTATCATTAGATGAAGATGAATGTTCAGCTCGAAATCCATGCTCCCATGTATGCCACAATGCTATAGGCACCTATTATTGCTCATGTCCTAAAGGCCTCACCATATCAGCAGATGGAAGAGCATGTCAAGGTAAGATGGCATGTAGTAGCCTGAGAAGGGAGATATGCAAACGAACACCAAACCACAGATTTAAGACCATTAGAATGAATCCTAGAAATCATTTGGCTAAAGTATGCTGATCTCTGCACTGGGTTGCACTTGTTTCTGGCAGCATTTGCATACCATGAGATAACATGATTTCTTATGGTTTGCTCATTACATTTATATCCTCCCTTTCTTCCATGATGGCATTCAAGGTAGTGTACATGGAGTTCAGTCTCCCATTTATGCACTGTCCAGACTTAGCTTCAGAAAGTTTGTTGCATTATGTGCTTTCAGACCATGCCCTGAGATATTAACATGGGTTATATCTTCATGATGAAATGGATGCTTTTCTTCTCTTGTGATATGCAGTGAGGCATGTCTACACTTATGGCTTGCCCTTTATTGCAGATATTGATGAATGTGCCTTAGGCAGGCATTCGTGCCACACCAGCCAAGACTGTGAGAACATGATCAGCTCTTATCGTTGTGTGGTTCGATGTGGGACTGGCTTCAGAAGAACATCAGATGGACTTAGTTGCCAAGGTATGGAGATGGATTTATCTGTCGACAACTATCATTAATTAACATGAGGCTACAATGAGCAACACTTCTCATAAGGGCGGGATGGATCCCTAAAAGTAGTAAGAAATGGATTGAAATATATGGTCTTTGAGATTTTGTCTTCTCACTTTCTGATTCTCTGATAAGCTTTCTGCAGTTTCTAAAAAACCCAATGAAGTAGAGGTCTTTCATTAGTGATCTTTCACTCACTTGTTCTAAAACACAGGTTCTTTTCATGTAAGTGTAATGTGGCTTTTCATTTTATGCTGCTATCTTCATGATTTAGAGCAGGGGTGCACAACCTCCTTTTTGCCTCAGGGCCACATTGGTGCACACACACTTTCTCTTTCTCTCTCTCTCTCTCTCTCTCTCTCACACACACACACACACACACACACCTGGGGTTTCTCTTGCTAGTGCTAGCAAAGGATCCTTTCCTTATCTCCAATCTCTGGTGAGAAAAGGCATTATTTGAAGTGGAGAATCAACAGGCTGGGATTTAAACCTTCACAAACCCCAACACTTTTCTCTGCATCTTCTTCGCTCTAGCTGCTTTTCTCCATGACATGGCAAACACACATACACATACAACCCTGGCTGGTGGAATAGTGGCTGCAGAAAAAAAGAGAGCAGGCAGGGCAAGGGTTAAGCAACCCCTCTTCCCACCCCCCAGTGACTGGCTCTTGTTTGGCAGCAGTAGTGCAGTTCCCTCTGGGAACAAGAGCTGCAAGTCTTCAGGGTAGGAAATGTTTAATGGTGCCCTTCCTCTTCAACAGATGTTAATGAATGCCAAGAGTCTAACCCTTGTCATCAACACTGCTTCAACACCATTGGAAGCTTCCACTGTGGATGTGATCCAGGATATCAGCTAAAAGGCAGGAAATGCATGGGTATGAAATAGCACAGAAATGGACAGGAATAGTTTATCACTTTTAGGTGAACATTTCTTCCAGCATGCCCACAACCTTGCAGACATTGATCTAGAGTGTACTCTTATGCCAGGTCCTGAGGTCAGCTTTAATATAGTCTAATACCGTGCTATTCAAGACATAGTTTTTCATTTGTTTGAAGTACTAAACATTCTTATTGGGCTTCCTGCCTACTTGGTTATTTAAATACAAGTGAGTACCCATGAAAATTCATGGGGATGAGAGGGAGGGATTGAGTTCATTAAGAAGTGCGTCTTTGGAGAATAATTCCTTCTCTCCTCAGGATCATTTCAGTTGCAAAGGAGTAGATCCCCTTCACCACTGATGGATCCTTTTGCAGGGGAATGGCAGGTTGAAAGACTAAGAGAATCTTGCGGCACCTTTTAGGTCAATAAATTTAGTATGGCATAAGCTTTTGTGAACTACAGTCCACTTCATCAGATGCATGAAGTGTTATCGTGAGTTGGTGAGGGGTGGAATTATAAACATTATTATAAATACTATCAATGTGTGTCCCATATATAGACACTTGGAACTCAGGATAACACTTCATGCATCTGAAGTTCACAACAGCATACGCCATAATAAATTCGTTAGACTTTAGGGTGCCATAAGACTCATAGTTATCTCTGGTAAATCTTTGTAATTCAAACATTACATACTTGTGCAAAAAAACAGCAGTTGACTGAATAAAAGAGCTGAACTTACTTTATCTTAAGATATCTTCAGATCTAAAGGCAAGTAAGGATCCAAAATATGCATATTTCAAATATCATAATTTTTAAGTCAGTTTTATTGTGCTGAGAGGCTGAGGAGTGCTGGGATTATCTTCACTAAATGGCAGTATTTGTTTCCCCTCACCCAGAGAAAAGCAACAGATCTTGGAGCTGGTGCGGTGAAGAAATACATGTTAAGGAACATCTCCATTAAAATCTCTTTCACTTGGTAATAATAAAAGGTCAAATAATGGTGCAATCCTATGCATGTTTAGCCAGAAAAAAAGTCCCACAACTCTCAGAATTCCCCAGTCAGCTAGCTTGGGAATGCTAGGAGTTGTAGGACTTTTTTCTGGTGAGGGAATGCTGAGAGTTGTCGGACTTTTTCTGGCCAAACATGCATAGGATTTCACCTTGGTGCAACATGCAAATTAAAAGTCCTTTTCTTTTGAGCAGCACAATGATTTCTGAGCAAACATTTTCATTACTAACCCTTAGTGATTTTTAAAGGTGCACAAGTATATAGGAGAGAGAGAGAGAGAGGTAAAGAAAAGAGGATTGCCCTTAGTCCATGTGAGGTGAAAGCATAATACAATCCATTTAGCTATTTCACTTTCTATCTCTTTAAAGATGTGAATGAATGTAGGCAAAATGTGTGCAGACTTGATCAGCTGTGCAAGAATACGCGAGGTGGCTATAAATGCATTGATCTGTGTCCAAATGGAATGACCAAAGCAGAAAATGGAACATGTGTAGGTGTGTATGTTTATTTACCATGTTATTTTCAAAGACAATGGGTGCTTCCAGAGGAGGCTTTTACCATGCAATCGTCCTTCATCATTCACAGAATTGTGGGTGGGTCCTGATGTTGTCGTCTTCCATTTGTAACCCTCTTTTCTCATTGTATCTTCCATCTTTTTTTCTTTATCACAACAAAATCTGCTAAGGAGGGAAAGATGGAACAACTGGTCATTGCCTTTTCACTGATCATGCTGAGAGAGCCCTCAATCTGGAAGCACCCTATAGCAGAGAACCAGGAGATCTTCAGCTGTTTCAATAGTGTCTTTCCAAGTTTCCATCATGTCTGTGAATATCAGTCATGAACTACTTTATGAGTATTGTAACTCAAACATGACTACTTATGAACATCTACATGAATCAATAATGGCCACACAACATAAAAAGAAAAGGAAACTCTTTTACTTTCTGTTGGGCTAATGCCTTGGTCTTCCTCATTCCCTGATGGGGCTGTTCACACAACATGCTAACCCTGGTTGAATGTGAGTTATTTTTGAACCGTGGGTTAGCATGTTGTCTGAACCCAGGATATTTTCCTCAGGGTGGCTTGTTAACCATGCAGTGTGGCTTGTTAACCACCCTGAACAACCCAACAACAAACCGTGGGTTGTCAAGGTGGCTTGTTTGAGAAAAATAAGCCACACTGTATGGTTAACAAGCCACCCTGTGGAAAATGTTCTTGATTCAAACAGCACTCTAGCCCATGAACACTGTTCAACAACAACCCACACTCAACCACTGAATGTGGGTTAGCATGTTGTGCAAACCCAATCAGTGAAAAATAGTAGACTGGTGGTGTATTCTGTCTTTGAATAACAAAGGAAGAAGAGCTTTTATGGGGTACTTTAATTCCCACATCCTGGTAACAAAGGTCCCAGGAGGAGTCAGAATTCTGGATAGGATAGTATACTGTTGCTGCTGAAAAGTATAAGCTCTTGAAAATGAAGGAATTAAAAATGCTGTTGCGGAAAGCTTTGGGTGAACCTTGGAGAGAAAGGGCTGGGTGCAGATTTAGGTGTATGCAACTGGGGTGGTGGAAGCGGACTAGTCCCCTGAAAATGCTACAGAGAGGGTTAGGGGACCCTGCTGAATAGGGTGAGTTTGGTGCAGGGGGGAAGGGCGGCTCTTTGAAAATCAGGCAGAGGCACGTTCTGTGGGAGGAGCCTGGATCCAACGGAAGCTCTATATCAGGAAGGAGAAATACATCCTTCTAAATTTCCACATACTAGTACTAGTTCCATATACCTTTAAGACTTCCAGAGGGGTAGTTATGTCAGTCTGTTACCACAAAAACAACAAAGAGATTTGCTTATGTTCCTTGTCAGATATTGATGAATGCAGAGACGGTACGCATCACTGCCGATACAACCAGATATGCGAAAACTCAAGAGGAAGCTACCGGTGTGTGTGCCCAAGAGGGTACAGATCCCAGGGAGTTGGAAGACCCTGTATGGGTAAGTTAGAAGCAGGAGTTGTATGAACATTAGTGCCATTCTGAGGCTCATTGTCTGTCTTTGGCTGCTGCTCAAGGTACAAAAATGGTTCAAGATGCTGCCTGTCTCAAAAGCAAAAGGTTCTAGAGACAACTAATCGGATCTTTAAGACCTCTTACTGGAAAAAAGATATTAAAAGAATGGCTCATTTCAAGTACAAATGCACAGAAGTCCCCGTGAATGTGGCTAGTAAAATACGTTTTATTACACCAGATAAAGATAAACTTGCATGTATCAGAACAATGGAGTGCATTTTATGAAATGTATGTTGCAGCATAATAAATTCAGGACAAATCCTAATTCTGCATGCTTCCTTATTAAGTTCGCTCCATAACAAACGGCTGGTTCTGCATGCTGCATATACTCAGTGCCAGATGATGTAAACTTAGCTATTTGAGGGGTGAACCACACGTTATGATGGTCACATGGTTTGTCTTTGAGAGCAGGATTTTTCTCACACAAACAGCCAGTGCAGATCAGGACCCTGGCATTGTGGTGGTGCTGGTAGGGGAGCTTTTACCCTTTCGCCCTAATACAATGACAATCCCTATTTGGATCAGTCCTGCTATTTGCATGGGAGAAAAAGCTCCAATTGAACTTAATGCTGGTTTAAATACTGTCAAATGGGCTTCGTGTGTGTTTTATGTATGGGTTATTCTAATATTAAAAGGGTTTTCTTTAACAAAACAAATGTTTTGCTTTAAGCATGGCTTTAGCAGTACAAGAGCATGGCATGCTTCTTTCAAGGTTCTGCTATGGACTGAAACATCGCATCTCTGAAACCAGCTTGCTATACTTCTGACATCATTTCAATTTATTTTTCATTGTCATTTTTTAATTGTTGGAAAGAGCTTATAATTTTATTTATTATATTTATTTGGTTATTATTAACATTTCTACACTGTCTTATCTGCTAAAAAGCCATCAAGGCAGTGTACTACAGTTTAAAACAAAGCAGTAAAAACAAGAGCATTAAAAACAGCGAAAACATCAAAATATTAAAGCTACATACTTTAAAAGCCTAAACTGAAAAGACGCATCTTGACAGCCTTTCTAAAGACCCAATTTCTTTTTAGGGAGAGGTAAGGAATTTACACTGAGATCCCATGCATGTTCACTTGGAAGTAAATCCCATTGTGCCCAGTGGGATTAATCCCAGGAAAGTGTGCATACGAAGATTACAACCTCAATTTTACATTAGAGAATGCTCACATTTCAACGCAGGTGTTTGCAGTTGTTAAAGCAGAGGTAGGCAACCTGGTTCCTTCCAGATGTTTTAGACTATAATGCTCATCAGCCCTAGCTGGCATGGCCGATGGAAAGGGATTATGGGAATTGTAGTCTAAAACATCTGGAGGGCACCAGGTTGCCTGCCTCTGTGTTAAAGGTTCAGAAAACCCTCTCAGGGACTGGACCTGACAATCTTAGGGAATGCTGCCTTTGGAAAAGCCCAGAGTGAAGTGAAATCCTCCCAGGCCTCTATTTTGCTTATTGTATTTATAGATTAATTTGCCTTGAAAGTCCCCTTGTTATGCCAGACCAGGGCTGGTCTGTGTGTGTGTGTTTGAGTAGCCAAGACGATTATATGGTTTTCACGAACAGTTTCTCAGGAAGACTAATGCATGCATTGTGTGTAGCACAGCAAAACTGAGCTTTGTGATTTCAGAATCACGTTTGTAATTTCAGTTTGTTCCACAGGCTGATGTACTTTTTTATGTTTTTTGTGTTGTTTTTTCCTCCTTCCCCTTGTCACATGGTGTGTTGCTTTGGAATCATGTCACGTGAGCAGACATTAATGAATGTGAACAAGTGCCTAAACCTTGCGCGAATCAATGCGTGAATGGCCCCGGCAGCTTCAAGTGTATCTGTCCCCCTGGACAACATTTATTAGGCGATGGCAAATCTTGTGCCGGACTGGAGAGGTTGCCAGATTATGGCACCTACTACAATAGCTATAGCTATGCTCATTTCTCCCCCATGAGAGACTATCGACCTCAGCAATATATCAGGCAATCCTCCAATCTCTACAGCTCCTACACAGAGTATAGGAACAGCAGAGTTCCCATCTCCAGGACTAAAAGGAATGTTAGAGAGACTTGCCCCGAAGGCTATGAGGCAAGAAATAACAAATGTATAGGTAAATGTCACATATGTATATATCTATCTATCTGTATGTGTGTATATATATAGGTAATGCTTATTTTTCTCCCTTTCTCACCTCCCCCCCTTTCCCTTTCTTTCTTTCTTTCTTTCTTTCTTTCTTTCTTTCTTTCTTTCCCTGCTGTTCATTCACTGTTAGGTTGCTTTTACACACTGATGTGATATGTGATTTTATGGGATGCTCTACCAAATTTTTACCAAATTGTTTATTATAATTAAATTTATATCCCACCTTTCCATTAAAATGTAAATTTCACTTCCTTCCCTAATAACTGAAAAATATGTTGCTGAGCCCCTGCCCACATCTTGCCAAGTATTATATATCCCATTTATTGCCAGTGTTATATATCACCCACCCTTTGCCCCTTTTTAGAGCAAAAATTAGTACTAATACAGACTGTAGGCCTAATAGCTTTGTTTATACCAATACTGCCCTTGACTCCAGTGGACACGGGGCAAAAGAATGTTTTAAATTAGGACTGCTGTGTTTTGGTACAGTGGAAACATTATCATTGGCATGGACACAGAGTGAGGTCTGTGTGGGTTGAAACTGATAGCTTGATTTATGAATTATGTCAAAGGTGGTACCACTTTGTTAGGCAGAGAGAGAGCACATTAACAAGTGAGCAAGGGCAAGGAAGCATGTTAAAGAGCTTTGCTTGTGCTTTTAACTTTTTTTTTTTGAAAGGGGGGTGGTTAATCCTTTGAACCATGGACCCAGGAGCTGGGGTGATGGGGGGTATTCAGGTGTATGAAGTCAACGTGTCTCAGAGGCCTTTGCGCAAACTCTCTTGAGCAGGGGTATGCAACCTTTTGGGGCCGTGGACACATTGAGCAATTTGAGAAATTGGCTTGGGCACCACCACAAAATGGCTGCTATGGGAGGTGTGGCAAAGGACAAGTAACCTGCCCCAAAGACTTTGCCTATAGACGGCAGAAGTGGGATCTGAGCCGCAACACATTAAACAACTCATTTGAACCCACCATTTTCAGCACCAACAGAAACCTATTTCGCAGCAATCCCAGCTGCTGGTAAGAAAATGGGCTTCTTTTTTTTAAGTGGTGGGTGCCAAGAAAGTGGGTGAACCTTGGTGGGTGCCAAGAAAGGTGTCTGGGGGCACATTGGTGCCCACAGGAACCACATTGACTATTCCTGCTCTTGAGGAACAAAACTGAGAACAGGGTGTCACTTCCAAATTGGCAGATGCCTCGTATGAAGTCACACCTCGGAGTTCCCTCTGACTCTGGGCAAACTTCACATGGGTAGGGGCACCAGCCAGAATGGAAGTGCTGTGCAAATGACTGTCCTGCTGCTTTTCATCTGGGTGTTCTCACTCCCCACACAAATGCACATGAAGAAATGTTCTGGCCAAACAAACAGTGGTGTGTGAGACCATTGTGACCTTACACAAAGTGACAGCATGCCACAGAGGCCTCCAGTTGCAGGGCCATCACGGGTGCACTCCTGTCATGCAGATAAGGGTGGAGATGCTGCCTTCAGACTACCAGTTGGCTGTCTTTCTGCATAAAATTGTGTGGAAAGTAACACAATGTATTTAAACACAGTTTTCTCCACTGAGATGGATGAGAATATCAGACTGTTTGACCCCATTGATACATCACATGCTTAGGTCCACTTCTCTCTCTCTCCCCCCCATTCATTCACACACAAACACATACACTTAGCATGATGACTGCAGCATTGAGTGGTGACTTCCATGTGTGAATGAGCCATCACAGATCAGCTCAACCCACAATGCTTTCCAACAGATTCAGTTCACACATTTAGCTGTGATTCATGCAGTGAGGTCCATTCATGTGTGAATTTAGTTACTACTGGTGTCGGTTTCCCTCACTGAAAGCTTGTTTTAGGACAGGTGATGCAACTGGGAGCTGCTCCTGTTCAAGGAGAAAGAAGCACTGTTTTCTGTGGTTTTGTGGAGAAAAACTATTAGGGAATCTTTTATGTACTGCCTTTTAGTAACATCATTTCATATGCTGCTCACCATCTGCTGAACAGTTTTCCCTAAAGGGTAGGCAGGAGACAGAAACAGTGGTGAGAGCCTGGGAGTGACACAACACCGAATCAGTGCTGGGATTGTTTGTTCGTTTGCTTATTTCATTCTTTAAATATTTATTAGCTGCCTTTCTGGACCATGTCCAAGGTTTGTTTCTAAGGGGTGCCATTTAGTAAGTGCAGAGGGAACAGTCACCCCCCGCCCCACACACAGCAACTACAGGCTACATCTATAACCAACTGGAAATAATCAAATTGTCTATATATAGAAAGGTATGTGTGCTAATGGCAAAAATCCAAATAAACAATCTTCTTTGAGCAGAGACTGCAGTATGCAGATTATTAATGGCAACCTGTTGGAGAACCCATCCTTTCAAAAGGTGGGAATGAGGTAAAACAAAAATGAGCGACTCTGAGCACTCATCCATCAACTTAAGGGAATATTTTCTGCATTCTCTTAAGAATAGCAAGCATGTAGGTACTATCAGTATAGGAGCCTTGCCTCACATGCCTCTCTCTTTATTTCACTGTCCCCCAGTGCATTCCAAATGCATTGCTTTCCTTGGCTGGATTCCAATGAGCTGTCTCCAAGAAACCTAAGGGTCAAACTACATGTTACATCCATTGAAACAAATGGATCCACTTTTTGTCAAGGCAAATTGCAGGTGTGGAATTCCCAATCAGGACCCCTGTGCTTGCTTTTGAGTAAGGAGAAAAGAAAGACATAACTGCCTGCTACATCTTTCAAGCAACATGTAGTTTGAACATCCTGCAGGGATGGATGATGATTTATTACATTTCAATCGCCAAAGCTCTCTGGGTGGTTTACAAAATATCAGAACCTTAAAAATACAATAAAAACATAATATAAAAACCATTTACAAAACAATTTAAATAAAACAATATTGGTTTGAACAATAGTGGCTCGTTGCTGGCACACGTTGTATATTTAACATATACAGAGGTGCCAGATTACCTGTATCTATGTTGTAAAAGATATTATCACCCGAAAGCCCTAACTAAAAATATGCTGATGGTTTTCACCTTCCCCTAGTTTATAAATTCTAGCATCTTGACCTTACGCGTTGAATTCTGTTGCTTCTCTACAGTTCCCGCTCATCCCCCAAAGTTGCCAAATCCTGTAATAAATAGTGTTGTCTAATTTTCTGGGTGTAAGATGCTGAGCTCATTGAGGGTGTGAGAGAAGAGTTGTGCCCAATGAGAGATTTCCCCCTGGGGAGCCATATATCAGACTAGTGGCTCCCAGAAGACGTGGATGAGGTTGGCTTTGGTAATTCAGACCCTTCCGTGCCAGCCTTTGGAGCTGTGTTGACTAAATCTTAGACACTGTGCACCACAGGCCTCATCCTTTTGCCTTCTTACTTCTCAAGTGACCCTGTGGTGCCTGCAGACCATTTCTATAACTGGAAGGTATCAACTATGGATTCTCCCCTCTGCCTGGTTTGAGAAGTCTGACAAGAAATACCGGTCTAATAGTCGAGGAGCCTTTTTAAAGAAAAGTTACATGTAACTAACCCTGAAAAGGTTCAATGTAACAGGATTCTTCAGAGTTGCTAAACTGCAGTATCTAAGGAAAATTCATAAAATAGCCCCCATGCATAATAAACCTTATATGGCTTAGGGTACATCTCTATGCATGTAAGAATTTATTTTATTTTCTGGAGTTTTTCTTCAAAGAGATTTTTCAGTGTTAGTTTGTCTCCTCCCCTCAGTACTGTCATGTTTGGTTTTCTGCTTTTTACAGATATTGATGAATGTGAGAACAGAGATGCTTGTCAGCATGAGTGCAGAAACACCTTAGGAAGTTACCAGTGTTTCTGCCCGACTGGTTACCGGGTAATGCCCAATGGCAAGGCATGCCAAGGTAAGAAAACACATTGGTAAAAGTGAAGATTGTACAAGAAGTGTAACATTTTCGCTATTGATTCAAGCTCACAAGTGCCTTGGAAAGCAGCCTTGTGGGATAAATTACATAAGCATACTTCAACTAATGTTGAGACAAGTGTAGCTAGAAAATGTCCATATTAATGATTTAAATAGAGGGCTCTTTGTTCATGCAAATGTAGCCTCTCCTGTGATAGTTTATTCAGGGGTGTTTTTTAGGGAGCCAAGGGCTGTCCCCTCTCCATATTGCAGACCACACTCTCAGGGGCACCAATACCGCTGGTCAAGTCACTGGTTCTACAGTAATCCAGCTGGTTCATTATGCATGCTATCAAGTGTGCTGCTAATAGGGTCAGCTGCCATTGGCGGGGGACAGGTTGATGCATAGGATGACTGGAATGTGCCCTAAGTCAGGCGTGGGTAGATATCAGGCTTGCAGAATCTAGTTTGTTATTCTGCCAAAACACTAAGGTCTACCAACCAGAGCCCGGCACAAAATAGTAGATGGGGGCAGGGAGGGGATACACACTTAGAATTAAGGAACAGGATGTCTCTGAGCATATACTAAGCCCAGGAATTGGCTTTTCCCCCAGCTTTCATTGTTTCAGCAGCATAATATTGGGGGTGGGGTTGTTCTTGCTGTAGTTAAACATTTGGGAGTCAGAAACCCTTGCCAATCTGCTGCAAATCATCTAGAGAGCTACATGGAGATCATATCTTCTGCCCTCACCTGTGATCATTGGTATCCTAAGCAATTAACCGGCCTGTGCTTACAACAACAAAACACTTTTCCCCAATAATAACATTGCTGCAGTCATTAAGAAGCATAAAACATAAACACAACTTTCTTAATACACTGGCTTTTTGCAGTTTATTATTGAATTAATAAAAGAATAGGCCTTTGAACCTTTCTGAATGTCAAGATACAGTCCCTAAAAAACCAGTGACTATGTGTGGGGAGAGTTTTGTTTTTTTACTGTGTATCTGATAAAATAACTTGTTGTTCAATCAGATATAGATGAGTGCTTTGAACAGAACATCCACTGTGGACCAAATCACATGTGCTTTAACATGAGAGGAAGCTATCAGTGCATAGATACACCTTGCCCTCCAGATTATCAGCGAGATCCTCTTTCTGGGTATGTTTTATTTTGAATCCTCTTAGTTTTTCCAGATTTCCTTTTAGACAACATAGCATTGCAAACATATTCAGAAGACCAGTCCACATATATCCCTTAAGCTAGATCACAGTTTCTTCCTTCCAGCTCCGCCCACAACTGGAATGTGGTCAAATTATGCACTGCCCAAGTTCCTCCCATGTTGCATCTCTACAACATGCAGAAGTTTATCATCAATGTACTTTGTGCTACTCACTGCTCCAGTAACTTCCTAAGGAACTCTTTGACTTATGACCTAGCTTTCTATTGATTTCCAGGCATAATTCAAGGGGCTGTTTTTTAAGTTATAAAAGCATTTAGGTTTCAATCCTGTAACATTTACCTGGGAGTAAGTCATGTTGAACTCAGTAGGACTTATTTCTGAATAGGCATGCATGGGATTGTACTATTAAAATGATCATTCCTTCAGTGAGTCCTTCATCTATATACCATTGTGATCTCTAAGGACAGCAAGAAACATGCCTTGAATTATACCCATCCATGAACCACATTTACATGGCGGTAATATTTTATGAATTTATTTCAAATATTTATGCCTTGCCTTTGCACCTAAAAAGGCAGCTTATCAAAGCTAAAGCCACAAGAAAATCCTCAAAATTGCATCTAGTAAGGTGTTATTAGCTGCCCTATGACTGGGAATCTTCTTTCACTGAAGTGTCAGAAGCACCAAAAGGCCACTTTTTTTGCCTGATCTTTGGTGGGTAGGCCTGAACTTGGGATGGGGAGGGACGGTAACACTTCTTCAATTTAGTTTGTCTTAAACAGTTGTTTCCTGCCTCATGTTTTTGGCTAACTTATAAAGAGAGTGAATTGTTTAAAAGCTGGCCACACTTTAACTACAGGGGAGACTGAGGCTCAAATTAGATGTTATGGGGAGGTGCATAGACACCACTGACATGCCTCACATTGGTAATATGTGACATCGTATTAGCTTTTTCCTGCTGCTCATAAAATGGCAAGATGCAATGACATCACGTCACTCATTCTTTCAACTACGCGTGTCCAGGGGGACACAGCCTGGCAGCACCTATCCATTTCCCTGTAACATGTCTTTTTCACCTAAATTATTGTGCCACATTGTGAAGAGCATAGGTAGGTCTTTAGTTCCTTCCTGCAAGTAACAACCTTGCAGTGTCTTATGCTGTATTGTGTGAAATTCCTGCTTAATGTCACCTTGGCAATCTACCTAAAAAGCTCCTAAGCTCCCAAACTTGAGAAGCCTTGAGAAACCTCTGGTAGCTGGATCCATTTACTTTATTTATATTTTAAATTTTAAATATAACTAAAAATGCACGGTTGCTTAACTTTATCACTGTTCCAATGCACTCATGGTATAGGCCTTCATGGTTGTGTTTATTTTTTAGGTTCTGCCTCAAGAACTGCCCACCCAATGACCTGGAGTGTGCCTTGAGCCCTTATGCCTTGGAATACAAACTTGTATCCCTCCCATTTGGGATTGCTGCCAATCAAGATTTAATCCGACTAGTTGCCTACACTGAAGATGGAGTGATGCATCCAAGGACAAGTTTCCTCATGGTAAACGAGGATGTGACAATCCCTTTTGCACTCAGAGATGAGAACTTGAAAGGAGTGGTGTACACAACCAGGCCTCTGCGAGAGCCAGAGACATACAGAATGAGAGTCAGGGCTCTGTCTTATAGCGTCGATGGAGCCATTGAATATCAGACAACCTTCATAGTCTATATAGCCGTGTCTGCCTATCCATACTAGGAAAAGCACTGCTGACAGTAATCAAAGTACGTTAACCAAATGCATACATGCCGCTGGGTGTCACCACTTCCAGAATGACTGCTGCCTCATCTTAAAACAGTTGCAGACCTTGCAACTTGGGGGGAAAAATGGTGCTATGTTCTATCCTTGTTTTGTTCCTCTAGCTGTCAATCTGTTGAAATAATTCCATCTTGACAAAAATGACCATAATTCTTGATTCATCGGAATCTTAACCACTTGCTTTATTTATTACACTGGAGCAGTCACTTTCCAAAGATTGTTCTGCTGACTCTTTGTAACTAGTTAGAAGTATTAATTAGGTGGTAATTTAGTGATCAAAAGTGGTAGGCAAATAACGGTTGTTATTTTTCCCCTGATTTGAAAACAAAGCAAGGTATATCTCTCACAAAATTGCAAGAAAAAGATGTAAGAACTTAACATCTTTGTTTTATTGCTTGGTGGAGATACAGTTGTCTTTTCTGGTCACAATGAAAAGTGCCACTTCCCTGACATTCACAAACATTAAATGAAGACACCACTCTCATGTCAATAATTAACTGGTAGCTTTAAAAAGACCAGGGAGGGTCATATGAATGCTATTAAGACTGGGCTGTCTTAATACACATTACACAGCAGCAGACCTGGTCAGCCACCACAACACAAAGAACATGCAGCCAATCCTGGCTCTCTGACAAGTAGAAGAACATAACAGCAAAAGAAGAGCCATGCTGAATCAGACCAAGAGTCCATCTAGTCCAGCATTCTGTTCACATAGTGGCTAACCACTGGGAACCCACAAGCCGGACACGAGTGCAACAGCACCCTCCCACCCATGTTCCCCAGCAACTGGTGCGCATAGGCATACTGCCTCAGATATTGGAGGTAGCATAGAGTCATAAGGACTAGTAGCCATTGATAGCATTCTCTTCCAGGAATTTGTCTAACCCGCTTTTAAAGCCATCCAAATTGTTGGCCATCGCGATGTCTTGTGGTAGCAAATTCCATAGTTTAACTATGCACTGTGTGAAGAAGTCCTTCCTTTTATCTGCCCTGACTCTCCCGCCTGGATGACCCATGGTTGTAGGATTATGAGAGAGGGAGAAAAATGTCTCCCTATCCACATTCTATACACCATGCATAATTTTGCACATCTCTATCATGTCTGCCCTTACTCGCCTTTTTTCCAAGTATACCTAATGATACATGTGTTTTCAAACATCTGTTTGTCACATTCACCTTTTCAAGTGTATACCCTAAAGGTAGTATCTAATAGTGCTAGTGCAGCTCTGCTGAACTTTCTGTTGCACAAGCAGTTGTGCATTAGATTTGTGCAACCAGTTGCACAATGGGATGTGCTACCCATTGCAGAACAGATTGCGCATGCGTAATGCACAACTTCTTGCTCAACCACGCTTGCGCAAACGTAACTTTAGTTTGGAACACAGTTTCCACTAGCGTAATGTCATTTGTGCTAGCAGAATGATATCGTTGGATGCTGCCCTAAAATAGCCCGTAGTAGGAATGGGCCATCACCATCCTGCTCACCTTGATAGTGCATGGGGCCTTTTGAGTGTTCAGCTAGAACAATTAAAAAAAACACCCTGCAGAGCATTATTGTTCTCCCCTTTTCCCAAAGGGAAAACAAAACCTTAGAGATGGGGAGGCAGTTGCAGGAGTTCCTGGGACATGGCATGAGTTCAGACAGGCGTGCTTGCATAGTTGAGCAGTCTGCTTCAAATTTTTGCCTCCCTCCTAGTCCTTAGCACCCTCAAAAATGTCCTACACAGTTGCTTCCCACTTATATACACAAGTAAAGCTGTTTATTCTGAAGATTTAACACATCTAAATTCTATATTCCAATAATCCTAATTATTGGGATTCAGATCTCTTTCCCCCATCTTCTCCACGCCACCCTTGCCAACTTTATATTTATAAGCTGGGAACACAAGCTTAGTATTCCTTAATTAAAACAGGAGGTCTGTGGTAGATTGTGCAAACAAGTAAATTCAACGTTCTCCTTCAAGGGATGACAAAAGAGCTTAGCATAGATGGGATTTTGCCTACCCCAAACTGAATAGGTTTCAGAATGAAAGAAAAAATTCTAGCAAGTTTGGTCAAGCAATGTGTTAGGTGTCAATACACTGTATAAGGTGGTAACAAACTCTGGAAGTAATTTTTGCCAAGATGTATTCTATTTTTTATGAAGTAAGTGTATATATATATAA
Source organism: Heloderma suspectum (assembly GCF_057233095.1). NCBI lineage: Eukaryota > Metazoa > Chordata > Lepidosauria > Squamata > Helodermatidae > Heloderma > Heloderma suspectum. The sequence goes on from NC_139461.1 coordinate 175,890,130, forward strand.
AGGTGTTTTTTTTGCTTGTGTGTATTTTCTATGCAATATCAAAGAGGTTTTCCAAAAAAAGAAAAACGTGTTTTACCAAAGAGTGTTGTTTGCACAATGGAAATAACCAAAATAAAGGTTCACATTCTTCTTTTTTAATTAAATATGACAAGACTGCTACACAATGTTTATTATTCAGTTTCCTTAATTTGTTTCACGCTCTAGAAGAGTTCTCAATATTGCCGCAGGCTATAGATAGAGAGAAAGGGGAAGCAAGGATATTGAAGTATTGAGCTTTTCTAGATTAGGCTGTTTAACCTGCTGTTTCTACTTCCGGTTTTGTTGCAGAATTAAGATGGGAGCTCTAGATGGATTATTCTCCTTTCCTGCCTTTCCATACTTTCTACAACATAACCTCTAGGTGGTGCTGTGGTATAGCGGAATAACACAACTACACTACTGAGCACTAGCGCTTTATTTCACTTTCACAAAAAATACTGGATTTCCCCTCCTCCCAAACTCCCCACCCCCCGAAATTCCTTTTAAAAACTGGAAGCAAAACTAGATGGTGACAACAGCATCTAAAGCACCCATAAACATCCATAAGCGAGGAATGATGAGTGCACAATTAAAAGCCTCATCCGGAAAAGCTCATTATCATAGAATCATAGAATAGTAGGATTGGAAGGGGCCTCTATGACCATTGAGTCCAACCCCCTGCTCAGTGCAGGAATCCAAGTCAAAGCATCCCTGATAGATGGCTGTCCAGCCTCATCTTGAATGCCTCCAGTGTGGAAGAGCCCACTACCACTTACCTCCCTAGGTATTTGGTTCCATTGTCGTATTGCTCTAACAGTCTGGAACTTTTTCCTGATGTTCAGCCGGAATCTGGCTTTCTGTAACTTGAGCCCATTATTCCATGTCCTGCACTCTGGGATGATCGAGAAGAGATCCTGGCCTTCTTCTCTGTGACAACCTTTCAAGTACTTGAACAGCGCTATCATATCTCCTCTCAGTCTTCTCTTCTCAAAGTTAAACATGCCCAGTTCTTTCAGTCTCTCCTCAGTCATAGGGCTTTGTTTCCAGTCCCCTGATCATCTTCGTTGCCCTCCTCTGAAACCTCTCCAGTTTGTCTGCATCCTTCTTAAAGTGTGGTGCCCAGAACTGGACACAGTACTCAAGATGAGGCTTAAACAATGCTGACTAGAGTGGAACTAGTACTTCACAGGATTTGGAAGCTATACTTCTATTAATGCAGCCCAAAATAGCATTTGCCTTTTTTGCAGCCACATCACACTGTTGGCACATATTCAGCTTGTGATCTACAACAATTCTAAGATCCCTCTCGCTTGTAGTATTGTTGAGCCAAGCATCCCCCATCCTGTAACTGTGCATTTGGTTTCTTTTTCCTAGGTGCAGAACTTGGCATTTATCCCTATTAAATGTCATTCTGTTGTTTTCTGCCCAGCGCTCCAGCCAATCAAGATCACTTTGAATTTTGTTTCTGTCTTCCAAGGTATTAGCTATCCCACCCAATTTTGTGTCTTCTGCAAATATGATAAGCGTTCCCCACCATATTATGCTGGAAAAAGTGGTGAAGAAATTTTGTTTTCCCCATTATATATATGTGCATCTCCATGCAAATTCTCTGCAAACTCCCAGCCTCATGTCCTGATCTGTTAAGCAGTAGCACTGACATAATTGGGGAGATCAAGGACAAGGAGACCGCTATACTGATGCAATGTCACAACTTACAAAGCAATGTAATGTGTATGAGTGTGATAGAGATAATTGTGTCCCCAGGCTGTTTCACTACTGCAGAAATATGGACCACAGTTGTTCTACTGGTAACAAGAACCATCGCCAGATGTTATAGAGCAAGTGTTGCACAAAGCCAACACCTTGGCACAAAAATGCAAAGAGGGAGACATACAAGAATACAAAAGGGACAGGACCATAACAGATTTGCGTATCATTTTAAAGAACCACCAGCCCCAAATCAATACAACTGTATATACTTGATACTCTTCAGTAAGCAGTTATCTGCCTGTATGGATGGGGAAGAAATCTTCCACGGACCCCAGTGAGTCCAGATTCAAAAGAATCCGGCCTTCAGAGTCCGTGAAGGATCGGAAGACTTACCTCCTCCTCCTGGAGGAATCCTCGCCGGCTGGATCCTCCCCGCCAGCCAGCTCCGGAGTGCCATTTACGGCTGCATTTACCATAAACTAAGACCTTTACGGCCGCAAATGGCGTAGTGGATGCCATTTGCGTCCGCAGTCAATCAGCCCAGCCAATGATATAGCAATGCTGGCCGTATTACTGGTGCTTCGGAGCCGGCCAGCGGCTCTGCAGAATCGCCGCGGAGCGGAGCCGACCAGCCAGGATTCCAGGGGGGAGGGGCTGATCGCCTCCCCCCCCCCCTGCGGACATCCCCCCCCGGAATGGCAGGTAAGCCGTCTGCCCATCCCTATCTGCCTGTCAGTTGCAGTTCTGTGGTAAGACATCTGGCCAGTTGCTTTGCACAACATGGAAGAACAGGACAAGATAACGTCTAAGATGCACTAAATTATAATTTATTCATCCCAACACATTTCGATTACATTCTTCATCAGGGGCATTGCATTTCCTATTTGAGATTTTAATCAAAATGCCTTATGCTGAATGAATTATAATTTAGTGTACTTTCGAGATTCTTTCTTCTCATTCCTACATTAGTTCCCTCTGTCCTTTTCTCCTTTACATAATATCACACTGTAACTATGTCACTATAAACTGTACACATCTACTACATCGGGATCCTTATTTATCAATGTGCACTTTGTGCCTATTCAACATTTTCAGGATATATTTTAACACAAAACCAAAGGTGGCATCCATATAGTTATTATTTAAATTGTACATTGTGACTCCTATTTCTGACCCTCAGAAATCGATGAGTAAAGTTTTCACTGCCAGAGCATTTTGGCTTGAGTCTATACTACACTAAGCTTGATACATCATTTTTTCTGTTAGGTCCAGCTTATCCCATGCTGACTCATCACATCATGCAACACAGGCCAGGACAAATATTCCTCATTTAAACTTAGCTTTCAGTAGAAAGCCTCCACCAATGTTATACAATGATGTCCCAAAGGGGAGAGAGGACTAGGTCCAGCATGGCAGAATGACAAGCTACAGAATACACCAAGATTGCCAGTGGCCAATCAAAGGCTGCGTTGAGCATTAGAAGAACAAAGAAGTGGAAGTGGTTCCTGTACTTTCCTGTCATATCTCCCCCAGTTGTGCTTGCTGTGAGACGGGTATACTCCATGTGAAGAGGAAACACATGTATCCTGGTTGTAAGCTGGCTGGTGCTTGGTTTCAGAATAGAATGGCGGGAGTCAGGTGTGAATTCACGCAGAGTCATCTGCAGTATTTAGTGCAGTAATTAACAGCATAAGTACACTAATTTGCTAGAGCAGTTGGCAATTTTCATGATTTTAGAAGGGGTCTCATAGCTACATTCAGATACAATGAAATGAAGGCCACAGTTTTTGCTACTAACAGACAACGCACAGTAATTGTTTGCATGGCCTGTACTTTTTGAACTAATAAGGATGCTCCTCTCTCTGTTCCAAGAGGGAAAAGCCTTGGTAAAGGTGGGTGGGCAACATGCGTGTGCCTCCTGACAGTTTTATAACTCAGTGAGGCTTGCTCTATAAAATCCTGAGCAAATTGGCCTGTTAGCTGTTCTCATCTGAGAGGGGGAAGGTGCACCACTCACTCAGATAACCAGCCCATTGGACAGCATCTGTCACTCCCTTGGGAACCAGAGTGATTGAACTGAGAGTTAAGGACATGTAAGCTTTCTTTGCTTTTATTCTATCTTCAGCCATTCCCCATCAATAAACTCTGTCATTCTTTCACAGAAGTGGACTTGAGTCATACTGGTATCCTCAAATCTGGTTCGTGTGGGTCCTGGCTGGACCAGACCCCAGTTTAAGACACTTGGGTATTTTACAGAAAGGTGGGAGAGCCAGTCTGGCATAGTGGTTGGAGTGCTGGACTGGAGATCAGTGTTCTAGCCCCCATTCCGCCATTCACTTGGTGACTTTGGGCCAGTCACTAACCCACTTCACAGGGTTGTTGTGAGGATAAAATGTAGAGGAGGAGGACCTAACCTACATTAAAATCTCAGCCTAACCTACATTACAATGTTGTTAGCATGCATAGCCAGTGTAGCACAGAGGATAGATCAGCCTTCCCCCAAATTGGGTCCCTCCAGATGCTCTGACCTACAGCTTTTATCAGGCCCAGCCAGCATGGCCAATGATCAAGGGTGATGGGAGCTGTGGGCCAAAACATCTGGAGGGACCCAGGTAGGGGAAGCTGGAATATATGTTGGCCAGGGAGACCAAACCCCTGTCCTGCCAATAAAGCTTGCTGGGTGACCTTGGGCCAGTCTCTCTCTCTCTCTCTCTCTCTGCTTAACCTACATCCCAAGGTTGTTGTGATGATAAAATGGAGGGGCCCTGACCACATATGCTGTCCTGAGCTACTTGGGGAGAATGGCAGGATACAAAAGTAAGAAATAAGAACAATCATTGTTTAGGGTTCTGCCTCCTCCTTGGTCTCTGGACTCTAGTCAAGGACTGCTTGAAATTCCACTTCCTCCTTCACAAACTTGTCTGCATGGTGAGGCCATTGCTAGAGGCCCTTCTCTGTGTCCTTTTGAGAGTAGGCAAGTGGGGAGCAGGGTGTGGGCCTTCTGTGTTGTGGCACCTTGTCCACTGGAGCTCTCTTTCAAGAGAAGTTCACCTGGAATGTCCCTTCTGTGCCAGGCAAAGTCCTTTAAAAAAAATCCCTGGGTTTTTTAAAGTGGCATTTGCTTTTATCCTTCTGCTGGTTCCTTAACCTAGAACACATTCCCTACCATTTCTTCATGACCTACCTATTCAGATAGGAAATGCTACTGAGGCTGCAATATACACTTATCTGGGAGTCAACATTGTTGAATATAATGGTACTGTGAATATAGTGAAGTTTGCAACGATCATTCCTCCTAATAATTAGCCCAGATAGTTGAGCGTCTACAGCTTTGGAAGCGAAATGGTATCACCCAGAAACAAGTCAGTGGTTTCTCAGGGATTCTCCAGGTACACAGAACTACATACATCTGTACATTAAAAGAAAAGGGATTAAACCCTCAAATGTCCTGAAAAAGACCCATGAGCTTCCAGGACTTCCAGAATAATGATTGCAGTTGAGCTTATAGAGATATGAAACACTGGTATAACTCACACCACTGTTTGGATTCAGAACTTCCAGGTTCACACTGAATACCAAAGACAGGAACGTTTGTCTTTCTTTGCTGCCAGCTTTTGTTTTGCTGGGGATGAGGATGGGGTGAGCAGACAACATGCTGTTGTCCTATCACAGCTATGCTAAAATCCTGGATTTCGCCATTGTTTTTATCGCCAATTCTCACTTTTGCCCCAGGGGAGGGGGAAAAAAGGGATCTAAAGGAACCAGAACTCACTGTGTGACACTTAAGGCTTCTCCACGCTGGGCTTTTATCCTGCTATTGAGGTTGGTTACTCATGGAGGTCTGCAGGTCCTTTACATGATGTCATCAACTTCCAGGGCGTCTCCGGTGGTAAATGATCTTTATCCCATTTTTTAAAAGATCGAAGATAATGAGCTACCAAATTACAGCATGTTGAGTTCCCATGTGAAAAGAGGAAGTTGCGCAATAAGAGGAGCTAGACCACAGCACCATCTAGTGGCTGCATAATGAAACATATAGAACAATGCACATAGGGGAGAAGATGGGAGGTAGGGAGGCATGTGTAAAGGGAGCTCGTCATGATCCTGCATTTAAAATGGAAGCAGAAAGCCCCAGTAAAGTTGCAGAATTTCAGCCTGATGTAGAAATGCTCTTAAATTAAGTTTATGGCTGAGAGCAGTTGAGGCTCAGACTGCTAGGTGTCAATTGAAGGCTGAAAACCACAAGCACATGAGTGCCCCTCCTTTAATCTATGAATTGTTGGAAAGTATGGAATGGGCCCCCACGTGCAGCTGCTTCAGGAGGGTATGACTGAAAGTGAAGAAGTGGCGTGTGGTGGGAGGAGCACCAGCTTCCCTACCTGGTATAGCTTATTTTGAAAGAACAAAGGGGGGGGGGGGCGAGATTCTAATACACGCCTTTGCATACAATATGTAGTTAGGCTGTACTCCTCTTCATGATCATTTGGGAGCAAATCCCATGGAACTCAGTTTTGGTTGCTTCCAGATAAGGTTGGCCTGCCAAGCAGATGAATAATTATTCAAGTTATGCAGCTGTTAAACACTTGGGTTGAATGAATGAATGAACCGATGCAGAGGTTTGGTAGCTTGAGGGTGACATCATGTGGCATGCCAAGCTCACTGCATGAATCTGCTTCCCAATGACAGCTCACTCGACCACATACAGAGTTTGTTCAGTCCATAAAACAAATTTATATTCCTTCCAACCAATACTGCAAGTCCTTATGTGGGACTTGCTTACACAGCTCCAGCTCAGAAGTGTTATTTCAGTCGTTCCTCTGAGTTAATGATCCCTAAACAATTGAACATTAATTGCCACGAGTTTCAGCGACAGCTTTTTGTTGTGCATGTTGGGTAGAGCTGGTGGGGGCTCACGATGCAGAATCTCAAATGCAGGAGAAAACGGTCCTTAAGGGACCCAAGTCCTGATGGCTCTATGCTACCTCCAGTATCAGAGACAGTATGCCTATGTACACCAGTTGCTGGGGAACATGGGTGGGAAGGTGCTGTTGCACTCATGTCCTGCTTGTGGGTTTCCCATGGGCAGTTGGTTGGCCACTGCGGGAACAGAATATTGGACTAAATGGATCCTTGGTCTTATCCAGCAGGGCTCTTCTTATGTTCTTAAATCCAAATGCATTTAAGGCATAAAAAGTAAGGAGGGGCATGGCCTCGGAAGAGAAAATGTGGTTAGATGAGGAGGGCTAGAGCTATAAGATCAAGCCCAACAGTAGCTGCAAGAGATTCTTCCTAGTTTTCTCACTGCCTTCTGGGAACTGCCTTCCCAGAAAGCCATCCAAAGCGTGAGCCAAATTAGGCATGATATTGTACTTGGTCCTTGAGTGGCTGATTTAAAAACACACACACAAAACTCTGGTACAAGGTGTGTGTGTGTGTGTGAGAGAGAGAGAGAGAGAGAGAGAGAGAAAGTTAGGGGTGTGTGTGTGTGTGTGTGTGTGTGAGAACCGCACCAGGCCCATGGTTTGGAAGGTTGGGAGCTTTAACATTTTGACCCCCGCCGTGGTCCCAATTGGATCCCCCCCCCCCGCTATTCACAATGGAAGGAAAGTTCCTACTGGCACCAACAGGAGTTTTCCTCCCATTGTGCATACCAGATGCATAAGAAAGGAAGGATTCTGACTGCAACTGTGGTGGATGGAAAGGGTTAAAGTGCCCCTCCCTCATGCCATGGTCATGATCCAGCTGGAGAGGGGGGGATTGATTGAACCAGCTATTTATGAGGGGGGGAACAGTCACACAAAGGCTAAGGATGTGAAGAATAATGGCATGTCTAGCTTGGCCCTGAGATTCACCACCTTCTGGAACTGCTTCAAGACCTTCCTGTTTTGGCTGCTTTCATTCCTAAAACCTGACAGCCAGCTTTCCTTGACCTATCTTAAACATGCACTGGTGGGGTTTTCGTTCATTTTGTTCCTTAGGTTTCATTCTCTATTTAAAGTTCTTTTCATTATTGTTGCAGATGCAAGCAACCAGGCCTTTGGAACAGGACAAGCTAAATCCACAAACAAACAACTAAAAACAAAATGACAGCAGGATGTCGCATTAGTGCTCTGGTGGCCCAAGATAATTTCAGGCTTTCATGTCTCTCTAGCTGTTAAATTAGAAGTCCTTCTCCAGTTAAAATGATTATAACGGCAAGCCTCTAAAACTAATGCCAATTATCTTACGATGCTGGAATCTATGTGTCCACCCTGCAATTAAGACAGTGTGTGACTTTTGCAAAGAGAACAGCACAGGACAAGCAACACAGGGCCAGCGATGCTGCAACATCATAAACATTAAATAAGCACTATTTTTCCAAAAAAAGGTGTCCGCTGGATAAATACGCCCTCAGGCCTGGAAAAAAAATGGCACATGCATCTGCGGGAGCAAAAAGGTTGCCTACCCCCAGCTTTTTAAGTGAAAAAGGAAAGCAAAATGAGACCATGAGATGCAATGCCTACTTGTAAGAATGAAATAGCGTAAATAATAGTCTACTTAAAGAGCAATCCAATGGCCTCTAGAAAGCATCTGGGGGGCCATAGGATAGTTCAAATTCCTGATCTGAGGTCAGAGTCAGCGCTCTGACCTCAGACCCGGGAGTCCGAGCTCCCCTCCCTCTCGTAGCCAGTGCAGACAGAACCATGCTGGCTGCCTCTCCGAGGTTGCAAAAGTGACCTCGGAGGGAAGGTAAAGGGGGCATTCCTGTGGCCGAGGAGGGGACCGGGGATGCCAATTTATGAGGAATCTACCCCAGCCTCCTTCTTTTCTCCTCCCCAACACCTTGGCTCGATGAGTGGAACAGCCCGTCTAGCTGAAATGCAGAGCACCTCTGCTGCTCCTCCCACTCTGCATCGGATGGCTGCAAACTACCGAATTTGGAGGCTTATGCCTATCCTCAGTGGATTGCGTCCTTAGTTGCTAATTAACATGGCTTAGTGATCAGATCTGCAGATCTTCAGGAAATATATGGAAAATTCCAACAAGAAACATGCTTTAAATCAGTGGTTAAAATCAGCCTTTTTCTTGCTGATTTAAATAATTGATTTAGAGCACAATCCTATGGCCCTAAATAGCATCTAGACAGCCATAGGATTTTTTGGTTTATGGGAAGCAAGCTAGGAGCTGGTGCTCCAACCTCAGTTCCCAGAAATCTGACTCCCCTTCCTCTGCTGCCTTATAGGAGGCACAGTTCATCCCCGGCTCCACGCTTGGAAGAGCAGCATGGAGCAGCCAAAAAGGGGGCATTGCTGAGGGCAGGGAGGGGAGGGGACCACGGAAGTGCCATTACGACGCCTCCTATGCACCATCCAACCTCCCCCCTCCTGCTACAAGGGGCCCCAGTTAGGCAGCTGAAATCAGCCATCTAGCCACAAATGCCGGGCAGCCAGAGCACGGCGGAGAAGATCCCCGCCACGCTCTGCCCACCTTGCATTGGACAGTTGGCCGCCTCCAAGTTCCGAGGTGGCTGACTATCCCCATAGGATTGCGCCCTTAAATTGCCTTCACTTAACCCAATCCACCCTGACCCTTTCCTCCCATGCAGTCCTGAGGAAAATCCCTCTTCTGAATGCGTTATTTGCATTGGGAGGAAATCCTCCATTGGGGCCAATTTTTCTCCCTTGCTGCAATCCCAATGATTATTAGCCCCTCAGTAGTTGATGCTCTTTGCATTTCTAAATGTTCTCTGAACATTAAATGCAAAGACGCATTGAACATAGGGATGGCATGGGTGCCCAATTCAGTACAGGAATCCGGCAGACCCGCTCCTGCCTACACCCTCGAGCCCCACTCGCCAAGCCCCTACCCCTGCTTGCCCCCTGCCCACATTCGGCAAATGGCCTCACCCTGGCAGCCTCATTGAGCTTCGCAGTCGCCATTTTTATGAAATAAAATGGTGATCGCAAAAATGTGCATACTTGCGGACACGTGAAAATGCGCATTTTGCGAATGTGCATTTTTGCATATGTGTGAAAATGTGCATTTCCCAAAAATGCACATTTCGCATATAAGAATATGCGCATTTTCGTGCATATAAAAACATGCACATTTTTGCGATCACCATTTCATTTTATTTTTAAATGGCAACCACAGAGCTCAACAAGGCTGCTGGGGTGAGTGTAGGCTGCTCACCGAGCGTGGGAGGGGCTTCAGCACAGTCTGGGACCTGGCGAGCAGGGTCAGGGGCTGGGCGGGCACCCAGGGAACCCAGACAGGGGTGAGTTCACACATCCCTAGTTGAACACCCTGTCTGGTTTGGCCCTCGGCTGCCCTCCGCGTGCTCTCTTAGATGGGAGCCAGAATGCAGCATTTTCAAAGGACCAAATTCCTCATCTCTTGGCGCTAAATCTCAAATGCTAGGCATGAGGCATGAGGACTGAGGAGGTTGGTGACAAATCTATGTCCCCAATCGGGAAAGACAAGTTTGGAATAATTTTAAATAATTATACTGGCTGAGAATCAAAAAGAACAACATAGTGATGAAAACATTAGCTGAAACTGAACTCTTGTGGCTTCAGTGACAACTCTATTTGCTTCAGTACATTGCACAACTAGTTTTAATCTGGCATAATATTTTCATAGCGGATGGCAAAAAATGCTTTCCATTAGGGCCTGTGTTACAATGTCACAGGCCATAATGGTTGCTCTTGGTCATCCATTTAAGTCCATCAGTTTCTTAGACTAGAAGTGCACCATATTAAAATAATAATTACCATCTAAATTTATGAAGTGGCAAGACAAGATAATTCCGAAGATAATATGTATTTTTACTGTTAGCTTAGAGTTGCACTGGCAAGTACTGAAGCAGGGACATTATTTGCAAATACTGAGAGTGGCTGATAACTGACAATAGCCAAAGATGTGAATTTATGCTTAAAATTAACATGGAGAGGCAGTCTTGAAACTGACAGGCCCCCTGCAAAGGGAAGGAAATTTCCAATAAAAGGGCGGAGGGGACTGAGGCCTAGTACCAGCACAAACTTAACCTAACAGATTAAGTGCAACAGTTTGTTTATTGCACTAGTGGAGAAAACAAGTAGGATATCAAGGGCTTGCGTTTTGACACCACTGAATAATTATACATACCTAGTATAATTCCCTCTAATAGTGAATGCAGCTGGTTGAGTGCCAACAGGATAGGAGCCAAAATGGGGCCACTGAGAAACAAGAGGGAGGTAACATGCTTGCCTGACCTCGAGATATTTAAAAGCACAAAACGTTTTTTTAATTGAAGAAAAACAAAAACAAAAACCAGCTTAATGAGAAGTGAGCATGGTCAGAGACTTCAATAAACACAGAAAGCTGACGGACAGCTGAAAACAAACAACAGAAAATGGTGGGGTGGAGCTAGTTCGGCTGCTTGAGTCCCTTAGTTTATAGTATCCTAGAGGAGGGCACGGCTGGCCAGAACCTTGAACAGGAGCACACCTGTTAGAGGATGTGGGTAGGCAGACAACAACATTGTGTTGCAGTTCCTACTTGTAAAACAGAAAGAGAGAAATAATCCCTCATGGAAAGAAACAATTGGAAACAATATAGGGGTCAGGAGTATGTGTGTATTGTTGTTCAGTCGTTCAGTCGTGTCCGACTCTTCGTGACCCCATGGACCATAGCACGCCAGGCCTTCCTGTCCTGCGCTCTCTCCCGGAGCGTGCTCAAGTTCATATTCATTGCATCGCTGATGCTATCTAGTCATCTCATCCTCTGCCGTCCCCTTCTCCTTTTGCCTTCAGTCTTTTCCAGCGCGCACACACACACACACACACACAATGTAATTTTAACAATGTAATGTTAAGGGCACGAAAGGACTTTCTCCTGTGTTGCTCACAAATTATGGAATGCACTATCTCAGGAACCACGAATGGCCTTTGGAAAGGGTGTGAAGACTTATCTTTTTCATCTAGTCTTATAAATTATGTAGTTTTTTTTAATAGACTAGTGTTTTACTGTTTTAATATTCTTATTTTTAGTGTTTTAAGATTTCATTGTTTTAATTCAAAAGCCTTAATGGCTTTTTAGCAAATAAGGCAGTAAATGTTAATAACAAAGAAATAAATAAATCTAAGGGCCCTTTTACACATTTCCACACTGGAAATACTCTGTGCATGTGACGCTGGATTTCATACTTGTATAACATTTATTGTGGGGGGATACAAGCATACACACATGAGTGGCATGAATTTCCACCTTAAAAAAGGGTGAAAGGTCATAGAAAGATTGCAGTGATACACATACATTTGACTTCATCACACATTAGGGTCTATGGGTAAAATTGAATGTAAGTCCTACTTAGAGTAGACCTATTGAAATGAATGGGACTTAAGCTAGTATTGTGTAACTTAAATCTCATTCATTTCCATGGGTCCACTCTAAGGAGGACTTATGTTCGATTTTACCCCATATGCAGTGTTGGGGCAGGTATGTATGCCTATTGCACATACATACTGATTCTACTTTGAGATTGTATAAACTGGCCCATGAGTTGCAAAAAGAAATAACTTTCATCTCCTCCTTCCATCACCAACTCTGCTCAGAAGAGGTTAATCCATGAGTTTTCCCCCAATCTAGTTTATGGGCTCCAGTCCTAATAATTATGCATTATTAGTCAGAGAAGTGTCAGTTACAAATTCTCCACAGAGACATTCTGGGACTAAACAAAAGTGTTTGGTTAAGCCATCTCACTCACTGAAGGGTTGAAAAGCAAGACATTTTAATGCACCACAAAACTTAATCTTCCATTTAAAAAGGCATAAAGGCTTTTGGGGAAATCCACAAATGTACTCAGTTTTTATGTTTGCTTTTAACTCTGCCAGGCATTTCTGAAAAGGTTCATGGAAAACTAATGATCTTTGCACGGTATTTTGACATTCATCCATAATAGACAGGGACCATTAAAATGTTAATGTCTGAAAATGAGGGAAATTATTTTCTTTTTACATAAATATAGTCCTAAATATGAATACTATATTTACATAAATATAATCTCAAAAATGATTACTCAGTATATGCATATTCTACATATTAAATACAATATTGGCACAAGCAACAAATAAAATAAAAAATACTAGATACTTCACATGTATCTAGAAAAATAAAATTTAATCTTATTTGGATTACTTTACTTTGCAAGTGGGACAGGCCAGAAGGATAGGCGACTAATAATTTGTTCATTTGCTAACAGAGGAGTAACATTATATGTAGAACATTGATAAGTTGTGTGTGGGGGGTGGAGGTTAAAATTCAGTACAATATATGTTCATGTCACTTTCAACATATTATACAGGCCTAACATAATAGGGTAAAAAATACAGACTAGATTCTGGTTTGTAAATATGCAAGTGGTTTTAGGGTTTTTTGAAAAGAAAAGGAAGGAAGGAAAGATACTTCATGAGTGATGGTTTTTCTTTTTCTTCATGTGCATTATCTCTCATGCCACTGTACATGAATAGTGAGAATTTATTTTGCTGTGGGCCCAAAGAAGAATAGCTGTGGTGTACAGGAAATCAATGTCCCTTGTTTACATGCAACAACAACACCAACCCCATTTGTAATTACTCAAAATGATAACATACCTTATGAGGCTGTGAATAGAGTCTTTTTTTAATTTAAAAATTAAAGTATCTATTAAGAGATTTTCAGATACTTGGGTGACAAAAGGAAGCTAAGTAGTACTGTATGCCTCAGAATTCCTGGACGAAAAGGCTATCAATGGCTACCGGTCTTGATGGCTATATGTTACCTCCACTACCAGAGGCAGTGAGCCTATGTACACCAGTTGCTGGGGAACATGGGTTGGGGGGGTGTTGCTGCACTCATGCCCTGCTTGTGGGTTCCTGGTCGACAGCTGTTTGGCCACTGTGTGAACAGAATGCTGGACTAGATGGACCCTTGGTCTGATCCAGCAGGGCTCTTCTTATGTTGTTATGTACTTATGTTCTTAATTAGTATGCCCCTTTGCCATACATAAGTTGTGAGTTAGCTTTTCCATCAGGGCAAGCTTCCATACACAACTATACCAAATCTCTAAAGTAAAATCTGAAGATTTCCACTCCTCTGCTATTAAATGCTGCTGTTAAATGAAAAAAGTTTAAGTTCCCTATGTAATAATTCTGTACCTATAAATTGGGAAAGTAGTGCAAGTACTGGGGTTTGTGGAACTAATTGTTCAGTAATAATAGAAATCTGATAAAAAATGCAATCCCAAAAATCTGATACATGGGGGGAAAGCTACTACATGTGAAAGAAGGACGAGCATTCCATGCATCCTCTCCAACAATTAGGGCATAAAGAAGGGTTCATAAAACTCAATTTCAGAGGAGTAAGATACCATCTATGAAGCAACTTTAAGGTTACTTCCCGTACTGAACAGGAAACAGATTTTAATGGAGCCGATGACCACATGTTTTCCTATGGTGAGTCAGAGATAGTCATACCTAGGTCTACCTCCTAAACAGCCCTGAGTCCAGAAATTTGGTCAAATTTTGCATCTATCATTATGTAATATAAAATAGAGATCAAACCCTTTCTCTGGCTTGGAGATTCCAAGTAGATATTCTCAAACGGGGTGAGATCCCTCATCATGTCATGAGAGTGGTTTAATTTTTTAGCAAAGATTTGGACTTGGGATACTTTCAACTACTGTATGCTAGAAGTGGGAAGTCCTGACAACAAACTGGTATAAGATCTTATGCAACCATTTTCATATAAATGTTTCATACCCTTGATCCCAGCTTCTTCCCAGTCTTTAAATCGATTGTAACGCTCTATTGTCTTAAAATCCAGGTGATCCAGAACACGACAGAGAGAAGAAGGCAGGGGTGTATAAACTTTCCGCCATCTTTTCCATGCTGTTAAAGTGGTCTTCAAAAACGGGTTCTGTGGATTGTCCAATACTTGCTGCAAAAGTGAGCCAAATGGAAGTGCCTGAAACTTAATTGACCTTCTAATCTGACCCATGGCAGTTCAATGCTTTTTTGAATAATAGGAATTAATTGGCGGATTTGCCAGGCCTCCTAATATATTCTTAAATTGGATACACCCACACCTCCATCTTTCGTATGTCTATAAAGAACTTTTTTGTTCACCCTGGTCTGTTTGCCTTTATGGCAAAACCTCTCAGTATATTGCTGCCAGTTTTGGAGTCGGGAGAGTGAGATGAAAACTGGCAGCACTTGAAACAGATAGAGGATCCTTTGAAGAAACATAATTTTTATTGTAGTGATTCTCCCCAACCTAGTAAATGATGACGCCCACCATGATTTTATGAGGGACTGTAATCGCGCCATTTGAGCTACAATAAGCCTTTTGTAGAAAAGAATCTTATATGGGGAAAAGATGTTAAACATACAAGCGTTACGATTAATTATTTATTTGAATATTACTTCTACAAAGCTTCAAATGCAGAAAAATTTTTCAACCATTACCTCATTTCTTCTCATAACATTGCTGTGAGAGCTAGGCCATTTGGCGCCATTTCACAGGGCAGGAACAGAGAAAAAGATAGTGACTTGCTCAGTGCCACATGAAACCCAGCCTTACCGTGAAGGCAGGGTTAGGTGACTGCCTCAGGTGGCAGATTTTGGGAGCCATTACATGGTGGGAAATTGTCAGTGCTTGTATTATTATTATTATTATTATTATTATTAAATGTTTAATCAGCAGGGCCTGATTTTCATGGGGATCATTTTGATCAGTGTCCTGAGACTCCAGTGCCTAGATGCTTCATTTAAGGGTGTTTTTAATGTGTTTCTGAAACAAGGGATGAAAAAAGAGCATATTAAAGAAGGCCTCTTTTTCTCACAGTCTGTGGTAGTTTCCGTTTGTTACATTATAAATTCTCTCCTATAACCTTCAATATCTATATTGAGGTTTTGGTGATATGCAAACTTATTTAAATTTAATTGGTTAATTGATCAATTAATCAGTCAAAGGCACATGGTTAATCACCTCAGCATTCTTTACTGAGTGGGTAGGCCTCATTATTTCAGAGAGCGGCCCTACTTGTTGCACCTCAGCCCTGTGTCAGATACTCATATCACACTGCATAAAGATTTGAACTTGAGTCTCATAGGGCAAAGTCCAATACTCTGCCCTTCACAGTGGACTCACTATTTGAACTGCAAGGCTTGGAAGCTGGGAAATGACTGTGTTGTTGTCTCCCCGTGGCAATTATGTCATGGCAAAATTGTATTGACTGACCAACAACAAGACTTTTCAACAGATGTGCATGATACTCATGATTTAGCAAGCGGAAACAAATTATAGCCTGATCCATTTATAATGAGGTAATGTCTCCCAAGCAACTGTCAGCACTCTACCTTGTTTCATTAAAGGTCTTGCAAAAACATGAAAGCTCCAAAGAACAAGTTTGCATTATCTTTCTCTGCTCACATTTTTCTTACTATAACTTTACGAAGACCATTTCACTAGGGTAATGGAATTCAGTAACATGACAATAATAACTGCTGCACTCTTACATTAAGAAACCCCAGCCCAATGATAGCAGGAAAAATAATAATAACTTTAAAAAATTCCAGGCTGCTGCATCAGAATAATATTCTCTAATATTGACAAAGATAGCACTGCTGGAACAGAATGGCTCCAAACTGCCTGTTAACCTACCTTGAGTGAGTGAGCAGTGGCAGCAGCAAAAAAAAAAAAAAGGAGCAGAAGTTTCTACTTTTTACCTCTGTGTGGTGGCGTAGATTCCCCTCAGAGGAAGAGGGCAAACAAATTGGCAGTGGCAATAGCACTGAAGAGAAGGTGGTGCACTGAAGACATTTTTCCCAAATGCCCACTAAAACCTGGAGCCAGCACAGTACATAAGTGGGAAGGCAGACTAAGGCCCTCTTTACACCAGCCTAAAATCCTGCATTTAAAACGGGGCTTTTTGCTTCCATTTTAAATGCAGGATCACAACTAACTCCCTTTTTCACCTGCTTCCTTTCCCCCCTTCCCTTTTCCCCTCCTTCTCCCCATATCTGAGTCTCCCATTATCCTTCATTGATCTCGCTCCTCTTCTTGCTGCTTTTCCTCTTTTTCACGGAAGGAACTCAAGTGGAACACAATGAGGTAATTTGATAGCTCATTATCTGCGATATATTTAAAAATGGAACAAAGGACATTTAGTGCAGGAGATGCCCTGGAAGTTCACGGTGTCATCTAAATAGCCCACAAACTTCCATGAAACAGCAATCTCAATCACAGCATTAAAGTTCCATGTGAAGAAAGACTAAGGGCCAAACTGGATGTGAAATTAAATGAAGGTGTTATTTGCATTTGGAGGAAATCCATCGTTGGCTACAGTGGGGGAATTCCTCCCAAAGCAAATACCAGCTTCCAAAGAAAGGACTTCCCTCAGAATCAAAGAAGGGGAGTCCACTGAGCAAGCAAAGAAGCCAGGAAGCCTCAGTTAACTGTAGCTTCCCATTACTGGCTTCCAAATCTTGCTTGTTTGGAAACCATTTGATCATCTGAATGCAGTCTTTGACTCAAGTCCTTTATAATTTCATTCAGAACCATGAATATTGTTCTTTCAGGCAAATAGTGAATGAGTTGTCTGTGTCTGTAAGCCTCTCCCATTATCAGATGAAGTGTGTTGGGCTTGTCTTGGACAGCTCTTTTTTTGTGGCTAGACTGGAATAAAGTGTAAGCATTTCTAAAAGGGTGGGATAGGTTTCTAAATAAATAATTATTCCAGTATTTATAATACTCACTGTCTACAAGCTATGACTAATTTTAAAAACTTAAAAAAGAAAAAAAAGGGGGGAGAGGGAGAGGGAGAAGAAAAAGAAACAAAATTCTTAGAAAGTCTTTCCTCTAGACATTTCAACAAGATGAGAGCTTGCCATTTATTAGCAATGCTGCATAGATTAACAGAATTTGGCCCCAGAAGTAAAAGTTATTCTCTCTGTGATTAGCTAAAAGCTCGTGAGTGTGTCTCTGTGTTTAGACATACACACACACATATCCCCACACACACATCCACTCCAGATCTAAACTTTAATACATAATCCTTCTTTCTAGGGAATCATACAGTTCCCATGATTCTTTGGGGGAAGCCATGACAATCAAAGTGGTATATAAGATTGCAGTGTAAACATATGTCTTGAGTCATGTGTGTATGTTGTTTGTCTAGATATGCCTGTCATGGCTAGACTCGGCTGATGCATTTTTTGGCACTTTCTTAATGGCAGAAATTAAGATATTTTTGTTAGCTGTTTTTAAGAACATAGATCTTATGCAGAGCTGTAGCAACCTGTAACTTTGATCTAATTTTTAGTGAGATGTTTGCCATATAAGGGATGAGAGTGGGAGATTTCCTCCCAGCCTGACCTGAGATATTATGAATGACAGTGTATACTAGCCTTCCTCAACGTGGTGTCCTCCAGATGTTTTGGACTACAACTCCCAGGATTCCTGACTATGGGTCATGCTGTCAGGGGCTGATGGGAGCTGAAGTCCAAACTATTTGAAGGGCACCAGGTTGGGGAAGGTTGTTGTGTACCTTTCCCCTGGCTGGAGCGAGCAAGCATCTAACTTTGCTCCATAGCAGGCAAGGGGGAAAAGTAAACAATGGATCGAGAAGAGGAGTAGGGCATTGGAAGCTGCAGCTCCACCCTGCTTTACAGCCAGAAAGAAACAAAAAGCTGGCAGCCCCATTAGTAGGTATGTGGTGGGAGGCTGTAATGACTGATTCTTGTACATGCTATGATGACTGTGATGATGGTTTTGTCATTAATTTTCTGGATCCGATTCTTCCATTCAAAGTTTCAACCCTCTTGAGACTTAGCAAAAAACTAATCTTAGTTATGGACTGTAAATGTCCCATGAGCTCCATCCCAGACCGGCCGTGCAAGAATAATAATACACAAGCACTTGCATAACGAAAGATTTGGCAGAGCTCTGCCGGAGCCATTTGAGCTTGTGGAATTACACCATTGGATCCTGCCCCCTGAAAATAACACAAATGCATCCTCCCCCCCACCTCATAAAATCCAAACAAATTTCACAGCTGGCCTAATTCATTCCCGTTTCTGCATTTGGGTGAGGGTTTTTTTTTAAATGAAGAACGTGGCACATATGCAATTGTTGTCTTTCATTTTATGATAGTAAATCAAAGTCTTAGACATCACTTGTTCTTTGAGCTAGCAAGCATTGTAGAAGTCTGATAATGATGATAATAATTATTAATACTAGTAGTGCTACTTTTCCTAAAGCTCTTCAGGCCAAATCTATACCTTGAGTCATATCATTACGATCCCATCATGGTAATGCTATATTCCTCTTGCGCATTTATACCTTGTAGGGCACACGGTGACATTTGTTGCAGTATTTTGGATAATGTGGAATAAAAGGCAGGAAATAACACTACAATAGCGGTATATAGCATGTGTAATGTGCCCCAACAGTTACCAGTGTACTTCAATACCGCTCTAACGCAGTAGGATAGATCTATCCCAGAACAAGGTGGTGTAAATAAAATAAAACAAAACCCTCCCACAGGCTTACAATCTAGTGGACAAAAAAGAGAGGGAAGCAGTTATGGCCATCAAGCAATTTCAGCTTCTAATGCTGGGAGTACAGTGTGCCAAAGACCATCCCAGCCCCAGGACATTCCAGAAATGAGAAATAATGTGAGAGAAAGGGGCATGCATGAGATCTAAATGACGAGACTTTGAGCTTGAAAATTGCTCAAGTACCAATAGAATGGAAGGAATGACATGAATAAGCTAAGAGGGCACAAAGATAAGAAGGAGCCACAGCATGAAGGCATATATAAGCTAGCACAAGAAATTTAAATTGAATCTTGCAGGAAAATGGAAGGCAATGTAGAGCAGGAAAAAAATACTGGCAAAATGAGAAGCAAGAAAAATCAAACACGCTGTCGAGTTTACATTTGGATGAGCAACTGAAAAGAAGAAACAGGAAGACTGGGTAGAAGAGCATTACAACAATCAAGTCTAGACAATATAAGAGAATTAAGATGTTTTTATGTTATCAGTTGAAAAACAAAAACAAAGCTCAGAGATATTTAACATTCAGAAATTACAAGGTTTAGGTGTAGCTGAAATAAAAGGATGAAAAGAAAGAAAGAAAGAAAGAAAGAAAATATGGAAACAATACTGAACATGCTTATTTAGGGAGTAATCCCCACTGAACACAGTTGGATGTACTTCTGAGTACATATGTATAGGATTGCACTGTAATATATACATCAAAAGAAAAGGCCAAGAACAACCCTCTGCAGAACTCCAATAGAAAGAAGAAAAACGGGGAGATACAGTATTAGCACAAACAAAACAAACATTTACAAATGTATGAACAAAACCAAGGAAGATTAAGATTGTGAATATTTAAGACATGAAGATTGTTGATATGTCAAGCAGATGAAAGATCCAAAAGAAGACTTGGATAATACCTCTATAGTATAGCCAAGAAAGGTTAATAAAAACAAGGGTGAGAACAGTTTCAGTAGAATGATACAAGCAAAAGCAAGATCAAAAGAGGAATCTGAAGAAAGAAAGGGCCAGTTGTTTAAGAAGGTTAGAAAGAAAAGGAAACAAAGAGACATCGATTGACTAAATCATTAACTGGTTAAATCAAAAGGCTCAATACGTTTTTTTAAGGTGGAGAAAGACAAGAATTAATCTAAAAGTAGTAGAAAAAGAAGCAAAAGAAATGGGCACATTGAAAATATGATGAGGAAGAACAGAGGTGCTGAACTGAATTTTTGCTCTCAAAAATTTTCAAGATGCAACTGCAGTTTTCAGAACAGGAAAACCTCTCTGCAAATGCAAACAGTTCCTTTTTCCTCTGCCGTTCACACAGAGATTTGCAGCTCTTATTTTCCCTCACTACTGCTTCTCTGGTGCCATTTTTGGAGCAGGTTTTCTTCTTCCTTAGTGATCCCAGACACATGGATCACACAGGGAACATGATGACGATGACATGTTGGCCCATTACCAGTTAGATTTTGTTAAATGAGAAGTGGGCCCTGCATTAACATGTTGCAGTGCGGAGGGATCCAATTCAGGGTTCCAGCCAGCTAGCCAAACCCTCTTCCAGGATACTTCATTCCATCATCCCAATTTACCATTCCCCCTCCCAAACAGCCAGTCAGCATTCCATGCCCACTGAGCATGCTTAGCTCACATTGGGCTGTTTGGGGGTGGGTTTTCTTCCTCCCAGGTGTTTTGTTTTGTTTTTTTGCACTTCTTGCAAACGTCCCTCTTGTGTATGGATGGTGCTGTTTGGGCTATGTAAGGATCCACACTCAAAGAATGAGTTTGCTATAGTACATCACTGAGGGGAAACCAATCTAATGTTTTGCCCTCAGTTTAAATCAGACCTGTGCGCAAATGGCCTCTTGAAATTCCCCACCTCACTTGTAGCCAGAGAAGTTTGGGAGACAATTTCACTGAATTTCTTCAGGGGGAGGAGAAATTCTCAACAGTTTCTCCCAGGCAGGGCTCTCCATTAGCAGGGCTTGTAGCACAGCTTCTTTCTATTTTGGTAAGGGTTTGGGGGGTTTCATGCTGCAACAACATCAATTCTCTTGGCAGGTTGGCCCCCAGTTTGCATCCAATGCAGTGCAGGTGGGGACAGTGTTGTGTCCAGCTCCAGGGATGAGGTAAGAGTTAGTGCTCTGCCAAAACCTGCCCTCCAATTTCCTGAAACCTTTCTCCCCGCATGAAAGAGGCTTCCATTGTTCTGCCTCACTCAGGATGTTTTCTAATTTATTTTTGTGGAGTTTTTGAGCTTAACTAATCACAGCCAGCCTCCCTGGCTGCCTGCACATCCTGATCTGAAAATCAGGAAGGAATTACATCATGGTGTCTTAAACTGGGCTTTAATTGAAGAGTAGGAAGCTGAGGAGGCTACAGGAGGCCAGAGGGATGATTGTACAATGAAAAACAGGACACTCGTGCTCACCCATCGCCCACTTCCTAAGTAAGGTACGCCCAAGAACCCCAAACCCAACCCGTGAGAATTACTCCAGAATTTCTTCACCATTGAATTTCTTTTCGAAAGCAATTTATCTTCTATCAAACTGAATGAGAATGGTCAAAAAATGTGGGAGAAATATTCGGCATAGCACCAGTTTAAATTGGGTAGGGAAGGGAAGGAATGTGCCACAACTTGCTGCAGTACAGCAAGGCAGGGAGCATCTCAGATGCACATCTTAATGCCAGCGATGCCTGTCTGCATTACATTCCTTTCAATGGCTCTGCATCACCATCCACTTGTGATACACAATGCATTATGCATGATGAGAATAGGATTGGGGCCAGGAAGTATCAGACTGATTTCCTTATCATTCCTAACAAATACTTTCATATTCTGCCATCCTTAGAAAATAATTTCACACCCTTTGAGGACCCCCCTCTGAAAAACTGTCAAATTGTGCTTTGCAGGGGCACAAAAATGTTCTCATGCATGCGTGTGCACACAGAGCTTTTCTACATGAGGCATTTATTGTATGCGCATGATTCCTTACTCATTGCTGTTTACAGGTTCTTTAGATGACTTCATGATCCTTCAGTTTCGCTTCTGTTTTTAAAGAGCACATGGGGGGGTGGAGCGGGAAAAAATTCTGAAAGTGAAAGAACAGTATTTTCCTACTTGTGTAATAGCAATATTCCACTATAGCACAGCGGTTTTGTAGGGGAAAAGCACGAAAGGAAAAGCTCTTTGTGTAGAGCTCAGATCTCAATTCTGTGATGAGACTGGCAGCCTCTTGTAGAAAAGCTTTCTCTCTCACACACCCTTTTAGCTCACTCTTGTTTCAAAGACGGGTGTCAGAAGAACATGCAATAACCTGAGAAGAAAAAGGGAAGAAAGCAATGGCGGAAATAGTTACAAACAATAAAAGAAGAACCCCAGGCAGAAGAAGGAGACTGAAAGGAAAAATTTGTGGAAACAAAAACAGACAAAGGAAGAGAAACATAAAACATCTGAATGCAAACTGAACACAAATGGATATTGAAAGAGATTAGGAGATTTAAGCCATAAGTGCTCTGTTGAACAAGTTCAAGAACATGAGTAACAGAGGGAAGATGACAGCCAAAATTAGGAAAGGTGAGGTGATGAGTCTATTTAGCAAAGCTTTTCAGGCTCGAGCCCAGAAACTGAGCCAGTGTCAAGCCCAGAAACTGAGCCAGTCTCAAGCTCAAAGAAGTGGAGAGCAAGCCCTGAATTCTTCTCTGGCTTGGGTTAAAATCATAATAACAAAACATAGAAGAATTTATCTCCCCACCCCAGTTTCTTCCCACCCATCCATGACCCTTCTACTCCACTGGACTGGAGTAATAACAGTGGTGCACTGGCAGCAATAAAATATGAAGAAAGGAGGGAGGTCTTCCCTCCTTCCCCTGTCTGGTGCTTCCTTCCAGTGTGCAATACAGATGAAAGAGGGAAAGATCACTCTCTTTCCCTATTCCCATTTCACAGCCAGAACGTTGCTACTGCTGGCATGGGGAAAGGAGAGGGGCTTCCAGGAAGGAGATAGGTAGGATGGAAGGGTTTGGGGTGAGTTAGTGGGAGAGGTTAGGGGGTGTAGCAAATTTGGATTGGCTCAGAAATGGGCCATCTGTTTCTCCAGTTGGGGGGGGGGATTGTTCAGCTTATTGCTGAGCAAGTCAGCAAATCCAATGTGTGTATGGTAGGGACTGGAGAAATCTGCAACCGATTCAAATGAGTTCGGATTTCTATGATCCGTCCTGCGGATTCCACAGTGGACCAGCTTTTTCTGAGTCACGTGGATTCTGCGGACTTGTGGACTGGTGTTTCACTTTGTGGGGGGATGCGTGCTAAATCACATTAGCGCAAACGCACATTAACCAATGCCCATTAGTTCATTTGTGCCAGTGTGGATTAGCGCTGATGTGCACTTGCACTAATGCACATTAGCACTGATGCAAATTATTTATTTATTTATTACATTTCTATACTGCTCAACAGCAGAGGCTGTCTGGGCAGTTCACAACAATTAGTGCAAGTAGAACTACATTCTGGCAAAAAAAAAAAAATTCCAATGCTGTCAATGAGTGGACAATGAACAAAAGATGCTTGAAAGACAATCCGTGAAACATAGATGGAACGTATTTAACAAAATCTGTACATCCCTAGTGTGTGGGCAACTGGGGTGCTTCTACAGTGTAGTATTTAACTTAACAACAAAATAAGAAATAAGTATGAGCTTAGGTAAAATGCTAAAATATCAGGATGAACTGAACTAGTAATATTGAAAGAAAAAATAGAAACAGGAAAAGAAGGGGAATAAAAAAAGAGTAAAAGAAAGACAGCAATGAGCTAGGAAGTAACAGAAAGAAGTGATGGACTGTTAACTAATTTGCTACACAGATTTAATATGGCTTCTCTTGGATGGTAGTCTAAAGATGGCACTGCGATACAACATAATTTCAGATTACAATTATCAGCAGCAATATGTGATTTTATCAGAATTTATATTAAAGCAAGACAAAAGGCAGGGGAAAATCTAAGAATTGCATGTTTGTGTGAAGAGTCATATGGTTATTTGGTTTCCTTGAAAATCTGGAAGAGTAATGCACTTAGCAGGTGGTGTCAGGATTTAGAACATCCTGTTTGACCACACCCTTTTTAATTGCAACGATGTGATTTCCAGCTATTAACCACATGCTGTTGGAAAATGATTAGTATCTATCTGTCTTTTCAGTTTCACAAACTGGACAGACTGTGTCCTTCTTTTGCTTCTGATCGTATAACGCAAGTCTGGAACAATACCTATCCAAAGTGTTTCCTTGTAGTTTAGTAAAACAAATTACAAACTTACTCTACAGTGTTCATTTTACACACTCCTACAAAGCAACTAATACGATCTTGTGATACATGATTCTTTTGCAATGGTCTGAGTCCATATAAGGCAGCTTCATATGTGCCTATCCCTGTTCAGGCATTGCTACGTGTGCAACAAGGGATCAACATATAAGGCTCAAATGTAGCATTCTTCCTTCACCAGCTGGCCACACAGTGCTTCCAGTGCCAATGCCAAACCAGGCATATGCCTTTTGGCACCCTACAAGTAATGTCTGAGGAACACATGTGTACTTCTAGAACATCATATTTGATGCGCATTGCTCAGGATCAAACTACATGTTACGTTAATTGCGTAGTGCATAGCTGAGCCTTATCTTTTTCTTTACTTGACAGTAACTGCGCACAGGCCCTATTCAGATCAGGACCAGTGTGCAGTGGGAAGGGGGATTATACCTCTCCCCACCACACACACTATTTGCTTCCCAAAAAGAGAAAAATTCCCCTCAGGAGTCAGTATAGCAATTCCTGTTGTGATTTGATTCCTTTCACATTTCCTAAATTGTAACATACTAGCAAACAGTTCTTTACATCCTGCGGAAGTTACTTCATACTCAGCATGCAATGAAGAAAAACCCAAAAAAGATTACATCCCACGTATATGTTTTTGGTTGTTTCCCCCTACCCCCCACACCTAAGGTCTGCCAAAGGAAGGGTGTTATTTTTCACAACCATTTCTGGGAATACTTATTCATCTAAGTTAGAGGGGTGGTGGTGGAACTATTACAGCACAGTAACATGAAGCAAAAGAAAACAGCCAAATGCATGCTAAGCTTTTACCGAGTGCTTTTTTGGGGTCACAGTGGAGTTTTTCACTTCATATTCATGCTTCAAATGCATGTCTCCTGTTTCATTCAGGTTGCCTTGTCTTTTAGGATTGGCAAATCCCTTAAATAAATATAGAGAAGGTGCTCACAAATTGGGGGAGGGCAGGGAAAATAAGGAGTCCCTAGTGAAATTCACAGGTTATGTGGAGGTAGCCAAATTATGACCTCCCTGTAGCCTTCTAAAAACAGCAGCACAATGGGACCCACTGACAGCCTCCCCTATAATTCAAGCACTGTGTAGCAGTTGCATCTTCTCTCTCATCTGTTCCTTACTTGATGTTTTGCCTGCCCCCTCTTGCTCCGTGACACACCTCAAGACCTGCTTGCCACAGCACCAATCCCTAGCAAAAATGTCAGTATTCCTTTAAAGCACTCATTTAGCAAACTCCATGAAGTTATGTTCATTTGCTTATGATTAATAAATTTATTCCAAGGAACATGGGTTTCACTTAAATACAGGGCTTCTTTCCCAGCTCTTGATTTTCTCCTTCTCCCTCTCATATTACCTTCCTTAGGGTTAATCCATTGCCCCATAGCTCCCCACATCATATAGTGAGTCAGTGGCAGTGGCAGGAAAAGTTGGCCAAACTCTAGCATATCCGGCCTAAACCAGGCTAATGGCAAGTCCAGACTTCCTCTGTCCCTTTTCGCAGAACACCTTCTAACTCAATAACAGATACGGGAAAATCTATGGAAAAATGAATTTGTATGTTAGCGGTGGACAGTAGGAGACTACTCATCTTTAAAAAGGGGAAGTTCCCATCCCTGTATAATAGGGCTGGGCGCAGCAGCCAACTCGTGATACCCCCTTTCTTGAAAGCAGCCTTCACAGTTCCTGTCCTGACAACCCGCCCTCAAAACTTGGAACAGCTTCACTAACACCCTCCATTACAGCACAAAGGCCAGGCAACTGTTGTGAGCTGGTGTAATGTGAGTTAAGAACATCCTTGGCTCAGGTTTCACCTCAGCTATAAGTTTCCAGTTGACTTGAGGCAATCTCAGCCCTACACCTGCAATAAGAAGCTAATAATATTTCATTTAAAGTGTATGCCCTGACCTATAGCTAAGGCAGCCACACAATTAAAAGGTCTCTATGAATAGCAGTCCTCCTCATTCTGTCTGTGTTGTTTTTTTCCATTACAGAGATTAACTGCCAATCTGGGGAAAAGACGCATTTTATAATGTATAAAATGATGCATAAGTGTGTTTCCCACCACAGGCATGTGGAGGCAATAAAAACAAACAAACAGTGTTGTCATCCCCCCCACCCCCCATCACTTTACCCATGGTAAAAAACACAGTCTCACTGATCTTCATATTTTATAAAATACATTATTTTCAGACATGGCGAGTAATTGAAAAGATAGTTACACATTATGACTATGAGCAGAAAGGCATGGTTTTAAATAGTGCTGTGCCAAAATAATTCTCCCACATTTTTTCGACCATTCTCATTCAATTTGATAGAAGAGAAATTGCCTTCAAAAAGAAATTCAATGGTGAAGAAATTCTGGAGAAATTCTCCTGGGTTGGGTTTGGGTTTCTTGGGCGTACCTTACTTAGGAAGTGGGCGATGGGTGAGCACACGTGTCCTGTTTTTCATTGTACAGTCATCTTTCTGGCCGCCTGAAGTAGTAGCCGCCTCAGATACTGAGCCGCCTGAGTATCTGAGTAGCCGCCTCAGCTTCCTATACTTCACTTAAAGCCCAGTTTAAGGCACCATGAAATAATTCCTCCCATAGGGCTTTTTCAGATCAGGATGTGCAGGCAGCCTGGGAGGCTGGCTGTGATCAGGTAAGCTCAAAACCACCACAAAAATAAATTATAAAACATCTTGAATGAGGCAGAACAATGGAAGCCTCTTTCATGAGGGGAGAAGTCTTTCAGGAAATTGGAGGGCAGATTTTGGCAGAGCACTAACTCCACCTCATCCCTGGAGTTAGACACAGCACTGCCCCCACCTGCATTGTGTTGGATGCCACCTGGGAGCCAGCCTGACAGTTGATGCTGTTGCATCACAACCCCACCACCCAATCTTAGGAAAAAAGAAATAAGCTGAGCTACAAGCCCTGCCAATGGAGAGCTCTACCTGGGAGAAACAATTGAAAATTTCTCCTCCTCTTGGAGAAATTCAGTGAAATTGTCTCCCAAATTTCTCTGCCCAGAAGTACTGTGGAGAATTTCAAGAGCCCATTTGCGCACAGCTCTAGTTTTAAACATCACTATGATATTATGCTATATCAAGTGATGGATTTATTTTCTGTCTGATAACATTTTCTCCCTCCCTTCAAAAAATGACAAATCCAAAATAGACCACAGATGTGCACAGATTAGAGTGAAAGGATGCAAAAGAGAATAGGTAGAAGTCCACTTTTTCTTCTGTCCCTGTTCCTTTAGCCTGACACACAGACATTAAACAGGGGAACCTTAATAGCACAGAGATAAGTGGTGGGGAAAAATGTCACCTGCCCTGCTTAATTTCTGTGTATCAGCACAGGAGCAGGGCCAGTAAAAATTATGCCAAATCTGAATAGAGACTGGGTTATTATATTTATGCACACAGTGATATAAGCAGAAAAAGCACCTGTCCAGTAAAACCCTTCTCCCTAGCTTTGTTAACATATCAAGCAAACAAATGGTGCAGAATTTAGATTATCTTTTAAGTGGAGAGTAAACCCAGTCTGAATCCAATAGAACATCGGGATGCAGAGCTCCATAGCCATTATATAACATAGCAATTATAAAGCTGACATCATACTTCCTGTTGTTTATTTTCAGTGTGACCATTTCTTGGAAAGACAGTATAGGATTACACAATTTATGATCCACCAAGCTGAACACAACCCCGCCAACCATGTATCATGGTGGCCCACCACGGTCCAGAAAGCCCCCAGTGTTTGCTGCCTGCCTTGGACTAAAAAGACAGTGAGTTGTTAAGGTCTTGGCAGGCAGAATGCATGGCTAGTGGGCTACTTTCAGCTTGGTGGCTGAGACGGTGTATGAGCGTTTGTTTAGGCCTGGTTCTTACGCTTACTGAAAGGAATCTCCCTTGGCATGGTGAAGTATTAATGTCCATACAGTCCCACTATACCTCTAACATAAAGTGTTATGCACTGACAATTTGCACCATCTTTCCTTTATTTATTTATTTATTATTTAATTTATTAATCGCCCATCTGGCTAGTCACCCAGCCACTCTGGGCGATGTACAACATACAATAAAACAATAAAATTCTACAATAAAAACATTTCCTAAAATACCCTAACCCACCCCAAATGCCTGCCTGAACAGGCATCCTTCCCGGTTCATGTGTATGGCCACATCACACGTTATCTTGTAGATGTGGTGAGAGGATGTGAACATGATTCTTTACCACATCTCCAGAGGGGCTGCTTAGGCAAGTATAGGGATCCAGGACTCTGCAGTTCTGGTTCTTCAGGATTTTTCATCCTTCAGATATATTTTCCTTATGAGGGTTTTATGCAGTACATAACAGTTTCAAAGAAACGTAACATTATTAAAATTAGAGACTGACATATGATTTAACAATGAATCAATGCAAAATTGTACCCTTAAATACATTTTTGAGTGACTTATTCAGTTGAGTGCTAAATGACTTCTGCTATTTCCCTTGGAAGAATGTTTCACCTCCATTATCTTTAGTTACCAATGCTTGGGAGTAACCTAGGGCCGATCTACAATGCGCCCGCCATCGCAATGAATTCGGTGTCCCGTCGGGTTAAACGCTCTTGCATTAAAACGTGATTATTCACAGTCACCCATTTTCCCTGTTGCAGTGCTTCATCAAATGCGCGAGCTCGGTTCACACTCGAGCGATGAGCGCTGTGCTGTTTTCCTGCGAGCACTTGTCTGATCTCAGATGCTAAGCGGGGTTGGCCCCAGTCAGTGCTTGGATGGGTGACCGCCTGGGAATCAGGCTTCCTGCATTGAGCAGGGGGTTGTTGTATCCCTTCAAATGAGACTAAGTTTTACCCCCTCCTATCCCCTGCTCAGGATGTTTTTTTTTTTTAAATTAAGGTGTTATCCTTGCAGAATTGGGGCTTCTCCACAATGTTTTTTTTTCTAATTGAGGCATGATCTTCGAAGCTTCGAAGTTGTGAAGCTTCAACCCTAGTTAAGTCATTAGAACAAAAATTAAAGTCTTTGTGGGTGTCTATGGAAATTTGGCAGTCATCATGGAACTTTACTCCTACCCAGTTGAATCTTATGATGTCAATTTACAGAAACATTTTGTTCATTGCTGACTGCTTATTTTGTCAATCCAGATAATATTTTGCTTCCATTTTTCTCATAGTGAAGTGACTGAGACATTCTACTACGTGCTCAAATGTCAGTTGGCTGCTGTAAGGAAACATCCCTCTAGAATTTACATGCATATTCTAAAGTCGAGAGTTACATTTGAAAAATAGGGGCCACAGAATATTAAACCACAATGTTTTAAAGTTTCATCCACACTAGTCCTGACTTCTGACATTAGCACCCTATCCTCATTAACTTCTAGGGAATCCCGAAGACACCATTGCCAAATTGCTACATTCTAATATTTTCTGTGTTTTCCTCCTGAACTTTTTTAGACCTGATTTAGGGCTGATTTTCACAATAAAATGCTTGTCCAGTGTGGTATTTTAAGGTGTACTTTAATTAAAAGCTTCCTTCTTGCAGGGGGGATTATTTATTTATTTATTTATTTATTTATTGAACTTTAGGTTGCCTAATAACCAAACTTCTCTGGGCAGTTTATAAGTAAATTAAAAACACAAAATACAAAATAAAACAATGATAATAAAAAGGTACACAGTACAACCAGCTGCAAGGGGTAAAAAGAGTTGCACTGAACAGGAAGCAATAAAAAGAGGTGGACACTGCAAACAGAAGGCTACTAATTAACATTGCATGGGACATCTGCTGAATGGAACTTACAAGTAAACAAACAATATAGAAGGATATTGACCATGGGGAAGAGCACTGCTGGGTAAAATAGTGCAATATTAAGTGCCATTTGGAACTACCTGTTGAATTCTAGTTTCAGTGAAAAAGAAATGTTCCAGTATCGCTAAAGGGTCCTAATGTAGAAACAACTTAAGGCCCCTCACAACTGGATATATCAGGGCCAGCCCTACCATTAGGCAAAGTGAGGTGGCTGTCTCAAGCAGTTGATTTTGGGTGTTACAAAAAGGAATAAAATTGTGAGCTATTTAATGTATTATTATTGTATTTTTAGTGCAAGGAAAGGGGAGTGGTGCTTGTGGGATTTTCTGCTTCAAGTCCCAAAATAACAGCCGGCCTTGGATACTATGCCCCCTTAATGGGTGCAGGGGGCTTTTGCTGCTCTACCTCAAGCCGCAAAATGTCTTGGGCTGGCTCTGATAAAAACACAGGATGTAAGAGGCTGAAGAATATTTAGCAATACCCAAGCTCACAAGAGAAGCCATCTTAGCTTATTTTATGGGCATCAATTATTCTGTTGGAGGAATGCAGAGCTCTTTAAGACATTTTGGCTCTGGAGAAGTTATAAACGTCTTATTTTGTGCTTAACAACTGTCAGGATTGATTCTGAGCGCAGGGAGATAGTTAGCAGCTTGGGTTCAGAAGAAGAGCAGAACTGGTGGAGGCATTTTCACAAGCCAGTTCAGATATGGGTAGGCGTGCTTCTCAGGTTACCAACTCCCAGATGGCCGTGCATGAAGCTTTCTTCCTGCCCCCCTCTGTGAGAAGCAGCGAGCAGGAGGAGGAGGAGCTTGAGGACTGTGACCTAAAAGACACAAGGTGGCGGCGCAGAGCTAAGAGGGAAATGTCAGGGGAGGACCTCAGATGGTCGAACCGGTTAGCGCTGCGTGAGAGGCCATGCAGGGAAGCATCATGCGAGGGGTGGGACATCCCTCCCTAAGCTGGCCTAGCCAGATAGCCTCCCTTTCAAACTGCAGGCAACTTTCGGTGACCCCATTTGAATCCCCTGGAGGCATTCCTTTGTAGCCAGACAGTCTTTGAAGATTTGCATCTGTAATGAACCTATGAATAATGAATTAAAGGTGTGAGACTGAAGCCTCTCATTTTGTGTGAGTGCTTAAGGAAAGAGGGGCCCAAGGGGGTTGTGACACGAACATGGGTAACTGTACTCCTGATAATCTTTGGTAACAGGGTAACTATACTCCTGATAGTCAAGATAGAGGCAAGGTGAGGGTGGGGGGAAATTCAATTTTCTTTTACAAGCTCACACACACACACACACAGTCAGATATGTTAAACCAGATCACTTCTAGTTTCTGAACATGTCCTGAATGTTTATTTGCCAAATCACTGATCCTATCCCCCGCCCCCCCCCCCCCCGGAAGTCTGTCAGTTCAGCCTTTCACCTGTTACATCATGGGTCAGACATATTCAACTTCTTCATTTCTTATCTCTTCATTTCTGTGTACAAGTTTCTCAGAATTTGCCAAGTTTGGGGATCTTAATCTCTTTCTTCCTCCCCTGCCTATGTTTTCTATTATTAAATATATGGGGTTGGCGGAGGGCAAAATTCTACTGGTTCTGCCAGCCTTAGGAGACTCTGTTGAACCATGAGATTAGAATAATGTACAAGTGGTGGGGGGCATTGTGGTGAACCCCCTACTGTAGAACTATGTCTAACATCACAATGCTCCATTTCTGTGTTTCAGCAAACCAGGCCTTGGAATGCAGTAGTGCAGAGGTCTCCAACCAAAGGGACTTGTGGGCACATTTGGGAATTTGAGAAGCTGCTGTGGGCACCATCACAAAATAGCTCCCATGGAAAATGTGGCTAGTCACATAATGGCTGCCATGGGGGCGGGGTAGCTAGTCAAATGTAAGCTAAACGGGTGAAGGGGAGAGAAATAGCTAAGCTAGCAGCTGAGAGGGAAGGGGAAATAGCAAGGCTAGAGGCTGGGAGGGGTGAGAAGCAACAAGTTAAAGAGATGGGGAGAGAAATAGCAAAGCTAGAGGCTGGGAGGAAGGGGAAACAGCAAAGCAAAGGGCTAGAGGGGAGGAAAAGAGCAAGACTAGAGGCTAGAAAGGAAGAGAAAAAAGACTACCCTAACATTTTCCAAGGTTTTTATTTTTTAAAAGTTTTTTTTTAAGGGGACAGGGAGTGGAGAGCTTTGCGAGTGCCATTGGAAATCCCTGTGGGCACCATGGCCCATGTTGGGGACCCCTGCAGTAGTACTTGTGCTAGGACACGAATACTGTATAATGCTACAGCTACTGTTTGGGGCTGGCTCTCACCCTGAATAGGAGCACTAGTGGTCAGGGCCAGCCCTGCCATACAGCAGAGTGAAGCAACTGGATTCAGGTGGCACTGTGAAGGGGAATATATGAAGGTAGGAACTGCTGTCTAAATGGTGCAGCAACTCTTGTTCAAGTTGAAGCTGAACCCTGACAAGACCGAGGTACTTTTGGTGGGAGACAAGAGGAGGCTGGGGGATGTTGACCTGGTGTTGAATGGGGTACGGCTACCCTTGAAAGACCAGGTCCGCAGCCTGGGGGTCATTTTGGACTCCCAGCTGTCCATGGAGGCTCAGGTGTCAGCTGTGAGCCGGACAGCGCTGTATCAACTCCATCTGATACGGCGGCTGCGCCCCTTCCTTCCCGACCATCTGCTCGCATCGGTAGTACATGCCCTAGTCTCCTCTCGTTTAGACTACTGTAATGCGCTCTACGTGGGGTTACCCTTGAAGACGGTTCAGAAACTGCAGCTGGTACAGAATGCGGCGGCTCGCCTGATTAAAGGCAGCCGCCGGTGAGATCACATCACTCCAGTGCTGAAGGAGTTGCACTGGTTACCAGTTGTTTTCCGGGCCAAATTCAAGGTGTTGGTTTTGACCTTTAAAATCCTATATGGTTCTGGCCCAGCCTATCTTAAGGAGCGCCTCCAGCAACACCAGACAGGCCGCTTAACAAGATCAGCCTCAGATGGCCTTCTCTCTGTCCCATCAGCCAGGACAGCTAGACTGGTGGGGACGAGGGAGAGGGCCTTTTCTGTGGTGGCCCCCACTCTGTGGAACTCCCTCCCTAGGGAACTCCGTCATGCCCCCTCTTTAATGAGCTTCCGTCGTGCATTAAAAATGTGGTTGTTCAGGCAGGCATTTGGGGTGGGTTAGGGTATTTTAAAAAAAAAATTATGGTAGAATTTTATTGTTTTAAATTGTTCAATGGTGTGTTGTACATCGCCCAGAGTGGCTGGGTGACCAGCCAGATGGGCAATTAATAAATTTAATAATAAAATAAAATAAAAGTATTGCCCTAGGAGGGTAGGATGGGTGCCATTTGAGTTCCACCTGAGGCTGCAAAATGTCTTGGGCTGGCACTGCTAGTGATAGTGTTACAGCACTCTTTTTCCAGGCTCCAGCTGGCCCAGAACAAGAACAGTCTATATTTGGGGCGGTGAGCTCCAAATAACAACAACAGCAGCAGCAGCAAAATATACAGAACAAATCACGAAAAATTAGGTCAATTTCACAGATTTGCCCAACTGACTTGATTGGTCAGTTGGGAATTTAGCTTTGCTTGGCCCAGAACTTTAGTTGCCTGGGTGCAGAATTTTAATTTCTAGTGCAGAGCATACACAGTCCTGGCCTTTGGTCTCAGCA
The DNA here is from genome assembly GCF_057233095.1 of Heloderma suspectum. Classification (NCBI taxonomy): domain Eukaryota; kingdom Metazoa; phylum Chordata; class Lepidosauria; order Squamata; family Helodermatidae; genus Heloderma; species Heloderma suspectum. The sequence goes on from NC_139461.1 coordinate 175,924,206, forward strand.
ACACTGGGATGGAAACAGGACTTGTCCAAAGAAGCCTGGCAAAATCAGTAAGTAACTTTGAATTTGAGGGACTGCCTCCAACCCCTCCCCAAGCTATCAGAATGCAGTGGGCAAGCCCCAGTGACTTGTACAGGGGTCATGGTAGCCAACCTTAGCGGTGCCAGCTTCCTCCAAACATTTAGCAGGTGTATTCTCATATTTCACACGTTAAGCTTCTCCTTTCTGGACTTTATTTATTTACTACATTTATATCCCGCCTTTTTTCCTCTTGCAAGAAACCCAAGGCGGCTTACATTATCCTCCTCCTCTCCATTTTAGCCTCACAACAACTCTGTGAGGTAAGTTAGGCTGAGAGTTGGTGACTGGCCCAAAGTCACCCAGTGAGCTTCCATGGCTGAGTGGGGACTAGAACCCGGACTAGAACCCATTTGACAAGAAAGAGCATATATCTCCAAATCAGTCAGTCATAATGATGTGCTACTGCCATTTAATACTAATGCCAGATGCATCTGATCTTTCAGGACAGTTTGTTCACTTAACTAAAATATCAGAAATGTGTTGACTAATAAGTCTAAATTTATTTTTTTTTTCACAGTCATTTTTCTTAATGGGAGTGTTTTCCAGATGTTGCTGTCTAGTCTTCTGGGATGATTTCCAATAGATGTGGAAAATTTGCTGTCATGGGTTGTCACAGTTGGTTTTGTCTAACATGTTGCCGAATTAGTCCATCCCAATATATTCTCACCGATATATATAAAGATGTGGAGAATCACTGGTAACAGAAATAGCTATGGAGGGTAAGTGGAATGCCTATTTCTGTGCATAGAACTTTTGTTCAAAGGGTTTGTATTCTCTAATGTCATCCAGGAATAAAATGTAATATAAGAGTATAATAGATAAATATAGAAATAGCACACAAGTCTTATTTATATTTAATAAGATATATTTATCTTATTTACCTTATATAATATATTTATATTACATTGGCATTGACAGATGGGTTTTGTGTAAAAATACTGTATATCTTTTGGATTGGAGTTTTCTAAAAATACAAGGAGGTGTTTTTTTTTTTAATAAGCTGCTCATATATATACAACAGACTATATAGAATATATAGAATATAATATAACAGACAGGGTTCAATTTTAATATAAATAATATATTCAGTTTGAAACAGAAATAATTTGGCTAAACACCCACAGGACATCTTTAAATTGCTGCATATTATAAATACTATATTATATATTATAGTGTATAATATACTACTATCATAGGCAATATGCTGTGGCTGCATTCCTATACATACTACCTGGGAGTAAGTCCCATTGAACTCAGTGATTCTTACTTTATTTATTTCTGACATTTATATACCTCCCTATTTGCTAAAAAGCCATCAAAGTGTTGTACAACCATTTTAAAAATAAAACCTTAACACTCCTGAATAGAAATGGATTGTGCATAAATATATATTATATATGAGTTGTGATATATAACAGATTATTTTACTACAGTAATTAAGGTGATAAAGGGTTAAATACATTTTAGAAGTTATTTGAAATTATTATTGCATGCCTTCTGTGTGTGTGTGTGTGTGTGTGTGTGTACATTATTTTCTTTAGAAGTAGTTAAAAAGTGAGAGTGGGAATGGACTCCATGAGTTTTAGTGCTCTCCATTCTATACAGCTTAATTAATTATATGGATGTAATTATCTATCTTTTCTGTAGCACTTTTCCTGAATAAAATATTGTATAGTCCTCATCTTGTTTATCTTCTCCTGCATATCCTTCATGCTCAGTTGGCATGAAAAATGTAACATATAAGAAAGATACTTTAATGGTATAACTTTAAGTCTGTGAATAACATACACGTTGTAATAACATATACGTTGTAAGTAGTTTTAATGAGATATGTTTGGATCTTAGAATAATAGTGGAGTTGTTCTTACTATGAGAATATTATTAACTAAACAATATGAATTTCTTTAAAGGAAAGATGGGGAAAACAATCACCATGACGTGGAATATATCTTGGATCTCACTTCTTTTGCTCTCAGTGTTCTTAGCGCAGCAAGTTTCTTCGCAAGGTACAGTGAAATGTCCAGCAAAAACAATATTGTTTGTTGTCCAGCTCAGTCCATAGCCCAGTGGAAGTGAAGTATTAAAAACTGAGCTGGATAAAAGCACACCTTGGCAACTGTAACTGCTGGAACTCATGTTTATGATAGCTAGAGGTACTTCATCCAAAAGAGCCTCCCTGCAGTGACAGATCTTCCTTCCGACTGTAATGTTTGGAAGTTTTCACCACATGGATTGGTGCCACCATGTTGCAAGTCCCTTGGGGGACAGCATGGAGACTGACAATGTGATGCCCCTTATCCATGTAGTGAGTACTTCTAACTTTTATGGCGTGAGAAGAGATCAGTCATGATTGCTAGAAGACCATTTTCAGTCACAAGGCTGTAGCAACTATAATGTGCTGTGGTCTGATATAAGGGATCTGGTTTACTGTTCAGAACGTCTGATCCCTGCAGTGTACAAGTATAAAGGGCTTCCATCTTTGGAAGGAGTAAAGATGGGTCATGGGGGGAAGTTACCCTCTTTTCACCAGGGCAGTTTCCATACTGCATTAAGCCCTCCAGTACCTTAAATACTGGAGGGCTATATGATGCACTGAAATAGAGGTAACAGAGATAAGATTTAAATTATAATAGCTCCCTAATCCTATATAGAATGGGTTGGATCATAAGGTGTTCCTCCGTTCATGGAAAGAATAATTTAATGAACAGAAGGGCCTTTCATCCAGCAGAGGTTCCTGCTAACAGAAGGGGAGGTGATCTTTGACAATTTCCTCTCCTTCCGGAAGCCCCCACACCACCCCCACAACCCCCATGACATTCCAGAGGGTTTTTTTTTTTCCCAACAAAAAAATGTGTCTGGAGCATCTTTCTGTAGACACTTTCTGTAGTTTGTTAGAGACAAACTAGATGTGATGTTAAATGCAAACAGCTTTTAAAAATGCAAACAGCAACAGTTGGGATGGGGCTGATCGTTATTGGGATCGCAGCAGGTGTGGAGAGGGTATTTTCCTCTTTCCTCTCCTGCAGGGTCCTGAGGAAAATCCCTCTACTGAAGCTGGTAATTGTTTGTGGGGTGGGGAATCCCCACTGGGGGATTTTCAGTCTCAGGTCTCATTGACTGTATCACAGTTTGATACCCTCATAACTTGGGTTTATTAGTGCTGATTTTATAGTGATGATGATTATAGCAGAATATGGATCATTATGGTTTTATATTTTTATGCTGAATTGTTTTTTTTTGATGGATTGTGTCCTGCCCTGAGATCTATTGACACAGGGCAGACTAGAAATATTTTAATAAATTTAATAAATGTAATGTCACAAGGACCTAAGCCATTATGTGGGTCTACTGATTCTACTGAAATGAATAGAATTTGTTTTTCTAACCCTGGGTTGTTGTAAATTAAGTAGGAGCAAGTAAACATGCTGGATCTTGCCGCCTGATAACCGCAGCTGGGTGGAGATACATAATCCAGGGACATCCATGGGTTAACCATGGGTTACAGCTCTGGGTTGTCTCTCCCCCAACCACCCAGAATCTCTGGTTCACATTGTGGCATATGCCCTGGTTCAGAGATTTTCTAAAACTATATTGTCAGTACCTTGGTGACCCCTGATCACCTGTCTACTGCATACACCGTCAAATTCCCCTTACAACCATATACTATCTAGAGCCAGTTCAGTACTTCACTCACATATAGGTAATACAGAATTCTAGTCCTTAAGAAACACTCTCTCAGACAAGATTTTGTCTTTTTGTCCTTTACTCCGAAGTATTAGCATAACAGTACGAAATACAAGAGCTTTTGCATGCATAAATTCAAACACATGAAAACATCTAACATCATTCTTAAACAAGACTTCTAAGCAGAGTCAAGTACATTTGCTAATTTTCAATGATAATCAATATCAAGCTTACCAGGTTGATTCTACAGGCAACATGTTGGGGAAAGCAGATCCTAAGGATAGCTTTAACTGTTGTGTGTTCTAAGTCTCCTTTATATCATTTTGGATACTATAAAATATGCCTAAACTATTTTTACTACAACTTGTATTACCTATCCAAGAATTCCAAAGATAACCTTTCTACTCTAAATCTTCATATGTCTAAATAAGAGTATCAAATTTTGAAGTTTCTTATCTAGATTAATGTGCATATCAACTTACTTATCCAAACATCTTAACTTTCTTTGACATGTTACAGGTATGTTTTTGACACAAATCCATTCATTTGATATCATCCTGTCTTGTGGGCTTGTTTTCCTTACATATTTATGGTCTCCAGTGAGGTCTCTTGGTCACTTATCTGATGGCCCATCTGACCTAATGACTTTACGAGACTCTACTAATTCAAATTCGTAAACCTAAATCTAACATTGACACCTCCTTATCTGGATTCCTTTTTAAGCAATAAAAGGATCTATTTCTAATTGTCTGGTACATCTCGCAAACCTCAGAGCTAAGGTGTTTTAATTACTCTTGGGTCAGAAACCCATACTGGGTGATATTAGGCAATGGGATCCCATTTTTAATCCCAGAATTCTCTTGCAGGCATTTAATTATAGAATTTCCTAATCAAGCAGCAGGGGTAAGATCATGCAAATGTGAAAGATTTGCTTGATCTGCCACAACATGTCACAATCAACAATCCAGGGATGGGGAGTCTCTGGCTTGTTTAGCTCTGCCTGGCTGCTGCAGGAGTGATCATGTTGCAAGAACCAGCACGTGCGCTCTCTCTCCTGCTTTGTTTACAACAACCCAGAGTTTGGGGGAAAACATGGGTTGTTGTGTCATACAAACTAGGCCATTCTATAGCTCTCCCCAAGGCTAGACCAGCATACAATGTGCTCCAGCCTTTACTTTCATTTAATCGTCTTCTTCTACAAGGTGACTTCACACAAGAAGGAGCATTTCACAGCATGCTCTGAAATTTGTTTTTTAAAAGTAAGGATGTATGAAACTCTCACCTGGCTCCACACCGGGCAATCCGTGGTGTGGGGGAGGTGCTCCGTCCCTTCCCACGGAATCCTCCCCAGCTGGCTCCGCTCCGCGGCAACTCCGCGGAGCCGCCGGCCGGGGCCGCCCGCTGCCAGACATCCGGCCGCTGGGCTGCACAGGGACGCAAATGGCAGCTGCCATAGCCACCACCATTTGCAGCTGCAGCCCGGCAGCAGCTGGAGCCGCCGGAGCTGCTGCCGCCACCAGAGCCAGAGCCGCCACCAGGTAGGCTCCATTTCGTGGGGCTTTTGCGGTGTGGTGGGGCGGGTTGCTCCGTTCTGCCACGGATTCCGGGGGGCCAAATTCACTGGAATTTGGCCTCCCTGGGATCCGTGGCGGAATTCTCTAAATCCCTTTTTAAAAGGAGACAAAAGGATGCCCCAAAACTCTGTGTGCATTGGCTCCTTCATGAGGATGCTTCCCTGTTCATTTCAATGAAGGGGAGCAATTCTTCATGGATATCTATTTGCATGTCCAAATCGGTCCCCTCCACTGAAAAACAAGTTTGCACGAAGACATGTTTTACAACTGTAAGAGTTCTAAAAATCTCTCTTGCTCCAGCAATTACCAAATAAGAGAGGTTCCCTACATGTATTCTTACATATTTTCTATATATACTCTTCATTTCAGTATGCTAAATTCACACCTGATATTGCATCATCTTGATTTTAATTTGAAAGAATTTATTTCAGTCCGCAGCCCATGAACAGAATAGAATTTTGATATATTAAGACAACTGAAGAAAAAACTAAAACTGTGTGTGTGTGTGTCCACACAAATGATAGAATATGGCATTTAATTTCACATATTTGATGCAGTATTTTTAAGAAAAGATATACTCAGTTAAGGTGTTATCAATGTAGACTCAGAACAACTCATCTTCCCTTTAATATATATGGCCTTGTTTTAATGGCTACAGCAACAAACCCAGCAGTATTCTCAGTAATTTTGTTATCAATGTCTGTCAATAGGACATATATCTGAATCATGTTACACACTAGAAAACTATTTCCTTCATTAGTTTGTATAATATCTCAGTATTTTATTCTTGACCTCTAATCCTGCCTCCAATCACAATCCTTCATGTCATGGAACTTGGTCCAGAAGGCCCAAAATGTGGCCCATGGAACTGACTTTTTGTTATAAATTATTAAAGGCTCAGCAAATTTGCACTGAAAAAAACAAGACTTGAGTTTAACTGAAAAATCAAGATGCATCTAGTCATCCACCACTAAATCCAAATGCTACTCAGTGGCTACATTTGGATGTCATGATAAACTGTGCCAAAGGAGGACCGGGGGATGGGGAAAGCACAGGAGGTGGCTAGCTATGGATTATCATGATGGGAGCAAGCCTAGCACCTCCTGGTTCATGCACTCCCCCCTCTAGGCTCTTTTGCCACAGGCATGAGGAGTTCAGAAGCTTTTGCTTCCAGTTTTGATTATCTGTGGCTTGTTATGGCATCTGAACTTGATAAACCATGCTTAATGTTCGCTTGAAACAGCTTAACTTCAAACCATAGGTTAGGAAGCTCACTTGTTTTAACAAACCATAGTTAAGATTAATCACAGTTTAGGATTTAGATGACATGACAAGCCACAGGTAATCAAAAATGGAAGTAAAAGCTTCTGAACTCTTCTTCATGGCCACACTGGAGAAGGAGACAGGAATATGGAGGCACACAAGCCCAGGTACAAGCTAGGCTTGTTCCCACCATGAGAATGCAGGTTCTTGTGACCTAAAAACCAGGGGGTTTTGTGATGTCCGAACACAGCCAGTGTCTACAAATTTTACATGTTACTGTGAATGTCTTAAATTTGGTGAATGTTGACATTCATGTGTGAATGCTGACAATTCTGCATACCCAAATTCTGCATTTTTGTTAATACCTGAAGGTAATTATTTCCATACATTTTGAACATAGACAAGTGGACATTAACAGTACATTTGGGTGACTGTCAACATTCACCAGATTTCAGAAACTTACTATAAGCTATCTATCTAGAATGAAAATCAGCAGCAGAGTAGCTTATTTGGATCCAGCTTCATGAAGTGTGAAAAAATCCTAAAACAATATTTGGCAGAAGCATATATATTTAAAAAATATTGTAATTTGAAAATTACATGTCTAATTGCAAGATTGTATAATATCAATAACAATAGTCTTACATACATATGTAATACAGAAACTGAGGTCATGATGATGACATTAAAAGTCCAGTTTATTTTAATTGGAGAGTCAAGAATGGGCTTAACTGTCTTCCATTGAAATCAACAGTTCCTAAAAGTAACTTTGGCTAGATTGTGTTCAGTCATCTGTGTAGATGGCTCATTGATTTCTATTCATTTTATTGTAAAAATCCAAACTCTCTCTCTCTCTCTCTCCTTTTCTGCCATCTTCTATCCATGGTGGACAAGATGTGATATACAGGGGACTGTGCATGCAGCCAGAAATTAAAAACTGCTTTAAGTGACCTGCCACAGAAGTCACTAAATTTTTATGCTTTGGCTATCTTCTCTGCAAAAACTAGATAATGTATACTCAATGGTTAATTGAAATTCTGCAAGTTAATTACATGTTTCCATTCTTACCCTTAAATGTTATGGTTATATGTGTGTCCAATATGTGTTTGAAAAATTATTATTGTCTTCCATATTGTGTACATGTTTTTTGTTGTTGTGTCTAGAAATTTCAACTCCTTGTCTTGCGTAATTTCATTTTGCTTGTCTACTAAATGTTTGGTCTTCCTTGTTCAAAGGGAAGGATGCCATGGTGCACTAAACTGCACAGAAGTCAGTAAGTCCCCCCCCCCAACACACACACACACTTTGGTTGGCTAGAATCACAACCTCCATCTGTACTAGACCTGAATGTTCAGTCTCCCAAACGTGAGACTATTCTGATGCCATCAGAATTCAGTGTAGTGGTTTTTAGTAAAAACACAGTTGCTCAGCCTGCCAGAGGTAGACAGTAAAATGAAAACAGTTTGTCTGAATGGATTATCCATACTTTTTGCTCAGAGATTACCATCTAAAAGGCAATTGGCTTCTTTGAGAGTGTGGTTCCTGGGAGCAATTCCTAGCGAATTGCAGGTGAAGCCATTTTTACATGTCTGTACCCATAGGAATCATTCCAGGAGTTATGCTGGGGCTGCTCTGAGTTAGCATTAGATGGAATTAGTGCTTTGCTGAATCCTGCCCCCTATTTTCAGAAACTTTTTCTCCCTGACAAAGAGGCATTGTTTTTTCTGCCTTTTTCAAAGGGAGAGGGAGAATTCTGGAGAATGTTCTCCTTGGGGAGGGGGACAGGGTTTCCACATACCTTTTTTTTAAGTGTAGGTGATTCTTGAGAGGTCTTCTTTCTATTCTTCTTCTTCTTATTTTTAAACACCCCCTGCACTTGCAGGAGCCCTGGACTCTTCTCCAGCTGGGAGTTCTTCCTGGATGCCTATTGGAGAGAGCGACATCACATGGCCTCCTGGGAGTTCAGAAAGAGCTGCTGGACTGGAGAAGATTCCTGGGCTCCTCAAGTGCAGGGGGTGTTTAAAAAAAAAATAGAAAGAAGACCCCTCAAGAATTGCCTACACTTAAAAAGGTACGTGGAAACCCTGTCCCACTCCTCAAGGAGAAAATTCTCTGAAATTCTCACTTCTCCCAGCCTATTTCGCCGAGTTTTCATCCCACCCACCCCCACAATGCCAAAAAGAATAGACATTTTCAGCACAGCACTAGATGGAATCCGTGCTCTTTGTTTCCACCAAAGTCTTTCCTTGAGAATGCATCTGGGCCACTTCCACGCATCCATAAAATAAACAGGCTAACTACACGTTTTTCCTAAAACCAGAGTGTGACGTTGTTTCACGACATGGGAACAGTGCACGTGGTGCCAGAGCATAACTGCAGTCTGTCTCTAGTACAGCTTTTCCCAGTGTGGCACCCTCTGTATGTTTTGGACTACAATCCCCGTCTCTCCTGCCAACTGTCATGCTGTCTGGGAATGATGGGAGTTGTAGTCCAACACATCCAGAGGGCACCAGGTTGTGGGAGGCTACTTTCGCATGTCATAGGCAGTGTATGGCAATGGGAGTGGAACTAATTCATCCAGGAAAAACACTTCAAAAGTAGAGTGCCTGCACACATTCTGTGTGCACTGGATTCTGTAAGAGCCAGAGAAGAAAGGCTGTAGCTCAGGGGCAGGGAATGTGCTTGGCTTTGCATGCAGAAGATCCCATCTTCAGTCCCTGGCATCACCAGGTAGGGATGGGAAAGATGGCTGTCTAGTCCTGGAGAACCACTGCCAGTCAGTGTAGGCAACCTGTGGCCCTCTAGATGTTGGACACCAACCTTAGCAGCTCCAGCCAGCCTGGGCTATGGTCCGGGATGATGGGAGTTGTAGCTGCACAACATCTGGAGGGCCACAGGTTGTCCACCTCTAGGCAATATTGAACTAGATGGACCAATGGCCTCACTTGTTAGAAGGTAGCTTACTATGTTCATGTTTCTGCTTAACGTCTAATGGCAGCCATGGGCATGTCACGAAGCGTGCAATTCTATGCATGTTTAGACAGAAAAAAGGCCTACAACTCCCAGTATTCCTCTGGGGAATGATGGGAGTTGTAGGACTTTTTTCTGCAAAAACATGCATAGCTTGCACCCTAAATATACCTCACAGGGTTGCTTCTGTAAGGATAAAACGGGATGATCCTTGGCATATGATCTCCTCAGAGGGAGTATTCTGAAAGGTGACTCTCCAGAGTTATGGAATGACTACCCAGACCTAGTCAAGTATCAGATTCATGTTTAACAGTGTGCAGTGTATTCAAGTATGATGAATATGGCTTACACTATCTAGCCTTTAGTCAAGGGGTAATTAACTTGGACTAACCTTGTGATGTGACGTTAGTGACCAACAGAGCCCAGTGAAGTTTATATGTTGTCCAAACACCAGCACCAGCTGTAATAGTTTTATGGCAATGAAGCCTTTCTATGAGATAAGTGTTGCATAGGGTACGCCACTGGAAAAAACAAAATCTACATGAGTCAAAAGCCTTATATTGTATTCAGTTGCACATGATGGGGGCAAACTCCAATCTCATTTTCTCTTACTGAACCATTCCCTGTCCTCAGGCAAGACATATAAGGCATCAAGCTGCCATGAAAGAAAGATATTTTTTAAAGACAATATTTTTATCTTTTAAAGACTCCGTGTGATCTCATATCTCCTGAGGTCAAATGGATTGGGTTGCTGTAGTTGAGTGTTTCAAGATGAAACAAGGCATCTCTGACACCAGTATATAACTATGTTTGATGCATTCAAACTTGCAGAATATATTCAAGTGTTGTTGTTGTTGCTGTTATTTTAATTAGAATAAATGATATGGATGAGATCCAAATCGCCCTGCCTGCATGCCTGAGGTGCTCCCACATGGGCACGGTAGGGTTGCCACGTTTTTCTTCCAGCTGCAGCCCCTCACACATTGGATTGAATGCTACTCCAGAGGTTACCCCAACCTTCAGGAAAGGCTTTTCAGGGAGCAAGAGGGGCTGCAGTGGGAAGGGAAGCCCTTAAAAAACACACATTGTACTACGTGAAGCCTTCTTGATCCCAGCTCATATTCTTATGTTTAGAGCATGCTAGTCTTACATCATCATCATCTTATACCCTACTTTTCCCCTCCAAAAAGGAGCTGCTTAAAGTGAATGACAACATATAAAAACAATAATCAATCATAAAAGACATTTACAACAAGCTAAAAGCGGCAGCCGAACAAAACAAAAGCAACCCCCCCCACACAAAGAACCAAAACAGTCAATAAATAAAATGAAGCAACAGTTTAACCTTCTAGATCTTCCCCAACCTGGTGCCCTCCAGATGTGTTGGAGTACTGACACATGGCCTTTGGCCATGCTGACTGGGGATGACAGAATTTCTAGTCCAACATCTGGAGTAGGATATTGGAGAAATCCGCAATGGAACCAAATGAGTTCAGATTTTCATGAATCTGACCGGTGGATTCTGCAGCGGACTGGCTTTTCCCCGTCAGGTGGATTCCACAGACTTACAGACCGCGTTTCTAACTTTCCCTAATTTTGCACAAATTTCACCTTTTAAAATATGCAGTATTTATATATTATATATGCAGTATTATGCAATATTTTAAAAACCTGGCCCAAAATGCACATTTTCCCCATAGGCTAAAGCATGAAAATATGAATTTGGGGGGAATTTGCACATTTTCATGCATACGAATTTGTGCAAATTTGGAAACAAAAAAATCCGATTCCTTCAATGGGTGGATGACGGAATATTTTTATACAATCCATACATCCCTAATCTGGAAGACAAGAGCCTTCTTACAAGCCTTCTTACACAATTGCAATCCATGGATAAGTGCTCCTGTGCACTCCTGTTTTTGTCATGAGATTTGCAGAGGAGAAATTCCTTGTAGAATTTACCCAGTGACTGCAGGAACATTCCTACTGCTTTGGAAGACTTGGTGATTGTAACAGGTGTTAGGCTGAGGCAACATAGTTTGTGTTACAATGAATATTGAGATTTGTTTTCTTTTAAAGGGGAAAACAACCACTATTCCTCCCAATGCTTTGCCTTTCATTCTTTCCTAACATACCATGCTGGTTTGGCAATATTTACAGCAGCATTGTGTGATTTTAGATATGTCAAGCTGTGCAGGGAGATGTGGGGAAGGGTATGCTAGGACGCGTGACTGCCAGTGTGATTATAACTGCCATCTCTACGAAGAGTGCTGCCCAGATTACAAGACAGTCTGCCTTGCAGGTAAGTTCTCAACTGCAGTCTTTTTTCTTTCTTTTTTTGGATGAATAAACACTGCTCTGTTCCATTAAGACACTGGTTTTTTCAAACTGTGTTTTGAAAAATGGGGTTGCTGGGAAACTTACCAAGGATTTCTCTAGGAGAACCTTTCTGCAGTCCCTGAAAGACTTTCCTGATCTTCTCCTGCCATGCGCAGGTTCAGGGGACTCCTGGTTACATGCTAGGGCAGGGTTGGGGAACAGGATTGGTCCTGGGGGCCAGACTAGCTCTGGATGGCTAAAAGGGTGTCAGGGGGCACGACCCTCCCCTTCCTCTGTGCCCTGCTCCTGATATCATCTGGCCCATTTTGGCTTTCTTTGAATAGAGAGAGGGAAGGGGAGGGGGGAAGTGAGGCTGACTGAACCATGGCCTTGAGACTGCAGCTCATGTGTTCTCCCAACCCCTCTCCCTTCTGAGGGGGTGGCACCTCAGGGAAGGGGAGGGGCTTCTTCTGAGACCCATGGACCAGATGGGCTAGCCTTGCAGGCTGTATTCAGCTGAGAGATTCCCATCCCTGTGCTAGGCGCAGCTATCAGTTGCATGTGGGCACCATGTAGGCCCAACAGGCCAGGCCAGTATCCCAAAGGAACTACTAGTGAATCATTCCACAGGAAACATAGTGGGGCTCCTCCCCATACCAACAAGTTTATGTAGAAACTGGAAAGGATAGGAAGTTTGAAAAACCACTGCCTTAAGATCCTTCCCTTTGATACCTGTTACTTGTTGTCTCAGTGTTGATCATATTCCTTTTGTGTCCTGTGTGTGTCTCACTCAGTTTTGTGTGTGAATGTTGCATTATGGTTTGAAAACTCTATGCCAGACGTCCTGGCACAATTTCCAGACGTCCTTGAGTAATTCCTGTGGGTTATGGTGGAAACATGTCATGTCATGTCATGTCATGTATTGTCATGTGAATGACTTCTACGTACAATTTCTTCTGGTGTAACAATCCTCAGGAAACCAAAGTGCAATTCTCGGTATCTCAGACTAGCAAATATGTTGTATGAACCATTGTTCATTTATATCCAGCAATGGGAATCACCCAATGGGAATAATCCAGGTTCTGAAAATCACATTATAGGGGCTGTTCACACAACACGCTAACCCACATTTCATGGCAGAGCATGAGTTATTGTTGAACTGTGGGTTGTTTGTTGAACCCAGGACATTTTCTTGGGTTAGTGTGTTGTCTGAACCCAGGACATTTTCCACAGGGTGGCTTGTTAACCACGCAATGTGGCTTGTTAACCACCCTGAACAACCCAACAACAAACCATAGGATCTCAAGGTGGCTTGTTTGAGAAAAATAAGCCACACTGCATGGTTATCCCACGGTTCAACAAGCAACCCACACTCAACCACTGAGTGTGGGTTAGCATGTTGTGCAAACCCAGTCAATGTGAAAATTGAACCACTCATTCAGAAAGGTTTGACCATGACTTTTCATATGTCCTGTACTTTTCTAGAATGTTACCTAGATTCCAGTGCAAAGAGGCACATTTGGCTGACTCTTCCCAAACACAACACAAGCAAGCTGTCTGGCTCCTTAACTCCCTTGTTAGCCACATTACATTTGAAGTGATCCCAATCAGAGAGTGTTCCACTGTATGTCATATATTCTGTGGCACTGGGCTTTCCAGACAGCCTGGTTCAGAGTCAGCACCCATACCATAGCGTCTTGTGTGTGACATTCAACGCAAGTGTGTGACATTCAAAGGGGCAACAATAAACAGAACATGTCATGTTTTACTTGGTGATTATCTGTGACCTTCCAGCATGAAAGCCAAAGGATATAAATGTGGTTTGGTAAATAAGATAGGTAAGTTTTTATAACTATATTTGTTGGAAAGAAAAAGGGAACTATAAGTACGCTCCCCTCCTCCACACTACACCTAGTTTTATTTTCAAGTGACATTAAATGATAAACAATGACATACTTATGTCTGAAGGGTTTTATCATTATAGTGACACAGGGATAATGAAATGTGTTCAAGGGGACCACAGCATAGATTCTAAACCATATCCAGTATGCTACAAATTAATGTATTTCAGTTTAATTTTACAATCTACAGAGGCGATAAAGAAAATTAAGTGGACTTCAATTCATGCCTGCAACTGCAGTGATCCCTTCATATACACAACAAATTTCAATATGCAAGCCAGATATCTTGGCTGGGGGATGCTAGGAGTTGTAGGACTGTTTTCCTGTCTAAACATACATAGGTTTGCACCCTTAATTAAACTAAATTCCATTCTTGCATGCAAAGAAAACAGTGCTAACCTTCTTCCATCATTCTGTGTAGCACTCTCCTGTAAAGGACGTTGCAATGAAAGTTTTCAGAGAGGGAGACAATGTGACTGCGATGGAGATTGTGAAAAATATGGCAAGTGTTGTCCAGACTACGCACAGGCATGTCTAGGTGAGTGCTCTAAGGACATCATGGTCTTTCAGCCCCTTTCCCCATCATTAGCATGTAATCTGAACCAAGAAGCTCATCAAAAGATCAATCTTGGAACTTATTTTCAGTGCTAAGATTCAGGCTTATTCCCTCCCTCCACATAGAAAACTAGCATTGTCAGGGAGAAAGCTAAGCTAAAGCTATTTTCCTTGACATGCTAGTTTTCTATGCTGAGGAAATTATATGGAGGAGCATTCAGCCACCTGAACCTGGGAGACTATAACCCAGGCACAAGTAGGAACTAGACTTATTTCTTTTTTTTATCTATGTAGTAGCCAGTTCCAAATTTTGTCACACACTAGCAGTGTTACAAATAGAATGTGATGCAGCAATATCCAAGGTCAGGAACTGTCTTTGAGAAGGGGCCAATTGTTGGGTTGATAGGGGAGCCACTGGAATGGATAGCCTGTTTGGCCCACAGCACCACTCCCGGCCAAGCATCACTGGGGATAGAGATGCCCAGTGGTCACTGAGCAAAATGGCCGAGTCTGGACCAATGGCATCACATGAAAATAAGAGTCCAGAGTGAGGTTATGACTTATGAGTAGTAATGGGCTGGATCTATTCTCAGTAGCTCCTATTATGGGGCAAAGTAAATAGGCTTTATCTGGGACCCTTCATCCCAGACATTGATGCCACCTGGAGCAGGAAGCTGGTTACGCCCCAACCCCAATGGTGTTCCCAAATAAATGCACCTCTCCTCTTTCACCCCTATATGGAACATACAAAACTGCCTTATGCGAAGTCAAGCTGTGTTCTGTCTAACTCAGCATTGTGTGGCCAGCGCCTAACTGGGCCCGGTTGGTGGAAGGGAATAAATCAGACACACAGACATAGCTGGGATGATAAACTGGCCACAGCTTTATTGACTTCCAGTTGAATAAGCTCTGCAGCAGCACAGGGCATGGATCCTTTCATTGGCCCGTCCGCCTGCTGTCCGATTCTCCCTTCCTGACCTGCATGCCAAGAGCACTTGTGGTGGATGGCAGGGCTGGGGGCACATCACAGCATGGACCACTCATGTGAACCCCTTTCCACCACCCCGGATGTGGCCAGTTTGCAGCCCCCATGCCATGTGGTGCCATGTCCCCACAATCCCTTATGGGAATCCCCACCTTGGGGGACAAATCCTGCTCCCTGTCACCAATGAATCCAGCCCAGTGCCAACAACACTTACAAAGTTGTGACAAATGTTATAACATGAAGCATCCACAAAGAATGTGCTGATAGTCCAGATCGATTTATTTACAATGTTATTAATCTTGCATTGGGGAAGGCAAAGGACTAGGGATGTATGGGCTGTGTAAAATCCGCTCCGTCCGTGTTTTGCCGATCGTCAGGGTGCCTTTTGTTCCACTGTCCACTAACAGGCGGATTCGAATTGGTTTTCGTTATGTGGAAAAATACGCAAATAATTCCTTAAAAGAGTTTGCAACAATTTACATAATTTACGTTAGTATGTAAAATTTAGCATATTGTCCCCCAATCAGTTCAGCTTTTGCCTGCGTATATTTATCCGTCTCAGCAGAAACAGGCATATTTTCCTATGAATAAATTAGGGATGGTGGAGAATTCCACCACGGATTTCAATGAGGCCGAATGCACTGGCATTCAGTCTCCCGAAATCCGTGGTGGAATGGCCTCCCCCCTGCCCCCCCGTGGATTCCCCCCGGGATGAAGCTTACCTGGGGTGGATGTTCTGGCGGCAGCGGTGGGGGGTCTTTCGACCGGCTGCCGCGGCTGCCATTTGCATCTGCTGTTTGCCGTGATAGGCTATGTAAATACTTACATAGCCTATCACGGCAAGCAAAAAAACAACAACCAGCGTACACAAATGATGGCAGCTATGGCGGCCGCCATTTGTGTTCCCTATTTTTGGCGGTTTTAGCCTACGTAAATATTTACGTAGGCTATTACGGCAAAAAAAAAGGGGAACGCAAATAGCGTAGTGGACGCTATTTGCGTTCCTTTTTTTTGCCGTAATAGCTTACGTAAATATTTACGTAGGCTAAAACGATGAAAAAAAAGGAACGCAAATAGTGCCCACTACGCTATTTGCTTTCCCCTTTTTTTTCACTGTAATAGCCTACATAAATATTAATGTAGGCTAAAACGGCAAAAAATAGGGAACGCAAATGGCGGCTGCTGTAGCAGCTGCCATTTGCATACGCTGGGTTTTTTTTTTTTGCCTGCTGTGATAGGCTATGTAAATACTTATGTAGCCTATCATGGCAGCCTGGCTGGATGCAAATGGCGGCCGCTATGGCGGCCGCCATTTGCGTCCACACCAGCCAGTCCGCGGCTGGAACTCCAGCTGCGGACGGCCCTTGCCGGCTGCTCTGCGGAGCCACTGCGGAGCGGAGCCAGCCAGGCAGGATTCCAGGGGGGAGGCCCGGATTGCCTCCCCCCCATCAAGGATTCTGGGGGGAGGGACAGAGCGCCTCCCCCCCACTGCGAATCAATCCGCGAAAAGATAAGTTACTTTCATACATCCCTAGAATAAATATGTGTAAATTTCAGCAAAGTAAAAAACAAAATCCGGGAGTCCATGGACTCCGTGCGGTCTGAGGAGACCAGTCCGCAGCAGATTCCACAGGTTGGATTCTCAGAAATCCAAGCTCATTTTAGTCTGCCTCAAATTTCTCCAAGCATCCCTACAAAAGACCCTGCACTGTCTTTGCCAATTGGTATGCAGGTAAAATTCCCTCCCAGCCCCATTAAGTGTTGACTACTTCTGCCACTGCAAGACGTCTTATTACGCGGAGTGGGTGGGTAGGGAAGTCAGTGACTGCAGTCCTGCAGCCGAGTGGGAGGCCTCCTTTTCGGGGCCTCCAGTTGAACTGGAGTGAGAACAAAGGAGAGAGATCTCACTCCGATAGGCCCACTCCTTTGGCCCCACCCCCATCAAGCCCATTGCAGTGCCAGTTAGCTCAGCCTCTGCCTGGGAAGGTGCTGATGTTGCAGCTGTTCAGTTGTTCCTCGCCAGCCTTTCCTCCCTTTGCTGCTGGCCTGTGTGCCCCCAGAAATCACAGCTCCCCAGAAAGAGGGGAACTTGGCTTGTCTACACTGGAAGTGGCTTTCCAGGGTTTCAGACAGGGATCTTTCCCAGTCCTACCTGAAGATGGCAGGGATTGAACCTGGGATGTTATCCATGTGAAGCGTGTGTTCTACCAAGGTGAAAGTTTGTCACCATCCTCCACTGACACTGGGCAGAACAATCCTCACTGACTTGGACCACGTAAGACAAGTGTGCAGAATGTCAGGCATGGGGGGGCAAATCTGGCTCACCTGGGGGGGCAAATCTGGCCCACCTGGGCGGGCAAATCTGGTCCACCAGGGTTCCCCAGATGGCCAAGCCCCCTTTTCCCCAACCTCCAATCATTGGCTGGCTTCCAACTTTTGTGCAGTTTTCCCCCCATTCTAAATGGTTGAAATGCCTCTCCAAGAGCTTTAGGCTACAATATGCTGGTGTTTGGGGTATTCTGGCCCTACCTGTTTGGCCTTTGGCCCCACCCACCACTGGAATGTGGCCCCTGAGAGCTTCTCTGAAATGGGATTTGGCCCTGGAGCTGAAAGAGGTTCAACACCCCTGATGCACAATGAAGTAATGTGTCTCTGCACAGCATACAAAGAGACATGCTGCCTCTGCCCCGGCGTCTTTGTAATATTCAGTTCACCCTCCACATGTACTCCACCCATCATCATGTTGGGGGTTTAGGTAGCTTTAGACTGAATCTACACATAGCATTTATACCGTTATCATACCGTTATCATAACTATTGGTACACATGACACCAATGGGCACCAATAGTTACGATAACGGTATGATAATGGTATAACTGCTATGTGTAGATTCAGTCTAAGTATAAAACAGTAACATTTAAAAACAACAACGGAGTATCAAGAGTTGGTAAGGCACCATTTGTTTAGTTTTTAATTATTTTTATCCACTCTACATGCTGCTCACACCCACATTTACTACCTCCTATTTAATTATGCAGTCAAGTCGGATCTGGATATTTGGCAGACATAACCTCATTTGACTTTAGTGGAGTTCTGCCAGGGTAGGATTTGGTAGTAATAAAGGGGTCATAGAGTTGCCGTGGCAGAATACTGTAGAAAATCTGTCTTCTTAGCCCCCAAGATAGAACAGAGGAACAAACTCTCTGTGCGTTTCCATTCAACAAAACCTCCTTCCCTTACAGTAAACTGCAATCTTTTTTCCCCCAAGGACAATAAAGCTTCCCTCACCTGCCGCTTTCTCTTCCAGTCCCAATTCTCTTCCAGTCCCTGTTGCTTTTGCCCCAGCCAAGGTCTGGATGTGGTGGTTACAGGAAGGAAATTGTTTCTGTACCCCTCCATCACTCACCGCTTGGCCTACGTAAATTAACCTTTCCGACACATGGCTTCAGGGGAGGGGCTGTAGCTCAGTGGTAGAGCCCCTGTGTGGCATGCAGAAGATCCCAGGTTCAATCCCTGGCATCTCCAGGTAGGGCCGGAAAAATTCCTGCCTGAAACCCTGGAGAGCCGCTGCGAGTCACAGAGGGCTAGATGGACCGACAGTCTAGTTTAGCATAAGGCAGCTGCCAATGTTCTTTTGCAGCTGCTTGGTGGAGACTTCAGTTTCTCATAACTTGGCTCCCTTGCCACTAAACACATCGTTTGGCTCTTTTGTAACGAAGCCAGAGATGTGACCGCGGTGCTAACTGAACTTGCTGTTTGGTGCTGGCAGGCTTACTCCATATTTCTTAATGCTAAGAAATGCATCAAAATAAAACACATAAACAAATATTTGGTTTCATGCTAACTAGGGTTGACCAGATGCAAAGTAGGACAGAGCTCCTGTTGTGTAGAAGAGGGAATTTTAGCAGGTGTGGATTGTCTGTGGTTAGGGAATGTAGAATTATCTCTTCTACAGACCTATTAAAGTGGGGGAAGGGGCCACTTTCAATCCCCTAGATTCCCCCCTGCCCCGTGGGCTACACTCCTACTGTTGCTGCTGCACCCCTGAATTTGGCAGCAGCAATAAATAACTATGGAGGGGTAAGAAGGACAAATTTTGCTTGTTTTCAAGCTAAGTGTGCCCTTTTTACCCTTCCATAGCAGTTTGCTATGGGCTTTTTGTTTTTGTTTTTTTGCTGCCACCACAAATTTCAGTGGCACCGAGACCAGGGGCCCCACACCAGAGGGCAGCAGACCACGTGTTGTGTATTAAAGGCACAGGAGTGCTCTCTTTTTCCTTTGCATCTGCTCACCCAGGGCCAGGTTTGAAGGAAGAAGGTGCCTCCTGTCACATCCCCCCAAAACTGCCCTGGTGCCCAGCATGAGCTGACCAGAGGTGGCAGGGTGGGCAACAGCAGGGATGGGCAGTGGTGGGCAGCTCCCAGACAGGCATTCTGGGGAAATTAAGATGGTGGTGGCTGCAGGTACCTTGCCTAGCACTTCTCTTCAGAATTTCAGGCCATTAGAAAAGGTGGCCGGTGTCAGCAGCGGTAGGCCATGCTGCTTGTTCTGCCATGCTGAGTGCTGATGCCAGACTTGTGTTCACTCCCTAACACTATTATTATTGTTGTTGTTGATGATGATGATGATAGTAATAATAATAATTTCATTTCTATACCACCCAATAACCAAAGCACTCTGGGTAGTTCACAAAACAGTTCACCAATACAAACGGCATGAATAATTAAAATATACAAAATTTTTAAAAAATTAAACAGCTAAAAACAATTTCACCAGAATACTAGACATGTTCAGACAGCTGGCATAGATGGCGCTGAATGCCACTAACACAATATGCACCTAGTTGCCTGGAACTGGATTGTGTACAGAGTGGCTGTTTTTAAAAACAACAAACATTTTTTAAACAGCAGTTCTGAATGAACTACTTCAGACACTGGAGTAAGACCTCCTTGCCTCTGAAGAAGATGACATGCCAAAACACAATGGGCATACTACATTATAAAATACAATTATTTTACTTTCAGCATCGTTTTGAGGCCTCACCTCCACATATTCACTTCTTGTCCTTTTGGAGCTAACCCTTCTCTCTTCTCTCTTTTTTCCTTTTTCTATTTGCCTTTTTCACTCACCAAAGGCTTTGTGCCTTTAACTCCATGACAGACAGAGATTCTTCAGGGAAAGCCTCTTAAAGGAACAGAGCCCCTAGCAAGAAAAGAGTAACAATTCTATACCAAGTCCCAGACCACTAGATGTTGTTGGTGTGAACCAGGCGCCCTGTGCTGAATGCAACTGCCTTGCATACAGATGTAGTTGTAGTGAAAGGCAATCTGTCCATTTTGGTGCATGATGCCTATTTTCATTTGGGAAGGGCTCTTCACAAGTCAAGCTGTTGCATGAATAATAGCACTATTAATGTTAATGTGCAAATAACAGCATGTATGCATTTAGCTATTATGAACAGCAAAATGAATGAATTTGTATTAGGCACCTTTGACTCCTTAAGGCTAGGCAATTGTGTGTGCGGGGAAGGGGGGCAAGGGTACAGTAAAGGGTATCCTGTACTAGGATACAGACCTAGTGTTCGCACTATTTGCCTGCTGGCAGACTCCAATGAGATCAACAGCAGAGGGTTTCCTCTGAGTGCCTCCTCTGAGAGAGGCTTAGAAGGTGGCGATAAGGGAGAGGGTCTTCCTAGTGTTAGAAAAAGGGAAGTCATGAGAGATTGTCGAGACAGTCGCATAAGCATAATCAGAAATAAACATGTTGACGCAATCATGTTCTACATGTGCCAGTCATGCTCTGATGAGTCAGCCAGCGGCTCAGTCAGTTGAAATGTCTTATCACTAACGGAAAGTTGTATAGGGGAGGGGGGGTATAAAAGATTTGTGCATGCTTAGCTCGGGGTCCAGACTGCTCTGCACCCGTTTTGCAAAACGACTAATAAAATAGTGTTGGATCCACTGCTGCCTGCCTGGCATCCTTTCTTTCAACCAGAAGCAAGAACTTTGTATCTAACACTAGTGGTGGCACCCCGGTATGGAATGCTCTCCCCACTGAGGTCCACTTGACACCAACACTGCCATCATTTTGGTGCCAGGTTAAGGCTGTCCTCTATTCTCAGGGATTTGATGGCATATGATGGGGCATTAACGTCAGTTGTTTTTATCAGGTCCAGTATGTCATTGTGACTGTTTCTAGCTGTTTAAATGGTTTAAATTTTGTATGTTACAGATTTTAATACTATGTCTTTATGATCTTGTATTGTGGTGTGTATTTTGTGAACCGCCCAGAGAGCTTCAGCTATTGGGGGGTATAGAACTGAAATAATTCCTCATCATCATCTTCACCTACCAAGATGAGAATGTGGGTTCACCCATCTCCATAGATTTTCTAATATATGCCTTCCTTGAAAATATATTGTTTTATCTAAACCAATCTCAGTTGAAGATTGAAGTTAAAAAGGATATCTCTATCTCACATGCCAGAATTTGAATATTAGGCCTCAGTCCAACTTGATGCCCTCCTCAATCATGCTGTTCAGGTTCAGAAGCCCTCACAGGACTTGTCCATCCATTAGCTCCATGTCCACCCACTGCTGTCCTGATTGTTCCAATCCTACTAGACATTACCTAGACCTATATAACCTTGGCACAGCAATTACAGCAGTAGAGCAATATTGCTCAGGGGGTATTGTTCAGTGCCAACTTTTAATTTCAAAAATATTGGGCACCGGGGTGAGCCAGGGGAACAGAGCCATGGGAGAATCTAGCAAATCAAGGGTAGAGCTGGGGTGACACTGGAGAGTTAAACATGGCATGTGAGGCAGGCATTGACTTAAGTACTCTCTAAGCCAGGAATGAGGGACCCAAGGGTCCAGTTGACCCCAGGCTGGAACACTGGGGGCTGCATGCCAGCAGTGGGATGTTCTCTCTCTCTCTCTCTCTCTCTCTCACACACACACACACACACACCATTCACACACTGAGATTGGAGGTAAACCCTTTCACCACTCTCAGCAGTGGGGCAGGGGAAAGGGGCAGGACCTGGGAAAGAAGTTTGGTGGGCCAGATGGAGACAGCCTATGAGCCAGAGGTTCCCTATGCCTGTTCTCAACTTAGGAAACTAGCCTTGACCAAAATAACCATTTTTCAGAAGTATGGTTCTTTAGCAGGTCTTTTGTTTAATATTGTAAACAACAATGCTAAGTTTGAAATGTTTGAGCCATTTCAGAGAAGAACCTTCAAGAGATATGACCTTTATGCCTGATTGCAGACATACCAACAACTACTACAGTACGAACAATGACCACCACGACCCCACGGACAACCACCACCACGACCCCACGGACAACAGCCATCACGACCAAACCATCAACCACAACATCCAAATCAAAGTCAACGACAAAACGTTCACCCAAACTTACACCCAAACCCAAACTTAAATCTAAATCCAAACCCAAACCCAAGATTTTAAAGAAGCACAAGAAGCACAAAAAAGTGTCTCATGAAATTATGGAAGGTAGGAAAAAATTACATGATATGGACTTGTGGGAGTCTACCGTTTGCTTTTTTATTTGTGATTTGGCTCTTTTTACAGTTATTGTGTACGCCTTGGGAGTGATGGCAATGCTGCAGAGAAGAAAGAAACAAATGATGGTACTGATAAATACATTTCCAGCCTAATTATATTGGTAAATTCTTTTACTGACTTCCACAGAGGCTATCTTACTATAATTTTAAGTACACTATCATGCTGGATCCTTGCCATATGCCTCCCCATGTGGTGTATTTATTGGGACTGGAGCTTTAGCAATGTAAAAAGTATAATCTTCTTGCTCTCTATCCTGGAGCCAATCTACATGGCTGATTTAATGCGGGTGGAGAGCACATCAGGGTCATTCGTGACAGGTGATGTTGTCGCCAATCTGCAGCCACCCTGCAGCTTCCCTCTGGAAAAGGCGCATTTTCAGAAAGTCGTTTTAGTGCACTGTTTTTCTTAAACATGGCTCTGGAGTGATTCCATTGCAGGGTGCCCCATCACCCGCATTATATCCTGGGTGTGCCTATTTCTGTGACCTGGCAGTGATCTGGTCAAGGGGGTGAGATTGCCCCCCTTTTCCCCCATTCCCTCTTTTGGGACTCAGGTTTCTTCCTGCTTAGAACTACTTCCCATTCACAAGCATTTACCCACTGAGGATCTATAACATCTTTTTCCCATTGAGACAATTGGAGCCACACTGTTTCAAGCCTTCAGAATAGCATACTTCCTGCTTTTCTCCCACTGAGAATCTGTAGCACCTTTTTCCCACTGAGAAAATTGGAGCCAAGCTGTTTCAAGCCTTCACAGTAGCACACTAGCTATCTAGCCTCTTTTTACACTGAAAACGAAAGAATGCACATAGGGGAAATAGAGGGGGCGGCCAGTGGCGGAAGCCAGCAGCATTTCACAGTATCGTTACTGTGATATACTGAAAACTACACAGAAGGGAAGGAGAGGGGATGGCCAGTAGTGGATAGAGAGGGCGGGGAATAAGCCTCTCTCATTTGCTGAGCAGCATCTCTGCTGTTGATGACATTCACTTCAAATGGAGGGACCCCACCCAACCCCAAGGTAAGGAGGTTTAAAGTGCTCTTGTGTGACTTGTGAAAGCAGGGTTTTAGGTGGTGTATACGTCGCTTTTCTTGCTTCATGTGCCGCTGACGGACCAAAGCTGATTTCATGAAATCCAGATAAAACCTGAAAGCATTTCTCATTCTGTTTCCATGTAGATTGGGCCCTGGGCTCTCTTAAGAGTCCCTGAAAATTAGAACATAGTGATGGTTTCTTTGCCATGATGCTTTTTTAAATATAACTGACAGTTGCCCATTGCTTTACTATATTAAAAAATTGATCTTGATACTACTTCTGGCTTGAAAAAATGGCTCTGGCTTTAAAATGGAAATGCTCCTTATTGCAGACTAAAGCCAAGTGGTATGAAAAAAAGCCCTAGGATATATTTGTAATGGGGAAGGTAACACTTTAAGTTCACATAGCTGATTATATGTCAAGACCTTCTGATTGATTTGTATGTAGTGCACCCACCTCCATATGGCCAGAATCCAAAAAGCTGTTTTAGGCACACCAAAGCTCTCCCGCCAACATTTTTCTTTGAACAGAAAATTTCCATATCCCATCACAAACTGTTTTCGGACATTCCTCGGTTGCAAAAATGGTTTGCCATATGGCAGCAGTGGGAAGAGAACTGCTGTTTAGAAAACATAGACCCGAGTGTTCTGATTTGCTTTATCTGTATTTTGGCTGTTTTTGTATTTTCTTTTGATGTAAAGCACTCTAGGAATTTCTACTGAAGGGCAGTACAAGCCTTGCTATCATAAATAAACAAATACATAATGCATAGTGTTAATTATTTCATGTTATATATTAATTCATTATTAACCGTGAAGTAATTCATTATTGAATAATAATTATTCAATGTGCAGTTCTTTGGATCCTGGCCTATATGTTCACTTGCAGAAGAAAGTGTTGTCCCAACAGAGAATTTCACAGTGCAACAGGTGTCCAAATTTGTGGACTTAATAGCATCCAAACTTGTAGCAACACACAAGACTGTTAGGAGCAAGCACCTTTTTCAAGGCCAAAGTCCATGCTGAAAATATACTGTGAGCTTGAGGGCAACAGTTGATGTGCATATTTGGACTGTACAATAATAAGGTTTGAAAAGGGCCCCCCTCTCCTTGAATCTGTACAGCTTTCTCTTTATGCTGACTGTATGTGCTTGACTGTAGAACATTCCAAACATTTGGAACAGTCTTCCTCGTCCTCGTCCTCAAAGATTCGGAGAACAATGGCTTCATTAAGAGATTCTGGTGATAACCACAAGAAGAAGAAAAATGATAAAAATGCTGAGGAGTTAGAAAAAAAGAAAGGTATGCTTTGTGATCCTTTTTAAACATGCAGAAATAAGGGCTTAAAAGAAGTGAAACAAATCATGTTGCAATAAAAAACCCCAACGTATTTTGTTTTCCTTCTTGAAAAGGAATTTTGAAATGTATCATAAATTACTATTCTTATAGGGTATGATCCAGCCAAGGCTCAGAAGCCTCATTGATTTCAATACGAGAGTTTAGTGCTTGCTTAAATCACTCCTATTGAAACTAATAGGACTCAAAAGTGCTTACGTTCAGCTAGATATCTCTGTTTAAGGGTACATTTCAGATGAAGGTGCTTCATTATTCTGAAAATATAATTCAATCAATTGTTACCAAATCATTTAATGTAATATTATATATTCAAGAACAGAACAAAAATTAGAGTGGCCCATATTCCAGTATCTTAAATTAATTTGAGCAATGCTTAATTTTAAATATTTATTTATTTTATTTATTTATTGCATTTATATCCCGCCTTTTTTCCTCCTGAAGGAACCCAAGGCGGCCTACATAATCCTCCTCCTCTCCATTTTATCCTCACAACAACAGCCCTGTGAGGTAGGTTGGGCTGAGAGTCTGTGACTGACCCAGAGTCACCCAGTGAGCTTCCATGGCTGAGTGGGGACTAGAACCCGGATCTCCCGACTCCCAGTCCAACACTCTAACTGCAACACCACACTGGCTTTCCAGCACCAACTATTTTTTTCAATACTGTTTGGATCAGACATGAAGAGATAAGCATGTTTAGATCAAATGGGTAGGATTAAGTGAGTAAAAATAAAGCTCAACTTTGGGGGTTTGTAACTATCATCTGGCATTTGTGGATTACCTCAGGATGCAGATTCATGCAGAACCCCAACCTATAGATAGGTTTATAAATATATTTGGTTGTCTTAGTGCCATGTGCTCTGATATGACTCAAAACCCAGGTTTCTTGACATGTGACAATGGAGCCACCTAAATGTAGATTAGCAGGATGGGATTCCTTATGGTTCACTGCTCCAAAAGGATTTCAAAAAACTGTGGCAGGAAAGTCAGTCCATTCCAGCATTTTGAGGTTACATTTTAAAATCCCCTGTGTGTTGAGGAGATAGTCGCGGGATGTCACACAAGGAGAATATTTATGCTACTGAAAATCTCACTAAATGTATCTCCCCCCCCACCCCCAAACTACAGAGACAGCTTTCTAGAACATCACAAACAGCAGTTTGGTTATATGTCAACTGGCATTACTTTGTCCAGTTCTGTTAAGCATATCTAGTAGGTTTATATCTCTTTCCTGCAATACATTTGGTATTAATTCCATAGCAGTCCTGAATGGCTTCTGTCAAACCACTATTTAACATCTACAAAGTCTGAGGCAACCATGCCAGAAAAGTTAAAAAGCATGAAAAATGTTTTAACAGTAATGCCCACACTAAAACCAGATGTTTAACCTTCCTTTTTTGTTTTAGCCCGTGATTCATCAAAAGGATCATTGAAAGCTTCCAAATTCAAAGTAGTGAGAGTGATTTCAGAGGAAGATGGCAGTGGGACAGACAATGCAGTGACAACAGTAGCTACCACAACTACTGCTATTACAACCACGACAAAGCGGCCATCCACCACGACCATGAGAAAACGGCCATCCACCACGACCACGACAAAGTGGCCATCCACCACAACCACGACAAAGCGGCCACCCACCACGGCCACGACAAAGCGGCCATCCACCACGACAAAGCAGCCATCCACCACGACAAAGCGGCCATCCACCACGACCATGACAAAGCGGCCATCCACCACGACCATGACAAAGCGGCCATCCACCACGACCATGACAAAGCGGCCATCCACCATGACCACAACAAAGCAGCCATCCACCACAACAAAGCTGCCCTTGACCATGATCATAACAAAGCTGCCCTCAACCACGACGAAGCTTCCCTCAACCACGACAAAACTTCCCTTGACCATGACAATGACAAAGCTGCCCTCGACCACAACGAAGCTTCCCTTGACCACGACAAAGCTTCCCTTGACCATGATGACAACGAAGCTGCCCTCCACCACGACCAAGCTGCCCTCCACCACAATCACAACAAAGCTGCCCTCCACCACAACCACGACAGAGCTGCCCTTGACCACAACCTCGACAAAGCTGCCCTCAACCTCGACGAAGCTACCCTCGACCACGGCCACGACGAAGCTGCCATCGACCACAACAGAGCTGCCATCTCTGACTACAAATGAAGTTGACACAGAGCATACAACCCAAGGAAATAAAGGTATTGCAGCAACTCCTGAAAATCACATTAGCCAGACCCCATCTCCCCAGCCAGAGAAACCATTGAGTGTGCCATCTAGCACAACGTCTAGTATCAGTGAGGTTTTGACATTGCCTACTGTGGCTAGTGTCACTATGAACAAAGACACAAGTGCTGCTGCTCTGAAAACCACAGTTACTCCAGCTAAAGGTATGACAACAATATCAAAAAGAGATACCACTACCGTTGCAACATCGAGAGCTGATAAAGACACAACCAAGGCAGACAGCCAGGTTATAACAACAGAAAAGAATGAAGCAAAGGATAAAACTGATAAAAGAGAAACAAGTACTGCAAATAATGAGACTGTAGTAACAGACTTTAAAGACACAACTAGAAATGCAGACACAACAACTCCTTTAGAGACAGTAGATAGCATATCTACAGAGAGCCTAATAATGGATAAATCTG
This sequence comes from Heloderma suspectum, assembly GCF_057233095.1. Taxonomy (NCBI): domain Eukaryota; kingdom Metazoa; phylum Chordata; class Lepidosauria; order Squamata; family Helodermatidae; genus Heloderma; species Heloderma suspectum. Next base: position 175,952,181 of record NC_139461.1, read on the forward strand.
ATGCAATGGACACTGGCACTACCAGTACAATGCAAGAAACAATCACAGAGAAGAAAGGCTCAATAACACCAAACAAAGCAGACACTGCTACTGCAGCTGGGAAGACTATAACAACAGAAAAAACAAGTGGAATCACTGCTGGCAGTGAACCTGTAGAAACGTCAACTACAAATAGCCTAACATCAACAGGTGAAAAGACAACTACTGCAGATAAAGAATTAACATCTGCAGAAAGAACAGAATCCACAGCTGTTAGTCAGAAGTCAACTGTGGATAATGAAAAAGATAGTAGCACTGTTGAAGCAGAAGAAACCACCACTGCTGCTGAAAAAGAAACTACCATAGGTGATAAAGATACAACTACAGTTGGCAAAAAAGAGATACTCACTCTTGTAAAAGAGGCAACTACAGAGAATAATGAAACAAACTCTAAAGAGGCATTTGTTCACAGTAAAAGGACGATTACTACTATCAAAGAAAGAATTACTTCTGATGAAATGAAAACTTCAGAAAATCCCAAAAAATCAAGTACAACTGCTTTTACTAAGAGGATGCAAACTGTAGAGCTGGTGACCTTAGCTGATGGCTCTGAAAAATATACCGTTTTACCATCAGGTACAACCCCCAGAGATACCAGAAACACCATAGAATCAGGAATTACATCTCAGACTGTCAGACAATCTGATCCAACTCAGAAACCAACTTATGAGCCAGTTTTATCAGAGCAACTCACAGCTCAAGATAATTCAGATCTCACTCCATCTATAACTGTTCCAAACCATCCTCAAGAAATCTCTGATCCTGATAAAGGAGCCAGCAAAAATGTTAACTCTCCCAATTCAGACAGCCCTCAAGACTTATTCTCAACTCCTGCTGCTCTGTTCATGGGTACACCGCGGACTGAGAGTGATTATAGAAGTGCCAGGACAGAGAGAAGTACTACAGTTCTGGAGACAATAATAACACAGACTGAGCCACCAAGTGACATGGGCAATCTTATTCATGATGATAAAAACAACAAACCAGAGACTGATACAACACTCACAGACACAACAATAACACAGGCTGATCCGACAAATTACACACCCAGACTCAGTGGTGATGATAGAATTGACAGACCAGAAGGACCAACTACCATAACAGAGACAGTAATACTGAGAGATCCAGCAAGTGGCACACCCAGTCCTGATAGTCATGTTAAAAATGAAAAACCAGAAGAGATGACAGCAGTTACAGATATATTAGTTAAAAAGACTGGTCCCTTAAGTGACACAGGAAGTCCTAATGGTAATAATGTCAAAATAGAGAGTAGTACTAGGGTGAGTGAAACACCAATAACAGACACTGATCCAGGTGACACAACCAATCCCGATGGTGTTGATAAACCTGACAATCCAGACAGGACTACTAGTGTCAGTGAGACAACAATAACACAGACTGATCCAGGTGACACAACCAATCCTGATGGTGCTGATAAGCCTGACAACCCAGACAGGACAACCAGCAACACTGGGACACCAATAACACAGACTGATCCAGGTGACACAACCAGTCCTGATGGTGCTGATAAACCTGACAACCCAGACAGGACAACCAGCATCAGTGAGACACCTACAGCACAGACTAAGCCAAGTGACACAACCAGTCCCGATGGTGTTGATGAACCTGACCACCCAGACAGGACTACTAGTGTCACTGAGACAACAATAACACAGACTGATCCAGGTGACACAACCAATCCTGATGGTGCTGATAAACCTGACAACCCAGACAGGACAACCAGCAACAGTGGGACACCAATAACACAGACTGATCCAGGTGACCCAACCAATCCTGATGGTGCTGATAAACCTGACAACCCAGACAGGACAACCAGCATCAGTGAGACACCAATATCACAGACTAAGCCAAGTGACACAACCAGTCCCGATGGTGTTGATGAACCTGACAACCCGGACAGGACTACTAGAGTCACTGAGATGACAGTAACACAGACTGATCCAGGTGACACAACCAATCCTGATGGTGTTGATAAACCTGACAACCCAGACAGGACAACCAGCAACAGTGGGACACCAATAACACAGACTGATCCAGGCGACACAGCCAATCCTGATGGTGCTGATAAACCTGACAACCCAGACAGGACAACCAGCAACAGTGGGACACCAATAACACAGACTGATCCAGGCGACACAACCAATCCTGATGGTGCTGATAAACCTGACAACCCAGACAGGACAACCAGCATCAGTGAGACACCTATATCACAGACTAAGCCAAGTGACACAACCAATCCTGATGGTGTTGATGAACCTGACCATCCAGACAGGACTACTAGTGTCACTGAGACAACAATAACACAGACTGATCCAGGTGACACAACCAGTCCTGATGGTGCTGATAAACCTGACAACCCAGACAGGACAACCAGCATCAGTGGGACACCAGTATCACAGACTGATCCAGGTGACACAACCAATCCTGATGGTGCTGATAAACCTGACAACCCAGACAGGACAACCAGCATCAGAGGGACACCAATATCACAGACTAAGCCAGGTGATACAACCAATCCCGATGGTGTTGATGAACCTGACCACCCAGACAGGACTACTAGTGTCACTGAGACAACAATAACACAGACTGATCCAGGTGACACAACCAATCCTGATGGTGTTGATGAACCTGACCACCCAGACAGGACTCCTAGTGTCACTGAGACAGCAATAACACAGACTGATCCAGGCGACACAACCAATCCTGATGGTGCTGATAAACCTGACAACCCAGACAGGACTACTAGTGTCAGTGAGACAACAATAACACAGACTAATCCAGGCGACACAACCAATCCTGATGGTGCTGATAAACCTGACAACCCAGACAGGACAACCAGCATCAGTGAGACAACAATAACACAGACTTATCCAGGTGACACAACCAATCCTGATGGTGTTGATAAACCTGATAATCCAGACAGGACTACTAGTGTCACTGAGACAGCAATAACACAGACTGATCCAGGCGACACAACCAATCCTGATGGTGCTGATAAACCTGACAACCCAGACAGGACTACTAGTGTCAGTGAGACAACAATAACACAGACTGATCCAGGTGACACAACCAATCCCGATGGTGTTGATGAACCTGACCACCCAGACAGGACAACTAGTGTCACTGAGACAACAATAACACAGACTGATCCAGGCGACACAACCAATCCTGATGGTGCTGATAAGCCTGACAACCCAGACAGGACAACCAGCATCAGTGAGACACTAATATCACAGACTAAGCCAAGTGACACAACCAATCCCAATGGTGTTGATGAACCTGACAACCCGGACAGGACTACTAGAAGCACTGAGACGACAATATCACAGACTGATCCAGGTGACACAACCAATCCTGATGGTGTTGATGAACCTGACAACCCAGACAGGACTACTAGTGTCACTGAGACGACAATAACACAGACTGATCCAGGTGACACAACCAATCCCAATGGTGTTGATAAACCTAATAACCCAGACAGGACAACCAGCATCAGTGAGACACCAATATCACAGACTGATCCAGGTGACACAACCAATCCCGATGGTGTTGGTGAACCTGACAACCCAGACAGGACAACCAGCATCAGTGGGACACCAATATCACAGACTAAGCCAAGTGATACAACCAATCCCGATGGTGTTGATGAACCTGACAACCCAGACAGGACTACTAGTGTCACTGAGACAACAATAACACAGACTGATCCAGGCGACACAACCAATCCTGATGGTGCTGATAAGCCTGACAACCCAGACAGGACAACCAGCATCAGTGAGACACCAATATCACAGACTGATCCAGGTGACACAACCAATCCCGATGGTGTTGGTGAACCTGACATCCCAGACAGGACTACTAGAAGTACTGACACGACAATATCACAGACTGATCCAGGTGACTCAACCAATCCTGATGGTGTTGATGAACCTGACAACCCAGACAGGACTACTAGTGTCACTGAGACGACCATAACACAGACTGATCCAGGTGACACAACCAATCCCAATGGTGTTGATAAACCTGATAACCCAGACAGGACAACCAGCATCAGTGAGACACCAATATCACAGACTGATCCAGGTGACTCAACCAATCCCGATGGTGTTGATGAACCTGACAACCCAGACAGGACTACTAGAGTCACTGAGATGACAGTAACACAGACTGATCCAGGTGATACAACCAGTCCTGATGGTGTTGATGAACCTGACAACCCAGGCAGGACTACTAGCATTACTGAGTCAACAGTAACACAAACTGGTCCAAGGAATCGCACACCCAGCCCTGATGTTGATGATACAAATGACAAACTGGACATGACTAGCACAGTCACAGAAACAATAATAACAGAGACTAGTCCAAAACGTAACACAGCCAATCCTAATGTTGATGACAAAAATGACAGACTGGAAAGAATTACTATAGTCACAGAGACAATAATATCCAAAACTGTTTCCCCAAGTGATTCACCTACTCCAGATGATGAAAATAATAAACCAGAAAGGATTACTACAGTCAGAGAGACAATATCACCACAGACTGATCCAGCTAGAGACATACCAAGCCCTGTTGGTAATGATAAAAATGACAGGCCACAAATAACCACTACAGTCACAGAGACAATAATAACAGAGACTGATGCAAAAAGTGGCACACCCAGCCCTGATACTGATGACAAAAATGACAGACCTGAAAGAACTACTACAGTAAAAGAGACGATAATAACAGAAATTGATCCAATCAATCCTACTGATGCTGATGAAAGCATTCCTTCAGCAAGGAATCCAGAGAACCCGGAAATAGCAGCGACACGATCTAAGCCACCAAATGATGAACGTGGAACTACAAAACTAACAGACACAACAACAATAACAACATTTACACAATCTAACTCACCAAATGATACACCAAGTCCAGATCAAAGTGACAAGCCAGACAACCCAGCTCAAGTCATACAGACAACTACCACCATCACAACAGAATCCAAACCACTGAGTGATTCCCCTAATACTGATGAAAGTGACAGCCCAGTCAGCATCACTAAAGTCACAAAAGCAACTACATCTACCATAAGAGAACCAAATCCTAGATCGCCTAACCCAGATGACAATAGCAAGTCAGAAGTCATCACAAAAATGACACAGACTGTAACTACTACAACTACAACCACCACCCAATCAAATACAACTGAACATCGAGAAAAAAACACACATGATGTTACAACTAATACAAAAATTGATCTTGTTTCAGATAGAGAACCCACCAAAGAAAATCCAACTAACAAGAATACAAATACTGGAGTAACACAGGCGACTAGAACTTCCTTGATAACTTCAAGACTTCCTGACACCCCATCAGTAAACAAGACTACAGCTTATGCCTCCACTTTACCCACTATACTTATTCCAACAAAAAGAGGAGTGATCTATTACCCCACTACAATATACTCTACAATTTCCACAACTAGACTTCCAGAGAGGATGACCAACTTAACTACAGAGTATGTTCGACCAGAACAGATTGTCAGACCCCTACTGTACAAAGGTATGTTTATTTTTTCATACTTTTTATTTAAAACAATGATATAGTGCCCTATATCATTTGATTTCAGGGTGATTACAATACAAATAGCTTAATTGTAATAAGGGTGGATATCACTATAATTATCTACCTGGAGGGGACATAAAGGTGTGTGTGTGTAGAAGGGAGGGAGGAAAGTGTATAGTCTTCACACGGATCATAGTGACCAGGATGTAATTTAGGAAGGATGGGGGGAGAGGTGCCCCCCATCTTTGTTTCAGACTGCAAATGATTATTTTCAGAAGAATCTTTATGTCTGTAGCAAACACAGCTAATTATATTACAATAACCATTGTTTTTCAATCTTGAATGTATCCAGTAGTAAGACTTTGTACCTTGCTGTTATCCCCAACTGAAACCTGAAATGGTGCTCCTGCTGCGGACTGGAAGATTATTGTTTCCTCAGCTATTGAGAAAGAGGTTTCCATGAAGCTTGTCACCAAAAACTCTTAGGAAAAAAGAAAGAACCTGTGCAACAACCCCTGCCAATAGTGAGCCCTATCTGTGAGAAACTGTGGGAGAATTTCTCCTCCCCTAGGAGAAATTCGCTGAAATTGTCCCTCCAATTTCTCTGCACACAAATAGGCTAGAGAATTTTGAGAGGCCATTTGTGCACAGCTCTGTTTTATTTATTTATTATATTTATATCCTGCCTTTCTTCCAAGGAGCTCAAGAAGGCATGCATTGTTCTTTCTCTTCCCTGACCCCTGCCCATCCCCTTTATCCTCACAGCAACTCCGTGACATAGGTTAGACTGAGAGATAGTGATTGGCCCAAAGCTACCCACTGAGTTTCTTGGCTGAATAGAGAGTAGAACTTGGGTCTCCCCCGTCCTAGTCTGATATTCAACTACCACACCAGAGTGGCTTGCTCCCAAACAGAGTCGGATCAGCTGAAGAGCTCTTTTTCAGCGTTGAAAGTCACATGTCTAAAGCAGGGGTGTTTAACCTCTTTCAGCCAGAGGGCCAGATTCCATTTTGGAAAAGTTCTCGGGGGCTGTATTCCAGTGGTAGGTAGAGCTGAGGACAAAAGGGGTGGGGCCAAAAATGGCAGCATGTTTTAGCTTGGAGCTCTTAGTGCCAATAACCAAGTCCCAGGAGAGACATTTTAGCCTTTTAGAATGGGGAAAAACTGCACAAAATACGGGAAAGGACAAAACAGTCAGTGGTTGGGGGAACAGGGGTGGAACTAGGGGAAGGGGCGTGACCATCTGGGGACCTCTGAAGGGTCAGATTAGGAGCCCAGGCCTGGGGTTCTGCACTCTTCATCTAAAGTAATGATCTGGAAGAACTATTTTATTTCTTTCTTTCTTTAAAACATTTGTATCCCACCTTATATCATTAAGATCTCAGGGCGGAATACAGATAGAATCAATTTAAACAGTATACAACAATAAATAACTTAAAACAGCTAGAAACATATCAAACCATTAAACAACCTAATACCAATTAAAATCTAAAAAATTAACGCAGTTAAAACAGTGTGCTACTTTAGGGAATGCATTTAGCCTTCATAGGCTTTGGTAAGAAGTGCTGAAATGAAACCAACGTCTGCACCAATCAGGCCTCCAAGGGGAGAGTATTCCACAAGCAGGGTGCCATAGCAGAGAAGGCCCTCTCCCACATCCCACCATAGTGTATGTCTCGCACTGGTGGGACTCGGAGGAGGGCCCCTCCAACAGATCTCAGTCCTAGTGCTGAAGAATGACTATGGAAAAGAATCAGGCATTGAAATGACTGGCTTAACAAGGCATTTTGCTTTGTGGAGTGGAGTCTTGAAATGACATATATGGGATTCAAGAAAAAGTCAGTAGGGAGCTGCCTCCTACATTTCCCCCCTGACAGTTCATCAACAATAACCTTATGAGCATATTTATAAAGGCTGATTGATGGAAACAGATTTTTCAAATACAGTATGATCCCATGACAACAAGCAAAGTGTTTCCAGATCCATTAACATTTGCAATATTTGGTGAGAGAGACTGGCTAGGACTGATTCCTTTTAGGACATTCAGGCCATGATAAATTTGCTTGCATGTAATGTGCATTAAAAAATATGAACATGTGTATTAGCTGTTTTTCTATCCTCTGGGCAAGATGGCAACCTCTTGGCAAGAAAGAGGACTCCAAAACATTAAATCAGGCAGCTTTTCATATATTTAGATTACAGTTTCCACATCACAAACTGAGATATGGAAGGAGAAGCACCCATTATGATCTGTGGAACCTTTACTGTTCTGGAATAAGGAGCAAAGATATAGTGAGGTATATCTTTAAAAAGTGACATACCACACAACCCTAAATCAGATGATTGTATGATCAACTACGAGAATCGCTGTGCCATATAAAGTTGTTGTTGGAATCCTTATACTTACTTTTGATGGTTCTTTATTATTTTTCTTTGTATTTTACTTAATGCTTAATCTTTATAAGATTTTACAGATTCACACATCTTGCAGAGAATGCCTTGTACAAATGAATAGATGTTACTAACATTGTATACAGAAACCCGTTTGAATTCAAAGACCATATGCAGCTTCCAAACACCGAGTTTAAAAGGTGACACAGTATGCTCAATAGAATAATATCTCACTGGATCTTCTGATGGCATAAGTTCAGTAGGGGTAGACTTTCAACTGATCTCACATCTTCTTAACTATTATTAAACCGATTTTTTAAAAGTTTGTCTTTACAAACTTAAAAACTATTGAATAAATGAGTGTGTGGGGGGGAGAACCAATGTGGTCTAATGTGAGCACAGGCCTAGTAAATGCAATTTCAGATCCTAGCTGATATGTGGAAACACCAGATGGCCACACAAAAGTTCACATGTTGAAGTCACATTTTATTTTATTACATTTTTATGCCATCTTTTCCCCTAGGAGATGAGGCAGCTCACACGGTGTTCCCATACCCATGTTATCTAGGGATGGGAGAACCAGCAATTTTCGAGCTTGCCTAAATTCTCTGAAAATCACTTTGAAGCTTGTTTCAGCTCTCTCCCGTTTTCATTTTCAGCCTGTTTTCCAGCTCGTTCAAATGGGAAAAGTGTGAATTTCTGTATGTATTTTTTCAAATGTACACTTTCCCCCATTGAATAAAGTGTGGAAATGATTTTTGGTGTGTGTGTGTGTGTTGAAAATGTACATTTCAAAGTATGCATTTTTTAAAAATACGCATTTTTTAAACACAATTGCAAATTTGGAAACTGGCAAATTTTCTCAAAAAAAAAAGTGCTCCTGCTCGAGGTCAAGTTCAGGACTGTGAACAGGACATGTTCACATGATTTGTGAAGAGAAACAAAATTCTCGTAAATCCCTGATTTTATCTTCACAATAATTCTGTGAAGTAGGTTAGCCAGGGCTGAGAGAAAGTGAATGACCTAATCTCACCCAGCCAACTTGATGGCCAAGCAGGAATTTGAACACAGATCTCATGGGGTCTAAATGCAACACTCTTACTGACTGCAACACATTGGCTCTATTTAAGAGGTGGTCCCATCCGCCCTAATGCATGCTGGCACCTATACAGCGTGATCATTTCTACAAGTACATTTAGCAACAATACATCATCAAAAAGCATGTCCTTATGACTACTTTAGGTGTTCTGATATAATTTACCAGTGTAGTGGACTTAAGACTGGAATGGGAAGACCCAGGTTCAAATTCCCACCAAGCCATGAAGGTGCCTTGGTGCAGTTAATAGATAGATAGATAGATAGATAGATAGATAGATAGATGATAGATTATAGATAGATAGATAGATAGATAATTCTAATTATGCTCACAGACCAGCTGTTGAAAATACAAAATATGAAAACGAGCTGACAAATACAAACTATAGGTGCAAGCTACAGACTGAGTATTGGTGCAATCATTCTCTCTTAGCCTAACCAACCTCACAGGGTTGTCAGGAGGATAAAAATGGGTGGGCACATAAATCCTGCCTTCGGCGTTTTGGAGGAAGGGTGCGATAAATTTGTACTAAAATTTGAGTGGTACCAGAAATTAACCGTATATGAATCTATATGCATGTCTAAATCCATTCCTAGTCTGTCATCTAGGAATAGTCATCAATCTTGTATGGATGAATGACATAGGAAACACCTGCTGGTAAGCTTATCAGAAGAATAAGCTATTTTTTAAACATTGAAAAAGCTTTAATTCTATGGAAAATAATGTACACAATAGTGTCCTTTTGAATAATATGATATGATTAATATCCTAAGATTAAAACTTTGAGGATCATGCATATTGAACGTGTGATCTGAGTCCAGAGCAGATCTTTGGCTCCTGGAAAAAGTACCAGAAATGGCCAATGGAAATATTAAGTATAGGAGTGCCAGAAGCCAATTAATTATGCCTTAATTCAAAGTACCGTACATTTCTTTGTGAAAATTATGTCTGAGAAAAATGCATAGAGTGAAATTTATTATCATTCACTAAACTATTTACATTAGATCTATCTTGCTCATCTGATGTACATTGGGTTTACGTTGTTTATGGGGGTATCCTTCACTATTAAAAATAGAAATGGCTAATTCTTTTGTCCCAGATGTACCTGATGAGATGAACTTGTGCAACCGGAAGCCTGCAAATGGGATTGTCCCTTTGCAAAATGGATCCTTAGCTGTATTCAGAGGTGAGTTAGCAGACTGAAGAGCTTAATGAGTTTCTGACAGGATATCACATGATAAAATATGTATCTTGTTATGAACATAACAGCCCTGGTTCAGCTGAACTTGAAAACTAGTGGCCCCAGATGGACATTCATGTATCTCATTCCATATACGCATCGAGACACATCCAGCCAGTACAATGGTGCTTAAATGAGCATTGCAATGCTCGGGGGTGGTGTCAAAGCAAGGCATGCTTGAGCTCCTGCCAAGGCCCACACCCTAACACAGAGACAGGAAGGCCTGAAAAACAAAAACAAAAATTTTGGGAAATTCGTTCTTTGTTTTTTTCTGAAAAATTGGAAAAACTGAACAGCTTTGGATTATGAAATATTTTCTTTTAGAATTGAAGATGAAGTAATTATATATTGTTACCCAACCTTTACACACACAGAGACATGATTTCTAAAAACTATGTAATAAGAACACTTTTATAGAAAAAGTAGAGATGTAAATGTCTGGCAATAATGAAGCTATGGGGGAAAAGATTTTTTTAATACTCTCAGTAAGAGTTCTTTCATTTCTTATTGAAATTATTGATCTAAAGTATATTGATCTAAAGTATATTTTACTGAAAGACATTTATGTAGGGATGTCAGAGAATTCCGTGACGGATCTCGGTAAGGCCGAATGCCAGTGCATTCGGCCCCGCGAAAACAATCGCGGAACGAAGCCCCCGCCACCCCAACCCACGAAAGGCACGCAGGATGAAGTGCCCGCCGCCCCCACCCCACGAAAGGCGCATGAAACGGAGCACTTACCTGCTCCCGTCCGCGCTGCTGTGCGAATGGTGGCCGTCCTGCGGCTGCCATTCGCTTCCTCCTTCTTCAGCCGTGATAGGTTATGTAAATACTTACATAGCCTATCACGGCTAATGCAGGGACGCCATTTGCGTCCCTGCGGAGGCCGTGATAGGTTACGTAAGTATTTACGTAGCCTATCACGGGGGGGGGGGGGACCCCAGCGTACGCAAATGGCGCCATTTGCGTACGCTGGGGATTTTTCCTCCCTGCTTTGATAGGCTATGTAAATATTTACGTAGCCTATCACAGCTCACTACAGGGACGCAAATGACGGCGGCTACGGCAGCTGCCATTTGCGTCCCTGCAGGGCTGCAGGCGGCCGGAGCTGGCTGGCGGCTCCGCAGCTTGGCTGCAGAGCAGAGCCGGCTGGCCAGGATTCCGGGGGGAGGCACAGAGCGCCTCCCCCCTCAACAAGGATTCCGGGGGGGACGGAGTGCCTCCCCCCACCTGCGGAACCCGGCGGAGCCAGGTAAGCGGGGTTTCGTACACCCCTACATTTATGCTCAGTTTCCCAACATGTGAGTAGAGTCACCACTATGCATTCTTGACAGCAAATGTGTATTCTTGACAGCTTGGGTTTTGTTCTATAGAGTCCTGTGTTTCTGATGCTGTAGCAGTCATTAGAATGCCATTCCAATCTATTCAGACAATAATTACGAATGTACTAAGGGCTCAATCCTATGGGGATAGTTGGCCACCTCTGAACTTGGAGGTGACTGACTGTCCAATGCAGGGCGGGCGGAGCACGGAGGGGATCTTCTCTGCATTTCGGCCGCCCTGCATTTGCAGATAGATGGTCAATTTCGGCTGTCTAGCCAGAGCGGCTCAGAGCAGGGTTGGGGGAGGCCGGATGGTGCATAGGAAGCGTCGTACCGGCGCTTCCGCTGTCCCCACCCCTCCCTGCCCCCAGGAACACTCCCTTTTCCCCTGCCCCATGCTGCTCTTACAAGCGCAGAGCCAGGGATGAACCATGGCGCCTATGAGGCGGAGAGGGTGGGGAGGCAGTTCCTGAAAACCAAAAAATCCTATGGCCATCTAGCCACTGTCTAGTGGCCATAGGACTGCACCCTGAGTGTATTTTTAAAAGTTTTAAAACATAATGACAATTTTATGAGCAAACTAAGTCATACATAAAATAACTATATGGTAACAGAAGGCTGTTTTATGTTCCTAAAGCAGCCCTCCCCACCTGGTGCCCTCCAGATGGTTTGGACTACAGTGCCCAGCATTCCTGACCATTGGCCATGCTGCCTGAGGCTGATGGGAGCTGAAGTCCAAATTCTCTGGAAGGCACCAGGTTGGGGGAGGCTGTGTTAAAGCAACAAAGTGACTGAAGATCTGTAAGGAGCACTAAAAAAATAAGTATTGCTTATTTGTCAATGTTTCCAAAATTTCCAATTTTTCTGGAACCCCCTGAGAAAAAAAAAATCCCCTCGGCTTCAAAATTTCCAGAACTTTTACATCTCTACCCCAGCAAGGGTCCACGGACAAGAGTTGCCCCTCCTCTTCACCAGTGCAGCCTGCTTGTTCACCTGCTCTTGTGGGAGGTGAGAAGGTAGACTCGTTGCTGGAGGGGTCCACTGAGGGTGTCTTGCCCAAGGGCCGTCAAGAACCTGGAACCTGCAGTGGCAATGCTATTGTGAACTGCTTAGAGACGTTATGAAGCAGTATTAGAAGTATTACAAAAAACCAGAACAATAATGCAGAGATGCACCCAGCAAGCCTGCTTCTCTGCTGGTCTTTTACTTGCTGCTGGGCTGAGGGATGAAGCAATAATGTTTCCATAACCAATCAGGAAACTACTTCTTTTTGCAGAAAGTATACACTGCCTTAATCAAACCACCAAAAAGCAACATGCACCAGATACCACGAATCTGCACCGGGCCACTTGTGGTGATGCCCCCCCACACTCTAGCAGGCAATCCCATGTTGAGAAGACTGAGCCCTGGAGCGAGACTGTCTGCTGAGGCTCAATTTGTCCCCCCCTCTTCTTCACACCTTTGGCCTCTGCTTGGTTTTGTAGGTCATTACTACTGGCTGCTGAATGGAGTGAGCTCACCATCCCCTTCCCCTCGTAAAATCACCGAAGTGTGGGGCATCCCCTCCCCCATTGACACGGTCTTCTCTAGATGTAACTGTGATGGCAAAACCTTCTTTTTCAAGGTGGGTAATTTGTCTTCCATAGTGTGGATGTTGGCACATGGACAAGTTAATATTTGCAGATGCTGATTATAACAGGGAAATCTGGAGTGTTGCACCAAACAAACAAAGGTAACCCCAATTTTGGTGCCAGAAAGCTTCATGTTCTGCACTGTTTATCAATAAGCAAATTAGACAAACCCTACAACAAACTGTTCAGTCCATATAAGGCTTAAACAATTTGTTGCTGGATGTCTTTTGCAGAATTTGAAATGTTTTATTTCTGGAACAGTTTTGGTCAGTCAGATACTCGAAAATGACCTGGTTTTCACCAAGGAAATTAGTTTGTGTCTAGGCTGTGTCTCTTCAGACTGTAGGTGGGATTTCACAGCATCAAACGCTTCTCTATGCAAAACAAAACAAAAAATAGGTCCTCCTCACAGAAAACCCTGCTGCATCAGGGAGCAGGGTTCTAGACTCACCTTCTTCCAGACATGCTGGTTTTCTATGTGTAGGGATTTTATTTATTTATTTATTTATTTATTTATTTTGTATGGAAGAGCTTTCAAGCACATGATTCATGGCCTGCACTGTAAACTACATTAATCAGTCTTGTGGTCAAACATAAACAATAAATAAAAGGCCTAAAGCGGCAACCCTATGTACACTTACCTGGGAGTCAGCCCCATTAAACATAGTGGGACATACTTGTGAGAAGTAGTCACAGTATTGTGTTGTAAAATTGACCAGGTTTGCATATAACCGCAACAGTGGGTTAATTAACCCATGAATTGCCAAAATCTGGTGGGAGTGAGTGAGCACAGTGCCTCCATGATGTCTGAAGCCAGACACTCTGGATTGTTTAGAGGTTAAACAACCCGGAGTTAAACTACGATTTGTGGGTAGGTTAATGCTAGGTTTAACCCCTAAACAATCAGAGTGTCCAGGTTCAGATGTCACGCTAGCAATCTACAAACCGGCCAATCGTAGGTAATTAATTGAAAGCAGAAGTGAGCCATGTGCCTGAGGCAGCCTGCTTACTCCCACTAGATTTCAGCAATTCATGTGTTAATTAACCCACAATTGCTGTTCTGTGCGAACTGGGTCTCTGTGTTGCATTGGTATCATCATATTAGGAAGCAGCAAAGGGATACAACATTTGTTTACCATCCCATTCTGAGTACAACATGAAGTGTGTAACTTAAAGACTGAAACTAGAGCTGTTGTTCAGTTAAAGACATAAGTATTTTGAGTTTGAATCAAGTAAATCTGCATACATTTTCATATAAAAACAATCAGTTTGAAGAAAGGTCCATTTTCTTTGCTTTCAGATGATGCATGTATGTGTCACAGCAATCACCATCTTGGAAGAGACATCCTCTTTGTCTCATACCTCTTGTAAGGTGCCCCCGTTCTGTAGGTTTTATAAATACTTTTATTAAAAATGCTGAACATGTTTCAGTGATGCCTGATTAACTGGGAACACTTTTTTAGTCAATGACTGTAAAGCCTTTTGATTGATCTAACTCATTTATCAACTAAATACTGCAGCCTTAAACTGAATACTTTAGCAAGCTTCACTTATAAACTCAACTCTCAGTCAGAATGACAAAATCGTTTTTGGTGCACACCATTAATATTTCTGAATGAGAGAAACCACCACAGAGTTCGGGCACCTGGTAAAAACATCTGTCTTGAAAATTAATATGGAAACAGTTTGAAGAACGGGAGTGTCTTCCAGGAAACACCAGAACACTCTACCACACCTCATATTAAACATTTCCTATTGCTCAGCTGGAATTTTAAATAGTGTCAAAAGCAGAAGTGACCCCTGAAATGCCAGCAACCTGAACTCATTATACCAAGATATAACAAGGAGGCTCTTAGGAAAGAACCAAGGGCCGGCCCAAGATATTTTGCTGCAACACACAATCCAAGATGCATTTCCCAGGATTCATTGCAACAGTCCAGAGGAGTGGGGCGCATATCTGAAATGGTATGTTGCTTTCAGTAATCCCTCAGACTTTGCCACCTTTGTGGCAAATGCATTATGCCATTGGTTTGGCCCTGCTTGTGGAGGTGTAACCAGGTTAAATTTAAGAGTCCTGCACAGGTAACTTTTACATGTGTAATTTGATGGCAAAACAGACATTACTGTAAATCTGTATCTAGAAGCTATGTCTCCCCCCGCCATCACCCTTTTTACAGGGCCCTGGCATTGGGAAGGGGGAGAAGGGGGCATTGAAGATCCAGATCAGGCCCCCTTTCCGGCTCTAGAGTAAAAATAAAAATAGACGTAGTTGCTAGATGCAGATTAAAAGTAATGTCTGCTTTGGCCCTAATTGAGAGGGTTTTTTGGTTAAGCCAAATGTCAGAGCTTGTGTGATATAGAGGTGTTAAACCAGGACTTGTCTCAGCTTAATCTACGCACTGGGTTGTTGACAGGATAAATAAGTGGGGATGGGCAGAACCATACATGCCATCTTGAGCTTCTTGGAGGAAAATTGGGATATAAATAAAAATAAAGTGTATATTAATATTTCAGGAGGTATGTTCACTTAAGTCCTAAATTTAATTGTGAATTCGAGGTAGGATTTCATCACCATATCTTCTGCTTCTATCATCCTATCCTTCCTCATGTTCTCAGTATGTTTTGCCAGGATTTAGAATTATCCCTTCCCACCACCCCACCAAATCTCATAAGTAAATTATGCTGGCAGCAGCTTGGGTGGGTCAAAATTTGATTGCCAAATCATACGTATTTTATTGTAAATATCCAGCCTTTAAAAACAAACAAACCAGCCACTGGGGTCAAAGGCCCTCTTTCCTGCAGTGTCTATGCTTGGCTTCAGTAAGAGCTAAATTTTGCTCAGGGCAAGGGCTGGTGGGGAGGAGGGGCTCTGCACCTGGGTCCTAGAGAGAGCAGTACATATTTTCTGCCATGCTGCAGAAGCTGGCCCAAATACAGTGGGTGTGTTTACACATAATGGTAATTACTGGTCAGCTTGTTTCAGTGCGAATAAGCAGAGTGCTGGTGCATACAGCTTATTTTGTTCCCACTTTGCGCACACATACATAGCCCTTCATATGAGAGGATGTAACCTGTCCCTAAGATCAGCCTCTGTACCAGAGGATTGGAGAATGGCCAATGTGACACCAATTTTTTAAAAGGGATCAAGGGGGGATCCAGGAAAGTTCCAGGTAAATTGGTTGAAAGCATTATTGAAGATAAAATTAGTAAGCATATAGAAGGACAAACTCTGCTGAAAAAGAATCAATATGGCTTCTGCAAAGGTAAGTCCTGACTCTTTAACCTTTTAGAGTTCTTTGAGACTATAATATATAGTCTCAAACATCTGGACAGGGGTGATCCAGTAGACATTGGGCCGATCTACATTGCGCCCGCCATCACAATGAATTCGGCGTCCCATTGGGTTAAACGCTCTCATATTAAAACGTGATTATTCACACTCACCCATTTTCCCCGTTGCAGTGCTTCATCGAATGCGCGAGCTCGGCTCACACTCAAGCGCTGTGCTGTTTTCCTGCTGTTTTCCTGCGCGCGCTTGTCTGATCTCGGATGCTAAGCGGGGTCAGCCCCAGTCAGTAGTTGGATGGGAGACCGCCTGGGAATCAGGCTTCCTGCATTGAGCAGGGGGTTGTTCTGTCCCTTCAAATGAGACGAAGTTTTATCTCCTCCTATCCCCTGCTCAGGATGGGTTTTTTTAAATTAAGGCGTTATCCTCGCAGAATCGGGGCTTCTCCGCAGAATCCATCTCTCCAGCAGCCTGTAGCCTCCTTGGCTGCCCACACTTCAATTATAGCCCAGGGGAAGACATTATGAGGAAACTCCTTCCAGAGGGCTTTATTTATATGCGTACTAGAAAGAGGGCTTTATATGCGTACTAGAAAGAAAACACTGCCTTCCAGTGATTAGGTAAGCTTAGAAACACCACCAAAAGAAATTAAAAAGAAACTATAGAACACCATGAGAACAAGGCAAAAAAAAACCTGGAGCCTCTTTCATGAGGGAAGAAAACTTCCAGGAAATTGGAGGACAGTTTTTGGCACAGCACTAGCTCTATCTCTTCCCTGGAGCTAGACACAACACTGCCCCCTCACACCCACATTGTGGTGTATGGAAAATGGGCCCAGCCTGCCAACACAGTTAGTTCTGTTTGTAGTGGCAGCAGCAACAACAAAAAAACCCTAAAGAAGCTGTGCTATAATCCCTACCAATGGTGAGCCCTGCCTGTGAGAAACCGTTAAGGATTTCTCCTCCCACTGAAGAAATTAGGTGAAATTGTCCCCCCAATTTCTCTGCCCACAAATAGGGTGGAGAATTTTGCAAGACCATTTGTGCACAGCTCTAGTTGAGAGCTTCCTGTATTCCTGACTCAGTGCTAGCATGCTAAAACAAACTGTTCCTTAAAAGGAAGTGCTTCGTGTTGACATCATCTGATGTTGCCTCCTTCTGCAGTGCAGGTGGACAGGAGGCCAGAATGGATCAAAAACCTTGATGGTGTGAAAGAAACACCATTAGCTAACAGTGAAACTTCATGCAGCCAGGAGTTCAGGACAAATAAGTGTGATTATGTAGATTGTCACATCTCTTTTATCAGAGAGAAAAAGAGATGTGACAATCTACATAATCACACTTATTTGTCCTGAACTCATAGTGTTTCTTTCACAGTGGATAGAATTGTGGGGGACAGATATGGATTAGATGCGTAGCCAGCTCCCTTTAAAACAACAACATCAGCTTGGATTCACCCAAAATGTCAGGACAGGAAGAGACATTCTCTAGGGCTGGATCTACACTTACCGCCTTTTTTCGCTTCCAATGAGGTTTCACCGCCCGCCTTTCACACTACGCAGTAGCCGCCTCGAATTGGAACTGGAATTTCCCACTTCTGTGCTCCCGCTTTCAATACCCTACTATCCTAGTATTTCCCCTTAATGTGCTGATTTTCTGCCTTCGCTACCGTATCCAGTCGTAGTCCCCTCCCCTGCCTGTCCATATGCAGCAGTGTTTGTATTTCCCTCCTGTCCAATCACAGCTCTCGACGGCCCCATGTCTTCTTCCAGCTACTGATCGCATAGCTTCCTCAGTAGCCCCCATTTCCTCAGCCACAAGCAAAGGGCTGGATGTGCACACGCTTGTCTGATCTCAGAAGCTAAGCGGGGTCAGTCCCGGTTAGTGTTTGGATGGGAGACTGCCTGGGAATCAGGCTTCCTGCACTGAGTAGGGAGGGGGTTGTTCTATCCCTTCAAATGAGACTAAGTTTTACCCCCTCCTATCCCCCGCTCAGGATGTTTTTTTTAAAAAATTAAGGTGTTATCCTCGCAGAATTGGGGCTTCTCCACGATGTTTTTTTTTTCTAATTCAGGCATGATCTTCGAAGCTTCGAAGTATATGGACAGGCAGGGGAGGGGACTACGACTGGATATGGTAGCGAAGGCGGAAGATCAGAGGACATTAAGGGGAAATACCGGGATATTAGGGTACTGAAAGCAGGAGCACAGAAGTGGGAAATTCTGGTTCCAATTCGAGGTGGCTACTGCGTAGTGTGAAAGACGGGTGGTGGAACCTCACTGGAAGCAAAAAAAGGTGGTAAGTGTAGATCCAGCCCATGTTTACTTGGACTTCCAAATGGCTTTTGACAAAGCCCCACACCAAAAACTCTTGAGCAAATTTAGCAGTCATGGAATAAGAGGAGGGGTCCTGTTATGGATCAGTAAATGGTTAAAGAATAGAAAGCAGAGCATAGGAATAAATAGTAAATTCACCCTATGGAGGGATGTAAACAGTGGGGTCCCACAGGTATTGGTATTGGGACCAATGTTTTTCAACTTATTCATAAATGATCTGGAGTTAGGAGTGAGAAGTGAAGTGGCCGAAGTTGCTGATAACATCACATTATTTAGGGTGGTTAAAACAAAAAGTGATTGTGAGGAGCTCCAAAAGCCAGGATCTCTCCAAACTGGGAGAATGGGCATCAAAATGGCAAATGCGGTTCAGTGTAAGCAAGTGTAAAGTGATGCACTATTGGATAAAAACTCCCAACTTCAAGTAACTTTGGCTATTGGGTGGTATACAAAGGGATTGAATGAATGAATGAATGAATGAATAAATAAATAAATAAGTATAAGCTGATGCGATCTGAGTTAGTAGTGACTGGCCAAGAAAGAGATCTTGGGGTTGTGGTGGACAGTTTGATGAAAATGTTGACGTAGTATGTGGTTGCTGTGAAAAAGGCAAATTCCATGTTAGGCATAAGGAAAGGAATTGAAAATAGAACTGCCAAGATCATACTCCCCTTATACAAATCTATGATGTGACCACATTCAAAATACTGTGTACAGTTCTGGTCACTGCACCTAAGAAAGGACATTATAGAGTTGGAAAAAGTGTAGAAAAGGGCAACTAAAATGAAGGTGCTGGATTAACTCCCCTATGGGGAAAGGTTACAACAGCTGGCATTGTTTACCTTAGAATAGAGGCAAATAAAGGTCGGACATGATAGAGGTGTACAAAATTATGCATGGTGTGGAGAAAGTGGATAGGGAGACATTTTTCTCCCTCTCTCAAAATACTAGAACCCAGGGTCATCCTATGAAGCTGATTGGTGGGAGATTCAGGACAGGTAAAAGGAATCATAATTGGCTCATTATGAGCTGCAGAGAGAGACTGGGTGAGGGGATCAAGGCGGTGGTGAACGCCTCCCTTGAGGAGGGAGTGATGCCATCAGCCCTCAAGGAGGCAGTGATAAGACCGCTCTTAAAGAAGCCCTCCTTGGATCCTCAAGTTTTGAACAACTTTCGCCCAGTCTCAAATCTGCCATTTTGGGGCAAGGTGATTGAGCGGGTGGTGGCGGTGCAGTTGAAGGCACACTTGGAAGAAACTGATTATCTAGACCCATTTCAGTCGGGCTTCAGGCCTGGGCATGGGACAGAAACGGCCTTGGTCGCCTTGGTAGATGATATGAGGAGGGCTCTGGATAGGGGTGAATGCTCAGCTCCTTCCTTGTTCTCCTCGACCTCTCAGCGGCTTTCGATACCATTGACCATGATATCCTCCTGGACCGCCTGGAGGGGTTGGGCATTGGGGACACCGTATTGCGGTGGTTCCGGTCCTTCCTCTCCGGCAGGTACCAGAGGGTAGCACTGGGAGGGGAGGTTTCGGACCCGTGGCCACTTACTTGTGGGGTGCCACAGGGTTCCATCCTCTCCCCGATGCTATTTAACATCTATGTGAAGCCGCTGGGGGCTATCATCAGGAGGTTTGGGGTGCAGTGTCATCAATATGCGGATGACACGCAGCTCTACCTCTCGTTTAAATCTTCACCAAGGTTGGCCGTAGAATCCCTGTCCAAATGTCTGGAGACGGTGAGTGGCTGGATGGGGAGGAATAGGCTGAAGCTCAACCCTGACAAGACCAAGGTACTTTTGGTGGGAGACAAGAGGAGGCTGGGGGATGTTGACCTGGTGTTGAATGGGGTACGGCTACCCTTGAAAGACCAGGTCTGCAGCCTGGGGGTCACTTTGGACTCCCAGCTGTCCATGGAGGCTCAGGTGTCAGCTGTGAGCCGGACAGTGCTGTATCAACTCCATCTGATACGGCGGCTGCGCCCCTTCCTTCCCGACCATCTGCTACCATCGGTAGTACATGCCCTGGTCTCCTCTCGTTTAGACTACTGTAATGCGCTCTACGTGGGGTTACCCTTGAAGACGGTTCGGAAACTGCAGCTGGTACAGAACGTGGCGGCTCGCCTGATTAAAGGCAGCCGCCGGCGAGATCACATCACTCCAGTGCTGAAGGAGTTGCACTGGTTACCAGTTGTTTTCCGGGCCAAATTCAAGGTGTTGGTTTTGACCTTTAAAACCCTATATGGTTCCGGCCCAGCCTATCTTAAGGAGCGCCTCCAGCAGCGCTAGACAGGCCGCTTAACAAGATCAGCCTCGGATGGCCTTCTCTCTGTCCCATCAGCCAGGACTGGTGGGGACGAGGGAAAGGGCCTTTTCTGTGGTGGCCCCCACTCTGTGGAACTCCCTCCCTAGGGAACTCCGTCATGCCCCCTCTTTAATGAGCTTCCGTCGTGCATTAAAAATGTGGTTGTTCAGGCAAGCATTTGGGGTGGGTTAGGGTATTTTAGAAAACGTTTTTATTGTAGAATTTTATTGTTTTAAACTGTTTTTATTGTATGTTGTACATCGCCCAGAGTGGCTGGGTGACCAGCCAGATGGGCGATTAATAAATTTAATAATAAATAAATAAATAAATAAATAAGGAAGTACTTCTTCAGACAGGGCATAGTTAAACTATGGAAATCACTTCCACAAGATGTAGTCATGGCCACCGATTTGGAATGCTTTAGAAGGGGATTGTACAAATTCATGGAGGAGAAGGCTATCAGTGGCTGCTAGCCCTGATGGCTATATGCTACCTCCAGTATCAGAGGGAGTATGCCTATGCACACCAATTCCTGGGGAACTTGGGCGAGAGGGTGCTGTTGCACTCATGTCCTGCTTGTGGGTTTCCCGTGGGCAGTGGGTGGCCACTGTGTGAACAGAATGGTGGACTAGATGGACCCTTGGTCCGATCTGGCATGGCTGTTATGTTCTTAAGCTAGAAATGGGATACTTCGTGTGATGTCTGAACCAGGTGCTCCCAGTTTGTTGCTCCCTAACAAGCCAGGATTTGTAAGCCAAGAACAAAACCTGGTTTATTCCTGGCTTACGAACCTGGCTTGCTTGGAAACAAACCAAGTGCCCCTGGTTCAGATGCCATGCAAAGCTTTCCATTTGTGGTTTGTTTTCTCCAGTCATATGAAGGGTAACTAGCTAACTAGTTAGTTAGTAACATGCTAACTAGCTGCGTGCACTATTCATAGTGAACCAGTGGTGTGTGAACACTCCCAGTGTCACCAAGTAACTCTTTCGGCAAATGCCAGATACCTCCTATCCTCCCCTGATTAAATCCCAGAATTGTGTTTGTGTTTTAATCTATCCATCATTCTTATGGATAAAGTTAAAAACCTACCCAAACCTCAGTAGGGGATAAATGCTCTGGGAGGATCTTACAGAAGAAGTAATTCTCCTCTGAACAACTGTGAACAACTCCTCTGAACAACTCCTGTGTCTCACATGAAATCCTTCCCCATCTGGCATTTGCCAGTACTCCATAAATCTTATTCCACCCCCTACTCTACTATTACATCACTTTTAGAGAAGTACTTAATATTATGTGGGTGGCATCATGTCAAGTGAGTTCATGTGTGACACCAAGTGGTGTGTCTAATAAATAAAATTAATAAATCTGATTTGATTTATAGAGCATCAACTAATCAAACATTAGTAGTACATTCAATTTGTATAATCTATGCATCTTGCAGAATGTGTAGATTTCCAAATTACAGTAAACTAAGGTCTTTGGCTTCAGTTAAAAAGAAAAGCTCTTGCTCTCCCACTTGTATTCATCACAGTTGCACATAATGAAAATGTCCCATTACCTCGAGCTCATTCACACTCTCACTTGGCTGATGATCCTCTACACACTGGAGAGGTTTAGGTGCAGACATTGCAACAGTGATATACAAGGGAAATTGGGCCTGGGTGTCCATATCACACAGTACCTTCTGTGCATAGTGAGGGGTGTAAACGGCATATGCATCTTTCCCTCAGCTGTAGACCCTGTATCCTCAGCTGGCTCGGTGTGAGAATCAAAGACGTGAAAGGCTAAACTAGATGTTACAATGCAGAATCAAAGACGTGAAAGGCTAAACTAGATGTTACAATGCAGAATCAAAGACGTGAAAGGCTAAACTAGATGTTACAATGCAGCCTCATAACAATACCCAGGTGGGCCCCTTCTCCATGGCAAATTGCTGGGGGGGGGGGCAATTTTGAGGCAGAAAAAAGAAAGTGGACAGGGTGCTCAACCCTTCACTTGACAATCATTCCCCCTCAGCCCCCTAAAATTCTCCCCATGGGGTTTTAGACTCAGGTAAGTAAACATGGGTTCAGAATACTGGGCGGGGGGGGGGAAGCAGCTTGGGGATAGTTTTGGAGGAAAGAGAGAAGCAGAGTTTCCACCTGATCCTTCTCCTCTCTAAAGCATCCTCTTGTGATGACACTTGGCAACAGAGAAGCCCGTCTGTAGGGATGGCTATATGCAGGAACAGAAACCTGTATTTTATGGGAGAATTTCCATATATGTTTCCTCCAAGGTGTGCTCGTAAGTCAAGGTCTGATACCTTGCCCCAAGCATCACTCTGAAAAGAGGCATGGCTTATCAGCACATGGAGCAGCGAGCAGCTTCTTCCCTGTGAGGCATTCTGCACAGGGAGCACGCTAGACCCTCCTGGCATCTGAGTTCCAGACACAGTGAAGACCTTCTGGTTTTTAACAGCCCCCCAAGCCTAAACATGCTAGGGGCCGCGGTGGCTTAGTGGTTAAGACGCTGAACTGCAGACTGGAAGGTCGGCAGGTCAGCAGTTCGAGACCCGAGTGCTGCGTGACGGAGGGAGCTCCCATCTTCAGTCCCAGCTTCTGCCAACCCAGCAGTTCGAAAGCAAGAAATTGCAAGTAGATAAATAGGTATCGCCTCGGCGGGAAAGGTAACAGCGTTCCGTGCACCTCGGTGTTCAGTCATGCCGGCCACATGGACACGGAAGCGTCTTCGGACAGCGCTGGCTCTTCGGCTTAGAAACGGGGATGAGCACCGCACCCTAGAGTCGGACACGACTGGTTGGGGACACCTTACCTTTTTAAGCCTAAACATCATCTTTTTTAAGTTCACTTTGGTTTTAATATCATTTTATTTCTAATTTATGTTAATTTAAATGAATTTGTATTGCCTTTTATAATTGTGTTTGTCGCTTCAAGTCATGATCTTTGATGAAAGGGCAATTAATCAAAGCAGTAAAAAATGCATGTGTAGATGTGAAAAGACATATCCTGGAGTCTACTGGCATTTTGTGTGACTGTTCTGTGTCTTAAAGGTTTTTTCCATGTGATTTTTTCCTCGTGTATTCCTCCACAGAAGAAAAATATTATATTGAAATCAGCCTGATATTATATTTCCACATGACTGGACTAATCTGTAGTAGTGCCTAATGCAATATATGTTTTATGACTTCACCCATTTTAATCCTCAGGATTCTCAGTACTGGCGCTTCACCAATGATAAAATGGATGCTGACTATCCCAAGCCAATTATAAAAGGATTTGGAGGACTGAACGGGAGAATTACAGCAGCTCTCTCTGTGGGTAGCCATAGGAACAGGCCAGAATCTGTATATTTCTTCAAAAAAGGTAGGTTTCGTGTTCCCTGAATACTTAGTTAAAAGAATATAAATATTGACTATTCACCAATGTAACTAAATTATTTCTTTGATTCATATTGCATTATGCATCTTGGATTGCTTGCTGGCATTACATTATATCTAGTACTATCACTTGGTAGAATTAAGAAAAGTGTCAATGAAGACATATGCTTTTCAGTCAGTTAAATTTGCCTGAATTTGCATGAGCAAAACCAATGGTTTTGAAGGGAAAGCATTTTTTTAGATTATGCATGAAGCCTTTTAAATTACACAGTTTTAATGTTTTACTCTTTTTACAGCTCAATTCTGTGTGCCTACTCGGAAGTAAATCTCACTGAATTCAATGGGAATTACTCCCAGGTACGGGTGTATAGGGTTGCAGCCTTACAGAGCCATCCCGTGGCCCCAAGACAGTGCCTGGAGCACCACAGGATGCTGTGGATCTCCTCGGAGGAGGAAACGGCTCCAGCCTCGGTGGAGATCTAATCATGGATTTCCCCACCACCACCCATGGAACACTCCCCACCCATGGAACACTCCCCACCCATGGAACACTCCCCACCCATGGAACACTCCCCACCCATGGAACGCTCCACAGTGGCTCTGACCATGGGAAGAGGACAGAGAGGAATGGGGGGGCATGCTTGTGGGCAGGATGGTGAGGGGAGAAGCTGAGGATCAGCTTGCTCCAAAGGCCACTCAAGCACCAGCAGCGTGATAACCAGATCTGTTCAGAGGCCCATCTAGCCAAAATCATTGTAAAGGAGGACAGCGAGGCTGTAAAAGCCTCTGCCGTTCCTCCCGCCCTGCCCAGCTCTTGCCAGTCGGGCTTCGGATGGATGGAGGGCTCCAACTCTGAAGCTATCCATCGGGAGTCAGTCCTATAGGATTCTGCTCACAATATTCTTGTTTGTGAAGGTGCAATCCTATGCATGTTTAGTCAGAAAAAAGGCCTACAACTCCCATGCCCCAGCTAGCTATGCTGGCTGGGGCATGCTGGTAGCCCTTTTTTCTGTCTAAACATACAGAGGGTTGCACCCTCACTGTCTTAAGGTTTTATTGTTTAAATTGTCATGCACTGCCTTGATGGTGTTTAAGCAAATAAGCAGGTATAGAAACATTAGTATTTTTAAAAAATCTATCTGATTAAGCAGGGCAATTTAATTGATCAAATGGTTTTAAATGGAATTGGAATTCCATCTAATGGAATTGTTTTTTGTTTTTTTAACAGATTCGTATTTCTCCCTATCTATTCAAAAGATTAATCTGAGTAATCTGAGCCCTAGCTGTATACTTATTCCATTCACTGAAAAGCTAAATAAGAAATCTTTTAAAATACTGAAATGGGGACATACCGATTTCTGTGCTAGTGCAAATTGTAGAAGTGGGCTGTCGTTATTAATGAATAATAATAATGATACAAAATAATAATAAAACTAGCATCACAATCGTTCTTAACTGTTGCTGTTGCTTTTTGTCAATATGATTTTTCTGTTACAGGTGGTAATGTCCAACGCTATACCTACAAACAAGGAGCAAAGAAGTGCAAGAAGAAAGTTGTGAATGTGAAATATCCAGCGTATAAACCAAAAGCTGTTATTAGGAAGAGGAGGCGGCGCTTTGAACGCGCAGTGAGACCACATCAGATTTCCCGCAGCATCAGAGTCAAACATTACCCAGTCATTCAGATCAGCCATCATCCTACAGGTAGGTTTATCACTTCTGACTGTTTAGATTATAGCCCCGCAGTTGGGCTGTTAAATTCCATTAAATTCAAAATTAAGCAGCCTGTGTACGACTACAGCTATAGATGCATTTCCGCCAGCCATTCTGCTTCTTTTACATATATTTAAGCTACTTAAACATTTTTTTTCCTAGGGCTATGTGCCAAGCCTGTTCACACATAATGCTGTAGTCTAACTTACCATTACATGCATGAGCAGGAATAAATCTGCGCAAACTTCCAAGCTCACTCACTCACTGTCGTTCCCCCCCTGCCCCCAAAAGGAGGAGGAATAAACCAGAATTTCGCTTTGCTTTAGCAGATTCCTGGTTTGTCATTACATACAAACTAGGAATTTTGGTTTTAAAAAAACCTCTAATTTGCTAAAAAAAACAAAAAAAAATCCAGGGTTTGAGGTTAGTTTGCTTAGCAATTGACTAGAGTTTCTTTTAAACCATAATTACTGGTTTGCAGATACAACAAGCCAAGAATCTAAGGTGAATTGAAATTCTGGTGTGTTCTTCTCCTGGGTGTGTGGGAGGAGGAGAGTGCAAAGCCTGGTGCTCCAGGTGGATACATTCCTGCTTGTGCACATGGCACTAAATCCTGTCTTAGCATGACGTGCAAACTGGGCCAAAACTTTTTAGTGCTTTTATATCATCTCCCTAATTTCGAGAGAGATTTGTTTTGTGTTTGCAGGAGTACTACAGCCGGAGGTCAAAGTGGCATCATACTGGAGAGGTTTTCCAAAAGAAGTTAATTCTGTTATCTCAATCCCTAATGATCAGAAGCCGGATGGCTATGACTACTATGCTTTTTCTAAAGGTAAGTTATGATTGAAAGGTAACACCCATCGCCAAACTTTTGACTGAAAGGTAACACCCATCTGGCAAACTTTTAAGGCTGCTTCTTACAAGTAATTTTGTACTACATTTCAGATCCCCCAGTTACAAAAATGGATGCATACCACCATTGTCCTTCCCCCCCCTCTAAAATACTTGGATGTGCTGAACAGGAAAGGATCAACGACTCACTTCTGTGTATTTTGAAAAGGAAAAAGCATGCACTTTATTTGGATACGAGCCTCGCTTGAGCATGAAATAACTTG
Organism: Heloderma suspectum; assembly: GCF_057233095.1. Lineage (NCBI taxonomy): Eukaryota > Metazoa > Chordata > Lepidosauria > Squamata > Helodermatidae > Heloderma > Heloderma suspectum. Next base: position 175,979,598 of record NC_139461.1, read on the forward strand.
ACCTTAAAACCCAGTTCTATACATATCCTTGGGATGTATTTCCTAAGAAGTGTGCACTGGACTGAGCCAAACTGTCATAAATTACACTGGCAGAATTCAAATTTCATTTATTCGGTGTGTATTATAATGGATAACACAGGCGCTGGTGATGTTTACATTGCCAGGACTAGCTCTTCTACTGGGTGGAAGACAATATTGCGGCCAAAAGTATTTCCAAGCCAAGGACACAGGAACAGCATAACGGATTATATCCAGACTTGATCATGCTTAGAACAGGCCCACTGAAGTTAATGGTACAAATTAGTCCTAGTTTAAATCCCATTGATTTCAATGGGTCTACTCTAAGCATGATTAAGTCTGGATGCAGGTGAATTTATTTTGTCACTATTGCAGATTGTTTCTGAATCCTTTCTTAAATAACCAGTACTAGTAATAACCAGTGTTGCATTATTCCATTATCACTGAAGACAAGCAACTTTCAGCATACCACAAAAGCTCTCCCTTTGCATCAGGGGTGCACAACATGTGGCCCTCAGCCTAATTTCAAAAGCCATTTGCATAAGATCAGCTCAGACCTCTGGCAAGAGCAATCTGTTCCCTTCCTATCAGCCTGCTGTCTTGGATAAAAGAGGGAGAGAGGGAGAAAAGAGGGTGGCAGAAAGAGATCAGAAAAGAGAGGGGCAGAAAGAGAAAAGGGGTGACGCAACATGTGTGGCCCCCAACAGATTATCCATGTGGGAATGAGGCCCTCAACAGAACAAAAGGTTGCCCACCTCTACTTAAACGATAATATCTTGCATATAAAAATTATGCCAGTGTCAAACCATACAGAACAGAGAAGCAAAGGCAGGCAACCAATTGTTAGCATATGCCCTTGGGTATTGACAGCTTTTGATCTTTTAGGAGATGGCTCCATATCACTGGACAGCTAATAATCTCTTTCACTGAAAGGTTTTTCTTCAGTGAGTAACAATACTTGTGACAGTATATCAGAACCACTCACCATCAAAATGACTGCAAAAGGAATAGCTTTTCTATAAAGGGCTCAGTATATTACTGAACATGTAACAATACTGCCAGGCTCTGAGTTGTATGAGAATGATTTGTATATAGCCTTGGATTTAGATAATGTTAATTGTCATCAAACTGTTAATAGTCTTGTTTGGAAGGTTATACTATACCTTTCCCAAGTGCAAATTACCTATTAAGCATGATAATGTAAGGCTACAGTCCTAAGCAGGCTTGAATTCCATAGAAGTGATGTCTGAGGAAGGATCAGTGTGCAACTCACATTGAAGACTTTGCAAAAAGCACTGCCCTTCATCCAAAGATAGTAGATAGGAGGCTTCACACTAGGTTTTTCTCCTTGTGGGACTTGGTGAGATCACATCTAGATTACGCTTTTTCTCTCTTCCAGATCAATACTACAACGTGGATGTGGGCAGCAGAATAGCAAGACCAGTCACCCTGAAGACTGGGCAGACTGTGTCCAGTGCCTGGTACAAGTGTCCTTTACAGTGATTTGGAAGCTCAGCGCTGAAAGAAATGCGACTATGTTTGACAATTTCTTCAATTTTTATTAATAAAAGGCAATGAAATGTTCATACACCAATCCGAATTTAAAACTAAAAAAAAACTGCTTTAAGCTTGGAAGCCATTACACTAATACAGAATAAAGGCAGACTAGACGGTATACATCGTTTCCAAAATTTGTACAGAACTTAGTTAATATTGCCTCTGTTTAGGCCTCCTCTGCCACCCATTGCGTGAGTTACACCTGTAAGAAAAAGTAGAGTATTCATATATTTTTATTCCAATTTATTACTATTAGCCCTTTGCTACTTTAAATGTCAGAGGATTCCTTGGAAACCTGCCTCCCACTACCATCCATTTACGAAAGGAAATTCACAATCTTATATTGGATAGTCTCCCCACAGTCAGAAGCATAACAGACACCACATGCTTAATTTGGGGTGGAGAGTCTATTCCACCATTCTACCTATTTAACGAACTCAAAAACAGCAGGCTGTACTGGGAATACCTTCTGGTTCACTCAAATGTGTTACTGAGAACTAGGTTGATTCCCTCTTAAAAGGCTATAAACAGTTCATGTTGGAGAAGACTGGCACACTGATGGTAAAAATTAATTATTTGGAATTAAGCTCCAATTTCTTTTAATGGAACTAATCTCTATGTTTAAAATAGATCAGTTCTTGAAGCCGTTCCAGACATCACTGCCTCTGACAAGATCTTCATTTTAAAATAAAAGTATCTTAGAGATTGCTATTTCTTTTTAAGTTCTACTGATGAGCTGCTGTTATTTATTTTTTGCTGGCTACTGCAACTTTATTAAAAAAAACCCATACACTATTCCCGAACTTTAAATATTTTCCTTTCAACTTGTAATTTTCAAATGAATACCTAGGTTGGCATATATTTTAACATCTTTGGGGTAAAGAATCCCACATAATCCAATATGTTTAACCCCCATGCATGTTGTTGGTGGCTGCAGTACTGTTCAATACATAATCCATTTTTGTTAACAGGAAGTAGGGAAACTTATTAGAGATCACGTAAGGCTTAATAAAGCCATGCTAGCACTGAAGGACACCTACCCCTCTGTCTGTTAAACTGACGACCACGAACTCCAGTTCTTAATGTTGGTGGCTGAAGTCGAACCCGTCGGAAAGGCTTGGGATGAGTACTGCTTGTGTCTGAAAAGGAAACAATGCAGGACAAAGATATAAGGCCATGACTGTAGTGACTTGCGATGTCTAGTCGTGGCTGATTTTCAATATATAAGCTTTTTTCTTGTTTTTTGTACTCCAGGTTTGCAAGGTTCCAGCAAATAAAACCACTAAGTGGAAAAATAATTGGCTTTCCTTTTTCTACATGTTGCTATCTAGTTAACATGAATATTTTTTCCAATTGTACTTCAATATTAAGTGGAGATACAGGAACTCCTGTACTGAGGAATTTACTCAATAGCAGGGATTTTGGAAAATTTAGTCCAGTCCACATTTTTAAGTGAGCCAACCTGATGTACACTTCCTGGATGAATATGTGGATTGGGATGCAGTTATCCTTCAGACTACAATCTCTCCTCCATAAATACAGACAAAAGGTGGTGGGGAAAATATCATTAACTGAAAAGAACAAAACTGAGAGCTTAATTATTTGAATTTGGCAGCCCCATATCAATAGTTCTCCAAACAGATTCTCCAGACCATCAAGATTTGATGGGACTGAACTGTACCTGCAGATGAACTAGAAGGAGGATCTTGACTGGTAGAAGGAAGGTCTGACTCATCAGGAGCTTGAGCTGATTCTTCTTCTTGATTGCTATCAATTTCTAGACCAACCTCTGAAGTAATTCTAGAGAAAAAGGAAGCGTGGAGAAATGAGACTGCCAGGGAAAAGTTTAAAATGGCACAGGGAACTGTACAACTGTTGGGTTGCCATGGGATGATAACCTCCTATGCCATATCCAAGATTCTTTCTATAGCTAAAACTTCTAACATGATGAGATTAGAAGTGAATCTAATCTCTTTCTTATCTCTTTTACTCATAAAAGATAGCAACTAGGACTCTGAAAGCACTGCATAGTTAAACCTTGAGTATCACTAATATCTAGTGATGGAATAATATGAGATGATGAACATTCAGTGATGAAGTCCACATTTTGAAATTCAGTATTGATGTACTACCAAAATGTCGGCCATTATGAGATATATAGCAAGATGTAGTTTGAGTGAGTGAGAGCAAAAGGAGGACTTTTATATTGCAAAGGCCCTCCACCTCTTGGGTGGAGTTGGGGATGCAGACAGTGCGGTGAGTCTTAATTCTAGGCATGCATACTGCATCTGTTTGGTGGGTCCCTGTCACTGAGAGTTGGACTACTCAGTGGCAAGGGTGGAGGGAAGGTTTTGCTCTCACCCACCACAGTGTTATCAACTGCAGCGCTTTAACTTTTCCCCATAGGAGTAATTTGATACCATTAATTCATTTATATGAAAGAAAGTAAAGGGCTTCACTTTGGGATGCCATTTCACTGTTAAGAATCCCGACAAGAAGAACTGAGACTTCTGCTATCTATATTGCCCTGCCCTTCCATCTTCTGTTTCTTGGTTATACTAGAGTTTGACAGAATGCGGGGAAGTTTCTTTTATATAAAAGTTATTTAAGGGCAAGGGAGTCGTTTCAGTTTTCAGTGGGGAGCACAGAGATTTCAGGGTGTGTGGTGGGAATTACAGCAAGCTCCCAAGACCTGCTTCTTGGGTAGATTCAATTCAGCATTGCAAATGTATTTTCTGTGCCACAGGTTTTTTGCAGGCACATTTGTTCTTCCAGTTACTTTGTTGGTATGGATGATAACTATAGGAGTGTCCAAGACTGATCACATCTGAACAAAATATAGTGGGGCATCATCCCAGGAAGCTCTTGGTTTCCAAAGAAATGCTATTTTCCAAAATGCTCTATCAAACCCGTTTGGGTATGAAAGCTGGCAGTAAAATTATTGAGCTCATTCACCAAGCTGAACAGCACCAGCGCTGCAGACGACACATTACCAATGAAAATTGGAGTGCGCTGCTCAGTGTCAACCACAGAAACAGAAGATTTGGTAAAAACAGTTCCCCTGCTGCCCACTATTGCTGCCAAATAGTTTAATGACACTTCACGATTTGAGCTGTCTGTAAGTTTCAACATCCCCAGCACCAGAGAATAACCAGAATACGAACTTGTATTTACGAGTCTGAATACAATTTTCCACTGTAAGTGGATTAATTTGTGATTCACACTCTGCAGCCATTTGGCAATCCCATTTCTATAGCACTTTCAAAATGCTATAGAAATGCTTCACACATGTGTTCAAATTGCTTCATACACATTATCTTAGTAACCCCTGCAACAAGTGAGGATTTGAATCCAGGCTTCCTCGGTCCTAGTTTGACACATTAACCAACGTACTGGCTTTCTAGGAAACTTGTGACTCACAGCTCAGTTCAGCCACTACACTACTACTTTCTATTGAAACAATTGGTCCCTTTCTGTCGGTCTGGCCTGTACATGGCACATGGCACAAGCAGAGCTCCCGTTACTTCAAATGCTCTCTACACACATGCCCATTGCATGAAGAGATTGTATTTCTCAACCCAAAGTGAACAGCACAGCACTGCTTGCGTGGAACTCCATGGACACATTTGTACATCAAGCAGTACTGTTGCCACCATACCATTTAACTGTTGAACAGGATTTTAAACAGCAAGTCTCTGGCTTACGTACTGCCAGAGAGATTTCCTCTGCTGTGGATGCAACACATCCTAACAATGCAGGCTGGTCTGTAAAGAAGTGCTCATTCCACAGCTCAGGGAGGGTGGGATCATGGCAGTGCCAGAACAAAGTACGAATTGATGTTAAGAGTATTGGAAACTTGGGGGAGTCTGGATTATTGTGATCTTTTCAATTCAACTTAGATTACATGATGTCAAATCACTAAGGTGGGTATATATTCTTGGACAGAAAAAACCAAATGAATTCTTTGTCATAGCTGAATGAAGACATTTCAGTAAGACTGCATACAAGTCATTTACTACTGGAACGGTTAAGCCTCAACCAGCTGAATGTTTGAACTCACCCTTCTGATTCTGCCTCCACAAAAACTTCATCACCGTCATCACCTGTTCCAGATTCAGAAGTGGTTGATAAGTTACCAGTGGATGTTGTAACCATCGGGACAGACTGGGATGCATGTTCTGAAGCATCAGCAGTGGTACTTTCGGTAAATACAGACACTTGAAACAAAGAATGGCAAGAGCAGATAATAAGCTATAATTATCCAAAAATTATATGCTACCCACCCCTCCCACACAATTGCTATCAAGAAACCCAAGATTTTGAAAATGGAAATACAATAACTTTCAACTGAACTGAATGCCAAATGGCATCATACAAATTTTGAAAATTCTTTACATACCTTACTTTACAACAACTATACTTCTATTTTCTGCAGGCTTGAACATCTTGTGACACCAAGCCTTGCAACACCACTTGTCCGCCATGTATAGAGGCTCACTAGGGGTTCAATAAACCTGGCTTTCAACAAACCTGGTTTTAAACTGCAAACATAGGGGTGGCTGTCAAGCAATTGTTAGGCAACAATACATGGCTGGAGGGCTGTATTTGGCTTTGGGAGGCACAAGTTGTGCAATCATAATTTGTAGAACTTTATGTCATTTTTGATGGGCCATAATTAGGGATGTACAGATTTTGTTAGATCTGTTCCATCTGCGTTTCGCAGATCGTCTGGCATCTTTTGCTCCGTCGTCCGCTCACTGACAGAATCGGATTTTTTTTTAGGGACATAGGGGAATTTCGTTCTTGTCTGCAAATCATGCAAACATGTCCTGTTCCAACCCTGAACGTGAATGCAAGTAGGAATGCAAGCCTCAGGAAATTTTCGCCATTTCCCAAACTTTTGTTTGCATTCGAAAGTGTGCACTTGTCTGCTTGGGATTTGTGGGATAATGTATAGAAAACAGATGTGTATTGTATAAAACACACACACACAGACAAGAGAGAGACAGGCTAGTGAGGGAAGAGACTAGAGTCTCAGAATGGACCAGAAAGTGCCTGCGCAGGGTTTGTGGGACCACAGACTATTAAAGTCTTCACATAGCAGTTTCTGGTCCATTCTGAGGCTCTAGTCTCTTCCCTCACTAGCCAGCACAGTTTCAGACTTTTCTCTGATCACAAATTTTGATTTGTTGTTGTTGTTGTTATTGGGGCAGTTTTTAAAAAAGTCTACCATGGTGCTATGAATGCAGAAAGGATTCCTTGTTCAAGGTCATATGCTTTACATTGTGACTCTTGGAATGCAAACTCCTTGCCCCCTTGCTTATAACAGATCTTTTATTACAGTGGGCAGGCCCTGACCTCTGCTTGGGAATCAGATGGAAGACACTCTTCGGATAAAAATTAAGCTGCAGGTATATACACTTCTTAAATAAACAGCTGTATTTTTTTGAAGGGATTGTCAGTTCATCAATATACAGCAGCATTTTTGATAACACATTCTGTCGCAACAAGTGTGTAGCACAGTAACAACCATTATGAATTCATATCTTGTAGAACCAACATGATAGCAGGGAAATTTCCAATAACTCACCAGGTGCTGCTACCTGCAGTGGGGTTGTTGGGACACTACGGCCTCCTGATTCTTCTTCATGGGCAAGGAAGAGTGGGGTTTCATACATTCCTAATCCTAAAGGCAATTTGGGAGGAGTTAATCTGAGAAATCTTAGGGGGCAGAATGTATACATAGCAGATAATTCCTTACCCCAGCTCAGTTTTATATGATACTGGTTAGAATCTGAAAGCTAAGATGGTACTGGGTAGGAGCTACCCTGGGTGAATCATTAAGATTAGTTTTTTCAACAACAGCCCCTATACCGAATGGCAAAAGATTATCTTTTTTCCCCTTAATGTTTTTCTGTGTGGCTAATTCACTGAAAGCATTAATGGAAAGATCCAAATGGCCCTCTAACTGAAGGCAGATGTAATGCAGAACATAGGCTCAACTAACTTCCTAGATCACATGGAGGAAAAGAAAACAAGAATGTCGTGAACATATTGTGAAGATTGGAACCTTTTTTTAGTATATTGGAGAAATTGCATTAATAGGAATGTCCCACTTGAAGTATTATTTTGAAATGTTATTTTGATTATTTTCCTTCTATTTCAATGTTGGAAAACACTGTATACTCTATGTGGGTATAACAACTTTATTTTTTCTTAAAAAATAGAAAAAATGGTATCTGAAATGGAGGGAACTTAAGAACATAAGAAGAACCATGTTCAGTGATACCAGGGGTCATCTAATCCACCATTCTGTTCACATCATTCATCACATAAGAACATAAGAGCCCTGCTGGGTCAGACCAAGGGCCCATCTAGTCCACCATTCTGTTCACACAACAGCCAACCAGCTGTCCATGGGAAACCTACAAGCAGGACATAAGTTCAAGAGCACCCTCCCGCCCACGTTCCCCAGCAACTGGTGTATGTAGGCATACTGCTTCTGATCCTGGAGGTATTAGATAGCCATCAGGACTAGTAGCCGTTGATAGCCTTCTCCTCCAGGAATTTGTCTAACCCCCGTTTAAAGCCATCCAAAATGGTGGCCATCACTACATCTTGTGGTGGGGAATTCCACAGTTTAACTATGTGCTGTGTGAAGAAATCCTTCCTTTTATCTGTCCTGAATCTCCCACCAATCAGCTTCATGGAATGCCCCGAGTTCTAGTATTATGAGAGAGGGAGCCAAGTTTCAAAACTAATTTGTGATAATGGCACATGGGTCAGCTCTTAAAAGAAAGAAAAAATATCACTGAGAGCGCAAGTTGCTGTCACACTCATGAAACAGAGAGGGTGAGACTTATATTAGATTCCAGCCACATAGCAGTGCTTCTCTGTTAATTACCCAAACAAAGTAATAGAGAATTTGCATTTGCATGCTGCCTGTAAACCAGAATTAAAAGAAAGACATAAAGAACCAAACACATAGATAGAGCAATGGATGCAAATTTTAACACATTTAACCAAATGCCATAAAAAGTAGGCACACAGCCATGTGTTTTGCTGCATTCTTTAACTCAATAAGGTCAACCTGGTCACATTTTGTATAATACCCTTTGCACAGCTGAAGACAAGTTAAAAAAAAACACCCAAACGTGGGTTTCCACTAACTTGTAATGTATTTTTCACTATGTATGGACAACAGAAAGGGTGTAGAGCTTGTGGCAATTTAAACAGATACTAAAATAGTTGTACCTTTCCATAGTAGAATAATGAAAAATCCCAATATGTTGTTAAAGGGGAAACTGTACCACCAATGGTCTTAGGGCTGCCTCATATCATCCAGTTTTGTGGAAGAGGCTTGGAACTGCATGTCCACTCAGCAGATCAATCCATAAATATCAGCTTATCACAGGAACTTGCTCCTGCCCCAAGATTAGCTTCCACTCCATTGCAAGCATGGCATAGTCATACCATGTGGGCTGTGGTCAATTGGCGCGGCCAGCTGGTGCGCAGAAAGCAACTCCATCAGTGGAGCAGACACCACGCAAAGGCAGCCATGTTGTGTGAAAGAGCACTTCAATCAGAATTAGCTGGGGGGATCTTCGCATGAGAGTAAAAAAATTTTTAGCCGCCTAACTCTCCATTGCACAATAATGAAAAACACACACTCTACGTATGCAAGTTGGTGGTCTTGCAGTACCAAGCCCTAGCCTTTCCCCCATTCACACAATCCCTGCCTTTCGTGGGCAGGAGGGGAAGTTAACCCATTGTCTGATGCCTCCTCACACCAGAGGAAAATACAACCCACATATGCAGTAGTAAACCTGCAGTGATTGTATGCCTCGATTATTCTGCTTCTAAGATTCTGGGTTTGAAACTGTTGATTTTTGACAAAGAGCAGGATGACAGAAAGCCAAAAAGGTCAGAGAAGCAGAAGGAGAAATAGATTAGGGTTAGAGGACCATTGGAATCAAGAGGGATTCAGGACATGAAAAGCTGCCATGGGAGAATGATGGGAGAAACTGTGTTTCTCTTCCACATCCTCCCTGCTGTTGACTAATCTTCCTACAGTCTCTGAGAATTCACCACACATTTTTCTCTAACCCCAAGAAGGCAACAATCTTGTTTTTGTTTCATCTGAACAACTGAAAGGTAAGATTTAGAGGATGTTGATTTCCATGCTCAAATAGCATGTCTTACAACTACACAATGCATTTTAACAAGAACAGCTTTTGAAAAATGTGTGTATGCGTGTTTCTAAAGAGGCAGAGAATGATCTACAAGTTATGTCATGAACATTTTAGCACCTCAGCTTTTTTTTTAAGGCAGGCCAGAAGCAGGAAGTTATCATATCTGAACTGTTTTCCAATTACATTTGTTTTATAAACCCCATTGAATATATATTTATTTATTACATTTTTATACTGCCCAATAGCTGAAGCTCTCTGGGTGGCTCAAATAATTAATCAAATATCAAACAGAAAGACCAGATTGGATATTTGTACCTCCTTGCGATGCAAGCTGGCCAAGATCTGACTGACCAGAAGTCTGTGGCATATCTTCAGGAGGTCCAAACCTGAACCTAGGAACTCCAGCAACCTGAGGGGAGCTGGAAGAAAGGTTGCATTCAGTATTATATACTACTAGCTAATTCCTCGTCAGTATGATAGATGGGGAAGAAGGAAATGAGTAAACAAGGTAACTGCATAGCAATTATTTCCTGAAAATGAAATTTATTCCTGAAATGTATTTGCATAGGAAGTCCCCCGTAGGGCAAGGTCAATATATGCTGACTGAAGAAACGAAGCGCGGTATCCAAGCTGACACGAGCACAAACATAAATTACATTGTGCTAGCGTAAGAGATCTCTAGCGCAATGCCAATTATGTTAGCCAACGTGAAGACTTTTCGGGGGAATCTCACTGCACCAGCTGACACTACTAGCATCACGCAAGCGGTCCTTCATGATAGCGCAAGGGTGCCAAGTCCCATCACCCATCGCTGAGCATCCCTGCTGCATCAGGCTGGAGACAGTACGGGTGCCATCTGAGGAGGTTTCCTCCAGGGGGCGGGGCTTGGAGCCTAAGCCCTGCCCCCTGGAGCAACCCCATGAGGCAGCACAAGTTAAGATTGTGATGCCCTGTGGGCTGAATCAGGCCCACAAGCAGGAAGTTCTGCACCCCTGCGCTAGCCCAACATAACTTAAGTTCGCATCCATGTTGACTTGGATACTGCCCTAAGACTGCACGTTCTGCAAAAGAGAGGGGATCTGTTGACAAGTTAAAATTCTGATGGATGCTCGCTATTACCTGCTGAGGAGAGTTCAAGCAGCACTGATTTTAAAACTGCACGAGACAGAACAAATGAAACACTGTGCTATGAGAGCAGTTTGGGAATGGAATAAGCCGCCTATGGAGGTTTTGAGGAAGTGCAGCCAGGCACCTGGTAGCAACGTTTTTGATGGAAGATATTGTGCTCCATAACAGGGCCCTAGGCTGGCAATTTCAATTGTGTGTGTATGTGAATGGGACCCTGTAGACTTCAGGCTTCCAACCAAGTATTCTGAACTTCTTCAATGGCTTTACAAGGATGAACTGGTTGGGGACTAGTCTGGACGTGCTGCTCTTTTTAAACCTGATTAGATGGGCTTAATGCTGCTCTGTCACTGAAGGTGCAACCTTCCAGGGTCACAGCTCAGAGGCCACTTACTGAATTGCTTCTGCAAATCCATCGGTACGATGTGGGACCACCAATGTTGGGGTGCTTGGAACTGTCCTGTCCTCATCATCAAAAAAGTGTTGCTGCTGAAGAAAACATTAAAATGACAAGCCAACTCGACAGTTATCCCTATTGCTATTCTTTTAAAAAACAAACATCACCTATAACACCTTGCCTGCTACCCCTGAGATACAAAGGGGTTATATTTAGCTCATGTATTTGCCCATTCATATTTTGAGGGACATCAGTAATGAACAAGTTAGCAAATGAGAAGTTCAAGGAAACTGTTCCCAAGCGAAGGCGCAAGGCTTTTAATTAGTTTTCCTATTATCTGTAAATAAATGCAGAGACAGAAACACACGCACCCTCTCTAGCATTTGCTTTGGGATCAGCTAAAGAATTCCTCATTGATTTGCCAATCATGCCAGTACAAGGAGAATGGGATTATTAATTTGAAGCCAGCAATGGGCACACGCATTCTGTCGAGGGCATGAGGCTACAATGCAGCTACCCAATTCACCTTAGAAGGCATGAAATGCCTGGAGAAAACAGCCTGAAAATGCGTCAAGAACCTGTCACAGCACTGTCCGAGACAGCAATCCTATGGCCCCTGAGCAAGTGTTCCAGGGACCACAGGATGGCTCAGAAAACTGCATCTGACGTCAGAGACAGTGCTCTGACCTCAGAGGGGGAATTGGAGATCCAACCCCTCACATCTGGCAAGGAGAGAATGGCTGCCTCTCTGAGAAAGCTGATCTCGGAGAGGGGGAAAAGGGGGTGTTCTGGTGAGAGGGGAGGAAACTGGACAGGCCAGGATATGATTTATCCTGAGCCTCCTCCAGCCTCCTTCCCTCCTCCTCCAAAGCGCCCTTGCTAGACATCTAGCGAAAATATAGAAGATCGGAGGACAGGGAGGCAAAGACAGCCTCCACTGCTCCTCCTGCCTGGCCAGCTTCAGTCCAGCAGGGCATAGGAATCTCAGAAGCCTCCAAGTCTGGGGGCTTCCAAGCAGTGAGGGTGCAGTCCATAGGACTGTGCCCTTAGTGAATGGAAGGCTCTATGTTTAGAAACTGTAGCACTTACCATGCCACCTATGCCAGGGGTTAGCTGAAGTCCACGTCCCACTGACTGCCTCCGAGTCATTTGGATTCTCTATATGAGAAAAGAAACATGTTAAATGATTCAGTACAAATGTAGGTGGGGAACCTCATATCCATTGGCCAAACCTATTCTCAAGCCCATTAATATAGGCATGGATGGATCGGTCTATTTCTGATTCATGTCAGTTTCAGATGTTCTCATTCCTACATCTATTCCATCCCTGCAATTTTAAGGAAAAAAATCTTCACCAGAAAAGTTAATATTGTTAATAAATAAAGGTTTAAATAAATATTTCTGAACATATTTTCTCACAACATACGGATTTTGAGATGTATTTCATCCAAAAATACACATTTTAATATGCATTTCGCTTTGTTTTCAAGAAGGAAAACCTGCATTGCAAAATTAGAAGAGTGAAATCCAAAGGACGTGTTCCAGCTGCTACAATAGTCCAGGAAGTGCGGATCAGGTTGATTTACTTCAAAATGCATTACTGGGAGGCTCCTTGAAATGATGACCCTTTTAAGTTTAGCACTGGGGGCAATCAATCAATCAGTCGGAGAAACAGAATAGAACGGACATCCACTACACAGTCCATGAAAATGAAACATCAGGGGAGCTAGGCCTGCTCTGTTTTCCATTTCATGCCTAAATAGCATCTTCCCCTTTGAAATGCTGATGCACTTGGGAGCGGTAAGGAAAACCCGAGACATTGATTGACTGTGAGGGTGTTCGGACGATCATAGGAGTAAAATAAACCATGGTGGCTTTTCCCCCTGCCCCTGCACACGCTGTGTATGTGACCGTAATTTGCATAATTACTCACATGGTGAGGGGTGCTTTGTACCCACCCTACAGCCCCTACTGCATGTCATGGATTGTAGGATGGGTGTGAAGCTACCACTGCCATGAGCCGAGTTCGGACGACATGGCAACCCATGCTGCAGGAATTATGCAAGGTTCAGTCACGCGTATGGCACACACAGGGGTGGAGGGAGAAGCCACGATGGATGTGTGCAGATGTATTTTGGTGTAGCCCACTGGGCCTTGGCCAGTTTAAAATTGGTAATGCTGTCCCGTAAGTGTGTGGGTGCACAGAGTGCAGAGATGCTCCTTCCATCTGAGTCAGCAAATGACACACACATGAGCAAAGAAATTCTAGCAACAGCAGCAGAAGTTACTTGCCTCGTTTCTCAATCAAATCTAGCTTAATTTTATTAGCAGCTACAGTCCTAAACAGTTATGATTTCCCACTTCAAGACCAACTGTCTTGAATTAACATTAACATCAAATTTAAAACATGTTAGATGGAGATTTGATAATCACATAAGGTTTTAAAACATGTTACATGGTCAGAGAGAGAGAAAGAGAGAGAGAAAGAGGGTCATAAAAAAGAAAAAAAAGGATCATTCCTGCTCTAAAGACAATACCATGAAGTTTCATGAGCATCTCGATTCTTATTCTCATCTGCTACAGTCATCATGTTAAATGAGTGGGTTGAGGGGTCTTCTTTGGTACTTAACAGCTTTCAATCTATTTAAGCAACACCACCAGACTAGACAGGATGTAGAAGGAGCCTCCTAAACCATCCCCCTGCAGAGTCTTTCTTTAAATTGATCTGTCTCCCAGTGGCAGTGTCTGACTCCTTTTTCAGCCAAATGTTACTTCTAGCTTTGCCAATAAAAATAAAAAAAATGAGAACCAGTCTGGTGTAGATGTGAGTGCTGGATTTAGGCTGCAATCCTATGCACCAGGGGTGGGCAACCTCCACTTAATTTTTTCCTCTTCCCTCCCCATCCCTTTTTCCTTGCACGTCGTGTCTTTTTTGAGATTATGAGCCTGCGGGCTTGTTTACTGATCAATTGTAAGCTGCTCGGGGGGGGGGGGGGTTGGCTGAGGAGGGGGATAAAAATACTTAAAAAAAATAATAATACATAAACCTGTGGCCCTCCAGATGTCGTTAGACTATCTGGGGTGTCTCAGGTTGCCTGCCCTACTATACAAACTTACCTAACTAAGTCCTATTGAACTTACTTACTTCTGAGTAGACATCTGTGGAAACCTGGGTTCAAACCCCTCCACTCCTCAGCCATAAAGTTTAGTGAGCGACTTTGAGCTTTGATCTGTCAGCATAATATACCTCACAGTATTTTTGTGAGGAAACAAGATGCTGCCCTGAACAATTTGGGGGAATCTGGAGAAGTGAAATAAAGATTTAAATTAAACAAATAAAACACTAACATAGGACATGGCCTCTGGATAGCCAAACATTCACATCCAGGCACAGAGGAGTGAGCTGGAAAAATATGAATAACCAGCCCTATAAATTCCTTGTGCTACAAACACTGAGAGAGGTTCTGCTGAGTTAAAGCCTGCTATTAATAACACTTTTACTGGGGGTAATAATTATTTTATTTTGAATGGGTTATATATTCAAAACACAAACCCATCACTATATTCCTGGACACTGTTATTGATCTTTCTGCACAAAACTATTGCCAGATTTGAAGAGAAAATTAAGTCAGGTACGGCGATTCATAATTACCCTAGAGGGTCTTATGTCAGCTGAAAAGGAACCATCTAATGCACAGGAATAACAACTTTTTAGAGCAGCTTCCTCTGTGGTTTCCACACCTGTACTGGTGGTCCCAGCTCTGGTGGTGGAGCCGGAACAGCATGAATAGTCAGCCGTGGGGGCAAGGGATGAGGTCGAGGGGGACGTGGCACCTGTCTTTCCGAAGCAGAAGTTGGCTGTTGGTCTCTTGAGCTTTCCTGAGAGAAAGTGGACTCTGCTGCACTTGTGCTCCCTTCACCTTGCGATAAAGAAATCTGCATTTACAAATGGACATTTGCAACCCCCAAATCTGCAGTCAACCATTTCCAGTTCCCTAAATCCTATTCAGTAAGTTTGCTGGAATTAACTTCATTTCAAGTGCACTGCCAGCAAAACAGAAGCTGGGAAACTGAACACATTTTTCCTAGTTAGAATTAGAACGAGACATGTAAATGAACCCACAAACTGCACTGGCTTTCAGGGGATTCAATATATCCTTTCCTACTCTAACTTACTTTAAGTAGGCCATCTGCAAAACGAAACCAAGTGATGGTTTAAAATGATTTCTAAATCATTTACAAGTATTTTCCCTAAAATCACGGTGTGCAAGATTATATTTTTAGTGAAAATATCCCCCCAAAGATTGTTTCCCATATATATGTATACATACATGCACACCCAAACACACATTTTTGGTGTAAACACCAAATTAGCTATACCACAGTTTTGAGAGTCAGCTGCTCTCTGGCTGCTTTCGCCTCCAGCAATACTTTCTTCAGTTCCTGTACTGGGATCTATTCCATCAGCACCCTAAAAAGAGACAAATAGAAGATCTGAGGAGGTAAGCGTAATAAAAAGTTGTCATCTCCTCTAAGCTTTTCAGATTCCTTTTTAACTCATAAACTACCCCCTGTGCTTTAAGCAATTCTCTATCAAACTATATTCCTATTCATATGACTAGGCCTCATCTCACTTTGAAGATTATTTTCTCAACAAAATAAAAGTAGATTTACTGTCACTTGTGCATTACAGAAGATTTTATGATCATTTCTAATTTCAAACAGTTTAAAAACCATTCCAAACTGCCTTCATAGCAGAAAAAGCAAAAGATTTAGTTAACATCACTATAATTTGTCTGCTGTTCTTACCTCAGCATCATCTGCTTCATATCCATCATTACCATCAACACTTCCAGTGCCTTCATTGCTATCTTCACCTTCATCTCCCATTCCTGTGTCTTCATCATCCTCATCCTCATCATCCTCTTCCTCGTCTTCATATTCCTACAAGATAATTATTGCAAAACAGCATGAGGCATGGGGCATGCATGAAACAGACTCATTTCAGTTTGGCTTAGAATCTTCTTTGACATTTAAAGGACTTGTTACTAAGAATAATCAAACCTGCTAAAATTGTTACCCGTGTGAAGTATTTATTATTTTTATGGAAAGTGGAAGGGGGCGTAAAGAATAAAGTACCCGTACACTACACTCAACATCTAAGGTCCTCTTCTGGGTGCTTACTCCAAGGGAGGCTCAGAGGTCAGCAACAAGGGAGATGGCCTTCTCGGTGGTGGCCCCACAATTATGGAAACGATCTCCTCGATGAGGCCCACCTGGTGCCAATGTTATCTTTTCTGTGCCAGGTCAAGGCTTTTCTCTTTCCCCAGGCATTTGGCAGCATGTGAGGAGTTTTAATTTGTTTTATGGTTTGGCTGATGGCTCAAAGTTGTTTTTAGATATATGTTGTCATTGTATATCCTGTCTGTTTGTGTGTTTCTTATATTTTTAAATTTTGCATATTTTTAATGTTTTAACCTTTGTAAACTGCCCACAGAGCTTTGGCTGTGGGGTGGTATAGAAATGTAATAAATAAAAAATAATAAGTATGGTTGGGCTCTTGCACGGAATTCTAGGATGCTCTGCAATCATTTATAAGTCTTGGCCCTCAGTCGCAGAGAAAATAGTGCCATTAGAGGAAATAGTATGACGCATTAATCTTCTTCTGTACTGAGGCCAAATGCATACTTTTTAAATGGTGGCAATATTGGTAGCATTGCTCACCCACTGATGGATATTGCTGTATTCCTTCTGGTGCCAGGTGAAGACCTTTTTATTCTCCCAGGCATTTTAGCTTCCTAGTCTTTTAGCTCTGGTGTTTTAAATCTGTATTTTAAATCTCTGCATTGCTGCTAGGTTTTATTTTGGTTTTATTCTGGTTGTATTGTTATACTGTGGTTTTAATGCTTTTGTATTTTATATTGTTTTATCCTGCGCTTTTTGGTTTTAATTTTTGTGAACCATCCAGAGAGCTTCAGCTATTGGGTGGTATAAAAATGAAATAAATAAATAAATAAATAAGAAAGATGCAGTTTTTGTAACAAACCTACACAGCTCCAGACTTTTCTTCCTGACCCCTAAGTACCTGATATTAAACAAGAACAGAATGCAGCAACTTTGGCTACTCCCCACCAAAAGTGGAAATACAGTTCTAAATGATTTAGGAATTGTCTGAAGTACTATATATTTTTAAATATTTAGTAAAATATTAAGTTCTTTTTAATATTTAATAAAATACAGAACCATGTTTCTTGCTGGGGCTGAAGCTCAACTGTGTAGCAGACTCAGAAAACTCAAAGACTCATTTGCTAAAATGTTCCAAGAAGTACAAGGTGCACTTCTACAGTGAGTGTAAAAAACAACAATTAATGTCGAATAATACTCTGTGAATGCCTATATATAGAAAGACCTCAAGTTTTACAGACTGCAGAGCCCTAAAAAATTATCCATGTTAAATAAGCAGTAACATACTCAACCATTCATTCATTTCTTACATTTCTGTACTACCTAATACCCAAAGCTCTCTGTGTGGCTCACAGTATGATAAAACATAATATAAAACCTCTAAAATGTAAAATAGTTTCAAAACAAGTTAAAACAATTGACAATAAAAATATCAGGACCTGATTAAAAACACTAGAATTCCCCATCATATGCTGTCAAATGCCTGGGAACAGAGGAAAGTCTTAACCAGGTGCCAGAATGACGACAATGTTGGCACCAGGTGGGCCTCAGTGGGGAGATCAACCATAATTGGGGGGCCACCACTGAAAAGACCCTCTCCTTTGTTGCCATCCTCCAAACCTCCCTTGGAGCAGGTACTCGGAGGAGGGTCTCAGATGTTGATCGTAGTGTACCCAATGTAGAAATATTTAGTGAAGGTGAAAATAAACATAATACACATACTTCTGCTTCTCCATCATTTTCTTCATCCTCATCCTCTTCATCATCACTGTCAATGACAATGACATCATCTCTCTTGCCCTGACCATCCTGGGATGATGCTGTATTCTGCTGATCTGCCTGAAGTGGTCCAAGGTCTATTGGGAGGGACTGAGAAGTTTCCTCACTGTCTTCCATGGGAGTATACTCCCCTTGTGTAACACCCTTCAAGTCAAGGCAAAGATAATAAAAGGCAGTGGATTAAACAAAAATAATACCAAAACCAACAACAGATAAACTGTAGGTGGAAGGCAGAAAAGGTCTTCAGTGGGTGGAGATCTTCCCCAGCACAGGCAGCCAAGGCCCAGAAGACATGAGAGATACTGTAGTCAGGAGACTGCTGGGTTCTCTGGCCATGCTCCTGCTGTTGCTGCAACTATTTGGAGCAAGTAGGTTGCTACAGATTGGCAGGTCCTTGTCAGAAAAGGAGGAAGCTGTTCCTCTGAGTTGAAGTAGAGATTTTGGAAAAAGCAGAGCGGCAGGCTGTGGGTGCCTGCTGTGCCTGGGCAGCACTGCAACCGAGAGCACGGATAGGGGGCTGTCAGTGAAGAACTATGGATTGATTGGGTTTCTCTTTTTACCATATGTTCGTATTATATTAAAAGCCTATCTGACCTCCTGCTTCTGAGCAGATGTTGCCAGTCTGCCTGTCAGGGGGGCTTCCATGAGTGTGTCAGTACACAGGATCCTTATGTCTACATAATCAAAGTTTGCTTTAGCTTGGGAAATTCTTTGCTAGAAAGAGATGAGTCTTGCTTTTTTGTTGTAAAGGAACAGCAATAACATCAACATAAAAGCTTTCCTTAGATCATGCACTTACCAAAGGCATCTTTGGAGAAGCCAACCCTTAAACAGTTTAGCTAAAAGGACTATGTCAACTGATTAAACTGTTAAGGATTCCTTTCACTACAAGTTAATTGTACATATGACAGACAAAAAGAAAGCACCGTTCAGGCTTCTTCCTCAAGAATATGCTTCCTTTTTTTATGTAACTATAGCCCTGTTCAGGCGTTCAGTGTGTGTATAAGTAAATGTGCGAGGAGGAGTGCTGTAGGCTGCCCCATCTCATATTCTGCTATTGCCCTCTACTTGTAGAGGGTGACTGCCTGAAGCAGTGAAGACTGGTGGCTCCGATGTCAGTGGGGCAATACCTTCACTGCAGTGGTTCTGTTTCTGGCCAGTATCCAATGATCCACCCCTTGGATAGCCCCTTCAGAGTTCCGACTGGTTCTGACTGAAACCCGGAATGGATTCACCACCCCACTGACATCAGAGCCACCAGCCTCCGCTGGTCTGAAGAGGAGAGCCTCACGTATCTGTGGAGGACACGAGCCAGAATGCTGGAGGAGAGCCTCCACAGATGCAGAAGGCTCTCCTCTTCAGGAAGTCCCCCTCCATGAGTTGAAGGTGGCAATTGCAACGAAGGAGAGGTGCGGGGCTGGAGTGCTCCTTCTCACGGGATGAGAATAACTGGAAACAGAACGACGGAATAGGGCTGAGGTTGATTCCTCACCTCCACGACAAAGAGCCTCCTAATGGATGTTTGAACTAGGTTAAAGGTTACCACACCTGTAGGCATTTGAACACTGTTGGAACGGTGGGGTGGGGAACCTCTCAGCCCAAGGGCCAAACTCAGTGTTGGAGAAGCTCTCGGAGGCCACATTCCAGTGGTTGGTGGGGCTGAAGGCAACAGGGGCAGAGCCCCAAATACCAGTGTATCGCTAAGCCTTAGGAGAGACATTTCAACCCTTTAGAACGGGGAGAAGATGGCGCAAAAGCTGGGAAACCACCAAATGATTGGTGGTTGAGAGAACGGGTGGGGCTAGAAGGTGGAGCAGTCATCTGGGGACTCCTGGAGGGCCAGATTTGACCCCCATCCTGAGCTTTCCCTGCTCTATTGGATGCCCTCTGAATAAGCCAGCAGTGCAAATCTTTATGTGCTTATTCAGTCCCACTGAGCTTAACTGGACTTACTCCCCAATGTGGAAGTTGCAGCTAATGCAAATGCAGCAGCTACACTGTTGACTGGAACATCTCGGAAAGATCACATACCACCAGTCTCAAAGGAATTGCACTGGCTGCCGATATGCTTCTGGTTGGAATTCAAGGTGCTAGTGATGACATTTAAAGCCCTAAGCAGCTTGGGACCTCAATATTTGAGGGAGCGCCTCCCCCTAAATATGCCTGCCCAAGGACTGAGATCTGTTGGCAGAACCCTCCTCTGCATCCCACCAGTGCAAGACATACACTATGGTGGGACTTGGGAGAGGGCTTTCTCTGCTGTGGCACCCCAGTTGCCCTCCCCTTAGAGGCCCGATTGGTGCAGACGTTGAAACATGGCTTTTTATCAAAGCCTTTGAGGGCTAAATGCATTCTCTAAAGTAGTACACTCTTTTAACTGTTTTATTGTTTTAGATTTTTAAATTGGCATTAGCTTGCTTAATGGTTTAATATGTTTTTAGCTGTTTATATTATTTATTGTTTTATACTGTCTAAATTGATTTTATCTGTATGCCACCCTGAGATCCTAATGATATAAGGTGGGATATAAATATTTTAAAGAAAATAAATAAACTTTAAAGAAAATAAAGTTTTAAAGAAAATAAATAAATAAATGTGAGGGTGTATAGGATTGTAGCCTAAGTATCTGTACTTCCTGAGGTCTGTCTACATAGTTGGTCTGAAAAGGAGGAACCCTGTGGTTATAAGCAGGACAGCCTGAGGACCTGGGAACATGAAAACATGCCTGCCTTTCAGATAGTTGGCACAGCAAGTGTATGGGTCTGTCCCTGGCCAGTATCCAATACAAAACAAGTGCTAAGATAAATTACACTGCACTGATAAATTAAATAAATTAAATTTAGGTTAAGGGACCTGTAGCGCAATGGCAATAGCATTACCACGTGCGACGGGATTCCTGGAAAACCGATCATGCCAGCAAACGCCACTGGCACTGTGCTACAGGTCCCTTACGACAGCGCAATGTAATTTCTGTTCATACTTGTGTTACACTGGATAATGCCCTCTATGTTAAATGAAAACTGAACTCAAGACATTGCTCTATGAAGACCGTATAATCATGGCTCAGAACATAAAGCGCCTCAATGCCTACAATTATTACAGAAGTACGAGCTGGATGTGACAAATCATTTCAGCACTTCTGACATACTGCATCTTCTCTGAGTCAATGCATACTTAAGGAAAAATGGAATTTTACTACAATGAGTAAATAATAACGTGCCACTGCAAGTCTCCCCAAAAGTAAAAGGAAGAGTGGCTGGGTGACCAGCCAGATGGGCGATTAATAAATTGAATAAATAAAATAAAAATAAATGAGAAAAAAGATACTTAAGTAACGTATCTCAATAGTAAGGCTTGATAGGTAGGGGTGAAATTACATCTACCATTAAGTTCTATAGAAATGTTTCGTGCTGAGCTTTGCTGCAGTGGGATGCATCCTCCGTCCACTGGGGAGTATCCTGCTGTGTGCCTGTGCACTTGCAGGATCCACTGCTTGTGCAACTGGGCTTTGGCGCTTCTAACCCTTGTTTCTGGAACAGGGCAGCCAGCAGAGTTTGCAGAGTGAAGCTCAGCTGACATGGCCCAATCTGGAAACAAGTTGTTTTTAGAAGAGCCAAAGCCGTGTTCCACAAGTGGTGTCTCGCCAATGCAACAGAACCAGCAGAGGCACAGTGGACCCACTGCATACTGCCATAAGAATACAGGTGCTCCCCATTGGTCAGAAATTACCTTACATTACATTTTATAGTACTACTGAACATAAGAGACCTTGGCTGAGGTTGAAAACGCGGTGCCACGCACACGTTTTACTTTTCTCTTATGACAGCAGCCCACATCACTCCCTGAAGGACAGGGGACTCTCCGGAGTAGTACCATGAGGTGGAAAGGGCGGCTCCTGAAAGGGAAAACTGGCAAATGCACCCCAGGCCATGCACTTGAACTTCTCTGGATCCTGCCATGACATACGCAGAACTGTTCCACTGGTTAGAGGGAGAGCTGCTTACTTCTCCAATGGAGTCCTGCGAGTCCTGATTGTAGGTTTGAGCTTCGATTTCTCCATCTGTGCTCTCTTCTGCAGTTACTTCCTCCTGAAATAATACATTAATTCATTACACTAATTTAAATGACAGATGATGGGGAAATGTTGAGATCACCAACAATGTATGTCATGAACAACAACGCTCCATCTGGGCCTCCTAGCCATGGCAAGGTAAAAAAATAGTTGCAAATCTTAAGTAACTATATTACTGTTATATAAACCTATAAGAAGCAATTCACATTTACTCCCTTTGTCTGAAGACTCACTGTAACATCAACCATTTAAATTTAATGTAACTAAGGGGAGAACAGAAAAAAAACACCAGGCAGACACCCTCCACAATCCTGAGACTGCTCAGTCTTTCCATGGCTGCTATTTACTTAACAAAAAAGTGCACGCTAATTGCATTCACACAATTAACGTCACGCCTAGTTCAGCCAATGGGCCTGTCGTAATACTTGATGCTAGGGGTGTACGGATTGTGTAAAATCCATTCCGTCTGTGTTTCCTGGCTTTCACTCCATCGTTTGCCCATCCATTGAATTGATTTTTTAAAAAAATTCCAAATTTCCACAAGTTCACATTTGCGCAAATGCACACGTGCAAAAATGCATGGATTCCCCCCAAATGCACATTTTCACACTTTAGCCTATGGGGATATGTGCATTTTTGGCTGATGTTTTTTTTTTATTTTGTGTATTTTTCTATGATGAAATTTGTGCAAAATTTGGGAAAGTTAGAAAAACGGCCTGCAAGTTTGTGAAATCCACCCTGTAGAATCCGTGGGTTGGATTCATGAAAATCAACTCATTTGGTTCTGTTGCGAATTTCTCTGACATCTTTACTTGATGGCATTTCAAATGCAGTACTTTTTACTGAAATCAATATGCATTGAGTAGCCAGAAATTACTCAATGTATAATCAAGTGGTTGCAGATCAAATGATCTGCATGTTCCCGGTTAAGCCAGCCGTTAGTGTAAGTAAGAAATCACTATTAGTGCCATTAATGCAAGTAAGTTACATTCATGCATTTACGCAGAAGGAAATGCATTCACGCAGAATGCATTCACGCAGAAGGAAAGCTGTGACAATTCTTCTGCTTAAAGGCAGTCCTGATAAAAATCACCCCTCCAACTTTGCTATTTGAATTGAAAGCAGTGGCAGCTGGTGGCTCTAGTTCTGGAGGGGCGGTGCTTCCATTCAAGGTTTTAGTTGCCAACAGCCAAAACTCTGAAGTTGCTATCCAAGGTGTTGAACCCATTTTGGGGACATGGTTCAGCACCTTGGTTAGTACCTTTAGAGTTTTGGCTGGTGGTAACTAAAACTTAGAATAGTATCACCACCCCTCCTTCCTTTTCCACAGCTGCTAGTTATGGAGCCGGAACATGCGTGTCAACTGTGCTCACGCAATGAACGTCACAACTAGTTTGGCCCTGTGATGACTCATGCAGACAAGAAACGTTCTCGCGTGAAGCCTGTGTGACCCACCCCTCAGACAGCATTCTGAGATTCTGAACGCTTCAGCAGAAGGTTCCAGATATCATGCAAGTAATGTGAAATTCTGTATGCTAAACAATGAGCCTGCTGTCAAATCCCAGCAGAATAGTCCCTAAAAAGTAAAGATGACAAATCCTGCCACCAAATGACCCAAGATAATGCTGCTTGCCTCATTCCACCACTAAAACATCCAACCAAATGTTTTAGAACAGGGGTAGGGAACCTCAGGTTCAGGGGACAAATCTAGCCCACCAGGGTTCCCCGCATGTCCAGGCTCCCTTCACCTGGCCCCACCCCCTTTCCCCCAACCACTTATCATTTGATGGTTTCCCAGCTTTTGTGCATTTTTTTTTCCAATTCCAAAAGGTTGAAATGCCTCTCTTAAGACTTAGTTACTGGCAGTACAAGCTACAATATGCTGGGGGGTGGGGGTATTTTGGCCTTGGTCCTTTTGGTTCCCCCCCCCCCAAATGTCCAACATCTCTAGGTCCAATGTACTTCAGAGAGCACCTTCTCCCCTATGTCCCAGTCCGCCACCTAAGGGCTCTCTGCTGCTGCTGCCTAATGTGAGATTGGCAGCCATGCGCAAGAGGACCTTTTCCTTTTCCCAGTTGCGGAATGACCTGCCAGTTGAAATGCACCTGCTGAGCTCTTTCAAGGTCTTTAAGCAGGAAATAAAGACCCTGTTATTTCGGCAGGCCTTCCCTTTTTAGAGCTCTTGTTCCTTTTGCTGACTCTTGTATACTGTTTTTAAGCTGTGTGGTTTCATTGTTGGGTTTTTTTTGTTAAATTGTTTTCAGTTATATGTTGTTTGCATATATTGTCCATATGCTTTTATGTAAACTTTGTATATTGTATTGTAATGCTTTAACTTTTGTAAACTGCCCCCAGAGAGCTTCGGCTATGGGGCGGTATAGAAATGTAATAAATAAAATATAATGTGGCCCCCCAGAGGGGGCTGAAAGAGGTTCCCTATCCCGACTTTGGAACTTTTTAAAGCCAGCTTTCTGGGACAGCTTTCGTCTTTATCAATCAGTCCAGTTGTTCATGACCAAACACAACCAAATTATTACCATTACTCTCCTTACAAACCTCTGGGCCAACTCTTTGTACGCTTCTCAGTTTTTTTGAAAGAGGCATATCGACCATTTCCTCAGGAATTTGTTCTGAGTTTTCAACTGTGCTATCTTCTTCTTCCCGTGCACGTTTGGGTAAAGAAGAACTTGGTGTAGCTGAAACTTAAGGAGAACATCTTGTTTTATTCAAAAACATTGCAGTAAGTGTCTAGGGAACAACAGGGAAATCAGTGATGATGGATTTCTTTTTTTGAGGGGTACCTTGAAGTGCCTAATTCAGAATTTAGAGAGATGATTCACTTTATAATTATAAGTGCCAAATGCGCTGCTGTTGGCACTAACACTTTAAAAATGAATTACCTCTTTTAATTCTAAATTACATATTTAAACAAAAACGACTAACATTTATTTTATATAGTGCTTTCCCTAAATCTACAGAAGCATGAGAAGATAATAACCTTCTTTTTAATCAACAAAAAAATATTAAACCAACCTGTGCCAAACACTGCTGTGGATGTCGAAGGTCTTTCCATCTGGGAGCTCTGGACCACCTCCAAAATTGTCGGGGAGGGGTCTTGAGTGGCCGGTTCTATCTGAGGATGGCTCTGCTGAGTGGGCTGCACAAAAGCAGTAGCTTGTGTTTGCTGCTGCACTGTCAAGATGGGCTGAGAGAGGGATGCCTGGACATTGGGGCTGGTGGAGCGCACAGACCCACTTGTGCTTCCAAAGACTGGAACATGTTCAACTGGTCCTTCTGACTGCATAGCTGAAACGGAATTGTTGTAACAGCTAGTTACCTTCACATGATTTTAATGCACCAACATTTTTTAAATGAATAAGAAAGCCATAACTTTGGCCTGGAATTTAGGGTATCCAACTCTGAAATATATTTCATCACCTCCTTAAACAAAGTAAGTGGTATCGCTAATATAATCAAGTGAATAACACCCAGCCTACAGTCCAAAGCTCCATCCTGTTCATGGCCCTTTCTTCAAACTGCAGCCATATCTGGATGTGATTCATCAAGCTTTATAAAACACACTGGACGTCTAGAGAGGGATCTAAGCCTTGCTGTCTCGTTTATATAGGATTTATCACGGAGGCAACTGGTGCAACACTGAGCATCACATAGGACTGCATATTTCAGCGGCATAGACATTAATACGCACACTCTTTTAATGAACAAGAAACATGATGAACTATAGTTGACAAACGCTTATAATACAGCATTATTCTTTACCAATCATTACTTTAAAGCAACTTTCCCCAAGCTAGCATCCTCCAGATGTATTGAAATACAAGTCTCATCAAATGGTCACGCTGGCTAGAGGTGAAAAAAACATTTAACACAGTTCAAGGAATTTCAGGTTCCTTTTCCTTGCTTCCCATTTCTCATCCTTCGACATTTTTGGAATTGCCTTCGGATTGATGGGCAAAATCCAACACTGCACTTGCACATGGCCAGCTCCTACTGCTTGTGGAACTGCGATTTAGCACTCCTGGAGGCAAGCGGGAACACTCATTTCTAGAAGGGGGAAGGTCAGCGCAGCTCGCATAAGGGAGCTCCACTGACCTGCCCCCTTCCAGAAACAGTGTTCCCACTCATTTGGGGGCTTGCCTCTGGAAGTGCCAAATCACAGTTCCACAAGTGGTAGGGACCGCTTGCAGACCAGAAGCGGTGGGGCTGGCCGTATGCAGACCACAATCGGTAGTGAGGTCCGCTAGCAGATGGGCAGCATTGCAACTATCCTAGAAATGTTATTTTTACAAAAAGTGATAACAGAAATTTCTGGGCTTTAATGAGAATATTCAGGTTGCACAAAACCCTTTGATGTGATGGGGGGGACAGAAAAAATGGGGAAGGGGAACAGAAAAATCCAGGGGGAAAAACACTTCTCCCCCATTTTGTCCAAAACTCGGGGGGGGGTGTTTTTGTTTAAAAAACGGGGGTGTTTCCCCATTTTTTCCTGTTTTTTTCTCATCTAGGCTTTCACATCTTTACCTAAGCACCAGAATGCGTACCATAAACACGCCATCCTAAGGCACTGATATTCTTATATCCATGACATCACATCCTGACCTCAAATGTCTTCCAGGTTTTCCTCTTTTTAATTACTTAATGGCTTCCCAAACTGTACAGTATATTACAGCTGGGCAGGAGGTGGGCAAGCCTTTTGGGTTTGACCCAGTTTCATATAGACGCCCCCAGTACCATTTATTTAAAAGTACTTATTTACTATGTCTTGATTGTTAGTTAATACCCCTTGGATCAGAAATTACCTTCCTGAGTTTCCACCTGTGTTGTTGGCATAACTGTGGCTGTGGGTGTAGTTGTAGGGTTTGTTACTGTAGCAGGAGTAACCATTGGACGGATGCTGGCCCTTGGAGTTGATTTGTTCCCAGCTATTGCAGCAGCTGTCACTTTGCTTGGGGTAGACACAACAGGAGTTGGCTTGATATTGGCTGTTGGTGGATCTGAAGTACTAGCACTAGAAATAACCCAAAATTATATGTGTTAGTTGGATGTTATTTTAAGCACATAAAAATGACTACAATATAAAATATAATTTTATACAGTATAAAATATCTACAGAATAAAATATCTAGACTTCTTTCTCATCCCCCATGCATGGTCTGGGACAGGTCTTAGGTTTGCACACTTTGCATCAGAAGCTCTTCACAAATGCACTGGACAATTGTTAAGAGCCATGCTGGATCAAGCCAAAGGCCTATCAAGGCCAGCATTCTGTTCTTACAGTGGCCAACCAGTCACTGCCAATGGGAAGCTCACAAGAAGGAGATGAGTGAAATAGCACCCTCCCGCTCATGTTCCGCAGCAACTAGTATTGAGAATCATAGTGCCTCTGATACTGGAGGTAATATATTGCCACCATGACTAGTAGCCACTGATAGCCTTATTCTCCATGAATTTGTCTAATCCCCTTTCAAAGCCATTTCAGTTGGCAACGATTATTACATCTTGTCATAGTGAGTACCATAGTTTAACTATGCACTGAGGGAAGAAGTGGTTCCTTTTGTCTGTCTGAATCTCCCACCATCCAACTCCACTGGATGACCCTGGGTTCTAGCATTATGAGAGAGGAAGAAAAAAACAAACAAACATTCTCCCTATCTACTTTCTCTATACCATGCATAATTTTAATACACCTCTATCATTTCCTCTCCTTTTCTAAGATTAAAAGCTCCAAATAATCATTCTGGTTGCCCTTTTCTGCACCTTTTCCAGCTCTACGATAACCTTGTAGATGGTGGTTGCACCACATATTTGTATAAAGGCATTATGATGCTGGGAGTTTTATGTTTGATCCCTTTCCTAATTGTATTATAAACACTAATCTAAAGTATGCTATGCAAAGAAGGGTTGTAAAATAAGGATGGGAAGGATCAAAAGAAGTATAGAAAAAGGAAAGAAGAACTCACATTCCTCTGTCACCTGCAGCAGGAGTTGATTTAAGAGTGATCTGTCTCTGCTGTTCTGGAGCCTAATGGATAAAATACCTCGATAAGCCATAGAAGCCAAAATTTCTGCAGAAGCGTACTTATGAAATAACTGTCAAGTCTTGCATTCTGCTGAATTGTCATCACAGTATTCACTTCTGGGTTTTTATTACAGGTTTATTATTTATTATTGTTAATATTTACATACTGCTGTATTTGCTAAAAAAAAAACAAACAACCCATCAGTGAAGGCAGTAGAACAACGCTGGATACATATAACATGGGCTCATGTAAGCCAGTTTCAGTCATTTAAAAGTGAACAGATGAATTTGCCATCTTGAACAATTCCCAGTTGACTCATGATGGCATCTCTTTCTCTCACACACACGTGTGCAAGCACCCCCCCCCCCACCGAATATATATATAACGAGAGGAGGAGGAAGAAATACAATAGGATTTTAATAGCGACCACCAATCAAGTGGAAGCTCTGTTTAGCAGATGGGAATTTGAGATTCGCCTACAAAGTTAAAGCTGCACAAATAGCCTACCTTATTGGTAGATTCTGCAGGCTCATCTCGCTGTTCGTGATGCCTCTCTTGCTGCTCTCGTAGCTCTCTCTCTAGGCGGCAGATGCGGCCTTCATACTGCGATTTAAGTGCGCTCATCCGCACTTCCACTTCAGACTTCTGCTCTTCCAGAGTGCTGCTTTTTTGTTTCCACTCCTCATTTTCTTTAGTCAGCTGTTCTTTTGCACCTGGATGAAAGAACAGAAGGATCAGGGGCAGAGTTCAGAGTTCAGACTTCAGAGGCAGTCTGGGATTAGACTTTTCGTGAAGAACTCATGATATAATAACCAAAATATATATTGTATCATCGTATGGTGGGAATAGTCAAGGCTACATGGCGAGGGGAATGGGATCAGACTTGTCCGCCTCCCATCCAATACCCATGTCTTGGATATCGTATCTTCATAGTGGCCTATACACATAGGCCCAAACCACACAACCTCAGAGTATAAGGTTTGCACGGTTCAGCCTCCATGTGTAGGCCCCTATGTTAATGGAACCCGGTCCTTATGTTCCTAGGACAGGTTGCTCCTCCCACTCCTGCCCATAGGTAGGGCCAATTCAAACTTCCACTCTAAGGGAGGAACGCCTCTGGTCCTGCCTATACCAACATAGCAGAGTTTGCAAACAGCTCTGGCCTATGCAATGAACTTGGCACAGGCTCTTTTCTCCTCTCCTTTCGGCACTTAGCTTAGGCAGAGAAGCTATGCCTGCTATGAGGAGGGTGGGCTTCAGTTCTTTTTCTGTTGAGGAAGGAAGCAACATCTAATGTGTGGATATCAGACGGGCTTGTGGGCTGGCCCAGTTCCTGATCCCCTCACCTCAAACATCTGGATAGGGCTATGCCATGTTTACCACAACAGCAGCTAAAGATAAAATGTGTTAGAGCGGTGGGGGGAGTTATATGTTCATTGAACATCGTATCTACCACTTTCTCAGGCCATTTCACGAATCTGATGGGAGAGGCTTTTGCTTCTGAAAGCTTGTTCCTCGATAAAACGGTTGGATTTTAAGGTGTTGTGGGGCTCTCTCTCATTGCCAGAACAAACTACACATGGGCCCTCTTCTGAAATTTAAGAACTGACCTGTCAATTGGTGAATCCGCTGCTTGGCAGCCAGCAGGGTCTTCTTAGTTTTCTCCTCCTTCTCAGCCACCTGTTGCCTGAGCTGTTCTTCCTGCGACGTTTTTTCCTGCAAATCTTGATGAAGACGGGGAACTTCCAACTGCAGCTGGGCTACCTGTTCCTGAAGATTTTTTACTTCGGTGTCCTTCTCTCCTAGAGTCTACAGAAGACACTGAAGCTTTAGAATACCAAGTTACTTTCAATAGCTGGTGGATTCATGAAGCAATGTGAATTTGTCAGATGAAGATTCTACGTAATCCATGGGTTTTAAAGGCAGAAAATAGTTTGCCATTCATCAATGTATTAAGTCAAGGTTGCTTCTTCTCCTGCGGTATTACATATTCTAAGGTACTTATGGAACTGACTCTGTGGCAACTTTTCACTATTACTTGATTTGCATCCTGCATTTTCTACAAGGAAAAAGCATGACTTGGCCAAAGTTCACAGCCAAGCAGGGATCTGAATTTGGGTCTCCATGCTCCAACCACAACCTCCCACTTCTGACGCGCTATTACATTAATTAAACAAACTGTACACCAGGGATAGTTATATATGCACCTTTTGTAAATTTTCAATCTGTCCCTCCAAGGCTTTTATCTTGGTCTCAGCTTGGGCTAGAGCCTCTTTCACCTCTTGAACTTCCTTGTCTGACACATGCTGCTCTTGCTGTTCTATAAAAGACTGAGTTGATGCTTCTGCAATCACCTGAAGTTCAGACAATCAATGTAAATGGCATCAGTATTATGCATGCTACTAACTTAATTTTTTTTTAAAGGTAAATAGAATTTACAGAATTCCCAGAAGGGTAAAAAAGAACTAAAGAAAAAATACAAATTCATACAGATCAAGGGAACTTACAAAATTAGTTACAGTTCATCATTTCTTTCATACTACCTCCAAGACTTCCTTATTTATATTCTTATAGTTGATGTTCTTTGTCTCCAATATTGAATACATTTATCCCATTGTTCTGAAGAGTCATGTTCTGTAGCTTGACCCTCCCAAAATTTCTTATAGGGCTGGTTCGCACATGACAGTCCATCTTGGGCTAAGTTACCCTCGAAGAGCTGTGACGCATTCCAGCCGCCATTATGAACATGAAACCCCAATTGGGGTTTCTCGTGTTGTCTGAACCTGACCGACACGGGTTATTTGAGGGTTAAACAACCATCACATAGCCCTACAACAGGCCACAGCTCGAGGGTAAATTAACCCATGGTGGGGTGTCGTGTTGTCCAAACCAGGTCACAGAGTGAAATCTTCTGCATTGGTACTCTGTGCCAAATATTATTCTCTCATCTCCTAAAGATGGTGCTTCTTGTCCCCCCCCCTGCCCATTTTTTTGGTACTAATATTCGAGCTGGAATTAACATATCGGCAGTCATCCTCTGATTATTAAGTGCTACCACTTCATTTAAACTACCCAATAATAAAACCGCTGGATTTAAGGTAGTTGATTCCAAGTTAGTTTCTTATGCTACTAATGTTGACCACCACCAGCTGTGTAGACTCCCCATACTATGACTGTGAGGTGCACTGCAGTATAACAGACCAAAGCACCATCTCCACAGAGCCTCTGCTCCTTATATAGAGGCATCAAGTATTCCAGTACGACCGTGCAGGTTAGCTATTTCAGAAGGAAAAGTAAGTTCATATGGAGTTGGGCTGGGGGCTGGGCTGGGCTAAGGAGACAGCACCATCAGGACACTGTCAGTGTGCTGTGACCAGGGGAAGGACACGTGCAGAGAGAAAACAGCCAGGCTAAAACAACTTCAAGGAGTCAGAAAGATGTTACAAACACACAATGCAGCTGCACAGTACTTTAGTCTATGAATATTTTATATAGCTTTTAAAAAAGTAATTCCAAGTTAAGCTAGACAGATGTACGTGAAGTTTATGTGCAGGTGTAAATATCAGACAGTGTGATTAAAATTTGCACTTTTGTTAAGAGTAACTATGTATGCCTACCTGAAACCTAGCAGATTTTTTAATTGTCAGAAGTCAAAACCAACCTTGTCATGTTGGGCTTTCAGCTCTTCATACTGAGTCTTGTATCTGCGTCCAATTTTCTTGACCTGAGTTATTGTTTTAACTTTGTCTTGGATGTCAGCCACTTTTATTTCTAACTCCTTTTGAAGGGCTTCCTTCTCAGCTTTTGTTTTTGTTAGATCTTCTCGGAGGGTCTGCACCAGATTCTGATTTGTCGTGAGGGATGCGTTTGACCTTAACATAAATGGAAAGAGCAGCATAAGAAAGGTTATAACTTTAAAAGTGATGTTCACTGTTGTCAAGCTATGGCAGCTGCAGGAATGGTCCATACCAATCAAAGAAAGGAACCAGAACCCTGGTTACTGCAGAGAGCCATTCTGGCTGCATTTGAGAAAGCCTGTGAGCCAGATCCAGATAGATGAGTGGAACTCAGCAAGGGGGTTTGCCAGCTCCTCCTTTCTACTACAAACCCCCCAACCCCCAGTCACTCCTGAGGGTGGAGGGACCTTCTGGAAGAGCACATGATGGGCCACAGGGGGCTGGAGCAAGACAGGGAAATTCGGGGAATCCAGTGGGGCCGCCTTACGCAAATGGAAGTGGCTTTCCACTTGTGCCTGCATGTATAAAACTGCCTTATGCAGAATGAGACTGGCAGCAACTTTCCAGGACCTTGGGCAGAGGTCTTTCCCAGCCTCTCATTTAATTAGAGACTGAACTGGGGGCCTCAGGCACACAAAGCATGTGCTCTGCCCCTAAACTGTAGGGTCTTCTCTTACCATCAGCTTTCCACATTGTTAGAAAGTAGGCCAGGTCATGTGCCATTTTTTCCCCTTTCAAATGGAAGCCTGAGCCACCAACCTGTTTAAAATACTGGACATGCTGGGGACTTGTGTCTGGGACCTTATTCATGCAAGGAAATATGCTCCAACATTGATGTACAGGCCCTTCCTTAAGGTGAAGCCACAGCACCACTTAGGCAAGAGAAACTAGTGTATCTGAGGGCAGAATCCAATGCTGCCCATCTGCTAGCAGAGCTGGCCGCCAATTCTGGTCCACGTGTGGCCCCTACTGCTTGCAGAATGACAATTTAGTGCTTCTGGAGGCAAGCCCCAAAATGAACAGAAGTGCTTGTTTCTGGAAGGGGCCAGCTCCTGTATGGGAGCTTCACCAACCTGCTAAGTACTAAACAGCTATTCTGCAAGCAGTGGGCGCCACTTGAGGAATGGAATTTGCAGGGGTGGCCACATGCTGTCAGGATGGAAGCCCTCCTGGCGTGTCGTCACCAAAAGACCCAATCTCCAAGTCAATAGGCTTTATTATGGGAAAAAGTCAGTCTTTCAGCAGTTTAGATCCTAGTTCTTTGACTAAGGTGCCCTGACCCTAACTAGCTTACTTGAAGATCGAAGATCTCTTTGAGAGAT
Source organism: Heloderma suspectum (assembly GCF_057233095.1). Classification (NCBI taxonomy): domain Eukaryota; kingdom Metazoa; phylum Chordata; class Lepidosauria; order Squamata; family Helodermatidae; genus Heloderma; species Heloderma suspectum. Next base: position 176,013,022 of record NC_139461.1, read on the forward strand.
GCACTACGATAGGATAAAAAATTGTTGCAAATGTAACGTTACACATTTAGCACAGAACTTGAAAGCTTCTTCCGCTAAAGTCCTCTTGTGATGGGCTAAACTGGTAGAACACCTCAATTCCTTCATTTGCTCTGCCTGCTTAGATCGACGTCTGGCCCATGCATCTGCCATGCTCTCCCCCTCCCCTTTTGCAAATTGCTGAGTTCCCACAGAAGTAGAAGTGGTATCTATGCCTGGCTCTAACTGATTAGCATGGCCTTGAGAAGATTCCTCTCTGTCTCCCTGAGCTCTTTGAGGAATTTACTCCCCCACCCCCTGGCCCATCTCATCTCTCAGACTCTGACTCCATGGTCTCTGCAGGTTATGCTCAATCCTAACATGCATGCAAGGCCAGTGTTGGATTCTGCCCTGAATCCGCAACTGCATGGGTACAGGCTGAGCACATTCATCAGGATTAAAATCCCTAAGTCATAATGTCCTGTGGAAAAGCTGCTGAGCAAAATCTTAATACTTAAACATTTCTTTTTTAAAAAAATTGAAAATACAGTAACCAAAAAAAGGGAGGGGGAAAACCACAAATGGGGGAGGGGGGGAGAAAAAGAAAGAACCTATCATAAAACATATTCATGCACAATCATCATTCATACCACCCTTAATATAAAAAGACAAAGCGGGAAAAAGAAGGATTTAACACTTCCATTTCAAATAAACATGTTAACATAAGCAGCCCATATTTGTAAATAAGCATGCATACAAAATTGACAGCTATAGGAGATATGTTCAAATGTAGCAGGAGCAGTAAGATCTTCAGCAAGATCTCCTTAATACTTATACAGAGGAACAAAAACGTTATTGCTACAAGCACTCCTATCACTGCATTCAGGCTCTCCCAGCTTGCAACACATTCCTCATAACTTACCTGGCAATTTCTGCTTTAAGTCTGCCTATTTCTTCACTCATTTGCTGTATGCGTTTAGTGTTCACCTCCTTCTCTGAAAGAAGCTTCCGATACTCTTCAACATCTGTATCTTTTTGTTGGCTCAGTAAGTGCTGGAAGAAGTTGTTAAAGAATCTTAGCCTTGGTTCTTACAATAAAAGGGGGGGGGGTCATTTCAGTGTAGATTCCAGGCATGTTTCAGATTGTGGTAGAATATAAAAGGGGATTCTAATGGTATTAACTAGAACTAACTGATTTGAACTGAGACGTTTGAGCATCAAAAAAAGGTTCTTTTCCAAAGCTGCAAACCAATGTCAGTATCAAGCATGTGGAAACTTCAGGGTTTGAGTTCACAGAATGGGATCCAAAGAGCTAGTTTAAACACATCCAGAGGCTGACATCTGCTACTATGAGTGAGAGTTTCTCTGCTTTTTCCTTTGAACAGCAGACCTGAAAGGCCACATCAGGAACTACTTTCAAAACTCGGTTCCATTTCAAAAGCAGTTTGCCATGCAGCAGAGAATGCTGCAATTGAAGGAAGACAGGATGAGACTACAATTGCGTGCTGGACAAAGGGACCCTGTTTACACCAAGAAAAAGGGAAACACAGATGGCTACTGGCTATACCATCCAATGTTCATTTTTGTATCAGCATCATTAGCATCCCGGGCCTCCTAGGTCCTCCAACAGCTTTTCTTTATGCCTGAGAAGTCCCACACATTCATTTTTAACCTCATCGCTGGTCTCCCTCCACAAAACTTTTCTGTAAAATCTTAAATGCCTCCCTTCCTGCTCTTATTCTGTAACACCCAAGAAGATGCGCAAAGGCATTTTGCTCATAATCTTATACCACAACTGGTGTCTTATCCAGCTGTTGTTCTGCCACTTACCTTCACTTCTAGCCAACTTGGGATAAGGAACCTGCTTATTTTACTCCATGGAAATGCCATCTATGCTGAGGCACTGCAAGAGCAAACAGTTCTAGAATACAGGATGAGCGCACCTGGGTTCGGGCTTTCCAGCGTTTGACATCTTCTTCCAAGAGCTTCTTCTCTGCCTGGAGCATCCCGCTCTTCTCACTCAGCTCAGCATTCGACTCTTGCAACGGCAAGATATCAGCTTCCAGCTTGCGCACCTGAAGCCATAATTTTCTGAGACGTTATTGTCTGATTTTCTTTCCCAGTCTAGTCAAAACCTTTACATGCAGATGTTAACATTTTGTCTCAGGCAATGAATAGCCCTGTGCTGAGAAATCTTCATAGGTCACCTAGTTTCGCAGGTAGGTAGATTATGGCTTGGTATGACACAGGGGCGGCTAGGTGTAAGTTTTAGGCAGGCTCTAAAATCTTCCGTTTTGTTCAAGCATAATCTCCTTCTGTCAACCAACAGTCAGATCTCATCCACTCCCCAGAACTTAAAAAGGAGAACAAGGCAATCGTTCTATAAAATATAAACTGTGCACCACTGTTCTGATTTGAATGAAAACCACAGATTTGTATCAGTGTATCTAATTGATAAGATTGATTAAAGGCACAATCCAATGGGCTCCGCCCTCGATGACTGTAAGCCCCCGAACTCGGAGGCTTGAGTGCAGGGCAGGAGGAGCAGCGGAGGTGATCTTTGCCTCCCTGTCCTCCTGCCTTGTGTTTTTTGCTAGACAGGCTTTTTTGCCTATCTAGCTGGGGCACCTTGGAGCGGGAGGGAAGGAGGCTGGAGAGGACTCAGAATAACCCGTATCCTGGCCCCTCCTGTCTTCTCCCCTCCCCACCCACCTTAATGCACCCTTTCCCCCTTCTCCAAAGCTGAGTTCCCAACGTTGAAGAGCAGCTAGTGCGGTTCTCTCTGTGCTGGCTGCGGGGGGGGGGGGGGGGGAGTTGGAGCTCCGATTCCCCCCTCCGAGGTTGGAGCGCTGTCTAGGGGCCAGAGGATTGCTCCCTTAGGGTGTTTGTTTTAGGGGTCTGAAAGCTAGGTTTAAAAGATCATACTGACTTTTGCTTGCATTTGCTGCAGTTCCTGTTCCAGTCTCTCTTTCTCCTCCCTCAGCATCTTGTTGGTTTCTATCAAAACATTCATGGTCTCAGTCTTCTTCATTAGTTCTTCATGCTGAGCAATTGTTTTTGCTGTCACCTAAATTCAAAGCATTACTGAAACCCAAATTTTGAGCAAATACCTGTGTTTTCCACTTAGATGCACCTGGAGTGCCATTACATTTCCTTGAAAAATTACTCGTGCATCCAGTATTTCTTATTAATGCAGCAAAGTTACATTTTAAGAGTATAAACCATGTACAATATGTGTGACACCTCAGGCTCTTAATATCTGTCCTTTACATAATCCAGTGATTAAAGCTTTCTACTCATTCAACATTGACTTTTCTGCAGCAGAACCCCAGTGCACTGCCACAGATCTGTGATCTAGAGGGCACAGTCAGTTTACATGGAGAACCAGGCAGGCTGACTGGGCTTTATCATTATCCCATACGAACGCAGGGTGCACCGTGGAACATACGCAGCACTGATTTGTGGCTCTGCAGTATAGGGAAGCCTGGCTACCGCTACTGATCTTCTCAGAGGAATGTCACGGCTTTCCAAAGTACAGTTTGAAACCACTGGCTAAAACTAAGTCAAGAGAAATGCTTAGATTAAAAGAGATACTCTTCACAAGCACACATCTCATATTCTTTGTACATAACAGTGGTAGTATTTCTGAAAGCAGGCCAGGGGTGTTACCCAGATATTACCAATAATGTCAGCAGTATTCCTAGTAAACTGCCTGTCTGCCAGTATGATGCAACGTTGGCAGGACGACTCTTAGAGCCAATACAAAAGGAAAATACTTCAGTTAACTTCTAACAAGGGTGCCTGTGAGTGTGTGTGCATACATACCTGCACCTTCTCTCTCTCTGCATTCAGACTCTCCTGCAGCTCTTGAAGCTCCCTTTCCAAATGTTCCACCCTCTGGCGATAGCGTAAGCTCTCCACTTGAGCGACCTCAAACCTTGTTTCTGCAATCTCCTTTTCTCTACGTATAAATCTGCAATGGAAAGAAGTCGTGAGGTTAAAAGCCTCAAATTGCTAACTTTAAAAGGAAGCCAGAAAACATGGCACGTGGCTGATAGATGTTGTGATTTGCCTTTGGCCCTATCATTCTATAAGGTCAAATGTAGACATAATGTGGAATCATAGTTTAGGAACTGGGAGCAAATCACCGGACTGTGATCTCTAACCAGTTGTGCGCTCTCTCTCTCTCTCTCTCTCTCTCTCATTGTGCGAGAGTCTTGTTAAGTCTTGTTAAGATTTAAACTAGGTTATTAAATAGAGTTTACAAATACCCTTAAGTTATAATTAGCAATGGTAACATATAAGGCCCAAGCAGGGTGGAGGAGAAATGGGGTGGGACTATGAGGGCGAGGAAAGAAGCAGCACACAATCCCTCCACCTCTTCCCAGGCTGCAGAATAGGGTTATCCCTAACAACTGGACCAGTCATAAAATCCTTTCATTTTGTCAAATCCTTCCTTTCAGAATACTGAGCAACTCACACATGACCCTGAAGCAGGGTACATACCTAGCACCATGCAACTATCAGCTGAATATAAAAAACACAACATACCTGAGAATTTCCATGATCTGCTCCTGTGATTTTCCTTCTTCACCGAGGGAGACGTTTAATGCCCCTGGAAAGCCTTCCTTCACTGAAGATGTCAACTTGTCACTCAGAGTTTCCAGCTGCTCGTGCAACAGTCGGTTTTGTTTTTCTAAGTCTTCACAGCGAGATGCAAGCTTAGAAGCTTCGTCCTACCAGAGAACATGAAAGCTGGTCACCACAGAAACTTTAAAAATCCTGAGTTCAAAGGCTATACACATTTGTAGGTACATCCAAGTCAATGGAATCAGAACAAAATAATACCTTTAACATTCTCTCTCGCTCCTCCCATGAGGCTTTGCTCTCTCGCAATGCAGATTCTGCTTTCTGGGCTGCATCCTCCAATTGCTGCTTTATTGTGGAATTCTTAGCAACTTGATCTTTGGTAGCCTGTAAGGCTTCAACATCAGAAGCATGAAGCATCAGCTCCCGTTCGTATTTATTCTGTGCTTCTGCCGCTATCTTGGCCTGTAAGAAGCCACAATTATCACCTCTTCTGAACCTTTCAGAAACTCAATAGCTTTATTTATTTCTAAAACTGTCTCCCAAATTATGGGTTTCTGTTTGGTGAAACCATGGGGAAAACAAAACCCATAACATTTCCAGTAGTTTTGCTGGTTTCCCTAAAATTTAGATACAATTGTTTTCAAGGCAGAATAAAATAATAGGGACCAACATTCTCAAAGGTATACAGGAAAAGGTAAATAATTAAATAAGAAGGGTTCCTCTTAAAAAAAAATACACATTGATACTCCCAAACAACTTAACACATAGGCTCCAATCTGATACTCTATATGTGTGCGTGTGTGTGTGTGTGTGCATGCGTGCGCTTGTGTGGGCTCTATGCATGTGAAAGGTTAATTATCTTCTCTATTATTGCTGCTGCCATATGGGTTGAAATAATCTTCTTGTGGCAGCAAAAGATTTTAAACTTTCAGGGAGAAGGCAAAAGGGATTCAATAGGCACAAAACAGGGACAACCACTAAAGCTCTCCTCTTTCCATCCTTGGATCCTTGATGAGACAGATGTATTTTTGTGGCAACAGGCCACTCATTGCACAAGTTTACATTTAAGTTCCCAAACAATGTGTGAGAGAGCATTAGAATGTCTTTCTAACAGAAACGAATACAGTACCAATGGGTCCCATTTTCAGTGACCAGCCACCAAGTTACAATAAAAATAATATCCGATTAGTACTTTAGGCTAGCACAAAAGCAGTGCCATTTGGACATTTATGAAAATCATTGCCACGCGAAATCAACTGAACATAAAATGAATCAGATCAATACATGACTGATATCCTTCATCTAGGGAGGACTCAGAATCTTACTTGTTCCTGGCAGTCCCGTTTAGCTTGTTGCTCATTGCTAAGAGCTGTGCTTGCTCTCTGAAGAGCTTCCTGGACTTCAGACTTCATACTGGAGAGGTTTTTCTTCAGCTCAGAAAGCTGCATGTGAAACATCAAATATCAAACAACCAAGGTTTTGTGAAACCATTAAAGTTACAGTTGATAGGAACAAGGAACGATACACTTATAAGTAGTTATAAATGCATCACGGATTTGCTTAATTCAAGGACATTGTTTCTGCAGCATTCCAGTTCTTTCTCTTGAAAGCTGTGCCTCAATTAAGCAGCCTTAATACACATAGAGTAGATTCACACATTTGTGCTTTTCATCTGTCTGAAACACCCACTGCCATCACTGACTGGGTCTGACTGGGTCTCCAACATGCATGCTGGAGAGGGAGATTTCAAATGATAAATGTGTTATGTGATAATCACATAAAATGAACTGACTGCGGATCCAACATTTTAGCTTTTTATTTCTGAATTCAATAGCCACTATATTGTTTTACAGGAATCTTGTTACTGTACACCTGGCTTTGATCCAGTGGAGACTTCCATCAGCAGAACAGGGGAGGGAGACTATTTTCTGTGATTCCCCATCCCCCCTGAAGCCCCCCCCCATCATAAAATCTACCCCAGAGTGTTGAAGGAACAGCGTTGAAACAGCATGGGAGGTGGGGTAAGGGGAATTGCTGAAAATCTCATTCCTCCCCATTCTTCTGATGGAAGCCTCCAGTGTATCAAAGAGCCTTCTGTCAGCAGAGGGGCACGAACTGCATACAACCCATAATGTAGATGTCAAAACAAAACAGTCTGAAGCAAAAAAACCCCCTCACAATTTCCAGTGTTGCCTTAATTACATTAAAATGGACAGCAAGCTGCCATCTTATACCATCTTAATTTCCGGTGGGTCAGTGATTCTTTGTTCTGCTGCAAAGTTTATTACAATATGTATGCCAGACAGTAAGAAGCTGAGCAATACAAAAATGTAAAAGAGCATGCAACTGATTCAATGTGCCCAAGGGATTTAGGGAATTTATTTCCAGAATAACAGCACCCCACCTCATTGACACATGGCAAACAACTTTTGAAACTGAGAGAACTTGCAAAAGCAAGCTGTAATATGGCATGGAAGCCTGCTCTTCACTCAGTCAAACAAACAAACCGTACCAGACATGCTCAAGCCCCTGCGTATAACTGAAATAGCTCTTCTGATCCTAGCCATGTTCGTTTGTTTTTTTGGTTATCTACAGTGACAGGTGGGTGGCACAGAAAACTCATGCTGCTATACCTGTTGTTCCATATTTTCTATAGCTTTACGTTTCTCATCCTGAAGTTCCTGTTTTTCCTTCTCTGCCTCCATCAATTTCTTTTCTAGCTGGGACTGATACTCGGAAGATTCCTTCAAGCGAGCTTCAACAGTGGTCCGAACTTCCTCCGTCACCTGCACAGTAAGATCAACTCAGTTTTAAATGCAAGCCACATGAGCGGCGCAGAATACACTAGAGACATGTTCATATTCCATATATCCTTCAGACAGAAAAGTATACTTGAGATTGTGATATGTGAAAGACAAGCCAATGCTCAATTCTGCTTTAGTGGCCAGCCTGCCCCCACCCCCCTTAAAAGGAAAAAAATACTGTTTGGATGTAAGAGACAAAGGACAAGTTGTTAGCTTGAGGAACTTGCTCAAAGGATAAGGCCAGTCTGAGAGATACTCCTGGGCCAACAGCATCCTTTATAGTTCCCCAGGCAAAGGCCATAGAGAAGCAAAACACCAACAAAAATTTGCCAGTGGCCATTAGCACAATCAGTACAAGTGGTGGCAACCTACACCTACACTACAACTTACTTGATGGTACTGGTTAGGAGGACGTGGGTCACTATTGGATCACCTGATTTAATCTTAATCCACTTCGAAAAGAAGGGCGCTTACAACAGAGTTGATTCCACTGATTCAATCCAGCAGAGAAAAATGAACTAACAGATTTTAAAGGTTGCTCACCTTACAGCAGCAGTGCAGAGGGGCCTGACGTACACTGAACTCCTACCGTATACTACAGCAAATGGAGGTATGTAAGCATATAGGGCATTGACTGATTTATCAAAACACTCATATCCTGACTTATTGTCAATGACTTTCAAAGTGGCTCACAAACAACATTTGAAAACAATCCATAAAACAAAAGCAGCTTATTTTTTTTAAAGCAAAACAAGAAAGAAAATTCATACCAGCCAAAACTTTGGAGCAAGACCATTCTTTCAGCACAAAGGCTCTCTTTAAAAAGCCAAGCTTTGGCTACAGCGAGGTATACAGGCAGACCTCGTTGGGAAAGGCATTCCACAACCTTGGCTCTGCATCAAGATGGCCCTTTCTCATGTTTTAGATGGCCCGGGGTGCATGTGTGTATGACGGGTACGATCAACAAGGGCTCAGTGGTTGAACAAAATGCCCAAGCAGGCAGTCCTTAATGGATCCTGGCCTCAGACTATTTAGTGTCTTAAATGGTCAAGACCAGCATTCTGAATTGGGCCTGGAAGGAAATCAGCATTCAGTGTAGCTGAAATGGCTCTGGGCTGATATGATCAGAAAGCTTTACAGCAGACAATGGTTTGGCTGATGCATTCTGAAGCAATGGAAGTTTCTGAACACTCTTCAATGGCAGGCCCACATGAAGCATATTATAATAATCGAATGTGGACATAACTAGACCTGGCCATGTTCATTTGTGCCCTAATTTCTCCAGGAAGAGGCATAGCTGACACACCAGCTGAAAAGCCCTCCTGGCCACCGCTACCACCTGGGCATCCAGGAGAACCACTGGCTCCAGAAGGACTCTCAGGCTTCATTCCTGGTTCTTAAGGGAGCTTTTTTCCTCCTCCACAGGTCACAGTGAGGAAGCCCTACTTGCATATGCAGGCTGCATTATGGATAGAGTTCCATGGCCAAGTTATATTGGGTAAGTAGCATGAATAGCGTTATCACCTGCTTTTCTTTGTTGAGGGATTCTTCAAGGCTCACAACCATCGCTTGATATTGCTCCACGTTGCTTGTAGCAGTCTTCAACCTTTCCTTCAAATCATTAACTTGCTCATCAGACTGTCTCAATCGACTCACAAGATCATCCACATCCTCACTTGTACTAGGCTGGCCTAAAAAATTTAGAACCGTTACATTAAATAAGACTTCATGGAATACCGTGTTAATGTTGGCCAGGTTTGCACAATCGAGGAAGGAAAATAAGCCACGTAGCTTATTTTCTCACCTCATGTGTGCTGGTTGAATGCGGCATCATTAACTCATTGGCGAGAGTGCATGGTATGGATGGGTTACAAACAGCCCCACAACCCTGGAACAAACCATGGTTCTGGGGTGGTTTGTAAACCCACCCACCACACACCCTTGCCGGGTTCAGATGACACGACAAACTGTGCCCAATGAGGGTAATTATGGAAATGACGCAGCGCGTGTAGGGTGGGAAAATAAGCTATGACAGCGTATTTTCCTTCCCCAATTGTGCGAACCCAGTGGTTGTGTCTTTAGGGACAGATATTTAAGTTCATATACACACACAGAATGAGCTCTCTGCTCCCCTTGTCTTCCCCTGGAGCTTGTCAAGTGAAAATAATCGTGAACTCCAGAGCCACATGCCTCTGAATGCACCAGCTGTGCCACTCTCCGAGCATTATGGCAAAGTCCTACAGTTCCTACGGGCCCCACAGAGGAACTCATAACAGTTTGTATCAGACTACATTAGATGTAAAGCTACACTTTTTCAATCGCCCAAGGAGACTCAACTGGAAGAACTATACTAGGAGAAAGCTGCTGTCAACCTGAACTTAAGTTAATTTAGAAAATGCCTAAACTCACTTTTCAATGTAAAATTCTCATAATGAGAAATGAAGTTTAAAATGTATAAATTCTTGAACTCTGTAAGTCAAGTATATATTTTTCTTGCATTACTGTCACTAGGCTGAATCCAAACCGAGTTATTCACACTTAGCTCCCATTTAAAATCAGGGTGAAAAATTAGTCATGAAATCAAATCCTACTGATTTCAATGGGAACTAGTGCAACTAATGTCATATAACCCACCTTTAAAAAAATACTTGACAATCTTGAAGGAACAAGTAGGCCAAGATAAAATTAAATGAAATAAGTGTTGTTCAGAAGGTATTTTGTACAACTAGGAACATTCGAGCCCTATGTTTGAAGCTTACTCCTTCAAATTCATCCTGGATAGGTTTGGGCATACTGAATTTCACTACGCTGGTTTTTAACAATACTTAAGGTTGCTCTCCCATGTTCACCTATGCTTGGCAAAGGTTCAAATTTGCAAACATTTATTTCTTTTTCTTACCTTCACCAGGAGTTCGCTGCAGTGACTGGGAGGCTAACTGAGCCTCCATGTTATGAAGCTGCTGTTTCAATGTTGCAATGTCCTTTTGGGCATTCTTCAGCAGTTCTTTTGTATTAACGTGAAGATTCGTTTCAGTCTCAAGCTGTCTTTTAGTATCTAATAAATGAATCTGAAAAGTAGCACGCACACCTTACTTCAAATTCTGAGTGACCAAAACGTAACTCAGCTGGAAGCAGAAGTAGCCTGGAGTGGATTTTTTATATAAACCTTAGCCAAGGCTGAAGAATTGGTTTAGCCTCCTCTCTCAAAAACCCACCCAAGTAGCATTGGATTACAAAATACCTCTAAAAGCTGCCTCCTTGTTTTCATCGCTAAACATGAAAAAAATCTACAAAAGAAATAAAGTAGGCTTAACTTACCAAGCTTCCTCTTAACAGCTGAAACCCACCACGCTCTGTCCACAGATTTATTAAAAACTAGACTGCCTTGGGAACACCCTGCTTCCCATGACCGCTAAGTGAAAGGCTAGACTTTTTGTTTAGGACAGAACAGGGGTGTTGAACCTCTTTCAGCCTGAGGGCTGAATTCCATTTCAGAGAAACTCTTGGGGGCTGCATTCCAGTGGTGGGTGGGCCCAAAGTCAAAAGGGGCCAAAAATACCAAAACAGCTTGCCTGAAAGCTCTTACTGCCAGGAACTAAGCCTTGGGAGAGACATCGCAACCTTTTAGAGTGGGTTGCCTCTTGCAAAATTCTCAGCTAAAGCTTTCCAGAGTTAAAAAAGATTCTCATGGGTTGCTGAACACATGACTCAAAACTGAAATTCTTTCTGCAAGGAGCTGCACAAAGGCTGAGAAACCCGTGAACAACGAATAAGGGGCGTAGCCAGGGAAAGGGGCATGGCCATCTGGGGAACCCCAAAAGGCCAGATTGGGATTCCAGGTGGGCCAACGGCCCCAGGCCTTAGGTTCTGCACTCCTGAAATAGAAGATTATCAGGAGCTGATACGAGTTACTGTATGCTTCTGGTTCTTTTAAGGAAAAGAGATCAGAAAGTATAGAGGAGAGGCATAGAAAAAGCATATGACCTCTGCATCATATGAACCACCAGAAGGCCACAAAGACAGACTAGCCCAGTGATGATGAACCTTTCAGGCAAGTTGACGGCAAATCCATAGTATGTGAAAATGCCATTCTAGGGTGCAGCGGCCCCATGTTTGCGGCCCCATGCACCTTGGGGTGGACTTGCCTAAATTCTATGAAGCTACAGAGCAGGTAGCACTGAAGGAGATGCACGGAAGAAAAAACAAGCTTGACTTTATACCACAGGCAGGCCCATGGGCAGGATCCTGCTGCTGTCTAGGAGTGCCACAAACATCAGCTCCCTATGGCAGCATTCAGCTTAAAATCATATTTGAGACCCACCTTCTTTTATCCCCACTAGCAGAGATTGATTTTTTCTGGATTCCAATCCCAAATGTGGCAATTCTAGACCCCTTTCTTTCCTTGTAAAACGGAACTCTTCCCATTCCTCCCAGCCCTCTGACACAGTGTCCGATATGTACTGACAACCCATGTGCCAGGATAAGTTCTCCTTTTAACCCTCTTGCATGACAAGGTGGTGGGAACGTGTTGCAAAAAAAGTTCACTTAATACTGAACTAAGATCTTTAAAAAGTTATTTTCACTTTATGAGCTGGATCCAAAGAAATATGACAGTAAGGGAAATTGTTGCAGACACTGGGCAGTATCCAATACTGATGGTATGCTTCTGCTCTATTGTGCCAGTGGGACCAATCATTAGTGCAACTGGAAATAGCACTTCCTAAACCAACCCCAGAAACAAGTGAAAATGCTTGTTTCTGCAAAGGGACAGATCAATGGAGCTCCCTTCTGCAAGCTCCGCTGACCCGCCCAGTTCTGGAAATGAGCCCTTCTGCTCATTTTAGATTGCTTCAGGGGCTGGTAGCTTCCTGTTGCGCTAGCCATGGGTTCTGCTAGCATACAGGCAGCATACGGTACAGCTCAATGTTCTGCAAACACTTGAACAGCAGTTTGCACGGTGGCATAACAGGCAGGTACTATAGCAGCTCTCATGCTTGTGCAAGCAGAGGAATCTCTTTGGATTCAGTTTCAATTTTATGTGCATATACGGGACACCTTTAGATTCAACCCTCTGATTTGAAGAAATGGGATATTAACTAATTAGACTACCTTCTGGTGTCCTGAGCTAGGAATAAATCCAGATTTTCTTTCTTTCTTTCTTTCTTTCTTTCTTTCTTTCTTTCTTTCTGTCCTTCCTTCCTTCCTTCCATATCCCACCCTTTTTCCTCCTTAAGGAACCCAAGGCGGCGTACATAACCCATCTCCTCTCCATTTTACCCTTACAACAACAACCCTCTGAGGTAGATTGGGTCCATTTATCTTCCTATGCAAAAATCCGTAACACAGGAAAGGAGAATCATGTGACCAACTTGTTCTTTTTCCTTCTAATACTTACATCTTGATTTTTGGTAAGGGCATGCCTTTGTTCTGCCTCATTTTCTAGTTTTTTCTTCAGTTGGGCTATTTCACGCTCCAGCTTCTCTATTTGGTTATTGAGCCTCTGCTGAGTTTCTGTCTCAGCCCTTTCCAGTATCACCTAGCAAGAACAAGATATTTTTTACATGGATCATCTCTGCCAAATCATGCTCAAGGGAAGTGAGCTCCCAAATAGTTTTTGCCAAGCCCCCAAAAACTGCTTACTTGTACACAGTAAACATAAACATATATGTGGAAGGGGAACTTCTTGTGGTTCTAGAGCAGGTGCTCCATGCACACCCTTATTGTGACCACTAAGTCAGAGGGCATGGGGAAAAAAGAGGGCATGTCGCTGAACATACCTGAATCGATTGCAGGTTAGTAAGCAGGAGATTTTGCCCCCTTTCTTTTGCCATTAAAGATTCTTTTTGCTGAGTCAGACGAACCTCTGCCATTTTCAGGATATCTTTTTCTTTTTTCAAATTCTCAGCTCTGACCTTAGAAAGAGATGACATTTGATTCGGTGTTAATTAATCCAGTCCTGGCAAAGTTAAGTGCTGATGTCTAAGTAAACCTAGTTATTACTCTGAAATCTAAATTCACATTAAATAACCAGTCACTTGAGAATATAAGGCCAAAATAGTTTCGATAACTCATGCTTAGGTAGCTCATGTATTGCCTAGAAACAAAAATATATAAAGCAGCTCTTTCCATGAAGACAAGTGCATGATTCTAGGATGCCAAGATCTCCTCCAGCTATTGCCACCATGACGTACCTACATTTCTACCCCATTCTTCCTCCAAGGGTTTCAGTGTAGCTTACCTACAGAGTCTCTTCTTGGCTGACAGGAGATTCAGACCTGGGTCTCCCAGTCCAAAATTCTATCAACTACACCACATTGGCTCTCATTAATCAATCAGTCAAAGTAAGGGTAGGCAACATGATGCCCATGGGAACCAGTGCACCCTCAGCCATCGTTCTTGGCACCCACCAAGGTAGCCTACCCCTCCCACTTAAAAAAAAAATCACAAATGTTCTAACTAGCAGTTAGAATTGCTTCAAAGCAAAGTGAGGGCCTCTAGCGGCTCCCATCTTCTTTCCCCATAAATGCCTCTGGGCCACAGATGGATATGAAAATGGTGGGTAGCTGCAGGTTGATGCTTTCTTCTGCAGTGCATCCAGCCACCAAGAAGAGGTGCTCAGGACAGTTTATCAAATTACAAAATGTGCCCACAGGCCCAAAAAGATTGCCTACCCCTGAGTTAAAGAATGTGCTGCTTGGAAGCATTCTGCAATCATGAAAGAGACGGTAATTAACAGAAATAAACTGCACTAGTCACCTCCGCCACAGCTAGCTTTTCATTGGCTCCTCTCAAATCTTGTGTCATGGTGTTGATTATCTGTTCTTGTTTCTGAGTGGTTGCTGAAAGCCTCTGGATCCTCTCGTGCAACGACGTTATCTCTCGCCGATATCCCTCGACGTTATCTTGCAGCATCTCATAACTTTAGATGGAATTAACATTGGTAAGGTTTTGTTTTGACCAAATTGGTGTGACAAAAGCAAAACATGACAAAAAAGATTTCACTGAAATCACAAAGAGAACAAACAAATTGATGGGAAAGTTCAACAGGTTTTACAGTGGTTAACTGATACACCTACGAACTACAAAAATGGCAAAGTATGACTATCATTTTTAGATTATATAAAACAAGTGGGGCCATGCAACAAAATGCTGCAGTGTGGAATGTTCCAGCCATCCTATTCCTCCTCCTCCCTGGTTTTCCATAGTTAAACTATGGAATTCACTACCACAGGAAGTAGTGATGTCCACCAGTTTGGATGGCTTTAAAAGGGGGTTAGACAAATTTCTGGAGGAAAAGGCTATCAATGGCTACTAGTCCTGATGGCTATGTGCTACCTCCAGTACCAGAGGCAGTGAGCCTATGTACACCAGTTGCTGGGGAACATGGGTGGGAAGCTGCTGTTGCGCACATGCCCTGCTTGTGGGTTCCCGGTTGACAGCTGGTTGGATGCTGTGTGAACAGAATGCTAGACTAGATGGACCCTTGGTCTGATCCAGCATGGCTCTTCTTACGTTCCTATGTTCTTCCTCCCCCACTCCCCCCACCAAATGTCAGTAGGTATTCCACATACAATAAGCATGCATGGTCCTCACTGTTTTGGATTGCCCCCCTTCAATTTTGTTTTTTTTTAGGGTGGGGTGAGGTGGACACACTTGTGCCGAATCTCACCTATGTTAAACTCTTCTCCATTGATGTCCATGAAACAGCTCTCCCTACCATCTCTGAGGATGTTTAAAAATAGCTTCTCGGTGTGAACCAGGAAATGTTGTATTCAGTAAATGAAATGGTTCACTCTAGCCTCTTTATATCTACGTATTTCTTCCTCTGTAGTCCTTTTCCAGCCATGCCATTCCCCCTCCCACCTGGTTTTTATCCCCCCAACCCCAGTCAGCATTCTGCGGCGTTTGGGTCCTTGATGGGCTTGTCTAAAGATTATTTTTATTTCCGTAAACCTTGGGGTTACTTCAAGTCAGTGAATACCTCCCTGTGCGTATGGGGTACCATTTTGGCTATGTAAGTATGAGCATGTGAAAACCTGAATCAAAAATAGAGAGAATGATACTATAAATGTTTAAAGGAAGCAAATGGATGCAAGTTACTGCTTTGTTCAGTTCCTGATCCTTTGGGTTACATTATTATTTCTCTTAAATATTTATTCCTGTCTTTATGTACACTGAAAAGCAGCTTACAACATTTTTAGGCCAGATTCATTCAAACATTATGTTTGCAGCATGAAAGCTACTTCTGCATGGTCCACACCCATGCCACTTTAGTAAGGTATGAAAACAGCTTACAAAGCCAAGGCTACTCTTTTCCCATCATCCCTGCACTATGACAGTAATACTCTAAAAAAGCTCCACAGGGCAAAAGCAAGTTTTTTCAGGTTAACGCGAAAATCAGAGGCAACATGGAAACTGAAGCATGAAGCGGTAGACCAGTACAGACATCTCTCCTATCATCTAATCAAAGTTAAGAAATTGTGGTCTCATGCACTTCTCCTCCACTCTTGTTTGAATTCATCCATCCATTTCTGTATTGGAGCTAACCACGGTTAGCACGCCAATGATTTGCAAGCCTGTTTCTAACCACGGCTGAGATACAGAGCATTATGAAATGCATTCCATTAATGCAGAGGAGCTTTTCAGCTCCCCTCCCGCATCCAACAGGAGCCACATATTCTCCCAAATGCCCCGCACAGCAAGGTCAGGGGCCTGTTCAGAACAGTACTCCATGAGGTATGAGGGGCTGTTGCCAGGAAAAAAAAATCCTCACCCCCTATTATGTGGGAAAGCTTTCCACTTGTGCAAGGTGTGTGCTGGATTGAAGTCCACAGCTGTAAACGGTGGTTTGAAACTAACCATGGTTAGCAACATGCTGGTGCAGATATACTATGAACCATGGTTACCTCAAAAAAGAAAGGAGGGGGGCACAACTCAGCATGGCACTGCCACCTCAGTCTTAGGCCTGTACTGTTCCTTGAAGCGACTTTTCCAACTACAAGGGGCTAGTGTCACAGACTGTGAGTTTTGAGGTACAGATTGCAATTATCTCATTAGACGTAATGTATATTAATTGTACAGGAGGCTCTTATTAGCATGCACAGATACTGTCTTACCGCTTGGAGGCAAATTCAAGTTGGGTGGAAATCTTTGTATTCTGTGACCTCAAGTCTGTAACCTGTTCTTGACGCTTCTCATTTTGTTCATTCAGCAGTTTGTCATTCTCTGCTTTTTCTTTCTTGTAGCTCTCAAAAAATTCCTGCAACTGTAGAGAGTGTTCCACATGTGAACATATACTAAGGTGAAGTAGAAAACTGCTAGTTTTGTGTGTGAGGATAAAGGTATTTGGGGAAAGACCAATTGGTACCTGTTTAAGGGCAGCCTTTGCTTCCGCTGCTTCTGTTGACTCAGTCACTGCTACAGAAGCTGGAGTTGACAGGGCCTGAGGAGTGCCTGATAGGCGTTTAGGGGTTGATGTCAGAGACATTTCCTCTGGCAAGATGCTTGGAACTATATAAAATAGGAAAGCATCATTTTCAAATCAGAGAAGAAATCAAAGCATCCATTATTTATTACATTTTTATACTGCCCTGCTCCAAGGGGCTCAGGTTGATGTACATGGTGGTCTCCCCACCCCACTCCACCTCATTTAATCCTCACCAACAACCCTGTGACGCAAGTTTGGCTGAGAGAGAATGACTGGCCCATGATCATCCAGTGAGTTTCAGCCCTGGTCCCTGTTCAACGCCGAACCTGCTATACCACACCAGCTCTCATTCACATGCATGGGCTAGAACTTCCCATGGTGACACTGTCATGGGCTCTGGAATTTTGCACTACAAACCCCAAATTCCAAGACCAAAGTCTACATTTTTATTTAATTTAGGGCTCAAATCTTATGCATGTTCAGACAAAAAAAAAAAGTCCTACAACTCCCAGCATGGCTGGCTGGGGCATGCTGGGAATTGTGGGACTTTTTTCTGTCTGAACATGCACAGGATTGCATGTTGCCCTTAGGCTCCATGTTTTGATCAAATGATCACCTAGGCAGCTTGCAAAAGATTACAACAATACAAAAAACAACCCAACCGCGCCTGTTCCTCTGGCTAACACCTTGCTTCCCCATTGGCAAGGCACTGGAGTAAATTATTGGACAAATCTTCATAAATATGCATAGTTGTGTCTTATTTGTGCAAAGCTGTATAATTTGCCTTTTGGAGTTTTAATTTTTTTGGTGAAGAACCAGAAAAGAAAGATTAGAAAAACACAGAATGGGAGTCAGGGAATTCTCAGCCATACTCTTTG
The DNA here is from genome assembly GCF_057233095.1 of Heloderma suspectum. Classification (NCBI taxonomy): domain Eukaryota; kingdom Metazoa; phylum Chordata; class Lepidosauria; order Squamata; family Helodermatidae; genus Heloderma; species Heloderma suspectum. Next base: position 176,030,718 of record NC_139461.1, read on the forward strand.
GCCTTGCCTTCCTTTCACTCTAAGATGAGACCAAAGATGCTATTCAAGCTACTGGATCCCCATTAAAACACCATTTTACAAAAACATAATAAATAAATAAATAAATAAATAAATAAGAACTTGCTTTCTTCACAATGAGATCACTATTACATATCTAGATCTCCTGTTACTGCATTTAATTTTGAAACTCTGCTTGCTACACACATAGGTTTCCTCTTCTTAGATCAGAAGAAAGGGCTGCCATAATAAATTTCAGAAATGAGCTTTTATGGTGCCACAGAAATATTTTGTTTTTGCTTCAACAGACTAACATTCTGGAGGGTGGCACATGTCATAATTTTCTTGACCTTATACAGATTGGCTGGACGCTTACTGTTCATCCTCTACTAGACAGTTGGCCCCTATTCATGCAGCCTCTTGCAAAATTCTCAGCTAAAGCTTCCCAGAATTAAAAAAAAGATTCTCATGTGTTGCTGAACATATGTATCAAAACTGAAATTATTTCTGCAAGGGGCTGTAGCTAAAAGAGATAAACTGTGATGTACATTCAGAAATTTATGCAGCAGAGGCTGGTGGCTCCGATTTCAATGAGACTGTGAATCCATTCTGGGTTTTAGTCAGGACCAGCCAGAGCTGGTTCTGCCTAAAGGAGCTACTTAAGGTGCTGAACCCTATTCCCTCAAATAGGTTCAGCACCTTGAATAGCTCCTTTAGAGTTCTGGCTGGATCTGAGTAAAACCCAGAATGGATTCATAGCCTCACCGAAATCAGGCCCACCAGCCTCCGCTGAATTTATGTAATATAAACCGTAACATTGCAGCTGAACTCTTTCACCACAGAGCTTATTTTTTATTTTATTTTTATTATTAAATTTATTAATCGCCCATCTGGCTGGTCACCCAGCCACTCTGGGCGATGTACAACATACAATAAAAACAGTTTAAAACAATAAAATTCTACAATAAAAACATTTTCTAAAATACCCTAACCCACCCCAAATGCCTGCCTGAACAACAACGTTTTTAATGCACGATGGAAGCTCATTAAAGAGGGGGCATGACGGAGTTCCCTAGGGAGGGAGTTCCACAGAGTGGGGGCCACCACAGAAAAGGCCTTCTCCCTCGTCCCCACCAGTCTAGCTGTCCTGGCTGATGGGACAGAGAGAAGGCCATCCGAGGCTGATCTTGTTAAGCGGCCTGTCTGGTGCTGCTGGAGGCGAGCAAACTGCTCCAATCACTAACCTGAAAAACAACTTTGGGGATATTTTTGCCTTTCTACCCGTTCTGTTTCTCACTGTACATCACCAGAGAATTAGTGGCCTAAATTCTACTTTTGTCATATTTCAGCAAGTTTGCATTATGGATCTCGTCCTACCTTGCAACGGAATAGCAACTCCAGTTGTCTGTGCCAGCAAGATGCGATACATGTCACGCTGACGAACTATGGAGTCTACAAGCTGCATCTGGTGGTGACGTGACTCACGCAACTTTTCTAGCTCAGTAATAGCTTCACCCAGTTGACTCTGCAGCTCAGAAATCCTATCATGATGAGAAAACAAATTCTACTAATCTTCAAATATCAATGTCAGGCAGCCAAGGAGGATTTTTTATAAAGTCTTGTATGGTTTAATGTGCAGAATGTTGAACTAAGAGTTTAAGAGCCTGGAATTCAAAGGGTAGGTATGACGTAGCTCCCCTATCAAAACATGTACAAAAAGGTTATGAACCAGGCTTTAGAGATGTGCAAAATCCCCTGAAGGTTTTCCTTCAATATCAAGATTCTTTTAGCTTCTCCTGAAATCTTTTCACATTATCTTCTTGAGCACTAACCTCCAGATTCCCTCAAAGTGTACTTGAAGGGAACTTCTCTGTCAATTCTAGGCATGAGAGAAAATGACAGTGTCAAGACTGACAATATTTTAAGAATAAGGGCTAGAGCCTTGAGGTTGATGCAAAGAGCATCAGTGAGCCAGCAGACACAGAAAAAAGGATAATAAAGTTAACGTTAGTGAAAAATCAAAATCACTAACATCTGTTGAGTTGGAAGAATGGCATAATTAGTTGCAAATTAAGGTGTGCTATCAAATTATTCAGAGATATCAAAAGGAGAGTATGTTATAGATATAACCACATCAAAAGAGTGTGTCTGACGTACTTTCACATTTTGCCATTAAAAATCTAAATACTTCTTATCAAATCACTTACTAGAAGAAAAATAGCAACATGTATAAAGAACCTTGTTTCTGAATGTCTAAACATACTACCAACGGGGAACATACTTAGATGAGGTGGTTTCTTGCTCCTCTTTCTCTTTAGCTTCGCCCAGCTCTCGAAGAGCTACTAAGAGGCGTTGATTCTGCTGCTGAAGTTCCTCGATGTTTCTGTAGGAGACCAGGTGCTGGCTTATTACCTCAGAAGAGCTGCTGATGTCAGCAGAGCTCACTTCTTCATCACGGATGACGTGGTTGCCTCTGGCTTCTTCAAGTTCCATCAAAAGAACTCTTATCTTTAAAAAGGAAATAGACAATTCATAACAGAGAACTATAGGTTCCAGTGCTCTGTTGGAATAGCGGTGACAGGGGATCACACCAAATAAAGGTGCAAGCTTAGGGTTAATTTGTTCTTGGAGGGTTTTTAAAAGCAGTTAGTAAGTGCAATAGCAAAGGTCACTTAGGGTACACAGCTTATTAATAGCAAGGGTCACCCAGGGTGCACAGCTCTCTGGTCTGGATGCACCAGAGTCTCGGGTGCAAACTGGGGTCTCACAAGGGGGGCGGGGGGAGAATGTTGCCTAGCAGCCAGATGGAGTCAAATAATTTTCCTTTTTAGCTTGGGTTCTTTGTGTAAAAAAAGTCTAGCATATTCCTTATGTTCTGTAGTAGTAGTGGTTTCATTCTACTGAAATGAATTTACACTGCTGCTTTGCTTCTGGCTGCTTAGTCAGCAGATTGTTTTATGACTCAGTATAGTTTGCCAAGCCCTTAACTTCCTAGATTCAGTCTGCTTTATTCAGCCATTGCTGCTAACATGCTGCACATTAAGAAGTCAGGTTTCTCTGCCTGCCTGCCTGCCTCTCTCTCTCACCCCTTTTGTTTTTCCCAAAATATTACCCGCTCTGGAGCAGAAAATCTGCTTCAGAAGGTTCCCCAACCCTTGAGATCTCAGACCCTGGCTTCTGGCAGAATGTCTACTTTAGCTCTTACTTCCAAGTGAAACAGCTGATCAGGTCAAAGGCTTACAAGAATATGCTATCCCAGAACTAACCTGTTGTGAAAGATCTTTGACTTGGATTTCAAGTCTCTGGTTCTCTCTTTCAAGCACTGAAGCTCGCTTGTTGGCTTTGTCAGCACCTTCTTGCAAGCGCTGGATTTCCTGTAAACCAAATTCATGCAATTCTTAAAAGTGAAAATTAGCCAACACATTAAACTGATTGGTCAAAAATAGGTAGGGCAATAGGACAGATATGCCTCCTCAGTGATATTATCTGAAACCAATCAGTATTGTTTTTCAAAGATTCAAGGTGGTTAACAATAAAATCCGTTTAAAACAATTCATAAAATCAATAAATTAAAAGCAGCGAAACAGCTGACCCAACAAAAGAACCAGCAACCAAAACCACATTGCAAGGAAGCATGTTAACCTGCTCATGGGATTTCAGAAGGGGAAAAGGCAGACACACACAGCCTGTGGAAACAAGGTGTTCCACAGCTCCAGGGAAACAGTCAGGAAGGCTTTGAGGAGGCCAATTTGGCCTACAAGTAAGTAGGGACACGAAGCAGGCCTCCTTGGTTGATCTCAGATTTGGGAGATACTCAAATGGGGTAGGTGCTCCCTCATGCATTACTCATCAATCTAAGCAGACCAATGCCGATAATCAATAAGGAGAAATTTGACATCCCACTTGTGACAAAACAATTGCAAATACATTACTAGTGTGTCAGGGAGAATGCTAGCTAGGCTAGAACACTAGCACACTACGTGCATGAAGTTTAAATATGTATATATGGGGGAGCATTTAAATGTGTAATCCCCAGTTGAAGTCTGAAGCGATACAGTCCAGTCAAAGCTACACCATGCAATCTGGCCAACTGTGGAGCTCAGGTCTAGTATATACGACTCTAATCATCTGCTACAATTTTACCAGACAGGTTGCAGGGATGGGGAGAAACAGCCGCTTAATTATGTGGCTATAAGTTGTCCCCAATATTTAGGTCTGAAACCAGAAGTGGATGGGAAGTAAGAGCCAGTGTGTTGTGGTGGAGAGAGTGTTGGGCTGGGAGTCGGGAGATCCAGGTTCTAGTCCCCACTCAGCCATGGAAGCTCACTGGGTCACTTTGGGCCAGTCACAGACTCACAGCCCAGCCCACCTCACAGGGTTGTTATTGTGAGGATAAAATAGAGAGAAGGAGGACAATGTAAGCCGCCTTGGGTTCCTTGCAAAAGGAAAAAGGCAGGACAGAAATGCAATAAATAAATAAATAACTTTCTCTAAGGAGGAGTGGTACATGAAAAAAGTCTCACTGGTTAAAAACCAATAACTCAGCCGGGTACATTTATAAAGGATATTTTATTTTGAATGCTAACTTCGGTTAGGTTTTATACTAACCTTCATAGCTTGCTCAAGTTTAGCAGAAAGACTTGCGACGGCTTTTTGCGAGCGTTCGTACTCTTCCCGTTGACGCTTCAAAATGGGTGCTTTGGCTTCTACTTCCTGCACTATTTCATCCAAGTACTTATTAATCCTCTTATTCTCTAATTTTTCCAGCAGCAGCTGATCCTGAGCTTCTATGTATGCATTGTAAAGCTGTGTTGAGAGACAGAAACTCATGAAGGACAGCCATCTATTTATCTAATGGCACACATTTTCTAAACTCATAATCATGCTGTATCCTATCCCCAGCACATGAACAGTTATTGCCTTGCCATTATATTTTTGAGGATCCTGCCAAGCAAAAGACCCATGCAATCAGCCCCCACCCATGTGGTCATGTCATTCACATGCCACTCCTTCCCCCCATCCCCGACTGCCAAATGCATGGGGGCACTTCATGGAAAAGTAGATCTGGAAACAGGAGCAAATGATCTGGCCAACAGCAAGGCAGAAACAAAGCAGAGGGGAAGAGAGGCTTCAGACAAACTATTTAAAGCTGGAAGGTCTCTTTACGGGACTAGGGAACCAATTATCCAGCAAAAGCAGAATATACATTTGTGACAACAGGTCAATTTTCACAGGAATCCTTGCTATTCACTTTCAATAGCTGACAATACCTACCTTCAATAGCAGCGCTCATTCATATGCAGGAGTAAATGTGCTGAACTCAATGGGATGCACATACCTTCAAATTAGTGCAGATGTGCAGCTAGCAGGTGTCCTTTCTTCCCAAAACATCTTCTCAACTGAGGCCATAAAGAAGGCCTTAATCTTTGCAAACAATTACCTCGCCATGCAATTTTAAGTTTAGTATGAAACCAAATGTACTGGTTTAGTATGAAACCAAATGGTGTGCAGCGTATCCCCCTTCCTTTCCCTATTTTTTAATTTATTTATTACATTTATGCCCCAACTTTCTTCCATCGTGGAACTCAAGGTGGCTACATGTGGTTCCCAGGTGGTCTCCCCTCCGAGCACTGACCAGACCCAGACCTGCTTATCTTCAGCATGGTGGCTGCCTCATGTGCCTTCAGACTATGCCCTAAAAGGGTCATGCTCACTGAGATCTTATGAGGAGAACCCAGAAGTGGATGTAGTTTAAAAATTGTCCCAGTGAACGGGGCTACAAGCAAACACACAAAGACACGTGGACTTGCAAGCTGTGCAGGGCCATCTACGTAATTCCTACCTCTGTTAATTTCATGCCAGGTTTTACCACCTTTGCAACTGCAGCAGCCGTAGGAGACATAGCCGCCAGCTCGTCCTCAGAAAGGATGGCCCCTGGTAAAGAAAAAGGCCATCACACATGATTTTATAAAATGATCATCGGTACAATGAGCAAATCCAATATAAAGGCTCTGAACTATGTGCACTATTTTAATCAACACACTGGCTGCATTCAAATGAAACGTGCAGATTTAGCAAGATGTGAACAGGAAATACCTCCCCTACCAGGCTCACATGCTTCTCTCCCCCACTTACACGCAACCAGGAGGAATTTGGAAGCTTTTTCTCCCATTTTTACTGACCCGCAGCTTGCCATGTTGTCTGAACCTGAAACTGTGGCTGTTAACTATGATTAATTTACGCCAGCTTCGGAAACTACAAGCTGAAATTGGTGCCTCTTAAACTAGTCACCAATGTTAACCACTGCCAGTCCAAGACACCGCAGTTAACCAAAAGCAGAAGCAAACGTTTCTGATCCACCTTGTGGGAGGAGGGGAGAGTGCAGGAGTCCAGGAGAAGTCTGGGCTCGCTCACGTCTCACTAATCATTCAGTGTGATGGCCGAATGCAGCCACTGAGAAAACTGACCCTACACATCCACGTATGTCCAGTCTCTGAAATATGCTTCAGAGTTTTGGTTAGCCTGTTTCCAAGCTTTTAAAGAAATTGCAGACTGGAATTATTGAAGTGTATATATCAAAAACAATAAAAGCGAAGAGACAAGCAGATTGCTCAAGAAAACCATAACTATATCCTGTAAACAATATTCAAGAAAATAGAAATATTACTCTGCATGTTTCATGCACCCAGAATAAACACAACACTAACTGGTTTTCAGAAGAGCTTTGGATATGGATTTTTAAATGCTAGAACAGTATGAACTACTTTGAAGTAAGCTTACTTGTAATGTTAAATGCCCACATTTTCATGAAGTCTATTTCCTAGGTGTTAACAAACCTTTACGCTTAGTGGCTGAAACCAAATCGTTTGCATTGTCCAACTCTTTCTCCAGCTTGCTGATCTTTTCCTTCAGTTCTTTTTCCACTGCAGCCTTTGATTGTTCCATCTCAGCCAAACGATCTTGTGTTTCTTTATTAGCTAACAATGGTAGAAAGATACACTGCTGACATGTTTTAAGGTAAGAATTACTGAGTGCATTCAGCAGAAAGCCATAACACTGCAAGACGCTATGGCAGATAGTTAAGCACAATTCTATCCATGTTTAGACTGAAAAAAGTCCTACAACTCCCAGCATTCCACATCTATCATGGCTGGCTGGGGAATGCTGGGAGTTGTAGGGCCTTTTTCTGTCTAAACATACATAGGATTGCGCCCTTAATGATATATAGGTCAGGGATGGGGAACCTCCGGCTCACCAAGCTGGCCCATCTGGCCCACAGGGCATCAAGTTAGGCCCCTCGCATCCTGCAAGCCCTGCCTTCTGAGGACAAGCAGAGAGCAGAATCCCTGCTGTTAACTCCAATCACTGGTCGGAGATAACAACACGGATTCCCCCCAGCATGCTGCTCACTCTCCCCAATAGGAGGGGAAGAGATTGGAGGTAACACCGGGGATTCCTCTCCCTGATAGCTTTGCCAACCCACATCCTCTCCAGTGAGGGAAGTCATGGGGCAGGCGAGGCCACCGACACCAGCTGGAGGAGCACTCCTCCAGACAGCACCTCAGTCGGGGAAAGCACACACACAGTAAAGCCAGGTGTCCAGCCAACGCATGGCTGTAGGAGCCCCTGACGTCATTCAGCCCCTGGAGGGCTGGGGGGTCATCCACCCCTCCATCCAAATCTAGCTCCCCACCCAATATAGGTCATGGCTGAAATGAGCTCTTTTAATAATATAATTTGCAAAAGCATTGGGGTAGGAAAGACCTGAGGAACTAGGCCTGGATCCAAATAGCAGCCCCCCTCCCACCCAAAGCCACAGTGAAACTGAAAGCATCAAAAGCAGGTCTGATACGGAATGAAGGTCAATTAATGAACTAGCTAGCATTTTTAATGAGTCAATATGTTATGTTATTTGCTGCTTTATGTTAAACCAATATTGGGGGGTTTTAAATACTGTTTTATTGTCATTTGCATGTTGTCAGACACCCTGAAGCGTCTATGGAACTATGTTTCGGCAGGATATAAATCTTAAAAGCAAAAAAGAGTAAAGAATGCTACTGGGCACAGACAAACTCTTTAGTGCAACTAAACAGCTCTTTGGATTCCTAGTCTTGATTTTTCTCTGATGCGAATACTGTAACTACAGGAGATACAAATACAAAGATACAAATAAGCTATTAAGGGCACAATCCTTTTGAGATAAATGGTTGCCTCCAACTTCCTCTGAAGTCAGAGGTGACCACCTATTCAATGCAAGGCAGCTGAAAGACAGAGAAGATTCCTTTCGTGCTCCAGCTGCCTTGCAATTTTCCTTAGACACCTGATTTTGGGCATCTAAGCGCAGCTTTGGGGAGGGGGCGGGAATGGGGCTTGAGACCACATAGGAAGCTGTTTAAAACAGCTTCTGCGGTCTCCTCCCCTCCCTGCCTCCAGGAACTCCCTGTTTTCGCCCTCTCCATGCTCCGAGCACAGACAGGCACAGAGGGGCAGCCGTCATGGTTCTCTCCGCCCCGGCTACGAGGGGGCGGGGAGCACGGTTTCCCGGCTACGAGCTTGTAGCACTGTCTACGAACTTGGAGCTGGGAAACTGAAAAATCCTATCTCCCCCAGATGCTGTCTTGAGTACATAGGATTGCTCTCTCCAAAGCAAACAAGATGTTAAATCTATTACTTACCTTCACCTGCCTCTTTCAGAAGCTTGTGAAGCTCCTCGACAGCTTGAGTCAACTCATTGCTTTTTGCCTCCAAGTCATCCGCAGCGCCCTAAAATGTAACACATTTTAATTGAAGCACCACATAATCAAATAGATCAGCAAAAATATGCAGCACTTTTTAAAGCCTCAGGATGTGGAGAAAGGGCAGGCTGGGCTCATAGGATATTGTGGAAATTGGAAGGAGGAGCTTGTAGAGTGCAAAAATCATATCCCTAGCTAACAGAAAGCCTAACCTAGATTCCTCTGCTAAATATGTTGAAGTAAAATAAATGGTGCATGTTTTCAAGCTTCTCTCAACTGTTCAAAGCATTCTGTGGAAGTTGTTAGATTCTGTGCTTGAAACCAGACTAATGATGCTATGATGTGTCCAAATAGATTTGTCACAAGCTGGATCAGTGCTAATACATTTTGCATAAAATACACATAGCCCTGCGGGCAAGCCACACACCCCAAACTGGACTTCTATGATTGTTCAAGCAATGTTTACTGAAAGACGAGGCAGCATTTTTTTTCCAGATGAGAACATTTAAGGATAATCAAGTCATCGCTAAATAACGGGTCACCTAAACTGGTATCACTTTCCCTCAAACAAACTTCTCATGAGCTACTTGCTTTTACTTCTGTGGTTTGTGTTGCATTTCATATTAGTAAATGAATTCCAACAGGTGGGACAATACGATGAATCTCCATTGATACAGTTATGGTTAACTCAACATATTCAAAATCAAAGTAAGATAGGCCCAATGTCTACCCCAAGGTTTCTCAATCCCATAGTTAAGGGATCAGAAACACTGTCTCATGCACTCCCTTCAAAATCACCCCTTCTTTCACATTTCAGTATTATTCATGAGTAGTATTACATCTGTACCAAGGTTAACACTAATCAGGTTTACCTTTAAAACAGAATTTGAAACCAGATTTTAAGCTGGTTTGCAAATCCTGAAGACTCATATATTAAGAACTTTTTTAAAAAATAAAGGACCTCAAAAGTTAAGCACTGTACAGTGGTTATACAGAGAACAAAATCTTCCTGCATTTGACAGTGCAAAGCTGATGAAATTAACCATGGATGGTGCTAGCATTCTATGTGTACCATGGTTAATGAAGTAAAGGGCAGGGAGGGGGAATTCATGCAGGAAAGAGTTGGAAGTGAGAATGTGTTAGACATCAGCACTGATGGATGATGCACATGCTTCCTCATTGGTCTTTTTCTCCCCGTCACCCCCTAAAAAAATCCTTCTTGGGATGTTCTTGGTTTATGGCCTGTGGAAAGAAAAGCAGGCCCAAACAACCACAAACTGTAGAGTACTGGTGGAACTCCAAACACCCTGACACCTAGAGCAAGGCAGGACAGGAACTGAGAGGGTGCGTGCGCGCTCTCTCTCTCTCTCACACACACACACATATATATGATTCCAGTCATTTACACAGCCTTGTCTGTCTGGTGCAAATGGGAGGAGAAGCCCATCCAAACATACCCTCCCTCCACTGTAGGAAAACAAATGGATGTTACCATTACCATATGACTTTCGCTAACTTCTTAGAACACGGCTATCCATGCTCATGTCTTCATAACTGGCCACAAATATGTATTTTAAAGCTACTGGTTATATATTAGAACATTTATGGTTTAGATTTCAATCCTACACCCACTTACCTGGGAGTAAGACTCATTTAAATCAATGGGACTTACTTCTGAGTAGACACGCATAGGATTGCGCTATTAATGGCTTTAGCATGTAGTAAATACTTATGAGCAGAGCAAAACCATTTACAAACATACATTTGCACTTACATTTGTAAGTAAGGATTATGACATTTGAAGCTATTATTGAAATCATACCTTGTATAAATTAGATAACTTGATATGGGCATTTAGTTCATTGTGGAATCTCTCTTCCATATTAGCTTGCTGATCCTTTGCCTGGTTAATAAAAATGTTTGTGTTAACAGAAAAAAATACAGTTTAAAGAACTCAGTAACTCAGCAAATGTAATAAGGGGTTAAATCCTCACCTCTGTACTATTATATTGGGTTAGGTTTCAAAACAGAATTTATATCAGGTTATTTAATGCCATCATTTTGGTTTTGTACCCAAATGCTACAGTATTTGGATGGAGAGGTTACAGTTAACATTTTGGCCAGATTCACTGCATTTCTCTAAAATATCCCCATATATCACACAAACACACTACAAGGAATTCAGATCCAAGAGTGTATGCAGGCTTCCTTGGAAGCAAGTCTCACTGAAGTTTACATGACATGACTGCAGCTATATGGGAAGTACTGCACTTGACAGAATACAAGTAAGTATGAAAGTGACACTATCTCAAATACTGGCACAATGCTGCCGACGATGCACGTCAAAGCAAAGGAAATTCTGTTTACCTCTTTCAGTTTCACTAGAAGATCTTCCACGTGTTTCTGTAGATTTTCATTCGATTGTTTTAGCCCGCTGACTTGCTCTTCCAGCCTGGAAACCTATGGAAATGCAGATGATGCAAGGGAGATATGCTTGAGTATACTTACAGCCATCTGTTTTCTAAGTAGCAAGACCAGAAATCCTCATTATTCTGTTCTAGAAGAAACATTGCTAAATTCCCAAGTACGGCTGTAATTTGCAGAAGTTTAAGTTTAAGGTAAGAGCTGGTGATAAACCTTGTTTCCATAACAACACCTTAAAAAAGGGTCCATCTAGTCCAGCATCCCATCTTCCACAGCGGCCAGTAAGTTGCCTCTAGGAAGCACACGAGGAGGACAGGAAGGCAACTGTTCTCTCCCAATGTTTGTTATTGTAGCAAGTAGTATTCAGAGGTATACCACTTCTGAAAATGGGGGTTCATCACGTCCAACAGCCACCGATAAACCAGTAATCCAACACCTCTTAGAATTGGATACTGTCAGCATTACCTCACCAGTATGACACAGGGGATCAGATTTTGTATCTCTCTCATTGTTCTTATTCAACTATTTATAGCCCAGAAATCTGGGGTTCTAGAGACAGAACGCAAAAATTCTAGTGTGATAACAGATTCTCAATCAGTTAGACAAGTAAATCCAAAGAAGCAACTTACTGTCAGCTTCATTAAAGACTTATGAAAGTAATATTTAAGGCACGGCAAGGCTTTATTTTTACCTCCTCTTTCTTGTTCTCCAGGCTACACTTAAGCACCAAGATTTCACTTCCTTTTTCCCGAGACAGAAGCAGGAGTTCATCTGTTTTTGCCTTCAGTTCTGTATTCAGCCAAGTGTTCTGATTCTGCAGCAACTCCTTTTCTTGCTCCCACCTTTGCTCACGATGCTAAAAAACAAGACTACATATTATACACAATCTGTTCAATTGACAGAAAAGGAGTTAAAGGAAAGGAGTGCCTTAGAGACGCACCACAATTTGCAACACAAATCCTGTTAAGAAAAGCTCTTGGGAAATTCATACCAAATGTAGGAATTCCTGTCAGATGGTTAGCAAAGGGCCCAGACACACTGAGCTCACTGTGGGTTGTTTAACCCCTGATGGCCTGTATTGTGTGTCAGGCCCATTTTGAATATGCAACCCCCAATCAAGGCAAGTGGGGAGTTGCCATGTCATGTGAACCCAGCTGTGGGTTATTTGAGGGTTAAACAAGCCTTGCATAGCTGTACTACAAACTGAGGGTTATGCATCTGTGGTTTAACCCTCAAATAACCCACAACGGCCGGGTTCACATGACAAGGCAAACCCCCAGATCGGGGGTTGCATATTCAAAATGGTGCCTGGCACATGGCATGGCTCACCAGGGGTTAATTTATTTATTTTATTTATTAAATTTATTAATTGCCCATCTGACTGGTCACCCAGCCACTCTGGGCGATGTACAACCCACCATAAAACAATTTAAAACAATAAATTTTACAATAAACAATTTAAACAACCCATGGTGAGCTTGGTGTGTCGTGCAAACTGGGTCGATGATGGATTGTTAGCTCAGGAGTCCTGCTGCGCTCAATGAGGCTTACACTGAAGCATGTACAGGATTGCATTCTAAGTCAAATAAACCATGCCTAAGAAATATAGTCTTGGTTTATCACCATTAGTAATCCCCAACTACCTAATTTTTTTTACCTATGTGTGCACTACCTCTTTGTTGTGAAGTGTCCCAGATGGCTTGAACGCTTATAAACATAAGGCCACATTGTGTGAGACAGAACAGTCAAACAACTCTTACAGATAATGAGTGACCCTTGAAAACTGATCATTAAAATAAGATATATAGGTGATAATGTCGTTATCGTACGTCTACTATTATATAAAAGAGCTGGGCACTAACAAGCTTTCCAGTACTCACCTTTACAGAAAAGGCTGACGTCTGAAGTTCATCCAGCTGCAACTGCAGCTCTACCTTTGCAGTGTTTACTCCTGTTAGTTTCTCATTCAGACGTTTAACATCCTCTACAAAAATACATACAAAATGTAGAGATTATTTTTAAATGGATGATGCCCCTTACTACAGCAGTCATTAAAACCAATTTGTTATAGTGAGATCTATCAGGTTATAACACATCTATTATTTTTTGTCCTACATACAATTCTCAAGACACTACAGGATCAGCATGCTCCAAAACCAAAACTTAACATATTTAGGGCACGATCCATTCTACTGGAGCCCAAAGAAAAACCTCTATTGGATGCATCCCTGTGTGTGGGATGCATCAAATAGATCTCTGCAATTTGATCTCTGCAGCACATGATCTCTGCACCACATGATTTTAAACAAAAGCCACTGAAATACTGAGAGGCCCTTTCCTTCCTATAATTTTATGTTTACCATTTAAGTGCTCCAGTTCTTGGGCTCTTCTTTCATTTGTTCGGACCAGTTCTCTTTTCTCTGCTTCCAATTCTTCTTTTGCTCTAGTTAGCTGACCCTGAAAACAAAAGGTGGAAAGGTAATTTTAAACTTACTGCAGCACAGTAAAAATGCCATATTAAGACCTTTCAATCAGAATAATTTTAAGGAACACAAATCAGCAAATGAAGCCCAAAGAATTCCTATGGATGTGGTCAAGCAAAAAATTCTTTGGCCCAAATATTTATTTATTTATTTCATTTCTATACTGCCCAATAGTCGACGCTCTCTCTAATGTCTCTAATCTGGAATTTATGGAATAAAAAGTATTACATCTCAGTGTTGTATCACTTATTTAGATTTTTCCATGAAGGAGATATTGCTTCCCATTAAACATAACAATTATAAAAACACAGAAACATCCTAACACCATTTTAAACAGGAATCTGCCTATTTGCAGCTTCTTCCCAACCCAGGGCTCAAGGTTACAAGTCATTGGCCTATCAGCCTAGAAATAAGACTGAAATAATGCCAGTACTGTAGTTGTTACTATTAGAACAACTACACCCTCATCGTTCTTGCTGATACTCTCCAGAGTTGGGTTGGGCTTGATGGGAATATATTGACAGATATTTAAGAATGCTAGCATTCTGTTTAAAGCATAAATGATACGTACTAAAGAATGTGTTTGGGCCCAACTGAAAGTGCTGGTGACTGTCTTTAATCCCTTAAATGGTTCGGGGCAAGGTTTTTTGAAGGGATGTCTGCATCTGTATGAACCTGCCCAACCCCTAAAATGAGTCACAGAGGTCCTGTTCAAGGGCCTACCACCAAGTTCCATCAGGTTGGCAAGTCCAAGAGACAGGGCCTTCTCTGTGGTGGCCCCATCCTTGTGGAATGCTCTTACGTTAGAGATGATTCTGGCTCTCTTGCTATCTTTAAATGGGTCTTAAAGACCTGGATGCTTCAGTCCACTTTTAGTTTAATAAAGCTACTGGTCTATATTTTATGAATTGAAGTTTAACTGTTACTGATCATTTTAGTTTCTATCAGAATGGAATGTTTTATGCCACTGTTTAATCAATTATATTTTATAGTTTTTTTACTTGTAAACCACCTTGATAGGACTTTTGAATTGACAGGCAGTATAAAAATATTTTAAATAAATTAATAAATAGAGGCAGCAGCCACCAGCAAGCCACCCTCCACATATACCCAATCTAGTGCATGGGCTGGGGAATCAGATAGAAGGAACCCAAGTGCATGAGAAGAACATGCACCACAGACTGCTCTTCATAGCAGATGCAGGGTTTCCTCTTCTGCCTGCATTTCGTCAGCATCCTGCAAAACACACTTCCATAGCAGTCTTCTGGGACATATAGATAAGGATGGGTGACACCCCTTAAAAGATCTGGCTGGGAAGAATCTTTTCAGCAAGATAGTATGACCATCTTTCAGCATTTGCTGTGCTCCTCACAATGTCAGACACAACAGCGTACAGTAAATAATAACATGTAGGATGCCACCATTCCAATGGCAAAAAGAAAAAAGCAGCACTTTGCCTTAGAGGACTGAAGACTGAACATGCTGCCTTGAACTTTTCATGCTATTCTATTGTTTTCCCGGATACAAAATAAGCATAATATTTTCTTTTATAGAGAAAATAAAGGAATCTGATATAGTAGCTTGTTCTCAAAAACAATGCTGCTGACATTCACAGCAAGTCTTGAGAATTAAGGCCAGTAAGTAGGAACACAAAGCAGTCTTATTTTCACTATAAGCACCACTCTCATTTGGGAATTCTATCATTTTGCTTAAGTAACACTGACACCAAGTGCTGAAAGCTTCCATTCATCTGCTTAACTGGCAGATGAATACTGTACCTGTGTGGTTGCATCGTGATCCTGAGCAGCTTCCAGTTCTTTGTTTCTCTCAGTCAACGATTTCAGCTGCTCATCTGGAAAGGGAGGGGGTGTCAAAATGAAGGTCATTTTTGCACTGAAATAAATGCACCCATCAGAAAGAAGTCTGGCTAAGTGCTTTCTTTCTCCATCAAAAGAGTAAAATGCTTGCGCCTAAGATGTTCATCCCTGTGCGATGTCAGGATCCAACAGCCACCTGACCACACCAAATGTGTCTCAAGCACACACAACAAGGACATGTGGAATTATCAGCAGATTCCCCTCCACTGTGAAATTCACCTTGTACCTTTGCTTAAATGCAAGCATTAGCATCTTCTGGAAACCACGCTCCTGTATGCACAGACTTCCAGAAATAAGCTTTAGGGTTGTGTGGGTGTATTGCTGGACCTATTAACAGGCATTTCAGTCCATTCTGATGTGGGTTTTATTGCTTTATCTGGCTTTCAAAGTCCACAGCAAGCACATCTACATAAATAACTGACATTATCACATTTCCCTCTAGCACAACTGATGTGAAATAGACCTATTTTCACTGAAAATCTCAGTGGACTGTTTCAATATTCCTTTTGAAACATCACAAAAATAAACACAACTAATAATATTTAGCAACCAACTTAATGTATAGTGATACTTACTAAGTTTGTTGAGCTCCTGTCGGAGATTCTGACATTCCTGTGTCTCATTTACAAGTCTCTCTTGACTCTGAGCCAGTCGTTTTTCTACTTCAAAGTATTGTTGTTCTGCAAAACATCCATTAACGTGACTTCAGAATTTGCCCTTTCAGGGATATACAAATGAAGATGTAGCACCCATAAAGAACAGCTTTGCAAAGTGCACATGACCTCCTGAAAGGCACATACAGTTCAGATGTGAACAAAATTATTTTGTTCTTTGGTTGAACACTTGGGAAACTTGCAAAGTTTCACAAAAATTGGGGGAGCAGCAATATATTGGAGAACTGCATTGTAGGCTTGTTGGAGAAATATATTCAGGAGAGGCTCACTCTTGGCTGCATTCCCAACCCTTCTCTGCCCCCACACTACTACTACTTTTCTTTTTAAAGAAAAGGATCTGACAGATCCCTGGCTTACACAACTCTAAACTGATGTCAGCTCACCTACAGTTCTTTCTCACAGCTCCACATCCAGGCTTCAAGTCAGGAGAAGGCGACTGGACAAGAATTCTACTAACCTTACAGTGCAATCCTGTCCTTGCCAACTCAGAGGTTAGCCCACTATGTTCAATAAGGCTTTCTCCAAGATAGGTGCACATAGAGTTGAGCCTACATTTATCTTGGCAAGATATTATTCAGAGGTCTGAGCAGCCTCCTGACTTCCTTTTATATAAGCAGTACAAACTGGCAACTAAATTCAATGGGGTATACCACCATTTTTTAAGCCCACAGGAAAAAAAGAAAGACTTCTTCAAATCTCCTGCTGCACAGGCCTTTCCCCCTCAGTTCAGACCTTGCTATGTTAAATCAGCAAGGCCTGAAGGAAGTTCTACTCATATTTGCTTGAATGCAAGTAGAATACTCCATGTGATGGCAGACCCTGCCTTGTAAGGGTTCCTGATCATGCAGAGAATCCTACTTGCATTCAAGTGAACACGAGTAGAACTTCCTTCAGACTTGGCTGATTTAACCTGGCAAGGTCTGAACTGAAGGGCAGGGCCCATGCCCTGGGAGACATAGGTGGTGGGGCCAGTGTGCACAGCCCCATCACTCTACCCAATTTAAGCCCTCATGCATTCAGGTGAAGGCCTGGACAAGGCTAATCTTACTAAGATGTGCTATGATACATTACTCTCCATAATATAAGCATTCAGAAAAACACACTATGTCTGTGAAACTTTGAGGACATCAAACAGTCACCATGGTTGATCTTGTCACAAGCACTATAGATGTATATTTCACTCATATTTAGTTAACTATGTCAATTAACTAACCATTTGTCGAAACACAGAATATAACTAATATTCACAAAGGTACTTTTGTCATGCTTTGCCAATATAGGTACGGTCATTTAAAATATATGTATTACTTTTAAGAATTTAAGGCTTTATACAAGAGACACTGAGTATGTAACAGTGGAACAGATATGCAGTTATTGCGTATTTGCTGAACGGAATCCAAGTGACTTTGCAATTAAATGATCCTTGATTGTGGATATTGCATTTTCCAGCACCCAACCTGCAATACGTTGCTGTAGAGAAACTGTTACTCTAGAAGAGCCATTGCAATGTGCTTTGCTGCTGGGAATGTCACAGGCATATATTGGATAATTCCTACCATTCTTCATTGCATGTTGTGATCCTAAGACCAGAGCTTAGTTTGTCAAAAAAACAAAAACAAAAGAAAAAAGGATCTGGAAAGAAGCTGAAACAAAGTCTCAAGAGAAAGTGTAAAGATGAGAAGATTGTTGACAGTTTCAGTAAACCTTCAGACTCAGCCTTGAGACTTTAGCAGAACTCTTCCAAGGTGAAACCAACAAGTGACTTTTCAACATTTTGCCTTGAGGCTGGTCAGTTTCAGCTCAGAGTCCTTTCTTTGTATCCTGAGCACATTGGTGGGTGCATAGGAATGCAGATCATCAAGGCTTTTAAAAGCTGTGTGTGTGTGTGTGTGTGTGTATGAGAGAGAGAAGAAGAGAGAGAGAGAGAGAGAGAAACTGTGTATATCACTATTGCCTTTGAACTGTGGCTTGCAGGGTTATCCCACAAAAGCTAAAATGCTATTTGGTAATTCACTGAACTGAGAGTTTGCATAAGCCCTAAATGGACCAATAGGATCACTGCCTTGTTGTGGCGAAGGGGCTTGCGTAACTCAGTGAAGCCATAAGCTATGCCGTGCTGGGCCACCCAAGACGGACAGGTCATAGCAGAGAGTTCTGACAAAATGTGGTCCACTAGAGAAGGAAATGGCAACCCACTCCAGTATTCTTGCCAAGAAAACCCCATGGAACATATCACAACGCTAAAAGAGATGACGCCGGAAGATGAGCCCCTCAGGTCGGAAGGTGTCCAATACACTACTGGGGAAGAGCAGAGGGAATTTCCAAGTAGCGCCAGAAAGAGTGAAGCGGCTGGGCCAAAGCCAAAAGGACACTCAGCTGTGGATGTGTCTGGTGGTGAAAAGAAAATCCGATGCTGTAAAGAACAATATTGTTTCGGAACCTGGAATGTCAGATCAATGAATCAAGGTAAGCTGGAGGTGGTCAAACAGGAGATGGCAAGATTGAACATCGACATCTTGGGAATCAGCAAACTAAAATGGACAGGCATGGGCGAATTTAATTCAGGTGACCATTATATCTACTACTGTGGGCAAGAATCCCTTAGAAGAAATGGAGTAGCACTCATAGTCAACAAAAGGGTGGGAAAAGCAGTACTGGGGTACAATCTTAAAAACGATAGAATGATCTCAGTACGAATCCAAGGCAAACCATTCAACATCACAGTAATTCAAGTCTATGCCCCAACCACTGAGGCCAAAGAAGCTGAGGTTGATTGGTTCTATGAAGACCTACAACACCTTCTAGAACTAACACCAAAAAAAGATGTCATCTACATCATAGGGGATTGGAATGCTAAAGTAGGAAGTCAAAAAATCACCGGGATAACAGGTAGGCATGGCCTTGGTGTACAAAATGAAGCAGGACAAAAGCTAATAGAGTTTTGCCAAGAGAACACGCTGATCATAACAAACACTCTTTTCCAACAGCACAAGAGACGACTCTACACATGGACATCATCAGATGGTCAATATCGGAATAAGACTGATTATGTACTTTGCAGGCAAAGATGGAGGAGCTCTATACAGTCAGTAAAAACAAGACCTGGAGCTGACTGTGGCTCAGATCATGAGCTTCTTATTGCAAAATTTCGGCTTAAATTGAAGAACATAGGGAAAACCACTAAACCATTCAGGTATGACCTAAATCATATCCCTTATGAATATACAGTGGAGGTGAGGAATAGATTTCAGGGATTACACCTGATAGACAGAGTGCCTGAGGAACTATGGACGGAGGTCCGTAACATTGTTCAGGAGGCAGCAACTCAATCCATCCCAAAGAAAAAGAAATGCAAGAAAGCAAAGTGGCTGTCTGAGGAGGCTTTACAAGTAGCTGAGGAAAGAAGGGAAGCGAAAAGCAAGGGAGAAAGGGGAAGATATATCCAACTGAAGGCAGAGTTCCAGAGAATAGCAAGGAGAGACAAGAAGGCCTTCTTAAATGAACAATGCAAAGAAATCGAGGAAAACAACAGAATGGGAAAGAGTAGAGCTCTCTTCAAGAAAATTGGAGATCTCAAGGGGCCATGATAAAGGACAAAGAAGGCAGGGACCTAACAGAAGCAGATGAGATTAAGAAGATGTGGAAAGAATACCCAGAAGAACTATACAGGAAAGATCTGAATGTCCCTGAGAGCCATGATAGTGTGGTCACTGAACTTGAGCCGGACATCCTCGAGAGTGAAGTCAAGTGGGCCTTAGGAAGCATTAGTAACAACAAAGCTAGCAGAGATGACAGTATTCCAGCTGAACTATTTAAAATCCTAAAAGATGATGCTATTAAAGTGCTGCATTCAATATGCCAACACATTTGGAACACTCAACAATGGCCGCAAGACGGGAAAAGGTCAGTTTACATTCCAGTTCCAAAGAAGGGCAACGCCAAAGAGTGTTCAAACTACCGCACAATTGCGCTCATTTCACATGCCAGCAAGGTGATGCTCAAAATCCTACAAGCTCAGCTTCAGCAGTATGCGAACTGAGAACTACCGCAAGTACAAGCTGGGTTTCGAAGAGGCAGAGGAACTAGAGATCAAATCGCCAACTTTCACTGGATCATGGAGAAAGCAAGAGAATTCCAGAAAAACGTCTATTTCTGCTTCATTGACTACCCTAAAGCCTTTGATTGCGTGGATCACAACAAACTGTGGCAAATTCTTAAAGAGACGGGAATACCAGACCACCTTACCTGTCTCCTGAGAAACCTGTACGAGGGTCAAGAAGCAACAGTAAGAACCAGACATGGAACAACCGAGTGGTTCAAAACTGGGAAAGGAGTACGACAAGGCTGCATATTGTCACCCTGCTTATTTAACTTATATGCAGAGTACATCATGAGAAACGCTGGGTTGGATGAATCACAGGTCGGAATTAAGATTGCCGGGAGAATTATCAACAACCTCCGATATGCAGACGATACCACCCTAATGGCAGAAAGCAAAGAGGATCTCAAGAGCCTCTTGTTGAGGGTGAAAGAGGAGAGTGCAAAAGCTGGTTTGAAACTCAACATTAAAACAACGAAGATCATGGCATCTGGCCCCATCACTTCCTGGCATATAGAAGGGGAAGAAATGGAAGCAGTGACAGATTTTACTTTCTTGGGCTCCAAGATCACCGCAGACGGTGACTGTAGCCATGAAATTAAAAGATGCTTGCTCCTTGGGAGGAAAGCTATGGCCAACCTAGACAGCATAGTCAGAAGCAGAGACATCACCTTGCCGACAAAGGTCCGTCTAATCAAAGCTATGGTTTTCCCAGTAGTAATGTATGGCTGTGAGAGCTGGACTATAAGGAAGGCTGAGTGCCGAAGAATTGATGCTTTCGAACGGTGGTGCTGGAGAAGACTCTTACAAGTCCCCTGGACTGCAAGGAGGTCCAGTCAGTCCATCCTAAAGGAAATCAACCCTGAGTGCTCATTGGAAGGACAGATACTGAAGCTGAAGCTCAAATATTTTGGCCACCTAATGCGAAGAGAAAACTCTCTGGAAAACACCCTGATGCTGGGAAGGACTGAACGCAAAAGGAGAAGGGGACGGTAGAGGATGAGATGGCTAGATAGCATCACCGATGCAATGAATATGAACTTGAGCACACTCTGGGAGAGGGCGCAGGACAGGAAGGCCTGGCGTGCTATGGTCCATGGGGTCACGAAGAGTCGGACACGACTGAACGACTGAACAACAACAACAAATTTAAGTTGGGCTTAAGTTGGGCACCGCCGCTTTAAAAGGAATACTCATGGCTGTACTATACAGCCCATATACCCCTTTTGTTGTTGTTTATTCGGTCAGTCGCTTCCGACTCTTCTTAACTTCATGGACCAGCGCATGCCAGAGCTTCCTGTTGGCCGTAGCCACCCCCAGCTCCCCCAAGGTCGAGTCCGTCACCTCCAGAATATCATCCATCCATCTTGCCCTTGGTCGGCCCCTCTTCCATTTGCCTTCCACTTTCCCTAGCATCAGCATCTTCTCCAGGGTGTCTGTCTTCTCATTATGTAGCCAAAGTACTTCAGTTTTGCCTTTTATATCATTCCCTCAAGTGGAGGATGGACTGGTTTGATCTTCTTGCAGTCCAAGGCACTCTCAGAATTTTCCTCCAGCACCACAGTTCAAAAGCATCTATCTTCCTTCGCTCAGCCTTCCTTATGGTCCAGCTCTCGCAGCCATAGGTTACTACGGGGAATACCATTGCTTTCACTATGCGGACCTTTGTTGTCAGTGTGATGTCTCTGCTCTTAACTATTTTATCAAGATTTGTCATTGCTCTCCTCCCAAGAAGTAAACGTCTTCTGATTTCCTGGCTGCAGTCAGCGTCTGCAGTAATCTTTGCGCCTAGAAAGACAAAGTCTGTCACTGCCTCCACGTTTTCTCCCTCTATTTGCCAGTTATCAATCAAGCTGGTTGCCATAATCTTGTTTTTTTTTTAGGTTTAACTGCAACCCAGCTTTTGCACTTTCTTCTTTCACCTTCGTCATGAGGTTCCTCAGCTCCTCCTCGCTTTCAGCCATCAAAGTGGTATCATCTGCATATCGGAGATTGTTAATGTTTCTTCCAGCGATTTTAACTCCAGCCTTGGCTTCATCAAGCCCAGCATGTCGCATGATGTGTTCTGCATACACGTTGAATAGGTAGGGTGAGAGTATACAACCCTGCCGTACTCCTTTCCCAATCTTAAACCAGTCCGTTATTCCATGGTCTGTTCTTACCATTGTTACTTGGTCGTTATACAGATTCCTCAGGAGGCAGACAAGATGACTTGGTATCCCCATACCACCAAGAACTTGCCAGAATTTGTTATGATCCACACAGTCTAAGGCTTTAGAATAGTCAATAAAACAGAAATAGATGTTTTTCTGAAACTCCCTGGCTTTCTCCATTATCTAGCGGATATTGGCCATTTGGTCTCTAGTTCCTCTGCCTTTTCGAAACCCAGCTTGTACATCTGGCAATTCTCGTTCCATGAATTGCTGGAGTCTACCTTGCAAGATCTTGAGCATTACCTTACTGGCATGTGAAATAAGTGCCACTGTTTGATAGTTTGAACATTCTTTAGTGTTTCCCTTTTTTGGTATGGGGATATAAGTTGATCTTTTCCAATCTGTTGGCCATTCTTGTGTTTTCCAAATTTGCTGGCATATGGCATGCATCACCTTGCAAGATTTTAAACAGTTCAGCTGGGATACTGTCATCTCCTGCTGCCTTGTTATCAGCAATGCTTCTTAAGGCCCATTCAACCCCACTCTTCAGGATGCCTGGCTCTAGCTCACTGACCACACCATCAAATCTATCCCCAATATTATTATCCTTCCTATACAGATTTTCTGTATATTCTTGCCACCTTTTCCTGATCTCTTCTGCTTCTGTTAGGTCCTTGCCATCTTTGTTTTTGATCATACCCATTTTTGCCTGGAATTTACCTCCGATGGGTCTAATTTTCTGGAAGAGGTCTCTTGTCCTTCCTATTCTATTATCTTCTTCCACTTCTGCACACTGCTTGTTTAAAAATAATTCCTTATCTCTTCTGGCTAACCTCTTCTGGAATTTGCATTTAATTGGGCATATCTCCCCTTATCACTGTTGCCTTTTGCTTTCCTTCTTTCTTAGGCTACTTCCAGTGTCTCAGCAGACAGCCATCTTGCCTTCTTCGTTTTCTTTTTCTCAGGGATGTTTTTTGTTGCCGCCTCCTAAACAATGTTGTGAACTTCTGTCCATAGTTCTTCCGGGACCCTATCTACTAAACCTAGTCCCTTATTTCTATTCTTCACCTCCACTGCATATTCATTAGGAATATTAGTGAGCTCATATCTAGCTGATCTGTGGGTCTTCCCTATTCTATTTAGTCTGATTCTAAATTGTGCAATAAGAAGTTCATGATCTGAACTACAATCAGCTCCAGGTCTTCTTTTTACCGACTGCATAGATGTCCGTCACCTTTGGCTACAAAGCATGTAGTCAATCTGATTTCAGTGTCGACCGTCTGGTGAAGTCCATGTATAAAGTCGTCTCTTAGGTTGTTGGAAGAGAGTGTTTGTTATGCACAGTGAGTTGTCTTGGCAAAATTCTATCAGCCTATGTCCCGCTTCATTTTGTTCTCCCAGACCATGCTTGCCTGTAATTCCAGGTGTCGTTTCACTACCCACCTCAGCCTTCCAGTCTCCTGTAATGAAAATAACATCTCTTTTTGGCGTATTATCCAGTAGGTGCTGCAGATCTTCATAGAACTGATCTACTTCTGCTTCTTCAGCATCTGTGGTTGGGGTGTATATTTGGATCACTGTGATGTTAAATGGCTTACCCTGAATTCGAACTGAGATCATTCTGTCATTTTTTGGATTGTATCCAAGCACTGCTTTAGCCACTTTATTATTAATTATGACGGCTCCTCCATTTCTTCTGTGGTCCTCTTGTCCACAGTAGTAGATCTGGTGGTCATCTGATGTGAAGTGGCCCATTCCAGTCCATTTCAGTTCACTGACACCCAAAATGTCTATATTTAATTTTGACATCTCCCCAATAACCACATCCAATTTGCCCTGGCTCATAGATCTTACATTCCAGGTTCCTATGGTGTGTTGATCTTTAGAACATCGGATTTGACGTTCACCACCAGCACCATCGGCTGCTAGCCATCCTTTCGGTTTTGAGCTAGCTGCGTCATCACATCTGGGGCTAGTTGAACTTATCCTCTGTTCCTCCCCAGTAGCATTTTGACCATCTTCCGACCTGGGAGTCCCATCTTCCGATGGTATACCGACATATCTCTGGTTGTACTGATCCATTTAGTTTTCATGGCAAGAATACTGGGGTGGGGTGCCGTTTCCTTCCCCAGGGATCGTATTTGACCTCTCTGTCTTGACCTTCCCATCTTGGGTGTCCCTTCACGGTTTAGCTCATGGCATCATTGAGGTGCTCAAGCTCCAGCACCACGACAAGGTAAAGATTATCTTTGGAGTCCTTCTCCAGGTGCACCAAATGAGGTGCAGAGGGTCTTTTCAGTGGTGGTGACCCAGTTACGGAAGGCTCTCCCGAGAGGCTCACCCAGTGCCTATATTGTGCTTTTTTGAGCACCACATAAATTACTTTTTTATTTTCCCAAGTTTTTCAATCTTACCATTTTTAGTGTTTTAAAAACTATTTGCACTAACATTATCTCCTGTTAGTGGTTTTATGCTGTTTTAGACTTCAAGCTTGTAGTTTATTGTATTTTAATAGCTTTACACAACTAAAGAACCTCGGTGAAGGGGAAGAGTGATCCATGGCAGATTCAGTACCACTTTCTAACCCATGCTGGCCAGGGTAAAAGCAGGAGGAAAAGGTTTTGTTTTTTGTATTTTTCAGTATGACAACTCCAGGCTGGCAAAGCTGCTGGGTCTAGACTGGGCACATTCCAGTGGAATAGAGCCCCTCTACCTGCAGCAAAGCACCAACACACCATCCTAACCCCCTACCAATATCAGGGGAGGATTACACTGCAGAGCAGTTTGCAAAATGCAGCTGATAACACCTACTATTTTCCTGAGGTTGTGAACCAGTCTGTTTTTATATAACTTCAACACTGCTTCATAAAACATATCAATGAAGGCAATGTCACCCTACCTTACACTTTTATCTGTTATAGCAGGGATGGCCCTTGTGGCCCTCCAGATGTTTTGGCCTACGACTCCCATCGGCCCTAGCCAGCACAGCCGATAGTGAGTAGCATGGGAACTGCAGGCCACAACATCTGGAAGGCCACAAGTTGCCCTCTCCTCTGTTATAGGCAGCAATGCTCCTCTGTTCACAAGAATCCTAAGTTCTATATTTGAGGAATATAGCAGCTTTACTTTCATATGAATCTTACACATGAAAGTCCTGAACATTTCTAAAGATACTGAGATCTGCCTTCTGAGAGAGGAAGGGCTCCACTTGCAGAAGATCCCTCTGCCTAATTTGGGGGGATTCCCTGCTTCCCCCATACCACAGCTCATCCCATTCAGCAAAGTCTCCTGACTCTCTGTGTAACATTTTCAGATGGCTGGAAAGGACTGCTGTGGGAAAGCACACTTCCATCAGCACAGTTGATCCAGCATAAATCTAGATCCAACCCACTGTATTCAGTGTTTTGTTTTCAAAAATTCATCTTCCAAGACTTTAAATACATCACCCATTCTATGAAAGAGTGAGGTGCTTATTTCTGTATGTCACCCAGGAGTGCTAACCATAATAAACCAAACATCATTACTTATGGAGGTTTTCTACTTCTGAAGACAGGACTGTGCATCCAAACAAACTTCACTCAGCTTTCAGTTTCAAAAATCTGTATTTTAAAAAAGAAACTTTGGAGCAGCAAGCAGCAACAGCAAGTATGTTTCTTTTAAAAAATAAATATCAACAACAACAAAATTGATTTGTGGGATGACAGAGCCTCCAAGTTTGTTTATCATGCCCAGTATGAAAAAGGAAAGGGATGCATCAGATAAGTACATGCAATAACCTTTGAGAGCTTGCAGTGCGATCTTATACAGTCTACTCAGAAACGTGCCCCATTGAATTCAATGGAGCTTACGCTCAGATTGCAGCAATAGTGACCTGTTTTCCAGATCTGCTGCCACCAGATAATCATAGTGACATTCCGATGCCTCTTGCAACAAAAATAAGCAGTCTTGAGGCACCACCATACAGACAAATGTAAAGGAATCGAGTCAGGCTTACTTCCAAGTAAATACATACAGCAACCTCCCACAGTCTGGTGCCCTCCGGATGTTTCACACTACAACCCCTAGAATTCCTAACCATCAGCCATGCTAGCTGGGGCTGATGGGGGTTGAAGTCCAAAACATCTAGAGCGCTCCAAGGTGGTGAAGGCTGCGTCAGGCAAACAGATGGAGCATCTAGACATGACCTGGGTTAAAAAGTGTTCGTCCGAATCCATCCTAGCTGAGCGACTATTCCTCCTGATTTACCTCCGTCCCCTCCCCTCGCCTACATTTCGTTTCCATGTGCATATCTATCTATCTGACTAATATATATATGACAGCCACCGTGGTGTAGTGGTGAGAGTGTTGGACTGGAAGCCTGGAGATCCGGGTTCCAATCCCCACTTGGTTGTGGAAGCTCGCTGGGTGACTTTGGGCCAATCACAGACTCTCAGCCCAACCTACCTCACAGGGTTGTTGTTGTGAGGATAAAACAAGAGAGGAGTAGTATTACGTAAGCTGCCTTGGGTTCCTTGCAAGAGGGGAAAAGGCGGGATATAAATGCAATAAATAAAAGAATGGCTGCTTCGCCGGATCCTACCCGGGGCGGCCCAGCCCAGCCTCCAGTTCCCCGCAGCGGGCAGTCCACTCGGCGCCACTCACCGCTGTCCACCTTGTAGCGTTCGTGGCGGGCGCGGAGCCCGTCAATCTCGCTCTGCTGGTCGGCCAGGAACCGCTCCAGCTTGCCCTGCACGGCTTTGGGCAACTTGGCCACTTCACCCCGCTCCAGGACCTGCTGCAGCACCGCCGCCATCTTGGGCGGGAGGAGCGCGGGGAAAGGGAACCCCGCGCCCCGCCGACGCAGGCCCGCGACGGGGAGGAAGGCGCAGCGCCCGAGTGCGCGCGGCGGGGGCGACTCAGGCGCGCGCGGGGCGCATGGGCGAAGGCCGGCGAGCGCACGCGCAGAGCCCCGCTCCCTGGTTTGCTCCCGCGGAGAGCTGGAAAGGCTCGCCTCCTTCCTGACTGGTGGGTGATGGGAGTTGTGGTCCGACATATCCGGAAGGCACCCGGGTGGGAGAGGCAGTGGTAATTTTCACGGGACTCGCGTGTGCAGCAAGCAGCGATTCCCCCTGCCCCTGAAAAGTTGCTAAAGGCGCAATCGTATGCGTGTTTAGACAGGAAAAAAAAAAGTCCTACAACTCCTAGCATTCCCCAGCCAGCACAGCTGTGCTGTGCTGGCTGGGGAATGCTAGGAGTTGTAGGACTTTTTTTTCCCTGTCTAAACACGCATACGATTGCACTTTAATTTGCCCGTGTACAAACCCCGCAGCAGCAGTTTAAAGCACCATTTAGCAACCGTGCCTGTGGCACAAAAGGATGGCTGCAGTAGCTATTCCTTAGAACACAGGCAATAACATTAAAAAAAAAATGTAATAACCAGTGGAGGCTGGCGGCTCCGATTTCGGCAGGTCTGTGAATCCATTCTGGGTTTCAGTCAGAGCCAACCAAAACTCTAAAAAGACCTATCCAAGGTGCTGAACCCAATCCTGAAAGTAGGGTCAGCACCTTGGATAGCTCCTTTAGAGTTCTGGCTGGTTCTGACTGAAACCCAGAATGGATTTACAGCCACGCCGAAACTGGAACCAGCAGCCTCCACTGATAACATTTCAAGGATGATATCTGTGGGTGGCGTTTGCAGCATAATTGTTAAATGACTGACAGTGCAACCCTATGCATGTCCACTGGAAAGTTGAAGCCCCATGGAGATCAATGGGACTTACTCCCAAGTAAATGTGCATAGGATTGCAGGCTTAAGGCACAATCCTATGCATGCTTATACAGAGAAGAAGTCCTGCAATTCCCAACCTGCCCCTGCCAGCCATCTTGGCTGGGGAATGCTGGGAGTTGTAGGAGGTTTTTTTCTGCCTAAACATGTCTGGAATTGCGCTCACAGTCACGTTTTTTCACCCTAAATAAGATGCGAGCTAGAAGAAGTGTGGACTTATGCTATGGGGGAGGACACCTAAGCGAATTTCCTCCATTGTTTCCAAGAGGCAACTGTCATTTTAACTCTGCTAGAGAGAATAAGAATTGCGGCAAAAATAACTTGGAAGTGTTGACTCCAGCTAAAGGAATGGTCAGTCTACACTTTTAAAAAAAAATCTATGGTTACTCAAAGGCCGGCTTCGAACAACGAGAGGCGCTTCCGGTAAATAGCCTGCGCCCTTTTGAGTGAGGCAGATTTTCTTTTCCGTTTGCCACCCTTTGCTATTTTATAAGGGGAAAAGAGAAACGGAGTTTTTGTTTTTTTAGTTGAATGGCTTTAGGAGGCCTCTTGCTCCCGCGGTGCGGAATACGAGTAAGAGGAGGAAACGTCAGAAACAAAATGCTGGTGCAGGAGGTATGTTTCCGCCACACCCAAGATAAGGAACGCGAAACGTTCGACTTCTCGGAGGTATATTGCGTCGGTCCATTTATATATGCTGGGTGCGCAGCTTACGTCATCGAAATGTGCCTCGCGCGAAGGAGAGCAGCGGCGCTCGGAGATGACGGCCGTTAGGACACCTCAGTAGGCGCAGAGAGAAGGAGCCGGTTGATGAGGCGGACGGGGAGATATGGCAAAGCGGCCTTGAGGAGGTGAGAGGGAAGCCCTCGCTACTGCGGCGTGGAGGGGCCATAGCTCAGAGGGACAGAGCGCATGCTTCGCATGCAGAAGGCCCCAGGTTCGATCCCCGGCTTCTCCAGGTAGGGCACATCCTGCCTGAAACCCTGGAGAGCCGCTGCCAGTCCGTATAAAGCATAAAGTATAAAGCAGCGGCCTGTGTAGGAGACTGCCTTAATTTGAGTGCTGGGGTGGAGGTGGGAGGGGGCAATCTTAAGAAGGAATAACTTCGGAAAGACATGATGGGATGGAGGTGGGTGGGCAACAGAGCTGGTTCCCATAAGGTTATTTGTGTTCTCTCTTAAATTAGAAACCTAATTTCAGTGTCTTTCATTTCCCTGTGTTGTTGAGCTTTTTCTTTCTTGTCTTCAAAGTCGTTTGACTAAGCTGCTAAATATTTGTAATAATGGGAAGAAGCTACTTCGTAGATGAAGCCGTTGGACAATATCTGTCAGAGCTCGCCACAGCCAAGTCAAAAGCTTTTATCACTGGCCTCTTGATAGGGCAGGTAAGATGCATATTATGTTTCAGCATATTCAGGGACTCTTCCCACCCACTGCTACTTCTAGGAGCCTCTTCACGGAGAAAATGAATTGTTTTGTTTGTTTGTTTTATTTTGTTGGGGGGGATTTTGTTGTGTTTTTAGAGGTGGGTAGCCTGCCTGATAGGCGGGAGCGAGGGGGCATGTGTCCACCTGATGGAGGCAGTGGGGGGAGTGTTGGGGGCCAGAACATACCGAGGCTGGGCAGCAGGTGCTGGCGGAGCGCTAGGGGCAGGCTATGCCAGGTAAGGGGAACAAGGGAGAGATGTGTAGTATCTGTCCCCTGCTCCGGGCCTGTCCAGAGCCAAAGGATGGCTGGGGGAGGCGTGACCCCATCTTCTGGCCATCGTTTGCTGCTCTGCAATGCCAGGTCTGTTACCCAGAAAACCTCCCTCATCCATGACATGATCCTGGATGAGGGTGCAGACTTGGCATGTATTACGGAGACCTGGCTGGCCAAGGCTGCAGCTCCAACCCTTGCAGCCATGTGTCCAGCTGGATTTTCATATGCACAGCAGCCAAGGGCTGGGGATCGGGGAGGGGGAGTGGCTGTTATCTACCGAGAGTCCTTGGTCTTCACCAGACCCCCTCTCCGGGAGACCAAGGTTGCTGAGTGCATGTACTGGAGGTTGGGCCCGAAGGGCAGTCTGGGGATTCTGCTCGTGTACCGTCCACCCCGCTGCACGACTGACTCCCTGGCCGAGGTGCTTGAGGTGGTCTCTGATGTGCGTGTACAGTCCCCTAACTTACTGGTGTTGGGGGACTTCAACGTACATTCGGAGGCCATCCTCACAGGAGCACCTCGGGACTTCATGGCCATGGCCTCCTGGGAGCTGCACCATATTCTAACTGGGCCCACCCATGTAGCCGGTCATGCACTAGACCTTGTGTTTGTTTCTGGAGAAGCGGGGAGTGATCTGGAAGTCGGGGGTATATCCACCACCCCCTTGTCATGGTCAGATCACTATCTGGTGATGTTGGACTTCTCGGTTCCACAACCCCTCCGCAGGGGTGGAGGACCCATTAAAATGGTCCGCCCCAGGTGTCTTATGGATCCAAATGGATTCCTGAACGCGCTTGGGGATTCTCTGGGGCATGCCAACGGCCACTCGGTCGGGACCCTGGTGGGTGGCTGGAATGCCGCAATCACTGGGGCATTAGATCAGGCGGCTCCGAAACGCCCTCTCCCCCTGAACAGGGCTCGGACTGCACCATGGTTCAATCCGCGGTTACAAGCTCTGAAACAGGAGGTGAGACGGCTAGAGCGCCGGTGGCGGAAGTCTCGCTCCAAAGACGATCAGACACGGGCTAGAGCTGTATCTTCAGCCTATCACGTGGCGGTGAAGGCAGCAAAAAAGGAATATTATGCTGCCTCCATCGCGTCTGCAGAGTGCTGTCCCAGGAGGCTGTTCCAAGTGGTCCGGAGCCTGGTCGGTCCTGTGGCTCCGGAACCACTGGAGCATTCTAAGGCCTCCTGTGAGGCTTTGGCAAGGCACTTTGCAGATAAAATTGATCAGATTAGGTGTGTTACTCTGCACGCTGTGGATACAGTTAGTGAGTAAGAGGCAGCCTGTGGCAAACCGGTTTAGTGGGATCGGTTCCAGTTTCTTCCTCCTGATGAAGTGGACAAGGTGCTTTCATCTGTAAGGCCGACCACCTGCTTACTTGATCCTTGCCCATCTTGGCTCATTATGAGCTGCAGAGAGAGACTGGGTGAGGGGATCAAGGCGGTGGTGAACGCCTCCCTTGAGGAGGGAGTGATGCCATCAGCCCTCAAGGAGGCAGTGATAAGACCGCTCTTAAAGAAGCCCTCCTTGGATCCTCAAGTTCTGAACAACTTTCGCCCAGTCTCAAATCTGCCATTTTTGGGCAAGGTGATTGAGCGGGTGGTGGCGGGGCAGTTGAAGGCACACTTGGAAGAAACTGATTATCTAGCCCCATTTCAGTCAGGCTTCAGGCCTGGGCATGGGACAGAAACAGCCTTGGTCGCCTTGGTGGATGATTTGAGGAGGGCTCTGGATAGGGGTGAATGCCCCTTCCTTGTTCTCCTCGACCTCTCAGCGGCTTTTGATACCGTTGACCACGGTATCCTCCTGGACCTCCTGGAGGGGTTGGGCATTGGAGACACTGTATTGCGGTGGTTCCGGTCCTTCCTCTCCGGCAGGTACCAGAGGGTAGCACTGGGAGAGGAGGTTTTGGACCCGTGGCCACTTACTTGTGGGGTGCCACAGGGTTCCATCCTCTCCCCGATGCTATTTAACATCTATGCGAAGCCGCTGGGGGCTATCATCAGGAGGTTTGGGGTGCAGTGTCATCAATATGCGGATGACACGCAGCTCTACCTCTCATTCAAATCTTCACCAAGGTTGGCCGTAGAATCCCTGTCCAAATGTCTGGAGATGGTGAGTGGCTGGATGGGGAGGAATAAGCTGAAGCTGAACCCTGACAAGACCGAGGTACTTTTGGTGGGAGACAAGAGGAGGCTGGGGGATGTTGACCTGGTGTTGAATGGGGTACGGCTACCCTTGAAAGACCAGGTCCGCAGCCTGGGGGTCACTTTGGACTCCCAGCTGTCCATGGAGGCTCAGGTGTCAGCTGTGAGCCGGACAGCGCTGTATCAACTCCATCTGATACGGCGGCTGCACCCCTTCCTTCCCGACCATCTGCTCCCATCGGTAGTACATGCCCTGGTCTCCTCTCGTTCAGACTACTGTAATGCGCTCTACGTGGGGTTACCCTTGAAGACGGTTCAGAAGCTGCAGCTGGTACAGCACGTGGCGGCTCGCCTGATTAAAGGCAGCCACCGGCGAGATCACATCACTCCATTGCTGAAGGAGTTGCACTGGTTACCAGTTGTTTTCCGGGCCAAATTCAAGGTGTTGGTTTTGACCTTTAAAACCCTATATGGTTCCGGCCCAGCCTATCTTAAGGAGCGCCTCCAGCAACACCAGACAGGCCGCTTAACAAGATCAGCCTCGGATGGCCTTCTCTCTGTCCCATCAGCCAGGACAGCTAGACTGGTGGGGACGAGGGAGAGGGCCTTTTCTGTGGTGGCCCCCACTCTGTGGAACTCCCTCCCTAGGGAACTCCGTCATGCCCCTCTTTAATGAGCTTCCATCGTGCATTAAAAACGTGGTTGTTCAGGCAGGCATTTGGGGTGGGTTAGGGTATTTTAAAAAAAAAATTATGGTAGAATTTTATTGTTTTAAATTGTTTTATGGTGTGTTGTACATCGCCCAGAGTGGCTGGGTGACCAGCCAGATGGGCGATTAATAAATTTAATAATAAATAAATAAAAATACTCATGCGCTTTTAATTACACCTTAAGTTACCACTTGATCCTTAGTGGTGCAAGCCTATGCTTCTTTGCTCAGATATAAATTTCACTCTGTTGAACAGTAAGTGTGTTTGGAGTTGCCCCATACAAGCACAATCCAACGGGAGGTTCTCTCCTGCACAGACTTCATATAAGTGAATGGGGACTGCGTAGATGAAATTCCTGTAGGAGTCTGCTCTTCAGGGCCTGTTCCGCTGATTCATTTTGAGATGGTTTGTGCAGTTTGAATGGGGTTTTCATAAATTAGCAGCAATTGCAGTTTTAACAGAAGTGACACTGTTAGGCCACAATCCTATGCATGTTTACGCAGAAAAAAGTCCAACAACTCCCAACATTCCCCAGCCAGCTATGCATGTAAACATGCATAGGATTGTGTCCTTAATTACTTAAAATGTTAGCTGTAGCATGGCAGCATTTATTATACTATTATATTTTATTACTTGGAACCACTGTGTTGAAAAGGAAATTCTTCAGAAACAAAGCCAGTTTCTGCCATATGGATTGTGTTGATACACTATCAAATTTGATACACTACTACCTCTTAGTTGCATTTGTGTTTCCCAGAGAGTCTAGTCAAGGGCTGTGTTTGAGAGATTGGAGACTGGTTAGGGAAACTAAGCAGCTTGCTCTTGTGCATAGGCTGAGTTAAGTGCAACTAAGCCCATCGATTTCAGCCTTCTTGCACATAATAGATTGCAGCTGGATTTGTGGAAGGCGAAGGGCAGCAGTGGATTTGCAACTGTCGGATGGGGTGGAGGCTCAACCCAGTACTGAACTTCTGAAGAAGACTTGCTGTGGGAATGTGTTTGGTACTTCCTGCATTAGAAGAAAAAGAAAATATCTTTTCTCACCTGAAAGGGGGCATTGTGGACAAGACCTGTGTGTGTGTGTGTGTGTGTGTGTGTGTGAGAGAGAGAGAACATGTGTACATATTATGCTAACTGAGCAGTTTGAATTTGGATTGCTCTTCTCTCACTAGAGATACTTATTTCTTTTCTATTTCCAGTGCTCCCAGCAAAGAGACTATGTCTTGCTAGCTATTCGAACACCTCCAAAAGAGGAGGAAAGTAAAAGCAATACAAGTTACCATTCAGATTTGTCTAATATTGATGAGGAATGGACAACAGCACATTCCAGTCAGGTAATGCACCTTCAGTTGTATTTCTTTAGTTTTGAAAAGTACTACTTCTTTTGTAAAACCATTTCACTTTCATGCACTGGTTTTTGAGCTGCTGCACACCACTGGTTTTTAGTAGTTCATTTGCTTAAACCACAAACACTGGAATTCTGTACAGGCTTATGTCAGCTGTAAACTAAGACAAATACCCCTGCCCCACCATAACTGCTGATTTTTCCATTCTTCATATATCCCGCTTCATCCTGCCTGTTTTAATATAGATGTTTAGCCCTTGGAGAAGTGGTCTGCATAACTGTACAGCACCAATGATACTGTTGTTCCTAAATATTAAAATATGATCATAACAAGTATAGATGACATATTCAACATTATCACTGAAACATTTCATAGCTTGGAGGGCCATTTCAAGCCTGTTTTTACTTGCATGCAATTTATTAAAAAATAAATTAAAATGTAACTGTAAATCCTTGCCTAGGATAGGCTATGGTGCATTTTAGTGTGAAGTTGTATGCATGTTTAGCCCACTCTCCTAGATTGGTGAGGTGGAGAGGATTTGCCTGCAACCATCCTGAGCAGCAGTTTGATATTTGGTTTCCTTGTTCCAAACCCCAAATACGAGCTGCTATGCCATATCACAGGTTGCTCGGGTATTTAATCCATTCCTTCCAAGTGTGGAGACTTGTCATTGCACTGAAGTGAAGTGTACATTAGGTTCTTTCCATAGTGAAGATGGAAAGAACCTAATGTACAGATATTAACAAAATCTGTAAGGGTGCAATCCTATGCATGTCTAGACTTCTCTGTCCTACAACTCCCAACATTCCCCAGCCAGGTGGCATAGGATTACACCCTAAATGTCACAAGCTACTGACTGAGTAGTGTCTTTGGGTTAGAGCCCCTTCTGGGCAGCTGCACAGATGAGAGGTGGTATCCCTCTAAGAGCAAGGTAAGTTTGCTACCTATGGATCATAGGTTGCCCATTACTCATTTAACGTCTTGTACATGTTCTGACTTGGCAGATGTACAGGTATAATGAGGCATATTTTTTAATCTGTATTTTTCTAACATTCATATTGTCAGATGTGGAACTTCCATTATGTTTTTAAATATTTTGATCTTTATATCAAGAAACTTGAGTTGCACAGCGATGAAATTATTTGTGTCGGTTTGATTTGGTAGGTGTCAAGAATGCTTCCTGGAGGACTGCTAGTTCTTGGTGTTTTTATCATTGCGGCTCCGGAGCTGGCAAAAGAAATCCAAAGTACTTTACGGAAGGTAAATGATACAGATAACATTCCTAAGTTGAAAAGCAGTTTGTACTTGCAGCCTTGGCTATTTTATTTATTTCTTAAACTTTTGACTCCTTACCCTCACTTTCTGCATTATTGCCCAAGGTAATATAAAGAGATATAGAATCCAAAGGATGCAGTCAAAATAGGAACATTAAAATTTAAAGACCAAAACAATGCATGCAGGTTAAATCAATCTGCTGTAATAGAACAGTAAAATAGAGCAGCAGCCAATTAAGATCAGTTAAAAGCCCCACAAGGCAACCGAACAAAAATACTCAGCATAAGAGGCAAAAGATCTTCAATGGAAGGGCTCGGCACGCTTCTCTAGGAAGGGAATTCCAGAGCCTGAGCACAGCCAGTAGAAAGACCGTATCCTGAATCACCACTAGATGAGCCTCAATTACTAGTGAGGGAGGAAGCCCAGGCAGAAGGTTGTCCTTCAGTTACCTGACCCTAAGGTGATTAGGTTATGAGTGGGCTGTGCTCAGCCCTGTACATGGTGACTTACTGCTATAAAAGGGGCTCCTAAAAAGTAACCACAAAGATCATAAAGGGAGCAACGCCCAAGGTGGTGGCGTCTTTTCTGCTTACATCGAGCAGCTTATGAAGAGGAGAGAAATGTTCTGCCGTGGCAATGACATTCAGCTTGTGGGTTTAGCAATACAGTCTGAGGTACTCTTTCTCTAACTTACGGCAACTAGAAACCAGCCTTAACTCCATTC
Organism: Heloderma suspectum; assembly: GCF_057233095.1. Lineage (NCBI taxonomy): Eukaryota > Metazoa > Chordata > Lepidosauria > Squamata > Helodermatidae > Heloderma > Heloderma suspectum. The sequence goes on from NC_139461.1 coordinate 176,066,830, forward strand.
TTATTCTCCCCCCTCTCCAAGCTTGTTTTTTCTGTAGAAAAATCTTTCGCTAAAAAGAGGTTGTGGAGCTTTTCAGAGGAAGATGTGTCAGACCGAGTGGCTCTTCATCTTTGTTCTGTTACGAAGAAGTATCCTTTTTACAGCAAAGTTAGAGCCTTCAGTTTAATGTGAGGAGATATGAATATCTGTGCTCTGATCTGCCTTAATTCAGTGATTCAGGCTGCAGTCTTCTGCACACATACCTGGGAGTAAGCCTGTTGAACACAATTACATTCACTTCTGAGTACATCTCCGTAGAGTTGCACTCACAGTCTATTTCATAGCAATCCTCCAGTAAAGCCCGCTCTGCTGTTGGCACATTATTAGTTGCTGAAAAGAAGATCACATTTCACCAACTTGATTTTTAAAAAATAAGTAATTGTAAGGGCAGTTATGGTTTTAAGTGGATGTTCAAAATGTGGCCTGTAAATTACGTGAAGGCTGAGCAAAGGAGTTATTTATATATTAGATTTCTATACCACCCAATAGCCGAATGTCTCTGGCCCGGTATACAACTATTAAAGTCATAAAAAATATATATAAAATACAATACAAAAGTTTAAAACTACAGTATAAAATAAAAATATAAACCCAAATAAAACCTAGCAGCAGTGAAAAGATTTAAAATACTGTAACAGATTTAAAACAACAGCAACGGAAAGACTGAAATGCCTGAAAAAATAAGGAGGCCTTCACCTGGTGCCAGTAAGAGCACAATGTAGGTGCCAGGCAAGCCTCTCTGGGGAGCTCATTCTGCAGTTGGGGTGCCACACAGAAAAGGCCTTCTTAGTTGCCACCCACCTCGTCTCCTTTGGTGGGGGCTCCTGGAGAAGGACCACTGAAGGCAGCCACCAGCTTCTGAACTGTAGTAATCTTAAGAGTCTAGGATGGAGGATAGTGCAGAGACTCTAATGGGGAAAGGCACTAGAAGAGGGGCCTCTGTATGATTGAGGGCCTTCTCTGCAGCCTGATACGTGCCAGCTAACTCCTAACTGGTTTATTCCTAGAAATACACAGTCAATGGCTAGTAGTCTTGATGGCTCTATTCCTCCAGTATCAGAGGCAATATGTCCCTGCATACCAGTTACTGGGGAACATCTGTGGGAGGGTGCAAGTGCATTCATTTTCTGTTGTGGCTTCCCATAGGCATCTGATTGGCTACTGTGGGAACAAAATGCTGGACTAGCTAGGCCTTTGCTGTGATCCAGCACAGCTCCTTTTATGTACACAAGTGCCATTACTAGGGTCATTTAGTCTCCAGTCCAGGAGCTCAGATTTCCCACCCTCTCCAAGAGCAGGGAAAGAGGTCTGCCCTTGGAGAGTGGGAGCTGAAACCTCTGCAGCACCTGCCCTTCCAACTTGGGAACTCTAGCGTTGGACGAGACAAAAGGTGGAGGGGGAGGTGTTGTCAGCAGAATATGGGAGGCTTTGGATCCTGTGGATCCCAGACACGCCCCTTGACATGGGGGGAAAATGTATGCTAGCTCTGGAGCTGGAGTACATAATTTCCCTCCCATTGGTTGTAATGGGAGAGAAGCTATTCCAGTGAAGAGGAGGGAAAACCCAAACAGGAAGGAAGGGAAGTAAACACCGCTCCCTCCCTTCTGCTATGCCAGTGTGAGCCTGGTAGGGCTCAGAATGAGACGATTCATCCACCTTCGGATCTTCCCACTGAAGCTGGTAGGATGGCTGTGTTGGGAATGTGATGTAGCCGAATGTGAAATATTGCTAATCCAAATGCCAGAAAGTTTACTTCCAAGCAATAAATATTTCTATTTCCTGCCATTCTTTGTTCTGATAAGTCATACGCTGCTACTGAATAAAACAGTAGTATTGTACAGGTGTAGAACAGTTGGTCCCTGTTGAGAAGGCTTATGGTCAAAGCAATGCAGGACAAAGGTGAAGAAAGGCCTGGTGGGAGGAGGACTAAGAATGGGATACAGAGAATTAACTAGCAGCAGACCTAGTGCAATTCTTTTCCTTTTGTTTGTTTTAGGAATTACAAAGGTCAAGTATAAGGTGGCTGGACAAAAGATGATGGTGTGTGTGCGGTGTGCATATTGTATTTTGTCCAAGGCACCAGATTAGCTAGGGCCAACACTGGATACATGACACTTTCCATTTGCAGGTGAAAATAGACAAGAATGAAGTCCCATTCAGGGGGGCAATGCATGTATAAATTAATGTGCATGGGGGAGTGTTCTAGCCCCGCCCACCTCCTCACACGTTTCCATCGCCCTTTGTACTTGTGGAGGGCGACGGTTTGAACAGGAGAGCTTCCTGTATTCGTGGAGTTTCTGCACATGACCCTGTAAAAGCAGGGACCTGTATTGTGTGGTGAGCCCCCTCTTTTCCCGCATTGATTCTACATCGCAAAAGAACACCTGACTAGGGCTTGAGACACAATCTGATCTGAAAATACTGGTTTTAGGTCCATTTCTCTGAGGTGTACAGGATCAGGATCCTGCAACAGTTTCGATAATGACTTATTTTCATCCATGTGTTTTCATCAATTCATGATGCATTTTCATCCATTTCATATCCTTTATGCACATTCAGTTGTTGTTTCTTAATTAGGAACGAATATTTTGTCGCACGTACGATGTACAAGATCCAAAGGTGAGTTATATGTGTTTTGGCGGGTGGGAAGGGGGCGAGTGAGGAAGAATTTTGCTAATTTTTGGCCAAATTTGGCAGGGATATTTTTTGCAGACCCTTCTTCAAAGAAATGGATATTTCCCTGAAATTGATGCACTCTTGGCTTCTAGTAGTAGAATTTGCTCAAAGCAGTTGGTTGGTAGAATGGTGTCCTTCCATCTCCTGCAGGTCTTAAAGTTGCATGAAGCATTTAACTTCAGATATACCAATAACACTGCCTTAGGCTGCAATACTGTGCATGCTTACTCCAGAGTAAGTCCCATTTAATTCAATTGGACATACTTCTGGGTAAACATGTATAGATTGAGTTGTTGGAACTCGGTAAGAAACTGAAGAAATGTTTTATCTTTTATGCTTTTAGGTTTCTTCATAATATAGTATCTTCTCTCCTGTATAGTGTACAGCTAAGCCGGCAGACTGGAAATATCAGAATGGCCTCTCTGCTTCCTGGCTATCTTTAGAATGTACAGTTAATGCTAATATACACATCCCTCTACCAGCTACATTGGCCAGCCACGACCTTAAGAAAAATACAAGGGTAACAAACAATTGCTATGCTTGACTTATTTCTGTTAACTTGGGGTGCAAACCTATTAGATCTGCCTTGGGTGCTCATAAGCCTCTGAACTCAGAGGCTTACGAGTATCCAACGCAGAGCGGGAGGTGCGTTGGGCCTCCCCCTCTCCATTTAGCTAGTGGAGGCTTTGGGGAGGGGTAGCTTGTACCCCCCTTTCCCAGTCCCTTCCCCTTCCTGCCCACCAGCATGGCCCCTTTTCCCCCTCTCCAAGCTCATAGAGCTTTTGCAAGCTCATAGAGGCAGCCAGTGCGGTTCTCTCTGTGGCAGCTGTAAGGGGGCAGGGGAGGGGAGCTCAAGCTCCTGTGTCTGAGGATGGATCCAAGGCTCCGTCTTGGATCCAGGAATCCAAAAATTCCTAAGGCCCCCCAGACGCTGTCTAGGGGCCATAAGATTGCTCTCTAAATCTATAAATATTAAGACAAAATTATGTATATAGCTTAGTTGATTCCTGCCTTTGCTGCATCTGCTTTGCTGCTTCTGAGCTAGAACAGCTTTCATGCTCTGTCCTTTACACCACTTTCCCCTGTCTTCCTTAAACTTTCACCCAACCCCCCTTCTTGGTTAGAGCCTATCCAAAACCGTTGCAATGTCGCTGTTTCTCTTCTCTCAATTGTCAGTTAATCTCCTCTGTCCCAGCCCTGCTGCTTTCCCCCCCAATAGAACTTGCTTTACCTTTATAAAGGAAGTTGCTTTTCATGAGAGACCAAGTCAGTTCTCTGTTCTGTCCAGTGCCCAGGGCTGTTATGAATGATCAAAATGGGGAATGGTAAGAAACAGTTCTTAATGCCAAAGGATAACTTTCTGGATTTAAATCAGTGACATTAACCTATTCAGCTTCCACTTTCTATAGAAAGTATAAAATGAAAAACAGTTGCAAGCTATTTATCTCTCTGGGTTTTTGTTTGTGGATATTAGCAGTATTTATAGCTAGTAGCTATTTAACAGCTGTAACAGTTCTAAGCACTTGAGGTTGGCCACAATTCAGGAGCGAGTCTCTTGTAATGTCAGTGGCAAGGGAACTGTTTATCAAGATCTTCCTACAACATGCATCCCTTTCTTTTGATTCTGCTTTATAGAATGGATTAGTACGATGGGCCAAACAGATAGAGGAGGCTGTCTTTTTGATCAATGGTCAAGTCAAAGAGGAAGATGCTGATTTACTAGAAGGGCAGGTACGTGCTGAATGACATATGCTTAATGCTGATGTAGACCATGATATCTAGCATGGTGTAAGTTCTTACTAGTCACTTTAAACTTAGAGTAGCCGGAGTTGAGTTGATGTGGATCATTGGTTACAGTGCACCTTTATATTAGAGTAATAATACTATTGTAGGGAAGATGGCCAAATGAGTCTCTAATCCTGAACTTGTGTGTCTCCTTTGATCAAGCAGTAACTTAGCTACATCCACATTGTAGTAAACCTTTATAATGTCTTGCCAAGTGTTGAGGAGAACTCTGCATTGCATCTGATCAGGAATTAACTGAACAAGAATTCTAGAAAAGGGGACATTTGTCTTCACTTTTCACGTCATTGCAGACAGCTCACTTACCAAGCGATTATGTATACTTACCTGGTGCCATTTAGCAGGTGCTATCTATATTCACCCACTGAGAGTGTATGTATGTTTCTTCAATTCATCAGCTGAGCAGTTTTGAAAAATTATGTAGGGAAAGGAGATATTCTGTTATCAGATAGCCACTTTGGAGCCATATTGCATTACAAAATGATAGGGATGGATGGATCAGGCTATTTTTGGTGTGTCCGTTTATCATGTGTTCATTCATAAGTTCATTCTGTCCCATTTCCAGTCTAATCTGCATTTTTTTAAAAATCTGCAAAAAATAATACATATTCTTACATGCATTTTATGGTAAAATGCACATTTTAATATGCATCCTGGAACGTGTTAAGGCTGAACACTGCAGCACAAAAATCCGAAGTGCGGAATTGGAAGGGTAACTGCATTCCAATCTGGACATTAGTTTGGGAGGTGTGAATCAGGTCAGTTTGCTTCCAAATGTGGACTGAACAAAATCCTCAAGTATTCCTACTAAGTAACTGTAGCAGTTACCTGTCAGAGAAAACAAAAACCCCTCTCCACCAGACTTTATTTTTGAGTTCAGTCAGTATGCATCTCCCTGCAGGCCACACTCTCGCACACCAGTTGGATAGGCCTAATCTGATGCATTTCTTTTCTGAAACTGCACACCTTTGGGGCTTTTACACATTCAAACATACTTTGAGTACATGATTTGTTCAAATCCCAAGCAGCCACAATAATGCTTTGTATTTTTAGGGCTCAATCCTATCTAGATAGGCGGCTGCCTCCAAACTCGGAGGCGACTGCCTCTCTAGATAGGCGGCTGCCTCCAAACTCGGAGGCGACCGCCTATCCAAAGCAAAGCAGGAGAAGCATGGGGGGGATCATTCCTTCTGTGCTTCTCCTGCCCTGCTTTTTCTGCTAGACAGCCGTTTTTGGCTATCTAGCTGCAGGGGAGCTGAGCAGGAGAGGAGGCTGCTGTACGGCACATTGGATGTGTCTTACAGGCAGATTTGCTTTCCCTCCCCTGGAACACCCCCAGCCCCGCCCCTTTTCAGCCACTCCATACTCCTCTTCCGAGCACAGAGGATGGGGCTTCTCCGCGCTGCCTCAGAGGTAGCGCGGACGTGTGGGGAGGTCAGTTTTCCAGGAATTGACCTCGGAGTGTGGGCTCTGAGGTCAGTTCCTGGAAAACAGCATATCCTGTGGCCATCTAGCCTCTGTCTAGCAGCCATAGGATTGCTTCCTTTGGTGCTTAGAATGGAGCCCAGGCATAGAAATGGTGGTTTCGCTGACTTGCAAACTAATGAAGAAGTGCAGACAGAGAAAAGCATGCAGCCGTTTTATTTCTCTAAAAGATGTTTATCACACTAATATAACTCACAACAGCAGAAAACTTTCATAAGACACAAATGTCTAAAACGGGCAGCCTCCTCTCTTGAGATTCTGTTTTTAAGATATGAAATTCATGAATTTTCTTAACTGCTTTCTACGCTTCAATTATCTCTACAGAAAAAGTCTACGAGAGGAAATATGCCATCAGCTACTCGGAGCCTTAACGTTAGGGTTTTAATGCAATTGGTAAGTAAATTCACTGTCACAGTAAGAAGCAAAGAGAGTGATGTAGGAAGCGTGGATACCAAAGGATAAACTGTGCTCTGATTTGTATATTGATTTGGGGAATTCAGGTTTGGTAAGTACTTACCAAAATGCAAACTGAGCAAAATTCTTCCTTGTCCCGAGACAGCAGTATCTGTCACATTTTGTATAGAGATGAAAGGGACTAAGCTAGCAATATGAAAGCTAACCCCCACCCCCAAATCTCCATTTCAATGTGTAACACTTTTTTTTCTAATACTTTTTATTCTACTTTTATCTTCATAAATGAACCAAAGAACAACAACATAATCATCTTCTACAGTTTCCAACATTACAGTATTCTTAAGAGGACCCCTCAATAATGAAATAAGGAAGAAAAAAAAAGAGAGGAAGAAAGGAGATAATATAAAAAAGAGAGAGAAGAATAAAGGGGAAGGAAACAAAAAAGAAGAAGAAAAAAATGCAAAAAGAGGAAAACAAAGCAAAATATAAACAGAAGTTTACATAACAAACTTAAATTTAAACTACATTACACATAGATTTCAAATATCACTCTACTTAAAGATTATACCAATCTTACAGGTCAATACAGCATAAAGAATCAATTTCAATATTGTATCTTCAGGCTTATAACAAAGAAGCAAGCTTAGAATTCATTTCCATTGGCCATATCATGCCTTTTAGCTACTATATAATAATAAAGCTTAAGAACAACCAGTGAAAAATATTTGCTAATCCTAGTATCATAATATTGATAATTATAATCTTTCTTTTCTTTTTAATTAAGAATAAAAACAAAAAAAATCACTAATATATTTTATACTATCTATATTTTAGATAGTATCATTTCTAAATATATAAATGCATGTGCACATTTCTGTGCACCCTCACACAGAAGATTTAAATGCAGTCTATCTTATCCCTTTTAAGAGAAGAAAAGGAAAAGGATGAAAGAAAAAGAACGGCTATACATAATCAGCTATCCTCTGGCCTTACAGACTAAACATAGCCAATTGACAAAACATGTTTGTAAATTCCAATTCATGGAGCTGGAGCAGAAGTCTCACGTGTTTTTCCGATTAGCCACACCTCCGCCATTTCATGATTTAGAAACTTCTTCATCTGACCTTCAGAGAAAATGCAAAATGTAGCAGGATATTTTAAATGATACTGTAGATTCATTTGTTTTGCCAGATTTCTCGCCCTGGTAAATAACCTTCTTTTATCAACAACCTCTTTGGTGTAATCCAGAAATAACATAACTGTATCTCGTTTTGATCCCTAAAAAAGATTTTCCCCCTGTCTTGCCAAGCGCAGGATATGATTTTTTGTGGGGACTCTTGCAAATTGAACTATAATCATATAGTCAGTCCCTTTAGCATTTGGCACACAAAATGTATGATCAGTATCAAGTACATAATCATATGACAAAGGAAGTATCTCATGCAGAAGCTTATCTAGAAAAGTAAACTAATTTATATCGGTAGATAAATCTTTGATACCAATAATACGCACACTTGCTCTGCGTGTGAAAGCCTCCAACTGTGAGATTCTTGCAGAAAAATTATGAAAAACTTGCGAGATGGTCTCCTGTGCTGCCACTCGATCTTGCAGCTTGTTAACATTCACCTCCATTTTTTGCCCAGAGTTGTTGATTAAGTCCACAGCCCCTTGCAGGGTGGTGATGGAATTTTGGATTGAATCCAGTCGCTTAGCCTGTTCAGCAGATTGCAAAGACAAAGCTTTTATCAGAACAAGTAACTCCTCTATATTTTCATCACTTCTCGAAGCCTTTGCCAAGGGAGGTGTGGGAGGGGTCGATGGCACTTTTCTCCTCCTTGGTGTTGCCATCTTTCTTTTTAAACAAATCTTGTAGGTCCTCGAATATTGCTGGTATTCCTTAGTCCATAAACACTAAAAACTACATTGGGGCACGTCAGACCTGGTTCCTCCTAATTAGATAGGAGTTTTCAAAACAACTTTGAGCGGTGATTAAGCTCTGGCAGATTTGCCTCGTAGTTCAGCCCCTCTGCTGCGACGCAAATAGAGCTGTTTTTCCAAGGCTTCATCCAGAATGCTGCTCTTGCTTCTCCCTTTCATTCCAGGGGAAGATAAAAAGGTTTTTCAACCTTTTAAAAACTGTTTGAGATAGCGTCCCACAGAGACTCCACAGTTGGTATACCAGCCTAAGCTGGTATACCAGCTATGCCCTTATCTGTACAGAGATAGCCTAGCTACAGTTATCCATGCTCTGATAACTTTTCGTCTGAACTACTGCAATGCGTTATACGTGGGGCTGCCTTTGAAAACAGTCCAGAAACTTCAGCTGGTCCAAAATAGGGCAGCAGGATTGTTAACACAGACTGGCCAGTGAGCTCATATTACACCAGTACTTTTCCAGGTGCACTGGCTGCCAGTCCATTTCCTGGCCCGATTCAGAGTGCTGGTATTAACATTTAAAGCCCTTAACGGCTTGGGGCCAGGTTATCTGAAGGATCGCCTCCTCCCATATGTGCCTACCCAGACCTTAAGATCTTCCTCAGCAGCCCTTCTCCGTGAGCCCCTGCTGAAGGAAGTGAGGTGGGTGGTACTGGGAGGAGGGCTTTTTCTGCTTTGGCACCCGGCTGTGGAATGAGCTCCCTAGTGAGGTTCGCCTGGCACCTACACTGTATTCCTTTCGATGTCAGGTGAAGACCTTTTTATTTCCCCAGGCATTTTAGCATTTTAGCTTTCTAGGCTTTTAGCTTGCTGTTTTAAATCTGTATTTTAAATTCCTGCACTGCTGCTAGATTTTATTGTGGTTGTGGTTCACCAACCGTATTGTGGTTTTAATGTTCTATATATTTTAAATTGTTTTATTGTGTGCAATTTGATTTTAATTTTTGTGTACCGCCCAGAGAGCTTCAGCTATTGGGCGGTATAGAAATGAAAAAAACAAAACAACCCACCACCAGGGCGACATTGGCTCGGACCGGAAGTCTGGAACACTTTTTTTTAATGCATTGCAAAAGATCAAATTAAATGTGTGTGGGAGAGAGAAAATAAACAGCTAGCAGTATGTAAGGCAGCCTGAGAATTTCCAGCAGGGTTTATGGTTTTGAAGGTGATGCAGAACCAGCTGTGTAATTACAGAAAGCTAGTGTTGTGCTTCTGTGTGTTCTCTCTTTCAGTCACGAAATTCAAGCTCCAGGTCCACAGCAACAGTCCAGGTCTGCAGTGGTTCCATAAATCTTAAAGGTGCTTTAAAATGCAAAGCTTTCATCCATAATAACAAGCCCAAAGTTAAAGATGCTGTTAAGGTACTTTTGCGCCCCTTCAGTCTACTGAAGGATTTGGTCTTGATCCTACCCCCTCTCTCCCACCCACCAATATCTTTCTTAACCTACAATTGATGTAAATAGGGGGTGTCCTCTCAGTAGGCCACACTCTTCACCCAGAGCACCCTAATTTTCACTGAAAAATGCCAAATTGAAACCAGATGTCTGTATTCTGCCTGTATGTGACACAAAGGCAAGTTCTGTTTCAGTTCTGAAAAACATGTTTTCCTTCAGCACTGGCAGGAGGTAATACAAGTGTTCTGTTCTTGCACATTTATATAACCCTTACAGTATGGTCCTATACATGTCTACTCAAAAGTCTAATTGCGTTTGCTGGGGCTTACTGTCAGGTAAGTGGCTCTAGGATTGCAGCTTCAGGGATGGTGATCGTAACCTGAGCAGAACTTGCAGGTGGGGGGTGTGGTCTAGGTTTTCTTTAAGTTAAGTTTTTCCAGTCTTTGGGGGTGTCCTTTCCTGGATTTCTGTAAGTCTCAGAAGGGCCTTCGACATTTCACTGGGTTTCAGAGAAAAGGAGGAATGGTGAGAATAGGAGCTCTCCTCCTTTTTTGCCTCCAGTCTCTGTAGCTAGGAGCCCCAAGGGTGATTCACTTCACTTTCAATATCAGCCTTCCTTCAGTTGTCCAACATTCATAGGCCAGGTTCACACAGAACACTGACCCATGGCGTGGGTTGTTGAATTCTGGGTTGTTGTGATGTGTGAATGCAGCCACACTAACAAACCATGGTTTGTTAACCATGAGCAACCCAGAAAGAACTCATGGTTTGTTGCTGGATTGTGAACTCTGGGTTGTTTAAACCATGGGTTGTCATTACATGTGAACCCAGAACCGTGGGTTGTTTTGCCAAGCTACAGAGGTGGCAGGGAAGAGTGGTTAAAAAAACCGCAGTTCTACATGCCAACTACAGTGCCACAAAGGCATTTGGTACATACTGGGCAAAAGAGAAGGAAAACAAACAAGCCAAGGATTGAGTAAACCATGGTTTGTTCAGTTGTCTGCGAGACAAAGCCTGGGTATGGCAACAAACCATGGATTAAATAAACCATGGGCTAACATTATGGCGAACTATAACCATGCATTGTGTTCAGCAGTAGTTCCACTTCTGTGATGCTTTGGCCTTGTAAAAGATGTTCTGTCCAAAGGATTACATTGCCCTTCCTTTGGTCCTCCACACACAGATGAATCAGCAGGCCAACTCTGGGAGGCAGGCTGAGTTTTCACACATTGTTGATTTAGCCCTAAAGCTCTCCCTGAGTTGCAGGCAAGTGGTGGGAGGCTACCAGCTGCCCACATCCCACCACATATGAACACAACTGTGGGTCAGATCAGGCACATGAGCTGTGTTTTCACATCCTTGCTTCTTTAAAACAAACAGAAAACATATGCATTCAGCCATAGTGTTGATATCAAAGGCAACTGATCTTCCTAATATTTTCCTTTGTATCCTCTGAAATAAGCTTGGAGCCAGGGGTTGCCCTTCCCTATTCATGCTTGTAGAGTTATGTGCAAGAAATATTTAGAAGTTAACAGATTTTTACTAGCCACATTCCATTTTGTCTATAGAAGATGAGAAAATGTATACATTTTGCATATTTGTCTAATGGATTTCATACAAATATATTTGGCTAAATAATCCTCCTACTTTTCATTCTAGGCTGGACCTCACTATATTCCTCAACATTCCTCACTATAAAAAAAAGGTTCTGAACATGGCAGGGTTTTCTCTAATTCTTTCTGCACAGAATTGCTATTTACTTCAGAGTAAATATGCTCACAGATCACAATCTGTGTTCTTTCAGTTGCTTTTCACAGGACAATCACTACTGTGCTTAACAGTGCCTACTAATTTGTAGTATAACTTAAACAGCCAGTGAGCCGGTTTGCATGTAACAGCAAACTGTTGGTTAATTAATCCATGATTTGCCATGCACGAGCAGGAGTGAGCAAGCACGCTGCCTCCCGCATGCTCCTCACTTCTTTTAATCAACAACCTACAACTGGCAGGGCTGTAGGTCATTGAGGGTGACGTGCGAACCCAGAGTGCTGGGTTGGTTAGGGGCAAAACAACCCAGTGGTTAACCCATGGACATTCTGAGGGTGTAAGCCTGACAGAAAACCTTTTCTGTTTGGTAATGGATCAGGATAGGGTTGTTACTTTCTTCCTAGCAAGACTCTTACACCTTTTTCAAAGCTCTGTGGCTGGCAGAAATGTTAACGATGCTGCATTTCCCATCACCTGTTCTGGGAAAAGCTGCAGCTGTTATATTCCTGCCTGTTAACATAGTTTTTAAAGCAAATGCCCCCTGTCTGGAAAAGTGGTGGAAACCGTAGGAAGGACGGAATTGGGTTATTTCCTGCTCAGAGCGGTTAACCTAGGCATTTACATATCCCATGTTCCAGAACTGAGTGTAAGGGGGTACAGACGACCCTCCGCCATGTTGACATGGGCTAGTCCTGCCTCTGTCACAGTGCACCATTGTGTGGCTCCCCCGAAAAATGTCTGTTTGAAGTTGGTTGAAAAGAGTACTTTGGTCCTAAATGTAAGGAAGGACCCTGACCAGTTGGGGTCCCCACTCAGGAGCTCTTCACACATACTTTTGTATGCGCAGAGTCTTCTTTCCAACAAAGTAAAATGGATGTTTGTGGGGAGAACAAGTTGGCAGTGCATGGTGGAAGGCAGGCTAGCCTTCACAACACTGCTGTGCAGCCATCAACTCATGGAGGGGGTCACGTGTATCCCCCAAGTGTGACATTTCAGAAGTCTATCCTGCAACTTTACAGTTTTGGCATCGTATTGTTTGAGAATAGTGGGTTGTGGAATGTATAGGAATAAATTGCTCTCTCTTGAGCTTAAGTTAACTGTGTGTCGCATAGCTATTTTTCCCACTGTTGTTCATTTTACTGTAAAGATGGTTGTTAAATGGAGAAATCTGAACATCTTCTGTGTATACTCTGACAATAACTCTTGCAGATTTAAAATGTTTTTGTATCTTTCTGTTCTTGTCTTTGCAGGCCTTGAAGAGAGACATAATAAACACTCTGTCAGATCGTTGTGAAATATTGTTTGAAGATCTGCTTATAAATGAAACACCAGGAAAGAAAAGTAAGGGAAGGGGAAGAGTGATTGGGCAACAATATGTTTTAAATGCTTCTGCCTGTGTGTTGACAGGGCCCATGAGATGTGAGCATATTACACCAGTTTTGAAATGTCTGCACTGCTTGCCAGTGAGCTACTGGGTGTGATCCAAGGTGTTAGTACTAGTGCCAAAAGCCCTAAATGGGGCCCTTAAGATATGTGGCCGATGGGGCTACCACATGTGGCAGGGCCTTCTCGCTGGCAGCACCCTGGCTGTGGAACTCCTTTCCAGTACAAATTTGGCTGTCCCTAACTCTCTTGTCATTTAGGCACCAGTTAAATATTTGTTTGTTTATGCAGTCTTTGGGGATATGGGCAAGTGCTATATTTGTTTTTCTGATTGATTGTGTTAATGGTTTTATTGTATTTTATTATGTATTTGTGTTCTTAGAGTCATTATTTTAATGTTGGTATTCATACTGTGTTTTATGTAGGTTGTTAGCCTCTCTGGGCTCTTTATGAGGAAGGACAGGATAGAAATCAAATCAATAAGTAAATAAAAATTAATGTAGCTTTGCTCTTGGGTTTCTAAAACAAATTATTTATGATAAATGGAAGGCCATGTTCAATAATTAGTGAAAAATAAAAGCTAGTCATACGTTCATGCATTGCACGACAAGATTATTATGTGGGCACTGCTGTTCCATGTTTATCTAGTAATAACTATTTTCTTCACTCAAGTTATTCCAGCCATCATGCCTAACTTTCTGAAAACGTCCATAGTCTGCCAACTGTTGGAAGTGTGGTTGCCAACTTTGTTTATCAGCCCCAGTTCCTATGCCTTTGACAACAACTTTCTCTGTAGATATTAGCATGTAATAATGCTTATCTTTATGCCATGGAAAGCTTCACCTGGTGATTTCAGAAGAGCAAGCTACTGCTAAGGTTACAGGAACCAGCCAGCCCATGGGCACTGTGTTCAAGAAACACAAGTCCAAGGGCCCTATGAATATGTGGAAATAGTTGCATCGTCCTTCATATCTTGGCCTTCATTTCTGAGCTTAGGGCAGATATTGTAGTTGCACATTGCAGTAAGTGTTGCCCTTCATAGGCATACAAGCATTGTGCTGAGGTCTTCTGTTGCTTTCTTTCAGAGGACTGGGCCAAGCCAGATAGCTTCTCAGGCTCCATGTTGTGCCAGTTGGGGCAGTTTTCCCCCTCTTGTGATTTTCTTGTTGTTGTTGCATGAATGGAATGGAAATGCAGAGACAGTTGCTTGCAACATAATATGATGGAATATGGCCTAGATGTCACTGTACCATAAAAGCTAGACTGCCTATCTACTCTGTGGGGAACTTTCATGTGTGATATATCCAAACTGCCTGCAATTCTCAGTTGCCTCTTTAGGTGGTGTACGTTGTCTACATTGGCAAACAGCTTTGCGTAATATGTGCCAACTACGCTTTTAATTCTGATGTTTAAACTATTTGTTCAAGATAATTTCCCCTTTCTCTAAACATTCTATACCTCTGAAGTTTGCTTTTTGTCCTGTTTGAAAACGAACTATTTTGTTATTTCCAAATTCCCTAACTACAATAGGTAGTAATTGCCAGGAGGGTGGCCGTGTTAGTCTGTTACAGCACAAACAGCAAAAAGTTTTTAAGATGTCAGAAGACTAACCCAGGGATGATGGCGTAAGCTTTTGTGGGCTACAGTCCACTTCATCAGATGCATGAAGTGTTATGCTAATGGCCTAGAAAGGCCTATGTATCTTTATAGAGATATATAGGTCTATAGAGAAAGCCAGTGTAGTGGCGAGAGTGCTGGACTGGGAGTCGGGAAATCTGGGTTCTAGTCCCCACTTGGCTGTGGAAGCTCACTGGGTGACTTTGGGCCAGTCATAGACTCTCAGCCCAACCTACCTCACAGGGTTGTTGTGAGGATAAAATGGAGAGGAGGAGGAGGATTATATGTGCTGCCTTGGGTTCCTTAAGGAGGAAAAAGGCAGGATATATATGTAATAAAGAAATGATTGTATATCTATCTCTGTATAAGAAAGATAGAAAGACTGACAACAGAGTATTAAATATATATTTTAAGCTAAGCCCTGTCAGTAGCTGTGCTGATATATATCAAGCTGGGGCATAGCTTATTTCTCTCCCTTTCCTGCTGGAAGTTTGAAATCAACAGAAATATCCTCATACATTTTTGGTGGTAGCTGCTACTTTTCACAACAAGCTGCTTCTCCTTCTGCCCATTGCTTGGCCTAGTATCACAAGTAGGTAAGAAGAAGGCATTTTGTCCCATTTATCTCCTCCCACTCTGCATCCCGCCCCTCCATAGCTTGGACGTCTGGACAAGTGGATTCAGCAAACTTACCTTGCGTATAGAGAAATCACACATTTTTAATGAGGAATTGTATTTTTGACACCTTTGTGGGCCATTCTGAGATATCAGTTTGTTTAGTGCAGAGTAGGCAAATGTATCGCCTAGGGATTTTACTATATTAAGTGGTATAAAAGTTTTATACATAATAAATGAAATAGGCAAACATGGGAGTCCTTTGGCCCCAGCCATGCTGGCACCACCACTGGTCTCCACTACCAGAAAACTCCTCAACAGAGAGTGCCCAATGTGCATGCGGTGTTGGTGCTATTGTTGTATAGGCATAATGCACATACAGCATCGTACCATCCTTATATATTTCATTTCTAAAATGTGATGCCTCACCACTAACCCAAAGGGGTTTTGCAGCAGCTTACAATGCTTTAATAAAGCATTATAATTAAACTAATACAAAATCAGATGCTGGCAGCTTGGGGGGGTTGCGTAATTAGAGCGTGGGACACGTCAGGCATCACTGAAACTGCATGGGCACCATCTTTGTTGAAGGATTTTATCTGATGTGGAACCAGTGAACCAGAATTAAAAGAGAGAGAGAGGAGAGAGAGATGGATAACATACACACTCTGCAGTATATGCCACTGATCATACTGTTCTTTAATGGTATTTAAGAAGGGCTTTCTCTCCCCCCCCCCTTTATTTTTTGTTCTTAGATTCTGAAAGAGAGTATCACACCTTGCCTTGCAGAGTGTTTGCCCCCATTGCTGGGTCCAACGTGTTGCTTTGTGATTATAAGTTTGGTGATGAGACAGCTGGGGAAATCCAAGAGCGTTTTCTTGAGATGCTGGATCAAGCTGTTCAAACAGAGGATTTACATATTGCTGAGGAAATGAATACAGGTAAATATAGCCGCTAAGTTAAGAGCTGGATTACTCTCTACCAGGAATTACTGAGAAGCCAGACCTGAAGCACAAGCACATCTTAACTCAGATTCATGGGATGTTTGTTACCTCCAACTTTGAAGCTAGGCTGGGTTTCAAGATGGTTTCAAGCACATCTAGTCCTTGACAGGTGGTAGTGGGGCCTAAGGGTATGTTGAAGAGTGGGGCTCTCATGGGACAATGCAAATTTTAAAAAGGATCCTTTAAATGTAAGTATTCTAATACGTTTAAATACTTTTAAGCGCAGGGCATGCGTCTTAAACATCCCAGTTGCTTTCCACTCAGTCATCAGAAGACTATGACCTGGAAGCAAGTTTGCTACTTACTAACTCCTATATCCCAATCTAAATAAGGGCTGCTTTAAGCAAAAGAAAGGCATTGGGAGATCTAATCACAGGTCTCACATGTCATGTCTAGTTTGGCCTTAAGTAAAAGGGACAAAAGACTCAGGCTGGGTTCACACAACACAGTAACCCACCCAGTGTTAACCCACCCAGTGTTAACCCACCCACACTAAACCCACCCAGTGGGTTATCGTGTTGTCTGAACGCAGCGCCTTTTCCATAGGATTGCTCATTAACCATGCAGTGCGGCCTGTTGGGTTGTTCAGGGTGGTTAACAACAAGCCATGGGTTCTAAAGGTGGCTTGTTCGAGAAAAATAAACCCCACTGCATGGTTAAGAAGCCACCCTGAGGAAAATGCGCTGCATTCCGACAACACAATAAGTCACCCTGCGGAAAACGCACTGTGTTCAGACAACACAATAATCCATGGAGGGTTAATGCATTGTGTGAAACCAGCCTTGCTTTCTGTGTCTAAAGCTGAAAATGCAAGGATTACTCTTGGGAAAATAACCTCTTTCCCCTGTGGCTGTCGCCCTGTCCTGAGAGCAAACAGATCAGAGGAAAGGAAGAAGGCAACATAACAGCGAAGATGAGTTTTAGGAGCTCCAGGAGTGCGGAATTGTCTTATTTCAAACAATGTAACATTGGTTGTCCGCCTTTGGTTCTCTGTTGTCTGCAGTACAGTCCCTATACTTGTGTAACAGTGACCCACTGTTTCTATGTCTCTCCTCAGTTTCAGCTTGCATCTCTTAGCAGCCTCTGCTACAAATAATGACCCACCTCAACACTTTCGTTAAGCTGAATAAAATCATCTGTAAATTAGCTTATGCATTCAAAAAATGAATTAAAAATTGTTTGCATAATTTCCATAATCAGTGCAACTGATAAATTGGTGTGCACCTCACAGACTTCTATTGCTAGGGATTTCTGCTCTTCAGCATGAACAAGTAAGATTTGCATTAGCAATTGGCTCCACTAAATCC
Organism: Heloderma suspectum; assembly: GCF_057233095.1. Taxonomy (NCBI): domain Eukaryota; kingdom Metazoa; phylum Chordata; class Lepidosauria; order Squamata; family Helodermatidae; genus Heloderma; species Heloderma suspectum. The sequence continues at coordinate 176,084,269 of NC_139461.1, forward strand.
CAGCTTCTAGCATCAAGGGGTTAAATCCACTGAGTAGATCAACATAAATAAGATTTCAGTGAGGGTATTCTCTTCCCTTGCACTTATTCTTTGCTATCTAGCAGAAGATCTAATGAACCCAAAGGGCACCCTGACCCCTACAGAGCTGCACAGCTGTGACTTGCATTTGAGTAGCTTGTGATATTGCAGTTGGGATGGCATCCAAAGCAAGGCAAGCAGGACTGGTCTATTCAGAAATGCTGGGCAGAGGATTTAGAAATTGGGATTTCTAAAACTAACAGATTGGTGGGGCAGGGATTCTCACAACTCAAATTTGTCTGCTGACTTGATGTTTACACGCAGTCCTATACATGTATACTCAGAAATCCCATTGAACGTACAGATAAGTGTCTGTAGGATTGCAGCCTAAAAGGCATTGTGTAAATAGGCCATGCAGTGTTTTCCTGACCTGTTCCTTCCACATCCTTTGTCGGTCCACATCCGTTCCAGCCCCAATAAGCAGTTAGGTAACTGGAGTACTTTCCAGAACGATAGTATTACTGACATAGCTGCAGAAAACTGTACATTGCAGTGCCAGAACAATGCTGTAGATTGAAATGCTATGACAGTGCTGCAGTTCTTGACATAACTCTCTACACCTGCTTGCTACTGCAATTATCCATAGCCTTCAGTTCTTATAAACACTGAAAATATTGTGCCGCTCGTGTTTTGAATTGATGATAGTTTATTTGGGTTTTCATTTTCCAGATGGAGAGAGTAGCGCTCCAACTCCAAGTATATTGCAGATTAACTTTTAGTGCTGTAAACAGATGTATTGGGAAAATAGCCATTAACTCTTACTGTGTTCTGTATATGCTTTTCATTAGGGGGAATGTAAACTTTATAATAATCCTTTACATCACCAGCCTTCCCTAACCTCATGCCCTCCAGATGTGTTGGACTATAATCTCCATCATCTCCAGCCAGCATGGCCAATGGACTGCTGGCTAGGGATGATGGGAAGTGTAGTCCAACACATCAGTTGGGGATGGGTGCTTTACATTCTCCTACAGAAAGGCTGTATAGTTTACATACCCTTTAAGAGGTCATACCCATAAGGGGGAAGATTGCTTAGAGATACAAGAGCAGGAGAGAAAGGAGGAAGCCCCACATTACAAATGTACCAAGACTCTAGTCAGACTGTATCAATTCTGTATTTAAGTAATCCAAATCTCTGCAACTGCAAAATCTAGTTGTGAAGGTTTGAGGCCTACAGCAGCAAAGGGAAAAATGGTCAGGCTTAGAGGCCTGGAGTTTCTGTTGGGAGGGGGTATCCCTGAGAGGAGTAGTTTCATTTCCCCAGTTAAGTTTCATTTCTCCTGGTTTGAAGCAGTACTTTCGGTTTTGAGGGAGGAGGGTATATAAAGAGAGTGAGAGAGCCAGTAAGAACAGAGTTGGGGAGACCAGAGCCTGAAGAGGGAGCAGGAAGAAGCAGCCTGGAGAAGTCTTAAGTACAGCTAGGGTGAAGACACTTGCATTTTGCAACTTTTATTTTCTCTTAATGCCTGTTGTATCACTCAGCTCTATTGTGTAAATAGCTTTAGTTGTGATTTGTTTGCTTTAATTTACCAGTAAACTGTTGTGGTTGAACCCTGTGTCTAGAGTGTCAATCACCCCACATCTACAACATGGTAGGGGAGGTAAAAGAAGGGGAAGGAAGGTGGGACTCTTAAGGAGGCAGGAGGTCGTTACGGAGCTACTCAGGGGGTCCATATCCTAAGGGGAACCTTGACATTGGTAATGAAGAATAGATTTTGCAACTCCATTTACTTAGAACAATTTGGACTTTTGTGCTCAAAGTTTAATCAGGACCAGGAAAGAATGCTTAGTCATAAAAGAGCAGGGGAGAAATAGAATGACAACATTGACCACTGGGAAGCTCCACCCAGGCCTTCTAAGGATCCACACTGTCATGTGCTTTGAATGACTCAGGGTTTTTTTTTATAACTTTTATTTTGGATAAATGATACCACTTGCCTTTTTGATCTATCAAGATTCCACCACGTATATCAGCTTCCAGAGCTGGTGGTTGTGTGGGATAGCCTTATCTACAAAGGGGTACATCTATAAGGCCTTTTCCCATGTACAAACTGAGGGGGATGTTGCCACAAGGGCAGCACCTCAAACCTTACCTTAAAAATGGTTGTTTATATTGGTCCTTAGAAACCCAAGAGAACCTTGCTAGATCTTAGAGTGATCAAGTGATACTGTGTTGTCATTACTAAGAATTTTTCCCAGTTCTGACCAATATTTGAGTACAAAATGCCCAATTGTGCTGAGTAAATTGAATTGCAAAGCCTTTTCTTCATTATTAGGTTTCTCAGTTACTGAGATTTGGAGTGACGTACAGGATCAGTACTGCCTCACCACAGACATTAGTGCACGTTGTGGCCAGATGAGAATATGGGGTTTCTGAAGAATGCTTTTATGGTATTTTGAACTTGGATTTTCCAGAAAATGTGGTTTTAGTGAATGAATCATACTCATTCCATCTTTATGTGATCATCCGGTTTCACTTGTTGCTAAGATGAAATGCAGACCTGCTTTATACCATGTTTGTTTTGTCTGAGGCAGGAGAAAGAAGCCACACTTTGGAATACTGGTGGAAGACTTGACTTGCTTTTAATGACTCTTTGTTTGCGGGGTGGGTGTTAGACCTCTTTAAGCTGGCTATGTACACCGTCATCTCAGACAAATGACAGCACTTGCTGATTTGATCCAGATCTCATTTGTACCTGCTCCAACATACCAAACTGGACGAACTTGGGGCCCAGGGTGTACACTATGTTGCGTACATATTTCTTTTTTATTCAGGTACTTGTATTTTTTGATATGATCGTCTTTTTATCATGCCTTTGGCTTATACAATAAATGGATGATAATGATGTACCTGCTCCCAGAACGGGTGGTGATATGGAGCATAATTACCACGAGTGTGCAACCCCTGGAGGGCCGGGGGGCAGCAGCCATTGCCTTGATTCAGTTGGTTGATAAATGTGGATGGAAGCTGCTTGATAGGAAGGTATGTTGCACAGGCTAGGGGTCAATCGACCTGTTGCTCTTACCTAAACAGACATTTCATGGAAGCCCGTAGTAATTCTTGGGCACATTTTACATGCACCCCAGTCGATGTGGTTGCTGCTGCCTTCATGGTTGGTCTAGATCTGTGTAAAAGCTTCCACCCGCATGATCCGTCTGACAGCATTTAGCATATTACATAAGAACATAAGAAGAGCCCTGCTGGATCAGACCAAGAATCCATCTAGTCCAGCATTCTGTTCACACAGTGGCCAACCAGCTGTCGACCAGGAACCCACAAGCAGGGCATGAGCGCAACAGCGCCCTCCCACCCATGTTCCCCAGCAACTGGTGTACATAGGCTCACTGCCTCTGGTTCTGGAGGTAGCACATAACTAACAAGACTAGTAGCCATGGACAGCCTTTTCCTCCAGGAATTTGTCCAACCCTCTTTTAAAGCCATCCGAATTGGTGGCCACCACTACATCCTGTGGTAGCGAGTTCCATTGCTTAACTATGCGCTGTGTGAAGAAGTCTTTCCTTTTATCTTTCCTGAATCTCCCACCAATCAGCTTCATGGGGTTCTAGTATTTTGAGAGAGGGAGAAAAATGTCTCCCTATTCACATTCTCCACACCATTACACAACTAATGTGCCGCCCAAGGGGCGAAAATGTTACTTGTGTGGTATGCTAAATGCCATTGAAGGAACCATTGGGTGGAAGCTTTTACATGGACTGACTTGGCATAATTACACATGTCAGATTGCATGTAAATGGTTCCTCGTAATTTGTGTCTGTTTTGTCTGTTCTCCCCTCTCCTTCCCCCAAATCCTCACTGTGTATATAATCCAGTAACTTTGAAATTATTCAGCTTCTGGGAGCTAAAGAGTATACCATTAATCATATTCAACAATGATTAATGGTATACTCTTTATGTGTTCTTAGTTGCATGCCTTGAAGCCCAACTTTAGCAACTGAGATGTGTAAGTGAGGTCTGCTTGGGGTTTTTTAGCTTCCGAAACTGAGGTTTTTAGAAAAGATTTTTGGCAATGATGTGCACTAGAGGACAAGGAGGGAGAATACAGCGTGAGAATAAGATTAGGTAAACACGCATTCACTCACTTACTTTGGTATCATTTTTCTTCATGCAGTTGAAATAAGCCCGCCAAAGGAGCTCCAAGATGACATGCGGCAAAACCGGTTGACAAAAGAAATGCTTCTTTTAAAACTTCACCAGAACATCGGTATGCTCCAGCAATTGCTCCTTCACTTTGGGAACTAATATTGTCCTTTCTGAGTATGATCATCAGCATAACGCTTTTCCCCGTTTCTGTCAGTAAAAACTTCTCATAGCTATATTAAAGTGGGATAGGTAAGGAAAGATGCAAGATGGATTTGAGGTTTGTGGGAGACGTTGGGGTGGTGTAATGGTGCCCTTTATAAAAAAAACACCTTTATTCTTCATGGATCTTCCAGAACAGTGATTGAGAAAAATCACCAGGTAGTGGAAAAATAGATTGGGATCTTCAGATTCCTGCAACCACAGATGTGTAAAAAGAAATCGACAGTCAGTGGGGTTTATATTGGCTTCCCTAATGAGCATCCTTTCTATAGCACATTTGGTTATGTTCCCAAATTAAGAAGATCAGTTGTGATGTAGCATTTGCAGTAAAGTACCGAGGCTTAAGAAAATCTAAAACCCTGGCCTGTAGATGTACAACAGAGTCCTCTGGAACAGAACTGTAATTTGTTTTGCCTGTGTGGTTTGCATTTCCTGTGGTATATTGCATACCAGCAGGTGAAAATTATTACAATTCGTTATAAACATATTAATGGCAGAATTCACAGGTTGGTGTGTCAACTCGAACATTTGTTTTATTACTACTTCGCTTCAAAAGGAAGAGCAGTTGATCAAGCCTGCAATCCTGTACCCGCTTACCTTGGAGAAAGCCTAGTAAAAACCATGGGACTTACTTCAGAATGCATGTGTATAGGATTGCAGTGTAAAATTCCTAAAAAGCATAAAAAGCATTGTTGCATAATATTAGCTGTGGTACCTCTGAACACTGTTGCATTTTTGCAGTTTTCTGCAGGCTGTTGTCTTCAGTAATCTGTGTTGTATTAGTAGTTCAGTCACAAAGAGAAGGTAGGAGATTGACTGTTGTCACCTCTTGGGTTCACAGTTCAACGGCTTAATCCCATGAGCTGCTGCCTAAGCATCGTGACTCATGGGATGATGCCTAAAGGGTCCCAGAATGAGGGCACAGATGATCTCCTTGCACTGGCCATGGGAAATGAACTTAGCCTCAGTTCTGGTATAGCACGAGCCCCTTCTGCAGGATCCTGAGGGTCATCAGATGACCTCAGCTCTCCTGAATCTTCATAGTGCTTTACCTGTCTTGTTAATCTCTCAAAGAGTTCTAAGGTGTATTCCACTTACTAAGGGAGGAGTGCTTTTTATCTTCTTGTTGTTGTTGTTGTTCAGTCGTTCAGTCGTGTCCGACTCTTCGTGACCCCATGGACCATAGCACGCCAGGCCTTCCTGTCCTGCGCTCTCTCCCGGAGTGTGCTCAAGTTCATATTCATTGCATCGGTGATGCTATCTAGCCATCTCATCCTCTGCCGTCCCCTTCTCCTTTTGCCTTCAGTCTTTCCCAGCATCAGGGTCTTTTCCAGAGAGTTTTCTCTTCGCATTAGGTGGCCAAAATATCTGAGCTTCAGCTTCAGTATCTGTCCTTCCAATGAGCACTCAGGGTTGATTTCCTTTAAGATGGACTGATTTTACCTCCTTGCAGTCCAGGGGACTCGTAAGAGTCTTCTCCAGCACCACAGTTCGAAAGCATCTATTCTTCGGCACTCAGCCTTCCTTATAGTCCAGCTCTCACTCACAGCCATACATTACTACTGGGAAAACCATAGCTTTGATTAGATGGACCTTTGTCGGCAAGGTGATGTCTCTGCTTCTTACTATGCTGTCTAGGTTTGCCATAGCTTTCCTCCCAAGGAGCAAGCGTCTTTTAATTTCATGGCTACAGTCACCGTCTGTGATGATCATGGAGCCCAAGAAAATAAAATCTTTCACTGCTGCCATTTCTTCCCCTTCTATATGCCAGGAAGTGATGGGGCCAGATGCCATGATCTTCGTTGCTTTAATGTTGAGTTTCAAACCAGCTTTTGCACTCTCCTCTTTCACCCTCAACAAGAGGCTCTTGAGATCCTCTTTGCTTTCTGCCATTAGGGTGGTATCGTCTGCATATCGGAGGTTGTTGATAATTCTCCCCGCAATCTTAATTCCGACCTCTGATTCATCCAACCCAGCGTTTCTCATGATGTACTCTGCATATAAGTTAAATAAGCAGGGTGACAATATGCAGCCTTGTCGTACTCCTTTCCCAATTTTGAACCAGTCGGTTGTTCCATGTCTGGTTCTTACTGTTGCTTCTTGACCCTCGTACAGGTTTCTCAGGAGACAGGTAAGGTGGTCTGGTACTCCCATCACTTTAAGAATTTGCCACAGTTTGTTGTGATCCACACAATCAAAGGCTTTAGCATAGTCAATAAAGCAGAAATAGACGTTTTTCTGGAATTCTCTTGCTTTCTCCATGATCCAGCCAATGTTGGCGATTTGATCTCTAGTTCCTCTGCCTCTTCGAAACCCAGCTTGTACTTCCGGTAGTTCTCGGTTCGCATACTGCTGAAGCCTAGCTTGTAGGATTGTGAGCATCACCTTGCTGGCATGTGAAATGAGCGCAATTGTGCGGTAGTTTGAACAATCTTTGGCGTTGCCCTTCTTTGGAATTGGAATGTAAACTGACCTTTTCCAGTCTTGTTGCCATTGTTGAGTGTTCCAAATTTGTTGGCATATTGAATGCAGCACTTTAATAGCATCATCTTTTAGGATTTTAAATAGCTCAGCTGGAATACTGTCATCTCCGCTAGCTTTGTTGTTACTAATGCTTCCTAAGGCCCACTTGACTTCACTCTCGAGGATGTCCGGCTCAAGTTCAGTGACCACACTATCATGGCTCTCAGGGACATTAAGATCTTTCCTGTATAGTTCTTCTATGTATTCTTTCCACCTCTTCTTAATCTCATCTGCTTCTGTTAGGTCCCTGCCTTCTTTGTCCTTTATCATGCCAGTCTTTGCACGAAACTTTCCCTTGAGATCTTTGATTTTATTGAAGATAAAGTCTTTCCCATGCTGTTGTTTTCCTCGATTTCTTTGCATTGTTCATTTAAGAAGGCCTTCTTGTCTCTCCTTGCTATTCTCTGGAACTCTGCATTCAGTTGGGTATCAGATTAATGATCTGAGCCACAGTCAGCTCCAGGTCTTGTTTTTACTGACTGTATAGAGCTTCTCCATCTTTGGCCGCAAAGGACATGGTCAATATCGAAATCAGATTGATTATCTGGTGATGTCCACGTGTAGAGTCGTCTCTTGTGCTCTTGGAAAAGAGTGTTTGCTATGATCAGCGTGTTCTCTTGGCAAAACTCTATTAGCCTTTGTCCTGCTTCATTTTGTACACCAAGGCCATGCTTGCCTGTTATCCCGGTGATTTCTTGATTTCCTACTTTAGCATTCCAATCCCCTATGATGAAGAGGACATCTTTTTTTGGTGTTAGTTCTAGAAGGTGTTGTAGGTCTTCATAGACCCGATCAACCTCAGCTTCTTTGGCCTCAGTGGTTGGGGCATAGACTTGAATTACTGTGATGTTGAATGGTTTGCCTTGGATTCGTACTGAGATCATTCTATCGTTTTTGAGATTGTACCCCAGTACTGCTTTTCCCACCCTTTTGTTGACTATGAGTGCTACTCCATTTCTTCTAAGGGATTCTTGCCCACAATAGTAGATATGATGGTCACCTGAATTAAATTCGCCCATGCCTGTCCATTTTAGTTCGCTGATTCCCAAGATGTCGATGTTCAATCTTGCCATCTCATGTTTGACCACCTCCAGCTTACCTTGATTCATTGATCTGACATTCCAGGTTCCTAAACAATATTGTTCTTTACAGCATCGGATTTTCTTTTCACCACCAGACACATCCACAGCTGAGCGTCCTTTCGGCTTTGGCCCAGCCGCTTCACTCTTTCTGGCGCTACTTGGAAATACCCTCTGCTCTTCCCCAGTAGTATATTGGACACCTTCCGACCTGAGGGGCTCATCTTCCGGTGTCATCTCTTTTAGCCTTGTGATACGTTCCATGGGGTTTTCTTGGCAAGAATACTGGAGTGGGTTGCCATTTCCTTCTCCAGTGGACCACATTTTGTCAGAACTCTCTGCCATGACCTGTCCTTCTTGGGTGGCCCTGCACGGTATAGCTTATGGCTTCACTGAGTTACGCAAGCCCCTTCGCCACAACAAGGCAGTGATCCATGAAGGGGCTTTTTAGCTTTTTATCTACAGCAGTGCAAATTATTAGGGCTATGTACCGCTTCGGCCTGAACTCTGACTCGAAGTGGGGCACTTCAGACCACCTCCAAGGCAAGGCGGAGGTGGCACCAAGTGGGTCAGGTCGCTTCAGTGCGATCTGGAAGCCCAGTCGTGCCACCACCACCCAGCCCCCAGCTCCTTACCTGGGTCCTCTGGATGCGTGCCGGCAGTTGTCTTGTTGTTCTGGGGTGGGGTGGGGAACCAATTTTAAAATGGGGACTCCTTGTATTTCTGGAAATGGGTCCTGCAAGATTTATTTCCGGAATACAGGGAGTTCCCGTTTTAAAATCGGCTCCCCCCCCGAACAACAAGATGGCCACCAGCGCATGTCTAAGGGCCCAGCTGGGGGCTGGGTGACATGTCAGTGGGGGCTGTTGCAAATCCTGCTTCAGCTCCAAATTCCGCTCTGGCTCCAGCGGCCAAAGCAGGTCAGGGCGGCCTCAAATCAGTCCAAAGCGAATCGAGCCCACCTCGGAAGCCCCAAAGCAGCCTCCAAGGTGGATTAGTGGGCCCATGCGCAGCCCTACAAATTACGCTTTGTGGCGCTGCAGTTAAACTACTTTAGAGTGGGGTTTAAATGGGCATGTGAAAATGACTAGAGAAGGCACAAAGGGAATACGTGATGAAAGCTCTGTTAAAGTGTAGATCTGTAAAGTTCCATCTTTCCTATTTTTCATCATTTGCTATCATCTGAATCTTTGATTATGATCTTGTGGTTATGTGTGATCATCTGCAATGTTTGAAATACAGTTGCCCACCTTGAGTTTGGTAGGACAGAATGAGCTATCCATGTAAATGTTTTCCAGAAGTTCTTCTCTCAAAAATATGTGGTAAACCCACAAGCTGGGAAATGGGGAGAGGGATGCTTGGAGGGGTGGTGGTGCAGAAGAACAGTGGGGCAGCAGCATTGCACTTCCCCTGCCCTTAGGCCTTCCCTGCACGTAATGTGTACTGATGCATATGTGTGTCAACACCTTTACAATGCTTATAAGTTAAGAAACCTGCTTCTGCATTTCATGGTCACATTTAATGTGCCAGAATCCAAAGTGGTTCCAGCCCAGATTTTAACCAATTGCTCAGTGGTCTCGAGCAAGCTGGACCTATCCAGGAAGCTATGAAAAATCTGGTGAGCCTTGCTCTACATTTCCAGGTTTTGTTAAACTGGTCCAATACAAACTATCTCCTTGGACTGCCTGTGTCTCTGTGTATTCAGCCGAAGAGTGCAGGACATCCCTACCAATCTTGCTGGTTGAAGCTCATGCATTTAAAGCTCATGAATTTATCAGGCCTATGCAAATTAGACTCTGTGCATACAGTCAGGTACATGTTACATCCAATACACAGAGGCAAAGTGAGTCCTAGATTCATTTGGTATGATCGCATAGGGCTTGTTTGTGAAGAAATGGAGAAATATGGACATTTAATAAAATGATTAAGTATCTAAAGCCCTTGTTACCTTCATACATTTTGAGCGTTGTTGGTGAAGCAAGTACTTTATTTCAGTGACTCTTATTGTATGTCTCTGTTCATCTCCTTCCCATTCCTTGCTTTCTAGTTTCAGGTTATCCCATTTGCACGCTGAATTTGTGTTTCCTTTGTCACTTTTTAGGAGTGGTGATAGCCGTGGCTGTTGCAATATCCGCAGCAGCCTTCTCCTTTAACTACTTCAGTGATTAGGCCTCAAATAGTTAAGAACCACCCTGAAACCTCCTGCCACAACAGATGTACTCAGAAGATGCACGCTTCTAGAAATGAATGCGTTAATAACCTAATGTGTCACCTAACAGTACAAATTAGCTGTTCTAAATAATGATAGCTTCAGCTGTCTTGTTTCTGCATGCAAACAGTGTAGGTGGTTTGGTTTTTAAAAGGGAGAAGAAAAAACCTCAACACAATCAACTGGTGATAATACATGTAATATAACATTACTTTTCCAGGAAGAATTGTCTACTTACCTTTCCACCTTACTAAATAAAAGGACCATTGTTAAAGTTGGTATGTGTGTTTTTTCAAGAGATGTTGAAATTGTGTGAGATTAAGTGAAATGAGTTTTCCTGTCCTTCGTTTTCTTAACGAAGAAACTACTTCATAACTACTCCACACACACAACCCAAATTGCTGCAAACATTCTTGGGGTATCTAGGGTATGTTTACATTATAGATTTAAACTGGTTTAAATTTATGTTGGTTTATCAAGGGTTTATCAGGGGACTGGAAACAAAGCCCTATGAAGAGAGACTGAAAGAACTGGGCATGTTTAGCCTTGAGAAGAGAAGACTGAGGGGAGATATGATAGCGCTCTTCAAGTACTTGAAAGCTTGTCACAGAGAGGAAGGCTAGGAACTCTTCTCGATCATCGCAGAGTGCAGGACATGGAATCATGGGCTCAAGTTACAGGAAGCCAGATTCCGGATGAACATCAGGAAAAACTTCCTGACTGTTAGAGCAATACGACAATGGAACCAATTCCCTAGGGAGGTGGTGGGCTCTCCCACACTGGAGGCCTTCAAGACGAGGCTGGACAGCCATCTGTCAGGGATGCTCTGACTTGGATTCCTGAATTGAGCAGGGGGTTGGACTCGATGGCCTTGTATGCCCCTTCCAACCCTACGATTCTATGATTCTATTATATTTTTTTTTAGAAGTTGGTCAGTGTTGCAGGACTTTTTTCCCTTTAAGGATTTCATGCATGAGACACTTCTATGGTTTCATATACTAGCTCCTTCAAATATTACTCTATGCTTACAATAAGGAGAATTTTTTTTTACTTGGAATAGGAGAGAAGATGGCTATAACTGCCGCAAGGGAAGTTTGAAAGCACCCTCACTGTTTTTGGTATAAATGTGATGGTTTTTTCATTTCCCAGGGCAAGCTCTGGAAAAAAAAAAAACACAGTTCTGCATCTAAGGTACTGACTGGCTAGAATCTGTAATGTTGCACCCCAGACCCCCATCCATCGATTAGTTTTGCATGGTTCTTTTTTAAATCTTTGCCATTAAAAAAGAAAGAATTTAATGTAAAAAAAGAATAAATACACTTGTGGTGCCGAGTTGTTTTTTTAAGATAGGTTGGTGAAGTTGACACATAAAGGCAGAGGCAAGTGTCTGACTGTCTTAGTCTTGCTCTACTAAGCACTATAGGTTTCAGGGTAAGTGTTCAAACTCATTAAGTGGGGGTTTCATTGGAAATTACCCAGGGTTAACAGAATGAGAAACAATGAAGACAAATTCACAGTAAACGGAAGTCGTGGTTAAATGCAATTACTAGTTCTAATCTGCTAGACAGATTTCCACCTAGCCAGTCCCCTCTCCCAACTGTCAGCTGACAAAATGCCCACGATCAGCCCAACTGTCGTTCCATGCTGCCTTCAACTCTCCTCCCACCTACATGCTAAATATCCTCCAAGCAGTCTCCTCCACCTTCAAATACAGACCCCAAACATGGGCCATTATGGGTGTATAAAGCATGTTGCAAAGCTGAGATTTACAGTCCGGGGGGGCGGGCAGGGGACCTGGTGTGGCTGCTCTTTAAAGATGACATCCACCCTCTTCATAACTGAGACGGCACTCTCACTACTGAAAAGTATTGCCATTCTGAATTGCTCTTGAAATGCTTAAAGACAAACTCATATTGGGATGTTGTGTTACCACTCGGTGATCCATGTGGCCATATTTTGCAAGTGAGCAGTTATCACTTGGTACCCTGGTTTGTAGTAACTTCCCTTGCATGATACCTGGCCCTCATATGTAAGAGATCATCTTTTTAATGATTTTGCATTTATATGGTGAATGTTACCTGGCTGGTGTGTGTGTTGGCAAGAAGCGTTTGAAGTAATAATGCCTTATATGCTATTTTAGGAAGCTAGCAGTTAAAAGAAGATGGGGAGAGTCCAGGAATGCAGTGGTTGAAGCTATCAAAGGCTTATTCATCAGGGGAGTGCCCTCTTGAGGGAAGTGTTCCATTTATAACTCTTTCCCCCACCTCTGAATTCAGTCTGCCAGCCTTCACTTGTAGTATTTAGAACTTGATTTGATTTTTTCCACCTTGCTCTCAGACAGTTAATTATCTCCTTTTTCACCTTTCTCTCACTTGGAATGCCTACAGTGTGGGATGGACCTACATAGTTTTAATGAAGTCCCACAACTCTTTCTTTCTTTGAAATGGCCATTGAGAAGCTGGGATAGCCTTGGGTGAAACACCTGGTTTGACACAACAAGTTCAATTGAGGTTTGGTCCCCACCTCCCATCCCTCCCTTTATGAACAAAGGAAAGTCCTGGCCCTTTTTCTTTTCTCTTTTGCTGCCGAACGTGAATAAGACACCTGTCAGAATATCTTGAGGGAACCTGGCCCTGCAGACATCCTGCCCCATGGAGATGATGGGTGAGGTAGTATAAAGAGCAGGACTCTGCCTGCCTGTGTGGGCTTGCTACACATTTTGAGGGCTGGGTGGAATGGAATTGGGAAAGTGTTGCATTTGAAAGAACATGAGGGGTTTTCCCATCTTTCTTACCAGTATAACTGCCAACTTAGTTGCTGAAGAAAGCTGCCTCCCTTCCTGTGACTCAAAAAATACTGGCCTATTAAATTAATTCACTAGGTTTGAAACTATGTGCTACCCTTCCTTTGTAGACATAGGAGCCAAAACTCTCTAAAGTCCTTGTCACACTGCAAGTTAACTCCCGTTTGGGAATGGTTAAAGTTACCAGGCTTTGGGATTTAAAAAAATAATACTGTCCCCTCACCAGTGGTGGGATAGGTCAGAGAGTAAGAGCCAAAGTGGAATGTGGTAGGTCAGAGATGGTTCCTTGTGGCTGAGGGTGGAATAAACAGAACATGGCAGCAGGGCAGATGCATCCTGGATGGAGCCAAGGTGGGATGTGGCAGGTTTTGAGGTTGGAATTGTTAGCAAAAAAAAAATTGTTGGCCACTCTGAATTTTAATAGTACTAGAGGTTAATTACAGATCTATGCACTTGCCTCCATTCTGCAGAAGCACAGCAAAAGAATGGAATTCAGAGACCTGTAATAGCTGAAAAGAATGTAAGTTTCTGGCACTTATGGTTGTAAAGTTAGTCTTGACAGTGTGTGCGCAATGCCTGGTGAAATCTCAAAAGCCAGAGGGATGGTTGAACAGGATGTCGAGGAATCAGTAGGCAGAAGAAACAAGTTAGGGCACAATCCTATGCATGTTCAGACAGAAAAAAGCCCCACAACTCTCAGCATTCCCCAGCCAGCATGGCTGACTGGGGAATGCTGGGAGTTATAGGACTTTTTTCTCTCTAAACATGCATAGGATTATGCCCGTAGTTTGGGTAATGCAGTGGTGAGCAACTTGTAGGCCCAAACATCTGATGGGCCACAACTCCCATCAGCCCTCACCATTGGCTATGCTGCTTAGGGCTGCTGGGAGTTGCAGGCCAAAACATCTGGAGGACAAGTTGCCCACCTGTGGCATAATGTATGCAGGTTGTAGAATTTTGTTTTCTTGGGACAGAATGTGGGTTACCTTAGTGTAGAACTTCTGGATTTTATTTTAGCACACACAGTGCCTCTTAATACTGGTTCTCTTTCCAGAGATCATTTTATTTGCTAGTTCAATAAAGATAATGGAAAACTGGAAACCCTAGGTGTGGTCCCATTACTGCATATTTTGCATTTCTTTGTATGCACCTTCGGGGCCTCTACCCCAGGTGCACTCACATTGATAGTTTATTGGACATGTATGCCTTTACCCCTTGAGGACTTAGAACTAGACTAGCAGTAGTTTGGGTGCTGAATTAGTGATGGATGATCCAGTAGTAGGGTTTTTTAAACTGCTGTTTCCAAGACTTGACATTAATTTGATTGAACAATTTAAAAACAAGTCACTGGGACTGGATGACATTTGCCCCAGATTTCTCAAAGGGTCCAAGTATGTCACAGATTCAGCTCCTTTGCAGCTAAGGATGGGACAACATAAAAGGGAACAAGGTGGGTAGACACAACAGCAGGTCTCTCTTTGCTCAAACCAGCAAGGAAACCTGACCTAGAAGCCTGTATTGGAGTAGCAGATTATTCATTCTTGCCCAGTGGGCAAGGAAGCTTCTCTGGCTGGTGTGTCTAGTCTCATTGCCATTTCTTCTTTGGGTCAAAACTGTGTTTGGTGGTGCACAGGCTAAATCCAAACCTGCCATGTCTCAGATCACTGGTTCAAGATCTGCTTTGGACTTAATACTTTCTAGGCGCATGAAGTTGCTAAACATGGGGAAGGGCTGTAGCTCATTGGTAGAGCACATGCCTTGCTTGTAAAAGATCCCACCTTCAATCCCTGGCATCTCCAGGAGAAAAACACCCGTCTCAAACCCTGCAGAACTACTGCAGGTCAATGTCCACCAGTCTTGCCCTGGCTGGGGATGGTGAGATTTATAGTCACATCTGGAGGGTGCCACTTGGGGATGGCTGATGTATGGAGCTAAATGGATCTATGGTCTGACTCCATATAAGGCAGCTTCCTATGTTATTTAACAACCCAAAATATGTAACAATTTACATGGGCCCAGATGATCATTGACATCCACCTCAGTAGCATTTTTGAATGATGCCAAAACCAGTGGAGATTGGTTGCTCCGATTTCAGCAGGGCTGTTAATCCACTCTGACTTTCAGTCAGAACACTAAAGGAGCTATCCAAGGTGCTGAACCCATTTTTAGGTTCTTGTTCAGCACCTTGGATGGCTCCTGTACAGTTCTGACTGAAACCCAGAGCGAAGTCAGAGCCCCACTGAAATCAGAGCCACCAGCCTCCACTGGCCAAAAGCCAACATAAAAATTGACAGAAGAAGTTCTTAGTGGATGAGGCTTCAAGCCAATGCACAGAACTATCCCATGACTAACAAAAGAAGGATAAATTATGGAAAAATATGCAAATTTGCCTTATTTGGATAATTTTTATTGGTTATAGAATTCCACTTCTATTTGCAGAATGTTGAGGTTTTTAAAAACTAAATCTGGGTATTCACAATCCTTCCTGGATGGGCTTCATTGGGGGAAAATGGAATCTTGCATGCTGCGATTCCTGTACTATTTTCATCAAGTCCTGCTTCTCCTTTAGAATTTCATAGAATCATAGAATAGTAGGGTTGGAAGGGGCCTATAAGACCATCGAGTTCAACCCCCTGCAGAAATCCTGATGAATGCTATGATCAACAGTTTCATTTGATTATTCATGGGCCACTGCCTTGGAGAGTGGTGATGTATGGAGGCTTGGTTGGCGTCATTTGGGTGCCGCCTCTGGACAATTTTAGACTCATGGATTCCCCTGGGAAGTCATGCTATTGCATGCTTGGCCTGCCACTTCAGTTAGTTTACAACGAGCTATAATTAGATCTTCCGAAACTATGCCATGTTTTCTAGGGAGTGTGCTTAAGTGATCTTTATGTTTTATATGTCTCAGACCAGACTCCTGCATATATATACAGTCCTAAACAGACACAGTCCAGGGTACAGTTAATAGCACTATCCCGTTGCACTGGGTTGTGACCATATGACTGCATGTTGGTGCCGGGGGGGTTAAGGTCCTGGCACTCTTTTGATCTGAGCACTGCACACATACAGAGTCTCTGGTTCATATTGGTTTCCTTCCCAACACTCCAGGTGTTGATCCTCACAACACCCTCTCTGATAGATGGTCCAGTACAGGGGTCCCCAATATGGCATGGTGCCCACAGGCACCCAATTTTTTTAAAAACAATCATTATTTATTTTTCCATTTTTAAAATATACATGGATTTGTATGAAATGCGTACAACTTACTAGCAATTATACATGGGCTGCAACAAAAGTGGATCAAATTTCCAAATCAGTATCCATTTGAAGGTGGTGTCTATATGTGACCCTTTCAAATATTGAAAAGGCCCTCAATCCATTGCATTATAGGAGGTGAGTGTTTATCTTTCCAATGTTGTAATATCAGTCTTTTAGTTGACAAAAGGGTACAGAGAATCCATTGACACCGACCATTTGTTCACTCCGTAAGAGTGGAGATGGGAAGAACAGCGTTTGTTAAAATGAAACAATTATTTTGTAATCGGGTCCTTAATCTTGCAGTAAGGATTCAGATGGTAAGATGCTATGTATTCTCAATATTATTTTATGGCGTAGAGGTTTGGGCACTTAACAATCTGAGCAAAATTGAATCCTTTGAAATGTGGATATACTGATGTGACGCATGCTGAAAATACCATGGACTGATCTAGTAACTCATGAGAACGTACTATGCAGAGTAAGAAAACAGACAAAATTGATAAAGACCATCAAGAGAAGAAAGTTACAGTACCTTGGTCATATTACCCAACGTGAAAAATACGCTATACTCCAACTTATTATACAAGGGAAATTGGAAGGAAAAAGATCAATAGGAAGAAGATGAACATCATGGTTAAATAATTTGAGGGAATGGTTCAGTTGTACTTCTATACAACTATTCAGAGCAGTGGCATCAAAAACAAGAATAGCTGCAATGATAGCTAACCTCTGATAGGAGATAAGAAGATTCATTAATTTCCATGAAGCAAGTAAATAACTTAAAAGAGTGTGTATATTCAGTGAACATTGAAGACTGTTTCAGTACAAAAAATTTATCTGTGTAATAACCTCCCCCGCAAAAGAAGCAACTACTGGACATTGCCAAAACATATGTTTAAAAGAAGCATTCGCGATCTTGGACTGTCAGCAGTTAGCTGAATTAGACAATCCCTTATTAAATAGACATTGTGGTGTCCAATAGACATGAAGCAGAAGTTTTTGCTGAATAAGATGCAGCCTAAGATCCATAGAGGCGAAAGGTAGACGCCAAAGTGGCAACCCATTGATTAGTCATTTTGTGCCCACAGCAGTATCTCAAATTCCCAAATGCACCCATGGATCCAAAAACGGTTGGGGGTCTCCTGGTCTAATAGATTCATGTCTGATCTGGGAGATGAATAAATACAATAGCTGTTAAACTATAATGTGGAGAGCACTGTTACATCAAAAAAGTGCCAAATGGTGGTGATATCATCCATGATCAATGCTAAATGGATAAATTGCCCAATAGCAGAGTATGGATGACATATTGCAGAATGTTGCTACTTGCCTCCCGATGGATGTTGAGATATGTGCACACGTTGAATCAGTTCTGCCATTATCTTCCGAGCCTAATGCAACATGCTGGTATTTATCTTGAAAATCTTTCCTGACTTATGACAGGTGTGCAGGGTTCACCTTATATGAACTCTCAGGCCTGAATGCTGTGCTATACAAACATTAACTGCAGGAAGCAAACCCTTTATTGTCCCAAGGCTGTGAGACTATTACCTCTTTGCCAGTCCAAAGTTGCTCTTCCATTTCTACCTTCCATGGGGCAGGGGTGGAGGATGTGTGGCCCTCCTGATGTTGCTGGACTGCAACTCCCATCAGCCATAGCCAATATAGCCAATAGTGAGGGATGATGGGAACTGCAGTCTAGTAACATCTGGAGGACCACACATTCTTCAGCTCTGCCATAGGGCATGTAAAACTGACTTGTTTCAGAAATAATCTATTTACTTATTAAGTTTTTTGTTGTGTGTGTGTTTAAAAGCTATGGGCAGTATCCAATACTGTTGTTCTGGCTCCGTTGCACTTGTGGGATCCACTGCTTACACCATGGGGAATTAGCAATTCTGAAAGTAGCCCGGAAGCATGTGAAGATGATTCGGAAGCTGCAGCTCATGCAAAATGCAGCGGCCAGATTGCTAACAGGGTCCAAACATATAAGACCAACTCTCTGGCCAGCTTGCACTGGCTGCCTATATGCTTCTGAGCGCAATTCAAGCTGCTGGTTTTAACCTATAAAGTCCTACATGGCTTGGGACCGCAATACCTGATGGCTTGGCATGCCTCTCCCAAAATGAACCTACCCATACACTACGTTCAGCATCTAAGTGCCTCCTCTGAGTGCCTCCTCCAAGGGAAGCTCGGAGGGCAGCAATGAGGGAGATGGCCTTCTCAATGGTAGCCCCCATCTGTGGAACAAGCTCCCTGATGAGGTCTGCCTGGCGCCAACGTTATTATCTTTTCAGCACCAGGTTAAGACCTATCTCTTTTCCCAGGCATTTGGCAGCACATGATGAGTTTTCATTGGTCCTGGATGTGTCTTTAGTTATGACTGATAGACTATTCAGTGTTGCTTTTAGTTATATGTTGTTTGTGTACCCATTGTGCTAGTGGTAGGTCCCACTATGATTGATTGATTGATTGATTGATTGATTTCATTACTGTACCACCCAATAGCCAAAGCTCTCTGGGCAGTTCACAGCCATTAAAATGACAAAATGCACCATAAAACACAATATAAAATGTGAAAGCTTAAAACTACAATATCAAAGTACAAACCACAATAAAACCTAGCAACAGTGCAGAGATTTAGAACATGTGGGCAGTGTTGGATATTGCCCTATAAATTTTATTATGCAGATTGTCATATCTCCTCACGTAAGCCACTTGAAGCATGGGAAATGTCACCGAGGAGTTCAGCCATGATTGTTTTGTACACATGTCATCTTTATCTTGGTATTTGGTGGTGTCACCCTAGCACAGCCTTTCCCAACCTAGTGCCCTCCAGATATATTGGACTACATCTCCCAGAATTCCTGACCATTAACCATGCTGGCTGGGGCTAATGGGACTTGAAGTCCAAAATGTCTGTAGGGTACCAGGTTGGAGAAGGCTGCCCTAGTACCTTGTCTAATGTTGCTTTTGTTCGGGGACAGGAAACTCATGGCAGCTAGGAACAAGAGGATCTCGATATTGGTGAATTCACCAATGTGCCTTTATTTTGCCTGAAATTCAGTGACTTGTGTGTGTCTTCTGCTGTGCATCAAAGGAGGTGCTCTGCTGCAGTATGCAAAGCTGGGGAACTCCAGATACATGCAAATGCCTTCCCAACTACCAGTTTGCCATCCCAGCCAGGCAACCCATGAGGACACTTCAAACCGGCCAACCTAGAGCAACGGTGACAAGCATGTTTGGGCATTCCCCCTCACACTGCTAAGAATCGCATTGAGGAGGAGAACTGGACTGTGCCTGCTAGCCACACCCCCACTATTGAATCACTGCTGGTCTCACTTCCCACTGTCTGCATTAGGGAAGCCACAACGTTTAGGCTGATCATAACCACTCTGAAACATGTGTAAAAACATATGCAAATGTGACACATCCACCAATGTAAATTATGTTGTGCGAGGGTCCCCTGGTCTCTAGTGTGGCCCCTGCATCTTCAGTTTGTCCGTTTTCAGCCTCAGTTGTGGTTTGCTGCTGAAATTCGGTGGCAAACAATCCATTTCTTGTGGCAGCTGCATTGCTAACAAGAGAAGTGCATCCCCTGGGGGTGGAAAACAGCCCCCAGACCTGCCAAAGTTGCCCACCCTTGTATAAGCATAAACAACTTCTAGTCTTCTTGCCCATCTCTCCAACAAGCGCTATTGCTGTTGCACTAGAGGCTGTTTGCGCTAGTGCAATGCAATTTATTTAGCGGTAGTGTTGCATCAGACCCTGCCCCTAATGTTTGCTTGCTCTTCAAGAACTAAATTCTAAATAGTCCTGGTATGTTCATTTAAGAAGATATCAGGTTCCTTTAAAAGGTGCTTTTAAAAGTATCCTTTATTAAATACATCACCACAAAATATAAAGGTTTAGTAATTTACATTTTTTAGCAAACACCACATTTTAATATAGCATGCAACATTACACAAAAGTATTTAATAAAGAAATATGTGTTAATGCATCTGTAAATTTTCTTTATATCTTTTCCAGCAATAATCTAACTTCTATGATTTCACAATTATTAAAGACTCACAGTGACTAAACATGTGTTTTATAGTTTCTATATGGCTTGCAAATGTGATTTACCTGATTAGCCGTTAGTAGTGTATCATCATTTCCAAACCGTTCTGGCTGAATACAATGCCTTTCAAGTGGCAAGTGTCTCCTAATTGGAATACTGTCATGTATTTTTTAGATAATTGCTTTTAATTAATTCACTTATTTTCAGATGGTTCAACTGTAAGTTGTTTCGAGAATAAAAATGTCGTTGGCTTAATAAAACATTTAGATAAAGAATCAGTTCAGATGTAGTCTTCTCAATTATTTTAAGCTCCATAAAACATTACATTTGAATGCTCAGCTGGAGATGTCTTCTAGCTCCATGTTATGTTTAGCACCATCCGGTCTTAGTGGTTTTAAAATTATCTTTCATCTTTATATCATTCAGTGTGTGCAATCCAGTTAACTGTGCTTAAGTTTTATTGAGCTATTATGCATAATAATACGCTAACTGGTGCCCTTAATTTGAAGAGTGTTTTTGCAATCCCTCATTTGTTGGCACTCATAGCACCATCTGAAGTCATTGCTTTACCTTCTCAGTTTCAGTTCTTGACCCTGCAGAATGGGAATAATTACCCCAAAATTCCATATCTCCTACAGCCAATGTGCTGAATGTCTAAATGATAGAATGCAGTGGCTTTCCAGTTCGAAGATCAATGCTCATGATATCTTTCATGAAAATCATGAATTACATGAATGCCTGAAAATGTGTGTAGGAACTCCCCTTTACATTATTATGCTGATATCATTCATTCACAAGAACGGGGACTTAGGATAATGAAGGTTAACCTAGGAAACTAGAGCTAGGCAGCAACTGCCCACATCCCAGGACCTGATCCACAGTTGGTCCACACCAGGTTCTACAGCTGCCCTGAATATACAATGCTCACAAAGCAATTCTACACCTCATTTAATCAGACATTCTAATCTGAGTCAGGGACAGAGGACATCTGGTCCTTCTGATGTTGCTGGACTGCAGTTCCCAACTGCCCTAGCCAGCATAGCCAATTGTAAGTGATGATGCAAGTTGTAGTCCAGCAACATTTGGAGGGCTACATGTTTTCCAACCTTGTTCCAAGTCTTCTTGACAACTCACCACTTGGCTGATGGTTCTAGAGTCCCAATAGTTCTGCAGGTTTAGGCCTTGTGCAACTTTCATGTCCACCAGACCTAGATGAAATACTCATTGTAGGGCCAAAAGCAATCTTTCCTTCTACTCCTTCTCCCACTACGCTCCTGAATATAACTACAAAGCATGAGCCAATCCACATTGCTCTCTGAAAGCCTCCCACCTTGCAGATCCTACAGCTGCTGTAGGGAGTTCTACATTGGCTGACATTGCATCTACTTGTTAAGGAGCTGCTTGTTTTCTAGCATTCTGTGGAAATGAAAACAAAACAGAAAAAAGTTGAAGTGGGCCCAACAGACTGGCCACTATATATGCATGCGTCCGTGCACACGCACTATATATGCATGCATGCGCACATCTCTTAATTGGAAAATTAGTATCTATAGTTTCCTAGTATGAACCCTTGGTATGACTGTGTAGGTATAATAGGAACAGTTATGTATAGAAGCAGCTGATTATGTCCTGTAGGATGCAACCCTATACATATTTACCTGGGAGTAAGTCCTATGGAACTCAACAGAACTTACTTCTAGACATACAGCACTGCCAGTTAAATTGTCTGCAAACTGAGCACAAGTACGCGCAGCGTTTGCTAAATGAACTTGGGACCAGGTGTGATCCAAATGCAGTATGTACTGAGGAGGGACTGGAAATGCTGAAGTGTTAGATATCATGTCAGTTATTCAACTTCTTGCTCTTCCATATTGCCATTCCCAAGTGCTGGAATTTCCTTCTCAGGTAGTAACCCATACTCATTAAGGAACGCCTCCACATCCACAGCAAAAAACTCTTCATTGAACTGTTCAGTGACACTAATGAAATTGCTGACAAGCTCCCCAGCTTTGTACACAAGAAGTGTTGGGAGAACATCACTGGAGAAACGGTCTCCAGCCCCGGTATTAGAAGCCTTGATCTTGCAGAATTTGACGGTGAAGTATTCGGCAGCAAGACCAGTCAAGCTGCTGTTGAGTGCCTCGCAGCCCTTGATGCCATCCTCATAGACATGGACAATGACCGTAGTGGTTTTCCGCTCCTTCTCAACAGCTTCCAGGAACTGTTCCCCATTCTGCAGCTCTGAAAGGTAGCCGTATTTAGGCCCAAAGCTCAGCCACTGGTGCATGTCCTGCATGCAGCGCTTGCGGTATTTCTGTAGGCAACTTTCATCTTCTTTGTCGTCATTAATTAGCTCATACTCCTGCATACTCATCTACAAATATTGGGAAAGGGAAGTTTAACTACTGAATGCAGAGGTTTATTCATCAAACACAAAAGGAGAGCCTCATAGAACAACAGGACAAAATGTTAGTGAAAAAAGAATAAGAAAGGAGCATTTGCACTCCATTTCTTCAGCCTTAATGATATTTTCTGTAATGTATATCTATGATAGTTGTGTTTGTTTGTTTGTTTATTGCATTTATATCCTGCCTTTTTCCCTCTTGCAAGGAACCCGAGGCGGCTTACATTATCCTCCTCCTCCTCTCCATTTTATCCTCACAACAACAACCCTGTGAGGTAGGTTGGGCTGAGAGTATTGTTGCCAATGGATGATTCTGTCCAGGTACAAAGAGCAACTTTGGGATGGGTGGGTGATTTCTAGTATATTTTGTTCTGGTAACCACGTATGCTGTTTACCTTTCTGGAATCTGTTTAGATGTGGAGCAGTTTACAAATGTTGAAAATACATACTTAATAAGGACATCAGTAAATGAAATCTGAGCAAGCAAATGAATACCCTGGCATTAAGGCATGCAGATGGATTGTCATACCTGTGTTGATATGAGGAGGATAATATGAACTGACTTGGAAGATTGTAACATGGTAAAGTTATAGGGTTGCCATCTCTCAATGTTTGTCCTTACCTTTCCGGGTTTTCTCCTCCTCTTCCTCAGGGTTTCCAGGGCTAGCATTTAAATCTCACTGTCTCAGAGGGGAAAGCCAAAGGGAAAAGCTATTTTCTACAGGGACCATTCCAGACCAGATGCTAAGGGGTTCAGCTGACCATATGTTCAAGGAATGTGTGAAGGTGTGTGCGTGAAAGGCTGCAAAAGCTACGCGCACACACGCACACACACACACACCCTGTGCCCAGCAGCCATGTCCCCTTACTGTCCATGTGTTTCAAATGTGTGAGAAGGAGCACTACATGCATACCGACCCCTTATGCAGGGGAAATCCCCCCTTGTGTAGAGGATCTCTGCACACATACATCGATGCACACGTAGATCCCTTCTCATGAATGCTGAATGTGCAGATGGGAGCATGACTGCTGGGGAGTCCTGACCACATAGTCTGAGCAAAGTAGCTCAATGAGAGTTCTTAACCCAGCAAAGGTCTGGGAGAAGACTGAGGGCTTATATGTTTGCTGCCCCCAATTCACCAGTTGTAGCGGAGCTTCTTCCTCAGTTGCAGCTGGATCTTCTTCCTACCAAGTAGACCCTTTTTCCTGGGTAAAACCTGGGTGAAAGGGTCTTCTAGTGGCCAGGAGGACGCTCCAATGAGAACTCTGTGCACCCCACCTGGTCCATCACTGCCAGTGCTCTGGAGAGTCATAGGACAAGGAAGGAGAGTTGGGAACCCCAGCAGGGCTTGGGATGGAGTTAAAGGGTTCCAATGGAACTTCAGATGAAGCATCCCTGCAAAGGGACTCCTCAGGTTGCCCCATGACTTCTGTGGGAGTGGGGTTTGCTGAAGAATCCAAATCCTCCTCCTCTGAAGAGGTCTCCCCTGGGCTTGGGTCAGCTGGGAGCCTGACATGGGGGCATTGGCAACAGGGGTCAAGATTGGCCCCACAAGTGTTCTTTGAATGTGTGGGGAGATTGTTTGAATCCCCACTATTGAATCACTTGAATTGTTTATATTTTTTCCTTCTTACCTTGCGACTGAGTCGTTCTCTGGTGTCTTTATCATCTCTACTTTGAGAGCGACGGGGTGAAGACATTTGCCTGATGAGGATCTCTTTCTTGCTTGGAGGAAGATCATCTCTGTCTTTACTTTCTAATTTAAACTTTCTCCAGTCATTGATCACCCCTTTAGGTCCTATAAGAAGAAGATGTTACTATACTCTCTCTCTCTCTCCCCCTCTCTCTCTCTCTCAATCTTTCCTTATGTGTAATGAGTGTCAGGTCCCTTGGTACTTAAAGGAGACTCAAGACGTGGAGTCTAGTAAAAAAACAAAAAGACAACTACACAGATTGGTAGTTCCCAATACTGTTTGAAAGATGTTTACTTATCAGAGGAAATATCTGTAAAAACACTTTAAAATATATGACAAAGCAACTCTGAATATGATAAACCACTTTCAAAAATATATTGAATAGAGAGCATAATATACACAGTCACATACATCCTAAACACCCCAAACACATTCAAAAATATAATTATCATTAAAAAAACCCATAGGATCCAAAGTACCTTTAAAAATGTATATTCTAAAATATAACTAATCCAATATGATAAAATACAAAATGTACATATACCCCTTATTAAAAGTTTGAAAATGTTCATGCTGAACTCACCAAAGCAGAGTGCTTTGCAGTAAAATGCTTTTTAATTTAAATGGTACTGTGTGTGTGTGTGTGTGTGTGTGTAAAGGCAATAAAGCAAACATTAAAAGATCAAACTATAAAAATATGTGGCTAAAATGTAAAATAGTGGAAAGTTAAAATAATGAGGGTGGAAGGTGTGGTGGTCAATGCACCTAACCAACATGTCTCTGCCTACATCAAAACCATGCTACTTTTAAAAAGTGGAAGAGTAGCACTAAGGCTATCCACATGTGTGGAGATTGTACTACTATTCTGTTCCTCCAAAAAAGGTAGGATTTTTCTGCAGCCTGAGAAAAGACAGAAACCACACAAAGAAAACATAGGATGGCAAGCACTTGATGACAATGTCCTGTAAATGCCCCATAAAAAGTGAGTAAATGAAGCGCGGTTATTACACAGTCAACACCTCTTGTGAAAGAACCTCTGGTGGGGAAAGCAGGACAGAACATGTCCATGTTTGTTGGTTGACAGCAGAACCTGATGAATCATGTGATGGAAAAGCTAATAGGAAAAGTTGTAAGCCAAGCAGAAAAAGCTTTCACCCTTGATTCTGGCTGCTCATTCTATTTTAGTCCTACTCCTAAGAAGGAGTCCTAACCCCTGAAGCTGTTGGACAAAGCCTGAGACATGGCAACCCTAGCTTCTTAGTTCCAAAAGAACAGTTCACTGGCATCCCAATATAAAACATAGTCTGTCTGTCTGTCTGTCTGTCTCTGTGTGTAAAATGTTGGTGTTGGGAATCAGAAATAACTTCTGTTGTTTCACCAATGGATCCTATTGAGGACATTTGGAAGAGTATGGCAGGAGACTGAGCTTGTATTTTGCTGAAGTGCTGCTAGAATCTTAATTGCTCCATCTGAATGAAAAAAGAGATTGTTGTTGTTGTTCAGTCGTTCAGTCGTGTCCGACTCTTCGTGACCCCATGGACCATAGCACGCCAGGCCTTCCTGTCCTGCGCTTTCTCCCGGCGTGTGCTCAAGTTCATATTCATTGCATCGGTGATGCTATCTAGCCATCTCATCCTCTGCTGTCCCCTTCTCCTTTTGCCTTCAGTCTTTCCCAGCATCAGGGTCTTTTCCAGAGAATTTTCTCTTTGCATTAGGTGGCCAAAATATTTGAGCTTCAGCTTCAGTATCTGTCCTTCCATTGAGCACTCAGGGTTGATTTCCTTTAGGATTGACTGATTTGACCTCCTTGCAGTCCAGGGGACTCGTAAGAGTCTTCTCCAGCACCACAGTTCGAAAGCATCAATTCTTCGGCGCTCAGCCTTCCTTATAGTCCAGCTCTCACAGCCATACATTTCTTAAATTATGGGGAAATCATATTTATTTATTTATTTATTTATTTATTTATTTCATTTATATCCCGCTTTTTTCCTCCTCAAGGAACCCAAGGCAGTGTACATAATCCTCCTCCTCTCCATTTTATCCTCACAACAACAACCCTGTGAGGTAGGTTGGGCTGAGAGTCTGTGACAGGACCAAAGTCACCCAGTGAGCTTCATGGCTGAGTGGAGACTGGAACCTGGGTTTCCTGACTCCCAGTCCAACACTCTAGCCACTACACCACACTGGAGTCTATCCTCCACTACCCAGCTGAAGTGTGCCAATTGCTGATTGTGTAACATTCAGAGTAGTAGGATGGGCTAAATAAATTGACACTTCCGATACTTAGAGCTTAGAAGGAAGCCTCTAATCCCGGAGGCTTCAATATACCTGGTGCCCTTCCAGGCTGCTGTCAAGGGTGTGGGAGGAGCAATGGATGCAATTGTCCTCCCCTTAAATGTTTTCCCTCTAGATGAGGCTTTGAGCCAGTCTCAAGAGTTCATGCTAGTGGGGGCTAGAGAGGCCAGATAAATTCTTGTATCCTGGGCCTGGCCTCTCTTCTCCCCTCCCCTCCTCTCCCGGCACACCAGAACTCCCCCCCCCCCCGCTTTCCCTCTCTCTGAGGCAGTATTTGCAACCTTGGGAAGCAACCGGCGCGATTCTTTCTGCGGCAGCTGTGAGGGAGGGGGATCGGAACTCCGAGTCCCCCTCCCCAAGTCATAACAGCATCTACAGCCTCGAGAAGGGGACTCTGAACAATCCTATGTTCTTGGGATGCTCTGCCGGGGACCATGGGATTGTTCTCTGCATGAGTTGTACCCAATGGTGGTTCCACATATGGAAGGCAGCTTATACAGCCGATCATTATTTCTCTCACTCTGCCCTGCATCCTTCTGTACCTCCCGAAAAGCCGCTCCAGAGGTTTGGGGTTTGGAGGGGGGCTCCACCTGAATGGCATGAGCTGTGTTGGATGGAAGTGCAGTACACAGAGAGAACTGCCCAGAATCAGGCAGAGCAACCTCAAATGGAGTGGAGCTACACTGGTGCAAGCTCAGCTTCTGCCATGCCTGAGGTGTTTGCAGGGAGGAGAAGAATTTTGGCTTGGATCAAGTGCACCGAAGGATCAAACTCAATGCCTTGCCACAGTAGGCCACGACTAATGCCTATTGGAGATAGTCCCCACAGAAGTGACCTTTACATGGAGAATATATGGGGAAGAGGGGGCATGGGAGACTTTGACCCCCCACTAATTTTCTGTAAGGGTAGGGGGTCCCTCTCCTCCACAGTAGAATTTCCCATTGTTGTGCCTCCAGATTTCATAGTAAGTTTCATAATAGTTGGAACAATCGAATTTATCTGATCTGTATGTAAAGCGATCTCTGGCAGCGGCCCTTAATGGTGCCCAATCCTAAATACTTACTTAATAGCATAATTGTAATTGATAGAGCATACTCTGGTTGCTGCTGCTGCTGTTGTTCTTAGGCAGTGTTAAGCAAGGGGTACATAAAAGGGACATTGCCCCTTTAGTAATGAGGATACTATGGATTCTTTACCTGTATGTGTAGCTTCCGGTGCTTCAAATTCTTCTTCCAAATTAAGGTTCGCTTCCTCTTCCATTGCTGTGACTGGATGGACACACACTAGCAGAGTAAAGGAAGCAGATATTTCACAGATGAACTGCAGGATGCTAGAGCAGACTTACATGATTTTCTGCTACTAGTGCATGCTAGTTAAGGGTGCAATCCTATGCATATTTAGATAGAACATGCTGGCTGGGGAATGCTGGGAGTTGCAGGACTTTGTTCTGTCTAAACATGCATAGGATTGCACCTTAAGCTTATGAAAATATACTGAAAATATAACTCTCCTGTTAACATCTCACAGGCTGGGTTCAGACAACATGATAACCCATACTCGAGGGTTGAGTATGAGTTGCGTGTGGGTTGCTGCTGAACTGTGGGTAGGGATGTCCATCACCAGAAATCCGGCCCTTTTTGGTCTTCCTAGATTTCTGTGGCACCCCCAACACGGCTTACATTTGCAAGCTGAGCCACAGGTTTTCCCCCAAATCCAGGCACTTTTTCTGTTTTTTTTTTATTGCATAAATAGAAGTTTTGCAAACTGTAGCTGCAACTTGCATAATTTGTGCAACTTTCTATTTATGCAAAAAAAGGGAAATCCGTGAACTGGCCTGACTTGATGCCGATTGAGTCAGATCCGCTCATGGAAACAAGCTAAAGTTGGGGGCGGGGGAGGGGGGAGCTGATGAAAGCTCAGCAAGCTCCACTACCCAGATGAATTCATCTGATATCCCTAACCGTAGATTGTTGTTGATATGTGGGTTTTCCTGTTGTCTGAACCCAGCCATGCTAACAAATCACAGCTTGGTAACCACCCACAACCCACGGTTCACAACCCAGCAGCAAATCATGGGTTCTCTTCATGGGTTGTTTGTGGTTAACAAACCATGGTTCAGACATGGCTTCTAAGCCATGGGTTGTGGGGTGGTTTAGAAGCCATCCTGCCATGCACCACACTGGGTTTGGACGACACAATAGCCCGTGCTGCATCGCAGGTAATTAGGCAAATGGTGGTCGCAGGGGAATAAGCCATGGTGGTTTCCTTTCCCTTGCTGATCATGCGAACCCAGCCATTAAAAAACCCAGAACACTATATCCAGTTCTTAAAAGGGGTTATTAAAAGGAGTCTCAACTAAACCCTAGCTGTGGACTGTGTCTACAGCTGTGTTTTCAAAACACAGAGCTCCCTGATATGCTCTGCCTTCAGCCATTCCATACTTTTCTGATCTGTGTTACACACATACTTCTCTGCTTGCAACTACGTACAGACACAGAGAAGTCAGGGCAAGGTTTGGACATTTTGGTATTTAGGCTAAAGGCTAAGTAGTGTTTCCTCACAATACATAGAGGTGTTTCATAAGCTACAGAAAAGATGGTTCTATGTGTTTTCACCATGAGTTGGCCATGTGTGGTATATGCCCTTGGAGTCGCAACTGTCCACGTGTTCACTGCATTCTTTCCAGAAATCTAAATACCTTAAATACATTGTAGTTGTAGTTGACCTGAAGTGAAAGAGCAGGGATCCACCCTTTTCTACAACATTAAATGGTCCTTTGGTTTAATATGCAGGTATTACTGTGACCTTGCTAATAGTTCCAAGTGTCTCTAGAAAGATTATGGACCAATTGAAGTCTTCAAAATATAATAACGGTGGTCTTCAAAACAAGAGATTGATCTCCATGGAAGATATGTGTTGGACCATTCCAAAGACTGGCATACGCTACCTGAATTGACTGATGTGTCAGTCAATTGTCAACCTTGGTGTTGTGTTCCTTTCCTCATTCCCTGTAATTCTAGTTTCAAGGCAAAATGTGAATTAAGCAAGCACTTGGGTGCAATTTCAAATGGTGTGGCCGGGAGTGGGGGACAGATTTCAGTAAGGGACGAGAGGCAAGATTTAGTGAAATTCAAACCCAAACTTTGAAGCTTATATTGCTTTTTAAATGTTTGTCACAATATTTACACAAACACAAATCATTAAAGAGATGTCTTTGGGGTTTTTTTTTCATTTATTTTCAATCAAGAACTACTATCAATTTAGAATGAACAAGGCTTCTCCTTCTTTTAAGCAAAGAGCGTTTTTTGCCACTGGCATACAATATATACCTAGTTCAGAAGAGGGCAACGAAGATGATCAGGGGACTGGAAACAAAGCCCTATGAGGAGAGACTGAAAGAACTGGGCATGTTTAGCCTTAAGAAGAGCAAGGGGAGATATGATAGCGCTCTTCAAGTACTTGAAAGGCTGTCACAGAGAGGAAGGCCAGGATCTCTTCTCGATCATCCCAGAGTACAGGACACGGAATAATGGGCTCAAGTTACAGGAAGCCAGATTCCGGCTGAACATCAGGAAAAATGTCCCGACTGTTAGAGCAATATGACAATGGAACCAATGACCTAGGGACGTAGTGGGCTCTCCCACGCTGAGGCATTCAAGATGAAGCTGGACAGCCATCTGTAGGGGATGCTTTGACTTGGATTCCTGCATCGAGCAGGGGGTTGGACTCGATGGTCTAAGGTCTTATAGGCCCCTTCCAACCCTACTATTCCATGATTCTATACAGCCTCCCACAACCGGATGTGTTGGGGTACAACAATTATAGGAGTTGTGGTCCAATGCATCAGGAGCGTGCCAGGACAGGAAAAGCTGATGTAATGCATAGACCACTTAATTCTTGGGTCTCCAATGTGGTGCACCAGGCTCCCTGCCTCTCCTGATTTTTATTTTATTTTTAAAGATTTTGTTAACAGAACTGGAAGGCTGGCATGCTTCAAAGCCCTCCAGCACCATCCTGGTTTGTGTTTTGGAGCTAGGATCCCACCTCTGCCATATACTTAGGTACTTGGGCAAGTTACTTTTCTTTTAGGCTCCCCAGTTTGCCTTCTGAATAATGTTTTGTGAACAGATGTGCCCACTGTGGCAGCCATTTTATGAATGAGCAACACCTCGCCATGGGAGCCATATTGTGACAGCACCCATGACACACTCTCAAAATTCCAATTGTGCCCTCCCACCCCTAAAACACACAAAAAGGTCAGGGACCCCTGACTTAATTGTTTATAACAATAGCTCCTCAGGGCCAGTTTCAACCAAACTAGACAAAACAGGAGCATCCACATTTGTTTAAACACATGTCTGCCTCTTTCCAATATGAAGCAATGTGCGGAGATATTATGTTTCCATTAAAAGCTTATGGTGAGGGAAGCTAAATCATCTTTAACTCCTTACATTCTGTCACTTTAAGCACTTCTCCCAACCCCACCCCTGGCTCATCAGGGAAAGGTGATAGAAGGTGATAGAAAGTGGGGAGGAAGGGATAAGTGTGCGTGTGCGTGTGGTGTATGGTGTGGGTCAGCTCTCTTGACTTGTGTGTACCTTTTGTTGCCAAAATTGGTCCTCCCCCTGCTTTATAAGTGTAAAGGACAGAGATATGAATAACCATCACTACCCCTGTCCCATCTGTGCAGCTGTCAGTGTGGTAGATCCAGTGAGCAAGCTGCCCTGGTACTCCTGAGGAATAACTGCATGTATAGAATCATAGGGTTGGAAGGGACCTGTAAGACCATCGAGTCCAACCCCCTGCTCAATGCAGGAATCCAAGTCAGAGCATGCCTGACAGATGGCTGTCCAGCCTCATCTTGAATGCCTCCAGTGTGGGAGAGCCCATCACCTCCCTAGGTAGTTGGTTCCATTGTTGTATTGCTCTAACAGTCAGGACGTTTCTCCTGATGTTCAGCTGGAATCTGGCTTATTATTTATTTATTTATTTCATTTCTATACCGCCCAATAGCTGAAGCTCTCTGGCTTCCTGTAACTTGAGCCCATTATTCCATGTCCTGCACTCTGGGATGATGGAGAAGAGATCCTGGCCTTCCTCTCTGTGACAACCTTTCAAGTACTTGAAGAGCGCTATCATATCTCCCCTTGCTCTTCTTAAGGCTAAACATGCCCAGTTCTTTCAGTCTCTCCTCATAGGGCTTTGTTTCCAGTCCCCTGATCATCTTCGTCGCCCTCCTCTGAACCCTCTCCAGTTTGTCTGCATCCTTCTTAAAATGTGGCACCCAGAACTGGAAACAGTACTCGAGATGTAGTCCAAAACATGCATGCCAGAATCTTTGTACTTAGAAGGCTGTAATGCTAAACATGTGTACTTGGACATAAATACCATTTAAATAAATGGACATTACCTCCAATATTTTTAGGTATAAAATGATATGTAAAAATATTCCCAGGTTAGATTTGCACTCCTGCTTTATGGCGGTATTGAAGTGCACTGATAACTGTTGGGGCACATTACACATTTGGTATTCCACTTTTGTAGTGTTATTTCCTGCTTTTTATTCCACATTATCCAAAATACCGCAACAAATGTCACTGTGCGTTCTACATGGTATAAATGTGCAAGGGGGACGTAGTGTAATCATGATGGGATCGTAATGATATGACACAAGGGTTAGGTCTGGCCACAGTTATAAGGGGGGGGGATGTGTGTGTATGTGGTTCTCAGGTGAAGAAATATGGGCAGTCTTGTTCCGTTTAAAAGAAGAATAATTTGATCTGAATTTTGGCTATGTTTGGCCCGCAGATGTATATAAAAATATCCCATGGAAGGAAGCAGGATTGCACTATAAGGTGATATTTTTAGGCAGTTGCAAGTGTGAACAGAAGAAAATTGCCTACAGCCAAGAGATGAGTATCTTCAGCTTCATATGACTCCGCAGCATAATTAAACGTTTCAAAATTAATTAGAGAAATGTCTTTTAGTACTTCCTTGTATATTTCAAGGCCTGAGGGATTACATGGCACCAAGCTGTAGTAAGAAAAGGACTCCCACAGCTCAGTGGTAGAGCACATGTTTTGCAGACAAAGTAAGAACCCCGGCTTCCAGCACGGGCATCTCCAAGTAGCACTGGGGAAAAACTCCTGTCTGAAACCCTGGAAAGCCACTGCCAATTCAGTGTGGAAAATATCAATAGACCTTTGGACTGACTCTGCATAAAGCAGCTTCTTATGTTCTTAGCTTTATATCTTTATCTTTATATCCTTTCCAAATTTGGGGGGTTGTAAGACCCTAAGTAGAACAGAAGAGTTGGCATTCTCTTCAACCTTTGCAGAACATTTGAAAAGTAAGAATATTTTGGTGCTGTATTTTGGTGGAAGTTCTATTCATTTATTTTGGTGCCAGCATGCCATTTAGGGGGTGGGGGATGGGGAGTTGCTCCATTATGTGTGTGTGCAGGTGTGCACACACAGAAACCATCTTTGACCACAGGTGATTCATTACTCAGGCACACCTACACATCTGTGTAGTAGTTCTACACAGTGAGGCCCAACTATTTATTAGAGGGGGTGCATGACTGCTACTGGCCTACATCTCTGATCCACATCTTCCTAGTACAGTAAGTCATAGTAAAAGATACTGATGACCCACCCCCTCTGCACTTCACTGGCCTGGTTCCCACATAACACTACCCCATGGTATGAGCTGTTGAATTCTGGGTTGTCGTGACATGTGAAAGCGGCTTTGCTAACAAACCATGGTTTATTAACCATGAACAACCCAGGAAGGGAGCCATGGTTTGTTGCTGGGTTGTGAACTCTGGGTTGCTCAAACTGTGGGTTGTCATTATGTATTAAACTGAGAACTCTGGATTGTTTCAGTAGGCTACAAAGGCAGTGGGCAAGAGTGGTTAAAAAAAACAACCACCACCAGCCACTCTACATGCCAGTACTACAGTGCCGCAAAGGTGTTTGGGATATGTTGAGTGAGTGGCAAAAGGGGGAGGGAAACAAATAAGCCAAGGACTGAGAAAACAAACCATGGTTTGTTTGATCGTCTGCTAGATAAAACATGGGTAGGGCAACACATCATGAGTTAGATAAAGCACAGGTTAGTGTTATTTATTTACCAAGACACTGACTGCTATTGGAAATAGTCACCCTGATAGCATCACATCACTCTGTTACTAGATATTACTGGGGAAACACAGGTTGGTGACAGCCATGCATTCCCCATAATGTCTACCCTGGGCCTGAGTGACCATTGTTATAAATCATTACCTGTGTTTATTTACTACATATGCAAGCCAAAGGCACAAACCCCTTTCCTTCAGAAACAAAGGCAACTTGTATTCTCTGTTGATAACAGTGCTACAATTACAGTGAGGTATAAAAACACCTCCCTTCATGGATCACTGCCTTGTTGTGGTGGAGGGGCTTGCGTAACTCAGTGAAGCCATAAGCTCTGCCATACAGGGCCACCCAAGATGGACAGGTCATGGCGGAGAGTTCTGACAAAATGTGGTCCACTGGAGAAGGAAATGGCAACCCACTCCAGTATTCTTGCCAAGAAAACCCCAAGGAACGTATAACAAGGCTAAAAGAGATGACGTCGGAAGATGAGCCCCTCAGGTCTAGGGATGTCAGAGAATTCTGCCACGGATCTCAGGGAGGCCGAATGCCAGTGCATTCAGCCCCCCGAAATCGGTGGCGGAACTGTCTGCCCCCCCCCGCCCCCCCCGGGACAAGACGTACCTGGGGCGGATCTTCCTGGCGGCAGTGGCTCTGGCAGCGGCTCCGGCGGCGGTTCAGCGGCGTCGGCGGCCGGTCTTCCGACCGGCTGCCACCACTGCCATTTCCAGTTTTTTTAAAAAAAAAAAGACGTGATAGGCTACGTAAAGATTTACGTAGCCTATCACGGCTAGGTTAAAAAAAAAAACTGTGATAGGCTACGTAAATGTTTACGTAGCCTATCACGGCTAACTTGAAACAACAACAACAACGCGCGTAAGCAAATGGCGGCGGCCACGGCCGCCGCCATTTGTGTTCCTTATTTTGGCATGTCTTAGTCTACGTCAAGATTTACGTAGACTAAGACGGTGAAAATAAGGGGAACGCAAATAGCGTAGCGTCTGTTACGCTATTTGCGTTCCCCTTATTTTCGCTGTCTTAGTCTACATAAATCTTGACATAGACTAAGACATGCCAAAATAAGGAACGCAAATGGCGGCGGCCGTGGCCGCCGCCATTTGCGTACGCGCGTTGTTGTTTTTTTTAAGTCAAGCTTGATAGGCTACGTAAACATTTACGTAGCCTATCACAGCTGACTGCAGGGACGCAAACGGCGGCGGCTACAGCCGCCGCCATTTGCGTCCCTGCTAGCCAGCGTCCGGATGTCCGGCTGCTGGCGGAGCCAGCCGGCGGCTCCGCAGAATCCCTGCTGAGCACACCTGGCCGGCCAGGATTCTGGGGGGGGGGGGAGGAACGGAGTGCCTCCCCCCCCATCCAGGATTCCGGGGGGAGGGACGGAGCGCCTCCCCCCTACCATCAACATAATCCGCGAAAGGTAAGTGACTTTCGTACATCCCTACTCAGGTCGGAAGGTGTCCAATATACTACTGGGGAACAGCAGAGGGAATTTCCAAGTAGCGCCGGAAAGAGTGAAGCGGCTGGGCCAAAGCCAAAAGGACACTCAGCTGTGGTTGTGTCTGGTGGTGAAAAGAAAATCCGATGCTGTAAAGAACAATATTGTTTAGGAACCTGGAATGTAAGATTGAGTGAATCAAGGTAAGCTGGAGGTGGTCAAACATGAGATGGCAAGATTGAACATCGACATCTTGGGAATCAGAGAACTAAAATGGAC
This sequence comes from Heloderma suspectum, assembly GCF_057233095.1. Lineage (NCBI taxonomy): Eukaryota > Metazoa > Chordata > Lepidosauria > Squamata > Helodermatidae > Heloderma > Heloderma suspectum. The sequence continues at coordinate 176,119,862 of NC_139461.1, forward strand.
AAGCATGGGCAAATATAATTCAGGTGATCATTATATCTACTACTGTGGGCAAGAATCCCTTAGAAGAAATGGAATAGCACTCATAGTCAACAAAAGGGTGGGAAAAGCAGTACTGGGGTACAATCTCAAAAACAATAGAATGATCTCAGTACGAATCCAAGGCAGACCATTCAACATCACAGTAATTCAAGTCTATGCCCCAACTACTGAGGCCGAAGAAGCTGAGGTTGATCAGTTCTATGAAGACCTACAACAACTTCTAGAACTAACACCAAAAAAAGATGTCCTCTTCATCATAGGGGATTGGAATGCTAAAGTAGGAAGTCAAGAAATCACCAGGATAACAGGCAAGCATGGCCTTGGTGTACAAAATGAAGCAGGACAAAGGCTCATAGAGTTTTGTCAAGAGAACACGCTGTATGAATATACAGCGGAGGTGAGGAATAGATTTAAGGGATTTGACCTGATAGACAGAGTGCCTGAGGAACTATGGATGGAGGTCCGTAACATTGTTCAGGAGCCAGCAAAGAAATCCATCCCAAAGAAAAAGAAATGCAAGAAAGCAAAGTGGCTGTCTTTCCAGTGGCTGTCTGATGAGGCTTTACAAGTAGCTGAGGAAAGAAGGGAAGAGAAAAGCAAGGGAGAAAGGGGAAGATATATCCAACTGAATGCAGAGTTCCAGAGAATAGCAAGGAGAGACAAGAAGGCCTTCTTAAATGAACAATGCAAAGAAATCGAGGAAAACAATAGAATGGGAAAGAGTAGAGATCTTTTCAAGAAAATCGGAGATCTGAAGGGAACGTTTTGTGCAAAGACTGGCATGATAAAGGACAAAGAAGGCAGGGACCTAACAGAAGCAGATGAGATTAAGAAGAGGTGGCAAGAATACATAGAAGAACTATACTGGAAAGATCTTAATGTCCCTGATAGCCATGATAGTGCAGTCACGGAACTTGAGCCGGACATCCTAGAGAGTGAAGTCAAGTGGGCCTTAGGAAGCATTAGTAACAACAAAGCTAGCGGAGATGACAGTATTCCAGCTGAGCTATTTAAAATCCTAAAAGATGATGCTGTTAAAGTGCTGCACTCAATATGCCAACACATTTGGAACACTCAACAGTGGCCACAAGACTGGAAAAGGTCAGTTTACATTCCAATTCCAAAGAAGGGCAATGCCAAAGAGTGTTCAAACTACCGTACAATTGCGCTCATTTCACATGCCAGCAAGGTGATGCTCAAAATCCTACAAGCTCGGCTTCAGCAGTATGTGAACCGAGAACTACCGGAAGTACAAGCTGGGTTCCGAAGAGGCAGAGGAACTAGAGATCAAATCGCCAACATTGGCTGGATCATGGAGAAAGTAAGAGAATTCCAGAAAAACGTCTATTTCTGCTTCACTGACTACGCTAAAGCCTTTGATTGTGTGGATCACAACAAACTCTGGCAAATTCTTAAAGAGATGGGAGTACCAGACCACCTTACCTGTCTCCTGAGAAACCTGTACGAGGGTCAAGAAGCAACAGTAAGAACCAGACATGGAACAATTGGTTCAAAATTGCAAAAGGAGTACAACAAGGCTGCATATTGTCACCCTGCTTATTTAATTTATATGCAGAGTACATCATGAGAAACGCCGGGTTGGATGAATCACAGGTCGGAATTAAGATTGCCGGGAGAATTATCAACCACCTCAGATACGCAGACGATACCACCCTAATGGCAGAAAGCAAAGAGAATCTAAGGAGCCTCTTGTTGAGGGTGAAAGTGGAGAGTGCAAAGCTGGTTTGAAACTCAACATTAAAAGAACGAAGATCATGGCATCTGGCCCCATCACTTCACAGCCATACATTACTACTGGGAAAACCATATCTTTGATTAGACGGACCTTTGTCGGCAAGGTGATGTCTCTGCTTCTTACTATGCTGTCTAGGTTTGCCATAGCTTTCCTCCCAAGGAGCAAGCGTCTTTTAATTTCATGGCTACAGTCACCGTCTGTGATGATCATGGAGCCCAAGAAAATAAAATCTTTCACTGCTGCCATTTCTTCCCCTTCTATATGCCAGGAAGTGATGGGGCCAGATGCCATGATCTTCGTTGCTTTAATGTTGAGTTTCAAACCAGCTTTTGCACTCTCCTCTTTCACCCTCAACAAGAGGCTCTTGAGATCCTCTTTGCTTTCTGCCATTCGGGTGGTATCATCTGCATATCGGAGGTTGTTGATAATTCTCCCGGCAATCTTAATTCCGACCTGTGATTCATCCAACCCGGCGTTTCTCATGATGTACTCTGCATATAAGTTAAATAAGCAGGGTGACAATATGCAGCCTTGTCGTACTCCTTTCCCAATTTTAAACCAATCGGTTGTTCCATGTCTGGTTCTTACTGTTGCTTCTTGACCCTCGTACAGGTTTCTCAGGAGACAGGTAAGGTGGTCTGGTATTCCCATCACTTTAAGAATTTGCCACAGTTTGTTGTGATCCACACAATCAAAGGCTTTAGCGTAGTCAATGAAGCAGAAATAGACGTTTTTCTGGAATTCTCTTACTTTCTCCATGATCCAGCGAACGTTGGTGATTTGATCTCTAGTTCCTCTGCCTCTTCGAAACCCAGCTTGTACTTCCGGTAGTTCTCGGTTCGCATACTGCTGAAGCCTAGCTTGTAGGATTTTGAGCATCACCTTGCTGGCATGTGAAATGAGCGCAATTGTGCGGTAGTTTGAACACTCTTTGGCGTTGCCCTTCTTTGGAATTGGAATGTAAACTGACAAGCCCCTTCACCACAACAAGGCAGTGATCCATGAAGGGGAATAAACAATGTAATAAAATGCAAATAAGCTATACTGTATACCTACTTTTGGGCCACTCTGTGTATATTCAGTGAGTAGAGTGTTGTGCGCCTCTGGAGCAAAATGTGTACACATGTAAGGGGCAGGAATCTTTTTTCCCCTCCATCAAGGGCTGCCTCTTGAATGATCTGCCAAGAGGGGGACAGATCACTCTTGCCACAGGTCTGAACTAATCACTTGCAGAGGGCTTTGGAAACTAGGCCTGGGGCTGCCGGCTGCCAATTCTTAACATATATGAAACCTGCACATGGCAATCTACATGCAGACTGAACTATATAAAGTATCATGGGAAGATCCTTGCTTCAGGCAAGTAAGTTTTGAAATTTCTCTTTTAAGATTGTCTCATGTAGGCTATATATACAGTCAGGGCCAGAAATATTGGAACAAGGATAACTGTTTTGGCAGTTGGCCTCTGTACACCACCACATTGAAGTTGAAAGGAAACACACCCAGATGGGAGCAAAGTCAGGACTTTCAGTTGTAATTCAAGGGGTTTGACAAAAGTGGGGCACTAACCATTCAGGAAAGACAGCCAGTGGCATACACAAGCACCCATCATAGGTAGCTCATAAGTAATGGAACAAACCAACATCATTTCAAACTTAAGGATCGCCTTTAATACCTGGATGAAAATCCTTTGCAGTCAATGACTGCCTGAAGTCTGGAACCCATGGACATGACCAAATGCTGAGTCTCCTCCCTCAAGATGCTTTGCCAGGCCTTCACTGCAGCTGCCTTCAGCTGCTGTTTGTTTGTGGGTCTTTCTGCCTTCAGTCTTGTCTTCAGTAAGTGAAAAGCATGCTCCATTGGGTGGAGATCAGGTGACTGACTTGGCCATTGAAGAACATCCCACTTCTTTGTCTGGAAAAACTCTTGGGTAGCTTTTGCTGTATGTTTTGGGTCATTTTCCATCCGCAATATGAAGCGGCGTCCTATCAGTTTGGCAGCATTTGGCTGAATCTGAGCAGAAAGTATAGCCCTATACACTTCAGAATTCATCCTGCTGCTTTGATCAGCAGTCAGGTCATCAATAAACACCAGTGACCCAGTTCCATTGGCAGCCGTACATGCCCATACCATCACACTGCCTCCACATGACAGATGATGTGGGATGCTTTGGATCATGAGCTGTTCCTTTCCTTCTCCATATTTTTCTCTTCCCATCATTCTGGTACAAGTTAATCTTGGTTTCATCAGTCCAAAGAATCTTATTCCAGAACTGGGCAGGCTTTTTTAGGTGTTTGCTGGCAATGGCTAATCTGGCCTGTCTGTTCTTGAGCGTTCCCAGTGGTTTGCACCTTGTTGTGACGCCTCTGTATTTACATTCATAAAGCCGTCACTTGACTGTAGATGTTGTCAATGACATGCCTACCTCCTCAAGAGTGTTCTTGACCTGGCTAGATGTTGTGAAAAGGGTTCTTCTTCACCATGAGCAGAATTCTGCGGTCATCCACTTTAGTTGTCTTCCGTGGTCTGCCAGGCCTTTTGCTGTTGCTGAGCTTGCCAGTTAATTCCTTCGTTTTCCAGGATGTTCCAAACTGTTCTGTTGGCCACTCCCACTGTTTTTGCTGTCTCTCTGATGGGTTTATTTTGTTTCCTCAGCCTAATGATGGCCTCCTTCACTCGCATGGACACCTCTTTGGACCCCATGTTGGGAGTTCCAGTGAACAGCTACCAAATGCAAATGTAACACTCAGAACCCCCTCTAGGCCTTTTATCTGCTTCACTGGTCATGGGGTACCCAGGAAACAGGCCACACCTGGCCATGCAGCTGCTTGTCAGCCATTCCTTCCATTACTTATGAGCCCCCAATGATGGGGGGTGTATGCCACTGGCTGTCCTTCCTGAATGGTTAGTGCCCCACTTTTGTCAAACCCCTTGAATTACAGCTGAAAGTCCTGACTTCGCTCCCATCTGGGTGTGTTTCCTTTCAACTTCAATGTGGTGGTGTACAGAGGCCAACCGCCCAAACAGTTATCCTTGTTCCAACATTTCTGGCCTTGACTGTAAATTATTTCATTTCTTTTTCTACTACATATATGATATCTCCCATCTCCCTAATCTTAATAAATCTTATTTTTGGAACCTTGCGTTTGATATTAATTTAACTGTATCCACTTCGCATGTTTTTTATCTTGGAGCCGCCTTGAGAGGGTTCCGCCCTCAAAGGCCACCTAAAAAGAATTGTAAATAAATAACTAATCTTACATAACAATGTTCCACAAGTCTGAGTCTGTCTGTTTGCCTGCCTACCTTATCCTAAACCTGTGCAGGAGGGAGAAGTACCACTGCTGAAAAGCTAAGACCATGCGGAAATGGCATTCGACCTTAAATGAAGCTTCCTTTAGGTGGCCCAAACCTTCTGCAAAGGACCATTAAGGCATTTCCATACTCATGGAGCCCATGGGCTTATAAGTCCACCTCAAGCAGGCACTGCCTTAAGATGTCTGACTGGCTAGCCTCACCTTTGCCCCCTATACCAATATCCTTAGGTGCATAGGCCCCCTTGTCACCACTCCTCTGACTCTTGCTTGGATAACTCCTGCACTTTTACTGCACTTTTGCACTTGTACTGGAGTCTGCATGATTCCCATTTATGTATTCTGCACCCTGAGGCAGCCTTAGTTGCCGCTTCCCCTTGGGCAGAAGCCAATGGCGTGCTTACAACCCTGCCGATTCGTTTACGCCCTCTTGATTCCTTTCCACAAACAGGCCCTGCTGATTCTGTTGCACAAGTGGGACCCACCGCTTATGCAAGGGAGATTTAGTGCTCCCTATGGGAAGCCCCCAAATGAGTAGAAATGCTCGTTTCTGGAAGGAGGCAGGTCGGTGGAGCTCCCTCATGCGAACTCTGCCAACTTTCCTCCTTCCAGAAACAAGCATTTCTGCTCATTTTGGGTTGTCCCAGAAGTGCTAAATTGCTGTTGCGCAAACATTCATTCCAAAGGACGGAACATCTGTTTTCAATGGTTTTGTTTTTCCTAATTCTCTTATATTTCAAAAAAAGACCCTCAGCTCCTCAAGACAGAGGTTATGGATCATATTGCCGGGGTAGCTGGGGTGAAGTCAGCAGTGGGGCTTGAAGGAGTTATGCTAAAAAATCAAAAAATTGTTTTCTCCCTTTGCCAGAACTTAAAATCTAATTTCTTTCTCTGCATCAAGCCTGGCTTCTAAAGCCTTGTCTTTTTGCCAGCATACTTGTTATAGAAAGAGCAGTGAAATGAAAGCCAAACTAGCTGTGACGTTAATTGTACCAGTTAAATTAACTTGTACATTAATCTTTTTGCATGTATATATCAGCTGTGGGTGAGTCTGAGGAACACTGGGGTCACACAGGATGGAGATGGAGACTTTAACCCTTTCCTTCCTGATGAAAATCTAACCCAAGCTGCTATTTGCATTGGAATGGAGACCACATGAGAGAATGGGAGTGGTGGTGAACTTTTCCCACACCATGAACCCCCCAGCTGTCCGTCCCACTTCTAGACTCAGAGCTTGCCAGGGAGGAAAAAACTCACTTAAACAAAGTTGGGGGGGGGGGAATTTACCAGGGAGAGTCCACAGGAATCCCCTCCAATTCCCCTCCAAAGATGTTCTCCAGCCCCCACATTAATGTTACAAGGCAAACACAGGGCTGTGTATCCTGGTTTGCCTAGGAAGGTGTTGTTCTGTTCCAAGTTGCATTTGGATTTCACATGCCACCATAACACTTCTTAATGTGGACTGAATAGCAGAGTGTAAAACGACTATTTGCTCATGACGGTGAATGAAAGATGCAGCTCCAGCAAGCAGTGTGATCATGTGCACTGGCACGTTTTGCAGTTGTTATGTGGAAGCCACTTGAACAGCATCTGAGAGGGAGCAGCTGCTGGAAAACTGCCTTGCTCAATCATGATAAGCTCTCATCCAGGATTCTATTTCCAACAGCAGCCAGCCAGATGTCTCTGGAAGCACAGGAGCTGAGCATAAAGATAGTAGCCACTGTCTGTTATTTTCCCCAGCATCTGGTATTCAGAAGTGTACTGCCTCTAAACATGTGGGTTCCATATACCTGTCATGTCATTAACAGACTTCCACCATTCATGAATGTGTTTCATCCATTACAAGAGGGATGGGAAACCTGTGGGCCACCAGATGTAGCTGAAGCCCAACTCTCATCAGCCCCAGACAACATGACCAATGGTCAGGGAGGATGGGAGTTGTAGTACAGCAACATCTGGAGGGCCACAGCTTTCCTACACCTGCTTTATAAAACTCATCTTTAACCACCACCTCCTGCAATGGTTGTTTTCACCAAGAAGAAATCTCTCATTAGAAACCTCTCATTAGCAAAAATACATGAGTATTTCTACACCAGGCTAAAATCCCGCAACTTTACTGGGACTTTATGCTTCCATTTTAAATGCAGGATCACGCCAGTCTCCCTTCACACATGCTTCCCTTCCCCCCACCTTTTCCCTCTTATCTGCATGTTCTATATGTTTCATTATACAGCCACTAGATGGAGCTGTAGCCTAGCTCCTCTTATTGTGCGACTTCCTCTTTTCTCCAGGAAACTCAATGCGTTGTATTTGATCTTTTAAAAAACGGGATAAAGGTCATTTAGTGGAGAGACACCCTAGAGGCTGACGAAGTCATGTGAACTTCTGTGAATAACCACTCTCAATCGCAGGATAAAAACCTCATGTGGAGAAGTCCCATGTCTGTGTGTGCACACGTGCAATCCACAGCAGGGGCAAAGCGTTAAAGCTTCCACATGCTACTATTAGTAAATGGCTACTATTTACTCTCTTTTTAAAAAATCATACCAATGCTCATTGTTGAGAATAATGCCCTGGTTTGATCGTATAATTCCAGATCAGAGCAGATATAATGGGTTTGGGAAGGGGTCAGAGGAGGACCTTTTAAATATCTGTGCTGAATTTGTATCTTCTGGGGCTGATCCCTGCCATTGAAAATGGGTTTGGGTATCTTAGGAAGCCCTGTAATTTAAGTGGTCAAAGCAATATAGAAATCTAACCAGGGCTGACCCTGATTAACTTCCGAGATCAGACGAGATCGGGCGCATCTAGCCCTTATTTTGCCAAGACACATCTGTTCACCTTCATACGATTAACTTCTAATTAGAAGTTCAGGGAAAGGGTACCATGTTCCTTCTTTTGCAGAGTTATTCATAGTCATACCCTGAAGAACCATATATCGTCAGACTGTAGAACCCATGACTTCTCTTATTTGCTTGCATAATTGTTTGGGGGGAATACGGAGGCCAGCTTGTTAAAAGGGAATAGTAGCAATATATCTAGAAAATCTCTCCCCGTGTTGGAAACTGCCCTCTGCTTTGTAGTGGCCTGCCATCTACTGTGGGTGATACAGAGTGGACTCTGCAAACCATCCTCTCTGAAAGATAGGACAAAGATTCACACTAGATTAAAGGAGGAGCCATGTGATAAACGAAGATAAATAAACCTAGGTTGGCTGACATAGAATAATGTCAGCTTCGCTTTAGTTCACTGGGGTTGATGAGAGTGTTAGTGGATTTACTTAATCTATCCTCTTTAACAGAGTTAATGCAGTTCCTTATTTGGAATGATGGAAACATTTTAAATAGACGCAAGGCAAAGTTTCACTGGTCATTAAAATTGTGTCAAGTTGGCCAACAGTGCTGACTATTCTGGAATTAGATTTCCATCACCACCATCACCCTTCTCATCAACTTGGTGATACAAAGCAGGTAGTTATCCCCTTTAACTTTAGGGGGGTTCAAACATCTCCTCCATGTGTCAAAAGAGCAGGCAATGGCTCCCCAAGATCTCATACAGGAGTCTCTTGAGATTCTTCCAACTGGAGATTGAACTGGAATCTTCTGTTTGCAAAGCATGGGCTCTACCACCGAGTTATGTGGTAACCTCTCCCTCAAAATTGTTGAAGAACTGAAAGATGCAAGCGATTACTATGAACTGATCTTTTTGTTGATCTTTTTTGTTTCTCCTTCCCTTTTTTGTTTGTTTGTTCCCTCCGCCCCCCTTCTGTTATTTTTGCAGATCTATATCTATAAAAAGCTGGAAGTCTGTACATATGCTTGCTTCCTGGATTCTGTGGTAGCCCATCTCCAAAGTGGGTGCTGTAAGATTTTAATATGACCTGCTGCCCATGCACTCAACCATAAATAAAGTTTTGGGGGTCCAAAATGAAAAATCTGCTTTACATATTATTGGACCAATATGACACTCAGATAACAGTGAAGTCAATGATTTATTCTCAAAAGATGAGATATGTTGGGATGGATCCAGACTTAATCCCATTGAGATCAACGGGACTTAGATTAGTCACTGATTTCAGTGGGTCCTATGACTAAGTCTGGATCCATCCCATAAACAAATTCATAAGAGGAAACATAAAGTAAAAGAAAAGAGAAGTGAAGAAGTATTAAAACAGATATTGAAAGTATATAGAATCATAACTTAATAATAGTTTGTCGTAATAATTATTCACCTTCTGGATATATACATTTATTTCTTGCTGTAACTTTTGTGATCCTATATATCTTTTAAAATCTGTTTTAGTACTGCTCTCTTTTTCACATTTTTAAATTTTGTTTTCTCTTGTGACCTTGTTCATGCAACTCACCTTTTGATAAAGCTGAGTGATTCTATACTCACATTACGCTGGGTCTGGAGGTAGGCTGCTGATACTCTGGTGGAACAGCTGCTAAATCTAATGTATGCCTAGCCCAGAGAAAGCCAAGAAAATCACACAAAGAAATAGAAAAATGGCAGAGAAATCACACACACACACACACACACACACACACACAGTGCATCCATGGAAACACAGCTAGTGCCCACCAATCAGAAACTGGGCCAGCAATGATGTCCACATGCTGCCCATACACAGAAGCAGCCAACAAACTCACAGCCATCTGGATACACCCCCAGCACATGCCCTGTACCACAACACTCAAGATGACACCAGAGTGCCCCCCTCCATCCATCATTCTCAGTGGCACAAGTGGGAACAACTCCAGTATTGCCTGTCTGTCCCAAAGCATCCCTACAGGCAGGGGTTTGAACCCCCTCATGCTACTCACAACCACTGGTTTGGAACATCTCTCTCTCTCTCTCTCTCTCTCACACACACACACGAGAAAACTTGGAGAGAAAACCCCCCAGTCATGTCAGGGGCGAAGGAGAAGGACCCCCCCCACCCCCAAACCTATACAGCAAGTTCCACAGAGCAGTTTCCTAACCACATGAGTGACTAAAGCTGAGGGATAGTGAGTTATTGAAGGGCTACCTAATAACTTCAAGGCTAAGGGTGTTTCTACATTAAGCAAAAAACCCACAAACCCCTACATCCTTTCCGGAGCTTTCTGCTTTCAGTTTCTTTGTGGGATTAGGATAGGTTTCTTTACACAGCAGCCACGTGTTTTGAACTGAGGGAGTGCCTTCCTCCCTCCCTGGCATGTGTGCAAAGGAGGGGGAGTCTTGTTTTCATAGCTTAACCTCTGCTGTACTGGTTTCTCACAGCTCCCAGGAAACCTCTGACTTATTTCTGAGTAGACATAAAATATAAGATTGTGCTGTAAATCTGCAACCCTTGGCACCTTTATGTGTGAGTAAGCTGCATTGAACTAAGTGGGACTTACTTCTGCGTAGACATAAGATCACCCTGTAAGTCTGCAACCCTCAGCACACTTACTTGGGAGTAAGCCCCACTGAACTTAATAGGGTGCTCTGAAACAACAGAGGACGTTGCTTCTGAGGTTGGTGGGGTGGGGGATCAGATGTGTCTCCCTTTGTTGCAGGAAGGCATTTTACCCTCTTCTCTCAATTGATAAATGCAGAGGCAGGAGATGCAATCGGCAGGCGATTCGTGCCCTCGCTCTTGTCAAATCTCATCCTGACCGTGCCCCCAACAACTGAAAACAAACGCCCACAGCAAGCAGCCACAGTGGTTTCTTCCACTATTGGAGAATTTTACAGGGAGGTCATGGCATTCCTGTTTCGTGGGCTGGAAAAAATACCACTTTTTTTGCGTTTGGGGAAAACCTATCCTCTAATATAATACAGAATTGAATACAACTATTCAACAGCAATGTTTTTTTAATATTAAATTTAGAAGAATGTCTTTAGCAATATTATTATGGAATGTCTTGATAAAACTTTGCAGGTGAGAGTTTCTGGGGTTGTCATTCTTCAGGATTTGGCTCTATCCCTCATTCTCTAGCTAGCAGATAAATCTCAGAGTCGCTCTTGAGTGTGCATCTGGTCTCTGATGGACATGCAACTAAATGCAGCTTTTGACCACTAAAGCATGCAGGACACATCCTGCCATTTTACACACTGCAGCGGCTGATAGGTGGCCACTGCCACATCACCCAAAAGAAATGCATCATCCCAAAAAAGAGGAGAAAAGATTACAAAGATTTGCACACACTAATTCATATGTATAGATGAAAATGTAGACAGAATTGCTATAATGTAAACATAAATACAGTACATCTCAACACAGTGGGGAATATTATGACCGGGTAGCCTGTGTGCCTGTTCAGTCTGCTGACCAGATGCTAACTGTTGATGGGCAGCTTCAAGGTGCTCCCTTCTTATGGTTCTTTACCTTTAAATTGGACTTGGACTGGACAGCCCTTTGTAGTGGAAATGCCCAAGAAGACTTTTGTATATCAAGGAGATAGCGTGACATGCTACCACTGCTTCTTTTATGCCTGAAACTCCTGTGAGACCTTAAAAACCAGGCCTCTTTAAGCACCTTCTAGCTTCTTGGCCTGACTCCTTGTTCTTCCAACAAGTTAGGATGGTATGTCTTGGAAAGCAGGGAGGGTCTCTTTGGCTGTGGTCCACCTGCTAATTTAGCTTATCTTTTGGGTAAGATGGGGGGGGGGAAGCCTAAGCATTATGAGACCATCACCGCTGGTTAGGGATGTATGAAACACCTACCTGGCTCCGCGCCAGGCAATCTGCGGTGGGGGGGGAGGTACTCTGTCCCACCCCCCCGGAATCCTCGACGGGGGGGAGGTGATCCGGTCCTCCCCCCTGGAATCCTGCCTGGCCGGCTCCGCTCCGCAGCCAAGCCATGGGGCCGCCAGCCGGCTCCAGCCGCCCGCAGCCGGACATCCGGCCACTGGGCAGCCCTGCAGGGACGCAAATGGTGGCTGTTGTAGCCGCCGCCATTTGCATCCCTGTATTGAGCCATGATAGGCTACGTAAATATTTACGTAGCCTATCACGGCAGGGGGAAAAACCCCAGCGTACGCAAATGGTACACACACACACACAGTGACAGCTGGAGCCCACTGGCACTGGTGGGGTGGAAGGCAGGGTCACCAGAGGAAGACTTGTCTTTTGAATCCCCAGCAACCCATACTACAGAAAGGCGAAACTATGGTACATGAGCGTTAAGATAATAGCTGGGTTCACACAACACACTAACCCATGGTGGTTTATTTTCCCAAACAACCCATGATGGGTTAGTGTATTGTCTGTGGGACATCTCCCCCACCCCATGGTGGGTTATTTCCCCCAGATAAGCTATGCTTAGAATCCACAGTCTGCAGTAAGGGTTATTTTACTAATGGTGGGTTAGCGTGTTGTCTGTTGTGCCAGCATGGGTTACAGAGATCACCTACAGAGCTGCTTGGCAAGAGCAGCCAAAAATGCTGCCGCTGCACTGCTCCTCTCAAGCAATCTCTATTCCCACCACAAAGGAAGCTGGGATACCTGTCGGGCTGGGTGGGAGGACTACAGGAGGAGGAGGGGAAAAATAAACTACTCTGTGTAGCTTGTTTGTCTGATTGTCTGATGGGAGCAAAGTCAGTTGTTTGCATAACTACCTACCCAGCGTAGCTTGCCACATGCCATGGGTTAGCGTGATGTGCAAAGCAAGGAGGTGGGATTAATACAGAAGCACACTTTTAGACCTACATTCTCCTTTTCCAGCAACTTCAACTGTACAGAGAAAATCAAGTGACTTTAGGATTATGAATGCAAAACATTAGTATTATTATTATTACTAGCGATAATGATGATAGCGAAGAGAAAACTCTCTGGAAAAGACCCTGATGCTGGGAAAGACTGAAGGCAAAAGGAGAAGGGGACGGCAGAGGATGAGATGGCTAGATAGCATCACCGATGCAATGAATATGGACTTGAGAGCACACTCCGGGAGACAGCGAAGGACAGGAAGGCCTGGCGTGCTATGGTCCATGGGGTCACGAAGAGTCGGACACGACTGAATGACTGAACAACAACAATGATGATGATATCCTCAGAACCACATAGAAATGCAATTTTTGGAACCTAGCAGCAAGTTTTGGAACTACCCTTCTGCATATCCATCCAGATATAACAGCGAGAAGCAGCACAATACAAAAATCTAGCATATGTGCACTCAGAAGTAGAAAAGTACTGGATTACTCGGGAGCAAGCATGAGAAAGCGTACCTGCAAAGCTGGCATTGCAGGGGTAGAATACTGATAAAGGGTGTCAGGGTGGATTTACCAAAGAAAATTGCCAAAATAGAAAAGAATTTTTGTTTTGTTTCTACACACACACAAAAGGCAAAACAAAACAAACATCCGAAAAGGAGTTTACAAAGACTTTAAAGCAATCCAAAAATAATAATCAGAAAATGCATATGTGTTTTAAGAAACCCTTCTTCATTTACAGCATCCGGAATGCCATTCCACAGGAATGGGAAGCTGGGCCGCACAAACGGTAAGCTCATGTCTGCCAAGCAGAGAAATTACGAAAAGGGGAGTCCAGGGCAGAATTTGCCCCAAGCAACCTCAAGCAGGTTTTGTTTGTTTTTTAAAAGGTGGGGAACACAGTTGCCAGCCTGAACTGCAGATTTCAAACGAAAAACTATTAAAAACAAAAACAAAACCTTGGCTAAATAATCACAGCACATTTTTAAAAATAGCAACCAAAAGAGAAAGAAAAGGTGGCGGCGATGGGACACAGGAAGGAGAATAAAATAGCCTGAAAGAAATGACACAGAAAAATAAGAAACACATGCATCTACCTTTAGGTCTGGATTGATGTGACGTGCTGGGATACCTTTGCTGCTGCTTACTGCACTGGCACACACACAGTGTCCGAGTCCTGGCTGGACTAAAAAAAGGGCAAATGTTAGTTTGTTTGGAAAGAGTGGACATTCTCTCTCTCCATCTCTCTCCCACACACACACACACACACACACACTCACAAACATCACACTGCTGCTGCTCCCTGTCACAAAATGGGCTCCATGTTCTCAAAGAGGAAATGGCCACCAATTTTCAGATCCAAAGCTTGCCCAGAAAGACTTCCATGCCCTTTTCTGTTTTGCTGCTTGGCCATGACCCCGATACCTTGGGAGCCTATATATGACATCCAGGAAGGTTGGCACTGGCAAACAAAACAACACGCCTGGTGCCAGTTGCTGCTACACCACACTGTGTTGCACCTGTGCAAGCTGACTTGTAAAGGAGAACAGAGCTCGCACAGGACAAAGCTTTTCTACTTGCTCAAAGCTTTCTTTTGTGCATGTGCTGTTTGGGAGAGAGACTGGAATTAATGAAAGGGGGGGGGCTATGGCCAGCGCGCGCACACGCACATACACACAGTAAGAGCTGGATTTCCTTTAACTATTATTGCACTTTTGCAGCTATGAAGGGGAAAGGCGTTTGTAGGATTTTCTGTCCCCAGCACTGGCAGCTAGTGACTCCAGTTCCAGAGAGGTGGCGATTCCACTCAGTGTTTTAGTTGCAACCAGCCAAAACTCCAAAGGGGTTATTCAGGCGCTGAACCCATTTTGGGATAAGGCTCAGCAGTGTGGATAGCACCTTTAGAGTTTTGGCTAGTGGTAACTAAAACCCAGAATGGAATTGCCACCCTTCTGGAACTGGAGTCAGCCGCCACCACTGATCCCAGGTGTGCCAAAATAACCTGACCTGGCGTTGGGGACTGTGTATCTTGACTGGGGTGCGGTGGGGATGGGAACACCATTTGCTGTTATACCTCTGGCAGCAAAATATCTTGCACCGGCTGTACTTGCAGGGGATAGAGTGGAGAGGAAGAAGGAATAGGCCAGCCAACCCCACTCTGCCCTGCATGCCTCTGTCACTTGATCCTTTCTTGGCATGTACAAAAGTCACTTACCTTTTTGAAGGGTGACATTCACGGTGGGAGGGAGGTGCTCCGTCCCTCCCCCCAAAATTCTCTCTGGCCGGCTCCGCTCCGTGGAGATTCCGCAGAGCCGCCGGCCGGGGCTGCCTACAGCCAGACATCCGGCCGCTGGGCAGCCTGCAGGGACGCAAATGGTGGCTGCTGTAGCCGTCACCATTTGCATCCCTGTATTTTGCCATGATAGGCTACGTAAATATTTACGTAGGCTATCATGGCAAAAAAACAACAACCACGAACACAAATGGTGGCGGCTATGGTGGCTGCCATTTGCGTTCCCTTTTTTTTGCCGTGATAGGCTACGTTAATACTTACGCAGCTTATCACAGCTTCCTCAGGGACGCAAATGGCGTCCCTGCATTAGCCGTGATAGGCTATGTAAGTATTTACATAGCCTATCATGGCTATAGTGATGAAGCGAATGGTGGCCACAGCCACCATTCACAAGTCAGCGTGAACGGCAGCAGATAGGTGTCCCGTTTCACGTGCCTTTCGTGGGGCAGGGGGCTTCGTTCTGCCACAGATTTCGGGGCGGAATTCTCTGACATCCCTAGCTTGGCACCTATTTGAAATGTAGAGAGATCAGGATTGTGCCCTTAGTTGTCAGGAATGAATCTGAGCGAGTGGAGATAGTTAGCAGCTCAGACTCAGAATGGGAACTGCCAGAACTGGGGAAGGCTCCCTCCCTAGTGAGCTCAGATATGGCAAGGCGTTCTTCTCAAGACCTTGGCGCACAGATGGCTCAGCATGGAGTCCCCCCCCCTTTCCTCCTCCATGAGAACCCAGGTCTTGGGTGAGGAGGAGAGTGAGGGGCGTGACTTGAGGGATGCTAGGGTCCACCGAGCAAAGTGGGAAAAGTTAGAGGCGGAGCTCAGACGCTCCACCAGGTTGGCTATGCATGATAGCCTACGTAGGAAGGAGCAACTGTAAAGGGAGGGGCATCCCCCCTAAGCTAGTCTGGCCGGGAAGTTCTTACTCAAACTACCAGCAACTTCTCTAACTTCCATTTTGGCTCCTCTATTGGTATTTGTAATCATGTGGAGTAGCTCCTTCCTTTGTAGCCTAAGAGTTTCCTAGAATTTGCCTTTGTAAGGAACCCAGTCGTTAACTAATAAAGTAGTGAGCCTGAAGCTTGGTATTTTGGAGTGTGTGGATTGCGGAGAGGATGAAGGATTCATGAGCACTATTTAAAATCCTATTCTCCTTGTTCTTTGATATACTGTGAGCTGCCTGGGGGCTTCTACTTGTACAGAAAAGTGGGATTCCCCACCTCACACTTCAGGGATGTGTTTATTTTGTAGATGTTGAGGCTTAAAAATTAAAATTAGCCAATACTGAAACTTGCGTTTGGATTCCATTGCATGGAAAACCATAAGACATGGATTCTAGGTCAAGGATATGTTTTTCTTTTTCATTAAATTCCAAAATTAATCCTGTTTTCTATGTTTAGTTGCAAGAAATTCGTAAGAATAGTCCCAACATGCTAAATTAGTCAGTTTTGCAGTAATGACTGGGAACACTTTGGGGACAGGTAAATGAATTTTCCAAGAGGGCATCTTTTACACATTAGACAATTCTTTGACAAAAAGTAAAGTACTGTAAGCAAATCAATTCTATTGATAAATGGTGAGTAGTGAACAAAATCATCCTGAAAATGTGGTGTATAAAAACTACATTAAAACCACAGAGTTTATTTCAGGATCTGGAAATGTAGATCCCAAAGACAATTTTCGGAATGCAAACTTTTTGCATTTGGGTTTTTGAAAATCTGCTTATCCCCATATCACAGATTTCTGTCATGGATGTTGCAGTGTTTGATTTTTTTTGTCAATGATTCCAATTTGGGGGCAAGAAGATAGCCAATAGGTTTTCAAAGATTAGTCATGTCCCATTTTCAGACGATGGTACTCATGTTTACTGAACTGTGTCAGGTCCCAAGCAGCTCAGCTGAGGTCGTTCTGATGGACACCTTTATCCTGGAGACAGACACAAATGTCTTCAGAGCTGAAAGTGGCATGAGGGGGTATCGTTGTGCATGTGTGCATGCTAATCCCACTTTCATCTCTGTTTACTGGCTCTGGAGGTTTTTGTGGTGCTTCAAAAATCTACAAAACCTGTTTGGAGAAGACAGTGGGAGAAAATAAATACATATGTATATACTAGGAAATGCTTGTAGGTCACCGTATTATATGTTGTTATACGTTTAGGGTTGGTCCAAATGACCTATTCAGGGGTCCCTCTGATTACAAAGACATTCCAGATCCCTTCCAACTCTGTAATTCTTGACTCTAAGGGCTCCTTTACATGTGTTTTTTTTTGAGGGTGCGATTCTCATTCTTCATTCATGGTATTTCCTGTGTGCGGTACACGATGTCGTTGACCTGCAGCAGCTGTCCTGCACCTTCCCCCTGTTTACCCTGTGATATTTCTGTATGGGGAAAATGAGGTATTAATTGCAGCTGTACAACAGATCTGCCATCACCTGCCCATGTATTGCTGACATCATGCTACCACATACTTTGTGTAGGAAGGTGTTGGGTGGTGCGGTATTGACGTCACCTAATGACAACAATCGGGTGGGAGTGTCACCCTCCTGTGCCTCCGTTGATCTCCAGCTCCTTTCCCATTCCACTCCTGGGAACAACACTGGGAACTCTGGAAATGCAGCATACTGGCATTTCACTAGTACAGCATGGCAGAGACTGCTGCTGCTCCAAATGCCTGCAATGTTGCAACCCCTTTCCACTCAGTCCCTTCTCTCAGTGTATACTCATACAAGAAAAGTGTTATTGCTTGCTTTTACAAGGACAATACTGACTTGCGCACGTGGGATGCGGGAGAGCAGACTCCTGAAGTTGCGAACATCCTATGGATTGTATATAGAAGTTGTCAAGGTAGGGATCGGAGGCAGCAGAAGTGAAAGGGGGAGGCAAGGAAGTTGAAATGGAAAAATCATGCTGAGAACGGGAGGGGCTACCCTAGAGGGGGCGTAAAATGCTGCTGACTTCTGATAACATGTCGCCAGGCTCTACCTAACAGTGTAAATGGCAGGTAGCGTTATGCAGTAAAAGAAAAACCAGCTGTGTAAAGAACCGATTTAAATCCAGCAAAGAATCTGGAAGCAGAAGCCCTGGTAAGATGCAGGATAAAAAGTCTGGTATGGTGAAGCCCTATGTTTTCTGTAAGTACCCTTATCATGGGGTAATACTTCTTGAGGCAATACTTCTTAAGATATTTGACAAACCAACATTGATAGCTGGTAACAATCTGGTTTCAATGGGAGTTAGGATGGTCCAAGAAGGCATAAGTGATGGGTGGAGATTACTAATCTTTCTTCCACCCACTAGACATGGGGAAAGCAGCGAGTGAGTCCTGTATGTATAACAGGAAGTCAATCTGTGCTGGAACTAGGGATGGGCGGATTCCCTACCTGCTGCTCCAGGGGGAATCCGCCTGCGGAGGGGAGGCGATCCGTTCCTCCCCCCAGAATCCTGGCCAGCTGGCTCCGCTCCGCGGTGATTCTGCGGAGCCACCGGCCAGCCGGCTCTGAAGCACTGGATCCTCTTCGGCCAGATCCTCCTTGCAGGTGGCAATCCTGTAATGGCTGCATTTAGCTTAAACTAAGACCTTTATGGCTGCGAATGGCTTACTGGACGCCGTTTGCGTCCGGAGACAGTCAATCCCCCTCAACCAGCGATAAGGCAATGGTGGCTGTATTGCTGGCACTCTGGAGCTGGCCGGTGGCTCCGCAGGATCGCCGCCTGCAAGGAGGATCCAGCCGAAGAGGGAGGGAGGCAGAGGTAAGTGCTCCATTCCACCACGGACTCCGGGGGGCTGGATTCTTTAGAATCCGGCCTCATTGGGGTCCGTGGCAGAATTCTCCACCATCTCTAGCTGGAACTGGGTCTGAAAAGGCGGCAGAGTGCTTGCTCTCTGCGGGAACCTCTATGGGACTATGGGATCTAGAAATCTAATGGGAATCAGGAATCTGTTGGTGTGTTAATGCTGTGAACCCTCATCTTATGTTCAACCTGTATATATGTTTTTTAAAAACTTGTATCACAGAAACACCATAAATCTCAGGTGACCTCCTTCTAAGGAAACTGAACCCTGGGTAAGCTCTGGAACCCCTGAAACACTTAACTGCACAGAATAATGTGTTACACTGAATGTCCAAAATGTGGTGTATTTTGTTGCTCACGTGTGAATACTGGCAATCCCTGATTAACCTTGGTTTCCCCACGTTTGGGACAATTGGTGACTGTCAATATTCATTGGTGGATCACTGACATTTCAAACATTCATCACATTTCTCCAGGACTTTCAAAATTCACTTTTGAATATTGATAGCGATCAAATTCCAGACATTCACTGAAATCTATAAATAAGGATGCAAATACTAAAACTTTTGATTGGAAATGGAAGGCCTTATAATGAGATAGAAGCAAAGATAATTAGAAAGAAGCAAACCCAATGGACTTACATTAATCTCTCATTGACCTAACTAGAACAAGTGCTTCATCTGAGGGGAGTTCTTAATTACTGCGTATAATGAAGGACCATATGCTGCTTTTAGCAGCTGTTACTTATGGTTTTGTAACACTCAAGGTAATGTTAAGAGCACTGGCATAACAGATATAAGCTAGGCCACAGCAAACCAGGTTTGTTATAGAAAAACACATATCAGCCTTTTAAATTAATATCAATGATTCACCGGATTATATATATACACACACACACATACATACAGGCATTTCAACAGACAACAACGTTTTTGTTTTTATGAGTAAAACAATAAAAAAATTAAAATTTTAAAAATAGGATGTGTTTGCAAACTGAACAGTAGATGGACCCAAAGGTGACTTGTATGAGCGGAAAGGCATTTCAACTTGCATAAGATGGCCTCCTTGGATTCTGCCAATCACCACTCCCACACAGCTCCCTATGCCTGATCCTACGCCATTCTGGAGGATTCTCTGACCTTGAAGTGTAGACTTTTAGGGGCAGTGGGGGTGGGGGGACAAGAAAGACCCATTGCATAATTGGAATTTGGTCACACTTTTTGGATCCAATCCAATATGTTTAGAAAGCCATTGACTATTAACTAGGTGGGTCTAAAAGGTGGAACCAGGGAAGAACCTGCAAGAATGGGACAGAAGCAGGATGGAAAAATGGCAGGATAAAGGAAGAGCTGGGGCAGAATTATGTTAGTTGGGGTCAAATGTGGGAACGTTATGAGATTGTGCCTGGCTCTGCCCATGAATCATCAGAGTGTGTCAGGCACAATCTGAAGTTTAGGCTGCAATCTTATACACCCACTTACCTGGAAGTAAGTCCCACTGAATTCAGAGGGGCTTACTTCTAAACAGGACAATATGGGATTGCACTGTTAATGGCTTTCCTAATCCCAATACTGATAATCAAATTACCAGTAGAGCAGTAAAATACTGATCAACTGGCAACCCAGCTATTCTTTAAGAGGAGCACAGTTATCTGATCAGATGGATGGGGTTTGAGCCCTTTA
This sequence comes from Heloderma suspectum, assembly GCF_057233095.1. NCBI lineage: Eukaryota > Metazoa > Chordata > Lepidosauria > Squamata > Helodermatidae > Heloderma > Heloderma suspectum. Next base: position 176,140,410 of record NC_139461.1, read on the forward strand.
TAAGCTGGGACCCAACCATTCCTTCCTCGCAGTACTATAGAAAGGGCAAACCAATGAAAAGAGGTAAGATTCTCTACCTTTCCTTTCTCACAAACGTTGTGGCTTGGATCCAACCCTTTGCTGGCATTAGTAGAAGTTGCACAATGGGGGAGGGTCACGGCACCCCATTGCACACTACTCTGGAGGGGTCCTGATCCTCTGGAGTGGGTTTTCCAGAGGGTGCAAGGGGTATCAGCAACACCCTTTCCCCTGCATGAATGGAAGAACTTCTACTTATGCAAGCAGCGGTTTGGATCCCATCCTATCCCTTAATTCTTTTGTAACGCCATATCTAGGGCATGCAGTAAGCCCCCTACACCATTCATTTGGATCAGCTTGACACAAAGAGAATCCTCCCATCCCTACAACACTGTTAATCAATTCTTTGAGCCACAATATGGAGGGCCAGTTAGGAGACTGGTATAATAAACCTTCTTTAAAAACAAACATATAAATATATTACGGTGTTTAAGAAAAACAACTTATATGGTGGAAGTCTTAATCAAAGCCTTAGGTAATAATTGCATCTGGATTTGTTATGTACAGCTTAGGAACAGGAACATAAGAAGCCCCTTGTACTGAGTCAGACCATGGGTCCATCAGTGTTGTCAGCACTGATATGCCGGGGATTGGAATTCAGACCTTCTGCATGCAAACTATATGCTTTACCACTCAGCCACAGCCTTACAACTAGTTACAGTCTGCATTACACAAATGCGAAAGATTCTCCAAAGAGGCATTTAACTTGGTGCAAAGCAAGTAAATATTATTTCATTAACAAAACCTAGTACTAACGTTTCTAACATTTTGATTATGTTGGTAACTTAGGCTTCAATCCTTCACACAACTACCTGGGACTAAGTCCAAGTAACCTCACTCGAACTTACTTCTGAGTAGTCTGCCATAGGATTGCACAGTTGCTGCTCCACTTCTTGGTAAACTTGGCATCCTAAGTGCACTTACTAGGTAAATGCACTGAATAGGATTGATAGATTTCAATGGAATTTAATTCCAGGTAAACGTGTTTATGATTGTTGATGGCAGGGGCTTGTGTTTGAGGGGGCAGCTAAGCTTCCCATAATCTTTCAGTCTGTGCAAACACAATCAAAAACAAATCACAGCTTACTCCAAGCTATAGTAAAAAGATCTATCAACCCAAAGGTTTGTAAGCAACTTGAGACAAAGGCATATTTTTCTTATGAAACTATAAAGTACTATGTAGATTGATAGTGCTGTATAAATACATATAAATGTCAACATAAAGAAAACTACCTTGTGAATTCAGGTGCTCAGCTCCAGTTTTGCCTACGTAGCTAGCTACCAGCGTCCTGGATTGGTTGAAGCTGAGGCAAATGTGAGTCCCTGGCTGCCTTACACTGGATCCGAGTAGAGATTTAGGCCTCTGGATCATGATGACCCTAACAGAAATAACTCTGGGCAAGTAAGAGGATTACTATAAAGCAATTAGCAAATTCTGTTAATTAGCCTGGGCCAATGAAATGCCAGGCTTCTCAGAGGTTTAACGGATTTATACATAGATATAATTGGTAAAGAAAACATACACACCATAAACTAACCAATGGAAGTAAATAGATACCTTCAGGACATGATGAACTGCCACTGCTATTATCCCTAAAAGCATGACTGCCGTAACATAGAATCATAGAATAGTAGGGTTGGAAGGGGCCTACAAGACCATTGAGTCCAACCCCCTGCTCAATGCAGGAATCCAAGTCAGAGCATCCCTGACAGATGGCTGTCCAGCCTCGTCTTGAAGGCCTCCAGTGTGGGAGAGCCCACCACCTCCCTAGGGAATTGGTTCCATTGTCCTATTGCTCTAACAGTCAGGAAGTTTTTCCTGATGTTCATCCGGAATCTGGCTTCCTGTAACTTGAGCCCATTATTCCATGTCCTGCATACTGGCATGATCAAGAAGAGATCCTGGCCTTCCTCTCTGTGACAACCTTTCAAGTACTTGAAGAACGCTATCATATCTCGCCTCAGTCTTCTCTTCTCAAAGCTAGGCATGCCCAGTTCTTTCAGTCCCTCTTCATTAGGGATGTACGAAATGTACTTACCTTTCCACGGATTATGTTTATGGTGGGGGGGAGGTGTTCCGTCCCTCCCCCTGGAATCCTCAACGGGGGGGAGGCGATCTGTTCCTCCCCCTCGGAATCCTCGATGGCCGGCTGTGCTCCATGGCGGCTCTGTGGAACAGCTGGCCAGGCCCAGGCCAGAGCTGTCCGCAGCCGGATTTCCGGCTGCGGAGGGCTCTGGGTAAAAACAAAACAAAACCCGCATATGCAAATGGCAGCGGCTACGGCCGCCGCCATTTGCTTTCCTTATTTTTGGCCGTCTTAGTCTATGTAAATATTTACGTAGACTATTACAGCGAAAATAGTATTTTCACTATTACATGAAAATAAATAATCATGTCTCTGTAAAAAAACAAAACAAAAAAACCCTCCAGACTGCAAATGGCGGCGGTGGCAGCCGGTCGGAACCCCAGCCACCACCACTGCCACCGCCGACGCCGCCCGGAACATCCGCCCCAGGTAAGTCTCGTCCCGGGGTGGCGGGGGGGTGGCAGGCCATTCCGCCACAGATTTTGGGGGGGCCGAATGCACTGGCATTCGGCCTCACCAAGATCCATGGTGGAATTCTCTGACATCCCTACTCTTCATAGGGCTTTGTTTCCAATCCCCTGATCATCTTCGTTGCCCTCCTCTGAACCCTCTCCAGCTTGTCTGCATCCTTCTTAAAGTGTGGTGCCCAGAACTGGACACAGTACTCCAGATGAGGCCTAACCAGTGCTGAGTAGAGGGGAACTAGTACTTCCTGGGATTTGGAAGCTATGCTTCTATGAATGCAGCCCAAAACGGCATTGGCCTTTTTTGCAGCCATATCACATTGTTGGCTCATATTCAGCTTGTGATCGACAACAATTCCAAGATCCTTCTCATTTGTAGTACTGTTGAGCCACATATCCCCCATCTTGTAACTGTGCATTTGGTTTCTTTTTCCTAGGTGCAGAACTTGGCATTTATCCCTATTAAATGTCATTCTGTTGTTTTCTGCCCAGCATTCCAGTCCATCAAGATCCCTTTGAATTTTGTTTCTGTCTTCCAAAGTATTAGCTATCCCGCCCAATTTTGTGTCATCTGCAAATGTGATCAGCATTTCCTGCATTCCTCCTCCTCCAAGTCATTAATAAAAATGTTGAAGAGCACTGGGCCCAGGACTGAGCCCTGCGCTACCCCGCTCATTACCTCTCCCCAGTTTGAGAAGATCCCATTGATAAGCACTCTTTGAGTCCGATTCTGTAGCCAACTGTGGATCCACCGGATCGTTGTTTCATCTAGTCCACTTTGAGCTAGTTTACTCATCAGGATGTCATGGGGCACTTTGTCGAAAGCTTTGCTGAAGTCGAGGTATATGATGTCTACAGCATTCCCACGGTCCACACGGGAGGTTACTTGATCAAAAAATGAGATCAGATTCGTCTGGCAGGACTTGTTCTTGACAAATCCATGTTGGCTTTGAGTAATCACTGCATTGTTTTCAAGGTGCATACAGATGGATTGCTTTATCATCTGCACCAGAATTTTCCCATTGATTGATGTCAGACTGACTGGTCTGTAGTTCCCAGGTTCCTCCTTTTGGCCCTTTTTGAAGATAGGGACAACATTAGCCTCCTCCAGTCATCTGGCACTTCACCCATCCTCCATGATTGCTCAAAGATAATAGACAGCAGTTCTGAGAGTTCTTCTGCCAGTTCCTTTATTACTCTAGGATGCAGTTCATCTGGCCCTGGAGATTTGAACTCATTCAAAGTCATTAGGAACTGAGCATAGCTTCTCAATATTTAGTTGGTACAACACTTGATTTCTCATTAGGTGTAGAGGTTGCTGTTGTATTTGTACCTATTATTGTACCTAATACCAACTATACAAGTTTCTCTGGCACCAGGCTGTTTATTTCTATTTTGGGAACTGGCTCTTACAACACTTCTAGTGAACAACATCACATTCTGGAAAATGTTAATGCTTTAATAAAGCCTAGTATAATGTATATGTATGACAACTGAATATGGAAGTACTTGCTAAATTCAAGGGAAAACAATATTTTGGGGGGAGTTAGCATGTCACATCATATTTCAAAAAGTCTTTTTGGAATTTCTCTTCTAGCTAGATTGTACTTTGTGCAATTTTGCACATTGTATAATCTAGCCACCATGAACATCACCTTTTGAACCAGGAGAGGTGAGGTGAGGATATGTTGTCCTTGTCACTGACTTGCAAGATACCCATCCATGACACCTGCACTATAAACCATGGTGGGGCAATTTTACTCTCAGCCCTTTACAGATTTCAGCTCAGTTATATCATTGTGCACAACACCCTGGGTTTTTTTCTGTGCAGTGACTGAAGATCATGCATATGGGAGGGAGGGCCCATGCATACATTCAGGTCTCCTGTATATAGGATTTGGTAAGAAAAGGATTACTTGTTCTCAGTAAATCCTGTGATATGTCTCAAGATGAATGCTTTTTTTGAGCAAAATGAGTGCCTCCTGATTGCAATCTACTACGGTTTGTGGCAACCTTACTCTATCTGGTGAAACACTGCTTTAGTTCTGAGGTTTTTACTGCTGTCAGTTTGTTAATAAAATAGTTCTGTACAGGGATCTGTAACAGTGTAACTTGCTTATAATTTCAATGTGTTCTTCCTAGTAAACTGTTGCTGTTTTTAGATCTTAATCTGAAAAATCTAATTTAATCCTGGCGATGTTGAATCATCATGCTTAGTCATGCTTTGAGTAGACCCACTGAGATCAATGAGAGTTCATTTAATCCTTAATTTAAGTCCCACTGATTTCAATGGGTCTACTTGAAGCATGCTGTTATACACACTTACCTGGAGTAAGTTCCATTGATCTCAGTGGGACTTACTTTTGAGTAGACATGTATGGGATTGCACTGTTATCTGTCTGGATCCAACCCATTGTACAATTTATACTTGGATACACTGCTTTGTGTGGACACTTGGATAAATTATTCCTTTGGATTCCTAGTGAGAGGTACGGTGATGTGAGATCAAAGCTGAATGCCCTTTTCTGCCATGAGCAGCTGGGTAACGAAGCATTTTGAGTTTTGTCCTACCACAGTTGTGAAGATGTCTATTTTGGGATGGCATTTTCTCTTTCTGCCAAAGTAGTATTGTACCTTACAGGTAGAACTGGCTTTAATTTTTGCTTTTGGGGGTGAGACTGTAAAATAAATCCTCCTCTCCCATCTGAACCTTGTAAGGTTTTGGTATCCATGGAGAAGCTGCAAACAAAGCAAGCGTTTAGAAATTAAAAAGTGATCTCTCAATTGGATCTGTATAACAGTTTTATCTTCAGCCCACCACGCAAGCCAGTTACGTATTAGATCTAAATCTCATGGGAGTGAATGAAAAACATTGCCTCATGGTGTGAACCAATTCAGTAGTGTGTATATTCTTTTGTGCGTGGAGACATACTATGTCTCCTACATTGCCTGCCTGCCTGCCTGTAGGGGATGCTCTCTTCCTTTGAGAGGCAGCGTTAAAAATCTCTTGACCGAGGGCTTCTTCACATGAGGAAAAGACATGTCCCTGCATGATGACCAGTGGTGTAAATGGGCTGATTAGAGGTGCAAGGGCCCAAATTCTTACCATAAGGCCCCTGAAACTCACCTACCCATGTATGGCTAGCAGCATTGGGAAAAAAGTCTTATGCTGGCTGGGAGATTCTGGGAGTTGTAGTCCAACAGATCTGGAAGTCACCAGGTTGGAGAAAGCTGCTCTAATAGATCTTAATTTTTTTTTTTAAAAAAAATGCCATTCTCAACATACTTTCACTGTCCAGCTTCTTTCTGTTTTGAGAACTGTATCCTTTCCGAGAGACTATCAGATGGATAGAACGTAGATGCCTTTTAAAATTCTCCTTCAGCCAGCATTTGTGGTCAAAAGGGGGCACTCTTACATAAACGAGCTCTTCATAAATTAAAATAAGGACTCCTCAGAAAGAATTCAATGTTCTTGCAGGACATTTTCAAAAGCGTTCCTTTTCAGCAATTTCTTGGCAATGGGCAGTATTTTGCCTTCTCCCCAAAAGTACTACAGTTTGAAACTGAACACTGAAACAGGAAAAATTTGACTTAGATTTAATTAAAACCACTTTCCCAGATCTCTTGGTAGGCAGAGCAAACATCATTTATATGTGGGTTTGATCCACAAGTAAACTGTAAATAAGTAATTTCAGACAAGGTATTGATGTTTATAGACATATGGTTATTTACATATTCAGGTTCCAGACATTGTCTGTAGTGATGCTGCCAAATTTTGTAATTTGTCAGCTCGTCAGTTAAAACCCGTCCGTATGTAATGCTCACCCTTGTAGTGAGCCTGGATCCATGAATTACAAATTCACCGTTAAGTTTGGAACTGAGCTTTGGAGCATGGGCAGTAAAGTAGTACACCCCACCCCCAAATTTTCAGTCGGCCTACCACCTAGACCCCCCCTCCCCAACAGCTTACTTGAAGCATTCCCATATTTACCACCACAGCTCTGGCTCTATGAGGAGGAGAAAGGCTCTGCAGGATCCATCTTCATACCGGAGATTGGCAAGGGCGAGTAAACATCACCTGATATCATCATGCAGGCAGCCAATGAAACCAACCAATCAGAAAGGGGGCATAACATGATGACACCTGACATCATGCCACACTATGCGATTCCAAACTAGACCTCCCAAGAGGCACCTTGATATTGTGCATGTGCAAAAAAAGTATACACAGAACAAGAGTTTGTTTTAAAGGAGCTCTCTAGTCTGAGCTCACATGGACAAATTCATTACTTTCCAAGAAAATAACTAATTCACATGGGGCAAGTTCTCCCCATCACTGTTTGTTGCTGTTCATTAGAAGCAACAGCAGCAAGGAGCTGTCCTTTGAACAAATCAGGACGCTTGGAGTTCTACCTTCTAGGTGGGCATTGTGCACTGTGGTTTATCTGGCATCGAGTACTGGTTGATATAGTTCACACAGTGTATTTATATCTAATAATTCTTCTTCAATAAAGTCTTCTGAAAATTGTGCAGTCACACAATTTCCAGAAATGTGTTCCAGAATGCTTTCTTTTTGACTGTCACCTTGATAAAGGCAATGAAGTAACAGTTCTGTTCTCTAGTAACAAAAATGTAAACAAGAAACAAAAGCTCGACTGAGCTGAGTGACAACTATTTCACAGTCCTCCCATCCTCAAGTGACAGGTACTTAGACATTGTACTGTTGGGTACATGATGGGTGATTAAGAGGTAATGTTGAGATATGGAATCTTTAATACTTTCAGAATCTTGGTAAGCATGCCATTGATGTGCCAACTAATATCAGGCTAACAGCAAAACTAGTCATGACCAGCCTTCAAGAACGTACTCCTTCGTTCTTGACATGCACCTGCATTTGTTGAGTCATGCAAATCCTGTGGGCAAATAAAACCCTCATTAAGACCCATTCTGTAAGGAATCTTTGTGAAAGACTGAATATGGAGCTATTGGGAATTTGAAGTTGAAGCATGCTATTTCAGTGTGCCATACAAAGTCCATCTTTAGCATGTGTACATATATATATATATATATATATATATATAGTGTGTGTGTGTGTGTGTGTGTGTATGTATGTATGTGTGTGTGTATATATATATATATATATATATGCATGCTAAAGATGGGCTTTATATGACAAACATAAAGCTTGGAATTTCACTGGAAAACTGATGAGAATTAGGCCAATTTTCATGACCACCAGTGGCATGGTAGCTGTAGCGGTCATTGACTGCAACCTCCTGCTGACCCTTGTGTATGTGCTTAGAGTTGACTTCTGGTGCATTGAGAACTCAACATAAATTCTCTTCAGCATAATCTTCGGTGGGCCCTTCAGGGACTGTGGCTCTGAGTAATTGCCTCTCCATGCCAGATGCTCATGCCAGGCCTGTATATGAAGTGTTATTCTACATGGGCAGATTATATATATATATATATATACACACACACACACACACAATTTCTCTCTGGTAGTCACCTGCCTCACCTCAAATGGAGGCGGCACTTTCTGATTCAGTGGTTTCATACTGGAGCCTTTCCAGTTCCTTTGTTCAAGATCAGCCACTTTAACATCAGTAACAGGGCACTGTGGAAGGTTGAAATGTTGAATTACAACCTATCAAAGGAACACACCGTGTGCATTTCATTGAGCTCCTTGGAAGGATGGGATAAAATATAAGTACTCTTACAGTACCCATCCCATTGGTTTGCTGCAGAAGGAGAGGTGGGACACTCTATAGTGTCTTCTGAGAAACCACCTTCTTCTTAACCTGTCCTTCAGCTATCACTTTTTAGCCGCTTTCCAACTGGCTGCAGCAGATGGAGAGTAGGGAAGCATGGTTCTCTCCCATCAGTTCTTCTAGCTCCATTTGGCTCCTTCTCTCCCTCAATCTGTTTCTATTCTGGTCATTATAAGTACTTTGAAACTTTAAGGACCAGTGCCAAAGTTTTCTTGTTTTCCTTTTTCCTCCCCATGCCTTTTGTTGTTATGTATTTGAGATTGTAGATCTAAGAGCAGGAACTGTCTTCTTTGTTATTGACCTTATCTAAGCAGCTCTGGGAGCCTGAAGAGGATTTTAATAACACCTTAAATAATAAATATAAGGATTGCAACCATAGTTGGTCAATTTGTTTCCAAAGATATAAATCCTTTGACTGCCTGGTGCCTGAAATACTGGAGTAAAAAACAGGTCAGGTTTTGCCTGGAACAGAGATTACTGTGACAGAACATTTAATATAAAATTATAGTTAAGCTGAGAGGAAATAATGGGGGGTGGGGAATGAGGACAATGAGCAAACCTTAGAGGCAGACTTAAGACAATTTTTGTCCTTATATGCCAGGATGTGATTAAGATCTTCTGGGAGAACTTCTAACAGAAGTGAAGTGGGACGGGAAGGAATAACAATATGCACAGATATTTTTAAACATGATCAAGTTTTTTCCTTCGTAAGTAATCTCCAGTGGATCCCTAACATTTGTATCACTTGCATCATGGAAGAATTTCATTATCTATCTCTTCAATATCAGCCCTCAGCATAGTAGACTGAGCCAAACTCTGTCTAAACTTTGTTTTATTCAGTTGTTGTGCATAGTATAATGAGCTTATATTCAACAAATACAATAATGGTCAACTATTCAGTATGAAAAGAAACTGTGTTCCCATTCCTATTTGAGTTACATTAACAGCAGAATGTTCTTAGAGCACCCCTCATTTAATTAGATCCCTCAAAAATGATGTTTGGGGTATTGGAGGCTTATAGGACATCATCCCTTTGTTGACAAACGCAATGAGGGGAAACCAGGTTTCCATGAAGTGGTTATATTTGGCCACCCCTCCCAGAACTCTGCTGTGGTGGGTGACTCTCTCTGAAAGTGCAGTTTTCCAGATATTGGTGAACCAGACCTGCATCATGCAGCCAGCACTTATTTTCAATTGTTGTACTATTTCTGGGCATGCCGTTAGCTGGGGTGTACGAAACCCCGCTTACCTTGCTCCGCTGGGTTCCACAGGTGGGGGGAGGCGATCCGTTCCTCCCCCCGGAATCCTCAACGGGGGGGGGAGGCGATCTGTTCCTTCTCCCCGGAATCCTGCCTGGCTGGCTCCACCCCGCAGCCAGGCCGCAAAGCTGCTGGCCGGGCCAACTCACAGCGGGGCCTCCAGCCGCTTCTGGGCTGCTGTGGACGCAAATGGCGTCCTGTGTAGGGGACGCCATTTGCGTCCCTACACCGGCCCGTGATAGGCTACATAAATATTTATGTAGCCTATCACGGCTAACGCAGGGACGCAAATGGTGTCCCCTATGCTATTTGCGTTCCCTTTTTTAGCTGTGATAGGCTATGTAAATATTTACGTAGCCTATCACGGTGAAAAAGGGAATGCAAATGGCGGCCACTGTAGCCACCACCATTTGCGTTCCCTTTTTTTGCCTTGATAGGCTACGTAAATATCTACGTAAATATTTACGTAGTCTATCACAGCCTCCGCAGGGACGCAAATGGCATCCTTGTGTTGTTAACCATGATAGGCTACATAAGTATTTACGTAGCCTATCACGCCCATTCGAAAGACACGAATGGCGGCTGCAGACGTGGCCACCATTCGAGGAGCACTGGGACGGCCGACAAAGGTAGGCTCCATTCTGGGCCCATTTCGTGGGGCTGGGGGGTGGGGAGCTTCGTTCCGCCACGGATTTCAGGGGGCCGAATGTGCTGGCATTCAGCCTCACCAAGATCCATGGCAGAATTCTCCTCCATGCCTACCGGTAGCAACATAAACAGGACTACCTCACAGTGTGGCAAATTCCCTCTTACATTATCTGTTAGAGATAGCAGTGCTAAGAGGGGTTCTGGCACAATGATACAACCAACAATATCTAAAATCACCCCCAAGTACTTGGAACCCAAACTGTTAAATCTGGGAAAGTCCCACCCTATATGGACTTGCACCAACACTCCCACACCCCCTCCAGCAAAGTGGAGACAGGGAAGGGTACATCCAGTGAAGTCTCATTGGAATGAAGTGCTATTTGTATATTGTTTAAATTGTCAGCTCTTTCAAATTGGCAGAGGTAGTCTTAAAAGGAAGTTTAGTCCAATTTGTCGTTGTCAGTTTGGCACCGTAGATCAATTTCCCAGATAGTCTTTAAACTTTGCATGTCACTGGCTGTTGCTTCCAAAAGTATGTTATAAATGTTAGATAAGAGTCCTTTTATGTTCTCTGTGTTTTGAAGGCACAAAGATTCAAACATTGTTAATGACCTGGTTAATGTCATGTTTTTGGCCACCTCATGAGCAAATACTTTAATCTGGAGTTTCTGCATCCACCCAACTCATGTTCCAATTAATAAATCATTCACTTGTGCGATTGAAATGGGTTGCCCTTTGTCTACAAGATCCCTTAATCTATAAAGTCCTCTAGCTTCCCATTCCCTGTATTGTCCATATTTGTCCTGCTGACAAAACGCCGGATGAGCCAGAAACAGGAGGAGAGCGAAATGGAATGAGCTGTGTCACCTATCACTTCCAAACTGAAAAGGTGGCCTAGGTGAATGGGTTGGTTGTGTGTGCCAAGTTTGATGGCCTGCCTAATAGGAACGAAGGCCCTTCCCTGTTACGATGGAACTGTTCATACATTTTCCATCCATACCCAGTGGATATCTGATGTATTATTGATAAAGTGGAGTAACTAGGGATGTTAGAGAATTCTGCCATTGATCCCGGGGGGCCAAAATTCCAGTGAATTCGGCCCCCTGGAATCCGTGGCGGAACAGAGCCCCCCGCCCCTCTACCCCGCGAAAGCCCCGCGAAACGGAGCCTACCTGGCTGCGGCTGCGGCTTCGGCAGTGGCGGCTCCGGCTGCTGCCGGGCTGGTGCGGACGCAAATGGCGTCCTGAGTAGGGGACACCATTTGCGTCCCTATGGTAGCCCGTGATAGGCTACATAAATATTTACATAGCCTATCACAGCTAAAGCGGGAATGCAAATGGCGTAGGGGACACCATTTGCATCCCTGCTTTATCCGTGAAAGGCTACATAAATATTTACGTAGCCTATCACGAGCTACCATAGGGACGCAAATGGCGTCCCCTACTCAGGACGCCATTTGCGTCCCCACCAGCTTGGCAGCGGCTGGAGGCCCCACTGTGGGTTGGCCAAGCCGGCAGCTCCGCAGCCTGGCCACAGAGTGGAGCCGGCAGGGCAGGATTCCGGGGGGGGGGAGGAATGGATCGCCTCCCCCCCTGTCGAGGATTCTGGGGGGAGGAACGAATCGCCTCCCCCCACCTGCGGAACCTGGCTCTGCCAGGTAAGCAGGGTTTCGTACACCCCTAGGAGTAACTGAGAGAGTTGGGCAGCATGATAATAATGCCTCAAGTTGGGAAATCCCATGCCCCCATTTTTGGTATTCCTGTAAACAGCCAGCTTATGACGCCTAGTTTTTTTCCCTCTATGGGCAAAAGCTTCAAGTAGTCATTGCCATTTCTTAAGCAATTTTTCTGAAACCAGGGGCCTGTCTTCATGGGTGATTTGCTGTGGATTGGGGCCGTTTGGAGGTCCTTTGTGGCACATGATGGTGTGGCCAGTCTGCAGCCACCCCAGAGTTTACCTGTGGGGAAGCTGCATTTTTGCAGAGTAGTTTTCCTCCGTTGTTTTTCTTTAATTACCACTGCACGCACTGGTAATCTCTAGTCTTCATTTCTATCATGCGCTGTACCTGGGGCTGCCTGTATGTTTTGTTCGGAAATGTCAACTGGTACAAAATATGGCAGCCAGGTTGGTCTCTGGGACACCCCATGGAGAACATATTACAACAGTTTTAAAATCTGTACACTGGCTGCCAATTTGTTTCTAAGCAAAAATATAAAGTTCTGGTTCTTACCTTTAAGGACTTACATAGTCTAGGTCCAAGGTACCTCTGGGACTGCCTCCTCCTTACAGAAAGGGAGAGTTGTGGTCCAACCTTCTGCTAAATCTGCCTTAAATTATTGACTTGCATAGAATATGTCAGTTTCTGCAGCAAGGGTTCTTAGTTTTGTGCCATTTGAGGTTTTCAGCCTGCCCTTCGCCATGTCAGTTCCCTCTTCCTCACTGAGGACTCCTAAGCTGTCAGCAGCTATGTCAGAACAGATTGCGAGTTTCAGTATCTTACCGTATTGGCCACTTGTTCTTTGTTGCATCCCCTATCTGGGTGCGCCTGGGGGGAGGAGAGGAGATCAAGATTGCTGTTATCAGTGCCTAAAAGGACCTTGGGGTCTGCAGAGCTAAGCAGTTATGGCCCCCTTTTCCTTGGTAGCAAGCCATACCCTGGGCATTTCTATACCAGGCTAAAATCCCACAACTTTTACCACGGCCTTCTGCTTCCAGGTTCTTTGCGGGATTGCAATGAATGACTTTACACAGCGGGCATGTGATGTGAACTGAAAACTTCCTTTCTCGGCAATGTTCTATATGTTCCAATTATACAGTACCATCTACTAGCTATATTTTAATGCAACACCACCATTTCACACTGCCATTTTTTTTTTTTTTTTGCAATAACGCCCCTTATTGCTTTATCTCCAATCTTTTTGAAAGCAGAATAAAGCTCAAAAAGTGCAGAAGGTATCCTGGAGGGTGACGATGTCATGTAAAAGACCCACAAACTTCTGTAAGCAACCAATCTTGATTGCATGATATAAACCCCATGTGGAGATGCCCTCAGTCTTTAAATGTCTACAGTGTAGACTACTCTGAGTTGGCTGCCTCTGTATACGTAGAATATATCGAGCAGGGGTAGGAAACTGTTTACTCTCTGGGGGCCAAATTGCCTCAGGCTCACCCATGGGGATTGGATGATGTCAGGGGTGGACCCTCCCCTGAAGCCCTGCCCCTCCCCCCAAGCACTCCCCCCCCCCCGACATCATAGCAGAGTGTCTCTGTGCAGAGAAAGGCACGGAGGAAAAGCAATGGCTTTTTCTCCATGTAGAGAGGCAGAAAGAGAGACCGGAGCCATCACTCTGTGCCTCTCTCTGTACAGAGAAAAAGGCAGCCCCCTCTCAGTGGCAGAGAAAAGTAGCCTTTCTGGGAGAGGAAACCCATGCTGTTATCTCCAGTTAGTGACTGGGGATAAGTGAGATTTCCTCTCCTCATTCTCTACCACTGGGAGAGGGGGTGGAGCTTTGGAGAGGGGGTGGGGCTTTGTCAGGGATGAGTCCCAGCCCTTTCAGATGTCTGACAGCTCCAATTCTGAGTCAGAGTTAGAACTGTTAGATCACAGCACGGGGGAGGGACCCTCCCTAGAGAGCCTAGACGCTGGGAGAGATTCCTCCAAAAGCCTTGACAAACAGATGGCCCAGGCTCAGTCCCTGCCCCTCCCTCCACCGTCCGAACTCAAGTTTCCAAGAAGGAAGGGGGGCATGACTTGAGAATTGCTAGGGCGCGTTGCAAAGCTAAGTGGGAAAAGTTAGGGCAGGGCTCAGACGGTCTGGCCAGATAGCCACTCTTAGAAGCCCATGTAGGACAGAGCCACCCTAAGGGAGGGGCATCACTGTGAAGCTAGCTTGGCTGGGAGGTTCATACCCAAACTGCCAGCAACTTTCTCTACCCTCTGGTTCATCTCTTCTGCTTAGAGATTGTTGAACAGTTGTTTAGAGCCTGGGGCAGTCAGAGTTTCCTGGGATCTGCATTTGTAGAGAGGCTAGTCTCTAGCAAAATAAAGTTGTATTAGCCTGAGGCTTTGTCTGTTGTGGTGTTGATTGTGAAGGGAAAGGAGGATCCATTTCTGACATGCTTGGGAGAGGGGGTGGAGCCCCCCCCCCCAGTCTCCACAGGACCTCCGTGGACCAGATAGGGCATCTCTATATTGTTACCAAAAAAACTGGGATCAAGTGATACAGAATGAGATTAAAAAACCTGAACACACTTTTTAGATAAACCACAGTTAATTTCAATTCATTCACACTTTCCGCATTCACTCAGATAGCTACCAGTGTTGGAGCAACAGAACCTGGCGGCCAACCAAGGTTGTATACTCAGAAGCAGGAGTTCTGCTAGCACACTAGCTGCTTCAGTCTGGTGTTTGTGTGCTCCTCAGCTTTAGCTGGTTTCATTGGCTCATTTTGTTTCTTTTGGAAACTGCTTCTCCTGATGTTGAAGGACATCACCTTTCCCTCAGAAATCTGTACAACCGTCATTCCATCTATTAGCAACATTCCTGAATTACTGAGTTTTGGTCTTATCTGATATCTTCTGTCCAGTACTTTCTCCCAAACTCAGTGAATTACCCGCATCTTGCTATTCACGTTCCACAGTCAGCTTTACATGTACACACACCTGTCTTTTTTTCCAATTCTTCAGCCAGTTCCTTCTCGTAACTCTGCACATTCTGTATAGTAAATTCCCTTCATTAACGCCTCAGGAACCCTTTCACCTAAAGGGGGTCATTATATGAATTTACCTGACAATACTATAGAGGCACTATCTTAAAATTTATTGAACATGTACAATTCAAGCTCTTTTAGATAGTCATATATCTTGCCCTCATTTGGATGCATCAGTATTCATAGTATAGTTGGCTGAGTGAAGTATGTCCTTTGGTTCAACTTGACTGTTTGACATTGTCTGTATGTTTGCTTCTATGTTTGTAACAAAGTGTCTTTTGAACACCAAGATATCAGAATGAATTTGGTACTCGCATTAAGGTCAAAATTCTACTTTTCAAGTTAAAATATGAGGCAGACACCACCACCATCACCCCCAAGCATGAGGTAGTGGGGGAAGGGAGAGGAAAATGTTTTTTAAAATATTGTATGTGATGTCGGTTTTGAACATTGAGATATCTGAGTTGAGGTGGAGAAATAAAATTTGGTGTGCATGCTCAGGACTCTATTCTATGGCTGTTTTCAGGCGTGTCTTCTATCATACCATCTACTCTTCTTCATTCACAAAATGTTATGTGTGGTCCAGAAGACGTCATTTTTCATTCACTAACCTCCCATATTTTCCCATTATTTCTTGCATATTTTTTCTTATCACAGAATTATCTATGAAAGAAAAAAAGATGGCATAGTTGTACAATGTCTTTTAATTGATAGTGCTAGGAGCCCTCCATCTGAAGGGACGTGAAGTTTCAAATATCAGAAGAAAGACCTCTCAACTCTTGTGCTTCAGTAGTCCATTACATTTGTGCCTCACCTTTTGAACCTGGCCCTGCAGTCCAAGTCTGTTTAGTACATTGTCTCCACTAACTGTAAAGTCTGTACACTGTCTGTAACAGTCTGTAACTGTAAAGCACCTGATTTGGAATCAGACATTATTTTAAAGGAAGGCTGGGGAATGCTAGGAGTTGTAGGACCTTCTTCTGCCTAAACATGCATACGATTGCACCTAAAGGAACAACCTTTGCAATATGAAGAGTTGTACAGTCTTCCCCAACCGTAAACATCTCACAAAACCATCCGTAACACCATATCATGCTATCAGGTTCTTCACTACAGGAGAGAAAGAGACACATCGTCCAGATGAAAGACAAGATGAAATGCCCTAAAAATGGGGAGAGGTCACCAAATTCAATCCCCAATGAAGCTAGACTTGAACAAGGAGGAAACTATATTTTGTCCAATGATTCAACAAATGGTTTAACAGTCCAAATGAGGGTGTGATGTCAAATCTTTGATGATAACATGGGCTGGGAATATTCACCCAACCATATTTTATGCTTAGAGTTCAGATTATTATAAAGGGTGTTGGCATCATACAAATGAATAACAGTGCACATGAAAGTTATTTTATGAAGCATTCTCTATAACCCAAAAATTAGGAAAGCAGGTCATTTAAAAGAAAACCACTCTATATGTTTCGGAAGCTTTTATGAAAGAATATATATTGCTATTTGATGTTCATCTGGCTGTTTTGTCCAAAGTGTCCCTTAAACTATTCTTCTGAAATTATATATTTTTAAATCAAATGTGCTTCTAGTTCAAACAGAAAAAAAAAAATCATGGCTGAATCCCATTCATTCAACTTCAAAAATAACCACTAAATGGCGGTTCCTTTCTCCTGATAGTTTATTCTGTTTCTTGCATTTGGGGAAGGCAGAGTTTATGCTTAAAAGCACATCTTTCAATATATCTGTGACCAGGGTGTGGGGAATGAAAGATTCTTCCTCAACCCAACCCCAGAAACAAAGAAACAATACACCTGGCACAAAGCCAAACTACACATTACACTAATCACATAGTGTGTAGCTGAGACTTGTCCTCTTTTTTTCTTACTCTAGTATAAGCGTGCATGGCCTCGAGTGCGATGAGCACACTCTGGGGTGGTGGTGGTGGTGGATATTAAACCTTCCTCCACACCGGAGGTGGGGGTGGGGGATTTTGGGAAGGAAAAAGTGGTGGGAAGGTTTAACTCTATCCTTCTGGAGTGTGGTGCTCCTGATCCAAATCAGGGCCCTGCATGCTTACACTAGAGTTAAAAAAGAGGTGAGCCTCAGCTACACACTATGAGATTAGTGTAACGTACAGTTTGGCTTAGAGCTGCAGCCTTTATTGAACAGCAGCCACTGATGGAGTAAGTTCTGAGAGAAAAAGGCACATGTCTGGAATTGCAAACCAGTCATTCTGGCAGAGCTCCTGGACCTTTGACAGTTGCATGACAGACAGCTGGTACCAGGTGCACTACTGTCCAAGTTGCAGGAACAGAGAGAGGGTTATTGTTTGGTGTTTATGCTGGAATCCTAAGGCAGAATACCTGTGTTCTGGAAACACACTGTTTCTGCAAAGTGCTCCCTTTTTTGTGCAAAGTGCAGTTTTTGCATTGTTCCCATGACCAGAGAGAGGGTTATTGTTTGGTGTTTATGCTGGAATCCTAAGGCAGAATAGCTGTGTTCTGGAAACACACTGTTTCTGCAAAGTGCTCCCTTTTTTGTGCAAAGTGCAGTTTTTGCAGTGTTCCCTTGGGCACTCTGAGTGTGCCAGCTCTTGTGGTCACCTTAAAGCTGCAGGCAACTTTGAGGGTTACCGCAATCCTTGCTGTCTCCTCAGGGGTAGGATCAGGGCTGAAGTGTTATAGGATTCGGCATCTCAGGTCCTCCCCTGTCCCACCCACAACCCACCGATATCTCCACTGTGGTTTTGGCTTTATGTTCTCAAAGCTGCACCTGTGAAGCAGATATGCCAGCATAGGCATGCACCAGTCTAAATCAAGTTCAGCCAGTGCAACTCAGTGCTACCAGTATAGCAGAAAGACCACCACATCCCATAGCTCTTCATAGGGATGGCAGAGAATTCCACCACACACTCCAATGAGGCCAGATTCTAAAGAATCCGGCCCCCCAGAGTCCGTGGCGGAACGGAAGACTTACCTCCGCCTTCCCGCGGAATCCTCTTTGGCCGGATCCTCTGGCTCTGGATTGCCAGCGATACGGCCACCATGCCGTATCGCTGGATGAAGGGGACTGACTGCGGACGCAAATGGCATCCAGGACGCCATTTGCAGCTATAACAGCCTTAGTTTAAGGTAAATGCAGCCGTAAATGGCTGCATTTACCTTAAACTAAGGCCTTTACAGCCACAAATGGTGTCCTGGACACCATTTGCACCCGCAGTCAGTCAGGTCCCCTTCAGCCAGCGATATGGCATGGCGGCCGTATCACTGATGCTTCGGAACCAGCTGGAAGCTCCGCGGAATCGCTACAGAGCAGAGCCGGCTGAAAAAGTTTCCGGGGGAGGAACGGATTGCCTCCCCCACCCGTGGACCCCCCCCCCCGGACTGGCAGGTAGGGGACTTGTACATCCCTAGCTCTTCAGCTGGCATGTCTGAAGTATAGGATTGTGCCCTGAGATTACTATCCTGAAAACATTTTCTTGAGAATAAGCCCCATTGAACTCATTAGGGCTCACATGTTTAGGATCAGATGTATGGCTGCAATATATGCGTACTTTTCTCATGAGCGAGCTCCATTGAACTCTGGGACTTCAAAATAAACGTGCATAGAATGAAGCCATTAGGCCCAATATACATAAATACAAAGTTGTTTTTAATGTTGAATTTGCCTTACAATCAAACAAAATACAATAATACAAAACATACAAACATCACCACAAAGATGAGAATTAAAAATGTTTTGAAAAGGCTAGATTTACAGGGCCATCGCTATACCTCGCAATGATCATTCTCCTATGAGAAAATATTGCTTATAAAAATCACCAAGCGGCTCTAACTTTATCCACGAGCTGAGCGAACGCTGCAACACTGGATGCAGTAGACCAGTCTCCCCACACAAATGAAATATGTCATTTTCTTTGGTAATGACAGAATTCAAGTCTGTTTACAAGACCAGCTTACTACTCTTGCCTAACCTCCTTATACTCATTCACACAACTGAGCAGGAGTGCCCTGGCCACTCTTTAAGTGCAAATAGACGGTGGTTGTTTCACAGGATGAGGGCAAATAATTCAAGCATAACAGCTGACTAAATGGACTCAGCATTTTTCACCACTGAAAGTATGCATCTGTGCTGGGAGGAGATATTTTCATGGACTGTAAACCTGCAGGCAGGGACTGTCATTATTAATGACAGCTATTAATGACAGCAAGCTATTCCGGGAGTCTTTTGTGGCTGAAGAGTGGGGTAAAAAATACTGTAAATAAATAAATAATACATGTTGATCATCTAGGTTAGTCTCGTTTCAGCCTCCTTACAGCACAGTTCTATGCATATTTACTTGGAAGTATTCCCACTGTATTGAATAGCACTTATTCTCCAGTAGGGGGGCCATGAATGAATCAACAACAGCAACAAAGGACAAAAGAGGACAGCAATTTGCATAAACTTTGCACATGCTAATGTAGATGTATAGATGCAAATTTAGAAATAGTAATAATAAATAAATAAATAAATAAATAAATAAATAAAAATACAGTACAGTGCAGAGTGTGAAAGACTGCAGGTCAAGATCCACACTTTGTGTCATATCATTATGCTCCCATCATGGTAACGCCATATCCCTCTTGCGCATTTATACCTCATAGGACGCACAATGAAATTTGTTGCAATATTTTGGATAATGTGGAAGAAAAAGTGGGAAATAGCACTACAATAGCAGTAAATAGCATGTGTAATGTGCCCCAACAGTTATCAGTGCACTTCAATACCACTATAATGCAGTAGTGTAGATCTAGCCCAGGTGACCTGCATGCTTGCCTGTTCAGACTGCTGCCCATGTCCTCACTGTGGCAACAGTTACAATGGTTCTTTATCGTTAAACTGGAATTGGACAAGGCAGACATTCAAATTCAGTTTTTCAAGTACAGGGCTCTGTCCTCCATAAAAGAGGATACCTGGCCATCCTAGCTTAGTGAAACTATATGTTAAATTGTATAGACTTTTAAAAATACAAACAAGCTGACCACTGGCTTAAACAGGCCACTTTTCTTTTGAAGAAAAAGCAGTTGCAGGGCTCCAGTCTGTAATGTATTCCATTCTAGGTCAGGGTCCTGCACTTGTTGTTGTTGTTCAGTCTTTAAGTCGTGTCCTACTCTTCGTGACCCCATGGACATAGCATGCCAGGCCTTCCTGTCCTGCGCTGTCTCCCGGAGCGTGCTCAAGTCCATATTCATTGCATTGGTGATGCTATCTAGCCATCTCATCCTCTGCTGTCCCCTTCTCCTTTTGCCTTCAATCTTTCCCAGCATCAGGGTCTTTTCCAGAGAGTTTTCGCATTAGGTGGCCAAAATATTTGAGCTTCAGCTTCAGTATCTGTCCTTCCAATGAGCACTCAGGGTTGATTTTCTTTAGTATGGACTGATTTGACCTCCTTGCAGTCCAGGGGACTCGTAAGAGTCTTCTCCAGCACCACAGTTCGAAGGCATCAATTCTTTGGCGCTCAGCCTTCCTTATAGCCCAGCTCTCACAGCCACACATTGCTACTGGGAAAACCATAGCTTTGATTATATGAACCTTTGTCGGCAAGGTGATGTCTCTGCTTCTTACTATGCTGTCTAGGTGTGCCATAGCTTTCCTCCCAAGGAGCAAGCGTCTTTTAATTTCATGGCTACAGTCACCGTCTGCGGTGATCTTGGAGCCCAAGAAAATAAAATCTGTCACTGCTTCCATTTCTTCCCCTTCTATATGCCAGGAAGTGATGGGGCCAGATGCCATAATCTTAGTTTTTTTAATGTTGAGTTTTCTGCTAAAACTTGCCACCTCTCTGGCTTGTTATTTGTCCCTGAAGGCATATTTGCAGTTAAAAGCAGCTTCAGGGACAAATAGAAGCCAGTGTGTGTGTATGTGAAGATGTTCAGGGAGATACTGACATGGGGCTCGATCCAGATCAGGGCCTTGTGGCTGCTTCCCCCGCAACCCAATAAAAGCGGCTAATTTAAGCATGCTATTAATTAATTAATTAATTAAATTCCTTAAAACTGCCCTTCAGCCTAGCAGAGCATGACCAAAGTTAGAGCATGACTAAAATTAGTCACACAAAGCAGAAGATCTAATCAAACAATATATCAACAACATCATAAAACAGTCAAGAGACAGCTTAAAAATAGCATAGATAATGTAGTATCTCATTTGGCCTACTCAAGAGTAACTGAGATAGCCAAGTATTACTAAGCAACTATATGCCAATAGTCACAGCATTATTCAGAACTACAACTTTTGGGGGGTTGTATTTGATCACAAGCATGCACCCGGATGAACCTGATTTTGAACCCTTGCATAAAGTTCCCACATAAAAGACAGCTTAAATAATAATTGGTCCCCACCCATGTAGATTTTCTTGATTCAGGTCATTTCATTCTTGTGCAGATGGCTTCAATAGTTCTGCCTACTCCCTCACATACCTAAGTACACAGTTTTATCTCAATGGATTTTAAAGGTACTTACAGTTGAATCTTAGTTGCTCAAATGTCAATTATAATTTGACTCCTTCCTTATTCTGTGTATGCTTTCTGTCTCACACTACTCTATTTATGTCTATATACCACTGTAGTAGTGTCAATAATTTTCTAGTGCAAAGGGTGAACATAAATGACAGTTTACCAAGTGGTATCTTAGCACAGTGTGTATGAAACCATTTGGTATACCAGTTATCTGGGTGGGTACAGACGACCATTTTCCTACACATTCTACCACACTTCTGCACCTTTCCTCATCCCCCCTATCCCCGTTTCCTTTTGTGTTGTGTCTGTTCGATGGTAAGCTTGGGAGCAGGAACAGTCTTTTTGTATGTTAGCATTTTACTGACCTTGTATAAGCTACTCTGGGAGCCTTTTTGGCTCAGCAGTGAGGTAATAATGCTTAAACAAACAAACAAACAAACAAACAATGTGTGTAGTAGAATTATCTTCACCACTTTCTGGATGATACAGGGAGGCTTCATTTTTTCATAGCAGACAAATTTTTCTGTTTGACATCTCTTGCTGCTTCAATCTCACTCTCTCACTTTACTGATAACAAGATTGGTGAAGGGCCAAAAGAATTAATGGCTTTCATCCACCTGCTCTTATGTTTTTTTTACATATTTATTAATCAGAGAGAAATAAAGGAAGCAGGCCAGAAGGGGCGAAATTCAACCAAACACAATAATTAAACATCCTAAGCCAA
Organism: Heloderma suspectum; assembly: GCF_057233095.1. NCBI lineage: Eukaryota > Metazoa > Chordata > Lepidosauria > Squamata > Helodermatidae > Heloderma > Heloderma suspectum. The sequence goes on from NC_139461.1 coordinate 176,162,661, forward strand.
CCCTGTGTAAAAATGGAAGGAATACCAGCTTCCAACACAAGAGGCATTCAGAACATAGCCTGGAACAGAGGAAAATTGCCTAAGGAATTTGGGCTGCACAATGTCCGATGAATTTTAATTGGCATCAGCTCAAATTTCAATCCCATAAAATAAATGAACTAAGGATGTAGCCTTGAAAATACCAAGTGCTGAAATTATAACTTTCTGTGCAAATAATCATTTAAAAAACCACACTAATCTGCAAAGCTTTTTTCACTGCATATTCTTGTTGGGCTATTCATGCTCCTAATGATTCCAAAGCTATGCAGAGATATTTGCAAACTAACTTGTTCAAAACAGTAACTTTGTGTTTTGGAGCTCAAACTCCATCTCTGCCTTGTATCTAGGTTCTTGGGCAGGATGACATTCATACATCTAAGTGATTTCAGGTGGGTCGGATTTCTACCCCAATGGAGTTGCTATTTTCAACTCCAAAACTGAACTGGAGAATATTTGGTGAAGCCATATTAATGTTGGCTCAATCTCTCAGTAACCTTGTTGAGCTGGGCTGTAGGAAGCTCCGACCAAGTTAGAATCTTATAGTATCAGCCAGCCTGGTTCCCCCCAACCCCCGTTTATCTACAGTTTACCAGTGTGCCTTGATTAACTACCTGAAAATTATCTTGGGGGCAACTTTTTGTTGTTGCTTAATACCATACTTCTTGTGCCCTTCGTTTGACCTTTCTAAAGCTATTTCAGGACTTCGTCCAAAGCAGGAATTATAATGGATCTCCATCTGCTATAGTAGAATAAATAAACCATTACTGTGTTTGAATGGAACATTTTCCAGTGGCATACTCTGGTTTCTACTTGTTCTTGTTTTACTGAGGAAGAGATTAAGAATTGTCTGTACAATTGTTTGTACAATTTCCAGGTTATAATTTGTATACATGCATTTGTGCAGAGTGATCCAATATAAGTGGGAAAAGTACAAAACCAGAGCAGAGGGCTCTTTTCCAGTTGAGACCCTCTGCAATTCACAGAAACTCTAGTGAGAACTCAGCAGAATTTTATGTTAGAATATAACGATATAAAATTTAATGACTAGGGAAGTCATAAAGTGGGCTGGTGAGTATCTCATATTATACCAAAACCTACACCATAAGAAAGACATTGCTGATAGACCTCAAAGGCATTGACTGAAAACAAATCCACCGAACCACACCTGAACCCCTACTATTTCTAATGTTAAATCAAACATACTTTCTTTTTACTGTTGCACACTCTATGTTTGGGGACAAAATACAATTATGTACAGTACTGTCATCTCTATGTGGGTTGTCTGCACCAAAATTATGTGTCATTTGGCAGTTATCCCAGGTCTATAGTAAGCTTTGTCATTTGACCAATCAAATGTACTTGGTCAAATATGGTCAAATAACGGTCACATATTTAAAGCATTCCCAAGTACCTTCTATGTAGTGGCCATATTGTGTTCACCAATCCTCAGCCAGAGGATGAGGGGGGAAATGGAAGCAGAAATATTTAAATGTATATTATCAATATCAACATTTGTAGAGAAGAACCTAATGTTATCAACCCCTTGCCTAATATATTCCACTATATATCTACATTGCCCCACCATAAACTAAGAAATGACTTCCTCAATATGTTCGTAACTCTTTGCCCTAAACTACAACCTACGTTTAACATCTAGTCTGCAGCCGATCTTCTTCTCTTTTTTTTAACCTCCAAGTAACCATGTGAGCCCCTGATACAGATAGGGATCACTGCACAGGGGTAGGGAAGGATTAAACCTTCCCAGCCAGCCACTCCCCACTTTGCCCACCCTCCGCAAGAAGGCTGAAAAGGAGGGGGGATAGAGATATTGTCATCCACCTCACACACCACAAGACGTCACTTGTGGGCTGAAATTGGCATGGCGGCTCACAATTTGTACAGGCCTAATTTAGTAGCTCAGTAGTTCTACATGTGTGAAAATGGGCAATGTGAGCAGATGCTAGGGGAAATACAATAATCTAGCTAACCCTCCTGTATTGCATCAGTTGGGAGCTGTTTTGGCATTCTGTGTGTCATGACTACGCGGAAACAGAATGCCAACCCAATTCTAAATTAGTGCAGTACATAAGGTTACAAGTCCCACCTCCTGTGTTGATTGACAGTTCCAGGGATCCATAGAGAAACCCTTCATTTTTTCCAAGTGCCTCCCTCCCGCCAACCAAGAGCCATTCTACGTATGTGATTTACTGTGGAGGGAAAACACTTCAGGGTCAGTTGGGACACCTGACGTCGTGCTCACCCCACAGCCAGCCCGCCACTTCCCCCTCTAAAATGTGCATTTTCTGGAAGCTATTTTAGCATGTATTTGACCTTAAATGTGGCTCCTGCATGCTTCAGTTGCAGTGTGCCCTATTCACCCGAATTAAATCCTGCATGCTGGGCATACCTAGGGGTGTGTCTGTGCCTGGCTATACCTGATTGGGAGAGAGTGTTGGGAGAATAGCCTGCTAGTTCTACTCAGATGTAAGGAGCAGAGGCGAAAAAGTGAGCCAAAGACGCACTGTAAGGAGCTGCCGTTCTGCCACCACCTGCCCTCCCTACCATCTCTGGAGTATCTTTTTTCTATTGAGAAAATCAGAGCCCCTCACTTCCGCAGGGCTGCTTTCCTATTAGAGGCTTGACTCATTCATAGGATGCAGCCTTTTTTCTCCTTCTTAAAGGTGCAGTCCCACAATTCCGATGTGTCAGGATAGTGGCTTGACTCATTCATAGAATTCAGCCTGTTTTCTCCATTCATAAAAGCGCAGTTTAAATCTTTAATCTTTCACAATATCCCAATGGTGGATGAGAGGGGAGAGGTGTGGGGTTAAACTATGGGGGCGCTTCCAAACTTCCCTGAGCAGGGGAGCGTGGACAGGGCGGGGAACAAGCCTTTCATTTTCTCAGCAGCATCTACGCGTCTGATGACGTTCAGTGCAAGTGGCGGACTCTGCCCACACGACCCCAAAGTAAGGAGGACTGATGCGCAGTGTGGCCTGTGAAAGCACTTTTAAGGTACTGTATACGCTTTTCTGTCTACGCATCCCTGATGGAGCAGAGCACATTAAACATGAAAGTCCTTCATATTCTGTTGCCATGTAGATCTGGCCCTAGACTCCTCACAGCATAATTCAAGCTGCTCATGATGAGAGCTGTGTAAGTAAGGCCTGTTGCCTAAGCTTGCTTGCTTCCTGTTTCCCTTCTCATCCATTTTTCTTTTCATGTCATATCTCTTAGATTGTAAGCCTGAGGGCAGTTTGTTACTGATCTTATGTAAGCTGCTGTGGAAGCCTTTTTGGCTGAAAAGCATGGTAAAAATGCTTTAAATACATAAATAAATAATGTGGTTATGTGTGGTCCTGGTTGTTCCTTTTTTTTTTTTGATCAGCTGGCCCCTGAAAAGAATGAATTCTATTTATTGTTTTTTTACTTATAGCCCAACCATTTGCTCAAAAGTAAATCTCACTGAATTTAGGGATTTAGGTTTAAATAAATAAATATATCTTGAAGATTTAACTCCATAACATTTTGTTTCAAAAATCAATACAAAATAAAATAAATACTGGCCAAAATAATGAGAAAAATATTCATGACTTATAACTCAAATGGAAACAAAATGAACATCAGTGCCTACGACATCATTATTCGATATACATTAAAGCAAATTATAGACCAAGAATGATCGTCGCAGCATTGCAAGTATGCTAGTTAACAAGGGAAACCTAACGTTGGTTAGGAGCTGTATTAGGAGTAGGAGTGTTAAGGTACTAATAGATGCAGATCATCCTGAATTTCCCAGGTTATGATGCTGATCTACCAAGATCTTTGCATATTCAGTAAATTGGGCTCCATCTTCAGCTTTTGGCGTACCTCTCATTTGGAAGCTAGGCTGAATGGAGAAAGGTGGTGGCAGAATTAGGCTGAAATGTTGCCACTTGAACTTGCCTTCAAGGTAGCTGGATATCTCCATGCACTGCTCATTACCTTCTCCTCCCCTCATTAATTTAGGAAGCCCAAGATCATTTGAAAAATTAATGCAGGTTAGACAAGAGTCACAGCATGGGTTTTTCCTGTGTCGTTCCAGGCTTCCCAGCAGTGTGGGAACTGTGTGGCACTGCTGTGGCTCCCACGAGGTAATGTAAGAGCTCAGTGTTAGTTATGTGCATGACAGCTTGAATATTTACACAACTGTAAATATTCAACTGAAGAAAGAAAGGGGTGAGCTTTAAAGCTGGGGGAAGTTTGATGACTTCGATAAAACTTTTTGTAGGAAGGCTTAAGTTTTGATAAGTTTTGGTATACATGGCAATATGTAGATCTTTTGCTATACATGGCAATATGTAGATCTACTGGAGAGAGCATAGCTTGCCAACCTCTGACTGTTGTGTGGGGATGGGGAATTGCATCTGCTCCCCACCCCATTATGCCACTACTTAAGGACAGGAAAAAAAATTCCACAAGGCAAAGTAGCTGCAACTTAAGGAAACACCTTCCTTCCTCTGGGCAGTACTAAGAAAGGAAGAGATTTACTAAAGCAATCACTTCAGAAATTCTGGCTGAATCCAGGGCCTTTTCAAAACATCTAAAATCACATTGCTCATTTGAAAGGAAGAAAACCTCTAAATCATTTGCCTGACCATAGTTTTGTATATGTCAGCCAACAAATAATCTCATATTTATTTTTTTTTATATACAGTGGGTTCAAATAATGTGAATCATAATCTACAGTATCTGTTTGCCATTTAACTGATTTATTCATCTGGGAAGTGTTTCCCACTCAGTTTCTGTGAACAAGTATATATCATAGGTATTAAAAACTTTCTCATCCAGGAATTGACTATAATTTTCTTGGATGAAAACATTTCCTTTCCCAGATCTTGTGACTGGACACAGTTATGGGTAGTCAAACATTTAGAGTTTCTTTCCATGTATCGTACGAAAGGCAGTTTTATATGAACTGACTGAGCTACTTACTTGTGTCTGGTTGTGTGTGTGTTTTACCAAGTATTTTTAATAGCTTGGGAGGGCCAATTTTGTCAGTTGGTGAAACTCTCTCAGACAACAGTTTTAAGTTATGGTGCTTTTCCACTGTTCAGCAGAAGGAACAGACTCCCAGTCATAAGATAAGCTAATGCTCTTGTGAGCCAAGAACGGAACAGCAGTGAGAAGGCAAGAAGGCCAGGAAGATGGGCTCAGGGTATGGGTGGATAGAGCAGCAGCCCATTGCATTGGAAAAATGGCTCTAGAATCCAATTGTAGGGAAGGGTGGCAGGTTAGAAGTGAAAATTGGGGGAAGGGGAAAGTTTAAGTGCCCACCCACCACTTATCTTCTGCAAAGCAATCCCTCCTGGCAAGAGTAAGCAACTTCCCCTCCTTGCTAGACTCCTGGGTTAGTTGGAGGAAAGGCACCTTTCACATACGAAGTATAACTGAATCATAAACTGAAAATTAGGCTGCAATCCTAAGCACATTACTTGAACATTAACCCCATTGAAATAAATAAGACATACTTCAGAGGAAATGTGTTTAAGATAGGAGTGTCAAATGTGAAATATATTATTATTTTTCAGAAATAAAACCTGTGGCACAAAGCTCTCCTCCTCCACTGAAATGCACTTTCCCCACTTGATGATCCCCCTAGTGCTGCCACTGCTTTGGGATTGGAGGTGGAGGCAATGTGTGTTCAGGGGAGGGTTATGCGGCCCTGATGCAGCTCAACAAGTTTCACTACTAGTTGTATCCTTTGAACATCCTTAGATCTTAGGCTTCCATTACTCCTATGACGATACTTAATATCTATTGGTTACATCCTGGGACCTGCATGTCAAGAAGAATTATTTATCTTATAGACACATTCAGAGAAGCCGTAGATCTGCCTTCCCCAAACTGGTGCCCTCCAGACATTTTGTACTCCAACTCCCATCAGCCCCAGACAGCATAGTCAGGAATGCTGGGATTTTGTAATCCAAAAAATCTGGACAGCACCAGGTTCAAGAAGGCTGCCATAGACTCACTTTGTTAATGCTTAAAGATCTTTATAGCATATGGCCTCTGACCACAAGGGCAGCTCTGACAATGGAGACCTCTATTAACTATTTTTAAAAAACATTTGTATCTTGTTTTTCCTCAGAAGAATGCAAGGTGGCTAACAGAGGTAAGAACTAAAATTAACAATCAGGGACCACAGTACCTGATGGAACGCCGCTCCCTGCATAAACTGACCCGTACACTACGCTCTGCATCTAAGGCCCTCTTCCGGGTGCCTCCTCCGAGGGAGGCTTGGAGGGAGGCAACAAGGGAGAGGGCCTTCTCGGCAGTGGCCCCCCATTTATGGAATAATCTCCCTGACAAGGCTTGCCTGGCGCCAACGTTGTCATATTTTCGATGTCAGGTTAAAACTGCCCTCTTCTCTCAGGCATTTGGCAACATATAAGGAGTCTCTTTGATTGTCTCTGGCTGATTGTTTCAAATTGTTTTAGATATATGTTGTCATGTGTGCTATTTGTTCTATGTTATTACGTGAATGGTTTTATACTTTATATAATGTATTTTAATGTTTTTTGTTTAATTTTTTGAACCTCTCAGAGAACTTCGGCTATGGGGTGGTATAGAAATAAAATAAATGAAACGAAACAAACTAAAATAAGTGATAATTCACTTTCATCTAATACTTGAATTACTGGGGGAAAATAGGGGTAGTGGTAATGAAATCCACAAGTCTCATCTCCAAACCCCCTGATTTTAATTAATTCATGCTTCTCCTTACCTTCTAAAAACAGTAGCTAAGGGGACTATCACAAAATGTATGTTCTTTTCAGGCTTCGTGTGGCCGCTCTGTAGTTCAAACCCTAGTTACATCTGTAAGGTGTTGGAGGGTATGCTGTTGATTGGTGCTACTGCCTTGCAGACTGGACTGTCTTTCTTGGTTAGGAACGTTTGGTTAACTCTCTGCATATGACACTTGTTCACCTGGCACCGCTCAATACCATAATCAGAATCCTCCCTTCCATCTGACTCACTTATGCATGTCTTCTGCGCTAGCCAGGGTTCTGTCAGAAATGAAGTTTATCAGACATCACCGTTGTGTTACGCAACCAGTAACTCCTCCAAATTGTTTTGCAGCCACAACTACTGGCAAACAGATGTATCTTCTTATCTTCTTCTTATCATTAATTACAGACATAAATGCACTTTATGCCAGTTAATTAATTCCTTTAGGGAATTCCAGCTATGCAGTGGAAGCTGCAAAACTCCTCTTAAATACTTTCTTATGAAATATTTAATTAGCAATGATGTTCGCTGAGGAAATGCTGAACTTCCATTTCTAAAACGTTAATGAATATTCTTGCAGTTAATTTACAAGCTCAATTCCACCTCAGAAATATTTTACCAAATTTAGCCAGCGGCTTCCTTTTATCAAATATTTATCTGTTTATCATGTCATAGCTAGGTAACGGGCACACCCAATATAAAACAATCTCTTGTATGATTTTTTTAAATTATTTGCATTTATTTATCTTGTGTGTTCTGCATAGCAGGTTCTTTAATGACTCACGCCATAAATGCTGGGTACATCTATTCAAAACAAAACACACTAAAAATTATGGTGCGGTCTCATGCAACCTCTGCTTCAACACAGTTAAAGAGACCCTTTTAAAACTAAATTTTGGGATGGTTCAGTGGAATCATGTGCAAATATGTAATGGCTGCTGTTCATAGCATTGTTGATAGCACTGAAGAAATTTGGGAGGAAAAATTCACCTGGACTGTCAAACTTCAAGTTTGCATTTGAATATCTGGAAGATGAAAGGTTTCAAACTCTGAAATTTTCAGCAAATATTTATGTTCTACATAAATTTTCACCATTATGCCTTTTACCTTTACGTTGATGCTAGATATCAAATATTGGTGCGACTGATTGTTAGCACTCAAATTTGGTGCATTTTCAAAATAAATAGAGTTAGGTTGATAACTGTCTAGTTAAACACTTATTTATGGCACCATTTGTCAAAAAATAGCAAATCCTGTCAAAGCTAAACACTCCTAAGCCCACTGATTTAAGCTCAAGACAGTTCAGTACATGGGGTTGGATCCATATTTATGTTGGATTAACTGAGCTGACAGAAGTGGAGTTACCTGCCCACAGCAGCCCCTCTAGCCCCCTGAAAATGGTACACAAAATGTGGTGATTTTGTTATGTACTAATTTTGATTGATGCAGAAATATTGTTGGAGGGAAATTCTCATTAAAATCCCCAAATTTGCTGATTTTCCCACTTAGCTCTGCAGGATAAATACTGCAGATGAATTTACTGCCAAAACATAGTTTTGTGAATTATTACATTGAATATTCACTGGAAAATATAAATATAAACTGACTATTCACAAAAACATGATACCTACTTTTGGCTTCAGGTGATATGCATGCCTGTCTTTACTAGTGTTGCATTATTCTTTCTTTTTTAAAAACGTTAACAGTGACTTTAGTATTAGCTTGCTGTCTTCCAAGAATATTCTGTGACAAAGAAAAAAACTTGCTCAAATTTTTATTTATTTTTATTTGTACCCCCCTTTCTACCAAGTAAGATGGCACTCAAGGCAGCTCATATTACATAAGAAATTCCTGCTCAAAGGGTGTCTCGCTCAACAGAGAGTCTCATATCTATTTTTATTTTTATTTTTCTATTTATATTTCTGGTTTAATCAAACTCAGCTTAACATTTCAGCAATATGGAAGAAGACAGAATTCAACACCAAAGGAAGGATTTGTTTATCTCCGAGCAGTGCTCAGGACTAACCTTTGTTATGCTGAGAATAGGAAGAAAATTACTCACTTGTAGCTTGAGCCTATGCTTTGTGTATTAAGAAGTCCCACTAAATTCAGTGAAGCTTATTTCATAGTATATATGCTTAGGAGTGCTACTTTTTTGTATACAGGTGTAAGCCCACTTTCCCTACCAGCAACTGCTTGTTGTGGAGGGAACTATGGGACCTTGATTCAAACAGTGGCTGCATTTGCATCACATGTCATGCTAAACCATGCTTTCACCCAATGTCCACAAGCAAGTATGAGCCTTGGGCTCACATACTCTTTCCTTTCCTTTCTGTATGGCTGGGAAAGAGTAGTTTGGAAGCTTTTACTTTCCCTTTCCCTTAATTGTGCTTTGCCATGTCATCAGTGACAAACTGTGCTTATAATTAATTATAGTTAGTTTAAAAGAAACCAACTTCAAACCATGTTTTCTGAAGCTGGCTTGTTTAAACCAACATTAACCAAGTTAATGTTAACCACAGCTCCAAAGGAATCTGTGGCTAACTAAAAGTGGCAGCAAAAGTTTTCAAAGTCTTCCTCTTGACTAGGATGGATAAGGGAGGGGGAAACTGTCCTGTGGCTTGTGTTCCTACTTGTGTATGTCGCACTGAACCATGTTTTAGTGACATGTGAACGTAGCCAGTAGTGGGTGGATGAGGGGGGAAATTCCAGGACCCCAAAATAGTATGTGGTACCTCCAGCCTAGCAGCCCACAAATTTCTTCAAAGGAAGGAAGGGAAACAACCAGTGTACAACTTAAAAGAATACAGGGGCGGGGAGAGGGGGAGAGAGAGCTAAAATTTCTTTTAATAGGTGTGGTATATTGAATTTTAAGGGCATGTAATGGAACAATCCAGTTTCCCTTCTGATACTTGCCTGGTGTGGTTCAGTCCCACTGGATGTGTCTCTGGTTTTATTCCATCCCTGTGTGTATGTTGGAGCACATGGAAGACTGCATAAGCTCTTTTGCCCTGCTACCAGAAGGTTATGTTCCAATGTGCTGCTCTAAATAAAAAGGAAGCAGTTTGTAAACCTGCTTGCCTCTGCTGAGTGTTGATTTGAGCGCAGAACATATTGGAGCATGTAGGCCTGAGTAAGTACTCTAGCCCTGGGACCCACAGGCAACAGGAAAATGTAGGTAGGTTTGCACTTTAAAGAAAGTTTCCGAGGAACAAAATAGAAGGGGATGGACTCCAATAATTGTGTTTGACAGAACTGAGCATAAAGAGTCTATCACGCCTGTCCTCAACTGGTTACACAATCTTGGGGAATAAGTGTAGGCCTCAGGCCCTGTTAAAACACTCTGGTGGTGGAGCTGCTGGTGAATAAATGTTTCTGAGAGGGCAGAGGCCTGCGGGTGGTCTCTCCTCCACAGTCTTCTCTGGATGGTTTCTTTCGTCCTGTAGGCTGCTCAGTCTCTCTGTCCTCTCTCCCGTCTTCATCTCCTCAGAATTTCCTCAGGCCAAACCCTTCGGTCCTCTACTGCGGTTCCTAAGGGTCAAAAGGGGAAGTGCTCCAGGCATTGCACAGAGGCCTACATTGCACAGAGTGACACACATGTATAAATGTGGTCTACTCTACTTGTGACCCACCAAGCCAAGTATCAGGGCCCGCCAGGAACTTGGCAAACCTTCTTCTTTTGCTGCATGCCTGGGCACCCCAACAGCAGGGAGGTTGTTAAGGCCCTGTCAGGCCACAACCCACGGTTGGTGGGCTGTGCCTGACTTAGCAGGTTGCAATTTGTGCAGGCCTGATAGAGAAGAAGGCTCACTAGATCACAGTACAAATCTTGGGCCAGTTTGGTTGTATATATGAAGCTAACTACAGTGATTCCACCTAAATGTCAAGTTTCGTATAACTTCGTTTGACAAATGGAGGTTATAATACAGCTCACACAACACTTATGAGGCATACACTTTCATTTGGACTGAAGCATGCAAATTGTGCCCTGAACTATAGCCAATGTAACCAATATTTTACAATCAGAAGAAGTGTTAGATTTTGGGGGGCCTGGGTGTATAGTAGGAGACGGCGATGAAGTGTTGTGACATAAGTGTTGTGACATGAAGTATATTTTCACAGCAAATACTTCATAGAGTTTCAATGTTTGTAGCTATTGGCTAACTACCCTCCCTTGGATTATAGGCAGAGGAACTAGAGATCAAATCGCCAACTTTCGCTGGATCATGGAGAAAGCGAGAGAATTCCAGAAAAACGTCTATTTCTGCTTCATTGACTACGCTAAAGCCTTTGATTGTGTGGATCACAACAAACTCTGGCAAATTCTGAGAGAGATGGGGGTACCAGACCACCTTACCTGTCTCCTCAGAAACCTGTACGAGGGTCAAGAAGCAACAGTAAGAACCGGAAATGGAACAACCGATTGGTTCAAAATTGGGAAAGGAGTAAGACAAGGCTGCATATTGTCGCCCTGCTTATTTAACTTATATGCAGAGTACATCATGAGAAACGCCGGGTTGGATGAATCACAGGTCGGAATTAAGATTGCCGGGAGAATTAACAACAACCTCAGATACGCAGATGATACCACCCTAATGGCAGAAAGTGAAGAGGATCTAAAGAGCCTCTTGTTGAGGGTGAAAGAGGAGAGTGCAAAAGCTGGTTTGAAACTCAACATTAAAAAAACGAAGATCATGGCATCTGGCCCCATCACTTCCTGGCATATGGAAGGGGAAGAAATGGAAGCAGTGACAGATTTTATTTTCTTGGGCTCCAAGATCACCGCAGACGGTGACTGTAGCCATGAAATTAAAAGACGCTTGCTCCTTGGGAGGAAAGCTATGGCAAACCTAGACAGCATAGTAAGAAGCAGAGACATCACCTTGCCGACAAAGGTCCGTCTAATCAAAGCTATGGTTTTCCCAGTAGTAATGTATGGCTGTGAGAGCTGGACTATAAGGAAGGCTGAGCGCCGAAGAATTGATGCTTTCGAACTGTGGTGCTGGAGAAGACTCTTTCGAGTCCCCTGGACTGCAAGAAGGTCAAATCAGTCAATCCTAAAGGAAATCAACCCTGAGTGCTCATTGGAAGGACAGATACTGAAACTGAAGCTCAGATATTTTGGCCACCTAATGCGAAGGGAAAACTCTCTGGAAAAGACCCTGATGCTGGGAAAGACTGAGGGCAAAAGGAGAAGGGGACGGCAGAGGATGAGATGGCTAGATAGCATCACTGATGCAATGAATATGGACTTGAGCACGCTCCGGGAGAGAGTACAGGACAGGAAGGCCTGGCGTGCTGTGGTCCATGGGGTCACGAAGAGTCGGACACGACTGAACGACTGAACAACAACCAGGCAATCAGTCATCTCAAAGGTTGAAAGAAAGAATGAAAGAAAGTCCTTAGCACTTTTACTTGTGAAATTCTAAGGAAATGCATGCAGGCAATATTCTACCTAATTATTTATTAAATAGTAAATCAATTCCTGCTTTCTGGTGTTCTGGCCAAGACACTAGTATAACTGACAACCACTAGGTGCTTATTTTCAATTTTTAATAAAATGTTCATTAACTTTTAATCTAATTAAATACCTTTGACCATATTAGGGTACTTGTATTTGGGTTCTGGTTATTCTTCATTGATTCATCCTGGAATACACCCTGTGAAACCTTGGGCCCTTTCATTACAAATACTCTGCATATGGGTTTTGCTTCCCACCGAGGTCATGCCCAGATGCCAGAATTTTGACTTAAAAAGTTGGCATCCCTATTCACTGGTGCCTTCTTAAGTGACCAGTTAGGTTCCTTGTATGATTGTAACAGTCTTGTTAATGTGCCCTGAAAATGGATCCAGACGTATCTTGAGCTTAGCCAACATTCAACATCCATTCAACATTGGGAATTCCAACAGATTTGGAATTCCCAATGTTTTGTTACAGGCCTTTTTAAAGGAAAATTTTGAACTGCACAGTGGTAGCCTCATACCGCATGTCACTACATCACACCTGTGCATTTTCCTTGTGTGTGTTCAGGCTTTTTTTACATTCCATGACATTCCATGACATTCTATGATATTCAGAAGCCTACAGAGTGGCAAAAATCCTCAGAACTGGGAATCTGACAGCACTAATGCAGAATGTTATATTCAAGCTTCACACAACGGGAAGGCATCATGAGCTCCCACTCCAAGAAAATTTTATTTGGAGTGAGAGGGAAAGACACAGATGCACAAACAAATTGACAACTCTGTGTGACTTGTCAGGAAAGGGCTCCTGATTTTCTTCATCTTTGAAACACTGGCGAACACTTTGAGGAGAGTAGCAGTGGAGTCTGTGAGGAGTGTCTTTGGCAATGATAGGAGAAATGGACAATTTCTGATGCATTTGATCCAAATGGAAACTGTTTCTACTCATCTTTATAATGATGAAACCAACTATTGTCTTACTAGCCATCTTGTGCCATACTTGTAGTGCTAACTTTGTTGGCAGTTGTGAGCTAGGAGCATTAAAAATGCTTCCCTTCTCATTAGAATTAAGTAGATGAAGATAAAAATGCTGCACTTTGTGGTTTTAATTTTTGTGAACTGCCCAGACAGCTTCAGCTATTGGGTGGTATAGAAATAAATAAATAAACAAACAAATAAAACCTTAGAAACTGAAGGATCTGTTTCCCTAAACACCCCTGCCATATCTTTGCTTTAAATTTCCACCCTTAGCTGTTTTCTTGATGGTGGTGGTGGTGGTGATGATGCCATTCCAGCTTTGTTAAACACCCTGGCTTCAAATGAGGAATTTAAAGCAGAAGAGTGCAAACAAACAAACAAACACAATGATAGGAGAAATTGACAATTTCTGATCCATTTGATCCAAATGGAAACTGTTTCTATTCTTCTTTATAATGATGAAGCCAACTATTGCCTTACTAGCCATCTTGTGCCATACTTTTAGCGCTAACTTTGTTGGCAGTTGTGAGCTAGGAGCATTAAAAATGCTTCCCATCTCATTAGAATTAAGTAGATGAAGATAAAAAAAGAGAACTGTGCTTGTGAACAACAACAACAAAAAAACTACCAGTGAAAGGAATAGTTTTGTTATTGATTTATTATTTGTGTCCTGCTTTCCAGGCACAAAGTGGGCCCCATGGTGGATTGTTTTACTTTGTCTGGCTTTTATAGTATAGGCAAGATTGTGCAAAGTTAAGTTAAAGGGAAAATGTGAAAGCTTGACAAATAGAGAGAAGCTGTTCCAAATTTTGGGAGGGGGCTGGTCAGGTATACAAAGGTGGGACTGCAACCAGCAGGTTTACATGTCCAACTGTGAATGTGCATTAAAGAAGGCCTAGTGCTAATTAGTAGATCTGGACTATGGGGGACTATCTCGCCTTTTTGGAGAGTGGTTACTAGGGACTAATGCTGTCAGCTTTGGGACTCCTTTTGGGATGTGAAGCCTGCCTTGGATGTTTCCAGATGAGGCATTTATTTTAATCTTTAACTTTCTATCTTTTTTCTTACCACGGAAAATCTATTAAGGAAGAAAACATGGCATAGCTGCACTATGTCTTTTGATGGTTGGTGCTACAGTTCTGGTAACACCCTCAAGCACTATATCCTTCAGCAAGGACAGTAGTGGCAGTGAGGACATCTGTCAGAGAGAGATTCCCCCCTCCCTTGCCCCTTGTGGTGCTCTGCTGCATAGTTGAGACCCAAGAGGAGAGATGTCATGAGGATGGATGTGCTCTTTCCTGGCACAGGAAATGGGCCCCTGTTGAGAAGATGTTGTCTTTCTGTTGCCTAGACTGGTGTGTCTGAAGTACCCTATGATTAATCAGGTCTTTGTGTTCATGTTTGTGTGTGGAGGGGTAGAGTTGGGATCCCAGTGGTGGTGGTGGGTCTCATCTGAAATGAGTGTTTATTTGGAGGATCAACCCTGCGTGAGACCTATGGTAAAAGGTAAAGCAGCCTGCACTAAGGTGTGGGAGAATTCTAGAAGCATCACCATTGCTCAGAAAATATCACCCAATGCAACCCAGGAACCAACCCAGGAACCAAATTGACTTGGCAAAGGGGAGAGCAGGATACTAGGTGGCAATATTGTTACATTTTCTATTTAGTGTAGAGTGAAGTATGCTTCCAGTATAATATATATATATATATATATATATATATATATATATATGTCCTTGGTACTATCAAACATTGCGGGAATTCTGGAATCAACAAGCCACTTGTCACGAGTGACTAAACTATAATCAGTAAGCTACACGAGTCATATTAGATGGGACAAAAATCTGTCCCAAATTTGTATGCAGTCCTGGGCTCCAAAATGACTTCTAACTCAGTGTATGTGCCTGTTAACACAGCTGCCTTATTACATCATTGTTTTCCTTCCAAGCATTCTGACCACCCATTTCCTGTTTTTCTAGTGATTCTACCAGGGACAGTCCCAGCTGTGGAGATGGAAGCATGTGGACAAAATAAGTGTACCGTGCGTGAATTAAAATTCCACAACTGCAATACAGCCTGCCTCAAGCCATGTCTTCCTACGCAAATCCTACTCCTTTTGTAGTGCTGTCACGAGAATGATTGTGCTTTCAAGTGAATTACTGCTGGGCAATCACTAAACACGTTCAGGGCTAGTCTTCTTTCATTCTAGGTTGCGAGACTGATGGCACAATCCTAGTCCAGAGATCCACTAGTTTAAAGGGCTGTAGGATATGGTGGAAGCCTCGCTATGCTGCTGCAACACTAAATATGCCAACGACATGACAAATATACCAGTGTAAGTCCCCCAATACACTGGCAGAAGACTATGCTAGCATATCCACTATGGTAGCAAAGAACCACTATGCTGGTCTATCCACTATGCCAGCAGAATGGCCAAAACAGGGCAGACAGAGTTGTGGGTGAGTGGGGAAGGACTCACTTAAGCTGAATCCTATACTTATTCATTCACCAATCATGCCTTTGCCAATAGCGCAACTTTTTTCAATGGGACTTACTTCTGAGAGAATAATTTCTATTTATTCTATTTTTTGTATTTACAATATTTATATGCCGCTCCACATAGAAAGATTTTGGAGTGGTGAACAACAAAGAAAAGAATAAAGCACCGTATTTAAAGAATTAAAACACTGTAAAAGAAACAAATTCTGAACTTAATAAACCATGGCTGGTCCCTCAAGGAAGGCGTCTCGAAATAACAATGTCTTCAGGAGGCGCCAAAAGCAACACAACATTGGCACCTGCCTGACCTCCAAAGGCAGGGAGTTCCACAGGAAGGGGGTCACCACACTGAAGGCTCTTTTCCTGGAGGGCTCCAGCAGGGCCATGGTTCCATGTGGAACCACCAGGGACATGCCCTCTGATGACCTCAGTGACCAGGCAGATTGGTAAAGAAGAAGGCACTTTCTCAAGTATCCTGGTCCCAAGTTATTTAGGGTTTTGTACAGTACAACTAAAACCTTAAACCTGGCCAGGTAGTTAATAGGCAGCCAGTTCATATGATTGGGATGAAGGATGTCAGTAATACAATATCCCTGTATTACATATGAGGTCTGTGGCTGAGAGACCAATGTGGCTGTTGTAGCGTACATTACGCAAGACATGTAGTTGATCAGGGAGGGAATAGTCAGATGAACTCAAATATACCTTTGAGACCTGGAAAAAGCCTATTTGGTCATCCAGTCACTTTCTGTAACTAGTCAATGGCAGATTGTCAGCATGACACATTAGGTTGCTGGACAGAGTTTGAACTCAAGTCAGGAAATACGATCACTCTAAGTTTATGTTTTTGGTTTTAGAAAGTTTCCTTTTTAACAAATAAGGTTAGGGAAGTTGGAAGAGAAAAGCTAGTCACGCTAACTTTCTCTTTGGATTTTCTTCGCTTATGTAAGATCTTATTTATTTTGCCTCATGAATGATTCAGTCCTACGAACATCCTGAAATGATTCCAGGAAGGGGAAGCCAAAAGGGTAGCATGTCTGAGTACCAATGGAGTCAATTCAATGCTGCACGTCTTGCATGTCAGTTCCATGAATATGAACATGGTTGCTGATTACTGTTAGGAATTTCTTCCTGTTAGACCACTGGTAACTCCTAAAGCTATGCATCTTCATCTTTTGGAAACTAATGCTCCTGGGTCGCTGCATAAAGACCTTCTTAAGGAATTGTATACAGCTGCAAAGTCATGTATAGCACAGCATGTAATTGGAAGTCTCCAATTACAGAGCAGTGGGTTGATACAATTTGGGAGACTATGACTATGTATAACCTTATTCAGCAAGTGCAGCAAGCAAGGAATCCTAACTTTAAGAATGATATTATGGCAGCATGTTTCCATTTATTTCCTGTGTTGAAGCTCTTCAAACTTCTGATAAAATTCCAGCCAAGTAGAGTTGCCTATATTTTTTGTGATTAACACATACACACAGCATAGCATACATTCTCAGATGCTCCTTTTATATGCTGTATAAATTGTATTTTTACTCTTTTGTTAGGTATTAAGCTCCTACTTAGGCTGTTTAATGTACATGTTCCATAAGCATATCAGTTATAGACTATGAATTAAAATTAGTGAATTCCTTTGCTTTTTAAGTGCTCTTGATCTATGATGAGGTATGTTGTTCTTCGTTTTGTTGGCTTTATTTTGTCAACTTTATTTTGAAATAAGTTTTCATGGAAAAAAACCACAGTAAACTGAAGTCAGGGATGAATGCAATCAGAACCACAGTACTCTCCTAAACCAATTCACACCCAGGTAATCCCCTCTAACCTCCATCTTCTGTCAACTAACAAAACTCCCACCCCCATAACTTTTATTCCATGCTCCCTTCAACTTCTCCCTCCCACTTATTTATTTATTACATTTTTATACAGCCCAATAGCCAACGTTCTCTGGGCAGTTCACAACAATTAAAATTATAAAATAAGAAACAATATAGATGATAAAATACAATATAAACGTTTAAAACTACAATATAAAAATTAAATAATCAAATGAAAGCTAGCAGCAAGAATGTAAAATACAGTACCAGTGATCTGCCTCCCTCCCCGCATAGTCATCCACCTTTCCCCCACCACCACCGCACCGCCCAAGCAAAGTGATAACAAAGGAGTCATTTACCCTAAAAAAACAAAAAAATTGATCCTGTGCTTCCTCTGTGCCCCAGATTTTGCTCCATCCTTCTCCTACAAGAGGAATTCGCATACCTTTCCTTTCCCAGGGACAAAAGTTCAGCCACTTAGGGTGCAATCCTATATATTGTTTAGACAGGAAAAAGTCCCACCACTCCCAGCATTCCCCAGCCAGCCATGCTCCCTGGGGAATGCTGGGAGCTGCAGGGCCTCTCTCTGTCCAAACATGCATAGGGTTGTGCCCTTAGCAAATCAGATCTGCAAACCTCGTAACAAAACTTTCTGGAGCAGTGCAGCCTACTCACTGGGGAATCTCTTCTTCAATAGAAACATAATGGGCAGAGTTACTGGGCACGAGCCACAATGCAATATTTCATCATTGTGTAATTCATCAAAGATACCATTTCTTTCACCAGGGGAAAAAAAACCTCTTCCAGCATCAAACATGTTAACCAGTTCACCATCTGAATATTTTTGACCACACATTACTATATCACAAAGAGAAACAAATTCTCAGGATGCAAGATAGAATTTATTATAAGAAGCCCATTATTATAAGAAGGGCTTCTTATAATAAATTCTATATTGCATCTTGAGAACCTGTTTCTCTTCTTTGTGATCTACTTTGGATGCTTACTTCCTTCTGTTTTCACACATTACTATAACAATACAAAATAATGTAAGTGCTTGAACAAACAGAAATTAGAATGCAAAATGGTGTGGACAGAGAAATTGCTGCAATTTTACCTTAACAATCCATACTCCAAGAGATCTCTCCTCCGCTCCCTTCCCAACAAATACCCCAAACATAATTCATTACACTATCATTTAATTCTTTAACATTTAATTCTCAAAGTCTGGAATGGGAATGACACAGTTCCTAGTTTATGTACCCACTACTGGCAATAGAGTGATAGTGTGGCTTAAAGATAAGGGGCTATAGAGTTTCATTTATCATCTCTCTGCCCCCACCCTTAAATGTTTGATACAAAGTCATGGTGATGTTATGGGATTACTAACTGATTATGTGAGGGGTTTGGAGAGAAAAGGGTTTATGTGGGCAGGAAGAGCTGTTTAAACTAGTCCTAGTTTAAGCTAAAATGGAAGAAGTGCTTTAGTGCAAATTGATTTAAGAATTGGTTTAAAAGATGGTGAAAAAAATGGCAAGCTTATATGAATTGCCCCTTTCTCTGCCCACACAGCCATGTTACACCCACAAGTGTGCATAGAAAAGAGCAGGATACATACATTAAAAAAAGCTTTCTACCCCACCTCACCTCCACCCAGGTGTGAGAGTGAATTACAGTTGGCACAACTGAGTAGTGCCAAGAGCCACCAGGTTAAAAAAAAAACCTGACAGCACAATCCTATGTATGTCCACTCAGAAGTAAGTTCCACTGAGTTAAGCGGTGCTTAGTCTCAGGTAAGCAGGTATAGAATTGTGGTGTGAGAGTCCTATCTTAAATAACAGTGGAAGTTTGGGGCAGCATTCAACGTTGCCCTTGCACTGGGGGAATGACCACTAGTGCAATGGGAAGCTAGTGTTTCAACTAGAAACTAGCCCAAACTAGTGCTTCTGGAAAGGGACAAGTCGGTGGAGATCATGGAAAGGAGCTCCACGGCACTGACTTGTCCTGCTCTGGAAGCACTAGTTTGAGTTAGTTTCCAGGGTTGTGCTAATGAATGCTAGTTCCCCATTGTGCTAGTGGCCATTCCCGCTAGTGCATCACGATTGTCTCAGGCAGACTGCCAGCACTGGATACTGCCCTTGATAACCATATCTACACTGGAGTCAGTTCTTGATTCCGCAAGGGCAAACCAAACATTATATGCAAATGTGTGTATTGAGCTCTGGGCCTCTTTTTTTTTTTTTTAATATGAAGAGCTTCAGTAATGGCTAATTTTGAATGGAATAGGGGTGTGAAGAGCTTAACCTTTTCCCCAGTGGCCATTTTTCTTCAAATTGATTTTCAGCTGTTCTCCCCCTAACCCCTGAGGATTCCAGACACATGCTTAACCTGTGGTTTTATAATGTGGTTTTAAGCATTCATATTTTATATTGTTTTATGCTGCGCCTTGTGGTTTTAATTTTTGTGAACTGCCCAGACAGCTTCAGCTATTGGATGGTATAGAAATACATATATACATACATACATACATACCTTGGAAACAGAAGGATCTGGAAACCTGATGCATGCGGAACAGCTGGGGGTGATCTGAGGCTGAAAAACAGCTTTCCCTAAATACCCCTGCCATTTTTTTGCTCTAAATTTCCACCCTTACCTGTTTTCTTGATGGTGGTGGTGGTGGTGGTGGTGATGCCATTACAGCTTTGTTAAACACCCTGGCCTCAAATTTATTTATTTATTTATTATTACATTTATATCCCACCTTTTTTTTTTCCTCCAAGGAACTCAAGGTGGCGTACATAATCTTCCTCCTCCATTTTATCCTCACAACAACAACCCTGTGAGGTGGGTTGGGCTGAGAGTTTGTGACTGGCCCAAAGTCACCCAGTGAGCTTCCATGGCTGAGTGGGGACTAGAACCCAGATCTCCCGACTCCCAGTCCAGCACTCTCGCCACTATACCACACTGGCTCTCAAATTAGGAATTTAAAGCAGAAGAGTGCAAACACACAAACAAACACCCTTCCTTATGGAGGCACAATGTACACCGATGTGCCTTATATCATGCAGACGCTGCCAGCTTTTTATCACAGGGATCCTGCCAGCTCCAGTTCTGACTGCATAATCACACCATCCATGGTGCAGATAGAAGCAGCCTGAAAATGAGGCCTGATGTGCCCTACAAGACTGGATGCTTCTCATCTGAACTTTGGATTTATGCAAGTGCAGACAGGACTTTACAACATCAGTTTCTTCTGTAGATTGGCATATAAAGAGCATTGCTATGGCTACGAGTGAAAGCGGTCACAAATAGCGTGTGCAACCATGTAACGATATGCAGGGAATGGAAAAATACTGGAATGCTCTCAAGGGAAATCCTTTTTCTAGTAGACCATGTTGAGAGCAGACTCAAATGACTATGTGTGCATGTGGGACAAACAGTCATAATTGAGTAAGATCATTCAGAGAATTTCTGAGAAACTGGCATGTCTGCACTGACATGTGATTATTCCTATTATCTGTTTTTAAATGAACTTCTATACAATATTGACTTTGTGAAAGTAATCTGGTAGAGTGGTTTTCCTTTGTTTTTATTCCAAGTTAAATACTAATGCCCAGAATTTAACTATTTATATTCTCAAAGCTTCAACACGGGAATTCAACTTGCATGACCTCTCCGTCCTGAATCTTGGGACGGAAGCCTTGGAAAACATTTAAACTGAAAACAGAAGAAGTTTAATTTAAAATACTGGGCATTGAAACACGTGTTTTAAGTTCCAGCTTTCAACCACAACTAGAATAATTTCTATTATTGTACATCACCCAGAGTGGCTGGGTGACCAGCCAGATGGGTGATTAATAAATTTAATTAATAAATAAATAAGAATTAACTGCTTCACTGTATGCTTCTCCTTACTCCTTTACATTTTAAATTATTCACTCAGACACATTCCAGCTAGGAGAAAGTACAGCCAATGCTACTGTAATTGCTATCTTTGATTTTATAAAATAATGTTATAATACAAGAAGGATCCTTGCCCCTCAATGCACTCACCCAAACCACATGGGAGCTGCTTCCCTGTGGTGCTGTCCTGCATGGGTGACTGGAGTATTCACACATATATCAACACTAGCATATGGGATAGAATCAGCAGGAAGCAGCTCCCATGTGCCTGGGTGAGAGTGTGAAGGAGGCCTCAGAGCAATAAGGAATGTAGTGGTAATTCTAGCGGCTACATATAAATCCCCCCTGCCCGGAAACACATCACCAAAAAAGAGAACTTAGATTTGTAGGACTGTGGAGTGACCCCCAACCTGCCTTGGAGGCTGCTTTGGGGTTTCTGAGGTGGACCTGACCCACTTCAGGCTGATTTGCCCCCCCTGATCCACTCCCCCCCCCGGACACCTCCAGCACAGCACATGATCCCCTAGCTCCTTACGTGGGCCCTCGGGACATGTGCTGGCAGCCGTTGTCTTCTTTCGCCATGGTATTTCCGGGCATTCCACTGCCAACACATTAATGTTGCATACTTAAAGGCTTGACAGCCGCCATTTGCACAGGATCTATTTCCAGAAATACAGGAAGTCGCCATTTTAAAAATGGCGACTCCCTGGAAGAAGAAGACGGCTATCTGTTCACGTCCCAAGGGCCCAGATAAGGAGCTGGGAGCTGGGCAGTAGTGGCAGCACAGCTGGGCTCCCGGATGGCTCCAAAGCACGCTGAAGCGCTTCAGAGCAACCCGCCCCACCTCCAAAGTGGCACAAAACACCCTGCTTCAGCTTGGAGTTCGGGCTTTGGGCCAAAGTGGTGCACAGCTCTATAGATTTGCATACAATGTGCATACATTGATTCAGATGTATAGATAGAAATTTGGAAATCATTATCATCATTGAAATAGAAGTACAGTACATTTTACCATAGTGTTGAAGACTGTGACCAGGTGACCTATGTGACTGCATGTTCAGTGTCCTGTCCAGGTGATAACTGTGGATGGGCAACAGTTCTTATAGCACTTTCTCTTTAAACCAGGATTGGACAGGGCAGCCCTTCAAACAGAGGATGCCTTCAAACAGAGGATGGTTCTCTGTAAAAAGATCACATGGCAGCCTCAATAGTCCCTTGTTAAAGTATGTGTGAATTCCCAGACAGACGCATAAGAAGAAAGGACTTGTTTTTGTCCAATTTCATGTGTTGTGTGTTGTTAGTTTTGGTCATCCATACAGTTTTGTACCACTGTCACCTCTAATCAAATGTTTTGTAAGTTGTGCAAACTCCTGAAAAACCTGCTTTACCAGAGGTGATGGTGGAATGAGTATGCATATCACGAGGAACCCACATGATACCACTTTCAATAGTCAGGTCATTTTTCAATCAGCTATCTCAAGGGGAGCCATTAGGCTTCAGGGGAATAAACTTCATAGGAAGGCTCAAAGGCATCATGAACATCATAGATGTATCCAAGATTAAATTGTAAAACAAAACAATATATTTTAAGAGCAAATTGTTGCAATAACTTTTTATACTTCCTAATAATTTGAGATACAGGCACTTCTGAGAAATAAACATATGTAAGTCTGAATCTGGTCAGTGCCTGGATCCTGCATACATTTACCCTGGGCTGGTCCAAAACTGCTGAGGCAAAACACCAAATAATACTCTCTCCCCACCCCCACTCCAAGTCAACGTGCATCGTAGCAGTAGAACCCAAGACTGGCCAAGTTATTTTGGCACCTGAGGCAGAAAATCCCACAAGCTCCTCTCTCTGGGAGTAAAAATACAATAAAAATAACTCACTAACAATTTGCTGCCCTGTTGCGACACCCCAAATCAGCTGCCTGAAGCAGCCACCTCAGGGGAAATGGTAGAGTGTGAGATAAATAATCTAGTCAGAACAAAGTTTGTCACAGGAAAGGGGGAATTGCCCTTCTTAAACAGAGCTTCTGTCTCCATCCTGAGATATGCATGGAAATTTAAAGTACTTACTCACAGAGCTAAAATATGCTTTTTCTTTTCTTTTTGCTCAACCTTCATGCCAGTAATTCAAGTAGGCCATAGCTGTAGAAGCCATAATTATAGCTTTTTATGTGCTTGGAAAGTTACTTCAGAAGATGTTTCAATTCCCATTAGTTAGAAGAAATTCCTAAAACGGGTTCATCCAATATTTATATTTTTCCAGTTTGGGCAGAAATCATATGTAGCTACAGTAAAGGACACTTCATAATTGTTCAGAATGAATCGACACGAAAAATAAAAAAAAATATTATTATAGAATGTCAAAAAAGCAGGCTAAACCTCCATCAGAAAATCTGATAAAAAACAACTGGTTGGAGCTTGTATTCATTAGCGCTTGCATAGAGTTGCGACACACCTACTCTTTACCTTTTTAACCCCACTTTTCCTTCCTTTTCTCTACCAATCTGGAAACCACTTGTCTCTGACAAAGTGGGCTGTTACCGACAAAATTCCTCAATAAATCTTGGGGCAAGATTTTGCTGTTTTTCTGAGGGAAAAGGGTTAAAAAAGAATAGCACACCTTTAAAAATTTTTTTCGCTCTGGATCGTTTTTTGCCTATGAGCATTTTGAGCAAGGGAAGCTGTAAATGTGATAGGGCAACTGTCTACATGTCTGTCCTGTTCCTGTTCACATATAAAGTGGGGGTGGGGGTAAGGATGTACAATAATTTTGTGCCTGCTCGCAAAACATGCGAACGTGCCCTATTGGCAACCCCAAACATGAGTGCGAGCAGGAGATCATGTTCTTTGAAAGTGTCGCAAATCCTCCAATAGTTACTCGTGTTTGAAAAATTACGAACATTTTAGAGTTGTTCACCATTGCGCAACTTTAAAAATGCACCATTTCACACTTTAGTCTATGGGAAACTTGTGCAACTTTGGAAATTGGTGCAAATTTAGATTTTTTGGTGCAACTTCCATGTTTGATCACGTTCATTTTGTTCAATTTTCCAATTCAGCAAAACGAACAGCAGTCACAACACAAATGTGAGCGAAAATCGAGGAGAGATGATATCAGTTGTTCACCCATCCCTAGGTTTACATGGACCACCCCACCCCAAAAACCTTGAATTGCAAGAGGGATAGCTCACAACAATACATTGCTCCTGGGAAAATCCGTTTTCCCTCCAGCTACTAACTGTGATGCTTGCAGCTAAGCTCAGAGGGAACAGGGAATTCTGAGGCAGGGGTGGGTGGCAGGTGATGTCAGTGTCCCTGCTAATCAAGAAGTGCCAGTGCTGCAACCCTGAGACCTCTGGCTCCACTACACCACTGGTAAAGGCTGAACTACTGAGACTGTTGTACAATGAAACCTAATCTAGTGCTTATTCTTGGCATTTCAGAAAAAATGAAAATATGAGGCTACTTTCATATCCAACTTTGCAGATACATTCCCACAGGGAACGGAGACTAAAATAATAATAGACTAAAATAAAGTAAAATAATAATAATAATAATAATAATAATAATAAAAAATAAACAACTTGAAACAGCTTATTTTTAAAACTTGGAAAACCAAGCTGTTCTAAGCTGGTTTTACTATATGCGTTTTCATGTACTCTAAGGATTCATCTTCATTATCTATTTATGTGTATGCCACTTTCCCACAAAATCGTGCCCAAGCAACTCACAAGAACATAACAAATGAACAGCAGTAAGAGATTTCTCCTCTCTTAAGAAGCCAGGAGTGTCTCTGCACTTGGAGCGCTGCTATCACGCTGAGTGTGCTTCCTTTTCAGCAGGCCCATGTTTCTAAAGAGCTGGTCTTTGTGACAGAGGATTGTTGGAGAGAGGGAGCATTCTGGAGTGGGGACATAAGTAGAAGGAAGGGATGGCAATGACCCGAAAGCTCATCTGAGACTCACTTAGATTTGAACCCAGATGGTTCAAAAGCCTCAAGTCCAAAAGAGATGTCAGTCCCAGAACTTCCTCTTCGAAGTGCTCTCAAGAGAGGAAGTACTGTGCCTCTGACACCCTCCCACCTTCCCAAGGCTATCTATGCTCAACCACATGCTCCCTACCTTCCTTTTACTCCTACCATTTTCTTTACAAGAGCCCTTGGACAAATTATCCTTCCAGATTCCACAGCACCCAGCATTTCTAACACTGGGTTCTGTTGTGGGGTGAAGAGGTGGAGAAAGGAAAAAACCACTGTCTTCTGTCTCTTGTCACCATTGCTGCTCCTGTCAAAAAGAAAAGGGAGAGAGTGCATTGGGGCACTGAGGGGGTGGTGGGAGGGAGTGGCAGAGTATTTGACACCCTCTAAATACTTGGTTTGGTTTGGAGACTCTTTCTAGTTTTCCCCTAATGGGCTGGGAGTTTGGTAACCCCCTGTGCAAACTGAGGAGAACACTGCAGGTAGCTGTGGTAGAAGAGATGAGGAAATATGGCCAATCCGATCATTCATTTACCATTCTTGGCTCTGTGTTTGCATCTCATGCTCTTGATTGGGCACTTAAAGATTTATTTATTTATTTCATTTTCATACCGCCAATAGCCGAACCTCTCTGGGCAGTTCACAAAATTAAAACCACAAAAATACAACAGAAAATACAATATAAAATATAATAGATTAAAACTACAGAATAAAAATACAACCAGAGTAAAACCTAGCAGCAGTACAGATATTTAAAATGCAGTAGCAGATTTAAGACAGCAGAGCTAAAAAACTAGAATGGTAAAATGCTAAAAATTCCTGGGAAAATAAAAGGTGTTCACCTGGTGCCAGAAAGTGTACAATGTAGGTGCCAGGTGAACCTCTCTAGGGAGTTAGTTCCACAACTGGGGTTCCACCAACCTTCTGCTATTTTACCTTAAAAAAACAGCAACCAGTAACACCACATTCTAGCAATAAATTCAGAAAGTCGGTAAGTTTAAAACATGAGCTGACAACAAGGTTTTCTCTAACCCCATCACCAACCGGATTCTGTCAGCATCCTCCTTTGAGCCTCCGATTTCTGCTCTGGCTATGTCCCAACCTTCCAGATTCTACCTTGGGTTTGCTAACTATTCCACCCTATTCCCACCCTCAGGGCTTCCACAGGAAGCTAATATTTTTGGAATCGCATGTATAGATCAATTTAGGGCACAATCCTATGGCTGCTAGACACCAGCTAGACAGCCATAGGATTTCTCAGGTTTGGGGATTTTTTGATTCCCAGAAAACCACCTCCCTGCCCCTCCCCAGCCACCTCGTAGGCTGCATGGTTCATCCCCGGCTCCACGCTCGCAAGAGCATTGCAGAGCAGGGGAAAAAGGGGCGTTCCTGGGGTCAGGGAGAGGGGACTTTCAGGGAGAGGGACTTCAGAAGTGCTGGTACGATGCTTCCTATGTGCCATCTGGCCTCCCCCCACCCCCTGCTCCAAGCCACTCTGGCTAGACAGCCGAAATTGGCCTTCTAGCTGCAAATGTAGGGCTGCCGGAGCACAGAGGAGAGGATCCTCTCCGTGCTTCACCCGCCCTGCATTGGATAGTCGGTCACCTCCGAATTGGGAGGCGGCCGACTATCCCCACTGGATTGCGCTCTCCCATGCTTTCCAATCAAATTGAGCTTTGGTTCCTTGCATTTTAGAACTTAATTGCAGCATGTATCTTCATTCTATTACTGATAGCTCTCACAACCAGGATGATGTAGCAATGTAATGGAGGCGTGTTCACATTGAAAAGTCAAGAGAGTTCAGAAGATGTAATGCAGAACTATAACTGCTGCCATTTATTTATTTGCAATATGTGTATATAGCTTAATATAACAAAATCCCTAAGTGGCTCACAAATAAATATTAAAAATCACATTTAAAATACACCCTTGAAAACAACTCCAGCTCCAATAACAATATAAAACAACAGAAGGAACAGTCAGATGGAGCAACATTTAATTAATTGCATTTACTTACTGTGGTGTATGGTCTGTGAAGGGTTAAAAGGTGATTGGCTGTAGCCACTCCTCTTCCCATAATGCAATGGATGGGATTTATATTCTGTGTTCTTTTCCTCTCCTCAGTCAGTCCTGTGTTTGTGAGCCGCAAGGCGGGTTATATTTGTTACTCTCAAGAAAGCTGTTCAGCTGTTCTCCAGAAGTCTGCTGTGGTGAATGGTCAACACAGAGGTGTGCAATCACATGAGTAAATGCACAGGGGATCCATGCAAGAATACTACATGGTGTGAGAAGTGGGCCTGTCCTCCATTAATATCTAAGCAGTGCGGTAATGGCACAAAGAGAGTGCCCAAGAAAGCTAGTGCTTCAGGACCATGTGGCCAACAATGGGAGAAAGTGGAAGTGGGGCTTCCAAGCCTACTGCATTGCTTGTGGTGCAGATACAAAGGGCAAAAGGTTCCAGACTGCTGTTTCCGCATGTGGATGGAGAAGAGTCCAGGGAGGTTTTCAGTACCTTTCAATGTACTGAAGAAGCTGATAAACAAAAGATCACAGCTGTTAAGAGCAAATTTGAGGCCCACTGTGTTCCAAAACAGAACATGACTTGTGAAAGACACACATTCTTTACCAGAACTCTGAAAGAAGGGGAAAGCATTGATCCCCACGTTACAGATTTGGAGCTATTGGCACAAACTTGTGAGTTTGGAGACTGGTGTGAAAGATCCTCATTAAGGATCGTATTGTTTGTGGAGTGAGCTCAGACAGGCTGAGGGCCCAGTTGCTAAGACAGCATGATTTGACCTTAACTCGAGCTCTAGTCTTTGGCAGAGCTGAAAAAGCAGCAGCACAGCACTTGCAAGGGTTCGGAGAGGCAAATGCATGCAAGCAGCAGGAGTACAAAAAGCAAAAATGTTTCCTGCAAAGTCCTCATCACAAGGGAAAGCCTACAAGAAGTGTGGCACCACCCATAATCCCAGGAATTGCCCAGCATATGGAGTTAATTGTTTGAAGTGCTCAGGAAAACACCATTTTGCAAAACTGAAGGGCCGAGCAAGCACTTCAGCCCCAGGACAAGGACCTTAATCCTTGTAGGCTCTGTATTTGTAAGCCAACCTGCAGAGCAAAAGGCATCCAGCTGCCCTCTGGTGTGAGGACATGACTGTTGTAGGGATGTCAGAGAATTCCGCCACGGATCTTGGTGAGGCCGAATGCCAGTGCATTTGGCCCCCTGAAATCCGTGGCGGAACGAAGCCCCCCCCACGAAAGGCGCGCGAAACGGAGCACTTACCTGCTGCCGTCTGCGCTGACTTGCAAATGGCGGCCGCCTTCTTCATCATAGCCGTTATAGGCTACGTAAGTATTTACGTAGCCTATCACGGCAAGCCAACCCCCCCAAAAAAACCACAACAGTGTATGCAAATGGCGGCGGCTACAGCAGCCGCAATTTGCGTTCCCTATTTTTAGCCGTTTTAGCCTACGTAAATATTTACGTAAGCTATTATGGCAAAAAAAAAAAAAGGAACGCAAATAGCATCCACTATGCTATTTGCATTCCCCTTTTTTTTCGCTGTAATAGCCTATGTAAATATTTACGTAGGCTAAAATGGCTAAAAATAGGGAACGCAAATGGCGGCCGCCGTAGCCGCTGCCATTTGCGTACGCTGTTTTATTTTGTTTTGGGTTGCCGTGATAGGCTACATAAAAACTTACGTAGCCTATCACGGCAGCTTTGCTGGACGCAAATGGCGGCTGGTACGGAGGCCGCCATTTGCGTCTGCAGTAGCCCGTCCATGGCCGGAACTCCGGCCATGGACGGCCCTGGCCGGTGGCTCCGCAGAGCCGACCGGGCAGGATTCCGGAGGTAGGAACGGATCGCCTCTCCCCCCATCGAGGATTTCGGGGGGAGGGATGGAGCGCCTCCCCCCCACCGCGGATGTCCCTGGACAAAACCACATAAGTGTTTCGTACATCCCTAGATTGTTGCTGGAAAGTAGGGATGTACGAATCCTACTTACCTGTCCGTTCTGGGGCATCGGCAGTGGGGGGGAGGCGCTCCGTCCCTGCCCCCGAAATCCTCCCTGGCCAGCTCCGCTCTGTGGTGGCTCCGTGGAGCTCCCAGCCGGGGCCAATGCTGCGGCCACAAGTGGCGGCCATCATAGCGGCCACCATTTGCGTGCTTGCAGTCAGCCATGATAGGCTACGTAAGTATTTACGTAGCCTATCACGGCAAAGAGCAGGGACGCAAATGTCGTAAGTATTTATGTAGCCTATCACGGTAAAGGCAGCCACGCAAATGATTACCGTGATAGGCTACGTAATTTTACCATGACTTTACCGTGATAGGCTACATAAATACTTACATAGTGTCAGGAGCGCCCTAGGTGCCTCTTTAAGTCCCCTCCAATAGCCAACTCATGACACAGATGAAAGGGATTCTTTCTAAGGCTTTATTCCTTTACAACTTAATGACTCTTTCAGATGCTAATCACCAGCGACTAAGCAAGGAAACGCACTGGGGTAGTTAGCAGAGTAGCCTAAGCTCCGGGTTAGGCAGCTGGTCCCTATTTGAAGGGGAAGAGCGGAAAAACTCTGAACTTATGGGCTATGGAGAGGTCATCCCTCTTACCCAGGGATCCTTGGGACGCGACCACTGTTTTAGCGCCAAGCGGGCAGCTTGGGGCTCTATGGGCTCAGTATCCACCCTGACATAGGGATGTACGAAACTCACTTACCTTTTTGTGGAATCTTTCGCGGTGGGGGGGAGGCGCTCCGTCCCTCCCCCCGGAATCCTCGATGGGGGGGAGGCAATCCGGTCCTCCCCCCTGGAATCCTTGACGGCCGGCGGTTCTGGCAGTGGCGGCTCCAGTGGCAGCTCCGGCAGCTGGTCTCCTGGCCTACCGCGAATGGGCTGCTGCCGCCGCCATTGCCATCCTGGCTTGCAGCCGTGATAGGCTACGTAAGAATTTACGTAGCCTATCACGGCTGGGTAAAAAAAATAAAACCCCATTATATGCAAATAGCGGCAGCTACGGCGGCCGCCATTTGCATTCCCTATTTTTCGCCGATTTATCTTATGTTAATATTTACATAAGATAAAACAGCCAAAAAAGGGGAACGCAAATAGTGCCCACTACTCTTCTAAAGAATCCGGCCTCACTGGAATCTGTGGCGGAATTCTCTGCCATCCCTACGGGCCTGACATGTAGCCTATCACGGCTGACTGCAAGCACGCAAATGGCGGCCGCTACGACGGCCGCCATTTGCAGCCACAGCAGCCCGGCAGTGGCCGGCCGGGAGACCAGCCGCATCTGCCGCCAGGTAAGCTCCATCCCGGGGGGATTCCGCGGGGTGGCCAAGGGGGGAGGCCGTTCTGCCATGGATTCTGGGGGACTGGATTCTAAAGAATCCAGCCTCACTGGAATCCGTGGCGGAATTCTCTGACATCCATACCGGAAAGCCCATTTCTGTATAGGTAGTGGAATGACTAGGGCAATCTACGTTACAACTTTAAACTGGTTTCAAACCAGTTTATCTAAAGGGATCCTGCAGTTTCATGAGGGTAGTGAGAATTCTTTGCTAGAGACCCCTGTCCCCTGCCCAAGCGGCCCCTCTTCCTAGAGCTACAATTCCCAGAATTCCTGTATTTGGTAGCCATAATCGCTAAAAACAGGTTTGAATCCAGTTTAAAGTTGTAATGTAGATTGCCCCAAGACTCAGCAGGCCTCATACACAACTGTCCTTCATTTATCACACACACAAGTGAAGAATTTAGCAGAAGCTCCACCCACTGTTGCTACTCCCAACTCTACAGGAGCTGCCAAGATTCAAAACAATAAGCCACAGTACACCCCCACCCCACCCCCTGGATACATATCACTTTCAAAATGGACACTGGTGGAGATGCAAAAACTGTTCCAGAAGACATAGCTAGGCCGTTGCAAAGACAGGTGCAAAAAACTTCACCAGCTTTCACCCTGATTGCATTTGGTGGTGTGAGAATTACACCTGGGCTGTGTTTCCACTAGGGATGGGCGGATTCCCTACCTGCTGGTCCGGCTGGGAATCCACCCTTGGGGGGAGGCAATCCGTTCCTCCCCCCGGAATCCTCTTCAGCCGGATCCGCTCCGCGGCAATTCCACGGAGCTGCCGGCTGGCTCCGAAGCGCCAGCGATACGGCCGCCATTGCTGTATCACTGGCTGAGGGGTATTGACATCCGCAGTCAATCCCCCTCAGTCAGCGATACGGCATGGCGGCTGTATTGCTGGATCTCCGGAGCTGGAGGATCCGGCCGAAGAGGATTCCACAGGGAGGTAGACGTAAGTGTTCCGTTCCGCCACGGACTCCGGGGGGCCGGATTCTTTAGAATCCGGCCTCATTGGGGTCCGTGGCGGAATTCTCCGCCATCCCTAGTTTCCACCAGTGATTCACTCCAACCTGCCTGCGCCGTGGGGTCTCTGTGTTTCCATGGTTCCATGGTACATGACATCATGGCCATTCAGCCCCAGTGTTGTATTTTATCGCTGAAAAACCGCTTCTTCTGAGGCTGCTTATAGTCTGACTTTTCCCGGTTATGGCGGCTCCATTACTGACCTGTTTCCACAATCGCACTGGGTTCGCTGTCTTAGCCCTACCCATGGGGCGTGTAGCCTGGCCTTTGTGGGTATGTCGCTCTGACCTCAGTGACCCAACCCTGTCCCTCCCTGTTTTCCGGAAGTTTCATTGCTGTTTTGGAGCAGGATGCCGAGGGAGCAACTTTTAAAACATTGAAAATAAGCACTAGAACACAGCCCACGACCCCAGTCAAGAGGAGTTTTCTCCCATTGTGCTGAATGAGGCTTGTCCTCTCAATGACCACAGAAATGACAGAGAAGCCCCTCAATTGACACGGCACATAACAAAGCCCTCAGTTCTTGAAATGTGATTACGCGCAATCTCGAGGCTTCGGTCCATTGCCTTAGGACATAACTCCTTCACAGCTTTCAAATAGAGAAGAGATCCTATGCATTAAAATGGGGACTGGCTTTGGTCTCTTTCCCACAACTAACCCATTAGTGTCTCCTCAGAAGTAACTCCCACTGTGGTACATGAGGTCCTCTGGGTTAAAATGAGGCTAGTTTCCCTCTTCGTGTACTCCCCCACCCCTTTCCCAGCACAAACATATGTGTGTCTACTCGGAGGTAACTCCCATTGTGCTCAATGAGGCTTGCTCCTGAAATGCAGGTGCATCTGGACTTTCAGGGGAAAGGAGAAAAGGGGGGAGTGGGAGAAGGGGGAAGCCTTTTTAAAAATCCTGTACTCCTCCATTAGCTTCCCCTACTGTTGTCCTGGAAACACAGCCGAGGAGGCAGGAACACTGAAATTGTGTGAAGGAGAGGGGGAGATGATCCTGGAGGGAGCAGTCAGGCAGAAATGAAAAGAAGCACCCATTTTAGGGGCAAGAAAGAAAGTTTAAAGGGGTGTGGGATGCTCCAGACACAGCACTTTGATTTTTTGCCACTTCATTAATGCACAATTGCTCCTTAAAACCCCGTTTCAGGGGCAACAAGGAAGGTTTAAAGGGGGGGGGGATGCTTCAGACACAGCACTTTGATTTTTTGCCCCTTTGTTAAGGCACAATTGTGGTTTCAATCTCCATTTTAGGGCAACAAGGAAGGTTTAAAGGTGGGGGGGGATGCTCCATACGCAGTGCTTTGATTTTTTGCTCCTTCTCTAAAGCAAAACAAAAGGGCTGGGAAGGCAAGGAGGAGACTGGCCAGAGTGGGAAATTTCAGCGGGGCAGGGCGAGGGAGGGAGGGAGGAATCGGAAACAGGAGGAGGCGGGAAAACAGATGGGCTAAGCAGACCCAACCCACTCCAAAAAGGCTCCACCCAGCCATCAAGAAAATAACACGATGAGTGCTCTGTGGAAACAGCGCAGCCCGCCAGGGTACAACTATGATAGACCAGTCCTTTTGGGACATGGAAACACATGAGAGAGAAAATGCGCTTGGGGAAACAGTGCAACAAAGTCAGAAAAGAAGTGAAGGCGATAGTGTGGAAACACACCCCTGGAGGAGCATTTAGAGGTCTTTGCAAAGAAGGTGCATTTGAGGCAGATCTTATACTCTATATTACTGCCAAAGGAGATCCACCCCTATTAGGCCGTGTGGCATCTGTGGCACTGAACCTGGTCAGGCGTGTGCATGGAGTCTCATGTCAGATGTCCACCACTAAAGATGATCTCTTTGCTGCATATTCTGATGGTTTTGAAGACCTGGGATGCTTTCCAGTCGTGCATCACATTTATTTGGAACTGGCACTACCCCCTGTTGTTCGTGTGTGTAGGAATATTCCCCACACCATAGTAGACCAGCTGAAGCCTGTCCTAGAGCACCTTCAGTCAATAGGGGTCATTTCTAAAGTGACTAAGCCCACAGCATGGATAAGCAACCAGGTCATCACGCA
Source organism: Heloderma suspectum (assembly GCF_057233095.1). Classification (NCBI taxonomy): domain Eukaryota; kingdom Metazoa; phylum Chordata; class Lepidosauria; order Squamata; family Helodermatidae; genus Heloderma; species Heloderma suspectum. The sequence goes on from NC_139461.1 coordinate 176,196,562, forward strand.
AAAGAAGAATGGGACACTCAGACCGTGTCTATATCCCAGGGACCATAAGAAGGCAGCCAAGAGGGAAAATTTCTCCATCCCACAGTTGATGATGTCCAGAGGAAGCTGGCAAGGAAGAAAATATTCACCATCCTTAATGAAAAAGGCAGCTACGGACAGTGTGTCAGCTGAACTATGCACATTCAACACCCCATGTGGGCGATATCATTTCAACAGATTCCCTTTGGCATCAAATCTGCCAGTGAGGTCTTCCAGCAGAAGAACTACGAGTGTCTTGGAGACTTCCCAGGTGTCTACATCATAGTGGATGATACGGTAATTGCTATTGCGGATTAGGCAGAGCATGACACCATTCTGACGCACTTTCCAGAAAGAACCTGTGGCACAGGTGTCAAGTTCAATAAAGACAAGATGCAATATCTGGTGGATCATGTCAGATATATGGGTCACGTTTACTCGAGCAAGGGAGTGATGCCAGTTGACAGCAAAATGTATGCAATTAATACAATGCCTCCATCCAATAAGAAAAAAGGTCTGCAGAGGCTCTTAGTCCACAAGTATGAGCATTTTTGCGATCTCCATTTTATTTTGCAAAAAATGGTGACTGCAGAGCTCAATGAGGCTGCCGGGGTGAGGGTGGGCCGCTCGCCGAGCACTGGCAGGGGGTGAGCACGGGCAGGGGCTCAGCAAGCGGGGCTCAGGGGTGCGGGCAGGGGGGGTTCCACTGGATTCCCGGACAGAATTGGGAGCCCATGCCATCCCTAGCTGGGGTGAATTGTCAACAGAGAGGTGTGCAATCATGTGAATAATTGCATGGGGGACCCATACAAGAATACTACAATTACAAGCCATAGAAAGCTTGGCTGAAGAAGTGCATTTTTAGGAGATGTTTGAAATATACCACATTTTCAGTCTCCCAAACTGCATAGGGGAGGATTTTCCAGAGGATGGGTGTCCCCTCCACAAACCACAAACTGTCAGCTTGTAGTCAGCTGACAGTTTTTCACATTTATTTACAGGAAGCTGTTGGCGGAATTTTGGTCTCATTATATTCCTAAAAGAGGAAGAATAATTGATGTTTGCATTTATCAAAATAAATCACAAAAAACTGAGTAGAATGTGTGTAATAAAGAGGACAGATAACATTCTAATGGCTGATTTTTTTGAAATCCCTACTTGCAGGATTAGAGCCCTTGCTCCCTGGAAGCTGGACAGAGAAGCAATCCGCTTCCCAGCACTTAAAAGTCAGAAGCTCTGGAGGTGGTGTTGTCCTTAGCACCACACTGAGAGGTTCATGGGGAGTATGTCTGGGTTACTGTTGTTTTCTTTTTGTTTGGTCTGAGGTGTTGACATCAAAAAGAAGTTATACCACCTGTTTATTTGCTTCTGGATGAGTTTTATTGGCTTTGGTTTTTTGAACAATTAGGAAGGTTGGAGTAGGTTGTCAACGGTGATGTTTATTCCTTTAATTACAGATTAATATAAGGCAATTTGTAAAAAAAAGCCAAAGGCTAATGTCTGAGTCAACAAAATATCTGAATAAACAAAACCCACCCATGACTTCAGAGAAAGATCCTATTGTTTTTGTTTTGCAAAAGACTTTCAGTATCCTCAGAAACAAGGATATGCTGATTCAAAGCCAGCTAAAGTTAATTTTAAAAAGCAAGGCTGGCAACTGTTTCCATTGGGATTTGGAATCTATCTGGAGTGGGAATGAAAATGCTGATTTTCCAGCATTTGAAACTGTACGGAGAGTCTCCACAGATACAGGAGGTCTCTTTCCCCTTCAGAACATCAACCTCTATCTTTAGAGGATGATAGAAATGATAATGGAGTGGCAGGGCAGGGCTGTAGCCAGGGGTGGGCTGGGGGGAGGGCTTGCACCCCTTAATTTTCTCTGCCCCACCTAAATTGTTTTACAAATAATAAAAAAAATCAGTTTACAATTTTGTCTTTAAAAAGGTTGCAAACCAGATGAACTGCCCTCTACGTTTTTGGTGCACCCCCAACATTTAGGTTGGCTACAGGTCTGGGGCAGGGCTAGTGTGCTCCCCCTGTTTCTTTTTCTCTGTTTTAGAATGTCTAAATAGGGCTATATGTATTGAAAAGCACCAGGGATGGAGTGAATCTTGGGAATATAAAAACAGCTGGCTATGCGTTGTCAACCACTTGTACCAGAGGGACTCCTGTGACTCTGACAGTTGCCTGACAAACAGCAGGGCAGGAAGTGGAGTGTCCCCTTCAAGGATCCATCTCCATGTGAGGGACACCTTCACCGGTTGCATAACTCTGTTGTGACATTTGTCAGGGTGCAGGAGCTTGCCTGAAACAAGCCCTTCAAATGGAAGACACTTTCAAAGAGAGGACTGTTCTGTGCCAGCCCTTCAAATAGACGACTGCCCTCTGTAGGACACCTGGCTACTGCAATGTGATATGTTGTGTTGATTGTATTGTGTTTTTATTACTGAACACTGTTCTAGAATCCATCGAGATGAAGAGGTCTAGAAATCCAAGAAGGAAAGAAAGGTTGGAGCGGAGTGCCTGGCCTTTGCCAACAGAAAGCTTACCAGCATTTAGGGATGAGAGCTTCATCAGTTTTGGAGGATCCTGCTCTCTGCTGCTGGGGTGGAAGAGTGTTAGAGCAGGATGGTTCAGTCAAGACACAGTATGCACATATGATAAGGGGGGTGGGGAGAGAGAGACATAAGAAATTCTCCCAAAAGTCAATGCAGCATGTGTTACCCTTTCCCTTGGTTACCTGTGTGCAGTACTCTGTCCTGACAACCCCAGTTGCTGGAGCGGAACTTGCTGTTGGGAGTTTGTGTAATATAAAATGCACTACTATCATTATTTCCATCACTAGGGTTTCCCCTTGTGTGCTTTTAAGTGTGCGTGACACAAGGCCAGAGAGTTATAGCCCCGTGCTGCTCCCCTGTCATCCAACTAATGGTCTTCCTATGTCATCTTTATATACCGTTGCTGGTTTGCTGTGATTGAGTGCAGATCTTATTTTCTGTCATGGCAACATGGGTGGGGCAGTTGCCATGGAGGCTGGGGGCTATTTTGAATTTTTCTTTTTTCTCCCCCTTGAGCTCAAACGGGAAGAATTTCTTGTGCTACATCTGAGGCTCGTGTAACACTGTGCTGTTGACAGGGGTGCGGTTACAGTCTGAGAGATTGTAGGATTCGGTGCAGGGCTGGTGTAAAGGGTAGTCATGGTTGGGCACCTGCTGAGGGCCCACACCCCAGTCAGGGTCTTCTGACCCCAGGACTTCCTCCTCCTCTTCACCATTGCAGCCCACTTGTTCACCCGTCTTTCACTCTGGCCCAGACTACAGTGGTGCTGAGAAGGAAGAGTGTGAGTTAAGGCAGTTTGAAGCCATTTTGTTTCTGCCACTTTAATTGTAAAATGCAAACCTAAAAAAAGAATTCAGTATAGAAGTACAGACGCAAAAGAAAAGGCGAGACCATGCATATATTCTGTGTATTGAAAGATACCTGAATTCGTACATTAATATAAGCAGAGACAGGGTGCGTACGTTATCGTGGAATTTATCATTCCAAATCATAATAAAAAATAACAATTTTTTGCCCAAATTATTATCATAGTTATTAATGCTTGCATATATGTAGTATGGAAATGTCATAATCACTGCCATATCTCACATTATATAAAGCCAATTGGTTGGGGGCACAACTCTTTTTCCAATAAGAGATTTTTGGCAACAGGAAGACAGTTAATAAGTCTGCATATCATTCTTCTCCATACTACATCTTAAATAAACATTTAACAATTTGTTCAGTATAAAATCATACAAGGCACTACAACAGTTTTTTCATATTTGCAAATATTTGTATTTAAAATCAGCATATGGTTCACCACAATGCCAGCAATTGTCGTGCAAATAAATATAAATCATTTTTAATTTATAGGAGGTTAGGTGCCATTGATCGAATGCCTCTAAAACATTCTCTCTTAAATTCATGACAAATTTCCCCATGAATGTAAATAAATTTGCATATGCAAATTTACATACATTTGCATATTGATATGTGTGTCATTTTGAGGTTGCACTTTCTTCTTGCCTGGGAAGAAGCCCCAGTGAAATCAGTGAGACTTAAAGTAGACATGTATAGGAATGTGATGTGTATATATATATAAAAAAGCATTTGTATGGACATTTTGGTATATGCTAATTTATTTAAATCGATTAATCTTCAAATGGTGTAACAAATGTGCTTATAAGCCATAGTGGTTACTACATCTAATAGGGAGGGAATATCTAGGAGGTTGTAAGCTCCTTTTTGAGAGGCGGGGCAGTACCAGCCTCTTTAAAAGAGGCATTGATTAGACTGCTCCAGAAGAAACCTAACCTAGACCTAGAATATGAAAACAACTGTAGGCTGGTTGCCAACATCCCCTTCCTGGCAAGGTGCTTGAGCGAGTGGTCACTAATTAACTCTAGGCACTTAGATGAAATTGATTTTCTGGATCCATTTCAATTCAGGTTTGGTTTTGGAACAGAAACAGCCTTGTCACTCTGTGGGTAACCTGTACCGAGAGAGGTGCAGAAGGAGTGTGATCCTATTGTTTCTCTTGGACCTTTCTGTTGCTTTCAGTGCTATTGACAGTGGTGTCCTTCTGCATCAGCTGTATGAGTTGGGATGTGTGGGCACTGTATTGCAGTGGTTCTGTTCCTGCTTGGATGGTCAATTCCAGACGGTGGTGCTAGGGAGCTATTGCTCTGTCCTATGGCAGTTATGCTATGGTGTTTCACAGGGCTCTATTTTATCCCCCAGGCTTTTCAACATCTGAGCACGCTACAGGAAGGCCTGGCGTGCCATGGTCCATGGGGTCACAAAGAGTCGGACACGACTTAACGACTGAACAACAACATGAAAATGCTGGAAGAGGCTATCTGGGGATGTCGGCTGAGGCATTTACATCAACAACAATTGATGTTCCAAACCAGTGCTTGGTAATGAACTGGATGAGGGCCAGTAAACTGACACTCAGTCCAGACAAGTCCGAGATACAGTTTGTGGGTGGTTTGTCTGTCTGTCTGAGTGGTGTTTACCCTGTTCTTGTAGGTTCACTCCCCTAAAAGATCAAGTATGTAGTCTGGGAGTGCTCTTGAATCTGTCATTGTAGCTAGAGGCACAGATGCTCTGGGTAGCTTGGAGTGCCTTTTATCAGCTTAGGCTGACATACCAAAAATGACTCTACCTGTACAGAGGTAGCCTTGCAACAGTTATTCATGATCTGGTAACTTTATATTTGTATTATTGCATTGTGTTATATATGGCCCTGCCTTTAAAAATGGCCTAGAAACTTCAGGTCATCCAAAACAAAGTAGCTAGATTGATAGTGGGGGCTGGCTGATAAGATCGTGTTATGCTTGCCATCTGCAGTGGCTGCCAGTCCATTAATGGCCCAGTTCAAAGTGCTGGTTTTAACCTTTAGCTCTAAATGGCTTGGGGCCAGGTCACACAAAGTTTTGTCTCCTCCCACCTTTTCCTACCCAAATCCTAAGATTGTCATCTAAAGCCGTTTTTCAGGTACCACCACCAAATGAGACGAGGCATGTGGCTACAAAAGAGAGGGTCTTTTCAGCAGGGGCACCCCATCTGTGGAATGCCCTTCCCAGAGAGGCTCACCTGGCACCTCCATTATGCTCTTTCTGGCACCAGCTGAAGACCTTTTTATTTTCCCAGGCATGTTACAGGCTGTTCTTTGTGTTTTTGATCTTCACATTTTTTTATCCCCATTGCTGGTTTTTCTTCTGGTTTTATTATGTGCTCCTACTTTTTCTCTCTCTCGGTTTTTATCTGATTTCTGCCATTGTTATTTTGTTTTATCCTTTTCTATCTGACTTGTTTTATTGCTACATTGTATTTTTTAAATTTTCACTGTGCCCAGAGAACTTTATTATTAAAATATAATAAATAAACAAATGAAAACTAGTATATACTAAAACTGAGTATGGATGCACACACAAACATGTTATAATATCTATAATGTTATAGTGCAAGCCTATACATGTCTACTTAGAAGTAAGTTATAGGAATCTCTCTCTATGCGTGCAGCTGTGTTAAATAATATACAAACAATTCTCATATACAGGGGCATTGCAAAAATTGTATAGCCTGGTATAGATACCAATTATCATAATATATATGTAGAATACTTGAGGACTGTTTATAGATCTTTTTAACCTTGTTTTTAGTATTTTATTAAAACCTTGTTTTTAATTGTATATGAGAACTATTTGTATATTTAACACGCCTGCATGCATATGTAGAGAGAGAGTGAGAGAGAGAGTGAGTTTCCTATAACCTATATTGTTTGGTGGCCCTTTTGTGTGGTTTAGGATATTACCTTTTCTGCCAGCATACTTAGGAGTAAGTGCCCCTAAGTTCAATGGGGCTTATTCCCAGGTAAGCATGTATAGGAGTGTATTGTAAGCATGGGCTAACTCTGTGGGTTGGATTGTACACCAGATATACAGCAGCAAGCCTGGGTACAGTCAAGAGGAAGCCAAAGCCAATCCTTACTCCATGATGAACATACCTTATGATACACGTTTATAAAAACACACATTTTTCTTTAAAAACACACACACCACACGCACGCACACACACACACACACACACACACACACAACTCAGGGGCTCACTTCAAAAAGCACATTGTGTGATAGCTGTAAATCTTGGGCAGAGCTTTGTTAGCCAGCCTTACAATAGGTTAGGGCCACACTATCTTTGGTCCTGTTAGCCACACCACAGAGCTAGGTTATAGAACTCCATCTTGTTCTTAAGCTGCTCTCTCGTGTAAGCAAGAGTATTAGGTACAGACCGTGCTTTGGTAGCCTGGCAGAAGGAATGTATTTTGTGCCAAGAACAAGGAGTTATGATAAGGAAAGGGCCAGTATGTACTGACCATCTAGAACATTCCAGAAAAGGGTGGTGAAACTTTTTTCTTTGGGTTTTTGCCTGGTTTGAGCGGTTGCTGGGGACACTTCAAAAAATCTAGGGAGTCATCATTTGATCTAACCAAGAGGTAGGAATATTACGGGAATTGTGTTAAGTCTGTGTATTCATCATCGCAACTATGAACGTCAAGAATACCATCCAGAAGAGTGCCCACACTTAGTCACTAGGAAGACTTTTGAATGACCTGACTAGCTGTAATTGATATTGTAATAATTGCATATTGGTCTACTAAACAACTGCTTTTTGGCAGTTCCTCCTTCATCCTATAAATCAAGATAACAGCTGGGAGTGTACCCTAACTACAAGTTTACATGCATTTGGATCACATCCAGTTTCTTTCTGTTCCAACCCTGCTCCCATTTAAGTGCCCTTTTCATGAGTGACACAACATATGTGTATTTTGTTCTCTATTTAAGCCTGAGTCTGAACCATCTCTCTAGGTCAGGAATGGCTAACTTCCAGGGGTTGCGGGACCTCACTGTTCATATGTCCCCGAACCCACTATTAGCTCCACCTCACCCTGCTTCCAAATTTGTCATCACTGCCAAATTTGCCACTGCAGCTAAATCTACTGCAGCAACAATCACACAAATTTAGTGGGAAATATGGTGGGTGTAGCATGGAAGGCTACACATGGCCCATATGTTGCCCACCCCTGCTCTAGGTGAAACTACACATTACAATAACACAGAGCTGCTGCTGAAAACAGCAGCCCTATGTCAAGTTTTCCTCATCCCCATACATAATGTGTGATGAAGCTTGCCCTTTTATTGACATCACAAATGGTGCTGGGAACAGACATACATAGTGCATATCAAGATGTCGGGGTAGGGATAAAATTTTACTAAACATCACAAATGGAGAAGGGAGACCTTGACACCAGGCTGCTGTTTTCAGCAGCATTCCTGCAGTTATCGTAACAGGTAGTTCAGCTCTCAGCAATTAGTCATCTCTTACTAAACTTAAACAACCCCTTTGGTCTTTTCTTAGAGGACTTACTCTCCAGACCTCTGATCAATTGTCTTGCTTTTCATTGGATGGTTTCTTCTCTCCCTGCCCCCACCCCCCACCAGTTTCTTTATGCCTTTCTGGAAGTGTTGTAACCAGAACTGAACATGTGCCACAGAGAAGGTCTGGTCAATGCTGAAATCACCGGAAGGATTACTTCCCATGTCCGTCTTGAAATTCCCTTAGTAATGCAACCCAATGTATTATGTATTTGCAGCTACTGTGCTGACTCATGTTATCTTGTAATCAGCTATGACTGCAAAGGCTTTCTTTGCGTCCTAGGCAGACATACCTTAAGTGGCCCGTTAGTTCATGACCTTTAACTTATCTTTATTACTATATCATTTTATTGTGTTTATCTATCTTAATCTTTGTTAACCTCCCAGAGAGCTTTGGTTATGGGGCGGTATAGAAATGCAATGAATTAATAATAATAATAATAATAATAAAAAATAATAAATTTATACCCCACTTTTCCTTCTCCAAAGACAAACCCAAAGTGGATCACAAGTTAAAATCAATGAAGAAAAAGATCATAGAAGCAACACACACTACAAAATTCAAAACCCACAACAATAAAAAGAACACTAGGCATAGAAAATACCATTCTGTATTAGCAATGAAGGGCAACAGATCAGCAAAACCCCATAGCATGACAAATATCAGATTAAAATCTAAAACCAAAGCCCAAAGATTTCTGAAAGGGCCACATTTTGGCCAAATGCTTAAAGGAATACTGTTCGGACTTGACAAAGTTATTTGGGGAGGGCAGTATACAAAGTTGGCATCACCACAGTAAAGGTCCTGCTCCTAGTGGATGCCCATCAAGTGTAATTCAGCAAAGGTATTTGGAAAAAGGTCTTTGATGTATGTCCACTGGGATGAAGGCTTTCCTTCAGATTTGTTGTTGTTCAGTTGTTCAGTCGTGTCCGACTCTTCGTGACCCCATGGACCATAGCATGCCAGGCCTTCCTGTCCTTTGCTCTCTCCTGGAGTGTGCTCAAGTCCATATTCATTGCATCGGTGATGCTATCTAGCCATCTCATCCTCTGCTGTCCCCTTCTCCTTTTGCCTTCAATCTTTCCCAGCATCAGGGTCTTTTCCAGTGACTTTTCTCTTCGCATTAGATGGCCAAAATATTTGAGCTTCAGCTTCAATATCTGTCCTTCCAATGAGCAGTCAGGGTTGATTTCCTTTAGAATTGACTGATTTGACCTCCTTGCAGTCCAGGTGACTCGAAAGAGTCTTCTCCAGCACCACAGTTCAAAAGCATCAATTCTTCGGCGCTCAGCCTTCCTTATAGTCCAGCTCTCACAGCCATACATTGCTACTGGGAAAACCATAGCTTTGATTATACAAACCTTTGTCGGCAAGGTGATGTCTCTGCTTCTTACTATGCTGTCTAGGTTTGCCGTAGCTTTCCTCCCAAGGAGCAAGTGGGAAATTGCTCCCAAGGAGCAATTTCATGGCTACAGTCACCGTCTGCAGTGATCTTGGAGCCCAAGAAAATAAAATCTGTCACTGCTTCCATTTCTTCCCCTTCTATATGCCAGGAAGTGATGGAGCCAGATGCCATGATCTTAGTTTTTTTAAAGTTGAGTTTCAAACCAGCTTTTGCACTCTCCTCTTTCACCCTCAACAAGAGGCTCGCTCTTTAGATCCTCTTTGCTTTCTGCCATTGGGGTGGTATCGTCTGAGTATCTGAGGTTGTTGATAATTCTCCCGGCAATCTTAATTCCGACCTGTGATTCATCCAACCCGGCGTTTCTCATGATATACTCTGCATATAAATTAAAGAAGAAGGGTGACAATATACAACCTTGTCATGCTCCTTTCCCAATTTGAACCAATCAGTTGTTCATGTCTGGTTCTTACAGTTGCTTCTTGACCCTCGTACAGGTTTCTCAGGAGACAGGTAAGGTGGTCTGGTACTCCCATCTCTTTAAGAATTTGCCACAGTTTGTTGTGATCCACAGATATGGAGGTCCTAAGCTGTTTAAAACTTAGGGTGGGGTCGTGGGTCAGTGGTGGAGCTCCTGAATCATAGAATCATAGAATCATAGAATAGTAGGGTTGGAAGGGGCCTACAAGGCCATCGAGTCCAACCCCCTGCTCAATGCAGGAATCCAAGTCAGAGCATCCCTGACAAATGGCTGTCCAGCCTTGTCTTGAAGGCCTCCAGTGTGGGAGAGCCCACCACCTCCCCAGGTAATTGGTTCCATTGTCGTATTGCTCTGACACTCAGGAAGTTTTTCCTGATGTTCAGCCGGAATCTGGCTTCCTGTAACTTGAGCCCATTATTCCGTGTCCTGCACTCTGGGATGATCAAGAAGAGATCCTGGCCTTCTTCTCTGTGACAACCTTTCAAGTACTTGAAGAGTGCTATCATATCTCCCCTGAGTCTTCTCTTCTCAAGGCTAAACATGCCCAGTTCTTTCAGTCTCTCTTCATAGGGCTTTGTTTCCAGTCCCCTGATCATCTTTGTTGCCCTCCTCTGAACCCTCTCCAGTTTGTCTGCATCCTTCTTAAAGTGTGGTGCCCAGAACTGGACACAGTACTCCAGATGAGGCCTAACCAGTGCTGAGTAGAGGGGAACTAGTACTTCCCGGGATTTGGAAGCGATGCTTCTATGAATGCAGCCCAAAATAGCATTTGCCTTTTTTGCAGCCACATCACATTGTTGGCTCATATTCAGCTTGTGATCGACAACAATTCCAAGATCCTTCTCGCTCGTAGTGTGGTTGAGCCACGTATCCCCCATCTTGTAACTGTGCATTTGGTTTCCTTTTCCTAGGTGCAGAACTTGGCATTTGTCCCTATTAAATGCCATTCTGTTGTTTTCTGCCCAGTGCTCCAGTCTATCCAAATCACTTTGAATTTTTTTTCTGTCTTCCAAAGTATTAGCTATCCCTCCCAATTTTGTGTCATCTGCAAATTTGATCAGCATTCCCTGCACCTCCTCCTCCAAGTCATTAATAAAAATGTTGAAGAGCACTGGGCCCAGGACTGAGCCCTGCAGTACCCTGCTCGTTACCTCTCCCCAGCTTGAGAAGGTCCCATTGATCAGCACTCTTTGAGTCCGATTCTGTAGCCAACTGTGGATCCACCGGATCGTTGTTTCGTCTAGCCCACTTTGAGCTAGTTTGCTCATCAGGATATCATGGGGCACTTTGTCAAAAGCTTTGCTGAAGTCGAGGTATATGATGTCTACGGCATTAAAGTCGAGGTATATGATGTCTACAGCATTCTGCTTTGCTTGCAGAAGCTCAATCCCTGGCTTCTCCAGATAGGACTAGAAAAAATTCCTGCCTGAAACCCTGGAGAGCTGCAGCTGCTAGTCAGTGTTGACAATACTGAGCTAGATGGACCAAGGTTCTGACTCAGTATAAGGTAGCTTCCGTTGTTTCTATGAGCTTTAAAGATTTTTTAAAAAACAGCTTAAATTGAGCCGAGAAAGAAATAGGCAATCGATAACTCAAGACCACCCAGTCCCAGTTAATAGCCTGGTAGAAAGTTTTAAAAGAATACGAATAAACACTGGATGTTGCGTAGGACCTTGTGGTAGCTCCTTTCTTGTATCAGTGCAGGCATCTGCTGCATTTTGCATCTGGTTGGTCTCATATAAAGGCATCAAAAGAATATTGCAGAGATGCACAACAATGTTATATATTGTAAAGGAGAAAGCAAACTCCCAAGAATTTTCCCCTTGCCTGTCCTCCACTTAGACAGAGAGAGAGTTAGTTAAATATTTGAATCCTTTTACACTTCTAAAAATACCTTTACTAATCAGGCTTCGGAATTCTCTCCTACAAAAGCTATTTTCATTAAACTCTCAAATTAAAAAGGAAGAGTTGGATCCAGATTTTCCCTTCTTTGAGTGGAAGGCAGAATCGATGAAAATCACCATTCCTCCAGCAGACGAATGCATGGGCAGAATTCTGTGCATGGGTCATCTGGATTCAACCCATAAAGAAAACCCCTCTGTATGTGCTAGGAGTGGAGCTTGAGCCATTTCAGAATGCTCAGCTCCTTGATTAAGACAAATACCTGGATTATCTGAAGTGGTATAGGTTTTTTTGCACGGGGCGGAGGGTTTGACATACTGTTATATCCCTCTGTGATTTATTATGGTCTTATATAAGTATATAAGAATTAAGTATTAATAAGTATATGAGTATTAAGTCAGTTTCATGATGGTATGTGTGTGTGTGTGAGAGAGAGAGCAGGGGTGGGGGATGCAGAAGTTGGTCACTAATTCCCAATTGATGTGAAACTTCAAAATAGAGCTCAATCAGTAGACTGAATAAGGATCTAAATGTTCCCCCTTGAAGAAAACAATCGTTCTCTCCAATCAAAACAACAATTTTTACCCAGAACACGTTAATGTGTGATGTCCTCAGATGCCATGCACACAAAGGAAGCATTGGACCAGAGAGGAGTGAATGCCAACTTGTAGAGGACACATTCCTGGATGACTGGGTGTATCATTTGGGGATGGCCCAAAGCTTAATTTGGGGAGCAGAGGACCCATTCCTTACTTGTCATTGTCCTCTGAGGTCATCACGCATCAATGTGTTTTGCGTAAAAATTGCTGTTTTGAATTTGATTGGAGAGAATTGTTGTTTTTCATCAAGGAGACAGTCTCCAGTTCATGGAGATATATGGTATGAGGTAGTCCTAAGCTTAGTTTGGGGTGCAAGAACATCTAAACATTAGGTCCTTGTTCAGTTTACTGATTAAGATATCTTTATTTATTTTATTTATTTATCGCATTTATATCCCGCCATTTTCCTCTTGCAAGGAACCCAAGGCGGCGTACATTATCCTCCTCCTCCTCTCCATTTTATCCTCACAACAACAACCCTGTGAGGTAGGTTGGGCTGAGAGTCCCTGACTGGCCCAAAGTCACCCAGTGAGCTTCCATGGCTGAGTGGGGACTAGAACCCGGATCTCTCGGCTCCCAGTCCACCACTCCAGCCACTACTGGCTTGAAGTTTTGTCCAAATAAGGAGATCGGAACTAGGGTGTGTTTCCACCAGCAATTTACTCCAACATGGCTGCATGTGGAGGTCATGTGGTTTACATGACATTGTGGCCATCCAGCAGGCATCCTGGAGTTTATTGCAGAAAAAATGGTTCTTTTGAGACTGGTTGTAGTCCAACTTTTCCTCTTTACTTCGGCTCAGTTACGGTCCTGTTGGGGTGTGTTCCACCACCCACACTTGCGCTGTTATCATAGTCCTGCCCATGGGGGCATGTAGCCCTGCCCATGAGGGTGTGTGTCGCTCAGCTGCCTGTGACCTCACTGACTCAACCCTTTCCCTCCCTGTTTTCTGGAAGTTTCAATGCCATTTTGGAGCAGGATGCTGAGGGACCAACTTTCTAAAAAACATTGAAAATAAGCACTAGATCACTAGTATGCATAAGCGTGCTATCGCGGGCAAGCAAGTACTCCCACCACAGCCTGAAAATCAAGTTTATCTCAGGTCACTTCCCCAGAACTACATTCACCATGGGGAGGATCCACGGCTAATATTCCTTTGTGTCCTTCAGTCCTGTTTCACAAGCTTCATAGTTCAGCTTTCATTTTACATGCTAAGGTGCTATCTCATTATAACACCATTGCACAGATCTTCCATCAATACGCATACCTTCCATGTCAGTATCTTGCTATTACTCTATCATGAAATAGCACTAACATGCATTTGTGCTATTGCGCAATAGCACATTTATTCAGGGGTGCCTGCGCAGTAGCTTGGAATTTAGAGGGAAAGGAGAAAAAAATTGGTGGAATGGGGCTTTGGTCCGAGAAGTCTACTCAAAAGTAATTCCCATTGTGGTCAATGAGGCTTGTTCCCAAGATTGCCATTAAGGGGAGTAGAGCCTGGAGGGGGGAGCCTCTCTTATTGGTTGAGCAGCCCCTGCCAGTCTGATGACATTCACTTCCAGTCCCCCCATCCTACCTGGAAGTATGTTTGTGTCAGCAACTTATAATGGTGCAGTGCAGTCCTTCGTGGAGCCCTGCGCCATGCAGATGTAGTGCAGTCCTTCGTGGAGCCATGCCAATTCCATGAAAACTCTGGTATTCCTTCATTTGCTTGACCCTTCTGTTGTCACGGAAACATGGCCCTAGTAGCAAACTTCAGCTTTCTGTGTGTGTGTGTGCATGTATAATCTTGTGATAATGGCTTACATTTTGGGCCTATAGCATTGATGACCCTTCCTCTCCTACCTCTAAAGCATGCTGAATGGTTAGCAAAGGAAAAGGAAGGCCAATGCAATGCCAAGGGAAATTTTTATGCTGTAGCATAAGCAGTTCCTTCCTGCCTTTTACTACATTTATGTGTTTCTGTCTAATTATTTCCTTTACTTCAGATAGGCAAGTTAAGTTACAAGGTGGCAATTTTGCAAATGCAAAATTACTGTAATAATGGGAAGAAAAAAAATCTTCTTACTTCCTATTTCTATCCTCTTAACTGTGAATGGCACTGAAATTTAGTTATTTATTACATTTTTATCCCACCCCTCCACTATGTCATTTAGGGCAAAGTACATGTTTCTCCCCCCTTCATTTTATCCTCATATCAGAACTGTGAGGGAGGTTAGGCTGAGAAATCATGACTGGTCTAAGGTCATCTTGTGGGCTTTGTGGCTGAGAGGATATGAACCTTATTCTCCCCTGCCTTAGTCTGACCCTCTAACCACTACACAATGCTCCTTCCCCAAATTAATCAATGAAATATGAGCCTTCTCATGATAGCAAAGGCAGTAATAGCCCAATGGTGGTGGAAGGGGAAGCCCCCAAACATTTGTGAAAATGAGTGCTGTGTGACGGAGTGAGCTCCCGTCTTCAGTCCCAGCTCCTTCCAACCTAGCAGTTTGAAAGCAAGAAATTGCAAGTAGATAAATAGGTACTGCTTCGGCGGGAAAGGTAACAGTGTTCCGCGCACCTCGGTGTTCAGTCATGCAAGCCACATGACCACGGAAGCGTCTTTGAACAGCGCTGGCTCTTCGGCTTAGAAATGGAGATGAGCACCACACCCTAGAATCAGACACGACTGGTTGGGGACACCTTTACCTTTAATGGACTTGGGGTTGGTCAGAATGACCTTGCAGTGGTCCATCACAGCCCAGTGTCTCTGACTGCAAAGATATTCAGGATCCCTTCTAGCTCTGTAATTCTTGACTCTTAAGATTTCTGTAACTAAAGCTATCTGTGTGGCTACTCTGAGGCAATGCCTCTTAAAGGACAGTTGCTAGCTGGTAACATTCTGAAGATCTGCTTCAACCAAAGAAGGCATAGATGATGGGTGGAAAGGACTCGCCTTCCTTTCCACACCAGACAAGGGGAGGGGGCGAGTGAGGGCCTGTGTGTATAACAGGAAGTCATTCTGTGCTGGAAGCCTGGAATTGGTCTGAATAGGAGGCAGAGACTCGGCTTTGCTCTCTGCAGGAACTCCTATGGGACTATCAGTTCTCCTAGACATGTGAGAGGGAGCAGGTATCTGGTGTGTGTGTTAATGCTGTGAACCCTCTTTCTATGTTCAGACTGTGTGCATATGTAAATAAACCCTGTATCGCAGAAATACCATAATTTTCCAGTGACCTCCTTCTAGGAAAACTGAACCCTGGGTAAGTACTAGAGTCCATAAAACTTCTCATTGCTTGGGAATGGAGTGCATGCACAGAACACTATCATGGGAAAGACAACCGTTTGAATGGTCTCACAAAAATTTCAGGGTTTGTTTGCTTTTTACTTTGCTAAAATATATGTGCTGTGCAGAGCCTAGAGGATGAGTGATGGACAAACTGCTTAAATATAGCTCAGCATGCATTTATTGATTTAAGCAAATGGCAACAGTGTGAAGAAGGATAATGTTGTGGCATATGCCCTGGTTCAGAGATTCTCTCAAATTATATTGTCAGTATGTTGGCAACCACAGTTTTCTCTTATAACCAGATACCATCTAGAGCCAGTTCAGTACTTCACTCTGATATGGGTAATACAGAATTCTGTTTCTTAAGAAACACTCTCTCAGACAAGATTTGTCTTTTTACTACCAAGTATTAGCATAACAGTGGGCCGCGGTGGCTTAGTGGTTAAGACGCTGAATTGCAGACCGGAAGGTCAGCAGGACAGCAGTTCGAGACCCGAGTGCCGCGTGACGGAGTGAGCTCCCGTCTTCAGTCCCAGCTCCTGCCAACCTAGCAGTTCAAAAGCAAGAAATTGCAAGTAGATAAATAGGTACCGCCTCGGCGGGAAAGGTAACAGCGCTCCGTGCACCTCGGTGTTCAGTCATGCCGGCCACATGACCACGGAAGCGTCTTCGGACAGCGCTGGCTCTTCGGCTTAGAAACGGGGATGAGCACCGCACCCTAGAGTCGGACACGACTGGTTGGGGACACCTTTACCTTTACCTTTTTATTAGCATAACAGTACTAAATACAAGAGCTTATGAATGCATACATTAAACACATGAAACATCTAACATCATTCTTAATCAAGACTTCTAAGCAGAGTCAAGTACATTTGCTAGTTCCCAATGATAATCAATATCAGGCTTACCAGGTTGATTCTACAGGCAACACATTGAGGAAAGCTGATCCTAAAGGATAGCTTCTACTCTTGCGTGTTCTGGTTCTCCTTTATATACTTTTTGTATATGCTACAAAATATGTCCAAACTACTTTTGCTATAGTTTATATTTCTTATCTCAAAATTCCAAAGATAACCTTTCTACTTTAAATTTTCATATGTCTAAATGAGATTATCAAATGTTGAAGTTCTTATAGAAATTAATGCACGTACCAACATACTTATCCAAACATTTTTGCTTTCTTTGAAAGATTACAGGTATGTTTTTGACACAAACATATTTCCATGACATCATCCTGTCTTGTGAGCTTGTTTTTCTTACATATTTATGGTCTGGGATGAGGCCTCTTGGTCAATTATCTGATGTCCCATCAGGCCTTATAGTTTTATGATACCCTTCTAAGTGAAAGTTGTAACCCTAAATTTAACACTGACACCTCCTTATTTGGATTCCTTTCTTATCAGTAAAAGGGTGCTAATGATCTATTTCTAATGGCCTGGTACAATTGTCTCTCATCTGGCAAACCTCAGAGATTAAACATTTTTTTACTCCTGGGTCAGAAGACTATACTGGGTGGTATTAGACATTGAAATTTCATGTTTAATTCCAGAATTCTCTTGGAGGCATTTGATTATAGCATTTCCTAATTGAGCAGCAAGGGTAAGATGATGCAAATATGAATGAAATATTTGTTTGATCTGCCACAACTTGCAAGAAAGATATTAGTGTGTAAGATCCACAGTTCTTCTGAAATGTTTTACATGAGTTTAACATTGTGAATGATGTTGTTTTAATGTATTTATTGTAATATCATTGACTGTAAATTGTCATTTTGATCAATTGATTTGTTCAGCCTATTGCATTGATTTGCATACCTGTATCTGTGAAATACATGTTAAACTTAAAGCACAAGCCTTCCCTCTCCTCCAATTAGCCTGGAATGTAGCATCAGTATGAAAGTTACTTCACACAGTTGGTGTTTATATCATAATATCTGTATGAAGATATTAGCCCGCTTCACGTCTTACTCGTGTGATGAGGCATCACATGATTAAAGGGGCTGCCCTTCTGGTCCCAACCCCGAGGACTCGTGTCTCCTCCATGTGTTAGTGTGGATGTCGGCAGTGGGGAATTTTACCCGCATAAATCTCTATGGGATAGGCTCCCCTGGGTCCTGGAATTCTGTATGATCATGAGTAAACATGAGGTTTGCTATGCACAGATTATTATTATTATTATTATTATTATTATTATTATTATTTGCAATTGGCCTTTAATGCGATTTTTACTGGCGTAGAGATTGTGATGGGGAAAAGCTTCACATTTAATATCTTCATGTCAGGTTACTGTGAAGGGTACAGAAGCAGGGACATAAAAAGGTGACAAGAATATTGTGAAAACAAAACAGAAGTAGTTGTGTTGACCATAAGAAACACTCCAAAATGCATATTAATGTAATACCTTTATTAGGTCAACTGAAAGATCACCAACAATGTGCATACTTTGAGATCTCATCAGGCGCAGATGAGGCGCATCTACAAAAAGCAGGTTGGGCAGGACAAGGGATGGGGAATATTAATATTATGGAACCATGTATGTAGGGGCCTGCAAAGAGTGTTCACAGTTTGCACAGTTTGCTCCTACCTGGAGATACCTGTTCTAAGGGGCCGGTTCTTCCCATATCCTTTAAACTGTGACTAGGCTGGGGGGTGGGGTGGCAGGGGAGGATGTCGTCAGAGGTCAAACTAGCCCTGAAGGGGCAATCCTTTAAACTGTGAGGTGGATTGCCCCTTAGTAGTTTAAAGGGTGGTAGAAGTGGGTTCAGAGAATTCATGCCTGAAGGTGCACAGTCACTGACCGCATTCCCTCCCCTGCCTCCTTTGGGCCCCGGACCACTTCCTTCCCTTCAGCCTAACTTCCAGCTCTAACAGGCAGGGGCACGTGCCCCACACCTCCTCTGCCATTGTTCACTGTCAACATGTGGGTGGCACATATCGGCAGTCCACAGTTCCTGCTGGGTTTGTGGGGAATGGGCAGGCAGAGCATTTTTTTGAAGGCAGGATTTTCCTGCATAGCTGGGTGATTTTTTCCCATTTTATGGGTGCATTCCAGCCCTTTTCCCTTCACACACTTTGTTGCTCAGTGTGTGTCCATAGTACAGGATACCCACATTTTATATATACCAGAGGTGTAGCCATGTGAGGGCCAAAACAGACATTGACCTGGTTCACAAGATCATTTTGAGCCACCGTGGCTTAAATACAGTGGCTTGCAACATGGGTCGGGTGCCCACGGGCGCTCATTTTGTAACACCCCCCCCATAGGTTGCTGTGTCATCTGAACCTGGTGAGAGTGGGTTGTCGATGTAGTTAGCAAACCATCCACAATCCTAAAATAGCCCGTGGGCTCTGGGTGGTTCATTAACCATGCCACCAACCCACCCTCGCTAGGTTTGGATGACACAACAACCTACAAGGGTGGTGGGGTTTGGATTATGGCACATGCTGCAAGCCATGGGCTCTTATTTAAGCCACCATGCCTCAAAATGATCGTGTGGACCTGGCCTTTATTTCAAATCTGTATCTAGAGGTTATGTCTTTTTCTCCCCCTTCATTTTTGCTCTACAAGATAGATGCAAGGTGTGCGTGATCCAGATCTTAAAAGCTCTCCTACTCCTCATGCTAGTGTCCTGATCCAGACTGGGGTCTGTGTGCTTACTCTAGAGTAAAAATGGAGGTGATTGGGAAAGTCGTGGCTGCTAGATACGGATTTAAAGTAATGTCTGTTTTGTCCATGAGTCTGTTGCAGCAAAAGCAACAAATAGTCTTGTGACCCCTTAAAGAGTAGCAGATTAATTTTTGGCACACGTTTTTGTGGATGCTGCACAAAAAAATAAATAAATGGACAGTGTCCATGAAAGCTTATGCCAAAATAAATTTGTTGGTCTTTAAGGGGCCATGAGATTCCCTTTACATATAGGCGGAGTGGTGATTCTGATCTTCCCAGGATGAAACAATCGCCCCCAGCCCCCTTCACACCCACACTCTACAGAAAAGCAACAGATGTGGTCATGAAGGATTATCTGAATGACTTGTTTTACTTTCTGTAATGTTTGCTCTTTATCTGATCCGGGATTCTGACACAACACACAGCAACACTATTTGGAACAATGTGTTCATGTAAAAGAAAACATTTGTTCTACTCCATTTAAAACATTGCAAGGGCAACAAGCGAGGCAGTGTTTGTATGATTCTTAGAATAAATTAAATGTGTTTTATGCTGTCTTTTATTTTTGTCCCACTCTTCCTCCAAAGAGCTCTATTGTAGAAATAAACCTTTTCTTGACTGACGGACCCGTTTTATGATGCATTGTTACGGAATAAGTGGTTGTTGTCCCTATCCAAAACTTTTTGTCCCCAGATGTGTTTTTTTGCAGGATGTGTGTGTTGCTATGGCTGTGCTATGGGATGGGTGTACACCAGGTGAAATCCAGCCGCAATTCCCCGGGGGCAGTATGGTAGTTTCATAGAATTATAGATTTGGAAGGGATCTTGGGGTTCATCTAGTCCAACCCTGTGCTCAGACTTCTGCAGAATTCTGCATGCAGAATTCAACCGCAACAGCCTTCCCCAAACTGGTGCCTTCCAGACGTTTCGGACTATACCTCCCAGGATTCCTGACCGTGACCATTGGCCATGCTGATTGAGGCTGATGGGAGATGAAGTCCAAAACATCTGGAGGGCACCAGGTTGGGAAAGGCTGAACTGCAGCATCCCTGACGACTGTCCAGCCTCTGCTATTTGTGTGTGCATCAATCAGTCCATTGATCAGTGGAGGCTGGTGCCTCCGATGTCAGTGGGGCAGTGAATCTTCTCCTAGAGTTTCAGTCAGAACTCTAAAGGAGCTATTCAAGGTGTGAACTTTGGGTAGCTCTGTTAGAATTCTGAGTGCTTCTGACTGAAACCTGGAGCGGATTCACTGCCCCAGTGACATCAGAGCCACCAGCCTCCACTGTCATCAATACTACATGTTAGTTTTACTTGTTAGAAAAGAACTTTGGGGGTAGTATCCAAAGCTAGTCTTACATAGAGAAGACCCATTGAAATGAAGGGGACTTAAGTTAGTTGTGACTAATCTAAGTTTCATTAATTTCAATGGGTCTGCTCTACGTAGAACTAATATTGGATAGATACTACCCTTGGAAAACAGTCATGCTTTTTCAGAATTGCTTGCCAAGAAAACTAAAAAATACCAAGTTCATTCTGAAATGAGCCAAGGACAGTTCAGACATCATTGCATGCAACTCGATCTGATGTATGTTTACTCAAGTCCTATTTTACCCAATGGTGTAGGGTCCCATAAGACTGCATTGTTAGTGTTTAGCTTTGGCTGGATCCTGATTTCCTCCACAAAGACCCTCACGATGCCTTACACCAGAAGAAATTTTGAAAAATTATAAAATGAGATTAAAACTTTTCAAACACAAAATCATTATGGTAAGTAATACATGTAGAAGGCAGCAGCACACTAAAAATTAATAAGCTTCAGGGCCACAGGAAGTTTAATGGAAAAGAAAGGTTTTCACCAACCATTTAAGAGCCAAAACAAACATTACTTTAGATCTGTATCTAGCAGCTATGCCTTTTTACTTTTTTTTACTCTAGAGTAGGCACAAGGGCCCAATCCAGATTGGGAAGCTTGCATGGGGTGTATGGGGATTTAACTTCCCATGCACAAACACACACACAATGAGCCCAATCTGGATGAGGCGATCTATGTCTACTCCAGAGTAAACATGAAAAAAAGATGCAACTGCTAGGCCCAAAACAGACATTACTTTACATTTGTATTTAACTGATCAATTGAGGTCTCACTTGGGAGGGAATTCTGTACAGGTGCCACCACTGAAAAAGCTCTGTTCTTAGAAGAGGACAGTCTCACAGCCAACAGTAGAAGGCAGCCAAACAAATATTTCTCCAGATAATTTTAATTCATAGGAAGGTGGCATATGGGAGTGGCGGGGGGAGCATTCCATGAGCTCACCCAAACCCAGACCATTTTAGAGATTTCAAAGTAAAAACTGGAATGTTGAATTTAGCTTGGAAACTGGCAACAAACAATGTGGCAGTAAGCATAGATGGTAAAGAATCGATGTCCATGTGTGCTCTGCGGTTAGCTTCAGCTGGGAGCTGGGCCGCTGCGTTCTGGACCAGCTGATGGGCAGTCCCATCAACAGTTCATTACACAAATAAACCAAGAAGTTACCAGAGCATTCAAGACGACAGCCGAGTCCTTTAACTATGGATCTGCACTTGGCAAATCAGCCAAAGCTGAAAGAACACACCGTCTAAAAGCACCAGCACTTCCCAGATCACTCCGATATTGCAAGCCTGTTCCTTTAAAGAGGGGATGACCCCAACAAGCACAGGCATGCACCCTATATCCAAACTATTGGACCTACTCATAATCAACAACTCTGTCTTCTCTTATCTGGGTGGAGCTTCAGTTTATTCATCCTTATCCAACCCATTACTGACCTCAGGCAGTCATTCACCAAGGAAACAAGTATATCAGTAAACCTCAGGCTATCCTGATGCCAAGGGAAAGAGGAAATACAGCTGGGTGTCAGCAGCGGACAGATGATACCATACTCCAAACCTTGTATTAAACCTTGCATTATACCTTGCATTAAAGAGGCAGACAAAGAACCATGTGAATTTCAGCAGTAACCGCATCTGGAGTAACTTTGGATATCATGTATTTAATTAATTAATTTATTTATTGCATTTATATCCCACCCTTTTTTCCTCTTTAAGGAACCCAAGGTGGCGTACATAATCCTCTCCATTTTAGCCTCACAACAACAACCCTGTGAGGCAGGTTGGGCTGAGAGCCTGTGATGGGCCCAAAGTCACCCAGTGAGTTGCCATGGCCAAGTGGGGACTAGAACCCAGATCTCCCAGCTACCAGCCCAACACTGTCACCACTACACCACACTGGCTCCCGGTAAACAAACTGTATTTGTTTTTTTATGCAAACCTTTTATGTCCAAAGTTGAAACCAAGAGGTGGATCATGTGGGTTCAAGCAACCTGGTTTAACTTGTTTCACTTTAACCAATGTGAGTGTTTCTCTCTCTCTCTCACTGTGAAAGAATGGAAACCCACACATGACTCCCCACCACATCTGATTAGCTTTGTCTGTCATTCGTGACCAACCCCTGTGGAATTTTCAGTTCTTGTTGTTCATTGGACAAGGAAGCTGAGAGTGAATGGTTGCATGCAGAGATTCAAATGGGACAGATCACATAGTAGAACCACCCACCTCTGAACAAGGGAAAACCACAGTGGCAGCCATTTGGTTTGGCTACCTTGGCTTGGGGTCTGGTGCTTATCTCAGCATCGGGTTGCAGACAAAGAGGTAAACAGAAACAAAGTCACGCAATCATCTACTGATGACAGGTCCAAAGAAACAATAACCTTTTAAGGTCACAGTGATTGTTCTTCTTTTGTATCCACAAACTGTGAGACTCTTAGCTAGAATTCAAATGAGCTCACACAGACAACTTGAAATTCAGCAGCAGCATTTCCAGTTTTGCAATTTACATTTCAGACATGAAATCTGAATGTGCCCCCCTGCCCCTTGAAATGATACTGCTTTTGACTTGATGGCATCTTTGGATCCTGTTTTAGGCAGATATCAAATATGAAATCCCATAAGCTGTTGAATGCCATTGCGCAAAAGTGATCATATATAGTACAATGCTAACTGTTATGCCACATCAGCTTGTTGTTCAGTCGTTCAGTCGTGTCCGACTCTTCGTGACCCCATGGACCATATCACGCCAGGCCTTCCTGTCCTGCGCCCTCTCCCGGAGCTTGCTCAAGTTCATATTCATTGCATTGGTGATGCTATCTAGCCATCTCATCCTCTGCCGTCCCCTTCTCCTTTTGCCTTCAGTCTTTCCCAGCATCAGGGTCTTTTCCAGAGAGTTTTCTCTTCTCATTAGGTGGCCAAAATATTTGAGCTTCAGCTTCAGTATCTGTGTCCTTCCAATGAGCACTCAGGGTTGATTTCCTTTAGGATGGACTGATCTGACCTCCTTGCAGTCCAGGGGACTCGTAAGAGTCTTCTCCAGCACCACAGTTCGAAAGCATCAATTCTTTGGCGCTCAGCCTTCCTTATAGTCCAGCTCTCACAGCCATACGTTGCTACTGGGAAAACCATAGCTTTGATTAGACAGACCTTTGTCGGCAAGGTGATGTCTCTGCTTCTTACTATGCCGTCTAGGTTTGCCATAGCTTTCCTCCCTTGCTTTTCCTAGCAAGCGTCTTTTAATTTCATGGCTACAGTCACTGTCTGCGGTGATCTTGGAGCCCAAGAAAATAAAATCTGTCACTGCTTCTATTTCTTCCCCTTCTATATGCCAGGAAGTGATGGGGAGAGATGCCATAATCTTAGTTTTTTTAATGTTGAGTTTCAAACCAGCTTTTGCACTCTCCTCTTTCACCCTCAACAAGAGGCTCTTCAGATCCTCTTTGCTTTCTGCCATTAGGGTGGTATCGTCTGCGTATCTGAGGTGGTTGATAATTCTCCCGGCAATCTTAATTCCGACCTGTGATTCATCCAACCCGGCGTTTCTCATTATGTACTCTGCATATAAGTTAAATAAGCAGGGCGACAATATGCAGCCTTGTCGTACTCCTTTTGCAATTTTGAACCACTCGGTTGTTCCATGTCTGGTTCTTACTGTTGCTTCTTGACCCTCGTGCAGGTTTCTCAGGAGACAGGTAAGGTGGTCTGGTACTCCCATCTCTTTAAGAATTTGCCACAGTTTGTTGTGATCCACGCAATCAAAGGCTTTAGCGTAGTCAATGAAGCAGAAATAGACGTTTTTCTGGAATTCTCTTGCTTTCTCCATGATCCAGCGAATGTTGGCGATTTGATCTCTAGTTCCTCTGCCTCTTCGAAACCCAGCTTATACTTCCGGTAGTTCTCGGTTCACATACTGCTGAAGCCGAGCTTGTAGGATTTTGAGCATCACCTTGCTGGCATGTGAAATGAGCGCAATTGTGTGGTAGTTTGAATACTCTTTGGCATTGCCCTTCTTTGGAATTGGAATGTAAACTGACCTTTTCCAGTCTTGTGGCCACTGTTGAGTGTTCCAAATGTGTTGGCATATTGAGTGCAGCACTTTAACAGCATCATCTTTTAGCATTTTAAATAGCTCAGCTGGAATACTGTCATCTCCGCTAGCTTTGTTGTTACTAATACTTCCTAAGGCCCACTTGACGTCACTCTCGAGGATGTCCGGCTCCAGTTCAGTGACCACACTATCATGGCTATCAGGGACATTAAGATCTTTCCTGTATAGTTCTTCTGTGTATTGTTGCCACCTCTTCTTAATCTCATCTGCTTCTGTTAGGTCCCTGCCTTCTTTGTCCTTTATCATGCCCGTCTTTGCACAAAACGTTCCCTTCAGATCTCCGATTTTCTTGAAGAGATCTCTAGTCTTTCTCATTCTGTTGTTTTCCTCGATTTCTTTGCATTGTTCATTTAAGAAGGCCTTCTTGTCTCTCCTTGCTATTCTCTGGAACTCTGCATTCAGTTGGGTATATCTTCCCCTTTCTCCTTTGCTTTTCGCTTCCCTTCTTTCGTCAGCTACTTGTAAAGCCTCCTCAGACAGCCACTTGGCTTTCTTACATTTCTTTTTCTTTGGGATGGATTGAGTTGCTGCCTCCTGAACAATGTTACGGACCTCCGTCCATAGTTCCTCAGGCACTCTGTCTATCAGGTCTAATCCCTGAAATCTATTCCTCACCTCCACTGTATATTCATCAGGGATATGATTTAGGTCATACCTGAATGGTTTAGTGGTTTTCCCTACGTTCTTCAATTTAAGCTGAAATTTTGCAACAAGAAGCTCATGATCTGAGCCACAGTCAGCTCCAGGTCTTGTTTTTACTGACTGTATAGAGCTTCTCCATCTTTGGCTGCAAAGGACATAATCAATCTGATTTCGATATTGACCATCTGGTGATGTCCATGTGTAGAGTCATCTCTTGTGCTGTTGGAAAAGAGTGTTTGCTATGATCAGCATGTTCTCTTGGCAAAACTCTATTAGCTTTTGTCCTGCTTCATTTTGTACACCAAGGCCATGCTTGCCTGTTATCCCGGTGATTTCTTGACTTCCTACTTTAGCATTACAATCCCCTATGATGAAGAGGACATCTTTTTTTGGTGTTAGTTCTAGAAGGTGTTGTAGGTCTTCATAGACCCGATCAACCTCAGCTTCTTCGGCCTCAGTGGTTGGGGCATAGACTTGAATTACTGTGATGTTGAATGGTTTGCCTTGAATTCCTACTGAGATAATTCTATCGTTTTTAAGATTGTACCCCAGTACTGCTTTTCCCACCCTTTTGTTGACTATGAGTGCTACTCCATTCTTCTAAAGGATTCTTGCCCACAGTAGTGGATATGATGGTCACCTGAATTAAATTTGCCCGTGCCTGTCCATTTTAGTTCGCTGATTCCCAAGATGTCGATGTTCAGTCTTGCCATCTCATGTTTGACCACCTCCAGCTTACCTTGATTCATTGATCTGATATTCCAGGTTCCTAAACAATATTGTTCTTTACAGCATCGGATTTTCTTTTCACCACCAGACACATCCACAGCTGAGTGTCCTTTCGGCTTTGGCCCAGCCGCTTCACTCTTTCTGGCGCTACTTGGAAATACCCTCTGCTCTTCCCCAGTAGTATATTAGACACCTTCCGACCTGAGGGGCTCATCTTCCGGCGTCATCTCTTTTAGCCTTGTGATACGTTCCATGGGGTTTTCTTGGCAAGAATACTGGAGTGGGTTGCCATTTCCTTCTCCAGTGGACCACATTTTGTCAGAACTCTCTGCCATGACCTGTCTGTCTTGGGTGGCCCTGCACGGCATAGCTTATGGCTTCACTGACTTACAACAAGGCAGTGATCCATGAAGGGGGCCACATCAGTTTAGCTACTTTCAAATACGTAATCACACCCACTGGCCATGCCCTTTCAAACTAATGCATGCACCGGCCCCATACCTCTGGTAGTCACACACTTGATATTAGTGTAGGAACCTACACATGACCATTGAGTGTGTTGGTGTTGGGTTGTGTGGCCAGCAGGCATGATCCCACCTCACCTCACATGTTCCCTGAATGGTGGAGGGGAGTGAGTACCCCTTATTTACTCCATGAAAACTGCTTTAAAGGAGTCATACTACAGTTAACAGAAACAGAGTGTCACTAGTGAGAGCAGGAGTGGGCAACTTGTGGCCCTCCAGATGTTTTGGCCTACAATTTCCATCAAGCCTCTCCATTGGCTATGGCTGATGGGACTTGTAGGTCAAAACATCTGGAGGGCCATGAGTTACTTGCCCCTGAGCCAGAGGAACAATGGCTGCTGGGCATTTGCATCATCCAAGTCCCAGGAAGAGCACCTGCAAAGGAAGATCAGCTTGGTCCCAACTGGATGTAAATACCTCTTAACTTTGCCAAATCTCCCTCCTCTGTGTTTTCCCTCCATGCTCCTTCCCTTGTGTGTCTTGTTTGTTAGTTTTTATGGCCGCATGAGGCATTTATTGTGCATTCATGACTGGCCACTCACGGAATCTTGCAGGTCCATTACATGATGTTGTCAACCTCCAGGACATCTCCTGCTCCTTCCCTGGGTAATCGCGCTATTTAAAAAACCAGAATGGAGATGTTCTGTTACAAACAATGGGAAGCCCAGCACAGTCACTGGGAAATGGTGTTTTCACTTCTGCCTTGAGAAAGAGCACACCCCCATTGCACCAAGGATACAGAAGCAAAATGCCCGAGTAAGGCTGCAGAATTTTCTTTAATGTAGAGACACCCTACATTTAGTCAGCCTGAGGGCAGAGCCTGTGTCTTATTTTCATTTCTGTTCTGCCCCTGCCTGTGGCAATGTGTATTTAATTTTAATTGCCATGCACCTCTTTGGAGACAATTTTTCTTTGAAAGTGGAATAAAAATAGAATGAATAAGCATAAAAATAGGAATGTATTCTCCTCCTCCTCCCAGAATAGAGAAGTATAGGGCTTCTATTCTTGTGTCTTGCAAATGGAGTTGATTCTTTCAGCTCCTGTCTGTGATTCACCCATAATGGATAAGCAAATCTGAGGTTGAAATGACATCAGGGGTGGTTATCTCTGGGCAAAGAGGCTCTTTCAAAGTATCCTGGAATTTTTTTTACAACATCTAGAAAGCAATCCTATGCTTTCAGACCAGAGTGCCCTGATATTGGAGGCTCTGATCTCTCCTGCTGGGCTCTTCCTGGCAGGGTGGAAGTGTGGAGGGAGCTGGTTCTGACCCCTGCCACCTGCCACCATGTGTCTTTTTTCTCATAGAGAAAAAGATTCCCTCCCATTGGAAGATCTGAACCCATTCCCAGGTTGGGGGTGTGGCTGAGGGCTGGGAGGATTCTGGAAATCTATAGCTGCTCTCTCCCCAGCCATTGGCACCCCCTTTTTTCCAGACTCAGAAGAAGGAGCCACCATGGAAGTTTCCACAGTGGCTGGGAGGAATCTACTCCACTGAGGTTGAGGTTCTGTTCCAACCTCAGAGTGGGGAAACTGTCATATCCTATGGCATTTGAGGCACCATAGATCATTCCCCTAGTTATCTTTCTAGCCATATACAACCTTCCATGGCTGCAGAGAGAGAGAGAGAGAGAGAGAGAGAGAGAGAGAGAGAATGTGGTTATGGTTTGGAAATGCTTTGAAAAATGGGTTCTTGGCAGAGTAATCCCAGCTGAGGTGGGGCAGGGACTGAAGTGGTTGGAGACCCACCACTTCCAAAGTCCTGCTGGCTCACCCCAGCTAGGGAGAGAAGTGGGGAACATTTTTTCCCTCTTTGTTATGGTGGTTATTTTATTTTTTTTAACTCCTCCATTGGTTTTCGGGAGGCAGGGGTTAACTATGCAATTCCAGGTTGGCATAATTGATGGGCCTAATCCTAGAAGAATGAAGGAGCCTTGGACCAGTGGATCCACCTCGCTCCTGACACATCCCATTTCAGGGCCTCCCACCAGTGGAAAGGTGACTAGTGGTAGATCTGTGCCCGTAGCTTTTCACAGATCTAACTGCCCATCTCAGGAAGATGTGCCCCCACCCCAACCCCGGCAACAGAGTTCCTATGTGCTGTCAGAGAGGCAGATCTGCTGCATCCTAACCCCCTGTAGCCAGGGGAGGCCTGTCCATATAGGTAAAGTAGGTGGTCACCTAGGGCATCGAGTTAAGTGGGACGCCAAATTCAAGGGAAAAAATACAAATAAAATAACAAAGATGTTCAGTTCTCATGCACAGACCTGGGACTAGGGTTGTTCTCTTAGTCGTTTATTTTTTAAATTTTATATTATTGGTTCAATATAATAATACCAGCCAACAAAATCAAAATCTAAAAATTATAATATAAATTAAACTAATGGTATGAGTCTTACAAGTAGCAATATACCGAAACAGACAAATACACAAGTATAATATTAGAATAATGGCTTTGAGGTCTTTCTTTCTTTCTTTCTTTCTTTCTTTCTTTCTTTCTTTCTTTCTTTCCCATTTCAACATGATGATGTCATGGTGCATAAAAATATTTTCCCCATTTGCTTGATGGTCTCCCATTTGCTCCATGTGTGCTTTGGGATTTAGTAAGAATTGATCATGCTTCCCTTCTAGTAACAGCCAGAGCTGTAATTAATGTCTTCAAAATCCCCCTGAACATGATCATAAAGTTATACATAAATGGCAAGCCAAATGATTATATCTTTATTTGACATGCCTCTAGAGAATCTGCTGAATATGGTAAGGTTCACCCCATAATGGGTAAGCAAATCTGAGGTTCAAATGCCATTTGGGGTGGTTATCTCTGGGCAGGTTATCTCTGGGCAAACAGGCCCTTTCAAAGTATCTTGGAATTTTTTACAGCATCTAGAGAGTAATCCTATGCCAAGGAATGCAAAATCAAAAAAACAAAAACAAAACACTACTACAGCAATAAAAATGGCATGATTAATTACTCTAGTTATTGCTTTAAGAATCTTTTTGAACTGGAAAGTATTTTTAGTACTCCTTGAGGTAGGAATACATTTTTCTAGCTATTTTTATGATCATTTGTGGAGCTTCTCCAGGCTATGTTATTCATACTCCATCCAGGTTTTTCTTTTCATCATTTCTATCAGCATTTGGGCAATGGTATTCCCCGTAGTAACCTATGGCTGTGAGAGCTGGACCATCAGGAAGGCTAGGGCTAGGATGCTAGGGAAAGTAGAAGGCAAAAGGAAGAGGGGCCGACCAAGTTGGATGGATGATATTCTGGAGGTGACAGACTCAACCTTGGGGGAGCTGGGGGTGGTGACGGCCAGCAGGAAGCTCTGGCATGGGCTGGTCCATGAAGTCATGAAGAGTCAGAAGCGACTGAGCAAATAAACAACAACACATCAGCATTTGGGGGACAATCCGGTAAAGGTTAAACATTCTAAAGTTCTGTTGCTTTTGGTCAGACTTGAAAATGCTCGACTTTGGATGGATCGTGCCCATAGTTAGAATTAGGGCTGCAAGCATTAAACAATTTAGGTTGCAATCCTATACACACTTACCTGGGTGTGAGTCCCATTGAAGTCAACATGCCTAGGAATGCACTGTTACAGTCCAGTTCTTCTACACACATCCACTCTGAAGTATGTTCCATTGAGACTTACTCCCAAG
Organism: Heloderma suspectum; assembly: GCF_057233095.1. Taxonomy (NCBI): domain Eukaryota; kingdom Metazoa; phylum Chordata; class Lepidosauria; order Squamata; family Helodermatidae; genus Heloderma; species Heloderma suspectum. Next base: position 176,226,917 of record NC_139461.1, read on the forward strand.
CAAGTGTGTATAGGATTGCAACTTTAGGGTGCAATCCTATGGTTGCTAGACAGCAGCGAGATGGCCATATGATTTTTCAGTTTATGAGAACCGACTGAGGAGCCAGTTCTCCAAGGTCGGTTCCCAGAAAACCGACCCCTCCGACCCTGCCCAGCTGCCTCGTAGGTGGTGTGGTTTGTCCTTGGCTCCATTCTTGGAAGAGCGGCACAAAAAGGGGGTGCTCCTGGGGGTGGGGAAGGGAGGAAACAGAGGAAGCCATCCGGCCTTCCCCCCACCCCCCACTCTGAGGAGCCCTGGCTAGATAGCCGAAATCGGCCTTCTAGCCACAAATGCAGGGTGGCTGGAGCACAGAGGAGAAGATCCCCTCCGCGCTTCACCCACCCTGCATTGGATAGTCGGTTGCCTGAGTTGCGAGGCAGCCGACAGTCCCCACAGGATTGTACCCTAAATCAACTAACTTTAGCTGATTATTCCATGCAGGCCAATTTTAATTAATTGTTGAATTTTAAGAACACTTTCTTTATTCTTTTAGGGTGTTTTGGTTTGGGTGCATTATTATAATAGGAAATGTGGAAAAACTCTTCCTTGTTTAACTGTGGATGGTATCTTTTATTTATTAAATTGTAAATTGTCTCACATTATTTTGTTTGTGTGTGTTTTTAATATACAAAAATATAGATTTTTTTTAAAAGGGTGGGTGGGTAAGCTTGCTGTGAAAATAGTACTGATATGTACTGATAGTACTGAGATCCAGGAAATTACCCACCAGTTAGGTGAACATCTGTTCTGAGTAAATTGATGGATAGCAATCTTAAAGATAAAATCATCAATTGTTGTGAACCACCCAGAGAACCTCAGCTATTGGGCAGTATAGAAATGAAATAAATACATACATTAAATACATACATACATAATATGGCAGTCATTAAAAAAACTAAGATCATGGCATCTGGCCCCATCACTTCCTGGCATATAGAAGGGGAAGAAATGGAAGCAGTGCCAGTGACAGATTTTATTTTCTTGGGCTCCAAGATCACCGCAGACGGTGACTGTAGCCATGAAATTAAAAGACGCTTGTTCCTTGGGAGGAAAGCTATGGCAAACCTAGACAGCATAGTAAGAAGCAGAGACATCACCTTGCTGACAAAGGTTCGTATAATCAATGCTATGGTTTTCCCAGTAGTAACGTATGGCTGTGAGAGCTGGACTATAAGGAAGGCTGAGCACCGAAGAATTGATGCTTTCAAACTGTGGTGCTGGAGAAGACTCTTACGAATCCCCTGGACTGCAAGGAGGTCCAATCAGTCAATCCTAAAGGAAATCAACCCTGACTGCTCATTGGAAGGACAGATACTGAAGCTGAAGCTCCAATATTTTGGCCACCTAATGAGAAGAGAAAACTCTCTGGAAAAGACCCTGATGTTGGGAAAGACTGAAGGCAAAAGGAGAAGGGGACAGCAGAGGATGAGATGGCTAGATAGCATCACTGATGCAATGAATATGAACTTGAGCACACTCTGGGAGAGAGCAGAGGACAGGAAGGCCTGGCGAGCTATGGTCCATGGGGTCATGAAGAGAGAGTCGGACACGACTGAACGACTGAACAACAACATGGCAGTACCAAGTGAAATGAGGAGAAAGAAGTTCAGATCGCAATCCTATACCCACTTTTATGGAAGTAAGCCACATTTAACTCAATGGGCCTTACTTCTGATAGGCAGGTATAGGATTGCACCATAAAGATACTGTTGGAGGAAATCTGCTAAGTCCCAGATCCATAGAGCCCAACTTCCTATGGAGGGAATTTGGAGGCTCATGTGGAGGGGGAAAAGTGAGGTTGGCTCAGAAATAAATGACTTTTGTGGCTTGACTTATTTTTTGGAGGGAAAGGAACTTGATTTATTTTTGATTTTGGGGGAGGGAGCATGGCTTATTTCTGAACCTTTGTGCGTGTGTGTGTGCATGCGTGCGTGTGTGCGTGTGTGCGTGTGCGCGTGCATGGGAAGTGGGGGAGTCTCCTATTCATCAGCTGTTGAGTCTCAATTTAGCAGACTTTTGGCAGGTCATAAACTATGAAGTATTTATTTCTGCTAGTAACATTTGTACAAATGACATAGAGAAAGAAACATTTTTCAGAATTATTCAGTGGTTAAAAATATGATACTCACTTTGTATTTGTTTAAAAAACTTTTTTCTCTCATTAGTGACGACAATGTGAGGCGAACTTATGAGGGTCTCAGAATATTTTCTCTATAGACAAGATAGCCTTCAGCTGCTGGATTTTATGGTGAAATAAAGAGGAACGTCACTATTTGTATATATTTTAATGGCTGGGATTAACATATGTTTACAGTTGTAAAAGTCATTTGAATTATTCAGCAGTTAACAAGTCAGACACTCTAGACAAAAAGGAAAATATTGCTTGGATGGTTGCTGATGAACGTTCTCTATAAAATTCTTTCCAGTGTGGGGAGTGACTTTTCACACAACTGCCCAAAAGTTTTCACAACAGAAAACAAACAAATCACCAAGTCCACATGGTATCCATCCAAGAGTTCTTAAAGAACTCAAATGTGAAATTGCTCATCATCTAACAAAAATATGTACTATGTCCCTATGTTCAGTTCCTGTAGCAGAAGGGGGGACAATGTAACACCAAGTTTTAAAGGGGATCTAGGGGAGAAATTGCCAGCCAGTTAGCTGAACATCTGTCCTAAGTAAATTGATGGATAGCAATATTAAAGATAAAATTATCAAGCATATAGAAGGAAAAGTCTTGCTGGAGAAGAATCAGCTTGGCTTCTGCAAAGATACAGCCTATCACAATAACCTTCTTTCAGAGTGTCAAGAAGCATGTGGATAGGGGTGATCCGGTAGACATTGTTTACTTGGAGCCAATCTACATGGAAATGGGTTTTGAGGTGGTTCGGTTTAAATATGGATTTTCATGAAATTGGGTTAGCTCCTCCCAGAGCAAATGGTAGCCAGTAATGTGGTGTATGCATTAAAAAAATCCATTTGCATTTGGCAAATGAGTAGAACTGAATGTCATCAAATGGGTAGGTGTGGGGAAGCAAGGAAGCTTGCTCTCTGCCCCCCGCCCCCCAGTGAAGCTGTTAAAATCAGTAAGGCTCTGCATACCTTTGCACTTCCATATATAACAGCCTCAGTTGTGCTCTCCTCCCCACTCAGAGAATATTTAAAGGGACAGGCAGCAATTAGCAATTAAGCGCAGGTCAAAACAGCATCCTTTCAAAGCAGCTCCCCACTTGTGCTCAGTGAATATTTAAAGGGGCAGGAAGCGATTGAGTGCAGGGTTGAAACACTGTCTTTTCAAAGCAGCAGGGTAGACTCCCATTCCCAAGGCAATGAGTTACCTCCAGGTAGACATAAGCCCCCACCCATGCAACTCTTCCCTTCCACAAATCAGCTATGCTTCCACCAGCTCACGTTGAAGCCAGCTGAGGTCACATGGACTCCCAAACTGCACTGAAGCCACTGTGACTGGAAAACCTACCACAAATAAGAGTTTATATAAAAAAACAGATTTAGGGCAAGAAACGCCAAATTAGATACAGGGAGGGACATATGTCATCTGACATGATTGACTTGGGGGTGAATTAGAACTGGAGTAAAAGCCTGGTGTAGATGAACCCTTAGACTTTTGAAAGGCTTTTTACAAAACCAACTTAGCAGCCATGTGATAAGAGGAGAGGTCCTCTTATGGATAGATAACTGCTTAAAGAACAGAAAGCAGAGAGTAGGAATAAGTGGACTGTTCTCACAGTGGAGGGATGCAGATGTTGTGTGCCCTCACAGAATGGTATCAGGACCAGTGCTTTTTAATTTATTCATAAGATGGCCAAATTTGCTGATAATAGCAAATTATTTAGGGTGGTTAAAAAAGAGGTAGCAAAGAACTCCAAAAGGATCTCTCCAAACTGGGAATGGCAAATTAAAATGCAAATGCGGTTCAGTGTTAGCAAGTGTAAAGAGATGTATGCTGGGGGCAAAAAACTCCTAGCTCCACGTATACACTGATGGGTTCTGAGCTGGCAGTGACTAACCAGGAAAGCAAACTTGGGGCTGTGATGAATAGATTGATAAAAATGTCAACCTAGTGTGTGGTTGCTATGAAAAAAGAAAGAAAAAAAAGAATTCCACGTCGGGGATAACGAGGAAAGGAATCAAAAATAAAACTGCCCATATCACTATGCCTTATAGCAATGCTGTGACCACACTTGGAATATTGTGCACAGTCACCACACTTCAAAAAAGTATATTGTAGAGTTGGAAAAGGTGCAGAAAATGGCAACCAAAATGATCAAGGGGTTGAAACAACTCCCCTAGGAGCAAAAGCCACGATGTCTGGGATTGTTTAACTTAGGAAAAAGGTAAGTATGGAAAGACATGATAGAAGGGTTCAACATTATGCATGGTGTGGAGAACAATAGATGAAATGTTTTTCTCCCTCTCTCATAATACTAGAACCTGGGGTCATTCCATGAAGCTGAATGGTGGGAGATTGACAGATAAAAGAAAATACTTTTTCGCACAGCACATCCTTACACTATGGAATTCGCTAAAGCAAAATGTAATGATGGCCTCCAAGTTGGATGGTTTTAAAAGGGGAATAGGCAGATTCGTGGAGGATAAGGCTATAAATGGCTGCTAGTTGGGATGGCAATATATTAGCTGTAGTATAAGAGGCAGTATGGAGAACACGAGGGGGAATGTGCTATTGAACTCTTGTCCTGCTTATGGGTTTCCCCTAGGCACTTGGCTGGCTACTATGGGAACAGAATGCTGGCCTAAATATGCCAGGTGAACCCGTCTTATATTCTTAATTTTATTTATTTATTTCTGTACCGCCCAACAGCCAAAGCTCTCTGGGTGCTTCACAAAAAATTATGTGTCTGATCTCGGAAGCTAAGCAGGGTCAGCCCTGGTTAGTACTTGGATGGGAGACCGCCTGGGAATCAGGCTTCCTGTACTGAGCAGGGGGTTGGACTCGATGGCCTTGTAGGCCCCTTCCAGCCCTATGATTCTGTGATTCTAAAACCACAAGGTGCAGCATAAAATGATATGAAATATGAACACTTAAAACCACAATATAACAGTACAACCAGAATAAAACATGGCAGCAATGCAGAGTTCTAAAATACAGATTTAAAACACCAGAGCCAAAAGACTAGGAAGCTAAAATGCTAAAATACTGGGAAAATAAAATGGTCTTCACCTGGCACCAAAAGGAGAACAACATAGGTGCCAGGCGAACCTCTCTAGGGAGCTCATTCCATAGCTGAGGTGGCATAGCAGAAAAGGCCCTCTTCCTGGTAGCCAGCCGCCTTACTTCCTTTGGTAGGGGCTGTGAGGACCTGAGGCCTTTTTGACCACTTATGATCCTACTTTAAGTCACCAGGTCAGGTGCTTTGGTCAGTGTCTCTCCTCACACCGCCACTTTTAGGCTCTCACCCACAACCCTCTGTTTGTGTACTGTGATGCTTCACCACTCTCACAGTTACTGCCACCAATAACCCTTTTAGAGCTGCTTTCTAGCAGAGACAAGCAGCCAGCACATGGGGGTTATTCCACGAAACCCTTCCTAAAGGAAACTTTTACAATCTTTAACATTGAAAACAAAGAAGGTTTATTTGGTACAACAGGATTAGAAATAGGAATTGGGTTGGGGTGAGGAAATCAGGGATGATAATTAAAATAAGTCAACACTATAAACTACACAACAGAACCCTTACTTTTAGCTCTATGTTCAAAAACCTCTCACACCCTCTCTCACACTATCTGACAGTGACACACTCTCTGTCCCACAGACTGTCTCACACTCACTAGATGTTCTCACTCTTATCTCCCAATCTCAACTCATACTTTTCTAGCTGTACCCAATCTACCTTCCTCTCAGACTGATCTGACTAGGGATGTTGGAGAAATGATCTGCCACGGACTCCAGTGAGGCCGGATGCTTTGGAAGCCAGCCCCCCCCCCCGGATTCTGTGGCGGAACGGCCTCCCCCCCTGCCACCCCCCGAAATCCCCCCCCCAGGATGGACCTACCTGGCAGCGGATGTGGCGGCAGCGGCGGATGCAGTGGCGGCTCCGGCTTGTCTTCCGGCTGCTGCTGGGCTGCTGCAGCCGCAAATGGTGGCCGTCATAGCGGCCGCCATTTGCATGCCTGCATTAGGCCGTGATAGGCTACGTAAATACTTATGTAGCCTATCACAGCAAAGAGCAGGGGCACAAATGGCATAGCGGCCACCATTTGCGTGCCTGCCTTTTGCCGTGATAGGCTACATAAATACTTACGTAGCCTATCACAGCTTGGCAGGGACGCAAATGGTGGCTGGCGTAGCGGCCGCCATTTGTGGCCGCGGCAGCGCAGCAGGAGCCAGAAGTCCAGCTGTGGCCGGCCCTGGCTGGCAGCTCCGCAGAGTCACCGCGGAGTGGAGCCAGCTGGGTTGGATTCCAGGGGGAGGGACGGAGCACCTCCCCCCCACCACAGAAGCCCCACAAGGTAAGGGATTTGTACATCCCTAGATCTGACTCCCTAGAAGCAATTACCCCACCTTTTTCCGGCAAAAACTCTCATCCAATCACACTGCATTCCATTCCCACTCAGCCACTCCCCATTTCTTCCATTTGCAAAACTGTCATTCTTGCCCGCACTCTGCCAAACTCCCGCTTCACACTCACCTGTCAATCATTCCAGACACATACCAGCCACCATACACATATAGAAACCTTTACTATATACATATTGTGCATGTGGAATCGCCACAGGAGCTCACAGAGAAGCACCCTTGAAGATGATGTTAGGGTCCGTGCAGGCACATAGGGAATGAGAGGTAGGGATGGCGGCGAATTTCTCCACGAATCTTCGGGAGGCCGAGCGCCGAGGCATTCGGCCCCCCAAAAGTGTTGGGGAAATTCTCCGCCGCCCCCCTGCCCCCCCCGGGATGGGACTTACCTTCAGCGAATGTCCCTCTTGGCGGTGGGTCCCGGCGGCGGTTTGTCGGGGCCGGCGGCCGGTCTCCCGACCGGCTGCCGCCATTACAAAATAAAAAAGTAAAAAACAAAACAAAAACACACACCCAAGATAGGCTACGTGACGATTTACGTAGCCTATCACGGCTAGATTTCCAAAGTCAGCCGTGATAGGCTACGTAAATCGTCACGTAGCCTATCACGGGTGACTTTGGAAAAAAAAATAAAAAAAGCACGTACACAAATGGCGGCAGCCCATGGGCGCCGCCATTTGCGTTCCTTATTTTGGCACGTCTAGTCTACATAAAGATTTGCGTAGACTACGGCGAAAATAAGGGCAACGCAAATAGCGTTCCCTTATTTTCGCCGTAGTCTACGTAAATCTTTACGTAGACTAGACATGCCAAAATAAGGAACGCAAATGGCAGCGCCCATGGGCAGCCACCATTTGCGTACGCGCTTTTTTTTTTCCAAAGTCACCCGTGATAGGCTACGTGACGATTAATGTAGCCTATCACGGCTGACTTTGGAAATCTAGCCGTGATAGGCTACGTTAATCGTTACGTAGCCTATCACGTGTGTGTGTTTTTTTTTTACTTTTTCTTTCGCGACCGGGGAGACGGGGCGCTTCTCCGCACCTGAATTTCGGCTGGGCGAGGCAGGGTGCCTCCCCCCCCGGCCTGAATTTCAGCCGGGTGAGGCGGGACGCCTCCCCCCCCCTCGCCTGAACTTCGGGGGGAGAAGCGAAGCACCTCCCCCCCACCACGAATCACCCCTGCGAAAAGGTAAGTGACTTTCGTACATCCCTAATGAGAGGATCCTTCAGATAACCTGGCCCCAAACTGTTTAGGGCTTTGAATGTTAATACCAGCACTTTGAATCGGGCCGGGAAATGGACTGGCGTAATATGACCTCTTTGGCCAGTTCCTGTTAACAAACTTGCTGCCCTATTTTGGACCAGCTGAAGTTTCCGGACCATTTTCAAAGGCAGCCCCATGTGTAACACATTGCAGTAATCCAAACAAGAGGTTATCAGAGGAGCATGGATAACTGTAGGTAGGCTACCTCTGTCCAGATAAGGGTGTAGTTGGTATACCAGACTAAGCTGATAAAAGCAGCTGTCATCTTCCATTCTCTCAAGGATCATAGGGCACACGGTCTCTGCTTCCATGTCTGCCTCCTTTGCTCTACTGCTACCTGCCCCCCCCGGCTGCTTCAATGTTTTTTAATTTTTATTTTAGACCCCCCCCAATTATTGTGTTAATACTTGTTACCTGGTTTGTGAATTAGTTTTAATTGGAAAGTGGGTTTTAAATGAATAAATAAATATTGCAAAATTATTCCACTGCAGAATGGCTGTAGCTCAGTCATAGAGTACAGAATTTACATGTAGAATAGGTTCAATTCCCAGCATCTCCATCTATGCCTGGGAAAGAGTCCTAGGCAGCTGCAAGCAGTCAATGTAAACAAGATTGAACTAGATGGGCTAATGGTCTAATTTGGACTAAGGCAGCTTCCTATATTAAAACATGTCAAACTATACACCCAGAGATGTGTCCATCCATGCGTCACCATGGGGAGTACCTCGTGAGCCTCTCTTGGCAGCTGGTTCTAAAGCAGTGGTGCCACCACTAAGAAAGCCTTGCCTTACTGTATCCTGCAACTGTTTATGTCACTCAATGAATGGACCCAAAGTCATTCTGCTCAAGCTGAGCAGGAATGACCTTTCTATCCTCCCTACTTATTCAGCAGAGACAAATATGGCAGATGATTCTTATTAATTATCATGCTGTTTCAGGCCTTGCTGGGTTTTTTTTTAAAGGCATGAATTAAAGCAATAAATGAAAGTGTTTTCTTCATAAAGCAAACTCATTCCGAGCTTAATTGCACAAATGAACAGGCAGATTATGATCAATGCAGCTATTTCAGTCACTTAATTTAAATAATGTCTTAATAATGAGCTTTTCCCACATCAAAGAAGAGTTTGTAAATAGCCTAAGGTTTGGCAGTATACAAGAATCCCATACTTCTGAGACCAAAGGATAGATTGCAGCTGGTCATTCTGGGTACTTTCCCCATCTTCTACATAAATGCAGTATATAAGCAAATGCAGTTCAACATAAGCAAGTATAACGTGATGCACGCTGGGGCAAAATCCCAATTTCAAGTATAGCCTGATGGGATCTGAGCTAGCGGTGACCAACCAGGAAAGAGATCTTGGGGTTGTGGTGGACAGCTTAATGAAGATGTCAACCCAGTGTGCGGCTGCTGTAAAAAAAAGGCAAACTCCATGTTAGGCATAATTAGAAAAGGAATTGAGAATAAAACTGCCAATATCATACTGCCCCTATAAATCTATGGTGTGACCACACTTGGAATACTGTGTACAGTTCTGGTCACCACACCTAAAAGAAGATATTGCAGAGGTGGAAAAAGTGCAGAAAAGGACAACTAAAATGATCAAGGGGCTGGAGCATCTCCCCTATGAGAGAAGGTTACAACAGCTGGGATTCTTTAGCTTGGAAAAAAGGAGGGTAAGGGGAGACATGATAGAGGTCTACAAAACTATGCATGATGGGGAGAATGTGGATAGGGAGACATTTTTCTCCCTCTCTCAAAATACTAGAACCCAAGGTCATCCCATGAAGCAGATTGGTGGGAGATTCAGGCCAGATAAAAGGAAGAACTTCTTCACAGTGCATGTAGTTAAACTATGGAATTTGCTACCACAAGACATAGTGATGGCCACCAATTTGGATGGTTTTAAAAGGGGGGTTGGACAAATTCCTGGAGGAAAAGGCTATCAATGGCTACTAGTCTTGATGGCTATGTAGTACCTCCAGTACCAGAGGCAGTGAGCCTATGTACACCAGTTTCTGGGGAACATGGGTGGAAGGGTGCTGTTGCACTCATGTCCTACTTGTGGGTTCCTGGTTGACAGCTGGTTGGCCACTGTGTGAACAGAATGCTTGACTAGATGGACGCTTGGTCTGATCCAGCATAGATCTTCTTATGTTCTTACGTTCTTATAAATACAACATAGTGCACAGATAGATATAGATGTATAGTAGGGATACAGAAGCTCAGGCCCAGGGGCCAAATCCAGCCCTCTGGGAGTCCCAACGCAACACTTCAGGGTCCCCGAGGAGGCCACACCCCCTTCCCCTTCCCCGGCCCCACCCCTTCCCCCAACCACCTGTTGTTTGGTGGCATCCTGGCTTTTGTGCAGTTCCTCCATTCTAAATCCCTGAAATGCCTCTCCTGCAGCTTCGTTACTGGCAGTAAGGGCTTTAAGCTAAAATATGCTGGTGCCTGGGGCCCTGCTCCTTTTGCCTTCAGCCCTGCCTGCCAGCAGCATGTGGCCCCCGAGAGCTTCTCCAAAATGGAATCTGGCTCTTGCATTGAAAGAGGTTCTGCACCCCTGTTGTATGGTGTATATTCGCTATGTGGTGTGTGGGTTGCTCCATGGCTTTTGTCACCTGGAACTGCCTGCTTGCATGCACTTTTAGTTTCTGCTTTCTCACTGTGGCTAATTTGAGTCTGAGTTGAGTCTGGATTGAGTCAACAGTCAATGCTATGACCATTGCCCACCAAGTCATGGTATTGGGATACTGGACTGTGCCCCTAGCCGCACCCTGCTCATGGATAGGAGTGACCCTGTTTTCATCTGTGAGCTGTCAGAGGGTGTGCACCTTTCCTTCCTGGAGCTCAAAGAGGTGTACATAAAGTTTGCAGGTGGTTGCTCGTCTAGGCACAGACCAGACTGAGAACTGCTTAGCTCAGCCTTCCCCAACTTGGTGCCCGCCAGATGTTTCAGACTTCAACTCCCATCAGCCTCAGCCAGCATGACCAATGCCAGGAATGCTGGGAGTTGTAGTCCAAAATAGCTGGAGGGCAGCTTCAGCAATGTTGCTTCATCATGTGCTATCCAAGTACCCCTACTGGAGCAGCCTTCCCCAATCTGGTACCCTCCAAATGTGTTGGATTGCAACTCCCATCATTCCCAGCCAGCATGGCCACTCTATTAGAGCTTAGAAATAGAATATAAAAAGGTAAATATTCTGTTTATCAGTATTTGAACACAAGGCATGCAATATCTTCACTTATAGTGCAATCCTGTGCGTGACTACTCAGAGGTAAGTCCTATTGAATCCATTGGGATTTACTCCCAAGTAAGCATATATGATTGCAGTCTTTATGTGCAAAACAAACAGGTGCCATCCTACACTGACAACCAGCTACAGACTGGGTGCAGACTGTCCAATTGAATAAACTGCCTTGAAAGATGTAATGCATTTGTATTGAATTCTCTTGTGTAAGAATCAAAATACTCCAAGGGAATTTAGTTCTGTTTATGAGATTCTTCCTCACAGGAAGGAAGAGATATACACATCCCCATCAAATTAGGGCCTAGCAGTTGCTCATTGTCATAATTTTGGACAGCAGCTCTGACTCTAATCTAGATGGGCTGAGCCTGGTCATGGAAGCTGTGAAGGCCATGGAAGGGCTGGCCCCCACAGGCCTTCACACTGGTCCTGAGCCAGAGCGCCAAGAGAGCCTTGAACAGGGATCCCAGAGACCTGAGCCTCAGGTCCCCTTGGAACCAACCACCATCTCACCTGGGGTTCCATGCTTTGCATTGCTGGATCACTAGCAATGATCCAGCAATGGGGAGGAAGGAAATAATTGAAAGGAGATTGAGATTGGCCCTTTACAGAGATGGTAGTTTTAAGAAGCATGTATGCACATGTATGTTGCTCACACTTCACATGTTTGCTACAGGGAACAGTGGTATAAAAAAAACTATGTAAAAGCGTGGAGCTATGCATCATGAGCTGTGAAATGACTATAAGCACATGTTTTGTTTGTTCAGTCGTGTCCGACTCTTCGTGACCCCATGGACCATAGCACGCCAGGTCTTCCTGTCCTGCGCTCATAAGCACATGACCCATCGGTTTTGCAGTCCTGCTCATCCTGATGGTTAATCTTTCTGGCCTGTGTGGCAAAATGTGCACAGCACCTCCACTGACCTCTCTTTCACCCATACCTGTTTCAGGAAACCCCACAGTCCATGTCCAATTACTTGAATAATTTGCTCCCTTTCCCAATCTTTCTTGATTCTTTTTTGCTTAAATAGCCTCACTATATTAAAATAGCACTGTGATAGTATTATATGGCAGAAAAGGACTCTCTGGAATGTTTGAGTAATGGGTCTTGTATTCAGCGCTTAGCTACTCATGCAGATAGATCGTATTACAAACTTATAACCTGATGAATTAATGATTGGCAGTGATGACGTCAATTGCTGCTTGGGGAGAGAGAGGCGATCCAGCCAAGAAACGTACTGATTCATGAAGTCAAGATGACTCAAGTATGAAAGCAAGAGTGATTCCTAAATACACTGTATAAGGTGTAAAGATATTGAATGTGGTGACTTCATTTCCTTACGGTAACATTTTCCCAGGGTGGATTGAATTGTTAGGGAACTACATATTCCAATAAAATGTAATCCAAACAATCCACAATAACCAAGCAAGCAAGTGACCCTGAGACTGTGGATTGTGAGAGCTTGCTTCCTGTTCTTTGTCTTGGACTTGCCCTTCAAAGGACCGTTCCAGGGAGTGTCTCCCTTTCAACTGTCTACAAAGTGAATCCTGCACATCCTTTCAGCAAAATAGCTATATATTGCCTCTAAGCCACGATGGTTCCAAAATCATTCCTTTAATAATATGTAGGGTTTAATGAAGCCTTCTCTTTATCATTAATTCTTTGTTTGTGTAGGCCTTTGGCCTAATTTCATGAGCCTTGCAGCCTAATTTCAAAGGCCCTCTGCATGCATGCGGTTCAAACGCCTGGCAAGAGCCTTCTCAGCCTTCCTTTGCAGCCAGCTAAGCAAGATGGAAGAGGAAGAGAGAGAAAAGGGGGCAGCAGAAAGAGAAAGAAAAGAGTGACAAGAAAAGAGGTAACCAACCCACTTTTGGCTCTGTCCTGTCTACTGTTGGCTTCAGCCCTGTTCACTGCCATGCGGCCCCCGACAAGCTATCCATGAGGGAACATAGCCCTCAACAGAAAAAAGGTCATCCACCCCCTGTTCTATCACAACCCATATAGAGAAACATCTTCCTCTGTAAATGTTAAGGCACAGGGTTAACAACAAACAACTTTTATTGCTTTCAGTTCTGTTATGTAAAAGTATTTGCAGAGGAGGAGGGGTGCTTCCAGCAGCACACAAGAGTTCTTGAGAGAGACACATACATGGAGTAAAAAACATATTCTATGTGTGTTCAGCTGCTGAGCTGTTCTGTCCAAAGCGCTAACTTTTTTCTGTAGAGTGCTACCTTTTTTGGCAAAGTGCTTTTTGTGCAAAGTGCTAATCCTTTGTGTCAAATACCCTTTCTCTGTGATTCCTGTCACCAGCATTCTCCCTTGTGTGCTCTAAGTGTGCATTACATGAGGATGAGGCCAGAGTGCTATGGGATAATGCATGTTGGGTGTGCTGCATATCATATACTCTGTTGTGGTGATGTGGGAGGAGCATCAAGCAGTGATCCCCCCACCTCTATTTAGTTGAATGGGATGAATATGCCAGCTCTGTCACTGGCATAAAGTTATGCCATTGTGCGCGTGCATGTGTGTGTGTGGTGGGGTGTTTGGTGTATGAAGTGGAATAGGATTGGCATAAATCTACTCTTTCCCTGTCCCATCCCTGTCTCCATCAAGTTTTGGCCACTAAACTGCATGTTACTTTTGCACTGGGTGCAATTTAATCAGCGGTGGTAAGGCATGTGGCATCTACTTTGCTTTTCACTAGAGCCCTGATGTCCACCAACTGGAGCCAGGTGCAAAATAGTGGATCGGGAAGGGGACAGACAAATAGAATGGATGAAAAAGTTGCCTCTGAGCTGCACCAGCATATCAGAAAAGCTGATGTAGCATTATGCTGGCATATCCATGCAGTTGTGGCAACTATATGCAGTGATGGAGTTTTAAGTTAGTTCTGCTGGTGTAATGGGATGTCCTCCATATCTATAGCCCTTCAGTTTGGGTATCTTACCCTTACCAGTATAGGATCATACCCTTAGTCAATCAATGCAGCAAATGCATCTGTGAAGTTGTAATTCATGCAGAATGTACTCTAATCCATTAGGTCTGGTTCATCATTGGTTCATCATTGGAAATCCCTACCAATGTGCTCCTCATTGAGTCCTAGCCCTTAATGCTATATAGGTAGCATAGTGCCTCCTACATAATCTATACACAGTTTGTTTGTTTGTTTGTTTAGCAGACGATGGATGACACTAGGGTTTCTTTCCAACCTCACTTAACAAATGTTTCCCACATTTATTTTGCTATACCTCCCTGTCTGTCGACCACCCGCTTGGCTCTGTCAGATAGTTTACAAATCATTGCAAAAATAATGAACTGGCAGAAAACGATGCATTCCACAAGAAAGCACAAGCAAGAATATCAGCTGTAACAACTCAAAATGCTGATACACCAAACATTAGCTTCTGATATTTATCCCAGGCCCAGCTAATCCAGAGGCTTCACAGTGCCTGCCAATCACAGGGGCCAAATTTCCTTCTGGGCCTGAAGAAAAGCACACACAGCTTCAGGCCACATCGGAACCTCAGGCCTACTTCCAACCTCAGAGTCCCTGACACGTAAACAGGATTTGAGTCTGCTGAACCCCTTGCACACACGGCCTAATCTAGATATATCCTTGCGCTATGGCAGGGGTGGGGAACTTCAGGGGACCCCCATGCCAGCTGCACTCCTGTGCCACCGAATTCAGCAGTGGCAAAAAAAATCAGTGGTTTGCCACTGAATTTCAGCAGCAAATCACTATGGTGAGTTTAAAAGGCCACCTTTAGCTTCTTCTTTAGAAAATGCTTCTGGTTTGCTGCCGCTGCCAATTTACAATGATGTGGCTGTGGCAAGGGGAGCGAACCACAGGGCCACCGCATGTGGCCTGCATGTTATCCACCCCTGCTCTATGGTGACACTGCTCATTTTGGGGAGCCGCAGTCAGTCCATCCAGGTGGCAGGCAGGCAAGATAAGGTAAGGCTGGAGATGCAGGACCTTGGATAGCTCCAAGCAGATGACTTGTTCCAACAATGGCTGGAGCTCATCTAAGCCCTTCTGTTCAGGGTGGGCAACTTGTGGTCCTACAGATGTTTTGGCCTACATCTCCCAGCATCCCCTCGCCATTGGCTATACTGGCTAGGGCTGATGGGAGTTGTAGCCCCAAATATTTTGAGGGCCACAAGTTGCCACCTCTGCCTTATGTGCTCCTCTTGGACCCAACTGTCCCTCCCAGACTCCATCCCCTTCCCCACCATGTGAATTTAGAATTTGGCTGCAACTGTTTTTGGCACACGCTTGCTTGCACCCAGAGTGTTCAGCAGAAGGCACAGTGCTCCTGCACCTTACACTGAAGTATCCAGCAGCCCGGACTGCTCTCCACAGGGCCAGCCTCAAGATATTTTGCTGCAGGAGGCAAAGGACAAGATCCCCCAACCCCCCAGTTTCCATCTACAGAATATGAGAAGAATGGCAGTTAAATCTTAGTTCAATACTTTCACTGGCACAACATCCTCCACTGAACTTGAGGGCAGCTTATTAGCTTAGTGGGCACAGAGGAGGCTAGTTTAGGGGAATCAAGAGAATTGTGGGATGGGGAGTCCTCCCCCCCCCCAGCATCTGCAACCTGAGGCAACTGCCTCACTCTGCTTTATGATAGGGTTTGTCCTGCCTCTCCAGTTCAGTGCATGCTACTTTTGCACTAGGCGCAGTCTAGTCAGGGGTGATCAGAACTGAGGCTTGTGTGATCCACTTTGTTTTTTACTAGAACAGCTGGCTGGAGCCAGGTGCAAAATAGTGGCTCGGGAAGCGGGGGGGGGCACATAGAATGGTGCCTCTGAGCACATGGTCTCCTCAGGAATTCATTTTCACTGTGGCAATTGGAGCTCACATGCAAAACTTTTTACCCTTGCATCTACTCCCATCCCCATGCCAAACTTGCTTGACCTTAGCATCCTAATTTAGAAGGGAAAAAGAGGTCTTTTGTTATCACCTTTGTTCAACATTGGGAGTTGGAACCCCTTGCTGATCTACTGCAAAGTACCTGTAGATCTACCAGTAGATCCTGATCCACCTTCTGCCACCCCTGATCTAGTGTACATTGAAAGCAACTGTTAATTTTTGTATTAATATTTGTCTATTGTCATAACTGTTGGCCAACCAGAGAGAGAGAGAGAGGTGCGAGCTGAAGGCACCTTCTCTCTCTCTCTCTCTCTGGAGATCTCTGTGAGCTAGTTGATCTGCTGGCTGGTTGGAGTGCATATGTTGCTTGCCTCTACCTGTGTTCTACTTATTTACAACTATATAAGACAGATATTAGAGAAACGCTGTAAGTCTCTAGTGATTTCTCCTTGTAAAGGAAGCTATGCTGAGGTAGCACTGCCCACCAATATTTCCATTCTTGTTCTATTGTGAGGCATCCTGAAAGGTGGGGTATATCTTTTTAAAAGAAACAAATTAGCAGCAAATCAAGCGTAGCTATTTGATTTTCTTGAGAATTTAGAATTTTCTTGATAAAAATATGAATGAATTCTCAAGTTTAAAGTTGTGTTTCCAGCACTTTCTATTCACTGCAATTGTAAATATTTTCCCAATGTGCATCTTGACTTTAAAAAAAAAATGCTAGACACCTTGAGGCACTGAAGTTATTCAGCCGCCGGTATCTGCTGAACATTTAAGGCCAAACCAAGCATTACTGCCAAATTCTGCAAAATCAGTACTCCTGATATTTCCTTCTCAGTTGCAGAATTCATCTAATAATAAAATAGTTGCCAGTGAATAAATACTAATACTAATAATAGCTTAATGAAGCAACACAAATATGGAAGGGGGGGGGGACTGAGCACATACCTGAGTGGCTGAGATTTGTAGACTTTATTGAGGAAGACATTAGCCGTTCAGTGCAGCTGTTTAAATTCCACAATGTGAGATTTGTCCTGTCCCCAAGTTACACATTAATAGTCAAGAAGTGATCGCCTCTTTGATATTTTTTTTTACAGTTACGGATGGTGCACATGAGTGGTTTTAATGAATGAAGCCTGTAGCGGCAGATGGTTAGCTGACGCAAGCTCATTATGTTTCTATGACAAATGTTTCCAACGGTGTTTTCTAGGAGCCAGATTGGATGCAAGGTGTCACAGGGACATGGCCATACCTATGAGAGGAGAGATCCTGTTCTTGTTGGTGCATTCTGGTTTATATGCCTTCCATGCATGCTGCTTCCCTGTCAGGCAGTGGTTAATGGAGAGGTGCCAGGGAGCTCAAACTGAATGGCAAGTAGTGCTGGCTCCAGGTTTTTAGGGCATGGCCCCCTCCCTCAGTAAGCCTGCCTTCTCACCACCATTGTCACCTCATCCTCCTCATCCTCTTTCTCGTCACTGCTGCCACTTGCTTGCTGGACAGGCAGAGGGCCAGGGAGCAAGCAGGCTGTGGCATCTACTGCTCCTCCTTCTCACCACCACTGTTGTCTGGGCCAGACTGCGAGGCAGCTGAAAAAGCAGGTTGCCATGGTGAAGAGGAGAAGCAACGCCAAGGGGGTCTTGTCAGTGGGCCTTGCAGGGGTGTGCTCCTTGGCAGGTGCCCAACCACGCCCACCCTTGACGCTGGCCCTGACTGCAGGTCTTTGCCCTCAGTAACCCAGGGGCCATTCAGACATCCTTTAAAAACACCAGTGGTTACTGGGTGTCTAGATTTTTGCATCCTTGCCTAATTTTATACAATTTCACTCTTAAAAGGAAATATTTTGAGTACCAGGGCTATGTGCCATGGAGCTGCCCTTTCGGTATCAGAAGCATAGATCCTATTCAGATATAACACTAAACCAGCCTTCCTCAACCTAGTGCTCTCCAGATGTTTTGCACTCACCTCAGCCCCACCTAGCATAGCTCGCAGGGCCAATGGTTAGGAAGGCTGGGAGTTGTAGCCCAAAACATCTCAAGGGCACCAGATTGGGGAAGGCTGCAGTAAGCCATGGTTTAGTATGAAGAGCACAAGCCTTGGACTCACATGCTCCGCTGTCCCCTCCTCTTCTTGCCCACCTTTCTCCCCTTCTTGTGCATGGTGCCTAAATGCTTTTCTGGTGTGACAGGAAACTGTGGTTTGCAGCTTTATTGAAACCTTGCAAACAAAGGTGTGCACAGACTATAACTCGCCCACAAACCAGGACTGCAAACCTGGCTTGCAATTCTGGTTTGTGGGCAAACTGGTTTCCTGGATTGGATGAAACTGTGTTGCAAGAGCAGGTGAAAGCATGTGGACATGAGGCTGGGCTGATGTGGACCTTGTGTTGTGAGCACTGTCCTCCCATGTGCTTCACACCACCTCAGTCTATACATTTGTAAATAAATAAATAGACAATACAAACACAACACAAGCCTACAGTATCCTCTTTTCACAAGGAAACTGACCATATAAAGCTGACCATAGGATTTCCTACTGCACAGGAAAACAGAGAGGACCAACAATATTTCGGGTCATCTTAGTGTATCACTGTTACATCTCAGAGCTTTTCTATGCAAGGCTGCTAATCCGCTGTATCTGTTTTAGGTTTTGTCACAGAACTGAGATCCAAGCACTACGTGAGGAGCATTTCCCTTCCTGCTTTTCCACCATATAACCTCCAGGTGGCACTGTGGTATAGCAGAATAGCACAAATACATAAGAGGTAATCACACTTTCTTTCACTGCTCTAAAAAACAACAACCAAAAATGGTAGTTAGACACAGAAGTGAAACTGGATGGTCATAACATCATCTAGAGAACCCATAAACAACCATGCATAGGGAATGATGAGCCTTGTGTGGAAGCACACTTAGTGTCTGTGTCATACAAAGGATAATTTTTTTTAAAGCTGGAACATCATAAATAAAAACAATGGTTGAAAAATGGGAACAGTGCCTCTGGTCCAAAGTTCTTTGTGTGCTCAGAGATGCACACACAGCTCCCATTTTCTTCTGAAGTGCTGCATCCCAGCCAGAGCTGTATTGTGTGTATTTCTGTTCCTCATGCACCTTGATTCTTACAGTGCAGGACTTCACATATCTACTCAGAAGCAAGTCCCATTGAGTTCAATGAGTCTGACTCCCAGGGGTAACTGCCTAGAGCAGTGGTCCCAATTGTGATACCCAGATGTAGTTGGACTACAACTCCGATCATCTCCTATCATCTCCAGTCAGTATGGCCAATGATCAGGGTGATGTAAATTGTATTCCAAGAACATCTGGGGCCTGACATTGGGAACCACTAATCTGTGCAGCCCCGGTCACCTCCACTCCTGCCCTGCTTCAACTGCATCCCTTTCCAACATCTGGTGATCGTGGCTGTTGCTAGCAGCCTACTACATGGCTTTTAAGCCGCACTGCCATACCAACAAAGCCCTGGAATCTGGATCACCTTGTGATGCCAGTCTAACACCTCAGGGACTTTGCACTGGCTCTGGAGTTATGGTGCTCAATCCTACCCAGTTATTTGCTAGCACAGCAGCTTATGCAATAAGACTGTAAGAATGAAAGAAGGCAAACAAGCAAGTGGTAGGAAAGATGAAAAAGAGGAAGAGAAACAACAGAGGCTGGTGACAATGGTGGTGAGAAGGTAGACTCAGTGATGGAGGGAGCCCATTGAGGCTGTCTTCCCAAGAGCCCTAAAAACCTGGAGCTGAGAAGTGCAGTTTTCTTGGAAGTTTCTCAACAGGTCTGCGGCAAAACCGCCCCATGGTTTTATTTTATTTTTTTTGAACTAGAGCTGTGCACAAATGGCTTCTCTAAATTCTCCAGCCTATTTGTGGGCAGAGAAATTGGGGGGACAATTTCATAAAATTTCTCCTAAGGGAGGAGAAATTTTCCAAAATTTTCTCATAGGTAGGCCTTCATGGATCACTGCCTTGTTGTGGCGAAGGGGCTTGCATAACTCAGTGAAGCCATAAGCTATGCCGTGCAGGGCCACCCAAGACGGACAGGTCATGGTGGAGAGTTCTGACAAAATGTGGTCCACTGGAGAAGGAAATGGCAACCCACTCCAGTATTCTTGCCAAGAAAACCCCATGGAACGTTTCACAAGGCTAAAAGAGATGACGCCGGAAGATGAGACCCTCAGGTCGGAAGGTGTCCAATATACTACTGGGGAAGAGCAGAGGGAATTTCCAAATAGCGCCAGAAAGAGTGAAGCGGCTGGGCCAAAGCTGAAAGGACACTCAGCTGTGGATGTGTCTGGTGGTGAAAAGAAAATCCGATGCTGTAAAGAACAA
The DNA here is from genome assembly GCF_057233095.1 of Heloderma suspectum. Taxonomy (NCBI): domain Eukaryota; kingdom Metazoa; phylum Chordata; class Lepidosauria; order Squamata; family Helodermatidae; genus Heloderma; species Heloderma suspectum. Next base: position 176,247,240 of record NC_139461.1, read on the forward strand.
TATTGTTTAGGAACCTGGAATGTCAGATCAATGAATCAAGGTAAGCTGGAGGTGGTCAAACATGAGATGGCAAGATTGAACATCGACATCTTGGGAATCAGTGAACTAAAATGGACAGGCATTGTCCATCCTTTGCAGCCAAAGATGGAGAAGCTCTATACAGTCAGTAAAAACAAGACCTGGAGCTGACTGTGGCTCAGATCATGAGCTTCTTGTTGCAAAATTTCAGCTTAAATTGAAGAACGTAGGGAAAACCACTAAACCATTCAGGTATGACCTAAATCATATCCCTGATGAATATACAGTGGAGGTGAGGAATAGATTTCAGGGATTAGGCCTGATAGACAGAGTGCCTGAGGAACTATGGACGGAGGTCCGTAACATTGTTCAGGAGGCAGCAACTCAATCCATCCCAAAGAAAAAGAAATGCAAGAAAGCCAAGTGGCTGTCTGATGAGGCTTTACAAGTAGCTGACAGAAGAAGGGAAGCGAAAAGCAAAGTAGAAAGGGGAAGATATACCCAACTGAATGCAGAGTTCCAGAGAATAGCAAGGAGAGACAAGAAGGCCTTCTTAAATGAACAATGCAAAGAAATCGAGGAAAACAACAGAATGAGAAAGACTAGAGATCTCTTCAAGCGGAGATCTGAAGGGAACGTTTTGTGCAAAGACGGGCATGATAAAGGACAAAGAAGGCAGGGACCTAACAGAAGCAGATGAGATTAAAAAGAGGTGGCAAGAATACACAGAAGAACTATACAGGAAAGATCTGAATGTCCCTGATAGCCATGATAGTGCGGTCACTGAACTTGAGCCGGACATCCTCGAGAGTGAAGTCAAGTGGGCCTTAGGAAGCATTACTAACAACAAAGCTAGCGGAGATGACAGTATTCCAGCCGAGCTATTTAAAATCCTAAAAGATGATGCTGTTAAACTGCTGCACTCAATATGCCAACACATTTGGAACACTCAACAGTGGCCACAAGACTGGAAAAGGTCAGTTGACATTCCAATTCCAAAGAAGGGCAATGCCAAAGAGTGTTCAAACTACCACACAATTGCGCTCATTTCACATGCCAGCAAGGTGATGCTCAAAATCCTACAAGCTAGGCTTCAGCAGTATGCGAACCGAGAACTACCGGAAGTATAAGCTGGGTTTCAAAGAGGCAGAGGAACTAGAGATCAAATCGCCAACATTCGCTGCATCATGGAGAAAGCAAGAGAATTCCAGAAAAACGTCTATTTCTGCTTCATTGACTACGCTAAAGCCTTTGATTGTGTGGATCACAACAAACTGTGGCAAATTCTTAAAAGAGATGGGAGCACCAGACCACCTTACCTGTCTCCTGAGAAACCTGTACGAGGGTCAAGAAGCAACAGTAAGAACCAGACATGGAACAACCGCTTGGTTCAAAATTGGGAAAGGAGTACGACAAGGCTGCATATTGTCACCCTGCTTATTTAACTTATATGCAGAGTACATCATGAGAAACACTGGGTTGGATGAATCACAGGTCGGAATTAAGATTGCCGGGAGAATTATCAACCACCTCAGATACGCAGACGATACCACCCTAATGGCAGAAAGCAAAGAGGATCTGAAGAGCCTCTTGTTGAGGGTGAAAGAGGAGAGTGCAAAAGCTGGTTTGAAACTCAACATTAAGAAAACTAAGATTATGGCATCTCGCCCCATCACTTCCTGGCATATAGAAAGGGAAGAAATAGAAGCAGTGACAGATTTTATTTTCTTGGGCTCCAAGATCACCGCAGACAGTGACTGTAGCCATGAAATTAAAAGACGCTTGCTAGGAAAAGCAAGGGAGGAAAGCTATGGCAAACCTAGACAGCATAGTAAGAAGCAGAGACATCACCTTGCTGACAAAGGTCCGTCTAATCAAAGCTATGGTTTTCCCAGTAGCAACGTATGGCTGTGAGAGCTGGACTATAAGGAAGGCTGAGCACCGAAGAATTGATGCTTTCGAACTGTGGTGCTGGAGAAGACTTTTACGAGTCCCCTGGACTGCAAGGAGGTCCAATCAGTCCATCCTAAAGGAAATCAACCCTGAGTGCTCATTGGAAGGACAGATACTGAAGCTGAAGCTCAAATATTTTGGCCATCTAATGAGAAGAGAAAACTCCCTGGAAAAGACCCTGATGCTGGGAAAGACTGAAGGCAAAAGGAGAAGGGGACAGCAGAGGATGAGATGGTTAGATAGCATCACCGATGCAATGAATATGGACTTGAGCATGCTCCGGGAGAGAGCGGAGGACAGGAAGGCCTGGCGTGCTATGGTCCATGGGGTCACGAAGAGTCGGACACGACGGAACAACTGAACAACAACAACAGCGTAATAAAGCTTTTGCCTGGCTTGAGTTTCAAACTGCAGGAATGTTCATTCGGAACTGCATATTTTTTCCAGAGATCCTGTGGCAAGGCTTGGCCACCAGGTCTACCAAGATAAGTACACCTAGCCTCTTAGAAATTTCTATGCCAGATCTACTTCTCTGTTTCTCAATGAGTAGACCTGGTGTCCATGGGTGGCTGCTATTTTCCTAACGAAAGATGTAGTCATTTTCAGCTCTGTCAAGCCAGTGCTGAATCATTTGTTACCTCAGCAACTAAAGAGAAGCTCTGTCACAAATGTGATGACATGACAGGCAGGGTGGAGAATGAATGATGTTAGAGGGAAGTTGGGTTGAATTTGCTGAGCCAAGCATATGCCTCAAAGTTCCAGTAATAGGAGTGGCAGGGGCTGAACAGAGAAATGAGGAACTAAGCAACTGAGGTGCTTAGATATGGGGAATTTAGGAGAAAACCCCATTTTTTTAATCATTATGTTGGAACAAACATGCACTTTGCATGCATTGGGAAGCAGTGGTTGGCTAAGACAGCTTACTTACCAGCCTGTGGACTCAAGTGCAGCGCAACTAAATACACATGTACAATTGGGGCAATTCATAATGTACATTATCATCTTGTGGGTTTCATGCTTTTCCTTAGTCTGAGGTGCTTTCTGTACAGGAAAATAGCAATGCATGAAGCAGCCTTGTGCCGTTAACCTTTTGCTGAGGTGTTTGAAAGACAGAGGCAGAGCTAAGTTTTTGGATATAAACTTCTACAACTTCCATGAGGAATATAACTGCAAAGTACAGCGAGCTCAATGAGACCAGTGTGGAGGGAAGCCCAGCTACCCATCCATCTACCTTAGCGAGGCTTGTCCAGCTGAGTGTAGCATGACTTGGGAATATAGAAAGCTGCCTTACACTGTGCCGGTTCACATGGTCCAACAGCCGCACGTGTGGGCAGCTGTTTTTAATAACAGACCATGGCTTATGTAAGGGTTGTTTAATCCTCACATAAACTGCAGTCCCCAGGTTTGGACGACACAACAAGCTGCCATTTGAATATTCAAAACCTGCCTGGTGCTAGGTGTCCTACTTGCAAGGAGGTTGATGTGGGAGGACTGGTTTCTTGTGGACCCATATTTGTTCTTTATGTCCTGAGCAATTATAGCATTCTCTGAACCATTCCAGCACTGTCTGCAGCTTATTTCAATCTCTCTAGGAAAACTACAGTATGGGGGGCACTATTCCTCCCCCCCCAATATCTGTTCAGGACAAATGTTGTGCTTGAAGCGGCCTGAGGTTGCTGTGCTTATATTCCTTATACTCCAACCAATGATTTGTTGAAAATGTGTTCAATTATTAATCAAAACTTGAGAATGCATATGACATGCATATTACATCAGAGAGGATGTGGCTAGGAAGTTGATGAAGAGGGGAAGTCATGGAGTAGTTGCAAGAACGGAAGTAAACAGATTTGGAATCTCCCTTTGAGCAGAATGTGAGAGACCAAGTCAAACCCATTAAAGAAGGAAGCGGGGGGGGGAGAAGGGGCCACTTCCTCACCCCACTCAGAGGTGAGGTGGGAATGAAATCTAGATAGGTATTATATAAATAAAGTGTCTGTTCAGAAATAAGTTTTGTTATTTGAGCCATTTTTTTAAGTGGTTAAAAAAGTGGTGCACTCCTCTACAGGTCTACTTTGAGGCAAGTCTCATTGACTTCAGTGGGGCTTACTCCCAGATAAATAGGTATAGGAGTGTAACCTAAGTATTTCTTATACTGAATAACGTCATATATATCTCACAAAATATTTTGTTTAAAAAAGAGCTTTAAACTGAGGCTACAGTCCCAAGTACATTTACTTGTAAGTAAGTTGCACTGAGGTCAATGGAGCTTATGTTGAAGTAGATATTCATAAGACTGGTCATAGGTCTACCTTTTTAAAAATGTAGCGCAGGTGTTTGAAGGCTGCCTTAGCTACAGTCTTGATTGACTTATTATGCTTCTGAGATGGTGTCATTGCTGACGTCAGCCCTAGGAGTTTGTAAAGTGTACAAAGGCTATATATGTGTTAACAGAAGCATAGTGTGCAGATCACAGGAAAGAACAGTTCCACTCTATTATGTCCTGCTCATGCCACTTCTGGAATACTTCTGTCCGGTTCTGGGCACCACATTTTAAGAAGGAAATCGACAAGCATTCCAATGTGTCCAGAGAAGGGGGGTCAGGATGGTGAGGGGTCTAGAAACTAATTCCAGTGAAGAAGAATGGTCAAAAGAACTGGATATGTTTAGCATGGAGAAGAAAAGATTGAGACACATGATGGTGGTCTTCAAATGCAGAGGATGAAGACGAGTTGTTCTCTGTTGTTTATGCAGAAGATGAAGCAGAATTGTTCTCTGTTGCTCCTGAAGCAGGATTAGAACCAATGAGTGGAAATTACAGAGAAGCAGATTTCAGCTAAAAATGAGGAGAAACTCCCTAATGGTAAGAGCTACTTGACAGTGGAAGAGACTGGCTCAGGAAGTGATGAACGCTCCTTTCCTGGAGGTATTTAGGCAGATGCTCGAAAACCCTATGTCAGTGATACTGTGGTTGCATCCTGCACTGAAGATCCTGCATTGAGAAAGGGGTTGGTCCAGACAATCCCTAAAATCCCATCAGACTCTATGATTCTATATTGTATTTAGCATAGGCCTGAAATTCCTTTCTGGGCCATAAGGACACAAATTCTGTGCTCAAAATAAATTTCAGAAATCAATACAAAAGTATGCTTATGTATTCATTTTATATGCAGCCCTGCAACTTGTATGCTTTCATTCTGAATCAACTGTTTGAATCATTGTAGAGATTAATATTTGCAGCAGGAGGGGCATAGTAGAACAGGAGCTAGAAAAAATTAGGGGCAAAAAGGTAATATGTCTTGAGAGGTGTATCGAGAAAGAGGAATATGTCTGGAGGCTGAGGAAGGGACAGGTGGCCATGTAAGACACAGAAGTAGCATCCTGACACTTGTGGGCTAGAAACCACGTGGGTTAGAAACTTAAAACAAAACCCTAGAAAGCTGGGATTCAGTGCCATATGCAAGATCTAGTGCAAAACTGAAGGAACCGAAAACAATTCTGATTCTAGACATCCAAAGAAAGAGAATTCTCTTGAGGCTTCTTTGTACATTTCTTTAGTGAAGCAGTAGCCACTTCCCTTTGGCTTTTTCCTGTGTCCTCATTGTAACATTTGAGAGCCTAGACATGTTTGAAGGCCTGGAACCATGTGGACAAGGTCATCTGCTTGGCTCCTTCCCACCTAATTGTCACCTGACTGGAGGGAGGGCTTACATGACTGGCTCCATCGACATGGTTCCAGGCCTTCAAACATTTCCTTAATGGTGTGGGAAGAAGTCACAGGGAGCAGTCCTGTAGTTCTATGGTAATGTATGAAGGAGCCCTTAAGGTACTGAGAATTAGGAATGACTCACTGGAATTAAGAAAAGGAAAATTTAACAGCCATATAAAGGGCTAATGGATGGAGAAACATAATGGTCCAAAGGAAATACAAGGCACCCCTTTGCTTTACTCACTTTATTACTAGACTGAAAAAACCACTAAGAATATACTACAAACCAGTGCAATCCTGCCCTTGTGGGAGGATGAAACACATGACATAATCCGTCACTTCCTCCCTAATTTCTCAGAGTCTACACAATATTTCAGCACTTCTGATCGAAACACAAAATGAGAACTGAAGGCTGACTGACAATATGTAACAGAAAGAAAGAACAGCAGCTCATAAAGAAACACAACAGCCCCCACAGGTGAATTAAGCTACGGTGGGCTGTCATGTTGTGCAAACCAGGTCGTAGGGGTCACTGACTGGCTTGAAGTCACCCAGTGAGCTTCACAGCTGAGTGGGGACTAGAATGTGGGTCTCCCCAATCCTAGCCCTACACCACACTGTAGGCTCTCAATGGCTGGGAGGAAATAGCTGGAAATTTATCTGGCTCTCCCCTCCCCCAGCTAAGTATGAAACTTAAGGTGTATGTGAAAGACACTGCAGTTGAAGACAGGGTGCTTCCAGACAGAGGACTCCTAGTGTCACTTAGAAGGCATTGTGCAGCAATTCCATCTTTTTTTCCTTAATAGATTTTCTGCATGTGGGGAAGACACAGGAGGACTACAAGTGGAAGATGACATCATCTATCCCCCCCCCCCAATTCCATGAATGAGGCAGGCGGATGGCGCCATAAAAAGCCTCATCTGGACTGGAATGGAGGGCTCTTAGTGTTACCGGGCAAAAGTCACTGTACAGCTGTTCTGCCTTTTCCTCCTTACTGGATTTATTACAATACAAGAAAAGATGGAAGAAGCGAAGGGTTACAAATAGAAGATGATGTCTGGAAACCCCATAAAATTCTGTGAGCAAGCCAGGGCGATTGCATAACATTCTGAAAGCGAGGCAGGGTGAGCGAGGAAAGTCTCGTCTGCGATCACCCAGAGACAGAGGGCAAAGCTAAATGTTGATTTATATGTGGCATGCAGCTATGTATCTTGTTTTCCTTCTTCATTAGTGGAAAACAAGATTACTTGGAACACAGCGTATGGGGAGAGGAGGCATATATTTTCCCTTCCCACAGCAATCAGAATGACCACTCTCTGTCCAGCTAGATCGCTTAGATAAAAAGCCACTTGTGTGTGTGCATTGTTTATTTCTTCCTTCTCCAGCATAAACCTCTCCCCATATTCTGCATTCCAAGTAAGATCCCCCCCCAATTAATCAGAAGAAAAGATATGTAGCGGAATGCTATGTATCAAGCAAATGTCTAGTATGGTAAAAAAAAAACCCAGAATGGGACACAAGCAGAAGGGGAGAGAGACAGAGAAAGCTATGAGCTCTGGGAACAGCTTGGAGTGCAGGTAGCTCTCTCTGGAGATCTGATGTAAGCTAGTGGATGTACTGTCTGCTAAAAGTGCAAGGCCACTTACCACAGGCCCTGTGCTCTACTTGCATACTTGTAAGCAAATCAACTATTACAAAACACCATAAGTCTCCAGTGAGCTCTCCTTCCAAAAGAAGCCAAATCCAGGTGGCCTTTCCCCTGGAACTCCTCATTGCTCAAGGACATAGAAATCGTGCAATGACATAATGCGTTTTTCTTTATTAGTTTCTGTTCTTTAACTGTTTTTGCTGAAACATTTTTCAAATTTACCTTTGTTATCAAGGCTAGACACTACCCATTAAATTAATTACCCCTTAATTAATGAAAAATCAAACAATTATTTATCCCCTAAAAGAGCATGAATCAGCCCAGCCTCAAAAGAGTAGACTAATTAAAAGTACTTGATAAAAGGATCCAAAGAAGACATTGTTTTAATATCACCTTTCTCTTAAATCAGAGACATTCTGCAGTTTTTCCTTGCTGAAAGACTCCCCAACCTCCAGATGTTTTGGACTACAACTCCCAGCATTCCTGACCATTGGCCATGCTGGAAGCTGAAGCCCAAAACATCTGGAGAGCACCAGAGGAAGACTGGTATAGCATGTACCTCAGGAAGACAGTCTGCAGAGATCTTATCCAATAGCTTGAAATATACTTTTTCAAACAGTAATGTGAAATATATATTGTGACCAAAATTATTGCAAGTGAAAACATGTGGATATCCCTTTTCCAGATCCCAGGGTTTACAGAGAATTAATCTTTTTATACTAGCCAGTTTTTGCAATATGTATTAAAGGCCCTAAAGATAGTTTAGTAGGGCAATTTAGTTTCCCTCTCTTTCATGGAAGAGCCAGGTTTTTACTAGAACAAGAAGCATAATATAATTATTTTGTCTTAATTAGTCATGATCAGGTATTTAGCAACTCTTCTTTTTGTTGCTGAATTAGTGTTGCCTCAGTAACAGAAAACAGTCTTTGCTTGCATGGTAGAACTGGCAGGAAAGAACCTGGTATACATTTTGTTGACAACACCATAGGGCGTTGAAAAAGACCATCCCATTCCAAAAAAGGGAATGCCACCATGTAGTACTAGTGTTTCATGCTTATTCACATAACAGTGCAATCCTATGTATGTCTTCTCAGAAGTAACATTGACTGTGGATAGGATTGCAGCCTAAATCTTTCTTCCCTTGTTGTTGTTTATTCGGTCAGTCGCTTCCGACTCTTTGTGACTTCATGGACCAGCCCACGCCAGAGCCTCCTGTCGGCTGTCGCCACCCCCAGCTCCCCCAAGGTTGAGTCCGTCATCTCCAGAATATCATCCATCCATCTTGCCCTTGGTCGGCCCCTCTGCCATTTGCCTTCCACTTTCCCTAGCATCAGCATCTTCTCCAGGGTATCCTGTCTTCTCATTATGTGGCCAAAGTACTTCAGTTTTGCCTTTAAAATCATTCCCTCAAGTGAGCAGTCTGGCTTTATTTCCTGGAGGATGGACTGGTTTGATCTTCTTGCAGTCCAAGGCACTCTCAGAATTTTCCTCCAGCACCACAGTTCAAAAGCATCTATCTTCCTTCGCTCAGTCTTCCTTATGGTCCAGCTCTCGCAGCCACAGGTTACTACGGGGAACACCATTGCTTTAACTATGCAGACCTTTGTTGTCAGTGTGATGTCTCTGCTCTTAACTATTTTATCAAGATTTGTCATTGCTCTCCGACCAAGAAGTAAACGTCTTCTGATTTCCAGGCTGCAGTCAGCAACTGCAGTATTCTTTGCATGTAGAAAGACAAAGTCTGTCACTGCCTCCACGTTTTCTCCCTCTATTTGCCAGTTATCAGTCAAGCTGGTTGCCATAATCTTGGTTTTTTTGAGGTTTAACTGCAACCCAGCTTTTGCACTTTCTTCTTTCACCTTCGTCATGAGGTTCCTCAGTTCCTCACTTTCAGCCATCAAAGTGGTATCATCTGCATATCGGAGATTGTTAATGTTTCTTCCAGCGATTTTAACCCCAGCCTTGGCCCAGCACATCGCATGATGTGTTCTGCGTACAGGTTGAATAGGTAGGGTGAGAGTATACAACCCTGCCGTACTCCTTTCCCAATCTTAAACCAGTCTGTTGTTCTGTGGTCTGTTCTTACCGTTGCTACTTGGTCGTTATACAGATTCCTCAGGAGGCAGACAAGATGACTTGGTATCCCCATACCACCAAGAACTTGCCACAATTTGTTATGATCCACACAGTCAAAGGCTTTAGAATAGTCAATAAAACAGAAATAGATGTTTTTCTGAAACTCCCTGGCTTTCTCCATTATCCAGAGGATATTGGCAATTTGGTCTCTAGTTCCTCTGCCTTTTCTAAACCCAGCTTATACACCTGGCAACTCTCGTTCCATGAATTGCTGGAGTCTACCTTGCAAGATCTTGAGCATTACCTTACTGGCATGTGAAAGAAGTGCCACTGTTGGATAGTTTGAACATTCTTTAGTGCTTCCCTTTTTTGGTATGGGGATATAAGTTGATCTTTTTCAATCTGTTGGCCATTCCTGTGTTTTCCAAATTTGCTGGCATATGGCATGCAGCATCACCTTGACAGCACCATCTTGCAAGATTTTAAACAGTTCAGCTGGGATACTGTCATCTCCTGCTGCCTTGTTATTAGCAATGCCTCTTAAGGCCCATTCAACCTCACTCTTATGTCTGGCTCTAACTCACTGACCACACCGTCAAATCTATCCCTGATATTATTATCCTTCCTATACAGATCTTCCTTATATTCTTGCCACCTTTTCTTGATCTCTTCTGCTTCTGTTAGGTCCTTGCCATCTTTGTTTTTGATCATACCCATTTTTGCCTGGAATTTACCTCCGATGGGTCTAATTTTCTGGAAGAGGTCTCTTGTCCTTCCTATTCTATTATCTTCTTCCACTTCCACGCATTGCTTGTTTAAAAACAATTCCTTATCTCTTCTGGCTAACCTCTGGAATTTGCATTTAATTGGGCATATCTCCCCCTATCACTGTTGCCTTTTGCTTTCCTTCTTTCTTGGGCTGCTTCCAGTGTCTCAGCAGACAGCCATCTTGCCTTCTTCGTTTTCTTTTTTTTTTGGGACGTTTTTTGTTGCGGCCTCCTGAACAATGTTGTGAACTTCTGTCCATAGTTCTTCCAGGACCCTATCTACTAAACCTAGTCCCTTATTTCTATTCTTCACCTCCACTGCATATTCATTAGGAATATTAGTGAGCTCATACCTAACTGATCTGTGGATCTTCCCTATTCTCTTTAGTCTGATTCTAAATTGTGCAATAAGAAGTTCGTGATCTGAACTACAATCAGCTCCAGGTCTTCTTTTTACCAACTGCATAGATGTCCGCTACCTTTGGCTACAAAGCATGTAGTCAATCTGATTTCGGTGTTGACCATCTGGTGAAGTCCATGTATAAAGTTGTCTCTTAGGTTGTTGGAAGAGAGTGTTTGTTATGCACAGTGAGTTGTCTTGGCAAAATTCTATCAGCCTATGTCCCGCTTCATTTTGTTCTCCCAGACCATGCTTGCCTGTAATTCCAGGTGTCGTTTGACTACCCACCTCGGCCTTCCAGTCTCCTGTAATGAAAATAACATCTTTGTTTGGCGTACTATCCAGTAGGTGCTGCAGATCCTCATAGAACTGATCTACTTCTGCTTCTTCAGCATCTGTGGTTGGGGCGTATATTTGGATCACTGTGATGTTAAATGGCTTACCCTGAATTCGAACTAAGATCATTCTGTCATTTTTTGGATTGTATCCAAGCACTGCTTTAGCCACTTTATTGTTAATTATGAAGGCTACTCCATTTCTTCTGTGGTCCTCTTGTCCACAGTAGTAGATCTGGTGGTCATTTGATGTGAAATGGCCCATTCCAGTCCATTTCAGTTCACTGACACCCAAAATGTCTATATTTAATCTTGACATCTCCCCAATAACCACATCCAATTTGCCCTGGCTCATAGATCTTACATTCCAGGTTTCTATGGCGTGTTGATCTTTAGAACGTTGGATTCGTCATTCACCACCAGCACTGTCAGCCGCTAGCCGTCCTTTCGGCTTTGAGCTAGTTGCGTCATCACATCTGGGGCTAGTTGAACTTATCCTCTGTTCCTCCCCAGTAGCATTTTGACTATCTTCCGACCTGGGAGTCCCATCTTCCGATGGTATACCGACATATCTCTGGTTGTACTGATCCATTTAGTTTTCATAGCAAGAATACTGGGGTGGGTTGCCGTTTCCTTCCCCAGGGATCGTATTTAGTCTGACCTCTCTGCCATGACCTTCCCACCTTGGGTGTCCCTTCACGGTTTAGCTCATGACGTCATTCAGGTGCTCCAGCACCACAACAAGGTAACAATCTCCTTTGCGGAAGATTCCTAAGGGAAAGGAATTCCCTGTTGTCCAGGAATTCCTTGTTGTCCACTTGCTGACTACTTGCTCCAGTTTCCAGGGGGTAGCCCCATCTAAAACAAAATAATCTTGTGGCACCTTGAAAGATTAACCAATTTATTATAGAGCTGTGCACAAATGACCTCTCAGAATTCTCCTCTAGCCTATTTGTGGGCAGAGAAATTGTGGGGACAATTTCACCTAATTTCTCCTAGGGGAGGAGAAATTCTCCCACAGTTTCTCACAGATAGGGCTCACCATTGGGACGGATTGTAGCACATGTTCTTTCTTTTTTCCTAAGGGCTTTTGGTTTGTTGCACTGCTTCTGTAGGTGGCAACCATGTCAACTATGGTGAGACTTCCACTTTATTGGGGCAGAATTTTTAGTTTCTTTTGGTGCTATTTTTGAGCTTACCTAATCACTGCGAGGTGGCCCAGGGTGCTGTGTGTTTTTTCTCTCTCTATTACATTTATTTCCATTGCTCTGCAGGCCACCTGCACTTCCTGAGCTGGAAAAGCCCCATGGGAGGAATTTCCTCATGATGTCTTCTCATGATGGCTTTAACTGAAGTGTGGGAAGCCGAGGAGGCTACAGGCTGCCACAGAGATTACTGTACAATGACAGACAGGACACTCATGCACACTCCTCAGCCACCTCACAAGTAAGGTAAGCACAGGAACCTCAAACCCAACCCATGAGAATTTCTCCCTCCTACTCTGAATTTCTTTTCAAAAGCAATTTCTCTTCTATCAAGTTGAATGAGAATGGTAAAAAAAAAATGTGGGAGAAATTTTCAGCACAGCACTAATTTATTATGGCATAAGCATAGGTGTGTCAGCAGTTAAAAGGCAATGAATTATCCTGAAGCAAATAGGAAAGCCACTTAAGGGCAAACTAGACAGCCAATGAAATGGTGACTCCATTTCACATATCTGCGAAATATGGTGATAAATCAGCCCTGATCCCTTTGCTTTTTGCCCTGTCCCATTTTGCCTTTGGTCCCACCCACCACTGGAATGTAGTTCCTTCTGGCTTCTCTGAAATGGGATTCAGCTCCTTTGATATGGAGGAAGGTTCCTCATTTAGGAAGAAGCATCCCTCTACTTCAACTTTTTTTCTTCTTTTTTAAGTGTGTGTGTTGTGTACATTTGTGATATAAACTGGCACTCCCACCCTCTTAAACTTCTGCTGCAGTATTCTTAAGGGCCTGGTCAACAATTCATTTTACCAGAGGGCCATTTTGATGAGGGCACCATGGGCCATAATCCCACGTCCAAAGGGGCCACAGGCTAGTTCCATGGACAAATGGACTATTGCCCTCACCAATACCCCTTGCTTCTTGGTTGGCAACTGCAGGGAATGGAAGAGCAGATTTGTGTCTGAGTTATTATGTACATAGCTCCATGAGGAATTATTGCAGTGGAAGTGATCCATAAGTCACTCAGAGATAAGGTATCTGAAAAAAAAAAAAAATTGTTCACTTCTGCAGGTGGCTGTTAGGAAAGCCGCCTCCTCTGTAGTGGGAGGAAAAGGGTGCAGCATTTAATGCACAATCAAAGGAATGTACAAATACAATAAAAAAGAAGAAAATGCCTGAGTGTTAAAAATGATTAGCCAGCAGGACAAGTCTGAACAAAGGAGGAAGGCACACCTATGCTCCTGTCTGTATATGTCTCTAATAAGGGGAGACACCTGGATACCGGTGAGGAAAATATACTTCAAACGTCAGCATGGGAAAACAAGCAGAACATCTGTGAGCTAGGCTGGATATTGATCTCCTCCTATTCAGAGGCTGAGAGTGTGGGAGAAGCCATGGTTTAGCGCTAGAGCACCTGCTTTGCACACATGGTCAATCTCCAGTTAAAAGGATCTCCTTCACAGCCCAGCTACTTCCTACCCCAGAGAGCTACTGCCAGTCAGAGTTTGTTCATTCATTATTACATTTCTATACTGCCCAACAGCCAAAGCTCTCTGGGTGGTTTACAAAGATTAAAAACCTTTAAAATACTGGCTAACAGAGGTCACAGCTTAGTTCAGATATTTTACCCTGTGTGGCTCTAACGTCATTAAGTTGCTTCAAGGAGGAAAAAATTAGACAGATAAAATATTCAGAGGGATTTTACCAGAAATTTGTAAGACAAAATAGCTTGCAACCTGTATTAAACAGGAGAATTCCGGTTTCTTCAGTAGCCCTCCAATGGAGTACACCGCACACGATCGGAAAGGCTGTGTCTGGAATCCACCAGAGGAACAAAGCAAAACCCACAAAACGCTTCAGGAGTCCTCAGCTCAATATTAGTCCCCTTCTCCCACAGAGATGCTGAAGAGACCTCCTCTTGCTGATACTATATCTTGAGCCTGTAATCTGTAAAATGAGGGACAAGCCCCAGTAAGTAAATCCCAAACCACAGGCCTTCTCCCTGGTGTGGAGTCTCTTCTGCTGTTGGCTGGGCTGGCTGAGGTATTCTCCTCCCCACCCACCCCCGGTGATGACATGGAGGCAGCTTCAGAAGGGTTTTACACACACACACTTTTAACAAACAACCATAAGACGTAAGAGATCCCAGGACCTGTTAGAAACTCTTATCACGTACGTGGTCAAATGCCTGAGAGCAGAGGAAGGTCTTAACCTGGCAATGAAAAGATGACAGATCTCCATGACAACAGAAAGAAAAGCGAATGGAGGATTACCCAGATTTTTCAAGGAATCAGCTTTGGTCTGTGCAGGGACCCACGAACGAGTGCACTGCACCTTAATTCACTTGGCAGGAACATACTTCCTGGTGGGGTAAGGGGATTGGAACTGAATGTCATCAGACTGGCACGGGCTGCTCAACCTATGAGAGCCTGTCCAGGCTCTACCCCATTCCTCCTTTCCCCTGAAACTGCCATTAAAAGGATCGAAGCTGCACATTAATTACTTCCTAACTGCAATACAACAAACATCAAAGAAACACAGCTTCAGGATAGCGTGTCACAGCCTTTAGGGGAGTTACTCCAGTCAGCCTTTAACCCTACTTGATTTAGTTAGTGCTTTAAGGCTCCTGGAGCGCACATTTCAGGAGCAAGCCTCGTTGACCGCAGTAGGAGTTACTTCCGAGGTAGACACACATAGGTTTGTGTTGGGAAACACAGTGATGGGAAAGACCCCTTGACCGGGGCCACAGTGAAAGACACACGCCTGGGCAGGGCTAGCATACCTGAAGTAAATGCAGGGGTTGGCCACACAACAACAAAAGCACGAAGAACTCAACTTAGGGAAAACAAATGGACGTAAAGTAGTCTCAGGAAAATCTGTTCTTCTGTGCGATAAGCTCTGGGGTAGCTGCAAGGCTCCCCTCTGGCTTTGTGATAAATCAGCTTCTCCTATTACAATGGAAATCAAACTCAGGTCATAAGACCAGAGCCAACCCCCTTGCTCACGCATCACCTGAGCTGAAATGGTCCCTGTCCTGTAATACAAATCCAACATTCCACAGTTCCGCACTTGAGCATTCTTGCCCTTTGCATCATCTCTGACTTGCCTAAGCTCAAAGGGGAGGAGGATCCCTTCCATCAAGGAACTGCCTTATTCATCATTCAGAGGATGTAACTGGACAAGCCCAACCCAAACCCAAGGCAGCATCCTGCTCTAGACCGAGTCTTGGCTCTTAGCAAGCAAATACAGGGAGTGATGTAACAGAATAGTCAATCTGCAAGCAAATGGTCAAGCACACATGTTTCAGTCCAGGGGGGTTTAGGCTAAGGCAGGAGTGGTCAAAATCCAGGCAGAGGTCAGAACGTAGGCAGGCAGGCAGGCAGGCAGGCAACAAGGATCAGGTGGCAGCAGGAGTAGCCAAGGTAACAGGCCAGAGGTCAAACAACTTGTCAGGTTCATTACCCAGTCCAGAAGTCAGGGTCATCAGACAGTCCAGAAGGTCAGTAAACAGAGCATCAGTCACAGAGCACAATTCAGACAGCGAGGTGCACAGCAGAGGCAGCACGGACCAAGTTGTTCCAACACTGGCTGGGTTTTCAGTGAAGGCTTTTAAGCCCAAAGCCAGCCGGACCCCACCCAGAGCTCAGCTGCAGTAATCAGAGTTCCTGCTCCAGAGGCCTACTCCTGAGGAGTCCCTTTTCTGGCGGTGAGCACTCCTTCATACAGGAGCCCTGCTAGCCTGTCGCTTGAGTTGACAATGCTCCCAGGGATCAGGGGCTGGCTCAGCCTCTGCCTCTGCCTCAGAGGCAAAGTCTCTTTCTCCTGACAGGGATGGCCCTGCAGCCACTTCCCCTGAGGGATCAGGTGTCAGGGTGGAAAATGAGCCAATAGAACCCCAGAGCAGTTCTGATTCTGAGGAGGAACAGCAATCTGTGGGAGAGGAGCTCGCTCATCTCTCACAAGCACAGCAGCTGGCAGAAATTCCTCCTGCCAGCATTCCTGGGATAGATAGTGACCCTGGCAGTGAGCAAGCGCTGGAGGGGGGCTTGCTGGACGCTCGGCGCAGATGCAGGGAGCGACGACAGATGGAGGGTGCAGAAAGGAGGCATACCGCTCGTTTGGCGCTCAAACAACGGTCGCGTCCCGAGGACCCAAGGGAAAGAGGGAGGAACTCTCCATAGCCCATAAGTTCAGGGTCTTCCTGTGGTTCTCCTTCAAACGGGGACCAACTGCCTTACCTGGAGCTTAGGCTACTCTGCTATCTTTCCCCAGTGCTGTTCCTTGCTTTGTCGCTAGTGATTAGTATCTGAAAGAGTCATAAAGTAATAACGGAATAAAGTCTCGGAAAGAATCCTTGTCGTCTGTGTCCTGGGTTGGCTATTGGTGGGGACTGCAAGAGGCAGCTAGGGCGCTCCTGACATCAGGCTCCTGTGGATCTGGTGGCAGCCCCTGGTCAGGGCTACCCTGGGCTTCTGGGGCTTCTAGCTCCTCCTCTGAGGAGGACTCCTCCAGTCAGGCCAAGACAGGCTGGAGACATAACTCCCCTTCTCAAATTTGAATTCTCTGTGCCACAATGGGAAGTAACGAAGGGCTCCTTCTCAGCATCTTACAGTAAGTATCCAAGGATGGCAGACATCAGGCTTGTGGGATATACTCTTCTTTTTTGCTAAAATCTTGAGACCTACCAATCAGAGCCTGGTACAAAAGACATACACTTAGCAGTAAAGAGCTGCAAGCCCAGCAGCTTGCTTTGAGTACGAGAACTGAATGGAGTTCATAGTCCTTTATGCACTTCCAACAACAACAAAAACCACCCCTGGTTAGCCTATGGTTTCATATCAGCAGTATAATTTTAGTACAGGTAGTGGTGGAGTCATTTTGTTGCTACTGTTGCTAAATTGTTTGGGAAATAATTGCTGATCTATGGCAAGTAACTTGGAGATGTACCTGAAGGTTGTCTTTTGCTGCAGGAGGTGTGAATTTTTTACTTTTTCTGTGCTGCCTTGGTACTCATGCTTTTAAAAAAGCACAAAACCTTATGGGCTGGATCCAGTCTTAAGAACAGGCCCATTGAAATCAGTGGAACTTTAATCTAGTCATGATGGATCTACTCTTAATTATGTTTAAGCCTGGATCCAACCCAATATTTATTAGAAATTTTAGAAAGACTGACCATGTTCTCCATAACACCCTTTAATGCTATGGAACGCCTTTGTATTGTTTGGGACTGTTTCATTTATTTCTCTTCATTTTTCACACATGAAAAGGAAGCAGATATTAAGAAAGGAGCCCTTTTGGAAATTAAATTTCCTGAATTCAGCAAGTGAATTAATGCACAATCATCACATCCCACACTTTTGTGCATCCATTCTCTGTGGGTTGAGTGTACAGGCTTCTGTTCACATCCCTACCAATGCACACACAGATGCAGAGTTAAAAGGAAGAACAGTGGTTCTGTTGCTCTGGGGAAGCTAGGAGTAATCAGGCAACAAGGGAAGTTGAATGAGGAAGTCCAGGTCTTAGGACTGGACAGAACATAAGAGCCATGCTGGGTCAGTCCATGTAGTTCAGCATTGTGTTCATACAGTGGCCAACCAGCTGTCCCCGGGAAACCAACAAGCAGGACATGAGTTCAACAGCATCTTCCCACCCACATTCCCCAGCAACTGGTGTACATAGGCATACTATCTCCAGCACTGGAGGTAGCATACAACCATCAGGACTAGCAGCCATTGATAGCTTTCTCCTCCATGAATTTATCCAGTCCCCTTTTGACCATCACTAAATCTTGTGGAAGAGAATTCTATAGTTTAACTATGTGCTATGTGAATAAGTACTTCCTCTGATGTATCCCAAACCTCCTACCAATCAGCTTCCTGAGATGACCCCCAGATGAATGAACAGCAGCCATCTCCTGAGCCCAGGTTTTCGGGTGGGGATACACATTTGGCCATCTAGACCATTCTTCCCCAGCTTGGTCCCCTCCTGATGCGTTGGACTACACATCAATTGCCAGGCTGGCTGGGGGACGATAGGAGCCGTAGTCCAACACACTGGGAGGGTGCCAGGTTGGGGAAGTCCGATTTAGAGTCTTCCAAAAAACAGCCTCCTCATAGTGACCGATATTCCTCACTGATGTCATGTTTGGAAGTGTTCACAGTGGTAATGCAGTATGGGGAAAAAAGTGCTCACACCAGATGCTTATCTTAAAATAATTTATTACCAATAATCTTAGTACTGTGTACATCATAGAATGTAAAAATAGAACTTAATACATTAATATAAATAAGGCCATAGTTCATCATTTTTAACTACGAATCAAATGCCAGTGTTTGCTCCCGCACCCCGCTTTTCTCAGTCCCCTTTCCTTCTGCATCATGTCATTCAGATGTCAAAACTTGTGAACAGGGAGTCTTGCTCCTGATCTTCGTAAGCTACTCTGGGAGCCTTTTTGGCTGAAGAGCAGAGGCTAAAAAATGCTTTAAAATAAATAAATGCTTCAATCCCATTGAAGGCAGCGGGACATGGAGTGCGACCATCTCTGGTCAGGAGTCACGACAAACGTGATTTTCATCCTGTGCATGTGCAGCAACAGTTTGAACACCCAACCAAAACCAGCAGGCTGTGATAAATTACCACTGAAGAAATGGAAATATTACCAGAATATTGAAGTACAAAATTGGCCTGGTTGGTACAGTAGCACAGAACACAACGTAGAGGAAGACATGGTCCCAGAGACTGGCATCCTGCAGTAGACTACTGCTAAAAAGCACACTGTTACTTATATAGCAGTTACAAGCAGTGCACAAAAAGTGTTGTTTCTTTTTTAAAAGTAGAGGCCCTGCCCACAGACTCACAATTTAATTGCAAAGCAGACAAACAAAAGTAGGAGACAGAACTGATGAGGATAGGACAGGAAGGCACAGTTAAGGTGCAATCCTATTCATGTTTAGACAGAAAAAGTCCTGCAGCTCCCAGCATGCCCCAGCCAGCATGACTGGCTGGGGAATGCTTAGAATTATAGGACTTTTTAATGTCTAAACATGCACAGGATTGTGCCCTTAACCATTAAGTACAAGCTGATCTCATGCCAAAGAAAAAGGAACTGAAAGTAAGCGGTGGAGGCTAGAAATAGAAGAAATTTTAGTTTTGCTAAGTATAAAAGAACCCACGTGAATGGAGCAGTGCTCTCAAAACAAAAAGGACCATCCCCTCCCTCTTAAAATCTTTCAGCAGAGCCCAGAAGTGATGTTGGGCCAGCTCCTTGGGAATTGTCTAAGAGCAGCAATGGGAAACCCCATGGGCCCACCTCTCAAAAGCATGCCATGCCGGAGTGGATAGCATCCTTTGTCCACATCTCCTGAGTTATATAGGCTGCCTTTTCCGGCTATCAATATATTTTTCTTTAGCACTTTGGCCTGCAAATAATATTTTCACCAACCACCAAAGTAAGAGTAACAGTTAGTTTTAAAGTTGAGAGCAAGCAGCATACCGGTTTCAATACCATACCAGTTTTCACCGTTTCTCGAGCAATATGAAATATTTGACATACACAGTACAGGAAGAACATTGCATTTTTCAAGTAATCAACCAAGTAGAGAAACTATGATCTACCCTTAACCCTTCTAACAATATTAACAACACCCTTCTAACAATATTAACAGAAATGTAGTGTAAAGGTCCCGACATTGAAATTACCTTTGGATAATTAAAGTGCTGTGTTAAGAGATCTAGATTTCAAGTCGCATTGATTGCATTTAGAACTTACACACTTATAGGAAATAATGTGAATGGATTTTACTGTTCTTCTGCAGTGCCTTTTTGTAGCCTCTCCATAGCCAATTATGATGATGCATTTTATCCATTTTCACGAAACAGAGACTAAGAGCACAATCCCATGCATGTTTAGACAGAGAAAGCCATGCTGAATGCAGAATGCTGGGAGTTGTAGGCCTTTTCTCTGCCTAAACATGCAGAATGCTGGGAGTTGTAGGCCTTTTCTCTGCCTAAACATGCATAGGGTTGTGCCCTTAACAAATTAAGGAAGTTGCAAGGGCTGAAAGATGAAGGATTCGATTATGTGAATGCTTGCCAATCTTTACTTTTCTCCAAATTGCTAGTTTTCGAACATACATTTGTTTTAGTTAAAAAGAAGTCTTCAATCCAAAGCCTTGCTTGGCTCATTCCACACTAAATTGAATTTTTTTACCTTCCAGTCACCTATTATCTTTTGGGCCACCTGGAGCAGGAATGATGGCACTAGGAAACTTGTCACTGAAAAGCATACAGATTATGCGGGACTAGTAGCCACTCATAATGAATAAAGCCACCATTTATTCAAAACAAATGAAGCCACTTTATTCATTTAAATAGGAATTGCATGGGAACGGTGCCCTATAAAGCCACAGGAAAATATTTTGTGTTTTTGTAACTAGGTAGAGACTATTTCTGAAATTAAGGACATGCACACAAGTCAGAAAAGGAAGATTAGCCCATTTTCCAAATCTTATGCTGTGCCATGTGGAAGAGGCAGTGAAAATTAATTTTCCATTCCCCAACTTATAGTCAACACAGAGCCCATTTTAAATATTTTTGCATCCTATCAAGTTCCATGCTAAAAAGGCTAAAAAGGTGTAACTTTAGCTAGATCATAGCTATCCTTTTTGTCTCCCATTCATTTGGTAGGGTACTACTGAAAATATTTCTGTAAAGGGACAGTTTTTGTGAATACAGATTTCCTGTGACAGATTTGTTTACAAAAAACATTTTCAGGCTTTGAGTCAGTGGCACTTAACCTGGTTCCATATTAGGATGTCAAGTTTTTTTTAAAGAGAGGGAGAACTAGTGTTTGCATTCACGTTTAAGCAGCAAATCTAATGCCTTTTATTCATTTTGGAAAACATCTTTCTAGTACAGAAGACATCATTAAAAACCAGGTATCCTGTCCTGAAGTGCCAAGCAGAACTCCTTTAAGTCCCCATCCCGGATTAGATGCCAAGGCACAGAAAAATCCATGGTTTGAAGTATAAATAGTAATATTAAATTTATAAATAAAATAAATAAACACTAACAGCTCTTCTTTATAGTTCAGCAGACCGCTCTTTCAGTAGTACAGCTGGGCTGATCTCGTCCATTGATGTGCTGGGAGTGCTGATGTTATTTGTCACTATTGTTTCAGGTTTCAAGACATGGAAAGCTGTGAGAGGACAGCCCTCCACGTTGTTGCAGATGAGGCGTTGGAAGGAGGCTGTGTTCACAATGTCAAAGCCCACTTTGCCCCCAAAAGTGCTGGGCTTCCAATACTCAGGGGAGCAGATCGCATTTCCCATGAGACCTTTCAAGGAGAATGGTGCCCCAAGTTCTATTATAGTCTCACCAAAGATGGCTCCAGGACGTGGCTTTTCTAGAAGAAGACCTGGGTACACCTCCATAGCTTCAACATCTCCATAGAGCTCTTCAAGTTCTGCAGCCATCTCTTTTTCTCCTGTAAGAAATAGGTAAAAAGTAATGACTTAGGAAAGCCCAAATATTTGGAAAAAACAAAACACATCTCGATTTTTTACTACTATCCCAGTTTCTTACAAGCTTGGAAGTCAGTATGTGTTTCTTTGGAACAAGAAAAGGAGCTGCCTTATGCAGAATCCGGCCAAGAGAAAAAGAGAGAGACTGACTGCCCCCATCTTCCTTGCTGTTGCAGCTACCATGGAATGGGAGGAATGGACAGCAGGAAGAGATGGGACTTGGCAATTGCAGAGGAGGAGTGCATCAACAGGAAAAGCCAAGCCAAGGAAGGCTCAAGGTACAAGTCTACAGATATCTGGGAAAGTTATATAGCAACACAGCCATTCATCTATGGGAAAGCTCTGCTGCCTAGAAGCTCCACCCACTTGCCAATGAAGCCACAGTCCCTGTTTTCATCCTTTCAGTAGATACTGCTCTTCCCTTTTGAGCTTATCACTACAGTTGCGCAAGCTACAGAGTTGTAGCCCCTCTGCAAAGAATCTTAACTAAGTCACCAGCAAAAGGAAGAACGTTTCCCAAGAACTCATAATGCTCTTATTGATATACTGATGTTTTAAACTAAGTGGTTTAAACTGTATTTTACTGTATATGAATATTGTGAATATGTATCTTAACCCGTCTGAGCCACCTTGGAGGTTCTTCTGGATGAAAGGCAGCATGGAACTGAGCACACCCTAACCTAACCCAACCCAACCCACGGGAGCATCCTTGTCCTGCGTATTTGGACCAGGAGCGGTTCCTCAAGGTCTTTCCCAGACCTGTTCCTTGCAGTCCCTTAAATGGAGACGCCAAGACCTGGAGCTGGGAGCTTCTGCACGCAAAGGATTATTTCTGCCTCTGAGCTACACAACCTTGCCCACAAAGAGAAGCTGCTCCTTTACATAAAGAAAAAGGAATATGTCTCACCTGTAAGGTCTTCGAATGACTGAAAAGGTTTCAAGAGAAAGTGCCTCCGATACTGATTCAAGGATCGGTACCTCATCTGCCGGCTGTGCTCAATGGAGGCTTTGGCTACTTTCAGCACTGAAGCAGGAACATTCCTACCCCCAGAGATCTGTTTTTGAAGAAATGGGAGTAATATTGAATGGTGTTTCAGTACCGCATAGGTTAGCCTAAACAAAGTTGCTTTATAAACATAACCATTTAAGGGCACAGTCCTATGCATGTTTAGACAGTAAAAGTCCTACAATTCCCAGCATTCCCCAGCCAGCATGGGGAATCTCCAGCTGTCTCCACCTCAGACCCAAAGGAAAAGGTAAAAGGCAACATCACTTATTTTTGGAGTTCCCCAGATCTCTTCATCTGGCAGAATAGAAAGGGAGCCTATTTTCTGATGCAGAAGGCAAAGAGGACTACATTAATCTAGCTTGGCTATTTTAGACATTCTTGTAAATTCTCACTGAGGTAATAAACCAAGGTCTAGTCCTCACAGAGAAAGAAAACCTTACTAGGGAGAAGGCTAAAACAGAACCCAACAACTAGTTTTCTATGAGAAGGGTTTTTGAGGAACATTCCAACACATAATCTCTCATCAACAATCTGAAGCGATGTAGCCCAGACACAGGTGTACCACCTCAGTGACAGAGGCACACCTTTACTGATAACATTAAACAATTGTGTGCTTGTTACGTATGGTGGGATGTCAGCAATGAAGCCCCTTTGGAATCAAATGGCATTCCAACATTGGCTAAATTTGGCCTCCCATGTTATTTGTTACAATTATATCCCACGTTTTTACTTCTAAGGTACCCAAGGTGGCTTACATGATCCTCCCCATCCCCATTTATTCCTCACAACAACCCTGTGAGGTATGTTTGGGCAGTCACTGACTCTCAGCCTAAGTCACCCAGTGAGCCTCATGGCCAAATCAGGGCTAGAACCTGGGTCTCCCCAGCCCTAGTCTTACACTCTAATCACTACACCACACTGGCTCCTCCTGTCTGGGAACGAGTTGTGGTCAAACACAACTAGAGGACACCAGGTTGGGGAACGCTTCTGCAGCAGGTTGAAGAGCTGAGAGAAAAGTAGTCTTACCCTTCCAGCCCTTTGCTTGGAGAAAGATTGCACCATGTGGGAAACGCCATGTTTCAACATGATGGAGTTGTTGTAGAGGAACTGCTGATGAGTGTACTCTTGGTCCTCAATATGAAAAGTATCAGGCAGAAGAGGATGCCAGTGGTAGAGCGTGTTGAACTCTGCTGCTATTCTGTTCTGGTACTGGAATCTTTGGTTGAAGAGCAGCTCTGGATCAAACTTCAGCTTGAAGTGGTAGCCACTTAAGTGCTGTACGTAGTCTTCAATCACAATCTTGATAGTCTCTCCTGTTTTTTAAAGAGACACTCAATAGTCAGTCTTTGTTTTGTTTCCTAGATGATACCAAATATGTAACTCTGCTACTCCAAGTTGGCTTGTTCAAGTGGGCAAACTAAAATGGAACCCATCCCTCATGAAACTCTACATCACCAGTTAAAAGCCACATCTAAGTAGACTAGCTGGATCAGACCAAGGACACATCTTGTCTACCATTACATTTACAACAGGGGCTAGTCAAATGCCTCTGGGAAGCTCAGAGCCAGAACACAAGGGTGACAGCCATCCTTTGGTAGTTTTGATTTAGTGTAGGGTATTCTAAACTATTCCACCCCTTATATGGGGGGTTCTGTTTAATGATCATGGCTGATGGGTCTACCTACCATGAACCTGGTGCCCTCCAGATGTTATGGATTTCAACTCCCATCAGCCCCAGTGAGCATGGCCAAGGTCAAGAATGCTGACAGTTATAGTCCAAACATCTGGAGGGCACTAGGTTAGGTTGGGGACAGCTGGCCTAAACTGTTTCTTCAAAGCCAGCTAAATTGGTGGCCAACAACCAACTTTGCTGCCCCTAGATTTCAATAAGATAGTTTGAGTATGTTAGTGATGACCATTTGTCACGTTTACCTATCAAGATCAGCCGGGCAGTTTGGAACAGCTGCTCATCATCCCATTCTGGATGCTCTCCCTTAAGAATGTCACAGACACGGTTATGTTCCCGGAGCCATATTGTAGCATACATCATCAACCCTGGAACCAAGCCAAAGACCTCCTGTCCTACAGAAAGTTTCAGGTGCTCAGGGAGCTGGGGTGGATACATCATTTCTGCTTGAGTTTCTTCAACCGTGGGTGGATACATCATTCCATCAATCATCTGTAATTAAAATGATATATGAGAACTGCAACCCAGAACAAAAGTCTATGATACTAGATTTCAGTCTCAAGATCTCAATCTAATGCAAAGTTAGTGTGCTTAACCATGTCAATTTCAATGGATTGCAAGTACATTTAAGTTTCATGTTGGACTGTGATCTAGATGCACATTTGATTCAGATGCACATTTACAACTTAGCTGTAGTTATCTATCTAGTGCAAGCAGGGTGCCAAATGCCATTACAGGAAACAGTCCCTGCTTACATCACAGGGAATGTTCAAGCATATCTTCTCCAGGAATGTCCCAGGCACCCAAACCAACCTGAAATTTTAGCTTTCCATCCTTGAATAGTCTCAGTTTCATCTGCCTTTCCAAAGTCTCTCCATAGACATGATTTAGATCAACCTGTTAAGAAGAAAAAAGGAATGTCTAAGTAACATTAGATTGACCTAACTTTTTGTGAAGATCAGTAGGTTCAGACTGAGTCCTTGATAAATAGATAGAGCATCTCTAAAATACCGGTGTCACCCACAGAGAGCTGAACATATTGTAGATCAGCCCTCTCCCTGTAATGTTCCAAAACAGCATATAGTGCAACAGAAGGGAGAGTTCCCTCCACTCATTCACATCAATGGGAATCCAATAGTCCACTGTCTCCTAAATGAAGTATCTAGGCACAATCCAGC
This sequence comes from Heloderma suspectum, assembly GCF_057233095.1. Lineage (NCBI taxonomy): Eukaryota > Metazoa > Chordata > Lepidosauria > Squamata > Helodermatidae > Heloderma > Heloderma suspectum. The sequence continues at coordinate 176,272,741 of NC_139461.1, forward strand.
CAAAGTGAGGCACTTTGAAAGCAGTAAGTGTTAAAAGCTTGGCTGGATTAGGCCATGAAGCAGTTCAGACAGTCAACTATGTTTAGAAGACTGGCTGCATTTTCTTTGCCCTCATAAAAAGCAGAATGTTGTTTCTCAGACAAACCTACTGATAATGTAATTTGGAAATCAAAGCTCCTTCAAGTCTTTACCTGCCAGAGTCTTTTTGGGGTGGGGGAGAAGACACCCATTTCACTCCATAAAGGGATTTCAAAAGCCAGAGCCCTTGCTAAAAACCAGTATTGCAATGGTATAAAACCCCACCCCCAACATGTCATCTTAAGAAACTGCATGCTGTTGTCAAAGCCAGTTTTACAACAAGGGTTCCTTCTTTGGGATGAAATATACAGATGTAAGAAAAACTATCAGAGTGTATCTAAACTGAGTAGATAAGGAGCTGAAATACTATGCTCCTTATTTAGGGACTGACCTAATGAAAAACCATGCCTACCCCCAAGCAGAGACTCCAAGGATACTGGCATCAAGTTTTTGTGGTTATTTCAGAGACACTTGTTGTACAATATGCCTATCACAATGTTTATGCAACTCCCTCATGCGCTGCGAGATATCCCTCCCGCAACAGGAGTTGATAACATTTTGCTTGTTACAATTAATCAGGCTAAGTGAGCCTTCCTTCCAGATGCATTTGACTCCAGCACCCATAATTCCCCAAACAGCATAGCGAAGTCATAGTTCTTAAAGACTTACCCCATGCCCAAGACCACTGGTGAAGGCTGGCCCTTTCTTGTTGTCTGTCTTGAAGAACTGGTGGGTGAAATGCTGGGCAAAGAAAGCAAACATGATATTTGTGCCTTGAGGGTCAGGAACAAATTTTCTCCTCCGCAGGAATTTCTCCACAAGTATTGTTGGGTTGGGAAGCTCCTTTTTGCCTATAATTTAAAGCAATCATTTATTCTCCAGCACTTGTCGGCAGTGGAAAGAGATGGCAGTTTCAAATATCCAACTTTTACTGGGATAACGTTCCTGTAAAAAAGGAATACTACAGCAATGTAGCACAGAACGTTGATAGCTCCCTTGCAGGTCAGAATTAGTGTAATGATACTATGTCACACTAGATCTTCCTTGATTTAAAATCTGTCTTGCTGGCAGATTTATGTCCAGTTCAGTTGGATTGTACAAGTCTGCTTTACTCAGTTTCTTTGACAAACTAAATAGAGCAAAACCTTTCATGGGAAAAACCTTTCAAATGTCATAATAAACATACATGCAATATCTTGAGTTTCCTCCTTCATAAAGTTTTCCAATGTTTATTTCTTACATTTGTAGACCATCCAGTAGCCAAAGGTCTCTGGGTAGTTCACAGAAATTAAAACCCCCAAAATACAAGTTGATAAAACATCATATAAAACCTTTGCAAGTTGAAGAACAGAATAAACCCAGAGTCAAAACCAGCAGCAGGGAAAGACCTAAAAACAGTCTTTTTTTCTGTTGAAACATGCACCCTTAAAAACAACACTGAAGGACTAAAAAGACTGGGATTTTTAGCCCAATTCAGGTCTTTACTCTATAGGATTAATAACTGCCTTGCAAGTTATCCCTCCCCCCCCCACACACACACACACTGGGGGAGAACATCTACACAAGGGTGCCTGCTGTACACGCATAGGTTTTCCGACCATGATTTGGAACCCTGATCGTGACTTGAGCCTCACAGCTCAATGCACAGCTATGCTTAACCTTTGAGAACAGCCCCTTTCTTTCCATCCACACATTTGTTTTCCTCCTTACCTTTCACACCCGTTGGGGTTGGACAGTCGTGTTCTACTGGTGGCAGAGATCTAGTATAGTAGGAAACGTTGGAGTAGGCTTCCCAGCTTTTGTAACTAAATTGGCTATTATATGTCGGTGGACTCTCAATTAAGTGGGATCTTGCTAAAAGAGGGAGGGAAAAAGAAGAAAGTGGATATGTTAATGCTAAACTATTTATGACTAAGCAGCTATATATCTGAATAAAGAAATGTTTTCTGATACGACTTAATAGGTAGTCTGACTTCAAGGGGACTACCCAAAGGCAGACTGCATTCATACATTACATATTTCGACTTGGTGCAGACCTACTCTAGGCCTGAATCTAGATGCAATCTCAGCTCCCTGAGTGGCTTTTGGCAAGGTGTTTACTCAGCCTTAGCCTTTGTAAAATGGGATATCGTAGTAGATTCCTTCACATGACTGTAAACAGTGCTCTCTAAACAGGTCCTAGACGTTATTAGCAATTATCCTGATTCCAGAGAGATTATCAAGGAAAAACCTACTGGCTACTCACCAAGCACTCCCCAACTTATCCCCTTTGTAATATATGGGCCCTGTAGCATACTCCCCTATTCAGGACAATTTTGTATGGAGTTAACTACTTTAAATCTTATGGATGAGATTTTTGTTAACTGGGTACTCTGAATTGGCCAACTGTTATGTTAAGAGAACTTAGGGCGCAATCCTCCCTGGGTAGGTGGCCGCCTCTGAACTCGGAGGCAACTGCCTATCCAATGCAGGGCAGGAGAAGCATGGAGGGGATTGTCCCCTCCACACTTCAGCTGCCCTGCATTTGTGGCTAGACGGCCGATTTCAGCCGGCTAGTTGCGGGAAGGCGGAGCAGGGGAAGTGGTTGCCGGTCGACACATAGGATGTGTCATACCGGCATTTCCGGCTTCCCCGCCCCGGAACGCCCCCAGGAATGCCCCATTTTGGCCGCTCTGTGCTCCTCTTCCAAGCGCGGAGCGTGGGGCCATTCCACGCTGCCTATGAGGCAGGGCAGAAGGTCAATTCTCAGGGAACCAACCTCGGAGCGCGGGCTCTGAAGTCAGTTCCCGGAAACCAATGTATCCTATGGCTGCCTAGCTGCTGACTAGTGGCCATAGGATTGCTCCCTCCATCTGTTAAGGAAATAACAATGCACTCCAGATAAAGCACACAGCATGTGAACATAGCCAAAGTTAAAACATTCTTAGCCTTATCCTTCAGATGCTCTGAAGGCCTAACTTTCATTCTTTTCAGCCATATCTACACTAAAGACCTCCATCAGTTATATACCAGTCTAACTGTCATGGCCTCATCCAAAGAGTCCTGGGAATTGTAGTTTGAAGAGGGTACTGAGAATTCTCTATTAGAGACTCCCTCCCCACAGAACTACAGAACTATGCAGGGGGGTGGAGCCATTTAAAGTCTGTACTATAGATACGTTGTTTGAGGAGTTTGTTTGCATTTTTGGAATTATCTTTAAAGAGGGCCAGATTACAGGCAAGGTATTTTAAACAAACAAACAAAAACAAATTTGAACTAACAGTAGTTGGAGAGCTTTGTGGAAAGGTGGTATATAAATATTATTAATAAACGATCAAATAATTTATTAATATTGTATTAGACTACAGCTATCGTAACTGGCACAAATAATTCAAACTGCACAGATAAATCCCAGTCCCCAAGATTAAGGCAGCAATCCTATACCCACTTACTTGGGAGTAAGCCCCATTGAACTCAATGAGACTTGCTTTTGAGTAGACAAGTATGGGATTGCACTGCAGGAGTAGCAGAAGAGATGGGGAGACTTACACATTAGTATGTATGTCATGATGGAATTGTGGACATATGGAATGTTATTGATGATATTCCAGACTATTTTGAAGTGAGTGAGTATGTAGTGAACCGTGTCTGGAGTGGGCTTCAGTTTCAGTCTCAGCCAAGTAAAAAATTCAGCTGTATGGAAACAATTAGAAATAAATGCATAAAATGTCAGTGTTAGAAACATAGGAAGCTGCCATATACCAAATCAAACTATCGATCCATCTAGTTTAGTACTGTCTTCACCAGCAGTTATCAAACTTTTAATTGGATGGACCACTTGAAAATGGCTGGGGCTACCAGACAACCACTTAATAAACTTTTGTTCCACAAATCAAAGCACAAGCGTATCTCATTTTCAGCATATTTATATTTTCGGTGCCAGCATCATTATCAAAACCAGTGCTGTATTATGAAAGCCGCAAGCCCTATGCCTGTTTGTTGGCCTGTTTGAGGATCCAGGCCCGATCAAAGTGGCCTTGATCATCATCCGAAGGAAATACATCAAGCGTAGGGCCAAGTACAGATTCTCAACAGTTCCATAACCTTTCACAGATGACCAGCGGTTTGTGGACCCCTGGTCTACACTGACTGGCAGGGATTTTCCATCCAGGGAGGAGCCTTTCCCAGCCCCACTTGGAAATGCCAGGAATTGAACCTGGGAAGCTACAGCCCTTTTCCCAAGTGTTAGTTAAGTAAGTATAACGTTCTGAAATACATACGTGTAGCGCAGTTTTCCCCGTAAAATCCAGTCCGTGTACAGTCACATTCATATCGATCATAACCTGCTGTTGTGCACACTCCTCTGTTTTGGCATGGATTTGAGCAGCAAGGATTAGCTAAAAGGGAATTGAGAGATGCACCATAAGAAGTGAACCCTGTAAAGACCTATAGATATTAGCTCAACCAGTACTTGTCAGTGTTATTACAGATCAGAGTTTTAACTCCATATCCAAATCTGCTGCTAGTTAATATTGTGAGCGTATGAGACCGTTTCTCTCCAGATCTGCTTTGTTTACTACAAAATCCGTAGTTTCTATTTTCAACTTCTTTTCCTCCCTACTTTTCAGTAAACTAAAATGCACGTGCATATATAACACAGGGTACAGCAATTCGTTGCACTCTCTCTCTCTAGTATTGGGTATATTTACAGTTTTGCTCATACAAAGTTAAGGCACGCACCTTTGAGCAGTGGTACGGTTAGGTAATTTTTTAGACCCTGGACTTACAGGCACTTCGGGAATGCCATGGTTAGTCTTGCTACCTTTCCCCATCCTGCACTACGTTCTTGTATTACTCACCTAACCTGCCAACTCCTTAAAATACCTTTTGCAGACAACTGTGTCAGACACCCCCTAGTGCCAACAGACTTTTAGAACATAAAGCTCTCATCACAGAATTTAATAATAATAATAATAATAATTCTCAAGCACTTTCAAAATTTACATTCTGAATGTATTCCAAAGAGAAGAAAAAGAAGACCCTAAATCCAAACCGCAGTAATTTACGGGGTGTGTGTGTCTCTCCCAATGAGCCGCTTGGAATAACTACATTCAAAAGAGCCACTGTGATGTAGTGGTGAGAGTGTTGGGCTGGGAGTCGGGAGATCCGGGTTCTAGTCCCCACTCAGCCATAAAGTTCACTGGGTGACTTTGGGCCAGTCACAGACAGACTCTCAGCCCAACCCACCTCACAGGGATGTTGTGAGGATAAAATGGAGAGGAGGATTATGTACACCGCCTTGGGTTCCTTGAGGAGGAAAATAGGTGGGATATAAACGTAATAAATAAAATAAATAAAAATAACAAGCATTTTTCAGAATATACCAACGGACATCAGAAAGAAGACGCGATAAGACATGGGTCAGGAGCGTGCTTAGCATTGCGGCCCTAGGCTTATTCACGAACAGGTCCCAGTGAGTTCGGTGGGCTTACTCCCAAGCAAGCAGGCATGGAAGTGTGTAGCCCAAAGAAGGCACCGACTGGCCTTTTCTAGGCCGTCAAGAACGATGGAAGAAGACAGGCGGAGGAGATCAGCGGCAGCACCAACCTGCTTGGCTGACAGCCAAGAGAGCCATCAAAATCACGCAGGGCACCATCGTGCGAGCGGAACGCTGCAGGCTCAGCATCCGGTATTTCCAAAAAAGCGCGCGCTCCCGGGAAGTCTCCGCGCCGTGCCGTGCCGCGCCGCGCCGCCTCTGCTTCCCGCGCCTGCGTTGGACTCCCGAGCGCGTCTGCCTTTTTGGCCACCCTCGCCGCTGGCCTTTATCGAGCCAGCGCGTGAGTCACGACTTACGCAAGCCGGAGGCTCCGCCCGGGCACCTCCTCCAGCCGAGCGGCCCCTCTCCTTGCTCGCCCCATCTCCTCCGGCGGGGAAAGCCCCGCGCCTGCTCCGTGGCCCCGGCGCGGGGTGCCGGGGAAGGCGCCCAGAAAAAGGCGGGCGTCCTTCCTGTTCAGGCTGCAGTCCTAATGCGCCCCATCACCCGGGAGTGAGCCCCCTCGCACTCAAGTGGGCTTACTTGTGAGTAGGCACGCGGCTAGGGCTGCGCGGCCCCGGCGCTTCACGGTCGGCGCATCGTGCCGAGAATCGCAGTCGGCGGGCGGCTGAGCAGCGGAGCCCGGTGGCTCGGAGTTTGGTGGGGCTGCGGGTCCAATCTGGGTTTCAGTCAGAACCCGCCAGAACTCTACAGGAGCTTCCCAAGGTTCTGTTTCTGGTGGGGAGTTGATGGTTCAGCACCTTGGATAGCTCCCCCGGAGTTCTGCCCGGTTCTGAGGGAAACCCAGAATGGATGCACAGCCCCACTGAAATCGGACCCACCAGCCTCCACTGTTCGCAAGCCTGTCGATGAGGATCGGGGTGTCACAATAAGCCTTTCCTCCCACGAGGTTTTGGTGTTTGTGCCAGCTTATTTTATGTAGTTTTAAATGGTGTCTAGAGGCAACCCTGAAACCCCTTCCTCTGCCTGCCCTCTCCGGCACCCAAGTTGGGTTTCCTTCCAGTACAGGCGCTTCCCCTCTCCCGACCCCTTTCTGATGGCTTGCCCTTCCTTTGTGGTATTCGCGAACGTTTGATCCGGGGGACTGTTCTGGATTCTTAACTAATATTCTTCTTCACTTTCTCGACTCTGATATGTCTTGGTATTGTTTTCCTGCCATAACAACAAAACGAGAAAGATGGCTACTAGTCCTGAGGGCCGTGTGCTGCCTCCAGTACCAGAGCCAGTGAGCCTAGGTACACCAGTTGCTGGGGAACATGGGCGGGAGGGTGCTGTGCTCCTGCCCTGCTTGTGGGTTCCCGGTGGACAGCTGGTTGGCCACTGTGTGAGCAGAATGCTGGACTAGATGGACCCTTGGTCTGATCCATCATGGCTGTTCTTATGTCCTTACATTCTTAACCCTCAAATAAAACTCTCTTCATCCTTCATTGCCTTTTCCTGTTATTGTTTTCTGTTGCCCAAGTCTGATTCACAAAGCAGCTCCCATGCAGGACTCTGGCATGACGATGATGACGACAGTGCATTTAATGTGTTCTAGCAATTCACCTTCAAATTCACTTTCATTAGCAGGAGTCCATAAAACAACCCTGCAAGGCAGACCGATATTACTACCCCCATATCGCAGATATTTTGATCCAGTGGAGGCTGGTGGCTCCAATGTCAGTGGGGCTGTGGCTCTGCTATGGGTTTCAGTCAGAACCAGCCAGAACTCTAACGGAGCTACCCAATGTGCTGAACCCAACCCCCAAAATAGGTCCAGCACCTTGGACAGCTCCTCCAGAGTACTCCTCCAGAGAAGTTGTTACTTTCTCTCCCCACTCCCACCTTCTAGCCTCGCAGTTTCTCCCCCGCACTCTTTACCTTGCAGTTTCTCCCCCTTCCTACCCTATGGCCTTGTTCTTTCTCTCACTATTCCTCCCCACCCCCCAACCCTAGCCTTTTCTCTTTCACCTCTTTATCTTGCTATGAGGGGAACAGTGGCTGAGCCTGGGGTTGAGGCAGGGAAAACTTCTTCTGTCCTTCTGGGGCTGGGGAATAGTGTGTGTGTGTGTGTGTGTGTGTGTGTGCGCACGCATGTGTGCGCGTGCACACACACTGGAGGCTGGTGGTTCTGATGTCAATGGGGCAGTGAATGCCAGTCAGAACTCTAAAGGAGCTATCTAAAGTGTGAAGAACCTTGGCTAGCTCCTTTAGAGTCCTGACTGGTTCTGACTAAACCCAGAGAGGATTTGTCACCCTACTGACATCGAAGCCACCAGCCTCCACTGTGGACACATATGTGTGACTAGGAGGAGCAAAGCAACCCTTTGTAGGCCTACTCAGAAGTAATTCCCACTGAGTTCCACGTAAGCATGCATAGGATTGCAACCTGAAATGAGTATTTTGTTGTGCTTCTGTGGGGTTAAATATGTACATTGGCTTTGGAATGCAGACTCTTCTTTTGCTTGTTGTCTTTTGACTAGCCAGGCTCCCACAGCAGCCATTATGTGACTAGCCACTTCCTCCAAGGGAGCCATTTTGAGGTGGTACCCACAGCAATTTCTCAAATTCCCAAATGTGCTCATGGGTCCAAAAAGATTGGGGACCTCTGCATACGCTCTACACAAGACCTGCTTATGGTAGAGATGAAAACACCTAGAAGTAGTCTGTTGATATGGACCAACCAACACAGCTGCCTCCATTTTTGGACTCTCCTTGGTGTGGCTAGGGGGCCTGTCATGATGAGCATCTGCACTTCAAGTGTTCCTTAATGGCTTACTCCATTTAATGGTTAAATGGCCATAGACAAACTCACAGGATTGTAAGGAATTTAAACCGCCCTGGTTTACAATGAGAGAATGCTACAATGAAGTGAATTGCCGTGTGTGGTAGAGTGGTGCACCCTCTGGTATGCCTCTAGCATGTCAAGGAACGTATGACATAGGCTCTCCATGCAGAGACCTGTCACCTGTGCACTTTTTCCTCCCCTGTTTGAGGGGAAGTATCATGTGAATCTCATAGTCATGCTTACAGACCTCCACGCAAAATCTAAGTTAATGCATGCACTGGAGAGGAGGGTTCCTGAGCTGCTTTTGCACTACAGCAACTTGCTGCCAGTAAAGTCTGAATTGGGGTCTTCTTTCTATGGAGATTATTATGTCCACAGAAGGGAATGCGGAAGTGAAATGTGAGAACTTACCAAAGAGACTCAATAACCAGTTTAAACATTTTCTCCAAAATCACTGAACACATTTATTAGCATTTCAGTCTAACTGGAAAGAACAGACTTACTTCAAAGACTGAACGTTATGAGAAATTATGGGTAGGTATGGAAGCAACAAGGAAACACGTACAATTAATTGAAAAATTATATTTGGAGGGAAGAAAATAACAGACTTAGAATGGGTAGATAATCCCTTTTTACATGTTACTTTAAACATTTGGGAAAAAATGGAAATATCCCAGATATTTCCCCGTTGCTTCTCATATTTAGATAAAGCAGAGCAATATGCCAAATGGAGAGAAAAAGGATTATATAGAATGCGAGAGTTTTATGAAAATGAAACCCCTCTTACTGTAGCAAAATTAAAAGAAAACCTTCAGGGACTACAAATAAATTGGATTTTTTTTCATCAATTACATTATCTTATGAATTCTACAGTAAGGCAAAATATGATCAGAAATATGACTAAATTTGAACGCGTTATATTGGAACATATGAATAATATGAAAGGACTAATCTCTAAAATAATTTGTATTGAATTAGATACAAGTATGTCAACAGGACTGAAAATAATACGGGAAGATGATGTTGGGATAAAAATAGACCAAGACATATGGAACAAATTATGGATGAATCAGTCAAGGAAAACTGTATCAATAATCCATAGGGAAAATTCTTTAAAAAATTTACACCGATGGTATATTACATCGGTGTGTCTAGCAAGGATAAATAATACAAATATTACAAAATGTTGGAGAGGTTGCAATCAGCAAGGTTTATATATTCATCTGTGGTGGTCATGTCCTGTTGTGTTACAGTTCTAGAAAAGGATATTTACAGAAATGGCAAACATCATGCATCAAGTTCTCCATGCCACACCAGCATTAGCATTATTAACAATTTGGGAGAAACAAAATGGAAAAGTGACATCTAAGGGACTGATAGTCTTTAAGCTGATGGCAGCCCACAGGGTAATAGCAAAATGTTGGAAAAATGCAGAATTCTTAACATTAAACTCTTGGTATACAGAGCTGTGGCAAATAGCCATAGCAGAAAAATTGATACACCAACTTAGATTAGTTAAAGGTAAAGCTAAAGTATCTGATTTTTATAAAGTATGGCATGATTTTATTTCATATACAGATCAGCAAGGTATTCAACATCCATCAAGGTCCTTCCTCAGATTATGGAAAAGAGAATAAATACAAACTATAATATGAAGAATTATATGAATAATCTCCAAGCCATTTATGGATTTAGTTCACATTTGTGGTTATAATGTAAAAGTGGAAAATGTGTTAAATATATTACCCTCTGCCAATAGAATTCAACTTTTATGTATTTTATTTTAATTTTCCCCCTTCTTTTTTTTTCATTCATTAATTTTGTTCATGTTGTGCATGTTTTTATTGTATTTGAAAAATTAATAAAATTATTATAGATATTTTTTATATTATAACATAAAAATGTTATGAGTTTTCAGACATTTTTCCTACAGCACAAACCCATATATGTCTTCTCAGAAGTAAGGCCCATTGAGTTCAAGTGGGGTTAACTCCCTGCTAAGTGGGTATAGGATTGCGATGTCTAGTGTTTAGGAACTGTCACAGAATCAATAGAGCCTAATATCACATCAACAAAGCATATTCAACAGGTGCTTAAGAATAAAGTGGTCAGGTGGTGGTGGTGGTGGTAGAGCAGGGATGGGCAACTTGTGGCCCTCTAAATGTTTTGGCCTACCACTCTCATCAGCCCTAGCCAGCAGAGCCAATTATACATGGTGTGGAGAAAGTGACAATTTTCTCCCTCTCTCATAATATTAGAACCCAGGGTCAATTTATGTATTTATGTATTTTTTCATTTCTATATCCCCCAATAGCTGAAGCTCTCTGGGCAGTTCACAAAAAAAAAAAGGTGCAGCATAAAACAATATAAAATATGAAAACTTAAAACCACAATATAACAGTACAACCAGAATAGACCCTAGCTGCAATGCAGAGATTTAAAATGCAGATTTAAAACACCAGAGCTAAAGGAATAGGAAGCTAAAATGCTGGGAAAATAAAAAGGTCTTCACCTGACACCAAAAGAAATACAACGTAGGCGCCAGGCGTACCTGTCTAGAGAGCTCATTCCACAGCTGGGGCGCCATAGCAGAAACGGCCCTCTTCCTGGTAGCCACCCACCTCACTTCCTTTGGCGCAGGCTCACAGAGAAGGACCCATGAAGCTGATTGGTGGGAGCTTCAGGACAGATAATGGGAAGTATCTCTTCACACAGCGCATAGATAAACTATGGAATTTGCTACCACAAGATGTAGTCATGGCCACCAATTTGGATGGCTTTAAAAAGATATTGGACAAATTTGTGGAGGATAAGGCTATCAGTGGCTACTAGTCCTGATGGCTACATGCTACCTCCAGTATCGGAGGCAGTATGCCTTTGTATAACAATTGCTGGGGAACATGGGTGGGAGGGTGCTGTTGCACTGCTGTCCTGCTTGTGGGTTTCTTGGGGGCAACTGGTTGGCCACTGAGTAAACAGAATGCTGGACTAGATGGACCCTTTGTCTGATCCAGCATGGCTCTTACGTTGTTATGTGACGGATCATGGGAGTTGTAGGCCAAACCATCTGGAGAGCCATGAGTTGCCCACCACTGTGGCAGAAGAAACACCCATGCAATTGCAATAAAGAATATCTTCCCTGCCAGAAGTCAGGTCACAGATTTTTTTGTCTTGTTGCTTATGTAAAAAATGTTTTCTAATTTTGGAAATGTCTTGTATGGTTCGTTGGTACCCAGTATGCATGCACCTACTATATCCAATTTGCTTGCGTTGCTTGCTTCTCCCATCTTTACCTAGCCCAGGCAGCAGACAACCTTCCACAGATACTGAAAAGATATAGATTCAATGGAATACTCTTATCATATACTAAGAGTGATCTCAGTTCTCTGAGTGCCGGTCCTTTGGTAGCCAAAACGGCACTATCCCTGTACATGATGGGGGCACCAGCAGGCTCAGGGGGAAACCCTAAGATTTGCAGAAGTATAAACTAGGATAGGGGTGCAGAACCTCAGGAGCACCTGGGGTCCCAATCCGGCTCTCTGGGCTTTCCCAGATGGCCATGCTTCCTTTCCCCTGAGTGCTGATGATTTGGTGGTTTCCTGGCTTTTATGCTGTTTGTTCCCCATTCGAAAAACCTCTCCTAAGGCTTAGTTTCTGGCGGGAAGAGCTTTAAGCTAATCTATGCTGGTATTATTTGTCTTTTTGGTCCCACTCCCTTTCCCCAGACCACTGATTGTTAGGTAGTTTCCTGACATTTGTGCAATTTTTTCCCCATTCTGAAATGTTGAAATGCCTCTCCTAAGGTTTAGTTTCTGGCAGAAAGAGCTTTCGGCTAAAATATGTGGGGACTTTTTGGTGTTTTGCCCCTGCCCCTTTGGCCCCACCCACCACTGGAATGTGCCCCCCCCCCGAGCTTCTCTGAAACTGGATTTGGCCCTCAGGCAGAAAGAGATTCAATACCCCTGCTTTAGTGGGGAGAAACAGAGGGAACCTTCAAAAACAGCCCAGTGAAGACTGAGGATCCTAAGTGAGTAAGGAATGCTGTCGGATAGTTAGAACATAAGAAGAGCCATGCCGGATCGGACCAAGGGTCCATCTAGTCCAGCATTTTGTTCACAAAATGGCCAATGAGCTGTCGACTGGGAACCCACAAGCAGGGCATGAGTGCAACAGCACCCTCCCACCCATGTTCCCCAGCAACTGGTGTACATAGGCTCACTGCCTCTGGTACTGTAGCACATAGCCATCAGGACTAGTGGCTGTTGATAGCCTTCTCCTCCAAGAATGTGCCCGACCCCCCTTTAAAGCCATCCAAATTGGTGGCTGTCACTACATCCTGTGGTAGCAAGTTCTATAGTTTAACTATGTACTGTGTGAAGAAGTACCTCCTTTTATCTGGGGTGGTGGTGGTGGTGGTAAAACTAGGGAGGAGGAATGGAATGGAATCTTGAACAGGAGCCCTCCACGCTGCAACATTGTGTTGCAAGTCCCCTTGTTCTTCCAGATAGCAAAACAGCATTGGGTCCTTCCTTCTCACATTTATTTATGCATGTGATATAACTCTGTGCTAACCATTTGTGAAGCGGTTGTTTCAGAGAAAGCCCTCAAAATGTCTTGCTGTCAGTGATCTCCCTTACACTGGATTTGTGGTATAGCTTTAATCTCGAGCATTTTGTTGTTAGTTCAGATTACAGTGGGCTATTGTGCTGTTTGGCATTTTGCAAGGGCCTTCGTGCAGGAGTCAGTCTGGTTCTGACTGTAAGTGTTGCCATAAATCTGATTGAGTGAAGGCAAAAGGAATTCAATTCACATGTGCAGGTGGCTTGCCGACCCAATGCAGGGAATGGGTTTGTGTGCTCCCCCCATAATCCCTCTAGAGCCCTCCCCTACATTCCACTCCATTCAGGGCCAAAGCAGCCATTAGTTTAAATCTATGTCTAGCAGCTGAGATCTGGATCTTACCCCCCAGCACACTAGGGTCCTGATCCTGATTGGGGTCTGACATCTACTATAGCTGTTAGATACAGATCAACTGTGTTGTGACCTACAGTAAGGTTTTGTGAACTCTGGAGCTCATTTGACCAAGCAAAGTAGAGGGCCTTGAAGTGGCAATGGGACATGCAGCCAGACATTCCATTTCATATAGAAGTCCATTGCACTGCCCGTGTATGCACTGGGGAGGGTTGAGTGGGGGGAGATGACCATGGTGTATTCTTTTACAGGGGACATTTCTCCATTTGAAGGGCTGTCAAGAGAACTGTACAGTATTTTGAAAGTGTCCTCTATTTGAAGGGCAGTCCAGTACAGGTCTGGTTTAAAGATAAGGAACCATCAAGAAGGAAGAGCCGGGCCTTAAAGTTTTATTTATGCATTTACAACATTTATATACCACCCCACATCTAAACAGATTCTGGAGCAATGAACAATAAAAGATAAAAGGAATAAGAATCCATATTATTATCATTTTTTAAAAAGAGAATACCAGTAAAAACAGATTACCAGGAAGACTTCCTGAAATAAAGATGTTTTCAGGAGGTGCCGAAAACAACACACTTTATGCACTAATACTAGGGCTTTGTATACTAGTACCAAAACCTTAAACCTGGCCCAATAGCAAATAGACAGCCAGTGCAGTTCCCTCAGCAAAGGAGTTGCATGCTGAAAAGGGGCAGCTCCTGAAAGCTGCTGTCTGTCAAGAATGAATCTGAGCATGTGGAGATGTCTGGCAGCTCAGATTCGTAATCAGAATGGGAACAGCGAGAACAGGGGGAGGCACCCTCCCTAGTGAGCCCAGATACGGTGAGACTTTCTTCCCAAGAGCTTGACAAACAGATGGCCCAGCCTGAACAGCTCCCCCATTCCTCCACCATGAGAACTCGAGTTTCTTTCCGAGGAGGTGGGCAAAGGGCGTGACTTGAGGGACGTGAGAGTCCATCGCAGAGCGAAGCAGGAAAACTTAGGGGCAGGGCTCAGATGGTCCACCAGGCTGGCCATTCATGGAAGCAAACGTAGGAGGGAGCCACCCTAAGGGAGGGACATCCCTGCGAAGCAAGTCTGGCTGTGAAGTTCATGCCCAGAGTGCTGGCAACTTCTCTAACTTCCACTTCGTCTCCTCTATTGATATTTGTAGATGTGTGGATTAGCTGCTTCTATGCAGTCTGAGAGTTTCCTAGACTCTGCATTTGTAAAGAAGCTAGTCCTTTACTCATAAAGTAGAGTTGGCCTGAACCTGTGTTTCCTGGAGTGTGTTGATTGTGAGGACGTAAGACTGTGACAGTTGCTGTGTTCTGCACTAACTCCAGCGTCCAAAGCAGCCTTAAGGGCAGCCCCACATATCAACCCACCTGGACAGCAGACTGAGCTGGGCACTCAGGTCACTTGGCCACAGTCTTCCATTCTATGGCGAGATGTACTGTATTTCTGTTTAAATACAAGTAGCTACTCTGGTGGTAGCAAAGACACCATGGGGATTGCTTCACTGGCTTCATGTCTGCTCCTGGATTCTGCATAAGCTTTTTGTCCTGTCATTCAAAGCCCTCTGTGACCTTGTCCCTTCTTATATCTCTATATACCCCTTCCTTAACTCATGTAGCTCCACCATCCAAAGGTCCCCTACTCCCTGAAACAGCTCTTCCCTGTGCAACCCCTTAGGCCTGGAACTGCCTCCTCGAACTTCTCCATGGGACCACCTCCCTTATTTGCAGCAATTCCATCTCTCTCCCACCCCTGAACAGTTTTTCTATGGTAAAGAAAGAGGCAATGGTAATAGAAGTCATGGGAAAACACAGGAGGGCTACAAGTAGAAGACATCATCACCTGGACCCTCTGCAAAATTCCATGAATGTGGCAAGGTGATGGTACCATAAAAGCCTTGTCTGGAAGCACCCTTAGACAAAAATGGCCAATTCTGTTGATCCATTAGGAAAAACAAACCCCCAAAGGAGAAGAGCATGAGAGCAAAATGTCACAAAGCCATAAGCAAGCTTTTGGGTCTGCCACAGACTCTGGTTCCTGTGTCTTTACCAGAGGATATTTCAGGTATCCTTTTCAGGTTGGGTGGCTGTCTGTAAGCAAGTACAAGCCTACTGCTCAAGGTCTGTGAGAGGGAAATGTCATATCATGGTCAAGGATGGGTTGTAGATAAGTGATGATACATTTGAGTGGTCTTAGCTGGGGATTATAGGTGACAACTTGTGGTGTTCTGTTGTTTTCTCTTATGGGTCTCTTCTGTAGTAGATTGTATTACCTGGGTATTTGGCTGTGTTGATCTGTTTTTTTCAGTTCATTGGGTGGGTATTTTAGTCTGAGAAATGCCTGATTTAGATCCTTAAGCTGCAAGTCTCTGCCTGACAAGTCTAAGCAGATGCAGCTGTATCATAGGGCTTAGCTGTAGACCATGGATTTTGTGGTGTGTTCTGGCTGGAAGCATGTAGGTATGTGTAGAGCTCTGTCAGTTTCCGATAGGGTGATGCTTATATGTCCATTATGTAGTTACACTGTTGTATCTAGAAAGTGACCTGTTGTGTTGACTGTCCTAGGCTCAGGCTGATGGTGGGGTGGAAATTACGAAAGCCCTGGAGGAACGTCGTCAGGGCCTTCTGTTCATCGGTCCAAACAATAAAGATGTCATCAATGAATATTAGGTAGAGAAGAGACTTTTGCAGACTCTACAGAGTGTTCGCTAATGTTTCCAAGATTAAGGAGATCATTCTAGTACAGCTTTCCCCAACTTGGCACCCTCCAGATGTGTTGCATGGCCATGATGGCTGGGAATTATGGGAGTTGCAGTCCGACACACCAGATTGGGGAGGGCACCAGATTGGGGAGGCTGTGCTAGACTGATTTCCTTCATCTTGGAAGCATTAGTGACATTGTCAATGTCATCAAAAAGAGAGTAAATGCCATAAAATATACAACATGGCACCCTTAAGACTCCTGTTCTGTGTTTGTGCATCTGTTTTTTTTTCTTCTCTTCTTCTTAGTATCTGTGTGTGTGTGTGTGTGTGTGTGTATACACACACACACACACACACACTGTTTTTTTGGATTTAATGAAGCGTTTTGTGTGAAATTTGACTAGAATACTCTTCTGCATGAGTACTGTCAAATCCCCAGGATTTTCTGGCACTCTGTGTAGGCTTCTAAATGTCACAGGATATGACTTTAAGCAAAAAAGCATGTGCAGGCACACAAGGAAAATGCACAGGTGTTCTGCAGTAGCACACATTATGTGCACACATTCTAACCACACACCATTGTGCAACTTTTACCCACCACCTGGAAAAAACCCAGTGGACTTGGGCTTAATAATTCCTGAGTCAGACTAATTTTGGTGGATTTGAAAGTAAAAATTGCTCTCTACTTTGTGATTTGTTGGTTGGCCCTGATAAAGCTGTTATTGCACCCCTGTTGCTTTTAAAAAATTAATTTAGGTTGCAGTCATAATTGCACTTACCTGCAATTAAGCCCCATTGAACTCATTGAAACTTACTTCTGAGTGAACATGTGTAGGATTGCACTGTAAAGAATGCAAATCTTCACCAGGGGCAGATACTTCTGTCTTGGGTAAAACACCAACAGAATTCACAGGCTGTTATAGGTTCTTTATTCCTGGAAAAGATATATCAGACTTGTGATTACTTTCCTCTTCGTCTTCTTCTTCCTCCTCCTCTTCTTCTTCCTCTTGTTCTTCTTTTAAGTCCTACTATTATTTTTATTCTATTCCAAATGCATTCAATATTTTTACTGAGAAAAAAGAATCCCTCTCTCTGTTCAAACATCCTCATTCTCTCTCTTCTTTTCCCAGTGCTATCTTTACCCCCAATAGCGCATACCACACACTCCCTTTCCCCTCCCTCCCTCTCTCTATCCCCCCCATCCCCTCTGCCCCCCACATTACCTCAGGTCTCTCTCATTTCTGTTACACAACCCTATCACTCTCCCAGTAATTCACACACTGAGGGAGTCTCGGGTGTGGACAGATGTATGGCTTCCTGTGAACAAGTGGCTGGAAAATGATGCCAACTCTATCAGGCACTTCTCATCCAAGCGGGAGGAGAAGAAATATAGATGTAGGGATTCAGGCATCTCCAATCTTTACCAACATTACACATGGGCCTGTGTGCGCTGCTGAAGTTCCCACAAAGAAGTGGGAATGGGCCGCTAGCATTATTTGGAACTCCCCTCAAGGGCTGTGTTTATCAGAGAGATGGCCACAAGAGACTCACAGGCCTTACGTTGTGAAGGCCTACTCTGCATTACCTTCCATTTCCTCCCAGCATTCAAGAGTTCATTTTTAAAGAAAAGGACGTGCAATGTGCACAAAATCATACTGGGAGTGATGACATCGCAATTAAATTGTCTTCTGTTACAACAGTTCAGAGCAATAACATCTCTTAGGAACACAGGAAGCTGCCTTATAGTAGCTCAGACTTGTCTATTTTTCTGGTCAGCAGCTCTCTCCAGAGGTCTTTCACATCACCTGATAGTTTTAACAGGTGGGTGTCTCCACTAGAAATTTACTCCAAGCTGGTTGCGTTTGGAGGTTGTTAGGAATACCTGATGCTGTGGCCATCTAGCAGCCACCCTGGAGTTTATCATGGAAAAACTGGATTTCCTGAGACTGCTTAAGGTCCAATTCTTTTCCTTAAGTCGGGTTCTCTGCAGTATAGTTGCAGTGTGCTCCAACCCCCACATTTACCTTGGGTATTCTAGCCCTTCCCACAGCTTTTCACTGTGACCCTGGTCAAGGGGTGTTTCCTGTCCCTGTGTTTCCCAGCATAAACCAATTAGTATCTACTCAGAAGTAACCCCCGTTGTGGTCAATGAGGCTTGTCCCCTGAATGCGCACACCAGCATTTACAGACATCCCCCTCAATTGAAATAGCACATTTTAAAGCACTACTTCCCTAAAGGCTGAAAAGTGCTTTCCCGAAGCTGTGATTCTCCATTGTTTGGTTTATCCACTTTGGAAATAACTAGTTCACATCTTTGTTCCTGCGCAGCATCCTGTTAGAAAGGGGGCTGGTTTCCCATCCCTTTATTTCCCCTCCCCGTCTTTCCCAGCACAAACATATGTGTGTCTACTCAGAAGTAACTCCCGTTGTGGTCAATGAGACTTGTTCCCGAAATGCACACTCCTGAAGTTACTGAGATTGCCATGAATCAAAATAACACTTTTAGAGAGCCTTAATGTTAAAGCTTCAGCTTCGATTGATCACAGCAGGGCGGCAGAACACTGTATTACTATAATGATTGTTTAAGGAAGTAAGTAATGCAGGGGGCGGGGAGAGAGAAGGAGATTGTTCACAGCTTCAGCAGCTTCAAGGCAGGGGGAATGCAGTGCTCCTGTGATGATTGTTGGTTTAAGGAAGTACTTAATGTGGGTGGGGGGGAGGAGGAGAGTGATTTTTGGCAAGACACTGGAGGAAACCTCTCAGGGTTTTATCGAAGGAAAAAGGGGGGAGCCTGGAGGGGGGGAGCCTCTCTTATTGGTTGATCAGCCCCTGCCAGTCAGATGACATTCACTCCACCCCCCAACTTGGAAGTGTCTTCTGTGAAGCAACTTACACTGGTGCGGTGCACTCGCTCATGGAGCCCTGCATGGACACAAGTGCACCAAAGCCGATCCCTTGAAAAAATCTGGGTAATCCTCCATTCGCTTCTCCTTCCGTTGCCATGGAGAAACCCCCTGGAGATGCCTGGAATAGAAACTGGGACTTTCTACATGGAAAATAGATGCTCTGCCTCTGAGCTGTGGTCCCTCATGTGGTCCTGGGGTTGAAGGAAGGCTGTCCGAGCTTTCTAGACCAGGGCTGTCAACCTTTTTCTTGTGAAGCCCTACTTCATCAGTTCAGCCTTGCTGTGACCCTCCAGCACCCCCTAACTGGCCCTGCACTCTCAGTACCCACCTATCCTGTCAAACTCCTTAAGTCAGAGGTGTTGGATCTCTATCAACCCAATGGCTGAATCCAATTTTGGATGTCAAGGGCCACATTCCATGGTGGGTAGGGCCAAAGGCGGGTTGACCCAGAAATACAAAAGAAGACCAGCACATTTTAGCTGGAAGCTCTTACAGCCAGTAACTGAACCTTAGGAGAGGCATTTCAATCCTGTACAATAGGATAGAAATGGCAAAAAAGCTGGGGAACCACCAAACCGTCAGAGGGAAGGGGGGTGGCCATCTGGGGAACTCTAGAGGGCTGGAATTAGGGTCCCAGGCAGGCTGGATCTGGCCCCAGGCCTGAGATTCTGCCCCACTGGGAGGCGCATTTGTCAGGTATCCTTGAGTTTTAGCAGACTTTAAAAGCGTACGGGCACAGTCCTATGGCGATGCCCATAAGCCTCCAAACTAGGAGGCTTATGAGCATCCAATGCAGAGCGGGAGGAGTGGCGGAGCCAATCTTCACCTCCACATTCCTCCCAATCTGCGTTTTGGCTAGATAGGCTGTTTTGCTCGTCTAGCTGAGGAGGCCTCAGGATACATCGTATCCCGGCTTCCCCAGTGCCCTCTCCCTGCCCACTGGCATGCCCCCTCTCCAAGGTCGCAAAGGTGACCTTGGAGAGGCAGCTGGTGCAGTTCTCTCCATGGCAGCTGTGAGGAGGAGAGGGCAGGGAGCACAGATTCCTGGATCCCCGGTTGGTGCACTGTCTCTGACCTCGGATCCAGGAATCTGAATTATCCTATGGCCCCCAGACTCTTCTAAGGGCCATAGGATTGCTCCCTCCATGACGTAAATCCCAAGTTTGTTTGAAATTTAGTTCTGTGACTATTCTAAAAGCCCAACCAAATCCAGAGCCTTTTGAATAATAACTATAATTAAACATCTTTGTTTTCTTCAGAAAGAGAGAGAAAGATGGTAGAATAAGAAAAATACCACAAATGCTTTTAATAAAACACTGGCTTTGTAAACAACATTGCTGATGCCTACAATATACAAAGCTATGAAAAGAAACAGGATTAAGAACAATATAGATGGGAAAGGGGGAAAGAGTTGGCACTAATCGGCATTGCTGATGGCAAGGAGAGAAAACAGAACAGGCTGGAAACACCATGTTCTGCTTTTGGTATTTAACAAGAATCTTGAAAAGTTTTAATCCATTCTATCAGTCTGTCTTTCCATTTGGATGCACCGAGAGTATTTTTCCTTGAAATGATCAAGTCATAGAATCAAAGAATAGTAGTGTTGGAAGGGGCCTATAAGACCATTGAGTCCAATGCCCTGCTCAATGCTGGAATCTAAGTCAAAGCATCCCTGACAGAGGGCTGTCCAGCCTCGTCTTAAATGCCTCCAGTGTGGGAGAGCCCACCACCTCCCTAGGTTATTGGTTCCATTGTTGTATTGCTCTGACAGTCAGGAGGTTTTTCCTGATGTTCAGCTGGAATCTGGCTTCCTGTAACTTGAGCTCATTATTCCGTGTACTGCATTCTGGGATGATGGAGAAGAGATCCTGGCCTTCCTCTCTGTGACAAACTTTCAAGTACTTGAAGAGCGCTATCATCTCTCCCCTCAGTCTTCTCTTCTCAGAAACATGCCCAGTGCTTTCAATCTCTCCTCATAGGGCTTTGTTTCCAGTCCCCTGATCATCTTTGTTGCCCTCCTCTTTGTTGTCTCTCCTCATAGGGCTTTGTTTCCAGTCTCCTGATCATCTTTGTTGCCCTCCTCTGAACCCTCTCCAGTTTGTCTGCATCCTTCTTAAAGTGTGGTGCCCAGAACTGGACACAGTACTCCAGATGAGGCCTAACCAGTGCTGAGTAGAAGGGAACTAGTACTTCATGGGATTTGGAAGCTATACTTGTATTAATGCAGCCCAAAATAGCATTTGCCTTTTTTGCAGCCACATCACATTGTTGGTTCATATTCAGCTTGTAATCTACCACAATTCCAAGATCCTTCTCACTTGTAGAATTGTTGAGCCACGTATCCCCCATCGTGTAACTGTGCATTTGGTTTCTTTTTCCTAGGTGCAGAACTTGGCATTTATCCCTATTAAATGTCATTCTGTGGTTTTCTGCCCAGCACTGCAGCCTATCCAGATCACTTTGAATTCTGTTTCTGTCTTCCAGAGTATTAGCTATCCCGCCCAATTTTGTGTCATCTGCAAATTTGATCAGCATTCCCTGCACCTCCTCCTCCAAGTCATTAATAAAAATGTTGAAGATCACTGGGCCCAGGACTGAGCCCTGCGGTACCCCGCTCGTTACCTCTCCCCAGTTTGAGAAGATCCCATTGATAAGCACTCTTTGAGTCCGATTCTGTAGCCAACTGTGGATCCACCTGAGAGTTGTTTCATCTAGCCCACTTTGAGCTAGTTTGCTCATCAGGATATCATGGGGTACTTTCTTGAAAGCTTTGCTGAAGTCAAGGTATATTATGTCCACAGCATTCCCACAGTCCACAAGGGAGGTTACCTGATCCAAAAATGAGATCAAATTAGTCTGGCAGGACTTGTTCTTGACAAATCCATGTTGGCTTCGAGTAATCACTGCATTGTTTTCAAGGTGCATACAGATGGATTGCTTTATCATCTGCTCCAGAAGTTTCCCAGGGATTGATGTCAGACTGACTGGTCTGTAGTTCCCAGGTTCCTCCTTTCTGTCCTTTTTGACGATAGGGACAACATTAGCCCTCCTCCAGTCATCTGGCTCTTCACCCGTCCTCCATGATTTCTCAAAAATAATAGACAGTGGTTCTGAGAGTTCTTCTGCCAGTTCCTATAGCCACATCATTTTTTATAGACTAGCTTCATCAGCTGAATGACTTACCTTGGGGCTTAGTATTTATCCAGAAGGACAATGGTCCATCTCTGACAAACACAAAAATGGGTACCCAAAGTGTGTAACAATACAATAAAATATAACCATCCAAAGACAAAGCAATATAATCTAAAGCAGGGGTGGGCAACATGTGGCCCTCCAGATGTTTGGACCTACAACTCCCATCATCCCTCACCATTGGCTAAGCTTGCTAGGGCTGGTAGGAGTTGTAGACCAAAACACCTGGAGGGCCACAAGTTTCCCACCGCTGATCTAAAGCGACTTTATCATTTATATTAAAATTAAAACAGTCCATTACAAAGAGACAGAAAACCGGGGGGGGGGGGGCTCCAGAAATGCAAAGTGGGACTAGGGGTGTGTACCAAGAGTAGTTCTGTGGAAAAAGGGATTTTTGGAGGTGCAGATTTTCTTTCTTTGGAGAAGGACCAGAGTTTAATGGTAGAGCACGTGCTTTGTATGCACAAGGTCCTAGGCCCTGAATCCCTGGCATCTGCAGCTTAAATGGCTGGGGATGATAGGAGCTGAGACCTACCTGCAGGATCGTCTCCTCCCATATACCCCTGCCCAGAACCTAAGAACAGCTTCAGTGGTCCTTTTCTGGGAGTACCCACCAAAGAAAGTGAGGTGGGTGGCTACTAAGAAGAACGCCTTTTCTGCTGTGGCATCCCCGTTGTGGAATGAGCCCCCTAGAGATGTTTGTCTGGCACCTACGTTGTGCTCACTTCGGTGCCAGATGAAGACCTTTTTATTCTTCCAGGCATTTTAATTTTTCAGTTTGTTTTATATTGGGTACTGTATTTTAAATAATTGCACTGCTGCTACCTTCTGTTTGGTTATTATTCTTATTTTTATATTGTAGGACAGTGTTGGACAGTAAAATAATAGAGTTCTATTGTACATGTTAGAATTTGGTTCTTTTGATTGACATTTGTGTAAGGGGATAGAAAACGAGGGTTTATTCTATCCAAACACCAGGCTGAAGTAGCAGAAATGGGTGGAATTTGAATTTGATTATTGTCAGTGTGTAGCAGATGTTTGGAAAGATAATTTGGCAGAACAAGCTTCACATTACTTACCCCCTCCCCTAGATCTGGGCCCTTTCATTTAATTTATTAATTCATCATCTTCATTTATTTATTTCATGTCAACATGTATCTTGCCCTTTACTGTAGATTAAGAGTAATTATAGTACTTTAACAGCAGAAAGGGGAACCTGTTGCCTTCCAGATGTGGCCAGACTACAACTCCCATCATCCTTCACCATGGGCCATGCTGGCTGGGGCTGATGGGAATTGGACAACATCTGGAGGGCTACAGACTCCCCACCCCGGTGTTATTGCCTTCTCTCCTTTGGCAGACACATCCTTCCTCTCATTGAGATGAGTAACTCTACCATCACCACCCACATGTTGCCAGAATAATCAAGACCATCAATATTGAGTCTCACCTAACCTAACAGATGCTAAAGCAGTACAAATAACTCCCTCTCCATCTATATTCTCATCACCTGAAAGAAGGTATAGGAAATAGAGGGAATCTAATGGGGTATCCTAGTGCCACCCTGAGATCTCTCCAGGCAGCCTTAGGAGACCTCTCTGGTGTAGCAAGGGGGTGGTGAAAGAGTCGTTTTTCACATGGACATTGCCAAAAGTAATGTAGAAAACAAAAATCAAAGCCCTTGCCCACCTCCATTCTTGATCTCCATGAGCGATAGGTGCAGTGCTTGGGGTTTTTTAAAATTCATGTTTCCCTCCTGTGTTTTAGCTGCATATTTGTTGTGAAGATCACTAAGCTGCCAAAGGATTTGCTAACTCCCTGCTTACATAATCTTAATGATGGTGATAGAAAGGAATGCCTGGTTTTGACTATACTTTGAGCTAATCTTACATGGATCTGAATTCAACTACTTTGCATTGTTTCCTTGTAGACATCTGACCGGAAGACAGAATTTGATGCAGCTTTGTATAACTGTGGTTATACAATGGTATAATACCAGTGGTTGTCTGAATTCTGTAGATTTCCATGAAGCCCAAATGTTCATGTGGAACTAATGAACTGTGCTGTTTAGACGTTTATGGGTACCACAATTACAGTCCAATTCAAAGCAGCTGTTAATAGTTAATTGGAAGCACTCAAGGAAGACAAGGCAGTGGAGGAGACAGTGAACACTGAGCTTTTAGTGAAAAAGGAGAAATAGTGGCATGGGAGAGAGGCTTTAGAAGTTGTTTTTTTAAAAGCACTCTAAACAGTAATTAGGACAGCAGGGTCGCTGTCTGTGTGTGTCCCACTTCATGTAGACTTTTCCTTGGGGAGTAATGGGAGTTGTAGTTCAACACATTCTCCATTGGAGGATGGCAACAAGGGAGAGGGCGTTCTTGGTAGTGCCCCCCAAATGTGGAATGCCCTCCCCAGGCAAGGGGGAGACAAGGGATGGCAGAGAAGAGAGGAGGCAAGAATGAGCAAATTCAATAACACATCATTAGGCTGTGGTTTAATTTCTGAACTAGCAGGGTTTTTACGTCAAAGGCTGTGGAAGTAGGGATGGCAGAGAATTCTGCCATGGACTCCAGTGAGCAAAGTCCCCACGGACTGGATCCTACCTGCCTCCGGCGGGTCCAGATCCAGCCGCTGCTGCCTGCCGCTCCTCAGCTGCAAATGGTGTCCCCTACGCAGGACGCCATTTGCGTCGCTGCTTTAAATGTGATAGGCTACGTAAATATTTACGTAGCCTATCACGGCTAAAGCGGAGACGCCATTTGCATCCCCGCTTTAGCCGTGATAGGCTACGTAAATATTTGCGTAGCCTGTCATGGCCTGGCAGGGATGCAAATGGTGTCCCCTATGTAGGACGCCATTTGCATCTGCAGCAGCCTGGCAGCGGACGGAGGCCCAGCTGTGGATCAGCCCAGCCGGTGGCTCTGCGGACTTGCCGCAGAGCGGAGCTGGCCGGGCGGGATTCTGGGGGGGGGGGGGAGGAACGGATCCCCTCCCCTCCCCCGCAACACCCGGGGAAAGAAAGGTAGGGGGGATTCGCACATCCCTAAGTGGAAGAGGTGAGTTTTGAGGAGGAATTTGAAGGAAGATTGTATTACATGGCATAGGGCAGGGAGAAGCAACTTTGTGCTCTCCAGATGTTTTGGACTACAACTCCCACAATTCCTGGCCATTGGCCTGGAAGCTGGGGCTTGTGGGAGCTGTAATCCAAAACCTCTAGAGGGCCCCAGGTAACCTACCTCTGGCATAGAGAGAGAGTGTGTACATAGGGTATCAGGGGTACAAACCCTGGGAGGACTTCTCTACATTTAAGACTGACATAGAAATAGGCATTTCTCCAGGAGCATCTGTTCCCAAGTCCTGCAATTATACCAGTGGCACATGCTGGAATTTCTCCTTCTGTGTGGCTCTTAAAGATACAGAGATGCCCTGTCAGGATCTGGAGTCAGACATTCTAGTTTGTTATAGGAGAAAATCTCACATGTAATAATTAGCTATCTGTTGAATATTTCTATTACATTTGCTGTTACACTTTGCCGATAGCAATACAGTCTTAAAAAATGGCTTCCTAGTCTGTCTTTTGTACCCAGTGCTGATGACTCCTTGGCTCCTTGCTGATATGCCTGTCAGAATGAGGATCCCCCCCCCCCCAGCTCGCAGGAAAGCAGGGTTTATTTCTGTGTCCTATTTGCCTTCCCTTTTATAGGTATGGATGCATGACTGATATGGTGGCCACATAGAAAATAGTGTAGGGCTCCTGTACCTTTAATAGTGCTCTAGGAGAGGAAATTTCAGCAGGTGTAGCTTGTCCCTCTTCTACAAAACTATTAACGGTGCAGGAGCCCTGCTATTTTTTATATCTGGCCACCCTAGTTAACTGAGAGGAGTTTAGGATGGTGTTGAGAACGTAAGAACTGTATTTTATTCAATAAAATTAATTATTGCCATCATTATTATAATGTTACTCTTTCCAAATGCTTTACAGCATTAATCTGTCCGTTGTGTCCTCATAACAATTCTGTGACAATTGATTTTAAAATTTCCACTACTGAGGCATGACTCAGCATTATTTCAACTTTTCTGCTATTTTCTTGTGCAATTGTGGTAGGAGAGTCATCATGTTTTAACAAGATGGGATTTTGGGGGAATGGCTAACACAGTGTATTTCTTCAGTCTGTATTTTTCCAACCTTTTGTTGCATTATATCACTATTGATTTTAAAAAATAAATACCCATCAGGTATTGAAGATTTCCAGTCTGACTTTCAGAATGTAAATATAAGGTGTGTGTGTGCGCGTGCGCGTGTACATGCCATTAGGAGGCAGGCTGTTGTCTTATGGTACTAACTGTGATTCAAAATATAGGAAGAAAACATTAAGATAGAATATAATATACTTCATAAGATATGGTTCCTGGGTTGTTGTTGTTTTAATCTGTCGCTTATTCAATTCAATATCCAATAGATATTTAGGCTTACCCAGGTAGTGCAGTGCCTGGATAATTAAGATGCAACCTAATGTCATTGAATACTGTGTGTGCATTTATGCATTGTTACCCTGGGAAGGGCCATAGCTCAGTGGTAGAGCCCCTCCTTTGCATGCAGACGATTCCAAGTTCAATCTCCAGCATCTCCAGGCAGGGCTGGAAAAATACCTGCCTGAAACCCTGGAGAGCTGCTGCCAGTCAGGGTGAACAATATGGGCTAGATGGTCTGACTTGGTATAAGGCAGCTTCCTGTGTTCCTTTAAGAATGCTGATTGCTGTGAAAGGGTCTAGGATTAAGGGGCCAGAATAACTGGTTAATGTTGTCCAATGGTCCAAGCTGTGCTAGCCACATCTTTGAAAGAAAAGCTAGTTAAATGGCCCAGAATGGCTAGGGAATGGTTGGAGGTAGCCATTTGGTGAAGGTGATTTATTCTCCCTCTGCTCACCCATTCCCCTGCAGCATATGGTTGGTCTATCTATGCAGAGAACCGTAGAAGCATCATTGAACAGAGGAGGGACTAGCATCATTGAACTAGCCAAGAGAGAAAGTGCCTGGAAGGCATATTTGGGGATGCAGGTATCTCTTTCTGGAGATCTCATGCAGGGCTATCAATTTGCTGCCTTCAGGAGAGCATAAGCCAGCCTTCCCTGACCAGTGCCCTCCAGATGTTATGGACTTCAACTCCCATCAGCCCCAGTCAGCATGGCCAATGGTCAGGAATCTTAGGAGTTGTAACCCAAGTCATCTGGAGGGCACCAGGTTGGGGAAGGTTGTTGCTTCCTCCTATGCTCAACTTCTGTAGTTATAAATAACCCCAAGTATTATAAAATGCTATTTGTCTCCAGGGACCTCTCCTTCCAAAGGGGCCAAACCCAGCCCATGCTTCCACCATCTGGGGGAAGTGGGGAATGCGTAACACTGCACATGAAGTTTGATCGGATACAGTGGGAGGGGTGTAGCTCAGGGGTGGAACCCATGCTTTCCAAGCAGAAGGTCCCAGGTTCAGTTCTCTGGCTTCAGGGCCAGCCCTGCCATTAGGCAAAGTGAGGCGGTTGGCTCAGGCGGCAAATGCTGGGAGGTGGCAGCAAAGGTGTTGGATGAGAGAGCTGTCTGGCCTGTCCTGTGCCCCCTAAGCTTGCCTGCTGCCTTCAGGCATGGGGGTGGATGCTGCCACATTGCCAGTGTTGAAGACAGATTCACCTGCCAGTCCAGATGGCTTTTTGTACATGGACTAGGAGGGAGTGCCATCTTGTTCTTTGCCTCTGGCAGCAAAATGTCTTGGGCCGGCCCTGCCTGACATCTCCAGGTAGGGCTGGAAAAACTCCTGCCTGAAACCCTGGAGAGACACTGCCAGTCAGTGCGGACAACAGCGGGCTAGATGGACTGATGGTCTCTCTCAGTATATGGGAACTTCCTGTAGGACATTGGTATCTTGAATAGCAAATGCAGGTTGTCATGCAGGGATAATGGTTGCAGTTGCTGAAATATCCTTCTTTTACACGGCTGTTGGGAGTTTCAGCAGCCCTGTCTTCCGGAGCAGCTAGTCATCCCATATGCTTTAGTATGAGTTCAGTTATTTTGTTTGTAACTATGCTAAAATTAAGGTTGAGGGAGAACATGTGACCTTTATATGAAGCATAAGTATTTTTATATGAAGCATAAGCATTTTTCAGTAAGAAACAGCTGGTGGTTGTTTATATATGGATGCCTGCTCTTCTATTCTAAATATCCCTTCTATTTCATTCTACCATTGAAGAAATTGTTAAGGAGGTCAGCCTTCCCCAACCTGGTGTCCCCCAGATGTTGTGATTCCCAACTCTTTCTGGCAGGGCTCTTCTGACCTTAAACACCATGGCTCTGTTCAGACATGCATGGCGGGAGGGTGGTTAGGGTAACTATGGTGTGTGTGTGTGTGTGTGTGTGAAACCACAATGCATGCACCTGTCACATGACCAGGAACCAGGTTGTGCTGCATGGTTTCAGTAACCATCCTCCTGTCATTGCTGGTGGTCCCAGTGGCCCTCGCACTGCGAAAACATGTGCTCCAGCCACTCCATCTGTCACTATGCAACGGTGGCCCTAGAGAAAGTCTGCACCAGCTAGAATGTTGCTGGAAGTGTAGGACACTCTAGACTGCTGTCTCTATGATTGTGGCCCAGAAACCAGCAAGAGCCTGTTTTAACCACTGGAGAGCCCACCACACATAACAGTAAGCTACCCAGGGGCCCCTTAACCCTGCAGCAGGGGGATGGTTAGCTGGGGTAGTTCCGGAACCATGGTTAGCAGGTTTTTCTCTCCCCCTGCCCCACGATATGCTAAGCCACCATGGTTAGCGCAAATCCCCTAACTGCATGGCCTAGCGTTACATGTGAACACGGCCTATATGACAAGCATAGAACCTAGCAAGTTTCTTAGGAGAGAGGATGTTGACAGCTTCATTGGTGGAATTTGGACATTGCATAGCTCTTAAAGGCGCTAAAGCCCTGCCAGAAAAGAACAGTAACCCTACTTAATTTTGGTGCCACAATGACATAATTAGTGCAAGGATCAGACAGGGAAAGATTAGGATTGGCAAGATTAAGGCCTGGGTTTTCTGCTTCACTCACCCTCTTTCAACACTAAGGGCTTAACTGCATGTTACATTAACTACAAGGATTAAAAAAAATCCTAGGCTTGTAGGGTGGCTGGGTGTGGTGGTGGTTCTCATGAAGAATGCGATGTGTGGGGTGGGGAGGTTTATCCCTTCCCTCTCCAGTCTCAATTTTGATGAAAATTTCCACCTGCTACAACTAATGATAAAAAATGATAATGATAAAAATTAATTTATTTTTATCCATTAAAGATTAAAAAAACAGCTCCCACTGGCTGCCAATGGGAGCTGTTTTTCCATCTCTAACTGCAATGGGCTGTGGGTGCACTTTCATTGGGATCGAAGCTGGGGAATGAAGGGTTCCTTGTCGCATGTGCTGTGGTCCTGATGGGAACCACTCCTCAATGCTTAGGATATTTTCTAAAAAATCTATGAGACGCCTGTAAAGCTTTTATTCAGGGCCAAATTTTTGCCTAGGTGTTTCATACCGTATGTATGTATGTATGTATTGCATTTATATCCCGCCTTTTTTCCTCTCGCAAGGAACCTAAGGCGGCGTACGTAGACATCCTCCTCCATTTTATCCTCACAACAACAACCTTGTGAGGTGGGTTGGGCTGAGAGTCTGTGACTGGCCCAAAGTCACCCAGTGAGCTTCCATGGCCAAGTGGGGACTAGAACCCAGATCTCCCAGCTCCCAGTCCGTCACTTCCACCACTACACTACACTGGCTCTTGAATAAATAAATCAAAACAATACAACCAACATATCTGAACAATAGGCTGAAACTTAGCTTATCCCAGTTTGTTGCTTGCCCCACCCCACAACTTTAACAGGACTTAAAGAATATTAAATATGAGTTCAATAATATTATCTCTCCACAGATGGAATTTGCTTTAACCTGTATATGTCAGGTAAACTGGAAAAATGGCAAGCGTCCAGGTAAGATTTTCGCATTGTCTCAAGCAGCAAAAGTAAAGAAATTTTATTTCAGTTAGAAAAGACAAGAGTAATATGTTATACACCTCTCCTGCAGATATAAATCTACAAATTTTGAAGTTTTATTTTGACTTTTAGAGCACAGGCAGTGAAATATCAGAGCAGGACCTGGACACTTTCTCCCCTCATTTTGATCTCCCATGTCTAGATTTTTCACAAAAGCAGGAAATTATGAAAGCAATTATGAGTATGAATACTGGGAAATCATCTGGCCTGGATGGGTTTCCAGTTGAATGGTACCAAACTTTTTCCAACCTGTTAATTCCAAAACTACATCACCTTTATAGCCATAGTTTTGAATCTGGCTCTTTCCCTTCTTCGTTAAATGATGTGATCCCTAAGCTCAGCAGGGATCTTACTCATTGTGCTAAATCTCATTAATGTAGATATTATTATTATTATTATTATTATTATAATATTTATATTTATATCCTGCCTTTTCCCCAGTACTGGGACTCACGGCGGCTTTACAACATTAAAACCTTGTACAGTTAAAACATATAAATAGAAATATACAAAAGTTAAAAATATAATTAAATCATCAATTATATTAAAATTATATAAAATATCATAGTTTAAAAAACAACAATTTAAACAATAGTTTCAATCCATCATATTCTCACAGGTCCAGACTAACTATCCCCAAAGGCCTGCCAAAACAAAAAGGGTTTTGCCTGCCTGCAGAAACATAGAAAGGAGGGTGCCACTCTTTCCTCCAGAACCTTGGGGCAGCCACTGAGAAGGCCCTCTCCCTCATTCCCCCCAGGCAATATTAACATATTAACTGTAATTTTGGCTGATAGACTTCAAGAAGCCATCATAATATTAGTTTGAACCGATCAGGGCATCTTTACATGAGGCATTTATTGTGCGCTCTTGATTGGTCACTCATGGAAGTTTATGGGTCATTTACATGGCACCATCAATCTCCAGGGCACATCCCACAACAGCCCCCCTCCAAGATAATCCACTATTTAAATGTAAATCTGTTTTAATGGCTGTGTGTAAATGTGTGGTTCCGCTACAACCACAGCCTGGGAAGAAGAAACCATTGGGCTAGCAGGAAAATCACAATTGCCCTTCCCCCTGCTCCTCCTCCAGCATGTCAGCCTGTTGACCTGGACTGGGAGGAGAGTTTTCTTGGCTGGGTTAAGAGAGGCTCAAAGTGAGTGTGGAGCTGGCCAGGGGAAGAAGAACAAGATGGCGACCTCCCATGTAAACAGCTGACAACAACGAAGGCTCCCCTGCCCGCTTTGCAGAAAGAGAGCAAGTGAGAGAAAGAGCGCACGCAAGCAAGGGATATTTGAATCCCTCGGGAGATCCACCGATTCACGGCTTGCTCTCCGACCTGAGTCTGCCGAGAACTTGCCTGTGTAAAGAGCTGATCTTTATCTCGCTTAGAATGCGGAAATAGAAGCCCCAGTAAATTGTGAAATAAAAAGCCTCGTGTGATGAGGCTCCAGGTGGGATTTATCAAACTTAGACAGGGGACTGTTAGCATAACACAGTGATAGAATGGACCAGGCCACTATTTTTCTTTGGATGCTGAAAAGGCCTTTGATAAAATTTGTTGGCAATTTACTTTCGCTAGTCCAGCTAAATTTGGCTTTCTTTTAGAATTTTCAAAGTGGATCAGAACTTTATATTCATTTCCAAGAATTAGATTTATAACTAATGGACTTTTTCCCAGCTTTTTTCCACTTGAGAGAGGAATCAGACAGAGATCACCACTTTCTCTTTGATATTTGACTTATGTTTGGAACCTCTGGCTTATGCCATTAGACAGAACAGTAGTATTCATGGCTTTGTGCCTGATTGTTTAGAATTTAACATCATTCTTTACACTGATGATCTTTTATTGTTTATTTCTGAACTCCAGTCATCTGTGCTGACTTTGATGCAGCTGATTAATACATTTGGTAATTTGTCTGGTTATTTAATTAATTGGTCAAAATCTGAATTAATGCCGATTGGAGGTACTATATCTTGTAGTATATTAGCAGATTGGCAATTTCGATGGTGCCTGGATATTATTACTTATCTTGGAATACTTTTTCCCAGAGATATATCTCAAATGGTAAAACTTAATTTGAATAAACTGATTAATGAGATTTCTTGGGATTTAGATGGATGGGCATCTTTAGAGCTGAGTTTGTAGGCTAAGATAAATACACTCAGGATGAACACTATATCTCGGATTGTTTATGTTATATGTGGGATTCCTGTATTTATACCTTGCAAATATTTTCAGAAAATCAATGCTTTGTTTCATACATGTTTGGGGGGTTTCTCTCTGCCATGATAAGCTTTGAAAAAAAATGCAACTTCCAATTAAAGAAAGTGGATTTGGTTTTCTGGATCTTGCTCTATATCATCGGGCTTATCTGTTGACTACTTGTACTGAATTTTGGTCTTTCCCATTTACATCAGATCTTCCACCTTGTTCAGTTTTGAAATCTTCTTGTCTGGTTCCTCTCTCTAAATGGATGATGTTAGGTCCTAGGCAATTTTGTACTGGAACAACCGTCATTAATATTTGCTGATGTACATGCTCTTTTAAATTATCTACCTGCTTCCTGTAAATTAATGAATGGTCAACATAAATGGATTCTCCATACCCTTTTGACAGCCAAAAGACTGATATTACCACATTGGAAAGATAAACGTTCATCTCCTATAATGCAGTGGATTGGGGACTTCACAATATTTGAATGAGTAGTGTGCCTTAAAATTGATATGTATTTGAATATCTGGTCTGTTTGTTGAAGCTTGTGTAATTGCTAGAAAGTTGTATTTTCATCTATATGTATGTATGTATGTATTACATATGTATTCATTGATATGGATATATACAAATCTATGTATATTTCTTTTTCTCTTTTATTGTAATTTCACAATAAAAATAAACAAATCATTCTAAGAGGATAATAAGTAAGGAAGCGAATAAATATGATTTGAAATTTTTTAAATTCAAAAATTTGTTGACATAAGATGGCTGCTAGCTGTGTAACTAATATCATGTGTAGTTAGGCTTTGACCCACATTAATGTGACTATGCCCCTCTATTGTTCCTGGGATAATCATCTTTTATTTTACTGAGATCACAGGACAAGGATGTATGTGCTGTATTCAAACTTGGCTTACAAAGGAACATCTATTTTCATAGGGAAATGTCTTGCAAACGATCACAAGTTCTCATTTTCAACCCAGAGGAAGACAGGTATACCATAGAAAGAATGCTGACAAGTAAAGCTGAAAGCGAAACAACTTTATCGTGTCTTCTTTCTCTCCCCATATGATGAATTTAGTTACTACAGAGGAGATGAGGCTGCAATCCTGTGCATGCTTACTTGGGAATATGACCCACTGAACACACAGACTTACTTCTGAGTAAACACAGGAGTGGTCTTGCCAACTTTTAAACTCCTGCTCCACCACCTTTACTGCCAAAGACGCAGAAATAGAGTGCAGCCTTTCCTAATGTAGAGAAAGTGTCACCTTCTCAATTACTCAGTGTGTTACCAATGGCATACGAGGCTGGGGGAGCTATGTTTTGGTAACCCTTGGACTTGCTTTCCTGCTAAGGTGCACCATGGTAGCAGCTCTCCAAGAGGCCTGGAGTTACTGAACACTTAATCATCCTGTCACCCTGTCTGGAAAAGCCTTGAGGGGTTGCAGGTGCTGAAGCTCTACCCACCTTCCCCTCTTTTCTAATTTGAGTAGCCGAATACAGAGGAGGATGTGGCAGTGTAGGGGACTGAATATCAGAAGGTGCAGCTTGTCATGCAGGGCTGAGAAAAGCAGGTACCATAAGGCATCACACGCACATGAGATCCTGACCACAGCTTGCCTAGGCCACATCTGCTTTGGCCCTCAGAGCCCAGGGTTTTGATGTCCCCAGCTTCCAAGGTTACTGTGCCCACCCGAGCAGCCCTTGTTCTAGGGATGTGTGCCTCTCATTCAGCCAGCTGTCTTAGGGCGCAGTCCTGTGGCTGCTAGACAGTGTCTAGATGGCCATACGATTTTTTGGTTCCCAGAAACATCATTCCCTACTCTTTCCCCTGGTGCCTCATAGGCGGCACGGTTTGTCCCAGGCTCTGCAGTTGTAAGAGCAGGGCGGAGCAGTGTAAAAGCAGTGCAGAGTGGGTGAAAAGGGGTGTTCCTGGGGGTGGGGAGGAGACCATGGAAGCACCATTACAATGCTTCCTATGCACTGTCTGGTCTCCCCCTTCCCTGCTCTGACGTACCCAGCTAGACAGCTGAAATTGGCTGTCTAGCCACAAATGCAGGGTGGCCAGAGTGCGGAGGAGAGGATCCCCTCTGTGCTCTGCCCACCCTGCATTGGATAGACATCTGCCTCTGAGTTCAGAGGCGGCTGACTATCCCCATAGGATTGCGCTCGCAGCTTCCTGCCCAGCATCAGGACAGGTTCGTTAGATGCTGTTCAAACAAGCTTTAAAGAAAGTATTCTTTTTCACTGACTGGAGATATGATAGCGCTGTTCAAGTACTTGAAAGATTGTCACAGAGAGGAAGGCCAGGATCTCCTCTCGATCATCCCAGAGTGCAGGACACGGAATAATGGGCTCAAGTTACAGGAAGCCAGATTCCGGCTGAACGTGAGGAAAGAAGTCCTGTCAGAGCAATACGACAATGGAACCAATTACCTAGGGAGGCAGTGGGCTCTCCCACGCTGGAGGCATTCAAGACGAGGCTGGACAGCCATCTGTCGGGGAGGCTGTGACTTAGATTCCTGCATTGAGCAGGGGGTTGGACTCGATGGCCTTGTAGGCCCCTTCCAACCCTACTATTCTATGATTCAGAACTCCTGTCCTTATTGCATTTCTCTGAGAGGATCCTGAGAGCCTAGTCATTTTGAAGGGTGGACTACTAAAAGAGCTGGTGTGGTGTAGTGGTTAGAACATTGGACTAGGACCAGGGCGATCTGGCTTCAAATCCTCACTTGGGCATGAACATCACTATGTGACCTTGGGTTACGCACACACACTCTCAGCCTAACCTACCTCACAGGGTTGTTGTGATGATAACATAGGAGGAAAACCTTGTCTGCTACCTTGTGCTCTTTAGAGGAAAGCTGGGATAAAAATGTAATAATGTTGTAACTCTGAAGGAGCAAACATAAACAAGGGAATGAAATGCATTCCTTAGGATATCACTCCCTCCTTAAAAAGCAAAAAAGAAATCTAAGTTTCCTGTGTTAATCCATACTCCTGAGAATGAGTTGGCATGCTGAGAAAAAGAGGATCTGGCAAAAGGTATCCAAAATCCTTCCAAGAATGGTCTATATAAGACATTACTCTCCTTTTTGAATGCACCTGCATTAAAGAAAAAGTTTCAGTGCAAAATCAGAACAGCGAACGAGAGCCAATGGAAGTGCACGTAACTCCGAATTTTTCTTGTCTGTGGTTGACCCTAGCTGACAGTGATTTTCCCTTTTCTTAGTATGCATATGTTTCCAAATGTGTGGCCATGGGCAAACTTCCTGTAGAGTTCACAGTAGACTGGCACCTATTATGTAATCCTGAATGTGAGTCAGTCCCCTGACATCTTACTCATTTTGGGTTCTCCTTTGCTGGCACGCAACAGTTTGGCTAGGTTAGGTGTTAGGCTATTTATCTTGATAAGCTACATAACATCTGTCCAGAGAAAGCCTGAGACATTTTGGTGCTTGTCAGCAACAAAAATCAAGTGATGTCTTCATGCTGGTAATAATAATTAAAAAGAACTAAATAATGGACATTTTGCTGTCCATTAATGGTGTTTTGTGCAAAGACAGGCAAGATAAAGGACAAAGAAGGCAGGGACCTAACAGAAGCAGATGAGATTAAGAACAGGTGGAAAGAATACACAGAAGAACTATACAGGAAAGATCTTAATGTCCCTGATAGCCATGATAGTGCGGTCACTGAACTTGAGCCGGACATCCTCGAGAGTGAAGTCAAGTGGGCCTTAGGAAGCATTAGTAACAACAAAGCTAGCGGGGATGACAGTATTCCAGCCGAGCTATTTAAGATCCTAAAAGATGATGCTGTTAAAGTGCTGCACTCAATATGCCAACACATTTGGAACACTCAACAGTGGCCACAAGACTGGAAAAGGTCAGTTTACATTTCAATTCCAAAGAAGGGCAACGCCAAAGAGTGTTCAAACTACCACACAATTGCGCTCATTTCACATGCCAGCAAGGTGATGCTCAAAATCCTACAAGCTAGGCTTCAGCAGCATGTGAACCGAGAACTACCGGAAGTACAAGCTGGGTTCCGAAGAGGCAGAGGAACTAGAGATCAAATTGCCAACTTTCACTGGATCATGGAGAAAGCAAGAGAATTCCAGAAAAACGTGTATTTCTGCTTCATTGACTACGCTAAAGCCTTTGATTGTGTGGATCACAACAAACTGTGGCAAATTCTTAAAGAGATGGGAGTACCAGACCACCTTACCTGTCTCCTGAGAAACCTGTACGAGGGTCAAGAAGCAACAATAAGAACCAGACATGGAACAACCGATTGGTTCAAAATTGGGAAAGGAGTACGACAAGGCTGCATATTGTCGCCCTGCATATTTAACTTATATGCAGAGTACATCATGAGAAACGCCAGGTTGGATGAATCAGAGGTCGGAACTAAGATTGCTGGGAGAATTATCAACCACCTCAGATATGCAGACGATACCACTCTAATGGCAGAAAGCGAAGAGGATCTCAAGAGCCTCTTGTTGAGGGTGAAAGAGGAGAGTGCAAAAGCTGGTTTGAAACTCAACATTAAAAAAACTAAGATCATGGCATCAGGCCCCATCACTTCCTGGCATATAGAAGGGGAAGAATGGAAGCAGTGACAGATTTTATTTTCTTGGGCTTCAAGATCACTGCAGACGGTGACTGTAGCCATGAAATTAAAAGACGCTTGCTCCTTGGGAGGAAAGCTATGGCAAACCTAGACAGCGTAGTAAGAAGCAGAGACATCACCTTGCCGACCAAGGTCCGTATAATCAAAGCTATGGTTTTCCCAGTAGTAATGTATGGCTGTGAGAGCTGGACTATAAGGAAGGCTGAGCGCCGAAGAATTGATGCTTTTGAACTGTGGTGCTGGAGGAGACTCTTAACGTGTCCCCTGGACTGCAAGAAGGTCAAATCAGTCAATCCTAAAGGAAATCAACCCTGAGTGCTCATTGGAAGGACTGATACTGAAGCTGAAGCTGAAATATTTTGGCCACCTAATGCGAAGAGAAAACTCCCTGGAAAAGACCCTGATGCTGGGAAAGACTGAAGGCAAAAGGAGAAGGGGACAGCAGAGGATGAGATGGCTAGATAGCATCACCGATGCAATGAATATGAACCTGAGCACACTCCGGGAGAAAGCGGAGGACAGGAAGGCCTGGTGTGCTATGGTCCATGGGGTCACGAAGAGTCGGACACGACTGAACGACTGAATAACAACAATGGTGCCTTAGAAACTGCAGCTCCCTCTGCTTAATAGTGATGATGATTGTAACCAGATGGTTCTCACTCACCCTATTGCATTGGTTGATTGGGCTGACAAACCGTAATGACTAGAAATGCAAACACTGAAGGATGGCTTTCCCTTTTTCTAGGGGAAAAAGGGGGGCTGCATTTGTGGCAGACTGTGGGTTGATTCTTACATGAATGTACATTATAGGATTGACTTCTGGTTACTCAGCACTTGATGAATCACACTTGTGGCTTTTCTTTATTGTGCACTCGTCATTCTTTAGGCAATGTCATGGCCCTCCAATTTTGCTTCTCTGTCTAACCTGCACTTTCGACGAGTTTTTTTAGAGCAGGGAAAATGTGGCATTTTGCTGTGAAGGTAAAAGAAAATGCGATCCCCTCTTGCATATTTACACAATTCCACTATACCACAGTGCATCTAGAGGTTATGTAGTGGAAAAGCAGGAAAGGAAATACTCCTCGTGTAGTGCTTGGATCTCAATTCTGTGACGAAACCAAAGGTAGATACAGCAGATTAACAGCCGATTAACAGCTCTTGCATGTTTGAACACACTTTGCTAGGAGAGGTCATAGTTCAATGGCAAAGCACATCCTTTACACACAGAAGGTCTGTTCAGTCCCCAGCATGGCCAGTTAAAGAGGATTTTGGGTAGCAAGGCTGGAGAAGACCTCTGCTTAAGACCTTGGAGAGTTGCTTCCAGTCAGAGTAGATGGTCCTGTCAGAATCAGAAATGCATCTGAGCGTGTGGAGATAGTTAGCAGCTCAGATTCAGAATGGAAACAGCCAGAACAGGGAGAGGCCCTAGTGAGCTCAGATATGGCAAGGCGTTCTTCTCAAGACCTTGGCGCACAGATGGCTCAGCATGGAGGCCCCCCCCCTTTCCTCCTCCATGAGAATCCAGGTCTTGGGGGGAGGAGGAGAGTGAGGGCCGTGACTTGAGGGATGCTAGGGTCCATTGCAGAATGAAGCGGGCAAAGTTAGAGGCAGAGCTCAGACACTCCTCCAGGTTGGCTATGTGTGATAGCCTTTGTAGGAGGGAGCAACTGTAAGGGAGGGGCATCCCCCCTAAGCTAGTCTGGCGGGGAAGTTCAAACTGCTGGCAACTTCTCTAACTTCCACTTTGGCTCCTCTATTGGCAGTTGCAATTGTGTGGAGTAGCTGTTTCCTTGGTAGCCTGAGAGTTTCCTAGAATTTTCATTTGTAAGGAAACTGTTCATTAACTAATAAAGTAGTGAGCCTGAAGCTTGGTATCTTGGAGAGTGTTGATTGCAAAGGGGGAGGACAAAGGAACGTGACAGGTCCTGGGCTAGACAGACCAATAATCTATAAGGCAGTTTCATATGTGCTACAAGGTGAAGATGAGTTCTCTCATCTGTAGTGTTCTACCAAGTAATCAGGAGAATTTTACCACCCCTCATCAAGCACAGGTATGTAGTAAAATGCTAATCTCTAGCCATCCCTTGGAAGATGTGAATTGGGTGCCTGCATAGTCAAATGTTCGCATGGTGCATCTAGCTGATATGAGAAGCCATGGGAGAGGAGAAGACTGGAAGCCCCACCCCCATCAGTGCTTCAGATCTTCCATCTGGAACCAGCCCCATGTTGAAAAGTAGTGGATATTTTTGGTGCTTGCTTGCTTGCTTGCTTGCTTATTTATTTATTTACAATATTTGTATTCTGCTCCACATCTAAAGATCTCAGAGCAGTGAACAGCAGACAGAATAAAAGAATAGAAACACCATGTTAAAATAATTCATATGTTTTAAAAGGAATAGAGTTCTGACAAACCAACATTTGATACTCTGTGGCTGGTCACTCAAGGAAGGCCTCCTGAAATAACAATGTCTTCAGGAGGTGCTGGAAGCAACACAACATTTGTGCCTGCCTGACCTCCAGAGGCACGGAATTCCATAGGAAGGGGGCCACCACACTGAAGGTTCTTCTCCTGGTGGACTCCAAGCAGGCCATGGGTCCATGTGGAACCACCAAGAACATGCCTTCTGGTGACCCCAGTGACTGGGCAGGTTGTTAAGGGAGAAGGCACTCTCTCAGGTATCCTGGTCCCAAGTTCCTTAGGGCTTTGTACACTAGTACCAAACCCTTAAACCTGGCCTGGTAGCAAATAGGCAGCCAGTGCGGTTCCCTCAGCAAAAGAGTTGCATGCTGAAAAGGGGCAGCGCCTGACAACAGTGGAGCTGCTGCGTTCCACACTAGCTCCAGCTTCCGGACCAGCCTTTCTTTGCACCATATTAATGTTCATTGCCATGGTGCAAGGAAAGTTTCCTTGAGCCAATAACTCTCTATTTCCCCACAACTTCTGGCAAAACTCATAGTGCCACCATAATTTATTGTTTCCGAGTTCCAGCTTCCAGCTATTTACCTTCATTATGTTTTAAATACCACAGGAGACTGATATGTTAATAACAGAGCTAATTGCCCTTCACTAATCTAGTGGAACAACAAAATGTTAGACATGTAAACTTTTCCGCAGGAAACCCATAAAGTTTTAGAATTTCCAAGTGTTGTGTTGCTCATTATGGGTTATGTTGTGTGTGTGGCTATGACACATTTCAGTTAAGTAGAGGATAGTATATTTCCAAGAAAATACAAATCTGTGGCACTTTTCCACTGGTTTAACATTTGCACTTCTATTATTCTTTTCCCCTGAAGATGCCTACTGGAGAAAGAAAAAAAAGCTGGCCAGTAATAATGCCCACTTTTATTTTATTTATTAGATTTGTCTTCTGCCCAATTGGCAAATACCATAGGGGCAGTTTACAATCATAAAACCAAACAACAACAATAAAATAACCAAAAATCAATACATTACACTAAAAATACAACAATAAAAGTATCAAAATGATACAATATTAAACCTGAAAAAATATTAACACTGAGTAAAAAAAAAAGGTAAAGGTGTCCCCAACCAGTCGTGTCCGACTCTAGGGTGTGGTGCTCATCTCCATTTCTAAGCCGAAGAGCCAGCGCTGTCCGAAGATGCTTCCGTGGTCATGTGGCCGGCATGACTGAACACCGAGGTGCGCGGAACGCTGTTGCCTTTCCCGCTGAGGCGGTACCTATTTATCTACTTGCAATTTCTTGCTTTCGAACTGCTAGGTTGGAAGGAGCTGGGACTGAAGACGGGAGCTCACTCCGTCATGCGGCACTCGAGTAGCCGGCAATAAAATTAATAAAGCAACGGATTAAAGATTACTGTACCTTTGAGACAAAAAGTTACTGCAAATGTTTTCAAGGATTAGAATAGATTTTTTGTAGATGTTTTTCACTGCTGAATGGACCTTTACTCAAACCACAGCACAGTAGTGCCCCTACTGTACAAAACAGGCCCTTTCCCTGCGTTGTAGCTAGTATGTACATGAGCTAGCTTGGTTGTGTTTAATGGTGGCAGCTGGGAATTGCCACATACACTGTGTGGTGCCATTTTTTACCTTTGGAGGTGGGTGTTAGAGGGGAGAGAAAGCAATTTTGGTGTGTTTGTGGCGATTTTAAAATTCATAGATCTTGTTTTGAATATGTTCAAGAGAAACTTAAAAGAAACTAGTGTGTTTTAAGAGCCTCTGCTGTGATTGTCATTAATACTTCATACTTATTTATTTACTGCATTTATATCCCGCCTTTTTTCCTCTTGCAAGGAACCCAAGGAGGCTTACATGATCCTCCTCCTCTCTGTTTTATCCTCACAACAACAACCCTGTGAGGTGGGTTGGGCTGAGAGTCTGTGACTGGCCCAAAGTCACCCAGTGAGCTTCCGTGGCCGAGTGGGGACTAGAACCCGGATCTCCCGGCTCCCGGTCCAACACTCTCGCCACTACGCCACTAACTAGCGGGTTTCTGAGAAACAGCATGTGGTATAATGTTCTTTGCCCTTTCTAACTGGTACATGTTACCCAGAAGGGCTGTCAATATTCCTCATAATTTTCCCCCACCTGTAAGCTGGGGACATGCTGATTTGGATTTGGCTCTGTCAGGTTAGTGAAGTTCTGGTTTAACATGGGTACAGAAAATGAAGACTTTCAGTATGTGACTTTGACACAATGTCCAATTAACTGCTCACTGGAATGTAAAACTAGACCATTGATGTCCTGGTGGTCTTAAGAAAGTTCCATGCATTTGGGAGCCATTGGCACAGAAAATGACACATTGGAATTGTGCATGGAGTTTGCATGGAGTCTAAATAAAGCAAGATTTGGCAAAGATTTAGTATCCCGCTTTCAGTTTTTTTGCATTCTGAGCTAACATTTCCTACAGTTGTTCCTGTATTGTGGGAAAACAATCACATTACAACAGTCCCTGAGACAGCTGGAGGTAAGGGAGGGATTTCCCTTTAATTTGGCACTAGGGGGTGCACTATGTTTAGGACGTGAGATAATAAATCAAAGTAAGAAAGAAGGCCTGAATCCTTATCTTCTCAGCAACAACTACCTCTCCCTTCCTTTCCCATCAGCTAATATTTATCCAAGGAACTCTGCCTAAGGAAAAAATATGCTAATGGGTTCAGATCAAGTGCTGTGCTTTCCACCAACATGTTTACTGAAGCCAGTTTTCACAATTTCTCTCTCAAATACATGATCCATGAGCATAGTTTTTGCACAGCCTTTACAAAAGCGAAATCTTACTACGGCTACCATGCACTCTTTTCTTCCTTTTTCCAAACTACCAGGCCCAGTCATATTCCATAACTGTATACTTTATCAACTACAGAGTTGTTTATTTATCTTCTGTGAGCTTGCTGCACATTTCACACGGAATTTGGTTGATGGTAGACACATCGCTCTTTAATAGTATTTCTAATTAACACCATTGGTTATGGGTGCAATCCTATGCAAGTTTAGACAGAAAAAAGTGCTATAACTCCCAGCATTCCCCAGCCAGCCATGCTGGTTGGGGAATGCTGGGAGTTGTAGGACTTTTTTCTGTCTAAACTTGCATAGGATTGCACCCTTAATCAGAATAAATCAGATAGATTTAGGGGCCTCAGACAAGAAACTGTGAATGGGATCGCCTCTTTAATTAGAAAGGGGCAAAGTGGAGTAGGATGTGCCAAGTCAGGGAATACCCCCGGAGTTCTCTCCCTAGATGACTGGGGAGAGAAGCCAAGCCATGTGCCAATATGATATTGTTTTGGAAATTTGGTGCCCAAATTTGGCATCTGTTTCTTTCCACTAAAGGGGACAGCAAGCCTGGTTAAGGGGAAATCAGCCACCCCCTAGCACTTCCTTTTGAATGTTTAGTATGGGGTGCTCAGATCTCTTTAGCAATCTCCCTCTTGGGATAAGGGACTGCATAACTGTTCATCTTGCCATCCTGTAATGGTTTACATAGATGTACATGTGCCAGTGGGTAGGGAGTTATTTTCTATCTCTGATAAAAATCTATGTTGGAGAAGAATCTGGCGGGTGGGGTGCGGGCAAGGAGGACCATAATGCCTGGTTCATATTGAAGGTGAGCATTTCAGACCACTGAGGGCCAAACTAAACATTCTCCTAATCACACATAAGTGGCTTATTTTATGTGTTTAAAATATTTCTTGGCCACCTGTCAGGGCAGGAGCCATTCTAAGGCAGCATAAACAATAAAATGTAATAATAAAAACCAATGCGGTAATAAAACAGTAAAAACACAGTATGAACAGCTGCAGCAGCTTACTTACGTCTTACTTCTGCTAATCATTCATAGCAGAGCTTACTTGAGTGTAAGCATGCATGACACGGATTTGGATTTGGGGCAGTGGCGGGATTTAAGCTTCCCTCCTTCCCATTTTCTCCTGAAATTCAACCCCCCTGTGCAGGGGTTAAAAAGAGAGAGAGAAAAGTCCCTGTGGAGACATTTTTTGTTTTTTAAATCCCCCCTGGGGGATGGAATTTAGGATTGAAAATGGGAGGGAAAAGCTTAAATCCTTCCCTCCCAAATTGCCACAGTCCCTATACAAATCAGAATCATGCAGGCTTACATCCAAGCAAGCTGTGCTATGCATGATAAGCAGAATGTTCATTTGGCTCTGAGG
Organism: Heloderma suspectum; assembly: GCF_057233095.1. Classification (NCBI taxonomy): domain Eukaryota; kingdom Metazoa; phylum Chordata; class Lepidosauria; order Squamata; family Helodermatidae; genus Heloderma; species Heloderma suspectum. The sequence goes on from NC_139461.1 coordinate 176,316,479, forward strand.
TCTGTATTCCACACCAAGGAATTAAAGTTTGATGCCATAACTAGTTTTTAATTCACCTCATTCTCAAGTGCTGATCACCTTATTCTTAGGGCAAAACTTTGACAGATCTCTTCTTGGGAAAGGGAGTTCTACATGTACAGAGCAGCCATCAAGAACATCTCCTGCTGTATGTGCTCCTGCTGTTCAAGGCTTTCTTCACACGGAGCTTTTATCCTGTGATTAAGATTGCTCCCTCATGGAAGTTTGCAGGCTCATGATGCCGTTAACCTCCAAGGCATCTCCTGCACTAAATGCCCTTTGTTCTGTTTTTAAACAGATCTCAGATAATGAGCTACCAAATTACCCCGTTGTGTTCCGCTTGAGTTCGTGAAAAAAGGAAAAGCAGCAAGAACAGGAGCGAGATCAATGAAGGATAATGGAAGACTCAGATATGGGGAGAAGGAGGGGAAAAGGGAAGAGGGGAAAGGAAGCAGGTGAAAAAGGGAGTTGTTGTGATCCTGCATTTAAAACGTAAGCTGAAAGCCCTGTTTTAAATGCAGGATTTTAAGCTGGTGTAGAGATGCCCAATATGTGGCATAGATGGTATGGTCAAGAAGGCAAGATAGTAGAGATGGTACAAAGGAGAACGTATGTAGGAACTCAAGGGTATCATTGTCTCACATTTGGCCTTCAAAAGTGATTCTGGATACAGATCAGAGAATAGGAATAAAATACTAGGAGCTTGATGAACCATATCATTTGGAAAAGTAAGAGTATGCACAATTTGGCTGACTGCTAAGGCTGAGCAATTCAATCTGACATTGATAAGCAGTTGGAATTTATAAACTTTAAATGTGTGTGGTGCCTATCAGATTGGTACAAGCCTTGAATTACTAGCATTTGTTAAAATTAGTAACTATGCCAACTAGACTACAAAAAATATTGTAAATGAGAGTTCTGATGTTGCAGTCTCCATACTATTTTAATGGACTGGCAGCAGATGTTTAACAGGAGCAATAAAATATCACCTCCCAGCTCCCCAGAGTATCATTGTCAATGAGCTAACTGATAAGAGGTTTAGAGATGGGAAGTTACCTGTTTAGAAGCTTGGGATCTGCCTCTTCTAGAAAGGTGATCTTTCCCGACAGTCTCATTTTTGCTTCGGCCATCTCTACATGAGGGTAAAGCCCCAAACCTTACCAGAGCTTCTGCTTCTTTGTGGGATTAACACGGGTTGTCACAGGCTGTTTTTCCAAGGATTTTCTTTCTCAGCAAGTTCTATATGTTTCATTATACAGTCACTAGATGGTGCTGTGGTATAGCGGAATTGTGCATTTTCACGAGGCTTCTATAGCAGGATATAAGAGGATAGATAGAAAATACCACACCTTCCCCAACATGAAAACCCCCGTGATAATGGTTACAAAGAGTGGCAGAGACCCTGGAGGATGGTGACATCATGTAAAGGACTTGCAGCCTTCCATGAGTAATCAATCTTGATCTCAGGGTAAAAGTATGGAGAAGCCCTTTGTATATGTGTGTGCATGTTTTAAATATATGTAATCAAGGTTTGTTTTAAAAAGAACAACTCAACGTAGAACAGTATATTTAAACCACCAGTTGGGGGAGCCAGATGCTGCTTATACAATTCCAGATCTCTCAAGCACCTTTTTTCACCTTATTTTCCCAAAGGCAACTGGCGGGTTTGTTCTACGACTCGACTCTGCACCTTTTTGCTACCTCCACTTGGGATAACATGTACCTCTTCTATGAAGTACATCCTGTTTTCCTTGTGGTTGTATATGACCACAATATATGGTATATGACCGAAACGGAGGAGGCTGAAAGTCCCTTAAAGAGCTGCTCTTCCCAGTCCATCATAGGATGGGATACCCACAATGATCAATGATCAAGGTAAAAAAAAAAAAAAAAAAAAAAGATTCAGGGTGTACTGTATTGCTTTGGGCAGAATCCAGCAGCGTGCTTCTGCACCTGCTGATTGCCATCTGCCCTGCCAATTCCATTGCTTAAGTGCCACTGCAATGGCAATTTAGCAGTTCCAGGGCAACCCAAAATGAGCGGAAACACTAGTTTTTGGAAGGAGGCAGGTTGCTGGAATCCTTCATTGATAGTTTTGCACCCCGGAGCCACATAAAACTATACTTTGGGTGTGGGTATGTGTGCTGAAGCCTTACTTTCTGTTTCCTGAGGCATGCCTAAGGGCAGAGCTGCCTCTTTCCAAAGCAGTTGTCTCCTCTGGCTTTCAGGGTCTGCTCAGGATAAGTTTTTCACATCACCTGCTACCTCATGCTTTTTTCTTTCTTTTTTTTAAACTGGAGCTGACAGGAATTGAAGCCGGAACCTTCTACATACAGAGCGTATAATCTACTGCTGAGCTATAGCCCTTCCTGAGGTATTTTCAGCATCTACATGCAAGGGGTGGGCAAATTCCAAGGGGGCCAGTTTCCCCCCTGGAAGCCTCTTGGGGCTGTACCCCACTGCACTGCTACGGGGGGGGGGGAACCACTGGATTCCCTTTAAAACAAAGTACATGGGGAGCACACACCTCATTTTAGAGCAAAATTGTGTTCCCTGGATGCTTTCAAGAGCATGTTTTTGCTTTAAAACAAGGTATGCACTCCCTGCACACCTGGTTTTAAAGGGAAATCCATGGTTCCTCCCCCCACTGCCAAATTTCAGTGATGCAGCCCACAAAATTGGCTTGTGCGTGGTGCATGTGGCCTGTATGCCATGTTTTGCCTACCCCTGATCTACATGAAACCTCAGAGTGAGGTTATCCAGAGTTTTGGGCATGGGTTTATAATTAATATGCAGGTAACTAGCTCTCTCTCTCCCCCCCCCCTTTTATTTATTTATTTATTTATTTAATTTCTATACCGCCCAATAGCCGAAGCTCTCTGGGCGGTTCACAAAAATTAAAACCAAACAACACACAATAAAACAATTTAAAATATATAGAACATTAAAACCACAATATAACAATACAACCACAATAAAACCTAGCAGCAGTGCAGGAGTTTAAAATACAGATTTAAAACAGCAAAGATAAAAATTTAGAAAGCTAAAATGCCTGGGAAAATAAAAAGGTCTTCACCTGGCGCCGAAAAGAATACAATGTAGGCGCCAGGCGACCCTCACTAGGGAGCTCATTCCAGAGCTGGGGTGCCACAGCAGAAAAACCCCTTTACATTGGTTTCAGGTGATGTGGTGGAAGTACTGGATCTTTGCCTGAATGCAATGATGGACTGGATGTGGGCTAACAAACTGAAGCTCAGTCCCAACAAGATTAAGGTATTCTTGGTGGGTGGTGTGGTATTCAGCCTGCGCTGGAAGGGGTTCCACTCTCACTGAAGGAGCAGGTGTGTAGCCTGGGAGTGCGCATTGATCCAGGTCTGCCACTTGAATCCCAAGTGGCCTCAGAAGCACAGAGCTCCTTTTACCAGCTGGTGTGCCAGTGGCAACCTCTCCTGGATAGCAAGAGACTGACTGTAGTTATCCATGTTCTGCTAACCTCCGGATTAGACTACTCCAACGTATTGTACATGGGGCTGCATTTGAGGACTGCCTGGAAACTGAAGTTCAAAACACAACAGCTGTCAGGGTCTGCTCAGGCTTGGAAGCTCTGCAGCTCCACCTTTGGGATCAGACATAGAAGGCAGCCTGGCTCACAGTATTTGCAGGATTAGGGCCTGGCCCTGCAGGTGCTCCCAGGTCCTCTAATGCAGACCAGCTGGGAGCCTCAGGGAATCCTATAAAGAGCTTTATCCTCCATTCCAACCTGGTCATAGCAATATGTGTCATTGTGGTGGCAGTGTCATGCTCTAGTTGCTTATCCTTGAACTTTGCTATGCTTTGCTGGTTCTTGACTCCTGCCTGTTTGGACTCTGCTTTTGCCTCTGGCCCTGCTGCAAACCTGCTGGTAACTGACCTGTGCCTGTTAGGACTCTGCTTTCGCTTCCGGCCATGCCTTGTTTGGGTCTGCTCCGTGCCCAGGGAACCTCTGCTCTCCACCCATCTCCATCCCTCCTGGTCTCTGTGTTCTTGCCAAGGACACCTGCTGCTGCCCATGCCCTGTACCTGACAATGGCTAGAATTACTATCTGGTTTGATATAATATTAATTATTGCTTCAAAATACACAGCTTTGGGATACCTTCTGAGTTCTGTCTAAAACTATATGATCTGCCAAACCACAACACATTTCCTTGACCACAAACTGCACTAACCACAAAAGTTTACATCTTGACTTGAGTCTAGTCTTGAATAGCATAGACAGATATGGAGCTGGTGTAGGTAGTATACTGGCTAAGAGACTGAGCTACAAATCACAAAGTCCCTGGTTTGAATCTTGTTTTAGTTAAGTCACTCTCGCAGCCCTAGTTCTTCCATCTGCAGTATGGGGGTAATTGCTGACTCACCTTACCACATTGTTTTAAGGGTTACAATTAGGTCATGAATGTGAAGTGCACTGAACATTTAAAAGTGTGATACAAATGTTAGATGTAATTCCCCCTATTTCTGATGTTCAGGTGTGAGTGCTAGAAGCATCACCCATAGGCACAGTCTCTGCACAAGAGGACGGCATCAGCAGACTTGGAGGGGGAAACCCAAGGTTTACAGAGATACGGAAAAGTTAAGAAAACCCCCGAAATAGCCCAATGAGGACCTAGTGTGCTCAGTGGCACAGAATGCTGACTTGAGTGTTGGGATGAGGGAAGGGAAAACCACCTTGTGGGGGGCTGGGGTACCGTTGACAGGGTGTGCATGGCTGAATGACTGGAACAGGCAATGAAGTACTCAGTAGGACATTGTCTTGTAGGTCTCACATGATGATGATGTTGTTGTTGTTGTTGTTATTATTATTATTACCACTACTACAGCTCTCTCTCCCAAAGGAGGATGGGGGAGTAGAATCTGGCTTTTTTCCATATGAAGCTCCATCTCAGCATATCTGCACACTTTAAATCTACTTCGGTATATGCAAGCATTATCTCAGATTTGCAAGTGGCTGAGTCCTAGGCAGTGGCAGATGAGTGGAGGGTGGGAGTTGCAGGGGAGTGCAGGGGTGGTTGCAGGCCAGCATGTTACAGAAATATTTACGTTTCTCTTTACTTGTAATTGTTTCAGTGCTCTCTGGTTGAAGAGCTGTTTAGCAATGTTACCTAAAGGGTTTTATGTATCATTTTAATGACCCTGCTCTTCAGCTTTTGTAGGCCCATGGACTAAATGTTGAGCAAGTGAGGGCCTCTGCGCATTATGACCTTTTTTGTGTTCCTGCCACCGCCAGTTGAAAGTTCATACAGCAAAAGTTGCATTACATATTTGCATTTGACCCTTCCTAGCAGGGAAAAGATGCTTGTGTAAGTAGTATTTGTACTCCCACCTTAGGATTCCATGGAAATACATTCCAAAGAAAGATTTTCCACTTGGATAGGAAATAAAAGATAAACAGAGGAAATAGCAGAGTACTTACATAGTTTTGCCCACCCTTGAAATAAAATGTCTGGTAGCTGGGCTGGGTAGATCTGGTGGTAAAGTCCACAGAAAATACTCTGTTCATGTAAGGTGGCCTTCCTCAAACTTTAATCCTCAGATGTTGCTGGACTACAATTCCCATCAACCCTGAGAATTGGCCCTGCCTGCTAGGAAAGGTGGGAATTATAGTCCAATGACTATAGGATATACAGTTATTTCATGTGCTTACAAGCTCTCTTCCACCAAGCAATACCACCACACATGTTACAGGCTACCACAGATCAACTTAAGGCAATCCAGTCCACAACTGGATCCCACAAGCAGATGGCAATAAGTAAAAATGCAGGCAGAGAAGATAACTCAAGGAGAGGAGCCCTGCCTCAGACGACACATTAAGTCATATGTAAAACACACACATAAACTATTAACTTGTACAAATGCAACCTGGCTGTTTTTGATCCTCCATGCAGTATCCATCCTCCTTCTGCCAGAAGCCACCATGCCACTTGTCCTCCTCACAACCAATCTGTGGAAATTGCTCAACAATGGAAAAATTTCAATGGTCTTACAGACCATAATTAGTTAGACATAGTTTGGCAACAGCTTTATTAGAAAAACTGACAAGTACATTAAAATATGGAAAAGGAGAAAGACACATGGACAATTCTGAAGAAACTTGGTTTTCCTTTGTTTTATTTATAAATACAGAAAACTCCCTCCAGAACATCAGTTCAACTATTGGAAAGACATATTGACAGATCTGTCATCAAAGAAGTAGCAAAAACAACATGAATAGATTTTAAGATTTGATGTTTCCATTATATAGCCTAAATGGCAATGATTCCTGATTTAACCCATTATTTAATGTAACAGATAGTAAGAAGTATCTTCTGTATATGTGAGGTTTTTTTGTGGTTTTGTTTTCCTCTTTTTTCCCCCTCTTCTCTTTTGTTTCTGTTATTATGGATGTTTGTATGTAATTTGTATTATTGAAAAATTAATAAAATAACAGTAAAACAACCAATCTGCGGACCTCCCAGGTGGGTGGCCAAGTGGACAGATAGATGGACAATGGGCTCAGATGAGTAGGGCTGGCACCAATTCTGCTCCTGCCATCATCCCAGTCATAGGCCATGTGTCTAGACTAAAGAGCCTTGGAAGACAAGATAATTTGCTGCCTGAGGTGGAATAGCAAATGGTCCTCGGCCCCCACCCTGCCACCCATCGATCAAGGTGCATTGTATCCAGGGCTGGTCAAGTTATTTTGGTACCTCAAGCAGAAAACCCCACAATTCACTGCCATTTCATGCACCCCAAATCAGTTCATAGAATCATAGAATAGTAGGGTCGGAAGGGGCCTACAAGGCCATTGAGTCCAACCCCCTGCTCAGTGCAGGAATCTAAGTCAGAGCATCCCTGACAGAGGGCTGTCCAGCCTCGTCTTGAATGCCTCCAGTGTGGGAGAGCCCACCACCTCCCTAGGTAACTGGTTCCATTGTCGCATTGCTGTAACAGTCAGGAAGTTTCTCCTGATGTTCAGCCGGAATCTGGCTTCCTGTAACTTGAGCCCATTATTCCATGTCCTGCACTCTGGGATGATCGAGAAGAGATCCTAGCCTTCCTCTCTGGGACAACCTTTCAAGTACTTGAAGAGCACTATCATATCTCCCCTCAGTCTTCTCAGAGCTAAACATGCCCAGTTCTTTCAGTCTCTCCTCATAGGGCTTTGTTTCCAGTCTCCTGATCATCTTTGTTGCCCTCCTCTGAACCCTCTCCAGTTTGTCTGCATCCTTCTTAAAATGTGGTGCCCAGAACTGGACACAGTACTCCAGATGAGGCCTAACCAGTGCTGAGTAGAAGGGAACTAGTACTTCATGGGATTTGGAAGTTGTACTTCTATTAATGCAGCCCAAAACAGCATTGGCCTTTTTTGCAGCCACATCACATTGTTGGCTCATATTCAGCTTGTGATCGACAACAATTCCAAGATCCTTCTCGCTTGTAGTGTTGTTGATCCATGTATCCCCCATCTTGTAACTTTGCATTTGGTTTCCTTTTCCTAGGTGGAGAACTTGTCATTTATCCCTATTAAATTTCATTCTGTTGCTTTCTGCCCAGTGTTCCAGCCTATCAAGATCACTTTGAATTTTGTTTCTGTCTTCCAAAGTATTAGCTAACTCACCCAGTTGCCTGAGGTAGCCACCTAACTCTGCCTAATGGTAGAGCTGGCCCTTTTCCACCGGTTGGACTGTAACACCATCTATTCTCCTCCTTCCTGTCACCCACCACTGCTTGTCAGCATCCCACCACAGAAGACTAGGACTAGGAGTTAGCCAGCTGGCCAGGCTTCTCCTCACCACTACTTGTGTGGACTGTGAGGTAGGGATGGCGGAGAATTCCGCCATGGATTTCAGTGAGGCCAAATGCCAGTGCCCCCGAAATCTGTGGCGGAACGGCCTGCCCCCCCGCCCCCCCGCGGATTCCCCCCAGGATGAGGCTTACCTGGGGCGCATGTTCCGGACGGCGGTGGCTCTGGCGGCTGGTCTTTTGACCAGCTGCGGCAGCCACTATTTGCATCTTGGTCTTTGCCGTGATAGGCTATGTAAGTATTTACGTCGCCTATCATGGCAAGCCAATAATAATAATTTAAAAAACGGTGTACGCAAATGGTGGCGGCTACGGAGGACGCCATTTGTGTTCCCTATTTTTCGCTGGTTTAGTCTATGTAAATAGTTACGTAGGCTATTACGGTGAAAAAAAGGGGAACGCAAATAGTGTAGTGGGCGCTATTTGCATTCCTTTTTCCCCCGCTGTTCTAGCCTACATAAATATTTACGTAGGCTAAAACAGTGAAAAATAGGGAACGCAAATGGCGGCTGCCGTAGCCGCCGCCATTTGCGTACGCCTTTTTTTATTGGCTTGCTGTGATAGGCTACGTAAATACTTACGTAGCCTATCACAGCAGCCTGGCTGGATGCAAATGGTGGCCCCTACAGCGGCCACCATTTGCATCCGCAGCAGCCCATCCGCGGCCGGAAATCTGGCTGCGGACGACCCTGGCTGGCTGCTCTGCGGAGCTGCCGTGGAACAGAGCTGGCCAGGCAGGATTCGGGGGGGGGGACACCAGATCACCTCCCCCCTGTTGAGGATTCCAGGGGGATGGACGGAGCGCCTCCCCCCCCACCACAAAACATTCCGTGAAAAGGTAAGTGACTTTTGTACATCCCTACTGTGAGGCCTAGCTGAAAGAAGACAGAGGGGCACTACAGTAGGAATGTATGAGAATTCCTACTCGATGGATTTTTCTGGTTTGCCCTTGGCGGATTTCATTCCATTTCTCCCTGCTGGTGAGAATTCGACTGTAGCAAGTCGATCCAATATGCGGATTCTGTTTTTTTAAATGCTGGCAATTTGAGCAAATTGGATTTTGGGGTGGGTGGGTAGGTGGATCTTGAAATTTGTGCACATGGGGTTGTATTCCCCCCCTTCAGTCTTTCTCAAGTACAAAAGTGTGCGGATTATTTTATTACATTCTGCAGATTCAACTATCTTATATGTAGACTTGCCTTGTCAATTTCTTTGTATGCTTCAGTTTTCAGCAGGAGGTGGAAGTGGAGTAGGTAACATACAAGGAAACTGACAAGGCAAGACTGCATACAGGCTAATTTGTGCACTGTTGCAAAGGACCGGGGGAGAAAATAATAAGACAAAGGAGGAATCCATTTGCACAATTCAGAAGCACCAAAGAAGAAAAAATGCGAACAAAATAATTTAGAGGCTGGAAAGTAAATGGAGGGGAAATTTGCACAAATCTAAAGACTGGAAAGTAAATGGAGGGGAAATTTGCACAACAGCAGTTACTCCTCCAAGAAGGAACCATGAAAAGGGGAGGGGGAGTCAATAACTCCCCTTTCTAGACTTGGTGGAAATTTGGGGAAGTGTTGAAAGGGAGCAGGACATTGACGAGTGTCAGTACAACACTTAATAGTGAGAGGATTACATTGCCAAGGGGGAAATACTATGTGCCCCCCCTTCAGTGCACTTAGTTCGATTGCATTTTTCTTTTCTTTTTTGATGCTTCTGAAATGCACAAATAGGTTCCTCCTTTGCCTTACTATTATTCCCCTGCCCCCCCAGTCCTTCACAACTGTGTGTAAATTAACCTATCTGCAGTCTCGTCTTGTCAATTTCCTTGATATTTTTCCTACTCCACTTCCGTACTCCCATTGACAGCTGGGAAATGGACAAGGCAAGACTACACATACCACACAGCTGAATCTGTGCTCTTGCAAAAGACTGGAGGGGGGATTAAAAAAAAAATTACTATTCACACAAATGGCAGGACTCCCCACTTCCCCCAAAATATGCAAAACATTTTTGGAATTGGAAAAAAAATCCATTACAGTCCACTGCTGCTTACCAGAATGGAAACACTGAGGAATCTGATTGGGCTCAAATGGAATGGGATTCCCAGCATCACACATCCCTGCACTATAGCTAATTTAGATTTTGCATGTGCAGTACCATGGGCACATAACTTCCAGCCCTCACTGAGCCCAATATGTGTGAATGCATACATGCACAAAATAATTTAAAAAGAACAAATAGGGCCTGTAATAATATGTTGCAGTGCCTCCTCCCTCCTAACAGGAGCACTTCTTTTATTTTCCAACTGCCACTCTAGAATCCGTGACTACTGAGCATGCTCAGTCCCCATTGCACTGTTTTTTGGGGGGAGGGGAATGGGTTGCCCCTTTAGGGTCTTTTAAAAAATATGGTTTTTTTTAAGGGCTATGCAGTGCTTCGGCCCGAGGCCTGAACCCCAAGTCACAGCAGGCTGCTTTGGGCCACTTTGTGCCCCCTCCAAGGTGAAGTGGAGGGGACACGAAGCGGCCCGGAGGCTTGGTGTGCTTTGGCCCCCGGCCCAGCCTCCCCTGGCGCTTCCAGGTCCTTACCTGATCCACCTTCTCCTCGCTACTGCCACTGCGCCACTGTCACCACCACACTGCCTCCTGAGGAGGCCTGGACATGTGGTGACTCTTCCTGCAGGGAGTCGCCATTTTTAAAATGGCAACCTCTGGAAGTTCCAGGAAGCTGCCATTTTAAAAATGGCAACTCCCTGCAAGAAGAGTTGCAGCATGTCCAGGCCTCAGGAGGCAGTGGCAGAGGTGGCAAAGACAGCAGCAGCGGGTGGCAGCATAAGTGGAGCAATGGAGAAGGCAGAGCAATGGAGAAGGCGGTGCTGGCAGCCCAGGTAAGGAGATGGGTGTGTGTAGGGGGAACCTGCTTTGGGTTCGGGGCCGAGGTAGGTTGGGGGCCCCCCAAATCTGCCCAAGCCAGATTAGGGGGTCCCTGCACAGCCCCAGGGTTTTTTAACTTCTGCACACCATGCAGTTCCACCCAAGCATGCTAAAATCTCCCTCTTGTTTTTCAGTGGCCCTGTATTTGCTACAATCCTGTTGGCATCCACCACCTGAGTTCACTATTAGATGGAGTGATTAATGGGTGAGAAACTGGAGGGGGGAAAAATGGGCTTCCCCAACTCTCGCTTAGTGACTGTCCCAGAAAAAGAAAGAAAAGAAAAATATTTACTAGCATGCTCCAAAATTGACAATCCTGCTCCCTCGCTCTTGATCATGATCTAGCACAGGCTTGTGCCATTTGTAACTCCCAAAGCCAAAGGCAGCCTACCAACCACGTATGCACCCTACCAAGAGGCTCAGTTAACCTACGCGGTTTGTTGCTTACCTGAGCCTCTAAAAACAGATGTGAGTGTGGAAGTGTTGCCAAGCATTCAACAGGCTATAATGTATGACTGGTGGGCTGCATTTGGCATGGTTGGTCAGAAGCGAGTCCCATCTGGGTAATGGGGCATGCTATGGAAAAAATATGCTTTCAGTCATTTAAATTAAAACTGTACCTTTTTAGGAAGCAAAATATGTATGCTGTTACTCTTTAACTGTAATACAAGCATCAGGAAAGCCAAACACAGAATGTTGAAAACTAATGACCTGTGTTATAATCAATAAAGTGCCAAGGGACTGCAAAAGGTCATACAAGGTTATTCATATTACTTGTGTGATAAATATATGCACTAAGATATATAAAGATATAGAAAGTTGGAGTCGAACCCAAGCTTTGATTAATGAAATTTGTGTGAAAAGCTACATGTAAAATGAACATGTAACAACGTTTTAATGTGTTTGTGTTTTATGATTTTTAAATTGTACACTGCCTCGGTGGCTTCATAGCTAAAAAGATGGTGTATAAATATTAACAATAAATAAATACATTTAAACATTTGAGGATGCAATCCTATGCACGCTTTGACAGAGAAAAGTCCTACAACTCCCAGCATTCCCCAGCTGGCCATGCGTAGGATTGCACTCTTGGTAGTTTCAAATATGTGAAATTAGGGGTTGCATCCAGACTTAGTTATGCTTGGAGTCAACCCATTGAAATCAGTGGGACAAGTTAGTCATGACTAACTTAAGTCCCATTGATTTCAATGGGTCTGCTCCAAGGATGGTTATGTCTCGATGCAATCCCTATGTAGCTTTCAAACATGAAGAACTTGCAAGTTTGCTGTACCTGTAAGCTAAATACTAACACATAATTTTAAAATTTTACAAAAATGAAGCTGCCCCTGTGACACCATGTCATTTTTTTTCCAAGCTACAAACATTAATGCAATGGAGATTTCTTCTAAATTTTAGAATTCAGTGTGTTACCCTGTGAACAGAAAAATACAAAAAAAATGTTTGTTCTAGTTATGCTAATTTTCACAAGAACGTACTTAAAAGTTAGCTGAAAACTGTAGTCCTGGAGAGAGACGGAACATGGCTCCCTATTACCTGACAAGATTATGACATCACCATGCAGTAACCTTAGCCAGTGCATGTCGCTCTGAACTGCAGCTAATCTATTGTGCTTTCTCTCTCCCTTCTGCCTTCTTCAGTAGCTCTGCCATCATCAGGGAGACCCCCAAATCCAGTCAGACATTTAAGATGCATTTTATATCGGAGCTCTGTTTCTCCAGTTCCTGTCTCTGACCTAAAGCGTCTCTACACCAGCCTAAAACCCTGCATTTAAAACGAGGCTTTCTGCTTCCGTTCTGAATGCGGGATCACAACAGACTCCCTTTACACACACTTCCTTTCCCCCTCCCCCATCCCCTCATCTGAGTCTTCCATCTGTTTCATTGGTCCACCTCCTTTTCTTGCGGCTTTTCTTTTTTCATGGAGGGAACTCAAGAGCAACCCAAGTGGCGTAATTTGATACCTCATCTCTCATCATTTAAAAATGGAATAAAGGCCATTTAGTGCGGGAGATGCCCTGGACATTCACAATGTCATCTAAAGGGCCTGCAAACTTCCATGAGGGAGCGATCTCAATAGCAGGATAAAAGCTCCGTGTGGAGACTCCCTGCATCTCTCTTGCCTTTCTTGATCAATCTGCTGTCACTTTGTAGATCACAGAAATCTTGTTTTTTCATGGAGGGAACTCAAGAGCAACCCAAGTGGCGTAATTTGATACCTCATCTCTCATCATTTAAAAATGGAATAAAGGCCATTTAGTGCGGGAGATGCCCTGGACATTCACAATGTCATCTAAAGGGCCTGCAAACTTCCATGAGGGAGCGATCTCAATAGCAGGATAAAAGCTCCGTGTGGAGACTCCCTGCATCTCTCTTGCCTTTCTTGATCAATCTGCTGTCACTTTGTAGGTCACAGAAATCTTGTTTTTTTGACACAGCAGGCCATTTGTGGATGAGTCACTTGCAGTCCTTATTTGGGCAGGAAAGGAGGGAGACAATGAAAAATGCTCTCCCCACCCTGATCTTTAGGAACTCTGTTGGGGAGCAGGTGGCAGAGAACAGCATCCTGGGGTAGTGTCACCATGTGCCCTTGAGCAGAGGCACAATTCAAAGTGCTGGTTATGACCTATAAAGCCCAATATGGCTTGGGACCCAGGCTAATTGAAAGACTGTACTCTCCCATATGAGACTACCAAAGTGTTAAGATCTTCCAGGGAGGCCCTTCTCTTGGTCCCGCTGCCATTGGAGGCATGTTTGGCAGTAATGCGAGACAGGGCCTTTTTGGTGGCTGCTCTCTGGCTCTGGAACTCCCTGAAAAGGGAGGCTAGATTGGCTTCCTCTCTGCTGTCCTTCTGCTTGCAGGCAAAAACATTTTTATTCAAGCAGGACTTTAGCATGTAACCTGGTCTGTTGCTTAAGTGGGTTCTATTGGGTTGGCAGCTGTTTTTATCGTGTTTTTAATTGTGTGTGTGTTTAATCTATTTTTGTTTTTATTATTGTTTAAGTTTGTTTTAATCTTGGTTTTTTATTATTGCTAGCTGCCTTGAGCACCATTTTTTTTTTTTTTTTGGTGGAAAGGCAGGGTATAAATCAAATAAATCAGATCAATCAATCAATCAATAACAACAACAAAACACACACCTACTTGACTGACATGGAAATACCAGGATCTTGGACAGAGGCGGGGTGTGCACATGGCAGATTACACACTGTGCTAGATTTAGTGAGGAAATGTCAGGGTGGAAACTGAGCCCATAGAGGCCCAGAGCAGTTCTGATTCTGAGAAAGAACAGCAATCTGTGGGAGAGGAGCGCGCTCATTTCTCACAGGCACAGCAGCTGGCAGAGATTCCTCCTGCCAGCATTCCTGAGAGAGATAGTGACCCTGGCAGCGAGAGAGCGATGGAGGGGGGCTTGCTGGATGTTCGGCACAGATGCAGGGAGTGGCGACAGATGGAGGGCGCAGAAAGGAGGCGTACCGCTCGTTTGGCGCTCAAACAATGGTTGCGTCCCGAGGACCCAAGGGAAAGAGGGAGGATCTCTCCCTAGCCCATAAATTCAGAGTCTTCCCGCGCTTCTCCTTCAAACGGGGACCAACTGCCTTACCTGGAGCTTAGGCAACTCTGCTATCTACCCCAGTGCAGTTCCTTGCTTAGTTGCTAGTGATTAGTATCTGTAAGAGTCATTAAGTAATAAAGGAATAAAGCCTTGGAAAGAATCCTCGTCATCTGTGTCCTGAGTTGGCTATTGGAGGGGACTGTAAGAGGCAGCTAGGGCGCTCCTGACAGGAAATTCGCTCAGGAACACTGGCAAAACTTAAGCTTAAAGCATGTAATTGGGGAGTTATGGTTTGCCAAATAATGAGTTGGGAGGGCACTGTGGGGAAAACTCAAGTTTCAGTGGCACAGGGCTTGGCACATGAGGGGCAGAATAGTTTGATTTTGGGTGATATCAGGAGAACAAAAGAGAAATAAAGTTGGAATGGGTATACTTATCTGTTTCAGAGGAAAAGGAAAACAGAGGACGTCACTTTTTGGTTGTTCACAATCCCTTGGAAATTCACAAAGGTCACTGGTTACTGTGACAAAATCACAATGCGTGCCATGTGGAGTCTATATTAATGTTTATATGTGTTTGCTGTGTTAAATAGAACCCAGGTAAGTTAGGGTTAACTGTTTAGTAGCGAGTGAGGGAAAGGTGTGTGGGGCTTGTATGTGTGGGTGAGGAGAGGGAGTTTATAAAAGGCAGGAAGAGACAGGATAGATACTGTCAGGATTGATTCTGAGTGCAGGGAGACAGTTAGCAGCTTGGGTTTAGAAGAGGAGCAGCCAGAATTGGGGGAGGCATTTTCACAAGCCAGTTCAGATATGGGTAGGCGTGCTTCTCAGGTTACCAACTCCCAGATGGCCGGGCATAAAGCTTCCTCCTTACCTGCCTCTGTGAGAAGCAGACAGCAGGAGGAGGAAGGGCTTGAGGACTGTGGCCTAAGAGATGCAAGGTGGTGGCACAGAGCTAAGAGGAAAACGTTAAGGGCGGAGCTCAGACGTTCGAACCGGTTAGCAATGTGTGAGGGCGGGACCTCCCTCCCTAAGTTAGCCTAGCCAGACAGCTGCCCTTTGAAACTGTGGGCAACTTTCTGTGATCCCATTTGAATCCCTTGGAGGCATTCTTTTGTAGCCAGAGAGTCTTCGAGGATTTGCATCTGTAATGAACCTGTGAATAATGAATTAAAGGCATGAGACTGAAGCCTCTCTTTTTGTGTGTTTGTGAGTGCTTAAGGAAAGAGGGGACCAAGGGAATCGCGACAGATACAGACAGGGCCTTAGGGTTTGAGGAAGCTACATCTAGATAGGGTTTAGAGTTAGAAGGGGTAGAGTAGGCAGGGTAAAACCAAAAACAGAGTGATTAATTATAAGATATAACATATCTTGTATTAAATACACTGTAGTTTGTTTTTAAATTATACAGTCCCATGTCTTGTTCATCTTTCTGTGTTACCAATAGTGTTCATATTTCCTGGGTACTTCTTCTGGTTGGGCAAAGGGCACCAATCAGGCATATTGGTGGTCTCTTTTACCTGGTGAATTTAGGGGCTGAAGCTTGTGGGACAGTGAGGACAGTTGTTCCAAAGCGGAGGCAGACGGACCTGAGGGAGGGTTATGTCAGAGTTACCCTAGCTTCTACAGGCTTCAGGTCACAACTTCACCACGGAGTAATCACCCCCTGTGTCATTGATAACGGGATGCGCCACATTATCTAACATCACTAAGGAAATGCATTAGGCATTGACGGGGGACTGATGGCAGGTGAAGCCATGATTAGGCGCCCCCAAGCCCTGCATGGTGCAGAATGCATTTGCAAAAATAGAACTTGAAATGGAGGACAATGGAGCAGTGGCTCTTCTAAGACCCCAACTAACCCGAAGAAACTAACAAACATGGAGAAGCGGCAAAGGAACTAGTGAAAGGAAGCAGGAGAGGGAAGCTACTAGATGTTGGATGTCCCCACCTCAGGATGCCCCACAATCTCGGCAAAATGCCCCTGGCTCTTAGCTTGGCCACACAGGAAGGGTTAAACCTGTGAACCTAAAGCCAACATCCCGTAATAGTCCTGCTGCTTTTCAACATTAGCCTACTATCTTCAAAGTCCTTCAGAATCTGTAGTGAAGATGCATCAGTTGAATTAGCCTTTCTACTTTGAGCAAATAATAAACTTAAAATATTGATAATAAGGCTATTGTAAGAGTAGATCTCTTGAAAGGACCTGTGGAGTAAAAAGTCCTTCTTCTGGTGTGTTTAAAAATGTGGGAGGACGTTATTTGGAATATGCAAATACCAACACCAAGGCTGTTTTGGCACTTAGAAAAGAGTCACTGTGTGCAAGGGGGCTTACTCTCAGGAAAGTGTGGGCTGGGTTGCAGTCTCAGAGTTCTTACAATATATAATTGTCTTAATTTTTACTTAGTCTCTGAGTAAACTCTGCATGTAGTTCAAATACACATTACATGCAAAAGTTATCTAAGAAAACCCAGCCATCTGTTTTCTTGGTAGAAAACAACTTTGAAGGGGGTGATTTGGAGTGAGAAATCAGCAGGGGTGTGTATGTGGTTGCTTAATCATTTCCAGATTCCTGCTCAACCCATCACATAATTTACATAATTTGCAATTTTTTTGCATAATATGCAAAGTAGATTGGCCAGATGTGTGGAACTGGAATATGGCAACCATAAATGTAATCCCATCCCTTTATTTTAGCTGACCTGTGGTTGAAAGGGAGGAAGCATGTGCAATAAGGTTTTATGTTTTTGCTCCCCTGAGTCCTGGGAATGCAAGAGGCAAAGATCAACCTCTGACGTAAATCAGAAGAGCCCGAAGCCCTCTATGAACCTGACCCACCTCTCACTTTCAGAGGTGGCTTCGGGCCAGCTATGCTGATATTTGCAGTGCATGGGAATTCCCGGTTTGTGGCTTAAGTCAGCATTAAAGCTGCCAGACTGGCCTGAACAACTGAAAAATAAATTATTGGGGTGAGCATCTGCTCTCCCCTCCCCCAAGTTTCGAAACATTAAAAAAAAACCTGGCAAAGCAAATAAAGTCCACCATGATTATACTCGTGTGTGTAGGGCATGGGTGTGTGATGCTGTGACTTGAATACTGTGGGTTATATCAGCCCTGCAAAGTCACCCAGTGTTGTTATACTCAGATTGCTGGGAGACCAGTACATTTCACCAGGTTGGTGGGTAAAGGAGACAAGCTTTTCAGTGGCAGCCCTCTAGCCTGGGAAGAGCATGTGGTTCCCTCACTGGCTGCTTCTAAATGGGTTCAAAAACCCTGGTAGTGTCATGAGATTTTAACTAATTGCTGTTAACTGATTGACTGCTGGACTGTAGCCAGCATTTTAATGAATTGCTGCTATTTTGTTGCTTGTTAAATGTTTTATTTTTTATATTAAAAAGGTAAAGGTGTCCCCAACCAGTCGTGTCCGACTCTAGGGTGCGGTGCTCATCCCCGTTTCTAAGCCGAAGAGCCAGTGCTGTCCGAAGACGCTTCCGTGGTCATGTGGCCGGCATGACTGAACACCGAGGTGCACGGAACGCTGTCACCTTTCCCGCCGAGGCGGTACCTATTTATCTACTTGCAATTTCTTGCTTTCGAACTGCTAGGTTGGCAGAATTTTTTTTTTATATATATTGCTGGTACATTATTACTTATTTGTTTTACATTTGTAAACCAGCTTGAGGGGGCTCTTTGCCCAGAAAGGCAGTATATAAATACATTAAATAAACAAATGAACAGGACATAATCTGTGAAACTGAGTGAACGACAAGCAGCAGAACTAGAAACTTTGGAAATGGCCAGGATAAATTATTTGTTTCTGTCCTGACCTCGACAAGAGAGTCTCAAGGTGGCAATTTTCTCTAACAAAGTCTAGGCCTGGACTGAAGCCTTTTATGCCTCTGTGGCCAGATTACCTCACCGAGGCTCCACCTTCTTTGAGGAGTGGAAGTCCTTAAAGGGGCAACCATCTTGGAAAATTCCCCCAGGCTCGTTTCTTGCGGTGATGGGCCAACATGGGGATGTGGATCTCTGGTGTGAAAGAGGTTGGCTCCTGGGGTCTGTGGGCTCCAAGTGTATGGACTTCAGAGGTCTCAAATCAGGTATTGCTGGCTTATGAGCCCCTGATCCGATGGGCTCTGGCCCAGGCCCAATTGTGATGCTAGAACCCTGGAAGGCCAGACTGTGACCTCACGGGGGCTGGATTTGGCCCCTCAGCCTGAGGTTCCCCACCCCTGGTTTAAATAGAAGCTGTCACAACACAGATTAAAAAGGCTATTTTTAAAGAAAAACATACTCTAGGGTGAAACATTGCTCGAAGTGGGAGAAGCCAAGTCCTCTTGGCTGGGGACTATTCACTTGGGCTAGATCTATACTACTGCTTTATAGCGGTATTTAAGCGCGCGGATACATGTTGGGGCACATTACACATAGCTTTTGTAGTGTTATTTCCTGCTTTTTATTCCACATTATCCAAAATACCACAACAAATGTCCTTGTGTGTTCTACAAGGTATAAATGTGCAAGAGGGATATAGTGTTGCCATAATGGGATTGCAATGATGACACAAGGTGTAGATCTGGCCTTGGAAACAGCAGTGGTGCAAGACTCTTATTTTAGAGCACATTTTACACAACAAATGTAAGCCCCCTTGCAGTTGGCTTGGAACTGGTATGAAGAAACAGGTATTGGCTGCAAATGATCATTGTTTCTACCCCAACATCCTGACAGTTGTCATTTAGCGAAGATGTTGAGAATATTTCCTTAGCGGTTCCTGGGCCATTCATGGAATTACAGTACCCAGGGTTGGGAGCCAGGGGCGTCACATGGACTTGAAACATGTTTATATTGGTAGTGTAGAAATGCAGTCAATGGCTTGATGTGTATGCCATTGCTGGGGCAGCTGGGCATGATAATATTGGCAAGTTCTGTGCTATAGCATCAGAATGAAGTGGTAGTGAGCAACCTTCAAAATTCCCTGCCATTGGTACCTCTGTCCTTTTCCCACAGTTTGCTCATTCCCTCTCTACCACTCAGACATTCTCCTTCCTGTACAAAGTCAGACACACAAACTCTTCCTTAGGCTTGAACTTCAAACAAACAAACAAAAAACAGAAAAAGCAGCTGGGAGGCAGAAAAAGATGTGTCTGTTAAAGGGAATGGTAGAAGCACATCTGCCACTCCTTCCTGCCTGGAATACAGTGGTTCAGGCTCAGTGGTGGAGTGGGGGGGCAAAATCCCCCCGCCCCCCCATGACCACTCAGAGAATCGCAGGCGATGAGGGCAGCAGAAGCAAACTCCACTTTATTCCTGGGCTGGATCTACACTTACCGCCTTTTTTCACTTCCAATGAAGTTTCACTGCCTGCCTTTCACACTACGCAGTACCCGCCTTGAACTGGAACGGGAATTTCCCACTTCCATGCTCCCGCTTTCAATACCCGAATATCCCAGTATTTCCCCTTAATGTGCTCTGATTTTCCGCCTTGGCTACCGTATCCGGTCGTAGTCCCCTCTCCCGCCTGTCTGTATGCGGCAGTGTTTGTATTTCCCTCCTGTCCAATCACAGCTCTCGACGGCCCCATGTCTTCTTCCGGCTACCGATCGCATAGCTTCCTCAGCAGCCCCTGTTTTCTCAGCAACAAGCAAAAGGATGGATGTGCGTATGCTTGTCTGATCTTGGAAGCTAAGCAGGGTTGGTCCTGGTCAGTTCTTGGGTGGGAGACTGCCTGGGAATCAGGCTTCCTGCACTGAGCAGGGGGTTGTTCTATCCCTTCAAATGAGATTAAGTTTTACCCCCTCCTATCCCCCACTCCGGATTTTTTTTAAAAATTCAGGCATTATCCTCGCAGAATCGGGGCTTCTCCGTGATGTTTTTTTTTCTAATTGAGGCAAGATCTTCAAAGCTTCGAAGTTGTGGAGCTTCACAAATGGAGTTGTGGAGCTTCACACCCGACGGGACACTGAATTCATTGCGATGGCAGGCGCAATGTAGATCGGCCCCTGTATTCATGATAATGCTATGATTTAAAATGGGTTTAAAATGGGAAAGTGCACATGCTCAGAATATTTATTTTTAATCAGGCTTGGCACACAGTTTTAATTTTCATTGGATTCCTATAATGTATCACTGAGTGTAGAATAAGTTGTAAAGCATGGAAGGGCAGCTGAGGCATTGTGTGAGGGGTGGGAGAGAGAACAGAAATGTTAGTTGCATGCTTTGCAACTGAAGAAATACACATTGCTGTCTAAAGCCCCCCCAACCCCCGGAGATTATTAAGTCGAGAGCCTAAAATGACCTAGCTGCACTATTGTTCAGGACACTCCGTGAAGACGGGCTGTGCAATCCTATGCATGTTTACTCATAAGTAAGTTCCACTGTATTCACTTAGGCTTTCTCCCTTGTCGGTGTGTTGACTGCAGCCTGCAGTTGGTCTGTCCAATACAAAAGGTTGCCAAAAGGCAATCTGACTTCTGGGGGGACAGATTTCAAAATTCCCTGCCAGTGGTACCTGTCACCTTTGCCCACTGTTTGCTCATTCTTTCCCCACCACTCAGCCATCCTCCTTCCTACAAAAATCGGACACATGATGAACTCTTCCTCAGGTTTTATCTTAAAACAAACAAAAAAAGCTGGTAGGCAGAAAAAGACGTTGCTGTTACAGGGAAAGGGAGAAGCACGTCTGCCATTTGTTACTACCTGGAATACAGTGGGTCGAGATCAGTGGTGCAGGTAGGGGGCCAAAATCCCCCCCACACACAGAGCTTGCTTCTGTCAGCCTATGCAATGATGTGACCCCCCTCTATTTCTAGTGATGACTAACATCTATTCCCCAGCTGCAAAAAGAAATGTGTTTGCCCCCCTCCCCCCTCCCCTGCCAGAGATGTTTTCCTGGGATGGGTGGGAGGAGGATGGTCCATTTTGACCCCCCTTAACATTTTCCTACAAGGGTGGGGTGTTTCTATTATTGGTGGTAGAGACCCCCTCCTAGCCTGCTCTCACCCATTTGAGCTCACAGTGCATGGTGCAGGCAGGGGATGCATGTGTAAGTCTATACCAACATGTAAGGGGTGGTGGTGGTGGTGGGGACCCACAACAAAATGCTGTGGGATGTTAAATTGTGTGGAAAACATACAGTGCTGCACCATTTTGATGCAGTGCTCCACTAGAGGGCCGCATTCCCATGACAAGTGACTCTACTGAGAAAAGGAGTCCAAGAGGGGTGGGAGTTTTTTTTTTTAAAAAAAAGAAATTCTAAAGGCACAATTACAAACAATTGCAACAAGAAGAAAAGGCGGAAGACAACAGAAGAAGTCAGTGTGGCTTCACAAAAAGCTTAGGGATGACCTGAAAACAAAAAAAGGACACGTAAAGGAAGTGGAAGGAAGGTGAAGCTACAAAGGAAGAGGACAGGCAGGAGGTAGCACAGAATTGCAGGGATGGTATCAGGAAGGCTAAAGGTGAGAACAAGCTGAGGTTAGCGAGGGATGCTAAAAGCAACAAAAAGGCTTTCTTCAGATACGTGCATAGTAAAAGACAGGAAAGAAATGGTGGTTCAACTATTAAATGAGGATGGCAAAATAACAGATGACAAGCAAAAGGCAGAAATGCTCAATTCCTGCTTTGGCTCAGTCTTCTCCAGAAAGAGAGTCTATGACCCCCCCCCCCCCCGGCAAAGGCGAAGTACAGGCTGAAGGGGCAGGATTGCAGCTTGAGATTGATAGGCATATGGTCAAGGAACACCCAATTACTTTTGATGAGTTCAAATCAGCAGAGCCAGATGAACTGCATCCTAGAGTAATAAGGAAACTGGCAGAAGAACTCTCGGAACCACTGTCTATTATTTTTGAGCAATCATGGAGGACGGGGGAAGTGCCAGATGACTGGAGGAGGGCTAATGTTGTCCCTATCGTCAAAAAGGACAGAAAGGAGGAACCTGGGAACTACAGACCAGTTAGTCTGACATCAATCCCTGGGAAACTTCTGGAGCAGATGATAAAGCAATCCATCTGGAAGCACCTTGAAAACAATGTAGTAATTACTCAAAGCCAACATGGATTTGTCAAGAACAAATCCTGCCAGATGAACTTGATCTCATTTTTGGATCAGGTAACCTCCCTTGTGGACTGTGGGAATGCTGTGGAATCATATACCTCAACTTCAGCGAAGCTTTCAACAAAGTGCCCCATGATATCCTGGTGAGCAAACTAGCTCAAAGTGGGCTAGATGAAACAACTCTCAGGTGGATCCACAGTTGGCTACAGAATCGGACTCAAGGAGTGCTTCTCAATGGGATCTTCTCAAACTGGGGAGAGGTAACGAGCGGGGTACCGCAGGGCTCTGTCCTGGGCCCGGTGCTCTTCAACATTTTTATTAATAACTTGGAGGAGGAGGTGTAGGGAATGTTTATCAAATCTGCAGATGACACAAAATTGGGCGGGATAGCTAATACCCTGGAAGACCGAAACAAAATTCAAATTGATCTTGGTAGGCTGGAGCACTGGACAGAAAACAACAGAATGACATTTAACAAGGATAAATGCCAAGTTCTGCACCTAGGAAAGAGAAACCAAATGCAGAGTTACAAGATGGGTGATACCTGGCTCAACAATTCTACAAGCAAGAAGGATTTCATTCTGGTTACGGGACTGAATCAGCCTTGGTCACCCTGATGGATGACCTTCATCGAGAGAGGGACAGGGGGAGTGCAACCCTGTTAATTCTGCTCGATCTCTCATTGGCTTTTGATACCATTGACCATGGTATCCTCTTGGATCGACTCCGTGGGATGGGTATTGGAAGCACTGTGCTACAGTGGTTCCGGTCCTACCTACGGGGCCGATTTCAAACAGTAACATTGGGTGACTATTCCTCGGCCCCTTGGCAATTGAGCTACGGGGTGCTGCAGGGTACCATCCTGTCCCCAATGTTGTTTAACATCTATATGAAGCCACTGGGACCGGTCATTAGGGGATTTGGAGCTAAATCCCCTAATGACCATCAGTATGCTGATGACACGCAGCTCTATCTCCCTGTGACATCTGAACCAGGAGAGGCTATGCAAGTCCTGAATCAGCTCCTAGATTCAGTAATGGGCTGGATGAGGGCCAATAAGTACTGTGTCCAGTTCTGGGCACCACATTTTAAGAAGGATGCTGGCCACGAAGATGATCAGGGGACTGGAAACAAAGCCCTGTGAGGAGAGATGGAAAGAACTGGGCATGTTTAACCTTGAGAAGAGAAGACTGAGGGGAGATATGATAGTGCTCTTCAAGTACTTGAAAGGTTGTCACAGAGGGGAAGGCCAGGATTTCTTCTTGATCATTCCAGAGTGCAGGACACGGAACAATGGGCTCAAGTTACAGGAAGCCAGATTCCGGCTGAACATCAGGAAAAACTTCCTGACTGTCAGAGCAATACTACATTGGAACCAATTCCCTAGGGAGGTGGTGGGCTCTCCCACACTGCAGGCATTCAAGATGAAGCTGAACAGCCCTCTGTCAGGGATGCTTTGACTTGGATTCCTGCAATGAGCAGGGACTTGGACTTGGTCTTATAGGCCCCTTCCAACCCTACTATTCCATGGTTCTATGATTCCAGCTTGGGCAAGCTCTTGGGGGCCGCATTCCAGTGGCAGCTGGGCCCAAAGTGCTATATTTTAGCTTAAAGCCGGTAATGAGAGAGGCATTTGAACCTTTCAGAATGGGGGAGTAACGCGCAAAAGCTGGAAAACCACCACATGATCAGTGGTGAGGGGAAAGGGGGTATGGCCAGGGGAAAGGGCTCTTATAGGCCTTGTAGGGCCCTTCAAACCCTACTATTCTATGATTCTATGAAAAGGAGTATGGTTGTCTGGGGAACTCCAGACAGCCAGAGTGGGATCCCAGGAGGGCCAGATTTGGCCCTGAGGTTCCCCACCCGTGTGTGAGAGGCTCTTCCCCCTTTGAAGCTTAAAGAGCCCTTGGGGGATTAATTAAAATCACAGGAAGCATTTTTCCTCCAATTTTTTTTTTTGCTTCAAAGGGGCAGATCCCTGAAAAGCTTATAGCCCCCAGGACCTGCAAACAGCCTCCTGGGTGGCAGTAAACATGGTCACTCCTCATTTGGTCATCTCCCTCTGCCCCTTTCTTCTTAATGCAAAGTATTTTTTCTTCATACCAAGCTGTTCCTCCCCCCTCCCTCCCCCCCTCCCTCCCCTAGGGGTGGCCCCTTTTCCTGCCCTAATGGTCAGCATGGGATCACCCACTTTACTATTACAGGTAATGTTACAGATGTTCTTATGATCTTGGCCTGAGCGCTGCTGAAGCGTCCCTGGAGTGTCTGACCTTTTTTTGGATGGAGATTGATTCACCAGCTTCCTAACTTGTTGGCACTGCTGAACTTCTCTCCCAGTAAGTTCTTTTAGCGCTTGACTTAAGCCTCCATCTTGTTTGCTTAAAACTGTAGTTTCTTGTCCAATACACAGTGGGTAGTGTGAACACAGCGTTGGTCGAACACATCTGGAAGGAACCAGGTTGGGGAAAGCTGGTTTGAACAATTATTCTCTCTCTTCCTTCTCGAATTTTTAATCTAAAAGCCATCAACATATTCCCCTCTCTTTAGTTCCCCTTCCTTTCTTCTTCTTCCCCGATACTAAAGATATGTGATTTCTCAAGTCTTGTCTCAAATGACAATTTTGTGGGGATGAGTGGAGGAGGGAGAGAGAGGAGGCTACCATATTATTA
Organism: Heloderma suspectum; assembly: GCF_057233095.1. NCBI lineage: Eukaryota > Metazoa > Chordata > Lepidosauria > Squamata > Helodermatidae > Heloderma > Heloderma suspectum. Next base: position 176,341,547 of record NC_139461.1, read on the forward strand.
TGAAAATTGAAGGCAGGAGTGTTGGAGTTAGCTTTCGGGAATCAGATTTAATGTCCACCTCAGCTTTTCCGTTAGACGGTGGACCTGGACAAATCATCAACCCAATCTAGCCTACCTCACAGGGTTGTTGTGAGAAGGAAATCTTCTCTAAGTATAACCTTATTATTACTGGCTGGTACAGATTACTATCTGTCCTACAGGGCCTCCAAGTTTGTCCAATGGGCTTGGGAGAAACGAAAATTATTGACTGGTATAGAAGATGAAGCCTGCTGCTGTATTATAATAGGTTAATACATATTGTCTAGACCTTGTGAAATGTGTTAATAGCCCCCTATGAAATGTTTTCATTAGCTTTGTCATAATCACCCTCCTAAATATTTCTTATTTTGCTGTCACTTTCTGTTTAAGAGGGGTAATTTATTATGTTTCTCTATGCATATGGCCTGATAGGTTAATAAGCAATAAACTGAACTGAACTGAACTGTGAGAAGAACATGAGATAGTTACATGAATTTCCCTGAACAGATGGGCTATAAATGGGATAAATAAGTGCTGAAACGGCTGAAGTTACAGACCAGAGGTACTTTGGAGTGTTATGATGCTCTTGGAAGACACTTTGATGCGCGAGACACGTTGCTTTGTTGAGGGGTGGAGAGAACAGCCAAGCAGCAACAGGCAGGCCATTTTTGGAGCTATGTTATCGCCTATGCCCGTTCTCATCCCCATGAAATGGGATTACATTATTTTCTTGCAGAGCTCTCATTCCACCCTAGTAATTTATTTATTTATTTATTTATTTATTTAATTTTTACACCGCCCAATAGCCAAAGCTCTCTGGATGGTTCACAAAATTAAAACCACAGAAATACAAGAGAAAATACAATATAAAATATAATAGATTAAAACTACTGAATAAAAATACAACCAGAGTAAAACTAGCAGCAGTGCAGATATTTAAAACGCAATAGCAGATTTAAGACAGAAGAGGTAAAAAACCTGGAATGTTAAAATGCTAAAAATGCCTGGGAAAATAAAAAGCTCTTCAACTGGCGCTGGAAAGAGTACAACATAGGCACCAGGAGAACCTCTCTAGGGATGATGGAAGGCAGCGGTTACTTATGGAATGCCTCCAACAGGATTGCTCACAATGGAACACCTCTCCTGGCATGAACTGACCCATAAACTATGCTCTGCATCTAACTAAGGCAGACCTCCGGGAGCCTCCTCTGAGGGAAGCTCAGAGGGCAGCAACAAGAGAGAGGGCCTTCTTGGTGGTGGCATTTGTGGAATAATCTCCCTGAAGAGGCCTGCCTAGTGTCAACATTGTCAACTTCTCTGTGCTAGGTTAAAACTGCCCTCTTCTCTCAGGCATTTGGCAGCGAATAATGAGTCTCTTGATGGTCTCTGGCTGATTGTTTTAGATACATGTTGTTGTGTGTGTTATCCTTTCTATGTTATTACGTGAATGGTTTTATATTTTATATAGTGTGTTTTTAATTTTTGTGAACTGCCCAGCGAGCTTCGGCTATGGAGCGGTATAGAAATATAATAAATGAAATGAAACTATGCAAATCCCACTCCAAGAAACGAAGCATTCTTGGTGGGGAGAAATGGAACCACCACAAATTTTCTCCCCTGCACCTTTGAACTACTGTTGTTTAAGGCACATCTCCGTGTCCTTGTTCTAAAGCCCATGGTCTCTATGCACAGCCCGACCCACGTCCCATCAATGTCAAAGAAGCGCCTTCCTCCGCAAAGCGCCTCTTGTAAGATCGCATCCGCTGAGCCTGAGCCTACCCATCGCCATCGTCCCTTCCAAAGTCACCCCAACAGAGTCGCGTGGACTTCTCAAGCCGGTGCGCACAGGGCTGCACCACTGAGCAGAGCAACTGATTCTATCTGTATGTAGCCCTGAGATCTTAATGATATAGGGAGGGCTACAAATGTTTTCTGGGAAAGGAGTACGACAAGGTTGCATATTGTCACCCTGCTTATTTAACTTATATGCAGAGTACATCATGAGAAACGCCGGGTTGGATGAATCACAGGTCGGAATTAAGATTGCCGGGAGAATTATCAACAGATATGATAATTCTCCGATATGCAGACGATACCACCCTAATGGCAGAAAGCGAAGAGGATCTCAAGAGCCTCTTGTTGAGGGTGAAAGAGGAGAGTGCAAAAGCTGGTTTGAAACTCAACATAAAAAAAACTAAGATAATGGCATCTGGCCCCATGACTTCCTGGCATGTAGAAGGGGAAGAAATGGAAGCAGTGACAGATTTTACTTTCTTGGGCTCCAAGATCACCGCAGACAGTGACTGTAGCCATGAAATTAAAAGACGCTTGCTCCTTGGGAGGAAAGCCATGGCAAACCTAGACAGCATAGTAAGAAGCAGAGACATCACCTTGCTGACAAAGGTCCGTCTAATCAAAGCTATGGTTTTCCCATTAGCAACGTATGGCTGTGAGAGCTGGACTATAAGGAAGGCTGAGCGCCGAAGAATTGATGCTTTCGAACTGTGGTGCTGGAGAAGACTCTTACGAGTCCCCTGGACTGCAAGGAGGTCAAATCAGTCCATCCTAAAGGAAATCAACCCTGAGTGCTCATTGGAAGGACAGATACTGAAGCTGAAGCTGAAATATTTTGGCCACCTAATGCGAAGAGAAAACTCCCAGAAAAAGACCCTGATGCTGGGAAAGATTGAAGGCAAAAGGAGAAGGGGACGGCAGAGGATGAGATGTCTAGATAGCATCACCGATGCAATGAATATGAACTTGAGCACGCTCCAGGAGAGAGCGCAGGACAGGAAGGCCTGGCGTGCTATGGTCCATGGGGTCACGAAGAGTCGGACACGACTGAACGACTGAACAACAACAACAAATGTTTTCAATAAACAAATAAATAAATAAATCCGGAAGGGCCCCGCTTCGGCACTGATGGGGGAGATCAGTGAATAGGTGGCGGGTGGGGAGTGATTCCACGGAGCGCTGGTTTGGGGCACGGGAAAAAATCCTTTCCCCTCGGGGCTGTTTTCCCGATGGAAACACCCCGCCTCTGGTTAGCCGCACAGGCCCACTTACCTGCGAGGTTGATCCCGTTGCACAAGGTGGGGCTGAGAAGAAGAAAAGACAAAAAGAAAAGCGCGGACCGTTAATTGTTCGAGCAATTAAAGGGGGGGCGGGCGAGAGCAGGCAATTGCTCAGCTGCAATTATGACACAGTCATTTCCCGCGTGTTGAATGGGCTTCCTTCTACAGGGCTTGCCTTCGCCAGTTCTTGTCCGTCATTTCACGCGAGCGAAATCGGCTCGGCGTCAACTCGCAGCGCCACCTTAAAACGCTGGAGCGGCTGCCCCCGGCTCCGCCCATTCGCCTCCAATTACCGCGGCAAACTCTGCCAGGCCAGTCCGGCGGGTGGAGGAGAAGGCTGGCAGGCGAGACCCCAGGAACAATCCAGTTCAGAAAGCGAAGATCGTGGGATGCGCATCTCCAGGCGGATCTAACGCACAGCTCTGAAAACCGTAAGCCAGCCGTACACGCAACTTTAAGCGGAGGGATGCCAAGGCTTTAGGTCTGTTGAGACAGCGGGATCTCGGGGTGGGCTAGCGAGAACAGGGGAGCCCGGGTGGGGATGGGGGCAGAGAGGATCCGATCTGGGGACTGTTGCGAGCGAGCGAGCCAGCGGAATAAGAGAGGAGTTTGCCCTGTCTCTTATACTTGGGAAAAGGGCTTTGTTTTGCAATGCCGAAAAAAAAAAACACACCAAACTGTTATCCGGACGTAGTTTGCCGGATTGTGACTTCTGTGTGCGCGCTGTTGCCGGGCAATTTGTAAAAGTGCAAGAAAGAAGGAGAAGAAATGCTTGGGTAGGATGGCCAGCTGCGATCGAAAGGCGAATGCGGCGCTCGTGTCTTTAATACTTGCGTCGTTTGGATGTCTTTGTGCAACTTCTCCTGACTTGCAGGGCGTGAGAAAAAGTTGCACGCGCGCGCTGGTATTTCTCCTCTCCGGGAACAAAAAGTGCAAGAGCCCTTTGCGGCTCATCACCCCGGTGCGGGGGTCTTTCCACGTGTTTCTTATCGTTCCACGTGCTTCTGTGGTCGGGTCAAGTGTGTAAAATGACAGGAGTTCAGATCGTGCCTGTCCGATCTGTTCACGACTTACTTGAACGCAAGTCTTTGCCAGTCTCGGTATATCTTCCGCCTATCAAATAGGAATAAGTGCTTGAAGGAAATGTTACTGAAAGAGGTATGGCAGTGGCATGCAATAGACTGGAATAATTGCCAGCGATTTTCTGGCCAGGAGATGAAAAATTTCTTCTTCAAGCACTATGCAAAACTTCCAGATGCAAATAAGAAATAAATAAATAAAAGCTAGGATTTTGTAATGCGCTTAAAAAGGATTCTCTGCAACAATGTCTTTTTGTCATTGAGGTCGCAATCCTGTACGCACTTATCTGTGGGTAAACTCCATTCAACGCAGTGAGATTTACTTCTCATAAAACATGCACGCGATTGGAAGTGTGAAGCGCTGTGTGTGTGTAGCTTGTTTGATATCCGTCTCTGTTTATTCAAGCATCAACGTAATTTGTCGTTGTTTGTGTGTTCCTTTCCTCAGTTATCTGTGACCCTGTTCTACTTCGTTCCAGGCTACACTTATTTCTCCTCCCACCTCTTGATAAAAACTTCACGTAATCTAATATTAATATTTCCATTCCTAGGTATTGTAAGAAACGTTCAGCTTGTATTTTAGGAAAATGCACAAAACCGGATTACACTAATGTCAGATAGCAACGAGGTTAATGCATAAAGCCTCCAGTGTGTTCAGTGCAGGACCTGATCTGAACCAGGGTGGTTAGGATGCAATCCTATGCATGTTTAGACAGGAAAAAAGGCCAGCAGTTCCCAGCATGCCCCAGCCAGAGATGCTGGCTGGTACATGCTGGGAGTTGTAGGGTTTTTTTCCTGACTAAACATGCATGCAATTGCACCTTTAGAATGTAATGCCTGTGCTAGGCCCACCAGAAATGAGATATCAGTACTTTTTTAAATTTCATTTTTATTTCACTCTTCTTCCAAGAAGCTCAGGACAGTATATGTGGTTCCTTCTCTCACACATGTTATTCTCACAACAACTCTGTGAGGTAGGCTATGCTGAGTCCTATGACTGAGCAGGGATTTGAACATTGGCCTCTCTGGTCCTAGTCAGAGACTCTAATGCAGAGGTAGGTAGCTTGGTGCCTTGCAGATGCTTTGGATTACAGTCCCCATAATCCTTGACCATTGGCTATGCTGGCTGGGGCTTATGGAAGTTGCAATCCAAAGCCTTTAGAGAACACCAGGTTGCCTATTCCTGGTCTAACCACTATACCACATTTGCATTCGTATCACCTTCATGCTTGTGCTAATTACTTATTTACAGGTCCAGCTACTGTTATTCTGTAGGCTGAGACCAGAATATTGAACAGAATTAATAATTGTATGTGGTATTTGTTTTATTGTTAAAAGATTACCTAATTTCTGTGGACTCTCTTACAGTTATGAGGTTGGGACTGTAGTTAATTAAAAGCAGAAGTGTTGAAACTTCATGATCGTGCGGAAGCGCTGCTCCTTAATCGCAAATAGTTGTTGGTGACAGAGTAAGACCACTCTGTATATACTCAGGAGCATTCTTCTATCCAGGTGCAGACAAATACTGTCTTAGTGGACACAGTGGTGATAGGCTCTAGTAGCCATGAGGTCAGTTGGCTTTTAGGAAAAGACTGGACAGTGTTGAGGAGGATGGGTCTTCCAAGAGTCAGAGGCGTTGTTAGGCACTTCAAAGTTTTGGGACCCAACCTTTCCATTGGTATCAGTGGAAGATCCCCCCCCCCCAATTGCTATGTAATTAAGGAGGATTCTTTGCTGGGCGGTGGGGTGGGGGATGGTACACAGGGAAGGGAAGGTAATCCTTACCTCCCCAATGGGGATCTCCCTGGAAATGCACCCCACTGGCAGCATGGCAGATAAACATAGCAAAAATCTTCCATTGAATGATTTCACCAGTGGAATGATTTTTTCTAAGTTTTATTGCCATGCATTGGAGAGTGTGTTGCAGTAAGCCCTTTTTCCCCCAGCTGCAATCCTCCTTGAAAATCGCTCCTTACATGCCAATTAAGCTGAGAAAAAAGAAAACTTCATTTGGCACCAGTGGACACAGGTCTCTGGGGAATAGATCTGGGGCCATGGAAAATAGATTCGGGGCCAGGGGCCTGTGGGTCCAGGCCTAGCGATGCCCCAGCCAATTGCTGTTGGCCATGATGACAGAACAGAATAAATAGAACAGAATGCCTGTGTGGAGAGGCCCTGTGCCTTTGAAAAGCACGTGGAGGGGACCAAACCACACAGGAAGGATGTTGGCTTCATGACTTGCTTTGTGGGCTTCCTGGAGGCCGAAAGGACTAGATGGACATTTGGTCTGATCCAGCGGGGGCTCTTGTAGGGCAAGTACTAGGCCCTGTCATTAGGTGATGAAAGAGATATTGAACAAATTCTGCACAAAATGGGCATGTGGTTCTAACAGAATTCCTTCTGGCAGTGAGCAAACCACGTGAGCATTAGTCAGTAGTAGCTTATGTTCTCTTGGAGGACACAGGCCTGGAGGATAGGGAGAAGTGAGAAGTGAATAGAAGGGAGAAGTGAAGCTGGAGACAGATGACAGATAACGTTTACTTTCAGAGACTTGAAGGGGGTATGCGAAAAATACCACAGTTGCCCTTAGTCAGTGTTCACTCATCCCGTTACGGGCCTTGTTGACAGGTTTTTGGAGGCCTTCAAAAATCTGCAAGACTTTTGACCTGGGATGAGAGAGTGGCACCAAAGAAGTGAGAGTGTACACCAGGGATGGGGAACGTGTGGCTCTCCAGAGGTTTCTGGACTGCAACTCCCATCAACTCTCACCATAGGCTGTGTGAGCTGGGGCTGATGAGAGTTGCAGTCAACAACCTCTGGAGGGCCACACATTCCCCACCCTTGGTGTACAGTATGGAAAACTATGCTTCTGTCACCTTCGACTCCTTTAGGGCAGAATGAGGAGTTATGAGGGAAATGCAGGGATTGCAGGCCAATGTTTCTCGTGTAATGTTAGTGCAGAGTGGGTGTGGTACTTGCAGGGCAGCATTGGGATGCAGAAGGTTGGGGGGAGCTTAACCGCCAGGCCCTCTTTAAGAATGTCCCTTTCCTGGCTTGTTTTAATTGAGCCCCTCCACCTATATTTAGTATTGATCTCCATCTCAGCAAATGCAGGTTTAGGAACACACGTTTGGTGAGAGAACATTTATTTCTATCAAACGATTGTCCATCTCTTCCCCGGAGTCAGCAGAAAGCCAGGGAGAATAACACATTTAGGGTGTAAAATTCTTTTAAAGAATGGCAAGCAAAACAATGCCTCTCATTGTCAGAGGAATTGACAGAGCTTTGTGGCAGAATCCTGCTTTGAATGCACAAGGCCTCAAATAGTTTCTGTCCCTTTCTTATCTGGATTAGGGCACAATCCTATGCATGTTTAGGCAGAAAAAAGTCCTTTAATACAAAGCCCAGCATTGGCTGGCTGGGGGATGCTGGGAGTTGTAGAACTTTTTCTGTCTAAGCATATATAGGACTGTGCCCTTAGAGATCCGTTTCTGTCAGAACTGTCAGGACAGTGCTAGATTGGGTGTGGGAGTCGCATATCTACATGAGAGGATTAAACTGGTTTAGGGTGCAATCTTCTGCAAGTTAAAACAGAAAAAGACCCTATAACTCCCAGCATTCCTCCAGCAAACCATGCTGGTTGGGGTATGCTGGGAATTCTGGGACTTTTTTCCTGTCTAAACATGGATAGGATTGCACCCTTAATAGTTAATGCCTCTTCCCAGGGGTTCCTGGGAATTGTAGTTCTATTGGTGGAGGGTTAGGGATTTTATGGTATGAAGCAATTTCTTATTTCCTACTAGACTTCTATAGATGAGAGCCACAAATCAGATAAGCCAGTTTGTCCCACTGAGTAAAGTTGTTTAAATACAAGTATACTGGTATAGGTTTATTGCCTGATACTCCTCACTTTTGAAGCATACTGATAACTCCATTGCCATTTTTTTAAGGTCTTGGGTCAGTTGCCTGACTCAGCTCTTTTCCCCACTGCTTTGAAACAGTTTCTTGTGAAATGAAACTGTAACTGAGTAACAGGCTCATTCTGTTAAGCAAGAATCTTACAAAATTTCCTGCTGTGAAAATTATGTGAGGGAGAGAAAGATCTCTCTCAACAATAGCTTTTGATGATGTCTTAAGGATATCTAGCAGAACACATTAAGGTGAAATCCTATACATGTTTAGAAAGAAAAAAAGTCCTACATCTCTCAGCATTCCCCAGCCAGCATGGCTGGCTGAGCAATGCTGGGAATTGTAGGACTTGTATTTTTCTGTCACAGCATGCATAGGATTGCCCTCTAAGTCATCTTTTCTCAAAATTTCTACTTCCTCCACTAAATTACTACACCTTCTAGAACTGCCTTCTAGGGTTGCTTCCAGCTAGGCTTTTATTGTACAGTCACCCTGTCTCATTCACACAATATTGTGGGGCACCAGATGTCATGGTTTTCCATTTGTAACCTTTCTGTATTTTCAGTCTTCTTCCGTTTTTCTTCTTAACCAAAAAAAATTTGTTGAGGGAAGTCTGGAATAGTTGAAAAAAGTTGATTGATTGGTACAGCTAGGAACTCATCATCTGGAAGCATGAGGATTCTCACATGGATGTGGGAGAGCACATCTGCATTACAGAATTACACTGGTTTAACAAAAATTTGCAAGCTTTCGAGTTCTCCAGAACTCGTCATCAGGTACAGAAAGCTTTGTACCACTTAACCTGTTGAAGAGTTCTGGAGAACTTGAAAGCTTGCACATTTATGTGGAATTTGGGTTGGTCCTCTTAGGGAACAATCCTATCCATGTTTATGGAACAAGGTCCTACAACTCGTGGCATTCCCCAGCCAGCACAGCAGGCCCTTGGTATTACCAATATGGATTTGGGATTTCCCCCCCTCGTGGTCCAGCATGGCTATCTTTTTTTTTTTTTTTTAAACTGGTTTAACAGTAATTCCTTCTTCTTGGGGAACCCCAGGAATTGTAGTCTTGTGTGTGAGTATGGGGACTGGGGGTTAGGGATCTCTAATACATAATTTGTAGTGCCCTAACCAAACTACAACCCCTAGGAACCTTTGAAAGAAGCCATGGGTAAAACTAGTATAGAGTTTATACATGTTCATAACTTAGATCTGCTTTGTGTGAGATATCTGTCAGTTCACCCCAAGGACAAAGCCTCCCCCAGAGGATAGTGTTCTACGGTTTGAATATTTCAGGCTAGGCATTAAATAAAGGATAATGTTTTTTAAAATGTCTAACTCATAGAGTTTTTTGCATTTCTCAAAATGTCTGTAAAAGGCAGATGTCAAGTTTAAAATGTAGATGAATAACAGATGCCCCTATAGTGAACAGCCTGATTCTATGAGTTACTGAGGCATTCGCTCATGGGATTTTGTTTAAAGGAGAAGTTGCAGCCATTGATTCTTCTGTGAGTGCTTTTGCCTGGTGCCACTTGAGATGGGTCCTAGACAGAGATGGAGAAGGGGGCACCACTAGTCTCCAGTGGGCTGACTTCATTCTTGCAGGGCCATCCTCTTCTTTTTTTAGAAATAGAATCCCTGTGATCAGGGTTGGTGTAGGCATGGTCGGGCAACTGCCAAGGGTCCATACCGCAGCAGGGGCCCACTGACAAGAGCCTCCTGGAGTTGCTCCTCCTCTTCATCATTGCTACCTGCTTGTTTACCTGACTCTTGTTCTGGCCCAGACAGTGGCGGTGGGGAGAAGAAGGAGCTGTGGATGCCACGGCCTGCTTGCTCCCTGGCTCTTAGCCTGCCAAGCGAGCAAGTGGACGCAATGATGAGACAGAGGAGGAGGGGCAGGAGTAGCTGCTGATAATGGTGGTGAGAAGGTAGATTCACTGAAGGAGGGGGGTGCTGAGGGTGTTTTGCCAGAGGGCCTCAAAAACCTGGAGCCGGCACTGCCTGTGGTCCACCAGTGTGCTTTAAATTCATAAAGCAAGATTTATACTCAGGATAGTATAGTCACTTAGTACTTAAGGCATGAGTAATCTGTGTTAAGTGATTCTGAGTATGCTGTCTTGCTTAAGATCTTGCTAGGTCAGATAAACATTTACCTGGTCCAGCATTCTTTGCAAGAATATCTGCAACCAGCAGCAACTAGATGATGGTCCACCAATGCATTATGATCTGTCGACCTCTTTCACAGGTGGCTCACAACTCAAACTCATAGCCACTCTCTAGGGACCTTGGCAACATCAGGAACTAGATCGGGGCGGGGAAGCTCTTTCAGCCCAAAGGGCTGAATTCAGTTCTGGAGAAGTTCTCAGGGGCCACATTCCAGTGGTGGGTGGAGCTGAAGACAAAGGGGCGGGGTCAGAGGCAAAAGGGGCGGGCCAAAAATACAAGCATATTATAGCTTAAAGCTCTTACTGTCAGAGAAGTAACAGTACTTAAGCCTTAGGAGAGGCATTTCAACCTTTTAGAATGGGGAAAAACTACATAGGCTGGGATACCACCAAATGATAGGTAGTTGAGGGAAAGGGGGTGGGGAAACCCAGGAGGGCTGGATTTGGCCCCAGGAGGGCTGGATTTGGCCTGAGGTTCTCATCCCTAAACTAGAGAGCCACTGCTACCCTACATGGACTACGCCTAGCAGGAAATGTGCAAGGTGGTCCCTCCCCTGAGACAAGCCTTTATTTGAGGGAAAGTGGTGCTCCTGAATAAAGCCAGGAAGAATGTCCCTGCTTGGAGAGAAGATTACATTTTATTTATCTATTCATTATTTATTTAGTGTTTCTAAACAACTGTTCAAATGTCTATCCCAAGGTAGTTTACCCAAAATAAGTCAGTCGACAACAACAATAAAGTGACACAATTCAGTAAAAAGCACTTGATTAAAACAATCAAGTAGAACAATACAATAATTCAACAGGAGAATGGTGTATTTCCTTCCAAGGTTTAAAATACATTTCACTTCATTCAATAGAATCCACTGACTACTCAGAAGTAAGTCCTGCTTTGTCCAGTAATGCCTAGTCCCAAGTGAGTATGCATAGGATTACTGGACGTATTCTTATCAATTGGCACTGTGCCACCAGATCCCGTATCTATCATTTGCTAGGCAGAATGAATAATCCACGAATGTGATTTATATCTTAGCTCCTACTGATGTAAAGAAATGGACAAACATCAGTCTGAAAAAATAATCTACACCCGGGTTGATCGTTAGTCATAGTCTGTGGAATGAACACTTTGTAGTAGCCGCAGGTTACAGTAACTTGTTTCAGCACAGCTGTCTTATCTTCCTTGGCATATCTATTGTCACATTTCCTTATTATTTTATTGATCAGAACAAATTCTGTTTTTATCCAGATGTGTCAATCAAGAATGCTAATAAGCCTGAAGAACTGAAAGCATCAGTTTAAGGCAGAAAGGTGTGGTGGGCCAGTTGAATCTTGGCAGATTCAGTTGAAATCTGGATTTATTTTATCAAAATGACAGAGGCAAAAGTTGTTAGAGCAAAATAAAATGCCCCCGTTCCCTCAATACAGGTATGATCAGTTTTCCTCTCTAGCCCTCTTCAGTCATTACTCATGTGAAGAGAGTAAGTGTGTATGGAGTGGCTGCAGGGCTAAGTGTGAACGGAGGGTAAGTGTGTACGGAGTGGCCATAGGGCTGTGATTTAAGCTTCGCCCCCATCACCACATGGCATGTGCAGGGTGCTCATAAGTTCACCTGAAAGTTCTCCAGTGTGTGGGAACCTCCAGGAGAGGGAGACGAGAAGGGGAGCAGGGCCCTTCCACCTGCTGAAAGGCCTCCCTCATTGACTGTCTTCTCCGTTGACTGTTACCACCAGCAGCCATTCCAGAAAGTTGAGCTGAGGGTGGTGAGAGGGAGAGCAGGGCCGTTCCACCAGCCCGGCTGAAGGAATTAATTTCCCCCTTCCCTTCCCTTCCCTTCCCTTCCCTTCCCTTCCCTTCCCTTCCCTTCCCTTCCCCTCCCTTCCCTTTCCATTTTTCTTTGTGTGTTGTGTCTTTCTAGATTGTAAGCCTGTGGGCTTTTAAAAATTGATTATACATAAACCACTCTGGGAGCCTTTTGGGCTGAGGAGAGGCATAAAAACACTTCAAATAAAGAAATAAATACATAGTGAGCAGCTGGTGTGGGCACTGTGATGATGGGGACAGGGCTAAAAGTGTGGCCCTGTGGCCGCTCTGTACTTGCTTTCCCTGTTCATGTGAGTAATGGCTGAAGAGGGTTCCAGGTATCCCCAGATCTTGTGAGGGAAATGTGAGGTGCAAATATTTAGCCTTTGTTTTCTATACAGACTCGGACTATTCGACTGTCTGGCTCAGCAGTATTGCCATGCCAGCTGGGAGTGGTTCTCTAGGATTTCAGTCAGGAGGATTTCTGGTGATGTGAGGGATTGAACCTGGGATCTTTTGCATTCAAAGCATGTGCTACCGAGCTACTGATGACCCATCTAGGGTAGTGTTTACACAGTTATTTTATTATATTCCATGTAACCACTGTGTAGTGACTTGCAAGTTAAGTTCTGTAAAGGCAAAACCACCCTTTAAATATCTACATTTTTGTTTGGTATAGCCGCAGTTCTTTTCCTAGTAGCTTGGGTTAAGACTAGCTTTACTTTAGAGCAGGGGTGGGCAACTTTGGTGGTTTGTGGGGGCTACATTTCTCCCTCCTGGAACTCACAATGAGCCTGATGCTGCTGGGTATGTAGTGGTGGGAGGGGACCCTGCAGGGGCAGTAACCCCCCCCCCACCGATGTAGGACTGTGAGTGGCCCATGGGCCACATGTCTCCCCTCCCCACCTTAGAGATTTTGTTTTCTGTCCCCTCCGCGCTTTAGAGATTTAGTTTTCTGTCAAGTATGATAGTATTTGGATTTAGAGATATTCTATTCTGTCAAGTATGATAGTATTTGGCAGTACTAAGACATATAGATACAGAGGTGTGATCAATAACTGCATGTATAGCCAGAGTTTTTTTGAGTTGCTGTAGAAGGTTTGACAGTCAAAGAAGCAATCCAGTTTTTCAACTGAACAGTGGCTTGCGTCTTCAGGGTTTTTTTTTCTTCAAAGCCAGCAGTGATGAAGGTTTTCCAGAGGTGTGGGACCACCACTGAGAAAGCCCTATGCCTAGTCCCCACCAGCCTAATGGCTCTTGCTGGTGGATCAGAGAGTAGGGCCTCTGACGCTGATCTTAATGCTTGGGCAGTCTCATACAGCTCTAGGAGGTCTTTAAGATAATGTTGTCCCAAATTGTTTAGGGCTTGAAAAGCCAAAAACAATGTTAACCATGTCTAACTTTGCAAACTGCCCAGAGAGCTTTGGCCATTGGGTGGTACAGAAATGTAATTAGTAACTAACTAACAGTAGGGGTAGAGCTGTTCAGATAGGACTAGGTTATTATTCCTACATTATAGATCTGCAGCTGAGAGAATGTGGCTTCCCTTTGGCCATTCATTCTGATCTGAGTTTTTAATCAGGAACTTCCAGTTCATAGCTCTTGTTCCTAACCAATAGTTCCTTGCAGCAGTACTTCTGAGCATTGCAAGAAAGCCAGAATTAAAGTATGCAACAGATGCCATGATTTAGATTATCTGTGCATTTGCTCCCATATGAGCTAGGCCGCTGCACTCTCTGTTAGTTAGCATTACTAGGTAAATGTGGAGTTGAGAATGCCATGTTTGCCCCCTAACATGTAGTTCTTTTCTTAAAGACCAGAAGGACTAATGTTGTATTTGAATCACCATTATTATGCTTTCCCAAAACTATGCATGCATTGAAAGGGATGGGCAAACTCCCCTTGGGAAGTCTTGTGGGAAGCCTCTCTGTGAGGCCTCTGTTCCTCTCTGCATCTTGAATGTTACATTAGTATAATCTTGGGTGCCGGTGACTCTGGGAAATATAGTTTGCCAAGGCTTCTGAGTACTTAGTATGGATGCCATAGCCCTGAATGCTAGAGTCCTGAAAATCAAGAGTTTGTTCTTTGTAAAATGAAGTGCAGTAATTTCCCAGTAACTGTACAGCTGTAGTTTAAGATCAGCTTACTAAGCAGGAGCTTAAATAAACAGACAGTAAACCACAGTTCTTTATTCCAGACATCACAGGTAATTGTGGTTTAGTTAAGCCAGGATGCAAGCACAGAGGAAGGAAGGGAGCATGTATTCTTGTTGCTTGTACCAGGTTGCTAAATTATTATGGAACTGAGCATCCGAACTGGGCTCATGTGTCTTATGAGCTTCTGGCTGAGTGGTTTCTTGGAACAAAACACTTTTTCTAGGGAGGAGATTAATATACCTTTATAAGCGGAGACAGACACCTATGGAACATGCTTTGAAAGAGATACATGCTTCGACACCTTCTGAATAGAGCAATAGCTCTTTTCCAGGATATAATATGGTCAGTTTGGAACTATAATTTGCATCCCTTCATTCCTTTTTTAAGGGCGTCAACAGCCTCTTGGCCTTCTTAAGGAAGGCCAACACACATATATATTTACAACACTAGGAAGTTAATTCAGTGCTCAGAATATATTTCTGGTGCATTATTTGACCTCAGGTCTTTTCATAAGTACAGTCTATTTGTTACCCTGAAGGAAAGGGCAAACAAACACAATGCATTTTCTTATTCAAGATATGAAGGCATCACTTTTGAAAGTGATTATTGGCCTGGCTTGCATGTAACATTATAGTTTCTAAGCAGCTTGAGCAGGAACAGCTAAACAAACCATGGACCTTACATCTGTGGTTTGTTTAATGTGACGTTTGATCCGGGAACTCTGGCTTGCCTCTTCCCGAACAAGCCAGAGTCATAAGTCATGGTTTGTTGCTGGCGTGTGAGTCTGGCTTGTTGAGAAAAAGACAAGCCAAGGGTTCCTGTTTCATACGTAACGCTAAACAAACCATGGGGAGAAGGTCTGTGATTTGTTTAGCTGCTTCCACTTGCAGCGGGAGCAATCAAGCAGCGCACTTAAGCAGGCTGCTCGTAAGTGATAAGCCAGGGATCCCTTGGAACATTGGCTTATCGCCGGGTCCAAACTGGGCCATTGTGACAGTGTCTTGTAACCTGTCTATGTCCTTTGTAGGGCTTGACATATGCCAGTATGCTCCAGTGAACTACATATTTGGTTTCAACCAAGGTTCAAATTATACTAATGGGCCAATTTAGAGGTGACACAAAGGTAAGCGTTTGCCCCTCCATATCCACTCAATGGGTCGCTGTGCAGCCACTGCAAGAAGACTACAAAATACTGTGTTGCTTTCGGCCTTCAGCTGGAACTATTATGTTAAAGTCTTTGTTCTCCATTTGCAGATATTTGTATCCATATGCAAAGCAAGTGGCTCTTATGTATCAATATTCTTCCCTGTTTTCCTAGCCAGGACTTCGGCTGTTTTGACCAGGGTGTTGGTTCCTTATGAAAGTGAAATGAGCTGTTATAGCTGTTTAAAACTGTAGATATGGACATGTTTATAATAAGAGAATGGGCATTGTGAGTATGGCACGTTTTGTGCCTACCTGGCCCATACCTGTTTCTAGTGGAACATGTGTTAGATAAGTGGGTGTATTGCCAAGAAACTAATCCAATTTACCCGAGTCTGACCTGGGAAAGTAGGGAGGTACACTTAGCCTCAGGAGGAGCATTAGGTATGTTGCACCCACAGTTCCCGTTGCAACCTCCAGCCTCTCTTAAATAGTGACAGCGGCTTAGCTGATAAGGCCTGTATCCTTATCGCTTTATGTGTGCAGTGGCAGCCACATGTAGGTCTCCAACTCTGCTTCTGCTCAGCTAACCTATTCTGGTTGCCTACAGAATTGTTGCTAGCACACTAACAGGTCCAGGGCTGGAGTGCTGCCTGCATGTCCTCTCTGTCACCTTCCACTGGGCTTAGAACTGACAGAAAATGTCCCCTCCAATATATGGTCCCGTATACATTTTGGTGATTTTTCAAGGGTAGGAATTATGAAAAAGCATCAGGGTGCTTACAGGGATGTTAGCAGCATCAGGCGGTGGTTTAGCCGTGGCAGAAGTGGGGACTTCTTCTTTCCTTTTGCTTTTTGGGCCACCTCTGCAAGCAGCAATGGAAGCAGAACTCTCTTCAGTGACTACCATGTTTTCCTCTCACAAGACCCTTCAGAATGATGCTACATAATGATCTAGTGTTGTTCCTGGGGCATTGTGGGGGAAAAACATGGCAGCTTCCTCTGCTGGTTATCATATGCTCCCCACCACACCAATAATGTCATTCAGAGGAAACTTCGTAGGAAAAAAAACCATGGCAGTATATGTCCACTGGTAGGAGCTACCCTATTGCTACCACAAGTAGTGGCAAAAAGAAGTTAATAAAAAAAGAAATGTGATCACTGCTGTTGACACCACCAGCCAATAAGCATCCTGAACTTTCAAATAGTTTTGGTTCCCCCAAGCCCCTTCCCCTACCAATTTCACCCCCCCTCATTTTTACCATTCCCAGTTTTGAAGCAAACATTCTCCTGCCATCTGAGTTTGCATCTCTAATTACGAGCTAAATGGTTATACAAAGAACTGTTACTATTTCAAAATACGTGCTTTTGCTCTTCTAAAATGTTAAACTGTGCTAGGAAATCCATCCAAGAAAGGGAGAGAAATGTACAGTCCTGCCCTGCCCAATTCTTTTCTTCACATGTCTTTTATTTTTATTTATTTATTATTGGTATGTAGTCTCTCTCAGTTCAAGCTAACAGTTCGAAAAGGTAGACTTGGAATTATTTGCTGTAATGTGCCGATTAAAAAGCAAGCAAGCAGGCTTGGCCTGTGTGCTCTCTCCCTTCCTTTTGCTTTTAGTCTTTGAATCCCTGCTAACTCTGATTAAGCAAAGATAATATCATTGTTTCCACCCATCCACAAAATGCTTTTTCAGAGTGATTTGCCCGGTTTCTTTAGAACGTCTGCTAATCACTCCACATTAGAACTTCTGCTGATCACCCACACAAACTTTAAAGCAGGAGTGTTGAACCTCTTTCAGACAGAGGGCCAAATTCCATTTCGGAGAAGCTTTTGGGGGCTGCGTTCCAGCAGTGGGCAGGGGTGAAATACCAAAAAATACCAGCAGATTTTAACTTAAACCTCTTCCTACCAGTAATTAAGCTTTAGGGGAGGCATTTCAGCCTTTTAGAATGGGGAAAAGCTGCACAAAAGCCAGAAAACAACAAAACGGTTGGTAGTTGGGGGAAAGGTGGTGGACCCGGGGGGGGGGGAACCCCAAAGGGCCAGGTTAAGACCCTGAGGTTCTCTTGTTGTTCAGTCGTTCAGTCGTGTCCGACTCTTCATGACCCCATGGACCATACCACGCCAGGCCTTCCTGTCCTGCGCTCTCTCCCGGAGCATGCTCAAGTTCATATTCATTGCATCCGTGATGCTATCTAGCCATCTCATCCTCTGCCGTCCCCTTCTCCTTTTGCCTTCAGTCTTTCCCAGCATCAGGGTCTTTTCCAGGGAGTTTTCTCTTCGCATTAGGTGGCCAAAATATTGGAGCTTCAGCTTCATTATCTGTCCTTCCAATGAGCACTCAGGGTTGATTTCCTTTAGGATGGAGTGATTTGACCTCCTTGCAGTCCAGGGGACTCGTAAGAGTCTTCTCCAGCACCACAGTTCGAAAGCATCAATTCTTCGGCGCTCAGCCTTCCTGATAGTCCAGCTCTCACAGCCATACATTACTACTGGGAAAACCATAGCTTTGATTATACGGACCTTTGTCGGCAAGGTGATGTCTCTGCTTCTTACTATGCTGTCTAGGTTTGCCATAGCTTTCCTCCCAAGGAGCAAGCGTCTTTTAATTTCATGGCTACAGTCACCGTCTGCGGTGATCTTGGAGCCCAAGAAAGTAAAATCTGTCACTGCTTCCATTTCTTCCCCTTCAATATGCCAGGAAGTGATAGGGCCAGATGCCATGATCTTCATTTTTTTAATGTTGAGTTTCAAACCAGCTTTTGCACTCTCCTCTTTCACCCTCAACAAGAGGCTCTTGAGATCCTCTTCGCTTTCTGCCATTAGGGTGGTATCGTCTGCATATCGGAGGTTGTTGATAATTCTCCCGGCAATCTTAATTCCGACCTGTGATTCATCCAACCCGGCGTTTCTCATGATGTACTCTGCATATAAGTTAAATAAGCAGGGTGACAAGATGCAACCTTGTCGTACTCCTTTCCCAATTTTGAACCAATCGGTTGTTCCATGTCTGGTTCTTACTGTTGCTTCTTGACCCTCGTACAGGTTTCTCAGGAGACAGGTAAGGTGGTCTGGTACTCCCATCCCTTTAAGAATTTGCCACAGTTTGTTGTGATCCACACAATCAAAGGCTTTAGCGTAGTCAATGAAGCAGAAATAGACGTTTTTCTGGAATTCTCTTGCTTTCTCCATGATGCAGCAAATGTTTGCGATTTGATCTCTAGTTCCTCTGCCTCTTCGAAACCCAGCTTGTACTTCCGGTAGTTCTCGGTTCGCATACTGCTGAAGCCTAGCTTGTAGGATTGTGAGCATCACCTTGCTGGCATGTGAAATCAGCGCAATTGTGTGGTAGTTTGAACACTCTTTGGCGTTGCCCTTCTTTGGAATTGGAATGTAAACTGACCTTTTCCAGTCTTGTGGCCACTGTTGAGTGTTCCAGATTTGTTGGCATATTGAATGCAGCACTTTAACAGCATCATCTTTTAGGATTTTAAATAGCTCGGCTGGAATACTGTCATCTCCGCTAGCTTTGTTGTTACTAATGCTTCCTAAGGCCCACTTGACTTCACTCTCTAGGATGTCCGGCTCAAGTTCAGTGACCGCACTATCATGGCTCTCAGGGACATTCAGATCTTTCCTGTATAGTTCTTCTGTGTATTCTTGCCACCTCTTCTTAATCTCATCTGCTTCTTTTAGGTCCCTGCCTTCTTTGTCCTTTATCATGCCCGTCTTTGCACAAAATGTTCCCTTCAGATCTCCAATTTTCTTGAAGAGATCTCTAGTCTTTCCCATTCTGTTGTTTTCCTCGATTTCTTTGCATTGTTCATTTAAGAAGGCCTTCTTGTCTCTCCTTGCTATTCTCTGGAACTCTGCATTCAGTTGGATATATCTTCCCCTTTCTCCCTTGCTTTTCGCTTCCCTTCTTTCCTCAGCTACTTGTAAAGCCTCATCAGACAGCCACTGGAAAGACAGCCACTTTGCTTTCTTGCATTTCTTTTTCTTTGGGATGGATTTCGTTGCTGGCTCCTGAACAATGTTACGGACCTCCATCCATAGTTCCTCAGGCACTCTTGTCTATCAGGTCTAATCCCTTAAATCTATTCCTCACCTCCGCTGTATATTCATCAGGGATATGATTTAGGTATCATATCAGAGGTTCTGTACCCCTGCTTTAAAACATGCCTGAGTTTCATATTGTCTGCTCATTCACTTAAGACACAGAAGAAGGAAGAGATGCTTGCCAGAGCAGGAATGGGCAGTCACCATTGCACCTTTGGCAAGTGCAGTTGTGAATTCCTGTTGATGGCCGTTTGAAGCCACTGTGATTTCTCTTGCACACCTGGGTGGGGGCTGATGAAATGGAAGTGTATAGCCAGAGAAAGAAGCTGGGGTTTTACAGCTGGCTAGCAAGAAGCAGACTCTGAGGGGCAGCCAGGCTGTGCTGCCTTGCTTCCTTTCTAGGATCCAATCTGCTTAAGCAATAGGCTGTTCATGGTTACAACAGCTGGGGTTGTTTAGCTTGGAAAAAAGGAGGGTGAGACATGATAGAAGTGTACAAAATGATGCATGGTGTGGAGAATGTGGGTAGGGAGACATTTTCTCCCTCTCTCATAATACCAGAACCCAAAGGAATCATCCCATAAAGCTGATTAGTGGGAGATTCAGGACAAATAAAAGGAGGTACTTCTTCACACAGCGCATAAACTCTGGAATTCGCTACCGCAGGATGTAGAGATGGCGCCAATTTGGATGGCTTTAAAGGGGGTTAAAAATACCTGAAGGAGAAAGTTATCAATGGCTACTAGCCCTGATGGCTATGTGCTACCTCCAGTACCTGAGGCAGTGAGCCTATGTGCACCAGTTGCTGGGGAACATGGGTGGGAGGGTGCTGTTGTGCTCGTGCCCTGCTTGTGATTTCCCGGTCGACAGCTGGTTGGCTACTGTGTGAACAGAATGCTGTGCTAGCTGGACGCTTGGTCTGATCCAGCGTGGCTCTTCTTATGTTCCTGTGAACCCTCTCACATGTTGAAAGCACGTGTGAGGGGGGTTGTGGGGTCAGGACATGTAGTCTTATCTTTCCCCTCCTTGTGTGGCTGCTGCACCTTGGTGGCTGTCTGAAGGAGCCCTGTGTGCATTCATCTGTATGTGCATAGAGTTCCTTTGCACAGCACTGAACACTGGGTGACCCTGTGACCCCTTCGCATGTTTGGTGACCATGTGAGGGAGGTTCTGCATACATTGGTAACAGCAGTCAAAACATTCTTCTTCCTAGACTTCCTCTGTGTGACAGACAGTAGGGCATCTGGACCAATTACTACTAGACAATTTGGTAGCAGCTCCACCACCACCACATCCCTTTCTTCATTACAGTATAGAGTACACGGACTAACTCTGAGCTCAAGTCTGTTGTCTTGCAAGTTGATTTTTGATGCAAGCTGTGTATCTGCTCAGGTTTAGTACAGTTAATTAGCTTCCACAAAACTCCTAATTTTGGCTTTTTAGCCAGCAAGCTAGGGAGGTGTGAGCTAAATTGAAATCTTGATTCTGCTCAGTATATTTTAATCTACCCTCCAGCCTTAAAGTATGGCAGTATGAAAAAAGCTTCTTAGGGAGCAATCCCATGACCGCTAGATACTGTTTAGAGGGCCATTGGATGATTTGGTTTCTGCGATCCAAGGTTGGAACCAGGGCTTCGATACTGGAGTCCAGAAGCCACGCTCCCCACCCCTTCATAGCTGGCATGGTACCCTCTGTGCTGGCTGCGTCTCCGTGCTTGGAAATGGAGTGTGGAGACTGGGAAAACGGGGTGGTAGCGGGGGCAGGGAGGGGAGGAGACTGCAGAAGCTGCATTATGCAGCTTCCTATGTGCGTCCTAGCCTCTTTCCCTCCCCCTCCCCAAAGCCATGCCTAGACAGGCAAAATTGCCCATCTAGCTTAAAATGCAGGGTGGCCAGAGCACAGAAGCGAGGATCGCCTCTGCCCTGTGGCTGCCCTACACTGGATACTTGGCAGCCTCCAACTTTGGAGGCTGCTGACTATCTCAGTAGGATTGCACCCTTAGACACTATTACTTGTAGGACATATTTAGGAGTATGTTGTGAGTAGTTGCCAGTAATTTCCATTTTTTAGAATTTCAAGAATTGGCAGGTATTGGTCGGGTTTTAACACTCCAAGGTGTGTGTGTGTGCGCGCGCGTGCACGCGCGTATATAAAAGAGGTGCAACATTAGATTTTACTTACAGTGCCAGAATGCCACAGGCTGTCTCTAGGATTTACTAACAGGTCTGGACCCATAACAGGGGTTGAGTGCTTTGCCCTGTGGCTCCTCTGTTCCTGTAGTCAGCAATAAACACTTCATAGTACTTGATGGTATAGCAGGCGTGGGTGAATTCAGGCCAGACCTGCTGTATTTCTTTGAGGTTTTTGTACAACCTTATGCCCTTGTCAGCTTCCTCTTTTATCCAAATGAATGGAAGAGTCAGTGGTGGGCTGTCCAACATTTACCAGGTCAAATGGTGCCTATCCTATTCCTGCACATTGTTACAATGGTTCAGAACCTTATTATCCAGTATGTCTGGGATTATTCGCATATGTGGGGTGACCAGAGTTTAACTGCTGGTGGTATGTGTCATTTGGTGCTAGATTATGCAACAACAACTCTTTCCTTATGAAGTGTAATCATGATTCAACCCTGAGGTTAAAGTGTGGGGTCTGTCTGGAAGGATGGGGAAGCCCCCTTTCTTTTGTAGAAAGGAGATGAAAGCAGTGTTGGAATTAAGAAATATTGGAAGTGGGATCTATTCCAGTTCTGAATTCTGCCTTTTAATCTGTCCTGTCCTGTCCTGAGATGTAGATGTGATGAGACATGAACTTGGAAGAGAGTAAGGTTGGGATCCAAAGAGCTGTTTGAGTTGTGGCCAAGGGCTTGGGCATGCTCAGTGAAATTTTTGACTCTCCTCCCCCATTTGAACAGTAACCTACACCATGCCATATAATTTTTGAGATCTGTGATGAAGTGGAATGTAGTCCATGAAAGCTTATGCCACAATAAACTTGTTAGTCTTTAAGTTGCCACAAGACTCTTAGTTGTTCTTGCTAGAACAGACTGACATGGTTACTCCTCTGGATGTTGTGCAGAAATACTAATTAGTATTATTATTTATATTATTTATTACATTTCTATACCCCCCATAGCTGAAACTTTCTGGGTGGTTTACAGAAGTTAAAACATTAAAATACAATATGCAAAGTTTAAAATCCATTTACATTAAAGCACACAGACAATATACACAAACAATATACAACTAAATGCAACTTTGAACACTCAGTCATAACTAAAGACGCATCCAGGACCGATTAAAACTCATCATGCGCTGCCAGATGCCTGAGAAAAGGGATAGGTCTTTGCCTGGTGCCAAAAAGGTAACAATGTTGGTGCCAGGCGGACTTCATAGGGGAGCTCATTCCACAAGTTGAGGGCCACCACTGAGAAGGTCTTTTCCCTGGTTGCTGCCTTCCAAGCTTCCCTTGGAGGAGGCACCTGGAGGAGGACCTTAGGTGCTGAATGTAGAGTATAGGTAGGTTCATTTTGGAGTGGCGTGCCATCAGGTATTGCAGTCCCAAGCTGTGTAGGGCTTTATAGGTAAAAACCAGCAACTTGAATTGAGCTCAGAATCATATAGGCAGCCAGTGCAAGGGGCCACAGTTGGCCTTATATGTGCAGACCTTCTAGTCCCAGTTATCAATCTGGCTGCCACATTTTGCATGAGCTGCAGCTTCTGAACAGTCTTCAAAGGCAGCCCCACATAGAGCTCATTGCAGTAATCTAACTTGGAGGTTATCAGAGAATAGACAACTGAAGCCAGGTTATCCCTGTCCAGATAGGGGCATAGTTGGGCAACCAACCAGAATTGGTAGAAGGCACTCTGTGCCACTGAGGCCACCTGAGCCTCAGGTGACAAAGATGGTTCCAGGAGGACCCCCAAGCTATGGACCTGCTCCTTCAGGGAGAATGCAACCCCATCCAGAACAGGTTGAACACCCTCCATCTGGTCAGCAGAACCACCCACCAAGAGCAGCTCAGTCTTGTCTGGATTGAGCTTCAGTTTATTTGCTCTCATCCAGTCCATTGCCACAGCCAGGCATGGATTCAGCACATCCACAGCCTCACCTGAAGAAGATGAAAAGGAAAAATAGAGCTGTGCATACTGATGACAGCGAACTCCAAAACTCCTGATGACTGCACTCAACAGTTTTATGTAGATGTTGAACAGTATGGGGGACAAAACTGACCCCTGCGGAACCCCATACTGGAGAACCCACAGGGCCAAGCAATGTTCCCCAAGCACCACCTTCTGGAGCCGACCATGTAGGAGCAAAACCAATGCAATACAGTGCTTCCTATTCCCAACTCAGAGAGTCATCCCAGAAGGTTACCATGGTTGATGGCATCGAAAGCTGGTGAGAGATCAAGGAGAATCAACAGGGGCAGCCCCCCCCATTTTTCTCCCAACATAGGTCATCATACAGGGCAACCAAGGCTGTTTCCATGCCAAAACCTGGTCTGAACCCTGGCTGAAATGGATCCATATAATTGGTCTCATTCAAGAGTGTCTGGAGCCACCTTGCAACCACCTGCTCAAGGACCTTGTCCAGGAATGGAACATTTGCAACCGGCCTATAATTATTAAGGTTTTCTGGGTCTAGAGAGGATTTGTTCAGGAGTGGCCTCACCACCACCTTTTTCAGGTGGCCTGGGACCACTCCCTCTCGCAAGAAGGCATTAATCACCACCCTGGCCCAGCTGGCTGTTCCCTCCCTGCTGGTTTTGTAAGCCAAGAGGGGCAAGGATCCAATATGGAAGTGGTTGCACGAACCTTTCCTTGACTGTACCAACTAAAACTAATCCAAGAAAACTGGACCAGGCTGTGTGCTCTGGACACCTCACCTGATTCACCAGCAGTAAAACTGGAATCTAAGTCCTGGTGGATGTAAGAGATTTTATCTTGGAAGTGCCTAGCTAGTGCATTACAGCAGACCTCAGATGGTTCCAAAGTGTCCTTAGGGCCAGAATGTAATAGGCCCTGGACAACCCTAAAAACCTCCATTGGGTGGCATTTGGAAGATTGAATAGTGGCAGTGAAATGTTTTTTTCCCCTGCTGCTCTCACTGCCTTTGAGTATACCTGGCTGTAGGCACACACCAGAGTTTGACTGCATCCACAAGGAGTTTTTCTCCACCTGCACTCAAGCCCTCTCCTATTTTGTTTTGTTGCTCTCAGCTCCGGGGTATACCATGGAGTTGTACGAGCTCTACTCTGGAGAGGGTGCTCAGGAGCGATTGTGTCAACTGCCCAGGTCATTTCTGCATTCCACAAATCAACCAGGGCTGAGACAGGAGCGCCAGCCATATCAGCCGGAAAAACCCGTACATCCCTTTGGAAACCATCCAGATCCATTAGCTTCCAGGGGGTGGACCATCTTAATAGGTCCCCTACCTTGCAGAGGAGAAAAGCCACTGTAAGTCTAAACGTCAGCAGGCAATAATTTGACCATGACAAAGGGACTGATGCAAAGTCAGATCATCCTTCAAATCACCATCTCCATGTCCAGTAGGAAAAAAACAAGATGAGAGTATGCCCCTCTACATGCGTTTGGCCGATGACATGTTGGGACAGTCCCATGGCTGTCATGGAGACCATGAAATCTTGAGCTGCCCCAGACAAGGTGCCCTTAGCGTGAATGCTGACATCCCCCAGAACCAGCAGTCTGGGGGATCTCAGTAGTGCACCCGAGGCCACCTCTGTCCGCTCATTTAGAAAATAATTAATATTTTCATAATTGTTCTCAAAGCGAGTTTGACGTAGTTAACATGAGAGGCAAAGGAAGGCAGGGAAATTCAGCTTGTTAGAAAAGCTGCATCTGTTAAAATTCTTCCTGTACAACATATGAGAGGCACAAGAACCTTGTCCTCTTTTACATTTTGGCACCATCACCACCTCAAAGAAAGGCACAGACAAGAGAAACCAAGAAGAAATATGTCCAGTGAGTGATATATCTAATCAGGGGATCCATTTCACACAGTGAACAACATCTGATTCATCCGAGGTCAGCACTTAAAACACTCTCAGAGTCCGTAATTGTGCAATACCCTGTCCAGCAGAATGTGAGAAATCTGGCTGTATTATTGACCCCTTCAAATGGTTATCACTTCATGCACTTAGTCATCAGTTGTGACTGTGTGAGCCAGGCAGACTGGTTAGGTTGCATTCTCAAGGGACGATGAAGGCAAGTGGCTGTAAAGATCATTGGAGTTCGGTTTTTTAAAAAATAATAATAATAAAGAATTTTAAAAATATATATAAAGAAGGCTTTAAGCAGTCTCGGACAACTTGTGATCCACAAGTTGTGGAGTGATAGGTGTTTGACACCCCTTCCTTTTTTTTCTCTCTCTCAAGGTTTTTTGAGTGGATATGTTTAGTATGGTGCATCATACTTTGTCTGGCCCCTCCATACTTGCTTTCCCTCTTCTTGTGATGAATGACTGAAGAGGGCTCCAGATATCCCCAAATCTTGAGAGAGAAATGCAGGATCTTAGTTCTCGCTTCATCTTAGTTCTCTCTTATAGGAAGCTGCCTTATACCAAATCAGACTGTTGGCCTGTCTAAGTCAGTATTGTCTGTACCAGCCTTTCCCACTCTGCTGCCTTCCAGTTGCTTTAGACTACAGCTCCCAGAATTCCTGACCACTGGCCTTGCTGGCTGAGGCTGATGGAAATTGAATTCCAAAATATCTGGAGAGCATCAGGTTGGGGAATGCTGGACTACACTAACTGACAGCAGCTGCCCAGGGCCAATATTTCATGAACTACCACATCATGGAGTGTTTCTTCTTGCACATTAAGCTTGAGGGGATCTGTAGAGAGACACTGGTGGTGGGGGGGTATTCCACATTTACAGAATCACCTTCTTCCTGATACTGGCTTGATCCCTACTCTGAGTCTGAACACATTTTTGAAGCTATGTAAGGGCCAGTTTATGCTACCTTAGCAGCATAGATGCTGCCACCATACCACTCGGAAGTGTTTGGTTTCCACACCACTCTGGTAATGTTCACTTGATCAAAACATATTACACAGTGTTTCCCCTCTCATTTTCTTTAATCATGCAATACGGCCTCAGCACATGGGTAGGTGTTTTTTCTACACAAGAGCAGAACAGTGTGTGCATCAGTGTGACCATGTTAGAACCAGCTGGCAGCAGCATGGTAAAATGTAGATCTGTCCTCAGACTTTTCAGTTTATTTCAAATGAGTGTGTGTGTTGTGTGTGTGTGCGTGGGGGGGGGGAGTGTTGAGAAAGGAAAGGGATGTTTTAAGGTCTCTTAATGTTTTTACCACGTAAGCTTAGATAGAGTAGGATATCCTAAATAATGGCTTGGATCAAGATAGTCATTCTTTAGAGTAGACCCACTGAAATTGATGGGACAAATTAGTCATGAGTAACTGAAGTCCCGCTGATTTCAGTGGGTCTACTATACAGCATGAGTAAGTCTGGATGCAACCCAATAAAAATAAATATTTCCATGGCTTCAGATTATTATTATTTGAGGAAATGCCAAAAACATTAATAATACTTAATAATAAATTACTTATTCCTAACCCGGGGATTTCTTTTGATGTTTACCTTTTCCACCCATATGAGAACTCTTTTAAGAATACATAGAGATTTAGTGATATTTAATGGAAATAACACAGGCTTGCCTTTTATTGTGAACTCTGACCAAAGCTATTACATCATACACAAATAAAATCAAATTATGCTTCCATGTAATGTCAGAGTTGAGTCACAATCAGCGGAAGATCTGAATGATGCATGACGTCCAAAAATCTTTCTTCTATTGTCTTTGGTCAGGTTTTGCTGTGAGGAGAACAGTGTTCATTTAATCTTGTTATGGCTAATTATCACTGACGTTACACGTTTGATCTGCAGGGAGTTTTGCAACCATTGTTTTTGTTCTCATGGCAACCTTGTGAGATTGGTTACTGCAGTTCCCACTTCACAGATAGAAATGGAAAGTGAGAGATAAATAGACACTGAACCAAGGCAGTCTAGCCAAGCCTATGGGGAGATTTGAACTTAGGGCCTGAAGGTCCAACATACTTTTGGCTAAAGCCCATTAGTTTCCAGAAAATTGGATAAAGTCTTCAACTGGTGTCTCCTTAATTGCCATTTAGTTTGCTCCTCAAGCTGACATGGTATTTGAAATATAGCATTAGTCCATTCTTTAAGAATTCATTGCAGTTGTGTAATACTAGCAAAATGGCCATCATTATGCTGTGGAGCAGCCTTCCCCAACTTGGTGCTCTCCATATGTGTTGGACTACATGATCAATGCTGGCGGAGGATGGTGGGAGTTTTCATTCAACTCATCTGGAGGGCACCAGGTTGGGGAACGCTGATGTAAAGACCCATGGGAGGAGTACAATACAGCTGTATACTCTCTGCAGCTTTCTTTTCCATGCAGCTGTTGTTTTGTGTGTGTGAGTCTGTGTGTATTTGGGCATCCTCCTACCCTGATTGAGCCATATTTCCTGGAGAGGAAAGCAGTTTTTGCCCATTACCCAATAGTTTTACTGATTTCATCTGGTGTATCTTGCCCTATAGCAACCTTCTTCAAGCTGGTGTCCTCTAGATGTTTTGGACTACAACTCCCATCATCTAAAACATCTGGAGGGCACCAGGTTGACTAAGACTGCTTTATAAGAGATTGAGTACAAATGACACTCATTCTGCATAGCCCATCTCTGGGTTCACATGCTGGAGTGTGATGCTAGGGTATGATATGATAGAGAGCATAGTGATAAGAGATCATATGGTAGAGCATAGTGATAAGATTGAGCTTTGAATCAGGTCATCCCTGGTTCAGCTCTCTGTTGCCATGATCTCAGTAGGTGGCCTTAAGCAAGGCCCCTCAAGACTCACCTGTAATATGGGTACAGCAAATTAGTGACCTGCCTTATGGAGGGAGCAATTCTATCAAGATCGATGGTCACCTCCAACCCCAGGGGTGACCGCCTATCCAGTGCAGGACGGCAGGAGTGGTGAGGAGCGGATCTCCTCCTCACTCCCCCAGCCCTGCTTTCGCAGCCGTAGGACCTTGGAGTGTGGGAAGCGGTGGCCGGACAACGCATAGGATGTGTCATACTGGATTTCCGACTTCACCTCCCCACCCCTGGGAATGCCCCATTTTCGCCACTCTGCGTTGCTCTTATGAGCGTGGAGCACAAGGCCGGTCTGCGCTGCCTGTGCGGTGGTGCGGGAGGGGGTGGGGGTTGGTTCTCCCTGGAATCGACCTATCCTATGGCTGTCTAGCTCCAATCTTTTGGCCCTTTTGCTTTGCCAAAGATAAAACTATTTGAACATTCCACCTTTTCTATAGAGACCTTGTTTAAACCCAGTGCCTTCATCTCGAGATCCAACAAAGAACATGTACATGTAATTGCATTTGTGTATGCTGCTTTTGTCTTTGCCTCTCTCGTTTATTCTGTTGTTACTGTCAGAGTTAAGATAGAAAGTGTTTTGGGGGAAGGATTTGCCTTATGTGTGAAGCACAGTTGGAGAGCCTCTGTCCTGGTCTCCCCTCCTTGCACCACCCTTTAAGCAATTAGGCTTTTAAGAAATCCTTCTACTGGCTTCATTGGAAGGCTTTTCCCAAGCCTAATTCCAGTGTGGACAATTGGAGAGGTCACAGGTGAGGAGGGAACAGTTAACCCCTCCCCACAGGCTGAAGCCCCTGCGAGAAAAATCCTCCCCCCCTTGCTGTGCAGTTAGTACTGAAAAAAAGCCTCCCAAAAAGCTTCCAAGGGAAGGGTGGGGTGAGGAAGTGGGTTGCAGCTAGGCAGGGAAGAGGTAACCCTCCCCTTCCCAGCTGCAGCCCCCCATACCCTGCCCTGTGTGTTGCATTAGGCTCGGAAAAAGCCTCCTGTTGGCTTCAATGGGAGGCTTCTTCCAAGCCTAATAGCAGCACAGGGAGGTGGGATCTTTGTGTATGTGTGTGCATTGTGGGGTTCTCTGCTCAATAAGGAATGAGACTGGAGGTCGAGGCTGAGTTAAACACTGCTCTATTCAACCTTAGGATAATACCACTTTAGGATAATTAAATCCTCTCAGCACTAGAGAGAGTGGACAACTCCTAGTGCTATCAATCAAACAACTCTGTGCAGTTATTCCATCTTTCCCTCCTTAATGGATTTCCTGTAGTAAGAAAAAAGATGGAAACAATGGTGGGAAAACATTGGAGGGATGCAAATGGAAGACGATGTCATCTGGACCTCCTGTAAAATCCTGTGAATGAGGCAGGATGATTGCAGTGATTCCTCATCTGGAAGCACCCCTGGCTGTGTGAGAATGGATGCGTGTTACTATTACTGTCACAGCAATGACAGTAATTTTAAGGCCCATTAGTAAATGAGCATTCCGCCCTGTTAAATTATGATTAGGGGTGGATCGTTCTAACCTTTATAAAACCGAAACAATGCGAAAACAATTCCAATCTTTCTGGAATTTTCAGGTGCCAGAAAGAAGTGCTGATTGTACATACCCTGAAAATGTTGGGATGATTGGTGAAATGTTGAGGGAGAAAGAGCTGTTAAAAGACAAAAAGCAAAAAACAACCCCTCCCTCTGACAAAAATGACTTTGAAATGTGTGTGTGTGATATGTGAGAATGGGTATGTGTTATGTGTGGATGTGTATGAATGGTTGTGTGTATGAGAGTGTGGGGTGCTCCCATCCACTTTAACTTTGACCTCACCCACTTGTTGCTGGGGCCTAGGCAACTCTGGTATGTGACCCTTGGGGCTAAAATGGCGTCCCCCCCCCGCCCCGTCTAAAGTACCATATATATTGGCACAGCACAGTCTAACTAAATAATATTATACCTGGAATTGTTAAGTAAAAACAACAACCGCAGTTGACAGGGAGGGATGACATTTGTGAATGACACCAACTAGACAGCATTATTAATTCAGAAAAGAATAAATTAGGTGACCCAAGGAACTGGAGTCATAGACTTCCTTCCCAAGATGAATAGGGCGAAATTCAAAATTACAAAATGTGTAGGGTCATACCTTTTGGGGGGTCAAACAGACACTTTTCTTATCAGGTAAGGGAGCTATCCCCAACCTGGTGCCCTCCAGATGTGTTGGACTTCAATTCTCAGCATCTCCAGCCAGCATGGCTGTTGCCTGGGAGTTGTAGTCCAACACATCTGGAGGGCACCAGGTTGGGGAAAGTTAAGGTAGAGATGGACAGATGCAGAAAAGGACCCTGGGAGTTGCTTAATCACAAGGTTGTTTATGTGCTGATTTTCCTGGGATTTTGATCTGCCCACAGTTTTTTGTGATGCACCAGCTTGTTACCTGTAGGCAGCACACTGACTGGGATTGTGTCTGTAGGTGGATGACTCTCTTTTGTAATGGGATCAGATTAAATGTCCCCTTTTGTCTCTTTCAACTCTGAATCTATATGGGTCATCCATGTGAGAACAATGTTTTAGAACAGAATGGGTCAGGCATGTAAAGAGCTTAAAGAGGATGTTAGAGTCACATGTATACAGTCCAACACTTGCTTTCATCTGAATAGGGCTGAGATCCATGCCATGGTGGCAAAGCATTGTTGGGACTGTTTTTTTTTTTTTTTTAAAGAAAACAGCATTTGCTTAACCACTTGAGGCTAGCCAAAAAAAGTATTGAGAGAAGTTGGATGAAACTTGCAGTGAATCCAGTGGAAATACATTAATCCAGCTGTAGTTGGAACTCTGAATGTTTTTTGTTGTTGTTGCTAGCTTGAAGTTTTAAAGTAATAAAAAAGTGATAGCCAGAGTAAAAACAAAACAAAACTGGAACAATCTACACCAGGGATGACCAGCTTTCATATTCTTTGGGGCTATGCTGTCCAAGGATGGAGAGTTCAGCCAGCAGGATCAGTTTTAATGTGTTTTACTGTAATTGTACTATTGCTTTGAAGCTGTTAGCTGCCAAGGAAAGACAGGATATACATTAAATAAATTATAAGTAAACATTGGCATATCTCTATTTCCTATAGTTTGACTAACATGTTTGTCATATTTATGTGGGAAACAATGAGAAAACCTTTTAGCATCCAAGAACATAAGAACATAAAAAGAGTCATGCTGGAACAGCCCAAGGGTCCATCTAGTTCAGCATTCTGTTCACATAGTGGCCAACCAGCTGCTGATGGGAAACCCACATGTAGGACATGAGTGCAACAGCACCCTCCCTCCCATGTTCCCCAGCAACTGGTGTACATAGGCTTACTGCCTCTAATACTGGAGGTAGCATATACCTACCAGGACTAGTAGCCATTGATATCCTTCTTCTGGAATTTGTCTAAGCCCCTTTTAAAGCCATCCAACTTGGTGGCTATCATCACATCCTGGGGTAGGTTATTCCATTTTTTAACGATGCGCTGTGTGAAGAAGTACTTCATCTGTCCAGAAGCTCCCACCAATCAGCTTCATGGGATGACCCCAGGTTCTAGTATTGTGAGAGAGGGAGAAAAATGTCTCCCTATCCACATTCTCCATACC
The DNA here is from genome assembly GCF_057233095.1 of Heloderma suspectum. NCBI lineage: Eukaryota > Metazoa > Chordata > Lepidosauria > Squamata > Helodermatidae > Heloderma > Heloderma suspectum. The sequence goes on from NC_139461.1 coordinate 176,373,502, forward strand.
ATGTCTTACAGCACAAAGCTGTGCATGCTTAGTCAGATGTATGTCCCGCTGTGTTCAATGGGACTTACTCCGCAGTAAGAGTGTCTGGGATGAATTAAAGTGTATTTAGGATTAATTAAAATTTGGTAAGACTACTGCGCTCCAAGAAAAATTGCTTGGGCATGGGGAGTAGATGTAACCTTTGGGGAAGGGATGTTGGCCTCCCTGAGCTAACCCCAGAACCTGTAGATATGTGTGCAGATGCTAGAATCTCTTTGGGTAGAATTATCTGTTGTATATGATGCTTGATATTTTTGAAATTGTAATGATTTTGCATCTCGACTTACAGCTTACAAGGAAGAGGTTTGCTTGTTTCCCCTTAATCTTTCTATTATTTTAACTGATGCCTCTGTGCAACACCATTGAACAAGGTATTCACTGTTCAGCCACCAGGAAGTAAAACCATGTATGATGCATCTTTACTGTTTGATTCACTGTAACAATAAAGGTTTAAAAAGTATGGAAATACTGAAGCCAGACAGAGAAGCGATGGTGAAAGGCAATGTAAGCTGGCAAGTGGCTGACATAAGGAGATGAGAAGAGCCCATCTAGATCAGATCAAAGGTCTGTCTAGTTCAGCATCTTGTTTCCTGCAGTGATCGACTAGATGTCCCTGGATGCCTACAGACAGGGCATGAAGGCAGTAGTCCTCAGTACTTTAATATGGTAGCAGTTGAGCTCTTGTGGCACATTGCAGCAGCTAAAGAAGAACAACAAAGAGAGATGAACTTTTACACCACAAAAATGCTAAAGGGAATGGTACTAGAAAGTACCTTGAATGCAAAGTATCATTTTACTATCCCGTCTGTTTTGGGCCCTACTGGTCCTCCCTCAGGGAATTACATGTATATATTCTTCTCAATTTTAATAATATATTTTAAAAATCCATTTTCCCATAATATTAATATTGCAAAGAGACTTTGCATTGTGTAAATGCACAAGTGCAACTCTTCAAATCTCCTTTTGGAACGGCAAACCATTGCTCAAAATGTGAAAAAAAAAAGGAAGGCTATTCCCCATTTTTTGGAGTTATCCTTTCTCAGGTTTTCAAACAAACAAGATACTCAGCTGAGCAGTGGCAGTCCCTACTGCTCTGGTAGAGCAAGAGTGCCCTGCCCACAATCAGTGTGAGAAGATCGGAAGTCAGTATCTAAAAATTTAGGATTGGCAAAAAATTAGTTAACAAGCGGTAAGCACAGAATGGGCTATGCCTAAGGCCGCAACAGATGCGATGGTAGCAACCGTGTTTGTTCATGGATCTGTCCCATTCCTGTATAAAGCAGGAGGTGGGTGGAAATGGTTTAATTTTAATAGAAGAGATGTGCACAGGTGAGGGGAGCTGAACTTCCAGTCCTCTGTTCTTGACTTATCTCACTTCAGTTCATTTCCAAGTCATTTTTCTCTCACCTTGACTTACTTCTGATATCAAAGCCAGGCTGGGGGCGGAGGGGGGGGCAGGGTGAGGCTACTGTAATCACATCTAGTTTGACCCTTGGATTTTGAGGTCCTCAGATTTTCAGTCCCCTGGTAATCTAGCTTTCAGTTCTCTTTGTTTGTCAGAAAGCATACCACATGTGCTTTTTTTTTTTTTTCACCAATGGTGTGCATGCTGTACTACCTGGACAAGTGTGCAGCCTGGGATTGCTCATGGATTTGGCACTACTGTTGGGTCAACAAGATGTTCCAAAAGCTAGGGATGCTTTCTATCAATTACATTTGAAATGCTGGCTGTATCACCTCCTAGATGATCAGAATCTTGCAGCAGCTGTCTGAGATAATTTTGAAAGACAGATGAGACTTTACTTCTTTGTCTTACTGCAGGAATCCCAATTTTGATACCCCAATTTTGATACATTGAAACTTCATCCTCTCCATTTTTACTCAAGACTAAGCCCCTTTGGGCCCAGTGGGACATACTTCCTAGTAAATGTGCATAGGTTGCAGCCTGAGCTCCATCCATTTGAGATAGATCCCAGAAGGTGATTTACAGCTTAGCTTGAATTCTGTAAATCCTCCCAGCGAAGACGAAGAGTAGAAAATAAGGCGTCAAGACATGAGCTCAAAGTGGCTTTTAAAGTAGGAGACCAGGTATGGATTCAGCCTGTGAGCTATCACCCAGCCCTTGCCAAAGGGAAAAACTGCTAGGAGACCAGCCACACCTTCAATGAAGCTTCCTTATATGAATAGGTCAGAGCAAGTTGGCTGTACTCCCTAAACCAGCTTTCCCCAACCAGGTGCCCTCCAGATGTTTTGGACTTCAACTCCCTTCAGTCCCAGCTAGTATGGTCAGGAATGCTGGGACTTGTAGTCCAAAAGATCTAGAGGGTGCCATGTTGGGGAAGACTGCCCTAAACTTTATAAAGGCTTCTAGGTTCGTCTTTCTTTCTGATCTGAGGCTTAACCAGTAGACTGTGCTCTCACTTCTCCTTACTGGCTGTGGATTACCTTTAGTGCAAAAGCTGGGGAGCATCCAAAATAGACCTCCAAATGGAGAGAAACGTCTCAGGATGCTGGAACAAAGATTTTATTTGTAAGAAGCCCAATGCTCTTCAGCCCATTCTTATATTAAGGCCTTCTTCAGTGGGCTGTAAAGGTATAGGACAAAACATTGCTACAGTATAATTTTTTTTGCATTGTAAAACATACATATAATTGATTGATTGATTGATTGATTGCATTTATATCCCGCCTTTTTTCCTCCAAGGAACTCAAGGCAGAGTACATGATCCTCCTCCTTCCTCCATTTTATTCTCACAACAACAACCCTGTGAGGTGGGTTGGGCTGAGAGTCTGTGACTGGCCCAAAGTCACCCAGTGAACTTCCATGGCCGAGTGGGGACTAGAACCCGGATCTCCCGATTCCCAGTCCAGCACTCTAGCCACTACACCACACTGGCTCTATCATTGCACATTTCAAACAGGCCAGTGCATACATTTTAGCATTAAAAACATATAAATGATTGCATACTGCAGATAGGCCTGTGGATACTTACTTACTTATAAAAACATCTGTGGAAATTCCTATAACAAATTTCTCCTACTACAATTCACTGGCGACTTGGAAAAAAGTATGCAGAAGGCTGTAATTTATATTCTTACAGTTAAAGTTTTGCCAGGTGTTCCCAAGGTACAGTAATTAGCTCAAGCCTCTTATATCTGGATAAGACTGTGCTAGAGAGTCAAGGAAATCTCTAAGAACTGCGTGCTAGTTACAGAGGTGGTAAAAATTCAAATTCCTCATTTAATTCCTGAGGAAATAAAGTGCTTAATCTTAAAATCCATTCCATTTCTTTAGCAGAATCTTAACTTTTCTTGTGTATTAGACTTCTCCAGTGCCCCAAATCTGAAGTCTGTGTAGAGATGTTTCTATTCAACAAAATGACCAACTAATGGGGCACCTTTTAAAAAATTCTTAATATTATATATTAACAACAAATAAAATCTTTGTTCTAGCATCCTGAGATGATTCTCTCCATTTTTGTATGGATTAACTTTGCCTTGCTCCTTTTTTGCTTTTGCTTTGGCCTGCTCTGCCCTAAACTGCCCAAGAAGATCTTGGTCCAACACAAGAGGGCTTTGGGGGCTGTGATACTATACCTGGAGTAGAGAAGTAACGTTTCTGGAAATTTTGAGGCCATGGGAAAAACTGGTTTACCTTGTTTTTTCTGAACCCCCCACTTCCCCGGAAATTTTGGGGAAAATGGAAAAAAATATTTATTTACTACAATTATATCCCACCTTTCTTCCATTGTGGAACTCAAGGTGGCTACTGTCAGGGTTGGAACTGAGCCCATAGAACCCCAGAGTAGCTCTGATTCTGAGGAAGAGCTGCAACCCATGGGAGAGGAGCCTGCTCATCTCTCGGAGGCGCAGCTGCAGGGAGAGGCCCCCCCCCCGTTCGCATTCCTGAGAGAGAGAGTGACCCTGGCAGCGAAAGAGCGGGAGATCGGTTGTTGCTAGACGCAAGGCGCTGGCGCAGAGAGAGGTGCGAGGTGGAGGGCGCTGAGAGGAGGCGCTCAGCCTGCTTGGCGCTACGACAATGGCTGTGTCCCGATGCCCCATGGGTGAGGGCAGGAGCCTCCCCTCCTAGCCCATAAGTTTCAGAGCTTTTCCCGCCCTTCTCCAAACAGGGACCAATCACGTACATGGAGCTTAGGTTACTCTGCTATGATACACTATGCAGTTCCTTGCTTAGTTGCTGTCAATTAGCATCTGAAAGTGTCATTAGGTTGTAAAGGAATAAGGCCTTGGAAAGAATCCCTTTTGTTTGCGTCTTGTTTTGGCTACTGGAGGGGACTTTAAGAGGCAGCTAGGGCGCTCTTCACAGCTACATGTGGTTCCCAGTGCAGTGCAGTTCCAAGCACTGACCAGATCCAGACCTGCTTAGCTTCAGCAAGGTGGCTGACTCATGTGCCTTCAGACTATGGCTTGGAAATAAGCAATAGTTATTTTTTTAGCACTCTTTATAAATCTAAAGTCACTTTGTTGCTTTAAGACCGCCTTCCCCAACCTGGTGCCCTCTGATATTTTGGACTTCAGCTCCCATCAGCATCAGGCAGCATGATAAATGGTCAGGAATGTTGGGTGCTATAGGCTAAAACATCTGGAGGGCACCAGGTTGGGGAGGGCTGCTTTAGGAGCATAAAACAGCTTTTCTGTTCCTAAAGTTATTTTATGTATAACTTAGTTTGCTCATAAAATTATCATTATATTTTAAAACTTTTAAAAGTAAACTCAGTAAATTTGTAATTATTGTCTGAATAGATTAGAACTACATTGAATGACCGCTACAGCATCAGAAACACAGGACTCTATAGAACAAAACCCAAGCTGTCAAGAATGTACATTTGCTGTCAAGAATGCATAATGGGGACTGTACTCACGTGTTGGGAAACTGAGCATAAATGTATGTCAGTAAAATATACTTTAGATCAATAATTTTAATAATAAATGAAAGAAAAAGCTATGCTGGGAATCTTACAGATAGGATTAGAAAACATTTTTCGTCCTGGCTTCATTTTTTCCAGATATTTTACATCTCTAGTCTTTCTATAGAAATATTCTTATTACATAGTTTTTAGAAACCATTTTGTGGGGAGTAAAGGCTGGATAAAAATATATAAATACTTTTTCTTAAAATCTAAAAGTAAATATTTCATAATCCAAAGCTGTTCACTTTTTCCAATTTTTTGGGAAAAACAAAAACAAAAAGTCCGGGGGGGGGGGGGGCGGAATGGAAAAACCCAGTTTTTTTTCCAATTTTTTTTCCTGCTTTTCTTCGGGGTCTTCACAGCTCTAGGTTGAAGATGCGCCACAGAATAGCAAAAGAGATTTTAAAAGATTGTTTTATTTTACCGCCCTTTAAAGGAGCACGTGAATTCAATTTGGAGCCTGTGTGGTGTAACCGAACATTACATCTGGAGGTGATAACATCCTTCATCCCCTGGCCCAGACTCAGTTACTGAAACGAAAATGTCCAGTATAGATCCTTATCAGCGCATTACGGTAAGAAGATACAACTTTTTATTTCTATTGCCCAGGATAAACTGCAACATATTATTTTAATGAGGCTTGCAGCTGTAGGATCTGCAGCGTGTAACAGTTTTGAAATTTAAATTTTGGGTAAGTAAGGAATAATTTGAAGGAACTTGAGGGGAAAATAATTTAAGGGCACTGAGTTTAAAAAAACAACAACAACCCTCCAATGGCTGGCATAAGGGCTAGAAACTTCTAGCCCAGCCTTCTCAACCTGGTGTCCTCCAGATATATTGGACTGCAACTCCCTTAATTCCCAGCATGCTGGCTGGGAATTTTGGGAGTTACAGTCCAATACATCTGAAGGCCATCAGGTTAGGAAAAGCAGGGCTAGTCCATAAAGGCTAGAAACTTGTTAAAAAAGAGAGCTGATATGCTTAGAATAACAGAGTCTGTACCAGTTGCCGTGTGGAGTTAGATCTGTAAGCCACTGTGACAAGTTCACTAAAGCCTGAATTGCAAAGTAAGATGATTAGTTGATAGGGCTGACAATAAGCAAAGACTTCAGGGAGGGATCTTCATGACAACAGAATGAGAAGTGCATTAGAGTATTATCCGGATTTTCATGGAATTGGCTTTGGTCCATCAGGGACACACAAAGCAAGAAAGGTCGAGTGCACTGTACCTTTAAAATCCAGTTTTCGCAGGTCACACAACGCTTGAAAGGACGATACTTCTGGGTTGGGTGGAGGGAGTAGAACTGAATGTTATCAACCGGGCAGGGGCTGCTCAACCAGTGAGAGAGGCTTGTTTCCTGGCCCATGTCCAGGCTCCCCCCCTGCTGTGACATTACTATGAACGGAGAGTAACTAATTCACAATTCTCTAGAAACAACCTAATTATCCAGTACAGCATCTGAAGGCTCCCTGTGAGAGCAGGTCACCACCCCAATTTCACCCCATGGGCTTGCAGGCTCCTTTCCCATCCTCTGAGATGCTGATTTCCTTCGCTTTTCCATGGTTTGCTATGACAATAGCTTGCTGTGATGTCTGCATTAAAGTTAGCACTAGCCAAGGTGTCCTGAACTATGGTTTGCAAACCCATTTCAAATTCTGATTGGTTATTTCTGTGTTTTGTCCATTTATGGATAGGATTCACAAGCAAATTGTGGTTATAGCAAGCTATTGAATTGAGAGGGAAATCCATTCCCGAGAGGGGAGGAGGCAGCAAATGAACCCGTAGTATGTTCCTGATTATTCATTTCATGCATTTCTTTCTAAAATATATTACTCGGCTAACTAGCCCAAATAAGTTCTTTCAGCTACTTAAAAGTACGGTAAAATACAAACAATTCCCTTAAAATAAGGGACACTAAAGTATCCATCATATCACACATTACCCACAAGGAATATGGTGTGTGTGGAATAAACAATTAGTGAAATTCCCTTCCTTCCAGGATACTATACACTGTGAAGGACTCAGAGATTTTTCCTACATGAGGCTTTAATCTGCACGGTCAATGCCTTGTGTAGAAAAGCTCTCAATCAGATCAATTTTCTCCTGCTTCCCCCTGCCCCCTGCCCTTTCAATTGATGCTCAACTATTGTCAGTTTCCCATACCTCCTGGGGGACAATGAGCCGGCTCTGTTCCTGTCGGTCCATTTTTCTCTTTCTTTTTTCTTTTGCTTTACAAACTAGGACTTTTTTCTGCATACTTGGGAAACGGCTGAGTATGCAGAAATCCCTACTTTCTCAGTAGGTGGGCCTGTTTCACTGCCTTATTGATAGCAAATTTGGTGGTCCCATGCCCATTAGAAGAATTGATGGTGATTGGGCAGATTGATAAAGAGGTGTGCAGGCCACCAAGGCGGCCTTAGTCATGATTGCTTGTCACTGCACTCTAGATGGCGAGGGTGCCCGCTGAAGTAATCAGTTGGTTACAAATCAATCAGCATCTTTAAACAACCCAATAAAAACCGGTTGATAGCCTTATGTAGAAAGTGTTTGTCTTTCCTCTGTGCTTTACTCGGTGGGTAGAAAGAGAGTAAAAGTAAAATGAATCAATTATTGTTAATGTACTATTATTTTTAATTATTTGTGAACTAAGGCCTTTAGCAAATCAGTTTGGCTGAGTTCTGTCTGCTTGGGTTCAAATAACTGTGGGGAATTAACTATTACCATGAAAATTACAAACTTAGTCCTGACGTACAGTATCAAATGGAGATGTTGTTCTACAGAAAGTAATGGCTGAGCCCCTATTCCCATCAGAACAATACAAACGTATGTTCTGGAGTGTGTTCAGATTCTCTGGAAATAGTTAGCAGCATGTATTTAGAGGTAGCCACAAATATATTGGTCATAACGTTGAAGTAGCGTGCTGCTAAAAATACCCCATTGTGCTTCCTCGAAATGATCCTATCTGCTCTGTGGTTTTGGGGTTTTCCTTCATAGTCACATCCTTCTGCTGCAAAGAGCCTCAAAAAGCAAGTGTTTCACAACTCTAATGCATTACCAATGGCAGTGCAACGCATTGTGTTTTCTTTTGGTGGGTGGGGGGACTCGAAGGGGAATATTGCATGTTCTCTTGCAGTAACTTGCATCATGTCTGTAAGAGGCTGAGATGAGCTGGCACTGCCACCTCCTGGAGGAAATGTTCCACTAGAGATGTAATCATATTTGAAATATTGACAACAAAATCCAACACTTCAGCTTGTTTCAAATCCAGTGCCGTCTACTGCAAAGCTGAGCCCATATAGCCAAAAAGCAAGGTACATAATGCATAGCACGTTATCCAAAAGAACTGAAACATAACATGATAAGAACAACCACGAAGCACAATTAAGTACAGATCTAATACAATTAGTCACAGCCAAATTGCATCAGATGGCAGAAATTGCAGCAACCAACTTTACTTACTGTGCTTTATTTACTGTGAATTGCACCTGTTGAGCTCTACATTTTGCTGAAGATAAAAGTCAAAAGGAGGCCACTGTCCTGGTAATTTTTGGGTCTAGACATGCAAACAGTTTACAACTGGGGCATGATGCAGAAGGACCAATAGGGGAATCTTTTCAAATGGCTCCAGAAATTTCATCCTAACCTCTCCATATAAGGGGCTTGCTTACCATTACTATCACTCCATTAGCTTGGTAAAGAGACCAGGTCCATTTGGCCCACTCCTCAACTGTCATCTAACAGCAGTAGGGATGTATGGATTGTGTGAAATCCACTCCATCTGTGTTTCGCGGATTATCAGGAGCCTTTTGTTCCGTTGTCCATTCACAGACGAATTTGATTTTTTTCCGTTGTGTGGAAAAATACACAAATAATCCCGTAAGAGGGTTTGCGATGATTTACATGATTTACCTTAGTACGTAAATTAGCGTATTATCCCCCATTCCACTCAGCTTTTCCCTGCGTGTATTTACCAGTCTCAGCAGAAGCGTGTGTATTCCTATGAATAAATATGAGTAAATTCTGGGAAAGTTAAAAAAAAAAAAATCTGGAAGTCCACGGATGCTGCACTGCCTGAGGGGGTCACTTCACAGCAGATTCCGGAGGTCGAATTCTTAGAAATCTGAGCTCATTTTAGCCCATCTCGAATTTCTCCAGCATCCCTAATCCGCAGACATTCCAAGTGGCTGCAGCAGGAGAAGTGATGGAACTGCGAGGCCCACTCCATCAGCTCTGCTGAGGGACCAGCTCCATTTGACTTGGTAACTTTAACAACCGATGCCTGAGTTTGCTTCTTGTCCTCTTCCCTCCCCATAGCCTTTTTGTTTTGTGTTGTGCCTTTTAGATTGCAAACCTGTGAGCAGCGACTGTCCTGTTTGCTATTCGTCTTATGTAACTGGCTCTGGGAGCCTCTCTGGTTGTTGAGCAAAGTAAAAATGCTTTAAAAAAGAAAATAAACCCTGACATGCAAACATTTAGAAGGGCAGGGTTTCATTCACTCCTCCTATGCATGCAGAAGGGTGATGTGCAGGAACCAAATCCAAATAGGTTGATATGAATAGAGAACCAGAGATACATGAATGCAGACTGCCAGAAAATGATCTTGTGTATGTATTGTAGTGCACACAAACACACCCCTTTTGTTTTACTCAACAACCATGTCTGGGAAGTCTGGAAAGAACTTATTTCAGCTTCAGAGTCACATTGAGATCTCTGTGTTTATCCTTTCCTTTCTGAGTGTAATTACGCAACGTAGCTGGAACAAAGCTGACAGTTAACATACAGCAGAACCTGTATGTTAACACGTTCTAAATCTCACTTGTGATCCTATGGCATGTATGATGACTTAAGCATACTTTAAGCCACCAGAACATAAGTCACCTTTTGTATTTATTGTGAAAGTTAAAGAATAGTAAATGGCTACATTTCTCTCTCTCTCTCTCTCTCTCTCTCTCCACCCCCTGCCCTGCTGTCTTTTAGTGTGTACTTATGGATTGGGGGCTAATTCTGTCTTTTTGAAAAGGTATTTTTGAATTGATGATAAACTGGAGCAATAGGTGCAGACCTGTGTAGACTAAAAGCTGGCTGAGCTGTTTTGGTAAAATCAGCCAGCTGAGGAAAAGGAAGACAATGTAGAGAATAAAGAGAAGGGGTGGTACAATTAAAATGGGAGCAGGGAACCTTTTCCAGACCCAGGGGCCAAACTGCAAAATGGGAAAGTTCTTAGGGGCCATATTCCATCTGTGAGCAGGGCCAAATGTGATTATTACCATTTTAGGCCTACTCAGACATAAGCAGGACAAGGTTTCTGCATGTTTACTCTGAAGTAAGCAGGCCTGCATCACTCAGCAGCACTTCCAAATAACATCCCAAATACCAAGCCTCTGCATGACTACTCACAAGTAAGCAGGTATCCTGCCTGCAAAATGCACACCTTAATTTTATGCAAGCGTTCTTCTGCCTACAAAATTCATAGCTCATAATCTTTTCAACAGCTAAATTCTTTGCAGGGTATTTAAAGGTTAATTGCCTTTAACATCCTCTTATCTCAGATCAGTGATCAGCTTCCAGGGATGGGGACCCCCTTGGGATTCCATCCACCTGGAGTTTCTCCATCCCTGATTTAGAGGATATAGCAATCTGGAAGCTAGGCAAAGATTTTTACTCTTGAAGAAGGTTCAGGCAGAGTCTTGGTAGCTGAACTTAATTTTCAGTTATTACTTGTCCATTTGGCAATTGTACCTTCTCAGAACTAGGAAGAAGATGTCATCAGTTTCTCTTCAGTATTCCAATTTTAGTTTCAACAGAGTATGACCTAGCATTTCATTTTGTCCACTTGTACAGTAGCTGGAGTCTGCCATGTATTTTCACCCTCAAGTTTAATATAAACTCTGTCTCCTGGCTCTAAATGTGGTAGTTCTTGCTTTGAATTGCACTGGCTGTAGAAATGTTCAGAATCTTAGTTTGGTTATCTGAAGCAGCAACATTTTCCAGGCCAGTTCACTTTGGAATGAGATTTGTTTCTAGGATTGGAATGGGTGTTCTGATGTGCTTCCCCTTTGCAGTTCTGCTGGGCTGTATACAGTAGTTACCATTGGTGTTGATGTAGTTTCCAATGACGTGGGTCATTCTGTCTGAAGATTTTCCTTGCAGTATTACTGCTCTCTCTGCCTCACTATTTCAGGATAGTGAAGGTTAGTGGAAATAAGGCAAAAATGGTAAGATGTCCAGAATGACTGGAATTCTGCTGCTGTGAACTGGATTGCATTGTCAGTCATGAGTTCATCTGGAATGCCAAAGCGAATAAAAGTATTCTTCAGCAGTGCAACAATGTAGTGGCAAGGGGAGTATCTTGTTATAACTTGCATAGTAGTCCACAACGAACAAATACTGTCGACCTCCCAGTTCACACAGGTCAGGTGCTAGCCTTTTTCAAGGTTTCACAGGTAAGGATGTAGTGATTAAAGGTTCCTTTCTTCAGGTTGAATCCAACATTGAAGCAGTGGATGTCCACTAGCACGACAGGACTTTCACCTTCCCTCCTCGCCACTGCAGCCCTTTGCACCACTTGAAAATCTGCTCTGGAGCAGATTTTGAGGGTGTGAGCTGTGAGGGAGAGGAAATGCCCCCTTTTGGTTCTGCTGATGAAACTGCTTTGATCAGCAGAACAAACAGTGTTGGATACAGTCCATTGTGGTGATCTGTTCATTCTGCAATAGTCGCTGGATATGATTTTGTTTTTATGTCATTTACAACACCAGACAACCATACCAGGCTCAAGGGATGAGTCCCCAGCAGAACTTCCATCTCCTCAGCCTCTCAGAGGTCTCAGGCTAAAAATCAGGCAAGGGCCCTTTAACCATCTAGTCAGCTCCTTCAGGAGGGGGTGGAGCTGACCACACTATAGGTCTTGTCAGCCTATATAAGCTTCAGTTGGTTTTAGAGTCCTGCCCAGACAACATTTTCCTATTGTCTTAGTAGGAGAGAGTTCCAGCCAGCAGGACCTACTTGGAGCTATCCAAGGTCCTATGTTCTTCCTGCTTTGAACTGCCTTCCTGCCTTGATTTTGCTACCAGCTTCCCCTGTGAGCCTCAGTTGATCACAGAACAGGAAACTTGGCTGATTCTGATTTTGAAGTATATCCTATCAATAGGCCCTTTAAAAAAATACACTGTTAGTGCCCATTATTTCCTTAGCGGGATCTGTGGCATAGGTGATGTTACAGGAGGTTTCAGATAATTGTCTAATGAGTTCTGTTTCCTAATCTTCTTGGTTTGATATAACTATAGTCCCTTCTTCGTCTGCTTCTTTGATGATAACTGAGGAATCTGAAGATGTCACAGAGGGCTAAATGTTCTTCTCGAGTTACATTTGACCATGGATGATGTGAGGATTTGCTAAATCCAACATAATTTTCCATTCAAATGCTGCAATTGAAGGTTCCTTTTGTCCTGAAGGTATAAACCATGGTGTAGGGCAAAAAGATCTTTGAGAATAAAGAGTACCATGAGAATTATGTGCCAGTCTTATTGTTCTGAAGAATTGGAATAAATCCAACTGAGTTTGTTCTGTATCATAATGGGGGCTGGAACAAAGGAAAGTCCCTTATTTAGCGCCTTGAATTCACATAGACAAAAAGATAGCTTTACAACTAAGGGTTCTATTTGATTAACATTCTATGCGGTCCAGTACCCAGCTACCTTTTCCTGTCACATTTTGGTAATATCCCATAGGAAGGTTTTTCTTGGGGCTTCATTATCACTTTTCATATCCCAATCTATTGATTCTTGCAACAAATGGTTAACAGTGACTGAAACAAACACTTGTGGTCTTTTTGTATAACCAAGATACACTCTGTTATAAGAATAATCGTCTTTGCCCTGTAATTTTTTTTCCACTGTTAACAAAGTTAAATTTCATAAATCTACCAGGTTAAATCTCATCACTTATTATAAGACATCAGCATGCTAATGGTACTCGGTCCAGATGTTTGCCTTTTATTAAGGTCATCAAGGATGAAGGAAAAGACACTTAGATATGTTGCCCCACTCTTTTGCCAGCTGGTGATAGCTGCCCATTCCCTCACACTCTAGAGCAGTTGTAGGCCAAAACACTTGGAGGGCCACAAGATGCCCACCTCTGCTTTAGTGATTTGTTTTTGACAGCCTCCTGCCAGAGAAGGAAGAATTTTGAACCCATGAAGCCCCCCGCCGAACACCATTTCGTTGTGAGGTCCCAACTGTCACTCCTAATAGCAATCTGAGGTTGCCTCTGAGTGTTGATAGGCTTGTAGCCAAAACAAGGCCTGTGAGAAACAAGAAGAATGTATCAGTATGCTTGGGGGGACACCAAGTTTTAGAGAGGTACAAAAAAATCTTTTAAAAACCGACGGTGCCAAAAAGCTAAAAAACACCCAGCCCCACTAGGTGCGATTACACTCGGCAACCATGGAATGTAGACTCACTGTTGGAAAAGAAAAAAAGGAATGTGAGTGGAATGCCATGTTGGAGGGAAAGGCTGACTGGAACGTCTTATAACAGGTTTCACTTGTAATAACCCCATGATTTCTGCAGTGCTGTCTGTGTCCATAGCGCTTTTACAAATGCTTCATAAAAGATAGGCCCTCCTGTCCCAAGGAGCTGACATTGGCCCCTTTAGCTTAGTACTTTTATTAAGGTCATCAAGGATGAAGGAAAAGACACTTAGATATGTTGCCCCACTCTCTTGCCCTCACACTCTACAGCAGTTGTAGGCCAAAACTTTCTTTTTAAGTGAAAAAAATATTCATTAAAAAAACCCAAACCCAAATCCACAGTCAGGCACTACCTTTTATTAGGACCAACCAAAATGTCACAAGATAGTGAGCAAGCTTTTGAGTTTTTGAGAACTCTTTGTGAGGCTGGTTGATAAACAAAGTAGGATTGCGGGGTCGGGGAAGCTGGCTTGATGCTGAAGCTGTGAAGCCTACATTTAGTCAGAGGCCATGTTTCCACAGCAACGGAAGGAGAAGGTAATGGAGGAGTACGAGATTTTTTTAAAAAAGGAATCAGCTTTGCTGTGAGCAGGGGTCCACCAGCCGATTCTCCGGACCAGTAAAAATCGCTTCACAGAACATACTTCCTGGTGGAGGTGGGGTTTGGAGTGAACGTCATCTGAATGGCAGGGGCTGCTCAACCAATAAGAGAGGCTTCCCCCCTCTGCCCCCTTTTTCCTTTCCCCTGATGGCCCAGATGCACCTGCATTTCAGGAGCGAGCCTCATTGAGCACAATGGGAGTTACTTCTGAGGAGACACTAATGGGTTTGTTGGGGGAATGAGATGAAAACCAGCCCCTATTTTACTGCAAGGGATCTCTGTAAGGAAGCTGTGAAGTAGTTACCTGTTAAGGCAATGAATCGGAGCCTCGAGATTGTGCTTAATCGCACTTGAGGAATTGGGCTTAAAAATGTGCCACGTCAGTTGAGGGGGTTCTCTGTAATTTTTGTGGTCATTCAGAGGGCAAGTCTCATTCAACACAATGGGAGGAAACACCCCTTGACTGGGGTCATGGTGAAAGGCACACCCCTGGGCAGGGCTAGCATACCCGAGCTAAATGCGGGGGTTGGGGTATAAAGCAACTATACAGAGGAGAACCCAACTTAAGGAAAAGAATCGGACTTTAAGCAGTCTCAGGAAATCTGGTTTTTCCCTGATAAGCTCCAGGGTGGCTGCTGGATGGCCACGACGTCAAGTATTCCTAACAACCCCAACATGCAGCCAGCTCGGAGTAAATTGCTGGTGGAAACACCCCCAGAGTCTTAAGATGGAGTGTCTTAAGAGGAGACAGAGAGTAACTTGGAGGGAATGACTTCTGAGCAGACGTATGTATGTAGGATTGCACCATGCCACTGGCTCTCCAGGGTCTCAAACAGGGGTCCTTCCCACTTCTACTGCCTGAGACCCTTTAACTCAGGGATGTTGAACCCCTTCAAGCCCAAGAGCTGAATTCCATTTCAGAGAATCCAGTGGTAGGCAGGGCTGAAGGCAAAAGGGGCAGGACCAAAAATAACACCGTATTTTAGCTTAAAGCCCATTTATTTATTTTTAAAATGTCATTTCTATACTGCCCAATAGCCAAAGCTCTCTGGGCAGTTCACAAAAATTAAAACCACTGAGCGCAGCATAAATAAACATAAAATATGAAAGCTTAAAACCACAGTATAACAGTACAACCAGAAAAACGTAGCAGCAATGCAGAGATTTAAAATACATATTTAAAATATCAGAGCTAAAGGACTAGGAAGCTAAAATGCTAAAATTCTGGGAGAATAAAAAGGTCTTCACATGGTGCTGGAAGGAGAACAACATAGGTGCCAGATAAACCTAGGGAGCTCATTCCACAGCCAGGGTGCCATAGCAGGAAAGGCTGTCTTCCTGGTAGCTACCCGCCTCACTTCCTTTGGCAGGGGCTCCCAGAGAAGGACCGCTGAGGATGATCTTAGGGTCTGGGCAGGCACATATGGGAGGAGGCGATCCTTCACATAACCTGGCCCCAAGCCATTAAGGGCTTTGAATGTTAATACTAGCACATTGAATCGGGCTGGGAAATGGACTGGCAGCCAGTGCAGCTGGAAAGGTACTGGCGTAATATGAGCTTGTTAACAGGCCAGTCCCTGTTAACAATCTTGCTGCCCTATTTTGGAGCTGCTGAAGTTTCCGGACCATTTTCAAAGGCAGCCCCACGTATAACGCATTGCAGTAATCCAGACGAGAAGTTATCAGAGCATGGATAACTGTAGCTAGGCTATCTCTGTCCAGATAATAGCGTAGTTGGTATACCTAAGTCGCCTTAGGAGAAGCATTTCAACCTTTTAGAATGGGGAAAAACTGCTCCAAGGCCAGGAAACCACCAAGCAAGAGGTGCTTGGGAAAATGGGGTGGGGCCAGGGGAAGGAGTTGTGGCACGTGGGGAACCCAGGAAGGCTGGATTTGGCTCCCATGCTTGAGATTCTGCACTCCTCAGTGGAGATGCCAGACATTGAACCTGGAACCTTCTGCATGCACAATATATGCTGTAGTCCTGACCTCTGGCCTCATACAGTGTAATGGCTAGGAGACTGAACATTGAATCAGGAAGTCCCTGGTCTAAATCTCTCCTCTGCCATGACTTTAGTAGGTGGCCTTGTTCTTTCAGCCCCCCCCCCCCACAGGCTTCAGTAACTTATTGACAAAGTGTGCAAAGTGCTTTGAACACTTGTCACAGAGCTACGTACATGGTAAGTACATATTAAAGACGCCATTTTTAGTTTGAAGCATGATTTTAGCTGCACCCTTTTGAAAGGGAGGAACTGTTCTTTATGAAGGAAGATGTTGAAACAAAAACATCTCCATCCCTAAATATCTACTTACATTTCCTTGCCACTCCCAAGGAAGTAAGAGAAAAATGCAGGTGCAGACTTGATGTGTTGAATTTCAGTGCAGTGGCTTAGCATTCTTACTGTTGAATAGTGCAGACACTGTAGCAAATGGTAAGAGAAAGCTGGAATTTACCAGTAGGCCTAGAAATATCAAGTTCAGCTTACCTTTCCAAACAAACTTGGTGGCTCTTTGTTTACCATGTAGTGGTTGCAACATTAGAAGTAAGAACAATATGTTCTGCTTGTCCTCCCTCTCCTGGGGGCTATATCTGTCTCAGTCATCTGTGGCATGCTGACTGCTTGAAGGAAGAAGAATAAATTCTTCTGATTTTACAAAAACTTCCCTTCCTCGTTGCCCAGAGATGATTCTTACTTGCCACAGCGAGCAAGTGGCCTTGACAAACTCACACTATGCATAAAAATAATACACAAATATTCTAACAATAAAAATACGAAGTCAAATGAAAACTGCCTGTTTTTACCCTAGTTTAGTATGTGAAGTGGTCAATTAAATGCTACTGAGATCAAGAAGTTCCAGAAATATGACCATGCTGCAGTCCTGGTTTAATGGCAGGAAAATGCAACAGCAATCAGCCACAAGCAGGAGTGCCAGCATTTTCAGCCACCATCTCTTCTAAACTTCTTTTTATTTGGCCCTCAATATGTTATTTCTCGGCAGAGGATGAGATGGCTAGATAGCATCACTGATGCAATGAATATGGACTTGAGCACGCTCCGGGAGAGAGCACAGGACAGGAAGGCCTGGCGTATTATGGTCCATGGGGTCACGAAGAGTCGGACACGACTGAACGACTGAACAACAACAACAACAACAAAATGTTATTTCTCATGAACCCGTCTTCTGGTTAACAACTGTTCTCGAACTTGATGTTAAAAAGAGCAACAGAGCTGAGTGTTGTCAGCTTTTTGATAGCACCTACTCCAAATTTGTGAAGTATCTCCCGACTGCTGATTAATGAAAAGCCAACAGAACTGCAAAATATAACTTGCTGGGGTCCACGGAGGGGTCCAACACAGCTCTTTGAAACCTGATTATTAGAGATTATTGACTGCACAAACTTGAACCTCTCACTGTGCCAAATCCCATACAGGATGAGTAGGAAAATGAGACCTACTTTGTCAAAAGCCACAGAGAGGCCAGGAAAGATCAGCAGAGGTCATTTCCCCCTCATTCATTCATTCATTCATTCATTACATTTCTATCCTGCCCTATATCATTAAGATCTCAGGGCAGCATACAGATAAAATCAATGTAAACAGTATAAAACAATAAATAATTTAAACACCTAAAAACATATTAAACTATTAAACAAGCTAAAACCAGTTAAAATCTAAAACAATAAAACAATTAAAACAGTGTGTTAGGGAATGCATTTAGCCCCCAAAGACTTTGGTAAAAAGCTACGTTTTTACTTGGTGCCAAAATGAGACTAACGTCTGCACCATTTGGGCCTCCAAGGGGAAGGCATTCCACAACTGGGGTGCCACAGCAGAGAAGGCCCTCTCCCACGCCCCACCATAGTGTATGTCTCGTACTGGTGGGACGCAGAGGAGGGCCCCTCCAACAGATCTCAGTTCTCAGGCAGGCATATATAGGGAGAGGTGCTCCCTCAAACATCAAGGTCCCAAGCCGCTTAGGGCTTTAAATGTCATCACCAAAACTTGAATTCCAACCTGAAGCATATTGGCAGCCAGTGCAATTCATTAAAACTGGTGTTACGTGGTTTTTATGAGGTGTTCCCGTCAGCATCCTAGCTGCTGCATTTTGCACTAGCTGCAACTTCTGAGTCGTCTTCAAGGGCAGCCCCATGTAAAGTGCATTGCAGTAGTCTAATCGGGAAGTTACCAGCGCGTGTACTACTGTGGCTAGGTTATCCCTGTCCAGGAAAGGCTGTAGCTGGTGGATCAGCCGAAGCTGACCTCAGGTACTCCGGGCCATGGAGTCCACCTGGGGCTCCAGTGACAGGAGTGGATTTAGGAGTACTCCCAAGCCATGCACCTCCTCCTTCAGGGGGAATGCATCCCCATCCAGGACAGGTCGCTTACCTAGTTCTCAGACTCAGGAACCACCAATCCACAGAGCTTCCATCTTGTCAGGATTTAGCTTCAGTTTATTAGCCCTCATCCAGCCCATTATAGCCCCAGGCACTAGTCCAGCACCTTCACTGCCTCAGCCAACTCCGAAAACAAGGTGAAATAGAGCTGAGTATCATAAGTGTCCCCTTCATGGATCACTGCCTTATTGTGGCGAAGGGACTTGCATAACTCAGTGAAGCCATAAGCTATGCCTTGCAGGGCCACCCAAGACGGACAGGTCATGGTGGAGAGTTCTGACAAAATGTGGTCCACTGGAGAAGGAAATGCCTACCCACTCCAGTATTCTTGTCAAGAAAACCCCATGGAACGTATCACAAGGCTAAAAGATATGATGCCAGAAGATGAGCCCCTCAGGTAGGAAGGTGTCCAATATACTACTGGGGAAGAGCAGAGGGAATTTCCAAGTAGTGCCAGAAAGAGTGAAGCGGCTGGGCCAAAGCCGAAAGGACACGCAGCTGTGGATGTGTCTGGTGGTGAAAAGAAAATCCGATGCTGTAAAGAACAATATTGTTTAGGAACCTGGAATGTAAGAACAATGAATCAAGGTAAGCTGGAGGTGGTCAAACATGAGATGGCAAGACTGAACAGCTGAAGCTCAAATATTTTGGCCACCTAATGCGAAGAGAAAACTCACTGGAAAAGACCCTGTGGCTGGTTAAGATTGAAGGCAAAAGGAGAAGGGGACGTCAGAGGATGAGATGGCTAGATAGCATCACCGATGCAATGAATGTGAACCTGAGCACACTCTGGGAGAGAGCAGAGGACAGGAAGGCCTGGCGTGCTATGGTCCATGGGGTCACGAAGAGTCGGACACAACTTACCGACTGAACAACAATCATCAGTGTACTGGTGACTCCCCACCCCAAAACTCCTAATGATCTCTCCCAACGGCTTTATATAGATGTTGAACAGCATGGGGGATAGAATAGAACCCTGTGGCACCCCACAACTTAAAAGCCATGGGGTAGATCAGGAATCCCCCAATACCACTCTCTGGAATTGGCCCTGAAGGTGGGAGCAGAACCACTGTGGGACAGTGCCCCCAACAGTCATTGTCCACCAGGACTATTACCAAAGCCATCTCAGCTGCACAGTCAGATTGTAAGGTGAATTTGTATTCTTGATTTTAAGAACACTAGCCTCCCCCCCACCCCTCTGGGCAGGGTCTAGTCAGGCAGAGGTAGAGTAGGTGTGCAGAAGCAGAACCTGGTAGGGTAGGAGTGAAGCCAAGAGATAATTCACAGGTTTTGAGGTAAGCCAGACTTTGCCCTGACAGGTCAGGGCAAAACATGTGGGATGATGGGTGGAATCTGAAAGAATATAGAGTTTAATGGTTATTTTAGACATCTGGCTCTGATCTTAGACCCCTTTCACTGGCCATAGTATCTATAATTACTGTAATGCATACATGGGGCTGCCTTTGAAGACTATTTGGAAACTTCAAGCCAAAATAATTTTTACCAGGCTGTTCACTGAGACTGGTCAGCGGGAACATATCTCACCAGTATTGAAGGAACTTCTTTGGCTTCTGTCCATATATAAGCACAGTTGAAAGCGCTGGTGCTTACCTTTCAAGTCCTGTATAGTTTAGGACTCAGATACCTGAAGGAATGTCTGCTCCCATACCAACCTGCCTGTGCATTGAGGTCTTCTTTGAAAGCTCCCCTAGGTCACCCCACCATCTGAGATAAGACAGATGTTGGTGAACAGAGACTGAGTCTTCTCAGTGGTGGCACCCTGTTTGTGGAATTCCCTTCCTGCTTGGCACCACCATAGTTATCTTTTTGGTACCAGGGAAAGATGTTTTACTTTTCACCGGCTTCATAATGTATTTGAATGTATTAATGATTTTTTAAAAATCTGTTAATGTTTTATTTGTGTTTTACCTTGTTTTTGTAAAATGACTTTGAAGCTGTGCTGAAGGGTGGTATAGAGATCTTTTAAACAAACAAACAAACAAACAAACAAACAAAACACTGTTGTACTGGTTGACCTGGTGTTGAATGGGGTACGGCTACCCTTGAAAGACCAGGTCCGCAGCCTGGGGGTCATTTTGGACTCCCAGCTGTCCATGGAGGCTCAGGTGTCAGCTGTGAGCCAGACAGCGCTGTATCAACTCCATCTGATATGGCGGCTGCGCCCCCTCCTTCTTAACCATCTGCTCCCATCGGTAGTACATGCCCTGGTCTCCTCTCGTTTAGACTACTGTAATGCGCTCTACGTGGGGTTACCCCTGAAGATGGTTCGGAAGCTGCAGCTGGTACAGAACACGGCGGCTCGCCTGATCAAAGGCAGCTGCCAGCGAGATTGCATTACTCAAGTGCTGAAGGAGTTGCACTGGCTACCAGTTGTTTTCCGGGCCAAATTCAAGGTGTTGGTTTTGACCTTTAAAACCCTATATGGTTCCGGCCCAGCCTATCTTAAGGAGCACCTCCAGCAACACCAGACAGGCCGCTTAACAAGATCAGCCTCGGATGGCCTTCTCTCTGTCTCATCAGCCAGGACAGCTAGACTGGTGGGGATGAGGGAGAGGGCCTTTTCTGTGGTGGCCCCCACTCTGTGGAACTCCCTCTCTAGGGAACTCCGTCATGCCCCCTCTTTAATGAGCTTCCGCTGTGCATTAAAAACGTGGTTGTTCAGGCAGGCATTTGGGGTGGGTTAGGGTATTTTAGAAAACATTTTTATTGTAGAATTTTATTGTTTTAAACTGTTTTATTATATGTTGTACATCGCCCAGAGTGGCTGGGTGACCAGCCAGATGGGCGATTAATACATTTAATAAATAAATAATAATAAATAAAAGGCTGTCTGTCTAGTATTCCTATGGATTTGCAGGGCTGGGAATGTTTACATCTCTGGAGCTGGGATGCAACCACTTATTCTGTTGCTTCGCACAGAAATTGCAAGTGTCAGGCGCTGTTCAGAATTCTCTTCAGCATTCTGGATTTCCATGGCAGATGTGCAAGGGTTTTTTGGCATGTGAGTCAGTATGGAAAGGGTTGTACGAAGGCAGAAAGTTTGAAAACTACTGCTCTAGTAGTGTATATAAGCTTCCTGCATGTAGAGCCATTTGCACATGTATATATGTATATGTATCCTGCAGTTTAGCATTTAGGTCTAATTGTACCTTTCCCGTGGGAGGGAACTGTAGGCACAGAGTGAAGTAAAGGCTCTTGTAAACTAACTTTCGACTTCCCCAGCCTGTGCTATGCTTTTGCTGACTAATGAAGTGTTTGAGGTGTGCTTGAAGGGGAGGAGTGTTAACTCACTGAAACGAAAATTAAAAACTGAAAGGTGTGTGCGCACGAGAAAGCAACAGCGGTGTAGGAGTGGTTGCCATCAGTTTAGCTCAATGACATCCATCAGTCTGAATTTTCAGCAAAGCTGAAGACAAATACACTTCCGATTCAAGATGCTGTGTCTTCCAGTGGGTGCTTCATTTGCTTTTGGAAGAAAAAAAAACTCCTGGGGAAATATTAGACGAATTGGAAATTGGTTGGAGAGAGTTGTTTCATTTATTTGTGCTGTGGCATTATATTTCCTCCCTAATCAACTCCTGTTTTGACATTCAGGTGGAACACCAGTATTCACACACATTTATTGTGACGGTTAAGCAAGCCAAGAATGTCACCAAGGGAGCTATTGGAGATATGCGTGAGTACTACTTTAACATGCTCCGTATGTTCTGTGTTCTGTTTGGGTTCTTGTTGCTGCTGCTGCTGTTGTTCTTCTGGTCCAGGTAACACTTCTTACCATATGAGAGAGTTCTAATCTTAAAAAGAAAATCTTCCTGTTTTTCTCTGACTTTGAAATTATAGTCAGCCCTTGAGGAAATACAGGGCTTTTTTAAACAGTATTTTTCTCTTGGCTGAATTTCAAAAATGCCAGTTTTATTTTATGCTTCCAAGTGGCAGCAAAGGTGAATGAATGTGTTTGTTGCCTTCAGCAACTAGAATTAGAATTCGAAGACTGACTTAAAGGGGCTCCGGCTCCTAGGTTGCAATCCTATACCCACTAACTTAGGGTTAAGCCCTATGGAACTTAGTGGGACATACTCCTCAGTAAACACTTATAGGGTTGCACTGTCAGCCTACTGAAACACAGAGGCTGCCTGGAAAAAAATAAGAAAAAAATACAGAAGTTCTGCCGAGTCATTAGAGCAAATCAGGAAGTAAAAGCAGAAAACAAAAGTGCACATTTCTTCTTCAAAAGCAATATAGTACAAGCTTTTTGAAATCAATGTGTGATCATCTAATAAATCCTTTTGTGTCTCTTTCCTATCCATTCCCATTCTTACTCAGCAAGACTACAGACTCTTACAAAGGAAATATTTAGATATTGAAATTTTGACAGTCTCCTGCTTAATACTGAATGTTCAAAGTGTGAGTTTATGCATGTGTGAGAGAGAACTGGTGAAGATGTTATGTTGGCCCTCTCTTAACTATGGTTAGGACACTGAGCCAGCCTTAGGAATACTGGCTTACGCGTTCTGAGTGGAAAGTGGCTTAGACATTAAGCAAGGAAACAAGCTTGCTGTCTGAGCACAGAATGAAGCAAACTGAACCTCCATCCAGTATGTGCTGAATGGTAAGTGGCACCATTGGTAAAGCTATCAGATGACTGCTTCACCATGAGGAAAACTTCAATAGTGATGCACTTGAAGGACTCGCCCTCTTCCTCCAAGGGGTTTCATGAATTGGTTCTCAGATTGAGGGCTGGTTCTAGGTTTTCAAGAGCTGTCAATGGGCCCCCTCCCTCAGTGAGTGAGTCTACCTTCTCACCACCATGGTCACCAGCTGTTGTTGCTCCTCATCTTCTTTCTCATCATTGCTACTCTTTGCTTGCATGACAGGCAGGGGGCCAGTGAGCAAGCAGGCAGTGGCATCTCCTGCTCCTTCTTCTCAGCACCACCATTGTCTGGGCCAGAGCAAGAGGCAGGTGAACACGCATGTTGCAGTGATGAAGAGGAGAATCAAGTCCAGGGGACTCTTGTTAGTAGGCCGTCCTGGGGTTTTGGCCCTTGGTAGGTGCCCAACCTTGCCTATCCTTGATGCTGGCCCTACTCAGAGTTAAAATCCATTATACTAAGTACAATATGATATATGAATTTAAATTTATTATGCATTAAGCTGCCTGGGTACTGGAGCTGAATGTACTCATTTGGAGCTCTCCTCTCCAACTAACAGTAAAGCTACCCATTCTCCCTTTTCACTAGATTCAAGATGGTTCAGGCAAACAGTGTAGCAACTATGTGCATATTTGGGGTAGACAATGTGCCTGTGTGCATATTTAGGCAATGGAGGTTTTCAACCAAGATCTGGAAGGCATCATCTCTAAGACGTTGTGTATGTTTCTAAATAGTTCAGTCCTGATATATTGTGGCATATGCCCTGGTTCAGAGATTCGCTCAAATTATATTGTCAGTACGTTGGCAACCACAGATTTCCCTTATAACCAGATACCATTTAGAGCCAGTTCAGTACTTCACTCTGATATGGGTAATACAGAATTCTATTTTTTTTTAAGAAACATGCTCTCAGACAAAATTGGTCTTTTTGTCTTTTTGCTACAAAGTATTGGCATAACTGTATAAATACAAGAGCTTATGCATGCATAAATTCAAACACATGAAACATCTAATGTTGTTCTTAAACAAGGCTTGTAAGCAAAGTCAAGTACATTTGCTAGTTCCCAGTGATAATCAATATCAAGCTTGCCAGCTTGATTCTACAGGCAGTATATATTTATAGTTGTGATTTATATCGATTTGTTTCCAGTCCTGTGCTAATAAAGTCAGGACTGGAGTGAAGAGTTGCTGTGGCAGGGGCTTGCATCCATTCTGCGCCACGGCTGGCCTGACTGGAGCTTGTCTTGATATATTTTATGGTTTAACATTTTATCGGTAAACCACCCACCTGTAAACCTTTTGTTAATGGGAGGTATAAAAATACTATAAATAAATAATCTTGGTTGGGTTGGAAGTGGTGGAGTGCAGAGTTTCCACGCCCCCTCAGTCACCTCAGAGGTGGTGAAGAGAAGGAAGGAGAATGGAGCAGACGGGAGGAGCAGAGGTAGGAGAAAAAATGGGGCTGGAAGGATGG
Source organism: Heloderma suspectum (assembly GCF_057233095.1). NCBI lineage: Eukaryota > Metazoa > Chordata > Lepidosauria > Squamata > Helodermatidae > Heloderma > Heloderma suspectum. The sequence continues at coordinate 176,398,084 of NC_139461.1, forward strand.
TCTGGACAGTGGAAGCCCGATGGTAAGCAGCTGGGTGGCCACCCATCATTGCCTCTGGCAGGAGGCTATTTCAGGGCACTAGGAGGATGGTGTGAAAGGAAAGAAGAACTACTGAACGACTGTAGTGGATACTTCAGAACTCCAGAGGGTACTTTTGTTCTAGTAAATAAGGTAATGGGGTTGGGTAAGTCCTTTGCTTCCTCCTATTATAGGCAGATGGCAAAAGCTCTCTTCTGTCCCTCATCCCTGACACAGGGTAGTCAGGTTTCCAGTGACAGAGCTCCCACCCAGAGCGGGGAGGGCAATATATCTTTGTGCATGGAGTGCAAGAATTGCATTGTGCTCTCCCCACTCCCTAGGTTCTTCCCAAACACAAGCTCTTCCTGTGCTCCTCCCCCAACTCCTATTTATGATGGACATTTGGCTAGCATGCATATAAATATATCCCTCCACATCTTGTCCTCTCAGCGTCTTTGTGTAATCTACTTGCCAGAGGCTCCCATAATCCAAGTACAACATTCTTTCCAAGTGCTGGTGGACTTATTTTGGTCCATGTGCTTCTGGTCAAGGTCAAAGTATGAGACAGTGCCTCTAGTCTAGTGTGTACTACAAGACATCTACAGCCCCCTATACCTAGCAGTAGTTTTGCCTCTAGTCTACACTGAGCTATGTAGAAAGAAGCAACAGTGAGAGGCTAGTAGAGTGCAGACCTGACTCTGAGCCATGGCCAGGCCCATAAGAACATAAGAGCCCTGCTGGATTAGATCAAAGGTCCATCTAGTGCAGCATTTTGTTCACATAGTGGCCAACCAGCTGCCCACAAGTAGGACATGAGTGCAATAATGCCCCCCACCCCCAGTCATGTTCTCCAGAAACTGCTGTACACAGGCATACTGTCTCTGATCCTGGAGGTAACATATAGCCATCAGGACTACTTTGTTTTTCAGTCGTGTCCAACTCTTTGTGACCCCATGGACCATAGCATGCCAGGCCTTCCTGTCCTCCGCTCTCTCCCGGAGCGTGCTCAAGTCCATATTCATTGCATCAGTGATGCTATCTAGCCATCTCATCCTCTGCCATCCCCTTCTCCTTTTGCCTTCAGTCTTTCCCAGCATCAGGGTCTTTTCCAGAGAGTTTTCTCTTCGCATTTGGTGGCCAAAATATTTGAGCTTCAGCTTCAGTATCTGTCCTTCCAATGAGCAGTCAGGGTTGATTTCCTTTAGGATTGACTGATTTGACCTCCTTGCAGTCCAGGGGACTCGTAAGACTCTTCTCCAGCACCACAGTTCGAAAGCATTGATTCTTCGGTGCTCAGCCTTCCTTATAGTCCAGCTCTCATAGCCATACGTTACTACTGGGAAAACCATAGCTTTGATTAGATGGACCTTTGTCGGCAAGGTGATGTCTCTGCTTCTTACTATGCTGTCTAGGTTTGCCATAGCTTTCCTCCTAAGGAGCAAACGCCTTTTAATTTCATGGCTACAGTCACTGTCTGCAGTGATCTTGGAGCCCAAGAAAATAAAATCTGTCACTGCTTCCATTTCTTCCCCTTCCATATGCCAGGAAGTGATGGGGCCAGATGCCATGATCTTCGTTTTTTTAATGTTGAGTTTCAAACCAGCTTTTGCACTCTCCTCTTTCACCCTCAACAAGAGGCTCTTTAGATCCTCCTCGCTTTCTGCCATTAGGGTGGTATCATCTGCATATCTGAGGTTGTTGATAATTCTCCCAGCAATCTTAATTCCGACCTGTGATTCATCCAACCCGGCGTTTCTCATGATGTACTCTGCATTAAATAAGCAGGGCGACAATATGCAGCCTTGTCATGCTCCTTTCCCAATTTTGAACCACTTGGTTGTTCCATGTCCGGTTCTTACTGTTGCTTCTTGACCCTCGTACAGGTTTCTCAGGAGACAGGTAAGGTGGTCTGGTACTCCCATCTCTTTAAGAATTTGCCACAGTTTGTTGTGATCCACACAATCAAAGGCTTTAGCATAGTCAATGAAGCAGAAATAGACATTTTTCTGGAATTCTCTTGCTTTCTCCATGATCCAGCGAAAGTTGGCAATTTGATCTCTAGTTCCTCTGCCTCTTCGAAACCCAGCTTGTACTTCCGGTAGTTCTCGGTTCACATACTGCTGAAGCCAAGCTTGTAGGATTTTGAGCATAACCTTGCTGGCATGTGAAATTACTAGCCATTGATAAAAAGGTCACATCCAGTTTATGGCTCTAACGCTCTCAGTTCATCCCATGATATTTCTCTGCCAGAACCCTGGTCCGTTGTCACTTTCAAAGAACTAGAAAAAAATTCATTCAGGTTTCCTATTATAAGGGGAAGATGTTATCCCTAGTGAAATACTCAGACTTGGTATGGAGGGGTGGGTAAACACAACAGTGAACCTTACCCACTTTATTCATCTTCCTAGCCTTGTGCTTTTCAAGTAGAACCAGAGGGCTGTACTTGAATCCACAAAAAGGTGACAGAAATTAACTCTCAAATAAGCCTATGGACCTATCAGTCACACTGATATCCTGACAAAGCTGTGTGCCAATTATCTGCAGCTTAAATATTGAGACATGGGCTGAGGGAGGGTTTTTCCTGAAAAGCAAATAGGATTTAGAATGGGCTAACCCAACTGCTTTGTATTGATGCGGTTTATTACTATGGGTATAAAAAGTTTGGGCTGGATGAAGCTTCTTGGATTTAAAGGCAGCTTCTGAAAAAATTGATAAGGAGAAGTTATGAGAGACGTTCTCCAATCCCTGGCCCCCCATTCAGATCTTGCATTCAAATATCACTGTGAAGATCAGAACTGCTCTCGTAGGTCTGATAAGAAATGACATTTATTTTGTGAAAGACAAAGCAAGCCATTTCTTGTTTAATTTTTATGTCAGTGATGCTATTCCCAGATTAAACAATGGTAGGATTTGTCTACCTGTTGTTGGAAAAATAAATTTGTGAGTTTTACCTCACGGGCTCAGGTGGATTTGTTGCCCTTTATCTATCCTCTCTGTTCCTGTCACAAAAATCTTTTGATCATAAATTACACGTTAAATACACAAAGCATCTATTTATGTATTTAAAAAATTTATAGATTGCATCTTTCTCCCAAAAATGGTTTGTGGGGTGGCATATATAAATATTTTTAATCTACAATGCAGTTAAAAACAACATAGACCATTAAACAGCAATGCAATAAAATTGAGAGGAATAACTGTTCAACCAGGTAAAAATATAATAGCTTAAAATGCCCGGGCAAATAAAAAGGTTCTAACCTGGCACCAAAAAGAATGCAGTGTTGGCACTAGGCATACGCCCTAAGGAGGCATTACGAAGTCAGGGTGCCACCACAGAGTTCTTTTGAACATGCACAGTGCACTTCTCCTAAAGATGGAACATGGTGGAGGCCTCCTCTGATTATCTTAATGCATGAGCAGATTGGTATGGGAGGAGGCACTCCTTCAGATATTTAAAGCCACTTAGGACTTTGAAGGTAAGTACCAACTCCTTGACTTGGGCTCAGTAGTGAATAGGCAACCAGTGTCATACCTTTAGAACCAATGTAACATGGCTCCATCTATATCAGGATTGGGCAAGACTGGGAGGTCTGGGGGGCAATTTACAACCCACTCACCCCGACTGTACTCTTGAGAAAAAAATCTGCATTGAAAGAAAACACTCTGCATTGACTCCAATGGATACTTTTTTTCTTTCTTAAGCCTCCCCGACATGTGCGGGAATTGGGGGTGGGGGGAATGAGAGGGAAAAGGTTTAACCTACTCCTCCTGGAGTCCTGATCTGAATTGGAGCCATGCATGCAGATTAAAAAAGGAAAATATAGGCCTCAGCTATATGCTCTGCGATTAGCATAACGTGTAGTTTGGTTTCCAGTCTGTTTCTGGTCCATGTGAGTTTTATATGGATTCAGTCATAAGCTTGTTCTGTCCAATTTCTGCAATTTTTAAAAAAAGAACTTGCACGGACATTTGCATTTATTTACGTACACAATTTGTCCTAATATGCACATTTTTGTATGCAACATTTTCTAATGTATGCATTTGTGTATGCAGTGTACGAATTGTACTTACCGTTCCAATCTGGGGTGTCCATGGTGGGGGAGAGGCGCTCCGTCCCTCCCCCTGGAATCTTCCCCTGCCAGCTCCGCTCTGCGGTGACTCCGCGGAGCCACCGGCCAGGGCTGCCCGCAGCTGGATTCCGGCTGCTGCCGGGCTGCTGCCGCGGCAAATGACAGCCATCGTAGCGGCCGCCATTTGCGTCCTTGCATTAAGCCGTGATAGGCTACGTAAGTATTTACGTAGCCTATCATGGCAAAGAGCAGGGGCGCAAATGGCGTAGCGGCCGCCATTTGTGCCCCTGCTGTTTGCCATGATAGGCTACGTAAGTATTTACATAGCCTATCACGGCAAAAGGCAGCCACGCAAATGGCAGCTGCAACAATGGGCTACGTAAATACTTAAATACTTACGTAGCCTATCATGGCAAAGAGCAGGGGCACAAATGGCATAGCGGCCACCATTTGTGTCCCTGCTGTTTGCCATGATAGGCTACATAAGCATTTACATAGCCTACCACGGCAAAAGGCAGCCACGCAAATGGCGGCTGCAACGATGGCTGCCATTTGCGGCCGCAGCAGCCCAGCAGCGGCTGGAAGACAAGCCGGAGCCGCTGCATCTGCGGCTGACGCCGCATCTGCTGCTGCCACCGCATCCACTGCCAGGTAGGTCCGTCCCGGGGGGGGGATTTCAGGGGGTGCCAGGGGGGAGGCCGTTCTGCCACGGACTCTGGGGAGCCGGATTCCAAAGAATCCGGCCTCACTTGAGTCCGTGGTGGATTTCTCCAACATCCCTAATGCAGTGTTTTTGCTGAGAACCACATTGCAAAATTAGGAAAAGTGTGCAATCTGAAGGATAACTATGTTATTTGCATATTAGACTGGGAAATGTGAATTAGGTTGGCTCACATAGAAATGCGGTCGAAATGAAATCTTCCTCATCCTTAGTATGGCTTATCATTTTCTGTAGAATTGAGCAGGTCAGATCCTTCCATTATCTGGGTCTGATATACTCCAGATGGGAAGTTGGAAAAAGCACTTGGATCTGGGTTGGTTAAGGATGGAGTGGCTGCTCTCAACACTCAAGTATACTGAAATCTTGGCCTTTCTATCGGGGTAGGCAAGTTACACTGATCTGAACATCTTAGAAACAAAGTTGTCTGCCCAAATAGGGTGTCAAAATCAGGGGCCTTTATGGTGCAATAAAACTGGAATTCTTTTGGGACATAAAATAGATTCTGGGATTCCCTAGTAGTAGGTCTTCTGTTAGACCAGAGACAGGAATGCCCCCAGTAGAGCTAAGTCCTAAGAACATAAGAAGAGCCATGATGGATCAGACCAAAGGTCCATCTAGTCCAGCATTCTGTTCACACAATGGCCAACCAGCTGCCCACGAGAAACACACAAGCAGGACATGAGTGCAATAGCACCCTCAAATTAACTGATATGCCAGAAGCCAGGCTGCCAAAGCTATGTTTATTCGAGCAGTCTCTGTTCAACTATGTCTGTTAAGTACCTGGTTCCAAAAAATCCATCACTTGATCCAATTATATGATTTTTCCAGGAAGTATTTTAATAGAATGCAGCAGAAGACTGCTAAGCTGTCAGGGATATTTTTGTACAATGATCCTGGCAAATGTAAAATCAAGCACCCTGCTATGTAATGATCAAAATGTCATCATTGGCTGCAAAACTACTTATTTTATTTGTCTAAATTTGATTTAAGGAGTGGCTTATCATTACTGAGATTCCAACAAATGCCCTTCACGATTTTATACAGGTGGTACCGTATTGTGTTTTTCAGTTCATACTGTTACATAGCTGGGAAGGACATAGCGGGAGACATTCCTCATTACTCTGTTGCTGATAGGAATGTTCAGAATAGATTTTTAAATCAAACTCTGTATGATTGTGAACATTGGTCTAATACACAGAAAATAGAATTTCTTTTCTCCATTGATGATACAAAGAATATTAGTTCTGTGGCCATCTTTGCCCTGGCAGCCACAAAGCAACGGGAAAAATATTTTGACTTGCATGTAGCAGACTGTAATTTAGGGTGCTTGCCACTGAACATCACTTGAGCCATAGTTTGATTACTGTTATACATAGCTTATTTATTTATTTAAAATATTTCTTGGCCACCTTTCAGGGCAGAAGCTTTCCCAAGGTGGCATGCAACAGTAAAACACATAAAATGGATAGGATATTAAGAATGATAAAAACAGCAATAAAAACCAACAATGAAAACAGCACTAAAAACTACAACAAAAACCTCAACAACAGCAATCCTTTTCAAGGTCTTCTTAAAAGCCTGCAATGTTGGAGCATGACAGACCTCCGATGGTAACTTATTCCAGAGGTGTGGGGCCACTGAAGAGAAGGCCCTCTCACATGTGGTTGCCCACCTAACTGCTCTCACAGGTGGGCAAATGAGAAGAGCCTCTCTTGCTGATCTTAAAATGTGGACAGGCTGATGTGGGTGAAGGTGGTCCTAGTACTTTGGCTTGCTTTGTATGTATTTTTGGGTTTTTAGTGGCTGACTCATTTTATCATACTGTTTTTAGCTGTTGTTTTTGCCATTTTGTTATGGCCCACAGTTGAAACAGACCAAACATGTGGGCAGTCCAGTGATTTCATTATGCTGGTGACCTGCTTATGCCAGCATAACGTTAGTGTCACTTAGGAGCCTATGGACTCTTTGCATAAACGTTCACACATTTGCACAACATGAGGCCAGAGATATATAGGGCTGATTCACGACACAGCCAGCTCACATGACACAGCTGGTTCATCGAGGGTTATTTAACCCACTATGAGCTGTGGCGTGTGTGGTTGTCATTTTGAATATGCAACCCTGATTGGGCGATGGGGGTTTGTGATGTGTTGTGCGAACCTGACCATTGTCCTGGATTTTACGAAACAACTGATTTTGCTTTGGGCTTACTGGGAAGACTATTGAAAAAATGCTAACCCACCTCTCTTAAAACAATATAAGATGTATTCTTATGTAATGCAAATGCTAAACTTTAGTGGTGAATAGTTAAGAATTTGAAAAAGTAAATAAGTAAGAAGTATTGTATTAAATGGTGTTAAAGAGAAGATAACACAGAGAGACAAACTGGTTCACAATATATTCTGGGTAAATGGCGTACAAATAATGGTCAAGATAACCTGGATGGTATCCAAAGAGAAAATGCTGATTTAAAGCCCTATCACTTGGGCCAAAATGTTATATGAGTAATGAACAGCTGTGTGGCTGTATTATTTCAGGTAAAAAGTGTACGTAAAGTTTTTGCTTATCAGTTAATGAGCAAAAATTATTATGTAAGGTATACACATCAAAAAGCTTGATATACAGATGCTGAGAAAAATTTATAGACTTAAGTTTAATTTTGAGAAAGAGTTATCTTCTCAAAGGTATAATTCAAAATTGATTTTATCTAGCCTGAAAGGTGTACGTGTAAGCCTTTTATGTATGTTCCATTTTTTAAAGAATGTTTAATAACAAAGACATAATTAAGACTGTGACCCTAATTTATGGGACAGTTGACAATATTAGTTATAAGGTAATCTCTACACAAAAAAGGTATAAATATGTGCTGATTTTAGAATGCAGGAACTTCTTATTAGAAGCTCACGAGGCCTGTGTACCTGTCAGCTGAATAGCCTATTCAGTATTGAATGGGGAACTTGGTACTTAAAATGAGATCTCTCCTTTTTAAGCTATGGAGGGTGCAGTCCTATGGGGATAGTTGGCTGCCTCCTAATTCATAGGTGGCCAACTATCCAATGCAGGGCAGGTGAAGCATGGAAGGGATCTTCTTCTCTGCTCTTCGGCCACCCTGCATTTGTGGCTACACAGCCGATTTAGGCTGCCTAACTGGGGCACCTTGAAGCCAGGTGGAGGGGGGAAGCTGGCGCATAGGAAGGATTGTACCGGTGCTTCCGTGGTTCCCTCCCCGTCCCCAGGACCGCCCCCTTTTTGGCCACTCTGCACTGCTGTTCTGAGTATGGAGTTGGGGATGAACTTCACCTCCTATGAGGTGTGTGTGTGGGGGGGAGCAGGCGGGGAGTTGGATTTCTGGGAACTAAGCTTGGAGAGCCATCTCCGAGCTTGGCTTCCATAAACCGAAAAATCCTATGTCCATCTAGACACTGTCTAGCAGCCATAGGATTGCACCCTAAGACTAGAGGTCTAAGAACAAGAAACGTTTAAGAAATTCTTAATAGTTAAAAAAAATAGATCTAAAGATCATCAGTAATGCTCTGTTTAACAACACATGTTTTTATATGCAAGTTATATTTTGATGTGATGTTACAAGCATATTTCTAATGAAAATAATAAATGGATCAAAAAAGATTTTCCTTTACCACTAAGTCTTAGTACAAAAACAAAATTGAATCCACCAAAAACAAATTTTGGTGTACACTTCGGTTAGAAGTATTTTTTATCTGCTATAGGAAGTAAACAGGCAGCTAAAGGCTTCCAAATAGACAGATAGCTCAAACAAAGGAAAATCCGTAACACCATCATGGGTTATTTGAGGTTCAAACAACCCTCAAGGGTTGTGCAAGGCTTGTTTGACTCTCAAATAACCTGTGCACCCTTTCATATGAGTTATGGTTGTCCTGTCTGGGCTTTATGTACTGTTGTAAGTGTGCTTTGGTGGGTTTGTCAGAATCTTGTACTCTACCCTGCGAGGAAGCCAGGAGGAGATGTGGAGCAGTGTTGTTGCGCTCTCCATTGAGTTCAGTGGGAGAACTATACCACTTCTTTTGTTGGTATAATGTCATGCTAGGCTAGGTGCAAAGGATTTGGCTTAAGTCCACTCTTCCCCTGCTATATCCCTATTACCACCCAGTTCTGGCCCTTTTACTATTGACAGTGGAGATTTGCCAGCATAGCATTGGTCTGTGCCTGGAAATCTGCCAGGGTAGGGCTGCTGTTGGGGGCGTATTCAAAATATGCTGGTGTAGGGAGGTTTCTGCTAAATCCTCAAACTTCTCGTATCTGGAGCTTAGTGTTGTGCCCTTAACTTGACCTGCTTGTTGCGCAAAATAGCAACAATTTAGCCCAGAACTACAGGGCATCTGTGTAGGAATGAAGAAGCAGCATGGTTCATAAGAATTCAGTTGAGAGCAATGGGCCATATGATTTACGTCCGATTTTCTGAAGACGCTATTATTGACACTCTCCTGTCCTTATTTTATTACAGTTGACACTCCTGATCCCTACGTGGAGCTCTTCATCCCAACAGCCCCAGACAGCAGAAAGAGAACAAAACACATCAATAACAACGTGAACCCAGAGTGGAATGAGACCTTCCAGATAATTTTGGATCCCAACCAGGAAAATGTCCTGGAGGTACCAACACTAATTGTATTGGTGTGGAGACCATATACACAGGCCTGTTTATATTTTGTGTTAAAAATAAATGCTTTTTTGTGGGGGAGGGGGGAATCCAAAGACATCTATATTTAGCCCAGGGAAACTGCAGAGTAGTATTCAAAATAAAGCATACAAAGTCATTTACATTTATTGTAAGCCTTCTGTCCATATTTCAGTTGAACTGGCTTTTTTATTTTAAAAAAGAAAGGAAGGATAACAGGAAGGAAGAGTTGTCTAAGGGAGGCAGAATTAGTATGCTTGAATATGGGGAGTATCTGAGTGCATTGACACTGTTTTTGCAGAACCCTGAAGCTTCTTGCCCACATTGTCTGTTGATTTCTGTATTGCCCCTGCAGTAGGCTTCAAACTCTTAATTTAGAGGTGCCAAGATAGTGATAAATCAGATCCAGGTCTACTTACAAGGAGATACTTTATTGAGTTACTTATAGCACAGAGGCGTACCCAGTGGTTGGATCAGACAGTTTCAGCCATGGGGTAAAAGGGGTCTTACACAATACATGTTAGCAGTGAGGCAGCACGACCCTAGCAAGCGCCAACTAGTGTTCATTCCCAGCATAGACTAGCAGTGCTTGGTTCCCAGCACAGCCACCTGCAGCTTTAAGACAGACAAACTTCACTTCCCAGGCACATCTTGATAAGACACTCCACATTAGTATGGAATGTGCTTGACTATCACACTTTGACTCATCCTGGTAAATCAGGAGGCCTGCTAAGGAAAACAGCAGCCTTCTGAACCAAAGTCAGAGAGCATTATGGGGCAAATAAGCCCCTCTAAAACTACTAATAGCTTGGTTCAGGCCTGGGGCCTTACAATTTCCTGACATGGACTTCCTGAATTTACAAGGAACTAAGGGAGGACATTATGGGACCGCGGTGGCTTAGTGGTTAAGACGCTGAACTGCAGACTGGAAGGTTGGCAGGTCAGCAGTTCGGGACCCGAGTGCTGCGTGACGGAGTGAGCTCCCGTCTTCAGTCCCAGCTCCTGCCAACCTAGCAGTTTGAAAGCAAGAAATTGCAAGTAGATAAATAGGTACCGCCTCGGCGGGAAAGGTAACAGCGTTCTGTGCACCTCGGTGTTCAGTCATGCCGGCTACATGACCACGGAAGTGTCTTCGGATAGCGCTGGCTCTTGGGCTTAGAAACGGGGATGAGCACCGCACCCTAGAGTCAGACACGACTGGTTGGGGACACCTTTACCTTTACCTTTAAGGGAGGACATTGCAACACGCAGGAGAGTTCAGCAGGAGGTGAGCAAAAATGTCACTAGAAAAAGGCCTTTTTTAACCGTTGTGGTAAATCTGTGTTTGTGGTAAATCTGTGAAGGGCGGTAGCCCTTCAGATTACAGATGCGTGTTCACATGATGGTAAACTTCCTCCAAATTATTCTCACACATATAAAACTAGCATGTCAGGCTCAGCTGGAACCGTTCTCCTTGACATCTAGCTTTCTTTGTGGAGGGAATTTGTTTGTACGGAGGAGCATTCAGGCATGCGAGTCCCCCTCCTGCAGTCTGAAGTGAGATAGCCCAGAAACATGTTTATCATCTCAGTGAGAACTAGGCCCAAGTCCTGAGTGTGAAGAGAGGGAGCAGCATGTGGTCTTGCTAAGAAGTCTGGAGAAAAGGGAGTGAGCTGAGGAACCCAAGAGGCAGATGCCTTGAGCAGCTAGCTTTCTCACAGCCTTGATCACCATTTGTAAAATAACACTGCCCTTAATTATAAGGATAAATGAGTTAAGGAAATTTTGTGAGGCAAAGCTTCCAGGGCTGAATAGGGCTGAGTCCTTGAACCTTTTTTTAAAAAAATGCCACAGTTGTAGCACATAACACAACAGTAAAAAAGGTATTCATTTATTCATTACATTTATATCCTGCCTTTTTTCCTCCTTAAGGAACCAAAGGTGGTGTACATGATGCTCCTCCTCTCCTTTTCATCCTCACAACAATAGCCCTGCAAAGTAGGTTGGGCTGAGGGTCAGTGACTGGCCCAAAGTCACCCAGTGAGCTTCCATGGCTGAGTGGGGACTAGAAGCTAGATCTCCTGACTCCCAGTCCAGCACTTTAACCACTATACCACACTGGCTCTACAGAAGTTAGCACCTCTGAGAGCCTATTATTTTTATTATTTATTTTATTTATAAAATTTATTAATCGCCCATCTGGCTGGTCACCCAGCCACTCTGGGCGATGTACAACATATAATAAAACAGTTTAAAACAATAAAATTCTACAATAAAAACGTTTTCTAAAATACCCTAACCCACCCCAAATGCCTGCCTGAACAACCACGTTTTTAATGCACGGCGGAAGCTCATTAAAGAGGGGGCATGGCGGAGTTCCTTAGGGAAGGGAGTTCCACAGCTATTGAGCATTGTTCTCTTCTCTCACCATTGCGTAACCACATCTAACCTCCATGTTTCTGTGAAGGGAACCTACAGAACTGCTAGACTCTGGTGATTGTGGTCCAAAGCGATCAAATACATTCATGCATAGTATAGGCATACCCTATGCACTATACATGCATAGTATAGGCATAGTATAGGCATACCTGTGTTGCATGTATGCTGACTTCATTTCATGTTAAAACAGAAAAAGGGAGTTGAACTTATATGTGGAATCTAAACTGGTGCTTTCAGCCCAGTGATATCCTGTTTTACTTCTCTTTATGAGTACTCCTGTTCTTAGTACTCACTATGTTATTTCCCCTTGGTTATTCAGAAGAAATGAGAAAGGGATTTTGCCATTTCAGTTGAATGAGTCATTCACTTGCCGCTAATCTTGGATCTGCTGAAATTGTTTCTCGCTAAGGAGAGCAGTGGGGCAGTTTCTAAAACAAAACCTGTTTTTATTTTATGAGTTTTCCTTAGTTTTTTAACACGAGTTCATGAAGTCATTAGAAAATATGTGATTTTATGAGCTAGCTCTCAATTTGTAGTGGTCCAAGAGAGTTTGCAATATAATATAACCAAAGTTGAGAGACAAAATTACAGAAATATCTGTTCCCTGAAGGCGAACACATAGGACTGGTAATTAGTAAGTTTCCTTAAAATAACACGCTTAGCTTGTTGTGGAAGTATGTGATGAAAATTCTGAAAGCTAACACTCAAGAGCCTGCAGTGCTCTGTAGTCTTGGCAAAATAATGCAAATTCTGTTGCAAAAGCTTATTTTCCTCTTAATACCAGTTTGTAGAATGTGTACTATAGTTAGTTCAGAATTTAATGCTTGGAATATCTAATTTTACATGACTACAGTCTTCTACTTAAATTATCTTTTTCACATAAATGTGCTAACTAATTTGGTCTTCTTTTAGCTAGATGTGATGACAAACAAAAAGACAACATCCGCATACTAGCTGGTAATGGGGGCAAATTCAGAATCAGTTCAAAAAGACTCAACTCATTTTGAGCCACTTTGAGCTGAATTTGGATCTTATCGAAAATGGGTTCCCCCGCCCCGCTTCTTGCCAGCCTCCTGCCTATTCACCCTTCCCAAGCAAAGAAACCTGTTGTTCATGAAGGGGTTGGGGGAAGCCAGCAGCAAGGAGAGCTTGCAAGATGCAGCCGAGCTCCTTAATTGGAATAACGGATCAATCAAAGAGCAACTGAAGGCAAAAATGTGATTTTTTAAAACTGTATGTCTTTTGTAGATCACTCTTATGGATGCGAATTATGTGATGGATGAGACAATTGGTACAGCAACGTTTCCCATATCATCTTTGAAAGAGGGAGAGAAGAAAGAAGTCTCATTCATCATTAGTAAAGTAAGTTGCAAAATCCTACTGGTACAGTGTCAATTCTGTCGCTGTCAATGGCAAAACTGTCAGCTGTATTGTGGTTGGCTAAGAATGTATTATGACCTCAGTGATTGTAGAGAAGCAGCTCTTCCTGACAATGGATCCCAGATAGCCATGTCAGGCAGTGATATCAATTCTGATAAGTGCTGGGATTGAATATGATGAGAAGCATGCTATAGAGCAGGACCCTGCAAATGGATTCAAATGATGATTAAAAGGTGGTGATTGACATATTGAGAGCATGACTCAGCCACCTTCTGATTTCACTTCTTGAAGGTTTTGTAGGTGTGGTGGTGGCAGAAAAGTCATTCCATGCTAGATGTAACCTGTGGTGAGCCATACACATGAAGCCAAAAGCCAGACATTGAACTCAGCATGGATGGGTTCTGACACTTAATTACAACCCCATCTTTTTGAGCATTTATAATCTAGTGTCAAAAGTTGATTCCTGTTCATTTCAATGAACGACACCAGTCTTTACATAACTGGAGTTGATGTGTTGTCCATCCGTCCATCCGTTGCTGCCCCCCCTGCCCCCGACTCACAATTACCGTGCTCTGGTTCATTCAAACTGTCTTTGAAAGTGTTCTTGTTAAGCTCTTCAGTTCCCTGTTCTTGGCACTTTTTACATTATCTGTAATACAACATTATTTTTCAAAGCATTCATCTCTTTAGTCAAAAGACTCCCAGGAAATCGCAGGAGCCCTGATACTGCTCCTGGGAGCTCCAGGGGAGTACTCCCAAATATCCTGAGAGTTCTGCTATCAAGCTCACTCCATAGCATGGCTTCTCCTTCTGAATGGCCATAATATTCAGATGTCCTCCTTCCATGGTGAGCTAAGAGTAACACCCCCAGAATGACTGGCAGAATGAACCTGTGATTTGTACCATGACAGGTTTTAGGGAAGGAATTAGAGAATGAAGAAGGTGATATGTGGTCACAGAATCATATCACATGTGCATTGGGGAGGTAAAGGGGCCCTGGAATACAGTTCGGTGCATCTGGCTGCCAAGTTTATTAAGTCGTACATGATTAGTGACACTTTGCTGTAGATTTGCATTTAGATGCTGCAGCTATCAAACCAATTACTCCCTCAAAGTCCAAGAGAGCTGAAAGTGATTACTCAAGAGTTAGTGCCTGGAGGATCATGGCTTTTGTTTGTTCTAGTTAGCTACCGTAGGTTTGTGAAAGCTGATGCGATCGTTTGCTTTTTTCCCCTGGGAGAGAGATCTTCTCCTGAAGTATGTATGAATTAAAACATCTGTCTCCTAAACATTTCAGTTCATGTAGCTGGAACATCACTGTGGACCAGTGTATAGTTTTGGACATCAACATGGATGCAAAGGCCCATTCAAATATAGACTGAATGTTTGACTTTCAGTGTTGCTTTCAGCCTTGTTTTTCCCATCAGTAAGAAGAGGAATAATAGTTATTTGCCTTACAGAGCTGTTGTGATTATTTGTGTAATGAGGCAATGTTATTAACTGTTGAGCAATAGGAAAAGGATGCAATATATATCTGACAATGAATAAAACCAGTTCCTTATTGCAGGTACTTGGTTAATGTTCTCCTAGAAGAAGAGATGCTGGGGAAATTGCAAGGCAGTTGAACGTTTTGATATTGTTAGCACTATATTACTTTCTGCCTTGGTGAAGGCTAGTGCTGAAATAGCACATTATCTTCTCCCAGTGTGATGCCCTGTTAAATAGAAAATAGTGTGTATCCTCTTCCTTAGATTTTTTTTAAAATACAAAGTTTTTTCTGCAAAATACATACTCTGGGCTTTTGTGGTGGAAGGTAGGACAGGTATCAGATGGTACTCATGGGCTGTATTGACCCTGTTTAAAAGACTTAAGTTGGACAAATAAATGAATTTATTTGATTATTTTAAAACAATTATATACGAGTTCCAGGACGGTTTACATAAGATAATACAAAAGGCAGAGAACAAGAAATAAGGGTAGAAAAATAGTGTAGGGCAGCCTTCCCAACCTGATGCCCTCCAAATGTTGGAGGGCATCCCAACCTGATGCCCTCCAACTACAGCTCCCATCATGCCCTGGTTGTGATCCCAATCCTGTCTGGATTAAGCTTCAGTTTGTTCTCCCTCATTCAGTTCATTACTGATATCAGACACTGAGACACTGATTTGGAACTAGAACAGCTTCTTTAGATTTAGATGGAAAGGAGAGACAGAGTTTTTTGTGTCATCAGGATATTGGTGGCACCAAACCACAAAACCCTGGACAACCTCTCCCAGCAGTTTCATGCATAAGCTGCATCCATCCTGAAATTTTCCATTATTCCTTTGCATATTATATAGGGCTAGAGTGATTGTATTGCTAAATAAAGTGAATTGAATTGTTGTTGTTGATAATTACTCTGTAAAAAGAGGTCATGAGCTTCTTAACAAAAATGTGATGCTATTGTAACTTTTCTTGTTTAGGTGACAGAAATTATTTTGGAGGTATCTCTTGAAGTTTGGTGAGTGATCTTGACACACTGAAAACTGAAATAAGGAAATAGTTACAACAGTATGGCTCTGAAAGCATCCCCCCACCCCCGGTTGCTTGGTTATGATTTATATAAATCTGAAGACTTAACTGTTGGCATAACTTAAGGCTGAAAATATCAAATGGGAAATGGCCATGATCCAGCCAAAGTAATCCCATTAATCACAAGAAGAGATATTTAACTGTGTACTTCAGCGCAATATCATGGTTGGGCAACCTGTGGCCCTCAAGATGTTTTGGCCTATAACTCCCATGATCCCTCACCATTGGCTATGGTGGCTAGGGCTGATGGGAGTTGTAGGCAAAAACATCTGGAGAACCAGAGGTTTGCCCACCCCTGTTATATATGTTTACTCAGAAGTAGGCTGTAATCCTATATTCACTAACCTGGGACTAAATTCCATGGAACTCACAGGGGCTTATTTCTGAACAGACACGTACAAGAATGTATTGTTAGGCTGCAATCTGGTACATGCTTACTGGGAAGTAAGCCCTATTGAACACAATGGGATTTACTTCTCAGTAAGGATTCAAAGCATTGTACTGTTGGGCTCCGATTTAAACTAATGGGACTTGAATGTAAATTCTACCCAGTTTGCAAAATCCTGAAAGCCAAAATAATACTTGGGCAAGAATCAGTGCTGCAGTTCTCTTGAACATATAATCAGAAACACTGGAAATATACTTGATTCCAGCCATGCAGTGGAACACAGAATATGATGTCTAATGTAGAATTGAGAAGTTTTATGGGCAAATTTCTTGTCCACATGGTGGTAGAGAAAACCCAGATAATATAGTGATAATCCTACCCCCTGCCCCAAACACAGAGGCCCAAGCCAACACAGTTAAATGTGCTTAGTCCATAGTTTTTAGTAGGCTTTAGCATGCTTAATCCTGTGTTGTCCAGAAAATAAATTATAAACGAAGGCTTCTAGTGGTTGCAGAGTAGGGCATAATTCAATTATCACTCATGCCCCATATAATATTTATAATAGCCCCTGGCTGTGGAACTCCCTGCGGAGGGAGACTAGGTTCACTGGTTTTCTGTCCTTCCGCTGGCAGGCTAAGATTGCTTTATTCAAGCGGGCCTTTGGTGTGTAAGCAGGTCTGTTGGGTTGTATACTGTTTTACTCTGTTATTGTGTTTTTGTTTTTAATTGTGTTTATGTTTTTGCTTATTGTTTATATCAGGTTTTAGTAGTGATTGTAAGCCACCTTGAGTGCCATTTTTGATGGCATGATGGGGTAGAATCAAATAAATTAGAAGAAAATAGTCTGCACCCACCCTTCATTGCTATTACTAACCTATTTCCCACATACTTCTTAACCATTTTATGTTAGTACCAATTCTTTTTCGAGGCTTTGCAAAAGTTAGTAATATAATATAGCTTTTAAAAAATCCACACAAAAAACTCACAAAGGCCCAAATTGCACTCCTGAAAAACAGACCAAGTTTCCATAACTGTGTAGTTCATTCAAACAGCCCAATTTGTTTTTGTTATTGCATCATTTTGACACTTCTATAAGAACATTCATAATGCAATAATCGCAACATGATCCAATTATTTTTTTATTATTCAAAATCAAAACTCCTTTGTGTAGAACAAGCCATCGTCACTTCCTTCCCTGTTTTTCTACCTGCAAAATAAAATTTGCAAACCCTCCCTGCAGTGCGTTTGACTTACAGATCAAGGATGTAGTGGAAATCCTTGCTGTATTTCAATTGCATGCTTTAGTGACAGGCTTACAACAAGGTTATAAAGCCTGTAGAAGAGCTACATGGATGCAGTATCATCCCTTGTATCCTCCCCAATCTTACATCATTTCTTTGTGATGATTATATAATCCACATTGTTCCGCAGGTGGTCAGAATCCATTAATAATTTTTTAATCTAATAACTAAAATCATGTTTAGATATATATTGTCTCTCTGTGTGCTGTTTATATGTTTTACGTAAATGGTTTTGTACTTTGTATAATGTATTTTAATGTTTTTTAATTTTTGTGAACTGCCCAAAGAGCTTTGGCTGTGGGGCGGTATAAAAATACAGTAAATAAAATGCAGATACATTTCGCCAAATATAACTTAAAGTGCAAATCTATATATATCTACTCAGAAGTAAGCCACAGTGAGTTCAAGTAAATGAGGGTGCAATCCTATACATTTTTAGACAGAAGAAAGTCCTACAACTGGCTGTCTGGGGCACGCTGGGAGTAGTTCCTATATAAATATGCATAGGATTGTGGCCTAAATCTCCCTTTGAATTCAACTGCAGCTGGAAAAAAGCAGATAAACCTTTGATCACATACTTACAGACCAAATGCATAATGAGGCAGGAAAGTCAAACCATTATGTGGTCAAACAGTGGCAGAATGAGTAAGGAAGACAGAAAATTGCCTTGGAAGGAATCTGGAGGTGCCAGTTTGACTGCCTCATTATGCACTTGATCTGTAACTATGTAATACAATATCTATCTGGTTTTTCCACAAAGGATCCTTGGATGTCCTCCCTAATAGCAAAACTGTAAAAACAAACAAACAAACAAAAAACACCCACCCAAGCCTTGTTTTTTCTCACTGTTTGTGAAGAATTCAGTTATTTAAACAATAATCAGTAGGGTTTTGGTTTTGTAGTTGCTGAGATCTGGTCAGAAATTACAGTGCTGACTTGACAAAGTGCTCAACTGGTTAATTCAGCTTTTTCAACACACTTAAATAGAGCCTCATGTTTTTATTGCTTCCATTAATTCCAGGGTTCTAAAGCTTTCTTGTCATGAATTGCCTTAAGTCAAACTAAACTCCGCCAAGAATGATTACGATTATGCAAAGTCAGACATTTTGGCTACTACCTGTCATTCTTGGCTGAGCCTTGGCGGATGGGTGTAAGCAGGATAAAATGAAAGGAAGACTGGCGAATCACGTAGGCCTGAGAATGTGCTTTAAGGTCATCAAGAGAGGACATGTTGATGACAGTTCATAGAGGAAGACTTTCCGTACCAGCGGACCCTCTTTTTTTAAAGGTTTCCCAGCCCCTCAAAATAAACCTGTAGGCTGCCACTACAGTCTATACTGGGCTGTCCTACTGCTTGGAGAGTTTCTAGGCCTTATTGCCAAGGACCCCGCCCTTAAACCCAGCTTGAGAAATGTTAAACAGTAAGGAACTTTGGATTTATTTCCCCAAAGCTCAGAGGACATAGACTCTAGGA
Organism: Heloderma suspectum; assembly: GCF_057233095.1. Lineage (NCBI taxonomy): Eukaryota > Metazoa > Chordata > Lepidosauria > Squamata > Helodermatidae > Heloderma > Heloderma suspectum. The sequence goes on from NC_139461.1 coordinate 176,417,082, forward strand.
ACACAAAGGATGGCTTAATACCAGTGAAATGTTAGCAAATGGGGGTTATAGTGAGAAATTCCAGATAAATATATATGAATTTATGTGAGAAAAAGGGGTGGGGGGAGGAAGAAAAAGGTAAGGCAACAATCTCTCTCTCTCTCTCTCTCTCTCTCTCCCCCCCTCCCTCCCTCCCCCCCCCCCACACACACATACACACGGGCTTGTAAATAAAATCAATGAAGTCAAGCTAAAGTAGCTAGTTACGTATTACCTGCATGAGTAGAATCTTGGGTTTCTGATCATGTGCAGAATTAGTTGCAGGAAAGATGATTTGAGAAAGCATGAGAGCATCTTTGGATTCCTGACTTGGATGTTTCCCAGGAGACAAAATAATGAAGTTATGTTTCACCTATTTATGGGAATATGAAACCAGTAACCTTAGTTTTACTTAACATGGACACAACGTTGTGTGGAGCAATTATGGGATAAGCTCTGTTTCTGAAGTAAGTGGGCCAGGTAGCAAATCTGCACCAGAACTTTCCCCTGCTGCTACAGTCATTGCCATTCCTGTGACCATAGGTGCCATTGCACCTGCTTTTTGCAAATGCTGTGAGAGCATTTGTGGAAGCCCTCATTGGAGAAGGCAAAGTGTTCTCTAGCAGCCTCTCTCAGAGGGCTATATGACCAGTCCGTTCAATCTTGCTGCTTCTGCTGGTGGTAGTGTGAGTGATAGGAGAAAAACTTTAAAATGTAAGTGGGAAAATGGAAAAGTAACTTGCTGTCAGTGGAGATGGTGGTGAAGGTGGATGGGGGACTGTTTGAAGGAAAGGCAAAGCAATGCAAAATTAAAAAAAATGGAGAAAGGTGAATAAGTAAAAGAAAAAAACCCTTTGTTTTTTGTTGTTTGACACAAGAAAACAACCCAGATTTTTCAATTCCTCTCTAATGAGAGTGAGTTGTTTGAAGGAAAAGCAGAAGGAAAGGAAAAATTGGTTCTAGACTAGACATGACCTCTTTTGGCTCCAGACTCACCTTCTTTGGACATAACAGCCCCCAGCAGGTCATCCAACTCCAAAAGTGGTCCTCAACCTGAAAAAGGTTGCCCATCCCTTGGCTTCAATTAACTTGCACGACTGAGGCTGGAGCCCTCTACCCATATACCCTGTTAGTAAGCTCCATTGAGGCCAATAGGACTAGTTCATCTGGCTTAGAGCCAGAATTGTGCAGTTAGCTCCACATACAAACAACATTTTGTATTTGTCGCTAGCCATAACACATCATGTAGGGCACAATTCACTGAGAATTTCTCTTGTACAAATGAATGCTGGGCTTTCTTGGTTTTTTTGTGGTTTTTTTTAAAGATGGAAGCCTGCACTGGCCTCCTCATCTCTATCATGGTTAGCCACCCTGCCTCAGAAAAAATATAATTTTGCTCAACCCCAAAAGATTGCAAAAGACTTTGAGTATTATTTTTGCCCCTCCCTACAAAAGTGATGAAAATCTCGGGGCCAAATATGTTGTCCCAGCACTAGTACAAATCTTTAAAAAAGAAAGGTACTGCATAAGAGCTCCCATTAATTTTAGCAGGACACTCACAGGACGATTTCCCTGTGAATTGTTTCTGTTGTTGTTCAGGTTGTACCACAGTGGCATTTCATGTCTGCACATGACATGAGGGAAAGCAGCATGCATGACTTCCTTTGGTTCCTCATTTCTGCCATGTCAAAATATTTCAGGATTTGTTTATGCATAGAGATATTAATGGGAACCTGGATTATTTATTATTAGTTCAAGTTGTTCCTTTTATAGCATAAAAGGCTGTCTGCTTTTTGCCCAACAGCTCTTCGACTGACCTCCGTTTCAGCATGGCTTTGTGCAATGAAGAGAAGGCTTTCCGACAGCAGCGGAAGAATAGAATAATGCACCATCTGAACAAGTTCCTGGGGACTGATTTGACCTCCACTCGTGATGTAAGTTTGGAAGACTCATGTCACTAGTTCTTGGTCAAGATGGCTGTTGTCTTCAGGATCACAATCCTGCCTTCCTGAGCAAATAATCATAGAATGACAAAACTGAGTGATTAAGTCAGTATTTTAACAGTCTGAGCACATCTTCTCATTAGATTTTGTTACTGTGTGACTACGGGGTCTATTTTATATTTCAGCTCTCCATAGTTCTGCAGTTTCTTTTTAAAGTCTTCTTTCATCAGCATCCCTTGGTTTCAGCTGTCCCTGGCAAAATCTGGAGTAGATGCTAGGATTTGTTCCCCTGTAGTGATTGCAAGTTTAAGACATTGATTTTGGATTTTAACCTTAATTTTAAACAGTTATACTGTCCCCCCTTTAAATATTTTTTGTTAGCCCAAGGAGAGAGAGACTGTTAGCTTAGATTGTAGGATATCTAATGTATAAAACTGAACAAATAGTTGTAGAGTAACCAAAATATGCAAAAGGGATGTAGGGATTGAGAAGTTGCAAGTATCTAGTGCTGTAATCTTATACACACATAGCTGGGAGTAAGTCCTACTGAACTCAAGGGAATTCCAAGTAGGCATGTATTGGATTGCACTGTAAGGCGATCAGGTCAATAAACTGGGCCCAAGGCCAAATTGTAGTCAGAGATATACCAGAGAGAATAACATTGGCAGGTCATTGTTATTTATACAGCACCATAAATGTACAAAGTGCTTTACATTGTAACATAAGAAAACAAAATCAAGAAGAGGCCTCCACCCTAAGGAGCTTACAGTGTAAAGTTTGGCAGCAAGGGAGGCAACGAAGGGAAGGGTAGGGTGAGGCAAGGGTAAGAGTCAACAGAGGGAAAAGAAGAATAGAACAGGCAAGGGGAACAAGGAATGATGTGAGAAAATGAAATAGTGTGTTCTTAAGCTCTCTTTCAGCCAGGTCTGAAGAGTTAAGCCAAAGGTTTTCTGGAAAATATGGCTTTTTTTTTTTTTTAATACTTGCAAAGTTTGGAAGAATGCTGTATAGGTATAATCTGTAATTGGATTTATATTTGGATATTTGGTTTGTTCTTATTGAAGTTTAATATAATCCTTTTTTCCCTTTCTTTTTTTCTCTTCCTTCTTTTGCTATCCTCCCTTTTTTCTTTTCCTCAGAATACTGTAATGTTGGAAACTGAAGATTCTGATTATGTTGTTAGTAGTAGTGTTTATTTCATTTATAAAAATAAAATAAAAATAGATTAAAAACAAGAAAAGAAAATGTGTCTTTTGAAGAGGGTTTTCAAGAAAGAGAGATTGAGGAAGCACCACTGAGCAATTCTCAGAGGGGATGCCACTGCAGGCATAAAGGACAACAAGGGTGAATTGTAGAATTGTTTAAGAGAGCTAGTTACATTTGAGAAATAGAGTGGTGGAGTGCAGCAGTGAAGGTCATGGGCTGGAATATATATTTGCAAAATTAGGGCTGGGAGAGACCGTGGGAAGACTATGGAAGGCATTAATGGTAAGGTAAGGACCTTCTCTTTGAGAAGCAGGGTATTCAGCATTGCTCCTCTCCCAGACATTCTGTATAGTTTTGGGTGAACACTGGAGTTGCCAACATCTTTTCTGTCACAGGTTCCTTTGCTTTGCATTTAACCTTGCAGTGATTCATCAGTTGCAGGTTTTCCCACCATGGAGCTTCAGTGGCAGGAAGGACTGCACCTGTTTCCATTGTTCCTGTCATGCAGCTCTCTGTCATGTGGAAGACTCTGTCAGGAAAGGAACTATTACCCTTAGCGTGATACTGTTAGACTGTTCTGTGTATCTTGATTGGTACTGTAGAATAAAAGCCACTTCTTATATGTCATTTGTATGTCCTACTATGGCTCTTGCAAGAACCATAGCTTTCCCAGTACACAAGGGGAGAGGAGAGGCGATACGTCTTGCTAGAACAAAGGTCTATATGCTCTGTCCCTGTTTCCTGCACCATGACGGTTGAAACTGTGGAGGACTCTGATGTGGTGTTGGCAGCTTGCTGGCTACTGGTGCGAATCATGTCACGTCACCTGGCTCTTGTTTCTGGTGGGAGCCTTTATGGTTGTGTGAAGGCTTCTGGAATCAGTTACATAAAGCTTTTCTTCCCCAAGGAGCCCTGGAACTGCCCATATCTGCTTCTGCCCTAGTTGTGGGGAGCTACTGATGGGCTGACTTTTTGCAACTGTAAAATGAACATCTCAGTGCAAATGTCTCAGAACTGGATGAACCCTAGACTTCATTCTATCAGGATATTCAGACTTACCTGACCATTTTACTCATTAATGGCTTGCTGAGCAATGATTTCTCAAGTACTTCTTCACTCCTGGATTTGTGTTTGCAGTCTTCCCCTCCCTCTACCTGTCCTATTGAGATCTGTATTTATAGATCAATTTGTTGTTGTTCAGTTGTTCAGTCGTGTCCGACTCTTCGTGACCCCATGGACCATAGCACGCCAGGCCATCCTGTCCTGCGCTCTGTCCTGGAGTGTGCTCAAGTCCATATTCATTGCATCGGTGATGGTATCTAGCCATCTCATCCTCTGCTGTCCCCTTCTCCTTTTGCCTTCAATCTTAACCAGCATCAGGGTCTTTTCCAGGGAGTTTTCTCTTCGCATTAGGTGGCCAAAATATTTGAGCTTTAGCTTCAGTGTCTGTCCTTCCAATGAGCACTCAGGGTTGATTTCCTTTGGGATTGACTGATTTGACCTCCTTGCAGTCCAGGAGACTTGTAAGAGTCTTCTCCAGCACCACAGTTCGAAAGCATCGATTCTTCGGTGCTCAGCCTTCCTTATAGTCCAGCTCTCACAGCCATACATTGCTACCGGGAAAACCATAGCTTTGATTATACAAGCCTTTGTCGGCTAGGTGATGTCTCTGCTTCTTACTATGCTGTCTAGGTGTGCCATAGCTTTCCTCCCAAGGAGCAAGCGTCTTTTAATTTCATGGCTACAGTCACTGTCTGCGGTGATCTTGGAGCCCAAGAAAATAAAATCTGTCACTGCTTCCATTTCTTCCCCTTCTATATGCCAGGAAGCGATGGGGCCAGATGCCATGATCTGAGTTTTGTTAATGTTGAGTTTCAAACCAGCTTTTGCACTCTCCACTTTCACCCTCAACAAGAGGCTCTTTAGATCCTCTTCGCTTTCTGCCATTAGGGTGGTATCGTCTGTGTATCTGAGGTTGTTGATAATTCTCCCAGCAGTCTTAATTCCGACCTGTGATTCATCCAGCCCAGCGTTTCTCATGATGTACTCTGCATTAAATAAGCAGGGCGACAATATGCAGCCTTGTCATGCTCCTTTCCCAATTTTGAACCACTCGGTTGTTCCATGTCCGGTTCTTACTGTTGCTTCTTGACCCTCGTACAGGTTTCTCAGGAGACAGGTAAGGTGGTCTGGTACTCCCATCTCTTTAAGAATTTGCCAGAGTTTGTTGTGATCCACACAATCAAAGGCTTTAGCGTAGTCAATGAAACAGAAATAGACATTTTTCTGGAATTCTCTTGCTTTCTCCATGATCCAGTGAATGTTGGCGATTTGATCTCTAGTTCCTCTGCCTCTTTGAAACCCAGCTTGTACTTCCGGTAGTTCTCAGTTCACATACTGCTGAAGCCAAGCTTGTAGGATTTTGAGCATAACCTTGCTGGCATGTGAAATGAGCACAATTGTACGGTAGTTTGAACACTCCTTGGCATTGCCCTTCTTTGGAATTGGAATGTAAACTGACTTTTTCCAGTCTTGCGGCCATTGTTCATTGTTCCAAATTTGTTGGTATATTGAGTGCAGCACTTTAACAGCATCATCTTTTAGGATCTTAAGTAGCTCAGCTGGAATACTGTCATCTTTGCTAGCTTTGTTGTTACTAATGCTTCCTAAGGCCCACTTGATGTCACTCTCTAGGATGTCCGGCTCAAGTTCAGTGACCGCATTATCATGGCTATCAGGGACATTAAGATCTTTCCTGTATAGTTCTTCTGTGTATTCTTTCCACCTCTTCTTAATCTCATCTGCTTCTGTTAGGTCCCTGCCTCCTTTGTCCTTTATCATGCCCGTCTTTGCACAAAACGTTCCCTTGATCCCTCTGATTTTCTTGAAGAGATCTCTAGTCTTTCCCATTCTATTGTTTCTTCAATTTCTTTGCATTGTTCATTTAAGAAGGCCTTCTTGTCTCTCCTTGCTATTCTCTGGAACTCTGCATTCAGTTGGGTATATCTTCCCCTTTCTCCCTTGCTTTTCACTTCCCTTCTTTCGTGAGCTACTTGTAAAGCCTCATCAGACAGCCACTTTGCTTTCTTGCATTTCTTTTTCTTTGGGATGGATTTCATTGCTGCCTCCTGAACAATGTTACGGACCTCCGTCCATAGTTCCTCAGGCACTCTGTCTATCAGGTCTAATCCCTGAAATCTATTCCTCACCTCCACTGTATATTCATAAGGGATATGATTTAGGTCATACCTGAACGGTTTAGTGGTTTTCCCTACGTTCTTCAATTTAAGCCAAAATTTTGCAACAAGAAGCTCATGATCTGAGCCACAGTCAGCTCCAGGTCTTGTTTTGACTGACTGTATAGAGCTTCTCCATCTTTGGCTGCAAAGGACATCATCAATCTGATTTCGATATTGACCATCTGGTGATGTCCATGTTTAGAGTCGCCTCTTGTGCTGTTGGAAAAGCATGTTTGCTATGATCAGCGTGTTCTCTTGGCAAAACTCTATTAGCTCTTGTCCTGCTTCATTTTGTACACCAAGGCCATGCTTGCCTGTTATCCCGGTGATTTCTGGACTTCCTACTTTAGCATTCCAATCCCCTATGATGAAGAGGACATCTTTTTTTGGTGTTAGTTCTAGAAGGTGTTGTAGGTCTTCATAGAACCGATCAACCTCAGCTTCTTCAGCCTCAGCGGTTGGGGCATAGACTTGAATTACTGCGATGTTGAATGGTTTGCCTTGGATTCGTACTGAGATCATTCTGTCATTTTTGTGATTGTACCCCAGTACTGCTTTTCCCACCCTTTTGTTGACTATGAGTGCTACTCCATTTCTTCTAAGGGATTCTTGCCCACAGTAGTAGATATAATGGTCACCTGAATTAAATTTGCCCATGCTTGTCCATTTGAGTTTGCTGATTCCCAAGATGTCGATGTTCAATCTTGCCATCTCATGTTTGACCACCTCCAGCTTACCTTGATTCATTGATCTGACATTCCAGGTTCCTAAACAATATTGTTCTTTACAGCATCGGACTTTCTTTTCACCACCAGACACATCCACAGCTGAGTGTCCTTTTGGCTTTGGCCCAGCCGCTTCACTCTTTCTGGCGCTACTTGGAAATTCCCTCTGCTCTTCCCCAGTAGTATATTGGATACCTTCCGACCTGAGGAGCTCATCTTCTGGCGTCATATCTTTTAGCCTTATGAGACATTCCATGGGGTTTTCTTGGCAAGAATACTGGAGTGGGTTGCCATTTCGTTCTCCAGTGGACCACATTTTGTCAGAAATCTCTGCCATGACCTGTCTGTCTTGGGTGGCCCTGCATGGCATAGCTTATGGCTTTGCTGAGTTACGCAAGCCCCTTCACCACAACAAGGCAGTGATCCATGAAGGGGATAGATCAATTAGTTAACGTCTGAAAGGAGCTTTCAAAGTTTAAGTCCTGCCTGTAGAAATCTACACACACACACACACACTGTGGGTGTATCATTATTAAATAACATAGCATTTCTGTTTAAAACAACCACTTTATTAATGGAGAGTTGGCATCCAGGAAAAAGGAGGTATTTGTAAACAAAGATGTGTGGAAAACCTTTATCTTATTCTTTACCTACATTTTATTGTCATGACTGTCCCTAGTATAAGATGGTACACATGATGTAAATGGAAACAGGGTACATAAAGGACCACCTTGTCCCACGTGAACCTGCCCATCCATTAAGATGGGCCTGTCTGGCCCTGTTCCATGTCCCTCCACTATCTGAAGTAAGGCAGGTGGTGACTGGAGGAGACAGGGCCTTTTCATTTATAGCACCCCATTCATGAAATTCCCTCCCAGACACACTTGGCCTGACACCATCTTTATTTTTTCTTTGGCATCTGTTAAAACCTTTTTTGTATTTGGCCAGGTCTTTTAATGTCGTGGTCTTGGATGTTTCTAAGTGCCCGTGGTATTTGTACTTTGCTATGGTTGGCTATGGTTCATTTCGTATTTTATTTTGGCTGAAGAGTGGCTGACACATGCCGTTAACAAAATAAATCAATTAATGATATTTATACTGCCCCTTTATCTGTCCCACTCTTCCCCTCCTGTGACCATCAAATTTTTACCAGACTTCATCAAGCATCTGTCCTAGTTCCACCCAACTTGCATTGCTGTCTGGAATTTCCTGTTTCTCTACCTCATTTCTGTTTGCCTCATCATCAGGCTGGTGACTATTTCTATCCCATAGGCACTGCAACAGGTGCTTTCCTCTCTTGAGGATGTCTGGGCTTACTTCCATTTTAGCTTCTTGCCCCTTTTGCCCTGTGCTCCATTGAATTAGGCCTGGGAGCGACTTGAGTTGAGCAGTGACATTCTCAATCTTTCCAGTGAAAGCGGGTGGAATGTAGTGACTGAGCAGAGAGACTGAGTTACTGGAACTTCTCCACTTCAGGGGCTTCTTCACATGGAGCTTTTATCCTGCTATTGAGATTGGATACTCATGGAAGTTTGCAGGTCCTTTAGATGATGTCGTTAACCTCGAGGGCGTCTCCTGCACTAAATGACCTTTATTCCATTTTTTAAAAGATCAGAGATAATGAGCTATCAAATTACTGCACTTGAGTTCCGCTTGAATTCCCTTGTAAAAAAAGGAAACCCCACAATAAGAGGAGCTGGACCACAGAGCCATCTAGCAGCTGTATAATGAAACACATAGAACATGCAGATAAAGGGGGAAAAGTGCAGGGAGGAAGCATGTGTAAAGGGAGTCCATCGTGTTGCTGCATTTAAAATGGACACAGAAAGCCCTGTTTTAAATGTGGGATTTTGGGCTGGTGTAGAGATGCTCCAAATCTCACCTTTGCCATACGTTCACCAGGTGCTCTTAGGCAGGCCACACTCTCTCAGGCACAGCTCCACATTTGCAAGTTGAGGATAGTAGTACAGGATTGTTGTAAGAATTGGAACAAAATAATGTACTTTGAACATTCCAAACAGCTATACGAATTCTAAGTATTATTAGTACGATTGCAATCCTGTCTAGTTAACCTGGGAAAGCTCATTGAACATATGGAATTTACTGCCAGGTAAACATGCATGGGAATTAGGTTCTAACTGTATTTACTGGACCACACTGTTGGCATCATATCAGGTCCCCTCAACAATGCTGCTCATGCCCTTCTGATTGCCAGGTCTATATGCAGGTAGTTACGCTCCAGTGTGGCAGTTCCACCTGTGGTTAGAATGTCTGGAACTGCCCATACAATATTTTATTTTAAGGGCACTTTTAAAACTCCCGTGCTCTCCTCCACCAAGTCATGCATTGTCCCAAGAAGGAATATGGGCATACAGAGATGACCAACAGTCAGCACAGCTGCAGTCTGCAAACACAACTGAGTGCTAAAGGCAGGTCTGGGGAATGTAAGAGTTGAAAGAGAAGATCATCCCGAAGGAAGGAAGAAGGAGGGCCGAAGGAAAGAAAGGTCGAACAAGGCCAAGCGATGAGAAGTTTCATCTGGGACTTGTCAACCCATGTAGTCGCAGCCTATCTTTGTGACCATATTTCTGGACATATTCCCACCATATGGTGTGTGTGTGTGTAGGGTTTGCAAAGAGAAAGAAATGATATACTGCATTTCCATATGTGGTTATTTTGTATTGGTGAAATGCATAACTTTAATAGTTTTAATAGCTTATGTTCCCATCCATTTCCAGAACAGATAGAAAGGGCTGAGCTGTTAATGGGTGTGACCTATTACTGTCTGCAGGCCAACGTGTTTTCAGATGGACGTCTTGTAGTATGCTGTGCTGTTTCACCCCATTAAGTCTCTAATGAGAGGTTTTATATACATGCATGTATCCAACTTCAGCAGTTTTTAATTTATAGCACCAAGCAGCATGGGCAGTGGTCAAGGATGTTTGAAATTCTAGTCTAAAACATCTGGAGGGCACCAGGTTGGGTAAGGCAGATCTACAGAATGAGTTTCTGTTGGATGTTAGTTCAATGGTTGCTTGAACTCTGGCACATCTTCCTGCTTCGTATCTAGGCAGTCTAGAATGTTTGTGCATTTAGCTTAGTCATTTATAAATAATATCCTAAAACTTAGCACTTACGTGGCACTTTAGATTACATTCCTATGCACGCTTTCCTGGGAGAAAGCCCCAGTGAACACAGTGTGGCTTACTTCTGAGTAAACGTGTAGGATTACTGATAATGTGTGTGCGGGGCTTTATCTTTATTCCATCCCATGAGTCACCACCAGTTGTGTGAAATGATACAGTCAGGACACAGATCGCTGCCTCAGCTGCTACTTGTGAGAACAAGGCCTGACGTGGGAATATGCCCCATTGAACTAGGGGTGTACGAAACCCCGCTTACCTGGCTCCGCCGGGTTCCGCAGGTGGGGGGAGGTGATCTGTTCCTCCCACCGGAATCCTCGACCGGGGGGGAGGTGATCCGTTCCTCCCACCCGGAATCCTGCCCACTCCGCTCTGCGGCCAGGCCATGGAGCCACCAGCTGGGCCAACCCGCAGCGGGGCCACCAGCCGCTGCCGGGCTGGTGCGGACGCAAATGGCGTCTTCTGTAGGGGACACCATTTGTGTCCCTACGCCGGCCCATGATAGGCTACGTAAATATTTACGTAGCCTATCACGGCTAAAGCAGGGACGCAAATGGCATCCCCTACACCATTTGCATTCTCACTTTAGCCGTGATAGGCTACATAAATATTTATGTAGCCTATCACGGCAAAAAAAAAAGGGAACGCAAATGGTGGCTATGGCGGCCGTCATTTGCATTCCCTTTTTTCCCCACTGTGATAGGCTACGTAAATATTTATGTAGCCTATCACAGCAAAACAGAGTGGTGCAAATGGCGGCCACTACGCCATTTGTGCCCCTCTGTTTTGCCGTGGTAGGCTACGTAAATATTTACATAGCCTATCACAGCAAAAAAAAAGGGAACGCAAATGGCGGCTGCTGTAGCCGCCGCCATTTGCGTTCCCTTAGTTTTGCCGTGATAGGCTACGTAAATACTTACATAGCCTATCATGGCTTCTGCAGGGACGCAAATGGCGTCCCTGTGTTAGCCGTGATAGGCTACATAAGTATTTACGTAGCCTATCACGGCTATATGGGAGAAGCGAATGGCGGCCGCAGACATGGCCGCCATTCGCAATGCAGCACAGACGGCAGCAGGTAGGTGCTCCGTTCCGGGCCCATTTTGTGGGGTGGGGGGCTTCATTCCACCACTGGCATTCGGCCTCACCGAGATCCATGGCAGAATTCTCCACCATGCCTACACTGAACTAGTTGAAATTAACATCCTAGCAAATGTATACAGTGGGGGTTCCCCAATGCGATGGGCACTATGGCACCCATGGATACCTCCAATGGCACTCACACAACTCTTCACTCCCTGCTCCCTTCAAAAAAATAAATAAATTGAAAAACGTTAGGGTGCCAGGTTCTCTTTCCTGTTCCTGAACTGTTGATCAGCTGTTCAGTGGGCAAGAAGAGAAAGCAAGGCAAAGGAGCAGAGGACTGAGAAAGAGCAGGGCTAGAAGCTAGCAGAGGGGATAAAAAGTGAGGTAAAGAGGTGGAGGGGGGAGAGAGAGAGTGGCAGGGAAAGGAAAGAAATAGCAAGGAAAGGGGTTGGGTGAGAGAAATAGTGAGGCTAGAGGCTGGGAGTGGAGAGAAACAGCAAGATATAGGGGTGAGTGGGAGAGAAAGAGCAAAGCTAGGGGATATCAAAGGAGAGAAAGAAGAAGACTAGGGGCGGGGAAGGGAGAGAAAGAGCAAGGAAAGAAGTTGGAGGAGAAAAATTAGGGGCTAGAGGCTGGGAGGAGAGAGTGCCAGCGCACAAAAGGAAAAAGTCTGTGTGGATGGAAGGAGATTGGGTGGGCCAGGAAGCAACTCTTTCCATTCCCACCCACCTCTCAGCCTCTAGCCTTGCTATTTCTCTCCCTTGAGGACACACACCTCTGACTAGCCAGGCCTCCATGGCAGCCATTATGTGACTAACCACATCCTCCATGGGAACCATTTTTGTGGTGCTGCCCATAGCAGTTTCTCAAATTCCCAATGTGCCCATGTATCCAAATAGGTTGGGAATCTCTGGTGCATGCGGTCAGCCCATAGGTTTGATATGAAAGCTTAAACTCATTACAGATGCCACAACCTATTACAGCATTGGGCAAGAGTGGACTTTTGCTCTTAAGCATAAAGATCTTTTGTGAGTTTTTGCATCAGTGTACATTGTAAGAATCTTGGTAACTGTATTTAATCTCCTAGCTTGATTATTTTTTTAATCGAGTGTCGTAAAGATAGCTTTTATTTTGCTGGAGCCGAGACTTAATGGCAGGATTTTAGTTGCTTCATTCTCTAATATGCTGTCTTTTGGAGGAGGTAATTGAATGACATTAGCCAAAATTACGACAGCATTTGTTTGATGCACAACACAAGCCAACATGATTTGTGGAAGAATTGGGCAGTCCGATTGAAGTGCAGGACACAGTGCTCTCTCAGTGTCAGTTTTCTGAAATACAGAGTTTCTCATTGACTCACAGCCTTTCTAGGTCATCCAGAGGTGGGTTTTTATTTTTGACTTACTTCTAGCTGATCCACAGACAATCTAGGTCAGTAGAAGCACAGGAATTTCAGTAAGCAGATGGATCAAGCACCACACATACCCTCGCCATTCCTGATGTCTAAAGTACCATTAGAAAAAATTGTTGTCTCAGAATATCCATGGGCAATGCAGATGAAGGAACTAACTACATATATGTAATTGTGCACCAATGCCTCTAAAAGAAATTGCTTCAGGAGGAAGCAAATGATGAAGGAGGGGGCACTTCACTCTTTCCCCACCTACTGTTTCCCTGCTCCACCCCCCCCCCCGATCTGAGCACCTCATCTCCTCAAGCGGTTTCAAGTGCATGTTTGTTCTTGAAAATGTGCTTTGAAAGCCTGGGAGGGGGTAAAGCCACACTTGAGGGGTGATCTGGAGTAGAGAAACAGTAGATTGGGAAAAAGTAAAGCACCACAGTTCCTCTGCTGCTTCTCCTCTCTAAATTACCCCCTCTTGTGTGTGTGTTTTGTTTTTGTTTTTACACATATGAACATATAATACGTTTTTTGACCCCCCCAAGGCGTGAATGTTTTAAAATGCCTCCTCATTGTATGTTTCTCTAGGTACCAGTGATTGCGATATTGGGGTCTGGCGGCGGATTTCGTGCCACAGTGGGTTTTGCTGGAGTGATGAAAGCACTCTATGAATCTGGAATTTTAGACTGTGCAACATATATCGCTGGCTTATCTGGATCCACGTGGTATGTTTATTTTATTTTTAAAGCCTTCTCATCTTCATGATCTATAAAGGCCAAAGCAGACATTAGGTTAAAGACATAGCAAGCCACTACATCTTGTCTTCTTTTTTACTCTAGTGAAAGCTGCAGGAGGCGGGGCACACCTGCAATCTATAGTGCAAAATAGCAGTCCAAAGCAATGGATCAATACTTGGCACTATAAATTGCAGGCACAGGGATCCTTATCTGGATTGGCACTACAGTGTGTATGTTGGGGGTAAAAGTCCCCTATACTCCATGCTAGGATCCGGATCTAGGGGCCGCAGTGGCTTAGTGGTTAAGACGCTGAACTGCAGACTGGAAGGTCGGCAGGACAGCAGTTCGAGACCCGAGTGCCGTGTGACGGAGTGAGCTCCCGTCTTCAGTCCCAGCTCCTGCCAACCTAGCAGTTTGAAAGCAAGAAATTGCAAGTAGATAAATAGGTACCGCCTCGGCGGGAAAGGTAACAGCGTTCCGTGCACCTCGGTGTTCAGTCATGCCGGCCACATGACCACGGAAGTGTCTTCGGACAGCGCTGGCTCTTGGGCTTAGAAACGGGGATGAGCACCGCACCCTAGAGTTGGACACGACTGGTTGGGGACACCTTTACTTTTTTTTAGGATCCGGATCGGGGACCCTGCACTTACACTAGAGTAAAAAAGAACAAAAGTAATATAATGTCTGCTTGGGCCCGAACATCGCTCAAACCTCACTCTTTCTAGTTGTGGCATAGGAAATTGTAATTGTGTTGGAGAGGGTCACCCTGACTTCTTTAGCTGTTGATTTACTCAAGACCCAGGCTTCAAGAATGTACACAAATGCACTCTTGTTTGAAGGAATCAAATCACCTTTCAGCTAGTGACTGGAGGAGTGACTGGATTGTGCCTCTCACTCCATTTGCAGTGCGTACATTTGCTTAATATGTTCTTTGTCAGGGGGCCCTAGCTGGCCTCTTTCAGTCTACTCCAGTAGGCAACTCCAGACACAGACAAAGGATTCTTTTCAAGGCTTTATTCCTTTTACAGCTTAATAACTCTATCACCAGCGACTAAGCTATGAACAGCAGAGTAACCTAATCCCCGGGTTGGAAACAGGTGGTCCCCGTTTGAACGAGAATCACTTGCAGACCCTGAACTTATGGGCTAGGGAGAGTCCCTACCCTTTTCCCTTGGGTCCTCTGGACATGACTGTTGCTTGTGCGCCAAATGGGTGCTACGCCTCCTTTCCGCGCCCTCCATAGCTCGTCGCTCTTTGAGTCTGCGTCGAGCATCCAGCCAGCCCTCCTCCTGCGCTCTTTCACTCCCAGGACCGCTATCTATGTCTGGAATGCCGGCAGGAGGAATCTCTGCCAGCTGCAGGGCCTGAGAGGGATGAACGCACTCCTCTCCCATGGACGGCTCTTCCTCCTCAGAATCAGAACTGCTCTGAGGTTCTATGGGCTCAGTGTCCACCCTGACATTCTTCCACTCAAGGGTCAAGAAAGATTAATCTGTGCAGTCCAGAAATAGCCACAGTGATGTCTAGGAGCCTCCGTATAGCAGCTTTCTACAGGAGGCACTTATTGTGTGCTTGTGATTCCTCACTCACAGTAGTTTGTGGGTCCTTTACACAACACTGCCATCCTCCAGGGCCTCTTCCATTGTTTGCAACCATTTTAGCTTCTTCTTCTTTTTCTAATGGGGAAAGTCTGGTATTTCCATGAATGGCAGCATGAAACCCTGGTGTATTTGCACAATTCTGCTATACCACAGTGCCACCTAGTGGTTGTGTAATGGAACACATAGAAAGGCAGAGAAAGAAAAACAGCAGAAAATAAATGTATAATGGAGCCGATCTTAATCCCACGAAGAATCCGGAAGCAGAAGCCTCAGTAAAGTGGCAGCTTAAAAGCCTCATACAGAAAAGCCCATAGCCTTGTGCTTTTATGCTTTCTGCAGGATGGAGTTTGTGAACAGGGGAAAAGCTTATGTGGGATGATGGGGAAGAGGGAGACTGAGCATCAGGAGGAGACCAAGACAGCAAACTTGTTAGATCACAAAACACATTTTTTTCAGTTACTTTCTCCTTCACTTTCTTTTGTTGTGTTTCCATATGTCACAGATTATTAATGAAAATCTGTTGCATCGGTCAATAAATGTTTTGTTGAATTATGGAATTGATAGTCTTACTCCATAGATATTACTGGGTCCTTATGACTAGAAGTGTTCCTAAATTCACTGCTGACTGGCACCAATGGTTTGCATCCAATGTTAGTCCTGCTTAGAGTAGATCCATTGAAATGAATTCAGCAAGTTAGACTAACATTGGATACAACCCATTGGATGAAACCCAGTGCCTGTAGCATAATAGTAAGCTCTATCTGCATGTAAATAACTAAGCTCTCTATCTTGCTTGCAAAGATGTTCAGGATGAGAACTGAGCTGAGAAGCAAACCGGTGTCTGAATGTGGAACCTTTTATGAAGAGATGGTATACTCTTTGCTTGAACTGACAATGGTTACTGTGCAGTAATCAGGGTTTTAGACAGTCTCCTAAGCTTTAACTGCTCTATATAATTTCATTGTGTCAGTCTACCAAATTGCAAAGTGATTTAAAATAAAATATCACCAGCTGTTTAAATAATGGACTGTACATCATTGCTCTGATCCTGCAAGACCACTCTGCATGTGTCATTGATGAGGTTGCAAGTGTGGAATTGGCTGCATATCCTCATCCACATTACATTTGGGTCGTTTTGCTTTTGAGGTGAATGAGGGCACACATCCAAGTTTGAGGCCACAAATTTTTACTCATGACTAGTTGCCTCTAAGCACAGCAGGAGTGGGGTCCATGCACCCCATTAGAGCCTTTCAATTACTGCTATTCTGTTCAGAACTTTGGCTATTTTAGCATGCAACAAACCTCAACATCAAAGTATCTTATTTGTTTATTTTTCTCCCTCTTTATGTCCTGTTTTGAATAGCAAGAAACAACCATTATTCAACATCACTATTCAGCTTGACAGTCTCACTTCCCCCACAGTCTACATTGAGTTCCTCAGCAAATATGAAGTGAGACTGCCAGGTTGAATGAGTCTTGTGAATGGTTTGACATCAGCCCTTGTTATGCATCACAACATTCTCATTCTACCTGCCTTTTGAGAATTTCCCAGAGTATGTCTGGTAATATACAATCTAAATACTTCATGAGGTGAATTCAGTATGAGCAAATTAGGCCAGAACTAGATGCTGCTGGAGACTTGTGGCTGCAGATGAAAATGTCAGTCTTTCCTTCTTTCTCTCTAGTTCTATGTGTAGTAAAACAAAACCCACAATAAGACTATTGAAGTTTCCCTGTCCCACTGGCTGGGATGTTTAGGTGCGTGTGTGTGTCAGGGAAACACGGAGCATTATGAAATCACCTTACGCATTACATTTAATAATTTATTTATATCCCTTTCCCCCCAAAGCTCAAGACAGGTAATGAAATCAAAAGCAGAATGGCATAGAACAACAGCAATATCATTACAAAAACCAGCTATTCAAAATCAGCATATGTCATTATACTTACCTAAGAGAAACAGTATTCATAAGCCTTACAGTACCATAAGGCTAGAGCAGTTTCGCTTGTCCTTGGAGAGGACATTGCAGAGGCTTGGGGAACCCGTAGTAAAGCCCCTGGTTGTCATTGTTGTTTTTGTATGCCAAACCAAATATACTCAGAGCAAGCTGTGATCTATGGAACGTAGCTGCTGTGGGGGCTCACATTAATGTGAGGGGAGAAGAAACGCAGAGCTGTTGCTTTTGGTGGCAGCCACACATTTCCAGTAAAGCCTGTTTTGTTCCAGTTTTAGTCAGTAGGTGTTGGGGAAAAAAAATAACAGGAAAGATGGTCATCTGATTTAACCCTGCCTGGGACTTAATTTTTTACTCAGGATATTTTTCTGAACAAGGATGTCACCGTTTCTCTCCAGTGAAATTTTGCTTGGCTGGAGGATAATTAGCTCAGTGCTGGAGCACCTGCTCTTAGGGATGTTACAGAAATCTGCTGCGGATTTAAATGAGGCTGGATTTTTTGGAATCTGGCCTCAGGAATCCGTGGCAGATCGGCCCCAGTTACCTCCTCTCCTGGAGGATTCCATGTGGGACGGCTTGGCTGCCTCCTTGCTGATGGCCATTAAAAAAAAAATTGGCGATTGGCAGGATGTCCTCATAGACATATACGCAAAATAGAGCCATGAATCTTGCGTATACGTCTATGTGTCTATAGGCTATGTGTCTATAGGCTTATTCACAAGATTCACAGCTTTATTTTGCATATAATTCTATGGGGGCATCCTGCCAATCGCCTTTTTTTAAAAATGGCGATTGGCGCAGAGGCGAAGGGCTCTTGTTGCAGGTAAGTGGCAGCCCTTGGCTCTGCGGAATCCTCGCAGAGCGGAGCCACTCCGTGAGGATTCCGGGGGGGGGGAGGAATGGATCGCCTCCCCCCCTGTGGATTCCCCACTGGATCGGACAGTGGGGAATCCGTACATCCTAGGTTCAATCCCTGGCATCACCAGTTAAAAAGTGATGGGGAAGACATCTGCCTAGGATCCTAGGGTGCCATTGTCAGTCAGAGTAGATCATCTTACCTGGTATAAGGCTCCTTCCTATGTCCCTGTTGAAAAGGCTAAACAGATTTCAGTACAAAACGTTGATACCCTATGAGTTGTCATTTCCGCTCCCCCACCGCCTCCTAATGTCTTGAGGATCTTGTGAGCATCTTTGGAACCCATGTATGTCTACTGAAAAACTTTACTTTTGTTCAATTTGCAGGTACATGTCAACACTGTATTCGCACCCAGATTTCCCAGTGAAAGGACCAAAGGAGATAAATGAAGAGCTAAGGAAAAATGTCAGTCACAACCCACTAAAGCTGCTTACTCCTCAGAAAGTGAAGCGATATATTGAAGCCTTGTGGAAAAAGAAGAGGTCTGGGCAGCCTGTTACATTTACAGATATCTTTGGAATGTTGATTGGAGAAACACTCATCCAAAATGTAAGTTCTATTTAAATGGCTGTGAAAGCTGTGTAAATATTGGAGAGAGGGACAAGTAATTCTGCAGTACTGTTATAAATCCTGCAGAACGGATGTTGGCAACCAGTGGCCTGCATATGGCCCTCTGCTGCTATCTGTGCAGCCCACAAAGCCCCCTGCCCCCGGCGGAGGCCCCTAGCCCTCTGTTCCTTGCAGCCCAGCTGATCATCATCCATAGCAGCAGAGAAACAGCAATCTTGGTCAGGATTGCAGGGGGGAGGGACAGGGAGGAGGTTAAAGGCTGTCTTCTCTTCCCTAAGTATTACTTTAACTTTGCCCCTGTCCCGTGGTCCTGATCCAGGATTGCTGAGGGATGGGAAGAGGCTTTAACCTCTTCCCCACAGTGATCCTTATCAAGGTCACTATTTCCTTGTTTCTAGTAGCAGCAGTGAAGCAGTGATCTTGTGTACAGGAATTGCTCGGAGGTGGTGAGGTTAAAGCCCCCCAAGAATCCTGATAATTGAATCTTTGTGTTAGTATGTGCCTGTGCCTGTGAATGAGTGTGTGAGTGTATGTGTGTTCCCTTGTCCAACCCATCTTCTCACTACCATCCCTGCCCACTTGTGTGCCCCCCCCAAGGTTTCCACAGGGGAAAATGCACCCCACCCCCAAAAAAAGGTTGTCCACCCCTGCTGTAGTACCTGTGACAGGCCAGATGGTTTCTGTTTTGCATGAGTGAATCCTTATGGCTTTGTATTTGTGACTTCAGGTTTTGAATAGGGAACTTGTTCCCTTGATTCTCTCTTAAATGAACATCGACTGTATGATTGAGCGAACCACCAATCATTCTCCCTTTGCCAGACAAATACATGGTTATGCCAGATTAAAAAGAATGTGTTTTAGTTGAGGCCAACAGGACTTAAAATCAACTAAAATCTAAGGACTCTGACCTAGCTGGGTTGCATAACAGCTGTTGGACTGTTACATGATGTAAATAATTCCCTTGAATAGGGTTTTGTGGAAATTAATACATATATTTAAAGCGGAAAGGTACTCAAATACCATAAAAAGGAGAGCCACACCAATCTGCTTGGATCATTCCACCTTCATTCAATGAGAAATTAATATTTTTAATGGTGTTATAATAACCACCAAGGCCTTCTCCCACTGATTACAGTGGTAAGTTGCAGACATAATGCTTAACCATGCTTAACACTGACCATGGTTTGTTACCTTAATCCTGGATATGACCTAGAACATCCTATGACTCAGTTTCCGAACTAACCTTGCGCCCCAGGAAGTATTCATAGAGAGAAACCAGTGATACCACTACTAGAGAGGGAGGCCAGCTTATTTAACCATGGTTTGCTCAGCACAGATGTAATGTTTAACCATGCTTAACATAAGTCATGGTTTGAAAATCCACTTCAGATCATTCTTTCTTTTTCTTAGCCATGGTTTATCCAATTCTTAACCATCATTTATGTATTGATATAACACTTAACCGTGGTCCCCCCCCCCACACACACACAATCCCAAATGAACCTGCTTGATTATTAAGATTATTTGCCAGTGCCCTTATTTGGATACCTCCTCGGTTTGATGCTACCTGAGTAGTATCTGTGGAAAGAATCTTCTTGGTTGTGGTGGCCCCTCTTTGGAATGCCCTCCCCAGGGAGGCTTCCCAGGTGCCAAATCATATGATTTTGGGGTGCTGGGTGAAGACCTTTTTATTTGTATGGGTTTTATCGTTTTGGTTATGCTATTTCCATGGATTCTTTTTTATTGTTCTTTGATATGTAATTGTTTTAATGTTTTGCTGTTTTCATGCTGTTTAGTAGTTTTATTTCTGTTTTGTATGCTTGTAAATATTTTGTTTTCTTGAACGCAGCACTGGGATTTTTTGAATGGAGAAGAGAATCCTTACATTTCTTTAATAAATAAATAAGCAAGCAAGCGTTGTGTAGAGGGCCATAATCAGGGGTAGTGCTGTGTATACATTCCCATTACATGATTGATAGATTTAGAGTGCAGTCTACTCAGAAGTAAATCCCATTAGAGTTTTGTGGAACTTACTCCCAGGTAAGTATGCTTAGGATTGCAGCCATGGATGCACTTTCTTGTGGAACTAGAATGTGGGTATTTCTGATCAAAGCACTTTGCAACCATCCAAAGAAATCAAGGAAGACATCCATCTATCCTCGTTGCTTTTTGAGACTTGCAGAAATTCCGTAAGTTGTAGTGTGGCCTTGAGAAGCTCTGCATTTACTTCCTGTACCAGGCTGCACAGTAGGACTGTGACATGGCTGCCTCCTGTGTCAGAATATTTTAGATGCCAGTCCAATTGCCCCATGGCTGCCTAGCATCCTGGTCAAGGCTTACGTTGCTTAACCTAGCTTTAAGAATATCATTTCACACTTTTTTCTGCAAGTAATTCTGCTGTCCTTTTGCCTTCTTGAGCAATTTCACAAAAGCTATCAGGCACTAGCTGAGTCTCCAACTCTAGTCTTTATTTTGTTCTTTCCTGTAGAACATGGCCACTACTTTATCTGAAATGAAAGAGAAAGTCAACAAGGCACAATCTGCTCTGCCGCTGTTTACCTGCCTCCACGTTAAGCCCGATGTATCAGAACTGATGTTTGCAGGTAGGTGTTCCCACCTTAATCATTTGAGTCATTTCATGTTAAACTGTGTTATGTTAAGCAGGTGTGTTAATGTTCACACCTGCCTGGAACCAGCTGAATGACCTCTGCTGCAACCATTTTTTGCCTCTGGAAATCTGTTGCACATTTTGGATTAGCTGGACCCATATGAATGGATTAGCTTACACTCATGGGTAGTTTGCCCCCCATTGTGGTGTCTTCTTTTGCCGCAGATGAAGAAATATCAACCATTCAGTTATATGGGGACATCTTCAGATGGGAACTTAACTGGTTCCTCGTCCCTGGTGATACTGTGTCTGGCTTGAAAGCCAGAGTTTATCTCATCATTTATTTATTTTTATTTTTAAAATTTCTTGGCTGCCTTTCAGGGCAAGAAGCCCTCCTAAGGTGGCTCACAGCAACAAAATACATAAAAACAGTTAAAATACTAAAAGCACTAAAAACGTAAGCACAGTAAAATAGCAAATAAAAATGACAATAAAAGCCGACAATAAAACCAGCAACAACAGCAGTCTTATCAAGAGAAGGCCATGGTAAAATAGTATGTTTTAAGGCTTTCTTTAAATCCTGCAATGATGGAGCATGGTGGACCTCTGATGGCAACTTGTTTCAAAGGTGTGGGGCCACTGGAGAGAACACCTTCTCATGTGTGGTCACCCACCTATCTGCTCTCACAGGTGGGCAAATCAGAAGATCCTCTCTCTGATCTTAAAGTGCGGGGTGGGGGGGAGGCTGATATGGGTGAAGGTGGTCCATCAAGTAACTTGTTCCCAAACTGTTTAAGGCTTTTAAGCTCAAAACCAGCATTTTAAATTGAGCTTGGAAACACACTGGTAACCAGTGCAGCTGGTCCAGTATAGGCATTATGTGATCAAATCGCCTCACCCCCACCAATACTCGGGCAGTTGCATTCTGCACCAGCTGAAGCTTCTGAACTGTCTTCAAAGGCAGCCCCATGTACAGCGCATTACAGTAGTCCAGCCTGTACTTGACTAGTATGTGGATAACTGAGGCAAGGTCCATCCTCTCCTGATAAGGCCTCAGCTGGCGTACCAGCCTAAGCTGGTAAAAAGCACTCCTGGACACCACAGCCACCTGAGCTTACCCAGTTAGCTCAGAGTCCAGGAGGACTCTGGCTGTGATCCAGATTGTAGCCTGTTTACTTTCTCGCATAGAACTCAATGGGAGCACTGAGCCAGCCTAAACTGCAAATTCCTGCCCTACATTTCAGTTCTTGGCATGACGTTAGAGTAGGGGTGAGGAACCTCAGGCCAGGGGCCAATCTGGCCCACCAGGAGTCCCAATCTGACCCTCCAGAGCTCCCAAGATGGCCATCCCCCCTTTCCCCAGCCACCCCCCTTGCCCCAACCAGTGATGATTGGTGGTTTCCTGGCTTTTGTGCAGTTTTTCTCCCATTCTAAAGGGTTGAAATGCTTCTTGTAATGCTTAGGTACTGGCAGGAAGAGCTATAAGTTAAAATATGCAGGTATTTTGGCCCCGCCCCTTTTGCCTTTGGCCACTGACTTGTTGTGGCGAAGAGGCTTGCATAACTCAGTGAAGCCATAAGCTATGCCGTGCAGGGCCACCCAAGACAGACAGGTCATGGCGGAGAGTTCTGACAAAATGTGGTCCACTGGAGAAGGAAATGGCAACCCACTCCAGTATTCCTGCCAAGAAAACCCCATGGAACGTATCACAAGGCTAAAAGATATGACGCCAGAAGATGAGCCCCTCAGGTCGGAAGGTGTCCAATATACTACTGGGGAAGAGCAGAGGGTATTTCCAAGTAGCGCCAGAAAGAGTGAAGCGGCTGGGCCAAAGCCAAAAGGACACTCAGCTGTGGATGTGTCTGGTGGTGAAAAGAAAATCCGATGCTGTAAAGAACAATATTGTTTAGGAACCTGGAATGTCAGATCAATGAATCAAGGTAAGCTGGAGGTGGTCAAACATGAGATGGCAAGACTGAACATCAACATCTTGGGAATCAGTGAACTAAAATGGACAAGCATGGGCAAATTTAATTCAGGTGACCATTATATCTACTCCTGTGGGCAAGAATCCCTTAGAAGAAATGGAGTAGCACTCATAGTCAACAAAAGGGTGGGAAAAGCAGTACGGCGGTACAATCTCAAAAACAATAGAATGATCTCAGTATGAATCCAAGGCAAACCATTCAACAACACAGTAATTCAAGTCTCTGCCCCAACCACTGAGGCCGAAGAAGCTGAGGTTGATCGGTTCTATGAAGACCTACAACACCTTCTAGAATTAACAGCAAAAAAGATGTCCTTTTCATCATAGGGGATTGGAATGCTAAAGTAGGAAGTCAAGAAATCACAGGGATAACAGGCAAGCACGGCCTTGGTGTACAAAATGAAGCAGGACGAAGGCTAATAGAGTTTTGCCAAGAGAACACGCTGATCATAGCAAACACTCTTTTCCAATAGAGGAATAGATTTAAGGGATTAGACCTGATAGACAAGAGTGCCTGAGGAACTATGGATGGAGGTCCGTAACATTGTTCAGGAGGCAGCAATGAAATCCGTCCCAAAGAAAAAGAAATGCAAGAAAGCAAAGTGGCTGTCTGATGAGGCTTTACAAGTCGCTGACGAAAGAAGGGAAGTGAAAAGCAAGGGAGAAAGGGGAAGATGTATCCAGCTGAATGTAGAGTTCCAGAGAATAGCAAGGAGAGACAAGAAGGCCTTCTTAAATGAACAATGCAAAGAAATCGAAGAAACAATAGAATGGGAAAGACTAGAGATCTCTTCAAGAAAATCAGAGATTTCAAGGGAACATTTTGTGCAAAGACGGGCATGAGAAAGGACAAAGAAGGCAGGGACCTAACAGAAGCAGATGAGATTAAGAAGAGGTGGCAAGAATACACAGAAGAACTATGCAGGAAAGATCTTAATGTCCCTGATGGCCATGATAGTGCGGTCACGGAACTGGAGTCGGACATCCTAGAGAGTGACATCAAGTGGGCCTTAGGAAACATTACTAACAACAAAGCTAGCGGAGATGACAGTATTCCAGCTGAGCTATTTAAGATCCTAAAAGATGATGCTGTTAAAGTGCTGCACTCAATATGCCAACAAATTTGGAACACTCATCAGTGGCCACAAGACTGGAAAAGGTCAATTTACATTCCAATTCCAAAGAAGGGCAATGCCAAAGAGTGTTCAAACTATCGTACAATTGCGCTCATTTCACATGCCAGCAAGGTTATGCTCAAAATCCTACAACCTCGGCTTCAGCAGTATGTGAACCAAGAACTACGGGAAGTACAAGCTGGGTTTCGAAGAGGCAAAGGAACTAGAGATCAAATCGCCAACATTCGCTGGATCATGGAGAAAGCAAGAGAATTCCAGAAAAAGTCTATTTCTGCTTCATTGACTACGCTAAAGTGTAGATTGTGTGGATCACAACAAACTCTGGCAAATTCTTAAAGAGATGGGAGTACCAGACCACCTTACCTGTCTCCTGAGAAACCTGTACGAGGGTCAAGAAGCAACAGTAAGAACCAGACATGGAACAACCGATTGGTTCAAAATTGAGAAAGGAGTACGACAAGGCTGCATATTGTCACCCTGCTTATTTAACTTATATGCAGAGTACATCATGAGAAACGCCGGGTTGGATGAATCACAGGTTGGAATTAAGATTGCCGGGGGAATTATCAACAACCTCAGATATGCAGACAATACCACCCTAATGGCAGAAAGTGAAGAGGATCTCAAGAGCCTCTTGTTGTGGGTGAAAGTGGACAGTGCAAAAGCATCTGGCCCCATCACTTCCTGGCATATAGAAGGGGAAGAAATGGAAACAGTGACAGATTTTACTTCCTTGGGCTCCAAGATCACTGCAGACGGTGACTGTAGCCATGAAATTAAAAGACGCTTGCTCCTTGGGAGGAAAGCCATGGCAAACCTAGACAGCATAGTAAGAAGCAGAGACATCACCTTGCTGACAAAGGTCCGTCTAATCAAAGCTATGGTTTTCCCAGTAGTAACGTATGGCTGTGAGAGCTGGACTGTAAGGAAGGCTGAGCGCTGCAGAATTGATGCTTTCGAACTGTGGTGCTGGAGAAGACTCTTACGAGTCCCCTGGACTGCAAGGAGGTCAAATCAGTCCATCCTAAAGGAAATCAACCCTGAGTGCTCATTGGAAGGACAGACACTGAAGCTGAAGCTCAAATATTTTGGCCACCTTATGTGAAGAGAAAACTCCCTGGAAAAGACCCTGATGCTGGTTAAGATTGAAGGCAAAAGGAGAAGGGGACGGCAGAGGATGAGATGGCTAGATAGCATCACCGATGCAATGAATATGAACTTGAGCACACTCCAAGAGAGAGCGGAGGACAGGAAGGCCTGGCATGCTATTGTCCATGGGGTCACGAAGAGCCAGACACAACTTAACGACTGAACAACAACCACTGGAATGTAGCCCCTGAGAGCGTCTCTGAAATGGAATTCGGCCCCCGGTCTGAAATAGGTTCAATATCCCTGTGTCCGAGTGTGATGGAATCCTGACTCTTTTGTTATTACTGTGCAACACTGCATTCCAAATTTGTGTTTCTCGCTGTTCCATCTTTTTAGCTTCTTTGGATTATTCCCTTCAGATCTGATCATTGTAGAGATAATTGTGTATCTGGATATTTGCCGTTTCAACTAGTACTACATTTAATTCATTTCAGCTCTGTCACCTTGATGAGTTCTTTCTACATGTCCCATTTGCAACATCTCTGTCACAGTTAGACTAAACAGTATGTCTTGATGAGAAACAACTAATTCTTTTGTGGTGTGATCTGTAGATTTTTAAAGTAAATCTGGGTGTGTTCCTTCCTGTTGGTATCATCATTAAGTTCAAATAACATTCATTTGAAAATCAGTGGTGCAAGATTTCAACCAGCTGCTAATAGTTTTCCCATTTGAGCCTCTTTGAGATCATATTACCCACAGTATTTTTATTCCAAGTGGGTGTTGATCACGAATTATTGACTAGAGCAAAACAAACTTGACTAGGGCACCTGCTGCAGCAATGGGATGCGGGAGAGAAAGCTTTGTTTAGACTTGTCCTTAGGTAGTTTAACTAGAATTCATGTTGCCATTTCTCACTGTTAGTTGTAAATATCTTTTTCTTCATCTCACTCTGTGCTTAGGCAATACATTGTTTGCAGGAGGTCATACCATAATAGTGCGGTAAACTCCTGGAAGTGTGCAAAAAAGATGAAAGCGGAGATGCAAGAGGGTGGGGATAGACTGAGAAAGTAGCAATATTGGCTTGCCTATTATTATTATTCATAATATATTATGATTATTATAATATACTATAATATATCATAATATAATATATCAGCTGGGCAACCTACAGGCCACATGTGGCCCTTGGCCACTTTTCATGTGGCCTGGGGAGCCCCACCCTGCTTTTCTCCGTAACCTTTGTGTTTGTGGGGGTGCAGGGTGTGTGTTTGCCTTCATGCATATGTGTATGGCCCCTGACCCACCACCAATCACTTCATGCAGCCCTTGGAGGCTGAAAGTTTACCCACCCCTGTTTTAAAGCATTTATATCCCACTTTTCATCCAGAAGGGCTCCCAGATCAATAAAATAAAGACAGCTCCTGCCCTCAGGCTTACAGTCTGAAAAGGCACAACAGAAAAAAGACTGTGAGTAAAAAGAAAAACAAGAACACACAGATACCAATTAATAGGGCCTGTTCAGATGCACACAGCGAGAGGGTGGTTAGGGTAACTGGGGAACTTGGGGTGGTGGTAGTGAAACCACAATGTGCGGGCCCGCCAGATGATTGTAGAACCATGTGGTGCCAAGTGGTTCCACTAATCATCTCCCCTCTGTAGTTACCTGGCGAGCTTCCCGGCATGGTTAGCGCGCATCCCATTGCCCTCCATGGTGCGAACAGATTCCCGCATGACCATAGAGAGAGTCCGCAGCAGCTAGAGTATCGCTAGCAGTGGTGGACGTTCTAGCTGGTGGACTCTATGGTCATGGCCTGGAAGACCTCTGGAACCTGTTTTAGCCACTGGGAAGCCTGCCAGACAACACAGTAAACCACCCTGGGGACCCTTAACCCTGTTGCAGGGGGGTGGCTAGCCAGGGTGGCTTACTAACCACAGGGAATGTAGTTTTCTCCCCCAACAGTACATGCTAAACCACCATGGTTAGCGCAAATTCCCTAACCATCATGGCTTAGCAGGATGTCTGAACAGGCCCATAATGTTATACAGGTCTTATCACAACCGGCTGGAATGAAAACAGTTGAAAGACAGGAGGAACTAAAAATGGCTGGTCTCTCAGCAGAGCCAGTGGAGTGGCCCTGCTTCCTACCTACCTCTCCCTCTGCTGCAGACTGCTGCTGGATGACAGCTGATGGTGGCCCAGCTTTCCTTATCTGCCCCTGCTGCGGCCTATTGCAAGCAAGAACTTGTCTGAAAGTATATGAGAGTGGTAAGGAGGGAGCAAAGGAGAGTTAGCTGTGCAGCATTTGTGTCAGGGTGGACACTGAGCCCATAGAACCTCAGAGCAGTTCTGATTTTGAGGAGGAAGAGCCGTCCATGGGAGAGGAGCGCGCTCATCCCTCCCAGGCCCTGCAGCTGGCAGAGATTCCTCCTGCCGGCATTCCTGAGATAGATAGCAGTCCTGGGAGCGAAAGAGCGCGGGAGGAAGTCTGGCTGGATGCTTGACGCAGATGCAGAGAGCGACGAGCTATGGAGGGCGCGGAAAGGAGGCGTAGTGCCCGTTCGGCGCGCAAGCAATGGTCGTGTCCAGAAGACCCAAGGGAAAAGGGGAGGGACTCTCCCTAGCCCATAAGTTCAGGGTCTGCAAGTGATTCTCGTTCAGACGGGGACCAATTGTTTCCAACCCGGGGCATAGATTACTCTGCTGTTCATAGCTTAGTCGCTGGTGATAGAGTTATTAAGTTGTAAAAGGAATAAAACCTTGAAAAGAATCCTTTGTCTGTGTCTGGAGTTGGCTACTGGAGTAGACTGAAAGAGGCCGGCTAGGGCCTCCTGACAATTTGCTCTGTGCGTGCATATTGCTTAACCATAGTTCATTTTCCTTAACGACTTAAACATTATATCTGCATACTTAACATCATATTATACCTGTCCTGAAAGACGTGCACTGGTTGACAGTTGCTTTCAGGGGCACAATTCAAGGTACTGGTTTTAACCTTCAAAGCCCTAAACGGCTATCTAAGAGACTGCCTGCCTTGCTATGAACCTGTCTGAGTATTAACATCTACAGGAGAGGATCTTTTGAGGGCTCCATTCCCTGCAAAGGCTTTAGAAAGGGTGTAATGACTCATCTGTTCACTTTCAAAATGTGTAGTTTCACTGTTTTAGGGTGCAATCCTCTGCATGTTCAGACGGAAAAAAAGACGTACAACTCCCCGCATTCAGCCAGGCTGGCTGGGGAATGCAGGGAGTTGTAGGACTTTTTTCTGTCTAAACATGCATAGGATTGCACCCTTAATGTTCTTGCTGTTTTAATGCTCTTGTTTTTATTGTTTTAAGTTTTTGATTTAAACTGTTGTACACTGCCTTGATGGTTTTTTGCAGATAAGGCGGTATATAAATGTTAATATTAATAATAGTAATAATAATACCTATTAACCATGGCTAAGAATTGTCTGCAAACTAGGTTGTGAAACAGTGCTTGATTGGCAAACCTTTTTTTTTCTGCATTAACCACTTCTGTTCTGAGCAACCCCTTGATTAAGGCAGTTTCCCCACATCTCCAGTTTTCTTGGTTGTACAATGACAAGCTAGTCTTGCTTGTATACATGCCCTCTGGGATAGGGCTTAAAGTATATTTTTCACTGTATGTTTGGGATCCTACCCATGCTTAAAGCTGAAAGCATTGGCTAATGCTAATCATGGTTAGGCATTACATCTGCATGGAAGGTCTGCAATGGAATGTGAAGTTATTCACACGTGAAAGGAAAATTCATATATTCCAGCCTCCTTGGTTTCATATTTCAGTTCCAGCAGTGGTTGTTAGTATGAGATGCTTACGCTGGCAATAATTGTGATCAGAAAATGAATTATCTTGTATAATTACTTTTATTTTTTAATAATATTTTTGTTAATAAAGGTTCTATAATATAATGAAAATATAATGGGAACGCATGGTGACAGGGAAACCATCAACCTATACATTTGAATGGAAAGTATAGGATCTATATTTTCTGTTCACATTTATGATTTGATGGTTTCCCTGTCACCAGGTATTCTCATAATGAGCCTCACCAGTCAAGGAGGAAAAAACCCTGTTTGAGCCTCCCTACATATACCCTGGACAAATTAGTCAGATGATATAATAGTGCTGAGTTTGGGAACTAGCTTATGGGCTTCTAGCTCGTAGCTTATGGGCTCCTCTGTGGGAACAAAAATAGGGTGCAACTCATTGCTTGCGAGTCCTCCCAGTGAACATAAGCAGGGTGCATAGAGTTGCCAGTGTTATGCACATAGAGTTATGCACACAGTGTTATGCACTGTGCCTCTTGTGGTTGGTCGTGCCTACTGGCTTTACACTTTGAAATCCAGGGTTTGTAGTCGTAGCAACTTGCATACATAAACACTACATTTTCTACATTGCAACCTGCTCTCCAATATATTTCTTTCCCAAGGCTACAGCTGACACAAGCCTCTTTAAGTATTATAGCCCCACATGAAGAATGCCTAAGGAATGCTCCAGCTATCTCAACACAGAAGTCAAATGCTTTCCATGCACATAGGCCCAGTATTTATTTTTCATGTATTTAAAACATTTCGTGGCTGTTCTTCAGAGCAGAAGCTCTCCCAAGGCGGCTTATAGCATTGAAATACATAAAAACAGTTAAAATATTAAAAATGATAAAAACATACAAACAAAACAACACAATAAAAGCCAACAATAAAACCAGCAGCAACAATGGCAGTAACAGCAACAATAGCAGTCATGTCAAGAGAAGGCCACCGTAAAGTAATAAGTTTTCAAGGCCTTCTTAAAAGCCTGCAGTGATGGAGCATGGCAGGCCTCCAATGGCAACTTGTTCCTAACATGTGGGGCCACTGGAAGTCTCCACACAAGCAAAGTGAATGCTTCTGTGGTCTTCTCAGTGGTCTCCATGTGGCATAGTAGTATTTCAATTTTCAGAGGAGTAGCCATGTTAGCCTCTTGCAGCAAAATCAACTATGTGTCTTCTGGCACCAAGTTTATTGTAGTGTGAGCTCTCATGAACTAGAGCCCACTTCATCAGATGCATGAATGCTCAGTTAGAATATTCAGTATTTCAGTCTTCCAGGATGCTCTTGTTAACCTAAAAGTCACCAGTATTGTTACCCATCTCCTAAAACCTTCACAGGGAGTCTCCAGTGTGAATTTTTTTGAACTAGAATGTTACCAAATTCTCCTCATTTAGAACTGATTTGGAGCCAAGAAAGCTGATGTCAGACTGACACTGCAATTCTGT
Source organism: Heloderma suspectum (assembly GCF_057233095.1). NCBI lineage: Eukaryota > Metazoa > Chordata > Lepidosauria > Squamata > Helodermatidae > Heloderma > Heloderma suspectum. The sequence continues at coordinate 176,447,716 of NC_139461.1, forward strand.
ACATATCTACACAGATGTAAGTCCCATTAGTTCAATGGAGCTTACTTCTAGGGAAGTGAATATAAGTTGTTGTTGTTGTTCAGTCATTCAGTCGTGTCCGACTCTTCGTGACCCCATGGACCAGAGCACGCCAGGCCTTCCTGTCCTGCGCTGTCTCGGTGGCACAAGACTTTTTGTACAATTGGCCCTCAGAGGCAAAGAATATTGTTGCGGGCAACAGAACATTGGCCATAAAATTGTTGTGTTCAGACATAACATATTTAATGGGAGAACTGCAATCATGTGAATCTGATTAACAGCCTGACTCAAGAAAACATTTAGTTTCTTTTTTTTGTTGGATTTTCTTTGTTTAAGATGTGTATGTTCAGTCTTTTTTTTAAATTATAATGATTGCCATGCAGCTATACTTCTGAACTTGGTTTTTCTATATTACAGGAAGATCCAAGTCATCTGTGAATGTTTCCACGTAATGGACACACATAATATCCATCACAGGGATAGCAGTCATGAACAGAGGATCCCCCGAAGCTCTAAAGAGTTCTGTTGTACCACTGACATGCTCTGCTTACACATGCACACAGACAGCATAAGTGATCACTGTGGGAAATGGAAGATCTGTGCCAATGCCCATCCGTCCCTCCCACTTGCTCAGTGCAAGTTACCCATGCTCGAAGCATGAGTGACTTGCATCAAGGTGAGAGGGAGAGGTGGATGTGACCCTGGTGCTGCGTGTATGCTCACACGTGTATGCGTTTGGCTAGGGCAAAATCAGGGCTATGAGCCTTTGGGAATCCTCTGCTCACAGGTGCTGTGTCTGTGGAGGACTAAATCATACCGCACGGGCAGTATCCTACACTGCTGCTCCACTTATGCAATTGACAATGGCAGGTTTTCCATGGAAACGTGTAGTGCCAGCTATTGGCATAGTGCTAGAAGTCATTTACAGTAGCGCTATGTCAATTGCATAAGTGGAGCAGCAGCATTGGATACTGTCGATTGTTTTTTGCTCCGTGCTAACCAATGTGTGTGTTTGCACATAACACTAAGCCATGGTTTATATTAATCATGTTTTTTTGCTTTAGCCATCAATTGTTTTGCAACCAAGCAAACGAACTGTGGGTAGTTTTCTCCTATTTCTGGAGTGTTTCTCTCCTCCCCATTTTGCCAGCCTTCAGAGCAGTTTTGTTTTCAGGCTGCTCTTGCTGAGCACCTCTGTTTCAGGGCAGATAACAGTGCAAACAAGCCAGGGATAAGCCATGGTTTGGGGTTCAGACTTGAGAAGACAAGGTTTAAACAAGCCAGACTACCTGGTTCACACGTAATGAAAACCTAGGGATGTCAGAGAATTCCACCACAGATCTCAGTGAAGCCGAATGCCAGTGCATTCGGCCCCCTGAAATCTGTGGCAGGACGAAGCCCCCCACCCCGCAAATGGCATGCGAAACGGAGCACTTACCTGGTGCCGTTCGCGCTGCTTTGCGAATGGTGGCCACGTCTGCGGCCACCATTCGCTTCCCCATTTAGGCCGTGATAGGCTACATAAATACTTACGTAGCCTATCACAGCTAATGCAGGGATGCCATTTGCGTCCTTGCGGAGGCCGTGATAGGCTACGTAAGTATTTACGTAGTCTATCATGGCAAAAAAAAGGGAATGCAAATGGCGGCTGCCGTAGCCGCTGCCATTTGCGTTCCTGTTTTTTTTGCCATGATAGGCTACGTAAATATTTACGTAGCCTATCACGGCAAAAATACAGGGGCGCAAATGGTGTAGCGGCTGCCATTTTTGCCCCTGTCTTTCACTGTGATAGACTACATAAATATTTACGTAGCCTATCATGGCCAAAAACATGAACGCAAAGGTGGCCGCCGTAGCCACCACCATTTGCGTCCGCAGGCTCCAGATGCCTGAGAATGCACCCAGCCAGCAGCTCCGTGGAGTTGCTGCGGAGCGGAGCCGGCCGAATTAGGATTTTGGGGGAGGTGCAGAGTGCCTCTGCCCCACAGCAAATCACCCCTACGAAAAGGTAAGTGACTTTTGTACATCCCTATGAAAACCCAGAGTATGGGTTGTTTAATTATGGGTTGCTGTTATGTGTGAATGCTGTACTATGGTTCAACTATGGGTTGTTAACTATGAGCAACCCAGAGTTCACAAACCAACAGCAAACCATAGTTTCTCCTCCTGGATTGTTTGTGGTTAGCAACCCATAGTTAAACCATAGTGCAGGGTTCGCACATAATGACAACCCATGATTAAGCAATGCATGATTCAAGGGCAACCCATACTCTGGGTTGTTGTCATGTATGAACCAGGCCTATGAGTGAACTAGGCCAATGTCTGTGCTAACCAATATTCTGTGCTAACCAATGCATAATGTCTCTGCTAATCAGTGTTTATTATTGTTTACAGATTGGGTGGAATTCAGTCCCTATGAAATTGGGATGGCTAAATATGGGACGTTCATGACTCCCAATTTGTTTGGCAGCAAATTTTTTATGGGAACAGTAGTGAAAAAGTATAAAGAGAACCCCTTGCATTTCTTAATGGGTAAGTATTTGATTGCATAATGCCAGAAAGTGAATAGTGCCCAATCATGCAGCGTGGTATATTCCCCCCTTTGTTTTAGGTGGTGGTGTTTTTTTGGAAATAATAGGGCAAAATGATACGTAATCTGTAGAAAAGATAATCTAATATTTATAATAATTAGCACCTACTATTTATCTAACATGCTTCCTTAGTGTTCAAAGCCCTTTACATATGTTAGCTCAATAATTCCCAAAACAAATCAAATCCTGTCAGGTAGGCCAGTGTTATCACCAGATAGTGGAAAGGGAGCAGTTAAGGTTTAAGAAGCTGGCTTGCCAGTGGCCACATAGTTAAGATTTCAAGTCTGGATGTTCCTGTAATTTTTTAATAGAATGCCAGAACGATGGCCAAAAGTAATTATTTATGTTACTTCTGGAAATGTTTTGTATGGACAGAAGAATGCTTTCGACCACTTGGTTGATAAAAAGTGGTATGTTCTGTGGGTTGCAGTACACAACTCAATGATGATGACTAGCACCAAGTGTGAGTTGCCTTTGACTCCCCAAGTCCAGTGGATGACACCTGGCATTACAGCTGGGTCAACAAGTTTCTATCCAGTGTAAAGCTTGAACTCTGGTTCTTCAGGCATGCAATCAGCTGCCTCACACTCATGACCTCTCATTCATCTGACTCCCAAGATATGCTGCAGTGCAATATTAGATGCTTTTAAATTAAGAAAAAGTGCTATTCATCATAAAAATATAAACATTAAATAATATTTCAATGTTTTCAGGTGTCTGGGGAAGTGCATTTGCGATATTATTCAACAGAGTCCTTGGAGTTTCCAATTCTCAGAATAAAGGCCCCACAATGGAAGAAGAACTAGGTACTATAATAAAACATAAATACAGTAGCCTGCGTGAATTGCTGCTAAAACTTGGGAAGCCATCATATTTGGTTGTCATTTGAGGTCTCTATTTGTGGGATAAGTGTGAATGATTTTTTTTTTTATGTGCACCTGGTTGTCATCTTGATTCCCACATGTTTTTGCTGTTCAAGATGTGGTGAGGCCTGTTAGCTTTGTTTGCTTTAAAAGGGAATTAGACAAATTCACGGAGACCAGTCTATCAGTGGCTACTAGTCATGATACTTACAGGCAACCTCCATGTTCAGAGGCAGTATGCTGGGGCCTATCCTGCTCGTGGGCTTCCCTGAGACACCTGGTTGGCCGCAGTGGGAAACAGGATGCTGGACTGATGGACCTCTGGTCTGATCCACCAGGGTTTCTTCTTTAGTTCATTTATTCCCCTTGGAGTCAATACATTTCATACTGCTTATTCCTGTCCTGATTTGGGGTCAGAGAATGCTTTTGGTTCCATCTTCAAATATGATCAATGTTTGATTATAATAAATATAATGCACTGTGATAATATTATACATATTTATTTATTTAAAACATTTATACGTCACCTTTCAGCTCGCACAAATGGAGCCACCAAGGCAGTTTGCAACAATTTAAGCCAGCCTTCCTGCCCTCTAGAAATGTTGGACTGCGACTCCCATAATTCTCTGCAACTCTCATCATTCCTAGCCAGCATGGCCAATGGTTGGGTTGGCTGGGCATGCTGGCAGTTGCAGTCCACACAGCTGGAGGGTGGCAGGTGGAAGAAGGCTAATTTAGGGTGCCATCTAATTGTGTTGATCGTAAGCCTCCAAACTCAGAGGCATACAGTCATCCTGTGCAGAGCAGGAAGAGCAGCGGAGGTGATCTTTGCCTCCCTGTCCTTCCTCCCTGTATTTTGTGCTAGATGGGCTTTTTTGACCGTCTAGCTGGGGCATTTTGGAGGGGGAGAGGAGGAGGCTGGGGAGGCCTCAGGATAGTTTGTATCCTGGCCTCTCCAGTCTCCCTGCTCCCCACCCACCAAAACACCTCCTTCTCCCCTGCTCCAAGGTCAAGTTCCCGACCTTGGAGAGCAGCCAGCAGAGCTCTGACCCCCTGGGAGTGGGAAGGGGGTCAGAGCTCTGATTCCTCCCCCCCCCCCAGAACAGCACAGTCTCTGACCTCAGAGCTGAGAATCCAAAGTATCCTGTGACCCCTCAGACGCTGTCTACCAGCCACAGGATTGCTCCCTGAAGCGTTTACAACTAAGGGCGCAATCCTACGGAGAACTACCTCTGAACTTGGAGGCTGACCACTATACAATGCAGGGTGGCCAGAGCAAGTCGGCGATCCTGCCTCTGTGCTCCAGCCTCCCTGCATTTTTGGCTAGACAGGCAATTTCGTCTGTAGCCAGGGAGCTTCCAGGAATGGGAGGGAAGGAGGCCACACGGCAGATAGGGAGCTGCATAACGCAGCTTCTGCTGTCTCCTCCCTGCCCCTGGGACTGCCCCCTTTTCCCTGTCTCCGCACTCTGTTTCTGATGCAGAGGCATAGCCGGCATGGAGAGAACTGTGCCAGCTATGAGGGGGCAAGGGAGGGGGCAGAAAGCACAGTTTCTGGGCTTTGAGGTCGGAGCCCTCATTCTGACCTTGGAGCCCAGAAACCGAAAAATCCTATGTCCCCCAGACTCTGTCTAGGGCACATAGGATTGCTCCCTAAAACAAGTCAAGATAAAATACCTAAACATCAGTCAACGTGAGGCAAGATTAAAATGTGCTATAGGCTTGGTGGGATAGAAATGTATTGGGTCTCTGCCTAAAAGACAGCAAAGAAGAATGAAAAAATGTGACCACATCAAACATGTCAGGTGAGCTTCCAGGGGTGGGGGGGAGTTGCATTCCACAACTGGACCACCACCACTGAAAAGGCTCTTTCTCTAATAGCCACCTCACCTCATTTGGCAGGGGTGTATTTTGTACAGCAGGCAGGGGGGAACTTGCAACCCAAGTCGATTGTGGCCCAGGGGCCTTCCCCAGCCAGCCTGTGGCGAACTCTCCTCAGTCCCACTTCCCTGGGCATCAATAAGGCTTTGAGAAAGTCTTCCAGTAGTGCATTTTACAATCCTAGTTCCACAGGGCACATTTATTTACTTACTTACTTACAACATTTATATACCGCTCTACATCAGAAGATTTCGGAACAGTGAACAACATGATAAAAGAATAAAACAACAGGTTAAAAAAGTTAAAACATTTTTTTTAAAAAACAAGATGAACCCCAACAAGTGGAATTTAACAAACCACAGCTGGTCGTGCAAGGAAGGCCTCTTGAAATAACAACGTCTTCAGAAGGTGCCGGAAGGAGCACAGTGTTGGCGCCTGCCTGACCTTTAAAGGCAGGGAATTCCAAAGGAAGGGGGGCACCACACTGAAGGCTCTTTTCCTGGTGGACTCCAACCAGGCCATGGGTCCATGTGGAACCACCAGGAACATGCCTTCTGATGACCTCAGTGATTGGGCAGGTTGGTAAGGAAGGAGGTGCTCTCTCAGGTATCCTGGTCCCAAGTTGTTTTGGGCTTTGTACACTAGTATGAATACCATAAACCTGGCCTGGTAGTGAACAGGCATCCAGTGCAGTTCCCTCAGCAAAGGAGTTATACGCTGAAAAGGGGCAGCTCCCGACAACAGCTGAGCTGCTGCATTCTGCACTAGCTCCAGCTTCTGGATCAGCCTTAAGGGCAGCCCCACATGGAGCGCATTGCAGTAATCCAGTCTTGAGGTTACTAATGCGGGTACCACTCAGGTCAAGCTATCTCTGTCCAGGAGAGGCCGTGGCTGGTGACCCAGCTGAAGCTGGTAAAAGGCACTCTGAGCTGCTTGGGCCTCCAGTGACAATGATGGATCTAGGAGTACTTAGACCTGATCTTTCAGAGGGAGTGCAACCCCATCCAGAACAGGCAATGAGCCTATCTCCCGGACCCAGGAACCACTCACCCACAGGGCTTCTGTCTTGCCAGGATTCAGCTTCAGTTTATTGGCCCTCATCCAGCCCACTACTGAGTCTAGGCATTGATTCAGGACTTGCACAGCCTCTTCTGATTCAGATGTCACAAGGAGATGCGTGTCATCAGCATACTGATGGCATTTAGCTCCAAATCCCCTAATGACCTCTCCCAGAGGCTTCATATAGATGTTAAACAACATTGGGGACAAGACCCTGTGGCACCCCATAGCTCAGTTGCCAAGGGGCTGAGGAACAGTCACCCAATGTTACTCTCTGAAATCGGCCCCGTAGGTAGGACCAGAACCACTGTAGCACAGTGCCTCCAATACCCATCCCACGGAGTCGATCCAGGAAGATACCATGGTCAATAGTATCAAAAGCCGATGAGAGATCGAACAGAATTAACAGGGTTGCACTCCCCCTGTCCCTCTCTCGATAAAGGTCATCCATCAGGGCGACCAAGGCTGATTCAGTTCTGTAACCAGGATGAAACCCAGATTGAAATGGGTGTAGATAATCAGTACCCTCCAAGAGTGCCTGCAGTTGGTCTGCCACGACCCTGTCAAGTACCTTCCCTAAAAAGGGGGTATTTGCGACTGGGCAGTAGTTGTCTAATACTGTTGGGTCCAGAGTGGGCTTCTTCAGGAGTGGCCGTGCTACTGCTTCCTTAAGGACAGGAGGGACCACCCCTTCCCGTAGGGAAGCATTTATCACTCCCTGTGTGCACCCAGTCATACCCCCTCGGCTAGCTTTTATTAGCCAGGAGGGACAGGGATCAAGAGGGCATGTGGTCGGTCACATTATTGCAAGCATCTTGTCCACATCATCAGGCCGTAACAACTGGAACTGATCCCACAAAATTGGGCAGATGGTGGCATCAGACAGCTCTACTGGTACCGTACTAACAACAGCATCAAGGTCGCTGCGGAGACAAGCGATTTTGTCCTCAAAGCGCGATGCAAAAAGGTCACAGCGGGTTCTCGACAGGGCCAGGGCCCCATTTACTGGGGAAGATGTTAACCACCACCGGACCACCTGGAAGAGCTCCGATGGATGGCTACTTGAGGACGCAATGGAGGCAGCAAAATAAACCTTCTTTGCTGCCCTCACTGCCATGCAGTAGGCATGATTATGCACTCCAGAGCATGCTTGGTCGTCTTCACTTCAAGTCTTGTGCCATTTGTGCTCTAGCCGACATCCAGTCTGTTTCATTGACTGCAGCAGCTCCCCAGTATACCAGGGAGCAGAACAGGCTCCACAGTGCCAGAGAGGGCAATCAGGTGCAATCAAGTCGATGGCCCTCCACATCTCACTGTTCCACAGTGAGGTTAGGGCCTCAGCTGGATCACCAGCTCTCTCCACTGGAAAATCCCCAAGAGCATTCAGAAATCCATTGGATTCCATCAGTCTCCTGGGGCGGACCATCCGAATACGTTCCCCACCCCTGCGGGAGGAGAGTAACTCTGTAAGTTCAAATCTCACCAGGAAGTGGTCTGACCATGACAATGGGGTTACTTGGAGCCCCCCAGTCTTCAGTCTACCTATCTCACAAGTTGGAGTAAAAACCAAATCAGGGGTATGCCCTGCTTCATGTGTTTGGCCGATGACATACTGAGATGACATCAGCATGTTGTCATGGAGGCCATGAAGTCCTGAGCTGGAACTTGGGAGACAGCCTCAGCTTGGAAGTTGAAGTCACCCAGAACCACTGTCCTGGGTTCCTCCAACACCACACTTGCGACTGCCTCCACCAGCTCAGGGAGGATGCTGGGCAGCAGTGTGGGCAGTACACCAGCAGCATCCCCAATCTGTCTCTATGGCCCAACACCAGGTGCAACCCCTCAAGGCCCACTCCAAGGTGGAGTGGTTTCCTGGTGATAGAGATGGAGGTTCTATGAACCACGGCAACTCCCCCCCCCGGCCCTCCAACCTATGTTGGTGCTGCACAGGTGGGCGCATGGGTTTGGGGGGGGGGATGGCAGAGTTCTCAGCTGGAGAGGGAAACAACCAGTATGCTCTGACCCTCCCCCCAAAAAAATTCCCTGGTGTAGTGATTAGGATTTTAGAAAATGTAGCAATAGAAGCTTTTTAAAAGCCTAGTCACTGTTTCTGATGGGCGGGGGCAGGGGTAGGGATAGCTGGAGAAAGAAAGGTTAATCCTTCCCCCTCTTCCATATCCCCCCTATGTTGCAATGATGCTTGGAGCCAGTGGATACTTTTTAAAACGCCTAATTGCTAAGGGGTGGGCTGGGGGGGCTGAGATCGAGGAAGGCAAGCACCTAGGTGGAGAAGGAAGGGGAGAGAGTGGATTGGGTGTATGTGTACATAAGGGCATTTCTACAGCAGGCTTTTATTGTGTGCTTCTGATTGGTCACTCATGGTTTTTTTGTGGGTCGTTTATATGATGTCGTCAACCTCTAGGGCCCCTCCCGTGCTTTCTTACCATTGTAATGGTGTAATTCTCAACGGGGATAGCGCGATAAGAGATTTTATCATGCTTTGAAGCATGATAAATTTCTAGTGAATTTCCAGAATCCTGCTTTATCATAGCACCATCTAGTGGCTGTATCATAAAACATATTGAACTTGCCCAGAAAGAAAAAAGAAAACAACCATGTGTAAAGGAGGTGAACTTGATCCTGCAAGGAATCCAGAAGCAGAATGGTAAGGATGCGGGATTGTAACCTCACGTGGAGAAGTTCTAAGAAAGAATGCTCTGACCCCACACACTTTTGGCTTCACCCCCTGGCATGCAATTATGCCCCCCCCCCCCCCGGAATCTCCTGTGTCCTATAGGCTGGGTGGATCATTTGACAGCAGTTTTGGGGTTTGCTTGTTGTACTTCCTTCCAGTGCAGTTTATTTGTAAGCTTCACTGATTCTTTGGTTCAACTAATAGTTGGTAACAAAACAGTGCTAAAGCTGCTTAATTATATCCACGAATATGGTATTTTATCAAGCAGAACCATTCTAAATATGAATTGCCCTGAATTTTTGGCTCCACTGCGGTTGATGGTTAAATCTGAAATATTTCAAAGGCATTGAGATTATATCTCAAATTGGTAAAACCCAGTTGCAAAAACAAATAAACACACTTAAGCCCATTGAAGTCAATGGACTTAGGGATACTTAACTCTTGTGACTGACAGTAGGCAAAGCATTTAAGACCCGGATATGTGACTTTGTTTCCTTTTTAGGCTTCTTCTTTGGTCTTGCTCTCATTCTGCCATCTCCCTTAAATGTCTCTTGCTTTGCTTTTACTATATGGGGTTAGTATTTACATCAGTTTGAGTAGTGTCTGAGTAACTGCAGAGTTGGGAAGATAAATATGTAGATCTGCCATGACATAGCCCTGATACTGATCTACATAGCTAGGCATTCAGATGTAAATTGCGCAAGGCCACAACTCTCATAAAGGTCACCATAGGCAAGTATGCTTTTAAGGAATCTGTTTGCTTTCTGAATGCAAGCCTGTCCCGATTAAACCTTCATTTGTGAGGTAAAAGACCTATTGAAGATTAGTTTACCTAGTCTGAGACTCGTTCACAATGAACTTTTGGGGCCGATGTTGCAAGTTCCTTGAGATGAACGTTCAGATTTCCCTCTAGCATTTCTAATCAGTTTATATTTTGGAGATAAGTTATAATGAGTAAAATGTTTGGAACTGTCTAGAAGCATCAGCCCTTCCCAGTGAGCCAAGAGTTTTAGACAAGCTGAGATGTTTTTAGTGTGAGTGGCCCATTTTGGACATTCATTCTTGGCTTCATAAACCATGATTTATGAAGCTGGGAATGAACGTCAGAGCCAGACACTCCTTTCTTGCCCCTCCCTTCCTCCCCTTGCTCACTAGCTTGGGCGCTTCAATTCTGGTTTGTCCTAAGTTAGAGTTCTCTATACTATTACATCGAAAATGGGAAATTCTGGTTTAATATTGGTTTAATACCAACCAGGATATTAAGGCAGGAACAGATCCCAGTCAAAATACACTGTGTCATCCCTGTCAAAGGGGATGCTGACATGGAGGACTCTAGACCAGAGGCAGAGTTTTTGATACGTTTTCATGTCTCTCTGCTGCGATCCTGGTTCATATGTCAACTTCAGCAGTGTGGTTGTCACTGCACAACTGCTTTCTGTGGTTAGCTCCCCTATTACCAAGGTGAGATATGAATATTTCTCTTATGCTGGCGGGCCCATATTATGTATACTACGTTTCTCACTTTTAAAAAGAAATCAGATTCTGCTCATTTGGAGGTCCAAATTGCAACCTGTTTATTGAAGAACAAAGCAAACTGCATTGAATGGGACAATGAAAGTAAAACACAAGAACAATGTGAGGCTGGAGTTTTTGCTGAAACTCAATGCAGTCAGACTTAAACCTAACCCATTAGTACAATGTAGGTTGCTCCCTTCAAAGGACTTCGATGGGATGCGGCCTGCCCACATGTGAAGGTGTTTGGATACATTACAGCGATAATGGGAACCCGGCCAGCCCTGAGGGAGTGGTTTTGTGGCAGTTACCACACTACCGAGGCAGTGCAGAATTGCGTTTTGATGTGGTTCTGGGAGGCAGGTTTGAGAGGTCTAGCAAAGGAGAGTCAGGAAGAGGCTGTGATGGGAGTCTAGTTCTTATGCATACTAGTTCTTTTGTAATAACAGGTGCTTTTGAGTTGCAGAAATGGCTTGTCTTGTGTTTATTCTTACCTGCCTGCTGCCAAGTACACTGATACACCCACTATGGGGTCAAGCTGTACATTGTGGCTAATACATAGCATGCAGCTGCCAGTCTACATTTCCTTTACTCACAGGCAAGTGTGTGGGACCCAGGGCCCACAGTGGTCACAGAGGGGAGATTTAAACATTCCCCCCCAAATGCTCCCCTTTCCAAATTGCCCCTGTGGGGCTTTTAAAAAAGAAAGAAACCCCTTCCGAAGGGGTGGGATTTCATGTAGGAAGTGGCTGTTTTAAACTTGCCCTCCCTGCATGCGGTTATCCTGATCTGGCTCTGAGTCTGCACACTTACTTGTGAGTAAAGAAAATGTAGAGGGGCTGCTGGATGTTATGTATTCAATGTAATTTGTAGTTTGAGAAAACAACAAAATGGTTCCCCTTGTCACTCTGGAAGCATGCAAAGCAGGGTGATCTTGAGCTACTTTTGCTGATAGAGCGAAGTCCTTTGCTGATAGAGGAAGGACCCTACGTTGTAGTAATGGGTTAGGTTTAAGTCTGACTGCATTGAGTTCAGCAAAAACTCCAGCCTCACATTGTTCTTGTGTTTTACTTTGGGGTTGGGCTTGATGGTCTTATAGGCCCCTTCCAACCCTACTATTCTATGATTCTATGATACCAAATGATATTTGTATTAGTCTGGAAACGCAAACATTTGATCGTTTGGTTGGCTTACTCCTTATAACGTAAATTGGCCATGCTTTTGTGCTCACATTAAGATGAGTGCCCTTTGTTCATATAGTGGGTTTACTATAGCTTCTGCTGAAACCTGCTAACTCAAGAACAGCTAGAACGTTTTAAAAAAGGTTTTCATTTTGGTTTTGATAAACGTAACATGGGTATTTTAAAGAAGGTAGCAGGAATGACAAAAAGAAGCCTTGTCAGTTAGCATCGTAAAATATTAATCTCTTTCACGATCTCTCTTGACAGACAATGGCATGCATTACAGTTTTAATTCCATCAAACTTTTAAGTGCCTTTAGTTTTTATTTAGTGATCTGTTGGTTTTTGTAGATCTGGAAAATCCTTTGAAGTAAAATAATAAAATAATCTGAAGCTAACTTCATGATTCCTTGGATATGCCTGGGGAAGAGACATTTCTGTCGGAGATCACGTCACCCTTCCTTTGCAGGGCCTTTACAGTCCTGCTCTTTCAGACAATGAAAACTTTAGGGAAGGGAGATATGAGAACAACCCTAGGGAACAGCGTTTCTGTATTTGTGGTAGTCATGTGGTTGAGGATACTATACACTATGTGCTATACTGCAAGTTTTATAAAACTCCAAGAGATAAATATTTAATGAGACGTTTAGCATCTGTAGCTAACCTTAATGGTATGGATAAATTATACATTTGTTGTCAAGTACATCCAAGTTTGTTAGGTTGAACATAGCTAGATTTGAGATAAAAGCAGCTCAGATCAGAATAGCCCAAGAGGACAATTGTTTTGTCTAAGAAATGCAGTCTCTGCATTTACATATTCTCATAAGGTACTAAATATTTGTATATTGTATATTGAATTTTCACTTTGTGATAGACAATAAAAATATTTTATTGTCAATATATTGTATTGTATTGTTTGGTTGCTATTGTAAGTTCTTTGGCTATAACCTGTACTTGGTTGCCTAATAAAATAAATGGAAATGGATTACTTGGATATGACAACATTATTGCCTCCATTAAAGAATGGTGTAGGGGGTTAGGCATTGAATGAACGCACAGCCCCCACCCCTCGCCATTGCTGTGCACTGCTGCTGTGCTCCCTTGATGAATGTCCATTTGTGGTTGATTGGAATAAGTTCTCAGTGTGTATGGTTATATGCTGGAGAGGGTTCAGAGGAGGGCAACAAAGATGATCAGGTGACTGGGAACAAAGCCCTACAAAGAGAGACTAAAAGAACTGGGCATGTTTAGCCTTGAGAAGAGAAGACTGAGGGGAGATATGATAGCGCTCTTCAAGTACTTGAAAGGTTGTCACAGAGAGGAAGGCCAGGATCTCTTCTTGATTGAAGAGTGCAGGACACAGAATAATGGGCTCAAGTTACAGGAAGCCAGATTACGGCTGAACATCAGGAAAGACTTCCTGACTGTTAGCGCAATATGACAATGAAACCCATTACCTAGGGAGGTGGTGGGCTCTCCCACACTAGAGGCATTCAAGATGAGGCTGGACAGCCACTGTCAGGGATGCTCTGACTTGGATTCCTGCATTGAGCAGGGGGTTGGACTCGATGGTCTTGTAGTCCCCTTCCAACCCTACTATTCTATGATTCTATAATTCTGTGAACACGGACATGTGAGGAAGAATTCTGATTCCCCCCTGCCACTTGTTATATCTCTTGTCATTGCTATTGTCTCTCTGTTCCCATTCAACCATTTAAGGTCTCAAAATATTTCTTGGTTTCTGTCTACAGAAAATATCAGGTTGCGGCATCTTGTGAGCAATGATTCAGACAGTGATGATGAGTCTCAGGGGCCAAAAGGTAAGAATAGTCACCAAATATGACAAGACATTTTTACTGATGTGTCCCACCAAAGCAAGACGTAACCCAAAGGGAGAAATAAGGTCATATGTTAATTAGGAAATGGTTAGTGAAAGGAATAGACTACTTTTTGATGAAATGTTTCTTGATGCTTCATAAGGAATTGTTAAAAACAAAGTAGTTTAAGGGTTTGTTTTTACATCAAGGGTAAACGCCAACATAAGTCCTACTTAGAGTAGACCCATTAAAATGAATGGGACTTAATTAGTCATAACTAAGTCCCATTCATTTCAGTGGGTCTACTCTAAGTAGGATTTATGTTGGATTTTACCAAGATTTTTAAAAACACACACATAGCTAGCTGTATGTGTGTTTTAAAGTGTTGAAAGTGTTTCGCTTACATTATCATTTTGTAATCCTTAAGACAAGCGTAAGGTAGGTCAATATTATTAACCCCTTATTGCAGATGGAAGCTGAGGCAGAGAGTGGATTGCCTGAGCATACTTAGTGAGTTCATGGCAGAGGTGAGACTTGATTAAGATAATTTGTGATTTATAGCTCAGCCTCCTTAGCCACTATACTACCAAAACCTTTGTGTGTGATATTTCTGTTCAACCAGCCTGTCAATAACACACACAGCTCAAGAACCTTCTCTGTAAATGGTCCATTTCTGGAAACATTTACAGCCCAATGAATCTAAAGCATTGGTAATGGACTAGTCCCGTGGACTTCAGTAAAATTAGGGTTGCAGTCCTAAACATACTTACTACAGGGTAAGTCCCATTGAACTCAGTGGGACATTCTTCTGAGAAGACATGCTTAGGATCATGCTGAGCACCAGTTGATATTGGCTTGTGAAAGGAGATTGGCAATGGTTTAGTTATCTTCCCCAAGTAACAGGCAGAATGTTGGGGTGCTGGGCTGTGAACCAGGCAATCAAGGACTTACAGTCAGGGCCAGAAATATTGGAACAAGGATAACTGTTTTGGCAGTTGGCCTCTGTACACCACCACATTGAAGTTGAAAGGAAACACACCCAGATGGGAGCGAAGTCAGGACTTTCAGCTGTAATTCAAGGGGTTTGACAAAAGTGGGGCACTAACCATTCAGAAAGTACAGCCAGTGGTATACACACACTCCTGTCGTTGGTGGCTCATAAGTAATGGAACGAATGGCTGACAAGCAGCTGCATGGCCAGGTGTGGCCTGTTTCCTGGGTACCCCATGACCAATCAAGCAGATAAAAGGCCTGGAGGTGGTTCTGAGTGTTACATCTGCCTTTGGTAGCTGTTCACTGGAACTCCCAACATGAGGTCCAAAGAGGTGTCCATGCGAGTGAAGGAGGCGATCATTAGGCTGAGGAAACAACATAAACCCATCAGAGAGATAGCAAAAACATTGGGAGTGGCCAGTACAACAGTTTGGAACATCCTGAAAAAGAAAGAATTAACTGGCAAGCTCAGCAACAGCAAAACCTGTTGGATGGCAGACCACGGAAGACAACTAAAGTGGATGACCGCAGAATTATGTTCATGGTGAAGAGGAACCCTTTCACAACATCTAGCCAGGTCAAGAACGCTCTTGCGGAAGTAGGCATGTCATTGTCAACTTCTACAGTCAAGAGACGGCTTTATTGTAAATATAGAGGCTTCACAACAAGGTGCAAACCACTGGTAATGCTCAAGAACAGAAAAGCCAGATTAGCCTTTGCCAGCAAACACCACCTAAAAAAGCCTGCCTAGTTCTGGAATAAGATTCTTTGGACTGATGAAACCAAGATTACCTTGTACCAGAATGATGGGAAGAGAAAAGTATGGAGAAGGAAAGGAACAGCTCATGATCCAAAGCATACCACATCATCTGTCAAACATGGTGGAGGCAGTGTTATGGCATGGGCATGTATGGCTGCCAATGGAACCACGTCACTGGTGTTTATTGATGACCTGACTGCTGATCAAAGCAGCAGGATGAATTCTGAAGTGTATAGGGCTATACTTTCTGCCGAATGCTGCCAAACTGATAGGACGCCACTTCATATTGCAGATGGATAATGACCCAAAACATAAAGCAAAAGCTACCCAAGAGTTTCTGAAGGCAAAGAAATTGGATGTTCTTCAGTGGCCAAGTCAGTCACCTGATCTCAACCCAATAGAGCATGCTTTTTTACTTACTGAAGACAAGACTGAAAGCAGAAAGACCCACAAACAAGCAGCAGCTGAAGGCAGCTGCAGTAAAGGCCTGGCAAAGCATCTGGAGGGAGGAAACTCAGCATTTGGTCATGTCCATGGCTTCCAGACTTCAGGCAGTCATTGACTGCAAAGGATTTTCATCCAGGTATTAAAGATGATCCTTAAGTTTGAAATGATGTTGGTTTGTTCCATTACTTATGAGCTACCAACAATGGGTGTGTGTGTATGCCACTGGCTGTCCTTCCTGAATGGGTAGTGCCCCACTTTTGTCAAACCCCTTGAATTACAGCTGAAAGTCCTGACTTGGCTCCCATCTGGGTGTGTGTCCTTTCAACTTCAATGTGGTGGTGTACAGAGGCCAACTGCTAAAACAGTTATTCTTGTTCCAATATTTCTGGCCCTGACTGTAGTCTAAAAGCCTGAGTCTCAGCTGGAGAAACTACCCAGGACTGTGAGTGCTCCAGCCTCAAAGCTCTCTTTGGGCTTTGAAGAAAATAGGGTTGTCCAACGTTGGCACCTACAGTTGGTAGACAGTATGAAGTCTTTGGATTGGCCAGGCCTAATACGAATACCAAGAAACTGGCCTTCAGCCTTAGCTTAGTCACCAGAGCAGTATTTTCTGCCTGCTATAGAAAAACCCAATCGTAGCTCTGTATTCAGCTAGGGTTACCTATGTTCCCAGTAGTGCCCAAATACAGATTTCACTCGCAGAGAAAAGGTAGAAGCAGGTCTATGTGAATCCCTAGAGAAGGCTCTTAGAAAGCAAAACGCTTAACAGTCAGTCAGTGCAAGTCATGAAGCATTTGGCATCCTCATTTGTGCTGATTGGAGAAGTGGACATTTGACCCTTTGCTTTCTGGGCAAAGGGCCAGGGCGGGGTTTCCTTGGCAATTATTCACATGTGCCTAGGGTGTACTTTGATATGTAAAATATTCAGACCACCCATTTCTATAAAAATATGTTTTTCTTTCTAAATGCAAATTGACACAACCCCACCTCATACATTGCCTATCCAGAGAACTAACTCTTTTGCTCTCACAGAATAAGGAACAGAGACCAAGTTAGAGGATACGTTTTTGATTGTCTACTAGGTCTTGAAATAGTAGAAGTCACCCTGTGGATCGCATGTTCTTTTTCAGGCTTTGGTATTCTGGCATCATGTTGGTCAGAAAAATCTGGGTTATTTAGCCTGAAGTGAGAGTTCTCTTTACAGGAGGTCCCACTTTTTACAGAACTCTTGAGTGAGCAGTGCAGAATGAATCAGAGCATATTGTGTCTTCCATGCTTTTGGAGGCACCATAAAACTCCAAATTGCTCCTCACAGCTGCTTTCACCCCACAGATTTCCAGGTGCATCTTTACAGATGTAAACATGTTTCTGGTATCCCATGGAGCGGGGGAAATGCCATGTAGGGAGATTTAAAGCTGAAAAACACGCCCCCCTCCCCTCCAGCTTCTGTGCTCAAATTTGCACCCTCATAAAGTCGCTTTTCCTAAGCTACAGCAACAGAATGTCTGCTGAAGCCTCATTGAATGCATCTGCATGTAATGTGCAGTTTGCCCTTCAGATATTGCCTGAGCCTAAAGCCGTTATTTCTGTGACAGTGGTGGTCTCATTAAAACATTAATTCAAGAAGAGTTATTTTTGGCATGCTATATTAGGTGCTGATGCCCTTTCTGCCCATTTTCCATTGTACAGGCTCAGAAAACCCTCACGCTGAAAAAGAACATGAGCAGAGCAGCCAGGAAAGCTGGGTCCAACGAATGTTTATGGCTCTGGTAGGCGACAGTGCCCTTTTCACCACCCGGGAAGGGCGTGCAGGGAAAGTACACAATTTCATGCTGGGCTTGAATCTCAATACGTGCTATCCGCTGTCCCCTCTGGCTGGCATCAACACTCAAGAATCAGTGGAGGAAGATGAATTGGATACGGCTGTGGCTGGTCAGTACAAATGTTCTTCATTCTGCCCCTCTCGTAAGATGTGAATGCGGTGCGGTCAACTCCTGTGCATGGTTGTCCCAAAGCCCCACTTTCAGTGAGCTTGTCTTCCAAATAAGCATACTTAGGTAGGGTTGCAGCCTTATTTTTACTAGATTGGGCTTATGTATCAGCAGGAAACATTTCCCAAGAGGCTTGATAGTCTAGGGCAGGGGTGGGGAACCTGTGTCCCCAAATGGTGTTGGACTCCAGCTCCCATCAGCCTCAGTCAGCATGGCCAATGATCAGGGGTGATGGAAGTCGGAGTCCAACAACATCCAGAGAGAAACCAGGGATATGATTCTCACTTTGGGTGGCAGGGATCTGGGGTTCAAATCCTTGACAAGCCCCTGCAGCTGGGACAAGAGTGCTGTACCTTTCTATCAACAGACATTAGGCATGATAGATCAGGGGAACTCCCATATACAGAGGCAGTATAGCTTTCATCAAGAGATGGTAGGGTCAAACAACAGGAGGCCACCACTGCTTTCATGTCCTGCTTTTGAGCTTCCTGGATGCATCTGGCTGGGCATTGTTGGAAACAAAGTCCATTGCTGACTTTGCAAAGTCTCCTCATCACAACAGTTATTCCTTCTTTTGAAAGCCGTTAGGTAAGATGGAACTGCTTGTCTTCGTGGAACTCGAAATTGCACAAAAGTGTTTAAAAAGCCCAAATAACACAGGAACATCGCCACAAGCATTTGTTAATACAAATGCCTCTTTTAAGTGGCTGTCTAATCATGGCCATCTGTGCTCTGCTAAATATTTTTAAATCTACTTATAGATGTTTATAGCTACCTACTCCTAATATTTACAGATAGCATAAAGGCAGACATCCGTCACACTAGAATTCTGAAAATGGTTGGGAAAATATATTGGGTGGCAGCTTTAGGTTTTAAGTAGGTCTTTACAAAGCTTTGGGCGAAATCCAAGGTCACACAAGTGGACGTCCGCTTACATAATGGGATAGTCCTCTCTCCTCTCCTCTGCCCTGCAGCCCCCATATCCCTCCCAAATCTGTTTCAAAGAGGCATACATGCATGTGCGAACCAGTCCTAGGAAAGAGACAGGCAAACGGATACCACTGAAAATATGCTCTGGGCCTAAACATGAAGGTAAAGAAAAAAAAAAAATTGAAAGAAAATCTGGGAGTCTAGTGGTGCCAATGGACCAGCACTGTACTATCAACGGGCCACTGAAGTGGATTTTGAGGGGGGGTGCAGTTGGGTGGGGGAATCCCCTCACCCTGTTCCACTGGCAGAAGCTGCTCCATTGGTGGTGAGTTTAACTTATAAACAACTCTTTATAACTACACATCATGTTTTATAAGGAGAGTGTGTACTTTCAGTGGCCCGTTGATAGTACAGTGCTGGTCCACTGGCACCACTAGACTCCCAGATCTTCTTTCAATTCTTTTTTTTCCTTTACCTTCATGTTTAGGCCCAGAGCACATTTTCGGTGGTATCTGTTGGCCTGTCTCTTTCCTAGGACTGGTTCGCACATGCATGTACGCCTCTTGATGACTGCATCATTAAGCAATGACTTACTGGTGTGAAAAGAGCATAACAAGTCTAGCACCATAGACAGAACTTCCAGATCACTTCATCTGTAGCATTTTTGAATGGAGTCAGTTCACACATCCAGCTTCATCTAGTGACAAATTGTCAAATGAAGGGGAATGAAGTGATGTGAATGGTGCCACTAGGTGGTACACAAATTCTGTCTTTGGTATGCTGATTCATAACTGCCAGTCATTTCTTGATGTTGCTGTTATCAAATGATGATGAGCATGCACGTGATGGGCCTATATTGGTAGAGATCATACCTCTCTGTGTTTGGCAGCATGGTTATAAAACTGCTGACAGATGAGAATATGCTCTTCCCCCTTTTCAAACCTGTTCCCATTGCAAAGTACATCACTGGAGCCCCAAGCATTTGTTTTGATCTCCTTGCAGGAAAAAGTTCTCCAAAGCATTTACTTCTTTATTATTGGACCTCGAGCTACTGATATGATCAAGGCCTGGAATTCAGCTGATTTTGGGCTAAAATCTGCACCAGGAATTAGTCTTCCTTCTGTGTGTTTAGCCCTTTACTCCACCCAGGCTATCAGCAACCCTGCAGCTTAAACATGAGTTCATCTAATTTTTTGATATACGTTCGTACGACCTGCTGGATCAGACCAAGAGTCCATCTTGGCCAGCATCCTGTTTCCAGCAGTGGCCAGTCAGATGCAGCCAGGAAGCACACAAGCAGGGCTTGAAAGCAAAAGTCCTCTACTGCTGTTACTTCCCAGCAGAAAGTATTTCATGGCATACCGCATCTAAGATGGAAGCTCCACATAGTCATTATGACTACTAGCCGTTGATAGACTCATTCTCCATGAATTTGTCTAACCCCATTTTAAAGCTATCTAAGCTGGTGGCTATCACCACATCATGTGTCCATGAATTCCAGACATGGTATGAAATTTATAATTCTCAGCATTCATAATTTTATATGATAAGCGTCTCAACATGTTCCCCTTTAGTTATTTTTTCTGTGTTAAAAATCCCAGTTGCTTTAGCCTTTTCTCTTAGAGAAGTTGCTCCAGCCCTTCATTTTATTGCCCTTTCCTGTAACCTTTTTAGCTCTGTGATATCCTTTTTGAGATTGTGCAACCATTGAGGTGGCCATGTGTCCTCTAGAGGACAAAGCTCTTTTTGAAAGTCTGCCAGAGGACCATCCTGTATTTGAAGGACTGCTCTGTCCCGTTCTGGTTTAAAGATAAAGAACTAGAAGAACCATCAATAGTTAGGCCCTTTGAAAGCAAACTGAACAGGCATGCACACAGGTCATTGCATCACAGTCTTCCACACCGTGGTGAGATGTACTGTATTTTAATTATAATAATGATTTCAGAATTTGCATCTATACATATAAATTAGCATATGCAAATTTTATGCAAATCTGCCCTCTTTTGTCCTCTTTTTTTTGGTGATGTATTTCTTCTTTTTTGGCAATTAATAAGTGGCCAGGCTTGTGACCATACCTTTATATAGTATTCCAAATATAGTTGCCCCATAGATTTATCTAAAAGCATAACAGTACTGACCATTTTATTTTTTTTCTTTGTATTTATTTTAACTTTTTATGTTTATTTATAATTAAAAAAAACCTTTCACATAAAATTTTTCAACCCCCCCCCCCCAATAAATATATCAGGCTTTAAATTGCCCTTTTTACAGTTGCCGTACACTGGGTCAGCTTTTTCATTGAGCTATCCACCATGACTGCAAGTTTCCTGACCTTATCAATGCCTCAGTTAGGATTTTCTTTTTTCTTGTTTTCTACCCCAGTGTGCATCACTTTACAGTTAGTTTGGTTTGACCAGTGTTGTAAAACTAAAGATGGGCCAACGTAGTCCTGCCAGTTTCATAACTCCATTCACAGATAATGAAGAGGGGGCATATTGACTGTTTTGGGGGGCAGTTTTGTGGGAGGTGGGCATGAAACTCTCAGCTAGTGGCTATCACTTCCCCCATAATGACACTTCAGCATGACATAGTTTCAAGGGGCATTCTGAAGAAAATGGCAACCCCTATTGGTGAGGTCTATTAAAAATTAGCGCCAGAAAGAGTGAAGCGGCTGGGCCAAACCCGAAAGGACACTCAGCTGTGGATGTGTCTGGCGGTGAAAAGAAAATCCGATGCTGTAAAGAACAATATTGTTTAGGAACCTGGAATGTCAGATCAATGAATCAAGGTAAGCTGGAGGTGGTCAAACATGAGATGGCAAGATTGAACATCGACATCTTGGGAATCAGCGAACTCAAATGGACAGGCATGGGCGAATTTAATTCAGGTGACCATCATATCTACTATTGTGGGCAAGAATCCCTTAGAAGAAATGGAGTAGCACTCATAGTCAACAAAAGGGTGGGAAAAGCAGTACTGGGGTACAATCTTAAAAATGATAGAATGATCTCAGTACGAAACCAAGGCAAACCATTCAACATCACAGTAATTCAAGTCTATGCCCCAACCACTGAGGCCGAAGAAGCTGAGGTTGATCGGTTCTATGAAGACCTACAACACCTTCTAGAACTAACACCAAAAAAAGATGTCCTCTTCATCATAGGGGATTGGAATGCTAAAGTAGGAAGTCAAGAAATCACCGGGATAACAGGCAGGCATGGCCTTGGTGTACAAAATGAAGCAGGACAAAAGCTAATAGAGTTTTGCCAAGAGAACATGCTGATCATAGCAAACACTCTTTTCCAACAGCACAAGAGGTGACTGTACACATGGACGTCACCAGATGGTCAATATCGAAATCAGATTGATTATGTCCTTTGCAGCCAAAGATGGAGAAGCTCCATACAGTCAGTAAAAACAAGACCTGGAGCTGACTGTGGCTCAGATCATGAGCTGCTTCTTGCAAAATTTCGGCTTAAATTGAAGAACGTAGGGAAAGCCACTAAACCTTTCAGGTATGACCTAAATCATATCCCTGATGAATATACAGTGGAGGTGAGGAATAGATTTCAGGGATTAGACCTGATAGACAGAGTGCCTGAGGAACTATGGACGGAGGTCCGTAACATTGTTCAGGAGGCAGCAACGAAATCCGTCCCAAAGAAAAAGAAATGCAAGAAAGCCAAGTGGCTGTCTGATGAGGCTTTACAAGTAGCTCACGAAAGAATGGAAGCGAAAAGCAAGGGAGAAAGGGGAAGATATACCCAACTGAATGCAGAGTTCCAGAGAATAGCAAGGAGAGACAAGAAGGCCTTCTTCAATGAACAATGCAAAGAAATCGAGGAAAACAACAGAATGGGAAAGACTAGAGATCTCTTCAAGAAAATTGGAGATCTCAAGGGAACGTTTTGTGCAAAGACGGGCATGATAAAGGACAAAGAAGGCAGGGACCTAACAGAAGCAGATGAGATTAAGAAGAGGTGGCAAGAATACACAGAAGAACTATACAGGAAAGATCTGAATGTCCCTGATAGCCATGATAATGCGGTCACTGAACTTGAGCCGGACATCCTAGAGAGTGAAGTCAAGTGGGCCTTAGGAAGCATTAGTAACAACAAAGCTAGCGGAGATGACAGTATTCCAGCCGAGCTATTTAAAATCCTAAAAGATGATGCTGTTAAAGTGCTGCATTCAATATGCCAACAAATCTGGAACACTCAACAGTGGCCACAAGACTGGAAAAGGTCAGTTTACATTCCAATTCCAAAGAAGGGCAACGCCAAAGAGTGTTCAAACTACCGCACAATTGCGCTCATTTCACATGCCAGCAAGGTGATGCTCAAAATCCTACAAGCTAGGCTTCAGCAGTATGCGAACCGAGAACTACCGGAAGTACAAGCTGGGTTTCGAAGAGGCAGAGGAACTAGAGATCAAATCGCCAACATTCGCTGCATCATGGAGAAAGCAAGAGAATTCCAGAAAAACGTCTATTTCTGCTTCATTGACTACGCTAAAGCCTTTGATTGTGTGGATCACAACAAACTGTGGCAAATTCTTAAAGTGATGGGAGTACCAGACCACCTTACCTGTCTCCTGAGAAACCTGTACGAGGGTCAAGAAGCAACAGTAAGAACCAGAGATGGAACAAATGATTGGTTCAAAATTGGGAAAGGAGTACGACAAGGCTGCATCTTGTCACCCTGCTTATTTAACTTATATGCAGAGTACATCATGAGAAATGCCGGGTTGGATGAATCAGAGGTCGGAATTAAGATTGCCGGGAGAATTATCAACAACCTCCGATATGCAGATGATACCACCCTAATGGCAGAAAGCGAAGAGGATCTCAAGAGCCTCTTGTTGAGGGTGAAAGAGGAGAGTGCAAAAGGTGGTTTGAAACTCAACATTAAAAAAACGAAGATCATGTCATCTGGCCCTATCACTTCCTGGCATATGGAAGGGGAAGAAATGGAAGCAGTGACAGATTTTACTTTCTTGGGCTCCAAGATCACCGCAGACGGTGACTGTAGCCATGAAATTCAAAGACGCTTGCTCCTTGGGAGGAAAGCTATGGCCAACCTAGACAGCATAGTAAGAAGCAGAGACATCACCTTGCCGACAAAGGTCCGTCTAATCAAAGCTATGGTTTTCCCAGTAGTAATGTATGGCTGTGAGAGCTGGACTATAAGGAAGGCTGAGCGCCGAAGAATTGATGCTTTCGAACTGTGGTGCTGGAGAAGACTCTTACGAGTGCCCTGGACTGCAAGGAGGTCAAATCAGTCCATCCTAAAGGAAATCAACCCTGAGTGCTCATTGGAAGGACAGATACTGAAGCTGAAGCTCCAATACTTTGGCCACCTAATGCGAAGAGAAAACTCCCTGGAAAAGACCCTGATGCTGGGAAAGACTGAAGGCAAAAGGAGAAGGGGACGGCAGAGGATGAGATGGCTAGATAGCATCACGGATGCAATGAATATGAACTTGAGCACGCTCCGGGAGAGAGCGCAGGACAGGAAGGCCTGGCGTGCTATGGTCCATGGGGTCACGAAGAGTCGGACACGACTGAACGACTGAACAACAACAACAACAAATTAAAAATTCCATTTTTCCTGAGCTTTCTGGGAAAATTAAAATGGCAGCCACCTGGGAGGAATGGCAGCCATCTGGGAGGAATGGCAGTAAATTTTGCTCCACCCTCTAAATTCACTTCTCTATCCCATAAATGTGAAAGAGGGGAGATAGCTTTGCTTCCATTTCATGTGTCGAACCTCCCCCCCTTCAGCTATAAATTTTATTTTGATAACTTTCAGCCCAGCCTTATTTAAAGCAGAATAGCTGGGTCTAAGATTCCTGTTTCCCCCCTGGCCTAAAACTCCCATCATCCCTAGCCAGCATAGCCAATGGTGATGGATGATGGGAATTGTAGGCCAAAACGTCTGGAAGGCCACAAGTTGCCCACCATGCCTTAAGGACATGCAAGCAATGCGACATTGAAGAAGCAATTCTCTCATAGTCTTGGCTTCTTTATTTCAGTATCCTTGGAAAGAAAGTAAGGAATGTTTTTGGCAAATGCCTTGTACACATTTAATCTGTGTGTTGTGACAAGAAGCATCTGGAAATACAAAAAAAGACCATGTTGGAATAATCTTCACCAAACATCTGATCTTACATGCCAAATTAATAATTACAAAACAGAACATAGATTTGTATTTCTCCATAGAGTCTACATTTTTCCATTTCAACATCCCATTTTATGCACAGTCTGGCTAAAATGCAGAGCAGGAGAAGCACGGAGGTGAAAACTGGAGTTCGGAGGCTGACGGACATCCCAGTAGGACTGTGCCCTGAATGGATTATAAAAGATCCCTAAACTTCTTAGTGTACATTTAAAATACAGTGGCCCCGAGGCTTCACAGACCATGGAATGAGCTTTGGGTCTGATCATTCCTCCATAGCTACTCCTCCTTTCGTGTGCTACTTTGGAGCTTACTTTCTGGCTTGTATTAGCCAACATAACCTGTCACATCCAAACCGGGGGAACTCTGGCTTAATGTCATTTAACAAGCCATGATAAGATACTGGTTTATAATCCTGGCCTGTTTATAAACCCGATACTGGTTTATAATCCTGGTATGAGGGGAAGAGTTAGGGAGAATGCTTGGCCCCAAAGTTTGTTCCCACCAAGCTTCATAAATCATAGTATGGGAAGCCTAGAATGTTTGTCCAAACCAGGCCATTGGGTGTTTACTTCTCTAAGAGTAAGGCTGGTTGGTATAGCACAACTAAGTCTCTCCAGTCTCCTACCCTCCCTGCCCACTAAAATTCCCTCCCCCCCCCTTCTCCGAGATTGCATTCCTGACCTTGGAAAGACAGCGGCGGCGTGATTCTTTCTATGGTGGCTGTGAGGGGAAGGGGGGTCACAGCCAGGATTCCCCACTCTGAGGTTGAAGTACTGTCTGTGACCTCAGATCTGGGAATCTGAAGTAAGCTATGGCCCCTCGGACTCTGTCTAGGGGCCATAGGATTGCTCCCCCCATGTATTTTGCTATTTACTCTAAACTATATCTAGATATAGGATGGGGTGAACAAGATGCGGCCCTTGGGCTGCATGCAGCCCCCAGTGTGACCACCGCAAATTTGCAGTGACAAAAAGGATTGATGCTTTGCTGATTGAGAAGCCAAATGTGGCCTTTTTACAGCTCTTTTGCAGTTTGCTGCTGACAATCAGTAGCAAACTGCCATATTTTTGTCTCTGCCACCACCAAATTTGGCAGTGCAGCAAGTGTGTGGCCTATGGGTGAGGGGTTCGGGGCCCCCTGAAATGGCACCTAGACACCCCAAAGTTGCCCATCCCTGATATAAATCAGTAGTTAAGGCCTAAAAATAAAGCATAACTGAGTAACATCGCTTAAAATAATGTCTTGACCATTTCCAATTCCTCAACAATTGGTGTGGGGTTTTGGGTGTGTGCCTAAAATGCACTGTGAATTTTAAACTCCCAAATTTCAGAATTTTGTAAAACAAATGTCTCTTAAAGGCAATGTTAATGTTAACAGTGCACCCAAGCAACTATGTGTGATTTAGTGGCTAGGTCACTGAACTTTGTCTCAAATTCCAGGTATTCTGTTTATCCACTGGGTGATTTGTGGAATTTGTGATCTTTTTAAAGTTTCTTGGCAGGTTGAACAACACAATGAAATGCTAACATGTCCTGAGGCTACAATACAGCACAGAATCTCTAATCCACAAGAAGCCCATTGCTTTTTAACTCTGTGTTGGATTGTAGCCTGATTCTTCACCATATCGTAGAATGGAAATCTAAAGAAATAATTTGTTGAAGATATTTTTAAAACTGTAAACAAATTATCTTTCAACCTTTGCCATTTATGAAAGAAAGCAGCATTTGGCCAACCAGATCTAGCAGAGTTTTTGCACTGAATATTCCAGGGAGCTGAAGCGTACATAAAGTATGTATTTTCACTTCTTTGAAACAAACACATTTTTTTAAAAAAGCAATACCAGTTTATCAATCATATTTGTATGCTGACTTTCTCTAATGATTCCAGGGTGGCATACGTGGGGTTTTATTATCACAACAACCCTGTGAGGTAGTTTAGGCTGAGTTTCCCTGGCCCAGGTCCAGCAGTCTAGGTACCATACTGCACTAGCTACCATTAGGAAGGATACTTTAATGAAGTAGAGGTTTTATTTTCCAATATCTGGTTCAATGAATTAGATCCTGTTGTACTTGTTTGGTACAATAAGATGTAAATTAACTCTTCTTAACCCTATGGAATAATTTAATAATCTAATTCTGTAGTTTGTATAGTGTTATTTCTATAATGAGAGAAGAAAGATCTCTGATGGATGTAGAGAGACATCCATCTTGCACAGATAGAGCAAGTTTGAATATCATGATAAGCCATGGCTTTTTGTGCTGTTACCAAACTCAGTAAGCCTTGGGCTTGTGCACTCTCTCCTCCTACACTATTGTGGCTGTGAATAGATTGGAAGCATTCACTTCTGGTTTTATTACATCCAAAGCCTAAACTGTGGTTAATCTTAACTGTAGTTCGTTGAAACAAGCCAACTTTATAAGCCATGTTTTGAAGCTGAGTTGTTTCAAACAAACCATAGTTTAGTTTAATCACAGTTTATTTGGTTCAGACCAAATCACAAGCTGCAGTTAATCCAGAATGGAAGCAAAAGCTTCCAATCTTCTCATGGCTATGCTGGAGGAGGAAAGGAGAGGGGGAGTATGTGAGCCCAAGGCTTTCTGTGGCTCATTTCCATAATGATAAGCCATGCTTTTTTGATGTCTGAACCAGTTGTACAGGTGATTCACATATAGTGTCAAACCATGATGACAACTTTGAGGCAGGGGTAGCTCAATTTTTCACAGGGATGGTGGGGTCAGACTAGTTACATGAATAAGCCTGTGCTCCTGTTAGGGATGGGGAAGAACTTCATTCAGTTCACATTTTACTGGGAACTTACCTAATTTTGCATTTTTGAACCACCGTGCAAACTAGAACTCAGTTATCCTTTGAAATTTGCACTTTGCCAAATTATACAGTGGAGTTCTGCAATCAAAAAATGTGTACAAAAATGCAGGTATTTGGGAAAATAATGTTCAAAAATGCATTACATTAGGAAAATTGCTTGTAAAATGTGTATATTCAGCAACATGCATACTAAAATTCATATGAATTTTCATGTTAACTGTAAATATGTGTGTATGTGTGTGTGTGTGTGTGTGTGTGTGTGGATAGATAGATAGATAGATAGATAGATAGATAGATTGATTTCAAAGTTCAGGACAAGCCAAATTTAAGACCGGAGGAATTCTCAAAATTTGAGATGAACTGAATTTAAGATTGACAAAATGGGCAACTGAGAGAGACTGAAATTGATAGCTTTGTCCATCTAGCTGTGTCCCTCTCCCCTTAGTTACTTCTCCTTTTATGGAAAGTACCACTTGCTGTCACATCCACACCACCAAACTATGTTGTTGTTGGTTTTTGATTTTGTTTTACAAAATCTGCAAACCAGAATTGCAAACAACATTTCGATCCTCATTTGAAATCCTTTGTGGAGGAATCATGCAAACCAAAGTTTGCAGGTTTGGATGTAATGGCAAAATGTGGTTTCTATTAGGACTGTATTGAACTGGCTGCCCCCAGATTGTTTTTTGCATTTCACAAGTGGCAAATTGGGGCGGGGGGAGCTTGATGTTTAATGGGAATGGGGTATGGGGACAGGCGGGGCTGCTTCCCTTAGTGTCGGCAATGACTCATTTTTAAAAAACTGTTTAAAGCCTGTGACGGTGCCAGGGGCTTCCTCTTCCTCCTCCCTAATTCCTCCCCACTTCAAATTGAAGCTGCCATTTCTGGAGCTCTTGCTTAGCCACTGTAGCTTTAATTTAAAGCATCAGAGAGGCTGTGGAAGTAACTGATAAAACAGTGTGCTGAGTTTTTTTATCAATTTTTATTTTAAGTTTCAACAAAACACAAACAAACAACAAACAGTATGCTGTTGAGGAGAACAGGGGAGGAATCCAAGTATTGTTTGTTTCTTCTTAAACTATGATTTGGTTTTGTGAACCAACCTGTAGGAACCACATTTGGCTCATTGTGACCAATACACAGAATTCCTTATAATACTTGCTTAATATTACATGTAGCTTACATGCATTTTCCATTAGTTAATGGGATTTTGAAGCATTTTAAGTATTTAGTATTGATACCTGAGAAATCTGTTTTGAAAACATTAATTAACAACTGGCATCATTTGTCTTGCTGTTACTAGATCCTGATGAGTTTGAAAGGATATATGAGCCTTTGGATGTACAGAGCAAAAAGATTCACATTGTGGATAGTGGACTTACTTTTAATCTGCCATATCCACTTATCTTAAGACCTCAACGGGGGGTTGACCTTATCATCTCATTTGATTTTTCTGCACGACCCAGTGATTCCAGTCCTCCTTTTAAGGTGAGTAATCCAGGCCAATGTCATTCATGGACCTGAATTCAATACACATGTATAATTTTAGTTTTTAAAATATCTCTAATACTCCTAGAAGTTACCTGACTAAACAAGATGTGTGATATGATTTTTTTAAAAGATAGGATGGGAATTATCTACCTGTACTGGATAATTCAGAGTGAACTGAAAAATGTATCTCACCTACGGAAAACAGCCCTCTCAATAGGTTTGCTTATGCTCATGTGTCTACATTATAGATAAATGCTGTAGATATACTCATACATTATATTTGCCCATTGCATACACCATCCATGAGCTTAGTGGTGAGATGTACGTCAGTTGTTTATATGTTAACGTTTATTCCAGCTTTGTTTCTCTGCTCTACGAGAGAAGATATTCTAGCTGTCCATTATGGTTTGTCCCTATTTTAAGAACTCTTTTAAAGTCATGCGAAGGAGATATAATGAAAATAGAATACAAGTCCAGTGCAAACATAACACTCCTGATCGCCTACTTATGGTTAGGAGATCAGGAAACCTCATGGGCTCCTTCCTCGACCTCCTTTAGTTGAATTTTCATATCTATATGGTGCAACATTATGCCCTCACTAGCTGTCATGCCAACTCTGGTTAGCTCAAAATCATGTTTGCAGCTGTGGTTAGAAGGGAGTTCATAAACTGTTTTGAGCTGACCATGGTTAGTATGAATATTGGGTGTAGAGAGAATGCTGCACCATGATTATCTCTGAAAATAGAAGAGAGGTAGGAATTTGAGTGTAACAGTGGAAGAGGGTGTGGGCGACATCTGCAAAGCCATGTGCTGCTCCCAGTCTCCAAACCATTATTAGGAGGATGGGAACATTATGTCTGCACATTCTATTCACACAAGGATTAGTACTCCATGCTCTTTGCTGATACTTGCTTCCTCTGTTTCTTCTTCCTCCATATTGTTGGACTCTTATCAAGTCATTCATCATGGTATGCTTTCTTGCACTCCATATATATCTGATTTTGCACAGAAGGGATAGAGGCAGGAAGAAAAGTGTGGGTGTATTGCTTACACAATTACGTTATTTGTGGCAATGGAGATGTGAATTCTCACTGAATTTACTGTGCAACAGTCTAGCCTCCTAACACCACCAGAGGCAACACCAGAAAAATGTAACTTCATACTTAGCTACATCTAAGTTAGTGCTTGACGCAAAGATGAGACAGCAGCCTCTTAAGACTAATACCATGGCTCTTCGTGAACATGGAAAGAATGTAAATAACTGGGAAAGCAAGCCACAAGTGCCTACATCATTTCCAACACTACGGAGCAACTACTTCCATGATGCAGGGGAGTTTCTCTGTCATTTTGTTTTGTAAAGATCCATCCTTTTTCAGTCACTGAGAATCTCAATTACTTTTGAGATCTTTAACAGCTGCAGCTAAGCGAAGCTCTGTGATGGCGTTTTGAAAGAGCTACTAATGGGCTAATATTAAAGAGCTAGCGTTGTGGAAGTCTACACTGTAAGATTCCCAAATTCGAAAAACTTGCCTTCTGTGATGATAAAGTAAATTATATTTCTACCCGTAGCTATTCAAGTGTGCAAGATGAAAACAATTAAAGTGTTCTACTAAAGGTTTGGTTTTTTTGTCTGATCCAGCATGGCTCTTCTTATGTTCTTAAAAGTCAAAATATATTTCTTGAAGTCCCAAACAAATATGCTTACAGTCAAAAAGTTGCAAAGGGCAAAGTATCCTTCCATACATCAAGGTCCACCAGGCCACTGTGCCACAGGTAGAAAGAGCTGGCAGAGAGCATGCATTGAGGGACAAAATAGATGTGATATGGGAGATTTGTGAATAAGATCTCCTATGGTTGCTTAAAGAGTCAATATAGCAGCTGCAAGTTGGGCCTGATTCAGATTGGGATTTTGGCAGGCCCCATGCCATTTTTCTAATTAAGATCCACCCCCAGCTGCTGTCAGCCACAATGGGGCAAAGCATACAAGTATTATAGGTTGTTTTGCCCATTAGCACAAATAGCAACTTTGGGGGAGGCGGGATTTTAACTGTGCAGACTGTGCAGTGGAAAGGGTTAACCCTTCTCCCCTTCTGCCATGGTCCTGCTCTACATCCCTCCACAGCTGCTATTAACACTTAAAAATGTAGGGAATCCTGTTCACCGATCTCCTGTGCCACATCTAGTTAATGTTAGGTACATTATGAACAGGTTGTGATGGCTTGTGATCTTGGGTCAGGCTGTCAATACCAGAGGAGGGTCTAGCATTCCCTTGACAATGTTATTGTAAAAGGGGACTTCTCATGTTATCTTGCAAGTTAACATTACAAGAAATTTTGTCATGGGAAATCAGCTCTTAGTTGGTATATTGGCTGTCCTGTTGTGGAGGCAACATTTCCCCCCTAAAATCCCAGCTCTGATTTTAGCCTCATAAGTAGTGATTTGGGGGGTGGGAGTACTTAAAAGCCCTCCATCTTACCTTTGGTGGCCTGCTGTTTCTCTGTTTAATTCCACCTTGAGTAATCCCAGGCAATCAGGGATCACATAATGAATGTAATCAGTTTTGACTATACACTGATGTAATTAAAGGAAAACTAAAGGCCCATTAGTGTGGGAGCAATACTTTGTGTACTTGACACGTTGGTGATTCTAACTAATCAGCGTTCATTCTCAGAATTCAACAATTTTTAATCGCTTTTATAATAATCACTCCATACCCTTAAATCACCAAAATAGAGGAGGGGAATCTCTGTTAGATTCTGAAAAGCTCTTTGCTCCTCTGTGCCTTTTCTAGGTACCCTGGATCTTCATGAGCCATTTGTCACTGGGTTGTTCCTTCTTCAACATGATGGGCTGGTTCACATGCTTACCCAAATAGCCTCTTTCCTGGTGAAGAAGCAGGGATGGTGTATTCCCTTCCACCAAGGACATAATACAAAGTGTGATGCAGGCACTCTACATAGAGGCCCCATACACATGGATGTTCATTTTTTGTTACCTGTGACCTTGCCAGGTAAGCATGTGAACTGGGCCCATTATCTTGCTACAAGCATGTTTATAGATTATTGCCCTCTGTTTTGGCTCCTGTACACATAAGCAAGATGTTCATTTCTAATGTAAGTTCTATTTCTTTGTCCCAGACTTCCCTTTTCATAATGTCTGCTTATTGTGAAAATACAAAACTTTGCTTTCCTCCTAGGAAATTTTACTTGCAGAAAAGTGGGCCAAAATGAACAAACTTCCTTTCCCCAAAATAGACCCAAACGTGTTTGATCGTGAGGGCTTAAAGGAGTGTTACGTCTTCAGACCCAAGAATCCTGCTTCTGACATTGACTGTCCAACAATTATCCACTTTGTTTTAGCCAATATCAACTTCAGAGATTACAAAGCACCAGGTCAGTAGTGGTAACAACCACAAGGAAAAAAATACAACTCTGTGTTATCTAAAGATCAGTTACTTAAAATACAGTTAAACCTTTTTGCATGTGTCTTTTTTCTATTAAATACATGCATGCTTTTTGTTCACTGTTCTATACCAGTGCAGTTTCTTTTGTCTTATTGGACAAAACTTGCTCTCTTTCCTTCACACGGGAGCAGGGAAATAGGGCAGCTCTTTTCTAGCTGCTGCTGCATTATTTGAAACTAATTTCTTTAATGGAAAGTGAATTTCAAACACCCTCATACAAAAGTAAGAAGTCATTCATTATCACCTGTTTATTAAGATTTTTTAGCCTACCCATCTTGAAGGCAGATAGCAAAAGCAAAAACATCCAGCAAAACAATACTAACATTTAATCGGAATAACTGATATTCTCTTGCCCTTTCCTGACCTAATCCTGTGTCCAAAAGGCCAGGTTGTTTATTGGTATTATTAGCACTACTAATATACACAGTTCTTTAAAGAGTTAGAAGAGGAAAGCAAAAAACTAGGCCCCTGCTGCAAAGACCTTTTATATATATATATATATATATATATATATATATATATATATAAAATAAAAGATTTACTAACTTACTACTACAAAGTAGACATTAAACTGTTAGCATTTTGTGTCCATATACTGAACAGTTAGTTTTTTTTAAATCTCTGTCTCTTTGTGGTCTACTCGTAGGCGTTCCAAGGGAAACTCAGGAAGAGAAAGATTTTGCTGACTTTGATATTTTTGATGACCCCGACACGCCATTCTCCACCTTCAACTTCCAGTATTCAAATGATGCTTTCAAGAGATTACACGATCTGATGGAATTCAATACCCTGAACAACTTAGATGTATGTATAATGTACACTGTGCTTTGATTCAAAGGGGCGTTAGATGCTTGCAGTGGTTAAACAATGTCTGCTCTTAATTGCTCTTACATCTTGTATCTACAGATTTTTATGGGTATGATACCACATCCCTCTGATGTCTATTCCTGTTCCTGCTTTTGGATTTCATTTCACAAAGGAAACACAGCCAGATAATATGATACAAAAATCACATGTAAAACAACAGAGCCAATGTACTTGTATTTGTTCTGTTGTATCTGTAGTGCCTGCAAAGAGTTCATGGAATTTGCTTTTCTGTACAATGGAACAGACTCAGAATATTAGCAAAACCAACAGTCCCTTAACTCCTATTTGGCTGCCCAGTGGAGAGTAGCTGATGTGAAAAGAAAATGGCCAGCTTTGTTTTGCAAGTCTCATAATCATTCCCTCTAACAGTAAAATGGGTGACCACCTTGCTGACCAATATGGCAGCAAAATGGGGCCACCCTGAAAGGCAGAGATGATTTCTGCATAACTGAAAGGCACCCTAGATATAAATGAAAAATATTGCCATTTTTAAAAAGAAAGAAACAAAAGCACAATTAGATGTGTGAGGAAGGTGTGTGAATTTTGCTTCAATGCTACTGTGGAGCTCTGGCAGCAGGAGAGTGGAGTGCAGGCACAACAAACCCTCCGTGTGCTGGGTGGCCTGCTCAACCGCAGGGAAACAAGTTTGCTCCAGTTCTAATTAATCCTGAGCAACATAGTAATTGTGCTATACAGCAGAGGGGAGCGTTCAAAGGGGGGAGGAAAAAAGTTTACTGCTGAGTGGGAAGGGCATACTACAAAACAAACATACTACATACTACCACAACATTTTTGTTGCAAGTCCCCATTTGTATATTGTTCTAGAAGCTTCTACTGGCTCTGGCTTCTAATTCTATTCTCAAACAAACAAACAAAAACCAATATGGAGCTTTGCTCTATAGGAGAAAGAACTGAGAAAGAATTCTGAAAGCATATTGCCCTGAATGGAAACTGGTCCTGCTGGCTTTAATGGGAGAAAAATCCAGCTATATGTAAAGTCATGTTATACTTGGAAAGTGCTGTTGAAGTATAATGCGCATGCATAGACAAGCTATAGCCTGGTTATTTCTTCAGCTGGTTGGGAAAGTAGATGATCAGGGAGAAGCCATTTCTGTTTTTAAATAATTTTAAAGAATTTTTAAATATAATTTTAAAGAATTTCATATGCTGCCAGTGGGAACAAATAAAGAAAGGAAGCATTCTATATTGAGAATATTTCCTGTTTTGTAATTGTCAAATGCAGGAATTTGAGTATAAACAAATATGTTCATTTGTAAGATCATTTTTCTTCCTTGCATCTATGTAAACTCTGGGTTAAACAGTATGTTGAAACTAAAGGGTTTTTTTAAAATAGAAAAGGGAGCTTAGCAGAATAGAATGAGAGAGATTGAAGCTAATGCACTTTTGCTCTCCTGCCAAAAAGAAGCTACTTAGGCTCAAATCTGTTTTTGCTCTACTTTGCTGTTTATTGATTCTTAATTCTTTTACACTACTTTCACCTAATACTGTGAATGTCTCCCATTTAACAGAATGAGTCATCAGCAACCAATAGGAAGGATGCTGTGCTAGGTTTCAGGAAACACAGGGCATGATCTATCCACACATGAACACAGGTGCTTGCACATGGAGGGCTATGTATGTGTATTAAACTCAGTAGCTGGGCTCAGGTGCAAGCAGTCTTCATAGAATCATAGAATAGTAGGGTTGGAAGGGGCCCATCGAGTCCAACCCCTGCTCAACACAGGAATCCAAGTCAGAGCATCCCCGACAGATGGCTGTCCAGCCTCATCTTGAATGCCTCCAGTGTGGGAGAGCCCACTACCCCACTTCCAGCCTCTTGCAAGGCAGCTCCCCAAAGAAATACCTGGGTCAGGGGAGAGGCAAATCAAACTCAGTAGCTGGCCTCAGATGCTAGACATCTTCCCTAACTCCACATGTTTGTGTTAGTTGTAACCTTCGTGTTCTACAGGCTGTAGGCTGAACATGTTTATAGTATTATTTACATTTTGTGTTTGGGTGTGTTGTGCTTCCTTAGTCTGATTAGATTCTTTTAAATAGACTTAGACTTGCAACCTCTCCTTTCTTTCACCAGGACCCTTGCTCTCTACTACTACTTCTGCCTCATTACTTCACCATGATTGTTTTATAGTTGCATTTCCACATCCCAAAAGCCATTTTGCTGGGCTGAGGATATGAGATAGAAACACATTGTGAAAGCTTAGGCCTATGACAGTGCTTTCATAAATTCAAGTCAGGCTGGCCTCAAGTGCTTCACTTTACACTTTTCTTTACTGACATATATGGAGTTGCTAGTTAGCATTGGACAAAAATAAATTGTGGATTACCTCTCTTGAACAGAGAAATTACTTTGTTCAGGGGAAAAAGGAGTAAGTATGGATGTGTTTCAGTTAAGAGAAGAAGGAAAAAAACTAGTTAAGTTCCACTTCTATAATATCACCAGGTTAGTATCCCAGGTGTGTGTGTGTTTAGCCTGCTCACATGAGTATTAAAAGTGATGAGGGGATGTGAGTGCACACGCAAGCCCTGCCCCAATGTTCTTGACCTTTTCGTGTTGAGCAGGAAGGTCTGAAGTGGGAGCCTACTCATGTTCACTTGAATGTGAGTAGGCGCCTCCATGCAGTTGAAAACCCTGATAAAGCCGGGTTCTTGATCACGTGGAAGCTTCTACTCACATTCCACCAAGTGCGAGTAGGAGTCCCCTTCAGACCTTCCCCCTCAACACAGGAAGGTTGAGTGGGTGGGGCTGGGAACACTGGGGTTAGGGCTTGTGTGAATTCCTATCACTTTTAGCCCTCATGTGATCACGCTGAACATTTGCATAGGGCATATTAACTACACTTCTAGTATGATGTCAAAAGGACCTGACTCGGGGCATCTTGAGAAACACTACAGTTATGAGCTTTAATATGCAAAGGATTAGGTTTGAACTCAGATGTAGGTTTTTGCTAGCAATTAAATTAAGCAATGTATTTTCCTGCTGCCCAAATGGATGGTTGGAATGTGGTTTAAAGATGCCATCTACAGGCTAAATTTCATTCTCCATTTGGAATTAATTTCTGGTGCATACAAAGTTTTAAAAAACCAATAAGTAACAAATTATGTTAGTTGCATAAAATAGCAAAGAGATGCATCCCAAGTATTAATGGATAATAGTTTCATTAGAAATGTTACTATCCTGTCTCTATGACATTGTACACATTTTCCCATCACACCCAGTCACCCTAATCCAGCTTGGTTCATCCTAGTTGGGTGGAGAATTCTACTCCTAAAAGCCAGAGCTCCATGAGCACGGCGTTTTTAAAGGAAGCCGTTCATTTACCTAATGGAATTTCTGATATCCTTCCTTAAAAGAAAAAAAAAAACACGTCCATACTTCAAAAGGAATTTCTTGGTAGAGCTCTTTCCCACCCATTTCTTCTGATAAAACTTACTTTCTTTTAGAAATTATATGGTGCATTAAAGAAAAAAGATCTTAGCATCTGAGAGGACTATAAATTTCTTATCTGAAATCTCTTCAGTCACATTAGTGCTTTGCTGTTCTGTTTGGACTACATCATACAAATTGGGCTATAGACACTTATCCACCTATGTTTGGTGGAAACAGAGCCACTGGGGGAAAAGCCTAGTGCTTTAAAAATATATATATATATAATTCCAGGTGGCCCAATAAGGATCTGTGCTCAGTGACTTCCAGGACCTGTTCAGGGAAGCTGAGCCACGGATTATTCAGGTTGTCAGTTGACAGAAGGAGGGGGGATGTAGGCTTGTTTCACCAAAAGAAGGTTTCCCCTTTATTCCCCCTGCAGCCACCTGGGACCCCCCCAAAACATCTCTAGAAGGTTGTGGGGCAGGCGGGGTGGAGAGCTGAACAATATGGAATGAGGTGCTAGGTGGGAGGGGAGGTTTTCCTCCTGTGAACTGTAATTTAATTTATCTTAGGATCCAAACCTGATTTGAGCAATTTTCCCCCTTCCCCAGCAACCCTCCTGCCCCCATCCCACAATATTTTTTGTGGAGGAGGGGGGAGGCAACTTTTCAGAAGGTCTGCTAGGGGTAGGAGGAGACAAGAAACTTGCCTTCCATGAACTTACATTAACTTACTTTAGGATCCAAGCCATTGTATCCTGGAAAGGGTTGAGCAGATGTGCATTGTGGGGTTAGAAACCTCTCCTCCCCAGAAGTATATAGGAAAATTTAGGAAGGGGGAAAGGAAAAAGGCCTTTTTTTCTTTCCCTCTGTAGAAACCTTACCCCCAATAATATAGCAATAAAACTTATTATTTATTACATTTTTATACCGCCCAATTGCTGGAGAAGACTCTTACGAGTCCCCTGGACTGCAAGGAGGTAAAATCAGTCAATCCTAAAGGAAATCAACCCTGAGTGCTCATTAGAAGGACAGATACTGAAGCTGAAGCTCAAATATTTTGGCGACCTAACGCGAAGAGAAAACTCTCTGGAAAAGACCCTGATGCTGGGAAAGACTGAAGGCAAAAGGAGAAGGGGATGGCAGAGGATGAGATGGCTAGATAGCATCACTGATGCAATGAATATGGACTTGAGCACACTCCGGGAGAGAGCACAGGACAGGAAGGCCTGGCGTGCTATGGTCCATGGGGTTACGAAGAGTCGGACACGACTGAACGACTGAACAACATACCGCCCAATAGTCAAAGCTCCCTGGTCGGTTCACAATTAAAACCATGGAATGCAAGACAATAAAATACAGATGGTAAAATACAATATAAACGTTTAAAACTACAATATAAAATTTTTAAAACCAAACAGAAACTAGCAGCAGTGCAAGATTTAAATAAATACAATACCAGATGCAAAATGCTAAGGTTTGCAGCTGGCAATCAGCCCAGAGCCTGAGCCCTCGAGTGCATTATAATACAGTAGTGGAATATTTCAGGAGGGTGAGAATGAAAGAAGGGGCGTGGGTTCCTTCCTCATTTCCTAAAACTCCCCCCCACACACACACACTTATAACACACACTTATAACACACACACACACACACACACACACACACTTAAAACGCTCCTGCTCTTGCCTGGCTGGGGATACACTGCAGCTTTTTTGTTGTGGGTCCCCATATATTTGTTCGTTTTATTTGTAAAAAATTAACTGCACCTTTCCTCAAATGTTCAGAAGCGCAGCCAACAAGTTCACATTCAATCAAATATAAGCAATACAAATAATGAACACTAAAAACAGGAACAGCTGTATGTCTCTCTGTAATGCTAAGCCTGCACATATGTGCCCCATAATGGGGAAGCCCTTCTTCTAGAAAACATTAAATTTTTTTTCGGAGCCTGATTGAGGGGTGGTCAGCTAAAGAGATTTCCTTGGGAGAGCTTCGGCTATTCGGCGGAATAGAAATGTAATCAATAAATAAAATAAATAAGAGAGCAATCCTATGTCCCCTAGGCAGCATCTGGGGGAGATAGGATTTTTTTGGTTTCCCAGCTACAAGCTTGTAGACCGCACTACGAGCTCGTAGCCAGGAAACTGTGCTCCCCCTCCCCTGCCCCCTTGTAGCCAGGGCAAAGATAACTGCACTGCCACCACCTCTGTGCTCGTAACATGGGGCATAGAAAGGTGAAAACAGGGTGTTTCTGGGGGTGAGGATGGGAGGAGACCACAGAAGCCGTTTTAGACAGCTTCCTATGTGGTCTCCAGCCCCATTCCTGCCCCCTTCCCAAAGCCGTGCTTAGACGCAAAGGCAAAGTGCAGGGCGGCTGCAGCACAGAGGGAATCCTCTCCTCCATGCTGCTTCCACCCCACATTGGATAGGCGGTCGCTTCCCACTTCAGGGGAGGTTGGAGGTGCCTGTCTATCTCTATAGGATTGCACCCTAAATACAACTTCTGACCTCCAGATCATTGTCTAGAGCAGCTTTCCCCAACCTGGTGCTCTCTAGATGTTTTGGACTTCAATCCCCATCAGCCCCAGCCAGCATAGCCAGTGGTCAGGAATGCTGGGAGTTGTAGTCCAAAACATCTGGAGGGTACCAGGTTGGGGAAGGCAGGCCTAGAACATAAAGCAGTCCCCTGGGAATACAGAACTTGGCCATCCCTGGCGTAGAACTGTTATTCATGTTTGGATAAGATGCCATTATAAATTACATTTAAATTGTTTCTTTTGGTATAATTGTATATGAAATGTGCTAATTCATCTGATAATTCATCAAGAAAGGTTGACAGTTCATGAAGTCTACCTGATTTTCTTGGTGGTCTTATGAAGAAAAACCGGACAAAAATGTGGCAATAGCATTTGCATCTGACGACCTTCAGTCAAAGTAGTTTCTTCTCCAATGTTTTTACAAGCTTAGAAAAATGGTCTTCATAAACAGCTACTTCACATCCCCTTAAAACGTGGTGCCTACAGGA
Source organism: Heloderma suspectum (assembly GCF_057233095.1). Classification (NCBI taxonomy): domain Eukaryota; kingdom Metazoa; phylum Chordata; class Lepidosauria; order Squamata; family Helodermatidae; genus Heloderma; species Heloderma suspectum. Next base: position 176,487,692 of record NC_139461.1, read on the forward strand.
AGTGGGAACAGCTGGAAGACATTCAGTGATAGTACTGAGATTGATGCTATTTTGCCTCTATTTTTGCAGGTAATCAAGGAAGCCATAGCAGACAGTATTGAGTACCGAAGACAGAACCCATCACGCTGCTCTGTTTCCCTCAGCAGCGTTGAAGCAAGGAGATATTTCAACAAGCCTCAAAGCAATAACCATACATAGACACAACACATTGCAAGCTTCATTCCTCAGAACAGAGCATAACTGGATTGGTCAAGCAGTCTTTATTTTGAGAGAATTGCTATTTGGGAATGAAACATGACAAAACAAAGGAAGACAATTTCATCAGTTATTCTTCCGCTTTCCCTCCCTCCCCCACCTCCAAAAAAAGCAACATAACTGTTCTCTGGTTTTAAGCGATCCAAAAACACAATGTTTAAAAATCTACATGTGTTCCGTAAATAGTTTATTTCAACAGCCCTATTTTTCACGCCATATTTTTGTTTTCTTTTAAATGTTTGAACAACTTTCATCCACATGTTATATATATTTTAAAGAATTTGAGTTGTCTTATGTTCATGATAATGTTACAATGCATCTGTCGGGTAATTTATGTTGCTATGCAAATGTACTGTCTGCAATCAGTGCTAAAATATATTAATACCATTGTCCAGTGGTGACATGCTGTACCCCAACCCTTGATCCACTCTGACGTTAGTAACATTTGGAACATAATCAGCTTGTTAAAAAAAACCAAAGTTTGTTTTTATCACTGTGAATTTTTATCTTACTGAACATATTGGGCTGGTTCCAGATTTAGTCATACTTAGAGAAGATCCATTGAAATCAGTAGGACTTATGATTCAGTGGATCTACTCTACATCTGGATCTAATTCAATACCTCTTGTTTGTCTTTAACTTGGTTGGTAAAGAGGCTAGATCCTTTCTCTCTTAAAAAAAATAAAGATGAAAATTCTGTGAAGAGGTATCATTAAAGGGGGGGGGATAGATTTCCCTCTCTATCTGTGGCCCTCAGTGATTAGGGGTGCACGAAAGTCCCTTACCTGTCCTCGAAGCTTTTCGCGGTGGGGGGGAGGCGCTTCGCTGCTCCCCCCGCAAAGTTCAGGCCGGGGGGGAGGCTTCCCGCCTTGCCCGGCCGAAATTCAGGCCAGGGGGGAGGCTTCCTGCCTCGCCCGGCCGAAATTCAGGCCGGGGAGGAGGCGCCTCGCCTCGCCCGGCCGCGAACTAAAAAGTAAAAAAAAAAAAACAACGCCCCCTTGCTAGGCTACGTGACGATTAACGTAGCCTATCATGGCTAGATCTGCAAAGTCAGCCATGGTAGGCTACGTAAATCGTCACGTAGCCTATCACGGGTGACTTAAAAAAAAAAAAAGCGCGTACGCAAATGGCGGCCCCCATAGGGAGCCGCCATTCGCGTTCCTTATTTGGTCACTGTAGTCTACGTAAAGATTTACGTAGACTACAGCGACCAAATAAGGAACGCGAATGGCGGCTCCCTATGGGGGCTGCCATTATCCGTACGCGCTTTTTTTTTTTTTAAAGTCACCCGTGATAGGCTACGTGACGATTTACGTATCCTATCACGGCTGACTTTGCAAATCTAGCCGTGATAGGCTATGTTAATCGTCACGTAGCCTATCACGGGGGCGTTTTTTCTTTTCTTTTCTTGGAATGGTGGCGGTGGCAGCTGGTCGAAAGACCGGCTGCCGCTCCCGCCCCTGACGAAGACCCGCCGAACCGCCGGCCGGACCCGCTGCCGGGAGGGACATTCGCCAAAGGTAAGTCCCATCCCGGGGGGGGGGGTGCGGGGGGGTGCGGAGAATTTCTCCCTGAAACTTGTTCGGGGGGCCGAACACGTTGGCGCTCGGCCCCCCGAAGTTTCGGGGAGAAATTCTCCGCCAACCCTATCAGTGATACTGTAATTGCAAAAGAACACAGAAGACACAGGAACCCATTCTGCCCCAAAGTAATTTCTTACAACCTACTAGCTGTCTCAAGTCACTCCATAGCATTTCCTCCTTCCATTACACTTTCTTTGCCATGTAACCCTATTTTTATTATTACATTTATATCCTGCCTTTTTGCCTCCTGCGAGGAACCCAAGGCAGCTTACGTGGTTCTCCTCCTCCTCTCCAGTGACCCTATGTCATTGTTGCAGTATGTAAATAATTTCTATTTATCTGACTGGCTGAATGTTTGGAGAGTTTCAAAGCCTTGTGATTGAGGCACAATTCATGCATACCTGCATTGACACACTTGCTGTAGAAAGCCGTTTTGTGCGACAGCCAGGAACATATGGAGAGTTAACCATACTGCAGCTACCTGGAATGTTCTAAAGCGGGTTACTGCCCCAAATGGCTGGCACATCGCTGATTTTTATGCTACCGTTGAATTCAGTGGTGCAGTGGGAGTAGGAGTGCAGCCCACAGGGGAGTCCAGGGTGTGTGTAAAAATGGCCCCTGGTCTTCCCGAAGTTGCACCACCCCCCATTGTAAAGAGACATGATGCTAGTATTGGGATAGAGCAATATGGTTTGCATTCTGGCAGCAGCATGGAACCCTTTGCCATGCCGAAGCAGTTTTCAGGGCTAGAGCTAGTGCAGGTACATATGAATTAGGCTCAAATTAGGTTTTACTGTAGTGAAACAAATCTTCCTTCTTTGTTACCAAGCTTTATTTCAAACCTTGCATTTATTTCAGAACAAAAATACTGATGCCTTTGAAAAGTGGAACTAAGGGCTAGTTAAACTGTCATATTTTTAACATAGGTTGAAAGAGAAAATCAACTCTGATTGCACTTGCATTGGATATGGAGAGCCAGATGTTTCTATGGTTGGCCACAAGTCCTCTATAGCTCTTGATGAGCCATATGCAAAAATGTCCAGCTAGCTTACTTGTGACAGTGGATTTCATCCTGCATTCCTATAATGACATAAAGGAAGAATTTCATTATGCTTTATTTCCAGTTGCTTTTGCATTTGTTGTGCAAAATGTATGCTGCAATAACATAATCGTTCATCATTAGCACACCACTTTGTTTCTGAAAAATGAGGGTGGATTTGCAGTTTAGTTTTTTCACTTGATAATATTGTATGTAAGCCTGATCGTCAGGAGATAAAATTAAATTATTTAACACATTCAAGAAGATTGGTCAACAAGAAGAAATCTCATCCATAGTGATCTTATAAACATATACTTGGGTTCTTAATGGATCATCTGAATTCAGCCATAGTCTTATTTATTTATTTTAACTGCCAGCTAATTAGTATTTCAGCTAATGGCATTTCAAAGTCCAGTGACAATACCATACAGAGCACATGAATTCAGAATCCAATAAAATTAATGTAAGATCCAGATATGGTGGGTGTGGCCTCACTCATGACTGGCAGCCACTGATTAGTAGATATAGTAAATGATGTAAATAAACACCTAAAGAGGGATAATTGCATTTCGTAATGAGACCATTCCCATTATTTGTTGAGTGCAAATTCCAGCACATCAATTTTGCAAATGAATTCCAATTCCATGGCTTTACATTGGAATTTCCCTTTGAAAGTTTTTTGTTGGCGATACAACTTTAAAGTCTGCAGCAGAATATCTTGGGAGATTGAAATGTTCTTCCACTAGTTTCAGTGTGTTACCATTTTTAATATCCAATTTCATAGAATCATAGGATTAGAAGGGAACTTTCGAGATGGTCTAGTCCAACCTCCTGCAGAATGCAGGCTCTGCAATGCAGGATGCATTTATAGCATCTGTGATAGATGGCTGCCTAGCTTCTGCTTAAATACATACAGCGAAGGTACAGTGAACCCCACCACCTCCTGAGGCAATCTGTTTCACTGCCAAACAGCTGTTAGCCTGTTACTGGTAGGAAGTTTCTCCTATCTAGCCGAAATATGCTTCCCTGCAATTTTCACCCATTGGTTGTCGTCCTGCCCTCTGGAGCAACAGAGAACACCACTCTTCTGTGTGACAGCCTTTCAGATATTTGAAGACCACTTTCATGTCTTTGCTTAATCTTCTCCAAGCTCAACACACCCAGCTTTTTCAATCATTCCTCATAGGACTTGGTTTCCAAACCCCTCATCATCCTGGTCACTCTTCTCTGGACAGTCCAGTTTGATTATGCCCTTCTTAAAATGTGATGCCCAGACCTGGATGACTATTCTAATTCAGAATAGAGCAGAACTATTACTTCCCATGATCTGGACACTATGCTTCTGTTAATGCAGTCTAAGATTGCATTAGATTTTTTTAACCATCGCATTGTGCTGCTGGCTCATATTCAGCTTGAGGTCCACTAAGACATCTAAGTCCTTTTCACAGGTACTGCTGTCTAGTCAGGTCTCCCCTATCCTGTTCTCATTTGTATCCATTAATTTTCTTGCATCAAGAGAAACTTCCTTTGTGTAAATGACAAAATATACCTTTATTTCATGTCTGCAAATAATTTTGTCACAGCTTTACTCTCTGCGAAGGAGAATTTACTAGATTTTCATCATGCATGAGACCTATTATTTTTTAATATATACAAATCACATTTGACTTCATTTCCAAGGGAACTTGTTGCAATAGATCTCATCCCTCCACAAACACTTAAATGTTTTAAATTTCAATCCCAAGTGCAGTTGGGGGCCTGGGGCCAGTGCAAAATGACGGATCATCCACCACTTCCAAAGCCCTGCTGGCTCGTGTGTGTGTGTGTGGGGGGGATGGACGGACGGACTGAAATGATGTACCTTTTTCATTCTACGTAGTTCTCTGTTTCTTCTATTCCCCCCCCCATTGGTTCCAATGGGGGGAGGGATTAATTATGCCAGTTCCAGGCTTGTGTAGGGGGGTGATCCTGGGGCCTCTCTTGTGAACAAATGGGCTTAGATCCAGTGGATCTAAGGCCACCTCCATTGCACTCTGCTTTGCACCCAGAACCTCTTCTTTCAGGGCCTACCACAAGCATATGGTGGTACGTTTACACCCATGGAGCTTTCTGTGGCTGTAACTGGGGCCTCCAGGGCAGGCACTGCTCTCTCACTGGTAGAGTGCATCTGCACTGTTCTCTCACTGGTAGCGTGCATCTCTGCCATAGGAGAGGCACCTCTGCCCTGTCCTACAGGGTTTATGATTGCTTTGCCCAGCAATAAAACGATTGTTACATTTTGTAGCTACTTATCAAGAATGCAGTATGGCAGATGTCTATAAGAGAAAGGTCTTTTTCAACAGTGGTATGCCCTCCCCAGAGAGGCCCTCCTGGCACCTACCTTAATGTGTTTCTAGCACCACACCAAGAGCTTTTTATTTCCCCAGGCCTTTTAAATTATTGTATAGTTTTATACTGTGTTAACTCTGTAAATTATATTCCTCTGCTGTTAGTTTTAAATTGATTTTGCTGCTGAAACATTTATTTTCCTCTGTTCTCCAGTGGTTTGTGATTTTATAATGGTGGTGTATTAATTATATTTTGTCGTTAACAATTTTGTCTGCTTTATTCCCTGTAGGCTGCCTAGAGAACTTCTGGATAAACTTACAGGGTGTCCTACATATTGTATAAACGAACAAACAAGAGGCCCCACTCTACAATATATATTTTAACAAGTTATAAATCTGTTTAACTGTCATGGCTCCAAGCCAAGTAAGTTTTGGTTGTGGATCTATAAAGGACTAGGTTTCTCAGTGTCTTCTTTATTAATGTCTACCTGCCAACTTGAAACCTTGGTCCTGAAAAGGAAATGCCTTAAGCCCTCCAAACTGCTGGGAGTCCGACAACCCCTTGTAACACCTCAGTGAGTTCTGACCTTCCCTTTGGGGAACCTCTTTACAGCCCTATCTGTGCATAGGTGCCACAGTGGGATTCTCCATAGGGGAATTCTGTACTACGTCAGAATTTTTTTTTAGCATGTAGTCTCTTAGATTTTGAGCTCTGGATCTACTTTTCCAGTTGCCTGCTTCATTCCAGCAAAAATGGGTGCTGTATAAGTAATAACCATTACTACAATTAGCAAAAATAGTTTCCACGTTGACTTAGTAAGAACTAATCTACATTTTTATATGATACTGCCTAAAGAAATTTTATAACATCATCTTGTTCCTCAAGGAATTCATAGCGTACCGAATGGTTGCTGCATGCATTATGAATTATTCCATTTTTAATTGGCTAAAATATGTAAAACCTACAAGAAAGAACCAACTATAGTTACTTTTTAAAATAGCTATTCCCATCAGACATCCTTAAATCTATGTCTAATACTAAAGGATTAATAAAAGCCCTGTCCTATTGGTTAATCAGTTTTATGTTACTGTGAATTAGGACATGTTTAAACCCAAGAGAGGAAAATAAAGGCAAGTGATTTTACAGCTTTATATATTTTAAAATTATTTGCAGTGAAACAGGAAGCAGCTGGTACAACCTTATTTTTAATATCTCATATATGTATAACCCCCCCCACTATGCATTATTCATTTTTCTTTGGGTTAATATGGTTATTTTCTACATAAATAGTATATTGACGACTTCTCAGTTTTATACAGAATTACATTTTGTATGCATCTTTTCTGTTACTTGGAATGTTTTCTGGAACTATATTGTCACATGTCAATATTTGTTACAACATTATCTTTTTACTGCATATGTAAAACAATAAAAGATGAAATGCAGTATATTTTCCTTCAAAAATTGGTGCTTTTTTTTTTTTTTTAACATGCCGCAGGCTCCCTTGAAAACATGTTTTGAAAATTACGAGATGGCATTGGAAATGTGTGTGTTGGCCAGTTCACTCTCCCACATCTCTCCAAAATGATTTCTCCCCCCACTCCCTTTCCTTCCCATGGGTCTGTATGACGTGACTATGCCAGGGGCTGTATATAATAAGGGTCACCCGGATGTGGTGGGGGGCCAAACACAAAGACTGACCCCATTAGGAGACAATGCTAGATTCTGCAGTACTGCTTTCAGTGGCACTCACTGTGAGCCCTGCTTTATTTAGGCTCTGCTCCCTCAGTTTTGGTGTACAGGCAACTTTCCCTTGGTGAAATAACATTTTGAAAGTTCTGTTTGCCCATTTTTGTTTTCTATCAGAGTTTAGGTGGCTTGGCTTGGCTCTTTTACTTCAGAATGGACATTGTAGTCGCATAGTTCCGTGCTAATGCCCTCTGCACACAGGCCAGTTTATTTGGGGGCATGGGATAGCTGAGCCCTCTCAGGTTGGGACAGATGTTACAGTTGTTCTTGGGCAGTCACCTTGTCCAGGCTACTTTTCACCAGTGGGAATATATTTTTCTAACAGTTCTGTTCCTCATTTGGAATTTTCTGTCAGGCTTGGGTGGTGTCTTTGATCTGCTCTCTTACTTTGGGACCCACATTATAGCCACACAGTTCCTGGGCCGTCTGTCCAGGCAGCTTTTGATCACTGCAGAAATATTTTTAAGATCCTGTTCCCCCCTTGGATTTTCAGTCATGGGCAGGTGTTTTTTTTTTTAATAAGGATGGGAGAACAAGCAATTTTTCGAGCTCACCCCATTCACCATGATCCCCTGATATGTAGCATTTCCAGAGGGCTGGAGAAGCTGCTGTGGGGAGGAGCGGGCAGGAAAGTCTGTTTCCACCAGCCTCGTTGCACATACCTACATCTGGATCCAACTCATGATGACTAACATGGGTCTCATTGATTTCAATGGGCCTACTCTAAATACAAGTAAGTCTACATCCATACCAATGTATATAAATATGCAGCAATGTTACATAAGAGTTGTTTGTAGATAAATCAGCACAAATGTCAAATAAGGCAGTTGTTGGTCACTGTTGGTTCATTCTGGAAAAGGAAGCTATAGAAGTGCTACCCCAGGTTACATAAACATGTTTCCCTTCTTGCTTACTCATGATGAAAACAAGTAGACATTTCCTAAAGCTCTTATAATCCAACCATCATCTTTGTTTTTAAGTTGCATAAGGGCTGGGTCTTTAGTCTGTTGATTCAGCTGATAGATGTTAGGCCTGACTCAGGCTATGGGGTTAGAAAAGACAATAAAGTTACACATACTTCAGAAAACATTCGAGTGTAAATATGTGACTAATTCATTGAGTACTTTTGGAGTTAGGGAATGATATTGTTGAATGTGGTAGCAACCACCTGATAAGGGGGTTAAGTGAGGTACCTCAGAGGACACAACCCCAGGCTTACAAGATTGGTTCAGTACATTGTTAATGTAACTTCGCAAAGAAAATTACTGTAATTTAAGATGGCGTGTCACAGGGCTATGGTCTTGACCGGCTGCCATGGCACTTTCCTTTAGCAGTGCAGGAGGAGAAGGAGCCACCCCCCTACACACAGTGCCCCCTACCACCTGTCACGGGGCCATTTGGGGGCTCTCCCATACTGCGGGACCCTGGACCTGAACCCTGTGGTCTGGCCCTTGCACTGCTTCTTTCTGAGTAAGCCCTACTGAACTCAGTAGAATTCTAAAATTAGCACACATACAATGGGGTTGCATGTGTGGCTGAGGGCCTGTGTTCCATCCAATAACTTAAAAAATAAAGAAGGGCAATGCCAAAGAGTGTTCAAACTACCACACAATTGCACTCATTTCACATGCCAGCAAGGTGATGCTCAAAATCCTACAAGCTAGGCTTCAGCAGTATGTGAACCGAGAACTACCGGAAGTACAAGCTGGGTTTTGAAGAGGCAGAGGAACTAGAGATCAAACTGCCAACATTCGCTGCATCATGGAGAAAGCAAGAGAATTCCAGAAAAACATCTATTTCTGCTTCATTGACTACGCTAAAGCCTTTGATTGTGTGGATCACAACAAACTGTGGCAAATTCTTAAAGTGATGGGAGTACCAGACCACCTTACCTGTCTCCTGAGAAACCTGTACGAGGGTCAAGAAGCAACAGTAAGAACCAGACATGGAACAACCGAGTGGTTCAAAATTGGGAAAGGAGTACGACAAGGCTGCATATTGTCACCCTGCATATTTAACTTATATGCAGAGTACATCATGAGAAATGCCGGGTTGGATGAATCACAGGTCAGAATTAAGATTGCTGGGAGAATTATCAACAACCTCTGATATGCAGATGATACCACCCTAATGGCAGAAAGCGAAGAGGATCTCAAGAGCCTCTTGTTGAGGGTGAAAGAGGAGAGTGCAAAAGCTGGTTTGAAACTCAACATTAAAAAAACTAAGATCATGGCATCCGGCCCCATCGCTTCCTGGCATATAGAAGGGGAAGAAATGGAAGCAGTGACAGATTTTACTTTCTTGGGCTCCAAGATCACCGCAGACGGTGACTGTAGCCATGAAATTCAAAGACGCTTGCTCCTTGGGAGGAAAGCTATGGCAAACCTAGACAGCATAGTAAGAAGCAGAGACATCACCTTGCCGACAAAGGTCCATCTAATCAAAGCTATGGTTTTCCCAGTAGTAATGTATGGCTGTGAGAGCTGGACTATAAGGAAGGCTGAGCGCCGAAGAATTGATGCTTTCGAACTGTGGTGCTGGAGAAGACTCTTACGAGTCCCCTGCACTTGTTGTTGTTGTTCAGTCGTTCAGTCGTGTCCGACTCTTCGTGACCCCATGGACCATAGCACGCCAGGCCTTCCTGTCCTGCGCTCTCTCCCGGAGTGTGCTCAAGTTCATATTCATTGCATCCGTGATGCTATCTAGCCATCTCATCCTCTGCCGTCCCCTTCTCCTTTTGCCTTCAGTCTTTCCCAGCATCAGGGTCTTTTCCAGGGAGTTTTCTCTTCGCATTAGGTGGCCAAAATATTGGAGCTTCAGCTTCAGTATCTGTCCTTCCAATGAGCAGTCAGGGTTGATTTCCTTTAGGATGGACTGATTGGACCTCCTTGCGGTCCAGGGGACTCGTAAGAGTCTTCTCCAGCACCACAGTTCGAAAGCATCAATTCTTCGGCGCTCAGCCTTCCTTATAGTCCAGCTCTCACAGCCATACATTACTACTGGGAAAACCATAGCTTTGATTAGACGGACCTTTGTCGGCAAGGTGATGTCTCTGCTTCTTACTATGCTGTCTAGGTTTGCCATAGCTTTCCTCCCAAGGAGCAAGCGTCAGCTCCCCTGCACTGCAAGGAGGTCAAATCAGTCAATCCTAAAGGAAATCAACCCTGAGTGCTCATTGGAAGGACAGATACTGAAGCTGAAGCTCAAATATTTTGGCCACCTAATGCGAAGAGAAAACTCTCTGGAAAAGACCCTGATGCTGGGAAAGACTGAAGGCAAAAGGAGAAGGGGACGGCAGAGGATGAGATGGCTAGATAGCATCACCGATGCAATGAATATGAACTTGAGCACACTCTGGGAGAGAGTGGAGGACAGGAAGGCCTGGCGTGCTATGGTCCATGGGGTCACGAAGAGTCGGACACGACTGAACGACTGAACAACAACAACAACAAATGTGTAATATCACAGACTGCTTTTGAAACTGCTCAGTGTTCAAATGCAGTTGCTGTGCAGCTGGGGGTGGCAGGGAGAGGGCTGGTATTCAAGAAACAGTCCCAAACCCTCTATTTTCATGATTCATTGGCTTCCGTTGTAATGCTTTAGAATACAGAACCACAACCTGGGGGCAGGGATGTGTGTGTGTGTGTGTTTAAAGGTTATTGCAATATAAGGCCCACTCCTACCTTTCAGGTCCCAGGGTATCGTATAAATCAGCCTTCCCCAACCTAGCACCCTCCGGATGTTTTGGATTATAGCTCCCATCATTCTGGCTGTGGCTGATGGGAGTTGAAGTTAAAAGCATCTGGAGGGAACCAGGTTGGGGAAGGCTAGTATCATTCTTCTTGTTGTATTGTAATAGTTGCATACACTTCCTTGTTTTGAGTTATTAAGAAGTTTGTCCCTAGAGTGTCCCAGGAGTGGGGAGGAAGAAGGAAGTAAGAAAGAGAAAGGGGAGGAAGGAGAATGTGAGGGGGGAAATGACAGATAGAAATTTAGGGTTTAGAAATAAAGGGAAGTTCTGTTTACATCCATCCTTGTTTCTGGATCCTCCTTACTGAGAAGAAAATACAAAACAATTTGGCGATGGGACATTGGACCCTGCGAACTTGCATGACGTTTTTGCTCTCATTTTTGTGTGGAGTGGTTGCAGGCCTTCGCCATTACACAGTTAAAGATACAGTGCCTCCTTGTGTGCTGCTTATACAGTTCCCATTTCTTCAAGTGTTTGAATGCATGCCTCTCTAGAAAATGTTCACCATGTCACAGATCCCACCTCCGGCATTCTTCCTGCCTACTTCTGGGAATCTACCACTCTCATGGGAGCAATGGAAGTCACATTTCAATAATTATGTCCTGGCTATAGATACTAGTGCCATTACATCAGAAAGCTCTCCTTTTACATTGCATAGGCCCTAAAGGCCAAATGATCTTCTGCTATCTACCTCTAGTACCTGATTTGCTACCAGATACTATTCCATGTGATGCTGCCATAAGAGCCCTGGATGACCATTTTAATCCATTGTTGAATGTTGTATCAGAACACTTTAAGTTCTATTCTCGATCTCAGTTACTTTGTTAGCTCAGTTATCTCAGACTCGAGAAGAAAATGATAGTCACTACAGATGCTTGTGAGTATGGACTAGGTGCTGTTTTGACTCAGCTTAAAAATGGGCGAGAAGTCACTGTTGCTTTTGCCTCCTGAGCTCTGACTAATTCAGAGAAATCTTACTCAGAGTTATAGAAAAAGAGGCTTTGGCATGCTTCTGGGCAGTGAGACATTTTAGGACCTACCTATGGGGCAGAAAATTTATTCTAAGGTCTGACCATAAACCTCTAGCAACTCTATTTGCCACAAGAGGTTCAGGTTGAGCTTCCCCAAAGGTTGCTAAATGGGCAGTGAGAATGATGGAGTTTTATTTTGAAACTGTGTATCTGCCTGGAGAATGTGACTGCTGATTGCTTATTGTGTCGGCCTATCCCTTACTCAGATGATGAAGTGAAATCAGAGGATGAGAGAGAAGTTACCATTACACAAATCACTGAAGGCACTCGGGGGATAATTTCAGCTTCAGAATGGTCTGCATCTGTAAAGGAAGACCAAGTATTAAATGAGTTGAAAGCCCACATAGTTAAAGAATGGCCATTCAAGAAGAAACTACCTGAACAACTGCAACCATTCCAACATGTTGTACAGGACTTGTCAGTAGTAAATGAAAGGGTTCTGAGAAATGATTGCCTCGTTCCATTAAATTTGTAGGAAAGGTTGATTCATGAAAGATATCTAGAGATGAGTCTTACCAAAAGATGATTGAGACAAAATTTTTGGTGGCTAGGGATGGACAAACAAATCGAGGAGGTAATTAAGAACTGCGTGCCATCTGCCAGCAGTGACAAATCACTGAAGACCAACTACACCCCTTTAACACCAGTAAAATACCCTTCTTGCCCATGGGAGAAGTTAGCCCTGGACATAATGGGACCATTTGAGGACCAGCCAGAGATATGCTCTTACAGAGCATATGCTATAGTAATGGTGGACTATCATTCTAGATGGCCTGAGGTTACATTTACTGCAAAAATAACTACACATATGGTGATTAAATTCATGACTTCCATATTTGCCAGAGAAGGCTTCCCAGAAGAGCTTGTAACAGACAATGGCGTTCAGTTAACATTCACAGAGATGCAGACATATCTTCACAGCAATGGCATCAAACACAAAACCATTTCTTTATACCATCTAAGAGCTAATGGGCTGGCTGAGAGAATGAACAGACTTGTAAAAGAGAGTCTACAATTGGCCAGTCAGCAAAGGGTACCATGGGAAGATCATTTATGAGACACACTGTTTGCCTATAGAACTACTCCACATTCAACAACAGGGGTATCACCCTTCAAGGTTTTAAGAGGATGCAAAGCAAACACAAGATTAACTACATGTCCAGCTCACAACCTAGCTTGCAAACCTCCTGATGTGACACTTTATGAACGTGTCACAGATAAACAAAAGAAATATGTAGCCCTGATTTGGCAACTAGAGTTTCCAATCGCCAAAGTTCCCTCCCTCCCTCCCTCCCTCCCCCTCTGTTCCCCCCTCCCTCCTCAACTGCTTGATCAACTTTCTCAAGTTGATACTTTTTGCGCCAGGCTTTCTGGGTTGCTCAGAATGAATCATTGAGTCAGACGAGGAGGTTCATATACAAGCCGCTTTGCTTCTGGGTGCCTCATTGCTATTCTGCTCTGCCTTGTATCTAGGGATGTCAGAGAATTCTGCCATGGATCTTGGTGAGGCTGAATGCCAGTGCATTTGGCCCCCCAAACTCCATGGCGGAACGGCCTGCCACCCCCCCGCGGATCCCCCCCGGGACAAGAATTACCTGTGGCGGATCTTCTGGGTGGTGGCAGCTCCGGCGGCGGCGGCTGGTCTTCCGACCGGCTGCCGCCACCGCCATTTCCAGGCTTGTGTAAAAAAAAAAAAAAAAGACGTGATAGGCTACATAAAGATTTACGTAGCCTATCATGGCTAGGTTTAAAAACAACAACAACAACGATGTGATAAGCTACGTAAATCTTTACATAGCCTATCATGGTTGGGTGGGTTTAAAAAAACAAAAACAAACCACGTACACAAACGGCGGTGGCTACGGCCGCCGCCATTTGCGTTCCTTCTTTTACTGTCTTAATCTACGTAAATATTTACGTAGATTTTATTTATTTATTTATTTATTGCATTTATACCCCGCCTTTCTCCCTCTCGCAAGGAACTCAAGGCGGCTTACATTATCCTCCTCCTCACCGATTACGACGGCGAAAATAAAGGGGAACGCAAATAGCGTAGTGGGTGCTATTTGTGTCTCCTTTTGATTCGCCGTTTTAGCCTACATAAATATTTACGTAGGCTAAAACGGTGAATGAAAAAGGGACGCAAATAGCGCCCGCTATGCTATTTGCGTTCCCCTTTATTTTTGCCATCATAGTCTATGTAAATATTTTCATAGATTAAGATGGCCAAAAAGAAGGAACACAAATGGCGGCGGCCATAGCCGCCGCCATTTGCATACGTGGGTTTGTGTTTTTTTTACCCAGAGCCCTCCGTGGCCGGAAATCTGGCTGCAGATGGCTCTGGCCTGGCCAGGCCTGGCTGGCTGCTCGGCGGAGTTGCCGCGGAGCACAGCCGGCCATTTGAGGATTCTGGGGGGAGGAACGGAGCGCCTCCCCACCGGCGAGGATTCCGGGGGGAGGTATGGAATGTCTCTCCCCCCCATCAACATAATCCGCGAACAGGTAAGTCACTTTCGTACATCCCTACTTGTATCACATGGAGCCACCTCCAAAGCAGCTTGCTTCAACTCATTATTCGGGCTTCGGCCAAAGCGGTACACAGTCCTAGTATTTGCTTCCAGGAGAGATAGTGATGACCGTCAACTTGGATGGCTTTAACAGGGGATTAGACAATGGCCACTAGTCATGATAGCTATATATTACCTCCAGTATCAGAAGCAGCATGCTGCTCAATTCCAGTTGCTGGGGAACACAAGGAGGAGGGTGCTGTTAAACTCATGTTCTGTTTGTGGGCTACCTACAGGCAGCTGGCTGGCTACTGTGGAAAGAGAATGCTGGACTAGATAGGCTTTTATTCTGATCAAGAGTGGTTCTAATGTACTTATCATGTTTATCAGCTGATCCTTGTGTGTAATAATTCATGACCTTACAATGAAATGCTAAGGATGTGCAGGATGAAATCAAGGCAGCTATAGAGTGATCATCTAGACCAGGGGTCCCCAACCCCCAGGCCGCAGTAGGGGTGTGGGAACCCCCTCTTACCTTGGGTCCATGGGGGGGAGAGGCAATCTGCCCCCCCCCCGGAATCCTCACTGGCCCTGGTTGGCTCCACTCCATGGCGAGTCTGCGGAGCTGTCGGCCGGCTCCGGCCACTGGCGGACTTCCAGCCACTGGGACCTGTTCTTCAAGTGGGACACTGGGACCTGTTCTTCAAGTAATAGGCTAAGTAATGTAATTACTGGGACACTGGGACGTAATTACTGGGACACTGGGACCTGTTCTTCAAGAAATAGGCTACATAATGTAGCCTATTACTGCAAAGAACAGGGACGCAAATGGCATCCCAGTGGCTGGAAGTCCACCAGTGGCCAGAGCCAGCTGGCAGCTTTGCGGACTCGCGGTGGAGTGGAGCCAGCCAGGGCTGGCGAAGATTCGGGGGGGGGGGTGGATCGCCTCCCGCCCTGCGGACCCAAGGTAAGGGGGGTTCCCACACCCCTACTCCATCCCGGTCCCATCCCCCCACCCAGTCTGTGGAAAAATGGTTCTTCCACAAGACCGGGCCCTGGTGCCAAAAAGGTTGGGGACCGCTGATTTAGACTCAATGTTTGCCACCACAGACAGCAAGACTGAATGTAATTCTTTTGTTTTCATTATTAAATTGTGTGCATGACAGCAGTTGACCGGCGTCTAAACAGAACATGGATGTGATATGGGGAATCACAGGGCAGTAACGTAGTAAAAAAAAAGAGAGAAATGGCCTTAGTAAAGTAATTGGAATGTTGACATTTAACTTGGACGGTGACAGGAGCTGTGTGATATCTGGTCAGTGTCAAGAGTCAGTCTACAGGCTTGGGATGGAGTCTGATGAATGTATCCCACTGCTCTATGTTTCTGTTACATTACCGTAATGTTTATATCTTCATCATCATCCACCTTCTTGGTTTTCATGACCTTACTGAGGTCAATGTTCATGACTAGAAATTTGGAACAGCATGGCTGTAGGAAGTAGACCTGGGGGATGGAGTGTGTGTGTGTGTGTGTGTGTGTGTGTGTGTGAAAGAAAGACAGATTGTTGGACTTTAGAAAAAAATAAACAAGTGTCCAACAAGTCCCAGTTCCAAGGCAGGATGGATGAGTTGTGGTGGACCTGGTCCATCAGGAGTATGTGTTTGTCTGTCCAGAATATGCAAAATCGTGGTCTGATCCTTTATTGCTCCAGCAATATCTAGACAAGAGTAGCTAAATGTCATGTACAAATGTCAGGGAACTACACATTTCTGATACTTTGTGGCTCCTCCAGCTAGATGTTGTCAGAGCAGGACTGCTACATCTCTTCAAGCACAGACTCTGAGAGCTAGAGGCAGAGCCTGGCAATATCCAGCAGGGAACATCACCTGGTGATGTAGGAGTGGAGGCTGATCACCAAGCAGGCAGAGAGAGGCACGGAGCTAATAGCAAAAGTGCTAAAACTGCCCAGAGAGCTTTGGCTATTGGGCGGTATAGAAATTAAATGAATCAATCAATCAATCAATCAATTAAATAAATAAACTAAGCAGAAAACTGTCTGTCCCCTTGGTTCTGGCTTCTAAGCCTGGCATTTTACTGCTGACCGTGGAGATCCTGAGGAGGCTAATCCTGCACATGTTCACTCAGAACTAAGTCCAACTGAGTTCAATGGGGCTTGTTTCTTGGTAAGTGGGTACAGAGTTGCAGCCTGAATCAAATCATCAGTTCTGAATCAGAACTTGAATCAAATTATGAGACCTGGAAAACCTTGGAGCACCTTGCGGCTATAATAACATAGGATTTGAAATGATCCCAAAATGCTTATCCCCCAAAGAAAAACATCCAAAGCTAAGGCTGCTACCCTGTACCCACTTACTTGGGAGTAAGCCTCATTGAATTCAATGGGATTTACTTCTGAGTAGACAAGCCTAGGATTGCATAAGTATGGTTCTAAGACAAGGTCGATATTAGAGAACTAAAGATCTGCCTCACCAGAGACTAGTAGCAGCCGCCTATGTTAATATTAAACTAACAACGCTTCTAATATCTCTGAGAGTGGGGGCCTAATGTGGCCTTTTAAAAGAAGCAACATTAGTTCAGTCAGTCAAAGAAGGGTTATAATTTTTCTGCACAGCATTGGTTTCTTGAGGCCTTAAAAGATAAGAGTTCGTTGTTCACCATTTCACAGTGGCGTTCACATTTTCCCTCTCCTAGCTGTCTTGGCTCGGCACCGCTCTCAGTAATTGCATCCTTCTTTTGCTGTTTCTGACTGGGAAATGTCAATCTTTTGTCTCACTTCCTGTCTGTTTAAGGCAGTAATCCCATACACTCTTATGTTGGGAGGGATTTGGTGGGGCGTGCTTGCAAATAAAACATGCAAAGGATGGTGGTCTACAGTGGACCCTTCACCTGACTCAACTTGTTTTCCCCAAATCAGCACAGTGAGATTTTCAGCCAATTAGGTACACCTTGATCCCACAGGCAGCCATTCCCCCTTATTTCCAAACTATCTCCCTTTTGCAGAACAAAAGGCCAATGCAGAGCACCTATTTTGAGAACAGACAAAAGTAACAGGCAGCTTTTGACAGAACAGACAAGCAGGGTCCTTCTTGCTGGCTAGCAACAGGCGAGCAAAGACAGCTGAACAACCCCTTGAGGTAAGTGCCGAGAGCTTCACTTTTCCTGACATAACAGCGACAACATAGAATATACTATAAATAGAGGTGTCAGCAATTCGCTAGAGATGCCGAATTGGGAGGTAACACAAAAAAGAAGTTCCCAAAATTAGAGCTGTGCACAAATGCCCTCTCAAAATTCTCCAGCTGATTTGTGGGCAGAGAAACTGAGGGGACAATTTCACAGAATTTCTCCTACAGGAAGAGAAGTCCTCCCACAGTTTCTCACAGATAGGGCACACTATTGGCAGGGGTTGTAGCTAGGGATGTTAGAGAAATCCACCGCGGATTCAAATGAGGCCAGATTCTTTGGAATCCAACCTCAGGAATCTGCAGTGAATGGGCACCACTTACCTCCTCTCCAGGAGGATTGGAGGCAGAATGGCACTTGGTAAGTGGGTACAGAGTTGCAGCCTGAACCCCTGAAACTTCTGAGAATCAAATTCTGAGAATCAAATTCTGAGACCTGGAAAACCTTGGAGCACATTGCAGCTATAACATAGGATTTGAAATGATCCCGAAATGTTTATCCCCTAAAGTAAAACATCCAAAGCTAAGGCTGCTACCCTGTACCCACTTACTTGGGAGTAAGCCTCATTGAATTCAGTGGGACTTACTTCTGAGTAGACAAGCCTAGGATTGCATTGTAAGTATGGTTCTATGGTCCGTAAGAATGGTTCATTGGCTGCTTCTTCCACTGGAGCCGTTCGCCTCCTCCACGCCGATTGCCGTTTCTTTTTCCCCCTTTTTTTTAAATGGTGATTGGCAGGATGTGCCCATAGACTTATATGCAAAATAGAGCCGTGAATCTTGCATATAAGCCTATGGACACATAGACTTATATGCAAGATTCGCGGCTCTATTTGCGTATAAGTCTATGGGCACATCCTGCTGATTGCCTTTTTTTTTTTTAAGAAATGGCAATCGGCATGGAGGAGGCAAATGGATCTGGCCAGTAAGGTAAGTGGCCCTACAACTGGTGCGGCTCTGTGGAATCCTCGTGGAGCGGAGCTGCTCTGGAAGATTCCGGGGGGGAGGAATGGATCGCCTCCCCCCCCACGGATTCCCCACCGGAATGGACGGTGGGGAATTCATACACCCCTAGTTGTAGCACAGGTTCTTTCTTTTTTCCTCAGGGTTTTTGGTTTATTGCACTGCTTCTGTAGGTGGCAACAGTATCAACTGTGTTGAGGCTTCCACTCTTCTGAGGCTGAATTCTGGATTTCTTTTGGTGCTGTTTTTGGGCTTACTTAATCACTGTGAGGTGGCCGAGGGTTCTCTATGTGTTTTCTCTCTATATTACACATCTTTCCATTGCTCTGCAGCCTCCCAGGCCACATGCACCTTTTGAACTGAAAAATCCCCATGGGAGGAATTGCCTCACAATATCATGATGGCTTTGACTTGAAGTGCGGGAAGCCGAGGAGGCTACAGGCTGCCACAGAGATTACTGTACAATGACAGACAGGACACTCATGCACACTCCTCAGCCACCTCATAAGTAAGGTAAGCACAAGAACCCCAAACCCAACCCATGAGAATTTCTCCGAAATTTCTCCTCCTTTGAATTTCTTTTCAAAAGCATTTTTTCTATCAAATTGAATGAGAATGGTCGAAAAATATGTGGGAGAAATTTTCAGCACAGCCCTACCCCAAATTCATACAGGACAAGAAATATCAAAAAGAACCATGTGATTATAAAGTGGGTGTGATTATAAATAAACACCAGCAGCTCAGACCCCCACCATATATCTTAAGAGACTCCTAGATTGTTTTGTTTTCTATATTAAAGCTTCGGGGGAGGGAGTAAAAAAACCCTTGGGAAATTCTTTAGGTGAAATATTTTGGAAGACTCTCATTGGATAATGAGTGCTTTGGAAGAGGTTTCATCAGAGGCTCGAGAATTTCAGCTGCTGTCTGCGAATGAGACATGTTTCAATGGAGGAATGTTTTGGTTGCAATTTGGTCTTGACAAAATTTTGATGAAGCAATGAAATGGGATACAATCCAGAGATCTTTTCAGCAAACAACTATCATCATTCCTCTAACCACAACTGTAATCATTGTTTTTTTTAAAGAAAATAATAAATATGTTATATTTTTGGTTTTTATTCGTAATCATACCCACTTGATAATCACATGATTCATTGTAATATTTTTTTGTTCACTGAATAAGTAGCTATGGTTATAGACTTCTTTGGATTCTTGAGAGTTTTCATCTTGCTGTGGTGTTGGCAGATATAGCAGGTATGTCCTTCCTTCCTTGGTGTACATGTTGTTATGGCAATGACCAGTATACAGTCAGGGACCCTGGGAAATGTCAGATGCCCTGAGAAAATCACATTTTCTAGTGCACCTGGTTTGGAAGTAAGAACATAAGAAGAGCCCTGCTGGATCAGACCAAGGGTCCATGTAGTCCAGCATTCTATTCACAAAGTGGCCAAACAGCTGTTGACCGGGAACCCACAAGCAGGGCATGAGTGCAACAGCAAGTGATCCTTGCAACAAGGAGGGACCCACCTGTTGGATCTAGGTAAGGAGAGAGTTGAATGACAGGTAAGTATGTGCATGAGTGCATTGGGGGTGAGTGGGAGGGAGGATTTTTCCATCTTGGATTATAATCTGAGCTGGAGAAGAACCCTGGGGCTCATAATGCTCAACTTGAATTGGAGGTGAACATTATGAGTAGGGATGCTGGAGAAATTCAAGATGGACTAAAATGAGCTCAGATTTCTAAGAATCTGACCTGTGGAATCCACTACAGAGCGACCCCCCTCAGGCCACGCAGAGTCCGTGGGCTTTCGGATTCCCAAAATTTATACATATAAATTCGTAGGAAAATACATAAGTTTCTGCTGAGGAAACATTGAATGGAATTGGGGTGGTGTGGTTTGCCAATGTTACATACTAAGGTCAATTGTGTAAATACGTACATAAATACTTACATAATTATTTACGTATTTTTCCTTATGACAAAAAAAAAATTGCATCTGTCTCTGAGTGGACAATGGAACAAAAGGTGCCTGACAAGCCGTGAAACACAGATGGAGCAGATTTTCCACAGTCTGTACATCCCTAATTATGAGTCACCAAGGTTCATATTCTAAGCCCAGGGAATTACAAAATTCTGCAACATGGAACAACAGAATTTGCAGAATTCAACCCCTAGACCCCCTTGAACACTCTGAAACTTCCTGTGGTTGTGCTTCATCTTGACCTCAGGAACACTGATGGTTGTTTCATAGTCTATGGCCAACTAGGAATACTTCCATGGAGATGTAGCTGGCTAAAATGTTTGAAAACCATTTGCAGTCTCAGAGATATGGGTCTTTTTGTTATTAACAATTTATTAGATTTTTTTTCATTGTTCACTATTATACAGACCATAAACACTTTCCCCATTCTGCTCCTGCCCATCCCTATTTCCTTCCCTTTAGGTTTCCCCTTTCCTGCTCCGTATCATCCTGTATTTAAAGAGTAAAAGTTTCATCTATCGTTTAGCAAAAGTTGGATAAATAATTATAGAAAAAACAAAACAAAATAAATAAAAAAGTTTAGTGTCATGTGCGTCCCTTTGCTGGCCTGCACTGGTTTTGAATCCTCATTTTTCATGTAGACACCTTCACATCTGAAGAAGGCACATCATCGGTGTGTGCGTGTGCATGCATGTGTATGTGTATGCGTGTGCATGAATGCGTGTGTACATGCTTTCCCATAAGCTGCAGTGATATCTGGGTAGGAAAGAAATATATGAAAACAACCCTGGAAAAATCCAGTAAATAGCAATGGTAGCTGGAGGTGACTTTAGATGTCAGGGTTGGGTTTTTTTTGTTTTTTTTTTAAGGCCAGCTGTTACAAGAGAAACATCATAAATGGTTGCTGCCTCCAGTGTGCCAGGAGCTGTCTTTTGAAACTGAATAATTCAACTTGGTTGTAAAGTATCACAGTGGGGGGAAGATGAATTTATTTTCCTCTTTGCTGGATTTTGTGCTTGATCAGAATTTTGCTGCCAAATAGATCAATCTAACCTCCAAAGTTTTAGAATTGCCGTGATGTCAAATTTAGTGTTTATGCTTAGTTTGCACAAAGACTGTCCTTCACAACCATTCCCAGGGCCAGATTAGAAACCTGTATGGGAGTAGTTGGGTCAATCGTCTTCTGAGACCCCTCAAGAGGCAGACTCAGAATATGGTGCCCTAGAGATCAGGGCAAAATGTTTTCAGGGTTCACAGGGAATGAGGAAGTGGGCACCTAGATGAACGGATCAGCAGTGACCAGGGTGGATAAAAATCAATGATTAAAAAAATATTGGGTTTTAAAAATTTAAATCAGATGTTTTAATTTAAATTGATTCAAAATAAATAAAAAATAAAATACTAACTTTCTCACCAACTTAAAAATGATATCATTACAATTAAATCTCACAAACATGCAAAACCTCCACTTACAGTCTCATAAAAGTAAAGTTTCCCACCAGTCAAACATGGCATTTATTTCAGTTTTTCATCTCATGAAAATGGCTCTGTCCAGCCTAACAGCTCTTGCTTCTTGAAAGTTTGGGGCTTTCAGTTTCTCTGACAAAAATCACATGTGCAAAGATACAGACTAAACAGGACTGTTGTTGTTCTGTGTGTATGTGGTAGTGGAGTTGATCCAAACA
Organism: Heloderma suspectum; assembly: GCF_057233095.1. Classification (NCBI taxonomy): domain Eukaryota; kingdom Metazoa; phylum Chordata; class Lepidosauria; order Squamata; family Helodermatidae; genus Heloderma; species Heloderma suspectum. Next base: position 176,509,769 of record NC_139461.1, read on the forward strand.
AGGCATAGGACTTAGGGCAGAAAAACAATATAGCAGGGTGGATAAAAATGGAGGCTTAAAACATAAATTCCAAAAATTGAATTAAAATAAATAAATAAATTTGAGGTTGGACTGGGAGCTGGGAGATCCGGGTTCCAGTCCCCACTTGGCCATGGAAGCGCACTGGGTGACACAGTCACAGACTCTCAGCCCAATCCACCTCACAGGGTTGTTATTGTGAGGATAAATGGAGAGAGGAGGATTATGTACATTGCCTTGGGTTCCTTCAGGAGGAAAAAAGGCAGGATATAAATGTAATAAATAAATACATACATACATACATACATACATACATAGTGTGCGTGTGTATGTGTGTGTGTGAGGGCAAGACTGATCCAAGGCAGAGTGAAGCAGAAAGGAGCAACACTGGAAAGAAAAAGAGAAGACAACATTGTCTAGTGTGCATCTTCCTGCATTCCTGTACTAAGGTTGCAACCCACTTATCTGGGAGTAAGCAACATTGAACTCAGTGGAACTTATTTAAGAGGAGGCAACTTTCGAACTGTCATGGCTGCTGGTCCAAAGGAAGACCCTATATGGGAATATTTTAAAGCATTCGGTTGATAGGTAAAAAGAACAGGATGCAAAATATGTACAGTGAGACAAAGAGATGCAAAACGTGCTTGTAAGGATGAAACAGTGTAAATAATACTGTATTTACTTGCAAATTAACATGGCTTAGATTTGCACCATTGTTTAAGAAAGATATGAACAAGTTTCAATGGGAAACTTGATTTATGCCAGTGATTTAACTTACCATTTTTCTTTATGTTTTAAATCATGATTTGAATCAGTGATTTAAGTCACCATGATATAAATCAGTCCACTCTGGCTGTAACAGTGGGAGACACGGAGGTGTGATAGCGTACTAATGCTAAAACTGAGACCCTGAATGGGTCTCTCGCAGGATGGGATTTCCCATCCAAGGTGATTCTTGGTCTGGGACATGTCAAAGGTGAACCTGGGGATATTTAGCCAGAGTTGCTGAGGAGAAAAAGACTCAGAAAGAGTGTGCTGCTCAACCTCATTGTGAGAACACACTGCCAGGGATCCAACAGGTATAATGATCTGTCCTGATCAGTTTGATGTGATGTGTGAAATGGTCTGTGATGACCTGCCTCCAGATAGGCCAGTAAATGAAAAGTTATTTCTCCTGATTTGAAGCCAGGGAAGAACTCTCAGCTAAGCAGTCAGTTCACCGGAGAGGCGGCGGGGGGGGGGGGGGGAGCTGGTGGCTCTGATTTCAGTGGGGCTATGAATCCATTCCTGGTTTCAGTTAGAACTAGCCAGAACTCTAAAGGAGCTATCCAACGCACAGACCCTATTTTGTGCCATGTGTAGCTCCTTTAGAGTTCTGGCTAGAGTGCACAGCCCCACCGGAATTGGAGCCACCAGCCTCCACTGGGGAGGAGCTACATCCAGCTGCTTCCGGTAGGCTGTGTGTCTGCAAGGAGTGCAGTCCCCCAACCTTCAGTGTCTGAACAAAGGGACAGCTGCTGTAGGGCAAAGGAGTGTTGAGCAATCCCAGTATGGCAGAATGCAGTAGAGGGAATGGAGTGGCCTGTAATACGGCCAGGTCTAGGAACTTTCCCCTGCTCTCTAGACCTAGTCATGGTAAGTAACTCAATGCTTGGTAGGAAGTAGTTTCTGGTCTCTCATTTATTTATTTATTTATTAAATTTATTAATCGCCCATTTGGCTGGTCACCCAGCCACTCTGGGCGACGTACAGCATATAATAAAACAGTTTTAAAAAATAAATTCTACAATAAAAACATTTTTTAAAATACCCTAACCCACCCCAAATGCTTGCCTGAACAACCACATTTTTAATGCACGGCGGAAGCTCATTAAAGAGGGGGCATGGCGGAGTTCCCTAGGGAGGGAGTTCCACAGAGTGGGGGCTACCACAGAAAAGGCCCTCTCCCTCGTCCCCACCAGTCTAACTGTCCTGGCTGATGGGACAGAGAGAAGGCCATGCGAGGCTGATTTTATTAAGTGGCCTGTCTGGTGTTGCTGGAGGTGCTCCTTAAGATAGACTGGGCCGGAACCATATAGGGTTTTAAAGGTCAAAACCAACACCTTGAATTTGGCCAGGAAAACAACTGGTAACCAGAGCAACTCCTTCAGCACTGGAGTGATGTGATCTTGCCAGTGGCTGCCTTTAATCAGGCAAGATGCCGTGTTCTGTACCAGCTGCAGCTTCCGAACCATCTTCAAGGGAAACCCCACGTACAGCGCATTACAGTAGTCTAAACGAGAGGAGACCAGGGCATGTACTACCGATGGGAGCAGATGGTTGGGAATATATAGCCCCATATTCCATTTATCAAGGCTGTAGGCCACTTCAAGGAACGTCACTAAAGTGGATCAAGTCTGAAAGGGAAATCTTGGAAGCCCAGGGTGCTTCCAGATGGAGGGCTTCCAGTGCTACCAGTCAGAATTAGGTGAATGATGGGTGAATGATGTTCAAGATTGCTAGGATTCTCCAAATATTGTCTCGCTGTTCATTTCCTGCCTGATTCCCTTTTGTGTTTGTGATCACTGCTCGCTTTGCACGAATGGGGAATTTGCGCAGATCAAACAGTGACTGAATGGGAGATTTGCACAAATTTCCTGAAATTTGTGCAAATTTCCTCCATAGATGAAAGCAGGGCTGATTCGGTCTAATAAAGGAATTTGTGCAAATTAGGAAATGTAGGAAATTTCTGCAAAGCAAACTGGGAATTAGGAATGAGACAAACATGTTTAACATATGCAAACATTTTCAGCAGACACATGCTCACATTCGGGGCTTCGAATGGGGCATTTTGCAAGCAAAAATGAAATTCTCATTCATCCCAAGGCAAAATACATTGTGCAGCTATTCTGCCTTTCCCTCAATGGATTTTTGTGGAAAGAAATAATATATACGAACTAGTGGGAAACCACGGGAGGGTTACAAGGCGAAGATGTCTTTTTTAAAAATAGTAATTTTTAACATGATGTTTTATTCTTTTATCCTATTTTGTATCTTTTATTGTTTATCACTTCAGAATCTGTCTACATTCTGTCTAGATGTGGAGTCTGTCTAGATGTGGAGTGGTATATAAATGTAGTAAGTAAGTAAGTAAGTAAGTAAATAAGGTGACAATGCATGCCCCACCCCGGTAGAATTCTGTGAATGAGACAGGGCGATTGCACAATGAAAGCCTCATCCAGAAACACCCCCAGCTTTTCAGTGCCATCTGCTGGTTGCTGCAGGATCACTGGAGGCAGAGGAAGCTTTAGCTGCCAAGCATCACTTCTTTCACACTGGTAATGGTGATGCAAAAATAATGATGCCAGCTGCTATGGGGGTCAACAGGAGATGGAGGAGTCTTTAGGTTTCCCCACCTCCTGGTGACCCAGAAAGGTATCACCACTTCCACATAGGGATGTCAGAGAAATCAGCAATGGAACCAAATGAATTTGGATTTTTATGCATCTGCTCCATGGATTCCATGGCTTGCCCCCATTGGGTGGATTCAGCGAACTTGCAGACTGTTTTTCTAACCTTCAGAAATTTTGTGCAAATTTCTTCATAGAAAAGTACACAAAAATAAAATAACCCTGCTGAAAATGTGCATTTCCCCCATAGGCTAAAGCATGAAAATGTGCATTTTGGGGGGATTTGCGCATTTCATGGGAATTCATGCATTTTTGCATATGCAAATTTGCGCAAATTCAGAAACTTAAAAAAAAATCCAATTCCGTTGATGTGCAGATGACGGAGCGAAAGGCACCTGACAACCTGTGAAACACAGATGGAATGGATTTTACACCATCCCTACTTCCCTACCTCCCCACTGTTGTTAGTAGCACAAAAGCAGCAATGCCAATCAGCTGGGGGGAGGGAGGGCAAGGACCTGTGTCCCACCCACAGGGACCCACACGTGGCCCACGGGCTGTGGGTTGTATACTCCTGATGTAGATGAACGCTGCCCTTACATGGTGCTTAAGGACTCATTGTACATTAGGAATAGCGCCCCAAAATGTTAAATAATTTTGGAACAAATCAGGACTCTGGAAAGACTGATAATGCAGCCTCTAAATGCCTAGCTGCTGATCTCCAATTTCCACCTCACACACATGGTTTCTGCCTTGGCTGTCATGAGATTTGCGGTAAATGACCACAGAATGGAATATCTGTAGGGAAGTTCATATCCCTTAGCTGGTCTGGATTTTGATCCTATGTCCTCTCTAATTTTGCACACTTCACCAGTGAAGGGAGTCTAGCAGAACGAAACAGCTAGCTGAGCCAGTCCCAACAGCAAAATGCTAGAAGGGAATTGTTTCCCAAGGCAAATGGAAAACACGGCCATTCACAGGAGGGGGCAGGGGGTTGGCAGATGCTAACATTTAGTGAAGACAAGGCTATAATGAACTGAGGCAAGTGAGACAAAAAAGCAATCGAGGAGATGAGGAGAAGATATGAACTTGTAAAATGTATCGATTTTTTTTAAAGAAGTGGTTATTTGCAAACTGCAAGTATTGTTTTCCTTAGGCCTGAAATAAATATATTTTGGGCAAGACATTTCTGTTGAGATAATTATAACATAGCGAGAACTAAATTGATATTCCTCACCATCCCATAATTTTGGTTCTAAACATAGCAGGGACTTTTGCATCCAGTAGTGGCTTTCCAAATGTCCTACTGTCAGGGACCCTTTCAGCTTATCTGCAGAGTCTAAGGCACTAGGTGTTTTGAACCAGGGAAAGAGCACCAGCCAGCCCCTCTGAGCCACTGTCAGTGCGAGAATGGACATCAGGTTGGAGCTGAGGAGAGGAGTAATGAGACTAGTCAGTGCAGTGAGAGTCTACCCTGCACAGCAAGTGATTTCGACCTACTTTCTCAGAGAATGGGAGTTCTGGCATTGGGTGGCATTGGGAGAATTGGCAATTGGTGGGGCATTACTCTGTCTGACCAAATAAACAGACCACTGCTGTTATTGGCTCCGGCCTAGCCTTTTCAGTTTGTTACTGGCTCCGGCCTAGCCTTTTCAGTTTGAGCAACTTGTCTCTTAGGCATCTCTGCCTGCCCACCCTCCAAGCTGCCAGCCCTGGCACCAGGAACCCCATCATATATGAAATGGAGCTCCCATGCTTTGCAGGGCATTCTGAGGAATGTTCTAGTGTACATACTTGGTTCATGTGAAGGGCTGACCTACAGTAGGTGGGCTTCACTGTTACTAGGTGCATACTGATGGTGTGTCCTGTGGAGCACCCAATGCAAACCTAGGGGAAGATTGGTAGGGGTGCGCAAACTGCCTCTGTGTCTGCCATTAGTGAGCGGCTCTTTGGGAAATCTCCTGGTAAGCATCCAAATAACCCTAGGTTTCAGGCCTGGTGTCAGTAAGCTGGCCTTCATTCTATATTTCCTGCAGAGTTCTGGATTGTCGTGTCACACAATGCCCTGATGACATTTAAAATGGTGTGTGCCTTGTAGCCTCCTGCTGCAGATCACAGCATTACTTCTGCTTATGCCTGCAGCCCATGTTAGTAAGGACATGGGATGTAGGGATGTATTCCACGCTCCAGCCACCCTGCATTTGCGGCTAGATAGCTGATTTCGGCTGTCTAGCCATGGGACCTCGGAGCAGGGGGGGAGGCTGGACAATGCATAGGAAGTGTCGTACCAGCACTTCTGTACTCCCCACCCCCGGGAATGCCCCCTTTTGCCCTGCTCCGTGCTGCTCTTCTGAGCCTGGAGCCTGGGGACAATTTATGCCGCCTACAAGGTGGTGGGGGAGGGGTGGGGAGGCAGTTCTCTGGGAACCGACGTTGCAGCACAGGTTCTGAGGTCAGTTCCTGGAAACCAACCAATCCTATGGCTGTATTGCCACTGTCTAGCGGCCATAGGATTGAGCCCTCAATTGTTTTAAATTTTGTAGGTTAGAGATTTTATATTTTGTTTTTTTATTTTCTCTTGTGATGTGTATTTTTTGTGAACTGCCCAGAGAGCTTAGGCTATTGGGCAGTATAGAATGAATGAATGAATGAATGAATGAATGAAATACGATTAATGGTGTTTCTCCCCCCAGGAAATGTTTCAGGTAGTCTTCATTTATGGTTTTAATACAGATTTTCCATTTAAAAAGGGAAACTGAAGAAGTTAAGCCAGAGCAGAGAGTGGTCAAACACTAAAAGAGAGGCAAAACTACATTTCTAGAGGAATTTACTTTGTATTCTGTTTGAACATTAATTTAAGTGAAAACATGAAAACAAGATGGGGGTGGTTGCTTTTTTGTTTTGCTTTTTTGAGGACACTGAAGGGAAGTTACAGCCTTTGTTAACTCAAGAAATGAATAGTTGGCAGACGATGTAAATTATGAATACTATTGGTGGATGTAATCTACATAATGATCAGCCATAGTAAAGTCTGAGGTTTTATTCTCTTCTCTGTTCCAGCAGAAATGGCATTCATAATGTTGTGTTTCAATGAGAGCCTCAGAACAAAATCCTATCTACCATTACAAGTTACATTCAGTGGATGTAACATTACAAGTTACATTTGTCCTTCAGCATATTGATGGTTTGTAGTGCCATGGGGGTGGAACATTCAATTACCCTGTGTAAGAGTGTATGTTCACATCACATTCCTAAGCTGCAGATACTTTGGGGTAGCTTTCATAGAGCCATTTACCTTTGATGGAGAGAGTGCTGGAAATGAATCCTCTCATTTACAGACAGAGAGCTCAAGAAGGTATTGTGGGGATGCTCAGCAAGGGAGTATTACACTCAGGGGAGACATCCGGTCTAAATCTCCAATCCACATAGCATCACACAGCAAGCCAGGATGCTCCTGCCAACCCCCCTTTTTAGCAATCCCTTCAGTCAGATGGGGCAAACATTCTTGGCCTCCCTCCTCCTTCCTTTGGAAACGGGTGTAATTCATGACTCTAGGCCCTTTCCTCCATATGAAGGATATGGGAAAAAAACCCACACCTGTTGGGGGTAAGAATCCCTCTTCCCCAGCCTGATGTTCTTCAGATGTTTTGGATTACAACTCCTATCACCTTGACTTGGCTGGGGTTGATGAGAATTGTGGTCCAAGACATCTGGAGGACACCATGGTGGGAAAGGTTGAGTTAGACTCACTGAGGTACGTAAGTAAATTTAGGGAGCAGCAAATCCCCTTCTCTGCCTTTTTCTTCCATCAACACTAATTCATTGTTGCTTTTTTTTCTGGACAAGATGGAACCAGCTTAGATAAATTTTGCCAGCCACTCTGGAACGTACCTTCCGATCTAGGGCAGCCTTGGATTCGTTACCTTGGTGATTCTGCTTCTTATCAGTGGCCTATTTTGATCACAAAACATGGCTGACTGAAGGGGCTCTAAGTGGTCTTCTGGACTGGATCCTGTAAAGTTCTCCATCTGCCTTGACTCTGGCATATTGATCTACTCCTTGAGAAAGACATTGGGCAATATCCAATATTGCCACAGCACAGCACTAGTGCTAATGACAGTGTGCTAGCATAAGCCAACACTAGCACAAAGTCATTAGCGTGTGCAGTGATTTGTTCCAGAATTTCGGCAGCAGAGTTTGCTGCTGAATTTCAGTGGCAAATGGCCGGTTTCCCCCTTTCCCTAGCAAGCCCTAATAATGTTACACTTGTGTTGGTTTATGCTAGTTCTGTGACAGCATTGGATACTGCCCATTCAGTGCAAGTATTAGTTGTATTTCAATTTACAATTTTAATATAAATATTGGGAAGAGAGGTTGGAAACCAACATGGATATCGCTGTTTTAAGATTAGTCTTTTTATTTGTCATGTTCCCAGCAAATGTAATTCAAAGTTATGGCAAGAGATGTTTGCTGTGGATTAATGGGGAAAGTCAAACTTGAGTCACATTTACATGATTTTATAATCATAAAAGATGAATGTTAAATGTAAAGAACATTCTCAGATTGATTATTCTTCATGTACCATTATAACTAATGGGACAAACATTCATTGCAGTATTGATGAGGAAGAAAAAGAAAACTCTTTGGATTTAATAAACATAAATTACTTTGGTCATCAGTTTATGCTGAATTTTCTGTAGCAGGGAAGGTAAATGTAGAAGAGACATTAATAATCTCTGTAACACACAATCTATTCATTTCTTTAAAAAAAACTTAATCCAACATTTTAATTTTAAAACACACTAAGCAAGAGACTTTTGATATAAATAAAATTAGGCTATTCTTTTTATGGGACATACACTGTGTAGGCCAGTTCATCCTCTTAAGGTTCAAGTCAACACTGGGTCTCTCTGAGCCTTTGAATGAAGAGCAATACAAAGAAGCCCTCTGGCAACCATCTGTGGTAAACAGTGAAGCAGGTCAGGAAATAGAGATTTAGACTTGAATTAGGAGCAGGTTCCAAAATGAAGAGTATGATTTGCTGGGCTTGTGTTACAAAATCATGGGAGGCTTTTAACTGAGCAATGCAGGCTGTTCGAGTACTGTTGTGCGGATATTGCAAAACACAACTGTGTGTCTGCAAAGCTTTCATGTAAGTCGAGACCTCACAAGTCATGGCTTGCAAGACCCCTGAGAGAGGCTTCTTGTTCTGGGTCCTGCCTCTTTGGCTCTGTGCCGCTATAACACTCCCAAGCATGGTTGAGAGATTGGGAGTGGGCCACAGGCTTGCAGAATCCCCCTTCTCTCTCCTCTCAGTTTCTTTCCCTTCTGAGTGTTAAAAGGTGTTAACTATGGTTAATATGGAGGAGGAGAAGAAGAGAGCACACACCTGAGTGTATTGCTCATTCATGTGCCAACAAACCAGTGAGAGACCCTGTTGTGCCTGAACCAGGCCATATTATATTCTAGGCCTGGGTGATACAGCTGAGGAGTAATCCTTGGAGTCTGCATGCGCCCCAGGGTGGCCAGTTATGCATCACAATAAAAGAGGAAATGCATCACACACAAAAAGAGACAAAAGAGGACACTGATTCACATAAAATGTGTATTTGCTAATTGACATTGCATTTTAAAAAAAGCAAATTTAGAAATCATTGTTACAGTTTAAATAGAAATACAATTTCATAATGGGTGGCTAGGTGACCTGTGGCCAGGTGACCTATGTGCTTCCCTGCCCAGTCTGCAGTCTAGGTGCTAACTAGGGATGGGCAATTTCAAGGCCCCTAGTCTCCTTCCTTCCTTCCTTCCTTCCTTCCTTCCTTCCTTCCTTCCTATCTATCTATCTATCTATCTATCTATCTATCTATCTATTTCATTTATACCCCACCTTTTTTCCTCCTTAAGGAACCCAAGGCAGCATACATAATCTTCCTCCTCTCCATTTTATTCTCACAACAGCCCTGTGAGGTAGGTTGGGCTGAGACTCTGTGACTGGCCCAAAGTCACCCAGTGAGCTTCCATGGCCAAGTGGGGACTAGAGCCCGGATCTCCCGATTCCCGGTCCAGCACTCTAGCCACTGCACCACCCTGGCTCTCTTATGGGTCTTTATCTTCAAACCTACCTTGGACTGGACAGCCCTTCAAATAGAGGATACCTTCAAATAGTGGATGGTCCTCTGTAAAAAGAGGACACATGGCTACCCTAACAACCTTGGTTTGTCTCCCCCTTCTTTTTAGTTTAGTGTTGTTGTTGACCTGTTTCTGTAGCTATCTCGGTCCTCAAGCCTTCTTGAGTCCAAGCACATTTGTTAAGTTTATTCCCAGTTATCTGTGGGTAAGCAAGTATATTATATCAAAATGACAGTTGGCTTGTCTCCTGAGTCTAACTTGCTGCTGTAGTTGATTTTTATTTGTGAAAGCCATGTCTGGTTTGTTCCCCAAGGTAAACATCTTTGCAGAAATGTTAATGAAGGTTTTCATATCTTTTAGGAAGTATGTGTGTATGTTTTACTCACTTTCATGGACTGAGATTTCTATGACAAATGTCAAAAGACCACTGAACACTGACTTTTGGAATTGGAGAGAAAATTAATGCATAAATAATACAATTTTTTCCTTCTTGGGCTTCAAATGCTTGAGTTCTGAATGAAGAAAAATAGACCCACGGAACTGCAGATCAATAGCATAATGAACTGCCTAAATATTGAGAAAAGGTTTTTTAACATCTAAATCTTGGGTGAAAAAGTGAGGCAAATTTGAAAAAATACCCCCCCCCCCATATCGAGCTTCAGATAAAAATAATAATAGGAAGGGGATATAGAGGGGCTAAGAGAAAGAATTTAAATGGGTAGACCTAAGCAAATTTCACATACCCTCTTTCAGGGAACCAAGGTACAAGAGGGCCCTTGGCATGGTGCCCCCTCACACCCATGTCAGGGAGTGACATTTCCTCTTTATTTCTATCAGATGCATTGGATCAGGGGGGCCTACAGTAGGAAGAGGAGGATATGAGGACGCTTGCAGCAGTAGCAGCACTCCTTCCAGGTGGCTGCCATTACACTTGCCCACAAATGCGCTAGAGTAACAAAACTCTGAGGCAGTTATGGTGAAAGGCACCCAGCCCTTCTTAGAGTGCCAGAAAAGTGGGTCCAAAGCAGTGGAGTCAAAAATGCTGGACCCTCAGAAGCTGTTTGAGGATGCTGTCTGCTGACACCAGGCCTGAGGGAACCTGATCTGGTGGGTTTCAAACAGTTCATGCAATCAGCAGAATGAAGTGGCTGTAAAGCTTCTCCTGGACCTGCCTGTATTAAAGGTTCTTCTATTATAACCTCAGACTTCGACTGCTTATAAAAATTATACCTGTTGAGTGAATAAGGGGAAACTTAGCACCCACGATCTATCTGAAAAGCTTCTACAGTTGTGTGAAATTTCAAACCCAGGTACAGCAAGTTAAAATTTGCTGAAAACTGACACATCTGTACTTTTTACTCCATCTGCAGCTCAGCAGCGAATTGTAATTGTTTACAACTTACCTTCCATGCACCCACACTTTTCGTTGGTTAGCAAAGATGCCCCATGATGTCCATATGAGGCTGGACAGCCATCTGTCGGAGATGCTCTGGCTTGGATTCCTGCACTGAGCAAGGGGTTGGACTCGATGGTCTTGTAGGCCTCTTCCAACCCTACTATTCTATGATTCTATGGTCCGGTAATGAAGGATTGCTAGAAGAGGCTCCCTCTCACTGTTTAAGTTGCCTGGACAGCTACTGATGTAGGTAAGAAATAGCCATGTGTCAACTCACAGGAGAATTCCTCTAGCCAAATAGTAAGGCTCAGATGCTGTGTAAGGTAATATAGAACCAGGAAAACATGGAGCATCTTTGTCCCAGGCACTCCAATCTCCCCATCTGGATTTAGGCCTGAAAGACCAAGGAAAAATTGTGGATGGATGGAAGGTAAATTGTAAGCAAGCACCATCTGTGACAATGCACAGCATTATCATTGATCACGGGGCATGTCAGTTAAAGCATCAGCCTTCGCTTCCAATTTCCCGGCTTTGTGGAGCTTGAGCCAACATGAGGTAGCCTTTACTCTGGTCTTCAGCCAGCAGGTGTTTTGATCATTACATCCAGAACAGGCAAACAACCCAGTTCCTGGGCCTGAGAACCACCCACCTATAGTGCCTCTGTCTTCTTGGGATTCAACTTCAATTTTTTTAGCCTCATCCAGCCCATAACTACATCCAGGCCAAAGCCCACTTTATCAGATGCTGGACGTTTTATGCTCAGTTGCCAGAGATGTATACGCACACGATCTGCCAGCTGAGGATAACATCTGATGAAGTTGGCAGTGCTGTAGAGGTAGGTGCGTTTTGATGAATAGGGGCTCATCAAGATAGTCCACATGGCCATGTGCCCAAGGAGATGCCAAAAATTCAGGCAGTTCTGTGGATCCACATCAAGATTGCCCATCACCTCAGCACCACTCCTTATCCCCCCGCCCCCGGGTCTGCCGCCTGAGGCAAACGCCTCACTTTGCAAATGCTAGGGCCGGCCTGGTATATATTGCATCTTACGAGTGAAGTGTGCTTCCAGTTTGAGTCCATAAAAAGTGTGCCAGCAGTAGCAAGCATTTGGGAAGGACTGCTCAGCAGGAAGTGCTGGTTGTCCTAATCTCTGCTGAAATCAGTTATCACGCCTGTGATACAGCACTTTTGTTTTAGACATGTTTCTTCTACTTGGTTACTACCTGGAATAATTTATCATCTATCTTGTCTCATCTGCCAGCAGGGAGAAAACTGGGCAGAAATGCTCTTTGCTTTGATTAAACGTTTCATTAGGGTTGGTGTAATGTTATTTTAAAAGTGCTGATGTGGTATGCAAGATGTTTATAAGATCCCATTAAATCTGTGTGGCTGTACTTCTTGAGAAGGTAGCCACAATATTTCAGATGGTTTTAAGTGGACATTTTGAAGACAACCACTAGATGTCATTCTAGCCACGCAGAAATCCAGTGCTGTATAATTATTATGCTCTGCTTTTAACTTTATGTGGCGGTTTGTCACTGCTTCAAATTCTTCCACTCATGACAACTTCAGAAATAATCTTTGATTTGCTTTTGCGCTGTTGGTGCCTTACCTAGAATTCACAAGGTTGTAATGGATATAAAGAACAACCAAATACAACTTCCCTCTAATTCTCACAATCCTGAAAACATAATCTATATTTGAGCAGCTTCCAGTATGTGGATGCCATTTTTCTGGCATTTGATTTTACCACTTGTTTCCTATGTTGTGTTTGTCCACAGAGTTACAGAAAAATAGTACTGTGGTAAAACTGATGCCCATATTCAGTAAATGGATCCTTCCTCCTTTCAGCTGATATGTCTGTACAGAGTATGTGACTCAGGGTAAATCGAAGTCCTCCTCACCAGTGGGACTGTGGTGGGGTGTTACAGTCCATTCAGAGGAGGTGGGTGGCTCTGACTTTGGTGAGGCTGTAAATCCATTCTGGGTTTCAATCAGAACCAGCTACAACTCTAAAAGAGTTATCCAAAGTGCTGAACCCTATCCCCAAAATGGGTTCAACACGTTGTATAGCTCCTTTGGAGTTCTGGCTGGTTCTGGCTGAAACCCAGAATGGGGTTGGACTCGACGGTCTTATAGGCCCCTTCCAATCCTACTATTCTATGATGATCCTATGAAACCCAGAATGGCTTTACAGCCCCACGGCAATTGTAGCCACCAGCCTCCACTGCTTCCATTTAACTTCACTGGTATATTCTTCTCAGAGAAAATGAAGCTGGCTGTTTTGGTTCAGTTTACTGGGAACAGCATAGGATTGTGTAGCCTGGCCTTCCCTGATGTGGAGCCCTCAGATGTTTTGGACATCTACAACTCCTAGCATTCCTGACCATTGGTCATGCTTGGGCTGATGGGAGCTGAAGTACAAAACACCAGGTTGGGAAAGGCTGATGTAGTTCCTCACCAATTACTTTTCTGCTTTGCTGAACCTTTGGCCTGGAGGAATGATGGAGAAAATTCTGCCATTTTAGAGTTTGAGGAAGCCAGTGGTCTATATTTGATGGTTGGTTTTTGCTGTGTGTTAGACTTTAGGTTGAGTTAGTGTCAGGGATGAGTCTAAGTGCCTTGAGATGTCTGACAGCTCCGATTCTGATTCAGAGTTGGAGCAGCAGCTAGATCAGAGGCCAGGGGAGGTACCCTCCCTAGTAAGCCAAAACTCTGGAAGAGAGTCCTCCCAAGACCTTGCCCAACAGATGGCCCAGACTGAGTCCCTGCCCCCTCCCTACACCATGAGAACACACATTTCTGACGAGAAGGAAGAGGGGCGCGTCGCAAAGCCAAGCGGGAAAAGTTAGGGGCAGGTCTCAAACGCTCCGCCAGGATAGCCACTCTTGGAAGCCAACGTAGGAGGGAGCCACCCTAAGGACGGGGCGTCACTGCGAAGCTTGCTTGCCTGGGAGGTTCATACCCCAAACTGCCAGCAACTTTCTCTCCCTCTGGTTCATCTCCTCTGCTTAGAGATGGTTGATTAATTGTTTTAGAGCCTGGGGGCAGCCTGAGAGTTTTCCTGGGATCTTCATTTGGAGAGAGACTAGGCTCTAGCAGAATAAAGTTGTATTAGCCTGAAGCTTTGTCTGTTGTGGTGTTGATTGCGATGGGAAAGGACGATCCAATTCTGACAGTTAGTGGCCAGGTTGGCTCTCATGAAAAACCTGGAGGAATGTTGCAGGCCTATCTTTTGGATGTGGGAATTGCCATTCACAGCCTTAAAGCTAAATTACTGTAAGCTACCTTGAAGACAGTTTGGAGTTTGATGCGGGCGCAGAACAGCACTATAGTCTGACTTTAGAAACGAGTACATAATGTCTGCACCAGCCGTGTATATCTTTTCAGCTGTGCAACCTGGTCCTCTGTGTAAGACCTACCGGTTTCAATGGGTCTGTCTTCCAAGTAAGCATGCAGAACATGATAGCCATCCTGACACATTTTGGCCTATGTTGCTAAATTGCTGAGGCCCAGAATAGCAATATCAGTGGGGGAAAGACATGTTTCTTTTGTGATGAAGCAATCCTTTAAAAAAAAGCCCTCCTGTGCCTCCAGTGCTTTAGAAATCTTCACCTGTCATCTGAATACCAAGTTCACAGGACAAGGACACTTGGAGCTGTACCTTTTTTGACTACTGTCATGGTATAAGTCAGGGGTGTTGATTCCCCAGATATCTGCACTCCCTTTCCCCTGATCACCAATCGTTTGGTGGTTTCCTGGCTTTTGCGCAATCCTGCTCCCATTCTAATAGGTTGAAATGCCTCTCCTAAGGCTTAGTGACTGGAGGAAGAGCTTTAAGCAACAATATGCTGGTATTTGTGGCCCTGCCTCCTTTGCCTTTGTCCCACCCCTCTTTTGCCTTTGCCATGCCCACCACTGGAATGTGGGCCCTGAGAGATTCTCTGAAATTGAATATGGCTTGGGGCTGGAAGGGGTTTGACACCTCTGGTATAAGGTTTCCTTGTTCAAGTTGGCTTTTGATGTCCAGGAATAATGTGGTAGTGTGGTCATTTTCCCTGGGATTTTGTTTGTAGCTTTTCTTCAGTGTTGCAGCCTGGTCCAATACTGTACGATGATGGGTCAGAATAGAAATCCGAAAAATAGATGCATGCAAATCAATAACAGGTAAATAAAAGTAAGACATACATAGATCTGGATGTTCTTAAAAAAAAGATTTGTTAAATAAAAATTTAAATGGTTACTGTAGGATGAGATAGATTTGTTTCCTCAAAACTGAA
This sequence comes from Heloderma suspectum, assembly GCF_057233095.1. Lineage (NCBI taxonomy): Eukaryota > Metazoa > Chordata > Lepidosauria > Squamata > Helodermatidae > Heloderma > Heloderma suspectum. Next base: position 176,524,981 of record NC_139461.1, read on the forward strand.
ATGCAATTTCTGTTCTAGCAGCTCATTCCAGAGATTCACCTGTACAGGTCAAGCATTTAGCAGAATGAAAAATGACAAATGCAAGTGGACAAGAGCATCAAGTGTGAGGAGGATTGGAATCGGGAGGGAAGAGGTGCATAAATAGGGAAATGTTGTTGATTCCCACCAGGGAAATATGTGAGGATGTATTTACATTTTCCAAGAGGTTATTTACTTGTAGAGCAGTGGTTTGTCAATTCTCCGGCCCTGAGGGAACACTTTCTACACTGATTCGCCTGCTGAGGAACCCTTGCGTACCACAGAAGAATGTTTTTGAAGGGAGCTCCCTCTGTTCATGCAGTGGGGAGCCAGAGGACACCAGCTTGGTCCTGCTGTTGTTTCATGCACACTGATCCTGCACCCCCCACCCCCATATGCCTTACACTCCCTTGCTGCTGCACATTGCAGGGGAAGATTTGTATTAGTAAGCAAGCTGTCTTTTATGGAAGCTTGTCTGATCCCCTGTTAAGCTTGTAAAGAAAGCAACCGTCTCATAAAGCTCCTGCATTTAAGCCCTGAATTGAGGAAAATATTGTTCCGTAGGAAAAAAAGAACCTTTACACTGCCGGAAAGAGATGGGATTTAAACCTCAATTGCTTTGTGTTGCATCTTCATTCTCTTAAATATCTGAACGTTGTTTGCAGAGCCGGCTCCAGATTTGAGGGGGATCTTGGGCAGAGTGCTTTCTGTGGCCCCCCTCCTACACTGGCATGCTCAGCTCCTGGCTTAGCTGCCTGCTGCTGCCACCTGGTATGAACCACCACTTAAAATTTCCCACAACGGCAACGCCCAGAGTTCCTGATGTAGCTTCTCTCTGGGACATTGTGGGCTCAGAGCTGCCCACTGCAGGGATCCCAGGGCAGGCATCAGTGCCAACAGTTGGTCCTTTGGCTGACTTGTGTATACTGTTTTTAAGCTGTGTTGTTTTATTGTTGGATTTAAAAAAAAATTGTTTTTAATTCAACGTTGTTTTTAGTTATATGTTGTTTGCAGATACTGTCTGCGTGCTTTTATCTAACTGGTTTTTAAACTTTGCATATTGTATGTTAACGTTCTAAGTTTTGTAAACCGCCCAGAGAGCTTCAGTTGTCAGGCGGTATAGAAATGTAATTAACAACAGCAACAACAACAACAGGCCCGGGGCCCCAGCATCTGCCTTCTGATTCTGGGCTTTTTTATTCCCAGTTTCTAATGTGCGAAACCAGATATCTCGCAAAGTTAGGGTGGCCACTTACAAATTGCCAAGAGAGAGGAAATGTATCCCTGAAAAAAGGACACTGTTTTGCTTACAATTAGCATATGCAGATTCATAACTATAGATGCAAATTTAGATATAATAATTATCATTTCAATAGAGATACGGTACATCTCACCGAAGTGCAGAAGGTTGTGGCCACGTGGCCTGTATGCCTGCCTGCTCAATCTGCTGCCCAGGTGCTAACTCTGGATGGGCAACAATTCTTATGGCTCTTAATCTTTAAACGGGAATTGGACAAGGCAGCCCTTCAAATGGAGGACTGTCCTCTGGCAGCCCTTCAAGTACAGGGCTGTCCTCTGTATGGCCACCCTACCCACAGCAATCTGCCTGTCCATTGAGGTTGTCGAACAGGACCTGCCCAAGGCATTTTGCTGGCTGAGGAAGAGCAGCAAATTGTCTCCATCCCCCAAGTCAAGTTGATTTGGCACCTGAGGCAGAAAATCTCACAAGCACCTCTCCCCGTCGCTGGCAGTACAAATACAGACATAATTAATGTAATTCCTATCAGTGTGCTGTTTTTTCATGACTCCCCAAAGCTGAGGTGGCTGCCTCATTCTACCTAAATAGAAGGCCCAGCCATGTAAAAACACTGGATATTCTAAATAAATATCTCTGGGGCTAGGGTAATGCATCCACTCAGCACCAACCTCACTGTACAAACAAGCCAAGGTGTTGTTTTGCGGAGGCGAATTGTGTGTGTGTGTGTGTGTGTGTGTGAGAAAGAGAGAGAGAGAGCGAGCGAGCGAGCGAGCAGAGCAGCACATGCTAGCTGGGAGCATGCAATCCAAGAGGTGAGCCGCAGACTTATTTCTGAGGTTGAAGAGGATGCAAGCTGAATGCAGAACGGGAAGGGACCACCAACCTTGCTTGCACAGTGGCAGAAGAGCTGCCAAGAGGACGAAGGTCAGAGAGACACCAAGAGTTGCATCTTGCCATTCTTGCAAAGTTGCCAGTGGGATCCTGGCATGTACCTACTACTGGACTGCCCAATGAGCAGTGAGCTGGCTTGGACCAACAAGTCACCCCTCCTTCCAGAGCACAGCTTCAAGCTGCATGAGGACGTTGTCCTCTCAGAAGAGAAAAGGAACCACTCTTGTTATGTCCCATGTTCCAGAACCGCCCCTGGATGTTCTTTCAGAACCTTTGAGGAGTGCCGAGGCTGGTGCATGGGAAATGACACAAAGTGCAATCGTCTTCCTCGGTTCAATGTGTGCATATGGTAGGATTGCATCCCAAGGCTGCAGTGGGGTAACCTAATGATGAGTACAGGAGCAATATTCTGACTTAGTCCACCAACATGGAAATCTTTGCAACTGATAAACTTCTTCAAGGGGTTCCTTCACACTTCCATGTTGCACCTGCCCTCCTGGTAAGATGTTGCTTGCTTGAACTGTCCACCAGCTGACCCCCCCCCCCGCCCAGTCCCTGTTGCTGTTGCAGCCACCGACTGCACTGAGATCTCAAAAGTGGGGGAAGCAGCCGTGGGAAAACATCTCCTTGAGCTTCCTCCATCAACGTGGAGGGCTTAGGTCCCTTTCGCTCCTTCTAGCTCTTGTTGTGTTGACAGTAATGGTGCTGACTCAGTGAGTGTCTGGACAAGGTGGAGTTTTGAACCAAGTTGCTTCATCCTGAGGCAACTCGTGAGGTGACCAGATGCTACTGGGACAAGAGCTGGCTGAGCTGGGACAACAGCTGGCTTTCTCTCCCTCTTGGGTTGAAGTGCAGCTGCTGTGCCAGTAGAGAAGCCAGCCACCCGGCAGCTGTTCCAACAGCCAGCCTGGGTTCTCTTCTTTAGGGGCAACAGGTAGGTAGACAACAGGGGTGGGGAGGGGGAGGGGGCAGCAGCAGCAGCAGCAGCAGCGGTGGGCAAACTGGTGGCCCCAGCTGCCGACCTGGCAGGAGGGGCAGCGTGCTTATTTCACTGCTTCCTTCCTCTGATCTGTCACCTGAGCTTGGAGGTTCACCCTGCCTCATGGCAGGTCCAGGCCTGTCAACATCTGAGGCCTTTTGCTCAGTGCACCCACTGTCTGAAGTATGGTGGGTGGCAACTAAAGAGAGCCTTTTTCAGTGATGACTTCTCACATTTGGAATGCCCTTTCCAGAAAAGCCAACCTGGCAGCTTGTTACTATCACTGAGGCCCCCAGTGTGGTGTGGGGAGAACCCATTGTTGTTTGCCCAGGCTTTTAGGAATGGCTAATTTTAGTATGTTTGACTTAGAACAGTTTTTTTTTTTTTACTGTGTACTTGAATGTTGCTGTCTTACTTCATATCCCTTATCTTTCCATTTTTATTGTACTCTTATTGTATCTTCCTACTTTGCTAGATGCCCAAGGAACATACTTTTATGCTGAAGCTGTAGGATATAAATTACGTTAGTTAATTAAATTTCAGTATCTTCTGGCATTCTAACAATAGTCTTCTCTTTGCCTATGATCCGAAGTAGAGCTGTCAACTGATTAAAGAATGTTTAGTTGAGTAATCGCCTGCCTTTAATTGGCTGGTCAATGACATTTAAATAACTTTATAGATCACCAAAAACCTCACTATAGATGCCTTTTTGAGATCCTGAAGGAAATGTGATGACTTACAATCTTAACAAACAGAAACTACTACATGCTGTTAGAAGGGTAGACCATCATCTTAAATATTGTTTTCTTGTTCATTTCTATTTACACAAACAGGACAGGACCACAATAGCCTCAAAATATAACTGCATCCCCTTAACACTGACTTAGTCCTCCTGACTGATCAACAAAAGATTTGACTGATGGACCTACTGATTAAAGCAGTCCTAATCCAAAGCAATAATGGAACCATGGCTATAGAGAGTGTGTGCAGCATGCCTTTGTATTTTTTTTCACTCACCCTAGTGACTTGCTTCTTTGGGGATGGGACTTTTTGCAGAGAGCATGTCTCAGAATGCTTGGCTGTGTGTTTGATGCCCTTCTTTATGTGAAAATTGCTTTTCTGAATTGTGGGCCTTGATCTTATATGAGGCCATGTGAAAAGATAGTTTCACATGGCTCACATTCTCCTCTATGAGCCTGCTCGTGCCCTGAGATCTTCAGGGGAGGCCTTTCTTGCGGACCTGCCACCATCACAGGCTCGTGTGGTGGGAACACGGGAGAGGGCTTTCACGGTGGCTGTCCCAAGGCCTTCCCAGGGAGGCGAGACTGGCACCCTTCTTGGTATGTTTCTGCAGGCAGGCAAAAACTTTTTTGTTCCGGCAGGGCTTTGGGGACAGATAGTCTGGACCTGTGAGAATATGATGGATTGATATTATTGTTTATATTGTTGTTGTTGTTTTAAACTCTGATATTTTATATAATTTTAATATTGATGATTTAATTATATTTTAACTCTTGTATATTTCTATTTATATGTTTTAACTGTAATTAATTTTTAATGTTGTAAAGCTGCCTTGAGTCCCAGGATTGGGAAAAAGGAAGGATATAAATACAACAACAACAACAACAACAACAACAGTTAAATAGGTTTCTGTGGACTGACTTCAATTAGATAAAAATGGTATAATCTTCCAATGATAACTTGTTTATTTTTAGTGGAACATTTAGTGGTAATAACTATTATTGATGGAGCTTGCATTGAAAGCTGCTAATAACATTATCCATATGCACTAACAAGGAAGCAAGACAACATCCACTGAGGAGCAAAAAACAAACAAACCACCTTTGAAAATCACATCAAAAAAATGAGATCTAACATAGTAAGTAATCTTCTGAAAGTGGAACTATGGCGTATGAAGTGTTCTTAGATCTCAATTTTTTTGTTCTAGTCAGAAAGACATATTGCATAAAAAAATAGGATACTTCCCTTTGATCACATGCAGATTTTATTTTAATTAAGTGTGTGTGTGTGTGTATGTGTGTGTGCATACGGGGGAAATACAATGTAACAGAGGTAGCTGTAGAATATATCATCTTTTCAAAATGATTATTTTTCTAGGACTCCTGACTTTAGTGTGATTTTGGTAGCATCCAGTCAGGGTGAAATGAATTTCCCTGACTTGGTTAATTAAACTTTGAAGCTGCAGCTCTTGAGAGGGGTGGGAGAGGGGAGAAAGAAACAGACAGCTCCGTACAAAACACGGTTAGGTGTTGGGAGGGAAGAACTGACAGCGTAATTACTTTTTGAGAACACATTTAGATTGAATAATACAGAGTCAGCAAAAATAGCCTACTGTCTCTGATTGTCAGATAAAAATATATACTTGGGTTGCCTTATTCAAGTGTATTCTACAACCACCTAAGCAAAGAAAGTAGCTGGCGGATTGTAGCCTCAGTGACTTACAATGAAAGAAAGTGTATCCAGCTACAAAATAAGCATCAGTTGACTATTAGCCATATATATGTTCTTCAAGCTGCAATCACTTACTGGGGAAAAGTCCCATTAAACTTGGTGGAACTTACTTCTGAGTAGATATGCATAGTATTGTGCTGTTATAGCTACAAGCTTCAGGGCACAATCCTATGCCTGTTTAGGCAGAAAGAAGTTCTACAACTCCCAGCATGCCCCAGCCAGCATGCCTGCCTGGGGCATGTTGGGAGTTGTAGGACTTTTTTTCTGTCTAAACAGGCATAGGATTGCACCCTTAGTTGGTTTGATTGTCTTAACTGAAGTTTTAAAATAAACCAGCAGCATTGTGAGTTAAAAGCACTTTTGTGGGGTGGGGGTGAGGGAGGCTATTTTGTTCTGGTGTGTTACTGTAACACAGAATGGATGATAAACGATCAAATATGACCTTTCCTTCTATCAGAGAGTGGTAGCTTCTATTTATTAAATTACATAACCTTTCATGGTTCCTTCAGCATCTCCAAAAACACTTGTACTGAGGTTCTGGTGGTATATACATTGATTTAAATCACTTGGTTAAAAAGCAAATGCCTGATCTATTAACACTTCTTTAATTGGTCTGAATTCTTATATTCCTTAACATTAACATCTCTAAATAATTGAGATAAGCAATAATTTTCATTTTTCTTATATTAAGGATACTGTTAGGGTACAATTCCATACACCATTAGATGGAAAAGGTGGATGCACTACATAGGAGTCACCACAGCCCAGGTCACCATGTAGAGGCTAGGTTAAAAATGTTATTCCTGTAGGAGAGGTGTAAGATGGTCTACCATGGAATGTATCGATGGTCTACCTTGGATGGTCTACTGTGGAATGTATGGCCTCATCATGACGATGCCACTCGGTGTGAAGGATTGCATCCCTTACCTTTATAATATCACTTTGTAAAAACCTACACATTAATGCTCCTTTGTACCAGCTTTCCCCTAGCCAGCATAGCCATTCATCAAGGATGATGGGAGTTGTAGTCATAATTATGTAGGATAATTTCAGCCATTGGAAAACAATTATCAAAACCAAATGGATCAGTTTTAGCAAGGCCCATAGGTATTGCTACTTGATTAATCTGTTTGCTTAGATTAATCAGCTAAAGTTTTGGTTGATTAATCAGTGGGGTCAAATGTGAATCAAAGGGGCACCTACTTACGGGCATACATTTTTTACTTCTCTTAGGATGGGATAAAAGAAGAAAAAAATGGCAGGTAGCTTTGCCTTCAAATAATGAGTGGTAGCATTTATTAAACTCCAAGTTCTCCCAAACTTCCTTCTATAGCTCAGAACTGTATCTATTGAAGATTTGCTAATATGCAACTTTATTTAAAGTGAATCCATTAATTAATGCATCCTTTTAAAAGGCTGGTGATCAAGTACAACGTATTGCATTGGTTGACGGCTCTTGACACAGTTTTAATCAAACCCCTGCTTTCTGTGTACGTGTGTGCATGGCACGCACTCCCTACAAATGAAAGCTGCTGCTTGTTTTGTGAATTGAAATAAAGTGTTGCTTTTTATCTTAAAGAGAATTAAAATTGGATCTGTGTGTGTGAACGATGGTTTTCTCTTCCATAGAAAAAGTGTTCATAGATGGGAAAAGTTAATGATCAGCATGCTGACTGAAACAGGAAACCTTTATTGAATATGGGGCTGTTATGACTGCCACGCATGGTTGGTATGATAAAGGCAACCTTTACTAAACATTTTTTAACTTATAGCTCAGTAAGCAGCCATACTTAGTAAAACAAATATAATGACATAGTGGAAGCTTGCATTTCCCAGGATTGCCCTTGTTTGCTTCCAGTGCCACCACAAATGTGCCCCTAAATCCTTTCCTTTCTCCTGTTACCCAGGCAACAGAAAATTAGCAATGTTGAGAGGAAGGGGTGAGATTTTGGTTTAATGCACGGAGAATAACATTCTTGTAGATTAAATGAGATTCATCCCATTTTTATCAGCAGAGCGGCTTTACACAGGTAGCAGATCTGGAAGGGATATTATTGTGTGTGTAGACTTGAGGGCAGCTGCTGTAGAAAGATGCTTCTGTGAAGAGGCTGTTCTGAAGCCAGAGAAGGGTTGCAGAGGAAACAGGCCTGAGGAAACCACAGGAAATGGGGGAGAAGTCTGAAGCTGGTTGTGTAAGTGAGGCACACTGCTATGGAGACAGAGCTTGTGACAACAGCTACAGGTACAGCGCAGCCTCTGTGTCACTTTATCTTTAGCCCAGTGTGCAGCAGGCTGTTCTTGAGGGAACACATGAATGTGGGGGGCAAAATTGTGCCCACCATTCTCTCCTCACATGTTCAACATCCTCTTGGCACGAGGGCCTGAACACAGTCTGTACCCACGCTTCTTTGCATGGGACAGTATGCATACGGTATATGCCCCTGTGCAAAGAGGACCTTTTAAATAGGTAGGAACATAGGAACATGCCCTATACTGAGTCAGACCCTGGGTCCGTGTAGCCCATTACTATTGACACTGACTGGCAGCAGCAGCTCTCCAGGGTTTCAGGCAGGATTCTTTCCTAGCCCTACCTGGAGAAGCTGGGAATTGAACCTAGGGCCTTTTGCATGCCAAGCATGTGCTCTACCACTGAACCACTGAGCCCCCTCCTCTCCCATGCCCCCTCCCCACTAATGCATGGAGATGGGGTTGTTGTGAGTGCAATTTTGAGTCCCCACCCCTGGGTTCACTGACTGTCTGAAAAGAGCTCCTGTTGGAGAATAACATTTCCTTCTTCTGTTTGCACAAACCTGACCACTGCTGCATCACAAGAAAGAGGATTTCCAGTCCTGATTTGCATACCTAATCCAGAAGAACCGCTGTGATAACCAGATAACAACCACACTTTTTTTTTTTCCTTATTCAGATGTTGGGTTTGAAAGAGAAAAGGGAATGTATACAGCAGCCCCAAATGAATGTGTGTGTGGACTTGAGTGTTGGGTCCCAGCTAACAGGAAGATCCACACTGTCCCTGTTGTACGATTTAAATTTCATCTCAATGTATCACTTGTCCTGTGACAAGAACGTTAAGTCCACATGTCTCAGATGGGGAGGAAATTGAAATAGCAATAAGCTGACTTATATTGGGTGCGTGTCTGCTTGTATTATTTCTTCCCATCAGTGTGAGAAGCAAATGAGACAACAGCCTTTTCATGTGTGAGTCATGCGAAGGGTGCATCATGCATTTACCTGCGTGTGGGGCTGTGCTGCTGCCCCTCCCCCGGATAGCCACACAGTGGTGGGCATGTCTGCACTGAAGAAGCCTACATTCTTTTGCTTCTGCATTGGTTTAGTTGGTGCCGGTGTCCATTCCAATGTGCTGACAGCAATGCAGACCCATTCCCTGGTAAATGCATGATACACCCTTAGACCTGGACCCCATCTACATGAGCCTTTTACTCCAGGGCTGCTGCGAGTCAAGGTCCCTTGGGATAGATGATGTAGTCGCCACTTCGCAGCCATCCGTGGTTTTCTCCCAGAATCTGTGGATTTCTGAGGTGGCATTTTGCTGTGATTTGGGGGGTTTGCTGCAGTTGTGAGCCATCTGTCCCTTCCCCAAACTGACTTCACACTTTGTGGTGGGCATGTTGTAGGTGTGTGTAGTGCTTGTGTCACTCTGTGATGCCCCTTTACTCCCCCCATCCCTTCACAGCTGTGCAGTTACAGAGGCACAGACAGGCATTTTCATCTATTTCATCACACTTCCGCACATTTTTGCAGCTTCACATCTTCTCAACAGTTGCTTTTGGACTCAGTGCCCAAGGGCCGGGGGTGTGTGTGTCTTGGAGGAAGACCAACATCACTCTGGCCACCATTTCGGGGCAATGGGTAGGCATGTACTGCTTACGCTTGTGAGTGCGAGCCATCGCAAGAGTCTCAGGCTGGGAACTGACAAACAGATGGCGTGGAAATGAAGGATCACAGAACAACCAATTTTTTAACTAACAAGAGAGGGAAAGACACAACAGTGCCCCTAAAATACAGAACAGCCAATGAAGTGTTGCATCCCCACACTCACGGGACTGCACAGCTGCGCATTAAAGTATAATGGCAAAAAAAAGGGCACGACAAGTCTGTTAGGGAAGCCCTCAGTAAATCGTGAGTGTATCACAAGGGATGCTAGTTTGAAGCCACATTGCTGCGCAGTTGCGACGGGGTGGGGGGTGAAAGTGGTGCCATGTAGATGGGGGCCCAGGTTACTGGCTGTCAACATCCTGTAGGGGTGCCACAAGCTGTGACAGTTTGTGGTGCAACTTGGAAGGAGCAGGCAAGCCCACTGGGTCTTCCTGGGGAAGGGGTGGGCATCTTCAGATGGTCCAGTTTTTGCTCCCCGGACTTTCCCAGGGACTGTACCCCTTGCTGCTGAAACTGCAGCCACTGCACCACTGAATTGCCAATGTTGGCGAGGCGGTGGCAGCGACAGCAAAAAAAGCTGCATTTCCCCTTTAAAACAAGGCACGTAGCGAGTGGGCACATTGTTTCAAAGGCAAGTCATGCTCCCAGATGACCCAGGCGATCACAATTTGCCAGCCAAACAAAGCGCAGTCTTAAAGGTGAAATGTGGCTTTTTTTGGCCGCCACCTCTGCATCACTGAAACTCAGTGGCAATGCAGGGGTGGGTGGAGGGGCACCAAACAGGCTCAGGGGGCATGTGGGCTGCATGTTGTCCACTCCTGGACTAAGTTATGGGGTCAGGCTTGTAATGTTTGCCACAACAGAGGCAAAACCATCCTAAGACTCAGTGAGAGGCTATATATAGCAGTTTGCATCAGAAAGGTAATATCTCCTAACTTTGCACTTGACTTGCAGCACATTTACCAAACGTTTCTCTGCCATTGGGTTTGACCAATCTTCACTCACAGAAGAACATGGTTCAGCATAAAGGCCACTGGATGCTTTTAAATTAGGCCCTTAGGGGATTAATTTGTGCAACCACCTGCGTCGTAAAGTTTTAAAACATGCAGAACAGCAGAGAGTTGACTACGCTCGTGGCCTGCACTTCTAAAACATTGTTTCTGACATCCCTGCATTTTCATGTAATTTTGTCAGTGGGAGTAGGTGAGCCACAAGTGACATGCTATTTTCAGAGCACATTAATGCGCACAATTAATATACAATCAGACATGGGTCAGCCAACTGGGTCGTGCTTGATTTCTCAATAACACAGTGGGTGGGAACATCTCTGTTTATAGATGTGTATCTCTGACCTTCCCTTCTTCCCTTTGTATTAATATGAAGAAAATTAATGCTGCCCTTAGCAAAGGGCCTGGATGTGTCTTTCACATTATTCTTACAGAACAGAAAACCCAGTTCTGTGGGGGCTATTTCTTAAACTGAAGTCTCTTAGGAGTTGTTCCTCTTGTGTGGGGGAGTGTTGCAGAGTTTTTTGGTTCAGATTTCAAAATTGTATTAATGTTTTGAAATTTTTGCTCCAACCATCTGGATTTCAGCCAAAATTGAAATCTGAACAATAGTGGAGTTTCAATATCATCCACCCAAAACAGGTTTATTGTTTTTAGAGGCAGTGTAGTGCAACACCTTCATTTTATTTATTTATGCAGATAAGCAGGACTTTATAGACTGCTTCATGTAATTCTCTTTTAATCCTTAAAGTAATCCTATAAATTAGGTGAGTGTTATTGATGCTGCTATTGCAGTTGGGGACTGGATGCTGAGGCTGAGTTAGAATGCCTTGCCAAAGGTCTTCAAGTTAAGGCATGGAACAGATAAGATTCGATTTGGGGACATCTGGCTTAATAGCTCAGTCCCTCAGACACTATGTCAGATCAGCTCACTGTATTGGACAAAATTTTAGGGACAAAGTAGATGTGATGGTGAGAGAACTAGGATTGGATCTCCCATATTGTTTTAAAAAGGAAAAATGCAGCTAGCGGGATGGGGGAAGGAGCAGGGATTGGAGCTGCAACATGGCAGCAGGGAGATTTCACTCCAATGTTTGCAGAAGTAAACCACTGAGAGAACTTTGCCTATTGGGCAGTATAGAAATGTAATAAATAAATATATACCCCAAAACATTATTAAAAATGCTAAGGGTTTGGGAAGCCCCCCACTCCCAAACAGCCCAATGAAGACTGAGTGTGTTCAGGAGCCAAGGAATGTTGGCTGCCTGTTTTTTGGGGGTGGGAATGGAACACTAGGTGTGAGGGTGAATGGAATGGAGTGTCCCGCACAGGAGGAGTTGATGCTATATTTTGTTGTAGGTCCCTGTGAAGGTTTGAGGCCTACAGAGGCAAGGAAAAAGGTCAGGCCTAGAGGCCTGAAGTTTTTTTTTGTTGGGAGAGGGTATCCCAGAGAGGAGTAGTTTCATTTCCCCAGTTAAGTTTCAGTTTCATTTCCCCAGTTAAGTTTCAGTTTCATTTCCCCAGTTAAGTTTCATTTCTTCAGGTTTGAAACAGTACTTTCAGTTTTGAGGGAGGACATTACATAAAGAGAGTGAGAGAGCTAGTAAGAGCAGAGTCCTGGAGGGGCAGAGCCTGAAGAGGGAGCAGGAAGAAGCAGCCTGGAAGAGTCTAAGTATAGCTAGGATAAAGGATTGAATTTTGTAACTTTTATTTTCTCTTAATGTCTTTAGAATCACTCAGCTGCATTATGTCAATACCTTTAGTTGCGATTTGCTTCCTTTAATTTACCAGTAAACTGTTGTGGTGAAAACCCAAGTACCTGAAGTTCTCATTACCCCATGTCTACAGCCCAAACCCCACATTACTGGAAAGGGGAAAGTAAAAGAGGGAAGGTGGGACTCTTAAGGAGGCAAGAGGTCCTTAAGGAGTTGCTCAGGGTCATAAGGGAACCCTGACAGTCCCAATGGAGTGTCCTCCACAGTAGTAATTCATGCTGCAACATTTTGTTGCAGGTCCCACTTGCTAGACTCTTAATGTCTAAAGCAGAGCTTTCCAAACTGTGTGCCGTGACACATTAGTGTGTTGGCGGCAGTGTGTAGGTGTGTTGCGCGAAATGCAGAAAATTGTGCGGAAGGGCACCACGGAGCCCCCTTACTCACGTTTGCTTCCCTTGGCCCCTCCCCCGGAACTTCCTAAAGCAGCTAATGTTAAACAGCTAAGGCTTAGCTGCTTTAACATTAGCTGCTTTAGGATCATGTGGTGTCTTGACGTAGGGCGCACGTGATTGGCGGTGTTGGAGCAGTACAGTGAGGAAGAGGCGCGGGGCGAAGAGAGGGGAGGGGAGGCGCAACCCTGGGAGAAGAGCTTGGCCGATGCCGGCACGGAGAAGTGGCAGCGCCCACCAGCCCTGCGAGATTTCGAGCGCGCCCTTTGCGGACTTCTATACCACGCTCCTACGCGGACAGACCAGAGTAGCGCACAGGTGGAAACGCCGCCTGGGACTGGGACTGCACCAAGCAGGCTGTCCGCCATCTTGGCCAGTTGGGACAGAGCTCAGTAGAGGCCAGAAGCCTCGGAATCAGCATGCTCCCAATCACCCGGGCGAGCGCAGCTGCAGGCTGTCACCCAGTCAACCCACCTGCTGCTAGCTGAAGCCACCCTCCCAAACCCAATGTGGCAAACAGCAAGCCACCCACCACATGGCACTTCTAATTTGATTTCTGCCATTTATTTTTATTTTTACTCTGCTGTACTTGTGGATTAACCACCCACCGGCAGCGTACCACCGGAGAGTGCTGGAACTGGACTCTGGACATAGGCATTGCAAATTTTTACAACAATATAGCCTTGTAGTGAGACATATATATTTACACCATTTTTGTTGGACTTTTGCTTCTCTACTTCATGTGTTTTTGCAGCTGAGCTCCTACCTGGGCCTATGTGTCCTAATATGTATTGTAAATACTTTAGTTAATTTTGTTTATTTTTCACATTTTCTTGCACGTATTTACATACTGTTACTCATAAATGACAACAATGTATGTTATTACCTTACAAATCATATATATTTAAAAATATAAATGAAAGGTTTTCATGAGATATGTTCTATCCCCATACATTTCGTTATTACAGTTTATGTATGTGTCCATATCTCTTATAACGGGTTAGTTTAACCTCTGGTTTGCTAGTAAAACTGAATTACCATGTCACAAAATGATGCATGTCTAAAAAGTGTGTCACCAATAGGGATGTACGAAAATTACTTACCTTTCAGGGATTATGCTGATGGTGGGGGGGGAGGCGTTCCGTCCCTCCCCCAGGAATCCTCGCCGGGAGGGGAGGCGCTCAATTCCTCCCCCCCGGAATCCTGTCCGGACAGCTGTGCTCCACAGCGATTCTGCGGAGCCGCCGGCCGGCTCCGCCAGCAGCCGGACATCCGGCTGCTGGCTAGCAGAGATGCAAATGGTGGCGGATGTAGCCGCCGCCGTTTGCATCCCTGCAGTCAGCCGTGATAGGCTACATAAATGTTTACGTAGCCTATCACGGCTGACTTAAAAAAAAAACAAAAAAAGCGCATACGCAAATGGCGGCACCCATGGCCGCCGCCATTTGCGTTCTTTATTTTGGCACGTCTTAGTCTACGTAAACATTTACGTAGACTAAGATGGCGAAAATAAGGGGAACGCAAATAGCGTAGCGTCTACTACGTAGCGTAAAGATTTACGTAGCCTATCACGGTGTTTTTTTAAAATCTAGCCATGATAGGCTATGTAAATCTTTACGTAGCCTATCACTTTTTTTTTGTTTTGTTTTTTTTAAAACCTGGAAATGGCGGCGGCGGCAGCCGGTCGGAAGACCGGCCGCCGCCGCCGCTGCCGCCGCACCGCCACTGGAGCCGCCACCGGCAGGAAGATCCGACCCAGGTAAGTCCCGTCGCGGGGGGGTGGCAGGGGGGGTGGCGAGCCGTTCCGCCACCGATTTCGGGGGGCCGAATGCGCTGGCATTCGGCCTCCCCGAGATCCGTGGAGGAACTTTCATACATCCCTAGTCACCAACATGAAAAGTTTGGAAAGCTCTGGTCTAAAGAGTTAGTTAAGGATGCATTTAGATTTTCAGGCAGTTGCCAAAGTAGACAAATGAAACAGAAGCACAGAAAAGATGGCTCTCTCAGTGGTTACTAGTGATGGTGGCTGTACATTACCTCCAGTCTCCAAGGCAGTGTGCCTCGCAGTACCAGTCACTGGGGAACACGAGTAGGAAGGAAGGTCCTGTCTGCTTTCATGTCCTGCTTATGGCCTTCCCACTGGGCCATCTGCTTGGCTGCTGTGGAATTGGAACTCTGGACTAGACGAGCCTTTCGGCTGATCCAGCAGGGCTTCTCTTATGTACCCAAACAGCTATTTCTTTTGAGAAATCATATAGCAGCTGTAGCCCATCACCAGGCTATTTTTTCATGCAGGCTTGCTTAACTTGTGACTCACAAAACTGAAGGCAGACCGCCAGCCACATATTATGGCCTGCCAGGCATTTGAGAACCCCCTGTTTTTGCAGTGCCAGAAAGGGAGCAACCCCTCAAGACTTGTCAAGTGCATGGTGGGTGGATTGTGTTTGGATTAGTGAGTTTGCATCTCTTCGGCAGTCCTCTTTTAACCCCCTAAAGTTGCACTTCTCTGTCTCACCAGCTTACTTCAGGGCAATATGATGCAGAAAGCATTTACCCCTCGAAATAAAGCACAGAAGAAGCATCACTTCACATTACCTGTTTTAGGGCACAATCCTATCGGATCCGCTCTTGATACTCGTAAGCCTCTGAACTCAGAGGCTCCCGAGCATCCGGGGCATAATGGAGGCACAGAGGCTCTCCTCGCCTCCGCTGCCCCTCCCACTCTGCATTTTAGCTAGATGGGTGTTTTCACCCATCTAGCTGAGGCGTTGGGGAGGGGGAGGGGGAGGGGAAGAGGCTGGGGAGGAAGGAGGATTCCTCATAAGCTGGCCTCCCCAGTCTCCTCCCCTCCCCACCCACAGGAATGCCCCTTTCCCTTCCCCCTTTTGCGACCTCGAAGAGGCAGCCAACATAGTTCTCTCCGTGAGGGGAAGGGGGGGTGGGGAGCTTGGACTCCTGGGTCCAAGGTTGGAGTGGTGTCTCCAGCCTCGGATCCTGGAATGCAAACTCTGTCTAGGGGCCATAGGATTGCTCTCTTAATTGATTTGATCATGCAGAACATATAGCACTGCTGCTGCTATGACGAACAACTGGCTTCCAGCTTGGAAAAGCCAAATACCACATAAACCAGAAACGCTCGCTGCCAAAGTATTTTCTGCCTAGTTGAAATGAATATGTGAAATTCATCTCCCCCATCCCTCCCGCATGGACAACAACCTCGCTACTTGGCCTCTGCTGTCCCCTTAGGGCAGGACTGAGCAACACGTTGTCCGCAGGCCGCATGCGCCCCCCCTGCCATTTTTCTGCCCCCATTGCTGCCGCTGCCAAATTTGTCATCGTGGCGGTGGCACAAAAAGCTCTAATTTTGTTGTAAAGCAAGGCGTGCAGGGAGAGCACTCCTTGTTGGGAAGCAGAACTGCAGTGCGGTGGGGGCAATTTTGATGAGAGGGAGGGATGCGGCCCTTGGTGGGTTCTGAGGTGGGGGAAAATTGACTCCCGGACCTGCCAAAGCTACCTCCCCTGCCTTAGTGTTACATGTCACAATATTGCAGTGATAGAAAAAGGCATAGGTGGCATAAGTCCCCATCCATGTAACCCTTCAAGTTACAGTAGGCCTGTCAGAGACTAAACTCTAGTAACCCTGTGCCCCTTTGGTGTTCTGGCCATCAAACCTCTCTTGCCTAACCACTTCCTTCCAGCTTGTACTGTACACAGCCCTTCTTCTCCTTAAGAGCAATGTGAAGTTTTGACCCAGTCCTACTTTCTCCTTGGTGCCTGATTTAGTCAACTCCATGTTGACACCATTCCATTGTCTCCTTGGGTTCCCCTTTTTATAAGACTGTTTCCTTTAGCCATCCTGTCTCTTGTCCAGGCTCACAAATACTCCTGTGAAGAAGCACTCCTTCACACAGCACATAGCTAAACTTTGGAATTCGCTACCACAACAAGTAGTGATGGCCACCAACTTAGATGGCTTTAAAAGGGGATTAGACAAATTCCTGGAGGAGAAGGCTATCAATGGCTACTGGGCTTCAGGGGCTATGTGTTGCCTCCAGTACCAGAGGCAGTGAGCCTATTGCTGGGGAACATGGGTGGGAGGGTGCTGTTGCACTCGTGTCCTGCTTGTGGGTCTCCCATGGGCAGCTGATTGGTCACTGTGTAAACAGAATGCTGGACTAGATGGACCCTTGGTCTGATTCAGCAGGGCTCTTCTTATGTTCTTAGGTCTTTCCTTCCCCTCTACCATCCAGGCCCTCTTGACCTTATTAGGAAGATTTCCCAAGTTTTGAGGCTTTTTGAGAGGAATTTGTTTGCTTAACTGTTTGTTTGGTTTTTTGACCTGCTGAATCCAAATCCGTTGATATCTAAGGAACGTAAGCCCTCTTCAGGCATTCTATATCTCTAGAAAGTAAATGCATGAGGAGAAGGAGCCCTCCAGCACCACCCTCCGCCTCGTGCGTTTCTGTCACCCTGTACTCATGGAGGGCGACTTTCTGAAGAGGAGAGCCTCCTGTATTGGTGAAGGCTCTCCACGCAATGGAGAACCCTGATTTTCCAGTGCATTCTGGCTCACGTGGGGAACCTCCATGGAAAGAGGAGGCTTTCTTCTTCAGAAAGTCACCCTTCATGAAAAGAGGGTGACCAATGTGATGAAGGGGAGGAGCAGAGCACAGAATTATTATTTTATTATTTAAAATCTTTCTTGCCCTCCTTTCACGGCAGGAACCCTCCCAAGGTGACATATACATACAACAATAAAACACATCATAAAAACAGTAAAAACACAATAAAAACAACAGCAGCAAACATTCTAAACAACAACATCAAAAACCAGTCTAAAATAAAATGTACAACACACAACTGCAGCTACAACCCTGTCAAATAAGACATAATCAGGGAAAGGTCAGAGTAAAGTTTTCAGGGCCTACTTAAAAGCCTGCAATGATGGGGCCTAGTGGACCCCCCCCCCCATGACAACTTATTCCAGAGGTGTGGGGCCACTGTGGACAAGGCTGTCTCATGTGGATGCCTGCCTATCTGCTCTCACAGGTGGGCAAATCAGAAGAGCCTCTCCCTCTGATCTTAAAGTGCGGGAGAGGCTGATATGGGTGAAGGCGGTCCTTCAAGTAATTTGGTCCCAAAGCATTTAAGGCTTTAAAGGTCAAAACCAGCACTTTAAATTGGGCTCAGAAACACACCACTAACTTGTGCAGCTGGTGCCGAATGCCTGAATTGGTCTATATTTAAAGTAACATGTAATTAGGCCTTGGGGAGAGCAGTTCATAGAATGGTTTGGATTCCTGGATCCAAGGTTGGAGAGTCAGTGCTCTGACTTTGGACCCAGGAGCCTGAGCTCCCCTCTCCCTCCCAGCCTCCCTCCCAGTTCAAAATCTGTGACTTTGTAACCTGTGTAACAGTGCTGCTATGATGGCAATGGATAACAGCACTGTCTGGCAGACACTGTAACATTTTCCATATAGATAGATGATTGACAGATGGATAGATAGATAGATAGATAGATAGATAATATAGCAATTGGATAGTTAGCCTCTCCTTTCACAGAACAACCAGAACTTGATTCAGGGATTCTAATTTAGCCTGACCTTTCCATCCTTCCGCCTCTTTAGTTTAAATAGTCAGTTCTCTCTCTTTCTCTCTCTCTGCTCCCCTTTCAAATTCAAAAGTCGGTGTGTTCTGTCCCCTTGCTCAACCACTCCCCCCAGTCAACTTTAACTACACCCCCTACTTTCTGGCTAAAGAGCCTTCATTGTGGAAATATGTCTGCCCAGTCAGAATGCAATTATAATCTCTGATTAAAACATAGAACCAAGTTGACAACCATGGCATTTGCACATTTTTCTCCTGCTGAGTGCCAAAAGATGTCACTGTGTCCTTTTCAACAAAGAAATTGCTCCTGACATTCACCTCTATGGAAATGTTATATTTCCATTATATATTCAGGCTAAGTCCACAGTCCTGTACGCACTTACCTGGGAGTAAGTCCCATTGAACTCAGCGGGCTTCCTTCTGCATTGGACGTGCATTGTAGGATTGCACTGTGAATGGAGCACTTTAATAAAAACTGGGTACCAGTGTTATAATCAGATGAAGGAAGCAAAACACGATCTTGGGTCGATCGGCTTGGGTTGACCTTCCCTGCTGTCACTCACCCCTTTCCTCCAAGGCCTTTTCTGATTCGCATGTAACCAGTGGAGGCTGGTGGCTCTGATTTTGGTGGGGCTGTGAATCCATTCTGGGTTTCAGTCAGAACCAGCCAGAACTCTAAAGAAGCTATCCAAGGTGCTGGGACTATTTTGGGACTAGGGTTCAGCACCCTGGATAGCTTCTTTAGAGTTCTGGCTGGTTCTGACTGAAAGCCAGAATGGATTTATTGGCCCGCAGAAATTGGAGCCACCAGCCTCCACTGCGTGTAACCTCATCACTGTGGCATGTTTTCCACTGCGGTTTTTTGGACATACAATTAAACATCACCAAAAGTGGCACACAGAATAGAAACACATTGGCAATACTGGCTTCATTCATCATGATTTTTTTTTTTGGGTGCAGTGTTACAGGCTTCCTGCTTTCTTGAGTGGTGAGAAGTTCTAAGACGTAGCACCTGTGTGTGTGTGTGTGTGTGTGTGTGTGTGTGTGTGTGTGTGTTAGTTTCCTTTTAGATGAAGGACATTGGAGGTGTATGGCATTTTTGTGATATCTGTTTGGACACATATACATTGTGCATGCAGGACAGGGCTGGTCTGCAGAACAGCATTAAGACTCCTCAAACAAGAAATCTCTCTTTGGAGCAGCTTCCAAGGCTGCTTCTTCCAATCAGTTGCACAACCCATGACTTGTCTCTCCCTTGCTTGCTACCTCATAATTCATTATGTAAAACATAAAAAAAGAGCCTGGCTGGATCAGACCAAGGGTCCACCTCAGCCTTCCCTAACATGGCACCCTCCATCATACCAAGGCAGCAGGGCTATTGGCTGTGTTGGCTGGGGTTGGTAGGAATTGTAGCCCAACACATCTGGAAGGCATCAGGTTGGGGAAAGCTGATCTAGTCTAGCAACTTGTTTACAACAGTTAGCTAGATGTTTTAAGGAAGCCCACCAGCAGGGCATGAACCAAGTCAACAGCCCTCTGGCCATTGTTTGTCACCAACATCTGGTGCTCAGAGTTACACTGCCTCTGAACTTGGCAGTTCCAATTAGCCATCATGCTTAATAACGTTTGACTGATACACTTACCAATGGAAACTTATCTTACCCTTTAATCCAGGGGAGGACAGAAGGTAGATCTCCAGACGTTTTGGACTTCAACTCCCATAAGACCCCTGCCAGCATGCCCAATGATCAGGAATGCTGGGAGTTCAAGCCCAAAACATCTGGAGCTCTACCTTCTGTCCACCATTGCTCTAACCTTAACAGGCTATTGGAGAAACATCTTCCAGGCATTTGTATTGAAGAAACTTGGATCACCGGCAAGCAGTCAAGCACAAAAGACTGTCACTAGATGGCTGTTAAAATAACAGTGCAGCTTGAAATGACAGATAAATCCAGCAACATCAAATAAAATCCACTAAAAACGTTGATAAATAGACATGTTTTAAGCTGAGAATGGAAAAGAGCCAATGTGGTAGCTGGATAGCTTTTGTTCTGGGAGTTATGCCTGGTTTTCCTGAATGGTTCAGCGGCATGTAGCCAGCCAATATGCTAGCATCGTGATTCTCTGAACACTACTAAACATTTGAAGACCAGTATAGCTGTCATGTTAAATTTGAAGTACAAAAGAAAGAGAAACATATTAATGTTCTTAACCCTTACTCCTTATCTCCAACTGAAATGATGCCTGAAATATGTGTATGTAACTAAGGGCTCAAACCTATGGATGTTTAGACAGGAAAAAAAGTCCTACAACTCCCAGCATTCCCCAGCCAACCATGCTGGATGGGGAATGCTAATAGTAGTAGGACTTTTTTCTGTCACAGAATCATAGAATAGTAGGGTTGGAACGGGCCTATAAGACCATCGAGTCCAACCCCCATGTTTTTCTGTCTAAACATGCATAGGATTGCACCCTAAATTTGTGTTCAGTTTCCCTTTGCTTTCTTTGTATCTCTTTTTCTCCCCTCCCTCTGTTTAGAACTGCAGTTGGATAGGTGTGTGTATGTGTGTGTGAGAGAGCCATTGTGTGTAAACCAAAATAACTTTGAAGTATTATATATTACTATATATACTGACATATATAATTGGTAAAGGCGAGCCAAAATATCTAAATATGTCCATGCTATCTGCCCATGTAATACATATTTCTCTTTAAGTGTTATTGCTTCTCTTTTTCTATTAGGCTTTACATTGGTATTTCTGCTGTGGCTTAATATATTTTCCTGATGTAGATTAACCAAGCTATAACATTCCTTGCCATAGGCAAATCGTGATACATTTACCTTTGTAGAATCACATGGCAGTGAAAGATGATGTCTCTTCTATTTAAAATAATGTCCCAAACTGAACATATAGATTAAGGTTATGCCATCAAAATGTAGAATATTGCACAAAGAAGCATAATACTTCATATTGTCATTGTCGCCCCACCCCACCCACGCGCCACTACAAAGAGAGTATGCATTTCTTGAGAGTTAGCAAGATCTTGATGTGATTAATAAATCAAGGACGAAAATTAAGCCAACTTTGTGCTGATCAACGTATTCTACTGCCTTACCGCTCCCCCAATATAGAAGATATAGATGCCACAGGAATTATATTTGGCTAGTGGATTGCCTCAGCATTATATATGAAGGTATGGATAAGAAGAGGAACTGAGTGACTCGGTAATGGTCGAATCTTTACATTTTCACTCACAGACTTACAGCTGATGACACAGGATCATAGTATGGATGGAGGGAAAACTGCAGTAGATTTCAAGCTGGTCAAGGTGCTTTGCAATGGTAGAGATACAGGGCTCCTTCACATGGAGCTTTTATCCTGCTATTGAGATTGCTCACTCACGGAGGTTTGTGGGTCCTTTTCATGACGTCGTTAACCTCCAGAGCACACCCAGAGGTATTTCCTGGTTATTTCGCTCCAAAAAGACTCAGAACTAATGGACCATTTTCAAAAGTCGGAATGTAATGTGATTTAAACAGCCACTAGATGGCGATGTTTCATTGTGTTCTATGGAACCTTAAAAATCGAAAGTTTCCCCTTTCAGCAATCGCATGTTCGCTGTCGTGAAGCCCGCGATAAACGCAGAAAGACTCCAGAATGGGAGGACCTCAGGGCTTGTCTTTAGTATACAGGCAGCCAGAGTGGCCACTCCAATGCCAACCCAAGACATTTTACTGCCTAATGGCACTCCCACCTACTGCTGGGACCAACGTTTTAATGCATCATCCAGACATCAATTCAGACACCAAGTCTTGCCTTCATATGTTGTAGTGGAAATGTGGAAGACAACTGTTATTTCAAGGAATTCAGTGGTGTACAACAAATTGCTCCTTTTCCTGCTTAGACTTAAGGTTGGGCCTCTTGGTTTTAGTGGTTAGCTATACTTCTTCTTCCCAGGGCCAATTATCTGTAGGGATGGATGGACTCACCTCCATCTGGTTTTGTAGGGTGCTTGCTGAGCCACTGCCTGCACCTGCTTTTCGTGCAAGCCACTGGAGCACCTGACAAGTGCCTGGCAAGCACTGCAGGACTGCCTGTCCTCTTAGCAAGCCGCCATTTTGCATAAAAAGGTAATGTTACATAGATGGTGGCCATAAAAGGACCATTTACAGAACATTACAGGTGTAAATGGACCATTCATACCTGTAACGTTGCATAAATGGCTCCTTTACGGCCTCCATTTATGTAACATTACATATCTGGAAAACCCCGAGCCGCCATTTTTATGCAAAAAGGTGGCTTGCTAAGGGGAGGGGCAACAGCTGGGTGCTTGCAGACTGTGTGGGCACTTGGCGAGTGGGTCCAGTAAGTGGTCATGGCGGATCAACAAACAGAGTCCAGGAGGCCAAGCAGGGTGGAGTCTGTTGGACTCCACTCCCTTCTCGGACTCCTGCAACATCCCTAATTATCTGTTTGAGACTATACAGATGGAGAGGTGAGTAGACCTATACCCTCATTGTGCACCTGTCTGTTAACCATGACTCAGTCAAGTATTGATTATGAACACACTGAGTGAATTCAGATACACTGAAATAAACCATTGGCTAATTATCTCCCTGTGGAGTTTTAAGGCCTACAGAGGCAAGGAAAAAGGTCAAGCCTAGAGGCCTGGAGGTTGTTTTTTTTTTGTTGGGAGGAGGTATCCCTGAGAGGAGTAGTTTCATTTCCCTTGTGAAGTTTCAGTTTCATTTCTCCAGTTAAATTTCATTTCTTCAGGTTTGAAGCAGTACTTTTGGTTTTGCGGGAGGAGGGTATAAAAAGAGAGAGTCAGAAAGACCAGGGCAGGGAGAGCAGAGTTGGGGAGACCAGAGCCTGAAGATGGAGCAGGAAGAAGCAGCCTGGAGAAGTCTAAGTACAACTAGGGTAAAGGAACTTGCATTTTGCAACTTTTATTTTCTGTTAATGCCTTTTAATGCCTTTAAATCCTCGCCGGCCAGCTCCACTGCGACTCCGCGGAGCTGCCGGCCAGGGCCACCCGCAGCGACGTCCGGCCGCTGCTGGGCTGCGCAGGGATGCAAATGGCAGCTGCCATAGCCGCCGCCATTTGCATTCCCTTTTTTTTGCCGTGATAGGCTACATAAATGTTTACGTAGCCTATCACGGCGAAAAAAAGGGACGTGAATGGCGGCGGCTACGGCAGCTGCCATTTGAGTCCCTGCGCAGCCCAGCAGCGGCCGGACATCGCTGCGGGTGGCCCTGGCCGGCGGCTCCACGGAGTCGCAGTGGAGCTGGCTGGCGAGGATTTCAGGGGGAGGGACGGAGCGCCTCCCCCCCACTGCAGATGTCATGAAACGAAACAGGTAAGTCGTTTCGTACATCCCTAACAATAGGTTACAGTGATTCTACTGAACCAGACTTAGCACAATTCCCATGATGCTCTATTCCGACGCTTCCCAGTTTCTCCCAGTGAGAAGGGAGACACTGCCAAGGATGCCCGTATTCTAGTTTATGAACCAATTGTTTATAGAACACCTACTGGAATGTCTTGTATTTTTTATTATTTCCATAGACATGCCTTTGACATGAACGCTTATGTGGGGTAATGGCTTAAAGAATGTACAATTTAGCCAAAAGGTGGTGCTAAAGAATCTCCAGGAAATCTGTTAAGGAAATATTGCATAGTTCTTGCTGGGACTGTTTATGTGGTGCAAAGGGAGGGAGAGAGAAAGAGGGGGATTTTAAATAACAGATGAGTTTAGTATTTACGCTAAGGCAATATAAATGTAAACAATTTAATTTTAACAGATAAGTACAGCATCTGTAAATGGATTAATTAGATATTACCAGCTCAGTGGGATCTCTCAGAGTTAAATGTGATAAACGGAAAGGACATTCTCCCAGAATTGCATTACATTTTGCAATTACATTAGACTCTACTGCTAACCCTCCTTCTCCACTTAAGATGGATGCCAAACAGCAGGAATATACAAGAACAATTATGTAGATTGGAAAACCATAATTTCCATTCACCACGATGATACTGGTTGTGGTTACATCAGTGAAGGCAAGAACAAAATTACTTTGTTATACAGATAATTTACTAGTGATGGGAAGGCCCCACAACTGAGCGGCAGAGCTAAGGTACATGTTTTACATGCATAATATCTTGGGTTCAGTTTTTGGCACTTTCAGTTATGGTTCTTGAGAACAGTCTGTGCCTTAGGAGCTTGTGCTTTGGAACAGTCTTGGCCCAAGACCTTGCTGCCAGCAAGAGTGAAGTTTCCCCAACTTTTGAGACTTGGGACATGCATTTTTGATACTTGGGACATGTATTAGAAAAATTCATGGAGGACAAGGCTATCAGTGGCTACTAGTCATGATGGCTATATGCTACCTCCAATATCAGAGGCGGTATGCCTCTCAATGCCAGTTGCTGGGGAACATGAGTAGAAGGGTGCTGTTGCACGTGCTTGTGTCCTGCCTGTGAACATTCCATGAGACATCTGGTTGACCACTGCAGGAAAAAGTTGTTGAAGTAGATAGGCTTTTGGCCTGATCAAGCAGGGCTGCTTGTAAAATTGGAGGCATGCTTCAGTCTACCCTTGAAAAGATATTTTCTATTTCTTTAGTCAGCTCCAGAATATTGCCCAGGTATCTATCTTGCAACTGAAGAATAAGCCATCTAATATTGCTTCCTCCTGTCCTGCTTTTGCCCTTGCCTAGTCTCGAGGATGGAGCTGTGCTTTCTGGGACATAGTTGTGTGGCATGCACTGCAATTGGGCATCCTGGGGATCTCTGCACTTTCAGGTGGGGAGATGCAAAACTACTGCCCTCTGTGAAGTGTCACCCTAGACATCTGCGTAGGGTTGTCGTCAAGTTGTAGGATTGGTTTGGCTTTAGAGATCAAGGCCCTATCTACACAGAGATGCTCTCCAATGCGATTCTGTTGAAAACCTCATTTTCATGAAATTGGATTTGCTTCTCCGATGGCGCATGCAGCCAATTAAAGTGAGGTATCAAAACAACGGAGAAAGTAAGAACGACAGCTTATGTGTCGCAGACTGTGGGTGGAGTGTTTTTGGAAGTCAACAAGCTTCCCCAAACACCGACAACCATAGGCTCTCCCACACTCTTTCAGCCCCACTCTTAAGTGCAGTGGAAGTCAATGCTCAGATTGAAGGAGAGAAGTGTGTGTGTGTGTGTGTGTGCGCGCGCGCGTGCGTCTGTGCATCTGCTTGTACCTTCCTTTCTCCTGGCGGCCCTGAGCAGCGTGCTCAGCAGGAGCAGCGAGGCTATGGGGACTGAGTGGGCAGTGCAATAGAGGATACATGACACCCATCTCTCCCCGCAGTGGCAGTGCCCCTAAGACCTGGAGCAGCAGGCTGTTTCCAGGGCATATGTGGGTCGACTCGAGTCTCATGGCATGAACAAGGTGGGGAGGGAAGGAAGGGAGAGAGAGAAAGGGGCGGGGGGAGAGAAAGTTTGGAGTATCACATACATTTGTTTGTTTATTTATAATTAATTTCACTTCTCCCAGCGGCTCCGAGCAGCAGTTATGCGACGGTGCGCTCCTCAAAGGGCAGACGTAAAACAACGATGTATATGTTACCACCCAGGTTGCAAAATTTGCCCTGGGGCAGGCCGACTGCCAGAGAATTAAGAGCCAGGCATCATGCTGTACAGTCTTATAAATCTAGGGGGGAGGACTTTGCAGCTGTTACTGTGGAGGGGAGGCGAGATGCAAATGTGTCATTTGAACCACTGCTTGTACTGTTTTTAAATTGGTTTTTATTGTTTTTTATCCAGTGTGTTTTTTAAAAATTGCGATGGCCTATGCTCCTATCTAGGCTCCACAGAGGCCCATCCCTGGAAGGAAGAGGAGGATTCAGGATCTTCCCACAGCCCAGCCCCCCCCCCCCAGTTCTTCTTACACATCAAAGGCAGCAGGAGCAGAGTTCCTTTAGGGAAAACCAAACACAATTGTTCGCAGGTGCGCGCCTCCGGAAAAGTGCTTATGATGCAACTTTCCCTTCCTCCTATCAGCGCTGCTCCACTCAGCGGGCCGAAGCCAGTATCACTAGCTGAAGTGTACTCCCCAACTGCGCTGCATGACGGCTTTGCCAAAACGCAGGTTTTCTGGCATGAACATCCGCTGTTGCCGTGGAGAGGAGGAAACATCACGTGCCGTGAATGCCTGTGAGGCTCAGTAGAACCAGAGTAAATACACCATGTAGGTGTGGCCCAAGACTTTAAAAC
The DNA here is from genome assembly GCF_057233095.1 of Heloderma suspectum. Lineage (NCBI taxonomy): Eukaryota > Metazoa > Chordata > Lepidosauria > Squamata > Helodermatidae > Heloderma > Heloderma suspectum. The sequence goes on from NC_139461.1 coordinate 176,551,551, forward strand.
CAGTTTGATGTCCACCAAATGGTGGGGATGTTTGAAATCTGCAGCATGGCCCAGTTTGCCATTGTCAACTTGGAGTTTTCAAGCACACAAAGAGAGGCTGGGCTGAAGAGTGAAGGCTGGTCTCCAGGGTGTTTATATGGGCCATATGCAGAAGTGTAGTGGTTAATTTGAAATGCAGGTGGTCATCATGACAATCCCGATGACCCCACTGCCAAGGATGGTCCAGAAATTCAGGCAGTGGCGTTGATCCATATCAACAAAGCAGTGTTCATCTCCACCAGGAGCGGGGTCTTTTTAACACAACAGATGTGTCTTAATTGTCCATTCAAGACCAAGCCACCCCTAAATTCTTTGGATTATAACTAGGGTTGGCGGAGAATTTCTCCACAAATCTTCGGGAGGCTGAGTGCCGACGCATTCGGCCCCCTGAAAGTGTTGGGGAAATTCTCCACCAGCCCCCCGCCCCCCCCGGGATGGGACTTACCTTCGGTGAATGTCCCTCTCGGCGGCAGGTCCCGGTGGTGGTTCGGCGGCGTTTTGGCGGGGGCGGCGGCCGGTCTCCCGACCGGCCGCTGCCACCACCATTGCAAAAAAAAAAAAAGTAATGTAAAAACACACACACCACACCCGTGATAGGCATAGGCTACGTAACGATTTATGTAGCTATCACGGCTAGATTTCCAAAGTCAGCCATGATAGGCTACGTAAATCGTCACGTAGCCTATCACGGGTGACTTTGAAAAAAAAAAGCGCGTATGCAAATGGCGGCGCCCATGGGGCGCCGCCATTTGCGTTCCTTATTTTGGCACGTCTAGTCTACGTAGATTTACGTAGACTACGGTGAAAATAAGGGCAATGCAAATAGCGTTCCCTTATTTTCGCCGTAGTTTACGTAAATCTTTACGTAGACTAGACGTGCCAAAATAAGGAATGCAAATGGCGGTCCCCATGGGAGCCGCCATTTGCGTACGTGCTTTTTTTTTTCTTTCAAAGTCACCCGTGATAGGCTACGTGACGATTTACACAGCCTATCACGGCTGACTTTGGAAATCTAGCCATGATAGGCTACGTAAATCGTTACGTAGCCTATCATGGGTGTGTGTGTGTGTGTTTTTACTTTTTTTTTCACGGCCGGGTAGGTGGGGCGCTCCTACCCGGCCTGAATTTCACCAGCGAGGGATGGGGCGCCTCCCCCCTGGCCTGAATTTCAGCCAGGCACGGTGGGGCGCCTCTCCCCCCTCGCCTGAACTTCGGGGGGAGAACCGAAGCGCCTCCCCCCACTGAGAAGCAAGCTTCGAGAACAGGTAAGGGAGTTTCGTCCATCCCTAAATAACACAGCTCATAACAATATACTGCTGCTGGGAAAATCCATTTCCCCTAGTTAGTGTGAGAATTGCAGCTAAGCTCATAGGTCACAGGGAGGTCTGAGGGGTAGTGAGGGTCGCAGTTGATTCCAGCATCCCTGCTAATAAAAAAAATGCCAGTGTGGCATCCTTGTGAGCCCTGGCTCCAGTATATCACAAGCCCTAATTGCATTTATAGAGACCTTCATTTACTGGTGTCCTAACAGGAGGGTCATTTTGCTATATCTCTCCAAGGTGAAAGGTCACAGATTTCCCAAATTCAGGCTGCAATCCTAAACACTTACAAGAGAGTAAGTGAACATAAGAACATAAGCAAAGACATGCTGGATCAGACCAAGGGTCCAGCTAGTCGGGCATTCTATTCACACAGTGGCCAGCCAGCTGTTGACCAGGAACCCAAAAGCAGGATACAAGCACAACAGCACCCTATTGCCCACATTCCCCAGCAACTGGTCTACATAGACTCACTGCCTCTGGTACTGGAGGTAGTACGTAGCCATCAACCCTTGTAGCCATTGATAGCCTTCTCCTCCAGGAATTTGTCTAACCCCCTTTTAAAGCCATCCAAGTTGATGGCCATCACTGCATCTTGTGGTAGTGAATTCTATAGTTTAACTATGCACATCCTTTTATCTGTCCTGAATCTCCCACCAATCAGCTTCGTGGGATGACCTCGGGTTCTAGTATTATGTGAGAAGGTGAAAAAAGTATCTCTATCCACATTCTCTACACCAGGCATAATTTTGTGCACTTCTATCATGTCTCCTCTTTTGTGCACCTGTTGTGTAACTATTCTAATTTTGTGCACCTCTTGTGTAACTCAGTGAAGCCAAAAGCTATGCCATGCAGGGCCACCCAAGATGGACAGGTCATGGCAGAGAATTCTGACAAAATGTGGTCCACTGGAGAAGGAAATGGCAACCCACTCCAGCATTCCTGCCAAGAAAACCCCATGAAACGTATCACGCTAAAAGATATGATGCCGGAAGATGAGCCCCTCAGGTCGGAAGGTGTCCAATATACTACTGGGGAAGAGCAGAGGGAATTTCCAAGTAGCGCCAGAAAGAGTGAAGCGGCTGGGCCGAAGCCGAAAGGACACTCAGCTGTGGATGTGTCTGGTGGTGAAAAGAAAATCTGATGCTGTAAAGAACAATATTGTTTAGGGACATGGAATGTGAGATCAATGAATCAAGGTAAGCTGGAGGTGGTCAAATATGAGATGGCAAGATTGAACATTGACATCTTGGGAATCAGCGAACTAAAATGGACAAGCATGGGCGAATTTAATTCAGGTGACCATTATATCTACTCCTGTGGGCAAGAATCCCTTAGAAGAAATGGAGTAGCACTCATAGTCAACAAAAGGGTGGGAAAAGCAGTACTGGGGTACAATCTCAAAAACGATAGAATGATCTCAGTACGAATGCAAGACAAACCATTCAACATCACAGTAATTCAAGTCTATGCCCCAACTACTGAGGCTGAAGAAGCTGAGGTTGATCAGTTCTATGAAGACTTACAATACCTTCTAGAACTAAAGATGTCCTCTTCATCATAGGGGATTGGAATGCTAAAGTAGGAAGTCAAGAAATCACTGGGATAACAGGCAAGCATGGCCTTGGTGTACACTACTACAGAATGAAGCAGGACAAAGGCTAATAGAGTTTTGCCAAGAGAACACGCTGATCATAGCAAACACTCTTTTCCAACAGCACAAGAGGCGACTCTACACATGGACATCACCAGATGGTCAATATCAAAACCAGATTGATTATGTACTTTGCAGCCAAAGATGGACAAGCTCTATACAGTCAGTAAAAACAAGACTTGGAGCTGACTGTGGCTCAGTTCATGAGCTTCTTATTGCAAAATTTTGGCTTAAATTGAAGAACGTAGGGAAAACCACTAAACCATTCAGGTATGACCTAAATCATATCCCTGATGAATATACAGTGGAGGTGAGGAATAGATTTAAGGGATTAGGCCTGATAGACAGAGTGCCTGAGGACCTATGGACGGAGGTCCGTAACACTGTTCAGGAGGCAGCAACGAAATCCATCCCAAAGAAAAAGAAATGCAAGAAAGCCAAGTGGCTGTCTGAGGAGGCTTTACAAGTAGCTGACGAAAGAAGGGAAGCGAAAAGCAAAGGAGAAAGGGGAAGATATATCCAACTGAATGCAGAGTTCCAGAGAATAGCTAGCAAGGAGAGACAAGGAGGCCTTCTTAAATGAACAACGCAAAGAAATCGAGGAAAACAACAGAATGGGAAAGACTAGAGATCTTTTCAAGAAAATCGAAGGTATCAAGGGAATGTTTTGTGCAAAGACGGGCATGATAAAGGACAAAGAAGGCAGGGACCTAACAGAAGCAGATGAGATTAAGAAGAGGTGGCAAGAATACACAGAAGAACTATACAGGAAAGATCTGAATGTCCCTGATAGCCATGATAGTGCGGTCACTGAACTTGAGCCGGACATCCTCGAGAGTGAAGTCAAGTGGGCCTTAGGAAGCATTAGTAACAACAAAGCTAGCGGAGATGACAGTATTCCAGCTGAGCTATTTAAAATCCTAAAAGATGATGCTGTTAAAGTGTTGCACTCAATATGTCAACAAATTTGGAACACCCAACAGTGGCCACAAGACTGGAAAAGGTCAGTTTACATTACAATCCCAAAGATGGGCAATGCCAAAGAGTGTTCAAACTACCGTACAATTGTGCTCATTTCACATGCCAGCAAGGTTATGCTCAAAATCCTACAAGCTCGGCTTCAGCAGTATGTGAACTGAGAACTACCAGAAGTACAAGCTGGGTTTTGAAGAGGCAGAGGAACTAAAGATCACATCACCAACATTCGCTGGATCATGGAGAAAGCAAGAGAATTCCAGAAAAACATCTATTTCTGCTTCATTGACTACGCTAAAGCCTTTGATTGTGTGGATCACAACAAACTGTGGCAAATTCTGAAAGAGATGGGAGTACCAGACCACCTTACCTGTCTCCTGAGAAACCTGTACGAGGATCAAGAAGCAACAGTAAGACCCGGACATGGAACAACTGATTGGTTCAAAATTGGGAAAGGAGTACGACAAGGCTGCATATTGTTGCTCTGCTTATTTAACTTATATGCAGAGTACATCATGAGAAACACCGGGTTGGATGAATCACAGGTCAGAATTAAGATTGCCGGGATAATTATCAACAACCTCAGATATGCAGACGATACCACCCTAATGGCAGAAAGCGAAGAGGATCTAAAGAGCCTGTTGTTGAGGGTGAAAGTGGAGAGTGCAAAAGCTGGTTTGAAACTCAACATTAAAAAAACAAAGATCATGGCATCTGGCCCCATCACTTCTTGGCATATGGAAGGGGACGAAATGGAAGCAGTGACAGATTTTACTTTCTTGGGCTCCAAGATCACCGCAGACAGTGACTGTAGCCATGAAATTAAGAGACGCTTGCTCCTTGGGAAGAAAGCTATGGCAAACCTCGACAGCATAGTAAGAAGCAGAGACATCACCTTGCCGACCAAGGTTCGTATCATCAAAGCTATGGTTTTCCCAGTAGTAACGTATGGCTGTGAGAGCTGGACTATAAGGAAGGCTGAGCGCCGGAGAATTGATGCTTTCGAACTGTGGTGCTGGAGAATACTCTTACGAGTCCCCTGGACTGCAAGGAGGTCATATCAGTCCATCCTAAAGGAAATCAACCCTGACTGCTCATTGGAAGGACAGATACTGAAGCTGAAGCTCAAATATTTTGGCCACCTAATGAGAAGAGAAATCTCCCTGGAAAAGACCCTGATGCTGGGAAAGATTGAAGGCAAAAGGAGAAGGGGACGGCAGAGGATGAGATGGCTGGATAGCACCACCGATGCAATGAATATGAACTTGAGCACACTCCGGGAGAGAGCGGAGGACAGGAAGGCCTGGTGTGCTATGGTCCATGGGGTCACGAAGAGTCGGACACAACTGAACGACTGAACAACAACAACAACATCATGTCTCCCCTTACCTTCCTTTTTTCCCTAGTGAAACATCCCAGCTGTTGTAACCTTCCCTGATAGGGGAGGTGCTCCTAAGTGGGACTTACTTCTGCGTAAACATGCATATGATTGCCCTTTCAGTTTATTGCCTTCTCCGTTCTTTTCTGATGGTACTTTTCCTGCCCATACCACTGACGTGGTTCAGGAGAAGGACGCAGACAAGCAGATTCCTTTGCACATGCTTGAGTATCCGGAACATTATTCTAAAAACATGACTTCTTTCATAGATCACTTTGACATATCTTTGGCCTGATTTTGAGCTGAATCCAATCTGTTTCCCAATATTCTCATATATGAATTGTAATGTAGGATCATCTTTAAGCATTCTCCAAATGCTGGCATCGTTGTCAGATACTCTCTAACTATTGGATGTCAAGTGTTTGATAATAATATTTGATTTCAAACAGTATTTGATATAGCTGTTAATATTTGACTGTATTTGCTAGTTGAGATGCAGTGCAATTTGGTATCCGACAGAATGGAGACCTTGCATACAAAGCATATCCCGGTGGTTTTCAAACTGTCTATATTTAGGAAGCACTTCCATATCAGTGTGTCTGCCAAGGATCCCTTGCAAGTTGTGGAGAATTCTGGGGAATAGTTTGGGTGGACAATTTCTGGCCATCCAGATGTTTTGGCCCACAATTCCCAGCTGGTTCAGAAACTGCAGGTCATGAAGAATGCGGCTGCCCAAGTATCAGTGGGGGCAAGGCGATTTGATACCTATAAAGCACCAGCTGCACTGGTTACCGGTGTGTTTCTGAGCCAAATTCAAAGGGCTGGTTCTGACCTTTAAAGCTTTAAATGGCTTGGGACCAAGTTACTTGAAGGGCTGCCTTCACCCAAATCAGCCTGCTCGCACTTTAAGATCAGAAAAAGAGGCCCTTCTCATTTGCCCACCCACGAGAGCAGTCAGGTGGGTGATCACACATGAGAGGGCCTTCTCGGCAGTGGCCCCACACCTTTGGAACCAATTGCCATCAGAGGTCCACCATGCTCCATCATTGCAGTCTTTTAAGAAGGCCTTGAAAACATATTACTTTACTGTGGCCTTCTCTTGACATGACTGCTATTTTTGCTGTTACTGCTGTTGTCATTCTTGCTGGTTTTATTGTCGGCTTTTATTGTTGCTTCTTATTGTTTTTATGTTTGTATCGCTTTTAATATTTCAACGGTTTTAATGTATTGTATTGCTGTCAGCCACCTTGGGAGGGCTTCTCCCCTGAAAGGTGGCCAAGAAATGTTTTAAATAAATAAAATAAATAAATCAGCCCTAGCCAATGATGAGACATGATGGAAGTTGTAAACCAAAACATCTGGACAGCCAAAGCTGCCCACTCACATTTTAGGTGCACACTCAGTTCATGTTGGCCCTTTGTCGTGCTCATTGTCAACTGGCTGCACACCCCACAAAAGTAGCCTTCAACCTTTTCAGACCCGGGACTCTCCTTTATCCCAGTCGTGCATTATGTGACTGGCTGACTTAATTTTTTTTACCCCATATATGTTTCTGATCGTAATGCTGTTGGTCAGTGCATCAGTGGCACTAAGGGCTTGCAGGGACTCAGTGCCAACACTTTTTATTGCAGAGATGCTGCCATCATCTGTAAGAATTCCCTTCTTCCTCTGACCGTAGCTGCAGTTCTCACACTGGGGATGTTGTAATGCAAAATACTTTGAGGTGGCTTGTTTTTGAATGGGCAATGAACACCCCATTTGCTTACAAAACCCATTTGCGTTACAAAAGACCTGCTCCTGGTGGAGATAAAACTGCTAGAACTGGTTTGTTGATATGGGCTCTCCTTGGGTGTGTGGCTATGAGGCTGTCACGATGAGTGCCTGCACTTCAAAATGTACCACTATACCACTGCTATTGGTTTGACTCACCTCAGGTCAGGCTGCGACCCAGCTGTGCCTCCCGACCTTCTAGTTGAAGATCAGTGCCCTAGAACACACCTAATAATTTAAGTCTAAGCCTTTACAGGCCTACCAGGCAAGTAAGCTATCGTGTTGTATCCTTTTCCCAATTGACGATCGCTTGCTTGCACTGTAGCTGTTAGTTAAAGAAAAAACATTAAACTACATTAAGCTTGAGATCTCTTCTTGTTATGAGCCTGAGAAGAACAGTGGGGCCCACTGCATTTAGTACGCTAGATTAAAATGTGCATCATGTCCCTGGGACATCAAGTAAATCTCTGCTTTAAGCCACACGGCTGGAATGTTTTCTCTCTGCTTCAGCAAACAATCTTTTTACACCTTGCTTTTCATTTCTGCATTGCAGAGTGAGCGGAGAGATGCTTATTTGTGTTTTGTCTGCTGTGTAAATATATTGTTGTTGTTCAGTCGTTCAGTCGTGTCCGACTCTTCGTGACCCCATGGACCATAGCACGCCAGGCCTTCCTGTCCTGCGCTCTCTCCCGGAGCGTGCTCAAGTTCATATTCATTGCATCCGTGATGCTATCTAGCCATCTCATCCTCTGCCGTCCCCTTCTCCTTTTGCCTTCAGTCTTTCCCAGCATCAGGGTCTTTTCCAGGGAGTTTTCTCTTCGCATTAGGTGGCCAAAATATTGGAGCTTCAGCTTCATTATCTGTCCTTCCAATGAGCAGTCAGGGTTGATTTCCTTTAGGATGGACTGATTTGACCTCCTTGCAGTCCAGGGGACTCGTAAGAGTCTTCTCCAGCACCACAGTTCGAAAGCATCAATTCTTCGGCGCTCAGCCTTCCTTATAGTCCAGCTCTCACAGCCATACATTACTACTGGGAAAACCATAGCTTTGATTAGACGGACCTTTGTCGGCAAGGTGATGTCTCTGCTTCTTACTATGCTGTCTAGGTTTGCCATAGCTTTCCTCCCAAGGAGCAAGCGTCTTTGAATTTCATGGCTACAGTCACCGTCTGCGGTGATCTTGGAGCCCAAGAAAGTAAAATCTGTCACTGCTTCCATTTCTTCCCCTTCTATATGCCAGGAAGTGATGGGGCCAGATGCCATGATCTTAGTTTTTTTAATGTTGAGTTTCAAACCAGCTTTTGCACTCTCCTCTTTCACCCTCAACAAGAGGCTCTTGAGATCCTCTTCGCTTTCTGCCATTAGGGTGGTATCGTCTGCATATCGGAGGTTGTTGATAATTCTCCCGGCAATCTTAATTCCGATCTCTGATTCATCCAACCCGGCATTTCTCATGATGTACTCTGCATATAAGTTAAATAAGCAGGGTGACAATATGCAGCCTTGTCGTACTCCTTTCCCAATTTTGAACCACTCGGTTGTTCCATGTCTGGTTCTTACTGTTGCTTCTTGACCCTCGTACAGGTTTCTCAGGAGACAGGTAAGGTGGTCTGGTACTCCCATCACTTTAAGAATTTGCCACAGTTTGTTGTGATCCACACAATCAAAAGCTTTAGCGTAGTCAATGAAGCAGAAATAGATGTTTTTCTGGAATTCTCTTGCTTTCTCCATGATGCAGCGAATGTTGGCGATTTGATCTCTAGTTCCTCTGCCTCTTCGAAACCCAGCTTGTACTTCCGGTAGTTCTCGGTTCGCATACTGCTGAAGCCTAGCTTGTAGGATTTTGAGCATCACCTTGCTGGCATGTGAAATGAGCGCAATTGTGCGGTAGTTTGAACACTCTTTGGCGTTGCCCTTCTTTGGAATTGGAATGTAAACTGACCTTTTCCAGTCTTGTGGCCACTGTTGAGTGTTCCAGATTTGTTGGCATATTGAATGCAGCACTTTAACAGCATCATCTTTTAGGATTTTAAATAGCTCAGCTGGAATACTGTCATCTCCGCTAGCTTTGTTGTTACTAATGCTTCCTAAGGCCCACTTGACTTCACTCTCGAGGATGTCCGGCTCAAGTTCAGTGACCGCACTATCATGGCTATCAGGGACATTCAAATCTTTCCTGTATAGTTCTTCTGTGTATTCTTGCCACCTCTTCTTAATCTCATCTGCTTCTGTTAGGTCCCTGCCTTCTTTGTCCTTTATCATGCCCGTCTTTGCACAAAACGTTCCCTTGAGATCTCCAATTTTCTTGAAGAGATCTCTAGTCTTTCCCATTCTGTTGTTTTCCTCGATTTCTTTGCATTGTTCATTGAAGAAGGCCTTCTTGTCTCTCCTTGCTATTCTCTGGAACTCTGCATTCAGTTGGGTATATCTTCCCCTTTCTCCCTTGCTTTTCACTTCCCTTCTTTCGTGAGCTACTTGTAAAGCCTCATCAGACAGCCACTTTGCTTTCTTGCATTTCTTTTTCTTTGGGATGGATTTCATTGCTGCCTCCTGAACAATGTTACGGACCTCCGTCCATAGTTCCTCAGGCACTCTGTCTATCAGGTCTAATCCCTGAAATCTATTCCTCACCTCCACTGTATATTCATCAGGGATATGATTTAGGTCATACCTAAACGGTTTAGTGGTTTTCCCGACGTTCTTCAATTTAAGCTGAAATTTTGCAAGAAGCAGCTCATGATCTGAGCCACAGTCAGCTCCAGGTCTTGTTTTTACTGACTGTATAGAGCTTCTCCATCTTTGGCTGCAAAGGACATAATCAATCTGATTTCGATATTGACCATCTGGTGACGTCCATGTGTAGAGTCGCCTCTTGTGCTGTTGGAAAAGAGTGTTTGCTATGATCAGCATGTTCTCTTGGCAAAACTCTATTAGCTTTTGTCCTGCTTCATTTTGTACACCAAGGCCATGCCTGCCTGTTATCCCGGTGATTTCTTAAGAGACTGGAGCGAGCGCGTGCTGGGGCTTCGCTCCGTGATTTATATTAGGAGCGGTCCGAATGACGCTGCCTGAGACACTCCCAGGGGCAGTAAGGCCCCTTCCCCTATCCCGAGGCGGGGTGGATATGTGAACGAGGCGCTGGGGAGGAGATGTGAGACGGGGGTGCGGGGCGCATTTGAGGAAAGCTGCGATTCCGCGTGCGGGGCCGGTTTTTATGCAGGTTTACTCTGAAGTAAGGCCCATGAAAATCAACGGGGCTTCCCGCCGGGTAACTTTCCGAGAGCTGCTGCTGCATGTAAATATATATCTATCTATAAAGGCATCCACTGTTGAGAAGGCTAAGCCAAAGCACCCTTTCAGTTCTGTTCGAGGGTTTTAAAGAAATCTTATAGACTGGGGCTGAGAAGGTGTTATACCGGGGAAAAAAATAGATAGCCATGCTGGCCTATGGAAAAAGAATCCAAAGTCTGCAGTAGGACCAGCTAAAATAGTGAGCACATTTTGAGTTCATCAGAACCCTTCATCAGGCTGTATGTTAAGCAAAATAGTGATGGGGTAGGGTAGAGAAAGCTAATACCATGTAGATGGGATTAGCCTTTGTTAGGTGCTAACTGGTTCAGGTTGCTCTAAAGCTGTTGGGACAAAACCCCAAATCTACTATAACTACTTTTGTCCCAATAGTCTTGGCGCAAGTTGAAACCAGTGTGTTTAGTATTGCAACCTAAGTCTCCTCCAAGAGGGGCTGTTCATACAACACGCTAACCCACATTCAGTACTTGAGTACGGGTTGTTTTGAACTGTGGATTGTTTGTTGAACCGTGGGTTAGCATGTTGTCTGAACACAGGACATTTTCCACAGGGTGGCTGGTTAACCACCCTGAAGAACCCAACAACAAACTGTGGGTTCTCAAGGTGGCTTGTTTGAGAAAAATAGGCCACACCGCATGGCTAACAAGCCACCCTGTGGAGAATGTCTTGGGCTCAGAGAGCACACTAACCCATAGTTCAAACAAACAACCCACAGTTCAACATCAACCCTCACTCAGCCACTGGATGTGGGTTAGCATGTTGTGTGAACACAGCCACTGTCTTACACTAACTGCAGACTTTTCTGGTACAGCATCATGGCAGCTTTCTCTCTCTCTCCTGCCCTTCAGTTGGCTAGCTGTGTTGCATAGACTATTATGTGACATTTTGGTTGGTCCTAATAAAGATATTGTCACTACAGTAGATTTTGAATTTTATGTTGTGTGGTTGTAACTGGAAAGCTTAATTGGCTCCCATCTCATGCATGCATGGATCCACATCATGCATATGAATTGGCCTCTTGGGACCTCAGCCAGTGATTTCTCCTTATAAATGGGAAAGCTGGGACTTCTTCCTGAATGCCTATTGGAGAGGGTGAGGCCTGGGAGTTCAGAAAGTGCACAGCCACCTGGTGCTTAGCATAAACACATAGCTTTGCTTCCCAGGGACATCTTGATATCGGCCTTTTGACTCATCTCAACATGCTCAGAGGCCTACTAGCATGGGAATTGCACCAATAATGAACTTAAGCAAGCATTATGGATCTCTAGGCCCCTCTAACAGTGTCAATGACTTGGCTACGCTCCTGGGGCCAATACAAAGGGCCGGCCCTGTTTACATGTAGGAGATCCCAAGTTTAATCCCTGCCATCTCTGGGTGTTATGGATTTGGGAGACAGGATGACTGTTGGGTGTCTTCTTTAGGAGGTCTCTTCCCCAAGTTTTACTGATGGGCTGGCACCATGAGCTAATCCTCACCTGAACACTTCAGTCTGTCTGGGGGATTCTAAGCCCTTCTGCTTAGCCCTAGGAAAGTATAGCTCTAGGGAAAAAAATCAAGAGCACAAGGGACAGCTTTGCTACTATGTAGTCTTGATGTGGGGAAGCTTTTGGTAGAAGATCCCTTTTTAGAAATAATGTCCAGATATAAAAAAGAGTTTATTTATGGGGAAAAGGAAAAATGTGGGAAGGGAACAACTCCACACATAAAGGATTTCAATTAAAAATCAGAAATGTCAATCTCATTTAGCTAGCTACAGGTTACCTGGTTGAGTAGGGTTTTGGGTTTCAGAGCATATGCAAACATTCTTGCAGGGAGGTCTGAGAGAGATCACTGTGGCCCCTAATTAGGCATTTTTAGAAAGATTCAGACTGAGAGCAAGGTCACCAGGGATGGGCAAAGACATTTTGCTGCCTGAGGTGAAGAAGAAGATGGCGCCCTCTTCCATTCCATGGACAAAAGCCAAATGGACTAGAGGCTGAATCTTTCTTCAACACTGACAATGGGATAGTGTCCAGCACTGTACCTGTATGCAGCAGGTTACCTTAGGGAGCACAGGGCAGGCTGCATGGTTCACAGCTCTCTCCTCCAACATCTTTCTCCCACTTCCTAGCATCTGCCACCTGAGGTGACCGCCTCACTCTGCCTAATGGCAGGGCTGGCCCTGTAAGTCACATATTTATGGGAACCTGAGATCAGTGACAGCCAGCCTCTTAGCGGACATGGACTGTCATTGTGTCCAATGGTGTTCTACCCTCCATTTCAGTCATCTAGTAAGCAAATTAAAAAATCACTTACTGGCTGGACCCACCTTCTAAATGACCCTGCACCTGAATTATAAAAAAGCTGACCAGTTCCAATTGGACAAAACATTGTGCACAAGGATTTTGGATTTATATTCAGAGACAAAACACAAGATGTATGCTTGTTCAGGCTTCCCAGCATGGTGGCAACCTACCGGAGCTCTAGTGGGCACTGTTGATCTACATGACACTATAGCAATTTGTCATACTAGGTAGGGCTGGGGAAGAACTGTCTAAAATGCTGGGCAGTTGCTGCCAGTATGTGTAGGCAATACGGAGCTAGATGGAACTATGGTCTAAGTATAAAGCAGCTTCCTATGTTTGCAGCATGCATTCACTCATGGGTCATGACTCTGATGGCTGAGCTCATACTTCCAGGATTAGATTTTTTCATGAGTGGGGAGGGGGGTGGAAAGAGAAACATATAATGAATTATGGGAGACTTCAAGTTATAAACAAATTCTGTTCTTCTAGAAATAGTGTATAATATTTCTTAGGGTAATATTTCCAGCAGCGGTAAAGCAAGAGCAGAACTCTATGTAACATATCGAGCAGAGCTTTGTTACATTTTTCATTTAGATTACTCCTGCATGCTAAAATTCCTGTAGTTCCACCTAAAGATTTTAATATACTTGATTGATTAGATATACTTAGGAAATGTTAAAAGCCCGTGCTGATGCATATGTTGATCATTTTTAAATTGCCGCACATATCTGAGAAATCGTTAATTGATCTCCTTCAGGGCCTCTTCCATTAGGAATGCAAAAGGTTCTGAGAGCTGATACTGTTTGCCCCAAGAAGGCTTCCATTGTGATTGATGAAATCAAAGGAAGTGCTCTTTCAGTGTGCTGGAACCTTCATTGACTTAAAACTCTTCCGGACCGTAAAAACTTGACTACTTCTACATCCATGTATGTGAAAGATGGATGTGGAATACACTCCTGTCCTCCCTTTTCATTGTAACCATGTTATTAGGATAGCAGAAGTCTATTATGTTGATGTGGCTAGCCCTGGGACAGGGGACGACAGTCACTGTATTTGCTGTTGGAAATTTTGGAAGAAATAACATTTTATTCCAGAATTGCTGTTGGACAGCATATGGTTCCTAGGCAGGTGTCAGGATGAGATCTCTGTCATCACTGGCCCTGACTCCTTTTAAAACACAGAACCTACACTTGGATGAATAGATCAGGGTCCCATAGACCAGGTCTCTCTATCCCCAGTGTGATAGGCCTATTGGGGTCACTGGTGACGTCCAGGACAGGAGGTGGTTAACCATTCTTCTTTGTCTAGTCATCTTTGATTGAAAACTAAGCAGAGGAAGGAAAAAAAGAAAGAAAGGAGAAAATGCACAAAGCATTTTCCTTTTATTTATTTATTTACAATATTTGTATACCGCTCCATATCTAAAACAGATTTTGGAGCAGTGAACACAAACGATAAAACAGTAAAAGAATGAAAAGATTAAACGCCACCTTAAAATCATGCTTTTGAAAAAATAGAATGCCAATAGAAACGGTGACTGGTCAATTAAGGAATGCCTCCGTGGAAAAGTGCTGTTTTCAGGAGGTGCTGGAAACAACATAGGAATCCTGTGGTGCTGTCTGAGTTAGATAAACAGCATGATCATGTGGAGGGAGCTGGATAAGCAAAGCAGCTGAAGCATTCATTGTTCTAACATACTTTTGCTGTATTTTTGGTTCCAGGTGAAGAACTTCCTATTTTCCCAGGCCTTTCAGTTGCTGCTGCTGTGTGTATTCATGTGGTTTTAAGGTTTACCTCTGTTAATGTTCTGCTCTTCTTTTCTTTTTAAATATTGATGGTTGTTTGTTTAAAATTGATTGTTTTTAACCATTGGCGTCTCTGAGAACCCTTCAGAGTTGAAAAACAAGATACAAATTTGATATGTAAATGAATAGAATAAGTATATGTTACAAGTGGCTGACATTACAGGCTCATGGGCCTTCCTGTCCCCCACATCGAGTTTTGTTCTTCTGAAATGGCATCAGTCATGTAATTAATCATCGTAATAGGCATGTTGTTGTTCAGTCGTTCAGTCGTGTCCGACTCTTCGTGACCCCATTGACCATAGCACGCCAGGCCTTCCTGTCCTGCGCTCTCTCCCGGAGCGTGCTCAAGTTCAAATTCATTGCATCGGTGATGCTATCTAGCCATCTCATCCTCTGCTGTCCCCTTCTCCTTTTGCCTTCAGTCTTTCCCAGCATCAGGGTCTTTAATGAAAAGGCTTGTTGGTGATTTAGGACTATGAGGGCTAAGAAAATCCACTCCACAAATTTCACCTGCTATTTCTCTGTCTGGGTCAAGTCACTCCCTGGGGCTGTACACTTTCCTAGCTGGAAGGAGTCTTTTTTACTGGATGAACTGGAATTTCCATGGGAAATGGTTCCCCTACCTGCTGCCACCCAAATAATCCAATCATGCCCTGCCAGTAATTACAGGGCTGTTTCAAAGATTCCTTTCCCTGTCTGGAAGTTGCTAGAAAACACCACACCGTAGTCAACTCCAGCTGACACGTGATATTTGCATTGGGCCTATGTTTGCAGAATGTCTCGATGCCATCAGGAAGATTTGTGTCAACAAAAGAATAGTTAATAACTAAGGATGCAGTCCTACCGGTTGTGCCCTCCATGATTGTAAGCCCTTGAACTCGGAGGCTTACGAGCATCCTATGCAGGGCAGGAGCAGCAGCAGAGGTGATCTTTGCCTCCCTGTCTTCCTGCCCTGAATTTTTCGCTAGATGGTTTTTTTTGCTTGTCTAGCTGGGGTGCTTTGGAGGGGAGGGACCAAGGTGGGAAAGGCCTCAGGATAACTCGTATCCATTCCTGGGTCCTGTCTACATGGGGGATGTACTCCAGTTCTACTGTACCTCACAGATGATCATGGCTGATGATGTAACCCCCACTTCACATCAGCTGCACATTTTTCTGCCCCAAAAGCTGCTTCTTTGAAAAGTCATTTTGCACCAGATTTTCCGATTGCTGTGGCCTTGGTGTGGTTTGGGAGTCTGTGTGACCTCAGTTGGCTTCAGCATGGGCTGCGGGGAGCAGCACTGATAGGCGGAAGAGAAAGTTGCATCATGAAAGGGTGGACCTGAGAGAGGTGTTGGCTAAACAGGCCTACTCGGAAGTAACTCATTCTCTTCCATTGCACTTCACTGAGCAGGGGCGAGGACAAGGAGCAAGCCTGTTGTTTTAAATCTCCGCTCCTATGGAAGCACGAAGCTACACAGGACTGTAATGATTTTAAAGGCTGATTGCCCCCAAATGACCCATTTATTAATTTTTTTATTTTTTTATTAAATTTATTAATTGCCCATCTGGCTGGTCACCCAGCCGCTCTGGGCAATGTACAGCATATAATAAAACAGTTTAAAACAATAAAATTCTACAATAAAAACGTTTTCTAAAATACCCTAACCCACCCCAAATGCCTGTCTGAACAACCATGTTTTTAATGCATGGCGGAAGCTCATTAAAGAGGGGGCATGGCAGAGTTCCCTAGGGAGGGAGTTCCACAGGGTGGGGGCCACCACAGAAAAGGCCCTCTCCCCCATCCCCACCAGTCTAGCTGTCCTGGCTGATGGGACAGAGAGAAGGCCATCCGAGGCTGATCTTGTTAAGTGGCCTGTCTGGTGTTGCTGGAGGTGCTCCTTAAGATAGACTGGGCCGGAACCATATAGGGTTTTAAAGGTCAAAACCAACACCTTGAATTTGGCTCGGAAAACAACTGGTAACCAGTGCAACTCCTTCAGCACTGGAGTGATGTGATCTTGCTGGCGGCTGCCTTTAATCAGGTGAGCCGCCGCATTCTGTACCAGCTGCAGCTTCCGAACCGTCTTCAAGGGTAACCCCATGTAGAGCGCATTACAGTAGTCTAAATGAGAGGAGAGAAGGGCATGTACTTCCAACGGGAGCAGATGGGCGGGAAGGAAGGGGTGCAGCCGCTGTATCAGATGGAGTTGATACAGCGCTGTCTGGCTCACAGCTGACACCTGAGCCTCCATGGACAGCTGGGAGTCCAAAATGACCCCCAGGCTGCGGACCTGGTCTTTCAAGGGTAGCCGTACCCCATTCAACACCAGGTCAACATCCCCCAGCCTCCTCTTGTCTCCTACCAAAAGTACCTCGGTCTTGTCAGGGTTCAGCTTCAGCTTATTCCTCCCCATCCAGCCACTCACCGTCTCCAGACATTTGGACACGGATTCTATCGTCAACCTTGGTGAAGATTTGAACGAGAGGTAGAGCTGCGTGTCATCTGCATATTGATCACACCGCACCCCAAACCTCCTGATGATAGCCCCCAGTGGCTTCACATGGATGTTAAATAGCATCGGGGAGAGGATGGAACCCTGTGGCACCCCACAAGTGAGTGGCCATGGGTCCGAAACCTCCTCTCCCAGTGCTACCCTCTGGTACCTGCTGGAGAGGAAGGACCGGAACCACCGCAATACGGTGTCTCCAATGCCCAACCCCTCCAGGCGGTCCAGGAGGATACCGTGGTCAACGGTATCAAAAGCTGCTGAGAGGTCAAGGAGAACAAGGAAGGAGCATTCACCCCTATCCAGAGCCCTCCTCATATCATCCACCAAGGCGACCAAGGCCATTTCTGTCCCATGCCCAAGCCTGAAGCCCGACTGAAATGGGTCTAGATAATCGGTTTCTTCCAAGTGTGCCTTCAACTGCATCGCCACCACCCACTCAATCACCTTGCCCAAAAATTGCAGATTTGAGACTGGGCGAAAGTTGTTCAGAACTTGGGGATCCAAGGAGGGCTTCTTTAAGAGCAGTCTTATCACTGCCTCCTTGAGGGCTGATGGCATCACTGCCTCCTCAAGGGAGGTGTTCACCACCGCCCTGATCCCCTCATCCAGTCTCTCTCTGCAGCCCATAATGAGCCAAGATGGGCAAGGATCAAGTAAGCAGGTGGTCGGCCCTACAGATGAAAGCGCCTTGTCCACTTCATCAGGAGGAAGAAGCTGGAACCGATCCCACAAAACTGATTTCTCACAGGCCGCCTCTTGCTCACTAATTGTATCCACAGCGTGCGTTGTAACTAGGGATGTAAGAAAGGCACTCACCTTTCACGGATTATGTTTATGGTTGGGGGGGAGGCGTTCCGTCCCTTCCCCCAGAATCCTCGCCTGGGGGAGGCGCTCCGTTCCTCCCCCCCTGGAATCCTGGCCGGCTGGCTGTGCTCCGCAGGGATTCTGCGGCGCCGCTGGCCGGCTCCGCCAGCAGCCGGACATCCAGCCGCTGGCTAGCAGGGACGCAAATGGCGGCGGCTGTAGCCGCCGCCATTTGTGTCCCTGCAGTCAGCCGTGATAGGCTACGTAAATGTTTAGTAGTGGATGCTACGCTAAATAGCGGACGCTATGCTATTTATAAATAGCATATTTATACCCTATTATAAATAGCGGACGCTACACTATTTGCGTTCCCCTTATTTTCACTGTCTTAGTCTACGTAAATGTTTACATAGACTAAGACGTGCCAAAAGAAGGAACGCAAATGGCATCGGCCGTGGCCACTGCCATTTGCGTACGTGCGTTGTTGTTGTTTTTTTTTAAAAAAAGTCAGCCGTGATAGGCTACGTAAACATTTACGTAGCCTATCACGTTTTTTTTTTAAACCTAGCTGTGATAGGCTACGTAAATCTTTACGTAGCCTATCACGTTTAAAAAAAAACACAAAAAAAACCTGGAAATGGCGGTTGGAAGACTGGCTGCTGCAGCTGCCACCGCCGTACCGCCACTGCCGCCACCGCTGGAGCCGCCGCCGCTGGAGCCGCCGCTGCCGGAGCCGCCGCCGCCAGGAAGATCCACCCAAGGTAAGTCTCGTCCCGGGGGGAGGCAGGCCATTCCGCAACCGATTTCGGGGGGCCGAATGCGCTGGCATTCGGCCTCCCCAAGATCTGTGGCGGAATTTTCATACATCCCTAGTTGTAGCACTCCTAATCTGATCAATTTTATCTGCAAAGTGCCTTGCCAAGGCCTCACAGGAGGCCTTAGAATGCTCCAATGGTTCCAGACCCACAGGACCGACCAGGCTCCGGACCACTTGGAACAGCCTTGTGGGACAGCACTCTGCAGACGCAATAGAGGCAGCATAATATTCCTTTTTTGCTGCCTTCACTGCCACGCGATAGGCTGAAGATACAGCTCTAGCCCATATCCTCACCAAGAAAGGGTGGACAAGATGAGAGGTGTTGGCTAAAGGCGTCCACTCGGAAGTAACTCATTCTCTTCCATTGCACTTCACTGAGCCTGGGAGCAAGGGGAGGGTGGGCAGCACGCCTCCACTCAGTCTCTGCCCTGCACCCACACAGTAGACGACGTCCAGTTCTACTCGTGGGACTCTACCCACCCAGCCCCGAGCTGACGCGGTTTCAGGTGCTGCTTGCCCCATGAAAGCGGGGTTTCTTCTAACGTATACACCACTTTTCTGGCTATGTTTGCTGTGGGAGGAGCGGACCTGATTTCATGAAAATCCAGATTTAAATGGAATCACCTCGGAAAGTGTCTCCGTGTAGATGGGGGCCCTGGCCTCTCCAGTCCCCTCTCCCCCTCGCCCGCTGAAATGGCCCCTTCTCCCAGGCTGAGAGCTCCCTGTGAGGTGAGTTGGGCTGAGAGTCTGTGACTGGCCCAAAGTCACCCAGTGAGCTTCCATGGCCGAGTGGGGACTAGGACCCGGATCTCTTGCCCTTTGCCTCCAGCAGCAAAATGTTCTGGGCCTGCCCTGCTTTCCATGATGCCTGCTCCCACTGCCTCCTGATACTGGCTCACCCCACCCCCCTTCTCTTTCACCGCCTCCTGTCTCCACCTGCTGACCGTTCTGCCAAGCCACATCCTCCTCGCCGCCAGCATTTCACACAGGCCTGTGGTTGCAACACTCCTGCAGCGCAATCCTATGCATGTCTACTCAGACGTAAGCCCTACTGACTTCGGTGGCGAGCGTATCTAAGAGTGCAGCCCCAGTCTGATTCCAAGGGGCATGGTTTGAGCCCTGCCCACTATGCCACATGGCGGAAGGCTCAGCTCGGCCTGCTACCTGCACTATCCCTTTGCTCTGCAATAGCTCATCCTGCATTGATTCAGCAGTCAGGGCAGCGCGGTTGTCTTCCTCTTGGTGCAAGACCTATTAGAAAAACATCATTATCTAGACGTTTACTGCCACAGTTCAGATGTAACACAGCGGCTATGTATGTATAAGCCAGGAAGTTGTGTACCGCTTTATAGCATTCACGTGCAGGCATTCATGTGCAGGCATATAAAGCAGGGGTGTTGAACCTTAGGCCCTTAGAGCTCTGATTCCCCCATCAATGGTCAAAGTGCTGTCTCTGACTTCAGATTGAGGAATCCGAAATAGCCTATGCCGCCCCCCCCCCCCAGATGCTGCCTAGGGGCCATAGGATTGTTCCCTCAATTGCCCTCCAGGGCAATTATTTGATACTAATACAATGGCTGCTTGATGGGCCATGGTGGAAGGACGGAGGGCCTTTAATGTGGGGGCATCACAGGGAGGGAAAGCGTGAGTCTTTGCAGAAGCACTTTGCCCCTTTCCCTCAAAGCATCTTGGTCAATTGCCAGTTCTGCCCACTGTGTTTACATTCACATGATTTTCCCCAACTGCAATTTTTCATGTTTCCCCATGTGAGTGAATGGCAGCCGTTTACTTATATGAGAAAAAGTGAAAATGTACACATAGGGACACCACTGACGCACATGTGTACAGTGCCTGGTCCTGGTGTCTTCCGTCTGTGGGACGAAAGGCTGGTTTTGCCCCTTCTCAGCTGTATCAGGTTGCATCCTGTTAATGTTTCCGCATAGAACTCAGTGGGAGTCCACTGCAAGTTCTGTTGTTCACCCAAACCCTAGATCCAGGCTATAATGTCAGGCACTGAAGATGAGAATTCACAGAAGATGTGACCCAGCTACTAATTACACTGGGACAATGCTGAGACTGGAGTTGATCTAGCCCACATTTAACCTGCCTACTTGGCTCTATGCTCTAGTCATGTCTGCCTATGCAATTATGAGGTCTAGAAACTATAAAAAGCAAGACAAGAAAAAAGAAAACGGGGATTCCTAATAATTCCAGTGGGACATGGCCATAGATGCCACATTGTATCATAGAAGACAAAGAGTCCTGCTTTTTAAACAGCTTTACTGAGTTCAAATCATTTTTAAATTCCTGAATTCAGTGGAGCTGTCCTTCCAACTTAACAATCCAGGCAAAGCACCAGAACACTCTGAATTATTTATTTATTTATTTATTTATTTATTACATTTCTATCCTACCTTTCTTCCCATGGTTCCCAAAGCAGCATACAAGATCCTCCTCCTCTCCATTTTAGCCTCTGGGGGTAAACCTGTGAGGGAGGTTAGGCTGAGAGTCAGTGACTGGCCCAAAGTCACCCAGTGAGCTTCAGGACAGAGTGGGGACTGGAACCTGTGTCTCTCCAGTCCTAGTACAACACTCTAGCCACTACATCACACCAGCACATAATGTGCCAAGTGGCGTTCCCCTGAAGTCCATGTGTAACAGTGTGGATCATTTTGAGATTGCCTCTCTAGATAGCCATGGATGTTCTATTGCCAATGTTGAAAGATCCTTTGGGAACAAAAGCGGGTCTCTTTGAATATGCACAAGTTCATACACATGTCTAGAGGAGCATATTTGGTAAGAGCACATTTGGCGAACATCATTGTACTTCTCTCCAGTCACCTTAAATGCATGAACACATGAAAGAGCTATGGCTCCAAATCGGTGAATCCTTGAACTGACCTTTTTGCAACAGGGCATTTCACACATTACATACATAATGTATGGGGGAGGCGTGACCCCATCTTCTGGCCTTCGTTTGCTGCTCTGCAATGCCAGGTCTGTTACCCAGAAAACCTCCCTCATCCATGACATGATCCTGGATGAGGGTGCAGACCTGGCATATATTATGGAGACCTGGCTGGCCGAGGCTGCTGCTCCAACCCTTGCAGCCATGTGTCCAGCTGGATTTTCGTATGCACAGCAGCCGAGGGCTGGGGATCGGGGAGGGGGAGTGGCTGTTATCTACCGAGAGTCCTTGGTCTTCACCAGACCCCCTCTCTGGGAGACCAAGGTTGCTGAGTGCATGTACTGGAGGTTGGGCCCGAAGGGCAGTCTGGGGATTCTGCTCGTGTACCGTCCACTCCGCTGCACGACTGACTCCCTGGCCGAGGTGCTTGAGGTGGTCTCTGATGTGCGTGTGCAGTCCCCTAACTTACTGGTGTTGGGGGACTTCAACGTACATTCGGAGGCCATCCTCACAGGAGCACCTCAGGACCTCATGGAGACCATGGCCTCCTGGGAGCTGCACCATATTCTAACTGGGCCCACCCATGTAGCCGGTCATGCACTAGACCTTGTGTTTGTTTCTGGAGAAGTGGGGAGTGATCTGGAAGTCGGGGGTATATCCACCACCCCCTTGTCATGGTCAGATCACTATCTGGTGACGTTGGACTTCTCGGTTCCACAACCCCTCCACAGGGGTGGAGGACCCATTAAAATGGTCCGCCCCAGGCGTCTTATGGATCCAAATGGATTCCTGAACGCGCTTGGGGATTCTCTCGGGCATGCCAACGGCCACTCGGTCGAGACCATGGTGGGTGGCTGGAATGCCGCAATCACTGGGGCATGAGATCGGGTGGCTCCGAAACGCCCTCTCCCCCTGAACAGGGCTCGGACTGCACCATGGTTCAATCCGCGGTTACGAACTCTGAAACAGGAGGTGAGACGGCTAGAGCGCCGGTGGCGGAAGTCTCGCTCCAAAGACGATCAGACACGGGCTAGAGCTGTATCTTCAGCCTATCACGTGGCAGTAAAGGCAGCAAAAAAGGAATATTATGCTGCCTCCATCGCGTCTGCAGAGTGCTGTCCCAGGAGGCTGTTCCAAGTGGTCCGGAGCCTGGTCGGTCCTGTGGCTCCGGAACCACTGGAGCATTCTAAGGCTTCCTGTGAGGCTTTGGCAAGGCACTTTGCAGATAAAATTGATCAGATTAGGTGTGTTACTCTGCACGCTGTGGATACAGTTAGTGAGCAAGAGGCGGCCTGTGGCAAACCGGTTTTGTGGGATCGGTTCCAGCTTCTTCCTCCTGATGAAGTGGACAAGGTACTTTCATCTGTAAGGCCGACCACCTGCTTACTTGATCCTTGCCCATCTTGGCTCATTATGAGCTGCAGAGAGAGACTGGGTGAGGGGATCAAGGCGGTGGTGAACGCCTCCCTTGAGGAGGCAGTGATGCCATCAGCCCTCAAGGAGGCAGTGATAAGACCGCTCTTAAAGAAGCCCTCCTTGGATCCCCAAGTTCTGAACAACTTTCGCCCAGTCTCAAATCTGCAATTTTTGGGCAAGGTGATTGAGTGGGTGGTGGCGATGCAGTTGAAGGCACACTTGGAAGAAACCGATTATCTAGACCCATTTCAGTCGGGCTTCAGGCCTGGGCATGGGACAGAAATGGCCTTGGTCGCCTTGGTGGATGATATGAGGAGGGCTCTGGATAGGGGTGAATGCTCCTTCCTTGTTCTCCTCGACCTCTCAGCGGCTTTTGATGCCGTTGACCACGGTATCCTCCTGGACCGCCTGGAGGGGTTGGGCATTGGAGACACTGTATTGCAGTGGTTCCGGTCCTTCCTCTCTGGCAGGTACCAGAGGGTAGCACTGGGAGAGGAGGTTTCGGACCCGTGGCCACTTACTTGTGGGGTGCCACAGGGTTCCATCCTCTCCCCGATGCTATTTAACATCTATGTGAAGCCACTGGGGGCTGTCATCAGGAGGTTTGGGGTGCAGTGTCATCAATATGCGGATGACACGCAGCTCTACCTCTCATTCAAATCTTCACCAAGGTTGGCCGTAGAATCCCTGTCCAAATGTCTGGAGGCGGTGAGTGGCTGGATGGGGAGGAATAAGCTGAAGCTGAACCCTGACAAGACCGAGGTACTTTTGGTGGGAGACAAGAGGAGGCTGGGGGATGTTGACCTGGTGTTGAATGGGGTACGGCTACCCTTGAAAGACCAGGTCCGCAGCCTGGGGGTGATTTTGGACTCCCAGCTGTCCATGGAGGCTCAGGTGTCAGCTGTGAGCCGGACAGCACTGTATCAACTCCATCTGATACAGCGGCTGCGCCCCTTCCTTCCCGACCATCTGCTCCCATCGGTAGTACATGCCCTGGTCTCCTCTCGTTTAGACTACTGTAATGCGCTCTACGTGGGGTTACCCTTGAAGATGGTTCGGGAGCTGCAGCTGGTACAGAACGCGGTGGCTCGCCTGATTAAAGGCAGCCGCTGGCGAGATCACATCACTCCAGTGCTGAAGGAGTTGCACTGGTTACCAGTTGTTTTCCGGGCCAAATTCAAGGTGTTGGTTTTGACCTTTAAAACCCTATATGGTTCCGGCCCAGCCTATCTTAAGGAGTGCCTCCAGCAACACCAGACAGGCTGCTTAACAAGATCAGCCTCGGATGGCCTTCTCTCTGTCCCATCAGCCAGGACAGCTAGACTGTTGGGGACGAGGGAGAGGGCCTTTTCTGTGGTGGCCCCCACTCTGTGGAACTCCCTCCCTAGGGAACTCCGTCATGCCCCCTCTTTAATGAGCTTCCGTCGTGCATTAAAAACGTGGTTGTTCAGGCAGGCATTTGGGGTGGGTTAGGGTATTTTTTAAAAAAAAATTATGGTAGAATTTTATTGTTTTAAATTGTTTTATGGTATGTTGTACATCGCCCAGAGTGGCTGGGTGACCAGCCAGATGGGCGATTAATAAATTTAATAATAAATAATAAATAAAATACATAGCACCAACACAGCCAGGTTTTCTCCCATACGCACACTCAACAGGGAGCTGTAATCCTGGCTCTCTGATGAGTGTATTTGCATACATCCATGCATTGCATGTGTTTTCAAATGCCTGTCTGTCACATCCCCACTTTACATTGTTCGATGCGCACCAGAAAACATAATGTGTGAAGAGGCTTGGTAGCTTGTCTTTTCTTTGGGCATTTGTTTTCCAATCATGGCTTGTCTGTTCCTTATTGTTTACCTGCATTTTGTCAAAAAGAGAAACTCACGCTGCTCCTAGCCTGCTAGTTATTGTTAGCGATGTGCTATGAGGTAAGTTATCACCTGGAATGTGGGCATTCTGCAAGGCTTCTGAAAATGGCGCTGCATTTTTCACAGCTAATTGCCAAGCATGCTGGTTGTTGACATGCTTCAGACACAGCTGAAACAATAAATGATCGAAAAGGACGCAGCAGCCCACCTTTGTGTGCATTCAAACTGGAAAGCTGGAAAAAAACAACAACTCAGAGAAATACTTCTTGGGAGAAGGAAGGGGAAGACAGACTTTCACAATAAGCTGAATAAAATAGACACATATTTTTTATTACAAGGCTAGAATGAGAACTGGGATGGGGCTCTGAGTGGGAAATAAAACGCACTTGTGACAGCTGTCCGGTACAGTTGTGTGCCCACTGAAAACATACTTCCAGCCCCTTCAGTTTGATCTACCAAGATGTGCCCTATGAATAATTGAATGGTGGTCCTCAGGCAATAAGGAGTTAGCTTACACAATTTTGGCTGCAGCCCTATGCACAATTACCTAGGAAGAAGCCCCGTTGAAAACACTGGGACTTCTGAGTAAACATGTATTAGCTTGTTTGCTTCAGCTCATTTCCCAGTGCACCTGCTTACCTTTTTTTTGTAAAACATCAACATATCTCGAGCATCACAAAGCGATCATTTTGTGATTTGGCCAGAGCTTTCAACAACATCGCATGGGCAAGGGCTAAAAGCGAGTTTGTTTGGGAAAACATAGCACAGATGCAGGCATGTGAAAAGCATCCTAACTAAATAGCATTCTAAGTAAAACTGGCTCAGGCTCCATTGAAGTTCCATTGAACCCAGATGGTTTTAATTCTAAGCAGAGTAGCAGACAGTGGAGACTGGTGGCTCTGATTTTGGTGGGGCTGCGTTTCATTCTGGGTTTCACCCAGAACCAGCCAGAACTCTAAAGGAGCTACACAATGTGCTGAACCCTATCCCCAAAATAGGTTCAGCACCTTAGTTAGCTCCTTTAGAGTCCTAGCTGGTTCTGACTGAAACCCAGAATGGAACCGCAGACTCACTGAAATCGGAGCCACCAGCCTCCACTGGTAGCCGACATGCATAGGATTGCACTGTTAGAAGCAAAATCCCGTGGGACAAGATGTGATGCAGAAGGTTCTCTCTGCTCAATGAATATGTCTGAGTGTGGTGGTTCTATTTGGCAGAGGTTCCTTAAGTATGTTCTAGATCCCAGAATCTACAGCGAACGCTCAGTTCATGAAGGGCACTCACTATTAGGAGTATGCGTTTATTTTGGAATGAATGAAAAGAAAACACACAGAATGAATTGGGTGCAGGCAGTTACAGGCAACAGGAAAGCAGCTGTGTCTCTCATTGAAACCAATGGGAAATGAACAGGGGGATAATGAAAATGAGTTGCAGTTCTAATGAATGAACAATGAAATGAATTTTAGTGATGAAAATAAATGAGTAACAAATCATCCCCTTGAACACCCCTACTCACTAGGCTTTGGGGGCCTCTTAATAGTATGTGATCTAGAACAGGAGAGGGGAGAACATAGGGAGCAACAGATCTCTCCATTTTTTATTTTTCTCATTTTCCCAAGCTTAAGTTTGGTTCATCCTGAACACTGAGAATTATTTTTAAAAGTTCACATGAAAATCCATATGCATTGTTGCATGCATTTCTCCAAATGCATGCATTTTGTACTCAATCTTACATATCCTACACATTTTTGCAAGCAATTTTCCTAATATAATGCATTTTAATGTTATTTTCACCAACATATACATTTGTACATGTGACAGACTCGACTGTGGGGGAGCTGGGGGTGGCGATGGCCAACAGGAAGCTCTGGCGTGGGCTGGTCCATGAAGTCACAAAGAGTCGGAAGCGACTGACCGAATAAACAACAACAAATACATTTTTTGTGTGCAATTTCCCCTAAAACATGCATGTTTTGTACGCATTTTTTATTTGGAGAATGCCACTACAAAATTCAGAGATGTGTGAATTTAAAAGGATTACTGAGTTGCAGTTTGCATATTGGTTTTGAAGTATGAAATTAACAAGTTTGGATTAAAAGAGCCAGTGTGGTGTAGTGGTGAGAGTGTGGGACTGGGAGCTGGGAGATCCAGGTTCTAGTCCCCACTCGGCCATGGAAGCTCACTGGGTGACTTTGGGCCAGTCACAGAGCTGTGTTGTGAGGATAAAATGGAGAGGAGGACGATTATGTACACCGCCTTGGGTTCCTTAAGGAGGAAAAAAGGTGGGATATAAATGTAATAAATAAATAAAATGCAAACCAAATGAATTTCTCCTACATCCCTAGCAGAAAGTACATCAGGATCTCCTGGTAGATCTCTCTGGGTGACTTGCAGTAGACCAGCAAGGATTTCTGCCCATAAGTGTTTAACAATAGCAGCAACAAAATGACTCTCCAGTCCTGTGCCCCAAAACTTATACTGGTAAAATGAAGAAAGCGTAGGGTTGCAAGGACTGGGTTTTTGCATGGAAGCTCCATTCAGTTCTGGTACTGAAACCAAATTCCTGGGCTCAGAATTCTTTAATTCTGAGTGTATGTCTTTCCCCCCTGGATCTGCTTGGTGGGTCATGGAGTTCTAGTAAAAAGCAAAGTTTTTTCCCCAAAGCCTGATGTCTGCCCACCACTGATCTAGCACAAACCTGTCTTGTGGCTGCACATTTAGGGATGGACAGGCTCACCTCTGTCCGGGGTGTGGAGGAGCTCGATGAGCCCCCCCTTATGCAGCCTGGACACACTCGATGAGTCTCCCTGCTCGCCCCCGCTGAGCCATGCAAGCCCCCGCCCCGTGCACGGAAGACTCTGGCAGTCAAGCCCTTGAGCTTTATGTGCACAAGGGCTTGAATGCCGGAGTCCTTGGCACTGTGCACAACCCAAGTGCTCTAGACATCTCCTCCTCATGAAGAGGAGATGGCTAGAGTAGTTGGGGTGCCAAGGCCTCATCCTGCCCCCACTGGTTATTAAGGGCTTCCTTGACAGCTTCCAGAAGCAGGATGAATCCTTGGTGCCATGCACACCCCAACTGCTCTAGCCATCTCCTCACAAGGAAGAGATGGCGAGAGTAGTTGGGGCACACACAGAGATGACAACTCCAGGCTCGCTGAGCTCTGACACCCCATGGCTTGGTGAGTGGGATCTGGGGGTCTGGGAATGGGGGAGTCCAATGGCCTCTTGGACCAACCCAAGCACTCGTGACATCCCTATGCACATTGCAGGTGAAGGTTAGTGGACAAGCTGCTTTTTTCATGGACCCCATTCTGCCACTGCTGATCTTCTCATTGAAGAACGTCAATGAAAATTGACAGATCCCCAAGAGCTCCCTAGAAAACAGTTTGAAAATCACTCTCTTAGCATATTTTGAGCATGCTCAAGAATGCAGTGGCACATCCAACTCAGGGATGGCATGGTGGGGATCAGGAGAGTCAAAGTCAAGCTCTGGGAGGTGGCCCTCATGCCCTGGGGCCCTTGCTGGGACATTTCCTTATTTCCCCTGTTAGGAGGAAACAAAATAGTGGCTCTAATACACAAAATAGATTTATTTTTATTAGGTGGCAGACCTAATTCATTTTTCTTAAACCAAAAGCAAGTTCTCCTATAGCAATTCCTTCACCCACATTTTTTCTTCTTCTTGCCTAAGAATGAAAAAAAAAACCCTGAAAGACAAAAACAGAATTTCCTCTAACAATGTAAACTGGAATAATGGAAGGCCCATAAATCTCTTAGCAGCAGTGGGGCTTTATATACCTTAAGTACCATAAGATTAAAAGTGTGGTTTTATCACAGTGTGATACTGACGTTAATAACTAGTCCTGCATGAGGATTCAAAGCTGCAAGGATTCTGTAATTGAAAGTTGCCCAATTGTGCAGGGACTAAAATAACAATAGAGAATAGTAAATTTGCTAGTATTTCACTTGAGAGAGAAAGTTTCAGAGGGAGCAAGTGACCTCTGCTCTTCTACTATCATTTTGGATAGGTGCTTTACCATCTTTTTTCTCAGACATTTTCTGTGGGACACTGGGAAACAGTGATTTGCTTAAGACAGCTAATGCCCCATTGATGTTATCTGGGGTGGCATGGTTGCTCCCATGCCAGTCTGGGCAACATCTATATCTTCCATTCATGAGGCCAGGATGGATTGTAACATGTTTATGACACCCACTTCATTAGGGGATCCTTTGTCAGCAAGACATGAAACTAGGGAAGTATGAAAATCACTTACCTTTTGCGGATTATGCTGATGGTGGGGGGGGGAGGCGCTCCATCCCTCCCCCCGGAATCCTGGATGGGGGGGGAGGCGCTCCATTCCTCCCCCCCTGGAATCCTGGCCGGCCGGCTGTGTGCTCCGCAGGGATTCTGCGGAGCTGCCGGCCGGCTCTGCCAGCAGCCGGACATCCGGCTGCTGGCTAGCAGGGACGCAAATGGTGGCGGCCGTAGACGCCGCCATTTGCGTCCCTGCAGTCAACCGTGATAGGCTACGTAAATGTTTACGTAGCCTATCACGGCTGACTAAAACAACAACAACAACAAACGTGCGTACGCAAATGGTAGTGGCCATGGCTGCCGCCATTTGCGTTCCTTACTTTGGCACGTCTTAGTCTACGTAAACATTTACGTAGACTAAGACGGCGAAAATAAGGGGAACGCAAATAGCATAGATGCTACGCTATTTGCGTTCCCCTTATTTTCGCCGTCTTAGTCTACGTAAATGTTTACGTAGACTAAGACGTGCCAAAATAAGGAATGCAAATGGCGGCAGCCATGGCCACCGCCATTTGTGTAGGCGCGTTTTTTTTTTTTAAAAAGTCAGCCGTGATAGGCTATGTAAAGATTTACGTAGCCTATCACGGTTTTTTTTAAAAAACCTAGCCGTGATAGGCTACGTAAATCTTTATGTAGCCTATCACTTTTTTTTTTTTTTTAATGAAATGGCAGCTGCGGCAGCAGGTCAGAAGACTGGCTGCCTCATCCGCTGCTGCCGAACCACCGAACCGCTCCCAGAGCTGCCGCCAGAGCCACCACCGCCAGGAAGATCCGCCCAAGGTAAGTCTCGTCCTGGGGGGGTGGCAGGCCGTTTCGCCACCAATTTCGGGGGACCGAATGTGCTGGCATTCGGCCTCCCTGAGATCTGTGGCGGAATTTTCGTACATCCTTACATGAAACTATGCAGCTAGGGATGTACGAAAGTCACTTACCTTTTCGCAGGGGTGATTCGCAGTGGGGGGGAGGCGCTTTGCTTCTCCCCCCGAAGTTCAGGCGATGGGAGGGAGGCATCCCACCTCGCCCAGCCGAAATTCAGGCAGGGGAGGGAGGCGCCCCGCCTCGCCCGGCCGAAATTCAGGCTAGGGAGAAGCACTCCGTCTCCCCGGCCGCGAAACAAAAAGTAAAAAAACAAACAAACCCGTGATAGGCTGCGTAATGATTAATGTAGCCTATCACGGCTAGATTTCCAAAGTCAGCCGTGATAGGCTACGTTAATCATAACGTAGCCTATCACGGGTGACTCTGGAAAAAAAAAAAGCGCATACGCAAATGGCGGCGGCCCATGGGCGCCGCCATTTGCGTTCCTTATTTTGGCACATCTGGTCTACGTAAAGATTTACGTAGACTACGGCGAAAATAAGGGAACGCTATTTGCGTTGCCCTTATTTTCGCCGTAGTCTATGTAAATCTTTACGTAGACCAGATGTGCCAAAATAAGGAACGCAAATGGCGGCGCCCATGGGCCGCCGCCATTTGCGTACGCGCTTTCCCCCCCCCAAAATCACCCGTGATAGGCTACGTGACGATTTACGTAGCCTATCACAGCTGACTTTGGAAATCTAGCTGTGATAGGCTACGTAAATCGTCACGTAGCCTATCACAGGGTGTTTTTTTTTTTTTTACTTTTTTATTTTGTAATGGCGGCGGCGGCAGCCGGTCGGGAGACCGGCCGCCGCCCCCGCCGAACCGCCGCCGAACCGCCGCTGAGACCCGCCACCGAGAGGGACATTCGCTGAAGGTAAGTCCCATCCCGGGGGGGGGGCGGGGGGCCGGCGGAGAATTTCCCCAACACTTTCGGGTGGCCGAATGCCTCGGCGCTCGGCCTCCCGAAGATTTGTGGAGAAATTCTCTGCCATCCCTATCAGCACAACCTAACCATAGGGGCAGATGAGGCAGGCGTTTCCTGAAGTGGTGTGGGAAAAATGTTGAAAGTGGAGCAAGCCACATGGCTGTGGATAGGATCTCTGTGGACAGGATCTCTGTGAGGCAAGGTGTGACTTTTGCCTTTGCAAGTTGCAGAATGATCAGATGGGAGGATTCTAATAGTTCAGGACTTGGTTGAAGTGTAGGGACATGGGAGCTTTGCAAGATGTGGGTATGAGATGAGTTATTGAAGACTGCTGAAGTTTCTTGAAGTATGTGAAACTTCAAGGCAGGGAGTATGTGAGGAGGACCTCTCCTGCGGGTAGAATATCTTCATACTGCATAACTAGCTACTAGGGAGGGTTTAATGGGATAATACATGGTTGCCTTCATAGGACTTCCTTAGTTGTAACAACGTTGTTATGGAACTCATCACCCGAAAGACTCATCAGGCCAATTCCCTCATGATCTTTAGGAAGCTGGCCCAAGACATATTTTTAGACCTGTGCACAAATGGCCTCTCAAAATTCTCCAGCCTATTTGTGGGCAGAGAAATTCGGAGGGGGGGGCAATTTCACCAAATTTCTCCTAGGGGAGGAGAAATTCTCCAACAGTTTATCACTGATAGGGCTCACTATTGGCAGGGGTTGTTGAGCAGGTTCTTCTTTTTTTCCTAAGGGTTTTGCATATATACTGCTTCTGTAGGTGGCAACAGCATCAACTGTGTTGAGGCTTCCACTTTTCTGAGGCAGAATTTTGAATTTCCTTTGGTGGTATTTTTGAGCTTTCCTATTCACTGCAAGGTGGCCGAGGGTGCTGAGTGTGTTTTCTCTCTCTATTGCACATCTTTCCATTGCTCTACAGCCTCCCAGGCCACCTGCACTTCCTGAACTGAAAAAGCCCCATGGGAGGAATTGCCTCACAATGTCTTCCTCATGACGGCTTTAACTGAAGTGCGGGAAACTGAGGAGGCTACAGGCTGCCACAGAGATTACTGTATAATGACAAACAGGACACTCATGCATACTGCTCAGCCACCCCACAAATAAGGTAAGCACAAGAACCCCAAATCCAGCCCATGAGAATTTCTCTGAAATTTCTCCTCCTTTGAATTTCTTTTTGAAAGCAATTTCTTTTCTATCAAGTTGAATGAGAACGGTCGACAGAAATGTGGGGGAAACTTTTGGCACAGCACTACATATTTTTGAAAGACTTTGTGAGGTGTTATCTCGCACGATTCATGCTGCTGATTTATTTTTACAGAATGTTGTTTTGAGGTTATGTCTAATGTTTATACTTTATTGGATTTTAACTATATTTTATATCAAGTCCTTTGAAGGTTAAAGGGTGGGGTACAAATGTTAAAAACAAACAATAAATATATTGGAAAGACATCCACACAAAACAAGAATGGGGCTGTATTTGTGCCTTGGCTGAAACTCTCTGGAGAATGGCCAAGGACTAACTTGACAGGAAGATAATAATTCCTGCACAAAAAACTTCATTAACTTTATATTGAAGGATACTAAATGGAATACAAAACAAGACATACCATTACACACATCATTAAACAGCAATCAAGCTTTAAAACTATGGGAAACACAAGCTAATGGTACTTAAATAATTCTGGCACTAAACCTAACAACCAATTCGCATCTTTTGAAAAATTTGCCACTGACCCTGAATCTTAATTCAGATCTCACAACAAAGAAGAATATTAATAAATGCTAGGCAAATGTCTTCATTGGGGGAAATGAACTCCATCTTCCCATAAAAGCTAGTGTTTTTCAAATGTTCTACCTCGAGGGAACCATTCCCACAGTGACTGGTCCACTGCACTGTGCATTTCTGAGCATTGTGGGGTACATTCTAGGGTGCACACTCAGTTCACATAAGACATTGGCCAGGCCTGTTAGGCCTTGAAGGGCTAGGGACAGGGGCAACCAGTACTCCAGTACAAAGTACAACCATACTTTATCTCTCTAAACTGTAATCTGGACTTCAGCTAGATGGTTCCTATCGTTCATCTATACCATTATATCTGTCACATGGTTTAAATTACTCTCATAGCAAAACGATGTTTGTTAAACACAAGCACAAGGGCCAAGGTGTTGCTAATACTTTATACTAATACAAACTGTACTATAACATTCCATAAGCACACTTACTAGGGAGTAAGCTCCACTGAGTCCACTACATGGTCAGTTTGTATTATTTTTACGTTTATCATAATCCAAAGACAAATACACCCCCCCCTCTTAAATTAGCAACAATTCTCACAGGGGCTTACACTTGAAACACATTATTTTTCCCAAGGTATTTTCTTCCTGATATGTTAGTATTTAACAGCACTGTAGTTCTATGAAGAACATAGATTTCTGTTTTTTTTTAAAGCAAAGAACCACTGATTGTTCCCCTTCTAATTTGGAATTCTTTGTCAGAAAGTCAACAAAGAATCCATCCAATTTTTAAAAATTGGATTGATTACTCCTACTCTTGGATTGATGTGGCTGTGAGTTCTGCCTGATTTAGTAGCTTTAAGTCACATTAATTCCATGTGTTTATAATTAGACTGTGATAAAAAGGGGGAAAAAAGGGAAAAAAAATCAATTATTCCTGCCAGGGATTCTTGTTAACATTGGCTCAAGCCACATGTTAACTGTTAAAATGCATTCTCCACATTTCCTAACCCAAAGCAGCCTGGTGCAGCAGGCTGAGAGCATAATCCTATGCATGTTTACTTTGAAGTATGTCCTACTGTGCTCAGTGGGGGCTATGCCCTAGTAAATGTATTTAAGATTGCAGCCTGGGTGAAAATGCAATTCAGGGAGGGCAATTTTGAGCTGAAACATGACTGAAAGGAAAAGGTTTAAACAACCTACCCACTCATATTCCACTCTGATCTGTTGATCTGTTTATGCTAGGTCCAAAGAACCCTTGGATTCAGCATGCAACAGAGGATCCATGATGGAACAAAATGAATGACAGCGATGCAAAAAGTCCTGGCTTTGTCCAATCTGTTTGCTGATGAAGAGCAACCCAGTGTGAAACCTTGATACCTGGAATGGATGAAATAAGAACACAGTGTGGCCAAAGGACTTCTCAGTGGCAGCTGGTAACTCCAGTTCTGGAGGGGCTGTAATTCCAGTCAGGGTTTTAGTTACCACAGCCAAAACGCCAATGGTCCTATGCAACGTGCTGAAAGGTGCTATCCAAGGTGCTGAACCCCATCCACAAAATGGCCCAGCGCCATGGATAGCACCTTTCAGCACCTTGGATAGCACCATTAGAGTGTTGGTTGGTGGTAACTAAAACACTGAATGGAATCACAGGCCCTCTAGGAGTCTCTTACCGCCGCCTCTCGGATTCATCACATGCTTGGTTTTGTACTGAGAATGTGGCTCTTATGAGACAACAAGCTGGCATGATCCTGGAAATCAGAGGATTGCTGCAAGGATGTTTACATCTTCCTGGAAATTCGGGGTTCCGAACTGATACACAGGTCTGGTGCCATCTCTGATGAGTATAATAAAGAGGTAGGCAAAACGTCTCCTTATGGTTCTTTATCTTTAAACTGTAATTGAACAGGACAGCACTTCAAATAAGTGATGGTCCTCTGGCAGCCCTTAAAATAGAGGACTGTCCTTCATAAAAGAGGATACATAGTCACCTCACTTGCAGAGGAGCTGAGCTCCACCGATATAGCTGTTCACCTCCTGCAAAACTCAGTTTGTTTATCCAAAAAGTCATGAACCATGTGCTTGGGAAACATGGATGGGGGGAAGGTGATCACCCCATCCCTCCCTTCAGCATTCTGGTTATGGTGGTCCAAGAGGCCTATAAGCCTTCTGTTTCTGGGAATGCAAAAAGGGAGGGAGTGTCACATGCAAGGCAACCAAAAATGCATGGCTGATAGACTACCTTCAGGTTTGTGGATCTCAAAAAGTGTAGGCCTGCTGTAGAACCAGTCATAAAACCATCCCTACTATCTCTTCCCTTTTTAGTATTTGAAAATTAGTTTATTTGTATGATGCTCATCCTTACTATCAGGCAAAAGAGAGATAATTTGAATATTTTAATGCAGTACCACTCTTTCTTTATATGTCAACACTGAACATTTTGTGGTGTTGAAATAGTATTTATATCATGCTGCACTTTAGGATATCACTATTACCTATAATAGAAATGTAGGGCCAATTTTCTGAAAGCAATTATAGTACAACTGATTCCACACACAAATTCCTCAATAAAACAGAATTTGCTCTGTTCACTTTGCAAGTGAAATGACCACTGTCACCTTCTACAACACATTATATTTTGCCTGATAACATTTGACAATTAAATGGTTGTGGATGTTTCTGAATTTGGCCCCTAAAATTGATTAGGAGCTTTTCTAGATGAGGCTTTTATTGTGCGCTCACCATTCCTCACTTGCAGTAGTTTATGGGTGCTTTCAATGTCAGCACCCTCCAGTGTCTCTCCAACCAGTTCTCCCCCTTTTTTTGAACAGGGCAAATGTTGGGGAATTTTGGGGAATTACAAACTGAAACTACAGCTATCCACCAATGTGGTTGTGCATTATTCCACTTTGTTCCACTATGCCATAGCGCCGCCTAGAGAGGCCTCCAAGTAATAGCACAGAAAACCAAAGGGCAACGCAAGTTCATCTCCATAGGAATAAGCTTGCATCCCCACCGCCCCTTTTTTACAGGTGAAAACGTTAATAGGTATTATAAGGCCATTTAGGTGGCCAGGGCAGGTATTGCTGTGTGGGGAATCAGTTCTGTCAGTTGAATCTTGTTCATGCTCTGGTCATTTCTCGTCTTGACTATTGCAATCTTCTCTTGACTGGTCTTCCTTTATCTTGTATTAGTTCTTTGGTTTCTGTTCAGCACTCTGCTGCTAAGATTATTTTCTTGGCCTGTTGCTTTGATCATGTTATACCACTTCTGAAATCGCTTCACTGCTCCCCCTGGCCCCCATTCAGTCTAGGGTTCAGTATAAGCTTCATCTTTTGACTTTTAAAGCCTGCCATGGTTTAGCTCCTCCTTATGTTTTAGCCCTTTTTTCGCAACACAAACCTGCATGTGCTCTTTGCTCTTCAAATGGTTTGCTTCTTACCCGGTCCAAGAGTTTCTACTTCCCTTGTCCCTTCTCTCTTGCTGCTCCGTACACTTGGAATTCTCTTCCAGAGTATTTGTGGACTGTTGATGAAGTTACTGTTTTTAAATCTCAGTTAAAAACCCTTCTCTTTTCCAAAGCATCTGGAACTTTAGTTTAGATTTTGTTATTGCTTGTAATGTTGACTATTTAGTTTTGTGGTGTTTTCCTGTGCCTGTCTGCTGTTTCCCTTCCCATCCTTTTCATTTTATTTTGTGACTTTATTAGAATGTAGGCCTCTGTGGCAGGGACTTCCTAATGTTGTTTTATTCTGTACATTGATGGTGCTAAATAAATAAATAAATAAAGGAGGAGCTTTTGCACTGAGGAAATTTGAGGGGGAGAGAATAATGTCGATATCCAATGAATCTCACCAGGCTCCATCCACCAGTGTAAAGGTGATGTAGCAGAACATAGTGAAAGACATGAAAGGAAAACATGGATGTGTAGACATCTGATTTTAATTCCACAAAGAATCCGGAAGCAGAAGTCACAGTGTAAAAAGCCTCGTCTAGAAAAGCTCAGCGAAATAGACCATGTTTCAGGTTTTATTTAATAAAAAGTCCTATTCTGCTTCTTGACAGGAAAAAAAAAGTTTAGATTATGATAATTGTGACAGGAATATTAATAACAAAGTAATTGCAGTCTCTTTAACTAGAAAGGTTAATTAGATTTTTTTGGGCATACATACACTTCTATTAATAGCCCTTCAAGTATATTTCTATGATTCATCCGGACTGCTTTTAATGAAATGGAGCATTTTCTTTTCTTACTTTTTTATCATTGTGGTTACCCCTCCCCCCATTTTAGACATTACAGCATAATTTGTATGAATTGGAAAAGTCACTCGCTTTCCAGAGAGTGGGAAAAAAGGGGGGGGGGCGTCTTGCCTAGCAGACCTGAAAAGTTTTATTATTACATTTATTCCATTTTCTTGCTTTGTCTTTTCTACCTTATGATAATAGATTTTTTTTTAAACAATCTTTGCTGTTTCTCTCCTCAAGGGAAGTTGCCTGTTTTGACGAGGCTGGGGCAAGGGGAGAAGAAAGAGCGAATCAACAGTAGTGTCAAATAAATCAAACTGAATTATCTAGCAAACCTGATCTTCTCTTTTTCCCCCAGCTGACAACTGCTTGAGAAAATTATCCCAATTTATTACACAGTTGTGTGCACAGAACTGAAGCTACCTACCCTTTCTGCATGAGAATGATTTCTACATTGTGAGTCTCTCTCTATCCCTGCCCCCACTTTAATTAAGGGAATTGGTAGACACCTGCCTCAACTAACTGCCTGGGCTTTTAAAAAATTGGATCGCAAACTATAACAAGTAAAAGACAGTGCCTGCTGGGGTGGCTGAAGTCTCTGAATCTACCTGTGTCCATTGATGCAGCGACAGGCAGCTGAGCTGGTTGTGAACTCAAGTGCAAGTTCTGGTAGGATACGGGCTGGAGCTGGAGCCAGTTCTGCAAGAGGCTCAAACTAGGAACAGAGCTGATCACTGGAACTGGTGGCTCTGATTTTGGTGGGGCTGTGAATATTTATTTATTTCATTTCCATACCACCCAATAGCTGAAGCTCTCTGTGAATCCATTCTGTGAATCCATTCTGGGTTTCAGTCAGAACCAGCCAGAACTCTAAAGGAGCTATCCAAGGTAGCTCCCCACCCCCAGAATAGGTTCAGCACATTGGATAGCTCCTTTAAAGTTCTGGCTGGTTCCAACTGAAACCCAGAATGGATTCACTGCCCCACCAAAATTGAAGCCAGCAGCATCCATTGGAGCTGATTGTAGGTCTGGAGTGGCGTATGAGCTGAAATATCTGTCCAGAGGGTGAGGGGGCTGGAATGACTGAGCAGGCAGCCAGGCAGCCATAGACAGGGAAGCTGGCAGACTGGGCGGGAACAGGCAGCTTGACAGGCAGTTGGGGATAAAAACAGAAAAATACTGTACCGTCAGATTTTTGAAATGCTGCTCAGAATTTCAAACCAATGAAGGATTGCCTTCCTGGAGAAGCCTGAGCAGACTTCAGCAAGCAGAACATGGATGCCAAGTTCCCTGTTATTAGTTCGTCAGGTCAGGTGTCATTTTTATAAGCAATAGAATGTTGAGGCTTATAATCTCAGACCCCTCCTTTTTGCAACTCACCTTAATTGAAGAGGCACTACTGTGCCCCTTTAATAGAGTGATTTTATTTTCCTTTGTAATATTCAAAGCTATGTCCAGATAGTCCAATATACATTTTTTTTGTATGCTGTATAAAACATAGATGGTCTTAATTGTTAGTACGTGATACCAATCTGTCTTTAAAAACAGATTTCTTTCTCTGCATGCAAAAGCACTCCCTCTCTCTCTCTCTCTCTCGCATGGTGATGAAGTACAGGTAAAGGTTTTAGAAGCAGGATCAATAGGCTAATGAGATTTCATGCAAACTCTCTAAGGTAACACCCTGATCTCACCCTGAAATCAAAGGATATGTTTGAAGTAGGGCAGTCTTTCTGTTGGATGCATCCAGGTACTGGCATAGAATTAAAACATGAAAAAATTAAACCAGAGCAAACACACACACACACACACACACACACACACACACAAAAGAGGAAATGAAAATTTTATAAACATTGGAGTAAATAGGCTAATCAAATTGTAGCAATATGAGGTGTACTGAACAATATGAGGTGTACTCTTGTACTGAGCTTTCAAAATCTCAGCTTTGACATAGTATTTAGATGAAATCATCCTCATCCTCTAGCAGTAAAACTCAGGCTGAATAAACCACATCAGATACTCATAAAAAGAATCAAAACCTGGTGGGTTCTTTGCTTGATATACCTTGAAAGGAGAAAGAAAGCAGTGAAAGGTTCAGAAACCTTGGGCCTTTGGAATCAGCAAAACCATAAATGGCTCAGGTGACAGAGGAAAATGTTTTCAACAATTTCCTTTTGCCCTGGGTCTTGTGATTTTATTAAGACTGGCAATGCTAGTAATATAGCTTCCAGAAGAGGTAGCTTTAACAACAAATACTCAATCATCTTGAATGAACATGTTTTAAACTCACTTAGGAATACATAATTAATTTCTGATCCCATCCCTGACATATCAGTTGCCAAATTCCTGTATTTTATAGAACATCGTGGGTGTCTGGTTTCTGACAATATGGGACCATTATGTGTTCCATGATGAGAAAAGAGAAACCACCAACTGAATGTCTCTTTGCCTCTGTCTGCTTTAGGCAAGGATGCCACAGGTAGGGGCACTCCCCATCCTCTGTACTTCTAGATAGCTCACTGGCTGTATACTGGAGTAACTATTTCTGTTGGTTTATGTATATATAGTGTGTGTGTGTATGTGTGTATCTATGCATGACAAACATATGTTCCATTGCTTCACAAAAGGGTCCCTGTCTGTCCAGCCTGCATTATACCATTATATCAGATACGGCTTTGTGGAGATTCAGTGTAAAAGTGATTCTGAACAAGAAAGAGTAGAGTGATGCACACTGAAATGAAAAATCCTAATTTCACATATCGACTGATTGGACTTGTGGTGATCAACCAGGAAAGAGATCTTAGTATAATGGGTAGCTCTATGGAAACATGAACGAAATGCACCATGACAGTGCACCAAAGGGCCAATTCTATATATGGGATTATTAGGAAACGAGTTAAAAATAGAACTGGCAGTATCGTAAAGATGCCATTATATAAATCTGTGCTGTGGCTAGGGATGGGTGAGAAATTTGTTGGGTTTGCATTTTAATGTGGGTTTGCCCACTTTGGACCTTTCAGAACTACATGTGGACCTCAATGCCATTTGTGGTTAGAAATCCATATATTTCTGAGTTTGAGAGGCATTCCCCCCACCACACACACATACATTAATGCATTTGAAAATGTGCACATTTGAAAAAAGAACAAGGAAAAATGAGGACATTTCTAAAATGTGCACAAACACCCTTTTGTCAATGGGTACAGGCATACAAAAATGCATATGTTTGAGAAATGCACATACAAATGCACACATTTTCAAAAATGCCCAGAAAAAGATGTCTGTGCAGAAAAAAATCGCTCACAATCTGTGGTGGAACCGAGACACAACCAGCTGAGTGGTAGAAAAACAAGAAGCTGAATGAGTACAAGCTTGACAGATTCACCCATTCTGGTTTCCCCCTGGCTGTGGCCACTTGTGGAATACTGTGTTCAGTTTCAGTTGTCCCATCACAAAAAGTATATCATAGAAACTAGAAAAAATACAGAAAACGGCAACCATAGTGAACAGGGATTGGAAGAGCATCTTCCTTGCATGAATGAATGACCAGAGCATCTGGGGCTTGTTGAGGACCATCTTTGGCATCATCAGGAGGACCTCTATATCTTTCCTCACAGAAGACACTGGTGTAATGTCAGTAAAATCTATTATTGTCATTAGGACTTTAATTACTGGTGCAAAGTACTTTCTTTTTCAAGTTGCGGTGTTTACCCAAGTTGGATTTGGCAGAGCAAATGGTAGCCAAGCCAGCTAACTGTGCAACCTGCCCTGCAAAGACAAGTCCACCAAGTCTTGCCTTATGGCTTTTCCTTTGGAGTATTTTCCCACTCTGAACCTCAGTCCTTGTAACTGGGTTTTTGGTAGGAATGGATGTCATGGAGAAATCCGGCCCTTTTGGGGCTCCCCTGATTTCCCTGGAGCCCCTGGCTCAGCTTGCATTTGCGAGCTGAGCTACGGGGTTTTCCTGAAATCCATGAACTTCCTTGTTCCCCGCCCCTTAAAATACAATTTATGAAAACTACAGCCATGATATGCTTAATTTTGCACAAGCTGCAGGTGCAATTTGCACAAATTAAGCATATTACAGCAGCAATTGGCACAAAACATGGCCCAAATTTGCATAGATCACGTAAATTGTAGTTGCAATGTGCAGAAATGGCAATTTTAAGCCCCCCGCCCGAAAATCTATGAGCTGGCCTGACTCGATACAGATCAAGTCTGGTCAGCAAGCTGCTAAGTGAGTTGGAGTTCAGGTGGCTAAATTGCTTAAAGCTCAGCAAACTTCACCCCCCAGATGGATTCCTTCGACATCTCTAGTTTTTGGAAAATGGGTCCACAGTGTTTCCATTCAGTCCAACCTCTGTGGTATTGCACATGACACGATAGCTCCCTGGCATGCAAGATTTAAATTCAAATTTGAATGTGAGAGCTATCAGATGCAAAGGGCTGGATGTGCCTGATCTCGTCTGATCTCAGAAGCTAAGCAGGGTCTCAGCCCTGGTTAATACTTGGATGGGAGACCACCTGGAAATCAGGCTTCCTGCACTGAGCAGGGGGTTGGACTCGATGGTCTTGTAGGCCCCTTCCAGCCCTATGATTCTATGATCCTATGATCTAAAGCTCATTTACAATCCTACCTAAGAATTGCCCTAACCAGACTTGGGAAGCAACAAACGTTAACTGCCATTTTAGAAGGATGTTTTAATAAAATTCCATAGAATTCTAGATTGTGTCCATGTGATAGTGGGTTGGTGGAAGACTTGCCTTGTTATCTGTTTAACTATCCTCTTTCCTCCACAGTTCAAATAAAGTTCTTAGACCCTGTCCTTACACGGAAAAATGCTTTGTTTGACTGGGAGAAGGTTGCTATTTTGTTTACATTTCATAATAAGGGGATTTTATTGGTAGTGGTGGATTTTGCTCTTATAGCAACTAAACTCTGAGCCAATTTTACTCTCTATGAGGAGTGATAAGTATGTTTTACTTATTACGAACTGTTGCTATTGATGTGCTTTTATTGTTCTTATCATATTGTACTTGTTTTTCTTTTGTTGTGACCAATGGTTGTAACAATAAAATTTTATTCATTCGTCCATTTTGGGCTTCTTAGAAGCACCTGGCCAGCCACTGTTGAAATGAGGGTGCAGGATGAGAGAGAACCTAAGTCCCATTCCTTTCAATTGGTCTATTCTAAGTAGGACTAACATTGGAGCCTGCCCCTTGATGCCTAGTTAAACCATGGAACTCACCACAGAATGTGGTGATGGCCACCAACTTAGATGGCTTTACAAGGGGATTAAATTAATGGAGGATAGGTGTATCAATGGTTGCTTTTTATAAGGGCAATATGCTGCGTCCAGAATCAGAGACAATGTGCCCCTGAACACCAGTCACTGGGGAACAACAGGGAAAAGGGGGCGATGCCCCTGGTGTCCTGCTTGTGGGCTTCCCAGAGGCATCTGGTTGGTCACTGTGGGATACTGGAGAAGATGGACCATTGGTCTGATCCACTAGGGCTACTCTTCTGCTCTTATGAAGGTGAGAGTGGCCTATCGGCAAGATCAGTTCTCTCCTTGGGTGAGAACTATATGAATTCCCACTTGGAATCCTCAGGTCACTTGTTGGAGATCTCCTTTGAGCTAAAGCTCTAATATGCTATAGTTACGGAAAGATAAAATCATCATCACCATCACTGTGCGTGCTCTTTTTCTTTATTATTGTAACTTAATCATAAATGCTTGGCTTCGGTCAGCATGTTCTAGAAAGAGTGTAATTGTCCTACCCCCGGTTCTGTGTGTCATTTTAAAAATGAGCTCCACAGCGAAGTATGTGATGCCATTCTGAATGATGCTTCAAAATATCCAAAGCTATCTCTGAGGGGAAGAGGAAGAAAGGGTAGAGCAACACCAAGCCTCAAAATGTGGTGTCGTAATGTTCTTATTATAATTTAATTTAAACACATTTTAAAAAGGGAGTCCTTGATGAAAGCACTAGTTTCATATGACTTTCGTGTTTCAGCCATTGCTCCCCAAGAGCTGGCAGTAGATTTTGCCACCATTTATGAGTCAATTTGTCTCTTTGACATCACTCCTTCCCCCTCACCCCAACGGCAGGAGCTCCTTTAGTTTCTTGCTTAGTGGAACACGGGGGAACCACAAAATTAAAATCTTAAGACCGCAATCAGAATGAATTAAAGTTTTACTGTTTCCCATATGAAGAATTAATTTATTCCATTTCTTATTCCTGTTACAACCTCTGTCAGGAGGATGAATTATCACAAGTCTACTTGTTCTCTATTGTATGTGAAAGTCTGTGAAAGCGTGACCTTCCTTTAGTACTTTGTTCTGGATAGGCTCTGCTCTCATCTCTGTCTTTGTCAAGGTGTTATCAGAAAAGCCCCAGGTAAATTTGCAAATAATGGTAGGAAGGAAAGAGCTAAGGGGGGGGCGGGAATTGGGCTTTCAGCTCATGGAGGATTTCAGCAGTGATTTTCCTTCAGCAACTTGAAAGGGGTTATATGTTTTATGAGCCAGGCCTGGTGTAAACATTACACTTTGCAAGTGGTCTAAGGTGGTCACTTATGCATTGTCAAAAAAGAAGGACCCAGATTCGCATATAATTTGCATATGCTTATATGTTTGAATACATGCAAATTTAGAAATAATTATTATAATTCACTTAGAAATGCAGTAAATCTGACCACAGTGGGGAAGACTGTGACCAGGTGACCTGTTTTCCTGCCTGTTCAGTCTGCTGCCCAGCTGCTCACTGTGGATGGGTAACTTCAAGGCCTCTGCACTACCTTCTTACGATTCTTTATCTTTAAACTGGTCTTGGGCTGAACAGCCCTTCAAATAGAGGACTGCCCTCTATAAAAGAACACACATGGCCACCCTAATGTGGCCTTTCCCATTTTCACATGTTGTTGTTGTTGGTTTGAAATGTTAATTACCGCACTAGATGTGTGGAGCATTTCCCCCCTTTATACCTCTGCGACCCACCTGATGAAACCCATTATAGTTTTGAGTGCCATACCTTCCGTATAGTGGTGTGAATCTTTTGCTTTATGTTTGTGAGGGAACCTGTTTGGGCTGGTGCCATGTGTCCACTTGAGCAGTTTGTTTTGGTGCCAGAGAATCCAGTTGAGCTCACCACGTTTCTGTGTTCATTGTTTTAAGTACTGGTGTGAAGATTTCTCTCCCTTAGAGAGGGTTTCCTTGCACTTCAGACAGGGAATATGAATGACAGGATAGCTCTCTGCTTAAACCTTTAAGTCTGCTTGGGGTATATCTTTCATAGAATGTGTATACAAATGTTATATATGTCACCCAGAGAGCTCAGGGTGGCATTTTCAGGGTTCCAAATCACACAGAGATCCTCCACAGGCAGAGGAAGCTGTCCTCTTCATAATATCATCCTCCGTGTGTAGATGGTAACAGAAACTGTGATGGAGCGGGGTGAGGCACTTCTATTTACCTTCCTCAGCTGTAGAATGCCTGAACAGGGCTAAGGGATGGTGTGCGATGAAATTGTTCAATAAAGCAGTTAATACACTTTTGTCAAAAGTAAATAAAATCTCAAGTAGTAATTGACTGGCAACAAAGGAAAGGAAGCTAGACATTTCCTTCAGTGCTTTTAAGAAACAATTGTAAGGTCTGATGTTTAGATCCTTTCCTCAGCTTAACATTTCTCCTCTTTGGGGGTTATACATGGCTCCAAAAGGGTATTTAAAATATGTAAAACACTTCCTTCCTAACCCTTGCCTAAAGTGGCAGGAGTTTG
Organism: Heloderma suspectum; assembly: GCF_057233095.1. Taxonomy (NCBI): domain Eukaryota; kingdom Metazoa; phylum Chordata; class Lepidosauria; order Squamata; family Helodermatidae; genus Heloderma; species Heloderma suspectum. The sequence goes on from NC_139461.1 coordinate 176,596,278, forward strand.
GGGTGGGGGCGGGGGAGTTTTATATAATTTTATAGCCTTCAGGAGTTAGTTATTATTGTAAAGCAATTGTTCTGTGGTGTTTCAACCCCCCCTCATTGTTCTTTTTTATTTCGAGTGTTTCATTACAATAGCACGGGAGTCCATTATTTGACACTTAAATTGAATTGGGGCAAATGAAAAGCTTCATACCCAAGGTACTGTGAAACTCATTCATTCATTCATTCATTCATTCATTCATTTCTATACCACCCAATAGCTGAAGCTCTCTGGGAGGTTCACAAAAATTAAAACCACCGAGTGCAGCATAAAACAATATAAAATATGAAAGCTTAAAACAACAATATAACAGTACAACCAGAATAAAACCTAGCAGCAATACAGAGATCTAAAATACAGATTTAAAACACCAGAGCTAAAAGACTAGGAAGCTAAAATGCTGAAATACTGGGAGAATAAAAAAGGTCATTGCTTGGCACTGGAAGGAGTGCAACGTAGGCTCCAAGCAAACCTCACTAGGGAGCTCATGCCACAGCCAGGCAGAAAAGGCCATCTTCCTGGTAGCCACCCACCTCACTCTTTGGTGTGGGCTCCCAGAGAAGGACCCCTGAGGATGATCTTACGGTCCAGGAAGGCGCATGTGGGAGGAGGCGATCCTTCAGATAACCTGGCCCCAAGCTGTTAAGGGCTTTGAATGTTAATACCAGCACTTTGAATCGGGCCCGGAAATGGACTGGCAGCCAGTGCAGCTGGAAAAGTACTGGCATAATGTGATCTCATTGGCCAGTCCCTGTTAACAATCTTGCTGCCCTGTTTTGGACTAGCTGAAGTTTACAGGCCATTTTCAAAGGCAGCCCCACACATAGCACATTGCAGTAATCCAGAAGAGAGCTTATCAGAGCATGGATAACTGTCGCTAGCCTACCTCTGTCCAGATAAGGGCGTAGTTGGTATACCAGCCTAAGCTAAACTAAATTTAAATGATGCAACATGGTGAAAATTCCCATTTAACAGCACCATTACTATTTTATGCTAATACAGCTGTTAAGGTGTTAGACTGTTTGCTTACCAATACAAAAATAAGTAAATAACACTTTAAAAATAATACCTTGAGATGCTTGTGAACTGAAGGGAAAAATACATGATATCAGACACCTGAAAGGAGTTAAGGACAGCCCCTGGAAACCCTCCCTGTATAATTGTGTCCTTGTACTATGAATAATACTCTTTAATCCAATTTCATCATTTTACATTTGTTGTTGTTCAGTCGTTCAGTCATGTCCGACTCTTCATGACCCCATGGACCATAGCATGCCAGGCCTTCCTGTCCTGCGCTCTCTCCCGGAGTGTGCTCAAGTTCATATTCATTGCATCGGTGATGCTAATTAGCCATCTCATCCTCTGCTGTCCCCTTCTCCTTTTGCCTTCAATCTTTCCCAGCATCAGGGTCTTTTCCAGGGAGTTTTCTCTTCACATTAGGTGGCCAAAATATTCGAGCTTCAGCTTCAGTATCTGTCCTTCCAATGAGCACTCAGGGTTGATTTCCTTTAGAATCGACTGATTTGACCTCCTTGCAGTCCAGGGGACTCATAAGAATCTTCTCCAGCACTACAGTTCGAAAGCATCGATTCTTCGGCGCTTGGCCTTCCTTATACTCCAGCTCTCACAGCCATACATAACTACTGGAAAAACCATAGCTTTGATTATACAAACCTTTGTCAGCAAGGTGATGTCTCTGCTTCTTACTATGCTGTCTAGGTTTGCCACAGCTTTCCTCCCAAGGAGCAAGCATCTTTTAATTTCATGGCTACAGTCACCATCTGCGGTGATCTTGGAGCCCAAGAAAATAAAATCTGTCACTGCTTCCATTTCTTCCCCTTCTATATGCCAGGAAGTGATGGGGCCAGATGCCATGATCTTAGTTTTTTTAATGTTCAGTTTCAAACCAGCTTTTGTACTCTCCACTTTCACCCTCAACAACAGGCTCTTTAGATCCTCTTCGCTTTCTGCCATTAGGGTGGTATCATCTGCGTATCTGAGGTTGTTGATAATTCTCCCGGCAATCTTAATTCTGACCTGTGATTCATCCAACCTGGTGTTTCTCATGATGTACTCTGCATATAAGTTAAATAAGCAGGGTGACAATATGCAGCCTTGTCCTACTCCTTTCCCAATTTTGAACCAATTGGTTGTTCCATGTCCGGTTCTTACTGTTGCTTCTTGACCCTCGTACAGGTTTCTCAGGAGACAGGTGAGGTGGTCTGGTACTCCCATCTCTTTCAGAATTTGCCAGAGTTTGTTGTGATCCACACAATCAAAGGCTTTAGCGTAGTCAATGAAGCAGAAATAGACGTTTTTCTGGAATTCTCTTGCTTTCTCCATGATGCAGCGAATGTTGGCGATTTGATCTCTAGTTCCTCTGCCTCTTCGAAATCCAGCTTATGCTTCTGGTAGTTCTCGGTTCACATACTGCTGAACACTAGCTTGCAGGATTTTGAGCATCACCTTGCTGGCATGTGAAATGAGCGCAGTTGTATGGTAGTTTGAACACTCTTTGGAATTGCCCTTCTTTGGAATTGGAATGTAAACTGACCTTTTCCAGTCTTGTGGCCACTGTTGAGTGTTCCAAATTTGTTGGCATATTGAGTGCAGCACTTCAACAGCATCATCTTTTAGGATTTTAAATAGCTCAGCTGGAATACTGTCATCTCCGCTAGCTTTGTTGTTAGTAATGCTTCCTAAGGCCCACTTGACTTCACTCTCGAGGATGTCTGGCTCACGTTCAGTGCCCGCACTATCATGGCTATCAGGGACATTCAGATCTTTCCTGTATAGTTCTTCTGTGTATTCTTTCCACCTGTTCTTAATCTCATCTGCTTCTGTTAGGTCCCTGCCTTCTTTGTCCTTTATCATGCCCATCTTTGCACAAAACGTTCCCTTGAGATCGCCGGTTTTCTTGAAAAGATCTCTAGTCTTTCCATTCTATTGTTTTCCTTGATTTCTTTGCATTGTTCATTTAAGAAGGCCTTCTTGTCTCTCCTTGCTAGCTATTCTCTGGAAATCTGCATTCAGTTGGATATATCTTCCCCTTTCTCCCTTGCTTTTCACTTCCCTTCTTTCGTCAGCTACTTGTAAAGCCTCCTCAGACAGCCACTTGCTTTCTTGCATTTTTTTTTCTTTGGGATGGATTTCATTGCTGCCTCCTGAACAGTGTTATGGACCTCCATCCATAGTTCCTCAGGCACTCTGTCTAATCAAGTCTAATCCCTTAAATCTATTCCTCACCTCCACTGTGTATTCATAAGGGATATGATTTAGGTCATACCTGAATGGTTTAGTGGTTTTCCCTACGTTCTTCAATTTAAGCCAAAATTTTGCAATAAGAAGCTCATGAACTGAGCCACAGTCAGCTCCAGGTCTTGTTTTGACTGACTGTATAGAGCTTCTCCATCTTTGGCTGCAAAGGACATAATCAATCTGATTTCAATATTGACCATCTGGTGATGTCCATGTGTAGAGTCACCTCTTGTGCTGTTGGAAAAGAGTGTTTGCTATGATCAGCGTGTTCTCTTGGCAAAACTCTATGAGCCTTTTTCCTGCTTCATTTTGTACACCAAGGCCATGCTTGCTTGTTATCCCGGTGATCTCTTGACTTCCTACTTTAGCATTCCAATCCCCTATGATGAAGAGGACATCTTTTGTTGGTGTTAGTTCTAGAAGGCGTTGTAGGTCTTCATAGAACCAATCAACCTCAGCTTCTTCGGCCTCAGTGGTCGAAGCATTTGTCCAATGCACCTCATTGTGTTCTTTTAAAATTATAACTAAATTGGGGTCTTTTTGATTCTAACAGTTGATTAGCAAAATGTCTTAAAAAACCCCAAACAGTTGTAAGTTGTTTAAGGGAGCAATCCTATGGCCGCTAGTCAGCATCTAGACAGCTATAGGATATGTCAGTTTCTGGGAACTGACCTTCCCCCCCTTCCATGCTACCTTGCAGGCAGCATGGAATGCCCCCCACTCCACACTTGGAAGAGGAGCATGGAGCGGGGAAAACAGGGCATTCCGGGAAGGGGGGGATTCCAGAGCAGGGGAAGTGGAAATGCCAGTACGACATATCCTACGTGTCGTCTGGCAGCCTCCTCCCCTGCTCCGCCTTCCCGCAGCTAGACAGCTGAAATCGGCTGTCTAGCCACAAATGCAGGGTGGCTGTAACACGGAGGCGATGATCCCCTCTGTGCTTCTCCTACCCTGCATTGGATAGGCAGTCACCTCCAAGTTCAGAGGCGGCCGCCTATCCCCATAGGATTGCTCCCTAAATTACGTAACCAGTTTGATTGGGTCAGATCCAAGTTTAGTCACACTTAGAGTAGACCCATTGAAATCATTGGGACTTAAGACATGACAAATGAACATCTGATTAATTTTAATGAGTCTGCTCTAAGTATGACTAAAGGTCAATTATGTTAAAGATGCTGCAAGCGGCAACATTGTTTGTTCTTTTTTTGGGAAAAGGGCTTTAACTCTTTCTCCCCTGTGGCAGTTTCAGCACAGATTGGGGGCCCCACATCTGCAATTTACAGGGCCAAACAGTGATTGGAAGGGCTGTAGCTCAGTGGTAGGAGGGGCTGTGGTTCAGTGGAAGAGCACCTGCTTTGCCTGCAAAAGGTCCCAGGTTCAATCCCTGGCATCTCCAGGTAGGGCAAGAAAAACTCCTGCCTGAAACTCTGGGGAGCCACTGCTAGCATTGGGCTAGATGGGCCAATGGCCTGAATTGCTGTTTGGCAGGCATAGGCAGCCCAACCTGAATTGGGACCGCAGCAGGGGGAAAGGTTTAAACTCCCATGCTAGGGTCCTGATCTGGATAGGAGGCCCTGCACTTACACTAGAGTAAAACAAACAAAAGACAGAGCTTTTAAGTCTTCGATCTAATGCCTGCTTTGGGCCTAAATCTGGATCTAACCCATCACCCTTAACTGGATAGAATAAATGATAGAATGTTTGTAGTGTTTTAGGGGATTAAAACTACTTCGTACACAATATCTTCTTGCTGTCCTTAAACAACTCTGTAAAGTAGGTCAGTATTATTATCCCCGTATTGAGCTGGTAGCAGGGGGCAGGGCACTAAGGGCGAGAGAGAATGGTTTCTGAAGGCCACCGAGAAAGTTTATGGCTGAAGTGGGATTTGAACCAGGAATGTCCTGATCTACAGCACCTTCTTCTATCTCAGCCTTCTCCAACCTGGTGTCCTACAGATACCTGAGCCTCCAACTCCCATCAGACCCAGCCAGCAGGGCCAGTGGTCAGGGAAGCTGGGAGATATAGCACCAGGGTGGGGAAGGCTGTTTTAGCTACTAGCTCTCTAATACTGTAATCTGGAATTGAACATCTTTTCCCTCTTCTGGTGCCACCTCTTGTTCCCCTTCCCCTGTTCCCTTTCCTCCCTTGGGTGGCCATTCACCTAAGAGCAAGCAAGCCAGTTAGCATATAGCATCTCCAAAACAGAGTGATGATGACATGAGTTTGTATGTATGCGAATGCCACATATGTATACGTTGTATGTATATTAATGTCAGCTGTTCTATCAGGTCCCTGTATCTTATTGTAACTGGGTTTTTTTTAGCTCTTTTAAATGGTTTTTAAATTTTGTATGTTACTTTTTTATATTGTTTTCGTTTTGTAATTTTTGTGAACTGCCCAGAGAGCTTTGGCAATAGGGCAGTATAAAAATGAAAAAAATGGAATGAAATGCCAATCTCTGCCAACCCCATTTTCCTCCCTAGGTCCTTAACAAAAAATCTAGCAACTGAGGCCACAAAGTTCCTTTCCATCCTTGTTTAGTTACCTCTGTCTTCAGTAATCCTTTTATAATGAGAGCTGCCACAGATCTGGTCTTTGTTCCGCAGGCTAGCTGAGGAGGAGTGTTTAATGGCCACTTGAAAATAAAATATGAGCCATAATATACGGCAGCTATTGAATTTTTAATCACCACCAGGGGACAAGTAAATAACCCTTACCACAGCCATAGCTGTAGAGCCTTATTAAAATACCATGTGTCATTTATAACTGAGCACTGAGATCCTGAGTACAGTATCTACTCAGCAATAACTCAGCTGTGGTGAGTGTGTTTGTCTTCACCAAGAATCTCAGGATGTTCAAGTGTGTTGTGCAGTTGTTGTTGTCTTCAATTAGCATTCAAATGGTTGTCAGTGATCAGCAGGGAGATGATCAAACAATGTAAATACCAAACCTGGTGTTCAAAACTGTTTATGGCACATCTGTTGCTTCTGTTACTGAACATTTTCATTTGAACACAGCTCAGCTAACCATTCATGGCTTGTCCGTCCCAGTGTCAACTCTGGATGATCTATATGCTTGTCTTTCAGACAACCATTGTGGGGTGACATGACTAAGTGTAGGCTAACAATGAGTGTTCTCACTGGGTGACGGCAGCTACCCCAAATGTGGTGCCAATCTCTTTATTTTCAAACAAGCATAAAGGAATATTCTGGGGTTCCACAGCAGATGGGAGTAGAACTGACACAGTTTTATGGACAACTTTTTTGGTAGCTTTTTAAGCTGCTGTCCATACTGAATCAAGAAGAACATGCTTGAAGTAGCAGACGATTTTTTCAGAGTTTCTGAAGGGGAAAAGCAGGGAAGTGACATCTATTCCGGAAAACCAAAACACAAATCCAGACTTATCAGAAGGGTTTTTTTTAAAGCTTTACATAAAATAGATTTCTTTGCTTAAGATGTGTTAAATGATGCAAATCAGGCAAAATATTTGTGACTATTCATAGAAATGACCAGAGCATGCTTCCAGAAAGTGACGTTTCTTCTCCTCCTCCGTCTGGGGCAGATATTCTGACACACATATGGCTTGAGTATATGGAAAGCAATCTTCAGTCAAACATAGGAACTAAACAAAGTCCTTATTAAAGGGACATGTGTTTGGACCCAGTGTGATTATATTACATCCCTGTGGGACATAGCAAGCCATAAAACATCTGCTTGAAGCAGGAGTACTGCGTATGCCGCAGTAAATACAGTTCTAATTTGATCCCAGTTCCTGCCATTTTCTCAATCCATGCCAATTACCCCAAGTCCTGCATGATATGTCCTTTTCCTCTTCTGTTTTAATGTTCCAGGACACAAGTCCTCAGATGCAGGGTACTTTTTGGGCACAACTGCATATAAGGATCTATGGATGGCATTTGTGGTACAGATGGTTGATACAGATCGTCCTGGGCAAGCCACTGATCTCTCCCATCACCTAGTCATAATGGTCTGCTCTCATCACTGGCTGCATGCTTTGTGGACTAGTTTCTTGACAACAATCTATGGATTTCACGATTTCCAAATTCACAGAAAAAATACCATTAGAGAGAAAAAAAGCAGAGGCCTTGAGACCTACTTATACAACATTGCAGCAGGACTATTCTTCAGCCTCTAAAATGTTCCAGGCCTTTTCTGTGGGTCCTCTGACAGGAGAAGATTTCGGGAAGGCACAGGGTCTGCAGTGGGAAGGAGGAGGTTGGGAATTCCCCTCCTTTAATTGGATACAGCCCATTAAAATACAGGAACTTTATGCATGTTTTCCCCTCGTCAATAGAAAATTGCAGTGGCAATTTGCACAAATTCCAGCTGCAATTTGCACAAATTTCTATTGACAAGAAAACAAACAAACTGGAAAATACCCGAGCTGGCCTGACTTGATGCAGATCGAATCAGGCCAGCTAACAGGGAAGTGAGCCAAAGTCCAGGGGGCTGAGCCGCTGAAAGCTCAGTGGACTCCACCCCCTGGATAGATTCCTCTGATATCCCTATCATGAGTCAGAATTAGCTTTTGAGGTGGAAATCCCAGTACCTCAACAAGCTTGAGTTTTTCTGATTTGCACATCCCTAGCGTATTGACTACATGCATAGAGCTCCACCATGTACGTGTGTGTGTGTGTGTGTGTGTGTGTGAATGTTGGGCCAATCAAGACCCCCCTACCATGGAGGAGCTCTATGTATGTGCAGCCCTTTCTCCCAGGAGCCAAGCACATGGCTAGTGGGTGCATTGAGCGGGGGGAGAGTGGAGCTAGCCCACATAGCCCCAGACACCCTCAATCATGGTATTAATGCATTAAGGGTTTGGTCTGCCCCCTGCCCCCTTATACCTCAGGACAGAATTACACTGGAGAGAACGAATGACTTACACCATGTTAAGTCTGTGGTGTACTATGCTCTAAGTTGTCAGGGATGAGTAAGTGCCTTCAGATGTCTGATAGCTCCGATTCTGAGCTGGAGCAGCTAGATCAGAGGCTGGGGGAGGGACCCTCCCTAGTGAGCCAAGATGTTGGGAGAGATTCCTCCGAAGACCTTGACAAACAGATGGCCCAGGCTGAGCCGCTGCCCCCTCCCTCCACCATGAGAGCTCATGTTTCTGAGAAGGAGGAGGAAGAGAGGCATGACTTGAGTGACACTAGGGCGTGTCGCAAAGCCAAGCAGGAAAAGTTAGGGGCAGGCCCCAGACACTCTGCCAGGATAGCCACTCTTGGAAGCCATCGTAGGAGGGAGCCACCCTAAAGGAGGGGCATCACTGTGAAGCAAATCTGGCCGAGAGAGATTCACACCCAAACTGTCAGCAACTCCATTAGGGATTGCAGATTAGTCATTTAGGAGCCTGAAGCAGTCTGAGAGTGTTCCTGGAATCTGCATTTATAAAGAGGCCAGTTCCTAGCAAAATAAAGTAGTGACAACCTGAAGCTTGTCTTGTGTGGTGTTGATTGCAAAGGGGGAAGTATGATCCATATTTGACATTAGTCTGCTGTTAACTGCAAGGACTCATGGGGTTGGATACTTTCCTTCTACTAGATTATACATTCACCTTTCCCTGTCTTGCCGCCATTGTGGCACCCCGTGGTAGAAGTATGCTGATAACTCATTTTTTTGATGATGTGCCAAAACAGTCTGCAAATAATCAAATAATTTAGATTGGGGTATTATTTAAAGACCATTTTTATAACCTACTGGATAGAAAGTAGCTGAGTTAGTATTAATAATGTCTCTGGTAATTTAGTTCATATTGTAATTATTAATTCTAAGCCATATGACTCCTTGGCAGGCTGCAGCTAAGAAAGCCTTACTTTTGATTAATAATACTCAAATGAAATTGTCTTCCCAAAGTCATGAAAGGCAATGAGTGGTAATGCTTTGGATACGATTCAGATAATTTGCCACAGAAAAGTTAATGGCCCCGTATTGCTTCAAGGGGCAGATCCTCAGCTTCTGTGACTCAGCCATCATTCTTAAACATCCATGTAGCTATGCTCAGAGACATAGGGTTTCCTCCCACATTCTATTATCCTAGCACCAAAAGCAAAATATGGACCTATCTACTTTGGACTCGGAGCAGGGATGAGGAAGAGTTTTGTTTGGTCTGCATTTTAAGCGAACTGACTGAATTCACACTTCCTGGACTAATATGTGTGATTGAAACACAGCCTTTGGACTGTACACTTCTCCGAATTTTATGATGCAGTTCTCGGCTCAAATGTGGCCTACAAAACGTACATCTTTGGGAAAGTTGGGGACAAAAATGGACATAATGGAAGTTTTGAGTATGTTAGGGAAAATTGTGTATGAAAATGTGAATTTTTGAGCATTTTTTTAAAAATTAAAGCACAGACTGATGTGGAATAGGGATGGAATGATTGAATACATCAACACTGACACAGACCAGATTTAGACCAATTCATCCCTATTTTGGAAACAGGCACAGGGTGATAACAATGCAGCCCAAAATCTCAGCAACTGGGTATTTTAAGCAGCCAATCTGCACTTTTTATATAATGCATTTTGATGACTGCTGTTTCACTCTTAGTTCTTTTCCTAATAATTCCTGCTTGGGTGAAGGAGGAATGTGTGGTCTTCTTGGTAAGCAATTGCCTTTGGTTTAGAGGTGGGGAACCTTTTTTCTCTTGGGGGGGGATGTCATATGCTGGTGGTGGGCCGAGCCAAAAGTGGTTGGGGCCACCTCTTCCCTCTCTCCCTCTCCCACCCAAGGAGCCCAGGGACAGAGGCAAACAGTAGCATCGGTTCTTCCACTTCAGCATACTCTGGGACCCCATTAAGACTCCTTCATACCAGCTGAGCTATCTGCAAATCACGGACTTTGCTAGCTACATCCAAACTGCCAAGCTGTTCCCCTCCAGCCCCCATGAAAGTAGGCGGGTGCGTCCATTAGATCCAACACCAGCTCCTTGTCTTTACCTTCAAAGCCCTCCATGGCTTTGCACTCCCCCCTTAATCTCTCTGCTCTTATATCCTGGTACAGGCCTGCCCCTGACCTTTGCTCCTCAAGCACTATTACCCTCAGCAGGCCAGAAATGTGTGGCTGCCTCAATACTGTCCTCTGATGATCTTAATGCTTGGGCAGGCTGATATGGGAGGATGCTCCCCTTCAGATATTGGGCCACAAGCTGTACAATTAGCTATATAAATACCAACTAGATAAACAATCAAACTAGAGGAAAAGCTGATTTGTAACTCCAGCTGTTTTGAATTGGTGCAAACTGCCTTGAACACTCCTAAACAAAATGGTGGGTTCTAAATTTAAAACACGCGCACACACACACACACACACACACTTTTAGTTTATGAACACTTCAGGATTGTGGGGAGTGAGTTGCATTATATAGGATGTTAGCTTGGTCCTGAAGCACAGATTTTAGGTGAAGTCAAGTTATATCACCCCTCCTCCCAACTCCGGTTGCTTTCATGCAGATGCTGAAAACAGCAAAGGAGCTGAATTTCCTACTCAATAGAAAGTGACACAAAGTTGATTAGGATTTATGACTAATGTATTTTGATGAATGTTTGGAAGGCTGTTCTAGTTTTACTTTTATATTCTGGGGCACCTTCTATTTTCTTTTTTTCCTTCTCTCTCTCTTTTAATCATTTTCATTCCCCTAGCTAGCTGGACAGCAATATATGGTGCTAATAATCTGTCAACCTCAGATATTTTTAGGAGATTACGAACAAACAGTACTTTACCTGCAACCCATACTTGGAAGAATGATTTATTGCAGTGCTTAAAATATGCAAGAAACATTTTAAAATTAACACTAAAAATAGAGTGAATTTTAACATTTTGTGCTTCAAGCAATTACAGAGGACGTTTTTAGAAGCAGAAGAATTGTCCAGCCACCATTCTATATAAGTAAGATGGGCTCGCTTACTATTGTATTGTCTGATCTATCTCAGGAGCTTCTATAGGTCCCTGGGATCTTATGGTAGAATGTGTTCCCTCTTCCCCCAATTCAACAAGTGGTAGAAGAAACCATGATTAGATACAACCATGATAGGACTTCTGGTATGTGTGCTAATTCAATGAACCGAACATTAACAGCCAAACTAACAGAAGGCAACTGAGCCATAATTAGAAGGAGGGCCTACAGAGTGGTAGACAGGTCTGGTGAGGATGCAATAAAATGGGTGGGGAACCAGTGGCCTGCAGGCTAGATGTGGCCACTGGTGCCTGGTGACTCCTGCTCCAGAGGGGCTGTGATTTCATTCAGGGTTTTAGTTAGCACCAGCCCAAACTCTAACAGTGTTATCTGAGGTCCTGAAAGGTGCTATCCAACTCATTTGGGTATAGGGTTCAGCACTTTGGATAGCTCCTTTCAACACCTTGGACAACACCATTAGAGTTTGGGCTGGTGGTAACTAAAACCTTGAATGGAATCACCCTCTGGAACATGAGTCTCCAGCCGCCACTGGATGTGGCCTAACTGGCCCCTGACTCCATTTTCATCCCCTCACCACACCCCAGCCCAGACACACTTTTAGGCTTGAAAAAGCCTGTCAGGCGTACCTCCAGTGCTGCTGCCAACCCTACAGTTTGAGAATCAGAATCTGATTCAGACTTAGAGCAGAATGATTTAGAACCCAGTTGAGTTGTGGGAAGCTTGGGGTCTGAGAGAGCCTGGCTCCACCTGGATTCTCATCTAATTGCAGGTTGAAGGAGGGAGATACTCCCTAACAGCCACCACTTCAAGATAGGGGCTAACCAAACCTCTGATTTACAGCCTGAGAAACCTGTGGGAGCCAAGTAGAAGGAGGACTCTGCAGGTGATGGGTTGAGGCATCAGCTGAAAAGGGCAGAACAGAGACTCCCTCTTCGATGTAGTGCTCGCTTATGGGCCAGATCCCCCTGTCCTGATAGATCATCAGAAGGGGGGATTTTACAGCCTCTCCCCTATGCTTAAGCTAGTGTACAGGCTGAAGAGCCTTTGCTGAGAACACTGTCTCAGTTGCTCAGAATACTTTCCTGCCTGGACTTACCACAAATCATGAACTCTTGGCTGGATCTACACTTACCACCTTTTTTCACTTCCAATGAGGTTTCACCGCCCGCCTTTCACACTACGCAGTACCCACCTCAGATTGGAACCGGAATTTCCCACTTCTGTGCTCCCACTTTCAATACCCTAATATCCTAGTATTTCCCCTTAATGTGCTCTGATTTTCCGCCTTGGCTACCATATCCGGTCATAGTCCCCTCCCCTGCCTGTCCATATACGGTGGTGTTTGTATTTCCCTCCTGTCCAATCACAGCTCTCGACAGCCCCATGTCTTCTTCCATCTACTGATCACATAGCTTCCTCAGCAGCCCCCATTTCCTCAGCAACAAGCAAAGGGCTGGATGTGCATGCGCTTGTCTGATCTCGGAAGCTAAGCGGGGTCAGCCCTGGTCAGTAGTTGGATGGGCGACTGCCTGGGAATCAGGCTTCCTGCACTGAGCAGGGGGTTATTTTATCCCTTCAAATGAGACTAAGTTTTACCCCCTCCTATCCCCCGCTCCGGAAGTTTTTTTTTTTTTTTAATTAAGGCGTTATCCTCGCAGAATCGGGGCTTCCCCGTGATTTTTTTTTCCTAATTCAGGCATGACCTTCGAAGATTCGAAGTTGTGAAGCTCTACAACTTTGAATCTTCAAAGATCATGCCTGAATTAGAAAAAAAAAACCATCGCGGAGAAGCCCCGATTCTGCGAGAATAATGCCTTAATTTTACAAAGAACATCTAGAGTGGGGGATAAGAGGGGGTAAAACTTAGTCTCATTTGAAGGGATAGAACAACCCCCTGCTCATTTCAGGAAGCCTGATTCCCAGGTGGTCGCTCATCAAAGTACTGACCGGGGCAGACCCTGCTTAGCATCTGAGATCAGACAAGCGCGCGCAGGAAAACAGCACAGCGCTTGAGTGTGAACCGAGCTCGCGCATTCGATGAAGCACTGCAACAGGGAAAATGGGTGAGTGTGAATAATCACATTTTAATGCGAGAGCGTTTAATCCGACGGGACACTGAATTTGTTGTGATGGCAGGCGCCATGTAGATCGGCCCCTTGTCTTCCTTGAATCTTGTATCATTAAGACTCAGACTCACAATACATCAATTCAATTCAATTCAATTTTATTGCGATGACAACCAGTCTTTTGCAAAACAATGAACCAGGCCATGCAGCTAAAACATATTTAATTAAATTAGCTACTAAAATAGCTACTGATGTTGGAGGAATTTGGTTTGGGGGTGTAGCTTGGCAGGTTTTCGCCAGCTCGGCCCCCCAGACACCAGCTCGTGGATCTCTGAGCTTTCCCAACATTCACCTGCGTATATGACTAGAATGAAAAAACGTTACAGAGGAAGGGAATTAGAAAGGGAGTGACAAGCAAAGTAAATAGTGACACATCCCATCAGGCTTTGCCCCCTCATGTGGACAGAATATGGCATGATGCTAGGAAAAACACACACCAGAGAGAATGTCAACTCCTTCTTTGGTGTGGATGATGGGTTGCAAATCTGTATACAACAAAAAATGGAAAAGCCACTGCCAAGCCACACAAGAAGAGAAGCAGCTATAGTTGGGAAAGGCAGGGTTTTCTCCCCAGTGCCAAAGAAATTACTAAAAACTGTGAATTGTTTGGTTTAACATTAGGTAACACTCGTTGATTTACATTTTAACATTATTTGAATGCAGTTGTCCCCCCGCCCCCCGCCAGATCGCTTTCCCCAACCCCGAGCATATGAAAAGGATCACTCAATGTCAGCAGGCTTGCTTTATAGAAACATAACAATGGCTCAGTCTCTGCTTTTGCAGAAATGAACCTATAACTATATCATAAACATTTTATAGAACCAAGATGTAAAGAGATCTTCCTTTCTTTATTGGCTGTTAACATGATTGTAGTGCTTAATACCTCACCAGGGAGCACAGTCTCAGTCACAGTTCAGTTCTACATATATACCTTTCAACCTTGATGGAAGAATAATGGTTTCTTATTAAGCTCACTCATAAAAAGTTTTGAAAAGTCATAAGGGACCTTTTTATCTTACTGGAATCTACTTGAAGGTGGATATATTTAAGTGAAAACACAATACATTGGGGCAATAGTACCAGATGGACTGAAGCATACTTTAAAATATTAAAAGGCACAATGGATTTTCTTTCCTTTAAAAACAATACCAATTCCACCCGAGGTTCAATATATAATCTTGGTGAATCTCCCTGAGGGGATGTTTGTTCTTGGAGGAAGTAGATGACAAAAATATGTGTTTTCAGCTCACATTCTTTTTCCTTAAACAGTTCACTTTGCTTCATGATATCCCCAATATAATTCGACCTCTAAATTTAAGAGGCATTTTCTTATTACATTTTAAAATCACAGTGCTACATGTTTTCATTTATTGCTACTGCAACACCGTTCATGGGGGGCAAAGGGAAAACAAAATGTATGGCTGAAATTCATTGGCTTTATAAATGTGCTTTTATGCTGCTAAGCTTGACTGTAATACAAGGAGTTTATTTTTGTATGAGCTACGTGTAAAATGTTTGGAAACCCTTTAAAAGCCTGATTTAACTCCCATTTTAAAATCAAGAGTGTGACCGCTACAAAATCCTTTCAGGACTGGATCAGGTAAAGGAAGATAAAAATTTATCTAGAGGGTAAAACCTGGGCATGAGAATGGGCATGCTGCATGAAGTGTCAGACAGAACTTGAATCATGAATTGAACTCGGCCTTGATTAATTCCTGAATTGGAACAGGAATAAATTCAGATGACAGGTTAAAGCTGTATGATTTACAAGCTCAAGATCCATTCTTGTGGGGACTCTCCCTCTGAGCGCTGGGGGAATCCCTGCTGTTATCTCCGATCATAGATTGGAAATAACAGCAGGGGATGTGGGCAGGCAACTCTTCTGTGTGGCGCCTTCCCCAGTGGGGAAGCTGCTGTGCAGGTGAAGCATAAGGGACAAGTACTCCTTCAGTTGCTGGCTCAGTCCCAAACACTTTGTCCACGTGGTGGATTCCCCAATGGTTTGGGGAAGCCATCACATGGGTGAAGCTGGTGGCTGGAGGAGCACTCCTACAGAAAGTATGAGAGAACTGGAAAGCATCCACAATAGATACAAGAAGAGAGGAGTCTCAAGATGCTGAAAAAAATGTTTGATTCTTTAAGAAGCCCACACGTTTTGGCCCAATATATTAATAATAGCCTTCTTCAGGAGAATTCTTTAAAAAAAGCTTTCAGAAAACTCTGTCAGGACTGTCTCATACTTTTGAAGATAGACCCGCCTATCTTCAAAGATATGAAACAGTCCTGACAGAATTCCCCTGAGGAAGGCCACTACTAATATAGTGGGCCAAAACGCATGGGCGTCTTCAAGAACAAAACTATTTTTTTCAGCACCTTGAGATGAACACTCCTCCAGCTGCCAGCTCAGTCGGGTGGCTTCTCCTGCCCAGCTTCACTGCATGTGGGCCTTCTCCAATTGTAGGAGGCCTGAACAAAATGAAGCTGGTTCCTGGCGGATACAACAGGAGGTTCATTCTCCTGCTATGCCCGTTGGGAACCAAATGACATCAGGGTGTGTGGCCACACCCCTTTTGCCATCAGGGGCGTGGCTGTGCCCCCTGATGTCAGAGGCATGTGGAAGCCTCCCCTCCCCTGATGTAAATCATACGCCTGGGAAGGTGTTTATATTTGAGGTGAGGGAAACAGTAGGAGGGGAAAACGCCTGCTCTTTCAATGGTGCAACCCATTTTGATGACGCAGCAGACATTAGAGGTACATAGGAACAGGCAAAGCAATCAGTCCTATGGCAGACAGAGGGGAGAATTCATGGCAGCATAGCATCTGCTGCTTCCTATACCCTACCAGCTTTTTGTGGCCAAAGTGGGAGGTGAGGACTAGGGATGGACGGGCACCACAGTGTTCCCGCTCAGCAGCCAGGCGCTCCAGCAGCCACCGCTGCCGCTTGCCCAGGTGAGCCGGGCCATGCGGAACCCAGAGGGTTCGGCGACCTTTCTGTTCATGCCTGGGCCTGGCTCACGCGTGTCTTTCCTCCGCCCGTTCTTCTTTGCGGTGGCCATTTTAACATAAGATAGGCTCCTGTTTTTCAGAAGTCTTTTGTTGCGCACAACGGTGGCCCTAAAGAGCCCCCATCTTGTGTTAAAATGGCGGCCATGAAAGGAGGACGTGCAAGGAAGGATGTGCATGAGTGGATTGGCCTGTTGGGTCCTCCTGACCCTCCAGTGATGCAGCTGCCACAGTAGCCAGGACGGGGGGAAGAGGAGAAGGGAGCGCCACTCGGCTCTTCTCTTCCCCCATCCCGACTACTGCGGCAGCATTGGAGGGGCAGGAGGACAATGAGAGGGAAGCCCCCCTTGTCATCCCCCTGCTCCACCAGTGCTGCTGCTGCCATGGCAGCAAAGCTGGGAGGGACAGAAGGAAGCAGCAGTGCCGGCAGTGCAGGTTGGCAGCTCACAGCAAGAGGTGAGCTGATCCTGGGCACTGCCAAGCTCTGAGGCACTTGGTGTCCAGGTCCATCGGTGCCCCATGGCTCAGTGAGTGAGGTCCGGGAGGCTGAACCCAGGGGAGTCCTCTGGCCTCCTGGACCCAGTCTGGTGCCCATGACAACACTAGTGAGGACAGCTTTTTTTTTTTTTTGCCTTTCCATCACCACATTCCCTTTGGGAAAAAAATCCCCTTACCCTGAAACAAGATGTGGTGGCTGCCATGGGATTAAATGGCTTAGAAATGGGATTAGACAAATTTCTGGAGGATAAGTCCATCAGTAGATATTGACCTCATGTTCAGTTCTATCGGTAGTTAGTAGCCTCATTAGTCCATGTTCAGAGGCAATATACCTCTGAATACTAGTTGCTGCAGGTCAAACAGCAAGGGAGGCTTGTTGCTTTCATACCCTCCTGTGCGCCTTCCATACGAAGCTGGCTGGCCACTGTTTGAAACAGCATGCTGGACTAGATGATAAGATCCAACAGATTTCTTCTTATGGTCTTCTCCTGTCACCACACAATAACATTCTCCTAGAGCAGTGCACAAATGGCCTCTCAAAATTCTCCAGCCTATATGTGGGCAGAGAAAGGGGGGGGGGAATTTCACCAAATTTCTCCTAGGGGAGGAGAAATTCTCCAACAATTTCTCACAGATAGGGCTCACTATTGGCAGGGGTTGTAGCACAGGTTCTTTCTTTTTTCCTCAGGGTTTTTGGTTAGTTGCACTGCTTCTGTAGGTGGCAACAGTATCAACTATGTTGAGGCTTCCACTCTTCTGAGGTAGAATCTTGAATTCCTTTTGGTGGCATTTTTGAGCACACCTAATCACTGGGAGGTGGCGAAGGGTGCTGTGGGTGTTTTCTCTCTCTATTGCACATCTTTCCATTGCTCTGCAGCCTCCCAGGCCACCTGCCATTCCTGAACTGAAAAAGCCCCATGGGAGGAATTGCCTCACAATGTCTCCCTCATGATGGCTTTAACTGAAGTGTGGGAAGCCGAGGAGGCTACAAGCTGCCACAGAGATTATTGTACGATGACAGGACACCCCTGCACCCTCCTCAGCCACCTCATAACTAAGGTAAGGCCAAGAACCCCAACCTTAACCCATGAGAATTTCTCCGACATGTCTCCTCCTTAGAATTTCTTTTCGGAAGCAATTTCTTTTCTATCAAATTGAAAGAGAATGGTCAAAAAAAGTGGGAGAAATTTTTGGCGCAGCACTATGTTCTCCTTACACTATATATAGCTCACAGTGTCATGTAGGTTGGTCAGGTGTTCTCTTTAAAGTCCTCTATTTTAAAAGCTGCTAGAGGACAGTCCTCTATTTGAAAGACTGTCCAGTCCAAGTCTAGTTTCGTGATAAAGCACCCAAAGAAGGGGGCAGAGGAACAAGGCCCTTGAAGTTGCCCATCAGCAGTTAACATCTGGAGTTTCTGGATAGCAGACTGAACAGGCACACAGGTCACCTGGTCACAGTTTTCCCGACTATGGCAGGATGTATTGTGGCTCTACTTAAATTATAGTTCTTATTTCTAAATTTGCATCTATTCCTATAAATTAGCATATGCAAATGCTATGCAAATGTGTGTCCTCTATTTCCGTGATGCATTCCCTCTTTCTTGCTGATGCATAAGTACCCCCCCGACACCCACACATCTATGTCCATCACAGTAAAATAATGGGTTGCTGCTCTAAGGAGCATGCAATCTAAATTATAAGCATTGTAAAACAACAAAGAGCGGGGAAGGAAAAAGAGGAAGGAGTAATTTAGGATGAAGTTGATCCCAGTGCAATTACATGAACTTAAGCTTATTTTTACCTGGGAATGAAGCATAAGGGCTTAAGCTAAAGGCAGCATGCTTTCTATTCGCCGTTCTGCTGCATATTGGTATCATTTGAATTAGAGTGTTCATATCTTTCCAATAATGGGACAGCCATGGTAAGGGAAGATATGGAAATTTTGTTTTGGTTGATGTAGAGGGGCTTTGGGCTGCTGCCATTACTTGGGAAGGCAGGATGAGTTTTCTAATGCTTCCCTACCTCTTCCTAATTTTTGTGTACGTAGCTCAGCCAGCAAATGGAGGTAGGGTCAGTTTCACCATCTCTAACATTCTTCCTCCTCTTTTTAATTTTTTTTTAAATCTCAGAATCTTTCTGTCCTGTTTAAGCACTCAAACGCCTGTGCTTGGATGGATGAATCCGTCAGTCTGGCTTTCTTCCAATCCAGTTTTTTTTTTTTTAATCTCAAGTTCTTTCCATCCCATTTATGAAGAAATTTGTGGATTTTGTTACGTTCTTACCTGGAAATGAATGGAATGGAATTCTCATCCATTCTCACATGGAGGTGGCCTTACTGGCCTAGCCTCTCTCTTTTTCCATTTGTAGTGGAGGGAGCAATCTTATGGGCGCTAGACAGTGTCGGGGGGGCATAGGATTTTTTGGATTTCTGGATCCGAGGCCAGAGACCACGCTATGCTTCAGCTTTATTACTTTGCTATTTAACCCTTTTACAAGATGAACCTAAAAATCAAGTAATACCAAGTTCCGTTCCTGGCATGGTCCGGCTTGCATTATGTTCCTTTTTTTAGGGCGCAATCCTATGCATGTTTAGACAGAGAAAAGGCCTTGGCTGGGGAATGCTGGGAGTTGTAGGCCTTTTCTCTGTCTAAACATGCATAGGATTGCACCCTTAATCTGCCAGTTCCCATTTGGAAAATTTCATATTGGAAGAATTTGCAGTTATATTCCTTTTTCTTGCCTAACCTTTGAGGACCTTGGCCACAATCCTATGTGCAATTATGCACAATGAAATCCCATTGAAAACAAGTAGCCATAATTCTACGCTGGATTGTGGATCATTCCTTTGTTTAAATCACAGGTCGTATGAGGAGACTATAGCATCTATGCAAGTCACAGCACGATTGTTGTAATGTATGCCTGCAGTGTTGTCTCTACTCCGAGCACCAGCATAAAAATAAGTGTTTTGCCTTACTGTGCCTGTCAAAAGACCATATACTTAGTTAGTATACAGCATGAAAGTGCAGTGAAATGTGTAATTGCATTAAGAATTGCATGAGCTTGAGTAGCATTTGGGGTGTGTGTTGCACTCTTTAAACATACAGTATCTTTTGGGGCTTCCTACTCACCCTCCATTTTTTGTTTTGTATTTCAAAAAAATCTGTGTGGTCTTTGTAATTTTGAATCACTTTACTTTCCATCTATAAAATCAGATACAATTAAATTAATCTGCTTGAAAGGTATAACATCATTTCCTAAGACTAAGACCACTTTGCTCTGGACACCCATTTGAGAAAGCCTTGATGTCCTTCTCTTTCCTTCACTTAGTCCTTATTTCAACAGCAAATTTATATCAGTTTTATATCACTTCAACTATGGTATAAATCCTGGGAATTATAGCTTGATGTGTACCAATGATTTTTTTTTTTAAATGTTATTAGAGATACCTGGCTCCTCCTCATATAATACGATTCCAGAGGTTCCCCAGGAGAAAAGAATGACTGTTAAAATTATTTTTCTACTGTGTGTAGTGGATATGGCCTTGGATTGCAAAATCCCACAATGAGCATCTATACAGCATCCTAAAATCCTGCATTAAAAACAGGGATTTCTGCTTCCTTTTTAAATGCAGGGTCACAACAACTCCCTTTACACATGCTTCCTTCCCCCCCTTCCCCCTCCTTTCCCCCCTTATCTGAGTCTTCCATATGTTTCATTATACATCCACTAGATGGCGTTGTGGTCTAGCTCCTCTTATTGTGGTTTTCCTCTTTTCATGGAAGGAACTGAAGCATTTTAATTTGATAGCTCATTATCTCTGATCTTTTAAAAAATGGAATAAAGGTAACTTAATGCAGGAGACACCCTGGAGGTTGACAACGTCATCTAAAGGACCCACAAACTTCTGGGAGTAACCATTCTCAATAGCAGGATAAAAGCTCCATGTGAAGAAGCCCTATAGCCTGGGCTTTCCCCAGTGCTGGCTATAACTTGGAGTGACATCCAATGAAGTTTTTCCACTGATGGAACTTCTTCCATCAGCAGAACTGGGAAGGGGCAATTCTCCCTCTCCCTTGCACTCCCTCAAAATCTGCTTCAGAGGGTTGGGGGCATTGCGGAACAGAGTTGTTTGGGGTGGGAGCAGGGGCAGGGGCTGCAGGTGGGGAGGAGAGAAGGAGGAAGTTCTGTTGCATGAGAAAGCTTCCACATATGTGACACTGGATTCCACCCCAGGAATCCACAACCAGGGTCTTCACTTCCCAATAGATGACCCCAGGAGATACCCAATGTGTGCACATATGGCATCCCTTCACATGTTACACACATGAAGGCCCTGCCTGTGATGCCTATACATTGAGCATGGACATCTGAAGAGAGCCCCCTATGTGTGAGTTGTTAACCCTGCCCCTGACACCTGCCTGTTCAGCATAGACCTCCAAGGGCTTCTCTTCAGATGTTGACGCTCAAACATGGACATTATATGCTTCACAGTCTGCATGAGTGCAAGGGACTCTTTCTCTAGATTTGGACAGTAACAATTGCATTTGAGGAACAAGCTTTTTATGCTGTATTGCAGTCAGCACATATGCCCCAAATTCCTGAGTTTACCAAGGCGAGTCCCAGTTTCTGGGACTCGGCTCTGGTCGATCACTCTCTCTCTTTTTTCAGTGCTCAGAATGCATTTTAAAACGGGGGTATGCTTCTTGGATCTAGCTCATGTGACTGTAAAGTGCTCATGCGTTAATGCAAGATGGCAGTGGCCTTGTAGCTATCTTCCCCATTGCCCAACAACATGGCTTTCTGTTATACAGAGGGCGTTGAGCCTCTTTCAGCCAAAGGGCTGCATCCCATTTCGGAGAAGGTTTTTCATAGGGATGGTGGAGAATTCCGCCACGGATCTCGGTGAGGCCAAATGGCAGTGCATTTGGCCCCCCGAAATCCATGGTGGAACGAAGCCCCTGCCCCCCCAACCCATGAAAGGTGCACGGAACAGAGCACTTAACTGCTGCCTTCCGCACTGACTTGCGAATGGCAGCCACCCTGCGGCCGCCATACGCTTCCTCATCATAGCTGTGATAGGCTACGTAAATACTTACGTAGCCTATCATGGCTAATGCAGGGATACCTTTTGCGTCCCTGTAGAGGCCATGATAGGCTATGTAAGTATTTACGTAGCCTATCACGGCAAGCAAAACAACAACAACGCGTATGCAAATGGCGGCAGCTACGGCGGCCGCCATTTGTGTTCCCTATTCTTCGCCGTTTTATCCTGCACAAATATTTATGTAGGCTATTACGGCGAAAAAAAAGGGGAATGCAAATAGCGTAGTGGGAATGCAAATAGGAACTCCAGCTGCGGATGGCCCTGGCCAGCTGCTCTGCGGAGCCTCCACGGAGCAAAGCCGGCCGGGCAGGATTCCGGGGGGGAGGACCGGATCGCCTCCCCCCCATTGAGGATTCTGGGGTGGAGGACTGGATCGCCTCCCCCCATTGAGGATTGCGGGGGGAGGGACGGAGCGCCTCCCCCGCACCGCGAATCACATCCGTGAAAAGGTAAGTGACTTTCGTACATCCCTAGTTTTTCAGACCATGTTCCGGGAGTGGCTGGGACCAAAGGCAAAAGGGAGCAGGAATAAAGGCAAAAGCAGCAGGGCCAACTAGATCAAGAAGTACCCGCATATTGTAGCTTGAAGCTCTTCCTACCAGGAACTGAGCCTTAGTAGAGGAATTTCAGCCATTTAGAATGGGGAAAAAACTGCACAAAAACTGGGAAACCTGTTGTATAGGTAGAGGGAATAACTGTCAGACCCAGCAGGCCTCAATCACAACTGTCCTTTATTTATCACATACAGAACTGTATTTGGGGAGGGGGGGGAGGCGTGTATGGTGAGTTAGTTCTTGTTTTGAACCTTGGCAGCTCCTGTAGAGTTGGGAGTAGGAGCAGTGGGTGGAGCTTCTGCTAAGTTCTGCAGTATAAGTGGCAATGCCCTCTCCAGGTTGCTGCATTCATTTGTGAAGTTTAAATCTCTGCACAATAACTGAAGGATTTGGTGGGAGATGTATCTTCAATAATCCCAAACGTTCATCAAATGTCTTAGTTTTGGGTGAGGCAGGAGCAGAGGGATCTTACTATGGCAAACGTCTATGGCCCACAAAGAGTTAAAAGCACAGCTCGCTTTTGTTCAGCATGGGCTATCTTATTTGCTTCCACATAGAATGAAAGCCATTCTGCAAAAGAATCCCAGGAAGCAGGTTGACTAACATCAAACACTTTGATATGTCCACAATCAGCCATTTTGATTTTAATTCTCTTTAAAAACAAAACAAAACACAGGAGTTGCTCAAGTTCTTAAGTGGCCCTAGCTGACTGCTTACCAGTTAGCTGTATTCATTGGATTAGGGATGTCAGAGAATTCCGCCACGGACTCCAGTGAGGCCAGATTCTTTAGAATCCGCCCCCCCAGATTCCGGGGTGGAATGGCCTCCCCACCCACCACCCCACGGGATCCCCCCAGAACGGAGCTTACCTGGTGGCAGATGCGGCGGTGGCGGCGGATGTGGAGGCAGCTCTGGCTGGTCTCCTGGCCGCTGCCAGGTTGCTGCAGCTGCAAATGGCAGCTGTTGTAGCGGCTGCCATTTGCGTGGCTTCCTTTTGCCATGACAGGCTTCATAAATACTTTCATAGCCTATCACGGTAAAAAGCAGGGGTGCAAATGGCGGCCGCTACACCGTTTACACCCCTGCTCTTTGCCATGATAGGCTATGTAAGTATTTATGTAGCCTATCACGTAGCGGCCGCCATTTGCGTGGCTGCCTTTTGCTGTGATAGGCTACGTAAATACTTACGTAGCCTATCACGGCTTGGCAGACACGCAAATGCCACCATTTGCGGCCGCAGCAGCCCGGCAGCGGCCGGAATTCCAGCTGTGGCCAGCCCCAGCTGGTGGGTTTGCAGAGTTGCCATGGAGTGGAGCCAGCCAGGGAGGATTCTGGGGGGAGGGATGGAGCACCTCCCCGCTACCGCCGATGCCCCAGAACAGATGGGTGAGTGGGATTCGTACATCCCTACATTGGATTCACAGTCCTTGCTGCCTGTGTAGCTCTCAGGATCCCATCCTCATTGCCACAAATTATTGCATCGGTAGAGCGAATGGCTGTAAGACTCAGCAGGCCTCAAACACAACTGGCCTTTATTTATCACACACAAAATTGCAGAACTTAGCAGAAGCTCCACCCACTGCTGCTACTCCCAACTCTACAGGAGCCGCCAAGGTTCAAAACAATAACTAAGCCACAATACTCCCCCCCCCTTAGAATACATAAGTTGGGGAAATGGGGGTGGGGGCAATGGAAAAGGGTGTGGCCATCTGGGGTACCCCAGGCAGGCCAGGTGTGGCCCCCAGGCCTGAGGTTCTGCACCCCTGCTCTAACAGATGTTGTGGGATGGGTTTTGCCGCTATTCTGTATGCTCAGCCAGGTTAATTGTGAATGAAACATTACGTTGTTTTTCTAAAGGCATGGTCAGATTACTAATATAGCCTGCTTTAGGCTATAGCAGAGGGAAATGAATACGATGTCACCAAGGAGGAGATGGGCTGTGGTTCAGTGGTAGAGCACCTGCTTTGGATGAAGAAAGTTGCAGGTTCAGTCCCCGCTGCCTCCAGGTAGGACTGGAAAAGCTCCTGGATGAAAATTTGGAGAGCTCCTGCCAGTTAATGTTGACAATACTGGGCAAGATGGACCAATGGTCTGTCTGAGCTAAAGCAGCTTCCTATGTGGATGGAAAGCAGCCTTCAGTCATTTGTAATTGGGGCAAGGAACAGGCAGTGATCCTTGGCGATAGGGCCAACCCAAAACATTTTGTTTCCTGAGGTAGATCAGTAAATGGTTCCCCCACCCCCAGTTGCTACGCCCCTGCACATCAATAGTACCTCTTCTAGGGATGGACGAAAGGGACTTACCTCGTCCCGCAGCTTGCTTCGCGGTGGGGGGGAGGTGCTTCGGTTCTCTCCCCGAAGTTCAGGTGAGGGGGGGGAGGCGCCCCGCCTTGCCCGGCCGAAATTCAGGGCGGGGGGGAGGCGCCCCATCCCTCGCCGCCAAAATTCAGGCTGGGTAGGAGCGTCCCGTCTACCCGGCTGCGAAAAAAAAGTAAAAAAACCCTCCAAAACACACACACCCGTGATAGGCTACGTAATGATTTACATAGCCTATCACGGCTAGATTTCCAAAGTCAGCCATGATAGGCTACATAAATCGTCACGTAGCCTATCATGGGTGACTTTGAACCCCCCCCCCAAAAAACGCGTACGCAAATGGCCGCTCCCATGGGGACCGCCATTTGCGTTCCTTATTTTGGTGCGTCTAGTCTACGTAAAGATTTACGTAGACTACGGCGAAAATAAGGGCAACGCAAATAGCGTGCCCTTATTTTCGCCGTAGTCTACGTAAATCTTTACGTAGACTAGACGTGCCAAAATAAGGAACGCAAATGTCGGCGCCCCATGGGCGCCGCCATTTGCATACGTGCTTTCCCCCCCCCCAAAGTCAGCCGTGATAGGCTACGTGACAATTTACGTAGCCTATCATGGCTGACTTTGGAAATCTAGCCGTGATAGGCTACGTAAATCATTACGTAGCCTATCACGGGTGTTTTTTTTTTTTTACTTTACTTTTTTTTTTGCAATGGTGGCGGCGGCAGCCGGTCGGGAGACCGGCCGCCGCCCCCGCCCCCAACGAAACGCCGCTGAACCGCCGCCGGGACCCGCCGCTGAAAGGGACATTCGCCGAAGGTAAGTCCCATCCTGGGGGGGGCGTGGGGCTGGCGGAGAATTTGCCTAACACTTTCAGGGGGCCAAATGCGTCGGCACTCAGCCTCCCGAAGATTCGTGGAGAAATTCTCTGCCAACCCTACTCTGAACATACTCAGAATTGGCTTTAAATGAATGTTTTGTTTCAGATCAGTAGGGGAGCAATTCTGTGGCCACTAGACAGCGGCTAGATGGTCATAGGATAACTGGCTTTCCAGGAACTGACCTTGGAGCCCACCCTTTGAGGTCGGTTCCTGGAGAACCAACCTCTCCCCACTTCTGGAACAGCCCCGTGCTCTACGCTCGCAAGAGGAGCACGGAGCAGCTGAAAAAGGGTGTTCCCGGAGGGTGTTCCAGGGCGGGGAGGGCAGAAATGCCTGTTTGACACATCCAGTGTGTTACAGCAGCCTCCTCCCCCGCTCTGCCCTCCCGTGGCTAGACAGCCACAATCAGCTGTCTAGCTGAAAATGCAGCGCAGGAGAAGTGCGGAGGGAACAATCCCCTCCATGCTTCTCCTGCCCTGCATTGAGTAAGCGGTTGCCTCCAAGTTCGGAGGCGGACGCCTATCTGAATAGGATTGTGCCCTAGGTAGACCAAACATAATCTACACGACTGTGCTGACTGCCTCCTCTTCCAATAGGGTCAAAGATATGGTTCCCTCAAACCCAAAGAATGGAGGTGGTGCCAGAGATAAATATTTGCTATGAAGTGCAGTATATCCTCTGGGTGTATGCATGCTTAGCAGCCCACCGCCTTTTGCTGCATTTTCCTAGGAGGAATGACTTGTGCTATTACCTGATCTTGTTCATGTTGTAAGATCGCAGGAGGAATGGCTGGGATGGCTGCCCCCTCATAGCATCTCTGCCTGAGGTAGCTGCTTCACTTTGCCTAATGTCAGGACTGGCTGTGCTTGGTGTGCTAAGAGTTGGGTGACAAGAGTGTCCCTATTTTCACTCGTGAAATGTTAGAGGGAATGTAACTCTCAGTAAAATCAGAGCTCTGAAGTTGCCACCTTTTGAAATTGCCATGTTGCTGTGCCCTCGACAGTAATCCAACGTGCAGAAATTAAGTAGAAGCTTTCTCTACTTTCGCCAAGCCAAAACAACAACAACAAAGCAAAATGCTTTACCTCTAGGGATGGGTGGAACGCTTACCTGCCATTCTGGGGGGGTGGGGGGTCCACGGGGGGGGGGGAGGTGATCCATTCCTCCCCCCCGGAATCCTCTTTGGCCGGCTCCGCTCCGCGGTGATTACGCAGAGCCACCGGCCGGCTCTGAAGTGCCAGCGATATGGCCGCCATGCCGTATCGCTGGCTGAAGGGAGGGAACTGACTGTGGACACAAATGGCATCCAGGACAGCATTTCCAGCTGTAAAGGCCTTAGTGTAAGGTGAGTTGCAGCCATTTACAGCTGCATTTACCTTAAACTAAGGCCTTTACAGCCGCAAATGGCATTCTGGATGCCATTTGCATCCACAGTCACTTCCCTTCAACCAGTGATACAGCATGGCGGCTGTATCACTGGCAATCCAGAGCCGGAGGAGCCAGCTGAAGAGGATTCCTCCTGGTGGTGGGGGTAAGTCTTCCGTTCCGCCACGGACTCTGGGGGGCCAGATTCTTTAGAATCCAGCCTCATTGGAGTCGGTGGCAGAATTCTCCCCCATCCCTATTTACCTCCTATATGGCATGCTGGTATTAAAAGCACAGGAGAGGGGCTGGATGAAAAATAAGAATCAAGGTGGTAATCTTACAAGAGGAGCATTTTTAGTTATAAGCATTTTTAAAAGCGAAGAAAATAATGCCATTCCTAGGCCATATATAACTTTGCTATTCATCTGTGCTCTCTAGAAGACAGGACATACTATGTACAATTTAATTTTTCTTATCTATTGTCTCCAAACGTTTGATTCAATGGGTATATTCAAACATATGAGGCTGCATTAGTTTTCTAATAGGAAAAAAAAAAACTCCCTCTAATTATAGCTGAAAATTCTGGAGATATCCATCTTCTGAAGGGTGTCCTTAATTATAGATAGCCTGGCCATCTAAACTAGGCAGCTGGCCAAAGAGAATATACATCTTTTCAGAGTGTTCTCGCCCCGATTTAGCAACATGAGTTGCTAAACTGTAAGTCTGAATAAAGTGTTTGTGCTGATTTTTGAGAAATCTGTTGGTGTTGAGATAACATCACCAAACAGTTGGTGTTGTCGACTTTCTTGTAATCCAGCCTTTCCCAGCCTGGTGCTCTCCAGAAGTTTTGGATTACACATATCCCAGCATTCCTGAAAATTGGTCATGCTGGCTGTGGGTAGGGATGTCGCAGAGATCTGCAACAGAATCAAAAGAGTTCAGATTTGTATGAATCTGACCTGTGGATTTGTCAGCAGTCCAGCTTTTCCCTTGTCAGGTGGATTCTGTGGACTTGTGGACCATTTTTCTAACCTTTGGGAATTTTATGCAAATTTTGGCGGGTGCGGCGGCGGGTGCAGCGGGGCGGCGGCAGCAGCGGGTGCGGTGGCGGCAGGTGCGGCGAGTGCAGCAGCAGGTGCTGCGGCGGCTGGTCTCCTGGCCGGCCGCAGCCGGCCGCAGTGTACACAAATGGCGGCGGCTACGGTGGCCGCCATTTGCGTTCACTATTTTTCGCCGTTCTAGCCTACGTAAATGTTTACGTAGGCTAGAATGGCGAAAAATAGCGAATGCAAATGGCAGCCTCCGTACCGCCGCCATTTGCGTACACGTTTTTTTTTACTTTGCCGTGATAGGCTACGTAAATATTTACGTAGCCTATCACGGTTAAGTACAGGGATGCAAATGGCAGCGGCTATGGCCGCCGCTGTTTGCGACCCTGCTGCCCAGTGGCCAGATGTCCGGCTGCAGGCGGAGCCCGCCGGTGGCTCCGTGGAATCCCTGTGGAGCGGAGCCAGGCAGGCAGGACTCTGGGGGTAGGGACGGAGTGCCTCCCCCCAGTCGAGGATTCCGGGGGGAGGGACGGAGCACCTTCCCCCCACCGCGAAGCAGATCCACAAAACGTTAAGTGACTTTCGTACATCCCTACATTTACGTCCCTTCTCTTTGCCGTGATAGGCTACGTAAATCTTTACATAGTCTATCACGGCAAAGAAAAGGGACGCAAATGGCATCCACTACACCGGACGCCATTTGCGTCTGCAGACCGGCTGCGGACAGAGGTCTGGCTGCGGATGGACCCGGCTGGAGGCTCCACGGACTCGCCGTGTAGCAGAGCTGGCTGGGGAGGATTCCGGGGGGAGGGACGGATTGCCTCCCCCCCACTGCAGACCCCCCCAGCGGACTGGTGAGTGGGTTTCATACACCCCTAACATGGAGTTTGCCTTTTTTACAGCAGCTGCACACTGGGTTGACATTTTCATCAAGCTGTCCACCACAACCCCAAGATCTCTTTCTTGGTTGGTCATCGCTAGCTCAGATCCCATCAGGTGATACTTGAAGCTGGGTTTTTGCCCCAAACTAGGGATGTTGCGGGTGCCTGATTCAGTCTGGAAATCGGGTGGAACCTCCCCTTTTCTTGCCCATAAGCCCTGCTCGTTGAGCCTCTGCCCCTGCCTGCCCCCTGCCCGTGCTTGGTGAACAGCCTACACTCACCCCAGCAGCCTCCTCAAGCTTTGTGATTACCATATTTTGAGAAATAAAATGGAGATTGCAAAAATGTGCTTATTTGCTTATGTGTGAAAATGCACATTTTTGCAAAAATGCACATTTCACGCATAAGCAAATATGTGCATTTTGTGGTCATCATTTTATTTCTCAAGAAATGGTGACCGTAGAGCTTGATGAGGCCACTGGGGTGAGTGTGGGCTGCTTGCCAAGCACAGGAGGGGCTTGGGCGCAGTCTGGGGACTGGTGAGCCAGGGCAGCAGCTAGGCAGGTGCCCGGAGAACCCAGACGGGGGTGGGTTCACACATCCCTACCCCAACCTGCATCACTATACATTTGCTTATGTTGAACCGCATTTGCCATTTAGATGCCCATTCTCCCAGTTTGCAGAGATCCTTTTGGAGCTCCCCACAATCCCTGTTTGTTTTAACCAATCTAAATAATTTGGTGTTATCAGCAACCTTGGCCACTTCACTCCTCTCTCCTAATTCCAGATAATTTATGAACAGGTTGAAAAGCATTGGTCCTAATACAGATCCCTGTGGGACCCCCACTATTTATTTCCTTCCATTGGGAGACTTGACCAATTATTCCTACTCTCTATTTTATGTTCTTTAACCAGTTATGGATCCCTAAGAAGACCTCTCAAAACATCTGGAGGGCACCAGGTTGGGGAGGGCAGCAGTAATCCATGATTCCAATTTTAAGATGCCACTGCAGTTTGGGCTCCAAGATCACTGCAGATGGTGACTGTAGCCATGAAATTAAGAGACACTTGCTCCTAGGGTGGAAAGCTATGGCAAACCTAGACAGCATAGTAAGAAGCAGAGACATCACCTTGCTGACAAAGGTTCATATAATCAAAGCTATGGTTTTCCCAGTAGCAACGTATGGCTGTGAGAGCTGGACTATAAGGAAGGCTGAGCGCTGAAGAACTGATGCCTTCAAACTGTGGTGCTGGAGAAGACTCTTACGAGTCCCCTGGACTGCAAGGAGGTCAAATCAGTCAATCCTAAAGGAAATCAACCCTGACTGCTCACTGGAAGGACAGATATTGAAGCTGAAGCTCAAATATTTTGGCCACCTAATGCGAAAACTCCCTGGAAAAGACCCTGATGCTGGGAAAGATTGAAGGCAAAAGGTGAAGGGGACAGCAGAGGATGAGATGGCTAGATAGCATCATTGATGCAATGAATATGAACTTCAGCACACTCTGGGAGAGAGTGGAGGACAGGAAGGCCTGGCGTGCTATGGTCCATGGGGTCACGAAGAGTCGGACATGACTTAATGACTGAACAACAACAACAACAATACACTGCCTCTTTCTTGTTTTAAAAAATGCATTTGTTCAGCACAATCATATGCGTGTTTACTCAAAATGGCTTACTCTTGGGAAAGGCTTATAGAATGCAGCTTTAAGAAGTGAATATCCTTTCCAAATAGAAAAAAAATATTATGAAGATGCCAATATTTTGTTGAGATAGTTAGCCCAAACAGATAACCTAAAGGCTGGCCTCTCTCATCCCAGCATAGTTTGGTAATTGGAATTGTTCTGCCAACTCAGAGAGAGTATTTTACCACTCATCAGGTATGGAGGTGTAGTAAAAATTAGTTATTCGTAACAACACAGAATATTGTCCTGTCATCTTTGGTTGAAGCCCACAGAGCAGAGCCCACGTGGAGACAAATTTGAGGCAGCAGGGCAGTGGTGAAATGAGCCCAAAGGCCTGGGCTACAGTTAGCTGGGGAGCGCCTATGGCAGAGTACTGTCAATGTTTGGAGGACGACAATATTTTATTGAGATAGTGGGGCCAGTGCAGGACAGTGATTCCAATTTTGGTGGGGCTGTGAATCCATTCTGGGTTTCAGTCAAACCAGCCAGAACTCTAAAGAAGCTATCCAAAGTGTGGAACCCCATTTCCAAAATGGGTACAGCAGCCTGGATAGCTCCTTCAGAGTTCTGCCTGAAACTTGCAATGGATTCATAGCCCCACCGCAATTGGAGCCACCAGCCTCCACTGAGTGGGGCGAGGCAGGGCCGGGCGATGTGAACAGGGGTGGATATACATAGCCTTATATATCAGGGAAGTTCCTGGGAACAACTTCCTATAAAAGTAGTGGAGATGCTTGAGGAACACATTCATTACGAATTCTGATACAACCTGGTTTGATCTGTCGCTCTTGGACGAATGTGTGGATCGGAACACCGTTATCTTTTGGATTTTGCACTTCTCTGAATTTTTTTGTGATGTAGTTCTCAGCTCACTCCCTGCCCCCAATGCATATAAAATTTGTATTTTAGGATAAAATATGTTTAGAAATGCATACCTTGAGAGAAAATACGTATTTTGTGAGAAAATGTGTTAATAAACACTACTTAATACATTAAAATTGATTTTGGGGTACGGATTTAATCCTCCTGCTGAAGATTAATGTGGAAAGTGGATGGAACAGATGTATGAATGAGCACTTGTGAAGATGATGGAGAGCCTGCCACCCCTAAAAGGTATACAGCTTTTTCAATAGCTGCATCCAGTTTTTAGAGTTTTCTCCTTAGGGTGTTTGTTTTGTCCCCAATTTATTTGCAGTATTACAGTGCTGTCCTATAACCAAAGTTTTCTGGGTGGTAAATATATATTTCAAATTAAACAATTAAAAAAACCAATCACAACATAAAACATAGAGATAAAATAATTTGATGGCCCTCCATTGCCATGTGAAAATGTTTCCTTTCAAACAGGCATTTGGCCTGCCAGCCTCTTAAATTTAACTCCCTGGCTGAAGTAGCATCTGAATTTTTTATCTGTCAGCTTTGCATTGTTGCTTTTTAACATGTTTATAATTATATTTTATTATTTTAAACTGTGTTGAAAGCTCCCTTGGGCAATGGTGGGGTACAATAATTTCTAAAATATATAATATACTATAGTATAACAAAATTAATATATCTTCTTTATTACAATTATATTCCACCTTTTTCCTCCTGCAAGGAACTCAAGGTGGCTTATATAATCTTCCTCTTCACCATTTTATCCTCACAACAACCCTGCGAGGGAAGCTTCTAATTTTCAAGGTTCCATAGAACTCAATGCAACATCTCCATCTAGTGGCTGTTTTATTAATGTAACATCCTGACTTAAATTATTTCCAGATCTTTTTGAGATGGAATAACCAGGAAATACCTCTGGATGTGCTCTGGAGGTTGACGACATCATGAAAAGGACCCGCAAACTTCCGTGAGTGAGCAATCTCAATAGTAGGATAATAGCTCTGTGTGAAGAAGCCCCATGTGAAATCCTCAGGTATCCCTAATTACAAGATTACCTCCACAATGGTTTTCTGCTATCTCTGTTCAATAGTAAATAAATCCTGGTAGGGATGTACGAAAGTCACTTACCTGGTCTCGCAGCTTGCTTCGCTGTGGGGGGGAGGTGCTTCGCTTCTCCCCCCGAAGTTCAGGCCGGGGGGGGGAGGCTTCCCACCTCGCCCGGCCGAAATTCAGGCTGGGGAGAAGCGCCCTGTCTCCCCGGCCACGAACTTCAAAAGAAAAAAAAAAAGCCCCGTGATAGGCTACGTAATGATTTATGTAGCCTATCACGGCTAGATCTGCAGTGTCAGCCGTGATAGGCTACGTAAATCGTCACGTAGCCTATCATGGGTGACTTAAAAAAAAAAAAAAAGCGCGTACGCAAATGGCAGCCCCCATAGGGAGCCACCATTCGCGTTCCTTATTTGGTCCCTGTAGTCTACGTAAAGATTTACATAGACTACGGCGAAAATAAGGGCAACGCTATTTGCGCTTTTTCTTTTTTTAGTCACCCGTGATAGGCTACGTGATGATTAACGTAGCCTATCACGGCTGACTTTGCAAATCTAGCTGTGATAGGCAACGTTAATCGTTACGTAGCCTATTACAGGGGCATTTTTTTTTTTTTTTTACTTTTCTTGTAATGGCGGCGGTGGCGTCAGAAGACCTGCCGAACCGCCGCCGGGACCCGCCGCTGGGAGCGACATTCGTAAAAGGTAAGTCCCATCCCGGGGGGTGGCGGGGGGTGGCGGAGAATTTCTCCCCAAACCTTCGGAGGACCGAATGCGTTGGCACTCGGCCCCCCGAAGTTTCGGGGGGAAATTCTCCCCCATCCCTAAATCCTGGATCTGTGTAGAGCAGGGGTGTTAAACCTCTTTCAGCCCTAGGGCAGATTTCAATTGCAATGAAGTTCTTGGGGCTGCATTCCAGTGGTGGGCAAGGCCAAAGGCCAAAGGGGCGGAGTCAAAAGTGCCAAACATCCAAGCATAGTTTAGCTTCAAGCTCTAACTACTGTAACTAAACTTTACGAGAGGCATTTCAACCTTTGAAAATGGGGAGAAACATGCAAAACCTAGGACATTATCAAATGATCCACAATTGGGGGGGGGAGTGGGAACCACCTTGTAGGGATGTACGAAAGTCACTTACCTTTTTGAAGGGTGACATTCGTGGTGGGGGGGAGGTGCTCCGTCCCTCCCCCCTGAAATTCTGGCCGGCCGGCTCCGCTCTGCAGGGATTCTGCAGAGCCGCTGACCGGCTCCGCCAGCGGCCAGACATCCGGCCGCTGGCTAGCAGGGACGCAAATGGCGGCGGCTGTAGCCACCGCCATTTGCGTCCCTGCAGTCAGCCTTGATAGGCTACGTAAATGTTTACGTAGCCTATCATGGCTGATTTAAAAGAAAAAACAAACAAACGCGCGTACGCAAATGGCGGCGCCCATGGGCGCCGCCATTTGCGTTCCTTATTTTGGCACATCTTAGTCTACGTAAACGTTTACGTAGACTAAGATGGAGAAAATAAGGGGAACACAAATAGCGTAGCATCTATGTTTACGTAGACTAAGACGGCAAAAATAAGGGGAACGCAAATAGCGTAGACGCTACGCTATTTGCGTTCCCCTTATTTTCGCCGTCTTAGTCTACGTAAATGTTTATGTAGACTAAGATGTGCCAAAATAAGGAACACAAATGGCGGCGCCCATTTGTGTACGCGCGTTTTTCTCTCTCTTTTAAATCAGCCGTGATAGGCTACATAAACATTTATGTAGCCTATCACGGTGTTTTTTAAAAATCTAGCCATGATAGGCTACGTAAATCTTTACATAGCCTTTCATGTTTTTTTTGTGTGTGCTTTTTTTAAACTGGAAATGGCGGTGGCGGCAGCCAGCCGTCGAACCGCCGCCAGAGCCACCGCCACCAGGAAGATCCGCCCAAAGTAAGTCCCATCCCAGGGGTGGCAGGGGGGTGGCCCCCATCCCGTCCCAGGGGTGGCCCATGGGCACCACCATTTGCGTTCCTTATTTTGGCACGTCTTAGTCTACATAAACATTTATGTAGACTAAGACGGCGAAAATAAGGGGAACACAAATAATGTAGATGCTACGCTATTTGCGTTCCCTTTATTTTCGCTGTCTTAGTCTACGTAAATGTTTACGTAGACTAAGACATGCCAAAATAAGGAATCCAAATGGCGGCGCCCATGGGCGCCGCCATTTACGTACGCGCATTTTTTCCTCTCTTTTAAATCAGCCGTGATAGGCTACGTAAACATTTACGTAGCCTATCACGGTGTTTTTTAAAAATCTAGCCATGATAGGCTACGTAAATCTTTACGTAGCCTTTCATGTTTTTTTTGGTGTGTTTTTTTTTAACTGGAAATGCCAGTGGTGGCAGCCGGTGAGAAGACCGGCCGCCGCAGCCACCGCTGCTGAACCGCCGCCAAACCGCTGCCAGAGCCGCCGCTGCCAGGAAGATCTGCCCAAAGTAAGTCCCGTCCCAGGGGTGGCGGGGGGTGGTGGTGGAAGACAATTCTGCCACCGATTTCGGGGGGCCGAATGCACTGGCATTCGGCCTCCCCGAGATTTGTGGCAAAATTCTCTGACATCCCTACCACCTTGTGAGGTGGTGAAAGGGGCATGCCCTTCTGGGAAATCCTGGAGGGTTGGATTCGGACCCTAGGCAGGACATATTTGTCCCATGGCCCTCTGGTTCAACACCCTACCATAAAGCATCACCAGAATTTGATCATTACCTATTCTTCCTCTTTGTATGGCTTGGCAGAGAATCATATTAATTAGAGCTATGCACAAATGGCCTCTCAAAATTCTCCTGCCTATTTGTTGGCAGAGAAATTGGAGGGACAATTTCACTGAATTTCTAAGGGAGGAGAAATTCTCCAACAGCTTCTCACAGATAGGGAAGAAGGCTCTATATTGGCTCTCTAGTAGACGGCTTCTGTCTTTCTTCCTCGGGGTTTTTGGTTTATTGCACTACTTCTGTAAGTGGCAACAGCCTCAACTGTGTTGAGGCTTCCCCTCTTCCGAGGAAGAGTTTTGAATTCCTTTTGGTGGTACTTCTGAGCTTACCCAATCACTGTGAGGTGGCCGAGGGTGCTGTGTGTGTTTTCTCTCTCGCTATTATACTTCTTTCCATTGCTCTGCAGCCTCCCAGGCCACCTTAATTTCCTGAACTGAAAATGCCCCATAGGAGGAATTGCCTCATGATGTCTTCCTCATGATGGGTTTAACTGAAGTGTGGGAAGCTGAGGGGGCTACAGGTTGCCAGAGAGATGACTGTACAATGACAGACAGGACACTCATGCACACTCCTCAGCCACCTCACAAGTAAGGTAAGCCCAAGAACCCCAAACCTAACCCATGAGAATTTCTCCGAAATTTCTCCTCTTTTGAATTTCTTTTCAAAAGCAACTTCTTTTCTATCAAAATGAATGAGAATGGTTGAAAAAAAAATGTGGGAGAAATTTTTGGCACAGCACTAATATTAACACAGCAGCTTACTGTAGTTTCTGTGGGCAGGTAGAACGCAGGTGTTGGATCCACATGTGTTCTTGTTGGAGGTGCAAAGAGTTATTCATGATTGCTGGCCACTGCAAATGAACAAAAAGTCCCAAAATATTTTTATGATACATTTTATTAATGTTTAAAACATAACATAAAAACATAAAATCGTGTTACGCTGCTGGCTGACCATTCCTTTGGTAGATGGTCTTGTGCCTCCACTTGGGATGGAGGAGGACACAGAGTCCCTCAGCCTGAGAGGGTTTGGGGAGGGACCCAGTGAATGGGCAGGTGGATGACCTCTGCAGCTCGACCCAGCTAGCCTCACTTATCAATCAGCCTTTGCCTAAAAGACAAGCCTCAATCAAACCCAGTTCAAGTGCTGGAAACAATTCTTGATGCTCACCCATAGCAGAAACCATTCCTGCCCGCTCCCAGGCCTGGATCTGATTATTCTCAAACCCAGAATGAGTCTGGGTATTCTTCAGGGTGTCCCAATATCTAGTTTTGTTTTCTTGGCTTCGGACTGATACTCTTGGCTTCTTGATCTTGGACTATTTAATGACTAAAGCTAGCTGCTCCTTATCGCCCAACTTGAGTAATTTACGACAGGTGAATTGCTGGTTAATAGCTCAGGGTGGTTGTTGATATTTCCTTGATGGGAGCTAGTGGTTAGTTAATACCTGGAAATCTCTTCATGGTTTTGAATGAGATACCCATCAGAATTTCAGGTAGGTGAGACCTCCCTAGTTGAGGAGAGGGGCAGATATAAGAAGTGTCTGTGTGTGGGTATGTGTATTCACGTGTGAGCAAAGAAACAATAATTTTGCTGTTTGGAAGATGAGAGTAAGAGAGCTGAGGGTTGACTGAAGTTGAAGGCACCTTGGGAGCGCATGGTGTCTCCTTCTCCGGCTATCTGATGTGGGATAGCAGATGTGCTGCCTTGTAAGCGTGCCTCCTTACCTCCACTTATATTCTGCTTGTATATTTGTAAATAAAACTGTGTGGTGTAGTGGCTAGAGTGCTGGGTTGGGAGTTGGGAGATCAGGGTTCTAGTCTCCACTCAGCCATGGAAGCTCACTGGGTGACTTTGGGCCAGTCACAGACTCTCAGCCCAACCCACCTCACAGGGTTGTTGTTGTGAGGATAAAATGGAGAGGAGGAGGATAATGTAAGCCGCCTTGGGTTCCTTGCAAGAGGAAAAAAGGCAGGGTATAAATCCAATAAATAAATATTTCAAAAACACCTAAGTATCCTGCGCTTTCTCATCATGCTTGGTGAAATAGGGAGTGTGTGTGTGGCTGGATAATGTGCACAATTCCCTCTTCATGAACAGATTATATGCACATTCTCCATGAGGTGTAGTGAATGTGCATAATGGCCAGTTGTTATGCACATCAACCATTCAACTCACATTAGCCCCAACGCGTGTGTGTATGGTTATATATATATATATTGTGTATATGCCATACACACAAATGAAAAAATAACCTATTATTTGCTTGCAAATTAAAATGATTAATACATCCAAATCAAACAATTCTCATCTGTAATGGCTAGCCTTAAAACCGTGCAGTAAACCAACATGGTAAAAGACAGAGACAGCTAAAAAAATCAAGACAACATTGAGCAGGGGGTTGGACTCGATGGTCTTATAGGCCCCTTCCAACCCTACTGTTCTATGATTCTATGGAACACCATCTGGAATTGTAAAAATAGGATTGGTACAAGTTCAGTCTTTTTGTACATTTATTTTGCTCCTTTTATTACTTCATATTGACATGCAGAGGTGAATGTGAGTACACTGGCACTGAGGGCAGAAACTGCTCAATTTTGCATTTCCATGGGCTTTGTGTATATTCAAATTGTCCTGAACCTCATGCATAACAGATTTGTTTGTGCAGTTGAATATGCTTGACATGTGCTATATACATGATCTCTGAAGTCACAAGCTTGCACAGAGATGTTTTAACAGGTAGACCTCTGATATATTTAACCTTGAGCAAATAATAAAACAATGACAGTTCCCTTGATCAGCAAAGTGGATCAATCATCTATCACTACTTGGTTTATGATGCTTATAAAAGGACTGGTGGCAATGATAATGTGCAGGACTTTGTGTCATAAATTGCCTATCATCTCTTTGGGATGGAGATCCTGTAAAGCATAGCACGTTGCCTTGATGATATTTTCTGTTGCTGGCTAATGTCCTCTTTTTTAAAAAAGTGCACACACACACATGCCTGTGTTTCAATGGCTCTTGCCAAAATGTTTCATTTGGAGTTGAAGTATGGCATTTCAGTGCTACCAAGGAATGTAGCTCAAAATCACAGCTCACCGTTCTGAATCCTTGTGCCACCGGGCTTCATACAGACAGTATGAGCACGTGATTCATTTGTGGTCCCTGGAGTAATTTTATCTTATCACTTTGGAGTTTTGATGAGCCAACTAATTTTTAATCAAACTGTGGTAAAAAAAATAAAAATTAAAAAATCTCCACAGATTAACTGATAAGAATACTGTTTTCAAGTTGTAACAAACAGAAATACTCCACACTTCAATGTACATCTCTCTTCTGGGTTTTGTATGGAATACTCCAGCTCTCTCTGACTGCATGTGCTCCATAACTGTGAAGCCCATCCTATTATTATTATTATTATTATTATTATTATTATTATTATTATTGACTGTATACCACTCTACAGATTCTGGAGTGGTGAACAACTAGAGATAAAATGAACAAAAGATAAAAAGAAGAAACATGATATTAAGAAGAGTATTCTTTAAAAACAAAACAGAGGCTACTATCAGATGGCACCATCGTTCTTACTGAGGCCTACTATTTCTGAGGCTGGCTAGTATGTCACAATACATGTCAAGCTCAAGACTAATGGAGGGGCCACTGGGATCCTCCAGAGTGGCCATCGCTGATGTAAAA
This sequence comes from Heloderma suspectum, assembly GCF_057233095.1. Lineage (NCBI taxonomy): Eukaryota > Metazoa > Chordata > Lepidosauria > Squamata > Helodermatidae > Heloderma > Heloderma suspectum. The sequence continues at coordinate 176,635,336 of NC_139461.1, forward strand.
AAGAAAGAATAAAGGCGGGGGGGAATTCAGAGAAGGAGAACCAAGCTGCAGGGAGCTCGCTCCACCCCTCCCTGCTAGAAACAACACGCAGCTCCAACTGACAGTTCCCTGGGACTGCAGACTCTGGCCTCATCCATCGGCTGGAGAACCGAGGGCCACTGGGGGGGGGGGCAGCTGCACCTCCTGCCTCCCAGGAAGAACATCATCACAGGGGGAAGACCAACCTAGCCCAATATATTGGCCAGTGATGTATTTGCGTTCCTTCCCCTCTTCCCTCCCAATCCCTTTTCCTTTTGTGTCATGTCTTTTTGACTGTAAGCCAGAAGGCAGGGACTGTCTTAATATTCATCATTGTAAGCCACTCTGGGAGCCTTTTTCAGCTGAAGAGTGGGTACAAATACCTCAAACAAACACACAAACACCTTCATCTTATGCCCCTGAAGAAGGTTGTCATCAGTTGAAATGCTTTGAGCATTTTATCAGTTCATAAGGATTACATTTTGATATTTCCTGGTACCATTTTAAGGTTTTGTCTCCTCTGTTGCTTCCATCTCTGATGTATAACATTCAGGGGTCAGCACTGTTGGGCACCTGCCAAGATTCATGCCTCAGCAGGGGCCCAGTTGCCATGCTGTGGACTCCTGTGGCCATCCTCCTCCTTACTGTTACTGCCTGTAGTGTACACCTGCCTTTTCCAAGGAGTGAGATAGGAGTGAGGAGAAGCAGTGGGAGCCTCTGCTCACCTAACTCTCTCGTTCTGGCTGCTGTGTAGATTGGGACCTGGGCTGTGTTTCCACAACAACAACAGAAGGAGAGGCGAATGGAGGAGTACCAGATTTTTTTTTGAAAGGAATCAGCTTTGCTGCGATTTGGTCCATGCAGGGCTCCACAGGCAAGTGCTCTGGACCAGTAAAAATCGCTTCACAGAACATACTTCTGGGTGGGGGTTAGAGGGAATGTCATCTGACTGCCAAGGGCTGCTCAACCAGTAAGAGAGGCTTCCCCTCCTCCCCCCTTTCTCCTTTCCCCTGAAAGTCCAGATGCACCTGGATTTCAGGAGCAAGCCTCATTAAGCACAATGGGAGTTACTTCTGAGTAGACACAATATGGGGGAGAGAACACAAAGACAGAAACCAGCCACCATTTTAACTCATAAGATCTCTCTAATGAAGGCTGGAAGTAGGGATGTACAAAAATCACTTACCGTTCGGCGATTATGCTAATGGTTGGGGGGGAGGTGTTCTGTCCCTCACCCCCCCCGGAATCCTGGCCGGCCGGCTCCTCTCCGCAGGGATTCTGTGGAGCCGCCAGCCAGCTCCCCTAGCGGCCGGACATCCGGCCGCTGGCTAGCAGAAACGCAAATGGTGGTGGCCGTAGCCACTGCCATTTGCGTCCCTGCAGTCAGCCATGATAGGCTACGTAAATGTTTACGTAGCCTATCACGGCTGATTTAAAAGAAAAAAAACGCACGCGCGTACGCAAATGGCGGCACCCATGGGCACCGCCATTTGCGTTCCTTATTTTGGCATGTCTTAGTCTACGTAAACATTTACGTAGACTAAGATGGCGAAAATAAGGGGAACGCAAATAGCGTAGCGTTTTTTTTTTTTTAAATCAGCCGTGATAGGCTATGTAAACATTTATGTAGCCTATCACGGTGTTTTTAAAAAATCTAGACGTGATAGGCTACATAAATCTTTACGTAGCCTATCACTTTTTTTTTTTTTAACTGGAAATGGTGGTGGTGGCAGCCAGTCGGAAGACCGGCCGCCGCGGCCGCCGCTGCCGCACCACCGCCAGAGCCGCCACTGGAGCCGCCGCCGCCAGGAAGAATTACCCAAGGGAAGTCCTGTCCCAGGGGGGGTGGCAGGGGGGTGGCAGACCATTCCGCCACCGATTTCGGGGGCCAAATGCGCTGGCATTCGGCCTCCCCGAGATCCGTGGTGGAATTCTCTGACATCCCTAGCTGGAAGTAGTTTCTTCCTAATGCAATAAACAAAACAAAGGAGAATCGGAGCCTTGAGAGCACACTTTACTGCACTTAGGGAATTGGACTTTAAACTGTGCCATGTCAATTGAGCAGGACCTCTGTGAATTCTGTGAGCATTCAGAGGGCAAGCCTCATGCAGCACAACGTGAGTTACTTCTGAGGAGACACTAATTTGTTTGTGCAGGGATGGGAATCACACACCCTTTGGCCAGGGTCATGGTGAAAGGCACACCCCTGGGCAGGGATAGCATATCCTAGATCAATACGTGTGTGTGTGTTGGGGCACACAGCAACTATACTGGGGAGAATCTGACTTAAGGAAAATAATCAGACTAAGCAGTCTCAGAAAATCCAGTTTTTCCTAGGGATGTACGAAAGTCTTACCTGGCTCCGTGCCAGGCAATCCGCAGTGGGGGGGGGAGGCACTCCGTCCCTCCCCCCGGAATCCTCCCTGGCCAGCTCTGCTCCGCGGTGGCTGTGCTGAGCCGCCAGCCAGGGCCAGCCGCAGCCAGAGTTCCGGCTGAGGCTGGGCTGCTGCAGCCGCCATTTGCGTCCTTGCAGTCAGCCATGATAGGCTATATAAGTATTTACGTAGGGATGGCAGAGAATTCCGCCACAGAATTCCACCAGTGCATTCGGCCCCCCGAAATCTGTGGTGGAACGGCCTTCCCCCCGCCCCCCGCAGATCCCCCATGGGATGAGACTTACCTGGGCCAGATCCTCCAGGCTGCGGCGGCTCCGGTGGCAGCTTCAGCAGCGGCAGCTGTGGCGGCTGGTCTTCCGACTGGCTGCCACCGCCGAGATTTGCAGTCTTGTTGCTTTGTTTTTTGTTTTTACAAGACGTGATAGGCTACGTAAAGACTTATGTAGCCTATCATGGCTGACTGCAAGGACGCAAATGGCGTCTGCTACGACAGCCACCATTTGCGGCCGCAGCAGCCCGGCAGCGGCCAGCTGGGAGACCAGCCGGAGCTGCTGCCACAGGAGCTGCCTCCACCTCCAGGTAAGCTTCTAAAGAATCTGGCCTCACTGGAGTCTGTGGCGGAATTAGGGATGGCGGAGAATTTCTCCCCGAAACTTCGGGGGGCCGAGTGCCAACGTGTTCGGCCCCCCGAACAAGTTTTGGGGAGAAATTCTCCGCCCCCCGCCCCCTGCACCCCCCCGGGCCGGGACTTACCTTTGCCAAATGTCCCTCCCGGTGGCGGGTCCTGCCGGCGGTTCGTCGGGTCTTCGTCAGGGGCGGGGGCGGCAGCCGATCTTTCGACCAGCTGCCACCGCCGCCATTGCAATAAAAGAAAAAAAAACAAAAACGCCCCCGTGATAGGCTACTTGACGATTAACGTAGCCTATCATGGCTAGATTTGCAAAGTCAGCCATGATAGGCTACGTAAATCGTCACATAGCCTATCACGGGTGACTTAAAAAAAAAAAAAGCGCGTATGGATAATGGCGGCCCCCATAGGGAGCCGCCATTCCCGTTCCTTATTTGGTCGCTGTAGTCTACGTAAATGTTTATGTAGACTACGGCGAAAATAAGGGCAACGCTATTTGCATTGCCCTTATTTTCGCCGTAGTCTACGTAAAGATTTACGTAGACTACAGCGACCAAATAAGGAACGCGAATGGTGGCTCCCTATGGGGGCCGCCATTTGCGTACGCGCTTTTTTTTTTTAAAGTCACCCGTGATAGGCTACATGGCGATTTACGTAGCCTATCACGGCTGACTTTGCAGATCTAGCCATGATAGGCTACGTTAATCATCACGTAGCCTATCACGGGGGCGTTTTTTTTTTTTTTAACTGTTTAGTTCGCGGCCGGGTGAGGCGAGGCGCCTACTCCCCGGCCTGAATTTCGGCTGGGCAAGGCGGGAAGCCTCCCCCCCAGCCTGAATTTCGGCTGGGCAAGGCAGGAAGCCTCCCCCCCAGCCTGAACTTCACGGGGGGAGCAACAAAGCGCCTCCCCTCCACCGCGGGAAATCTTCGAGGACAGGTAAGTGACTTTATTCCACCCCTAGGCGGAATTCTCTGACATCCCTAGTTTTTTTGTTACAAGCTCCCGGGTGGCTACTGGATGGCACGACGTCATGTATCCCTACCAACTTCCACACACAGCCAGTTTGAAGTAAAGCACTGGTATACAGACCCCTGGGCTAGAGGTAGGGATGTACGAAACTCACTTACCTTTTCGCTGAATTTTTTGCGGTGAGGGGGAGGCGCTCCGTCCCTCCCCCCGGAATACTTGATGGTGGGGGAGGCAATCTGGTCCTCCCCCTCGGAATCCTGCCCGGCTGGCTCCGCTCTGTGGCGGCTCCGCGGAGCAGCTGGCCAGGGCCGTCCGCAGCCGGAGTTCCGGCCGCGGACGGGCTGCTGTGGACACAAATGGCAGCTGCCGTAGCGGCTGCCATTTGCATCCAGACAGGCTGCTGTGATAGGCTACATAAGTATTTACATAGCCTATCATGGCTATCCCCCAAAAGAAAAAAACAAACAAACCAGCATACGCACATGGCGGCAGCTACGGCGGCAGCCATTTGCGTTCCCCTTTTTTTCTCTGTTCTAGCCTACGTAAATATTTACGTAGGCTAGAACAGTGAAAAATAGGGAACGCAAATGGTGGCTGCTGTAGCTGCCGCCATTTGCGTACGCTGTTTTTTCTTTTTTTTCTTTTTGGGGTTAGCCGTGATAGGCTACGTAAATACTTATGTAGCCTATCACAGCTGCAAGGACTGCAATGGCGGCAGCAGCAGCCCGGCTATGGCCGGCCAGGAGACCAGCCGCCCAAGCTGCCGCCGAATCCGCCGTATCCGCCCCAGGTAAGATCTGTCCCGGGGGATTCCGCGGGGGGGGGGGCAGGGGAGGCAGGAGGCCGTTCCGCCATGGATTCTGGGGGGCTTGATTCTAAAGAATCCGGCCTCACTGGAATCCGTGGAGGAATTCTCTGCCATCCCTAGCTAGAGGGCAAGAAAAAGGGAGGTGGTGGTAGTTGTAATGAGGAAGTGGGCCCAGTCAGCTAAGAAGGGCCAACTATATTGCCCAAGGGCCTCTCAAAACCCAGAGCCAGCATTGATCAATGTACACACAAAAACATATGGCATGACTCATTCCTCTGCTGGTGCAGCTATGCCTATGGGGGACAGCTGCCACATGGCAGAATAGAACCCTCTTCCACCTCCCACCCGACCCATAGGTTTGCACGCAATATCGTGCCCAAGCCATTAAAAATGGGAGGCCAGTATACATTATCTGTTTATTGATTGACCACTCCTTCTCATCCACAGGCCCTGGTCTGCATGATATTCCTGCTGTATGGCAGTCCCCTCCTGCAGGTGTAGCTGTAGGAGGATGGCTTGTGCCTATAGCTTCTCATATTAGTGCTGCTTGTAAAAAGTATATTAAATTTAGTCTGCATGTGAGTTCCACTGAAGCATAGCACGACGTTTACAACCTGTGGTACGTAATTAGACCTGCACACTCTTAAGCCATCAGTTTCAGTTGTGGGGGATGTTATTTTGAGACAGATTTTTCTATCATTGTACAAGATGAGAGTGTTTAAATTAAATTCTGCTTTTTCCCATTCTTCCCCTATTCAGAATGTGTCAATTTCAGGCAGGGTATTTCATCTACCTAAAGGACATTTTCAGAAGGATATTATCTTGGAGAAGTGCCTGTTTAGATTTGGATCCCCCCCACCCCCACTGTTATTTTAGCTCATTGATGAACTAATTTGTAAGATCTGTCATAACAACCGCCTAACGGATTTAATTATGGAAGAACGGATTAAACAAATCTATCTGAAAACAGGCTTTCATTAGAAAACACCCACACCCACATAATTTTGGAGTCCCATTCAATTAAAGATTAACTTTCTAACGCAGCCCCCTCCAACCTGGTGCCCTCCAGATGTTTTGGACTTCCAAATCCTATCATCCCCAGACAGCATATCCAGTGATCAGCACTGCTAAGTTCTAGTCCATAACATCTAGTCCATAACACCCGGTTTGGGAACGCTGTTCTAGGGCTTCAGTCCTGTGCCTATTTACTAAGGACTAAATCTCATTGAAATCAGTGGGCCGTACTCCTGATTAAACATATATAGGACCATAAGTGAGAAGACTATACACAGTCAAACTGCACCATCAGCTTCTGCATCTATAGTTTTATGGGGCTGAATGCAAGCAAGATTGTGTTCAGAATGAACACTATGAGTAGATATGGATCATCTGAAAGTCAACTTTCCTCTGAACTTGGATGGTGTTAGACTTGACCATCTAGTACAGCAGCCTTCCCCAACCTGGTGTCCTCTAGATGTGTCAGATTAGGACTCCCATCATCCTCAGCCATTTGGCCATGCTGCTGAAGAGGGAGATGGGAGTTGTAGTATGACTTTGGGAGGCCACCAGGTTGGGAAAGGCTGTAGTGGAGCTATGCTTCCCAGACTTTGGACAGCTAAGGAAAGCATGTTCTGAATTAAATTGGAGGCACATCTCACTCTTACAGCCAAAAAGGTTAATGAGTAATGGTAAGAATGATAATCCTTCAGAGGATCCCAGCCCCTTTGTTTCTGTATGAATAACTGACTTGCATTTACCTCCTGATTGGTGGGAGTTTCATGGAAGGATGCAATGGGCAGCCTCCTTTGGGGGCAGTGAATTCAGCTGCATCTCTGTATAGGGAGAAATTGAATGGTCCACTCATATGCAACATGAGACACAGTAGAATTGCCCACCTTCAGTGGAGGCTGATTGGAAGGAGGCAAGGCTGAAGCAACAAGTCATGTAGAGATGTAGCAGCCTGTCTCCTCTGTAGTAAGTACTTTGGGCCCACAGGAGGGTTAATTTTTTTTAAAAAGCAGTTCATTTCTTTTTAGTACTTCTCTCTCAGCAGGGACCCAGACAGTGGAAGAGCACATGCCTGGCATGCAGAAACCATGTGCTCCACCACTGAGGGCCAGGCCCAGTTGCAGGCACCTCTAGTTGAAATATCTCAGGGAGAGAGAGAGAGAGGTCAATAGGGTGGCTGCTTATGAATCACTAAAAAAAGAATACAAAAGAGGACACCGATGTGCATACAATTTGCAAATGCTCATTCCTATCCATAGACGCTAATGCAAAAATAATTATTATAATTTAAGTAGAGGTACAGTACATCTCATCATAGTTCAGAAGGCTGTGGCCAGGTGACCTGTGTGTCTGCCTGTTCATTCTGCTGTCTGGATGCTAACTATAGACGGGCAACAGTTCTTATGGGTCTTTATCTTTAAACTGGAATTGGACTGGACAGCCATTCAAATAGCGGAAGGTCTTTTGCAAACCATTCAGGTGGAGGAAGGTCTTTGTCAGGTTTCCCAGTCCCCCCAGCAGACACACTCAGGCATTCTGACACCAGACACCTAAGTCAGTGAGTTTTCTTTATTGCAGGAAATCTCCTGGCAAAAGCTTAATGGTTACACTCTTCAGAAATCATATAGCTGATGGTCAATAGCTATTGGCTCTATGCAATTCCAGAACAGTCCAAAGCTAAACATTACCACCGTGACTGAGATCCTCATCAACATGGTTTCCCTGTTGCCATCTCCATGGCTCTGAATGCAAGGGAAGAGACTCGGGATTCCTGGAGTATCTAACCCAGACAATCCATATGTGGGGTTGCAAACCCCGGACAAGGAATGGGAATGATTCCTGGAATGATCCTTCAGGCAATCGAGGGATAATTCTTGAAAGGCCTAATCAAAACCACACCCACAGAGAGTTAGTCCAACTTTGAGCCTTTTCTTGATAACTCCAGGCTACATGGTCGAGGCCTATCGTGACCAAGGGAAGGGTAAACCCACACACGCAAAGAGTTCCATGCCACTGCTTTCACACTGGTAACTCCAGAGTGCATGAGACCAGGCAGAAAAAAGTCCAAAAGTTGTAGATCAAACCCAGGCTGCTAATACACTGAGCTGATGACAAACAAAGACACACAATCCACAGCAAATGAGAGTTGAAGTCTATGAAAAGCCTCACAGTACTTTTCATGGCAAGTCTTTAGCAATCCAAAGTTCCAATTAAGGGAGAGTCCATGTACAGAGTGTCTCCAAAAGCCCAGAGGATGAAGGCTCCAAACAGAGAAGGCTTCAATGAAGATGAGATGTTCCTAGCGAAAGCTCTTTGCCTTTGCATCAGCTTAAAAGGGAAGGTGTGACTATAAGACACCCCCTCTGGATCCCTGGACAGACAAGGGCCTTTAGCCTTCCAGCAAGACCCCTGTCTAAACAGGGCATCCCTGCTCAGCCTTCCAGCACTGACACTTCAACCTGGGTGACGCTTCTGCAAACCCCACCCCATCTCTGTCAGGTTCTCATGGATAGCTTCCAGCCTCTCTGCCTGCCAAGGCCAGACCAGCAGGTGGACAGGGAGATGGGTGACTCTCCCTGGCTCTGCTCTGGGAACACTGACAGAGAGAAGCTCATGCAAATTCTGACATTCCAGAGGCTGAATAGGCCCAAGCCCTGCCAGGCTACCTCTAATCAAATCCTGGTTATAACCTACAAGGCCCACTGCAGTGCAGAAGCTGGGCCTTGACAGTCTTCTGGAAACCATTCAGATGGAGGAAGGTCTTCAGGGAACCATGCAAATGGAGGATGGTCTTCAGGGAACCATGCAAATGGAGGATGGTCTTCAGGGAACCATGCAAATGGAGGATGGTCTTCAGGGAACCATGCAAATGGAGGATGGTCTTCAGGGAACCATGCAAATGGAGGAGGGTCTTCAGGGAACCATGCAAATGGAGGATGGTCTTCAGGGAACCATGCAAATGGAGGAGGGTCTTCAGGGAACCATGCAAATGGAGGAGGGTCTTCCGGGAACCATGCAAATGGGGGAAGGTCTTCCGGGAACCATGCAAATGGAGGAAGGTCTTCAGGGAACCATGCAAATGGAGGAGGGTCTTCAGGGAACCATGCAAATGGAGGAGGGTGTTCAGGGGACCATGCAAATGGAGGAGGGTGTTCAGGGGACCATGCAAATGGAGGAGGGTGTTCAGGAGACCATGCAAATGGAGGACTGTGCTCTGTGAAAGAGGACAGATGGCCACCTTACCACACAGCCCCAGCTTTTGGGGGCCCTTGGGCATGCTGCCCTCAGGCCTCCAAGGTGAACCCCCCCACACCAATGCCTGTAAGCACCCCCACCCCCGCACATGCACTGGCTTCCCTGACAGTGGCATTCTAAAGCCCAGGCATGAATGCATGTGTGAGATGGGGAGACTGGTGGCTTCCTCTCCCTCTCTCTGTAGCTCTCTGGGCTGCATTGGATTATCTGGCAGTGTCAGCGCAGTGGTGAGCTACAGCCACTGCCAGGGAAGCCTGCAGTATCGCCCCCTCCACATAAGCACTCGCAAGCAAGCGTGCTTACCCAGCAGCGGTGGAGGCCTGTTATTTGCCAGGGAAGCCCACTGGCAAGACAGAGAGCACTGTGGGAAGGGGGAGATGCAGCTCCTAACCTCCCCATTGTGTTTGCTCCTGGGCTTACCCACCAGCGGGGCAATGGACCACTGCTGTTAGGCACCACCAGTGCACGAAGGGGAGGCTGCAGAAGTGCTGCCACCTGGGGCCCAATTGGCACTGGGTACTGGGAGCACGGCCAGGGAAGATGTCAGTCCTGGTGGCTCCTGCTGGGGCACATGGGCCCTGGCAAATGTCCCACTGTGCTGGGCCTGAGAGCAGAGAAAAAGGTTTAGGGTGCAATCCTATCAGGATAGGTGGCCGCCTCCAGACTCGGAGGTGACTGCCTATCCAGTGCAGGGTAGGAGAAGTGCGGAGGGGATCGTCCCCTCTGTGCTTCAGCTGCCCTGCATTTACAGCTAGACAGCTGATTTCGGCTGTCTAGCTGTGGGACCTTGGAGTGTGGGAAGCAGCAGCCGGACAACATGTAGGATGTGTTGTGCTGGCATTTCCGACTTCCCCTCCTCGACACGCCCCCAGGAACATCCTGTTTTTGCCACTCTGCACTCCTCTTCCAAGTGCGGAGTGCGGGGCCGTTCCATGCTGGCAACGGGACCAACTAGCGCCCATAGGATTGCACCCTTACTTTCTTTGTGGGAACTACAAGATCTCGGTCTGTAATGGAAAGGCTGAGACGCGGAAAAGGGATTGAGATGCTTTTGGCAAAGTGCAATTTGGGGATAGCATATTGCAGTAACGTTATTTAACCTTAATGGGGCACAGAGGGAAAATGTGAAGCATGTAATTTGTCAGTCAAATTACACATGTTGTCAGCAGCAGAACTGGAAATTATAATGGCTTGCAAGCCACCTGCTTCTCAGCAGATGTGTAACTATCCCCCAGTGACGGGATATGAAGTGTTTCTGCATATTATAGCTGTCCACAAAGGGAGGTAAGCTCTTCAGTTCTCCAGAAGAATTCCTCTTAGGAATGTGGGACAGGGTACAGCCAAAGTGAGACACTTTCAAGCTCCATTGATTTCAGCAGCATCCAATGAAGCATATGCTTTTCTTTCCCATTGAAATCCTTTGACTCCTTCCCAGAGTCCTTATGAAGTCAAACAAAATGTGTATTTTTTCAGCTCATATTTTTTCCAGTACCCAGGCCTCCACTCTCCTCTCATAAAGTAGATTGCAAGCTACTGGAGGCAGAGAACTATCTTACAACATGATCGATAATGACATAGATCAACATAAATCAGTGGGTTACAGAAGAGTGCTTAATGTGGGTTGGACCATGCCCTATAGTTACCTTAGCTTATGGTTTGTTCTTAGAAATTCCTGCTCACTTCCCAAACCCATGCCTCCACTTCACGACTTCATCTGCTTGGGTGCAATATACAGTATTTAAAAAATAAAGCACAGGTGTGCAAGGCAACTGGGAACCATTGTGTTGTTGTTGTTGTTGTTGTTAGGGGGAGCTTTGATTGGCCTCCCAACAGTACCTGTTTAATAGGTATAGCATCTACTTTCTTATTATGGATGAATCAAGCTCAGCATCCACACCTGGCACCCTCAGACAGCTGCTGGGACTCCACCACCTTGTTAGGGCCTGTTTGTTCTGAGACCTGCATTGTGAGCTGCCATTTACATTTCCCACAATGCCCCTGATGCAACATTGGTCTGGGGCTTTGTGGGAAATATAAAATGGCAGCTCATAGATGCCTGTGGCTGCCACCAGGTAAGCCTGTGGCTGGGCGCCTGAAGAAGGAAGAGAGGGTTTGCCACAGGGCACTTTGTCAAGGACCCCCTCAAAAAGCTGCAGCTGGTCCTGGGATTGATTGATACTAGTGCTCTGCTGAAAATTTCTCCCACTTTTAAAAACCATTCTCATTCAGTTTGACAGAAAAGGAATTGCTTTTGAAAAATTCAAAGGAGAAGAAATTTTGGAAAAATTCTCATGGGTTTTTTGGGGTTCTTGGGCTCCCCCAATGAAGTGGCTGGGAAGTGTTCATGAGTGTCCTGTCTGTCATTGTACAGTCATCTCTGTGGCAGCCTGTAGCCTCCTCAGCTTCCTGCACTTCAGTTAAAGCTGTCATGAGGAAGATGTCATGAGGCAATTCCTCCCATGGGGCTTTTCCAGTTCAGAAAGTGCAGGTGGCCTGGGAGGATGGAGAGCAATGGAAAGATGTGTAATAGAGAGAGAAAGCACCCACAGCACCCTCGGCCACCTCGCAGTGATTAGGCAAGCTCAAAAACACCACCAAAAGAAATTCAAAATTCCTCCTCAGAAGAGTGGAAGCCTCAACACAGTTGATGCTATTGCCACTTACAGAAGCAGTGCAATAAACCAAAAACCCTCAGGAAAAGAGAAAGAACCTGTGCAACAACCCCTGCCAATAGTGAGCCCTAATTGTGAGAAACTGTTGGAGATTTTCTCCTCCATTAGGAGGAATTTGGAGACATTGCCCCCCCCCCCATTTCTCTGCATACAAATAGGCTGGAGCATTTTGAGAGGCCATTTGTGCACAGCTCTAGTTCATAGAGAGATTCAAGGGTGGACCTACCAAGACGTATAGCTAACGTCACATTATGGCATCTTATTCAGAATCATAGTAATCCTTACAAAAATCATATAAAGGAAATTCTTCTCCTTCTCCTTCCTCTCCCCCTCCCCTATATTGCAGATTTGGATGAGGCTGAGAGCAGAGCAGCTTGCTTAAATCCACCTGTGAACTCAAGGCTCAGGCAAGATTTACACTGGCCTGTTTCTGGTTCCCAGTTCTATCCGCTACACTTATGCCAGCTCATACACCATCATAGGGTGTAATGCAATCATCTCACAGAATGTGGTTTGGCCGGTGTTTAACAAAAATGAGCAGTCAGTCTCCACTCATGTGGATGTAACTGCTTTGTACAGCATGGGAAGGGCTTTCAATGAAAATGGGCAGTCTGATATCATGTCGCCAAGGCCTACCACCATAATGTAGCCTCAGGTGTTCCTCTTGGTAATCCCTTTCTCCCAACCACCATGGCTAGGTTAGGAAGCTTTGGGAGCTATTGTGAGCCAGAAGTACCCCGTTCAAATCTCACCTCAGTCATGAACAACCCTAGGTAGACTGGGAAGTCCCTATCCTCTCAGGATCAGCTTCCCTGCTGCAATCACAGGAGCAGCTGTACATCTAGTTCCCCTCATCCCCCTCATAATACCTAATACAAGTTACTGCATAGTTAAAGTCAGAGGAAAGAAATGGTGGTTCAGCTATTAAATAAGGATGGCAAAATGATAACAGATGACAAAGGCAGAGGTGCTCAATTCCTACTTTGGCTCAGTCTTCTCCAGAAAGAGGGTCTATGACCCCCCAGCAAAGGCAAAGTACAGGCTGAAGGGGCAGGATTGCAGCTTGAGATCGATAGGCATATGGTCAAGGAATTACTTTGAATGAGTTCAAATCAGCAGGGCCAGATGAACTGCATCCTAGAATAATAAAGGAACTGGCAGAAGAACTCTCAGAACCGCTGTCTATTCTCTTTGAGCTATCATGGAGGAAGGGTGAAGTGCCAGATGACTGGAGGAGGGCTAATGCTGTCCCTATCATCAAAAAGGGCAGAAAGGAGGTACCTGGGGACTACAGACCAGTCAGTCTGACATCAATCCCTGGAAAAATTCTGGAGCAGATGATAAAGCAATCCATCTGTATGCACCTTGAAAACAATGCAAAGATTACTCGAAGCCAACATGGATTTGTCAAGAACAAATCCTGCCAGATGAATCTGATCTCATTTTTGGATCAGGTAACTTCCCTTGTGGACTGTGGGAATGCTGTGGAATCATATACCTCGACTTCAGCAAAGCTTTCAACAAAGTGCCCCATGATATCCTGATGAGCAAATTAGCTCAAAGTGGGCTAGCTGAAACAACGATTCCAGTGGATCCTCAGTTGGCTACAGAATCGGGTTCAAAGAGTGCTTATCAATTGGATCTTCTCAAACTGGGGAGAGGTAATGAGTGGGGTACCGCAGGGCTCAGTCCTGGGCCTGGTGCTCTTCAACATTTTTATTAATGACTTGGAGGAGGTGCAGGGAATGCTGATCACATATGCAGATTACACAAAATTGGGCAGGATAGCTAATACTTTGGAAGACAGAAACAAAATTTAATGTGATCTTGATAGACTGGAGTGCTGGACAGAAAACAAGATAATTAAATTTAGCGGGGATAAATGCCAAGTTCTGCACCTAGGAAAAAGAAACCAAATGCACAGTTACAAGATGGGGGATACATGGCTCAACAACACTACAAGCAAGAAGGATCTTGGAATTGTTGTAGATCACAAGCTGAATATGAGCCAACAATGTGATGTGGCTGCAAAAAAGGCCAATTCTATTTTGGGCTGCATTAATAGAAGCATAGCTTCCGGATCTCAGGAAGTACTAGTTCCCCTCTACTCAGCACTGGTTAGGCCTCATCTGGAGTACTGTGTCCAGTTCTGGGTGCCACATTTTAAGAAGGATGCAGACAAACTGGAGAGGTAGGGATGTACAAAAGTCACTTACCTGGTCCCACAGCTTGCTTCGCGGTGGGGGGGAGGCGCTTCGGTTCTCCCCCCGAAGTTCAGGCCGGGGGGGGAGGCGCCCCGTCTCCCCGGCCGCAAAATAAAAAAGTGAATGTAAAACAACAACAACACACACACGTGATAGGCTACGTAATGATTTACGTAGCCTATCATGGCTAGATTTCCAAAGTCAGCCATGATAGGCTACGTAAATCGTTACGTAGCCTATCACGGGTGACTTTGAAAAAAAAAAAAAAGCACGTACGCAAATGGCGGCACCCATGGGCACCGCCATTTGCGTTCCTTATTTGGGCCTGGGTAGTCTACGTAAAGATTTACGTAGACTACCTGGGCCCAAATAAGGAATGCAAAAGGCGGCGCCCATGGGCGCCGCCATTTGCGTACACACTTTTTTTTTTTTTCAAAGTCACCCGTGGTAGGCTACGTAATGATTTACGTAGCCTATCACGGCTGACTTTGGAAATCTAGCCGTGATAGGCTACGTAAATCGTTATGTAGCCTATCACGTGTGTGTGTTGTTGTTTTTTTACATTCACTTTGTAATGGCGGCGGCGGCAGCCGGTCGGAAGACCGGCCGCCACCCCCACCCCTGTCGAACTGCCGCCGGGACCCGCCGCCGAGAGGGACATTCGAGGGAGGTAAGTCCCATCCTGGGGGGGGGGTGGCGGAGAATTTCACCGCCAATTTCGGGGGGCTGAATGTGTTGGCATTCGGCCTCCCCGAGATTCGTGGAGAAATTCTCCGCCATCCCTATGGAGAGGGTTCAGAGGAGGGCAACAAGGATGAACAGGGGACTGGAAACAATGCCCTGTGAGGAGAGACAGAAAGAACTGGGCATGTTTAGCCTTGAGAAGAGAAGACTGAGGGGAGATATAATAGTGCTCTTCAAGTACTTGAAAGGTTGCCACAGAGAGGAAGGCCAGGATCTCTTCTTGATCATCCCAAAGTGCAGGACACGGAATAATGGGCTCAAGTTACAGGAAGCCAGATTCTGGCTGAACATCAGGAAAACTTCCTGACTGTTAGAGCAATACGACATTGGAACCAATTCCCTAGGGAGGTAATGGGCTCACACTGGAGGCATTCAAGATGAGGCTGGACTGCCATCTGTCAAGGATGCTCTGACTTAGATTCTTGCATTGAGCAGGGGATTGGACTCAATGGCCTTGTAGGCCCCTTCCAACCTTACTATTCTATGATTCTATGATTCTATATTATGACATCATCATGCTCCATGTTTTCCTGCCACTCCCCCCAACCCCCACTACTGGCAGCCAATGATGAAGAGTGGAGATATGGGGAAATGTGGAATGCTGTGATGACATCATGACACAAGGTAAATTGTACCAGATGCTACAGAGGTGAAGGGGGCAACTATGTGCCTAGCTGTTGCTTTCAGCAGCAAGTGCACATTTAGAGTAATAAATGAGGTGGCTACTAGGAGGAGGGCCTTTTCTGCGGTGGCACACCAGCTGTGGAATCACCTCCCTAGTGAGACTTGCCTGGTACCTACATTGTATTCCTTCCAGCACCAGGTGAAGACCTTTTGTTTTTCCCAGGCATTTTAGCTTTCTAGACTTTTAGCTTTGCTGTTTTAAATCTGTATTTTAAATCTCTGCATTGCTGCTAGGTTTTATTCTGGTTGTATTGTTATATTGTGGTTTTAATGTTTTTATATTTTGTAGTGTTTTACTGTGCGCTTTTTGGTTTTAATTTTTGTGAACTGCCCCGAGAGCTTCAGCTATTGGGCAGTATAGAAATGAAATAAATAAATAGATATAGAGTAATACTGACTTTGGTCCTTAGGTAACGTGCATGAAATGCTTATAGCACTTGAAATGTGCTTTATAAATGCCAGAATTATCATCTCATGGTGGGGGTGGAGCGACATTTTTCAAAACTTGTTCATGTGCATGTGGAGTCCTGCTTTATACATGCCTTAATTTGGTTTTGTTGTTGTTCAGTCGTTCAGTCGTGTCCGACTCTTCGTGACCTCATGGACCATAGCACGCCAGGCCTTCCTGTCCTGCGCTTTCTCCTGGAGTGTGCTCAAGTTCATATTCATTGCATTGGTGATGCTATCTAGCCATCTCATCCTCTGTCGTCCCCTTCTCCTTTTGCCTTCAGTCTTTCCCAGCATCAGGGTCTTTTCCAGAGAGTTTTCTCTTTGCATTAGGTGGCCAAAATATTTCAGCTTCAGCTTCAGTATCTGTCCTTCCAATGAGCAGTCAGGGTTGATTTCCTTTAGGATTGACTGATTTGACCTCCTTGCAGTCCAGGGGACTCGTAAGAGTCTTCTCCAGCACCACAGTTTGAAAGCATCGATGCTATTAATTTTGTAACTGAGGGGCAGCTGTAATGCTATTTTGTAGAAAGGTGTAAGATTCTGGCATTTATTAAGATAAATGTTTAGAACAATGAAGTAATACATGTCCAATGATGGATTAAGCCTAGGGGATTTGAATTACTCATCACCCAGTTCCTACAGTGAAATACAATCATCTGGCTTAAAAAAATTAAAATCACTGATGCTGTTTCCTTGCTTGATATATTTAAAAAAGGGGCATAACTCAGAAAGGGATGATAATGTAAACATTTTGTGCATTGGAGATAAGCAGCTCTTGAATCAGAAGCATGGATTTGGCAGTATTAACAAATTTACCGTGTTGGATTTGTCTGTATTAGCTGTGCTGAATGGCAGAAAGTTTTGATAATGTCATTTCATGGACACACAAGTGGTGAATGCTTTCAAATTACAGCATTACCAAAGTGCCTAACAGATCTGCCCACCATTTCACATCTGCAAATGGCTACATAATTTGAACATTTAGCGGCTGTTACCTGTTTGCTACCAGACTCTTAAACTAGATGCCTATAAATGAGCAGAATGTGGTTATTTTTACAGGGCATAAATGTCTGGCAGGTAAAGCAGATAGGAATGGAATGATTTAGATAATCCTTCTTGCCAGCATGGCAAGGCTTAAGCTAAGAACAGAAGCTCACAAGCCAAGCGCCAGGAGATCTGAGGCTTGGATTCAGACTCCTGTGACTTGATGCTTGGGCTAGCTTAGTAAGCTACCTGGAACTACTTGTGCTTAGTCTCCAGAGCTTTCTTCATACAATACCAGGACTTGCAATAATGGTCCATTGACCCTGGAGACAGGTGAGTGTTGTTGTTTTCAGTGCTGACGGTGGTATGCCAGAGGCATCATTGCTCTCACGCTGTGCACAGTCATCCCGTTATCTTCTCCCGTCCATGGGTTTTGCATGTTTTTGTAGCACTTCCAAAACCTAAAATGGCTGTTTGACTAGAGATAATAGTAGGACAAAAGAAACGAGCAGCTACACCATGGGTTACGATCCCTCTGTCATGCCACCTTCAATTTCCTGGAAAGCATGTGTCCCCCTGTAGCCACTCTAGCTCAAGTCTTCTACTTACCTGCCACCTTTAAGATGTTGGTTCTTACATCTTTTTTGGTCCTTCCAGAATCAAAATTGTTATCAGATATGAAAAGTATATCCCATGTTTTCAGTAAATCCTCCCTATTAAAATTATTTGCTTATAAAGTGGCATTTCAAGAAGCGTCATGGCTGTAATTGCTATGGGGGACGACCTCAGCCCTGGGGGTGCTGGTGGTCCAGTTCGACCCCTTCTGGTGTCCCAGACTGACTTCAGAAGGAAATGCTGATTTAATGAGATGGACTTTTCTTTTTCACAGATGACTGACTGTTGCAGCTTGTCGATTAAAAATAAAATGGATGCAATATACAATGTAAAAAGTTAGCATGCACATGTCCTTCCGTAGCCTCCATAATTACAAGAGTCCACCAGTACTGCAGGCAGCTTTTATTTGTAAGTCGTTGTCTCCGGTTACAGCACTGAGGCCAAGCCAGCATATAGACTTCCAACTCAGGGAAAGAAATTACCCCTTTCTCCCCCACTCCCTGGCTTTAAATTACAAAAATTTCCAGCTCTCCCCTTTTGAAGTATTGGCCTTTCAGGTGGCCACCCTTCACTGTGTTTCTTCACTAGTGGTTGTCCATTCCTAGCAAAGCAGCTTTTTCCAGCCCAAGATGTGGGTGTGGCTCTTCGGGTGCTTCAGAGAAGGATGCTAAACCCCTGCTTGGATATGGGTTAGATACTGTATTAGATATGGGATATTGGATACGCTGCCACTAACTAGGGATGTACAAAAGTCTTACCTGGTTCCGTGCCGGACAATCCGCAGTGGAGGGGGAGGAGCTCTGTCCCTCCCCCCGGAATCCTTCCTGGCTGGATCCGCTCTGCGGTGGCTCTGTGGAGCTGCCAGCTGGGGCCGGCCACAGCCGGTGTTCCGTCCGTGGCCGGGCTGCTGCGGCCACAAATGGCGGCCTTTGTAGTGGCCGCCATTTGCATCCTTGCAGTCAGCTGTGATAGGCTACATAAGTATTTATGTAGCCTATCACGGTAAAGGCAGCCACGCAATTGGTGGCCGCTACACCATTTGCGTCCCTGCTCTTTGCTGTGATAGGCTACATAAACATTTACATAGCCTATCATGGCTGATTGCAAGGATGCAAATGGCGGCTGCTATGACAGCCTCCATTTGCGGCTGCAGCAGCCTGGCAGTGGCCGGCTGGGAGACCAGCTGGAGCCACCGCTGCCAGAGCTGCCGCCGCCGCCGCATCCACTGCCAGGTTATTTATTTATTTATTTATTTATTTTCTATACCACCCAATAGCCGAAGCTCTCTGTGTGGTTCACAAAAATTAAAACCAAACAGCACACAATAAAACAATTTAAAATATATAGAACATTAAAACCACAATATAACAATACAACCACAATACAACCTAGCAGCAGTGCAGGAGTTTAAAATACAGATTTAAAACAGCAAAGCTAAAAGTTTAGAAAGCTAAAATGCCTGGGAAAATAAAAAGGTCTTCACCTGGTGCCAACAGGAATACAATGTAGGTGCCAGACGAACCTCACCAGGGAGCTCATTCCAGAGCTGGGGTGCCACAGCAGAGAAAGCCCTCCTTCCAGTAGCTACCCACCTCACTTCCTTTGGCAGGGGCTCACGGAGAAGGGCCACTGACGATGATCTTAAGGTCCGGGCAGGCACATATGGGAGGAGGCGATCCTTCAGATAACCTGGCCCCAAGCCATTAAGGGCTTTAAATGTTAATACCAGCGCTTTGAATCGGGCCCGGAAATGGACTGGCAGCCAGTGCAGCTGAAAAAGTACTGGTGTAATATGAGCTCACAGGCCCATCCCTGTTAACAATCTTGCTGCCCTATTTTGGACCAGCTGAAGTTTCCGGACCGTTTTCAAAGGCAGCCCCACATATAACGCATTGCAATAATCCGGACGAGAAGTTATCAGAGCATGGATAACTGTAGCTAGGCTATCTCTGTCCAGATAAGGGTGTAGTTGGTATACCAGCCTAAGCTGATAAAAAGTGCTCTGCGCCACTGAGTTCACCTGTGCCTCAAGTGACAGTTCTGGATCCAAAAGCACCCCCAAACTATGAAAGTGATCCTTTAGGGGGAATGCAACCCCCTCCAGAACAGGTTGCATATCACCTAGCCGGGCAGAACCACCCACTAACAGTACCTCCGTCTTGTCTGGATTGAGTTTCAGTTTATTGGCCCTCATCCAGTCCATTACCATGCCCAGGCCCTGATTCAGAACAGCCACTGCCTCACCTGGTTTTGATGAGAAAGAGAGGTAGAGCTGGTTGTCATCTGCATATTGATGGCACCTCAGCCCACACCTCCAGATAACCTCCTCCAGTGGTTTCATGTAGATGTTAAATAGCATGGGGGATAAAATAGAGCCCTGTGGAATGCCATGGCACAATTGCCAAGGCACAGAGCAATCATTCCCCAGCACCACCTTCTGGAGTTGGCCATCCAAGTAGGAGTGGAACCACTGCAGTGCAGTGCCTCCAACTCCCAACCCAGACAACCTATCCAGAAGGATACCATGGACGATGGTCAATGTAAGCTCCGTCCCGGGGGGATTCCATGGGGTGGCGGGGGGGGGGGGAGGCTGTTCCGCCATGGATTCCGGGGGGCCGGATTCTAAAGAATCCAGCCTCACTGGAGTCCATGGCAGAATTCTCTGCCATCCCTACCACTAACTGCCCTCTATGACTGTGCCACCTACACCAGTTCCCTTTGCTACTTCAAACTGTTTTGGGGAGAAGGCATGCCCCCCTCTGAGATAAAAACATATATTCTAGTTCTTGAGTGGCATTTGCACAGTTCTTTGAACATCAGAATGATTCCAAAGAGCTGGAATTACCTTGGTTTTACATTAAAAAAACAAAGATAGCCATGCTAGTCCATGAGGAAAAAAATCCAAAATCCACAGTTGGGCAATACATTTATTAGGTCCAACCAAAATTCCACAAAAGATTTTAGAAACTTTCAAGTTCTCTATAACTCTTCATGGTGAGATAGGGGGTAGGAAGGCTAGGTGGGATGTGGGAAGAAGATTTTCTATCATCTGAAGAACTCTGGAGGATTTAACAACATGCACAATTTTGGTGGGTGGTTTGCTTGGTTTTACCATGCATATTTTGGCCCTCTCATGGGAGATATCCCCTTGCACAGACAATGTAACATGTGAATCAGTCATTCAACAAGTTCATCCTCAGTGACTTCCATGAATTCTAATGCATGCAAATATATGCTGAAGATCATGGAAGCTGCTACAGTTGAGCTAGCATTCTTATTAGTTTGCGTGAGTGGAAAATCAGCCCAGTGCAATGCGCGAATTGACTGCTGTGTGGTCACAATGAGACTCAAACTTGTAAGAAGTTGAAGAAGCTCACTAAACAAAGGCCTTTGGTTTCATTATTTCATTAGGTATTTTGTTCTGTCTGTCTGTTTTAGCAAAATTCAAGTTTGTTGAGGTTTTCTGAATTCCATCACAAAGCTCTTTCTGACTCACATCCATATCAGATTGCGAGCTTTTTTTATCCCTTTTCATGTGAAAATCATGAAGTACTTGGGTGAGTATTTGGGTGCACATTCAAAAGAATGCGATCTTATCCCATTGATTAAAGCATGTTTTGTGCAGGCTTTTAAAACTGTATGCATTTTTTTTCATGTATATTTTTGTAATGAATGCACTTTGGAACACATTTTCTTCCCATGAACAGCATCACAAAGCTCAGGAATGTACAAGCTTTGACTTGCAGTCAAATTTGCAGTCAGTTCAGGACGTGCAAACAGGGTAGATTCTGGTCATAAACAAACGTAAGCAAAATTCTCATACAACCCTAGTCTGTTTGTAACAGTCTGTCTATATAACAAAATAACTTTTCTGAGTATGGAGACATGGGAATGAAATTCAATTGGCACTTTCAGAGCAGAATTCTATGTGTCCAAGTTCAAATGCCAGCACTGACCCTGCACCTGTTTTTAAGGAGGGTGGGGGAAAAGGAAAATGCAAAATGTAATGCAACACACTATGATGCCTTCAGATCTGCCTCCTCCAGAGGCAGAGAGGAATGGCAACCCACCACCTAGCCCCCAAGAACACTGTCCTGGCCTTAAGATTCAGGCTAGGACAGCGGCCAGGCAAAGGAGTGCTCACTTGCTGAAGAGGGCTCCTCATGAGTAAAGGACTTCTTGTGAGTAGGGCCCTTCTTGTGAGGAGGACGTCTTACACAGGCCTCTAATGTGAAGCAGCTGAGTCCTGAGTGGGGCTGTGGAAGCTCCAGCATAGAAATCTTCAGTTTAGACCTGCTGTTTGCTGGAACAACTTCTTTCTATCAGTTCTAGTGCTTTGAGCTGGTGCTTCCTAGGGATGGCAGAGAATTTCTCCCCGAATCTTCAGGGGGCCGAGCGCCAACGCATTCGGCCCCCTGAAATCGGCGGTGAAATTCTCCGCCCCCCGCCCCCCCCCCGGGATGGGACTTACCTTTGGCGAATGTCCCTCCCGGCGGTGGGTCCCGGCGGTGGTTCGTCGGCCTTTCGTTGGGGGCGGGGGCGGCAGCCGGTCTTCCGACTGGCCGCTGCCATTACAAAGTGTAAAAAAACACACAAAACCCCGTGATAGGCTACGTAACGATTAACGTAGCCTATCACGGGTTTTTTTTTTTACACTTTGTTTTGCGGCCGGGGAGATGGGGCGCTTCTCCCCGGCCTGAATTTCGGCTTGGGGAGGCGGGACGCCTCCCCCCCTCTCCTGTACTTCGGGGGGAGAAGCGAAGCGCCTCCCCCCACCACGAAGCACCTCTGCAAAAAGGTAAGTGACTTTCGTACATCCCTAGTGCTTCCCTGACCTTGCTTCTTGACTGATCCTCTATGCTGCTGACCTTTGGACTCCTGCTAGACTCTGCTTTTTGGACTGCATTTCTGTTGGTCGGCTTTCCTGTGTATTGACCTTGGCTGTGCTGCTGCAGACCCTTCCCTTGGAACTCTCCTTCTTGAGAGGTAATACTCTGCTCTTTGCCTTTGTCTGTTTACTGATTTCTCTTGCTTTGAACTGCCTTCTTGCTGGACTGATACAAGAATGCTTGATCTTTTTGCCTGTTTTCTGACTGACTATTGGATTTGCCCCATAGTTGGCTTGGCCCAGCCATAGCAGGACACATGCATGCCCATATCCCCTATGCAGTTTGGCTGAACTTGTGTGCAGATGACTACCTGTGTAGGACTTATATTTTTTTGTGTAGGTTACCCATGAAAATAGGATATTCTTTATTATGGAAGGGGGAAAGATGCATCTTAAGGACTGGATACTTTGGTTAAATTGCTAAGTAGCTTAACTGCCAATATATCTCTGTGAGGATGTAGGATTAGGATCATGTTCTGCAGTTCCATAAAACATTTAAAAACAAAGATACACTGTATGTTCATTGCAATGGCTCATGTTCATTAACGGCCTGCACTAAAAAGCGCTCCCATTACCTGCATGTTGTACTCTGCAGAATGTATATGGTAATAATTTCTGTAACCAAACATGATTCCCCGTTAAATTAAATGTAACACATTTAATAGTGTTTTTTAATTTCAGCTATTTCTATGATGTTATAAAACTGGCAGAGAAAAATAGCAACCACTGGAGGATTAGGAAGTGCATCTTGGAACCAGACAGGGACATTTTCATGCAATCCAGAGCTTTTGAAAATTGAGGTAGAGCTCAGCCCCACTATATACAAAATGGGACACTAATGCATTTGCAAAGTGGATTTCCAGCTGAAGAACATATATCCCAGCTCTTCATAGCACCACTTTGTCAGAGCTCATTTGAGGTACGGCTTGCAAATATATGCATGCTGCTTGATTCCTCTTTTTTCTTTATTTCTCAATGCTTGGGGATGGTTCCCATGCTTACCTGGCCAGTGATTCTTTTCCCACAGTGAGAGAGGGCATTGTTGTGCATGTGCCCCTCCACCATGCTCATGATAGAACATGGGACATAGGCATACCATGAGAAGCTTGTATTCATGGAGGCCTGATATGTATGACTGCGACACTTCTGCCCCGGGTTCTACTTTTTCCAGCTTCCCCTTGATGAAACTGAGAAGAAAACCCCCTCAGAATGTCTGATTCAGCTGGGTCAGTTGTTTTCAGTGACACACAAAGCTTCAGCCCCTGTTACTCTCTGGGTTGTTGTTGTTGTTCAGTCATGAAGTCGTGTCCGATTCTTCGTGACCCCATGGACCATAGCACGCTAGGCCTTCCTGTCCTCTGCTCTCTCCCAGAGTGTGCTCAGGTTCATATTCATTGCATCGGTGATGCTATCTAGCCATCTCATCCTCTGCTGTCCCCTTCTCCTTTTGCCTTCAATCTTTCCCAGCATCAGGGTCTTTTCCAGGGAGTTTTCTCTTCTCATTAGGTGGCCAAAATATTTGAGCTTCAGAATTTAGGGATGGACGAAAGTCACTTAGCTGTCCTCGAAGCTTGTTCGCGGTGGGGGGAAGTTCAGGCCGGGAGGGGAGGCTTCGCGCCTCGCCCGGCCGAAATTCAGGCGAGGGGGGAGGCTTCCCGCCTCGCCTGGCCGAAATTCAGGCCGGGGAGGAGGCGCCTCGCCTCCCCCGGCCGCAAACTAAAAAGTTAAAAAAAACAACAACAATGCCCCCGTGATAGGCTACGTGACGATTAACGTAGCCTATCACGGCTAGATCTGCAAAGTCAGCCGTGATAGGCTATGTTAATCGTCACGTAGCCTATCACAGGTGACTTTTTTTAAAAAAAAAAGCGCGTACACTAATGGCGGCCCCCATAGGGAGCCGCCATTCGCGTTCCTTATTTGGTCGCTGTAGTCGACGTAAATCGTTACGTAGACTACAGCGACCAAATAAGGAACGGGAATGGCGGCTCCCTATGGGGGCCGCCATTATCCGTACGCGCTTTTTTTTTTAAAGTCACCCGTGATAGGCTACGTGACGATTTACGTAGCCTATCATGGCTGACTTTGCAGATCTAGCCGTGATAGGCTACGTTAATAGTCATGTAGCCTATCACGGGGGCGTTTTTTTTTTTCTTTGATTGGAATGGCGGCGGCGGCAGCCGGTCAAAAGACCGGCTGCTGCTCCCGCCCCGGGCGAACACCTGCCAAACCGCTGGCCAGACCCGCCGCCGGGAGGGACATTCGCCAAAGGTAAGTCCCGTCCCGGGGGGGGGTGCGGGGTGCGGGGGGGGGTGCGGAGAATTTCTCCCCGAAACTTGTTCGGGGGGCCGAACACGTTGGCGCTCGGCCCCCCGAAGTTTCGGGGAGAAATTCTCCGCCAACCCTACTTCAGATTCAGTATCTGTCCTTCCAATGAGCAGTTAGGGTTGATTTCCTTTAGGATTGACTGATTTGAACTCCTTGCAGTCCAGGGGACTCGTAAGAGTCTTCTCCAGCACCACAGTTCGAAAGCATCGATTCTTCGGCGCTCAGCCTTCCTTATAGTCCAGCTCTCACAGCTATACGTTGCTACTGGGAAAACCATAGCTTTGATTAGACGAACCTTTGTTGGCAAGGTGATGTCTCTGCTTCTTACTATGCTGTCTAGGTTTGCCATAGCTTTCCTCCCCAGGAGCAAGCGTCTTTTAATTTCATGGCTACAGTCACCGTCTGCGGTGATCTTGGAGCCCAAGAAAATAAAATGTGTCACTGCTTCTATTTCTTCCCCTTCTATATGCCAGGAAGTGATGGGGCCAGATGCCATGATCTTCGTTTTTTTAATGTTGAGTTTCAAACCAGCTTTTGCACTCTCCACTTTCACCCTCAACAAGAGGCTCTTTAGATCCTCTTTGCTTTCTGCCATTAGGGTGGTATCGACTGCGTATCCTGAGGTGGTTGATAATTCTCCTGGCAATCTTAATTCTGACCTGTGATTCATCCAACCTGGCGTTTCTCATGATGTACTCTGCATATAAATTAAATAAGCAGGGCGACAATATACAGCCTTGTCGTACTCCTTTCCCAATTTTGAACCAATCGGTTGTTCCATGTCCGGTTCTTACTGTTGCTTCTTGACCCTTGTACAGGTTTCTCAGGAGACAGGTAAGGTGGTCTGGTGCTCCCATCTCTTTCAGAATTTGCCACAGTTTGTTGTGATCCACACAATTAAAGGCTTTAGCGTAGTCAATGAAGCAGAAATAGACGTCTTTCTGGAATTCTCTTGCTTTCTCCATGATCCAGCGAATGTTGGCGATTTCATCTCTAGTTCCTCTGCCTCTTCGAAACCCAGCTTGTACTTCTGGTAGTTCTCGGTTCACATGCTGCTGAAGCCTAGCTTGTAGGATTTTGAGCATCACCTTGCTGGCATGTGAAATGAGCACAATTGTGCGGTAGTTTGAACAATCTTTGGCATTGCCCTTCTTTGGAATTGGAATGTAAACTGACCTTTTCCAGTCTTGTGGCCACTGTTGAGTGTTCCAACTTTGTTGGCATAGTGAGTGCAGCACTTTAACAGCATCATCTTTTAGGATCTTAAATAGCTCAGCTGGAATGCTGTCATCTCTGCTAGCTTTGTTGTTAGTAATGCTTCCTAAGGCCCACTTGACTTCACTCTCGAGGATGTCTGGCTCAGGTTCAGTGAGCACACTATCATGGCTATCAGGGACATTCAGATCTTTCCTGTATAGTTCTTCTGTGTATTCTTTCCACCTCTTAATCTCATCTGCTTCTGTTAGGTCCCTGCCTT
The DNA here is from genome assembly GCF_057233095.1 of Heloderma suspectum. Lineage (NCBI taxonomy): Eukaryota > Metazoa > Chordata > Lepidosauria > Squamata > Helodermatidae > Heloderma > Heloderma suspectum. The sequence goes on from NC_139461.1 coordinate 176,661,465, forward strand.
CTTTGTCCTTTATCATGCCCGTCTTTGCACAAAACGTTCCCTTGAGATCTCCGATTTTCTTGAAGAGATCTCTAGTCTTTCCCATTCTATTGTTTCTTCGATTTCTTTGCATTGTTCATTTAAGAAGGCCTTCTTGTCTCTCCTTGCTATTCTCTGGAACTCTGCATTCAGTTGGATATATCTTCCCCTTTCTCCCTTGCTTTTCACTTCCCTTCTTTCATCAGCTACTTGTAAAGCCTCCTCAGACAGCCACTTTGCTTTCTTGCATTTCTTTTTCTTTGGGATGGATTGAGTTGCTGCCCTCTGAACAATGTTACCTCCGTCCATAGTTCCTCAGGCACTCTGTCTATCAGGTCTAATCTCTTAAATCTATTTGTCACCTCCACTGTATATTCATAAGGGATATGATTTAGGTTATACCTGAATGATTTAGTGGTTTTCACTACGTTCTTCAATTTAAGCTGAAATTTTGCAACAAGCAGCTTATGATCTGAGCCACAGCCCACAGTCAGCTCCAGGTTTTGTTTTTACTGACTGTATAGAGCTTCTCCATCTTTGGCTGCAAAGTACATAATCAATCTGATTTCGATGTTGACCATCTGGTGATAGCCATGTGTAGAGTCACCTCTTGTGCTGTTGGAGAAGAGTGTTTGCTATGATCAGCGTGTTCTCTTGGCAAAACTCTATTAGCCTTTTTCCTGCTTCATTTTGTACACCAAGGCCATGCTTGTTATCCCAGTGATTTCTTGACTTCCTCCTTCAGCATTCCAATCCCCTATGATGAAGAGGTTAGAGACCCCCAATATGCCTAAATGTACTTCTCCTGTATCTACCCAATACAGGAGAAGTGACAAGGAAATATGTTTTTATCATGGTAGAGCAATAAGACAAATCAACACGTAGGATTTTGTAGTTAAAAACAAACAAATGTATTTAATAGAAGAAGAGATATATTCGTGATCAATCTATATTTGGTCCTAACCTACCAGATGCCTACTCTACCCATTCTAAATTCTGTTCCTCAAACCCCACTCACTAGATGTAGCTTCTGTAATCCCTAAGGCCTTGAGTTCTGTTGGTTCATTCCTTTAATAACCTCAGAATTCCCCCTTCTCTCTCTCTCTCTCTCTCTCTCTCTCTCCTCCCCCACCTTTCACTCACTTTTGTTAACCCTATCTTGCCCGGGTCACATTTAAAAATGCGAACACATTAATATAATAGGCATACGTTATAATGACTCTTCCCCTAAAAAGTAAGTGTGTATGTATGTGTGTGTGTGTGTGTGTGTGTGAGATTGTACAAATCACGACTTGATACACCTGATGAACGAACAAAATTAAGAAGCCCCATCATGTGCAGGAATAATTATGCTTGAAGTGATGGAAGAGGATATGGAAGCACTGTCTGAGGTGTCTTGGTCTGTGATGGTTCATTCGCACATGCAAACCAACACTTGATGTTGCACTCACTGAGTGGTGAGTATAGGTGTGTGAACAGGACCCGCACCTTTTAAGTATTAATAAGTGAAAGAGAGTTCATTCTTGCTCATCCTCTAGTCCACTGCTAGAGGGCTGTTTAAGAGGCATGACCCAAGTTGCCCGCTGAACTCTTCTTCAGCCACATCTGTGGTCTACTTGACTCTATGGTATTATAAATGAGGAAATTATGGGGTTCTGTGGGTTCCTTCTATATTCAGGGTTGTGGAAGTTCAAAGTTGTGTCTCTTCCAGATCTACCTGCCTAGGCCCAGGAGCAATGAGGCAGGAGCACTGTGGCTGGAGGCAGAGAATTGATGACCGTCATTTGATGAACTGTAAAGATATGTTGTAATTTGTTGTCGTAACATTGTGAGAATATGCTTTAGTGGGTTTTTAAAAAGCATTTTAAGAAATGGTGTGGATCCTTGACATGGCAGATGGAATGAGCTTGTCAGTACTGCGCATTCTGTTTCTTCAGCAGCCGATTAGAGTCCCCCATGGGCTCTCTCTGCCTGAGAGGCAGAGGAGGCTCTCCCTTTAACATTAGGGAAGGGCCATAGCTTAGTTGAAGGGCACATGTTTTCCATGTGTAAGATGATCCCAGGTTCAGTCCCTGGTGTTTCCCATGTAAACCTTGCGCTGAGGATTCAAAGAGCTACTGCTAATGAGAGTAGTCAATACTGGCTTAGATGGGCCAATGATTTATCTTGCACAAATCCTGACACACATTCCACGCAGGCATGAGGGGGTCGTGCCAGCTAGCTCCACCCTCCATGATGATGCACATGCCAGCCATGCCCCCAGTGGCCGAGCGTTCTGCAGCAGTGTAAAGAGGACTTCCTTTTATGAGGAATCTTGGTTGGCCCGGGATTCCTCCTCATGTGGAGGAGCACTATGCATGGACTGATGTGTGCTCATGGGGCCCCTTTACACTTCCGCTGAATGGCACAAGGGCACATGGCTAGTGTGTATGTTGTCAGCGCGGAGGTGAGCCAGTGTGACACCTACACCACCTCATGCCTGTTTTTAATACATGAGGGAGAGGTTCATATGAGCCAGACCTTTTGCTACCCATTCAGAACCTCCCAGCTTGCAAGGTTTTCCCCATTCAGATTAGCTCCACACTGAAGTGAAAGACCATCAGTGCAGGAGTGAGCATCATAGTACACACTGACATCTGGATTGGTGAGTTCTTTGTTGGAAAGTAACCCTACCTGGACCAGTTCTACTTTTTCAAGCGATAGCTTTGACGCCTACCACAAGGACACTTAACCGTGTTTTTTAGAAACATGAATGAGGTCATTTTCTTGCTGATAACTAATATTAAGAATTCATATTTCCCATTTTATTAGTTTGCTTATTTATAAAGGCAGTATCATTTTAATGCTTTTTTTAGAATTATAGGCCTCTTTATTTTTTTTTTAATGCTTGGCAAATGTATGACATTCAAGCCATTTTGGCTTTAATTTGATCAATATTTAATGAATTTATAATTAGCAGTAGCTCTTTGAGCTTTGCAGTGCAATATGTTGGGACATAATTTTAATCAAGGAGAAAAAAGAGTAAAATATTATGGCTGGAGTATGGCTATAAAATCTGTGCTAAAGAAATGTAGTGAGATTATTAACTGAATTACCAATGTCTAATTTAATCATTTATCTAGTCATGCATTTCTTTAAAAATATTACAAAGCTTCTCTTCCTACTTTTTTGTTTAAAAAATACTAATCATTTTGTGTAAATTATTAACACTGATAAATTCTTCAACACCAATGTCCACCATGCTATTTGAGATCAGGAGAAAAACAGAAATGGGGTTTATTTCAAATGAGCATCAATACACACTCACACCCCACTACAAATGGGATTCTTTCTTCTTTCCTTATTTTCCATATGGAAAATGATGTACGCACAACTCTATCTGATGGCAATAGGCAATCCTATATTTTTCCAAAAAGCATGTCTTTATATAAATATGTTTCCATGCTGGGAAAAGAATTGCACTAGATTTTATTTTCTTCCATAGTATCAAAAAGTGTGCTTATGTTCTCGTGTTATGACAGTTTCATTAACCCCCCCCCCCCAACGCCAAAGGTGTTCCTATCCTTTAACATGAAGTGTTACTTGTGTGTGTGTTTGTTTGTGTGTGGGGGGGATGGCCAAAGGCACACGGTTTCATTACGTCTGGCTGTTGTAGTATGTTCAACAGGGAATTGTGGGGTTCCTGAAGCTGTTTTGCAACACATGATAAAACACACAGCTGACTTTTCTAACATTGCACAGGTATCAATCATCAGCCATTTTGTGTGGCTTTTTTTGCATTTCTCCATTTACCTCTTAGCAGTAAAAGTATCAGAAAATACTTTGAGGCTGCAATAATAGACCTATCTACCTGGGAGTAAGCCCCATTGAACTGAGTGAGACAACTTTTAAGTAGCCATATAAAGGATTGCACTCTGAAAGCACTAGTCACTGTTTTTATATTGGTTTTTACGTTGTATTGTTTGTGGCTTTATGTAAACCGCTTGGAGAGCCTGCATGGTCAAGCAGTATAGATATAGCTTGAATAAAATAACAATAAATAAATAATGAATTCAGCATTTTCTCCTTTCAGTCCAATGTCTCTATGGAAGTCAGGGTTTTAGTTCCCCCTCACCATACTATATCTTCTTCAGGAGAATATACATTTACTACACAAGGATGGCTTGTGTAGTAAGGCAGGCAAGACATCACTTTGATATGTAGAGCCAGTGTGGTGTAGTGGCAAGAGTGTTGGACTGGGAGCTGGGAGATCCGGGTTCTAGTCCCCAGTCGGCCATGGAAGCTCACTGGGTGACTTTGGGCCAGTCACAGACTCTCAGACCAACCCACCTCGCAGGGTTGTTGTTGTGAGGATAAAATGGAGAGGAGGAGGATAATGTAAGCCGCCTTGGGTTCCTTGCAAGAGGAAAAAAGGCGGGGTAGAAATGCAATAAAATAAATAAATAAATAAATAAATAAATAAAATGTGAAACAGGCATCAGGGTGGGGCAAGGGAGGATACCTCAGAAATTTCTGATCCCCAACCCCAAGCATAATGCTTTTTGCTGGAAGATGTCTGCAGCAAAGGAAACAGATGTTTTGCTGGTAGACTAATGGCCACACTAGATGTGATGCTAAATCTGTCTGTGTTTAACGTGCACATTTCCCCCCCCCCCAAATGCAAATAGAATCAGTGGAGGTGAGTGGGCAGATAATTAATGGGATCTCAGCAGGCATGGAAGGGGGATTTCATTCTTTCCTTTCCTGCTATGGTTCTGAGGAAAATCTCTCTTCTGCTGCTGGTGTTTGCTGTGCCTGTGTCCCCACACTGGTGTCAAATGGGGTATTTACTCCCAATGTAAATAGCAGCTTTAGAGGCATGTATTTTAGTTGGCTGGGAAGAAAGGGTTAAATTCCTCCCCTGTGCTTGCTGCAATCCTGAAAATGATCAGCCCCCCTGCCCCCAGCTGTTGCTATTTGCATTCAAACAAAAACAAAACCCTGCATGTTAAATGCAAAGATGTTTTTAACGTACCACCCTTATTGAAACTCTGAGATGGTTATGTTGGCATATGATAAGAACACATGCTGAATCTACACAGTGGCCTTTAAGGCTGCAGTTGTCCACACCCTTACCTGGGAGTAAGCCCTATTGAACTTGGTAGGACTTACTACCAAGGCTGCATGAGAGTATTGGTATTAGGTGGGACTCAATTTTATTTATTCCATTCCATTCCATTCCATTCCATTCCACTTCATTTCATTTCATTTCATTTCTGTACTGCTCAGTAGCTGAAGCTCTCTGTGCTTGTAACCTGGGGGATGTCTGCCATAATTTTGCTCTCTCAGAAGTATGGGGACCAAAATCTGGATCAGGCCTGCAGTGAGGAACAAAAACTTAAAGCACCCCCTGTACCTCCCACACCAGAATCCCAATCCCGTGTCTGCAATTTACTTTTTAAAAGCCATTCAAACAACTGCTAACTACATGAATGGCACTGGGTTTAGCCCTTAGCTGGGATGCATCTGTGTGTATGCTTGAGGTCTCTGAGGCTTTCCCTTAACTGATTGCAATGGAAGTGCTGTTCCTTCACACCTATTTTTGTTGGTGTAGTAATGCGGAGGTCCCAACCTTTCTGGGTTGGTGGGCATGTTTGGAATTTTGAGAGTGTCATGTGTGCTCTCACAAAATGGCTGCCATGGGGGCAGTCTTGTCGATTTATAAAATGGCTGCCATAATGGGCATGGCTAGTCATAAAACACTCATGTCCCAGAAGGCAAAATGGGGTGACTAAAAGAAAAATAACTTGCCCGAGATCGTAAGTACAAGGCAGAGGTGAGGTCTGAGCTCCAAAACACAAAACTGCTCTTATGAACCCCCAAAAAGATGGTGTTGGAGCTGGAGGGCAGCTTTTTGCTTTGCGGCTGGCATGACAGGCCTCCGAATTAATTTGTGTTGATTAAAAAACCTTAAATACAATAAATGGCAGGAGGGGAAGGTGGGCACTAAGAAAGGTGTCTGCAGGCACCACGATGGAAACCCCAGGTGTAATGTTATGCTAATATCAGAGATGGAAACTATTTAAAAGAAGCCCTGAATTTTAAGGCTCCCACCTCCATACAACCTCCATCTTTGCCCTTGTGCTACCAGCAGTAGGCCACCAGCGTAATGTGCCCACAGCACCCATGCTCTATGCCCTATGCTCTATGTTGCAGCAATGTTTTGCAAGGAAATTTAGGAGTAATTCTGTCCTTGTCCCACTAGGACAACCTAAGGATTGGACTGTGGGAGACTTCGCTTTTGTCATGAATTTGTTTTGTATTAAATTTGTTTTGTATTATGGATTTGGTTTTTCTTCTGTTTCCTAGATGTCACTATTCTTTTTGCAGTGGAACAAATGGCCATGTTGTAATATCATTAATGTAGGCCAAGTACAACTTCCTTATCTGACACTATTCTTCACATCCCAATTAATCATGTGCCAAAGAACCCAATATCCTATTTCAAGCACAGACCAATAACTCCTGGTGAAATTAAATCATCTTTCAGAAATATTTCATTCCTCCAAGCTAATAATTCAATGCAAATGGATTTTTAGGAGGATGGCAGGGGCATGTTATGTGATCTTTCCATTAGGTTCTCCATCTTGTGTGTTTAAAATCTTCTACCACATTCTAAATTGACATCTGTTCATAAATAGTTTACACCTTTGTATAAACAGCAAAAACAAGATGACTTGTACAGCCAAGAGCTGGTGTGGTGTAGCAAGCATTGGACTTAGAGTGGGGAGATGTCATTTCAAATCCCACTTAGCTGTTAAGCTCTCTGGGGCTGGATCTACACCACCTTTTTTCGCTTCCAATGAGGTTTCACTGCCCACCTTTCACACTACGCAGTACCCGCCTCAAATTGGAACTGGAATTTCCCTCTTCTGTGCTCCCGCTTTCAATACCCTAATATCCCGGTATTTCCCCTTAATGTGCTCTGATTTTCCACCTTGGCTACCGTATCCGGTTGTAGTCCCCTCCCCCGCCTGTCCATATACGGCAGTGTTTGTATTTCCCTCCTGTCCAATCACAGCTCTTGATGTCCCCATGTCTTCTTCTGGCTACTGATCGCATAGCTTCCTCAGCAGCCCCCGTTTCCTCAGCAACAAGCAAAGGGCTGTATGTGCGCGCACTTGTCTGATCTCGGAAGCTAAGCAGGGTTGGCCCCTGTCAGTAGTTGGATGGGTGACCGCCTGGGAATCAGGCTTCCTGCACTGAGCAGGAGGTTGTTGTATCCCTTCAAATGAAATTAAGTTTTACCCCCTCCTATCCCCCGCTCTGGATGTTTTTTTTTTTTTTAATTAAGGCATTATCCTCGCAGAATCGGGGTTTCTCCGTGATTTTTTTTTTCCTAATTCAGGCATGATTTTTGAAGATTCAAAGTTGTAGAGCTTCACAACTTCGAATCTTTGAAGATCATGCCTGAATTAGAAAAAAAAACATCGTGGAGAAGCCCCAATTCTGCAAGGATAATGCCTTAATTTTTTTTAAAAAAACATCCGGAGCGGGGGATAGGAGGGGATAAAACTTAATTTCATTTAAAGGGATACAACAACCTCCTGCTCAGTGCAGGAAACCTGATTCCCAGGCGGTCGCCCATCCAACTACTGACAGGGGCCAACCCCGCTTAGCATCCGAGATCAGACTAGGGACATACGAAAGTCACTTACCTTTTCGCAGCTTTGCTTCGTGGTGGGGGGGAGGCGCTTCGCTTCTCCCCCTGAAATTCAGGCTGGGGGGGGAGGTGCCCTGCCTTGCCTGGACGAAATTCAGGCCTGGCAGGGGCGCCCCGCCTCGCCCGCCCGAAATTCAGGCTGGGGAGACGCGCCCCGTCTCCCCGGCCGCAAACTACGAAAGTGAAAACAAAAAACAAAAAACCCCGTGATAGGCTACGTAACGATTTATGCAGCCTATCACGGCTAGATTTCCAAAGTCAGCCGTGATAGGCTACGTTAATCATTACATAGCCTATCACGGGTGACTTTGAAAAAAAAAAAGCGCGTACGCAAATGGCGGCCCCCATGGGGCGCCGCCATTTGCATTCCTTATTTGGTCCCTGTAGTCTACGTAAATCTTTTTTTTTTTACTTCAGCTGTAATGGTGGTGGCGGCAGCCGGTTGAAAGACCGGCTGCCACCCCCGCCCCCGCCGAAAGCCCACCGAACCGCCGCCGGGACCCGCCGCCGGGAGGGACATTCGGCTACGGTAAGTCCCATCCCGGGGGGGGGTGGTGGTGGGGGTGGCGGAGAATTTCACCGCCGATTTCGGGGGGCCGAAATTTCGGGGAGAAATTCTCCGCCATCCCTAGATCAGACAAGCACGTGCAGGAAAACAGCAGGAAAACAGCACAGCGCTCGAGTGTGAACGGAGCTCGTGCATTCGATAAAGCACTGCAATGGGGAAAATGGGTGAGTGTGAATAATCACGTTTTAATGTGAGAGTGTTTAACCCGACAGGATACCGAATTCATTGCGATGGTGGGCGCAATGTAGATCGGCCCTGGGTGGCCTTGGGCAGGTCCCAACTGCTCAGCCTTGCTTACCTCACAGGATTGTTTTGAGATAAAATGAGAGAACCTCAAGTACATTGTCCCAACCACTTTGGGAGAAACATAGGATAAAGATCCCATGAAGCTGCTTTGCTGTTCAACTTGGCAGAAATGTGATTCCACAACAGTTAAACCTCTGTTATTGGGTACTTCATACTTTACATTTTTATGCTTAAGGTATTTTGTGTGTTTCTCAGAACATGTGGGGGTCATTTGAGACATTATGAAAGAAAGTCAGGGTTCCTAATCCGGGTTCTCATGTAATGATAATGCTGAGGGTGGAAACATTTGCTGGGAAAAATCTACCCATGAGGATGGTTATAACCCCCACCCTATTTCTCCTCTGAAAGTATATCCCTAGGTTGCTTCTCATTTCCCCCCTACAAGATGGGTTCCATAACTATACTAAGCCAGGCTTGGAGATAAATGGTGGGGGTGGGGGGAAGAGGAGAATTGGCAGAGATTAAGCACCCCTTCCTTCCACCTCTCAAGCTTCCTCTGTAGATCCCCTCTGCGAGATCTTCAAATGTTAGTTTTGTGAGACAACATCAAATTCCACCCAAATGTGTATCATCCAAGCATAGTCTTCAGAGAATAGTGATTGGTTACGGTTTCCTAAGTATACAGTTGCTGGCAAATATGAGTTTGCCTCTTGAAGAACGTATCAAATACCCCTAAAAATTCATGAGTTCAAAGTTTCCTTTGAATCGTGCTGCACTTCAGACAAAAGTGAAAAAGCAGTCCTTAAAAGTGAAAGGAAAATGAAACCTTAACAGTCTTTCCCACTATGGTGAGATGGTACTGATCTTGGAAGCTAAGCAGGGTCAGCCCTGGTTAGTACTTGGATGGGAGACTGCCTGGGAATCGGGCTTCCTGCACTGAGCAGGGGGTTGGGCTCAATGGTCTTGTAGGCCCCTTCCAGCCCTATCATTCTATGATTCTAACCCAAAGAGAGACATTCTGGGGAAAAGTAGATGATGCCACTTCACTGTGCACTTGCCACCCTAGTAAAAAAATGTGAAGAAAGAAACAGGGACCCCCTGCCCATTACCTGGTAGTAGGGATGTACAAAACACTTACCTGGCTCCATGTCGGGCAATCCGTGGTGGTGGGGAGGTGCTCCATCCCTCCCCCCAGAATACTCCCCAGCCGGCTCTGCTCCGCAGAGCTGCTGGCTGGGGCCGCCCGCAGCCAGACATCCGGTCGCTGGGCGGCACAGGGATGCAAATGGCGGCTGCCGTAGCTGCTGCCATTTGCACCCCTGTCTTTTGCCGTGATAGGCTACGTAAATATATACGTAGCCTATCATGGCTAAAGACACGGACGCAAATGGCGGCTACGGCGGCCGCCATTTGCGTTCCTTCCTATTGCTGTGATAGGCTACGTAAATATTTATGTAGCCTATCATGGCCTCCGTAGGGACACAAATGGCATCCCTGCATTAGCTGTGATAGGCTACGTAAATACTTACGTAGCCTATCATGGCCATTCGAAAGATGCGAATGGCGGCCGCAGACATGGCCGCCATTCGAGGAGCACCAGAATGGCCGACAAAGGTAGGCTCCGCTCTGGGGCCATTTTGCAGGGTGGTGGGGCAGTTGGCTTCATTCCGCCATGGATTCCGGGAGGCCGAATGCTCTGGCATTCGGCCTCCCTGGAGTCGGTGGCGGAATTCTCCAACATCCCTTCCTGGTAGACATGGTGGTGACATGGTAGACATGGTGGTGAGTGGGGGCTAGGGATGTTGGAGAATTCCACCATGGACTCCAGTGAGGCTGGATTCTTTAGAAGTCCATGGTGGAACAGAGCATTCCCCCCTGCCACCCCACAAAAATTCCCCGGGACAGATCCTACCTGTTGTAAGCCATCTGCTGCCCTCGTCTGCGGCTGCGAATGGCGGCCCTGGTCTGTGGCCGCCGTTTGCGTCCCTGCGTTAGCCATGATAGGCTACGTATATATTTACGTAGCCTATCATGAGAAGAGCAGGGACGCAAATGGCGTAGCGGCCGCCATTTGCATCTGTGCTCTTTGCTGTGATAGGCTACGTAAATATATATGTAACGTATTACGGCTAACACAGTGATGCAAATGGCAGCTGATACGGCAGCCGCCATTTGCGGCCACAGCCCGGCAGCAGATGGAGGTCCAGCTGTGGGCGGCCCCGGCTGGCGGCTCTGTGGACTTGCTGCAGAGCATAGCCAGCCAGGGAGGATTCCGGGGGGAGGGACGGATCGCTTCCCCCCCCCATGGATGACCCATAACAGAAGCAGGTAAGGGATTCATAGGGGTGTACAAAACCCCACTTACCTGGCTTTGCTGGGGTCCGCAGGTGGGGGGAAGTGATCCGTTCCTCTCCCTGGAATCCTCGACGGGGGGGGGAGGCGATCCATTCCTCTCCCCCTGGAATCCTGCCCTGCTGGCTCCACTCCGCAGCCAGTCCGTGGAGCCACCGGCCGGGCCAACCCGCAGTGGGGCCTCCACCCACTGCCGGGCTGCTGCAGATGCAAATGGCATCCTGCATAGGGGACGCCATTTGCGTCCCTACGCTAGCCCGTGATAGGCTACGTAAATATTTATGTCATGGCTAAAGTGGCTAAAGTGGGAACACAAATGGCATAGGGGACTTTAGCCATGATAGGCTATGTAAATATATATGTAGCCTATCACGGGCTAGCATAGGGATGCAAATGGTGCTCCCTATGCAGGATGCCATTTGCGTCTGCAGCAGCCTGGCAGCGGCTGGAGCTGCCACCACTGCTTAATTTGCCACCAGAGCTGCTGCCGCATCCGCCACCAGGTAGGTCCGTTCTGGGGAGATTCCGCGGGGTGGCGGAGGGGAGGCAGGCCGTTCCGCCACAGGCTCCGGGGGGCCAGATTCTAAAGGATCTGGCCTCACTGGAGTCCATGGCAGAATTCTCCGCCATCCCTAGGGATTCGTACATCCCTAGTGGGGGCACCAGGATTCTTTGAGGTGCTGCTGTATGAACATTGCCTATCAAATCTGGCACTGGCTTGTTGAATACTTCTATGTGGTGACTCACTGATATTGTGCTATGTCATCAATTATGTGATCACTGACACATGATTTTTTTTTTTAAATGGTGTGTATAGGCTGTGTTGTGCATGATATGTTTTATTAATAAAAATGCGAATGCCAAAAATGAAATTTTGCTCTCTTTTTTTTGGCCAACTTCATAGCCACCAGTTTCAATATTAGATCTGCTGTTCTTGTTTACAGTGGGTTGTATATGTATTAAATTAGGGCCCTTTGACAGATACTCTACATGTGATGTCAAACTTACTCCTGTCTCGCATGAGAAGGCATACTTTGTGCACTTGTGTTCAATGGTCCTTAATTGTAAAAACTATGGTGCTTATGTTAGGCAAGTGTGAAAACAACAGTCAGTGTTTCACAACTCACAAATGTGGCAGTTGGATGAATGAAAGAGATCTTGGGTGTAATCCTATGCATGTTTTGACAGAAGAAAGTCCTACAACTCCCAGCATGGCTGGCTGGGGGAATACTGGGAGTTGTTGGACTTTATTCTGTCTAAACATGCATAGGATTGTGCCCTTAATCTACAAGTAAAGTTGATGGGATCATGCTTTTGTCAATATCTTAAAGGAGAGGGATTTACACAGTGGTTGTTGTTTTTTAAGGTGGGTGGAGAGAAGGGGAAAAAAAAGAATTGATGCTGCCTTGGAATATCAAACATTTCTGCTTGAAAAAATGTTGACTCACCAAACATAATTGGATTGACATTAATGGGACAGCCGAAGGCATTCTTTAAACAGCAGACCTTAATAACTGTAGAAGCTCCTCAGAATTGGTTTACAGTTAAGTGAGGCTTGTAGCAGATGGTGAAAATGTCACTCAGTCTAAGGCAGCTTTCAGATCTACGAATAAGTGAATAATTAACAAAAATCTTCTCCCCACTTTTCTCCAAATGCCATAATAACAAAGTTTCTCTAATTATCTATGCTTCCCACATAGTTTATACCATATGTTATATCTACCATATACTTGTTCAAATTCACATATTAATCTGGAAGCGGTAACGCATGACAGGCCCCATGATATTCTTGTTCAGTACCTTTAATATATCAGAGTCAGGTATGTGGTTAACACAAGAACATGTACTCAGCCATATTACTGCGGGAAATAATACTTTCAGATTATGTGTTTTCCAAGAAACCAGTGCACTGAATCAGCATGCCCAGTGCTCGCAAGCCACAGCGAAACAAGGCCAATCCCTGTGCTGATCACATTTAGAACAAACAGATTTCCTAAGCATAGACCAAATGTTTGTATGAAACTATCCAGTGCGGGGCAGGAGAAGCATGGAGGGGTTCATTCCCTCTGCATCTCTCCTGCCCTGCATTTGCAGCTAGACAGCCGATTTTGGCTGTCTAGCCACGGGAAGGCGGAGCGGGGAAGGAGGCTGCCAGATGACACATAGGATCTGTTGAACCAGCATTTCTGCCTTCCCCACCCCAGAACGCCCCCCAGAACACCCCACCAGAATGCCCCATTTTGGCCACTCCATGCTCCTCTTACAAGCATGGGGCCGTTCTGCGTTGCCTGAGAGGGGGGAATGTCGGTTGTCTGGGAACCAACCTCGAAGTGCGGGCTTCGAGGTCAGTTCCTGGAAACCCACATATCCTATGGCCATCTAGCCACTGACTAGTGGCCATAGGATTGCTCCATAAGTACATGGGTGTCATCCACCTCAAAGGAATATTTAACATTCACCTTTAATTGCACCCATTCACTTCAGTCCAGAGCTTCATGTAAGCTCCAGTGGACAGATGGAGCTCCTGCATGTCTCTACTCAGTGGAGGAAGCAGCTCAGCATTTGCAAATGAATGAGAATATGGACATATTCGCTTGATTGAATGAATGGGTGGAGGAGCTATATGAATGTAGTGCTGCATTCACAGAGTAGGCCAGGGCTTTGAAAAGGGGTTGATGGTTACCAACTAGAGTGAAGGAGGGAACAATCCTGTCAGGATAGGCAGCTGCCTTGGAGCTTGGGGGCAGTCATCTATCCAGACCAGGGCAGGCAGAATGCAGAGGGGCTCTTCTCCTCCATGCTCCAGTTGCCCTTCATTACCAGCTAGATGACCAATTTCGGCTGCCTGGCCAGAGTAGTTCGGGGGGGGGGGACACATAGGAAGAGTCATAATGATGCTTCTGCTGCCCCTGCCCTAGGGAATGCCCCCTTTCTTCCCGCTCCACACTGCTTTTACAAGTGCAGAGCCCAGGATGATCCACGCCGCTTACAACATGGTGGGGGAGGGAGTGGGGAGGTGGTTTTCTGGGAACCAACCTCAGACCGCAGGCTCTGGGGTTGGTTCTTGAAAACCAAAAAATCCTGTGGCCATCTAGCTGCTGTCTAGCAGCTAGGGGTGGACGAAAGTCACTTACCTGTCCTCGAAGCTTGTTCGTGGTGGGGGGGAGGCGCTTCACTGCTCCCCCCACGAAGTTCAGGCCGGGGGGGAGGCTTCCCGCCTCGCCTGGCCGAAATTCAGGCCGGGGGGGAGGCTTCCCGCCTCGCCTGGCTGAAATTCAGGCCGGGGAGGAGGTGCCTCGCCTCGCCCGGCCGCGAACTCCAAAGTTTTTTTTTTTTTTTTAAATGCCCCCGTGATAGGCTACATGATGATTAATGTAGCCTATCATGGCTAGATCTGCAAAGTCAGCCGTGATAGGCTACATTAATTGTCACATAGCCTATCATGGGTGACTTAAAAAAAAAGAAAAAAAAAGCACGTACGCAAATGGCGGCCCCCATAGGGAGCCGCCATTCGCGTTCCTTATTTGGTCGCTGTAGTCTACGTAAAGATTTACGTAGACTACAGCGAAAATAAGGGCAACGCTATTTGCGTTGCCCTTATTTTCGCCGTAGTCTACGTAAATCTTTACGTAGACTACAGCGACCAAATAAGGAACGCGAATGGTGGCTCCCTATGGGGGCCGCCATTATCCGTACGCGCTTTTTTTTTTTTTAAGTCACCCGTGATAGGCTATGTGACGATTAACGTAGCCTATCACGGCTGACTTTGCAGATCTAGCCATGATAGGCTACGTTAATCGTCACGTAGCCTATCACGGGGGTGTTTTTTTTATTTTATTGGAATGGCGGGGGCGGCAGCCGCCCCACATGAACACCTGCCGAACCGCCGGCCGGACCCGCCGCTGGGAGGGACATTTGGGAAAGGTAAGTCCCATCCCGGGGGGGGGTGCGGGGTGCGGGGGGGTGAGGAGAATTTCTCCCCGAAACGTGTTCGGGGGGCCGAACACATTGGCGCTCGGCCCCCCGAAGTTTTGGGGAGAAATTCTCCGCCATCCCTACTAGCAGCCATAGGATTGTGCCCTAAATGTGGTAGCTTTTTTGTGTGGATAGCCTATGACCCTAGTAAAATTATTACCCATGATGTCCATCTATAATGAATAGTGTTAACTGGAAGTTGTTGTTGTTTATTCTAGGGATGGCGGAGAATTCCGCCACGGATTTCAGTGAGGTCGAATGCACTGGCATTTGGTCCCCCAAAATCCATGGCGGAATGGCCTCCCTCCCCCGCCCCGTGGATTCCCCCCCTGGAATGAAGCTTACCTGGGGCGGATGTTCCGGGGGCAGCGGTGGCTGGTCTTCCGACCGGCTGCCGCAGCTGCCATTTCCGTCTGCTGTTTGCTGTGATAGGCTACGTACGTATTTACGTAGCCTATCATGGCAAGCAACCCCCCCCAAAAGCGTACGCAAATGGCGGCGGCTACGGCGGCCGCCATTTGCGTTCCCTATTTTTTTGCCGTTTTAGCCTACGTAAATATTTACGTAGGCTAAAACAGTGAAAAATAGGGAACGCAAATGGTGGCCACCGTAGCAGCCGCCATTTGTGTACGCTTTTTTTGCCTGCCGTGATAGGCTATGTAAATACTTATGTAGCCTATCATGGCAGCCTGGCTGGATGCAAATGGCGGCTGCTACGGTGGCTGCCATTTGTGTCCGCAGCAGCCAGTCTGCAGCTGGAACTCTGGCTATGGATGGCCCTGGCTGGCTGCTCCAGGGAGCCGGCCGGGCAGAATTCTGGGGGAGAGGACGGAGTGCCTCCCCCCCACCCGTGAATCACATCCACGAAAAGGTAAGTGACTTTCATACATCCCTAGTTTATTCGTTCAGTTTTTTCCGACTCTTCGTGACTTCATGGACCAGTCCATGCCAGAGCTCCTTGTCGGCCGTCGCCACCCCCAGCTCCCCCAAGGTTGAGTCCATCACCTCCAGAATATCATCCATCCATCTTGCCCTTGGTCGGCCCCTCTTCCTTTTGCCTTCCACTTTCCCTAGCATCAGCATCTTCTCCAGGGTATCCTGTCTTCTCATTATGTGGTCAAAGTAGGGATGTATGAAAGTCACTTACCTTTTCACAGAATTGATTTGTGGTGGTGGGGGAGGCGCTCCATCCCTCCCCCCAGAATCCTCAATGGGGGGGAGGCGATCCGGTCCTCCCCCCTGGAATCCTGCCTGGCCGGCTCCACTCCGCAGTGGCTCCGCAGAGCAGCCAGCCAGTGCTGTCCGCAGCCGGAGTTCCAGCCACAGACGAGCTGCTGAGGATGCAAATGGCGGCCGCCATAGCCGCTGCCATTTGCGTCCAACCAGGCTGCTGTGATAGGCTATGTAAGTATTTATGTAGCCTATCATGGCTGGGCAAAAAACCCAAAACAACGGCGTACACAAAAAAGCAAAAAAACCCAACGGCGTACGCAAATGGTGGCGGCTACGGCGGCTGCCATTTGCGTTCCCTATTTTTCACCGTTTTAGCCTACGTAAATATTTACATAGGCTATTATGGCGAAAAAAAAGGGGAACGCAAATAGCGTAGTGGGCCCTATTTGTGTTTCTTTTTTCCAACCGTAATAGCTTACGTAAATATTTGCGTAGGCTAAAATGGCAAAAAATAGGGAACGCAAATGGCGGCAGCCATAGCCGCCATTTGGGTATGCTGTTTTTTTTTTGCTTGGCTTGTTGTGATAGGCTACGTAAATACTTACGTAGCCTATCACGGCAAAGACTAGGATGCAAATGGCAGCTGCAGCAGCTGGTCGAAAGACCAGCTGCCACCACCGCTGCCATCAGAGCCGCCACTGGAGCTGCCACCATCCAGAACATCTGCCCCAGGTAAGCTTCGTCCAGGGGGGAATCCGCGGGGGTGTGTGGCAGGGGTGGCAGGCCATTCCGCCCTGGATTTCGGGGCGGAATGGCTCACTGAAATCCTTGGCAGAATTCTCCGCCATCCCTAGGTCAAAGTGCTTCAGTTTTGCCTTTAAATTCCCTCAAGTGAGCAGTCTGGCTTTATTTCTTGGAGTATGGACTGGTTTGATCTTCTTGCAGTCCAAGGCACTCTCAGAATTTTCCTCCAACACCACACTTCAAAAGCATCTATCTTCCTTCGCTCAGCCTTCCTTATGGTCCAGCTCTCTCAGCCATAAGTTACTACGGGGAATGCCATTGCTTTAACTATGCGGACCTTTGTTGTCAGTGTGATATCTCTGCTCTTAACTATTTTATCAAGATTTGTCATTGCTGTCCTCCCAAGAAGTAAACATCTTCTGATTTCCAGGCTGCAGTCAGTGTCTGCAGTAATCTTTGCGCCTAGAAGTACAAAGTCTGTCATTGCCTCCACGTTTTCTCCCTCTATTTGCCAGTTATCAGTCAAGCTGTTTGCCATAATCTTGGTTTTTTTGAGGTTTAACTGCCACCCAGCTTTTGCACTTTCTTCTTTCACCTTTGTCATGAGGTTCCTCAGCTCCTCCTTGCTTTCAGCCATCAAAGTGGTATCATCCGCATATCTGAGATTAATGTTTCTTCCAGCAATTTTAACTCCAGCCTTCGATTCATCAAGCCGCTTGATGTGTTCTGCTGCATAGGGATGTACGAAAGTCACTTACCTTTCTGCGGATATGATTTGTGGTGGGGGGGAGGCGCTCAGTCCCTCCCCCCGGAATCCTCGACGGGGGAGGAGGTGATCCGGTCCTCCCCCTTGGAATCCTGCCTGGCCAGCTTCGCTCCGCAGTGGCTCCACGGAGCAGTTGGCCAGGGCCATCCGCAGCCGGAGTTCTGGCTGCAGACGGGCTGCTGTGGATGCAAATGGCGGCTGCCGTAGTGGCCGCCATTTGCGTCCAGGCAGGCTGCCATGATAGGCTATGTAAGTATTTACGTAGCCTATTATGGCAGGCAAAAAGCAACAGCAGCAAAGGAAGCAAAGGAAAAACAGCCCACTACACTATTTGCATTTCATATTTTTTGCTGTTTTAGCCTACATAAATATTTACGTAGCCTATTACGGCGAAAACAAGGGGAACGCAAATAGCGTAGTGAGTGCTATTTGCGTTCTTTTTTTCCCCACTGTAATAGCTTATGTAAATATTTACTTAGGCTAAAATGACAAAAAAAAGGAAATGCAAATGGCACCCACTACACTAGTTGTGTTCCCCTTTTTTTCACCGTATATTTACGTAGGCTAAAACAGCGAAAAAAAAGGGAACACAAAGGGCGGCCCCCGTAGCCACCGCCATTTGTGTATGCTGTTTTTTTTTTTTTGGCTTGCTATGATAGGCTACGTAAATACTTATGTAGACTATCACGGCAAACAGCAGGACACAGATGGTGGCTGCGGCAGGTGGTTGAAAGACCAGCCGCTGGCGCCGGTATTGCCGGTGCCACCACCGAAGGCACCGCCACCAGAACATCTGCCCCAGGTAAGCTTTGTCCCGGGTGGGATTCCGAAGGGGGGGTGAGGGGCTGTTCCGCCATGGGTTCCGGGGGGCCGAATGCCAGTGCATTCGGCCTCACTGAAATCCGTGGCGGAATTCTCCGCCATCCCTAGTTCTGCATACAGGTTGAATAGGTAGAGTAAGAGTATACAACCCTGCTGTACTCCTTTCCCGATCTTAAACCAGTCCATTGTTCCGTGGTCTGTTCTTACCATTGCTACTTGGTCATTATACAGATTCCTCAGGAGGCAGACAAGATGACTTGGTATCCCCATCCCACCAAGAACTTGCCACAATTTGTGATGATCCACACAGTCAAAAGCTTTAGAATAGTCAATAAAACAGAAATAGATGTTTTTCTGAAACTCCCTGGCTTTCTCCATTATCCAGCGGATATTGGCAATTTGGTCTTTAGTTCCTCTGCCTTTTCTAAACCTAGTTTGTACATCTGGCAATTCTCGTTCCATGAATTGCTGGAGTCTACCTTGCAAGATCTTGAGCATTACCTTACTGGCATGTGAAAGAAGTGCCACTGTTCGATAGTTGGAACATTCTTTGGTGTTTCCCTTTTTTGGTATGGGGATATAAGTTGATTTTTTCCAATCTGTTGGCCAGTCTTGTGTTTTCTGAATTTGCTGGCATATGGCATGCATCACCTTGACAGCATCCTCTTGCAAGACTTTAAACAGTTCAGCTGGGATACCATCGTCTCCTGCTGCAATGCACCTTGATAATGTAAAAAACAGCCAAAGTACATAATACTTGTTTGGGACTATATGTTTTGACCAGTTAGGGCCTGAAGGGCTCAAATTGAGTAGGAAAACATCCATGATACATTGAAATAATTTTTGGGAGAATTACTGAAAAAGTATAGAACACACAGTGCAAAATCTGCAAGTCAGGCATGGAAAAATATAGATATTTTTTAGGGATGTACGAAAGTCACTTACCTTGAACGAAATTTGATTCATGGTGGGGGGGAGGCGCTCCATCCCTCCCCCTGAAATTCTGGCCGGGGGGAGGTGCTTTGTCCCTCCCCCCTGAAATTCTGGCCGGGGGGGGAGGTGCTCCGTCCCTCCCCACCGAAATTCTGCCCGGGGGGGGAGGCACTCTGTCCCTCCAACCCTGAATCCTGGCTGGCCAGGCTGCAAATGGCGGCGGCCGTAGCCACCGCCGTTTGCGTCCCTGCAGTCAGCCATGATAGGCTACATAAATGTTTACGTAGCCTATCACGGCTGAGTAAAACAACAACAACAACAACCACGCGCATGCAAATGGCGGCGCCCATGGGCGCCGCCATTTGCGTTCCTTATTTTGGCACATCTAGTCTACGTAAACATTTACGTAGACTACGGCGAAAATAAGGGGAACGCAAATAGAGTAGATGCTACACTATTTGCGTTCCCCTTATTTTCGCTGTAGTCTACGTAAATGTTTACATAGACTAGACGTGCCAAAATAAGGAATGCAAATGGCGGCGCCCATGGGCGCCGCCATTTGCGTACGCGCATTTTGTTTTTGTTTTTACTCAGCCGTGATAGGCTACGTAAACATTTACGTAGCCTATCACAGTATTTTTTAAAAATCTAGCCATGATAGGCTACGTAAATCTTTACGTAGCCTATAACTTTTTTTGTTTTTTTTGTTTTTTTACTGGAAATGGCGGCGGCGGCAGCTGGTCGGAAGACTGACCGCCTCTGCTGAACCGCCACCAGAGCCGCCGCTGCCAGGAGGATTCACCCAAGGTAAGTCCCGTCCCGGGGGGGGGGGCAGACCGTTTCACCACCAATTTCGGGGGGCCGAATGCGCTGGCATTCGGCCTCCCCGAGATTCGTGGCGAAATTCTCTGACATCCCTAGTTTTTTGTATTTTGTTTATTGATAACATTGTTCATAGAAGCTGAGGTGTGGCCTGTCTTCAGCATATTATACACGAGAACTTTCCCCATTTAGCTTTTCCTCTGACTTGTAGCAATGGTTGGCCATAACTCTATTTTCTCAGCATTCTGGCTCATGTGGAGAGCCCTGATAGACACAGGAGGCTCTCCTCTTCAGACAGTTGCCCTCCATGAGTACAGAGCAACAAATGCAATGGAGAGGGGTGGGGCTGGAGTGCTCCTTCTCCTCATGTGTTGCTGTTAATCCCTTTTTTGAATGCCTGAGCAGGGCTACTGTTGCTTAGCTTCAGCATTTGTCTTTAGAAGCATCGGCCATTTTATTTGAGGGCACAAACTCATCCCACTTAAATAGACCCTCTTTGTTCAAATCTGGGCAAATGCTGGGGTTATTTAGAACAAATTGCAATACTTCCCATCCGTATCAGCTTGTATGTCTCCCTCTTTCTCGATCCCAGCTTGTCTGTCAGAGGTTCTCAGAAATGTGAGATACAGTCCCTTACTGTCTTGCTAGGCCTCTGGGCCACTGACTTTGTAGCTCAAATTACAGATATATGCCTTGCAATCTGAGCAAAAACAGTTCTTATGACACTTTAAAATGGACACTTTGAAGCCTTATAATTTGGAAATTAGGCATCAGATATTTTTCTGGACAAATAGATGGGCAGCCTGCCACACTGTCCATGAATATTTTGGCATTGTCTAAATGAGGGAAGAATAACAGGAATATAATGCTCCGCCCACCACAAAGACCTGCTTGCAAACCTTACACAATCCTTTCCCAACCTTGGGTCCCCAGGTGATGGTGGACTGCAAGTCCCATCATCCCTGACCACTAGCCATGCTGTTTGGTGATGGGACTTGGAGTCATTTGATATCTATGGCTTTAAGGTTGGGAAAGGCTGCCCTCCATGCTCCAGCGCAACTCTGGAATTTTATGTCCAATTTGTGCAAAGTTACATCAGCTAGTTTCCCCATGCTAAATTTTGTAGCAGTGTGATAAATTGTCTCGATTCTATAAGGAATAGAATTTTCAAGCACTAGCAGAGTGGAACACTGTTTCTTGCCCTTCACTTTAAGGGCACGCCTATGTTTGCTTCAATAATTGCTGCTATGCAGAGCTCACAGGCAGATAAATTAATATTTTCTTCTGCTATCCAGGTTGTCTGGGAAAAAATGTAACCCAATGCAATAGAAAACTACTGTTCTAAGGAAACTTTAGAGACAGCAGTTGCAAGAAACCTTACAGTTAATTTACCATCTGCTATTGCATCTTTTTTTTCTTTCTGAATGTGAATTATGTATTGGTGTGTGCCAGTGAGAGATGTTCACTTGAATTACCATTACCGCTTCTGTTTTGAAGTGAGGTTTATGTAATAAATAATGAAGCCAAACACATATTACTCCTTTTTGAATAAGTATGATCTGAGATGTAATTTAATCCATATGTTTTCATGCAAGTGGTATATTAATTATTGATTGTGCCCAATGAATATGCTAATTTGCCGAAACGGAGAGGCTCAGCTGCCCTGCTGTGCCGCCTTCCAGGCCCTTGTAAATTGTTGAAGCAGAGTCTGGATGAGAGGAGCAGCTGGGTGTGTGCCAACATGCCACACTGAAGCTTACGTACAGGAGTCTGCAAAAGACATTCTGTCTGCTGCTTGTTCACAAAATTTAAAATGGAATGACTGTCCCCCCCCCCCGCCCTTCAGTGTAATCCGGATGGGGAAAAGCATGTTGCCATTTTCCCACAGGGAGGGTCAGTTTTTAACTGGGCTGTTGCTGTTTAATGAAAATATAAGTCAATAAATATAATCATCATTATTATTATTATTCCATCTATATTCTGCCTTTTTTCTCTTGCAAGGAACCCAGGGTGGCTTACATGGTCCTCCTCCTATCTAGGGATGTACGAAAGTCACTTACCGTTTCACGGATCTGCTTCACGGTGGGGGGAGAGGTGCTCCGTCCCTCCCCCCCGGAATCCTCAACTGGGGGGAGGCACTCCGTCCCTCCCCCCGGAGTGCTGCCCAGCCGGCTCCGCTCCATGGGGATTCCGCAGAGCTGCTGGTCAGCTCCACCTGCAGTCGGACATCCGGCCGCTGGGCAGCAGGGACGCAAATGGCGGTGGCCGTAGCTGTCGCCATTTGCGTCCCTGTACTTAACCGTGATAGGCTACATAAATATTTACATAGCCTATCACAGCAAAGTAAAAAAAAAACCCGTACGCAAATGACAGCGGCTACGGCGGCCGCCATTTGTGTTCGCTATTTTTCGCCATTCTAGCCTACATAAATATTTACGTAGGCTAGAACGGTGAAAAATAGCGAATGAAAATGGCAGCCACCATAGCCGCCGCCATTTGCATCCACTGTGCCCAGCTGCGGCTGACCAGGAGACCAGCTGCCGCCGCCACCGCTGCCACCGCACCCTCCAAAGTTGCCTCCGCACCCACCGCCACACCCACCGCACCCGCCGCCGCCGAATCTGCCACCGCCGGAGCTGTCGCCGCTGCTGAATCTGATGCAGATAAGTGCCGTCCCAGGGGATTTCGCGGGGTGGGTGGGGGGGCAGGAGGCCATTCCACCACGGATTCTGGGGGGCCGGATTCTACAGAATCTGGCCTCACTGGAATCTGTTGTGGAATTCCCCACCATCCCTACTCCTATCCAGTTTATCCTCACAACATCCCTGTGAGCTAGGGTAGGCTGAGAGTCAGTGACTGACCTAAAGTTATCCAGTGAGTTTCATGGCTGGGTGTAGGGATGGCGGAGAATTTCTCCCCGAAACTTCGGGGGGCCGAGCGCCAATGTGTTCGGCTCCCCAAACAAGTTTCGGGGAGAAATCCTCCGCACCCCCCGCCCCCGCACCCCCCCCGGGACGGGACTTACCTTTGCCGAATGTCCCTCCTGGCGGCGGGTCCGTCTGGCGGTTCGGCAGCTGTTCATGCGGGGCGGGAGCGGCAGCCAGTCTTTCGACCGGCTGCCACTGCTGCCATTCCAAGAAAAGAAAAAAAACAAACAAACGCCCCCATGATAGGCTACGTGACGATTAACGTAGCCTATCACGGCTAGATTTGCAAAGTCAGCCATGATAGGCTACGTAAATCGTCACGTAGCCTATCACGGGTGGCTTTAAAAAAAAAAAGTGCGTACGGATAATGGTGGCCCCCATAGGGAGCCGCCATTCCTGTTCCTTATTTGGTCGCTGTAGTCTACGTAAATCTGTAGTCTGCGTAAATCTGTAGTCTACGTAAATATTTTCGCCATAGTCTACCTAAAGATTTACATAGACTACAGCGACCAAATAAGGAACGCGAATGGCGGCTCCCTATGGGGGCCGCCATTAGCATACGCGCTTTTTTTTTTTTAAGTCACCCGTGATAGGCTGCGTGGCAATAACGTAGCCTATCATGGCTGACTTTGCAGATCTAGCCGTGATAGGCTATGTTAATCATCATGTAGCCTATCACGGGGGCTTTTTTTTTTTTTTAACGTTCGAGTTCGCGGCCGGGTGAGGCGGGAAGCCTCCTCCCCGGCCTGAATTTCGGCTGGGGCGAGGCGGGAAGCCTCCCCCCCCCGGCCTGAACTTCGCGGGGGGAGCAGCGAAGCGCCTCCCCCCCACCGCGAACAAGCTTCGGCGAAAAGTAAGGGACTTTCGTCCACCCCTAGCTGGGTGGGGACTAGAAACCGGGTCTCCCATGTCCCACTCCATCACTCTAAACCACTGCACTACACTGGCTCTCATAGACGTTTACAGCACAATGGTATGCACTCAGAAGCAAGTCTCATTTAATTCAATGGAGCTTACTCCCAGATAGTTTGTACAGGCTTGTGGTGAGAGGGGGGCCTCTTCTTGTAGCCTTCTTATGCTGGCTTTTGTGTGGCACTACAGTAAGACTGAACGAAATGATACGAGAGTTCAAGTTTCTTATTCTGGATTTGTAACTGTGATATGATGAAATAGAGAGGACAACTCATTCACTACCGTGCTGAAATTTCCACCAGCAGGTATGCTGTAAGATATCTCAGGTTGCTTTGGAACCTGAGATGCTTGGTGGGGATAAAACCAGTTGGGTGGTATGGTGTTGCAGTTGAGAAGATGTGATAAGTGAAAGGGTTAAGCACCCTCTTCCAGCACACCACTTCTTTTCTTCAAATTACACTCTTCCAACATCATTTTGCAACAGAAAAGTTTGCCGAGACTAAGGGTTGTGAGCTCAGTTGTTTAACCTGATGTTCTATGTAAGTCCCTGTGAGTACCTTTTAGAGGGGAAGAGGAAGTGGCTTACAAATTCACTGAAATATAAATACTTCAGCAAGACCTACCACAGACTGCCAAGATGTTCTGTTTCTAGGCGCCTCTTAAAAATCTATGAAATTGATTATTTTCCAAACTTCCTTTGACATTTTTCATTACTGGCACTATCATCAATCACAATGGTGCTAGGAAACATGGCTACAAGTACTATACTCCAAGTCATTAGCACTAATAACACTCACACCCCTACTGCATCAGAGGAGTCCCCCCCCCCAACTCCCACTGTTTAAGCTATTCTGCCAGCTACTGATGTAAGCAACAAACAGGCATGGGTCAACACAATGGAAGATTCCTCTAACAATTCAATAAGGTTCAGGTGCTTCAGAAGGCAATACTAGGGCAACGTGGGGCATCTTTGCGGGTCCCAGGCACTCCATCCTCCCCATCTGGATATGGGCCTGAAAGACCCAGGAAAAGTGTGGGTGCATGGAAGGTAAGTTGTAAGCAAGCACAATTTGTGACATTGTACAATATCATCACAGGTCATGGGGCGCATCAGTTAAAGCCCAGGCTTCCAATTTCCTGGCTTTGTGGAGCTTGAGCCAACATGAGATAGCCTTAACTCTCATCCTAAGCTGGCAGGTTTTTTGATCATTGAATAATCCGTCTGCTTGTTAATACTAGCTAGGACAAGTATATGCTAGAATTAACATTTTGGTTTTTAATTTCTTTCACTGAAACTCCTATCATTGTGTATGTTTATAAACCTGAATTCTTGGTTAAGTAAACGGGTGTGATTTAGATGGATTATTACTCACTTCATCTCTCTTCCACACACATGCCTTTATTTGGTGAGGGAGGGCAAGTGATTGAGAGAGAGTCTCTGATAAACCTTTAGGGCAGTTAACTGGCTAGAGTTTGGAATATGGCAGCGTTCCACTAAGTACCCCAGTTAGATCTCTCAGCTGAAGCAACCACCCATTCCCTCAGACTACAATACGTACAACCCATCCTACTCTTCAATCTAGTAAGCAGTGGTGCCAGCTACTGATTTTTGGGTCTGTTTTAGAGTGGATCTAGGCCCAGAGGCGAATCTGGAGTCATTCGAAATCCACCTAATCCAGTTTGCCAAGTGAGCCCTGGAATGCTAGGATATGGGGAAGTAAGGACTCTCCAAAGGATCCCACTCCCAGAGATACCATGAGAGTTAAGTATACACTTAAATCGCTACCACTAAAATCAATGAGACCGGATAGAACTTGATCTGGATTGTGCCTATGCCACTTTCCCACATTCCTTCACACTTGGTCACACTAGTGTGACCAAGAAATGGAATCTAGGAGATGGATTTGCAGATAGGAGCAGTTTTGATTCTCAGTGTCTGGAGTTACTATGCTGGGCAGCAGGGTTAACTCACCCCTTTACCTTTGCCCATATAAGTAAATAGTTGTACTTTTACCCCATAGAGTGAAGGGCATTTCTGTACTTGGGGATGTTGTGGTGAGGAGAAAACCTGTCCACCACCTCTAATGGTGGGTGATCTAAGCCCCACAGTGACATGGGTCTTGTTTGCATGTGTGTGTGTTTACCATATATAAACTATAAACCCTCCACTCATACAACCTCATATTATAATCATTGTAGTGAAATAAGTGATAGGTGATATCAGAATGAAATGGTGTGTGTGTGTGTGCGTGTGTGTGTATGTCTGGTGCACTAGGGATGTTTGCCCCAGAGCTTAAAGAACTGAATAATCTCTTTCAACCCTCCTACAGTTGCCAAAGTAAGACATTTTCCTCCTCTTCGTGCACAACCCCTTATAAGAGCCTCTTAAGGGGTAGAAACAAGGTAACTGTGAACTGACTGTAACAGAGCCCTGTCTGTTGACTACCTCTGCCCGTTCCTTAGGGTTGGCGGATAATTTCTCCCCGAAACTTCGGGGGGCCGAGCGCCAACGTGTTTGGCCCCCCGAACAAGTTTTGGGGAGAAATTCTTGGCACCCCCCCGCCCCCTGCACCCCCCCCCCAGGACGGGACTTACCTTTCCCGAATGTCCCTCCCGGCGGCGGGTCCTGGCGGCGGTTTGTCAGGTCTTCGTCAGGGGCGGGGGCGGCAGCCGATCTTTCGACCGGCTGCCGCCGCCACCATTCCAATAAAACTAAAAAAAAAAAAAAATGCCCCCGTGATAGGCTACGTGACGATTAACGTAGCCTATCACGGCTAGATTTGCAAAGTCAGCCATGATAGGCTACGTCAATCGTCACGTAGCCTATCACGGGTGACTTAAAAAAAAAAAAAGCGCGTACGGATAATGGCGGCCCCCATAGGGAGCCGCCATTCCCGTTCCTTATTTGGTCGCTGTAGTCTACGTAAAGATTACGTAGACTATGGCGAAAATAAGGGCAACGCTATTTGCGTTGCCCTTATTTTCGCCGTAGTCTACGTAAAGATTTACATAGACTACAGCGACCAAATAAGGAACGCGAATGGTGGCTCCCTATGGGGGCCGCCATTTGCGTACGCGCTTTTTTTTTTTAAAGTCACCTGTGATAGGCTACGTGACGATTGACGTAGCCTATCATGGCTGACTTTGCAGATCTAGCCGTGATAGGCTACGTTAATCGTCACGTAGCCTATCACGGGGGCGTTTTTTTGTTTAACTTTTTATTTCGCGGCCAGGCGAGGCGAGGCGCCTCCTCCCCAGCCTGAATTTCGGCCGGGCGAGGCGGGAAGCCTCCCCCCTCCGGCCTGAACTTCGGGGGGAGAGCAGCGAAGCGCCTCCCCCCCACCGCAAAAAGCTGCGAGACCAGGTGGGTTTCGTGCACCCCTACCGTTCCTTCAACCATGGTCCTTTTTTCTCTGAAACCCCAGTGCAAGAGATTTGAAAGCCATTTTGCTATGCGAAGACACTGGTCTTGTCAATCAGTGTTCAAACTGCAGTTTGGAATATCAAAGGCACAGTTCAAGTGAGAGACTTTACCTTCAAAGCTATGTGTAAAAGAATGAACTGTTGCGTATTGAGTTTGCTCCCTGGGGTCAAAGCAATAAAAGTCTGCACCTTGCCAGTTTGAAGTTCTCACTTTCTCTGTCAAAATGTGCTGTTGCATTCAAGAAAAAGAGTCCAATTTCTGATCCGTGGAAAACAAATTTCATGGCAAGGCCATAAATAATCATGGGGGAGAGGGAATAATAGCAGCCTAATTTACACCTAACCTTTCCTTTTAATGATTAATGGATACTATTTATGTAAACTGTTTCTTCTGCATTCTGGCAGGAAATGAAATTTGAATTGCAAATTTTACAGTGGTATGTTTTAACAAGTGACCCTTTCCCCAATCACAAATAAAAGAAAACCAATTACATTTGTAATAAAGATGCTAATGCATTTCTTGTTTCTCTAAGTTGTTTTTTCCTGGAAGCAGCTGTCCTCCGCCCCAACCCCCCCCCCATCCCTCCCTGGCATTTTGCAATCAAGAAATGCTTGAAGACACACATACACATAGATATATACATGTTATTTAATCAAAAGAGTCATTTTTGACTCTCATACTAAGAAATACCATTCATAGTCAAGTGAATCCAGACAGCATCCATGTTACAATCTTTGTCCATTTCCCTTATGTAAGAACAGAAGTTCCTAGATATATTGTCAACATGTCTGAATAATGTAAAAGGATCAAAGAGTACTTTCAATAGTCAGTGTCGCCAGGATCAATTTAATATGTTGACACAGTGGCATGGGAGCTCCTATCTGTGGTTCTTCCTATGTTGCATTGGTAATGTACAGAAAAAGGTGCTAGGTTGGGCCAATGGTGTGACTCCCTCCCATTGCCTAGCTGTACACAGGGCAACACTGAGGTAGGAAGAAACCCTGTCATTGGCCCTGCCCAAGTAATTTCTTTAGAATTAAGAAATTCGTAGAACAATGTAGGGAGAAAGTAGTATTGGATTCATGTCCTGCTTATGGGCTTCCCATTGGCCACTGGTTGGCCACTGTGAGAACTGAATGATGGATTAGATAGGCCTTCATTAGACATGACAGAGGTGCACAGGATTATACATGGTGTGGAGAATGTGGAGAGGGAAACTGTTTTTCTCCCTCTCTCATAATACTAGAACCCGAGGTCATCCCATGAAGCTGATTGGTGGGAGATTCAGGACAGATAAAAGGAAGTCCTTCTTCACACAGCACATCGTTGAACTATGGAACTTGCTACCACAAGATGTAGTGATGGCCACCAACTTGGATGGCTTTAAAAGGGGGTTAGACAAATGCCTGGAGGAGAAGGCTATCAATGGCCACTAGTCCTGATGGCTGTGTGCCACCTTCAGTACCAGTGGCAGTGAGCCTATGTACACCAGTTGCTGGGGAACATGGGTGGGAGGGTGCTGTTCTGCTCACGCCCTACTTGTGGGTTCCTGCTTGACAGCTGGGTGGCCACTGTGTGAACAGAGAGCTGGACTAGATGGACTTCTGCTCTGATCCAGCAGGGCTCTTTTTATGTTCAGTCTGATCCAGCTCAACTTTTCTTGTGTTCTTATGATTTACAAGGAAGTGGCTCCCATGAATAGGCAACACATGAATTGGCCCTCTGTAGTTGATTTGAGAGGGGAAACCTGGGGCAGAGCAATGACCACTGGAGAAACACCTGTGGGAAAGAACGGTCTGTTACTTGGGAAGCAGAGGCAGCAGTTTTAGGTCATACTGACTTACCAAAAGGAAAAGGAGCAACTGGATGGAATGGAAAGAGAGCCAAAGAGAGAAAAAAGGCTTGTAGGATATATGAAGAGATGCGGGGGGGGGGGAGAGGGAGGGATGGAGGGGGAGGGAGAGGTGATTGTGTCACAGGAAGGTCAGAAGGGAGGCCTAGCTCTCTTGGGTCTTTTCGATAACAATCAAAACTTCAGACCTAGAAAATGTTCTAGCAAAGCATTAGGGATGACTAAGAATTTTGTTTGGTTCATTTTTTTTTAATAAGAACATATCAACATTTCTTCATAAATGGAATAGAAAGATTTATTGATTTATTTCGTTTCTATCCGGCGCAATAGCTGAAGCTCTCTGGGTGGTTCACAAAAATTAAAATCACAGGGTGCAGCAAAAAACAATATAAAACATGAAAGCTTAAAACCACAATATAACAGTACAACCAGAATAAAACCTAGCAGCAATGCAGAGATTTAAAATACAGGTTTAAAACACCAGAGCTAAAAGATTAGGAAGCTTAAATGCTAAAATACTGGGAGAATAAAAAGGTCTCCACCTTGCTCCAGAAGGAGAGCAACATAGGCACCAGGTGAACTTCTCTAGGGAACTCATTCCACAGCTGGGGTGCCACAGCAGAAAAGGCCCTCTTCCTGGTAGCTACCTGCCTCACTTCCCTTGGTGGGGGGTCCCAGAGAAGGACCTGAGAACTTGAGAATTTAAAACAAAATAAATGTGAAACTGATGTATGGCAGAGGGCTTTGAATGCTTAGCTCTTAAAAGCCCAAGTTTGCATCTCTGTGTATTCAACGATGTTGGTGCCATTGAATATGAGCTGCCGCCTCTTTTTTTCTGACAGGCTCCTCATCTTTTAACAGCTACATCACAGGCAGGTACATCTTCATCTGCTCCATGCTGAAAATGGCTGTATCTGTTGAATTTGGCTGGTGTAGATGGGTGAGAATTTAATTTGGTCCTTTGCTTGATAAGATTGCCAAAATCCACAAATTTCTTAATAAACAGATTGGAAATAATTTGAGATTATTACAAAAATATAATAATGTGGGACAAAGCAAAACTGACAGGCTTGTTGATCTCTGCAAAGCAGACACTGTTTATAATTTTTTTAAAAATAAGAGAGCAATCCTATGGTTGCTAGACAGTGGCTAGATGGCCATAGGATCTTGTGTTATCCTGGTACCGACCTTGGAGCCCACGCTCTGAGTTCAGTTCCCGGAGAACCGACCTCCCCCCACTTCCACGCTGCCCTGTCCTTTGCCCTCACAAGAGGCTGTGGAGCGGCCAAAAAGGGGTGTGGCTGGGGGCATTCTGGGGCAGGGAGGGTGGAAATGCCTGTACGACACATCCAATGTAGCCTCCTCCCCCGGTCCGTCCTCCTGTGGCTAGACAGCCACAATCAGCTGTCTAGCCGAAAATTCAGGGCAGGAGAAGCGCGGAGAGAATGATCCCATCTGTGCTTCTCCTGCCCTACTTTGGACAGGCTGTCACCTCTGAGTTCTGAATGCGGCCACCTATCTGGATAGGATTGCACCCTAAATTAGTGATACTTATGATACTTAATGCATTTGCAGAGAAATGGAGTAGTACGGGGTGGGCTGAAAATAGATCTCCAGATGTTTTAGACTTCAACTCCCAGAAGCCCCTGCCAGCATGGTCAAGGGTCAGGAATGCTTAGAGTTTAAGTCCAAAGCATTGGGAGATATACTTTCTGTGCACTGCTGGAATAGGGCATAATAATCCTTGAATATGGAGTGAGGAAAACAAATCTAAGAAGTCATTAAAAGTTGTTGGCTATAAGAAGGGAAGTGGGCATTTTATGGGAGAATGTACAGTGACGCCCCTGGTGTAAATAGCCATTTTAGGATGCAATCCTATTGAGATAGTCAGCCTCCTAAATTAGAGGCTGCCAAGTATCCAATGCAGGGCAGGGTCATAACACCGAGGCAATCCTCGCCTCTGTGCTCCCTCCACCCTGCATTTTTGACTAGATGGCTGATCTTGGCTAGATGGCTTGGGGGGGGGGGTGGAGGGAAGGAAGCCAAGTGGCACATATGGAAACTGTACAAAGTGGCTTCCATGGTTTCCTCCCCACCCCTGGGACTGCCCCTCTTCCCCCATCTCCGTATTCTGTCACCAAGAGCAGAGATGTAACCAGCGCAAAGAGAACTGCACCAGCTATGAAGGGGTGCTGGAGGGGGTGGGGAATGCAGTTTTTGGGAACCGTGTTTGGAGCCCTGGCTCTGACCTTGGTTCCCAGAAACCGAAAAATCCTATGGTCCTCTAGACAGTGTCCATAATGGCCGTAGGATTCCTCCCACCATTGATTTTACAAATGTGCACTAACCGTATATTTGCAGTGTATTTTATAATATACCTGACTTGTACATATTTATATTTATAAACTTTATAAACCATGCATCTGACACAGCAAGCTTTTGATTGCAAAAGCTTATGCCATAATGAACTTCTTAATCTTCAAACTTCAACAGTACTCTTTGCTGTTTTTACTACAAGAGAGAAACACCTACTGTATGCTTCTGGGACTGGATCCAGGATCTTTAATGCTTTACTGTTTGTAATGTTATTGGGTTAAATCCAGGATCTGCCTTCCATTAGAGGAAGGGACCTTTTGTGAGAGGAAGAGGGTCTGCTCACAGATGATGCTTCTGCCTGATTTTTAAGGTTCCCCGATCCCCTCACCCCACAGCTCACCCCATTCAACAGGTCTCCCCACCCATTGTGTAGCTTTTTCAGGGGGCTGGAGGGGCTGCCATAGGCAAGAGTGGGCAGGGAAGTCCACTTCTGCCAGTCCAGGTGGTCGTGCCTAAATCAAGATTTAAAGGTTTATTTTATGCTATATATGCTATGCGATAAAGCTTTTACGAATGTTGAAGGACTCCGTTTGGGAGGGGTGAAGCTCAATGAGCTTCCCTTGGTTCTGCCCCCTGGGCTTCAGTCCACTTTCCACTGTGGAGCCTGACTTGATCTGCATCAAGTTGGGTCAGTTCACAGATTTTTTCAATGTTTTAGTTTGAGCAAATTATGGGTGAATTTTGCACAAATTACACGAATTGTGGCTGAAATTTGTGCAAAACTCTATTTGCACACATTATAGCCACTGCAAAAAAAAAAAAAAAGGCAAAAAGTTCCCAGAGTTCAGGTAAAACCCACAACTCAGCCCGGAAAGGCAAGCCAAGTCAGGCACGCCGCAGAACTCCATCAAGCGGAAAGTAGGGATGTCAGAGAATTCTGCGATGGATCTCGGTGAGGCCGAATGCCGGTGCATTTGGCCCCCTGAAATCCATCGTGGAATGAAGCCCCCACCCCCCCACCCCACAAAAGGCACGCGGAACGAAGTCCCCGCCGCCCCCACCCCATAAAAGGCGCACGAAATGGAGCACTTACCTGCTCCCGTCCGTGCTGCTTTGCAAATGGCGGCCGTCCTGGCCGCCATTCGCTTCCTCCTCTTCCTAGCCGTGATAGGCTATGTAAGCATTTATGTAGCCTATCAGCTCAATACAGGGACGCAAATGGTGGCGGCTACGACAGGCGCCATTTGTGTCCCTGCAGGGCTGCCCAGCGGCCAGATGTCCGGCTGCGGGCGGCCGGGCAGGATTCCGGGGGGAGGGATGGAGCGCCTCCCCCCCACTGCAGATGCCCCTGTGTGGAGCCAGGTAAGGGATTCGTACATCCCTAGTGGAAAGAGAGATGGATTTCCTAGTGACAGACATCCCTACTTGCCTTGCACCAAACTGATAATTATTTGATAATAGGATTTGTGGCGAATGTCAAATAATTACCAGTGTGATGCAAAATACCATTGATGGCCCAGTTCAAATGACACAACAACACAGTTTTTTTTTAAACAAACCTTGGTTGTTGGGAAGAAGTGAACAGGCTGGAGTGAGGAAGCTCCATCCCTGGGTTGTTCAGCATTGTGTCTAAACCCAGACCTCCGGTTTGTCTCTCCCCAGCCACCATAGGTTTTTTCTCTGGCTCATAGGGGAAGAGACAAGCCAGAAGTCTGGGTTTGGATGCAATGCTAAACAACCCAGGAACAGAGCATCCATGGGTTGTTTAGCTACTCATAGAGTGTTCCTAGGCTGTTTTAAAAAATGGTGAGTTGTTGTGACATGTGAACCAGGCTGATGTCTGGTAATTACTAGTCAGTTGAGGACATGTTCTGTAAGGCCCAGTTCGCATGATTGCAGCTGGGGAAATAAGTGATGGTGGCTTATTTCCTCTGCCATGTGTTCTGGTCATGTACGGGGGTGGGGTGGGGGTAGTATAATTACTCTTGTCACTATGTCTTGTTGTGTCATGCAAACCTGGCCAGGGTGGCTTGTTGTCATGGGTAACAAGCCACCCAGAACCCATGGACTGGGTTCACACCATCATGGATGGAAAATAAGCCATGGTGGCTTATTTTCCCTCCCATATGTGCCAGTTGCCAGCTGCCTAATTAGCATAATTACCCTCACCAGGCATGGGTTGTCATGATGTCCAAACCCAGTGAGGGTGGCTGTCAGTATGGTGGTTTACAAACCATACTGAAAACCATGGCTTGTTCTAGAGTTTCAAGGTGGTTGTAAATAGGGATTTATGGATTCCCCACCATCCGTTCCAGTGGGGAATCCACCTGGGGGGGATCTGTTCCTCCCCCCCCCGAAATCCTCTGGAGTGGCTCAGCTCCATGAGGAGTCCACAGAGCTGCCCGGCTTGAGGGCCGCTTACCTGCTGGACCCATCCCGTTCTCCTCTGCGTATAAGTCTATGGGCACTTCCTGCCGATTGCCATTTTTTAAAAAATGGTGATCAGCGTGGAGGCGAACGGGTTGGGTCCAAGAGCAAGCAGCTGGAACCGTTCCATGCAGAATCCTCTTGGGGCGGAGGTGTATGGGGCCAATCTGCTGTGGATTCCAAAGAATCCGGCCTCATTTGAATCCATGGTGGATTTCTCTAACATCCCTAGTTGTAAACCACCCCATCCACCCACCCTCACTGGATTTGGACGTCATAACAACCCATGCCCAGTGAGGGTAAATATGCTTAATTCGGCAGTTCACAACCAGCATGCACTGGGAGTGAAAATAAGCCACTGCAGTTTATTTTCCCTCCATAATTGTGCAAACCCACCCATGGGCTGTTGCAGGGTTCTGGGTGGCTTGTTAACCACCCTGTGATAGTGTGAACCAGGTCCATGTATGATTCTTCACAAATGCTCCTTAACTGACTGCAAGTCCATTCAAGCTATATGAGTAGTGGTGAATTGCCATACATATGGAGATGGTAATTCATTCACGAGTCTTCTGACAGTTTTGTTTATTTCCTCGTTCAATGTTGAGGCAGGAGGAAAGCTCTTGTTTTCTTCATATATACTTCCCCATTCCTTGAGTGAAGCTGCATGTATTGTCAACAAAAGAAGAAAGAGTCAAAGTACTAGGGATGGCGGAGAATTTCTCCATGAATCTCAGGGTGGCCGAATGCCAACGCATTCGCCCCCCCGAAATTGGCGGCGAAATTCTCCGCCACCCCCCATCCCCCCGGGATGGGACTTACCTCCCTTGAATGTCCCTCTCGGCGGCGGGTCCCAGCGGCGTTTCGGCGGCGTTTCAGCAGTGGCGGTGGCGGTTGCCGGTCTTCCGACTGGCTGCCGCTGCCACCATTACAAAGTGAATGTAAAACAAAAACAAAAACACACACGTGATAGGCTACGTAACGATTTACGTAGCCTATCACGGCTAGATTTCCAAAGTCAGTCGTGATAGGCTACGTAAATCGTTACGTAGCCTATCACGGGTGACTTTGAAAAAAAAAAGCGTGTACGCAAATGGTGGCGCCCATGGGCGCCGCCATTTGCGTACGTGCTTTTTTCCCCTCCAAAGTCACCCGTGATAGGCTACGTAATGATTTACGTAGCCTATCACGGCTGACTTTGGAAATCTAGCCGTGATAGGCTACGTAAATCGTTACATAGCCTATCATGTGTGTGTGTGTTTTTTTACATTTACTTTTTTATTTCGTGGCCGGGGAGACGGGGTGCTTCTCCCCGGCCTGAATTTCGGCCGGGCGAGGCGGGGCGCCTCCCCCCCCCGGCCTGAACTTCGGGGGGAGAACTGAAGCGCCTCCCCCCCACCGCAAAGCAAGCTGCGGGACCTGGTAAGGGACTTTCGTCCATCCTTACAAAGTACAGTGAATAAATGAGATGTGGTGGATGGAGCCAATCAGTCTCTTCCTCACAATACACTAGTTTGTATCCAATGGATTGTATCCATTGCATCCCAATTCATTTCAGCTTTATCTTTCAAGAGCCAGAGAGTGGGTTGGTATGGAACTTGCAGAACTGGGGTGAGAAGAAATGGCAGAGACAGAGGGTTGTCTAATCTAATGCTAGTCTAATCTAAGTTCCATTCATTTTAATGGGTCTACTTTAAGTAGGGCTAACATTGTATACAACCCATAGAACACTGATTTTTTTTTTTTAAGATTAAGGAAGTACCTTGCCACTCAGATGTGGTTAATGCGGTAAGCCAGAGGTGGAGAACATGTGGCCCTCTGATGTTCTTGGACTCCAGCTCTCCCTTTTTCATGCTGTCTGGAGCTGATGGAAACTGGAGCCCCAAAACACGTGGAGGACCACAGGTATATAATGCCTGATATACGCATTAAGGTCTTTGGCCTAATTTGGGCCAAGTGTTCCCATACACCACACACATATGTCTGTGTTTGTGAATGTCGCCGTAAAAATGGTGTCTGTGTGGCACCCAATGGAACTCTAAATGATTTCCTCCTGTTTACAGAGAGACCTGGGGAGCTGCTTAAATAGTTTATTACAGCATCTCATTGGGAGGCTAATGTTGTTAGTTTGCTAATTGAATGGTTAGTGTTGGCACTAATCATGACTGACAAGCAATTTAAATAGTGCTTGCTTCTCAATCTGTTTCAAGAGCAATCCAAATGAGGGTGACATAAACATCCACCTGAAAACCAAATGATGTGTGTGTGGGGGGGTGTGATCTCTCCATCAGTCATTCCCAAACGGTGTGCCAAGGCACATGACATTGACTTAAGAGAACTGCCAGAGTTGTGCTGGAAAGAGATACATAAAGCACTTTCAGACTTCTGTGAGGCTTTGTACATGCCTCCTTCCAATCAAACTTCTGTGAAGGTCAGGATTGACTGAATGATCTGATTGCACCCAGTGCAGAGATGTGCCAGGATTATCTGCATTGCATTGTGAGGGCCAAATGACATGTGATTACTTGTGCCAATGGAAGTTTTAGTGGTAGGGGGCACAGCTCAGTGGTAGAGCGCATGCCTTGCATGCAGAATGTTCAGTCCCTGGCATCTCCAGGAAGGGCTAGAAGGACCCCTGCCTGTAACCCTGGAGAGCCGCTACCAGTTGTTGTTGACAATACTGGGCTAGGCGGACCAAAGATCTGACTCACTATAAGACAGCTTTCTATGTTCTGTGACTTGGATCTTTTCTACAAGAATGTAATTCATTCACAAATGCGCATTTGCACAAATCCCCAGTGAAAGTAAAACACACACACACACTAGACTGTAAGTCCAGTTATTGGAACATTCTTTTTGTGGAGGTTTCGTGGCTCATTGCATCACTCCCATCCAGTTATGTGTGACAGGTTATTTTGGTTGATTTGGCTTATTTTGAAGTTGCCCTTCTGGGCCATTTTCCAGAATATGGACTGTTGTCTGGAATGGATACTGGAACATGGTTTCTGTAGAAGGTTTGTGGCTTATTGCATCCATCCTATGTAGTTATGTGTGACAGGAGATATTGGTTTATTTGTCTGACTTGGAAGTTCCTGTTCCAGGCCATATGATACAATGCAGACTGTTGCCTGAAACAGGCACAAGAACATGGCTTTGTGGAGGTTTTATAGCTGATTATATCACCCCCATATAATCATGTTTGACTGGTAAATTTGGTTGATTTGGAAGTGACTGTTCCAGGCCAGTCCATTCTGTTCTGGATGTGTTCTGGGCATTAAGGCGTTAATAATAATATAATTTTTCAGTGGTTTCTGCCCTAAAATGTTGTTCTCAGGTGTCTAACGTATGCCATAGTGTTTAGCATGGTTTTTTTTTTTTTTAATAAAGGGACCGTTCTGGCCTGTTCTGGGTTTTACACCACCTCAGTAGTAATGCATCAACGAACATGTCTAAATGATTGTGTCTAAAAAATAGTCTGACTACCTAGGAGGATTCCTGACATTTGTGCAAGCTGGGTGTGTAGCTGTGTGACTACATCCCTTTGCAGTCTGATTTCTGTCTTCATATCTTTACTCTTTAGAATGCAGTATTTGCTTTTCTTAAGGCAATTAACAGTTCTTCAGCTTTCGAAAGCTCCAGGTCCATTTCCAGTCCCAACATAATGTGCTGGTTTGAACCTTTAAAGCTGTAAACGGCTTGGGACCAGGTTGCCTGTAACATAACAATGCCACATTGCTTCACCTACGTAGGTACCTGAACTGTAAGATCTTCCTCAGAGGCCCTACACCAAATGAAACAAAGCAGGTGATTACTAGAGAGATGCCCTTTTTGGTAGACTGCTTTTAACCAGACTTGGGTTAGTCTTGTGCTGGAACGAGGTTCTACAGAACTGAGATTTATCCTAACTCTCAGATTTTAGTGTCAGTCCCATAATTGCGTCAACTGCATACCCAATAGGTAGAGGAACAAAGAATTGCTGCTATAGCCATGACCAGGAAATGGACTTTCAAGTTGGCCCAGCAACAGCAGATACGTGCTCTGGCTGTATGTGGTTGATTTTTCTTTAACAGATAGGTGGGGGAAGCCATATCAGGATCATGGTTGGTGTGTGTGTATGTGTGTGTGTGGGGGGAGTGTTCAACCCTTTTCCCCCACCCCAACTGGAATCTCCCCCACCCTGCCCACCTGGTATTCACAGTGGGCGGAAAGCTCCCACTGGCACCAAATCAACCACAACCAGACCATAGCATTTTACCATATAAATATTATTCAATAAAAATAATTGCAGGTGCTCTGTCCCATGTCCAAGAGGGCTGGGCTTGCTAGTACACATGACAATTCATAATGTTCTTCAAAGAACCTGTGAAATGGAGCCCCCTTTTACAGGTCATTAGAGCCCAAGCCTCACTCTTCTTTCCTCAGAGAAAGAGAAGCATTGGGTCCTTCTTGCCCTGGCCCATGGGGCACTTCAAACAGTCTGGGGGCGCTCCTGCCACTGCCGCACCACCAAAGAAGGCAGGGGGAGTAAAAACACACAACAGACTCAACATTTTTAACCCCCTCTTTTTAAAAAAGGTTCTGTGAGAGCTTCACGGGGGGGCAGTGGGGGTCGCATGTACCCCATAGGCTGCATGTTGCCCATCCCTGCCCTAACCCATAGAGTCTTCCCTGCCTTCCCTGTCCAGATACTGGGGTCAAAAATTGCAATACTGACATTTCAGTGTTGACATACACAGGAGTCCAGTGAGGGGGTACTGAGGCCCTTCAGTTTCCTTTTTTGCGCTGGGTAGTATTTGTAATTCTGATTCAGCACGATGGTACAAATCTAATCATATCCCACACACCAGCGTGTCATCACATTAGCCAAGAACTTCCTTCTAATAGCCTCCTGAAATCTATACACCCCTGAACTTGTTTTTGTTTAAGTAAGGTTTTTTTTTTTTTTTTAAGAATTCCCATTTGTAATCAGTTATAAACATGAAAAGTAAATAACATAAATTAAAGTAATGGTACAACAATAATATAATCCAGCACAAATCTAATCATAACCCACAGACCAGCGTGTCATCACATTAGCCAAGAACTTACTTATAATAACCTGAACTCTATAGCTTCCTGAATTTATTTTAGTTGAAGCATTTTTTTTAAGAAAAGAATTTCCATTTGTAATCAGTTATAGAAATGTAAAGTAAATAACATATTAAACTAATGGTACAAAAATAAAATAATCCATGGCAATATTTTAAATCATTCTGAAATATTATAATTTATTTGCTCAGATTTTTATTTTGCTTCCAGCCAAAGCTGAAAAAGCAGGTGAAATATGAATTTTCACAGTGTCTGATCTCTTTTTAACCAATTATGGGGACCCCTAGTAGGATAAGCATTTTTTTTTTTAGTTTGAGAAATGAGGATGAACGTTCAGGAAGTAAACACAGAACTAAAATTAAGAAGTGCTATTAGCATTATATCATCATCATCACTATCAGTATCATTTCTAATATTACACTAGGCTTTATGTTGTCTTCTGTATAAGCAACAAATGGCATCCGCTTGGAAATATTCAGCATTAGTGTGTTCCATTGTTTGCCTGACTTGATGTGAGAGCTTCTCTATGACATGGAACTCCCACACTTTGGGCATCGTTGGCTCACCAATGGATTTTTTAAAAACTGGACTCTCTCTCTCTCTCTCTCTCTCTCACACACACACACACACACACACTACTCTCTGTTACCCATTGTGAAGTTTGCAGTTGAGACAGAAGGGTTGTTTTTCTGTTGCTATGTAACATCATGTCCAATTTTTTGACTTTAAATTGATAGCCCACTGTGATGTAGCTATCTGAGGTGGGTTTAGGTTGTTAGGAAACACACTAAAACCCGAAGAATGTCACTTTTAGATCACTTGGTTCTCTTCCCTCAACATGCATTGTCAGTGCATGTCAGAAAAGATGTTCTATCCCCTGTCCTGTTTAAGAACCATAAAAATATACACTTTGTTGACATTCTTGATAGCTGAGGAAGAAAATGTTTACATGCTGTGTGACTGATTTTGATATTTTGCTTCTCTTCACAATAGATGTTGTGGGGAAAATAATTTACTGTTACAAATCAGTCTTACACTAGATGTTATGATGCCTTCTGGGGTGTCCACAACAGGGTGAGTTTGGGAATGGAATGCCAGATATGGCTAGTTGAGGCATTATGCTGATTCACACTGTAAAGTGTACTATGTTAATTAATATATATTTCGAAATGCATCATTGACAAACTTTGAGGGTAAATTGAAAAATAAAACCCTAGCAACAAAGCAACTCTAACTGGGACAAAAATATTTGCTCTTCCTTCAATCCAGCATCTATTTGTGTACTATGGGAGTATGCAGTTTTCCTAGTTAGGCTTCATTAATTGGAAAGGTAGCTCTTTCTCAACTATATAGAGTATCCTCATAATAAAAGTAACCATAGCAATTGCAGATAGATCTCGGTCTATTCTCCAAATCCTTTTTTTTTTTTTTTACTTCCTTGCCCAGAAAATATTAAAGGCTTCTGTTACATTTGATGAACACAAGATCTATATTTTCCTTTTTGCTAAACACACATCAGTGAGGGAAAGTGCTCTCTTGGTGCATATCAGAAAGGGTATTTGATAAACCATAAGGGCTGGACACACCTGCTTGAGGGTCACTTGAGTTCTTATTTGATGGCTTGCATCTGAATGTGTCAATAGATTGACATTGGAAAGGGCTGTGCTTGAAGTCAGCTGAGGTGATAATGATAGTTCTGCCTGAGAAGAATTTGATCTGTGATAGTAGATTTATACATGCAAGACTTCACTCCATGTTGCAGTAAGCAAGTGATTTGTATGCATGTGCGAATTGGCCATTGATCTCTTGTACAGTTAGGAATGTCACAGTTATTGCTCCTTCCAGCTATCTAGAGCAAAGATTCCCCAATGTAATGATATATGATCCAGAGGTTGGAAGAGCTGGCATGGTTTGGGCTGCATTCCTATACACACTGGCAGTAAGTCCCTTTGAATTCTGACTAGACGTCCATATGATTGTGCTGTAAGGGTAGGAGGCTTCTTACACCAATGGTCCTGCCAAGACATGCTTTTTTTTGAGCATTGGACGGGAGGAAAAGGCACTGAAGGGGCATCTGCTTCACCTCTCATCCCACCTCAGTACCTAGCATCAGAAGTGGAAGAAATAAAGTAGGGTGCATACTGGTATAAAGCATGAATGGGGAATGGAGAGAGCTGTGTTTGAGATAGGAATGGTGTTTGACCAGTCATTAAAAAACAACAACCAACTGGCTCTGTTGGCCAGTCATGATAGGCCAGCCATGATATTGATCGGTGTTGTCAAGTCATAGTGAAATATTTAAAGCATTAATTTGTTAGAGAGGTAGCAAAGGATAGGGTGCTACCTACAAAAATGAGTGCCTTCTAGAAGACTATAGATCAGGGATGGGGATCCTGTTAGTGTTGGACCCCCAATTCCCATCAGCCAGCATGGCTAATGGTCAGGGATTATGGGACTTGTAGTCCAACATCTAGAGGGCCACAGGTCTTTACTATGTCAAATCCTGTGACAATCCCTCTTCCACACAGCAAATGCACTGAACGTTGTGGTGGTAGCCCTTACTCTTGGGCACTTGGGATCTATGCAGGTGTAAGTATTGTAGACACCAAATGCTTGAAGGTTCTCATGAACTTGCTGGCTAGCCCTGCCTGTAGATGTCAGAAGTGTCAGGGGGCTACATTTATACTGACTCTGCTACAGAGGACTAGGTCCACCAGGGTTTCCATCCCTGTGGATGAGGCCCTACGTGCATGCACCTGTACATGCATAGGCCCCTTTCAGACTGACACCACATTGCCAGGGAGGTCTAGCCATCACACTAATTTGTGCTGAGACTGTAGGACAAACTGGTGTGTTCATGAGCCCCTTCGTGCGTTCGGTACTTCACAGGCACCAAATGCACAGCTAGAGCTTGTGATAACTACTTATGTGTGTTTTCTTCATGCTTTTTTCTGAACCCTATGGTTGCCAATCCTGTTTGGATATGCCTGCAGCTACAGAGAATAGATAGGGACACTCTGGCCCATGGAAGTTCCCTATCCAGCCCTGCTCTTATCTCCAGTCAGAGATCAGAGATAAGGGATTTCCCCTCCTTTCTCCCCTGCTTCATTTAGACTTTAAAAGAGTCTCCATGGTTGCCAATGGAGGCTTTAAAAAAGCCTAACTACTAATGTTGTGCCAATTCCCCCCCCCTCACTTTTTTTACCATTCTCATTCAATTTTATAGAAGAGAAATTGCTTTCAAAAAGAAATCCAATGGTGAAGAAATTTCAGAGAAATTCTCATGGGTTGGGTTTGGGTTGCTTGGGCTTACCTTACTTAGGAGGTGGCCAAGGAGTGAGCGCAAGGGTCCTGTTTTTCATTGTTACAATCAGCTTTCTGGAAGCCTGTAGCTTCCTCAGCTTCCTACACTTCAGTTAAATCCTATTTTAAAGCATTATGAGGTAATTCCTCCTATGAGGCTTTTTCAGATCAGGATGTGCAGGCAGCCTGGGAGACTGGCCTGGTAAGCTCAAAAACACCACAAAAAAATTATAAAACATCCTGAATGAGGCAGAA
The DNA here is from genome assembly GCF_057233095.1 of Heloderma suspectum. NCBI lineage: Eukaryota > Metazoa > Chordata > Lepidosauria > Squamata > Helodermatidae > Heloderma > Heloderma suspectum. Next base: position 176,704,087 of record NC_139461.1, read on the forward strand.
CAATGGATGCCTCTTTCATGGGGGGGGGGGGAGAAAACTTTCTGGAAGTTGGAGGACAGATTTTGGCAGAGCACTAACTCCACCTCATCTCTGGAGCAAAACACAACACTGCCCCCACCTGCATTGCAGTGGATGTAAAACGGGGTCCAGCCTGCCAAGACAAGTAATGCTGTTGCTGCCCTCCCCCTGCCTCCCGAATACTTATCAAAAAAGAAAGCTGTGCTACAAGCCCTGCCAATGGGGAGCCCTGCCTGGGAGAAACTGTTGAGAATTTCTCCTCCCCTCTGGAGAAATTTGGTGAAATTGTCTCCCAAATTTCTCTGCCCACAGGTGAGATGGAGAATTTCAAGAGGCCATTTGTGCACAGCCCTACTAATTACATCCTGAGGGCATTTGCATGGGGGGTGTCACTGCAGGGGAGGGAAGGGATAACACTTGCCTCCCTTCCTTGCAACCCCTCCCCCTAATGGCCCCACCCTGCTACATTTAGTGCCAGTGGAGGCTTTTAAAAGTCTGACTGCAGTGGGGGAGGGGTGATATGTGTGTGCGTGTGCGTGTGTGTGTGTGTGTGTGAGTGAGGAAGTGAGAGAGCGAGTACATGTGTAAGTGAATGGGGTCTGGGCAATCACATTGGGGCCAGATGTCAGCAGCTTGGGTTCAGGCTGCTGGCAGGCGGCTCCTGATATGCTTGTCCAGAACCAATTCAGCCTTCCGACTGAAAAAAGTTTCCCCACCTTTGCATTAGGAGAATCAAGGCCTTGAGGCTTAATTAGGAATCGACAGGGCAGAACTAAAGATTTACAGTATAGTCAGTTCCTACTCTGAAATGAGAGGTATTATATGACCCATGGTCAGAAATGGTGCACAAAGGGCTCTCACTCCCGATGATACAAACAAATAGGGAAGTTGTCACTTCTGCTCTGGACTTTATGGGATGTTTGACAGTTTGAACCACAATTAGGTTGAGCACCTTGGATAGCTCCTTTGGAGCTCTGGCTGGTTCACTTCTGACTGAAAGCCAGAGTGGATTCACAGCCCCACTGAAACCAGAGACGCCAACTTGAACTGATGTTTGACAATATTTGGCCAATATTCCACTCCTAGTTTCAGGAAGCATATGTGCAAAAGGGGTGTGTGTGTGTGTGTGTGTGTGTGTGTATATATATATATATATATATGAACATAAAAGGATTTAGTCCATAAACTCGTAGCATTTTCCTTTGAGACTTTTCAAGAAAAAATGTGAGAACCTTTACTTCTATAGATGGTCAACTTCGCTACATATACAACCCCCTCCCTCCCACACACACTGAAAAAACACCTATTGTCTGCCTCCCTTCCCCTCTTTGCACTTCTTAAAATATTTCTCAAGAGCAGCTATGAAACTCAGGTCTGCATCTCAGTGTTTCATCTGACTTTGTTCTCTCTCTTTTTCTTTCCAGGTCTGACATCCAATTAACACTTCCATTAAAATACTAAATGGTAACCTGATGGCAGAAATCTCATGGTGTTATTGAACTTTTTACATAAAAAATTAATGCCATCAAGTCTTAATGAATGTTTCATTTGGACACTATTAGATAAATTCTGTAGATTTCTGAGAACTGCCCCCCCCCCCGACCTGGGGCCATTGTTGCAATCTGATCACTTCTGTTTTCTCATGGCTTTTTATAGAACTTGAAGGGAACATATCTTATATTTCCAAGAAAAGCAAAAGGGTGCCTTTAGATTGTATTTTACTATGACAGAAGCCCCAAACAGACATTATTTTAAATGTGTATCTAACATCTATGCCTTTTCTATTTTTAATCTAGAGTAGAGATGGCCTGATTCCATCCAGGAAGCCAATGCAACCGCCCTTGCCTGAACCCCCAAGCCCCGCTCACTGAGCCCTTGCCCCTATTCATCTCCTGTCCGCACTCAGTGAATGGCCTGCACTCACCCCGGTGGTCTCATTGAGCTTTGCGGTTGCCATTTTCTGAGAAATAAAATGGCAATTGCAAAAATGTGCATATTATGTGCAAAAATAAGCATTTTTGCAAAATACACATTTTTGTACAAACAGAAACATGTGCATTTGCAAAAGTGCTCATTTTTGCACATGTGCAAATTTGCACATTTTTGCTATAGCTACTTAATTTTTTAACAAATGGAGACTGTGAAGCTCGATGAGGCTGCTGGGCTGAGTGCGGGCTACTTGCCAAGCATGGGAAGAGCTCAAGAGTGGTCCAGAGACCAGCAAGCAGGGGCCCAGAGAACCCAGACAGGGTGGGTTTGCACATCCTTACTCTGGGGGCCCTGCACCTATTCTAGAGTTTAAAATGAAAAGAAGGCATCGCTGCTAGACACATTAAAAATAATGTCTGACTTCACACACACATGCGCACGCACGCACGCACGCACACAGACACACACCACTTTTTCCTCCCTTTTGGAGGAAAAATGTATGCAAACTGAATGGTTTTCTTTTCTAGCACTCAGTCTTGAAAGTCAGCTTTGACTTAATCATGCTTTCCTCACATTCGGTGAAGAATTTTGTCGCTCTCCATGATCTGCTTCTCTTCACGTTTTAGACTTATTCATCCTTATTTGCTGCTTTGAATGTTCTGTAGATTAATCAGAGAAGATGCAGTGCAAAATGGGTTTAAGAGAACTTTTAAAGTGCAAGATTAGAATGGAGCTACCATTAAATACAGTTTAATAAAATTAAATAAAACAACAGATCTGTAATACAAAGTGTGAAAAGTAGTTATAAGAATTATATTATATAACAAACCGTATAAAGTTGTACCCCCCACAAAAAAATCAGCAGTCCAAAAGTGTGTTTAATATTCCTGATTTGAAATATTTATTTATTTATTATATTTATATCCCAACTTTTTTCCTCCTTAAGGAACCCAAGGCGGTATACATAAACCTCTTCCTCTCCACTTTATCCTCAAAACAACAACCCCGTGAGGTAGGTTGGGCTGAGAGTCTGTGACTGGCCCAAAGTCACCCAGTAACTGAGCTTCCATGACTGAGTGGGGATTAGAAATATAGAATCCAGATCTCCTGGTTCCCAGTCCAACACTCTCGCCACTACACTACACTGGCTCTCCAAATAATCATAGTGGGCTATATTAATACACATCAATTATTGTCCCAGATGTGTTTCAACCCCAAGGGTCTTTGTCAGTGGGATAAAAAGTGTTACCATAACTATAACCCCCAAACATTCAGTTTTGTTAAGTTAATTTCCAAAATCAGACCTGCAAGGAGAAAACAAAGACAAAGACAGCAAGTTACACTCACCCTTTGCCGCTTTCACTGAATTAAACTTGCAAATCTAAACTGATGAAGATATGTTTACCAGAAAATCACAGTTGAGCCCTTCCCTTTTCTGCTGAGCTTCCTTCACACGGGCAGGCATCATAGCCAAGCCATTCATTTTAAGGTAGGTGTGACATTCCTGCCCTGGGTTCTACCTTCTCCAGCTTCCACCTGATCAACTGAGAAGAAATTGAGACCCCCCCCCCATGTCTGCCTCCCCTGGGTCAGTTGTCCTCAGTGACACACACAGCTTCAGCCCCTGTTACTCTCCAGGTTAAAGAGATGCCCAATACACCTATTTGGTTCCCTCTACCCAATACAGGAGAAGTAACAAGGAAATATGTTTGCTAATGGTAGCACAATAAGAGAAACCAACATGTGGGATTTTGTAGTTAAAAATAAAACATATTTAATAAAAGAAGAGTTATATACTATTATTAATCAATCTATGCTTGGTCCTAACCTACCTACCTACCTACCTACCACCTCTACCCCTTCGAAATCCTATTCCCAAAGTCCCACTCACTAGCTGTGGCTCCTCAATCCCTAAGGCCCTGTCTGACTTCTAACTGTCAGTTCCTTCCTTTTATAACCTCAGAATCCTCACACAAAACCCTCCCACTCATCACGCACTCTATAACATTCTATTAACCCTATCTTACCTGGGTCACATTTAACAATGCAAACATGTACATTAATGTAACTGGCATATGTTACCATAGACCATTCTGTGTCACCGACATTCTGTGTCATCCTAGGGATGTACACGAGTTTTGCTTCAGTCTGTGTCAGAACCTGCCCCATTCGCAACCCTAAATGAGAATGCAAGTGCATTGTTTTGGGACAAAGCTTGCATGTTCTCTAGCTTGAGACTGTGTCTGAGAGAAAAATGTGCACTTTAAAAATGCGCATGTGGGGGAAAACATGCGTTTTCACAGTTTAGTTAGTGGAGGGTGGGGGGAAAGAACACATTTGCGTGCATTCTTAAAAAAAGAAAGAAAAAAAAAGTGCACCCAAATGCACACTGGAAAAACATAACAAACATGCTCACATTCAGGAACTGGAACAAGACGAAACAAGCTTTGATGTGGAAATTGGAAAACCTCAACGAGCTGGAGCTTCACTGATTCTCCCATCCCTGTCCTATCCAGATTTATTCTGAGATCAGACCCAGTGAGCTTCCTAGAGCTTGCTCTCAAGTAAGGGTGCATACGATGGAAGCCTTCTGGGGTTGGATCCTGAGAAGCGCAAGCAGAAAGTAACCTGGAGAAGGGGACATTCCTAATGCTACAGCCTCCTGTGCTCTGGAAAAGCCTCTCCTGAGGGTTGGCAGGCCCTTCAAAATGGCATGCGATGGGGTGGGGTTTCTGGGAGATGTGGAAATTGCAGTGGAGGCACCTACAAGTGACACAAGCCACCAGTTCCCCCCTCCCCCAAGCAACCCTCCATGCCCCATGCCACACCATTCTGTGTGTGTGTGTGTGTGTGTGTGTCTCACCAGCCTCCAGAGTGGCTTTCAGGGCTTTTGTACTACAGGTGGCCTTGGAAAGTAGAGGTTATTTTGTGGGGCAGTTCCTCCTCCTCCTCCTATATTCTACTGAAGGGAAGCAAAAAGGCTGCAAGCCTTGCAACCAATAGGAGCAACAGTGTGTCAGAAAAAGGGTAACCGGTCTGCCTTTTGCCAGCGGCAAGTGGTACGCATCCTGTTCTGGATAAACATGAACCTCAGATAGCTTCAGCAAACACCTATGCATGCGATGGTCTTGACAAACTATAAGAGGCATTGCCTGTCATGTGGCAGACTATGGAAAAGGGGTATCAGATGCCAAAGGCTTTGTCACAGGTGCTAAGGATTCTGTGCACTAGTGTCACCAAAGCATAGTAGGGCACAGTGTCAAGTGTGGTCTACAGGTCCAAAGAGGTTGCCCAGAAGGCATGGAAGTGGCCTGATCTGCAGTGATGTGTAGCATGGATTAACACCATGATGGAGACCACTATGAGGCAGATGATGGCTGAAGTTGTTGACAAGGTGATAGAAAAATCTGAGAAGTTGGTAGACTCTTCACCTGTTTTAGGGAGATAATGGTCTACCAGCTTCTCCATTGGCACCTCTGTGGAACTAGCCTCTGGAGTTGTTGTTGTTCAGTTGTTCAGTCATGTCCGACTCTTCGTGACCCCATGGACCATAGCACGCCAGGCTTTCCTGTCCTGCGCTCTCTCCCAGAGAGTGCTCAAGTCCATATTCATTGCATTGGTGATGCTATCTAGCCATCTCATCCTCTGCCGTCCCCTTCACCTTTTGCCTTCAATCTTTCCCAGCATCAGGGTCTTTTCCAATGAGTTTTCTCTCCACATTAGGTGGCCAAAATATTTGAGCTTCAGCTTCAGTATCTGTCCTTCCAGTGAGCTCCCAGAAAAGAACAAACAGCAGCAGGGTTATGGCACGATGCTCCCTGAGCAGGGTTGCCTTCCACTGAGGAATGGCCCAGGCATCAGGATGTCATGGTGGGGATGGGCTAGAAGGACAGTTACATGGGGGTGAAGAGCCCCAATGAACATGGCATCATTGCCAACTGGTCTTGCTTACTGAAGCTACCTTGAATCCAAAAGCCATTTGGGAGAAGACGACATTCCGTGATGTATGCTATGGTGGCTTTGCACTAGCAGAAAGCACTTTTACTCATGCAGGCAGGGCAATTGATTTTTACCAATCCCCTTACCTTCTGCAGCCCCCCCCCCCAGAGGGTCTCCTGACACTGAGGAGAAGCTTTCTGTTGGGTACAGGGGGCTGGAGCAGGTGGGTGGGGATCAGGAAAAATCTGGTGGCCCGCCTTGCATGGGCAGAAATGCTTTCTGCTATGGCACAGCCACCATTAGCTACAAGCCTGTAAAACCAGTTCCAGTTTGTAATGTAGGCACATCTGCAATGAGAAATAGGGTGGAATCATCCCAGTGTGGCATGGTGGAAGGTCTTGTTGAAAAGAAATGCATACATTCGGCTGAGAGAGACTATGTCCTCCTCCATTAATGTTGTGTTTGGGATCTTGTAAGTACTTCACTCCATTTGCTATTATCCAGTTTTATTAATTCCTTCCACTTACCATTGCTGAAGCAATATTCCCTAGTCAGGCCTTCTTGCCTACCTTTTGAATGATGGCTACAGCATTGGCTGCCCTCCAGTTGTGCAGTATCATAATTGCATTTAATAATAAATTACGTGTTTTGGTTAGCAGCTCAGCTAGCTTGTTCTTCAGTTTGCCTGAAACTCTTGGAGAAATGCCATCCAGCCCTTGGAGCCACTTATATAATGTGTCTAGATCCTCTTTACTTTTTCTCAAGGCTAATCCTTTTCTGTTCAAGTTTTACTAAAGTGAATCCTTTATTATCATTTTTTAAAGAAGGTAATAATTGAGGTGCCTTGTGAAATGCATTATTTTTGTGCTCAGCTGTAACACAGCATTGAATAGAAGCGCAAGTTGCTGTATGGTTAAAAGTCGAGTGAGTGGGCATAAAGAATGACTACTTTGTCCTCTAGGGCAGGGGTGCAGAACTTCAGGCATGTGTGTCAACCGTGGCCCACCTGGGGTCCCAATCAAGCCTTCTGTGTTCCCCCAATGGCCACAGCCCTTTGCCCGGACTGCCAATACTTCGGTGGTTTCCTGGTTTTTACATGGGGATAGGGAGACATTTTTCTCCCTCTCTCAAAATAGTAGAACCCAGGGTTATCCTATGAAGCTGATTGGTGGGAGATTCAGGACAGATAAAAGGAAGGACTTCTTCACATAGTGCATAGTTAAACTATGGAATTCGCTACCACAGGATGTGGTGATAGCCACCAATTTGGATGGCTTTAAAAGGGGCTTAGACAAATTCCTGGAGGAGAAGGCTATCAATGGCTACTAGTGCTAATGGCTACATGCTACCTCCAGTATCAGAGGCTGTAAGCCTATGTACACCAGTTGCTGGGGAACATGGGCAGGAGGGTGCTGTGGCACTCGTGTCCTGCTTGTGGATTCCTGGTTGACAGCTGGTTGGCCACTGTGTGAACAGAATGCTGGACTAGATGGACCCTTGGTCTGATCCAGCATGGCTTTTATTATGTTCTCCTCCAGTTCTAAAAGGTTGAAATATCTCTCCTAAGGCTCAGAACCAAGCTACATGTTATACTGATTGCAAAGCGTGTAGTAGATGCTTGTATCTAGTTTTACCTTAGTGTAACTGTTTTCTATCTCAGTTTGGAGCAGGGCCAGCATGCTGCACAAGAGGATTAAACATCCCCGCCCCAATCCAATTTTCCCTCAAATTCCCCCTGCAGGGGCATCAAAACTGGGGAGAAGGGAGTCTCTGTTGAATAAAGTCTTTATTTAACCTTCTTATGGGGGACTGGGAGTGGAATTTTAGGATGAAAACAGTGTTTTTTGTGGGGGAGTTTAACCTTCTGGAGTGCCACAGTCCCAATCCGAATCAGGACCCTACCACTTACCTATCACTGCCTAGCTTCACTATGCATGATTAGAAAAACATTTCATTTTGCCCTCCTTACTGGCAGTAAGAGCATTGAACTAAAATATGCTGGCAGTCTGGCCCCACCCCATTTTGCCTTCAGCTACACCCACCACTTGAATGTGGTCCTCCAGAATTTATCTGGAGTTGAATTCAGACCTCGGGCTGAAGGAGGTTCAACACCACTGCTCTAGGACCCATCTACATGAGCCCTTTACTCTGGGGCTGCTGTGGTCCAAGGACCTTTGGGGCATACAATGCAGTCACCACTTCACAGCCAAACTGTGGTTTTCACGGGGAAAATGCGGAGTTCCACAGAGGCGTTTTGCTGCAATTTTTTTTAGCTTGCCATGAGTTTACTGCGGTTGCTGAGCTGTCTGTCCCTTCCTTGAACTGACTTCTCAGTTTGCGGTGGGCGTGGGGTAGGCTTGCTTAGCAATTGCATCAGAGGGATCCATTTTGGAATGATGTGTAGGCACATACCTCTGACGTGGGCATGCCCCTTCACATGTGCGAACCATTGCAAGAGTGTGGGGCTGAAGGACTGCCGCTGTGATTGTGTACAAACAGTTGGCATGGTAACAAAGGAGCAGACTACCCACATCTTACCAAAGAGTAATGGACAGACACAAAAGAACCCCTAAAATACAAAATGACCACTAAAACCCAAAGTGTCACACCCCTATCTTCACATGGCTGTGCAGCTGCACATTGAAATATAATGGTAAAAGGCCACCCTGGGGCTTATCAAGGAAAAACCGGATTTCCTGAGACTGCTTACAGTCTGATTACTTTTCCTTAAATTGGGTTCTCCTCAGTATAGTTGCCATGTGCCCCAACCCCTGCATTTAGCTTGGGTATGCTAGCTGTGTCCAGGGGGGTGCCTTTCACCGTGACCCCAGTCAAGGGGTGTTCCCTGTCTGTTTCCCATCCCTGCACAAACCAATTAGTGTCAGCTCAGACGTAACTCCTATTGTACTCAGTGAGGCTTGTCACCAGCATTTACAGAGATCCCCCTGAATTGAAATAGCAGATTTTAAAGCATTAGTTCCCTAAAGGCTGTAAAGCAATTTCCCCACAGCTAAGATTCTCTGTTGTTTGGTTTATTGCCATTCAGAGGTAACTACTTCTGCCTTTGATCAGTGAATCCTGCATAGCATCGGGTTAGAAAGGGGGCTGGTTTTCCATCCCTTCATTTCCCCTGTGTCAGGGGCTCCTTGGAGGCCTCTCTCAGCCTAATCCAGTAGCCAAGTCTAGACACAGACAAAGGAATTCCTTTCAAAGCTTTATTCTTCTTTTATAACTTAACAACTATACTGATTGCAACTAGATCTGAGCAGCGCAGTACCTATGCCCTACGTTGGAACAGTTGGTCCCCGTTTGAAAGGGAATTACTGGCAGACCCCTGAACTTAAGGACTAGGGAGAGTCCCTCCCCTTTTCTCTTGGATCTTCTGGGCGCAGCCGTTGTTTGCGCGCCAACCTGGCATTACGCCTCCTTTCCATGCCCTCCATCTGGCGCCACTCTCTGCGTCTGCGTCGCGCATCCACCAAGTCTGCTATCTGTGCCTGGTCACTCCCTGGACTGCTAACTAAACTAGGAATGCTAGTGGGAGGAATCTCCGTTAGCTGTTGGTCCTGGGAAAGAGGAGCACGCTCCTCTCCCAGGAGCGACTGCTCTTCCTCAGAATCAGAACTACTCTGGGATTCTATGGGCTCAGTGTCCACCCTGACACCCTGTGTCTTTCCCAGAACAAGCATATGTGTGTCTACTCAGAAGTAACTCCCATTATAGTCAATGAGGCTTGTCCCCGAAATGTGCACTCCCAGAGTTATTAGATCTCCATGAATTGAAATAACGCATTTAGGAGTCTAAATGTCGAAGCTTCGAAGCTTTGATTGATTGCATCATCGGCTGATCAGGGCAGAAAGAACACTGTGTTCTTTTAGTGATTGTTCTTTAAAGCAGTAAATAATGTGGTGGTGGGGGAGAGAGAGAGACAAGGAGAGTGATTTATGTAGCGTCACAGGAGGAAACCTCCTGAGATTTTATCAAAGGTGAAAGGGGGGGAGAGCCTAGAGGGGCGGAATCTCTCTTATTGGTTGACCCACCCCTGCCTGTCAGATGATGTTCACTCCACCCCCCCCTCACCTGGAAGTATGTTTTGTGAAGCTACTTTTACTGGTGCGATACACTTGCTTGTGGAGCTCTGGGCAGAGCAAAGCCAGCTCCTTGAAAAATTCGGGTAAGCCACGATTAGCTTACCACCCCTAACTCTCCATGTCATTTTCATCTTTGGAAGAAAATAAAAGTGATTGCTCACAATCCAATGCAGAACAAAGCTATCTATCTATCTATCTATCTATCTATCTATCTATCTATCTATCTATCTATCTTTCTCTCTCTCTCTCTCTCTCTTACATTTCCATACCGCCCAATAGCCGAAGCAATCTGGGCAGTTCACAACAATTTAAACCACATAACACAGCCTAAAATACAATATAACATTTAAAAGTTTAAAACTGCAGTATAAAAGTAAAACCAAAATAAAACCTAGCAGCAATGCAGAGATTTAAAATGCAATAACAGATTTAAAACAAGACAAAAAAGACTAAAAGACTTCAGTCCATTGAAATTAATGGACTCACACACACCTGTATTGGATTGAGGCCTTTGTATCCTTCCTGTTCTTTTCCCTTAAGAATTTGAGGAGGAAATTTTCTGCACTTGTTGTGACACATTTTTATTCATGTTTGCTATCCTTGTCAATTTGCTGGCCATATTCCTAATGAATTGCTCCTTTAGGCACACATTTAGTTTCTGCTAATGGCCAGTGTCTACTTTCAAAAACTGCACCCTGTAGAGATGTTTGTAGGTGGTTTTGTGTTTGGGAGGTGGAGGAAGGTAGCCATATGAATCCAACTCCCAAACTTCTTTGAAATCAGTTCCCAAGAGTTCCAACCACTTGTCTGTGCTCTGGGCCGGCGGCACAGGATTTTCATCTCACCACCAGTCTAAGAGAAGAATTCCCGCTGCCAGTGAATGAATGTTTTAGGAATGCTATCAAAGCGATGAGCTAAATGGAAATTTGCCTGTTCAAATAACACCTTGATGGAGAAATGATGGCAAAATAAATATAGATTTTAAAAAACAGAGATAAATAAACCTTGAAAGAAGCAAGAGCAGGTGCGTCACTTTGAAAGAGACATCAACTATACGTGGCAGATGGTTAGTTATCCTTGCATGCATTGGCACTGGATGTCTTCAAGTATAACACACACAGATGGAGGTGCAAATTTAGGCTGCCTTTACATTAAACAAACCCCCCTCAGTCCTCCCATTGTGGAGCCTTTCCACGTTTACAGAGGGCTCCCAGATGGTAACCACATGATTGCTGAGAGCAATTTTTAATTTTCAAGCTTCCCTAGAGAACAGTGAAACCGCACGATCTAATGGCTGCTTTAATAGCATTACAATCCGACTTAATTTGATAGTTCATTATTTCCAGATCTTTTTGAGATGGAATAACCAGGAAATACTGGATGTGCCCTGGAGGTTGACGACGTCATGAAAAAGACCAGCAAACTTCCGTGAGTGAGCAATCTCAATAGCAGGATAAAAGCTCCATGTAAAGAAGCCCATCATATTTGGAGACTGGAAAACAAAGCCCTTACCTGTGCACCTGGGATTTGTTGCCAGAGCATGTGTGTCAAGATTACAATTCAGCAGAACATCTGGAATATTGTTACCATTCTTGCTCAGGATATGCGTAGGGATGTACGAAAGTCACTTACCTGTTTGCGGATTATGTTGATGGTGGGGGGGAGGCATTTTGTCCCTCCCCCCGGAATCCTGGCTGGGGGGGGAGGCGCTCTGCACCTCCCCCCCGGAATCCTGGCCAGCCAGCTCAGCTCCGCAGGGATTCCAGCCGGCTCCGCTCCACTCCGTAACCACTGCCATTTGTGTCCCTGCAGTCAGCCGTGATAGGCTATGTAAATGTTTACGTAGCTTATCACGTCTGACTTAAAACAACAACAACAACACGTGTACGCAAATGGCGGTGGCCACGGCCGCTGCTATTTGCATTCCTTATTTTGGCACGTCTTAGTCTATGTCAAGATTTACATAGACTAAGATGGCGAAAATAAGGGGAACGCAAATAGCATAGCGTAAAGCTTGATGTAGACTAAGACGTGCCAAAATAAGGAATGCAAATGGCGGCAGCCGTAGCCGCCGCCATTTGCGTACACGCGTTTTTTTTTCTTAAGTCAGACGTGATAGGCTACGTAAACATTTACGTAGCCTATCACGTGTTTTTTTTTTTAAACCTAGCCATGATAGGCTACGTAAATCTTTATGTAGCCTATCACGTCTTTTTTTTTTTAACTGGAAATGGCGGCGGCAGTGACAGCCGGTCGGAAGACTCGCCGCCGCCGAACCACTGCTGGAGCCACTCCCGGAGCCGCCGCTGCCCGGAAGATCCGCCTCAGGTAAGTCTCGTCCCGGGGGGGATCCGTGGCGAGATCCGTGGCGGAATTCTCTGACATCCCTAGATATGCGTCTCTAGTCCACACGCATCTGGAACCTATTTTTCCATGTCCAAAGAATTAGTCCTGCTGGAACACAAATGTCAGGGGAAATTTAGCTCTGGTGCTGGGTGGGTGGAGGCGGGGATGGGGGCAGGGGTGGGCTGTGTGCTCTCCTTGCTGCTGCCCAAACTCTTTTCTGCCAGAGGACAAGGCACCTAACAGCCTGGTCAATCTGGCCCCAGGAGTGTGAGCCAGAGGACAGACGTGGCGGAGGTGCGTGTGTGCTTTCCCACCTCAGGCAGTGGGAGAGCTTACGCTGGCACTGCTAATCCACCTTAGATACACATCCAATCCCTGAAAAATAGTCCAGGTAGATCCACCTTTAGAGCTAATATACGTATTCAGAAAAATAATGTCACACAGCTTTGTTGGGACAGGACCATTTCAGAATTGCAGATGGGGACGACATATTTTCTCCTTCATGGATCACTGCCTTGTTGTGGCGAAGGGGCTTGTGTAACTCAGTGAAGCCATAAGCTATGCCGTGCAGGGCCACCCAAGACGGACAGGTCATGGCAGAGAGTTCTGACAAAATGTGGTCCACTGGAGAAGGAAATGGCAACCCACTCCAGGATTCTTGCCAAGAAAACCCCATGGAAAGTATCACAAGGCTAAAAGATATGACGCCGGAACATGAGCCCCTCAGGTCGAAAGGTGTCCAATATACTACTGGGGAAGAGCAGAGGGTATTTCCAAGTAGTGCCAGAAAGAGTGAAGCGGCTGGGCCAAAGCTGAAAGGACACTCAGCTGTGGATGTGTCTGGTGGTGAAAAGATAGTCCGATGCTGTAAAGAGCAATATTGTTTAGAAACCTGGAATGTAAGATCACTGAATCAAGGTAAGCTGGAGGTGGTGATAGCATCACGGATGCAATGAATATGAACTTGAGCATGCTCCGGGAGAGAGCGCAGGACAGGAAGGCCTGGCGTGCTATGGTCCATGGGGTCACGAAGAGTCGGACACAACTTAATGACTGAACAACAATGACATATTTTAAAAACTAGGAAAGAAATCTCCCTCTTCTTAGAGAACTAGCACATTGGGAAGAATATCCAATAACCAAATATCTTGGTTAGCCTCGTGCTAAATTTTCTACATGAAGAAAGGGTTTTTCTTTTTGTTTTAAAGTGGGATAGTATTCAGACAACTAGTCCACTCCACCCCACCCCCCACAGTCTGAAGTGGCACAGACTCAGCAGGTTTGTAACATATGATTATTCTGAGTATATAAATGGGATCATTCAAAAAGACAACAATTGCACTAGAAGTATAGTTGACCCTTCAATGTAGGAAATTCTATTTTTCATGGAGAAATTTTTGTTTTTCTCCTCTAAGAACATGAGAAGAGCCCTGCTGGATCAGACCAAGGATCCATCTAGCCCAGCGTTCTGTTCACACAGTGGCCAACCAGCTGTCGATCGTACGGATGGCGGAGAATTCCGCCATGGATTTCAGTGAGGCCGAATGCACTGGCATTCGGCCCCCCAAAACCCGTGGCGGAATGGCCTCCCACCCCCCACCACCCCGCGGAATCCCCCTGGGACGAAGCTTACCTTGGCCAGATGTTCTGGCGGCAGAGGCTCTGGCGGTGGTTCCAGTGGTGGCGGCAGCAGCTGGTCTCTTGGCCGGCTCCTCAGCCGCAAATGGTGGCCACCATAGCAGCCACCATTTGCGTCCTGTCAGGCTGCCTTGATAGGCTACGTAAGTATTTACATAGCCTATAACGGCAAAGAGCAGGGGCGCAAATGGCAGCTGCTACGCTGTTTGCACCGCTGCTCTTTCCGTGATAGGCTATGTAAGTATTTACGTAGCCTATCACGGTAAAGACAGCCACGCAAATGGTGGCCACTACACCATTTGCGTAGCTGCCTTTACCGTGATAGGTTACATAAATACTTATGTAGCCTATCACAGAAAGAGCAGCGGCGCAAACAGCGTAGCGGCCGCCATTTGCACCCCTGCTCTTTGCCGTTATAGGCTATGTAAATACTTATGTATTTACTTACGTAGCCTACCATGGCAGCCTGGCAAGATGCAAATGGCGGCCGCAGCAGCCTGCCATGGCTGGAACTCCGGCTGCACTCGGCCCTGGCCGGCGGCTCCACGGAGCTGCCACGGAGCAGAGCCAGCCCAGGGAGGATTCTGGGGGGAGGGATGGAGCGCCTCCCCCCCCCCCATGAATCAAAGCTGTGAAAAGGTAAGTGAGTTTCGTACATCCCTAGTCGATCAGGAACCCACAAGCAGGATATGAGCACAACAGCACCCTCCCACCCATGTTCCCCAGCAGCTGGTGTACATAGGCTCACTGCCTCTGGTACTGGAGGTAGCACATCGCCATCAAGACTAGGGATGGCAGAGAATTTCTCCACGAATCTTCGGGAGGCCGAGTGCTGATGCATTTGGCCCCCCGAAAGTGTTGGGGAAATTCTCTGCCGCCCCCCCCCGGGATGGGACTTACCTTCGGTGAATGTCCCTCTCGGCGGCGGGTCCCGGCGGTGTTTCGGCAGCGTTTTGGTGGGGGCGGGGGTGGCGGCTGGTCTCCCGACCGGCTGCCGCCGCCGCCATTACAAAATAAAAAAGTACAGTAAAAAAAAACACACACACCCGTGATAGGCTACGTGACGATTTACGTAGCCTATCACGGCTAGATTTCCAAAGTCAGCTGTGATAGGCTATGTAAATCGTCACATAGCCTATCACGGGTGACTTTGGGGAAAAAAAAAGCGCCTACGCAAATGGCCCATGGGGCGCCGCCATTTGCATTCCTTATTTGGACAGGGGTAGTCTATGTAAAGATTTACATAGACTACGGCGAAATTAAGGGAACACTATTTGCGTTGCCCTTATTTTCACCGTAGTCTACGTAAATCTTTATGTAAACTACTGGGACCAAATAAGGAATGCAACTGGCGGCGCCCATGGGGCACTGCCATTTGCGTACGCGCTTTCCCCCCCCCAAAGTCACCCGTGATAGGCTATGTGATGATTTACATAGCCTATCACGGCTGACTTTGGAAATCTAGCCGTGATAGGCTACGCAAATCGTTACGTAGGCTATCACGGGTGTGTGTGTGTGTGTGTGTTTTACTTTTTTTTCGCGGCCGGGGAGATGGGGCGCTCCTCCCCGGCCTGAATTTTGCTGGCGAGGGATGGGGCGCCTCCCCCCCCGCCTGAATTTCGGCCGGGCGAGGCGGGCCGCCTCCCCCCCTCGCCTGAACTTCAGGGGGAGAACCGAAGCGCCTCCCCCCCACCGCGAAGCAAGCTGTGGGACAAGGTAAGTCCCTTTCGTCCATCCCTAATCAAGACTAGTAGCCATTGGTAGCCTTTTCCTTCAGGAACTTGTCCACTCCCCTTTTAAAGCCATCCAAGTGGGTGGCCATCACTACATCTTGTGGTAGTGAATTCCATAGTTTAACTATGGGCTGTATGAAGAAATTCTTCCTTTTATCTATCCTGAATCTCCCACCAATCACCTTCATAGGATGACCCTGGGTTTTACTCCTGGCCTATTTCCTCCCCTTCTACATTTGGGCAATCAAAAACATTTTCATCTTCATCCCTTTGGGATTATTTAAAGTTGCACCCAGTGTATATTCCCCCCTATCATACAGGATTAAGGTAATGATAAACGTCTTTCATCTGATGAAGAAAAAACAAAATCTGTATCATAATTAGGGCTGCACAGAACATGGTCTGTTCTCATTTTTTTGGGTCAGACCATCATGTTTTGTGGGGTGGAGATTTCTTCACCCAAATATTTCGACTGTGTGAATATGTTTATTCTGTTTGCTTCCATCACTTTCTCTTGTTGCTACTGCTTTGTTGTTGTTTTCCCCTAGCTGATTTTTCTACTTCCTTCTTTGATTACTCAACATGAATGATCCCACCCAATCAGGGATCACACAGTGAATGGGAAAGTGATATGATGACACTACGTAAAACAACCAGGTTTGGTTTTATGATGACATTACGGAGGGCAATTTTAAATGAACAAATAAGTGCTGAAAAATGTTAAAGGTGGGAGGTGTTCTGTGTCACTGTCAAAAAATGTTCACAAGCAAAACAACAAGAACAATTAATAGTTTTCAGTCAGCCCTATAATATCTTTGTATCTTTGTATAAAACAAGGCTAGAGCATGTTTTTAATCAATGCTCATGACAACTCTTATCATGATGAACTAAACCAAGATAGGAGCAGGACAAGCACTGGCTTTCTGAAAAGTTCTTTACTCAAAGGTGTTATTGAAAATGCTGCCTGATATTGATTTGTGAGGGACTTGTGAAGACAGAAATTCTTTGCAAATACTCTCCCCTAATGCAGCCATCAATTACAATGGCCTTCTTGCTTGACTTCTCCTGATCGCAGTATAAGTCAGGAGAGCTGGGAGCGAAAGCTTCATGACCAAAGAAGGACACACAACTCTTTTCTATTGCAAAAGCAATAATATTTTTTATCTAGGCTGTTGTACTAACTATGACCTTCTGTTCTCCAGTTATTCTTACTTCCAGTATACAGCCCATCTCAAATAAGTGTTTGGGTTTCCTCCTTTGTATCCCTCCCCCCAATTCTACTTATTGCACAATGCATAGATGAAAACCAGATATATCAACAGCATTCTCTCATGTCTGGGCTAATGTGTTTTTGTTTTCCTCCTTGGACACTATTATACATCTCACAAATGGAATCAGTGTAGTTTAGTCTGTATTGGTCTAAGTCCATATTTTCCTAAAGATAAGAAGGACTTCTCTGAAGGAAGTAAGGATGGCGGAGAATTCTGCCATGGATTTCAGTGAGTGGCGGAACGGCCTCCCCCCCGCCCCCCCGTGGAATCCCCCCCAGGACAAAAGCTTACCTGGGGCAGATGTTCCAGCGGCGGCGGCTCTGGCGGAGGCAGCGGCAGCAGCAGCTGGTCTCTCAGCCGGCTGCTGCGGACTCAAATGGCGGCCATCACACCATTTGCGTAGCTGCCTTTGCTGTGATAGGCTACGTAAGTATTTACATAGCCTATCATGGCAAAGGCAGCTACGCAAATGGATTGCATTGTGCAATAAGTAGAATACTTACGTAGCCTATCATGGCAAGCAAAAAACCAACAAAAAAACGTGTACGCAAATGGTGGTGGCTACGGTGGCCACCATTTGCGTTCCCTTTTTTTCGCTGTTTTAGCCTATGGAAATATTTATGTCAGCTATTATGGCGAAAAAAAGGGGAACGCAAATAGCGTAGTGGGCACCATTTGAGTTCCTTTTTTCCCACCGTTTTAGCCTATGTAAATATTTATGTAAGCTATTACGGCAAAAAAAGGAGAACGCAAATACTGTAGTGGGCACTATTTGCGTTCCTTCCCCCCCCCCCGCTGTAATGGCTTACGTAAATATTTATGTAGGCTAAAATGGCAAAAAAAAGGAACGCAAATGGCGCCCACTACGCTATTTGCGTTCCCCTTTTTTTTTCGCCGTAATAGCTTACATAAATATTTACGTAGGCTAAAACAGTGAAAAAAAGGGAATGTAAATGGTGGCCACCGTAGCTGCCACCATTTGCATACGCTGTTTTTTTTCCGGAAGGCTGCCCAGCAGCCGGATATCCGGCTGCGGGCGGTCCCGGCTGGCGGATCCGCGGAATCTCTGCGGAGCGGAGCCAGCCAGATCAGGATTTCGGGAGGAGGTGTGGAGCACCTCCCCCCCACCGAGAATGTCACCCTTCAAAAAGGTAAGTGACTTTTGTACATCCCTAGAAGGAAGTGGAGGTAGTTCCCATGATGACTTTGAGGTTGTTGTGGAAAAGTATTTGAAAGCAAACAGTCCCAAGTGCAGTGGCGGCGGTGGGAAAGAAAGAACAAAAGACCCAAAAATGAATGTGCAGAAAGAAGAAAATGCGAAATTGATATAAGTCCAAAACACATTCAGTCTACAAAAATGCATAGTAGGCACATATTCTTGTGAAAGAAAATGCCTAACAGAGAAATCCTGCATGCATCTATTCCCATGTGCTCCCAGGAAAATGTGTATGGGATTGCAGCCTAAAGCAAGAATATAATTAATTCTTAACATATTAAGAATTTGTAACTTCTAGCTAGCATTGAGAACTATCAATATGCAGTATTGTATTGCTTTCCCACATTCAGAATAATCCTATGCTCAAAAATGGATACAATGTACTGTGTACTATGCACATGATACTACCTCTTATTAGGACATAGATAAGAATGAAATCTTCTCTGTGTCTCTACTCAGAAGTAAGCTCCACTGGGTTCAATGGGACTTACTGTCAGGTAAGTGTGTATAGGATTGCAGCCTTCATGATCTAAGTCCTCCAGTATCCTGCATTCTCAAAGTGAGGCTTCTCAGCTTTTGCAGGACCTTATTCACGAGTGTACAACTATTCAACTATTTTGTAATTCAGTACCATGCAACATTAACTTTCATTGGAATGTGTGTGTAAACATTACTAAAAAACAGTATTTACATAGCAATAGCTCACCTCATGTGCTCTGTTTTGTAGCAGTGATTTCCTTGCAACATGCTAAACCATAACAGAAGATAGTCTTTACATTTCTGAATTCAAAATTTACATGTCTGAATTCATTCGTCATATGACAGTAAATGCCAACAGGGATATCATTAAGGGACGTTGAGCAACGGGTAATTCCACCCCCTCCCCATGTTTCAAACTATGCTTGATTACTCAGGTGCATCTACATTTCTGGCCAGCTATTCATTCATTCATTCATTCATTCATTCATTCATTTATTTTGTATATCTTCATTCACCCCTATCCAAAGACAGAAATACAATCAAAGCCAATTAAATCATAACACTCACAGCAGTTGTGAAAACAACTTAAATCCAGCCTTGGCAAAAAAAAGGAGAGTCTTAACAGAATGCTAGAAAGCCAACAAAGAAGTAGCTACCCAGGTCTCCCAAGCCAGGGGATTCCACAAGCAAGGGGGCCTTGACCAAAAAGGCCCTGTCCTGCATCCCAGTCAATCAGACTTCTGTTAACAATGGAATGCAGAGCAAGATGAAGAATGCAGTAGGTGGACAGGCACATGTGGGAGAAGGCAATTCTTTAAATTAATGCTTTTCTGAAGATTTCTCTAGGGCTGTCAGAGAATTTCGCCATGAATCTCGGGGAGGCCGAATGCCAGCGCATTTGGCCCCCTGAAATCGGTGGCAGAACGGTCTGCCCCCCCCCGGGACGGGACTTACCTTGGGTGAATCTTCCTGGCGGCGGCGGCTCTGACGGCGGTTCGGCGGCGGTTTGGCAGCGGCCGCTGAGGTGGCCGGTCTTCCGACCGGCTGCTGCCACTGCCATTTCCAGTAAAAAAACCAAAAAAACCAAAAAACCCGTGATAGGTTACGTAAAGATTTACGTATCCTATCATGGCTAGATTTTTAAAAAACATCCTGATAGGCTATGTAAATGTTTACGTAGCCTATCATGGCTGATTTAAAAGAAAAAAACGTGCGTACGCAAATGGCGGCACCCATGGGTGCCGCCATTTGCATTCCTTATTTTGACACGTCTTAGTGTACGTAAACATTTATGTAGACTAAGACGTCGAAAATAAGGGGAACGCAAATAGCGTAGCTATTGCCCATGGGCGCCGCCATTTGCGTACGTGCGGTTTTTTTTCTTCTTTTAAATCAGCCGTGACAGGCTACATAAACATTTACTTAGCCTATCATGGCTGACTGCAGGGATGCAAATGGCGGCGGCTATGGCCACCGCCATTTGCGGAGCTGGCCAGCTGGCCGGCTGGCCAGGATTCAAGGGGTAGGGATGGATCACCTCACCCCCTGGCCAGAATTTCGGGGGGGAAGGATGGAGCGCCTCCCCCCCGGCCAGAATTTCGGGGGGAGGGACGGAGCGCCTCCCCCCACCGCGAAGCAAGCTGCGGGACCAGCTAAGGGACTTTCGTCCATCCCTAGGGATGTATGAAAGTCACCTGCCTTTTCACGGATTCTGTTTGTGGTGGTGGGGGAGGTGCTCCGTCCCTCCCCCCGGAATCCTTGACGGGGGGGGGGAGGCGATCCGGTCCTCCCCCCCGGAATCCTTGACGGCTGGCTGTGCTCTGCGGTAGCCGCCATTTGCATATGCGTTTTTTTTTTTTTACTTTGCTGTGATAGCCTATGTAAATATTTACGTAGCCTATCACAGTTAAGTACAGGGACGCAAATGGCAGTGGCTCTGGCCACCACCATTTGCGTCCCTGCTGCCCAGTGGCCGGATGTCTGGCTGTGGGCGGACCTGGCCGGCGGCTCCATGGAATCCTCGCGGAGTGGAGCCAGCTAGGCAGGACTCCGGGGGGAGGGACAAAGGACCTCCCCACCCATCGAGGATTCTGGGGGGAGGGACGGACTGCCTCCCCCCCTATCGCAAACAGATCCGCGAAACGGTAAGTGACTTTCGTACATCTGTACAAACAAGGCAGTGAGCACAATTCATTTTTTTTTAAAAAAACCTTACGTATTTATTATTGGGACATTCTACACTGCGTTTTTATTTATGAAAATTCCACGACTCTTTGCGGACGACAAAAAAAAAGCTGCATGACTGCTGGCTCCGCAGGACCTCGTGGTGCCGTTCCGCAGAGGATTCTGTGGCATGGACTGAAGGGAATTTGATCCCATTTCAGTCCATGGCAGAATTCTCTGACATCCCTAATCTTAGCTAAGAAATTGGGTTGCAAGCAAAGAAATGCCCAGTTCAAATCCTGCTTTCCCATGATGAGCTCAGTAGGTATTCTTAGGTAAGGTATGATCTCTTAGTTTTACCCCCTGTCTGAAATATTGGTATAATAATACTAGCCTATGTTAGAGGGCTGACATACCGTATGTGAAGTGCTGTGGACTTAATTAGCCTTGTTATTATCTGAACTCTGAAGTCATGCCCTTGGAACATAACTGTGAATTTTCCTTTAAGTATTGGTGGTCTTTTTCCCTCTCTCCCTCCCTTTTTGCTTCCCCATCATTTGATCAATACAGAAAATCTCTAAAATAGTGAGCTTCCCCCACCCCCTGAGAAGAAAATGTATGTCAAAATCCAGACACTGCCAAAAAAAGGTGCATTACATTTATGACCTTGTGTGATTAGTGATCTCTGAATCTAATCTTAAGGTTCTTTAATAGACTATAATTATCTACAGTGTATAGTTACTGCCCTTTCTTGAGATTGGTTTAAAATTGCCTCTGGAGGCAAGTGCTCTTTAATTATCTGATAAGAGCTAAACTTGATACTCTGACTGGGGGAGGGAAAAAAACTTTTGGAATACAAAAATAAATACAGGACAGGACAAAACCCTTTCTCAGTTATCTAGTCATGGGTCAACTCTGCAGTTGCAGATAAAGAAGAAAGGTGTGGGAAAAGTGTGTGTGTGTGTGTGTGTGTGTTAGAGAGAGAGAGAGAGAGAGGAGAAAGAGAGAGCAAGAGAGCGCAAGTGTGTATTGTGGTGGGAAGAAGGGGAGAAAAGAAGTTGAGAAGTCTTTTCAAGCTTCCAGACTATATCAGCAAATCACCTTCATGCTATATAGCTGGTAGAGGCCTTTATTTAAATGTATATGCAACGAGGCTGTTGAAAACGGTTATGAGAACAACGAATAGGAATATATTGGAAATTCAACCCTTGCAAATTCCAAGTCAGAATTAATTTATCTGCTCCTTCTTCCACTTGCCAATTGGAAAATGGCTGGTGTGGTTCTTTTCATGTAATAACACAGTTGTCAGCTCTTTACATGTATAAAAATAGGGCGAGGGGGCGCTTATACGAATGTAAAGAATTACAGTATTTCAGCTTTGCAAATGCATAAAACTACATTTTCTATTTTTACACGTGCACAATTATGATTTATTTGTAATATTTATATACTGCTAAATATAATAAAATCCCTCAGCAGGTCACATATATCAGTGATGACATATATATACAGGGAAACCTGCGCATGATGCATATAAAATTGGCAATTTTCATTCTGCTGAATTGGATGTAAAAATATGTACTTTGAGAGAAATGTTTTAAAAACATTTAGGCTACAATCATATACATACTTACTTGGAAGTAAGCCCCATTGATCCAAATGGCACTCACCTCTGAGTATACATGCTTAGAATTGTGCTGTTAATGAAAAAAACGTAAAGACAGTGGAACAGAATCAAGGGTAAATGTGAAAATAAATCAGAGTGAGTGAATATCAGCTCATCCCATAGGGATGTACAGAAGTCACTTACCTGGTCCCGCAGCTTGCTTCGCGGTGGGGGGTAGGCGCTTCGGTTCTCCCCCCGAAGTTCAGGCCAGGGGGGGAGGCGCCCCACCTTGCCCGGCTGAAATTCAGGCCGGGGGGGGAGGCGCCCCGCCTCACCTGCCTGAAATTCAGGCTGGGGAGAAGCGCCCCATCTCCCCGGCTGCGAAATACAAAAGTGAATGTTAAAACACACACACACACACACACACATGATAGGCTACGTAACGATTTACGTAGCCTATCACGGCTAGATTTCCAAAGTCAGCTGTGATAGGCTACGTAAATCGTTACGTAGCCTATCACAGGTGACTTTGGGAAAGAAAACGCCATACGCAAATGGCGGCACCCATGGGCGCCGCCATTTGCGTTCCTTATTTGGGCCTGGGTAGTCTATGTAAAGATTTACATAGACTACGGCGAAAATAAGGGCAATGCAAATAGCGGGTCCAAATAAGGAATGCAAATGGCGGCGCCCATGGGCACCACCATTTGCGTACGCGCTTTTTTTCCAAAGTCACCCGTGATAGGCTACGTGATGGTTAACGTAGCCTAACACGGCTGACTTTGGAAATCTAGCCGTGATAGGCTACGTTAATTGTTACGTAGCCTATCACAGGTTTTTTTTTTTTTTACTGTTTCTTTCGCGGCCGGGGAGACGGGGTGCTTCTCCCCGGCCTGAATTTTGGCCGGGCGAGGCGGGGCGCCTCCCCCCCCGGCCTGAATTTCAGCCGGGCGAGGCGGAATGACTCCCCCCCTCACCTGAACTTTGGGGGCAGAAACGAAGCGCCTCCCCCCCACCGCGAAAAAAGCTGCGGGACAAGTTAGGTCCCTTGCGTACATCCCTAGTAACGATTTACGTAGCCTATCATGGCTGACTTTAGAAATCTAGCTGTGATAGGCTACGTAAATCATTACATAGCCTATCATGTGTGTGTGTGTGTGTGTGTGTGTTTTACATTTACTTGGAAATGGCGGCGGCGGCAGCCGGTCGGAAGACCGGCCGCCACCCCCGCCCCCGCCGAACCGCCGCCGAACCGCCACTGGGACCTGCCGCCGAGAGGGACATTCAAGGGTGGTAAGTCCCATCCCGGGGGGTGGAGGCGGGGTGGCGGAGAATTTCACCGCCAATTTCGGGGGGCCGAATGCGTTGGCATTTGGCCTCCCCATGATTCATGGAGAAATTCTCCGCCATCCATCCATCCTTAAGAAAGAAGCTTAGGGGAGAACTGAAGGTCCTCTGTGTCACTAAATTTCTTTGATTTTTGCTCACAATGTTATGCCTCTCTGATGAAGGTATGTGTCAACTAGCTTGAGTCATTTTGGAGATGGTGCATCTGTCCTGCTGCACATCAACTCCCTCGGCCACCAGAAGACTGAGGCTACCATGGGTACAACTGGCATGTCCCTAAAGGCTTTTCTCATCTCCATCACTGTGGCCTTGTCTCATGGCATCATCAGGATATATGGATGGAGAGCATCCTGGGAGATTTCCTTGGGTGTGTCAGGGAAGGGGGAAACTGTGAGGTTTCTGGTGACAAACCTGAGGAGCAGTCAGGTTTGTCACCAGAACAGCTCAGGCCTGGCAAAGTGGAAACAGGCAGGGAAGCCTGAGCAGGGTTAAAGATGGCTAACAAGCCTGGGAAAGGAGCGAACCTTTGGCCCATTTACGCCTGTAATATTTATTTATTTATTTATATACCGCCCAATAGCCGACGCTCTCTGGGTGGTTCACAAAAATTAAAATCACAAAGCACAGCATAAAACAATATAACCTATGACAGCTTAAAACCACAATATAACAGTACAACCAGAATAAAACCTAGCAGCAATGCAGAGATTTAAAATACAGATTTAAAACAGCAGAGCTAAAAGACTTGGAAGCTAAAATGCTAAAATACTGGGAAAATAAAAAAAAAGGTCTTCACCTGGCGCCAGAAGGAGTACAACGTAGATGTTAAGTGAACCTCTCTAGGGAGCTCATTCTACAGCCGGGAGGCCACAGCAGAAGAGGGCCTACCTACCTTTGGCTTATACCTAATATTGTGTAGATGGGGCCTTTACAACTGATATGAGCACAATATCAAATTGATGGAAGTTCCCAAGGCGCCATTTTTTCCTGCAAAATGGTGACTGCGGGAATGATGGGTGCTGAAAGACAGCTCAGGGCAGGGCAGGGCAGCTTGGCGAGTGCAGGAGGGGTGTGTGAGCAGGGGCAGCAGCTTGGTGGGCGCAGCCCGGAGCGCGAGTTCATCAGACTGGGCACCCGCGCCATCCCTAGGGGCAAGGCAGTGAGAAATAAAACAGACCAGCACAGGGCTGTAGTCACAATCAAGTAATTCCAAACCAGAAATCTACAACAACATAGGAGCTCAAGCAGCCTTCCTTGGGTTTGCATGGTGGGGAGACTGAGCAGCAATTCCTGTCAGCGTGTAGGAAAGTCTTCACCATGGCTATGCTCACTGCTGCTATTCAATTTTTTTTTTAATACAGTCTGCTGCAGAATAAAACAGTTTTAATAAGAAGGTTTTTTTTATCACTGAAGGTTTTTATCGCTGCTTGCGAGGTTTTGACCTACCAAGCAGGCAGATTCTTCTAATCACAGATTATCTTCTCCTGACTATGGCAAAGGGCTCTGCTGCAAAAGGGCAACTGACATCCCTTATCACTAGCAGAGTCAACACAACCTGTTGGCTTGTACCTAATTTGTGGAGATGTGTTCACCGGCTAGTTCCTGCATGCACAAAGCCACAGTGCTTCATATTGTCTACGGGTTCTCTGGCTGCGTGTCAATCATTAACCTGAGCTGAGGGGAGGGGGAAGAGGACACCTGTAATAAAGTTGTTTGGACACACAATCAAGTTGGAAGGAAACATGGCCTGGCCCCATCCACTGGCCAAGGGGGCAGGGGCCATTAGCAGGCTGCGGCCCCTGCCTCCCAGAAAGAACAGCACCGCGAAGGGGAGACCAGCCTGGCCCCATTCATCAGCCAGAGAGGGAATAACTGCATGGAGCTTGCTCACCATCCCCCCACCCCAGGCTGCCAGAAAGAACACTCTGCTCCAATGATTGCTTTCCTCCGCCCTCCCCATCCCTTTTCCCTTTTGTATCATGCCTATAAGATTGCGAGCCAGGTCTCTATGTGGTCTTTTAAACTCTGCACTATACTTCAGAAATGTTAGGTACTTTATAAGTAGGGATGGCGTGGACATCCTGTGTTAGGGATGTACGAAATTGCCCTTACCTGTCTCTGCCAGGTTCCGCTGGGGGGGGGGAGGCGCTCCATCCCTCCCACCAGAATCCTCACCGGGGGTGGAGGCACTCCGCGCCTCCCCCCGGAATTCTGGCCAGCTGGCTCCGTTACACGGGGATTCTGCGGAGCCGCCAGCTGGCTCCGCCAGCAGCCGGACATCCGGCCGCTGGCTAGCAGGGATGCAAATGGCAGCGGCTGTAGCCGCTGCCGCCGTTTGTGTCCCTGTAGTCAGCCGTGATAGGCTACGTAAATCTTTACGTAGCCTATCACGTCTGACTTTAAAAAAACAAACAAATAAAGACGCGCATACGCAAATGGCGGTGGCTACGGCCACCGCTATTTGCGTTCCTTATTTTGGCCCGTCTTAGTCTACGTCAATATTTACGTAGACTAAGACGGCGAAAATAAGGGGAACGCAAATAGCATAGCAGACGCTATTTGTGTTCCACCTTATTTTCGCCGTCTTAGTCTACGTAAATCTTGACATAGACTAAGACGTGCCAAAATAATGAATGCAAATGGTGGTGGCCGTAGCCGCTGCCATTTCCGTACGGACGTGTTTTTTTTTTAAGTCAGATGTGATAGGCTACGTAAAGATTTACGTAGCCTATCACGTTGCTGTTTTTTTTTAACCTAGCCATGTTAGGCTACGTAAATCTTTACGTAGCCTATCATGCCTTTTTTTTTTAACACTGGAAATGGCGGCGGAGGCAGCCAGTCGGAAGACCAGCTGGAGCCGCCGCCACCCAGAAGATCCACCCCAGGTAAGTGTCGTCCCGGGGGCGATCCGTGCGGGGGTGGCAGGCCATTCTGACATGGAGTTCGCGGGGCCGAATGCATTGGCATTCGGCCTCACTGAGATCCGTGGCGGAATTCTCTGCCATCCCTAATCCTGTTGGGGCGTGAAGCCTGGTGAGAAATCACCAGCTTGCCCCCCACCCCCCCGCTTGCCAGTCTGTGGACCCCAGTGCTTGCCTGACAGTTTGTGTGATGAGTCGGGCAAGCGCATGGCCGCCCAGTCCCTCAGCGAGCCACCGGGCTGGTCGTTTTCCATAAGTCTCTTAAACCAGCCTGTCCCTGTCGCCTCTGTGGTAGCAGGGACAAGAGGGCCAGAGCACCTCTCCTCTCCTCCACCCCTGCATAAAAAAGGCGGCTTGTATAGAGGAGCAGGAGCTGTGAGGGGCTTCCAGAGTGCTCATACAGCTCAGCTAGCGGGGGACAGGGGGCAGCAGCAACTTGGCGAGTGCCCACACTTGGTGGGCACAAGCAAATCCATCCATCGCTATTCATAAGTGATAAATCCTCCTTGTCCTTATCATCTAAGAACTGTGATCAGTTGGAGTCAGGATAGCATTTTATTCCACTTGGTATGCAGGACAGCAGTTCGAGACCCGAGTGCTGCGTGACGGAGTGAGCTCCCGTCTTCAGTCCCAGCTCCTGCCAACTTAGCAGTTCGAAAGCAAGAAATTGCAAGTAGATAAATAGGTACCGCCTCAGCGGGAAAGGTAACAGTGTTCCGTGCACCTTGGTGTTCAGTCATGCCGGCCACATGACCACGGAAGCGTCTTCGGACAGCGCTGGCTCTTCGGCTTAGAAACGGGAATGAGAACCGCACCCTAGAGTCGGACACGACTGGTTGGGGATACCTTTACCTTTTTTATATATTGGCTCACCTGAGAAAAAAAAAGCCTTGTTCAGTTGGTGGTGTCTAGAAATTAGGGATGGGGGAGAATTTCTCCCCGAAACTTCGGGGGGCCAAGTGCCAATGTATTCGGCCCCCCGAAGTAGTTTTGGGGAGAAATTCTCCGCCCCCCCCGCCCCCCCCGGGATGGGACTTACCTTTCACGAATGTCCCTCCTGGTGGCGGGTCACGGCAGCAGTTCATCAGGTCTTCGACAGAGGCAGAGGCGGCAGCCGGTCTTTCGACCGGCTGCCGCTGCCGCCATTCCAATAAAAGTAAAAAAAAACAACGCCCCCGTGATAGGCTACGTGACGATTAACGTAGCCTATCACGGCTAGATTTGCAAAGTCAGCCGTGATAGGCTACGTAAATCGTCATGTAGCCTATCATGGGTGACTTAAAAAAAAAAAAAAGTGCGTACGGCTAATGGCAGCCCCCATAGGGAGCCGCCATTTGCGTACGCGCTTTTTTTTTTTTTAAAGTCACTTGTGATAGGCTACGTGACGATTAACATAGCCTATCATGGCTGACTTTGCAGATCTAGCCATGATAGGCTACGTAAATCGTCACGTAGCCTATCACGGGGGCATTTTTTTTTTAACTTTTTATTTCGCGGCCGGGCGAGGCGATGTGCCTCCTCCCCGGCCTGAATTTCGGCTGGGCGAGGCGGGAAGCCTCCCCCCCGGCCTGAATTTCGGCCGGGCAAGGAGAGAAGCCTCCCACCCCAGCCTGAACTTTGGGGGGAGCAGCGAAGCGCCTCCCCCCCACCGCGAAGCAAGCTGCGAGACCAGGTAAGTGACTTTCGTGCACCCCTAGTCCAGATCAGAGTTGCAAAGATTAAAAACAACAAAAACATATGCTGGAGGTCGTCCTGTACTACACCACACCTCCAATATGTCTCAATGTAATATGAATAGTACCTACATGGTACTAAGATATACAATTGCACACATGTAACCAACACATACATATTTTAAAATTATAATACGTACAAGGAATAGAGTTAATCACATGCAGTAAGGTAAGTATACTACCAACAACAGAACACTGGTAGCAATCTGTTTCAACATACGGTCTTTTCAGTAAGGAAGAATAGCTTCTCATTCCTCGGGGGAAAGTCTTTTAGGGTGCAATCCTATTCCTGTGTAGACAGATAAGACAGATAAACATCCTGCAACTCCCAGCATTCCCCCTCCAGCTTGCTGGGAGTTGTATAACTTATTTCTGTCTCAACATGCGTAGGATTGTGCCCTTAATGAAATGGTAGGTTAGGTTGTTAATGAGCACAGGTCTTCCTACAATAGCTTTCTGGTAAGTTGGCCAGCATAGTTCCTCCAGCTTGCAGGGTTGAAAAGCTGGTACTATTCCAATAATATTGGGTCTTATTGGTGGTGCAGATAAGAGTTGCAGTGTGAGAGCCAGTGTGGTGTAGTGGCTAGAGTGTTGGACTGGGAGTCGGGAAATCCGGGCTCTAGTCCCCACTTGGCCATGGAAGCTCACTGGGTGACTTTGGGTCAGTCACAGAGTCTCAGCCCAACCTACCTCACATGGTTGTTGTTGTGAGGATAAAACGGAGAGGAGGAGAATGTAAGCCACCTTGGGTTTCTTGCAAGAGGAAAAAAGGGGGGTATAAATACAATAAATAAATAAGACAGAGTCAGAAACAGGAGAGATTTTCTCTGCTAGTACCAGGAGCAAAACTCCAGGAACTTTGGGAAAAGATCCATAGGGGCAGAACTGTGTATAATCATTTTGAATTAGCAGTTGTTTACAATGGCTAGGGATGTACGAATCCCTTACCAGGTCAGGGCATCCTCTGGAGGAGGGGGGGAGGCGATCCATTCCTCCCCCAGGAATCCTCGACGGTTGGGGAGGCGATCCTTTCCTCCCCCCGGAATCCTGGCCAGCCAGCTCCACTCCACGGCTGTGCTGCGGTGCTGCCAGCCGGGCTGATCCACAGTAGGGCCTCCAGCCGCTGCCGGGCTGCTGCGGCTGCAAGTGGAGGCCATCGTAGTGGCCACCATTTGCATCCCTACGCTAGCCCGTGATAGGCTACGTATATATTTACGTAGCCTATCACGGCTAAAGCCGGGACGCAAATGGCATCCCCTACACCATTTGTGTCCCTGCTTTAGCCATGATAGGCTACGTAAATATATACGTAGCCTATCATGGCCTAGCGTAGGGGCGCAAATGGCGGCCACTACGATGGTCTCCATTTGCAGCTGCAGCAGCCCGTCAGTGGCCGGAGCCGCCGCCACCGCTTCATCCACTGCTGGAGCCACCACCGGAGCTGCTGCCACATCTGCCACCAGGTAAGTCCGTCCTGGGGGGATTTGGAGGGGGGGGCGGGAGGCCATTCCGCCATGGGCTCCGAGGGCCTGGATTCTTTAGTATCTGGCCCCACTGGAGTCCATGGCGGAATTCTCCGCCATCCCTAACGATGGCTAAGTTCTCTGACCCTCATTTTTTCCTGAGTTTCCCTTCCCAAGAGGTAGATGGTTCTGAGAGTAACCACCAGTAAGAACAGGGGTTTGTTGCTGTGTTAACGGCAGGCCTGTGCAGGTATTATTAATGTGTATAGGTTCTACATGGGAGGAGAAGGAGCAGAGACCAGCATGCTAACTCCATCCCTTCTGTCACCATGCTCATTGCCCTCCACATGTAGATGGTGATGGTCTGTAGCAGAGAGCCTTCTCTATCCATGGGGATTCTCCTCCAGATTAATAACCCTGGAAAATGAGGGTTCTACATCACGCAGACAACCTCCAAGAATAGAGGAGGCTCTCCACTGTAGACAGTTTCCCTTTATACATGGAGGAAGATGAGAATGGTGAAGCATGCAAAGCTAGCATGCTTCCCCCATTGCTCCTCCCTGTGTGTAAAGACTACATGCATTAATAACGCCTATTTATTTATTTATTTATTTATTTATTCATTCATTTCATTTCATTTCATTTCTATACTGCCCAATAGCCGAAGCTCTCTGGTTTTAATTTTTGTGAACCACCCAAACGGCACACAATAAAACAATTAAAAATATATAGAACATTAAAACCACAATATTACAATACAACCACAATAAAACCTAGCAGCAGTGCAGGAATTTAAAATGCAGATTTAAAACAGCAAAGCTAAACGTCTAGAAAGCTAAAATGCTAAAATGCCTGGGAAAATAAAAAGGTCTTCACCTGGCACCAACAGGAATACAATGTAGGTGCCAGGTGAACCTCACTAGGGAGCTCATTCCAGAGCCGGGGTGCCACAGCAGAAAAAGCCCTCCTCCTAGTAGCCACCTGCCTCACTTCCTTTGGCAGAGGCTCAAGAAAAAGGGGCTCTGAGGATGATCTTAAGGTCCAGGCAAGCACATATGGGAGGAGGCGATCCTTCAGGTAACCTGGCCCCAAGCCATTAAGGGCTTTAAATGTTAATACCAGCACTTTGAATCAGGCCCGGAAATGGACTGGTGGCCAGTGCAGCTGGAAAAGTACTGGTGTAATATAAGCTCACTGGCCAGTCCCTGTTAACAATCTTGCTGCCCTATTTTGGACCAGCTGAAGTTTCTGGACCATTTTCAAGGCAGCCCCACATATAACACACTGCAGTAATCCAGACGAGAAATTATCAGAGCATGGATAACTGTAGCTAGGCTATCTCTGTCCAGATAAGGGTGTAGTTGGTATACCAGACTAAGCTGATAAAAAGTGCTCTGTGCCACTGAGTTCACCTGTACCTCAACAGGTGAACCTGTACCTGTGACAGTCCTGGATCCAAGAGCACCCCCAAACTACGAACGTGATCCTTTAGGGGGAGTGCAACCCCCTCCAAAACAGGTTATAGGGATGTACGAAAGTCACTTACCTTTTAGCGAAATTGATTCGAGGTGAGGGGGGAGGCGCTCCGTCCCTCCCCCCCGAAATTCTGGCCGGTTGGCTGTGCTCCGCAGGGATTCTGCGGAGCCGCCGGCTGACTCCGCCAGCAGCCGGACATCCGGCCGCTGGCTAGCAGGGACGCAAATGGCGGCGGCCGTAGCCGCCACCATTTGCGTCCTTGCAGTCAGCCATGATAGGCTACGTGAATGTTTGCGTAGCCTATCACAGCTGATTTAAAACAAAAAAACCCCGCGCGTATGCAAATGGCGGCGCCCATGGGCGCCACCATTTGTGTTCCTTATTTTGGCACACCTTAGTCTACGTGAACATTTACGTAGACTAAAACGGCGAAAATAAGGGGAACACAAATAGCGTCTATGCTATTTGCGTTCCCCTTATTTTCGCCGTCTTAGTCTACGTAAATGTTTACGTAGACTAAGACGTGCGAAAATAAGGAACGCAAATGGTGGTGCCCATGGGCGCCGCCATTTGCGAACACGTGTTTTTTTTCTTTTAAATCAGCCGTGATAGGCTACGTAAACATTTTTGTAGCCTATCACGGTGTTTTTTAAAAATCTAGCTGTGATAGGCTACGTAAATCTTTACGTAGCCTATCACGTTTTTTTTTTTTTTAACTGGAAATGGCGGCGGCGGCAGCCGGTTGGAAGACCGGCCGCCCCCGCCGCTGCCCCCGCCGCCGCCCCCGCCCCGCTGCCGCATCGCCGCCAGAGCCGCCGCCAGGAAGATCCAAGGTAAGTCCCGTCCTGGGGGGGCGGGGGGGGCAGACCGTTCCACCACCGATTTCAGTGGGCCGAATGCACTGGCATACGGCCTCCTCGAGATTCATGGCGGAATTCTCTGACATCCCTAAATATCACCTAGCCGGGCAGATGAACCACCCCCTAACAGTACCTCCGTCTTGTCTGGATTGAGTTTCAGTTTATTGGCCCTCATCCAGTCCATTACCGTGCCCAGGCCCTGATTCAGAACAGCCACTGCCTCACCTGGTTTTGATGAAAAAGAGAGGTAGAGCTGGCGAGTGTCATCCGCATATTGATGGCACCTCAGCCCACACCTCCAGATAACCTCCCCCAGCGGTTTCATGTAGATGTTAAACAGTATGGGGGATAAAATAGAGCCCTGTGGAACCCCATGGCACAACTGCCAAGGCACAGAGCAGTAATGCCCCAGCACCACCTTCTGGAGTCGGCCATCCAAGTAGGAGCGGAACCACTGCAGTGCAGTGCTTCCAGCTCCCAACCCAGACAACCTATCCAGAAGGATACCATGGTTGATGGTATCAACAGCTGCTGAGAGGTCCAGGAGAATCAACAGGGTCACACTCCCCCTGTCCCTCTCCTGGAAGAGGTAATCCCACAGGACGACCAAGGCAGTTTCCATTCCAAAACCAGGCCTGAAGCCTGATTGAAATGGATCTAGATAATCCGTTTCATTCAACAGTGCCTGGAGCTGTCCTACAACCACCCACTCAAGCACCTTGCCCAGGAAGGGGATGTTGGCCACTGGCCTATAATTGTTAACATCATCCTCTGGGTCCAGGTTAGGCTTTTTCAGGAGTGGTCTAATTACCACCTCTTTTAAAGTGGCAGGCACCACTCCCTCTCTCAAGGAGGAATTTACAACCTCCTGGACCCAGCCGGACATTCCCTCCTTGTTCGATTTAATAAGCCATGAAAGGCAAGGGTCAAGCACACAAGTGGTCAACTGGACTTGGCCAAGCACCTTGTCCGCATCCTCAGGCCTCAGTAACTGAAACTCATTCAATAGAACTGGACCAGATGGTGCTCTGAACGCCTCTACCAATGGAACTGCATTAATCATGGTGTCCAATTCATGATGAATCTGAGTGACTTTATCTTCAAAGTGCCTTGCAAACTCATCACAGCGTGCCACCGAGGGTTCCACCATCTCTCTCCCTGGCCCAGAATATAACAGGCTGTGAACCACTTGGAAAATCTCTGCTGGATGACACTGAGAAGATGCAATGCTGGTGGAAAAGAACTGTCTCTTTGCCACCCTCACCGCCACAGAGTAGGCTTGATAGTGAGCTCTCACCTGTGTTTGGTCAGACTCAGCACGAGTTTTCCTCCACCTGCATTCTAGCCATCTCCCCTCTTGCTTCATTGCCCTCAGCTCAGGTTATACCAAGGAGCTGGCCGGGCTCTGCTCAGAGGGAGAGGGTGCTTGGGCACGATCCTGTCAACTGCCTGAGTCATCTCTGCATTCCACAGCGCAACCTGGGCTTTGACAGGAGCACCAGCCATACCAGCAGGGAAATCCCCCAGAGCCCTCTGGAATCCATTGGAATCCATTAGCCTCCAGGGGCAGACCATTTTAATAGGTCCCCCACCCTTCCAGAGGGGGAAGGCTGCCAGGAGTCTAAACCTCAACAGGAAGTGATCTGACCATGACAAAGGGACAGATGTTAATTCTTCTACTTTCAGATCACCATCCTCCTGCCCAGTCGAGAAAACCAGATCAAGCATGTGTCCTTTTATATGCATTGGGCCAATGACATGTTGGGACAGCCCCATGGTTGTCATGGTGGCCATGAAGTCCTGAGCCTCCCCGGATACAGTGGCCTTGGCATGGAAGTTGAGATCCCCGAGGACCATCTTAGGGGTCCTCAACACTAAGTTCGAGACCACCTCCATCAGCTCAGGCAGGGAGTCTGATGGGCAGCGGGGTGGGCGGTACACCAACAGAATCTCTAATCTGTCCCGGGTACCCAACACAAGTTACAAACACTCAAGATCTGCACTTGAATGAGCAGGAAGCCTAGAGAGGGAGATTGAATTCCTATAGACCATGGCAACCCCCCTCCCCGACCCTCGAGTTGGTGTTGGTGCTGCACTGAGTACCCAGGAGGGCACAGCTGGGACAGAGTGACCCCTCCCAGTTCCCCCACCCAGGTCTCAGTAATACATACCAGGTCAGCCCCCTCATCCACAATCAAATCATGGATGAGGGAGATTTTATTTTGGGCCAACCTGGCATTCAGCAGCAGCACCACCAGGCCTGAGGGCAGACTAGTAAGGCTGCCAGGAACCATCAGGTTGGGGAAAGAACCAGAAGAGGGGACAGCTGTAAGGTGTCTAGTCCCTCTTCTCCTCAGCTGGCCTGTTAATCCCCCAACACCATACATCCCCCTGCCCATGACCACAGTTATGGTGGTACCTCCCCGACCCCCTAAGTTGCTCAATAGTCGTCCCAGGCACATATTAAAATGTTAAGATATAAAATATACAACAGTATAAAAATATAAAAGATAAAAGAGATAAAAGAGAACAGCAGCTAAGAAGGAGCAGATAAAATTCACATTTGCTCCTTTCTCCCTGGTCTTTAAAGCAGCTGCCTTCTGCTGCTGCTATTTGCTGCTGGTATCTGTGGCTGCTAGTGTCTCTGGAGAGGCAATGGGTGGGTCTTCAGGTGCTGTTCCATGTGACTCCAAGTGTGACGCTAAGTGCGCACATAGCGTCGCACTTGGCGTGATGCCAAGGCATTGCCTCTGGCAGCCCTGCCTTAAGTACCTGTTTGGCAGGGGCAGAAGCAGGTTCAGGATCCACCTGGTACAGCTGGCTGGTCCTCCTTCCTACAGGCTATATAGGGCTTAGTGGTGCATAGAGATGGATGGACTCACCTCCATCCAGGGACACCGGTCACTCCCCAAGCTGCCAATGCCTGCTCATCATGTTGCACAAGCCCCTTTACAGCTTGGCATATAAACGGCGTTTAAAAGGTGTAAACGAGCCATCTACGCCTATAATGTTGTGTAGATGGTCCCCTTATGGCTGCAATCTATGCAACATTAGGGATGTACGAAAGTCACTTACCTTTTCACGCAATCTTTTGTGGTGGTGGGGGAGGCGCTCTGTCCCTCCCCCGGAATCCTCGATGGGTGGGGAGGCGATTCGGTCCTCCCCCCAGGAATCCTCGATGGCCGGCTCTGCTCCACAGCCAGGATGGTGAGCAGCTGTCCAGGGCAATCTGCAGCCGGATTTCTGGCCGCAGATGGGCTGCTGTGGATGCAAATGGTGGCTGCTGTAGCGGCCGCCATTTCCATCCAGCCAGGCAGCCGTGATAGGCTAGGTAACAATTTACGTAGCCTATCATGGCTAACCCCCCCAAACCCCCCAGCATACGCAAATGGCGGCAGCTATGGCAGCCGCCATTTGTGTTCCCTATTTTTAAATATTTACATTACATATTTACGTAAGATAAAATGGCAAAAAAAGGGGAACGCAAATAGTGTAGTGGGCGTAGCGTAGCATAATGTAACGTAGCGTAGCCTATGTAATATTTACATAGGCTAGAACAGCGATAAATAAAGGAACACAAATAGTGCCCACTACGCTATTTGTGTTCCCCTTTTTTTCGCTGTTTTATGTTATGTAAAAATTTACGTAAGATAAATCCACGAAAAATAGGGAACGCAAATGGCAGCTGCCGTATCCGCTGCCATTTGTGTATGCTGGGTTTTTTGGGGAGGGGGTTAGCCGTGATAGGCTACGTAAATTCTTATGTAGCCTATCAAGGCTGCAAGGATGGCAATGGCGGCGGCAGCAGCCTGGCTGTGGCCAGCCAGGAGACCAGCTGCCGGAGCCGCTGCTGCCAGAGCTGTTGCGGCCGCCGCTGGAACCACCACCTCTGCTGCCGGATCCGCTGCATCCACCCCAGGTAAGTGCCGCGGGGGGGCGGGGGGCAAGAGGCCGTTCCGCCACGGATTCCGGGGGGCCAGATTCTAAAGAATTCAGCCTCACTGGAATCTGTGGCGGAATTCTCTGCCATCCCTACGCAACATTCGTTTTCTGGAAAGACCTGAGATGCCATTTTGTATAGCAATGGCAGCTTGTGGAAGAACCAAGCAGCTGACCCCTGTTCATGGACCTCATGGCAAACAGGTCTGGTAAGTGCTGTGCAGTCCATGAATGGGTGTCCAGGGGGCTGAGCGGCAGAGTCCATTGGACCCCATCCCTTTATCAGGAGCTCACAACATCCATAGTGGTGCAGCTACATAATTTTAGAACTTGGACTTAATGGTTTTATGGGTGTGTGTGTGTCTCTAGATAGGGATGTGCATATCAGCAAAACCCAAGCTCGCTGAAGGTTTCCTAATTCCATCTTGAAGTTCGTTCTTATTCAATTTCGTATCTGATTGTGAGTTTTGTTTTTCTTATCTTATAAAAATCCATGAATATTTTATGCATATTTTTCCAAATGTATGCATCAATTGTGCACATCTTTGAAATGTACACATTCTTCTCCCATTGATTAAAGCATATTTGTGCGCATTTTTCAAAAGTATGCATTTATTCATGGACATTTTACAAATGTACACATGCTGTCGAATGCTTTTAGGGGTGGTGGGGGTATGCATATTATACTGCAAGCTTGAAAATGTACTGACTTTGACCACAGATTGGGTCTGAGTCTGTGTTCGATCTGGAAGGTGTGAACTGGGTAAATCCTGATAAAAAATGAACTGAAATGAATTTCTCATACAACCCGAGGTCTAGATAGCCATGTGGATTAAATCAATTCTTCTCCCACCACCACTCCATGCTCCACAACTGCTTCTATACACCTGATAAATTAGAACAAAACCAAACGAATGTTTGCCAACCTGGATAAAAGAAATACTCTGAGCATGTGCAGTTTCCCGTTTGAAACACACTTAAATCATCGTCTCATCATGACTACAAGAATGATATGGTGTTTGCCAGCCTGGGTGCTGACCTGTTTGCTGCTGCCCCCATCATCTGTAGAGGTGCACGAAAGTCCCTTACCTGTCCTCGAAGCTTTTCGCGGTGGGGAGGAGGCGCTTCGCTGCTCCCCCCGTGAAGTTCAGGCCGGGGGGGGAGGCTTCCCACCTTGTCCGGCCGAAATTCAGGCTGGGGGGGAGGCTTCCCACCTCGCCCGGCCGAAATTCAGGCCGGGGAGGAGGCGCCTCGCCTCGCCCGGCTGCGAACTAAAAAGTAAAAAACAAACAAAACGCCCCCGTGATAGGCTACGTGACGATTAACGTAGCCTATCACGGCTAGATCTGCAAAGTCAGCCGTGATAGGCTACGTAAATCGTCACGTAGCCTATCACGGGTGACTTTTTTTTTAAAAAAAAGCGCATACGCAAATGGCGGCCCCCATAGGGAGCCGCCATTCCCGTTCCTTATTTGGTCGCTGTAGTCTACGTAAATCTTTACGTAGACTACGGCAATAATAAGGGCAATGCAAATAGCGTTGCCCTTATTTTCGCCGTAGTCTACGTAAAGATTTATGTAGACTACAGTGACCAAATAAGGAATGGGAATGGCGGCTCCCTATGGGGGCCGCCATTATCCGTATGCGCTTTTTTTTTTTTTTAAGTCACCCGTGATAGGCTACGTGACGATTTACGTAGCCTATCACGGCTGACTTTGCAAATCTAGCCGTGATAGGCTACGTTAATCGTCACGTAGCCTATCACGGGGGCGTTTTTTTTTCTTTTATTGGAATGGCGGCGGCGGCAGCCAGTCGAAAGACCAGCTGCTGCTCCCGCCCCAGACGAAGACCCGCCGAACCGCCGGCCGGACTCCGCCCGCCGGGAGGGACATTTGCCAAAGGTAAGTCCTGTCCCGGGGGTGTGTGCGGGGTGCGGGGGTGTGTGCGGAGAATTTCTCCCCGAAACTTGTTCGGGGGGCCGAACACGTTGGCGCTCGGCCCCCCGAAGTTTTGGGGAGAAATTCTCCGCCAACCCTAATCATCTGCTGCTCTCTGGGTAGTCATTTGGGGGCCTCCAGGGCCCTGAACGTAGGCCTTTACTAGGGATGTGTGAACCCACTCCTGCCTGAGTTCTTCCATATTTATGTAAGTGCAAAAATGCACATTTTGTGGATGCACATATTTGCACGTGTGCAGAAATGTGCATCCTTGCAAAAAATATGGATTTTGCACATGTGCAAATATGCGCATCCGCAAAATGCGTATTTTCTTGCATACGCAAATATGGACATTTTTGCAATCATCATTATATTTTTCAAAAAATGGTGACCACAGAGCTTGACAAGGCTGCCGGGGTGAGTGTGGGCCACTGGCTGAGCATGGGCAGGGGGCAAGAGGGGGCAGGGGCTCTACGAGTGGGGTGTGGGCAGGGGGAGTTCCGCCGGATTCCTGGATGGAATCGGGCTCCTCTGCCATCCCTGGCCTTGCGTTCCAGCCCTAGTTGGACTACTGACTGGATTTTTCTCCTGTTGGCTTTGGCTGTGAACCTCTGACCATTAGCAAGCATCCCTCTGAGCATGAACACATGTGCTACTTGCTCGCGCATGTGAGAGGTTGCAATCTGATTCTTCAGGAAAGGTGTCTCATTCCACTGATTGCATTCCCTGCCCAAACATGAAATCTTCAAATCTGCGAAATGCCAAGAGGCCTGCACCTCTCTCCCCACTAGCCTTTCTAAAGGATCGCATCAGTCCTTGTCTAAAGACTCAAAGGTCATGCTATGAGTAATCCCTGACCTAGATTAAATCAACGGGGAATCTCACAGCCATCCGACAGCATACAGGAATGTAGCTGCTAATAACTGACTGGATGCGTGAAATATATATTACAAAAATGACCCAAAGAGCAGATCATCCACCTTAATTCTTTCGTATGTAATGCTAGGATTGTGAGCATTTCCATAATCTGTGTTTGAAAAGCTCCACTGGCCAAGTTAGTGCAAGTGTTTTATGCATAAAAAGTCTAGGATTGAAACATGAAAACAGACACCAGACCAATGGTCCATTTGAGCAGGGGCGGGGAACCTGTGAACTACAACTTCTGTCCACCCCTGCTAACATAGGTGGGGGATGATAGGAGTTGCATGCCCATCCCTGATATGAGAAAAGGAAAGGTAGAAAGGCAGTAAGGGTGCAATCCTATGCATATTTTGGCTGGGGAACGCTGAGAGTTGTGGGACATTTTTCTGTCTAAACATGCATAGGATTGTGTCTTAAATAAGGGAAAGGCTGACCTCCACATGCACAGATGTGTGTTTTATTGAGCAATTGAATTCTTCTTCAGCAGCACTCTTAGGTACAATTGACTCCAGTTGCTAGTCTCCATCCTTTGTTTCAAAATAAATGGGAATTTAGGCAACTAAACACTGACATTGGTTGTGCCTAAGAGTGCCCCTGAAGAATTCAATTCAAAATGTGTTGGGATACTTCTGGGCACCTGGGGATCTCCCTGTTTTTGGCAGCAGCCCCATGTTTCAGGTAACACGTGCTTTTACCTTGGATCTGGCTACCATTGATGTCAGGATTCTGGGCTAACTGGACCTTTAGAAAGAATGGCCCATCCACCTCAATGTCCTTTAATCAACAATGGCCAGTTTCAAGGTGAAACCATGTACTCTCTGAAACATGGGACTGCTACCAAAATCAGCAGTTCTATCTTGTGTTTCCCCTTCCCACCTCTGTAATGTGTAGTTCAATTTATCTTGTGTCTTAATGTTATTATAACAGTTTAATGACCATTATAATTATATAATGAGCTTTTGAGAAGACAATTTCACTGATCTACTCAAAAGCTTCTTTAGTTCCCTTCAAAGGTATTAGCAGTGTACAAAACCCTAAACAACTTGGTACCAGGATACCTGAGAGAGCACCACCTTCTTTACCAACCTGCCTGGTCACTGAGGTCATCAGCGGGCATGTCCCTGGTGGTTCCACATGGACTCATGGCCCAGCTGGAGTCCACCAGGAAAAGAGCCTTCAGTGTGGTGGCCCCCTTCCTGTAGAACTCCCTGCCTTTGGAAGTCAGGCAGGCACCAATGCTGTGTTGCTTCTGGCACCCCCTGAAGACTTTGCTATTTTGGGATGCCTTCCTTGAGTGACCAACCATGGTTTATTAAACTTTTTCTTCTCAGAACTTGTTTCTTTTAAAATGTTTTAATTGTTTTAATATGGTGTTCATTCTTTTATCTCTGTTGTACACTGCTCTGAAATCTTTTGTGGAGTGGTGTATAAATATTGGAAATAAAAATAAATCAAAGTGTTTTAGACAGTGTGCCCAAGCAGGACCCTCTACATTAAACAAATACAATTCCTATAATCCCCGACCACTGGCTATGTTGGCTGTGGCCAATGTGAGTTGGAGTCTAAAACATTGGGAGGGCACCAGAATGCCTACCCTGTTTTACACCACGAATCTTCAAATAACTTTACTGAAAAATATATACACAGAGAGATGTGTGTTTTTCCTAGTTTTTTTTTTTTTTTTTTGCTGAAAGGTGGTTCATGTACATCAGTGAGCTAGGCAAGTGCAGACAGTCTAAGGACTACAGCATCAAAGAGAATTTTATGTTATCCTTTTACAGATAAGTTCTTTCTCTTCTTGTTTCCATGCAGAGTTTTCTTGCATAACAAAAAGTCAGTCCCTGACCTGTGCAACACCTGTCACTACCTTATAGTAGAGAAAGACAACCTTAATACATTCTTTTCTTTCCTGTTGCAAAGTGTGAAGAAAGTATAATTCATGAAGTCCTTGCAGGTAGGAGAAAGAAGGTTCCTTGGCACATTCCGCCTGTCACCACTTAGCATGTGGTACCCTGCATCAATAATTGCTCTTTCTCTCTAGTAACAAATTGCGTTACCCAGCTGCTAGTGATTTCAGAGTTCAGCAAGAAGCTTACAGAATCAGATAGTGTGTCCTGCTCCCTTCTTGTTTAGTAGCAGAACAGTGTGCATTCTGTTACAGACTCAACATATTGCCTGTTAAAATTAAGCCTTAGAAATATTTGGATGTGTTTCTATCTGTGATTTGGTATAGTTCATAACAACAGCTGATCTCCCTCGTATTTATTTCACATCCCGTGGAATTGTATTCTCCGTTTTGATGGCATAGATGTATAGCTGGAAATCTTACCCAGGTAGGTAGGTACACCAACCAGCTCACCATTTCAGTCAACTGAATTCCACTGATCTCAGTGGGATTAGATCAGGAGTGGGCAACAAGCAGCCCGTAGGCCACATGCAGCCCCCATCATTCCCACTGCACTCCCTGCTGCCTCCCAAATGCATTAGAAAAAATGGGGGGAAAGGTGCCCATAATGGCTATGGAGTACAGAAGGGGTCAAAAATTACCTTGTAAACAGGCTAATGTTAACTCTTTTAGCCACTGCAGACACCATTTTTACACTTCTATAAATAAAAAAAAATTGGCACCCACAAAGGGGGGTGCGGCCCATGGAGGTGTCTGGAAGAGGGGTTAAAATGGCCCCAGACCTCCCAAATTGTCCCACCCCTGGATTAGTTGGTATACAGATGACAATAGGACAACAGCCTAGCAGTGAAAGGGTACACATTACCAGGATCCAAAGATCCTTTTTTTTACAGAGACGTGATAGGCTACGTAAGTTTTTACGTAGCCTAAAATGACTGGGTAAAAAGAAAAAAGGCGTACGCAAATGGCGGCGGCTTTTGGGCTGTCTTAGTCTACGTAAATATTTACGTAGATTAAGACGGCAAAAATAAGGAACGCAAATGGCGGCGGCTGTAGCCGCCACCATTTGCGTAAGCGGTTTCCCCCCCCCAGAGCCCTCCGTAGCTGGAAATCTGGCTGTGGACGGCTCTGCCCTGGCTGGGCCTGGCTGGC
The DNA here is from genome assembly GCF_057233095.1 of Heloderma suspectum. Taxonomy (NCBI): domain Eukaryota; kingdom Metazoa; phylum Chordata; class Lepidosauria; order Squamata; family Helodermatidae; genus Heloderma; species Heloderma suspectum. The sequence continues at coordinate 176,746,172 of NC_139461.1, forward strand.
TGCTCCACAGAGCTGCTGCGGAGCACAGCCGGCCGTGGAGGATTCCGGGGGGAGGACCAGAGCACCTCCCCCCCTGTCGAGGATTCCAGGGGGAGGGACGGAATGCCTCCCCCCCACCATCAATATAATCTGCAAAAGGTAAGTGACTTTTGTACATCCCTAAGTACAGGAGCAGTAACAAGGAAATAGATTTTCTAATGGTAGCACAAACAAACACATGGCATTTTGTATTAAAAACAAACAAATAAAATGTATTAAACACAAAAAGAGTTCTTGAATCTGAATCAGGCCTTTGATGAGATTGCTGTAAAGTTGACAGTGGATTACAATTCAGCTGAATTTTGGATAAAGCTCATTTTGATGAGATTTGCTGGAATCATTGGCAAGTTTGGTCCACTTTTGGAAGATCACCAAATTGGGATGTATGAAAGTCACTTACCTTTCGCGGATTATGTTGATGGTGGGGGGGGAGGTGCTCCGTCCCTCCCCCCGGAATCCTGGATGGGGGGAGGCGCTCCGTTCCTCCCCCCCCCCCGGAATCTTGGCCGGCCGGCTGTGCTCCGCAGGGATTCTGCAGAGCCGCCAGCCGGCTCCACCAGCAGCCGGACATCTGGCCACTGGCTAGCAGGGATACAAATGGTGGCGGCCATAGCTGCTGCTGTTTGCATCCCTGCAGTCAGCTGTGATAGGCTACGTAAATGTTTACGTAGCCTATCACGTCTGACTAAAACAATAACAACAACAACAACACGCGTACGCAAATGGCGGCGGCCACGGCCGCCACCATTTGCGTTCCTTATTTTGGCACGTCTTAGTCTATGTCAAAATTTACATAGACTAAGATGGCAAAAATAAGGGGAATGCAAATAGCGTAGCGTAGTGAATTGGTGCAAATCCCCCCACCCCCAATGCACACATCCCCCACCCCATGTTTCCTTTTTCAGGATTTATCCGATGGGGGGGATGTGCATTTTCAGCCATTGTTTTTCATTTTAAGTATTGTTCTATAACTAAATTTGCATAAAATTCCAGAAAGTAAAAAAGACCTGTCTGCAAGTCCACAGAATCCATGCAACTCATGAGAAGCTGGTTTGCTGTGTAACCTGCAGGTTGGATTTATAGAAATCTGAACTCATTTGACTCTGTTGCAGATTTCTCTGCCATCCCTACTTCTTACAAGTCATTATACATTGATAACTACATTGGTGCATTCTGGCTAGGGATGGGGGGAAATTAATCCGGTTTGTATTTTAATGCAAACGTACCTAATTTAGTACTTTTCGACAAGTGTGTGAACTGAAAGTCAGTTATCCTTCAAAATTTGCACTTTTCCAAATTTTGCAATGCAGTTCTCCAAGCAAAAAATGGGTACAAAATTTCACATTACTGAAACATGTGCACAAGTGTTTCACATCATGGATTGCTTCCCCACCCCCACCCCCTACACAATAAATCATCCAGGTGCTGGGCCAAATCAGCACCAAGCAAGACATCGATTGCTCAGACCTCCTGTGTGCTTTCATGTTTACATAATGCATTCAGAGTGAGACTAGGCAATTCCAGTTTCCATCATGTTTCCTGGTTGTGAATGCATGAAATACATCTAGTAGCATCTGGCCATCTGCAAAGAGCAGCCTACATGACACGGATGGGGACCCTTCTGCTCTTCCCATCCTCTTGGATGACTCTGGATTAATAAAGTGCTGAAAATTTCTCCCACATTTTTTTTTGACCATTCTCGTTCAATTGGATAGAAAATAAATTGCTTTCAAAAAGAAATTCAAAGGAGGAGAAATTTTGGAGAAATTCTCATTGGCTGGGTTTGGGGTTCTTGTGCTTACCTTACTTATGAGGTGGCTGAGGAGTGTGTATGAGTGTCCTGTCTGTCATTGTACAGTCACCTCCTCGGCTTCCTGCACTTCAGTTAAAGCTGTCATGAGGAAGACATCATGAGGCAATTCCTCCCATGGGGCTTTTCCAGTTCAGAAAGTGCAGGTGGCCTGGGAGGCTGCAGAGCAATGGAAAGATGTGTAATAGAGAGAGAAAGCACCCACAGCACCCTTGGCCACCTCGCAGTGATTGGGTAAGCTCAAAATAGCACCAAAAGAAATCCAAAATTCTGCCTCAGAAGAGTGGAAGACTCAACATAGTTGATGCTGTTGCCACCTACAGAAGCAGTGCAATAAACCAAAAAACCTGAGGGAAAAAAGAAAGAACCTGTGCTACAACCCCTGTCAATGGCGAGCCCTATCTGTGAGAAACTGTGGGAGAATTTCTCCTCTACTAGGAGAAATTCGGTGAAATTGTCCCCCACCCCCCAATTTCTCTGTCCACAAATAGGTTGGAGAATTCTGAGAGGCCATTTGCATTCAGCTCTACTCTGGATAGCGAAATGGAGCATTCCTATATACAGCCACTTCTTGTGCAGTGTCCTTTAGACACTGGGGGTGGTAGATTTCAGTAGAACACCAGTTTTAGATGGGTTCCTCTCTCTGTCTCTCTCTGTGTGTGTGCGTGCTTGCGTGCGTAGAAACACAGTGTTTGATTTGGGGTGCATATTTATCTATGAAATCTCTCTTTGTAATGTTGTCCATCCCTATTGATCGTAGCTAATGCAGATGCACTGACATTCGCTGAGAAATGTGACCCATCAAGCTGAATTCAGCCCACCAATCAGCCTGGGTGGGGCTGCAAAATCAGAGTGTTCTGAGCACCTGTCAAGCCACCATATATAGCTGGTGGACCACATTTGACTTGGCGGATCACAAGACCACGTGTTATAATCATCCTCATAGCTCCATCCTGTGAACTCCAAGCTAGCAGCCATGGATGAACACGGGAGCTCTGTTTTTAAGCAGTATGTGTCTTTTAACAAATGAGTTAAAAGTTTTATAAACAAATAAAGCCACCAGCCAACTTTAGATAATGCACCACAACACAAGTGAGTAGACTGGGCAGGATGAGCCATATCAGAGGTGTCTGATAAATGAGATTGTGGCTGCTTATACTATCCCCATCATTTAAAAATGTAGGTGCCATAAAACGTCCAGTGCTTCCATTATTTCCAACACTACAAATGGCTCTGTAATCCATTAACGATGCCTTTAGGAGACTATAGACATAAATACAAAGGCTATCCAAGATGTACACCCTTAATTTACAGCAACCATTGTAGCCTAGGCGACACAATATGAAAATGATAGGCATCCTGATGTGATATTTCTCCTTTGCACTGATAACCTGGTAAGACAAGAGTTTGAAGTTATTCTTGTCAGAGGAATGATGGCTGTTATTGGATCCTAAATCAAAGTTCTAACTAATAATGACTAACCTTGCAGGCCTGCCACTGAGAGCTCTCCCGTCTTGTTGCTCAGCCAGTCAGTAAATGTATTCTGCTTACAAATAACTAATATTGCTACATATTTCAGACAATATGCTTGGCAACCTAGCGTGCCCAGTAATGAAAAAAGAAGAGAGAGAATGCATTACCATTTAACTTTTTTAAAAATGCCCTTTTATCTTGTCAGCAGCTTCCTTTTTGAGCAAACAAAGGCTGTCTGACACCGGGGGACGTAGCCTAGTACCAAATTGGACACTTCATGGCCAAGCGTTGAAAAGCTAAGTAGCTGGTTTTGCAAAGCCAGCACCATTTCTTTACATTAGTGTTTTCTTTAATGGCTTCCATTGGTAATGGGTATCAATCAGGCTCTGTTTAAACATAAGAAGGGCCCATGCTAGATCAGTCCAAAGGCCTATTGCATCCAGTATCCTGTTCTTGACACAGCGACCAACCAGATGCCTGTCAGAAGCCCCGCAACAGGACACGAGGCAAATAACTTTCTCCTGCTGGTATTCAGAGGCATGTTGCCTTTGATCCTGAGGGCAGCCATCATGGCTAGTAGCCAATGATAGTCCAATATTGTATTAATTTGTCTAATCCCCTCTTAAATCTGACTAAGCTGGTGGCCACCACAACATGTTGAGGAAGGAAATTCAATACTGTAACTAACTAGGTGCTGCATGAAGAAGCACTTCAGCTTGTTAGTCCTGAATCTCCTGCCCCACCATTCAGCTTCTAGTATTATGAGAAAGGGAGAAGGAATTCTCTCTTTAGTTTCTACCATCTCCACACCACGCATAATGCCAGGTTCAGACTTTGCCCAGTCTTCATACAGAAATACTAGGCACAGCATAGCTGGATTCTAAAGCCTGTTCTAGGCAAACAGGTCACAATATGGTAACTTTTCCTCCAGATTGTAAGTGGGGGAACACATAATTTTACTTCATGATTAATTGTGTTCAAAGGTAGAAGAAATCAGTAAGGACTCACAGGTTCTGGACAACTTCTTTTTACTCAGGGACAGGTCACTCCAGGCTCTTTCAAACTCCTCAAAGCTCACTTTAATTTGTGTCTCTGTGGGATTGCGAGCTCACTTTTTTGCATGAAAATTTGTGCATATTTTTTTGCACATTTTCCAAATGTATACATCAATTATGCACATTTTTAAATGTTTGCACTCTTCTTCCATTGATTAGATCATGTTTGTGAGCATTTTTCAAAAGTAAGGCAATATTTTATGAATATTTTTCAAATGTGTGCACACTGCCATTTTTTTTAGGTCTGTGCATCACATTGCAAGCTCAGAAATGTATGGACTTCGCTTTGTATGAGAATTTCATTTTTGCTTACAAAACATGCAAGCATGCCCCGTTCGAAGCTCCGAAAGCGAGCGTGAGCACAGTTCCGCCTATAATATTTTTAAATTGCTGAACACATACTCATGTTCATCTCGTTCCTGTTTGATTTGCACAAGTTTCCTAATTTGCACAAATTTCCTCCATGGACTGAATCAGGAGTCTATGGAGGAAAGTTGGGGAAATTAGGAACTTTGTGTAAATTTGGGGAGATTTGCACAAATTTGGGGAAACTTGCACAAATTCCCTGTTTGATTGTTGCTCGATTTGTGCAAGTTTTCAGCAAGAAATGAGCAGCACGATGATGTTCAGAGAATTCTGGCAATCTCAAACATCCCTACTTTGATTATATATTGCATTTGAGTCCATGTTCAGTTTGGAAGGTGTGAACTAGCTGGGTAAATCCTGATAAAAAATGAACTGAAATGAATTTCTGATACATCCCTATTTCAAATGCATATGTATCACACTCAAAGGTTAACGTCTGGAGGAGGGCTGTAGAACCTCAGGCCCAGGGGGCAAATCTGACCCTCCTGAGGATCCAATCCAGCCCTCCAGAGTTCCCCAGATGGCCACTCCCCTTCCCCCCAATCACCAAGCATTTGGTGGTTTCTAACTTTTATGCATTTCCCTCCCTGTTCTAAAATATTGAAATGCCACTCCTAAGGCTTAGTTACTGGCAGGGAGAGCTTTAAACTAAAATATGCTGCTATTTGGGGGATTTTGGCCCTGCCCCTTTTGCCTTTGACCCCTCTGGAATAGATGAGCCAACACCAATATGAGTCATGGAAGACAACCAGAGCTGCATAAAGATCTCTCAGAGAAAATTAATGCACGTACAAAATACATTGGTGTCAAGTGACGTATATTGAGAGGTCTATATATGAGAGGGCTTCTTGAGATGAAATATTGGCCAATGAAAGAGATGATTGGAGATATTCTCACTAAGCCGCTTCCTAGAGACCAGTTTCAACTTCTACAAAAGAAGATGAACCTTCTGGACTCAATCACACATGGTTGAGAAGGCATGTTAGAAATGGGCAACAACACTTGTTAGTTAATTGTTTGGGCCAGTGGGGGGTGATAGCTGTGATAATCTTTCTATCCTTGCTGACTAATCCTCTGTCTGGAAAATAACTTGCTTAACCTGACTTTAGTCACCCTTTGTCCACTCCTAGATCTTGACCACTTCCCTTCTTATCTCGCCTCCTCCCTTTTTTCTCCTCCATCTGCAGTTAGGTGCTGTTTTATTTTTCTGGCAGCTGAGATGATTGTGTATGTTCCTTTTTTTACCTTGAATAAAGTTTTTTATCCTTCTTTTTCACCTTGACTTATACGTCTTAACAGGCTGTTTGTTGCAACTGCTATCTGCACATTTATCAAACTATTCCCAATATTCTCACACCCACCACTGGAACGTGGCTCCCAAGAGCATCTATGAAATGGAATGTGACTCTTGGGTTGAAAGAGGTTTGACGCCCCCTGTTCTAGAGAGCTTGGGAAGGGGCTGAAACTGGAAAGACAGCAATTTTGGTGCATGCCTGTGCACATTAACAACATTTCTGAAAGGCATCCTGAAGGCAAACTTGGACAATCACTTACCACTGATAGACACCAGAAAGTCAGCACTGTCCCTGGGGGGAAAATTGCCCATTGGAGCATACGATACTGCGATCAGAATGTGATATGCGGCATATGCCAGTTGCAAGCATTTATGCAGAATGGTTTGAATTGCACTATAAGATGTGTTGAGGGTTATCAGTAAAGAAAAAGAGATGTGGTCAGCCATGTTCAAGGAAAGAGCAGCTAATTCCATTGGACTGGATGATCAACAGACCTTTTAAGCCAATGGTTTTGAATGTCTTGCCTCCAGGGTACCTTCCCCACATTGGTTTGTCTGCTGAAAATCCCTGTGCATTGCAGAGGATTCTGTCGACTGTCCTGTGGCACATATTCAGTTCATCATCTAGGGCACTGTCAGGCTCACTGAGCTGGATAAACTGGGAGTGTGCCTTGGAACATACCAATGCCTTCTGCTTTACAGAGGAAGACCAGTAGTGATGGACCAACCATCTTTCAGGAAAGCTTGTCCACCATGACTGATCTTCCCAGTGAGGAATCTCAGGTTCCTCACAACACTGTTTGAAGACCACTATTCTGAGTCCACTATTCTGCAATATTCAAGTTTCAGAGATAGAGGGTGCCGTTCACAAAGGAATCAAGGCCTTCGATCGACTTCAGTTGTATTGTTTCAGGAGAGAGAGGCCTAGGGAAATTTACAGTAACAAACCATGAGTCTCTCAATTCTCTTGAGATCATCAAGCACTATTCTGTAGAAGTAGTTCAGAAGGGTGTCGTCCCCCCCGACACCTGAAGACAACACTGTGATAACTAGGCATAGAAGAATTCCAGAAGTACTGAAGGTTTTCTAGTGCTTCTCCCAGAAATTATTAAAAAACAAACTAACAAAAAACCCTCATGGGGGCATCTGTCTCCCAACATGCTGCTACAGGCACTCTTGGCAGGCATCTGGATATTTATTATCACATATAAGCATGCTTCTCAGACTGTGAGTCCACCGTCTTAAGCATATGTACTTTTAAGTAAATCCACTGAAGTCAATGGGGCTTATTGCAGGGTAAACATGGATTGGAGTCTCTTTGCTTTAACCATGCCTGGTACCAGCATATGTCAAACTGGGGCAAATGACAGTGGCCCACTAGGCCCACCAGCCCTGCTGTTGCTTCTGCCACCACTGCAGCAGATGTGGCTTAGCAGCATGGCGGAGGGGACTGGGAGGGGGGATTGCTGGACCTGCACCATGCACCTGTACTCTCTGGTGCCATCATCTCAATGCTGGCCCCTCTCCTGATGTGCAGACATTGGGGTGGTGGTGGTGGTCTGGAAGTAATTCAGATGGCAGTACCAGAGAGTGCAGGCATGTGAGCCAGCAGTTCTGCTCAGCAGAGAGGTTCATTCCTGATGGCACTGAGCTCCCCACCCCCTGCCACATATTAGTTGGTGAGCAGGCAGTAGGATCCTGTGTACATCAAGGGTGGGGCTGATGAAATTCAGATGGCGACACCAGCAAGTACCCATAGACTAGGAACTCTGTTCAGCGCCATCTCTGCTAGAGCACCTCTCAGTCCCTTCACCTCTCAGTCCCTCAGACCACCTCTCACCATCTCTGCTAGACCACCTCTCAGTCCCTTCTCTCTCTGGCCAGCTGCCCCCTAGTTCCTACTGGCTCTGGTGGAGGATTAGTGGGAGTGATGGAAGATACTTCAGGCTGAGCCTGCTCCAACCTGCATAGCCCCACCTCACTTCTCTATATCCTTGGCCTGGGTTGTTTGCTAATGTATAATGTATTGGCTGGGTTTGGATGATCCACGGTGGCTTCTTTTCCCTGCCCTGTGGATACCGCTTGCGCACCCGCCAGTTCCTAATTACTCTAGCAGAGACGTGGGTTGTCGTATCATCCCTGCTTGTTGTAGGGGTTGTGGTTTGGAAGCCACCCCTGCTGCATACCTCGTCCGATTTAGATGATACGGTGACCCGTCTCATAGCAAGGGTACTTAGGGAAATGGCAGTTGTGCGATCAGCACATGCGGGGTGGGGAAAAGGAGTCACAGTGGCTTCTTTTCCTCTGCTGATCGTATGACCCAGTCAATGACCACACTGTGTCCCACTTCAGCACACATCCTGTAAAGAAGAACGCATGGTGCTCGATCCCAAATCAAGGGTAAGTGCCTCAGTTTGATTGATAATGGTTTCTTTGGGTGCATCACTTTTATGCAGGAGAGTTTATTTACACACACACACACACACACACACTGCCATGTGAATACATTTTAATACATTTTGTTGTTTGTATTAAATTAATTAAATGTTGTGGTCTGGAGATCTTATTGAAGTTCAGTGAAGCATTTTCCTGTGGTCAAACATAAAGACACCAAAGCCATTAGATGATGGGATTTGCAGCACACAGCTGGGTATATGTAATAATTAATATCTTTGGTAGATACTCCTTAAGCATGAGTGAAAAAAAATCCCAAAATTCTTAACTAATCAAAACATGGGGGCAGGGGGAGAGAGAGAGAGAGAGAGAGAGAGAGAGAGAGGAGAATTCAATTTCTACCATAGGTCCTGTTCTTGACATTTTGGCATGCAAAGGGGAAATGTACAAGAGCTGAGACTTTTAATTGATAGACCTTGGCACCATTTACAACACCAAGAGACATCACCATACTTTTGTTGGAAATATGCTCTGTTCTTGAAATTGTATTTCGACTAGGGTGTAACAAAAGGCCATTCATCACATCTGCACCCCAGGTTGAAAAACATCCGCTCCTTAAAAGGCCTATTCCATTAATATGACCTTAAGGATAAATACTATAAATCCTGATGAGCTAGTAATGGCATTGTGAGTGTAATAAGATGTGTAGCTCTGGGCACAAGTGTATCTATGTGGGAAAGAAAAGACAAAAGACATATAGTGGAGTATTAAATGCCCACATAAAATTGTGAGACTGAATGTTCTCGAGGCTTCTACATTTCTGAAGTCAGATCTACCCTTCAGGGGATGTGAAAGTGATAGCACCTTTCAAGTTGTGACTCCTGGTGACTGGCACTCACCTGTGGGAAGGTGGAAGGGAGAGACAATGAGGAAGAGAAGGAAGAGAAAGGAGATGCAGAAATGGAGGTGGTAAAGGCTTCAGTTGGGTGCAGTAGTTCCTTCTGTAGTGATTGGTGACACCTACTCCAGTTCTTCTAAAATCGGCTCAGTATAAAATGAACTATTTCTCCAAAGCAGAAACACAGCTTGGCTTATTCTGAGTCAGTTCAAGTCAAATTGGATCCTGTTGTGTCCATGATTGGAAGTGTGATGAGGTCCTGAATCTCTGAACTGTCTTCCCCCTGCAAACCTCCAGTCCCTTCCCTTTCCCACCTGTTGGTTTCCAACCCCTGTCAGTTCACAGAATGGGGGAAAAAAATCCTTCCCCATGGCATCTGGTGCTTGGCAATGAGCTTGGTACCAGAGATACTGGGAAATTTAGTTTCCTTATACCTGAGAGGAGCACTGAGAAAACACTACATTTCCTAGAGAAACTGGTAACTATCTTACTGCTGTAGCAATGCCAGGCAATGTGTTAATGTGTGTGGGGAAGAAAAATACCTCCCTTTCACCCTCCTTTTGCTGCTGCTTGTGCTGCAGAAGCAAGGTAGGTGGGTGTGAGAGAGGGTTGGAGATGTGGATGCGTAGGTGGGAGGGAGAAGCTGAGTTGGGATCAAAATATGAGCCAGAGAAAATTGGCGCACAGGAGAGGTTCATAAAGTTCAGCTTATATTTTGATTATATGTGAACATTACCAGGGCTGAAGTCAAAGATCCTGTTGTGTCCATGATTGGAAGTGTAGGCATGGTTGGGCACCTGCTGAGGGCCCACACCCCAGCAGGGGGCCACTGACAGCCCCCTGGAATTGCTCCTCCTCTTCACCATTGCAACCTGCTTGTTCACCTGACTCTCACTCTGGCCCAGACAACAGCGGTGGTGAGAAGGAGGAGCAGCAGATGCCATGGCCTCCTTGCTCAATGGCCGTCTGCCTGTCAAGCAAGCAAGGGTAGCAATGATGAGAAAGAGAATGAGGAGCAATAACAGCTCCTGTCAATGAGAAGGTAGACTCAGTGAGGGAGGAAGCCCATTGAGGGTGTCTTGCCCAAGGACTCTCAAACACTGGAGCCAGTACTGTGTATCACCAAGCTTTTCTGAGTCGTGAAGCTGGGTGACATCTAGGGACATGTGAATCAGAAAAGCTTGAGCTCATTGAGGTTCTATGAATTCCACATCACAGCAAATCCTGATTCCTGACCCAGGTCTGTATCAGATTGTGTATATTTCCAGGCACATTTCCCCAAAATGTATGGATCAATTGTGTACATTTTTGAAACGTACGGATTTGAATCCCATGTATTTATTTACAGCATTTTAACCCCTCTCTTCAGCCAAAAAAGGCTCCCAGAGTGGCTTACAATGATTAATATTAAGACATTGATTGAAGCATGTTTGTAAGCATTTTTCAAAAGTGCACATTTTTTCCTGTGCATTTCCCAAATGTGTGCATTTTTGAACGCATTTTCTGTTCCGCGAATGGTATCACAAGCTCGGAAATGTATGGGCTTTGATCGCAGATTGTGTTCAGGTCCACAATCAGTTCTGGGAGGTGCAAGCTGGGTAAATTCTGGTAAAAAACAAACTGAAACAAATTTCATATACATCCCTACTGACATCTCTAGTTTCCTCACCTTACCTGCTCATGTTCCTGGGATTCAGGCAGAAGCTTCAGGTATCCTGGGAAATGTGCCTTCTTGGTCTGCTGGCTGGGCCAGATTGGGAGCATGGAGTACAGTTTCTCTGGCATATACCCTTCCCACTGGGAATGAGAGACAGCAACAGAGGCCTCTAAATGCTCAGTGGGCCACATTGTCAGCATAGGGGGCTGGACACTCATTGGCCAAGCTTTGTTGACTCGAGGAAAGGGTGATGACATTATAGCTGAGGTATGTTCCATCTCCCAAGTAGCACCACTAGGTCAGTGCCCAGACTTCACTGGCATTTGTAGTTACAGTTTAAATTATACTTTGGATCCGCGTTGCCCTCTCTTCTTAGGGATAGATGGACTCACCCAAGTCTGCAGTTGGCAGGTGCCTGAGGAGCCGTCACTGCTGCCGCCCACCCGCATGAGCCCCTGGAAGGCTTGGCAAGTGGTCCAGAAGCACCCTGCAGCTTCCCGCTCCTCTGTGTGAGCCACCATTTTAACGCAAGATCTTGGCTTTAGATTTTTGTATATTTAATTTAATGCTGCGCACAACTGTGGCCATAAACGGCCATTTTCACAACATTAGAGGCCACTAATGTTGAGGAAATAGCCCTTTAAGGCCATCTGTTGTGTGCAACATTAGCTGTCTGAAAAACTAGTGCCCCTATCTTGTGTTAAAATGGTAGCTCGCATGGAGGACTGGTAGCTCGCATGGAGGACGGGTAGCTCCTGGGCATGAGCGGACAGGTCCGGTAAGTCCTGGCTGCTTGCAGGGCTTGGTGGGTGGGGATGGCGGCTCACTGAGGAGGGCAAGTCTGATAGACCCCCAGACCCAGTCGGGCATCCTCAACATCCCAATACCTTCTGTGTCTGGAGCAGAACATCTGTGGCAGAGGTCAGCACAATTCCATTACACAGATGATCTGGGCAAGATGGTAGACGCCGTTCCCCCTCCGCAATTTGCCTGTGCATGTTGGCCTTGGGCCAGGAGGTAGAGTGTCAGCCTCCTTCCTTCCTCCCGGTGCAAGGAGATAGGGGACTTAAAGTGGGGGATTTGGTGACAGGGCTCAGGGAGCCTTCCTCTCTATACTATTGTAGTAACTTGCAATCAGAAAGAACGGCTGGCCTTCAGTGCCGCTGTTGTAGATGGCAGGGAGTGGTACTACCATTTCCTGTCCAGCTGGTATCCAGGTATACAATAAGACAACTGAGTCCTAATCTGGCTCAACACCCTGACTGGACTCCGCAGTCATCCATCATTCAGGTGCAGACTGAACTATGCTTATTCACCCACCCAACCTCTTATAGAACCAGGTGCCTGCCTCTGGGTTTCCGGCCCTGACACCCAGGAATACACAGCTGTGTGTAGACTTTTCATTTTCTTCTAGAACTGATTACTAGAAGAAACAGATATAAGAAACATAGATTTAGCTTGTAATCCTATTAGTGAAGGCTGGTGGCTCCTTTTTGGTGGGGCTGTGGATCCATGCTGAGTTTCAATCCGAACAAGGCAGAACGTTAAAGGAACTATCCAAGGCACTGAGTCCTATCACCATAATAGGTTCAGCACCTTAGACAGCTCCTTTAGAGTTCTGGCTGATTCTGACTGAACCCCAGAATGGATTCAGTCAGAACCCCAGAATGGATTCAGTTCAGCCCCACCAAAATTGGAGCCACCAGCCTCCATTGAATCCTAGCCACACCCACTTGGGAGTAAATCCCATTGAAGGTGGTGGCGCTTGCTTCTGAGTAAACATGTGGGGCTTGCTTCTGAGTAAACATACTGGATTGCACAAGTTACCAACCAATATATTAACTGGTTTGCACTAGGGATGTACGAAAGTCACTTACCTTTTCGAAGGGTGACATTCGCGGTGGGGGGGAGGCACTCTGTCCCTCCCCCTGAAATTCTCCCCGGCTGGCTCCACTCCATAGACATTCCGCAGAGCCGCCGGCCGGGTCTGCCTACAGCCGGACTTCCGGCTGCTGGGCAGCCTGCAGAGATGCAAATGGCGGCTGCCGTAGCCGCCGCCATTTGCATCCCTGAATTTTGCCGTGATAGGCTACGTAAATATTTATGTAGCCTATAAAGGCAAAAAACCCAAACAAAACAGCAGACGCAAATGGTGGCGGCAACAGCGGCCGCCATTTGCATTCCCTTTCCGCCCCCCATAATAGCCTAAGTAAATATTTACGTAGGCTAAAACGGCAAAAAAAAGGGAATACAAATGGCGGCCGCTGAAGCCGTCACCCTTTGCGTTCCCTTAGTTAAGCCGTGATAGGCTACGTAAATACTTACTTAGCCTCACGGCTTCCGCAGGGATGCAAATGGCGTCCCTGCGTTAGCCGTGATAGGCTACGTAACTATTTACATAGCCTATCACGGCTACATGGAAGAAGTAGGGATGGCAGAGAATTCCGCCACCGATCTCGGTGAGGCCGAATGTCAGTGCATTCGGCCCCCCGAAATCTGTGGCAGAACGGCCTGCCCCCCCCGCCCCCCCACGGATCCCCCCGGGACGAGACTTACCTGGGGCGGATCTTCTGGGTGGCGGCAGCTCCGGCGGCAGCTTCGGCGGCAGTGGCTGCGGTGGCTGGTCTTCTGACCAGCCACCGCCATTTGCAGTCTTGTAATTTTTTTTTCTTACAAAACATGATAGGCTACGTAAAGACTTACGTAGCCTATCACGTCTGGCTTAAAAAAAAAACAAAAACACGTACACAAATGGCGGCGGCTACGGCCACCGCCATTTGCGTTCCTTATTTATGGCCATCTTGGTCTACATAAATATTTACATAGACTAAGATGGCGAAAATAAGGGGAATGCAAATAGCATAGCGGACACTATTTTCCCTGTCATTTATGTTGCCTGCTTGTTGTGGACAAGATACATTTATAGTTGGTATAGTCACCCATTGAGATAACTAACAGGTTTGCTAATGAGCTGGATGTGGAAATACAAAGCTGAGCTGGGGGCAAGTGGGGTGCTGACATGTGTAGGAGCAAGTTGCATTGAACTCAGTGAGACTTACTTCTGAGTGGACATGCACAGAGTTGGTTCTCCTCTCCATTTTAGCCTCACAATGTCACCCACAAGGCTGGATGTGGAAATAGAAAGCCTAGCAGGGGGAATAATACCTCATGCAGGGCTCCAGACTGGCATGGTCATTTTAAAAGGTTCTTTCTTTCTTTCTTTCTTTCTTTCTTTCTTTCTTTCTTTCTTCCTTCCTTCCTTCCTTCCTTCCTTCCTTCCTTCCTTCCTTTCTTTCTTTCTTTCAAACAGCGTTGCTTTAAACAAGGAGTGCATCGCTCAGGCACACCTAGGACAGCCTTCTTTTGGGAAGCCCAGAGGAGGAGGAAGTGTTTTGGCTGAAAGTAAATGGAGACAGAGGATTTCAATTGAAAAAGAACACCCACAAACAAGGTGGTGAGCACAATTCATTTTTTTTTAAACTTACGTATTTATTATCGGAATATACTACTTTGCGTTTTTATTTACAAAAATTTCACGACTCTGTGTGGATTACAAAAAAAAAGCCGTATGACTGCTGTCTCCGCAGGACCTCGTGGTGCCTTTCCACAGAGCATTCTGTGGCACAGACTGAAGGGAATTCGATCCCATTTCAGTCTGTGGCGGAATTCTCTGACAACCCTACTCTATACTTTGACATAGAAACATATAAAATTGACATGCTTCTAAAGAAAATAAACATTAGAGAAATATGCAAATAGTCCATTAAGGGAGCAATCCTATGGCAGCTAGTCAGTGGCTAAACGGCCATAGGATATGTGGTTTTCAGGGAACTGCCCTCGGAGCCCACACTCCAAGGTCAGTTCCCGGAGAACTGACCTCTCTCCGCTTCCGTGCTGCCTCTCAGTCAGTGGGGAGAAGCCCCATGCTCTGCACTCGCAAGAGGAGCGCAGAGCGGCTGAAACAGGGTGTTCCAGGGCGGGAAGGGCGGAAATGGCAGTACAACACATCCTATGTGTCGTCCAGCAGCCTCCTCCCCTGTATGCCTTCCTGTGGCTAGACAAAATTAGCTGTCTAGCCGAAAATGCAGGGCAGGGGAAGCATGGAGGGAATGACCCCCTCCGTGCTTCTCCTGCCTGCATCAGATAGGTGGTTGCCTCAGAGTTGGGAGGCGGCTGCCTATCTGCATAGGATTGCGCCCTAAAATGAACACAATTATTTATTAAAACGTGTTGTTTCCTTTATTCTGCCTGGCACCCTTCTAATAGCCAGTAGATGATAGATTCTCAACACAAACAGAAGGGCCAACACATGGATGAGAAATCGAAAGGAAAACAGAATGCTACTCTAGGAATGTGATTGACTCCAACCAACTATAAATGTATCTTGTCCACAGCAAGCAGACAACAGAAATGACAGGGAAAGCTGAATTATGCTTTTAACTTTAAACTTCACATGTATGCACTATTTTTGTTAAAGCCCTCTCTCAGATAGTTAGCTAAGGTTGTCTTTTGGGAATTTTGAATGATGTTAGGCATTCCTTTGAACACAGAATGTTCCATTAGCTAGAAATTAATTAGATCTGAAGGTCAGTACAGAATGGCTTTGGAGAGCAGAGGTGAGGGGTGAGTGTATTGCTCATGGATGCTACATTAGTGAAGCTGTGATGGGATTTCCATCACGCTTATGCTAAAAAATAAAATAAAAAAACCACTTCACACATAACCTCACTTGTAACATTTTAACGATAACTTTTGCATCGGAATGTACAGAGTGAAAAATGGAAATGCAATTGCCCAGAACTAGGTGGGCACCTATTGCCCTCCTCTTTTGTGGTGAGAAAAAAGCACAGATTGGTGCTGGAGTCTGATGTGGTGCTCTGGTCTATGCACATTGGCTGCTTAACATTCTCCGCCACCACCATTTGTGGGCAGAGAAATTCAGGGGACAATTTCACCAAATTTCTCCAGCGGGAGGAGAAATTCTCCAACGGTTTCAGTACTGGCAGTAGCACATTTAGGGTGCAATCCCATGCATGTTTAGTCAGAAACAGGTCCTCCAGCTCCCAGCATGCCCCAAGCTGGTTGGGGCATGCTGGGAGTTGTAGGACTTTTTTTCTGTCTAAACACAGATAGGAGTGAGCTCTTACTTTCTGTTTTCCTACTCTTTGGGGAGGGCGGGGATGGGGCAGCTACAACTTCCTTGGCAGTCTATTTAACCAATCAGATCTAGGGATGGCAGAGAAATCTGCTGTGGAGTAAAATCAGGCTGGATTCTCAAGAATCCAACCTGTGAAGTCCACAGGGAACCGACCTCACTCACCTCCGGGTCTGTCTGATTTCACGGGGTGGCTCTCCTCCATTCTAAATGGTACGATCGGTTGATGGCGGCCACTAGGAATTCCACTCACCTGTCCGTTCTGGGGCATTGGCAGTGGGGGGGAGGCTCTCCGTCCCTCCCCCCGGAATCCTCCCTGGCTGGATCTGCTCTGCGGTGACTGTGCGGAGCTGCCGGCCAGGGCCAGCCACAGCTGGAATTCCGGCCGCTGCTGGGCTGCTGTGGTTGCAAATGGCAGCTGCTATGCCGGCCGCCATTTGCGTGGCTGCCAAGCCATGATAGGCTATGTAAGTATTTATGTAGCCTATCAAGACAAAAGGCACCCACGCAAATGGCAGCCGCTATGCCATTTGCGTGGCTACCTTTTGCCATGATAGGCTACGTAAATATTTACGTAGCCTATTATGGCAAAGAGCAGGGGCACAAATGGCATAGTGGCCGCCATTTGTGTCCCTGCTCTTTGCCATGATAGGCTACGCAAGTATTTACATAGCCTATCATGGCAAAAGGCAAGCATGCAAATTTGTGGCCGCAGCAGCCCAGCAGCAGCTGGTAGACCAGCCGGAGCCGCTGCTCCTGCCACTGGAGCTGCCGCCGTTGGAACCGCTGCTGCCGCCAGGTAAACTCCATCCCGGGGAGATTCCGCGGGGTGGTGGTGGGGGGGAGGCTGTTCCGCCACGGATTCCGGGGGGGGGGCGGATTCTAAAGAATCCGGCCTCACTGGAGTCCATGGCAGAATTCTCTGACATCCCTAGGAGGCCACCATTAGCCAATTGTGGGAAAAATACAGCCACAAATTGTGTAGTTTATGGCATTTGCACCTGTAAAGCAGTTACTTCTATGTGCTTTATGGCCACAAATACCATAAACTGTGCAATTTACGGCTGTATTTTTCTCATGATTGGCTGATGGTGGCTGCCATTAACTGATAGTGCCATTTAGAAAGAAGGTCAGCTGCCTCGAAAAATCTGATGGATGCAGAAAGGCTCCAGGGAATTCTGCGGGGCCCCAAGTGGCCCAGATTTCCCCACTGCAGACCCCCCCAAAACTGGAAGTTGCGGGGTTCATTCACCCCTAATCAGGCCACACGTATACAGAAACATAATAAAATACCCCTCTTAAACAGAAAGTGACGACACCAAAATAAGAAATATTGGGGGGGGGGAGGGGTGTGATTTTGACAAAGCTAATTAAAACATTTCACAAAGCCTAGACAATATGTATTAACCTATTATAAGCAAGCTTAATCTTCTGTACTGGTCAATAATTTTAGTTTCTCCCAAGCCCGTTGGACAAATAGTAATCTGTACCAGCCAGTAATACTAAGGTTATACTTAGAGAAGATTTGTTACTGGACCCAACTGTTAAGGGCTCAAGATATTGCTTCCTCAGCTCCGCATACAGGGGGCACAAATTGCCAACTGGGCAGTATCCTTTCGCACCATGGTGAACCCTATCGTGCACCTTCAGGATCTAATGTTGTTCCGAGATGCTGTGGGGGGTGGGATGGTATCTGCTACAAAATAATTGGTGGAGAATATTAGGAGAAGCTTCAGAGAAAATTCTGCAAAGTGACCTTCTTTTTCAAAGTGGGTTGCGGTGAGAAAATGAAAAATCTCAGAAATTTTTTCTGATAAAAACATCTTCTGAAAAGTTTCCAATTCAGCTCTGTTTGAAACTAAGCAGCAATTGCATTTGGATGCTCCAAAGTCAAATCCACTCTTATTTTCCTTATATGTAGTTGTTATTCTCAATTGCACTAATGAAACATGCTTGTTTTTAATTAGATTTCCTTCTAATGCCAGCCAGACTGGGCTTATTTAGCTACAATTGTCCCTGCTGGCATTTTCTACATTTTCTTTTTCTTTTTTTAAATGTGAAGAAAAAATTAACACCTTTAAAGGGTGTGAAATTTGGACATATGGTAACATTTAACACCTTCCAGTGCTGACTATTAGAGTAACACCATGCAAGTTAGTAGGGGGTTGTTATTTTTAAGCAGCAAAATGCGGACTAATTTGAACATAGCAGTGAAGAAGGAAACACTGTCTAGTGCTTGTGCAAAGTCTGGTGGTAAATTCTTAAACATATATAAGGAAGGGCAGCCTTCAAATGTCCAGGAAGGGGGGGGGGATTGATTCACTTCTCCTTCTCTCTCTCTGTGTTTTTTTGGACAGTTTTTAAAAATGAAAACTGCACACATCATAGAGGTCTCCAGGCAAGAAACCTGCAAAGTTTCAGAAGGATAGGTGAAGGGGCTACAGCAGTGGTCGGCAATGCAGCACCTCTAGCTACCCCTGCACCCACCACAACCCCCAGTGTGCCCCCCAGATCCCTCACACACCCACCTCTCTCCTCTGAGGGCGGCAGCAGCAGTTGTGGCAGGGAAGCGTTTCAGTAGCGTCAGTGGGGAGGACAGTTCAGGTGGGGGAAGGAAATGGGAAGCGGAGGTGAGTGCTGTGCCAGCTGCAGCGATGTGAAAAGGCTGTGGCAGGAAGGGCAGCTCGGGCTGGGGAGGAAGGAGGAGATGGAAGTGAGTGTGAAAGGAATTCTGGATGAGGAAGAGGAGGAGGAAGTGGGTAAGACAAGAGAATGCAAGCAAAAGGGGCAAGAAAAGACAGAATCAAACAAAGGTGGGGGCCAAGAGAGAATTCTGAAAATAAATGCCCACAGGCCCAAATGCAACCTTGGGCATGGACAAAAAAAAGGCAAATGACAAATGTGCCGGTTTCTCTTCAGATTGTGTCAGTCTTTCACCTTTTACTAAAGATGTCTGTGGAGTTATTGAGAGCCAGTGTGGTATAGTGGCTAGGGTGTTGGACTGGGAGTTGGGAAATCCCGGTTCTAGTCCTCACTCAGCCATGAAGCTCACTAGGTGACTCCAGAGTTGTTGTGAGGATAAAATGGAGAGGAGGAGGACCATGTAATCCACCTTGGGTTCCTTGCAAGAGGAAAAAAGATGGGATATAATTTAACTGTTTTTGATGGTAGCCACATGTTCCCAGGAACATAGTTCCAACTGCAGCAAAATAATAAAGGTAAAAGGTATGGTGTTATGGTGTTAAAGTAAGACCCAGCCAGAAAAACAAAACAGGAAAGTAATTCTTTTTCATTCTGTAAACACAGAAGGAACATTCACTTCTTATCTCACTCCCTCCACCCTGCAGCTCTTTTCTTAATATGCAACTATTTCCATAATAAAACACCTATTTCAGGGGTGCTCTGTGGATGAATGTGATAAGGGTGGTAATGTATTTTCTATTCTAGAAACAATGGAAAGTAATAAGTATTTGTGAATGGAAAGATGATTGCCCACCGTTGTAAACAAAGTAGAGCAACATTTCTTCAATGGGGAAAGAAGTCACAAGAAGCGAAGAACTGTTATAGGGCAGTGTTGCACAGCTGAAGTAAGAGTATTTTAAACTCCAGGGGGTAAAACTAAGGGAAATGTGAAATCAAATGAAGCCTGGATTTTACAACTTCATAAAATGTGGGGCAGTCTGATATTAAACTGAAAACTATGAAATACTTGACATGATGAATACTTCCATGTTTCAAATCAGTTTTCATATTACAGAAGGCCTCTATATGTTGCATCCCAACTATCTCCAGGGATCCATTCACTTGGAAAGCTATAGCATCTGAGCTGAACCCTCTGTAGATATGGACTAGATATAAACTAGGTATGGGCAACATCTAGGGATCACGGGGCTGCATTGCCCCCCCACCAGGGAATCCACTGAGGGCTGCAACCCTGTGTATCACCTCCAAAATGGAAATTCTAAAGGCACAATCACAAACAATTCCAACACGAAAGAAGGCGGAAGACTACAGAAGAAACCTGTGTGGCTTCACAAAAAGCTTAGAGATGACCTGAAAACAAGAAAGGGCACATATAGGAAGTGGAAGGAAGGCCAAGCTACAAAGGAAGAGTACAGGCAGGTAGTGCAGAATTGCAGGGATGGTGTCAGGAAGGCTAAAGGTGAGAACAAGCCAAGCTTAGCGAGGGATGCTAAAAGCATCAAAAAGGCTTTCTTCAGATACATGCATAGTAAAAGACAGAGGAAAGAAATGGTGGTTCAACTATTAAATGAGGATGGCAAAATGATAACAGATGACAAGCAAAAGGCAGAAGTGCTCAATTCCTACTTTGGCTCAGTCTTCTCCAGAAAGAGGGTCTATGACCCCCCTGGCAAAGGCGAAGTACAGGCTGAAGGGGCAGGATTGCAGCTTGAGATCGATAGGCATATGGTCAAGGAACACCCAATTACTTTGGATGAGTTCAAATCAGCAGGGCCAGATGAACTGCATCCTAGAGTAATAAGGGAAATGGCAGAAGAGCTCTCAGAACCACTGTCTTTATCTGAAATTAGATTGGTTGGAAAGAAAGGCCTGGTCTTTTCAGTGGTGGCAGACTTGCTGTGGATTTGCCTCCCCAGAAAGACTCATTGAGGGACTCCAATGCCTCCCCTGAGAAACTTCATTCTCTGTTTTAAGAAAATGGTGAACAACTTTGGGGGGAGGGGGATATTTGGGAACAGGCATCTCACCAAAATTGCTGCGTTGGGAGCAAACAATAGCAATTCTGCTTCTGAACAAGGCACAGTTCCCTGCTCACTTTGTTTCCATTTTTAAATGGAAACAGAGTGGTCACTTGCTGAGAACAGAGGCTATTCTATTGCTATTCTGTGTTTCACATATTATGACCTAGATTATTAGGGGCAGTATCTGACAGTGTCATTCTGCAAACTCAACCAGTGCTAGCAGAGCACTACCAAATCTTTCTGTTGTACAAGTTGAATGGTTTGCTTCCTGATTCATCTTCTTGGGAGCCCATGCTCTTTCTGTTGGGTATTATGCTTGTGCAAGCAGTTGCACAACCAGTTGTGCAAACCTAACATGCAACAGGCTGTGCAATGTGTAATGCCCAACTGCGCAAACCTAACTATAGTTGGATCCTCCTCTTGTGCATGGCTCAGAACCGAGCTTTCACTAGTGCAACATCATTTGCGCAAGTGGAATGATGCAGCTGGATACTGCCCCGTGTTTTTATCTTTTTTATACTTATGGGTTTTATCATTGCATTTATCTTTGCTATGTTGCAGTTCTTCTTCCTGTTGGATTCTTTCAAATTAAATGCATGGGAAATAGCGACCTGTCATGGTAATTGGAAATGTTTGAACCCATCTACTTGTACTATGGTTATAATGTCGTTGCAGTACTGCCATGTTGTGTTACACTCTAACACCATAGCAGTTGGCACACCCTAGTATAAGGTCTTCCTTGCTGCTGGGGAAATTCTTATGGGACATACATTCGGCTATAGGGTTGTGGTTTTCCCCCCTTTTAAAAAATATATGCACACAGTTATGCCTATGCTCTATCAGATCTATGGAAAATATACCCCCAATGGTTGATGGAAGCTCTTAGTAGTGTATAGGGCCTATGGGGAACATGTTCATGAGTGTTCACTGCCAGCACTGGGGGATAAGTGTGGCTCAGGGAAAGGGGTAGAGAGCAGTGTTGTGCAGGGTCAGGGAGGAATGGCCCCTAGGCTCTGTCATGTTCCCAATGACATCATTGGGGGCATGATGAGGCCCGAACTTTAGAGTGGGCTTGATTTTGAATGGCTTAATTTGGAATGTTATTTTGCAAACAAATTGTTTTAGAGAGCGATGTCTGAGGGGCATAGGATATTGGGGCTTTCCCCCTCTGAGGCCGTACACAGAGCTATGACTTTGGGAGGAGAGAGGAGGAGCTACTATGGAAAGCCCCATGGGGGTTCCCTTTCCTAAGGTCGGTGTCACAACCTCAGCAGGGGCGGAAATGGGCATTTTGAAGTGAGACTGTGGGTGGGGAGCAAGATCTGCTGGATCCACAAGCCTGTCAGCCTCTGTCTCCACCTGTGCACATCAGCTGGAGGGGCTCAGAGGCCTGTCTAGCATAATAAAGAAAAGGAGGATGGAGTGGCTCCTGTTCATTGCTCCTGTTGCTCCTCCTGCCCTGCATAGGATGAATGGAGGCCTCCAATAGCAGAAGGCTCCATCTTTTGAGTGTCTTTCTGGGAAGACTGCACCCTTAATTGAGCCCACTATGAATATGCAGAATGTGCTTGTAGAACATCTTCTACAGTTTTAGGGATGAATGGACTCATCCAAGTCCATGCTCGGCAGGCGTTCGAGGAGCCGCTGCTGCTGCTCGCCTATGTGAGCCCCTGGAGGGCTTGGCGAGTGGTCCAGGAGTGCCCCACAGCTGCCCACTGCTTCATGCAAGCCACCCTTTTAACGGAAGATGAGGGCTCTAGATTTTTGTATGATGTTTCGCACAATGGCAGCCATAAAGGGTCATTTCCGCAACATTAGATATATGAAAAGGGTGGAAATGGTCCTTTACGGCCACTGTTGTACGGCCACACTGGCCATACACACTGTTACGGCCACACTAATATTGTTGTGTGCAATATTAGATATGTGCACTGGTTACCAGTTGTTTTCCGGGCCAAATTCAAGGTGT
Organism: Heloderma suspectum; assembly: GCF_057233095.1. Classification (NCBI taxonomy): domain Eukaryota; kingdom Metazoa; phylum Chordata; class Lepidosauria; order Squamata; family Helodermatidae; genus Heloderma; species Heloderma suspectum. The sequence goes on from NC_139461.1 coordinate 176,769,006, forward strand.
TGGGTTTGATCTTTAAAACCCTATATGGTTCCGGCCCAGCCTATCTTAAGGAGCGCCTCCAGCAACACCAGACAGGCCGCTTAACAAGATCAGCCTCGGATGGCCTTCTCTCTGTCCCATCAGCCAGGACAGCTAGACTGGTGGGGATGAGGGAGAGGGCCTTTTCTGTGGCGGCCCCCACTCTGTGGAACTCCCTCCCTAGGGAACTCCACCATGCCCCCTCTTTGATGAGCTTCTGCCATGCATTAAAAATGTGATTGTTCAGGCAGGCATTTGGGGTGGGTTAGGGTATTTTAGAAAACGTTTTTATTGTAGAATTTTATTGTTTTAAACTGTTTTATTATATGCTGTACATCGCCCAGAGTGGCTGCTGACCACCCAGATGGGTGATTAATTAATTTAATAAAAAAAAATAAAAAAAAATATGACAGTCTAGAGCCCCCATCTTCCTTAAAAATGGTAGCTTACATGGAGAATGGGTGGCTGCTGAGTGCAAGTCGATGGTTATTCATGTGGCTCGGTGGGCAGGGGCGAGTTGGGGGGGGAGTCCAATGGACTCCTGGACCCAGTCAGGCACCTGCGACATCCCTACATTTAAATGAATGGAGCATGCTGTGTAGTCAGGGGAGCTGCACTGAAGTGAAGCTCCTACACCAGTAGAACGTTGCTAGATTTGAGTGGTTAATTTTAGATGTAAGCAGAAAGATTTTTATAATTTATAGAACTTGCAGCCAATACGAGCAGCTTGACTCCATTTTATCTGCAAGCAAACAAAACTTTTTTTGAAAGTAGTTGGGCTCTTTTGTGTTCTCATTTGTTCTTCTAAATGTTCTCAATAGCCAAGATATTTATTTATGTTGAGACCCAAATTATTCAAAAGAGGCATGCAGCTGTATGGTGTGTTGCATGTTGCAATTATAAAGATGTATTTGTTCTATTTTTCCCTGAGAATAGATTCTTCTGTATTGATTTGTTCTTCTTTCTGAACACCTACACAAAAGCCAATGGTTACAAAAAAAAAAATCTTCAAAATTACTTTAATTACCTTATCTCTGCAAAGGAAATACAGTTGTGCAAAACTGCAGTTACAATTTTGTCACCATTTTCCTAAACAGATCTACACCAGAACACAAACTACTTTGCTTTTTAATTAACAGGATGTGTTTAAATAGCTTCTTGAAAGACTGAGTTCAGAAATGAATGCAAGGAAAATACTGAATGGGCTTTGGTTCGGAAATCAAATTGAAGTTCCTTGGGAAAAAATAAGTTTTCAGATGGGTTTTCAGACAATTAATCCAGAAGCATGTAATCTCATCTATGAACTGGTTCATGCATGCATGTGTATCACTAGATTTCTTGTCACTTGTTTACTTAATATTTTGGCCTGGCTTCACACATGCATGGCTATTATTTAATGCACGGTCATTATACAACTTCAGATGATGACTTGCATGCATGGATGGGTCATCACAATGTAAATCTGTTATATTGTGGTTTTTCAATACCAAAACTAAATCACCACTACACACCTCCCACAAAACTGTTTTGATCCTTCATTATCACAAATTCAGTATGTCCAAGACTGAAATTCTCACCTTTCCTCCCATGCACTCATCTCCTTGGATACTCTCCATATCTATGGATGATATATCACTATCCTCTTAGGGGTCCATTAGGAATTTGATCTTTGGGAATTCCTGTATGAATTTACTGATCTGCAGCAGGGATGGCAGAGAATTCTGCCACGGATCACATGGCATTCAGTGCATTCCAGTGCATTCGGCTCCCCGAACTCCGTGGCGGAACGGCCTGCCACCCCCCCCGTGGATCCCCCCCGGGATGAGACTCACCTGGGGTGGATCTTCTGGGTGGCGGCAGCTTTGGTGGTGGCTTCAGCGGCGGCGGCTGAGGCTGGTCTTCCGACCAGCTGCCGCCGCCGCCATTTCCATTCTTGTAAAAAAAAAGAAAAGAAAAAGAAAGATGTGATAGGCTACATAAAAATTTACATAGCCTATCATGACTAGTTTTTTTTTGAAAAAAAAAACACGATGTGATAGGCTACATATATCTTTACATAGCCTATCATGGCTGGCTGGGTTAAAAAAACAAACAAACCCGCGTACGCAAATGGCGGCAGCTCGGGCCGCCGCCATTTGCGTACGTGGGGTTTTTTTGTTTTTGTTTTACCCAGAGCCCTCCGTGGCCAGAAATCCGGCTGAGGACGGCTCTGGCCTGGCTGGGCCTGGCCGGCTGCTCCACGGAGCTACTGCGGAGCACAGCCGGCCGCGGAGGATTCCTGGGGGGAGGAACGGAGCGCCTCCCCCCCATCAACATAATCCTAGGGGTGGACGAAAGTCCCTTACCTGTCGTCGAAGGACGTTCGCGGTGGGGGGGAGGCGCCTCGCTGCTCCCCCCGCGAAGTTCAGGCCGGGGAGGAGGCTTCCTGCCTTGCCCGGTCGCGAACGCGAAAGTTTAAAAAAACAAACAAACGCCCCCTGATAGGCTACGTGACGATTCACGTAGCCTATCACGGCTAGATCTGCAAAGTCAGCCGTGATAGGCTACATCAATCATCATGTTGGCTATCATGGGTGACTTTAAAAAAAAAAAAGCGCGTATGCTAATGGCGGCCCCCATAGGGAGCCGCCATTCGCGTTCCTTATTTAGTCACTGTAATCTACGTAAATGTTTATGTAGACTACGGCGAAAATAAGGGCAACGCAAATAGCGTTGCCCTTATTTTCGCGGTAGTCTGTGTAAACATTTACGTAGACTACAGCGACCAAATAAGGAACGGGAATGGCGGCTCCCTATGGGGGCCACCATTATCCGTACGCGGTTTTTTTTTTTTTTTAAGTCACCCGTGATAGGCTACGTGACAATTGACATAGCCTATCATGGCTGACTTTGCAAATCTAGCCATGATAGGCTACGTGAATCGTCACGTAGCCTATCAGGGGGCTTTTTTTTTTCTTTGATTGCAATGGCGGTGGCGGCAGCCGGTTGAAAGACCAGCTGCCGCTCCCGCCCCACTTGAACACCCGCCGAACCGCCGGCCGGACCCGCCACCGGGAGGGACATTCGGTGAAGGTAAGTCCCGTCCCGGGGGGGGAGGTGCGGGGGGTGGGGGGGGTTCGGAGGATTTCTCCCGAAACTTGTTCGGGGGGCCGAACACGTTGGCGCTCGGCCCCCCGAAGTTTCGGGGAGAAATTCTCCCTACATAATCCGCGAACAGTTAAGTGACTTTCCTACATCCCTAACTGCACTTCTCAGACTAATGTACTGATCAAAACATCATTGTCCATGGGATTTTGCATCTATCCTAATGTTGTGACATGGTTGTGAATGGACAGGGGAGAAATGACGAGACGACACCAATCAATTTGGGATAAACAGGGCCACATTTATTGATAGATTACAATCTGTGAAGAAAGCAATGGCGGGCACACCACCAACAGGATGAACATGACAGGTGTAGAGTGAGGCATTCGTTGTCTGTGGCGAGGCATCCGTCCTTGCCCACCAATCGGACATACCCAGTTCTGGGCTGGGAGACCTTCCCCTGTCACCCCCCCTCGAGCCACAGAACCCGAGTGGGTGAGGAGGGTTGGCCTCAAAGGTAAGCCGTATCTCCCAACTGGGGCCACAAAACCCTGAGCCAGAAGCCTCGGGCCTTACCAGTCACCTGAAACGGTGCCTACAAATGCTCACCTGTCCACTCCCCCAGTGGAGAGCACACCTGGAGCCACTGGTGCAGCTATGTGACCAGAAGTTCATATCGTTGGGTGCTAGCTTAACGTATGCAGCTTAGTATCGGAACTGCAGCGCGAAGTAGGCAAAAACCCCCAAAGCCTGACCAATGCGGCTAGGAGCCAAAATTCCTACTCGGCCCCAAAATAGGATGACCAGTAAACAACCCGCACTGCAGTAAGGGCGGGAGGGAGGGAGCTGGAATAGTTGGAATGAGGAGGCTATGGGGCAGCGCGGCGTAAATAGTGGCCGGCTTGACCCGCCCCTTGGTGATGCCAGGGGCGAAGGCCAATGGCGTTCGCCCTTGTCCCGTCCTCCCCCCGCCACCTGCAACAGCCCCCCCCCACGGCCAGGCAAGCCGGGTGTGGGGTGAGGGCACTTCTCAGCAGTTTAAACTTATCAAGGTACTCTTTTAAATATTCCAAAATCCATGGGTCAGGCAATATAATGATTAGGAGTTAGAACTAGCCCCAAATGTACAAAATTGTGGGCAAGTTTTTGAGGTATCCAGATCCCTTCATCAGGCAAGATGTTACAGATAGCAGGGGAGTGAAGGAAGGAGACCCTGCGCTGACTTGATGTTGAAGACATGAGTTCTGCATGGACAGAGTCTTAAGATGGGTGGTGGTGGTGCAGACTTAAATGGATTAGGTTCTTCTAGGCATCATTCAGATTTCAGTCTACACTTAGACATGTTGGGACAAACAAACATATAAAGGCCGATTCCCCCTGTCTTGAAAATATAAATATAAAATGTAGTAGTTACTAGGGATGGCACGGGAGTCTGAAAAGGGGGTGGAGTCTGATGGAATGACCCCCATCCTGCTTCCTGGACCCCGCTCGCCGAGCCCTGGGGCACTGACAGACCCAGCTGCTGAGCACCCTGGAGCTTGGCGAGTGGCTGGGAGTGCTGTGGCACCCCAGCACTCTCACCTTGGCCTCCTCGAGAGGAGGCCAGGGTGAGAATGGTGGGGGCTGGCCACACTGAGGCTCTTCCTCCCCGTGATGGCTGTTAAGGAAGCCCTTGACAGCGGGAATGGGGAGGAAGGGCCTCGGTGGCGGCCCAGCACTCTCGCCCTGGCCTCCTCCCAAGGAGGCCATGGTGAGAGTGGTGGGGGCTGGCTGGCCATGCTGAGGACTCACCAGTCAAACCCTTGTGCACATAAAGCACAAGAGCTTGACTTCCGGAGTCCTTGACACAGAGAGGAGGGTTGACTCATGTGGCTCAGCTAGTGGGGTGAGCAGGGAGGCACATCAAGGGGGTCTGGGCTGCATGAGCTGGGCGGGGCAGCTAATTGAGCTCCCCCTGCCGTGGATGGAGATGGGTCTGTCCATGCCTAGTGGTTACTCTTCTTGCCAGCTGTGGTTGATTTGCCAGCTGTGGTTAAATGGCAGTACTTGTAATTGCAACCTATGTTAGTATCTAGGTTTGGCTAGGGATGTACAAAAGTCACTTACCTTTTCGATGGGGTGATTTGCGGGGGAGGGGAGGCGCTCTGCGCCTCCCCCCGAAATCCTGATCCAGCCGGCTCCGCTCCGCGGAGATTCCACGGAGCCACCAGCCGGGGCCGCCTGCAGCTGGACATCCGGCCGCTGGGCAGCCTTCCGGGAAAAAAAAAAAAGCGTACGCAAATGGCGGCGGCTATGGCAGCCACCATTTGTGTTCCCTTTTTTTCGCTGTTTTAGCCTACGTAAATATTTACGTAAGCTATTACGGTGAAAAAAAGGGGAACGCAAATAGCACCCACTATGCTATTTGCGTTTCTCTTTTTTTCGCCGTAATAGCTTACGTAAATATTTATGTAGGCTAAAAAGGCAAAAAAAAAGGGAAGCAAATGGCAGCTGCCATAGCTAGGGGTGCACGAAAGTCACTTACCTGGTCTCGCAGCTTTTCACGGTGGGGGGGGAGGCGCTTCGCTGCTCTCCCCGCGAAGTTCAGGCCGGGGGAGGGAGGCTTCCTGCCTCGCCTGGCCGAAATTCAGGCCGGGGAGGAGGCGCCTCGCCTCGCCCGGCCGCGAAATAAAAAGTAAACAAAAAGAAAAAACGCCCCCATGATAGGCTACGTGACAATTAACGTAGCCTATCACGGCTAGATCTGCAAAGTCAGCCGTGATAGGCTAGGTAAATCGTCACGTAGCCTATCACGGGTGACTTAAAAAAAAAAAAAAGCGCATACGCAAATGGCGGCCCCCATAGGGAGCCACCATTCGCGTTCCTTATTTGGTCGCTGTAGTCTACGTAAATCTTTACGTAGACTACGGCGAAAATAAGGGCAATGCAAATAGCGTTGCCCTTATTTTCACCGTAGTCTACATAATCTTTACGTAGCCTATCACGGGGACGATTTACGTAGCCTATCATGGCTGACTTTGCAGATCTAGCCGTGATAGGCTACGTTAATCGTCACGTAGTCTATCACGGGGGCGTTTTTTTTTATTTTATTGGAATGGCAGCGGCGGCAGCCGGTCAAAAGACCGGCTGCTGCTCCCGCCCCTGACGAAGACCCGACGAACCGCCAGCCGGACCCGCCGCCGGGAGGGACATTCAGGAAAGGTAAGTCCCATCCCGGGGGGGGGGGTGCGGGGGGCAAGGGGGTGCGGAGAATTTCTCCCCGAAACTTGTTCGGGGGGCCGAACATGTTGGCGCTCGGCCCCCCGAAGTTTCGGGGATAAATTCTCCGCCAACCCTAGCCATAGCCACCGCCATTTGCGTACGCTATTTTTTTTTTTTTTAGCCTGCCGTGATAGGCTACGTAAGTATTTACGTAGCCTGTCATGGCAAAGGCAGCTACACAAATGACATGGTGGCTGCCATTTGCATGGCTGCCTTTGCCTTGATAGTTTACATAAATACTTACGTAGACTGTCATGGCAGCCTGGCCGGACACAAATGGCTGCCGCTACGGCAGCCATCATTTGAGTCCGAAGCAGCCAGCCGAGAGACCAGCTGCTGCTGCCGGAACTGCTGCTGCCGCCGGCGGAACATCCGCCCCAGGTAAGCTTTGTCCCGGGGGAGATTTTGTGGGGGGTGGGAGGCCGTTCCGCCATGGGTTTTAGGGGGCCGAATGCCAGCGCATTCGGCCGCACTGAAATCCATGGCAGAATTCTCTGCCATCCCTAGGTTTGTCTCTACTGCTTTTATAGCTTTAACATCTCCCTCGCTATTGGAAGCACTTATTACTTACTATAAATACTTATTATTGGTGAATAAGTATGACATACAGGGTCTTAAGCAGGAATGGAATAGGGAACTGGATTGTCTCATCAATGGATCGCTGCCTTTGCATTAGTACCTGATGCATCTATGGATCTCGGGTTGTGTCTTATTCAGCAAAAACTTTTGTTTCATGTGTATTGGATGCTGCAACATCTCTTTAATAAGGGTTTGTCTAAGTTGGCTACTTGTTGGAGGTGTAACAAAGCTAATGTTTCTTTTAAGCATATGTTTTGGTAATGCCCAGTAGTTGCCTCTTTTGGGGAAGAGGTCATTATATGGATAAATTTTGTATTGGAACACTCCTTAATATTTACTGATATACATTCTCTTTTAAATTATCTGCCTGCTTCCTGGAAGTTTATGCATGGTCAGCACAAATGGATTCTCTGCAAACATCTGACAGCTAAAAGACTGATATTACAACATTGGAGGGATAAAAGCTCATCTCCTATAATGCAATGGACTGAAGACCTTATAACCCTTTCAGCATTTGAACAGGTGGTGTATAGACATCACATGCTAATGGATACTTATTTGGATATTTATTTATTTATTGCATTATATCCCTCCTTTTTTCCTGCAAGGAACCCAAGGCAATGTACATCATTTTCCTCCTCTCCATTTTATCCTCACAACAACAACCCTGTGAGGTAGGTTAGGCTGAGAGTCTGTGACTGGTCCAAAGTCACCCAGTGAGCTTCCATGGCCAAGTGGGGACTAGAACCTGGATCTCCCTGCTCCCAGTCCAGCAGTCTAACCACTACACCACACTGGCTCTCAAAAGCTCTTTGGTCTGCTTTTGTTGAAATGTATGTACGGTTCTTAGAAACCTGTATTTTCATACACACACACACACACCACACACACTTCATCTGTTTGCATTGAAACTGATATATTCAAATCTATGTAGCTACATTTTTTCTTTTGTTTTTCTTTCTTTTTTCTTTTGTTGAAATGTTATAACAAAAAAGAAGTCATAAAAAAGAAACAGCACCAGCAACAACAACAACAACAACAACAACTGTAGAACCTGTGGTGACTCTATCACTCCATGGTAAATAGATCTGTGTACTCATAGAATAATAGAATAGTAGGGTTGGAAGGGGCCTAGAAGGCCATCGAGTCCAACCCCCTGCTCAAGTCAAGAATCCAAGTCAAAGCATCCCTGACAGATGGCTGTCCAACTTCATTTTGAATGCCTCCAGTGTGGGAGAGCCCACCACCTCCCTAGGGAATTGGTTCCATTGTCCTATTGCTCTAACAGTCAGGAAGTTTCTCCTGATGTTCAGCCGGGATCTGGCTTCCTGTAACTTGAGCCCATTATTCCGTGTCCTGCACTCTGGGATGATCAAGAAGAGATCCTGGCCTTCCTGTCTGTGACAACCTTTCAAGTACTTGAAGAGTGCTATCATATCTCCCCTCAGTCTTCTCTTCTCAAGGCTAAACACTGATGGCTTCTTGAAATTCTCCATGCTATATGGGCAGAGAAATATAGGGTGGGATTTCTCCATGGGAAAGAGAAATTCTCCTAATTTTTCTTGCAGGGGCTGGGGGCTCGCACTACAGCTTCTTTCTTTCCCCCAAAATTGTTGTTGTTCTTGCAGCTGCTGCTACCACTGGAAGTGGCAACTGCAACACGTGTGTTGGCAGTCTGGCCACCATTTTGTATCCTCCATAATGCCCTGTACCTAGCATGGTTCTGGGCCATTGTGTACGCATGGGGAAATGATGGCCATCGCAAAACCACAGTGGAGAATATTTGGGGAAAATTCTACAAGTTGCCTTCTTTTTCTAGAGGTGTGAACAAAAATATCTCTGAGACGTCAGAAAAAAATGTCTTCTGATATTTTGGGGCTTAGCCCTAGTGGTAAGATCTTTACACATGCTCAGTGGAATGCATCTCCATTGTCAGGGACAATACAGCCTAGAACTTCCGGCAGGCTGCTATTCAGTGGTAACTCAGGAAGCCACTGACATCCATACATTCCAGGCTTGGAATATGAACTCTGGAACTCATAATGTACAAGTTGATTATCAGTGTAAGCATGATGACTCTGGACTCTTCCCTAGCTCAGATTTTAAACCAAGACAGAGAATAACTCCTTCTTCTCTTCCACTTCCACCTTTCTGCTGTGTGTTGAGGGGACTCCCTCCCCGCCTCTCCCACACACCTAATGGATCAGGACAATCAGATGTGTTTTTCCCCATCCATTTGACATCCTGCCAGGAGGGAGCTCAACCCAAAGTAGTTTGGTTGCCTAGATGCACTCAATATGTGGACAAAATAATATTTAATAATTCCTCCCTATTTGGACTGTTGGCATTTTGCTGATTTTTTGCAATAGCATGCAGGAGGCACAAAGACAAGGAGGGCATAAAGTGTAACAGAACTGTTTCCCTTGTGCCTCTTCCGCCAATTATCATAGCCTTCTTTTCGTCCCAGATGATCCCATCTTGCATGAAAATGAGATTTTAATTAAATCTGGGGCGGGGGGAGTTTGCCTCATACATATGAAGTCACGGTCCTGTTATCTAACCCTTAATTACTGACCAGTGCCTAATTGGATGTAGTGGAGAAAACAACAACCACAAGATGTCAGGCTAGAAAGTTCATTAAAGCAAATCAATTTGCAGTCTTTTCCAAATCACATTAAAATCCTATGTTTGGGATGAGCTAATGTACTTCTCCCAGTTTTGTTTTGTTTTTTGTTTTGTTGAGAAGGTAAAGATCACCACTGTATAAACACATTTATAGTGTAAACTGATGAGCTTAATTAGTAAATAATTGCAAATGACTTTAAGACACACACTAACAAATAGCCACTCTCCTTTGGCCAATAAAAATTGCCTCTGGGTAAACCTGTACGAGGGTCAAGAAGCAACAGTAAGAACCAGACATGGAACAACTGAGTGGTTCAAAATTGGGAAAGGAGTACGACAAGGCTGCATATGGTCACCCTGCTTATTTAACTTATATGCAGAGTACATCATGAGAAACGCCAGGTTGGATGAATCACAGGTCGGAATTAAGATTGCTGGGAGAATTATCAACAACCTCAGATACACAGACGATACCACCCTAATGGCAGAAAGCAAAGAGGATCTCAAGAGCCTCTTGTTGAGGGTGAAAGAGGAGAGTGCAAAAGCTGGTTTGAAACTCAACATTACAAAAACTAAGATCATGGCATCTGGCCCCATCACTTCCTGGCATATAGAAGGGGAAGAAATGGAAGCAGTGACAGATTTTACTTTCTTGGGCTCCAAGATCACCGCAGACAGTGACTGTAGCCATGAAATTAAAAGACGCTTGCTCCTTGGGAGGAAAGCTATGGCAAACCTAGACAGCATAGTAAGAAGCAGAGACATCACCTTGCCGACAAAGGTCCATCTAATCAAAGCTATGGTTTTCCCAGTAGTAACGTATGGCTGTGAGAGCTGGACTATAAGGAAGGATGAGCACCGAAGAATCGATGCTTTCGAACTGTGGTGGTGGAGAAGACTCTTACGAGTCCCCTGGACTGCAAGGAGGTCAAATCAGTCAATCCTAAAGGAAATCAATCCTGAGTGCTCATTGGAAGGACAGATACTGAAGCTGAAGCTGAAATATTTTGGCCACCTAATGCGAAGAGAAAACTCTCTGGAAAAGACCCTGATGCTGGGAAAGACTGAAGGCAAAAGGAGAAGGGGCCACCAGAGGATGAGATGGCTAGATAGCATCACCGATGCAATGAATATGAACTTGAGCACGCTCTGGGAGAGAGCGGAGGACAGGAAGGCCTGGAGTGCTATGGTCCATGGGGTCACAAAAAGTCGGACACGACTGAACGACTGAATAACAACAACAAATATACTAGGAATAGATACTTTACAAAAAGTGGTTGCTTTTTCCCCAGCCACAAATGACTAGGGATGTACTAAAGTTCTGCCACGGATCTTCGGGAGGCCAAATGCCAGCGCATTCGGCCCCCCAAAATCGGTGGCGGAATGGTCCACCCCCCCGCTCCCCCCCGGGACGGGACTTACCTTGGGCGGATCTTCCTGGTGGCGGCGGATGCGGCGGTGGCTGCGGTGGCAGTTTGGCGGTGGCCGCTGCGGCGGCTGGTCTTCCGACCAGATGCCACTGCCGCCATTTCCAGGTTAAAAGAAAAACAAAAACAAAAAAGTGATAGGCTACGTAAAGATTTACGTAGCCTATCATGGCTAGATTTTAAAAAAAACACCGTGATAGGCTACGTAAATCTTTACGTAGCCTATCATGGCTGACTTAAAAAAAAACAAAAAAAGCATGCGTGTACACAAATGGTGGCGGCCATGGGCGCCGCCATTTGCGTTCCTTATTTTGGCACGTCTTAGTCTACGTAAACATTTACGTAGACTAAGACGGCGAAAATAAGGGGAACACAAATAGCGTAGACGCTACGCTATTTGTGTTCCCCTTATTTTCACCGTCTTAGCCTACGTAAAGGTTTACGTAGACTAAGACGTGCCAAAATAAGGAATGCAAATGGCGGCGCCCATGGGCGCCGCCATTTGCCTATGCGCGTTTGTTTTTTTTTCACTCAGCCGTGATAGGCTACATAAACATTTACGTAGCCTATCATGGCTGACTGCAGGGACGCAAACGGCGGCGGCTACAGCCGCCGCCATTTGAGTCCATGCTAGCCAGCGGCCGGATGACCTGCGGAGGAATTCCTGCGGAGCACAAGCGGCTGGCCAGGATTCTGGGGGGGGAGGAATGGAGTGCCTCCCCCCATGGCGAGGATTCCAGGGGGAGGGATGGAATGCCTCCCCCCCCTCAGCATAATCCCCAAAAGGTAAGTGATTTTCGTACATCCCTACAAATGACTACCATGGGTATATCTGCATCGGGAGACTATGAAACATTTCTGTGGATTAGAAATTTTGTGTGGACTACTAGAAATGTTTGATATGGGAGTCAGAGATGGACAAACCTGTCAATTTTGTTTTCTCATTTTTCCAGTCTTATGTTCTGTTCATCTTGAACATTGAGAATTTCTCCAGTCCTCAGTTCAGTTTATCTTGAACTTTAAGTTTTTTTAAAAAACGATTTCATGAAAATTCATGTTCACTTTGTGCACATTTCATCTAATACATGCATTTTTGTAGTCATTTTTGTCTAGGTGTGCACGAAAGTCACTTACCTGGTCTCGCAGCTTTTCGCGGTGGGGGGGAGGTGCTTCACTGCTCTCCCCGCGAAGTTCAGGCTGGGGGGGGAGGCTTCCCGCCTCGCCCAGCCAAAATTCGGGCCGGGGGGGAGGCTTCCCGCCTCGCCCGGCTGAAATTCAGGCCGGGGAGGAGGCGCCTCGCCAGGCCGCGAAATCAAAAATTAAAAAAAAAAATGCCCCCGTGATAGGCTACGTGATGATTAACGTAGCCTATCACGGCTAGATCTGCAAAGTCAGCCGTGATAGGCTACGTAAAACATCACGTAGCCTATCATGGGTGACTTAAAAAAAAAAAAAGCACGTACACAAATGGTGGCCCCCATAGGGAGCCGCCATTGGCGTTCCTTATTTGGTTGCTGTAAATAAGCTGTAAATAAGCGTTGCCCTTATTTTCGCCGTAGTCTACGTAATCTTTATGTAGACTACAGTGACCAAATAAGGAACGTGAATGGCGGCTCCCTATGGGGGCCGCCATTAGCCGTACGCGCTTTTTTTTTTTTTTTTTCAAAGTCACCCGTGATAGGCTACGTGACGATTATTGTAGCCTATCACGGCTGACTTTGCAAATCTAGCCGTGATAGGCTATGTTAATCGTCACGTAGCCTATCACGGGGACTTTTTTTCCCCTTTTATTGGAATGGCGGCGGTGGCAGCTGGTCGAAAGACCGGCTGCCGCTCCCGCCCCTGACGAAGACCCGACGAACAGCTGGCCGGACCTGCCGCTGGGAGGGACATTCGGGAAAGGTAAGTCCCGTCCCGGGGGAGTGTGTGGGGGGTGGTGTGGTGGAGAATTTCTCCCCGAAACATGTTCGGGGGGCCAAACACGTTGGCGCTCGGCCCCCCGAAGTTTCGGGGAGAAATTCTCTGCCATCCCTATTTTTGTCTAATACGCACATTTGTAGCAAGCAAGTTTCCTAATGCAATGCATTTTTGAACATCATTTTCTATAATATATGCGATTTTCATTGCATTTTTAATTGGAAAACTCCACTGCAAAATTCAGAGAAGTGCAAATTTCAAGGGATTGCTGAGTTTCAGTTTCCATAGTGCTTCAAAAGTGCAAAATTAGGCAGCTTTGCATTCAAATGGGAACTGAACACTTTCTCCCCCATCCCTAGAGGGAGCAGAAATCCAACCATCTATAGTAGACTTCTTTATAAGTCTTCTCTAGATTATTGGATGCAAGTTCCCATATCAATTAGCACTACATAATGTGTTTAGCAAGTTTGTGTGTGTGTGTATGTATGTATGTATGTATTTACAATATTTACATACTTCTCCACATCTGGAACAGATTTCGAAGTGTTGAACATAAAAGATAAAACAGTAAAAGAATAAAAGATTAAAACACCACATTAAAAATATTTTCCCCCCCCATGCCAATAGACACCGTTCTTTGTTCCTTCCATTGATTATTTCCTGGAAGGGCTGGACCAAAGGCTTCATTAGATCGAGGGTGTAGAACCTCAGGCCAGAGGTCTCAATCTGCACCCCCCAGTGTTCCCCAAAGGCCATGTTCCTGCCCCCTGTCCCCACCCCTTCCCCCAACTACCAATTGTTTGATGGTTTCCAGGCTTTTTGCAGTTTTCCCTCCATTCTAAAATGTTGAAATGCCCCCCTTAAAGCTTAGTTACAGAAAGCAAGAGCTTTATGCTTCAATATGGGGGTATTTTGGTCTCTCCCTCCCCCACTTTGGTCCTACCTAGGGATGCTGGAGAAATTTCAGATGGGCCAAGATGAGTTTGGATTTTTAAGACTCCGACCTGTGGAATCCACTGTGGACCAACCTCCTCAGGCTGCACGGAGCCTGTGGACTTTTTTTTTTCACTTTCCCAAAATTTACGCATATGTATTTGTGGGAAAATCCACACATCTCTGCTGAGACTGGAAAATTTACACTGGGAACAGTTGAATAGAACGGTGGACAATATGCTAAATGTTATGTACTCACATAAATTACATGAATTGTTGTGAACCCTCTTAAGGAATCATTTGCGTATTTTTCCACTAGGGGAAAAAACAGTTCAAATGCGTCTGTGAAAGGATCCCGGAATGAACAACATCACAAACCCATGAAACACACATGGGATGGATTTCACAAAATCTGGATGTCCCCAGTGCCCAGTCCTACCTCATTTGCTTTTGGCCCTGCCACCGGTGGAATGCAGCCTCTAAGAGCTTCTCTAAAAGGGACATCTTGTTCTTCATCTGAAAGAGGTTCTGTACCCCTGCCTTAGATCATGCAGATTTAGGTTAACCTATTTCAGGCCTGTGTCTTTGTTGTCAAGGGAAATCTGAGAAGGACCTCCTTCCCTCCTGTATCTTTTGCCAGGTTGAGCATTGTAATCTTTCTGCCCAAGTTCCAAAGCATGAGGTCCTTGGCATCCTCCTTGGATCCACCTGTTTCTGTGTCTGCTGCAGTAATCCTGGGCATAATATTTGTGGAGAGCACATTTTCTGCTTAAAGCAAGGTGATAAACTTGATTCATTGTAAGGGGACTCAGGTTAGAGTCCATTCTTTCCAACTAAAGGGGCAAAAAAATGTGATAGGTAACAGACGGGGATGTCAAACACCCACAGGATGTAATACATGGCTCTTGAATTCCATTCAGCTCAGTGGATCAGAAACTGGTTTGCTAACTTTTTCTATTTAAAACCTATTGATGGATTGATTGATGGATTGATTGATGAGTAAGTATACACTGCTGACCTCTAGAGATTTCAAACTGTTGTACACCTTTTATTGTATTTAAAAGATTTCTTGACCGCCTTTCAGGGCAGAAGCCCTCCCAACACAACATACAACAGTAAAATTCACAGAATAAAAACTGATGGGGCAATAAAAAACTACTGAGATTGGGAGGTGGACCGGAAGGGGATAAAGCACACAAATGTCTCAATTGCCCTAAGACTTTGACAGCCATAGTCCTATTCATCTTAGGCTGAAGATGAAGCAGCACAGAGTGAGGAAGCTGGGGGATCCTGTGCATTGACTGCAGGAGGTTTCCTCAAGCTGTAGTGTGATTTTATTTTGAGAATCTTTTGTATGCCATTTGCATAGCTTCTCGTAAAGCAGGATATAAGTGTTCTAAACAAATAACTCCAGGGATACAACAGGGCCTTCTCTACCACGGCACCTCAGTTGTGGAATGCCCTCCCCTTGGAGGCCTGATTGGCCCAGACATTGGTTTCATTTCAGCGCCAAGTTAAAACATGGCTTTTTACCAAAGCCTCTGAGGGCTCAATGCATTCCCTAAAGTTGCACACTGTTTTAACTATTTTATTGTTTTAGATTTTTAATTGGTATTAGCTTGTTTAATGGTTTAAAATGCTTTTAGCTGTTTGAATTATTTATTGTTTTATACTGTTTAAATTGATTTTACCTGTATGCCACCCTGGTATCTTAATGATATAGGGCAGGATACAAATATTATAAATAAATGAATAAATAAATAAATAAATAAATAAATTGCCTTCCCCTCATAACAACATAAAAACCAATACATAGAATATATCCTATCTACATAACCATAAGACGGTAGGCTAAACTACACAGGGAAGGCTTCCATAAGTGCCCGAAATTAAAAAAAATGATGCTGTTGGCTAGGGCCAAACCAAAATGGCCCTCCTAAATTCACCAACCTCTTTTGGTAGGGCTGTGCATGGACCCCCGCTTCGCTTCAGATGCCACTTCAGACCTTCTGAAGCAGCCCCGCTTCACTTTGGACTGTTTTGGACCCCATCCGCCTCGCTTCGGATTCGGATCTAATGTGAGATTCGGATATCTGAATCAATCAGATATGACCTTTTCCCATTGTCTTGCACTGGAAAGTAGAAATAGACATAACTTTTTCAGTTTTCACAATAAATACATGGCATTTGGGTACCTGTCAGCCCCCATGGAAGTGACTGAACCTGCCAAACCTCAGACAGTTTGGACTAGTAGTGTTTGTGCTAGGTGGAGTTAAAATTTGATGTTTTCAACAAAAACTCTCAAAGAAAAGAGCTATAACTTTTCACTGTTTCCACAGAAGTGCATGAAATTTGGGCCCCTCTCAGCCCCCATGGAGGGGATTCCATCTGACAAATTTCTAGGGATGTACGAAAGGGACTTACCTTGTCCCGCAGCTTTTTTTGTGGTGGGGGGGAGGCGCTTCGCTTCTCCCCCTGAAGTTCATGCGAGTGGGGGGTGTCTTCCTGCCTCGCCCGGCTGAAATTCAGGCTGGGGAGAAGCGCCCGTCTCCCCGGCTGCGAACTTCAACAGAAAAGTAAAAACAAAACAAAATGCCCCGTGATAGGCTATGTAACGATTTACGTAGCCTATCACGGCTAGATTTCCAAAGTCAGCCATGATAGGCTACGTAAATCATCACGTAGCCTATCACGGGTGACTTTAAAAAAAAAAAAGCGCGTACAGCTAATGGTGGCCCCCATAGGGAGCCGCCATTCGCGTTCCTTATTTGGTCGCTGTAGTCTACGTAAAGATTACGTAGACTACGGCAAAAAGAAGGGCAACGCTATTTGCGTTGCCCTTATTTTCGCCGTAGTCTACGTAAATCTTTACGTAGACTACAGCGACCACATAAGGAACGCGAATGGCGGCTCCCTATGGGGGCCGCCATTAGCGTATGCGCTTTTTTTTTTTAAAGTCACCCGTGATAGGCTACGTGACGATTTACGTAGCCTATCACGGCTGACTTTGCAAATCTAGCTGTGATAGGCTACATTAATCGTCACGTAGCCTATCACGGGGGCGTTTTTTTTTTTTTACTTTTCTTGGAATGGCGGTGGCAGCAGCCGGTCGAAAGACCGGCTGCCACCCCCACCCCTGTCGAAGTCCTGCCGAACTGCTGCTGCGACCCGCCACCGGGAGTGACATTCGGGAAAGATAAGTCCCATCCCGGGGGGGCGCGGGGGGCGGGGGGGAGAATTTCTCCCTGAAACTACTTCGGGGGCCGAATACGTTGGCACTCAGCCCCCCGAAGTTTCGGCGAGAAATTCTCTGACACCCCTACAAATTTCAGACAGTTTGGCCCAGGAGTTTTTGTGGTAGGCAAAGATAAAATCTGCTGTTCTCAGAAACTCAAACCAAAGGGCATAAAAGGAAAATCAGAGAAGTTAGGTGTTTAAGCAGTGATTAGGAGGAGGTCACTATCCCTAATCTCTGCTGCAGGTTTCTTTGAAGTGCAAATAACCCCTCTCTGCTAGTACTACTAAATTTGGTAATCTGAGGCCAGATAAAGTTGCCATTCAGGCTGTGGACTGCAAATTTGCCATTTTGGGCTTAAGAGACAGTTGATTCATGCAACTACCCTGTGGTAAAAAAATTGCTGGATTTCTAAAGTCTGGCCAACTTAATGTGCCTAGCTTCATCTTTTGTAAATCCATATAACTTCCTCTTTCTCTCTTTCTCTCTCTCTCTCTTGTACTTGGTTTGATTGTAACAGTAGGGATGTTGGAGAAATCTGGAATGGATTCAAAACCCTGAAGATGCCTCATATTGGGTTTTCTTGCTTTGCCACACAGTGGTGTATTATTTAAATAATAGATGCAGTGCTTTGCCCACTGTATTTTGAAATGTGGACATGTGTAATGCTTTGCTTGACCACAACACAAGCACACACACAAGACCAAAATAAAAGCCAATACAGTACTACCTACAAGCAAAGAAAAGGGTGTATACACACACACACACACACACACACACACACACACAGTATCTATCTGTCTATCTGTCTGTCTATCTATCTATCTATCTATCTATCTATCTATCTATCTATCTATCTATCTATCTATCTGGGAAAAGATATAGAGTTCAAAAATGGGAAGGGAAGGGAAGGAATACAGGAATTGAGAAGGGCAGGGCGGGGGGAGAACCAAGAACAAGGAAATGAAAGTAGTTCTTAATTTTGTTTTGTTTTTTAAAAGGGTCTAGCTGGAAAACTACAAAGAAAGAGTGGGAAAGAGTCCAACACACACACTACAGATCTAGCCAAATAATTTCAGAGCTCTCCCCAGTAAGACCACCAGATCTCTCTCATACAATGAACAAATGCAGGCTTTTTTCTCCAATATATCCAGTATTTCCCCTGCCCTCCTCCTCCACCTCTATCACTGATTGGAGACTACCGGGTTACATTCAGCCCTAATTTGGCAACTAGAGTTGCCATTTGCCAAAGTTCACTCACTCCTCCTCCTCTCCCCCTCCCTGATCTTCCTCAAGTAGATACTTTTTGGAGACAGACTGTCTGGGCTTCAGAAGACATCAGAATATCTCAGAATCTCTGAGGCGGAAGGAAAGGAAAAGTTCCTCCTGTGCAAGCACCGAGTCATTACTGACTCCTAGAGGGACGCCGTTTGCACTGGCGTTTTCATGGCAGAAGGAAAGGAAAGGTTCCTCCTGTGCAAGCACCGGGTCATTACTGACTCCTAGAGGGACGCCGCTTGCACTGGCATTTTCATGGCATACTGTAGCAGGGTGGTTTGCCATTGCCTTCTCCAGTCATGACTACCTTTCCGCCAGCAAGCTGGGTACTCATTTTACCGACCTTGGAAGGATGGAAGGCTGAGTTGACTTGCACCGGCTACCTGGGACCTAGCTTCCGCTGGGATCGAACTCAGGTCGTGGGGAGAGTTTCAGACCAAGGTGCTTTGTCAGTGACCTGCTTTGCTGTGCCTTGGTGCTGGTCTGATTTGCTTCAGATCACATTAAGGCACTGCTGAAGCACCCTGATTCCCTTTGGGATACGGATCCAGCACTGAAGTGATGCACAGCCCCAATTTTCAGTGAATGCAGTAGTGCTATTTCAGTGACTATTTTGGATCACAATTTTGAGTACCTGAAAATGTCATGGGGCTAGGCAGCACTTATTATGATAGATATGGCTGGTAGCCAGGAGTCCTACTTTGCAGAGGACAGTCGTCTATTTGAAGGGCTGTCAGAGAGGGCAGTTCTCTATTTGAAGGCACCATCTATTTGAAGGCTTCAAGATAGAGAACCATAAGAAGGAAAAGCAGGGGCCTTGAAGTGGCATACAGGTCAGTCCCAGCTTCGATGAGACATTTCTATTTAAATTCTATCAAGCAATTCTAAACTTGCTGTATACATGTAAATTAGCACATGCACATTTTATGCAAATAAGTGTCCTCTTTTGTCCTCTTTTTTTGGTGACAAATTTCCCCTGTTTTTGTGATGCATAAGTGGACAACCTATCAGAGGTAGCAGAAACAGAGTTCTGACCTCTGCTGCACACTCCACAAGAGTCCCAGGAATTATGTTAGCATGGCCCACATCAGTGTAGTGTGTGTGTGTGTGTGTGTGTGTGTAATGATTCCCCCCCCCCGCATGGGATGAACCATTGATTTGAGGTAGGTACAGTATAGCTTTACAGCTGCCTTTGCTTTTGCTTCACTCAAAAAATGCTGGCAGCCAGTTCAAAATTCTGGCGTTTATATAAAAGATGCTGGAAATTGGCCCAGAAGCTAAAAAACCAAGCAACCCCAAAAGGGCCAAGCCATAAAGTTTCTGATCAGCTGACGACCCTCATCATATATTGTGTTGTCCTGCAGTCAAAAACTGTGGGAATGATATGATGGCATCTCTTCAAGTTTTCACAGCCTGTTCTAAAGTTCCTTAGAAAGGTGAAAGAAGGTTCAGTGATTTTCTGTTTAATTAAAACATACTTTTAAATGTAAGTCTGTGTGATGGCACTTGGTATAAAACAGGGTGCTTCACTTTGATCATCAGTGCGGTGAAGGCTGACAGCCATCTTCAAACAAACAGTGTAACATCAGCAGAAAAACAAATACGAAATTTACATAACCAAGTTTGCCTTCTGCTCTAAGTCATTACCCCTTCATGGATGACTGGCTTGTTGTGGCAAAGGGGCTTGCATAACTCAGTGAAGCCATAAGCTATGCCGTGCAGGGCCACCCAAGATGGACAGGTCATGGCAGAGAGTTCTGACAAAATGTGGTCCACTGGACAAGGAAATGGCAACCCACTCCAGTATTCTTTACGGATGTACGAAAGTGACTTACCTTTCCGCGGATTATGTTGATGGTGGGGGGGAGGTGTTCTGTCCCTCCCCCCGGAATCCTGGCCAGGGGGGAGGCGCTCTGTTCCTCCCCCCCCAGAATCCTGGCCAGCTGCCTGTGCTCCGCAGCGATTTTGCGGAGCTGCCAGCTGGCTCCGCCAGCAGCCGGACATCCGGCCGCTGGCTAGCAGGGACGCAAATGGCGGTGGCCGTAGCCGCCGCCGTTTGCGTCCCTGCAGTCAGCCGTGATAGGCTACGTAAATGTTTACGTAGCCTATCACAGCTGATTTAAAAAAAACCCCAAAACCCGCACGTACGCAAATGGCGGCGGCCATGGGCGCCGCCATTTGCGTTCTTTATTTTGGCATGTCTTAGTCTACGTAAACATTTATGTAGACTAAGACGGCGAAAATAAGGGGAACGCAAATAGCGTAGCGTCTACGCTATTTGCATTCCCCTTATTTTCTCCATCTTAGTCTATGTAAATGTTTACATAGACTAAAAAGATAAAGGTGTCCCCAACCAGTTGTGTCCGTCTCTAGGGTGCGGTGCTCATTCCTGTTTCTAAGCCGAAGAGCCAGCGCTGTCCGAAGACGCTTCCGTGGTCATGTGGCCGGCATGACTGAACACCGAGGTGCAAGGAACGCTGTTACCTTTCCCGCCAAGGCGGTACCTATTTATCTACTTGCAATTTCTTGCTTTTGAACTGCTAGGTTGGCAGAAGCTGGGACTGAAGACGGGAGCTCACTCTGTCACGCAGCACTTGGGTCTTGAACTGCTGACCTGCCGACCTTCCAGTCTGCAGTTCAGCGTCTTAACCACTAAGCCACCGCGGTCCCTTTACATATACTAAGACATGCCAAAATAAGGAACGCCAGAGCCGCCGCTGCCAGGAAGATCCACTCAAAGTAAGTCTCATCCCGGGGGGGTGGGGGTGGCGGGGGGGTGGCAGGCCGTTCTGTGATGGATTTTGGGGGGCTGAATGCACTGGCATTCAGCCTCCCCGAGATCTGTGGCGGAACTTTCATACAGACCTAGTATTCTTGCCAAGAATACCCCATGGAACGTATCACAAGGCTAAAAGATATGACACTAGGGATGTCAGAGAATTCCACCATGGATCTCGGTGAGGCCGAATGCCAGTGCATTCGGCCCCCTGAAATCTGTGGCAGAACGGCCTGCCCCCCGCCCCCCCGTGGATCCCCCCCAGGATGAGAATTACCTGGGGTGGATCTTCCGGGCAGCGGCGGCTCCAGCAGCGGCTCCGGCGGCGGCTTCAGTGGCGGCGGCGGCGGGCGGTCTTCCGACCGGCTGCCACCGCCGCCATTTCCAGGCTTGTGGGAAAAAAAGAAAAAAAAGATGTGATAGGCTACGTAAATCTTTACGTAGCCTATCATGGTTGGGGGTGGGTTTTTAAAAAAACACACGCGTACGCAAATGGCGGCTATGGCTAGGGATGTCGGAGAATTTCTCCACAAATATCTGGGAGTCTGAATGCCAACGCATTCGGCCCCCCAAAATTGGTGGAGAAACGGTCCGCCCCCCCCCCCCGGGATGGGACTTACCTTTGTCGAATATCCCTGGTGGTGGCAGCTCCCGGCGGCGGTTCGGCGGCGGTTCGGCGACGGTTCGGTGGTGGCAGCGGCGGCCAGTCTTCCGACCGGCTGCCGCCGCCACCATTTCCAAGTAAAAAAACAAACAAACAACAAACGTGATAGGCTACGGAAAGATTTACGTAGCCTATCATGGCTAGATTTTCAAAAATCACCGTGATAGGCTACG
Organism: Heloderma suspectum; assembly: GCF_057233095.1. Lineage (NCBI taxonomy): Eukaryota > Metazoa > Chordata > Lepidosauria > Squamata > Helodermatidae > Heloderma > Heloderma suspectum. The sequence goes on from NC_139461.1 coordinate 176,790,976, forward strand.
TAAATGTTTACGCAGCGTATCCCGGCTGACTTTGGGGGGGGGGAAGCGCGTAATGTTTACGTAGACTACACGTGCCCAAATAAGGAACACAAATGGCGGCACACATGGGCACCGCCATTTGCGTATGCACTTCCTCCCCCCCAAAGTCAGCCTTGATAGGCTACGTAAACATTTATGTAGCCTATCACTGCTGACTGCAGGGACACAAACTGCTGTGGCTATGGCCGCCAGCATTTGCGTCCCGGCAGGAGATGAGATTCGCAGCCGGAGGGATGGGGAGCCTCCCCCCCGGCCAGAATTTTGGCCGGAGGGATGGGGCGCCTCCCCCCCAGCCAGAATTTCGGCGTGGAGGGATAGAGCACCTCCCACCCTGCCCAGAATTTCGGGGGGAAGGACGGCGTGCCTCCCCCCACCGCAAAGCAAGCTGCAGGACCAGATAAGTGACTTTCGTCCATCCCTAGCTAGGGATGGTGGAGAATTTCTCCACGAATCTCCAGGAGGCCGAATGCCAATGTATTCGGCCCCCCGAAATTGCTGGAGAAATTCTCCGCCCCCCCGCCCCCCACCCCAGGATGGGACTTACCTTTCCTGAATGTCCCTGGCGCTGGCGGCTCCCGGTGGCGGTTCGGCGGCGGTTCGGCGGCAGTGGCGGCCGCGGCCAGTCTTCCGACCAGCTGCCACCGCTGCCATTTCCCAGTAAAAAAACAAACAAACAAACAAACGTGATAGGCTACGTAAAGATTTACGTAGCCTATCATGGCTAAATTTTCCAAAAACACCGTGATAGGCTACGTAAATCCTTACGTAGCCTATCACGGCTGACTTTGGAAAAAAAAACCACCACGTACGCAAATGGCAGCGCCCATGGCTGCCGCCATTTGCGTTCCTTATTTGGGCACGTGTAGTCTACGTAAAGATTTACGTAGACTACGGCAAAAATAAGGGCAACGCAAATAGCTTTCCCCTCCCCAAAGTCAGCCGTGATAGGCTACGTAAGGATTTACGTAGCCTATCACGCGGCTGACTGCAGGGACGCAAACGACGGTGGCTACGGCCGCCGCCATTTGAGTCCCGGCCGGCCAGGAGGATTCGCGGGTGGAGGGACGGGGCGCCTCCCCCCCAGCCAGAATTTCTGCCGGAGGGACGGGGCACCTCCCCCCCGGCCAGAATTTCGGTGGGGAGGAACGGAGCACCTCCCTCCCACTGCGAAGCAAGCTGTGGGACCAGGTAAGTGACTTTTGTCCATCCCTAGACTCCATCCAACACCCTGCATATCTGAATCAGCTTTAATGGGTTTATTTCTGAGAGTTTTCACAGACAACAAGTTCAGCCCATTTAATCAGAAGTGCAACAAGGTAATGCAGGGGTAGACAACGTGGCACCAGTGTGCCCTCTCAGACACCTTTTTTGACACCTTTTTGGTGCCTGTTGAGGTGCCCTTCCCCTCCTAGGATTGCTTCAAATGAATGTGAGGGCCTCTACTTCTCCCATCTTCATGTTCTGTGCATGGATCTGGGCCACACACGTGGGGCTCAGAGACATTCTTAGGAAATGAAGATGGAAGGGAGCTGCAAGCCGATGCTTTCATCTGCAGTGTGTCCAGTTGCTGGTGCCCCAGGACAGTTCCTGAAATTGCCAAAGCTGCCCACAGGTCTAAAAAGGTTGCCTACCCCCGAGGTAACTGGTGCACAGGTTGCTTGGCTTGAGTAGAGCGTACATCCAATGAACAAGTTGAAAACTTCAATACAAATATATAAAGTTTATCTAAATGGGAACATCAACGCATGAATATCAAGCAACTGAGAAATTTGAAGCAGCACTCAACATGAATGTAATATTTACCAAAACGGAGACAATCATTCCCACAGGAGAAGCAGTCATAATCCTTAATAAGACCCCAAGAAGTCAAATTGTCCAGGAATTCCAGTTTGGCACTCTTTTTCACCAACTGTCCTCTGATTTTGTTGTTGTTGTATACAGTTATATATTTATTCCTTAATATTGCGTATAGATTTATTTAAATAAGAGAGCAATCCTATGCCCCTTAGGCAGCATCGGGGGCACCAGAGGATGCTGCATTCCTCTTATTCCATGCCTGTAGATGGAGCTACAAGCAAGGAGGAAGAGGACCAATCATGGATCTCCCCCCCTTCCCCATGGTAACTGTAGTCTGTGCTTGTCTCAGGGACCTACTGTGCTTAGGAGAAGGTCCCACAAATACCACTGGGATTTGATCCCAAGGAAGTGTGCAAAGGATTGCAGCTGGGAGGGGAGCGGAGAGGAAAGGCTGGCTTGTGCTGTATCCTATGGCCTCCCCACCCACCAAAAGATAAGTCAGATAGATGGGCTCAGAGGCCTGTCTAGCTGCTGTTTGTATTTGTTTTAATCATTTTTTTTATTGTGAGCTTTAACAAAACAAACAAACAAAAAAACCATAAGAAAAACAAAAAAAAAAATTACAAATATAACAACATATTCTAAAATCCTCAGTTTCAAATGTTACAATATTCTAGGAGAAAAAAAAGAGGGAGGAAGAATAGGTAACACATAAACCTCAGTAAAAGCAGACCAGATCCAAATATAAGTCCATTTGCAAGTTCCGTCTATAAATATAACCCTTTCAAATGTTGCTACCATTGTTAAGTCTTCATCCCATTGCATTATAGGTGGTGAGCTTTTATCCTTCTAGTATCATAGCATCAATCTTTTAGCAACCAAAAGGGCACAAAGGATCCATTTACACTGACCATGTGTTACATTCGATTCCAAAAAGCAGGGAAGTAATTTAAGAGAACATAAAAAGACAATGTCTTTTAAATAAAGCTTTGTCAAACTCGGCTAATTGTTGGAGGTGTAATGCAGTTAATGCTTCTCTTATTCATATGTTTTGGAAATGCCCAATAGTTGCCTCCTTTTGGGAGGAAGTTATTATATAGATAAATGTTGTATTGGAAAGCTCCTAATATTTACTGATGCTTTTTGTATTTTAAACAGAGGAAGGGAGGCAAAATTGCCTCCATCTTCCTCTTGCCCTGCCTGGCTCTTACCAGCAGGGCATGGGATAGGTGAAGGGCTTTGAATCTGAAGCCCTCTGTCTATCGAGAGTGCGCAACCCATAATGTTGTCTCCCAAAAGAGTTTCTTCATAATCTCTTTTGACATCAGCACCATGCAAATAATGTAGAGTTCTAATCTGGCAAATTCTGTGAAAAAAAGACTGAAGAAATACACTGGTATGATGTCTCCCAAATGTATTCTGTTTTCTATGAGTAGGATATTTTTCAAATCTTTCCATTCAATTATTTCTAATCTCATATAATCACTATGTACAATTTCGGAAAGGTATCAACATTAGCTATTGTGATTTTCATGACAGCTTAGAGCCATTCAAGGTGCCCTCTGGAAACCTGTATTTATTTTTGGATGTCAGCAAACAGTAGCTCTCAATGTTATTGACCAGCCAAATTAAAATATTAGATCTTGCTTATTTTGAAATTGGATATACAAGCAGTGATTTGGCTGCTGTTGACAAAGTCACCTCGACATTAGGTTTGCTAGAAAGAGGATCATCTCAAATAGCTTCTTCATATTTGCTAGGCATTAAACTTCGCTACCACATCTAAATGTAATAATTTGTAGATGTGCTCTTACAGCTAAACATTCTATTAGATTTCATGAAGATTTACCATATCTAATAACAAGTTTCACTTCAAGCATCCATTCTCTCTCTCTCTCTCTCTCTCCCCCCCTCCCTCAACATGTTCTCTCACCACCACCCACCCGTTCTCTGAGCTATCAACTTCACACAGGCAATCTCCTATTTGAGCATAACCAGAATTTTGTGTATGATCTTCATTAACAGAAAAAGATTTCCATTCATTTATTATGCAGCATATTTATGATACAAAATGCAGTCTAATTCATGCAATTACAATGTTCTCAAAATAATGTCATGATTAATTCATCTGTAAACAAATTTGGTGTATTTCATCGATCTGACACAGCAAAATTGAAGCTGCTAAATACTTGTGCATAATTTATCCTCTCCAAATGTCCTTTAATTAAAAATATAGATGTCCCACTGGATATTTTTGTTTGTTTGTCTTGTAGCACTAAATGATTGGATGTAAATGAGCAAGTTTTTAAAGGCCTGGCCCTATCATTTATTTCTGCAGTGAAAACAAAGCAAATTTGGTTCTATGTATAGCACAGGCACACATCCCGTGGGCCATGGGCCACATGGAGCTCCCCCCACCTCAGTGTTATTTGTGACCCCATGACCCCCCCCATGCCACCACTGAAATTACCAGTTTAAGATGCAATCCTATGCATGTTTAGATAGAAATAAGTCCTACAACTCCCAGCATGCCCCAGTCAGCGTAGCTGGCTGGGGCATGCTGGGAGCTGTAGGACTTATTTCTGTCTAAACATACATAGGATGGTGCCATTTGATTTGCCTGATTTTTAATCCCCGCTTTCTGCTTGTGGGAGGATGCTTTAGGAACCAGTACTGAGTGTGCCTGCCCTCTGAGTGCTGGAGGCCAGAGCATCTTTTAGGAGACACTCTGGCAGAAGCTATCAGAGGGCCCTATGATCCTTTGAGGGCTGCTGCTGCTGAAAGAGTGCCAGGGCTGCACTCTTCAGAAGCAAGTGGAAAAGGAAGGGCTGGTTGAGGCAGATGGGTTGTGTTGAAGGGGAAGTGTGTGTGTGTGTATCTTTGTGTGAGAGGGAAAGGGTTCGTGTGTGTGTGTGTTCTTGTGAGTGTTCACATGCATGTGAAGCCTTCAGTCTCCCAATTGATGCCACATGTAGCCCTTTGGGCCAAAACAGTTGTGCACCCCAGAGAAAGCCACAGTCAGCTTTACATGGTGAACATCTGTTTGGTTTTCTTCTGCATTTCCATGTAACAGGATTTACCATGTGTACACATTCAAACCATGCAGCTTGATTCTAGGAGTGTCTATTCTGAAGTAAGTCCCATGAAATTCAGCGGGGCTTACTCCCAATAAGAGTGCATAGGATTTCTGTCTCCCAAAAGATTGTCACAGGGGATAAACCCTTGTGAAATCAGGTTCAGGGAAGACTATAACCTAACCAAAGGATCGATCCCGATCAGGCTGACAAAATTAAAAAGAGAGAAAGAGCCCTAAATGTTGGGAATATTGCAACCTCATCTCCAAGTTAATGGAAGGGGTCAGCATTGCAGTTAGTTAATTTATGGGAATTTTGGCCACAGCTAGCCTTAGAAACTCTATAGCCTACAGTGTGGTTTCCTGTGATTTCTCCCTTTTGCTCCTCCCCTTCTTTCCCTCCTTCCCTCCGTCCTCCCCCCCCCCGACCTCCTCCATTACTGGGAGCACATATGTTTGCCGTCTCATTCCTGCAGACGTAATGGAACAGAAAATGGACTGAACAAACTCTTTGGAAAATCTATGCTGTACCTGCATTGTATATGCAAGAAGAATTGTGAGTCAAACTGTTTTCTTTTCTTCACTGAAGAAGGGTGTGACCTCCTTTGATTATTTTAAGATAGCCTGTGAACATGTGGGACTGGTAAACACTCATTCTGTTTTTCCTTTTCCCTTTTCTCTGCTAATTGCCTTTCTAACAGGAAGCATCATTACTAACTAATCCCATCACTAAAATCTGAAATATTTGTCAGGTTGGCTGATAGAAAATACTTCATCGGTTTTTCCAGCATTGGGACGCAAAAGACAAATTAGTAGAAAACCAACTAGCTTTTAGTAGGAAGGTGTGTAGGTGCAAAGGATAAAAGCCCTGTAGGTGAGTCATCCATGGGGAAAGTACAAGGCAGCAAGGGTAACTAGCTGTGGAGGATGCCCTGGAATCCAGGCAGCCATAGTCTTAAGAGTCTAACCTTAGAAGTCCAGTCTCTCTACTGCTCGGGAACAGGGACATCCTGCAAGATGGAAGGAAGTGCTTTGAAAAGAAACTTTACTTATTTAGAGGATTTATATCCTGCCTTTTGATGGAGTGATCCTCCTGGCAGGCTACAGTAGAGTGGCAGGAAGCTGGTGGGAGGAGCAAATTGCAGCAGCATCTTCACTGACTGATGGATGGGGCAGGTGGGTCTCCACTTGCTGTGAAGTTCTTCCTAGAATGCAGGGGCTGCAACCTCCCAGTGGCCCTTGGTCCCCTGACTTTATTTAGGGTGCGACCCTATCCATGGTTAGACAGAGAAAAAGTCCTATGGCTCCCAGCATCCTCCAGCCAGCCATGCTGGAGGGGGCATGCTGGGAATTGTAGGCCTTTTTTCCTGTCTAAACATGGAGAGGACTGCACCCTTAGTTACTTCGCTTAACACTGCACTGGGCTCTTTTTATTTTCAAAACAATGTTGGCGCTTCAGCAGGAGGGGATTTAAAGGGGATGAGCAGCAGCGGAGGAAGTCATGTTCTGTCTCAAGTGCTATTTTGTAGTGGAAAGGCAAGATATGAGCTCTTGATTAAAACTCAGACAAAATGAAAGGCTCAACCCACTGCTGGCCTGCCACTGCTCCACTCCAAATTCCTGCCAAGCAGCTTCCCCAGCGTGGTGTTTCAAATACGCTTTTGCCCTCACAATAACACTACTCCATGGAGGAGAAAAGCGCGTTGTGTATGCATGTGGCATCAGGAGTAAAAACATGGCAGAGGGGGAAGGGGTTGAGTGTAGGGATGGTGTGGCGCCCGGCTTAGTCAAGGAGTTCAATGGACTCCCCCTTGATCGTGCCTCTGGGCTGTGCCCACTGAGCTGCTGCCCTTGCTTGCACCCCCCCCATGCTCACTGAGCAACCCTCACCTACCCTGCGCTGTTATCGAGCTCCCTTCATTCCCATGGCCACCATTTTGTGAAAAAAAATGGTGCCTCGGGAACTTTCATAAATCTAATATTGCACTCATAGCGGCCATAAAGGCCCCATCTAGGCAATATTACAGGTGTAAATGGCTTGGTGAGCATGGGGTGGCGAGTGGGGGCAGTGGCTTGGCAGATGCCCAGAAGACCCAGGCGGCGGGGGGGATCTGTTCATCCCTAGTTGAGTGCCCTTCCCTTCTGTTGCTTCTCTGCTGTACGTTGCCTCCTCCCAAAGTAGTTGGAGGCATCAGGGTTAGGCTGTTAATATGTTGGGAACAAACTACGCACCACAGGCTTAAATCAGTGCTGTCCTCCGGCATTTTGCAACCTGAAATTGGGCTGAAATGGTCCCCCCTCCCCTAATAGGGTTGACACTTTAAGAAGCTTTGCTGCACCTTTCGGACACCAGTTCCTGCCTTCACCTCCCCCCACCCTAATGTGCCTGAAGGAGTTTACTTCACCCTGCTGCATGGCAATGCCAGGCCTGCGCTAAATATCTCAGTTCTTGAACAGAGACATCCTGCGTGAGTGACAGTTTTCTTCTGGTGTTTATGTCAAGGACTTACGTGGGGTAATCCATATGTTCTGGGCATTCTCCTTACAAAAGCAGCCGAGGCTCTCAGGTTTCCATAGTGGCCGCTTTTTCAGGGATCTCTTGCAGTCGAAAGGGTCCACCTGTAGAAGGATTCAGGATTTTCCTGGAAAGCCTGACCCCTAAAGGATGCAATGTGGCCAGATGTGCCTAGACATGTCCCTGACAGTTAGCTGAATTGAGTGGAAGAAGACTCATCCTTTTGTCCTACTAGGCCAACCTTCTCCAACCTGGTGGCCTCCAAATGCTCTGGACTACAACTCCCAGGATTCCTGCCCATTGGCTATGCTGGGTGGGACTGATGGGAGTTGAAGTCCAAAGCATCTATAAAGCACCAGGTTACATAAGGAAGGTTGTATTGGTCAAGGGGAGCGGGGCTAGCTGATCCTGTTTTCTGAGCAGTCTGTGCTAGAATTGGGTCAGAAAAGGAGGCAGGAGCTGACTTTGCTCTTTGCAGGAAATCCCATGGCACTCCTGGTTCCTCTCAAAATCTGATGGGGAGCAGGAATATGTTGAAGTGTTGATGCTGTGAACCCCCATTTTATGATCTGCCTGTATATATGTGAAAAAAAAAACCCTCAGGCGCAGTAACACCATATAACTCACAATTTTCTAAGGAAACTGAACCTTGGTGAGTGCTGGAAGACATGGAACTTCTCATCACTCGGAAGCAGGGTGGGTTTACAAGGATGATACAATAAAGCATGGTCTAACAGGTCTTATCTGTTATCATTTATCTGTTACCCAACTGAAGGGAAACCAGATAAAAATCACATCTAGCAGTAGCAAAGAAATTCCTGGAAATTTAACAAATTGAATTTGAAGCCCTTTCATTGTTAGCTTTGGTTGGGGATTCTGTACATAGTAATACAGAAAGCCGTTGTGTATTTTCTATCAAAGTGAATACGTATTATAATTCAGGCAGCTAGAAGCCTTATGTGGCATTTTCTCCTACTTATTGCTATAATTTTTTCTGTTCTTGCTAGCTGGAATAAGTGAAGCAATCTGATAAGGGAAATGCTACAAGTTGATGTATAATTCAATCCTGCTAGGACAGCATAGGGGGAAAAACACATACCTTCATAGCTAGATAGATTAATCTATGTGAGTTTTATTGCTGTCTTAATGCCTCCTCATCTGCTTTCTCAGCTGACTTGCAGATACAAATATGATTCTTTCAAACTGAAAAGATGTTATTAATATCACTGTTTTCAGAAAGAAGCTATTGCACATCAAAGTCACTTTGGAGAAGCTCATGTTGGTTTGAAGGACAGGAAGAAAGTAGTAATTAGAACAATCATTTTACTCTAGCCATTTGGTTGACGCAAGGATGGAACGATTGCAGGGCTGTGCTAAATAATCTCATGATGCCAGATTGCGGTCCAAGGACCATAACAACTCTGCAGAAGCAAACGATGATGCATCCTCTGCTTATGATTTTACTGCTCTGGTCACCCAATCTAATCCCGCCACCTCCCCTCGCCCATACACACTGCTTGGATTGTCAACTAATCAGAAAAACAAGCCTAGCATGAATAGCTTTTGTGCCTTTCCCATCAGCTTGATGAGCAGGAGTTGGCAGCTGATATAACATTCTCACATGTTCACATCGACAGCTGAAGCTGCTATAGTGGTCTGTTTAGAATTGGCATCCTTGCCTGCTACAGTAGGGACACTCATGTTGCTCCCTTGGATGGTTGGGAGAACAGGTCCATTGTTTTATCTGCTGCAGAGCAGTTAGAGATAGACATGATGTCCAGCTAGGGATGGTGCGGGAGTCTGGGCAGGGGGTGGAGTCCAAAGGACTCCCCTCCACCCTGGCTACCTGGACCCTGCTCGCTGGGCTGCGGGGTGCTTACTTGCCCAGCGGGAAGTGCTGCACAAGGCTGTCTGTCCCCTTAGTGAGCTGCGATTGTGGCTTGGTTCCTTCTGCATATCTAAAGTTGTCTTTATGGCTGCCGTAAAGGGGCAATGACTCAAGATTACAAGTGTAAAGGGCCCTTCATGCCTGTAATCTTGAGTCATTGCCCCTTTACGGCAGCCATAGACTTAACTTCAGATATGTGGAAGTAACGGAGAGCCTAGATTGTGCACACAATTGCAGGTCTGTAAGGGGACAGATGGCCTCTCTGTGTGGAGCCATCCTTTAGCTCTTGCAGTGTGGCTCGTGGGGGTGGGGAGTGACAGTGGCTCAGCGATCACCCGAAGGGACTGGATGGAAGTGAGTCACTGGAACATAGGAAGATGCCTTCAGCTGAGTCAGACATTCATCCTTTGAGTTCAGAATCATCTAGGCTTGCACAGGTTCTCCAGGGTGTTAGAGGGAAGACTTTCTCAGCCTTAGCTGGAGACTGAACCTTGGACTTTTTGCATGCAAAACATGTGTGACTGTCCTTCCCAATTTAGCAAATTCTCAGACTTCAGGTATGTGACATGTTCTGATTACTTCCTTCCACACGCACCCCCAGCTTCAGAATCTTTCTAAATCAGGGGCAGCAGGTGGGCAACTTCTGAGCCTTGAGATGTTTTGGCCTACAACTTCCATCAGCCCTAACCATCATAGTCAATGGTGAGGAATGATGTGGGCTGTAGGAAAAAATATCTTGAGGGCTATATGTTTTCCACCGTGCTCTAAATGCTTCCCTATGTTCGCTCTTTTAAAGTTTCCTGTTTGATTATGTTTTCTTCATCTTTAAAAAAAAAAATCTTATTTGCCATTTTGAATATTAGAGAACATTTGGGGAAATTATGGATTAGGTCTGGGAAGAAGCTCATATTGGACTGTTCTATGACAAAGAACTGATAAGCTGATCTGGATAAGACACATCTGTAGTCTAAGTGAGACCAGAGTTATAAATATAGAACACCAATAAAAGATGCTTGACATTAAGACAGAAGGCACAGTTTTTATTTTGTTGCAGTTCTAAAACAGTGATCTTGTTAACGCCTGAAGCTTCATTAGAAAATATAGGCAATGAATATGGATTCTTATGAAAGAACCATGTGGGTGCTTCTATATAACCTTGTGATCATTCCACTAAAGATAATAACAAACGTTTTTCACCATTTATTTTAGAGTTTCCAAATGGAACAATGAATAAACAAATTAGTTTGCTAAACTATGGCTGCAATACTATGTAGTAGTTCAATGAAATATTTCAATCCCATCAAACATGTTGGGGTTTGCTTCTGGCTAAAAATGCAAAGGGTTACAACAGAGGGTGATCTGAAGAGACCTCTCTTGCACTTAGAACATGTGGACTGCAGGGCTTCCAGGGTGACCCCATTGCTTACAGTGACTGGAGCCACTTGCCACACACCCCTTTGGCAAGTGTGTGAATCGGCTCTAGTTGCATATGGGCATACATGTATGGAGAACCTCTACATGAGGGGTAATACAGGTTGGACAAGGATTCCACTGGCACAGCCAGTAGGGGCATGGCCCGGGAGTGTGGGGGGTGGTGGCTAGCCCACAAGCCCTATGACTTTCTCATACACTGGGTCAATGTGTGTGTGTGTGTGTGTGTGTGTGTGTGTGTGTAGGGGGGAGGCTCACATGTACCTCTTTTTGTTAATGTTTGAAAATACCTCTTGTCTTTTTCAAGGTATATTGATATCCTTTCAAAGTGCTAGGTCATCTTGGGATGAGTTTATGGCTCAAATGCGAGCTCCCTCTGGGATGAGGTGACTCATTTTAGGAGATGGGGACATGCAAATGTTGCTGCACAGGTGGATTATGAAATGCACATTGTTGTATCCCAATGAACCAGAAATGGAGCCCTCATGCCCTTTAGATGAAAGGACAGATGGCTCTTACATTAGGACAAAGGGCTAGGGTCAAGATTTCTTGGAGGACCCTTGTGACAAGTTTCCACTGCTCTATGCACTGTACCCATACTCCTCCTGTGCCACCTTCAGGCTATCAGTCTGCAATGGGTAGGACTCACCCCTCCACTTACTCCTTCATTTTAGAGCAGGTGGATAAGATTTGTAAAACCAACAAGGGGTATCTCCCCTAATTTGCACAAATTTCTTCCATAGACTAAAGAGGGGCCAGTTCAGTCTACTGAGGAAATTTGCACAAATTGAATTGGGAATGGGGAACGAGATGAACGTGAGCATGTGTTAGACAATCTGTGAATATTTTTGGCAGAAACGTGCTAGTGTTCACATTTGGAGCTTAAAATGGAGCATGCTTGCATATTTTGTGAGCAAAACTGAAATTCTCATACATCCCTAGCAGATTTCTCTGACATCCCTAAGTCCATGTCAGCAGGTTAATCCATCTCACCCTGTCATGGGAGTCAAGTCCTTCTGAATTCAGGCAAGCAGGTTATTTCTCACTATAGTATTCTAAAGGTGACAAATACCTGAGAGTGACCTCACAGTCCATGAGCTTTCCTGATCCAATGCTAACTAAGTTCTTCAAGTCAGGTGTACTGCAAAATTACACTGGCAGTTCAAACTCAATTCATAAATAGATTTTGGGTAGGCATGGTTCTCTAACTTCCTTTGCCTGGCATTGGTGTATATGGGAGTGGGGGAGAGGAGAAAGAGAGAGAGAGTGTTGATGTGCTCACTTCTCCTCTAGGGTCTGCTCTGAGTCTGGCATAGTCTTGGGCTGCTTATAAGTTCTTTCCTCCTAATTGGCACAGAGTCTTACAAACTCCTTTTGAAATAATTTCCAGAGGTGTAAGCATGTTAATCTGTTGCAGCAAAACCAACAGAGTGTCTTGCGGCACCTTAAAGACTAACAAATTTATTCTGGCATAAGCGTTTGTGTGACACCTTTAGAAAAAAGACTCTCAGGTTACACACTGGACAGCATGCAGAAGAAAGCCATAATGTATCCTGATACTGTTGCATCATGTATAATCATGATATTATTTTATCAGCCTTTCACGGGCAGACAGCTAGAGTAACATTCCTCAGCTACAGAGTCATGAGGGAAGGGAGGGAGGTTTTGTTAGATCGGGGTGGGCAACCTTATGCCTGCCCGGGGTCACAATATGACCCTCTGGTGTTCCCCAGATGACTGTGCCCCCCCTTTCCCCAACCCATACAACATGATTGTATTTGTTGTATTTTGGGGCACACAACTTTTGCATTTGTCCCAACTGCTCTTCATTCTGCCTCACCCACCACTAGGGATGCTGAAGAATTCTGCCATGGACTCAAATGAGGCCAGATTCCAAAGAATCCAACCTCCGGGGTCCACAGTGGAACAGCTGCACTTACCTCCAGATCTGGAGGAGTTCATGTGGGGCAGCTCTCCGGCTCCCTATAAGACGCAATACGCTAATGGCAGCTGCCATTAGCTTATCGCAGCAAAGGTTACAGCCGTAAATAGCATGTGCCATTTGCGGCTGTAAAGCACTGAATTTGACCTAAATACAGCTGTCAACAGCTGCAATTTATGTCAACGGCAGTGTATACACTACACAATTTACAGCTGTATTTTTCCTGTGAAAGGCTAATGGCAGCTGCCATTAGTGTAGCGTGTCTTATAGGGAGCTGGAGAGCCGCTCTGCCAACTCTGGCAGATGCGGCTGGGCTCCAGAGGATTCCATGGGGTACTGAGTGGCCCGAATTGCCCCTCCATGGACCCCCCTGGACTGGTCAGTGGGGGCGGGTTCATACATCCCTACCCACCACAGGAATGAGGCCTCTGAGTGTTTTCCCAAAATTGCATTTGGCCCTTGGGCTGAAAGAGGTTCCCCACCCCTAGGTGAGATAGGTGAGTTGTTGTACCTCCATTAAAAGGAAGGCCTACTGAGGATCCTATGCAAGTTAAGTGCACTTAAGCCCAGTGATGTGAATGGCTTAGCCATTTCTGTCTTTGCATAGGATAAGGCTAAACAGGCCTAAATTTGAGACTCTGGGAATGTGTGGCAGGAAGAAGTGGTGATGCTGCTGTGATGAGGTGTAATAACACATGTCCTCCACCAGCAGGAGTGACCATGAGATGAAGGGAGGGAGGGAGGAAGGAAGGAATCTTTTGGTGTACTTTTGCTCCCCCAAGCCTTCATCAAACTCTTCTCATGGAAGAAAAGAATTGTGTTTAACACATGGACTGGAAAGTAGGAAACAGGACTGGTATTTTGGATTGCTGATATCATCTTGGAAACCCAGTGGAGAGCCCACATAGGTAACCAAGGAAATTAGAAATATTCAACAGTATATGATGATGGTTTACCTTTTAATGTGAAGTTTCCGTCTGCATATTTCTAATTCTCTCCAGTAGTATTTTGGTTCCCTGGGTAGTACAGGTCAACCAGAAAACAAGATCAGAGCAGAATGTTGTTCAGTCATTCAGTTGTGTCCAACTCTTCGTGACCCCATGGACCATAGCACTCCAGGCATTCCTGTCCTGAGCTCTGTCCCGGAGCGTGCTCAAGTCCATATTCATTGCATTGGTGATGCTATCTAGCCATCTCATCCCCTGCTGCCCCCTTCTCCTTTTGCCTTCTGTCTTTCCCAGCATCAGGGTCTTTTCCAGTGACTTTTCTCTTCGCATTAGGTGGCCAAAATATTGGAGCTTCAGTTTCAGTATCTGTCCTTCCAATGAGCACTCAGGGTTGATTTCCTTTAGGAATGACTGATTTGACCTCCTTGCAGTCCAGGGGACTCGTAAGAGACAAGAATTCATTTCTATTTTATCCTCACAACAACTGATGACTGGCTAAAGAGTCACCCAACCATGGCGAGATTTAAGTCCTGGTTTCAGTGGTCCAAATCCAGCACTCTATCCATTACACCACACTGGGTCTGCAGCAGACCTTTCCAACCCGATGCCCTCCTGAAATGATAGACTACAACTCCCATAGTCCCACAGCCAGCATAGCTAGCTGGGGATTATGGGAGTTGTAGTCCAACACCTCTGGAGGACACCAGGTTGAGGAAGGCTGATCTTCAAGATGTATGTGCAGGATGTGACAATATGATTCGTATGTGTGTGCACAGGTGTAGGGACACGTGGGATATCTCCAAAGGAATGTTGGTTGGATGGGATTATCTATTTCTGTGAGGTTCAGGGTAGGGTGCCAGTTTACAGACCCTCTCTGCCTCCCCCACTTTTTAGGCCGCTATGTGGATATCCCGCATTAGCAATATAGGATGTGATTATACCATAAACATTAGTTTTCTGTTTCAGCATCCATCTTAATATAAGATAGATATTTGAATCACCATTGCCCCCCCTTTCCTAATCCTTCACTGAAGCCTGACACGACAAAACTCTGTTAAATCTAAATGCTAGGAATTACAATTACCCATTTTGATCTTGGCATTCTAAAGTGTAACAGCTCTATTTCATGCACAATTCATCAGGCTGATGGAGATACTACAATTAAAGAAAGTACTTAATGCATTAGGGGGATTTTTGGGGGGGGTTCGTCCTTTATCCATACGCTATATTTTGACATTTCATAATTTGAAATTTGCAGAGCTTTCATCCTGTCTGAGCAATTCCACTGCTCAAGTCATCAGAGTGCTACATACTACGGGAGTATGACACCTCATGAATTAAGCTGGTCTAACTATTCTTGGTGCTATAATCTAGCCTAATTTGCCCAGTGCTCTCTTTCACTGTTGGGCCACAGACAGTGATGGTTTAATATATTTTTGGGTGGAGAGATATAGTCAGTCTGCTACTTGTGTGGCATGCCTCATGGATTGGACTCAGTGGTCTTATAGGCCACCTCCAGCCCTACTATTTTATGATTCTGTGATTGGCATTAATAGCAAGAAATGACTAATTTCAAATGTAGTATCCGTGCAAAAACTGCCATTGCAATTAAGGCTGCCAAGATGGGGAACATGAGTTCACCTTTAAATGTACCATGAAACTGGGAGACAAGGTAGCCATAGCTGCTCTCACTTGTACTTCTAATGGTCCTTCAGGTCATCCATCCTTCTTCCCCATCTCTAGTAGCAAGCAGGACTCCACATCTGCAGGCAGGGAAGGAGAGTAGATGAAAGGACAAGGCAAGAATAGGTAGGGGTAGGAGCATCTGCCCTCATCTCTTTGTTTAAACAAAAATGCATGTGCTGTGGGTTACAACCTGAAGGACTTTACTGAAATAAACCTATAGGGAGGAGGTTTGCATATAGGTGGGAAATGTAGTTTTCCCAGAGCACCTAAGGGCAAAACTAAACCCTATGTTAAATTCGTAGCATCTAGGTGTCCCTAACATTTTTTTTTTCACTCTAGTATAAGCATGCGGGGTGGGGGTGGGGGGACAACTGCACATGAGTAGGGGCTTATACCTTCCCACATAGGGGCTAAATAAAGGGGAAAACTCCATTGGTTCCAATGAACTGAAAACTGGAGCTGGGCAGGAATAACATAGTTTCCCATCGCCCACTCTGTCTTGGCCTTCTCCCAAGAGCTGAGGATTAGTCACGATGGATCTTCACATTTATTTATTTATTTATTTATTTATTCATTCATTCATTCATTTATTTATTTATTACATTTTTATACCGCCCAGTTGCCAAAGCCCTCTGGGCAGCTCACAGCAACTAAAATCTTATCTGTGCCCTTATCTGGACAGAGATAGCATAGCTACAGTTATCCATGCTCCAATAACCTCTTGTTTTTATTACTGCAGTGTGTTATACATGGAGCTGGCTTTGAAAATGGTCCAGAAACTTCAGCTGGTCCAAAACAGGGCAGCGAGATTGTTAACTGGGACTGGCAGTGATCATATCATGCCAGCACTTTTCCAGCTGCACTGGCTGCCAGTCCATGTCCGGCCCGGTTCAAAGTGCTGGCATTAACATTCAAAGCCCTAAATGGCTTGGGGCTAGGTTATCCGAAGGATCGTCTCCTCCCATATGTACCTGCCCGGACCCTAAGATCATCTTCAGGGGTCCTTCCCTGTGAGACCCTGCCAAAGGAAGTGAGGTGGGTGGCTAGCAGGAAGAGGGCCTTTTCTACTGGGGTACCCCGGCTGTGGAATGAGCTCCGTAGAGAGGTTCGCCTGGCACCTAAGCTATACCCAGGTGCCAGATGATGACTAGGGGTGTACAAAACCCCATTTACTTGGCTCCACTGGGGTCTGCAGGTGGGGGGAGGTGATCCATTCCCCCCCCCGGAATCCTGCCTGGCTGGCTCTGCTCGGTGGCCAGTCCGCAGACCTGCTGGTTGCGCTGATCTGCAGTGGGGCCTCCACCCGCTGCTGGGCTGCTGCGGACGCAAATGTCGTCGTGCGTAGGGGATGCCATTTGCATCCCTATGCTAGCCCGTGATAGGCTACGTAAATATTTACATAGCCTATCACAGTTAAAGCGGGGACGTAAATGGCATAGGGGACACCATCTGCATCCCTGCTTTAGCCGTGATAGGCTACATAAATATATACATAGCCTATCACGGGCAAGTGTAGGGATGCAAATGGCGGCTGCTATGATGGCCACCATTTGTGGCCGCAGCAGCCTGGCAGCGGTTGGAGCTGCTGCTGCTGCTGCTTCATCCGCTGCCACCACAGCCGCTGCCGCATCCACCACCAGGTAGATCTGTTCCAGGGGGATTCCACGGGGTGGCGGGGGGGGGAGGCTGTTCCACCACGGACTCCGGGGGGCCGGATTCTAAAGAATCCAGCCTCACTGGAGTCTGTGGCAGGATCTTTGACATCCCTAGTGATGACCTTTATATTTTCCCAGCATTTTAGCGTTACTGTCTTTTAACTTTGCTGTTTTAAACCTGTTACTGTATTTTAAATGGCTGCATTGCTGCTAGGTTTTATTCTGGTTGTATTTTTATACTATAGTTTTAAGCTTTTATATTTTATACTGTTTCTATGCTGTACTTTGTGATTTTGATTCTTGTGAACCGCCCAAAAAGCTTCAGCTATATATTGGGCAGTATAGAAATGTAACAAATAAATAAATACATCATAAAAGACAATAAAATAGAGCCAATGAAACACAGTATAAAAGTTTAGAGCTACAGTATTAAAATAAAAATAATAAGCAAACAGAAGATGGTAGCAGTGCAAAAATTTAAAATACAGTCCCAGGTTATAAACCAAACTGAAACATATGAGATGGGGACTGGGGAACAGGTATGCTAGATGATTGTGACGATCAAATGATAATAAATGTAAGATGTTTGTAACCATAGCTGCCACATCTCCTCAGGTAATGTCCATTCACTTTTAAATCTCAAGGAACTATGCCAGCATTTCAGCCCTTAATGCATTTTAGAATTTTTGGAAATATTACATTATTTATGGCAAATGATACTTTCCTGTAAAAATGCACACAAGCTGCCTCCCTCTTTAAATGACTTCATGAAAGCATTCATTTTGCAACTGAATCTTGCCCAAGGTGACATTTTGAAAAATGATCTGAGGATTGCTGCTCAGACAAAACATATGAGGAATTGTCAGAGAAATCTGTGTTTTGATATGACTACAACATTTTCCAGAGTCAGTTTGCTTATCCTTGGTTTGCCAGCATATTTCACTTTTGGGCAACATTTGAGAACTGTCTGGAGGCTGGGAAAAACATCTGAGGAATTTTGTGGGAATGGAAAGAGGTTTTGATAAGACCTGTACATTTCTGAGGGAATGTTGGCACATCCCAACAGAGCACTGATAATGCTCTAATCATCTCATCTTTGGCTTTAAAATTCTGTGCTGAGATTGTATCTTTTTCATGTTTGAAAATTATATGCCATCAATAATTTGTTTAGTCTGAATCTCTGGAAATCTAATTCTAATTGTACACTGCTCTGCCAGGTTTCCTGTCCAAATGATTATCTCTGAGGCAGTTTGTATTAAGTCTCTTCCTGAATGACTTATCTTTTCATACAATACACATCCCAGACACATGGTATTTCCATAGAGCTCGAGGCTGGGAGGTACTGATATGAATGTGCTGTTTATATGAACTGGTGCCTAAAGTCATGGAGGCCTGGAAAAAAACCCCACCCAGATTCTTTATTTCATCCCATTTCCCCCCCCAAGGATCTTTTTTATCCTTGGAAAAAAAGCAAGAAAAAATGAGTTTGTTCCTTGTAAAATACCCCTCCCGCAGTTTTTTCCCAATCCCCCCCCACAAGCTTTCACATTTCTACTGTTGCCTTGACTGGTGGGCTGTCTCTGCAGCTACCATAATTTGCAGAAGCAATGTGGGTATACCCCCCACATGGAGGTGCCACTTCATACATGCATGCGGCCACATGGTGCGCCATATGCTCTGAAAGAAGATTATGTTGGAGGCTTCTAGCCTTCAGTCATGAAGAATTCACCACCTCCTTCATAAATGCTGTCTAGGGGCAAGCTTTCTCCCGTGATAAGGATCACCCTCCAGTTGTATGTTAGGGACGTGTGAATCAGCAAAACGCGAGCTCACTGGAGTTCTCCGAATTCCATCTCGAAGCTTGTTCTGACTCAAGTCTGTATCAGATCGTGAACTTTTCTGTTCATGAAAAATCTGTGTGCATTTCCATGTGTATTTTTCCAAATGTATGCATCAGTTGTGCGCATCTTTGAAATGTGTGTATTCTTTCCAAGTGTATTTGTGCACACTTTTCAAAAGCATGATTTTTTCGTGCACATTTTTCAAATATACACGTGCTATCGAACACATTTTTGGGGTCCGTGAATTACATAGCAAACTTGGAAATGTACAGACTTTGACTGCAGGTTGCATCCAAATCTGTGTTCAGTCTGGGAGGTGCAAACTGGATAAACCCTGATAAAAAACAAACTGAAATGAATTTCTCATACATTCCTAGCTGTATTTTATGTACCCCAGGAGCAAAAATCTGCTCAGCAGTGTTCAGTTGGAGTCCCATTTCTCAATTCTGTTTTTACAGTTGCATTAGCTGGCTTATTAGTCAGTTGAGAGGAACAGCTTTGAGCTGCATTACAGCCTATCATAAACCAAGGCATAATGGATGTTGTGCTAGTAAAAACGAGTGATACCAGTAGAGCTATATATGGTGGGGCAATGTTGATATTACATCTTTTGCACAAATGTAATTAAACTGTCTTCATCCTTCCTTGTTTCCCGTTTATTTGGTTTAATAATTTTTTACCTTCAGCATTATTCTTTCTAATGGTCTAATATTATTTGTTACTGAGCTGATCATAGAATCATAGAATAGTAGGGTTGGAAGGGGCCTATAAGGCCATTGAGTCCCAAGCAGTGGGAAGGCACAGTTGTCAAGTGTATGGTAATCAAGTATGGGGGGATGCACCAAATAATGATGTGCGTGCATGCGTGTATGCATGTATGTACATGAACCAGCCCCAAATCTATTAATGTTGTTACTCCCCCCCGCCCCCATACCATTTATTTGATTAGTTCATGGATGGTCAACTGATGGCTATTCATCAGGGTATGAAGCTTCAATGCTCAGAGGCAGTATTCCATTGAACACAACCAGCTGGGAAGCAACAGCAGGAGAGAGGGCTATTATTTTTCTGCCTTGCTTTTGGGCTTTCTGGAAGCATCTGATGGATCATTCTGACAAGCAAGATGTTGTACTAGATAGGCCAGGGGTGCAGAACTTTTTTCGGCCAGAGGCACGAATTCAATTTTAGAGAAGCTCTTGAGTGCTGCATTCCAGGGATGGGTGGGGTCAAAGGCAAAAGAGATGGGGACAAAATATCAAAAATGCCAGCATATTTTAGCTTAGAGCTCTTCCTGTCAGTAACTAAGCCTTGGGAGAGGCATTTCAACCTTTTAGAATGAGGAAAAACTGGACAAAACCTGGGAAACCATGAAATGATTGGTGGTTAGAGGAAAGGGGGCTTAGCCTTCTGGGAACACTGGAGGGCTGGATTTGGCCCTTAGGTCTGAGGTTCTGCACCCCTGAGGAAGATCACTACACCTTCTACAAGATGTAGTGATGGCCACCAATTTGGGTGGCTTTAAAAAGGGACTGGGCAAATTCATGGAAGATAAAGCAATCAATGGTTACTAGTCCCAATGGCTATATGGACCATATAATATGGTGCCTCCAGTATCAGAGGCAGTATACTTATGTCTTTCTTTACTTATTGCATTTTTATACCACCCAATAGTTGAAGCTATGTACACCTGTTGCTGGGGAACATGGGTGGGAGGGTGCTGTTGCACTCGTGTCCTGCTTGTGGGTTTCCTGTGGTCAGCTGGTTGGCAAATGCATGATCAGAATGCTGGACTAGATGGACCTTTGGTCTGATCCAGCAAGGCTCTTCTTATGTTCTTACCTTTGGTCTGATTCAGCATGGCTCTTTTTATATTCTTATGTTCTTACCTTTGGTCTGCTTCAGCATGTCTCTTCTTACATTCTTATGTTCTTTTCTTTGGTCTGATCCAGCAAGGCTCTTCTTATGTTCTTCCTTTGTTAATATCTATCTTGGGGTGGGGAACCTGTGGCCCTACAGATGTTGCTGGACTACAATTCCCATCGCCCCAACCATTGGCCTTTCTGGCTGTGATTGATGTAAATTGCAGTCCATCAACTTCTGGATGACCACAGTTTCCCCTTCCCTGGTCTATCTTTAAAATATCTACTGACAAATAGATCATTAAAAAAAGGTAGAATCCAGAGATAAAAAGCCTCCATACATTTGTCTCTTGCTGAGGCTTATATGCATGATTCAAATGCAAAAATGCCTGCTCCATGTCCTGTAAATACATACATATGCACACATGATGTACACTATCACTTCTGAAACAGCTACACCTGCCTATTCAACTGCATGAACATGTGGCACAGAACTGAGATTAGACTTGGTTCTCTGCTGGACATACGTGCAATGAAATAGGGGTGTGAATCTGAAGCTGCTTCAGAAGTGCTGGTATATACATCCCATGCTTACCCTCTGAGGGCCATTCCACACAGTCATTTTCTGACTGTTAGAGCAATACAACAATGTAACAAATTACCTAGGGTGGTGGTGGGCTCTCCCACACTGGAGGCATTCAAGACAAGGCTGGACAGCCATCTGTCAGGTATGCTTTGACTTGGATTCCTGCACTGAGCACGGGGCTGGACTCAGCGGTCTTATAGGCCCCTTCCAGCCCTACTATTCTATGGTTCTATGATTCTACTCAGAAGCTGATCTAGGGAGCCTACCACAGTGAAAGCCAAATGAACCATGCAACTGTCTGGAAACAGATGGAAATGTGGATGCCGGGAGAGAATGTTTATTCCAAAAAAAGAGTTATAATGGGGAAAATGAAAGGATGAATGAAAGAGGACACTAAAGAAATGGATCTAGGGCTCACCTTGTCCTTCCTTACACTAACCAGGTATGTTGTGGTCCAGAAAGTAATTTCTAGCATGAGCTGATGAGAGAGCTCAGGTTTTTTTGGTTCCTCCTGATGATTCTTAGTTATCAACGGAATGGTGGAAAAATGTAAATCAACCTGGTGCCCTGTAGTTGCTCTGGACTACAACTCCCAGCATTTCTGACCCTTGGCCTTGCTGGCTGAAGTTGATGGGAGTTGAAGTCTAAAATGACTGGAGTACACCAAGTTGGGGAAGACTGGTTTAAATGCTTGACAAAATCTGCACAGTGCACGGTTGCCTTCCTTGCTCTCTCTCTCTCTCCCCCCCGCCCGCCCTCTCTTCTGTAGTTACATTAGATTTTTCTCTTTCTCCCCAGATCAATCATACTCATTAAATGAACGAGATGAGCACGTTTGCCATTACACAACTGTGGAGGGTGTTCAAATATGTACTTAGTCTTGGCCTTGATAAGTACTTGAGGTTTCTTATAAAGATGCTCTTCAAAGAGAAAATTTGATGCAATTAATCAGCCTCTGATTTGCCATGTCAGCAATTACATATTTAGTCAATGCAGACAAATGCTGACAGAAAGTGTATGTGCTAGACTTTAGTGTAGCTAAAGGAAAGATGGTTTAACATAGTACAGATTCAAGACTGCTTCAGAGCTTAGTAGAAGAACATCTGCCCACTGGCTTCAGTCCATTCCCAGAAGCGTGGGGGACAGATGGACCATGTTTATAAAGGTAAGTGTGCCACCTCTCAAAGCTGCATGGGATGATTCCATTGCAAAACTGCAGCCCATCACAATACATATTGTGAGGGCTGGACATTGAGGGAGGCGATTTGATGACTTGCAGCTTTCTAATTCTCAACCAGCAGCTTCAGACTGAGCCAGAGGGCCAAAACAGACATTACTTCAAAACTGTGTCTAGCAGCTATATTTCTGCCACCCTTCCTTTTTACTCTAGAACAGGCTCAGAGGGCCTGATCCAGATCTCAAAAACCCTCCTAACTTCCATGTGAGGGTCTCAATATATTGGGGCCCCTGCACCTACACTAGAGTTAAAGTAGAAAAAAAAAAGATGTCGCCCATGCCTCCATGAGCATATCATTCTGACAGATGAGATTCCATAGTATCTTCAGTAAATGAAGGTTAATTTTCCACTGGGTTTATGCACAGTAAAGATTGCAATGCTTTCATCAAGATCCTCTAATGAATATTGGCATTCATTTTCTCTCTTTGCCAAGAGATGGCATATTCCAGTGGTGGGATGAAGACAAAAGGGGTGGGGCCGAAGACAAAAGGGGTGGGGCCAAGCTCTCTTTGCTTTTCTCCTGCCCAACACTGGAAACCACATGACCACTTACTATGTGGTTGCTATTGATTTTATATATTTTTCCTCTAATGTCAAATGGGGATGGCTGAGTGAGTAGTCAGTGCTTATTAGTTCTGAAGCAAAATGGTGCCACCCAAAAATCTGGTAGTGGTCTCTACATACTCAGAGGATTCCCTAGTAGGGTGGCCAGCTGCAAATGAGGACAGGGCTCTTGCACGTTTAATAGCTGTGTAGAAGAGGGAATTTCAGCAGATGCACCCTCTACTTCAGGGGTGGAGAACCTTAGGCCAGGGGATCAAATCTGGCCCTCTGGGAGCCCTAATCTAAGCCTCTAGGGTACCCCAGGCACCTACACCCCCTTCCTCAGCCCCACCCCTTTCCCCCCTACACTGATTATTTTGTGGTTTCCCGGCTTTTGTGCTGTCCCATATCTCCCATTCTAAAAGGTCGAAATGCCTCTCCTAAGGCTTAGTCCTGGCAGTAAGAGCTTTTAGCTACAATATGCAGGTGTGGATTGTATTTTGGGCCCTGCACCTTTTCCTTTGGTCCCACCCTGTTTGCCTTCACCTCCGCGCACCACTGGAATGCACCCCGAAACAGTGTCACAGAAATTAAATTCAGCCCTCAAGCTGAAAGAGGTTCCCCAGCCCTGCTCTACTATACAACTATTGTTGGGGAAGGAGCCCTGTCCTCTTTTGCATCTGGCCACCTTACCCCCTAGATCAGGGGTGGGAAACAGGGCCAATGGCCGTATGTAGCTCCCCTGGCCTTTTTTTTTTGCAGCCTGTGGTATTTTCAAGCAAAATCACTACTGCCACCATGGCAATTTTTGGCATTTGGCACTTGTTGGCATTTACTTGGAAATGTTTGGTATTTATTTGGTATTTATTTTGGTATTTGGCCATTTTTGGTATTTTTGCTATTTCGGTATTTGGCAGTTTGGGGTATTTTGGCAATTTTTGGTATGGCCACCTTGGCAATGTTTGTGTTTTTCCACCATGGCATTTTCAAGCCAAATCACCGCTGCTGCCAAAGCAATTTTAGTAGCAAATGTTGGTGAACAAATGTGGTAGCAAAAAGAGGATGTGGCCCCTGGCAGTGTCCTGCCCCCAACCCCCAGAAGTTGCCCACCCCTGCCCTAGATGCGAGTTCATTCATTCTTTTTTTTTTTTTAAATGCCTGGAAGGACTTATCCATGTCCAAGACATATAGAATGTAGGGATGGACGAAAGTCACTTACCTGATCCCGAAACTCGCTTCGCGGTGGGGGGGAGGTGCTCCATTTCTTCCCCCGAAATTCTGTGTGGGGGGAAGGTGCCCCGTCCCTCCCCGCCGAAATTCTGGCCAGGGGAGCGCCCCGCGTCTCCGGCCGCGAAAGTTCTGCTCCTGCCAGGATGCAAATGGCGGTGGCCGTAGGCGCCGCCGTTTGCGTCCCTGGCCTGCAGTCAGCCGTGATAGGCTACGTAAATGTTTACGTAGCCTATCACGGCTGACTTTGGGGGGGGGAAGCATGTACGCAAATGGCAGTGCCCATGGGCACTGCCATTTGCTTTCCTTATTTTGGCATGGGTAGTCTACGTAAAGATTTACGTAGACTACGGCAAAAATAAGGGCAACGCAAATAGTGTAGACGCTATTCCAAAATAAGGAATGCAAAATAAGATTTATGTAGACTACCCGTGCCAAAATAAGGAACGCAAATGGCGGCGCCCATGGGCGCCACCATTTGCATACGCGCTTTTTTTTTCTTTTTTCCCCAAAGTCAGTCGTGATAGGCTACATAAACATTTACGTAGCCTATCACGGTGTTTTTTGAAAATCTAGCCGTGATAGGCTACGTAAATCTTTATGTAGCCTATCACGTTTGTTGTTGTTGTTGTTTTTTACTTGGAAATGGCGGCGGCAGCAGCCAGTCGGAAGACCGGCCACCGCCACACTGTCGCCGGGAGCCGCCGCCACCAGGGACATTCGCCGAAGGTAAGTCCCATCCCGGGGGGGTGGCGGGGGGGTGGCGGACCATTTCTCCACCAATTTCGGGGGGCCGAATGCCAATCTCCCGGAGATTCGTGGAGAAATTCTCTGACATCCCTAACAGAATGTCAAGTGGAAGAAGAACTAGATGGGGAGAGAGAAGAGCATCAGCCTGCTCAAGGCCTTATTACCTTTATCCTGGGTGTAGGGAAGCATGGGAGGTCAACACATCTCCTCTGCCTGCACCAGACACAGATGTTTGTAGAAAAAGGAAAGGAAAAAGGACACCTTTACATTTCCTGCTGAATGCCTCCCCCTCCCCCCACCTTGCTATATAGGTATAAAAGGGTCATGGCTGGGCCTAGCAGCCAACCCCTAGCCTAACTCCTCTAGTTCTATATAGCAGAGCAGAGGAAGGTCTTTGGGGGTGGCAGTGTCTGTTTTGCTTTCCCTTCTCCAGAAACTGCCCCCCCCATCCCCTGAGATGCCTGAAAAACACTTGCATGCTCTTGTTCCAGGCTGTCTGGAGCCCTGAACAGGAGCAATATTCTTCTGGGATGGGGGGACACATTGCAATATTTTCTTGTGGGCCCCACTTGTGTCTTAGTATATCTAACTACTTGTTGCTCACAAATGGGCCCCAAGGCAGCTCATCACAAGTTTAGAGCAATTTAGAACTGAAGAATAGATGTGCTGAAAGCAAACATGAATAAATGAATTAAACAAACCATTAAGGCAGCTTAATAGTATGATACAGCTCAGTGACACTGCATAAATACACGGCCACCGAGAGTCACAGAAGAGCCCTCCTGAAATCGTCACAGCTTTCTTAAAAGCCAGCAAAGTATGAGCCCAATTGGCCTCACTCAAGAGGACACTTGGTAGGAAGGGAATCACAGCAAAGAACACACCGATCCTCATCTAATGTTGTCCCTATCTTCAAAAAGGGCAAAAAGGAGGAACCTGGGAACTACAGACCAGTCAGTCTGACATCCCAGGGAAAATTCTGGAGCAGATGATAAAGCAATCCATCTGGAAGCACCTTGAAAACAATGCAGTGATTACTCGAAGCCAACATGGATTTGTCAAGAACAAATCCTGCCAGATGAATCTGATCTCATTTTTGGATCAGGGAACTTCCCTTGTGGACTGTGGGAATGTTGTGAAATCATATACCTGAACTTCAGCAAAGCTTTCGACATAGTGCCCCATGATATCCTGATGAGCATACTAGCTCAAAGTGGGCTAGATGAAACAATGTTCCAGGGGATCCACAGTTGGCTACAGAATCGGGTTCAAAGAGTGCTTCTCAATGGGATCTTCTCAAACTGGGGAGAGGTAACGAGTGGGGCACCGCAGGGCTCAGTCCTGGGCCTGGTACTCTTCAACATTTTTATTAATGACTTGGAGGGGGAGGTGCAGGGACTGCTGATCAAATCTGCAGATAACACAAAATTGGGTGGGATAGCTAATACCCTGGAAGACAGAAACAGAATTCAAAGTGATCTTGATAGGCTGGAGTGCTGGGTAGGGATGGACGAAAGGGACTTACCTCGTCCCGCAGCTTGCTTCGCGGTGGGGGGGAGGCGCTTTGGTTCTTCCCTCGAAGTTCAGGCAAGGGGGGGGAGGTGCCCCGCCTCGCCCGGCCGAAATTCAGGCCGGGGGGGAGGCGCCCCATCCCTCGCCAGCGAAATTCAGGCCGGGTAGGAGCGCCCCGTCTACCCGGCCGTGAAAAAAAAAGTAAAAAAATAAACAAAAACACACACCCGTGACAGGCTACGTAACGATTTACGTAGCCTATCACGGCTAGATTTCCAAAGTCAGCAGTGATAGGCTATGTAAATCGTCACGTAGCCTATCACGGGTGACTTTGAAAAAAAAAAAAAGCATGTACGCAAATGGCGGCTCCCATGGGGACCTCTATTTGCGTTCCTTATTTTGGCACGTCTAGTCTACGTAAAGATTTACGTAGACTACGGCGAAAATAAGGGCAACGCAAATAGCGTTCCCTTATTTTCGCCGTAGTCTACATAAATCTTTACATAGACTAGACATGCCAAAATAAGGAACAGAAATGGCGGCACCGCATGGGCGCCGCCATTTGCGTACATGCTTTCCCCCCCCAAAGTCACCCGTGATAGGCTACGTGACGATTTACGTAGCCTATCACGGCTGACTTTGGAAATCTAGCCATGATAGGCTACGTAAATCGTTACGTAGCCTATCATGGGTGTTTTTTTTTTTTTTACTTTACTTTTTTTTTTGCAATGGCAGCGGCGGCAGCCAGTCGGGAGACCGGCCGCTGCCCCCGCCGAACCGCCGCCGAACCGCCGCCAGGACCCGTTGCCGAGAGGGACATTCGCCGAAGGTAAGTCCCATCCCGGGGGGGGCGGGGGGCTGGTGGAGAATTTCCCCAACACTTTCGGCGGGCTAAATGCGTTGGCACTCGGCCTACCGAAGATTCGTGGAGAAATTCTCCGCCAACCCTAGTGCTGGGCAGAAAACCACAGAATGACATTTAATAGGGATAAATGCCAAGTTCTGCACCTAGGAAAAAGAAACCAAATGCACAGTTACAATATGGGGGATACTTGGCTCAACAATACTACAAGCAAGTAGGGACGGCGGAGAATTCCACCACGAATTCCAGTGAGGCCGGATTCTGTATAATCCGGCCCCCTGGAATCCGTGGCAGAACGGCCTCCTGCCCCGGCCCCCCCTGCAGAATCTCGGGACGGCACTCACCTGGGGCGGCTCCGGCGGCGCGGTGGCGGATTTGGTGCGGCAGATTTGGAGGTGGGTGCGGCGGTGGCAGTTGCAGTGGGAGTGGCGGCAGCAGTGGCGGCGGTGGCGGATTTGGGGGTGGGTGCGGTGGTGGTGGGGCGGCGGGTGAGGGGGGACGGCGGCGGCAGGTGTGGCGGGGTGGCGGCAAGGCGGCGGGTCTGGCGGGGCTGTGGCAGGTGCAGCAGATGCTGCAGCGGGGCGGCGGGTGTGGTGGCGGCGGCTGGTCTCCTGGCCGGCCATGGCCGGGCGCAGCTTACGCAAATGGCGGCTACCGCAGCCACCATTTGTATTCGCTATTTTTCGCCATTCTAGCCTACATAAATATTTACGTAGGCTAGAACAGTGAAAAATAGTGAATGCAAATGGCGGCCGCCGTAGCCGCTGCCACTTATGTACGCATTCTTTTTTACTTTGCTGTGATAGGATACATAAATATTTACGTAGCCTATCATGGTTAACTACAGGGACGCAAACGGCAGCGGTTACAGCCGCCGCCATTTGTGTCCCTGCTGCCCAGCGGCCGGATTTCTGGCTGTGGGCAGAGCCGGCCAGTAGCTCTGCGGAATCCCCGCGGAGCGGAGCCAGCCGGGCTGGACTCTGGGGGGTGGGATGGAGCACCTCCCCCCCGTTGAGGATTCCAGGGGAGGGACGGAGCACCTCCCCCCCCCACCGTGAAGCAGATCTGCAAAACAGTAAGTGACTTTCATACATCCCTACAAGCAAGAAGGTTCTTGGAATTGTTGTTGATCACAAGCTGAATATAAGCCAACAATGTTATATGGCTGCAAAAAAGGCAAATGCTATTTTGGGCTGCATTAATGGAAGTATAGCTTCCAAATCCCGTGAAGTACTAGTTCCTCTCTAGTCAGCACTGGTTAGGCCTCATCTGGAGTACTGTGTCCAGTTCTGGGTAGGGATGGGGGAGAAATCCTCCACAGACACCAGTGAGGCTGGATTCCAAAGAATCCGCCCCTCCCCGGAGTCCCTGGAGGATCAGAAGACTTACCTCTGCCTCCACGAGGAATCCTCGCCGGCCGGATCCTCCCTGCCGGCTGGCTACGAAGTGCCAGCGATACGGCTGCCATTGCCATATTGCTGGTGGGCTGGATTGACCGTGGCCGCAAATGGCGTCTGGGACGCCATTTGTGGCTGTAAGGCTTTAGTTTAAGGTAAATGCAGCCTCCATGGACTTTGGTCAGTGGCTCCATGGACTTGCTGCGGAGAGCCGGCCGGCGAGGATTCCGGGGGGGAGGGATGGATCGCCTCCCCCCCTGTGGCCCCCCGCGGAGTCCAGGTAAGGGGGTTTCATACACCCCTAGTTATGCGCACCACACTTTAAGGAGGATGCAGACAAATTGGAGAGGGTTCAGAGGAGGGCAATGACGATGATCAGGGAACTGGAAACAAAGCCCTATAAAGAGAGACTGAAACAACTGGGCATGTTTAGCCTTGAGAAGACTGAGGGGAGATATGATAGCGCTCTTCAAATACTTGAAAGGTTGTCACAGAGAGGAAGGACAGGATCTCTTCTCGATCATCCCAGAGTGCAGGACACAGAATCATGGGCTCAAGTTACAGGAAGCCAGATTCCGGCTGAACATCAGGAGAAACGTCCTGACTGTTAGAGCAATGCGACAATGGAACCAATTACCTAGGGAGGTAGTGGGCTCTCACATGCTGGAAGCATTCAAGATGAAGCTGGACAGCCATCTGTTAGGGATGCTTTGACTTAGATTCCTGCATTGAGCAAGGGGTTGGACTCAATGGTCTTATAGGCCCCTTCCAACCCTACTATTCTATGGTTCTATGATCACCAGGTGCCTTGCACTTGTCACTTGCCAGCAGTGAAGGCTGGTGCCTCTGATGTCAGTGGGGTGGTGAATCCACTCTGGGTTTCAGTCAGAACAAGTCAGAGCTCTAAAGGATATCATTTATTTATAAAAACTTTCAAATGCCATTATGGGATGACAATAGGGATGTCAGAGAATTATGCCACAGATCTCAGTGAGGCCAAATGCCAGTGCATTTGGCCCCCAAAATCCATGGCGGAACGAAGCCCCCCGCCTAGGGGTGGACAAAAGTCCCTTACCTGTCCTCGAAGGATGTTCGCGGTGGGGGGGAGGCGCTTCGCTGCTCCCCCTGTGAAGTTCAGGCCGGGGGGGAGGCTTCCCGCCTCGCCCCGGCTGAAATTCAGGCCAGGGGGGAGGCTTCCCATCTCGCCCCGGCTGAAATTCAGGCCGGGGAGGAGGCTTCCCGCCTCTCCCGGCCGCGAACGCTAAAGTATTTTTTTTTTAAAAAAAACGCCCCCTGATAGGCTACGTGACAATTAACGTAGCCTATCACGGCTAGATCTGCAAAGTCAGCTGTGATAGGCTACGTCAATCATCACGTAGCCTATCACGGGTGTCTTAAAAAAAAAAAAAGCGCGTACGCTAATGGCGGCCCCCATAGGGAGCCGCCATTCGCGTTCCTTATTTGGTCGCTGTAGTCTACGTAAATCTTTACATAGACTACAGCGACCAAATAAGGAACGGGAATGGCGGCTCCCTATGGGGGCCACCATTATCCGTAAGCGCTTTTTTTTTTTAAAGTCACCTGTGATAGGCTACGTGACGATTGACATACCCTATCACGGCTGACTTTGCAAATCTAGCCGTGATAGGCTACGTTAATCGTCATGTAGCCTATCAGGGGGCGTTTTTTTTTCTTTTATTGCAATGGCAGTGGCGGCAGCCGGTCGAAAGACCGGCTGCCGCTCCCGCCCCGCTCGAACACCCGCCGAACCGCCGGCCGGACCCGCTGCCAGGAGGGACATTTGGCGAAGGTAAGTCCCGTCCCGGGGGGGGTGCAGGGTGTGGGGGGGTTCGGAGGATTTCTCCCCGAAACTTGTTCGGGGGGCTGAACACGTTGGCGCTCGGCCCCCCGAAGTTTCGGGGAGAAATTCTCCGCCATCCCTACCCCCGCCCCACCACCCCGCGAAAAGCGTGCAAAATGGAGCACTTACCTGGTGCCGTTCATGCTGCTTTGCGAATGGCAGCCGTGTCTGCGACCGCAACTCACTTCTCCTTTTTTGCCGTGATAGGCTATGTAAATACTTACATAGCCTATCACAGCTAATGCAGGGACGGCATTTGTATCACTGCGGAGGCCTTGATAGGCTACGTAAATATTTACATAGCCTAACACGGCAAAAAAAGGGAATGCAAATGGCGGCAGCTACGGTGGCCGCCATTTGCGTCTGCAGGCTTCGCACACCTGCAAATGCACCCGGCTGGCAGCTCCACAGAGTTGCTGCGGATCAGAGCCGGCCGGGTTAGGATTTCGGGGGGAGATGCAGAGCGCCTCCCCTCCCACTGCGAATCACCCCCTTCAAAAAGGTAAGTGACTTTCGCACATCCCTAGATGACAAGCCATCCTATGTGCAGGCATGGGAGACTAACTTAGGTGAATCTTTGGAAGAAGGTGATTGCCAGTGTATTTGGACTTCTTTGCATCTTTATCAATTAACACTAAAGGAAGCACAATACAAAGTTCTGAGTAGGTGATACATTACTCCTGTAAGGCTTCACCTAATACATGCAAATTACAGTCAATGACGTTGGAAGGGGTGTGGTCATATTGGCTCATACTTTCATCTTTGGTGGGAATGTTCTACAGGCCATTTTGGAACATGGTTGCTGATTACTGTCAGGAATTTCTTCATGTTAGACCATCGGTAGCTCCTAAAGCAGTGCTGCTTCATCTTTTTGAACCCAGCGATCCTGGATTCCTGCCTAAAGACCTTCTTAGGCAATTGTATACAGAAGTCTCCTAAAGCAACCAACTAAGGAGCAGTGGATTAATAAAATTTGGGAGACTATGAGTATGTATAGAGTTGTTCAGCAAGTGCAGCCAACAAGGAATCCTAATCTGAAGAATGATATTATGACACCATGGTTTCCATTCATTTCCTATCCCGAAGCATTTCAAACTTTTGATAAAGTTCCAACAAAATACAGTTGCCCATATTGTTTCTGAGTACTATGCACAGACACACAAAATGTGTCACACACAATACTATGCACAATACTAATACACAATACAATACACAAGACACACAATACACAAGACACACAATACACAAGACACACAATACAATAGACAAGACACACAATAATATGCACAGACACACAAATATTTATGTAGGCTAAAATGGCGAATCAAAAAGGGATGCAAATAGCACCTGCTATGCTATTTGCGTTCCCCTTTATTTTCGCTGTCATAGTCTACGTAAATATTTACGTAGACTAAGACAGCCAAAAATAAGGAACGCAAATGGCGGTGGCCGTAGCCGCCGCCATTTGTGTACGTGTTTTTTTTTTTTTTACCCAGAGCCCTCCGCGGCCGGAAATCCGGCTGCAGACGGCTCTGGCCTGGGCCTGGCTGGCTGCTCTGCGGAGCCGCCGCGGAGCACAGCTGGCCATCGAGGATTCTGGGGGGAGGAATGGAATGCCTCCCCCCCAGCATAAACATAATCAATGGAAAGGTAAGTACATTTCGTACATCCCTAAAAATGAGTGAATTCCTGTGTGTCTTTAGAGACTGAGATTTATTATTATGCACCTTCTTCTCGTTCTCCTCCTCGCCTTTATTTTGTTAACCTTGTTTCAAAATAAAATGAGATGTCGCGATTTTGGATAGCTCCGAAGGAGCTGTCCAAGGTGCTGAACCTATTTGGGGGATCAGGTTCGGTGCCTTGGAGAGCTCCTTTAGGGTTCTGACTGAAACCCAGAGCGGACTCACCACCCCATGACATTGCAGCCACCAGCCTCTGCTGCTTGCCTGCACTTGCCACAGTGCCACACTTTGCCTTCCTACCTTGAGGAGGATGTGGTGTGGGCAAAGCAGCCCGACTGAGGTAGCTGGAGCCCTTCTCCAGCTGCTTTCTCATTTGGTGAAATCCTGCATGCAGCAAAGCCAGTCTTTGGCCAAAATGCTAGCTGGAGCTCTGAAGGGTGAAGCACCCACAGCAAGGCCTCATCAGATGTTCTCGTAGGGGTGGTGGGGTGGAATGTCATGGAGAAGCCATTTTCTAACACAGAGCTGTGGTGGATCTCTCATCATGGGGAAAGACCTTTGTGCACATAGTGAACAAGGTTTCACAACATTCCTGCAAAAGGTACGTGTGAGTGTTCGTGGCCCACCAGCTGGCTAACTCTGTGAGCTTAGAGCAGGGATGGGTTCCCCTTCCAGCCCACAGAGCCTCTTTGGATTCTTCCCCTGGAGGAATCCACCCTGTTATTGCCAGTCTCAGACTGGAGATCACAGCAGGGATCTAGACAGTGGGGGACTCAGACAGCATTGGGTTCAGGCGGCTTTGCCCATGCGGTGCCTTCCTGCATTGGGGAGGATGTGTTGTGAGTGAAACAGCCCTGACTGAGGCTGCTGGATCACTCCTTCAGCCACCCAGTCATTCAGGGAAAGGCTGCATGCACTGAAGCCAGTCTGGGGCCAAATGCTGGCTGGATCTCCAGCTGGTGCTTTGGCCAGGGACTGGATGATATCAGGGATGCCCAGTGGAGACTGTGGCTCTGATGTCAGTGGGCCTGTGAATCCACTCTGGGCTCCAGTCAGAACTCTAAAGGAGCTATCCAAGGTGCTGAACCCTACCCCCCAAATAAGTAGATAGCTCTTTTGCAGATCTGACTGGTTCTAATTGAAACCCAGAGAGGATTCACAGCCCCACTGACCTCAGAGCCACCAGCCTCAACTGGGGATGCCGCTGATGACAGGGGCACCCCTGCTGGCATCTGTCCCATGAAGGGCCAGGTGGGAGGGTATTCAGCCCCCCATCCCTGGCTTAGAGCCACCAAATAGGATGCTTGTACCAGCAATTTTGCAGTGACTGTGAGCAGTCATTTCTGTCCAACCCCACTGCCTATCTCAAAAATGCCAAGTGCCTTCCTGTTGTGGGAACCATGACTCTCATGCATCCTAGTTCCTAACTTGCTTCTTATGTGACAGTGCCACACAATTCTCCACACCTGTTTTACATTGGCTCAGGCTCAGCTGATCTCCTGGTGATTTACAAGCTCAGTATATATAAACCACTCTGGATGATAGTCATTGGTTACCTGCTGTAATTGTTTAGACAATAAAACCGTATCCCTGTTCAAATGCTGTTGAATGTGGAACCTCCCCCTCTGACCAACTGGCAGCAATTCACATGGAAGGAACATAAAGATTTGTAGCCTTTATTATCATTGATGCTGAAATTACAGTGGAGCTCAAATTGCTTGGAAGATTTGTTTTTGGTTGCTGGGGTGTTGTTGCTGTTTTTTGATAGCACAAATACAAGTCGTCAATCTATACCATTTTAGGGCTTAAATGATACAGCCTACAGGGTAGCTCAATTTCCAGATAGGACAAGAATGGCCCAGTATGCAAGTTTTTAAATATTTGATGTTGGTTTTTGTAAAACTCAGAGAGTCTTCAATTTTCTCTTTCATTTTCTTGGCTCCAAGGAACAAATTTCTATAGAAAATCTATCTGTAGGCTCTGATTTTGAGCTATCCTGTTTATGCTGATATTCTTTTACCATTCCTTCCAGCTACCATCTTCTACACACTTACCTGGGAATAAGTCCCACTGATCTCAATGAAACTTACTTCTGAGTAAACATATATAGGATTGCCCTGGACATTACACTCTTCAGTTAAATGTGTTCTATGTGTTTCCGTCATAGTCACATTGATTACATATTTTGTAGAATGAAAGCTACATAAACAATGTGTGTGTGTGGGTGTGTGACTTTATTTGCACATCTACTTATTTACATTGGGTGTGGAGAACCTCAGGCCTGGGGGCCAAATCTGGTCCTCTGGCGTTGCCCATAAAACTCCACCCCTTTCCCTGGCCTCACCTAGGGATATGCTAACTCAACCCATCTCTGTTCTCCAGGCTCCCTCCCAGCTCCTGCCCCCGCTTGCTGGTCCCCAGCCATCACAGAGCCCCTCCCGCACTTGGTGAGCATCATCAAGCTCTGCAGTTGCTGTTTTTTTTAAAAAAAATGGTGATCGCAAAAATGTGCATGTGTGCAAAACTGCATTTCCGTGCATATACAAATTTGCAAAAATTCACATTTTTGCATGCACAAAGATGCACATGTTTGCAATCACCATTTTATTTTTCAAAAAATGGTGAAGGCAGAGCTTGATGAGGCCACCAGTGTTAGTGTGGGCCACTCACCAAACGTGGGCAAAGGGTGAACAGGGGCAAGGTCATGGGGTACAGGTCATAGGGGTACAGGTGTGTGTGGGGGTTCTGCTGGATTCTTGGAGGGAATTGGGTGCCTGCACCATCCCTAGCCTCACCACCCCCTTTCCTATGACCACTGATCCCTTGGTGATCTGGTTTGCTAAAATCTGCTAGTATTTTTGGCCCCACCCCTTTTGCCTTGAGTTCCAGCCTTTCTGTTTTTAGGCCACACCCACCAATGGAATGTAGCCACCAAGAGCTTCTCTGAAATAGAATTCAGCCCTCAGCCTGAAAGAGGTTCAAAACCCTTGATTTAGATCATTTCTGTCCCCCTCTGACAGATCTTATAGCAATGATACATAAAAATACCAATGTACTTTTAAATATAAATATAAAAATACCAAGGGAATCAGAACACCAGAAAGACAGCATAAGCCAGATTAAAATAGCACTTAAACACTCAACATTTAAAAAGTCTTGAGTGATAGTCTAAATTGGTGCTGAAAATACATCAAGGTTGGCACCAGGCTGGCCTACCTGAGGAGAGCATTCCAAAGTTGCTGTGCAACAACTGAGAAAGTCCTCTCTTTTTAGGCCCCTTTCAGGTGTTTAATGAATGTGTGCAAGAGGAGGGAATAAGATGGCAGTGGTAGTGGCAGTTTCCATTCCCAACCATTTTGAAGGCCACAACAAATACACTACACACACTGGGAGCTTCTTCACACAGAGCTTTTATCCAGCTATTCAGATTGGTTACTCATGGAAGTTTGTGGGCGCTTTAGATGACGTCATGATCCTCCAGGGCATCTCCTGCACTAAATGACCTTAATTCCATTTTTTAAAAGGTTGGACATAATGAGCTATCTAATTACCATGCTTGAGTTTTACTTCAGTCCCCTCTGTGAAAAAGGAAAACCCACAATAAGAGGAGCTAGAACAGAGCACCATAGCAGTTGTATAATGAAACATATGGAAGACTCAGATAAGGAGGAGAATGAGGGGGAAAGCAGGGGAATGGAAGTGAGTGTAAAGGAAGTCTGTCATGATCCTGCATTTGAAATTGAAGCAGAAAGCCCAGTTTGAAATGTGAGATTTTAGGCTGGTGTACAGATGCTCAGGGTCTATGCTAGGGGTGTGCAAAACACTTACCCTGTTCCGCCCGGCAGTCCACGGTGGCGGGGGGGAGGCGATCTATCCCCCTGGAATCCTCCCCAGCCGACTCCGCTCCACAGCAAGGCTGCGGAGCAGCTGGCCAGGGCCGGCTGCAGCTGGACTTCCAACTGCTGCCGGGCTGTGGCCACAAACGGCGGCCACTAGGAAGACCTACCTGGCGGTGACAGCGGCTCCGGCTCTAGTGGCAGCTCCAGGTTGTCTTCCGGCCACTGCCAGGCTGCAGCCACAAATGGTGGCTGCTACACTGGCCGCCATTTGCATCTCTGCCAAGCTGTGATAGGCTATGTAAGTATCTACATAGCCTATCATGGCAAAAGGCAGGGACGCAAATGGCAGCCACGCCATTTGCATCCCTGTCTTTTGCCGTGACAAGCTACATAGCCACTTACATAGCCTATTATGACAAAGAGCAGGGGTGAAAATGGCATAGCGGCTGCCATTTGTGTCCCTGCCTTTTGCCGTGATAGGCTATGTAGATACTTACATAGCCTATCACGGCTTGGCAGGGATGCAAATGGTGGCCAGTGTAGTGGCCACCATTTGCAGCCATAGCCTGGCAGCGGCCGGAAGACAACCTGGAGCCGCTGCTAGAGCCGGAGCCGCTGCTGCCACCAGGTAGGTCTGTTCCTGGGGGGATTTCGGGGGGTGGCGGGGGGGGTAGTTGGTTCCACCACGGACTCTGGGGGGCCGGATTCTAAAGAATCCAGCCTCACTGGAGTCCGTGGAAGAATTCTCCAACATCCCTAGTCTATGCAGATTCTCAAAATGAACAAACATACGTTGGGTAGGGAAACTGTTACTGCCATCCTGCGTCCTCCTTCCATGTGTGTTTACTGAATGTCTGAAAGGGATTTTATTCATCAAAGTGAAGATGAGTTGGTGGTACTAAGGATGGGGGAGAAATTCATTAAGTTTGCATTTTAATGTAAAATAACCTATTTCACTCTGCCTAACCAATACATGAACTGAAACTCAGTTACCCTTCAAAATTCACACTTTTCTGTATTTTGCAATCAAGTTTTCCAATCAAAAAATATGTATGAACATGCATATATTAGGGGGAAGTGCACACAAAATATGAAAATAAAGTTCAAAAACATACTATATTAGGAGAATTGTTTGCAAAAAAATTTGTATATTAGGCAAAGTTGTGAACAAAAGTGCATACATTAGAAGTAATGGGCAGAAAAACATGTACAAATGTTTGTGCAAACTAGGGATGGCGGAGAATTTCTGAGAATTTCTCCACGAATTTCGGTGCCAACGAATGCATTGCCAACGAATTCGGTGCCAACGAATGCGTTGGCATTCGGCCCCCCAAAATCGGCGGTGAAATTCTCCACCCCCCCCCGGGATGGGACTTACCTTTCACGAATGTCCCTCCCGGCTGCGGGTCCTGGCGGCGGTTCGTTGGGTCTTTGTCAGGGGCGGGGGTGGCAGCCGGTCTTTTGACCGGCTGCCACTGCCGCCATTACAAGTGCAGTAAAAAAAACACACAAAACCCTGTGAGAGGCTACGCAACGATTAACGTAGCCTATCAAGGCTAGATCTTCAAAGTCAGCTGTGATAGGCTACGTTAATCATCACGTAGCCTATCACGGGTGACTTTGAAAAAAAAAAAAAGCACGTACGCAAATGGCAGCCCCCATAGGGAGCTGCCATTTGCATTCCTTATTTGATCCCTTTAGTCTACGTAAAGATTTATGTAGACTACGGCGAAAATAAGGGCAACGCTATTTGCTAATTTTATTTGCTAATTTGCATTGCCCTTATTTTCACCATAGTCGACGTAAATCTTTACGTAGACTACAGGGACCAAATAAGGAATGCAAATGGCGGCTCCCTATGGGGGCCGCCATTTGCGTACGCGCTTTTTTTTTCTTTTTCCAAAGTCACCCATGATAGGCTACGTGACGATTAACGTAGCCTATCACGGCTGACTTTGGAAATCTAGCCGTGATAGGCTACATTAATCGTTACGTAGCCTATCACAGGGGTGGTTTTTTTTCCTTTTTTTTTCGCGGCCGGGTAGACGGGGTGCTTCTACCCGGCCTGAATTTCGCTGGCGAGGGTATGGGGTGCCTCCTGCCTGGCCTGAATTTCAGCCGGGCGAGGTGGGGTGCCTCCCCCCCCTCGCATGAACTTTGGGGGGAGAAGCGAAGTGCCTCCCCCCCACCACGAAGCAAGCTTCGAGGACAGGCAAGGGACTTTCGTCCATCCCTATTGCAAACTTAATTTTTTTTTGGGATGAATCAAATTTAAGACTGGAAAAAATGAGAAACTGAAATTGATAGATTTGCCCATCCTTAGTTGGTACTTCTGGTCATCTTTAAATGCCACTGAAATTTGGCCTAAAGAAACATTCTATATCAGCCTTCCTCAACCTGTTGCCTTCCAGATATGTTCAACTACAACTCCCAGAATTCCTGCTCATCGGCCATGCTGGCTGCACTAATGGGAATTGAATTCCAAAACATCTGGAGGGCACCAGGTTGGAGAAGTCTGTTCTAGATGAATTTGAATGTCCCTGATAGAAGAAAATATTCCCAAAATTTCAAGGGCTTTTCAA
The DNA here is from genome assembly GCF_057233095.1 of Heloderma suspectum. Classification (NCBI taxonomy): domain Eukaryota; kingdom Metazoa; phylum Chordata; class Lepidosauria; order Squamata; family Helodermatidae; genus Heloderma; species Heloderma suspectum. Next base: position 176,829,727 of record NC_139461.1, read on the forward strand.
GGGCAAAATTTCAAAGAGTTTCTTTAAGATTACTGAAATTTCTCAGAATGCTTTCTCCGTACTTGTATTTGTAATTAAAATACAAGAGTACAGGTGTTCTGGCTTCTGTGAATATGAATTTTGCTCACAAGATCAGAGCTGCCTTGGTGGAGCACAAGCCTTAAAATAGGATGAGAATATAGCTGGTTTGTGCACATGCAAAATATTCATATATGTGAACACAAAGGATTTGGTGTAAATCCCTTTAAAATACCATGAGAATATAGGTATCACTGGATGCTGTAATATCAGTTAATGCCGATATGCTAGTGCAGCTTTCCCTAACTTGGTGCCCTCTGGATATGTTGGACTACAATTCCCATCATTCCTAGCCAGCACAGCTATTTGTATGATGGGAGTTGTAGTCAAAAACTGCTGGAAGGAGGTCAGGTTAGGGAAAGCTATCTTAATGGATGTCTACAATATTGACTGCAATATTGAGGCACAGCCATCTTGAGACAGGCAAGCTCAGTTGAGCAAAGGAAGGTAGGAAGGTGCTGAGTAGGCAAGCCAGCAAGCACATACTGGGAGCTCTTTGATGGCAGCTTAACATCATACCAAGGACAAATGCTCAGACTGAGCAAGACCTCTCTGGGCTTTATAAGGCTTGGTGGAACCCCATTGGTCCTTTGTGTCAGCTGACAACTGCTGAATCAGTAGCTAACAAACCTCCTTCTAGCCAGCTGCATTGTGGAGTTGGAGCTCCATGAATAGCAGGCCAGAGCCCCCTGCTCTTCTTCTGGTGAGCTGCCATGGCGGTGAATAGACTACAATTGGGTCTATCTGTCAGAACACAGTTTTAGAATTGATTCAGGACAGGGGTATAGCTCAGTGGTGAGCACAGTCTTTGCATGCACATGATTTCTGGCTAAGTCACTGGGATTTGCAGTTAAAGGATCTCAGGTACTTAGGCTGGGAAATCCTCAAGCTTGAGACACCGACCAGTTGCTGCAAGCTAGAGTGGTCAATGCTGGGGTAGGTATACCAGTGGCCTGAGTTGGTAGAAGACAGCTTCATCTGAAAGTATTGTGGTTTTGGGGAAAAAAAATATCTACTAGAATACTGGAATTAGGATTTGTTTGCAGAAAAGGGCAACTAAATGATCAAGGAACTGGAGCATCTCCCCTGTGAGGGAAGGTTGCAAAAGCTGGGATTGTTTAGCTTGGAAAAAAGAAGGGTAAGGGGAGACATGATAGAGGTCTACAAAATTATGCATGGTGTGGAGAATGTGGATTTCTTGTTAAGTCGTTCAGTCGTGTCCGACTCTTCGTGACCCCATGGACCATACCACGCCAGGCCTTCCTGTCCTCCGCTCTCTCCCAGAGTGTGCTCAAGTTCATATTCATTTCATCGGTGATGCTATCTAGCCATCTCATCCTCTGCCGTCCCCTTCTCCTTTTGCTTTCAGTCTTTCCCAGAATCAGGGTCTTTTCCAGTGAGTTTTCTCTTCTCATTAGGTGGCCAAAATATTTCAGCTTCATTTTCAATATCTGTCCTTCCAATGAGCAGTCAGGGTTAGGGATGGGGGAGAATTTCTCCCCAAAACTTTGGGGGGCCGAGTGCCAACGCATTCGGTCCCCCGAAGGTTCGGGGAGAAATTCTCCCCCCCGCCCCCCCGGGATGGGACTTACCTTTTACGAATGGCGCTCCCGGCGGCGGGTCCCGGCAGCGGTTCAGCAGGTCTTTGTCAGGGGTAGGGGCGGCAGCCAGTCTTTTGGCTGGCTGCCGCCACCGCCATTACAAGAAAAGTAAAAAAAAAAAAACGCCCCTGTGATAGGCTATGTAATGATTAACGTAGCCTATCATGGCTAGATTTGCAAAGTCAGCCATGATAGGCTACGTTAATCATCACATAGCCTATCACGGGTGACTTTGAAAAAAAAAAACGCGTACGCAAATAGCGGCCCCCATAGGGAGCCGCCATTCGCGTTCCTTATTTGGTCCCTGTAGTCTACGGAATGCAATTTGCGTTGCCCTTATTTTCGCCGTAGTCTACGTAAATGTTTACGTAGACTACACGTGCCAAAATAAGGAACGCAAATGGCGGTGCCCATGGGCGCCACCATTTGCGTACGCGTGGTTTTTTTCCCCCAAAAGTCAGCCGTGATAGGCTACGTGAACATTTACGTAGCCTATCACGGCTGACTGCAGGGAAGCAAACAGCGGCGGCTACGGCCGCCGCCATTTGCGTCCCGGCAGGACAGGAGGATTCGTGGCCGGAGGGACGGGGCGCCTCCCCCCCTGGCCAGAATTTCAGGGGGAGGGAAGGAGCGCCTCCCCCCCACTGCAAATCAAGCTTCGGGATCAGGTAAGTGACGTTTGTACATCCCTATGAAGGGATGTACAGATGCAGCCGCCATTTGCAAAGCAGTGCAAACGGCAGCAGGTAAGTGCTCCATTTCACATGCCTTTCACGGGGTGGGAGGGCAGGGGGCTTCGTTCTGCCATGGATTTCAGACCCCCGAATACACTGGCATTCGGCCTCACCGAGATCTATGGTGGAATTCTCTGACAACCCTACTACTGGGAAAACCATAGCTTTGATTATATGGACCTTTGTCGGCAAGGTGATGTCTCTGCTTCTTACTATGCTGTCTAGGTTTGCCATAGCCTTCCTCCCAAGGAGCAAGTGTCTTTTAATTTCATGGCTATAGTCACCGTCTGCGGTGATCTTGGAGCCCAAGAAAATAAAATCTGTCACTGCTTCCATTCCTTCCCCTTCTCTATGCCAGGAAGTGATGGGGCCAGATGCCATGATCTTTGTTTTTTTAATGTTGAGTTTCAAACCAGCTTTTGCACTCTCCACTTTCACCCTCAACAAGAGGCTCTTGAGATCCTCTTTGATTTCTGCCATTAGGGTGGTATCGTCTGCGTATCTGAAGTGGTTGATAATTCTCCTGGCAATCTTAATTCTGACCTGTGATTCATCCAACCCAGCATTTCTCGTGATGTACTCTGCATATAAGTTAAATAAGGAGGGCGACAGTATGCAGCCTTGTTGTACTCCTTTCCCAATTTTGAACCAATCGGTTGTTCCATGTCCGGTTCTTACTGTTGCTTCTTGACCCTCGTACAGGTTTCTCAGAAGACAGGTAAGGTGGTCTGGTACTCCCATCTCTTTAAGAATTTGCCACAGTTTGTTGTGATCTACAAAATCAAAGGCTTTAGCATAGTCAGTGAAGCAGAAATAGACGTTTTTCTGGGATTCTCTTGCTTTCTCCATGATCCAGCGTATGTTGGCGATCTGATCTCTAGTTCCTCTGCCTGTTTGAAACCCAGGTTGTACTTCCGGTAGTTCTTGGTTCACATACTGCTGAAGCCGAGCTTATAGGATTTTGAGCATAACCTTGCTGGCATGTGTACAGTATTTTGTACACTCTTTGGCATTGTCCTTCTTTGGAATTGGAATGTAAACTGACCTTTTCCAGTCTTGTGGCCACTGTTGAGTAGGGATGGCGGAGAATTTCTCCACGAATCTTCGGGAGGCCGAGCGCTGAGGCATTCGGCCCCCCAAAAGTGTTGGGGAAATTCTCCGCCGGCCCCCCGCCCCCCCAGGATGGGACTTACCTTCAGTGAATGTCCCTCTCGGCGGCGGGTCCCGGCGGCAGTTCGGCGGCGTTTCGTCGGGGGTGGGGGCGGCGGCCAGTCTCCTGACCGGCTGCTGCCGCCGCCATTACAAAATAAAAAAGTAAAAAACAAACAAACAACACACACCCGTGATAGGCTACATGATGATTTATGTAGCCTATCACAGCTAGATTTCCAAAGTCAGCCGTGATAGGCTACGTAAATCATCACGTAGCCTATCACGGGTGACTTTGGGAAAAAAAAAGTGCTTACGCAAATGGCGGCGGCCCATGGGCTGCTGCCATTTGCATACGCCCTTGTTTTTTTCCTAGCTGTGATAAGCTACGTAAATCGTCACGTAGCCTATCACGGGTGTGTGTTGTTTGTTTGTTTTTGCAAATACCGTTCCCTTATTTTCGCCGTAGTCTACATAAATCTTTACGTAGACTAGACGTGCCCAAATAAGGAACGCAAATGGCGGTGCCCATGGGCTGCTGCCATTTGCATACGTGCTTTCCCCCCCCCCCCAAAGTCACCCGTGATAGGCTACGTGACGATTAATGTAGCCTATCACGGCTGACTTTGGAAATCTAGCTATGATAGGCTATGTTAATCGTTACGTAGCCTATCACTTTTTTTTTTTTTTACTTTTTCTTTCACGGCAGGGGAGACAGGGCACTTCTCCCCGGCCTGATTTTTGGCCGGGCAAGGCAGGATGCCTCCCGCCCCTTGCCTGAACTTCGGGGGGAGAAGCGAAGCGCCTCCCCCCCACCGCGAAAAAAGCTGTGGGACAAGGTAAGTCCCTCTCGTACATCCCTACTGTTGAGTGTTCCAAATTTGTTGGCATATTGAGTGCAGCACTTTAACAGCATCATCTTTCAGGATCTTAAATAGCTCAGCTGGAATACTGTCATCTCTGCTAGCTTTGTTGTTAGTAATGCTTCCTAAGGCCCACTTGACTTCACTCTCAAGGATGCCCAGCTCAAGTTCAGTGACCGCACTATCATGGCTATCAGGGACATTCAGATCTTTCCTGTATAGTTCTTCTGTGTATTCTTGCCACCTCTTCTTAATCTCATCTGCTTCTGTTAGGGCCCTGCCTTCTTTGTCCTTTATCATGCCCGTCTTTGCACAAAACATTCCCTTGAGATCTCCAATTTTCTTGAACAGATCTCTAGTCTTTCCCATTCAATTGTTTTCCTCGATTTCTTTGCATTGTTCATTTAAGAAGGCCTTCTTGTTTCTCCTTGCTGTTCTCTGGAACTCTGCATTCAGTTGGATAACTCTTCCCCTTTCTCCCTTGCTTTTCGCTTCCCTTCTTTCCTCAGCTACTTGTAAAGCCTCATCAGACAGTAGGGATGGTGGAGAATTCCGCCACGGATTCCAGTGAGGCCGGATTCTTTAGAACTTGGCCCCACGGAATATGTGGCAGAACAGCCTCCTGCCTCCCCGCCCCCCCACAGAATCCCCCCAGGATGCCACTTACCTGGGGCGGATTTGGCGGTGGCGGCTGGTCTCTTAGCTGGCCGCGGCAGGGCTGCTGCCGCTGCCACTGCCATCCTTGGACCGTGATAGGCTACGTAAGAATTTAAGTAGCCTATCACAACTAACCACAAAAACCCTCACAACGCTGCGTACACAAATGTTGGCGGCTACGGCGTTCCCTATTTTTCGCCGATTTATCTTATGTAAATATTCACGTAAGATAAAACGGCGAAAAAAAGGGGAACGCAAATAGCGTAGAGGACGCTATTTGTGTCCCTTTATTTTTCGCCGTTCTAGCCTATGTAAATATTTACGTAGGCTAGAACGGCATACAATCTCTATATGTTGTATTTTTAAGGTTTTTAATCTTTGCAAACCGCCCAGACAGCTCTGGCTATTGGGTAGTATAGAAATTTAATAATAATGATAATATTGAAAAACAGTGAATGGGACAGACTTCCAGGGTTTATTAGCCACCGCACCTAGGTCCAATCAAGATACACATGGAGTTGTCAGTTCGTACCTCTGTCTGCAAGGCCTCTACTTTGAAACTTCAAAATCAAAAATAGTACCACCCAACTTCAGTTGAAGTAGTTTTGAATGAGTGAATAAAAAACTACGATGGAAGTTTTACTTGTCAGGACAGTTAAAATTAATGGGTTGGGTTCAGTCTAGTTACACTTATGCTGCTATCCTGTGCACAACCATTGAACACTATGCGACTTTTGAGTAAACATGCACAGGATTGCACTGTTAGTTCCCATTGAAGTCAATGGGGGGTAAGTCATGTCTAACTTTTCACACTGTTGTCAATGGGACCTAAGTGAAATGAAATCTGAATCCACCCCTATAACTTGATTGTCTAGAATTGATTATAGAATAGATTTTGGGTTCCCCTTTTTTTTTGCCATTTTATCTTAGGTAAATATTTACGTAAGATAAATCGGCGAAAAATAGGGAATGCAAATGGCGGCAGCCGTAGCCGCTGCCATTTGTGTACGCTGCGGTTTTTTTTTTTTTTGAGGTTAGCCATGATAGGCTACGTAAATTCTTACATAGCCTATCACTGTTGTCTGGCTGGACACAAATGGCGGCCACAACAGCGGCCGCCATTTGCATTCGCACCAGGCCGTCTGCAGCTGGAAATCCATCTGCGGACGGCCCTGGCTGGCTGCTCTGTGGCCTGGCCACGGAGTGGAGCTGGCCATCAAGGATTCCGGGGGGGGGGAGGACTGGATCACCTCCCGCCCTGTCGAGGATTCCGCGGGGAGGGACGGAGCAAAGGTGAGTTTCGTACATCCCTATGACAGCCACTTTGCTTTCTTGCATTTCTCTTTTTCTTTGGGATGGATTTAGTTGCTGCCTCCTGAACAATGTTACGGACCTCCATCCATAGTTCCTCAGGCACTCTGTCTATCAGGTCTAATCCCTGAAATCTATTCATCACCTCCACTGTATATTCATAAGGGATATGATTTAGGTCATATCTGAATGGTTTAGTGGTTTTCCTTATGTTGTTCAATTTAAGCCGAAATTTTGCAACAAGAAGCTCATGACCAGAGCCACAGTCAGCTCCAGGTCTTGTTTTTACTGACTGTGTAGAGCTTCTCCATCTTTGGCTGCAAAGTACATAATCTGATTTTGATATTGACCATCTGGTGATGTCCATGTGTAGAGTCGCCTCTTGTGCTGTTGGAAAAGAGTGTTTGCTATGATCAGCGTGTTCTCTTGGCAAAACTCTATTAGCCTTTGTCCTGCTTCATTTTGTACACCAAGGCCATGCTTGCCTGTTATCCCGGTGATTTCTTGACTTCCTACTTTAGCATTCCAATCCCCTATGATGAAGAGGACATCTTTTTTTGGTGTTAGTTCTAGAAGGTGTTGTAGGTCTTCATAGAACCAATCAACCTCAGCTTCGGCCTCAGTGGTCGGGGCAGAGACTTGAATTACTGTGATGCTGAATGGTTTGCCTTGGATTCGTACTGAGATCATTCTATTGTTTTTGAGATTGTACCCCAGTACTGCTTTTCCCACCCTTTTGTTGACTATGAGTGCTACTCCATTTCTTCTAAGGGATTCTTGCCCACAGGAGTAGATATAATGGTCACCTGAATTAAATTTGCCCATGCTTGTCCATTTTAGTTCGCTGCTTCCCAAGATGTCGATATTCAGTCTTGCCATCTCATGTTTGACCACCTCCAGCTTACCTTGATTCATTGATCTGACATTCCAGGTTCCTAAACAATATTGTTCTTTACAGCATCGGATTTTCTTTTCACCACCAGACATATCCACAGCTGAGTGACCTTTCGGCTTTGGCCCAGCCGCTTCACTCTTTCTGGCGCTACTTGGAAATACTCTCTGCTCTTCCCCAGTAGTATATTGGACACCTTCCGACCTGAGGGGCTCATCTTCTGGCGTCATATCTTTTAGCCTTGTGATACATTCCATGGGGTTTTCTTGGCAAGAATACTGGAGTGGGTTGCCAATTTAGGGATGAGGGAGAATTTCTCCCCGAAACTTCGGGGCACCGAGTGCCAATGCATTCGGTCCTCCGAAGGTTGTTCGGGGAGAAATTCTCCGCCCCCCGCCCCCCCCGGGATGGGACTTACCTTTCACGAATGTCCCTCCCGGCGGCGGGTCCCGGTGGCAGTTCGGCAGGTCTTCGTCAGGGGCGGGGGCGGCAGCCGGTCTTTCAACTGGCTGCTGCCGCCGCCATCACAAGAAAAGTAAAAAAAAAAAAAAAAATGCCCCTGTGATAGGCTATGTAACGATTAATGTAGCCTTTCCCGGCTAGATTTGCAAAGTCAGCCGTGATAGGCTACGTCAATCGTCACGTAGCCTATCACGGGTGACTTAAAAAAAAAAAAAAGGCGCATACGCTAATGGCGGCCCCCATAGGGAGCCGCCATTCGCGTTCCTTATTTAGTCGCTGTAGTCTACGTAAATGTTTACATAGACTACGGCGAAAATAAGGACAACGCAAATAGCGTTGCCCTTATTTTCGCCTTAGTCTACGTAAATCTTTACGTAGACTACAGGGACCAAATCAGGAACGCGAATGGCGGCTCCCTATTTGGGCCGCCATTTGCGTATGCGCTTTTTCTTTTTTTTCAAAGTCACCCGTGATAGGCTACGTGACGATTAACGTAGCCTATCACGGCTGACTTTGCAGATCTAGCCGTGATAGGCTATGTTAATCGTTACGTAGCCTATCACAGGGGTGTTTTTTTTTTCTTTTGAAATTCGTGGCCGGGGAGACGGGGCGCTTCTCCCCGGCCTGAATTTTGGCCGGGCGAGGCGGGAAGCCTCCCCCCCCGGCCTGAACTTCGGGGGGAGCAGCGAAGTGCCTCCCCCCCACCACGAAGCAAGCTGCGAGACCAGGTAAATGACTTTCGTGCATCCCTAGTTGCCATTTCCTTCTCCAGTGGACCACATTTTGTCAGAACTCTCCGCCATGACCTGTCTGTCTTGGGTGGCCCAGCACGGCATAGCTTATGGCTTCACTGAGTTACACAAGCCCCTTCACCACAACAAGGCAGTGATCCATGAAGGGGTGGCAAACTTTACTGAGTCATAAAGCGATAGTTTCTGGGCTAAGGATCCAGAAGTATAAAACAGCAGAGCAAATATGCTAGGCTTCTAAGAGAATGAAAGTACTACCACTACAGAACATACTGAAATGCATATCTTTTTCTACACAAGAAATCCAACTGAAAGGAAACTTATTTGGCTCCTCTTGGCTGCTAGGCAACATTCCTCCCTCCCTTGTGAGACCCCTGTTTACCCCCATGTCTCTCTGATACATCCTGAACTGTTAATTAGAGTGACCCTTGCTGTTTCATCTACTAATTGCTTTAAAAAACATCAAGAACAAATTAACCCCTAGCTTGAACCTGCTAACACTATTCCAGTAGGCTTTGGTATTGATGGGCTGTATTCAACCCAAATTGTGTTCTGCTGGGTGTTGTTGTTGGTGTTTTATTGAATAATCAATGGTAAACAGCTTGTGGATCACACATTTAGCCATGTGAAGATGAATTTGTTTTCACTTGAGTAATTGGGAGCTCATTTACAGTATGTTAAGAAGCTGCTAAGTCTTCACTGTCTTGCTGCTTGAGTTTAAAAATCATCTGAATCTTCCTTCTCAATGCGAGAACTGGCAAATCAGCTGTCCCACTCTCCCAAACCAGCACTGTTGGTAGGGACGGATAGACCCAGCTCCAGCCAGGAATGCTGGTCACTCATTGAGCTGCCGCCACCCACTTGGTGTGTCGTGCAAGCCCCTAGAGCGACTGGCAGCTGCTGTGGGGTTGCCAGCTCCTTCACCAAGCCACCATTGTTCCACAAAATGGCATCTCGGGTCTTTCCAGAAAACTAACGTTGCACAGATTGCAGTGGTAAAGGGGCCATCTATGCAACATTACAGGTGTAACTGGGCCATTGACTAGGGATGGCGGAGAATTTCTCCCTGAATCTTTGGAAGGCTGAGCGCCGACGCATTCGGCCCCCCGAAGTTGGTTGGGAAATTCTCCGCCGGCCCCCCGCCCCCCCCGGGATGGGACTTACCTCCTGTGAATGTCCCTCTTGGTGGCGGGTCCTGGCGGCGGTTCGGCGGCGTTTCATCACGGGCGGGGGCGGCGGCTGGTCTCCCGACCGGCTGTCGCCGCCGCCATTGCAAAAAAAAAAAACTAAAGTAAAAAAACCCAAAAGCACCCGTGATAGGCTATGTAACGATTTACTTAGCCTATCACGGCTAGATTTCCAAAGTCAGCCGTGATAGGCTACGTAAATCGTCACGTAGCCTATCACGGGTGACTTTGAAAAAAAAAAGCGCGTATGCAAATGGCGGCGCCCATGGGGTGCCACCATTTGCATTCTTTATTTTGGCACGTCTAGTCTACGTAAAGATTTACGTAGACTACGGCGAAAATAAGGGCACGCTATTTGCGTTGCCCTTATTTTCGCCGTAGTCTACTTAAATCTTTACGTAGACTACACGTGCCAAAATAAGGAACGCAAATGGCGGCGCCCCATGGGCGCCGCCATTTGCGTACGCATTTTTTTTTCCTAATGTCACCCGTGATAGGCTACGTGACGATTTACGTAGCCTATCATGGCTGACTTTGGAAATCTAGCTGTGATAGGCTACGTAAATCATCACGTAGCATATCATGGGGTCTTTTTTTTTTTAACTTTTTGTTTTGCGGCCGGGGAGATGGGGCGCTTCTCCCCAGGCTGAATTTCGGCCAGGGCGAGGCGGGATGCCTCCCCCTCCTCGCCTGAACTTTGGGGGGAAAAGTGAAGCGCCTCCCCCCCACCGCAAAGCCAAGCTGCGAAAAGGTAAGTGACTTTCGTACATCCCTACCATTGCCGCCTGTAATGTTGCGTAGATGGCCCCTTTATGGCCGCAATCTATGCAACATTCATTTTCCAGAAAGACCCAAGATGCCATTTTGCATAACAATGGTGGCTCGGGGAAGGAGTGGGTGACCAACCCCCGTCCATGGGCCATGTAATGCTTGGCGAACAGGTCCAGTAAGTGCAACGTGGTCTGCAAATGGCAGTCAGTGGGGCTCAGCAGGGAGGGGGGAGTCTGTTGGACTCCACCCCCATATTGGGTGCTCGCGACATCCCGAACTGTTGGATGGGTGTGTGTGCTGCCTGTGTTGGGCTGCAGGAACACAGCATGGAGCAGAGTGCCTAGTCCTTTTTGAAGTCTTTCTTAAAGAGGTTTTACCTACAGGATACCCAGGAAGCAGCAGAGGGGGAAACAGCCTCATGTCAGGCATGCTTTTAATTGTTCTGCCTTGGGCAGTTGCCTGTACAGCCTATGGCATCAGGCCGGTCCTGGTGGGAACTAACCATTTCAGTTCTATTTAGTAACTGATTGAGCCTAATTTGGAATACCTTTTGCTGTTCTCTGTGTGAGGTAGACCCAGTCCAATGATTTTAATTAAGGTCTAATGCAAACTGACAGGGCACAGAGCAGTCAGAGGAGTCGGGTTTGTGCAATTTAACTCGGCTCTATATTTTACATGCGATGATGCAATTTTTTAAATGACACAGCTTACACATATAAACATGCTTATATGCATATAAACACAGCTTAATGCGTATAAACGATCCCCCGTTCACCACAATGCAACTAATTTTTACATCTCCTGACCCAATGTGGTTTGCACCTTGAGTTAATTTCAAGCTCCTGTTACTCCGAGATGAGTTAGACAAGGAAAAGCGATGATAGAGCAGGCAGACTAAATTATGGGCATAAAATACAGAATATGAAAAACTTGCTCATGCAGAGACATTAATCTCCGCTAATTCATTTGGGCAAGATGCAAACATGAAAATATGTCACTTTATTTTGCCACGGAGCACACAGACAGACCTTCAGAAAGTAAAAGTAAGTTATGCTTTTATATTTCCTCTGGTCTACCCTGGTAAGGTTAGCTGTAAACCATTACTAAACAAAAGGATGCTTTAAAATGAAATACTTCAGTGCAGGCTTCAGGGCATCCCATAAAAATTATTTTGCTGGCTGCATAATAATAAAAAAGTTAATTGTTTAAATAACATGCAAAATACATCAAGTAAATAGTTGTTTTCTGTTCAGACTAGCTTTACAGAAGGAAAATGTTCTTGCACAAGGACCCTGGAGGGGAAAAGATAGGACGTGGTAGCTTGAGTATGCTCTTTGCGGCAGGGATCTATTTTGATTATGGCATAAAATACTGTGTATGTACATTTATAATTATGCTTTCATAATTTATCAGCCTCCAAGCAAAACATGCCCTCCCACACACACTCCTCAGGGCTGGCCCAAGACATTTTGCTGTCTGTGGCAAATAACAAGATGGGTGCCCTCTCCCGTTTCATGTACAAAAGCCGACTGGACTATTTCTCCAACACTGGCAATGGAACAGCATCCCCCACTGCACCTGAAGGTGGCCAGTTAGCTTCTGGGGCTCAGGGCAGGCTGCTTGGCACTCAGCTCTCTACTCCAGCACCTTCTTGCTGCCTCCCAGCATCTGCCAGGCACACACTCATACAGCAAAAGTGGGAGAGATGTAAACTAAGGGCTCAGTCCTGTGGGGATGGCTGTAAGCCTCCGAAATCAGAGGTTTACAGCCATCCAGTGCAGAGTGGGAGGAGCAGCGGGGGCGTGCTCTTGCTGCTCTGCATTTCAGCTAGATGGGGTTGTTCACCCATGTAGCTGAGGCATTGGGGAGGGGCAGGGAAGGAGGCTGTGGAGGCTGGAGGATTCCTCATAAGCTGGCCTCACCAGTCCCTTCCCCACCCATGGAAACACCCCCTTAACCTTCCCTCAGAGGTCGGTTTTCCATCCCCAGGGAGGCAGCAGGCGCAGTTCTCTCCATGCCAGCTGTGAGGGGGAAGGGGCGGGAAGCTTGGACTCCTGGGTCCGAGGCCAGAGCACCGGCTGCACCCTCGGATCCAGGAATCCAAACTATCCTATGCCCCCCCACCCGACGCTGTCTAGGGGCCATAGGATTGCTCTCTCTGGGTATCTTCATATGGAGGGCTCCTAGTGCTACCAATCAGAACACATTCCATCTTCTCCTTGATGCTTTTCCTGTGGTAAGAAAAAAAAAGATGGGACAAGTGGTGGGGAACATGGGAGGGTTATGAGTAGTGATGTATGAAAGTCACTTACCTGGTCCCACAGCTTGCTTCACGGTGGGGGGGAGGCGCTTCAGTTCTCCCCCCGAAGTTCAGGCTGGGGGGGGGAGGTGCCCTGCCTCGCCCGGCCGAAATTCAGGCCGAGGAGAAGGGCACTGTCTCCCCGGCTGCAAAATAAAAAAGTGAATGAAAAACAAACAAACACACACACGTGATAGGCTACGTAACCATTAATGTAGCCTATCACGGCTAGATTTCCAAAGTCAGCTGTGATAGGCTACGTTAATCGTTACGTAGCCTATCACGTGTGTCTGTGTGTTTTTTTTTTCATTCACTTTGTAATGGCGGAGGCTGCGGCAGCCGGTCGGAAGACCGGCCGCCGCCCCTGCCCCCGCTGAAACGCTGCCGAAACGCCACCAGGACCCGCCGCCGAGAGGGACATTCGAGGAGGTAAGTCCCATCCCGGGGGGTGTGGGAGGGCGGAGAATTTCACCAACAATTTCGGGGGGCTGAATGCATTGGCATTCGGCCTCCCCGAGATTCATGGAGAAATTCACTGCCATCTCTAGTTATGAGTAGAAGAGGACATTGGCTGGGCGCCCGCAAAATTCTGTGAATGAGGCACAGCCATAAAAACCTCATCTGGAAGCACTCTAAGGGCACAATCCTAACCCCCCGATGTTGTTATTAATTTATTTAAAACATTTGTATCCTGCACTTTATCATTAAGATCTCAGTGTGGCATACAGATGAAATCAATGTAAACAATATAAAACAATAAATATTGTGTATCTCAAATTAAATAATTTAATAAAATTAAATATTTTTTTAAAATTATTATTATTATTATTATTTACATTTCTATACCGCCCCACAGCCAAAGCTCCCTGGTGGTCTAAGTATTAAAGGCATCATATGTAATAAATGAGTATTTTAACAAAGTATAGGGTACTGCTTTGGTGATTCAGGGCCAGTTCACACAGGAGGCAGCAACCGTGTATACGGGGTTTGTATGTTCCATCCTTGGGGCTCTGGTGAACCTGATGATCACTTGGGCCATGTGATTTGGCCCTACACGCAGTGTCTGTAGGGTGGGCCATAGCAGTGGTGGGGAAGAGAGGGAACAGCGGGGGGGGGGAGATGATAGATTGATAATATGGGAGAAATCAAAAGCTGTGTGGTGAAGTCTGTGGGGAGAGGAATATTATTCCTTCCTCCATCTGACAGTACTGATCAACAGTTGCTTTTGCTGTGTGCTCCTGCCTGTTCCTTGCTTCCTTGCCCTGTTTGCTTCGGACTCCATTGCCTGAATTCTGACTTCTGCCTGACTTTGGTTTTAGGATGATCAATTGCTCCCTCTAGCTAGATGTTTCAAATTGGCCTCTTCCATTGCGTTTGACCTTCGGCTTGCCCAGCTGCAAATGTGTACTTTTTCATGAGTGATCTGGATACAGCTTTTCTTTTTTGCTTCCAAGAAGGTAACAGTGAATTCCGTGCCTATCAATTCCCTGCTGGCCTTGGGCCTGCAGGAATCAGAGGTGGATGAGGAACAGATGGGCTCAGGGATTAGAAGAGGTTACAGATATGAGAGTAGAATGCGGTAGAAGTGCCAAGAGCAGCATTTAAATGATGGGAACCCTTGCCTGGATCTAAAAAACCTGAGCCAAGTACTAAAATCCCATCCATCCAATAGACTGATCAGTTACGCAACTAAAGGGCTGACAATAGTCTGACTGTCTGCTACAAAATACTTTGGTAAGGAAATGCATACATGGCGATGAAAGGATCTTCATGAACAGAATTGTTCTTAAAATACCAGGGGGGAGGCCAAGCATCTGCAGCGGGTGAAATTGTACCTAACATTTTCCACCTCTTTCTCTGTTAATTATTAAATCTCTTCATAGTTTATTCTGCATTGTAAACACCTGCAGGCCAAGTGGCTAATTTATTCTCTGAAGTTTGGCATATTTTGCAGAAGTAGAATAGGGGTGGGCTAAAACCACAACATAGACGAGATACATTATTAAGGATTTGCCTGCAAGAAAATCCACAGTTTTGCATGACACAGAAGTTGGCCTCAGGCTGCAGAAGGAAAGGGGATTTTTCTCCATGAATGATTTATTTTACAGAGTTTGCTTTGACTTTTTTTTTTTTTTTTACTATTTAAAATAACTTGAAATAATGAGCAGAGAAAACAAGGGGACAAGATGTTGTGAGATTTGCCCAAAGGAATAAAGAAAGCAGAAAACTGCTGGTTGATTAACTAAAACCCAATAAAGGTTACCTTGTCGTGGTGCTGGAGCTTGAGCACCTCAATGACATCATGAGCTAAACCGTGAAGGGACACCCAAGATGGGAAGGTCATGGCAGAGAGGTCAGACTAAATACGATCCCTGGGGAAGGAAATGGCAACCTACCCCAGTATTCTTGCCATGAAAACTAAATGGATCAGTACAACCAGAGATATGTCGGTATACCATCGGAAGATGGGACTCCCAGGTCGGAAGATGGTCAAAATGCTGCTGGGGAGGAACAGAGGATAAGTTCAACTAGCCCCAGATGTGATGACGCAGCTAGCTCAAAGCCAAAAGGACGCCTAGCAGCCGATGGTGCTGGTGGTGAACGACGAATCTGATGTTCTAAAGATCAACACGCCATAGGAACCTGGAATGTAAGATCTATGAGCCAGGGCAAATTGGATGTGGTTAATGGGGAGATGTCAAGATTAAATATAGACATTTTGGGTGTCAGTGAACTGAAATGGACTGGAATGGGCCACTTCACATCAAATGACCACCAGATCTACTGTGGACAAGAGGACCACAGAAGAAATGGAGTAGCCTTCATAATTAATAATAAAGTGGCTAAAGCAGTGCTTGGATACAATCCAAAAAATGACAGAATGATCTCAATTCGAATTCAGGGTAAGCCATTTAACATCGCAGTGATCCAAACATACGCCCCAACCACAGATGCTGAAGAAGCAGAAGGATATCAGTTCTATGTAGGGGTGCACGAAAGTCACTTACCTGGTCTCGCAGCTTTTCGCGGTGGGGGGGAGGCGCTTCGCTGCTCCCCCCGCGAAGTTCAGGCTGGGGGGGGAGGCTTCCCGCCTCGCCCGGCCGAAATTCAGGCCGGGGGGGGAGGCTTCCTGCCTCGCCCGGCCGAAATTCAGGCCGGGGAAGAGGCGCCTCGCCTTGCCCGGCTGCGAAATTAAAAGTAAAACAAAACAAAACGCTCCCGTGATAGGCTACGTGACGATTAACGTAGCCTATCACGGCTAGATCTGCAAAGTCAGCCATGATAGGTTACGTAAATCGTCACGTAGCCTATCACGGGTGACTTAAAAAAAAAAAAAAGCACGTACGCAAATGGCGGCCCCCATAGGGAGCCGCCATTCGCGTTCCTTATTTGGTTGCTGTAGTCTACGTAAATCTTTACGTAGACTACGGCAAAAATAAGGGCAATGCAAATAGAGTTGCCCTTATTTTCGCCGTAGTCTACGTAATCTTTACGTAGACTACAGCAACCAAATAAGGAATGTGAATGGTGGCTCCCTATGGGGGCCGCCATTATCCGTACGTGCTTTTTTTTTTTTTTAAGTCACCCGTGATAGGCCACGTGATTATTTACGTAGCCTATCACGGCTGACTTTGCAAATCTAGCCGTGATAGGCTACGTTAATCGTCACGTAGCCTATCATGGGGGTGTTTTTTTTTCTTTTATTGGAATGTTGGCGGCGGCAGCCGAAGACCCGATGAACCGCCGGCTGGACCCGCCTCCGGGAGGGACATTCGCCAAAGGTAAGTCCCGTCCTGGGGGGGGTGCGGGGGGTGGGGGGGTGCGGAGAATTTCTCCCCGAAACTTGTTCAGGGGGCCGAACACGTTGGCGCTCGGCCCCCCGAAGTTTCGGGGAGAAATTCTCCGCCATCCCTAGTTCTATGAGGATCTGCAGCACCTACTGGATACTACACCAAACAAAGATGTTATTTTCATTACAGGAGACTGGAAGGCTAAGGTGGGTAGTCAAATGACACCTGGAATTACAGGCAAGCACGGTCTGGGAGAACAAAATGAAGCAGGACATAGGCTGATAGAATTTTGCCAAGACAACTCACTGTGCATAAAAAACACTCTCTTCCAACAACCTAAGAGACGACTTTATACATGGACTTCACCAGACGGTCGACACTGAAATCAGATTGACTACATCCTTTGTAGCCAAAGGTGGCGGACATCTATGCAGTTGGTAAAAACAAGACCTGGAGCAGATTGTAGTTCAGATCACGAACTTCTTATTGCACAATTTAGAATCAGACTAAAGAGAATAGGGAAGATCCACAGATCACTTAGGTATGAGCTCACTAATATTCCTCATGAATATGCAGTGGAGGTGAAGAATAGATTTAAGGGAGTAGATTTAGTAGATAGGGTCCCGGAAGAACTATGGACAGAAATTCGCAACATTGTTCAGGAGGCGGCAACAAAAAACGTCCCAAAGAAAAAGAAAATGAAGAAGGCAAGATGGCTGTCTGCTGAGACACTGGAAGCAGCCCAAGAAAGAAGGAAAGCAAAAGGCAACAGTGATCGGGGGAGATATGCCCAATTAAATTCAAAATTCCAGAGGTTAGTCAGAAGAGATAAGGAATTATTTTTAAACAAGCAATGCGCGGAAGCGGAAGAAGATAATAGAATAGGAAGAACAAGAGACCTCTTCCAGAAAATTAGAAATATCGGAGGTAAATTCCAGGCAAAAATGGGTATGATCAAAAACAAAGATGGCAAGGACCTAACAGAAGCAGAAGAGATCAAGAAAAGGTGGCAAGAATATACGGAAGATCTGTACAGGAAGGATAATAATATCGGGGATAGATTTGACGGTGTGGTCAGTGAGCTAGAGCCAGACATCCTGAAGAGTGAGGCTGAATGGGCCTTAAGAAGCATTGCTAATAACAAGGCAGCAGGAGATTACGGTATCCCAGCTGAACTGTTTAAAATCTTGCAAGATGATGCTGTCAAGGTGATGCATGCCATATGCCAGCAAATTTGGAAAACACAGGAATGGCCAACAGATTGAAAAAGATCAACTTATATCCCCATACCAAAAAAGGGAAGCACTAAAGAATGTTCAAACTATCCAACAGTGGCACTTCTTTCACATGCCAGTAAGGTAATGCTCAAGATCTTGCAAGGTAGACTCCAGAAATTCATGGAACGAGAATTGCCAGGTGTATAAGCTGGGTTTAGAAAAGGCAGAGGAACTAGAGACCAAATTGCCAATATCCGCTGGATAATGGAAAAAGCCAGGGAGTTTCAGAAAAACATCTATTTCTGTTTTAATTACTATTCTAAAGCATCTGACTTTGTGGATCATAACAAATTGTGGCAAGTTCTTGGTGGGCTGGAGATACCAAGTCCTCTTGTCTGCCTCCTGAGGAATCTGTATAACGACCAAGTAGCAACGGTAAGGACAGACCACGGAACAACAGACTGGTTTAAGATTGGGAAAGGAGTACAGCAGGGTTGTTTACTCTCACCCTACCTATTCAACCTGTACATAGAACACATCATGCAATGTGCTGGGCTTGATGAATCCAAGGCTGGAGTTAAAATCGCTGGAAGAAACATTAACAATTTCAGATATGCAGATGATACCACTTTGATGGCTGAAAGCGAGGAGGAGCTGAGGAACCTCATGACGACGGTGAAAGAAGAAAGTGCAAAAGCTGGGTTGCAGTTAAACCTAAAAAACCCCAAGATTATGGCAACCAGCTTGATTGATAACTGGCAAATAGAGGGAGAAAACGTGGAGGCAGTGACAGACTTTGTCTTTCTAAGCGCAAAGATGACTGCAGACGCTGACTGCAGCCAGGAAATCAGAAGACATTTACTTCTTGGGAGGACAGCAATGACAAATCTTGATAAAATACTGAAGAGCAGAGACATCACACTGACAACAAAGGTCCACATAGTTAAAGCAAAGGTGTTCCTCATAGTAACCTGTGGCTGCGAGAGCTGGACCATAAGGAAGGCTGAGCAAAGGAAGATAGATGCTTTTGAACTGTGGTGCTGCAGGAAAATTCTGAGAGTGCCTTGGACTTCAAGAAGCTCAAACCAGTCCATCCTCCAGGAAATAAAGCCAGACTGCTCACTTGAGGGAATGCTATTAAAGGCAAAACTGAAGTACTTTGGCCACATAATGCGAAGACGGGATACCCTGGAGAAGATGCTGATGCTAGGGAAAGTGGAAGGCAAAAGGAAGAGGGGCCGACCAAGGGCAAGATGGATAGATGATTTTCTGGAGGTGACAGACTTGACCTTGGGGGAGTTGGGGGTGGCGACAGCCAACAGGAAGCTCTGGCACGGGCTGGTCCAATAAGTCACGAAGAGTCAGAAGCGACTGACCGAATAAACAACATCAACAAACAGATTTGGTTGTTACAAGAGAAGGGATGTGATCTTTGGTGATGCTTTTCAGTATACTTAGGGCGCAATCCTATGGCCACTAGTCAGTGGCTGGATGTTCATAGGATACGTGGGTTCCCAGGAACCGACCTTCCCCCCCTCCCATGCTGCCTTGTAGGCAGTGCAGAATAGCCCCACGCTCCATGCTTGGAAGAGGGGCATGGAGTGGCAAAAATGGAGTGTTCTAGGGGGTGTTCTGGGGTGGGGAAGTCAGAAATCTGGTACAACGTATCCAACATGTTGTCTGGCTGCCACTTCCCCCACTCTGCCTTCCCGTGGCTAGACAGCCCAAATCAGCTGTCTAGCTGCAAATGCGGAGCAGCTGAAGCATGAAGGGGACGATCCCCTCCGTGCTTCTCCTGCCCTGCATTGGCTAGGCTGTCGCCTCCGAGTTCGGAGGTGGCTGCCTATCATTCTAGGACTGAACCTTAGACAACTGGGTTCAACTGTAAGCTGAAATGGAAGTGCTTAAAAATGCTTTCTTTTCTGTGACTTTTGATGTCAAATGTTGATAAAACGAAAACATCTCCAGGGTTGATAGCCCATATTCGGTAAGTTGGCTTGGCAGGAACTTCGTAGTGTTCTTTGGTGTAACTAAAGAGAATAACAGTGTAATACTAAACATCTCTACTCAAAAGTAAGCCCCATTGTTTTCAATGGAGCTTACTCTCAGGTAAGTGCATATAGGATTGCTGCCTAAAAGTTGGAACTGACAATAACATAGGATTGGTTATATTCTTTAAATATCAATAACCTTCAATCAGGATTATGCAATCTTTGCATAACTCCACCAAAAAGTGTAGAAAGATGTTTATAAGAATTCTGTTATAAGAACATAAGAAGAGCCATGCTGGATCAGACCAAAGGTCCATCTAGTCCAACATTCTGTTCATACAGTCACCAACTAGCTGTCGACCAGGAACCCACAAGCAGGACACAAGTGCAACAGCACCTTCCCACCCATGTTCCCCAGCAACTGGTGTACATAAGCATACTGCCTCTGATACTGGGGGTAACTAGGGATGTCAGAGAATTTTGCCACGAATCTCGGGGAGGCCGAATGCTAGCGCATTCGGCCCCCCAAAATCGGTGGTGAAACAGTCTGCCCCCCTGCCCCCCCGGGATGGGACTTACCTTGGGCGAATCTCCCTGGTGGCGGCGGCTCCGTCAGCGGTTTGGTGGTGGTGCGGCGGTGGTGCGGCAGTGGTGCGGCGGCGGCTGCAGCGGCTGGTCTTCCGACCAGCTGCCGCCACCGCCATTTCCAGTAAAAACAAAAACAAAAAAATGTGATAAGCTACGTAAAGATTTACGTAGCCTATCACAGCTAGATTTTTAAAAAATACCATGATAGGCTACGTAAATGTTTACGTAGCCTATCACGGCTGAGTAAAAAAACAAACCCGCGCGTATGCAAATGGTGGCGCCCATGGGCGCTGCCATTTGCGTTCCTTATTTTGGCACATGTAGTCTACGTAAACATTTACGTAGACTACGGCGAAAATAAGGGGAACGCAAATAGCCTAGCGTCTACACTATTTGCATTCCCCTTATTTTCGCCGTAGTCTACCTAAATGTTTACGTAGACTACACATGCCAAAATAAGGAATGCAAATGGCGGTGCCCATAGGCGCCACCATTTGCGTACGCGTTTTTTTTTTTTTTTTACTCAGCCGTGATAGGCTACATAAACATTTACATAGCCTATCACGGCTGACTGCAGGGATGCAAACGGCGGTGGCTATGGCCGCCGCCGTTTGCAGACCTGGCCGGCCAGGATTCACAGCGGGAGGGATGGGGCGCCTCCCCCCCGGCCAGAATTTCAGGGGGGAGGGACGGGGCACCTCCCCCCCAGTCAGAATTTCAGGGGGGAGGGACGGGGTGCCTCCCCCCCACCTCGAATCACATTTCGTCAAAAGGTAAGTGACTTTCGTACATCCCTAGGGGTAACACATAGCCATCAGGACTTGTGACGATTGATAGCCTTCTTCTCCAGAAATTATCTAATAATCTAACCCCTTCCAAATTGATGGCCATCACTACATCCTGTGGTAGCAAGTGCCATAGTTTAACTATGTACTGTGTGAAGAAGTGCTTCCTTTTATCTGTCCTGAATCTCCCACCAATCAGCTTCCTGGGATGACCCCAGGTTCTAGTATTTTGAGAGAGGGAGAAAAAGTCTCCCTACCCACATTCTCCACACCAAGCATAATTTTGTACACCTCTGTCATGTCTCCCCTTATCGTCCTTTTTCCAAGCTAAAGTTAACTTTTTGGTGGTGTTATTTTTTAAAGAACAAAAATAAGCCGGATTTAATGCGGTAATGTTATATATATTTGGAGACACAAAATCTTCTATTTCATATATTTGTATTACTTCTGCTGCTCAATGTAGTAGTTACTCTAAATACATAGATACAAAAAGCAGCCAAGACCAAACACTTGCTTTCACAATGGCTGATTTTCTTTTTTCTAGTACAACTGGTTTTCTTACCTTAGGGTGCAATGCTATCATGATGATTGTAAGTTTCCGAACACAGAGGCTTACAGTCATCCAATGCAGAGTGGAAGGAGCAGTGGTTATCTTCACCTCCCTGTTCCTCCTGCTCTACATTTTTGCTAGACAGGCTTTTTTGCCAATCTAGCTGGGGCGCTTCAGAGCAGGAGGGAAGGAGGCCTGGCCTCCCCAGTCTCCCCTCCCCGCCCACTGAAATGCCCCATTTCATTGTCCTCTGAAGTCAACTCCCGAGCTTGGAGAGCAACCAGCGTGGTTCATTCCACACCAACTGTGGGGGCAGGGAGGAGCTCCGATTCCCACATCCAAGGTTGGAGTGCTGTCTCCGACTTTGGAGATGGGAATCTTAAATATCCAATGGCCCCTCAGACACTATATAAGGGCCGTAGGATTGCTCCCATCATTAGTGTCAAGATGCTGACATGTTTGGAGTGGCATAAATACATGTACATCAGTATTTCATTGTGTATGGAATGTTTGTACATTTGATTTAAAAAGGGAAAAGGTTTGAATGGACTGAAATATAATTGTGATGTGAAAATTAGGGAGATGGAGGGTGCACAGATGGGGGGAGGGGTTGAAATATGAATCCCAAGTTGAGGGGGGAAATGAGTTAAGTGAAAAGGGTCTAGTGAAATTTAACACCTAGCTGTAAGGATGGGCGGGCGCCCTACTGTCCGAGTTCTCTGGGCTCCAGCCCCTGTCCCTGGCCATGTGCACCCAGACCTGCCCTTGAGTTCCCTGCCCCTCACCGAGCCACCTGCACTTACCTGGGCAGGCTCATCAAGCTCTGCAATCACCATTCTTTTGTAAAATAAAATGGTGATTTATTTATTTATTTATTCATTCATTTCATTTCATTTCATTTCTGTACCGCCCAATAGCCAAAGCTCTCTGATTGGGAAAATGCACATATTTTCATATACACAAAATGTATATTCACCCATATAGGCAAGATTACAGGGTCTTACAGGCACACATATACACGAATGTGTGCATTTTTGCAAATATTTGCATTTTGTATATATGCAAAATGGGGTCCCGAATAGCCCATATATGCAAGATTTCAGGCAAGCAAACACCTGTACTCTTGCCTATATGGGCTCTTCACGGCCCCATTTTGCGTATATGCAAATGTGTGCTTTTTCAAGGTCACAATTTTTTTTCTGAAAAATGGCACTTGCAGAGCTCGATGCTGCTGCCCGAGTGAGTGCAGGTGGTCAGCAAGCATGGGCAGGGGGTGAGTGGGGAAAGAGGCTCAGCAAGCATGGCTCGGGGGTCTGGGGGGGGGGTTCCCAATGGATGCCCGGATGGAATTGGGCACCCACTCCATCCCTACCCAGATGGATGTTTGGGGGAGCATTTTGCCAAACATTCTCCAGGAAGAGAAAAAATTCTCCAACAGTTTCTTGCACCATTAGCAGTAGCACAGTTTTCTCCTCCCACCCTCGAGGTTTAACTGTTGCTGAAAATGGCAGCAGCAGCAACTGTGCTGACATCCTCACCAGCATTTGCATCCTCCACAATGCTCCGGAGCTAGTGACATTCCAGGGCATTGTGGGATGGGGGAGGGGGAATGACCTGGAAGAACCACAAAATCATTTTGGAGAATATTTGGGGAAAGGCCCCTTTGTTTTCTGAAGGGGATGGGGAAAAGGAACTTCTCAGAAATTTTCTTAGGAGAATCTCTTCGGAGACATTTTGGCTCAGCTGTAATCCAGATCCATGTCTAGATCATTCTTCAAAATGGATGGGGGGAAAATGCCTTCCGCCCCACATTCTCCACTTCTCAAGGAGGAAAAGCACACACTTTACCATTGTGTGTGTGTGTGTAGGGGGGAGGGGGACAGTGGCAGATGGCAGCCAAAGTGGCTACACTGTAATTTTGGGGTATTTCTGGCCAGTACACCTGATTAACTAGTACTGAACTGGGTTTCCTCCTGATCTGTCCTCTCTACAGTAAGGTTTTTTGACTGTGGGTGGGTGGTGGGGGTGGGGAAAATACCATCTCAGGTCCTGTGAGTAATCCTTATGCATACTGGCCTTTCTGGTCATCTTTCAGGGTGGGGAAAATAAGCAAAATGTTTCAGGAGACATTCAGAAGCCTCAGCTCCTGGGAGAAAAGGCAGCACTGACTTTCCCCCTTAGAGTGGTAAGTTACAAATGTCCCAAAAAGAGGAAATGCATCACCTTAAAAAGAGGACACCTATTTGCATGGATTTACATGTGCTAATTTACATGTATAACTGCAATTTTGGAAAGAATTGCTATAATTTAAATAGAAATACAAAACATCTCATTGTAGTTGGGAAGACTGTGACCACGTGACCTATATTCCACTTTGGTCTCCTGTCCAGGTGTGAATTGTTGAAGGGCAATTTCAAGGCCCTTGCTATCATTTCTGATGTTTCATATCTTTCAACTAGACTTGGACTGGACAGCCTTTCAAACAGAGGATTGTCCTCAATAAAGTAGGACACATGGCCACCCTATGTTCCCCATCTGGAGGCAACAGGAATGTGGAGAGGAGCCACACCATGGAGTCCTTCCAAAGGGCCTTAGCATTCTCACATTACCCCAGTGCGGTGGGAAGGAAGGTCAGTGTTGGATAGTTTAACAACTAAGAGTGCAATCCTATGGGGATAGATGGCCACCTCCGAACTCAGAGGCAATCGTCTATCCAATGCAGGCAGGAGAAGCGCAGAGGGGATCATTCCCTTTTCATCTCTCCTGCTCTGCATTTGTGGCTAGACAGGCAATTTTGGCTGTCTAGCCGCAGGAAGGCGGAGCATGGGAGGAGGCTGCCGGATGACACATAGGATGTGTCGTACCAGCATTTCTGCCTTCTCCACCCTGGAATGCCCCCTGTAATGCCCTGTTTTGGCCAGTCTGTTCTCCTCTTCCAAGCACGAAGTGTGGGGCTGTTCTGTGCTACCTGCAAGGTAGCGCAGAAGGGGGAGAAGGTCGGTTCTCTGGGAACCGACCTTGGAGCGTGGGCTCTGAGGTTGGTTCCCAGAAAATCACATATCCTATGGCCGTTTAGCTGCTGACTACTGGCCATAGGATTGCTCGCTAAACTACTGAAAGCTTGCTGCCCTAGTAATAAATGATGACAGCATCTTTACAGCCTCTTTACAGAGTGTATCTATGAATCTAGTTTACCTATAATCTCATTCAAATCTTAGAAGTAGAGTAGAAGTTTCCTGCTGTATCCCATTTCCTTTTAGGTTTTTGATTTCTCCTTCCTCTGGGTTAATGTTCGCAGACTCCTTGACTTTGAACTTATCTTATCCTATGTCTGTCTGTCTGTCTGTCTCTCTCTGTGTCTTCAACTACTTCTATCACTCTCTTTTGTAGCATTCCCCCTTAAATTATCTTGGTATTATCTTGGAATTTAGGGGAACATAATAACAGTTGAGTCTTCTTAATGTGGCTTAATGTCTAAGAGCAAGGACATTGGAAGTGAAAGCACAGCCTGGGTTCCAGTTCTTACATAATCTACAGAAGGGTAAATAGACAGCGGCCACTGTCAATTTAATGGAGATAAAATGTGATGAAACTGGTGTCCATAAGGGAGGAGATTGGCTCCCTTTAAATCTAACCCACAATATGCACTGCTGAGATCTCTAAGTTGTGAGTGAACCTGAATACAGCATTGCAAGACATAATACTGGACTGCGATGGCTTAGGAATCTGTTCCAGCCATTTAATTATTTCAGGGGGTTTACGGTAAGTCAGTCTCTGATGTCAATTGCATCTGTTCAAATCCCTTGATGCAACTGTGATGGAATGGTTGGACAAATATAAACAACTTTTTAAAGTTAGCACTAAAAGTTGACTCTTCTCTTCTCTCCCCTCCCATTTAATATTTTTAAAAACTTCGTGATGCTGTACTGTGGTCAGTGAAGTAATTCCTATGTGCTGCTCTGATCACCATAGGGTAGAGAGTCTTTACTCTCATGCCTATTCTGGTCACATACTTGCTTTGACAGGCTCTGGAAAGCTAGTGAAAAGTATAAGTGAAGGTGTAATCAGTTGCAACAGTCTATTTATTCAGACTCCAATGTATATGGCTGATCCAAAATAAATTTCTCACACACTTGCACGGTGCACACACCCATTCAGAATGCTTTTGACAAATGAAATTAAGACATACTGCTTTTGAATGCACTGTGCACTTACGCTAGTATACCATGCCGGGTGAGGAGGATGGAAGTGGTAGTCTGAAACATCTAGAGGGCACTAGGTTTGGGGGGGGGGGGGCTTCCATAATGGCTAAGGTAGGGATGTACAGATTTTGTTAAATCTGTTCCATCTGTGTTTCATGGATTGTCAGGCGTCTTTTGTTCCATTGACCACTCATTGATGAAACCAGGTTTTTTTGTAGGAGAATTTTGTTCTACTTGTGCTAATTCTCATGTGCTCTAATGCGCTGTTGTGGAGGTGTACAAATCTGCATTAATGAAGGTGCACATGCACTAATCCACATGAACTACTGTGGATTTGTGCTAATGCACATTAGTGAATGTTAATCTGTGCAATTCTCCCCAAAAGTGAAAAAAAAAGAAAAGAAAAATGCCCGACTCCCTCCCCCTAAATCCACATTTTCATGCTTCAGCCTATGGGGGAAAATGTAGTTTTGGTTGGTGTTTTTTTGTTCATATTTTTGTATGACTAAATTTGCATACAATTCCTGGAAAGTAAAAGAACAGTCTGCAAGTCTGCAGAATTTGCTCAGCTTGGAAAAAGCCAGTCTGCTGTGGAATCTGTGGGTCAGATCCATAGAAATCCAAACTCATTTGAATCCATTGCAGAGTTCTCTGACATCCCTAGGATAAGCTACTTAACTGTGAACTAGGAATTCCCCTGTTTAAATCCTGGCTTTATCATGAGCTTGTTAGACTACTGTAGAAAAGTGTGATTGGGGCAGGCCATGTAAATAGGAAGGGATTTATCTCATCAATTCACAGGCAGGGATGCTGGAGAAATTGGAGATGGACTAAAGTGAGCTCAGACTGAAGGCAAAAGGAGAAGGGGACGGCAGAGGATGAGATGGCTAGATAGCATCACTGATGCAATGAATATGGACTTGAGCATGATCTGGGAGAGAGAGCAGGACAGGAAGGCCTGGCGTGCTATGGTCCATGGGGTCACGAAGAGTCGAACACGACTGAACGACTGAACAACAAAAAAGTGAGCTCAGATTTTTAAGAATCCAACCTGCAAAATCCACTGCAGAGCGACCCCCTCAGGCCACATGGAGTCCATGGACTTTTTGACATCCCAAAATGTATGCATATTTATTCATAGGAAAATACACACATTTTTGCTGAAGAGAAGTTGAACGGAATGGGGGACAATAACCTAAATGTTACGTGCTAAGGTAAATTATGTAAATTGTTACAAAACCTCTTATGTATTTATTTGCATATTTTTCTGCATGACGGGGAAAAAAATCACATCCACTTGTGAGCTGATGATGTAATGAAAGCCGCCTGGCAATCCACGAAACACAGACGGGGCGGAGTTTACACAGTCTGTACGCTCCTGCTCACAGGTGAGTACAGAGTGCATGTGACATTGTTACAGAAGCCTGGGCATAAACCCTTGTGTCTCTGCCTGCTCCATTCTCTTCTTTTGTTGTTGTTCAGTCGTTCAGTCGTGTCCGACTCTTCGTGACCCCATGGACCATAGCACGCCAGGCCTTCCTGTCCTGCGCTCTCTCCCGGAGCGTGCTCAAGTTCATATTCATTGCATCGGTGATGCTATCTAGCCATCTCATCCTCTGCCGTCCCCTTCTCCTTTGGCCTTCAGTCTTTCCCAGCATCTCTCTTCTTTGCTTGGATACAATATTCAATCAACCTTTTTTCCTGTCATGGGGGAGAATCACAGTGCCCCCCCCTCCTCTGAGGCTTAGGGAAAGGGACCAACACTTTGTGTCAGGTAGTCCTAGGTGGACCAGGGAACTGAACTGACAGAAGTTGGAATTGATTAACACATTTGGTTGCTTTGTAATGACTGAACATGCTTTCTCTGTGGGATGTTTTTAAAGGATATTTGGAACATGTTGAGTGTGCTGGACAACCTTCCTGCAGATGTCTATTTGGAACTCTACTGTGCTGCTGAATGCAGCCAAGGGTTTCTCCTCTGCATCTGATGCTGAACTTTTGATTTTTTCCTTGCAGTGAGTTCTAATTATTCTGTGCTAATTAAGCAACTGAGTCCTGCTGTGAAAAATTCTCCCTTTGGAACCATGTGAGCAAAGGTGGTTGCATAAATTTTATAACATATGCATAAAAGCGTCCATTTTTTATTTCCTGTACTAATTTCATGTCCTAACATTCAGTAGAAAGAATTAATGTGACTCTTAATGCCGTATATATAACGTCCCACATAATATTCAGCTCTGCTCTCTGTCCTCCCACAAAAAGCCTCTGCAATATATGTGCACTACATGGGGCTGCCCTTAAAGATGACTTAGGAGTTACAGCGTTTGTAAAATACCGCGATTTGCCTCCTGATACACATCAGAAGGCAGGAGCATGTTTGGCCAATTCTCCAAGCATTTTACTGGTTGCTAGTTTGCTTTCAGCTCAGATTGAATGTTCTGGGTGCTTATTTTTAATAGCTCTTTGTGGCGGAGGAGCCTTATAGCCTAATGGCTGTACCTGCCTAAATAAGTCGCTGCAGAAGTTGTAGTCAGCAAATGGAACCCTTCTTCATCTATAGCATGTGTGTGTGTGGTATTGTTACCTTCATGAAATGGGAGATTTAATTTTGTTTCTTTTCTTTTGTGAAGTTGTTTGATTTACTTAAGGATATCTTTTCTCTTTTGTGATTTCCCCACCATGTTTATTTACTTCTAGGGTGGCCATGTATTCTACTTTACAGAGGACAGTCCTCTATTTGAAAGGCTGTCCAACCCAAGTCTGGTATAAAGAAAAAGGGAGAGCAAGGGCCTGGAAGTTGAGCATCAACCATTATCATCTGGACAGCAGACTGAGGAGCAGGTACATAGGTCACCTGATCACCGTCTTCCCCACTATGGTGAGATGTATTTTTATTTAAATTATAGTAATCATTTATACATTTGCCTATATACATATAAATGTGTCTGTTCACATGTTAAGCCATCTCGTGATCTTTTTTGGTGATGCTTTAAATGGCCACCCCATTTATTTGCTGTGATGTTTTTCTATTTTCTTTCATTTTTATTTCTTGAAGAAAAAATGAAAATGCTTCAAAAAAATAAGGGAAAAGAAGAAGAAAACTGAAGTCTGAGACAGGATAAGTTCAAATCTTTCATCATCAATGAATTAATAAGGATTGCAGAGGACCCCCAGTGACAAAGCATCGAGGTAAAAAGAAGTTAGCCACACATGAGTTAAGCACCCATGCAAGGAGTAGGTAAGTGTTAATTAACTAACTAACTAACTAACTAACTAATTAATTAACTCACTTAGGTCATTATTTCCCTTATAAATCATCAACTGAAGGAAAAAAGAAGGACATGGTTAAGGCAGCTAAATCCCAGAGGGTTTGAAAACTACAGTTTAGGAGCTAAATCCCAGGGGAGTGTGGAAGTGTGGATTCCTTTGGAATCCCAAAGGAAGAGCTCCTTTGGTAGCCATTTTCATCTTTGAGAATGCACCAGATGTAGCATCCCTGCAGGGCATTCTGGGCGGAAATGACAGCTGCCATTTTTGTTGCAGATATCATTCTACCCTCCCTTGCCAAACAGCCCCAGAATGCTGCTACATCCAGGGCATTATGGGAAACAAATATGGCAGCTGGCAGCTGCCAAGGGGAACCCTGCTGCAGCTGCGAAAACTAAAATAATAAAAAAGACTTCCACTGCTACCATCACCAATAGTAACTCTCTCTGAATCTTTTGAACATTTTGGCCACCATCCCAGAATTGTTAAAATGACCCCCAGATTTGCCACATGTGAATGGGATTGTGAATAGGGGAGGGGGAAGCATTTTTCCTCAACCCATGGCCTCACAGAATAGGCTAGCAATCCAAATAAGATGGCTGAATGTTCTACAGGGTCAAACTTGGATTAAAACACTTTTAAAATTGCAACTCGAATACTTGAAGAATGAACATTTTTTCTCTGCACAATAACTGCTGTCATTTACTGGCAAGGTCACATCCAGTCAAATATCTGCCCTGTCCCTTGTTCGCGAATTACTAATCATTTTGGCAGATTATTTTGACTCTTCTGCCATTGGAAAATCTGGGGTTAATTAAATGCTCGATCCACTCGTTCACGTCTCTCAATAAGAAGCCTAAAATTGTCACTAGTTGGAAATCTGCCAATATTATCCACTAATCCATACCCCTTTTATTATCAACTGGATACTTGTAAATGCTGAAGGAAGTTCTGTTGCATGCACACATTTTCTCTTGGACTTTCCTAGTGCTTGCCATATGAAGACACTACGAGTGTCCTACCAGCACAACCATCCACTGCCTTTTATTTATTCAGGAGGGTGAAGTTACAAGTAGGGATGGCAGAGAAATCCACCACGGACTCCAATGAGCCTGGAGTCTGTGGCAGAATGGACTACTCCCCACCCACCCCCCAAAATCCTCCCTGGATGGACCCTACCTGCTGCCGGCTGGTCCATCCGGGTCCGTCCGCTGCCGTCCATCCACTGCTCCGGACTGCGGATGCAAATGACGTCTGGTGTAGCTGATGCCATTTGCATCCCTGTGCTTTTTGTGATAGGCTACATAAATATTTACATAGCCTATCACAGCAAAGAGCAGGGACGCAAATGGCATAGCCAATGCCATTTGCATCCCTGCTCTTTTCGTGATAGGGTGGATGGGGGGCTTTTTCAGCCAAGCAGGAGAAAGCCTTCAAAGTTAGGATTTCACTGGCTATTAGTGCCTTTCCCCCCTCCCTGAATAAATTCATCATGCACAGCTTGGCATGGTCATCTTTAAGAGGGTTTTTTCTTTCTTTAAGTAAGGCACGACTGCTTGGGTGGGAAAGGCAGTCTCTGTCATCTCCAAATCAGAAAGAAACCTTGAAGGCAATTTGCTTCCAATTAGGGATGTCAGAGAATTCCACCACAGGCTCCAGTGAGGCCGGATTCTTTAGAATCTGCCCTTCCGGAATCTGTGGTGGAACAGCCTCCCCACTGCCACCCCGCGGAATCCCCCCCGGGAGAGAACTTACTTGGAGGCGGATGCGGCGGCGGCGGCTCTGGTTGGTCTCCCGGCTGCTGCCGGGCTGCTGTGGCTGCAACTGGCAGCTGTCGCAGCTGCCACCATTTGCGTGGCTGCCTTTCTTCGTGATAGGCTATGTAATTACTTATGTAGCCTATCACGGCAAAGAGCAAGGGTGCAAATGGTGGCCGCTATGCCATTTGCACCCCTGCTCTTTGCCATAATAGGCTACGTAAGTATTTAAATACGTAAGTAAATATGTAAGTAATAATATTATATTATATTATAATATAATATAATATAATATAATATAGTATAATATATAATATATAATATATATATTATATATATATAATATAGTAAATAATATAATATTTACGTAGCCTATCACGAAGAAAGGCACCCACGCAAATGGCGTAGCAGCCACCATTTGCGTGGCTGCCTTTTGTCATGATAGGCTACGTAAATACTTATGTAGCCTATCATGGCTTGGCAGCCACGCAAGTGGTGGCTGGCGTAGTGGCTGCTATTTGTGGCTGCAGCAGCCTGGCCGCGGCTGGAATTCCGGCTGCAGCCGGCCCCGGCCAGCGGCTCTGTGGAGTCGCTGCAGAGCGGAGCTGGCTGGGGAGGATTCCGGGGGGAGGATTCTGATGCGATTTCCTTCCCTCCTTGAAAAGAAGCAGGAACAGGCAAACTCAGCTCCCAATGGCAGACCTGAAAACACAGACAGGATTAAATACACTTCTCACATCCCTACGGACGACAGATCGAAAGATGCCTGACAAGCCATGAAGCAAAGATGGAACAGATTTAAGAAAATCCGTACATCCCTGTCTTGGGGCTATTCTGCAAAGCTCACTAAAAGCATCAACTATGGGCTCGGAAAAGGGAAAACTCAGAGCTAGTTTTCACCAGCGTAATAAACCTGAGACATGGCTGTATCACTGGAGGTGAAAACTCATTAAACTGAATGTTCTTCCATTCAAAAATTAAAATAAACTCCATTCATGTAGAAAACTTGAATGTCAGAGAAGTCTAGCCTTTTCTTTGGGATGTTGGAGTCCTGCTGGAGAGAGCTTGGGGGGTGGGGATGGAGCATGTGATCCCCCACTTGTGATCTGAAGTGATATAGTCCAGACACAGGTGTGTCCCTTAATGAGAACCAGGCCTTAGGGTTGAATATTAGGAAAGAAACTGGGAATAAGGATGGACCCATCAGTCTATTTGCGTTGCCCTTATTTTCGCCGTAGTCTACGTAAATCTTTACGTAGACTAGACATGCCAAACTAAGGAACGCAAATGGCGGCGCCCCATGGGCGCCGCCATTTGCGTACGCACTTTTTTTTTTTCAAAGTCACCCGTGATAGGCTACGTAACGATTTACGTAGCCTATCATGGGTAGATTTCCAAAGTCAGCCGTGATAGGCTACGTAAATCGTCATGTAGCCTATCACGGGTGTTTTTTTGTTTTTTTTTACTTTCCTTTTTTATTTTCCAATGGCGGCAGCGGCAGCCGGTCAGAAGACCGGCTGCCCCTGCCGAACCGCCGCCGAACCGCCGCCGGGACCCGCCGCTGAGAGGGACATTTGCATGAGGTAAGTCCCATCCTGGGGAGGGGTGGGGGGGCCGGCGGAGAATTTCACCACCAATTTCAGGTGGCCGAATGTGTTGGTATTCGGCATCCCAGAGATTCGTGGAGAAATTCTCTGCCATCCCTAGAAATGACCAGCTTGTCCCTTGCCACCACAGCTGCTGTAGCAGGTGGGGACAGAGGGAAGAAAGAAGCACCTGTGCTCTCCCCTCCACACCTGCTGAAGGCCTGGGTGAGAGGCTGGGGGAAGGTCGCCCAGGCCCCCCTTCCCTGTGCTGGCCTTTGACAGCTGGTGTGAGGAAGAAGGGTGACGGTGGCACCACAGCACTCTTGTCCTGGCCTCCTCTAGAGAAGGCCAGGGCGAGCGGCTGGGGGCTGGCTACCCAGGCTCTAGGGATGTACGAAAGTCACTTACCTTTTTTTTTTTTTTTCAAAGTCACCCGTGATAGGCTACGTGACGATTTACATAGCCTATCACGGCTGACTTTGGAAATCTAGCCGTGATAGGCTACGTAAATTGTTACGTAGCCTATCACGGGTGTTTTTTTTTTTAACTTTCCTTTTTTATTTTGCAATGGCGGCGGTGGCAGCTGGTCAGAAGACCGGCTGCCGCCGCCGCCCCCGCTGAACCGCCGCCGAACCGCTGCCGGAACCCACTGCCAAGAGGGACATTCGCATGAGGTAAGTCCCATCCCCAGGGGGGGCGGGGGGCCGGCAGTTTGCCAAAACCTACAGTGTGGATATAGATATATAGCTTTTCTACACATGGCTGTTAACTGGCTGTTAATCCACTGTATCTACTCTGAGATTTGTTGGAGAATTGAGATTTGAGCACTATACAAAGAGCATTTCCTTTCCTGCTTTTCCACTACATAACCTCTAGGTGGTTATGTGGTAACCATAGGTAACCTGTGGTATAGTGGAATAGCACAAATGTGCAAGAGGAAATTGCACTTTCTTTTGCTTTTACAATTAAATGTGGCATTTTCCCAACTCCAAAAACAAAACAAATCAAACAAACTTCACCAAAAATGCTGATTAGTCACAGAAGTGAAACTGGAGGGTCACATCATTGTCTAAAGAACCCATAAACAGCCATGAGTAGGGAATGACAAGCACACGATAAATATCTCATCTGGACAAGCCTGTAAGCACATCAGGTCTGGAGCATAAATCTTGAATTAGTCACCTGCAGAGATTGGAGATTCAGTCTGGCCATTATCAACTAGTTTGGGCCAATAGAGGGAATTTCAGACACATTAGGCAAAGAAATTTATCTGCACCAATAAGCCAGGGCCAGTGAGGTGATATGTCCTGGCCCATATACAATCTTCCATATCAGGCTTTAGTCTGTCTCCTACTCTGAACAACTAGGAGACAGACCCCTCCTGTTTATAGACCACTTCACCCCATCTTCAGCTTCATAGACTCTAAGTCAGATGCAGGTAAACACTTTAACAAAATGGAGGGCCACTTCTGAAGCTCGCCTCAAGGTCTGCAATGTACCTGAGATTTGTTGCAGTTGCTTCCTGTTGTACTAGTCGTTCTGGCATAATTAAACGTTAGGAGAGTACATTTGGAGTGAACTGTGAAACACTGGCATAATGAGAATTATGCTTTTTAAAAAATGCTTCTCCCTGAGCCAGCTCTAATTAGCAAATGCTTGCCTTAAATCTAAGAGCTTTGATAAAAGATGTAAGCAAAGGTATTTAATAACTTCCTCCACAAAATCCTCCAGCATAACTTACTAACTTTGTATCTACCCACATAGTCTCAGATTTCTCTAGTGAGTCTCATAGGCAGTGTAACGCTTAAAATTACAGACTTATGTTTTTCTTGGCTGCTTTTCAGATCAGAGTTAATTTGTTCCCAAAGCCAAAAGAGAAATTAGTTAGGGATATACGAAAGTCACTTACCTTTTCACGAATGTGATTCACAGTGGGGGGGGGGAGGTGCTCCATCCCTCCCCCTGGAATCCTCAACGGGGGGGGGAGGCGATCTGGTCCTTCCCCCCGGAATCCTGCCTGGCCGGCTCCGCTCCATGGCAGCTCTGTGGAGCAGCCGGCCAGGGCTGTCCACAGCCAGAGTTCCGGCCACAGATGGGCTGCTGCAGATGCAAATGGCGGCCGCCATAGCGGCTGCCATTTGCGTCCAGCCAGGCTGCCGTGATAGGCTACGTAAATATTTATGTAGCCTATCATGGCAGCCCCCCCCAAAAAAAACAGCATACGCAAATGGCGGTGGCTACGACGGCCGCCATTTGTGTTCCCTATTTTTCACCATTTTATCTTACATAAATATTTACATAGGCTATTATGGCGAAAAAAAAAGGGGAACGCAAATAACGCCCACTATGCTATTTATGTTCCCCTTTTTTTTCACCGTAATAGCCTACATAAATATTTACATAAGATAAAACGGCGAAAAATAGGGAACGCAATTGGCGGCCGTCGTAGCCACCGCCATTTGCGTACGCTGTTTTTTTTGGGGGGGGGCCTGCCATGATAGGCTACATAAATATGCATTGTTGTTGTTGTTGTTTTTTGCTTGCTGTGATAGCAAGTATTTACGTAGTAAAGAAGTATTTACGTAGCCTATCACGGCTATGATCAGGAAGTGAATGGCAGCCGCAGAGCGGCCGCCATTCGCAAGTCCGTGCAGAAGGCAGCAGGTAAGTGCTCCATTTCACGCACCTTTCATGGGTTGGGGGGCAGGGGATTCATTCCGCCATGGATTTCGGGGGCCGAATGCACTGGCATTTGGCCTCACCAAGATCCATGATGGAATTCTCCGCCATCCCTAAAATTAGTGCTGAACAATTTCTATACAAACTCACTAAAGCCAAGATATATAGTTCCACTTAGCCCCAAATGGGTCACTTAATTCTGTACTGTGATGTAATATTGGAAAGAGGAGGAAAAGTATCAACACTACAGCGTATTAACATTACTGAAAGCCTTTCACTTTGATGTGTTTGTTAGGGATAGGGATGTACGAAAGGCACTTACCTGGTCCCGCAGCTTGCTTCGCGGTGGGGGGGAGGCACTTCGGTTCTCCCCCTGAAGTTCAGGCCGGGGGGGGAGGCGCCCCACCTCGCCCGGCCGAAATTCAGGCCAGGGGGGAGGCGCCTGAATTTCGGCGGCGAGGGATGGGGCGCCTCCCCCCCGGCCTGAATTTCGGGGGGAGAAGCGAAGCGCCTCCCCCCCACCGCAAAGCAAGCTGCGGGACGAGGTAAGTCCCTTTCGTCCATCCCTAGCGGCTGGATGTCCAGCTGCGGGCGGCCCTGGCCGGCGGCTCCGCGGAATCTCTATGGAATGGAGCCAGCTGGAGAGAATTTTGAGGGGAGGGACAGAGCGCCTCCCCCCCACCTCAAATGTCACCCTTTGAAAAGGTAAGTGACTTTTGTACATCCCTATGTGTCAGAGAGATCTGGTGGTGTTACTGGAGAAAGCTCTGATGTTATTTAACTAGATCTGGTATGTGTGTACCAGACTCTTTCTCACTCTTTCTTTGTAGTTTTATGGATAGATCCTTTTAAAAACACACAAAGAATATTTAAAAAGTACTTTCCGTTCTTTGTTCTTGGTTCCCCCCTTTATCAATTCCTGCATTCCCATTTTTGAATTCTATAACTTTTCCCTAAAAAAAATGAAATATAAACCCGTTTCTTTTCTTGTAGGTAGTTCTGTATTTGCTTTTCTTTTGCTCATGTGTATGTGTGTGTGTGTGTGCATGTGCTTGTGTTGTGGTCAAGCTAGGGATGTACAAATTGTGCTCATACCGTTCTGCTTGACTTCTGCAGTTTGTGTCCTCTGTCCCGTTCCGCTGGCCGCAAGCCCCCGAAATACTGTTTTTTTTTTCTGCCTTGGAAGTTACGTAAATAAATCCACACCATCCATCAAAAAATCCTCCATGCCCAACAGCCGCCCGTCCCATTCCGCCATGCCGCAAAACACTATTCTTCCTAAGTATTTACGTAGTTTCCGTTTAGGGATGTCAGAGAATTTCTCCACGAATCTCGGGAAGGATGAATGCCAGTGCATTCAGCCCCCCCCCAAAATTGGTGGAGAAACGGTCTGCCACCCCCCCGGGACGGGATTTACCTTGTGAGAATGTCCCTGGCAGCGGCGGTCCAGCGGCGGTTCGGCGGCAGCGGCTGCGGAGGCCGGTCTTCCACTGCCATTTCCAAGTTAAAAAAAAAAAAAAGTGATAGGCTTTGTAAAGATTTACGTAGCCTATCATGGCTAGGTTTTTTAAAAACACCGTGACAGGCTACGTAAATGTTTATGTAGCCTATCGCGGCTGAGTGGAAAAAAAAAACACCCTTATTTTTTATATAGCGTTCCCCTTATTTTCGCCGTAGTCTACATAAATGTTTATGTAGACTACACATGCCAAAATAAGGAATGCAAATGGCGGCGCCCATGGGCGCCGCCATTTGCGTATGCACAGTTTTTTTTTTCACTCAGCCGTGATAGGCTACATAAACATTTACGTAGCCTAACACGGCTGACTGCAGGGATGCAAACGGTGGCGGCTACAGCCGCTGCCATTTGTGTCCGGCAGGACGGGAGGATTTGCAGCTGGAAGGACGGAGCGCCTCCTCCCCGGCCAGAATTTCGGGAGGGAGAGACAGGGCGCCTCCCCCCTGGCCAGAATTTTGGGGGGAGGGATGGGGCGCCTCCCCCCATCCAGAATTTTGGGGGGAGGGACGGAGCGCCTCCCCCCACCACGAATCAAGCTTCGGGTTCAGGTAAGGGACTTTCATACATCCCTATTTCCTTGGCCAGAATTGACCCTATGTAACCTCCTCTGCACTCACCATTGTTTGTTGTGATTGCTTACGTATTTTCTCCCTTGGGGGAATCCCCCCATAACTTCTGCCACACTCACCATTGTTGTGATTGCCTTGGCCAGAACTTTCCTGCTATTTTTGTAATTGTTTATGTATTTTTTTCATTGCTGCCTGGAATGTTTCGTACCCTCTGTGCGCTCCCCCACTGTCTTGTTTTCTGGGACAGGGACTGTGATTTTATTAATTTCTGTGTATTTGTAGGGGTGTATGACACCCCGCTTACCTGGCTCCGTTTGGTTCCGCTGGGGGGGGTGCTCCGTCCCTCCCCCTGGAATCCTCACCAGGGAGGGAGGCGATCTGGTCCTCCCCCCTGGAATCCTTGAAAGCCGGCTGTGCTTCACCGCAGCTCCGTGGAGCAGCCGGCCAGGCCCAGGCCAGGACCGTCTGCAGCCGGATTTCTGCAGGAAAAAAAAGCATACGCAAATGGCGGCTACGGCTGCCACCATTTGCGTTCCTTAGTTTTCTTCGTCTTAGTCTACATAAATATTTACGTAGACTAAGGCGAACAAAAATAAGGAACGCAAATGGCGGTGACTGTAGCCGCCGCCATTTGCGTACGCTTTTTTTTTTACCCAGACATTTTAGGCTACGTAAAAACTTATGTAGCCTATCACGTCTGGGTAAAAACAAACAACCATGCGTATGCAAATGGTGGCGGCTACAGCCGCTGCCATTTGCGTTCCTTATTTTTCTTCGTTTTTTTTTTTTTTACAGAGACGTGATAGGCTACATAAAAACTTACGTAGCCTATCACGTCTCTGTAAAAAAAAAAAAAAGAGAAAAAAAGAGACAAGACTGCAAATGGCGGTGGCGGCAACCAGTCGGAAGACCAGCCACCACAGCTGCCACTGCCACAGCCGCTGCCGCAGCTGCCGCCGGAGGCGCCGCCTCTCGGAACATCTGCCCCAGGTAAGTCTTGTCCCGGGGGGGATCCATGGGGGGGCGGGGGGCAGGCCATTCCGCCACGGAGTTCGGGGGCCAAATGTACTGGCATTCGGCCTCACCGAGATCTGTGGCGGAATTCTCTGACATCCCTATGTATTTGTGCTTGATGTTCCTTGTGTTTAGTGGTCTTGTTAACCTCAGAAAACAGTCTCCCAAATAATAAAAAAAATGGGGCTGCAGGTCCGCTTCTCCAAAATCTGTCATCAACTTCCTGCTAACTTCCTGAATGTCATCTGCATCTGCGTTTGTGTCTGCATGGTGATTTGTGGGTAG
The DNA here is from genome assembly GCF_057233095.1 of Heloderma suspectum. Lineage (NCBI taxonomy): Eukaryota > Metazoa > Chordata > Lepidosauria > Squamata > Helodermatidae > Heloderma > Heloderma suspectum. Next base: position 176,868,280 of record NC_139461.1, read on the forward strand.
AGTTCTGTTGTGTGGTGGTGGTTGTGTGTTAGTGGTGGTGCTTATTGGATTTGCTTGTGTCAGTGTTGCTGGTGCATTGTGGTGTTTTTGTCTGGTCTGTGTGTGTGTAGTTAAGTGGTGGTTGTGTGTGGCTGTCTGGTGTGTGTGTGTGTGTTTGTGTGTAGTAGTAGTGTGGCTGCACTAAAATGGCTGCAGCAGCTGCACCAGTGCTTGGCAGGAGGTGGGACCATGAGGAGACCAAGGCCCTCCTCATTAACATTAGGAGCAGTGAGGTGGTGGCAGCGCTGTTTGACAGCTGCTCCTGCTGCAGTGAAGTTTATTGGGGGTGGATAAAGAGGAGGATGGAGCGAGCGGGCCACCATTGGATGACGGGACAATTGTGGTCCAAATGGAGGGCATTGAAGCAGTCCTTCATCAGGGAGGGGATGGCTGCTGCTGAGAGGAGGGCACCGCTGTCCAACCCCCCCACCTACCACTAGTGCATCCATAGAGTGTGGGTCAAGGCAGGCAGCCCCCATTTTCGCAGCAGCATATGCCTGGTAAGTTATATTTATCCCATCCCATCATCAAGCTTAACTAAATATGAAAACAATGATGTGTACCAAAAATGAAGCTATCTCTTTGTGGCCTCATGTGGAAACAAACAAATCCTGACATTTAGCCTGCAATCCTATGCTTGTTGAACTTGGACAGAAAAAGGACCCATCATCTTCTGGCCACTTTGGCTGGTTGAAGAAGGGATGCTGGGAACTGCATTGCTTTTTCCTGTACAACCACATGCATAGGATTATGCGGGCCTGGCTACAACTCATATTACACACTGACATGCTGTCCATTTCCAGGGAAATGCTGCTGCCAGTCTCTGCACAGAGCACAGAGGGGGACTGGCACCAGCCCAGCAGCAACAGGACCAGCCTCTCGGTGTGTGCACGTCATTCTTCTTCAAGTAGTGATTGCTGAATTTTTGCACCCCACCCACCCCACCTTTCTACCAAGACATTGGCACTCAAGTCAACTCATGAGCAAGTTTTGATCTGAGAGCATGGAGATCTGGGTGTACTCCACTCAGCCATGGAAGCTTGCTGGGTGACTTTGTCCCAGTCAGAAAGCCCCAGCCTACCTCAGTGTTGTTGTGGTGAGCGTTAAATGGAGAGGAAGAGGCTAATGTGAGCCGCCTTGCGTTCCTTGCGCTAGGAAAAAAGGTGGCATTTATGCAATGCATCAATAGAATAAATAAATACCATGGCATTGCAAATGTAGAAATGGGGTGACTAGAAGTGCAATCCTGTGCAAGTTTACAGAAGTCCAACAGTCCCCATCATACCAAAACTGTCAGTACTGTATAATCTGCCTCCCTAATTATTACCTCATCATTAGACCTTGTGGTGGGAGGACAGAATCTGTGGTTCTTATGGTAGTAGGGATGGTGATAGACAGATCAATGAATGACTGTGGTTTTGTTCACTCACCACATATATAAATGCATTCATTCTGTTACTGTGACATCCCACAGCTGCGCATCGTGCCTTGCTGGCGGAGGAGGCACTGAGGGCCAGGGAGAGGAGATAGGAGGAGGAGAAAGAGGAAGAGGAAGAAGAGGAGGAGGAAGAGGAGGAGGAGGAGACCCAGGGGGAGATCCAAGAGCCCCAACTGTAGCCAGAGCCAGCAGCAAGAGGAGCAGCATCTGTGGAGGAAGGCCACCCTTCTTCCACAGATGAAGCCCCTCCTCTTGTGCTCCTGAGGCGTCTCTTGACAGATGTCCAGAGGCTCAGCAGGACCTGTAAGTAGTACTACAGAATGGCACCTGAGCTAACAACTCTGCCTGCAAGATGCATATTATCATTGTGCTTTATTCTTCTCTTTCTACACACAGGTGATGACCTTCAAAGAAGGGTGGAGCCATAGAGCGGGAACTGCATCCTCCTCCTAACTGTGGCCTGCAGTAGGGATGTACGAACGTTCCGCCATGGATCTCGGGGAGGCTGAATGCCAGCGCATTCGGCCCCCCGAAATTGGTGGTGGAATGGCCCGCCCTCCCCAGGATGGGACTTACCTTGGGCGGATCATCCTGGAGGCAGTGGCTCCGGTGGCCGGTCTTCTGACCAGCTTCCACCGCCGCCATTTCCAGTTTAAAAAAAAAAAAAAGTGATAGGCTACGTAAAGATTTACGTAGCCTATCACGGCTGGATTTTTAAAAAACACCGTGAAAAAAAAAAAAAGTGATAGGCTACGTAAACATTTACGTAGCCTATCACGGCTGACTTATAAACAAAACAAAACACGTGTGTATGCAAATGGCGAAAATAAGGGGAACGCAAATAGCGTAGACGCTACGCTATTTGCGTTCCCCTTATATTCGCTGTCTTAGTCTACGTAAATGTTTACGTAGACTAAGACGTGCCAAAATAAGGAACGCAAATGGCGGCGGCCATGTCCGCCGCCATTTGCGTACGCACGTGTTTTTTTTTTTTTTTTAAGTCAGCCGTGATAGGCTACGTAAACATTTACGTAGCCTATCATGGTGATTTTTAAAAATCTAGCCGTGATAGGCTACGTAAATCTTTACGTAGCCTATCACTTTTTTTTTTTAAAACTGGAAATGGCGGCAGCAGCGGCAGCCGGTCAGAAGACCAGCCGCCACAGCCGCTGCAGCCGAACCACCGTTTGCGTACGTGCGTTGTTTTTTTTAAGTCAGACGTGATAGGCTACGTAAACATTTACATAGCCTATCATGGCTGACTGCAGGGACGCAAATGGCGGCGGCTACGGCCGCCGCCACTTGCGTCCCTGCTAGCCAGCGGCCGGATGTCCGGCTGCTGGTGGAGCCGGCCGGTGGCTCTGCAGAATCCCTGCGGAGCGGAGCCGGCCGGCCAGGATTCTGGGGGGGGGAGGAATGGAGCGCCTCCCCCCCGGCCAGGATTCCGGGGGGAGGAACGGAAAGCCTCCCCCCCAGCATCAACATAATCCGCGGAAAGGTAAGTCACTTTCGTACATCCCTAGCCTGCAGCCAGCCAGTGCCCAGCCTCAGCCCAACGTTACAATTGTTTCTGTGTTTTTATTTTGATCTGTTCTGTTTGTATATAAAGTTCTTTCTAAAAAAAGTTAACAATTCCTTGGTTCAAGTCCACAGATATAATTTTTTAAATCTAGATCATTTTACACAAAGATCTCTGTGTTTGCTTACTGTTAACTGCAACAAGAATGCTTTCCCAGCCAAATAAGCCCAGTTGCTGTAAGCTTCCCTCATAGGGAGATGGTCAGTCAGCATCCCTGAAGTTATGAAGTATGCTTTATTTTATGTGGAGGTGCATATCACATACATGTAAACTAAATGCATACCAGAGGGATCTTTTCACATAGAGCTCTCAGTGCTTAGGAAAACCCAAAAGCTGAGGGAGTCCAGAGAGAGACCACAACAAGGTGTTTGAAAGCAGTTCCTTGATTTATGAAAGAAGAATTTAAATGAATTAAAAGCACACATCAAGAGAATTAGAACTATACATACATTTGGAGAATCAGAATCATACTAACATTCTGAGGGGTAAAGATACACATATACAGTCAATAGCGAAATACACTGGGATGCATAGAAAACTGTGCGTGTGTGTAGTAGGGATGTACGCTGTTGCATAGTCCACCACACACAGTTGGGCAGCGCAACAGGACTCTGCATGTGAGTTATTATTTATAAAGCTCCGCCACATATCGCCAGTGCTTTGGGCTCTGCCCAGGCCAGACAGGGACTGCTTGTTTGGACAAAGTTCTGAGGGACACCTCAGTGTGACCACACTCACAATTACATGATTCTGCCTCAATGTACCTCATAACTTTGGCTCACATTAGCAGCAGTATCATCATCCAAGGGGTCCTCCTCATCACTTGATTACTGCTCTACCCTGCTGACAGCCGGTGGTGGTGGAGGGAGGTGCTGCTCGGGAATCCATTCCCTGTTGGAGAGTATGAAGTAGGGATGTACAAAAGTGACTTACCTTTCGCGGATTATGTTGATGGTGGGGGGGAGGCATTCTATCCCTCCCCCCAGAATCCTCGATGGGGGGGAGGCGATCCGTTTCTCCCCCCGTAATCCTTGACGGGGGGGAAGGCGTTCCATCCCTCCCCCCAGAATCCTCGATGGGGGGGGAGGCGATCCGTTCCTCCCCCCGGAATCCTCGAATGGCCGGCTGTGCTCCGCAGCAGCTCTGCGGAGCAGCTGGCCAGGCCTGGCCCAGCCAGGCCAGAGCCGTTCACAGCTGGATTTCTGGCCGTGGAGGGCTCTGGGTAAAAAAACAAACAAACAAACAAAAAACCGCATACGCAAACGGCGGCTACGGCCGCTGCCATTTGTGTTCCTTCTTTTTGGACGTCTTAATCTACGTAAATATTTACGTAGACTATGACGGTGAAAATCAAGGGGAACGCAAATAGCATAGTGGGTGCTATTTGCGTCCCTTTTTCATTCACCGTTTTAGCCTACGTAAATCTTTACATAGGCTAAAACGGCGAATCAAAAGGGGACGCAAATAGTGCCTGCTACGCTATTTGCGTTCCCCTTGATTTTCGCCGTCATAGTCTACGTAAATATTTACGTAGATTAAGACGGTAAAAAGAAGGAATGCAAATGGTGGTGGCTGTAGCCGCCGCCTTTTGCGTACGCGTTTTTTTTTTTAAAAACCCACCCCCAACCATGATAGGCTACGTAAAGATTTACGTAGCCTATCACGTCTTTTTTTTCTTTTTTTAAAAACCTAGCCATGATAGGCTACGTAAAGATTTATGTAGCCTATCACGTCTTTTTTTTTTTTCACAAGCCTGGAAATGGCAGCGTCGGCAGCCGGTCGGAAGACTGCCTGCTACGCTATTTGCGTTCCCCTTGATTTTCGCCGTCATAGTCTATGTAAATATTTATGTAGATTAAGACGGTAAAAAGAAGGAATGCAAATGGCGGCGGCTGTAGCCGCTGCCTTTTGCGTACGCGTTTTTTTTAAAAAAACCCACCCCCAACCATGATAGGCTACGTAAAGATTTACGTAGCCTATCACGTCTTTTTTTCCTTTTTTTAAAAAACCTAGCCATGATAGGCTACGTAAAGATTTATGTAGCCTATCACGTCTTTTTTTTTTTTTCACAAGCCTGGAAATGGCGGCGTCGGCAGCCGGTCGGAAGACTGCCCGTCGCCGCCGCAGCTGTCGCTGGAGCCGCCGCCGGAGCCGCCACCGCCTGGAAGATCCCTCCCAGGTAAGTCTCGTCCCGAGGGGGATCCACGGGGGGGGGCAGGGGGGTGGCAGGCCGTTCCGCCACAGATTTCAGGGGGGCAAATTTACTAGCATTCAGCCTCACCGAGATCCATGGTGGAATTCTCTGACATCCCTAGTATGAAGGCAAGGGTGGAGACATGTTCCAGTATGAGTCTGCTTCGGCGCGTGGTGACAATGTTGCCAGTGGCGGACAAATGCCTTTCAGAGGCCACACTCGAGGGAGGGCAAGATAGATGCCAAATGGTGACTTTGGTCAGATTTGGCTGAACGCCACATTTTGTCTCCCAGTATAGGAGAGGATCACTCTCTGGGCTGCTCTGTGTTCCCGAGAAACTCTCCTCTGGCATATCCAGTTCCTGGATACCTACATCATAAGCTGATCCTTTCCTGGATGCTTTGGCACATTTCCTCTGCCCACTTATACTGAGCTCCACTGCCATTGAGGAGTATAGGTAGAACTTTCCACAAGATGCCCCTGTATCTGTATGTCATGTTGGTGGTGCAGCTGCTGTGGCATCATCATTGCCCGTCTTGCTGGTGATGGTGCTACTGCTGCAGATACTATCTTCAGGGGAGGTAGTAATACTACTAGGCTCACTCTTCCCCAGCTTCTTCTCATCCAGAACATCTCTCTGGCAGTACTCCATGACTTTCTCTGTCAAATAGCTTTTTAGACTTCGGAAGTCAGGGTTCTGGTTTGGCAGCACTGCCCTTGTTGTGCTATCCCAGAACCGTGGTTCAAGGAATGCGGCAGCAACGTATTTCATGTCCCCCCTGATCAAAGTGATGTGTTTGTTGGTGCCCAACTCCTGCAGAAGGAATTCAGCAAGCCTAACTGCAGGATTGGGGACTTGACTGCCTACAGCACTGGTGCGCTCACAAAGCTCAACATGGAGTTTTCTCAGCACCCCCTCTATAATCTTCAGCACAGGTAGAACTTGGCCCAGTGTAGCATAGTCTGCACTTAGTAGCATTGTGCATTCATCAAATATGTTTAAAATGTCCACCAGGTCTTGCATCCAGATGTGGATGTGGTGTGACAAAAAATTTGGAGTGGTGTTGTTTCTCAGTAATGTAGTCATTTATAGCTGCTCTCTACTCACAGAGTCTCTGTAGCATATGCAATGTGCTGTTCCAGCGTGTGCACACATCCAAAATTAATTTGTGTTCTGGAAGGCCACGGCTACGTTGCATGGCGCTGATTGACTTCATTGCTGAGCAGGACTGCCTGAAGTGGGTGTAAATGGATTGGGCCACCTTAAGTAGCTTGCTTATTTTAGGAGATGCGTTGCCCAATCCGGAACGCACCACAAGGTTCAAACAGTGTGCAACACACTGAACGTGGTTTAGCCGTGCGATGTGGGCTACTTTTAGGTAGTTGGAGGCATTGTCTGTTGCTACACAGCCCACTGTTAGATGTCAGGGGGCCAACCAGGACTGAACAACACCACTGATGCTACTGCTGATGTTTTCTGCTGTGTGTGTCCCTGAGAGCATTGTGAGGGCCAATGTCTTTGTTCTCCGAGTCAGTCGGCTGCTCACACTGACGGATACCCATTGTGCGGTGACACACAGATAAGACTTTGTTTGATTACTTGTCCATGTGTCACTCATTAAATGTACACTTCCTCCAACTGGATTTCAGATCCTGTTGGAGTACCCTTCTGATTTCAGAAGCCAGGGCTGGAATGGCAACGCCACTACTGTAGTGACGAGAGGGGACATCCCTCCGAGGGCACAATCTCTTCATGAAGCGCAGGAAGACCTCATCTTCCACCAGGGAGAAGGGAAGCATACATTGAGCAATGAGCTCTGTCAGGTCGTGATTCAGCCTTCATGCCTGGACGCTGTCAGAGGGGAATTTCTGTGTCAGCGTGAGGCATTTTTCCATTGACACCTGCCTCTTAGCTAAGTTGCCTTCTGTGCCCTTCTCACCTGGACCACTTTGCATGAGGTCTTTGGAAGATGAGGTAAAGAAGGCAATAATGTTCTTTTTGGATGGTTGTGGCAGGGACTTGCTGTTCCTATCTTTGGGCACAAGAAGTGCATGATGCACCTCCATGTGTCGCCTCATGGCAGATGTGCCCACTCATCCACAGCCCCCTTCTTTTCCTAGCCTCACACAGCTTCTACAAATATCGCAAAGCACAACATAGCGGTCATTCTCTGCATATTTGAAGAAGCACCACACATAGGAACTCACCCTGCCACCGCCATTTCTTCTTTAGGGAACGGGGGTATCGGTTTCATATGAGGTGGCATCGGGAGCTGCACGTTTCCGCTCATCTGTGGATGGTGTTGTTGTTGGTGTTGTTGATGGTGCTGACCAGTGCTTAGCAGGGAATGTTTGTTCCTGAGGTTTGGGATTGCTCCCAAAGAACCCAGAAGGCTGGAAGTGGAAAACAAAGTCAGACCCAGTCTCAGCAGGGACATCATTGATATAGAAGGGCTCCTCATCATCTTCGCTGTCCGGATCACTGATGACACTAAGTCCTCCGGCCTTTTTTTTAAAATCACATGAACCGCCGCCCACGAGGTGATTATCAGCAGGCAGCTGTGGACCTGGTTCACCTGTCCCACTTCCGCTGTCTGATGCAGGGAGGACGGTTGTGGGCGTCTCTGTAAAGATTCAAAATAGATAGAAGCAGAGTTTCATGAGAAATGCACCTTTTACACATGAGTAATAGCCAAGAGAATAAAACTGTGTACTTGTAGATCTATGAAACGTAGCTTGGAATTGCGATCAATCAACATGACACAAGGTGCAGATGTAAGCTACTACTGCACTAGCTAGCACTGAGAAAACAACATATGACACAAGGTGCAAAAAAATGTGCTGTACAGACTTCAAAACTCCACGAGAGTTATCTAAACATGTCCTCACTGGTAAAAGTCTGAAAAGCATGAGGGAGGAGATATCTGTCTCCCTTGCAAGGTCCACTCCTTTGCATCAGCTCTATTATACCACTATGTGAGACTCAGAACCTACAGGGCTGGCCCAAAGCGTTTTGCTTCCTGAGGCAAAGGATAAAATGGCACCCCTCCATCCTACATAGAGCGATAGCTGAATCTTACTTGAACAGTGACAATGGGAGAGCTTCTTCCACCACACCAGAGGACAACAAGGCAGTCTGAGGAGCACCCACAGTTCTGTGCCCCAACACCTCACTGCTGCCTAATGATAGGGCTGGTCCTGAGCACATACTTGGCAAATCCCACTGCCTTTTTCTGGGGTGCATTTGTGGTAGGGATGGCGGAGAATTTCTCCCCGAAACTTCGGGGGGCCGAGCGCCAACGTGTTCGGCCCCCCGAACAAGTTTCGGGGAGAAATCCTCCGCCCCCCCGCCCCCCCCCGGGACGGGACTTACCTTCCCTGAATGTCCCTCCTGGCGGCGGGTCCGGCTGGCGGTTCGGTGGGTGTTTGAGCGGGGCGGGAGCAGCAGCCGGTCTTTCGACCGGCTGCCGCCCCCGCCATTGCAATGAAAGAAAAAAAAAAAAGTCCCCTGATAGGCTACGTGACGATTCACGTAGCCTATCACGGCAAGATTTGCAAAGTCAGCCGTGATAGGCTACGTGAATCGTCACGTAGCCTATCACGGGTGACTTTAAAAAAAAAAAAAAAGTGTGTACGGATAATGGCGGCCCCCATAGGGAGCCACCATTCCCATTCCTTATTTGGTCGCTGTAGTCTACGTCAATGTTTACATAGACTACGGTGAAAATAAGGGCAACGCTATTTGCGTTGCCCTTTTTTTCGCCGTAGTCTACGTAAACATTGACGTAGACTACAGCAACTAAATAAGGAACGCGAATGGCGGCTCCCTATGGGGGCCGCCATTCGCGTACGTGCTTTTTTTTTTTAAAGTCACCCGTGATAGGCTACGTGACGATTCACGTAGCCTATCACGGCTGACTTTCCAGATCTAGCCATGATAGGCTACGTGAATCATCACGTAGCCTATCAGGGGACGGTTTTTTTTTTTTTTTTTACTTTCGTGTTCGCGGCCGGGCGAGGCGGGAAGCCTCCTCCCCGGCCTGAATTTCGGCCAGGCGAGGCGGGAAGCCTCCCCCCCCGGCCTGAACTTCACGGGGGGAGCAGCGAAGCGCTCCCCCCCACCGCAAAAAAGCTGCGAGAAAAGGTAAGTGACTTTCGTTCACCCCTAATTTGTGGTCCCCCGGGAGCAGTGCCTGATTAGTCAGGCCCTGTTTTAAAAACCATCCCCAGAAATGTAATTGATTAATCAATTCACATTGCAGTTCTAGTTAAAAGAGATCAAGGCCAAACAAGACAGCAAACTATGATGAATGGCTTTGGAAACAAGGCAAGAACAGAACATTGAAGTGTTTTCCCACCGAAAAGGTGTATCATTTAAGAAATTATTGCAGTTCTTTTAAAGAGTTGGGGTTTTCTTTAGTAATGGAGTACCATATAACATTTTAATAATATGAAATATGTACACAGCAATGAATATGAATGAATGTAAAACAGTCGTGTATGTTTTGTGGTGTTGAAGAAGAAGATCGCCCTGGTAGTCTTCCCCAAATGGTTCCCTCCAAAGGTTTTGGACTTCAACTCCCATCAGCCCCAGCCAGCTTGACCAATGGTAAAAAATGCTGGGAGTTGTAGCCCAAAACATCTGGAAGGCTGCAGGTTGCAGAAGGCTAATGTAGCGACTATTCAAACATTCGAAGATATTTATTTGTATCCAGATATTTACAAGCACCTGTGATAACAGAGTCTTACCAGATTCATACTTTGGAATGACGTAGACATCTTGACTTTCATTCCGCCTCTGTAGACTCTCCTTGGGAACATTTTCATCTGCTTTGGAGACACTGCCCTTCCGCTCATCATCCATAAACTTTCTTCCTCTTCCTCTAGAGTTGTGTCTGGCTGTGCCTGTGCCACTTTCTGTGGTGGTATTAATTGGTGGTGTGTGCTGCTTACGGTTGTGGGGTGGACCACTGCTGGGGCTGCTGTTGCTGCTGGTCACACCTTGGGCTTCCTCCTCTTCCATCTCATTCTTAAAATACCATTGAAATGCAACCTCAGTGGTAGGGATGTCAGAGAACTTCACCACGAATCTCGGGGAGGCCGAATGCCAGCACATTCAGCCCCCCGAAATTGGTGGTAAAACGGTCTACCCCCCCGCCCCCCCAGGCTGGGACTTACCTTGGGCGAATCTCCCTGGTTGCGGCGGCTCTGGCAGCGGTTCGGTGGTGGCGGCGGCGGCGGCGGCCGGTCTTCCGACCGGCTGCTGCTGCCGCCATTTCCAGTAAAAAAAAAAACAACAACCAAAAAAAGTGATAGGCTACATAAAGATTTACGTAGCCTATCACGGCTAGAGTTTTAAAAAATACCGCGATAGCCTACATAAATGTTTACGTAGCCTATCACGGCTGAGTAAAAAAACACACAACAAAACCGCATGTACACAAATGGTGGCGCCCATGGGCGTTCCTTATTTTGGCAAGTCTATTCTACATAAACATTTATGTAGACTACGGAGAAAATAAGGGGAACTCAAATAGTGTAGTGTCTACGCTATTTGCGTTCCCCTTATTTTCGCCGTAGTCTACGTAAATGTTTACGTAGAATAGACGTGCCAAAATAAGGAATGCAAATGGTACATGTGTGTGTTTTTTTTTTTACTCAGCCGTGATAGGCTACGTTAACATTTACGTAGCCTATCACGGCTGACTGCAAGGACGCAAACGGTGGCGGCTACGGCCACGGCCATTTGCATTCCCGGCTAGCCAGGATTCGTGGCAGGAGGGATGGGGCGCCTCCCCCCCCACGAATCAAATTTCGGTACAGGTAAGTGACTTTCGTACATCCCTACTGGGTGGTGTATGTTCTCGCCGGGCGTTCATGCCTCTTTTGAGTGCTGTAGAATGACCTGTAGAATGACTACGGGTTCTTCTTCTCTCCATGTTCATGTCTCTGGGCAGAAGGAGACATAAATGCATGTGGCAAGGTGAAATCATGTGAACAGCCTACAATCGCAGATATAGTGCAGTGTAAAAGTAGTTCCCCACCAATCCAGCCATCCAATGCTAACTAAATAGGGGCATATTGTACAGCAGATTAGGCTGAAAAGCCCAGGATGGAGGATGGAGTCCATCCATGTGGCCTGAAAAACACAAGCCTACAGTACACACAGGATGCTGGGGGATGGAGTCCTTCTTAGCAGGCCTAAACACAGGCTGCTGGCCTGGCCTGGCTGCCCAGGCAGGCCTCCCCAGAATCACTCAGAACACTAAGTACATAGGGGCATGTGACTCGTGGAGATGAAAAGCACATTGATTAATCCTGGAAAGCCCAGGAGGATGGAGGATGGAGTCCTTCTCAGCAGGCCTAAACACAGGCTGCTGGAGGATGCCTTCCCAGTTCCCCCAGCCCTGACCCGGATGTGTCAGAATTTGATCCCATTTAACTTTTGGGCGGCTTTCTCTGACATCCCTAGGTCAAGCAAAGCACTATACACATCCACATTTCAAAACACATTTCAAAATGTAGCGGGCAAAGCACTACATCTAATATTTAAATAATACTCTAATGTGTGGCAAAGCAAGCAAGCCCTATATGAAGCATCTTCGAGGTCTCTTGAATCTGTTGCAGAGTTCTCCAACATCCCTACTGTTACAATCAAATGGTGTACTTGAAAGAGAGTAAGAAGGAAGTTATATGGATTTAGAAAGATGGAGGTCCCCAAATTGCATGCATGTCTGTGAAACAGAGAAAAGTATTAGCTCTTTGCTTTGAGAGTTTTTTCAAAATTTAACTCTGCCTAGCACAAAAACTATGTGAAATCTGGCAGGTGGAATCCCCTCCATGGGGGCTGACAGATCTTCAGATTCCATGTATTTATGATGAAAATTGGAAAAGTTATGGCCATTTCTATTTTCCAATGCAAGTCAATGGGAAAACATCATATCAGAATTATTAAGATATATCCAAATCTTGCTTTGGATCTGAATCTGAAGTGAAGCTGGTCCGAATCAGTCCAAAGTGAAGTGGGGCTGCTTCAGAAGGTCTGAAGCAGCATCTGAAGTGAAGCAGAGGGGGTCTGTGCACAGCCCTAATGAAAGGATATCCATTAGGGATGCTGGAGAAATCTGCCATGGATTCAAATGAGGCTGGATTCCAAAGAATCTGACCTCCAGAGTCCCTGGTGGACCGGTTGCACTCACCTCCAGATCTGGAGGAGTTCCTGCGAGGCGGCTCTCTGGTTTCCTATAAAACGTGATACGCTAATGACTGCCATTACCTCATTGCAGGAAAGCTACAGCTGTAAATGGTGTATTGTATGCCATTTGCGGCTGTAAAGCACTTACTTTCACCTAAATACATCCATTAAAAGCTACAAATTATGTAAAAGTAAGTGCTGTATGGCTGTAATTTTTTCCTGTGAAAGGGTAATGGCAGCTGCCATTAGCGTATCACATTTTATAGGAAGTCGGAGAGCTGCTCTGCCAACTCCAGAGGATGCAACAGGGCTCCGTAGGGCTCCGCAGGGCCCCAAGTGGCCCAGATTGCCACACAATGGACCCCCTCCCCCAGACCGGACAATGGGGGAAGGGGTTGTACATCCTTAATATTGATGGCTATTGATTTCCGGAGCAATAAATAAATAAAATTGATTTTTGGCAGCTATGGGTAAGTGATCCAATAAGTGTACATATAATGATCCATGTAAGAAAAAGTGTTCCTTAAGATGTTTCATAATCCTGCCAATTTCACAAAACCTGGAACAAGCATGAGGAATTTGGGCAATATTTATATTTCAGGGCCTAAGAAACTCCCTGCCACTATAAGGAAGAGTTCCAGAAAGTGATCTCTTGCACTGCCCCCTAGTAGCTTGGTATGAGATGGGCAGCAACACTAGAGAACTATTAAACACTTTTATCAAAGGATATGTACACACAAGCGGTTAGTGTGTTGTTCAATTTACAGGATGGGGATGCTTAAATGTACTTAAATAGCCTTGGTTACTGTACCCAATAAGAGTTTCCCATACTAGTAATCTCTCAATAGCTTCCCCCCACCCCCAGATCCAGTTCCCCTAAACTCTACGCCAGCCAGTCCCTCACAACCATGGATCTGTACAGCAGCCTACTGATGCCTTCAGCACATCCTGTTGCCTCTGGCTTTTTGGGGTGGGGTGGGGTGGTGGATCTGTGTAAGTGATGACTTGTTGAAGCTAGGGGTGTATGAAACCCACTTACCAGTCCACTGAAGGGGTCCGTGGGGGGGGAAGCAATCCGTCCCTCCCCCCAGAATCCTTCCCAGCCGTCTCCGCTCCGTGGAGACTCTGCAGAGCCACTGGCAGGGCCCGTTCGCAGCCAGACTTCCATCTGCTGCCACGCAAATGGCGTCCGGTGTAGTGGATGCCATTTGTGTCCCTGCCCTTGGCTGTGATAGGCTACGTAAATATTTATGTAGCCTAATACAGCCAAGGGCAGGGATGCAAATTGTGTCCGCTAAGTTGGACGGCATTTACGTCAGCAGCCCGGCAGCGGATGGCTGCGGACTGAAGACGACGGACCCAGACTGGCCGACACCAGGTAGGGTCTGTCCTGACTCCTGACTGGACTTTGCGAGTTGGTGGTGGGGAGCAGTCCATTTCACCACGGACTCGGGGGGCCGGATTCTAAAGAATCCAGCCTCATTGGAGTCTGTGGCGGATTTCTCCACCATCCCTAGTTGAAGCTCTCTCTGGTCAAACCTCTGACTGAATCCTCCTGGTACTAGCTCTCCTGCCTGCATGAGGTATCACCACAACCTCACAGCCCAGCTTCCGGCTCTCCACAGCCACCGCCTCTGGATTCCAGTCTAGACTGGCTTTCTCTTTTTCCAGCACTGAGCACTGTTCCCTTCAGCTAACAACTAGTAACTCTAACTTTCTGTCTTCCACTCCCTAATTCAACATCTAAGGTCCTCCTCCGGCTGCCTTCTCTGAGAGAAGCTCAGAAGACAGCAACAAGGGAGAGGGCCTTCTCAGTGGTGGCCCCCCAATTGTGGAATTATCCCCCTGATGAGGCCCATCTGATGCCAACATTGCTATCTTTTTGGTGCCAGGTTAAGACTTGTTTCTTCTCCCAGGCATTTGGCAGCATATGATGAATTTTAATCGATCCTGGATTGACTTATGGTTATGGTTGATTGCTTGAGATTGCATGCTTGAAGTGGTTTTAGATATATGTTGTCTTCTGTATATTGTGTTTGTGTGGGTTTTTTTTTAAATGTAAATGGCTTTTAACCTCTGTATACTGTATTTTTTAGTGTTTTTAATCTTTGTAAACCACTCAGAGAGCTTTGGCTATTGGGCGGTATAGATATGTTAATCATCATCATCTCTAAAAGATGTCTCCCTGACCTTTCTTAAATCGCCTGGCCAATCACGTTCCATGATTCCTTCCTTAACTGCCAATGGTCTTTGTTGAGCCACCTGACCAATCAAAACAAAGGTCACTTTCACCCCCAACACATCTAAACAGCCTAACTGTTTAACAACCACAGCAGTTTAAGGCTCCATACAGTAATGAACAAAGCTAGGCCTCTGGCCTACTCAGATACATCACTTAAAAAACAAAACAAAACATAACAAAACCAGCAGTTATATACACAGCATGTCTGCACACTAAATTAACGGCCTGGAAGCATGTATAATATCAAGCCAGCCATAAATTTAGTCTCAATTTACATGGAGAATAATGGTTTAGAATGGATCTTAACTTTGGTTCTTTGAGCAGAACAGGGTTCACAGTCATGGTCTTTGCCAGCTGCCCCTCATCACTGCAGCCCCCCTCCCCAGTGCTTCCTGAAAAGCTGTTCATGGGGATCAGAGGATCCTTGGGAATGGTGCGGGGTATGATGTGGAGGGCTACAGATGAAGTGGGGAGCTGGCAAAAATCCCCCCCCCTTATGTGAACAGAGCAGCGATTTAGGATCCAAGCCAATGATAAACAACAGTTCATAACAATAGCAAGCTGGCCAGCCCTTCGAATACGGGGATGATGTGCACTAACCATTCAGAAAATCCTACCCCAGCAAAAAATTGCATGTTGGTTTTTGTGGATAAGTGTCACTTTTTGCTGAAGTGGAAAGATCTGTGGAAATAATAGGGAAGGTTTTGCACATTCTCAGTGAGTAGGATGCAGGTGTATATGCTGGTCTAATTGCTCTGAGAGCTCAGACTCCAAGAACTATTGTTGTACAGCTGTGATCGAGTCTCCTGTCTGTCTTGGACCAGGGAGTCTGACGTGGGGAAGGACTGTTTTTCATATCTGAGCTGGCCAGATATCAAAGCAATTTTCCTTTTATTTGGTCTGTGATTTGAATGTTTTTTTATTATGTGGGAATGTATGTTGGAGATAACTGGATCATTTGGAAGGGGATGATAATGTTTCTAGCCCTAGCCTTTTATTTCTCCCTTTGCTTTGGGGAAATTGATTTGGGACTCTGGAGGTCCTTTAGATGAGAGCTGTTTCACTGCAGACTTGACTAAATGCTATCAAGTGTGGCATCCAAGGAGTTATCCTTCTCACTGAGGGGGGGTATATAACTTGTGTCCTCATTTTATCCATAGCCTAACAGCAAACTGAGATTATTCATATAAGTAAAATGGTATGGGTTGGATCCAGATTTAATCATACTTAAAGTAGACCCATTGAAATAAATGGGCCTTATCAAGTTGGTAAGCCCTATTGATTTCAATGGGTCTACTCTAAGTATGATTAAATATGGATCTACCCCCCTGTGAGAATAAAATGCATAATTGTTTTCTAACATTTAATGCATTCAGCCCACTACCATAATTTCTATGGGACTCAAGTACACTATTTCACAATCATCTCATTAATCCTCTCAGCAGCCCTCCAAAGTGGAATATTTATTTAATTATTTACAATATTTATATTCTGCTCCATATCTGGAGCAGTGAACGCAAGGAATAAAAAGTGAAAGAATAAAAAGTTTTAAACTACCACAATAAAATTATACTTGTTTAAAAACACAATGCTTATTTATTTTTTTACAATATCAAGTGTGTGTCTACATGAAATGATTAACAAAGCAAAGAAACAAAACCCCACTTGTCAATGCAGGCTCAACTAATAGTGTTTGTAATCTTAAATGCTGCTATAATGGCATAATAAAGATTATTATTAATAAAGATTATTATTAATAATAATAAAGATTATTATTGGGCTGTACTGAGTGCACTCTCCAATTATATTGGTCTGAGGTCAGGGGCCCAATAAGCCTTGTCAGTAGGGATGGCAAGGGAGTCCGAAAAGGGGGTGGAGTCTGATAGACTCTCCCCCCCCAAGGCCTCCCAGACCCCACTCGCTGAGCCCTGGGGTGCTGATGGGCATGGTCGCCAAGCGTCCCAGAGTTCAGCAAGTGGCTGGGAGTGCTGCAGCGCTCTGAGCACTCTTGGAAATGTTAAGGAAGCCCTTGACAGCTGCCACCGGGAGGAAGGGCCTCGGTGGCACCCTTGCGCTCTCACTCTCGCTTTCTCTCGAGGAGGCCAGGGCGAGTGTGCTGGGGGCTGGCCACGCCAAGGACTCAGCAGTCAAGCCCTTGTGGGCATAAAGAATAAGGGCTTGACGAAGTCGTTGGTGTGGAGAGGAAGGGCAGCTGGCTTGGCTTGGTGGGCAGGCGGGGCGAGCAGGGAGGCTCGCCCCACAGGTCTGGGCTGCATGAGATGGGGGGGGCAGCTCATTCAGCTGCCCCTGCCCCAGATGGAGATGGGTCTGTCCATCCTATTTGCCAGTGCCCCGCATGAATTGAGTGTTTGCCCTAGTGCGTTTTCCAGAATCCTCTCTGCGATACACAAGGGTTCTAGGGCAGATGTTCCTCAGAAGACAAGGAGACGTGGAAAATGTGTCCCTGAAGAGAGAGAACAGACTTGGCCCTACCATTAGGCAGAGTGAGATGGTTGCCTCAGGTAGCAGATGCTGAGGGGTGCAGAGCTGTATGTGCCATGTGGCCTGCTCCGCACCCCCTAAGGTACCCTCAGGTACAGTGGAGGATACTGTCTCGTTGTCACCAGTGTTGAAATAAGATTCACATGCCTATCCAGTCAAGTTGTCCTTTGCCACAGGCAGCAAAATATTTTGGGCCAGCTTTGGCAGGAAAGCTTGTAAGCCAAACCACTATTCTGTATAATTAAGTTCCTACAGATGCATATATGTTAATGGGAATAAAACTGAAATCTCCTTTCAATTAAGACAGGAAGAGATTTTTCCAAGGCTTGGCACTGACTTCACAGGGTTTCACCATGGTTGATTAACTGAACTATCAAATTGTCAATTGCTGTTGGACATGTTAGGAAACATGGGTTCTAAAGTAAAAGGTCCATGTAAACAAAACTCCATTACTACCCCTGTAATACTAAATCCTGTTTAAATGACATATGACACCATGTTGAACATGTCTGCTCATCAAGTAGCAGGTATCCCTGTGAGGTTGCTGCAGCCTCAAGTATCATGCATTGCTGTGCAAAGTATTTTCCCCAAATATTGACTTTTGGGTTTTCAAGGTTACTGATGGCATGCTCATTCTCATTTATCATTCTAACCATTTCAACAAAGCTCATTAAGAAGATAAATACATTTATCAGTCCAGTCATCTTGTTGATTATATATTTCCTGTTTTATCATTGATAGATGTACAGCTGAATACATCCTCCCCTCGCCATGTAATTCCGTGGAGAGCTACTCAAGAGCCTTTGGCTCAGATTTGTCTTTAAAAGCAAGCAACTGGAATTTCAGATGCAAAAATGCAGTGTTTTTGTTCCATAATTTGAATAGGCCATGGCTGACACTAGCCCAACCAACAGACAGACATCCATTCCCCAGGCAAAATCCCAGGCTCCCAGCATAATCTTGTGAAATTCACAGGAAGGAAGAGAAACTCAGGGTACTCAGAACACAACAACCTCCTCAACCTAAAATTGCTGCCAGAAAACCAGTTCAGCCCAAGCAAAGATCAGCCCATGTCAGCCAAGGAAAAAGGGGAGAACTTTTCTTATTAAGAGAGCAATCCTGTGTTCCCTGGGTGAGTGTCCCAGGGACCATAGGATGGCTTGAAAAACCCCTCTGAGATTGGAGACAGTGCTCTGAACTTGGAAGCGGGGGCAGAGATCTGCCTCTCCTCCCTTGCCCCCTCACGGCTGGTGTGGAAAGAACTGCGCTGGCTCCATTCCGAGGTCAGAAAAGCGACTTCAGAGGAGGAGGAAAGTTCCAGGAGGTGGGGAGGGGATGAGACCAGAGAGGTCAGGATACGACTCATCCTGAGCCTGCTGCAGCCTCCTTCCCTCCCCCTCTGAAGCATCCTCACTAGACAGGCTAAAAGCCTGGTGGCTCGCCACTCACAGTGAGCAGGGTTGGGTGGCTGGCAGGGCCTGGTGAGTGGCACGCGGGATGGGATGAGGTGAGTTTGCCCATTCCTAGCCACTGTGGTTTATTTTGATTGTGCAAATGGGCTCAGTGTGAGACTATTTTATAAAACATTGTTTGTTTTTAACTCTTGATTTTATAGGACCAATCCTCCTATGGAAGATATTTGTAGCGCTTCTTCTTGGTCTACGCTTTCTTCTATTGTTAAGCAAGATAAACTGAACATGTATGCCTGTGCAGAGGTGTACTTTGGGAGGCAAATTCTGCAGTGTGCCTCTCCACCTTAGCATTCAAGTAGAGAGTTGCCCCACCTAGGATAGACATCTGCTGTTCACAGTCCTGCCTCAAGGTACCCTCCCCAACTAAGGGAGAAAGGGACATCGTGTTGGTTCCAGACTAAGACAATTGCACTTTGGTCCCACTGAAATCAACATGAAAAGTTAGTCAAAACTAACTTACATCCCAGTTAGTTCAATGGGAAGCAAGTGCAACTAACTTGGACTTGGTGAGAGACAGTTGGTGTAGTGGCGAGAGTGTTGGACTGGGAGTTGGGAGATCCGGGTTCTAGTCCCCACTTGGCCATGGAAGCTCACTGGGCAACTTTGGGCCAGTCACAGACTCTCAGCCCAACCCACCTCGCAGGGTTGCTGTTGTGAGGCTAAAATGGAGAGGAGGAGGAGGATTATGTACACTGCCTTGGGTTCCTTAAGGAGGAATAAAGGCAGGGTATAAATGTAATAAATAAATAATAAATAAACTAACTTGCAACACAGTCCTATGCTATCTACTAAGACATTATCTCCATTAGATTCAATAAGGCTTACTTTTAGGTAAGTGGGAGTAGCACTGCAGCCTTAGTCTGGACTAGGGATGGGTGAAAGTTTCATTCAGTTTGCATCTTGATGTGAACATACCTAATGCGTATTCCCTGAACCAAAACACAAATCGGGAAGTCGGTGTGCTGCAGAACCTGCACTTTCCCATACGTTGAGCTCATGTGTGGCAATTTTTTTTTTTTTTAAAGATGCACCAAAAAAGAAAAAAAAGTGCACCAATGTACCTATCTGAGGAAAGTGCAAAGAAAATAGCTTCAGCCTATGGGGAAAAAATGTGCACGTTTAAAAAAAAATGTGCATTAAATGTCCACATTTGAAAACTGCATACAAAAATGTGTACAGTTTTGTGCTTTCTTTCTATTGGTAAATCAATGTGGAAATGGGACAGAATTACATTACCTGTAGAAATCCGATTTTGTTGTTTATTCAGTCAGTCACTTCCGACTCTTCGTGACTTCATGGACCAGCACACGCCAGAGCTTCCTGTCGGCCGTTGCCACCCCCAGCTCCCCCAAGGTCGAGTCCGTCACCTCCAGAATATCATCCATCCATCTTGCCCTTGGTCGGCCCCTCTTCCTTTTCCCTTCCACTTTCCCTAGCATCATCAGCATCTTCTCCAGGGTATCCCAACTTCTCATTATGTGGCCAAAGTGCTTCAGTTTTGCCTTTAATATCATTCCCTCAAGTGAGCAGTCTGGCTTTATTTCCTGGAGGATGGACTGGTTTGATCTTCTTGCAGTCCAAGGCACTCTCAGAATTTTCCTCCAGCACCACAGTTCAAAAGCATCTATCTTCCTTCGCTCAGCCTTCCTTATGGTCCAGCTCTCGCAGCCATAGGTTACTACGGGGAATACCATTGCTTTCACTATGCAGACCTTTGTTGTCAGTGTGATGTCTCTGCTCTTAAGTATTTTATCAAGATTTGTCATTGACAATCTGATAAACTGACCAAAAACTAGGGATGGACGAAAGTCCCTTACCTGATCCCGCAGCTTGCTTCGTGGTGGGGGGAGGCGCTCTGTCCCTCCCCCCGAAATTCTGGGTGGGGGGGAAGCGCCCCATCCCTCCCCCTTGAAATTCTGGCTGGGGGGGAGGTGCCCCATCCCTCTGGCTGAAATTCTGGCCGGGGGGGAGGCGTCCCATCCCTCTGGCCTTGAATCCTGCTGTCCTGCCGGGACGCAAATGGCGGCAGCTGTAGCCGCCGCCATTTGCATCCCTGCAGTCAGCCATGATAGGCTACATAAATGTTTACGTAGCCTATCACGGCTGACCTTGGGGGAAAAAAAAAAGCGCGTACACAAATAAGGATGGACGAAAGTCCCTTACCTGGTCCCGCAGCTTGCTTTGTGGTGGAGAGGAGGCGCTTCGGTTCTCCCCCTAAAGTTCAGGCCGGGGGGGGAGGCGCCCCGCCTCGCCCAGCCGAAATTCAGGCTGGGGGGGAGGTGCCCCATCTCTCACTGCTGAAATTCAGGCCGGGGAGAAGCCCCGTCTTCAGGCTCTGTCTCCCCGGCCGTGAAATAAAAAAGTAAATGTAAAAACACACACACACACACGTGATAGGCTACGTAATGATTTACGTAGCCTACCATGGCTAGATTTCCAAAGTCAGCTGTGATAGGCTATGTAAATCGTTACGTAGCCTATCACGGGTGACTGAAGAAAAAAAAAAGTGCATATGCAAATGGCGGCGCCCATGGGCGCCGCCATTTGCGTTCCTTATTTGGGCCCGGGTAGTCTACGTAAAGATTTACGTAGACTACGGCAAAAGTCTATATAAAGATTTACGTAGACTACAGCGAAAATAAATCTTTACGTAGACTACCCGGGCCCAAATAAGGAATGCAAATGGCAGTGCCCATGGGCGCCGCCATTTGCATACGCACTTTTTTTTTTCTTCAGTCACCCGTGATAGGCTATGTAACGATTTACATAGCGTATCACGGCTGACTTTGGAAATCTAGCCGTGGTAGGCTACGTAAATTGTTACGTAGCCTATCACATTTTTTTTTTTTACATTTACTTTGTAATGGCGGCGGCGGCAGCAGGGACCCGCCGCCGAGATGGACATTCGCAGGAGGTAAGTCCCATCCTGGGGGGGGGGCAGGGGGGTGGAGAATTTCACTGCCAATTTTGGGGGGCCGAATGCGTTGGCATTCGGCCTCCCCGAGATTCATGGAGAAATTCTCTGCCACCCCTATATGCAAATGGCGGCGCCCATGGGCGCCGCCATTTGCATTCCTTATTTGGGCATGTGTAGTCTACGTAAACATTTACATAGACTATGGCGAAAATAAGGGGAATGCAAATAGCGTTGCCCTTATTTTCGCCGTAGTCTACGTAAATGTTTATGTAGACTACACGTGCCCAAATAAGGAATGCAAATGGCAGCGCCTATGGGCACCACCATTTGCGTATGCGCTTTTTTCCCCCAAAGTCAGCCGTGATAGGCTACGTAAACATTTACGTAGCCTATCACAGTGTTTTTTGAAAATCTAGCCGTGATAGGCTATGTAAAACTTTACGTAGCCTATCACGTTTGTTGTTGTTGTTGTTGTTGTTGTTGTTGTTTTTACTTGGAAATGGGGGCGGCGGCAACCGGTCGGAAGACTGGCTGCTGCAGCCGGCACTGGGAGCCGCTGGCGCCAGGGACATTCGCACAAGGTAAGTCCTATCCCGGGGTGTGTGTGGGGGGGCGGACTGTTTCTCCACCAATTTCGGGGGGCCGAATGCTTTGACATTTGGCCTCCCGGAGGTTCGTGGAGAAATTCTCTGACATCCCTACCAAAAACTTGGGAGATTTGCCATTCCCTAGTTTGGACCCCATCTATTGGAATGACATGAAGGTTTCTTCTCCTCCTGACAGAAATAACACAGGAAACTGTCCTATACAAAGTTGGACAATTGGTCTAGATAGCTTAGTATTACCTAAACCAGCCTTCCCCAACCTGGTGTCCTCCAGATGTTTTAGATTACAACTTCCATCAGCCTCAGCCAAAATGGCCAATGGTGAGGGATGATGGGAGCTATAGTCCAAAAAATCTAGAAGATACCAGGTTTTGGAGAAGGCTGGTGTATGCTGACTGGCAGTGGTTCTCTAAAGGGTCAGACAGGTGACCCATATCTACCTGGAGATGCCAGGAATTCAACCTGGAATCTTTTGCATGTCAATTTGTATGCTCTGCCACTGAGTGAGCTATAAGCCTTCTTCACTGGATGGACGGGTGGTTGATTGTCATCGCTTTAGAATAAATTGAGACCTGGGGATGACACTCTGACCTGCTTGCTCTCTTCCTTCTTTGTTAACAGTTATGACCCAGACTATATTTTTATGGTGGGAAATGTTCTCTTTCTGCTGTACTCCCTTCTGAAACTGGTGGGAATTCCTACCATAGAAGGATAGGGGGATCCTCCATGGAGGATAAGGTGATCAATGGTAACTGGTCATGAAGGCTATGTATTACCTCATGTATCAAAGGCAGTATGTTTCTGAATACCAGTTGCTCAGAAAAATGAAGAGGAGGGTGCTATTGCTCTCAAGTCCTACTTGTGGGTTTCCAAAAGGCATCTAGCTGGCCAGTGTTTATCAGAATGCTAGACAAGATGGACCTTTAGTCTGATACAGTAAGGCTCTTCTTATGTTCCAATTGCTATGGACCTGCCTGTGGAGCGATTGGGAGTAATAATAAATCAGGATGCACCCCATCTACTGATGAAGGGGGGAAACAGCCTTCATAGTAGGCTCTTCTTTTTTTTTAGTAGGCCCCTAAGTTCTACTTTTTCCTGGTGCATACATCAGCTCCATTTTAAAACAAGTTAGTTTTGTACGTGGCTATTTAGTTTTCATTTCTTGAATGTATTTCAGCAGGTTACGAATGCTTTCATGAAGCATAAATCTGATTTACAATGTGTGTTCTTGGCAAGAAAATAAGATCCACATTAACTAAAGCATTAATAAACATGCTAAAATACTTTTGAGCTAGAAAACAAAAACTATAAATAAAAGATATTTCCAATTTTTACCAGGAGGCCAGTTGCTTAAATAATAAACGGTGCTTTCAAAAATAAAATAAAATAAAGTACCATAAGTGAGTTAATTCTCTGTGAAGGAAATCATTTCTGGTGAAATGTAACAAGGTATGTGGAAATGCAGAAATGGGAAATTTCATCTTGTAAACCCAATCAAGTAAACTTTTTTTTTTTAGGTTTTATGCTGAGCCTTAAGACATTACTATAGAAAGTAAGAAATACTGGCGGCTGGCCCAAAGATAATGCTTTTTTTTAAAAAAAAAAAGTCTCTTGTAAGTAATGTAAATCTGTGTTGAGCTGACTTTAGGGTTCACACATTAATATTTTTAGATGTACACCTAAGATTAGGTAATGTGACAAATAGGTGTTTGAAAATGTGTATATCATACAGGCAACCTGTCAGAGAGCCAGTTTGGCTGTGATTCCCTGCTGACTGAGTGTATATTTGGTTGCAAACTCAGATTTGTTGCTCTGAAATGCTTAAAATGGCCGTGGAGAAATTCTTCACCATCCCTACAGAAAAGGGAACTATTTCTTAATAAACCACTTTAAATCTCTAGTGTGGCTATGCCCTGAGTTACCCACATGATTTCAGGATCCGCTTCATATAAAAAGACATAACCACGGTTGGATAGCAGCACCACATGATGCATCTTATAAGCTTCCTTTCCACTGTCTTCCACATCATCTGGTAGCATGAGCTTTCTCAAATGCTCCAATGCCTTTTCTGACTTTTTGTTTTTAACCCTCTATGACCCAAGGTGCAAGGCCTTACCTTAGGCACCAAACAGGGGCGGGCGGAGGGGGGAGATACATTTTCTGCACCCTAACAAGAAATAATTTCATAGAACCTAGAAATAAATGGTATTCCTGGCCACTTCAGGGCCATTTTAAGCATTTCAGAGCAACAAATCTGAGTTTGCAACCAAATATACACTCAGTCAGCAGGGAATCACAGCCAAACTGGCTCTCTGACAGGTTGCCTGTATGCCAAGGCATTTGGCCCCCTGAAATTGTTGGTGAAATTCTCCGCCCCCCGCCCCCCCCCGGGATGGGACTTACCTCCCTCAAATGTCCCTCTCAGCGGCGGGTCCTGGCGGGAGTTCGGCGGCATTTCGTCGGGGGCGGGGGCGGCGGCCGGTCTTCCGACCGGCTGCTGCCGCCACCATTACAAAATAAAGTAAAAAAAATAACACACACCCGTGATAGGCTACGTAACATATCACGGCTGACTTTGGAAATTTAGCCGTGATAGGCTACGTAAATCGTTACGTAGCCTATCACGGGTGTTTCCCCCCCCACTTTTTTATTTCGTGGCCGGGGAGACAGGGCGCTTCTCCCTGGCCTGAATTTCGGCTGCGTGAGGCAGGGCACCTCCCCCCCCAGCCTAAACTTTGGGGGGAGAACCGAAGCGCCTCCCCCCCACCGCGTAGCAAGCAGCAGGACCAGGTAAGTCCCTTTCGTACATCCCTACTTTTCTGACATAAATTTGTTATGTGTGCATTGGCGGGCCTGGGGGGGTGGGCAAGCGCTAGGGATCTCTGATGCAGAAGTCTCAGCACCCCACTAAAGTATAATTTACAAGATTCTTTTTTGGTAGGGATGTGTGGGAGCCAAGGCATTTAAAAGGAAATAAAACCAACAGGAGTATGTAGTATAGATTAGGGTCTTGGTGCCAGATATGGTTATGGGGCTGAAGGTGGATGAACTGGTTCTAACTGAATCTAAAGAAGAATGAGAGGACTATGGAGTAAGGCCCTTACTGCAATGTCTGGGATCACTAAGATCAAGGAAAGGGTTTAGAGAGCCCATCCAAATGGTGTCCTGATACGTAAATGGTGTGACCCCTTTACTTTCTCCCTTATATGTGAATATTGTCATTGATTGCTGTGGAGGAAAGTAAAACACTGAGAGATCATTTCGGTGTGGTCAAACCTGCCTTCCACCCCATGACTGTGGTTGGCCCAGACTAGGGATGTTGGAGAATTCCACCACAGACTCAAATGAGGCCGTATTCCAAAGAATCTGACCTCCAGAGTCCGTGGTGGAGCGGCTGCACTTACCTCTGGGTCTGGAGGAGTTACCGCGGCTCTCCAGCTCCCTGTACGACACAATACACTAATGGAAACTGCCATTAGCTTATTGTGGGGAAAGCTACAGCCATAAATGGTGTATTGTATGCCATTTGCGGTCGTAAAGCACCAACTTTGACCTAAACAGCAGCTGTTTACGGCTGCATTTAGGTCAAAGTTGGTGCTTTACAGCTGCAAATGGCATACAGTACGCCATCTACGGCTGTATTTTCCCCCGCGATAGGCTGATGGCAACCGCCATTAGCATATCTCACTGTATCGGGATTCAGATTCTGCTCTGCCAACTCCAGTGGATGTGGCTGGGCTCCAGAGGATTCCAAGAGGCCCCGAGCAGCCCGGATTGCCCCCTCCATGGACCACCCCCCAGACCAGACAGTGTGGGGGGGGAGATTCGTACATCACTAGCCTAGACCCCACTGTAGCATTAGCTCAGTGAGGGAGCACATGCATTGCGTGCAAAAGGTCCCAGCTGGGTTTACTCCCTGGCAGCTCCAGGTAGGGCTGGAAATGACCCCTGTCTGAAAACCTGGAGAGCCACTGGCAGTCAGGGTAGATAATACTGAGCTAGATGGATCAACAGACTGGCTCTGACAGGGCCGGCCCTACCATTAGGCAGAGTGAGGCAGTCGCCTCAGGCAGCATATTCTGGAAGGCAGAAGAAGCAAGTGTTGAAGGAGAGAGCTGTGTACTACGCGCCCTGCTCTGCACCCCCTAAGTTAGCATGCAGTGCAGTGGAGGACGCTGTCCTACCATCAGTGTTGAAGAAAGATTCAACTGCCAGTTGGCTTCTCCACATGGAATTGGAGGGGGCGCCATCTTGTTCTTTGCTTCAGGCAGCAAAATGCCTTGGGCTGGCCTTGGGCTCAGTATAAGGCAGTTGTCTGTGTTCTGATGTTCCTGTGTTGTGGATCCCATAGGGGTAGATGTGTGTGTGTGTGCATATGTGCAATGTGTATATCAACTCCAATGGTCTTTACAATAGACAAGGCCTATTTTCCTCCCCCCCCTTGTCTCTCATGCACAGCATCGTAACAGGCATTTTGCAAGTTAATAATAATAACAACCCTTTTCCTGTTTTTCTAGTGATATAACTGACGGCTGGATGTGGAGGTAGGTTAGGAGTGCCATTACACCCCAGAGAACGCCAAAGCAAAACCACCCTGCAATTAGGCTAATTTCGCATCTCTTTATTGAGACTGCATGCTGTGCATTTGCAGAAGTTTGCAGGAAATACAGCACAGTGCTTTGGTACAAAAGACCTGTCTAAAGGGCATTATATATGTGCCTCCTCACTTACATTGGCTCATAACCTGTAATAATTTTTGAGGTCATGTTGCATTATTAAATATGACTGGATCAATAGCCCAGCTGCCGCAGAGCAGTCTGAACATGATACATCATTCCAATAAAACATCAGTACATGAGGTCCTTTTAGTCCTTCAGGTGGATTAAAAAGCTGCATTATATTTAGAGCATAATTTTCCTTTATGTATTCTAAGGCATGAATCTGCAGTGGTCCTCCACAGAGTATAATGGAGAACATAAAAGATGGTCACTTGGATCTGTTGAAGCCACGATTTAATTGAACTTTTGTGATGGCAGTAAAGAGCAGGTTGAAGGAAAAACAAGCGAGTGACTTCTCCCATTCCCAGGTTCTCCCTAAATCCATTGAGGGAGACGTGGATATGAAAGCAAGCTGCTGCATTTCTTGCTGGGTTGAGCATTCAAACAGGTACTATGTGTATAGTTCCAGATGAATCCGACTTTCATATCTTAGTATAGTAGCATCAAAACTGTGCCCGAAGGAACCTTGGGGTTCCCTCAATGTTTTGAAGGGTTTCCTCAGTAATAAGATCTGTATTACCAAATTTGCATATTATCAAAATCAAGATGCTTTTTTTTTTTTTTAACATGCTGAAGGAAATCCAATAAAATAAAACTGAGTTTTGGCTGTTGGACAGTATAAAAATGTAATAAAGACATACGTACAATTTAATAAAAGCCACCAATCATTGTTAGAATAACTTTAAATATGTTTCTTTTTCATTTCCATTTATGCTACAGTAACACACCATAATAAAATACCTCTTTTTTAAAAGTAGCTCCAGAAATCCAGCCTCAATCAATTAAAATTACATCCTGCCAACTAGTATACTAAGGCTGCAATCCTATGGCTGGTGGGGTGGGGGGGCTCCAGGGGTCATAGGAATTTTTGGATCTCACTTTCCAAGGGCATTCTGCTCTCAGAGAGGGAGATCTGACCTCAGATCCCCCACCCCCAGCTCCTGTAGAAACCTTCATGGCCCTTACCTCTCTGAAATCGGTAGAGGCAAAAAAGGGGGCCGAGTAGGGAAGGATTCCATGGATATTCTGGGAAGTCCATGGATGCTCCTGTGTCCTTACATGCCTACAGAATTGTGCTGCCCCCAGCTCTGTATTGTAGTAATGCTGTAGCTGGATCCTAGCAGATCCTTGATCTCTCCACCCATAGTGTAAACATTTCTTATACTTTACTGCAACACAGAACTGGGGGCAGCACAAGAATGGTGGTGTGGGAGGGGATGACACACACCACTCCAGCCTGGGAAATGACATAGTTCATTTTCCTCCCATTGACATCAGTGAGAGGAAAATAGTCCAACAAAGGGAAAAATAGAAAAGGAAAGGAGAAGAATAGCCCTGCTTCTCCCTCCCTTCCCACTCCATGCTCCACTTTTTGGAGACAGGGATGTACAAATCCCCTACCTGCCAGTCTGGGGCGGGGGGTGTCCGCGGGGGGGGAGGCGATCCGTTCCTCCCCCCAGAATCCTCGCCGGCCTGCTCCACTCCATGACCGGAGCCATCGGCCGGCTCCGTACAGCAGGCGATACAGCCACCATTGCCATGCCGTATCGCTGAGCACTCACTGCAGGAAGGGATCTGGACGTGAATGGCATCCGCTACGCCATTTGTGTCCCTGTTTTTTCATGCGATAGGCTATGCATTTGTATTTACATAGATATTTGCATAGCCTATCATATGAAAAAATAGGGATGCAAATGGCGTGGCAGACGCCATTTGCAGCTGTAAAGTTTAAGCTAAATGCAGCAATTTACGGTTGCATTTACCTTAATATAAGACTTTTAGAGCCGCAAATGGTGTACTGGATGCCATTTGCGTCGCCCTCAGTCCCCCCCTCCTCAGACAGTCCCCCTCAGCCAGCGATACAGCAATGGCAGCCGTATTCCTGGCGCTCCGGAGCTGGCCGGTGCCTCCGCAGGATCGCTGGAAGGAGGATCCAGCTCTGGATGGGTCCTCGGGGAGGTGAAGGTGAGTGGTGCCGTTCCACCATGGACTCTGGGGAGCTGGATTCTTTAGAATCCAGCCTCATTGGGGTCCGTGGTGGAATTCTCCACCATCCCTACTCCAAAGTCCGAGCTTCCCCCTCCAACAAGTAGGATTGCTTTGTAAGGCTGCAATTCTATACACACCTTCCTGGGAGTAAGTCTCATTGAGCTCAATGGGATGTGTTTCTGGGTCAAGCTGTATTAGATTGCATTGTATAGCTTTAGCTTTTCTCTTGCAGGTCAGCTTTTCTCTTGCAGATGGGGCCTATCACTGTGTCTAGGTGCGATTGCTACTATGCTTTTGCTCCATTCATCTAGGGGTTGAGCAGAAGAAAATCTCAAGGAACTTTGTCCTCTATTTCCAAACTAAAGCAATCTTCAGCATTTCACTTTGCTCTCTGGCTGATATTTAAGCTTTGCATTGCCTTTTTGGAGGAAGAAGGGAGAAGGCGGAGGCATTTGCCGGCTCCCAGCAATATCCTTTTGATTTCACAAGAAGTTGCGGGTACTTGTGATCACAGCCCTTACTTCTTCCAAACTGTTTCTTTCCCAATTTTAAAAGCTCTGCCAAAGGCACAGTAGATTATTATTTCTTGGCTCCGTGTGTTGAAGAAGTGTCAGATATTGCAGAACATGCAGAAATGTCAATCTTTTTGGTGTCATAAAACTTAAATTAAGCAGCATTAAAAATAATGTAATTACTATTCTTTCCTGTAACTAATACCAAAATGCTTAAGGATCTTGTCTTTCTCCTTGAATGGAGCAAAGTACTGCAGAACTTGAATTAAGGCAAGGTTGCTTTGAAAGCATGAACAGATCGGGAAAAGAGAATTGCTCTGTTTTATTGTGTCCTATTGTTAGATAAAAAGTTCTTGCTTTCGGTTTAGAAGAAAAGGATGCCAGGCAGGCAGCAGTGGATCCAACACTATTTTATTGATCGTATTGCAAAACGGGTGCAGAGCAGTCTGGACCCTGAAGCACGTGTGCAAAAGCCTTTTATACCTTATCACTTCTATTGTTCTTGCCAGTAACCAATGAAACAGTCAGTACATCAGCTTACCAAGCCAATAGCCAATAAACAGTCAGTGCACCAGCTTACCAAGCTGTTAGTCATGAGCGTGTCAGTATGGTTCCCTTTTTGCTCCGCCTACATTTTTTCCCGCCACTCGGGCTCTTACTAGGGATGTACGAAAGTCACGTACCTTTTCGCAGGGGCGATTCGCGGTGGGGGGGAGGTGCTTCGCTTCTCCCCCTGAAGTTCAGGTGAGGGGGGGAGGCGTCTCGCCTCACCTGGCTGAAATTCAGGCTGGGGGGGGGAGGCGCCCCGCCTCGCCCGGCCGAAATTCAGGCTGCGGAGAAGTGCCGCGTCTCCCCGGCCGTGAAAGAAAAAGTAAAAAAACAACCCCCCCCGTGATAGGCTACATAACGATTAACGTAGCCTGTCATGGCTAGATTTCCAAAGTCAGCCATGATAGGCTACGTTAATCGTCACGTAGCCTATCACGGGTGACTTTGGAAAAAAAAAAAGTGCGTACGCAAATGGCGGTGGCCCATGGGCACCGCCATTTGCGTTCCTTATTTTGGCATGTCTAGTCTACGTAAAGATTTACGTAGACTATGGCGAAAATAAGGGCAACGCAAATAGCGTTCCCTTATTTTCGCCATAGTCTACGTAAATCTTTACGTAGACTAGACATGCGAAACTAAGGAATGCAAATGGCGGCGCCCATGGGCCGCCGCCATTTGCGTATGCGCTTTTTTTTTTGTCCAAAGTCACCCGTGATAGGCTACGTGATGATTAACGTAGCCTATCACGGCTGACTTTGGAAATCTAGCCGTGATAGGCTACGTAAATCGTCACGTTGCCTATCACGGGGGTGTGTGTGTGTGTTTTTACTTCCTTTTTTATTTTGTAATGGTGGTGACGGCAGCCGGTCAGGAGACCGGCTGCCGCCCCCGCCCCCCACGAAACGTCACCGAACCACCGCCGGGACCCGCCACCGAGAGGGACATTCGCTGAAGGTAAGTCCCATCCTGGGGGGGCGGGGGGCCGGCGGAGAATTCCCTCAACACTTTCGGGGGGCCGAATGCCTCGGCGCTGGCCTCCTGAAGATTCGGGGAGAAATTCTCCACCATCCCTAGTTATGTGACTTGAGGCACCAACCAGTTATGGAGTCTCTTTTTCTAACACTATGACAGAATCATATCCATCCTGCACCATTAGAAAAGAAAGACCTAGCAAGCAGGAACCCCATATTGTTGGCATGGCACAGCCTTCTCCTGCCCGTTCCCCTGATTGTTGGCTGAGGCTGATAGGAGTTGTAGTCCAAGACATCTGGAGGGCATCAGGTTGTAGAAGGCTGTTGTATAAGGGTTTGTAAGGGTTGCCTTATGCTTTGTTAGTATGTATGTCTTTCACTCTCCTTGGCCACCAGGTCTTTGCCTCTGATGAAGACCTTTATTAAGGCCTTTTTTAATATAGCACAATATGATGAAGGATCAAATCAGCCTTGCCAATTGTAGCAGCATTGGAAGGAACCTACCTAATCATATTGGTAGCACAGCAAATTTGACAGGCTGCTAAAGCAACAATTGTTGTTGTTCAGTCGTTAAGTCGTGTCCGACTCTTTGTGACCCCTAAAAAAGAATTTAAATGAGAGAGGTAATAGACTGAGATTAAAAGTGAAAGCTGAACTGAATTCCTCAGAGGGAATTTTGGGTTTGATTTTGGACTGGGGGAAGGTTTCAAGAAATCTTACCCCCCGCTGCCCTCAACTCACCTTTTCCACTGCCAAGGTCAGTTTGACCATTCCCTAGGGATGGCGGAGAATTTCTCCCCGAATCTTCAGGGGGCCGAGCGCCAACGCATTCGGCCCCCCGAAATCGGCGGTGAAATTCTCTGCCACCCCCCCGCCACCCCCCTGCCCCACCCCTGGGATGGGACTTACCGTAGCTGAATGTCCCTCCTGAAGGTGGGTCCCGGCGGCGGTTCGGCGGGGGCGGGGGCGGCAGCCGGTCTTTCAACCGGCTGCCACCGCCGCCATTACAGCTGAAGTAAAAAAAAACAACAACCCCGTGATAGGCTACGTAATGATTAACGTAGCCTATCACGGCTAGATCTCCAAAGTCAGCTGTGATAGGCTACGTTAATCGTTACGTAGCCTATCACGGGGCCTTTTTTTTTTTTTTTTACTTTCGTAGTTCGTGGCCGGGGAGATGGGGCGCTTCTCCCCGGCCTGAATTTCGGCCGGGCGAGGCGGGACGGCTCCCCCCCCCTCGCCTGAATTTCAGCCAGGTGAGGCGAGATGCCTCCCACCCCCTGAACTGCGAAGCAAGCTGCGAGACCAGGTAAGTGACTTTTGTACATCCCTACCATTCCCTGCTGCTGCTAGGTAATATTATTGTTTATAAATTCTGCTACCCTTCATGGATCACTGCCTTGTTGTGGCAAAGGGGCTTGCGTAACTCAGTGAAGCCATAAGCTATGCTGTGCAGGGCCACCCAAAACAGACAGGTCATGGAGGAGAGTTCTGACAAAATGTGGTCCACTGGAGAAGGAAATGGCAACTCACTCCAGTATTCTTGCCAAGAAAACCCCATGGAACGTATCACAAGGCTAAAAGAGATGACGCCGTAAGATGAGCCCCTCAGGTCGGAAGGTGTCCAATATACTCCTGGGGAAGAGCAGAGGGTATTTCCAAGTAGCACCAGAAAGAGTGAAGCGGCTGGGCCAAAGCCGAAAGGACACTCAGCTGTGGATGTGTCTGGTGGTGAAAAGAAAATCCGATGCTGTAAAGAACAATATTGTTTAGGAACCTGGAATGTCGGATCAATGAATCAAGGTAAGCTGGAGGTGGTCAAACATGAGATGGCAAGATTGAACATCGACATCTTGGGAATCAGTGAACTAAAATGGACAGGCATGGGCGAATTTAATTCAGGTGACCATTATATCTACTCCTGTGGGCAAGAATCCCTTAGAAGAAATGGAGTAGCACTCATAGTCAACAAAAAGGTGGGAAAAGCAGTACTGGGGTACAATCTCAAAAACGATAGAATGATCTCAGTATGAATCCAAGGCAAACCATTCAACATCACAGTAATTCAAGTCTATGCCCCAACCACTGAGGCCGAAGAAGCTGAGGTTGGTCGGTTCTATGAAGATCTACAACACCTTCTAGAACTAACACCAAAAAAAGATGTCCTCTTCATCATAGGGGATTGTAATGCTAAAGTAGGAAGTCAAGAAATCACCGGGACAACAGGCAAGCATGGCCTTGGTGTACAAAATGAAGCAGGACAAAAGCTAATAGAGTTTTGCCAAGAGAACATGCTGATCATAGCAAACACTCTTTTCCAACAGCACAAGAGGCGACTCCACACATGGACATCACCAGATAGTCAATATCGAAATCAGATTGATTATGTACTTTGCAGCCAAAGATGGAGAAGCTCTATACAGTCAGTAAAAACAAGACCTGGAGCTGACTGTGGCTCAGATCATGAGCTGCTTCTTGCAAAATTTCGGCTTAAATTGAAGAACGTAGGGAAAACCACTAAACCATTCAGGTATGACCTAAATCATATCCCTTATGAATATACAGTGGAGGTGAGGAATAGATTTCAGAGATTAGACCTGATAGACAGAGTGCCTGAGGAACTATGGACGGAGGTCTGTAACATTGTTCAGGAGGCAGCAACTCAATCCATCCCAAAGAAAAAGAAATGCAAGAAAGCCAAGTGGCTGTCTGAGGAGGCTTTACAAGTAGCTGAGGAAAGAAGGGAAGCGAAAAGCAAGGGAGGAAGGGGAAGATATACCCAACTGAATGCAGAGTTCCAGAGAATAGCAAGGAGAGACAAGAAGGCCTTCTTAAATGAACAATGCAAAGAAATCGAGGAAAACAACAGAATGGGAAAGACTAGAGATCTCTTCAAGAAAATTGGAGATCTCAAGGGAACGTTTTGTGCAAAGACGGGCATGATAAAGGACAAAGAAGGCAGGGATAACAGAAGCAGATGAGATTAAGCAGAGGTGGAAAAAATACACAGAAGGATTATACAGGAAAGATCTGAATGTCCCTGATAGCCATGATAGTGCGGTCACTGAACTTGAGCCGGATATCCTCGAGAGTGAAGTCAAGCGGGCCTTAGGAAGCATTAGTAACAACAAAGCTAGCAGAGCCGACAATATTCCAGCTGAGCTATTTAAAATCCTAAAAGATGATGCTGTTAAAGTGCTGCACTCACTATGCCAGCAAAGTTGGAACACTCAACAGTGGCCACAAGACTGGAAAAGGTCAGTTTACATTCCAATTCCAAAGAAGGGCAACACCAAAGAGTGTTCAAACTACCGCACAATTGCACTCATTTCACATGCCAGCAAGGTGATGCTCAAAATCCTATAAGCTAGGCTTCAGCAGTATGCGAACCAAGAACTACCGGAAGTACAAGCTGGGTTTCGAAGAGGCAGAGGAACTAGAGATCAAATCACCAACGTTCGCTGGATCATGGAGAAAGCAAGAGAATTCCAGAAAAACATCTATTTCTGCTTCATTGACTATGCTAAAGCCTTTGATTGTGTGGATTACAACAAACTGTGGCAAATTCTTAAAGTGATGGGAATACCAGACCACCTTACCTGTCTCCTGAGAAACCTTTACGAGGGTCAAGAAGCAACAGTAAGAACCAGACATGGAACAACTGATTGGTTCAAAATTGGGAAAGGAGTACGACAAGGCTGCATATTGTCACCCTGCTTATTTAACTTATATGCAGAGTACATCATGAGAAACACCGGGTTGGATGAATCACAGGTCGGAATTAAGATTGCCGGGACAATTATCAACAACCTCACATATGCAGACGATACCCCCCTAATGGCAGAAAGCGAAGAGGATCTCAAGAGCCTCTTGTTGAGGGTGAAAGAAGAGAGTGCAAAAGCTGGTTTGAAACTCAACATTAAAAAAACGAAGATCATGGCATCTGGCCCCATCATTTCCTGGCATAGAGAAGGGGAAGAAATGGAAGCTGTGACAGATTTTATTTATTTATTTATTTATTTATTTCATTTCTATACCGCCCAATAGCCGAAGCTCTCTGGGCGGTTCACAAAAACTAAAACCAAACAACACACAATAAAACAATTTAAAATATATAGAACATTAAAACCACAATATAACAATACAACCACAATAAAACCTAGCAGCAGTACAGGAGTTTACAATACAGATTTAAAACAGCAAAGATAAAAATTTAGAAAGCTAAAATGCCTGGGAAAATAAAAAGGTCTTCACCTGGCGCCGAAAGGAGTACAATGTAGGCGCCAGGCGAACCTCACTAGGGAGCTCATTCCAGAGCCGGGGTGCCACAACAGAAAAAGCCCTCCTCCTAGTAGCCACCTGCCTCACTTCCTTTGGCAGGGGCTCACGGAGAAGGGCCGCTGCTGATGATCTTAAGGTCCGGGCAGGCACATATGGGAGGAGGCGATCCTTCAAGTAACCTGGCCCCAAGCCGTTAAGGGCTTTGAATGTTAACACCAGCACTTTGAATCGGGCCCGGAAATGGACTGGCAGCCAGTGCAGCTGGAAAAGTACTGGCGTAATATGAGCTCGCAGGCCAGTCCCTGTTAACAATCTTGCTGCCCTATTTTGGACCAGCTGAAGTTTCCAGACCGTTTTCAAAGGCAGCCCCACATATAACGCATTGCAGTAATCCAGACGAGAAGTTATCAGAACATGGATAACTGTAGCTAGGCTATCTCTGTCCAGATAAGGGCGTAGTTGGTATACCAGCCTAAGCTGATAAAAAGTGCTCCGTGCCACTGAGTTCACCTGTGCCTCAAGTGACAGTTCTGGATCCAAGAGCACCCCCAAACTACGAACCTGATCCTTTACGGGGAGTGCAACCCCCTCCAGAACAGGTTGAATATCACCTAGCCGGGCAGACGAACCACCCACTAACAATACCTCCGTCTTGTCTGGATTGAGTTTCAGTTTATTAGCCCTCATCCAGTCCATTACCGTGCCCAGGCACTGGTTCAGAACAGCCACTGCCTCACCTGGTTTTGATGAGAAAGAGAGGTAGAGCTGGGTGTCATCCGCATATTGATGGCACCTCAGCCCACACCTCCGGATAACCTCCCCCAGCGGTTTCATGTAGATGTTAAACAGCATGGGGGATAAAATAGAGCCCTGTGGAACGCCATGGCACAATTGCCATGGCACAGAGCAATAATCCCCCAGCACCACCTTCTGGAATCGGCCATCCAAGTAGGAGCGGAACCACTGTAGTGCAGTGCCTCCTACTCCCAACCCAGACAACCTATCCAGAAGGATACCATGGTCGATGGTATCGAAAGCCGCTGAGAGGTCCAGGAGAATCAACATTTTCTTGGGCTCCAAGATCACCGCAGATGGTGAATGTAGCCATGAAATTAAAAGACTCTTGCTCCTTGGGAGGAAAGCTATGGCAAACCTAGACAGCATAGTAAGAAGCAGAGACATCACCTTGCCGACAAAGGTCCGTCTAATCAAAGCTATGGTTTTCCCAGTAGTAATGTATGGCTGTGAGAGCTGGACTATAAGGAAGGCTGAGCGCCGAAGAATTGATGCCTTCGAACAGTGGTGCTAGAGAAGACTCTTATGAGTCCCCTGGACTGCCAGGAGGTGAAATCAGTCAATCCTAAAGGAAATCAACCCTGAGTGCTCATTGGAAGGACAGATACTGAAGCTGAAGCTCAAATATTTTGGCCACCTAATGCGAAGAGAAAACTCTCTGGAAAAGACCCTGATGCTGGGAAAGACTGAAGGCAAAAGGAGAAGGGGACGGCAGAGGATGAGATGGCTAGACAGCATCACCGATGCAATGAATATGAACTTGAGCATGCTCCGGGAGAGAGCGCAGGACAGGAAGGCCTGGCGTGCTATGGTCCATGGGGTCATGAAGAGTCGGACACGACTGAACGACTGAACAACAACAACAACAACCCTTCCTCTCTAATCAGGAAGCATTGCTTCCCAATTCTACCCTGTTGCTGATGACATCCATTCTGAGGCCAAATCAGAGTGAAGCCAGAAATCAGGAAGCAATATGTTCTGTGTGGAGAGAGGAAAAGGAATGGAGATATATATATATATATATATATATATATATATATATATATATATATATAAAATTTTAAATGGCAAGGAAGCAAGGAAAGTGGATGAAAACATTGCCCACAATGATCAAAATCCCCCTTCAGTTTGCACCATGTAAAGGGGATGAATAATTTCAGCTCAGTCCCATAAAATTGCACTTGCTTGATTTGTGAGAGGACCAGGAGAGGGAGGGAAGTAGGCAAAGACCCCATCACAACCTGTTCCTGGACCAACTGGGAGTTGCCCCTTCTGCTGCCTCTTTCCCTTATATTGGGAAAGCATTAATCATCATCAATGTGTGGGGCATTTTTTTTTTTTAAGTTCAGTATTTGAATATGCTTGGCTACATCCAACATTGCACAAGAAGACTTCAGCTTCCTCTCCTCTCCTCTCCCGTGCACACGCACATCAAATCTGCTCCAGAAAGTCCCTCAGCCCCCTGGGAAAAAATGGGGGGGTATATGTGGGCAGCTGCAGGGGAAAGAGGGAATCTGTTCCAGCTCTGTTTTTCTGCCAGTTCCCCTCTTTCTGCTCACCCCTGCTTCTCGCCTCTTGGGTTGACTTATATGATATATGTTTGTTGTGAGCCCTTTAAAAGATATAAACCCATTTATATTATTAAACATCAATTAGCCACCCATAGTCCTTGGAATAGGGCAGGATAGAAATACATAAACTAATAATTATTTTCCAGGAAAGAACCAGTGCATTTACACTTCCAAATTATAGTTTCTAATATCAAGTTTATGGCCATGGTTTCAGTACAGCATTTAGTTCGTTGCAAATCATTCTGTTCACCGAGATGCTGGTGCAGCAATATAGTCTCCTGTACAAAAGATATAACACAGTTTTCTTATTTCTTTCCTTTAGGTGAGCATTAAACAAGCAAGTATGCCTGGAGCATGAATACATGTCAGGTTGAATCCTTGGGGAGGAAAAGGATGGCTTGATGCTTACACAGGCCTCCCATTAAAAATGATGGTCAGCGAACATCAGCTGAGGATGGAAGAACCCAGTTCAAACCTTTTAACTCATGTTCAGAGAGATGGATTGTGCATTAAGGGTTTTTTTTTAAGCCCCATTAGATATTAGTTTCAGAACCAAAATCAGTCCGTGTTTAGCATTCAAACTCTGAAATTTTGAATTTGCACAACATTTCATTCAGAGCCTTGTTAAATTTAAATCTGGTCATTCAGCGTGTGTTGGATGGACTTCTTATTATCTGGGACTGGGGGTACTTTGATGGAGTCGGAATGTGATGTGAATGAGTGTGGCTGCAAGCCTATACACCGGTGATCTTCACTAGCTTTCGAGCAGGATCCATTTTGGTCCCAGGCACTGACACTGAGGCCACTTAGGGGCCTTTACTGGGCTCTTGGGGGCCTCTCCTTCTCCTGGTCAAGCAGTGACACTATACTGGACTTGGCTGAAGGCTTTTTTGGGCCCCTCCTCCTCCCTATCCTCCTCCATGTTGTCCAAGCAAGGGCTCAACAGTCAGCCCACAGGCAGGCAAATTCTGACAGACTCACTTGCTTCTTGGATTGGGATGGATCTTTTCTCATCACTGAGAGAGTGCCCTGCTCTATTCAACACTGCATAATCTCCCAGCACAGCTCTGTATTGTGCTGTCTCTTAAGTGGAGCCGGGAGATCCGGGTTCTAGTCCCCACTCGGCCATGGAAGCTCACTGGGCGACTTTGGGCCAGTCAGTCACAGACTCTCAGCCCAGCCCACCTCACAGGGTTGTTGTTGTGAGGATAAAACGGAGAGGAGGATAATGTAAGCCGCCTTGGGTTCCTTTGCAAGAGGAAAAAAGGCGGGATATAAACGCAATCAATCAATCAATCAATTCCATTTGCTCTTTTCTTCTCCAGCTCCCTCTCCCCACAGCTAACTGAGTGATTGCTCCTGCATTTTCCTTTTCTCTCCCCATCCCAGCTACCTCACAGCTGACAAGTGGCAGGTGTCCTGACTCTCCAGCCCCAAAGACTCCTTCAGTAGCCCAGAGCACAGCAGCTGGCCTGGCCCACAGCAAGGCAAAGCTAGAGAGATGCTGCTGAGAGTGAGCAGCACTGTAAAGAGAGAGCAGGAGAGAGAGAGAGAGGTGGAGAGCTGCACTTGAGGTGATTGGGAGCTGCTGCTGGCCCTTGGGCTTTGCACTGAAAAACACTGCTGTACACACCTACCTGGGGTGAATGAAGACATTACAGTTTTCTTTGAGGTTTACTTTACAAGCGTGCAAATGAAATCCCCATTCGCCTTCGCCTTCTTCGCATTGGCAGATGAGTCATTCAAGTGCCCATGAAGCATACGGTTATTTAAAGTTATTCCTGACTGCTTTGTCAATAGAGTTTGGAAATTTAGTCTTTGAAAGTCATTTAATGCAATTACTAAGATACATAACTTTTAGAAATGAGACATTAACTCTACGTTTATGATATTTAATGGCTTTGGTGTATGGACAGCATGCATGTAAATGGGAAATTTTATAAGCAGTATTGAGGCTTACAATACTTCACGTCCTTTCCAACATGACTTTGGGGAATCAGCAGCAAATCAATTTGAAAGTATGAGTTATAGATTATAAAAATCCAAAGAGCTTGTCCAATAAATAACAGTGCTAAGAATCTACTTCACAGTTAATATTAGTAATGGAAGAATATTCTTTAAAAGTTTGACTTGCAACCATCTCTGGTTGTTTTTATTTATTTCTTTATAAAGTTTATAAATTGCTTCCCTTTTTCTTTTCCATGGAATTTTATTTGACCACATGTTGGAAAGGTCAAAGCACATTTTAAAGACAACAGCATATATATATATATAAATTAAGAACAGCATAGAAAGTCCAAAGATACAATAACATCGGAATAAAAGAAGTTACTTTTGTCCAACAGACTATTAATACAAGTTTCAGAAAAGAACTGTGACTGCAATCCTATACACACTTACCTGGGAGTGTGTATCATTGAACTCAATGGGACTTCTGAGCAGTCAGGCATAGAATTGTGCTATATGTCTTTAGCTCTTGACAAAATGTGTACAAAGAAGGGGCCAACCATAATTTCTTTAATAAAGAGTCTGAGAGTAGGATGCCACTACCGAGAAAGCCAAGTTGCATGCCCTTGCAGATTTAATCACCATAAAAGACAGGATAGAAAGCAGAATTTCATTTGCTGTTTCCAGAGTATGGGGAGAGACATACAGGAGTTGGAGGTTTGCAGAACCCAGGCTGGCAAGGGATTTAAAATCAAAGCCAGCATCTGACATTGGTCCCAGAAGCAAATTGGAAGCTGGTACAGGTAGACCAGCATGGCCAATATGTTCTTCTCGACTCAGGCCTGTGTTTATTCCCTAAGGACCTCCTACTGTCATATCAATGCCTTCACATCGTTAACTGGTTCAACAAAATCTTGCTCTATCCCAATTATCTGAAACTAGTTGTTAAGGGGTTTCTTTTGGGATTTTCCCAATAGACGAGTCTATCATTCCACTGGTAAGAACGAACAGCCACGGGATCTATTCTTCTGGTGTAGAAACCCTGACAAACAGGGTGTAGTGCAAGAAATCAACTCTTTACCTGTAATCATTTTGGAGTCTCCAGGTTTTGGCTCCGAGGGCTGCACTGGTATGTTGGGTGAATCAAAGTGAGACAGCTGTTGGCAGGAGGTCAACATTACATTGGTATCCATTAGGCGCAGGCCCTCTTCTACTGAGTTGCTTTGTTTTTTAATATTCCCTGCCATGAAGCCCAGTGGGGTAAATCTTCACCTGCCTTCTAGGAATAAGAATAATCCTTTGTATTCTGCCAGTCTTGGGAGTTCAAAGGGTGAAAATACAGCACTGAATCCAAGGGTAGTCTATCTTAAATTCTATTCATTTCAATGGATCTACCCTAAGTAGGATTAAAGCTGGATATAATCCATTTTTTCTATAATGCTGTGCTTGCTGTTCTTTAAGAGGCCTCACTATTATCCCCTCTCCATCCCAATTTCAATTCATACCCCACTTTTTTTACTTATTGATCTCTAACTCAGCAGTTAACACTATACTGAAGGCAATAACATTCAGTACAAAACAATAATCATCACACCAGAGCAAATATAACATTAATTTACTCTTAACTCACCACCTAATTGCAAGTAACTCACCTCATTGTAACTTAAAGGCGTGTTCAGAAGAAACACACACACCCTCACGAAGTGTTTTGACTGCTTTCCTACATAAGGTCCAAAAGAACCAACCCAGCTTTGTTGGGAAGGAGCTCTGTAAAAAAGGAAGAACCGCCAACCCACCCCTCATTCTTAGTGAATGGTGACCTCACCTCTGAAACCTGCATCCTGATCTCAACTCATGGGGGGGAGAGGAGCAGAATGATTGGGCATGCCATCAGCTATCCCAAATTTAGGCCATTGTCATTTATTTCCTTAGTATTGTTAAGTGTTTTAATTATTTAGAAATTGGCAATCTATCCAAATCCTTTGTGTATTCTTGGGAATTCTAGATGGTTGATCTAAACGTCACATGGGAATTCCATGGCTGAAACACTGCACTTTTTTTCTTTCTTGAAAAGCAGAATTGGGGTAGGGAATCTGGATTGGAGCTTGGATCTGGCATGGGAGTAAGGAAGAGTTAACCCTCTGATTCACTGACTTAGAGCATGTCTACACCAGCCTAAAACCCCACATTTAAAATGGGGCTTCCTGCTTCTGTTTTAAATGCAGGATCACAATGGATTCCCTCTACATGTGCTTCCTTTCCCCCCTCCCCCTCTCCCTCCTTCTCCCCCTTATCTGAGGCTTCCATATGTATCATTGGTCGAGCTCCTCTTCTTGTGTCTTTCCCTTTTTCACGGGGAGAACTGAAGCGGAACTCAAGCAGGGTAATTTAATAGCTCATTATCTCCGATCTTTTTAACAATGGAATAAAGGGCATTTAGTGCAGGAGACTCACATCAAATGACCACCAGATCTACTACTGTGGACAAGAGGACCACAGAAGAAATGGAGCCTTCATAATTAATAATAAAGTGGCTAAAGCAGTGCCTGGATACAATCCAAAAAATGACAGAATGATCTCAATTCGAATTC
This sequence comes from Heloderma suspectum, assembly GCF_057233095.1. NCBI lineage: Eukaryota > Metazoa > Chordata > Lepidosauria > Squamata > Helodermatidae > Heloderma > Heloderma suspectum. Next base: position 176,910,447 of record NC_139461.1, read on the forward strand.
AGGGTAAGCCATTTAACATCACAGTGATCCAAATATACGCCCCAACCACAGATGCTGAAGAAGCAGAAGGAGATCAGTTCTATGAGGATCTGCAGGACCTCCTGGATAGTACGCCAAACAAAGATGTTATTTTCATTACAGGAGACTGGAAGGCTAACGACACCTGGAATTACAGGCAAGCATGGTCTGGGAGAACAAAATGAAGCAGGACATAGGCTGATAGAATTTTGCCAAGACAACTCACTGTGCATAACAAACACTCTCTTCCAACAACCTAAGAGACGACTTTATACATGGACTTCACCAGATGGTCGACACCGAAATCAGATTGACTACATCCTTTGTCGCCAAAGGTGGCGGACATCTATGCAGTTGGTAAAAACAAGACCTGGAGCTGACTGTAGTTCAGATCATGAACTTCTTATTGCACAATTTAGAATCAGACTAAAGAGAATAGGGAAGACCCACAGATCAGTTAGGTATGAGCACACTAATATTCCTAATGAATATGCAGTGGAGGTGAAGAATAGATTTAAGAGACTAGATTTAGTAGATAGGGTCCTGGAAGAACTATGGACAGAAGTTCACAACATTGTTTAGGAGGCAGCAACAAAAAATGTTCCAAAGAAAAAGAAAACGAAGAGGGCAAGATGGCTGTCTGCAGAGACACTGGAAGCAGCCCAAGAAAGAAGGAAAGCAAAAGGCAACAGTGATAGGGGGAGATATGCCCAATTAAATGCAAAATTCCAGAGGTTAGCCAGAAGAAATAAGGAATTATTCTTAAACAAGCAATGCGCGGAAGCGGAAGAAGATAATAGAATAGGAAGGACAAGAGACCTCTTCCAGAAAATTAGAAACATCGGAGGTAAATTCCAGGCAAAAATGGGTATGATCAAAAACAAAGATGGCAAGGACCTAACAGAAGCAGAAGAGATCAAGAAAAGATGGCAAGAATATACGGAAGAACTGTATAGGAAGGATAATAATATCGGGGATAGATTTGACGGTGTGGTCAGTGAGCTAGAGCCAGACATCCTGAAGAGTGAGGTTGAATGGGCCTTAAGAAGCATTGCTAATAACAAGGCAGCAGGAGATGACGGTATCCCAGCTGAACTGTTTAAAATCTTGCAAGATGATGCTGTCAAGGTGATGCATGCCATATGCCAGCAAATTTGGAAAACACAAGAATGGCCAACAGATTGGAAAATATCAACTTATATCCCCATACCAAAAAAGGGAAGCACCAGAGAATGTTCAAACTATCGAACAGTGGCACTTATTTCACATGCCAGTAAGGTAATGCTCAAGATCTTGCAAGGTAGACTCCAGCAATTCATGGAATGAGAATTGCCAGATGTACAAGCTGGGTTTAGAAAAGGCAGAGGAACTAGAGACCAAATTGCCAATATCCGCTGGATAATGGAGAAAGCCAGGGAGTTTCAGAAAAACATCTATTTCTGTTTTATTGACTATTCTAAAGCCTTAGACTGTGTGGATCATAACAAATTGTGGCAAGTTCTTGGTGGTATGGGGATACCAAATCATCTTGTCTGCCTCCTGAGGAATCTGCATAATGACCAAGTAGCAACAGTAAGAACAGACCACGGAACAATGGACTGGTTTAAGATTGGGAAAGGAGTATGGCAGGGTTGTGTACTCTCACCCTACCTATTCAACCTGTACGCAGAACACATCATGCGACGTGCTGGGCTTGATGAATCCAAGGCTGGAGTTAAAATCGCTGGAAGAAACATTAACAATCTCAGATATGCAGATGATACCACTTTGATGGCTGAAAGCATGGAGGAGCTGAGGAACCTCATGACGAAGGTGAAAGAAGAAAGTGCAAAAGCTGGGTTGCAGTTAAACCTCAAAAAAACCAAGATTATGGCAACCAGCTTGATTGATAACTGGCAAATAGAGGGGAAAAATGTGGAGGCAGTGACAGACTTTGTCTTTCTAGGTGCAAAGATGACTGCAGACGCTGACTGCAGCCAGGAAATCAGAAGACATTTACTTCTTGGGAGGACAGCAATGACAAATCTTGATAAAATAGTGAAGAGCAGAGACATCACACTGACAACAAAGGTCTGCATAGTTAAAGCAATGGTATTCCCCGTAGTAACCTATGGCTGCGAGAGCTGGACCATAAGGAAGGCTGAGTGAAGGAAGATAGATGCCTTTGAACTGTGGTGCTGGAGGAAAATTCTGAGAGTGCCTTGGACTGCAAGAAGACCAAACCAGTCCATACTCCAGGAAATAAAGCCAGACTGCTCACTTGAGGGAATGCTATTAAAGGCAAAACTGAAGTACTTTGGCCACATAGTGAGAAGACAGGATACCCTGGAGAAGATGCTGATGCTAGGGAAAGTGGAAGGGAAAAGGAAGAGGGGCCGACCAAGGGCAAGATGGATGGATGATATTCTGGAGGTGACGGACTCGACCTTGGGGCAGCTGGGGGTGGCAACAGCCGACAGGAGGCTCTGGCGTGGGCTCGTCCATGAAGTCACAAAGAGTTGGAAGCGACTGATCGAATAAACAACAAAAGTGCGGGAGATGCCCTGGAGGTTAATGACATCATCTAAAGGGCCTGCAAACTTCCATGAGTGAGCAATCTCAATAGCAGGATAAAAGCTCCATGTGAGGAAGCCCTTATAATTGCCTCCCAAGCTTCTGTTATGTCAATAGGGTTTCACTTCTGTAGCTAATAACAACCTCAGGGGGGCAATTTTTATCATGGCTGTAGTGTGGAGGTAAAGGTTTAGAATGCTCCCTCTTGTGCCACAGCCCCAATCCAAATCCCTCCACAGCTACTTTTAAATACATACATAGTACATACACACACACATGCGCCAATGTGGGGAGTTTCAATCATGGAACTCACATGAAACATCTCATTTGGCTGTCAGATATTTCCTCCAGGCCAGAACCTCCACACTTGAATTTTATTTGAGGCAAAATTTGGAGAGGACTCCAATAGTGGTAGGTGATGTGAACAGATACTGCTAGTGTTTGCACATGTGTTTCTAAATGGACTCACAGCAAAGGCCTTATACAAGGACAATGGACATATATTATTTTAATTCCTTAAATATCAACAATAATAATATACATATAAGAATTTTACATAAATAACAATTCATTTAAAAAGGTAAAGGTGTCCCCAACCAGTCGTGTCTGACTCTAGGGTGTCGTGCTCATCTCCATTTCTAAGCCGAAGAGCCAGCGCTGTCCGAAGACGCTTCCGTGGCCATGTGGCCGGCATGACTGAACACCGAGGTGCACGGAACGCTGTTACCTTTCCCGCTGAGGCGGTACCTATTTATCTACTTGCAATTTCTTGCTTTCGAACTGCTAGGTTGGCAGGAGCTGGGACTGAAGACGGGAGCTCACTCCGTCACGCGGCACTTGGGTCTCGAAATGCTGTCCTGCCAACCTTCCGGTCTGCAGTTCAGCATCTTAACCACTAAGCCACCGTGGCCCCATAACAATTCATATACCACAGAACAATTAAACAGAACACAGCCCTCCCAGAGTTCTGTCTTTCAGATTGGGTCCACAACAAAAATATAAATAAAACTTCTCCCTGAAGCTTGATCTTTCTGCTGGCCAAAGAAGGAAAACTGTCTCTTCTCATTTCACCTCAGCTCCACAGCAGTCTTCTCAAAGTGGATCAGAGTCCAGTAACACAGGAACAAACTTTACAGACAGCCCCTTATATAATATAAAAGAATATAAACAGACAAGGAACTCATAGTGTTTGGGAAAATCACCTCACTACTAACCTGTCCCGAGGGTTCAGGGCTTTACAAAGAGAAGGAAGAAAGCTTCTTCCAAACTGCATTGAGGTAACTGTCCATAATGGTGGCCAATCCTTATCACATTCTCTTATTTTTATTGAGCATATGCATGACTATCCCCCCTCCAGAATTCTTAATGGGAAATATACCAGTGGGTTATGCATAGGTATAAAAAGAAGTCACTGTTTTACACCAACCCTATCTTGGGCAATTCTGGATGAACTATTTACTCCAAATTTTCTTTAAATGCTCATGTGTGTCCTACATCTTTTTACTCCTGGATGACATTACCTTTTCCTCCATCATCCTGAATTAATGCAATTTAATTAGACACACACCTTGAATGTCATTTCCTAATCCTTTGTGGTTCATTTGAAAGACTTGTACAATAAAACTAATTGGTGTGTTCATTAAAATGTCAGAAATATTTTTGAGTTCAATTAGATAGTGCAGCAGTTTCATTCTAAGTGTGCTTCTCATAAAATAACTATGTCAGGAGGGTGTAATTAGCAGCCATTTAAATGTACAATTGTCTTACATTTTCCCCCTTCTTATGCATAACTTATTCAAACAGCAACATTCTTACAAGCTTATCCATCTGAGAAAAGTGAGGTGAGATGCCATGAAATTCTTAATTTTTGAAAAGTGAGATTAAAAACAACAGAAGTATTGAAAACAAAAATGGCTAACAAATAACAAGGAAACATGAAAATTCATCTCATTTACTCAAATTGCCCAGGCAAAAAAGTGACAGGGAAATGCAGATGTGAATCAGTAATTATAGAGCATGTATAAGACCCAGAGCAAATGTACTACCCCACTGCAATCATGGTTTTACACCTTTGTTTATTTAGGGCACAATTCTATGGGGATAGGCGGCTGCCTCCAAACTCAGAGGCGACTGCCTATCCTATGTGGGGGAGGAGAAGGAAGGAGGGGATTGTTCCCTCTGCCCTGCTCCTGCCCTGCATTTGCGGCACTAGACAGCCGATTTCAGTTGTCTAGCTGCGGGAAGGTGGAGTGGGGGAGGAAGCTGCTGGACGACACATAGGATGTGTTGTACTGGCATTTCTGCCTTCCCCGCCCTGGAACACCCCCCAGAATGCCCTGTTTTGGCCACTTTGCACTCCTCTTCTGAGCACAGAGAATGGGGCTGTTCCACACTGCCTGCGAGGCAGTGCGAGGGGGGGGGAAGGTCGGTTCTCTGGATACTGACCTCAGAGTGTGGGGTCCCAGGTCGGTTCCCAGAAAACCACATATCCTGTGGCCATCTAGCCGCTGACTAGGGGCCATAGAATTGCTTATTTATTTATTTATTTATTTATTTATTTATTTATTTACTACATTTCTATCCCACCCTATATCATTAAGATCTCAGGGCGGCGTACAGATAAAATCAATTTAAACAGTATAAAACAATAAATAATTTAAACACCTAAAAACATATCAAACCATTAAACAAGCTAATACCAGTTAAAATCTAAAACAATCAAACAGTTACAGTGTGCTAGGGAATGCATTTATCCCTCAAAGTCTTTGATAAAAAGCAATTTTACTGAAATGAGACCAATGTCTGCATCAATCAGGCCATCAAGGGGAGGGCATTCCACAACTGGGGTGCCACAGCAGAGAAGGCCCTCTCCCACGTCCCACCATAGTGTATGTCTCGTACTGGTGGGATGCAAAGGGGGGGCCCCTCCACAGATCTCAGTTCTCGGGCAGGCATATGTAGGGAGAGGCACGCCCTCAAATTTCGAGGCCCCAAGCTGTTTAGGGCTTTAAATGTCATCACCAAAACCTTGAATTCTGACCAGAATTACCATTACCATAACTGGTGATTCTGGATGAGTGGTATGAACAATGGCTGTGATCCAGATATTATATTCTGTCCCAAGCAATGCTTTGTTTCATAAGTAAAAGGGAAAACAGGCAAAATAGTGGGCTCCCACTCTTTTTGCCTTTCCCTCCCTGTGGCCTTTTTGCTGCCACCATGTGGAAACCATTTTTTCTTTAGCTGTCTCCACCGAACCAGCCTCAACTTTCTCTGGGTCTCAGGTATCTACTTTAGCTAGTGTGGGGGTTGGTCATTAGATGTGGAGCGGGTAACCCAAAAAGAAAAGAGATGGCAAGGTTTCAGAATACAAAGTTTAAACATTTACTGAAGAAAAATGTTAATAGGAAGAAGTTTTAAAATCTCCATAGATATGTACACACACACACAAAACACCATATGAGCAATAGGGTAATAAAACAACCAGTGATACATTCATCTAGATAACCTAAGTAGACCTAACTAACTTTTGACCTTTTGGCTGAAACTGATCAGCCCTCCCCTCACCCCCCAGATTTATCCCTATAATATCTAAAAACCAAACTAAACACACACACACCCTTTCCAACTGCTATCCCTTGCTCGCCCTGAAAAATATTCCCATCGTTTGGGAGACCCTCTGAAACAATGCTTGTGCATAATTCTCTTTGGATCTTGGCCATTCTCCCTTTCCCTATGTTGCTCAAATCCAACATCTCATCCTCTGAGGAAATTCCAAAATGGTGCCTTGTTATGTGTCCTTTAATGCAGCAGTCCCCAACCTTTTTGGCGCCAGGGACCGGTCTCATGGAAGACAATTTTTCCACGGACCAGGGTGTGTGTGTTTCGCTGGAGGACTTCCAGCCGCTGGGATGCAAATGGCATCTGCATAGCAGATGCCATTTGCATCCCTATTCTTTGCAGAAATCAGCTACATAAAGATTTACGTAGCCTATTACTTGAAGAACAGGGACGGAAATGGTGTCCGCTCTGCGGATGCCATTTGTGTCCCAGCGGCCAGAAGTCCGCCAGGGGCCGGAGCCCGCCGGCAGCTCTGCAGACTCACCGCGGAGCGGAGCCAGCGAGGATTCAGGGGGGGAGGGACGGATAGCCTCCCCCCCCGCGGACCCCCTCGGACCCAAGGTGAGGGGGTTTCACACACCCCTGCGGCCTGCTTGCTAACAGGCCACAGACCGGTACAGGTCCGCAGCCCGGGGGTTGGGGACCCCTGCTTTAATGTGTTGTCAGCAAGATTATGATGGCATGTGGGTTTCTAAGTGAGAAGCATTCATGTTCATCACAGTGAAAACATAGATTTTTCTTGTGGGAAGATTTTAGATAGAACTAGCTGAATTTCTCTGAAGCTTTTTGCATGCCCCTAATTCAGAGGCTACATTTGCACATATCTGACGGCACAAGGGGAGAATCAAAGGAGTCTTTCTCCTGTCTGGAAAATATAACGTTAGAATTGCAGTACCTGTAATATACACTCTTGTCGCTTTCAATGTCCTCTTCTAATTTAAGTGCCATTAAGTTCTAAGAGACTGAAGTATGAGTAAGGAAAACCCAGATTCGAATCTCTCCTCTTCCATACCCTCAATAGGTGGCCTTAGTCATGCCACTCTCTCGGGCTCAGTCCCCCCACCCCATCTGCAATATAGGGGATAATAATACAGACTTACCTTACAAGGTTTTTATAAGGACTGCAACTAAATAATGTGTGTGAAACTCTTTACAGACTGGGTACCATACAAATGCTAAGTATTAAGCGTTTAGCATGTGCTCTGATTTTATTTTACTGGTTTTCTATTTGAATAAAAAGTAGAATGGAAAAAGAATGATATGCACATGCATGCACACATGAACACATGCATACACATACTTGCACACACACACATGCATGCAACACACAAACGCACACATGCACACAAACTTTCATCCAGTATACAACCACGTAAGCAGAATAAACTAGATCTGTGCTGTAAGAAGCAAATTATCCCCTTGAAAAGGCTGGAGTGGGAGGGGAGGGCAGCTTTAATATATTCATGATTCATGTTTTCCTAGACAGACAATGGGAAGAAAGCACATCTGAGTAAAAGAATATTGCATATGTGCCCTGCAAGCTCCCAGGCAATTTTTTAAAATGTATAATTTCCTTTGCTCATTTAAACTTGCAGAACAAGCATACACATAAAAGGCCAACTCTGTAAAACATTCCCCTACAGAAAGGTATGGCAGGGGAGATAAATTTCAATAGGTCATTTTAAATATATATTTGGATGTTGTCTTCATCTCCTTTTCACCGACCAGTTCGAACTGTTGTACAGGCTGTAAAGGGATTTTCAGCTGCTTTGTCTTCCTGGTTCTCAGCTGCTCCTTTTTTAAATTAAAGCTTAAGGACTTAAATGAACCAGTGATGCTGAGGTTACAGAGGAACAAGAAGAGATCAGGCCATCAAATCCACTCTGGTGTAATGGGTCACAGGCTGATTGATTCTGGGATTATCATGGATGCTTTTTTTTTTAGTTTAAAGACTAAACATTAATGCGTTTAAGCACTGGACAGATCATGAAGCTTAAAATTCCAGGTGAGGAAGACCAAGAAGAATGCCCAAAGGCGCAATCTTATGCATGTTTAGACAGAAAAAGTCCTACAACTCCCAGCATGCCCCAGGAGTCCTAATCATGTTTTTCTGTCTAAACACTATTAGGATTGCATCCCTAGAGAATTAGATTTGAAACTACTCAGTTTGCTTTTTTAAATTCTTCACATTGTTGTTTAGTGGGGTGGGGGGAAAGAAAAATCTGTTCTCTGCCTCTCTTCCCAGCTGCATTTTCTGACAGTTGGGGGAAACGGCACTTGATAGTGAAATGGAGTTAATGAGATTGGAATATCATTTTAGAAGTGATGCAGTTTTTCCATAGCATGGGTGAAATTTTGAAAAAAAATATTCCTCATATGTAGGCAGATATTTTTTTTCCGAGAGAAGGGATATTAAGGAGATGATGGATATAGGTAGGGCTGGATCACAACGTAGAGGCTGCCTTTACATTAAAGAGGCTGTCCTCCCGTTATGGATAGGGATGAGGGAGAATTTCTCCCTGAAACTTCGGGGGGCCGAGTGCCAACGTGTTCGGCCCCCTGAAGTAGTTTCGGGGAGAAATTCTCCGCCTCCCCGCCCCCCCCGGGACGGGACTTAACTTTCCCGAATGTCCCTCCCGGCGGCGGGTCCCGGCGGCGGTTCGTCAGGTCTTCGACAGGGGCAGAGGCGGCAGCTGGTCTTTTGACTGGCTGCCGCCGCCGCCATTCCAATAAAAGTAAAAAAAAAACAAAACGCCCCCGTGATAGGCTGCGTGACGATTAACGTAGCCTATCATGGCTAGATTTGCAAAGTCAGCCGTGATAGGCTATGTAAATCGTCACGTAGCCTATCACGGGTGACTTAAAAAAAAAAAAAGCGTGCATACAGCTAATGGCGACCCCCATAGGGAGCCGCTATTCGCGTTCCTTATTTGGTCGCTGTAGTCTATGTAAAGATTACGTAGACTACGGGGAAAATAAGGGCAATGCAAATAGTGTTGCCCTTATTTTCGCCGTAGTCTACGTAAAGATTTACGTAGACTACAGCAACCAAATAAGGAACGCGAATGGCGGCTCCCTATGGGGGCCGCCATTTGTGTACGCGCTTTTTTTTTTTTTAAGTCAACCGTGATAGGCTACGTGACGATTAACGTAGCCTATCACGGCTGACTTTGCAGATCTAGCCGTGATAGGCTACGTTAATCGTCACGTAGCCTATCACGGGGGCGTTTTTTTTTTAACTTTTTATTTTGCGGCCGGGCGAGGCGAGGCGCCTCCCCCCCGGCCTGAATTTCGGCCGGGAGAGGAGGGAAGCCTCCCCCCCCGGCCTGAAATTCAGGGGGAGCAGCGAAGCACCTCCCCCCCACCACGAAGCAAGCTGTGAGACCAGGTAAGTGGCTTTCGTGCACCCCTAGTTAAGGAAGCCTTTCTGTGTTTACAGCAGGCTCCCAGATGGCGACCACCTGGTTGCGGAGAGGGCAAGTTTTTGATTTTTAAGGTTCCATAGAGATCAATGAAACAGCACCATCTAGTGGCTGTTTTAATAGAGTAACAATCTGATTTTAAAAAGATAGTTCATTAGTTCTGGATTTTTTTGAGATGGAATAACCAGGAAATACCTCTGGATGTGCTCTGGGGGTTGATGATTTCATGAAAAGGACCTGCAAACTTCTGTGAGTGAGCAATCTCAATAGCAGGATAAGAGCTCCGTGTGAAGGAGCCCAGAGTTGACATAGCAAGACCACTGATAAATGACGGCCTTCCTGTGGTCCCTGCCCAGCCGGTAACACAAGCATTTATCACATGGAGCTCAAACATCAAACATGATGGATATCTGGGGGCTGACAGCACAAGGGCTAAGTTTTATGCAGGACCTGCTTCTAATTGTTACAGGTGATTGATAAAGCAGAATCGCTTCCAGCCAGTAGTGTAGCAGTAAATATTGAACTGCAGCTGTTATAGAATCATAGATCATAGAATAGTAGGGTTGGAAGGGGCCTACAAGGCCATCGAGTCCAACCCCCTGCTCAATGCAGGAATCCAAGTCAGAGCATCCCTGACAAATGGCTGTCCAGCCTCGTCTTGAAGGCCTCCAGTGTGGGAGAGCCCACCACCTCCCCAGGTAATTGGTTCCATTGCCGTATTGCTCTGACACTCAGGAAGTTTTTCCTGATGTTCAGTCGGAATCTGGCTTCCTGTAACTTGAGCCCATTATTCTGTGTCCTGCACTCTGGGATGATCAAGAAGAGATCCTGGCCTTCTTCTCTGTGACAACCTTTCAAGTACTTGAAGAGTGCTATCATATCTCCCCTCAGTCTTCTCTTCTCAAGGCTAAACATGCCCAGTTCTTTCAGTCTCTCTTCATAGGGCTTTGTTTCCAGTCCCCTGATCATCTTTGTTGCCCTCCTTTGAACCCTCTCCAGCTTGTCTGCATCCTTCTTAAAGTGTGGTGCCCAGAACTGGACACAGTACTCCAGATGAGGCCTAACCAGTGCTGAGTAGAGGGGAACTAGTACTTCCCGGGATTTGGAAGCGATGCTTCTATGAATGCAGCCCAAAATAGCATTTGCCTTTTTTGCAGCCACATCACATTGTTGGCTCATATTCAGCTTGTGATCGACGACAATTCCAAGATCCTTCTCGCTCGTAGTGTGGTTGAGCCACGTATCCCCCATCTTGTAACTGTGCATTTGGTTTCTTTTTCCTAGGTGCAGAACTTGGCATTTGTCCCTATTAAATGCCATTCTGTTGTTTTCTGCCCAGCACTCCAGTCTATCCAGATCACTTTGAATTTTGTTTCTGTCTTCCAAAGTATTAGCTATCCCTCCCAATTTTGTGTCATCTGCAAATTTGATCAGCATTCCCTGCACCTCCTCCTCCAAGTCATTAATAAAAATGTTGAAGAGCACTGGGCCCAGGACTGAGCCCTGCAGTACCCCACTCGTTACCTCTCCCCAGCTTGAGAAGGTCCCATTGATCAGCACTCTTTGAGTCCGATTCTGTAGCCAACTGTGGATCCACCGGATCGTTGTTTCATCTAGCCCACTTCGAGCTAGTTTGCTCATCAGGATATCATGGGGCACTTTGTCGAAAGCTTTGCTGAAGTCGAGGTATATGATGTCTACAGCATTCCCACGGTCTACAAGGGAGGTGACTTGATCAAAAAATGAGATCAGATTTGTCTGGCAGGACTTGTTTTTGACAAATCCATATTGGCTTCGAGTAATCACGGCATTGTTGTCAAGGTGCTTCCAGATGGATTGCTTTATGATCTGCTCCAGAATTTTCCCAGGGATTGATGTCAGACTGACTGGTCTGTAGTTCCCAGGTTCCTCCTTTTTACCCTTTTTGAAGATAGGGACAACGTTAGCCCTCCTCCAGTCATCTGGCACTTCCCCTGTCCTCCATGATTTCTCAAAGAGAATAGACAGCGGTTCTGAGAGTTCTTCTGCCAGTTCCTTTATGACTCTAGGATGCAGTTCATCTGGCCCTGGAGATTTGAACTCATTCAAAGTAATGAGGTGTTCCTTGACCATATGCCTGTCGATCTCAAGCTGCAATCCTGCCCCTTCAGCCTGTACTTCGCCTTTGCCAGGGGGGTCATAGACCCTCTTTTGGGAGAAGACTGAGCCAAAGTAGGAATTGAGCACCTCTGCCTTTTCTTTGTCCTCTGTTATCATTTTGCCATCCTTATTTAATAGCTGAACAACCATTTCTTTCCTCTGCCTTTTACTATGCACGTAGCTGAAGAAAGCCTTTTTGTTGTTTTTAGCATCCCTCGCTAACCTCACCTCGTTCTCCGCTTTAGCCTTCCTGACGCCATCCCTGCAATTCTGTGCTACCTGCCTGTACTCTTCCTTTGTTACTTGGCCTTCTTTCCACTTCCTATATGTGTCCTTTTTTGTTTTCAGGTCATCCCTAAGCTTTTTGTGAAGCCACATTGGCTTCTTCTGTTGTCTTCCACCTTTTCTTCTTGTTGGAATTGTTTGTGATTGTGCATTGAGAATTTCCTTTTTTAAAAGTTCCCACCCATCTTGGACTCCTTTTCTCGCTAGCATTGCTTGCCATGGGACCTTACTGATCATTGTTCTGAGTTTATTAAAATCAGCTTTCCTAAAATCCAGGGTACGCGTTTGAGTACACTCGGCTTTTGCTTCCCTTAGAACCAAAAACTCAAGTACAACATGGTCGCTTTCCCCCAGAGTTCCTGTAACTGCTACTTTATCCACTAAGTCATCTCTGTTGGTTAGGATCAAGTCAAGGATAGCCGATCCTCTAGTTCCTTCCTCTACTTTCTGTAGGAGGAAGTTATCCACCACACAAGTCAGGAATTTCCTGGAGGGGCCATGTTTTGCAGAATTTGTCTCCCAACAAATATCGGGGAAATTGAAGTCCCCCATTACTACTACATCATGCTTCCTTAAAACATTGGCTATTTGCTTTTCAAAAGTTTCATCCTTGTCTTCTCCTTGATTGGGTGGCCGGTAGTAGACTCCGACCATCAGGTTCCTTTTATTCTTTGCTCCATTTATTTCAACCCAGATGCTCTCGATGGGGCTACCAAGCTCCTCCTCCTGTATTTCTGTGCAGAGATATGTATTTTTCACATACAGTGCAACCCCGCCTCCCTTTCTGTTCCTCCTGTTCTTTTTGAACAAGTTATATCCTTCAACTGCTGTATTCCAGTCATGAGAGTCATCCCACCAAGTCTCAGTTATACCTATCAAGTCATAATTTCCCTCCTGTATTAAGAGTTCAAGTTCGTTCTGTTTGTTTCCCATACTCTGGGCATTAGTATATAGACATCGAAGACCATGTGCTTCATAGTCTGGCTTTCTTCCTACCTGTGTCTGAAGACTATTATTGGACGCTATCAGAGCTGTTCTCTCCATTGCAGTGCATGCGCCTACGTCCATTGTTACCCCCAACATTACATCTCCCTTCCCCGTAGGATTCAGTTTAAAGCCCTCCTGATGAAGTTCTTCATGCTGTGGCCAAACACATTCTTCCCAGCCTTTGTGAGGTGCAACCCATCCCTAGCCAACAGCCCATCTTCCAGGAAGTATAGCCCGTGGTCCCAGAATCAAAATCTCTCTCGTCGGCACCACCTTCGTAGCCAGTCATTCACCCGGAGTATTTTTCGTTCCCTTTCTATCCCTCTTCTAACTACTGGAAGGATGGATGAGAAAACTATCTGGGCCCCAAAGTTCTTGAGTTTCCTTCCCAAAGCTTCAAAGTCTGACGTGATCTCTTCGTAGCTCCGCTTGGCGGTATCATTTGTTCCCACATGGATGAGAAGAAAGGGATACCTGTCAGTGGGCTTTATGAGTGCAGGCAACCTTTCAGTCACGTCTCTAATCTGTCCTCCCGGGAGACAACATACCTGGCGAGTCCACGGGTCTTCGCGACATACTTGGGTCTCGATCCCACGCAGCAAGGAGTCTCCCACTACTACCACTCTTCTCTTCTTCTTCTTGTAGGCCTGGGTTTCATCGCCTCTGTTTGACTGATCTTTAGCCTCTTGCTCACTCTCATGCAGGTTCCCCTGTGATTCTTCCTCTGCAGGCTGTCCTCCAGTCTCATCTGCAAGTACCTGGAATCGGTTCCACAGCTCCACCGCTTCCACTGGTGCAGAGTGTCGTCTAGTTCTTCTTCTCCTAACTGTCACCATTTTCCAAGGAGTATCCTCTACTCCATTTTTCTTCACCTCAGCATTTCCCACTGCCTCATCTTGCTGTTGCTCTTCAAGCTTGTGGTCTGCCCTTTGCTGCTGTAGTTCCCCCATTCTGTCCAAGAACTCTTCGTGTTCTCTTATTCCCCGGAGGGTTGACAGTCGCCGCTCCAGTCCACTTACTTTTTCCTCCAGCAGCGTGATCAACTTGCACTTGTTGCAGGTGTAGGCCATGTTGTTCTCAGGCAAGAAAACAAACATTGCACACACCTTGCAGGTCACCACCACTGGAGAGTCTTGTCCTTCCATAGCCTCTTTTCCCTTTTTGTGTCTAGCTTTGTGATTGTTCTAGACTAGCCTGTGCCTGCTCCTCTACTCAGTAGAGGTTAAAAGCAGAGTCCCACTGGTGTGGAAGTGTGTGTTACAAGACAAATAAATGAAAAAAAGTTAGTAAAAAAAAATAAAATAAAATAAAATAAAAAAAATGTTAGGGGCCTCCCCCTTGACCTCCCCTGCCGAACTCCCCTGGCCAACTCCTGTTTGCTCCCCCTGTTCGCTCGCTCTCTGGGAGCTTGCCTGCTTCTGTAGTCCCTGGACCAGCTGGAGCAGCTTGCTCTGCTCTGCTCTGCTCAGCTGGGAGGCGGGAAACAGACTGAAGCTTCCCGCCCAGTCAGCTGCTGGGAGTACTCAGGCCACACCCCTCCAATTCAGTTGGAGCTCTCAGAAGCTCCTGGTGAGCTCACAGCCAGTCAGAAGGATAAAGGGCAGCGCCCTGGGCTTCCTGCAACCCACTTACCTCTTAGCCTCTGTCTCCTTTGTCTCCTTTGTCTCTTCAACCACTGCAACTCCCCTGGCCAACTCCTGTTTGCTCCCCCTGTTCGCTTGCTCTGTTCGCTCGCTCTCTGGGAGCTTGCCTGCTTCTGTAGTCCCTGGACCAGCTGGAGCAGCTTGCTCTGCTCTGCTCTGCTCAGCTGGGAGGCGGGAAACAGACTGAAGCTTCCCGCCCAGTCAGCTGCTGGGAGTACTCAGGCCACACCCCTCCAATTCAGTTGGAGCTCTCAGAAGCTCCTGGTGAGCTCACAGCCAGTCAGAAGGATAAAGGGCAGCGCCCTGGGCTTCCTGCAACCCACTTACCTCTTAGCCTCTGTCTCCTTTGTCTCCTTTGTCTCTTCAACCACTGCAACTCCCCTGGCCAACTCCTGTTTGCTCCCCCTGTTCGCTTGCTCTGTTCGCTCGCTCTCTGGGAGCTTGCCTGCTTCTGTAGTCCCTGGACCAGCTGGAGCAGCTTGCTCTGCTCTGCTCTGCTCAGCTGGGAGGCGGGAAACAGACTGAAGCTTCCCGCCCAGTCAGCTGCTGGGAGTACTCAGGCCACACCCCTCCAATTCAGTTGGAGCTCTCAGAAGCTCCTGGTGAGCTCACAGCCAGTGTTCAGCATGACAGTCCCCATAGCTAGAGATGTCATGAATGTCCATTTGGGGGCTCGAGCTCAGCAGGTTCCCACCAGCTGTGCCCCCCAGATGCCAGTCCACAACCCCCCTTTGGCATGTGCCGAGTTGGGCAAGCATGGCGGCCCCCGCTCCTTGCCTGAGTGGCAGCTTGGCCTGTTTCTTCAAGGCAGACTTTATGTAAAATTAGCCTTTACTGAAAAGGCCCCCTCTGCCTGGGCTCTTCACCACGCCTTTGGTTGCTCCCTGTCGTCACTGCTGCCATGGCCACTGCGGCTGCCAAGCAACGCTGCCTCCCTCTGATGGTGCCCGGAATAGAGGGGCGCAGTCGCTTTTGGCGGCTGTGGCAGCAGCAGGATGGGAGCTGAGAGGGAAGCCCCATGACAGGCAAGTAGGTCCAGACAGAAAATTGTTAGCTAATTTTTAACTGCTCCCTGTAACAGTGAACCATGATAGGTGAGGTTTTTCTCTCCCTTCAGAACGCCCCAGAATCTCACCCATCCACAAGCAGCAAATCCTGCCCCCTAATTTGCTGCCTCTGTGGCATGGCAAATTCGGGGGAGATTGTCCAATGGCATTATTTTTAGAGATTTATCTGGAATGTTTGGTTGGAATAAAGATGGGCTGGAAGTTCAATTTTTCACACTTTCACCCAAATTGGGTTAGGAGGTGGGGGTCCCGTCCCCCCCGCTGTTGCCTGGGTTTTGCAGTACCGACAGCAGCAATCCTAGGAGGAAAACCAGCCACTGAGAGGACTGAGGAGTGGCAGCTGTCAACAGGTGATGAGTTTACCCTCTCACCTGCTGAAATTCACCCCACCCTGTAAAAATAATCAAAAACCTCCTCTCTTTTTCTCACCTATGGGGTGGCAATGTGGTTTCTGTCTGGAACTTGGGTGGAACTAACGTTTGCATGCAAGCACATTTAACAAAATTACCTCCCCTTGCCTCTTTCATGCCTCTTGGTGCTCCAGGTCTATCTGGAAGTAGGGAAGTAGAATTTTATTTCAACTCAGTTTTGATAAGAATTTACCAAAATTTGCTAAGTTCTCCATATTTGGGACAAAAAGAACTTGAGATAAAACAAATAAATGTGGAAGAAACGGAAACTGAAACCCATCCAGGTCCGGGGCTTTGAGTGCTTATTTCGTAAATGTCTGGGTTTAAATCCCTGTGTATTCAGCCATGTTAGTGCTTAATTAGGTTAATTAGGTTAGCCAAATGCCACCTCTTTTTTTTTTCCTGACAGACTCCTCATCATTAATAGCTCTTTGTCAGGAAGGTACATCATGCTCTTCTTCATGCTGGGAATAGCTGCACCTATTGCTTCTCAGCCTTTTGGCTAAGATGAAGTGTGGTGTGTACCTATTGGATTGGGTTGGTGCAGATGGATGAGAATTTTGTTTCAGTTCTTCGTTGATAAAAATTTACCAAAATTTGAAATGTTCTTCATATAGGGATGGCAGAGAATTCTGCCACGGATCTCAGTGAGGCCGAATGCCAGTGCATTCAGCCCCCCGAAATCTGTGGCGGAACAGCCTGCCACCTCCCTGCCCCCCTGAGGATCCCCCCCGGGACGAGACTTACCTGGGGTGGATGTTCCGGGCGGCGGTGGCTCCGGCGGCGTCTTTGGCGGCGGCGGCTGTGGTGGCTGGTCTTCAGATCGGCTGCCGCCGCTGCCATTTACAGTCCTGTCGTATTTTTTTTTTACAAGGCGTGATAGGCTACGGAAAGATTTACGTAGCCTATCATGGCTGGGTTAAAAACAAAAAAACAAAAACGCATACGCATACGCAAATCACGGCGGCTATGGTCACCGCCATTTGCGTTCCTTATTTTTGGCCATCTTAGTCTACGTAAATATTTACGTAGATCAAGACGTCAAAAATAAGGAATGCAAATGGCAGCGGCCGTAGCCGCCGCCATTTGCATACGCAGTTTTTTGTTTTTTTTCCCCAGAGCCCTCTGCGGCTGGAAATCCGGCTGCGGACGGCTCTGGCCTGGGCTGGGCCTGGCTGGCTGCTCTGTGGAGCTGCCGTGGACCACAGGAGGCCATGGAGGATTCCGGGGGGGAGGAACAGAACGCCTTTCCCCCCACCACCAACATAATCCATGGTAAGGTAAGTCACTTTCGTACATCCCTATCTTCATATTGAGGAGACAAAGAACTTGAGATTTTAAAAATTCAATTGCGGGAAAAAACAAAATCAACTCATTTGTCTATCCCTGTCTTGAAGCTTGTGTGTGTGTGTGTGCATGTGCGTGCGCACATGTGTATCAGGAAGTTGAGGCAGAAAAGTGGGGATCACTATTCCCTTTCTTCCTGCCCACTTCTCTGCTCCAAACCACTCCTTCCAAATGTCCTTTTTCAAAGAAAAGAACCACCCTTGGTTTTGTTATTCAAGGTTGCATTGCATGTAACATTTAGTTCTATCCTTGGCCTTCTGAGATATCAACAGGAGCATCTCTCCTGTGCCAATGTATGTGTTACGCATAAGACACTGTGTAATGGGGAAGCTGGGCATAAAGAACTTTCTGGCTTTCATTACATTCTGCTGCAGCCTGGGTGAGTTCAGTGTGAAGTAGAGCTGTGCAAAAATGGCCCCTCAAAATTCTCCAGCTTATTTGTGGGTAGGGATGAATGAAACCCCACTTACCTGGCTCCGCTGGTTCTGCTGGGGGGGGGGGAGGCACTCCATCCCTCCCCCTGGAATCCTCACTGAGGGGGGGAGGCACGGAGCGCCTCCCCCCGGAATCCTGGCTGGCCGGCTCCGCTCTGTGGGGATTCTGCAGAGCCGCCGGCCGGCTCCACCAACAGCCGGCCGGACATCCAGCCACTGGCTAGCATGGATACAAATGGCGGCGGCCATAGCCACCACCGTTTGCATCCCTGTATTCAGACTTACGTAGCCTATCACGTCTGGGTTAAAAAAAAAAAAGCGTATGAAATGGTAGCGGCTACAGCTGCCTCCATTTGCGTTCCTTATTTTTGGTTGTCTTAGTCTACGTAAATATTTACGTAGACTAAGATGGCGAAACTAAGGGGGAACGCAAATAGCATAGCGGACGCTATTTGCATTCCCCCTTATTTTCACCGTCTTAGTCTATGTAAATATTTACGTAGACTAAGACGGTGAAACTAAGGGGGAATGCAAATAGCGTAGCGGACGCTATTTGTGTTCCCCTTTATTTTCACCGTCTTAAGTCTACGTAAATATTTACGTAGACTAAGACAACCAAAAATAGGGAATGCAAATGGCGGCGGCCGTAGCCGCTGCCATTTGCATACTTTTTTTTTTAAAACCCAGACGTGATAGGCTACGTCTTTACGTAGCCTATCACGAATGGGGGGGGGGGAAGATTGCAAATGGTGGTGGCGGCAGCCAGTCGGAAGACCAGCCTCCGCCGCCACCTCCGCCACCTCCGCTGCCTCCGCTGAAGCCGCCGCTGGAGCCGCCGCTGTCTGGAGCATCCACCCCAGGTAAGTCTTGTCCCGGGGGGAACCGTGGGGGGCGGGGGGGTGGCAGGCCGTTCTGCCACGGAGTTAGGGGGGCCGAATGCACTGGCATTCGGCCTCACCGAGATCCGTGGCGGAATTCTCTGACAACCCTATTTGTGGGCAGAGAAAATGGGGGGACAATTTCACCAAATTTCTCCTAGGGGAGGACAAATTCTCCAACAGTTTCTCTTGGATAGGGCTCACTATTGGCAGGGGTTGTAGCCCAGCTTCTTTCTTTTTTCCTCAGAGTTTTTGATTTGTTGCACTGCTTCTGTAGGTGGCAACAGCATCAACTGTGGTGAGGCCTCCACTCTTCTGAGGCAGAATTTTGAATTCCTTTTGGTGGTCTTTTTGAGCTTACCTAATCACTGCGAGGTAGCCGAGGGTGCCATGTGTGTTCTCTCTCTCTCTCTCTCTCTCTCTCTCACACACACACACATCTTTCCATTGCTTTGCAGCCTCCCAGGTAGGAATGTCAGAGAATTCCGCGATGGATCTTGGTGAGGCCAAATGCCAGTGCATTCAGCCCCTCAAAATCCATCACGGAACGGCCTGCCACCCCCCCGCCCCCCACAGATCCCCCCCGGGACAAGACTTACCTGGGGCGGATGTTCCGGATGGTGGTGGCTCCAGCGGCGGCTTCGGTGGTGACGGCTGGTCTTCCGAACGGCTGCCGCAGCCGCCATTTGCAGTCTGTGTCTTCCCCCCCCCCCATAGGCATGATAGGCTACGTAAAGACTTACATAGCCTATCACGTCTGGGTTTAAAAAAAAAAAAAGAGCGTACGCAAATGGCCGCGGCTACAGCTGCCGCCATTTGTGTTCCTTATTTTTCGCTGTCTTAGTCTACGTCAATATTTATGTAGACTAAGACAAAGAAAAGAAAGGGGAACACAAATAGTGCCCACTATGCTATTTGCATTCCCCTTTCTTTTCTTTGTCTTAGTCTACATAAATATTGATGTAGACTAAGATGGCGAAAAATAAGGAATGCAAATGGCGGCGGCAGTAGCCGCCATTTGCATACACGTTGTTGTTTTTTTGTTACCCAGAGCCCTCCGTGGCTGGAAATCTGGCTGCGGTTGGCCCTGGCCTGGGCCTGGCTGGCTGCTCCATGGAGCACAGCCAGCCGTTGAGGATTCCGGGGGAGAGGACCAGATCGCTCTCCCCGAGGATTCCGGGGGGAGGGACGGAACGCCTCCCCCCCCGAACAGAATCCGCGAAAAGGTAAGTCACTTTCGTACATCCCTACTCCCAGGCCACCTGCACTCCCTGAACTGAAAGTCTCATGGGAGGAATTGCCTCACGATGTCTTCCTCATAATGGCTTTAACTGAAGCCGAGGAGGCTACAGGCTGCCACAGATATTACTGTACAATGACAGACAGGACACTCCTCAGCCACCTCACAAGTAAGGTGAGCACAAGAATCCCAAACCCAGCCCATGAGAACTTCTTCTAAGCTTCCCCTCCTTTGAATGTCTTTTTGAAAGCAATTTCTTTTCTGTCAATAGGGATGTATGAAAGTCACTTACCTTTTTGAAGGGTGACATTCGCGGTGGGGGGGAGGCGCTCTGTCCCTCCTGCCGAAATTCTCTCCGGCCGGCTCCACTCCGCAGAGATTCTGCAGAGCCGCCAGCTGGGGCCGCCCACAGCTGGACATCTGGCCACTGGGCAGCCGGCAGGGACGCAAGTGGCGGCTGCGTAGCTGCTGCCATTTGCCTCCCTGTATTTTTCCCCCTTTTTTTCCCTGTGACAGGTTACATAAATATTTACGTAGCCTATTACGACAAAAAAAAAAGGGAACGCAAATGGTGGCCGCCGTAGCCGCCACCATTTGTGTTCCCTTTTTTTTGCCATGATAGGTTACGTAAATACTTATGCAGCCTATCATGGCTTCTGCAGGGACGCAAATGGCATCCCTCCGTTAGCCGTGATAGGCTACGTAAGTATTTATGTAGCCTATCACGGCTATATGGAAGAAGCGAATGGTGGCCGCAGATGCGGCCGCCATTCGCAAGTCAGCACGGACGGCAGCAGGTAGGTGCTCCATTCCAGGCCCATTTCATGGGGTTGGGGGGGCAGGGGGCTTCATTCCGCCATGGATTTCGGGGGGGCCTCTCACCGAGATCCGTGGCGGAATTCTCTGACATCCCTATCTGTCAAACTGAATGAGAATGGTCGAAAAAAATGTGGGAGAAATTTTAAGCACAGCACTAGTATGAATGTCTCAAGTTGTAGCAGATTGTGATTTTGAAATAATAGATTTGATAACAATAACAACCTTGTAGCTCCCTTCTTACCTGTATGTGTCATCTTGTTCCCTAGCCATGCCTGTCACTGTGGTGCCCGCTTCCAGATACCTTTATGGATCCTTATGATTTCCTCCCTGTTCAAGCTAATGGATCACTGTTTGGCACTATAAATTGCAGGCACAGGGCCCCTGATCTGTGTCGGGGCTACAGTGCAGTGTGTGTAATGGTTAAAGACCCCTCCCCTCCCCCCATGCTAAGGTCCCCCAAAAAGAGAGCTAGTGTGGTGCAGTGGTTTTGGACTGGGACTCGGGAAATCTGGGTTCTAGTCCCCACTTGGCCATAAAGCTTACTGGGTGACTTTGGGCCAGTCGCTGACTCCCAGCCTAAATTACCTCACAGGGTTGTTGTGAAGATAAAATGAAGAGGAAGAGGATCATGTTTCCTCCTTGCTTCCTTGGAGGAAAAAGGTTAGGGGATAAATGTAATAATAACAACAACAACAACAACAACAACAACAATAATAATAAATATATGGACTGCACCTCCTTCACTTAACACTAGAGTAAAAAACACTAAAGCAGCTACAGTATTAAGCAAGCAACTATGCTTTTTATGTAATGTCCGCTTTGACTCTTAAGACAATAGGTTGGGCAGACTCAATCAACTTCCTCATGATAATGTGGCAGCCAGCTGATTAAAGGTGCACTTTTTCTCCAGCCCCCAGAAAAAAAATAAACATTTAAGTTCGGAATTGTTATATACAATTCAAATCTAGTTTGGTGAGCATGACCAGAAGCTCAATGTAGATGAATGACTAGATGTAGATGAATACATTTCTGAAATGGTTTGAGTCACAAATAAGCCATATTCTTGCTCCATTTACATTGCAGTCCCAAGTACACTTACTAAGCTGCAGTCCCAAGAACACTTACTAAGAAGTAGGCCCATTGAACTCAGAGGGACGTGTGTAGGAAGATGGAATTTTAAGTCTGGTTTATGAAACAAGCAAATTGGTTGCCTAATAGATGAGCTAAGGCAAGCTCCCACCTCATTTATGGAACTGCATGCATTATGCACAGTCTCTCCTGGGTTCATGAAATGGGCAGTGACTTTGAAGTTTTGCCTTGCATACCTTCACTGTTAGTTAATTGGATGGTTAGATGCACTGAGCAAATACTTCTACCACGGAGCTCCTTGTTAATCCTGATTCTGTGTGAGGTGCTCTAATCTGGATTGTGTACATCAGGTGTAGGCAGCCAAACATGAGCATGTTTGGCAATTTGAGGAACTGTCATGGGCACCACCACAAAATGGCTGCCATGGGACAGGAAGTACAATCAACGTGCCTAAAAGGCTGAAGATTAAAAAGTAGAGCTGGGGTCTGAACCTCAACACTCTAAGCAACTCCTTTGAACCCCCCATTTTCAGATCTAACAGAAACCTACTTCACAGTTGTCCTAGCTGCTGGTAGAAAAAATGTAGGGATGTACGAAACTCACTTACCTTTCATGGATTATGTTGATGGGGGGGGAGGTGCTCCGTTCCTCCTCCTGCCGGAATCCTGGCTGGCTGGCTGTGCTCTGCAGGGATTCTGCGGAGCCGCCGGCCGGCTCCACCAGCAGCCGGACTTCCTGCCGCTGGCTAGCAGAGACACAAATGGTGGCGGCCGTAGCCGCCGCTGTTTGCGTCCCTGCAGTCAGCCATGATAGGCTACGTAAATGTTTACGTAGCCTATCACGGCTGACTTAAAAAAAAAACCACACGCGTGTACGCAAATGGTGGCGCCCACAGCCGCCGCCATTTGCATTCCTTATTTTGATACGTCTTAGTCTACGTCAAGATTTACGTAGACTAAGACAGCAAAAATAAGGGGAATGCAAATAGCGTAGCGGACGCTACTCTATTTGCATTCGCCTTATTTTCGCCGTCAGAAGACCGGCTGCCGCCCCCGCCCCCGACGAAAGGCCGACGAACCGCCGCCGGGACCCGCCGCCGGGAGGGACATTCGCCAAAGGTAAGTCCCATCTGGGCGGGGGTGGCGGGGGGGTGGCGGAGAATTTCACTGCCGATTTCGGGGGGCCAAATGCATTGGTGCTCGGCCCCCCAAAGATTCGGGGAGAAATTCTCCGCCATCCCTATGGATGCGCTGGCATTCGGCCTCCCCGAGATCTGTGACGGAATTTTCTGACATCCCTAAAAAAATGTGTTAATTTTTAGGGCTGTGGACTGCTTCAGCCCAAGGTCCAAAGCCTGAGTCGAAATGGGAAACTTCGGAGCTTTGGCACCCCAGCTCAGCTGTGCTGGCGCCTCCAGCTCCTTGCCTGAGCCACCCGTCAATCATCGTCATTGTTTTTTAGAATGAAGGCAAAAAACTGCACAGAAGCTGGGAAACCACCAAATGAACCATGGTTGGAGGTAAGGGGGCTGGGACCAGGGGAAGGGGCATGGCCATGTAGGGAAACCTGGAGGATCAGATTTGGCCCCTGGGCATGAATTTCTGCACCCCTGTCATCATCACTCTCCCAACATATTTTACCCTTAATTGGGAGATCTCAGAAGTGATTGTGGCTGAAAGAAAAAAGCACCTGGGGAGTGTGGATGCAGGGAAGTAAGCTATTTTTCTGGGGGGGGGGTGTCCAGTTCTCTCACCCATGCCCACTTTTTTCTTGTTATATTAGACACCCCCTCCCAACTCTCTACATTGAAGTCCTCCTAACTGGAGCCCCCAAGATGTGTTGGACTCCCATCATCCCTCAGCCAACAAGGTTGTAGCCCACACACATCTGGACCCAGTTGGGTGACCTACCTGCTTGCAGAATATCAGAATTTAAAGATCTGAATCTTCACCTTGCTAATTCAGCAACCCCTTGTCCTGGCTTAGGTACATCTAATTTAATATGATTTGGCCTTAAGTGTGGGTTTCAGTGCTGGAAAACTCAGTCTCTGTGATGGCAGGATATCGGAATGTAAAGGCTGGGATCTTCTGTGATCAGTAACCACAGCCCCCACTGATCTGAGATCAAAGCATCTTGGTCAGAGGTGCCAATGACAGAGGAGGTGTGGATCTTGGTGCCTTTCTTTCTTTTTTAAAAAAAGAAAAAAGAAAAGAAAGAAAAACACAAAGGGCTTCTTCACATGGAGCTTTTATTCTGCTATTGAGATTTCTTCCTTGTGGAGGTTTGCAGGCCCTTTAGATGATGCCATGAACTTCCAGGACGTCTCCTTCACTAAGTGACCTTTATTCTGTTTTTTAAAAGATCAGAGATAATGAGGTATCAAATTACCCCAATTGTGTTCCGCTGGAGTTCCCTCTGTGAAAAAGGAAAAGCCGCAAGAAGAGGAGCTGGATCAATGAAGCATATGAAAGACTCAGAAAAGGGGGAGAAGGAGGGGGGAAAGGAAGCGCATGTAAAGGGGGTCTGTTGTGATCCTGCATTTAAAATGGAAGCAGAAAGCCCCATTTTAAGTGCAGGATTTTAGGCTGGTGTAGAGATGCTCTCAGAGTACAATCCTATGTATGTTTAGACAGAAAGGAGTCCTACAGCTCCCAGCATTACCCAGCCAGCTATGCAAAACGCAAAGTGACTCCTGAAAATTCTGGCAATTAGCTATAATCATGGCTTCATAAAAAAGGTAGATGATGATGTGGGCTATGGGCTATGCTGGCTGGGGAATGCTGGGAGTCGTAGGACTTCTTTATGTCTAAACGTGCACAGGATTGCACCCAAAATGGGATGAGTGCTGGAAGCAGTATGCATTAAGCCAGAAGGTGGAGTCGGCCAATGCAGGAGACAAAATATTAACGAACTTATCGGACAATTTGACCTCCCTTGCAGCTTTGCTGGGCAGGCTTCAATACCTAATTGTGGCCCCTGCATCCTTCTCTGTAGCCCTGGCTGAGCCCTAGATGCTTGCCATCGACTAGGACAGAGTCCATTGTATGGGTGAAGCATCAGAAATTTAGGTCATTGGTCATGAGACTGCCCTTCACTTTTACTTTTTAGCCATTTTTAAAGAAGTTTTTTTTTCTTGAATTCTAATAAATGTGCTCTTAAATGCTGTGTGGGTGGGGGTGGGGGGTAGGTGCTCCCTTTAAATTTCTCCTGGGTGAGCAGCTACTGTTTCTCATCATGACCCCTGCCTGGTGCAATCAAAATCCAAAATGACTCCGTCCTACACTTTGATTGAATCCAATCATTCCTGTCAGTGCCTGGGCTTGAACTCTGCATTGCAATCTAAAGGGTCACCTCACTAATTCAGCAAGCCCTTGTCCTGGGTTGGGTAAATATGATTTAATATGATTTGGCCTTAAGTGTGAGTTTCAGTGCTGGAAAACTCCGTTCCTGTGGGAGACCGGTGGTTGGTGTTTTGGTCTCACTGGAAAACTTTTCTCCAAAATTAAATGACACAAAAAAGCAATGCCTAGATCCAAGTTGCACATGATTGTCTACATTGTTATGAAGTCATGATTATAGCTAAAGCCCAGAATATTCAGGAGTCACTTTGTGTTTTGCATCTGAGTGACTCTGAGTACTCTGAAATGCTGCTTAATATATATTGCTATTGCTATTGTTGAAATAAACGTGAATGGTTAAAGGTTTGTCATTATGTGGTTGAGAGGTTCTACAGCTTCAGTTACAAAGTTCCTCTTCTGAAATTCAAGTTATTACATATGACCTTTATTAAATACAAATACACATTTACAAAGTGGTAAATGTATGGTGGTGGTGTGTATATTTACCAGGTGGTAAGCTGGTCACCTCCATTTTGTTGCTAAGTGGTTATTCAACCCAGCTGCAATTGAGTCATCAATTGTGAGTGTCATCTATGGGGTGGGTGGGCATTAACCCCCCATTCCTTCTATTTCTGAAGTTCAGACACGAGTGTTGTGCGTGTAGCCAAAATGGCACCACGCACACGCCAGAGGGAATTATTGGCAGGCTTGGGGATCAAAATCAGCACAGGATAAGCAGAAAAGCAAATGGGAAAAAGGTGAGAAAATAACACTAACAGACAAGAAAATCTACCAAACACACAAGATAATTCATCTCCAGACCATAGGAAAAATACATACCCTTGAAGGAGTCCAATGAAACTGTGGACTGTTAAGTTTCTCCTTCCCATCTGGCAGGACAGGTCAGGACAGATGACCAGTGTACAAAGTAGTTACACACACACACACACACACACACTATGGTGAGTTAACATTTTGAAAACTTAAACATTATTTTTATTATAAGTTTTAAATTGAGGCAACTGCCTCACCCTGCCTAATGGTAGGGGCAGCCCTGCTTACAGGGGTGTTGTGTGGATAGAATAGAGAGCAGGCCGGTTCTAGCAGGATGTCCCAAAGCCTGGTCTGCAACAGGGGCAGAAGCAAATAGGGATGTGTGACCTCACCTCAGCCCGCCTCACACACTGCTCACCGGACCCTTGGTGGTTGCCTGACCCTGCTTGCTGTGTGTGGCAAACTGCTGGGTGGTTCACAGGTGCCCCGAGAGTGGCCTGTGGTGTCTCCCTGTGCCACTGTGCCACCATTTTGTGGGAAATGGCTCAATGGAGCGGCAGGGACCACCAAACTTGCCCAACTCAGCACATGCTGAGTTGGGCAAGCATGGTGGTCTGTGGACTGCTGTCTGGGGGATGGGGGGAGCCATCGAGAAATCCCCAAGGCTTGAGCCCCAACACCCATGACATCCCCTAGAAGTGAGATGAAAAGATCTGCTTCAGGCAGCACCATGGGGGTGGGATAGATGATGAATGCAGGAATTGGTGTCTAAATGGTGCAAGAAGGCGTTTTAATAGGGATGTATGAATCCCGTACCTTGTTCCAGTTCGGGGTCTCCGTGATGGGGGGGAGGCGATCCCTCCCTCCCCTTGGAATCCTCCCTAGCTGGCTCCGCTTCATGGCAAGGCCACGGAGCTGCCGGCTCGGGCCGGCTGCAGCAGGACTTCCAGCCACTGCTGGGCTGCTGCAGCTGCAAATGGCAGCCTTTGTAGCAGCCGCCATTTGCATCCTTGCATTAGGCCGTGATAGGCTACATAAGTATTTACATAGCCTATCATGGCAAAAGGCAGGGACGCAAATGACGGCCACTATGCCATTTGCGTCCCTGTCTTTTGCCGTGAGCTATGTAAATACTTACGTAGCCTATTATGGCAAAGAGCAGGGGTGCAAATGGCGTAAGTATTTATGTAGCCTATCATGGCCTAATGCAGGCACGCAAATGGTGGCCGCTACAACGGCCGCCATTTGCAGCCGCAGCAGTCCGGCAGCGGCTGGAAGATGAGCCAGAGCTACCACAGCGGCCGCCACATCTGCCTCCGCTGCCAGGTAGGTCCGTCTGGGGGGGATTTCGGGAGGTGGCGGGGAAGTAGGCTGTTCCGCCACAGACTCTGGGGGGCTGGATTCTAAAGAATCCAGCCTCACTTGAGTCCGTGGCGGAATTCTCCAACATCCCTACATTTTAAAGTGTTGGGTATAGGAGTGCGGATGCCATTTGGTCGCTGCTTCAGGCAGCAAAATATCTTGGGTCAGAACTGGGTGGAAGTGAATCATATAGGCAAAGTTACAGATCAGATCGCAAGTAAAAGTAATTTTCCCTGGCAATGTCACCCACAAACTATTTGTTCATTACAGGCCCTCAGTTATATGCTGGACACAGGATTTGAACTACAAAAGTAGCCGTTAAGTGACTGTGTGTACATTCTACCACAGAGACCTTTCTTCTGATGTGCACACCGATTTGATGCTGATCTTGCTTAGTTTGTAATGTCTGAATCACAGCTGAAAGAAGTATAGCTGCGGGCCATTTTTTTAAAGGACAGCAAGGAAAGTGAGGGAAAATGGCAAGTCTACATGGGATTTGCCAGTTCTTTATAGACAGTCTATAAAATAACTTTCTCCCCACACATGGTAGGTGTTCATATTTCACTTCACATCTTTTTATAGCCTAGAGATGTGCTCATTCTCTTTCATTTTAACTCAAATATGCAGTTGCTATGGTGATGCCTATATCATGTAAATCTAATAACTCCTCTAAGGAAGAATGCACTTAACTCACTGAAGCTTGTGGACCTACAAAAGTCCAATATGTAGTTTATCGCTTTGTGAAGCATCGAGTTTCATCATCAAGGACTTAGAATGAATTGTACAAATTCCTCACTATTAGCAGCTTGATTATCTCCTGAAAGTGAAAACCTGAGGTTAAAGCTGCATTGTTATGGAGCAGCCTGGTATTCATCCATAAGTGTGTTTCTGGGTGGGGGGAGAAGATATATGCATTTTTTGGCAGTGGAGGCTGGTGGCTCAGATTTTGGTGGAGTGTAAATCCATTCTGGGTTTCAGTCAGAACCAGTCAGAACTCTAAAGGAACTACCCCATTCCCAAAATAGGTTCAGTAACTTGGATAGCTCCTTTTAGAGTTCTGGCTGGTTCTGACTGGGACCTGGAATGGATTCACAACCCCACCGAAATCCGAGCCACCAGCATCCATTGTTTTCTGAATGCCCAGACATGCTATGTCATACCCTGGATTCCTTATACTTCAGGACAGCCTTCACCAACGTGGTGCCCTCAAGATGTATTGCACTACAACTCCCAGCTGTGGCATGCTGGGAGTTGTAGTCCAACATGTCTCGAGGGCATCAGCTTGGGAAAGCCTGCTTTAAGATACGCTTGTACTTATGTTTTAATCTTGAGTGATAGATCTGCCACTTAGTCTCTCTGCTGAAGTAGAGATGCAGCCAGCTGAAGCCCCCCATAATCATGACGGGACTCCATGTGATTAAAGAGAAGAAGGGCCTAGCCCTGCCCTGAGGTCACATGCCTGACCTGGCTCCTCCCTGACCTCCATACTTTGGGCTGAAGGTCTGAAGAAGGAGTCAGCTGGACTTGCTGAGCCTCCTCCAGATGATCACGAGCCCTGCCCTCTGCGGGTTCCTAGTCTCGCTGAGGAGCTCCGCAGGCTTCACTGTCTCCACAGGTTCCACTGCCTTTGCCCAATGCAGGAGGAGTAAGAAACTACTTCGGCAGTCCACAGGGAGGGCAAACCATTAGGCTCTGGTTTGGCTGGTGGCTTTGCTGGCTCTCCTGGCTGTGGCTCTGTCCTGTGCAGAGAAGGATATTAAGGAGTTAATAGGGAAGGAGACTCCTGCATCTTCCTGCCCTTCCAGCTCCATTGCTCAGTTCCACCCCAGAGCATACATTATAAGGCACTACGTTAAGGTGGGTGGCTGGATGACCCCATGGTTACCCCGCCTGACCTCCTTTAGTCCCTAGGAGATGTGCTGTGTGGCCAGAGCACTGCCTGGGACCCTGCGTTGCTGTGCACCAGCTTCCCCCATTGGAGGAAGCCTGCATGCAGTGAAGCCACTGCAATGGAGTCATCGGCTGGAGTAACACTCCTTCAGCTCTTGGCTCAACTGAGGATGCTTCGCCCACGCAAGGCTCTTTCTATTGAGAAAGGCACTTAAATCTGCTGCACACATCCCCCGTTATCCTCTCTGCATGCCCCGCTGCTATCACAGACCAGAGATAACTGGAGATTCCTCTAGGTGGTGGGACTTGGAGACAATGAGGAACTGAAGAAGCCTCTGTGGTCTGGACTGGGAACCTCCAGGCCCATGGAGTGGAGGTTTCCCTCGTCTGCCACAAAGTGTGTGTGTATGTGGGGGAAGGTCTGGCTGCAGCATATCATGCTGGCTTTCTACAGTGGAATGGCATGGAGTGAGGATTCTCTCCCTTCCTCTCTGGATCGAAGTGGTGACTATTATGGTGAGTGCCGCCGCAAGGGTCTCCACAGGGTGGACCATGGCACTGTATCATAGTCATCATGCTTTTCTAATCAGTTGGAAGGGGTTGTAGTTATTATCTTGCTATCGTCAACAACGTTATCATTGTTGCTGGTTTTATTGTTGGGTTTTATTGTTGTTTTTATTGTTTGGATGTTTTTATCACATTTAATACTTGAATGGTTTTTGTGTATTTTACTGCTGTAAGCTGCCTTGGGAGAGCTTCTGCCCTGAAAGACAGCCAAGAAATGTTTTAAATAAACAAATAAAATTAACAGCTTAACCCAGTAGGACCAGCAGTGCTAGACTATATGCAAAGATGATTACCTCTGTAAGGAATGACTGGAACAAATGATTGCTATTAAAAATGTTGCCCCAACCTAAGTATGAGTATCAATCTCATATGGAATCTTTAGGACTGGATGTGGCTTTTCATGCTCCTTGTATTTGGTCCAGCTCTATAACACTAGGGCTGAACTAAAAATATTCACTATCATTCAGGAACATTTTTGGCAGTGTCAAAAATGACATTTCTGTTCACTGATTTTTAAGAAGTGCTTTTAAAAATTAGTTTGCCCATTCATATATATTCTCCTTTTTCCTCATTGGCTTTGATTACCCTCAATGATCTCATCACATAGCCTACTCTCTGTAGTGTAGTAATGCCACCCTGTTCACTGTGCCATCCCTGGCTGACTGGAATCACCCCTGTAATTGATTTCGG
The DNA here is from genome assembly GCF_057233095.1 of Heloderma suspectum. NCBI lineage: Eukaryota > Metazoa > Chordata > Lepidosauria > Squamata > Helodermatidae > Heloderma > Heloderma suspectum. Next base: position 176,941,020 of record NC_139461.1, read on the forward strand.
AAGCACTTCCCTCACCCTCAATTGACTTCATTTGTCCTCAATGATATTATCACATAATCAAATATGATTGACTATTCAATGCTATGATGCGACCGTGTTGTGATGTGATGGGATCCCTAAATACCTGGGATCATTTATGCAGCTAATCCAGGGAAAAGAAAGAAGCAATAACCAGGAAAAACCAACCAACCAACCAACCAACCAACCAACCAACCAACCAACAAACCAAGGAGCAGACAGGATTGGACAAAAAGTGAATAATCTCACAATCAAAGCATTTGGGGAAAATCTTTCTGTGTGCTTTCCAAAAATTACTATTTTGATCCCCAAAATCAAAATGGGAAAACATTTGGAGATATTTTAAACTGATTTCAACTGGTTGAAAGTAGAGAGCAGATCACAGCCTTGCCAGTTTGTGTAGAATGGAAGAATTAGGGATGTGCAAAAATTTCATTTGGGTTATTTTTGAATAGGAACTTGCCAAAATTTGCAAATGTCTTCATAAATGGGATGGAAAGAACTTGAGATGTAAAGAATCTGAATGTGGGAGAAAGTGAAATTTACAGATTTGTCTCTCCAGCAAGAGGGCTTTGAGTGCTGAACTCCTACAAGTCTTTGTTTGAATCCCTGTGTGTTCAGCCAAGTTTGTCATACTACATTAGAGTTGCCTCTCCTTCTTCTTCTTCTTCTTCTTCTTCTTCTTCTTCTTCTTCTTCTTCTTCTTCTTCTTCTTCTTGAAAGGATTTGCTCCTTTGTGATTGCATTTTCTGTTCATAATTATTTTCTTCTAACGCCACCTACATTTAAATGAAATCCCATATAAAGAAAGCATAAGGAAAGTTTGATTCCCCCCCCGTCAGTAACTTAAAAACAAAAAAAATCAAACGATGTTCTAAAAATGGCACAACATGAATCACAGAGCAGAAGTCATATGTGACCTAGAGCAAGCAGAAGAGCATTGTGTGTCTGTCAGCGATGATATGTGAACCCCTGGCCTATCAATGAATCATACATCTACATTTTTCGAGCACAGTCATTTTTCAGTTATTCACAGAAACCCAAACCATGTGGCACATGGGTCAGGATAAATAGCCTCCTCCTTTCCCCTGTTGTTATTTCCACACCTTTCACATAAAAGAGAGAAAATGTTTTTAAAACACTTGCCCTTGGGACTTGAACCAAAAGTCTATGAAGTTATATTTGGCAGTGGATCATAACATTGTAGCTGCATTTTCAAAGGACATATTACTGCTGCTATGACTACAATAATGTATCAGTCAGGGCCTAGTAGGGATGAACAGACTGTGTAACATCCGCTCTGTCTGTGTTTTGCAGATTGTCGGGCGCCTTTTATTCTGTTGCCCACCCACAGACGGATGCAATTTTTTTTCGTCATGCAGAAAAATGCGCAAATAATTATGTAAGTATTTACATAAATATGTACATAATTTACCTTAGTACGTAACATTTGGCATATTGTCCCCCATAGCAGAAATTTGTGTATTTTCCTACAAATGAATATGTGTAAATTTTGGGAAAGTAAAACACCCGAATGTCCACGGACTCCGCGCTGCCTGAGGGGTCACTCCACAGTGGATTCTTAGATATCCGAGCTCATTTTAGTTCATCTCGAATTTCTCCAGCATCCCTAGGGCCTAGCCAAGGGGGCAAGTTCCACTTTCCACCTACCACCAACAACAAGCAGTGGCTAGAAGGGGGAGGAAGGCCCATACATTTTCTCAACTTGATGCTCATAACAAGAGGATTGATGTTATTAGCCTGTGCAGGTTGCTACAGAACTCGGCAAAGGGTAGAGGGTAAAAGCATAGTGCATACAAGCAAGGGTTAAGTTCATGAAAGTTCTCCAAATTCCACCTGGATGCTTGTTCCATCTCATGTCCACATCAGATCATGATCTTGGTTTTTTCCCTTTGCACATGAAAATTCATGTGCATTTTCATGCTTATTTTTTCAAATGTATGCATCTGTTCTGTATATCTTTGGAATGTACACTTTCTTCTTCCAGTGTTTAAAGGATGTTGGTGCACGTTTTTCAAAAGTATGCATTTTTCCACTTGCATTTTTTAGGTCTGCGAATCACACTGCAAGCTCGGAAACATACGGACCTGAAGTGCAGATGGTTTCACTCTGCTGCAGGGTGGCCATTAATGAATTCCCCCCAAAAGTGGACAAAAGAGGATAGCAATGTGTGTATGCTATTATATCAGGTACAGGTGCAAATTTAGAAATTATTCTTACACCTAAAATAGAAATGCAGTACATCTCACCATAGTGTGAAAAGCTGTGGCCAGGTGACCTGTGTGCCTGCCTGTTGAGCCTGCTGTCCAGCTGTTAATGTGGATGGGCAACATTTAGAATACTTCTTTAACTTTAAACCAGAATTGAGCAGAACCCCTCAAATAGAGGACTCCTTCAAACAGAGGATAGTTCTGTGGGGACCCTCCAAATAGTGGAATGTCCTTTGTAAAAGGCCACTTTACTCTGCTGCCTGGCAGACCCTCCCTCATGCTTGGTGGGGGGGGGTGCATGAGCTGGGGCCATACCCTCACCTCAACTATGACTTAGTAGTGTCTGGTGGGAAGTCAGCATGACATTTGCACAGGGTGCTATTGGATGCAGCATTCCTGGATATTATTCATACAATCATAGAATAGTAGGGTTGGAAGGGGCCTATAAGACCATCGAGTCCACCTGCCTGCTCAATGCTGGAATCCAAGTCAGAGCATCTCTGACAGATGGCTGTCCAGCCTCGTCTTGAATGCCTCCAGTGTGGGAGAGCCCATCACCTTCCTAGGTAGCAGGTTCCATTGTCGTATTGCTCTAACAGTCAGGAATTTTTCCCTGATCTTCAGCCAGAATCTGGCTTCCTGTAACTCGAGCCCAGTATTCCGTGTCCTGCACTCTGGGATGGTGGAGAAGAGATCCTGGCCTTCCTCTCTGTGACAACCTTTCCAGTACTTGAAGAGAGCTATCATATCTCCCCTCAGTCTTCTCTTCTCAAGGCTAAACACTTGCTTCAGGAGCTCAAACTGGGGTCCCATCAAGTCAGGCACTATTTAATTAAAAAATCTCTAGATCTGCTGGTCACCAGAAGGAACTGTGGGCAATGCAAGCTGGGATACCTGAAGGATGGACAAAATTTCTCTTGATTCCATGGGTCAGGTGATCCAGGACAGCCAATCCTGTGCCACTGTATACCCATTTGTTTCCAATATACACATTTGTTTTTGCACTTCTTCAAAGGTGTGCATTTTTTGTATGCATTTTTTGGGAAGCAAACTGTATTGCAAACTTTGGGAAACTATGGAATTTGAAGTCTAACTATGTTCTCATTCATGTTCACGTTTGGGCATAAGAATTTGGTAAATACACATTGAGATGAGAACCAAACAATTTTCTCCCCCATCCTTGGATGTAACCTGACAGCTGAATGGCATCTAGTAGAATCTAATCCATCTTAAGTCTGTGATCATGCAGATTTGATAGCTTCAACATCAAGTGTCCAGAGGTGTGTAGAGCACCATCTGGTTCAGTTTTATTGGATGAATTTCAGCTGAAGCTCGAAGATGCAGACAAGTTGCTTGGTAGGGATGTACGAACGTTCCGCCACGGACCTCGGGGAGGCCGAATGCCAGCACATTCAGCCCCCCGAAATCGGTGGTGGAATGGCCCCCCGCCCCCCCGGTAAGGGACTTACCTTAGGAGGATCTTCCTGGCGGCGGCGGCTCTGGTGGCGGGTCGGTGGTGGAGGCTGTGGCGGCCAATCTTCTGACTGGCTGCCACCACTGCCATTTCCAGGTAAAAAAAACAAAACAAAACAAAAATGTGATAGGCTACGTAAAGATTTACGTAGCCTATCACGGCTAGATTTTAAAAAAACACCGTGATAGGATACGTAAATGTTTACGTAGCCTATCATGGCTGATTTAAAAGAAAAAAAAACAACAACGCACGTACGCAAATGGCAGCTCCCATGGGCGTCGCCATTTGCGTTCCTTATTTTGGCACGTCTTAGTCTATGTAAACATTTACATAGACTAAGACGGCGAAAATAAGGGGAACGCAAATAGCGTAGCGTCTACGCTATTTGCGTTCCCCTTAGTTTTGCTGTCTTAGTCTACGTAAATGTTTACGTAGACTAAGACGTGCCAAAATAAGGAATGCAAATGGCGGCGCCCATGGGAGCCGCCATTTGCGTACGCGTGTTTTTTTTTTAAAAAAAATCAGCCGTGATAGGCTACGTAAACATTTACGTAGCCTATCACGGCTGACTGCAGGGACGCAAATGGCGGAGGCTACGGCTGCCGCCATTTGCGTCCCTGCTAGCCAGCGGCCGGATGTTCGGCTGCTGGCGGAGCCAGCCGGCAGCTCCGCAGAATCCCTGCGGAGAGGAGCTGGCTGGCCAGGATTCCGGGGGGGAGGAACGGAGCACCACCCCCCCAGCCAGGATTTGGGAGGAGGGACGGAATGCCTCCCCCCGAGCATCAGCATAATCCACAGAAAGGTAAGTACCTTTCATACATCCCTATTGCTTGGCCAAGTCCTGTTGACCACCTGTGTGCTTGACCCTTGCTCATCATGGGTTATTACATCAAATAGGGAGGAGATGTCTGGCTGGGTACAGGAGATTGAGAAAGTGAGTGGTGCCCGCCACTTTAAATGAGGCAGTTATTAGGCCACTCCTAAAAAAGCCTAACCTGGACCCAGAAGCTGTTAACAACTATAGGCTGGTTGCTAACATCCCCTTCCCAGGTAAGATGCTTGAGCAGGTGGTTGCCAGCCAACTCCAGGCACTCTTGAATGAAATAATTATCTAGATCTATTCTAGAGGAGTTGGGCTTCAGGCCTCATTTTGGAATGAAACTGCCTTGGTCACCCTGTGGGATGACTTCTGCTGGGAGAGGGACAGGGGAACTGTAACCCTATTGATTCTCTCAGACCTCTCGGGACCCTTTCTGCTGTGGCACCCCAGTTGTGGAATGAGCTTCCCAGAGAAGCTTACCAAAAGGTTCCTCCTCCTTGCTGATGCATTGTGGGACACAGGTACTAAATCCCATCCTTCAACCATTTGTCTACATGGTAGAATCTGGAATTTTATCATAACCCTTACACACATCCTCTTGCCTATTCCCATCCAATTCCAGGTAACTGGTGCATAATAGGGCATAAAAATTTCAGTCCTCCTGGAATCCTGTACCTAGGAACAGTGGAGGCTGGTGGCTCTGATGTCAGTGGGGTTGTGAATCCACCCTTGGCTTCATTCAGAACCAGTCCAGACACTAGGGGAGCTATCCAAGGTGCTGAACTACATCCTCCAAATAGGTTCTGACTAGTTCTGACTGAAACCCAGAGCAGATTTACAGCCCCACTGACTGACATCGAAGCCACCAGCTTGCATTGCTCAAGGATAAACTCTGTTATTTTAGAGAAAATGGGGTCACATAATATGAATGCACCTGTGGTGAAGTGCCTTCTATCACACTTTAATGTAATAAAACCCTTTGATTGTCTTTGGAATAAAGATCGTAATGTCTTTAATAGGCATTGAACTCACTATCAAACTCACCATGAGACTGATTTAGCATCAAATACAAAACTTATAAGTACTAAAGAGTTTAATTTGCTGTGTCAGAAATGTGTGGGTAGAACATCACTTTGTATTTCACCTGCCTCTTCCTCCCCCATGACTGGCCTCTGCTTGAGGCCAGTCTGATCACATGGCATAATAACTATTATCTTGAATGGGAGGCCTGCATCCACCTTCCAAAGATGCCTCTGATCCTCCCAATTCCCAGGCATGGGCGTCTGTTCAAGAGAATGGCCAGACACGTTGCTGAGCATCTCTGGAAAAACTGAACTAAAGGGCAACTAAAATGATCAAGGGGCTGGAACAGTTCCCCTACGAGAGAAGGTTACAACAGCTGGGATTGTTTAGCCTGGAAAAAAGGAGGGTAAGCGGAGACATTATAAAGGTCTACAAAATTATGCATGGTGTGGAAAATGTGGATAGGGAGACATTTTTCTCCCTCTCTCAAAATACTAGAACCCGGGGTCATCCCAGGAAGCTGATTGGTGGGAGATTCAGGACAGATAAAAGGAAGTACTTCTTCACACAATGCGTAGTTAAACTATGGAATTCGCTACCACTGGAAGTAGTGATGGCCACCAATTTGGATGGCTTTAAAAGGGGGTTGGACAAATTCCTGGAGGAAAAGGCTATCAATGGCTAGTGGTCTTGATGGCTATGTGCTACCTCCAGTACCAGAGCCAGTGAGCCTATGTACATCATTTGCTGGGGAACATGGGCAGGAGGGTGCTGTTGTGCTCATGCCCTGCTTGTGGTTTCCTAGTCAACAGCAGGTTGGCCACTGTGTGAACAGAATGCTGGACTAGATAGACCCCTGGTCTGATCCAGCATGGCTCTTCTTATGTTCTTATGTTCTCCTAAGGTCTGGCTAAGGGTTGTTCAGAGGGGTTGAAACAAAAGTCCTTTGTATGCCCTACAAGAGTTCCTATGGATGTGTACAGATCTGTCATCTCTGCATGCAAGAGGAAGTAGCTCTTTAGTTCCCTAAATTTTGATAATGTGGAAGATGGGGATGGGTAGCAAGGGATGAATGCAAGCATATGCCTAGACTTTGTTATAATTGGGCTTTCCAAACCAAACGTTGGAGTAAGATTATATTTTGATTTTCTTTCCTTTTTTTCTCAGAATCCCGTGCGGGATCCCGCGGTGGCTTAGTGGTTAAGATGCTGAACTGCAGACTGGAAGGTCGGCAGGTCAGCAGTTTGAGACCTGAGTGCTGCGTGACAGAGTGAGCTCCCGTCTTCAGTCCCAGCTTCTGCCAACCTAGCAGTTCGAAAGCAAGAAATTGCAAGTAGATAAACAGGTACCGCCTCGGCGGGAAAGGTAACAGCGTTCCATGCACCTTGGTGTTCAGTCATGCCGGCCACATGACCACGGAAGTGTCTTCAGACAGCACTGGCTCTTCGGCTTAGAAACGGGGATGAGCACCGCACCCTAGAGTCGGACACGACTGGTTGGGGACACCTTTACCTTTTTTTTTTTTTTAAACCAAACGTTAGAGGAAGATTATATTTTGATTTTCTTTCCTTTTTTTTTTCCTCAGAACAAATTGTGTCTGATTTTTCTCAGATTGTAGTCATGCCATCTCTGGGGACAGCAGCTGATGAGTATCTGATGCCTCTGAGGAAAAAAAAAAAGTTGGCTGTGAAATATATTTTGACTTTTGTTATTCTAATCATGCCAAAGGATCAAAAGCAGAAGACAGCCACTCACACAACATGTTGTATGTATCTGAGGAAATAATAAGAAAGATCAAAATTGTCAGGATTCCTTTTGCCCCCACTGAACTTCAAACACCAAATCAAACACAGACAAGAGGCTTCAATCCATTTACGGTCATACAGATGCAAATTCTCAGTGACTCTCAGTCTACAAAGGAAATACCTTCAGGGGGTTCAAAAGATAGCTACGAAAGTTGCCCACCAATTGAAGAAAAGGGGGGCTCACTATCCTAACTTAAGAGGTGGGGGAAGGTCTCCTTCTTTCTCATGAGGCCTCTAAGTGCAGCTGTTCATGCCGGGCCAATCGGGTAGACTGTCTAAGTTCTGCCCCGGCCATCTCTCGGTCCTGCATCTGCTCCTGGCATCTATGAATTCAGCCTCTCCAAGCCCCGCCTCTCCCTGTTCACTATCTCTCATGAAGGTGTGTGTGTGAAGAGGGGCCCACTCTGTCCAGCTGGACCTTTGAAACCTTTCAGAACCTGAACTACTCTGCTAACTCTCTGAGCTCAGAGGCAACCCTGACAAAACTGTAGAATAATGTTATTAATTATATTTATACCTCCTCTTTCACCAAGGAGCTCAGATAAGATTAGGGCTGTACGAACCCCACTCGCCAATCCGCCGGGGGGCATCCGCTTGGGGGGGGGAGGCAATCTGTCCCTCCCCCCTGGAGTCCTCCCCAGCCGGCTCCGCTCCATGGCAAGGCTGCAGAGCTGCCGGCCGAGGCCAGCTGCAGCCAGATTTCTGGCTGCTGCTGGGCTGTGGCTGCAAATGGCTGCCATTTGAGTCCCTGCCTTAGGTTGTGATAGGCTACTAGAGTCCATGGCAGATTTCTCCGCCATCCCTAGATAAGATATAGATGGTTTCTGGGTAATCTCCCATCAATGCTTAGCACCTGATACCCTTAGCTTCAGTGGATAATCCTTACTGTGTGTCTGGAAAGCTAGGGATGTCAGAGAATTCCGCCATGGATCTCAGTGAGGCTGAATGCCAGTGCATTTGGCCCCCTGAAATCCATGGTGGAACGAAGCCCTCCTGCCCCCCCACCCCACAAAAGGCACGCAAAACGGGACACCTACCTGCTGCCATTCGCGCTGACTTGCGAAATGGCAGGCGCTCACCGGATGGGTCGGGGTGAGTCCAGGAGGGTGTGAATGGGTGCAAGTGAGGGCAGGGGCTCGGTGGGCATGGTCCAGGGTTGTGGGGGGGGGCAATGGACTCCCAGACCCAGTTGGGCATCCACACCATCGCAACTTGGGAGATGTCTTGTCATGCCCTACTTGTGAGCCTTGTAGGAGCTTCTGGGGAGCTTCTGTCGGAGACAGAGTGCTGGAGTTTGTTTTGATCCAGCGAGTCCACTCTTTTGGACTGAATAACCATACCTGACCTAGTTGGACTGGATAACCATATTTGGGATAAGCAGACACATTTTCTATGATCCAGGCATGGGTCTCAAGCAGAAATGGCCCATCAGCAGAAATGGTTGTTGGTAAATTTTGAAGTGCAGGCCACCAAGGAAAGTCCAAAAATGCAGGCAGTTATGTTCATCCCTATCAACAAACCAGTTCTAGCACTTTTCATCTCCACCAGGAGCAGGTCTTTACAACAGGGAGCAACTTATTGTTTTGGGGGGAAATTCATTTCTCTCCAGCTACTGTGAGGATTGCAGCTAAATGCAGAGGGAAGGGAACAAGGAAGTCTGATGGGGGTGGGGGTGGCAGATGATGCTAATCAAAAGGTGCTGGCATTGTGCCTAGAAATGTTAGAGAAATCTGTAGTGGAACCAAATGAGTTTAGATTTTCATAAATCCGACCCTCAGATTCCACAGCAGACTGGCTTTCCCCCATCAGGTGGATTCCGTAGATTTGCAGACCAGTTTTTCCACTTTCCTGAATTTAGTGCAAATTTCATTATAGAGAAATATGCAAAAAAAAAGCCAGCCAAAAATGTGCATTTCCCCCATAGACTAAAGTATGAAAATGTGCATTTGGGAGGAATTTGCACATTCTCACACATGCTCAATCATGCAAAATTCTATTTTGCACCAATTTGGAAACAAAATAAATCTGATTCTGTCAACGGGTGGACAATGGAATGAAAGGCACCTGACAATCTACGAAACATGGACAGATTTTATACAATCTGTACATCCCTAGTTGTGTTCCTGTGAGCCTGGGCTCCACTGTCCACGTGTCAATGGAATTTGAATCCCCTCATAGTTTTGGTTCAATCCCCTCATTTCAAATGTACATTTTGATATAAAATATATTTAGAAATGCATATTTTGAGATGTTGATTTTTTAAATGCAATGTTTTGGTGAAGATTTTTAATGAGTTTTTTTTAAATGAATGAACACATGTCACAGACTGGAAATATTTGTTCATATGTGTCTGCCTCCTGAAGCGTCCTTCTTACACTGCACTTCCTAGTAGGAGGGCTGGCCTTGTTCATTGCACTGATTTGCCACTGAAGGAGAATGAGAACTTCTTTTGTTGACTGCACATACATTCCATGTTGTAAGTAACTATATGAGTGGGCCATAGCTCAGTGGTAAGGGAAGATCACAGGTTTGATCCCTTGCATCTCAGGGTAGGGCTGGAAAAATGTCTTCCTGAAACTCTGGAGAGCCTTTGCTTCCAGTCAGGGTTGACAATACTGGGCTAGATGGGCCAGTGATCTGACTCAGTGTATGGCAGCTTCCTATGTTCCTATGAGTGTAATATGTGTACGCGTAATATCGGGGGGGGGGACTGCAGGTTTCTGGGATCTACTTTGCTGTTTTGCAGTGGGGGTTAGTGGCTCCAATTTAGGTGGGGCTGTGAATCCATTCTGGGTTTTCATCAAAACCAGCCAGATCTCTAAAGGAGCTATCCAAAGTCCTGAACATATTGGGGTGTTCAGCAGCTTGGACAGTTCCTTTGTAGCTCTGGCTGCTTCTGATTAAAACCCAGAATGAAGTCAAAGCCTCACCAAAATCGGAGCCACCAGCCTCCACTGCTGTTTTGTTTGTTTTGCTAGAACCCTGAGATCCGTAAACCAGAGCTTTGTGCAAAGATGTACATCCAAGCCCTGTTCAGGTGTTCACCTGAACACAGGAGGGCTTAAAGAGGGTAGAGGGTCGGGGTCATGAACACTGGCTCTTGCCATGTTGAATCAGCAAGGTCTGAATGGGAACTCTACTCACATTCACTTGAATGCGACTAGAATTCTCCACATCATCAGGAAAGTAGAACTCACTTTCAGGCCTTGCTGGTTCAGCATTGGCAAGGTCTGAACTGAGTGGGGTGGGGCCAGTCTGCACTGCCCCAACCCTCTACCCCTGTCAAGGCCTCATAAGGCAAATGTCTGAATAGGGTCTTAGAATTAAAGGATTCTGAGACCAGGAATTCATCTTGAGTCCTCCTGAAGAAAAATCCATTCCTTGTCTTCGCCACCCCCCTGACAATTTCCTTCATTTTGGTAATATAATTTTGGACAGCAGGGAGAGCCATTCTGTTGTTGCTATTGTTTAATCTTTGGGAGTCTGGAAATCCTTGCCAATCTACTGCAAATCACCCAGAGATCTACCAGTAGATTCCAAACTACCTTCTGCCCACTCTTGCTCTAAGTCAAGTGGCACCGCTGAGTGGTCTCAGAGTGGATGGAAAATGCAGACACATTGCTGCACAAAATAAGCACAGGTGCAGTGCCAAGTGGTATCGTGCTCTAGTTTTACTGCAAGGGTTTACACTGCATTCGATGTGTGGAAGCACTAGCCTTTATGTACATGAATGACAGCAATATTTCATGTAGACGGAGTTAATGTAAGCCTCCCCCCACCCAAACTAGAAATGGTTCCCCTAAGCAATCCCTTTGTTTTCATTAAATCCACACTCCTCACAACTTCCACCACCTGCGACTTGTAACAGAAATGGCTGCATCTGATGCCCATTAATTGTCGATGCAAAATGATTGGGGGAATAGAAGGAGATAGCTCTGATCATTCTGTTCACACATAACCTATGTACAAGGGAAACTGTTCATTTATTCTCTGTGTTTTCCCATTATGCATCAGGTGCAGCACCTGGAACCAAACTGAAGAAGTCATTTATCACAGCGTGTAATTGCTTTTGCAGCGCATCTGACTCAAACAGTTCATTAGCCTGGCGTTCGGAAAACAAGAACCCCCCCAACGGTAGCAATTTTAATATGCCTAAATGTTATAGATTTACTCTCTCGATTATGAAAGATAACATGGAAGTGGTATTGGGCTGTTACCTGGGCTGTAAACAACATGATACCCTACTTAAACAAATGGAGGCATAAATTTTCACCGGGCCAACCACAACTTAGTGCAAGCAGTCAATTAACCACAGAGTACTCTTAAACACGCACACATACACACACGTAGCAGCTGTCACGTGGCTGAGGGAAAGACTCCTTTTCATCTTGGTGGTGAGAAGTACATCCTCTTCCAGATTCTGCCTTGTGATGACTGAGTGATGTCACATTTGGGATTAGAGCTGAGCTCAAATTTCTCTGAAGACCCCTTTCTGAGACCATTTCAGAGATTGTTCTTTCTCTCATCCCCTTTAAAGGCCACGTTTCTTCTGTAAAGAATGCCATTTTACTGAATTTTCTCCAAATTTTCTCCGCCATGTTTTGTAATGGTTTTCATTCCCCCCCCCCCAATAATGTCCCAGAATGATACTAGGTCCAGAACTATTTGGAGGATGTTTCCCCTCACCCACTATTTGCGCTCAAGAAATTGATATTCAGTGGTACATTGCCTTTTGAACCAGAGGTTCTGTTCACCTATCATGTGGCCAATAACTGTCGACAGACCTGTCCTCTATGAACCTGTCTAATCCCCCTTTAAGGCCATCTAAATGAATGCCCATCACCGTATCTCACAACAGTGAATTCCATAAATTAAATACAAGTTGCGGTGCGTAGGACTATGTTAGGCATATGGACAAATCTATCAATTTCCATTTCTCATTTTCCCAGTCTTAAACTGAAAATGTCTTGAACTTGAATTTCTCCAGTCTTAAGTTTAGCTCATCCCTAACCTTGAGATTTTTACAAAAAGGTTTACATGAAAAATAGTAAGCATTTTTGTGGACATTTCTCCCAATACATGCATTTTTATACATTCTTCTTTAATATACACATTTTTTTGCCAGCAATTTTCCTAATATAATACATTTTTGAACATTATTTTCCCTAATATATGCATTTGCATGATTTTTTTTTTTAATGGAGACCACCATTGCAAAATTTAGAGGATTGCAAATATCGAAGGATTACTGAGTTTTGGTTCACATAGTGTTTTGAAAGCATGAAATTAGATGCTCAGAACAAACAAAATTCTCCACCACCCCTAGTCACAATTACTTTGGGATGGTTTGAAGATTAAGACTGGACACATTCAGAAGAAAGAAAAAGCTGATAGCACCAAAACCAAAGCTGTTGTGAAGAAAGAGAATGGTTTCCACAACGTTCTTGGTGTTTTCTACAAAATTATTTTCCTGGCTCGTCATGAGTTGAGCAACTGACATGTTTTGAAAACTGTTCACTGGCAGTCTCTTTCCAGATGCGCATATCAGACACTGAGGCATGTCTGGCACTTTTGTGGCAGGTGGCATGACTGTCCCGGCATATCTTTGCAGGATGAATGTGATAAAAGAGACATCTGCAAGAGTGCAAAGATAGTTGGCTGTGCGGATCTTGGCATGTGAGGCTGTGAGAGTACTTGAAAAATTTAAGAATCTCATTTGCTCCCCCCCCACTTTCTTTTCTAAAATAGCTTTGAATGAAGCTATGCCTGCCCTGCATTTGTGGCATTTTCGCACGTCTAGCTGCAGCTTCAGGGAGTGGGAAGGAAGGGGTCTGAAGACCATACAGGAAGCTGTCCAAAACAGCTTCCACAGTCTCCTCCCCTCCCTGCCCCCAGGAATGCCCCATTTAACTTTTGCTCTCTCTGTGCTCCATTTAGAAGAGCAGAGATAGCAGCAGCATGGAAAGAACCATGCTGACTACAAGGGGGAGGGGGCGGGGATCATGGTTTCTGGGAACTGAAGTCGGATGACCTTGATTTCCAGAAACCAAAAAATCCTATGGCCATCTGGACAGTGTCTAGTGGTCATAAGATTGCTCTCTACTCTAAGCGATATGAAGAGTGATGTGCTAAGTGAGAGTAAAACTTAAGGATAGCATGGGAGATTCAAGCTCTTTTGAGGGCAATGTTAGATTTTCCAGCAGTTCATTGGGTTTTGATTGTTGTGTAGGAGATGGCAGAGCAAAACAGTGGTGGTTCGATAGTCAGCCTTCACAATTTGTGACACACCACTTGCTGAATGCAGCCCATCAGCCATGTGTGACATGGCAACCCACCCGGGGGGCTCAAGAACCTTCCTGCTTTTGCTGCCTGCTTCTTCCTAGGGTTGGCGGAGAATTTCTCCCCGAAACTTCAGGGGGCCGAGCGCCAATGTGTTCGGCCCCCCAAACAAGTTTTGGGGAGAAATCCTCCGAACCCCCCCGCCCCCCGCCCCCCCCCGGGACGGGACTTACCTTCGCCGAATGTCCCTCCCGGCAGCGGGTCCGGCCGGCGGTTCAGCGGGTGTTTGAGAGGGGCGGGAGCGGCAGCCGGTCTTTTGACCGGCTGCTGCCGCCGCCATTGCAATAAAAGAAAAAAAAAACACCCCCTGATAGGCTACGTGACGATTAACGTAGCCTATCACGGCTAGATTTGCAAAGTCAGCCGTGATAGGCTACGGCAATCGTCACGTAGCCTATCACGGGTGACTTAAAAAAAAAAAAAGTGCGTACGGATAATGGCGGCCCCCATAGGGAGCTGCCATTCCCATTCCTTATTTGGTCGCTGTAGTCTACGTAAAGATTTACGTAGACTATGGCGAAAATAAGGTCAACGCTATTTGCATTGCCCTTATTTTCGCCGTAGTCTACGTAAAGATTTACGTAGACTACAGCGACCAAATAAGGAACGCGAATGGCGGCTCCCTATGGGGGCCGCCATTAGTGTACGCGCTTTTTTTTTTTTAAAGTCACCCGTGATAGGCTACGTGACGATTGACGTAGCCTATCACGGCTGACTTTGCAGATCTAGCCGTGATAGGCTACGTTAATCGTCACGTGGCCTATCGGGGGCGTTTTTTTTTTTTTAAACTTTCGCGTTCGCGGCCGGGCGAGGCGGGAAGCCTCCTCCCCGGCCTGAATTTCGGCCGGGGTGAGGCAGGAAGCCTCCCCCTCCGGCCTGAACTTCGCGGGGGGAGCAGCGAAGTGCCTCCCCCCCACCGCGAACGTCCTTCGAGGACAGGTAAGGGACTTTCGTCCACCCCTACTTCTTCCTGGAACAGTAAATCAGGCCCCAATTACTGGCTAGGGGAATGCCTTGGGTTTAGCGAGTCACAGTAAGTAATAAACTCTGTCAAGCAGTGGTGGCTCAAATTAAGCCCATGATTATTGGGAGAAAGGAACTGTACTGTTAGCTGCTCTGGGCAGGGACCAGCCTCTCAGTCTCTCTCTCTTTTGCTTATTTACTTTCGGAAGCATAGGAAGCTGCCATCTCCTGAATCAGATCATTGGTTCATCTACCTCAGTATTATCTAAACTTGACTTCCCAATCCTGGTGACCTCCAGATGTGTTTGGAGTTCAATTCCCGTCAGCCTCAGCCATCATGACCAATGGTCAGGAACGTTGGGAGTTGTAGTCCAAAATGTCTGGAGGGCATCAGGTTGGGGAAGGCTGGTTTACACTGAGTGGCAGTAGATCTCCAGGGCTTCTGGCTGGAATCTTTCCTGGCCCTACTTGGAGATATCAGGGTTTGGACCTGGGTTCCTTTGTCTGAAGAACAGGGGCTCGTTCACTGAGCTGTGCCACTTTTGCATAGTGCAACAGGCATTGATTGATATATTAATAGTATTACTAGTCTGGTTGTGAGTCATAGATGCCATCATGTTATTCTGATAAAGACATCGTAGAAATGTGGTGCATATGCCAGCAGGAGACATGGAGGGCAGAAAACTAACAGAACATGAACTATAGCCAGATCTGTTCCCTATGGCAAACATCAGCAACATCCTTCTTACCTCTGTCCCTGGGCCCTCATCAGGCTAGAATGTAAATCTACAAACACTGCTGGTGGTGGTGGTCAAATCTAGCCCTAGAATACTTGTAGAAGTGTCTGTTCAACCACAATGGGGGGGGGGAGAGGGCATAATATTATTTGCTTGGTTGGTTAATTTGGAATTCTATAAGTTATAAAGACAAAAGTATGGCAGAACACATCAATGGAATCCAAACTTAAAAGGATAAAGAAAAAGAATAAGCAGAATTGAATCTCAAAATCTTCTTAAATGCAGTCATTTTCCACGCCGTACCACCCTCCTGAAAAGTTGGGAGGTCACTGAAACACCCCCGGCATTGCCAACTGATATTTCATCCATGCGCAGTAGTGTTGTTTGGTTAACTGGGTGTTCTCTTAACATTTCATGACCATGAAATCTTGTTGAAAACTTCCTGGATTCAGAAGTTTTCTCTTGCCTCCTCTTCAGCAACTTCCCAATTTAGAGGCTAGATGGCAGTAGAACTGTGATAAATCAGCCAGCAAGCTTTGGAGAACGGGCCTGTGGGGGAAAAAAAAGAAAAGAAGCTAGCTATGTCTGCCAGAGGTTTGTAATAATGACAAGAAAAATACCAGAAGCTGAACCTTGGAAAAGTACAAGAATTACTGGCATTTGATTGCATGTGTGGAAAATTATAGGAGGCTGGTGCTTAATGGCATATGTGCTGTATATCCCTGGTGTCCATATGCCCATCTTTATAGATGTTTATAGCAGCGCCTTACTCACAGACACCAGATACCAGACACACAAATATGTTAAATAATCCAAGCAATTAAAAGTATTCATATAACAATAAGGATGAATTAGTTTGCTATCCTTTTCCTGTTCCCCACCAAGCACCTATCAATTAGTAGCACAAGTGATGATGGGGACTGGAAATGGGTTGTAAATACTCCAGTTGTTCAGTAATTGCTAAATATCCACTTCACAAAAGGTACACTGATGTTTGGCTTCTCTCCTTCCTAATGTTGAAAAGGGATGTTCAGCCCATTTCCTGTCCAAGAAATGCCTAAAAGAGGTCCACAGCCTGGAGAACAACTGCAGCATTGGGACCGACTGTGAGATAAAAAAAAAAGTAGGGATGATGCTTCCTAATTTTGCTCCCTTGAAATGCTCCATCAGATTAAGGGCACAATCCTGTGCATGTTTAGACTGAAAAAAGTCTTTTTTCAGTCTAAACATGCATAGGATTGCACCCTTAGGGCTTCCCTCCCTCAATTTACCTTATCCTGAGTATAGAATGGCACCAATACATTGGCTTTCTGCCACCAGGCTTCTATTTCTGAAATGTGTAGGAACTACTGCAGGGGCACGTGAGTCCACAACACTCTCTGCAGAAACACAAGATCAGGCTATGGTCCAGACCCAATTTGTAGCCCAGATTATAAATATTCCAGTCATTTTGAGAACACCTGAGCAATTAAATTCAGTTACTCTGGATTAATCCTGGATCACACTGGGGTGGTTCAACTGCCATAAGTACCATTGCATTCAGTAGTCTTACTCCCATGTAAGTGGTTACAGGATTGCAGCCGTAGGGCCTAATTACACTACATATGACATTGACATTAAATTAGTCCCTTTCAGTGTTGTATAAGGGTTTTAAAATGTTTAATAGTAAGTGTGCACAGGGTGTGTGAGTCTGTTTTGAGTTGGAATCACAGAACATATGGAGGGGAGGTTTAACTTTTCCCTTCCCACTGCAAGCCTGACAAAAACTGCCCTGTATGCTTCAATTAGTGATGGAAAAAAAGCTCTCATTGGCATTAACAGGAGCTTTTCTTCTGCTGCTTATGTCATGTGTGGTGTGTGTCAGGATCATGGGGGAGGGAAGGGTTAAAGCTCCCACCACACTCTGAAGTCCTGGTTCAAAATGAACCTCCTGTGCATACTTACTAGGGCTGTACATGGACCCCCCCCCCCGCTTCACTTCAGATGCAGATTTGGACCTTCTGAAGCAGCCCCGCTTCGCTTCAGACCAATTCAGACCCAACCCACCTCGCTTCGGATTCAGATCCAAAGTGAGATTCAGATAACTGAATTATTCGGATTTGACTTTCTCCAATTGACTTGCATTGGAAAACAGAAACGGACATAACTTTTCGGTTTTTGTGGTAAATACATGAAATTTGGGGAGCTGGCAGCTCCCATGGAGAGAATTTCATTTGCCAAAATTCAGACAGTTTGGTTTAGTAGTTTTTGTGCTAGGCACAGGTGAAATTTGAGTTTTTCAACAGAAACTCAAAGCAAAGAGCTATCACTTTTCTAGGGATGTACGAATTGTGTACCTTCCATGCCACTTGACTTCCGCAGTTTGTGGCCAGTGCTCCATACCGTTGTTCACAAGCCCCCAGAATTCTCCTCTTTTTTTTCCGCTCCAAGAATTACGAAGATAAATCCATACCGACAGCCGTAATTCTGCATAACTTCTGTAAGAAAGGCTATTTTTCGTAGATATTTACGTATTTTTCCTGCTGTCCTGAGACGTGCAGTAATTACTTTCAGCCAAAACACTTCCTCCTCCTCGGGGCTTCCCAAAACAAGGCTGCCCTAGGTGTGCCTGAGCAATGCACTCTTTGTTTAAAGCAATGCTGTTTGAAAGTAGGGATGTACGAAAGTCACTTACCTGTTCGCGGATTATGTTGATGGTGGGGGAGAGGCGTTCCATCCCTCCCCCCGGAATCCTCGCTGGGGGGGAGGCGCTCTGTTCCTCCCCCCCGGAATCCTCCGCAGCCGGCTGTGCTCCGCGGCAGCTCCGCGGAGCAGCCGGCCAGGCCCGGCCATTTGCGTATGTGTTTTTTTTGTTTTGTTTTTACCCAGAGCCCTCTGTGGCCGGAAATCCAGCTGCGAAGGGCTCTGGGTAAACAAAAAACAAAAAAACCGCGCACGCAAATGGTGGCGGCTATGGCCGCCACCACTTGCATTCCTTATTTTTGCCCTCTTAATCTACGTAAATATTTACGTAGGCTAAAACGGGGAATCAAAAAGGGACACAAATAGCGCCCGCTACACTATTTGCATTCCCCTTGATTTTCGCCATCATAGTCTACGAAAATATTTACGTAGATTAAGAGGGCAAAAATAAGGAACGCAAATGGCAGTGGCTGTAGTTGCCGCCATTTGCGTACGCGGTTTTTTTTTTTTAACCCACCCAGCCATGATAGGCTACGTAAAGATTTATGTAGCCTATCACGTCGTGTTTTTTTTTAAAACCTAGTCATGATAGGCTATATAAATCTTTATGTAGCCTATCACGTCTTTCTTTTTCTTTTTTTCTTTTTGTTTTACCAGAGTGGAAATGTCGGCAGTGGCAGCCGGTTGGAAGACCGGCCACTGCCGCCGCTGCCGGAGCCACCGCCGGAGCCGCTGCCAGAGCTGCCGCCGCCCGGAAGATCTGCCCCAGGTGAGTCTCGTCCTGGTGGGGGGGGGATCTGCAGGGGGGCAGGGGGGTGGCAGGCCATTCCGCCACGGACATCGGGGGGCTGAATGCACTGGCATTCGGCCGCACCATGATCCATGGCGGAATTCTCTGCCATCCCTATTTGAAAGAAAGAAAGAAAGAAAAAACCTTTTAAAATGACCATGCTGGTCTGGAACCCTGCACGAGTATTATTCCCCCTGCTAGGCTTTCTATTTCCACATCCAGCCTTGTTGGTGACATTGTGAGGCTAAAATGGAGAGGAGTACCAACTCGGTGCATGTCTACTCAGAAGTAAGTCTTACTGAGTTCAATGCACCCCACTTGCCCCCAGCTCAGCTTTGTATTGCCACATCCAGCTCATTAGCAAACCTCCTGTTAGTTATCTCACTGGGTGACTTTGGGCTGGACTCTAACCACTACATCATACTTCTGTTATATGAAACTCTTGAAGAAAAAGAGACAGTATAATGGAAAGTTCTTTCTGAAGCAGTCACACTTGTACAAATGCAGCATGAAGGGAAAGATCAGCAACCTTCTCTTTGTTTGAATAAAAAGCACACTCTGCACATGCTCAGGGAATGGGCAAAATGAGGAATAAACATACCAGGGAATATGAAGGACTATATTCTTCTAGTGTGTGTGTGTGTGTGTGTGTGTGTGTGTATAATCTCCCTCCATACAGCTGTTCCCTGGAAAACCCCCCACCCCATTCACCCAAGGGTCTTCTGAGATAACTAACAGGAGGTTTGCTAATGAGCTGGATGTGGCAATACAAAGCTGAGCTGGGGGCAAGTGGGGTTCTGCTATGTGTAGCAGTAAGTTGCATTGAACTCAGTAAGACTTACTTCTGAGTAGACATGCACAGAGTTGGTTCTCCTCTCTGCTCAGCTTTGTATTTCCACATCCAGTTCATTATCAGACCTCCTGTTAGTAATCTCAGAAGACCCTTGGGTGAATGGTGTTTTTTTTTTTCCAGGGAACAGCTGGACGGAGGGAGATTCCCCCCCCACACACACGCATAATGGGAGAATATAGTTCTTTATATTCCCTGGTATGTTTATTCCTCATTTTGTCCATTCCCTGAGCATGTGCAGTTGATGGACGATTTCAATTGAAAAAGAACTCCCATAAACAAGGCGGTGAGCACAATTCTTCTTTTTTTTTTTTTAACTTACGTATTTATTATTGGAATATATCACACTGCATTTTTATTTACGAAAATTTTGTGACTATGTGCAGATGACCAAAAAAAAGCCGCATGACTGCTGGCTCCGCAGGACCTTGTGGTGCCGTTCCGCAGAGGATTCTGTGGCACCGACTGAAGGGAATTCGATCCCATTTCAGTCCGTGGCGGAATTCTCTGACATCCCTACGCTTTTCTCTGTTTCCACAGAAGTGGATTAAAGTGAGGAAACTGAAACTGTGGCGGAACAGCCTCCCACCCCCCTCCATCCTGCAGAATCCCCCCTGGGATGAAGCTTACTTGGGGCGGATGTTCCAGCGGCGGCAGCTCTGGCGGTGGCGGCAGCAGCTGGTCTCTCAGCCGGCTGCTGCAGCTGCCATTTGCATCCTGCCAGGCTGCTGTGATAGGCTATGTAAGTATTTACATAGCCTATCACGGCAAAGAGCAGGGGCGCAAACAGCAGCCGCTATGCCGTTTGCGCCGCTACTCTTTCCGTGATAGGCTACGTAAGTATTTACGTAGCCTATCATGGTAAAGGCAGCCACGCAAATGGCGGTCACTATGCCACAGATTTCTTATACTACTTACGTAGCCTATCACAGAAAGAGCAGCGGCGCGAATGGCATAGTGGCTGCCGTTTGCACCCCTGCTCTTTGGAACTCCGGAACTCTGGCTACGGATGGCCCTGGCCGGCAGCTCCACGGAGCTGCCACGGAGCAGAGCTGGCCCAGGGAGGATTCTGGGGGGAGGGACAAAGTGCCTCCCCCCCACCGCGAATCAAAGCTGCGAAAAGGTAAGTGACTTTCATACATCCTTGTGTCTCCATGCTCTAGCAACCTTCATTCATGGCTAGATGGCCGATTTTGGCTGTCTATCTGCGGGCCATTGGAATGTGGGGTGAGGAGGCCAGACAACACATAGGAAGTGTACCAGCACATATAAACTCCCCACCCTGACCCTGGGAACGCCCCCTTTTGTCCCACTCTGTGCTGCTCTTATGACTACGAGGTGGTGGGGGAGAGGGTGGGGAGGCAGTTCTCCAGGAACTCACCAATCCTACGGCCATCTAGCTGCTGTCTAGCAGCCATAGGATTGTGCCCTCAACTAAAGTACTGTTTTTTTTAAAAAAATAAATAATCTAGAAAAGACAGAAAGGGAATAGTTGAATTGAAAAGGGCTGTGTGGGAAAGAAGATCTAGTCAACCAATTCTAACAGCACCCACTACCTAAAGTTCTCTCTCTCACACACAATGAAAGAAACGCAGGCTTTTTTCTCCCATATATCCAGTATCCCTCCCTCCCTCCCCCACCACTGTCACTGACTGGAGATAGCTGGGTTAAGTTCAGCCCTAATTTGGCAACTAGAGTTGCCATTTTGGACACAGGCTGTCTGGGGTTCAGAAGGCATCAGAATAGCTCTGAGTCCCCGAGGTGGACCAAGGTGCTTTGTTGGTGACCCGCTTAGCTTCGGAGCACATCGGGGCTGGTCTGATTTGCTTTGGATCACACTAGGGATGTCGGAGAATTTCTCCACGAATCTCTGGGAGGCCGAATGCCAACGCATTCGGCCCCCTGAAATTGGTGGGGAATTCTCCGACACCCTCCCCCGGGATGGGACTTACCTTGTGCGAATGTCCCTCTCAGCGGCGGGTCCCAGCGGCATTTTGGCGGTGTTTCGCCGCCACCACCATTTCCAAGTAAAGTAAAAAAAAAAGAAAAAAGAAGTGATAGGCTACGTAACGATTTCCGTAGCTTATCATGGCTAGATTTCCAAAGTCAGCCACGATAGGCTACGTAAATCTTTACGTAGCCTATCACAGCTGACTTTGAAAAAAAAAAAAGCGTGTACGCAAATGGCGGCGCCTATGGGCGCCGCCATTTGCATTCCTTATTTGGGCACAGGTAGTCTATGTAAAGATTTACATAGACTACGGCGAGAATAAGGGCAACGCTATTTGCGTTGCCCTTATTTTCGCCATAGTCTATGTAAATCTTTACGTAGACTACCCGTGGCGGCACCCATGGGCGCCGCCATTTGCGTACGCGCTTTTTTTTAGATTTACGTAGCCTATCATGGCTGACTTAGAAAATCTAGCCATGATAGGCTACGTAAATCGTTACGTAGCCTATCACTTTTTTTTTTTTACATAACTTTTTTCTTTCGCCGCCAGAGAGGCGGGGCGCTTCCCCCCGGCCAGAATTTTGGCAGGGAGGGGCGGGGCGCCTCCCCACCCGCCAAGAATTTTGGGGGGAGAAACGGAGCACCTCCCCCCCACCGAAAACAGCTGCGGGACCAGGTAAGGGACTTTCGTCCATCCCTAGATCACACTGAGGTACCCCTGAACTGCCCTGATTCACTTCAAGATTTGGCTTCAGCACCAAAGCAAAGCACAGCCTTAATACTTTCTTTTTTTTCAGAACTTCACATGACACTGTAGGAGACACATTTGACATCGTCTGTAGTTATGCCCTTAGTTCCGTGAAGTTTCTCCTACTGATGAGTAGGGATGCTGGAGAAATTCCAGATGGACTAAAGTGAGCTTGGATTTCTAAGTATCAGACCTGCAGAATCCACTGCAGATTGACTCCCTCAGGCCGCATAGAGTCCATGGACTTCTAGATGATTTTTTTACTTTCCCAAAATTTATGTATATAAATTTGTAGGAAATTACATACGTTTCTGCTGAGGAAACATTGAATGGGATGGGGGACAATATCCTAATGTTATGCACTGAGGTAAATTATGTAAATACTTATGGAATTATTTACGTATTTTTCTGTACAACGAAAAAAAAATTGCATCTGTCTGTGGGCGGATGACAGAACAAAAGGCATCTGACAGAGCGGATATTATACAGTCTGTACATCCCTACTGATGAGCCATATCAAAAAAGCAAACTCTCTAATATTTCATAGATGAAAATGTCACCGTTGTGACCTGGTAATGCCTTATAATCTGTTACCAACCATGACAGTTCATAATGAATCTGACCAGCTACAGCATATAAAATAGCACAAAATGGTACCATACATCCTACTCCTATGCATGCTTACTCAACATCAAGTCCCAGGAGTTTGCTCCTTGGTAACAGGAGATAAGATGTATCCATGAAGCGGGCTTTTTCTGCTGTGCCACCCGGGTTACAGAATGAGCTTCCCAGAGGGGCTTGCCTGGCACCTATGTTGTGCTCTTTCTGGCACCAGGTGAAGACCTTTTTCATATTCATATTGGTTTTATTGTGGTTTGTACTTCTATGTTGTAGTTTTAAATTTTTAAAGTTTATATTGTATTTTATGATGTATTTTGTGGTTTTAATTGTTGTGAGCTGCCCAGAGAGCTTCAGCTATTGGGCAGTACAGAAATCTAATAAATAAATAAATAAATAAATAAATCCATGCCCCGCTCAAATATATGACATGTAGGCATTAGAGTGAGTGGTCTAAAACCTAAAGGAAGTTAACTGTCATCCACACTAGCAGTATGTTTAAAAGATGTCCACAAAAGACAAGAAACAGGAACTGTGAGGTAAGAGAGAGGATACCAGGAAATAGGGACAACTAGAATATATAGAAGGAGTATCCACATCACTTGAATTAACACTGCCTATCTTGTCTCTTTTTAAAAGTGTCTCAAATCCCATTTCCCTGTTGAACTTTTGATTGTACTGACCCGCTGTCTCTTCTAGGGCACCCCTGTTTCTTCTTTCTTTGATTCCATCTCCCTTGACTGATTTCTTTCTTATTTTCTCCTCGACCTCCCACCCCTCTCCTTTTTGTGGAATTTTTTAAAAATTCAGTTGAAGCTGTGATCAGGGCTCTGACTTTTTGTATACTGCCTAGGGAGTGAACTTGCCACCTGAATTCGTCCTCTTTTTTCTTATCTCTCGCCATCCATACTACATACTCCTGCAAAATTTGAGTCCAGTTTTTAAAGTTGCTAGTATGTTCTAGTATAAGAGTTGTAGAAAGGAAATGTGGGCTTGAATTCAGTTCCCCTATTCACCAAACAGGTGACTGGCACTGTCAATGCTTTACTGTATCAATCATCTGTCAGGGATAACATTCTCCATCAGTGTACAGGACACATTCATGTGCTGCATAAAGGACTGAAGTGGGTCTTGAAATTAAGCCATTATCTTGGATGCACTGGGAACTCTATGATGGGATTACTTGGTATTGCTGCCAACTGTTAAAAAGACAGCTAGCAGAGTAAAAACAAAAGGCAGAACAGAATGAACCGGTCCCACATGCACACAAAAGGCTAAAAAAGAGAGACCACACCCTTCTTTAGTGAAGAAAAGTTTAAAGCTTTACTCACAATATAATCTTGTATATAAATGTGCAGGTACAGCATACAGTTTCAAGGAGCTTGTTTTGTCCAATTTGTTTTTCTTTACACAGGCAAAAGAGGGACAGACAGAGAGAGAGAAAGCCATGTGCTCCCAGCAATGGTGGAAGGCAGAGGGAGTGGGGGAGGAAGGGGAACAGCAGGAAACTATAAAGTATGCTATAGAGATCCTAAGGCTTGCTATGCCCAAAATTCCCATGCATTATCTAGCTAACTGCAACACTGCCCCCTTCCTGTAACTTGTAGACGAGACTGCAATATTCCCAACACCGTATGCCATGAGTATTTAAAGCCAGGAAAAACAACAGCAAATTCTATCTCCAGGTTTTAGAATCAATATGTTAAAGGATGTTGTGACGAAACCCCTCCTCTCTTCACTCAGCCTACAGTCCCTCGAGACGGCTTGAGGGGTGGGGTTCATCTTTATTTCAGCCTAGGCAGGTTGTTCCCACCCACCCACCTCGGGCTTCCGCCTTTTACCACCTTTATTATACTCCTTTTCCATACAGTATAATTGTGTATGAGAGTTGTGTCCCTTTTTAACTCCTACCTAGGTTAAGTAGAAGTAACTTGATGGTGACTTAAGTACAGGGTCAATGTAAAAGAATCAACCTAATTTATTTAGATTACCATAAACATGGAACCTTAAAAGATTTCTTGAATATGATGTTCTTTTTTCTTAGTTACTTTATATGTTAACCTCTTAGGTTAACCTAAGCTAAACTAAGGCCTAAAACCACTAACCACTACTCCCTATCCCCAGGAGACATTTAAACTAAGAAAGCAAACCCCTCCCTCTCCCATCTATCTTCAAACTGCCTTTTTTTTTAACTCACTCCAGCACTCACTCACATCAGCATTCTCACCAACCAATCACACAGCCCCAGGCACTCAGCCACTCACACCGTTCCATACATTCTCACCAACCCACCAGGCAACCTCCAGTGTATGGAGCAGCAATAAACCCTTAACACTGTTTAAACAAATAAAAACATGAGGCAATTCCACCACAGATGCCTATGTACCTAGTACACATCAGGAAGGATCACTATGCACATACCTCAAGTGCTGGATATATTCTGGGGAGGAAGGAGGATTATCTCATATTGCTTTTTCCTAGGGATGGCGGGGAATTCCTCCACAGACCCCAGTGAGGCCTGATACAAAAGAATCCGGCCTCCGGAGTCCGTGGAGGAATGGAGCACTTACCTCCACCTTTCTGAGGAATCCTCCCCAGCCAGATCCTCCTCACCGCCAGCTCCATAGCACCAGCAATATGGCCGCCATTGCCGTACCGCTGGTTGAGGCTGACTCCGGATGCAAATAGGCTAGCCTATCGCATGAAAAACCACAGACACAAATGGCATAGCAGATGCCATTTGTGGCCATAAAGCCCTTAGTTTAAGCTAAATGCAACCATAGCTTAATCTAAGACCTTTACAGCCGCAAATGGCATAGCGGACACCATTTGCGTCCAGAGTCATTCAGCCTCAGCTGGCAGCCGTATCGCTGGTGCTATGGAGCTGGCCAGCGAGGATTCCGTTGGGAGGGACAGATCACCTCCCCCCTTCAGACCCCACCCCAATGCAAAGTGGGTCTTTTGTACATCCCTACTTTTTTCCCATTTGTGGGCTGCATCCAACATAGCGATGCTATGTTTTCTGTTTATGTGCAGAAAGACAATTTCACATGCTGATGGTTTTTGCTTGTTTGGGTTTATGATTTAATTGTTTGGGGCATGGTTGAATGCACACGTTACTTTCATAAGCATTTGACTTTGAAATCCAAGTTATCCAAGTTTTCCTTTACTCCTTATAGAAGAGCAAGAGAGAACATCAGAAAATATTTTCCCCAAAGTAAAAAAAAATACACAGGGGTGGATTTTTTAAAAAAATTCTTCACACCCCTTTCTATCCTTTATTTGGTCATAGTTTTTCTTAAAACACCTGTATAACAATAGGCCTCTATTTTCTGATGATCTGGAGTTAATTCTGTTCTAAGTGACTTTGACATGTGGTATTATGGATGCTCACATAATAAATTCTTAATCTGATTAAGGAAGTATCAAAGAGTTCTAGAATACTCTACACGACTAATTAATACACTGCTGGGAAATTAATTAAAAAGTGGTGAGCTCCAATGAGGGATAACACTCATCCTTCACACATTAGCTGTTATATAAATTAATAGGGGAAAAATATAGAAGTGACTAATTTTCATGTGACTTTTTGAAGGGAAACAACAAAGGGGAAAAGAGCAAAGGTGGAACATTTCCATCTGTTAGACACTATATTGTCATGTAGAACTACAGATGCTTAAAGACTCCCTTCCAGCATAACTTTTGTCTTTATGGGAGGACTTTTGAAATAATACCTACACCAGGAAATTCAACACCAGACTCCCTTTCCAATGTAAACTGTACAGGAGTAGGAGTATATCCAGAACTAGTTACTGCAGTTAACTGGCGGTGTTAGTGCAAATGGGGTGGAGTGTGAAGGGGATCTTCTCCTCTGTGCTGCAGCCACCCTGCATTTGTGGCTAGATGGCTGATTTCAGCTGTTCAGCCAGGGTGCCTTGGACGGGGGGAGGGGAGGCCAGACGGCACATAGGAAGCACCGTAATGGCACTTCCACCATCCCCTCCCCTCCCCTCCCCTCCCCACCTCAAGGAACGTCCCCTTTCCCCCCACTCCATGCAGCTCTTAAAAGCGCAGAGCTGGGGACAAACCATGCTGCCTTACAAGGTGGCGAGGGAGGGGGCAGGGAGGCAGTTTTCTGGGAACCAACCTCAGAGCAGTGGCTCCAAGCTTGGTTCCCAGAAAACTAAAAATCCTATGGCTGTCTAGATGCTGTCTAGCAGCCATAGGATTGCACCCTAAGCCACAATAATTAAAAAACAGGATAAAAAGAGAAGCATGGGGAAAGGTATTTAGACCATCACATTGAACTGCTTCACCAAACAGCACATAAGAGAATGAATACATTTTAAAGTACAATGTGTGGTTTGTAGGCAAAATATAAACTCAATTATTGTAGACCAGGGAAAGCCATGCTTATGTATCCAAAATTGTTATTCATCAGAGACAGCAGCACTGCAGGTTACACAGTATAAAAATGCTCTCACTAACTGTCTACCTTGTCAACAGGTATAGGAAGGCCACAGCTACTGATTATATTAAAAGGCTGTCTTCCTCACTCCATGTGTGTGTGTTTAACTTTCATTTCAAAGGGACAGAACTGGCACAGAACAGGAGAAAGCAAGTCTATATGCAATGGCTAAGATCAGTGTTGAGAAAGAAACAACAGACTAGGAAAACTTCAGGAGAGTACAGTTTTTTTAGGCTAATGTTATTCAGTGGATTTGCATGACCAACACATTTTATTATTGTGTCCTCCAAAGCCCCCATAGAAAGCAGATGCAAATGTTGCTGGGTTCATTTGTGGTTAATTAATAATCAGGTCTGCTTTTGTCCATGTGGCATAATAGAGTTTGACAGGAAGATGTTTGACCTTCTTTTTTTTTTTTGGTCCTTCCAGAATCAAAGTGGTTACCAAGTATGAAAAGTATATCCCAAGTTTTCAGTAAACCCTCTGTATTAAAATCATTTGCTTATGAAGTAGCATTTCAAGAAGGGTCATGGCTGTAGTTGCTGGGGGGGGGGTGTACCTCAGACCTGTGGTCAAATTTGACCCTCCTGGGTTCCCAGTCTGACTTCAGAAGGAAATGCTGATTTAATGAGACAGGTTTTTTCTTGGATTAATACACAAGCTGCAACTGTCAATAAAAATAAAATAGATGCAATATTGTTGTAAAACATCAGAAAATGCTATGTTGAATAGGGGTGCAAAATCTTTGGTCCAGGGGCCCAATCTGGCGTACCTGGGGGCCCAATCCAGTTCTCCATGGTTCCCCCAGATGGCCCCACCCCTTTCCATGGCCCTGCTTCCTTTCCCTGGCCACACTCCCTTTCCTCCAAACACTGTTCATTTATTTGGTGGTTTCTTGTCTTCTGTGCAGTTTCTTTCCCCATTCTAAAAGTAGGGTTGGCGGAGAATTTCTCCCCGAAACTTCGGGGGGCCGAGCGCCAACGTGTTCGGCCCCCCGAACAAGTTTCGGTAAGAAATTCTCCGCCCCCCCGCCCCCCCCCCAGGACAGGACTTACCTTTGGCGAATGTCCCTCCCGGCGGCGGGTCCGGCCGGTGGTTCGGCGGGTGTTCGCCCAGGGCGGGAGCGGCAGCAGGTCTTTCGACCGGCTGCCACCGCTGCCATTCCAATCAAAGAAAAAAAAACAAAAACGCCCCCGTGATAGGCTACGTGATGATTAACGTAGCCTATCACGGCTGGATTTGCAAAGTCAGCCGTGATAGGCTACGTAAATCGTCACGTAGCCTATCACGGGTGACTTAAAAAAAAAAAAAGCGCGTACGGATAATGGCGGCCCCCATAGGGAGCCACCATTCCCGTTCCTTATTTGGTCACTGTAGTCTACATAAAGGTTTACGTAGACTACGGCGAAAATAAGGGCAACACTATTTGCATTGCCCTTATTTTCGCCGTAGTCTACGTAAATCTTTACGTAGACTACAGCGACCAAATAAGGAACGCGAATGGCGGCTCCCTATGGGGGCCGCCATTAGCGTACGCGCTTTTTTTTTTTAAGGTCACCCGTGATAGGCTACGTGATGATTAACGTAGCCTATAACGGCTTACTTTGCAGATCTAGCCATGATAGGCTACGTTAATCGTCACGTAGCCTATCATGGGGGCATTTAAAAAAAAAACTGTTTAGTTCGCGGCCGGGCGAGGCGAGGCGCCTCCTCCCCCGCCTGAATTTCGGCCGGGCGAGGCGGGAAGCCTCCCCCCTGGCCTGAACTTCGCGGGGGGAGCAGCGAAGCGCCTCCCCCCCACCGCGAACAAGCTTCGAGGACAGGTAAGTGACTTTCGTCCATCCCTATAAAGGTTGAAGTGCCTCTCCTAAGGCTTGGTGACGGGCAGTAAGAGTTTTAAGTGATTCAATCACATAATGCCTATACTGTGCCAGCTGCACTGGTTACCAGTATGTTTCCGAGCCCAATTCAAAGTGCTGGTTATTTTACCTTTAAAGCCTTAAATGGTTTGGGACCAAGATACTTGAAGGACCACCTTCACCTGTATCAGCCTGCCCCTGTACATTGAGATCAGTGAGAGAGATCTGTGGAATCTCTGCGGAGCGGAGCCGGCCAGAGAGAATTTTGGGGGGAGGGACAGAGCACCTCCTCCCCACCACTAATGTCACCCTTCGAAAAGGTAAGTGACTTTCGTACATCCCTAGTTTTATTGTTGGCTTTTATTGTTTTTATGTTGTCACTTTTAATATTTTAATTGATTTTATGTATTTCATTGCTATGAGCCTCCTTGGAAGGGCTTCTGTCCTGAATGGTGGCCAAGAGATGTTTTAAATATCTTATTTAAATAAAATAAATAAAGTGACAATATGCTGTATTTTTGGTCCTGCCCCTTCTGCCTTTGCCGCAGCCCCCTTTTGCCTTCAGTTCCACCCACCACTTGAATATGGCCCCTCAGAATGTCTCCGAAATGGAATTTGGCGCTTGGGCTGAAAGAGGTTCTACACCCCTGATGTAGAACAACATGCACACAAAAAAAGGTGAAAAAACTTTTGGATCAAACAGTTAACAAATTTTTGCTCTGCTTCCTCCTTCAAAATCTAGGAATATATGAACAGTTCCCCCGTTCATTCTTATCAAAACAGGTTTGAATTCGCTTAAAATTCCTTGGATGTTTCTTTCTTCACAGCATAAACCCCCACATCTGCCTCAACTTCTTTCTTTATGGAAAACCTGGTGACAACTTATAAATCTGTGGGTCCCTCCTGAGAAATTTTGTTAGTATCGATTTTTATTTTTATTTTTTTGTTTCCCTCAAAATTCTTCAGATGTCTTATGCAAGTGGTAGACTCCAAATCCATTTTGAAATTTTGCTTTAGGTGAAATGCATTTAGTGACAACTGCAGCAAAATCTAAAGTATTATAAATCTGTTTAAGAATGAACATAATCTGATCATCAGTAAATCAATATCATGTTTTTAAAAATTGTAATGAACATTTGTGTGAGAGGGATGGGGAAAACGAAGGGAGATTATTTTGCTATAGAAATGTAATCAAATGCTTCGTTATTGTGCACTAGCATTAAAAATGCCCCAACTACTTAAGTACAAATGGAATAAAAAATAGCAAGAATGTCATGTACAGTTTAAATACAAGAAGGTATTGATATATGTGTGCTAGTGATTTTCCTATAAGAGGCATCAACAAACATTGACAAGTTGGATTCTTGCAAAATCAGTATTCTGTTCTGAAGATTTTCTGAAGAGTAAAGGGAGTTGTTCTAGGAACAGACCAGGAAGAGTCGTGTGTGTGTGTGTGTGTGTGTGTGTGTGTGTATCTCCATATATGCAGGGGTGGGGTGGGGAATTTTTCCAGCAAAAATCACTACTCTTTAAAGAAAGATCCTTGGTTGCATCAGATGTCAGTTCAAGGCAAATTGTCACATTACATTTTTATACTTTTCTTGCAAGGGCTACCACTCGCTATATGAGGCATATAAGGACCTCGTGAAAAAAGGTTGATGCACTTTGCTACCAGTCATGGATATAACCAAGCCATTTTCAAATCTTTGACATGCTTCTGTCTTTATCTAAGGTAGTAATGTTCACTTACCCTTCCCAAGGGTAATGTTCTCACCTTCTTCCTGACAAAACAGGCCTGTGCTTTTAATAGCTTCATGATAGGTAGAAATGCAGGGAGATGGGGAAAGTTATATCTGTTGTCTGTCTATTTGTTTATCACATACAGCTGTTAAAGGCACAGATTTTCTGTCAGTAAAAAGTGGCTCTCTTACTTCACTTCTTGTGTGGTTCTTCCTTTGACTGTCAGCAGCTAGATATATTGGGATGGATCCAAAGGTTCCCTTCCACTGAGGGAAGCAGGGTGACCACTTATGGATTGGATTGCCAAAAAAGAGGAAATGCATTAGCAAAAAAGAGGACAAAACCAGGCACTGATTTGCATAAGTAGAAACAGAAAACATGTCACCATAGTGAGGAAGACTATGACCGGGTGACCTGTCTGCCTGTCCATCCTGCTGTCCAAGCACTAACGTGATGGGCAGCCATTCTTACGATTCTGTATGTTTAAACCAAAATTGGACAGGACAGCTCTTCAAATAGAGGATGGTCCTCTGGCAGGCCTTCAAATAGAATCATAGAATAGTATAGTAGGGTTGGAAGGGGCCTACAAGGCCATCGAGTCCAACCCCCTGCTCAATGCAGGAATCCAAGTCAGAGCATCCCTGACAAATGGCTGTCCAGCCTCGTCTTAAAGGCCTCCAGTGTGGGAGAGCCCACCACCTCCCCAGGTAATTGGTTCCATTGCCGTATTGCTCTGACACTCAGGAAGTTTTTCCTGATGTTCAGCCGGAATCTGGCTTCCTGTAACTTGAGCCCATTATTCCGTGTCCTGCACTCTGGGATGATCAAGAAGAGATCCTGGCCTTCTTCTCTGTGACAACCTTTCAAGTACTTGAAGAGTGCTATCATATCTCCCCTCAGTCTTCTCTTCTCAAGGCTAAACATGCCCAGTTCTTTCAGTCTCTCTTCATAGGGCTTTGTTTCCAGTCCCCTGTTCATCTTTGTTGCCCTCCTTTGAACCCTCTCCAGCTTGTCTGCATCCTTCTTAAAGTGTGGTGCCCAGAACTGGACACAGTACTCCAGATGAGGCCTAACCAGTGCTGAGTAGAGGGGAACTAGTACTTCCCGGGATTTGGAAGCGATGCTTCTATGAATGCAGCCCAAAATAGCATTTGCCTTTTTTGCAGCCACATCACATTGTTGGCTCATATTCAGCTTGTGATCGACGACAATTCCAAGATCCTTCTCGCTCGTAGTGTGGTTGAGCCACGTATCCCCCATCTTGTAACTGTGCATTTGGTTTCTTTTTCCTAGGTGCAGAACTTGGCATTTGTCCCTATTAAATGCCATTTTGTTGTTTTCTGCCCAGCACTCCAGTCTATCCAGATCACTTTGAATTTTATTTCTGTCTTCCAAAGTATTAGCTATCCCTCCCAATTTTGTGTCATCTGCAAATTTGATCAGCATTCCCTGCACCTCCTCCTCCAAGTCATTAATAAAAATGTTGAAGAGCACTGGGCCCAGGACTGAGCCCTGCGGTACCCCACTCGTTACCTCTCCCCAGCTTGAGAAGGTCCCATTGATAAGCACTCTTTGAGTCCGATTCTGTAGCCAACTGTGGATCCACATGATCGTTGTTTCATCTAGCCCACTTCGAGCAAGTTTGCTCATCAGGATATCATGGGGCACTTTGTCGAAAGCTTTGCTGAAGTCGAGGTATATGATGTCTACAGCATTCCCACGGTCTACAAGGGAGGTGACTTGATCAAAAAATGAGATCAGATTTGTCTGGCAGGACTTGTTTTTGACAAATCCATGTTGGCTTCGAGTAATCACGGCATTGTTGTCAAGGTGCTTCCAGATGGATTGCTTTATGATCTGCTCCAGAATTTTCCCAGGGATTGATGTCAGACTGACTGGTCTGTAGTTCCCAGGTTCCTCCTTTTTACCCTTTTTGAAGATAGGGACAACGTTAGCCCTCCTCCAGTCATCTGGCACTTACCCCGTCCTCCATGATTTCTCAAAGAGAATAGACAGCAGTTCTGAGAGTTCTTCTGCCAGTTATTTATTGTTTTATTTATTACATTTATATCCCACCTTTCTTCCGTCATGAATAATCAGCCCAGCCAGCAATACAGCAATGGTGGCTGTATCGCTGGCGCTTCGGAGCTGGCTGGCAGGGAGGATCCGGCCATTGAGGATTCCTCCGGGAGGCGGAGGTAAGTCTTCCAATCCTCCATGGACTCCAGAGGCTGGACTCTTTTAAATCCAGCCTCCCTGGGGTCCGTGGAGAATTTCTCTGCCATCCCTATGAGTTGTGGGGGTTGGACTGGATGGCCTTGTAGGCCCCTTCCGTTTCCATGAAAATATGCATACTTTTGGAAAATGTGCAGAAATATATTTAATCAATGGAAGAATAATGCACATATTTCAAAGATGCACACAACTGATGTGTACATTTGGAAAAATATGCATGAAAATACACATAGATTTTCATGCAAAAAGAAAAATCAAATCTCACAATCCGATACAGATTCAAATTTAGGGATGGCAGAGAATTCCGCCATGGACTCCAGTGAGGCCAGATTCTTAAGAATCGCGAAGCGTGTGTGGACCGGATCTTACCTGCCTCTGGCGGGTCCGGATCCGGCCGCTGCTGTCCTCTGTCTGGTATGCGGCTGCGAATGCGTCGTGCGTAATGGATGCCATTTGCGTCCCCACTTTAGCCGTGATAGGCTACGTAAGTATTTACATAGCCTATCATGGCCCAAGCAGGGACGCAAATGGCGTCCCCTATGCAGGATGCCATTTGCATATGAAGCAGCCCAGCAGCGGACGGAGGCCCGGCTGCGGATTGGCCCTGTGGCGCCAAGGTCTTGTGGCGGAGCGGAGCCGGCCGGGCCGGATTCCGGGGGTGTGCGGAGGAATGGATCGCCTCCCCCCAGTAGAGGATTCCAGGGAGAGGGACGGATCACCTCCCCCACCGGCAAACCCCCGGTGGACCCAGGTAAGTGGGTTTTCGTACACCTCTATTCAAATTAGAACAAGATTTGACAGGAAATATGGAGAACTTCATTGAGCTTGAATTTTGGTGATTTGCACATCCATATGCTGCTGGTCAATGTTAGAGTGGCCACGTAGCCGGCAAGATGGGTGGCTAATAAATCTAATCAATCATCTATCAATCAATGATGACACTACTGGGCTAGATGGATCAGTGATCGAACTCAGTATAAGGCAGATTCCAATGTTCCAATGAGTCTAGCACAAAGAATAAGCAGAAAAAGTAACATGTTTCTCTCAAGCAATAGTAAATTGTTTACTCAAAGATCTTTTTTAGTCAGCACAAAGGATTTCAAAGTCAGAAGAAGTGAAGTTTCTTCTTGATTTCAGTGCCTGCTATTCATTGTTTTATCAGAATCTTTAACATTCAGTAAATTATTTAACTGAATGAGTAACATGAGCCTTCACTTCTATGAAGGATTATTTCAGCTATTAAAAACTATTTTGAGAAAAAAATACTCTAAAAGTAATCTGCTTAATTCACCATTTATGTAAATAAGTTGAAGAGCATCTACAGAGATTTTCAGCTAACAATCTACATTTCTGAGCACATCTTTGGGAACATTTTCCCCTCTTCCTTTAACAACAGAGATTAAAATGAAACAAGCGGCAAAAAAGTTAGAGGCTCCAATTTAGAGGTTTTGTTTGTTAATTTAAAATAGGTTATGGCCAGAAGAGAATAATGTTGGTTTGCATTCTAATGCCTTGATGCATCTGAGGGCCATGAGTATTTTGAAGCAAGCTTCTCTCTGCACATATCTTTATGGTGCATGTGACTCCCCAGTAGAGTTGCCAAATGAACAAAACAACAACAAATTGGTCCTGTCCTTGTGCCTTAAAGATGTGCTGTAAAGAGCAGGTTGATGTGCAGAAGGTATTATGGGAAGCTTTTCAGGGAACAGTGATGAGATTATCACCCTCTAATCCCAGCCTGAAGCAGGTTAAGCTGTTGTTAAAGGCACACTTGCCACGGCAAGTTGAAATGCTGGCAGCTATCCTCTCCATCACTACCGACCAGTGGGGCTATCGCTGGCTTGGAGACCCGGCATAGTACCAGTCAGCTGCTGCACATGCATATGTTTGTATCAGGGCGTAATGCCTGAAACTAGCTTCTTGCATTTCTCGTATGCAGGCCTCATCTACTAGTGAGGGGCCAGTCACGCCAGGTCCAGATAAAAAAGGGCTCCTTCCATATAAATCCTGGAGTCAATGGGAGAAGGTCCACTGGTGAATTCTCTGATCTATACAACTCTTAAAAGAGGAGTGGGGAGGGCGTAATTGGTTCAATAGAGTCTGGACAATAGGTCTATTAGAAAAACTGACAAGTAAATTAAGGGCACAATCCTATGCGTGTTTAGACAGAAAAAAGGCCTACAGCTCCCAGCCAGCATGGGGCTCCAGGGGCTCCCAGATGGCCACACCACTTCCCCTGCCCCCCACATACTTTCCCTCAACCACCAATCAGTTGGTGGTTTCCTGGATTTTGTGCAATTTTTCCCTCATTCTGAATAGCTGAAATGCCTCTCCTAAGGCTTAGTTCCTGGCAGTAAGAGCTTCAAGCTACAATATCCTCACATTTTTTTTTTTGGTCCTACACCCCTTTTACTTTTGGATCCACCCCTTTTACTTTGGTCCTGCCCATCACTGGAATGCCTCCCCCCTCCCCAGCTTCTCTGAAATGGAATTCTGGCTACCAGGGGTGCCCCATTCCTGTCTTAAAGATACAGGAGACTTCTCTGGCTTCTAGCTTACCAGGTCTCCCATCCTTTTGCTGGGATATGGGTGGTCCCTTGATTCTACCCACACACCTTTAATAGAAGCATAGCTTACAGAAATCAAGGAACTGAAGCTTTTCCTAGTAAAGAAATAAGCAGTGGGAAAAGCCGGCCAGCTTCATTTCTTTATCTTGGGCTTTCCCCGCTCTTTTTCTGTTGGACTGCAGGTTTTTCAACCCTATAGTTGCTGTGCTTTTAATGGGAGCTTGATCATCTGCAGTGATTAGCAGGGGGTGATTCTTCAGGGTGAGAAAAACTCCACTTGGCACTTGCCCCATTTCAAGCTGCCTGCTACATACACAGCTTCAGAGGCTGCTGAAAAACTTGGCAATCTGACTGTCATGCTATCTGAAACACCTTGTCTTTTATCCTTTTGTGTCCTGAGAGCTACTGAACCCTGCTTTAGCATTTCTTGATTGTAATGGGCACTGAGGGAAACTTGCACTCAGTTTTATTGCACCTGAACTCTGAACTGCCTTTAATGATGAGCCATTTTGAGCAGCTGTTTGCAAACAGCACTTTCCTATTTGCTTTCCCACGATTCATCTCACTAACATACCGCGTGTTAATTTTAACTACTCTCCTGAGCCGGGACATTAATATGATATAAAATAAATGTGTTAGAATTTATTTTACTGTAGTGTCCAATTACCTTTTTATTGCTTTGAGTCTGGGCCTATTCCATGCAGAAAAATAAATAAATTAGATGGAAGCCACTTAAGGGTGCAAAATGGTTTGTGTGACAACAGCCTTTCCCTCTGCTTGCATACTCTCTTCCAATTAAATACATCCAATGGTATTTAGATACAATGTTGATTTGCATAGTACCATACAGCTTCCTAAACAATGGCAGTTCTTTACAGTTTGTATTTCAGCAATGTTGTTTCACACTCTCCACTTCTTCCAAACAGTTTCAGAGCAATGTTTTACAGGATAAGTTCCTTTAGAAGAAAGAGTACTTAAGGCTAATGCTCTTTTAATGATATCTGTTTATTTTACAAACATATGAGCTGAGGACAGCAGAGCAGGCAGACAGTCAAAGCTAAAGTAGCTAGAGGTAGGGATGTGGGAGAAATTTGTTTAGTTCACCTTTTAATGTGAACATACCTAGTTTCACTTTCAAACCACTATGTGAACCAAAACTCAGTTATCCTTCAAAATACAAACTCCTCCAAATTTTGCAATGGAGTTATCCAAGTATCTAGTCTTTCAGACAGAGGACACCTTGAAATAGAGGATGGTCTTTTGGTGAACCCTTCAGATAGAGGACTGTCCTTGCTTTATAGAGGACACATGACCACCCTATGAAATATCCCTACCTGTGACCTTAGGGACATAAGTACGTAACATTTAGCGTACTGTTCCCCATTCCATTCAACGTTTCCTCAGCAGAAACGTACATATTTTTCTACGAATTTATATGCATAAATTTTGGGAAAGTAAAAATATCATCTGAAAGCCCATGGACTCCATGCGGCCTGAGGGGGTTGGTCTGCAGCAGATTATGCAGGTCGTATCCAAGCTCATTTTATTCCAGCTCGAATTTCTCCAGCATCCCTACTCAGTTGTAAGTGCCACTGAGCTCAATGGGGATTACTCCCAGGGATATAGGGTTGCAACCTGAATCCTCGTCCCCTCCTGAACCTAAGTCTAAGTATGTGCAACTGAACTGAATGCATGCATGCTCTTGTTCCCTTGTGTCAAATGTTAATTTGTAAGCTCCTTGGGGCATCCACTATCCTTTGTGTGGGGATGCTGTGTGCCATGCACATTCCATGGTGCTATGATAACAGATCACTCCCTCAATATCCAACTCAGGTAGTGAGCACTGAAAGAAATGGAGCCCAAATGAGGCCACTGAGACACAAGAAAGAAGTATCAGTATGTTTGGAGGAACCCATGGTTTGTAGAATAATAATAATAATAATAATAATAATAATAATAATAATAATACCCTTCTAAGGGGACAAATACAGCCCCATCAGGACTGAGAATGCTCAGTAACTATGAAATGAAATGTTGAGTGCCAGTTGGAAAATAATAATGGAAAAGCGGGGGGAAGAGGTGGAATGCAGGAAGGCATGGCTGGCTGGTCTGAAGCCCTCAACAGGAGCACACCTGTTAGGAAGATATACTGCAACAATTTGTTGCAGGTCCAAGTTGTACTGTGACAACAACAACTGCTACTGTTACTCATCTCTTTGCTTGATATAACAAAGTAGCATTCAATACACTCAGAGTTTTACCGTAATAGGAAATGCTGCCATTGGCATATATGATGCACTTGTATATTCATTTTGTTCCATGACTCTTTGTCAATGACGAAATTCCATGACTCTTTGTCGATGACGAAAAAAAGCTGCATGACTGCTGGCTCCACAGGACCTCATGGTGCCGTTCCTCAGAGGATTCCGTGGCACGGACTGAAGGGAATTCGATCCCATTTCGGTTTGTGGCAGAATTCTCTGACATCCCTACTTACCAGGCAGTGAGGGCGGGGAGCAAGATTTCTGGGAACCGAGCTCACAGCACTGGCTCCAAGCTTGGTTTCCAGAAACTGAAAAATCCTATGGCCATCTAGATGCTGTCTAATAGCCATAGGATCGCACCCTTATATTATTTAAAAATAATAACAGCAGCTGAAGTGGTAAATCTGTTCCTGGACTGTTTCATTTTAGGCTGCAGGTGGGGATTTTGTGGTGGAATGCACTACGCAGTCTTTGGAAATTAGGTTTCCAAAGAGATGTTAGGTTAGAATATGTTATTGTTGTTTTCTTTTTCATGTGTAAAGAGTGTGTGTGTGTATGTGTATATATATATACACATACATACATACATACACACACACACACACACACACACACACAGTCCCTGACCTACAGGCTAAAGTGGTACAGTCCAGGGACAGTTACCACCTCATCTGTGTGAACTAGGCTGTAGGTTTTTGTGTTTTTTTTGTGGGGGTGGTGAGTGGGATTGATTTATTATATGTTAGCAAAACCTTCAGGACTAAATGATGTGCAACACAAACATTTCGTTTCCCATTAGGGATCTTTCTGAGAAAATGGGGCAGCCTGAGGAGAATCTTGCCAAGACCTCTCAGCTCTTCCATGAAGGAAGGAAGATGAATGGACTTTAATAGTGGTGGTTTTAATGCACATTTGTCAATATGAAAGGGTGTATGTGGTTATCCATTGTAAATCATGTCCTTGATGAAAAAGGTTATTTTTTTTATGATCACACATCTAAAAATGTCAAGTAAGGAGTTCTACAAGCACAGCATACTTTGTCTACGGTTGACTGTAAAGAACACTATCTGTTTTACAGCTGTGGCCTCTTTATTAGGCTGAGGCCTTATTCATACACTCCCAGAGCAGTATCTTGATATTTTTAAATGCAAGTGCACGCACTGTAATCATCATGCCATACCATTAATGCCATGGTTGTTACGGCTAGGAGGATTCTTTTGGAGAGGTCATTTTCAGGTATTTGTTGCTTCAAGGGAAAACAAAGACTTCATTTTGCTACAGGCTATAATCAGATGGTGATGAAAATGGAGAGTGTAATGAACATAAGAAGAGCCCTGCTAGATCACTGATGACATTTCTCAGCCACAGGGACAAAGTGTCAGCAAACAAGTGAGTTAAGCAACTGTGTGAGTTTAGGAACGGGGCGAGGAGGCCAGGGCGGGGAACTCTTCTCTCTCTGCTCATAGTAAGTAACTGTAAATAAATAACTGTAAATAATTTCCCTTCCTTCTCGTAGTTAACAACTACATTTTCCAGGGAAAACACACCCAAATGAAAAACCAGTTATGAAGGTAGAACACCAGCAGGAGGGCGGGGGCTATCCATTGTATTGCATAATGCGCATCATCATCACAGTTCAGAGTTCTCTATATTATGGCTGTCCAAAATCTTGAGGAGCTATCCTTAAGAAAAGTGGTTAGTACACATGTTTTGTATGCAAAAGGTCCCGGGTTCATTCACTGGCATCTCCAGGTTAGGAGTGAGGGTTCCCTGGAAAGCCACACCTCCTTCCCATGTACACATCCTTTTCCTCTGACCACTGATTGTTTGGTGGTTTCCTGGCTTTTGTGCAGTTTACTCCCATTCTGATAGGTTGAAATGTCTCTCCTAAGGCTTAATTACTGACAGTAAGCACTTTAAGCTAACACATAATAGTATTTTTTAGAGCTGTGTGCAGATGGCCTCTCAAAATTCTCCACCTTATTTATGGGCAGAGAAATTTGGAAGATAATTTCACCAACTTTCACCAGGGGAAGGAGAAATTCTCAACAGTTTCTCCCAGGTAAGACTCCCCATTGGTAGGGCTTGTAGCACAGCTTCTTTCATTTTTGGTAAGGATTTTTGGTTTTTTCGTGCCGCAACAGCATCAATTGTGCTGGCAGGCTGGCCTAGGGATGTACGAAAGTGACTTCCCTTTCCGTGGATTATGTTGATGTTGGGGGGGAGGTGTTCTGTCCCTCCCCCCGGAATCCTGGCCGGGGGGGAGGCGCTCTGTTCCTCCCCCCTGGAATCCTGGCCGGCCGGCTCCACTCCACAGCAATTCTGTGGAGCCGCCGGCCGGCTCCGCCAGGAGCCGGACATCTGGCTGCTGGCTAGCAGGTACGCAAACGGCAGCGGCCGTAGCCGCCGCCGTTTGCATCCCCGTAGTCAGCCGTTATAGGCTACGTAAATGTTTACGTAATTTAAAAAACAAAAACAAAAACGCACGTATGCAAATGGCGGTGGCCATGGCCGCCACCATTTGCGTTCTTTATTTTGGCACGTCTTAGTCTATGTAAACATTTACGTAGACTAAGACGGCGAAAATAAGGGGAACGCAAATAGCGTAGCGTCTACGCTATTTGCGTTCCCCTTATTTTCGCCGTCTTAGTCTACGTAAATGTTTACGTAGACTAAGATGTGCCAAAATAAGGAACGCAAATGGCAGCGCCCATGGACACTGCCATTTGCGTACGCGCGTTTTTTTTTTTTAAATCAGCCATGATAGGCTACGTAAACATTTATGTAGCCTATCACGGTGTTTTTTTTAAAATCTAGCCATGATAGGCTACGTAAATCTTTACATAGCCTATCATGTTTTTTTTTTTTAACTTGGAAATGGCGGTGGTGGCAGCCAGTCAGAAGACCGGCTGCCGCAGCTGCCGCCGCCAAACTGCCGCCGGAGCTGCCGCTGGAGCCACCGCCACCGCCAGGAAGATCCGCCCAAGGTAAGTCCCGTCCTGGGGTGGTGGCGGGGTGGTGGTGGGCCATTCCGCCACCAATTTCGGGGGGCCGAATGTGCTGGCATTCGGCCTCCCTGAGATTTTTGGCACAGCACTAGTATTTTTGGTCCCAACCCTTTTGTTTTGGATCTGCCCACTGGAAGGCATCCCCCGAGAGTTTCTCCAAAATGGAATTCGGACTTTGGGCTGAACAAGGTTCAACACTTCTGGAGAGACCATACTGAGCTAGATGGACCAATGATCCAATGCGGTATAAGGCAGCTTCCTATGTTCCCCTTCTGTACTTACATTCAGTGGAGGCTGGTGGCTCCTATGTCAGTGGGTGGTGAATCCACTCTGGGTTTCAATCAGAACTCTAAAGGAGCTATCCACGGTGGTGAACTTATTTTAGGGATAGGGTTCAGCACCTTGTATAGCTTCCTTAGAGTTCTGGCTGGTTCTGATTGAAACCCTGAGCGGATTCACCACTCCATGACATCGGAGCCATTTGCTTCTTCATCATAGCTGTGATAGGCTATGATGACGTAATGACGTACATAAATACTTATGTACGTATGATGATGTATGATAGGCTATGATGACGTGATGACATACATAAACACTTATGTAGCTATCATGGCTAACGCAGGGATGCCTTTTGTGTCCCTGCGGAGGCCGTGATAGGCTATGTAAGTATTTACGTAGCCTATCATGGCAAGCCAAAAAAACACCACACAGCGTATGCAAATGGCGGTGGGTGGCGGCCGCCAGTTGCGTTCCCTATTTTTAGCCTTTTTAGCCTACGTAAATATTTACGTAGGCTAAAATGGCTAAAAATAGGGAACGCAAATGGTGGCCTGTGTAGCCGATAAGTATTTATGTAGCCTATCACGGCTATAATGAAGAAGCGAATGGTGACCACAGTGCGGCCTCCATTAGCAAGTCGGTGCAGATGGAAGCAGGTAAGTGCTCCATTTCGCACACCTTTCGTGGGTTGGGGGGTGGGGGCTTCATTCCGCCGTGGATTTCGGGGGGCTGAATGCACTGGCATTTGGCCTCACTGAGATCTGTGGCAGAATTCTCTGACATCCCTACAAAATCCAGGGGGAAATCCAGATAAGGAGAATTTCAGAAGCATCTCTAAGCTCCGTAGGGAGTTACTAAGAGGACAGGGCTGTCAGCAGATCTGGTTCCATGACAAGAATAAAGTGCAGAGGCTAAGGAGTTTGTGAGCAGTCACAAGCTGGGGTTTCAAGCTGTATGCCATGCAGGGGAGACACTGAGGATGAAGTATTTGAGGAGAGTTTTGAAAGAGGGAGTGTGAAATTGATGCTGGCAGATAGCAACTTGTTCAATACTCCCTATTGAGTTCTAGTTTGGAGAGGGCACGGATCTGCCTACAGTTTCAGTAGTCTTGTGCGATTTGGGTTATTTTGGTGTAACGTTTTAGAAGAGGTTGTGGTGGTCATGAGCCTGTACAATATCATAGCTGTCTTATTTCACTTTAATAGGTGTGGACTCTTTATTAAGGCCTGCTGAATGGAATGATACTTCTCTCTCCCTTTTCCAAGTCATAGTCTAAAATAAACCAGACATAAAATGACATCAGGAAAAGCATCTTAACTCTGAGATTCATCTGAGTGCACTCGTAAATGGCCGTTTCTATCATTTAAAAGATTTTTGGGACACAGAATGGCAAACCAGTCCTGTGCCTGAAAAAAAATGTCAACAATTATTGAATCCAATGTCCCATCTCATATCACCAGAACATTATGGGTTATGTCATTTTGACAGCCTGGAGTATACAGTATTGAAGGCAGGTAATTTCTACCCCCACCCCCATGCAATGCAGTCAGAAAGAGAAAATGCTTCTTCTTTGCCTGATTTTGACATTCTTGCTCTTCAGTGTTGTGATCTAAAGCACTGATTTTCATCTGATGGGTGGCATTCCAAGCTAAGATAGGTCACATTAATGATGCTATCACTATTTGTTTTTTTTAATTAAAGAAAGAGAGAGTGAGAGCCACAGAGAGCAAGAGCAAGAGCGAGCGAGAGAGAGAGTGAAGGGCTCCCAATACAAAGGAGAACATATTGTCTTTGCTTTTAGTATTTGCATAGAAGATTTGTTTTCACCCTACCCTACATGATAAGCTGGGCTATCTTGTCAAACTTCCTTCTTCTTATATAAAACCATTGAAAGTGCAGGAAAAGTATAATCCTTTTGTACCTCATCTCTCTGATGATAGAAGGAAGACAGACCTATACACTGAAAATCATAGAATCATAGAATAGTAGGTTTGGAAGGGGCCTATAAGACCGTTGAGTCCAACCCCCTGCTCAATGCAGGAGTGCAAGTCAGAGCATCCTTGACAGATGGCTGTCCAGCCTCATCTTGAATGCCTCCAGTGTGGGAGAGCCCACCACCTCCCTAGGTAATGGATTCCATTGTCGCATTGCTCTAACAGTCAGGACGTTTCTCCTGATGTTCAGCCGGAATCTGGCTTCCTGTAACGTGAGCCCATTATTCCACGTCCTGCACTCTGGCCTTCCTCTTTGGCTTTTTGTTTCGAATGGGGATTTAATATGTCTGAAAAGTTCATGAATATATAGTTATATTGAGTTAGAACATTAGGCCATCTAAGTCAGAACTGTCTACACCTAGGGATGAGTGAGAAATCAGTTCAGTTCACATTTCAATGCAAACTTACCAAATTCATATTCCCTAAATCTAAGCACAAACTAGAACATAGTTTGCCCTCAAAATCTATACATTTCCAAAGTGGGTTCCTCAGTTCACTTTCACCCACCCCAACGCACACAGAAATGTGTACAATTCATAAAATGTGCACAAAAATGCATACATTTCAAAAATGTGCACAAAATGCATGTATTTGGGAAACAAATGTGCACAAAAACACTTTATTCACTGGAAAATCACTTGAAAAAATGTGTACATTTGAAAA
The DNA here is from genome assembly GCF_057233095.1 of Heloderma suspectum. Classification (NCBI taxonomy): domain Eukaryota; kingdom Metazoa; phylum Chordata; class Lepidosauria; order Squamata; family Helodermatidae; genus Heloderma; species Heloderma suspectum. The sequence continues at coordinate 176,985,146 of NC_139461.1, forward strand.
AGTGCTGACAAAAAAGCATACATTTGAAAAAATGCATGTATAAATAGTGAAGGGTTTTTTTTTTTTAGGAAAGGACACACAAATATATGTACAGATTTCAGAACAAACTTAACACTAGAAAAATAAGAATCTGAGAGAAATCAAGTTTTACAGGTTCACCCAGCCCTATCTAACTCGCAATAATTCCAAAGGAATTCAGACAAAGGTCTTCCCAGCCCTTATTTCCTGGGATATAAATTATTTTGGCTACCTGTCCCCTTCAAGCATTGTACCTGGGACTAGGGATGTACGACAGTCACTTACCTTTTCGCAGCTTGGCTTTGCGGTGGGGGGGAGGTGCTTCGCTTTTCCCCCCGAAGTTCAGGCGAAGGGGGGGAGGCTTCCCGCCTTGCCCGGTCGAAATTCAGGCTGGGGAGAAGTGCCCCGTCTGCCCAGCCGCGAAACAAAAAGTAAAAAAAAAAAAAAGACCCCGTGATAGGCTATGTGACGATTTACGTAGCCTATCACGGCTGACTTTGGAAATCTAGCCATGCCCTTATTTTCACCATAGTCTACGTAAATCTTTACGTAGACTAGATGTGCTAAAATAAGGAACGCAAATGGCGGCGCCCATGGGCCGCCGCCATTTGCGTACATGCTTTTTTTTTTTTTTTTTAAGTCACCCGTGATAGGCTACGTGACGATTTACGTAGCCTGTCACGGCTGTCTTTGGAAATCTAGCCATGATAGGCTACGTAAATCGTCACGTAGCCTATCACGGGTGTGTGTGTGTGTGTTTTTTTCAATGGCGGCGGCGGCAGCCCGTCGGGAGACCGGCCGCCGCCCCCGCCCGTGACGAACCGCCGCCGAACCGCTGCCGGGACCTGCCGCCGGGAGGGACATTCGCCAAAGGTAAGTCCCGTCCCGGGGGGGCAGGGGGGTGGCGGAGAATTTCACCACCGATTTCAGGGGGCCGAATGCGTTGGCGCTCGGCCCCCCAAAGATTCAGGGAGAAATTCTCCGCCATCCCTACCTGGGACATATGCTTTGCTACTGAGCTATATCACCTCTCAAAAGGTGGGAGGTAGGGATGTGCTCAGTGTGTAGTAGTAAATTTTGAACTTCAGGTACTCATCATGACAGCCCCCATAACCATATCCCCAAGGGAGTCCTAACATTCCAGCAGCTGTGTTGGTCCATATCAACAAACCAGTTATAGCAGTTTTCATCTCCACCAGGAGCAGATCTTTTGTAAATGGGTCTGAATTGCACATTCAAGTTCAAGCCACCCCAAAATACTTTACATTATAACAAGGAACAATGCATTGACACTCCAAAAATTCATTTTCTCTCAGCTACTATGAGGACTGTAATTAAGCTCGGCGGGGGGGGGGAGGGAATTCTCAGGGGGGAGATAATGCCACTGTCCCCCCTAATCAAAAAGTGCTGGGGCTGCATCACTGAACTCCTGGGCTCCACTATGCTGTTCAAGTACTTGAAAGGTTGTCACAGAGAGGAAGGCCAGGATCTCTTCTCGATCATCCTAGAGTGCAGGACATGGAATAACAGGCTCAAGTTACAGGAAGCCAGATTCCGGCTGAACATCAATAAAAATGTCCTGACTGTTGGAGCAATATGACAATGGAACCAATTACCTATGGTCAAGAAACACTTAATTACTTTGAATGAGTTCAAATCTCCAGGGCCAGATGAACTGCATCCTAGAGTAATAAAGGAACTGGCAGAAAAACTCTCAGAACCGCTGTCTATTCTCTTTGAGAAATCATGGAGGACAGGGGAAGTGCCAGATGACTGGAGGAGGGCTAATGTTGTCCCTATCTTCAAAAAGGGTAAAAAGGAGGAACCTGGGAACTACAGACCAGTCAGCCTGACATCAATCCCTGGAAAAATTCTGGAGCAGATGATAAAGCAATCCATCTGGAAGCACCTTGAAAACAATGCAGTGATTACTCGACGCCAACATGGATTTGTCAAAAACAAGTCCTGCCAGACAAATCTGATCTCATTTTTGGATCAAGTAACCTCCCGTGTGGACCGTGGGAATGCTGTAGACATCATATACCTCGACTTCAGCAAAGCTTTCGACAAAGTGCCCCATGACATCCTGATGAGCAAACTAGCTCAAAGTGGGCTAGATGAAATAACGATCCAGTGGATCCACAGTTGGCTACAGAATCGGACTCAAAGAGTGCTTATCAATGGGACCTTCTCAAACTGGGGAGAGGTAACGAGTGGGGTACTGCAGGGCTCAGTCCTGGGCCCAGTGTTCTTCAACATTTTTATGAATGACTTGGAGGAGGAGGTGCAGGAAATGCTGATCAAATTTGCAGATGACACAAAATTGGGCGGGATAGCTAATACTTTGGAAGACAGAAACAAAATTCAAAGTGATCTGGATAGACTGGAGCGCTGGGCAGAAAACAACAGAATGACATTTAATAGGGATCAATGCCAAGTTCTGCACCTAGGAAAAAGAAACCAAATGCACAGTGACAAGATGGGGGATACGTGGCTCAACCACACTACAAGCGAGAAGGATCTTGGAATTGTTGTCGATCACAAGCTGAATATGAGCCAACAATGTGATGTGGCTGCAAAAAAGGTAAATGCTCTTTTGGGCTGCATTCATAGAAGCATAGCTTCCAAATCCTGGGAAGTACTAGTTCCCCTCTACTCAGCACTGGTTAGGCCTCATCTGGATTACTGTGTCCTGTTCTGGGCACCACACTTTAAGAAGGATGCAGACAAACTGGAGAGGGTTCAGATCAGAGGAGGGCAACAAAGATGAACAGGGGACTGGAAATAAAGCCCTATGAGGAGAGACTGAAAGAACTGGGCATGTTTAGCCTTGAGAAGAGAAGACTGAGGGGAGATATGATAGCACTCTTCAAGTACTTGAAAGGTTTTCACAGAGAGGAAGGCCAGGATCTCTTCTCCACCATCCCAGAGTGCAGGACACGGAATGATGGGCTCAAGTTACAGGAAGCCAGATTCCAGCTGAACATCAGGAAAAACTTCCTGACTGTTAGAGCAATACGACAATGGAACCAATGACCTAGGGAGGTGGTGGGCTCTCCCACACTGGAGGCGTTCAAGACGAGGCTGGACAGCCATCTGTCAGGGATGCTCTGACTTGGATTCCTGCATTGAGCAAGGGGTTGGACTCGATGGTCTTATAGGCCCCTTCCAACCCTATGATTCTATGATTCTACACCACAGCATGTTCCAGCCAGGATGAAAACCTGGGTCAGAAAAAAGCAGATTCTATATAGAAAGTATTATTTCTGTAATTTATTTATTAATTACATTTCTGTATGGTCCAATAGCTGAAGCTCTCTGTACGGTTCACAACAATTAAACAGTATATAAACATATTGGACAGATTTATCTGACTATTTACAAGGAAGCTACTCATCCTCCCACCTGTCTTATCTATCATTATACAATAGTCGGTTTAAATTCACAGCTTTATATCTTATATACATGTGCAGTTTTCTTTTGACTCAATTTCCTCCCACCAAGCCACATATTTCCTTGGGTTGCCACCTTTTTCCTGACAAGGTTCTTAACTTTTAACAACTGCATGCAGGCAGAAATCCAACAGATGTAGTTTGGTCAGGCCTGGTGATGAATGTGTCAGTTCTTGAATTTCTGCCCTGTGGCATGCATAGAAGCCCTCTCAGAATAAAAGGTGAGAACTTTACTATTTTCCCGGCTTTATATCTTATTTATGTTAATTCTCGCTTCAATACAATTAAAAGAGAGATTGATTATTGGCAAGCTCACTTGATGCCTCTACATCAGTAATGGGGAATATGTGGCCCTCCTGATGTTATTGGACTGCAAAGCCCTCACCCCTCACCACGGGCGAGACTTGGAGGCTCTACAGTGCCACTGCTCACTTTTTCATCCTGCTCATTTCTCGGGGCTTGGAAGATCAGGCCTCATGCACTGCAGGTAGGGATGTACGGACTGTGTAAAATCCACTCTGTCTGTGTTCTGTGGATTGTCAGGCAGCTTTCATTACATCATCCGCCCACAAAATGATGCATTTTTTTTCATCATGCGGAAAAATACAGAAATAATTACGTAAATATTTACGTAAGTATTTGCGCAAGTATTTACAAAATTTACCTCACTATGTAACATTTAGTGCATTGTCCCCCGTTCCATTCAACATTTCCTCAGCAGAAACGTATGTATTTTTCTACGGATTTATATGTGTAAATTTCAGGAAAGTAAAAAAAAATCATCTGAAAGTCCACAGACTCTGCATGGCCTGAGGGGGTCGATCCGCAGCTAGGGATGTAAGAAAGTCCCTTACCTTTGATGAAAGTTGATTCGCGGTGGGGGGGAGGCGCTCCGTCCCTCCACCCGAAATTCTGGCTGGGGGGGAGGCACAACATCCCTCCCGCCGCGAATCTTGTCCTGCTGGGACTGCAAATGGCGGCAGCCGTAGCCGCCGCCATTTGCGTCCCTGCAATCAGCCGTGATAGGCTATGTAAATCTTTATATAGCCTATCAAGGCTGAGTTAAAAAACAAAACAAAAAACTGCGCGTATGCAAATGGTGGCACCCATGGGCGCCGCTATTTAAGTTCCTTATTTTGGCATGTGTAGTCTACTTAAACATTTACGTAGACTACAGCGAAAATAAGGGGAACGCAAATACCGTAGACGCTACGCTATTTGCGTTCCCCTTAATTTCGCCGTAGTCTACGTAAATGTTTACGTACACTACACATGCCAAAATAAGGAACGGAAATGGCGGCGCCCATGGGTGCCGCCATTTGCATATGCGTGGCTTTTTTTTTAAATTCAGCCGTGATAGGCTACGTAAACATTTATGTAGCCTATCACGGTATTTTTTGAAAATCTAGCCGTGATAGGCTACGTAAATGTTTACATAGCCTATCACGTTTCTTTTTTTTTTTTTAACTTGGAAATGGCGGTGGCTGCAGCCGGTTGGAAGACCAGCCGCTGCCGCCGCCGCCGAACTGCCGCCAAACCACTGCCGCAGCCGCTGCCGCCAGGGACATTCGCACAAGGTAAGTCCCATCCCGGGGGGGCGGGGGGCAGACCGTTTTGCCACTGATTTTGGTGGGCCGAATGCACTGGCATTCGGCCTCCCTGAGAGTCGTGGCGAAATTCTCTGACATCCCTATCCGCAGCGGAATTTGCAGGTCAGCTTCTTAGAAATCCCAGCTCATTTTAATCCATCTTGAATTTCTCCAGCATCTATTTGTGGTGAGGGGGAGGCGCTCCGTCACTCCCCCCGAAATTCTGTCTGGCCGGCTCTGCTCCACAGAGATTCCGTGGAGCCACCGGCCGGGGCTGCCCGCAGCCAGACAGCCGGCTGCTGGGAAGCCTGCAAGGATGCAAATGGCGGCTGCTGTAGCTGCCGCCATTTGCGTCCCTGTATTTTGCCGTGATAGGCTATGTAAATATTTATGTAGCCTATCATAGCAAAAAAAAGAAAAAACAGTGGACGCAAATGGCGGTGGCTACAGTGGCCGCCATTTGCGTTCCCTTTTTTTTGCCGTTTTAGCCTAAGGAAATATTTACATAGGCTATTACGGCAAAAAGAAAAGGGAATGCAAATGGCGTAGTCACCGCCATTTGTGTTCCCCTTTGTTTTTTTGCCGTAACAGCCTACATAAATATTTACGTAGGCTAAAACAGCAAAAAAAAGGGAACGCAAATGGCGGCCACCATAGCCGCCGCCATTTGCGTTCCCTTAGTTAAGCCGTGATAGGCTATGTATATACTTATTTAGCCTATCACAGTCTCCGCAGGGATGCAAATGGCGTCCCTGTGTTAGCCGTGATAGGCTACGTAATTATTTATGTAGCCTATCACGGCTATAATGAGGAAGCGAATGGTGGCCGCAGACGTGGCCACCATTCGCAAGTCAGCGCGGACGGCAACAGGTTAGTGCTCCGTTTCGCGCGCCTTTCATGGGGGGGTAGGGGGCTTCGTTCCACCACGGATTTCGGTGGGCCGAATGTACTGGCATTTGGCCTCACCGAGATCCATGGCGGAATTCTCTGACGTCCCTATGCAGGAGACACACACGCGCACACACACCCCAATCACCACTGGCCCAGCAAGGGTGTTTGAAAGCATAGCAGCACAGAGGAAGCTGGAGTGCCTGCAAACAACTTCTCAGGACCTTTTCATCTGTTTCAATGTTTGAATGCGAGGGTGTCAAACCTTTTCTGTGGCTCAGTGGGAGGCGCACCCCTGTTTTTCATGCAGAAGGTCCCAGGTTCAATTCCCAATGTCTCCAGGCTGGAAAAACTCCCATCCCAAACCCAGAGAGCTGCTGCCAGTCAGTGTCGACGCTGCTGGGCTAGCGGGATGAAGGGTCTGACTCTGTATAAGGCAGCTTCTGGTGTTCTAGTGCTCTGATATACCTATGACTGATGAAGGGTGCAATCCAGCAACATCTGAAGGGACACATGTTCTCCATTCTAGCTCTGCTCTGCATCACTGGCCCACCGACGTGAAGATTGCTGCACTAATTGCATGTACATGATAAGCTACGTGTGGTACCTATTTTTCAAGAAATCTTTTTTTATACAGTATATATAAAGAACATCTCCCTGTAGCAATACAAAAAAGAAAACTCTTCACGGTGAGGATTATTAGGAAGTCTGAGATAAAGAAGGTTATGCATTACCACAGCCTACCTCAGCTTCTGTAACACAGGGCTATCTTTGCACATTATACTTTTTAAATGTACAATGAAACACAGAAAGTGTGGATGGGATGAACAGCTACTTTATGTGACTTAGGGTGCAATCCTATGCATGTTTAGACAGAAAAAAGGCCTACAATTCCCAGCATGTCCCCTCCAGCATGGCTGGATGGATGATTGCTGGGAGTTCTAGGCCTTTTTTCAGTCTAAACATTCATAGGATTGCACCTTTGTATGTTGCCAGGCAGCTGTATTGTTTTTTATTATTATTATTTTGAACGGAAAAAAAAGAGAGCGTAAAACCTCAGCTGACAGTGGTTTATCTATGGGGGGCAGGTGGCTTGATTAAAAATATCCATATTTCTCTAAACAAACTGATCCTGCAGCAAACTTCAAGGAACCCACTTGCATAATGCCATTACAGCAATTAAAAGAAGTGAGACATTAATTCCCAAGAAAAACTCGCTTCAGAATAAACAGTGGTATAGAGAGTAATTAAATTGTACTTGCAAAAGGTTAATGCTGCCATTTACCTTGTCTTAAAATTTTAATTTAGATAATTGTGTGGAGTTTTGTGATGCAACAAATCCATTTATCTACCCTAATTTTCCCACGCTTTTATTATACAAGTGTATACTAATGCATTGTGCAGGTCTAGGTGCTAAGATGTGTCCAATATACCAAGCTGGCTGGCAGAAAATATTGGTTAGAATATACAGTATGTAGCCAGTAGAGGTGAATGGAAGCCCTAAAGCTGGGGTGGGCACCCTGTGATGTGAGGGCTCCACAGGGAGCCCAAAAGGAGAGGAGGAGGGAAAGGGGGGGGGGATGAAGAGGGAGAGCTGAAATAGTGTGATGGAAGGAGGGGGGAGGGGGAGAAAAGCCATCTGCAAGCAATCAGTTTAGACCTCTGGAAGGAATGATCTGTTCATCTCCTGGCGGCCCACTTGGGGAGGGGAGAAAGGGGAGGGGAGATAGAGATAGAAGGGATTGGCACAAAGAGAGAGGGGGAGAAAAGGGGGTGGCAGTCAGACAGAAAGAAGATGGTGGCTAGGGATGGCAGAGAATTCTGCCATGGACTCTAATGAGGCCGGATTCTAAAGAATTCGGCCCCTCGGAGTCCGTGGTGGAATGGACCACCCACCTCCACCACCCCATGAAGTTTCCCCGGAACAGGTCCTACCTGCCACCAGCTGGATCCGGTCCATCCGCTGCTGTCCGCTGCCGGTCTGCAGAAGAAAATGGAATCCGGTGCAGCGGATGCCATTTACGTCCCTTCTATTTGCCGTGATAGGCTATGTAAATCTGTTCACACATTCCAGGTTGGGGGGGGGGAGAAAACCCTGGCACATTCCTGGATTTCAGGGGCTGACCCTGGCTCAGCTCTCAAGGGCAAGCTGAGCCGGGGGCAGTGCAGGAATCTGATGGACCCTAAAAGGTCCAGATTCCCGTGTGATGGGCATCCCTAATTCCAAGACACAGAGACATGGGAGTGAGCAGTGGAGAGGCATCACAATCCTGGCAAAACTACTGCACACCAGGGGGCTGTGTAAGAACATAAGAAAAGCCCTGCTGGGTCAGACCAAGGGTCCATCTAGTCCAGCATTCTGTTCACACAGTAGCTGCCCAGCTGCCCACAGGAAACCTACAAGCAGGACATGAGTGCAACAGCACCCTCCCACCCATGTTCCCCAGCAACTGGTACATATTGCCTCTGATACTGGAGGTAGTGCATAGCCATCAGGACTAGTATAGATAGACTTCTCCTGCAGGAATTTGTCTACCCCCCTTTTAAAGCTATCCAAATTGGTGGACATCACCACATCCTGTGGTAGCAAATCCCATAGTTTAACTATGTGCTGTGTGAAGAAGCACTTCCTTCTCTCTGTACTGAATCTCCCACCAGTGAGCTTCAGGGGATGACCCCAGGTTCTAGTATTTTGAGAAAGGGAGTAAAGTGTCTCCCTATCCACATCCTCCACACCAGGCATAATCATGTCTCCCCTTGGCCCTTCCCCTCCTTTTTTCCCAAGCTAAAGAATCCCAGCTGTTGCAACCTTCTCTCATAGGGGAGATGCTCCAGCCCCTCGATCATTTTAGTTGCCCTTTTCTGTGCATGTGTTTAAAGAGCCCTTCACCTATCTGGAAGTTGGTGTAAAAGCTTTTCTGGATGGGGTCCCACTCCCTCGGAAAGAGTAGTTGCACAGCTTGGGGAGTGCCCCATGATTCAACGTTGTCATTGTGGCTCAGGTGGCCTCATAGCCTTGGAGCACCTAAGGATGTTGCACCTCTTTCATCCTGAGAGTTGAGTTTCGCATGTCTTGCTTGTTGCCTCTCAGTTTCAGTATAATCATGTTTAATTGTTATTGTTTTAATATTGTACTGATAAATGGGATTTTTTTTTTAAAAAAAATGTATGACTCCCTGGAATCGATTTGTTGATGAAGGTGTGGTTTCAAATTTTTAATAAATGAATGAATGAATGCATGGATTAAAATAAGAGAAATAACTATTTCCCTTTGTGTTGGCTCATGCAGGAGAAAGTTGCCAAGGTACATAATAGAAAGGCTGTGTTTGGGACAATCTGAGAAGTCAATGGGGGCTGAACTGAGCAATTGGGCTGCCAGCTGCTGGCCCCTACCATAGAGGCTTAGCTTTACAGAGATTCAGTATAGCTAAGCCTTCTCAGCTTATGGATATGCATGTCTGCACTGGCCTGATCATAGATATAGCAGGAAAACCTTACCTGCATTGCTGCCCCACTTCCCCACACCATCTGCAGCCCTGGCATTTTCTCTGGCACATCCTAATTCCAAGGAATGGCTATTGGTGAAAAAGCACTGCTGTGCAAGGTGAGGTGAGCAGATATTGTTCTGGATGGCCTGAGTTTGAGCAGTGACCAGAGCACAGATTCAGAAGGAGAGGCACTCAAACGTCCTGGGTGCCCTGGCTATGGAGGCAACCAGCACCGACCCTGATGCCAATCCAGGACTTTGCTGTCCAGTGCCCTCTGAGTTGGCATCACCCCCAGAGCTGGACCCTCCTGAAGAGTCACTACTCTGCCCAGCCCAAGGCCTCTCAATCACCTGGCAAGGATGACAACATGTCCCACTAGACGAAATCAAGCAGCAATGAAGTGCAAGGTTCCAGGTACAAGGATCACTCTTTTAAACATATCATATGGGTAGGTAATCCATACCAGATGGGGTGGTCAGGGATGGTAGAGGTTGTAGTCCAAAATATCTAAACAGCACCAGCTTGGAGAAGGCTAGTCGATGGCTCTCTGTCTTCCCCCAGGAGCCTCCTCTGGTTCACAGAACAGAAGAAAAATCCACCCTTCCAATTTGAGCCCTCCTATCTTTGTTCTTGTTTCCAAGACAATGGGGACATTTGACCAGCAGGGCACAGCCTTGAAAACTGGAGTATATTCAAGAACCAAGTCAATCTGAGATCTTGGGAAGGGTCTACACAGAGATTCATTGCCATATCCCTTTGCCATAACTGCTCATGTGTGTGTGTGTGTGGGGGGGGGGATGTAGACCAAGATTATGCATATTTTCCCAAAAGCAAGTCCCACTGAATTCAGTGGGACTTCTTCCCAAGTAAGGGTACATACACCTTATCTGGGCATGTCTCATTGGATTCTATGGGGCTTTCAGTAGGTGTGCATTAGAATGCATATTTGCACAAAAGTTGTTTTATGTGAACAATAAAGAAAATGAAATGTTTCCATCTAGATGCATCTCTCTCCCTCCCCCCCCCCCCAACAAAGCACTGTCCCCTGCTGCTAAGTTTTGGTCCAAGGGGAATAACATCACAGTTTTAAATGAGATTGATCAACAGTATGACATTTCACACCCTCCTTAAAAAACCAAACCAAACCCAAAACTTCCTTTGTACATATCAAATGCTTTGGAAACAGACTGAGACATTCATTCCACATCACCATCCTCTGCAATTGATCTCACCCAGCAGGTGGCATTACATTTTCCTCCTGTTTTTCATAAACTTGGAAGAAATCTGCATAACAATTCTTCCTTTCAGCATAATAATCTTATAGAAGATTTTAATTGGTTCTGAAGATATCTTTGTTACATCCATGACCTCCCTGTTATCCATGCTGGCATGATCTGTACACTACTTTCAAAGCTGGATGCAAATGAGGGGAGCTAGAATTGCTAGCATTTCATTTTTGTTTTGGAAATTCACACTCTGATGCCACAGCTAAGACAAACCTGAGATGACTATAAGGGATGAAAAGCACTTGAAGCAGTAGCCTTGCTGGAAAAATGTGGTTCAGGGAATCAGACCTTAAATTTAGGAGAAACAGGAACAGTGATTTAGGAAAATAGGCTTCCTTTTCCTAAAGGTGATTTGATAGAAATACAAATTTACCCACAGCTATTGACATCCATCTTCATGTAACTATCGCATAGGAAGTTGTTATGTATGATTAGTAATGTCAGACTGCATAAGACTGCACATCCTTCCAAAACAACATGCAGTGTGCATCCAGATCATAGAATCACAGAGTTGGAAGAAGCCGTCGAGTCCAATCCCTTGTTCAGTCCAGGAATCCAGTTTAAAGCATCCCTGAAAGATGGCTGTCCAGTCTTTCCATGAATATCTCCAGCAATAGAGATCCCACCACCTCCTTAGGCAGTTGTCTCCATTGTCTGACTGTTCTGGCTGTAAAAGCTTTTTGTAACATTCAACAGAAATTTGCTTTCCTGTAAAGTAACCCCATTATTTTGTGGGCTACAGTCTCGGATGGCAGAGAACAGGATGTGGCCCTTTTCTGTGTGACAATCTTTTAGGTACTTGAGACATGCTATCATATCCCCCCACAGTATTATCTTCTCAAGCCTGAACATACCGAGTTTCTTCTATCTTTCCTCACAGGACTTAGTTCTGGGCTGATGATCATCTTTGTTGTCCATCTCTGAACTTGTTCCAATTTATCTAAATCCTTTTTAAACTGTGGTGTCCAAAACTGGACACAACATCTGAGGTGAGATCTGACCAGCAAAGAATAGAGTGGAACTATTACTTCCCATGACTTGGAAACTATACTTCTCTTGATGCAACCTAGAGCTGCATTTGCCTTTTTTTGCAGCCACATTGCACTGCAAGATCCTTTTCACACAGCCCAGTTTTCTAACCTATCAAGATTATTTTGTATTTTCCTTCTGTCTTTTAAGGTATTAACTATCCCACCCAATTTTGTGTCACTTACAAATCTGATAAGCATCCACCTAGGGATGGACGGAACACTTACCTTCCGTTCTGTTCTGTTTCTGCTGAGGGGGAGGCACGCCATCCCTCCCCTCAGAATCCTTGACAGGGGGGGAGGCGCTCCGTTCCTCCCCCCCGGAATCCTGCCCGGCCGGCTCCACTCCGTGACCAAGCCGCAGAGCTGTCAGCTGGCTTCGGCCGCCTGCAGCCAGACATCCGGCTGCTGGGCAGCCTGCAAGGACGGAAATGGTGGCTGCCGTAGCTGCCGCTATTTGCGTCCCTGTATTTAGCCATGATAGGCTACGTAAGTATTTATGTCTGGGGAGGTTAAAAAAAAAAGCATACGCAAATGGTGGCGGCTATGGCTGCCGCCATTTGCGTTCCTTATTTTTCGCCGTCTTAGTCTACGTAAATATTTATGTAGACTATTACGGTGAAAAGAAAGGGGAATGCAAATAGCGTAGTGCGCGCTATTCGCGTTCCCCTTAGGGATGGCGGAGAATTTCTCCACGAATCTCCGGGAGGCCGAATGCCAATGCATTCGGCCCCCCGAAATTGGTGGTGAAATTCTCCGCCGGCCCCCTGCCCCCCCCTCGGGATGGGACTTACCTCGTGCGAATGTCCCTCCCGGCAGCGGGTCCCGGCGGTGTTTCGGCGGGGGCGGCGGCCGGTCTTCTGACTGGCTGCTGCCGCCGCCATTGCAAAATAAAAAAGGAAAGTGAAAAAAAACCCACACACACACCCATGATAGGCTACATAAAGATTTACGTAGCCTATCATGGCTAGATTTCCAAAGTCAGCCGTGATAGGCTACATAAATTGTCATGTAGCCTATCACGGGTGACTTTGAAAAAAAAAAAGCGCGAACGCAAATGGCGGCACCCATGGGGCACCGCCATTTGCGTTTCTTAGTTTGGCACGTCTAGTCTATGTAAAGATTTACGTAGACTACGGCGAAAATAAGGGCAACGCAAATAGGGTTTTTTTTTTTCAAAGTCACCCGTGATAGGCTATGTGACGATTTACATAGCCTATCACGGCTGACTTTGGAAATTTAGCCGTGATAGGCTACGTAAATCGTTACGTAGCCTATCATGGTTTTTTTTTTTTTTTACTTTCCTTTTTTTTTCATGGCCGGGTAGACGGGGCACTCCTCCCCGGCCTGAATTTCAGCTGGGCGAGGCGGGGTGCCTCCCCCCCTCACCTGAACTTCAGGGGGAGAACTGAAGTGCCTCCCCCCCAGCACGAAGCAAGCTGCGGGACCAGTAAGTCCCTTTCGTCCATCCCTAGTTCCCCTTTCTTTTCGCCATAATAGTCTATGTAAATATTTACGTAGACTAAGAAGGCAAAAAATAAGGAACGCAAATGGTGGCGGCCATAGCCGCCGCCATTTGCATACACTCTTTTTTTTTTACCTACCCAGATGTGATAGGCTATGTAAGTCTTTACGTAGCCTGTCACATCAATGTAAAAAAACCAGACCAGACTGAAAATGGCGGCGGCGGTGGCAGCTGGTCGGAAGACCAGCCACTGCCGCAGCTACCGCTGGAGCCACTGCCGTCCCAAACATCCGCCCCAGGTAAGCTTCATCCCAGGGGGATCCGCGGGGGCACAGGGGGTGGCAGACAGTTCCGCCACAGTTTTCGGGGGACTGAATGCCAGTGCATTCAGCCTCACTGAAATCCATGGTGGAATTCTCTGCCATCCCTACATCCACCTCTTCCTCCATGTCATTAATAAAAATATGGAAGAGTACAGGGCCCTTGACTGAATGCTGCAACACCCCACCTAATACACCCCTCCAATTTCATGAGGAACGATTGACAAGCACTCTTTGAGTATAGTTCTCCAGCTAGCTTTGGATCCACCTAGTGCCACCCAGACCAACGACCTTGCTCATCAGAAGATCATGGAGCACTTTGTCAAATTCCTTGCTGAAGGCAATTAGGGATGTGCGAATCCACAAAACCTGAGCTCGCCAAAGTTCTCCAAATTCCATCTCAACGTTCATTTCGACACAAGTCCATATTGCATTGCAAGCTTTTTTCTTTTCTTTTCACATGAAAATCCATGCGTATTTTCATGCACATTTTTCCAAATGTATGTATCAGTTGTGCACATCTTTGAAATGTACACATTTCTCTCCCATTCATTAAAGCTTATTTGTGCACATTTCAAAAAAGTACACACTTCTAAAAATCTATTTTTATTTTTATTTTATTTTTATAAATGAAATAAACACTACCAACAACATAATCAGAATCTTCAGTTTCCAGCGTTACAGTATTCCGAGGAAAAGAAAAAAGGGAGGATAGCAAAGAAAGAAGAGAAAAAAAGAAAGAAAAAGAATGAAAGAAAAAAGGATTATATTAAACTTCAATAAGAACAACCAAATATCCAAATATATATCCAATTGCAGATTATACCTATACAGCATTCTTCCAAACATTGCAAGTATTATGAAATCTTCAATCCGCTCCACCACAAATGGTAAACTTTATCTTTCAATATCATAACCTCAGTCTTATAGTAAAGGAATGGGAGCAAACAATCCATTTCCATTGGCCATACGTTACCATTCAGTTAACACATATTAATAAACATTAAAGGTTTAACCAACAAGAAATAGTAATAATAATAATTCCATAATAATAATAAGAAAAAAAGTTTACAAAAATATAAAAAGTATAAAACAAAAGCTAATCATGTGTATATTTTAAGTAATATCATATCTAAAATATATATTTTTATGTGTACACACACATACACAAATAGGCATTTTATTACAATATAACACAAAGAAAGGAGAAAGAAAACAAAAATATGCAAACATTTACTCTGGCATACTGCCTAGACATCTTATCAGCTCTAGGCCAAATAACATTTCAAAAGAACAGTAAAGACGGCTAAGTTCCAACTCCGGAGGCTGAGAGAGTTGGTTCCCTTGTTTTAATTTTAATACCAATTAAAAATGATTCTGCAGCATTAAGTTCCAAAAATCTTTTCATCTGGCCTTCAAAAAGAATGCAAAATGTAGCCAGATATTTAATATGATATTGCAGGTTAATTTGCTTTGCCAAACTTCTCACCTTGGTGAATTGCCTTCTTTTGTCAGAGATTTCTTTAGTATAATCAGGAAAGAGCATAATCTTGTCATTTGCTGGTCCCCACCGAAGCTCACTTCATTCTCTTGCCAGATGCATAAGATATTTTTTTGTAGAGACTCGTGAAAATTGAACAATAACAGTCCCAAAGTCCCTTTAGTGCCACGTATTGAACCAGGAACACTATATGCATGCTCAATATCAAGTAAAAAAATCAGATGGTAAAGCAAATAGGTCGTGCAAAAGTTTATCCATAAATTCAGCCAAACCTGTATCAGTAGCCATGACTTTAATACCAAGGATACATAGATTTGATCACCATGTGCAGGCCTCCAGTTGAGAAATTCGAGCAGACAAAATATTATGAGACACTTTGATGGCCGTTTCATGAGCAGTAATCCAATCTTCAAGAGCATTAACCTTCAATTCCATATTTTGAAAAGAGATATTAATTAAATCCACAGCCCCCTGAAGGGCAATAATTGAGTCCTGAATTGTTTCAGGTTTCTTTGACTGCTCTCATAGCTGCGAAGACATAGTTTTTTAATCAAAGCAAGCAACTCCTCTTAATCTCTGGCATTTCTAGAAACCTTTGCCGAGGGCGCAATTGGGGGGGGGGAGATGGTATTTTCAACCCGTTCTTTTTTTCCTTTGGTACTGCCATCCTCCACTTTCCAAAGCACAAGAAGCAAGTATAATTGCAGAAACAAAAAAACCCAAACACGCAGATTTAATTAGAAGTACTCAGATATTGTTGGTAGTTTAAATTCAGAAATACTATTTGGAGCTGTTTGTCCTTATGTCTCCTAATTGCTTAGGAGTTTCCAACAGCATTCAGTAGATGACGCTCTGGCATCTAATCTTAGATTTCAGCCCCTCTGTTTCTTCACAGAAGCAGCTGTTCTTCCAAGATTTCATCCGGATGGTACTGTACCTAGGGATGGTGGAGAATTCCGCCATGGATTCCAGTGAGGCCGGATTCTGTAGAATCTGCCCCCCCGGAATCCGTGGCAGAATGGCCTCCTGCCCCCCGCCCCCCCCGCAGAATCCCCCAGATGGCACTTACCTGGGGCAGATGCGGCGGTGGTGGTTCTGGCGGTGGCAGCGACTCCGGCGGCAGCTCCAGCAGTGGCTAGTCTCCTGGCCGGCCGCGGCCGGGCTGCTGTGGCTGCCATTGCCATCCTTCAAGCAGTGATAGGCTACATAAGAATTTACGTAGCCTATCATGGCTAACCCCCCCAGAAAAACCAGCGTATGCAAATGGAGGCAGCTACAGCGGCCATCATTTGCTTTCTCTATTTTTCGTCGTTCCAGCCTACGTAAATATTTATGTAGGCAATTACGGCAAAAAAAAAGGGAACTGCAAATAGCGTAGTGGGCTCTATTTGCATTCCTTTTTTCCCGCTGGGTTATCCTACATAAATATTATAAAATAATTACGTAGGATAACACAGCAAAAAAAAGGAACGCAAATAGCGCCCACTACGCTATTTGCGGTTCCCTTTTTTCCCCTGTATTTGGGCTCACTAGGGAGGGTCCCCCCCCCGTTCTGGCTGTTCCCATTCGGAATCTGGATCTGAGCTGCTAGACATCTCCGCACACTCAGATTCCTTCCTGACATTGAGCACTTCATAATCTGCTCAAGAATCTTCCCAGGTATTGATGTCAATGTGAACTGACTAGTCCCAATGTCCCTGCAAGCTAGTCCCAGTGTGGACTTGTTCAAACATCACTGCAAAGTAGGACTGGCCAGACCTGGCCTGAGTGGCCTCACGTCCCCCAAAATACCCAATAGCCACACTCCTAGGCCAAGAGGCACTGAAATTAGCACTGAAATTATGCAGAAAGAACCTAGGGATGTCAGAGAATTTCGCCACGAATCTCGGGGAGGCCGAATGCCAGAGCATTCGGCCCCCCGAAATCGGTGGCGAAATGGTCTGCCCCCCCGCCCCCCCCGGGATGGGACTTACCTTTGGTGAATCTCCCTGGTGGCGGCGGCAGCGGCGGCAGCGGTATGGCGGTGGCAGCAGCCGGTCTTCCAACCAGCTGCCGCCACCACCATTTCCAGTAAAAACACACACACACACACACAAAACAACAACGTGATAGGCTACGTAAAGATTTACGTAGCCTATCACGGTTAGATTTTAAAAAAATAGCATGATAGGCTACGTAAATGTTTATGTAGCCTATCATGGCTGAGTGAAAAAAACAAACAAACTGTGCGTACGCAAATGGCGGCACCCATGGGCGCCGCCATTTGCGTTCCTTATTTTGGCACGTGTAGTCTACGTAAACATTTACGTAGACTAAGACGGCGAAAATAAGGGGAACGCAAATAGCGTAGCGTTTGCCAAAATAAGGAACGCAAATGGCGGCACCCATGAGCGCTGCCATTTGCGTATGCGCGGTTTTTTCTTTTCTTTTCACTCAGCTGTGATAGGCTACATAAACATTTATGTAGCCTATCACGGCTGACTGCAGGGTAGGGATGGCGGAGAATTTCTCCCGAAACTTCGGGGGGCCGAGCGCCAAAGTGTTCGGCCCCCCGAACAAGTTTCGGGGAGAAATCCTCCGCACCCCCCCGCCCCCCGCCCCCCCCGGGACGGGACTTACCTTCCCTGAATGTCCCTCCCGGCGGCGGGTCCGGCTGGCGGTTCGTCCGGTGTTCGAGCGGGGCGGGAGCGGCAGCCGGTCTTTCGACCGGCTGCCGCCCCCGCCATTGCAATGAAAGAAAAAAAAAAAAAGTCCCCTGATAGGCTACGTGACGATTCACGTAGCCTATCATGGCAAGATTTGCAAAGTCAGCCACGTAGCCTATCACGGGTGACTTTAAAAAAAAAAAAAAAAAGCGCGTACGCGAATGGCGGCCCCCATAGGGAGCCGCCATTCCCCTTCCTTATTTGGTCGCTGTAGTCTACGTCAATGTTTACGTAGACTACGGCGAAAATAAGGGCAACGTTACGTAGCCTATCAGGGGACGTTGTTTTTTTTTTTTTTTACTTTCGTGTTCGCGGCCGGGCGAGGCGGGAAGCCTCCTCCACGGCCTGAATTTCGGCCGGGCGAGGCGGGAAGCCTCCCCCCCCCGGCCTGAACTTCGCGGGGGGAGCAGCGAAGCGCTCCCCCCCACCGCGAACAAGCTGTGAGAAAAGGTAAGTGACTTTCGTCCACCCCTACTGCAGGGACGCAAACGGTGGTGGCTATGGCCGCCGCCATTTGCGTTCCCGGCCGGCATTCGCGGCGGGAGGGATGGGACGCCTCCCCCCCGGCCAGAATTTCAGGGGGGAGGGACGGGACACCTCCCCCCTGGCCAGAATTTCAGGGGGAGGGATGGAGCGCCTTCCCCCCACCATGAAGCAAATTTCATCAAAGGTAAGTGACTTTCGTACATCCCTAAAAGAACCACACCAACCTTAAGTGGGTAAATATTTATTAAGATAAAGAGGGGTAGAGGCGAAGGGAAGGATGGAGGTAGTAAATTGTACAAATAGGTACAAAGTAGGGATGGCAGAGAATTCCACCACAGATTCCAGTGAGGCTGGATTCTTTAGAATCCAGCCTCCTGGAATCCGTGGCGGAACGGCCTCCTGCCCCCGCCCCCCCATGGAATCCCCCCGGGACAGCACTTACCTGGGGCGGATGCGGCAGATTCGGTGGGGGCGGCGGTGGTTCCGGCAGCGGCTTCGGCGGCTGGTCTCCTGGCTGGCCGTGGCTGGGCTGCTGCTGCTGCCACCATTGCTGTCCTTGCAGCCATGATAGACTATGTAAGAATTTACATAGCCTATCAAGGCTACCCCGGCAAAAAAACCCAGGATACACAAATGGCGGAGGCTATGGTGACTGCCATTTGCGTTCCCTATTTTTTGCCGATTTATCTTACGTAAATATTTACGTAAGATAAAACGGTGAAAAAAAGGGGAACACAAATAACATAGTGGGCGCTATTTGCATTCCTTCATTTTTTGCCGTTCTAGCCTATGTAAATATTTATGTAAGATAAATCAGCGAAAAATAGGGAACGCAAATGGCGGCCGCCGTAGCCGCCGCCATTTGTGTATGCTGGATTTTTTTTTGGGGGGGGGGTTAGCCGTGATAGGCTACGTAAATTCTTATCTTTATAAGATTTATAAAGATAAAAATGTACGTAGGATTTATCTTACGTAAATATTTACGTAGGCTAGAATGGCAAAAAATAAAGGAACGCAAATGGCGCCCACTAAGCTATTTGAGTCCCCCTTTTTTTCGCCATTTTATGTTGCGTAAATATTTACGTAAGATAAATCAGCGAAAAATAGGGAACACAAATGGCGGCCACCGTAGCTGCCGCCATTTGCGTATGCTGGGTTTTTGGGGGGAGAGGGTTAGCCGTGATAGGCTACGTAAATTCTTACATAGCCTATCACAGCTGCCTGGCTTGACGCAAATGGCGGCCACTATGGCGGCCGCTATTTGCGTCCGCAGCAGCCCATCCACGGCCAGAAATGCAGCCGCAGAAGGCCCTGGCCGGCTGCTCCGCGGCCTGGCTGCGGAGCGGAGCCGGCCATCGAGGATTCCAGGGGGGGGGGACTGGATCGCCTCCCCCCCATCCCCCCCACCGTGGAAGATTCCGTGAAAAGGTAAGTGATTTTCGTGCATCCCTAGTACAAACCTGAAATATTAAAACAAAAGAGACAGGTTACATGGCCTTTCAACCTCACACCCAAGCAAAAACAGCAAAACTGGGTAGCCTATCCTTGTACATACCAAAGTATGGGTCTCCCAGGATAGGATCCAGCCATCAAAGTAGATACAGGAACCACAATGACGAAGGAGTCTCCACCCCTCTGTCTCAGCTCTGCTTTTAAGGCCCAGTCCTGGCAATCCAGGGCAGATTTCCCTTAGCCAATCACTGACTCAGGCCCTGGCTGGACCACCCAGGGATCTCCACACCCAACCCAGCTGTTGTCACTTTCCAGTTAACAAGAACTGAGCCTGGCCCAAGGATCTTCCCTGATAATGCACTCCCAGGTGGTAACAGCAGACATAGCAGCAGGGTCCAGCTGCATGGTGGGAAAGCAGGCCATTATTCTTGACAGTCAGGCTTACTGGTCTATAATTCCCTGGATCTTCCATTTTGCCTGTTTTGAAGATGGGGATTCATTTAGATCCTAGTAAATGTAGTACTACAGATGCATATTAGATGTGTACACATCTGCTCTGCGTATCAGGTTACTGAGTTCCTAATCTGACAAATTACAGACATGCTGCACTTTTTCCCAAGGGGCCTATTGCAACTTTATTGGCATCCAGTCAGACTGTTTAATTGATTTGATTACATGCAGAGAACAAAATTCACCCTGCATGGGCACAATTGCACACATGGGAAGGGATCTGCATAGGACTCAATGAAGCTCTTGCTCTTAGAGCTGTGTGCAAATGGCCTCTCAAAATTTTCCAGCCTATTTGTGGGCAGAGAAATGGGGTGGGGTGGGGGAGAATTTCACTGAATTTCTCCTAGGGGAGGAGAAATTATCCAACAGTTTCTCACCGATAGGGCTCAGTATTGGCAGGGGCTGTAGCACAGGTTTTCCCCCTGCCCTAAGGGTTTTTGGTTTATTGCACTGCTTCTGTAGGTGGAAACATAAACTGTGGTAGGCTTCCACTTTCTTGAGGGAGAATTTTGAATTTATTTTGGTGGTATTTTTGAGCTTACCTTTTGAGCAAGGTGGCCAAGGGTGCTGTGTGTGTATTTTCTCTCTCTATTGCACATCTTCCCATTGCTCTGCAGCCTCCTAGGCCATCTGCACTTTCTGAACTGAAAAGGCCCCATGGGAGGAATTGCCTCACAATGTCTTCCTCATGATGGCTTTAACTTGAAGTGCGGGAAGCCAAGGAGACTACAGGCTGCCACAGAGGCTACTGTACAATGACAGACAGGACACTCATGCACACTCGTCAGCTACCTCACAAGTAAGGTATGCCCAAGAACCTCAAACCCAATCCATGAGAATGTCTCTGAAATTTCTCCTCCTTTGAATTTCTCTTTGAAAGGAATTTCTTTTCTATCAAATTCAATGAGGATGGTCAAAAGAAAATGTGCGAGACATTTTCAGCACAGCACTACTCTCTCTTCCTTCACCTTCCCTGGCTGGTAGTGCAGTGGCAATTACTTTCAAGGGAGTCTCACATGGTCCTTCCCTATGACCAGGCAGATTTTCTTCTCCTCCCTAGAGCCCTGCCTTATGTGTCACTCATGCTCCTTGAAGGGGTAACTTATCTGTCAGGGCCCTGAGGGAGGGGAGGGGAGGGAAAGGGGAGGGCTCCATTTTCTCTTGGGAAGAGATTAACTTCACCTTTTGGTCTCATCCAGCAGAGTGGCTCTTATGTTCTTAAAGAAAAATCTTAAGCAAATCAGGGGAGCTCTGTAGCTCAGTGACACATGCTTTCCACACTGAAAGTCACAGGTTCATTCCCAGGGAAGGGTGGGAAAGACCCCTGCCTGGAGCCCCAGAGAACCATTGCCAGTCAGTTTAGACAATTCTGAGTTAGAGAATACAACCAGTGTAGATGAAAGAAAAGGAGATTTATTGAAATAAAGGAAATAAGCAAAAGTAGAACCTCCCCAGAGAGTTGCACGCTCCCTGAGGCTGAAGAGGTTACACACCTCTCAGGTACAAACTTAGTTACAAAGAAATCTCAAAGAGTTTCAGGGCAGGCTCTCTGAAGCTCAAGAGGTTGCACGCCTCTTAGATAAGAGCCCAAAGCTAAGGCTGGAGCTACACTTACCGCCTTTTTTCTCGTCAAATGAGGTTTCACAGCCCACCTTTCACACTACGCAGTACCTGCCTCGAATTGGAATGGGAATTTCCCACTTCCATGCTCCCGCTTTCAATACCCAAATATCCCAGTATTTCCCCTTAATGTGCTCTGATTTTCCACCTTCACTACCGTATCCGGTCGTAGTCCCCTCCCTTGCCTAACCGCATGCGGCGGTGTTTGTATTTTCCTCCTGTCTAATCACAGCTCTCGACGGCCCCATGTCTTCTTCTGGCTACTGATCACATAGCTTCATCAGCAGCCCCCATTTCCTCAGCAACAAGCAAAGGGCTGGATTTGCGCACGCTTGACAACTTCGAATCTTTGAAGATCATGCCTGAATTAAAAAAAACACCACATCACGGAGAAGCCCTGATTCTGTGAGGATAACGCCTTAATTAAAAAAAAGATCTGGAGCGGGGGATAGGAGGGGATAAAACTTAATCTCATTTGAAGGGATACAACAACCCCCTGTTCAATGCAGGAAGCCTGATTCCCAGGTGGTTGCCCATCCAACTACTGACCAGGGCCGACCCTGCTTAGCATCTGAGATCAGACAAGTGCGTGCAGGAAAACAGCAGGAAAACAGCACAGCACTCAAGTGTGAACCAAGCTTGTGCATTCGATGAAGCACTGCAACGGGGAAAATGAGTGAGTGTGAATAATCACATTTTAACACAAGAGCATTTAACCTGAGGGGACACCAAATTCATTGCGATGGCGGGAGCAATGTAGATCGGCCCTAACAATCCTCAAGAAGTGGCATCCTTCTCTGAGGCTTAAGAGGTTGCATGCCTCTTAGGTAGAAACTTAGTTACCCAAATGTGGTGCATTAAATGAATAAGTATACAGTTAGCCTCTGTTCGTTGCTCAGCTCCAGATTGGTCCACACCACAAATGACCCACTGAGGCAACCGTGATACAGTTAGGGATGTACGAAAGTCACTTACCTTTTCGCAGCTTGGCTTCGTGGTGGGGGGGAGGCGCTTCGCTTTCCCCCCCGAAGTTCAGGTGAAGGGGGGGAGGCTTTCCGCCTCGCCTGGCCGAAATTCAGGCTGGGGGGGGAGGCTTCCTGCCTCGCCCGGCCGAAATTCAGGCCAGTGAGAAGCGCCCCGTCTCCCCGGCCGCGAAACAAAAAGTAAAAAAAAAAAAAGACCCCGTGATAGGCTACGTGATGATTTACGTAGCCTATCATGGCTAGATTTCCAAAGTCAGCTGTGATAGGCTACGTAAATCGTCACGTAGCCTATCACGGGTGACTTTGAAAAAAAAAAAGCGTGTACGCAAATAGCGGTGGCCCATGGGCGCCGCCATTTGCGTTCCTTATTTTGGCACGTCTAGTCAACGTAAACATTTACATTGACTATGGCGAAAATAAGGGCAACGCAAATAGCGTGCCCTTATTTTCGCCGTAGTCTACGTAAATCTTTATGTAGACTAGATGTGCTAAAATAAGGAACGCAAATGGCGGCGCCCATGGGCCGCCGCCATTTGCGTATGTGCTTTTTTCCCCCCCAAAGTCACCCGTGATAGGCTACGTGACGATTTACATAGCCTATCATGGCTGACTTTGGAAATCTAGCCATGATAGGCTACGTAAATCGTCACGTAGCCTATGCACGGGTGTGTGTGTGTTTTTTTTACTTTTTTTTTTTTTTTTTGCAATGGCAGTGGCGGCAGCCGGTCGGGAGACCAGCCGCCGCCCCCACCCGCGATGAACTGCCGCCGAACCGCCGCCAGGACCCGCCGCCGGGAGGGACATTCGTCAAAGGTAAGTCCCGTCCCGGGGGTGGCGGGGGGGTGGCGGAGAATTTCACCGCCAATTTTGGGGGGCCGAATGTGTTGGTGCTCGGCCCCCCAAAGATTCGGGGAGAAATTCTCTGCCATCCCTAGATACAGTGTCAGCCAGGCCCAAGCCTAAGCCTGCTGTCTTATATCCCAAACCCAAACAGTTAAGTATGACAGAACAAAGATAACTGCGCCTTATCTAAGCCCTGGACAGTAAAATCCTTTCCCTGAATTTACCCAACACATACTCATCACACTCTATCAAGTACTTGGCCAGAGCACTTAACATGTGTCCCATGGATTGAAGGTACTGTTGGTATGTGCACATACAAATGATCCAGATGCAACCACGCCCCTCCTGAACAATGGCAGACTCAGGGGTTTTATACCCTTTTCCCTCATTGGGGCTCATGAGATCAAAGAGTTGTTCATTATGTTCTTTGTTGATAATACATCATGTTCCCAATTTCCATGATTGACGTTTGTTGAAGACAGACTGACATCTTCTTGTGACTCCCCAACATTTCTCAAGGTTGTTTCTGTGGTCATAACGTCCCATCCTCTTCTTTTATTGGCCCATTTCCATCTTCTGTAACTGATACTTTAGCAATCTTCAGCACATACCAGAGCACCCCCATTTGGCCTTCCTGCAATAAAGCCATTCATTCTCCATTCACACCTCCCCTTCCTGATCTGGGCTATTCATGTGACATGGACTGGTTAAAAGTTAACCTTTTCACATTTCATGATGTTCTCAATGGACACTTAAATGTTTGGGGTTACAAAATACATTTCAGGATGTTTACAATTCAGGCTTGTATTCGGGTAAAACTTTGCATTCTATTTTTTTCACACCACATTTGTTACATTGCAAAAGAAAACAAAAGTACACTGTGGCTCCTGAAGTCTATAAGGTTATCTACTAGGAGGAGCAGAAAGAGAAGTTATAGGAAGTACAATATTTATTGACAAAAATCAAGTAAAGTTGGATTTAAGAAATAAGAGAAATTAATAAAAAGTGATAATATAAGATATATACTTAAATATTGAAGGGAAATATATGTAGATATAAGGAGATATTAGAAAGACAGCTTGAAGAAAAATAGGAAAAATAAAATCACACTGTGTCAGTCTGACTCAATATAACACAGCTTCCTATGTTTAGGGCCAGTTGGGTCCCAGTGACACATTTTGAGGGAAATGCTTTCAGGCAACATAGCCCACAATCAGCTCTGTTTAGAGGAGAGAGATAGGCTGCTGAATTAGAAGAAAATATTATCAGTACAGCCATAGTTTCAATATTCACTTCAAAAGTAACAGATTTGAACAGCTGAACAGACCACTGGGGTGGGGGAGGGGGACACCTCAATGAACTTCAGTTCCCTTGGGTTGGTACTAGGGATGTCGGAAAATCTGCAACAGATTCAAAAGAATTCAGATTTCTATGAATCTGAGCTGTGGAATCTGCATTGGACTGCCTTTTTCTGAATCACACAGACTTGTGGAATTGTGGACTGTTTTTTCCCCATGGGGGGGGGATTGGGGCACATGCGTTTTAGTTCAAGTGCACATTTGCAAACAGGAACGAAATTCCTGTACATCCCTTTTTTAAAAAATCTGATTCTGTCAATGAGTGGATGGTGATATAAGAAAATATGCCTGAAAATCCATGAAACACAGACAGAACAGATTTTAAAAAATCTGTAAATCCCTAGTTGCTACTACTCTCTAGCACAATTTCTTCTTCCTTGCCCTCACTGCCCATGACCTCATTTGCCCATGTTACTATTTAATTTGACTGTGACTTGGTTGACAAATATCTGTGATGTTGTCCTATTGGATGTAGCACCCTGACATCACTGTTAGAATCACATGTTATCACGGCCAAGATAATTAAATGAGAGTGTGGGAAAATAAACAGTGAGCAGAGAAGAAGAAGGAAAATCACTGAGAAGAACACTATGAAAACAAGATAATGAAGAGGATGAGGATGCCAACTATGAACATGATGCTTTACAAAACAAAGGTACAACAGGTCTCTATCCCAAGAAGCTTCCAAATTAATCAACAGAGGAAGAAGAGGAAAGAGGCATGGGTAGGTAGGGGAAGAATAAATAATGATTTCAGAGTTTCAATTACACACACTCAGGTTTGGTTTGGTTACAATAAGGTAGCTGTCCTCAATCTGGTGACCTCCAGTGGGCACATAGACTTATGCAAAAAGTGCTGTGAATCACCCATAGACTCTAGTTTACAGAGCTATTTTGCATATAACTCTATGGGCAAGTGCTGCCGATCATCATTATTTTTTTGAACGTGGCGATCGGCACAAAGACGAACAGACCCAGGTAAGTTGCAGGCTGCTCATCGAGCACAGAGGGGGCACTCGACTGCAGCCCAGAGGGCCAGTGAGCAGGGGAAAGCTCAGGGGCACCCAGATAACTCGAGCTGGGATGTGTTCTCACATCCCTAGAACCAGGCAGGCTCGTATGGGAGAAGGTGGTCTTTCAGATAGTTTGGTCCCAAGCCATATAGGGCTTTATAGGTCATAACCAGCACTTTGAATTTTGGCCAGAAGCAAACCAGTAGCCAGTGAAGCTGCTGTAACAAGGGAGTCACATGCTCCCTGTAATAGACCCTGGTCAGCAGTCTGGCAGCAGCACTCTGGACCAGCTAAAGTTTCTGAACACTTTTCAAAGGTAGCTCCATGTAGAACATAGTAGTCTAAATAGGATGTAACTAAGGGATGTATGACCTTGGCCAGATCAGATATCTCTATGAACAGGCACAGTGGGTGTACTAGCCACCATCTGGCCACCAACAAGAACCTGGGCATCCCGGTTTCAGGCTGAGTCCAGAAGTACACCCAAACTGTGAGCCTGAGTCTTCAGGGGGAGTGCACCTCCATCCAGCACAGGTTGAATCCCTATTCCCTGATCTGCCTTGTTTTGCTAATCAGGAGCATCTCTGTCTCATCTGGATTAAGCTTCAACTTGTTTGCCCTCATCCAGTCCATACTGACATCAGATACCAATTTAGAACTAGAACAGCTTCCTTGGATTTAGGTGGAAAGGAGAGATAGAGTTGGGTGACATCAGCATACTGGTGGCACTGAACCCCCAAACTCTGTACAATCTCTCTTAGCAGTTTCATGTAAATGTTAAATAGCATGGGGGATAAGATGGAACCCTGGGGAATACCACAGGCCTATGGGGCTTCAACTCCTATCAGCCCTGGCCAACAGAACCAATACCTTGGAATGCTGAGAGTTGTAGTCCAAAAGGTCTGGAAGCCACCAGGTTGGGGAAGGATGCAATATGGTACAGAGTAATGTGTATTAGGTTTCAGTGAGGGCAAGTAGCTTGAGGGACCAAGAAAAGAAAACTTCATGGACCATGAGTGCTATGTGGAAGAGGGAACAGTGATTCCAGAGGGAACAAGAGAAGGAAAGCATGTGGAGGGAGGACGGGGGAGGAAAAAAAAAAGGATTTGGAGAGAGTGGTTGGGTGGGTACCACAACATTTCAAACAGGCATCTCAGGCAGAATCCAGAGATCAATTATCCAGGACACACACAGATTCTTCAGGGGCCCGGGGTTCTCCAGGCAGGAGGGGCCCCAGAGAGTAGCCACCTGGGCAAAGATGTCACACCCAAGATGTCACATCCCTGGGCAAAGATGTCACACCCAAGCATCCGTCTTCCACCTGGGTGCACCCAGGATGGTCAAAGAGTTGGAAAAAATGGCTGAAAAGCAGGGGAGATGCTATTTGACAACAATGGTATAGGCAGAGCCAGGGCTCGCAGGGACGCAGTGCTGGCACTTTGTGATTAGCAGGGACACTGACATTACCCCCTCAGAATTCCCTGTACCCACTGAGGTTAGCTGCATTTCTCACAGTAGCTGGGGGAAATGAATTTTCTAGGGATGTATGAAAGGTACTTACCTTTCCGCGGATTATGCTGATGCTGGGGGGGAGGCATTCCGTTCCTCCCCCCCGGAATCCTGGCCGGCCGGCTCCACGCTATTTGCGTTCCCCTTATTTTCGCCGTCTTAGTCTACGTAAATGTTTACGTAGACTAAGACGTGCCAAAATAAGGAACGCAAATGGCGGCAC
This sequence comes from Heloderma suspectum, assembly GCF_057233095.1. Classification (NCBI taxonomy): domain Eukaryota; kingdom Metazoa; phylum Chordata; class Lepidosauria; order Squamata; family Helodermatidae; genus Heloderma; species Heloderma suspectum. Next base: position 177,012,882 of record NC_139461.1, read on the forward strand.
CCATGGGCGCCGCCATTTCTGTATGCGCCATTTTTTTTTTTTAATCAGCCGTGATAGGCTACATAAACATTTACATAGCCTATCACAGTTTTTTTTTAAAATCTAGCCGTGATAGGCTATGTAAATCTTTATGTAGCCTATCACTTCTTTTTTTTTTTAACCTGGAAATGGCGGCGGCGGCAGCCGGTCAGAAGACCGGCCGCTGCCGCACCGCCACTGGAGCCGCCGCTGGAGCTGCCGCCGCCGCCAGGAAGATCCGCCTAAGGTAAGTCCCGTCCGGGAGGGGCGGGGGGCCGTTCCGCCACCGATTTCGGGGGGCCGAATGCGCTGGCATTCGGCCTTCCCGAGATCCGTGGTGGAACTTTCGTACATCCTTAGAATTTTCCCAGGAACATTATATTGTTCCCTAATGCTAAGTATTTTGTAGTAATTTGGTCTTGAGTGGACAATTAAGACCCATTTGCTTTACAAAAGACATGCTTCTGATGGAGGTGAAACTCCTGTCTACATTTTTGGACTCTCCTTGGGGGTGTAGCTCTGGAGACTGTCATGATGAGCACCTGCACCTCAAAATGTACCACTACACCACTGTTAGACAATCATGACAATGAACACAAAATGAAGAAAGTAGTTCTGCCTCGACCAGGCTTAAGCATACTTCTCACACTCAAGGAACATGCATCAACGCACGTGCCTGTCCGCATAGCAAAGCGGAATGGTACTCTGTGCAATTAATTTTTTTCCCCATAGTGAAAAAAATGTGCATCTCTACCCTGAAAGAACTTCTTTAGGCATGTTTAACATACAACAGCTCCCAAGTGTCATTAGTGCCGGAATCAATTTCGTCTGTTGCTTTCTAGTGCCAGAGCTTTGATGCCAAGCAATTAATAGACATAACTACATCAGACAATTAAAATCAACAATAGGGACAACTTGATTAATAGCTTCAAGCAATATGGGGACTCTGAAGAGTTGGCATGCATGCAATATTTATGGTTTATCTTGGTGGAGTAGTTTGAGTAATTGATAGTTAGGAAAGAATACTAGCTTACATATCATGAGCTATAAATTAGTGGTTGATCTTCCAGAGCAGGGGAGAAAAAAGAGATTATTATCTAAGCCTATAAAAAGCAGGATAAAATAATGGTACAACTAATCTTCATGTTGTAAATTATGTCCTCTTTGTCTCCCCTTTAGTTTTTCTCCCCTGCTTGAGGGATGAAGAAATAATTAATTGCATCTGTATTTTAGTACATTCAAGGGGTGATGATGGTGACATGTGCAAGTTTATGGGCTGTATCCTGGTGTTCATTATGTCAGCTAATTCTCTGTTCCCATACTGATGTTACAATGCAGAAAATTAGGCAGCCTTGCTCTCTCCATTAAAAGAGAATATAGTTAACACAAAGCGCCTTTGCCTGAAAAGTTCAAAATCAGAGCAACTTGGAAGAATTCAAGTTAATGAGCATCTTTTTGGAAAACACCTTTCGCTGTATAAATGCAATTATATAGCTGCAATTCAAAATTGCCTTGGAATCAATTCATGGAAATACATCACGGACGAAAATCCCAAATGGGGGTTGATCCGAAAAAGAGAGATTACATCAAGATGCAGCACTGGGATTGCAGATCAATAAAAATCTGCTCCTGATTATTTCTAGTAAAGTGCCTGCCATCATGAGGCTTTGGGTGTGGGAGGGCTTGCATCTTTGCAACTTGGGATGTGTGCGTGTACACCGAGTGTCTGGATGTATATATACAGAGTATTCCCCCATGCCGTCTGAACTAAGTGTGAAATTGTACCCCTCTTCCAGATGCTTGTCTGAGAGGTCAGCGAAACCCAGGAGCAGGGGTGGAAGACACACTTTATGACACCAAAGGCAGCACTTCTATCTATCATAAGAGCCAGTGTGGTGTAGTGGTTTGAGTGTTGGACTGGGACTTGGGAGACCCAGGTTCTAGTCCCCTGTCACTTGGCCATGAAGCTCACTGGGTGACTTTGGGCCACTTACAGACTCTCAGCCCAACCTTCCTCACAGGGTTGTTGTTGTGAGGATAAAATGGAGAGGAGGAGGATTATTTATGTATGCTGTTTTGGGTTACTTGAAGTAAAAAAGATGGGATATAAATGAAATAAATAAATAAATAAATAAATAAATAATCATAGTGACTGACAGACTATTCACTTCTGTGGGAGGGAGTACCAGGGTTCACTGGGAGACAACATCAGGGTAGAAGCTAAACCTGCTCCCAACCTCTGATGCCTTGAGTGACTAGGGATGTACGAAACTCACTTACCTTTTCGCGGAATCGTTCACGGTGGGTGGGAGGTGCTCCGTCCCTCCCCCCTGGAATCCTTGATGGCTGGCGGATTTGGCGGCAGCGGCGGTTCCGGCGGCGGTGGCGGCGGCTCTGGTGGTGGCTCTGGTGGTGGCGGCTGGTCTCCTGGCTGGCCATGGCTGGGCTGCTGCCGCCGCCATTGCTGTCCTTGCAGCTGTGATAGGCTACATAAGAATTTATGTAGCCTATCATGGCTAACTCCAACCCCTCCCCCAACGCAGCATATGCAAATGGTGGCAGCTACGGTGGCCGCCATTTGCATTCCCTATTTTTTGCTGTTTTATCTTATGTAAATATTTACGTAATATAAACTGGTGAAAAATAGGGAACGCAAATGGTGGCTGCTGTAGCCGCCGCTATTTGCGTATGCTGCATTTTTTTTTTGTTGAGTTAGCTGTGATAGGCTATATAAATTCTTATGTAGCCTATCACGGCTGCAAGGATGGCAGTGGCGGCGGCGGCTGGTCTTCTGGCAGCAGCCGGCCAGGAGACCAGCCGCCGCTGCCATAGTCACTGCTGCTGGAACCGCTGCCGCTGGAACCGCTGCCACTGCCGCCAAACCCGCTGCGTCCGCCCCAGGTAAGTGCTGTCCTGGGGGGATTCCATGGGGGGTGGGGGGGCAGGAGGCTGTTCCACCACGGATTCCAGATTCTTTAGAATCCAGCCTCACTGGAATCTGTGGCGGAATTCTCTGCTATCCCTATGAGTGACCCCAGCAATGCAAAATTAAACCTGTGGTGGGTGTTCTCTACCTGCAACCCAGACAGTTTTATTACTTCAATGAGAACTAGGCCTAAGTGTTTCTTAGCCATTTTGTCCCACTTCATTTCAGATGGATATGAGAAGCTGTATACTGTTGGTCCATATAGCCTGGTATCAGCTACTCTGTCTGGCAGCACATCTCTAAGGATTCAGGCAGTGGTCCCTGCTCCTTGAGATCTTTTTTTGTCTGGATATGCCAGGGATTGAACCTGGGGCATCCTGCATGCAAAGCATGTGCATTACCAGGCATGGAACTTCAGACCAATTAGGTAACACCGAAAGCAAGTCGAGAGTAATGTTGAAATGAGCATAAAGCGCAGCATTGTAATTAGGGTGGCCATTTATGAAGCACCGAAAAAAGAGGAAACACATCACCATAAAAGAGGATATGCTTATTTATATGCATTGATACAAATTTAGAAATTACTACTACTACTACTACTACAGGAATACAGTATATCTCACCATAGTATGGAAGCCTATGACCAGATGTCCTCTGTGCCTCTTGTTCTGCTTCCTGCCCGGGTGCTAACTGTGAATGGGCAGCAGTTCCTTATCTGTAAACTGGAATTCAACAGGACAGTCTTTCAAACAGATGATTTATTTATTCATTTATTTCATTTTTATACCACCCAATAGCTGAAGCTCTCTGGGAGGTTCTCAAAAATCTAAACTTCTAAGGCCAGCATAAAGCAATATAAAATATGAAAGCCTAAAACTACAATATAAAAGTACAACCAGAATAAAAACCGGCAGCTAAGCAGAGATCTAAAATACAGATTTAAAACAGCAGAACTTGAAGACTAGAGTGCTAAAATCAATGCTGGGAAAACAAAAAGGAGTATGGCTGAGGTGCCAGGCGAACCCCTCTAGGGAGCTCATTCCTCAGCCACGGTGCTACAGCAGGAAAGGCCCTCTTCCTGGTAGCCACCCACCTCTAGGGATGGCAGAGAATCCCGCCACGGATCTCAGGGAGGCCGAATGCCAGTGCATTCGGCCCCCCGAAATCTGTGGCGGAATGGCCTGCCACCCCCCCGCCCCCTCCGCGGATCTCCCCGGGACGAGACTTACCTGGGGCGGATCTTCCTGGCGGCGGCGGCTCCGGTGGCGGCTTCGGCGGTGGCAGCTGTGGCGGCTGGTCTTCCGACCGGCTGCCGCCGCTGCCATTTGCAGGTTTTGGGTTTTTTTTTACCTAGTCATTTTAGGCTACGTAAGTTTTTACGTAGCCTAAAACGTCTAGGTAAAAAAAAAAAAAAAAAAGGCGTACGCAAATGGCGGTGGCTACGGCCACCGCCATTTGCGTTCCTTATTTTGGGCCGTCTTAGTCTACGTAAATAATTAAGTAGGCTAAGATGGCAAAAATAAGGGGAATGCAAATAGCGCAGATGCTACGCTATTTGCATTCCCCTTATTTTCACCGTCTTAGTCTACGTAAATATTTACATAGATTAAGACATCAAAAATAAGGAATGCAAATGGGACGTGGTTTTTTTTTTTCCCCCAGAGCCCTCCGTGGCTGGAAATGTGGCTGCGGACAGCTCTGGTCTGGCTGGGCCTGGACGGCTGCTCTGTGGAGACACCGTGGAGCACAGCCGGCCAAGGAGGATTCCGGGGGGGAGGAACGGAGTGCCTCCCACCCATCCAGGATTCCGGGGGGAGGGATGGAGTGCCTCCCCCCCATCCAGGATTCCGGGGGGAGGGACGGAATGCCTCCCCCCCACCATCAGCATAATCCGCAAACAGGTAAGTGATTTTCATACATCCCTACCCACCTCACTTCCTTTGGCAGGGGCTCCTGGAGAAGGATGACTTCAAATAGAGGACAGTCTTCTGGCAGTCCTTCAAATAGAGGACTGTCCTCTGTAAAAGAAGACACTTGTCTACCCTTATAATGCACACTTAGGGCACAATTCTATTGGGATAGTCAGCTGCCTCCGAACTTGGAGGCGGCTGACTATCCCATGAACAACGTGTGGAGCATGGAAGGCTAGACAGCTGAACTATTCTTTTGTGTACAGGTAGATGTGCTAGAATTCACTCTGCCTCCCAGTATGCATCAACATAAATGAGAAGAGTTAAATGCAGATTGCAGCTGAAAGAACGTCGGAGCAAATCTTTTAGAAAAGCCAGTTGGATATTTCACGCTTTCTCTGATAGTCCATTCTTCTTGACTCTGTTCCCACAGTTCATGCCATACTAAAGGTCCATGATATACATTAACCTGTGCCCCTATGATTAGCTTGGGATAGAGGAAGGCAGTTATGTAGAGGAAAGGCTAAGTGCTATTCAGAGTACTATTTTAGAGTTAATGCCCATATTTTAATATCTAGTGCATTGTTTGCCCTTAAACATGTACAGTGATGCTTATGTAATGAGATGTTTCCCTCTGAATAACATAGACAGAGATGATTATGCATTTAAGGACCAGTTAAGTTGCCAGAAGGAGAAAGGGCACAACCTCACAGAAGTTAGGTATACTGAAATTAGGGATGGCGGAGAATTTCTCCCCGAATCTTCGGGGGGCCGAGCGCCAATGCATTTGGCCTCCCGAAATCGGCGATGAAATTCTCCGCCCCCCCGCCTCCCCCGGGATGGGACTTACCTTTGGCAAATGTCCCTCCCGGCGGCGGGTCCTGGCGGCGGTTTGTTGGCCTTTCGTCAGGGGCGGGGGCGGCAGCCGGTCTTCTGACCGGCTGCCGCTGCCGCCGTTACAAAGTAAAGTGTAAAAACAAACAACAACCCCATGATAGGCTACGTAATGATTAACATAGCCTATCACGGCTAGATTTCCAAAGTCAGCCGTGATAGGCTACATAAATTGTTACGTAGCCTATCACGGGTGAGTTTGAAAAAAAAAAAAGCACGTACGCAAATGGCGGCCCCCTATGGGCGCTGCCATTTGCATTCCTTATTTGGTCCCGGTAGTCTACATAAAGATTTACATAGATTTAAATCTTTACGTGGACTACCGGGACCAAATAAGGAACCAAATAAGAAAGATTTAAATCTTTATGTAGACTACCGGGACCAAATAAGGAACGCAAATGGCGGTGCCCATAGGGCGCCGCCATTTGCGTGCGCTTTTTTTTGTTCCAAAGTCACCCGTGATAGGCTACGTAACGATTAATGTAGCCTATCACAGCTGACTTTGGAAATCTAGCCGTGATAGGCTACGTTAATCGTCATGTAGCCTATCACGTTTTTTTTTTTTTTTACTTTTTGTTTCGCAGCCGGGGAGATGGGGCGCTTCTCCCCGGCCTGAATTTTGGCCGGGCGAGGCGGGCTGCCTCCCCCCCTCGCCTGAACTTCAGGGGGAGAAGCGAAGCGCCTCCCCCCCACCGCGAATTACCCCTGCGAAAAGGTAAGTGACTTTTGTACATCCCTAATGAAATGCCAGCATGGCTGTGGGGGGAGTTGTAAAGGAAAGGCAGTGGGCTTTGGAAGGGTTAAGCAACGCCTCCCCTATCCACTGCAAACTGTATCCCCTCTGCAGCTTTGCAGCTATTTGATGGGACCCTCCAGCCAAACATCTATTCTGAAGCAAAGCCCAATTCTGATGTTTTATAGCAGCAGTGGACAGAAGGTAAATCTCAGATGTTTTGGACTTCAACTCCCAGAAGCCCCTGCCAGCATGGCCAATGGTCAGGAATACTGGGAGTCAATGTCCAAATCATCTGGAGATGTAGTTTCTGCTCACTGCTGATTTATAGACCAAGTGGTATCCTATCTGCCACTTATATCACCATGAAATCAAGGCTACAAACATTCAGTGGTGTTTTCTTAGAACCAGTTCCAAAGACGACCTTTGGCCAGCTACACATACAAATAGCTGCAAGCAATTCAAGTGGTCTGTTTGCATGAGAATTCGTTTGATTTAATCAATGTATTTATTTTCAAACCTCATATACCTCCCACTTCACATAGTCATCTGGGTGGATCAAAAATTTAAAATAAAAATCTAAAAACCTAAACATCAAATAGATTAAAATTCCCACCACAGTTCAAACTAAGTAGGTGAAATCAACCCAGCAACAATAAAACAATGCCCACATAGGGAAATAATGTAGTTTAAATACATAATTAAATGTGCATTATATATATATATATATATAATATATATATTATATATATATATATAAATATATATATATATATATATATATTATATACACACACATATACATATACATACATACATACATACATACATACACAGATTAATGTGGAAACAGGATGGTGCAGTCTTATGGATGAATATATCCAAAAGTGACATGGACTGGAAAAAGACTGATTCATCCACCCTTAGAGCATCTCTACACCAGCCTAAAATCCTGCATTTAAAATGGGGCTTTCTGCTTCCATTTTAAATGCAGGATTCATGATGGACTCCCTTTACATACACTTCCTTCCCATCCTTATCTGAGTCTTTCATATGTTTCATCATACAGCCGCTAGATGGCATTGTGGTCTAGCTCCTCTTATTGTGGTTTTCCTTTTCCACAAGGGAACTCAGTTGGAACTCAAGTGCTGTAGTTTGATAGCTCATTATCTACGATGTTTTTTAAAAATGGAATAAAGGTAATTTAGTGCAAGAGATGCCCTGGAGGTTGACAACATCATCTAAAGGGCCCACAAACTTCCATGAGTAACCGATCTCAATACCAGGATAAAAGCTCCGTGTGAAGAAGCCTTTAGTTTCTCTGTTCCTTTAGGTATACACAGACCTAGATTACATCACCCCTAGTGAGGGAAAGTTATGCTGCATACCTCCAGTTCTGATGTGTTCTTCCCATTGAGAACATTCAGGGAAGATCCACTTATTTCCTGGCTATTGAGAAAACATCCATCTGTCCTGCTGGGCTAATAGCCAAGCAGCTGAACTTGAAAAGGCATGGCCAGGCCAGCATGCAAGTTTGGTCAGCATTCTCAACAATAGTTTGGTCTGTTATATAAAATTCTAGCCAGTAGACAAGCTGAGACAGAGGTGTGGCCCTTGAGTTGGGGAGTGGGAGAGGGGGCAGAATGAATTCAAGCAGAGTCTGGCATAATTCACAAGAGCAAAATGCAGGGACCACTGCCAGTTGCAGCAGGACTAAGTACAGATCCAAGGTGGAGATATGGCTGCCAATTCACCCGCCAAGAATCTATAGAGGCATTTTGTTTTAAGAACATAAGAAGAGCCATGCTGGATCAGACCAAGGGTCCATCTAGTTCAGCATTCTGTTCACAGAATGGCCAACCAGCTGTTGACTGGGAACCCACAAGCAGGACACGAGCACAACAGCACCCTCCCACCCATGTTCCCCAGCAACTGGTGTACACAGGCATACTGCCTCTGGTACTGGAGGTAGCACATAGCCATCAAGCCTAGTAGCTGTTGATAGCCTTTTCCTCCAGGAACTTGTCTAACCCCCTTTTAAAGCCATCCAAGTTGGTGGCCATCACTACATGTTGTGGTAGCAAATTCCATAGTTTAGCTATATGCTGTGTGAAGAAATCTGTCATTTTGTCTGTCCTGAATCTCCCACCAATCAGCTTCATAGGATGACCTCAGGTTCTAGTATTATGAGAGATGGAGATAAAAGTCTCCCTATCCACTTTGTCCATACAGTGCACAATTTTGTACATCTCTATGATGTCTCCCCTTAGCCTTAGCCTCCCTTTTTTCCAAGCTAAACAATCTCAGCTGTTGTAATCTTTCCTCACGGGGAGATGCTCCCAGCCCCTTGATAATTATTGTTGCTCATTTCTGCACTTTTGGTTTCCTTTCAGCTAGTTGTCAACAAGGAGCAAGAGCATTTCCCACCTTCAGCCATTTTGTTTGTTTCTTTGTTTAGCTGTCCACTGTAGGTAAACAGACCACTTTTGCTGCTTCTGGACCTGCCAAAAATGTCAGACTCCTCCTGGCTCCCCCACTGGACTCACTTGGCATTCCCTCCCCTGACTTAGATAGCTCCTCCACCTCAATGGTGCCCAGGTCCTAGAATTTTTGATTTGGCAATTAGGTAGAGAGGAGGCATAGACATGGGGTGTTGAACCTCCTTCAGCCTGAGGGATGAATTCAATTTCAGAGAAATTCTTGGGTGCTGCATTCCAGTGGTGGGTGGGGCTGAAGGCAAAATGGGTTGGAGCCCAAGGCAAAGAGGGCAATGCCAAATCCCCCCCCCCCATGCCAGTGTAAAACTCTGCTTTAAGACAATCTTTTCAAACTTCTAGAATGGGGAAAAAAAACTGCACAGGGAAAAAACTGCCAAATAATAGGTGGGGGAGGGGTGGGGCCTGGGGAAGGGGGCATGGCCCTCTGAGGTACCCCAGAGGGCCAAATCAGGACTCCAGGCAGACTGGATTTGGCCCGTGGGCCTGGGCTTCTGCAGCTCTGTCATAGACGGAATGGGCCTAACCCTTTGAAGGCAGGGGCACTGTGTCCTATTCTTTAAAATGGAGTGATTGATGACAGGATCCAGTTCCTGACTGCAAACCTTTTGGCCCTGCACAAGCCTGCATTAGCCCCTCTGCTAATTGTTTCAGTTGTCTGTGGCTTTCACTTACTTTGCATGCTGAACATCACTATCTGCAGGAAGCAGGCTGCTCAGTTCAGAAATATTTAAATATTTTCAGGATGAAACTGATGATGTCCGTGAGGTTTGCCAAGGTGCTGTAATGTAAAACATGGATTACGTTTTACCACAGATTAAAGAAGAACACAACTCAAGTACAATCTAGAGGGCATGTTGAAGAGGACACTCCTTTCTTTCTTTTAACACCGAACACCATGATTCCCCTTTGCATTTCATTTCCTGCTCAAGCAACATGTCGAAGGAGATGTTGACAATAACCAACTGTCCACTTAAGCCCAAGAAGGATGTTTTATGTGCTGCATAAATAAAATAAAATAAAACCCTGACTTGGAAATGATCCAAGCAAACATGTAAGCTGAAGATCAAAGTGGATGGAGCTGGTTGTTAGTACAGACACGGTTCTGGGATTTCTGTAGTAGAAGCCAGATCCTTTGTTTTCTGGCATCTGTAAACTCACTGCTTTGATCTAGCAGTGAGTACAGGAAGCAAGGGATGGCTACATTGAAGGTAAGGAATAAGGATGGACAAATGTATCTGTTTCCAGTCCATGCCACTTTCAGAGTTTTTACCCATATTTCTGTTCCAATTCATTTTGACAGTAAACTGTATTTTTTTTAAATACTCAAAATATGTATTTACATAATGTTTTAATAGATATTTAAATGCACCATACATATTTTCATTGTACATCTTCTCTCAAAATACCCATATAAAAGCATATCTTCTCTCAAGACATATAACTAAATACAGATTTTGATATGTTTGAACTGCCTACAGCTGTGAGTGTCACAGTGTTCAGAAAAGTATGAAACCTGTGGGATAGCGAAGTTCCACATCAGCCCAAGAGGTTCCACATCAGCTCAAGTTCCACATCAGCCCAAGATCAAGACATTTTGTACAGAAAGTGGCAAAGAAGGCATTTCTCAGTCATTCCTCATTCGTGATTCCCCAGGCTGAAAAGCTCAGCCCAGGAGCTCAGGCTGCATTTAGCCCTCCCCTTTCCCCCTGAAGTCAGAGAGGTGACTGGCACTAGTTTTGCACCTGATCTCAGTGGGGCACTTTGCTTGGGCCATGTACTGCATCCATTTGCATGCATGGTTCTTTATCCAGATAGAGACATGGGCACAATGGTGCAACCCACATCACCCCCAGCCACCATACCCAATGGTCAGGGATGATGGAAGTCATTGTTAAAAACATCTGGAAAGCACCAGGTTGGGAAAGGCTGGTGCAGTGGATAGAGCACTGAATGTAGACCAAAATGTGAAATCCTTGCTCAATGGATGTAGTGATGGCCACCAATTTGGTTGGTTGCCTTTAAAAGGGGGTTGGACAAAATTCCTGGATGAAAAGGCTGTCAATAGCTACTAGTCTTGATGTCTATGTGCTACCTTGAGTACTAGAGGCACTGAGCCAATGTTGCTGAGGAACATGGGTGGGAGACATCCACAGAGCTCCTTGAAGGAATGGTGAGTTACCAATGTAGGAAGAGGATATATGACTGTCATATTCCAAATATTACTCTCACTGAGTGGACAGCTCTCAAAAGCGAAACCACTTTTAGTTAGGGATGTTGGAGAATTCCGCCACAGACTCCAGTGAGGGCGGATTCTTTAGAATCTGCCCCCCCCCCGGAGTCCATGGCAAAACAGACTACTCCCCCGCCACTCCCCCGAAATCCCCCCCAGAATGGACCTACCTGGTGGCTGCAGAAGCCTCCGGTGGCCATTTGTGTCCCTGCCAAGCCGTGATATGCATAAGTATCTTCATAGCCTATCACAGCAAAAGGCAGGGACACAAATGGTGGCTGCTATGCCATTTGCATCCCTGTCTTTTGCTGTGATAGGCTACGTAGATACTTACGTAGCCTATTACGGCAATAAGCAGGGAAGCAAATGGCGGCTGCTACGCCATTTGCGCCCCTACTCTTTGCCATGATAGGCTACGTAGATACTTACGTAGCCTATTACGGCAATAAGCAGGGATGCAAATGGCGGCTGCTACGCCATTTGCGCCCCTGCTCTTTGCCATGATAGGCTATGTAGATACTTATGTAGCCTATCACAGCTTGGCAGGGACGCAAAGGGCAGCTGCCATTTGCTGCTGCAGCCCGGCAGCAGCCGGAAGACCAGCTGCAGCTGGGGAGGATTCCAGGGGGGAGGGACAGATCGTCTCCCCCCCCAACCATGGACTGCCGGCTGGAATGGGGTAAGTGTTTCGCGCACTCCTACTTTTGGTGACATCTAGAGATGTATGAGAAATTGGTTCCCAGTTTTTATTAGGGATGTATGAAACTCCTACCTGGTTCCACTCTGGGGATCCGCAGTGGGGGGAAGCACTCTGTCCCTAGGGATGGGGGAGAATTTCTCCCCGAAACTTCGGGGGGCCGAGTACCAACGTATTCGGCCCCCCGAAGTAGTTTCGGGGAGAAATTCTCCGCCCCCCGCCCCTCCCGGCATGGGACTTACCTTTCCCGAATGTCCCTCCCGGCAGCGGGTCCCGGCGGCGGTTCGGCAGGTCTTCGACAGGGGCAGAGGCGGCAGCCGGTCTTCCGACTGGCTGCCGCTGCCACCATTCCAATAAAAGTAAAAAAAAAAACCGCCCCCGTGATAGGCTACGTGACGATTAATATAGCCTATCACGGCTAGATTTGCAAAGTCAGCCGTGATAGGCTACATAAATCGTCACGTAGCCTATCACGGGTGACTTAAAAAAAAAAAAAAGCGCGTACGCAAATGGCGGCCCCCATAGGGAGCCGCCATTCGCGTTCCTTATTTGGTCGCTGTAGTCTACGTAAAGATTACATAGACTACGGTGAAAATAAGGGCAACGCAACCTTCTGAACCAAACACGGACTGAGGTGCAATCTGTGGTCGACGTCCATACATTTCTGAGCTTTCAGTGTGATTCACTGTGTTCAACAGCATGTGTACATTTGAAAAATGTGCATGAAAAATGCATACTTTGAGTTCATAGATGGATTGGGTCGTAAATCAGGAATTTCAGAGAAGCAAAGATGCAAGGTGAACAAGCCGATGTAGAAAAAGGGCCAGAAACAGATGAATTATTTATAGCAGAAATGTCTTATCTCTGCAAGGCTTTTCAAGGCTGTGTGTTCCTGACTCCACCCAGCCCGCAAGTGCCATCGCTCAAAGGAACTTCAGACAGCCTCCTCAGAAGAAGACCTTGACTGCTGTCTTCAGCCAGGAGCGATGCCTGGAGGCAGCTGAGTATGCCTGTACAGTCAGTGTTTCTCCTGAAGAGTCATGGGAGGACCCTGCTTTTGCTGAGACTCCAAGCTCTCTGGTGCAATGCAACATGAGCCTGCCTGTTCCCCATCAGTCTGGCAGGTGGCCTCCTGGATCTCCTCTGCTGTTTCCTTTTCTAGTAAGGCCTCTTTCTCATCTGATGAGGAGTCTTCCAGGCATGACAGCCTGCCCAATCTCTCATTACGGTCTCTTCCAGACTGTGTGATCAGGTGATCCAGAGACCCTGCCTCCCTGCCTGATCTCTTGCTCTGGAAGAGTCCTTGTAAGAGATTGAGTGGGTGAGCAGGTGAGTGGGTGGGCAGCCTATCCTGCGAACCTGCCAGCCCAATTTCTTACTGTAAGCCCTTACCCAAAGTAAGAAATTTGATGGGGGGCATCTTCTCGAACCTGCATATCTGATGTTTTGCTTTGGGGATGGGCTCAGAGTGAGAGATGGGGGGGAGCATCTGCTCCTCCAAGGAGCCCTGTTTGCTGCTGTCCACTCCGGCATTCACCACACTGGGCAAGCAGGACCAGTATGGAGGGGGCAGCAGTGCCTGCAGGGATACTCTTGGTTGTGGGGTGTGTGCAATCCACCATCCCTCTAGGGATGTCAGTCATTGAAAATCCATCCCTTTGGGAGCCCAATGGATCCCCACTGTCTGTCCGGCTTGGCTTGCATTCATGAGCTGAGCCTTGGGCTTTTCCTGAAATCCAGAACCTTTTTGCTGGTTCCCCCCCACTCTCCTATAGAAAGTTGCACAAATTGCAGGTGGAATTTGCATAATTTGCACAAATTGCAGCTGTAATTTGGGCAAATTCAGCAAATTACAACTGGAATTTGCACAAATTACATAAATTGCACCTGAAATTTGGGCAACTTTCTATAGATGATGGGGGGGAACCACACCTGGAAAATCCATGAGCTGGCCAACTCGATACAGAAAGCTCAGTGAACTCCACCTTCTGGATGGATTTCTCTGACATCCCTACATCCCTCCTGATCCACCATCTGTCCAGGGAATCCATCCTGCCTCATTGGTAGAGCCAGCCCTGGCACAAGCCATTTATGTGAAGGGTGTAAGGTTGATTTCAGGAGATCCATGCCATTTGGGGTTTTCAGTGTCACCTGGTGTGAAGGAGAGCTGAAACTAGTCCCAACTCCCCTGCAAGGTAGGACAGGCCACTCCTGGCCTGAAGTTCCTGAAAGATACCCAGTAGCCACCCTCCTAGGCCAATAGGCACTGAAATTAGTACTGAGTTACCCAGAAGGAATCACAAAAGTGGGGTAGAAGGAAAGGGAAGGGTGGAGATAGCAGATTGTACAGCGGGGTACAAAGCTGAAATACTCAAGAAAGAAACCTTTGTGCCTAAAGAGACTTTTAACAATGGACCCAAGCAAAATAACAAAAGCTGGCTAACCTATCCTTGTACATACCGAAGTAAGGGCCTCCTGGGATAGAGTCCAGCCACTTAGCCAGGTCCAAGACCACCATAAAGAGGGGAGACAACTACGCCTGTCTCAGAGGCAGCCCTGGCAACCCAAGGCAGATTTCCCCCAACCAGTCTTCATTAATTGGGCAAGTGATAACAGCTGGGTTGGGTGGAAAGATCCTGCCTCCTTCTAGGGTGAGGATGGGGGACCCAAGAACCCTCACCCCAGAAGGAGGCAGGATCTTTCCACCCAACCCAGCTGTTATCACTCCCACAATTAATGCAGACTGGGTCTGGCCTTGAGCAGCAAGACCGAGGAGCTTCCCAGATAACACACTCCCAGGTGGTTGCATCAGATGCGAGAGCAAGGCCTGGCTTCATGGTGGAGAAGCAGGCCAGCATTCTTGGCACCTGGCAGCAGCGCACATGGAAGCACACCCAAATGAGTTCTGGCAAACTCATATTTAATATATCCTTGCTCCACTTTCTGCCTTTAAATAAAGAACTGTTCCACTTGATTATGTCTCATTCTTTAGATGCAGCATCCCAAGGAAGAAGTGGGCTGTGAGGAACAGCACTCACCTACCGTAGCTGTTGATGAAAAATTAGAAATGAATGTCTAGCCAGTGGCATATTAGCCACAAGGCAAAATAGTGGGAGAGATTAACATTTAATTTGCATGACGTTGCCGTATGTACCATAGAATACAACGTTTTGCTTGAATCGATCTTTAAAAAAATAAGCACTTTGTTGATTTTGTTCTAGTTCTCTTTTTAGTGTTCTGTTACTGTATCTAGGGATGTTGTCAGTGCCTGACAGTGGAGTGGAGTTCTGATGGACTCCCCCCTCCCCCGTCCTGCTTTCCCCCCTGGACACCACTTGCCAAACTATGGGGTGCCCACAGACATGCTCACCAAGGACTGTGCAGTCCAGGAACACCCTGCAGCCGTTCACTGCAAGCCGCCATTTTTACAGAAGATCGGGGCTCAGTATTTTCCATATATTTAATGTTGCACAAAATGCCGGCCACACAGGGCTATCTCCACAACATTAGAAGTGTAAAGGGCCCCTTCACATCTCTAATATTGTGAAGACAGCCCTGTATGGCCGCCATTGTGCGCGACATTAAATATACGGAAATTACAGAGCCCCGCTCTTCCGTAAATATGTCGACTCACAGTGAGGCGTGGGTGGCTGCGGGGTGCTCCCAGACTGCTCACAGAGCCCATCATGGCTTGTGCAGCCTGGCGAGTCAGGGCAGGCTGCAGCAGCAACTCAATGAGCGCCTGTGATTGGTGGGCATTGGTGCATCCATCTATCCCTAATTGTATCCTCCAGAATGGATATCACCATTTGATCTAAGTTCTCACTCCCGGTCTCATTCTGCAGGAAGCAAGATCTGTACAGATATTCAAAGATGCTGTCAGAGTAAACCCTTGAAATCAATGGGACTCGCAATTAGTCAGGACTAACTGAAGTCCCGTTGATTTCAAAGGGTTCAGTCTAAGTACGACTGGGTCTTGATTCAACCTATTTATTTCCATGCTGGGAAATATCACTGCAGACTTAATGCAGTTAGTATTACCCAGCCCTTTTCTCAGGTCACACTGGGGGGCCAACTGACCTTAATTTAAATCTGTTTAGCAACATCTCCCCACTCCATTCTTAATCTAAAGTAGGTGCAGAGATTCAGATCTTAAAAGTCTCCTTACCCCCAACCCCCATGCGAGGGTCCTGGACTCCACGAAAATAATGGGGCAAAAAGGAAAAGAGAAAGAGATGCTAGAAACAGATTTCAACTAATGTCTGCTTTGGTCCTGGCTGTGAGTAATGGGCACAGAGTCGGGCAGAGGAAGATGGTGGGATTTTGGTGGGGCTGTATATCCATTCTGGGTTTCAGTCAGAACCAGCTAGAAGTAGTAGAACTCCAAAGGAGATGCCAAAGGTGCTGAACCCTATCCCCAAAATGAGTTCAGCACCTTGGATAGCTCCTTTGGAGTTCTGGCTGGTTCTCACTGCAACCCAGAATGGATTCATGCTCCCATCAAAATCGAAGCCACCAGCCTCTACTGGAGTGGGGGATAGACATCTCTAACAGAAAATTTTCATTGGCCTCCTCCACTAAACAGCAGTTCCCAGTACTCTTTGAGGGAAGCCTTGACAATCAAGGAACATAGGAATCCGGTTTGGAACATAGGAAGTCACCTTATAGGAAGTCAAACTATCTAGCTCGGTAGTATTTACACTGACTGACAGTCTTCATGAGACCTTTCTCAGTCCTACCAAGAGATGCCAGGAACTGAAGCTGGGGCCCTCTGCATGCAAAGCGGGTGTTCTACCCCTGAGTTTTATGACCCTTCTGCCAAGGGCAATGCATATCGGTGGTGCTATCTACATAATACTACTAGTCTGGTTGTGAGTCATAGCTACCATTAGGGATGGCGGAGAATTTCTCCACGAATCTCGGGGAGGCCGAATGCCAACGCGAATGGCGGCCTCCATTTGCGTTCCTGTTTTTTGCCATGATAGGCTATGTAAATATTTATGTAGCCTATCAGGGCAAAAAAACCCCAACAGGTGCACAAATGGCGTAATGGCTGCCATTTGCGCCCTTGTCTTTTGCCGTGATGGGGCCGCGGTGGCTTAGTGGTTAAGACGCTGAACTGCAGACTGGAAGGTCGGCAGGTCAGCAGTTCGAGACCCGAGTGCTGCGTGATGGAGCGAGCTCCCGTCTTCAGTCCCAGCTTCTGCCAACCTAGCAGTTCGAAAGCAAGAAATTGCAAGTAGATAAATAGGTACCACCTCGGCGGGAAAGGTAACAGCACCTCGGTGTTCAGTCATGCCGGCCACATGACCATGGAAGCGTCTTCGGACAGCGCTGGCTCTTCGGCTTAGAAACGGGGATGAGCACCGCACCCTAGAGTCGGACACGACTGGTTGGGGACACCTTTTACCTTTTGCCGTGATAGGCTATGTAAATATTTATGTAGCCTATCAAGGCCTCCACAGGGACGCAAATGGCCTCCGCAGGGACGCAAGTGGCATCCCTGCATTAGCCGTGATAGGCTACGTAAGTATTTACGTAGCCTATTACCGCAAAAATGGGGAAGCGAATGGCGGCCGCAGATGCAAAAGCAGCGTGAACGGCACCAGGTTAGTGCTCCATTTCGCGTGCCCTTTGTGGGATGGTGGGGTGTGGGGCTTTGTTCCGCCACAGATTTTGGAATTCACTGGCATTCGGCCTCACTGAGATCCATGGCGGAATTCTCTGACATCCCTAGAAAGCATCCCTGACAGATGGCTGTCCAGCCTCATCTTGAATGCCTCCAGGGTGGGAGAGCCCACTGCCTCCCTAGGCAATTGATTCCATTGTCATATTGCTCTAACAGTCAGGAAGGTTTTCCTGATGTTCAGCTGGAATCTGGCTTCCTGTAACTTGAGCCCATTATTCCGTGTCCTGCACTCTGGGATGATCGAGAAGAGATCCTGGCCTTCTTCTCTGTGACAACCTTTCAAGTACATGAAGGGTGCTATCATATCTCCCCTCAGTCTTCTCTTCTCAAGGATAAGCATGCCCAGTTCTTTCAGTCTCTCTTCATAGGGCTTTGTTTCCAGTCCCCTGATCATCTTCATTGCCCTCTTCTGAACCCTCTCCGGCTTGTCTGCATCCTTCTTAAAGTGTGGTGCCCAGAACTGCTGGCCCTTAGACTCCTTCTTTACTTTACTTCTGGACTGTGTAATGTATCTGAGCGCCTAACTGTGTTTTCACTTCTGGCTGCTCTCGAGACCACTCCTGCCTTAGCTTGGCCCCATGTATCTGATAGCTTGTCTTTGCCTGTTTCATTACATTGTTCCTTGGTTAGTCCCTTCACTTGGAGTCTGTTGCAGGCAGCCAATGCAGGGCAGAAGGAAGATGGCATGAATAGAAACAGTAGTACAGGTATGTCCCATAGCCCTGCCCCAAACAACTACCTAGAGAGTGGCAGGTGATGGGGACAGTGGCAAACAGCAGCATCACCTGGGGTGATGTGGGTCACTGAGCTCCCTTCAGATCTTTCCTCTTACAACAGTGAAACTGAGATAAAAGCAACAAATGGTTTTCATTGAGCTCTCTCCTTACTGTGCAGCACAGAAATGCTGCAATTCAGAAAATTGTCCAGATCTCTGGGCCTCTGTGCTGTGTGGTGGAAAGGAGGCTGCCCTCCTCACTATACAGCACAAAAGCCAAGCAATTTGAACATGGAGAAAGAGAGCAGCTCTGTCTCTCCACGTCTGGATGTTCGGGCAGCTGTACTGCACCCAGATGAGGGCAGCCCTCTTTTCACTAATCACTATACAACTCAGAAGCCCAGAAATCTGGAAATGGAAAAAGAGCGGTTTCCCAGCTATCTGATCTCTCTCTTGACAGTCATACCAGCACATGCACAATGGAGAGCTTCCCTGAGGAGAGGAGGAGCTTTGCAGCAAGCTCTGTTTTTAAAAGTGGGGTACATTTTAGTCCCATTGATTCAAATGGGAGAGTGCAGCACATGCTGAGCACATACACACAGCAATGAGACTTAAGTCTGCTTCATTTTGGCTAGGGAATGCTAAGTCTCATTGCCTCTTATTTTCAGGAACTCCTTGTGGAAAACTAATCAAACATACACAGAATTACTAGTCTAAGATGAATTTGAGGTAACTGGTTGGAAGGGTCAGATGTTCTTTTATAGAAATGGAAGTAAAAATAATCAGGTTTCAAAATCAAACTTTCCTATACCAGAAGATTAAATGCCAATTTGAAATTTAGGGATGTCACGAGCGCCCAGTGCAGGGGTGGAGCCTGATGGACTCCCCCACACAAACACACACTCAGTCCCCTGGACCCAGCTCACTGAGCTGCAGCAACTTTTCAGCCGCCGTCCATGAGCGCGGCACGGACCACAAGTGGGTCCAGTGGCTGCCTGCTTCCTCCTCAAGCTACCACTTTGTGGAAAAATGGTGGCTCGAGTATTTCTGTAAATCTAATGTTGTGGAATTGGTGGCCATAAAGGGGCCATTTCCACACCTTTACAGGCAGCAGCAGGGCAGGAGGACAATGAACACCACAGCCAGTGTGGTAGCTGGGATGGGATCCTGGTGGCAGCAGGGCAGGAGGAGGATAAGAAGGGGCTTCCCTCTCATCCTCCTCCTGTCAAGCTGCTGCCTGTAATGTTGAGGAAATGGTCTCTTTACAGCCACCATTTCCACAACACTAGATTTATGGAAATGCCTGAGCCACAATTTTTATGCCACATGGTAGCTTGCAGGCAGCTGCTGGACCTGCTCTTTGGGCACATGGGCACTTGGCAATGTGTCCAACTGGGCACCGTGAATGGGTCCAAGGTGTGTGAGTGGGCATGGCAGCTCGTAGGGCACCTGGCCAATCCCAACGGAGGTGAGTCCATCCATTCCTATTGAAATCTTGAGGGGATTTGGGTGACAGGAGAACTTTGAAGTTAGTATACCAGGGTTGCAGAACCTCATCTCTGGGAGCCAAATTTGGCCCACCTAGGGTCCCAATCTGGCCAGCTGGGGCTCCCCAGAGGGTCATGGCCCCTCCCCTTGCTCCCAGCCTCTTTCCCCTGACCACCCATCTTTTGGTGGTTTCCTGATTTTCCTGTGGTTTCTTTTCCATTCTAAATGGTTGGAATGGCTCTCCTAAGGCCTAATAACCGACAGTAAGAGCTTTCAGCTATGATATGCTGGCATTTGGGGGATTTTTGGCTCCACCCCTTTTCTCTTCAGTCCTGCCCACCCTTGTTAAAACAGCTCCTCCTGAGATCTTGTCCAAAATGGTATTCTGCCCTCAAGGTTCCATGCTCCTGACATAAACGTAATTCTGGAACGGTTGCCTTTAAAGCAGTATACTCTTCCTCAGGAGATATTCAAAGTACCTAGACTCATTTTGGTGCTTGCCCCTTCATATTAAAGAACTGTTGATATCCTTAATTAAATTTCAGTTGTTGCTTTGTGTGTGAATATTGAAATGCTGGACTTCATGTTGATACACAATTCTGATTCACCTCACATTACTGGCCTGTTTCATAAACGATGCATCTGAGACTAGCTATCGGAGATGGGATGTTGAGTCTGACTGATAACTGGAAAACAGATTGAAGCCTTTCTCCCACAAAAGTTTCATTGAAATGACTGTGTGGGAGCCAGGCTCACTAGAACCCACCCTTGGCCTGACCTTCTATGTTCGTAACAGTGGTACACAGCAACCATTTAATTGGTCTTCCAGATTTCTAGGTATAAAGTAAATGCACAAGTGAACTCTTTCTGTAAGCTTTACTCTCCACAAAGAAGTTCTTGTGTTATTTGATGCAGCCTTCAAAGGATAGCTGCTAACTCTTCTATTCTCTAAGAAAGGAACACAAAAGAGAAAGCTCAGACACATAAAATTATTGATTGTAATGATATTCAAAGTCTTTGAAGTATGCATAAACACACCCCTTAGCCAGAACACACTGGTTACAAGCCAACTACAGATTCTCCACCCTCTCTTGCTGCCCTAAGAGGGTGAGTAGAGAAATATCTTGGGTACATCTCAGCTCAGCCACAAGTCTACAAAGAGTGGACTTAGGCAAGCCACTTATCTTTTAGCCTGCCCCATTGCAAGCAAGATATGGGTTTACTAATACTACCCTACCTGAAGAACATAAGAAGATCCCTGCTGGATCTGAACAAAGGCCTATCTAGTCCAGCATTCTGTTTCTACAGTGGCAAAGCAGATGCCCATAAGCACATCATGAGTGCTGTAGCGCCCTGTTGCTCATGTTCCCCAGCAACTGGTACTGACATCCGACAGTGAAGGCAATAGAAAGCCATCATGACTAGTAACGAGAGACAGACTTATTCTCCGTGGCTTTCTCTAATCCCCTTTTAAAGTCATCCAAGTTGACAGCCATAACCACATCTTGTGGTAGCAAATTTTCACTGTGCACTGAGTGAAGAAGTACTTCTTTTCATCTGTCCTGAATCTCCCACCATTCAGCTTCACTGAATGATCCTGAGAGTTAGTATTTTGAAAGAAGGAAAATATTTTTTTTCATCCACATTCTCCACATAATGTATAATTTTATATTCCTCTATCATGTCTCCCCCTTACTCACCCTTTTTTCTGAACTAAATAGCCACACATTTTGTAACCTTACACATCTGTTGTAAGAATTACCGAGGTAATATATGTAAAACAATTTGAATACTTCTGGAATTGTGCTATATAAATTAATAATAATAACAATAACA
Organism: Heloderma suspectum; assembly: GCF_057233095.1. NCBI lineage: Eukaryota > Metazoa > Chordata > Lepidosauria > Squamata > Helodermatidae > Heloderma > Heloderma suspectum. Next base: position 177,034,516 of record NC_139461.1, read on the forward strand.
ATGATGATGATAATTTCAGATAAAATTCAACTGTAACATCAGAACATGTGTTTTTACAATTCTTACCTAAGAGATTTTCTGATGGTTGCTTTGGTTCTCAGGGGGAAATTATTCTTGCATGCCCATTGTAATTGTTTCTGTCAGGAAAATGAAAACCTTATGGATGTTTCGCAACATACCTTGGAGAGCATGTAACCTTGGAGAAATGTGTAATGGACCTTTGGATAATGGAAATTCTGCACATAGCATCTAAAATACTATGGGGCTGTTCCCCCCACCCTTGTGATAGCTACATTCATTCCAGAAGACAGACTCGCCCTTGGCAAAACAATTTTCTTACATTAATGTTTATAAACGGCACAGCAACAAGGCATCCTTCAGAACTGTCACCCCATGGTTGACACAAAAGTTCCTGTCATTCATGCATGGCAGAAGGTTGTGTTAATGTAGTGTCCTGTCTAGTAAAGGGTCATCACAAAATACCCAAAATAAATATAAAATATTGGTTACTTGTTAATAATAACAATCATTATGATGGACAGGACGTGTATGGAGGGAAGGCCTGCAAAGGGACACATATCACTAGGGCTGTAAAATGTCACTGTACACAGAGATATATTGCTGCCCTCATGGGGTCACCATTGGTAGAAACCTGGCCTGGTGGTGTCAGGACAGTTTTTCCCCATTGCATTTTATGCCTCCTCATAGGAATTAAGGGCAGTGTAGTAAAGGATCACCATTACAATGGAGCTCAGACCTTCTCCCTGCTGCTAGCAATCTCAATGCTATCTAACTAAATCCTCCATGCAAAATCATAACCATAATCAACAGCTGATTATTGTTGATTATCAGCTCTATGAGCACCCAGAGCAGCTTACAGCCACTGGGTGGAAATTGATTAAAAAAATAGATTATTGATCTTTATAACTGTCTTGCAGAAATTTTAAGATGTGTGTCTTTGATGTGGAAAGGTTCCAAATCTATGGTGATTTATAGGGCAATCCTATACATGTCAGCAGCAAGTGGATGTATATCCTATATCCATGTAAGTGGATATAGGATTGAAGCCTAAGAACAACACATTGCTTACTTGCTCATCATTCAAGAAGATCAAATGGTTCAGCATCACCTCTTCTAATTGCTCCCCCCCCCCCCGCTCAGCAAATGGAACTGAGGAAAGAGCAGATGTCTAAAACTGAAATAGTTGGGATTCTCTGCCTACTCGATGAATTCATTCACGAGCTACTTTTAATAAGCACTTCATCAGTCAAATGCCAAGAATTCCATACAGTGGATCCATTTTTCCTGTCCAGTGATTCCCAAGGATGCTAATATATTTGCAATTAAGGAGGCTGCTTTATATAAGCCCAGGATTTCCTAGTGAGGGAAACCACCATGTTTAATTTGAAACATGTATAGGGATGTCAGAGAATTCCACCATGAATCTTGGGGAGGCCGAATGCCAGCGCATTTGGCCCCTCGAAATCGGTGGCAGAAGGGTCTACCCCCCCCACACCCCCCCGGGACGGGACTTACCTTGGGCGGATCTTCCTGGCGGCGGCGGCTGCGGCGGCGGTTCGGTGGCGGTTTGGCGGTGGCGACTGCGGCTGCCGGTCTTCCGACTGGCTGCCGCCGCTGCCATTTCCAGTTAAAAAACAAAAAAACAAAAAAACGTGATAGGCTACGTAAAGATTTATGTAGCCTATCATGGCTAGATTTTTAAAAAAACACTGTGATAGGCTATGTAAATGTTTACGTAGCCTATCACAGCTGATTTAAAAGAAAAAAAACCACCAATGAGTGTACGCAAATGGGGACGCCCATGGGCGCCGCCATTTGCATTCCTTATTTTGGCACGTCTTAGTCTACGTAAACATTTACATAAACTAAGTCGGCGAAAATAAGGGGAATGCAAATAGCGTAGATGCTATGCTATTTGCGTTCCCCTTATTTTCGCCGTCTTAGTCTGCATAAATGTTTACGTAGACTAAGGCGTGCCAAAATAAGGAACACAAATGGCGGCGCCCATGGGCGCTGCCATTTGCGTACGTGCATTTGTTTTCTTTTAAATCAGCTGTGATAGGCTACGTAAACATTTACATAGCCTATCACGGCTGACTGCAGGGATGCAAATGGCGGTGGCTATGGCCACCGCCATTTGCGGAGCCGGCCGGCCAGGATTCGGGGGGGAAGAACCGAGCGCCTCCCCCCCCCGGCCAGAATTTCGGGGGGAGGGATGGAGCACCTCCCCCTGGCCAGAATTTTGAGGGGAGGGACGGAGCGCCTCCCCCCCATGAATGTAACCCTTCGAAAAGGTAAGTGACTTTCGTACATCCCTAATACATGTATTATTTAGAACCAGTTTTCAAAGACTAGAGTTGACATCTTTCTTTCTTTTTCTGTTGAGTTCTGTGACATTCCTGTATGGGGTTCTACCTTCTCCAGCTTTCACCAGATGAAACTGAGAAGAAAAACCTCTCAGAACGTCTGCCTCCACTGGATCACTTGTCCTCAGATACATAGCTTCAGCCCCCTTTACTCTCTGGGTTAAAGAGATACTCAATATACCTAAGTGGTTCCCTCTACTAGGCATGCTGGAGAATTACACCATGGACTCAAATCTGACCTCTGGAGTCCGCGGCTGAGTGGCTGCACTTACCTTCGGGTCCAGAGTAGGGATGTTGGAGAATTTCCCCACGGATCTCAGTAAGGCCGAACGCCAGTGCATTCGGCCCCCCAAATCCATTGCGGAACGAAGCCCCTCCCCCAACCCACGAAAGGCGCGTGAAATGGAGCACCTACCTGGTGCCGTTTGCACTGCTTTGTGAATGGCAGCTGCATTTGTGGCCGCCATTCGCTTCTTCATTATTGCTGTGATAGGCTATGTAAATACTTACGTAGCCTATCATGGCTAATGCAGGGATGCCATTTGTGTCCCTGCGGAGGCTGTGATAGGCTACGTAAATATTTACGTAGCCTATTATGGAAAAAAAGGGAACGCAAATGGCGGCCGCTGTAGCTGCCGCCATTTGCGCCCATATTTTTTTGCCATGATAAGCTACGTACGTAGCCTATCATGGCAAAAAAAAAAAAAAAAGGAATGCAGATGGCAGGGCTATGGCGGCTGCCATTTGCATTCTTTTTTTTTTTTTTTTGCCGTGATAGGCTACATAAATATATATGTAGCCTATCATGGCAAAAGACAGGGGCGCAAATGGCAGCAGCTACGGCGGCCACCATTTGCGTCCCTGAGCAGCCCAGTGGCCAGATATCCGGCTGTGGGTGGCCCTGGCCAGTGGCTCTGCGGAGTCTGCGGAGTGGAGCTGGCCAGGGAGAATTTTGGGGGGAGGGACGGAGCACCTTCCCCCCACTATGGATGTCCCTGGATGAAACCAGGTAAGTGTTTTGTACAACCCTAGTCTAGAGGAGTTCCTGCAGGGTGGCTGTCCAGCTCCCTTTAAGACACGATATGCTAATGGCAGCTGCCATTAGCTTATTGCAGGAAAGTTACAGCCAGAAATGGTGCATTGTACATACACATAAACAGCTGCAATTTAGGACAAAGTCAGTGCTTTATGGCTGCAAATGACATACAATATGCCATTTACAGCTGCTTTTTCCCCATGATAGGCTAATGGCTGGGCTCTGGAGGATTCCATGGGGATGGGGCCCTGAGCAGCCCGAATTGCCCCTCCATAGCCCCCCCGAACTGGACAGTGGGGGCTCATATATCCATACCCTCTACCCATCACAAAAGAAGTAATAAGGAAATATGGTTTCTAATGGTAGCGCAACAAGACAAACCAACATGTGGGATTCTGTATTTAAAATAAAACAAATATAAATTTATTTTAAACAATAAGAGTTATATTTATTTATTTATTTATTTATTTAATTTCCATTCTGCCTGAGAGCTGAAGCTCTCTGGGTGGTTTACAACAATTAAAACCACAAAGTGCAGAATAAGACAATATAAGATATGAAAGCTTAAAACCAAAATATAACAGTACAACCAGAATAAAATCTAGCAGCAATGCAGTGATTTAAAATGAATATTTAAAACACCAAAGCTAAAAGACTAGGAAGCTAAAATGCTAAAATACTGGGAGAATATAAAGGTCTTCCCCTGGCACTGGAAGGAGTACAGTGTAGTACTAATCAAATGTACTAGATTACTAATCAAACTATGCTTTAACCTTACCTACCTACCTACTCACTCTGCTCCTTCTAAATGCTGTTCTCCAACCCCCACTCACTAGATGTAACTTCTAACTGTCAGTTCAACCTTTTTATAACCTCAGAATACACAAACACACACACAGAGACTCCCTTCCTGCCTTCACTCACTCTCTCACACTCTATTCACCCCATCTTATCTGGGTCACATTTAACAATGCAAACACATACATTAATATAACAGGCATATGTTACAAGTTCCTCTTGCCCTTGACAGTTGCATGGTAGAGAGACATAGGGATGGATGAGCCCATCTCTGTCCGGGGTGGGGGAAAGCTTGATGAGCTGCCCTCTCCAGCTGGCGTGGCCTGGGTCTGCTCGGCGAACCTCCCAGCTCACCCCGCCTGCCCGCGAGCTGCGTGACCCGTCCTGCCTCCCCGTGCCAAGGACTCCAGTCAAGCCCTTGTGCTTTGTGCACACAACAGCGTGATTGCTGAGTCCTTGGTGCAGCCAGCCCCCAGCCTTTCACCCTGGCCTCCAGAGGCCAGGGCGAGAGTGCTGGGGTTGGCCATTACCTTTCTTCCTCGCAGCAGCTGTCAAGGTCTGGCTGCAGGGAAGAAAGGCCTCGGCAGCCAGCCCCTATGCTCTAGCCCTGGTCTCCAGGGAAAGCGCCGGGGTGCCTGCTGCTGTCGCCCTTCTTAGCCACAGCAAAGGACAGGCTGATTATTTTATGTAAGTTTAAGAGAGGTGCCTCCTTCTTCCCTCCACCCCCACCTGCTACAGCAGTGGTGGCAAGGGACCAGCTGGTCATTTTCTGTAAGGCTCTTACACTTACTTAAAACGACCACTCTCTCCCTTGTCCCTCTCAACATGGGGATGAAAGGGGAAGAAGGCAGCACCCCCCTCTCTTCCTTCACCCATCCTTGCAACAGCGAGGGAGAGGCTGGTCATTTTATGTAAGTGTGTGAGAGACTTATGGAAAATGACCAGCCTGTCCTGCGCCACTGCCGCTCTAGCAAGGATGGGGGAAGGTGGAGAGGTGCTGCCTTCTTCCCCTCTCAGTGACAGGCAGCTGGCTCGCTGATGGAGCAGGCACTCACACTCTTGCCCGACTCAGCACACCGCGAGTCGGGCAAGCGCTCAGGTCTGCGAACTAGCATCTAGGGGGCTGAACCAGCAGCTTCTCACCGGGCTTCGAATCCCAACCAGACACTTGCGCCATCATTATACAGACATTCACAGGGCTGTCCCAAGACATATTGTTGTCTGAGTCAAAGGACTAAATGGTGTCCCCCTTCCAAATCCATTCTACATTCAGTAGCTAACTGGATTGGCACTTGAATCAGCATGTGAATCTTACATCAGTACTGACAACAGGACAATGTCCTCCACCATACATAACATAAGGAAAGCAGGCTAGCTAAGGGGGTTGTGGCACACACAGCTCTATCCTCTATCCCACAGTTGTGCCTCACCATCTGCAGCCTAGGGTGGTAACCTCACTCTACCTAATGGGTGTATTGCCCCGGCCATGGGCTTCAACGTCTTAATTTAGAGGTGCCAAAATAATGATAAATCAGACCCAGGTTTACTTACAAGGAGTACTTCATTGAGTAACTTACAGCGCACAGGCGTACCCAATGATTGGATCAGACAGCTTCTTTGAACTCAGAGCCATGGGATACAATGGGTTTTATATAGGGATGTACGAAAGTCACTTACCTTTTCGAAGGGCGACATTCGCAGTGGGGGGGAGGCGCTCCATCCCTCCCCCCGAAATTCTCTCCGGCTGGCTCCGCTCTGCGGAGATTCTGCGGAGCTGCTGGCTGGGGCTGCCCGCAGCCAGACATCCAGCCGCTGGGCAGCCTGCAGGGATGCAAATGGCGGCTGCCGTAGCCACCGCGATTTGTGTCCCTGTATTTTGCCATGATAGGCTTCGTAAGTATTTACGTAGCCTATCACGGCAAAAAACCAAAAACAAACAGTGAACGCAAATGGCGGTGGCTACGGCGGCCGCCAGTTGCATTCCTTTTTTTTTTTTGCCGTTTTAGCCTACATAAATATTTACGGCAAAAAAAAAAGGAACACAAATGGTGTAGTGGCTGCCATTCGCGTTCCCCCCCTTTTTTTTGCTGTAATAGCCTGCGTAAATATTTATGTAGGCTAAAATGGCAAAAAAAAGGGAACGCAAATAGTGGCCACCATAGCCACCGCCATTTGCGTTCGCTGTTTGTTTGTTTTTTTGCCATGATAGGCTACTTACATAGCCTATCATGGCCTCCGCAGGGACGCAAATAGCGTTGCTGCATTAGCTGTGATAGGCTACGTAATTATTTACGTCAGTAAAAACAAGACCTGGAGCTGACTGTGGCTCAGATCATGAGCTGCTTCTTGCAAAATTTCGGCTGAAATCGAAGAACGTCGGGAAAACCACTAAACCGTTCAGGTATGACCTAAATCATATCCCTGATGAATATACAGTGGAGGTGAGGAATAGATTTCAGGGATTAGACCTGATAGACAGAGTGCCTGAGGAACTATGGACGGAGGTCCGTAACATTGTTCAGGAGGCAGCAACGAAATCCATCCCAAAGAAAAAGAAATGCAAGAAAGCCAAGTGGCTGTCTGATGAGGCTTTACAAGTAGCTCACGAAAGAAGGGAAGCGAAAAGCAAGGGAGAAAGGGGAAGATATACCCAACTGAATGCAGAGTTCCAGAGAATAGCAAGGAGAGACAAGAAGGCCTTCTTAAATGAACCATGCAAAGAAATCGAGGAAAACAACAGAATGGGAAAGACTAGAGATCTCTTCAAGAAAATTGGAGATCTCAAGGGAACGTTTTGTGCAAAGACGGGCATGATAAAGGACAAAGAAGGCAGGGACCTAACAGAAGCAGATGAGATTAAGAAGAGGTGGCAAGAATACACAGAAGAACTATACAGGAAAGATCTGAATGTCCCTGATAGCCATGATAGTGCGGTCACTGAACTTCAGCCGGACATCCTAGAGAGTGAAGTCAAGTGGGCCTTAGGAAGCATTAGTAACAACAAAGCTAGCGGAGATGACAGTATTCCAGCCGAGCTATTTAAAATCCTAAAAGATGATGCTGTTAAAGTGCTGCATTCAATATGCCAACAAATCTGGAACACTCAACAGTGGCCACAAGACTGGAAAAGGTCAGTTTACATTCCAATTCCAAAGAAGGGCAACGCCAAAGAGTGTTCAAACTACCGCACCATTGCGCTCATTTCACATGCCAGCAAGGTGATGCTCAAAATCCTACAAGCTAGGCTTCAGCAGTATGCGAACCAAGAACTACCAGAAGTACAAGCTGGGTTTAGAAGAGGCAGAGGAACTAGAGATCAAATCGCCAACATTCGCTGCATCATGGAGAAAGCAAGAGAATTCCAGAAAAATGTCTATTTCTGCTTCATTGACTATGCTAAAGCCTTTGATAGTGTGGATCACAACAAACTGTGGCAAATTCTGAAAGTGATGGGAGTACCAGACCACCTTACCTGTCTCCTGAGAAACCTGTACGAGGGTCAAGAAGCAACAGTAAGAACCAGACATGGAACAACCGATTGGTTCAAAATTGGGAAAGGAGTACGACAAGGCTGCATCTTGTCACCCTGCTTATTTAATTTATATGCAGAGTACATCATGAGAAATGCCGGGTTGGATGAATCAGAGGTCGGAATTAAGATTGCTGGGAGAATTATCAACAACCTCCGATATGCAGACGATACCACCCTAATGGCAGAAAGCGAAGAGGATCTCAAGAGCCTCTTGTTGAGGGTGAAAGAGGAGAGTGCAAAAGCTGGTTTGAAACTCAACATTAAAAAAACTAAGATCATGGCATCTGGCCCCATCACTTCCTGGCATATAGAAGGGGAAGAAATGGAAGCAGTGACAGATTTTACTTTCTTGGGCTCCAAGATCACCGCAGACGGTGACTGTAGCCATGAAATTAAAAGACGCTTGCTCCTTGGGAGGAAAGCTATGGCAAACCTAGACAGCATAGTAAGAAGCAGAGACATCACCTTGCCGACAAAGGTCCGTCTAATCAAAGCTATGGTTTTCCTAGTAGTAATGTATGGCTGTGAGAGCTGGACTATAAGGAAGGCTGAGCGCCGAAGAACTGATGCTTTCGAACTGTGGTGCTGGAGAAGACTCTTACGAGTCCCCTGGACTGCAAGGAGGTCAAATCAGTCCATCCTAAAGGAAATCAACCCTGAGTGCTCATTGGAAGGACAGATACTGAAGCTGAAGCTCCAATATTTTGGCCACCTAATGCAAAGAGAAAACTCTCTGGAAAAGACCCTGATGCTGGGAAAGACTGAAGGCAAAAGGAGAAGGGGACGGCAGAGGATGAGATGGCTAGATAGCATCACGGATGCAATGAATATGAACTTGAGCACGCTCCGGGAGAGAGCGCAGGACAGGAAGGCCTGGCGTACTATGGTCCATGGGGTCACGAAGAGTCGGACACGACTGAACGACTGAACAACAACAAGCCTATCATGACTATAATGAGGAAGCGAATGGTGGCCGCAGACGCGGCTGCCATTCGCAAGTCAGCACGGATAGCAGCAGGTGAGGGCTCCATTTTGTGTGCCTTTCATGGGGGGGGGGGGCAGGGGGCTTCGTTCCGCCACGGATTTCAGGGGGCTGAATGCACTGGCATTTGGCCTCACTGAGATCTATGGCAGAATTCTCTGACATCCCTAGTTTTATACCATACATGTTAGCAATGAGGCAGCATGACAGCAGCAAGTGCCCCCTAGTGTTCATTCCCAGCATAGACTAACAGCACTTGGTTCTCAGCACAGACACCTGCTTTAAGGAGAACAAACTTCACTTCCCAGGCAGAGTGCTTGATAACACTCTCACTCATTAGTATGGAATGTGCTAGGCCACGCTATCAGCCCTTTGACTCATCTTCACATGCTCAGAGGCTTACTAGCAAGGGAATTGCACTAATAATGAACGTAAGCAAGCATGATGGATCTCTAGGCCCCTCTAACACTACAGGTGACTTGGTTACGCTCCTGGGGCCCATACAACGGTAGGGACAGCTCTGGATATTCAGCAGTTGAAGCGTTTCTCAAGATGGTGCTTCAGTGATGGCAATTTTTATACATGCTGAATTCTCCTCTGCTGTGGAGTTGTGGAAGGTACAGAAACAAGGATGATAAACCAGCTTAAGCCTGGAACATGTGAAGTCATAACGACAAACGTCATAACTTTAATACCCCCAGAGTGCCTTTGGTTTACTACTGATTCAGCACAGCCATTCCCCTCATACCTAGGGTTGCCTGGTCACAATTCAATGATCTATAATAAATTTCCGTGAAGCACACACTCCTCCCTGGAATATTTTTCACCGTAATAGCTTACGTACATATTTACATAGGCTAAAATGGCGGAAAAAAGCAAATGCAAATGGCGCCCACTATGCTATTTGCGTTCCACTTTTTTTCACCGTAATAGCTTACATAAATATTTATGTAGGCTAAACCTTTTGTCCATGTCCTGGAATCACTGCAAAGCTGCATGTATCTGGGATGAGAGCAAAATATCCTGAACATCTCTGGGTCAAGCAAAACATTATTTTAAAGATATAGCTTATTTATTTATTTATCATTTGTATACCACTTCACATTTGAACAGATTCTGGACCGGTGAACAACAAGAGATAAAATGAACAACAGATAGAAAGAATGAAACATGATATTAAAATTATTCTTTGAAACACAAAGTGCCAATTAAACTTAGGGATGTATGAAAGTCACTTACCTTTTCAACGGGGTGATTCGCGGTAGGGGGGGAGGCGCTCTGCACCTCCCCCCGAAATCCTAATCCGGCTGGCTCCGCTCCTCAGAGATTCTGTGGAGCTGCCAGCTGGGGCTGCCCGCAGCCGGACATCTGGCCACTGGGCAGCCTTCTGGGAAAAAAAACCCAAAAACAGCATACGCAAATGGTGGCGGCTACAGCGGCCACCATTTGCATTCCCTTTTTTCTGCTGTTTTAGTGTACATAAATATTTACTTAAGCTATTACGGCGAAAAAAAGGGGAATGCAAATAGCGTAGTGGGCGCTATTTGCGTTTCTTTTTTCCCCACCGTTTTATCCTACGTAAATATTTACGTAAGCTACTACGGCGAACAAAAGGGGAACGCAAATAGCGCCCACTACACTATTTACATTCCCCTTTTTAGCATAGTGGGTGCTATTTGCGTTCCTTTTTTCCCCACCGTTTTATCCTACATAAATATTTACGTAAGCTATTAATGCGAACAAAAGGGGAACGCAAATAGTGCCCACTACGCTATTTGTGTTCCCCTTTTTAGTGTAGTGGGTGTTATTTGCATTCCTCCCCCCCCCCCCCGCCATTTTAGCCTACATAAATATTTACATAAGCTATTACGGTGAAAAAAGGGGAACGCAAATGGCGGCCGCTGTAGCTGCCGCCATTTGCGTACACTGTTTTTTTTTTTTAGCTTGCCGTGATAGGTTATGTAAGTATATACTTAGCCTATCATGGCAAAGGCAGCTACCCAAATGGCGTGGTGGCTGCCATTTGCGTGGCTGCCTTTGCCGTGATAGGCTCCATAAATACTTACGTAGCCTATCACGGCAGCCTGGCCGGACGCAAATGGCGGCCGCTACGGCAGCCGCCATTTGAGTCTGCAGCAGCCGGCTGAGAGACCAGCTGCCACCGGAGCCACCGCCGGAGCTGCTGCCACTGGAACATCCGCCCCAGGTAAGCTTCATCCTGGGGGGGATTCTGCGGGGGGGGGAGGGGGGAGGCCATTCCACCACAGGTTTCGGGGGGCCGAATGCCAGTGCATTTGGCCTCACTGAAATCCATGGCGGAATTCTCCGCCATCCCTAATTAAACTGAGGCTGGTTAACCTAGGAAGGCTTCCTGGAAGAGCTGTTTTTCAGGAGATGCTGAAAACAACCCAGTGTTGGCACCTGCCTGACCTCCAGAGGCAGGGAGTTCTATAGGATGGGAGACACCACACTGAAGGTTCTTCTTCGAGTGGAGCCCGGTCAGTCCATAGGTCCATGACTCCATGTGGACCCATCAGGAGCATGCCTCAAAAGTAAATGCATGGGCCTAATTACGAATGTGTGAACGTATTCCCGTCCAGGTTCTCCAGGCACCTGCCAGGCACCTGCCCCACTCACAAGTTCCCAGCCTGCGCTCGATCCCCTCTCATGCTCGGTGCACAGCCCGCACTCACCCTAGTGGCCTCGGCAAGTTCTGCAGTCACCATTTTTTGAAAAATAAAACGGCGACCACAAAAGGTGCATTTTTGCGCATACACAAATATGTGCATTTGCAAAATGTGCATTTTTGCCTATGCATATATACACATTTTTGTGATTGCCATTTAATTTTTCAAAAAATGGTAACTGCAGAGCTTGATGAGACCACTGGGATGAGCATGGGCTGCTCACTGAGCCTGGGCAGGTGCAAGTGGGGGCAGGGGCTCCGTGAGCGGGCCTTGGGGATGCATGCAGCGGGAATTGCTCTGGATTTCTGGACAGAATCTGGCGCCTGTGCCTAATTGAGGGATGCATTGAACCAGGAGTGCATAACCTCAGGCATGGAGCCCAAATTCAGGCCTCCTGGAGTCCAAGACTGACCTCCTGGGTTTCCCAGAGGGGGCCACACTCCTCCCCTTAGCCCCACCCCCTTTCCTCAGCTGCTGATCATTTGGCCATTTCCCAGCATTTTTCCCCATTCCAAAAGGTTGAAATATCGCTTCTAAGACTTAATTACTGGCAACTGGAGCTTTAAACTAAACTATGCTGTTTTTTGGGCCCACCCCCTTTGCCTTCAGCTGCACCTGCCACTGGAATGCAGGCCCCAAGAGCTTCCCCACAATGAAATTTGTCCCTCCAGCTAAAAGAAAAAGAAAAAAGATTCAACACCCCTGCTTTAAACCTTTGCCCACATTGTGTTTCTGATCCAAATCATCTGCAATTGAAATGTGCATTAACAAAAAAGGACCCAGTCATTTTAGTAGCCATTAAGCGTTAGGGATCAGTTATCCAACTTTGTATTTCAGAACTAAAATGATTAGAGTTGTGCACTAATGGCCTCTCAAAATTCTCCAGCTGATTGTGGGGGAGGGATTTCACTAAATTTCTTCTAGGGAAGGAGAAATTCTCCCACATTTTCTCACAGATAGGGCTCACCATTGGCATTGGGAGGGGTTGTAGCACAGCTTCTTTCTTTTTTCCTCAGGGTTTGTGGTTTGTTGCACTGCTTCTGTAGGTGGCAGCAGCATCAACTGTGTTGTGGCTTCCACCTTTCTAGGGCAGAGTTTTGAATTTCTTTTGGTGGTATTTTTGACCTTACTTGATCACTATGAGGTGGCCGAAGGTGCCGTGTGTGTTTTCTCTCTCTGTTACACATCTTTCCATTGCTCTGCAGCCTCCCAGGCCGTCTGTGTTTTCTGAGCTGAAAAAGCCCCATGGGAGGAATTGCCTCATGATGTCTTCCTCACGATGGCTGTAACTGAAGTGCGGGAAACTGAGGAGGCTACAGGCTGCCACAGAGATTACTGTACAATGACAGACAAGACACTCCTCAGCCACCTTACAAGTAAGATAAGCACAAGAACCCCAACCCCTGTGAATTTCTCTGAAATGTCTCCTCCTTTGAATTTCTTTTCAAAAGCCATTTCTTTTCTGTCAAATTGAATGAGAATGGGTGAAAAAAAAACATGTGGGAGAAATTTTTGGCACAGTGCTAAAAATGATATTGGCAGATGCGAGCGTCCGGTTGGGGCTCGAGCCTGGTGAGAAGTTGCTGGTTCAGCCCCCGGGACACCAGCTTGCAGACCTGAGCTCTTGCCCGACTTGCAGTGTGCTGAGTTGGGAAAGAGCACGGGTGCCTGCTCCCTCAGCAAGGAGAGGGGAAGAAGGCAGCGCCTCTCTTCCTTCCCCCATCCTCGTTGCAGCGGCAGTGGCGCAGGACAGGCTGGTCGTTTTCAGTAAGTTTTCCTGGCCTTACGGAAAATGCCCAGCTTTTCCCTTGCTGCTGCTGCTGTAGCAGGTGGGGATGGAGGGAAGAAGGAGGACCCTATCCTCTTTTCCCTGCTGGAGGTCAGGGTGAGAGGCTGGGGGCTGGCTGCCAAGGGCCTTTTCCCTGCACCATCCCTTGATAGCCAGCACGAGGAAGAGGGGCAGTTCGCGCAGCTCATGGGTGGGCAGGCATGGCGAGCAAGGAAGCTCACCGAGCAGGCCAGGGCTGCAGAAGCTGCAGGGGGGGGGGGCAGTTCATCAAGCTCCCCCTGCCCTGGATGGAGATGGGCTCGTCCATCCCTCCTAGATGCTCGAGATGGTCACAATAATCCCCTTGCTATTATTGTACCAATGCAAGCTGTAGTGTCTATAATTTAAAATGTAGCAATACCATACATGGTATGAAAGAAATCTAGTAGGAATCCCCCCATTCCTTTGGTGATATTGTGGGTACAAAGTTTTGATTCTGAATATAATATTTATCCAGAGATTACAGGAATGAGACCCATTAGTGGCAAAATGGCTGATGATAATGAAGTCCTATTGACTTTGTGTATATGACCCATTGGTGTTATTCCCTTATTTCCTGTGATATGTTATTGCTCTGAGTCTTGTAGGCATTCACACAAAAGTGATTACTGTTGACCATAATTGCTGCAATGCTTAGTTATTTAAGTCAGCATTAGTACCATTCAGGGTATCCCCACAGTGTTATAATGACTCACATAAAATTGTCACATATCAGAGGCCTTACAGTGGGTATGATTACACCTGTTTGTTTTAAAGGATCTTCTAATATTAAAAAAAAGATCAGCTAAGCATAACATCGTATCTATAACAATGTTCCCACACCTCTAGGGTTCTTTGCTCCTGGACTCCAGCAATGAAGAGATGAGACACCAGTTTGGGTTTAAACTTTCATTAAGCACAATTTTAAAGTATGCACAACAGGTTATCCCTCCCAAAAGTGCAGGTCTCTTCTAATCTGAAATGTTTGAGCATTACTTCTTACATTGCAAACTTCTGGGGGTGACTTTCTTTGGCTCACGGACCCAGAATAGTTGTCTCCTATTTCCTCCTAGTTGACTCTTTATTGTGTCAAGGGAGTTCTGCCTGTCTCACCCCCACCCCCCGCCAGCCTTTCAGGCTTTCTGTGCAGTTTTTTAGAGCTGTGTGCAAATGGCTTCTTGAAATTCCCCACCCTATTTGAGGACAGAGAAATTGGGGAGGGGGGCAATTTCACTGAATGTCTCCAATAGGAGGAGAAATTCTCCGACAATTTTTCACAGGTAGGACTCACCACTGGCCAGGGTTGTAGCACAACTTCTTTCTCCCCCAGCCCCAAGGATTGGGGGGGGGGGTGTTGCACTTCTGTTACAAGTGGCAACAGCAGCAACTGTGTTGGCAGCCCGTCCCACATTTTGCATTATCCATAGTATCCCATACTTAGAATCATTCCAGGGCATTGGGAGGGTGGGGAAGGCGAAACTCACATAAAATGGGGAAGAAATTTTGGGAAATTCTGCAAAGTGGCCTTTTATTTCTAGGGGGGGTTAGAAAAGAAAAATCTCAGGACTTCTCTGAGAAAAATATCTCCTGAGAAATCTCAGTTCAGCTCTAGTTGTCATTCTTTAGGGTGGAGCACCTTCCCCAGGATCTTTCAAATGTCAAATTTCTGAGGGTGAATTGTGGATGTGGACACACACATCTTGTGCCTAATGCAGGTGCAGAGAGAGATGATTGTACAATGAAAGACAGGATCCTCATGCATATTCCCTGGCCACCTCATATGTAAAGTAAGCACAAGAACCCTGAACCTTACCCATGAGAATTTCTCTGAAATGTCTTCTCTTTTCAATTTATTTTCGAAAGCAATTTGTTTTCTATGAAACTGAATGAAAATGGTTGAAAATACTGTGGGAGAAATTTTTGGCACAGCACTTGTTTTTCCCCCACTCTGAAAGGTTGAAATGCTTCTCCTAAGGCTCAGTTACGGGCAGTAAGAGCTTTAAGCTAAAATGGGCTGGCAATTTTGATGGTTTGGGTCCACCCCTTTTTGCCTTTGGTTATACCCCTTTTGCCTTCAGCCTCACCCACCACTGGAATGTGGACCTCAACAGCTTCTCCAAAATGGAACTTGGCCCTCGGGCTAAAAGAAGTTCAACACCCCTGCTCCTGCCAGTCTGACCCTCTTTTATGCGGCTACCCGTTCACCTACGCTTAGCACTCTACTCTCAGCATTGCTCTTTTGAATAGCACTGTCTCATGACCTGTGTGGCACTGGCAGAGTTCACTCCAGGCCTTAACGCAAATGCAGCACATGAGGCTGAACATCATGATGGCAACGCCCCGTCGATCCAGAATTTGCCATCAAATGAAAAGCCCAGCAAATCGAAATGGTCAGGGTTGACAGGAAGCAGCCAGAAGGATGACTTTGTATCACACTTCCCCCACAACACATTCCTCCCACAGTGCCAAATCATGTTAATTGTCCTATGGAAAGAAGCGTAGGTCACCTGCTCAGGAATTGTATCATTCACCGTCTCCCTCTGAGGGCAGGATAAGTTGTTTTTTGGGGGGATCTACTCATTGGACTTTTGAGGAGGGGCACTTCTGAATAGCTCTTGGATTGGATCCAGACTTAGCCATATTTAGAGTATACCCACTGAAAACAATGAGATTTATAAATTCATAACTAACTCAAGTCCAATTGATTTGAGTGGGTCTACTCAAAGTCTGGATACATCTGGATCCATTCCCCTGTGTGGTGGTTAGGACTTTTAGCTCAGGTGATATTGTAGGGAAAGCCCTGTGTGCTGAGATTTGTGCCTCGGGCCAAATGTTGCCTCTCTGTTCTATAGTCTTTCCTGAGTTGATACTTGGATTCATTCTAACTTAACAAGTGGCTGTGTCTCTGTCTGTCTGTCTGTCTGTCTGTCTCTGGATTGGTTGAATCCAGATATATGCTGGATCATCATCACTGATGGAACTTCCCTGCCCCCTCCTTCCCATATTGGCAGTTTTTCCAGTCCCTTGAAAATGCTGCACAGACAGTCAGGAAACCCTGCTGAATGGTGGTGGTGGTGGTGGGGGAAGCTCTGATGTGTATCAGGGAGGGGAATCCCCCAAAAACAGGCAGAGGGGGCTTCTGTGAGCAGAACACTCCCTCTCATGGAAGGTAGATCCTGGATCCAACCCTAAACATTTACCGAGAGAGAGAGAGAGAGAGAGAGAGAGAGAGAGAGAGCTTTACTGCATTGTAATTGTGATGCTTGAGTCAACAGGAATTATCCCCAAATCAGTCAGATACCCACTTTATTATTTTTGCAACCACTAAAGTTGCAAAAGCGCCCACTCTTTTCTTTTAATTTAACAAATCATGGGTGCTTTTGTTTACAATTCAATCATTTGGGTGAAATTAAACCTCTCCATTAGTAATTGAAAAAAGAAAAGATATTTAAATTAAGGGGAAAGAACCTAACCAAAGCTGCCAAATGCCTTTTCAATTAATTATGTCATTACTGTATGGAAAAATCCTTACAGTCCTGCAGCATAGGAGAAAGAAATGGTTTAATCACATTACTTTTAATTAGGAAAAATAATTATAGTGCAATACTAATTATTTTGCAATGGGAAAAAAAAACATTTAAAGTGAACTCATTCTGAGAAGAAGGTGGTATACTGCTGCATAATCCTGAACCCAAACCTCATTTGATGTTGCATTAATTCCAGTATGGGAACTATATTTATGCTGATCTGTGTTCTCAAACATGGTAGTTATTTAATGTATAGGGTTGACATAAATCGTAATGTTTGTACCTGACAGTTTAAATCACAGGTGCTGCCCAATATCTGTCTAAAATATAGCACACGATTCATCAAATTGGTGGTGCTCAAATCCCCAAAGGAACAAGACAATTATGACCAGTTACACACCTTTGATTTCAATAGTACTTAAGTGTGACTAATATACTTCAGTTGTTGTATTGGGCTCCCATCCAGAGAAGTATGCAAACTGGCCACAGTTCAACAAAGGAGTACTGCACATACAATTACAGCCTCCAATTTTTGCCTCTGTCAATTGTTTCCTGTACATGTGTGGAGTTTTTTCTTAATTCTTTTAAAATCATGATAGCTAGAAACGTCAATAAATTACAGCTGAGAATTTTCAGGAAATGGGATACTAGATGATACTGACATGGGCAAGTAGAATAGGAGCAGCTTTGCTCCCCATCACACATGTTTAAAGCAGAGGTAGCTATTTTCTGGAGTGGTTATTTCCATGACCAATAGTTAACTGGCGATTTAAAACAATTACACTGATTTCTCAAAAAGTTGAATTACGCACCCAATATCTTATTTTATTCCATGTTACTATGTCGTTGTGTCAGTGCTCTCTGTTCTAGTGAATCTTATTCCCATTCATTCATTCATTCATTGCATTTTTATCCTGCTCCTCAGCCAAAAAAGGCTCACAGAGTGGCTTACAATCAATGAACAAAGAAGACAGTCCCTGCTTGCAGGCTTACAATCTAAAAAAGACACAACACACAAGGAAAAGGCAATGGGGAGGGAAGAGGGAGAAAAAAGAATTAGGTAGACTGTCAGCAGGGCTGGTGGGATGGCCCTGTTCCCCCCTCTCATCTCCCAAAGGAGGGGCAGTCCAACTGGAGCAAGCCCTGATGTTCCCTTTGTCTGCTCCCTCACTCCTTCTTCTTCTCCACAGGGCCATGGATGTCAGCCCAATTCCCATTTTTCTGAAGATGCTTCCAGATGAGGCTTTTATTGTGCAATTCATGCTTCATTCACAGAATTTTACAGGGCATCCAGATAAGGTTGGCTTCTGTTTGCAACCCTTCCCATGTTACCCCACTGCTTCTTTCATCTTCTTTCTGTTAAGAAGGAAAAGACATATACCACCCACCATGTCTTTTGAATACTAGTGGTAGGAGCTATCCATGTGGAAGCACCTTGAGTTTCTCTCCCTCTCTATCTCCCTCCGCCCACTGCTCTCCTTTCTTCATTTTCTATCATGTTTACTACAGCTTTTTGGATGGAAATACAACATCTATGGAAACCAACAAACCACTGTATAAAACGCTAAGGAATAAGTGTATAAAACAGAAAATGGAAACTGTTAAGAGTTGATTGTAAAGCCAGGAAAGACATTCACAGCTCAGTAGAGGAGAGTAACAAAGCTCAACACACTCTGGAACAGTTTTAACAGGCAATCTTCAATTAAGAGTGTCCTTTAAATGGTGCCAGGTACTAATAAGACGTAAGTTCAGGGAGGCTCGTGGTAACAGCTTGGCTTCCATTTACAGCAGTGCACACATGCTGATTCAAATAGTAAAAACAGCATGGAAAAATAAATTTCCCCAGACTGTGCTTCAAAGACTCCCCACTGAAACACTTGGAATGAGCTCTTGGAGCAAATGTGAGGCTTTGAGATGCTGCTAAAACTGTTAGGAGGTGAGGCAGATTCTTAGCAATACTTTGTTTTTATTTCTGCAGAGGCAATATTAAGAGATGCAGCAGGTAACCTGTGGTGGGATTGAAATTCAGGGCCCTGGGACTTGTGCAAGGCACAGGCTGAAAGGAGACAGTGGTTGCCCGAAACAGCAGCCCCATGTGTCCTCCTGGTCTCTTGCCTGGTAACCTGGTAACATCAAGCAATACAACACACACCTATTGATTATCAAATCTTTTCCCCTGGAAAAAATCAGATAAGTTTTCCATGCCTATCCAAAGGGCTAAGGAAAACTATTCTCCAACCCATCTCTAGATGCCTATCAGGTGTTAAAAGGTAAAGAGAAGAGGAGTGTGTTTCAGGGGCTGGTGAAGAGGGCTTCTGAGGAAGGGAGAAGGCAGCAAGGAAAGATCGGGAGCTGGGAGAGAACTCTCCTCCAGTTCAAATTTGGATCCAAGCTGGAAAAGACTTTTGGAGCTTTAAAAGCTGGCTTCTCCTCTGAAATGCACTGTTTGAGCCAAAGTTCATTTCCAAGAAGGGCTCCAGTGAACATTGCCACCACCCCTACTCAAAAGTAAGTTTCACTCAGTTCAATGGAGCTTGCTTCCTCCAAAGTATGTGTGCATAAGACTGCAGCCTTTACACTTACTGGGACCTCCTGGTCACTAGGGATGTGTGAACCAGCAAAACTCAAGCTTCCCAAAGTTCTCCGAATTCCATCTCAAAGCTCCTTCTGACTCAGGTCCATATCAGATTGTGAGCTTTGTTTTTTGGTTTTTTTTGCATGGAAATCCATGTGTATTTTTGTGCGTATTTTCCCAATGCATCAATTGTGTGCATCTTGGAGATGTACACTTTCTCCTCACATTGATCAAAGCATATTTGTCCACATTTTTCAAAAGTCTGCATTTTTCAAGCTCATTCTTTCAAATGTATGCACATTGTCAAAAACATTGTGGGGGGGGGGGTTGGGATTCACAAATCACAGTGCAAGCTCAGAAATGTACGGACTTCAACCCCAGATTGTGTCTGAATTGGAGTCTGGTCCAGAAGGTCCAAAATGAACAAATCCTGATCAAAAATGAACTGAAATGAATTTTTCATACATCCTGTGAAGGTAGGCCTGGCTAGGTCTTGTAACTAGTTTGGTTCAGGCAAGGTGCCTGATGAGATTAAGAGAATGTGTATATATCTGGCCATGAGAAGGTAATTGTAACTTGCTTATTATAAGCAAGAAATTCCTATCAACCAAAGTAACTCATCCTTGAAGATAAGCAGGCAGCTGTGCTTATAAGACTGTTGCTGCGCTCTTGAGCATGTGTAGTGTATTTTCTTTGTTCTCCAACTTTCAGTCTGTATAAATGCATTCTATTTCTTTTCTTTTCTTTTTTGGAGAGACACCATTTCAACTTTCTCTCGCACAGCTGTGATGTGCTTTAATAAATTTCTTACTGTTCCACCTAATCTGCCTTGGATATTTCCTTAACAATCCCTACTCAGCTACTACGTGGGGCATTAACTCGGGGAGAAGGCATATGCAGGTAGGACAAGTAGTAACTCTGCCCTCCCTTCCAACCCATACTTCATCCACAACAGTATTTTGTAATAGCTGCAGTTGTATCATACTGTGCAAAATGATTTCTGCTCAAAGGGAATTAGACCCTGTGATGCACCATTCACACATTCACAGCACAGATCATGCCTATGTTGTATGATGGGATTATTTGGCCAGCTTTCATTGTCCTCCATCTAAGATATGGTTCGTACCATTTGGTTTGGAGTAGAGAGGCATGAGAAATTTGTTTCAGTACATTTTTCATCAGTTCACACCTCCTAGTCCTGAATGAAGACCCAAATGCAACCTGCAGTCAAAGTCCATACATTTCAGAGTTTGTGATGACATTTGTGTAACAAACAAAATGCTTTCCAAATGAGGGTACATTTGGGAAAAAAAGTGCATGAACAATACGTACTTTTGAAAAATGCACACAAGCACGCCTTAATCAATGGGAGAAAGATGTGCGCATTTTTGAAATGTACACAATTGATGAGTACTTACAGGAAAATATGCATGAAAATATACATGGTTTTTGTGTGAGAAACAAAACACAAAAAGCTCACAATTTGATACAGATACGCGACGGAACAGTCTTTGAGGTGGAATTTGGAAGGCATCAATGAGCTCGAGTTTGACAAAATCACACATCCCAAGTTTAGAGGGAGGAAAAGGCATTGGCTTTCTCTGGGAACCACACCAATGTGTGTGTCTCTTTGTCCAAGGAATGTGGTGCAACTGTGGCACACGGAAGAACTGTAAATGGCAGGTGTATGAAAAGTAGCCCTATAGTCATGCTGATGTAAGCTTTGTTACTATGCTTTGTGAGACTTATGCTACACTTTATACAACCATTAGGCAAGGGTTTAGGAACTGGAGGCTGCAGGATGAATCCTAGCTCCTTGAGTATGATCAGGCGGCCATCCACTTGCCCAGCCCCAAGGGAAGAAAGCTGTTGGATGGAGTCATTGCTGACAATTTATTTTGAGGGGCTGCCTAGTTCACCAGCTTCCATTTCACCTGTTCCCTCTCTTAGAACAAATCACTCGCCAAGGTCTCACGTGCAACATCGAACCTGCCAATATCAAATATTTCCTAACAATGCCATTGGAATATTCAGAGGGAGGGAAGACAATACTAGCCCTCTTCAGGTGTGACCCATGCAAGGGGGAGTGGAATCATCTTGATGGTCCCACTACTGATGCCATGTGTGTCATTCATTGGCTCATCTCTTGGCATCTATGATCTTGGGGTGATGTCTGAAAAAGGGCACCCATGCACATTCAACACAGAGGTGCATAGGTGCCCCTTTTTAGAGATTACACTAAATGCATGAATGTCGAGGGGACAGAGCCAGCGGCATACAATGTTGCCTGTGGAGCCAGTGGACCAATCTTCCTTCTCCATGTGTCCCTTCTATATGTAGATAATAGCTGGAAAAGGGGGAATCGATAAACTTTCCCTTGGGAGAAGCTGCCTGCATGCCCTCTTTTCCTAGGAATTACTTAGGACAAGGGTCTCCAATCTTTTAGGATCAGTGGGCTCATTTGGAATGTTGAGAAAGTATTGTGGGCCTTCTCACAAAATAGCTGCCATTCACAAATGGCTACCACATTGGATATGTCTGGTCACAGAACACCCATTTCCCAGAAGGCAAACTCATTAGACGAGAAGAAAGTAACTTGCCCGAAATCCCAAGTCCAAGGTAGAGGTGAGGTCTGACTGAGACCCCAAATTCAAAAGCACACTTTTGAATGCACATTTTTTCTGCTCCATCACTCTTTTCATAGAAGGCAAACTGCTGAGGCTCAGAGACATGGGCCCAGGGGCATTTGTGCAAGTAAAGGTTGCACTGGAGGACGCCACTTCACTTAGCAGCATGCCAACCCCTCAGTTGTTTTTTTTAATGTTTTAGTTTTTTGAAACATCTTAAAAAAATAAAATTAAAATGAGGGGCAGGGAGCCTGTTGGGTGCCAAGAGGGATTTATGCAGGCACAGTGTTGCCCATGGGGACCATGTTGGAGACCAGTACCCATCACTGTGTGTAAAGGTCTCTCTAGGGGAACGAGCACCCAGTGAATGGGTCCAGGAGGCCGAGTGTGGGGGGGAGTTGGCCAGACTCCATGCCCCTCTTGGACTCCCCCATCATCCCTACCTATAGTAGGGATCCATCAGCAGCCTTACACTTGTTCCCAGCCTCCTCCATACCCACGTGCATGCCTAGGGAAAGAGTGTAAGGCTGTTGATAGCTCATTACCTCTGATCTTTCACAAAATGGAATAAAGGTCACTCAGTGTGGGAGATGCCCTGGAGGTTGACAACATCATCTAAAGGACCCACAAACCTCCATGAGTAACCAATCTCATTACCAGGATATAAGCTTCGTGTGAAGAAGCCCTAAGAAAAGGGGCAAAGACTAGCATCCTTACCAAGTCTGAAAGCTAAACTCACAGGGAGTTGTTCTGTGTACATTTTGACTCTTTGGTGGGCATTTTGCTAGTTGTTTATGAGGTGCTTGCTCTTTAAATACATACCAATTAATTCAAATTGATTCTGGGGATTGCAGAAGTTTGCATAAAAGATTTGGACTTCCAAAAGACTAGAGTAAACACCAGTAAAGGTTTCTAATATATTTTAAGAAAGGGATTAACTTGAAAAGACCCTTTGTTAGTAATTAACTAATGCTCTGAATCTGAATTCTGTATGAAATTATGTTTTGAAAGAAAACATGGATTTATATGTTAGTGCAGATGGACTTTGAAAATGGTTGCTTCCTGAATCACATACACACATGCTAGGGATGTCGGAGAAATCCTCCACGGACCCCAATGAGGCTGGATTCTATTGAATCTGGCCCCCCGAAGTCTGTGGAGGATCGGCTTTCCTACCTCCACCTCCTTGCGAAGTCCTCACTGGCAGGATCCTGCCTGCCGCCAGCTCCAAAGCCCCAGCGATATGGCTGCCATTGCCATATCGCTGGCTGGACTGACGGACTGCGGATGCAAATGGCATCCGCTACACCATTTGCGTCCCTGCTCTTTGACATGATAGGCTACGTAAATCTTTACCTAGCCTATTGCATGGAAAAACAGGGACGCAAATGGCATATTTTCATCCCTGTTCCTTCGTGCGATAGGCTACATAAAGATTTAGCCTATCACGTTAAAAAGCAGGGATGCAAATAGCGTCTGCTACGCTGGACTCCATTTGCGACTGCAGTATGTCAGTCCAGCCAGCTGACATCAGTACATCAGTCCAGCAAGCGATACAGCAATGGCAGCCGTGTCGCTGGGGCTTTGGAGCCGGCCGGCAGCTCTGCGGAATTGCTGTGGAGCGGAGCCGGTCAGCCAGGATTCCAGGGGGGAGGGACGGATCACCTCCCCCCTCAGCGGATGCCACAAAACAAAACGGGGTGACTATTTTGTACACCCCTAACACATACACACAAATCTGTGTGCATGAATTGAATATTAAAATTCACATTTGAAATTTATCGTTTAAATGTGCAGCAATGCTGGTGGAATTCTGAACTCATTCCCCAGTATAGAACATGAGGCAGCCACCTTGCTGAAGCTAAGCAGGTCTGGGTCTGGTCAGTGCTTGGAGGGGAGACCACCTGGGAACCACTTGCAGCCACCTTGAGTTCCACAGTGGAAGAAAGATGGGGTATAAATGGAATGAATGAATGAATGAATGAATGAATTAGAGGTGAGATGGGAGTGCAGAAGTGCAAAACTGCCAGTGAAGAAATGATTCCTTGGTTCCTGCACTTCAGGAAAGACCAGGATGCAACGAGAAATGGACAAATGTGTCAGTTTCACTTTCTCCCACAACTGAACCTTTCAAATCTTAAATTCATTCTCTCCTGAATATGAAGAACCTTATGAATTTGGATAACTTCTTATCCCAAACAAACTGAAACCAAAATTCTCACCCATCTGCACCTGCTAAATTCAATAGCTACAGCCATTTCCACCATGGAAAGGACCATGATATATCTGCTTGCCATCTAGCTGTTGAAGATGAGGAGCCTTCCAAAACAAACAAACCAACAAACCAAAAAACCCAAGGTGGCAACCCAAACTCAGCAACACTAACATGGCTGAATACACAGGGATTCAAGTCCTGACTTATAAGAGCTAAGTAGTCAAAGCTTAGTTTTGGTTTCTGTCTGTTTTGGTTTCTCCCACATTTGATTTATTTTAATGTCAAGTTCTTTTTGTTCTGAATGGGAGAAGTTAGTGGATTTTGGTAAATTCTTATAAAAGCTGAACTGGAATACTCACCCTTCCCTAGCTGGAACTCAGGGTGCTTCCAGACAAGGCTTTTATCTGCCTCATTCACAGAATTTTATGATGGGTCCAGATTATGTCATCTTCCATTTGTAACCCTCCATTTTCTCTCAACTGCTTCTTCCATTATTTCCCCCCCCACACAAGTAAGGGTGAATCAAATATCTTTTGATTGCTAGTGTTAGAAGCCCTCCATATGGAAGGATCCTCAGCTACATGGAGAGTAACTGCTGTGCCAGTGTAACTGAAGTGATGAGGGAAAGAGACCAGATCTCTCACACCTCCTGAGTTAAAAAGTTTCAAAGCCACTGAATCATGCATACCTTGGATCTTGATGTATGATGGGTTTATGGATTTCGTTAGTTGACTTGCACCTTGGTGCAGGCTTCCATTTCCATTCTTCAGCACACAGCCACTGGTTCCAAACACCTGATAAATATCCTGTCATAGATAATGATACATCACCTGCACTAGTATCAGTCCAAATACTGTTTTGTACAGGAGCATACTGTGCTTGTTCGTTTGCCAGTAGTTTCTCCTTCATGGATGATAACAACGCTATAACTAGAAAGATGGAACAGGTAGAAATGAAGGCGACTCAAGGCTGAAGTTGAAGGTTTAATGCCTGTACAGCACTCCAAGGTGTTGGGATGATTAGGAGAACAAATAACCTATTATATGAGCTTAGATTAAAAGTGCTGGGACTGTTTTAGGCTAATATGCAGAATATGAATGCATCAGAATGACTTAACGCAATAGAAAGGGAGAACATGATGCAGCAATTCTTTATCTCAGTGAGTTCATTGAAATAGTTAATAATATGTTTGTCCCATGTGAATTAGTGGCTTAAAAAAGTGGGTTAACTTTGACTGAAAGTGAGAGAAGGGAGAAGGAGAGACAGAGAGAGATGGGGAGAGAGAGGAACAGAATGAAAGAGAGAAGGGGAGAAAGAGAGAGGGAGGGACTCTGACTCTGCCTACATTTGTCTAGAGTCTCAAGGCTCTGCCCCCACCCACTACTTTTTCCATCCTTCACCTTCTATTGCATACAGGACATTCTGATTTTAAGTGCTGCGGTTTTTACAGGGTCCCTCTTTGGTTATTCCCATCTTCCCTCATTTTTCTGTGTCTGCCCTTTTCCTCATGTCACCTCCCCATTCAAGTTCCTCTTCTCTCAGATCATTCCCTTACTCTGAGTAAACTGTTTCTTAGCTCCTTTAGATCCTGAACCTCTTCTTAGTCCTGAGCCTGCTGATGTGGGAGGTTTTAATCTCAGCCAAACTGACAACTGTACATTTTCCTCACAGAAGGGGGACTATGAACTGTTTAGTTGCCTGAGGAAGTAAAACACCAGAGAAGCCAATCAATGGCGGACGGTTCACCACCGTAAGCATGATTGATTGATAGATTGTATTTCTATATTTATGGGACCAACCAAGTTGGTTTTCAAAGCGTTCAAAGGAGGGCTGTGCAGGGACCCCCGGATCCGCCTCAGCCCTGAACCCGAAGCGGGGTTTGGATGGTGAACCCTGCTTCAGGTCCCCCCCAATAACCCTTCACAATGCCCCAGCTCCTCACCTGGGCTGCCTCCTATGCTGCCGCCATAGCTGCTGCCTTCTCTGTCGCGCCGCCATCAACTTCACTGCTGCCATACTGCTGCCTCCTTTGCTGCCACTGCTGCTGCCCCTTTGTCCGCTGCTGCCTTCTTCAAGGCCTGGAGGCCTTGGGAGCTGGTGGTGGAGGCAGTGGTGAAAGTGGGAGCGATGCACCACCACTGCCCGCCGCCGCCCGCCACCAGTTCCTGAGGCCTGGATGTGCAGCGACTCTTCTTGCAGGGAGCTGCCACTTTAAAATGGTGACTCCCTGGAAGAAGATGAGTTGCCGCGTGTCCAGGCCTCAGGAGATGGCAGCGGCAGGCAGCGGCAGGCAAGGCAGGAGTGGCAGCAGCAGCGAAGGCAGCAGCAACAGCAAAGGCAGCAGCAGTGCAGGGGTGGTGAAGGTGGCGACAGAGAAGGATGCGGCACGGCAGCGGAGAAGGTGGAGAAGGCAGCAGTGCAGTGGTGGCAGTGAGAAGGCGATGGCGGAGAAGGAGGCTCAGGTAAGGTCCTGAAGGTGCCAGGAGGGATGGGTCTGGGGGGCTGGGCTGGGGTCTGAAGCTCCAAAGTACACCGAGTGCTTCTGTGAGTCCCCAACCCGCTCCGGGTTGCTTTGTGTCCCCTCTGCTTCACCTCGGAAGGGGCACAAAGTGACCCGAAGCAGCCCGCTTCAACTCGGGGTTCGGGCCTTGGGCCGAAGCAGTGCACAGCCTTAGTTCAAAGCATAAAAGAGTAAAACATTAGAAACAACATTAAAACCATCACAGCAATTTTTTAAAAAGCCAGCTTAAACAGATGTGCCTTGACCCCCTTCCTGAACAAAGATAGAGTGGAGACCATTCACACCTCCACAAGGAGCACATTCCAGAGTTGGGGAAAACACAGGAGAAGACCTTCTATACACTGGCCATTAAAATTAATGTAGGAAGCTAGAGGAACATTGCTAATAATGAGCAGCAGAATACATTGGAGTTGCATTGGTCAAATAGACATTGGTGCAAAGCATTGATTTCAAAACGGGGTTGGATAAATATAATTTTTATGTTGGTGCCCCAATTGTGGTACATTGAAATCAGGAAGGTTTTTCTCCTTCCCTTATTGTTTCTTCTTTTCCCTAAAGTACCAAAGTTTGAGAACCTTATATGTGATGCCAGTGTGATGTAGTGGCTAGAGTGTTGGACTGGGAGTCGGGAGATCTGGGTTCTAGTCCCCACTCGGCCACGGAAGCTCACTGGGTGACTTTGTGCCAGGAAGACTCTCAGCCCAACCAACATCACAGGGTTGTTGTTGTGAGGATAAAATGGAGAGGAGGAGGATTATGTATGCTGCCTTGGGCTCCTAAGGAGGAAAAAAGGCAGGATATACATGTAATAAACAAACAAACAAACAAATAAAATGTCAAGAGAATGTTCTCTTTAATGGATAGCTTTTGCTTTAAGGTAAAGGACTAATTATGGTCATATCCATAGCAACCAAGGAGAAACTCATATGTAAGCATGTTTGGCAGCCTGTTCCTGCACAGACAAAATGGAATAAGCAGGGAATGTGTGTCAAAAGCAAGGTATACCCCAGAGGTATACACAGGGAGCGAGACCACTGACAGGGATCAATCGCAGGGTTTGATAGGTTTTTGTTTTTGTTTTTTTCAGTTGCAGACCATGGCCAGAACCAAGATGAAGTAGGGAATGGAAGGATGGTTTGGAGGGTATATGTGGCATGTGATTTTGGTTATGAGGGGCATGGAAAATGCTTAGCAGAGGTAGAGATGAGATGTGGGTGGCTTTGGCCTCTGAGGACAATTGTGAATGACATAAGAATTGTGTCACTTTCCCAACCACGGGGTCATCTAGTCTGGCATTGTGTGTCCAACAGTAGCCAGTCAAATGACCCTAAGTTCTAGTTTTTCCAAGAGAGCACATTCAGCCTTCTTCCTTGACAGAAGGAGGAGATAGTGCTGTAAATCTCTTCCCATTCCTAGTTGGGCTGGAGGAAGGCCCTATGAGAAATGGAAGCCATCTCCCTCATTAAGCCATCATACCATACATGTCATACCTGGGAATTGCTTCCAAGGTCACACTGGAGAGAGACTGGGTGTGTGGATGTCTCTTTGAGCATATAACTTAGTTTATATTGGTGAAATAAACTATACCTTGAGAGCTATATTGAGAGCCAGTGTAGTGTAGTGGTGAGAGTGATGGACTGGGAGCCGGGAGATCCGGGTTCTAGTCCCCACTTGGCCATGGAAGCTCACTGGGTGACTTTGGGCCAGTCACAGACTCTCAGCCCAACCTACCTCACAGGGTTGTTGTTGTGAGGATACAACGGTGAGGAGGAGGATAATGTAAGCCGCCTTGAGTTCCTTGCGAGAGGGAGAAAGGCGGGGTATAAATGCAATAAATAAATAAATAAATAAATACCTTGGATTAAGGAAGTATAGATTGTGTAATATCCGTTCCATCTGTATTTCTTGGATTGTCAGGTACCTTTCATTCCATTGTCTGCCCATCCACAGTAGCAGATTTTTAAATTTCTGAATCTGCACAAATTTGGTTTTGCACAAATGGACATTTGTGCAAATTTGCATGCGTGGAAATGTGCAAATTACCCCCAAATGCACAAATTCCCCCCAAATGTGCATTTTCATGCTTTAGCTTATGCTAAATTTTAGGTCTTTTAATTTTCATATTTTTCAACAGACAGAATTTGTGCCAAATTTGGAAAAGTTGGGGAAAAAATCCACAAGTCCACTAGGGATGTACGAAAGTCACTTACCTGGTCTCGCAGCTTGCTTCGTGGTGGGGGGGGGAGGCGCTTCGCTTCTCCCCCCAAAGTTCAGGCCAGGGGGGGTGTCTTCCCGCCTCGCCCGGCTGAAATTCAGGCCGGGGGGGAGGCTTCCCGCCTCGCCCGGCCGAAATTAAGGCCGGGGAGAAGCGCCCCGTCTCCCTGGCTGCGAACTTAAAAAAGAAAAGTAAAAAAAAAAAAAAAAGCCCCGTGATAGGCTACGCAATGATTTACGTAGCCTATCACGGCTAGATCTGCAAAGTCAGCCGTGATAGGCTACGTTAATCGTCACGTAGCCTATCATGGGTGACTTAAAAAAAAAGTGCGTACGCTAATGGCGGCCCCCATAGGGAGCCGCCATTCGCATTCCTTATTTGGTCCCTGTAGTCTACGGAAAGATTTACGTAGACTACAGCGAAAATAAGTGTAACGCTATTTGCGTTGCCCTTATTTTCGCTGTAGTCTATGTAAATCTTTACGTAGACTACAGGGACCAAATAAGGAACGCGAATGGCGGCTCCCTATGGGGGCTGCCATTTGCGTATGCGCTTTTTTTTTTCCAAAGTCACCCGTGATAGGCTACGTGACGATTAACGTAGCCTATCACAGCTGACTTTGCAAATCTAGCCTTGATAGGCTACGTTAATTGTTATGTAGCGTATCACAGGGGTGGGTTTTTTTTTTTACTTTTCTTGTAATGGCGGCGGCGGCAGCTGGTCGAAAGACCAGCTGCCACCCCCACCCCAGACGAAGACCTGCCGAACCGCCGCCGGGACCTGCCGCTGGGAGCGACATTCCTGAAAGGTAAGTCCCATCCTGGGGGGGGTGGCGGGGGTGGGGGGGTGGCGGAGAATTTCTTCCCGAACAACCTTCAGAGGACCGAATGCTTTGGCACTCGGCCCCCCGAAGTTTCGGGGACAAATTCCCCCCCATCCCTAAAGTCCACAGAATCCACCCAACAAGGGCCAGAGCCTGTCTGATGTGCAATCCATGGGTCAGATTCCTAAAAATCTGAACTCATTTGGTGCCACTGCAGATTTCTCCAACAACCCTACCTTGAATTGTGCAGACAGATAAGGTGTGATAAAGAACTCCTGTTCTTTCTGTGTGTGTTGGCCTCAGTCATATTGTGAACTTAACAACTGTTCAAATGTGACACAATTTCCATCACACAATACAGGCCTGTACATTCCAAGTCTTGTTGCAGTACACCTCACATCCCCTTCTATCTATTGACTACATGATGATGCAGACATGATCATTATGTCCTATATTTTGCTGAGGTCACTGCTTGTATATGTTTGTGTCCCTTTTTGTTACACAGTTCCTGCATACAGGTGTTACCAGAGTTCGGTCAGACCCTATAATACGAATGCAACAGGCCACATGGCAATCTTAATGTATAAACTGTTCCTTAGCTGTGGTTGTTCAAAAAGAGTTGGTGCTCTAGAATAAGTAATTTGAGATCTCTGCAGCCAGGCAGTGTGGAAAATTAACTTATTCCACACAGGCTAATTCTGTATCAGGGAAACACTCCAAGAGTTAAATGGATAACTGTTGTTCTTAAGTATAAAATACGCCCATCCCTAATTATACTTATATGATATGGCTTGAACCTCCCTTGTCTACCATTTGAAACCTCTATTATAATTACACTATTACTGGCCAAGAAAGTACAGTTGAAGAAAAGCGATATTCCCAAGGTTAGATATAATTGTCTCAATAATTTTTTTGCCTCAGCTTAGTTCTGTGTAACACCATGAATATTGAAATAGAGTCTCTCATATGCAATTTATTATTTCACTGCACGGCATTTGTTTGAAAACTAGCCTATGATGTAGTATCCACATGGAGACTGGTGTTTGCAGGAACACCTCCCCCCCATTCTTCTCTTTGAGTAGAGAAATGCTTCATGTGTAATCCCCATCCATTCAAGGTGTATTTCCTAATTAGGGAATATAGAATAGGATATATTAGGGGTAGGCAACCTGCTACCTTCCATATTATTTCAGCTACAATTCCTATAAGCCCTATGAAGAAATGCCATGTACATAACCGTTTATGTGGTGAAATGTTCTGTAAACACTCTGTGTGGCCTCTGAGAGGCTATAATGTATCTGAGTAGGCCTGAGGTCTTGCTTTGTTAGTGTCAAAGGCATATGTATTAATTGCTAGTATGGATGGTGGAGAATTTCTCCTCGAATCTTCGGGAGGCCGAGCGCTGAGGCATTCGGCCCCCTGAAAGTGTTGGGGAAATTCTCCGCCGGCCCCCCGCCCCCCCCGCCAGGATGGGACTTACCTTCAGCGAATGTCCCTCTCGGTGGCGGGTCCTGGCGGGGTTTTGGCGGCGGTTCGGCAGGGGTGGGGGCGGTGGCCGGTCTCCCGACTGGCTGAAACCGCCGCCATTACAAAATAAAAAAGTAAAACACACACACACACACACACACACACACACCCGTGATAGGCTACGTGACGATTTAAGTAGCCTATCACAGCTAGATTTCCAAAGTCAGCCATGATAGGCTACGTAAATCATCACGTAGCCTATCACGGATGACTTTGGGGGGGGGAAGCGCGTATGCAAATGGTGGCGGCCCATGGGCGCCACCATTTGCATTCCTTATTTTGGCACGTCTAGTCTACGTAAAGATTTACGTGGACTATGGCGAAAATAAGGGCAACGCAAATAGCGTTCCCTTATTTTCGCCGTAGTCTATGTAAATCTTAACGTAGATTAGACGTGCCAAAATAAGGAACGCACGGGCCGCCGCCATTTGCGTACGTGCTTTCCCCCCCCCAAAGTCAGCCATGATAGGCTACGTGACGATTAACGTAGCCTATCACGGCTGACTTTGGAAATCTAGCCATGATAGGCTACGTTAATCATTACATAGCCTATCACGCGGTTTGTTTGTTTTTTTTACTTTTTCTTTCGCAGCCGGGGAGACGGGGCACTTCTCCCTGGCCTGAATTTCGGCCGGGCGAGGCGGGACGTCTCCCCCCCCTCACCTGAACTTCGGGGGGAGAAGTGAAGCGCCTCCCCCCCACTGCAAAAAAAGCTGCGGGACAAGGTAAGTCCCTTTTGTACATCCCTACTTACTAGGTGATGTTCTGAAGGGGGTGGGAGAGAGACAATCACTTTGAATATTTATATATGGGAACTGGATCAGGTAAATTCAATTATGATTGGCTGGGGATTCTAGGTAGGTAGAAAAAAGTGGTTGGGAAAGGACACTTGCCAATTGACAGTTAGGAATTGAGGGAGTCAGTTTGTGGGTAGTCTGAGAGGCAGAAGGTTGCTGGTTGGTTAGCGGTGTTACAGAAGGATTAGG
This sequence comes from Heloderma suspectum, assembly GCF_057233095.1. Taxonomy (NCBI): domain Eukaryota; kingdom Metazoa; phylum Chordata; class Lepidosauria; order Squamata; family Helodermatidae; genus Heloderma; species Heloderma suspectum. Next base: position 177,066,761 of record NC_139461.1, read on the forward strand.
AGAAAGCTGAGGAGAAAGTGATTAGCTAAGGCATGAATATTAAGTTATTCCTTCTCTGTGCAATAACCATACATGGCTGGTGAAGATCAGGAGTGGGGAGCAGGTGGCTGTGTTATGCCAGAAGACTGCCCTAAGATCTTGCCAGAAGAAGGTTATATAAGCAGACACTAAAAACTGTGATAAATTTGGTTCAAACAGCCAGAAATACAACAGGATAAGCTTTAGGAATCAGAGGAAGGCTGTACCCAAGAATTGGGGCTTGTTGTGAATGTATTTGGCTGGGGTGGAGGTTTAGGGAATTTGGCCTGAGGTAAAGGAAGTCATCGAGAGGCTTGCAATTCTTAAGAAGTGTCAGCAAGTTCATCTTGTCTCTAGTGTTGGAGCCCATCTCATGCTTAAGCCTCTTATACCTAGGGTTGGCGGAGAATTTCTCCCCGAAACTTCGGGGGGCTGAGTGCCAACGTGTTCGGCCCCCCAAACAAGTTTCGGGGAGAAATCCTCCGAACCCCCCCCACCCCCCACACACACCCCCGGGACAGGACTTACCTTCGCTGAATGTCCCTCCCGGCGGCGGGTCCAGCTGGTGGTTCGGCGGGTGTTCGAGCGGGGCGGGAGCGGCAGCCAGTTTTTCGACCGGCTGCCGCCGCCGCCTTTGCAATAAAAGAAAAAAAAACGCCCCCTGATAGGCTACATAACGATTAACGTAGCCTATCACGGCTAGATTTGCAAAGTCAGCCATGATAGGCTACGTCAATCGTCACGTAGCCTATCACGGGTGACTTAAAAAAAAAAAAAAGTGTGTACAGATAATGGCGGCCCCCATAGGGAGTCGCCATTCCCGTTCCTTATTTGGTCGCTGTAGTCTACGTAAAGATTTACGTAGACTACGGCGAAAATAAGGGCAACGCTATTTGCGTTGCCCTTGTTTTCGCCGTAGTCTACGTAAACATTTACGTAGACTACAGCGACTAAATAAGGAACGCGAATGGCGGCTCCCTATGGGGGCCGTCATTAGCGTACGCGCTTTTTTTTTTTTTAAAGTCACCCGTGATAGGCTACGTGACGATTGACGTAGCCTATCACGGCTGACTTTGCAGATCTAGCCGTGATAGGCTACGTAAATCGTCATGTAGTCTGTCAGGGGGCGTTTTTTTTTTTTTAAACTTTCGCGTTCGCGGCCGGGCGAGGCGGGAAGCCTCCTCCCCGGCCTGAATTTCGGCCGGGCCAAGGCGGGAAGCCTCCCCCCCTGGCCGGAACTTCACGGGGGGAGCAGCGAAGCGCCTCCCCCCCACTGCGAACATCCTTCGAGGACAGGTAAGGGACTTTCGTCCACCCCTACTTATACCAAACTACTAGTTGGTTTTAAAGTACTCTAAGACAATTGGTGGCAGTGGAAAAGGGTCAGCTTGTGGAACTCTGAGTTGTAGTAGCAAAGGGTTATTTAGGCTGTTAAATATAAGCATTTGCTAAAAATAGGAAACCCCATAAGTGAGATTGTCTAAGTGAAGGAGCATTTTGCCCTTAGGTGACGGCAGCACTGGGGTAGAAAATCCCTGATAAGCCCCAGCGAGCATAACCAATGGTTAGTCTAAAACATTTTGAAGGCACCAGTTGCCTACCCCTAGGGTGGGCACTTAAGAATTGCCCCCAAAGAGAAAATATATCATGAAAAAGAGGACAAAAGAGAACACTATACATAATTTATATGTATAGATGTAAATTTAGAAATCATTATTATAATTAAAATAGAAATATAAGTACATCCTACTATAGTGTGGAAGACTATGACCAGGTGACCTCTGTGCTTTGCTTAGGGATGTGTGAAGCTGTGAAATCTATACCATTTGAACCCAACTGGATTCCGCAGTGTTTCTTTTCTGGTAAGCGGTGGCAGAATGTAGATTTTTCCCCCTGATTCTGAAAATGTTTTGCACATTTATGTTTTTGGGTCCTGTTGTTTGGATTGGAATTTTTTGGGTTGTGTGTGGATCTTGAAATTTGAGCCAATGGGATCATTGTTTTTTTTTTTAATCTCCTCCCCCCCACGGCTTTCACAAGTGCACAGATTCAGCTTTCTGATATGTGTATTCCTGCCTTGTGTAATTCTTTGCATGTTTCAGCTGCCAACAGGAGCACTAGAATGGAGTAGGAAACATACAAGGAAATTGACAAGGCAACCCTGCATAGGGTGGTGCAAACTCACCTGAGTCTGCCCCACGACCCGCTCACTGGAACCCTGCCCACTGCCAGACCTGGCTCGCGCTGGGATGCGAGCTGGCTGGTGGTTCGCAGGGGCCCATCAAGTGCCCCTCTCTGCTGAGCACTGGCAGAGAGGGGCACAGTTGGTCTCAGCAGCAAGATGGGAAGTGAGACGGAAGCGGTGCTTCCCTCTCACTTCCCATCCTGCCATCTCTGCCACCACCCAGAGCAACTGTGCCCCTCTCTGCTGAGCACCGGCAGAGAGGGGTACAGTTGCTCTTGGGAGTGGCGGCACAATGAGGGGAGAGGGAAGCAATGCTTCTTTCGCCATTACCCAAAGCAACTGTGCCCCTCTCTGCTGAGAGGGTCGCAGTGGCTCTTGGCTGCAGCAGTGACAGGAGATGGACTCTCCCGCCGCTGCTGCCCAGAGCAACTGTGCCTCTCTCTCCTGAGCTCTGGCAGAGACGGGCACAGTTGCTCTCGGTGGCAGGATGGGAAGGCTTCCCATCCTGCTGTCGCTGGCGCTGCTTGGGCAAGGAGAGAGGGCTGCTGCGCTTGCCCAACTCGGTATGTGCTGAGTCAGGAAAGAGCAGGAAGTTGTGGACTGGTGTCCGGGGGGCTGAATTGGCAGGAACTCACTAAGCTCGAGCCCCCGGATGGACACTTGCAACATCCCTAAGACTGCATATAGGCTAATTTGTGCACAGCTGCAAAGGACCAGGGAGGGGGATAATAGTAAGACAAAGGAGGAACCCATCTGTGCAATTCAGAAGCACTGAAAAAGAAAAAAGTGAATGAAGTAAGTGCACCAAGGGGGGGGGGATATCTCCCACTTGGCGATGCAATCCTCTTGCTATTAAGTGTTGAAATGATATTTGTCAGTGTCATCCTCCCTTTCAAATCTCCAGGAAGTCCAGAACAGGGAGTTATCCCCCCCACACACACACTTTTCTCAGTGCCTTCTTGGAGTCATTACTCCTGTTGTGCAAATTTCTCCTCCATTTACTGCTCAGCCTTTGAAATTGCACAGGTTTAGAGGCTGGGAAATAAAAGGAGGGGAAATTTCTGCAAATTTAGAGGCCAGGAAGCCAATGGAGGGGACAGTTGTGTGAATTTAGAGGCTGGGAAGTTGATGGAGGGGACATTTGCCCAGTCTTAAAATTTGCACATTTTCCCCCTCCATTTACTTCCCTATCTCTGAAGTATTATAGAAAATTTTAAATGGCAGGCAGCTCCTCAGATCCAGCTGCTGCTACCAGCTAATCCCACAGCTGGGGAAAAAGCTAGGTGGAAGGACTAAGGTAGATGTCTGTGCTGGTGGGCTCTGCCAAGGTTCTTGGTCCAGAATGGCTGTCTGGCAGTGACTGCAACCATAACATTTCCACAGTGTACATGAGGGCATGGAGATATTTCTTTAATGGCCCATGATGGATATTGGCTGTTAGCTACTGAACATATCTGCATTAAAGGTTGGGGGCTGAGCCCATTTCTGTCTATGTGTGTTTGTGTAGAGATAAACAATTTATAGTTGGGATATACCTACCCAAGGAGACAAGTGGGGGACCCCAATGGTATATTATTTGTTTTCAGGAGAACAGATGTTGCTTTTAAACACTAGCAGTGGGTGCTAGCCTGCTTCTCCCCCACCTCCACCTGCTTTGCATGATGTAGGTCCACCTTCCCCAAACTGGTGCTCTCCAGAGGTTTTGGGCTACAATTCCCATCAGTCCTAGCCACCATGGCCAATAATCAGGGATGGTGGGAGTTGTAGCCAACACCTCTGGTGGGACCCAGGTTAGAAAATGCTGATGTAAATTAATCTCCTCAGAAGTAGGGATGGTGGAGAATTTCTCCCCGAAACTTCGGGGGGCCGAGTGCCAACGTGTTCAGCCCCCTGAACAAGTTTTGGGGAGAAATTCTCCCCCCCGCCCCCCGCACCCCTCCCTGGGATGGGACTTACCTTTGGCGAATGTCCCTCCTGGCGGCGGGTCCAGCCGGCGGTTCGTCGGGTCTTCGTCCGGGGCGGGAGAGGCAGCCGGTCTTTTGACCGGCTGCCGCCGCCGCCATTCCAATAAAAGAAAAAAAATGCCCCTGTGATAGGCTACGTGACGATTAACGTAGCCTATCACGGCTAGATTTGCAAAGTCAGCCGTGATAGGCGACGTAAATCGTCACGTAGCCTATCACGGGTAGGGATGGCGGAGAATTTCTCCCCGAAACTTCGGGGGGCCGAGCGCCAACGTGTTCGGCCCCCTGAACAAGTTTCGGGGAGAAATCCTCTGCCCCCCCCGCCCCCCCCCCGGGATGGGACTTACCTTCCCTGAATGTCCCTCCTGGCGGCGGGTCCGGCCAGCGGTTCGTCGGGTCTTCGTCCGGGGCGGGAGAGGCAGCCGGTCTTTCGACCGGCTGCCGCCCCCGCCATTGCAATGAAAGAAAAAAAAAAAACACGTCCCCTGATAGGCTACGTGACGATTTACGTAGCCTATCACGGCAAGATTTGCAAAGTCAGCCGTGATAGGCTACGTGAATCGTCACGTAGCCTATCACGGGTGACTTTAAAAAAAAAAAAAAGCGCGTACGCGAATGGCGGCCCCCATAGGGAGCCGCCATTCGCGTTCCTTATTTAGTTGCTGTAGTCTACGTCAATGTTTACGTAGACTACGGCGAAAATAAGGGCAATGCAAATAGCGTTGCCCTTATTTTCGCCGTAGTCTACGTAAACATTGACCTAGACTACAGCAACTAAATAAGGAACGCGAATGGCGGCTCCCTATGGGGGCCGCCATTCGCGTACGCGCTTTTTTTTTTTTTTTTAAAGTCACCCGTGATAGGCTACGTGACGATTCACGTAGCCTATCACGGCTGACTTTCCAGATCTAGCCGTGATAGGCTACATGAATCGTCACGTAGCCTATAAGGGGACTTTTTTTTTTTTTTTTTTACTTTCGTGTTCGCGGCCGGGCGAGGTGGGAAGCCTCCTCCCCGGCCTGAATTTCGGCCGGGTGAGGCGGGAAGCCTCCCCCCCCGGCCTGAATTTCGGCCGGGCGAGGCGGGAAGCCTCCCCCCCGGCCAGAACTTCGCGGGGGGAGCAGCGAAGCGCTCCCCCCCACCGCGAAAAAGCTGCGAGAAAAGGTAAGCGACTTTCGTTCACCCCTAATCACGGGTGACTTTAAAAAAAAAAAAAAGCGCATACGGATAATGGCGGCCCCCATAGGGAGCCGCCATTCACGTTCCTTATTTGGTCGCTGTAGTCTACGTAAAGAATACATAGACTACAGCGAAAATAAGGGCAATGCTATTTGCATTGCCCTTATTTTCTCTGTAGTCTACGTAAAGATTTACGTAGACTACAGCGACCAAATAAGGAACGTGAATGGTGGCTCCCTATGGGGGCCGCCATTTGCGTACACGCTTTTTTTTTTTTTAAGTCACCCTTGATAGGCTACGTGACGATTTACATAGCCTATCATGGCTGACTTTGCAGATCTAACCATGATAGGCTACGTTAATCGTCATGTAGCCTATCACAGGGGTGTTTTTTTTTTAGTTTTAATTTCGCGGCCAGGCGAGGCGAGGCGCCTCCACCCCGGCCTGAATTTCGGCCGGGCGAGGCGGGATCTTCCCCCCCAGCCTGAACTTCGTGGGGGGAGCAGTGAAGCGCCTCCCCCCCACCGCGAAAAGCTGCGAGACCAGGTAAGTGACTTTCGTGCACCCCTACTCAGAAGAGGAGCGATTGTGTAAATGCCTGCCCCTAAAACATCCTACCATTCACTGAAATGGGGACTGTGAAACAACCAAAGATGAATGAAATGTAGGACAATTTCAGGACAGAACCAATTGAGGTAGGCAAGCCACATGAACAGGACAAGTGGGTGGCACAGCTTTCCTAAGAAAATTTAGCAATTCTTGCCCTTGTATATTGGACCAAACTATCATAGCCTACAATATCTAATAGGAGGCCACACACAGAGGTTAACAGGTATGCATGAAAAATGATCATTCAATACTAAGACCTCTTTATTTTCTGTCACACCACCAGTTGTTTGTTCATCTTATATTGGGCAAGTGAGCCAAAACAGGAAAGAAATACATAGACAAATATATTTAATTATTTACTAGGGATGTCAGAGAAATCCACAACAGAACCAAATGAATTCACATGTTCATGACTCCAACCTACGGATTCCACAGCAGACCAGCTTTTCCTCTATCAGGGAGATTCTGCAGGCTTGCGCCTGTGGACCAGTTTTCTAACTTTCCCAAATTTTGTGCAAATGTCATCATATAAAAATACACAAAATAAAAAAACCTGTCGCAAAATGTGCATTTCCTCCACAGGCTAAAGCATGAAAATGTGCATGAGGGGATTGTGCATTTTTGCATGTGCAAATTTACGCAAATTTGGAAACAAAAAAATCCAATTCTGCTGATGGATGGACAACTGCACAAAAGGCGCCTGACAATCTGTGAAACACAGACAGAATGGATTTTACACCATCTGTACATCCCTATTATTTACCACATTTATATACTGCTCCACATCTAAACAGATTCCAGCTAAATCAGGCTAAGATGGTAAGATCACAACAAATATTCTTCCATTTTCATTTTTCCTAGCTTCATCTAGGAAGGCAGTACATGAGCTTTTTCTGAATGTAGATACCATGCTTTGGGCCTGTGGTAAAAACTGTGGGGGTTGTGCACACCTCTCCAAGAAGGGAAGATATTCTGAGATAAGCCGTAAGTATTGTTAAACTATTACGCACTTCAGGAAAGCCTATTTTGTTCTATATTTTACATAAAAGAAATGGTTTTGAATCAAGCTAGCAGATTTATTCCTTGATCATTATAGTGTTCAGGGCTCTCTAATGAATAATCACAGATGGCAGAATGATTCCCTCAGTGAACGGGGAATTTTTTTTTTTATAGAAGGAGGAGAAGAGGGTTTTATAAAAAGAGAGGTAAATTGCTCTCTCAAAATTAGCAATGGATTACTCTGTAATTTCATCAGGCTCACACTGATATCTCATGGTACTTTGAAAGCCCTTATTCCTGGATAAATGCATCATTCTTACCCTATCCTAAGGACTCAAGGTAAAAGCTAAATTGTTTGAAGCAGATTGAATGCAGAATGGTTGGGACTGTACAAACGTAGAGATGGTTTCTTCCCTCTATCTCATCACAAGAAGTCTCTTAATGCAGCCTCCATGCTATATTTTGAACAATAAGGGAATGTGGCAATGGGTGACTTCAAACATCTCTTATAAACTGTATACAGTGTTGTGTAGACATGTTTTAGATGAGAAAGTGTGTTGGTTGAGTAAATCTTGTGTGTGTGTGTGTGTGTGTGTGTAATTTAATGTATTTTATTGGCTCAGCAAAGTGAGGCCTTTTATTCACCCCCCCTCTCTTTCTGGCTTTGGGTGAAATCCAACGTGTTTGTAATGCAATAAATAATGATTATTGAGATATCAGATTGAAACTCGGCACTTACATCTAGGACATAACTCTGTATTTCAGGTTTGAATACCAACCTCACACAGTTTCACTTCACACAGTTTCAAAGGGGGAGGAAAATGTAACATATTTTGCCATGCACTAGGGATAGAATAATGTGTCAATTTTGGTTTTTCTCAGTTTCCCATTTTTCCAATCTTAAGTTCGGTTTGTCCTGAAAGTTGAGAATGTTTCCAATCTTAAATCCACTTCATCCCAAATTCAGAGAACATTTTTTTAAAGTTTGCATAAGAAAGTATATACAATGCTGTGCACATTTCTCCCAATACCTGCAATTTTTGTGTGCAATTTTTCCTAATGCACACAATTTTTTGCATGGAATTTTCCTAATACTATGCATTTTTGAATGTTAATTTTGCTAGCATACACATATCTGTGTGCACTTCCCCCTAATATACACACTGTTTATTTTCTTTGTTTGATTGGAGAAATCAATTGCAAAATTTGAAGAAGTGCGAATAACTGAGTTTCAGTTTGCATATTGCTTTGAAAGTGCAACATTAAGTAAGTTCACAGTAAAATGAATGAATGAACTGAATGAATGTCTCCCCTAGCCCTCCCATGCACTATTTCCCTTAAAAGTACACCCTTAAGAAATGATAGTCAACATACTTTTCCCTCACACAATGTGTAATTCTACAAGTTAATTACATGATGTGTAATTAATTTGTAGAATTCACATGGTGAGGGTTGATAGCTTCCCTAGATATCTATTAAAAGGGACTGTATGGGTTCCTGGAGGGTAGGTCTAGCTGTTAGCCGCCATATGGATACAGTCCTTTCCTTGGCAAAGTGCTTGTGTGTATGGTAGCCAATCAGATGCAGACACTCTTGGGTGGAACAGATTTTCTAGACCCATTTGAATCAAGGTTTAGGTCTGGTTTTGTCATTGAACTGCCCTGGTGTGTGGGATAAGCTTTGCTGGGAGAGAGATGGGGAAGTGTGTGGCCCTGTTGATACTCCTTGACATCTTAGCAGCTTTTGATGCTATCCACCATGGTATCCTCCTGGAGACGTTATCTGAGATGTGTGTGGCGGGTTGTCCAGTTTTGCCATGGTTTCACTCATACTGGGTTGGACATTTCCAGAACGTGGTGCTGGGGGATTTCTGCTTGACCTGATGGCAAGGAGGGCTCCATCTTCTTCCCCATGCTATTTAACATCTACATGGACCTGCTGAGTGAGGTCATTCAGAGAGTTAGAGTGCAGTGCAATCTATGCTGATGACACACAGCTAGGGATGGGGGACAATTCCTCCACGGACCCCAATGAGGCCAGGTTCTAAGAATCCGGCCCCATTGGGGCCTTGTGGCAGAACGGAGCACTCACCTCTGCCTCCCCCCGGAATCCATGCAGGTCGGCTCCCTCATCATGTTGATCCTGCATAGCCTATCGCGTCAAAAAACAGGGATGCAAATGGCGTAGTGGACGCCATTTGCTGCTGTAAAGCTGGTAGTTTAGCCTAAATGCAGCCATAAATAGCTGCATTTAGGCTAATCTACCAGCTTTACAGCCGCAATTGGCTCCCACTACGCCATTTGCATCCCTGTTTTTTGACGCGATAGGCTATGCAGGAGACTCACTCATCCTACCCCAGTGATACGGCACGCCAACGGCGGCCAGCTGTATCGCCAGCAGAGCGGAGCAGAGCTGGTGGCCGGCTCTGCAGGATCAACACGACGAGGGAGCCGCCCCGCATGGATTCTGGGGGGAGGGAGAGGTGAGTGCTCCGTTCCTCTGCGGGCCCCAATGGGGCTGGATTCTTGGAATCTGTCCTCATTGGGGTCCGTGGTGGAATTGTCCCCCATCCCTAGCTATAGTCATCAGCTTATATGCAAAACAGAGATGTGAATCTTGCATATAAATCTATGTGTCCATAGATCATTTCAGTCTCTCCTTCCCATTCCAGGCCAGCTACACAGTGGCAGCAGCTTGACAAGAGGAGAAAGGCAAGAGGCATTTCCCTCTTGCCTTCCTGCTCTTGTCAAGCTCCTGCCCACATGTAGCTGGCCCGGGATGGGGCAGGGGGGAGAGACTGGAATGATCCACTCTCCTTCTCTCATCCCAGCTATGTGAAAGCAGCGGCTTGACAGGAGGAGGCAGGTGAGAGGAAAGCGCCTCTTGCCTTCCTCCTCATGTCAAGCCGCTGCTTTCACATAGCTGGCCTTGGATGGGGGGTGGGTGGGAGATTGGAATGATCTATGGACACATAGACTTATATGCAAGATTCACAGCTCTATTTTGTGTAAAAGTCTATGGGCACATACTGCCGATCACCATATTTTAAACAACAACAACACGGCGATTGGCACGGAGGCAAACAGGTCTGGGAAAGCCTTGAGCTGGATGTTGAGTGTGGGGGGGCTCAACTTGGAGCCTGGGGGCCAGTGAGCAGGGACAGGGGCTGGGCGGGTGCTCAGAGAACCTGAATGGGGGCATGCCCACAGATCCCTATCTCATTTCCAATTGTGGACCCCTCCCCATTCGAATGGGAAAAAAATATGCATTTGGATGTGCATTTTTGAATGCATACTTTTCCTTCATGGACTAAAGCATGAAAACCTGCATTTTTAAAAATCCACATTTTTAAAAAAAAATTTTAAAAAAATTTCTGAAGCACAACTGTTGCAAACATGCATCACAAGCTCAGGAATGGGCGCACTTTTCCTTCAAAATGTGCTCACATTCACTTTTATATTTTGGGGTGTGAATGGGGCACATTCTTAAATAAATGGAAACAAAATTCGTGTATATCCCTATTGACGACTTTCAAGGAAAACAAATTAAACCCACTGGCGGCCAGAGCCCTTGTGCTGTCCTTGCCAATGCTGCTAATGTCAGCAAGGAGAGCCTGCGGGTTCGCACTCGGTGGCGGCAGTGGCAGCAGCAGGGTGTGAGCCAAGAGGGGAGGGCCATGGCACTTCTCCCGTGGCTCCCACCCTGCCGCCACCATCACTGAGCAACCACACCTCTCTCTCCCAGGTACCAGCAGAGAGAAGTGAGGTTGCTGGGTGGTGGGGGTGAAAGGATGGGAGCTGGGAGGGGAGCACCATGGTGCTGTCCATACAGCTCCCACCCTGCCGCCGCTGCTGCTCCCTCCTCCAAGCAACCACCCTATTCTCTGCCAGGCACCTGCAGCCACGGCAGGAATGCTTTTGTTTGTCTGTGTGTATACATCTGCACAAATGTAAACATATAAACAAGCCCCCCCCAAATAGGTTCCTGGATTTCTAAGAAAAGCACCCAGCTTGCCTTGCAAATGCAAGCCAAGCCGGAGCAGGGAAATCCAGCGAAACCCCAAAGGGATAGATTTCCCTGTGATGCCCATCCCTAATTAAGCCCATTCTTAACAAGAGCTATAGGCTGAACTGAGCACAGGCTGAAGAGACTGACTTATACATACACCCAAGAATGTCATCACTTGATGCTGCATGAGGAGCATGTCTAGGAGAACCTCCCCAAAGACAGAAGTCCAGAGCTGAGCTCTACCACTGATGCAAATGAGCAGGTTTCCCTCTAGAGAAGTATGAGAAATTTGTTGCAGTTCATTTTTTTAAATCAGAATTTACCCATTTCACATCACCTGGAATGAACATGGACTCAGTCGCAATCTTCAGTCAAAGTCCATACATTTCTGATCTTGCAATGTGTTTCGTGGAGCAAAATAATGCACTTGACAGCGCACATACATTTGAAAAATGTGGGTTAAAAAAATTAGTCCTTCTGAAAAATACACAAACATGCTTTAATCATTGGGAGAAGAATGCAAACATTTCAACGATCTGCACAATTGATGCATACATTTGGGAAAAAAATATGCACAGAAATATGCACGAATTTTCATGTGAAAAGAAAACACACACCAAAGATCGCAATCTGATGTGAATATGAGATGGAATGAGCTTCGAGGTGGAAGTTGGAGATCAACCACCTTTGATGTTGCTTCTATGCTCACCCTATTTTCCTCTGATTGTGGCATTAGGACTTGTTTTGCCAGGTCCTCTGAGCTGAATTCTACATCCACAGGAGAGGCTGTATAATTAAGACAGTTGCCTTTTTAAAAAAGCAGTCTTTCACGACAGAACCTGAACATTCTGTTCATCACAAAATCAAGATAATTTGACCTATCAGGAAGGTATGCGGCATGGAGAATAGGTTTATTGGATCTTCAGGTAGTTTGTTATTAGTGAATCCCAAGAATTTGGCTTTGAATTCACCCATCCTATGGATTACTCAGCTGCATATCATAGACAGGATTATGGATGCACCTAGCAACATTAAGAAGTTTCACTTTTGGCTTCCCTTGAAATTCCTCTGATGTTTCACCTGATGAAGAAGCTTCACATTTCTCTTTAAGCAGCACCTGAGGCAACGTAGGGATCTGCAACCCCACCCCCCCCTCAAATTATTCCACTGGTCTTATTTGGAACTCTTTTGACATCCCTCAAAATTCCTTATGTAGTTAATTTGAGGAGATCCCCCCCAAATTCACTTTGAATTTTGGTATAAGTAGGGATGTGCGAACCCACTCCCCTCTGGGTTCTCTAGGCACCCACCCAGCCCCCCTCCCCACTTGCCAGTTGCCAGACCATGCTCAAGCCCCCTCCACACTTGGCAAGTGTCCCACACTCACCCTAGTGGCCTTGTCGAGCTTCGTGGTCACCAGTTTTTGAGAAATAAAATGGTGATTGCAAAAATGTGAATATTTGCATATGTGCAAAATAGGGATGTATGAAAGTTCTGCCACGGATCTTGGGGAAGCTGAATGCCAGCGCATTCGGCCCCCCGAAATTGGTGGTGGAACGGCCCGCCACCCCCCCACCACCCCCCTGGGATGGGACTTACCTTGGGCGGATCTTCCTGGTGGCGGCGGTGGCTCCGGCGGTGGTTCAGCGGTGGCGGCGGCGGAGGTGGCCGGTCTTCCGACCGGCTGCTGCCGCTGCCGCCATTTCCAGGTTAAAAACAAAAACAAAAACAAAAAAAAGTGATAGGCTATGTAAAGATTTACGTAGCCTATCACAGCTAGATTTTAAAAAAACACCGTGATAGGCCACGTAAATGTTTATGTAGCCTATCACGGCTGACTGTAGGGACGCAAACGGTGGCGGCTACAGCCGCTGCCATTTGCACCCCTGCTAGCCAGCGGCCGGATGTCCGGCTGGTGGCGGAGCCAGCCAGCGGCCCCGCAGAATCGCTGCGGAACACAGCCGGACGGCCAGGATTCCAGGGAGGGGGGAGGAACGGAGCACCTCCCCCCCGGTGAGGATTCTGGGGGGAGGGACAGAATGCCTCCCCCCCACCATCAATGTAATCTGCGAACAGGTAAATGACTTTCGTACATCCCTAGTGCAAAAGGTGTATTTTTGCAAAGACACATATCCACATGTGCAAAAATGCACATTTTGTGCATACTCAAATATGCGCATTTGCAAAATGCATTTTCTCATACGCAAATATGCACATTTTTGCAATCGCCATTTTGTTTCTCAAAACATTGTGACCCCTAAGCTTGACAAGGCTGCCAGTGTGAGTGCAGGCCATTCACCAAGTGTGGGCAGGGGGCAAGCAGGGGCCGGGGCTCATTGAGTGGGGCTTGGGGGTGTGAGCAGGGGCGGTTCTGCTGGATTCCTGGACAGAATTGGGTGCCTGCACCATCCCTAGGTGTGAGCAAACATTTGGTTGTTGTTCTAGAGAGGATCCGCTTCCCACCTGAAATTCCATTTTTCTGCATAAAGCAACATAACTTAGACAGTTTATGTGGGTGATAAGTTGGCTTCCAATAACTGCAAGAAAAATATGTATCCCGTTATTAATTAAAACAGTGATGCATAAAGCTAATCTCTTCCCTATGGATTTCCCCATATCTCTGGAACATCTAAATCTATTAAGTAACACCATAACTCCTTGGAAACAGAGTTGCTGATTCACTCTGAAAGTAATTATATAGATATAGATATAGATATAGATATAGATATAGATATAGATATAGATATGTAGTTACTTCGGTGCACTTGAAAGATTTAGCAGGCTCAAAGGACTTGGTGCATAAATGCACTGTCAGTGTGTTGTAGGCCTCTGAATGAGACAGCATTTTCTTTTCTCTTTCCTTTTTCTTCTGCTTTATGAAGTGATGTAATCTGCTAATATTTCAGGTCACTGCATCTACATCTCTCATTGCTGAGGCAATTTAGCTCTCTTGCAAATGAGCAGGAGGAGAGTAAACAGATCAATATGTGGCTGCTGAAGCAAAAGCTCACTGCGAGTGATTGTGGCTAAATGCAAGGGGTCACCATTAGGAATGACAGAGGAGGAAAATGGCAGCCCCCATCTAGCCACCTGGGTATGACTGGGTTGTACATTAGGCTAATTGCCTCTGCCAGATTGGAGGCACTGCTGTGGTATAATCATCATCCGATAATGTCTCTTGGGATGGTGGGGGTAGTAGGCCTCTCTCATCATTAGTGCCCATATTACCTTAGGAAGCTCTTTTGGTGTGCATGAGAATACCTCTCCTCATGACTAATTGAGGTTTTTTTAACAGTCTTTAATAGAGTGTTAATAGGGATGGACAGACCACCCCTCCCCCACTCCAATGGTGGTTGCCGACCCCCCAATACTTGCCCGACCCAGGCTAGCTGTGCTGGGTGAGCTGCTGGGTGGTTTGTGGGATGCTCAGTGGCAGTGTGCAGGTCACAGGTGTCCGCTCCCTCATCAAGTGCCATTTCCCACTCAAATGGCAGCTCATTCTTTTCCCTAAGTATCCCATCTACACAAATGACGGCCTTAAAGGGGCAATGTCCACAGCATTACAGGCATTCATTTATTTACAATATTTATATGCCACTCCACATCAAAAGATTTTGGAGCGGTGAACAGCAAAGATAAAAGAATAAAACACCATGTTAAAACAATTAAAACATTTTAAAAAGAAACAAGGCTTGATAAGACTGAATTTAATAAACTGCAGCTGGTCACTTAAGGAAGGCTTCCCGAAACAACAATGTCTTCAGGAGGCATTGAACCTAGCCATATGCTAGGTTCAGCATCTAAGGTCCACCATCTAAGCTCCTCCTCTGAATGCCTCCTCCAAGGGAAGCTTGGATGGCAGCAACGAGCAAGAGGGCCTTCTCAGTGGTGGCCCCCCCACCTCTGGAACAAGCTCCCTGATGAGGTCCGCCTGGCAACAACATTATTATCTTTTTGGTGCCAGGTTAAGACCTTCCTCTTTTCCAAGGCATTTTGAAGCACATGATGAGTTTTAATCAGTCCTGGATGTGTCTTTAGTTACGACTGACAGCTCAAAGTTGTTTTTAGTTCTATGTTGTTTGTGTATATTGTCTGTGTGCTTTTATGGCAATGGCTTTTAAACTTTGTATATTGTATTTAATGTTTTAACTTCTGTAAACCACCCAGAGAGCTTCAGCTATGGGGCATTACAGAAATGCAAATAATACTAATACTAATAATAGGGAGGAGGAAGAGGAGGAGGAGGAGGAGGAGGCTGCGTCATCGTTGGAAGCAACACAAAGCTGGTGCCTGCCTGACTGCCAAAGGCAGGGAGTTCATGCCTGTCACTTATGCCTGTAATGTTGCGGACATTACACTTTTTAGTCCCCCATTTGCGTAGAAGGGGTAGTTACAGAAAAGAACAAACAGCCATTTGAGTGAAAGTGGTGCTCGATGAGGGATTGGATGCCTGGATGCTTGCCCAGTTTGGCGTGTCCCAACACTGGCAAGCGCTGGGGTCCATGGACTGGTATTCGGGGGGACGAGCCAGCAATTTCTCACCAGGTGCCCACACCATTCCTAGGCTGGCAATATAATGGCAGTGCATGAATACTTCTGTAAGCAACAACAACTACCACTAGATATGCACAAACTGAAAAGGTCTCTGACCTGTTAAATGAATGGGGAGCCATGAGTAGGGATGGCAGAGAATTCCGCCACGGATCTCGGTGAGGCAGAATGCCAGTGCATTCAGCCCCCCGAACTCCGTGGCGGAACGGCCTGCCACCCCCCTGCCCCCCGCGGATCCCCCCCGGGATGAAACTTACCTGGGGCGGATCTTCCAGGTGGCGGCGGCGGCGGCGGCGGCGGCGGCGGCGGTGGCTGGTCTTCCGACTGGCTGCTGCCGCTGCCATTTCCAGTGTTAAAAAAAAAAAAAGACGTGATAGGCTACATAAAGATTTTTGTAGCCTATCATGGCTAGGTTAAAAAAGAAAAGAAAAAAAGACGTGATAGGCTACGTAAGTCTTTACGTAGCCTATCACGTCTGACTTTTAAAAAAAACAAAATGCGCGTATGCAAATGGTGGCGGCTATGGCCACTGCCATTTGCGTTCCTTATTTTGGGCCGTCTTAGCCTACATAAATGTTTACATAGACTAAGATGGCGAAAATAAGGGGGAACGCAAATAGTGTCCTCTATGCTATTTGCATTCCCCTTATTTTCGCCGTCTTAGTCTACGTAAATATTTACGCAGACTAAGATGGCCCAAAATAAGGAACACAAATGGCGGTGGCCGTAGCCGCCACCATTTGCGTACGCACGTTGTTGTTTTTTAAAAGTCAGACGTGATATGCTAAGTAAAGATTTACGTAGCCTATCACGGCTGACTACAGGGACGCAAACGGCGGCAGCTATGGCTGCCGCCATTTGCGTCCCTGCTAGCCAGTGGCTGGATGACCGGCTGCTGGCAGAGCTGGCCGGTGGCTCTGCGGAATCCCAGCGGAGTGGAGCAAGCCGGCGAGGATTCTAGGGGGAGGGATGGAGTGCCTCCCCCCCCAGCGGAACCCGGCAGAGCCGGGTAAGGCCAATTTCGTACATCCCTAGCCATGAGCACTAAAGCTAGGAGCCAGACTTAAAAACTCAAAAATTCTCTCCTTGAGAATCTGGCGTGTCCACTTTTGTGCATAAATGCCTCAAACGTACAGTGTCACTTTTCAGTCTTGCAAAAAGAACCACAGAGCAGTAGTGAAAGTTTTGTGTGCACCTGATGTGTAAGAAAACAATCCAATACTGGGTGCACATTGGAAAGATTCTGAGAAATGCTTCATTATTCACAGAAATCTTTCATCCCCAGAATCAATAATTGGTGTCTGTGGATTTGAGTGACACTTGCAAAAGCTATGTTTCACTTTAACTGAACATAATGTGGTCCACGGTGTTAAAGATGTGGATGGGAAGGAAAGCTTGCAAGTTGCCTGACTGTCAAACCTATTGTCAAGATAATAAGATGACAGAGGTTTTAATGAATAACTTTGTCTCCCACTGTGATGGGCAGTTGTCTTTTTTTGAGGCCATTTTACTTCAGGGGTGTTAAAAAGTGGAGTGGTAGGAGTAAATCAGCTTGTCAGTGTAATTGAATTAAGCACCTTTCAACTGGGCGTGCAGTCAGAGAAACACACCAAACTGACAGAGCTAAAGATTTACTGAAGCTAACCAAGAAACTGAATGCCTTGATCACACAGGCTGATAAATCGCCTCTCCAGTAATTTGCTGCACTGAAAAGTTCCATTGGAACAATTCCTTTACTAGGGCCTCCTCCTGAGTTTTCCAGCTCTGGGAGAACTGTATAAAACAGGTTCTTCTGGTGAATCTGATCTTCTCCTTCTCCTTCTTTATCGTCGTCGTCATCGTCATCATCATCATCATCATTATCATCATCATCATCTTAATATGTGCATGATGCTTTCAGGGGTCCCAAGGACTTCACATGGATTATTTAGTAGTAATCGTGACCATAACCCTGCACAGAAAGTCAGTGTTATTATCTCCCATGTGGCCCATATTGCAGAACTGGCAACTGAAGCTGAGAACCACGGTGGCTTACCCCAGGCCACCTAGTGAGTTCATGGCAGAGGTGAAATTAAAACCAGGGAGGATTTCCTGATTCATAACTCAGTCTGTGATCTTATAAGGGACTGAGCTAACTCAGTGAGATAGGATTGCACTGCTAACCACTATGATGCTTTCCTTAGGCTTTTAAATATATATTTCTGATTTTATCTCTTCACAATACTATTGTACATCAGGGAAAGTACCACATCTGGAGGTGAATCACTTGAAAATATATCATTCCAGTACATTCAGATATTGGCCAGCATCTCCTAAATTGACTGCCTATTTGATTACTTTCACAAACACACACCTAAGTCAGTTAAATTTGTGTCACTCCATATTTTATAATGGTGGAGGCATTTCTTTCCCACCCCCAAACCCATCAGGAATAAGATACTTCCATCTTTCATTTCTAAATCTGAGTAGGGATGTCAGAGAATTCCGCGATGGATCTCGGTGAGGCCGAATGCACTGGCATTCCCCCAAAATCCATCGTGGAACAAAGCCCCCCCAACCCACGAAAGGCACGTGGGATGAAGTCCCTGCTGCCCCCACCCCACAAAAGGTGCACGAAACGGAGCACTTACCTGCTCCCGTCTGTGCTGCCTTGCGGATGGCGGCCGTCCTGGCCGCCATTCGCTTCCTCCTCTTCCTAGCTGTGATAGGCTACGTAAATACTTACATAGCCTATCACGGCTAATGCAGGGATGCCATTTGCATCCCTGTGGAGGCAGTGATAGGCTACATAAGTACATAATACATAGCCTATCACGGCAGGGGGGGGGAAACCCCAGCATACGCAAATGGTGGCGGCTACCGCCATTTGCGTACGCTGGGTTTCCCCCCCCCCTGCTGTGATACGCTACGTAAGTATTTACGTAGCCTATCATGGCTCAATACAGGGACGCAAATGGTGGTGGCTATGACAGCCGCCATTTGCGTCCCTGCAGGGCTGCCCAGCGGCCGGATGTCTGAATACTGTGGTTGGCCACAGAGCAGAGCCAGCCGGGCAGGATTCCGGGGGGAGGGACGGAATGCCTCCCCCCCCCGTCGAGGATTCCGGGGGGAGGGACAGAGCGCCTCCCCTCCACCGCGGATTGCCCAGAGCAGAGTCAGGTAGGGGTTTCATACATCCCTAAATCTGAGTTGTCCACAGATATTCTAGATATATCAAGAAACACAAATGCAGAATCCTTATTAATAGTGAGCAGTAATCAACAATGTCATTCTGCTAATGCAAATTATGTTGTGCTAGTGGGAGGGGCCTCTAGTGCAACACCAAAGTATTCACTTGCACAAGATTAGGGATGTATGAATCACTTACTTGTTCCGGTCAGGGCATCCGCTGAAGGGGGGAGGCACTCCGTCCTTCCCCCCAGGAATCCTCGATGGCCAGCTCCACTCTGCAGGCATTCCGCGGAGCCTCTGGTCGGCTCCGCCAGCAGCCGGACATCCAGCCTCTGGCTAGCAGGGATGCAAATGGCGGCTGCCATAGCCACCACCGTTTGCATCCCTGTATTCAGCCGTGATAGGCTACGTAAGGACTTTCCTTATTTTTCCTTATTTTTGGCTGTCTTTTAGGGATGGCGGAGAATTTCTCCACGAATCTTGGGGAGGCCGAATGCCAACGCATTCGGCCCCCTGAAATTGTTGGTGAAAGTCTCCGCCCCCCGTCCCCCCCCGGGATGGGACTTACCTCCCTCGGATGTCCCTCTCGGCGGCAGGTCCAGGCGGGAGTTTGGCGGCGGTTCGTCGGGGGCGGCGGCCGGTCTTCCGACCAGCTGCCACCGCCACCATTACAAAATAAAGTAAAAAAACAACAACACCCGTGATAGGCTACGTAACGATTTACGTAGCCTATCACGGCTGGATTTCCAAAGTCAGTCGTGATAGGCTACTTAAATCATTACGTAGCCTATCACGAGTGACTTAAAAAAAAAAAAGCGCGTACGCAAATAGCGTTGCCCTTATTTTCGCTGTAGTCTACGTAAATCTTTACGTAGACTACCAGGACCAAATAAGGAACGCAAATGGCGGCACCCATTGGCGCCGCCATTTGCGTACGTGCTTTTTTTTTTTTTCAAAGTCACCCGTGCTAGGCTACGTAACGATTTACGTAGCCTATCACAGCTGACTTTGGAAAACTAGCCGTGATAGGCTATGTAAATCGTTACGTAGCCTATCACGGGTGTTTCCCCCCCACACACTTTTTTATTCCGTGGCTGGGGAGACGGGGCGCTTCTCCCCGGCCTGAATTTCAGCTGGGTGAGTCGGGGTGCCTCCTCCCCGGCCTGAATTTCGGCCGGGCGAGGCGGGACGCCTCCCTCCCAGCCTGAACTCCGGGGGGAGAACCGAAGCACCTCCCCCCTACCGCGAAGCAAGCTGCAGGACCAGGTAAGTGCCTTTCGTACATCCCTAGTCTACGTAAATATTTACGTAGACTAAGATGGCAAAAATAAGGGGGAACGCAAATAGTCTAGCAGGTGCTATTTGCGTTCCCCTTTATTTTCACCGTCTTAGTCTATGTAAATATTTACGTAGACTAAGATGGCCAAAAATAAGGAATGCAAATGGCGGTGGCCGTATCCGCCGCCATTTGCGTACGCATTTTTTTTAACCCAGCCGTGATAGGCTACATAAGTCTTTATGTAACCTATCACATCTATGTAAAAAAAAAAAAAAAGACGAGACTGGAAATGGCAGCGGCGGCAGCCAGTCAGAAGGCCAGCCGCCGCCGAAGCCACCGATGGAGCTGCCGCCATCTGGAACATCCGCCCCAGGTTAAATCTCATCCTGGGGGGGATCTGTGGGGGGCGGAGGCGATGGCAGGCCGTTCTGCAATGGATTTCAGAGGGCCGACTGCACTAACATTCGGCCTCACCGAGATCCGTCGCGGAATTCTCTGACATCCCTACACAAGATAATTCCCTGGAAAAGCTGCTGTGCAAGTGCTATTGGCATTTAGGGATGTATGGATTGTATAAAACCTGTTCTGTCTGTTTTTTGGGGATTGCCAGGTGCCTTTTGTTCTGTTGTCTGCCCATGGATGGAATTGGATTTCCAAATTTGCACAGATGTGCAAATTCCCTGAAATAAGCATTAGCCTATGGGGAAAATGCACATTTTTGGCCAGGTTTTTAGATTTTGCATATTTCCTATGACAAAAAATTGTGCAAAAATTTGGGAAAGTTAGAAAATCAGTCCAGACGTCCACAGAATCTGCCCAACAGGGGGAATGTTGGTTCACTGTGGAATCCATGGGTCAGATTCATGAAAATCTAAACTCATTTGGTTCCATTACAGATTTCTCTAACATCCCTATTGATGTTACACTAGAGGTCCCTTACCATAGTGCAATGTAATTTGCATTAGTGGACTGGCATTATTGATTACTGCTAGGGAGGTAGGAGAAATTCAGTTCAGCTTGTTCTTTTATCTGAATTTACCCACTTCTCACCTTCTAGACCAAACACAGACTTGGATGCAATTTGTGGTCGAAGGCTGTACTTTTTCAAGCTTGTAATGTGATTTGTGGACCCTCCCAAAAAGTGTTTGACAGCATGCATTCTTTTGAAAAATAAACACAAATGTGCTTTAATCAATGGGAGAAGAATGTGTAGATTTCAAAGATGCGCACCAGTGAATGTGTGCAGTTGGAAAAAAAAGATGCACAAAATGTCCACAGATATTCATGGGAAAAGAAAACAACACCAACAAAGCTTACAATCTGACACGTACTTGGAATGAACTTTGAGATGGAATTGGGAGAACTTTGGTGACCTCTGGTTTTGCTGATTTGCACATCCCTAATTACTGCCCAATTTCTTTCCCTGGCATCTGTTAAGTGTTGTCTAATTCCCATCTGCAAAATGATTGTTTATAACATATTGGATTAGTTCATTATTACAAGCTATGTTATTAATTTTGCAAAACAGTTCTTGACTCAGAAAACATCCCAAAATGTGTATTTAAAAACATTAAAACATAATGTAAATTTTCATACATTTTGTAAAATGTAAGATTGATGTGGAAATGGGACAGAATGGACTTATGTGAATGAACACATGTAAAACTGACATGGAACGGAAATAGAGCTATCTGTCTATCTTGAGGTTAAAATGTGATGAGGTAGGACCTATGGTATCCTCAAGCAACTGTTCATGATCTTTTCCTCAAAGAAGCCCAGAATGCAATTCAAAAACATATAGCTTGGGTCATGGATGAATGCATGTTGTGGACTATATGGTCTGATTTGTTCTGCTATTGGGATCAAGTAATTTGAGTCCTCCAGGGGGTGGGGACACACACATGTCCTTTTCTGATTTCATAATCATGGGTAAAATAAAAATATATGTGATTTCTGCTGCAAAAAGCCACCTTCATAATTATCCCTGAAACAGATTGTATGTCAGCATTTCTGTTTATGTCAAGTGCATAATCTTTTTAGTTCACTGTTGATACGTGCTTGAAATTACCTGCTTTGCCTGTAGCTATTGACTTGTGCATTAATCCATTCAGTTATGACAAGTCATAGTGAAACACGGCACCATTAGGGTTCATTTTATTGCTTTCTTCTCTGCAATTACTTGGCTTCTTTTATTTATTTATTTTATTTATTTATTTCATTTCTATACCGCCCAATAGCCGAAGCTCTCTTTTGTAGAACAACAGTGCTTGCTCGCTGAACACTTGAGCTCAGAGTGCATTAAACACTAGGAATGGGTCAAAACAACACAGTACATTAGTAACATTTATTTGGCTGGCGATCTAAGATGTTCCTAATTTGTTCCTCTCTTGATGTTCCTGCTTTTCAGTGAAAAAAAATGAAAGGGATTAGTAACAGCACTTGAATTACAGGGTAAGGAGGGGCAGAGAAGACCCAGACCCCTTACATTTTAAGATGGCTCCCTTAGCTATTGTTTTGAGAGCATTACAGGAAGACATGATTTGACTAACATTTGGGAGGAGTCAAGAGTTTTATTAAGGCCTATCCCCCATGAGGTGAGCCCTGTGAATAATTTGAGGGAGAGCATAATGACCAGTGCCTGCTCCAGGGTTTGGAAGGCTCTTGGGCAAGAAACCCTCAGTGCACCACTTCTTCAGTGAGACTACCTGCTTACTAGTATTGTTGCCAGTTGTTACTCCTCCTCCTCTTCCTCATTATTGCTTCCATTTGCTTTCCAATGAGCAAATAGGCAATGGCATCTACCACTCATCCTTCACACTGCCACCATTTTCTGGGCCAGAGCAAGAGGAGAGTGAACAAGCAGGTTGTGATGGTGAAAGGAGGAGCAATTCCAGAAGTCTCTCGACAGTGGGCCCCTGGTGGGGTGTGGGCCCTTGGCAGGGGCCCAACCATGCCTATCCTTGACACCAGCCCAGATCATGAGGATCTATATATCATGTGTATATACCATCTATATACCATCCTGGGCTCTTTTAGGAAGAGCAGAATATTAGTACAAGAAATTAATTAAATAAATAAATAAATAACATGTAGTCTGCACCTCAACATTGTTCTGAGACTCTCAAAGAATGGAAGATCTTCTGGAGCACTTTTTGGACTTCAAAGAAGAGGAGCAGGTCCACAGGACTCCAGTCAGAAGGCTCCCTGCTGGTGTGTGGGCCATCAGCCACTGCTCAACCATGCCTACCATTGATGTCAACTCTGTCAATGACAATAGGACTTGGGGAATGGGGAAAGAAAGAAAGAAAGAAAGAAAGAAAGAAAGAAAGGTAGATGGATGAAAAGCAAATCCAATTTCTACCCTGCTACCTTATTTTCAGCTAGTTTAATGTCTATTGAAAGAGATCGCTTCACTTTTTCAGACACTTCCAATCCTCTGGAGTGGCGGAATACGTTGAAGTTGATACAATCAGCAGATTCAAGTGTTAATGCTTATGAGCTATACTACATCCAGCTGAATGTGTGTGGAGCGTTCCTCTGAAAAAGAAACTCCACGCACATGGAAAACAGGCACCTTGGGGAGAAGAATAAGTTTTGGAATGGAAACAAAAACATGCAGTTTCTTTATACACAGGGAGCATTTTATGCCAAGGAGCATTCAGCCATGCAACCCTGTCACAAGTAGTGCTGTTGAGTATTGAATGTCCTCCATGTACATTAGCTTGCTGTAATTCTTAGAGCATCCTTGTCAAATATGTCAATAGTTTCCCCTATATGAGAGAGAGAGAGAGAGAGAGAGAGAGAGAGAATTTCATTTGTTTAGCCATATGCCATTACAAACATAAAGACACTGGGTCACAAATTTGGCTCTTGATTTCCTGGCTACTAGTGCAAATAAAGAAACATGCAACGTAACATGATTATCCTTGTCTAATAACAAAAGGAAAACCTACAAACTCAGTTGGTGTAACACAGTGTTTCCTATGAGTGAACTCAGAGAGGTCTTTTTCACAAGGGTCATTATATAGAGGACACTGTGTAATATAGAGAATGGCGAGAGAGGGTGGCATGCCTATGACCACTTACAGTGCAATCTTTGGCATGTCTACTGAGAAGTAAGTCTTATGGAGTTCTATGGCATTTATTCCCAGGTGAGTGTGTATAGGGTTAGGTTTAGGCACAGTGCAGCCTGGTGGCTCCAATTTCATTGGGGTTGTAAATCCATTCTTGATTTCAATCAGAACCAGCTGGAACTCTAAAGGACCTATCCAAGGTAATGAACTTCTTTTGGGGGTAGGGCCCTTCAGAGTTCTGTCTGGTTCTGACTGAAACCTGGAATGGATTCACAGCCCCACCGAAATCAGAGCCACCAGTCTCCACTGTTTAGATTGTCTGTGGTAGAAGTGGGATTCAAACCCCGGATATCTGATTCACAATGAATGGTGCAATCCTACACACGTCTACTCAAGCACAAGACCTGTTGGAGTTTGACGAGGCTGACTCGTGAACATAGGCTTGCAGTCTCAGTCTCCCACCCACTATACTCTGCCAGATCTCAGAGCCAATAGGAGATTTGGATAACATTGGAAGTTTTTCCCATTGCCTGCTACCTGATTCTTTTTAACTGGAGAAGCCAAGAGCTGATCTTGGGACTGTCTGCATGCAAAGCTTATGCTCTGCTCAATAATAATAAGAGTGACTGGGTGACCAGCCAGATGGGCGATTAATAAATTTAATAATAAATAAATAATAATAAATAATGGCCTCGCTTATCTATTTTGTAATGTAGAAGTGCCCAAAGAGGTAACTTACTCAAGACAAGCTAATGAAGCTATAACTAAAAAGGGAGTTGGATTGTATTCATAGTCCAGAAGCACTGTCTAAGAGAGGGCAATGTCTTTTGTATTCTAGCTTTTAAAAAAGATGTCAAAAATGGCAAGCAATCCAAGCAACATCTGTTAACTTTGCTTATCTAGCAGAACCGTCCCTCCCTCTATGGCTAAGTATAAAGCACAGTGATCTGCTTCTAGCCACTGGTTCACCATAACGTCTAGCACAAATTTTTTGGACTGTGGCCAACAGGGACGCTCATATTCTTGGGAAGAGCTGACTAAGCAAAAGGTGCATCAAAAACTCTCCCACAGGTCAAACCACAACCATTCAAGAAAAACCACCAAGGGAAGCAGTAATAGGCGGTAATTGCATGTGACAATCCCTGTAGAAGCAAAGGTGAGAGGTCAGAAAGTTATCAGGTTGCCCAAACATAATCTGATTTGGGTTTCAATGAGAAGTGCTTCTATTGACCCCTCCACCCACAAACCCTGTAAAGAAGTTCATCAGCATTCATTTCAGTAGATCCAATATTTCTTTGGCTATCTAAGGCAATTGTTGGTGAAATGCAACTGATAAAGAAACTATGGTTAGATCCAGACTTAGGGAGCAATCCTATCTTTAGGCAGAAAAAAAAAGCCCTACAACTCCCAGCATCCCCCAGCCATCCATGCTCACTGTAGGGATGTGTGAATCAGCAAAAACTTGAGCTCACCAAAATTTTCTTAATTCTATCTCGACTTTTGTTCCAACTGCATATCAGATTACAAGCTTTGTTATTTTTTTTTTTGCATGAAAATCAATGTGTATTCTTGTGCGCATTTTTCCAAATTGACACATCAATTATGCTCATCCTTGAAATATATGCATCCTTCTGCCACTGCATTTTCAAAAAGTATGCATTTTTCCATGCACATTTTTTCACATGCACGCATGCTGTTGAATGCATTGTTTCTGGTCTACGAATCACATTGCAAACTCAGAAATGTATGGGCTTCGACTGCAGATTGCGTCCATGCCCCTGTTCAGCCCAGAAGGTGCAAACTGGGTAAATCCTGATAAAAAATGAATTGAAATTAATTTCTCATACATCCCTACCTGGCTGGGGCATGCTGGGAGTTGAAGGATTTTTTTTCTGACTAAACATGTATATGATTGTGCCCTTAGGGCGGAATCCTATGGAGACAGATGTCAGCCTCCAAACTCAGAGGCTCATGCCTATCCAGGGTGGCCAGAATATGGAGGGGTTGTCAGAGCAGGAGGTGGGAGGCTGTGCAATGTGTAGGAAGCCTTGCAAAGAGGCTTCTGCAGTCTCTTCCCCTCCCCGCCCCTAGGACCACCCCCTTTTCTCCCTCTCTGCACTCCGTTCCTGAACTTGGAGAAGTAGCCAGCACAGAAGGAACTGTGCTGTGCCAGCTACAAGGGGGAGGGGGCAGGGAGCATGGTTTCTGGGAACTGAGCTCAGATCCAGGGTTCCAAGTTTGGTCACCAGAATCCAAAAAAATCCTATGGTCCTCTAGACAGTGTCTAGTGTCTATAGGATTGCTCTCCCCATCATTCTTAGAGTAGAGCCATTTATTTCATGACTGATTTAAGTCCCGTTGATAGAAGGAACTGCTCTAAGAATGGCTAAGTCTGGATCAGAATATGTGCAAATGTTTAAGCTCAGGGTTGCCAAATCACATTTTGGGTCAGCCCTCCAGTATTTTTTAGCAGCACCACAGCTATGAAAAAGAATGGTGCATCTACTCCATGACTGATCCTGGACTGGTGTGGTAGGAGTAGGGATGATGAAGAAATTTGTAAAGTTCACATTTTAATGCAAGCATACCCGGTTTTTCACTTTTAAACCAATATGCAAACCAAAATGTGATTCCTTTTTGAAATCCACACTTCTCCAAATTTTGCAATAAAAATGCATACAAAAATGTGTATATTTGGGGGAAGTGCACACAAAAATGAGTATACCAGTGACAATAATGTTCAAGAATGTTAGGAAAATTGCTTGCAACAAATGTGTGTATTAGGCAAAATTGTGTTAAGAATGCATTTATTAGGAGACACGTGCACAAAAGTGTGTACAGATGTTCATGAAAGCTTCTTTGTAAAAAGAAAAAGAAAAAAGAAATCTCAACATTTCAGATGAACTGTACTCAAGAGTGGCAAAATGAGAAATGGAGAGAAACCAAAACTGACAGTGTCATCCATCCCTAGGTATGAGTGATTATAATCACAATTTGTGACTTTGGGATTATCTACCACTCACATCACACATCTTCACTTAGTTTGGGTTTTCACATTCAGACATTGGATTCCAATTTGTTCCCCTTTGCATGCTAACATGCTGTTAAGTAATGATCTGGATCAGACAACGGGATCTTTCCCATTGTTTCCACATATGTTTTCATCTTAGTGCCAAGCAACATCTCATAGTCATCACCGCACTTATCCACACAAGCAGGCCTGCAATGTTCACACGGAGAATCTTTTCTGACTTGTCAACTCATGTTAGTTCATGTTCCATATTTTAAGGCACAGGCACATGGCATAATTGGGAATGGTTGCCAGTTGAAAGTCATGAAGACCAACTAGTTATTGTATCCATGAACTACTGTTCATCATTGCAGTTGCTTGTTTAAACTGTAGGCGAACTATCTTTAGTTCATCCATTGGGTATAACTAGTACTCTTCATGTTCCCTAGTCAAAGTGAAATCCAGCTAACTATCCTGCAGTCTTCCCCAATCTTGTGCCCTCCAGAAGTTGGGGACGTCAACTCCCATCAGCCCTAGCCAGCATAGCTAAGGGTCAGGAAGCCTGGGAGTTGTAGTCCAAAATATCTGGAGGGTACCAGGTTGGGGAAGGCCTGCTGTTACACATCCATCTAGTCTAATGTGCTAATCAAAGTTCCCATTTAATGTTGGACAGCTTACTATTGTGCATGTCTCCTGATTTGGTGCAATGGGATGCAGTGCATAATATCCTGTGAATTAAGTCACTGCTCCCTCTGCCCACCTCCATGGTTCATAAATCTGTTGCTCTGTGTGGGAGGCTTCTTGGCAGCTGCAAGTATACAATTTTCATTCCTGGGAATACAGACCATGGCTGTTTGCTGCATCACTACTCAAGGTGGGTTTCCTAGCTGGCAGCCTACGTTGGCTGTGCTGTTTGAAAGAATGTGTCAAGAGTTAGCTGTTTTTTCTGATTATACAGAAATTAAGCACTTTCTGAAATCCAGGTCACAAATTCAATCTATTCTGTGGAACCACAAGTCTACCTCCCAAACAGAAATTCCACAATTTTATCTCACTTTATTGCCGAGATATTGCCTTTTCAAGCTTTGACCTATAAAGTTAGATGTCAAGCACTCAATTATTTCCTCACATCGCAAAGTTCTCCCAGGAATTGATTGAATTCTTCTGGAGTGGATTTTTTTTTCTTTTTTGCTGAGACACACCGAAGTGTCTTACAAGGCTATTTCAGCTGGTGCAGCATTAATATCATTGCACGGTCTCACTATGAGAGGCATCTGACTGTAAAAAACAAACAACTTAGTTTCCGAGAATAGCTTTATAAAAAGTTCAAAGCAATCTCAGTATTAGTTTATTTCAGCAAGCTTCCAAAATAACATACATTAAGGGTGAAAGTTTATAACATTTAATAGAGATTGGCAACCTTGCTACTAAAGTTTTATACCAGTCAAAAAGAGTCCTACAGTTCAGCTTGTACCTTATGTAGCCCAGTCCTACATATGTTGTTGGAAGGAGCATATAGGTAACACACAATTTGTGCAAATTTCCTAAGTTGTGCAAATTTCCTAATTTGTGCAAATTTCCTCCATAGACTGCTTCAATCTACTGAGGAAATTTGTGCAAATTAGGACATTTGTGCAAATCAAACTGTGAATCAGGAATGAAACAAACACAAGCACATGTTCAACCATTTGCAAAAATGTTTGGCACCCACAATGCTCACTATTTTACCAATAAGCACAATACTCCCCACCCCAACAACGAAATGTGTAAGGAAGCCACTGCCAATTTATTTCCATATTTTTTGGGTGGGGGAATAATCCAAGTAAAGGTGTGGACCAGAAAACGCAGCCCTATTTGCAGACTTCATGCAGACCAGATTAAATACAATCCTAACATCCCTCCATATGACCCACCAAACAAAACACAGCTCACAATAATGATACTGTATGGTGGCCTGCTAGGAGCCTTTCTAAGCCTTCTGTTTTGTGTCCTGCCAGGGACTGTCAAGATTGAGGTTTTTCAAGTAGCTGTCAGGCCACAATACATGGCTAGTGTTTGGCTTGATGAATCGCAAGCTGTTCAGGCTACTCAAGCAGCTGGTATGATCCATAAATTAGGCAGACTGCACCAGCTTGCCCATATAACTTTCATCAAAATGTAACTGCCCAGAGATCTAGGATTATATCCCACTTTGGTCATCTTTCAACTCAAGAGAGTGGAGAGCTGTTGGAGGAAGAGGCAGGCTATAGAGGCTTTTTAACAGTGTACAGACATCCTAAAGCACAGTATTTTTGGCACATTAGGAAACAGTAACAGGATCAGCAGGTGACAGGATCCAAGGAAGGGAGGTTCACTCACTTCCCTTGCTAGATCAAGATCTACACATACAGCATGGAATTGCATGAGTAGACCTACTGGATGGATGCCCACATCCAGCAACAGAGATCATGAACATGTTGCCCAACATGCAAATGATGGGCCAAACTATGGTCAGTGGAATGGTATGCACATGCTTATATGGATAAATATGTGATGCATGCGATCCCCATATACACTGTACAGTGTCGGCTGGACAGCACACCAAGATGCAGATGCACTTGGAGAAGAGCATGTTACATGCGCAGTCCCCCATCAGCCCTGGATGGTGTGTCTAGAAATGTGATTTCACATTCTCTTGCGATGTGGTTGGGAATGTTTCTCAGATCTCCATTTCTCTGTCTGTGGGCACTACTCATGCTTGTCACTATGGATGGCATGGGTGCCCAATTCCATCCAGTAATCTGGTGGAACCCCACCCAAACAACACCCCTGAGCTGTGCTTGCTGAGCCCCTATCCCTGCTCACCCCCTGCCCGCACACACAGAGCCACCCAAGCTCATCCGGGCAGCCTTGTTGAGCCCCACAATCGCCATGTTTTAAAAAATAAAATGGCAATTGCAAAAATGCACACATCTGTATCTGCATGAATATGCGCATTTGTGAAAATGTGCTTATTCACGCATATGCAAAGATGTTCATTTTCATGATTGCCATTTTATTTTTAGAAAAACGGCGATCACAGAGCTTGATGAGGCTGCCTGGATGAGTGCGGAAGGCTCAGGAAATGGCAGGGAGCTTGAATGCAGGTCTGTGTGTGCACGAACATGGGCAGAGGCTGGGCAGGCACCTGGAGAATTGGAATGGGGGGGCGCCCACCCTTCCCTACTTGTCACCCATGTAGGGATGGCGGAGAATTCCCCCATGGATTTCAGTGAGGCTGAATGCCCTGGCATTTGGCCCCCCGAAATCTGTGGTGGAACGGCCTGCCCCCCCGCCCCCCACGGACACCCCCGGGACGAGACTTTCCTGGGGTGGATGTTCCGGATGGTGGCGGCTCCAGCAGTGGCTTTGGTGGCGGCGGCGGCTGGTCGTCCGACCGGCTGCCGCTGCCACCATTTGCAGTCTGGTCTTTTTTCTTTTTTTTTTACATAGACGTGATAGGCTACGTAAAGACTTATGTAGCCTATCATGTCTGGGTTAAAAAAAAAAAGCGTTTCTTTTTGATTCGCTGTTTTAGCCTATGTAAATATTTACGTAGGCTAAAACGGCAAATCAAAAAGGAATGCAAATAGTGCCCACTATGCTATTTGCGTTCCCCTTTATTTTTGCTGTAATAGTCTACGTAAATATTTACATAGACTAAGATGGTGAAAAATAAGGAACGCAAATCGTGGCCACCATAGCCACCACCATTTGTGTAGGCTTTTTGTTTTTTTTTAACCCAGACATGATAGGCTATGTAAGTCTTTACATAGCCTATCACGGTTGAATACAGGGACGCAAATGGCGGCAGCTACGGCAGCCGCCATTTGCGTCTCTGCTACCCAGTGGCCGGATGTCCGGCTGCTGGCAGAGTGGAGCCGGCCAGGCAGGACTCCGGGTGGAGGGACGGAGCGCCTCCCCACCCCACCATGAAGCAGATCCGCGAAACGGTAAGTAACTTTCATACATCCCTACACCCATGGTTAGCCAATCATACACAACATTCTGGGTCAAGATCTCTACATCAGGGCCCAGATCTTTCAGCCCATCTCAGGGGCTCCTTTGGCTCTTGTGTTCACAGTCTTGTGATCTAAGTTCATTTAATTGTACCTACCTGTAGGGATGTATGGACTGCGTAAAATCTGCTCCATCTGTGTTTTGTGGATTGTCGGGTGCTTTTTGTTTTGTTGTCCGCCCACAGATGGCTACAAATATTTTTTTCGTCGTGCAGAAAAATACGCAAATAATTACATAAGTATTTACATAATTTACCATAGAATGTAACATTTAAGATATTGTCCCCATTCC
Source organism: Heloderma suspectum (assembly GCF_057233095.1). Lineage (NCBI taxonomy): Eukaryota > Metazoa > Chordata > Lepidosauria > Squamata > Helodermatidae > Heloderma > Heloderma suspectum. The sequence goes on from NC_139461.1 coordinate 177,098,136, forward strand.
ATTCAACGTTTCCTCAGCAGAAACATACGTATTTTCTTATGAATTTATATGCGTAAATTTCAGGAAAGAAAAAAATCATCCACAAGTCCACAGACTCCATGCGGCCTGAGGCGGTCACTCCACAGTGGATTCTGCAGGTCAGATTCTTAGAAATCCAAGCTCATTTTAGTCCATCTCGAATCTCTCCAGCATCCCTACCTACCTGCTTAGATTTTTTTTTTTTTTTTGCTTCCTGGTCAGCAGAATGTAAAAGATCAACTGTAAACCTGGGACCACAATTTTTGATGCAGAAAAACAACAGTAATAACCCATGCCTGTTCTGCGCCTCTGAGGTAATGTATTACAAATGACCTGGAGAAATTATAGGTGTAATGTACTATGTATGGCTTGAGAAAACTGAGAAGACATTAATTACAAGCATTGGTGCAGTAAATTAGTTTATACACCTTGCTAGTCTTGCCGTCCCCAACCCCGGCTCCACAACACACAAGAGCAATTGTTTCCTGTTTCTAGTAGGCATGGCGGAGAATTCTGCCACGGATCTCGGTGAGGCCAAATGCCAGCACATTCGGCCCCCCGAAACCTGTGGAGGAACAAAGCCCCCAGCCCCCCCACCCCGTGAAATGGGCCCGGAATGGAGCCTACCTTTGTCGGCAGTTTCGGTGCTCCTTGAATGGCAGCCACGTCTGCAGCTGCCATTCGCTCCTTTTGTAAATACATAGCCTATCACAGCTAATGCAGGGACGCCATTTGCATCCCTGCAGAGGCTGTGATAGGCTACGTAAATATTTACGTAGCCTATCATGGCAAAAAAAGGAAACTCAAATGGCGGTGGTTACGGCGTAAATATTTATGTAGCCTATCACAGCTAAAAAAGGGAATGCAAATGGCAGCCACCGTAGCCACTGCCATTCACGTTCCCTTTTTTTTTCTGTGATAGGCTATGTAAATATTTACATAGCCTATTACGGGATGGCATAGGGACTAGGGATGTACGAAAGTCACTTACCTTTTAACAAAATTTATTCGAGGTGGGGGGGAGGTGCTCCATCCCTCCCCCCCAAAATTCTGGCCAGCTGGCTGCACTCCGCAGGGATTCTGCGGAGCCACCAGTCAGCTCCGCCAGTGGCCGGACATCTGGCTGCTGGCTAGCAGGGACGCAAATGGCGGCGGCCGTAGCTGCTGCCGTTTGCGTCCCTGTAGTCAGCTGTTATAGGCTATGTAAATGTTTATGTAGCCTATCATGGCTGATTTAAAAGAAAAAAAACGCGCGTACGCAAATGGCGGCGCCCATGGGCGCCGCCATTTGCGTTCCTTATTTTGGCACATCTTAGTCTATGTAAACATTTACGTAGACTAAGACGGTGAAAATAAGGGGAACGCAAACAGCATAGACGCTACGCTGTTTGTGTTCCCCTTATTTTCGCCGTCTTAGTCTATGTAAACATTTACATAGACTAAGACGGCGAAAATAAGGGGAACGCAAATAGTGTAGATGCTACGCTGTTTGCGTTCCCCTTAATTTCCCCATAAATATTTTCCCCACTTTGAAAAAAAAAAAAAGCGCGTACGCAAATGGCGATGCCTATGGGCGCCGCCATTTGTGTTCCTTCTTTGGGCCCGGGTAGTCTACGTAAAGATTTACGTAGACTACAGCGATAATAAGGGCAACGCTATTTGCATTGCCCTTATTTTCGCCATAGTCTACGTAAATCTTTACATAAACTACCGGGACCAAATAAGGAACGCAAATGGCGGCGCCCATGGGCGCCGCCATTTGCGTACATGCTTTTTTTCCTTTCAGAGTCACCCGTGATAGGCTACGTAATGATTTACGTAGCCTATCACAGCTGACTTTGGAAATCTAGCCGTGATAGGCTACGTAAATCATTACGTAGCCTATCATGGGTGCTTTTTTTTTTACTTTATTTTGTAATGGTGGCGGCGGCAGCTGGTCGGAAGACCGGCCGCCGCCCCCGCCGAACCACCGCCAAACTCCCGCCGGGACCCGCCGCCGAGAGGGACATTCGAGGGAGGTAAGCCCCATCCCGGGGGGGGGGGATTTCACCAACAATTTAGGGGGGCCGAATGAGTTGGCATTCGGCCTCCCCGAGATTCGTGGAGAAATTCTCCGCCATCCCTAGATGGGGGATAATTTGTTCCATTCATGTATGGATATGAGCTTACAGAATTCACACTTCCCAAATCAATATGTGAACCAGAATGCAGTTGCCCTTCACTATTTTCACTTCTCTGGATTTTGCAGTGCTGTTCTTCAAAGCGGTGGTGGTGGTGATGGTGCATAAAACGCATACATTATTGAAAGTAGTGCTCACAAAAATAGGTACAGTAGGGGAAAGTGTGCACAGAAATGCATATATCAGAGGAACATACCCCTCACCAAAAGCATTATAGAAGGGGAATCTGGCTGGCTGGGGAATGTTGGGAGATGTAGGGCTTTTTTCTGTCTAAACAGGCATAGGATTGCACCCTAAGTATATTAAAATGTCTTCTTCTTCTTCTTCTTCTTCTTCTTCTTCACAATAATAATTGCAAATTGATGTAGGGATGTATGAAAGTCACTTACTTTTCCACGGATTCTGCTCATGGTGGGCAGGGAGGCATTCCGTCCCTCCCCCCAGAATCCTCGACGCGGGGGGAGGTGATCCAGTCCTCCCCCCCAGAATCCTCAATGGCCAGCTGTGGTCTGCGGCAGCTCCATGGAGCAGTGGCCAGGCCCAGGCCAGGGCCGTCCGCAGCCAGATTTCTGGCCGCGGAGGGCTCTGAGTAAAAAAAAAAAAATGTATGCAAATGGCGGTGGCTAGCTGGCTACGGCCGCTGCCATTTGCGTTCCTTATTTTTGGCCATCTTAGTCTACGTAAATATTTACGTAGACTAAGACAAAGAAAAGAAAGGGGATGCAAATGGCATAGTGGGAGCTATTTGTGTTCCCCTTTATTTTCACCGTCTTAGTCTACGTAAATATTTACATAGACTAAGACAGCCAAAAATAAGGAACGCAATTGGCGGCGGCCATAGCCTCCACCATTTGCATATGCATTTTTTTTAACCCAGCCGTGATAGGCTATGTAAGTCTTTACATAGCCTATCACATCTTTAAAAAAAAAAAAAATGACAAGACTGCAAATGGCGGCGGCTGCAGCCGGTCGGAAGATCAGCCGCCGCCACTGAAGCCGCTGCTGGAGCTGCTGCCGTCTGGAACATCTGCCCCAGGTAAGTCTCATCCCGGGGGGGATCCGTGGGGGGTGGGGGGGTGGCAGGCCGTTCCGCCATAGATTTCGGGGGGGAATGCCAGTGCATTCGGCCTCACCGAGATCCATGGCGGAATCCTCTGACATCCCTAAATTGATGCAGAAATGGGACACAGCATACTGAAGGCTGGAAAAATGAGAAATAGAGAGAAACTGCAATTGAAAGAACATTAAAGATCATCACCTACTTGGTTTAGGAAATTTTCAAGATTTCATCTTCCTTTTGAGGTTGAATAGGTTTGAAACATCATACTGGAACTTTTGCTTTAAGTGAGTAAAGAGAGTGTGTGTCCATTCAGCTTATGCAAACTTTTATATTAAGTCTGTGCTCATTCAATACATGGAATTATTTTTAGATAAGCCATTGATAAGCGTTTTCATACATAGACATTATTCCCATGGAAGGATTTATCTCCCTCCTCTGCTGACAGAAATTCATCCCCCCTCTTCTGCGGGATGTTGGTGACACAGAACTGGCAGTAACCCATGTCCAATCTTCATAAATGCCCTGCTTAACTGCTGTGTTAAAAAGAATAGAATTAGGATCACAGTACACTTAACATAAATTACATTTTGTGATCTATTCTTTCAAAATATACTCAGATACTAATTTTGAAATGTACGCATTTTTAAATGTACACATTTTTCTCCCATCATTAAAGCATATCTGTGCACATTTTTTTTTAAATGTACTCATTTTGAAATATACACATTTCGAAATGTACACATGTTTGAAACTTACACATACTGTTGAATGTTTTGTTTTTTTGGTCCGTGAATCACATTGCAATCTTGGAAATGTATGGACTTTGACCGCAGATTGCATGCGAGTTCATGTTCAGTCTGGAAGGTGCAAACTGGATAAAACCCTGATAAAAACAATCTGAAATAAATTTCTCATTCATCCCTACCAAATAAAGAGATAGGTTTAAAATTGGAGCTGTGCTCCCTAGAAATGGAGTGAAAGAGAAGTGACATTCAACTTATGTACAGACCTACATGGATGTGCACGTTTATACAAATTGTGCCTGCAGATGAGTCTGGATGGGCCAGTACATGATTCTGCATGGGCCAGTGGGCCACTGGCAGCTAGCGATGTCGCAAGTGCCCAATATGGGGGAGGAGTCCAATGGACTCCCCCCTGCTTGGCCCCCTGGACTCCCGTTCGCGGACTGCACAGCACTTACTGGATACGTTCGCCAAGTGCCACGTGGTCTGCAAATGGGGTCAGCTGTCAACTGATTAGAAACAGTTTAAAAAATACAGTACAATACAAATAGTGAAATGAATAAGATATAACACATAGGGACATTGGAGAAATCCATTTGTGGGATGGAGTTCAATGTGTTTTCCTAGGTTCAGCCCCTTGGATTTCATTCTGGTTCCCACTACAGTGCCTGACTTGGTCTGCAGTGATTCAGGCCAGTTCCTGGATTTTCTGGCACATTTTTTTGCAGGTTCCGCAATTTCACAAATTCATAAGCAATTTGTGCAAATTTCTGAGCAATCTGCACAAATTATGGCTGAATTTGAGCAAATTGCTCAGGAATTTGAGCAAATTGCTCAGAAATTTGCACAAATTGTTTGGGAATTTGTGCAAATTGTGGAATGTGTGGAAGAATGCACAAAGTTCCCAGACTTTGGGGAAAAGCCCTCAGCTTGGCTTGCAACCACAAATTGAGTCATAGACTCCGCGGAACTCTGCCAAGTCAAAAAAAGAGCCGGATTTCCCAGCAACAGGCAATAACACACAGCCACAAATAGCACTGGAACAGACAGATGTGAGGATGTATAAAAATAGTCATAAAGATCTAAAAAAATGGAGGGAGCAATCCTATGGTCGCTAGACAGTGCCTAGACAGCCATAGGATTTCATGTTTTCTGGGAACCGACCTCAGAGCCCATGCTCCGAGTTCGGTTCCCAGAGAACTGACCTCCCCCCAATTCTGTGCTGCCTTGGAGGCAGCGGGGAATAGCCCCGTCCTCCACGCTTGCAAGAGGAGCATGGAGCAGCCAAAAAAGGGTGTGTCTGGGGGCGTTCCAGGCCGGGGTGGGTGGAAATGCCTGTACGACACATCCAGTGTGTCATACAGCAGCCTCCTCCCCCACTCAGCCCTCCCACAGCTAGACAGCCACAATCAGCTGTCTAGCCAAAAGTACTTCTCCTGCCGTGCATTGGATAGGCGGTTTCCTCCAAGTTTGGAGGCGGCCGTCTATCTGTATAGGATTGCACCCTAAGTCTCTAAAATGCCTTGGGGAAAAGAAAGGCCTTCATCTGGCACTGCAAAGACAGCAATATAGGTGTCAGGTGAGCCTCCTTAGGGAGGGCATCCCATAAACTGGGCGCCACATCTGAGAATGCTATCCCACAGCATTTACATGGACTAAACAGGGCACTTTTCAGGTACTTCAGCCACTTGTGGGAGTGCGTGATAACGTCACAGAAGGAGTGTTCCAGCTTACCCTGGATTTAATTTCATGCAGGGGCGTGTGTGTGTGTGTTAGTGTGTGTGTGGTCCAGAGGTAAAGAAGGAGAAAAGCTACAACAGCAGAGCAATGGAAGGAGCAGTGGAGGGAAGCCTTCTGAAAATGTTGAGTTCAGCAGTGGGGAAAAAATCCCACCATAGATGCTCTTGCACTCATGTCCTGCTTGTGGGTTCCTGGCAGACAGCTGGTTGGGCCCTGTGTGAACAGAATGCTGGACTAGGTGGACTCTTGGTCTGATCCAGCAGGGCTCTTCTTATGGTCTTATGATGGAATGATGGAAGGAGGGTGGGGGTGGGGGAAGTCCTCTGCAAGTCATCAGTTTAGAACTCTGGCAAGAGCAATTTGTTCTTCTCCCAGAAACCTGCTGATGGCAACGAAGAGGGGGGGAAGGAGACAGAGAGAAAAGAAGGTGGTAAAGAGAGAGGGGTATGTGTGCCCTGCCCACTTTTGTCTCCATCCCCACCCACCACCAGTAGACATCCCCTAACTGATTATCCCTAAGGGAATGTAGCCCTTGACAGAAATGAGGTTCCTTGTCCCTGCTATACTTAGGGATGTCAGAGAAATCAAAAACAGTGCCAGGGAAGGGATGCATTGCTCTTGCAAGAGATCTGAACTGATCACAGGCTTTGGAAATTAGACCAAAGTTCGCGGACCTCCCACGCCTGCGATAAGATGTGATGAACAGGAGCCTAGCTCTGTAGAACAGACTGTCACCACCAGCCCAATAACCCTATACAATTAGATTTCAGGAAAGTCAACAAAATTTGTGATGTTTAAATGTTTAGTGAGTTTATTGTTGATGTTTGTGAATTACAAATCATAAAGCAATAACATTTAGATAATCAATAAAAAAAGTATCTGTTTAGTTGGATGAGTATTTCGTTATCCAGGAAAGCTAAATAGCAACCAGGGAGCAAAGAGAAAGTGCACCTTGGTTTCATTGTCAATCATACGCAACTAAAGGGCATGCCGATACGCTCCAAAAAATTAAATAATACAAGTGAGCATATATGTTTAATTGCACCCAAAGGCATGATAGAATCTATACTTTCCAGACAGGATTTTCTCCCACTGTATTTAAAAAGAGCTTTAATGAACATTAATGAAAAATTAGCAATGAGGAAAGCAAACTGTGTGTGAAATTGGTTTTCTGTGCATCTTATTGTAGCATCTTACTGTTTTAGCCTCTCCGTGATAAAGAGAGCTAACAATGTCAGGAGATTTTTACAACCCTTCTGATAACTGCTTTCGTACATTCAGTGCTCCATGGTGTACAGTTTACGATTCCTTCTGCCATATCGCTCACACTTCCAGTAATTAATGCACGGAAGAAGGACTAAGCTAAGATTCAGATGAAGTGGGTATTTGATATTTGGAAGCAGCTAAAAGGCTATTTGATTACATCCCCGATGGATACATTTCCACATCACTTCTTTGCTCAAAGCACCATAAGTCCCCTTGTTCCGCCATTTAAGCACTTGTATGGGAATGCTGCCAACAGAGAGATCTTATCTGTTAGCATCAGTATTTGAGAATTATTTTAACTGTTCACAGATCACACACACACACACACACACACACCCTGCCCGGGAATGTGACATGCTTGTGCCACCAGAAATAGATAGAATAAAATGATGGGTTTATTAAACAAAACTCAAAACAGGCTTTTGACACACGTAATTGACAAGGTTTGGAGGAAGTATATGAAAGAGGAAAGAAGAAGCAAAAACCCTTGACGAAGACAGTAACGCAGAGGGGTGCTCTGAAAGATGCTTAGTGGTATCATTGGCATGCCAATGAAAGTAGATACGGCTTTCAGCAAAATTGCCAAAAATCCCATTTTCTGATTGGGATGTGTGAGTCCCCCCCACCCCAGTCAATGAGGTCTAACTGACAATTACTGATCCCCCCACCCCGATTTGTGTATGAAGTATGCTAGACTGGAGGGTATTCTTACTTGGCATCAGTATAGCTAGTAGTAGGGATGGTGTGGGAGTCCGAGGAGGGGCTGGAGTCCAACAGACCCCCCCCCATCTGGCCACCCAGACCCCACTCGCTGGGCTGCAAGGGCACTTGCCTGCTCGATGAAGCGCTGTGAGGCTGTCCAGCTGAGCTGCCATTATGCACACACAATTGCAGCTCGGGTTACTACCACATATCTAAAGTTGCATCTACAGCTGCCTTAAAGGGGCAATGACTCAAGATTACAGCAGAAAGGGCCCTTTACACCTGTGATCGTGAGTCATTGCCCCTTGAAGATAGCCATAGATGCAACTTTAGATATGCGGAAGTAACCCGAGCCATGATTTCTGCACACAATTGGAGCTCTGTAAGATGACAGCTGGCCTCACAGAGCTTCTTGGGCCATCACTGAGCCATCCTACAACTCCCACAGTGCAGGTTCCATGGGCAGGCGGTGAGGGCAGCTCACTGACCACCCAAAGGGAGCAGATGGAGGTGCATCTGTCCCTCCCTAGCTAATAGTGTGAGAGAAACAGCAACCCAGTGGAGATTGTTGAGGGATCCCCCTAGGAGCGTTGAGAAACCGATAGCTTGGCAGTCGTCACTGGGGAGTGGGTGAAGGATTTACCTGTCCCATCCCCTAATGATGCTGAGATCTCAGCAGGTGGCAGGGCAGGGGGAGATTAAACCTCCCCATCCCTGTACGCTGGGATGTGCGTCTGTGTGAATGTGTGTATGCATGCAAGGAAAGTGTGTGAGAGTGTATCTGTGTATCTGTACGTATGTGTGTATGTGTGTGCATCCATTTGCTTGAATGGATCACTATTGGCACTGAGGTGGGGAGAAAGGTTTAAAAGCCCCCTACCCACCAGACTTGGGTCCCTGCATTATTTTTTTTTTAAAGAAAAAGCCCATAGCTACTAGCTGTGTCTTTAAAGTGATGTGTGCTTTGGTATATGCAGGACTGGTTAAGTTCATGCAGAAATCAGAATTCAGAAGCACCAGGCCATAGATTTCTGATGGCACCAAAAAGGACCAGCTCAAATCATGCTGTATGTTTGACCAGGACAGTATTGTTCTAGCAATATGCAAGAACGCCATAGACTGCCAAGTTCACTCAACTCAGCAGGTCAGTCTAGGGTTGCATCCTGCACTGTCCTCAACCAATGCCTCATTCGTGATAAATGGATGCACTGAAACATCTTCAGACATTATGTTTTCCAGACACAGGATGTCTCCCTCAAGTCTTTCAACTGTCTCAGCACATCAGAAAACTGTCTACATTAAAAAATACATAGGATTGGCTTCCATTTTAACTCAAAATTTTAATTCATGTGATTGGCATAGGCATTTTAAATGGACACAAACTTTCAAACTTTCATGACAAAATGAAGATTGGAGAATTAATTAAGGTCTCCCTAAGTACTGCGATGAGAATGCAATGTCAGGCTGTTAAGGTGGTGGTATTCCCTCATATCTCCTGGCAAATAGTTACACAGTGATACTCTAAATAGGATTCCATGGCTCTATATTACACTTAAATGCTGCTGAGATAACTGCCAATGTCATAGATCATGGGATATCTTGATGAGCCAATTCTGTGTATTCCTCACTTGTGCATGAATTCCAATATCGCAATGCCTTACAGAAGTCATTTTGTGTGTGTACCATATTCAATGAGAAGCAACCTTAAGAATGATTATTTATCATGGGAAGTAGAACTGGATATCTGCATGTGTTAATTCAGTCAAAAGAGACATTTCAGAGTTCCAGGACAAAATGAATCTTCTGTGACTTCTCTTCAATTTATCATTGTCTGTTTAAAGTCCTTCTTGGGTGATACACACTAGCAGAAGTACAGTAAATTAATCATGCAGAGACAATGTAATCTGCTCTCTGGAGGCTTTCTGGTTAGATTAACACAATCAGTATACTGCATACCATCAAGCTTTTCATATAGATTTTTTTTTTTAGCTCATCTGCATTTACCTTTGTGGTAAACCTAATGGCAGAGGATTCCGCCATGGATCATGGTGAGGCCGAATGCCAGTGCATTCTGCCCCCCGAACTCCATGGCGAAACAGCCTGCCCCCCCCGCCCCCCCGCGGATCCCCCTGGGATGAGACTCACCTACGGCGGATCTTCCGGGCGGCGGCAACGGCTCTGGTGGCTGCCGCCACTGCCATTTCCACTCTTGTAAAAAAAAGAAAGAAAGAAAAAGAAAGACGTGATAGGCTACGTAAAGATTTACGTAGCCTATCATGACTAGGTTTTTTTTTAAAAAAACACGACGTGATAGGCTATGTAAATCTTTACGTAGCCTATCATGGCTGGGTGGGTTAAAAACAACAACAACAACCGCGTACGCAAATGGTGGCAGCTATGGCCGCCGCTATTTGCCTTCCTTATTTTTGCCCTCTTAATCTACGCAAATATTTACGTAGATTATGATGGCGAAAATCAAGGGGAACGCAAATAGCATAGCAGGCGCTATTTACGTCCCTTTTTGATTCCCCGTTTTAGCCTACGTAAATATTTACGTAGGCTAAAACGGGGAATCAAAAAGGAACACAAATAGCGCCCGCTACACTATTTGCGTTCCCCTTGATTTTCGCCGTCATAGTCTACGTAAATATTTACGTAGATTAAGAGGGCAAAAATAAGGAATGCAAATGGCGGCGGCCATAGCCACCGCCATTTGCGTATGTGGTGTGTGTGTTTTTTTACCCAGAGCCCTCCGCGGCCAGAAATCCTGGCCGGCTGCTCCACAGAGCTGTCGCAGAGCACAGCCAGCTGCAGAGGATTCCAGGGGGGAGGAACAGAACGCCTCCCCCCCACCATCAACATAATCTGCGAACAGGTAAGTGACTTTCGTACATCCCTAGGTAAACCAGAGCTGTCAACTAGGGATGGCGCGGGTGCCTGATTCCATCTGGGAATCCGGCAGAAACCCCCCCTGCCCACACCCCCAAGCCCCGCTCACCGAGCCCCTGCCCCTGCTCGCCCACTGCCCATGCTCGGTGAGTGGCCTGCACTCACCCTGGCAGTCTCATCAAGCTCCGCAGTTGCCATTGAAAAAAAAAATAGAATAGCAATCGCAAAAATGCTCATATCCGCGTGTGCGCAAAAATGTGCATTTTTGTGAATGTGCATATTTGCGTATGTTAAAATATGTATTTTTGCAAATGCACATACTTGCATATGAGCAAAAATGAGCATTTTGCAAAATGTTCATTTTCGCACATACATAAATATGCACATTCACAAAAATGTGCATTTTCGTGCAGTTTTTGCAATCTCCATTTTATTTTTCTAAAAATGACAACCATGGACCTCGATGAGGCCACCAGGGTGGGTGCAGGCTGCTCGCTGAGTGTGGAAGGGCTTGAGTGCAGTCTGGGGACCAGCGAGTGCGGACAGGGGCTGGCAGCCACCCAGAGAACCCAGACAGGGGTGGCTTCGCAACCACATCCCTGCTCTCAACCAGAACTGGAGCCAAACAAAAAGGGAGGCACTTTCTCTGAGAAATGACCTCTTGGTATTTGCTATGGGCAGTAAGGTATTTAGATTTTAATAATCCACAGCTAGGGATGCTGCATAGGGATGTCTGAATCCCATACTTGGTTCTGGTCGGGGCATCCACTGGGGAGGGGGAGGCACTCAGTCCCTCACCCCGGAATCCTCGACAGGGGGTGAGGCAATCCGGTCCTCCCCCCCAGAATCCTGCCCAGCCGGATCTGCTCTGCGGCGGCTCTGCGGAGCAGCTGGCCAGGGCCGTCCGCAGCTGGACTTCTGGCCGCAGACGGGCTGCTGTGGATGCAAATGGCGGCCGCCATAGCGGCCGCCATTTGCATTCTTCCAGGCTTATGTGATAGGCTACATAAGTATTTATGTAGCCTACCACAGCATGCCCCGCCCCCCAAAAACAAAAAAACCCGGCATACGCAAATGGCGGCGGCTACAGCGGCCACCATTTGTGTTCCCTATTTTTCGCCATTCTAGCCTACGTAAATATTTACGTAGGCAATTACGGAGAAAAAAAAGGGAACCGCAAATAGCATAGTGGGCGCTATTTGCATTTCTTTCTTTTTTTCTGCTGTAAAAGCCTACATAAATATTTACATAGGATAAAACAGCGGAAAAAAAAGAACACAAATAGAGCCCACTACGCTATTTGTGGTTCCTTTTTTTTTCTTCGCCATAATTGCCTATGTAAATATTTACGTAGGCTAGATCAGCAAAAAATAGGGAACGCAAATGGCGGCCGCCGTAGCTGCCGCCATTTGTGTACGCTGGGTTTTTTTGGGGGGGGGGTTAGCCGTGATAGGCTACATAAATTCTTACTTAGCCTATCACAGCTGCAAGGCTGGCAATGGTGGCCGCAGCAGCCTGGGCGTGGCCAGCCAGGAGACCAGCTGCCACCGCTGCCGGAGCCTCCGCCGCTGCTGCCGGAGCCGCCGGAACCGCCGCCGCTGCTGAATCCACCGCATCCGCCCCAGGTAAGTTCCATCCCAGGGGATTCCGCAGGGGGGGCAGGGGGGCAGGAGGCCATTCCGCCACAGATTCCAGGGGGGCAGATTCTAAAGAATCCGGCCTCACTGGAATCCATGGCGGAATTCTCTGCCATCCCTAGATGCTGGAGAATTTCGCCACTGTCTCAAATGCGGCTGGATTCCAAATAATCTGACCTCTGGATTCTGCAGTGCAGTGGCTGCACTTACCTCTGGGTCCAGAGGAGTTCACTCAGGACAGCTCTCTGGCTCCCTATAAGACATGATATGCTAATGGCAGCTGCCATTAGTTTATTGCAGGAAAGTTACAGCCGTAAATGATGTATTGTGCACCATTTGCAGGTGTAAAGCACCTACTTTGACCTAAATACAGCCCTAAACAGCTGCAATTTAAGTCAAAGTCAATGCTTTACAGCTGCAAATGGCATACAATATGCATTTTACGGCTGTATTTTTCCTGCGATAGGCTAATGGTAGCCACCATTAGCATATCATGTCTTATAGGGAGCCGGAGAGCCGCACCACCAACTCTGGCAGATGTAGCTGGGCTCCAGAGGATTCTGTGAGGCCCTGAGAGGTCCAAATTGCCCCCCATGGACCCCCCAGATTACATACAGTGGGGGGTTCGTACATCCCTATCCACAACCTGCTGTGTTGACCATAAAACACAAAGCTCACTCTGCCACTGGTATCCTGGTACAAGTAACAGTCTTGCCCCAGTGACAAATCAAATGCTTCCTTTAGGACAGGGGTAGGCAACTTGTAGTCCTCCAGATGTTTTGGCTATAACACCCATGATCCCCCACCATTAGCCATGTTGGCTAGACTTGGTGGGAGTTGTGGGCCACAACATCTGGATGGCCACAGATTGTCCACCTGTGCTATAGGACGACGCATACAGTCTTCTTTTTCTCTCCAGAAGGCTGTGGGGTAAAATGATTATTTAGGTTTAATTCTGTATTGCTGCTTTATTTTTGTTCTAATCATGATAATGATCATGATCATCATCAACAACAGCAACACAGTTTAGGCTGCTTTTTTACCATTAAGGCCTTCCAAATGGCTGATACGTCAAATTCTCCAATGTCAGTTTTTCAGACCCTTCCTACTAAAGTATAACATGGGGGGGTGGAATCCTTCAATTCATTCTCATCAGATAAAGAGACTATCCAAGGGACCACCTATGCCATGATCCTATCACATCCTACTTCCCCAAAAGACTGCCAAAGGTCTGTTGAATGAAGATAAGTGATTTATGTGAAATATAAACGGGTTAGACAATTAGGCAGTGATCACACTGCTCCATACAGGGGCAGGCGGACATCACGCTGGCATCCCTCATTCACAAAGCTGGACCAATTTCTGTTGTTCAAATTCAAAGTTAAGCACTTCAATCTACTTAGGTCTCTGAACAGATTGAAGTCTTCATATTCTACATAATTAACATTCCTTTCTCAACAATGAACATATTGGAAGGGGTTTAGCGGACTGAACTCAGCCTATGTTTTGCAGAGCAGTGTTTTGACATTGGAGTCCTGAAACTTTAAGGCTGAGAATAAAAGTATGACATGTAAAAGGCAATTAGAGTATGCTTCATTTATCTTGTAAGGCACAGCGGAAGGCTCACGGCTGGGAAGGATTAAAAATAGATGGCAGAGAAGCTAATATATGTTGTGTGCAACCTTGCATTTATCAGCTGTGATTCCTGTCACATTCTAATCATTTTGCTGAACAATTAGAACAAGGGGTGGCATTAGTGATGTTGGAGAAATCTGCAACAGAACCAAATGAGTTCAGATCGTTATGGATCTGACTCACACATTCTTCAGAGGACCAGCTTTTCCCCTGTCAGGCAAGTTCCACGGACTTGTGGACTGTTTCTCTAACCTTTGGGGATTTCACAGAAATTTTCTTGTAGAAAAATCTTCCAAAAAACCAAAAAACAAACACTGGCCAAAAATGCACATTTCCCCCAAAGGCTAAAGTGTGAAAATGCACATTTGGGGGGAATTTGTGCGCTTTGTGGGAATGTGTACATTTTTGCACATGTGAATTTGTGCAAGTTTGGAAACTGAAGAAAAATTCAGTTCTGTTGATGGTTGGACAATGAAACAGAAGGCCCCTGACAACTTGCAAAACACAGACTGAACAGATTTTTCATAATCCATACATCCCTAGGTGGTATTATTTGCAGTTTAAAGACATGCATATGTTTCCCCCTTTCTCAGTAAATTTGTTTTATTAAAAGCTCTGGCAGTTTCATTGTCAACAGCCATCCTGCCATTACATATTGAACTTCTAAGTTGTCAAGAGAAGGTCAAGTATGTGTGAGAAAGCTGTTGTTCACATTCACTAGAGGGTTATGAGATTATTTTTGCATTTTTTAAAAAAAGTTCTGGTGTCTGGCAGAGGAAATATTAGAGTCTCTGACTAGTTTAGCACAATTAGCCAATGGCAAATCCTCTTGAGATGTACTCAGATGGCCTGAGGCCATTGATTTGAGGGATGGGGTGGGGAGCCAAGGAATTGACCTACTTCTGGAAAAATCCACTCAAGAAGCAGAGTGGCAGTGACATGTTATTTTTAAACATGTACATAAGAGATAATGCTGGACATGTAAACGAAATACTCATGCTGGATTCCATGCAGCTGGAAAATGGAAAGGTTCCTCCTGTGTAATCACCAGGTCATTACTGACCCCTAGAGGGATGCTGCTTGTGCTGGCGTTTTCATGGCAGAATATAGCGGGGTGGTTTGCCATTGCCTTCCCCAGTCATGACTACCTTTCCCCCAGCAAACTGGGTACTCATTTTATCGACCTCGGGAGGATGGAGGGCTAAGTCGACCTGAGCCGGCTACCCGAGACCCGGCTTCCGCTGGGATCGAACTCAGGTCGTGGGGAGAGTTTTGGTTGCAATGCTGCTGCCTACCACTCTGCGTCACACAAGGGTCTCCTTTTATGCAGTTGGTGGAGACACATGTAAAATGGGTCACAGTTCCTACGTGTGTGTGTGTGTGTGCGTGTGTCATGCTGACATGTCTAACACTGCAAACATAGATGCAGGCAGCTCCTACTGGCCACCTAGATCTCTGCATGGGCAAGTTTCTTCACATTCTCAGTGTCATGTGTAAACAGGGCCTCAGATGGCATTGGGGTGAAATGTATTTGAAATAGACACAGAGACTCGTTGCCTTTTCCCTTTACTGTGATCAAGTCCCCCTCCCCTTATCCCATCTGGACTAATATTTGATAGAGCCCCCAAGGCTAGATAAAATTACTTTGACGGAAGGATTGAATCCACAGGCCAACCCTGAGTTAAGCTATGGAGAACATGTGTGTGTGTGTGTGTTGTGTGTGTGTGTGTGTATCAATGATAAAGCACATGGTTTCCCTGCAGAAGGTCCAACATTCATCTCTGCTGTCAGGAACAATGGCTGGGAAAGACCTTTTATCTGAGAAACCCTGCAGAGCAATTGTCAGTCAAAGTAGGCAATACTAGGCTTGATGGACCAATGTTCTAACTTGGTATAAGGTATATTCATATCAGTTGAGTGAATGAGAAAGGACTACTTAAAAGTGTGTGGATCCCCCCTGAGAAATGGCAACAGTCTTAAAAAAAACCCCTTCTTGCTTCCCTTGAAAATAGGGCCATACCACATTAGTATTAGCTAAGCCAATACTAATGAGTGAAATTGAGGGTTTGGGGGGACGGTGCAAAATGCCTCCCCCCAACACCCAGAACAGTGCATGGTACTATGTGATTTGGCACTCTGGCTGTTATGGATGGATGAATCAGTTAATTTTGGTTTCTCTTCGCTTCTCATTTTCTCAATCTTAAGTTGGTTTCATACAGGGATGTCCAAATCACCAAAACTCAAGCTTGCCAAAGTTATTCAAATTCCATCTCAAAGCTCATTCTAACCCAAGGCATATGTCCCTATTTAATGTCAAATGTTGAGAATTTTTCCAATCTTATGTTGAGCTCATCCCAAACTTTGCATACTTTTTTAACAAAAAATTGCACTATTTTGTGCACATTTCTCCATGCATTTTGCCTAATGTACACATTTTTCCAAGCAATTCTCCTGATGTAATGCATTTCTGAATCTGATTTTCACAAATATACTCATTTTTTGCATGGTGTTTTCCCAAATATATGCTTTTTGTGTAAATATTTTGATCAGAGAATTCCATTGCAAAATTTGGAGAACTGAGAATTTCAAAGGATAACCGAGTTTTGGTCCATATATTGGCTCAAAAGTGCAAAATTAATTAAGGGAGTACTCCTATGGATGCTAGTCAGTGGCTAGACAGCCATAGAATATCTGGTTTTCTGGGAACCAACCTCAGAGCCCATGCTCTGAGGTCGGTTCCTGAAGAAATGACCTTTCCTCACTTCTGTGCTGCCTCACAAGCCCCGTGCTCCACTCTCGCAAGTGGAGTATAGAGCAGCCAAAATGGGGCATTCCCAGAGGGCATTCTGGGACAGGGAGGGCAGAAATGCCTGTACGACACATCCAATATGTAGTACAGCAGCCTTCTCCCCTCCTCTGCCCTCCATGCTTCTCCTGCCCTGCATCAAATAGGTTGTTGCCTCCGAGTTCAGAGGTGGCCACCTAGCTTCGTAGGATTGCACCTTAAGTGTGAATGAAGTTCTCCCCCCATATCTACTGGCTGGTCTACTCTCACTCACTAGCGTAAACAACTCAAAACAAATTGGCTCTATGAGAAGCATATAAAATCATTCAAGTCTCTGGGCCATGACATCCACTACAATTTCTGTGGTGATATTCACTGTGTCCAAGAAATAAGCAGGAGAAAAGTGATAGCTAAGGATGGGAGAAAGAGCAATGTTAGATTCTCCAAACATCTGCTTGCCTCATGCCCCATTTTTGTTCATGTTTGCAATCACTGCGCATTTTGTGCAAACAGGAAAACTGCACAAAATGAACAATGTTTGAATGTGAAAGTTGTGCAAATCCTACAATTTGTACAAACTTCCGAAGTTGTGCAAACTTCCAAAATTGCGCAAACTTTCCCCATAGATTAAAGCAAGACTGATATAGAAATATGTGCAAATGTGGAAATTTGTGCAAATGAAGCAGGGGAAGTAATGGAAATTGAGTGTGAGCACATGTTTGATAATTTGTGAACATTTCGGGTAGATATGTTCTCGTGCTCACATTCAGGGTTGAGAGCATGGCAGGCTCACGTGCTTTGTGAGCAGAAATGAAATGGTCTTACATCCTTAATGGTGGCAATATATTAGCAAAACAGAGGTAAAGATGAGAAAAGAAAGGACGGGAAATGTTAAGGAGAAACTGCAACAGCAAAAATGTTGAGGCTGCAGTGGCTGACAAAAGTTTTTGAAGACGGTGAGGACAGATTTGAAGGACACGAAGGGAGCAGAAGAATTCAGGCAAAAGGCATCGAGTGGAAGTGACCCAAAAGAATGAATTTGGAGACAGAGCAGGTGAGTGTGTGTGGCATAGAGATGGTGGGGGGGGGAGGTGGGGAGGTGGCATGTGACTGGGACAGGGTGAGTCTAAATATATGGCACTACATGTTTAATGCTAATACAAGGAGAGAAAAAGAGAGGCATAAGAGAGAATGGCATGATCACAGCAATGGAAGAGAAATGTAGTTTTAGCTATGGCATGCTGGACTCGAAGATGAGGAGAAAGGTGGCATGAAAGAATAGAGATTGTGATCATTTAGAGCAGGTGTGGGCAACCCTTTTGCCCATATGAGCTGCTTGCATTGATGGACAGTAGGGATGTATGACAATTTCGTTTTAGTTTTCAAATCATTCAAAAATGCCCTGTTCACAATTCCAAACATGAAAGGGAGCGCATTTTCTCCAAAAATGTTCACAAATTCCTGAACTTGCCTTCACAGTCAGAAAATGTGCACTTGAAAAACGATGTGCAACTTTCTCAAAATACACAACTTTCTTAAAATGTGCAACTTTCTCAAAATGCGCACATTTTAAATCACCCACCTTTTAGTCTGCAGGAAAATTTGCATGATTTGGGGGATTGTTCGCACAGCTTCCACCTTTGATAGCTGTTTGTTTTGCACAATTATCCCATTTGCTCAAAAACAACTGCCATCATAAATGCGAGCAGAAATCAAGGAGAGATGAGCAGCAAGCTGATGTTCAGAAAATCTTGGTGAGCTTGAATATTGCTCATTTGCCCATCACTAGGGATGGGGGAGAATTTCTCCCCAAAACTTCGGGAGGCTGAGCACCAACGCATTCGGTCCTCCGAAGGTTGTTCGGGGAGAAATTCTCCGCCTCCCCGCCCCCTGCCCCCCCCCGGGATGGGACTTACCTTTCACGAATGTCCCTCCTGGTGGCGGGTCCCGGCGGCAGTTCAGCAGGTCTTCGTCAGGGGCGGGGGCGGCAGCCGGTCTTTTGACCGGCTGCCGCTGCCGCCATTACAAGAAAAGTAAAAAAAACAAAAACGCCCCTGTGATAGGCTACATAACGATTAACGTAGCCTATCATGGCTAGATTTGCAAAGTCAGCCATGATAGGCTACATTAATTGTCACGTAGCCTATCATGGGTGACTTAAAAAAAAAAAAAAGCGCGTACGGCTAATGGCGGCCCCCATAGGGAGCCGCCATTCGCGTTCCTTATTTGGTCCCTGTAGTCTATGTAAAGATTTACGTAGACTACGGCGAAAATAAGGGCAACGCAAATAGCAAATAGCGTTGCCCTTATTTTCTCCGTAGTCTACGTAAATCTTTACGTAGACTACAGGGACCAAATAAGGAACGCGAATGGTGGCTCCCTATGGGGGCCGCCATTTGCGTACGCGCTTTTTTTTTCCCCCCCCGAAGTCACCCGTGATAGGCTACGTGATGATTAATGTAGCCTATCACGGCTGACTTTGCAGATCTAGCCGTGATAGGCTACGTAAATCGTTACGTAGCCTATCACGGGGCTTTTTTTTTTTTAAACTTTTCTTTTGAAGTTCGCGGCCGGGGAGATGGGGCGCTTCTCCCCGGCCTGATTTTTGGCCAGGCGAGGCGGGAAGCCTCCCCCCCGGCCTGAATTTCGGCCGGGCGAGGCAGGAAGCCTCCCCCCCGGCCTGAACTTCGGGGGGAGAAGCGAAGCGCCTCCCCCCCACTGCGAAAAAAGCTGCGAGACCAGGTAAGTGACTTTCGTACATCCCTATCCCTAATGGGCAATTGTTTGGGAGCTGCATCCACAAGTGTACACTTCTGCATGCATACACATGCAGCCAAAAAATGCGTAGCTGGTTTCCCTCTGACTCCTCCTCTCAGATACACAGACTCTCTCTCTCTCTCTCTCTCACACACACACACACACACACACACACACACCAGCTGGGCAGGCTCTCTGCTTCCTTCCCCATTCAAATTGCCCTTCCGACAGCTTGCCAAACATCTGATGACTCTCCTCAGGATGAAGGCACATGAGGACAGTCATACACATGCAGCATCTTCGCAATTTAAATTGCACTCCCAACAGCCCACAAAACAGATGTTTGTTGGATTATTGGGAGCATGATTGTGTTGAGGAAGATGACATGCCAGGTCGACTCTCCTCACATGCCATCTTCTCCAGCACAGTCACACAGATGTTTGGCAAGCTGTTGTGCTGGTACTGGTGGAGGTGGTGGTACATTTGGTAATTGGGATGGGGGCAGCAGCTTGTGAGCCTGTAGCAGGCTGCACAGCAGGCCTCTGAAAGCCACATGTGGCCCATCTGTCATTTAAAAGATAAGAGAGTGGGGATAACGGTACATACACCATCCCAGTTCTTGGGTTGTCTAAAGATATATTGCAGGACCTTCTTTGATTTAGAACTTAATGATTGTTGGTTTTCTGAACATGCTTTGTGGGCAGGGAAGAGATTTTAAGTAAGCTCTGAATATATTTATACAGTATGTTCATAATGGCAGCCTTTCCAAATTATATGACCTTTCTTGATAATATCATGAAACCTTTGTAAAAATTTTTTTGACTGAACAGATTTTAATCAGTTGGGTTATTTAATAAAGGGCAAAAAGAGATCTAATTTAACTTTTGATATTAGAATGGAACAGATAATGTCAAAATGACAAATACTCCGCCAGTTTTTAGATGCTCGATATTTTTTTCCTTGGTAAAGGTTACGATTTCGGTAATACCACATGTCAACAGAAGAATCAGCATCAATGACAATCTTACTTGAGAGGCAAAGGGTGGAATCGTAAAAGTCAGTCTGAGTTGGGTTTGCAGAAAAGTTAAGGAAAGAGGGAGACAACTGGTATATGTGTGAGTTATCATGCAAGAGTGCAATCCTATGGGCCCTGGGGGGCAGTATCCCCGGGGCCATAGGATGAACTCAGTCTTTCTCCATCTGCCCATAAATAGGGAGATTTGTGGGGAGAGAGGGAGAGTTTCCCTTGCTATCTTCCTCTACCTGGGTGTGGAAAGCCCTCCCACATTGCTGCTCTTCTGTTGGAGAAGGGAGACTGGGAGAGGGACTTTGTATCAGGGCTTGGCTCTTCTCACCTCCCTTGCCACTCGCTGCTACTTTTGGTGTGTGTCAAGTTGCTTGGTCTCTCTCTAGGGATGGGAGAATCAGCAGGGCTCAAGATCTTTGAGGTTCTCAAAGTTTCTACCTCACAGTTCCACCTCACTCCCATTTTCATTCATGATCTGTTTCCCTTTTTGTTTGAATGGGAAAAGTGCACATTTCGGAGTGCATTGGTTGAAAGCATGCACTTCCCATAGACTAAAGTGTGAAAAATGCATTTTATTTTTGTAAAATGCACTTTTAAAAAATGCACATTTTTCAAACATGAGCTTTCCCCAAACAATGTTCTTGCATTCACTTTCAAAGGTGCCATCAGGGCAAACTTGAGTAAAAAAAAATGAAGCAAAGTGAAATTCTCATACATCCCTATCTGTCTCCTGGAGTGCTTGAGGCATCTGCCCAGAGAGAGATTTTTCCCATCTTGCCTCTCCTGGTGCTTTTCTCCCAAGAGACAGCCAGGAAGGGAGGTGCCCTTTCTTGGCACAGGACTGGGACCCTGGTAAGAGGAGGGTCTTTCTGCTGATTCAGGGCGGGTTGCTTGAAGGGCCTTGTGGGTTTTTTTTCTTTCCTTATTTTGCTGTGAGTTTGCTATGGGGATGTCTGTTGTTTGCAAATCTGGCCCTTTTGGGGGCCCAACAGATACCTGATGCCAGCTTGGCTCAGCTGACATTCATGGGCTGAGCCCTGCAGTTTTCCCAAAATTTGGGACTTTTTTCATTTTTTTGAAATAGAAAGTTGTGCAAATTGCAGCTGCAATTCGCACAATTTGCACAAATTGTGGCCATAATTTGCATGAATTGGGGCTGTAATTTGCTCAATTTGCACAAATAGCACTCATGATTTGGGCAACTTTCTATTTCTGGAAAAAAAAAAAACCTCCAGAAAATCTGCAAGCTGGCCTGCCTCGATTCAGATTGAGTTTGGCCAGCTTGTGGGGAAGTGAACTGAAGTCGGGGGGGGGGGGTGTGAGCTGATGAAAGCTTTGCAAGCTCCACACTCCAGACAGATTCCTCTGATATCCCTAGTTTGATGCTGAGGAGCTATCTTATTGTTAGCCTCTTATCACAAAATGTTCAGTGAACTGTTTAATATGAGTATATGTTCTCACTGGAACTGGGTATTATTATCTGATTTACTGGTACATCTTGCCCTTCTTGGTCCATTTATACCTGTCATCTTGCCTAAATGGCTACTTTATGGCCACCATTTGTGAAAAAGGCAGAGCCACCATTTTTACATAAAATGACGGATCGGTGAGGGATCGGCCATGCACCACTTGGCAGGCACCTGCAGACTGCCAGACAGCTCGCCATGCATAGCAAGCAGAGGTAGGTGGTCAGCAGAGGACTGGTGAGTGCTGCAAAGCCATTGAGTTCATCCATCCCTAATTTTAAAGTATTATTATCATATGTGTTTGATTTGTGAACTGCTTTGAGCACAAGGTGTGGTGGAAAACATAGAATACAAATAAATTGACTATGATTATGGCAGTGCTTGGATAGCAGTAACACCAAAGGAGGACAACTGGGAGAACACAAGGACAGATCCAGGGAGGCTTTAGATCCTCTAGGTCCAAAACCTTCCCACTGCTGCAACATTCCTTGTGTTGGGAGAAGTGCGCCAGCCCTGTGCACCGTACTTTTATACTGTATTTTTAACTCATAAATTGTTGTGAACCACCCAGAGCCTCACCCACCTTTTTTTTTAAATTTCTCCATAAATCACTTTGTATTCTCTCCTGTTTTTACAGCTGAGGGAAAAATCATTACACAAAATGTATTATATAAGCAAAGGAAAATAAAAATACCATAAAGGTGAGATACAAACTATGGCTTGTCTCCAGTGTTAGTTCTACTTAGAGTAGACCCATTGAAATGAATGTGACTTAAGTCAGTCTAACATTGGATACAGTTCCAGACTCAGCTGTATCCACAGAAAACTGTCCTTTGGTAAATAAGAGGAAAAGGGAAGAAGTAAACAGGCAATCCCAATTACGTGTTTGGGAATTATCTGGACTCAACAAGCGAATGGGATTGTTTTGTAACAAACAGCAAAATGTTGGACATAGTTACTCAGTGAGAAATCCCACTGATTTCAGCAGGGCTTGCTTCCTCCAAGTAAGGGAAGGATTCCTGCCTACTTTAAAGAGCCTATTAAACCACTGACTGCAAAAAGAAGGAAAGAAAGGATTCTATGTGTTTGTAGGGTTAAGAGAATTTAGTTAGTCCTAAGATAAAGGATCTCCAGCAAAGGAGATTGTTACTTGTCGTGGTTCTGGAGCTTGAGCACCTCAGTGACGCCATGAGCTAAACCGTGAAGGGACACCCAAGGTGGGAAGGTCATGGCAGAGAGGTCAGACTAAATACGATCCCTGGGGAAGGTAACGGCAACCCACCCCAGTATTCTTGCCATGAAAACTAAATGGATCAGTACAACCAGAGATATGTCGGTATACCATCGGAAGATGGGACTCCCAGGTCAGAAGATGGTCAAAATGCTACTGTGGAGGAACAGAGGATAAGTTCAACCAACCCCAGATGTGATGACGCAGCTAGCTCAAAGCCAAAAGGACGGCTAGCGGCCGACAGTGCTGGTGGTGAATGACGAATCCGATGTTCTAAAGATCAACACACCATAGGAACCTGGAATGTAAGATCTATGAGCCAGGGCAAATTGGATGTGGTTATTGGGGAGATGTCAAGATTAAATAAAGACATTTTGGGTGTCAGTGAACTGAAATGGACTGGAATGGACCACTTCACAACAGATGACCACCAGATCTACTACTGTGGACAAGAGCAGCATTCATAATTAATAATAAAGTGGCTAAAGCAGTGCTTGGATACAATCCAAAAAAATGATAAAATGATCTCAATTCAAATTCAGAGTAAGTCATGTCATTCAACATCACAGTGATCCAAATATATGCCGCAACCACAGATGCTGAAGAAGCAGAAGGAGATCAGTTCTATGAGGATCTGCAGCACCTACTGGATAGTACGCCATAAAGAGATGTTATTTTCATTACAGGAGACTGGAATGCTAAGGTGGGTAGTCAAATGACACTTGGAATTACAGACAAGCATGGTCTGGGAGAACAAAATGAAGCGGGACATAGGCTGATAGAATTTTGTCAAGACAACTCACTGTGCATAAAAAACACTCTCTTCCAACAACCTAAAATACAACTTTATACATAGACTTCACCAGACGGTCGACACCAAAATCAGATTGACTACATCCTTTGTAGCCAAAGGTGACGGACACCTATACAGTCGGTAAAAACAAGACCTGGAGCTGACTGTAGTTCAGATCACGAAGTTCTCATTGCATAATTTAGAATCAGACTAAAGAGAATAGGGAAGACCCACAGATCAGTTAGATATGAGCTCACTAATATTCCTAATGAATATGCAGTGGAGGTGAAGTATAGATTTAAGGGACTAGGTTTAGTGATAGGGTCCTGGAAGAACTATGGGCAGAAGTTTGCAAGATTGTTCAGGAGGCGGCAACAAAAAACGTCCCAAAGAATAAGAAAACCAAGAAGGCAAGATGGCTGTCTGCTGAGACACTGGAAGCAGCCCAAGAAAGAAGGAAAGCAAAAGGCAACAGTGATAGAGGGAGATATGCCCAATTAAATGCAAAATTCCAGAGGTTAGCCAGAAGAGATAAGGAATTATTTTTAAAGAAGCAATGCGCAGAAGCGGAAGAAGATAATAGAATAGGAAGGACAAGAGACCTCTTCCAGAAAATTAGAAACATCGGAGGTAAATTCCAGGCAAAAATGGGTATGATCAAAAACAAAGATGGCAAGGACCTAACAGAAGCAGAAGAGATCAAGAAAAGGTGGCAAGAATATATGGAAGATCTGTATCGGAAGGATAACAATATTGGGGATAGATTTGATGGTGTGGTCAGTGAGTTAGAGCCAGACATCCTGAAGAGTGAGGTTGAATGGGCCTTAAGAAGCATTGCTAATAACAAGGCAGCAGGAGATGATATTATCCCAGCGGAACTGCTTAAAATCTTGCAAGATGATGCTGTGACGGTGATGCATGCCATATGCCAGCAAATTTGGAAAACACAGGAATGGCCACCAGATTGGAAAAAATCAACTTATATCCCCATACCAAAAAAGGGAAACACTAAAGAATGTTCAAACTATTGAACAGTGGCACTTATTTCACATGCCAGTAAGGTAATGCTCAAGATCTTGCAAGGTAGACTCCAGCAATTCATGGAACGAGAATTGCCAGATGTACAAGCTGGGTTTAGAAAAGGCAGAGGAACTAGAGACCAAATTGCCAATATCCGCTGGATAATGGAGAAAGCCAAGGAGTTTCAGAAAAACATCTATTTCTGTTTTATTGACTCTTCTAAAGCCTTAGACTGTGTGGATCATAACAAATTGTGGCAAGTTCTTGGTGGGCTGGGGATACCAAGTCATCCTGTCTGCCTCCTGAGGAATCTGTATAATGACCAAGTAGCAACGGTAAGAACAGACCACGGAACAATGGACTGGTTTAAGATTGGGAAAGGAGTACGGCAGGGTTGTATACTCTCACTCTACCTATTCAACCTGTACACAGAACACATGCGACATTCTGGGCTTGATGAATCCAAGGCTGGAGTTAAAATCACTGGAAGAAACATTAACAATCTCAGATATGCAGATGATACCACTTTGATGGCTGAAAGAGAGGAGGAGCTGAGAAACCTTAGGACGAAGGTGAAAGAAGAAAGTGCAAAAGCCGGGTTGCACTTAAACCTCAAAAAAAACCCCAAGATTATGGCAACCAGCTTGATTGATAACTGGCAAATAGAGGGAGAAAACGTGGAGGCAGTGACAGACTTTGTCTTTCTAGGCACAAAGATTACTGCAGACACTGACTGCAGCCAGGAAATCAGAAGACATTTACTTTTGGGGAGGAGAGCAATGACAAATCTTGGTAAAATAATTAAGAGCAGAGACATCACACTAACAACAAAGGTCTGCATAGTTAAAGCAATGGTATTCCCTGTACTAACCTACGGCTGCAAGAGCTGGACCATAAGGAAGGCTGAGCGAAGGAAGATAGATGCATTTGAACTGTGGTGTTGGAGGAAAATTCTGAGAGTGCCTTGGACTGCAAGAAGCTCAAACCAGTCCATACTCCAGGAAATAAAGCCAGACTGCTCACTTGAGGGAAGGATATTAACAGCAAAACTGAAGTACTTTGGCCACATAATGCGAAGACGGGATACCCTGGAGAAGATGCTGATGCTAGGGAAAGTGGAAGGCAAAAGGAAGAGGGGCCGACCAAGGGCAAGATGGATGGATGATATTCTGGAGGTGCTGGACTCAACCTTGGGGGAGCTGGGGGTGGTGTCGGCCAACAGGAAGCTCTGGCATGGGCTGGTCCATGAAGTCATGAAGAGTTGGAAGCGACTGAGTGAATAAACACAAGAGAAAGGATATGGTTTGACTCTGTACATTTTAGCATCTCTAAGAAGAGTAAAGTAATATGATTTGTGCAATTGTGGGTTTCCACTTTCTGCTGGAACTCCTGGATCTTTGCCCACACTGAGAGCATGTGCAGGATGATGCCTCCCTGATTGTACTCCCTCCAGCTAAAACTTGTGCCAGATATATGGAGGATGTCATGTTTCCTGTGGTACCGGCTTAGCATTTTAGAAGTAAATTCATTCATGTTAACAGAGGCTGAAAGCACCAGTTCCTTGCTGCTAAAATGCCTTTCCACTTGACATCTAGTTTTTCTTCTGGGTTACTCTATCCAAGACACATCTTTTCACCCTGCCTTTTCCCAACTGACACTCTTTGCCTATTAGTTTCTTCCCTTTCCTCCTCACCATGTCTTGCCTTTCATTAGACTGTAATCCTGCAGCCAAACCAATTGTGCAAGTTAACACCATTGGGGTTGCGCTAGAGGTCCCTTTCACCAGCACATCATAATTTGCATTAGTGGAATGACATCATTGGATACTGTTCATAGTTTGGATTCCCTGCAAAAATTACATTGATGAGCAATCTTGCTACATTTGACATTTGACTGTTTCCTACTACACCTTATTGACTACAATCACATTTTAGTTAGATATCTATCCACCTGAGGCAAGGGACTAGACACTGCAATTTTAGAAATTAAAGACCCTGGATGTGAAGCTCTGTGAGAGCTGCTCAAGTGGTGGCATTTTAATATAGATTATCTTGAAATCTACGGCAGTTCCAAATCTATCTAGGAGATGGAGGTCTTGAAATACTGCTTGGGTTAGATCCGGATTTATGCTGGATCGAGTGCTCTGGTGAAAATGGACCTCCTTGTCCCCTCCTTCCCAAGGCAGCCCCTTCAGCCCCCTGAAAATGCTACACACAGGGCTGGCCTTACCATGAGGCAGGGTAAGGTAGTTGCTTCAGGTGGCAGTTGCTGGGAGGCAGCAGCAAGGTGTTCAAGGAGAGAGCTGTGTGTGCCCTGTAGCCTGCTCTGTGCCCCCTAAGTTAGCCTGCTGCCTTCAGGTTCAGTAGACGACATTGTCCTATCATCAGTGTTGAAGACAGATTCATCTACCAGTCCAGTCAAGTTTTGTACATGGAATGGGAGATGGCGCCATCTTGTCCTTCACTTCAGGCACCAAAATATCTTGGGCTGTCCCTGGCTGCACACAGGCGCTGCTGAATGGGGTGAGCTGTGGTGTGGAGGGAAGGGAGGGGTCTCCAAAAAACACGCAGAGGAACCTTCCATGAATGGAACCATGAAGTTCTGTTCTTCTCGGGGAAGGTGGATTCTTAATCTGACCCCTTCTTTCCACTCTGGAAACTTTTAGCAGATCTTGGGCTGGAGAGATTTTGCTTCTGCAAAATTCCTAAATGGATTGTGGAATCTTGAATGGATTCAGCAATCCGTGCCAAGCACATAGAAGGATACTTGTCACATCCATGGGCCCTCCCCACTAGTGCTGCGGCAAAAATGTTGGTTCTTACATTTTCAGGAGTTCATGGGGAGGTGAGGGCGAAACAAAAACTCTGGTGAAAGAGACTGCAAGGGGTGAGAATTTCAAATAACTTTCTCCTTGGGGAGGAGGACAGGATTTCACTTCACCTTTTAAACTGTAGACAGTGGCTGAGAGCTCTCCTTTCTAGTTTTTTTATTTTATTTTTAAACACCCCCTGCACTTGCAGGAGCCCAGGACTCTTCTCCAGCTTGGCAGCTCTTTCTGAACTCCCAGGAGACCACGTGACCTCTCCCTCTCCAATTGGCATTCTGGAAAGGTTCCAGGTCTTCAGGAGCTGTTTTGCAAAACATCAGGGATTTTAGAGTTTAGAAAAAATCTGCTCTTCCTTGAAGCAACACAGAGCAAGCAAGATAAGCATTTTTCTTAAGCCTCAAAAGTCCCATTTGTTCTTTGCAAAGAAGCTTTTTTGCAAAGAAGCTTCAGCAACCGAGTTCTTCCTAAATGCCTATTGAAGAGGGTAAGGTCACGTGGTCTCATGGGAATTCATGAAGTGCTACCGGGCTGGAGAAGCCTCTTGTGCTGGGGGAATTTATCAAGTTAAAAAAAGATCTTTCAGCCACCTCCCAAACTGAAAAAGGTATGTGGAAACCTTGTCCCCCTCCCCAAGGAGAAAATTCTCCAGAATTCTCCCCCTCCCTGCGAAAGAGGGAGAACAAAATAATGTCTCTTTTGCAGGGAGAGAGAAAAAATCCCCCCAATACGGGGCAGGATTCAGCACAGTACTAGTCCCCACACTTGTTGTGTAGTTCTGTCTGCACATCTGTTGACACCTCAGGTGTGACCAATGATTAGGGATGGAAGAGAATTTCTCCCCGAAACTTCGGGGGGCCAAGCGCCAATGAACAAGTTTCGGGGAGAAATTCTCCTCACCCCCCCTGCCCCCGCACCCCCCCCGGGACGGGACTTACCTTTGCCGAATGTCCCTCCCAGCGGCGGGTCCGGCCGGCGGTTTGTCGGGTCTTCGTCAGGGGCGGGGGCGGCAGCCGATCTTTCGACCGGCTGCCGCCGCCGCCATTGCAATAAAAAACAAAAAAACAAAAATGCCCCCGTGATAGACTACGTGACGATTAACGTAGCCTATCACGGCTAGATTTGCAAAGTCAGCCGTGATAGGCTACGTAAATCGTCACGTAGCCTATCACGGGTGACTTTAAAAAAAAAAAGCGCGTACTGATAATGGCGGCCCCCATAGGGAGCCACCATTCCCGTTCCTTATTTGGTCGCTGTAGTCTACGTAAACATTCACGTAGACTACAGTGACCAAATAAGGAACGCGAATGGCGGCTCCCTATGGGGGCTGCCATTTGCGTACGCGCTTTTTTCCCCTTTTTTTAAAAGTCACCCGTGATAGGCTACGTGGTGATTTACGTAGCCTATCATGGCTGACTTTGCAGATCTAGCCGTGATAGGCTATGTTAATCGTCACGTAGCCTATCACGGGGGCGTTTTTTTTTTTAACTGTTTAGTTCGCGGCCGGGCGAGGCGAGGCGCCTCCTCCCCAGCCTGAATTTCGGCCGGGTGAGGCGGGAAGCCTCCCCCCCGGCCTGAATTTTGGCCGGGCGAGGCGGGAAGCCTCCCCCCTGGCCTGAACTTCGCAGGGGGAGCAACAAAGCGCCTCCCCCCCACCGCGGGAAATCTTCGAGGACAGGTAAGTGACTTTCGTCCACCCCTACCAATGATGGACCACACTAGGTCTCTCTTTTCGAGCTATTACTGGACTGGGCCAGAAACCTTCACAATGCAGCGAGCCACAACTGCAGTCCAAAAATCATGCTGTCCCTAGTGGCACTCAGATGGCTTTTGGTCCAAACTCTAGTTTTGCCCTCATCTCAACAATCTCCTCTCGTTACTTGTGCCTTTCATTTTCTATCTGCTGTTCAAGTTCACATGTACTGTCTTATTCAAAAAAAGGCAGGAATGTTTCATTTTCAAACAGTTCAGTACTATACTTTTGGAAGGCAAGATCTAAAATCCAGCTTCTCAGCAAGAAAATGTACAGTAGACCTCAGTGTACTTCATTCATTTTGCTTTCTAAATATGCTATACTGGTGAGTGGGCAATTAAATGAAAAGGATTTGTCTTTATACATTTATTTGTGGTATGTGTGGCATGTGTATTTATAAATCTATTTATGAAGGCATCATTCAGAGTATATAATTGCAAATAAATATGGCCATTCCTATGTGCCTCACTTGAGTAAAAATCACTTTATTAAGATTATGTGTTCTTTTCACCAGTTGCCTGGATGGAACAGTGCTTTCTCTGGGACATACATTTTCTTTAATGGATAGACTGGCCATGCAATAATTTTCTGCAAAGCCCTTGTTTTCTTGACAATATCATAATGTTTCCATATTTACAGTGGAAGAATTCTACAATTGAAGAAGGAATGGTGCTGACATTATGAACTTTTTTGAAAGAGGTTTTTTTTTCTGCAGTTGTCTACCTTTTTAAAATGACTTACACAAATCTCAGGACCCTTTTAAATAATTCAGCAGATTCTAGGTGTAATAGTCCATTAATTCTCTCACTGAGAATGCTGAAATTTTACAGCACCAGAGATGTATGCCATAAAAAGTACACCCAAACTTTTAAGAGTCAAACTTGCTTTATTTTCTGGAAAGCAGGATCTCCAACAGTGATGACTAAAAAGAAATCTCAGCTCATTGTAGGAAAATTGTGCCATGCATCATCTTCTACAAAATGCTATTTTACTTTCCATTCCTGGTGAACATAGCTCAGTAGAGGTTCAGCAGCAAACATGGGATTCCCAACCCTGTGTTTGCCATTGATATGCAAACACAATGGAGGAAGTAGTGGTGGAGAAGCAGTGGCAGGCTAAACCCTTCCACTTGACCCACCACTTTTCTTCGTAACCTTTCCATATGGTCCTTTCCCCCCACTTGCCCAGAAAGCACAGCTAGGATCAGTGGCAGCTGAAGCAGGAGAAAAGCCATCGCCTCCACCATGACTCCCCTCCAGTTGCTGCAGGATCAGCCCCACAGCTTCCGCAATGCCCCCCAGACACCACAGCTGCTAGCAGTGGCCATAGCAGCAACTGCAACCCCCACCCAACCTGAGTAGAGTGAGGGCAGGTTCAGAGAGGGTGACCAGCCAGATGGGCGATTAATAAATTTAATAATAACATAAAATAAATAAGAGGGCCATGTCAGCTGGTGAGAATGGCCAGTGCAGCCCTTGAGAGAGTCACCCTTCTGAAATGCTTGGCTCTGGGGGGTTCCTTCCTCAGAGCCAGGCATTGACTGGAAAGGCGCCCTAGGAGATTGCCTGTGCTGCAGGTAGGGATGGGAGAGAATTTCTCCCCAAAACGTCAGGGGGCCGAGTGCCAACGCATTCGGTCCTCTGAAGGTTGTTCGGGGAGAAATTCTCCGCCCCCCGCCCCCCGCCCCCCCCGGATGGGACTTACCTTTCACGAATGTCGCTCCCGGCGGCGGGTCCCGGCAGCTGTTCGGCAGGTCTTCGTTAGGGGCGGGGGCGGCAGCCGGTCTTTCAACCGGCTGCCGCCGCCGCCATTACAATAAAAGTAAAAACAAAACAAAACGCCCCTGTGATAGGCTACGTAACGATTAACGTAGCCTATCACGGCTAGATTTGCAAAGTCAGCCGTGATAGGCTACGTTAATCATCACGTAGCCTATCACGGGTGACTTAAAAAAAAAAAAAAGCGCATACGGTAATGGCGGCCCCCATAGGGAGCTGCCATTTGCGTTCCTTATTTGGTCCCTGTAATCTACATAAAGATTTACGTAGACTACGGCAAAAATAAGGGCAACGCAAATTGCACAGGCAATCTCCTGGGACACCTCTCCAGCCAGGCAATGCCTGCCTTTGATGATGGACTCCCTCAGAACTAGGCATTTGAGTTCAGGTAGCTTTCTGAAGTGCCAGCTGCTTTTGCAGATGATGAAGCTCTCTACAGAGCCCACCCGCCCTCTGCCTCATTCTCAGAGGGTTCTTGAAGAAAGCCAGAGGATGGCCGGCTCCTCTGAAGCAGCCACCCATCCTCTGGCACTCTCTGAGAACCCCATCAAAGCCAAACAGAGGGTGGGCAGCTGCTCTGGATTGCCCCATCAACTGAACATCACAGTTCTCTTGCTGTGTCATTTGATGCGGTGGGTGAGCAGGGCCGGTGAGACTTTCTGGACCACCCACTAGTGCCACTGCCTTATTCCAGTGGTGCAGCAGTGAGGAGCCTACCTAGTGGAGGGGGGCAGAGTGTACAATATGCTGCTTCTCTTGTTCTGCCACCTGAGGCAGGAGATTCACCTTGCCTCATGGGAGGGCCAGCCCTGGTTAGCATAATCTGAGGAAGGATTGCAAAGAAAAAAGAGTGGGTTGGAGAAGTTTACGTTCCTCCTCCTATACCAGGAGTGGGTAACATGTGGACCACAGGCCGCATGCAGTCCCTGCAGTGGCATCCGCAGCCTCCCAAATTCAAAAACTTTTAAAATTAAAAAATGGCATCTATAGTGGAGCAACAGAAGTGTCAAACTTGGCTTGATTACAAGCTAAATTTGACTTAGGGATCTATGAAACACCTACCTGGCTCCGCGCCGGGCAATCCGCGGTGGGGGGGAGGCACTCCGTCCCTCCCCCTGGAATCCTCGAAGGGGGGAGGTGCTCTGTCCCTCCCCCTGGAATCCTGTCTGGCCGGTTCCGCTCCGCAGCCAACCCGCGGAGCCGCCAGCCAGCTCCCACCACCCACAGCCGGACATCCGGCCGCTGGACAGCCCTGCAGGGATGCAAATGGCGGCTGCCGCCATTTCTGTTCCTGTATTGAGCCGTGATAGGCTACGTAAATATTTACATAGCCTATCACAGCAGGGGGAAAAACCCCAGTGTACGCAAATGGTGGTAACCACCGCCATTTGCGTACGCTGGGGTTTTTTTCCCTCTGCCTTGATAGGCTATGTAAATACTTACGTAGCCTATCACGGCTTCCACAGGGATGCAAATGGCATCCCTGCATTAGCCGCAATAGGCTACGTAAGTATTTACATAGCCTATCATGGCTATGAAGAGGAGGAAGCGAATGGTGGCCTCAGGATGGCCGCAGGATGGCCGCCATTCGCAAAGCAGCACGGATGGGAGCAGGTAAGTGCTCCATTTTGCATGCCTTTCATGGGGTGGGGCCAGCGGGGGCTTCATTCTGCGATGGATTTCGGGGGGCCAAATGCACTGGCATTTGGCCTTACCGAGATCCGTTGCGGAATTCTCTGACATCCCTAATTTGACTCTTTAACACTCTGTAGCCACTACAGAGAACCCAAAGTGTCAAATTTAGCTTGTAAACAATTTTTTTTTTTACGATTTGGTGCTATGTAGTTAGGGATGTCAGAATCTGGGGGGGCGAAGTCTGCTGAGTGTTCCGCAGCTCAGCCCCCTGGACTCTGACTCATCAGCCCATGAGCTGACCCGACTCAATCTATGCAAGGCGGGCCAGCTCGTGGACTTCTGTTTTATTTATTTTTCTCTCTAAAAACAGCAAGTCACGCAAATTGCAGCTGTAAAGTGCTTAATTGTGTGCAAATTGCAGCTGCAATTTGCACATAACTAAGCACTTTACAGCTGGAATATGCACAAGTTATGCTAATGATGGCTGTAATTTGCCCAAGGTATGCGAACTGCAGCTGCAATTTGTGTAATTTGCTGTATTTAGAGAAAAATAAAAGTAAAACAGAAATCCCTGAGAAAGCCCATGGTTCAGCTTGTGAATGCAAGCCTAGCCAGGGACTACAAGGTAACCTGTTGAGCCCCCAAAGGGCCAGATTTCCCTGCATTGGCCATCCCTATGTGTAGTGCTCCAGATGCCATTTTACCCTGTGGAGTGAAGCCTACATGTCAGGGTGTGTGTGCATGAAAATGCCCCCCCTGGACCTTCTGCAGTTGCCCACCCCTGCCTTATACAGTGGTTTACCCCACACCTGCTTTGCATATCAGTGACCAGCACAGTGTTGGGAATTCTGCATATATTGTTAAATGTTAGATTTGAGCCCTAAGAAAATAAGTCTGTACAGTTAAATTGTACCGGAGCTCAAGCCCACGGTGCTTATAGAGCAGGTGGGATATTTGCAAAGAGCACAGGCTGTGTGTGTATGGAAACAAGGGATGTCTGGATTTTCTGTGTTTGTTTCATGGATTGTACAGTGTGGTTTGTTCTGGCATCTATTCACAGACAGATTCAATTTTTATTTCAGTCATGCAGAAAAATACGCAAAGAATTCCCTAAGAGGGGTCGCAACAATTTACATAGTTTACATTATACATAACATTTAGCCTATTGTCCCACATTCCAGTCAACTGCCTGACACATATATTTTCCAGGCTGGCATATATCTCAGCAGAAATGTGCTTATTTTCCTATGAAGAAATTTGCATAAATATCAGGAAAGTAAAAAAAAAAAACCATCCAAAAAGTAACCGACTCTGCAGCAGATTCCATGGGTTGAAATCTTAGAGATCTGTGGTCATTTTAGTCTGTCTCGAATTTCTCCAACATCTCTAACGGAAGCACATGCTTGTGAGACTGGGGGGGGGGGGAGGGGAGGGGAGAGGCCAACCTCTCCATGCAGCCAACCTCTGTTAGTACTTTTTTAAACTGGTAGACAGTTTACACAGAGAGTTATCAACCAGTCCCAGCAGGTCAAGTGAATGAACATGCAGAAAAAATCTGTTGTGCAAATGCTTTTAGTCTTAAGACTAGAATGTAACATCTGTGTCTGATTGGCTCCTGAAATTGCTACCACTATTAGACATTCTAATGAGGAAAAAGTTTCATAAAGTCACCCAATGTTGAGATATACATTTAGAAGAGATAAAACCTGCAGCTACTTTTGTTAACAAGGGAATATTGTGCTGGATACTAGACAACACTACAGTTTGTTCTGATCTTATACAAACACACACACACACACACACACACTCCCACACACAAAGGGATGCCACAATTATCCAGTCTTGACTTTTTTTCAAGTTAAGAAAGAAACAAATGTAATTCACAGACTCTAAGTCCCTGGATTAAATGGAAAATTTAAATTAGTGGAGGTTCTTAAGTAAAAGGTAGCCCCAAATCAGTGTGGAAAAGCTACAAACTATATAAGCAATCAATTTTGTGGACCTGCTAAATTGTTATTAGCTCTAAATGTAACAAACTAAATGTATCTATGGTTTATTAAGCTCAAATTCAGGAGAAAAGCATGGACACCCATCACAGAAAAAAAAAAAAGAGCCTATTGAAGAAAACCTGGGATCAACAATGGAGGATGTACGTGAACATAAGAAGCAATGTTTTGGATCAGACCAAAGCCAGTGTGGTGTAGTGGTTGGAGTGTTAGACTGGGACTTGGGAGATCCGGGTTCTAGTACCCACTTGTCCATCAAGGTCACTGGGCGACTTTGGGCCACTCACTGACTTTCAGCCTAGCCTACTTCACAGGGGCATTGTGAGGATAAAATGGAGAGGAAGGAGATCAAGCCACCTTGGGTTCTTTGCAAGAGGAAAAATGGTGGGATAGAAATGTAATAATGATTAAATTAATAAATAAAATATAAAATAAGAAGAGATGTGCTAGATTTGACCAAAAGCCTAACTAGAAATGTACACTGACCACAAGATTTGAGTCAGACCCTGATTCAGCACTTCAGAAAATGATTCAGCTCAGATTAATTTGAAGGCCATACTGAACCTGAGTTGAGATTCAGAAATCAGAGGCTTCATGCATCCTGTTGACTATTATGGGAAATTAAAAATAAATAAAATAAATAAAAATAAACACAGTATCCAAGTCAAAGCTGATGGCCTCTGAATCAGTCCAAGCCATTTTCCAAAGGGCCAAATCAGGGTCCGAGGCGAATCGCATATTTGGTGCACAATTCTACAAATAACCCCTCCATATGAATGTAAAGTGCAACCTCTCTGTAGTGCATCTTGTCACCGTGTCCAAGAGCGATACTGACATGTGTTGGTCAGTTATACACCTAACTGACCAACTGGTCAGTTACACACATAACTGACCAACTTCCATGTCAGGGTACACATGTGACTGGGGACACATGGTCACAGACCACTATGGGCTTGTAAATAAGGCAGTCCATTGTCCTTGTGAAAGGTTCTGTGAAAACCTTTCACCTGCTTCCCATTCCAGGCCCCAGATGCATGCTCCTCCCCACCCTTTCTGATGCACACTGTTGACCAGAACGTGTATTTTTTTGAACATGTCAAATTAGGTTTTCAAGTGGGTTAGCCTGATCCTATGGATTTTACTCAACATGTGGATTTTACTCAACATATGAGAGGGCCTTCTCTGCAGTGGCCCCACACTTTTGGAACAAGTTGCCATTGGAAGTCTGTCATGCTCCATCATTGCAAGCTTTTAAGAAGGACTTGAAAACATATTATTTTACCGTGGCCTTCTCTTGATATGACTGCTGTTGTTGCTGTTATCACTGCTGTCATTGCTGGTGTTATTGTTGGCTTTTACTGTTGTTTTTTATTGCTATTTTATTGTGTTTATTGTTTATCACTTTTAATATTTTAACTCTTTTTATGTATTTTATTGCTGTGAGCTGCCTTGAGAGGGCTTCTTCCTGAAAGGCAGCCAATAATATTTTATTTTTAATAATAAATAAGTCCCATTGAGTTCTGTGGCTCTTACTTTCAGGTAAGGGTGCAGAGGATTGTGACCTGCCTAGAATTAATTCCTTCAAACCTAATAAATAATATAATAAATAAAAACAATGCTTAATCTTGCTATCTCTTACAAAAACCTTTAGATGAATCAGTAAAAGCCAAAAGAAGGAACTTCTCTTCCCAAATAGATAGGAGTGAGGCACCTTTAAGTTTTGATGATAGTTTGTCCATGGTTCAGGTTTCCCAAGTCTTACCATATTGACTCAAATTGGTCCTGTCCCCCTGCCCCCAATCATGCTACTATATGAAATATGGTTGCTGACAACACAAGCACAGTTCGTGTTAATTAAGGGATTCTTTTCTTATCCAAATAATAATGTATCTAAATAATATTATATTATATTTAGATGTATTATTATCTAAATAATAATGTAGTCAATGAGAGATATAGTAGCCTGTCATCATTTTGATGTGCTGGAGAATTCCTGCTCAGTATCACTGCAATCTTGGGCAATTCCACAGTCAATAAAAACAAGAGACAACCTTACCACACCTTTATCATGGAACATTAGAATTTGCCTACACATACAGTCTGGTTTATGAGGAGTTTGGTATCAGTGCACATTAAAGGCCAAAACACACATTACCTTAAATAAGTAGCTAGGAGCTATTTGCATCAGGCCTCCTGCACCTACAATGTCTCTTGTAAAATAGT
The DNA here is from genome assembly GCF_057233095.1 of Heloderma suspectum. NCBI lineage: Eukaryota > Metazoa > Chordata > Lepidosauria > Squamata > Helodermatidae > Heloderma > Heloderma suspectum. Next base: position 177,135,304 of record NC_139461.1, read on the forward strand.
AAGCCACAAAGCAAATGGCATAGCCCCCCTCCCAATCTAGATTGGGCCCATAATGGTGATGGGGGGAAAGGGTGAAAGTCTCCTCCTCCTCATGTTAAGTCCCAATCTGGATTGGGGCCCCTACCCCTACTCTAGAGTAAAAATAAAAGCGGACGAAAGCTAGCAGCTATGTCTTTTAAGTAATGTCTGTTTTGATCCTCAGCTGCATTGATTTGGAGGTTTACGCACTACCACTCTCACAGGAAACTTAAAACTATGTAAATCTAAATTGTATTCAGTGCCAGGTTAGGGCAAAAGAAGAAAAACATATTGAACTTATGCCAGACTGTTCTGAACCTTTTCCCATTATATTGATCCCCCGGAGCAGTGTGTGTGTGCGCACGCGAGCGTGCACACATGTGTGTATCTCCAATCTATGCCTACATAATCCAGCTAGCTACTTCGGTAAAATGTATTTGTCTGAGGCTAAACTGAGCACAGGCCCTCAATGGTGTGATCAGAACGCAGAGTCTAAATAATTCAAATGACTGTCATAGAAAGATTCCCAGCTTTGCAACTCATTCTCCCCATTACAACACTCAATCACAGAAGAGGTCAACCCAACCTTTCTCTGCATTTACTTTCCTGTAAATCAACAGCTGGAAAATAAAGGTAAGGCAACTGCTCTCAGAGATAAGCCAAGGATTTTTTTTTTTTAACATCCACACTGAGGCCTAGTGAATGCCAGGTGCTTATAGAAAGAGGAAAATCTCAATAAAAGTGATTGCTAGACACCTTGCCCCAAGGCCTGTGTAATTCACACATTTATTGTCTCGGAGATGGTTCTGGGAAAATAGAGGGTAATAGAATTTGTCTTTAGAAAAATGGCCACAAGCTGTTGCTGAAGTTGCAGTCTAACAAACACCACAGACAGCCCTCAGAGGAAGGAACATAGGCATTGTGTGCTGCTCTAGCTGTTACTACTGTCATGATGTTTCTCTGGAGGAGGGGAGAGAGCTGTTAGGCTGAGCTGCAGAAGGGCTGATATGGACTTCATAGTGATTCCTTTTAGACTTTTGTTTGCAGATGGAACTAATGAGAATAGGTGTTGTAGCAGCCATATCGGGGGTCAGACTAGGTAGCCTCATGCAGTCTCATGCTTCATGTTCTTGCTGAGCTCTTGCTCTCTGAAATATATGTTTGTAAGCTGACAAGACACAGGAATTTCTTATCTTGTCAACAAAGGCTAAGGTCATGGTGATATGTATATCATGTTCTCCGCTGTTCTCTGCTTATCATGGCTACCCTATAACCCATTTCTTGTATTATAAACAATGGTGCGAGGAGAAGAAATGTTGAGGACTGCAACCCCACATGGGAGGGAGAGGAGGAGCCATTTTCTATGTGTCACAATATCTATAAAAACAATGTGCTGATGTAAATCGGGGCTTTTGGCTCTTTGGAAGTGATTCCAGCCATAAAGCCCGCGCGTTAAATAAAGAAAAACTCTTTTTCCTTCACTCCGTGGTCTCTCTGACTCTGTGTTCTGCAACAGTGTGAGAATCAGGTTGGCACCTTGCAACCAGGACACTGGATGCAGCCCATCAAAGGTCCTGCTAAAACAGGAGAAAGGATGTCCATGGCTTCTTCCACACATCTATATTGGAGTCCTTTTATCCACTCCATCACTCACCTGCTGTTGTACCTGACTGTGTTGCACAGAAGGGACAGGAAGATGACTGTACCAGGAAGAGGGGAGGAGCTCTGGTTGCCTTGCTTTACCAGAAGGTTTTAATGCCTATGTCTGGTGTCTGGGTTTCAAAGTGGGATCCCTAGGGGAGACCATGAGATTCTATTGGACTTCAACAAGTTCCTATTGGACATTTTGAATAGTAAAAAAGAAAAGAAAAAAGTGCATGCCCGAAGGGAGGAGGAACTGACCTCAGAGCATGAGCATTTTCCAAAGCCAATGGGCTCCCACACAACCCACTCCGTCCTTGGAAGAATATTTCCTAACTGAAAGCTCTAGTCTCCATATATAGTGCTCTTCAGATCCTTCTTTTGTTCAATTGCCATTCTTCAGCTCTGCAACATTCTTTGAGATGATGACAATTCAGATCTCACATTTTCTTTTCTTCCTTAGCATGTCAAGAACTACATTACGAACCAATCACTGAAGCCATTTTGGTTCATTACCCTTGTTTTCTTTGCTGCAAGACAAAGTACTTGTATTATGAGTTGATCAAAGAGCACAAAGAGCAAGTCGGGGAGGGAACCGAGAACAGAGGGAAACATTCAGTTAACACAGCATGTCAGGCACAAATGGGGAAAAGAAGAACAAGAAAAACACCACGGTGTTATATCACATATGATATCCTCCAGTTTTAAAAGCATCGATCCAGTTAATAAACTTTGAAAGTCAAAATGGGGATATATTAGCACATAAGGAACATCTGTTGCAGTGCACCAAATAATACAAGAATTCATAGGAAGATACCTTATACCGCTTCCATCTAGGCCAATAATGTCAACACTGGCTGGAAGTGGCTCTCCAGGGTTTCAGGCAAGAGTCTTTCCTACCCCACTTGGAGATGTTGGGGATTGAACTTAGGACCTTCTGCATGCCAAGCAGGTGTTCTGCTACTGAGCTATGGCCTCTCCCCATGGATTCACATGCCATGAAGGTGAAGAATCAAGGACTGAAAGGGCTTTGAGGAAAAAGTGCCAAACCAAGATGGTACCTGAGATGGGCAATTTGGGATCAGAATAACTCTCTATATTGTCCAACTTTTGGCTTCCAACAGGGGTCAATAGAGCCATGCCACAATATGTCCTCCAATTCCCCAAATAGTTTCTTCTGCTATGAATGAGGCTTCCATTTTTCTGCCTCCTTCTCAGGTCTTTCCAGAATTTCTTTTGGTGGTGTTTTTGTGCTTAGTTGATCTTTGAGAAGCAGCCAAGGGTGCTGTGTTTCTCCTTCTCCTTTCTATTGCACATCTTTCCATCACTTTTCAGCCTCCCTGGCTGCCCACACTTCTTGATCTGAAAAAGCTTCATGGGAGGAGTTAGCTCATAATTGTTAGCAAATCACTTGACCATGCAGCTCCAATATGCAGAAGAGAAACTTTACTTCTGAACACAGCAGTCTTTTAACAGAGAGGGAAAAGATTAAATCTAAGCTAGTAAGACATTAACTCTTCCATACAAACTGTCACAATAGACTAGCAGATGGGATGTTCAAGTAACCCCAGAAACCACCAGCTAGCCTGCAACATATGCAAACATGTACTCAAACATGTACTCAAACTCACATACTGTTTTAACTCCAACAATAATGACTTCTCCTGGGCTTTAATTGAAGCGTGGGTACCCAGGAAGGCTGCAGACCCCCAGGGAAACAGTTGGACAATGAAAGACAGGACATTCACATACATCCCTTAGCCAGCTCAAGATGAAGATACTGTCAGAATTGGATTATCCTTCCCCCTTTGCAATCAATCAACACCACAAGGAGACAAAGCTTCAGACTAATACTACTTTATTTTGCTAGGAACTAGCCTCCTTACAAATGCAGAGTCCAAGAAAGTTGCAAACTGCCTCAGGCCCCTAAACAACTGATCTGCAATCCCTAATTAGGGGAGACAAACTGGATGGTGGTGAAGTTGCTGACAGTTTGGGCATAAACCTCATGGCCAGACTTGCTTCACAGTGATGCCCCTCCCTTAGGGTGACTCCCTCCTACATTGGCTTCCAAGAGTGGCTATCCTGGCTGAACGTCTGAGTCCTGCCCCTGACTTCGCCTGTTTGCTTTGCGATGCTCCCTAGCATCTCTCAAGTCATGCCCCTCTTTCTCCTCCTCCTCCTTGGAAACTTAATGTCACCATGAAGGGAGGGGGCAGTGACTCAGCCTGGGCCATCTGTTTGTCAAGATCTTTGGAGGAATTTTTCCCAGTGTCTTGGTTCACCAGGGAGAGTCCCTCCCCCGGCCCCTGATCTAGCTGCTCCAACTCTGATTCAGAATCGAAGCGTCAGACATCTCAAGGCACTTGGACTCATCCCTGACAGATACATTCAAGAACCCCACACCGCACTCCTGAGAATCCCACCAACATTGTCTTCTCCACTGAATCCTCCCCTGATCCATGCAAGCAATCTCTTTCCTATCAAACTGAATGAAAACAGTTGAAAAATATGTGAAAGACATTTACAGCATGGCACTAGGGGGCAGTAAGATCTCCCTGAAAAGCTCTCAACATGAAGTCAATAGACTGATTGGCTAATACATTGATCATTTTTTAAAAAATGTGCGATTGCACATTTGTGCAGTTCCCATTCATTTAAGTGCAGCTTGCACTGAATAAGTTCCCAGTGGATTTTGTTCCATGCTAGTTGTGGGTCTCTGCATGTGTGTTGGGGATTCTATTTTGATTGCCTGCCTCAGGTACCAAAATGTCTTGGGTTGGCCCTGTTCCTCAGACACCATTAAGCCATTGATCTTTTTTTTTTTTACTGCACTGCATTTGGATCCATAGCACCAGCAGTACAAAAGGAGATTACAGGAGTTAGGTGCTATTTTTCTTTCATGCGTCAAAAACAATATCTGACTCTATTAATAAATGAGAGGACAACAACATTACTGTTATGTTCATGATAGCACATCTCGTTAATAGTGTTTATCTGCTTTGGAAACACATGAACCTAATCTGATCATCTATCAAGATATTTACAGAAGGGAACAGACCAAGAAGCACTACTGCTGTAAACAGCCTTAATATCTCCTCCATTTGACAGGTTGTTAGTGGAAACTAGACAGTATGTCAAAACTGACAATTCTTCTATAACTTATATTAGGGTTCTCTCTCTCTCCCCCCTCCCTTTCTCTCTGTCTCTCTCTGTCTCTCTCTGAAGGCATGAGCCCTCAGTGAAGAAATGGTTGGATATAAAGCATGCAGATGAATAAGAAAGCTATGCCACAGAGAAAAGCTCAGCCCTCTTAGCCTAGATAGTTCTGGATTCCCACAGCAATCTGAAAGCCTCTAGGAGTAAAGGTTCTGTTGACATTGATGAAGAATATACAGATGAGAAATGATGAACTCATTTGAAACAATGTGGGTAGCAGAGAAGTCAAGATTAGGGATGGATTTATTGTTGAATCTCATTGCAGTTTGCAGTTTTCCAACACCAAGCTCATTCTTCTATAAGATATTGTTTTCCTGCACAGAAATCCATTAGGGATGGTGCAGGCAACTGGTTGGGGCTCGAAGCCTGGTGGTTTCTTGCTGGCTCAGCCCCCCAGATGCCTGTCCGTGGACTGCTGTGCTTGCCTGACTCAGTGCATGCAGAGCCAGGCTAGCATGGCGGTCTCCCCTGGTCTGCCTAGCTGCCATTTTGCATAAGAATGGCAGCCCGGCCTTTTTTGTGAATGAATCCCCTTTTACAAAAACAGCAGCCATAAAGTGGCCATTTACACACGATTACAGGTGTAAACAGACCATTTACACCTGTAATCTTGCATAAGTGGCTCCTTTACAGTCACCATTTCCATAAATGGGGATTCACAAAAAAGGCTGGGCTGCCATTTTCGTGCAAAATGGCAGCTTGGCAAAGGATCGGGTGGCCATGCACCACTCGCTGGCAACCAGGGTCGGGCAGCCGGTGAGGGTCCAGTGAGTGGCACAGACATTCCTAAAATCCATGCATATTGTTGTACAAATTTTTCAACTGTACATATTTTGAGTGCATTTTTGTGCATTTTTGAAATATATGGATTTGTGTTTGCATGCCCCCATTGACTAAAGCATGTTTGTGCTCATTTTAGAAATGTACACAGGTTTTTTTCATTTGTTTTGCACTTTTCAAATGTGTTCATGTTGTTGAACGCTTTTTTGTTTTGCAGAATGCATCACAATCCCAGAAATGTATAGATTTCTAAGTGCAAATTGTGTTCAGTTCCACTTAGTTCCTGGAGGTGCGAGTGGGGTAAATACATTAAAAAGAAAATAAAAGAAGCCTTGATGGAGCAAATTTTTCACCCATCCCTAGTCAGGAGTAGCACAGCTGCTCTTGAAATGAGTGGGAGGGTGAAAGACAAGGAAGACATACTAGGATGGTATAATTCAAAAATTGTTCTTATTTCTGATATGGAAAGGGAATTTAGATGGGTGGCCAGGAGCTCCAATTTGGGTGCCCATATTTTAGGCCACATTAGGGGTTGGATCCTGAAGCAAATCTGGGCCCTTCTGAAGTTTTGGGAGTGATTCCGTGATTTGGAGGGATACAGACACACAAAGCTTTTGCACAAACTGATACATTGTCCCCCAAGCATTTCACATGAGGAGACTGTGAGGATGGAGAGAGGGAGATTAGGGTGTGTAGTTTGCTGACTGATAGCACTAACCTCTCCTTTTTTTACTTCCAGTCACAATGCTTTGGGGAAGGACTTAGAAGGAACTTATCAGAGGCTGCTCCTGTGTTTTCACTTAATTTCAGTTGAGCAGAATAACAAAATAAAGCAAAACAAAACAATAAGACTGGTTTCCATTCATCTTAACTCCCTAACACCTGTACCTATCCTTCTGAAATTTTACAGGTTACATACTTAAGAGCATCTCAACAGTGCATGCATACACATTTCCACAAAACCATGTGGGAAGTGAACCCCTTTTTAACTCCACCCATCATCAACTTTTCACAGAAGGCACCAGGATTCAGCAGAGTCTTCCTGCTGGAGGAAAGGTGGTGGGGGGGAGCAGGCAATCTTCTGGCTTCCACCTGAAGCTCCCTCTGTCACATCTCCTGCTGTTCTGGACTGTCCCCTGGCCCACTTAAGCAGCTTTTCCAGAGGCACAGGGACTGCAGGTGGAAAGCTGAATGGTGAAGATCACCTCCCTGCTCCTTTCTTCCAGCACTCTTCCCTGCCATCCTTCCTGGGGATTGCAGAGAAATCCGCAATGGATTTAAATGGGTTTGGATTTCCATGAATCCGACCTGCGGATTCCACAGTAGACCAACTTTTTCCGAGTCATGTGGACTCCACAGATTTGAGGACTAGTTTTTCACTTTGAGGGGGATTTATGGTAATTCACATTAGCATTAGTTCACATTAACAAATGAAGATTAGCACATTTGCGCTAGCGTGAATTAGCAGTAATGTGAATTAGCACATGTAGAACAATTCTGTTTTTTTTTAAAAAAATAAAAATCTAATCTTGTTAATGAGCAGACAATGGAATGAAAGATGCCTGACAATCCATGAAACACAAATAGAATGGATTTTTTAAAATCAGCACATCCCTACTTCCTACGCACTACTCTACAGCCAACCCATTGTGGTCTGTACCCTTTGCTAGATTTATCCAGCGTGACTGTTCAGACGTTATCGTAGAACAGTCTGCCATGAATACAATAAATATAAACGCTCTTACACTTGTTTACCTCTCCTTCCCTACAAAACATTCTAAATTTGTATCAGCCTGCCATCACAAATATAACTTGGCCCCTTCTTCCTAATAACATATCATATCCTTAATAATATTTTCATATCCTTTTATTTCTGTAGAATCTTGAGTACATGCAACATTAGCAATGACAGAACAAATTGTGAAATGGCAAGGTTTGTGCTGTACAGTGAATTATGGTTCAGGTTTCTTATTATTAATGGTGATGTACAAATAATAAAATAATAAGAAGATTAATGTCTCCAAGAATTAATGTCTCCTAGAAATTGCCATTAAAAAGTATACTTTAAATTTGTGAGCTATTTAATAAAGGATGAAACAAATCATAATAATTGGATATCATCATTCTGTTTTTCCAAATAGCTTATATACCTAATGGTCCATTTGTTATACAGTTAGCACTGGTAGTTACATTAAAGTTTTCCTTAAACACACGCCCCCCCCCCCCATTTGCAAACTACTGGTGCTGAAATAATATGTACTTAAGCACTTTAATTCTCTAACGCCCTATTTTTTTTATCCAGCCTTTTGGCATATACTGATGATCATTACGAGTAAAAGGGTAGAAGCTTTGATTTTATAATGATGGTAAAGATTGAGTTCTTTATTATATGAAGTTGTGTTTTTTGTTTTTTTTTTGGTAGAGGCTTTCATATTGTATTCAGAAAGGGAAATGTTCCAAGTTCAGGACCATTTATATATGCTACATTATAAACACATGCTGTAATTGTACTTCCACACTGATCGTATATTTAAGGCCAGAATGAGACATTATATAAGTCATGTGGCTGTTTATTTTATTTTATTTTATTTTTATTTTATTTTATTTATGTATGTTATAGAAACATCCAATAGCTGAAGCTCTCTGGGTGGTTCACAAAAATTAAAACCACAGAGTGCAGCATAAACCAATATAAAATACGAAAACTTAAAACCACAATATAACAATACAACCCAAATAAAATCTAGCAGCAATGCGGACATTTAAAATACAGATTTAAAACACGAGAGCTAAAACACTAAAATACTGGGAGGATAAAACGGTCTTTATCTGGGACCGCAAGGAGTACAACGTAGGCTCCAGGCGAACCTCTCTATGGAGCTCATTCCACTGCCAGGGTGCCACAGCAGAAAAGGCCCTCTTCCTGGTAGCCACCCCCCTCACTTCTTTTGGTGGGGGCTCCCAGAGAAGGATCTCTGAGGATGATCTTAGGGTCTGGGCAGGCACATATGGGAGGAGGCGATCCTTCAGATAACCTAGTCCAAAGCCATTTAGGGCTTTGAATGTTAATACCAGCACTTTGAATCAGGCCTCGAAATGGACTGGCAGCGAGTGCAGCTGGAAAAGTCCTGGCGTAATGTGATCTCACTGGCCAGCCCATGTTAATAAAATCACTGCCCTATTTTGGACTAGCTGAGGTTTCCAGACCATTTTCAAAGGCAGCCCCACGTATAACACACTGCAGTAATCCAGACAAGGGGTTATCAGAACATGGATAACTGTAGCTAGGCTATGTCTGTCCAGATAAGGGTGTAGTTGGTATATCAGCCTAAGCTGATGACAAAAGTAGCAGCCAGAAACCCTGCCTCTTGATTTCCTCATCCCATGACATGTCTAAAATACAGCCCATGCCATCACTGGCACTTCTAGTTCTGCCAGAAGCAATGGCTTGGAACAGGGGTGGTCCTATCAAGCTCTGTCTCATAGAGGTTTGTATTTTCCCACCACCAGGCTCATACCATCCCACTTCCATATAGGCATTTCCCTCATTTATGTGCACAGAAACTCATATATATTTTTCTGTGCTTTTTTCAAACGTGCACATTTTTGTACGCATGTGCCCATTGATGAAAGCATGCCTGCGCACATTTGAAAAACGTATGTAGTTTTCTTTGTGCATTTTTCAAAGTTGTGCATCTTGTCAGATGCATTTTTCTTTGGTTTGTGAAATACATTGCAGGCTTTGAAATGTATGGACTTCTGACTGTAATTCATGTTTAATTCTGTCTGCACTTGGTTCTGGGGAGTACAAAATGGGTAAATCCATAAAAAGATCTCAGCAGAGCAAATGTCTCACCCATCCATATCCACAGGTTTTTGAGGCATTCTCTCATGTAGGCACTGATTAGACTCAGATCTTCAGCCCTTTCACAGATGAACATGAGACTGTATACAGTGGTGGCTGGTGATTCCTGTTCTAGAGGGGTGGTGATTCCACTCAGGCAGATGCTGAGTCGGGCAAGCGTGGCGGCCCCTGTGTCTTGCCCAAGTGCTCGGCAGAGAGGGGTGCAGTTGCTCTGGGGGGCGGCAGAAATGACAGGATGGGAAGCAAGAGTGCTTCCCTCTCGCTTCCCATCCTGCCGCTGAGAGCAACTGCGCCCCTCTCTGCCGGTGCTCAGCAGAGAGGGACGCAGTTGGTTGTGGCAGCAGCAGCGAGAGCACTCGCTGGGCCCCTGTGAACCACCAGCCAGCTCGCGTCCCAGCACTAGCTGGGTCCAGCAGTGGGCAGGGATCCGGCCAGCGGGTCGCTGGGCAGACTCAGGTGAGTGCGCACAACCATAATCATGGGAGGCTGTCATGGGCAGCAGGGAAGCCTGTCAGTGCAAGCAGGGAGAAGTGGCTAATAGAAAAGGAGAAATGGGATGGGACCTATATTTCCCTGACTGTTTGCTGGAATGGGGTGAAATTGCACTGGTGGGGTGCTGTCATGAGGAGCCTTCCCCTATTCCCCCATTTTTCCCTGTTCCCTACCATTTTGTGCATAATTGAGGCTTGGTTCGCTATTGGAATGGGCAGCTCCACAGCGCTTGTCGGCCGCTCTCTGAGGTTCCAGCAGCTTGCGCAGCACAGCGAGTGGAGCTGGCTATGGAGGTGGCTCAGCTGGTGACTGACGAGCATGGATGGAGGTGAGTCCATCCATCCCTAGCAATAATATGTGTCAGTGGTAAAAGGGAAACAAATAGTCTTTTTTTAAAAAAATCACCCCAATAGGTAAATGTAGCAGGGAAAGAAACAGGGACACTGATTGACCAAGGACACGTGCAGAACAAAAAAACAACGGAATGTGCCAAATAAATAAGGAATGTGAAGTAAGGATGTTAGAGAATTCTGCCACGGAATCCGTGGCGGAACGGAGCAACCTGCCCCACCACTCTGCTAAAGCCCCATGAAACGGAGCCTACCTGGCTGTGGCTCCAGCGGTAGCAGCTCCGGTGGCAGCTCCAGAGGCGGATGAAGCAGCAATGGCAGCGATGGCGGTGGCTCCGGCTGCTGCCGGGCTGCTGCGGCCACAAATGGCGGCTGTCATAGCAGTCGCCATTTTGCATCCCTAGGCCAGCCCGTGATAGGCTACATATATATTTACGTAGCTTATCACAGCTAAAAGCCTAAAACAGGGACACAAATGGCGTCCCCTACTCCATTTGCATTCCCACTTTAGCTGTGATAGGCTACGTAAATATATACGTAGCCTATCACGGGTCGGCGTAGGGACGCAAATGGCATCCCCTACGCAGGATGCCATTTGCGGCCACAGCAGCCTGGCAGTGGCTGGAGGCCCTGCTGCAGGTTGGCCCGACCAGCAGCTCCGCGGACTGGCCACGGAGTGGAGCAGGCCGGGCAGGATTCCGGGGGGGAGGAATGGATCGCCTCCCACCCATCAAGGATTCAGGGGGGAGGAACGGATCACCTCCCCCCACCTGCGGACCCCAGCAGAGCCAGGTAAGCAGGGTTTCGTACACCCCTAACTGCATATGCAGACCTCAACCTGCCTAGGTTCAGCATGATTGCTACAACATGTGCCTTCAGATCATGGGGCAAAATCCAACATAAGTCCTATTTAGCATAAATTAGGGATGTCAGAGAATTCCATGATGGATCTTGGTGAGGCCAAATGCCAGTGCATTCAGCCCCCCAAAATCCATCGCAGAACGGCCTGCCCCCCCCGCCCCCCACGGATCCCCCCCAGGACGAGACTTACCTGGGGCGGATGTTCCGGATGGCGGCAGCAGCAGCGGCAGGTGGTCTTCCGACCGGCTGCCACCGCCGCCATTTGCAGTCTGTGTTCCCCCCCCCCATAGACGTGATAGGCTATGTAAAGACTTATGTAGCCTATCACGTCTGGGTAAAAAAAAAAAGTGTATGCAAATGGCAGTGGCTATGGCCGCCACCATTTGCGTTCCTTCTTTTTCTTCATCTTAGTCTACGCCAATATTGACATAGACTAAGATGAAGAAAAATAAGGAACGCAAATGGCGGCGGCTGTAGCAGCCGCCATTTGTGTACGCGTTGTTTTTTTTTTTTTACCCAGAGCCCTCCGCGGCCGGAAATCCAGCTGCAGATGGCCCTGGCCTGGGCCTGGCCAGCTGCTCTGCGCAGCCACTGTGGAGCACAGCCGGCCGTCGAGGATGCCGGGGGGGAGGACCGGATCACCTCCCCCCCCATCGAGGATTCTGGGGGGAGGGACGGAACGCCTACCCCCCCCCATGAACAGAATCCGCGGAAAGGTAAGTGACTTTCGTACATCGCTAGCATAAATCCATTGATATGAATGGGACTTAAGTTACTCATGACTAACTTAAGTTCTGTTTATTTCAATAGGTCTACCAGTGGGATTTATGTTGGATTTTGCTCCTGGACAGGGACCAAGCCTTAGGCTGCATTCATATGCACAATTTAAGTACATTTTAGTAGTTTTAAGTTCAGTCGACAGTAGGATGGATTAACTTGAAAATGCCAATAATTTATGTGTATAAAATATGATACACAAGGGCCCAATCCCCTTTAGCAGGCAATTAACACAGATGCAACAGTAAGGAGCAGAGTTCTGGTTCTGCAGCTTATGTGGGGAAATAAAAGAATTGAATTAAAAGTGAAAGAGCTTTTCGACTAGCTTCTAGATGTCACAAGAAAAAGATGAGCAAATGGTGCTGTGGATTGGGGTTTTGTTTACTTTTTCTGTTTGTTTAATTAAGCATGAAAGACTTCTTCATATCGGAATGAAGCTCTAACTACATATGATGCTAGCAATGAGATTAGCAATCACATTTTTACTTAGAAATTAAATAACAGGCATTGGCTGCACAGTGCATAGGGAGAAGTTCAATCCTTCCTTCCCCAGCCATGATCACAGTAAAAAGCCCCCTCTCCCCCAGCCACAAGGGAACCAGCATAAGGAAAAACCTTCCATTGGCACCAGTGGGAAGATTTTTCTGAATGCTAGTTGCAGCCCACAGGGAGGTGATTTTTTTACTGAGATTCTGGTTGGAGAGAGAAGGATTAAACTGCCTCCCCATGCACTACCATGCTGATGACGATCTGCTCACACACACACGGTGCCTGGTATTTAATTCTTAAAACACAATGTGATTGCTAATCATCTTGTTAGTGGCATGTAGTTTGTCTCTGAGATACAGGAAGTCTCCCAAGACAGGAGTAATGTCTGCATCTGAATGCCTATGTAGATACATTCCTGGGGAATGTATCGTCCTGGCTTGGATTCCTGCATTGAGCAGGGGGTTGGACTCGATGGTCTTGTAGGCCCCTTCCAACCCTACTATCCTATGATTCTATGATTCTATGAATACATAAATCAGCCAGCGTGGTGTAGTAGCTAGAGTGTTGGACTGGAACTCGGGAGATCCAGGTTCTAGTCCCCACTCAGCCATGAAGCTCACTGTGTGGCTTTGGCCCACTCACTAATTAACCTACCTCACAGGGCTGTTGTGAGGAAAATGGAGAGGAGGAGTATATAAGCCATCTTGGGTTCCTTGCAAGAGGAAAACGAGGAAGGATATTGAGGAAATAAATAAACAAACAAACAAACAAACAATCAGTCCAGTGTTACCAGCAAATTGGGGTGGTTGCTGTTGCTGTAGGTCCTGTACTGCTGCTTCACAGTGGGTGGGACACACAAAGGGCTGGATGCGCCCGATCTCGTCTGATCTCATAAGCTAAGCAGGGTCAGCCCTGGTTAGCACTTGGATGGGAGACCACCTGGGAATCAGGTTTCCTGCATGGAGAAGGGGGTTGGACTCAATGGCCTTGTAGGCCCCTTCCAACCCTATGATTCTATGATCCTATGACTGAAATCTCTTTCACAATACAGTAGAGACGTAGGAGGAATCCATCTGGAGGGTCAACCCCGCCAAGCTTTTGGCGGCTCGCTCCCCCTGGATTCCGGCTCGCTTGTCTGCACTGAGTTGGGCCAGCTCATGGCCTTTTGCCACCGCCACTGTTGCTAGCTGCTCTGCGCCCCTCTCTCACTTGAGAGAGTTGTGCAGAGTGGCCAGCAGGCAATAGCGGTGGCAGCAGCGGCAACAGCAGGCTGTGGGCAATTCCAGGGCTAGTTCTTTTGCATGTGTCTCCCTTCTCCCCGCAGGCACCCCAGGAGGGAGAAGGGAGACTTTTGTGCACAATGACCATTGCTGGGATTGCCCACAGCCTGTCATTGTGCACATGTCTCCCTTCTCTTTGCTGGCCCCCCAGGAGGGAGAAAGGAGACTTTTGTGCACAACGACCATTGCTGGGATTGCCCACAGCCTGTCACTGTGCACATGTCTCCCTTCTCCCAGCTAGTACTCCAAAAGGGAGAAGGGAGACTCACTTTTGAGCATAATGACTGTTGCTGGAATTGCCCACAGCCTGTCATTGTGCTCAAGTCTCCCTTTTCCCTGATGGCCCCCTAGGAGGGAGGAGGGAGACTTCTGTGCACAACAACCAGCGGTGGGCAATTCTCCTGCCAGTCATTGTGCACCAAAGTGGAGAAGGGAGCCTTGTGCACGAAGACCAGAGAGTCCACGGATTCTGGCAGGGAGCCTGCAGCTCAGCTCCTAAACGCAAGCTGAGCCAGGGCTTCTGGGGAAATACGTTGAGCCCCAAGAGGGCTGGATTTCCCCATGCTGGACATGCCCTAGACCACCACTATAGACCACCACTGGTGGGCCAAGAACAGCAAGGGGGAAAAGAAGAGTTGAAAAAACCACGCTCCCTCAATCCTTCTACCACATCATTGCCCACTCAGGTGCATGCCTGAGATTTAGGGTTGGCGGAGAATTTCTCCCCGAAACTTCGGGGGGCCGAGCGCCAACGTGTTCGGCCCCCCGAACAAGTTTCGGGGAGAAATCCTCCGAACCCCCCCCCCGCCCCCTGCACCCCCCCTGGGACGGGACTTACCTTCACCGAATGTCCCTCCCGGTGGCTGGTCCGGCCGGCGGTTTGGCTGGTGTTTGAGCGAGGCGGAAGTGGCAGCTGGTCTTTCGACCGGCTGCCGCCGCCGCCATTGCAATGAAAGAAAAAAAAAACGCCCCCTGATAGGCTACGTGACGATTCACGTAGCCTATCACGGCTAGATTTGCAAAGTCAGTCGTGATAGGCTACGTCAATCGTCACGTAGCCTATCACGGGTGACTTTAAAACAACAACAAAAAAAGTGTGTACGGATAATAGCGGCCCCCATAGGGAGCCGCCATTCCCGTTCCTTATTTGGTCGCTGTAGTCTACGTAAAGATTTACGTAGACTACGGCGAAAATAAGGGCAACGCTATTTGCGTTGCCCTTATTTTCGCCGTAGTCTACGTAAACATTTACGTAGACTACAGCGACTAAATAAGGAACGCGAATGGCGGCTCCCTATGGGGGCCGCCATTAGCGTACGCGCTTTTTCTTTTTTCTTTTTAAAGTCACCCGTGATAGGCTACGTGACGATTGACGTAGCCTATCATGGCTGACTTTGCAGATCTAGCCGTGATAGGCTACGTGAATTGTCACGTAGCCTATCAGGGGGCGTTTTTTTTTTTTTTAACTTTCGCGTTCGCGGCCGGGCGAGGCGGGAAGCCTCCCCCCCCGGCCTGAACTTCGCGGGGGGACCAGCGAAGTGCCTCCCCCCCACCGCGAACGTCCTTCGAGGACAGGTAAGTGACTTTCGTCCACCCCTACTGAGATTTGCCTGCCATGCTCAGAAGTGGTGCTGTGTTGCCCTTCCCAACACAGCAGGTACCAAAAGTTAATGCCTTACTGAATAAACCTGAGTTCAAGTATAGTTGTGTACAAGAATGCAAAAGTCAGGGGAGGCAAAGCTCCATATATTTTGGACTACAATCCCCATAATCCCTGATCTTTGGCCATGCTACCTGGCACTGACTGGAGTTGTGCTCCGAGTCATCTAGAGGGTACCAGGTTGCCTATCCTGCAAAAGGTCTCATACAGAAAGCCCACATCGTATATGTTTAGCAAACGCCGATGAGTCACGAACTGCTGGAGCAGACCTGCTCAAGTAGTCTATGTGCAGGGAGCATTCCTACAGTCAACCCCACCCTACCTTCAGTCTGGAGTGGCGCAGTCCTGGAACAGTTTCACCACATGATGCAACCCTTGGGTAGAAAAGCTGGATTTCATGGATGTTGGGGATGTTCTGTACTGAACTGCATTCAGTAGTAAAATCATGATGCAACAGTGTAATCTTATGCACATTTACTCAGAAGTAGGGCCCATTGAGTTCAAAGGGTCTTACTTCCAGGAAAGGATGTATAGAATTGCAGCCTAAGACCCTATTTTGACATACCTTACTTTAGCCTATTGTATGGGTTGGATCCAAAATCATGGTTCCACCTGCGGAACAGATACTGTGGAGAAGGACTTCCCTGTGCTCTCCTTCCCCCTCCAGTCCCCATCATGCTCTCCTGATCTGCTCCAGATGGTTGGGGGACTTTCTAGCACAGATTTGGAGGGCGCACAGGGTGGAGGAAGGGACAGGGAAGTGCCATTCAGCCAGCAGTATCTGTTCTGCTGGCTGGACAACAATGGATCCAATATTATATTAGAGCAGAGTAGAGCAGAGTAAAGCAGAGTAGCACACCAGTGTGGAGAATGTGGATAGGGAGATATTTTTTTCCCTCTCTCAAAATACTAGAACCTGGGTCACCCTATGAAGCTGATTGGTGGGAGGTTCAGGACAGATAAAAGGAAGGACTTCTTCACACAGCGCAGAGTTAAACTATGGACTTCGCTACCACAAGACGTAACAATGGCCACCAATTTGGATGGCTTTAAAAGGGGGTTGGACAAATTCCTGTAAGAAAATGCCATTAATGGCTACTAGTCCTGATGGCTTTGTGCTAGGGATGTACGAAACCCCCCTTACCTGGCTCTGCTGGGTTCCGCTGGGGGGGGGAGGTGCTCCATACCTCCCCCCGGAATCCTGGCTGGCCGGCTTCACTCCGCGGGGATTCCACAGAGCCGCTGGCCGGCTCCACCAGCGGCCGGACATCCGGCCGGCTAGCAGGGACGCAAATGGCGGTGGCTGTAGCCGCCGTCATTTGCGTCCCTGTATTCGACCGTGATAGGCTACATAAAGACTTACATAGCCTATCACATCTGGGTTAAAAAAAAAAGCATACGCAAATGGCGGCGGCTACAGCCGCCGCCATTTGCATTCCCTATATTGGGTTGTCTTAGTCTACGTAAATATTTACGTAGACTAAGACGGCGAAACTAAGGGGGAACGCAAATAGCATAGAGGACGCTATTTGCATTCCCCTTTATTTTCACCATCTTAGTCTATGTAAATATTTACGTAGACTAAGACAAACAAAAATAGGGAATGCAAATGGCGGCGGCCATAGCTGCCGCCATTTGCATACACGCTGTTTTTTTTAACCCAGACGTGATAGGCTACGTAAGTCTTTACGTAGCCTTGGGCGTACCTATCGTAGGGATGTCAGAGAATTTCTCCACGAATCTCTGGGAGGCCGAATGCCAACGCATTCAGCTCCCCGAAATTGGTGGAGAAACGGTCTGCCCCCCTGCCCCCCCCCGGGATGGGACTTACCTTGAGCGAATGTCCCTGGCGGCGGCGGCTCCCGGCGGTGGTTCGGTGGCAGTGCAGCGGCAGTGTGGCGGCAGTGGCCGGTCTTCCGACCGGCTGCCACCACCGCCATTTCCAAGTAAAAACAAACAAACAAACAACAAACGTGATAGGCTACGTAAAGATTTACGTAGCCTATCACGGCTAGATTTTAAAAAAACACTGTCATAGGCTAGGTAAATGTTTACGTAGCCTATCACGGCTGACTTTGGAAAAAAAAAAGCGTGTACGCAAATGGTGGCGCCCATGGGCGCCGCCATTTGCGTTCCTTATTTTGGCACGGGTAGTCTACGTAAATATTTACATAGACTACGACGAAAATAAGGGCAACACTATTTGCGTTGCCCTTATTTTCACCGTAGTCTACGTAAATATTTACGTAGACTACCCGTGCCAAAATAAGGAATGCAAATGGCGGCGCCCATGGGTGCCGCCATTTGCAGACGCCCTTTTTTTCCCCCAAAGTCAGCCGTGATAGGCTACGTAAACATTTGCGTAGCCTATCATGGCTGACTGCAGGCCTGGGACGCAAACGGTGGCGGCTACGGCCGCCGCCATTTGCGTCCCGGCAGGAGAAGAGGTTTCATGGCCAGAGAGACGGGGCACTCCCCCCCGGCCAGAATTTCGGCGGGGAGGGATGGGGCGCCTCCCCCCTGGCCAGAATTTCAGCGGGGAGGGACGGGGCGCCTCTCCCCCCACCCAGAATTTCAGGGGGAGGGACGGAGCGTCTCCCCCCCACCATGAAGCAAGCTTCGGGATCAGGTAAGTGACTTTCGTCCATCCCTAGTAGCCTATTACGAATGGGTGAAGAAAAAAAAAGAATGTAATTGGCAGCAGCGGCAGCTGGTCGGAAGACCAGCTGCCGCTGCCGCCTCCTCCGGATCCGCCACCAGAGCTACCGCCACCCGGAAGATCAGCCCCAGGTAAGTCTCGTCCCGGGGGGATTTGCGGGGAGTGGGGGGGGTGGCAGGGCATTCCGCCACGGAGTTTGGGGGGCCGAATGCACTGGCATTCGGCCTCACCGAGGTCCGTGGCGGAATTCTCTGACATCCCTACTATGTGCTACCTCCAGTACCAGAGGCAGTGAGCCTATGTGCACAAGTTGCTGGGGAACATGGGTGGGAGGGTGCTGTTGTGCTCATGCCCTGCATGTGGGTTCCTGGTCAACAGCTGTTTGGCTACTGTGTGAGCAGAATGCTGGACTAGATGGACTCTTGGTCTGATCCTGCATGTTCTTATGTTCTTATAGTTGAATGGAATGGAATGGAATGGAATGGAATGGAATAGAATAGAATAGAATAGAATAGAATAGAATAGAATAGAATAGAATAGAATCAACCGCTTATGCAGGAACACTGTTCATGGAGAAAAATCAAATCTAATGACAGGTTTAACTTAACTAACTATGTTTATTGAAACATTCAAAGTGTTACATCTTTTATCGTTTACAAAATTTCCTTAAATACAATGTTCTTGATATAAACTCCAGGGCAGCCACTGTAATGTCCTTCTTGTGGTCCTTCGACAATTTGAATCTAGAGTTTTGCCATTTTTGATATAAAAAAATTAAAACTTTATATTACATTGTTATGGAAGATAGCCTATTTTTTTTTTAAAAAAAGGTTTATGGACATAAATACACGGCCGACTTTGAATTATAGTGAAAACCATTGTTATTTGTGGAATCTGAATGTCAAGAACAGGAAGGCAATCAAAAAGGGATGACCAACTTTGAATTCATATACACACGCACACACACACACACACACACACACACATATATATGGTTTTATAAATAGCTTTGAGAACTTATTTTAGTGAAAAAGCCACTAATAAATCTCTTAAGGCCCAATCCGATACACATTTGCCTGGGAGCAAGCCCCTGTGAACTCAAGTGGGACTTACATCTGAGTAGACATGCACAGCATTTCATTATAAATAAATAAGATGGCCTTGCCAGTTAATACTTCGCATGACTTTATAATGGGATTAAAATTTATTTCAAACAAGCTATGTTCTGGGGATCAAAGCTTTACACGGAAGCCTTCGTCCATAGTGAAATATAATGTTATTCTCCATTAACAGCACTCAGCAGATACTCACTGAATGATGAGCAAAGATTACCTTCCAAGAGAATGTTTGATTCAGAATGTGTCCACCATGTTGAGGGCAAGTAGGGGACAAAACCCAACGCAATCTGCCCTGGCATCTGATAGGCTGAGTAGAGCTTTTCTACTGTCAAGCTAGTTTAAAAAATGGACACTCCAAGGAGCCAAACATCTATGCTTTCCTTCAATTCCAGTTTAAACAGAATATATCTTATGGTACTCAGGCTGGATGTACACATGCAACAGAATGCGGTGGTATACCCCGTCCTGCGTTGAGAAAATCGCCTTCAGGCTGCGGCGAGGATCAGAGCTTTGAATGCTCCCTTATGTAAACAAGCAAGCCCCCCTGCACACAGAAAGTGAGCACAGCATTTAGAGGGTGAATGAATGAGGACAGACCTATGCTAAAACCTCCCTCCCTACCATCTTTCTACTGGCTTGGAGATTTTATACATGGGGGAGTGTCATAAATACCCACACACACATATGCACACACATGCAGTAGTACAGTCCTATTTATTTATTTATTTATTTATTTATTTATATCCTGCCTTTTTTCCTATTTAATGAACCCAAGTTGGTGTACATAATCCCCCTCCTCCTCCTCTCCATTTTATCTTAACAACAACAACCCTGTGAGGTAGGCTGGGCTGAGCGTCTGTGACTGACCCAAAGTCGCCCAGTCAGCTGAGTGGGGACTAGAACTCGGATCTCCCGACTCCCAGTCCAGCACCTACTAGACATTACACCACACAGTTACACCTTGTTCTACTGCATACGTAAGTCTGGTCTTAATTAACAGCACCTATATTTTTCTCCTCACCTCAGAAGTGGGCTATACCTTACAACACCTTGTCAGTGAGCAACACAGAAGGGAAAGAAAGAACCCATAGAATGGTTATTCTTGGCATTTGTTTGCACATGGTATGTGCCAAATCACTTTCATTGAGTGATTATCTGAATATGCCTGAACATATTTTAGGTTGGGGGAAAAAAAGCTCCGTTTCGCCAGCATGGGGTTCACTCTGTGTGAAGGCTCTGTTTGATGGCTTTTTAAACGCAGCAGGAATTCCTGCAGAGAAGAAAAGGCACCTTAATGTTCCTCTAGGGTTTATGCCCCTAAACTCACCTTTTCATAAATTCACTGGATACATTCACTTGGCATTATTCTCGCTAGATCGCAGGCCAAGGAAGCGTCTAGGCTTTTAACAGTAATTAGGATGCATCGCCTATGATTGCTCCTTTGCTCTGGTTGTTGCTGCTGTTCTTCAGTGTCATTTGATTGTCTATTTTATTGTTGGCACTTTCATAAGGATGTCAGAGAATTCTGCCACGGATTCCAGTGAAGCTGGATTTTTTACAATCCGGCCCCCCAGAATCCGTGGCGGAACGGCCTCCCGCCCCCCCACAAAATCCCCCCATGAAGGAACTTACCTGGGGTGGATGCAGAGGTGGTGGCGGCTCCAGCAGCGGTGGCGGCTGGTCTCCTGGCCAGCCGCAGCCGGGCTGCTGTGACCGCCATTTGCGTCCTTGCAGCCGTGATAGGCTATGTAAGTATTTACGTATCCTATCACGGCAAAAAGCAGGGACGCAAATGGTGGCCACTACGCCATTTGCGCCCCTGCTCTTTGCCATGATAGGCTATGTAAGTATTTACGTAGCCTATCACAGTAAAGGCAGCCATGCAAATGGCGGCCACTATGCCATTTGCATGGCTGCCTTTACCATGATAGGCTACGTAAATACTTATGTAGCCTATCACGGCTGCTTGCAAGGACGCAAATGGTGGCTGCAGCAGCCTGGCCACGGCCAGAACTCCGGCTGCAGACGGACCCGGCCGGCGGCTCTGCAGAGCCGCCTCAGAGCAGAGCAGGCCAGGGAGGATTCTGGGGGGAGGGACGGAGCGCCTCCTCCCCACCGTGGATGCCCCTGCACAGAGCCAGGTAAGGGATTCGTACATCCCTACATTTTTATACTGTTTTTTTTTTATTTCCCTGGCTTGAAGGGCTACTTGAAGTGAAAAAGCAAATCAACAAGGCAGGTTGCATTTGGGTCCAGGTTCAGTTCTGTGAACTGCAAACTGGGGCCAGATCCACACCTCTTATCATATCAATGCGATCCCATCATGGTGACACTATATCGCTCTTGTGCATTTAAACACACAGTGACATCTATTGCAGTATTTTGGGTAATAAGGGATAAAAAGCAGAAAATAATGTTAGAAAAGGCTAGTCCGGAAGCTAGAGCTAGTGCAGAATGCAGCAGCTTGGCTGTTGCCGGGAGCTGCCCCTTTTCAGTGTGTAAGTCCTTTGCTGAGGGAGCTGCACTGGCTGTCTGTTCACTACCACGTCAGGTTTAAGGTATTAGTACTAGTGTACAAAGCCCTAAACAACTTGGGACCAGGATACCTGAGAGAGCGCCTCCATCCTTATCAACCTGCTCAGTCACTGAGGTCTTTAGAGGGCATGTTCCTGGTGGTTCCACATGGACCCATGGCTGGAGTCCACCAGGAAAAGAGCCTTCCGTGTGGTGGCCCCATTCCTGTGGAACTCCCTGCCTTTGGAGTTCAGGCAGGCACCAACATTGTGTTGTTTTCAGCATCTCCTGAAGACATTGTTATTTCGAGAGGCCTTCCTTGAGTGACCAGCCACAGTTTATTAAGTTCAGACTCTGTTCCTTTTTAAAATGTTTTAACATGGTGTTTCATTCTTTTATCTTGTTGTTCACCACTCCGAAATCTTTGATGTGGAGTGGTATATAAATATTGTGAATGGATGGATGGATGGATGGATGGATAAATGAATGAAAGAAAGAAAGAAAGAAAGAAAGAAAGAAAGAAAGAGGTATACGGAAGACCTAATATGACCCAACAGTTCTCAATGTGCTTCAATACCAATACAAAGCTCTACTGTAGATCTAGCCTGTGTAAATTCTGGTCAAAAGTGAATTGAAATTACCACTGTGCTGAATTTTTCAACCTACTTATTTTCAACCATTCAATGGAGGGGGGATGGAGAGAATACACTGTACCCCGAAATTGTGGGAAGCGGTGAGAATTTTGGAGACGTTTCTCAGGGTGCAGGGCTTCGATGCTTACTTTACTGTAAGGAAGTGGCAGAGGGGTGTGTGTGGTCTTTCTTTTACTATCCCCCCCTTCTGTCCCCACAGCCTCTGCCACTGCTTGAGTTTCTCAGAAAGCCCCTTGGACTTAGCCAGGACTTCCTCCCTTGGGGCTTTCCAGTGCTTCTGCCTTCTGAGTACAGATATACCGACAGTGTGAACTCTGCTCTGTCTGTTCGGGGATTATCAGGCACTTTTGTTATGTCGTCTGCTCATAGATGGATAGGGATGGTACGGGTACCCAATTCCATCTGGGAATCCAGTGGAACCTCCCCTGCCCACACACCTAGCCCCGCTCGCCAAGCCCCTGCCCCTGCTCACCCCCTGCCCACGCTTGGCAAATGGCCTGCACTCACTGTTCCTCCCTCCCTGATATAATATTTGGAAGTGCTCAGCAGATGAATGTTTTGAGCCTCTTTACCTTTTCCTGTGGCCAACAGGAATGTGGAGGTATGGTCATGAAAATTTCCATTGTTATGGCCCTGACCCAAATGTTTGGGTATATTATACTTGGACAGTGGAATCAGTTGCCCAGGGTGGCCATTTTTGTGGTGTTCTCATCACAAACATGATATGTAGGGATGAACAGACTGTGTAAAATCTGCTCCATCTGTGTTTCACAGATTATCAGGTGCCTTTCGTTCCATCGTCAGCCCACAGACAGATGCAAATAGTTTTTTTGTTGTCATGAGGAAAAATACGCAAGTAATTATGTAAGTATTTCTAGGAGTATTTACATAATTTACCTCAGTACATAACATTTAGAGCATTGTCCCCCATTTCATTCAACGTTTCCTCAGCAGAAACTTACATATTTTCCTACCAATTTATATGTGTAAATTTCAGGATAGCAAAAAAAAAATCATCCAAAAGTTCATGGACTCTGTGGCTTGAGGGGATCATTCTTCAGAGGATTCCGCAGGTCGGATTCTTAGAAATCCGAGCTCATTTTAGTCCATCTTGAATTTCTCCAGCATCCCTAATGATATGAACTCTGGCCTTTATTTGGCCAGCAAAGCCTTGTTCCCTAGCTTCATACTGAGTTCTAACTAAGTTGTGATGATGTACCACTTCAGAATTAGGTGATGACTTAATGCTCCTCCCTACAACAAATTAATGCACAAAGCTGAAGGAGAAATGTTCCCACCTTGCCTTCTCCCCGATGCTCCATTTTCTACATGCAAGGAAATGATTTTGGATCAAGGAGAATTCAGTTAAATTGCCCCCCCCCCTTTAAGTCTTAAGTGGTACAAGCTGGATGCATATTCACCACTTCTGGGAGAGTAAGTTTCAGTTGCTCTGTGACCAGCTTAAAAAGGACCCAAAATAATATAACAGGTGCTTTCTACCATCTACGTAGTTAGCTAAGGTTACAAAGCAAATAATTAGGAGTGCCATTATCATTGCAACAGATGCCTCATATCCCAGTGAGAGACACAAAAAGTAATGATAGAGATTATTTTAAAGCCTTACTTTTTATAGTATAGTATTGGCCACACTATTACCAGGAGGCAATATACAGAGGGGAGAAAACGTTTCCCCATATACCATGAACAGTTAATATCTAATTTAGTATTAATAGCACTTACTATTGTGCTATAAGGGACTGCGGTGGCTTAGTGGTTAAGATGCTGAACTGCAGACTGGAAGGTCGGCAGGTCAGCAGTTCGAGACCCGAGTGCTGCATGACGGAGTGAGCTCCCGTCTTCAGTCCCAGCTTCTGCCAACTAGTTCGAAAGTAAGAAATTGCAAGTAGATAAATAGGTACTGCCTCGGCGGGAAAGGTAACAGCGTTCCGTGCACCTCGGTGTTCAGTCATGCTGGCCACATGACCACAGAAGCGTCTTCGGACAGCGCTGGCTCTTCGGCTTAGAAAAGGGGATGAGCACCGCACCCTAGAGTCGGACTAGACTGGTTGGGGACACCTTTACCTTTTACCTTGTACCAAGAGTAAGTAGTATTGTGCTGTGCTAAACTAACATTAAAAAAGGAAATAAATCATGGAAACTTGTAGCTCTCCTCTGTCAAGGAAGTGTGCTCTGAAAAACTACTTAATTTATCACCCGGCACATTTATATAAAAAATGTCTGAAGGAGCTGATTTATTACATTAATGGGTTTTTCAAACTTTCTAGGTGCACCTCATCCTTTCCACACTAACTTGTCTGCTGTGGAGTCCCTGCATGTCTGTCAACCATAGACACCCCCCCACACACACACACAAAGTGACAGAAGACTCTGGGAAGTAGGAGCAGGGGTGAAATTCTGTTGGTTCACATTTTTAATACAAACGGATCTAATGCACACTTCCTGAACTAATACACAAACAAAACACAATTATCCTTCGGTTTTCTCACTTTTCTGAATTTTGTGATACAGTTCTCCAATCAAAAAATGTGTACATCAGGGGAAATTGTGTACAAAAATGTGTACATGAGAGAACATTTCCCACAAAAGGTTCATCTTGGGTCGTTTTCCTGGAAAGTGCTTGTAAAAAATTATGCCTACTAGGGAAAACTGCATACAAAAATTCATGTGCACCTTTGTGCGTATGAAAACGTATATGAATTTTCATGCAGACTTTAAGGTTGCAATCCTATGCATGTTTAGACAGAAAAAAAGTCCTACAACTCCCAGCATTCTGCAGCCAGCATAGTTAGCTGGGGAATGCTGGGAGTTGTAGAACTTTTTTCTGTCTAAACGTACATAGGATTGTGCCCTTAACCACACATTTGCAAATTAGGTGAAGAATTATGTTGGCCCCATTTTAAAATTTATTGTATTCATCTACTTACTCTTAATCAGTTGTACTAAGAGTAAGTAGATGCATAAAAAACTTGTATTGGTCTGTGGCTGCAATAAACAATTCATCCATTCACATTTGCAAACTGATGTGGAAACAGGATTTATTTATTTTATTTATTTATTGCAGTTATATCCCACCTTTTTTCCCCTTGCAAGGAACCCAAGGTGGCTTTCATTATCCTCCTCCTCTCCATTTTATCCTCACAACAACAACCCTGTGAGGTAGGTTGGGCTGAGAGTCTGAGATGGAACAAACTTGAAAAAATGTCAACATTATATGAAGTGAAAGAAATAGACTGACCCATCCCTACTGAGACATGTTTGTGCCAGGCCTGTGGGACGTTCTGGGACCTCATTTTTTTTCTCTTGAATTGCGAATGTGCCATAGCATGACCAACACAACACCTCCATGTGGCTGGCATTTTGGGACTGGCTGGAACTTATAGCAATACCCCAGCATTTCTTGACATGGTCCATTCTCCCCAAATTACATATCCTCCATGACTGTAGTCCACTTGTGTTGCGTGTACCCATGGCCAAAATAAAGGCAACCAATGGAATGTTCCATAAAACCCACAGTATTCTGGGATCCTCCCAACTCTTGAACAAAATATCTTTAAAACAAAACACACAAAGCAAATGTAGAACAGATTTCATGTGCATGGGGAAATACGCTTTCTATTTCTCATTTGCATGAAATCTCTAAAGGTTTCTAAAAGGGGAAAAAGAGATTATGATTACTTATCTTTAGGGTACAGAAAGCCTTTCAAGTGCTATCTTGTCAGTTATGATTTTATTTCCTTTTCACGAAGATCTAAGAAATGAAATGGCTCATTTGACCAAATGTGTTGTTTGAACTTCTAATGTATGTACAGATCCGAAATTAATCTCGAATCACAAGGGAAAATATCTCCAAGTACTTGCTCCTTTGGGAACCGAACTTTCGGTATATTTTCTTCCTTTCATAGCAAGTTCTCTGCTTTTGAAGCAGAGAGCAGTCTGCCTTTTATAAGAATTATTGACACAGAAATGCACTGCAGGCTGGATGCTTGCCAAGCTCACTGTAACTCCACTAAGATGTTCAGTTCTTATGTCCAGATCCTATGAACTATGGCAGAGTTTGGGTATGACCTACCCTGCACCAAAAAAATGTCACTAACAATGGGGTTATATATTTGCCTAGCAAGCTGAGAAAATCATGCCAAGTCAGCATTGCCAATAAAGGTTCAGGGTCATCCTGCTGACATCCAGGGCAAGGTATTCCTGTTAACATGCAGCACTCAGCAACCCAACACTGGGGTGTGTTATGAGTACTTGCCACTGAAGTTCCACATTTTCACAGCTCCCATCCAGGTGCTGTTGTCCAAATGATCTGCTGAGTCTGGTGTTACATGTTTGATTTTCTTCTGTCCCACCAGTTGTGTTCAGTGGCTGAATGAGCTTTATTCAGTGGAGGCTGGTGGCTCCCATTTTGGTGGAGTGTGAGTCCATTCTGGGTTTCAGTGAGCACAAGCCAGAACTCTGAAGGAGCTATCCAAACTGGTGCACCCAAAATGGGTTCAGCATCTTGTATATCTTCTTTAGGGTTCTGGCTGGTTCTGACTGAAGCCCAGAATGGATTCACAACCCACCAGAACCAGAGCCACCAGCCCCCACTGGCTTTACTGTGTTTGGTTGCAAGTGTTGCCACTTTACCTAGAGTTGCCACTAAACCTCTAAGCAAGTTGCATTTGGCTTTTCACCCATTACCTTGAAAACGTGTTTAATTATTTGAGACTGCAAAAAAGGGAAAATTATCACAGGACGTAGCATTATTATTTTTTTTAATAACTGCACCTAAATCACATGAAGGTTGTTCATGTTTTACCCTTCTCTAGACGTTCCAAGAGCAAATTCTCTTCTTGGTTCACTTTAGATATAACTACTGTCAAGGCTGCTAGACTAGTAACAGTTGCAACCTGGATCTAATTGTGCAGAGATCTCACAGGGCACAGAATTCCCTGGATAAATATAGTCCTATTGGCATGTCATTCCTGACAATATGAAAGTCAAACGGAAGCCAGGATAGGAGTATACTATATACATGTGGTGGAATTCAGGCTGCCAGAAGTAATTATGCATCCGACGGAAAGAGTGGAATCCCAGAACTGAACACACCATGTCCCTTCTGTTTGTCAACTGCAAATTACATTCCAATGTTTTATGATAAGAGAACAGAAAACTGCTGGAAACCTGTGACTGTGCATTGTATGAAAGATCGATACTTCAGAGAATAAGCCTTTTTTTATTATTTACTGTTTCCCAAGTTGTTTTATCTGAGTTCCAGCAGCCAATTGTCAGTACTTTTTTTTCCAGTTAACTTCTCTCTCTCCTAACCTGAATGGCTGAGTTCCAGGAATTGGTCTTTCTTCATCCAAGCACAACATATGCTGTAAATACTAAATAATGTGTCTCTATGGAAACTGTAAGGTTATTGAGCTATGGTGGGTGGAAAAAGAAGTATAGGTTGAATTGATCTGGGAGTGAGAAGGATCCCCCCCCCACACACACACACAAACAGAACACGAAGAGCATGTTAAGCCCTGCTCATCAGTGATCCTCCTTAACATGGGCATGACCTCTGACTCTGAGAAATGTTAATGATGCAAAAATTACTTTTGTATGTACAAGGCCCACATCATGCTTCTAAGACATCCCTGTGACAGATGAAAAGAACATGGATGGTTCACTGGGAAATCATCTGAATAAAATGTTTACAATTTGAATATTGGGTATTCTACTAACTCACACATTGTTGTTTTCATTCATTTTTAAAATGTTTATACTTCAAGCCTTTTACAAAGACAGTGATCAATGTACAAAAGATCCCAATTTTTTAAAACACACATATTAAGATAGAAAAACCTATTAGACACAATCACAGAGATGGGAACGTTATTGATTGATTGATTGGGATTTGGAATTCCCTGTGTAGCTTTGTGAACTCCTCTTATGAAATGGAAAATTGAACAGCAGATTTCATAGGTAAAATCAATACATGTATAACCTACTCTGTCCTGAGGGCTCAGGGCAGCTAACTTTGCATATAGGTCTATGTTGCTAAAAATTATGCACTCACACTATCATGGCACCTGAGTCAGACTTTCCATGTGTGGGGAATGAGGCCACAGATTCAGAGGAGATGATGGAGTGTGGGAGATAATAGTTCTCAGCACCAACCCCAAATGACTCCACTTCCCCAGACGACCCAGTACACAAGGAGTCCTTTGTGCCATCACCTCCACAGCATGAGGCTGTGCTTCCATCTTTGGAGTCTGAGGTAGGGTGCCCAATTCCATCCAGGAATCCATTGTAATGCCTTGCTGCCCATACCCCTAGGCCCTGCTCGCCAAGCCCCTGCCCCTGCTTGCCCCCTGCCCACACTTGGCGAGCGGCCCATACTCACCCAGCAGCCTCATCAAGCTCTGTGGTCATGAAGTTCTGAAAAATAAAATGGCGATTGCAAAAATGCGCATACTGGCATATGTGCGAAATGTGCATACTTGTGAATGTGCATATTTGCATATTCAAAAAAGTGCATTTCTGCAGAAATGCACATTTTTGCTCATACACAAATATGCACATTCACAAAATGTGCATTTCTGTGCATCTGCCAATATGCGCATTTTTGCGATTGCCATTTTATTTTTCAAAAAATGGCAACTGCAGAGCTTGATGAGGCTGCCGGGGTGAGTGCAGGCTGCTTGCTCAGCATGGGAGAGGCTCAAGTGTGGTCCAGGGACCAGCGAGCGGGGGCAGGGCCTGGGCGGGTGCCCGGAGAACCCGGATGGGGTCGGGTTTGCACATTCCTAGTCTGAGGGCTCCAGCCCACGGAAAGCATAGTGGAGCCACTGTTTCCCTAACTCTGTTGGAGCCAATGGCTGCTAAAAGAGGCTTCTTCCAGTGGAAGTGCAGCTAGCTACCCTGACTGAGTGACAGTCCTCTTTAAATTTCAGTCCAGAGTTGTATGTAGCTGAAACTATGTTTGAGTCTGCATGTGCAAGTCTCCAGCCTGAGCTCCACTTGGAGCTGTCCATTCCTATGTGGAACCTGAACTTTTGCTTTGCCCTCCCTTGCCTTGACCCTGCCTGAAACCCCATCTGGCTGTGATCATTGCTTGGATAATTTAGGCTACATGAATGGACCTAGGAGGACAGAAATGAAGATGGGGGAAGGAGAGGCAACATGAAGAAGAAAAAAACATCCTTTGAAAAAACGGAACTTGAAACACCTAGAAAATGATTAGGACTTCTGAAAAAGGAGGAGGAGAGTAGGGGTGCACGAAAGCCACTTACCTGGTCTCGCAGCTTGCTTTGCGGTGGGGGGGGAGGCGCTTTGCTGCTCCCCCCGAAGTTCAGGCCGGGAGGGGAGGCTTCCCACCTCGCCCGGCCAAAATTCAGGCCAGGGAGGAGGCGCCTCGCCTCGCCCGGCAGCGAAATAAAAAGTTTTTTAAAAAATGCCCCCGTGATAGGCTACGTGACAATTAATGTAGCCTATCATGGCTAGATCTGCAAAGTCAAACGCAAATAGCGTTGCCCTTATTTTCGCTGTAGTCTACGTAATCTTTACGTAGACTACAGCGACCAAATAAGGAACGTGAAAATAAGGAACGTGAATGGTGGCTCCCTATGGGGGCCGCCATTAGCCGTACGCGCTTTTTTTTTTTTTTAAAGTCACCCGTGATAGGCTACGTGACGATTTATGTAGCCTATCATGGCTGACTTTGCAAATCTAGCCGTGATAGGCTACGTTAATTGTCACATAGCCTATCACAGGGGCATTTTTTTTTTTTACTTTTATTGGAATGGCGGCGGTGGCAGCCGGTCAAAAGCCTCTGCCCCTGTCGAAGACCTGACGAACCGCCGCCGGGACCCACCGCCGGGAGGGACATTCGGGAAAGGTAAGTCCCGTCCCGGGGGGGGGGGTGCGGGGTGCGGGGGTGTGTGCAGAGAATTTCTCCCCGAAACTACTTCGGGGGGCCGAACACGTTGGCACTCGGCCCCCCGAAGTTTCAGGGAGAAATTCTCCCCCATCCCTAGAGGAGAGTAGCATCTGTGATCATAGATAATAGATCACAGAATCATAGGGTTGGAAGAGGGTACAAGACCATCAAGTCCAACCCCCTGCTCAGTGCAGGTCAGGAAGCCTGTTTCCCAGGCAGTCTCCCATCCAAGTTGCAACCAGGGCTGACCCTGCTTAGCTTCTGAGATCAGACGAGATCAGGCACATCCAGCTCTTTTAGGGATGTACGAAAGTCTTACGCGAGCAATCCTGGCTCTGTGCCGAGCAATCCGCACAATCCTGGCTCTGTGCCAAGCAATCCGCGGTGGGGGGAAGGCGCTCCGTCCCTCCCCCTGGAATCCTTCCCGGCCGGCTCTGCTCCGCAGCGGCTCCATGGAGCTGCCGGCCGGGGCCAGCTGCAGCCAGAGTTCTGGCTGCAGCTGGGCTGCTGCGGCCACAAATGGCAGCCGTCGCAGCGGCCGCCATTGGCGTCCTTGCAGTCAGCCATGATAGGCTATGTAAGTATTTATGTAGCCCATCACAGCAAAGAGCAGAGACACAAATGGTGGCCGCTACTCCATTTGCGCTCCTGCTCTTTGCCGTGATAGGCGACGTAAGTATTTACGTAGCCTATCACGGCTGACTGCAAGGACGCAAATGGCGGCTGCTACGACGGCTGCCATTTGCGGCTGCAGCAGCCCGGCAGCAGCTGGCTGGGAGACCAGCCAGAGCTGCTGCAGCCTCCGCATCCACTGCCGGAGCTGCTGCTGGAGCCGCTGCCGCATCCGCTGCCAGGTAAGCTCCATCCTGGGGGGGATTCCATGGGGGGGGAGGCCATTCCACCATGGATTCTGGGGAGCCGGATTCTAAAGAATCCGGCCTCACTGGAGTCCGTGGTGGAATTCTCTGACATCCCTAAGCCCTTTGCTTGGTCTTCACTGTCCTAAGGCTTCACTCTACAAGCTCTCCCCTACAGAGCAATTGGTCTTAAATGGTCATCATGGTGGTGGTGGATCCATCCAGCTAATCCAGGATATGCATGTCAATGGTAGCTTTGCCTGCTTCCCTCTCCCAATTGATTTCTATCAATTAAAAATGCTACAAAAGACAATGTTGTCAATGATTCATGTTAGAGATACACAATGCCTTCCCAAATATTTCAGTAGATATCTCTGCCTTGGCAGAACGTTCAGCACAGCTAACCACAAAAGTGGATATGTGACTTTCATAATGATAGGGTTTCCTGAATTATTATTTTGCATATTGGTTCACTTCCTGGCACCGTTTCCCTTAGTCCCATTTAAAAGCTGGT
This sequence comes from Heloderma suspectum, assembly GCF_057233095.1. Classification (NCBI taxonomy): domain Eukaryota; kingdom Metazoa; phylum Chordata; class Lepidosauria; order Squamata; family Helodermatidae; genus Heloderma; species Heloderma suspectum. The sequence continues at coordinate 177,166,987 of NC_139461.1, forward strand.
TTAATTGCACATAGGCCCCAATTCAATAGCACACACCTGCTTTAAATATTCTTCATGCCCAATTCAAAAATAAATGGGTAACTTTCTGCTACCTTCACATTTTTTAAAAAATGGAGGTACACACATGCCTATCCTGTCCCAAAGCACCAATTGTTAATCTGGGTTTGCATTTGCACCCCATTGGGCAAAGCTGGACCAGTAACAAGGACAACAGACTCTTCCTTGTAACTGACCCAGATTAAATGATTTCTTAATTTACAGTGAACAACAAAGAAAGAATGGCATGAACTTAAATAACTGCATAAAAACAGAAAGGAAAATCCATCAAGCCAGGACAATGTAATTATAAAGGCAGTGCAATGTAAACCATCATCCAGTGCATGTTCTTGACAACCAATATATTTAAATTCTTCACTGATTTCTTTAATTTTTTTTCAATTTTCCAAATACAATAAAAACATGCACAACAAGTGAACAAACACATTCCACTATAATGTGTTCAAATTTAGTCATATTTCTCATCATCTTTTACCTTACTGTAGAATGCATAATAAGATAATGTAATTGATGAAAAAGAAACCAATTTATCTGTAGTCCCTGAAGTTTTTCTTTTAATTTTGCTACAGTAGGAGAGGTTTCATTTTCATAAAATTCTCGCATTCTATAATCCTTTTTCTTTCCATTTGGCATATTGCTCTGCTTTATCTAAATATGAGAAGCCAGGATATAACATGAATGGAAGCAATGGGGAAATCTGGGATTAATTTATTTTTCCATTTTTTCCAAATTTTTAAAGTAAAAGGGATGATCAACCCATTCTAAGTTCTCTCTGAATATAATTTTTTCAATTAATTGTATATGTTTCTTTGTTGCTTCCATTCCTACCCATAATTTCTCTGAGGTTCCCTCCGAATATGATACTATGGTTCTTAATTGATTTGCTTCATAATATTTGTGTATACTTGGCTCTCCCCATCCCCCTTGATCTAATCTTTTCTTCCTCAGGCTTTTGACTACCTTGGTCTTTTACCTTGATGGATAAAATTTGTAAATATTTTTGGCCATTGTGCCAAATATTTTTAGTCAATTTTTATAGGGAGTATTTGAAACAAATAATTTAATTTTGGCAGCACTACCATTTTTATAGCACTAGAATCATAGAATCATAGAATAGTAGGGTTGGAAGGGGCCTACAAGGCCATCGAGTCCAACCCTCTGCTCAATGCAGGAATCCAAGTCAGAGCATCCCTGACAAATGGCTGTCCAGCCTCGTCTTGAAGGCCTCCAGTGTGGGAGAGCCCACCACCTCCCCAGGTAATTGGTTCCATTGTCGTATTGCTCTGACACTCAGGAAGTTTTTCCTGATGTTCAGCCGGAATCTGGCTTCCTGTAACTTGAGCCCATTATTCCGTGTCCTGCACTCTGGGATGATCAAGAAGAGATCCTGGCCTTCCTCTCTGTGACAACCTTTCAAGCACTTGAAGAGTGCTATCATATCTCCCCTCAGTCTTCTCTTCTCAAGGCTAAACACGCCCAGTTCTTTCAGTCTCTCTTCATAGGGTTTTGTTTCCAGTCCCCTGATCATCTTTGTTGCCCTCCTCTGATCTGAACCCTCTCCAGTTTGTCTGCATCCTTCTTAAAGCGTGGTGCCCAGAACTGGACACAGTACTCCAGATGAGGCCTAACCACTAACCAGTGCTGAGTAGAGGGGAACTAGTACTTCCCGGGATTTGGAAGCGATGCTTCTATGAATGCAGCCCAAAAGAGCATTTGCCTTTTTTGCAGCCACATCACATTGTTGGCTCATATTCAGCTTGTGATCGACAACAATTCCAAGATCCTTCTCGCTCGTAGTGTGGTTGAGCCACGTATCCCCCATCTTGTAACTGTGCATTTGGTTTCTTTTTCCTAGGTGCAGAACTTGGCATTTGTCCCTACTAAATGTTGTTCTGTTGTTTTCTGTCCACCGCTCCAGTCTATCCAGATCACTTTGAATTTTGTTTCTGTCTTCCAAAGTATTAGCTATCCCTCCCAATTTATCCCTCCCAACTAGTTCTGCCCATAATTGTTAAATGTATCTGAGACCACCTTTTGATATTTTTTTTTATTTGTCTGATCACTGGATGGAAATTCAAATGCTGAAGTTTTTTTTTAATTAAATAGTTACTCCCAGATATTTAAATGATTTATGGAATGTTGGAATACATATATAATTTTGAATTTCATATTGTACTTTAGGTTTAATATTTATATATTAAATATGTACTCCAGATTTTTTATACTTGATGCATACTCCTGCCACTGCTCCATACTCATAAATTTCTCTCATTAATTCTGGCAAAGCTTCTTTTGGATCTGTAGTTAATATTGCCACATCATCAGCAAACATATTGATCTTATGTATTTGACCATTAATTTCTAGGCCTCTGATATTATTATTATTCTTTATGACAGTTGCCGGAGGTTCTAAAGAAAGGATAAAAAGCAAGGGTGGCTAAGGGCAACTGGTTTAGTTCCTCTGCCCAGAAAGAAACTCCTTGAATCAAATCCATTCACTCTCACTATAGCTTTTGATTTTTGATGAACTGACTGTATCGCCTTCATAAAGTGTTGTCCAATATTTAATTTCCCCAGGAGTCCAAATATAAACCCCCATTCAAGATGGTCAAATGCTTTCTGTGAATCGAGGGATAAAATTGCTAATGGTGTCACTTTCTTTTTACTCATATGCATGGCATTCAGTATACTGCATACTGGGGTCTGCTATTTGTGAATCCCGATTGATCAGGGGAGACATATTCTTTTATTGTAATGTTCAGTCGGGATGCAAGGACAGCAGTGAATAACTTTGCATCTTTATTTAATAATGCTATTGGTGGATATGATCTAATTGATCTGCTTGCTTACCTGGTATTAAAATCACTGCAGTCCTTGCATCTTCCCATAATAATGGTGATTGCTCCCCTTTCATTATCTGGTTGAATAATATTGTCATATATGGTAGTAGTAAATCTTTAAATTGTTTATAAAATTCTGGACCATATCCATCTATACCTGGAGATTTTCCATTCTTTAATTTTGTTATCACATCTTCTATTTCTTTACTTTCAATTGTTTTATTTAGGATATTTTTATTTCATTCTTCAGTTCTGGAATATTTATTTTTTGTAAGTATTCATCATTTTTTTATCAGATAGTTTATCTGAAGAATATAATTTTTTCATAATATTTAGCAAATTGTTCTGCTATTTTTTCTGTACTATGTATTTGGGTATTATTGCATTCTATTGTTGCAATTTTATTTCTATTTTTACATGTTCTCAGTGTATTCGCTAGTAATTTTGAACTCTTATTGCCATATTCATAGTGATTCTGTTTTATGTATAATACGTTAGTGGTAATAAAACCTAATTCAATGATGTCTAAATCTTTTCTTTTCCAGATCAGTATATATCTTTTTTTTATCCTGTTTTCCATGTTTTATTTCAAGTTCTTTTATTTCTGCCTCTAATTTTAATTTTTCATGGTTAATGTTAGGGATGTATGACAGTTCCGCCACCGATCTCGGGGAGACCGAATGCCAGCGCATTCGGCCCCCCGAAATCGGTGGCAGAATAGCCCCCCCCCCGGGATGGGACTTACCTTAGGCAGATCTTCCTGGAGGCAGTGGCTCCGGCGATGGCTCCAGCGGCAGTTTGGCGGCAGTGGCTGCGGCGGCCAGTCTTCTGACCGGCTGCCGGCACAGCCACCATTTATAGGTAAAACAACAACAACAACAACAACAAATGTGATAGGTTACGTAAAGATTTACGTAGCCTATCATGGCTAGATTTTAAAAAAAACACTGTGATAGGCTACGTAAATGTTTACGGAGCCTATCACGGCTGATTGAAAAAACCACACACATGCACGCACGCACATGGTGGCGCCCATGGGCGCCGCCATTTGCATTCCTTATTTTGGCACGTCTTCGTCTATGTAAACATTTATGTAGACTAAGACGGCGAAAATAAGGGGAACACAAATAGCGTAGACGCTACGCTATTTGCGTTCCCCTTATTTTCGCCGTATTAGTCTACGTAAATGTTTATGTAGACTAAGACATGCCAAAATAAGGAACGCAAATGGCGGCACCCATGGGTGCCGCCATTTGCATACGCGCGTGTGTTTTTTTACTCAGTCGTGATAAGCTATGTAAAGATTTACATAGCCTATCACAGTGGTTTTTTACATCTAGCCATGATAGGCTACGTAAATCTTTACGTAGCCTATCACTTTTTTTTTTAAACTGGAAATGGCGGCTGCGGCGCTCATGGGCGCCGCCATTTGCATACGCGCATTTTTTAAAAAATCAGCCTTGATAGGCTATGTAAACATTTACGTAGCCTATCACGGCTGACTGTAGGGACACAAACGGCGGCGGCAACAGCCGCTGCCATTTGGGTCCCTGCTAGCCGGCGGCCAGATGTCCGGCTGCTGGCGGAGCCGGCCGGCGGCTCCACAGAATCCCTGCAGAGCGGAGCTGGCCGGCCAGGATTCCGGGGGGGAGGGACGGAGTGCCTCCCCCCCTGGCCAGGATTCCGAGGGGAGGGACGGAACGTCTCCCCCCCAGCATCAGTATATTCCATGGAAAGGTAAGTACCTTTCGTACATCCCTAGTTAATGTTCTTTAATCTAGCCATCTCCTGAATACACTGGCCTCTCAGTAAAGATTTTAATGCGTTCCATATTATATGCATTGGCATTCCTACAGTTATGTTTTCTTTAAAATAGTTCTGTATACCTTCTTGTAATTTTTCCTAGATTTTGATTTAGTTAATAAGATAATATTAAATCTTCACATACAAGTGGTTGCTGCTCAAGAATATTTAAATCTACCCAAACAGGTGAATGATCAGATATTTTTTTAATGCCAATTTCTGCTTTTACAATATTTTGCATTAAATTAGGTGATGTTAAAATAAAATCTATTCTAGAATAAGTATTATGCCCATGTGAATGTTAAGTGAAGTTAATCTTCTGCAGATTATATACTCTCCAGTAGGGATGGCGGAGAATTTCTCCCCGAAACTTTGGGGGGCCGAGCGCCAACGTGTTCGGCCCCCCGAACAAGTTTCGGGGAGAAATCCTCCGCCCCCCCGCCCCCCGCCCCCCCCGGGATGGGACTTACCTTCCCTGAATGTCCCTCCCGGCGGCGGGTCCGGCTGGCGGTTCGTCCGGTGTTCGAGCGGGGCGGGAGCGGCAGCCGGTCTTTCGACCGGCTGCCGCCCCCGCCATTGCAATGAAAGAAAAAAAAAAAAAACGTCCCCTGATAGGCTACGTGACGATTCACGTAGCTTATCATGGCAAGATTTGCAAAGTCAGCCGTGATAGGCTATGTGAATCGTCACGTAGCCTATCACGGGTGACTTTAAAAAAAAAAAAAAAAGTGTGTACGGATAATGGCGGCCCCCATAGGGAGCCGCCATTCCCCTTCCTTATTTGGTCGCTGTAGTCTACGTCAATGTTTACATAGACTACGGCGAAAATAAGGGCAACGCTATTTGCGTTGCCCTTATTTTCGCCGTAGTCTACGTAAACATTGACGTAGACTACAGCAACTAAATAAGGAACGCGAATGGCGGCTCCCTATGGGGGCTGCCATTCGCGTACGCGCTTTTTTTTTTAAGGTCACCCGTGATAGGCTACGTGACGATTCATGTAGCCTATCACGGCTGACTTTCCAGATCTAGCCGTGATAGGCTACGTGAATCGTCACGTAGCCTATCAGGGGACGTGTTTTTTTTTTTTTTTTTTACTTTCGTGTTCGCGGCCGGGCGAGGCGGGAAGCCTCCTCCCCGGCCTGAATTTCGGCCGGGCGAGGCGGGAAGCCTCCCCCCCCGGCCTGAATTTCGGCCGAGCGAGGCGGGAAGCCTCCCCCCCGGCCTGAACTTCGCGGGGGGAGCAGCGAAGCGCTCCCCCCCCACCGCGAAAAAGCTGCGAGAAAAGGTAAGTGACTTTCGTTCACCCCTACTCTCCAGGCATCAATAAAGTTGAATTCCTGCAGCAATTTTGCCAATTTCTTTCCCCTTATTTTGTCGTTTATAGTTTTATTACTTCTTTTATCTAGAGAATCTGTATGAATCCAATTTAGATTGCCCCCATTATAATTTCTCCTTGTTTAAATTTATCTAATTTGTTAAGAGTAGCTCTGAAAAAATTAATTTGTTCCTTATTTGGTGCATATATAGAAGCAAATATAAATATTTTGTTCCCATAGTGCCCTTTCACAAAAATGTAATGTCTTTGTGGATCTCTATTTTCTCTTTTTGAAATGAAAATGCAGTTGAAAAAATTACTACTACCCCTCTTGACTTAGAATTACCCAATGCTGAATAATACTGCCCATAATATCCCTGTTTCAATAACCTGTCTTCTTTTTTACTATGATGCATCTCTTGACTTCATAATGACTTCAGAGTGTGATTTTCTTATATAATTCACAATTCATCTTCATTTAATAGGAACCCCCATTCCTCTAACTTTAAATGTATAAATTTTAACATCGCTTTTTGTAGCCATATTCAATCACTGTTCTAATACTTCTATACCTACCCTGTATTTTCCTCTCCATATATTGTTTAAAGCCTTCTGTCCAAACATTTAAATAAAACTGAAACTGTGTGGGTTTCATATGTAAAGTCTCACTCATATCCAAAGTGGGACAGCATGGATTAACTACATGGGGGTACACCTTCTCCCTCCAGTTTCTCCTTCCCCACACCCACACCTATATACAATTTACCCTTCTTTAAGTAAACATGCACATTGTATTCAAGTCCTCTTTTGCTTGAATATTTATCTCTTGATAGTATAATGTACAGTTCCATCTCATTGGGTATCTCTTAATTTTTAAAATCACTTATTTTTAACATTCTTCATTTTGAACTCATAGAACTTATTAATGATATAGGAACATCATAACTTATCTAACATGTTAAATTGAAGTTGATCACTTCTTAAACTTTCACTTAAATTTTGCTTGTCTGGGAGGTTTGGGATGTCATGTTCTTTAATTTTTCTTCCTTCCTGCTGTCCTCCTGTGGTATGCTCTCCACTCACTTTCACCATTTTCTCCTCCTCCTCCTTCTGATTCCTTATCTGTATTGTCGGTGTCACTAATCTCACTTGGGAGCTGTAAAACTTCCAAAATTCTCAATGCTTCTTTTAATGAAGTTGCAACATAAATTTTGTTTTCTCTTTGCACAATTAGTTTGAAAAGAAACCCCTAGCAATATTTAACTTTAGCTTCCTGCCGTTTTTGTGTAACTTGTCGCAAAGAACGTCTTCTTCTAAGCATTTCAGAGCTTAGACCTTGCATAAACATAACTGCATCCCTATAATTTAGGGATGGAAGTTTCCAAAGTTGTTTAAGGAAATTGTCTTTCACTGCATATCTTGCAAAACACACTATAATGTCTCTTGGATTTACAAAGCCACTTGTTCTTGAAATTGTATTACCATGTGCTCTTTCTTAGGGATATACGAAAGTGAACTTACCTTCTCACGAGATTGAATCGCAGTGGGGGGGAGGTGCTCCGTCCCTCCCCCCGAAATTCTGGCCAGGGGGAGAGGCGCTTTGTCCCTCCCCACTGAAATTCTGACTGGGGGGTCGCTTCGTCCCTCCCCTGCGAAATTCTGGCAGGGGGGGAGGCGCTCCATCCCTCCCACCCCGAATCCTGGCTGGCCGTTTGCGTCCCTGCAGTCAGCCGTGATAGGCTACGTAAATGTTTACGTAGCCTATCACGGCTGAGTAAAAAACAAACAAACCGCACATATGCAAATGGCAGCACCCATGGGCGCTGCCATTTGTGCTCCTTATTTTGGCACGTGTAGTCTACGTAAACATTTATGTAGACTACAGCGAAAATAAGGGGAATGCAAATAGCGTAGCTACGCTATTTGCGTTCCCCTTATTTTCACCGTAGTCTATGTAAATGTTTACGTAGACTACACTTGCCAAAATAAGGAACACAAATGGCAGCGCCCATGGGTGCTGCCATTTGCGTACGTGCGTTTTTTTTGTTTTTTGTTTACTCAGCCGTGATAGCCTACGTAAACATTTACGTAGTCTATCATGGTATTTTTAAAAAATCTAGCTGTGATAGGCTACGTAAATCTTTACGTAGCCTATCACATTTTTTCTTTTCTTTTTTTTTACAGGAAATGGTGACGGTTTGCAGCCGGTCGGAAGACCGGCCGCCACAGCCACTGCCGCCGAACCGCCGCCAAACCGCCACCGGAGCCGCCGCCGCCAGGAGGATTTGCCCAAGGTAAGTCCCGTCCCAGGGGGGTGGGGGGGCAGACTGTTTCGCCAACAATTTCGCGGGGCCGAATGCGCTGGCATTCGGCCTCCCAGAGATTTGTGGCAAAATTCTCTGACATCCCTATTCAAAATCCGTTCTTTTCAGGGGGGTGTCTGGGATTAGGGAATTAAACCACTCTATGAGGAATCCTATCATATCACCCCCCTCCACAGATTCTACCACCCCTTGGACATGAATGTTTGTACGTCGACTTCTGTCTTCTAGGTCTGCTATTTTAAGTTTCATCACTCTATTTTGGTTCTCCAATCTCCGTATTTGCAGACCGTGTGTCTTGCCCATATTCTGTGCTTCATTTGCTATCTCTTCTACGTTTTTTACATTATCACCCATTTCCTTTAATTGGTCGTTTATTGGTTTCATTAATTCTTGCTATCCTTCCATTAATTCCTGCTTCAAATCTTGTTTTAGCTGTGCGAATTGATTTGCCGTACCTTATAGAAGGTCTGCAGTTTCATTCTCATTGCTTTCTTTCTGTGCAGATTTGGTAGCCATTTTATCAGCTCCATTCTTCTGTAGCAGGTTTGTTTGCTCCATTATTGGTTTGTTTGGATTTTTTTTTTACTTTGTTATCTAAAGTCCTTGAGAGATTTCCCTTCTTTACAGTTAATTTTTTACTGCCTATTGCTATCCAGTTTGCATTTTCAGAGGTTTTTCAGCCATTTAGGGGTGGAGCCCTCGGATTAGACGTCCGCCATTATCCGGCTCAGCTCCTCTCCCCTTCTTCACTGATTTCTTAATCTGTCATGCGTAGTTTCCAAAATAACTGGAAATGTGAAAGGGTCAAATCATGGTTCCCATCTCACATGGTTCATGTGAATGCAACATATCATGTTCCCATCCTAGGGATGTCGGAGAATTCCACCACGGATCTCAGTGAAGCTGAATGCCAGTGCATTCGGCCCCCCCAAATCCGTGGTGGAATGAAGCCCCCTGCCCCACCACCCCGCGAAAGGTGCGCAAAACGGAGCACTTACCTGGTGCCGTTCGTGCTGCTTTGCAAATAGCAGCTGCTTCTGCGGCCACCATTCGCTTCCTCATTTAGGCCGTGATAGGCTACGTAAATATTTACATAGCCTATCATGGCTAACACAGGGACACCATTTGCATCCCTGTGGAGGCCAGGATAGGCCACGTAAGTGTTTACGTAGCCTATCATGGGAAAAAAAAGGGAACGCAAATGGCGGCCGCTGTAGCTGCCACTATTTGCATTCCTGTTCTTTTGCCATGATAGGCTACGTAAATATTTATGTTGCCTATCACAGTAAAATAAAACAGGGGCACAAATGGCATAGCGGCCACCATTTGTGCCCCTGTCTTTCACCGTGATAGGCTACGTAAATATTTACATAGCCTATCACGGCCAAAAACATGAATGCAAATGGTGGCCACTGTAGCTGTACAATTTACATCCACAGGCTCCAGACTAGGGGGGCACGAAAGTCCCTTACCTGTCCTCAAAGCTTTTCGCGGTGGGGGGGAGGCGCTTCGCTGCTCCCCCCGCGAAGTTCAGGCCAGGGGGGGAGGCTTCCCGCCTCGCCCGGCCGAAATTCAGGCCGGAGAGGAGGCGCCTCACCTCGTCCGGCCGCGAACTAAAAAGTTAAAAAAAGAAACGCCCCTGTGATAGGCTACGTGATGATTAACATAGCCTATCACGGCTAGATCTGCAAAGTCAGCCGTGACAGGCTACGTAAATCATCACCTAGACTATCACAGGTGACTTAAAAAAAAAAAAGCGCGTACGCAAATGGTGGCCCCCATAGGGAGCCGCCATTCGCGTTCCTTATTTGGTCGCTGTAGTCTACGTAAATCTTTACGTAGACTACGGCGAAAATAAGGGCAATGCTATTTGCGTTGCCCTTATTTTCGTCGTAGTCTACGTAAAGATTTACATAGACTACAGCAACCAAATAAGGAACGCGAATGGCGGCTCCCTATGGGGGCCGCCATTATTCGTACGCGCTTTTTTTTTTTTAAGTCACCCGTGATAGGCTACGTGACGATTTACGTAGCCTATCATGGCTGACTTTGCAAATCTAGCCGTGATAGGCTACTTTAATCATCACGTAGCCTATCACGGGGGCGTTTTTTTTTTCTTTTATTGCAATGGCGGCGGCGGCAGCCAGTCGAAAGACCGGCTGCCGCTCCCGCCCCGCACGAACAGCTGCCGAACCACCGGCCGGACCCGCCGCCGGGAGGGACATTCGGCAAAGGTAAGTCCCGTCCCGGGGTGTGTGCGGGGGGTGGGGGGGTGCGGAGAATTTCTCCCCGAAACTTGTTCGGGGGGCCGAACACGTTGGCGCTCGGCCCCCCAAAGTTTCGGGGAGAAATTCTCCGCCATCCCTAGCAAGTCCAGACATAGACAAAGGGATTCTTTTCAAAGATTTATTCTTCCTTTGCAACTTAACAACTATTAACAGCTATTAACAGCTATTTGCGTTGCCCTTATTTTCGTCGTAGTCTACGTAAAGATTTACGTAAACTACAGCGACCAAATAAGGAACAGGAATGGCGGCTCCCTATGGGGGCCGCCATTATTCGTACGCGCTTTTTTTTTTTTTTAAAGTCACCCGTGATAGGCTACGTGACGATTTACGTAGCCTATCACGGCTGACTTTGCAAATCTAGCCGTGATAGGCTACATTAATCGTCACGTAGCCTATCACGGGGGCGTTTTTTTTTTCTTTTCTTGGAATGGCGGCAGCGGCAGCCGGTCAAAAGACCGGCTGCCGCTCCCGCCCCAGACGAAGACCCGCCGAACCGCCGGCCGGACCCGCCGCCGGGAGGGACATTCGCCAAAGGTAAGTCCCGTCCCGGGGGGGTGCGGGGGGTGGGGGGGTGCGGAGAATTTCTCCCCGAAACTTGTTCGGGGGGCCGAACACGTTGGCGCTCGGCCCCCCGAAGTTTCAGGGAGAAATTCTCCGCCAACCCTACTCCAGACACCTGGGAATGAACCCTGCCGGCGGCTCCGCGGAGTTGCTGCAGAGCAGAGCTGGATGGGTTAGGATTTTTGGGGGGGGTGCAGAGCGCCCCCCCCACGAATCACCCCTGCGAAAAGATAAGTGACTTTCGTACATCCCTATCCTATCTCTCAACCTCTGCTCTTTGGAGGAGCACTCAAAAAGGTCATCCTCTCCTGGAAAATACATTTGTTCTGTGGATGTATCTATCCGAGGGACTAGTATCTCATATTCTGTCTAAACCCTCACATTATATGCAGTTGTATTTTATTTCTTACTTCTAACCAATTCATACATTTGGAAGAACACTGGGAACTGTAGGAGCTTCTTTCTGTCTAAACATGCATAGAATTGCACCCTTAATTGGTCCCTTTCAGAACTTGGTTGTGCTGTTCTGTTCCATAAACAGGTCTATACATAAAAGAAAAGATGCTTACCTGCTTTTTACTGCTAAGAACAAAATGTTCTTCTAAACCATTTTTATAAGTTACACCTTGGCCAAAACAGTCCAAATGATCAAACAAATTCAAAAGTGCCATTTTCCTGATCTTTTCTTTCATCCACCCTCTCTCTCCCCCACCTCCAACCTACTCTCTTAGTCAGTGATATAATTTCCAAACTGGAGGAAAGAAAGGATGGGAAGAGGCTGAATTTCACAAGTCCATCATAAAGCTGTCTGTTCACTCCCATGAGAGTGAGAGATAACTTTCCCCCTTTTCAAGCTGAGAGCAGTCAGTGCTGGAAAAAGTCTCTTTAAAGCATCTGTAAAAAGCTGGGATGTAGATTCTGTTACAGCTTTCTCGGGTGGGTGTTTGCAGAAACCTTCTGTTTGGTTATTCTCTTCTTTTTGGTTCATTCATGCATCTCCAAACTGGAACCTGCCATGACTCTTCATCTGGCACATAGTCAGAGCAGCAAGCAAATCACTCATGTGTCCTCAATGCTGTCCTCCCATACTTCCTTCTTTTTGTGCCATCTGCTTCCATGCCAGTCTTCTAAAGGTGGGAGCCTCATCTACATTTCAGGCCGCAGGGCCAGCCCTGCTATGAGACAGTGTGAGGCTATTGCCTCAGGCATTAGATGGTGGGTGGTACAAAGGGGGCAGCAGTGACAGCCCCATTGCCATTCCCTCTATTGGGTGACAGAATTACATGTTCCACATGGATTCCCCTGCACCCCCTAAGTTACCCTGTTGGCCCTTGGACTAAGTGGAGGATGCTATCCTATCACCACCAGTATAAGATTCACCTGCCATTCCAGGTGCCCTCTGTATAAAGAATGGGGGAGCACCATCTTTTACTTTGCCTCAGGCAACAAAATATTTTGAGGCATTCCTGCCTAACCCTCTGATTTCTGAAACTCCTTTTACCTAGTCTTTCTTCCTGATGGCTTTTGAGGCTCTGTTCAAGGGATGAAAAGCTTTCTTTGCTTCTACTTAAAATCACTGTGGCTGGTGACTCTGGTTTGCCTGGGACCCTCTGGTCTGCTATCCTCATACCCTTGATTTAGAACATGTCCCTGGGCAGTGCCCGCTCCAGGTTTTTGAGGGCCCTTGGGCAGGCACCGTCAATGGGCCCCCTCCTCCCTCAGTGAGTCCACCTTCTCACCACCATTGTCAACAGCTGCTGTTGCTCCTCATTCTCATTCTCATTCTCATCATTGCTCCCACTTGCTTGATTGATGGGCAGAAAGCCAGTGGGCAAGTAGACTGTGGCATCTACTGCTCCCCCTTTTCACCACCACCACTGTCTGGGGAGGAGTGAGAGGCAGGTGAATAAGGAGGTTACAATGGTGAAGAGGAGCAAATCCAGAGGGCGTGGGTCCTCAACAGGCTCCCAACCATTTCTATCTTTGGTGGTGTCCCTAGAGCTACACTTCTATCTGTCTTCTCCCTCTCCTGATTCCTCAGCAATTGATCTGCCCTTTCTACTCCTGTTGGAATGGTGAAATGGTCCTAAATGAGTGGTATTCCGCCTGATTTGCTTCCACTTCTGCCTTCAGAATGTCTCCAACCATAGGGAGTTTTGTAGATCAGTTCTGTTAACACCAATTCTCTTCTGTCCTGCTCCTTTGAATTGCTCTGGCATCACACTGCTGCTGCCTGTTTGAAAAGGTTTTGACATCTAAAGGACCTGGAATTGGGGGAGGGGGTGTTGAAGTGCATTTCTCAGACTTTATGTGCTGAGAGACATTCTCTTCCACAGATTTCAAGGAGGTTTGGGGAGGGACTTGGACTTGGTCTGAGAGGTGATCTCTCCCATGGATTCGTTTTGGCCCCATCTACATGATCCATTTGCGCAGGTGCCACTTCGAAGGGAAGAGCTTTGTGACAGATGATGCAGTTGCTGCTTCATAGCCCAGTCGCGGTTTTCATGGAGAAATCTGGATTTTCTCAGAGTCCATTTGCTGCAAAGTTTTCACTTCCTTCAGGTTCACCGTGGGGGGTTGAGCTGTCTGTCCCTTCCTTGGATTGACATTGCAGCATCATTAGTGATGCCTCTCCTCCTTCACAGCTCCACAGTTGCGAGCAGAGATGGGTTAAAGAAGATGCAGACAACAAGCTTGGGTTGGAAATTGGGCCACATTTATTGAAATAGCTGCAAAGGGGTAACTAGGATGGGCATCTAACTGTGTCAGCGGCTAGCTGGCACTTCTTGGGCGAAATCATACCCAGCCTGAGGGGTGGCGGTGATCTCGCCATCCCTCCGGACTGCCCCTTCTGGGGGAGGTAGACCTTCCGGTGTCACCCCCAACCTGGTGCCGCAAAACACCTGGGTGAGTGAGTAGGGTTGGTCTCCCAGGCAACCCTTATCCCCCCGCCGACCCGCACAACCCATTCGGGGGGCCCTCAGGCGTCACCGGTCACCATAAGGTGTCTCTGCATGCACACCATCCCTACTTTCCTGTTTTGCCCATCCTAGCCACCACAGGAGTCACAAGCCTAGAGCTTGTGAAACTCCCCCACCTGCGCAGAAGAACTTCCTGCAGGCCCCTTTGCAGATCAGACAGACATATGTTATTCACTAAATGAGACAGGCGGACACCGTCCTACCTGTAACGCTCCCTCCATGTCCACAGAATTCCCTGGCGGGTGGTGCATCCATCACCTCATTCACCTGGCAATAAGCCATTTCTCTGTGCACTTCCCAACGTGCCCTGCCACTGGCAACATCATTCCATTCCTTCCCATTGATCCATGGGAGCAGTGAGGGCTGCAATAGGCTACTTCCAGCCAGGTATGCCGGACCACCTGTATCTCAACCAAGGCCTGTTCCATCAGGTCCTCGCCTGGCTTACAGCCAAAGTCATTCCCTCCAATGTGCAGCACCTGGACCTGCGGAGGAAGACTGACAAACTTGGTGGGACAGAGTGAGGAGGGGACTCCCACCGTATGCCACGTCTATGGAGCCACTGGATCTTAATGTGACAGGGTGACAGAAGCTGAATTCTGAAGAAGACATACAAGCTCTTCATGCAGCTCCAGGCATCAAAACGTGCCCATGTAAGAGCACCCGTACCGGCGTACAATGAGTCTGCTGGTCTAAGGAAGAAGCACATTAAGGGAAACTACACAATTGCCCTTAAGTCAACAGCAAACCGTTGAAGTGATAAAAAACGGAGGCCCCTCCTCAGACCCGTGGCATGCCATAAAACCCATAAGGTGCCGCCAGAGCATAATCCGTTGACCTGCATTTGGCCGTGGGCCACTGCCGTGCCCTTGCCATGCCGATCAATTTGATCACCAAATATGTAAATGGACTACTTTGGGCCAGACCTGTACCTTGCAGCAAATCAAGGCCCTCCGGGACAAGTCGGCCTTGTGAGCCCAGACCAACCCTGCATTCCATTAGGGCTGCTACGTGGAACAGGGAAACATCTTATTGGAAAGCTCAAATGGAGGGCCATTACCCCCGGAGCCCGAAAGGGGTATCCGGAGAGAGAGGGTGGTTAATTTATTAATGCAGGCAAACATCTGTGCCCCACACTATCTTGCACGCCGAAACCTAAATTCTGACATGGAGTCAGTGAAACCCACCTTTGTGGGCTGGAAGGCTAAATGGCCAGCTTGCGACTTATGGTCCCAAATAGTCTGTTGTTCCTTACGGAGGCGTAAAATTGTGGCCAATGATCTATAGATAAGGGCCATGAATCCTATCGCTGAGGTTTTGCCTAATGCGCGGCACACACACCCTGCTCTGTCGCAGGCGGCTCCTGTACGGAGAGCCATGGAATGCAGGCTGGCATGCCTGGCTTCAGTATCCCGATCTCCCATAGTACTGCAAGGATAGGATCTGGGAATGGAGCACCCACGGGGCTAAGGCCCGGAAGATGTTAACCTAATTTCATGACAAGGCATCGACAATTGGGTTTGCCTAACCCAGCTCATGGTGGACCCAGAACCAGATGTTGTAATACTGACTCTGGAGCACGAACACACTGACACATGACATGACCCTCCAATTTCGGGAGGACGGAGAATGAATAACATGGTCATGTTGTCATAGCGAAGGGGGGGTTACTGACTTGGCTATAAGGTTATCCCTCAATGTGCTTGGCGGGGGTGGCAGCCTCCACTCTACAGGCCTTTACCCACTGCACGATTGGACCTGCCCTAAGAACCTGAAACCCCTTGGGGTAGGGGCAGAACCATGTGAGTCCGCAGTCCGGCTTTGAGGAGAGGCTCACGCTTCCAAAAGGAGGTGCCATTAAAGCCCTACTAAGTTGAAGCCATGCCTGATGTATCACTAATTGGAGCTGTGCCTAACGGACCTGAAAATTGTTCTGAGGGAGGTGAGAATAACACATAAGGGTATCGGATTGGCTTCACCGAATGTTGCTGTGGGAGACAGGCCCTCAGCCTTTGTGAGCTAAGGGGCACCGAAGTAACAGAAAAGGGGAAGCAATACTTGCGTTAGGTCAGAACAATGACCACCATCTTTGGACTCCATGTAGCACATGCCCATCAGGGACCCATGGCCAGGATCCCAGACAAAGACAGCTGCCTCATCAAAGAGGTGTGACACACTGAGCAGAGATGATCAGGGATCTCGTGATAATTGACTGGCCCTCAGGAAAGAGAGGTTACGAATCAGGATAAACTCCCTAGAGGATTTCCTGGGCACCATTTCGAGAAGGGAGATCCCTAGAATAGCTAACGGGGTGTGGAAAAAAAGGGGGGGGCTAAAACCCTTCTGCCCGTACTGCATTGTTAACCTCTCCTGAACCTGTCGACGCCTAGCGAGGAGAAATTTTGCTTACGAGGTAGGGATGGTCTATGTTGACCTAAAGAAAAAATGCTAGGGGGCACTAGAACGTAGCATAAACCATGTTCCAAGTTAAGACGTGTTCCCCCAGTTGGGTAGTGTCTTAGAGCCGGAGTATCAGCACCAACCTTACTAGACATTGGCCATCCAGAGCTTCCTACTGCCTCGGCTTTTCCAAGGGGACCCTCCCCTCCCCGAGCACTGGACAAGAGGTGCAAGCATGCTGACTGCTACAAGGAAGCATTCACGATGAAAGCTGCACGTGTCCTGGGAGCATGTGCCCACTGGGGCTTTACTCCCAGCACAGATAGCAGTGCTGAAGCAGCGGACCTGCCATAGGCCGAGGGCCAGTGCGGGAGACCACCTGGTGAATGTGGCCACTGCCAGATCTGTTGCCGACCCCAGCTGGGAAGGAGTCAAAACTGGAGTGAAAGGTCCTGGTCAAACAGGTCCTTACGCAGAGAAGGGCAATGGCGGCCCTCCTGCGAGAGGCCTAAACAAGCCATTCGCACACCTCCTCGGGCGAAAGACATTACGAGAAGGAGTAGCCCTGGTGAGAATACAACTCACCAGATTAGCGTAGAGATCTGATATGCCCTTTACATGGATGTCCAAAACGGGCGGGGGCAGGCGAGGGATCCTAATTAATCCAGGAAAAAACCCTGTAAGATGATGCATTAAGCGGCTGGGGTTACTGGGGTGTGACTGACGGAGCTGCAGGCGGCCCGAGCGTCATATAGGGAGATGACATTGGGAGGGACAGCCGCCCCCAGGTAGGTAAGCTAAGGCAGCAACCCCACAGCCCTAAGGGTCACCCGTCTGAACAACTGGGGTGAGGTGCAGTCATCTCACCCATATCCAGGGCAGCCGTGTCTGGGTCCCCGGGAGCAAGGGAGGCGATACCACTTGCATTGCTCCTGATGGAGATGCCTCATGAGGGCGGACCGCCTTCAGGTGTGCTGTGTCGCCTGGGAGGATGTTGCTTGGATCACTGCTGACGGAGATGCTGCAGGAAGGTGGACTGCCTACAGTGGTGGGGTGCTGCCATGGTGAACCTGCGAAGGCGAGATGGAGGCCTCAATGGCGTCCGGGTGCCCTGAACCCAGAGACGAGCTGTACCAATCGTGGGCACACTCTGATCCCCAGCTGGAAAAAACCGAGGTTGTTGCATGTGCGCCCAGGGAAGATGAGGCAGCAGAAGGGAGGAGCTCCGCTGAAGGCGGTGAGCCTTCTGGAAGAGCCGATGAAGAGGAGGTGGATGCCTCAATAGCGTCCAGGCGATCTGAAATAGAAAGGAGCAACGAACGTTGGGTCTGCTGTCGTGTTCGCTTGTGCTGGACCACTGAGGATTTTTTGTGCCTGGCCAGGGGAGGAGGAGGGATCCCTGAGGAACGCTCAGCAGCTTCCAAACGAGAAAAAAATTGATGCCAGTACCGGGTCTGCGTCCACATCAGAGTCAGAATCGGGCCTTGGCAGCGGACTTTGGGGAGGGGGGCGGGGCCCTGCCATTCCCTTTCTTACCACCCTGGCCCTTCTTAGGAGGCATGATGCAGGAGGTGAATTAAGCAAGCTATCTGTCAGGGTGGACACTGAGCCCATAGAATCCCAGAGTAGTTCTAATGCTGAGGAAGAGCAGTCGCTCCTGGGAGAGGAGCGCGCTCCTCTTTCCCAGGACCAACAGCTGACGGAGTTTCCTCCCCCCCACATTCCTAGTTTTAGTTAGCAGTCAAGGGAGTGACGGAGCACAGATAGCAGACTTAGCGAAGGCGCGCACTCAACGGCTGCGCCCCGAGGATCCAAGGGAAAAGGGGAGGGATTCTCCCTAGTCCTTATATTCAGGGGTCTGCCAGTAATTGCTTTTCAAATGGGGACCAACTGTTCCAACTTAGGGCATAAGGATGCTGCTGCTCAGATCTAGTTGATACCTGTAGAGTTGTTAAGTTGCAAAGGAAGAATAAATCTTTGAAAAGAATCCCTTTGTCTATGTCTGGACTTGGCTACTGGATTAGATTGAGAGAGCCCTCTAAGGAGCCCTTGACACCATCAAAGAGTTAATAAAGCCGCTGGGCACCCCAGACAATAGGCAGCCACCCCACAGTCTTAAGATCTGTGGGTATGAGTTCCAGACCGAGACAGAGAGGCCTGGGGATGAAGATGGGAGCGCTGCCCTACCGTTTAGATAGAAAATCAGATTTTCAAGAGGCGCAGCCAGGGGCCAAAGGTGATGGAGCTGCGTTTGAGCATGGGCGCCCACAGCCGAGGGCACCCTGTCACGGGAGGCGCCAAACAGGCAGTCGCCGCTGTTACGCAATTTTATTAATTAAATATTTAATAATCGTAATTTAATTAATTTTTATTATTTTTATTATTATTATTATTAATATTATTATTTATTTAATTAAAGCTTTCTTTTCATACAAGCATAGGAAGCTGCCTTATACTGAGTCAGACCCTGGGTCCATCTAGCACAGAATTGTTGACACTGACTGGCAGCAGCAGATCTCCAAAGTTTCAGGCAGGATTCTTTCGTAGCCCTACCTGGAGATGCTGGGGATTAAACCTGGGGCCTTCCGCATGCCAAGCATGTGCTCTACCACTGAGCCGCAGCTCTTCCTTCCTTCCTTCCTTCCTTCCTTCCTTCCTTCTTTATTTATTTTTTGGGTGGGAGGGGGAGACGTCGCAGGGCCATGGGAGGCGACCAATCGGGCTGTGATATACACGCCCCAACTCGGCTCAGCAGCCAGGCGCCCCTCCAACAGGCAGGCTCGGCTGACTAGTGGGGGGGGCAGTCAGACTGCCGCTTGGAGCGCTGCTGCCGGCAAACACCGGCGCCGCGCTCACCCGCCCGCCGACGCCTCCCGCCGGGAGCAACACCTCAGGGAGCCCGGCAAGGCGAGGAGGAATAGGCCGGCAAGGCCGGCAGCTGGGTAGACAGGCCGGCAGGTGGGCTGTGAGCCGGCCCGGCGGCCGGCGGGCCCGTCAGGCAAACGGGCGTGCGTGCGGGCAGGGTGAACGAGTGAGCGGGTGGGCAGGCAGGCTGGCGGGCGGGTTGGTTGAGTGGGTGGGCGGGTGAGCGGGCGAGCGGGCAGGAGAGCGAGTACACGAGGAGACCGAGCGGACGGGCGGGCGAGAGGAAAGGAGCTGGCAAAGGAGGGAGGGAGGCGAACAATATCACCAAGCGAAGATTTTGGCGCGCAGGAGCACGTGGGTCCAGGGAGCAGGAACGAGGACGAAGCCGTTCTGCAGCAGGCCAAAGTCCCTCGTCGTGACCGAGGAGAAAGGAGGGGGCGGGCTCACTGCAGCCTCAAGAGCCGGGGCCCTCAGCGTGCGCGACGACACCGGTCTCCAGCAGGCCGGTGTCCTTGGTCGTTTCTGGCGGAGCTGTAGTTCTCTCTAGCTGCGTTGAGCCAGAGAGCTGAGTTTGAGAAGGGGGCTGAGTTTAAGGCAACTCAGCCTGCCCCTCCTTGCATGGTGGTGCCACTGGGGTGCACCAATCAAAGGCCCCTGCGTCATGTCACCCCACCCGCCCACAATGCCCCCCCCCTTTTAGCCAGATAAGCTGGCGTCGGGTGAGGGCATTTACAGAGGCATGAAGGAGCGGGCTGGTGGAAGCCGCACTGATTCGTGGAAAGTCACCTGGGGTGGGGGGAGAGCAGAGGGGCAAACATGTCTACCGGGAAGTCAGTCATTGCCTTCAGTTCCACGTTGCTGCCTCTCTCACTTTAAGTATTGAGCTTGAGAGTGGAGACATTTAGTGCAAAGGAACACAGTGGAGAAACGCTGGATGCCTGTGGATTCGAAGCTGTGCAGTTGAGAAAGGGTGGATGCCAGGGCAGATGATTTTCATGAACATGTACTCAGAAACACTTCATGCTCTCACCTCAATCTCTGGAGGCAGTGGCTGCCTGCTTTCCTGCTCCCTTCAGAAATATATACACAGGGTTTCTTATGAACGTCTACTTGCAAGCAAGTCCTACATGCTAGTCTCCCACCCTCCTCCCTAGCTCGGTGCTCTCTGCCCTTCCCAGCTTGGGAAGCCCGCTTTAACCCTCCCATCTACCACTCCAGTTGTTAATTCACAGCACTAATACTGCACAGTTCCTACCAAGCAAACAATGAAACTGGTGCCATGTAGATGAGGCCCTTGTCTCTGTCTTTTCTCTCCCTCTCTCCCAGATTGCTTCCTGAATAGAGCAGAAGGCTGAGTTGTAATTACAGCAGGTTCCTAATTTGTTAGCACAGTGTCAACTTATTTAGAAACATCACATCCAGCCTCTTTCCCACAAGATGCGCAAGTGATGGGGATAATCATCTCTCACTTATTTCCTGTATTACAAACATGCTCCCATTCCTGGGGCGGGGGGGGGGGAGAACCTCAATTTGAATATTTAAAAAAGCCTCCCCAAATGGGACCAATTGTTCTCTGAGCACACAGAGTGTCTTTTAACTTCCCCTCTAACATATTTC
The DNA here is from genome assembly GCF_057233095.1 of Heloderma suspectum. Classification (NCBI taxonomy): domain Eukaryota; kingdom Metazoa; phylum Chordata; class Lepidosauria; order Squamata; family Helodermatidae; genus Heloderma; species Heloderma suspectum. The sequence goes on from NC_139461.1 coordinate 177,188,041, forward strand.
ATGGAGCATGACTTTCCCTGCTTCCAAACACAGCCTGCTCCTTACGCTGCTGTGTTTGGAGGACCTTGATAGCTCCCTCTAAATCTTCAGTTCTCTCCCCTGTACATTTTCTCCATCTGGCTTTCCAGCTGCCCACAATAAACAAATATCATCCCCTTCTAGCTGGTCTTTTAACTCCTTATTTTCCGTGGCTAAGCCGGAGTTCTGCATCATTGCCTGCTTCAATTCTCTACCCAAACAAGCATTTTTTTTTAAAAAAAATGTAATTTCCAGCCATTCATTTTCTGTCCTTATTTCTCTCCCATCTGTCACTTGTGTGTCAGACCAAGACTCTTTAACCATATACAAACATTCATCTCTCTCTCTCTCTCTCTCTCTCCCTTTTGCACTCCCCGGCTTCCATTTCTGCAGCCTTGCATATTGTTCCATAAGTTCACTCAAACAATATTTTGAAAATGGCAGGGTAAGCAGATTTACATTCTCCATCCCCTATGACTGGGCCTATTTTCTCACAAATCTGTAAAAGTATGACCACTTATGCATTACCAAAGAAGAGGAATGTCCCCAATAAAGAGGCCAAAAAGGGACACTAATTTTCATAACCGTTGCATATGCTAATTTATATGTAGAGACACACATTTAGAAATAACTATAATTTAAATAGAAATACAATACATCTCTTCTCCCAGACATTTGGCAGCATATGATAAGTTTTACTCAATCCTAGTTATGGTTGTTTGCTTGAGATTGCTTGTTTGATGTTGTTTTAGATATACATTCTCTTTTGTATATTGTCTGTTTGTGTGTTTTTTATGAAATGGCTTTTAATCTCTGTATATTGTATTTTTAATGTTTTTAATCTTCATAAACTGCCCAGAGAGCTTCAGCTATTGGGCAGTATAGAAATGTAATAAATCATCATCCTCAGTCTGCTGTCCAGGTACTGGTAGGCATTTTTAAAACTTATATATATATATATATATATATATATATATATATAAAACATTTCAACAACAAAAAAGATAGAATAAATGAAAGAAAATAATGTAGGTACATAGATACGAATATATCAGTTTCAATGCATACATATGAAATGTTTTAACAGCAAAGCTATTGATGAGGGTGGAACCCAAAACATTTAGCTTAAAATATATATTTTTTGAATACTCTGTTGTTAGTCTTTCTATATGCATATATATTAATATACAGGTTTCTAAGGACTAACTTCAACAAAAGCAGACCAAATATCCAAATAAGTATCCATTCACAGGTGGCATCTATACACCACCCATTCAAATGTTGAAAGCATTGTAAGGTCTTCAATAGGGGTGCACGAAAGTCCCTTACCTGTCCTCGAAGATTTCGCGGTGGGGGGGAGGCGCTTCGCTGCTCCCCCCGCGAAGTTCAGGCCGGGGGGAGGGAGGCTTCCAGCCTCGCCTGGCCGAAATTCAGGCCGGGGAGGAGGCACCTCGCCTCGCCCGGCCGCGAACTAAAAAGTTAAAAAAAAAAGGCCCCGTGATAGGCTACGTGACGATTAACATAGCCTATCACGGCTAGATCTGCAAAGTCAGCCGTGATAGGCTATGTACATCATCACGTAGCCTATCACGGGTGACTTAAAAAAAAAAAAAGTGCGTACACAAATGGCAGCCCCCATAGGGAGCCGCCATTCGTGTTCCTTATTTGGTCGCTGTAGTCTACGTAAATCTTTACATAGACTACGGCAAAAATGAGGGTAACGCAAATAGCATTGCCCTTATTTTCAACATAGTCTACATAAAGATTTACGTAGACTACAGCGACCAAATAAGGAACGGGAATGGCGGCTCCCTATGGGGGCCGCCATTATTCGTACGCGCTTTTTTTTTTTTTAAAGTCACCCGTGATAGGCTACGTGACGATTTACGTAGCCTATCACGGCTGACTTTGCAAATCTAGCCGTGATAGGCTACGTTAATAGTCATGTAGCCTATCACGGGGGCGTTTTTTTTCTTTTATTGCAATGGCGGCGGCGGCAGCCGGTCGAAAGATCAGCTGCCGCCCCCGCCCCTGACGAAGACCCGCCGAACCCACCGCTGGGAGGGACATTCAGCAAAGGTAAGTCCCATCCTGGGGGGGGGGGTGCGGGGTGTGTGTGGAGAATTTCTCCCCGAAACTTGTTTGGGGGGCCGAACACGTTGGCGCTCGGCCCCCCGAAGTTTTGGGGAGAAATTCTCCGCCATCCCTACCCTAGTCTTTAACCCATTTCATTATAAGAGGTGAACATTTTTTCCTTCCAATGTTGTAATATCAGTCTTTTAGCTGCCAGAAGGGGCACAGAGAATTCAACTGTGCTGACCATGAGTTAACTTCCAGGAAGCAGGTAGATAATTTAGAAGAACATGTACATCAGTAAATATTAAAGAGTGTTCCAATACAAAATTTATCCATATAATAACCTCCTACCAAAGAGAAGCAACTACTGAGCAGTGCCTAAACATATGCTCAAGAGAAGGATTAGTGTTACACCTAGGGATGGGGGAGAATTTCTCCCCGAAACTTTGGGGGGCCGAATGCCAACGTATTCGGCCCCCCGAAGTAGTTTCGGGGAGAAATTCTTTTAAAATGTGGAATGTTTTAGCATAAAAAACCAGCTTCAGTTACTTTGGTCACAGTGACCGAAGCTGGTGTTTTATGCTGAAATCTGCCACATTTTAAAATCTGCTTGTTTATTAAAAATAAATAAAAATAAAATGTATAAACTGGATGCATGATTGCTGCTTGTTTAGTGTGGTTTGGAGTGACTTAGCATTTTTCCAGTTAAAGTAGGCATTTTTTTTAAAAAAATCACAATCTGTTGTTGTTCACTTCCACTTCCTAATGCATGGCCTTAAAGCCAAGGAAAGATATACAGGAGAAAGAGAAGAGGAAAGAGAAAGAACAGAAAGCCCCCTGGGGGTGGGAAGGAAAGGAGAAAGAGAGAGAAATTGTTTAGCAGCTGGGAATAACAATTAAGTCTTATCTGATTGCCTAATTGAACCCAAATTTATAAACTGTTAAGAAGTTCAGCTGAATTTAAACAAATTCAAAGAATTCTGGAATTCAGAACAAGAGAGTCCCACCCGAATATAACATACAATTTCATTAAGTGCATAAGCCATGAGTCTTATGGCTGGTCCCCCCACTCCACCCCACTGGTTAGCTTTCTCAGTACAAATGGAAATGTGGGTTCAAATTTGCACTACAGTGGGTGAGGGACAAAGACCACAGACCCAAGATGATCAGTGAGGGACAAAGACCACAGACCCAAGATGATCACTGGAATGAATTAGGGTTGGCAGAGAATTTCTCCCCGAAACTTCGGGGGGCTGAGCACCAACGTGTTCGGCCCCCCGAACAAGTTTCGGGGAGAAATCCTCCGCACCCCCCCGCACCCCGCACCCCCCCGGGACGGGATTTACCTTCACTGAATGTCCCTCCCGGTGGCTGGTCCGGCTGGCGGTTTGGCGGGTGTTCGAGCGAGGCGGGAGCGGCAGCCGGTCTTTCGACCGGCTGCCGCCGCCGCCATTGCAATGAAAGAAAACAAAAAAAATGCCCCCTGATAGGCTACGTGATGATTCACGTAGCCTATCACGGCTAGATTTGCAAAGTCAGCTGTGATAGGCTACGTCAATCATCACGTAGCCTATCACGGGTGACTTAAAAAAAAAAAAAAAGTGTACGGATAATGGCGGCCCCCATAGGGAGCCGCCATTCCCCTTCCTTATTTGGTCGCTGTAGTCTATGTAAAGATTTACGTAGACTACGGCGAAAATAAGGGCAACGCTATTTGCACTGCCCTTATTTTCGCCGTAGTCTACGTAAAGATTTACGTAGACTACAGCGACTAAATAAGGAATGCGAATGGCGGCTCCCTATGGGGGCCGCCATTCGCGTACGCGCTTTTTTTTTTTTTAAAGTAACCCGTGATAGGCTACGTGACGATTTACGTAGCCTATCACGGCTGACTTTGCAGATCTAGCCATGATAGGCTACGTGAATCGTCACGTAGACTATCAGGGGGCGTTTTTTTTTTTTTTTTTAACTTTCGCGTTCGCGGCCGGGCGAGGCGGGAAGCCTCCTCCCTGGCCTGAATTTCGGCCGGGGCGAGGCGGGAAGCCTCCCCCCCCGGCCTGAACTTCGCGGGGGGACCAGCAAAGTGCCTCCCCCCCACCGCGAACGTCCTTCGAGGACAGGTAAGTGACTTTCGTCCACCCCTAGAATGAATCAAACCATTTACTGATACACAATGCTCAGGATAGGAACTGTAGAGAAATGATATTGTAGGCCCAAATGATGACGCATGGACATAATGGAAAATCCACCCAAGCAATTCAATGCGATAATCAACAGCAAGGAACATTGCAGAAATGGAGAAATAATACTGTGACAATGTGAATAAAGTAATCATTATAATAATAATGGCATAAAGACACAAAACAACTGGCAACTAATAGAAGCAATGGAAATATAATCATGTCCTGTATGGTCAGGCACTACACTGCATCTTCCTACTGAAATGTCCTCCAGCCCATCTAGATTAAATGTGAATAGGTCCAAGGATCCATCCATCCCTAGCAAGGGAGGAGTCCCAAAACAGAAGATAGAAAGAATAAGGGAATAGGGAGAAAAGGTAAAATAGGTGAAAAAGCTAAAGGATAGTTGGTGAACCCCTCTTTGAGTGTCTCTACATTAAAGAAAAAAGCCCACAGTCTTACCAGGCTTTCTTTGTTGTGGAGTGTTTCCGCATTTGCCATGGGTTCCCAGACAAGTAACAGCGACTATGTGATTGCTGAGAGGGGAAGTTTTCAATTTCCAATGCTCCATAGTTTTCAGTGAAAAGTACCATCTAGTGGATGTTTAATAGCGCAACATGAACTTTACACACGGGAAAACCAGCGATAAATTTAAATCTCCAGAACTGTTTAAGGCAGAATAACCAGGAAATACCACCGGATGTGTCCTGGAGGTTGACAGCATTGTGTAAAGGACATGCAAACATCTGTGAGTGGCCAATCATGAGTGCACGATAAATGCCTCATGCAAAAATGGTCTTTGAAATGATCAGAGAGGGGACAAGACCCTTTTGTTATTTGGGAACTGAGCCTAGAGATGCACTAGGGACATTTTCAACCTTCATACATGTTCAAAACCTTCCTAGGGAAAGTGCAACCTGTGTCTCTGCAGTTTGCTATTGTGTTCCATTCTCCCACAAGTCCTATTGACACATTTAATACCAGCATCTTTTCTAAATAAAACCAAATACATTATGGTTTCATCTGTTTAGCTGCCTCACAACGTTCTCCTAGGCCTCCTATTCAATGCAGTATTTTTCTCATCCTTTTCGTCAACCCATGTGCCAAAGTCTCCCATTGGCTGTCACCTCCCCCCAAAAAATTTACAAGCAGCTTTCAGAGGGCTGGGATTTTCCATGGTTGTCAACCACTTTAGTCCATCATGGCTGTTCTGATGTTTGCTGAATTCAGTGATTCCTGAAGCCTAGCAGGGCCAGATTAACAATGCATGCATATTCACAATCCTGCTGTTAAAAATAATAATCCTTCAGGCATATGATATTTTCGTAATACCTACTTATTTACAAATTGCAAGTTGAGCATAGGGGAACAGACAGACAGTGATAGTATTTAAAAGAGCATTAGCCATGCCCTTGGAGGCCCCCGAACTGCAAGGAACTCAGATGTTTGACTCTTTCACTGGCTACATCCAAATGTACAAAGTGTTTCTCTTTGACCTCACTCAAGCAGGCGAAGTATGTTGTTGTTGTTGTTCAGTCGTTCAGTCGTGTCCGACTCTTCGTGACCCCATGGACCATAGCACGCCAGGCCTTCCTGTCCTGCGCTCTCTCCCGGAGCGTGCTCAAGTTCATATTCATTGCATCCGTGATGCTATCTAGCCATCTCATCCTCTGCCGTCCCCTTCTCCTTTTGCCTTCAGTCTTTCCCAGCATCAGGGTCTTTTCCAGGGAGTTTTCTCTTCGCATTAGGTGGCCAAAATATTGGAGCTTCAGCTTCATTATCTGTCCTTCCAATGAGCACTCAGGGTTGATTTCCTTTAGGATGGACTGATTGGACCTCCTTGCAGTCCAGGGGACTCGTAAGAGTCTTCTCCAGCACCACAGTTCGAAAGCATCAATTCTTCGGCGCTCAGCCTTCCTTATAGTCCAGCTCTCACAGCCATACATTACTACTGGGAAAAACATAGCTTTGATTAGACGGACCTTTGTCGGCAAGGTGATGTCTCTGCTTCTTACTATGCTGTCTAGGTTGGCCATAGCTTTCCTCCGAAGGAGCAAGCATCTTTTAATTTCATGGCTACAGTCACCGTCTGCAGTGATCTTGGAGCCCAACAAAGTAAAATCTGTCACTGCTTCCATTTCTTCCCCTTCTATATGCCAGGAAGTGATGGGGCCAGATGCCATGATCTTAGTTTTTTTAATGTTGAGTTTCAAACCAGCTTTTGCACTCTCCTCTTTCACCCTCAACAAGAGGCACTTTAGATACTCTTCGCTTTCTGCCATTAGGGTGGTATCGTCTGCATATCGGAGGTTGTTGATAATTCTCCCAGCAATCTTAATTCCGACCTGTGATTCATCCAACCCGGCATTTCTCATGATGTACTCTGCATATAAGTTAAATAAGCAGGGTGACAATATGCAGCCTTGTCGTCCTCCTTTCCCAATTTTGAACTACTCGGTTGTTCCATGTCTGGTTCTTACTGTTGCTTCTTGACCCTCGTACAGGTTTCTCAGGAGACAGGTAAGGTGGTCTGGTACTCCCATCACTTTAAGAATTTGCCACAGTTTGTTGTGATCCACACAATCAAAGGCTTTAGCGTAGTCAATGAAGCAGAAATAGACGTGTTTCTGGAATTCTCTTGCTTTCTCCATGATGCAGCGAATGTTGGCGATTTGATCTCTAGTTCCTCTGCCTCTTCTAAACCCAGCTTGTACTTCCGGTAGTTCTCGGTTCGCATACTGCTGAAGCCTAGCTTGTAGGATTTTGAGCATCACCTTGCTGGCATGTGAAATGAGCGCAATTGTGTGGTAGTTTGAACACTCTTTGGCGTTGCCCTTCTTTGGAATTGGAATGTAAACTGACCTTTTCCAGTCTTGTGGCCATTGTTGAGTGTTCCAGATTTGTTGGCATATTGAATGCAGCACTTTAACAGCATCATCTTTTAGGATTTTAAATAGCTCGGCTGGAATACTGTCATCTCCGCTAGCTTTGTTGTTACTAATGCTTCCTAAGGCCCACTTGACTTCACTCTCGAGGATGTCCGGCTGAAGTTCAGTGACCGCACTATCATGGCTATCAGGGACATTCAGATCTTTCCTGTATAGTTCTTCTGTGTATTCTTGCCACCTCTCCTTAATCTCATCTGCTTCTGTTAGGTCCCTGCCTTCTTTGTCCTTTATCATGCCCGTCTTTGCACAAAACGTTCCCTTGAGATCTCCAATTTTCTTGAAGAGATCTCTAGTCTTTCCCATTCTGTTGTTTTCCTCGATTTCTTTGCATTGTTCATTTAAGAAGGCCTTCTTGTCTCTCCTTGCTATTCTCTGGAACTCTGCATTCAGTTGCATATATCTTCCCCTTTCTCCCTTGCTTTTCGCTTCCCTTCTTTCCTCAGCTACTTGTAAAGCCTCCTCAGACAGCCACTTGGCTTTCTTGCATTTCTTTTTCTTTGGGATGGATTGAGTTGCTGCCTCCTGAACAATATTACGGACCTCCGTCCATAGTTCCTCAGGCACTCTGTCTATCAGGTCTAATCCCTGAAATCTATTCCTCACCTCCACTGTATATTCATCAGGGATATGATTTAGGTCATACCTGAACGGTTTAGTGGTTTTCCCGACGTTCTTCAATTTAAGCCGAAATTTTGCAAGAAGCAGCTCATGATCTGAGCCACAGTCAACTCCAGGTCTTGTTTTGACTGACTGTATGGAGCTTCTCCATGTTTGGCTGCAAAGGACATAATCAATCTGATTTCGATATTGACCATCTGGTGACGTCCATGTGTAGAGTCGTCTCTTGTGCTGTTGGAAAAGAGTGTTTGCTATGATCAGCATGTTCTCTTGGCAAAACTCTATTAGCTTTTGTCCTGCTTCATTTTGTACACCAAGGCCATGCCTGCCTGTTATCCCAGTGATTTCTTGACTTCCTACTTTAGCATTCCAGTCCCCTATGATGAAGAGGACATCTTTTTTTGGTGTTAGTTCTAGAAGATGTTGTAGGTCTTCATAGAACCGATCAACCTCAGCTTCTTCGGCCTCAGTGGTTGGGGCATAGACTTGAATTACTGTGATGTTGAATGGTTTGCCTTGGATTCGTACTGAGATCATTCTATCATTTTTAAGATTGTACCCCAGTACTGCTTTTCCCACCCTTTTGTTGACTATAGTGCTACTCCATTTCTTCTAAGGGATTCTTGCCCACAATAGTAGATATGATGGTCACCTGAATTAAATTCGCCCATGCCTGTCCATTTTAGTTCGCTGATTCCCAAGATGTCGATGTTCAATCTTGCCATCTCCTGTTTGACCACCTCCAGCTTACCTTGATTCATTGATCTGACATTCCAGGTTCCTAAACAATATTGTTCTTTACAGCATCGGATTTTCTTTTCACCACCAGACACATCCACAGCTGAGTGTCCTTTCGGGTTTGGCCCAGCCGCTTCACTCTTTCTGGCGCTACTTGGAAATACCCTCTGCTCTTCCCCAGTAGCATATTGGACACCTTCCGACCTGAGGGGCTCATCTTCCGGCGTCATATCTTTTAGCCTTGTGATACGTTCCATGGGGTTTTCTTGGCAAGAATACTGGAGTGAGTTGCCATTTCCTTCTCCAGTGGACCACATTTTGTCAGAACTCTCTGCCATGACCTGTCCGTCTTGGGTGGCCCTGCACGGCATAGCTTATGGCTTCACTGAGTTACGCAAGCCCCTTCGCCACAACAAGGCAGTGATCCATGAAGGGGAGGCGAAGTATAATTAGTAGCTAATACACACAAGCCATCAAAGGCTGTTCAGCAAGCACATTCAGCTTGCAAATTATGCCTCGAAAGAGGTGATTTTGCATACCCAAAGAGGATGGTTGCCCCAATACTTAGATTCTGATGAGCAAGTCTTGGGTTTTTCAGCTATGAATGTTCTTGCCTCAACAAAGAAGAAGAAAGAACAGCTGTGTGTAGTATGCAAATGAGAATCTTGTACAATTCTTCAAGGGCAAAAGTACAAGGATAAGGCTTTTATAATATCTATAAAATTCAGACATGTCAAATCTGAACTAGCAGGAAGAATAGTTAGTCAATGACAATTTCCCCCAGGCATCTGGCACCATTGCCTGTGATTTTTTATTTATTTATTTCTTTTTTTAAAAAATGGAGATTATCCATCAGTTAGCACAGATTTGTTCTTTAATTGGCCAGGTCCACACCTGGCACATCTGAATTCCCTGTCCTCAAAAGAAGAGAGAATGAAGGTAAATAACTGGCGGGGGAGGAATTTAATCTTAAAACGCTCCGGGATGGACTTGCTCAGAAACAATTAATATTGAAGAGACAAGAATAATGTGCAGTGGCACGAAGTGACGAGGATGAGGACTAAAACCTGGGGAGTAGCTAATAAAGAGGATTAATTAGCCAAAGCAGAAAGATCAGTAAAGGACCCACTTCAGCAATTGCTGATGTCAGTGAAAGAAGCTTATTGGCTTTACTGTGTTTTGGATTGGGCTCAATGTCTGTATCTGTGCTTTTTTTCTCAAAGAAGAAAAGGGCCAGGGGAAAAAAAACAAAGCATTATTTCCTAATGAAGCTCTAATGATAGATGTGGGAGAAAAAATGTAAGCAGGCACATGGGACACCTAAAGGGTAACACCATTCAGCCTGTTGACAAGCTGGCAGGATGGCAATGTCTGGTACTCAGCAGGTGTGCAGGGAAACTGGAAGCCATAATGCCTTGCTTCATTATTTGACCTTAATTGTGCCTCTCCATACTTGAAGTCTGATTTCATTAAAACAATGAAATCCAGAACTCTACTAAATATCCTGGAAATTATATCTGTCAAGACCTGCTAGAGTTCTATAAACTCTACAAAAACCAAGACAAACAAACAAAATAAGTCCTAATAGCTATGGAAAAAGAAGCAAATCAAGTTTCTAGTTCACATAGGAGGAAATATTATGAGTGCATCTGCAACAAGTTCAGAATAGGAATGTCCGTTGCCAGGAAATCTGGCCCTTTGGGGGCTTGCCAGAGTTCTGCAGCATGCTGAACTTGGCTTGCATTTGTGAGCTGAGCTGCAGGTTTTCCCCAAACTCTGGGGACTTTTTACATGCATATTTTTTGTGTCCACCGTAGGGGTGTACAAAACCCCACTTACCTGGCTCCGCCGGGTTCCGCAGGTGGGGGGAGGTGATCCGTTCCTCTCCCCCCTCAGAATCCTGCCCAGCCAGCTCTGCTCCATGGCCAGGCCCGGAGCCACCAGCCAGGCCAACCCGCAGCAGGGCCTCCAGCCACTGCTGGGCTGGTGCGGCCGCAAATGGCGTCCTGAGTAGGGGACGTCATTTGCGTCCCTATGGTAGTCCGTGATAGGCTATGTAAATATTTACGTAGCCTATCACGGGCTACCATAGGGACGCAAATGGCGTCCCCTTCTCAGGACGCCATTTGCATCCGCACCAGCCCGGCAGCAGCTGGAGCCGCCACCTCTGCCGCCACCGCCACTGCTGCAGCCGAAGCCACAGCTGGAGCCGGAGCCAGGTAGGCTCTGTTTCGCGGGGCTTTCACGGGGTGGAGGGGCAGGAGGCTCCATTCCACCATGGATTCCAGGGGGCCGGATTCACTGGAATTCGGCCCCCCTGGGATCCATGGCGGAATTCTCTAATATCCCTAGCCTGCCGTAATTTGTGAAAATAGAGGTTTGCACAAATTACGGTTGCAATCTGCATTACATGCCCAATTTGCACAAATTTGCACAAATTGTGGTTGCAATTTGTGCATTTTTAACCCCCTCCACCAAAAATCTGTTAGCTTGCCTGACTTACTGCAGACCAAGTTGGGCCATCTAGTGGAGAATTAACTGAAGTCAGAGGGCAGCGGGCTGAGTCGATGAATACTCATCTGATATCCCTAGTTCAGCAAAGTAGAACTTCTGCAGTATATATGATTACCAATAGGGATGGGTGAACTCACCATGGTCCTGGTTGCGTACTGCTCTCCAGACCCCAATAGGCCACCCATCCCTGCTTGCCAAATACGGTGAGTCATCAGGCAGTCTATGAGTGCCCAGCAAGTGGCATGCAGCCACCGGATCACTTGCCAAGCTGCCATTCTTTGTAAAAATGGTGGCTCAGCCTTTTTCATAAAGGCAGTTTTTACAGAAATGGCAACCATAAAGTGGCTATTTATGCCTGTAATCTTGTGTACATTGTCACTTCATGCCTGCTATTTGTGTAAAATCTAGGGATGGCGGAGAATTTCTCCCCGAAACTTCGGGGGGCCGAGCGCCAACGTGTTCGGCCCCCCGAACAAGTTTCGGGGAGAAATCCTCCGCCCCCCCGCCCCCGCCCCCCCCGGGATGGGACTTACCTTCCCTGAATGTCCCTCCCGGCGGCGGGTCCGGCTGGCGGTTCATCCGGTGTTCGACCGGGGCGGGAGTGGCAGCCGGTCTTTCGACCGGCTGCCGCCCCCGCCATTGCAATGAAAGAAAAAAAAAAAAAGTCCCCTGATAGGCTACGTGACGATTCACGTAGCCTATCACGGCAAGATTTGCAAAGTCAGCCGTGATAGGCTACGTGAATCGTCACGTAGCCTATCACGGGTGACTTGAAAAAAAAAAAAGTGTGTATGGATAATGGCGGCCCCCATAGGGAGCCGCCATTCGCGTTCCTTATTTGGTCGCTGTAGTCTACGTCAATGTTTACATAGACTACGGCGAAAATAAGGGCAACGCTATTTGCGTTGCCCTTATTTTCGCCGTAGTCTACGTAAACATTGACGTAGACGACAGCAACTAAATAAGGAACGCGAATGGCGGCTCCCTATGGGGGCCGCCATTCGCGTACGCGCTTTTTTTTTTTTTTAAAGTCACTCGTGATAGGCTACGTGATGATTCACGTAGCCTATCACGGCTGACTTTCCAGATCTAGCCGTGATAGGCTACGTGAATCGTCACGTAGCCTATCAGGGGACGTTTTTTTTTTTTTTTCTACTTTCGTGTTCGCGGCCGGGCGAGGCGGGAAGCCTCCCCCCCCGGCCTGAACTTCGCGGGGGGAGCAGCGAAGCGCTCCCCCCCACCGCGAAAAAGCTGCGAGAAAAGGTAAGTGACTTTCGTTCACCCCTAGTAAAATCAGGCTTTGTAAAAAAGATTGAACTGCCATTTTGCAGCTGGGTGAGGGATTGGGGATCCCTGTGCTTGCATGATGTGGTGCGTGCCAAGTCAGGCAAGTGTGGGGATCCACAGACTGGTATCTGGGGGGCCGAGCAGGCGATTTCTCTGGATGCCTGTAACATCCCTAATTACCGATCCCTTCATTGTGATGTCTAGTCAGGGATTCCTCCCCTTGATCCTCTCTTACCCCTAGGGATGTGCAAAGTCACCCCTGTCCAGGTTCTCTGGTTGCCTGCTCAGCCCCTGCCCCTGCTCGCTGGTTCCCGGAATGCACTTCCCTGGCTCAGTGATCAGCCTGCACTCACCCCAGTGGCTTTGTCAAGCTTAGCAGCCACTATATTAAAAAAATAAATAAAATGGCAATTGCAAAAATGCGCATGTTTTTGTATGGGCCAAAATGCACATATTTGTGAATGCGCATATTCATGTGTGCAAAATGTGCATTTTTGCACAGATGCAAATATGTGTGTTTGCAAAAAATGAGCATTTTCACATGCACAAATATGTGCATTTGCAAAAATGTGCCCTTTTGTATGTGCGGAAATATTCACATTTTTGGGATCGCCATTTTATTTCTCAAAAAATGGTGACTGCAAAGCTTGATGAGGCTGCTGGGATGAGTGCAGGCCGTTCGCCGAGCATCGGCAGGGGGCAAACAGGGGCAGGCACTTGGCGAATGGGGTTCGGGGGTGCAGGCAGGAATGGGTCCACTGGATTCCTGGACTGAACTGGGCGCCTGCGCCATCCCTACTTTCTCCATTCTGCCACTTCTGCTGCGGTATGATTCCTACACTGATGAGAACAAGCAGTTCTACATACAAGTCTGACACTACACGTGCATGGCAGGGAAAGTAAGCAGCCCAGATACACAAGGAGACTTGAAACCTCACTGAGCCCTGAGAAACTGATCCAGACAACACAGAATGACCTCATGGGCATTTTGATTGGGACAACAGCAAGTGCAAAGGGGGCAGGTTTAAGCCTTTCACTCCTGAGGACAGCACCCCCCCACACACACATACACACAGAAAATAGTACTAGGGATGGCAGAGAATTTCTCCACGAATCTTCAGGAGGCCAAGCGCCGAGGCATTCGGCCCCCCGAAAGTGTTGGGGAAATTCTCCGCCGGCCCCCCGCCCCCCCCGGGGATGGGACTTACCTTCAGCGAATGTCCCTCTCAGCAGCGGGTCCCGGCGGCGGTTCGGCGGTGTTTTGTCGGGGGTGGGGGCGGCGGCTGGTCTCCCGACCGGCTGCTGCCGCCGCCATTACAAAATAGAAAAGTAAAAAAACCCAAAAACAACACACCCGTGATAGGCTACGTGACGATTTACGTAGCCTATCACAGCTAGATTTCCAAAGTCAGCCGTGATAGGCTACGTAAATCATCACGTAGCCTATCACGGGTGACTTTGGAAAAAAAAAAAGCACGTACGCAAATGGCGGCAGCCCATGGGCGCTGCCATTTGTGTTCCTTATTTTGGCACGTCTAGTCTACGTAAAGATTTACGTAGACTACGGCGAAAATAAGGGCAACACAAATAGCATTCCCTTATTTTCGCTGTAGTCTACGTAAAGCTTTACGTAGACTAGACGTGCCAAAATAAGGAACACAAATGGCGGTGCCCATGGGCCGCCGCCATTTGTGTACGTGCTTCCCCCCCCCAAAGTCACCCGTGATAAGCTACGTGACGATTAACATAGCCTATCATGGCTGACTTTGGAAATCTAGCCGTGATAGGCTACATTAATCGTTACATAGCCTATCACGGTTTTTTTTTTTTTTTTTACTTTTTCTTTCGTGGCTGGGGAGACGGGGCGCTTCTCCCCGGCCTGAATTTCGGCCGGGTGAGGCGGGACGCCTCCCCCCCCTCACCTGAACTTCGGGGGGAGAAGTGAAGCACCTCCCCCCCACCGCGAAAAAAGCTGCGGGACAAGGTAAGTTCCTTTCGTGCATCCCTAATGCTAGAGAAACAGTTCCCATTGGTGCTAACACGAACATTTTTTCTAATTAAATTTGCAGGATGTGTGTGTGTGGCTTTGTGGGATTGTGTGCATGTCTGGGAAAGCATACTCCTCTCCTCTATGTACCCTATGGTCCCAACAGAAATGGGTTCAATAATAATGAGTTATTATTAAGGAAAAAACCCACCAGGCCTGACATTGCTTCAGAGGACACATTGAACATGATGCATAGTTAGGCTCTAAGAGATCTTGTGCTTGGGTGCTAAAATCTCTGTGGAAAGGTAAGTTAGTACACCAACAGAACCTCAGAAGGAGGGAGCATTCATAGCAGCAGAAGGTGCATGTAACCATCTTTTTGTGCAGCACTGATTATGTGAAAAGGTGCACTGGGCCTGAGATGACGATGATGACGATGCCATTTTGCTCCAAACCAACTGGCAGCCAGCCCACAATTCTGGCTCTTACACACTTTCAGAGGCCAGAAAGTTGGCCAGCAATTGGTATCAATATGCAGACTGTTGTTTTGCCCACTGTTCCTTTGCAGCTTGGCCGATTGCCTTGTGACCACTCCCTTTATGTTGCTTTTTTTCTTCTTTCAAATACTTTTGCACATAAATATTTGAGAACAGCCCCCACTGTATCCATGGCATGATTCCAGTGCTAGAGTTTTGGGGAAGCCCAGGAGTGTGTATTGGCTCAAGACATATAATTTCAAGCTTTTTCTAGTCCTTTGCCTTTGGGGCATTATCCTTTCTCTTCATTTCTTTAGGCTGCAAGCCTATATCCATGTACCTGGTAGAAAGCCCAATTTAACTCAACAGGACTTATTTCTGATTAGATACGTATACATGAGCTGTTAATCCCCCTTTCCGGAGAAGAAGTTCTTTTCCCATTTGAACATGCACCTCTGAAATGAACAAGTCTAAGTCTCAGTGGTTTTTGTATAATCCAAGTCTAGACATTCAGCAATTGCAGGGAATCTTCTGGGAAGAATTATTAAAAGTGTTTTGCAGATTGTGTTTTAAGTGTCTGGTTGAGGAATGAGGAACTGAGGACTTTCAAGATGGATACTGTTATGGAAAAGGAGTGTATTCGACAGTCCCTTTTCAAAGAACTTTGCATTTTGGGAGCAATAGGCCTAGAGATGTCAGAGAATTCTGCCACGGATCTTGGTGAGGCTGAATGCCAGTGCATTCAGCCCCCCGAACTCCGTGGCGTAACGGCCTGTGACCCCACCGCCCCCCGTGGATTCCCCCCTGGGACAAGACTTACCTGGGGCTGATCTTCCAGGTGGCGGCAGCTCCGGCAGCGGCGGCAGCTGGTCTTCCGACCAGCTGCCGCCACCGCCATTTGCAGTCTTGTAAAAAACAACAACAACGACGACGTGATAGGCTACGTAAAGGTTTACGTAGCCTATCATGGCTGGGTTTAAAAAAAATGACGTGATAGGCTATGTAAAGATTTACGTAGCCTATCATGGCTGGGTTTAAAAAACCACAAAAACCTGCGTACACAAATGGTGGCGGCTATGGCCGCCGCCATTTGTGTTTCTTATTTTTGGCCATCTTACTCTACGTAAATATTTACGTAGACTATGATGGCGAAAATAAAGGGGAATGCAAATAGCATATTTTGCATATAAGGCAAATAGCATATATATATAGCATATAAGGCGCTATTTGCATCCCTTTTTGATTTGCCGTTTTAGCCTACATAAAGATTTACGTAGGCTAAAATGGTGAATCAAAAACGGACGCAAATAGCTCCCGCTACGCTATTTGCATTCCCCTTTATTTTTGCCGTCATAGTCTACATAAATATTTACGTAGATTAAGACGGCCAAAAAGAAGGAACGCAAATGGTGGTGGCTGTAGCCGCCGCCATTTGCGTACGCGGGTTTTTTTTTCTTTTTCCCCAGAGCCCTTCGTGGCCGGAAATCCGGCTGCAGATGGCTCTGGTCTGGCTGGGCCTGGCCGGCTGCTCCGCGGAGCTGCTGTGGAGCACAGCTGGCCGTGGAGGATTCCGGGGGGGAGGAATGGATCACCTCCCCCCCGTCAAGGTTTCTGGGGGGAGGAATGGAACGCCACCCCCCACACCATCAACATAATTCGCGGAAAGGTAAGTGACTTCCGTACATCCCTAAATAGGCCTCGAGTCCTCAATAGTTACACATGTAAATACATTATTTAAATGCAGCTTTGTTGAGCTGAGAACCGTGGTGCAATATTCAGAGTAGTGCAGAGTCTGATGGATACCGCACATTAATACATTAGTGTAGGAAGTGTGGAGCATGTCAGATGATATCAGAATTCACAAAAGTCAAATTTCTAAAGCATCCCTTATTTAATTACAAAATGAAGTTTTGGTCACCAATTTGTATGGCTTTAAAAGGGGGTTGGACAAATTCCTGGAGGAAAAGGCTATCAATGTCTACTAGCCCTGATGGCTATGTGCTACCTCCAGAACCAGAGGAAGTGAGCCTATGTACACCAGTTGCTGGGGAACATGGGTAGGAGGGTGCTGTTGCACTCATGCCCTGCTTGTGGGTTCCCAGTCTACAGCTGGTTGGCCACTGTGTGAACAGAATGCTGGACTAGATGGACCCTTGGTCTGATCCAGCAGGGCTGTTCTTATGTTCTTAAGTTTAACCTTTTTCTCCATAGAAAACAGCAACGACTTGACTGTGATGTTTTTCCTTGGCTCATACATGCAATGTGGGGTGATGAAATGGCACTTCACTTGAAACAGTCCTTGTGCTTTCTGTTTTCAACTCATCAGCTTTATATTTTGATGAAAGATTAATTTACTCCTCTACCAGAACCTCTTTTAGGTTCTTAGAACTGCCCCCATTGTGTCAAGTGTGCATTTTATGTCACCCCCTCCTGTGACTTTGGAGAAAGTTCAGCTTTTAAGAGATTTTCCTTTGTTGTTTCCTGGTGTCTGACCTATCACTATAGCTTCACAGCATTTTAAGGACTCAAAATTAGGGATGTCAGAGAATTTCGCCATGAATCTCGGGGAGGCCGAATGCCAGCACATTCTGCCACCTGCAATCAGTGGCGAAACGGTCTGCCCCCCCGGGACGGGACTTACCTTGGGCGAATCTCCCTGGTGGCGGCGGCGGTTCGGCAGTGGTTCGGCTGCAGCGGCTGCGGCAGCCGGTCTTCTGACCGGCTGCCGCCGCCGCCTTTTCCAGTAAAAAACAACCCCCCCAAAAAACTTGATAGGCTACGTAAAGATTTACATAGCCTATCACGGCTAGATTTTTTTTTAAAAAAATAAAACCATGCATAAGCAAATGGCGGTGCCCATGGGCGCCGCCCTTTGCGTTCCTTATTTTGGCATGTCTAGTCTACATAAACATTTACATAGACTACGGAGAAAATAAGGGGAACACAAATAGCATAGCGTCTACTCGTCTTTTAGATGTGCCAAAATAAGGAACGCAAATGGCGGCGCCCATGGGCGCCGCCATTTGTATACGCACGGTGGTTTTTCTTTTTTACTCAGCCCTGATAGGCTACGTAAACATTTACGTAGCCTATCACGGCTGACTGCAGGGACGCAAACAGCGGCGGCTACGGCCGCCGCCATTTGCAGACCCGGCTGGCCAGGATTCGCGGCGGGAGGGACGGGGCGCCTCCCCCCTGCCCAGAATTTCAGGGGGGAGGGACGGGGTGCCTCCTCCCTGGCCAGAATTTCAGGGGGAGGGACAGGGAGCCTCCCCCCCACCTCGAATCACATTTTGTCCAAAGAAAGTGACTTTCGTACATCCCTACAGTCAAAATATGGCTTTCCAGTACAATTACATTTTTATTTTTAGGTTCTAATTATGCTATCTTTTTGTGTTGTTCCTAGGGAAAACTAGGGATGTACGAAAGTGACTTACCCGGTCTTGCAGTTTGCTTCGCGGTGGGGGGGAGGCGCTTTGCTTCTCCCCCCAAAGTTCAGGCCCGGGGGGGTGGCTTCCCGCCTCGCCCGGCTGAAATTCAGGCCAGAGGGGAGGCTTCCCGCCTCGCCTGGCTGAAATTCAGGCCGGGGAGAAGAGCCCCGTCTCCCCGCCTGGCTGTGAACTTCAAAAGAAAAGTAAAAAAAAAAAAAAAAAGCCCTGTGATAGGCTACGTAACGATTTACGTAGCCTATCATGGCTAGATCTGCAAAGTCAGCCATGATAGGCTACGTTAATCATCATGTAGCCTATCACGGGTGACTTAAAAAAAAAAAAAGCACGTACGCAAATGGTGGCCCCATAGGGAGCCACCATTCGCATTCCTTATTTGGTCCCTGTAGTCTACGTAAAGATTTACGTAGACTATGGAGAAAATAAGGCCAACGCTATTTGCATTGCCCTTATTTTCACCGTAGTCTATGTAAATCTTTACGTAGACTACAGGGACCAAATAAGGAATGCGAATGGCGGCTCCCTGCCATTAGCGTACGTGCTTTTTCTTTTTTTTTAAGTCACCCGTGATAGGCTACGTGATGATTAACGTAGCCTATCACGGCTGACTTTGCAAATCTAGCCGTGATAGGCTACGTTAATCGTTATGTAGCCTATCACAGGGGCGTTGTTTTTTTTTTCACTTTTCTTGGAATGGCGGCGGCAGCAGCCGGTCGAAAGACTGGCTGACGCCCCCGCCCCTGACGAAGACCTGCCGAACCGCTGCTGGGACCCACCACCGGGAGCAACATTCATGAAAGGTATGAAAGTCCCTTCCCGGGGGGGGCGGGGGGCGGGGGGGCGGAGAATTTCTCCCTGAACAACCTTTGGAGGACCGAATGCATTGGCACTCAGCCCCCTGAAGTTACGGGGAGAAATTCTCCCCCATCCCTAATCAGGACCGAATTTCCATATAGGGCTATACTTTCTGCTCAGATTCAGCTGAATGCTGCCAAACTGATAGGACGCCACTTCATACTGCAGATGGATAATGACCCGAAACATACTGCAAAAGCTACCCAAGAGTTTCTCAAGTCAAAGATGTGGGATGTTCTTCAATGGCCAAGTCAGTCACCTTATCTCAACCCAATAGAGCATGCTTTTCACTTACTGAAGACAAGTAAGTGTCTGAAGACAAGACTGAAGGCAGAAAGATCCACAAACAAGCAGCAGCTGGAGGCAGCTGCAGTAAAGGCCTTGCAAAGCATCTCGAGGGAGGAAACTCAGCATTTGGTCATGTCCATGGGTTCCTGACTCCAGGCAGTCATTGACTGCAAAGGATTTTCATCCAGGTATTAAAGGCGATCCTTAAGTTTGAAATGACGTTGGTTTGTTCCATTACTTATGAGTAGGGATGGTGGAGAATTCCACCATGGACTCCCCTGTAGCCCGTGACAGAATGGAACAATCCCCCCGGCCACCCCGTGAAACTTCCCCAGGACAGAACCTACCTTTTGTTGGCTGTCTGCGGGTGCAAATGGTGGCCCCGGTCTGCGACCGCCATTTCCCTTGCTCCGTTAGCCATGATAGGCTATATAAGTATTTACGTAGCCTATCACGGCAAAGAGCAGGGAAGCAAATAGCTTCCGCAACGTCATTTGTGTCCCTGATCTTTTTGTGATAGGCTACATAAATATATATGTAGCCTATCATGGCAAAGAGCAGGGACGCAAATGGCGTAGAGGCTACCATTTGCATCCCTGCTTTTTGCCGTGATAGACTACATAAATATATAGGTAACCTATCATGGCAATGCAGGGATGCAAATGGCGGCCGCTACGGCAGCCGCCATTTGCGGCCGCGGCCCAGCAGCAGATGGAGGTCCAGCTGCAGGCGGCCCTGGCCAGCGGCTCTGCAGACTCACCATGGAGCGGAGCCAGCTGGGGAGGATTCTGTGGGGAGGGACGGAGCCCCTCCCTCCCACTGCGGATCCCCGGAATGGAGCCAGTTAAGTGATCCGCCCACCCCTTCTTATGAGTCACCAATGATGTGTGTGTGTGTGTGTGTGTGTGTGTGTGTATGCCACTGGCTGTTCTTCCTGAATGGTTAGTGCCCCACTTTTGTCAAATCCCTTGAATTACAGCTGAAAGTCCTGACTTGGCTCCCATCTGGGTGTGTGTCCTTTCAACTTCAATGTGGTGGTGTACAGAGGCCAACTGCCAAAACAGTTATCCTTGTTCCAATATTTGTGGCCCTGACTGTATGTATTTGTTTCCCATTGATTAAAGCGTATTTTTGCACATTTTTCAAAAGTACACATTTTTATGTGCATTTTTTAAATATGTGCATGCTGTTGAACACATTTTTGGGGGTCTGAGAATCACAAGCTCAGAAATGTATGGTCTTTGACCACAGATTGCATCTGAGTCCATGTTTGGTTTGGAAGGTGCAAACTGGGTAATTCCTGATAAAAAACAAAAGAAAAACCCAAACTGAAACAATTTCTCAAACATCCTTATTTCAGGGTGAAATATGTCAGCCTTGATCCTCTAAAAGCTGTTTATGCCTGCATAAACTGAGATGAGTATGCATTACTAACTATCACATATCTTAAAAGACAAAATTACTCAGTACAATATAAAAACATACTGTCAGAACAGATGAAAATTACCAGCCATTCTTTGCAACTTTCAGTAACTCATAAAACACTACATGCTTACTTTTTTCTTTTCTTTTTTTCAGGAATGCACATTAAATAAATGTGGGACACGATGAAATAAATTCATGGTGCACAGAGGATGTCTTCCAGTGCAGAGCATATTTGATATGTTTAAAGTGGTGAAAAAAGCAATTGCATTATGTTGTCTTCTTATTCTGAGTGCTCAAGTGGGATTTTTCAGGTGAAGTTTAAATAAGAACAATCCAATCTTGCAAAAATATTAGACTTAATTGCTCTACATAATACCAAATGGATGAATGCACTGTGGAACTGAATGAACTAGGGATGTGCGAAAGTCACTTACCTTTTCGAAGGGTGACATTCGCAGTGGGGGGAGGTGCTTCATCCCTCCCCCTGAAATTCTCTCCAGCCGGCTCCGCTCCACAGAAATTCCACAGAGCTGCCAGCCGGGGCCGCCTGCAGCTGGACATCTGGCCGCTGGGCAGCCTGCAGGGACGCAAATGGCTACTGCCATAGCCACCGCCATTTGCATCCCTGTATTTGGCTGTGATAGGCTATGTAAATACTTACATAGTCTATCACGGCAAAAAAAAAAAAAAGGGGAGGAATGCAAATGGCGGCCACTACGCTATTTGCGTTCCCCTTTTTTTTTTTTGCCGTAATAGCCTACGTAAATATTTACATAGGCTAAAATGGCAAAAAAAGGGGATGCAAATGGCGGCTGCCATAGCACCGCCATTTGCATTCCCTTAGTTTTGCCGTGATAGGCTACGTAAGTATTTACTTAGCAAATGGCATCCTTGCGTTAGCTGTGATAGGCCATGTAAGTATTTACGTAGCCTATCATGGCTATATGGAAGAAGCGAATGGCAGCCGCAGATGTGGCCGCCATTCACAAGTCAGCGTGGACGGCAGCAGGTAGGTGCTCCATTCTGGGCCCATTTCGCGGGGTGAGGGGGCGGATTTCGGGGGGCTGAATGCACTGGCATTCGGCCTCACCGAGATCTGTAATGGAATTCTCTCACATCCCTAGAATGAACATCAATCAGCATAAACCAATTTTTTTTTTTTGGCTCTTCTTCTCTCACCTTTCTGGGCTAACATTTTAAAAAACAGAATGCACGGAGCAATATTCTCAGCTTTATAGTGTCATCAGATGTATTAAGCTGTCAATATAGCAGAGCTAAATTAAGCCTATTATCTTTTGACATGATGTGCAGTACCATCTGGAGTGTGTGCAAATAAAAGAATTGCAAAGGATATTGAAAAAGCCATTCTAATACTCTGGAATCCTGTCTGAGTGAATAAAGACTTTTCATTGTGCCAGCCGATTTTTTCCCTCTTAAATATTCTATAATTTTACTGTTACATGGGCACTAACTCTGCTGATGGGCAGCCAATGATGACAGTGAGAAAGCAGCTTTAGAACTGTGGAGCAGCCAAAGAAAATATCTCTGTGCGAATACAGATGATCATCCCTCAGTAACATGCCACATGGGAAACTAGTCTTCTGTTGAACCTATCAGACTCTGCTTTTAGTGGTGCAGGAACTAGGGTGTCATCACCAAAAAAGCAAAATGCAGCACTAAAGAGGGCAAAACTGGACACTGTTTAGCATATATTAACGTATATGTACATAAGCATTTATATAAATGATCACTCTAATTTAAATAGAAATGCATCTCACTATACTGGAGAGGATTGCAACCAGTTGACCTGTGTGCCTAGGGATGTACGAAAGTCACTTAACTTTTCGACGGGGTGATTGTGCCTCCGCCCTCCACCCGAAATCCTAATCTGGCTGGCTCTGCTCCTTGGCGAGTCCGCAGAGCCGCTGGCCAGGGCCGCCTGCAGCCGGACCTCTGTCTGCTGGGCAGCCTGCAGGCCCCCCCCCAAAAAACAGCATTACGCAAATGGCAGCGGCTATGGTGGCCGCCATTTGTGTTACCTTTTTTTCGCTGTTTTAGCCTACATAAATATTTATGTAAGCTATTACGGTGAAAAAAAAGGAAACGCAAATGGCGCCCACTATGCTATTTGTGTTTCCCCTTTTTTTCGCCGTAATAACTTACTTAAATATTTACGTAGTCTAAAACAGCAGAAAAAAAGGGAATGCAAATGGCAGCCACCATAGCCACTGCCATTTGCGTAAGCTGTTTTTTTTGCTTGCCATGATAGGCTACGTAAGTATTTACGAAGGCTATCACGGCAAAGGCAGCTATGCAAATGGCATGGTGGCCACCATTTGTGTGGCTGCCTTTGCCATGATAGGCTATGTAAATACTTACGTAGCCTATCACGGTTGCCTGGCCGGATGCAAATGGCGGCTGCTATGGCAGCCAGCCAAGAGACCAGCTGCCGCAGCCGCCGCCAGAGCCACCACCACCGGAACATCCGCCCCGGGCAAGCTTCATCCCAGGGGGGATTCTGCAGGAGGGGCGGGGGGTGGGAGGCCATTCCGCCATGGGTTTTGGGGGGCCGAATGCCAGTGCTGAAATCCGTGGCAGAATTCTCCGCCATCCCTATGTGTGCCTGCTAATTAGTCCAGGTGATAACTGTTGATGGGCAACTTCAAAGCCCCTGCACTTAGGGATAGTTGCCATGGGGAAATCCAGTCCTTTTTGGGATTGTTGGATTTCCCCAGAGCCCCTGGGTCAAGTTGCATTTGTGAGCTGAGCTACAGCTTTCCCTGAAATCCGGGAACTTAATCAGGTTTTTTTTCTTCTAAAATCAGCATTTCGCCACAATCGTCAGCATGATGCCACAGGTGCCATTTCTGAAAATTGTGGTTGTAATTTGTTCAATTTGCACAGATTGTGATTGTAATTCCGTGAATTTGTGCACATTTCCGCTGTAAATTGCACAGGTCTGTGTAATTTGCACAAATTATGGCTGCATTTTGTGCAAATTATGGCTGTAATTTGTGTAAATGTGTTTTTTTTAATGCAGGGAAAAAAAATTGCCAGCTGGCCCAACTTGTTGTGCACCGAGTCAGGCCACCTAGCAGAAGATGGAACAGAGTCCCTGGGGCTGAGCCAATGAAAGTTCATTGAGCTCCACCCCCCAACCAGATTCCTCTGACATCCCTACCTGCACCCCCTTCTTATGGTTCTTTGATGATAAACCAGACTTGGACTGGACAGCCCTTCTAATATAGGTCACTTTCAAATAGAGGACTGTCCTCTGTAAAGTAGAACACCCAGCCACCCTTGCTCCTGCAGCATCCCTCCTTCCTCAGCCACCCAGTAATTTCTGAAGTTCAAAAAACTCTTGGTACCCCAGTAAAGTTATCAAAAGATGATAAATGTACACTCATCTCAGGATAAGCCCCATTAAATATAGTTGTCCTTATTTCTGAATAAACACACGTAGGATTTAATAAGATGAATAAGTCACAAACTCACAGTATCTTTGTGTGGATTATATGACACATGATACCTACTGCAAAACTCTGATTAAGAACATGTGAAACATCACAAGACTGCATGGAGGACAGGAAAGTTTTACCTGGAGAGCAGAAAAGCAAATTGCTATACAATGGGATTTAAAATAAGTGCAGCAGAAAACCACAACAGTAAGCAATTATATCTCTAAGTGAGGTAATCATTGTTAAGCTGTGAAGAATTAATTTTATCACATTCTGTAGTGTTGTAGTCAATACCAATAATAGACTTGTGGAGATATTAGCTGTCCAAACACATTCAAGTAATTTAACAAGTCTCATTGTGCATTCTGTTAAATGGAGTCAGCAGTAATGAAGCCTTTGTTGCAGTTGCTGTAGTAAAACTGAGATATGCCAGGAACTGAAGCTTGTTGAAATAAATGAAGAATTTACATAAAGTTTGTGGTTTCTCATTGGAGAGGAGAGTTCATTCTGCTTCATTTGTTGTTGTTCAGTCGTTCGGTCGTGTCCAACTCTTCGTGACCCCATGGACTAGAGCACACCAGGCCTTCCTGTCCTCCGCTCTCTCCCGGAGAGTGCTCAAGTACATATTCATTGCATCGGTGATGCTATCTAGCCATTTCAACCTCTGCCGTCCCCTTCTCCTTTTGCCTTCAATCTTTCCCAGCATCAGGGACTTTTCCAGAGAGTTTTTTCTTCACATTAGGTGGCCAAAATATTGGAGCTTCAGCTTCAGTATCTGTCCTTCCAATGAGCACTCAGGGTTGATTTCCTTTAGGATTGACTGATTGGACCTCCTTGCAGTCCAGGGGACTCATAAGACTCTTCTCCAGCACCACAGTTCGAAAGCATCAATTCTTCGGTGATCAGTCTTCCTTATAGTCCAGCTCTCACAGCCATACATTACTACTGGGAAAACCATAGCTTTGATTAGACGGACCTTTGTCGGCAAGGTGATGTCTCTGCTTCTTACTATGCGGTCTAGGTGTGCCATAGCTTTCCTCCCGAGGAGCAAGCATCTTTTAATTTCATGGCTGCAGTCACAGTCTGCGGTGATCTTGGATCCCAAGAAAATAAAATCTGTCACAGCTTCCATTTCTTCCCCTTCTATATGCCAAGAAGTGATGGGGCCAGATGCCATGCTCTGAGTTTTTTTAATGTTGAGTTTCAAACCAGCTTTTGCACTCTCCTCTTTCACCTTCAACAAGAGGCTCTTGAGATCCTCTTCACTTTCTGCCATTAGGGTGGTATCGTCTGCATATCGGAGGTTGTTCATAATTCTCCCGGCAATCTTAATTCCGACCTGTGATTCATCCAACCCGGCGTTTCTCATGATGTACTCTGCATATAAGTTAAATAAGCAGGGCAACAATATGCAGCCTTGTTGTACTCCTTTCCCAATTTTGAACCACTCGGTTGTTCCATGTCTGGTTCTTACTGTTGCTTCTTGCCCCTCGTACAGGTTTCTCAGGAGACAGATAAGGCTGTCTGGTACTCCCATCTCTTTAAGAATTTGCCACAGTTTGTTGTGATCCACACAATCAAAGGCTTTAGCATAGTAGGGATGGCGGAGAATTTCTCCCCGAAACTTCGGGGGGCCGAGCGCCAACGTGTTCGGCCCCCCGAACAAGTTTCGGGGAGAAATCCTCAGGCCCCCCGCCCCGCGCCCCCCCCAGGACGGGACTTACCTTCCCTGAATGTCCCTCCCGGCGGCGGGTCCGGCTGCGGTTCGTCCGGTGTTCGAGCGGGGCGGGAGCGGCAGCCGGTCTTTCGACCGGTTGCCGCCCCCGCCATTGCAATGAAAGAAAAAAAAAAAACCCATCCCCTGATAGGCTACGTGACGATTCACGTAGCCTATCACGGCAAGATTTGCAAAGTCAGCCGTGATAGGCTACGTGAATCGTCACGTAGCCTATCACGGGTGACTTTAAAAAAAAAAAGTGTGTACGGATAATGGCGGCCCCCATAGGGAGCCGCCATTCCCATTCCTTATTTGGTCGCTGTAGTCTACGTCAATGTTTACATAGACTACGGCGAAAATAAGGGCAACGCTATTTGCGTTGCCCTTATTTTCGCCGTAGTCTACGTAAACATTGACGTAGACTACAGCAACTAAATAAGGAACGCGAATGGCGGCTCCCTATGGGGGCCGCCATTCACGTACGCGCTTTTTTTTTTTTTTTAAAGTCACCCGTGATAGGCTACGTGACGATTCACGTAGCCTATCACGGCTGACTTTCCAGATCTAGCCGTGATAGGCTACGTGAATCGTCACGTAGCCTATCAGGGGACTTTTTTTTTTTACTTTCGTGTTCGCGGCCGGGCGAGGCGGGAAGCCTCCTCCCCGGCCTGAATTTCGGCCGGGCGAGGCGGGAAGCCTCCCCCCCCAGCCTGAATTTCGGCCGGGCGAGGCGGGAAGCCTCCCCCCCCGGCCTGAACTTCACGGGGGGAGCAGCGAAGCGCTCCCCCCCACCGCGAAAAAGCTGCGAGAAAAGGTAAGTGACTTTCGTTCACCCCTATAGCATAGTCAATGGAGTTCTGCTTCATATAAGGTTCCAGTTCTAGAGCGTGAACCTCAGCTGCTCAGTACTGAGTGCTGAGAAGTTCAAGTCCCAGTGTTTATAGAAATGTCTATTGCCCGACATGGCTTGCTTTTGTGTGTTGAGCCACACTCTCCTCCCTGCCCCAATTCCAGACCTTTTGACATATTTTTGTCTCAGATGTAATTTGTGCAAATAGAGATCTGCCCAAATTGCTGCCCAAATTTGCGCAATGTGGCCAAACTGTGGCCATGATTTGTGCAAATTATGCAAATATGTGCAAATTATGAGCATGATTTGCACTAATTCAAAAACATCCAAAGGATGTTAGCTGACCCAACTTGCTGCAGGCTGAGCTGGGCCAGCTAGCAGAAAATGGAACAATTTGGGGGTGGGGAGCAATGAAAGCTTGTCAAGCAACACCCCACAACCAGATTCCTCTGACATTCCTAAGTGTTTGTTGAGGCTGCAGGTGGCCAGAGGAGGCTGGAACAGATAAAAGCAGGGAGGCAGATATTTTCAATTCTCAGAAGGCCCTGCAAGCATGGCCAATGGTCAAGAATGCTCGGAGCTGAAGTCCAAACTGTTATGCCCATCCCTCATCTAGACAGAGGGATAACGTCAGGCCTTGGAGCTATACAGCAGGCAGTGGTCTGGGATTGGTTCTTCTAGATCACCTGACTCTCAGGCTCTGGAGGATTTAGGTGTGATGTCTGTTGGAAGGCTAATAGAACAGGTTCAAACCAAGAGAGGCACACCTAAGGGTTAATGTGTTGTTAGATATTTGAAGATACAATAGCACAGGTCATCTAGGGTGCAGAGCTAATTAACTTCCCCGGATGCATGCAGACAACCCTAGTTGCTAACAGGGATCATAAGGGTGCAAAATGTTGCTTAAAGGCCAGGTGGAGCCAAAGATGTTTGCTTTGCCCTTATTTTCGCCGTAGTCTATGTAAATCTTTACATAGACTACAGCGACCAAATAAGGAACAGGAATAGCGGCTCCCTATGGGGGCTGTCATTATCCGTACACAATTTTTTTTTTTTTTAAAGTCACCCGTGATAGGCTACGTGACAATTTACGTAGCCTATCATGGCTGACTTTGCAAATCTAGCCGTGATAGGCTACGTGAATCATCATGTAGCCTATCACGGGGGGGGGGTTGTTTTTTTTTTCTTTTCTTGGAATGGCGGAGGCGGCAGCCGGTCGAAAGACCGGCTGCCGCTCCCGCCCCACACCAACACCCGCCGAACCGCCGGCCGGACCCGCCACCGGGAGGGACATTCGGCAAAGGTAAGTCCCATCCCGGAGGGGGGGGTGTGGGGTGCGGGGGGGTGCGGAGGATTTCTCCCCGAAACGTAGTCTGCAGAATCCCTGCAGAGCAGAGCCGGCTGGCCAGGATTCCGGGGGGGAAGGGACAGAGTGCCTCCCTCCCTGGCCAGGATTCCAGGGGGAGGGACAGAACGCCTCCCCCCCCCAGCATCAGCATAATCCGCGAACAGGTAAGTGACTTTTGTACATCCCTACTTTCGATGGGCCTAAGGAGTGACCCATTCCTAGAACCTCTTGAGACAGCTGGCAATGAGTGGCAAGTTAAGATGGCTTCCCTTCAACCTCTGCGTAGAGATGCATGGATTTTGTTAAATCCAGTCCATCTATGTTTTGCGGATTAGCAGGTTTCTTTCACTCCATCATTGGCTAATTGACGGAACTAGAATATTTTTTACGGGTTTATGAGAATTTCATTCCTGTTTGGAAATGCATATTAGCGCAATCACACTCTTGCAGTAATGTGCACCTGTGTTAATGCGCAATAATTCTAATGCACCATTTTGCTAATGTGCATTAATGCTAATACACAATTGTGCTTATGTGCATTAGCACAAGTGTGCACTTGAGCACCATTCCTATGCTTATGATGTTCTCCATCTCGCCAATTAGGGCATGGCCGAGCACCACCTCTTTCAAGCTGGTACTGCCCCCGTCTCATTCTCTTTTATGTCAAAGTGGCAAACAATCTGCCAAGCTGCCCCAGCTGGAGGTATGAGATTAGCTGGTCACACACTCGAGGACAAGTAGGATGTTTTGTGTGGCTTTAGCAATTCACCTGAAGAACTGCTAACATCAAAGAATGAGGATGCCCCCCTCCTGTCCTCATTCTTTGATGGCAATGGGGCAAGAGTGCTCTCTTCTAATCATCAAAGGTACAGTCAAATGTATGAGAATTTGTGTGTAAGCTTGTTTGTTTTTTAATGCAGATTACTGCAAAAAATGGAATGGAACAGATTTATGAGTAAACACATGCAAAAGTGACATGGACCAGAAACAGACTGATTGATTCACCTTTAAGCGCAGCTCAGCGGCAAGCCCAGTAGCTCAACCCCCCACCCGACTCCAAATCTATTGGTTGCCAGCTGTCAACTGGCTCGCAGATTATCACAGGAAGGTGATGGAGTCTTACTAGGAATCCCTGCAAATGTTGCTAATGCAAAAAACTTCCAGAGATCCCAAGTCTCATTGTTTTCCCCTTGGCATCCGTGTGTGTACAGAAATCATTTTGTCACCTTTCCACAGCTGAGCAACAAGCAAAGCAATTGCATACCATGTGTTTGTGTAGCTCAATATCAAGAATCACATAGCCATTAACCTTCCTAGCCCTATAATTAGGACAAGAGTCCTGTGAGATCTGCCAGTCCAAATATCTTTGTTTTGTCTTGGTTACCCTTGGGGACACATGAACAAAGTTTAGTTGCCCCAGCTTTAGATGCTTCCATTTCCATGAGAACTGAAATGGAACTTCTCCTAACAGAGCCTTTCATTTGGAGGTTCCACAAAATTGTAGTTCTTTTTTCCAGTGGGGTTCAGGACATCCTAACCTGGGGCCCATAGAAGCATTGAAGCAGGTTGTTAGTATAAAACTAGACATGATGACAGAGATGCATGGACAAATAATCAGTAGAGAAAAGAACAGCAACAAAATTAACCAGTCAACACAAATGTTCTTTAGAGAAGCGAGGTCTTGAGTTGACTTGCCTGTAAAAAGACAGCATGGAGAGGACATCCCAAGCACTGGCACCACAACAGAAAAAGCCCTGCTTCTTGTGGAAGTCAATCTGGCCTTCAGCTGAGAGGGAATTCAAGCAGAGCCTCATATACATATCTTCTGGGAGGGCTAATGTAATATGATACATAAACACAAGACAGACACAAAGAATAACAAAGAATGCAACATGGTGTGGTGGATGGGAATGGACATTTGGAGAAAAATAAGCAACACTTCTGAAGGATTCAGTATATTAAAAAGAAGAAGATCACAATGTCTCTCTTTTTTAAATGTGAATCCCCCTCCCCCATTTGTGGATTATCATATTATGTACAAGTGCTTCCTTTGTACAGGTGAGATCATGGGGGCACAGAAAGTACAACACAGTTTCCTATCTATGGACATTTCTCCCTCTCTACTGTCCTGCATATTTATTTGTTTGTTTAGGCTGATTAAAGACACAATCCTTGTCCTAAGATAACTATGAGGATGCCATGTCTTAGATTACCCGTTCTTCCAGTCTGAAATATTCAAACCTATTTTGATTGCCAGTAATTGCAAAGCAACGTAGAGGAATCAAATAAGCATGGTTTTATAATGCTATGGTTATATGAGCAAGAGATAAGTAGGGGTGTCAGAGAATTTCTCGCCGAAACATCGGGGGGCCGAGTGCCAACGTATTTGGCCCCCCGAAGTAGTTTCGGGGAGAAATTCTCCCCCCCCGGGATGGGACTTACCTTTCCCGAATGTCGCTCCCAGTGGCGGGTCGCAGCGGCGGTTCAGCAGGGCTTTGACAGGGGCGGGGGCGGCAGCCGGTCTTTCGACCGGCTGCCACCGCCGCCATTCCAGGAAAAGTAAAAAAAAAAAACCGCCCCCGTGATAGGCTATGTGACGATTAACGTAGCCTATCATGGCTAGATTTGCAAAGTCAGCCATGATAGGCTACGTAAATCGTCACGTAGCCTATCACGGGTGACTTAAAAAAAAAAAAAGCGCGTACAGCTAATGGCGGCCCCCATAGGGAGCCACCATTCGCGTTCCTTATTTGGTCACTGTAGTCTACGTAAATCTTTAAATAAATCGTTACATAGCCTATCACGGGGTGTTTTTTTTTTTTTTTTACTTTTCTGTTGAAGTTCGCGGCCGGGGAGACGGGGCGCTTCTCCCCGGCCTGAATTTCAGCCAGGGGCGAGGCGGGAAGCCTCCCCCCCGGCCTGAATTTCAGCCGGGCGAGGCGGGAAGACACCCCCCACTTGCATGAACTTTGGGGGGAGAAGCGAAGTGCCTCCCCCCCCACCGCGAAAAAAGCTGCAGGACAAGGTAAGTCCCTTTCGTACATCCCTAAAGATAAGGGAATATTTAAGTCTCTGCAGTCATGTAGAAACCTTCTGATGGGAAACCATATTGGCTGTATTGTCAGTTGGAAGTTTGCACACAAACTGCTGGGGCTGGTCTCCTTCTGTGTTGTTTTGGGGGTTTGCTCAAACTGAGGACATTTCAAGGTGAAACCCCAATGCAAAGGGAAAGAGGGGAAATTGATGTGGGGATGAGGGCTTATTACATTTCTCTCCCTCAGTTTAAACAGTAATTAAAGCTGCTGACTTTGTGGGGAGGGGGGAGGGGGAGTTCAGTAGCAGCAATAGAGCTCTCAGCCCTGCTGCCAACAGTCTTCTTTCCCAGAATGCCCTTGTGAAGAATGCTTCTACCTTCAAATCATCATCATCAACAAGAAGAAACACCCTTCTGCAGGAATTGTGAGGCCCTTTCATCTTGCTTTGAAATTGTTTCAGAGGTCAAATTATGACCCAACCCCAAATGGGATCCAAACCCGCTGTCCTCAATTAACCACCAGTTTCAACCCACCCCTAGAAATGCACCTCAACATTTCATGGTGTAGACAAAATTTTGGTGGCAACTCTCATGAGATTTTGAAGGCCAAATTTTGAAATCAAAATCCAGTATTTCCATTTCAAGGCCCCAACTGGATACTACCCACTGTAATTATTTTATTGATTTATAGAAATAAATTAACCTACCAGTTTCAAACATTCTGTTACACTCTCCACCCCACCCATATTCCACCAGACTCCAACATGACCAAGAACAAGATGCCAGGATGAGGATGTATAGAAAGGAAGAGACTGGATTCCATATGTCTGGGGTCAGGCAGGGAACAGGTTTAGCCACCAGTCCAATGATACCTTTGTGAGCACCTTTTTGCTTTCTTCCATTTAAGTCAGTGACTTTCATTTCATTTAGGTGGGGTTTTGACCAAGTAAAAAGAAAATACTGGCAATCTATTATTGATATAAGCTTTGGATACAAGATAACATCTGACCCTTTGGCAATTCTGATAAATGTAATGGATGAGTCTTTTTTCTTTCTTTTTTTAAGTTTGTAAGAGACAAATTCTGCCACCTGTCTCTGAATTGTTAGGAACAATCAGAGATACTGACCCTACAGCCTGGAATGTGGACAAGAGACACAGACATTTGGATTAAACTAGGGGCCACAACTTTATTAATTAACTTAATTGATCTGCAATGAAATTATTCCTTTAAATGCCATTTCCCAGCACTAGTTACCTGCTGGCAACTAGCTGGAGCTAGGAAACTACACTTCCCACTGCCAGACTTCGCTGGAGGATCCCACCTTAGCTTAGAGCTTTGGATGATTAATTAATATTGCAATCAAGTTTCATTGCCCATATCATGAGCCTCACCCCCTAACTGGACTACCTGGAGGTCAATGAGGCCATCAGGGATTGTGTTTGGGAGCTTCTCCATGCAAAGGATGTGTACTACCACTGAACTTTGGTCCCTCTGCTCATCTCTTCTATTATTTAGTCATGGCCATATATGAAATCAATGACTTAGGGTGCCCCCAGATGGAGGGATCCTAGCACTATCAATTAGAAGGCACTGTGCATCAATTCCATATTTTTTCTATAACAGATTTTCTGCAGTAACAAAAAAGGTGGAAGAAGTGGTGAGAAAATATTAGGGATGTACGAAAGTCACTTACCTTTTCAAAAGGTGACATTTGCGGTGGGGGGGAGGTGCTCCGTCCCTCCCCCCAAAATTCTCTCCGGCCGGCTCCACTCCGCAGCGACTCTGCAGAGCCACCGGCTGGGGCCTCCCGCAGACAGACATCCGGCCGCTGTGCAGCCTGTACAGGAACGCAAATGGCAGCCGCCGTAGCTGCCGCCATTTGCATCCCTGTATTTTGCCGTGATAGGCTATGTAAATATTTACATAGCCTATCATGGCAAAAAAAAAAAAGGGAATGGAAATGGCGGTGGCTACGGTGGCCGCCATTTGCATTCCCTTTTTTTTTTTGCCATGATAGGCTACGTAAATAGTTACGTAGCCTATCACGGCCTCCGCAGGGATGCAAATGGCATCCCTGAGTTAGCCGTGATAGGCTACGTAAGTATTTACGTAGCCTATCACAGCTATAATGAAGAAGCGAATGGTGGCTGCAGACGCAGCTGCCATTCGCAAAGCAGTGTGAACGGAAGCAGGTAAGTGCTCCGTTTTGCACAGCTTTCACAGGGTGGGGGGGGTGTTCGGCCTCACCAAGATCCATGGCGGAATTCTCTGACATCCCTAGAAAATATGGTAGGGTTATGAGTGGAAGGCAATGACAACATATGGACACCCCTCCCCATAAAATTGTATGTATGAGGCAGAGTGATAATGCTAAAAAAAGAGCCTCATCTAGACATACCCCTAGTCACAATTTAAGGCTGATTCTTGGTTGATGCTTTGAACGCAAACTTAAAATTATACACAGTACAAATTATCCAAGAAAATTACTGTGCCATGTTTACATTCCATATGACAGGAAGCCTGAACTGGGAACATGGTAGAAAAATACATGCATGTTAAGTTGCTAAAAATACTAACTTGACTAAGGGCATGATCCTATGGTCACTAGTCAGCGGCTAGATGGCCACAGGATAGATCAGTTCCTGGGAACCGACCTCGGAGCCCATGTTCCAAGGTCAGTTCCATGAGAACTGACCTCCACCCCCTCCCACGCTGCCTCGTAGACAACAGGGAATAGCCCTGTGCTCTGTACTCAGAAGAGGAGCACAGAGCAGCAAAAACGGGGTGTTCCTCGGGGCGTTCCTCAGGGCGTGCCAGGGCAGGGAAGGCAGAAATGCCGGTATGACACAGCCTATGTTTCGTTTGGCAGCCTCCTCCCGTGCTCCGCCTTCCTATGGCTAGACAGTGGAAATTGGTTGTCTAGCCACAAATGCAGGGCAGGATAAGCACAGAAGGAACAATCCCCTCTGTGCTTCTCCTGCCCCACATTGGATAGGCGGTCACCTCCGCGTTCAGAGGTGGCTGCCTATTACAATAGGGTTGTGCTCTAAGTAGCTTTTCACATATGGATACTTACCTCAGTCCAGCTCAGATTAGTTTCATTGAAATCAGTGATATTCAGTGGGACAAGTGCAACTAATTTTAATTGAATCTAAGGATACAAGTCCGATGTATTACTTTATGTTTCTCCAGATTATGTTAATCCATTGAAATAAAGGAGACAATAACTAACTTATACCCCATAGATTTCAATAATAATAATAATAAAAATAATAATAATGACAAAAGTAGAGTGTGCGGCCGCAAAATACATGCTGCAAAATGGAAGTTAATGTTGAATGTAAAAATACGAAAGAAAAATGAGGTAAGTAAGTTAAGCAAATGCAAATATATTTTGTTGCATGAAGACTGCTATCTGACAGATATAGGTATGGGCAGGGCAGGGCAGGGGGAAATTGCATATCACAGCACTAGTTAAAATGTTTCCCTAAACTATGCAAACTAAATGTGATTATCCAAGGAAATTATTGTAGTATGTTAAATGCATGGACCTGACTGGTTAACAGGGAGTGGGAAAACACCCAGTTAAAAGAAAATATGATGTTAATATAATAAAGCTTTTCAGCAAGTCTAGGATTTTTTTCCTCAGGAGGGTTCCACATATCCATATGTTGTTGCCAGATTTTGCCTTAAGTCAAATTCAAATCAAACTCAGAGAGTCTTACACATCTGTATTCAATAAATCCCACTGAATTCAGAGGTGTTTCTTCTTCACAAGGAATTGCAGATTACTTAGGATGTCAGCTCTAGGAACCTGTACCAAGGTGAACTTCAAATGTCTTCACATCTGTCTAGTAGATGCAAATATAGTGCAGTCTGAACCTCTGTCCACTAGGGAGTGTCCTTGGAGAAGGCAACCTTAAGGTAAAGAATCCATATTTTGATATATCAAGAGTTCATATAATGTGCGTTCTGCTCCCTGTGTACTCAAGGGAGCCTTTAATACTTCAGCAGTCCTACCGTTGGACAGGCATACTAATCCAGAAATATGCTTCCTCTGAGAGCTTGGGAAGAATGGTGAACTGAGCAATGAAAATAATAAAGAGAAGTTGGCAGCCTATAGTATTTCTTTGCTCCCATGATTCTACTAAATTGTGTTTTTTTGGCCAGCGTGTCTCTATTCCAGGTGCAACATAACATACCTGCTATCCTTTCCCATAAATTATGTCACCAGCCAAGAGTCCATTCACTTAAATTATTTAGCCAAGAACTCTGGTTTATTCCACTGCTGCATTCCCCAGCCAATCTTGATCCATTAAGAGCATGCCTAGTCCATTAGCATACTTTATAATGGGGCTGTGAAATGACGCAGCTATTAATTAATTCCTTGAAGTATTAACTTGCTTTTAAAGAAAGTGCAGTGAAGAAGTGTCAGCAATATTTATGGCAAAACACAGTGGGAAATTTGGATGTGTCCTTGCATTACCACAGCAAAGCGACGATGGAGCTGGAGAAGGGGTAGAAAATGGCAACCAAATGACTGAACATTGTCCTTTGAGGAAAGATTGAAGTGACTGTTTTTTTTTTAGTTCTGAGAAACACACACACCGCTGTTTTGGTGAGGGAGAAATGACATTGTAGAGGGAGAATTTTAAGAGACAACAGTACTAGAACTTGGGGTCACTCGATGAAGTTGAGTGGTGGTAGATGCAAAAGAGACAAACAAGTACTTTTTAACACAATTATGGGTATCATTACCTCAACATATGGTGATGGGCACTAGCCCCCCCCCTTAAAGGATTAGGGAAACTCATGGAGGATTATCAACAGATATTAGTAGCAACAAAGCAAGTGAAACCTCCATGATTAGAAGCAGTGTACTTCACTTTGCTTGATGTGAACAAGGCAGGTGTCAGGAGGACCCACCAATACTTGACTCGACAAGACCTTTGAATAGGAAGGGAGTGGGATCCTCTAGCAGCCTCTTGCACACAAGGATAACTGAGAGACTCTATGCCTTCTAAGGCAGAGCAGAGGACACTTTCCCCTCATACTAACAGACCTGAAGGAGCTCCAATAGCAGGGATCTCACATCCCTTGTCAGGAACCCTATCCCACCCCTGGACCCCATTATCATCTCTATGTTGCAAAGCCATTCTCTTCTGTGACAGAAACAAAAACTAGGTTATGAATGTTTCATGTTATTTGCCCTTTTTGTTACGTTGATACCATAATTTCATATATATAGTTGCATGGTGTTATTATTAACCCAGTATGTAGGATAGTGTAGTGATGGGGAAAAGTTCGGGATTGTTTGGAAAGCCTTTCCCCATTACAAACTGCATCCCAACATTTAGAGAAGTGCACAACATACTGAAGGATATCTGCTTATTACATGATGAGTTTTAATTGGTCCTGGATGTGCCTTTAGTTATGACCGACGCTTCAAAGTTGTTTTTAGTTATATCATGTTGTCCACACATATTGTATGTATGCATTCATGTAAATGGCTTTTAAACTTTGTATATTGTATTTTAATGTTTTAACTTTTGTAAATTGCCCAGAGAGCTTCAGCTGTGGGGTGGTATAAAAATGTTTAATAATAATAATAATAATAATAATAATAATAATAA
The DNA here is from genome assembly GCF_057233095.1 of Heloderma suspectum. NCBI lineage: Eukaryota > Metazoa > Chordata > Lepidosauria > Squamata > Helodermatidae > Heloderma > Heloderma suspectum. The sequence continues at coordinate 177,224,942 of NC_139461.1, forward strand.
TAATAATAATAATCTGAAGAGTGGCAACAAAAGTCCCCAGGCTAAAATTAGGGATGAAGGGACTCAGCTCTTCCTGCAATGTTGTGTAGATCACCCCTTTATGGTCATACTCTGTACAACATTGCTGTTCCAGAAAGACCCGAGCCGTCATTTCTATGCAAAATGGAAGCTCAGGAAAGGAGCGGGGGCTGTTGGACATTTGCAGAGGGCACAGTGCTCACAGACAGGTCTGGTGAGTGCTGTGTGGTCCACAAATAGAGGTCTGGCAGTCCAAGAAGGGGGGGGAGTCCATTGGACTCTACCCCCATACCAGGCACCCAAGACATCCCTAGCCAAAATTCAGGTCTTGTAATGCAGTGATGGCTTAGCACTGAGCCCTCTGTTCCATCCAATCTACTCAGCTAAAGGTACCAATGCCACACATGATCCAGGTCTTGGCATTTCCAGTAAACAGTCTCTCTATAATGGGGAGGGGGGACAAGTGTGGGCCACAAGTACCCCCCCAAGCCCTGTCTGGCAGCCGCCCAGGCTCTTAGGGGGGGAAATACGCAAAAAGTAGGGGTAATGCCCTAAGAACAGACTTTATCATTCTTGCCATAGAACCCTCAATCCTAGAGCATCCTCAGAGCATCCTAGGAAGCAGGTCCCAAAGGCTCCTTTCTGCTTCACAGGAAGCTCTAGAAAAGGGGTTTTATAGCAAGCATCATAGAGCCTGTTCCTAGACCATTTTTGTCCTGATTTTTTTTTTCCTGAAAAACTTCCAAGTAATGAAGTGTGGGATGTCAGCATCCTTCTGTAAGGTAGTGGATTACAGGAGGGAGAAGGGCTAGGGGGCAGGATTTCTGGATGCCTGGGTGGTTTGAAAACAGAGGTTCCTGGGAGAAGTCTGGGATTTCTCTGAGCAAGGCTAGGCTTCTGAAACCCTGTTGGGTAGGAGTTGGATTTGAGTGAGCAGTGCGCCTGAGTGGTATGTGCATGGATTGTTTATGAATGTGTATGCATGTGTGCATGTGTACATATGAACACACATATGCACAGCCCCTACCACTGCCACAGGGACCCTATGCTGCTCAGTGTCCCAGATTGATCAGTGCTGGTGCAACAGCCCTGGAAGTAGGTCCTTATTTAGCTTCCTGCCTTTTTGCTCACTGACCTGCAGGGCAGCTTCCCTGCCAGCAAGGCAAGAACTGGGTAGCATGGCTATGAATGTCCTGCCCAGCTTGTGAGCCTCTGGAGGCATGTTGCTGGACTACTTTTGGAATGTTTTTTTTAAAAATTATCTTAATTAGGGTTGGGAGAAATCACCTGGATCTGCTTTGCACGCCGCTGGACGGACCCCCACCGGCTGGCCAACCCTGTTCAGCATGGGGCTTGAGCCACTGGCTGGTCTGCAGGTGCCTGGCTGCCTGGTCCCCACCAGGCCACCATTTTGTGGGAAATGGCAGTTCATTCTTTTAGGTAAAGGGGCTTTTTATGCAAATGGTGGCCATAAATAAGCCCATTTACACAACCTTATGGGCTTATTTAGGCCATTTATGCCTGTAATGTTGAATAAATGGGCTTATTTTCCACAAAATGGTGGTTTGGTGAGGGAGCGGATGGCTGCACGCTACTTGCTAGGTGCCTACAGATGGGCCAGTAGCTTGCGCCCTGTGCCAAGACTCCAGTCCAGGGTGCTGAGCAGGTGGATGCTGGTCGGACTCCATCCTCATCCTGGCTATCCAGGACATCCCCTAATCTTACTGAAAAGTTATTAGCCTTTGCCTGGTTACAGCTATTTCTTAGCAGTGCTCACCGCAACATTTTCTGGTTTGCTTTAAGATGGATGAACTTGCCAATTTGGGTGTCCCCTACTTTTTCATTTTTCCAATCTAAGTTCAGTTTGTGACAAACACACACACACACACACATTTCTTGCAAGCAATTTATTTATTTATTATTATTAAATTTATTAATCGCCCATCTGGCTGGTCACCCATTTTCGTTAACATAATGTATTTTGGATGCTATTTTCACTAATGTACATGTTTGTGTTCACTTTCTCCTATTACATGCATCCATAGTGTGGATGTACAGGCCTGCTTGCAGTGTGGAATTTTTATAAGTTTGATATTGCACCATTGTATGCATAGGCCTTGTTGCAATGTGCCTTATTGTTTCTTTAAAAATTCTGATATATTGTACTCATGTGTTGTCCTATCTTATTGTATTTTTTTTATTTTTTTACAGCCCCTTAAAAAAGGCCTTACAATGAAGAAGAGTCTGAAACACATCAGGCTTTGTTTACCAATAAAATTTTGTCCAGCAGCCTGAGATTGTTTTCTCTTTTCTGGGTTCACCTTGGATGCTCACCCACTTTTGCTCAACCCCACAATCATCTCTGCACAAGATATTCTCCATCCTGACCTGTCTACAGGGTTTATCTGCTTTGGGAGAAATGAGAATTTCCCTTTGCACTTTCTGCCTCCTTAGGTAGGATGTGGTGTTAAAGCTTGTGAGCCTTAGCTCACAGCTTCTCCGCTTTTGTGTGCTTAATTGAAAACTCTATAGCTTTACATTGTTTTATTTATTTATTTATTTATTTTGAGAAAGAGTATTTTTTTGTATACCGAATTTTTGTACTACACACAGACACACACACATACACACTGTATTATATGTATTTTGCATTTTTGAATGGATAACTGCATTGGAAAATTGGAGAAGTGCAAATTTTGAAGGACAGCTGAGTTTTGGTTTATGTATTGGTTCAAAAGTGCAAAATTAGGCACGTTTCCATTAAAATAGGAACTAAATGAATCCCCCACCTCCATCCCTAAGTTAATGTTATACATTTAAGGGGCTAATCATTGGGGTGATTTGAATGGTAGTCCAAAATTTCTGATAGGATCAGGGATTCTTGATTCACTTGTTTGTCATTCCATGAGAGGTAATCAGTGTTCTTACAACGTAGAAATGACAGAATTTCCTTCTACACTGTGATTGTATACCAAGTTTCATTTAGCAGTACCTTTTCCTTTAGTCTCATTTCCCTTGACCCCTCTACTCTTTTCTTCTCACTTGATACAGATTTCCACTGACAGAGCATCCCTTTAACTGGAGGCTTTTCCTGTAAAGGACTAAGTATTCACCTTACAGTCCTTCCCTCTCTAGAACTGGTAGTGCCCTCTTCCCTACAGGAAGATTGCTTCATGGGAGAGAGAAAAATAATAACATATACTTTCCAACTTGCCAGTACACCTTTTATTGTTAAACGTGTCTCAGTCATTGGCCTCTCTTACTGAGCATCTTGAGTTTCACCAACAGGTCACATCTGCTCAACAAGCTCTATAAACCATTGTCGGTTTCTTTAAAATAGGATCAGGGGCTTTGTCTGTGTTCTTCTGTGATACCACTACTGCAATAGTAAAGCTAGTGTAATGGGAACAGAAGCCAGTGACCAATTGACACTTTGCGTGTAGCTCCTGGTTTGAATTAGGGATGTACGAAAGTCACTTACCTTTTTGCAGTGGTGATTCGGGGTGGGGGGGAGGCACTCTGCACCTCCCCCTGAAATCCTAACCTGGCCAGCTCCGCTCCACAGCAACTCCGCAGAGCCGCCAGCCAGGTGCATTCGCAGGCGTGTGGAGCCTGCAGACGCAAATGTCAGCGGCTACGGCGGCCGCCATTTGCGTTCCTGTTTTTGGCCATGATAGGCTATGAAAATATTTACATTTAAATAATTTAAATATTTAAATAATTTAAAGACCATATATATATATATATATATATATATATATATATATATATATATATAAAATACATGATCCCATTTGTGTAAATTTAAAGACCCTCCCCAATATCATCAACAACAGCAACATAATCCCTTTTGTGCAAATCATGGGACTTGAAAAATGTGTCTATTTATTGAATGCACAGGAAAAAAAATGAACATTTCTGGAATTGGGGAAGGAAAAAAAAGCTCTCCAAGAGCAAGGAACCCCAGTGACGAAGCATCAGCAAACAAGACAGTTACGCAATTGTGTGAGTTTAGCAACAGGGTGAGAAAGCTGGGGTGGCAAACTCTTCCCTCTGTACACCGTACTCACAGTAAGTAACTGTAAATAATTCCCCCAACTTCTCATAGTAAACAACTAAGTTTTCCAGGGAAAACACACCCAAATAAAAACAACAACACCAGTTATGAAGGAAGAAAGCCAGCAGGGGGGTGGGGGCTATCCAGTGTATTGCATTGAGTGCCACGTGTACAACTATCTACCTGCTGGACAGAAGTTGTGGGTGTGTGCTTGGTGTAATAAGCTCTTGGCTCTCAGGGAACAAGTTTGTTCCCTTGAGACTAGGGATGCCAGAGAATTCCGCCACGGATCTCGGTGAGGCCGAATGCCAGTGCATTTGGTCCCCCGAAATCTGTGGCAGAACGGCCTGCCCCCCGCCCCCCCGCAGATCCCCCCCAGGATGAGACTTACCTGGGGCAGATGTTCCGGGTGGCGGCGGCGGCTCCAGCGGATGGTCTGCTGACCAGCTGCCGCCGCCGCTGCCATTTGCAGTCTGGCATTTGTTTGTTTGTTTGTTTGTTTTTTACAGAGACGTGATAGGCTACGTGAAGACTTACGTAGCCTATCACATCCTGGTTAAAAAAAAAAAAAAGTACGCAAATGGCGGCGGCTACGGCCGCCGCCATTTGCGTTCCTTCTTTTTGGCCATCTTAGTCTATGTAAATATTTACTTAGACTAAGATGGTGAAAATAAGGAGGAACGCATTTGCGTATGCATTTTTTTTTAAGTAAATTTTTTTAAGTAAATATTTACTTAGACTAAGACGGTGAAAATAAGGAGGAACGCAAATAAGGATTAGACTAAGACGGTGAAAATAAGGAGGAACGCATTTGCGTATGCATTTTTTTAAAAAAACCAGACGTGATAGGCTATGTAAGTCTTTACATAGCCTATCTTGTCTTGTAAAAAAAAAAAAAAAGCGACAAGACTGCAAATGGCGGCAGTGGCAGCCGGTCAGAAGACCAGCGACTGCTGCTGCCGCCAGAGCTGCTGCCGCCTGGAAGATCCGTCCCAGGTAAGTCTCGTCCTGGGGGGGATCCGCAGGGGGGCGGGGGGGTGGCAGGCCATTCCGCCACAGATTTCAGGGGGCCGAATGCACTAGCATTCGGCCTCACCGAGATCCGTGGCGGAATTCTCTGACATCCCTATGAGACGTTGGTGCAGGGAGAAGGGCTTCAGTTTTGTTAGGCACTGGGGAATGTTTTGGGACAAGCTGGGCCTGTACAAGAGGGATGGGTTCTGCCTCAACCAAAATGGAACCAGACTGCTGGCGCTAAACATAAAAAGGGTGGCAGAGCAGCTTTTAAATTAAACCCTGGGGAAAAGTTGACAGGAGTTGGGAAGCATCTGGTTCAGGTTAAATCATCCAAAGGGATGAAGATGAAAATGTTTTTGATTGCCCATGGAAGAACATAATAGCCAATGAAAGGGGCCAGTGTCCCATAACAAAAGAAGCTCACGCCAGAGGCATCTGGGGAGGGTTACCATGTATACGTGGTTTTAAGAAAATGTTATAGGTCTCCAAGCCAAACTGGCAGAATTGGAGTGCTGGATTTTAAAGGAAAACCTGGATGTAGTGGCCTTTACTGAAACCTGGTGGACTGGGAAGAACCAGTGGGATACTGTCATCTCTGGATATAAATTCTATAGGAAGGACAGAGAAGGGCATATTGGGGGAGATATTGCCCTGTGCATCAAAGAGGGCATAGTGTCAAGCGGACTAGAACACCTAAGAGGGGTAGGCTTTTCCACAGAAGCACTGTGGGTGACAATACCAGGTCCAAAACTAATTTAGTACTAGGAACATGCTATTGTCCCCCAGACCACAATGCTCAGAGTGACCTTGAGATGAAAAATGAAATCAGGGAGGCCTCCAAACAAGGAAGTGTTTTAATAATGGCTGACTTCAATTACGCCCACATTGATTGGATTAATGCATGTTCCAGCCACAACAAAGAGGTGAAATTTCCCGATTCCTTAAACGGTTGTGCCCTAGAACAGTTGGTCATGAACCGACCAGAGGGAAGGTGACCTTGGATTTAATCCTAAGTGGTGTCACCCAGGACCTAGTACGAGATGCAAATGTTGTTGAACCACTTCAAAACAGTGATCATAGTGCTATCAGATTTAATATATATTTAAGTAGAAAATTGCCCAGTAAGTCCAAAACAGTCACATTTGACTTTAAAACAGGAAACTTCTCCAAAATGAGGGAACTGGTAAACAGGAAGTTGAAAGGGGGAGTCAAGAGAATTAAATCCCTTCAGAATGCTTGGAGATTACTCAAAACCACAACAATAGAAGCCGAACTAAAATGTATACCACAGGTTAGGAAAGGTAGCACCAAGTCCAAGAGGTCGCCAGCATGGTTAATGAGCAGTGTCAAGGGAGCTATTAGAGAAAAGAGAGCTTCCTTCAGAAAATGGAAATGTTGCCCAAGTGAGGAAAACAAAAGGGAGCACAAGCTTGCACAAAGATGATGCAAGCAGACAATAAGAGTTGCAAAAAAGCATTTTGAAGACCATATTGCTAACAACATCAAGGGCAACAATAAAGAATTATTTAAACATATCAGAAGCAGAAAACCATCTGGGAAGGCAGTTGGACCATTGGATGACAATGGAGTTAAAGGAGTACTGAAGGAGGACAAGAAGACTGCAGAGAAGCTGAATGAATTATTTTCATCTGTCTTCACAGCAGTAGATATAGGACAGATACATGTACCTGAAGTGATGTTTTCAGGAAGGGAGTCTGAGGAACTGAGGCATATAGTGGTGACAAAACATGATGTTCACAACCTTATTGATAAACTGAAAGCAAATAAATCACCGGGCCCAGATAGGGATGTACGAAAGTCACTTACTGTTCGCGGATTATGCTGATGCTGGGGGGGAGGCGCTCCGTCCCTCCCCCTGGAATCCTGGCCAGGGGGGGAGGCGCTCCGTCCCTCCCCCCTGGAATCCTGGCTGGCTGGCTCTGCTCCGCAGGGATTCTGTGGAGCCGCCGGCCGGCTCCGCCAGTGGCCAGACATCCATCCGCTGGCTAGCAGAGAGCTTCGGCTATTGGGCGGTATAGAAATGAAATAAATAAATCAATGAATAAATAAAATGGCAGCGGCTGTAGCCGCCGACGTTTGCGTCCCTGCAGTCAGGCATGATAGGCAACGTAAATGTTTACGTAGCCTATCACAGCTGATTTAAACAAAAAACAAAAAAATGCGCGTATGCAAATGGCGGCGCCCATGGGCGCCACCATTTGCGTTCCTTATTTTGGCACATCTTAGTCTACGTAAACATTTACGTAGACTAAGACGGCGAAAATAAGGGGAATGCAAATAGTGTAGATGAATTCTCGTAGACGCTACGCTATTTGCGTTCCCCTTATTTTCGCCGTCTTAGTCTACGTAAATGTTTAGGTAGACTAAGACGTGCCAAAATAAGGAATGCAAATGGCAGCACCCATGGGCGCCTCCATTTGCGTACGCATGTTTGTTTGTTTTTACTCAGCCGTGATAGGCTACGTAAAGATTTACGTAGCCTATCACGGTGTTTTTTTAAAATCTAGCCGTGATAGGCTCCGTAAATCTTTACGTAGCCTATCACTTTTTTTGTTGTTGTTGTTTTTTTACTGGAAATGGCGGCGGCAGCAGCCGGTCGGAAGACCGGCGCAGCAGCTGCCGCTGCCGCACTGCCACCGCAGCTGCCGCTGCAGCCGCCGCCGCCAGGAAGATCCGCCCCAGGTAAGTCTCGTCCTGGGGGGGGCGGGGGGGGCAGACCGTTCCGCCACCGATTTTGGGGGGCCGAATGCGCTGGCATTCAGCATCCCCGAGATCCGTGGAGGAATTCTCTGACATCCCTAGGCCCAGAAGGTATCCATCCTAGAGTTCTCAAAGGACTCAGATATGAAGTTGCTGATCTTCTAACCAAAATATGCAACATATGCCCCTACGATCAGCCTCTATACGAGAGGACTGGAAGATGGCCAATGTAACACCAGTTTTCAAAAAGGGATACATCTGGGAAATTACAGGCCTGTTAGCTTAGCATCTGTTCCGGATAAATTGGTTGAAGTCACTACTAAAGATAAAATTAGTAAGCATAAAGAAAGACAAGCCGTGCTGAAAAAGAATCAACATGCCTTCCACAAAGGTAAGTCCTGTCTCACTAAGCTTTTAGAGTTCTTTGACAGTGTTAATAAACATGTAGACAGGGGTGATCCAGTAGACATTGTTTACTTGGACTTCCAAAAGTCTTTTGACAAAGTCCCTCACCAAAGACTCCTGAGCAAGCTTAGCAGTCATGGAATAAGAGGACAGGTCCTCTTATGGATCAGTAACTGGTTAAAGAACAGAAAGTGGAGAGTAGGAATACATGGTAAATTCTCCCAATGGAGGGAAGTAAACAGTGGGATCCCACAGGGATCATTATTAGGACCAATGCTTTTCAAACTGTTCATAAATGATCTGGAATTAGGAATGATCAGTGAAGTGGCCAAGTTTGCAGATGACACCAAATTATTTAGGGTGGTTAAAACAAAAAGGGATTGTGAAGAACTCCAAAAGTATCTCTTCAAACTGGGAGAATGGGCATCTAAATGGCAAATGCAGTTCAGTGTAAGCAAGTGTAAAATGATGCACGTTGGGACAAAAAATCCCAACTTCAAATATAGCCTGATGCGATCTGAGCTAGCAGTGACTGACGAGGAAAGAGATCTTGAGGTTGTGGTGGACATCTCAATGAAGATGTCAACCCAGTGTGTGGGCGCTGTAAAAAAAAAGAAAAAAAAAGGCAAACTCCATGTAAGCCCTAATTAGAAAAGGAATTGAGAATAAAACTTCCAAAGTCATACTGCCCCTATACACATCTATGGTGTGGCCACACATGGAATACTGTGTACAGTTCTGGTCACCACACCTAAAAAAAGATATGGTAGAGATGGAAAAAGTGCAGAAAGGGGCAACTAAAATGATCAAGGGCCTGGAGCACCTCCCCTGTGAGGGAAGGTTACAACAGCTGGGATTGTTTAGCTTGGAAAAAAGGACGGTATGGGAGACATGATAGAGGTCTACAAAATTATGCATGGTGTGGAGAATGTGGATAGGGAGACATTTTTCTCTCTCTCCCAAAATACTAGAACCTGGGGTCGTCCTATGAAGCTGATTGGTAGGAGATTCAGGACAGGTAAAAGGAAGTACATCTTCACACAGCGGATAGTTAAACTATGGCATTTGCTACCACAGGAAGTAGTGATGGCCACCAATGTTGATGGCTTAAAAAGGGGGTTGGACAAATACAGGGAGAAAGCTATTGATGGCTACTAGTCCTGATGGCTATGTGCTACCTCCAGAACCAGAGCCAGTGAGCCTATGTACACCAGTTGCTGGGAAACATGGGTGGGAGGGTGTTGTTGCACTCATGCCCTGCTTGTGGGTTCTTGGTTGGCAGCTGGTTGGCCACTCTGTGAACAGAATGGTGTACTAGATGGACCCTTGGTATGATCCAGCAGGGCTCTTCTTATATTCTTATGTTCTTAAAATCTACTACAGTCTGCCTCTGCTTACTGAAACAGAAACACTGCATCAGGTTTAAGTGGAATGGAATTCCTAGCATTGCATATCCCTAACCATAATAATGACCATTAACCACAACTCTGTATTTAATACTTAAAAAAAAATCCACATGATGTGGTTCCAATTAGTCCCTGGACAATGTTTAATTTCTAGAAAATGATGCTGCTGGGATTGGGCCCAGGCTTCCAAAAAATCAGAATTGCAGGTGAAGTTAGAAGGAGAAGAGATGGGCCAGAGAGCAGGAGAAAATTCCCTAAGAGGCCCCAAGAGTCAGAGAGGAATCTTCCCAAGGTTACACTAATCAGTCGGGCCAGGCACAGACACTGCTTCTCCCTTCTGTGGGAAAGCAAGAACTCACAGAGGGGGAAGACTTGGTAGATGCACGAGTGTAGGAAGGCATTTAAGACCTCTGACAGATTAGCCAGTCACCGGAGACCATTGGAGGAAGACCCTCCCTGAGCATGGAGCTGAGGATACCTTTCCAGTTCTGTGTAGAGATGGAAAAACCCACCCCCGTCTAGTATCAGTGGGTGCCCGCTGAAGCCCTGCCCCCACTTGAGCCCCCATGAGCTCACTGAGCCAATCGCAGTCACCCTGGATCCTGTCAAGCTTGGGAAGCTTGATATATGCAATATTAGAGACATAAATGGGCCATTTACGCCTCTAATATTGCAGGGATCAGCCTTTTCCAGGCCAAATTTGTGCATATTTAAATATGCACATTTTTAATGACCTCCTTTCCCCCCTTTAAAAATATGCTCAGCAAAATGGTGGATGTTGCGGATGGGTCCAGGTGAGTGAGATGTCCAAGTGACATCTGGCAGGGCATGAATGGGGGCTAGTGAGGCTAGAGGTTTGGTGACCACAATCTGGGGCATGGGTGGGAGGGAGCCCATCAGACTCTTGGACCCAGACAGGCGTCCATGCCATCCCTAGTTCTGTGTTGAACGTGGATTAGCAGCAACTCTGTTTCCCATTGTAGTCCTTCTTGCATAGAGAACTCCAGATAAGCTAATTAGGGCCGGGGTAGTTTAGGTAAGTATGGAATCTGCATTGTCGGCAAGGCTGGCTGTTCCTGAATAATAAAAGCCTATTTAATTGGAGATCGAGTCTCTGTCTGGTGGTTACACAGCAGGAGGGCTCAGAACCCTGACAGATGCCAAGGCTCAGGCATATCTAGAAACGTCACACTATGACCTGGGTCTCTTTCCCCCATCCTCTGATCTGTCAGGGAAAGAAATCCTCTGTAGTTGCTTGTCAATGAAACAAATACATTTTGCACCCAAGGCTGGCCCTAGGCATTTTGCTGCTTGAGATGCTTCCCCCCACCCCTCCATTCCATGCACAGAAGCTGCCCAGATTGGCAAGCTGAATCTTACTCCAACACTTGTGATGGGAAAGCATTCTCTATTGTAATTGAGGGTAGGGTATGTGGCAAACATAGGGATGTACGAAACACTTACCTGGTTTCGTCCAGCGACATCCGCAGTGAAGAGGAAGCACTCCGTCCCTCCCCCCGAAATTCTCCCCTGCTGGCTCCACTCCACAGTGACTCCACGGAGCCGCCAGCCAGGGTTGCCCGCAGCCAGACATCGGCTGCTGGGCTGTGCAGGGACTCAAATGGCGGCTGCCGTAGCTGCTGCCATTTGCGTCCTTGTCTTTTGCCGTGATAGGCTATGTATATATTTACGTAGCCTATCACAGCAAAAAAAAAGGGAATGCAAATGGCGGCGGCTACGGCGGCCGCCATTTGTGTTCCCTTTTTTTTGCCATGATAGGCTATGTAAATACTTATGCAGCCTATCACGGCTTCTGCAGGGACGCAAATGGCATCCCTGTGTTAGCCGTGATAGGCTACGTAAGTATTTCCATAGCCTATCACGGCAATAATGAAGAAGCGAATGGTGGCCGCAGACGTGGCCGCCATTCGCAAAGCAGTGCAAACAGCACCAGGTAATTGCTCTGTTTCACGCGCCTTTTGTGGGGTGGTGGGGCGGAGGGCTTTCTTCTGCCATGGATTTTGAGGGGCCGAATGCACTGGCATTCAGCCTCACTGAGATCCGTGGCAGAATTCTCCAACATCCCTAGGCAAACATAGCTCTGTGCCCCAACACCTCACCATTGTTCCCTTACCCAGTATCATCTACCTGAGGTGGTTGCCTCACTCTGCCCAGTGGCAGGGCTGCCCGTTTCCACTAGGGCTGTGCCCAGACCCCCACCCCTGTTTTACTTTGGATGCCACTTCGGTCCCACCAAATCAGCCCCACTTCAGCTCGGACCAATTCGGGCCCCCTCCTCTTCGACTCAGTTCCGGATCCAAAGCGAGATTTGGATATCTGGATCACTCGGTTTGGGCGTTTTCCCATTGACTTGCATGGGAAAACACAAATGGCCATAACTTTTTTCACTTTTCATGATAAATATATGAAACTCAGGGGCCTCTCTGCTGACATGGAGGGGATCCCACTGCCAAATTTTAGACAGTTTGGCCCAGTAGTTTTTGTGCTAGGTGCAGCTGAAATTTGAGTTTTTCCACAAAAACTCTCAAAGCAAAGAGCTGCACCTCTCATCCCTGTGCCGCCTCCACCTCCTGCCTGCTCACCTGCCTATGGCCATGTTTCCAGGGCAATGGAAGGAGAAGCTAATGGAGGAGTACTGATTTTTTTTTTTTTTTTTAAGGAATCAGCTTTGCTGCAATATGGTCCATGCAGGGCTCCATGAGCAGGTTCTCGGGAGCAGTAAAAGTTACTTCACAGAACATACTTCCTGGTGGGGTTGGGGGTTGGAGTGAATGTCATCTGACTGGCAGGGGCTGCTCAACCAATAAGAGAGGCTTCCTTCCCTCTCCCCCTTTCTCCCTTTCCCTGAAGGTCCAGATGCACCTGCATTTCAGGAGCAAGCCTCATTGAGCACAAATGCAGTTATTTCTGAGTAGGGATGTATGAAAGTCACTTACCTGTTTGAAGGGTGACATTTGCGGTGGGGGGAAGGCGCTCTGTCCCTCCCCCCAAAATTCTCTCCAGCCGGCTCCACTCTGTGGAGATTCTGCAGAGCGGCTGGCCAGGGCCTCCCGCAGCTGGACATCCAGCTGCTGGGCAGCCTGCAGGGACGCAAATGGTGGCTGCCGTAGCCACCGCCATTTGCGTCCCTGCATTTTGCCGTGATAGGTGATGTAAATATTTACGTAGCCTATCATGGAAAAAAAAAAGGGAACGCAAATGGCGGCCACTACACCATTTGCGTTCCTTTTTTTTTTTCCGTAATAGCCTATGTAAATATTTACGTAGCCTATCATGACGAACCCCCCCACAACAACGAACACAAATGGCGGCAGCTATAGCAGCCACCATTTGCGTTCCTTTTTTTTTTCCGTTTTAGCCTACATAAATATTTATGTAGGCTAAAACGGCAAAAAAAAGGGAACGCAAATGGCGGCTGCCATAGCCACCACCATTTGTGTTCGCTGTTTTTTTTTTTTTCTGTGATAGGCCACATAAATACTTATGTAGCCTATCACGGCCTCCTCAGGGACGCAAATGGTGTCCCTGCGTTAGCCATGATAGGCTACATAATTATTTACGTAGCCTATCACGGCTATAATGAGGAAGCAAATCGCGGCCGCAGATGCAGACGCCATTCACAAGTCAGCGCAGACAGCAGCAAGTAAATGCTCCGTTTTGCGTGCTTTTCGTGGGGTGGGGGGCAGGGGGCTTCGTTCCGCCATGGAATTCGGGGGCCGAATGCACTGGCATTCGGCCTCACTGAGATCCATGGTGGAATTCTCTGACATCCCTACTTCTGACTAGACACACATATGCTTGTGCTGGGAAAGAGAGCAGTAACTAGCCACCATTTTAACTCACAAGTAGGGATGTCAGAGAATTTTGCTATGAATCTCAGGGAGGCCGAATGCCAGCACATTCGGGCCCCCAAAATTGGTGGCGAAACAGTCTGCCCCCCTGCCCCCCCCCCGGGACGGGACTTACCTTGGGTGAATCCTCCTGGCGGCGGCGGCTCTGACGGTGGTTCGGCAGCGGTTCGGTGGCGGTGGTGGCAGCGGCTGGTCTTCCGACCGGCTGCCACCCCCACCATTTCCAGTAAAACAACAACAACAACAACAAAACGTGATAGGCTACGTAAAGATTTACGTAGCCTATCACGGCTAGATTTTTAAAAAATACTGTGATAGGCCATGTAAATGTTTACGTAGCCTATCACGACTGAGTAAAAAACAAAACACAAAACTGTGCATATGTAAATGGAGGCACCCATGGGCGCCGCCATTTGTGTTCCTTATTTTGGCACGTCTAGTCTACGTAAACATTTACGTAGACTACGGCGAAAATAAGGGGAACGCAAATTGCGTAGCGTCTACGCTATTTGCGTTCCCCTTATTTTTGCCATAGTCTATGTAAATGTTTAGGTAGACTACACGTGCCAAAATAAGGAATGCAAATGGCGGCGCCCATGGGTGCTGCCATTTGCGTACGTGCAGTTTTTTTTTTACTCAGCTGTGATAGGCTACATAAACATTTATGTAGCCTATCATGGCTGGCTGCAGGGACGCAAACGGCGGCGGCTATGGCCGCCACCATTTGCGCCCCGGCTGACCAGGATTCGGGGGTGGAGGGACGGAGTGCCTCCCCCCCCGGCCAGAATTTCGGGGGGGAGGGACGGAGCGCCTCCCCCCCGGCCAGTATTTCGGTGGGAGGGACAGAGCGCCTTCCCCCCACCGCGAATCAAATTTCGATACAGGTAAGTGATTTTTTGTACATCCCTACAGTCACAAGATCTCTATAATGAAGGGTGGAAGTAGTTTCTTCCTAATGCAATAAACCAAACAAAGAGAATCGGAGCCTTGAGATCGCACTTTACCGCAATTACAGAATTTGGGCTTTGAACTGTGCCATGTCAATTGAGGGCGATCTCTATAAATTTTGTGGGCATTAAGAGGGCAAGCCTCATTGACAATGGGAGTTACTTGTAGTGAGACACTAATGGGTTTGTTATGGGAAAAAGAACAGTAAGCACAAAGATGGAAACCAGCCCCCATTTTAACCTGCAGGATCTCTATAATGAAGAGTCGAAGTTTCTTCCTATCGCCATGATCCAAACAAAGGAGAATGGGAGCCTTGACATTAGGGATGTCAGAGAATTCCACCACGGATCTCTGTGAGACTGAATGCCAGAGCATTTGCCCCCCCCGAACTCTGTGGCGGAACGGCCTGCCTCCCCACCCCCCCTGCGGATCCCCCCCGGGACAAGACTTACCTGGGGTGGATCTTCCAGGTGGCGGCGGCTCCGGTGGCAGCTTTGGCGGCGGCGCCTGTGGCGGCTGGTCTCCTGACTGGCTGCCGCCGCTGCCACCATTTCCAGGCTTGTAAAAAAAAAAAAGACATGATAGGCTACTTAAAGATTTATGTAGCCTATCATGGTTGGGTGGGTTTAAAAAAACCCCAAAACCCGCGTACGCAAATGGCGGCGGCTACAGCCACCACCATTAGCATTCCTTATTTTTGCCATCTTAATCTACGTAAATATTTACGTAGACTATGATGGCAAAAATAAAGGGGAACGCAAATAGTGTAGCAGGTGCTATTTGCGTCCCTTTTTGATTCGCCATTTTAGCCTACGTAAAGGTTTATGTAGGCTAAAACAGGGAATCAAAAAGGGACGGAAATAGCGCCCGCCACACTATTTGCATTCCCCTTTATTTTCGCCATCATTGTCTATGTAAATATTTACGTAGATTAAGATGGCAAAAATAAGGAACGCAAATGGCGGCGGCTGTAGCCACCGCCATTTGTATACGCGGGTTTTTGTTTTTGTTTTACCGAGAGCCCTTTGCGGCCGGAAATCCAGCTGCGGACAGCTCTGGCCTGGCTGGTCCTGGCCGGCTGCTCCGCAAAGCTGCCGCAGAGCACAGCCAGCCGAGGAGGATTCTGGGGGAGAGGAACGGAGCGCCTCCCCCCTGGCGAGGATTCCGGGGGGAGGGACGGAATGCCTCCCCCCCACCATCAACATAATCCGCGAAAGGTAAGTGACTTTCGTACATCCCTACTTGAGATTGCACTGTGCCTTTTCAATTAAGGGGGCAAATCGCTGGTCGAAACACCCCGAAGAACTGCTAGCTGTCTCCTGCTCACAAGAAGGAGACAGCTAGCGTGCAGCACTGCGCTGCTGGTCTGCTGTCCTTGACAGCTGATCAGGTAAGAGGAGGGGGAGGTGTGGTGCACGCCCCCTGCCGCTAGCCATCTCCTGCTCAAGAGGAGGAGACAGCTAGCTAGCGGCGGCGGGGGGGATGTGCCACTTCTCCTCCTGACTTGGTGATTTATAGCGCTTTTTGCATGTAAGTCCATGTGCACACATAGATATGCACAAAAATTGCTGTGAATCACCCAGATACTCAAGATTCATGGCATTTTTTTGCATATAAGTCAATGTGCACATAGACTTTCAATCACCATGTTTTTTAAAAACATGGCAATTGTGGTGTAGGTGAAGGTACTGGTAAGCGGAGCGGGGGGGGGGCTTCTCGAGAACCTGGGCAGGGGTGGGTTCTCACATCCCTAAGTATGCCACCAGAATGATCTCTGTCTCTGAAATGCAGCCATTTATCTCCAGTTATTCAGTCTCCCCCTCACCCCCTGTCACTGATTGGAGATTACTGGGTTATGTTCAGCTCTGATTTGGCTACTAGAGTTTCCATTTCCCAAAGCTCCCTCCCTCCCTCCTCCTCCTCCTCCTCCCTTCCCCCTCCCTCCACCTCAACCCCTTGCTGAACTTTCTCAAGTTGATACTCAAGCCCGTTTTGACTCATTATTCGGGCTTCGGACCAAAGTGGTGTACAGCCCTAGCTTCCTAATTCAATGGGTCTTGGAGCCCTGTCCCAAATTAAAATGTGCTCCTGGATGTTCTACTAATTTTGAACCACTGATACCATCAAAGTCCATAATTTGCCAGATTAATAGATGGCAACCATATATGGGGGAAGCACGGCAGGAAGCCACTGAGATGTGCAGTTATCATTAGACATTCTGAAGAATTTGTAATATGAAACCCCAACCATTCTATCAAACATACTCAACTAAGAAATTCAAGAAGAATGTCTAATGGCATGTGATGGACCTTACAGTATGAACACTTTTCCCCCATGGGGACCATCTGGCCTGGAATATCATTCCAAGATGCAGAGGTAATTGTCACCTGCAGCTTGCTACAAATGAGTTGTGTGCCCAGAATCTTCTGCAGCCACTTACATCTTATGAGACATAACTCAACCAATGCCTTGGTGATAACTGCTCCAGCCAATACAGAGAGTTACTCATTATTCACCTAAGCATATGCTACAGCTTATGTTCTACATTGTCTCTAACTGAAGACTTATCATTATCGATGTAACATAATACTTGCAAGACAGAAGGAATTGCTAATGACAGCAATGCTGGGTATAAAAAAATTGCACAGCTTTAGCTAAATAGCCTGGAAATGCATACAGTACAAACAGACTGCAATTGATCATGGGAAAACATGGTCATTGCATGGGAAAATTGTAATGCTATAGTTTCTTGGTCAGGAATTTATATTTAAATTATTGTATTCCTACTGAGTGCTGGTCACAGAGTTTTTTTTCAGCTTTGTTGCATGTTGATGAAATTCTGTGAACCTTTACTTGAACATTTTCCCATGGACACATGAACCTTCCAGGAAAGGTTTAATTATCAGGTGCCTTCATGAATGAGTGAAGAAACCCAGGACAAACTGAGCCACATTAATAATCAGCTAAGATAATATTCATTGATAGCTCGTCTAGCGCCTTATTAGTGTGCTGTTTGCAATGACAGGTTTATGGTTCCTTCTAGATTCCACACCGTGACCTTGCAATACAAACAAACTAACAAACAAACCAGGAAATGGACATGATCCAGCAACATTTAAACACTTTCGTTTCCATTCTTTTCAAATGAGAGAGTTACACAAGTGCTTAGCTCTCCCATAGACATCAATAGCAGTTGGCTGGGTTATGCCCTGGAACAAATATGTAAGTACAGATGTCTGGGAACCAGATTCTGAACAAAACCGATTATGGGTCTGGATCAACTTCCCTTTGAGGGAAGGCTGCAACATTTGGGGCTTCTTAGTTTAGAAAAAAAAAGTGAGCAAGGGGGAACATGATAGAGGTTTGCAAAATTGTGTATGATGAAGAGAAAGTGGTTATGGAGATGTTTTTCTGCTCCCATAATGCTAGAAGCTGGTGTCATCCAATGAGGCTGAATGGTGGGAGATTCAAGACAGATAAAAAGAAGTACTTTTTCTACACAGTGCATAGTTAAAGCATGGAATTCACTGCTATAAGACTTGATAGCAGCCACCAACTTAGATGGCTTTAAAAGGGGTTAGACAAATTCATGAATTAGGGATGGTTGAGACATGTCTTGGGTTCACATTTATTGCAAACTTATCAAATTTGCACTTCCTGAACCTAAACATGAATCAGAACTTAGTTAAATGTTGAAATCTGTACATTTCCAATGTTTGCAGTACAAACAAAAATGTACACAAAAATGTGTACATTTCAATAAATGCGTACACAAAATTACATTTTAAAAATGTGTACAAAAATCAATACAAATTTTCATGCAGCCAAAAAAAAAATGAAAAACTGATGTGGAAATGAAAAGAAGAGAAGAGAAGAGAAAAGAAAAGAAAAGAAAAGAAAAAGAGAAGCCAAGCAATACTGAGCTTGACAGATTTGCTCACTCCTGTTCTGAATACCAGTCTCTGGGGAACAACAGCAGAAGGGTGCTATTGCCTTTATGTCCTGCTTGTGGGCTTCTCATGGACATCTGGTTGGCCATTGTAAGAAACAGAATTCTGAACTAGATGGACCTTTGGCCTGATACAGCAGGGTTCTTATGTTTTTATGCTAAGTCAAAAGAGAGAAATAAAATACTGGCTCACTTAGCTTTTAACTGGTTTTCAAACCTGCTTTTTATGCACAACCCTCTGAGAAATGTCACGAATCTTATGAAATATTTTAATTGTTCTTTGTGCACAACATTCCAGATGCATTTTTCCCGCTTTGGGTGAAATCCATTGGCAGGTTTAAAGATGTTATGTCCAGCTGTGATAAAGGACATGGATCTTAGCAAAATTCTTCCAGCATCCTTTAAGATTCTAGGGATGGACGAAAGGGACTTACCTTGTCCCCCAGCTTGCTTCGCGGTGGGGGGGAGGTGCTTTGGTTCTCCCCCCGAAGTTCAGGCGAGGGGGGGAGGTGCTCTGCCTCACCCGGCTGAAATTCAGGCCGGGGGGGGAAGCGCCCCATCCCTCGCCGGCAAAATTTAGGCCGGGGAGGAGCACCCCGTCTCCCCGGCCGCGAAAAAAAAGTAAAAAAACCAAAAAACCACACACTCATGATAGGCTACGTAACGATTTGCGTAGCCTATCATGGCTAGATTTCCAAAGTCAGCCGTGATAGGCTACGTAAATCATCACGTAGCCTATCACGGGTGACTTTGGGGAAAAAAAAGCACATACGGAAATGGCGGCGCCCCATGGGCGCTGCCATTTGCGTTCCTTTTTTTGGCACGTCCAGTCTACATAAAGATTTACGTAGACTAAGGCGAAAATAAGGGCAACGCAAATAGCGTTCCCTTATTTTCGCCGTAGTCTACGTAAATCTTTACGTAGACTACCCCTGTCCAAATAAGGAACGCAAATTTGCATACGTGCTTTTTTTTTTCCCCCAAAGTCACCCGTGATAGGCTACGTGACGATTTACGTAGCCTATCACGGCTGACTTTGGAAATCTAGCCGTGATAGGCTATGTAAATCGTCATGTAGCCTATCACGGGTGTGTGTTGGTTTTTTTTACTGTACTTTTTTATTTTGTAATGGCGGCGGCGGCAGCCAGTCGGGAGACTGGCTGCTGTCCCCGCCCTCGCCGAACCGCCGCCGAACCGCCGCTGGGACCCGCCGCCGGGAGGGACATTCGCCGAAGGTAAGTCCTGTCCCGGGGGGGGCGGGGGGCCGGCGGAGAATTTCTCCAACACTTTCGGGGGGCCGAATGCGTCAGCACTCAGCCTTCTGAAGATTCGTGGAGAAATTCTCCGCCATCCCTGTAAGATTCTTACAAATGTTTTAACCTGAGAAGGATTATCCTGATCCTCTAAATTTGCGTTGAATGTTTGCTTTAAACCAAATTTGGTGGAGCTACCCTCTAGAATCTTTATTTTGGTCTCTTTCTGTGCTCAGACATTAACTGCCCTCACTCAGGCATGGGCAACTTGTGACCCTCCAGATGTTTGGTCCTGCAACTAGGGATGTCACAGGCATCTGGCAGGGGTTCGAGGCCCATCAAGAAATCACTGGCTCAGCCCCCAGATACCAGTCCATGGACCCCACATATGCTGAGTCAGGCAAGCACAGGGATCCCCGCTTGCATGCCAGGCTGCAAAATGGTGGTTTGGCCTTTTTCATAAAGGCTGATTTTATGCAACAGGTGGCTGTAAAGTGACCGTTTATGCAAGATGGCAGCTTGGTGAGGAATCGGGCAGCCACCTACTGCTCACCAGACTGCAGACTTGCTGTGTGTGGCAAGCAGGGCCGGCCAGCTGGTGGGGGTCTGGAGAGTGGCTCACAACTCAGACCATGGTAAGTTCACCCATCCCTACGTGCAACTCTCATCAGTACTAGTTAGCATAGCCAATGATGGGGGATTATGGGAGTTGTAGGCCAACACGTAGGCCTTACATGGACATGAGGTCAGGCCTTATCCAGGATGGGCTGTTCAGTGTGAAATTAGCTCAGTCAAGACATTTAACCTTCCTTTTTCCTTTTTGACCAATACTATACTTTTAAAAACATACAATTCAGAAGATGCATGGAGGGGGCAGCTGTTGATTCCCCTTGCTGTATCATCTGCCCTCCATCCATCTCCCTATTTCTTTCTGTCAAAAAGCAGGCTTTTAAAATAGGTTTCTCGTTACAAGGAGTGAGAAATAATGGGCTCAGCAAAAGAAGCCATTCATTGAACTGATGGAATGAATGCCTTCTCCTCTTTGCAAAGGCAGGTCCTTCTGAGATGAGGCCTGCTGGAAGAACGACATAAGAATGTTTTTGTATGGCCTTGTGAACCACCACTGTGGGCAAAGAAAAAGACTTCAGTATAATGGTTCATGTGAAGAGAACCCGGAAGGACACATTCAGAGGAAGACAAAGCATTTTCAATATCATAATAAAATCAAACTTTTGATTGGATTACACAGAATACACATTCCAGCTGTGAAGCACCAGGTGTCAATCCTAAACTCTGAGCAAGTGAGGCTAGAAGCTATGAAGAGAGGATTTGGCAATTCGCTTTGTGAAATCTTGCTGGAGTACTTCACAACCTGACGGGGTTGTTAAGAGGAGAAAATGGAAAGGTTACCTCTCAGAGCTCCTTATGAATGCCTTGACAATAATTGCTTCTTCGAGGTGTGTGTGTTTTATGTATGGGTAATGCAAAATGGGGGAAAAGAAAAGAAATACACACCTCTGATAATATAATGGAAAAGACTGAAATACCCTAGTAGGGAATACTAATTCTGATGTCAATGGTAGTGGCCCTTCAAAACACTGGCATGGGTTTCTTGTTTAACTGGTCAAACACACTGGCACACTTTTTAGATACAAGCACTAGAGTATAGCAAAAGCAAGACGCATCAAGAAACGAGGACCACTGGTATAAAAGGGTGACAGCTAGGAGTCTGAAATAGAGTGAGTCCTTGGAAAGCTAACAAGAATTGGAAATAGCCAGCCACAGTTTGGCTTTTAAATGTCATTCTGATACAATGAGGTTAGTGCTAAGAAGTGCAGAGATTAAAGTCCTCTGTCAAATGTACAAGATCTGAACCTGCTGACCCTCAAGTAAAGGAAGTCCTTTACTACAAACATAACACGAATCCCGTGGATGGAGGTAAAATGCCAGGTGTTTTTTTATGTTGTGCTTTAACCTGTTCCCCAAAGTGCTGCATGGAAGAAAAGGGAATGGTTAGAAGAGCAATGTTACATTACAGAGGGTCAGTGAATAGGTGGATCAATTGTATCAAGAAAGGCAGACGGCAGGCACCACAAGTTATTTTCAGATCCACTTGGTATTGGTCATTCTTCTTTGTAAGCTGATGGCCTGCTGTGCAGAGTTGGTGAGCCTTTGTTACCAGAAAGTAAAAAAGCTCTGAGCTACTTTAGGGAAAGGCTCTCCCTGTCAGGGGTGTTTCTGAGTGCAGGAAGTGGGATAGCAGTTCAGATTCTGAAGTAGAACTGCCTAGGGATGGCGGAGAAATCTGCCACGGACTCCAATGAGGCCAGATTCTAAAGAATCCCCCCCCCCAGAGTCCATGGCAGAACAGACTACTCCCCCACTGCCACCCCCCGAAATCCTCCCTGGATGGACCCTACCTGCTGCCAGCCGGTCCGTCCGGGTCCGTCCGCTGCCGTCCATCTGCTGCCCTGGACTGCGGATGCAAATGGCATCCGGCTGGCCATTTACGTCCCTGTGCTTTTCAGTGATATGTAAATATTTACGTAGCGTATCACTGAAAAGTGCAGGGATGCAAATGGCCAGCCGGATGCCATTTGCATCCGCAGTCCAGGGCAGCAGATGGACGGCAGCGGACACCATTTGCGTCCGCAGCCCTGCAACGGACGGAAGTCCAGCTGCGGACGGGCCCAGCTGGCGGCTCCGCAGACTTGCTGCGGAGTGGAGCAGGCCGGGGAGAGTTCCAGGGGGAGGGACAGATCGCCTCCTCCCCCCGCGGATGCCTAGGATTGGAATGGGGTGAGTATTTTGTACACCCCTAGAACTGCCAGACATAGGGGAGGTGTTTTCCCAGGTTAGTCCAGATATGAGTAGTCCAGCTTCCCAGGTTACAAATGTCCAGCTGGCTGAGGATGAGGTTCCCTCTTCACCGCCCCCCCCCATGAAAGTCAGTGAACAGGAGGAAGCGGGGTCTGGGGAGTATGACCTAATAGATGCCAGATGCAGGTGCAGAGCAAAGACAGAGAAGGCCAGGTGGAACTTAGACTTTCTACCGATTGGCCATGTGTGAAAAGCTGCACTTAGAGGCCTCACAAGAAGAGAGGGACCTCCCCACCCCTTAAGTTAGGCTAGTCAGACCACCTCCCTCTTCAAATGGTGGGCAACTCTCATAATTTCCTTTTGAATCCCCTGAAGGCATTCCTTTGTAGACTGAGAGTCACTGAGAATTTGCATCTGTATGACCCTGTGAAGTAATGGATTAAAACCTGTAGACTGAAGCCTCTCATCTGTGTATGTTCGGCTTAGAAGTAAAGTGGGGACTAAAAGAATCCTGACACTCCCTAGATAAGCTTGCCCATTCTCTGAGATCACAATGAAGCACCTTGATATCTCTACAACTTGTGGTTACAGGGTACTTAAAGCATTTATAGTTTACTTATACCGAATGAATCCATTGGTCCATCTAGCTCACCATTGTCTACCCCAACCTTCCCCACCATGGCACCATCCAGATGTGTTGGACTGCAAGTTCCATCATTCCCAGCCAGAAAATAATAATATCCTAGATAGAAAAGAAATTGAGTGGATTTTGAAACTGAAGACCTCAGCTCCAGGAAAGCACTATGGGAAGATGGATTTTTTCCCCCAGTCATGGAATCAAGACCTTGCATCTGGAGACACTTCCCTTCTGTGCAGCAAGACACCCAGAACGTCCCTGGCATTTAATTTTGAGTTATGATTAACACCTGTGTAGCTGATTGATGACTACCATTGTAAGATATAATACATTGCCTTCAACCACTATTTCACCTGCCTCTTTTCAAATGTGTGAGACACTCTGGACAGAGTTCCGCGAAGGCTTTTTGAGAATCATTAAGTATACATTGGGAATTCTTGCAACATGTATTATTTTATGCTACTTGTGAAATTTTATCTATGACATATTAAATTAATGTATTGTCTCTTTTTTATAGCTCCTGAGGAAGGCTGCAAATAATGTATTGGGCCAAAATACATTGAGCTTCTTAAAGAATAAAGCTATTTTTTTTCCCAGCATCTTAAGACTAGTTCTCTCTTTTTGGATTAATTTGGGATGCTTTTCAGTTTTCTCATCCTTTCTGGAAGCAAAAAAGCAGCATTTTCTCATTAAAACAAGACATTTGTGAGTGCAAGCCTTGCTTTAAAGCAAATTTTGTCTTCCAGGAGGCTTCGGTGGCCTTGGCCGAAGCGGCAATGGGGGCCACAAAAAAGGCCAGGGGAGGGGGGCTGCATGCAGCCTACAGACTGCATGTGGTCCACCCCTGCCTGGTAGAGTTTACATCAGATGGATGAGATACGTTTTTATAAACATACAAACACATCACCATGTGTTGAGTCATTCTGGATTACTGACATCACACAAGAGCTTAGCTACCAGATTAGGAGGTTTTGCCTCAAATGGTAAGAGACATCTAGCTGTGATGATTCACCACACACTGCATCATTTGCAGACATTCAGATTATTGTATTAACCGCAAGTACTGCCTGCAATTCAAAGAATTGATATGCATGTCCAGGAGACATTGTCTTGTGCAACTGCAGGGGAGACATTTTTCTCCCTCTCTCAAAATACTAGAACCCGGAGTCATCCTATGAAACTGATTGGTGGGAGATTCAGGACAGATAAAAGGAAGGGCTTCTTCACACAGCACAGAGTTAAACTATGGCATTCGCTACTGCAGGAAGTAGTGATGGCCACCAGTTTGGATGGCTTTGAAAGGGGGTAGGAGTAGGACAAATTCTTGAAGGAAACAGCTATCAGTGGCTACTAGTCCTGATGGCTGTGTGCTACCTCCAGTACCAGAGGCAGTGAGCCTATGTACACCAGTTGCTGGGGAACATGGGCGGGAGGGTTCTGTTGTGTTCATGCCCTGCTTGTGTGTTCCCGATCAACAGCTGGTTGGCCACTGTGTGGACAGAATGCTGGACTAGATGGACCCTTGGTCTGATCTAGCATGGCTCTTGTTATGTTCTTATGTTCTTATTCTGCCTGGGATGGGCTTGGTCCAGAAAGACACCTCATAAATATTTAAATTCAATGATAAACCTGCTGGTTTAAAAGACCAAAGTTAAGGTGATCTCATATTGGTCCAAACTCTAATAAGCCAGGAAACCCTAAGCTAAGGCTGATGCCTTAATTGACATTCCCCGTGATCAGTGATGATGCTGTGCAATGTTGCAAACTGTAAGCAAACTGTGCTTGCTTACAGCTTACCCTCCATGTACCCACACTTTTCCTTGGTCTTTCAGATAGGGAGGATTCAGATGAGAAGAGTGGGGAGGATTCAAATGTGGAGGAACACTGCACTGTCTGGGAGAGGGATGAACGAAGCAATCCATTCTCCCTTCCCCAGTCACACACACACACACACCCTCTGCCAAAGCAAAAAGGACATTCCTTCCTCCTCTGTGCTGGGTAAATGTGGCAGCTCCCCCTCCCCCACCCCACCCCACACACACTCTAATCAGTTGCAAAGCAGCACATAGACTCTCATGTTTAAAAATGCATTTTGAAAAAAAAATGAAATTGAATTTTGAAAAATGAAATAGCATTCCATGGAGATGGGAGCTTAGAGGTTTGTAGATCCAGAGGATCCTTGGCCCTTCCCACCCACTTGCCTGCCCGCAACATGCCTGTTTCCTCACCTCACAAGGTTGTGATACCAACATCGGAAGAGGAAGCCACCGCAGAGCTTTCCATGGTGGTTGGGAAGGATGGCAGTGAATGTGCATTCAGGAAAATTCCCACTCAGATTTCCTCTTTCAAGTCATAGCATTATCTGCGGCCTTGGAGGAGGGAATACCCAGCATCCCACAGCCCCTCAGATGCCATCTAGGGGCTATAGGATTGCACTCTGAAAATGCAGTCCTATGTATGTTTAGACAGAAAGAACGCCTACAGCTCCCAGCATGCCCCAGCCAGCCATGAGCATTCAGTATGAACCGAGGCTTTTACATATAACAGTCTTGGTGAGTAGACCCTACTCTTGTGTTTAGCTCACTTCTTTTTTGTGGCACAGCGACCATGGAGGTGAGGCACATCCCAGCAAGCATTTGTGTGTGTGTGCATGCGTGTGTGTGTATGTGTGTGCCCTCAATAGATTGTGTCTATTATAACACAAAATAGCCTTTGTAAATAGCCTTTTTACTGATCATTTATAAGTTTCTCTAGGAGACTTCTTTGTAATTTTTTTTTTTAATGAATGAATGAATAAATAAATAAACCAAATCTAAGTAGGGATGGGTGAACATGTAATGTTCAAGTTAGTTGAGGTTCTCCAAATCCTTCCTTGAAGCTCATTTCACCTCATTTGGGTTCCTTGAACACAAATGTCTTGGGGGAAAAAATCTTCTTGTTTTTAAATACACATTTTCCAGACCAAAAATGCACAGTACCCCCCCCACCATTGGCCAAAGTGCAAAAATTTGATTTTGGGGAGGATTTGTGCAAAAACGTAAGTGCACATTTGTGCATCTGTGCACTTTTGAACACAAATGTAAGTTCAGTAAACTGTGAAAAATTCCTGAGAATTGTGGTCCTGCTCATGTTCACGTTTGGAGGTGCAAATGGGACATGTTCACATAATTAGCAAACAGGAACTAAATTCTTTATATCCCTAAATCTAAGTGTCAGTATTGTCTACCTTGATCTTCTACACATTCAGTAATTTAGTGATGGTATCAAAAATCTGGCAACACTATTCAAATATTATTCAAGTATCAAAAATCTGGCAACACTATTCAAATTTGCCCTCGTCAGACTGATGTGCACTGTAGATTGTTTATGCCTTTCTCTCATTTTCTAGGGATGTACAAAACACTTACCTGGTTTTGTCCAGGGACATCTGCGGTGGGGGGAAGGCACTCCATCCTTCCCCCCAAAATCTTCAACGGGGGGAGGGAGGAGATCTGTTCCTCCCTCCGGAATCCTGCCTGGCCGGCTCCGCTCCGCAGCGGCTCTGCAGAGCTGCTGGCCAGGGCCATCCACAGCCGGAATTCCGGCCATGGATGGGCTGCTGTGGACGCAAATGGCAGCCGCTGTACCAGTCGCCATTTGCAGACAGCCAGGCTGCTGTAATAGGCTACCTAAGTATTTACATAGCCTATCACGGCAAGCCAAACAAAACAAAACAAGACAGCATACACAAATGGCAGTGGCTACGGCGGCCGCCATTTGCGTTTCCTATTTTTAACCGTTTTAGCCTACGTAAATATTTACGTAGGCTAAAACGGCTAAAAATAGGGAACTCAAATGGCGGCTGACGTAGCTACCAGCATTTGCGTACACTGTTTTTTTTTTTTGTCTTTCCGTGATAGGCTACGTAAATACTTAAGTAGCCTATCACGGCTATGATGAAGAAGCTAATGGCGGCCGCAAGTCAGCGTGGATGGCAGCAGGTAAGTGCTCCATTTTGCACGCCTTTCATGGGTTGGGGGGGTGGAGGCTTCATTCCGCCACGGATTTCGGGTGGCTGAATGCACTGGCATTCGGCCTCACCAAGATCCGTGGCAGAATTCTCTGACATCCCTATCATTATCTGCTTGTATTAGGGATGGAGGAGAATTCTGCCACAGACTCCAAGGAGGCCGGATTCTAAAGAATCCACCCCCCGAGTCCGTGGTGGAACGGATCACTCACCTCCGCCTCCCCGCAGGATCTGTCTGGGTCAGATCTTGGTCCACATCGACCCTGCAGAGCCAGCCGCCAGCTCCGCAGGGCTGGAGAAAGTCGATATGGCCAGCGGCCATTGCTGTGCCATATCTATGTGTTAAATCAGTCCACTAGACACAAATGGTGTAGTGGGTGCCATTTACGGCTCTAATGCTGGTTGATTAGCCTAAATGAAGCCATTTACAGCTGCATTTAGGCTAATCCACTAGCTTTATGGCCACAAATGGTGCCCACTATGCCATTTGCATCCAGGGGGCTGACCTACACAGAGATACGGCACGGCGATGGCTGCTGGCTGTATCGACTTTCTCCAGCCCTGTGGAGCTGGTGGCTGGCTCCGCAGGGTCGAAGCGGAGCTGGCCTGGACGGATTCTGGGGGAGAGGAATGGATCACACTCCCCATCAAGGATTCCAGGGGGAGGAACGGATCACCTCCCCCCCTGCAGACCCCCAGCAGACTCCAGGTAAGGGGGTTTTGTACATCCCTAGCTTGAATACCTCTCTACTATACATTGAATGTAAACTGTTTCTGAAGGGTATCTTTAGCAAACTATACCTTTGATATTTGTAACCAACTGTGGTCTTATTCCATCAGGTTTTCTTGCATGAGGCTAAGGAGTTAAGATTAACAAGAAAATCAAACTGCTGGTTCTTTGCTGGAATGGCATAGCTGCATAGTTCAGCTATATATTTCAACGAGTAGGAGTAGGCACATCTATAAATCATATCAATTAAGCATCTTTAGTCCAATAATCCCTTTTAGCTCCTAAAATGCAAAGGGATTATTTTTATGTGACTTCTTTTAACCTTTACATAATTAGCTTGCAGCTGCTGAGATATGCTGAAATCTTTAGAAACAGCTAAACTTGAGTTTGAAAACTAATAATAAAAATGTTGAGGCTGAATCAGACTGTACCACTAATTGCCAAAGAAGAAAAAAGGACCTTTGTTGTTGACTTGAAATTGCGCTAGAACCCAAGAAGACTGATGGAAGGCTATTTCATCAGTCCTCTTGAATGCACGTTAATCATTTGATAACTGCAAATGTGATGACTTGATTGAATACATATTGTCAGGTGAGATTAATTGCTGTTCTAACTGATGGTAGGATATTACATTTGGGGAAGCCTAGGCAGTAGCCTGTTAAGTAGAGTTGTGCACCAACCACATGATTCAACTCCAACCCCAGTTCAGCACTATGGAAAGTGCCCAGTTCTGCTCGGACCAATTCAGAGGCCATCCACTTCAACTTCGGTATCATCCCAGTCAAGTTTCAGAAATCTGGGGATTCATTCTGCCCATTAACTGTCTGGGGAAATTAAAAGATGACTAAACTTTCTAAACTTGTCAGAAGTAGGTGAAATCAGCCTTGGATGGTATTACACCTGCCAAATTTCAGAGAAACAGTTGCTGGAGTTTGGTGTTACACACCTTTATATATATATATATATATATATATATGTGTGTGTGTGTGTGTATATATATATATATATATATATATATATATATGAGAGAGAGAGAGAGAGAGAGAGAGAACTCTCAATAACTTCTTAAAAAATTCTTGGCAGAATAGAATGGAATTTTAAGATATAGTTGATCCTTCTAAGGGGATTGAACCTGCCAAATTACAGAAAGGTAGCTGCAGGGGTTTTTTTTTTTGGAAGAACAACCTTGACATTTTGAGAGTATCAAAAATAGGATGTGCTTATCCTGCTATGCTTCTTGTAAGCCACTGTTCTGAAAATGACAGAACACATAGATAGAGGGTGTCCAAAGTAAGAAACTGAATAGTTTCAGAAGGATAGGTACATCACTTCATATGGAAAGGAGTCCTCAAATTGGAGTAGAGTGTGATATCTTTCCCTGCTTCCCCTTCTCTCCCGACATCCACTTTGGGGTAAAGTGGCAGACATCATAGAAGTGTCCCCGGGCAATAAAGCTAGGGATGTACGAACTGTGTACCTTCCGTGCTGCTTGACTTCTGCAGTTTGCAGCCAGTGCTCTGTACCGTCATTCTCAAGCCCCCAGAATTCTCCTCTTTTTTTTCCGCTCCAAGAATTACAAAGATAAATCCATACCGACAGCCGTAATTCTGCATAATTTCCATAAGAAAGGCTATTTTTCATGGATATTTACGTATTTTTCCCCCTGCCCTGAGATGTGCAGTAATTATTTTCAGCCAAAACACTTCCTCCTCCTCAGGGCAGCCCAAAACAAGGCTGCCCTAGGTGTGCCTGAGCGATGCAGTCTTTGTTTAAAGCAGCACTGTTTGAAAGACAGAAAGAAAAAACCTTTTAAAATGACCATGCTGGTCTGGAGCCCTGCACGAGGTATTATTCCCCCTGCTAGGCTTTCTATTTCCACATCCAGCCTTGTTGGTGACGTTGTGAGGCTAAAATGGAGAGGAGAACCAACTCTGCACATGTCTACTCAGAAGTAAGTCTTACTGAGTTCAATGTGACTTACTCCTACACATGTCAGCACCCCACTTGCCCCCAGCTCAGCTTTGTATTTCCACATCCAGCTCATTAGCAAACCTGTTAGTTATCTCACTGGGTGACTTTGGGCTGGACTCTAACCACTGCATCATACTTCTATTATATGAAACTCATGAAGAAAAAGAGACAGTATAATGGAAAGTTCTTTCTGAAGCAGTCACACTTGTACAAATGCAGCATGAAGGGAAAGATCAACAACCTTCTCTTTCTTTGAATAAAAAGCACACTCTGCACATGCTCAGGGAATGGACAAAATGAAGAATAAACATACCAGGGAATATGAAGAACTATATTCTTCTTGTGTGTGTGTGTGTGTGTGTGTGTGTGTAATCTCTTTCCATGCAGCTGTTCCCTGGAAACCCCCCCCCCCCATTCACCCAAGGGTCTTCTGAGATAACGAACAGGAGGTTTGATCATGAGCTGGATGTGGAAATACAAAGCTGAGCTCGGGCAAATGGGGTGCTGACGTGTATAGGAGTAAGTTTCATTGAACTCAGTAAGACTTACTTCTGAGTAGACATGCACAGAGTTGGTTCTCCTCTCTGCTCAGCTTTGTATTTCCACATTCAGTTCATTATCAGACCTCCTGTTAGTTATCTAAGAAGACCCTTGGGTGAATGGGTTTTTTTTTTCCCCCCAGGGAACAGCTGGAGGGAGGGAGATTCCCCCCCCACACACACACACATAATGGAAGAATATAGTTCTTCATATTCCCTGGTATGTTTATTCCTCATTTTGTCTATTCCCTGAGCATGTGCAGAGTGTGCTTTTTATTCAAACAAAGAGAAGGTTGCTGATCTTTCCCTTCATGCTGCATTTGTACAAGTGTGACTGCTTCAGAAAGAACTTTCCATTATACTGTCTCTTTTTCTTCATGAGTTTCATAACAGAAGTATGATGTAGTGGTTAGAGGCCAGCCCGAAGTCACCCAGTGAGATAACTAACAGGTTTGCTAATGAGCTGGATGTGGAAATACAAAACTGAGCTGGGGGCAAGTGGGGTGCTGACATGTGTAGGAGTAAGTCACATTGAACTCAGTAAGACTTACTTCTGAGTAGACATGCGCAGAGTTGGTTCTCCTCTCCATTTTAGCCTCACCATGTCACCAACAAGGCTGGATGTGGAAATAGAGAGCCTAGCAGGGGGAATGATACTCGTGCAGGGCTCCAGACTGGCATGGTCATTTTAAAAGGTTTTTTCTTTCTGTCTTTCAAACAGCGTTGCTTTAAGCAAAGACTGCATTGCTCAGGCACACCTAGGGCAGCCTTGTTTTGGGAAGCCCTGAGGAGGAGGAAATGTTTTGGCTGAAAGTAAATGGAGACTGAGGATTTCAATTGAAAAAGAACACCCACAAACAAAGCAGTGAGCATAATTCATTTTTTAAAAAACTTACATATTTATTATCTGAATATACTACCTTGCATTTTTATTTACGAAAATTCCCGACTATGTGCGGATGACCAAAAATAAGGCACATGACTGCTGACTCGGCAGGACCTTGTGGTGCCATTCTGCAGAGGATTCCATGGCACAGACTGAAGGGAATTCGATCCCATTTCAGTCTGTGGCAGAATTCTCTAACATCCCTAAATAAATCTGCCAAGTTTTTAGAAGGATAGGTGCAGAGGCTAGGGAGTTAGGATGACTGAAAATGAGTTCAAGGCTTTTTTCATAGCGAAGCCTGGTGATGTTGGAGGAATGGCCATCTCATGGTCCCATCTTTGACCTCTCCCAAAGCACAGAGATTGGAGAAACCCTGGTAAAGCATGGCTGTTATTAGAAGATAGACCTGTCAGTCACTCAACCACACTCCCCCACCCCCATCAGCATTCAGAGAAAGCAAGCAAAATAAGGTATTTTTGGAGACACTCTGTCTGCCTTTCCAAAGCCAAATCACTTCATGCAAGGTCCAGTTTCAGGTTTGTTCACTTTGGAGGGAGGCCTGTTTTGCCTCAGGAAGCACTACAAACGGCCCAAGGTTCAGCTTTGGCTGAATTCAATGCACATCCCTACTCTTTAGCTCAACTGCATCTGAGGGGTGGGTGGTTGCATGGGTGGAAAAATCTAGAGGCTGATTAGAGAAGAGCTAGGCAACACGAACTCTGCAGACCCCATGTGGCTCCCATGGCCCCCCAGAACAGGAAAAAAATGTTTCTTTTACGAAAAAGATTGGATATATTAGCACTACAGATTGCTAAATGGGCAAAATTTATCTGGATTTCAAGGGGAGGTCCTTTTCAGTTGTTGCGCCCCACCTTTCAAAATCTCTCCCCCGCCCCTGCAATATGTCAGGTGCCCACTCCGATGGTATTTCACTGCCTGTTAAAAACCAATTTGTTTAACCAAGCATTTGCTGATTTTAATGCCTAGCTTAGTTAGACTTTGTTTTAATGCGAAGTTTTATTTGTAAAAATAATCTAATGAATTTTGTACACCATTCTGCAATGTGTTAAAGAAGGGTAGTAGTGAAATACTTCAAATAAATAAATAAAAATAATAAGAGCTAACGTTATCTCCCATTTTTAAATGATTCACTTAATTATTTTATTGCCATTTAACCTTGCATTTAATTTTAATTGCACTTAAAAAAAACCCCAAACCTGTTCTTAGACACTTTGTGGAGCCATGTGTCAAAAAGGCAGAGTAGACATTGAATGAATAGGAATCAGTATTAGCTTCAAAGTGATGTGGATGTAGAGATGGACACCTCCTCCCATCCTCTGGGAACCTGCCCAGCCCCTGCTTGCACCCCCCCCGGACCCTTGTTTGACCCCCCCCCTGCCATGTTCGCCAAGCCACCTGCACTCACCTGGGCCCTGTCCTCCAGAGTTGCAATTGCTATTTTGCAAAAAAATAAAAAATAAAAATGGCGATGGTGAATATGTGCACATAGGGCTATGCGCAAAATGGCACCATGAATCGCACATACACCCAAGATCACAGGCATAAATGGGCTATTTATGCCTGTAATGTTACGTACATGGGCAATTCACAATGCCATTTTGTGTATACGTCTATGTGTGCATTTTTGTGATTGCCATGTTTTTTTGCCACATGGTGATCACGGCACAGAAGGATGTGGCCCAGGTGAGTGTGGGTGGCTCAGCAAGCACAGGGGGGCAGGGGGGAGTGTTGACTGGGATCACGAGTCTGGTGAGAATGGCTTGGGGGCATGGGAGGGGGGAGTCCACCAGACTCCCAGACCAAATTGGGCACCCTCGCCATCCCTATGTGGATGATTTGAATGTTCTGATTATGAGGTCTCCTTCATAAATGCAAGTTTTCACAAAATGCTCCAGTCATCAGTAATGGGTGTGCAAACCCAGTATGCTGGACTGAATTTTCCTTCCAGGAACTGCTGCTGCAGCAGCAAACATATAGGACAGTTTCAAGTTACAATGAACAACAAACAAACAAACAAACAAACAAGTAGCTAGCCAGCAGAAACCGTATGTGGCTGCAAATGTGGGTGAGGGATGCATTTTTCTCTCTGGTAGCAGTGAGTCAAAGGAAGTCTGTTCCAAAAGTCACTGCATTTGATCAAGCAGCTATTTTCGTTTGCTGCTTCTGCAGAGCCAGCATCCCAGCCCAAGCTGATCTGAATAATCTCAATGATGTTTGCGCTCAACACATTTTGCTGCGTTGAATGCCTGAAAAATGGTCGATATGTTTTCATTGCCTCTGTCAGCGTGCAGGAGAATTAGAATGGGTACAAATGATACCACCTGACCAGTTATTTAAACAGAATGCAAGGTGTGTTTTCAAAGCATAGACGATTCGTCGGACACGGGTGCTCAGAGCCAAAATGGAAGCTGATGGCATCAGCTACTAGGGATGGGAGAACCACTGATGCTCAAGCTTGCTGAAATTATCTGAACTTTATTCCAAGCTCTGTTTGGCTTGCTCTTGTTTGTGAAATGTTTTTTGGTTGGTCCAAACCAACCAATGGGGAAATGTGTGCCTTTTGACAAAGTTCTGCATTTTGAGAAAGTGCATTTTACAAAATGTGCACAGTTTGAGAAAGTGGTGCATTTTGAGGAAGTTGCATATTTCTTAAGTACACATCTCTAGCATAAATATTAGGGATGTCAGAGGATTACATCAAAGGGGTGAAATCTGCTGAGCTGTCCACAGCTCAGCCCCCCAGACACCAACTTGCCAGCCTGAGGGCTGGCCCGACTAAATCAGTGTTAGTCAGGCCAGCGAACGGACGTCTGCTGCCACCACTGTGCACAACCTCCTTCTCTCTCTGCCAGTGCCTATAGGAAGTAGGGATGTCACGAGAGTCCAGGAATGGAGTGGAGTTGGCAGACTCTCCCTGCTCATAGCCCCCCAGACCTACTCGCCAAGCCTCTGTGCCCACCCAGACCCACTCGCCAAGCAGCCCCGCCCCTGGCAAATGGATCCAGTAGCTGCCTGGTACCTTGGTGAGCCAACAAGCCAACACCTTGTTCTCTCCCCTTGCAAGGAGGGGGCAATGAGTGGTTGGTGGGTGACTTCTGCCTCCACTGCCTGTCAAGCCTGCACAGTCTCTTTCCTTGCACAGAAATAGACTGTGCAGGCTTGATAAGCAGCAGGGGCAGGAATCCTCATCACCTCTTGCCAATTGCATGTTCTTCCCTCCTTGGAAGGAGAGGAGAACATGTGGTGGCAGGAGACTCCTGCCCTCCCAGCCTGTCAAGTCTGCATGGTCTCCTTTCATGCAAGGAAAGAGGATGTGCAGGCTTCACAGGTTGCCGGTGCCTCCTACCAATCGCATTTTCTTCCCTCCTTGGGCATTGGGGGGGGGGGTTAAACAAAAAGGTTCACAAGACTATGCTATGTTTGCTTGTCTGTTACTAAACTTTACTACTCAGTGGTCGTGGATTTATGCCATTGCAAGAATTTTGAAAACACTAGGGTTGGCAGAGAATTTCTCCCCGAAACTTCGGGGGGCCGAGCGCCAACGTGTTCAGCCCCCCGAACAAGTTTCAGGGAGAAATCCTCCAAACCCCCCCCACCCCCCGCACCGCCCCCGGGACGGGACTTACCTTCGCCGAATGTCCCTCCTGGCGGCAGGTCCGGCCGGCGGTTTGGCGGGTGTTCGAGCGGGGCGGGAGCGGCAGCCGGTCTTTCGACCGGCTGCCGCCGCCGCTACCATTGCAATAAAAGAAAAAAAAAAACGCCCCCTGATAGGCTACGTAACGATTAACGTAGCCTATCACGGCTAGATTTGCAAAGTCAGCCATGATAGGCTACGTCAATCGTCACGTAGCCTATCACGGGTGACTTTAAAAAAAAAAAAGTGTGTACGGATAATGGCGGCCCCCATAGGGAGCCGCCATTCCCGTTCCTTATTTGGTCGCTGTAGTCTATGTAAAGATTTATGTAGACTACGGCGAAAATAAGGGCAACGCTATTTGCGTTGCCCTTATTTTTGCCGTAGTCTACGTAAACATTTACGTAGACTACAGCGACTAAATAAGGAACGCGAATGGCGGCTCCCTATGGGGGCCGCCATTAGCGTACGCGCTTTTTTTTTTTTAAGTCACCTGTGATAGGCTACGTGACGATTGACGTAGCCTATCACGACTGACTTTGCAGATCTATCCGTGATAGGCTACGTGAATCGTCACGTAGCCTATCAGGGGGCGTTTTTTTTAAAAAAAAAAATGTTCGCGTTCGCGGCCAGGCGAGGCGGGAAGCCTCCTCCCCGGTCGGAATTTCGGCCGGGCGAGGCGGGAAGCCTCCCCCCCCGGCCTGAACTTCGGGGGGGAACCATGAAGCGCCTCCCCCCCACCATGGGAAATCTTCGAGGACAGGTAAGTGACTTTCGTCCACCCCTAGAAAACATGCACTGCCTCTTCTCCCAGTGATTCTGATCCCTTGGTCATGGGGGGCGTTTAAAGCTTCCCTGCCCCCACGACCCTGATTAAGATAGCTGTTTCCATGCTGCTAGAATCAGCACTGGAAGAGCAATCTGTTCCCTGCTTGCCAGCTGATGGCTGATCAGCTGGGAAGGGGGGGGAAGTGGGCAAGCTCCCTGGGGCTCTGTGGGCTTGCATGCATTCAGTGGGACTTGGCTTGCTCAACTAGGTTTATGTTGGGAAGAAATGCTGTACATTCAGTATGGATGTCCATAGGGTTGGCGGAGAATTTCTCCCCGAAACTTCGGGGGGCCGAGCGCCAACGTGTTCGGCCCCCCGAAGAAGTTTCAGGGAGAAATTCTCCGCACCCCCCCGCCCCCCGCATCCCCCCTGGGACGGGACTTACCTTTCCCGAATGTCCCTCCTGGCGGCGGGTCCCGGCGGCGGTTGGTCGGGTCTTCGTCAGGGGCGGGGGCGGCAGCCGATCTTTCGACCGGCTGCCGCTGCTGCCATTCCAATAAAAGTAAAAATAAAAAAAACGCCCCCGTGATAGGCTACGTGATGATTAACGTAGCCTATCACGGCTGACTTTGCAGATCTAGCCGTGATAGGCTACGTTAATTGTCACGTAGCCTATCACAGGGGCGTTTTTTTTTTTTTAAAACTTTTTATTTCGCGGCCGGGCGAGGCAAGGCGCCTCCTCCCCGGCCTGAATTTCGGCCGGGCGAGGCGGGAAGCCTCCCCCCCCGGCCTGTATTTTGGCCGGGCGAGGCGGGAAGCCTCCCCCCCCAGCCTGAACTTCGGGGGGAGAGCAGCGAAGTGCCTCCCCCCCACGGCGAAAAGCTGTGAGACCAGGTAAGTGGCTTTCGTGCACTCCTAGATGTCCATCATGGGGAAATCTGGCCATCTTGGGGCTCAACGGATTTCCCCAGAGCCCCCAGATTGGGTTGTGTGCATGAGCCAAGCCAGCTGGATTGTCCTTTTTTTCCTGTTAAAAGGGCAAGATGTGTGAATTGCAGGTGCAATTTGCATAAATTGGGCAAATCACGGCTGTCATTATCTTAATTTGTGCAAATTGCGGCCATAAAGTGCTTAGATATGTGGCCGCAATTTGCACATAGCTAAGCACTTTATGGCCACAATGTGCACAAATTGCACTAACCATGGCTATAATTTGCCCAGGTTATGCACATGGCACCTGCAATTTGCATATCTTGCCCTTTTAACAGAAAATATATATATAAAGCTGCCGCTACGCACAACCCTCCCTCTCTCCCTCCTATTGCCAACACCAGCAGGGAGAGTGGGAGAGTTGTGCATGGCGGCAGCGGTGGCAGCCATGTCAAGAAGGGAAGGCTCCCCTCCCTCCTTGCTGCCAGCGCCATATCACTGCCACTGTGCACAGCTTTACTGCTCTCCCTGCTGCAGGGCACTGGAAGGGAGAGCAGGAGAGTTGCACATGGTGGTGGGGGCAGCAGCAGGAAGGGAGGGGAGCCATGGCCTTCCTGGCACCAGCGCTGCCATGCACAACTCTCCCACCCTCTTTGTAGGCACCGGCAGGGAGAGAGGGAGGGTTGTGTGCGATGGCAGAAGCCCAGAAGCTGTCCTGGCTCACACAGATCAAGTCAGGCCAGCCTGCGAGCGAGTGTCCAGGGGGCTGTGCTGCAGAAAGCTCGATGGATTTCACCCCTCGGACAGAATCCTCCGACATCCCTACTATTCATGCTAGATGTTTGCACTGGAGATCTAGAGCAGAGCTTTCCTCCCCTAGTCCTTCTGTTGCCCCTCTTCAGTCCTTGTCCATTACCTTTGGAGCAGCAAAAGTTGATCTGAGGCTGGAATCCAATGATCAGAGCAGACTAGGGACATGCACAATACCTGCCATGGTTTCAAAAGGATGAGGAAGCCCTTTGCGCCCATAATGGGCATTAAGGCTGCCATCCCATGCAATCCCCATGGGAGGAAGCGCCACTGAATTCAATGGTATTTACTTCCAAGTAAACATGCAGAAGATGTCCAAGCGGTGCCCTTTGGAGAAGTTTGGGCTGCCCAAATCTTGGAGAAGTCTCATCTTCCTTTTCACGAAGTAGCAGTTAAATAGAAAAGGCAGCAGCAGCCTAAATGCTTTGTGCAGGTATGCCATTACAAGCTCCTCTAACTGAAACAAAACACGTAAGCGCATAGCTTAATGTTAAGCCCGTGTTTCATCCCACCACCATTCAGCAAAGCAATTAGAATTATGCTTCCCTTCACACATGTATTTTATTTAACTCCTTCCCCACATTTTGAGGCCATCTGCAGTGGTACTTGATTAAGCCAGCTACCCAGTTTTCCTAGTTTTTAAGCTAAAATCATAGCTTTAGTGCTTCCCCCCTCCCCGCCCTTTACAGACCAACTGCTATAGCATTGCTAACTTTACAGTCCTGGTGGGAGAGTTCAATTAAAGCTTGTCAAAAGGAACAGAAAAGATGGTATTCTCAAGATCTTGTATTGACCAAGGGGAAAAAAAGTTGACTAGTAGCAATGAAAAGTTTCTGGGGAAGTGGGGAGGATGAAATGAAAGCTGAATAGCATCAAGAGATAGCCTGCTATCCACTGAGCTATTCTTTTTCCTCAATACAAGTGGCTACAAACCTTAGGCTGTGTCCCAAAGGAGCATTATGAAAAGAACTCTGGCAGACAAAATGGGAATGGCTTGAATCTATGGTGTGAAGAATTGGTTTCACACACATACCACAGTGGTACTAGAAATAATGTAAACAGAGCCCTGCTTTTGTCAAAACCATTTTTTTCCCCCTGAAAAATAAGGACACGGACTCCCAGAATTCTCTGCTTGATTAGCAGGTACCAAATCGGGGACACAATTTCACTCAATATTTGTGTGTGTGTGTTTGTGTGTGTGGGGGGAGGACAGAAATTATCCAATAGTTCTGTGGAAGTGGAACTGCCCATCAGCAACGGCATGGGATATTCCTTTTTTTTTCTCCTAAGTGATGTACTGTGTTGGCAGCCTGTCAGACATTTTGCATCCCCCACAGTGCACAAGATCTAGCATTGTTCTGGGGCATTGTGGAGGAAAAACAGTCACCACCACAAAAAAAAAGGGGGGGAAATAAGGTGGAGAATATTCTGAAAAATGGCCCTATTTTTGTAAGACGGGACAAAAAAGAACGTTCTCATATGTCTGATGAACCTCTTTGGAGTATGCATCTCAATGCCTGTTGCTAGGGAACATGAGTATGCATGTGTGTATAGGTAGGTAGGTGGGTGGGTGGACAATGTCCCCACTGGCCACAGCAGCAACAGAATGCTGGACAAGAT
Source organism: Heloderma suspectum (assembly GCF_057233095.1). Taxonomy (NCBI): domain Eukaryota; kingdom Metazoa; phylum Chordata; class Lepidosauria; order Squamata; family Helodermatidae; genus Heloderma; species Heloderma suspectum. The sequence continues at coordinate 177,263,964 of NC_139461.1, forward strand.
GGGCCTTTGCTCTGATCTAGCATGACTCTTATGTTCTCAAATTTTGGCTCAGATCAAAACTTGCCCTTATCTCAGCTGACCACCTTTTGAATATGGATGGCCCCAACGACTATGACTAGCAGCTTTCGAGATCAAGGAATTCAGTCAGGTGGCACATGTGGTTCTAGGGCATTTAGGAGTTATGCACATCTCCTTCCACAGGTGAGGAGAGACAGCTGGATTGTGTCAAGTAGTTTATAGAGTTGGAAGATCTTGTTGCTGTTGTTCATGTTTCTGTTTTTCTGGTACAGGTCTGAGGACACCTCAAGACTAGGGATGATGGAGAAATTTGAGATGGATTAAAATGAGCTCGGATTTCTAAGAATTCAACCTGTGGAATCCACTGCAGAGCGCCCCCCCCCCCCAGGCCGTGTGGAGTCCATGGACTTCCGGATGATTTTTTTACTTCCCCAAAATTTACACATATAATTCTGTAGAAAAATATGTAGATTTCTGCTGAGGAAATGTTGACTGGAATGGGGGACAATACACTAAATGTTACATACTGAGGGAAATTATGTAAATACTTACATAAATACTTATGTAAATATTTACGTAATTATTTCCATATTTTTCGGCATGACCAAAAAAATAAATAAAAAATGCCTCCATCTGTGGGTAGGGGTGGACGAAAGTCACTTACCTGTCCTTGAAGATTTCCCGCGGTGGGGGGGAGGCGCTTCGTTGCTCCACCCACGAAGTTCAGGCCGGGGGGGGAGGCCTCCCGCCTCGCCCAGCCGAAATTCAGGCCGGGGGGGAGGCGCCTCGCCTCACCCGGCCGCGAACTAAACAGTTAAAAACAAACAAACACGCCCCCGTGATAGGCTACGTGACGATTAACGTAGCCTATCACGGCTAGATCTGCAAAGTCAGCCGTGATAGGCTACGTAAATCGCCATGTAGCCTATCACGGGTGACTTAAAAAAAAAAAAAAGCGCGTACGCAAATGGCGGCCCCCATAGGGAGCCGCCATTCGCGTTCCTTATTTGGTCGCTGTAGTCTACGTAAATGTTTACGTAGTCTACGGCGAAAATAAGGGTAACGCAAATAGCGTTGCCCTTATTTTCGCCGTAGTCTACGTAAACATTTACGTAGACTACAGCGACCAAATAAGGAATGCGAATGGCGGCTCCCTATGGGGGCCGCCATTATCCGTATGCGCTGTTTTTTTTTTTTTAAAGTCACCCGTGATAGGCTACGTGACGATTTACATAGCCTATCACGGCTGACTTTGCAAATCTAGCCATGATAGGCTACGTTAATCATCACGTAGCCTATCACGGGGGCGTTTTTCTTTTCTTTTATTGCAATGGCGGCGGCGGCAGCCGGTCGAAAGATCGGCTGCCGCCCCCGCCCCTGACGAAGACCCGCTGAACCGCCGGCCGGACCCGCTGCCGGGAGGGACATTCGGCAAAGGTAAGTCCTGTCCCGGGGGGGGGGTGCGGGGGGGGTGCGGAGAATTTCTCCCCGAAACTTGTTCAGGGGGCCGAACACGTTGGCGCTCGGCCCCCTGAAGTTTCGGGGAGAAATTCTCCGCCATCCCTATCTGTGGGCGGATGACGGAACAAAAGGCACCTGACAATCCACAAAACACAGATGGAACAGATTTTACACAGTCTGTACATCCCTACTCAAGACCGCATCCATGTTCTGATTTGTGGCCATAGCATGGTCTATTCAGCCAGCCGGCAAGCAGCTGGGTGTAGCTACAGCTTGCAGTTGGACTCAGTGAGTTGGCCACCATGTCGACTTTTGCCCACACTGATGGATATGGTAGGGGGCGGGTTGCTGCCACAAGTGTTGCCCCACCTTGGGGGCAATGATCTGGGCCTGTTAAAATGCCCTGATACTCCAGGAATAGACAGTAGGTGGAAAGTGCAGGCCAGCTGGCTGGATGTCCATATAACTGGGTCAGCTTTGCTGTCAAGAGGAGTCTGGAGGCACAAAGGGGGTCTCTGCTGCTTAGATATTGCCAGACAGCAGGTAAATAGGGGAATTAGGAAGAAAATGTCTGAAGGGTTGGGTGATTACTTACTTCAGCCAGATATTAGATTTGCATTGGCACACCTTTACCACCGTTATGGAATTCACTTGTCAGAGGCTGGCAATGACGTCTCTCTGGAAGATCAGCAGAGGTGTCTACATGAGGTTATCCAGTGCAGGTGAGGTAACAGGGCAGCCTACCCCACTCCTGTAGTTGTTACTGTGCATGGGGGAACTAGGGGCCATGGACTGCTGAGCACTTGGAGACATCTTTAAGGGGAAAAGGGGGGGACTCCTGAAAAATGACATCTAGAGTTGTTGGAGTTGGGGTGAGGAAGGAACCCCCTTTGGGACCCAAACTGGCCACACACTTCAAGTTGTGGGACTCAAGGGGCTCTGATTCAGGAGGACACAACTCAACACCAGAGGGTGTATACAGGGTCAGGGGGGGCCTGGTTTGAGATCCAGATTATGCTGACCCTTAGCAGTTAACCTATTTATAACTGCACAGCTGACTTCACTTGCACATCTCTTGCTAATAACTGAGTAAGGCTGTGGCCCTATTACACCCAAACTTCTAGTGCTTTGCCTCATCGTTTGTGGGTGGGGTGGGGTGGGGTGGGGTGGGGTGGGGTGGGGGGATATAGTTGCAATAGCATTCTCCCACTGTTGTTCCCTAGCAACCGGTAATTAGATCTATTTATTAATTTTATTTTATTTCTATACAGCCCATTAGCCAAAACTCTCTGGATGGTTCACAAAAATTAAAACCACAAATTGCAGCATAAAACAATGTAAAATATGAAAGCCTAAAACCACAGTATAATAGTACAACCAGAATAAAACCTAGCAGCGATGTAGAGATTTAAAATACAGATTTTAAACACCAGAGCTAAAAGACTAGGAATCTAAAATGGTAAAATACTGGGAAAATAAAAAAGGTCTTCACCTGGCACCAGAAGGAGTACAATATAGGCGCCAGGCGAACCTCTCTAGGTAGCTCTTTCCACAGCAGGGGTGCCACAGCAGAAAAGGCCCTCTTCCTGGTATACTTCTTCTGACTCTAGAGCTAACATATAGCCATCAGGACTAGTAGCCATTGATAGCCTTATCCCCCTTGATTCCCCCACACCCCAATTTCTTTTATACACATATAGCTAGCAGCCATCTCCTTGTGGCAGCAAAGTCAATATACTATGTCTTGTATGAAGAATTACTTTCTTTTGAGGGACAAGAACTTCTCTCTATCCACTTTCTCCACACATGCATAACTTTATTAGAGCTGTGCACAAATTAGAGCTGTGCACAAATGGCCTCTCAAAATTCTCCAGCCTACTTGTGGGCAGAGAAAGTGGGGGGACAATTTCACCTAATTTCTCCTTGGGGAGGAGAAATTCTCCAACAGTTTCTCACAGATAAGGCTCTCTATTGGCAGGGGTTATCACAGCTTCTTTCTTCCAAAAGGTTTTTGTTTTTTTGCATTGCTTTTGTAAGTGGCAACAACATCAACTGTGTTGAGGGATCCACTCTTCTGAGGCAGAGTTTTGAATTTCTTTTGGTGGTATTTTTGAGCTTACCCAATCACTGCGAACTAGCTGAGGGTGTGGTGTGTTTTTTCTCTCTCTCTATTACACATCTTTCCATTGCTCTGCAGCCTACAGGGCCACCTGCACTTCCTGAACTGAAAAAGCCTCATGGGAGAAATTGCCTCACGATGTCTTCCTCATGATGGCTTTAACTGAAGTGCGGGAAGCCAAGGAGGCTATAGGCTGCCAGACAGATGACTGTACAATGACAGACAGGACACTCATGCACACTGCTCAGCCACCTCATGAGTAAGGTAAGCACAAGAACCCCAAACCCAACCCATGAGAATTTCTCTGAAATTTCTCCTCCTTTGAATTTCCTTTTGAAAGCAATTTATTTTCTATCAAATTGAATGAGAATGGTTGAAAAATGTGGGAGAAATTTTTGGCACAGCACTAGCACAAATGGCCTCTCCACCCTATTTGTCATGCATGGAAATTGGGGGGACCATTTCACAGAATTTCTCCAGGGGGAGGAGAAATTCTCTAACAGTGTCTTGGATGTGGGGCAGTAGCACAGTTTCTTTTTATTTATTTATGTAAACTACTTGTATACCACTTGATGTATTAAAATATCTAAGGGTGCAATCCTATTGGGATAGGCGGCCGCCTCTGAACTCGGAGGCGACCACCTATCCAATTCAGGGCAGGAGCACTGGAGCAGTGCAGAGGTGATCGTCCCCTCCATGCTTTGGCCACCCTGCATTTGTGGCTAGACAGCCGATTTCAGCTGTGTAGCTGTAGGAAGACGGAGCGAGGGTGAGGGGAGAGATGCTGTACGATGCATAGGAAGCATTGGAACAGCACTTCCGCCCTCTCCACCCTGGCATGCACCCAGGAACACCCCGTTTTCACCGCTCTGCGCTCCTCTTCCAAGCATGGAGCGCAGGGCCATTCCATGCTGCCTACGAGGCAGCATGGGAGTGGGTGGAGGTCGGTTCTCAGGGAACCAACCTCAGAGTGCGGGCTTGAAGGTCGGTTCCCAGGAACCAACTTATCTATGGCTGTCTAGCTGCTAACTAGCAGCCACAGAATTGTGCCCTAAGCAGTTTACATAAAAAAATATAAAAGCCAATATTATGAATTGCGGTTCTTGTGCTTACCTTACTTAGGAGGTGGTTGAGGAGTGTGCATGAGTGTCCTGTCTGTCATTGTACAATAATCTCTGTGGCAGCCTGTAGCCTCCTCGGTTTCCCGCACTTCTGTTACAGCCATCATGAGGAAGACATCATGATTCATGAGGCATTTCCTCCCATGGGGCTTTTTCAGTTCAGGAAGTGCAGGTGGCCTGGGAGGCTGCAGAGCAATGGAAAGATGTGTAATAGAGAGAGAAAACACACACTGCACCCTTGGCTGCCTCGAAGGGATTAGGTAGGCTCAAAAATACCAACAAAATAAATTTAAAATATTGTCTCAAAAAAAAATGGAAGCCTAATTGCTGTTGCTACCTACAGAAGCAGTGCAAAAAACCGAAAACACTTGGGAAAAAGAAAGAAGCTGTGCTACAACAATTGCCAATAATGAGCCCTAATTGTGAGAAACCTTTGGAGAATTTCTCCTCCCCTAGGAAAATTTGGTGAAAGTGTCCCCCCAATTTCTCTGCCCACAAATAGGCAGGATAATTTTGAGAGGCCATTTGTGCACAGTTCTGGTTAATATTGCGTTTCAATTCTTTTTATCTTTTTTATTATTTTACTTTTTATGTTCATTGCTCTAGAATCTCTTTTAGATGTGGAGCTGTATAAAATTTTTGTAAATAAATAAATTACCCGAACAGTAAAACAGAGCACTATTTTACTGCAATTACTGTTTTACCGCAATTGTTGTTGTTCAGTCATTCAATCATGTCCGACTCTTCGTGACCCCATGGACCATAGCACACCAGGCCTTCCTGTCCTGTGCTCTCTCCCGGAGTGTGCTCAAGTTCATATTCATTGATGCTATCTAGCCATCTCATCCTCTGCCGTCCCCTTCTCCTTTTGCCTTCAGTCTTTCCCAGCATCAGGGTCTTTTCTAGAGAGTTTTCTCTTCGCATTAGGTGGCCAAAATAGTTGAGCTTCAGCTTCAGGATCTGTCCTTCCAATGAGCACTCAGGGTTGATTTCCTTTAGGATGGACTGATTGGACCTCCTTGCAGTCCAGGGGACTCGTAAGAGTCTTCTCCAGCACCACAGTTCGAAAGCATCAGTTCTTCGGCGCTCAGCCTTCCTTATAGTCCAGCTCTCACAGCCATACGTTACTACTGGGAAAACCATAGCATTGATTAGATGGACCTTTGTTGGCAAGGTGATGTCTCTGCTTCTTACTATGCTGTCTAGGTTTGCCATAGCTTTCCTCCCAAGAAGCAAGCGTCTTTTAATTTTATGGCTACAGTCACCATGTGCGGTGATCTTGGAGCCCAAGAAAATAAAATCTGTCACTGCTTCCATTTCTTCCCCTTCCATATGCCAGGAACTGATGGGGCCAGATGCCATGATCTGAGTTTTTTTAATGTTGAGTTTCAAACCAGGTTTTGCACTCTCCTCTTTCACCATCAAGAAGAGGATCTTTAGATCCTCTTTGCTTTCTGCCATTAGGGTGATATCATCTGCGTATCTGAGGTTGTTGATAATTCTCCCGGCAATCTTAATTCCGACCTGTGATTCATCCAACCTGGCGTTTCTCATGATGTACTCTGCATATAACTTAAATAAGCAGGGCGACAATATGCAGCCTTCTTGTAATCCTTTCCCAATTTTGAACCAATCAGTTGTTCCATGTCTGGTTCTTACTGTTGCTTCTTGACCCTCGTACAAGTTTCTCAGGAGACAGGTAAGGTGGTCTGGTACTCCCATCACTTTAAGAATTTGCCACAGTTTGTTGTGATCCACACAATCAAAGGCTTTAGCATAGTCAATGAAGCAGAAATAGACGTTTTTCTGGAATTCTCTTGCTTTATCCATGATCCAGCGAACGTTGCCGATTTGATCTCTAGTTCCTCTGCCTCTTCGAAACCCAGCTTGTACTTCCGGTAGTTCTCAGTTCGCATACTGCTGAAGCCTCGCTTGTAGGATTTTGAGCATCACCTTGCTGGCATGTGAAATGAGCACAATTATACGGTAGTTTGAACACTCTTTGGTGTTACCCTTCTTTGGAACTGGAATGTAAACTGACCTTTTCCAGTCTTGTGGCCATTGTTGAGTGTTCCAAATTTGTTGGCATATTGAATGCAGCACTTTAACAGCATCATCTTTTAGGATTTTAAATAGCTCACCTGGAATACTGTCATCTCCGCTAGCTTTGTTGTTACTATTGCTTCCTAAGGCCCACTTGACTTCACTCTCGAGGATGTCCGGCTCAAGTTCCATGACCGCACTATAATGGCTATCAGGGACATTAAGATCTTTCCTGTATAGTTCTTCTGTGTATTCTTCCCACCTCTTCTTAATCTCATCTGCTTCTGTTAGGGCCCTGCCTTCTTTGTCCTTTATCATGCCCGTCTTTGCACAAAACGTTCCCTTGAGATCTCCGATTTTCTTGAAGAGATCTCTAGTCTTCCCCATTCTGTTGTTTTCCTTGATTTCTTTGCATTGTTCATTTAAGAAGGCCTTCTTGTCTCTCCTTGCTATTCTCTGGAACTCTGCATTCAGTTGGATATATCTTCCCCTTTCTCCCTTGCTTTTCGCTTCCCTTCTTTCCTCAGCTACTTGTAAAGCCTCATCAGACACCCACTTGGCTTTCTTGCATTTTTCTTTGGGATGGATAATTGAATTGCTGCCTCCTGAACAATGTTACAGACCTCTGTCCATCGTTCCTCAGGCACTCTGTCTATCAGGTCGAATCCCTTAACTCGATTCCTCACCTCCACTGCATATTCATAAGGGATATGATTTAGGTCATACCTGAATGATTTAGTGGTTTTCCTTACGTTCTTCAATTTAAGCCATAATTTTGCAAGAAGCAGCTCATGATCTGAGCCACAGTCAGCTCCAGGTCTTGTTTTTACTGACTGTATAGAGCTTCTCCATCTTTGGCTGCAAAGTACATAATCAATCTGATTTCAATATTGACCATCTGGTGATGTCCATGTGTAGAGTCGCCTCTTGTGCTGTTGGAACAGAGTGTTTGCTATGATCAGCGTGTTCTCTTGGCAAAACTCTATTAGCTTTTGTCCTGCTTCATTTTGTACACCAAGGCCATGCTTGCTTGTTATCCCAGTGATTTCTTGACTTCCTGCTTTAGCATTCCAATCCCCTATGATGAAGAGGACATCTTTTTTTGGTGTTAGTTCTAGAAGGTGTTGTAGGTGTTACTGCAATTACACATCAGGAAATGCTTGAATAAACAGATATGTCTTTAAGAGGCATATGAAGCTCTCCAGTTTCAGCCTCTCAGACCACATGTGGGAGAGTCTTCTAGAGAGTGGGTGCCATTACCGAGAAGACCCACTTACTTGCTGTTACCTGCCATTTTGTTTTTGCTGCTACTGCCCCTTGCAGTAGCAGGCAATTTTACTGGCAGCCTAGCCACTGATTTGTATCTTCCACGATATGCTGGCCATTCTAGGGCATTTGGGAGGGGACATGGCGGTCAACACAAAAAATGGTGGAGAATATGCAAAGTGGCCTTTTTCTAGGGGGCTCAGAAAACAAAAAAGAATCATAGAATAGTAGGGTTGGAAGGGGCCTACAAGGCCATCATGTCCAACTGCCTGCTTAGTGCAGCAATCCAAGTCACAGCATCCCTGACAGATGGCTGTCCAGCCTTGTCTTGAATGCCTCCAGTCTGGGAGAGCCCACCACCTCCCTAGGCCATTAGTTCCATTGTCGTATTGCTCTAACAGTCAGGAAGCTTTTAAAGATGTTCAGCCGGAATCTGGCTTCCTGTAACTTGAGCCCATTATTCCGTGTCCTGCACTCTGGGATGATCGAGAAGAGATCCTAGCCTTCCTCTCTGTGACAACCTTTCAAGTACTTGAAGAGCGCTATCATATCTCCCCTCAGTCTTCTCTTCTCAAGGCTAAACATGCCCAGTTCCTTCAGTCTCTCTTCATAGGGTTTTGTTTCCAGTCCCCTGATCATCTTTGTTGCCCTCCTCTGAACCCTCTCCAGTTTGTCTGCATCCTTCTTAAAGTGTGGTGCCCAGAACTGGACACAGTACTCCAGATGAGGCCTAACCAGTGCTGAGTAGAGGGGAACTAGTACTTCCCAGGATTTGGAAGCTATGCTTCTATGAATGCAGCCCAAAATAGCATTGGCCTTTTTTGCAGCCACATCACATTATTGACTCATATTCAGCTTGTGATTGACAATTCCAAGATCCTTCTCGCTTGTAGTGTTGTTGAGCCATGTATCCCCCATCCTGTAATTGTTCATTTGGTTTCTTTTTCCTAGATGCAGAATTTGGCATTTATCCCTATTAAATGTCATTCTGTTGTTTTCTGCCCAGTGCTCCAGCCTATCAAGATCACTTTGAATTTTGTTTCTGTCTTCCAAAGTATTAGCTATCCCGCCCAATTTTGTGTCATCTGCAAATTTGATCAGCATTCCCTGCACCTCTTCCTCCAAGTCATTAATAAAAATGTTGAAGAGCACTGGGCCCAGGACTGAGCCCTGCGGTACCCCACTCGTTACCTCTCCCCAGTTTGAGAAGGTCCCATTGATAAGCACTCTTTGAGTCCGATTCTGTAGCCAACTGTGGATCCACCGGATCGCTGTTTCATCTAGCCCACTTTGAGCTAGTTTGCTCATCAGGATATCATGGGGCACTTTGTCGAAAGCTTTGCTGAAGTCGAGGTATATTATGTCTGCAGCATAATATACCTTGTAGAAGTATATCAGACATTCATATTACAAGCCTATTATTTGCAAACTTCATCTGCATTATTACAGCTCCTGTGAGCTACTAAAACTTTTAATAATAAATAAATAATCAGTTGAGAGTTCTACACATTAGACGTGCAAACTTGTGCAATCTTCCACAAAAAGTCCTCTTTTGGTGGTGGGAACAGTGTGGAGAACCTGTTCAAATATGAGTGGTTAAATACTGTGTATTTGATCACTGCAGAATTCAATAATAATAATAATAATAATAATAATAACTGTGCTGCTAATATCAATTTTTTTGAGCAAATGCAGGGAACTAAATCCAGACCATTACAAAATATTTAAAAGACCAAGTTTCACTGTTTTACTCCTGCCTCTCCATACAATATACTTATTTACATGCTACTGTAAGTGCCAAGTAGATTGGGCTAACCTTTAGGTGATTTCATACTAGGGATGTACGAAAGTCATTTACCTTTTCGCAGCTTGGCTTCGCGGTGGGGGGGAGGCGCGTCGCTTTTCCACCCGAACTTCAGGCGAAGGGGGGAGGCTTCCCGCCTCGCTCGGCCGAAATTCAGGCCGGGGGGGAGGCTTCCCGCCTCACCCGGCCGAAATTCAGGCCAGGGAGAAGCGCCCCGTCTCCCCAGCCGCGAAACAAAAAGTAAAAAAAAGACCCCGTGATAGGCTACGTGACGATTTACGTAGCCTATGACGGCTAGATTTCCAAAGTCAGCTGTGATAGGCTACGTAAATCGCCACGTAGCCTATCACGGGTGACTTTAGAAAGAAAAAAAAAAGCGCGTACGCAAATGGCGGTGGCCCATGGGCGCCACCATTTGCGTTCCTTATTTTGGCACGTCTAGTCTACGTAAAGTTTTACGTAGACTACGGCGAAAATAAGGGCAACGCAAATAGCGTGCCCTTATTTTCGCCGTAGTCTATGTAAATCTTTACATAGACTAGACGTGCCAAAATAAGGAACGCAAATGGCGGCGCCCATGGGCCACCGCCATTTGCGTACGCGCTTTTTTTTTTTTTTCAAAGTCACCCGTGACAGGCTACGTGAAGATTTATGTAGCCTATCACGGCTGAATTTGGAAATCTAGCCATGATAGGCTACGTAAATCGTTACGTAGCCTATGCATGGGTGTGTGTTTTTTTTTTTTTACTTTAGTTTTTTTTCGCAATGGCGGCGGCAGCAGCCGGTCAGAAGACCGGCTGCCGTCCCCGCCCGCGACGAACCGCCACCGAACCGCCGCCGGGACCCGCCGCCGGGAGGGACATTTGCCAAAGGTAAGTCCCGTCCTGGGGGGGCGGGGGGGCGGAGAATTTCACCGCCGATTTCGGGGGGCCGAATGCGTTGGCGCTCGGCCACCCGAAGATTCGGGGAGAAATTCTCCACCATCCCTATTTCATACTCGCCTGCATTTTGATAGAAGAGCTTTCACAGAAACATCTCACCCATTCATGATATATTAGATTATGATAGAATATGGTAGAAACAACTTGTCTGACCTTTCTTTTACATGGTATACACCATCCATATCATTAACAGTGTACTATGAAAATCAACACTTTCAATGAATTAGGATTCCGTAACAGACATAATACTTCTAAGTAGGGCAGTGCATGGATGCTGTTTTGGACCTTCCAAAGCAGCTCTGCTTCATATCAGACTGATTCGGACCCCATCTGCTTTGATTCAGATCCAAAGGAAGATTTGGATATCCAAATCATTCTCATATGACTTTTCCCATTGACTTGAATTAGAAAATAGAAACGGCCATAACGTTTTTGATTTTCATGATAAATACATGAAATTTAGCGACCTGTCAGTCCTCATGGAGGGGATTGTATCTGCCATATTTCAGACAGTTTGGCCTAGTAGTTTTTGTAGTAGGTACAGATAAAATGTACTATCCTCAGACACTCAAACCAAAGGTCATAAATGGATAATCAGAGAAGTTAAGTGTTTAAACAGTGATCAGGAGGAGATCACTATCCCTCAACTCTGCTGTAAGTTTCTTTTTAGTGCAAATAACCCATCTCCCCTAGTACTACTCAATGTGGTTATCTGGGACCAGATAAAGTTGGCATCCAGGCTGTGGACTGCCAATTTGCCATCTTGGACTTAAGAGAAGATTAATTTATGCAACTGCCCTGTGGTAAAATACTGCTGGATTTCTAAAGTCTGATCAATTTAATATGCCTAGCTCTATCTTTTCTAAATCCATATAGCTTCCTTCTCACTCTTTCTCAAGTACTCTACTTGATTGTAACAGTAGGAATGTTAGAGAAATCTGCAACGGATTCAGTTGAGCTCAGATTTCTATGAATCTAAACCACAGATTCTGCAGTGGACAGCTTTATCCAAGTCACACAGACCATTTTCTTCATTTTAAGTGTCAAACTCTTTTTCATTTCTTTACATTAATTCAATTTGCTTTATAATTACATGCCTTTGGCCAGATTTCAGTCATTGCCTACTCATGTCACACAGGTTTGCTCCTCAGATATTACTGCGGTTTCTTTCACAAGAGGATTTTCATAAGGTGTTATCTGGCGGTTTGATGAACATCCATAGCAGTAGCAGTCTACCAGAGGTTTTTATACATTTTAAAGACTCAGTGTGTCCCAGTGCATCATACTTTCAAATCTCTCCACAACCTATGATGTAATACTGCAATTGTTCTTACTTATAAGCTTTACAAAACAGAAATTTTACAGATTAGTCCTATATACTAATTATGCCTCATATTGGGCTTGCTTGCTTTGCCACACAGTGGTTGTTCAGTCGTTCAGTCGTGTCCGACTCTTCGTGACCCCATGGACCATAGCACGCCAGGCCTTCCTGTCCTGCGCTCTCTCCCGGAGCGTACTCAAGTTCATATTCATTGCATCGGTGATGCTATCTAGCCATCTCATCCTCTGCCGTCCCCTTCTCCTTTTGCCTTCAGTCTTTCCCAGCATCAGGGTCTTTTCCAGAGAGTTTTCTCTTCGCATTAGGTGGCCAAAATAGTTGAGCTTCAGCTTCAGGATCTGTCCTTCCAATGAGCACTCAGGGTTGATTTCCTTTAGGATTGATTGATTGGACCTCCTTGCAGTTCAGGGGACTCGTAAGAGTCTTCTCCAGCACCACAGTTCGAAAGCATCAGTTCTTCGGCACTCAGCCTTCCTTATAGTCCAGCTCTCACAGCCATACATTACTACTGGGAAAACCATAGCTTTGATTAGACGGACCTTTGTCAGCAAGGTGATGTCTCTGCTTCTTACTATGCTGTCTAGGTTTGCCATAGCTTTCCTCCCAAGGAGCAAGCGTCTTTTAATTTCATGGCTACAGTCACCATCTGCGGTGATCTTGTAGCCCAAGAAAGTAAAATCTGTCACTGCTTCCATTTCTTCCCCTTCTACATGCCAGGAAGTGATAGGGCCAGATGCCATGATCTGAGTTTTTTTAATGTTGAGTTTCAAACCAGCTTTTGCACTCTCCTCTTTCACCCTCAGCAAGAGGCTCTTGAGATCCTCTTCGCTTTCTGCCATTAGGGTGGTATCGTCTGCATATCGGAGGTTGTTGATAATTCTCCCAGCAATCTTAATTCTGACCTGTGATTCATCCAACCCGGCATTTCTCATGATGTACTCTGCATATAAGTTAAATAAGCAGGGTGACAATATGCAGCCTTGTCGTCCTCCTTTCCCAATTTTGAACCACTCGGTTGTTCCATGTCTGGTTCTTACTGTTGCTTCTTGACCCTCGTACAGGTTTCTCAGGAGACAGGTAAGGTGGTCTGGTACTCCCATCTCTTTAAGAATTTGCCACAGTTTGTTGTGATCCACACAATCAAAGGCTTTAGCATCGTCAATGAAACAGAAATAGATGTTTTTCTGGAATTCTCTTGCTTTCTCCATGATCCAGCGAATGTTGGTGATTTGATCTCTAGTTCCTCTGCCTCTTTGAAACCCAGCTTGTACTTCCGGTAGTTCTTGTTTCACATACTGCTGAAGCCTAGCTTGTAGGATTTTGAGCATCACCTTGCTGGCATGTGAAATGAGCGCAATTGTACGGTAGTTTGAACACTCTTTGGCATTGCCCTTCTTTGGAATTGGAATGTAAACTGACCTTTTCCAGTCTTGCGGCCATTGCTGAGTGTTCCAAATTTGTTGGCATATTGAGTGCAGCACTTTAACAGCATCATCTTTTAGGATTTTAAATAGCTCAGCTGGAATACTATCATCTCCGCTAGCTTTGTTGTTAGTAAGCCACACAGTGGAGTATCATTTAAATAACAGATGTCATGCTTTGTCCACCATATTTTGAAATGTGGATGTCTGTAGTGCTTTGTTTGGCCACAACACATGCACACACAGACAGACACACAAGAGTAAAAGAAAAGCAAATATAGAACTACCTACAAGCAAAGAAAAGGGTTTTTAATGTGTTTTGTTTTAGGGAAAAGATAAATAGGTCAAAATGGGAAGGGAAAGAATAGAGGAATTGAGAGGGACAGGGAGCCAAGAACAAGGAAAGGAAGGAAAGTGTGTGTGTGTGTGTGTGTTGTTTTTTTAAAGAATCTATCAAGGAAGACAGGTAAAACTACAAAGAAAGAGTTGAATTGAGAATGGAGAAGGAGGATCCAAAGAAAAAGGAAAGGAAACTAAAACAACACTTTTCTTTTTTGAAAATCAGAGAGAAAGAAAGAAGGAAAGAAAGAAAGAAAGAAAGAGAAAACTAATAGGAATGGTTGAATAATTCAGATGGGGGGCAAAGAACAAGACAAGGAAAGGAGGAAAGCAATGTTTTTGGTTTTTTAAATAAATTATCTAGAAAAGAAAGAGCTGAATTGAAAAGGGCTGGGTGGGAGAGAATAAGAACAAAGCTGCAGTACAACACACACACACACACATATACACACACCACAGATCTAGCGAACTAACCGACACAGCTCTCTCTAACTGTAACCACCAGCTGTGTAACACACAGTGAAACAAATGCAGGCTGATCTCCAATATATGCAATATCCCCCCCCCCCCCGCCAGCACTGTCACTGACTGGAGACTGCTGGGTTACATTCAACCCTAATTTGGCAACTAGAGTTGCCATTCGCCAAAGTACACTCCTTCCTCATCCTCCTCTCCCCCTCCCTTATCTTCCTCTTCCCCTTCCTGATGTTTTTCAAGTTAATACATTTTGGAGACAGGTTGTCTGGGCTTCATAAGGCATCAGAATAGCTCCAAATCTCCAAGGTGAACCAGGGCGCTTTGGTGGTAACCCATTTTGCTTTGGAGCACCTCGATGCTGGTCTGATTTGCTTCGGATCACACCGAGGCACCCCCAAAGCACCCTGATTCACTTTCAAAGAAATGCACAGCCCTACTTCTAAGTACCTGTTGGGAGTTTTGGAAATCCAGTTTTCCAAAGATTTTGTTTCAAAGCTGAAAGTCGTATCGTGATTAGTTAGTTCTTTATGCTTAGTTTAAAAATAATTACATGTTTATTCAGTGGGTATTTTTACCTGCAGTCATTGCAGCTTTGAGTAGGGATGTGCAAAATACTGTCTAGGTCCAAGTTTCAAGTTAAAAATAACTATTTCAGTGGTTATTTTTGCTTTTACAAATATTCAGTTTTAAAAATCCTGTATGTTGACTTTGCTCCCCCTAGTTTTATTTCCTATAGCTATCACTTCTGTCTTCTTCCTCAGTTAGTCACATTGGTGATTCAAACCAACTGGGTTCTGTGCAGTGAACAGAATGACATCATGACATAGCTGGACAGGTGGTTTCATCACATTGCCCACTGATAGCAAGAGAAGTCAATTTGGAGGGAATGCAAAAGATAGCAATGTCAATGAATATAAACAAAGATTGGAGGCAGTATGTTTGCATCATTTTAAAAGAAAACTTTTGACAATACTGCAGAAAACATGGAGTAATTTTGGACTCACCCTAATGTTGAGCTTGGAAGTGACATAGCGTCATTGCCCAGGGCTCGGACACCCTGCTCTCAAAGGATGGGGTCTGATGACATGAAAGATATGAAGGATATGAAAGAAGGAGTTAGAAAATACCCAAAGACAACCTCTGAAGCAATCATCTCACCAATGCCTCCCATCAGAGTGATGGGAGCACCTGAGCAGATAGTCTCCCTCCTCTGATGCAGAGAGCTCATCCTCATAACCCTCTGCTATCATAGCCCACCCAGGAGCGGCATTAGGTTCTCCATCCCCACTGAAGTCAGTGACTGATGAATAGGGTATGACCCCATTAAGTCCCAAGTTTGTCCTCAGAGAGCGCGGTGTTGGAACCAATGTCGCTCTGGTAGCAACCCACAGGCTCTCTGTGGGAGCTTTCTCAAACAGCTTTTTAAAGGGTTGAAAAACCTTTTCATTCCCCCCTGGAATTAAAAGGGGGCAAGGCAGCTCTGGATAACATCTTGGAGAAAAGTATGCCCCACGAGATAGTGGAGGGGGGCTGGATTCCAGGATTATCTCCCCAGAGCTTTACCAACACGAAAAGCTGTTCTGAAACTCCTATTTTATAGAAGAAAACAGGGCTGACGTGTTCCATAATGATATATGCTTTAAGAAATATCAACAACTCCTGAGGGATGATTTAAGAAATATTAATTATATTTGAGAACATCTGAGGACCTGCAAGATCTGTTTGAGAGAAACATGACTACACTGAGGGGAAGAAAAGGACTGGCATCACCGCCAACTCGCCCAGTACCAAGGGATGTCAGAGAATTTCTCCACGAATCTCCGGGGGGCCAAATGCCAACACATTCAGCCCCCTGAAATTGGTGGAGAAATGGTCCACCCCCCCCCCCGGGATGGGACTTAATTTTGGCGAATGTCCCTCGCGGTGGCGGCTCCCGGCGGCGTTGCAGCAGCTTTGCGGCAGCAGCGGTGGCCGGTCTTCTGACCGGCTGCTGCTGCCGCCATTTCCAAGTGAAAAAAAAAATCAACAAAAGTGATAGGCTATGTAAAGATTTACATAGCCTATCATGGCTAGATTTTCAAAAAACACCGTGATAGGCTACGTAAAAGTTTACGTAGCCTATCACAGCTGACTTTGAAAAAAAAAAAAACTGCGTACGCAAATGGTGATGCCCATGGGTGCCGCCATTTGCGTTCCTTATTTTGGCACATCTACATAAATATTTACGTAGACTACAGCAAAAATAAGGGCAACGCAAATAGTCTACATGATCCAGGCTAGGTCAGGTTTAGTCTACATGATCCAGGCTAGGTCAGAAGATAAATGATTATACATATATTCATTTATTCTCTTTCATCTTTTGTTTTTTCTCTCACTTTTCTTTATATTTTTTATTTTAAATTAGATAAGGTATGCTGTACTTAAATTTATTGTTTGAGGGTAATTGTGCACATGCATTTTTATATAAAATATATTACTGATTGTTGAAGGTTTATTTTAAGTTTTATTATTATATAACATTATATTTATTTTTGTTGTTATTATTATTATTATTATTATTATTAATGATAATAATAATATAGGCTACTGGGAATGAACTGTAGACCTGTTTCTTTGATATAAGATTGATGATATGATATTGAAATGTAAGGTTGTTTATTAAACTGTAAGATTGTTAAGGTTATACATATAGTTTTTAAAACAGAATGGCGTCGGAGGCTGGGGGTATTGGAGTTTAAACTTAATTCCTTAAAGGGGAGGGAGGGGGAAAGAATCTTCTTTTCTTTTTCTTTACTCCCTTTCCTCCTCTCTTTTCCTTTTTTCCTTTTTTTCTTTTCCCTTTTAATTTTGTTATGGTGGTGTCCTCATCAGAATATTGTATTGCTGGGAAATTGTAGTATTGATTAGGTTGTTGGTATTTTTTGGTATTGTTTATTTCATTTATAAAAATAAAATAAATAAAAAATATTCCAAAAAAAAGAGAGGGCAGGGTTTAGGATATAACATAATTGTGGGACTACTTCAACTCAAAGGTGAATCCAGACTAGTGCTGGAAGAATATTCCAAGCTCACAGCTCTTGGGACCAAACTACACATTACATTAATTGCATAACATGTAGCTGAGCCTGATATTTTATTTTAGTGTAACTGCGTGCAACCCTGATTTTGACTGGGAGCAGCAAGCACCTGGAGGGAAGGATCTCTCCCCCCCACAGGTTTTCCCCCATAAATTGCCCCTCTCTCTCTCTCTCTCTCTCACACACACACACACACACACACACACAAAGAGGGGGTATAAAAAAGAAAAGGAAAAATTCTCCATTGATTCCAATGGAGGCTTATTTCTTTGGAGGTGGAATTTCAGGAATGGATGTGTGTTGGGAGGAGGTTTATCTTCCCCTCCCAGTGTGCACTAGATTTGAATTGAGCTATGCACAGTTAAACTAAAGAAAAATACTTGGTTCAGCTATACACTATGCAATTAATGTAATGTGTAGTTTGACCCTTGGTTGCCTTGCATACAGCTTGATTCTGTAACCAGCTTCAGAGTAGGGATGTACGAAAGTCATTTACTTTTTCAAAGGGTGACATTTGCGGTGGGGGGCAGGCACTCCGTCCCTCCTCCCGAAATTCTCTCTGGCCGGATCCACTCCATGGAGATTCCACGGGGCCGCCGGCTCCGGCCGCCCGCCCGCAGCCGGAAATCCAGCTGCTGGGCAGCCTGCAGGGACACAAATGGCAGTGGCTGTATATTGCATGCATCCCTGTATTTTGCCGTGATAGGCTACGTGAATAATATTTACATAGCCTATCACGGAAAAAAAAGAAAAAAACAGTGGACGCAAACGGCGGCGGCTACAGCGGCCAGCATTTGTGTTCCCTTTTTTTGCCGTTTTAGCCTACATAAATATTTACATAGGCTATTACGGCAAAACTAAACAAAACAGAGGAACGGAAATGGCGTAGTGGCCACCATTTGCATTCCTTTTTTTTTTTTTTTGCCATAATAGCCTACGTAAATATTTACGTAGGCTAAAACAGCAAAAAAAAAAAAAGGGAACGCAAATGGCAACTGCTGTAGCTGCCGCCATTTGCGTTCCCTTAGTTAAGCTATGATAGGCTACGTAAATACTTACATAGCCTATCACGGCTAATGCAGGGATGCAAATTGATAGGCTACGCAAGTATCACGGCAATAATGAGGAAGCGAATGGCGGCTGCAGACACAGACCACCACCATTTGCAAAGCAGCGCGAACGGCAGCAGGTAAGTGCTCTGTTTCGCACCTTTTGTGGGGGGGGCGGTGGGCTTCATTCTGCCATGTATTCTGCCAGTGCATTCGGCCTCACCAAGATCCACGGCGGAATTCTCTGACATCCCTACTCCAGAGTGAGATGACTATAGTCTTCATCACCCACGAACTAAGTTGATCTCCAACTGAGCTTAGACATACACTGTCTGCAGTCCCAAGATGCTGCATGCAACTGACAAAAACAAATGCCAGTTTCCTTCTCTTCACCAGGATGGCATATAAGTAGGGATGTACGAATTGTGTACCTGCCATGCCGCTTGACTTCTGCAGTCTGCGGTCAGTGCTCCATACCATCATTTGCAAGCCCCCAGAATTCTCCTCTTTTTTTTCCGCTCCAAGAATTATGAAGATAAATCCATACCGACAGCCGTAATTCCGGTGCCCAGCCATCTCCGTGAGTCTGCATAACTTCTGTAAGAAAGGCTATTTTTCATAGATATTTACGTATTTTTTCCCATGCCCTGAGACATGCAGCAATTACTTTCAGCTAAAACACTTCCTCCTCCTAGGGGCTTCCCAAAACAAGGCTACCCTAGGTGTCCCTGAGTGATGCACTCTTTGTTTAAAGCAACGCTGTTAGAAAGAAAGAAAGAAAAAACCGTTTAAAATGACCATTCCAGTCTGGAGCCCTGCACAAGGTATTATTCCCCCTGCTAGGCTTTCTATTTCCACATCCAGCCTTGTTGGTGACGTTGTGAGGCTAAAATGGAGAGGAGAACCAACTCTGTGCATGTATACTCAGAAGTAGGGATGGCGGAGAATTTCTCCCCAAATCTTCGGAGGGCCGAGCGCCAATGCATTCGGCCCCCTGAAATCGGCGGTGAAATTCTCCGCCCCCCACCCCCCCCGGGATGGGACTTAACTTTGGTGAATGTCCCTCCCAGTGGCGGGTCCCAGCGGCGGTTCGGCGGCAGTTCGTCGCGGGTGGGGGCGGCGGCCGGTCTCCCGACCGGCTGCTGCCGCCATCATTGCAAAAAAAAAACCTAAAGTAAAAAAACAACAACACACACCCGTGCATAGGCTACGTAACGATTTACGTAGCCTATCACGGCTAGATTTCCAAAGTCAGCCGTGATAGGCTATGTAAATCTTCACGTAGCCTATCACGGGTGACTTTGGAAAGAAAAAAAAAGCGCGTACGCAAATGGCGGCGGCCCATGGGCGCCACCATTTGCGTTCCTTATTTTGGCACGTCTAGTCTACGTAAAGATTTATGTAGACTACGTCGAAAATAAGGGCAACGCAAATAGCGTTCCCTTATTTTCGCTGTAGTCTACGTAAATCTTTACATAGACTAGACGTGCCAAAATAAGGAACGCAAATGGCGCTGCCCATGGGCCACCACCATTTGCGTACGAGCTTTTTTTTTTTTCCAAAGTCACCCGTGATAGGCTATGTGATGATTTATGTAGCCTATCACGGCTGACTTTGGAAATCTAGCCGTGATAGGCTATGTAAATCGTCACGTAGCCTATCACGGGGTCTTCTTTTTTTTTTACTTTTTGTTTCACGGCCAGGGAGACGGGGCACTTCTCCCTGGCTGGAATTTCGGTCGGGCGAGGCGGGAAGCCTCCCCCACAGCCTGGATTTCGGCCGGGCGAGGCGGGAAGCCTCCCCCCCTTCGCCTGAACTTTGGGGGGAAAAGCGAAGTGCCTCCCCCCCACCACGAAGGCAAGCTGCAAAAAGGTAAGTGACTTTCGTACATCCCTACTCAGAAGTAAGTCTTATTGAGTTCAATGCGACTTACTCCTACACATGTCAGCACCCCACTTGCCCCCAGCTCAGCTTTGTATTTCCACATCCAGCTCATTAGCAAACCTGTTAGTTATCTCTCTGGGTGACTTTGGGCTGGACTCTAACCACTACACCATACTTCTGTTATGAAACTCATGAAGAAAAAGAGACAGTATAATAGAAAGTTCTTTCTGAAGCAGTCACACTTGTACAAATGCAGCATGAAGGGAAAGATCAGCAACCTTCTCTTTGTTTGAATAAAAAGCACACTCTGCACATGCTCAGGGAATAGACAAAATGAGGAATAAACATACCAGGGAATATGAAGAACTATATTCTTCTATTGTGTGTGTGTGTGTGTGTGTGTGCGTGTGTGGAATCTCCCTCCATACAGCTGTTCCCTGGGGGAAAAAAAAAAACCATTCACCAAGGGTCTTCTGAAATAACTAACAGGAGGTTTGCTAATGAGCTGGATGTGGAAATACAAGTAGACATGCACAGAGTTTGTTCTCTCTGCTCAGTCCCACATTGAGCAGATTCAGTTTCACTTGGCCAAGGTTTCCCAATATCCGATCGTGCTGGGTGTTTCCTGGCTCTCTAAGCATAATTCTCAGATTTCTTGAGGGCTTCAGCAAGTGGAGTTCTCATCTCCCTACTGCCAGGAGCATTGCCTCCCAACTGAGGTGCCAGTCCCAGCCCATGTTTTCGCATTTTATGAATGCCATCTTCCGGGACTATTTGGACACTTTCCACATTGTATATCTCGATGATTTACTTATATTTCTGAGGACCCCCATGCCCATCAGCACCATGTCTCCGCCATCCTCCAGCGCCTCCGCGAACACCATCTTTATGCCAAGCTGGAGAAATGTGTGTTTGACCTAACCTCTTTGGACTATCTCAGCTACATTATCTCAGCTGATGGTATCAGGATGGATCCTGCAAAGGTCCAGGCTGTCCTCTCCTGGCACGCTCCATCAATCAAGAAGGACTTGCAATGTTTTCTAGGGTTTGCTAATTTTTACGGAAAGTTCCTGCCCAGATTTGATTGGCTGACATCTCCTCTCACAGACCTCCTTAAGGGCAGGAAATCTCCTTTTCATTGGACGGCATCTGCCCAACAGGCTTTCGAGGAACTTAAGAAGCTTTTTAGTTCTGAGCCGATCCTGTTACATCCCGACCCGAGGAAGCCTTTTGTAGTGCGAACTGATGCCTCTGACTTTGAGGTGGGGGCTGTGCTTTTTCAGCCAGATGGGGCAGGTGGCAGGTTGCAACCCTGCGCCTACCACTCTAGGAAGCTGAACATGTCTGAGAGGAATTATGCCATCTGGGAGAAGGAACTGTTGGCCATCAAGTCCGCTTTGGAGACCTGGTGGCATCTTCTGGAGGGGGCACAGCACCCAGTCAAAGTTAAAACTGACCATCACAACCTGGAACATCTTCAGACAGCCTGTGCCTTAAACCAGTGGCAGATTAAGTGGTCGCTTTTTTCCCCCCAGTTCCACCTTAAGATTTGCCATGTGAAAGCCTCTGACAACCTATAAGCAGATGCTCTTTCTTGTAAGCCTGACCTCCAGCCAAGGGGTGAGGGGAATCCCCTTCCCTCTGATTCTTCCCCCCAGAGCCTGGCGGCAGCTGCAGTTCCTCACTCTTGGGAGGAGCTCCTTCACTCTGAACAGGCTTAGGATGCTTTGTCCGCACAAAAGTGGAGAAATTGGGGCTAGCCTCTGCCCCCCCACTCTACCCCCTTCTCTTTGTGAGGTGGCCTGCTTTATCATTCCAGCTGGGTCTATGTGCCTTCTAGACCCCTCCACGAGAAGGTCCTCCATCAGTGCCATGAATCCCCCACTGCTGGGCATTTTGGCTTTGCCAAGACCCTGCACAGAGTGATGTGGGATTTTTGGTGGCCTCATGTGTGTTGGGACGTCAAGACTTATGTTGCCTCCTGCCCAACCTGCCAGCAGGCAAAGGCCCCCTCAGGCAAGCCCACAGGCTTGCTTCACCCCCTGCCTACCCCCTCAGGACCTTGGAAACTGCTCTCCCTTGACTTCATCACTGACTTGCCTTGCTCACACAGTAAGACCACTATTCTGGTGGTGGTGGATTTGTTTTCTAAGATGGCCCATTTCGTCCCCTGCTCTGGGTTGCCCACAGCCAGGGAGATGGTGGAGCTTTTTTTGGTGCATGTTTTCCGGCTCCACAGATGGCCCGAGGGTCTCATTTCGGATAGGGGGGCCCAATTCACTGCCCATTTCTGGAGGGAGCTACTTGGGCTTCTCCATGTGACACTCCGTCTTTCCTCCGCCCACCATCTACAGCCGGACAGTCAGACCGAGCGCACCAATGCGACTCTGGAGCAATATTTGCGCTGTTATGTCAATTACCAGCAAGATGACTGGTTTTCCTTGCTATCTCTCACAGAATTTGCTTATAACAATGCCTGCCATGCTTTCAACCAACAAACTCCAATTTTTGCCAGTTTTGGTTACCACCCCAAGGCTTTCCCATCCACCATAGCTCCCTCTTCGGTGCCGGCGGCCCATGAGTTTTTAGAGGAGTTGTGAGCGGTACACCACCTCTTACGGGACTCCCTTGAGCAAGCCAAGGCAGCCTACAAGGCCTCTGCGGACCGGCGGTGCCAGCCGGGTCTGTCTCTGCAACTGGGGGACTGGGTTTGGTTGTCCACCCACTATCTCCCCTCTCACTTGCCTGCAAAGAAGCTCGTGCCTCGTTGCATGGGGCCTTTCCAGATTACGGCCCAGATTAACCCTGTTGCTTTTCACCTGGCTCTCCCCCCCTCCATGAAGATCCATCCTGTTTTTCATCAGTCCTTGCTGTCCCCCCCAGTTTCTGGTGACCCTCATTGCTCGGCCAGCTCCCCCCCACTGCCAGTGCTGGTGGAGGAGGAGGAGGAGTTTGAGGTCATGGATATTCTGGACTCCTGCCTTTCTTGCGGCCGCCTACAATATCTGGTAGACTGGAAGGGGTACGGGCCAGATGAGCGATCCTGGGAACCCGCGGAAAATATGCATGCTTCATTGCTGCTGAGGGGTTTCCACCAGCTGTACCCCCACAAACCCAGGGCCCCAGGGGAGGAGCACGAGGGGGGCCTCATGGGAGTGGGGATGATGTCAGGGTGGAAACTGAGCCCATAGAGCCCCAGAGCAGTTCTGATTCAGAGGAAGAACAGCAATCCATGGGAGAAGAGCTCCCTCATCTCTCACAAGCACAGCAGCTGGCAGAGATTCCTCCTGCCAGCATTCCTGGGAGAGATAGTGACCCTGGCAGTGAGAAAGTGGGGGAGGGGGGCTTGCTAGATGCTCGGCGCAGAAGCAGGGAGTGGTGACAGATGGAGGGCGCCGAAAGGAGGCGCTCCGCTCGTTTGGTGCTAAAACAATGGTTGCATCCCAAGGACGCAAGGGAAAGAGGGAGGATCTGTCCATAGCCCATAAGTTCAGAGTCTTCCCGCAGTTCTCCTTCATACAGGGACCAACTGCTTAGGCTACTCTGCTATCTATCTCCAGTGCAGTTTCTTGCTTAGTCACTAGTGATTAGTATCTGTAAGAGTCATAAAGTAATAAAGGAATAAAGCCTTGGAAAGAATCCTCATCATCTGTGTCCTGAGTTGGCTATTGGAGGGGACTGCAAGAGGCAGCTAGGGCACTCCTGACAGTAGCAGACAAGAACCAGAAGGGTGACCTGCTGGAGGTGGGCCAGAGGTAATTTCCACTGATTTCCTCTTCACTGTAGCTCTCAGTGCCACCTCCCATGAGGGTTCTGCAAGCCTCCAGAGAAACTTTTTAGGGGGCAGGAGGCTTCAGAAAAAATCACTGCTTCTTCCACCACTAGGAGCCATCACTCACAAAAACCTAGGAGTGCATGAAAGCCACTTACCTGGTCTCGCAGCTTTTCGCGGTGGGGGGGAGGCGCTTCGCTGCTCTCCCCGCAAAGTTCAGGCCGGGGGGGAAGGCTTCCCGCCTCGCCCGGCCGAAATTCAGGCTGGGGGGGAGGCTTCCCGCCTCGCCCGGCCGAAATTCAGGCCGGGGAGGAGGCGCCTCGCCCGGCCGCGAAATAAAAAGTTTTTTTTAAAAAACGCCCCCGTGATAGGCTACGTGACGATTAACGTAGCCTATCATGGCTAGATCTGCAAAGTCAGCCATGATAGGCTATGTAAATCGTCACGTAGCCTATCACGGGTGACTTTAAAAAAAAAAAAAAAGCACATACGCAAATGGCGGCCCCCATAGGGAGCCGCCATTCGCGTTCCTTATTTGGTCACTGTAGTCTACATAAATCTTTACGTAGACTACGGTGAAAATAAGGGCAACGCAAATAGCGTTGCCCTTATTTTTGCCATAGTCTATGTAAACTTTACATAGATTAAAGATTACATAGACTATGTAATCTTTACATAGGGGGCGTTTGTTTTTTTTTACTTTTATTGGAATGGCGGTGGCGGCAGCCGGTCAAAAGACCGGCTGCCGCCCCCGCTCTTGACGAAGACCTGACGAACTGCCGCCGGGACCTGCCGCCGGGAGGGACATTCGGGAAAGGTAAGTCCCGTCCCGGGGGGGGTGCGGGGGGTGGGGGGGTGCGGAGAATTTCTGCCCGAAACTTCTTCGGGGGGCCCAACACGTTGGCTCTTGGCCCCCTGAAGTTTCGGGGAGAAATTCTCCGCCATCCCTACAAAAACCCTAGATCCAAGCTGGTAGATATTTCCCCAGATCTCTAATATGAGTCCCATAGGTTGTATCCATTGCTATCATTCCACTAATAGAAGCAGTTCCATCAGTGGAACTGAGAGGGTTGTCTAGCGGATGTCGGCTAACATGATGGGACTTTCTCTGGAGCAGATTGTCAGGTGGTCCAGAAAGTTGCTGGGTGGAGGAGAGAGGGAATCCCGTTGCACTAGTGGATTTATGCTACCATGCTATTGGATTTAACCCCCCACCTGGAACTCTCTGCAAAAAAGCTCAACTTTGACTGTGATCTGTATGGAAAAGGCAAAAGTGCTGAAAACATTGATTGCCCCCCACCCATTACTGTGAGCATGAAACATTCTGGTTATTCATGTGTGTGCACGTGTGTGCGCATGCATTGCTGTTCGGCCAAGTCCTGCTGATCAAAATCAGAAAAACAACAAAGGAATCATAAGAAATGATAGAGCAAAGGGGAGGAAAAAGTCCACTAAATCATTTGTTTTTTTAAACTCCATTTCTGAGCTCCTCGACCTGCAACACCAGTTCCATACTACAGAACAGAACCAATAATCAGCAGGAAATAAAATAATAAATAATGCTGTTCTGTATGCACTAAAGGATGGAAAATAAGATTTCTGCTGCAAATGATGAGTGACGGGGGAGGAAAACAACCATGTAACCTGATTTGCAAGAATATATGGACCGAATGTAATCTAATTGTAACTGAACAAAAAATCAGTAAACAACCTTGCACAGTGTTTGATCAAGATATATTAACTTTAGCCAGGAGATGCTACTATTCAATAGAGTTATATTTTCATTATTAAAATACTTCAATTTATTCTTAAAACCCTTACGTTTTTCAGCTTGCCTGCAGTGCAGCAATAGCTATGAACATTTTAATAACAGTGCAATCTAATGCATGTCTACTCAGGAATAAGCACCGTATCCTAGGGCTGCAATTCTTTTCACATGAGTAAGCCCCAATGAACACAGTGGGACTTACTTCTACATAAGCATGTATAAGATTGCCTGGTAAATGCACCAAATTCCTATCTCTATAGATCTACTAAGATAATGGGTTTTTATTCCTTTCTCTATAGATGTTCTAAAAAAATGAGTTTAGACTGTCTCATTCTTTGGGTTTTGTACTGGCATCTTTTCATTCACACAGAGGGTTTATGCAAAAGCAGAAGAAGAAGAAGAAGAAGAAGAAGAAGAAGAAGAAGAAGAAGAAGAAGAAGAAGAAGAAGAAGAAGAAGAAGAGAAAAAGGAGGGGGGAAGAATTAATTGAACAATAAAACATTGGAACAACCCCTCTCCAAACTCTCTCTACTTTATCAAATGGTCCAGGATAGGCTGATCCATGGCTCCCAACGATTAGCCATTTAATGGCCACTTGTTAGATAAATGTATAGAGTTTCTTCTCTCTCTGTAGCTTGAGATTCTAATAGTTACCTCATGATGGTTGTCCATTTCCATTACTGTGTTGCTGTCATTGTCATCGCTGTTTGCATGTGTTGGTTCCATTTCTACAGAAGAAAGAAACTAATATTCAAAGTTCACTCACTTTCAAATATACAAATATTACAATCAAACTACAAAATAAATAGAATATCAAAAACAATGTATAAAAGTGGTGGGGCAGGAGCCAGTCATTTGGTGAGAAAAGGTAGGGTGTTTTTAAAACCTGGTTTGGAAAGGAGGGCAGTTGCAGTGTGGGAAACTGTTCCAGGAGGGGTGTGGAGTTCTGTCTATTGAAGTGAAAGAAGGCTGGCACTTTCCATGGTATTCTATTAGAATGAGAGCTGCACAGGGTCCCACCAACATTGTGGAGTGGAGAAGACCACAGCCTTTCCCACTCCTAGGGATGGCGGAGAATTTCTCCACGAATCTCTGGGAGGCCGAATGCCAACGCATTCGGCCCCCCGAACTTGTTGGAGAAATTCTCCGCCCCCCCCCCCGGGATGGGACTTACCTCCTTCAAATGTCCCTCTCGGCGGCGGGTCCCAGCGGCGTTTCGGCAGCATTTCGGCGGTGGCGGTGGCGGCGGGTCTTCCGACCGGCTGCCACCGCCGCCATTACAAAGTAAAGTTAAAAAAAAAAAAAGTGATAGGCTACGTAACGATTTACGTAGCCTATCACGGCTAGATTTTCAAAGTCAGCCGTGATGGGCTACGTATATCGTTACGTAGCCTATCATGGCTGACTTTGAAAAAAAAAAAAAAGCGTACGCAAATGGCAGCGCCCATGGGCGCCACCATTTGCGTTCCTTATTTGGGCACGGGTAGTCTACATAAAGATTTACGTAGACTACAGCGAAAATAAGGGCAATGCAACAGCAATAAAACATTGACCTTATTTTCGCCGTAGTCTACGTAAATCTTTACGTAGACTACCCGTGCCCAAATAAGGAATGCAAATGGCGGCGCCCATGGGCGCCGCCATTTGCGTACGCGCTTTTTTTTTTTCAGAGTCAGCCATGATAGGCTACGTAATGATATACGTAGCCTATCATGGCTGACTTTGAAAATCTAGCCGTGATAGGCTACGTAATTCGTTATGTAGCCTATGCACGGGTGTGTGTGTTTTTTTTACTTTCCTTTTTTTATTTCACGGCTGGGGAGACGGGGCGCTCCCCCCGGCCTGAATTTCAGCGGCAAGGGATGGGGTGTCTCCCCCCATGGCCTGAATTTTGGCCGGGAGGGGTGGGGCACCTCCCCCGCCAAGAATTTCGGGGGGAGAACCGGAGCGCCTCCCCCCCACCGCGAAGCAAACTGCGGGACCAGGTAAGGGACTTTCGTCCATCCTTACTCCTAGCAGTTTAACACCCTGGCTGACTTTAATAAAGTGTAACAGAGACATGGAAAGGGAGATAACAAAAATACTTCAGTCAGTGTTTAGCACCTGCTGCGGCAGGGCGTTAAACAAAAAGTTCTGGCAAGACTTGTGGGGGCATTTCAAACAGGGGGTCCTATTTTGGTCTCTGCTTGGCTCAAGGCTAGGGATAGGCAAACTCATGACCATCTGCACCACACACAACCCACCACTCCTCACCATGTGCAGAGTGTCCCACTCCTCCACTGAGCTGCCATTCTGAACAAAATGGCAGCTCAGCCTTTTCCATAAAGTCCGATTTTATGTAAATGGCAGCCATAACGAGGCCCATTTACACAACGTTACAGGCCAATCATGTGGAGTAAATGGGCCTCTTTACAGCTGCCATTTACATAAAATCAGCCTTGACAGAAGGGGATGAGATGCCATTTTGTGCAGAATGGCAGCTTGGTGGAGCAGTGGGGCCTGCCGCACTTGCCCAACTCAGCACACACCCAATTGGGCAAGCACAGTGGTCCATGGACTCCAGTCCAGGGAGATGAACTGGTGGTAATCTGCTGAGCTCAAGCCCCCAATGGACTCCATCGCTATCACTACTTGACGCCTTATTAGGTTCATCAGGAGAAGGAACAGTCTATGTTGGCAGGGTTTTCCAGGGGATAGGGCCTGAGCAGTATAGCAAGCTGTGTCTTTGAAGCACCCTTCCTTCACCATCCAGTGGATTCAGCTTCATGCATGTTCTGATCTCCTTCACACACCCCTGGCCAGTACCAACTCCAGGGTTTTGAAGTCTCTTAGGCCAGACACCTTCAATGGGCCTTCTCCCTCAGTGAGTCTACCTTCTCACTGCCATTGTGAACAACTGCTATTGGTCCTCATCCTCTCCCATCATTGTGACCACTTGCTTGCTTGACAGGCAAACAACAAGTGAGCGAGTAGGTAGTGGCATCTATTACTACTGCTTCATACCACCACCATTGTCTGGGACAGAAGGGGTGATGTCATCAGTCACAGGATTAATCTCTTTTAGAGACCTCTTCCAGTACTTTTAGAAATACAGTTCCCTGTAAGAGGCCCGTATATATCAATCTGGGCCAAAATGCTTAGCATGCCACGTGCTTCCAATGAATTAGCTCATATTATGATCGATAGTAGGGAAACTTCTCACAGACTCATCATTTTGGCTGCAAACCTCTGTTCTCCATCGCATCTAGTTCTGCCCTTAGACTTCCATTGAAAATACGTTGAATGGGTTAATCCTTCGCATTTCCCTAATAGTTTAGCTCATGTGTGTGGATTTTGCATTGCTTTCAGCATATTAAATTGTCTATTTGGTCAAGGAGAGATCTGTTTGCATTGGAATTGCTGACTAGCCCTGCTCTGGCACTGAGTATTATATATAATAAGAATGTAAGGCGAAAGGGTATGGCCAGTCAGATAAAAGTCAGAATATTGAAAAGGTCAGAATAATAATCGACATTATTACCATTCATGTTCCAAATATCCAGTACCAAGATTATTAGGGCAATGGGGAATTTACTGAAATGACCCTATTAATATTCCATCCTTATATCGCAATTTAATGGCCCTTTCCTTTCGAAGATTGTAAGATGGCCCTTACAAATCTCTCAAGAATTGCTCTAGAGCTTTTGACTATAGGGAGTAGAACTCTTGGAGTTCATACCTAACTTTTAAATAATGAGCCAGAGAAACATGGATAGATTCCCTCCCCCACCCCCCAAGATAGCTGCAACCCGTCTGTAAAACCCTCTTTGAAGGCTTTCTGACATCTGTTGAAAGTGCTCTTACTTCCAGAACTAGCTGACCTGGGTTGCAACACAACTAGACTGCCACCCTATGCACAATTAACATACAGTAAGATCATAATAAGAGCCATGTTGGATCCAGGGCAAAGGACAAGATGATGCCTCACATACACAAACTGACTCGACTCGACTGGCAGTTGGATCTTATTTCAACACTGGTGTGCATCACTTTGTATTTGCTTACATTGAACTGCATTTGCCATTTTAATGCTCATTTCCCCATTTTGGAGAGATCCTTTTGGAGCTTTTCAGTGTTGCCTTTTGTTGGTGTTATCAGCAATTAATTTGGTGTTATCAGCAAACTTGTCCTCATTGCTCACCCCTAACTCCAGATCATTTATGAACAAGTTGAAAAGCACTGGTCCCTGTACAGATCCTTGGAGGACCCTGCTGTTTACATCCATCCATTGCAAGAAGAACTGTCTATTTATTCTTACTGTCTGAATCCTGTTTTTTATCCAGTTACTGATCCATAACAGATCATCTCCTTGTCTTATCCCATGAATGCTAAGTTTGCTCGGGAGTCTTTGGTGAGAGACTTTGTAAAAAGCCTTTTGAAAAGTCCAGCTAAACAATGTCTACCAGATCATCCCTCTCTATGTTTGTTGACTCAAAGAACTCTACAAGGTTAGTGAAATGAGACTTACTTTTGCAGAAGCCATGCTGATTCTTCAGCATTACTTGTCCCTCTATATGCTTGATGAATTTATTTGGGAGCAAGCCCCATTGAAAACAATAGGACTTACATCTGAATAAATACCCAGTCACAGTGATTAGCCACACAGTACTTAGAGGGAAAAAATATTTGTAATTTATGATATATGTGTGTCATATGCTGGTTTTAACATTCAAAGCCCTGAACGGCTTGGGGCCAGGTTATCTGAAGGATCGCCTCCTCCCATATGTGCCTCCCTGGACCCTAAGATCCTCCTCAGCGGTCCTTCTCCATGAGCCTCTGCCAAAGGAAGTGAGGCAGGTGGCTACCAGGAAGAGGGCCTTTCCTGCTGTGGCACCCCGGTGTCAGGAGTGCCCTAGCTGCCTCTTACAGTCCCCTCCAATAGCCAACTCAAGACACAGATGAAAAGGATTCTTTCCAAGGCTTTATTCCTTTTACAACTTAATGATTCTTTCAGATGCTAATCACCAACAACTAAGCAAGAAACTGCACTGGGGTAGTTAGCAGAGTCGCCTAAGCTCCAGGTAAGGCAGTTGGTCCCCATTTGAAGGAGAAGAGTGGGAAGACTCTGAACTTATGGGCTATGGAGAGGTCCTCCCTCTTAGCCTTGGGTCCTTGGGATGCAACCGTTTTAGCACCAAGTGAGCAGAGCGCCTCCTCTCAGCGCCCTGCACCTGGCACTGCTCACTGCATCTGCACCAAGCATCCAGCAAGGCCCCATCCCCCACTCTCTTGCTGCCATGGTCACTATCTCTCTCAGGAATGGAGGCAGGAGGAATCTCTCCCTGCCACTGTGCCTGTGAGAGATGAGCGAGCTCCTCTCCCATGGGTTGTTGCTCTTCCTCAGAATTAGAACTGCTCTGGGGCTCTTTGGGCTCAGTTTCCATGCTGACACCTGGCTGTGGAATGAACTCCCTAGAGGTTCACCTGAACTCCCTAGAGAGGCACCTACCTTGTACTCCTTCCAGCGCCAGGTGAAGATCTTTTTATTCTCCCAGTATTTTAGCATTTTAGCTTCCTAGTCTTTTAGCTTTGTTGTTTAAAATTTTTATTTTAAATATCTGCATTGCTGCTAGGTTTTATCCAGGTTGTACTGTTATATTGCGGTTTTAATGCTTTCATATTTTATATTGTTTCATCCTGTATTTTTTGGTTTTAATTTTTGTGAACCTCCCAGAGAGCTTTGGCTATTGGGCGGTACATAAACAAACAAACAAACAAACAAACAAACAAATTTTGGGTTGATGAGCAGCATGCACCCCATACCTATTTTTTTTTTAAATCTGTTCCTGAAGGACTTTGCCCAAGCTTGCAGGTGAGCGATTGAATGTTTGAATGCTCCTACACTAGGGGTGGACGAAAGTCACTTACCTGTCCTCGAAGCTTGTTCGCGGTGGGGGGGAGGCGCTTCGCTGATCCCCCCACGAAGTTCAGTCCGGGGGGGAGGCTTCCCGCCTCGCCCGGCCGAAATTCAGGCCGGGGGGGAGGCTTCCCACCTCGCCCGGCCGAAATTCAGGCCGGGGAGGAGGCGCCTCGCCCGGCCGCGAACTCAAAAGTTTTAAAAAAACAAAAACGCCCCCGTGATAGCCTACATGACGATTAATGTAGCCTATCACGGCTAGATCTGCAAAGTCAGCCGTGATAGGCTACGTAAATCGTCACGTAGCCTATCACGGGTGACTTTAAAAAAAAAAAAAAGCACGTATGCAAATGGCGGCCCCCATAGGGAGCCGCCATTCGCGTTCCTTATTTGGTCGCTGTAGTCTACGTAAATCTTTACGTAGACTACAGCGACCAAATAAGGAACGGGAATGGTGGCTCCCTATGGGGGCCGCCATTATCCGTACACGCTTTTTTTTTTTTTTAAGTCACCCGTGATAGGCTACGTGATGATTTACGTAGCCTATCACGGCTGACTTTGCAGATCTAGCCGTGATAGGCTACGTTAATCGTCACGTAGCCTATCATGGGGGCGTTTTTGTTTTTTTTTCTTTGATTGGAATGGCGGCGGTGGCGGCAGCCAGTCGAAAGACCGGCTGCAGCTCCCGCCCCGGACGAACACCCGCCGAACCGCCGGCCAGACCCGCCGCTGGGAGGGACATTCGGCAAAGGTAAGTCCCGTCCCGGGGGGGGGGTGCGGGGTGCGGGGGGGCGGAGAATTTCTCCCGAAACTTGTTCGCGGGGCCGAACATGTTGGCGCTCGGCCCCCCGAAGTTTCGGGGAGAAATTCTCCGCCATCCCTATCCTACACACAAATCATACCCTACATATTCAAAATCTATATGCCGAGGCCAGTCTTAAACTGACATACTAGTTTTGTATGTATAGGAAGAATTTTATGTGGGCCAGTGTTCAGTCAATCAATCCCCGACCTGTATGAATTGATACAGATTAGCAACATATATCATTTTAGACTTTCTCTCACTTGTTTCAGCTCTGTCATCTTATGAAAAGGGCTTCTAGGCTAGCCTTTTTCTAGACACTAGTTTGTTTGTTTGTTTCCTATGTGCAGGGATATAGATATGAATATATTGAGATATTATAGACAAAGAGGAGAACACTGACAGGTGCAATCCCTCATCTGTATTCTGAATGGTATAGACCAGGAAATCTGCACCACGATTCCCCTGGTGAGATACTTTAACTCCATTGCACCAAGAACACCGCATGTCATATTCAAAGTGCATGGGCTTTATTCACAGTATGTCATCCACTAATACTGATTGAATAAGGCAAAATTCATTATTGAATCTCGGACATTTCGTCTTCTTTCTAAAGCATTTACCAGCCTCATGGTTTTACCTTTGTTAAACCATATAAATACAAATTGTACCACATCGAAGGCCAGTGGTATAGTTAGCGTGATATAATGTGATGTGGGCAGAATTGCTGAAAGTACATTTTGAAGTACTTAGCACCCATGAACAATTATGTATAATAGCATGAAATTATCACTGTTTGTTTAACCTAACACTATCACATTTATGCTTTTGTTGTTGTTGCTGTTGTTTTTCTTTCCTTTTCCAATTTGCTACTTTCGTTTTAATTGAAATTAATCTGATGCACTTGTTCAAAACAACCAATTTACCACCCAAACCACAAAAAAGTTAACTCCTAACAAACAGCATACAAGTAAAATGTAAGATATCTTACATTAGACATAATTCCCATAACATCTTCCTTCCTTCCTTTCTAGAGTAGAAAGAGTCTGTGTCCATAAAGTAGGGTTGGCAGAGAATTTCTCCCCGAAACTTCGGGGGGCCGAGCACCAACGTGTTCGGCCCCCCGAAGAAGTTTTGGGGAGAAATTCTCCGCCCCCCCCCCCAGAACGGGACTTACCTTTGGTGAATGTCCCTCCCGGCGGCGGGTCCGGCCGGCGGTTCGGCGGGTCTTCGTCTGGGGCGGGAGCGGCAGCCGGTCTTTCGACCGGCTGCCACCGCCGCCATTCCAATAAAAGTTAAAAAAAAAAAAACGCCCCCGTGATAGGCAACGTGACGATTAACGTAGCCTATCACGGCTAGATTTGCAAAGTCAGCCGTGATAGGCTACGTAAATTGTCACGTAGCCTATCACGGGTGACTTTAAAAAAAAAAAAAGTGCGTACGGATAATGGCGGCCCCCATAGGGAGCCGCCATTCCCGTTCCTTATTTGGTCGCTGTAGTCTACGTAAATCTTTACGTAGACTACGGTGAAAATAAGGGCAACGCTATTTGCATTGCCCTTATTTTCACCGTAGTCTACGTAAAGATTTACGTAGACTACAGCGACCAAATAAGGAACGCGAATGGCGGCTCCCTATGGGGGCCGCCATTATCCGTACGCACTTTTTTTTTTTTTAAAGTCACCCGTGATAGGCTACGTGACAATTTATGTAGCCTATCACGGCTGACTTTGCAAATCTAGCTGTGATAGGCTACGTTAATCGTCACGTAGCCTATCACGGGGGCTTTTTTTTTTTTTTTTACTTTGTAGTTCGCGGCCGGGCGAGGCGAGGCGCCTCCTCCCCGGCCTGAATTTTGGCCGGGCGAGGCGGGAAGCCTCCCCCCCGGCCTGAATTTCGGCCGGGCGAGGCGGGAAGCCTCCCCCCCCGGCCTGAACTTCATGGGGGGAGCAGCGAAGCGCCTCCCCCCCACCGCGAAAAGCTTCGAGGACAGGTAAGGGACTTTCGTGCACCCCTACCATAAAGTAAGGGTATGGATAAAGAATGAAATGCGGGAGGAAGGGCTGTTACATCAATACAAATCAACGTCACAACTCCCACCCGTGTGGGAAGAGATGCAAATAGAAAAGCACTCAGTAAGACTTAAATAGACTCATCCTATCCACCAGGCAACCCAGGTTATGCATAGCAGGAGTGCAAGTAGGATTACACATGGAGGCCCAGGGAAGATCTAGCCAATGTAGTACCAGTTCCAGATTTTTGAGGGTCCTTGGGCAAGGCACCCTCAATGGGGCCCCATTCAGTGAGTCTACTTTCTCACTGCTATAATCACAAACTGCTATTACTCCTCCTCCTCTTTCTCATCCTTGCTACAACTTGCTTGCTTGACAGGCAGAGAACCAGTGAGCAAGTAGGCAGTGGCATGTACTGCTCCTCCTTCTCACCACCACTATTGTCTGGGGCAGAGGTGGTGAACAACCAGGTTTTAATAATGAAGAGGAGGAGCAACTCCAGGGGGATCCTCAATGGGCCCTTCTGGGGTGTGGACCATTGGCAATTGCCTGACCATTCCTACCCTTGATGTCAGCCCTGAAG
The DNA here is from genome assembly GCF_057233095.1 of Heloderma suspectum. Lineage (NCBI taxonomy): Eukaryota > Metazoa > Chordata > Lepidosauria > Squamata > Helodermatidae > Heloderma > Heloderma suspectum. The sequence continues at coordinate 177,299,156 of NC_139461.1, forward strand.
CAGTAGGTGTAGTGTAGCAAAGTGAGGAACAATTAGGGAAGGGTGAGAAATTTGCTCCATTGAGTTTTGTTGTTGCTGTTGTTGTTTTTAACAGATTTACAGAATTCATACCTCCCAGAACCAAACCTGGACCAGAACGCAAATTGTGGTTGGAAATCCAGACATTTCTGGGTGATGCATTCTGTGAAGGAAAAATAAATTTTTAAAAAATGTGTCTGACAACATGCACACATTTGAAAGCTGTGAAAAGAAAACTGTATGTTTCTAAAATGCACACAAATAGCCTTTAGTTGGACACATGCATACAAAAATGTATACATTTGTATTTTAAAATAAATTAAATTTAGAAGTGCATATTTTGAGAGATAATGTGTTTAGAAAAGTGCCCGTTGAGAGAAAATATATTTAGAAATACGTATTTACAGTTAAATATGTAAGTAAATGCAAAATTTGTGCGGATTTTTTTTTTAATTGCTGATTAATCTGGAAACTGGATGGAATGGATCTGGAATGTGAAAGTGGCATGGACTGGAAATAGATGGACTTGCCAATCCTTAACACTGTGCCAGGAAAGCATGCTCCCAAGAAGATTATGCTTATCCTTTATTAATATAGATAAGTTATTATTGTTCATAATGAATGCAAAATAGTAGAAGAGTTAATTCAGCACAACAACCCAAAGACAAAACACACTTTGAGTCGAGCATTGATTCAGACTAGCCTAGGAAATTAGGTAGAAGTGTGTAGATGATGAGGATCCAATCAGACCTCTTTTGTTGAAAAAAATATTTTCTGCAAAAATATAAGTCATGTTTTCATGAGTCTACAAGCACTTTTGCAGACTGTCTTCTATATGTCATGTTTTCACACGTCTACAATGACTTTTACAGCCTGGCTCTATGCATGTTTATTCAAAAGAAAGACACACTGAGTTCAGTGGGGCTTACCCCCAAATATTTGTGCATTGGATGGATTCTTACTGAAGATAAAGGAACATCATCTCCAAGGGTTCACCAAGCAGCAGGTTTGCCTATATTTTCTCTAGCCATAGTACTACATTAAGTATAAAAGTGGATGCTAATGAATATGTGACATTCCCAATCTCAAAAAAAATGGTCCAGAATCTAAAAACTACATAGTACTAATGTGCTTCAACCACTGTGGCATATGAAAAGATTAATTAATTAATTTGTTAGTTGAAAATATGTTTAGATTTATTGATTGATTGATTTAATTTATTTATTTCATTTCTATACCATCCAGTAGCTGAAGCTGTCTGGGCGGTTCACAAAAATTAAAACCAAAAAGAACACAGTAAAACAATATAAAATATTAAAGCATTAAAACCACAGTATAACAATAGAAACAGAATAGAAACAGAATAAAACCTAGCAGCAATGCAGAAATTTAAAATACAGATTTAAAACAGCAAAGCTAAAAGACTAGAAAACTAAAATGCCTGGGAAAATAAAAAGGTCTTCACCTGGCGCTGGAAGGAATGGAGGTGCCAGGCGAACCTCACTAGGGAGCTCATTCCACAGCCGGGGTGCCACAGCAGAAAAGGCCCTCCTCCTAGTAGCCACTCACCTCACTTCCTTTTGCAAGGTCTCATGGAGGAAGACTGCTGGGGATGATCTTAAGCTCTGGGCAGGGACATATGGGAGGAGGGTTCCTTCAGATAACCTGGCCCCAAGCCGTTAAGGGCTTTGAATGTTAATATCAGCACGTTGAATCGGAAATGGACCAGCAGCCAGTGCAGCTGGGAAAGTACTGGAGTAATGAGCTCATTGGCCAGTCCCTGTTAACAATCTTGCTTCCCTGTTTTGGGTTAGCTGAAGTTTCTGGACTGCTTTCAAAGGCAGCCCCACCACATATAACACATTGCAGTAACCCAGACGAGAAGTTATCAGAGCATGGATAACTTTAGCTAGGCTATCTCTGTCCAGATAAGGATGCAGTTGGTGTACCAGCCTAAGCTGGAGACGGAGTCGTCGCTGCCACATTAATGCTGCATGCTTGACAGCCACCATTTGCACATGATCCATTTCTGGAAATACAAGGCGTCACCATTTTAAAAATGGTGACTCCCTGGAACAACAAGATGTCTGCTGGCGTGCATCACCGAGGGCCCAGGTAAGGAGCTGGGGGTCGGCAGTGGTGGTGGCAGCATGGCTGGGCTTCTGGATTGCTCCGAAGCACACGGAAGCAATTGGGAGTGACCCAATACGGTTCATGCCGCTTCATGGCCCCTCTGCCTCGCCAGCAACATGAAGGGGCACAAAGCACCCCACCGAAGCTTCAGGCTGAAGAGGTGCACAGCCCTAGTAAAATTGTAAGAACCTATGGCTATATGTATTAAAGTTGACTGACAAAAAAGGAAATAAATAAATACACCTGGCACCCCAAGATCTTACTAAATTGTGTTAAATGTGTGCACTTCATCCTTCCTCACTTTTGCAGCTCTTGACCACATGCAGATATGTATTTGGTTCATTCTCTCTCCCAGATTATGATTCCCCTCAACTTTTCCCTCTGGGTATCTTTCCCCCCTCATTCCTCTGAATCAACTTCCTCTTCCAACCTTCATTTTCTTGCTTCCTCGCTTCTTGCCTTCTCAGGCTTCAGTATCCTCCTTAGGGATGTCAGAGAATTCCGCCATGGATCTTGGTGAGGCCGAATGCCAGTGCATTCAGCCCCCTGAAATCTGTGGTGGAACGGCCTGCCCCCCCGCCCCCCCACGGATCCCCCCCAGGATGAGACTTACCTGGGGTGGATCTTCCGGGCAGTGGCGGCTCCGGCGGCGGCGGGCGGTCTTCTGACCAGCTGCTGCCGCCGCCATTTCCAGGCTTGTGGGGAAAAAAAAAGACGTGATAGGCTACGTAAAGATTTACATAGCTTATCATGGCTAGCTTGAAAAAAAAGAAAAAAAAGATGTGATAGGCTACGTAAATCTTTACGTAGCCTATCATGGTTGGGGGTGGGTTAAAAAAAATGTACACAAATGGCGGCAGCTACGGCCGCTGCCATTTGCGTTCCTTCTTTTTACCGTCTTAATCTATGTAAATATTTACGTAGACTATGATGGCGAAAATCAAGGGGAATGCAAATAGCGTAGCGGGTGCTATTTGCGTCCCCTTTTGATTCACCATTTTAGCCTATGTAAAGATTTCTGTAGGCTAAAACGGTGAATGAAAAAGGGACGCAAATAGTGCCCGCTACACTATTTGCGTTCCCCTTGATTTTCGCCATCATAGTCTACGTAAATATTTATGTAGATTAAGTCGGCCAAAAAGAAGGAACGCAAATGGTGGTGGCCGTAGCTGCCAGCATTTGCGTACACGGGGGGTTTTTTTACCCAGAGCCCTCTGTGGCCGGAAATCCAGCTGCGGACGGCTCTGGCCTGGCTGGGCCGGGCCTGGCTGGCTGCTCCGCGGAGCTGCCGTGGAGCACAGCCGGCCATTCGAGGATTCTGGGGGGAGGAACGGAGCGCCTCCCCTCTGGCCAGGATTCCGGGGGGAGGGACAGAACGCCTCGCCCCCCACCATCAACATATTCTGCAAAAGGTAAGTCACTTTCATACATCCCTAATCCTCCTGCACTAAGCCTCTGCTTACTACCCATTCCTCCGTAGACCCTTTTGATGGCTGCTCTAAGGAGCTCAGCCAATCACTGCCAGAGACCTCATTCTCACCACAATTGTTCACAATATAGACTGTTGGTTTGTCAGACCCTCTCCAGCTCACCGATAAAAGAAGGAAAGAAATAGGTTGTTTCATTCTTTAATAGGTTCCTTAGGTAATTATCAAAGAATCTTATTTAAGAATATGCCAAAGCAACTTTAACTACGGTGCCCTTACTGTCCTGAGAAACACCTGCTTAAATTCCAGCCTTCTAGTCCAAGGAAGAAGATGGAGGGGAGGGGGCTGAAACCAAAAATTTTAAATGCCAAAAAATTAACATATAAATAGGAGCAGATGTTGCTTTCAGAAAAGGTTCTCAATAACAAAAATGTCAGTCGCACACACACTCGTGGAGAAGGTTTCCTTCTGTTTTTAATATCTTTTCCCCTTCCTGTCAATGGATGATTTGCACTACACCAGGGGTGCTTCAGTATATGACCTATCAGTGCTGTCTGTCATTTTCATTTCCTGGTTATCTTTGCTCCCTATGTGTGAACATCACCTTCTCTAGAGGCTGTTGTGATCCAGATTCACTTGACAGCATATTCCCATGTATCACAGCTCATTTTCAAATGCCAAATGGCTAAATTACAGGCTGCTGTGTGCAATTGGCTTTGTCCTAGTTCTTTCTTTCTTTCTTTCTTTCTTTCTTTCTTTCTTTCTTTCTTTCGCAACATTACTTCTAACTGAATGCTTCAGGATGATGCTGGGAAATCAAGATATTCTGGCAGAACTTTTTAAAAAAGGTATCCAATCCCTAACCCAGGTGCCAGAAAGGAGAGGGACAAGCAACCTCATTCCCTCTTCCCATGGCTTCCTGTTGCTACTGGAAGGCTGATATTGGTGCCATTGAGCCAATAAGTGGTGCTGAAGGCAAGTGGAATGGAACTGAGATGGGAATGCTCCCCCAGCTTGAATTAAAATTTAAGCTGGAGAACATAACGACATAAGAAGGGCCGTGCTGGATCAGACCAATGGGCCATCTAGTTAGGGATGTACGAAAGTCACTTACCTTTCGCGGATTAGGTTGATGGTGGGGGAGAGGCGTTCCATCCCTCCCCCTGGAATCCTCGACGGGGGGGAGGCGCTCCATTCCTCCCCCCTGGAATACTCTGCGGCCGGCTGTGCTCCGCAAAGCTCTGCAGAGCACCCGGCCAGGCCCAGCCAGGCCTGAGCTGTCCGCAGCTGGATTTCTGGCCGCGGAGGGCTCCGGGTAAAAAACAAACAAAAGCAAACCACGTATGCAAATGGCGGCAGCTACGGCCCCCGCCATTTGCGTTCCTTATTTTTGGCCATCTGAATCTACGTCAATATTTACATAGACTATGATGGTGAAAATAAAGGGGAACGCAAATAGCGTAACGGGCGCTATTTGCATCCCTTTTTGATTCCCCATTTTAGCCTACGTAAATCTTTACGTAGGCTAAAACGGGGAATCAAAAAGGGATGCAAATAGCGTCCGCTACGCTATTTGCGTGCCCCTTTATTTTCGCTGTCATAGTCTACGTAAATATTGACGTAGACTAAGACAGGCAAAAATAAGGAACGTAAATGGCGGCGGCTGTAGCCACCACCATTTGCGTACGCGGTTTGTTTTGGGTTTTTTTTAAACCCACCCAGCCATAATAGGCTACGTAAAGATTTACGTAGCCTATCATGTCGTGTGTGTGTTTTTTTAAAAACCTAGCCATAGGCTACGTAAATCTTTACATAGGCTATCACGTCTTTTTTTTTTTTTTTTACAAGAGTGGAAATGGCAGCAGTGGCAGCCAGTCGGAAGACCAGCCGTCGCAGCTGCCACCGCCAAAGCTACCACCGGAGCTGCCGCCACCCGGAAGATCCGCCCCAGGTGAGTATCATCCCAGGGGGGATCTGCAGGGGGGTGGGGGGGTGGCAGACTGTTCCGCCATGGAGTTTGGGGGACCAAATGCACTGGCATTCGGCCTCACCGAGATCCATGGCGGAATTCTCTGCCATCCCTACATCTAGTCCAGCATTCTGTTCATACAGTGGCCAACCAGCTGCCCACAGGAACCCTACAAGCAGGACATGAGTGCAACAGCACCTTCCTGCCCATCTTCCCCAGTAACTGATGTACACAGGCATACTCCCTCTGACACTGGATGTTAATCTCATACTAAAAAGGGTTAACAAAGAGTAAAGATGGCTGATTTAATCAAGGGGAGGCATACAAGAAGAGCCCCTAGAAGACCCCAGACTCATAACCAGCTTTGTATTCCAGACTCCTGACCCTTGGGTGAGAAGACCGTGAAGTTTGATTTTATGCTAAATGATGTTATTTCACTAACTGAGACTCTAACTGAGATTTTGCAGGACTGTCTTTGAAGAAGGGAAAAATGCAGCCGTAAGAGAATGCCCTTACTTGATGCTAGTTGGGCAGAGAAGTGTAGCCCTGAGCACGAGCGACAACTAGGAGGAGGTGTTTGGGTGGATATGACCAAAAATGGCCAAAGATGACTGGGAGTTCAAAGAAGATATACCAAAGCAAAATGCGTCAATCAAGATAACATCACCAGATGGTAGACTTCGGGTCATATGTTGGGACATTTCAAAGTAGCTGTTTGAAATGGTGCCAGACATATTACCCAGGAACATGAAATTATGAGAGATAGATGGGACATCCTGTTTCTGATTGGTCAGCAAATGCTCTAACCACGTCCACCCCATTTTCTATTGGAGGCTGATTGTGTCATTGCTCCTTAGGCCCCACCTTTGACCAGAGCAAGAGTATAAAAGCACAGGGAATGGTAGCTCTGGGGTGGTGCTTTTTGTTCCTGCTGCTGCTGTTACTCCACTTCCCTCTTTCTGCCGTGACACCAGACCCACGGATTTAGGTAACTATCGACCTCTTTAGACTTGTAGACTTTGGAATGTAGGATGTTTTCTGAAAGTCGAACTTTGAATTATTTCTGAGTTTGGGACTTGGAGGTTATATCTGAGGAGGGGATTTGGAATCCCATCTTCAGAGGTGACAAATGGAATTATTCCCAAGTTGAGTTTAGGGATGTCAGAGAATTCTGCCATGGACTCCAGTGAGGCCGGATTCTTTAGGATCCGGCCCCCTGGAATCCGTGGCAGAACAGCCTCCCCCACCCCGCGGAATCCCCCCAGGACGGAATGTACCTGGTGGTGGATCCTGCAGCTCTGGCGGTGGCTCCGGCTGGTCTCCCAGCCGCTGCCGGGCCGCTGCAGCCACAAATGGCGGCCGTCGTAGTGGCCACCATTTGCATCCTTGTAGTAAGCCATGATATGCTACATAAATACTTACGTAGCCTATTACGGCAAAGAGCAGGGGCGTAAATGGCGGCCGCTACGCCATTTGTGTCCTTGCAGTAAGCCATGATAGGCTACATAAGTACTTACATTGCGTGGCTGCCTTTTGCTGTGATAGGCTACGTAAAGACTTACGTAGCCTATCAAGGCTTACTGCAAGGATGCAAATGGCGGCCACTACGATGGCCGCCATTTGCAGCCACAGCAGCCCTGCAGTGGCCGGAGCTTTGGCTGTGGCCGGCCCCAGCCGGCAGCTCTGTGGAGCTGCCGCAGAGCGGAGTTGACCAGGGAGGATTCCAGGGGGAAGGATGGAGCACCTCCCCCCCACCGCGGATTGATTGGCATGGAGCCAGGTAGGGATTTCATACATCCCTAATTGAGTTTTCCGTTCACTCTAACTCCTACCTCTATTCTTCCTATGCCTAGAGGAACTTAGTAATGCTTTAGCGTAGCTTTTTGTATTCAAGTAAGAAGCAGGAGGAGGTAATGGCAGGGTTAACACATAGGTTAGATTGTTTTTGTTTAGCTTTGAACCTCAGGTAGTAAACAGGAGTAAGCTGGAAAGAGGAGTCATAACAATGTTAGAAGCTCAAGCCATCATCTTATTGGCCAGGTTCATAGTACCAGCTTTGGCAATTGCAATTCTTTTGATTTATCTTCTATTTTTATGGTATTCTCTTTCCCTGTAATTGTAGAGAGAGTTTCTAACACTCATATAACCACCATGCCACTTTCTTTAATTTGTATTTTCCTGAATTTTCTGCAATAAAGCCTTAAATGTAGTTTCAATTTACAATCTCATCTGTAGTGATGTTCTGTGGTGATGTTTACCTGTTGGGATTAGCTTGGTTACCCACTGGGGTGCTTCGGACCAATTTGGTGCAGGTTCTGAGGTTAAACGGGACCGAATTTACACTGAAGCAGCATATTATCATCAGGACTAGTAACCATTGATAGCCTTTTTCTTCAGGAATCTGTCTAACCACCTTTTAAAACCATCCAAATTGGTGGCCATCACTACATCCAGTGGTAGCGAATTCCATAGTTCAATTATGTGCTGTGTGAAGAAAGACTTCCTTTTATTTGTCCTCAATCTCCCACCACTCAGCTTCATGGGATGACCCCAGATTCTAGTATTATGAGAAAGGGAGATAAATGTCTCCCTATCCACTTTCTTCACACCATGCATAATTCTGTAAACTACAATCATGTCCCCCCTTCTGGACTTCTGGTTGGAACCAATGTTGCTCTGGTAGCATCCCACGGGCGCTCTGTGGGAGCTTTCTCAAACAGCTTTTTAAAAGGTTGAAAAACCTTTTAATTCCCCCCTAGAATTAAAAGGTGGCAAGGCAACATCTGGATAATATCTTGGAGAAAAGTACCCCCCTCAAGATAGTGTGTGGGGGGGCTGGATTCCAGGATTCTCTCTCTAGAGCTTTACCAATGCAAAAAGCTGTACTGAGACTCCTATTTCATAGGAGAAAACGGGGCTGATATGTTCCATAATAATATATGCTTTAAGAAATATCAACAACTTCTGAGGGATGATTTAAGAAATGTTAACAATATATGAGAACATCTGAGGACCTGCAATATTTGTTTGAGAGAAACATGTCTGCGCTGAGGAGAAAGGAGCCGGCTTCAACTCCCCCCACACCCCTGTGTCAAAAGTTTCAAGAACAGGAGATATAGGGGAATTATTTACTCTGATAAAGACTTTATCTTCGCAATTTATGGAGCAAGCCAAAAGATTGGATTTAATCCAAAATTCCATCACCGCCTTGAAAGGAGCTGTGGATCTAATTAATGCATCATGGCAAAAAATGGAGACGAAAATTAATGAGCTAGAAGACTGAATGGCAGGAAATGAAACTACCACACAAATTTGTTTTAAAAATGCCTCTGATAGAATTTCTCAACTGGAAGCCTTCACGAGGAGATCCAATGTACATATTATTGGGATTAAAAATCGGTCTAATGATGTAAAATTGCCTATTTTTGTGGATAAATTTTTGCATGAGATACTCCCTATCCCATCTGATTATTTACTTGATATTGAGCAGGCATTTCGTGTGCCAAATGCTAAAGGGACTGATTACATGATCATGGTCCAATTTACAAAAGTCTCCACAAAGAATTATATCCTGTGTTTGGCAAGACAGGGTAGAAGCCTTTCCTGGAAACAAGATAAAGGTATGTTATTTCAGACTACATCAAAGAGGTGGCAAATAAAAGAAGGCAATTTATCAAAGGAAATTATATGGGAAAACAAATGAACTTACAATATTACTTAAAATATCCTGCTACACTTTGTATCATGTCTGAAGGTCAGATGAAGAAGTTTCTAAATCATGAAATGGCGGATAGCGATGTACGAAAGTTCCGCCATGGATCTCAGGGAGGCCAAATGCCAGCACATTCGGCCCCCCAAAATCGGTGGTGGAACGGCCCGCCACCCCCTGCCACCCCCGGGACAGGACTTACCTTGGGCGGACCTTCCTGGCGGCAGCGGCTCGGGCGGCGGCTCCGGCAGTGGTTTGGCGGTGGCAGCCAGTCTTCCGACTGGCTGCCGCCGCTGCCATTTCCAGTAAAAAAAAAAAAAAAAAACATGATAGGCTACGTAAATCTTTATGTAGCCTATCATGGCTAGATTTTAAAAAAAACACCATGATAGGCTACGTAAATGTTTGCGTAGCCTATCATGGCTGACTTAAAAAAAAACACAAAACGCGCATACGCAAATGGCGGCGGCCATGGCCGTCACCATTTGCATTCCTTATTTTGGCACGTCTTAGTCTACGTAAACATTTACGTAGACTAATATGGCGAAAATAAGGGGAACGCAAATAGCGTAGACGCTATGCTATTTGCGTTCCCCTTATTTTCGCCGTCTTAGTCTACGTAAATGTTTACGTAGACTAAGATGTGCCAAGATAAGGAATGCAAATGGTGGTGGCCATGGCCGCCGCCATTTCTGTATGGGCGTTTTGTGTGTGTTTTTTTTAAAGTCAGCCGTGATAGGCTACACAAACATTTACGTAGCCTATCATGGCTGACTGCAGGGATGCAAACGGCGGCGGCTACAGCCGCCACCATTTGCGTCCCTGATACCCAGTGGCCGGATGTCCGGTTGCTGGTGGAGCCGGCTGGCGGCTCCGCAGAATTGCTGCGGAGCACAGCCGGCCGGCCAGGATTCCGATGGGAGGGACAGAATGCCTCCCCCCCACCATCAACATAATCCACGGAAAGGTAAGTCACTTTCGTACATCCCTAATGGCAGAGGCATGGCTGAACATAAAAATGCCTGAGAATTCTGTCACAACCCCATGAACTGGAATCTTTAAACCATCTTTGTTAACTGCTTGTGTTTAGTCTACAAGATCCAGGCTAGGTCAGAAGATAAATGATTTTACATATATTCGTTTATTCTTTCATCTTTCTTTTTTTCTCACTTTTCTTTATATTTTTTATTTTAAAATAGATAGGGTATGCTGTATTTAAATTTATTGTTTGAGGGTAATTGTGCACATGCATTTATATATAAAATATATTTCTGATCGTTGAAGGTTTATTTTAAGATTTATTATTATATAACACTATATTACTTATTATTATTATTATTATTATTATTATTATTATTGGCTACTGGGAACGAACTGTAGACCTGTTCCTTTGATATAAGATTGATGATATGATATTGAAATGTAAGGTTGTTTATTAAACTGTAAGTTAGTTAAGGTTATATAGTTTTTTAAAACAGAATGGCGTCGGAGGCCGGGGGGTAATGGAGTTTAAACTTAATTCTGTAAAGGGGAGGGAGAGGGAGAGGGAAGGGGAAAGAATCTTCTTTTTTCTTCACTTCCTTTCCTCCTCCCTTTTCCTTTTTTTTTTTTCTTTCTCTTTTTGTTATTGAGGTGTCCTCATCAGAATATGGTATTATTGGGAAATTGTTGATCAGACTGTTGGTAATTTTGGTATTGTTTATTTCATTGATAAAGATAAAATAAATAAAAATATATTCCCAAAAAAAATCATGTCCCCCCTTCTTCGCCTTCTTTCTAAGCTAAACAATCCCAACAGCAGTATCCCTTTATAGGGATGGTGGAGAATTTCTCCCCCGAAATTGGTGGTGAAATTCTCCGCCGGCCCCCCGCCCCCCCCGGGATGGGACTTACCTCGTGCGAATGTCCCTCTTGGTGGCGGGTCCCAGAGGTGTTTCGGCGGGGGCGGCAGCCGGTCTTCTGACCGGCTGCCGCTGCCGCCATTGCAAAATAAAAAAGTAAAGTAAAAAAAAACACCCATGATAGGCTACGTAACGATTTACGTAGCCTATCATGGCTAGATTTCCAAAGTCAGCCGTGATAGGCTACGTAAATTGTCACATAGCCTATCACGGGTGACTTTGGAAAAAAAAAAGCGCGTATGCAAATGGCGGCGCCCATGGGGCGCCGCCATTTGCGTTCCTTAGTTTGGCACGTCTAGTCTACGTAAAGACTTACGTAGACTACGAAGAAAATAAGGGCAACGCAAATAGCGTTCCCTTATTTTCGCCGTAGTCTACGTAAATCTTTACATAGATTAGATGTGCCAAAATAAGGAACGCAAATGGTGGCACCCCATGGGCGCCGCCATTTGCGTACGCGCTTTTTTTTTTCAAAGTCACCCGTGATAGGCTATGTGACAATTTACGTAGCCTATCACGGCTGACTTTGGAAATCTAGCCATGATAGGCTACGTAAATCGTTACGTAGCCTATCACGGGTGTTTGTTGTTTTTTTTTACTTTACTTTTTTTTTTTGCAATGGCGGCGGCAGCAGCCGGTCAGGAGACTGGCCACCGCCCCCGCCGAAATTCTCTATTATTCTCTAATACCTTCCTTGACCCTTCCTTGACCCGTATTCTCTAATACCTTCCTTGACCCTTCTTGTTAACCTTGCTTGTGACCTCTTGGACTACCTTTCTTAACCTGCGATTAGGGTTGGCGGAGAATTTCTCCCCGAAACTTCGGGGGGCCGAGCGCCAACGTGTTCGGCCCCCCGAAGAAGTTTCGGGGAGAAATTCTCCGCACCCCCCCCGCACCCCGCACCCCCCCCCCAGGACGGGACTTACCTTTCCCGAATGTCCCTCCCGGCGGCGGTTCCCGGTGGCTGTTCATCGGGTCTTCTCCAGGGGCGGGGGCAGCAGCCGATCTTTCGACCGGCTGCTGCCGCCGCCATTCCAATAAAAGTAAAAAAACACAAAACACCCCCATGATAGGCTACGTGACGATTAACGTAGCCTATCACGGCTAGATTTGCAAAGTCAGCCATGATAGGCTACGTAAATCGTCACGTAGCCTATCACGGGTGACTTAAAAAAAAAACAAAAGCGCATACGGCTAATGGCGGCCCCCATAGGGAGCCACCATTCACGTTCCTTATTTGGTCGCTGTAGTCTACGTAAAGATTACGTAGACTATGGAGAAAATAAGGGCAACGCTATTTGCGTTGCCCTTATTTTCGCCGTAGTCTACGTAAATCTTTAAGTAGACTACAGCGACCAAATAAGGAACACAAATGGCGGCTCCCTATGGGGGCCGCCATTTGCGTACGCACTTTTTTTTTTTTAAGTCACCCGTGATAGGCTACGTGACGATTTACATAGCCTATCACGGCTGACTTTGCAGATCTAGCCGTGATAGGCTACATTAATCGTCACGTAGCCTATCACGGGGGCGTTTTTTTTTTTTACTTTTTATTTTGCGGCCGGGCGAGGAGAGGCGCCTCCCCCCCGGCCTGAACTTCACAGGGGGAGCAGCGAAGTGCCTCCCCCCCACCGCGAACAAGCTTCGAGGACAGGTAAGTCACTTTCGTCCACCCCTACATTATATGCCAAATACAGAAAGACTTCTTTAAAAAAACAAATGAGGCTAAACAACAAACCAATACAAAAGATAGCAAGAGTGTCACAGTACTTTCCAGATTGTGAATACACAATCCAGTCAAACGAATACAATCCTCAAGTCTCTTAGGCCAAGTTATTTTGGTGAAATATAACTTCACCACAATCCTATAATATTCGCTTATTATGGAGCATATGACAGTGTTCCCCTTATGACCCCTTCCCCCGAAGCAGCTCTTTCAGGATCTCTTGACTCCTTAAGAGTCCCACCTTCCTGATCTTCCCTTTTCCAATAATGTGGGGTTTAGGCTGTGGATGTGGGGTGATTGGCACTTCAGACTCCTGGGTGTTAACCGCAACAGTTTGCTGGTAAATGAAAGCAAGCAAGTTACAACCAAAGGTATTTACAGAATAGAGCTGAGTGATACAAAAGCCATTAAGAGAAAAGAAAGGTTGCAGAAACGCTTCTTCTACCCTAGCTGCACTCCAGGTTGCTTCTTCCTGCTCTAGGGGTGTACGAAACCCTGCTTACCTGGCTCTACTGGGTTCCGCTGGCAGGGGGAGGCGCTCCGTCCCTCCCCCCGGAATCCTCACCGAGGGGGGAGGTGCTCCACGCCTCCCCCCGGAATCCTGGCTGGCTGGCTCTGCTCCACGGGGATTCCGCAGAGCCGCCGGCTGGCTCCGCCAGCAGCCGTACATCCGGCTGCTAGCTAGCAGGGACGCAAATGGCGGCGGCTGTAGCCGCCACCGTTTGCGTCCCTGTATTCAGCTGTGATAGGCTATGTAAAGACTATGTAAAGACATAGTCCCCATTCATGATAGGCTACGTAAAGACTTACATAGCCTATCACGTCTGGGTTAAAAAAACCAAAACAGACGCGTTCGCAAATGGCGGCGGCTACGGCCACCGCCATTTGCGTTCCTTATTTCTGGCCGTCTTAGTCTACGTAAATATTTACGTAGACTAAGACGGCGAAAATAAGGGGGAAGGCAAATAGCGTAGCGGCTGCTATTTGCATTCCCCTTTATTTTCACCGTCTTAGTCTACGTAAATATTTACGTAGACTAAGACGGCGAAAATAAGGGGGAAGGCAAATAGCGTAGCGGATGCTATTTGCATTCCCCTTTATTTTCACCGTCTTAGTCTGCGTAAATATTTACATAGACTAAGACGGCCAAAAATAAGGAACGCAAATGGTGGCGGCCGTAGCCGCCACCATTTGCGTATGCTTTTTTTTTTTTAACTCAGACATGATAGGCTACGTAAGTCTTTACGTAGCCTATCACGAATGGGGGAAAAAAAAGAAACAGAATGCAAATGCCAGTGGCAGCAGCCATTCGGAAGACCAGCCGCCGCTGCCACCGCCGCAACCGCCGCTGGAGCCGCCGCTGTCCGGAACATCCACCCCAGGTAAGTCTCAACCCGGGGGGGATCCGCGGGGGTGGGGGGGGTGGCAGGCCATTCTGCCACAGAGTTCAGGGCATTTGGCCTCACCGCGCTGAATGCGCTGGCATTTGGCCTCACCGAGATCAATGGCGGAATTCTATGACATCCCTATCCTGCTCTCTTCTCATGCTCTGGTCTTTCTGACTCTGGTCTCCCTCTCACTGACTCTCTCTCCTTTAATATCCCCTCCTTCCCCAAAACCAAAGTACTATTTCAGACCTGGAGAAATGAAACCTAATTAGGGATGTACGAAAGTTCTGCCACGGATCTTGGGGAGGCCAAATGCCAGTGCATTTGGCCCCCCAAAATCGGTGGTGGAATGGCCCGCCCCCCCCCCCGGGATGGGACTTACCCGGGGCGGATCTTCCTGGTAGAGGCGGCTCCAGTGGCGGCTTCGGCAGCGGTTTGGCGGCGGCGGCGGCCAGTCTTCCAATCGGCTACCGCCACCTCCATTTCAAAGTTTTAAAAAAACAAAAAACAAAAAAAGTGATAGGCTATGTAAAGATTTACCTAGCCTATCACGGCTAAATTTAAAAAAAAACACCGTGATAGGCTACGTAAATGTTTACGTAGCCTATCATGGCTGATTAAAAAACACACACATACACGCACGTACGCAAATGGCGGCGCCCATGGGTGCCGCCATTTGCATTCCTTATTTTGGCAAATCTTAGTCTACATAAACATTTATGTAGACTAAGACGGTGAAAATAAGGGGAACGCAAACAGCGTAGTGTCTACGTTATTTGCTTTCCCCTTATTTTTGCCGTCTTAGTCTACGTAAATGTTTACGTAGACTAAGATGTGCGAAAATAAGGAACGCAAATGGCGGCATCCATGGGCGCCGCCATTTGCGTACGCGCGTGTATGTGTGTGTTTTTTTACTTTTTTCTGTCTAAACATACATAGGATTGTGCCCTAAATGCAATCTTATGCATGTATACTCAGCACAATTGGGTGCTTTCTTCAGATAAGCATGTATAGGATTGCAGCCAAAATGCTTTTGTTTTGCTGTATGGTCTTCCATGTGTTGAGTGTTGCTCCACGTATAAAAAGAATGCACAGTGCATTCAGTGTCTCTCCCCACCTTGATTTTCCATCAGAAAACACCTCAATATTTTTGTAAGAACTTTAGTATTAATGTTCCTTGTTTATTAATTTTGTTTTTGTCCTGCTGACAAGATGTACATCTCTGTAGGTCATGTGTGTGTGTGTGTTTGTAGAAAGTAAGGAGACACATAAATAAAGATACATGCATAAGTCAAAGATAATGAAAACAGAATGGGAAGTGGAGTGAAAACTGCAGTTGTGAAACTCAGCTGAATTTTCTACTCGATCATGATGAGGTACCCAAAAAGTGTGAAGAAAGGCAGGGAAGAAAGATCATAGTGTTAATTAAAATGCAAAACCTTCTGTTGTTTGCCAATGACATATTGCTCTTGGGTAAAAACATTTGTTTGCTCCATGAGGACCAAATTAAGTAATTACAATGAGTGGAAGTTGTATAAAGCTCCATTTTCCATGAAGAAAACTAAAAGTACACCTCAAATCCAGATTAACCCTTACCCCGGGTATGCTGTAGCTCAGGGGACAATTACTAGTGAAAATGGACTCAGAGAGGGGAACAGCAATTATTCAGAGACAAAGTGTCAGTGGAAGAGAAACAGCCAGTTAGTTGGGTAACAAGGAATGGGATAGGCATGTAGAGCAGACTGAAATCATGAGAGCATCGAGGAGGTAATAACACAAAGTAGTCCATGGGGAGAATCTAATGGTGTCATTCCGGCCTAGGGATGTTGGAGAATTCTGCCACAGACTCCAGGGAGGCCAGATCCTTTAGAATCCCCCCCCCCCGCAGAATCAACCTGGGACGGAGCCTACCTGGCTCCAGCAGCAGCTCCGGCAGCGGCTCCGGGTGGTCTTTTGGCTGCTGCTGGGCTGCGGCCACAAACTTTTAGTTGCCAGCCGCCATTTGTGTCCCTGCCTTTTGCTGTGATAGGCTACATATATATTTACGTAGCCTATCACGGCCTCCGCAAGGACGCAAATGGTGGCCGCTATGGTGGCTGCCATTTGCAGCCGGCGCAGCCCAGCAGCATACGGAATCCAGCAGCCCACCATGGATGCCCACACCCAGAACGAGGTAAGGGATTCGTGCATCCCTACATTCTGGAAACTCAAATAAAGCTAGCGGAGCTCTGCTGAATCTTTCGATTCTGCAAGCACTTTCACATTGCATTAGTGTACTGTGCAGTAATGGACCATGCAGTAAAGGTGGTCATGCAGCCTCTTGCACTAGTGGAACTTTAAGTTGGATTTTCCCCTTGTGCATAGTTCAGAACCTAGTTTCTGCTAATGCAACGTCATTTGCTCTAGTGAAATGACATAGTTGGATACTGCACATTTTTTGGTGGACTAGGGATGTACGAAAGTCACTTACCTTTACGCAGGGGTGCTTCACAGCGGGGGGGGGGAGGCACTTCGCTTCTCTCCCCGAAATTCAGGCCGGGGGGGAGGCTTCCTGCCTCGCCCGGCCGAAATTCAGGCCGGGGAGAAGCGCCCCGTCTCCCCGGCCACAAAACAAAGTGTAACCCCCCCCCCCAAACCTGTGATAGGCTATGTAACGATTAACATAGCCTATCACGGCTAGATTTCCAAAGTCAGCCATGATAGGCTACTTAAATCGTTACATAGCCTATCATGGGTGACTTTGAAAAACAAAAAGCGCGTACGCAAATGGCGGCACCCTATGGGCGCCGCCATTTGCGTTCCTTATTTGGTCCCGGTAGTCTATGTAAAGATTTAGTCTTTATTTGCGTACGCGTTTTTTTTTTTTCCAAAGTCACCTGTGATAGGCTATGTAACGATTTACGTAGCCTATCATGGCTGACTTTGGAAATCTAGCTGTGATAGGCTACATTAATCGTTACGTAGCCTACCACGGGGTTTGTTTGTTTTTTTACACTTTGTAATGGCAGCGGCGGCTGCCCCCGCCCCCGCTGAAAGGCCGAAGAACCACCGCCGGGACCCGCTGCCGGGAGGGACATTCGCCAAAGGTAAGTCCCATCCCGGGGGGGGCGGAGAATTTCACCGCCGATTTCAGGGGCCGAATGCGTTGGCACTCGGCCCCCCAAAGATTCGGGGAGAAATTCTCTGCCATCCCTATGGTGGACCAAGAAATGTGAGTGGAATGACCAACAGATAACAAAGGCAGTAAGGAGGATGGAATACCTATCTTCCCATCTGTGTGGGAGAATGCACTCCTCTCTACCAATAATAATAATAATAATAATAATAATGACAGTAATGATAGAATTAATATTCAATAATTTAACATTATTGAATTAATATTCAATAATTTAACATTATTGAATTAATATTCAATAATTTAACATTATTGAATTAATATTCAATAATTTAACATTATTGAATTAATATTCAATAATGAACATTAATAGAACACTTTTTTCTGACTGTTCAAAGCACATAACCTTGAACGTGTTGAAAAAAATTCCCTGCCTGGTGGCAATTGCTACTTGCCATGGGCAACTGGCTGTATGAAAAGGTGCTGGTGGTATATCCAGTCCACACATCTCTTTTTGTCCCACAGTTCTGCAGGATTGTGAAATAATACAAAAACTATTTATGGTGAAAGCATAAAGTGGCAGTTTGAGTCTTTCTTCTAAACTGCCTCCAATTTTCTGAAGAAAAAACAACAACTGTCTGTCATTTGTCTCCAGCTTAAGAACCATGGGTGTTGTTGTTGTTGTTGTTGTTGTTGTTATTATTATTATTATTATTATTATTATTAAAATTTGGCCCAATGTAATTCTAATTCATCACTACGTAAGTACAGACCCTCCCTAAATGGCAAGATATTGCAGCAATAAATTTGCACAGATGGATACTATGGGCTCAGCAAATTAATAGAACACTTCCTCCCTAAAATTAATAAGAGAGGAAAAGAGCTAATTTAGATATCTTAAATTGCCTCCATGGGAAAAAATAAAATAAAATAAAAGGGAAATTATTGTCCGGGGAGTGACTAAAAACAATAGGAAGTTCTCTTAGTGTGTAAAAGCAAAGCAATAAAAGATTGAAGGCTGAGGTAATTAGCTCACTGAAGGATTGGGAGGAACCTAATACCAAACGAACAGGATATAAAGAGAGCAAATAAGTAAGTTTTCCATCCCTATTGCAATTCATGAGGGAAAATCTGAGGTGAGATGCAATAAATACATGGAAGCATATATTTCCAGGGGCTGAGGAAGAAAAGTGAAAGTGCATCACCCCTGACCAAGCTTAAAATAACTTTGCTGAAGATTTCAGGCCTTAGGTTTCTCCCACAATTAGTAATAGATTTTTTTCAAGCCCCGCCACCCGGGCCCCATCTCCTTTTTAATCAAGCATCAGACATAGAATGTGAAGAGAAAGGACAGCACTACACCACTCATGGAGAAAAGACATAGGCAGCCTGGAATGATAGAGTGGTGTATTTCAATGCAGCTGGAAATAAGAGTGTAAAGACACACAGAAACATAGACTTATATAAATTCATTTTAAATATATTTCCTATTTCACCAATGTCATGTAATTATTCCAGATCAAAAGGTTTCATTTCCAGGAGTCAAATGCAGGACCATTTACATTATAGGGAAACATTATTATTTTCCTAAAGGCAAAGCTGTATGTTTGAACAAAGTTCAAGTGATAAACCCTGCTTTCAGTTTCTGTTGTACAGTGAGAACAAAACACAACACTAGCTAACAATAACAAGGCTTTAATGATTGTCCAACAAATAAACAGTAGTTAACCTTAACTAAGTCTGTAGGAGAAATCTAGGCCTCACTAAGGCCTAGTCCGGCCTGCCAGGAGGAGAGCTGTTGTCTGCTTAGCTGCTTGCTCTGAACTGAAGTCCTATCCCAGTAGTCATGTGATAAGCCTCTAACAACTGTTGGAGATAGGGATGAGCAGATTCCCTACCTGTCGTTCCAGCCAGGAATCCGCCCTTGGCGGAAGGCGATCCATTTCTCCCCCCTGGAATCCTCTTTGGCCGGCTCTGCTCTGCGGCAATTCCACAGAACCGCTGGCCGGCTCCGACGCACCAGTGATATGACCACCATTGCCATGTCGCTGGCTGAGGGGGATTAACTGCGGATGCAAATGGCGTCCAGTATGCCATTTGCGGCCATAAAGGTCTTTGTTTAAAGATGTATAAGCAACCTACTAGGGTAAATCCTTCCAAGCTGATATTCAACAAGACTTAATACCACTACACACACAAAATTAACAAGCTAGTCTCCGAAGCCCCTTCATGAATCACTGCCTTGTTGTGGCGAAGGGGCTTGTGTAACTCAGTGAAGCCATAAGCTATGCCGTGCAGGGCCACCCAAGACGGACAGGTCATGGCGGAGAGTTCTGACAAAATGTGGTCCACTGGAGAAGGAAATGGCAACCCACTCCAGTATTCTTGCCAAGAAAACCCCATGGAACGTATCACAAGGCTAAAAGATATGATGCCGGAAGATGAGCCCCTCAGGTCGGAAGGTGTCCAATATACTACTGGGGAAGAGCAGAGGGTATTTCCAAGTAGCGCCAGAAAGAGTGAAGTGGCTGGGCCAAAGCCGAAAGGACACTCAGCTGCAGATGTGTCTGGTGGTGAAAAGAAAATCCGATGCTGTAAAGAACAATATTGTTTAGGAACCTGGAATGTCAGATCAATGAATCAAGGTAAGCTGGAGGTGGTCAAACATGAGATGGAAGATTGAACATCGACATCTTGGGAATCAGCAAACTAAAATGGACAGGCATGGGCGAATTTAATTCAGGTGACCATCATATCTACTATTGTGGGCAAGAATCCCTTAGAAGAAATGGAGTAGCACTATAGTCAACAAAAGGGTGGGAAAAGCAGTACAGGGGTACAATCTTAAAAATGATAGAATGATCTCAGTACGAATCCAAGGCAAACCATTCAACATCACAGTAATTCAAGTCTATGCCCCAACAACTGAGGCCGAAGAAGCTGAGGTTGATCGGTTCTATGAAGACCTACAACACCTTCTAGAACTAACACCAAAAAAAGATGTCCTCTTCATCATAGGGAATGCTAAAGTAGGAAGTCAAGAAATCACCAGGATAACAGGCAGGCATGGCCTTGGTGTACAAAATGAAGCAGGACAAAAGCTAATAGAGTTTTGCCAAGAGAACACGCTGATCATAGCAAACACTCTTTTCCAACAGCACAAGAGACGACTCTACACATGGACATCACCAGATGGTCAATATCGAAATCAGATTGATTATGTACTTTGCAGCCAAAGATGGAGAAGCTCCATACAGTCAGTAAAAACAAGACCTGGAGCTGACTTTGACTCAGATCATGAGCTGCTTCTTGCAAAATTTCAGCTTAAATTGAAGAACGTAAGGAAAACCACTAAACCATTCAGGTATGACCTAAATCATATCCCTGATGAATATACAGTGGAGGTGAGGAATAGATTTCAGGGATTAGACCTGATAGACAGAGTGCCTGAGGAACTATGGACGGAGGTCCGTAACATTGTTCAGGAGGCAGCAACGAAATCCATCCCAAAGAAAAAGAAATGCAAGGAAGCAAAGTGGCTGTCTGATGAGGCTTTACAAGTAGCTGAGGAAAGAAGGGAAGCGAAAAGCAAGGGAGAAAGGGGAAGATATATCCAACTGAATGCAGAGTTCCAGAGAATAGCAAGGAGAGACAAGAAGGCCTTCTTAAATGAACAATGCAAAGAAATCAAGGAAAACAACGGAATGGGGAAGACTAGAGATCTCTTCAAGAAAATTGGAGATCTCAAGGGAACGTTTTGTGCAAAGACGGGCATGATAAAGGACGAAGAAGGCAGGGACCTAACAGATGCAGATGAGATTAAGAAGAGGTGGAATGAATACACAGAAGAACTATACAGGAAAGATCTGAATGTCCCTGATAGCCATGATAGTGCGGTCACTGAATTCGAGCCGGACATCCTAGAGAGTGAAGTCAAGTGGGCCTTAGGAAGCATTAGTAACAACAAAGCTAGCAGAGATGACAGTATTCCAGCTGAGCTATTTAAAATCCTAAAAGATGATGCTGTTAAAGTGCTGCATTCAATATGCCAACAAATTTGGAACACTCAACAATGGCCGCAAGACTGGAAAAGGTCAGTTTACATTCCAATTCCAAAGAAGCGCAATGCCAAAGAGTGTTCAAATTACCACACAATTGCGCTCATTTCACATGCCAGCAAGGTGATGCTCAAAATCCTACAAGCTAGGCTTCAGCAGTATGCGAACCAAGAACTGGAAGTACAAGCTGGGTTTCGAAGAGGCAGAGGAACTAGAGATCAAATCGCCAACGTTCGCTGGATCATGGGGAAAGCAAGAGAATTCCAGAAAAACGTCTATTTCTGCTTCATTGACTATGCTAAAGCCTTTGATTGTGTGGATCACAACAAACTGTGGCAAATTCTTAAAGTGATGGGAGTACCAGACCACCTTACCTGTCTCCTGAGAAACCTGTACGAGGGTCAAGAAGCAACAGTAAGAACCAGACATAGAACAACCAAGTGGTTCAAAATTGGGAAAGGAGTACGACAAGGCTGCATATTGTCACCCTGCTTATTTAACTTATATGCAGAGTACATCATGAGAAATGCTGGGTTGGATGAATCAGAGGTTGGAATTAAGATTGCTGGGAGAATTATCAACAACCTCCGATATGCAGACGATACCACCCTAATGGCAGAAAGCGAAGAGGATCTCAAGAGCCTCTTGTTGAGGGTGAAAGAGGAGAGTGCAAAAGCTGGTTTGAAACTCAACATTAAAAAAACAAAGATCATGGCATCTGGCCCCATCACTTCCTGGCATATAGAAGGGGAAGAAATGGAAGCAGTGACAGATTTTCCTTTCTTAGGCTCCAAGATCACCACAGATGGTGACTGTAGCCATGAAATTAAAAGACGCTTGCTCCTTGGGAGGAAAGCTATGGCCAACCTAGACAGCATAGTCAGAAGCAGAGACATCACCTTGCCGACAAAGGTCCATCTAATCAAAGCTATGGTTTTCCCAGTAGTAATGTATGGCTGTGAGAGCTGGACTATAAGGAAGGCTGAGCGCTGAAGAATTGATGCTTTTGAACTGTGGTGCTGGAGAAGACTCTTACGAGTCCCCTGGACTGCATGGTGGTCCAAACAGTCAATCCTAAAGGAAATCAACCCTGAGTGCTCATTGGAAGGACAGATACTGAAGGTGAAGTTGAAATATTTTGGCCACCTAATGCGAAGAGAAAACTCTCTGGAAAAGACCCTGATGCTGGGAAAGACTGAAGGCAAAAGGAGAAGGGGACGGCAGAGGATGAGATGGCTAGATAGCATCACCGATGCAATGAATATGAACTTGAGCACACTCCGGGAGAGAGTGCAGGACAGGAAGGCCTGGCGTGCTATGGCCCATGGGGTCACGAAGAGTCAGACATGACTGAATGACTGAACAAGAACAACAAGACCTTTACAGCCGCAAATGGCGTACTGGATGCCATTTGCATCCCTGCTTTTTTTTCATGCAATAGGTTGTGCAAAAACAGGGCCACAAATGGCGTAGTGGACACCATTTGCATCCGGAGAGAGTCCCCCTCAGCCAGTGATACGGCAATGGCGGCTGTATCAATGGCGCTCCGGATCTGGCCGACGGCTCCACAGGATCGCCACAAACAGGATCTGTCTGAAGAGGATTCCAGAGTGAGGTGGAGGTAAGTGTTCCGTTCCGCCATGGACTCCGGGGGACCAGATTCTTTAGAATGCGGCCTCATTGGGGTCCGTGGCGGAATTCTCCACCATCCCTAGTTGGAGGGCAAAATCATTTAAAGGGGCAGCAAACCTCAAATACACAACACCCCTCCCCCCTAGACCAAATAGTCAGCCAACCATGCTGGCTGACGTCTCTCTCTCTGAGGTCTTTCCATCAGCTGTTTCAGTTCAGGGTTCTCTGGGGCCACTGGCTGGGTAAAACTAGGGATGTACGAAAGTTCCGCCACGGATCTCGGGGAGGCCGAATGCCAGTGCATTCGGCCCCCCGAAATCGGTGGCGGAACGGCCCGCCCCCCCCCGGGACGGGACTTACCTTGGGAGGATCTTCCTGGCGGCGGCGGCTCTGGCAGCGGCTCCAGCAGCGGTTTGGCAGCAGCGGCTGCCAGTCTTCCGACTGGCTGCCGCCACCATTTCCAGTTAAAAAAAAAACAACGTGATGGCATACGTAAAGATTTTTAAAAAAACACCATGATAGGCTACGTAACTGTTTACGTAGCCTATCACAGACGACTTTAAAAAAAAAAAAGATGCCTGTACACTAATGGCGGTGGCCATGGCCGCCGCCATTTGCATTCGTTATTTTGGCACATCATAGTCTACGTAAACATTTACGTAGACTAAGACGGCAAAAATAAGGGGAACGCAAATAGCGTAGATGCTACGCTATTTGCGTTCTCCTTATTTTCACCGTCTT
The DNA here is from genome assembly GCF_057233095.1 of Heloderma suspectum. Classification (NCBI taxonomy): domain Eukaryota; kingdom Metazoa; phylum Chordata; class Lepidosauria; order Squamata; family Helodermatidae; genus Heloderma; species Heloderma suspectum. Next base: position 177,322,973 of record NC_139461.1, read on the forward strand.
AGTCTACGTAAATGTTTACATAGACTAAGACGTGCCAAAATAAAGAATGCAAATGGTGGAGAATTTCTCCCTGAATCTTCGGGAGGCCGAGCGCTGAGGCATTCGGCCCCCCAAAAGTGTTGGGGAAATTCTCCGCCGCCCCCCCCCGGGATGGGACTTACCTTCAGCAAATGTCCCTCTCGGCGGTGGGTCCTGGCGGCGGTTCGACGACGTTTCGTGGGGGGTGGGGGCTGCGGCCGGTCTCCTGACTGGCTGCCGCCACCGCCATTACAAAATAAAAAAGTAAGTAAAAAACAAACAAACCCGTGATAGGCTACATGACGATTTATGTAGCCTATCATGGCTAGATTTCCAAACTCAGCCGTGATAGGCTACGTAAATCGTCACGTAGCCTATCATGAGTGACTTTGGGAAAAAAAAAGCGCGTATGCAAATGGTGGCCCCCATAGCGAGCCGCCATTTGAGTTCCTTATTTGGTCCCTGTAGTCTACGTAAAGATTTACATAGACTACAGCGAAAATAAGGGAACGCTATTTGCGTTGCCCTTATTTTCGCCGTAGTCTACGTAAATCTTTATGTAGACTAGACGTGCCAAAATAAGGAACGCAAATGGCGGCGCCCATGGGCCGCTGCCATTTGCGTACGCGTTTTTTTTTTCCCCAAAGTCACCCATGATAGGCTACGTGACGATTAACGTAGCCTATCACGGCTGACATTTGAAATCTAGCCGTGCTAGGCTATGTTAATCGTTACGTAGTCTATCATGGGGTTTTTTGTTTGTTTTTTTACTTTTGTATTTCGCGGCCGGGGAGATGGGGTGCTTCTCCCCGGCCTGAATTTCGGCCGGACGAGGCGGGGCGTGTCCCCCCCCGGCCTGAATTTCAGCTGGGCGAGGCGGAATGCCTCCCCCCCCTCACCTGAACTTCGGGGGAGAAGCGAAGCGCCTCCCCCCCACCGCGAATCACCCCTGCAAAAAGGTAAGTTTCGGGGAGAAATTCTCCCCCATCCCTAGGTTTGCACCATTCTCTCAGCTTGGCAATTTGCCTGGGGTCTGCGCGGCACAGTGGTGACAGCCCTAATGTGGGTGTGACTTGCAAATTCTTGGAACTCACTGGGGGTGAAAGCTGTCCTATTGTCAGACACAATGGTGTCTGGCAGTCCATGTGTTGCAAACAGCTTCCTGAGGGTCGTTATGGCAGCCCTTGAAGTGAGATTCAGAACTACCACAACTTCGAGCCATTTGAAATTAGGGGTGTACAAAACCCTGCTTACCTGGCTGCACTGGGTTTCGCAGGTGGGGGGAGGTGATCCATTCCTCCGCCCGGAATCCTCAACGGGGGGGGAGGCAATCCGTTCTTCCCCCCCCCGGAATCCTGCCCGGCCGGCTCCGCTCCGTGGCCAGGCCGTGGAACCACTGGCCGGGCCAAGCCGCAGTGGGGCCTCCAGCCGCTGCTGGGCTGGTGTGGACGCAAATGGCATCCTGTGTAGGGGACGCCGTTTGTGTTCCTACGTCGGCCCGTGATAGGCTACGTAAATATTTACTTAGCCTATCACGGCTAAAGCAGGGACGCAAATGATGTCCCCTACTCCACTTGCATTCCCGCTTTAGCTGTGATAGGCTACGTAAATATTGACATAGCCTATCATGGCAAAAAAAAAAGGGAACGCAAATGGCGGTGGCTATGGCGGCCGCCATTTGCTTTCCCTTTTATTGCCATGATAGGCTACTTAAATATTTATGTAGTCTATCACAGCCTCCGCAGGGACGCAAATGGTGTCCCTACGTTAGCCGTAATAGGCTACGTAAGTATTCACGTAGCCTATCACGGCCATTCGAAAGATGCGCAAATGGCAGCTGCAGATGTGGCCACCATTCGAGGAGCACCAGAATGGCCGACCAAGGTAGGCTCCGTTCCAGGCCCATTTCGTGGGGGAGGCAGGGGTCTTCGTTCCAGCTTAGCACCCAGTTGAGTAGATGTGCCAGGAGTGTATCTTGCTGTCATTCGAGCTATCTGTGATGGCTGAAGAGGAGGATCAGACATGGATTTGAGCTGGAGGAGGAATGGAACAGTTGGCAGTCTGCAATGGCAAATGGCTCAATGCATCTGCATTAGCAATCGCCTTCCCGGGTCTGTATGTAACCATGAAATCATATGCATGTAGCATAACGCTCCAGCGCTGCATGCCGGGAGACAAAATAAGTGGTGTTGGCTTGTCTTTCATGAAGAGACCTAGAAGAGGCTTGTGATCAGTTCAGATTTCAAAAGGACGACCATAAACATAATTGTGGAACTTCTTAATTCCCACAATGACAGCCAACGCTTCCTTGTTGATCTGGGCCTATCTTTGCTCAGTTGAAGTCATTGTTCTAGAATAAAATGCAATGAGAGCCTCCGTGCCATCAGGGAGTATATGACTAAGAACAGCTCCAACCTCAAATGGCGAGGCATCGCAAGCGATGGACAGGGGTTTCCGTTCGTTACAGTGAACAAGGACAGATGTAGAGCATCTGCATCGATCTTTGGGTGCAGTGCAAAAGGTACATTCTGGCCTTCATACCAATTGGTGTTGTGTCAAGATTCATGTGGAAGGTCACTGGCGGCCCTGTGTACACACCTAGGCCTTCAGAAAATACGTTAGGAAACTCTGCAGCAAGTTTTTCCACTTCAGTTTTGCAAATGCTGTGCACCCCTTCCACTCTGATTCCCAATGGTGAGAACCAATTCCTTCCCAAGAGACTCTTGTGATGTCCTTGTGTGACTGTGAGAGGCAACCTCCGTTTGATGGAGCCGTAGTGGACATCCACAATGCAGTGTCCCCGAATTTTGTCCATCTGGCCGTTGTAGTCACAAAGGCAACACTTTGGTGCCTGTAACTTGGGAGGGCTGTCTTGATATAGTTGTGCAAAAGTGTGCTCATCTATGATGGATACTCCAGATCTGGAATCCACTTCCATAGTACGCTCCAGGCTATTTATGACAATTTTCGCTGTCAATTTGGTATTTAGATTGACAGCAGAAAAGACGTCATGCACTGAATACAGTGCCTGCATCTCACTTTCAGGGGTGGTCTCCAGTGTATGTATAGCTTGGGCATGGGCATCTTTGTATTTCCACCTTGTCTCTCCAGGCTATCTGACAACTGGCAAACTTTCCTTATGTGGCCCTTTTTCAATGCATAACATTCAGCGTTCCTAAACGGGCATTCACTCCAGCTATGTTGCTCACCACAACTTGTGCATGCATGTTGATTTTGTTGCTTACATGTTTCCATTGCTGGCGACCTAAGCAGCTGCATTTGTTCCTGCTGGAGAGATTTCTTATCATTTTAGAAAGCACAGACATCAGTGCAGTGTGTGTGGCATATTTCCTTCATGTTACTAGAAGCTGCCTCTGCTGCCAATGCCTTTCCTTGTGCTGCGCTGAATGTGAGGTTTGTCTCTGATAGGAGATGGTGCTGGGTTGTTTCATCATGCACTCCACAGATGAGGCGGTCATGTAGCAGGCCATCTAGGAGATCCCCAAAGTCACAAAATTCAGCAAGTCATCAGAGTTCTGCCACATAGTCGGCAATGCTTTCTGCAGCCTTCTGGTCATGCTTGAAAAAATGAAACCTCTGCAGTGTAACAGGTGGTCTGGGGAAAAAATGTGCCTTCAAGAGGGCCAACAGTTCTGCATAAGTCTTGGAATTGGGCGTAGCTGGAGCAGTAAGGGCTCTCACCACAGCAAAAGTCTTTGCCCCACAGAGAGTCAAAAGGACTGCATGCTTCTGTTCTGGCTTCTCTATTTTGTTTGCTTTGAAATAATAGAAGAGTCTTTCAGCATAAGAGTCCCAAGATGCTGGCTGACTCACATCAAACTCTTCAGAGTTCATGAGGTCTCTGTTGCAGACTAATCTCACCTTCGTTGCCAAGTGTTGTATAGTGAGAACAAAGCACAACACTAGCTAACAAAACAAGGCTTTAATGATTGTCCAACAAATAAACAGTAATGAACCTTAAGTCTGTAGGAGAAATCTAGGCCTCACTAAGGCCTAGTCCAGCCTGCCAAGAGGAAAGCTGTGGTCTGCTTAGCTGCTTGCTCTGAATTGAAGCCCTACCCCAGTAGTCATGTGATAAGCTTCTAACAACTGTAGGAAGGGGAAATCATTTAAAGGGGCAGTACACCTCAAACACACAACAGTTTCAAAAAGTAAATTGTTTTTGTAGAAAGATACATAAAGATAAAGTGCTGTTTTAGATGATATGAAGTTATATTATCAACTAGGTATTAATGATTTCAATCTCCATGCTTAATGGTTAAGGACCCTAACCTCCTCAGATGTAGGGATGTACAAAAGTGACTTACCTTTTAGCGGATTCTGTTCATGGGGGGGGGAGGCGTTCTGTCCCTCCCCCCAGAATCCTCGATGGCCAGCTGTGCTCCACAGCGGGTCCATGGAGCAGCCGGCCAGGCCAGGGCCGTCCGCAGCTGGATTTCCGGCCATGGTGGCTGCTGGGTAAAAAAAACAGCGTATGCAAATGGCAGTGGCTACGGCTGCCACCATTTGCGTTCCTTATTTTTCGCCGTCTTAGTCTACGTAAATATTTACGTAGACTATTATGGCAAAAATAAAGGGGAACGCAAATAGTGTAGTGGGCGCTATTTGCGTCCCTTTTTGATTTTCCATAATAGTCTACGTAAATATTTTTTTAAAAAACAAAAAACTGCATACGCAAATGGTGGCGGCTACGGCTGCCGCCATTTGCGTTCCTTAATTTTGGCCGTCTTAGTCTACGTAAATATTTACATAGACTATGATGGGGAAAATAAAAGGGAACGCAAATAGCATAGCGGGCGCTATTTGCGTCCCTTTTTGATTCGCCATTTTAGCCTACGTAAATATTTACATAGGCTAAAATGGCAAATCAAAAAGGGACGCAAATAGCGCCCACTACGTTATTTGCGTTCCCCTTATTTTCACCGTCTTAGTCTACGTAAATATTTACGTAGACTAAGATGGCCAAAAATAAGGAACGCAAATGGCGGCTATGGCCGCCGCCATTTGCGTACGCTTTTTTTTTTTTTACCCAGCCATGATAGGCTACATAAATCTTTACGTAGCCTATCACGTCTTGTAAAAACAACAACAACAACAACCCCGAAAAGACTGCAAATGGTGGCGGCAGCAGCCGGTCAGAAGACCAGCCGCCACAGCCACCGTCGCCACCCAGAACATCCGCCCCAGGTAAGTCTCGTCCCGGGGGGGATCCGTGGGGGAGCGGGGGGGCAGGCCATTCTGCCGCAGACTTCGGGGGGCCGAATGCACTGACATTCGGCCTCACTGAGATCCGTGGCGGAATTCTCTGCCATCCCTAGTGCTGACGGATCCAGCTGCCGAGTGTCTGGGAGCTCAGCAAGAGGCTGGGAGCACTGTGGCACCACTGCACCCTCAGTCTGGCCTCCTCAGGAGTGGGCCAGGGTGAGAGAGCTGAGGACTGGCCACAGCGGGACCCATCCTGCCTCCACCTGCTGTCAAGAGCTTCCTTAACAGCCAGCATGGGGAGGAAGGGCCTTGGTGGCACCCCAGTGCTCTCACCCTGGCCTCCTCAAGAGGAGGGATGGTTCATATGGCTCAGCAGGTGGGGAAAGCAGGGAGGCCATCTGAGCTGGGGGGGCAGCTCATCAAGCTCCCCCTGCCCCAGACATTGATGGGTCCATTCATCCCTATCTGTAGCTAGGCAAGGTCAGGTGGAAGCAACGGGTTATCTAGGAGTAGAAAATGCCAGAACATGACAAGGATAACACTGCTTTCACTTTCTGTCCTTCTACTAGAATGGATTCACTGTAGATGGCACCAGCACACAGACCCAAAGGTTCCTGGTTTAAATCCTGACTGATTCCAATGCTGCAGATTTTGACTGGAAAGTCTTATTCTCTCTCTTTCTTTCTCTCTCTCTTCTGTAACATTTTCCAAACAACATGCTAATCTCCTTTGCACATCAAATTCCCCTCATCATTCATTTTCTGTGTATTAGATGTTCACTTTACTTTCCAAGAGCAGTAACAATTACTGTGACAGTCATTACTTTTGTTCGGCAGTTACGAACTTTAAATCCTGCCAAGAGGATGAACTTCAATTCTGCTACCTACAACAAGTTTAACACTAATTAAACTTCAAAATACCCCATGTATATTTAATTGCATGAAGCTTTCCAGATCTCCAACAGCCCGCCTTGGATTAATTTACATAATATCTATGTTATGTTAAGAAAATACGTCCTGTCAGCAGGAAACAAGCTGTAATGAGAAGAAATTCTTTTTTCTCCACCAAGGATTGCAATATATACACTTTCATACCAGTCTACTGAAGATGATAATTGTTATTTCAAATATAAAAACTCAGCTGTAAAAACAGTATATCTCAAAGGACATTTTAAATCGTAATGTACCCGTTCTCTGCAGTGTCTCCATATTAGTGCTGTGCTGAACATTCCCATTCTTCCATTTTTGGCATTTCATGTGGAGGTGAGCAAAATGAAAACTCTGACGAAAGAGGCTGTGGGAGGTAAGAATTTTGGAGAACTTTCTCCTCGGAGAGGTGGACAGGGTTTCCACATACCTTTTTAAGTGTAGGCAATTCTTGAGAGGTCTTTTTATTTTATTTTTAAACACCCCCTGCACTTTGAGGAGGCAGGCATCCACTCCCTTAACAAGTACCATTTGCCACTCAAACGGCTGCTCATTATTTTCTGGGGGCCTTAAAAGGGCAATGTCTGCAACATTACAGGCATAAACATATATTTTTTGAAATTGCCCCTTTAAGGCACCCATCTGCATAGATGGAATACTTATGGAAAAGAAGGAGCAGCCATTTGAGCAGCAAATGGTGTTCGACGAGGGAGTGCATGCCTGCCTCCTGTAAGTGCAGGGTCTTTTTTTTATTATTATTTTAAGGACTTTCAAGAATTGCCTAAATTTAAAAAAGGTATTTGGAAAAGACCTGTTCCCCTCCCCAAGGAGAAGATTCTCCAAAATCCCCCCCACACACACCAACCTGTGAAAGAGGCAGAAAAAAAACAAGACCTCCTTCTAGGGATGGGGGAGAATTTATCCCCAAAACTTCGGGGGGCCAAGTGCCAACATATTCGGCCCCCCGAAGTAGTTTCGGGGAGAAATTCTCCGCCCCCCCGGGATGGGACTTACCTTTCCTGAATGTCGCTCCCGGGGGCGGGTCGCAGTGGCGGCTCGGCAGGGCTTCGACAGGGGCAGGGGCGGCAGCCGGTCTTTTGACTGGCTGCCGCCGCCGCCATTCCAAGAAAAGTAAAAAAAAAAAAAAAAACGCCCCCGTGATAGGCTACGTGACGATTAATGTAGCCTATCACGGCTAGATTTGCAAAGTCAGCTGTGATAGGCTACGTAAATCGTCACGTAGCCTATCACGGGGGCGGGTTTTTTTTTAACTTTTTATTTCGCGGCCGAGCGAGGCGAGGCGCCTCCTCCCCAGCCTGAATTTCGTCCGGGCGAGGCAGGAAGCCTCCCCCCTGGCCTGAATTTCGGCCGGGCAAGGAGGGAAGCCTCCCCCCCAGCCTGAACTTCGGGGGGAGCAGCGAAGCGCCTCCCCCCCACCACGAAGCAAGCTGCGAGACCAGGTAAGTGACTTTCGTGCACCCCTACCTCTTTCACAGGAAAAGAAAAAGTTCCAGAAAATAGGGGGCAGGATTCATCACAGCACTAAACTACTCCATATTGTCTTCTATACACAATTCTAGATGTTGGTTCTGACTTGTAAAGGCATAGATAACTTAGGCCCAATTCATATGAGTGCAGTAATTTTCAAATATTTTATGCCTAGTAGGGATGGATGAACTCATTGGGTCCCGTGCTGCTTGCCAGACCCCCACTGGCTGCCCACTGCACGTGGTGAGCCATTGGATGGTCAGCAGGCATTTGGTGAGTGGCGTGCAGCATCTTGATCTCTCACTGAGCTGCCATTTTATGTAAAAATAGTAGCTCGGCCTTTTTTGTAGATCATCATTTGTGCAACTGGCAGCTGTAAAGCAGCCATTCATGCAAGATTATAGGTGTAAATTAACTATTTGCACTCATGACCTCGCATAAATGGCAATTTTATGGCCGCCATTTATTCAAATGGAAATTTACAAAAAAAAAGGCCAAGCTGCCATTTTGTGGCTCAACGAGGGATCGGGGATCACCACATTTGCCTGGCTCAGTGTGTGCTGAGCGGGGCAAGCATGGCATTTCATGGACTGGTGTCTGGGGTGCCCGAAGTGGTGATTTCTCACTAGGCCTAAAGCCTTAACCAGACTCCCATGACATCCCTAACCTCCAGGGAACTCCTTCCATATCAAATCATCTGCCAAGCCATCACTCATGCCTGCCAAGGAACTCCAGTGTATTGCAAAGGATTCTGAGGCCTATTGTAGGACACACCCTCAGTTCCTGTTGGGGCACTGGATAAGCCTGTTGTGTCTCACTGTTGCCCTGGTTAAATTGAGAATGTGGCCTAGAACTAGACACCATCTGAAAATCGTGGACAGTATCCAACACTGCTGCTCCACTCATGTAATTGGCATAACACTAAGGTAAACGGCCTCTAGCATGACATCAATACCATATGCTGCTGGCACAATGGGTTTTCTTGCGAAACCTGTTGCACTGGCATATTCTATGGATGTTGTACTAGAGGCCACTTACTCTAGTGCTATGTCAACTGTGTAAGCAGATTGACAGTGTTGGATACTGCCCAATATTTTTAGTTTTGTTTATACTAGGGATGGGGGAGAATTTCTCCCCGAAACTTCGGGGGGCCGGCCGAGAGCCAACGCATTCAGCCCTCCGAAATCGGCGGTGAAATTCTCTGCCACCCCCCCGCCACCCCCCCGGGATGGGACTTACCTTTCACGAATGTCCCTCCTGGCGGCGGGTCCCGGCGGCGGTTCGTCGGGTCTTCATCAGGGGCGGGGGCGGCAGCCGGTCTTTCAACCGGCTGCCGCCACTGCCATTATGAGGAAAGTTTAAAAAAAAACACCACCCCCGTGATAGGCTACGTAACGATTAACGTGGCCTATCACGGCTAGATTTGCAAAGCCAGCCGTGATAGGCTACGTTAATCGTCACGTAGCCTATCACGGGTGACTTTGGAAAAAAAAAAAAAGCGCGTACGCAAATGGCGGCCCCCATAGGGAGCCTCCATTTGAATTCCTTATTTGGTCCCTGTAGTCTACGTAAAGATTTACGTAGACTACGGCGAAAATAAGGGCAATGCAAATAGCTAATTGTTACGTAGTAAATAGTTAATCGTTACGTAGCCTATCACAGGGGTGGTTTTTTGTTTTTTGTTTTTTCACGGCCGGGTAGACGGGCTGCTTCTACCTCTCCTGACTTTCGCCGGCGAGGGATGGGGCGCCTCCCGCCCAGCCTGAATTTTGGCCGGGCGAGGCGGGAAGCCTCCCCCCCCTCGCATGAACTTTGGGGGGAGAAGCAAAGCGCCTCCCCCCCACCGCGAATAAAGCTGCAGGACAAGGTAAGTCCCTTTCGTACATCCCTAGTTTATACCCTCAATATTGTCCAAAAGCACCTCCATTTTTCAGCTTGCTTTCAATTGCTCCTGTGTGTGTGTGTGTGTGTGTGTGTCCTGGATACACTAGAAGCATGTTTACAACAGTCTATAAAAGCTGGTCTGTGAACTCCAGTGAGCTATGGAGTCCCTGAGCTAGCCCTTAGGACACAGTTCCTGAGACCTGGAAGCAAATGAGTTGTGCAGTCCCTGAACTTGTGTAAGATGAAGTCCCTCAACTTGATAGAGCTGAAGCTTAGGCAAAGTCCCTTTATATACTCTCTCTAAGAACTCCCGCAGCCCACATGACTAGTAACAGCCCACACCAAGCCTTGACTAGAGTCACAAGGCTGGGTGAAATGGTTACCTGGTCTATTGATCCTCTTCCCATAGTAGTGCTCCCCTCCACCACACAAAGAACATTGTGGCCTAGAAATAACATGGGTGCCCTATTCAGAGAGCTTCACCACAACATTGGAGTTGGGCACCTGTCAGTGGCAGATTGGTAGACCTAAGACACAGATGTATGTATTCACTGGAATAGACACAGCAACTATGAAACTGAAGTTATCATGCCTCTGAAACTACTATTCCACATTACAAGCACCCAGCTGGCAACCAGTACTATTAGGGATGCATGAGAAATGTGTCTGTTTGTTTTAGATCAGGATTTACCCAGTTCATACCTTCCAGAGCAAACACAGGCTCAGATGCAGTCTGTGGTTGAAGACCATACATTTCCGAGCTTGCAGTGTGATTTACAGACACCCCTCGCCTCGCCAATGCATTAGACAGCATAAGTACATTTGAAAAATGCACATGGAAAAATGCGTACTTTTGAAAAATGCAAACAAACATGATTTAATCATTGGGAGAAGAATGTGTATATTTCAAAGATGCACCCAACTGATGCACACATTTGGAAAAAAATATGCATGAAAATACAAATTTTCATGCAAAAAGATTAAAAAAAACAAAGCTCACAATCTGATACATGTTGGAATTAGAACAAGCTTCAAGATGGAATTCAAAGGACTTTGGCAAGCTTGACTTGTGCTGATTTTTACATCCCTAAATATCATCTACATTGAATGATAGGAGTTGGAAGTTTTAATAAAAACTACAACCATGTTACACTGCACCTAGGGCAAAGCACATACCAGATCTCCACTGACCTGACACAATAAACTGTTCCTCAAAAGATGCTGTACAAATGGAGAATTGGCCCATAATATTTAATCCCAGCAAAGTCTATGAGAAAGCAAACAGATAATACCTGTCAAACTGCTGTAGGTCACTCATCAAATTTTAAACTCCTATATATAAGCCATTTCTCACCCTTTCTAAAATTGGCATTAACCATCCTCAAAATGAGCTCTCTCCCACAGCCAAGTTTCAGATCAATCCTCTGTGCTGTTTTCTGGGTATAGGCCATAGTATCTAAAAAGGTAAAGGTGTCCCCAACCAGTCGTGTCCGACTCTAGGGTGCGGTGCTCATCCCCATTTCTAAGCCAAGAGCCAGCGCTGTCCAAAGATGCTTCCATGGTCATGTGGCCGGCATGACTGAACACCGAAGTGCACGGAACACTGTTACCTTTCCCGCTGAGGCAGTACCTATTTATCTACTTGCAATTTCTTGCTTTCGAAATGCTAGGTAGGGATGGCGGAGAATTTCTCCCCGAAACTTTGGGGGGCCGAGCGCCAATGTGTTCGGCCCCCCGAACAAGTTTCGGGGAGAAATTCTCCGCACCCCCCCGCCCCCCGCACGCCCCCGGGAAAGGACTTACCTTTGCCTAATGTCCCTCCCGGCGGCGGGTCCGGCCGGCGGTTCGGCGGGTGTTCGTGCGGGGCGGGAGCGGCAGCCTGTCTTTCGACCAGCTGCCGCCGCTGCCATTCCAATAAAAGAAAAAAAACAAAAACGCCCCCGTGATAGGCTACGTGACGATTAACGTAGCCTATCACGGCTAGATCTGCAAAGTCAGCCGTGATAGGCTACGTTAATCATCACGTAGCCTATCACGGGTGACTTTAAAAAAAAAATAGCATGTACGCAAATGGCGGCCCCCATAGGGAGCCGCCATTCGCGTTCCTTATTTGGTCGCTGTAGTCTACGTAAAGATTTACATAGACTACGGCGAAAATAAGGGCAACGTTATTTGCGTTGCCCTTATTTTCGCCGTAGTCTACATAAATCTTTACGTAGACTACAGCGACCAAATAAGGAACGCGAATGGCGGCTACCTATGGGGGCCGCCATTTGCGTACATGCTTTTTTTTTTTTAAAGTCACCCGTGATAGGCTACGTGACGATTAACGTAGCCTATCACAGCTGACTTTGCAGATCTAGCCGTGATAGGCTACGTTAATCGTCACGTAGCCTATCACGGGGGTAAGCATTTTTTTTTTTTTAACTTTGGAGTTCGCGGCCGGGCGAGGTGGGAAGCCTCCTCCCTGGCCTGAATTTCGGCCGGGCAAGGCGGGAATCCTCCCCCCCCCGGCCTGAACTTCGCGGGGGGAGCAGCGAAGCACCTCCTCCCCACCGCGAACAAGCTTCGAGGACAGGTAAGTAACTTTCGTCCACCCCTACTGCTAGGTTGGCAGAAGCTGGGACTGAAGACAGGAGCTCACTCCATCACGCAGCACTCGGGTCTCGAACTGCTGTCCTGCCAACCTTCCAGTCTGCAGTTCAGCGTCTTAACCACTAAGCCACCGCAGCCTAGTATCTACTGCCCCACTAATTTCCGATGACACTGATGGAAGGCAATTCATCCTACTCATCCTTAACATAGGTCCACAACTGAGGCCCTATAATAATGCAAACAATATCCAGGACTTATTGTGAGGAGGTGGCTGCCATTAAATCTCACCATAGCCTGTCCCAAGTGCTCTTCAGGGCTGAGATAATAGTTATCTCATGATTGCTTCCATCTATTTTAACATAACTGTCATCACTTCAGAGTGAGTTGTCATCTTCGTAGTCCTAACTGGTATTTCCTTCATTACCTTCAACAAGTAATTGTGTAAGGTCTTCAGGATAAGGTCTTTGAACCGATATCATCATCATTCCCACCTTCCATGCTGTTCAGAAGGGTCAGTAACCATTGCTGTCATAGAACATTGCCAAATCTTTGGGACTGAAGAATGTGTATTGATATACTCTGCAGATACAATAGCAAGGATAGGTGAATCACTGCAACTTGATCTCACCAAAATTCTCTGAATTCTGTCTCAAAGCTTGTTCCAACTTGAGTCTGTTATCAGATTACAAACTTCATTCCCCCCTCTTTTTTGCATGAAAATCTGTGCATATTGTCATGCACAATTTTCCAAATGTACATGTCAAATGTGCACATCTTTGAAATGCATGCATTATTCTCCCATTGATTAAAGAGCATTTGTGCACATTTTACAAAAGTATAAATTTCTTCATGCACATTTTTCAATGTATGTATGCTGTCAAATGCTATTTTTTGGTCCACAAATCACACTGCAAGCTCAGAAATATATGGACTTCAACCACAGATTGTGTCCGAAACTGTGCTTGGTCAGGAAGGTGCGAACTGGATAAATCCAGATCAAAACCAAACTGAAACAAATTTCTCACATATCCCTTGTAGAGTAGGCAAATTCTTTAGTCATTTCTCTGCTCAAAAAAACCCTTACCAAAAATGTGTTGTTGTTGTTTTAGCTTTGTTAATATTTTGTAGTGTTTTTCTGCCCATATACACTGTATGCACACTTTTCAGGGCTTCATAACTTTTCAGGACTTCATGAACATCTTCTGTCACCCAAGATGATCCCAATCGAATGAAAATGTCTTGGAATTCCTTTGTTTGTTTATCAAATTAAACTGCATCTTATTTCCTTTCTGAAGAAATAATTAAGAAATATAATAGTTTCCAGGAAAGGCACCCAGTCTCCAAAATGTGTCCTTTGTCTTGTCTACCATTATACAAATCAGATTAATCCATCTACAGGAGTTTCCCCTTCCAGTTGTTCAGGATGAAGATTTGGTGGATATCAGAAAAATGTGCTAATAGAAGAATTATAACACCAGTATCACCAGATACGGAATGCAGTACAACTAGGCCACCCTTCCATGATGATGCATGGAAAGTGTGCAAAGTCATCAGCTTCCTTTTGGTCTGAGCAAAACAGATCAAGTGGAATTGTTACTTCTTCCACAATTCCACAATAGCCATCATCCTTTGAAAACTACAATTTTCTCCCTTACAGGAGAGTTCCCAAACAGTTATTATGACAGCAGTCATTTGTTGATATCAGTGCTCATGAATTCAAAAAACATCAAAATCTACTAACAGAGCCTAACAACACAGAGATCAACCATTTCTTGAATGTTCCTGTCTGATGCCTTGATAGATTTTTGTATATATCTGTCTGGATGGCATCAGTTTTTCAGTAGCCCTTCAGTATTCTTTTTTAATGCACACTGCAAATTCAGAGAAAGATACTGGCAATTTCACAGTTCCTCTAAGAGTCCTGATGTCTACAGTGTAAGCACTTACAGTTAACACCAGAGGAAGGCCTGTGACAGTTAATTCTGAAAGCCGATTTGTGAAAACATAAATGAGGTGGCTATTTGGGGGCTGAATATTTATTGCTGTTAGCATGTGCCAAGACTAAAGGTTCTGGCCCTGAGACACTGAATTATTTATATCAATGCCTCTGTTATTTTATGGCCATGTTCTTCTGTTTCTGCAAACATGGAAACACCTGCTGTTTCTGACCCATCATCTTCAGATGGCTGATTAACACTGAAGCTTGGATTCATCACCTCATCTTAAAACATAGGATGATTCACAAATTCATGCTCAATCTCTCTCTCTCCTTCAGTTATCACATTCTGAAGAAATAATACAAAAAAAGTCTCCTGGTAAACAACGTTAAAAATCCCTTCCCCATCCCCAAGGAGCAACTACAAAACAGCAGCAAGTGTAATGGAAATGCATCAATACACTTTCTGAAAAACAAAATTGCATAAACAATTTTTAAAAGGCAATAGTGAAAGTACCTGTATAAATTTAAATCCACACAGTAAAAAAGGAGAGCTTTTTAGCACATTAGCCTTGTAGACATGAATTGTTATAATGTAGACAAAGTGTGTGTATTTTTCACAGAGATTCTCATTAAAATAACTACAGAAAATTGAACACTGGCTATATTTTCCTTCTAGAGCCTCATTCTAAGTAGCTACTGCTTCTCCCTTTAGGATGTAGACATTTTACTTGGCCAAACTAGGAGTAGCTCTGCACAGATGATGCATTCTCATAGCCTCAAGCTTTTTTTTTTTTTCCTTTAAAAAAAAAACAATATACCTTCATTTATTTACCTCTGCATTCATTTGTGGATTCATTCAATACGCCATATAAGAAATTTCATTTCCCCTTTTGCAATACCACTATAGCCAAGCTTCCTTGAAACAACAGAGAACATTAGTCCGTGTATTTATTTCTTTTCATGGTTCTGATTGTTATTTAATATACCTGTACACTCCTCCCTTTCAGTATCCAATTAACCATTAATTATCTAATTATCATCTCCAGCTGGTACCCAAGCCCTAATTTTTTTGTGATTATATTTTCTTACTGTGTGGGTTCTCTGTGCCATTTTATTAGGAGACATACAGGCCTGCAACTAAAGATTTAGCTGATAATTTGCAGTCAAGATGTGATCATCAGTCCTTGTTACCCTTGCAGCTGCTGGTCATGTACACCTGTACCCCTCTCATTTCTTCCCATTCTGTCTTTCAAACTTCATTTTCTGGCCTTCCTAGCCCTTCCCTCATTCTCCTGGACCTCTCCCTCTTATTTTTAAGCAATTATACCTTCAAAAATCTATATTCAACCATCTCAAACTCATGATTATAACAGGTTCTTACCAAATAGGGAAAACTATGTTGATCTAATTTCAGAATAATTATAATATATTTTCCAATCTCTGCAGCAAATCACCACCAGTTGATACGGCATGACCCTGAACCCCACCAGCAATCAGACACAGAAGTGGAGAAGCCAGCTGGATCAGGTGGACCAGCAGTGCCAGCTGCAGATGTGTTGAGCTCACACTCAGGCATCTAAACTGAGCCTGAGCCATTGAGAAGCTTCCCTCCCTCTAAGCCACGCACTTTGGGAACAGCCACAGACAGCACCTCCTGAGGCTGATTTCCCCAAGGAAATGGCCTGTGTACATTTACTCTCCTGCTCCCTAGAGCCTGCTCTCCAGCTGACAGAGAAGCAGCATAATGCTAGAATTATAGAATCATAGAATCGTAGGGTTGGAAGGGGCCTACAAGGCCATCGAGTCCAACCCCCTGCTCAATGCAGGAATCCAAGTCAGAGCATCCCCAACAGGTGGCTGTCCAGCCTCATCTTGAAGGCCTCCAGTGTGGGAGAGCCCACCACCTCCCCAGGTCATTGGTTCCATTGTCGTATTGCTCTAACACTCAGGAAGGTTTTCCTGATGTTCAGCCGGAATCTGGCTTCCTGTAACTTGAGCCCATGATTCTGTGTCCTGCACTCTGGGATGGTGGAGAAGAGATCCTGTCCTTCCTCTCTGTGACAACCTTTCAAGTACTTGAAGAGTGCTATCATATCTCCCCTCAGTCTTCTCTTCTCAAGGCTAAACATGCCCAGTTCTTTCAGACTCTCTTCATAGGGCTTTGTTTCCAGTCCCCTGATCATCTTTGTTGCCCTCCTCTGAACCCTCTCCAGTTTGTCTGCATCCTTCTTAAAGACGGTGCCCAGAACTGGACACAGTACTCCAGATGAAGCCTAACCAGTGCTGAGTAGAGGGGAACTAGTACTTCTCAGGATTTGGAAGCTATGCTTCTATGAATGCAGCCCAAAATAGCATTTGCCTTTTTTGCAGCCACATCACATTGTTGGCTCATATTCAGCTTGTGATCAACAACAATTCCAAGATCCTTCTTGCTTGTAGCATTGTTGAGCCACATATCCCCCATCTTGTCACTGTGTCAATAGGGATGTATGAATCCCCTACCTGTTCCAGTCGGGGCATCCTCTGGGGGGGGAGGCACTCTGTCCCTCCCCCCAGAATCCTTGACGGGGGGGAAGACGATCCGGTCCTCCCCCTCGGAATCCTGCCCAGACAGCTCTGCTCCACTGCAGCTCTGCGGAGCAGCTGGCCAGGGCCGTCCGCAGCTGGACTTTTGGTCATGGACAGGCTGCTGTGGACGCAAATGGCGGCCGCTCTAGCAGCCGTCATTTGTGTCCTTCCAGGCTGCCCTGATAGGCTATGTAAGAATTTACGTAGCCTATCATGGCATGCCTCCCCCCCAAAAAGGCGTATGCAAATGGCATAGTGGGCGCTATTTGCGGTTCCCTTTTTTTTCGCCGTAATTGCCTATGTAAATATTTACGTAGGCTAGAACGGTGAAAAATAGAGAACGCAAATGGCGGCCGCCGTTTGCGTATGCTGTTTTTTGGGGTGGGGGTTAGCCATGATAGGCTACGTAAATTCTTATGTAGCCTATCACAGCTCGAAGGATGGCAATAGCAGCTGCAGCAGCCTGGCCACAGCCAGCCAGGAGACCAGCCGCCACCGCTGCTGCCACCGCTGCCGTAACTACCGCCACCGCATCCGCTGCATCCGCCCCAGGTAAGTGCCGTCCTGGGGGATTCCACTGGGGGGCGGGGGGCAGGAGGCAGTTTGTAGAATCTGGCCTCACTGGAACCCATGGCAGAATTCTCTGCCATCCCTATGTGTCAGGAGTGCCCCAGCTGCCTCTTGCAGTCCCCACCAATAGCCAATTCAGGACACAGACGATGAGGAATTCTTTCCGATAGGGATGGATGAACGTCACTTACCTGATCCCAAAGCTTGCTTTGCGGTGGGGGGAGGCACTCCATTCCTCCCCCCCAAATTCTGGGTGGGGGGGAGGTGCCCCATCCCTCCCCACCAAAATTCTGTCCGGGGGGGAGCGCCCCGCCTCTCCAGCCGCGAAAGTTCTTCTCCTGCCGGGACGCAAATGGCGGCGGCCATAGCCACCGCCATTTGCGTCCCTGGCCTGTAGTCAGCTGTGATAGGCTACGTAAATCTTTACGTAGCCTATCACAGCTGACTTTGGGAAAAAAAAAAAAGCTGGTACGCAAATGGCGGTGCCCATGGGCGCCGCCATTTGCGTTCCTTATTTTGGCATGGGTAGTCTACGTAAATATTTACGTAGACTATGGCGAATATAAGGGCAACGCTATTTGATAGGCTAATCTTTACGTAGCCTATCACGTTTGTTGTTATTGTTTTTTTTTTATTTGGAAATGGTGGTGGCGGCAGCTGGTCGGAAGACCAGCTGCCGCTGCCGCCGCCACCGCCGAACCATCGCTGGGAGCCGCCGCTGCCAGGGACATTCGCCAAAGGTAAGTCCCATCCCAGGGGGTGGCGGGGGGTGGCGGACCGTTTCTCCACCAATTTCGGGGAGCTGAATGCGTTGGCATTCGGCCTCCCGGAGATTCATGGAGAAATTCTCCGACATCCTTATTTTCTGAGACTTTATTACTTTATTCCTTTATGACTCTTTCAGATACTACAAAGCAAGGAACAGCACTGGGGAAAGATAGCAGAGTAGCCTAAGCTCCAGGTAAGGCAGTTGGTCCCCGTTTGAAGGAGAACCACGGAAAAACCCTGAACTTATGGGCTAGGGAGAGATCCTCCCTTTTTACCTTGGGTCCTCGGGACGTGACCATTGTTTGAGCGCCAAGCAAGCGCTATGCCTCCTTTCTGCGCCCTCCATCTGGCGCCGCTCCCTGCGTCTGCGCCGAGCATCCAGCAAGCCCCCCTCCAGTGCTCTCTCACTGCCAGGGTCACTATCTATCCCAGGAATGCTGGCAGGAGGAATCTCTGACAGCTGCTGTACTTGTGAGAGATGAGTAGGGGCGTACGAAAGTCACTTACCGTTTCGCGAATCTGCTTCACAGTGGGGCGGGAGGTGCTCCGTCCCTCCCCCTGGAATCCTCAATGGGGGGGTGGAGCTCCATCCCACCCCCTGGAATCCTGCCCAGCCGGCTCCGCTCTGTGGGGATTCCGCGGAGCTGCCGGCCGGCTCCAGCCGCAGCCGGACATCTGGTCGCTGGACAGCAGGGACGCAAATGGCGGCGGCTGTAGCTGCCGCCGTTTGCATCCCTGTACTTAACTGTGATAGGCTAAATAAATATTTACATAGCCTATCACGGCAAAGTAAAAATAAATGCATACGTAAGTGGTGGTGGCTATGGCGGCTGCCATTTGCATTCACTATTTTTAGCCGTTCTAGCCTACGTAAATATTTACGTAGGCTAGAACGGCTAAAAATAGAGAACGCAAATGGCGGCCGCCATAGCCGCCGCCATTTGCATTCGCTGTGCCCAGCAGTGGCCGCCCCCGCACCTTCCACCCTGCCCCCACCGCCGCCGCACCTGCTGCCCCCGCTGCAGCACCTGCCGCTGCTGCTCCTTCTGCCACACCTTCCGCCGCCACCTGCTGCCACACCTTCTGCCTCCACCCCCACCGCTCCTGCTGCCGCCGCCCCCACCGCCGCCCCTGCCGCCGTCGCCGCACCTTCCGCCCCTGCCGCCCCTGCTGCCCCCGCCACCACACCTGCCGCCGCCGCCCTTTCTGCCGCCCCCACCGCTGCCCCCGCCGCCCCCGCTGCCGCCACCCCCACTGCCGCCCCTTCTGCCGCCACACTTTCCGCCGCCGCGCCACTGCCACGCCACTGCCGAAGCTGCCGCCGAAGCCATTGCATCCGCCGCAGGTAAGCTTTGTCCCGGGGGGTTCCGCGGGGCGGGCGGGTGACCAGGAGGCCGTTCCACCATGGATTCCGGGGGGCCGAATGCCAGTGCATTCGGCCTCACTGGAATCCGTGGCAGAATTCTCCGCCATCCATAGAGATGAGTGAACTCCTCTCCCACGGATTGCTGTTCCTTCTCAGAATCAGAACTGCTCTGGGGCTCTATATGCTCAGTTTCCACCCTAACACACTGTGCATTTGGTTTCTTTTTCCTAGGTGCAGAACTTGGCATTTATCCCTATTCAATTTCATTCTGTTGTTTTCTGCCCTGTGCTCCAGTCTATCAAGATCACTTTGAATTTTGTTTCTGTCTTCCAAAGTATTCCAGGGGTCCCCAACCCTTTTGGGCCAGTGAGCACATTTGGAAAATCGTGAGAGTATTATGGTTACTCTCACAAAATGGGTGACATGGGGAGCTTCCCCATTGGCAAAATGGCTGCCATATTGGGTGTGGCTGGTCACAAAACACCTATTTCTCAGAAGGCAAACTAATGGGACTAAAAAAAAAGTAAGTTGCCCCCAAACCTAAGTACGAGAAGAGTGGGTCTGAGCAATACAACCCAAGGCCACACACATATTTATTTGCTCCAACATGCATTTCACCGAAGGCAAACTGTTGAGGTGCAGAGACATGGGGCCCAAAGGCATTTGTGGAAAAAGGATAATGCTGGAGGTTGTAGAAGGTCTCCAATCTTTAAGTGTCTCTGCTCTTCATGGATAAGAATAAGAGGGGTATGAGGCTTCAGTTGAGCTCCAGACTTCATTGGAGCAAGTTGTCTGCTCAGAGTTATTCAGAGTCCTGGAACTTGAGCCCACCTGCTCTCTGGTATCAGACCTCTGAAGCTAGGAGAAGGCAAGACTTCAGGCTTGCAGGAGTTACTTTTGTTCTTCCATAGAATCTCAAGATTCACCAGCCAAAGCCAGATGCAAAAGATACAGACTCAGAATGAAAGGAAGAATATGTTTGCAGAATCATTCAGAAATGAAATGAACTTGCAGTCCTTTCACACAAACATCCACTGCTGGTTACCCACCCTAGCTTTCTTCATTTCAGCACTATACTTTAGGGCTGTGGTGGCGGTGGGGGAGAGGAGTCATTTTGTTGTTGCCATTGTTCAGCAATTGGGAGACAGAAATCCTTGCCAATATACTTCGGATTACTGCTGTGCCAAAAAATTCTCCCACTATTTCTTTGACCATTCTCATTCAATTTGATATAAAAGAAATTGTTTTTGAAAAGAAATCCGAAGGAGGCGAAATTTCAGAGAAATTCTCATGAGCTGGGTTTGGGGTTCTTGTGCTTACCTTACTTGTGAGGTGGCTGAAGAGTGTGCATGAGTGTCCTGTCTGTCATTATACAGTAATCTCTGTGGCAGCCTTAGCCTCCTCGCCTTCCTGCACTTCAGTTAAAGCCATCATGAGGAAGACATTGTGAAGCAATTCCTCCCATGGGTCTTCTTCAGTTCAGGAAGTGCAGGTGGCCCTGGAGGCTGCAGAGTAATGGAAAGATGTGTAATAGAGAGAGAAAACACACACAGCACCCTCTGCCACCTCACAGTGAATAGGTAAGCTCAAAAAAATACCACCAAAAGAAATGCAAAACTCTGCCCCAGAAAAGTGGAAGACTCAACACAATTGATGCTGTTGCCACTTAACAGAAGCAATGCAATAAACCAACAACCCTGAGGGGGGGGGGAGACTGAAATTGTGTTGCAGCCCCTGCTGATAGAGAGTCCTGTCTGTGAGTAACTATTGGAGAATTTGTCCTCCCCTGGGAGAAATTCAATGACCCCCCCCCATTTATCTGCCTACAAATAGTCTGGAGAATTTTGAGAGGCCATTTGTGCACAGCTCTACTTCAGATCACCCAGAGATCTACCAGAAGATCCCAATCTACCTTCTGCTCACCTCTGGACTAACCCACCCTGAAGAGTCTGTCACACCCCATGGGCCTTCACTTGTGGTAAGGACAAGAGGTGATGTGTCCACTCAGGCTTCCCACCCATCTATTCTAGGCCCATTGTTTGTCTGAGCCTGCTGCCTTCAGAGCCCATCCAATTTGTTTCCTAGGTGCTGCCATTTCTACACCACCCACCCTAGGCCCTTCTGGCTGCCCTGCCCGACTCAAGGATCACAGTTTCAGCGAATGGCAGCTAGAGACACTTTTACTGACTCTTTGTGGCATTTACAGCAACTCGGCCAAACGCGGACAAATGCTTTGTCACCTGCACCACAAACCTTTGCATGGATTTACAATGCAGATTGCTATACACATTTGAAACGGCCCTGGAATACCAATTAGCCATTGAGCAGCAGGATATAAATCTTAGAAAAGAGTAAACACAACTTCAATACATTAATAAATAAGGCTTTTAGTTACTTTCAGTCCAAATATAGCACATTCTTGTCTAGTTCACCTTCCTTTTCGCTTTCCCAAACAACCAGATCTTTCTTTTTTGTGCTCCCTCCCTATTTAGTTATTTCCATATTGGACCTCAAGCTTTACAGTGTAGAACACAGCACATACAACAAGGTCAGCTACTATCAACATCTCTGCATCATTCCAGTTGCTGTGGCTGCCTGGCTCCAAATTGAAACAAATGGCTGATTACTTTGGCAGCATGGAAGACATTGGCCATTTGGTTCAGCCCTTTTGTACACAATCAACCGTCTGACAAGAGGCCCAGTTTATGCATTTGGTTCCCTATTGTTATAAATAACACCACACAACATACAGAAAAGCTTAGCTGTAGATAATCATCACTTACAACATCCCAGGCCTCACAGGATACCCGAGTCTGAGAGCCAATCTCCAATCTAAGTGCTATTATTACAATCATGATGATGGGAATATCATCCAAGCTGGGTTGCTGGAGAGAGGCAAGGAAGAACAGGAATGCTAACCAACTGGCTCCCAGTCCTGCTGATCAGCAAGATAGGCGGGATCGTTAAAAAAAAGGAGAGAGTTTCCTCAGTTAGGGTCTAAAGAGACAATGGAAACAGTGGTGAGGGATGTCGAATGAGAGACAAGAAAGGAGAACAGCAGCATCTGACCTAGAGTACTTGTTGTTGTTATGAAATGAATAACTACCCAAGGTAAGGGCAGAGATGAGTGCTGGGACCCATAAGCAGATACAGACTTTCAGCTTTCAATTATGTTGCACTAGCGTAAGTGACCTCAAGCACAACACCAATAGCACTTGCTGATATGATTGCTTTCCCCAGAAAAGCCGTTGTGCCAGCAAGAACTATTGGCCCTGGGCTAGAGGTAGTTTATGCTGGCACAACATTAGTTATGTTAGTGACAGTGTCACATTGGATACTGTCCAGTATCAGGGACAGTGGGGATTTTGAACCAAAAACTCATGACCTGTGTCATGGCCTACTGAGCCAACCAGGATGCCTAGGCCTCAGAGCAGGGAGAAAAGTGAGTGTGGAGTGGATTGAACAGGTAGGAGCCATTTCCATAATAATGGTTTCCCCTTCTCTAGGAAGCTCAGTGATAGAGATGGCTGCAGGCTTCCCATGTATATTGTCTGGCTCCTACTAGCCTTTCTTCACGCTGCTGCAGACATAAGCAAGTGGAGGAACTTGGCAATGTGTGAAGCAGCCCTAAATTAAAGACATTACTGTGACAGTTGCTCATACTAAGAGGAGAGAGCAAGGCCAAGACAGACCCTGACAGCAAGCAGCCTGTCAAGGCTGGCTGCTCTTTGTTTCCACGCTACAGGCTGCACTGCTGCAGGCTCAGGCTGCTACAATAGCCATGCCAGAGGGAGGGCAAAAGCTCATCTTTGTCTGGAACACTCGGCAGCTCTTCAGGGTTCTTTCAGAGGCTGAGCCTGCAGGCTGGATGAAACGTATTCAGGCTGCCTTCCAGTGTGGAAAGCTGAGGGGCGTTGATGACACACAACCTCCGAGCCGTTTGCAGCCTAGTTCCCAACAAGTTCTGACCTCAAAATCGGCAGAATTCATCGAAGTGTTCTCCCATGGCCTAATATGGAGAGGTCCCTGCTGACTGTTTAGAAAATCCTGGTCACAATCCTCATTCAGCAGTTCTTTTTCAAACTTCCTATAGTAACCCTTTTTCCATGTTTGTTTTTCTGCCTGTCCATCTTCATGGAAACCCTCTGCATTGTACAGGGTTCTGCAGCCTGTCACAGGTTGCCCTTACAGTATATACAGGACATCATAAATAAATAATGTTTTTATTGTAGAATTGTATTGTTTTAAACTGTTTTATTGTATGTTGTACATCGCCCAGAGTGGCTGGGTGACCAGCCAGATGGGTGATTAATAAATTTAATAATAAATAAATAAAATAAATCAGCCAGATGTTAGGCCTCACTGTTGCCCTGTGCCCACTGAGTACACACCCTAGAATGCATCCAATTCTTCTCTTCAGCTAGGCATTGTACAGGGGAATTGGTAAGAGCAAGCTAGCTTTCAGTAATGCTTGTCCACCTTTCCTGCTTTCCTCAGCAAAGAACCCCAGACTTTAGAGCAGAGGGGAAGAACCTGTGGTCTTCTAGATGTTTTGGACTACAACTCCCATCAGTCCCAGACATTATTTCTGAGGTAATCTGGATCATATCATTGCATGGCATACAAGACAACTGAGATAGTGTAGGGAACAAGAGTGTAAGCTGTGGCCTCAGATCAGAAGTCTTGGGCTGTCATATCATTTTGACCACAATACAACTCAGGCAGGGCACTGGCTCACTTTCTGTCCCCCATCTGCAGTATAAGGATAATAAAACTAGGCCTAGCTTAGAGGATGGTTGTTCATTCTATGTATATAGGGTTGGATTCAGGTTAAGTTAGTTGCACTTCAGGCTCATCAAAATCAATGGGATAAGTTAGTAATGATGGCTTAAGTCCCATTGATTTAAACAGGAACAAAAGGTAATTAACTCATTCTGGATCCAGCCTATAATGTATTTGACAAACTTTGGATACTCGAAAGACACTAGTGTAGTGGCTAGAGCATTGGACTGGGAGTTGGGAGATCCAGGTTATAGTCCCCACTCAACCATGGAAGCTCACTGGGTGACTCTTGACCAGTCACAGACTCAGCCCAGCCTACCTCACAGGGTGGTTGTTGTGAGGATAAAATGGAAAGGAGGAGGATTATATATGCTGCCTTGGGTTCCTTAAGGAGGAAAAATGGCAGAATTGAAATGTAATAAATAAATAAATAATAAAAGCAAATGCTAAATTTCTCCCCCCCCTCAAAAGTCAGTGGGGATGGGCTATTGGTGTCCAGTTGGTCTGTTTGGTCAACAAACAGTCAAGCAGGCAAGTGGGAAATTTAAGAAATAACTAAGGAGCTATCTTACAGAAATGTTGGAAGGATTCAGATATTCCAACAGTAACTGTTTCATGCAATTATAAGCTTGTCATATGCATACTTTTGTTCCATCCTCTCACTGCCTAAAACATGATGATAATGTTTTTACTGAATGGCTCACATAACTAGGCTATCAAGTGACAAATGCAACTTTGTGTGACACAAGTATAAATCTAACAATACAACCCTATATATGTCTACTCAGAAGGAAGCCCTGTTGAGTTCAATGGAACCTACTCCTATATATTTATAGGATTGCTGCCTTTGCTGTCAGCAAAAAGATGTATTTCCTTCATATGCCTGATATCACAAACTCTTAAAATAATATATCCCCACAGGGAAGCTTGAAAAAAGCAATCTGTGAAACCTAGGTTAGGAATTAGGGTTGAGCATATGTTGTAATTTGTGGGGTGGGCAGAAATGCTGAATATTAAAATATTAATATCTATTGTGCTTCCCCCATTTGGTTACTTCCTGTTGAGATGGTGACAGCCTGCAAACAGCACCGTAAGTATTTACTTGCAATGTTCAAGAGTTTGCCTTGAAATCGCTGCAGCTTTGTGTACAGCCAAACAAAGATGCTACAGACGCCCTTGTGCTGAATATTAATTTTGATAGCAATCTCTCTTTTTTTCCCCCTAGGGGGGGAAGAGAATGTCTGCATGCTTAGTAATTTTGCTGGCGGCAGATGGACATACAAAGTTGTTCTGATGACTCCTTTAAAGAATCTCACAGAAAGAGGAGGCAGATGGCAAAGCAAATTGCTTTAATTTTAATAAAAGCTTTCATTTACTCTGATTTTAGCATTGGCAAATAGTTGTGAGTCACCTAATGTGCAGATGATTAGGATGTATCTTTCCTAGGGCTGGACAGCTTAGGGGGTTGGCACTGGATATCCAGCTCTTGGCACAGAGAGCTGTCAGTCTGAATGCTGCTTAGGCCTGATGATTAATTACAGCTCTCTGATGGCCCTTTTGGTGGCCTTGATGGTGGGTGCTCTTCCCTAATAGCTGGGTTTCCACACACCTTACAGCAACAGAAGGCCAAATAGCTTAGAAAAGACAAGAAGGTGGCAGCAGTCAATATTCAGGCAGGCAGGCAGCAGGAAAGGCCAGTAGTCAACTGACACAGAAAGAATCTGGTGGCATCCCACAATGCCCAGATGTGTGAGAGAGCAGCAGACCAATAAGCTTTTGTCCTGTGTTGGCTGTAGTACTCTCAGTGATTGGGCAAACCACAAGGCCAGACAGTAAACCAGGCCAATGTTCTAGCACACAGGTTTCAGTTCAAGGGTGTTCAGGCAAGAGCAAAAATTTTAGTTTTTGTGAACTGCCCAGAGAGTTTGGGATATTGGGTGGGATAGACATGAAATAAATAAATAAATAAATAAATAAATAAATAAATAAATAAATGTGGTCAAGGTAACAGGCAAAGGGTCAAAGCACAGGAATATAGCCCAATATATGGAGCCAGGCAAAGCAGGAGTGGTCAAACAGGTAGTGGTCAAACAGAGTTAGACATTTGGAAAATGTATTATCTAGTGGCAGAGTCAAGCAGGAGTCCAAAGTTGGCAGCACAACAGTTCAGTCACAAGGCAGAAGCAGAAACCCATAAGATGGACCTGATAAGACATTGTTTCCAGCAACTAGCAAGCTCTGACTGAAGGCTTTTAACTAGAAAGGCTGCCAAGCCCCATCCAGGCTCAGTTGCTGTCCATTAGAACTCTCTGGCCAGAGCCCTACTCAAGAGGAGGCACTTCCTCCCAAGGATACCATCTTTGTAAGTGACCACTCCTTCTTGCTGGAGGCCCACCGCCTTGTTGCTTGAGGCGGCAATGCTCCTGGGGGACAGGGGATTTCTCAGCATCTGCTCCATAGTCAGAGTCCCCTCCTGCTGAGAGGGAAGGACCTGCAGCAGTCTCCCCTGAAGGCCCAGGCTCCTCCTGGTCTGGTGCCAGTGACTGATCTAGTGTACCCTTGAGACTCTAGTTCTTCCTCTAAGGAGGATTCTTCTAGTGAGGGTATGACGGCTTTAAGCTTCCGAAAGTACAAGATTGACCATCTGGTGTCACCTGATTTCCTGGTAGAGACACATTTTGGGCTCTTGTACAAAAGCCCTGTAGTGACAGTTTATAATTTTGATGCTTTCCCCAATGCAGGACACTAGTTAAACCTTCCTTAGAAAATGGCAATTTGTGGACATGCTTGATAGTCACATGAGGGCTGTTAGTGCAGAAGAATGCTTGAGGCTGCTTCCAGCTGTTGAGCCAAGCCGAAACGTAAAACGGTGTTTTGTGCCAGTCCTCATTCCTTTGGTTTATATTCAGGGACACCAAATCATCACATGTGACATGCCCCAGTATGATATGATCCTCAAGCCACCAGCACTGCGGAACAGGAAGACCATAGTATCTGATCTGTAGAGCCCCTGATCTGATCCCCACAGTGCCTCAAAGAAGGAGGAGGCCCAATTTTCAAACAGCCAGATCGCTTGAGAAAAACCAACGTGGCTCCCAGAGAATACTCATGTTCCCCATTCAAGTCCAATGAGTGCTCCAGAGGATCATCCATTCTTTGAGAGTCTCAGGACAACTCTGATTTGCAGGCTACATGTTATTTATGTATTTGTTTATTTTATTGTATTTATATTGTATTCAACTTCCTGAAAGAGCCCAGGATGGTATATAGATGCTACATACACATGGTATGTAGATCCCCACGATCAGGGCTGGCATTAAGGGTAGGCATGGTTGGCCCCTGGCAAGGGCCCACACCCCAGCAGAGGCCCACTGACGAGAGCCCTCTGGGATTTCTCCTCCTCTTCACCATTGCAGCCTGCATGTTCACCTGCCTTTTGATCTGCCCAGACACTCCTGGTGGTGAGAAGGAGGAGAAGGAGGCGCCCTGACTCCTTGCTCACTGCCTCTCTGCCTGCCAAGCAAGCAAGTGGTAGCAACGATGACAAAGAGGAGGAGAAGCAATAGCAGAGGGTGATAATGGCGGTGAGAAGGTAGACTCACTGAGGGAGGGGGCCCAATGGGGGTGCCTTGCCCACGGGCCCTCAAAAACCTGGAGCCAGCACTGGGAGGAAGAACAGGCTGTTGTTACTACCTCCATCCAGCAGAGAAGTGAGGGCATAGTCAGAGGCAACTGCTGTGTCTCCTGCTTGCTGAATAGGATGGGAATGGTGAGGAAGAGGGCAGGAGAGGGAGCTGGTGGTGTCTAGGAGGAGGAGACAGTCACCTCTGCAGCAGCTGGGGGCGGGGGGAGGGGTCCAGTAACTAGTGGGATGCCTCCTGGAGTGTAGACCTCAGCAGATGCTCAACAGTGCTGCCCTCTGATTCTGAGCCTGATTTTGAAGCTGTTATTTAAATATAATAACTCATCCTGACCTCTGAGCATGCCTGTGTTTTCAGATGTTAACATTTCACATCAAAGAATGGCTATATTAGCTAGGGATGTTGCAAACATCCATTTGGGTGCTCGAGTGCTGCTTTCCTCTCCCGTTGCCATGCTGGCGCCACTGAGAGCAACTGCCCCCCCTCTCTGCCAATGCTCGGCAGAGAGGGGTGCAGTTGCTCTGGGCTCTGGATGGGAAGCACGAGGATGGGAAGCTCTGGGCTCTGGATGGGAAGCACGAGGGAAACACTGCATCCTGCAGTCTCCGCCGCTGCCCAGAGCAACTGCACCCCTCTCTGCTGGTGCTCAGCAGAGAGGGACACAGTTGCTTGCAGTGGCGACAGTGCTTGCTGGGCTCCTTCGAACCACCAGCCATCTTGTGTCCCAGTGCGAGCTGGGTCCAGCAGTAGGCAGGGTTCCAAAGAGCGGGTCACAGGGCGGACTCAGGCGAGTTTGCACAACCCTAATATTAGCACTGTGCCAAATTGTGCAATCTATTTCTTTTTGACCATACATGGGTGTGTGTGTGTGTGTGTGTGTGTGTATGAAAAGAAGAAACTGCATCTGGAAATTGTGGGAAGGGGATGAAAATTTTGGAGAAATTTATCAGGGTGCCAGGCTTCACTGCTGCCTTTACTGTAAGGTGGCTGAAGAGTATGTGTGAGCTCTTCATTTTATGATTTTGGCCCATTCTGTGCTTGTAGCCACCCCCGCTGCTTGCACTTCCTAGAAAGCCCCCCCCCCCCCGAGGGCTTCAGCATGACTTCTTCCCTTGGGGCTTTCCAGTGCTGTAGCGGGCTAAGTGCCTGAAAGCTGAAACAGGCATTTCTGGTTTGGTTTGTTGTATCTGTGGCAATTTGGATCAGATTGGTTTGAAATTGCACGACTGGAGATTTCACTAGGTAGATTATGGATGCCAACATTCGGGTTATTAGCTCTATATGGGCCATTTTTATAAGCAGTAGAGTTTTGAGGCTTACAATGGTGGAACCTTTGCTTTATGACTCACCTCAACCAAAGGGTCACTCCCATGTCCCTTTCATACTAAGAACAAGTTACACAATTCTAAAAAGTTAGCACATTTCTACTTCTACCTTCCTGTTGTAAAAGGAAGCTTGCTTATCTGTAAAAGTTCATTTTGATGATATATGCTACCCAAGTATGAAAGGGAAAACTGACTTTATGTAACTGCTGAAGTGGTTAGATTATTGCCATCTCTGTGTTTATTAGGCCTATTATTTGAAAGGTTAGAGAGAAAACATGTGCCCCACTGAGAATACAGCACTGCACAGCATCCTACAAAATCCACACAATAACCCAAGTTAGAATCTCCTGTTCTGAAGTGAATTATTTCAGAAATATGCCATTCAGCCAGAAAAATGGCTCAGCATGCTGGGTGTTATTCTAAGAAAAGAATACATACATGGGAATGATTGCAATTACCTGATTTATGGATTTGGTTGTTATGCAGTGTCTTCACATTATGGTTCCAAATTCGCAGGCAAACATTCAGCTCCCCAGGGCTTTTCACTTGAAGTCAATAGGGATTTTTGCAAAGGTACTCAAATTAGATTTCTTCATGCAACAACTTGGAACAGATTGTTTTGTAGGAACCTTTACAACAATGTGAAATATCCAGTAATACATAAGAGTCTATGGGGATAGAGACAAGTATTTCACCTTAGGTTTATCACACATTTTGTTCCATGCGTGGCAAGATTCTCCTCATCAGATAACAGCAAGGTTAAATGCTGAAAGCAAACTAGATGCAGTACAAAAGATAAAAAGAAAACAGGACCCTGCCAACAACAGCTTACATTAAAAACTATAGGGATGAATGGATTCTTTCAGTCCCGTTAAGTTATTCTTCTGGAATTCAACTATCCTTTTGATTCCACTCTGGTTGAATTTTGGTATGAAATCCAGCTTTTGAAATGTTGGTAATAGATATATAAAAAGGAAAGTTAACATGGGGGTGGGGGCGGAATTATAACATAAAAACATTCCCAGTATTAAAAAGCATTAAATGTTTTATTTGAAAGCAGCAAACAATCTTACTATTGTGAAATTGCACATGTTTCCATTTTGTGTATATTTCATTTTATCAAATTGTGAAATTAGGGGGGCGGGGAAACCATGACATTTTGTTGATTTGATTTTTTAAATGGGATCCCTCTACACATCTGTGGTGCACTGGACAACTCCACAAAGAGGAACGTAGAAGCTTTTACAGAGCTGGAAGGTGAGTGCTACTCACCAGCAGGGGTCCACAGAGTCTGGGCCATAGGCTCTATAGAACATTTTGACTGGAGCAGAATTAAACTCCATATATCTGTGTGGCAAAACCTGCAGTAAACTGTAGTAACTTCAGCCTAGTCCTCAGGGAGGTGGATAAATCTGTGTCTGAGGTGTACCATCTGGGACTATAGGTGGGGCCTCAGATGATTAAATGTTTCTTTTTTCAAAACATTTCCTTCACACCAAGAACTAGATGTTGGGCTAATTGCGTTTTTGTTTTGTATTTTAGAAATATGTTGTTGCTGTTGTGTGTGTTATTTGTCCTATGTTATTATGTGAATGGTTTTATATTTTATATACTGTATTTTAATAGTTTTTTTTAATTTTTGTGACCGCCCACAGAGCTTCGGCTATGGGGAGGTATAGAAATATAATAAATGAATGAATGAAAATGAAATGGATGAGTGTTAGGATGAAGGATTCCATCCTAGCCTTCTCTTGGATATGCTCATTTTCTTTGGGCAGGGATTTACTTACTTTATATTGGAGCATTCCATTATGTGTGAATGCTTGCTTGGAATCTGAGGTGGTGAACTCCAGATACCTCATTTAGAACTAGGCTTTGATGAGGCATTTTACTATGAGGAGGTGCTTCCTTAAAGAAGGCTCAACTCTTTATTACCCATAGGTTACAAAAGCAAAATATAATGTATGAAGGAAGAAGGGAGAAGGAAATGGGTGAGGTACGTGAAAGAACAAAGGGGTCCATTCCTTAACTGGCTAGCTGGAGGAAATTATTTTGTATTTGGGTCCAGGAAGAATGATCACATCGGTTCAGCCACCTCAGCTGAGTTTCTATAACACTGTTCCCCAGCCTGGTGCTTGCCAGATGTTTTAGACTACAATTCCCATCAGCCCAAGCTGGCATGATTATGGATGATGGGAATTGCAGTTAACATATCTGGAGGGCACCAGCCTGTGGGCAGCAGCTCTAGGAAGGCTTTAAATACAAGTTATCATGTTCTATGTGTCCTTCTCCGCAAAAACTTACAAACATTCTCATAGAACATTGCATCAAAAGAGACTTTATGTTTCTTACATTTGAGTTCATTGCTTTCTGTTGTTTTTGCCAAGCAAAAAGAGG
Source organism: Heloderma suspectum (assembly GCF_057233095.1). Classification (NCBI taxonomy): domain Eukaryota; kingdom Metazoa; phylum Chordata; class Lepidosauria; order Squamata; family Helodermatidae; genus Heloderma; species Heloderma suspectum. The sequence goes on from NC_139461.1 coordinate 177,354,466, forward strand.
TATTTATAGGAACTTGATTTACTGTAGATGTAAAATTTCCTAACTGTGCTTCAGGCTAAAGTGCTATCTGGAGCTGGTGATAAAACTTTAAGTAAAATGACATAATTAAAACATTAGTGAGGGATGAATAAAAGATATATGCACCCATCCTCATGTATTCAGCTGGATAGTGTTACAGCTGTAGTGTACCTAACAGACGTACGAGCTGCCAAAATAAGATGTAAATTCTGTCTTGCTGCATAAATGATCGAATTAAATCTTCGAAGCAGGATTTACTGGCAAGGCATTGAAATCAATCTCTTTAAAGGCATTTTAAGGACATAAACAAGTGTAGATATCCTGGGCAAAATTAAACATAAAAATGTATTGCCTTTCAGGCAGAACAAAATTGTTTCTTGCAGTGAACAATATTGCAATGTCTCAGCATGAGCCTAAAATTCTATTTCGGCAAAGAAGCTTGAAAAACTAGCACGCGCACGCACGCGTGCACACACACACACACAACACATTTAAAAGAAGCTTCTGCCCATGGTAATAGAAGTTATAAGATCCTGGGCTGAAGATTCATATGTTACATAGAACTCAAGAGAATGGAACTCATCTAGCTTGTCATGAGTCAGGTTTGTCGCACCTACGGATGTATGGAAGTTCCGCCACAGATCTCGGGGAGGCCAAATGCCAGCGCATTCGGCCCCCCAAAATCGGTGGCAGAACGGCCCGCCCCCCTGCCCCCCTGGGACAGGACTTACTTTGGGAGGATCTTCCTGGCGGCAGCGGCGGCGGCTCTGGCGGCGGCTCCGGTGGTGGTTCGGCGGCGGCGGCCGGACTTCCAACCGGCTGCCGCCGCCGCCATTTCCAGGTTAAAAACAAAACAAAACGTGATAGGCTACATAAAGATTTACGTAGCCTATCACAGCTAGATTTTAAAAAAAACCACCGTAATAGGCTATGTAAATCTTTATGTAGCCTATCGCGGCTGACTTAAAAAAAAAAGCGCGTACACAAATGGCGGCGGCCATGGCCACCGCCATTTGCATTCCTTATTTTGGCACGTCTTAGTCTATGTAAACATTTACATAGACTAAGACGGCGAAAATAAGAGGAACGCAAATAGCGTATTGCCTACACTATTTGCGTTCCCCTTATTTTCGCCGTCTTAATCTACGTAAATGTTTACGTAGACTAAGACGTGCCACAATAAGGAACGCTAATGGCGGCGGCCATGGCCGCCGCCATTGCGTATGCATGTTTTTTTTTGTTTTAAATCAGCTGTGATAGGCTACGTAAACATTTACGTAGCCTATAGGGATGGCGGAGAATTTCTCCCCGAAACTTCGGGGGGCCGAGCGCCAATGTGTTCGGCCCCCCGAACAAGTTTCGGGGAGAAATCCTCCGCCCCCCCCGCCCCCCGCCCCCCCCCGGGATGGGACTTACCTTCCCTGAATGTCCCTCCCGGCGGCGGGTCCAGCTGGCGGTTCGTCCGGTGTTCGAGCGGGGCGGGAGCGGCAGCCGGTCTTTCGACCGGCTGCTGCCCCCGCCATTGCAATGAAAGAAAAAAAACAAAAAACACGTCCCCTGATAGGCTACGTGACGATTCACGTAGCCTATCATGGCAAGATTTGCAAAGTCAGCCGTGATAGGCTACGTCAATCGTCACGTAGCCTATCACGGGTGACTTTAAAAAAAAAAAAAAAGTGTGTACGGATAATGGCGGCCCCCATAGGGAGCCGCCATTCCCCTTCCTTATTTGGTCGCTGTAGTCTACGTCAATGTTTACATAGACTACGGCGAAAATAAGGGCAACGCTATTTGCATTGCCCTTATTTTCACCGTAGTCTACGTAAACATTGACGTAGACTACAGCAACTAAATAAGGAACGCGAATGGCGGCTCCCTATGGGGGCCGCCATTCGCGTACGCGCTTTTTTTTTTTTTTTTAAGTCACCCGTGATAGGCTACGTGACGATTCACGTAGCCTATCACAGCTGACTTTCCAGATCTAGCCGTGATAGGCTACGTGAATCGTCACGTAGCCTATCAGGGGACGTGTTTTGTTTTTTTTTTTACTTTCGTGTTCGCGGCTGGGCGAGGCGGGAAGCCTCCTCCCCGACCTGAATTTCGGCCGGGCGAGGCGGGAAGCCTCCCCCCCCGGCCTGAATTTCAGCCGGGCGAGGCGGGAAGCCTCCCCCCCGGCCTGAACTTCGCGGGGGGAGCAGCAAAGCGCTCCCCCCCACCGCGAAAAAGCTGCGAGAAAAGGTAAGTGACTTTCGTTCACCCCTAGTAGCCTATCACAGCTGACTGCAGGGACGCAAACGGTGGCAGCTACGGCCACTGCCATTTGTGTCCCTGCTAGCTAGCGGCCGGATGTCTGGCTGGTGGTGGAGCTGGCCGGCGGCTCCGCAGAATTGCTGCGGAGCACAGCCGGCCGGCCAGGATTCCAGGGAGGGAGGAACGGAGCACCTCCCCCCCCCGGCGAGGATTCTGGGGGAAGGGACGGAATGCCTCCCCCCCCACCATCAGCATAATCCCCGAAAGGTAAGTGATTTTCGTACATCCCTAGTCGCACCCCTCTTCTCCAGGATGGAACATGTTGGAAGGGACAGTGAGCGGCACATCACAGCATCAGGGCCTGTTCAGGAGGAAGAAGCGGCTCACCTTCATAATGGAGCATGTCTTCCTCTCCCCCCTCTTCCAAACAGGAATCCTATCAACTCCTCCCATGATCCCCCAGTATGGGATCAGCAGGTCACCCATTTGAGGACTGGGAAGGATTTGGGGGAGGGGCAACTTCCCCAATTGGCCTCAGTGAGCATGTTTTCCCCTCTCCTGCATGCTGAAGAAAGAATTGTGTGGGCTGAGGTGATCATTTGTCTGACTGGATGTTTGATTTCCTATCCTGATCACACAACTAGTAGATCTGGTGCAGGCAGAGGGGAACATTAAGCTATGCTGTCCTGGTCAGCACTCTGAGACATCACAGTGATGAACGGCTGCTTATCCAATCCACCTCTCACTCTCATTACAACTCAGCTTGCGGGGATATGGGAAGGGAGCCACCCTTAGGCCCTGATGGCTTCATCCCATCTAAGGCTATCCAGCTAGGGTAAGATAAATCAGTGAGGTACCTCCTCAGCTCAGGTGTTTGATGAGCAGGCACAGAAAAGCACAGATCTGTTAATTCACTGCTCTGATGCTTGGAGCCAAGATATAGGTCCCAATCCCAACTAAGGTAGACATTGGGAGGTTCTCCACGCTTTCGCCTTAAATTTGCAGATGGCCCACACTTGGGAGGAATTAGATATGGCTAAGACGTTGGTGGTTGTTGATGATTTTTACTAGTTAAATAAAATTGTGTGTTGTTTTATCCCATTAATTGGCTCATGCATTCAATTCTGGAGTGTGGGCACAAGGCTATATGCCAGGCATGGGCAATAATTTTGACCTCGCCAGCTGAATTAAAACCTTGGAAGGGTCTCGGGGATATATTCCAGGGGGGGAGGTGCTAAAAGCAAAGAGGCAGATCTACTCATAGTGTGTGGGGGCAAGGGAAGTCCATCACTAGGAACTCCGGTTCTTTTTTGACTCGGCACAGTTCTGTGGGGTGTATGGCTCCATTTGTGTTTGTGAGCTGAGATAAGGGCTTTTCCCCAAACTCCAGGAACTGTATTTGCTCCTGTCTTCTTCTTTTTTTTGCAGGTTCTGCAATTTGTGCAAATTTCTAAGCAATTTGTGCCAATTACAACCGAATTTGTGCCAATTACGACCGAATTTGTGCCAATTACGACCGAATTTGCACAAATTGCTCAGAAATTAGGCACAAATTGCTCAGAAATTTGTGCAAATTGTGGAACCTGTGGAGAAAATGGGCAAAATACCCAGAAAAACTGTAAACTGGCCATACTCTCACAGTTTGAGTTGGGCACCAGAGTGGGAACTGAAACAAAACCCAGGGGGGTGAGCCTAGGAAAAGCCATTGAACTCCACCCCACAAACAGATTTTTCTGACATCCCTAACAGGGGCAAAGATGATGGAGCAAAGACAGGTTTTATTTTGCAATCTACATTTTTATCAACTTATTTACAGTAACATTAGGAATTTGATGGGTGTGACTTCCACCTTCTCCTTCATCCACCCTACCCTTCCTTTGTTAACATGTGGACTAGCATGATAGTTGTGGTCGCTTCTCAACTACAACCTTTGGAATACCTGGTTGGATTGATGAGATTGCCACTTGCAACTGTCTTTCCAAGTTGTCATCTCTTAATCTGGAATCAAGTTGGCTTTTGGCAAGCAGTAGCTTAGGGAAGAATGTCTCACAAGAGTAGGTGGTTTCAAAGAGAAATGCTATGCTCAGAGCATGGTGTATAGAGTCTATGCTGTAAGTCTTTCTATAAGTCTTGTGGAACAGCATTATACTAATGCAAATATACTTTACTGATGCTTATAGTTTTTTAAAAAAAAATGTAAGGGAGAAGCACGCAAACCAGGCAGTTATCTTAACTTTGTCTACTACATCCATTTCACTGAGCAGCTCATGAAATACAAGACAATAATTGTATTTCAGTACAGTACATTGTCAGTACTGGAGGCAAAGTCAGGAATGCTGGCAGGGGGGGGGGAGGCTAGCTCAGGAGAACAAGGCCTGGGGCCTAGATAAAGGGCAGCTGAGGTTATTATCAGGAAGATGTCAACAGATGCCAAAGTTAGATTCAGGGAACTTTAGTTCTCTGTGTAGCTGCCCCATGTAGTATACCATCAGAAATGCAGCTTGAATCAACTTCCATTCTCAGTCTCTGGATTGGTCCCCACCTACCCAGTCTGGCCATAAACGTTTCCTGATTGGCCTGGGACCTTATCTGAACAACAAAGATTTGCCCAGCTTTGGGGTGTGGTCCCCAGCTCTGACTTCCTGACTTTCTTCCCCCTGCTCCTGGCTCACCTCTGCCAGCCACTTATGACTCATTTCTTTATTAATTATTTATTAATTAAATTTCTTAATCGCCCATCTAGCCAGTCACCCAGCCACTCTGGGCGATGTACAATAATACAGCCTTGACAGAAGACAATCCATATATACCAACCAGTATCAAGTAGGGATTAGGGATGTACGAAAGTCACTTACCTGGTCTCGCAGCTTGCTTCACGGTGGGGGGGAGGCGCTTCGCTTCTCCCCCCGAAGTTCAGGCCGGCAAAGGGAGGCTTCCTGCCTTGCCCAGCTGAAATTCAGGGCGGGGGTTAGGCTTCCCGCCTTGCCCGGCCAAAATTCAGGCCGGGGAGAAGCGCCCCATCTCCCCGGCCACGAACTTCAAAAGAAAAGTAAAAAAAAAAAAAAAAGCCCCGTGATAGGCTACGTAACGATTTACGTAGCCTATCACGGCTAGATCTGCAAAGTCAGCCGTGATAGGCTACGTTAATCGTCACGTAGCCTATCACGGGTGACTTAAAAAAAAAAAAAAGCATGTACGCAAATGGCGGCCCCCATAGGGAGCCGCCATTCATGTTCCTTATTTGGTCCCTGTAGTCTACGTAAAGATTTACGTAGACTACGGCGAAAATAAGGGCAACACTATTTGCGTTGCCCTTATTTTCGCTGTAGTCTACGTAAATCTTTATGTAGACTACAGGGACCAAATAAGGAACGCAAATGGCGGCTCCCTATGGGGGCCGCCATTACCGTACGTGCTTTTTTTTTTTAAGTCACCTGTGATAGGCTACGTGACGATTAACGTAGCCTATCATGGCTGACTTTGCAAATCTAGCCATGATAGGCTACATTAATCATTACGTAGCCTATCACAGGTGCGGTTTTTTTTTTTTGTTTTCTTGTAATGGTGGCAGTGGCAGCCGGTCGAAAGATCCCCGCCCCTGATGAAGACCTGCTGAACCGCCGCCGGGACCCGCCACCGGGAGCGACATTCGTGAAAGGTAAGTCCCATCCTGGGGGGGGCGGGGGGCAGGGGGGCGGAGAATTTCTCCCTGAACAACCTTCGGAGGACCGAATGCATTGGCACTCGGCCCCCCGAAGTTTTGGGGAGAAATTCTCCCCCATCCCTAGTAGGGATGTAGAAAACTCACTTACCTTTTCGTGGAATCTTTCGCGGTGGGGGGGAGGCGCTCCATCCCTCCCCCTGGAATCCTCGATGTGGGGAGAGGTGATCCACTCCTCCCCCCTGGATTCCTCAGCAGCTGGCTCCACTCTGCGGCCAGGCCACGGAGCAGCCAGCCAGGGCCATCCGCAGCCGGATTTCCGGCCGCGGACGGGCTGGTGCGGACGCAAGTGGTGGCCGCTGTAGTAAGAATTTATGTAGCCTATCTCAGCTCCCCCCCCCCAAAAAAAAAAGCAGCGTACGCTAATGGCAGCGGCTACTGCGGCCGCCATTTACATTCCCTATTTTTTCACCGACTTATGTAAATATTTTCGTAAGGTAAAACAACAAAAAATAGGGAACGCAAATGGAGGCCGCCGTAGCCACTGCCATTTGCGTACGCTGCATTTTTTTTCGGGGGGGTAGCCGTGATAGGCTATGTAAATTCTTACATAGCCTATCTTGGCTGCAAGGACGGCAATGGCGGCAGCAGGAGCCCTTCCATGGCCGGCCAGGAGACCAGCCACCGGAGCCACTGCCACCTCCGGAGCCGCCGCTGTTGGAACCGCCACTGCGGACAACGAATTTGCCACATCCGCCCCAGGTAAGTGCCGTCCTGGGGGGATTCCTTGGGGGGGCGGGGGGCAGGAGGCCATTCCGCCATGGATTCCAGGGGGAATTCCCTGCCATCCCTAGTATCAAGGAGTACCAGAGCTATGTTCAGAAGCAGGATAAGTCTGTCGGAAGAGCAAGCTGTGGGAAGCAGGGAATACAAGCTGGCCAGCAGGGACTTGAGCTCAATGATAGGTGTATTGCTGCTGTTCCAGCAAGGACTGAGGCCTTCCTTCAAATATATATTAGCCTGTGGGTTGAAGCAATGCTGAGGGCAGGGCCTGAAGAGCCATTCTGCTCATTCTTTTTCTACATTGTAGTCTTGGCGCACCAACATAGGAAACAATGCACAAACACAGAGGTTACCACCAATTCAAATCCATAGATGCAGACAAACATGTGAAATGCTCTTTTAATGGCTTCCCAACTGGATTACTAGTTTATCATGGAGAGGAGATGAAGGGAAGACGAGGTAAAGAGTGGATATTCATCCTAAAGATTCCCCAACCAAGAGGCAATATGTTGTTGCTGACCCACTAAGAAAAATAGTGCTAGGGATGGGTGACAATTTCCTTTCAGTTCATATTTCATTTTCCAAATTTTTCAGTTTGCATTTCATTTTTGCAAATATCAAGTTTTTTCCAAATGGAAAGTACCTGATATATTTTTTTTAAAAAAATGAATGTGGGAGAAAGCAAACATGACAGATCCATCTGTCCCCATTACATGGGGATCCACTGAGCCCTTTCAGCAGACTGAGGCCTGTAACGTTGATTAGCAACTAGAAAGTTTTGAAAATACAGTTTTGGGGTTCTAAACAGAGGTTTGATGAAGGAAATTGGGAATGCTGACATTTACTGTACATCACTCCAGAAAATAAATAATCCGTGTCAAATCCATTTGGAAAAAAGAAAAGAAAAAGATGAGTGCTTTTTAAAACAACAACAACACCCTAGGTTGGTGTAAAATATTAATAATTCAGTCCTGCTGAGTGTCAGCTATTGCATGTTGACCCTGGGTTCTCATGTGCCTCCATGTTGTTTCTGACATGCTGAGACATCGCTGCTTCCGCTGTAGCAGGTGGGGGTGGAGAGAAGAAGGAAGCACCTATCCTGTCTTCCCCACCCCTGCTACAGTGGCTGCAGTGGGGACAGTCCTGCAGCTGCCCATGCCTCAACGTAAGCCCCCATCTTGTGTAGAAATGGCAGCTTGCATCGAGGAGCGGGACCTGTGGGACATTCCCGGACTGCTCGGCAAGCCCTCCAGGACTCAAGTCACCTCCCTTGTGGACCGTGGGGATGCTGTAGACATAAGATACCTCAACTTCACCAAAGCTTTCGACAAAGTGCCCCATGATATCCTGATGAGCAAACTAGCTCAAAGTGGGCTAGATGAAACAATGATCCAGTGGATCTACAGTTGGCTATAGAATCGGACTCAAAGAGTGCTTATCAATGGGACCTTCTCAAACTGGGGAGAGGTAACGAGCAGGGTACCGCAGGGCTCAGTCCTGGGCCCAGTGCTCTTCAACATTTGTTTTAATGACTTGGAGGAGGAGGTGCAGGGAATGCTGATCAAATCTGCAGATGACACAAAATTGGGTGGGATAGCTAATACCCTGGAAGACAGAAACAAAATTCAAAGTGATCTTGATAGGCTGGAGCGCTGGGCAGAAAACAACATAATGACATTTAATAGGGATAAATGCCAAGTTCTGCACCTAGGAAAAAGAAACCAAATGTTACAAGATGGGGAATACGTGGCTCAACAACACTACAAGCGAGAAGGATCTTTGAATTGTTGTCGATCACAAGCTGAATATGAGCCAACAAGCAAAAAAGGCCAATGCTCTTTGGGGCTGCATTAATAGAAGTATAGCTTCCAAATCCTGGGAAGTACTAGTTCCCCTCTACTCAGCACTGGTTAGGCCTCATCTGGAGTACTGTATCCAGTTCTGGGCACCACATTTTAAGAAGGATGCAGACAAACTGGAGAGGGTTCAGAGGAGGGCAACAAAGATGATCAGGGGACAGGAAACCCTATGAAGAGAGACTGAAAGAACTGGGCATGTTTAGCCTTGAGAAGAGAAGACTGAGGGGAGATATGATAGTGCTCTTCAAGTACTTGAAAGGTTGTCACAGAGAAGAAGGCCAGGATCTCTTCTCAATCATCCCAGGGTGCAGGACACGGAATCATGGACTCAAGTTACAGGAAGCCAGATTCTGGCTGAAAATCAGGAAAAACTTCCTGCGTGTTAGAGCAATACGACAATGGAACCAATGACCTAGGGAGGTGGTGGGCTCTCCCACACTGGAGGCGTTCAAGACGAGGCTGGACAGCCACTTGTCAGGGATGCTCTGACTTGGATTCCTGCATTGAGCAGGGGGTTGGACTCGATGGCCTTCTAGGCCCCTTCCAACCCTACTATTCTATGATTCTATGACTCATGCAGCCCAGCATGTGGGTGTGGGCAGCAGCAGGGACTCTGCGAGCACCCCTGCTTGGTGGGCGCAAGCGAGTTTGTACGTCCCTAGTTCTCAGCATACGTACCAAACTACAGTTCTTTTGCAGAGAAGGCCATGGCAATTAAACTGTAGGGCTGCTCCCTCTTACCCCCAACATGAGATGATGCCCTTTCCAGCTTGTTCTGTGAATGTGTAAACCCCTGGGACAGTGTTTCAGTTCAAATAAGAATCACAGCCAGTTTGTGACCAGGGGTCAGAGGGGAGTGCCAAAGTGGAACACATTTGACCAAATGCCTTTCTAAAACTGCAATGAAAGGAAGAGGGAAAGTGAGGGCCAATTCACACTGGGTTTACCATGTGTTAAACACATACTTTCATGTTTATCATGATTGCTTGCACTGTTTATTGTATACCCATAGCATCCTGATCAAGGATATTTGTGAGGGTGTTATGCTCATGTTAGCCAGAAGAATGATGAGCTGCCAATGCCATTAGATTAAAGACCCCCCCCCCAGTCCTCCCATTGTGGAGCCTTTCCATGTTTACAGGAGGCTCCCAGACGGCAACCACATGATTGCTGAGAGGGCAAGCTTTTAATTTTCAAGGTTCCTTAATGAAACAGCGCTATCTAGTGGCTGTTTTAATAGTGTAATAATCCAATGTTTTTTGATACCTCTTTTTATCCAGATCTTTTTAACATGGAATAACCAGGAAATACCTCTGGATGTGCCCTGGAGGTTGACAACATCATGAAAAGGACCCGTAAACTTCTGTGAGTGAGCAATCTCAATAGCAGGATAAAAGCTCTGTGTGAAGAAGCCCATGAAGTCAACATGAGCTGGCTTTTTCAGCGTCATTTTTGCCTTATCCCATCAGTGGTTCAAGACAATTTGCCATCCCATGCACTTACACCCCATAATTCATGTAATGTGTCCTGGGATCCCTTGCAATGTTGCATCACACACTAGGGTGCATCTCTCTGGCTGTTGTGTGTTGATTGGTGGAACCAGAGGGCATCGGAAATCCATGCTGCAAATTTCCTAACAATAAAATCCATGTACCCCAATCCAGCAAGAGATATCTGCAATGAAAATGAGTGTCCACATGTGCAGATACAGCAAACACAGGTGCTGATCTCAGTGTGCATTGTGATGCTTATCTGAATGTCACTGAACTGGATGCTTTTTTGATACTCAGAGATCAGCTCTGCACAGCTCTGAAATGGGATCTTTACTTGTTGGCTCTTCTCTAGTTTATTTATAGCATTACCCTGCTCTCCAGCCAAAAAGCATCCCAGAGGAATTTTTGGGTTGTATTCAATGTTAGTTGAATTGAAGCCCCATTCATTTCAGTAGGTCTACTCTAAGTAGGGCTAACACTGGATAGAACCCTGTGTAAGAGCAATAACTAACAAGACAATCCCTGCCCTTAGGTTTACAATCTAATCAAATCTAGTTGCATGTTACTAGAGCTGGATCATGGCCATGGTATTTTTCCTACATCCAAAATATATCTTGATTGCTCTAATACAAAAAATGTACAGTTTAAAACACTCATAATGTTGACCCCTAAGGCATTATAACTGTAAAACCTGTGCCTGTGATTCAGCCATTTATCAGGCTTCAGGTATTCATGGTAGGCCTGTGATCTGTCAGGATAATCTCCAACTCCTACAGCTGGCCTTAAACAGGCAGACTCTCTACAAATGAATTGAAAACACTTTGGCATCTGTGATGGTATACAGCCACCTTCCCATCTAATAAGCTCTACTAACACATCAAATCTTGCTTGGCACTGGACATTTTTCTGCTGGTCCAGATAAATGAACTGTCTGCTTAGAATCATCATGGACAGAAAATATGCACTCCTGCATCTTAATTATTTTGATAATTATGAGCAGAAACTCTGGACAAGGACAAGAGTGCTCTGGTTTTCTCAGGTATGATGGCATTGAAATAAGAAATATTAATTAATAAGATTCAATAGAAATTCTATAACAGGATTTACAACAGCTTAACTATCAATCCATACCTGCACCAATACAGTGGTCCCTTGGGGGCTCAGGAAGTCTGATGTGCACACAACACTTCCATGTACGCACAGCTTTCCTCATTCACTCCAATGGATGGGGCAGTTGCACAGATGCAGAAGAAAGCATGCTTCCATTGAACTGAATGGGGAAAGAAGAAGCCATTGCAAAAGAGCACTATGTGTACATCAGAGTGCACTGCACACACAACTCTGCATGAGAGAGACTATCAGCAGGGGACCCATCCAGCTCAAGTAGTGCTTTATTGTGTGCAAGTTGTGGTGGCCTCATACAAGGATGTGCGTTTCTATTTGTATCCATCAAGTAGGGACCAAATAGCATCATGAAATGTCGCTGTATCTGCATCAATTGCAAACACAGACGGATCTCCTTTTCTGGACTGGGGCAATAGTACTGGTTGCTTCTTTTTGTAATCTTGCATACATCAATCCTTGCCACTATCTAACCAACTTCAGCCATGTCTCCATTGGACATCAGGCTGCTTCTCTGAGGTGTAACACATAGAGATGTCAGAGAATTTCTCCACGAATCTTGGGGAGGCTGAATGCCAGTGCATTCAGCCCCCCGAAATTGGTGGAGAAATTGTCTGCCCCCCCGCCCCCCCCCCCCGGGATGGGACTTACCTTGGTGGAATGACCCTGGCGGCGGCAGCTCTGGCGGCGGTTCGGCGGTGGTTCGGCAGCAGCGGTGGCCGGTCTTCCGACTGGCTGCCGCCGCCACCATTTCCAAGTGAAAAACAAAACAAAACAAGCAAACGTGATAGGCTACGTAAAGATTTACATAGCCTATCACAGCTAGATTTTTAAAAAAACACCGTGATAGGCTACGTAAATGTTTATGTAGCCTATCACGGCTGACTTTGAAAAAAAAAAAGTGCATACGCAAATGGCGGCACCCATGGGCACCGCCATTTGCATACGTGCTTTTTTTTTTTTTAACGTCAGCCATGATAGGCTACGTAAACATTTACATAGCCTATCACGGCTGCCTGCAGGGACGCAAACGGCGGCGGCTATGGCTGCTGCCATTTGTGTCCCGGCAGACGACGAGGTTTCACGGCCAGAGCGACAGGGCGCCTCCCCCCCGGGCAGAATTTCGGGGGGAGGGACGGAGCCTCCCCCCCACCGTGAAGCAAGCTTCGGGATCAGGTAAGTGACTTTCGTCCATCCCTAGTAACACAGTATTGGATTATATAGTTTACCATGCATTGGCAACTCATTTAGCTTGTCCTATCTAGGGATGTATAGGTTGTGTAAAATCCATTCCGTCTGTGCTTCGTGGATGTTGTTCTGTCATCCACACATCAAGAGAATTGGATTTTTTAGTTTTGTTTCTGAATTTGCACTAATGTTCATTTTCACAAAACTGCATGTTTGAAAAATGTGTGGAAACACCCCCCCACCCAACCCCCCCACACAGACACTCACGTTCACACTATAGCCTATGGGGGAAATGCACATTTTGACTGTTTTTTTTTATTTGCCGTATTTTCCAACGATGAAATTTGTGCAAAACTTGGGAAAGTTAGAAAAATGGCCTGCCAGTCTGCAGAATCTCCCCAACAGAGGAAAAGCCAGTCTGCTGCGGAATCTGTGGGTCAGATTCATGAAAATCTGAACCCATTTGGTTCCGTTGCGGATTTCTCCAGCATCCCTACTTGTATTCCAAGGACTATGGACTCCTTAAATTTTTAACATATATACAATTCAGTAAAATAAAAATGGCAAAGCTTATGGGTAAATGTCCTGAACATGCAATGCTAGAGCCAAAATAAATGCAAAATTTCTTCTGCACCCCCTATATTTATATCCATGGTAATTTTTACTGCCCCCTGCCCTGACTGAGCTCTTTGTTCTAAAAAAATCAACTCTTGATTGTTGTGTTGTTCAGTCGTTAAGTCGTGTCCGAATCTTCGTGACCCCATGAACCATAGCACGCCAGGGCTTCCTGTCATCCACTCTCTCCCGGAGCGTGCTCAAGTTCATATTCTTTGCATTGGTGATGCTATCTAGCCATCTCATCCTCTGCCATCCCCTTCTCCTTTTGCCTTCAATCTTTCCCAGCATCGGGGTCTTTTCCAGGGAGTGTTCTCTTCGCATTAGGTGGCCAAAATATTTCAGCTTCAGCTTCAGTATCTGTCCTTCCAATGAGCAGTCAGATTTGATTTCCTTTAGGATGGACTGATTTGACCTCCTTGAAGTCCAGGGGACTCGTAAGAGTCTTCTCCAGCACCACAGTTCAAAAGCATCAATTGTTCGGCGCTCAGCCTTCCTTATAGTCCAGCTCTCACAGCCATACTACTGGGAAAACCATAGCTCTGATTATATGAACCTTTGTTGGCAAGGTGATGTCTCTGCTTCTTACTATGCTGCCTATTTGTGCCATACCTTTCCTCCCAAGGAGCAAGCATCTTTTAATTTCTTGGCTACAGTCACCATCTGCAGTGATCTTGGAGCCCAAGAAAGTAAAATCTGTCACTGCTTGCATTTCTTCCCCTTCTATATGCCAGGAAGTGATGGGGCCAGATGCCATGATCTTAGTTTTTTTAATGTTGAATTTCAAACCAGCTTTTGCACTCTCCACTTTCACCCTCAACAAGAGGCTCTTGAGATCCTCTTTGCTTTCTGCCATTAGGGTGGTATCATCTGCGTATCTGAGGTTGTTGATAATTCTCCCAGCAATCTTAATTCCGACCTGTTTAGGGATGTCAGAGAATTTCGCCAAGAATCTCGGGTGCCTGAAATATGTGGGGAAACAGTCTGCCCCCCCCGGGACGGGACTTACCTTGGGTGAATCTTCCTGGTGGCGGCGGCAGCGGTGGCAGTGGTGCGGCGGCAGTGCGGCGGCGGCGGTGGCTGGTCTTCTGACCGGCTGCCACTGCCGCCACTTCCAGTTAAAAAAAAAAAACGTGATAGGCTACGTAAAGATTTACGTAGCCTATCACGGCAAGATTTTTTAAAAATACCGTGATAGGCTACATAAATGTTTACGTAACCTATCAGGGCTGATTTAAAAGAAAAAAACCTCGCACGTATGCGTTTCTTATTTTGACATGTCTTAGTCTACGTAAACATTTACGTAGACTAAGATGGTGAAAATAAGGGGAACGCAAATAGCGTAGATTCCATGGACATCGCCATTTGCGTATGTGCATTTTTTTTTCTTTTAAATCAGCCGTGATAGGCTACGTAAACATTTACATAGCCTATCACGGCTGACTGCAGGGACGCAAACGGCGGCAGCTATGGCTCCCACCATTTGCGGACCTGGCCGGCCAGAATTTCAGGGGGGAGGGACAGAGCACCTCCCCGCCCAGCCAGAATTTCGGGGGGAGGGACGGAGCACCTCCCCCCACCATGAATCAAATTTCGTTAAAAAGTAAGTGACATTCGTACATCCCTATCTCTTTAAGAATTTGCCACAGTTTGTTGTGATCCACACAATCAAAGGCTTTAGCATAGTCGATGAAGCAGAAATAGATGTTTTTTCTGGAATTCTGTTTCTTTCTCCATGATGCAGCGAATGTTGGCGATTTGATCTCTAGTTCCTCTGCCTCTTCGAAACCCCGCTTGTGCTTCTGGTAGTTCTTGGTTCACATGCTGCTGAAACCTAGCTTGTAGGATTTTGAGCATTACCTTGCTGGCATGTGAAATGAGCACAATTGTGCGGTAGTTTGAACACTCTTCGGCATTGCCGTTCTTTGGAACTGGAATGTAAACTGAACTTTTCCAGTCTTGCGGCCACTGTTGAGTGTTCCAAATTTGTTGGCATATTGAGTGCATCACTTTGACAGCATCATCTTTTAGGATTTTAAATAGCTCAGCTGGAATACTGTCATCTCCGCTAGCTTTGTTGTTAGTAATGCTTCCTAAGGCCCACTTGACTTCACTCTCTAGGACGCCCTGCCTTCTTTATCCTTTATCATGCCCGTCTTTGCACAAAATGTTCCCTTGAGATCTCTGATTTTCTTGAAGAGATCTCTAGTCTTTCCCATTCTATTGTTTTCCTCAATTTCTTTGCATTGTTCATTTAAGAAGGCCTTCTTGTCTCTCCTTGCTGTTCTCTAGAACTCTGCATTCAGTTGGATATATCTTCCCCTTTCTCCCTTCCTTTTTGCTTCCTTTCTTTCCTCAGCTACTTGTAAAGCCTCCTCAGACAGCCACTTTGCTTTCTTGCATTTCTTTTTCTTTGGGATGGATTGAGTTGCTGCCTCCTGAAAAATCATACGGACCTCCGTCCATAGTTCCTCAAGTGCTCTGTCTATCAGGTCTAATCCCTTAAATCTATTCCTCACCTCCACTGTATATTCATAAGGGATATGATTTAGGTCATACCTGAATGGTTTAGTGGTTTTCCCTACGTTCTTCAATTTAAGCTGAAATTTTGCAAGAAGCAGCTCATGATCTGAGCCACAGTCAGTTCCAGGTCTTGTTTTTGCTGACTGTATAGAGCTTCTCCATCTTTGGCTGCAAAGGACATAATCAATCTGATTTCAATATTGACCATGTGGTGATGTCCATGTGTAGAGTCACCTCTTGTGCTGTTGGAAAATAGTGTTTGCTATGATCAGCATGTTCTCTTGGCAAAACTCTATTAGCCTTTGTCCTGCTTCATTTTGTACCCCAAGGCCATGCTTGCCTGTTATCCCGGTGATTTCTTGACTTCCTAATTTAGCATTCCAATCCCCTATGATGAAAAGGACATCTTTTTTTGGTGTTAGTTCTAGAAGGTGTTGTAGGTCTTCATAGAACCGATCAACCTCAGCTTCTTTGGCCTCAGTGGTTGGGGCATACACTTGAATTACTGTGATGCTGAATGGTTTGCCTTGGATTCATACTGAGATCATTCTATCATTTTTGAGATTGTACCCCAGTACTGCTTTTCCCACCCTTTTGTTGTCTATGAGTGCTACTTAGGGATGGTGGAGAATTCCGCCACGGATTTCAGTGAGGCCGAATGCACTGGCATTTGGCCCCCTGAAACCCAGGGCAGAACGGCCTCCCCCCCCGTCCCTCCGTGGAATCCCCCCCGGGACAAAGCTTATCTGGGGCGGATGTTCCAGCAGCAGCGGACTCAAATGGTGGCCACTGTAGCGGCTGCCATTTGCGTCCGGCCAGGCTGCCGCGATAGGCTATGTAAGTATTTACACAGCCTATTACAGCAAAGGCAGCCATGCAAGTGGTGGCCACCACGCCATTTGCGTAGCTGCCTTTGTCGTGATAGGCTATGTGAATACTTACGTAGCCTATCACGGCAACAACAACAACAAAAACAGCATACGCAAATAGCAGCGGCTACGGTGGCTGCCATTTGCATTCCCTTTTCTTCGCTGTTTTAGCCTACATATTTACGTAAGCTATTAGAGCAAAAAAAAGGGGACTGCAAATAGCGTAGCGGTTACTATTTGCGTTCCTCTTTTTTTCGCTGTAATAGCTTACATAAATATTTACGTAGGCTAAAACGGCAGTGGGGTGGGAAAGGAATGCAAAAAGCACCCACTACACTATTTGCGTTCCCCTTTTTTTCACCCTAATAGGTTACGTAAATATTTACGTAGGCTAAAACAGCGAAAAAAAGGGAACGCAAATGGCGTCCGCTGTAGCCGCCACCATTTGCATATGCGGGGTTTTTTTCCTGGAAGGCTGCCCAGCGGCCAGATGTCCAGCTGCGGGCGGCCCCGGCCAGCAGCTCTGTGGAGCGGAGCCGGCTGGATCAGGATTTTGGGATTTTTGCTATTTGCATTGCCCTTATTTTCGCCGTAGTCTACGTAAATCTTTACGTAGACTACCCGGGCCCAAATAAGGAATGCAAATGGTGGCACCCATGGGCGCCGCCATTTGCGTACGCGCTTTTTTTTTTTTAAGTCACCCATGATAGGCTACGTAACGATTTACGTAGCCTATCACGGCTGACTTTGGAAATCTAGCCGTGATAGGCTATGTAAATCATTGCATAGCCTATCATGGGTGTGTGTTGTTTTTTTAAAAAATTCACTTTGTAATGGTGGCAGTGGCAGCCGGTCGGAAGACCGGCCACTGCCACCGCCGAACCGCTGCCGAACCGCTGCCGGGACCCGCCGCCGAGAGGGACATTCGAGGGAGGTAAATCCCATCCCAGGGGGAGCGGGGGGGCAGAGAATTTCACCGCCAATTTTGGGGGGCCGAATGCGTTGGCATTCGGCCTCCCCGAGATTCTTGGAGAAATTCTCCGCCATCCCTACCTGTAAGTACACCTTCCCCCCACTGTATCACATTATCAGTAGGTTTATATTTTGAACTGAGCATTGAATTTATAGAATAAATGCCAGATTATTTATTCTTAAAACAATAACTTGAGCAGATTATTTTCTAAAAATTCAGGGATGAAACTCACCCGACTGTTTTCTTGCCAGTTGAGAAGCAAACTTGGATGTGTATTTGTATGTGTGTAAATGAACAAGACTCTACCAAGCTGGCTGTGAGAAACAGAAAATTATAGAAAATGAAGAATGCTTTCTTATGGGTTCAGATGCATGCATAACACCAAATCCATGCTGTTTCCGAGATATCAAAACTAAATATAGTATAGTTGCAGTACAGCATCAAGATAATATATCGCAGTGTGAAGTTCTGGGATGATTATGTGCATTCAGCTGTTTTTGTCCTCTGTGTTGCCATTTCTTGGCTTCATTAAATGAAAGGCAGAAAATCTGCATTTTAGAAACAAGTTTTCTAAAAGAAAAATACATATACAATCCAGGTGCTGCAGTAATAAAGCTTGCTAGAAAGCATAATGCTGCTATTTCACTGGATACCAGTTCCGAGACTTATTATGTTGAAGGTGATGGGGTGGAGCACCTTACAAGAGGGGAGCATGCTGTCCACATCATTTACATATCAGTTCAGGTATAGAAGTTCTCCAAGTTCCACCTTGTTTGGAAGGGAGAGTTTTCCACTGGTTTTCTTCAGCATGTTGGAAACAACATGGCAGAACATGAGAACCAAGGGTCAGCATGCAACAGATGACACTCAGAGCAGGACTGAATTATTAATATTTTATACCAGCCTAGTGTGTTGTTCTTCTTCTTGTTGTTGTTCTAAAAAGCACTCAACTACCCCTGCCTCCCAAATGGATTTCACATGGATTATTTGTTTTCTGGGGTGACATCCGGTAAAGGTCAGCACTCCCAATTTCCTTCATCAAACCTCTGTTTACAACCCAAAAACTGTATTTTCAAAACTTTCTAGTATCTAATCAATGTTTCAGGCCTCAGTCTGCTGAAGGGGCTCAGTGGATCCCCATGTAATGAGGAGGGATGAATCTGTCAGTTTTGCTTTCTCCCACATTCATTTTTTAAAAATTATTATATCAACTACTTTCCATCTGGAGAAAACGTTGGATAGTTGCAAAAATGAAATGCAAACAGAAAAATTTGGAAAATGAAATATGAACTGAAAGGAAATGGTCACCCATCCCTAGCACTGCGTTTCTTAGGGGGTCAGCAACAATGTATTGCCTCTTCATTGGGAAATCTTTAGGATGAATATCCACTCTTTACCTCGTCTTCCCTTCATCTCCTCTCCATGATAAACTAGTAATCCAGTTGGGAAGCCATTAAAAGAGCATTTCACATGTTTGTCTGCATCTATGGATTTGAACTGGTGGTAACCTCTGTGTTTGTGCATCACTGCCTATGCTGGTGCACCAAGACTACAATGTAGAAAAAGAATGAGCAGAATGGCTCTTCAGGCCCTGCCCTCAGCATTGCTTCTACCCACAGGCTTATACATATTTCAAGGAAGGCCTCAGTTCTTGCTGGAACAGCAGTAGTACACCTGTCATTGAGCTCAAGTCCCCGCTGGCCAGCCTGTGTTCCCTGCTTCCCACTGGTCCTCAGACAGACTTATCCTGCTTCTGAACTTGGCTCTGGTTCTCCTTGATACTGGTTGGTATATTTGGGTTGTCTGCTGTCAAGGTTGACCCATAAATGGCTGGCAGAGGTGAGCCAGGTGCAAGGGAAAGAAAGTCAGGAAGTCTGAACTGGGGACTACAGCCCAAAGCTGGGCAAATATTTATTGTTCAGATAAGGTCCCAGGCCAATCAGGAAACGTTTATGGCCAGACTGGGTAGATGGGGACCAATCCAGAGACTGAGAATGGAAGTTGATTCAAGCTGCATTTCTGATGGTATACTACATGAGGCAGCTATACAGAGAACCAAAGGTCCCTGATTCTAGCCTTGGCATCTGTTGACGTCTTCCTGATAACAACCTCAGCTTTCCTTTATCCTGGCCCCAAGCCTTGTTCTCCTGGGCTAGCCCTCTCCCCCTCCCCAGCATTCCTGACCTTGCTCTCAGCACTGACAATATTATTGTCTTGTATTATCTTGAGCTGCTCAGTGAAATGGATGTAGTAGACAAAGTTAAGACAACTGCCTGATTTGCAAGCTTTTCCCTTACATTTCTTAAAAAAACACTATAGGCATCGGTAAAGGAAAGTATATTTGCATTAGCATAATTATAATACTGTGCCACAAGACTTATAGAAGGACTTGCAGCATAGACTCTATCCTCTATGCAGTAAGAATAGCATTTCTCTTTGGAGCCACCTACTCCTGTGAGAAGTTCTTCCCCAAGCTACTGCTTGCCAAAAGCCAGTTTGATTCCAGATTAACAGATGACATCTTGGAAAGACAGTTACAAGTGGCAATCTCATCAATCCAACCAGGTATTCCAAAGGTTGTAATGGAGAACAGACCACAACCATCACAACCACATGTCAACAAAGGAAGGTAGGGTAGCGGTGGCTGGAAAAGGTGGAAGTCACATCCATCAATGTCCTAATATTACTGTAAATAAGGTGATAAAAATGTAGATGGCAAAACAAAACCCATCTTCGCTCCATCGTCTTTGCCTCCACTAGAACGGTCAGAGAAATCCATTTGGGGGGTGGCGTTCAATGGGTTTTCCTAGGCTTGGCCCCATGGATTTTGTTTCAGTTCCTGCTGTGGTGCTTGACTTGAACTGTGGAGAGTATGGCCAGTTTACAGATTTTCTGGGTATTTTGACCATTTTTTTCCCCATGGGTTCCATAATTTACATAAATTTCTGAGCAATTTGTGCAAACTTCTGAGCAATTTGTGCCAATTCAGCTGTAATTCATGCACATTTGGCTGTAATTTGCACAAATTGCAGAACCTGCAAAAATGTACAAAAACAGTTCCTGGAATTTGGGGAAAAACCCCTCAGCTTGGCTTGCAAACACAGATTGAGCCATACATGCCACAGAATTCCATCAAGTAAAAAAAGAACCAGGGTTCTAACTGAAGGACTTCCCTTGCCCCCACACACTGTGATTAGCTCTGCCCCATTTGCTTTTAACCCCACCCATCTCTGGAATATGGCCCCGAGACCCTTCCAGTGTTTTAATTCAGCCGTCGAGTTCAAAATTATTGCCCACGCCTGGCATATAGCTTTCTGCCCACACTCCAGAATTGGATATATAAGCCAATAAATAGGATAAGGCAACATACAACTTTATTTCACTACTAAAGATCAGCAACAACCATCAACATCTTAGCCATATCTGACTTCTCCCCAAGTGTGGGCAACCTTCTCTGCAGTGGCCCCACACCTTTGGAACAAGCTGCCATTGGAGGTCGGAAATGCTCCGTCATTGCAGGCTTTTAAGAAGGCCTTGAAAACATTACTTTTCCATGGCCTTCTCTTGATATGACTGCTGCTGTTGCTTGTACTGTCATCTTTTGATGTTGCTTTTATTGCTATTTTATTGTGTTTGTTTTTATCACTTTTAATATTTTAACCGTTTTTATGTATTTTATTGCTGTGGGCCACCTTGGGTGGGGGGGCTTCTGCCCTGAAAGGCAGCCAAGACATTTTTTTAAATAAATAAATATAACTAAACCTGCAAATTTAAGGCAAAAGCTTGGAGACTCCCCTAATGTCTACCTTAGCTGGGAACCACACCCTGGCTCCAAGCATCAGTTAAACAACAGATCTGTGCTTTTCTATATGCCTGCTCACCAAAGAGGCACCTGGCTGATTTATCTTACCCTAGCTGGGTAGTGTTAGATAGGATGAAGCCATCAGGGCCTAAGGGTAGCTCCCTTTCCATATCCCCTCAATCTGATTTGTAAGCAGCAGAAGTGAAAGACAGGCTGGTCATTTTACGTCAGTCTCTTAAACTTATGTAAAACCAGCTTGTCCCTCCTGCTGCTGATATGGCAGTAGCAGGGATGAGAGGAGAAGAAGGCAGAACTTCTCCTTCCCCCATCCCTGCTACAGCAGCAGCAGTGGGGGACAGGCTGGTCATTTTACATAAATGTAAGAGACTGACATAAAACAACCAGCCTGTCCCACACTGCTGCCACTGTGGCAGGTGTCCCGTCTTTCCCTCTTGGCAGCAGGTGGCTCGCTGAGGGACTGGGCACCCTTATGCTTGCCCGACTCAGCACAGGTCCACGGACTGGTGCCCAGGGGCCGAACTGGCGATTTCTCATCGGGCTTCGAGCCCCAACTGGATGCCTGCATCATCCCTACTAAGAACCCTCTTTTTGCAAACCTCTGTCTTTGCAGTCCTTGTCCCTCTTCACAGAATCCCAGCCTTCACTGGGGAGAGGGAATTAATACTAAACTAGTTTTAAGTTTGTAGTGTAGATATCCCCTAAGGTTACAAACAAGACATTAAGTTTTCTGAGGCTATGAACAAAACACTGAAATTAATAGATTAAGTTTTAATGTAGTTTATTATTCCACGGTAAAACAATGATATTATGTCCTGAAACGCCCTTCCTTTCTTCTCAGTTTGAGTCTAAACTGTTTTACTCCTGCTGTTGAAATAAGCATCAAAATGTGATGTTCACATAAGGAACTTCTCATTCAAAAGGGGATGAAATGATTTCATTTATAGAGATATTATTTAATGAGAAAAGAGTGTTGGTGGCAGAAAAAAGCTCATTGTGATTTTTACCTCAGACCCACATGTACAAAAATGTACCAGTACAAAATGTATCGAAGGAAACGGATAGAGCAAGAAAGAACGCATACAGCAGAGCACAACTGCTTAAAGCTATAAGAAAAATTCCAAAAGTCTATACTGTGGTTCTGTTCACACAACACTCTAACTAGGGATGTACGAAAGTTCTGCCACGGATCTCAGGGCCGAATGCCAGCACATTCGGCCCCCCGAAATTGGTGGCGGAACGGCCCGCCCCCCCACCCCCCCGGGACGGGACTTATTTTGGGCGGATGTTCCTGGTGGCGGCGGCTCCGGCAGCAGCTCGGGCGGCGGTTCAGCGGTGGCGGCTGCGGCAGCCGGTCTTCCGACCGGCTGCCACCGCCGCCATTTCCAAGTTTTTTAAAAAACAACAACAACAAAAAGTGATAGGCTACATAAAGATTTATGTAGCCTATCATGGCCAATTTTTTAAAAAAACACCGTGATAAGCTACGTAAATGTTTACGTAGCCTATCACAGCTGATTAAAAAAAAAATGCGCGTACATAAATGGCGGCGCCCATGGGCACGGCCATTTGCGTTCCTTATTTTGGCACGTCTTAGTCTACGTAAATGTTTACGTAGACTAAGACGGCAAAAATAAGGGGAACGCAAATAGCATAGTGTCTACGCTATTTGCGTTCCCCTTATTTTCGCCGTCTTAGTCTACGTAAATGTTTACGAAGACTAAGATGTGCCAAAATAAGGAACGCAAATGGCCGTGCGTGTTTTGTTTTGTTTTTTAATCAGCCGTGATAGGCTATGTAAACATTTACGTAGCCTATCACAGCTGACTGCAGGGACGCAAATGGCAGCAGCTACAGCCGCCGCCATTTGCATCCCTGCCAGACAGCGGCCGGATGTCCGGCTGCTGGCGGAGCCGGCCAGCGGCTCCACAGAATCACTGCAGAGCACAGCCAGCCGGCCAGGATTCCGGGAGGGAAGGAACAGAGCGCCTCTCCCCCCAGCAAGGATTCCGGGGGGAGGGACGGAACACCTCCCCCCGCACCATCAGCATAATCCCTGAAAGGTAAGTGATTTTCATACATCCCTAACTCTAATCCACACTCAGTGGTTGAGTGTGAGTTGTTGTTGAACTGTGGGTTGTTTGTTGAACCACGGATTACCATGTCGTCTGAACCCAGGACATTTTTCACAGGGTGGCTTGTTACCCATGCAGTGTGACTTGTTAACCACCCTGAACAAACCAACAACAAACCATGGATTCTCAAGATGGTGTGTTTCAGAAAAATAAGCCACACTGCATGGTTAACAAGCCACCTTGCACACAGACATAGACATAAAATGGTGTCGTGAATCATCATCTACACAAGATTCACAGCACCATTTTGTATATAAGTGTATGGGTGTAGTGTTGCATTTGCCATGTTTTTTCAAAACATGGCAATCACTACAGAGGCAGATGGGGCTTGGGTAAGTTGCGGGCAGCTTGGTGAGCAATGGGAGGGGGTCAAGTGGGGACAGGGGCTCAGCAGGGGTGGCTCGGCAGGGGCGGCTGGTCTGCTGGAATCCCAGACCAAAACGGGCGCTCGTGCTATCCCTAGTTATAATAACCCTAACTACTATACCTCTAGCAGGACTGAAGAAAGGAAAAAAAAATGCAGCTGTCTCTAAAAGCAGTTTCACAGAGCTTGTTCAAGGCCATGCCGGTGGAGTGTATGAGCGAAAGAACAGAAGAACTGAGCATGCTCAAACGCCCGCTAGGAGGAGGAAAATTACTGTTCCACATCCTGTGGTGTACACCCGCAGATAAGGAAATGTCCTTCCTTGATGCTAGTTGAGCAGAAGAAGTCATAGAATCATAGAATAGTAGGGTTGGAAGGGGCCTATAAGACCATCACATCCAACCCCCTGCTCAGTGCAGGAATCTAATCTAAGTCTTAGCACTGAGCACGAGCAACATTGGGAGGAGGTGTCTGGGCAGATACGGCCAACGATGAATGTGAGTTCAAAAAAAATGTATCAGGGAGAAAAACATCCATCAAGATGACATGCCGAGATGGCAGACTTTTAGCCATGTTTTATGAAACTTCAAATTAACCTGTTAGTGGTAATGCCAGAGAAATTCCCAAAACATGTGGGCATAAAACGTGAGATTGTTGGGGATAGAGAGACACCTCACTTCTGACTGGTGAATGGGCGGTCTAATCACTCATGTGCCCCATTTCTGATTGGAAGATTGTGGTTTCATCACTCATTGGGGCCCCCACCTTTGGCCAGAACTAGTGCATAAAAGTACAGGTAGGAAGGGCTGCAACTCATTTTGGTCTTTCACTGCTTTGCCTCTGATCTTCTCTGGAACACCAGACCCAAGGATCTGGGTGATATGGACCTCTTTTTAGCTTCTTAGATTTTGGAACTCAGAATTATTTCTGAAGTTAGGGCTTAGAGTACTTTCTGAACTTAGAAATATTTCTGAGTTTGGGACTTCAAATTATTTCTGAAGATGAGACTTAGAATTATTTCCAAGTCTTGGTTTTTTTCCTTTCACTCTAATGTCTACCTTTATTCTTCCCATGCCTAGAGGAGCTTAGTAATGCTTTAGCATAGCTTTTTATAATTCAAGTAATATGCAGGAGGAGGAAAAGGGAGAGTTAACAATTATGTTTTATTGTGGTTTAGATCTGTGGTTTAGATTTAGTTTAGCTTTAAACTGTAAGTAGTAAACAGGAGAAAGGAGGAAGGAGGAGTCATAACAATGTTAGAAGCTCATGCCATTATCTTATTAGCAGACAATTCATAGGACCAGATTTGGCAATTGCAATTCTTTTAATTAATCTCCTATTTTTGTTGCATTCTCTTTCCCTGTATTCTAATGCTCATATAACTACCATGCCAGCATTTTCTTTTAAGTCTGTAATTTTCTAAAATAAATAGATTTCCATTTATCATTTTGTCTGTAGTGATGTTTGTCTGTTTGCATTAGCTTGGTTACCCACCAGGGTGTTTTGGACCCATTTGGGTCCAAAATTAAGAAGCAGCTGCCAATTGGTCCTCTGCTGTTGTTGCTGGACAAGTTGAGCCCCCTCCCCTGCTACACCCCTCCAATAAGTGCAGGAATAGATTAAAATTTTGCTCAGTTCATATTTTGATAGCAAATTTTAGAAATTTGCCAAAATTCACTTCTTTTTTTCATAGACAGGACAGAACAACTTTGAGATTTAAACAATTCAAATGTGGGAGAAAAGCAAAATGGACAGATTTGTCCACCCAAGTGGAAGGCTTTGTGTTCAGCTCTAAAAAGTTGGGATTCAAAGTGCTGGTTTTAACCTATAAAACCCTACATGGCCTGGGACCACAATACCTGATGGCACACCTGTCCCAGCATGAACCTACCTGTACTCTATGTTCAGCATCTAAGGTCCTCCTCTGAGTCCCTCTTGCAAGGGAAGCTCAGATGGCAGCAATGAGGGAAAGGACCTTCTCAGTGGTGGCCCCCCATCTATGGAATTTGCTCCCCAATGAGGTCTGCCTAGGGACAACATTACTATCTTTTCTGTGCCAGGTTAAGACCTATTTCTTTCCCCATGCATTTGGCAGCATACGATGAATTTTGATCGGTCCTGGATGTGTCTTTAGTTATGACTGACAGTTCAAAGTTGTCTTTAGTTGTCTGTTGACTGTGTGCTTTCATGTAAATGGCTTTTAAACTTTTTATATTGTATTTAATTATTTTAACTTCTGTAACCCACCCAGAGAGCTTCAGCTATGGCGCAGTATAGAAATATAATAGATGATGATGATGATTTGAATCCCTGTGTTCGCAGTGCAGAATTAGGGTTGCTACCTCTTTTTTTCTGACAGGTTCCTCATCTTTCACTGCTGCATGGAAAGTAAATAAAGCATAGCCCTCCCCATGCAGGAAATAGCTCTATGTATTGAACTTGGCTGGTGCAGATGGGTGAGAATTCTGTTCAGTTCATTTTTAAAAAAAGTACAAATTTACCCAAATTTGCACATTTCTTCATGAACAGGATGGAGAGCACCAGGTGCCACAGAAGGGCATTGCCAGTGGCATGGAACCTCCTCCCACCATGGGCCCCTCCTCCTTCTTGACTATGCTGCCACTTCTGCTTCCTCCAGCCACACTGCCGTCACACTACTGTCATCTCTTTCCCAGCTCGGTGTGGGGAGGTCCGACCCACTTGCCTATCTGCCAGAAGTAGACATTAATAGAACTGGGGGGGTGGTGGACAAAAACGAAAAGCTGGGGCTGTCTGCCATGTATTGTAACAGGGCGTTATGGGCATGCCAGTGTGGGCATGCCAGGGGCCCATGCAAACCTGGATCCAGCCCTGTGGGTATCAGTGAGGTAATGTAGATTAACCCCATTAGTACCCATTCTTGGCTGATGACATTTGTTTCATAATGAATGCAAATTCAACCAAATAGGGCCCATTCCATTCAGTGTTCATTACTAGGGCTGTCCAGGGACCCCCCAATCTGACTCGGGAGCCGCTTTGTGGCTTTGGAGGTGGGCCCAATTCGGCTTGGGCGGATTCAGGGCCCCCAGTCCTGACTCGGCCCTGAACCCGAAGCAGGATTTGGCCACCTGAAACCCACTTTGCCACCTTCCCAACATCGCTGTGCAAACCCCCAGCTTCTTGCCTGGGCTGCTGCCGCCTCCTCTGCCGCCTCCTCTGCCACTGCCTCCTCCTTCTCTGTTGCTGTCACTACTGCCACTATCACTGCCACCACTGTCATTGCTGCCCACCACTGCCAGCTCCTGAACCCTGGATGCCCATCGGCTCTTGTTGCCAGGAGTCACCATTTTAAAAATGTGGCAGCGGCGATGATGGTGGCGGTGATGGCGGCGGTGATGGTGATGGTGGCAGTGGCAGCGGCAGCGACTCCTGTGAATCACCTCAGGTAAGGAGCTAGAGCTGCTGGCTTGGCTTGGCCGGGGTACTGAAGCTCCGAAGCACACCGAGCACTTCAGAGATCCCCCAACCCGCCTTGTGTCGCTTTGTGCCCCCTCCACTTCACCTCAGATGGGGCCTGAAATAGTCCGAAGTGAGTTGCTTCGACAAGCGGGGCACAGCCCTATTCATTACAAGATGAATGCACACCCCAGTTTTAACTATGGCTACTTGCTCCCTCAGATATTCTGAAATAGGGATGTACGAAAGTCACTTACCTTTTACGAAATTTGATTCATGGTGGGGGGGAGGTGCTCCATCCCTCCCCCCCCAAATTCTGGCCGGGGGGGAGGCACCCCATCCCTCCCACTGCAAATCCTGCCGGCCGGGTCTGCAAATGGCGGCGGCCGTAGCTGCCGCCATTTGTGTCCCTGCAGTCAGCCGTGATAGGCTACATAAATGTTTACATAGCCTATCACGGCTGAGTTAAAAAACAAAACAAAACCGTGTGTATGCAAATGGCGGTGCCCGTGGGCATGTGTAGTCTACGTAAACATTTACGGAGACTACAGCGAAAATAAGGGGAACGCTATTAATTTACCTTAGGACATAACATTTAGTGTATTGTTCCCCATTCTATTCAACTTTTCCTCAGCAGAAATTTCCATATTTTCCTACGAATAAATATGCATACATTTGGGGAAAGTAAAAAAAAAAAAAAGATCCGAATGTCCACAGACTCCGTGTGGCCTGAGGGGGTCACTCTGCAGTGGATTCCGCAGGTCAGAATCCAAGCTCATTTTAGTCCATCTCGAATGTCTCCAACATTCAAATATTCTGCAAACTGCCACCAACATTTTCAGAGGGAAACTTTGTGGAGAATTGTTAGGGACAAATTTGTTTGAGTGCTAAACCATATCAGAAGCCTGCAGAACCAATTTGTTCAGAGTCCTCTGCTGAACCGAGGAAAACGTACAAGCAGTGATGGAGCTATTGTACCAAATGCACCACTGATAAAATGCTAAGTTGTCTTCAGCAATAAAGAAGTAGCTAAAATTCAGTGAACACTGACTGCCTCACTTGAGCCTTCAGGGTCCTATGATGGTTAATTTATTTTGATACTTCCATTAAGCAATGTAATGGTCAAGTCAGAAAATAGATATTAGTGGAAAGGTACAAAAATATAAACTTTGTCTTCCAGTTTGGGGTGTCCCCCCACCCCGCTCCCCTGAGCTGTCTTGAGAAATCCTGAACAGATGATCCCTTTCAAATTTTCCTTTCCTATTGCCAAAAAAGGCCTGTAACTGCAATCTATTTATGTTCCTGATACAGACTAGGTTTTTGTTTTGTTTTTTAACCTCCTACAATAGAAGAAAATAAATCTGAAAATGGTCCAGCCACCTTTCAAGTGGAGGTGGTGACAGCTGAAGAAGAAAAAGTTTTGAAAACATTTTTTATCTGTCATTTCATTGCTGTCCACACTCAGATGCTGCTGCAAAGGCTATATTTAGAAATTTAATTGGGGATTGGGGGGGCGGGGAGTGGGAATGGGAGGCAAATACTGAAAAACAGTTTGTAGAGTTTAATCAAGAAGGTTTTTTGATTGGGGGGGCAGTTTTTACTTACCCAGTTAGAAAATGTATGCTCTGACAAGTATCAAGTTTGAGCAGTGCTATACATGCATCAGCTTTGCCCAACTGGGTGCAACTCCCATAATCCCCATGGTGGCATAATTGACCATGCTGGCTGGGAATTCTGGGAGGTCTAGTCCAACACATCTGGAGGGCAGCAGATTGAGGAAGGTTTCCATACACTGTTCATGTGGAAAGTAGCCACGCTTTGCTAATAGTGCGCACTCTGAGGACCACATCCAACACCATAGACAGCCGAGTACTGACTCAGCCTTACCTTCTCCTGTGCTCCCAGATGAAGAGGGATCCTTTCCTCTCGTCATGTAATCCTTGGCAGGAGAAGCTCCTTGCTAGATGGTGTTACCATTCCTGGGCTGTTTTTTTTCTTTTATTATCTCTCATGTGGCTAATCTTCCCTAATGGTCTACGGAAGATAAGTTGCATAAGATATTGTAGCACCATCATCCCTTTTTGAGCAGAAATGTTCTCAGTGAGACTTGAGCTATGGGGTTGAGCTCTTTTCTAAGAGCACAGGGAAAGACAAGGCAGAACAGCAAAGCCTCTTTGGCCTTTCCTCCTTACAGTTCAGTTATCGTTTC
Organism: Heloderma suspectum; assembly: GCF_057233095.1. Classification (NCBI taxonomy): domain Eukaryota; kingdom Metazoa; phylum Chordata; class Lepidosauria; order Squamata; family Helodermatidae; genus Heloderma; species Heloderma suspectum. The sequence goes on from NC_139461.1 coordinate 177,383,783, forward strand.
ACCTCACTATGCAGTCCAGGTTCTCCACTGGGTCTACAATCTCTGCTCCAGATTATCATCTTTGGTGCAAGGTTTTAAATATGTGGTCACAACTTGAAGCATATAATGCTCAACTAATGCCTGGGGGAGCTTTGACCTACAAAGAGTCTGTCCCTGGAAACCAAAAAGGGGAACTGTAATTTCTCAATCATATTCAGTCTTGTAGGACAAGTTAGAATGCTGTGGCAAATATGCTTACTTCCTTTAGAATTCCACTGCAGAATTAGAAGCAGGATGAGTGATCCACACTGCTGGAACCCTGTTTAGGGATGTATGATAATTTCATTTTTGCTCCCAAAACATGTGAGCATGTCCTGTTCACAACTTCAAATGTGAACATGAGCATACGTCCATCGACAATGTTCCCAAATGATTGAACGTGTGCTTGCAAATAATGTCCCAAATATGTGCAGCTTTCATAATTTGCAAAATTTTCCCCTGTAGACTGAATCAGCACCACTTTAGCCTATACAGGAAATTTAGAAAATTTGCATAAATTTAGGAAATTTGTGCAAATTGAACAGGGGAAAGCTATGCAAATTTCACATTTGATTGCTGCTCAATTTGCCCAATTTTCCTGTTCAAGCAGAGAAAGCAATGACTGCAAATCTGAATGGGAATTGGGCAAAAAATGAGTGGCAAACCAATGTTCGGAGAATCCTGGTGATCTTGAAAGTTGTTTCAAGATTCAACATTTACCCATCCCTGGCCCTGATAGGTTGGCAAAGTGGTGGTTGACAATGTCTGAATATAAGATTTTCTGGAAGAACATATGGCAAATTTTTGAACAAACAGGTACATCCAGGGAGAGATGGGTTTAGTCATGCTACACAAAAGTGGAACAGTTTACATGATAGACTAGGTCAGAGGTGCAGATCCTCAGTCCAGGCAAGTCAAATCTAGCTTTTGAGGGAGGGTCCCAAACTGGACCTCCAGAGTTCCCCAGAAGGCCAGTCCTCCTTCCCCTAGCCCCACCCCATTTCCCCACAAACATCAATACTCTGGCAGTTTCCCTGCTTTTGTCCAGGGTTTTCCCTATTCTGAATGGCTAAAATGCCTCTCCTTAGGCTTAGCTTCTGCCTGTAAGAGCCTTAAGCTCTACTTTTCTGGTAGACTGGTCCCCCCCCCCACACACATTTTGCCTTTGGCTCTGTGCACCACTGGAATGCAGCCCCTAAGAAGTTCTCTGAAATGGAATTTGGCACTCAGGTTGGAAGAGATTCTGTACCTCTGAAGTAGATGGACATTTGGATTACTCCAGCAAGTACGGATGGACGGACTTGCATCTGTCCATCCCCACCAAGCACTTGCAGAACTGCTACCACCATCACCCCTCCTCACCATGTGAGCTGCTGGATGGCCCAGTGGCCCCGTGAGCACCCCATTATGCCCGCCATTTATGCAACATTACCTTTATGGAAAACCCCGAGCTGCCAATTTTTTGTAAAATGGTGTTTTGGTAAGGGGACGGGTGGCCGCTGGGCACTTGCAGAACATGCAGTGGTTGGTGAACTCGGGTGAGCATGCAGCAGCTTGGCAAGTGGGTTCCAGGAGGTTGAGCAGGGGGAGTTCATCCCCCTCTCAGACTCCCACAACATCTCTACAGCAAAGCAATTCTTACATTCTTCACTGATCAAACCTAAGTCGCACTGCATCATTTCCAGCCTGATGATGGTGGTGGTGGTGGTGCTTTCTTCTTCTTCTTCTTCTTCTTCTTCTTCTTCTTCTTCTTCTTCTTCTTCTTCTTCTCCTTCCTCTCCTCCTCCTCCTCCTCCTCCTCCTTTCTTCTTCTTCTCCTCCTCCTCCTCCTCCTTTCTTCTTCTTCTTCTTCTCCTCCTCCTCCTCCTCCTCCTCCTCCTCTTCCTTCTCCTTCTCCTTCTCCTTCTCCTTCCTCTCCTCCTCCTCCTCCTTTCTTCTTCTTCTTCTTCTTCTTCTTCTTCTTCTTCTTCTTCTTCTTCTTCTTCTTCTCCTCCTCCTCCTCCTCCTCCTCCTCCTCCTCCTCCTCCCTCTACTCCTCCTCCTCCTCCTTTCTTCTTCTTCTTCTTCTTCTTCTTCTTCTTCTCCTCCTCCTCCTCCTCCTCCTCCTCCTTCTCCTTCTTCTTCCTCTCCTCCTCCTCCCCCTCCTCCTCCTCCAATCTTGTCACTATCGTAAGCTTTTGAAGTAGAGTGGACGCTATCTTTATCTAAAAACAAAGCTACCCACCTGAGATATTTCAGCATTTGGGATACCTTTCTTATTTCCTTGGAATAAAATCAAAAAATCCCTGTGTGTGTGTTTTTCTCTATTTTTAGTACTGTGTGAGGTGCATCCACATGAGTTATTCAGGCAGGCAGCTAATCATGGCCATTATATTTTATGAATCTTTGTAAATGGCATCATCGTGCATTGATGGCAAAGAAACAAAAAAGCTTAGCTTTGCACTGCGAGTCAATGAGCCATCTCTGTGGGAATCTAAAGTGAGATTTAGAGTCCCAAGCAAATGCTGTAATAAACAGAAGCTTGGAACCACTGTGTAAAATATGTACTCAGCATTCTAACAACCTGAGGCTACTTTGCACATTCTGAGGAGCATCAACAAACAGGTGTGCTTCTTCTTTTTGCATTTCCAGGTAACGTGTAAAAGAAGAAATTGGCATTTTCCTGGTGTTGGGAACACCATTTCCCCCCCAGAATGCCCACCAGAAAGACACTATGTCTTGACCTAGCATGGTTCTCTTCTGGGAAATTATGGGGTTTTAAACATGGCTGCCAACAGCACCAACAAGGCAGGGGAGTGTTGGTGAGTTTTGCACAACCCACCTTTGAAATTTGCCCCATCCCCCAAAATGTAAAAGAAGGGAGGCACTTCAACTTTGGGGAGGGGCCATAGTTCAATGGTAGAGCACCTGCTTTGCATGCAGAAAGTCCCAAGTTCAATCCCCAGCATATCCAGGTAAGCCTAGAAAAACTCATACCTAAAAACCTGGAGAGTTGCTGGCAGTCGGTGTAAGTGAGATAAACCAGTGTCTGACTTGGTATAAGGCAGCTTCCTATGTTCATATCTTGAGCTTCCAATAGAATATGGGCTAAATTGTCAATTTGATTGTTCATGCCTAACTAGAAGGTAGTTACAAGGTACAGCAGAGAATAGTGCTTGATGATTTTCCAAGTTGACATTCTTACCTGTTATTCTGGGTACATGAATATTTATTTATTTTGTTCAGTCAATTTATAGACTTCTTGACTATATCTAAAAGACATCTCAAAGTGGTTTGCAACATCAAAAATTAAAATACGAATAATGTTTAACGTATTCAGATGTTATGTATATAGATTATATGATATTAGGGATATAGATGCATATTTATGGACTGCTTCTCTACCAAATAGTTGGATCTGACTTACAAAAGATAAAGATCCCAATAAATGGAAGTGCCAATGCCAAAAACAAAAGAAAACAACATACTGATCTTAAATACAGAATAAAAGTAGCACCATCAATATCTTCTTCCAGTAATAATAATAAAAAATGTCGAACTCAGAAGGAAAAGCTTACTGGAATAACAAAATCTTAAGACCTGCTGCTAAAGTGAAATAAGAGATGCGATCAAATGCAAATCCCTGGGAAGGGCATTTCACAGCATGGGTACCACTACTGAAAAAGCCTTATTCCATATGTGATTCCTGACAGAGCAAATATCAGTGAAACGTGGGGTATGGAGGAAGGACGAATATATAGAGGTATTAACCCAATTTCATCCAATTTCTGCATTTATCTGTATTTTTTTTTAAAAAAGCACCATGAAATGTCAAACTTAATATACACAGCCATTACTAAACACAAGTTTTCTTGAATTATGCATTTCTAAATGTAATGATTTTTTCTCTCAAAATACACATTATAACATACATGTTAAAAATGCAAAACCTGGTGGGCAATGGAGGGAGCAATCCTATCTGGATCGATGGTCGCCTCTGATCCCAGGGCGACTGCCTATCCAGTGCAGGTGGGAGGAGTGGTGAGGAGCGGATGTCCTCTGCACTCCTGCCGCCCCGCTGTTGTGGCTAGACTGCGGATTTCGGCTGTCTAGCCGCAAGACCTTGGAGTGCAGGAAGGGCGATTGGACAACACATAGGAAGTGTCGTACTGGCACTTTGGCACTCCCTGCCCCACCCCGCTCCTGAGAATGCCCCATTTTCCCTGCTCCACACTGCTCTTCTGAGCAGAGCGTGGGGCCAATCCACACTGTCTACAAGGCAGCATGAGAGGGGGTGGAGGTCAGTTCTCTGGGAACCGTCCTCAGAGCACAGGCTCCAAGGCCGGTTCCCAGGAACCAACCTATCCTATGGCCGTCTAGCTGCTTAGTGCCCTATGGCTGCAATCCTATGAACACTTTCCTGGGAGTAAGCTGCACTGAACACATGGGCCTGACTTTCAAGTAAACATGAATAGGATTGTACTTTAAGTTCAAATCCACACATTACTTCATACCAGAATTCCCTACTTTGTACTAGACCCAGAAGAAGACAGAAAGTCAGTGCAGATGTGTTGGAATATTTTCTACACTAACCAAGCGTCAGGCTGCAGACTTCTGCACCTGCTGAAGATTCTGAGTTGTCAAAGGAAGATCTTAAGGGGTGTGCATTTTAACTGTAGTTTGATTTTAGTTCTAGTCAATAATAATAATGATAATAATAATAATTTGCTTTTAATTTGATTTGATTTTAGTTTTTTACAGAAATGACTACTAGGCAGCAGAAGACAAGGAACAAAAAGAAGCTATCATTACCAAGCAGCAGGAAGAAGAAAGCAGTCATCCATCACATGTGCTAAAATTTTAAAAATGTACAGTGCTGCCTACTTGAGAAGAGGTGGAAGTTGCATTTGAGAGGATGAGAGAGAGTACGAAATAAAGTTTAGAAACCCCCATCGGGTCCACAGTGCAAAGTGTACTTTTCTCAGGAAAGTGGTTGGTGTGTGTGTGTGTGTGCACGTGCGTGTGACAGAGAGAGACAGAGAGAGAGAGATTCTCCCTCTCCTCTTTCAGGTTGACAGTAGCTACAGAACAGCATGCTGGGAGATGGACAGCATCAGTACAAGGGAACATGAGTCTGTTTTCTGACATTTAGCTTCAGCATGAGGTCACAATGGCCAGTCTCTCTCCTGCAGGCAGGAAGCATCAAGCATGAGGTCACAATGGCCAGTCTCTCTCCTGCAGGCAGGAAGCATCAAACATCAAGCATGAAGTCACAATGGCCAGTCTCTCTCCTGCAGGCAGGAAGCATCAAACATCAAGCATGAGGTCACAATGGCCAGTCTCTCTCCTGCAGGCAGGAAGTATCAAACATCAAGCATGAAGTCACAATGGCCAGTCTCTCTCCTGCAGGCAGGAAGCATCAAACATCAAGCATGAAGTCACAATGGCCAGTCTCTCTCCTGCAGGCAGGAAGCATCAAACATCAAGCATGAGGTCACAATGGCCAGTGTCTCTCCTGCAAGCAGGAAGCATCAAGCATGAGGTCACAATGGCCAGTCTCTATTCTGCAGGCAGGAAGCATCAAACATCAAGCATGAAGTCACAATGGCCAGTCTCTCTTCTGTAGACACAAGCATCAAACATCAAGCATGACGTCACATGGCCAGTCTCTCTCCTGCAGGCAGGAAGCATCAGCATGGGGGCACAGTGGTCTCTCGCAGTAAAGCAGACAGCAGCAACAGCAATGTGTGAGTGCAGTCTCTTTCTTCTTGAGGTGAGCATGTGCAGGATAATGTGGACACAACCTGTCCCTTATTGAGTTGGGCAGCAGCTGTGTGTGGGCACAGTAGTCAACAATATCTCTCTTACTAAAACGGTCAGCAGCATGTGGCGAGGGCAAGAGAGCCAGCAGGCAGTCGAGTTATTACAGTGCTTCTACTTACAGCAAGTACCTTGGGGTGCCCTGGCATCAAAAGAGGTGGAGATAATGGAGCCAGGAACCAGAATGTTAGTAGGCGGCAACAAAATAGCAGCATGCCACTCACCCTGAATCACAGAGTAGCTTAGGGAACTCAAGGAACGGACAGTAAACCATCAGCTGCTGGGAAAAGGAAAGGATGAAGATAATCAGGGGATGGGGGGAAACACACAGGAACCAGACTGTGACATGGAGGAGATTAACATGTTTTTTGTTTTTTTTAAGAATGCAGTCAAAACAAAACAATACCAAGATAAAATTAAGGGAAAACACAGAGACATTTTTTTTTTAAACAGTAGCTATGCAATTGAGGTGTAATGTCAGTGAGTAACGTGGGAGGGGCATGGGATGGAGTGAGGTGAGAGCAAAATGTCAGTTAGAAAAGAAAGGCAGTTGGGGCCAAAGAAGAGGAGGAAGAAGAGGCAGAAAGGGAATGAAGGAGGAGAAAAGGGAAGAAAAGACGGGAAAACCAGCAGTGTGTTGGAGGTCTCCTGCAGCTCAATGAAGAGTGCACTTACGCACAGGGACAGGCAACCAAGGACTAAAGAACTGGGATTAGCAACTCTTGTTGGCTCAGCAACAATAGCACTGCTCTTCAGAGCAAACTGTGGGTTGAAAAGGGAGTTGAATATCTTTGGTTCATAGTCCTGTTAATCATTTTCTTCATGTTATGATTCACCAAACATTCTGAAGTAAAGTAGATATTGTTAAACACTGTTGCCTCTGCGGTGATTGCAACCCGCCCTTCCTCATCCTAGTTATAGAAACCTGAAACAGCACAGTGGTATGATTTGGAAAGCAACCACTAGATGGGCTTTTGGATGATATTTTTTAAAACTTTCCTGAATTTTTTTTTAAAAAACAAAATTTGTGTTCTTTATTTTGGCACGTCTTAGTCTATGTAAACATTTACGTAGACTAAGACGGCGAAAATAAGGGGAACGCAAATAGCGTAGCGTCTACACTATTTGCGTTCCCCTTATTTTTGCTGTCTTAGTCTACGTAAATGTTTACGTAGACTAAGACGTGCCAAAATAAGGAACGCAAATGGCGGCAGCCATGGCCGCCGCCATTTGCGCATGCGCGTTTTTGTTTTTTGTTTTTAAGTCAGCAGTGATAGGCTTAGGGGTGCACGAAAGCCACTTACCTGGTCTCGCAGCTTGCTTCGCGGTGGGGGGGAGGTACTTCGCTGCTCCCCCTGAAGTTCAGGCCAGGGGGGGAGGCTTCCCACCTCGCCCGGTCGAAATTCAGGGCGGGGAGCAGGCGCCTCGCCTCGCCCGGCCGCGAAATAAAAAGTAAAAAAAAACAAAAAATGCCCCCGTGATAGGCTATGTGACGATTAACGTAGCCTATCATGGCTAGATCTGCAAGGTCAGCCATGATAGGCTACGTTAATCGTCACGTAACCTATCACGGGTGACTTTTTTTTTAAAAAAAAGCGCGTACGCAAATGGCGGTCCCCATAGGGAGCTGCCATTCGCGTTCCTTATTTGGTCGCTGTAGTCTACGTAAATCTTTACGTAGACTACGGCGAAAATAAGGGCAACGCAAATAGCGTTGCCCTTATATTCGCCGTAGTCTACATAATCTTTACGTAGACTACAGCGACCAAATAAGGAACGTGACTGGCGGCTCCCTATGGGGGCCACCATTAGCCGTACGCGCTTTTTTTAAAAAAAAGTCACCCGTGATAGGCTACGTGACGATTTACGTAGCCTATCACGGCTGACTTTGCAAATCTATCTGTGATAGGCTACGTTAATCGTCACGTAGCCTATCACGGGTTTTTTGTTTTTGTTTTTACTTTTATTGGAATGGCGGCGGCGGCAGCCGGTCAAAAGACCGGCTGCCGCCTCTGCCCTGTCGAAGACCTGACGAACCGCCGCCGGGACCCGCCGCCGGGAGGGACATTCGGGAAAGGTAAGTCCCATCCCGGGGGGGGTGCGAGGTGCAGGGGGGTGCGGAAAATTTCTCCCCGAAACTACTTCAGGGGGCCGAACACGTTGGCGCTCGGCCCCCCAAAGTTTCAGGGAGAAATTCTCCCCCATCCCTAGATAGGCTATGTAAACATTTACGTAGCCTATCATGGTGTTTTTTTAAAACCTAGCCGTGATAGGCTTCGTAAATCTTTACGTAGCCTATCACGTTTTTTTGTTTTTTTTAAACTGGAAATGGCGGCGGCGGCAGCCAGTCAGAAGACCAGCTGCCGCCGCCGCCACACCGCTGCTGGAGCCATCGCCGGAGCCGCCACCGGAGCCGCCACCACCAGGAAGATCCGCCCAAGGTAAGTCCCGTCCCAGGGGGGCGGGGTGGGGGGGCCGTTCCACCACCGATTTTGGGGGGCCGAATGCGCTGGCATTCGGCCTCCCCAAGATCTATGGCGGAACTTTTGTACATCCCTTGATTTACCAAGTAAAATCCCTGTTGTAACTAGTAGGGGAGTACAAATGAAAAGACTGTGATATTTTAACACTCAATTGGCAGACAATGGAAGATCACATCACTGATGGCTCTGGCGTGGACCAAACTAAGCTTAGACTTACATTCATACCACGATGCTATGATGAAGTGTTTAATTGTTTCTCTATCGGTTCCACTTGAGACTAGAACTGGAAATAAAGAGGTAAGAGATGCAGGTAAATAAGCTGAACCAGGGCCATGTTTATTTAAAGATACAAACAAGAGTAGTAGAGGTGATTAACAGCATGGGAAGCAAACTCATAAAGGTGAAAAGCCTGGAAGGTATTAAGGTAAGCCTAACCCCCTGAGCAGGGAGAGGGGTTGCCATTTTGACCACCCGTTCCCCCAACCTCAGGCCAAAGGACCAAACTCAGCCCAACTGGGGTCCCAATCCAGTCCTGTGGGGTACCCAAGATGGACCTCTCCCTGTGGTGGAACCGCCCCATGGTTTTACTTGTTTAAACACAGTGTCAAGGTTTTATAGCTTCTCCATACATTGTAGGTTGCCTGGTGGACATGTGAGAATGTATGGAACAGTGTGAGTGGCTGAGTGCCTGGGGCCCTGTGATTGGTCAGTGAGAATGCTGATGAGAGGAGGAGTTAGAGTGAGGGAGAGGGAGAAAAAAGGGGGAGTTGGATGACGGAAGAGGGATGAGAAGGAAGAGAGGGATTTGATCTCTTAGATAAAACATCTCCTAGGGATAGAGAGAGGTGGTTAGTAGTCTGAGGCCTTAGAGAAGGGGAACACACCAGGTTTTGTTGCCACCAGGACCTTTAAGGCTTAGTCCAACTCTTTACTCAGTCCTCTATCTGTGACAACACACAGACATTACATATAACCTTGTACTGTCCCCTTTATACCTTCCCCTTACGTAGCCAAGAGCAGAAGGCACAGGATTTAGGAATGTCAGAGAATTCCGCCACGGATCTCGGTGAGGCCGAATGCCAGTACATTCGCCCCCCCCAAAATCTGTGGTGGAATGGCCTGCCACCCCCCCGACCCCCTGCAGATCCCCCCCGGGACAAAAATTACCTGGGACGGATCTTCCAGGAGGCGGCGGCTCTAATGGTGGCTTCGGCGGTGCCGGCTGCAGCGGCTGGTCTTCCAACTGGCTGCCACTGCCGCCATTTGCAGTCTTGTCGCTTTGTTTTTTGTTTTTTTACAAGACGTGATAGGTAATGTAAAGACTTACGTAGCCTATCACATCTGGTTTAAAAAGAAAAACGCGTATGCAAATGGCAGCAGCTACAACCGCCGCCATTTGCGTTCCTTATTTTTGGCCGTCTTAGTCTACGTAAATATTTACATAGACTAAGACAGAGAAAATAAGGGGAACGCAAATAGCGTAGCGGGCGCTGTTCGCGTTCCCCCTTATTTTCGCCGTCTTAGTCTACGTAAATATTTATGTAGACTAAGACGGCCAAAAATAAGGAATGCAAATGGCGGCAGCCATAGCCGCCACCATTTGCGTACATGCTTTTCTTTTCTTTTTTTAAAGCCAGACGTGATAGGCTACGTAAGTCTTTATGTAGCCTATCATGGCTGACTACAGGGACACAAATGGCGGCGGCTATGGCCGCCGCCATTTGTGTCCCTGCTAGCCAGAGGCCAGATGTCCGGCTGCTGGCGGAGCCGGCCGGTGGCTCCACAGAATCCCCGCAGAGTGGAGCTGGCCGGCCAGGATTCCAGAGGGAGGGATGGAGGGTCTCCCACCCCAGCAGAACTCGGCGGAGCCAGGTAAGGGGACTGTCATACATCCCTAACAGGATTACAAAGAAATCTTTATTGATTACAGTAATTATTAGTCAAATAATAAACAGGTAACCCTCAGCCAATCAGCTCACAAATACAAATCCACCATTCTTCCTGCCAATCATCTCCCTCTCTCACCATAGACATGCTCACCATAAAATACAGCGCTATAACAGGAACACATAAGCATAACCATAGACTCATAACAGGAACACATTACTATACTTGCAGATTATACAAAGAGGGCGCAATCCTACCGGGATAGGCAGCTGCCTCTGAACTCGACTGCCTATCCAATGCAGGGCAGGAGCAGCGCAGAGGGGATTATCCGATTTCAGCTGTCTAGCTGCAGGAAGTTGGAATGGGGGGGAGGATGCTGGACAATGCATAGGAAGTGTTGGAATGCTCCTCTTATGAGTGCAGAGTGAGGGGGCCAATCCACGCTGTATACAAGGCCGTGCAAAAAGGGGTGGAGGTTGGTTCTCAGGGAACTGACCTCAGAGCGCAGACTCCGAGCCCGGTTCCTGGGAACCGACCTATCCTATGGCTGTCTAACCACTGACTAGTGGCCATAGGATTGCACCCAAAGAGATGTATAAAAGTCACAGTCATCTACTTAACTAAGAATTTATACGGTCCCTTACGTAATCTTAATTTTCTATATACATTTTCAGTAGGTTTACTAGAGGCAAACTAGACCAACTCACAGTAAACGGTGACAAAATCCTGAGGTTTTAATAGGATACATAATCACCCAGCAGGCATAGCAATAGCAGTGGATATTGGCCACATATTTCAGTATATGATGTGGCTTTTTTGTAAGTGCAAACCCAGTAAGGGGAAATAATGACTTTATTTGGACTCAAGATCACCATCAGCTTCTCAAAAGAATGTGCTTATTGATGCTGTCAAGGTTTTTAAATGCAAGAGAATGTATCTTGGCATTTTTTTAAAGAAGTATATCTTAACAAAACAGAATGCAACATCCAAATACGAATTATAAATGCCATTGTGGAATTATGCAAATGACAATGCACCCAGCTAGAAATTCATTTGAATAAAAATGGAAATTAATGCATTGTTGTTTTTTGTATAAATATTCAATGCCCGTCATCTTAGTTTCCATTGAAATTGGCCTGCAGTGACGTATGTTGATGTATTTTGACAGGCCATCATATCTGAAGTATTTTATGAAGAAAAACAATAATTCAGCTTCAAAAGTTATCTCTAAGCACAAAGCTTTCTTGTAAGTTGAAAGCTGTCATTTAAGGATTACAGTAATATAGAAAAAGTGGATTTCTTTACATTTCAATCCATAACCTGAAAGCTAATACCTCAGCTAGAACCCCAGAAGCTGGAACTCTTTTTAAATTTTACAATTGTTGTTTTAAGCAAGCACTTAATTGTTGTTTTAAGCACCATTACATCAACTCCAATCATTCAGCGATATTTTGGCAAACAGGGAAATGTTTCAGAGATGTAGGAGCACAGTCCTATTTCAGGGACCGAGCTGAGTGAAAATCCAATTCACTCTTTAACTGCCACCACCACCACCACCACCACCACCAATGGATCAGTTATAAATCAGTTATTTCCAGTCTGTGTCTGTCCGGGTTCCCCTTATGACCTGGACCCCCTGAGCAACTCCTTAAGGATCTCTTGCCTCCTTAAGTATCCCACCTTCCTTCTTTTAAACTTCCCTTTCCAATAACGTGGACTTTAGACTGCAGACATGGGGTGACTGGCACTTCAGACACTTGGGTGTTAACCACAACAGTTTACTGGTAAATTAAAGCAAGCAAATTCCAGCTAAAGCTATTTACAGAGTAGAGTTGAGTGATACAAAAGGCATTAAGAGAAAATAAAAGCTGCAAAAACGCAATTTCCGCTAGCCTAGCTGCACCTAGACTTCTCCAGGCTGCTTCTTCCTGCTCTCTCTTCCTGCTCTCTCTTCAGGCTCTGATCTTCCTCTCTTTCTGGTCTCCCTCTCAATGGCTCTCTCTCTCCATTTATATCCCCTCCTTTCCCAAAACAGAAAGTATTGTTTCAAATCTGGAGAAATGAAACCTTAGTCAGGTAAACGAAACCAACCAGGGAAAAGAAACTACTCTTCTCAGGGTTGTTAGATAAAAAGTCCTTGCTTTCGGTTTAGAAGAAAAGAATGCCAGGCAGGCAGCAGTGGATCCAACACTATTTTATTGAACGTTTTGCAAAACGGGTGCAGAGCAGTCTGGACCCCGAGACACGTGTGCAAAAGCCCTTTATATCATATCACTTCTATTGTTCTTACCAGTAACCAATGAAACAGTTAGTACATCGGCTCACTAAGTTAATATCCAATAAACAGTCACTATCAGCTTACCAAGCCGTTAGTCATGAGCGCGTCAGTATGATTCCCTTTTTGCTCCGCCTATATTTTCCCGCCACTCGGGCTCTTACGTAACTTGAGACGCCAATGGTTATGGAGTCTCCTTTTTCTAACAATTCCCTCCTTTAAGTCTTTATTCACGTCTTAAAGCATTTAAAACGGAGTTTCTTTATCAGCACAATAAAGCAAGAGCATCCGTTTTGACAGAGCGGTTTCAATTAACCGCTGGGATAAGCCTCTAGCGCAGGGGATAATGCAACAACCAAATAACACTAAAACTCCTATCATCACTACAAGCGAAATAAGGATTGAGGCTGCTAGGTGTTTCCATTTTCCAAACCATCTCTCCAACCAGTCAGTCACGGGGTTGTTAATCCCTGAATTCTCGGCTAATTCTTCAGACAAGGCGGTGAGACCCTGCAAAGCCCTTGTTACCATGCCATCTGGGGCAGTGTTGTTAGGGATGAAGGTGCAACACCGTCCACCTAGCATGACACAAACCCCTCCTTTTTCTGCTAACATCATATCAAGAACACGCCGATTTTCCCAAGCCATTTGGCTGGTGGCATCTAGCTGCTCAGCCAATCCTTTTACAGCATCTCGAGTATAGTTTATAAACCTCTGTTGATTATAATAAACGTAATTGATCCAATCTACATTTTTGTTAATGGTCACCCACCAAAACAGGGTAGATTCAAATCCTGCAGAGATTTGATTTCTTCCTTTGAACTCATCTGGCACTCCCCTTGGTACTCCTATGGAGTCAATATATATTTGATCATCAAAAGGGGTTACTGATCGTTTCTGCCGGGGTTGGCCAGTCTTCTCTGCTGGATGGTATGCAATTGAAAAGGGGACTGCCTACTGAACTAACCCACAAGCTCCGGACCAATTGGAGGGCAATACCTCATACAACTCTAGGCCACCACAATACCACCAGAGATCAGCTCGTGGGATTGAAAGGGAATTATTCCTAAAGCGGGTGGAATTAACACATCTTACTTTACTCGTCAGGTTCCCTATATGCCCCTCTGTGTCTGTAAGGTTTCGGTGTATGCATCCGGTATGGTTTCTTCTTTGCAGGAAGACTGTGGAAGGTCTGACACGATCCTTTGATTTGAGTGGGGGGTATAATTTATTGAGGGTTTGGCATTCCTCCTCTCCCCATGCATCAGGGTGTTGGAACAAACAGATCACGCAGGTGAGGAGGGAAGGAGTGTCCCATCCCAGTGGAAAGGGCAGCACCTTTGCTACAGATCTCCCTGTGGCACAAACAAAACAGTCAGACTTATTTAAAGACTTGGCTGTATACTTTATCCACTCTAACCACACATTATCAGTTTCCTCTGTTATTGGGATCCCTAACCTGGTTCTCCAGGGACGCCTCTCTTTCTCAGGGATCTGTACCAGAAGTGGTCTGAGGGGTGTTGGTGTGACATTTCGGGGTCTTATCTTAAAGCTGTCAAGCCCAAGTCCTTGAGGTATCACCATCCACGTTAATATTTCTTTAACTAACATTACCAACACCACCCACAATACTTGCTTCATATTACAAGTTTTTTGTAATTCGAACCCGAGCTTTTCCCAGATGTTGTGACTTGTATATTACAGGCGATTGTGGCTCCTGGATGGCTTCTTCGCCTGTGTCCTTGGCAGCTTCCAGAGGGGTGCCAGGGAGCAAAGGACCATTGCCTGTGTCCTCCTGTTCTTTCCAAGTGACAGAAGGAAGCGAGGGTCGCTTAAATGGCTTTATCCGGCTGCAATGTGTCCATTTACTAGAACCCACAAGCTTTACACAGGAGTGGCTGGTTGGTCCCACCAAATAAGGCCCCTCCCACCCTTCCTTTAAAGCTTCTTTATTCCACTTTTTCAGCAACACCTCGTCTCCCGTCTGGAAGAGATGGATAGGTGCATCTAACGGCAGTCTCTGAAACGGAACGGAATAAGCTCGTAGCTGTGAAAGAACAGACTGTAGAGAAGTCAACTGATCCCTTAGCATCTGATCACCCACCTCCCACTTGACTTCCTCCCTCCTTCCGCAGTGTACCCGAGGCGGGAACCCAAACATCAGTTCAAAGGGGGACAATTTTATGTCCTTTCTTGGCATCCTTCGAAGCTTCGTTAAAGCTATTGGCAGAGCCTCAACCCAAGTGAGCTTCACCCCTCGTTGGAGTTTGGTTAAAGTCTCCTTGAGGCTCCGATTGATTCTTTCAACCTGTCCACTTGCCTGGGGCCTCCAGGGGCAATGTAAATGCCACTCTACTCCCAGAGCTTGTGCCAGCCCCCGTGTAATAACTGAGGTGAAATGTGAGCCCTGATCGGACTCTATAACTTCGGGCAGGGAGAACCGGGGCACCACCTCCTGTAACAATTTAGCAACAACAGTTTTAGCTTGGCAGTTCCTACATGGAAACGCCTCTACCCACCCTGTCATTTGACATACTATTACAAGCAAATACTTGTAACCCCTACATGGTGACATCTCAGCAAAATCAATCTGCGCCCTCTGGAAAGGATAGTAGGCCCATGGTCGCCCTCCTTTTGGAGGAGGGGGTGCCCTGGGAGGGTTGGTTTTCTGGCAGACTTCACAGGTTGCGGCTAGTCGGTGGGCGCATACAGTTAAGCCAGGGGAGACAAACAGCCTCTTGCAATAGTCGATCATGGCTGATGCTCCAGGGTGTCCAAGAGAATGGTGAACTTGCTCTAGAACAACCCTCTGCAGGGTCTGTGGAAGAAGCAGTCTTCCATCTGTCATCTGGATCCATCCGTCATCGCAGGGACTTATTCCGTGTTCTTGTGCCATCCGTAACTCAGCAGGGGAGTATGTGGGGCGCTCTTTTCTTTTGGGTAGAATGAGGAATGTTCCTTCGATTCCCTCTCTGGCTGCTCTTTTTGCGGCCTCATCTGCCTTCTGGTTTCCCTGTCTCCATTTTTCCTCTTTTTCTTTCCCATGGGCTCGGACGTGGACAACAGCTACTTGTGAGGGTAGCTGGAGGGCATCCAGAAGATCCACTATTAGGCTGCCATTAGCCACTGGAGATCCGTTTGCTGTAAGGAATCCCCTCTCTTTCCACAGTTGCCCATGAGCATGCACAATGGCGAAGGCATTTTTGCTATCGGTATAAATATTTACTCGCTTTCCCTTGCTGGCTTGCAGGGCTCTTGTCAGGGCTACCAGTTCAGCGGATTGGGCGGAGAAATGAGAAGGCAGCCTTTCCTCGTGCACACTCTCCTCTAGAGTAACGACGGCCGCGCCTGTGTAGCGCCTTCCATCCAGCATATAGCTAGATCCATCTACAAACAGATCTCTGGCTCCCTCTATTGGTTCATCCTCAAGGTCCGGTCGGCCTTTGGTGTCTAGGTCTAATACTTCAAGGCAGTCATGATCTGGGAGTCCTGATCCGTTTGTGCCCAGTAATGTTGGCAGTAGTGTGGCGATATTAAAGCTGGAGCAAGCCTTAAAAGTGAGGTTTTCGTTTGTTAGTAAACCTATTTCATATCGGGAATGCCGGGCTGGGTTGAGAAATTTGCTTCCTCCTCCTGATCCCAAAATTTGTGGCACTCCATGCAGCACCCAAACTTCAATGGGTCCTCCCATTGTCATTTTCTCCGCTTCAGCACAAACCAGAGCTTTTGCCGCTACTGCCCTCAGGCAACTTGGCCATCCTCGTGCTACGACATCTAGGACCTTGGAGTAATATCCCACTGGTCTCCAAGAGGGCCCTTTTCGCTGGCAAAGCACTCCCGAAGCTATGCCCTTATTTTCATGCACATAAAGTCTAAATGGCCGGCTGGGATTTGGTATGGCTAGAGCAGGTGGTGACACAAGAGCAGCTTTAAGACTGAGAAAAGACTTATTCATTTCCTTAGTCCATTTCCATTTATCCAGTCTATCTTTCTGCAGCGCCTCATACAGCGGCCGCGCTGTCTCCCCATAGTTTGCTATCCATAGTCGGCAGAATCCAGTCAACCCCAGGTAGGCCCTCAATTCGCGGGGGGACTTAGGGACAGGAGTGTCACGGATGACTTCAACTCTTTCTTGCCCTAGGCTCCGAGTCCCTTTAGTTATGTGGTAGCCTAGGAATTTTACAGTTGGTTGGGCCAACTGTACTTTTTCTTTTGACACTTTATACCCCCCCCTGCTAGATAGTTGAGGAGGGAAACCATCCCACTCAGGCACGCATTCTTGGCCTTGGCTGAAATCAGGAGGTTGTCACAGTACTGGAGGAGATGCACCTCTGAGTGCTGCTGGACCCAGGGTTCTAGATCCTTTTGGAGCTGCTGGCCAAAGACCACCGGTGAGAGATTCAGCCCCTGAGGGATGACTGTCCATGCTAATTGAACTTTTGACCCCCCCCCCCGGGCTTTCCCATTCAAAGGTGAACAAAGGCCTTGAATCAGGGTGGAGGGGGATGCTGAAAAAGGCGTCTTTTAGGTCTATGACAGTGAACCAGGCGTGCTCTTCCCCAGTATGGCTGGCTGGGGAATGCTGGGAGTTTTAGGCCTTTCCTCTGTCTAAACATGAGTAGGATTGTGCCTTAAATTCTCATCCACAGTCTAGGAGCTGTAGATAGAGATGGGCAGATCACTCTATTTCCCATCCATGCAAGATATGCACATGTTCATTCATAAGTCGTTTACATCTCATTTCCACATATATCTACATTTTTAAGCTGCATGAAAAATTACATTATTTTAATGCATTTTCCCACAAAATAATAATTTTGTGTGCAGTTTACTGTAAAATATGCAGTTTTGTACACATTTCACACTAAAATATGCTTTTCTGTAAGAATTTTAACCTACAACATGCATTTTAATATGCATTTTTGTATGTTTGTTTTTTTCTGAGAACTATATTGCAAAATATGGAGAGGTGGAATACCAAAGGATAAGTGCATTCTGATCAACATGTTATTCCAAGAAGTGTTGATCAAGTTGGTTCTCTTAAAAATGCAGTCATAACAAAATCCTCAGACATCCCTAGCTGTGGATCATGTCAGTTCATATCAGAATTCACAAAGCTCAGATTTCTCAGGCATCCCTAAATGACATAGGTTCACTAGTGGATTTCTTCAAGGAAAAGAAATACACTTCAAGAATAAAACACTAAAGAAAGGGCATTGGCATTGGAGAAGTGGCAAGCATACTGACTTACTCTGAAATATACTAACAATGATAATGCTACAATTAAATATTAGCTCAGTAGTCCAAGAACTAGGGATGTCAGAGAAATCCGCAATGGATTCAAATGAGTTCAGGTTTCTATGGATTGGTTCTCTCTGAGTCATGCGCGTTCTCCAGATTCACAGACTGGTTTTCACTTGGGGGGCAGGATTTGTGCTAATTCACAGTAGCGCTAATGTGCACTTGCTCAAATGCGTTAATTCACATTAACTAATGTCCATTAGCACATTTGTACAAGTGCACTAATGTGAATTAGCGCTGCTGCAAATTAGCGTAAACAGAACAGAATTCTGGTAAAAAGAACCTGATTCCATCAATGAGCGGAAAACAGAATGAAAGACTGTTGGCAGTCTCCAAAACATAGACAGAACAGAGTTAACAAAATCCATACATTCCTACCAAGAACATCATAAAATGTAGAAGTTCGGAAAGAATGATAGCCCCACAGTTTCTATACTGTATACTTAGGGATGTCACGGGCGCCTGACTGGGTCCGGGAATTTGTCTGGCTCCCCTTGCTCGTGAGCCCCAGAATGCACTCACCAAGATGCTCCTTGTTCACCCCCCACTCGTGCCCGCTCTCTGTCTCCAGGACTCACCGCGATCCCGTTGGGTGAGCACCTGCCATTTTTGCGCCTTTGATTTCTACGTAAATATTGTGGGAAATATTTCCCACAATATGTAGAGATTATACCTCTAATATTGTGCTTATTTAGCTTTTCCAGCTCCAAACTGTGTATATTTGAATATGCATATTTTTTTAACTTCCTGTTTTACATAGAAATCAAAGGGGCAAAAATGGTGGGTGCTCACCGAACAGGATTGTGGTGAGCCCGGGGAACTCGCTGAGCTCATGGGCTGCCCGAGCATGGGTCCAGGGGTGTGTGAGCAAGGGCGCTGCTTCAGTGAGTGCTCGGAGAAACCGAGCTAGAGTGAGTTCTTACATCCCTACTTATACTTACCGGTCTACCTGAAAATGCCCTCTTCTTTAGAATTGCCATCAGATTTCACTTACAGGAACAATGTGATCTGAATGTGGAGGTTCCTGCTTAAGAGAATCATCTGGGGAATTTTGAAGCAAACATTTTTCAGTAAGAGTAGGGACATTTCTAAGGGGGTGTTTGCACAGTCCTAAACTTAAGTGAAATTTCAAGGCAAATTTGGACTTGTGTAGGGATGTAAGAAAGTCACTTACCTTTCCGCGGATTATGTTGATGGTGGGGGGGGGAGGCGTTCCGTCCCTCCCCCTGGAATCCTCAACGGGGGGGGAGGTGATCAGTTCCTCCCCCCACGGAATCCTCCACGGCCGGCTGTGCTCCGCAGCAGCTCTGCAGAGCAGCCAGCCAGGCCCAGCCAGGCCAGAGCCATCCGCAGCCGGATTTCCGGCCGCGGAGGGCTCTGGGGGGGAGGAAACTGCGTATGCAAATGGTGGCGCCTATGGCCACCGCCATTTGTGTTCCTTATTTTTGATCGTCTTAATCTACGTAAATATTTACGTAGGCTAAAACGGCAAATAAAAAAGGGATGCAAATAGTGCCTGCTACGCTATTTGTGTTCCCCTTTATTTTCGCCGTCATAGTCTACATAAATATTTACGTAGACTTAGACAGCCAAAAATAAGGAATGCGAATGGCAGTGGCCGTAGCCGCCGCCATTTGCGTACGTGTTTTTTTTTTTTTTAACCCACCCAG
This sequence comes from Heloderma suspectum, assembly GCF_057233095.1. Taxonomy (NCBI): domain Eukaryota; kingdom Metazoa; phylum Chordata; class Lepidosauria; order Squamata; family Helodermatidae; genus Heloderma; species Heloderma suspectum. The sequence continues at coordinate 177,403,216 of NC_139461.1, forward strand.
CCATGATAGGCTATGTAAATCTTTATGTAGCCTATCACGTCATTTTTTTAAAAAAAACCAGCCATGATAGGCTACGTAAATCTTTACGTAACCTATCACATCGTTGTTGTTGTTGTTTTTTTATAAGACTGCAAATGGCGGTGGCGGCAGCTGGTCAGAAGACCAGCCGCTGCAGCCGCTGCAGCCGCTGCCGCCGAAGCCGCTTCCGGAGCCGCCACCACCCGGAAGATCCGCCCCGGATTTCGCCACGGAGTTCGGGGGGCCAAATGCACTGGCATTTGGCCTCACAGAGATCTGTGGCGGAATTCTCTGACATCCCTAGACTTGTGAGGTTTTTTTCATGGACTCTGCCCATCCCTTAATCCTTTGGGCAGCTCCAGGCTATGCATGCTGGCTGAGCCGAGCTGCAGCTAGACTGGCACACAAAGGGCTCTGCTGTTCTAGACACCAGTCGAACTCTCCATGAAGGGCCACTTCAGCATGCTGCTGGAGGAGGCCTTCTAGGTTTTATTGTGCTTGAGGCAGTGAAGCTTCTGAAAGGGATTGGAACAGCTGGTGCAGTGGCTCGGAATGTCGTGTTGCTTAGGGAACTAACTGGTTTGCATGCAGCCTGTGAGAGAAAAGGGCAAGGTGACAGTTTGGATGGGATTAAAACCTGTTGTTGCTGTTGTTGTTCAGTCGTTAAGTCATGTCCAACTCTTCGTGACCCCATGGACCATAGCACGCTAGGCCTTCCTGTCCTCCGCTCTCTCCCAGAGCATGCTCAAGTCCATATTCATTGCATCCGTGATGCTATCTAGCCATCTCATCCCCTGCCGTCCCCTTCTCCTTTTGCCTTCAATCTTTCCCAGCATCAGGGTCTTTTCCAGTGACTTTTCTCTTCGCGTTAGGTGGCCAAAATATTGGAGCTTCAGCTTCAGTATCTGTCCTTCCAATGAGCACTCAGGGTTGATTTCCTTTAGGATTGACTGATTTGACCTCCTTGCAGTCCAGGGGACTCGTAAGAGTCTTCTCCAGCACCACAGTTCGAAAGCATCAATTCTTTCTGCTTCCATTTTAAATGCAGGATCACAACTAACTCCCTTTTTCACCTGCTTCCTTTCCCCCCTTCCCTTTTCCCCTCCTTCTCCCCATATCTGAGTCTCCCATTATCCTTCATTGATCTCGCTCCTCTTCTTGCTGCTTTTCCTCTTTCCATGGAGGGAGCTCAAGCAGAACACAATGGGGTAATTTGATAGCTCATTATCTGCGATCTATTTAAAAATGGAACAAAGGGCAGTTCATGCAGGAGATGCCCTGGAGGTTCATGGCATCATGTAAAGAGTCTGCAATCTTCTGTGAAGAAGCAATCTCAGTCACAGGATAAAAGCTCCATGTGAAGAAGGCCAAAGGGGCAGGATAAAAAATGAGACAAGGGCCTAAGAAGTAGCAAAGCTAAGGAACAGGGACCTAGAGGCCAGCAGGTGGGGGGAAGGGTACAGAGCTGTCAATTGACTGAGAAAGAGGAATCTGGAAGGAATAAAGGTGGAGAATATAAAGCAGAGGAACAGGGAATTAGGTAGTGACTAAAATCCTCTGTTTCACAGGGCCATTCTCTACCCTTCCCATGAAAGGTTTGCAGGATGGTGAATGGAGGAATCTCAGCTGCTTTTGTGGAATAGGAGAAATTCGTAAAAAAAAAATGTTTTGGGTTGTTTTACCTTACTTAGAGACATAGTGCCAGAGAGTCCCCACCCACCCACCCACCCACGGACTTTAAAACAATCCTTAATGGCCACTAGTTATAGCTGGTGAGACTCTCTGCAGCTACCCAAATCATGTTTCCTTTAGGGATGTACAAAAGTTCTGCCACGGATCTCGGGGAGGCTGAATGCCAGCACATTCGGCCCCCCCAAATCTGTGGCGGAATGGCCCGCCACGCCCCCGCCACCTAGGGGTGGACGAAAGTCACTTACCTGTCATCGAAGGCTGTTCGCGGTGGGGGGGAGGTGCTTCGCTGCTCCCCCCGCGAAGTTCAGGCCAGGGGGGAGGCTTCCCGCCTTGCCCGGCCGAAATTCAGGCCGGGGGGGAGGCTTCCTGCCTCGCCCGGCCGAAATTCAGGCCGGGGAGGAGGCGCCTCGCCCGGCCGCAAATGCGCAAGTAAAAAAAACCCAAAAAAAACGCCCCTGATAGGCTACGTGACGATTCACGTAGCCTATCACGGCTAGATCTGCAAAGTCAGCCGTCATAGGCTACGTGAATCGTCACGTAGCCTATCACGGGTGACTTAAAAAAAAAAAAAAAGAGTGTACGGATAATGGCGGCCCCCATAGGGAGCTGCCATTCGCGTTCCTTATTTAGTCGCTGTAGTCTACGTAAATGTTTACGTAGACTACGGCGAAAATAAGGGCAATGCAAATAGCGTTGCCCTTATTTTCGCCGTAGTCTACGTAAACATTTACGTAGACTACAGCCACCAAATAAGGAACGGGAATGGCGGCTCCCTATGGGGGCCGCCATTATCCGTACACTCTTTTTTTTCCTTTTTTTTTAAAGTCACCTGTGATAGGCTACGTGACGATTCACGTAGCCTATCACGGCTGACTTTGCAAATCTAGCCATGATAGGCTACGTGAATCGTCACGTAGCCTATCAGGGGGCATTTTTTTCTTTCTTTCATTACAATGGCGGCGGCGGCAGCCGGTCGAAAGACCAGCTGCCGCTCCCGCCTCGCTCGAACACCCGCTGAACCGCCGGCCGGACCAGCCACCGGGAGGGACATTCGCAAAAGGTAAGTCCCGTCCCGGGGGGGTGGGTGCAGGGGGCGGGGGGGTGGGGAGGATTTCTCCCCGAAACTTGTTCGGGGGGCCGAACATGTTGGCGCTCGGCCCCCTGAATTTTCGGGGAGAAATTCTCCGCCATCCCTACCGCCACCCCCCGGGACGGGACTTACCTGGGTTGGATCTTCCTGGCGGCAGCAGCTCCGGCAGTGGTTTGGCAGCGGCGGCTGCAGCAGCTGGTCTTCTGGCTGGCTACCGCTGCCGCCATTTCCAGGTTTTTAAAAAAACCAAATGTGATAGGCTACATAAAAATTTACATAGCCTATCACAGCTAGATTTTAAAAAAACACCGTGATAGGCTACGTAAATCTTTATGTAGCCTATCACGGCTGATTAAAAAACAAAACAAAAAAACAACGTGCATGCGCAAATGGCGGTGCCCATGGGCGCTGCCATTTACATTCCTTATTTTGGCACGTCTTAGTCTATGTAAACATTTACATAGACTAAGACAGTGAAAATAAGGGGAACGCAAATAGCGTAGACACTACGCTATTTGTGTTCCCCTTATTTTCGCCGTCTTAGTCTACGTAAATGTTTACATAGACTAAGACGTGCCAAAATAAGGAATGCAAATGTTGGCACCCATGGGCACCGCCATTTGCATATGTGTGTTGTTTTTTTAAAAAATCAGCCGTGATAGGCTACATAAACATTTACATAGCCTATCACGGCTGACTGCATGGATGCAAATGGCAGCAGCTATGGCCACCGCCATTTGCGTCCCTGCTAGCCAGCGGCTGTATGTCCGGCTGCTGGCGGAGCCAGCCGGTGGCTCCACAGAATCGCTGCGGAGCACAGCCGGCCGGCCAGGATTCCGGGGGGGGGGAGGAACGGAGCGCCTCCCCCCCTGGCCAGGATTCCGGGGGGAGGGATGTAACGCCTCCCCCTGCACCATCAGCATAATCCCCGAAAGGTAAGTACCTTTTGTACATCCCTAGTTTCCTTTTTCAATACAAGCTCCCCATGGAAATGAAGCGACATCACATCATTTCCATGGGGATCTGGCACTGGAAGAGGAAACCTGGCTGGAGACTCGAGAGGCTGTGGAGACTCGTCAGCTGTGACCAGTGGCCTCTGAGGTTTTTTTAAAGTGTAAAAGTAGTGATGGGGGCACCTCATCTCCAAAGTAAGGTCAGTCAGTACTCTGAAATTTCTCCACCTCCTCCCCAGCCATTGGAGGCATTGTCTTTTCATTCTTTCTCCTTGAATTGCTGAAAACAACTTGGTTGAAAATATCAGCCCAGCTTTAGAACTAAGGCAGGAAGGGTCTAAGAGAAGGGGCCATTCTATCCTTAGAGGCTACTCAGATGAGGAGCTATGGGATGTTATCGGGAAAGAAATCAGAAGGCTAAGGAATGTTGAGGAAAGATGACCAAGAGACAGGGTGACTAAAGGAAGTGATACAAAGTAGGAAGTGGCCTGAAAAGAAGGAACTCAGGGAAATGACAGGTACTAAAAGACTGGAGTTAAAGAAGGAGAAGTCCAGAAAAGAAGTAGGTCGGGAGCTAAGCCAGACAGTATGGCCTAAACTGTGCATTCCCAGCAGGAAGGAAGTAGCTGACATTATGATCTCCCAATGAGAATCGATAAAGCAGGGGGTGGGGAATGTGTTCAACATTTCCTTGAGACAATCAGCCAATACTGCAATAGAGATGGATGGATGTGACCATTTTAGTCCTGCTGAGATTATTGGGTTTATGAGGTCAAGTTTGTTCCATTCCATTTTTGCACAAGCTTGTGGTTATTTTCTTTCTTTCTTTCTTTCTTTCTTTCTTTCTTTCTTTCTTTCTTTCAGATCTGTACAGAAATTCACATCACTCGAGTCTTTTCTGGCTTTGGTCCAAGACGAGTTTGTGAAATTAAGAAGACATTTTAGGGTGCCATCCTATGCATGTTTAGACAGAAAAAAAGCTGGCTGTGGAATGCTGGGAATTGTAGGACTTTTTCCTGCATAGGATCCTAAAATGCATAGGATTGCACCTTAGTGAACAAGAACAACTCTGAAAGGTTTTGGCCACTTTTCTAAAGTATATCCGAAACATTTTTTTTTTAGGATTGCCATTTATTATTATGACACCATCCAAGAGCTCCTAAATTGTGTCTCCCAACACCGAAATAGGATTTCAATACCTTCTATTCAGGTTCTAATACGAGAAAGCAATAAGATACTGCCCACTGTGTTCAGTGCTACCCACACGTATTCTTAAACCATTCCATGCTCTGCTACTTATTATGGCAGGAAACTTCCCTGACCGTTCATACCAAGTCATTTCAAATAGAGTTTTCATTTATCTTGTGAATGTGTCTCCATTGCCAGCAGAATCAGGCATCACACAAACCATCTTCCTGTAAAGAGGCATTTTGAAGATCTGAGGTGAAGTACTGCTTGGGGGGAGCAAAATGGCTTTCTTTTTCTTTTTCTTTTTCTCCTTAGGTAAAACTCTGTGCTGGCATTCTAAGGAACAATTCTTAGAGCTTTACTTTCCCAAGCAACATAATAATATTACCCTTTCTTTCCATACCCAGAAACATCACCTGAACCTATTAATGCAATTGTGTGTTTTTGTGTGTTTCTTCTTCTTCTTCTTCTTCTTCTTCTTCTTCTTCTTCTTCTTCTTCTTCTTCTTCTTCTCCTGAGCAGATAGGGTCTGGGATCCAATACAATAGTTCTCCTTTGTCAGGGCAGGTTAGCCTAACTGGAGTTAAACATTAGACACATATTTCTAGTTGGGGGACAAAGAACACATTATGCCACAACCATGAGGAATGATGGCCTGGCAGCCCCTTCTACAGCACAAAGTAGGGTGGCCATGTGTCCTACTTTACATAGGACAGTCCTCTATTTTGGAGAACTAGAGGATAGTCCTCTATTTGAAGGTGTCCTCTATCTGAAGAGCCACCCCATCCAAGTCTGGTTAAACATCAAATAACTATAAGAAGCTTTGTGTCCGGACAGCAGACTGAGCAGGCAGGCAGGTTAGGGATGTGTGAATCAGGAAAACTTGAGCTCGTTGAAGGTCTCCAAATTCCATCTTGAAACTCATTCTGACTTGAGTCCATATCAGATTGCGAGCTTTTTTTCTTCTTTTTTCTTTTCTTTTCACATGAAAATACGTGGGTATTTTCATGTGTATTTTTCCAAATGTACGCATGAATTGCACACATTTTTGAGCTGTACACAGTCTTCTCCCACTGATTAAAGCACATATGTGTACATGTTTCAAAAGTATGCATTGTTTCATGCACATTTTTCAAATGTACACATGCTGTCAAACACATTCTTTTGGGTCCATGAATCACATTGCAAGGTCGGAAATGTACAGATTTCAACCACAGATTGTGTCTGAGTCCATGTTTGGTCTGGAAGGTGCGAAGAACTGAGTAAAATCCAGATCAAAAATGAACTGAAATGAATTTCTCATACATGCCTAATGCAGGTCACCTAGATATATTCCCAAAACCTTGTCGTCTAATGTAAAACTGTATGGCCCCAATACTAGAAATAGGACATCCAGTGCAATCCTATGCATGTTTACCCAGAAGTAGGCAAGTTCCACTGGTGTAATGGAACTTACTTTCTACTAAGTGTGCATAGAATTGTAGCTACAGTACCCTCTGTTTCTGAATGTTAAGGGACTTTTTTTTTATATAGCAGAAACACAAAAAAAATACTGAAATTATACATACCTATATGGTTGAATACATAACCCAGTAGGGAAATGGAATGCATTTATTGCATATTGGAGTACATATTGAAAACAATTACCAGTATGACATGTTTTTATCTTTTGATTATTCATTCTGCATTGTTCTTCCTTTTCATGGTAAAAAAAAAAAGTATTACAAAAAAGGAAAATAAAAATAAAAAGCAGGGGAAAGTGTATTGAAAATCTCTTCTCATCTATCATTGCCTAATGACAACATTTAAATGACAGAACTAGGCGAGCAGCATCGATATAACAAGTTTTCAGTGCCCCAATCGAGCTGAGACTGTAACTTGAGGTCATTTCTGAAGCTGTGTCCTGACAAGGAAACATTTCTGAACTCAATTTATTTCTCACCTAGAAAAGACTTCTAAAAGCTGAGACAGAAAGATACCAATTTAATATGACTTCTCTGTGTCTACGGGGATCTGCAGCCTTGTTCATGGAGACACTTAACTGCTTACATAACTTGAAAGCCCTGACAACCCTTAAATTGCCTGAGCCAAATGAGCAGGTATCTCATGGCTTAATTATGATTTGTCTTCAGGTGAGGGTTTTTCAATGTCCTCCCAGGGTGGACAGCGTCTGAATGGAATGTTTAACTTTTAGGCCACCTCCAGCCTCCCCTTTACAGGAATGAAATAACATCCTTTTTGGCACTTCGATTCATTGCTGACATGGGAAAAAAATAACATTAGTAAAAGATTTAAGGTCTTGTGAGATGTATTCTAAAGGTGTCTCCAAGCTGTGTCTGAGGATGAAGCCTGTTGGGGCTTACCTGTCTCTAGACTAGAGTGCAACAACGTATGACCAGAAGCCATTTGTAATCTAATGAAGAAAGTTTGCAAGATTTATCACAAGAGGCCAGAGTAGAAAACAACTTTCTAAAATAACTGTCCACTCCATTCTCATTTCCTGCTGCTTATTCCTGGAATTCCCACTGAGAATACCTTCATAGTACCACCAGTCTTATCTCCGTTAAATCCCTCCTCCACTCCCATCTTTCCTACACAGCTTCTGACTGAATCGTTTAGGTCCCATTCCCCAAAGAAACAAAGCCGCAACATGTTTTCTTGCATTCGTCTCATATTATCCTTGTCTCTCTCCATTTGTCATTTTAAGTGTAAGAGCAAATTGCAGAAAAAGAAGATGGATGTCCAAAGATCCCCTCCAATGGGAATGAAGGGGATTCTTATTTCTGTTTCAGGCTATAACTACAAACGGGCAAATCTATCAGTTTCACTTTCTCCTGCATTCAATTAAAAAAAAAAAAAACTTAAGTGATTTTTCTCCCAAATATGAACTTCATGAATTTTGGCAAATCCTTATCAAAAACAAACTGAAAGGAAAGTCTTACCTATCTGCATCAGCCAAATTCAATAGGTACAGCTATTCCCAGCTTGGAGAGGAACGTAATGTGCCTGCCTGCTGTATAGCTGTTGAAGATGAGGCACCTGTCTGTAAAAAGAGGTGGCAACTCTAATTCAGGATCAAACAAAACTGGAGAACATGCAAAATGACCAAAGGGATAAGGAGATGAAGTCTCAAGATGCTGAAAAAATACGTCATTTTATTCTGGGGAGTAGTGTACTCCTTTATCCCATTCAACTGTAATTCAGCACCACGAACATGGTTGTATGCACAGGGATTCAAAGCCAGTCTTTTAAGAGCTAAGCCCTCAAAAGACTGGGTCTGGATTAGGGATGCTGGAGAAATCCTCCATGGGCCCGAATGAGGTCAGATTCCTCATTATGTAAAATACAGCTGCAATTTATGTATAACTAAGCACTTTATGGCTGAAAATGGCATAAAATACTCTAATTATGTCCCTTATTCACTCAAGATACACTGATTGCAGCGGCAATTAGCATATCTTCCCCTATTTAAAGGGGAAAAGGGTGCAAAGGCTGGAGGATGTGCCAGGGGCTCTGGGGAAATCCGCTGAGCTCCAAGAGGGCTGGATTTTCCCACGATGGACCCCCACCCCCGGACTGGACATTGGGGGGTTTGTACATCCCTAGCCTGGATGGATGAACTTTTCCGGATTGGTTTCAAAAAATCTTGCATTCTTTTTGTCCTGAATACAGGGAACTTGGCAAAATTTGGTAATTCTTATAGAAACTTAACTGAACTGAAGATTTCACCCATTCCTGTCTGCAACTTTTAATGATGCATTAAATGCTATTCTAGAGAACTCCCAAATCTTTCAGAACATATTCTGAAGGACCATTAGGGTTGTAGTGGGGGTAGGATCCCTGAAAACCCTGAAGACATTTGTAGACCACCACAGGCAGGTCTTTAGAGCTCAGCTATACAGTAGTATTCTATTTTTCTCAATGTGCAGTATGAAGTTTCAGATCATAAGAATATAGAGTCTCTTAATTTCTAAATGCCATTTGCAAATTACAGGTTGGTGGCTGTTTTTCTCTTATGAGAAAACAGAGAATGTCTCTAAATCTTCAACGATCTGACTGTAAAAGTCATTGTGCATGAAGTGTCAAAACTGAGAAACAACCTATTCCATGATGCAGTCTTCATGCATACTTTGTTGTTTTATTTCATTTCCAACCTTCTAATCTAGTTTTTGACATCTAAATTCATTGTGATTTATGTGACAAGGACTTTAACTAAATCTTGCAAGAAGAAGCATCTAGGTCAACTTTTTGAGTTTTTGTTTTTCTTTCTTAACCTCAAAGGAGAAAGAACTCAGATCATTCCTATATTTTCGCCTGAGATTATAGGAGAAGAAACACAAAATGTGACTAGAGGTATGCACACATATGGCCCATTGAGAAATTTTGTTAGGTCTTATTGAAAATGTTGTTGTTTTATTCCATTAACATTCCTCATATGTTTCTCTGGAGCAGGAATCTCCAAACTTCTTCTTATGTTTACATTACATTTTGAGAATGTTGCACAAATGATCTCTTGAAATTATCCACCCTATTTGTGGGCTGAGAAATGGTGCGGGGGGGGGGTAGTGAGAAACTCTCCAACAGTTTCTTAGGGGGCTCATGATTACCAGTGCCATTAGCACAACATCTTCCCTCCTTCCTAAGCCCCAGATTGTGTCATTCTGGGAAATTGTGTGTGGGTTGGGGGGGGGGAATGAAGACCACCATACACACAACAATGGAAAAGAATATGTATGTATGTATGTATGTATGTATTCATTCATTCATTACGTTGGTATCCAGCCATTCTTCCAGTTCTGAAACACAGGGCAGCTAACAACCCAAGATAATAACCATAAAAATAAGAATTACAACATTTATATTAAAAAGTACCATAAAACAACAGCAACAAATCTCTCTGTGGCTGTATACCTAACACACTATACATCAGGATCCAAATGCCTGAACAAATAGAAACAGCTTCAGTCTTTGGTTAAACAATTGGACTATGGGGGCAGAACTAATGTCACCTTGGAGTAGGGATGGGGGAGAATTTCTCCCCGAAACTTCGGGGGGCTGAGTGGCAACGCATTTGGTCCTCCGAAGGTTTGGGTAGAAATACCCCCCCGCCACCCCCATCCCCCCCCGGGATGGGACTTACCTTTTACTAATGTCGCTCCCGGCGGCGGGTCCCGGCGGCGGTTCGGCAGGTCTTCGTCAGGGGCGGGGGCGGCAGCCAGTCTTTTGACCGGCTGCTGCCATCGCCATTACAAGAAAAGTAAAAAAAAACAAAAACGCCCCTGTGATAGGCTACGTAACGATTAACGTAGCCTATCACAGCTAGATTTGCAAAGTCAGCCGTGATAGGCTACGTTAATCATCACGTAGCCTATCACGGGTGACTTTGGAAAAAAAAAAGCGCGTACGCAAATGGCGGCCCCCATAGGGAGCCGCCATTCCCGTTCCTTATTTGGTCCCTGTAGTCTATGTAAAGATTTACGTAGACTTTGGCAAAAATAAGGGCAACGCAGATAGCGTTGCCCTTATTTTCGTCGTAGTCTACGTAAATCTTTACGTAGACTACAAGGACCAAATAAGGAACGCGAATGGCGGCTCCCTATGGGGGCCGCCATTAGCATACGTGCTTTTTTTTTTTTTCCAAAGTCACCCGTGATAGGCTACGTGACGATTAATGTAGCCTATCACAGCTGACTTTGCTGATCTAGCCGTGATAGGCTACGTAAATTGTTATGTAGCCTATCACGGGGCTTTTTTTTTTTTACTTTTCTTTTGAAGTTCACGGCCGGGGAGGGGGCAGCTCATGGAAGCCTCCCCCCCGGCCTGAATTTCGGCCGGGCAAGGCGGGAAGACACCCTCCCCTCGCATGAACTTCAGGGGGAGAAGCGAAGCGCCTCCCCCCCACCGCGAAAAAAGCTGTGGGACAAGGTAAGTCCCTTTCGTACATCCCTACCTTGGAGGGAGTTCCATAGATGGGGTGTCACCACAGAGAATGCCCTGTCTCACGTTACCACTTCCTAGCTTCTGCTAGAGAAAATTCTGCAAATTCCCCTACTTTTTCTAGGGAAGGGGGTGAGAAAAGGGGAAAAATCATCTCAGAACTTTTCTCAGAGAAATGTTTTCTGAGAAATTTTGGCTCAGCCCAAATGTATATTATTATTATTATTATTGTTATGTAACATATACAGTAAATGACACTTCACAAAGTAATAAGATACAAGGGTCTTGCCCCGATGATTTTACAGCTTCAAATATAAATACAGGGGAGGCAACAGAGGGAGAGGAGGAAGATAAGAGAGAGCAAAAGTAGGGGAAGAATATACTGTCAGTTCACTTACATGTACACACTTTTAGTTGGGGGGTGCCAAAGTCCTCATGGAAAAGGTGAGTTTGGGGGAAGGATTTGAAAGAAGAGAAGTGACATCATGTAGATGTTCGGGGAGCAAATGCCAGGCATAAGAGGTAGCAATGGATAAAGGTTGCTTAGGAGCAGGAGACCTTCAACACCTGAAGGTGGAGGAAAGTGGAAAGTACTAAAACTGATGGATTTTTCCATCTAAGCCCAGGGCTTTGAGTGTTTTGCTCTTAAAACTCTGAATTTGAATCTCAGTGTATTCAGCCATGTTAGTGCTACTGCTTAATTAGGGTTGCCACCTGTTCTCTCTCTCTCTCTCTCTCTCTCTCTCCCCCCTGATAGACTCCTCATCTTTAACAGCTATATGGCAGGCAGGCACATCATCGTCCTCTCCATGCTGAGAATAGCAGTACCTATTAGATTTGGCTTGTGTAGATGGGTGAGAATTTCCTTTCAGTTTCTTTTTGAAAAGCAGTTTCCCAGAGTTCTTCATATTCAGGAGAGAAAGAATTTGAGATTTAAACAATTCAAATGCAGGAGAAAGCAAACCTGACATATTCCCCTATCTCTAGCTGGAGGAACAAAGGTTATAGGCACAGATACAGCAGGCTATGAAAGCAGAGGATCTATCAGGAAGGACACTGAAGGGAATTTGGCTGTGATTTCTCTTCATACTGGTGTTTCTCAAATGTCTTTGGACCTGCCCTCCTCTAAACCCACTTTATTTTCTCCTCCATTTTGATGCAGCAGCAGGCATCTGTTCTGCAGAGTGTATAGAGAACTTTGCATGTAATCTGCAGTTCATTGTAGGACTGACCTTTGGCTTTAGTAGCTGAGCAGGCCATGATCCAGCTCACTAATGTGCAGATGGCTGCAATGTGGCTGCCCCATGTGTGGAAGACTGGAAAGCAGCATGTGATGGAGAACTGGCAGGAACTGAGGGAGGGGGAGATTCGGTAGGACAGAGTTTTCCCTTCCCCCTCACCTCATCCTGCTGCTTACCACTCAGAAACAGAGGCTGATCTAGCACCAAAGTCACCTACTCTTTCTCTCACTCCATCCAGAGACCGAGTCTCCCCTATACAGGCTATTCATGTTAGGCACAAGACAAGATCAGTATATGAGCCTCAGTTGCTAGATGCCCCAAAGCAGGAGCAGAGAGCCTTGTGAACATCTGACACTGTTGATGAATGACAAACAAGAAGGGAGGGCGGAGCAGACATGGTGGCCTGGTTGATCCTCTTCTTCCTTACTCACTTCTCATCAGCCACACGTCACTCTCTGTTTTCCCACCCTTGAAGCAGATCCACCCTTCACCACATGGAATGGAAAAGGCTGGATCATGGTCATAATTTCTGCTGACATTGCACAGACAACGATGTTCATTTCTTTAGAATATTTCTTGGCTGCCTTTCAGGGCAGGAGCCCTCCCAAGGCAGTGTACAACAATAATAGAACACATACTAAAGACTGATGCAGCAATATAAGCAGTGAAAACATAATAAAAACAGCAATTAGAGCAGCAACTGCAGCAAACATTCTAACTCCCCCCCCCATCAAACACCAGCATAAAATAACCTTGCAATGGACAAGTGCAGCTACAACCCAGACCAGCTGGTGTAGATAACAGCCGACTCATATTTGAATACTCTCTCACACACACTCCCTCCCTCTCTCTTTCAGGAATGGCCAAATCTGCCTGGTTTAGTTTCTATTACTTTTGGCCTTTTTGAAGCACAACTTTCCATCCCATTTCCGTATCACTTTGTAAATGGTTTTAATTTTTGCAAACCACCCAGAGAGCTTCGGTTATTGGGCGGTATAGAAATAAACAAACAAACAAACATTAATCAATCAATCAATAAATAAATAAGTTTTAGCAAAAAGCATGCATACAATTTCATAGTGCGGTCACTGAACTTGAGCCGGACATCCTAGAGAGTGAAGTCAAGTGGGCCTTAGGAAGCATTAGTAACAATAAAGCTAGTGGAGATGACAGTATTCCAGCCGAGCTATTTAAAATCCTAAAAGATGATGCTGTTAAAGTGCTGCATTCAATATGCCAACAAATCTGGAACACTCAACAGTGGCCACAAGACTGGAAAAGGTCAGTTTACATTCCAATTCCAAAGAAGGGCAACGCCAAAGAGTGTTCAAACTACCGCACAATTGCGCTCATTTCACATGCCAGCAAGGTGATGCTCAAAATCCTACAAGCTAGGCTTCAGCAGTATGCGAACCGAGAACTACCGGAAGTACAAGCAGGGTTTCGAAGAGGCAGAGGAACTAGAGATCAAATCGCCAACATTCGCTGCATCATGGATAAAGCAAGAGAATTTCAGAAAAACGTCTATTTCTGCTTCATTGACTACGCTAAAGCCTTTGATTGTGTGGATCACAACAAACTGTGGCAAATTCTGAAAGTGATGGGAGTACCAGACCACCTTACCTGTCTCCTGAGAAACCTGTACGAGGGTCAAGAAGCAACAGTAAGAACCAGAGATGGAACAACCGATTGGTTCAAAATTGGGAAAGGAGTACGACAAGGCTGCATATTGTCACCCTGCTTATTTAACTTATATGTAGAGTACATCATGAGAAATGCCGGGTTGGATGAATCAGAGGTCAGAATTAAGATTGCCGGGAGAATTATCAACAACCTCCGATATGCAGACGATACCACCCTAATGGCAGAAAGCGAAGAGGATCTCAAGAGCCTCTTGTTGAGGGTGAAAGAGGAGAGTGCAAAAGCTGGTTTGAAACTCAACATTAAAAAAACTAAGATCATGTCATCTGGCCCTATCACTTCCTGGCATATAGAAGGGGAAGAAATGGAAGCAGTGACAGATTTTACTTTCTTGGGCTCCAAGATCACCGCAGACGGTGACTGTAGCCATGAAATTAAAAGACGCTTGCTCCTTGGGAGGAAAGCTATGGCAAACCTAGACAGCATAGTAAGAAGCAGAGACATCACCTTGCCGACAAAGGTCCGTCTAATCAAAGCTATGTTTTTCCCAGTAGTAATGTATGGCTGTGAGAGCTGGACTATAAGGAAGGCTGAGCGCCGAAGAATTGATGCTTTCGAACTGTGGTGCTGGAGAAGACTCTTACGAGTCCCCTGGACTGCAAGGAGGTCAAATCAGTCCATCCTAAAGGAAATCAACTGTGACTGTTCATTGGAAGGACAGATCCTGAAGCTGAAGCTCCAATATTTTGGCCACCTAATGCGAAGAGAAAACTCCCTGGAAAAGACCCTGATGCTGGGAAAGACTGAAGGCAAAAGGAGAAGGGGACGGCAGAGGATGAGATGGCTAGATAGCATCACGGATGCAATGAATATGAACTTGAGCACGCTCCGGGAAAGAGCGCAGGACAGGAAGGCCTGGCGTGCTATGGTCCATGGGGTCACGAAGAGTCGGACACGACTGAACGACTGAACAACAACAACAACAACAATGCAATACCCCCACTGTGTTCATGTTTGTACACACTTCTCCTCTTGCATGCATTTTTTGTACACATTTCTCCCCTTGTATGCATGTGCGCGCACGCACGCACACACAGACATGTGTGTGTGTGTTTCCATTACACACAGATCAAACTTTCAGCAACTGCAAGTGCTTGTCTTACTTTATACACATCCATACTAGATATAAAGAGTTGCACCTGGTATATATTCAGATCTCAAGACATTACGTCTCTCCAAAATTTTCTCTGTGTGACTGAAGGTTTGAAGTCATTTTCTTTTTTGTTAATGAAAGTCAAAAATGGAAACTATACCTTTATAAAGCTATCTTGCTTGGTTGTCCCCTAATCTACTGTGATGAATGAGCTTCCCGTCTTGTGACACATGCCAAATCCATGCCACCCTTGTACTGTATATCCTGATAGTTTTCCACCCTTTTGCTACCTCCTTATGTGCTGTTGCCAATAATAAAGAGACTAAGAGAGCAATCTCAGGCTGCTAGACAGTGTGTGGTGGGGGCATAGGATAGTTTGGACACAGGAATCTGAGCTCCCCAGCCCTTCCTCCTCCTCACAGCTGACACAGGGAGAACCACCCTGGCTGCCTCTCTGAGGTCGCAATGGCGACCTCGGAGGGAAGGGAAAGGGGATGTGCTGGTGGGCAGGGAGGGGGGGATGGCTTACCGCATACCCCCAGGCCTCCCCAGCCCCCTTCCCTTCCCCACCCCAATGCCTCAGCTAAACAGGCAAAAAAGCCCATTTAGCTAAATTGCAGTTTAGCTATTAAAGCTGAGGATTGCCTTCGCCACACCTCCTGCTCTTCACTGGATACTTGTAAGCCTCCAAATTCAGAGGCTTTTTTCCTTTTAATCCCACCCTATAGCATTAAGATCTCAGAGCAGCATACAGATAAAATCAATTTACACAATATAAAACAATAAATAATGTAAACAAGTTAAAACATATTAAGCCATTAAACAAGCTACTGCCAATTAAAGTCTAAAATAATAAAACCGTTAAAACAATGTGCTACTTTAGGGAATGCATTTAGCCCTCAAAGGCTTTGGTGGAAAAGCCATGTTTTAACTTGGCGCCAAAATGAAACCAATGTACATGCCAATAGGGCCTCGAAGCGGAGGGCATTCCACAACTGGGGTGCCACAGCAGAGAAGACCCTCTCCCACATCCCACCATAATGTGTGTCTCGTACCGGTGGGATGCAGAGGAGAGTCCCTCCAACAGATCTCAGTCCTCAGGCAGGCATATATAGGGAGAGGCGCTCCCTCAAATATCGACTTTAGGGCTTTAAAAGTCATCACCAGAACCTTGAATTCTGACCAGAACTGTATTGGCAGCCAGTGCTTACAAGTGGATCCAATAGGTTTGCACCTTAATTTTTGTAGACATTTCTCCTTTGTATATAGTTTTCTAGGCATTTCTGCTAATGCATACAAAATTGTGCGTAATTTTCTTTGATGTATGCATTTTTAATGTACAATTGGATAACTGTTGTTAGAGATAATTTCTCTAACCCTTACACTCATTCACTCTCTGCATCATACTTTGACAACTTGGTGCGGAATATCCAGGGGGAGAAATATGAGAGGTGCCAGCATAATGTAAGTGTTGTGCATGTTCTCATTTCAAAGTATTGCCTTTTCCTTTGTGTAGTTGATTAGTCTGGATGTTCATGCAGAAGGGTCTCTCTTCAGGGATTTGTACTTCCATATTCCCTATCCCAGCAGTTCTGGTGTCCAGAAAACGCTCATCTGAAATATGTCAGTGCAAATTTTCTACTGGCTTCCTCTTAGGACTGAGTAAGTAGGAGAACAACTACTCAGTTCTAAGAGTTTACACCATCGTTTTACTCCAAGTGTTGGAAATACATGTAGAGCATCCAATGACATCCACCCACACAGAGACAGGGGAAGGAGTTTGGATGGACCTTGGACATTGTTTCTATTAGGAGTAACCTCAGGTACTGCTGGATTTGGAAACCTCACTGAAGGAAATGTGGACTCACCCTTGAGTCTTCCTCTTGGTGCACTCTTCCCGGTTAAGCTCTCAGAGCTAGGGATGGACAAACCACCCCCATTGGCTCCACACACTGCTCGCCAGACCACCTGTAATCTTGTGTAAATGGATGTTTTACAGCTGCTATTTGCATAAAAGGACTTTTATATAAAACAACAAGCCACCATTCTTGCAAAATGGCAGCTTGTTGAGAGGTCCGGCAGCCACTTGCCACTTGCTGGGCACCTGCAGACCAGCGGCAGCTCATCCAGGAAGCTGAACAGGGGCAGGTAAATGGTGGTAGTCCAGCTTATGGCATGTGGGGTGGTTCGCCCATCCCTTTACACAGGGCATACTCACATCTTTTTTGAGCACAGTTGAAAAGCTTGTACATCCCTGCTTCAGGGGAACACTCCCATAAGGTATAGAGCAGGAATGGGCAATCTTTTTTCTGTTGAGGGTTGCATTCCCTTATGGGTAATATGTTGGGGACAGCACATTGGTGGTGGGCAGGGCTGAAGCCAGCTGTGGACAGGACCAGAGCCAAAAATCAGTGGCCCACCCCCCTTTCTCTCTCTCTCTCTCTCTCTCTCCTTCTTCCTTCCTGCTCAGCAGGCTGCCAGGAACACATCACTCTTGCCAAAGGTCTAGACTGACTGCATGCCAAGGGCTTTTGAAATTAGGCAGAGGGGCAACATATGGCCCCTAGGGCTGTAGGTTGCTCACCCCTGGTACAGAGATATGCCTCATCACAATCAGTGTTGAATGAGCACTGAGGATGGTTACAGCAGTCTGCCACGCTAGCAAGGACTAGCAGTACAAGCAACCTGTGGTGTGCTATCTGCATAGCTGATTTTCTGCATTAACTGTGGGATAACCATTTCCCCAAATGTCTCACACACATGCATGCCCAGCAGTGCATTGACCCAAAAGGACATGACGCAATTGGTCTAGTCAATCTCAGAAGGTATCTCTGAGGCACACACAATTGTTAGGAATGTCACTGCTATAGGGCTCAAAAGAAAACAGATGGAGAGTGTGAAATTGCATCATAATTGCAGCTAATTTTAATGTGAGTAATAAGAAAGAGTCTGAGCATGCCAGTGTTTTTTAAAAAGCGCACAGTATAATTTACATATTAAGTGCTCATTAAGGTGAAAAATGTCAGTGCTGAAAAAGAGAATATAAATTACGTCCATTTCTGTTTTTTTCTCCTAATTATTAAATCTGTAGATTAAAAAAAAAGTTTACTGACTTCATAGGAAGACAAAATTATAATATGTCATCTTACATACTGGCTGAAAACGATTACTGTCCATTTCCATTAGCCCTTTCCCATGTATTACATGACACCAAGGATATCTACAGTAGCTGAGCCAAATATATTGTCTGTTCCAATAATTCTTATTAGTGTTTATGAACTATTATCTTAACATAAACTTTTTTGGGGTCCTCTAATTTTATTTTGCAGCTGAACTGTTTTCTGAAACATGTTGTAAATATGAATGGTTTTTCTGCTCCCATTATGAAATCCACAACAGCAAAGATGTGAAGTATCCTGAACTGGCATCTGGCAAGATAATATGATTGCTGGATCTGCAGAAAAAACGGGGGCAACGATATGCAGTATGTGAAGCAATGATTAAAAGCTGCATTATACTGTGATGTCTGTGCATTTGAAAGAGGAATGTAATGTGCAATTAAGCCTATTTGACACAGTAATTTGCATGTGATGCACAACAATGACTTCAATCACTGCGCTCTGCCTTTCTGACAGAAAGAATCCTGCATCCCCTCTAGTCAGAGAAACTGGCAGAAGTTTTGGGGTTCCATAACTGTTAGATCCTCAAGCTATGAGTTTAACTTAGCCATCCATTGCAGTGTTTGGCAACTGCACCATGTGCACAAGTATGGACCATATAAGGTGGTAGAGAATGGACAGAAGACTCAGCCTGAATTGGGAAGAGCCCCTGGTCAGCTCAGCTCTCACTGAGATAGTAAACCTATATCTGGTAAAGATGGGTGAGCAGCAAAGTATTCACCCCTAAAATAAATTGGGCCCCTTCTGAAATTCCATTCAAATGCTCAAAACAGCTCAAGGGTGTTTTTTTTCAAGCATTCATAAGAATGTTCAAAGGACCCTCCCTGATACCCACTGCTGCTAGGGATGTACGAAAGTAACAAAATTTACCTGTAACAAAATTTGATTTCTTACCAGTAACAAAATTTGATTTGCAAATAGCAAAATTTGCTATTTGCGTTGCCCTTATTTTCGCTGTAGTCTATGTAAATCTTTACGTAGACAAGACGTGCCAAAATAAGGAATGCAAATGGCAGCGCCCACGGGCCGCCGCCATTTGCGTACGCGCTTTCCCCCCCCCCAAAGTCACCCGTGATAGGCTACGTGACGATTTACGTAGCCTATCATGGCTGACTTTGGAAATCTAGCCGTGATAGACTACATAATCGTTACATAGCCTATCACGGGTGTTTTTTGTTTTTTTTTACTGCACTTTTTTTTTTTGCAATGGCGGCAGCGGCAGCCGGTCGGGAGACCGGCCGCCACCCCCACCCCCGATGAACCGCCGCCGAACTGCCGCTGGGACCCGCCGCCGGGAGGGACATTCGCAGGAGGTAAGTCCCATCCTGGGGGGGGTGGGGGGCCGGCGGAGAATTTCCCCACCAATTTCGGGGGGCCAAATGCATTGGCATTCAGCCTCCTGAAGATTCGGGGAGAAATTCTCCTCCATCCCTAGATCCACTGCGGATTCGTGAGGCCAGATTCCAAAGAATCCGGCCTCATTTGAATCCACAGCAGATTTCTCTGACATCTCTAGTTCATACAACCCTATCTAGGGATGTCAGAGAAATCCGCAATGGAACCAAATGAGTTTGGATTTTCATGTATCTGACCCATGGTTTCCACAGTGGACTGCCTTTCTCCCTGTCAGGAGGATTACACAGACTTGTGGACTGTTTTTCTTTCCCAAATTCGAACACATTTCGTTGTAGAGAAACATGGATTAAAAAACAAAAAACAAAACAAAACACCAGCCCAATGTGTGCATTTTCCCCATAAGCTTAACCGTGAAAATGTGCATTTGCAGGGCATTTGCGCATTTTGGGACATGTGAATTTACAAATTTGGAAACACAGACGGAACAGATTTTACACAATTTGCACATCCCTACCACATTCCAGTGGTGTGCAGAGCCAAAGGCAAAAGTGGTGTGTCCATATTTTACCATAAAGCTCTTACTATCAGTAACTAAGTCTTAGGATAGGCAATTTAGCCTTTAGAATGGGGTGGTGGGACTGCACAAAAAGCCAGAAAACCACCAAATGACAGACATGGGAAAGGGGGTGGGCCCAGGGGAAGGGTGTGAATCCTAGGGGAAACCTAGAGGGCCAGATTTGGCCCATGGTCCTGAGGTTCCCCTCCACTGCTCTAAGCTGATGTAGGCTCACAGGGCATTTTCTTCTTCTCCTGACTGCTGGAATGATGCAGTCCAACCACCATGATATCCTGCAGTGAAAGATGGTGGCACGGCAGCTTCCTTTCAACACAGTTGAGGGAAGGTTGAGGCTCTGTGGGCCTCTCCTGTCTTTAGTGGACCCGTCTCTGTTCCCTGATCCTTGAACTCAGGTGAGTTCTTTGCTTCCTGGAGGGTGGGTACCAGACAGCAGAGGGTCAAAGAAATAGAACTGAGGTTCCTGACTGCTCATGATGGGCTTTGCCTGCCATGATTCAGATCTTTAACTCCAAGAAAGAGCCCTCACATTTGCAGTTACCCCCTCTGCAAAAGCTTGCCTCATCCCTACTGTCTGGGCTATACTACTTCAGACAGAAGGTGGCAGCTCATGGTAGCCTCTTCGATCTGTAGTTTTCCGCAGTTCTGACACAGGGATAAATAATTTGATAATGAGCTTACAGTTTTTGGAAAGTCTTTTTGTTGTTGTTGCCAAAAACTGGAGCTCAGTGACAGAATTTAACATAACCTTTTTTTTTTTTTTTATCAACGGGGTCTCACAATTCAACTGGGCAAATCAAAATATGGTTAAAAGGACCTGACAGGACGCTACAGCTCAGTGTTTCATTCAGCCATCTAATTAAAATAGGAAATTGTCTGTCTCAGGTGACAGCCAAAGCATAAAAGAAATCAGGTTAAATACATTTTTCCCTTTTATTCTCAAAGGCCCAAGTGTCTGTACCTTTGGATAACCCCATTTGTGAATATCATGTTTGAACATGGCATCCCTATTTTACTGAGATTTGATTTAGCATGCTGAGAAGCATTTGCTTTCTTTACTTTTGCATATGGAAGAGCTCAGTTAATCAGAATGAATGTGTAGACTTACCCAGCTTATTATATTCTCTACAAATGATCCTCTTTTTACTTCTTCATCCCCGCCCCCTTTTCTTTGGCAATAAAGCCACATTTTTACAAGAATTTATGGATAATTATTTTAAAGAGTTTATGGAGAGGAAACTGATTAAGGATTAATTTTCTTTAACCTTAAATCTTAGTAAAATGTTCACCCATTCCCCCCTTGTGGGTTCCTTCCTTACAATTACTAGAATGGAAAAATGCAGCTATCACTCAGTAAAGCAGATATGTCTCTTATCTATGATCTTATCAAAGAGTTGTAATTCATATCATGATCACCCCTTCTAATAGCTAATTCAGCTGGTGGGTGTGAACAAGTTTGTAGCGAAAACAGGGCCACCAAGAAACAAATGGGAGATATTAATATGCTTAGGGGAACCCCAAGGTTTGCTGAAGTACAAAAGAATAAAAAGGGGGGAAAAAGCCTAAGATGACACTGAGTTGTATTGAATGTTAGTCTAACTTAAGCTCCATTCATTTTAATGGGTTTACTCCATTAGGATTGATATTGAATACAGCCTCAAATACCCTCAGTGCCCCATAAAGACTGAGCATGCTCCGTCACATAATGTAGAGTATCTATTGGAGAGAAGAAAACAAACAGAAAACCAGGGAAGAGGGAATGGAATGGAGTATCCTGAAAGAAGCCTTAATGGTTGGCTAGAACCATGACTGGGGATACGCCACACTGCAACATTTTGTTGCAGGCCCCACTTTTTCCCTTTAGCAGTGAATTCATGTGATTGAGATCAGTTTGGAAGAAAAATGAAACCACCAAAAAAAATAAGGTAATGGTATCCACATACTCAGGGGACTCCCTAAATACACAGATACATGTTTGCACATTAAAAACAACAACTCCAAAATGACCCTGTGATCTTCTAGGACCTACAGAATGTTGAGGGACTAAAGGTAATAAAATAGTAGATAAACTTATTTTCTGGAGAGGGTGCATGTGGGTTCATACTGAATACCAAAGGGCAGAACTACTATCTTCAGTGATATATTTTCTTTCAGGGAGAGTGGCCATGTTTCTCTCTGCCCAATCACACCTACCCTGAAATCCTGGATTTCTCCATTACTGTCTACCAGCAGTTGTGTGGGAGGGAAAAAAAGGAACTGGGGGTCAGGCAGATTCTGCAAGTCCACTGTTGAGGGCAGTTGAGCCGTGGAACACTGAAGGTGTCCATTTAAAAAAAAAGGAGGGAGAGAGGGGGAATTGGCCTCCTTGAACCCATAATAGCTAATCGGATCCTGGACCTAAGGGCAGGCATGTGGGATCTATATAGCAACACAAAAGTATTCCTTTGGACCCACATTTTTCTGTTTCAGCAACAATTTCCAGTGCCAAGAAAAGGAAAATTGAGGTGTGTGTGTGTCGGGGGGGGGGGGAGGAATTGACACACACTTCCTTACTTTCTTCTCTGGCTTTCTTCACTTGGAGCTTTTATCCTGCAATTGAGATTGCTCCTTCACAGAAGTTTGTGGGCTCTTTGCATGATGCCGTGAACCTCCAAGGTGTCTCCTGCACTAAATACCACTATGTGCCCACATAGATTTATACACAAAAAGCACCGTGAATCACCTGTAGACTCTAGTTTCACAGCACTATTTTGTGTATAGGTCTATGGGCAAGCGCTGCCAATTGCCATGTTTTTAAAAAACATGGCCATCGGGATACTGACAAACAGGCCTGGGTAAGTTGCAGGCTGCTCACCGAGTGTGGAGGGGGGCTCGACTGCAGCCCGGAGGGCTAGAGAGCTCGGTGAGAGCTTGGAGGGTGCCTGGAGAACCCGAGCTGGGATGTGTTCTCACATCCTTAGCTCTCACCAACCCTTATCCTCTGGAAACTGCTTATCTGGATCCTCAGTGGAGGCGTGAGAGTGTGGTTAGAAGATCGTGTCTCGAGGAACAACTCCAGGGGGAGGGCAAGGCAAAAGAACTCCTGTCTTCAGAGCTAATTTTCCCAACAGACTTGGAAGACAGTGAGAAGAGAGGAGCATTTCTTCCTACAAGCCAAAAAGAACAACTTCAGAGAGATTTTGCTGGGAAGAACTTCGCTGTATCAGTTCCCTGGCTTAGGAATTCATATTTTGCTTTGTGTGGGCTGTCAGTGATGTAACTTGACAGCAGCCTATGGTTGCAGGATGCACTCCTAGCCACAGAGGTCACTTGGAGTTCTGAAGACAGCGATGGATCCAGGGGCACCCCCACAGTGTGAACCTGTTCCTTCGAGGAGGGTACAACCCCATCCAGGGCTGGTAATTCCCCTAATTCCTGCTTGGGCCTTTGGCCTGACTTAGAAAAGGAGTTAAGTCGCTTCAGTGCAATCTCTGTTCATACAGTATGAATGTATCTAGTGAAATGCTTTGAGGTTCACAATGATGTCTAATTTACTACTGGAGTTTCGTTTAACGTTGCTCTTTGTTTGATATTTCAGGGCAGAGCTTTGCTGCACTGGGCATGTGACAGAGGACACATGGAACCAGCCTCAGTACTGCTGCAACACACAGCTGACGTTAACAGCCAAGTATGGACTGGGAGAGCGACAACGGCATTACATCTAGTGCACTTCAAAGGGAAGCAACATATTCCCAATTGTACAACTGAAGCATATTTAGGATTCTTTTAGGATTCTGTTATGATGAGTACATTAATTCCCCCAATTCCTAGACCTGGGAGCCACTCACTCTCAGGTAGGGATGTCAGAGAATTCTGTGACGGATCTCAATGAGGCCGAATGCAAGTGCATTCGGCCCCCCGAAATCCGTCGCGGAACGAAGCCCCTGCCCCCCCAACCCACGAAAGGCACATGGGACAAAGTCCCCACCGCCCCCATCCCATGAAAGGTGCGTGAAACAGAGCACTTACCTGCTCCCGTCTGCGCTGCTTTGCGAATGGCGGCCGTCCTGCGGCCGCCATTCGCTTCCTCTTCATAGCCGTGATAGGCTACGTAAATACTTACGTAGCCTATCACAGCTAAATACAGGGACGCAAATGGCAGCAGCTATGACAGCTGCCATTTGCGTCCCTGCAGGGTTGCCCAGCGGATGTCCGGCTGCAGGTGGCCAGAGCTGGCCGGCGGCTCCGTGGCTTGGCTGCAGAGCGGAGCCTGCTGGGCAGGATTCCAGGGGGGAAGACTGGATCGCCTCCCCCCCCAGCGGAAACAGAACAGAATGGAAGGTAAGTGTTCTGTCCATCCCTACTCTCAGGGCCTTCATCTTATCAGGATTCAGATTCAGCATATTGGCCCTCATCCAGCCCACCACTTCAATTATCAATCTAGGTTGCGCATAGTCACTCCTGATTCAGATGTAATGAAGAAATTGAGTTTGGTGTCATCAGCATACTGATGGCACTCACCCAAATCCCCTAATGGTCACACCCAGTGGTTTCATATAGATATTAAATAACATCTATTTAAGAGAGCCAGTGTGGTGTAGTAGTGAGAGTGTAGGATTGGGAGCCAGGAGATTCGGGTTCTAGTCCCCACTCGGCCATGGAAGCTCACTGGGTGACTTTGGGCCAGTCACAGACTCATAGCCCAGCCCACCTCACAGGGTTGTTGTTGTGAGGCTAAAATGAAAGAGGAGGAGGAGGATTATGTACATTGCCTTGGGTCCTTAAGGAGGAAAATACATGGGATATAAATGTAATAAATAAATAATAAATCACATTGGAAACAAGATGGTACCTTGAGGCAGCCCCAGCAAGACTCACAAGGGGCCAACATACAGTCCCCCAATGCTGTTCTCTGCAACCTGCCCTGTAGATGGCAGAGCCACTGCAAACAGTGTCCCCACTCCACAGAGGCAATCCAGGAAAATACCATGATCAGTGGTATCAAAAGCTGTTTTGAGATTGAATAAGAGTAACAGAGTTGCACTCCCTCTGTCCCTCTCCCAATAAAAGTCAGCCATCAGGGCAACAACCAAGGCCGATTCCATCCCATAACTGAGCCAGAACCCAGGCTGGAATGGGTCTAAACAATCTGTATCCCCCAAGAATGACTGCACATTGAAATTATAATTATTGAAATAATTGCACTGGAAATTATATTTCTTTAACCATCATGTTAAAATAAAGCTCCTAAGCAAAGCCAAATATATAATGCCGGTTCATATTATCATGGTTTTGCTAAATATAACAATTACCTCATGAAGTGCCAGTTACTAGCAGTGATGAGATGGGTCATTAAGTTTAATAGTGTCAGCATGTTCTTATTATGCCATTTACTTTCATTAGTATAAACCAAACTTTCCTTAATACAACTTCATGGAGTACTTATGATAAAGTACACTTTCAGAGGTCAATAAGCCGAGCTTTCGGGAGATTCTTCTTTCTGTTCATTAGAAGGGACTTGGGATATTCACTGAAAACAGAATAACCCAAACACAACATAGAGCATGTGTCATGCTGCACCAGCTCCCTCTACCAGAACCATATGAGACCTCCTCAGAGAAGGATGACCCCAGGCCATTCCTGGCTTTAGCATGTTTGAGGCTTAAGGGAAGTCAGCGGTATCAGACAAATCATGTGTGATTGCTACTCAGGGAGATGCCCCACACAGGGATGCTAGAGATTCAGTGGTAACTGTACATTCCACTTGGTCCTGCCTTCTGATATCCCAAAATCACCTCAATCACCCCAGAACCAAAGATAGTCCAAGCTATCTTTAACTAGAAGGTAGTTCAAGAACTGTCTTGAATTAAAGGCTTGTCAGAAGGCCTTTAATTATTTTTAGCTTGTTTTAAATGGGCTTAAATGGTTTTAAACCTTTTTGTGTTTTAACCACTGCTGTAAGACACCTTGAGTCATTATTAGAGAAAAGTGTCTAACAAATTTAAGAAATCAAATAAAATGTAGTGTTGATGCACCAACTCATTTAGCTCAGCTCCCTGTAACCTGTTGGATAGCTTCCTTGCTCTTGAGGAAACCTTGCTCCCTGACTGTTGGTGAACTTTACAGCTTAGTCTTAATTAATCCAATTGTACATTCTCCCCAGTGAGGGCATGATCCACACTTGGGATGCCTTCACGTGGAGCTTTTATCTTGCGATTGAGATTTCTTCTTCACGGAAGTTTGTGAGCTCTTTACATGATGCCATGAACCTCCAAGGCATCTCCTGCACTAAATGCCTTTGTTCCATTTTTAAATAGATCACAGATAATGAGCTGTCAATTTACCCCATTGTGTTCCGCTTCAGTTTCCTCCGTGAAAAGAGTAAAAGCGGCAAGAAGAGGAGTGAGATCAATGAAAGATAATGGAAGACTCAGATACAGGAGAAGGAGGGGGAAGGGGTTAGGGGAAAAGGAAGCATGTGAAAAAGGGAGTCATTGTGATCCTGCATTTAAAACGGAAGCAGAAAGCCCCTTTATACATGCCAGATTTTAGGCTGGTGTAGAGATGCTCCTGATATTCTCCTGTGGCAGGAAGTAGACTGATACCATTGGGCAAACTTTCAGGAAAGCTTGCTGCTATTTTCTGATCTTCATCTGGTCTTCATCGAGAGGACCCGTGATAAATGTTTGGGGATCCCAGGGTTTCCTGCAAGGAATGCAGTTTCAAAATAATTATGGAACTGCATTAATTTCAGAAAAAAATGGGACAAAGGACAGAATGCCATCCATCATTCATTATTCACTACATTCAAGGACACAAATGTCTCCCAAGTGAAAAACCTGTGCATTTGACACCATTTTGTGCCTCTTGTCGTTTTTGTTCTTGATTCCCCAGCAGAGCTGCTAGGGCTAATGGACAGGTGGGAAGAGTGGAGTTGACAGAGAGAGAAAGAGAGAGAGAGTAGAGGGGAATTGATTGACATAGCTCTCCAATCTTCAATTCAGATACATTCTAGCAAAAGTGCCCCATTGTACTATGCATCAGAGAGGTCTTATTTCCACCTAGAAACCTCCCCTCATGCATTATCTGGGGGAAGGATTTGAAGCAATATGAAATGGTTGTGCGAGGCATGTTTTTTTAATCTGTCTTGTTCTCACTTTGGAGAAAGTAACAGGATGTATCGCATGTAGGGTGGTTCTGTTTTTGTCTTGCTGTTGCATATAAAAAGCAGTTCATCATCTCATTCAGTTCTGTTTGTGTTTAACATTCTTAGCTTTTAGATTCACTGAGCCCCATCTGATCTCTCTGATGTTTATTCCCAGTTTGTTCCATGTAGCATTTAAACTACAGGCTACTTCATAGTTTTACCCCTTTATACCTACCTTGAAGAAAGTAGCATTATTATCTCATCTAAGAACTATTTTTTCAGACTCTTAAAGCAGGGCTTAGGATAAAATTTGAAAACTGAAATACAGGAGCCAGCCGCATGTCTGCCGCCCCCCTAAAAACACATACTCTTTTCCTCAGTGTTTGTTTTTACCTTGAACAGTCAGTTCTTCTCACTGTGTTTTGGGATAGTATTTGAAATATAGGGAGCAGCAATAACTGTACACACTCCTCCTTCCTAACTTCAAGATTTCATTTGGCAGTTCATAGCCTGATTATCTGAGAGTTATTCACAGTGTTCTTGGGGTGCAGATTTGGGGTAGGATTTCAAATAAAGAGAACAGACATCTCTTCTCCCCACCACACCCTTCCTCACTGTGTTTTGGGAGTGCAAGTTTGAGGCACTATTTGAAATACAGGCAGGGATGCAAACTTCCCTTGTTCCCCAACTCATACCCCCACCCTCCCACCCCAAACTTAAGGATTCCAATTGTCAATGAGTAATAGTCTCCCACGGCAAAAAATAAAAATGTAACTGCAGATAATTTTGTGGAAAGCCTACTTATTGACTTCTGAGGGTGGTCTAACCATCTCTGTGCCAAACCTAATGCTTAAAAAACATGGGTTTACACCAGTGCTATAAGAACACATTGACATTGTCAGAATTAATGATCCTTTGCTTTACTACCAGTATGTGGAAAGGATGTGGGAATATAGCCATATTTAATAAGACAATCAGACCATTCAAGTTTGCAAAGAGCCCATTAGTGCCAAGTGTCCTTGTCCTTGTACTACTTCTCAGGCTGAAAGCAAGCGAAGAAGTTTCCAGGAAATTTATATTCTAAGTAGTTAAACCGTTGACAGGGTAGAGTTTTAATGCCACCTTACCCTTTCTTATTTTGTAAGGGGGGGGATTAAAATTAAAAAGTTGTTTTTTGTAAAGGAAGGCAACATTGATGGTTCAACATATTTAACCATTCAGAAAATGTTAAAATATTGGTGTTTTTTTCTCTCTCAAAAAACATGTGTGGAATTCCCTCTCAGCCAAATATTTTATTACTCATTGATTTGTTTTTTGTTTTGTTTTTTTACTTCCTTAGGAATTCCTAGAAAACAGAATAAAGATACACCTTAAACACTTACACTCCGGGGGGGGGGGTATTCTTAACAAGGAACTCATTGTTTATTTATTTATAACATTTGTATCCCACCCTATATCATTAAGATCTCAGGACAGCATACAGATAAAATCAATTTAAACAGTATAAAACAATAAATAATTTGAACAGCTAAAAGCATTTTAAACCACTAAACAAGTTAATACCTATTAGAAAATCTAAAACAGTAAAGACAGTTAAAACAGTGTGCAACATTAGGGAATGCATTTATCCCTCAAAGGCTTTAATAAAAAGCCATGTTTTTACTTGGTGCTGAAATGAAACCAATGTATGCACAAATCAGGTCTCCCTCCAGGGCATTCTACAACCGGAGCGCCACAGCAGAGAAGGCCCTCTCCCACGTCCCACCATAGTGTATGTCTCACACTGGGAAGACTCAGAGAAGGGCCCCTCCAACAGATCTCAATCCTTGAGAAGGCATATGTCTTGCAATTGCTGTGCCTATGAAGATTGTATGGCACTAGAAGATACCTGATCCATGACAGCTGCAAGACTAGCAGTGAAATCCTATGGTTATCTACATAGAAGTAAGTCCCACTGAGTTCAATGGTACTTACTCCCAGGTAGGTGTGTATCAGAAGGCAACGTAGTACACTCAAAGATCACATCTAAAGAGGTTGATCCATCATTCCTGGCTATCTAAAAGCTTGGTGAAACCAGATATCTACCAGGTAGATGTGTGTCCCTTTATCTCATATCTGTCATCACCCATTTGTTCCTAAGCACCACTTTAGTCCATCAACCTTTTTAGAAAGACACATTCAGCTAAATATATTATTTGTGTTTATACCTTATTGTTTAACTTACATGAAGCCCTTTTATTTCCTTTGGCTGTACTATATATTTTTGTTTAAAAACTGCATGTGATCACTTTGTTAATCTGTGTTTATTGATTGTTTTATTTTATATTTATTTTACCTTTGTGTCCTGTTGATAATCAGTACAAAGAATTATGAAAAAGTGATCATTCTAAAGATGTTTTGTTTGAGCTGTGTCCTCCAACTTCTCAAATTTTGCTTTAAATTAACTGTACAACAAAGGGTATAGGCCAATCATAATCTATGATATGTATGGATCTTGTAATTCGTTAAAAGATTTAAGGATCTCAAAATGCAAGAGGTTGAATCCAGATTAAGTTAATGCACTTACAGACAATCCTAAGAGCAAGGAGACCTATCGATGGAGCAATCC
Source organism: Heloderma suspectum (assembly GCF_057233095.1). Taxonomy (NCBI): domain Eukaryota; kingdom Metazoa; phylum Chordata; class Lepidosauria; order Squamata; family Helodermatidae; genus Heloderma; species Heloderma suspectum. The sequence goes on from NC_139461.1 coordinate 177,432,972, forward strand.
AACCTCAGAGGCTCTAAGACCTGGCAGGGTGGGAGGAATGACATAGGCATATTTTGCCTCTTTGTCTTTCAAAAAGGGAATTTCATTAGACATGACTTGGAACCCATCTAATTTTCCCTCTGTGCCAAGGTCATGGTTGGGGGCTGGCCACTCCCTCCACCCACTGGCATGCCCCCAAGAATTCCATTTCTTTCCCTCTATGATGTCAGAATGCCAATGTCTTAGAAGAAGCCACCACAGAAACATCTACATGGCTGGGAAAAGCCATGAGGGGGGCTCTGACTTCAGGAAAAAAAGCCCTCTAAGGTAAGAACTCTGTCTAAGACCTTGAAGGGGGGTTTTCTAGACATTTCTATGGCCCTGGGATGCTATCTAGGTACTGCTGTCTTAGTTCCAGTTGAAATCAATGGGACTTAAATACAATTACATTAGGGTGCTTTCAGACATGGCTTTTATCCTGCTATCACCCTGCCTCAAACATGGAATGTTATGGGGGTACAGAAACCAATCATCAACATCTTCAATTTGTGACCCTTCCAGATTTATTTCCCCACCATTTCTTCCATCTTTTTGATTACAGAAAATATCCATTAAGGAGGAAAAGGATGTATAAATGCAGAAGCCCTTTTTATTGGTAGCACTGCGTGCTCGGTCTCCATCTGAAAGCATCTTTAGTCTTTGGGCATCTCTACACTAGGGATGGGAGAGAATTTCTCCCCGAAACTTCGGGGGGCTGAGCGCCAACACATTTGGTCCTCTGAAGGTTGTTCGGGGAGAACTTCTCCATCCCCCCGCCCCACGCACCCCTCCCGGGATGGGACTTACCTTTCACGAATGTCCCTCCCGGCGGCGGGTCCCGGCGGCGGTTCAGCAGGTCTTCGTCACGGGCGGGGGCGGCAGCCGGTCGAAAGACCGGCTGCCGCCGCCACCATTACAAGCAAAGTAAAAAAACAACAACACGCCCCTGTGATAGGCTACGTAATGATTAACGTAGCCTATCACGGCTAGACTTGCAAAGTCAGCCATGATAGGCTACATTAATCGTCACATAGCCTATCACGGGTGACTATCACGGGATGTGATAGGCTACGTAAGTCTTTATGTCTCTGTAAACAAAAAAACCCAAAACAAAATGACAAGACTGCAAATGGTGGTGGCGGCAGCCGGTTGGAAGACCAGCCACCGCAGCCGCCGCCGCTGGAGCCGCCGCCGCCGCTCGGAACATCCGCCCCAGGTAAATCTCATCCCGAGGGGGATCCGCGGGTGGCGGGGGGGTGGCAGGCCATTCTGCCACAGATTTTGGGGGCCGAATGCACTGGCATTCAGCCTCACCAAGATCCGTGGTGGAATTCTCTGACATCCCTAATCACAGCTAACGCAGGGACGCCTTTTGTGTCCCTGCAGAGGCTGTGATAGGCTATGTAAGTATTTACGCAGACTATGATGGCAAGCCAAAAAAAAAAAAAAAAAGTGTACGCAAATGGCATCGGCTACGGCGGCCACCATTTGCGTTCCCTATTTTTAGCTGTTTTAGCATATTTAAATATTTATGTAGGCTAAAACGGGGGGGGGGGGGGAAGGAACGCAAATGGTGCCCACTATGCTATTTGTGTTCCCCTTGTTTTTCGCCATAATAGCCTATGTAAATATTTACGTAGGCTAAAACGGCTAAAAATAGGGAACCAAATGGCGGCAGCTGTAGCCGCCGCCATTTGCGTATGCTATGTTGGTAGTTTTTTGGCTTGCCGTCATAGGCTACGTAAATACTTACGTAGCCTATCATGGCAGCTTCACGTGATGCAAATGGCGGCTGCTACGGCGGCCGCCATTTGTATCCGCAGCAGCCCGTCCGCAGCCGGAACTCCAGCTGTGGATAGCCCTGGCCATCGGCTTCATGGAGCCACCACAGAGCGGAGCCAGCCCACGGAGGATTACAGGGGGAGGGATGGAGCACCTCCCCCCAACCGGGAATCCAAGCTCTGCAAAGGTAAGTGACTTTCGTACATCCCTAACACTGACAAAGCGTAACTCACAGCAAAGTCCTAAGTAATTTTCCATTATGTTGTAGTCTCATCATACATGAATTACTAAGGAATCTTTGAAAGGCTACTGGTTGTAGATTCAATTAAGCACTACATGATCCACAACAGAGCAGCAGTGTACTGCACAGCATGGAATATAATAATTAATGTAAAGGTCAATGAGCTAATTAGCCACATTTAAATGCTTCATTCCAATACATGTCTAGCCATTGGCTATCTGCCTCTTTTATTTATGCAGTTTAGGGGTTCCTTTCAACCATATTCTTCTCAAGAAATGATGGGCCGTATTATTATTATTATTATTATTATTATTATTATTATTATTATTATTATTTCTATACTGCCCCATAGCCAAAGCTCTCTGGGTGGTTTACAGAAGTTAGAACATTAAAATACAATAAAGAAAGTTTAAATGCCTGTGGTTACTGAAAGGCCCAGAAGCTAGGGATATCAGAGAATTCCACCACGGTTCTCAGTGAAGCCGAATGCCAGTGCATTTCAGCCCCCCGAAATCCAGCCCCCGCCCCCCCAACCCATGAAAGGCGCGCGAAATGGAGCACTTACCTGCTGCCGTCTCCACTGACTTGCGAATGGCGGCCGCCCTGCGGCCGCCATTCGCTTCTTCATCATAGCCGTGATAGGCTACGTAAGTATTTACGTAGCCTATCACGGCAAGCCAAAAAAAACAAAACCACAGCATACGCAAATGGCGGCAGCTATGGCGGCCGCCATTTGTGTTCCCTATTTTTAGCCATTTTAGCCTACATAAATATTTACATAGGCTATTATGGCGGAAAAAAGGGGAACACAAATAGCATAGTGGGCGCCATTTGCATTCCTTTCCCCCCCGCCGTTTTAGCCTACGTAAATATTTACATAAGCTATTACGGCGGGGAGAAAAAGGAATGCAAATAGCACCCACTACACTATTTGTGTTCCCCTTTTTTTCACCATAATAGCCTACGTAAATATTTACATAGACTAAAATGTCTAAAAATAGGGAATGCAAATGGCGGCCACTGTAGCCACCGCCATTTGCATACGCTGTTGTTGGTTTTTTTGGCTTGCCATGATAGGCTACATGAATACTTGCATAGCCTATCACGGCAGCTTCGCTGGATGCAAATGGCGGCCACTACAGTGCCCGCCATTTGAATTTGCAGCAACCCTTCCGTGGCCGGAACTCCGGCTGCGGACGGCCCTGACCAGCGGCTCCGCGGAGCCACTGCAGAGTGGAGCCAGCCCAGGGAGGATTCTGGCGGGAAGGAAGGAGCGCCTCCCCCCCACCGCGAATCCAAGCTGCAAAAAGGTAAGTGACTTTTGTACATCCCTACCAGAAGCAGAGTTTTGGTCAACCCACAGAATCCTATTCAAATCCTGAGATGTCAGTGTTAATTTTCTAAGATATGTTTCTAGACCTCATCGTTAAATTGATGAGCAAAGATAAATCTAACATGCTAATCCCAGGAATTTAGAGCCCACTGGCTAAGATCATCTCTTTGAGGACTTTTCTCAAGCATTCTTTCTGTTTGAAAACCTTTTGCCTATTGGGCAGTATAGAAATGTAACAGAGAGATGATAGATTTACTTCCACAGGCTCTTCCTCATAGCTATGACTCATTCCACATAGCTGCTCTGTGAACTTTATTATATTCCTTATTAATCCCATTGGTCTTTTTGCTAGCAGCTTGGACCAACTGGATTCTGGGATACATTTTAACCTATTAAACCAGACATCTATCAGATTCCAAGGCAGCCATGCAACACTATACAATTTCTCCCAGCCTTCCTCTGTTTGTTTCTGTGGTAATGACATCTCCAAGCTGATGAATGGGCTCATTTCAGAATGGCTAGTGTTGCTTTTTTTTTAATCTTAACTGCAGAGCAGAAAAGGAGGATAATTATACAAATACAATGCATCACTTCAGTGGATTATTTCAAGATTGCTAATGTGTTAATTTAGTAGCATGGAGAATTATAACAATATTAGGAATTTCAGAATATATCCTCTTCAGACAGAAGCACCATTATCCTTTTGCCCTTCTGCTGCCATTCACTGAAGCAAGACATAAGGTCTAGATAGACAGAAGCCCTCAAAGTTTATGTGAAATCATGTTAATTTCTTCTCAGTCACGAAATAGGTTTTAAAACATGTAATCACATACAGGTTGCCAGCCCATAAAAGCAAAAAAACCCTTCAGTTCTAGCAATTTCCATTAATTATGACTCAAACATTATTCTTTATGCCAAGTTCATAATTGACGTACTTTGTTTTCCTCATGTGAAATGGCAGCTTTGGGCTATAATACAAAAAACTCATGTTTGCATTTTTCATTGTTTCTTTCTAATTGACTATTTTTCCCCTTAGTATTTTTCTCATTAAAATAAAAATAAATAAATAAATAAAAAAACCAGTGCAGACTTTGAAACAAGCCCAAGGTTTTCATTTTCAGAGTTGGTAGCCCCTGTGTTAAATTTCCTCTAGAACATACCTTCCTTCTCAATTGCTATAGGTAGTTACATCCAGATTTTGTCACCTGGTTTTCGGAATAAGGCTGGACAATAGAAGAAGTTACACTTAAATTCAAATGAGTTTCTTCCCAGATAGCCCTTATTGCTACTTATACAGGCCCAGATCCAAAGAACCACACAACTAGTTCCACATGACAGTGGGGTCTTGGGGCTTATGTTTCTCAAACAACTCCCCCAGGTAAATGGCAAAATATTTTGATACTGAAGAGACACTGAAAAGAAGTTTGTGATGTGGTATAGATGGCAACATGTTCAGAGTAGGGATGCTTGAATATTTCATCTGGTCAACATTTCAAAGTGATCTAATGTGATCATCTCCTCCTGAACTAATGTGAGGATTGGGACACCATTATTATTTGGATTCCATACTTCTCCGATTTTTTACGATGCAGTTCCCAGCTCAAAAAATTACCAAAATGTGTATAAAACATGTATTTTAGGATAGAAAACATATAGAAATGTGTTGTTGGGGAGAAAATACATTTACAATGCAATCCTATGTCTACACAGGCATAAGCCCCATTGAGTTTCATGGGGATTATTACTTCCGTGTCAGTGTGTATAAGATTACAACCTTAGAAATTTGGATTTTCTGAGAAAACACATTCAAAAATACATATTTAAATACAACATTTTGTGTCAATACCCCCCCGCCCGACTAATGCAGAAATGGGACAGATTGGACTTATGAATTAACACATACACAACGGAAATGGACTAGAAATAGACGGATTCATCCACCCATAGTTTGAAGTCATGCCCAAGACCTTCTGTGCACCTGAGAAATAGCTTCTTTGGATCCTGGCCAAAGTGTTGGAACCAGAATGCAGGGAGGAAGGTGTTGCCTGCTACCGGGGGTGATGTACCAGTTCAATGAATGAATGCATCATTTTTCTAGAGAAGGAATATTTATGTCATGTGTATATTGTGGCCCTGATTTAGCTCGACTTCAAAATTTTCAGTATTTGAGTAAAGATGTAAGATGGGGAGAAACATCCCCATCTATATCATTTGGATTTATCCGGTTCTGTGGGGACTGGATGAACATCATGATATATATAGGGATGGACAAACTTACTGACTGCCGCCTTGCCCTCAGCTTGTCAGACCCCTGCCAGCCGCAGCTCCGCCATTGCTCGTGCAGGGGTGTGCACTCCCCAGAGGTCTGCAGTGTCTATGGAGCCAGGACCCACTTCCCCAATGAGCTGCCATTGTGCGCACAATGGTGGCTGGTTGCAGGCTTGTGGTGGCAGAGGCAGCAGGATGGGAACTGAGATGAAAGCGCCATGGCACTTCTTTCTCAGTTCATATCCTGGCACTACCATCGCCATGCAACTGTGCCTCTCTCTGTTGGGCACAGGCAGAAGACTGTGCTGCTGCTCAGAGGGAGGGGGCAGGATGGGGAGCCTTAAAAGGGACCTTAAAGGATAGTTATGGATAGTTATGGAAAAGGATGAATAGCCATTTTCCACTCAAAAGGCTGCTCATCCTTCCTGTAACTATCCATTTATGCAGATGGGGGCCTTAAAGGGGCCATGTCTGCAACAATACAGGTGTTTATGCCTGTAATGTTGTTGACAAGGCCGCTTTAAGGCCACCTTTTGTGTATAACAAGATGGCAAGTTCAGAGATTTCTGCTCAGCTAAAACCTTTGTAGGACGGTTGAAGGAAGTAAAGGGCAACTTGGGTGAGGTTAGGGAAATTTCTCTGAGTGGCTTTGTAGTTCTGTATGCTGTCAGAAATGTTTGTTTATTAATGTGCAAGTTCCTACCCTGAAATGTCACTTATCATTGAAATTCTTGTGGCTTCTTTTGAAATTTCTTAAGTGTTTTGCTTTAAACTGCACTGCCAAATTTGCTCTAGTTGAAAAATAATAAGAAGAAAACAGTGGTCAAACAACAATATAAGTTCGGACAAGACTGATAAAATAAGTGAAGGTTCTATATATGTCCTAGGTTGTAATTAGATTTGGCCAATAGTGAAATTCAAAGCAAATGTCTTTTCTGTCTTCAAGAGAAAACTCAGGGGAATTTTGAGGAAACATGAGAGAGTTTTCATAAGATGAATGAACCTTTTCAAGAGGATTCTGCACACCCACAGGGGGGGAAATAATTCTGAGTGACAAAAATTGACACTTTTAAGAACATAAGAACATGAGAAGAGTCATGCTGGATCAGACCAAGCATCCATCTTGTCCAGCATTCTGTTCCCACAGTGGCCATCCAGCTGTCGACCAGGAACCCACAAGCAGGGCATGAGTGCAACAGCAACCTCCCACCCATGTTCCCCAGCAACTGGTGTACATAGGCTCACTGCCTCTGGTACTGGAGGTAGCACATAGCCATCAGGATTAGTAGCCATCGATAGCCACTTCCTCCAGGAATTTGTTCAACCCCCTTTTAATGCCATCCAAACTGGTGGCCATCACCACATCCTGTGGTAGCGGATTCCATAGTTTAACTAGAATCATAGAATCAAAGAATCATAGGGTTGGAAGGGGCCTACAAGGCCATCGAGTCCAACCCCCTGCTCATTGCAGGAATCCAAGTCAGAGCAGCCCTGACAGATGGCTGTAGGAGTGCACGAAAGCCACTTACCTGGTCTCGCAGCTTGTTCGCGGTGGGGGGGAGGCGCTTCGCTGCTCTCCCCCCAAAGTTCAGGCCGGGGGGGGGAGGCTTCCCGCCTCGCCTGGCCAAAATTCAGGCCGAGGGGGAGGTGCCTCGCCTCGCCCGGCCGCGAAATAAAAAGTTAAAAAAAAAAAACGCCCCCGTGATAGGCTACGTGACGATTAACGTAGCCTATCACGGCTAGATCACGGCTAGATCTTTACATAGACTACGGCGAAAATAAGGGCAACGCAAATAGCGTTGCCCTTATTTTCGCCATAGTCTACGTAATCTTTACGTAGACTACAGCGACCAAATAAGGAACAGGAATGGCGGCTCCCTATGGGGGCCGCCATTTGCGTATGCGCTTTTTTTTTTTTTTGACTCCTATTTGACTTTGCAAATCACAGGGGCGTTTTTGTTTTTTTTTACTTTTATTGGAATGGCCATAGCTGCCGCCATTTGCGTCCCTGCAGTCAGCCGTGATAGGCTACGTAAATGTTTATGTAGCCTATCACGGCTGAGTGAAAAAAAAAACACGCGCATGCTATTTGCATTCCCCTTATTCTCGCCGGAGTCTACATAAATGTTTATGTACACTACACGTGCCAAAATAAGGAATGCAAATGGCGGTGCCCATGGGCGCCGCGATTTGCGTACGCGCGGTTTGTTTGTTTTTTTCCACTCAGACGTAAAAGGCTATGTAAACATTTACATAGCCTATCACGGTATTTTTTTAAAATCTAGCTGTGATAGGCTACATAAATGTTTATGTAGCCTATCACTTTTTTTGTTTTGTTTTTTTTTAACTGGAAATGGCGGCGGCGGCAGCTGCCGCTGCTGCACCACTGCCGAGCCGCCACCGAACCACCGCCGAACCACCGCTACAGCCACTACCACCAGGGACATTCACACAAGGTAAGTCCCGTCCGGGGGGGGGCGGGGGGGCAGACCATTTTGCCACCAATTTTGGGGGGCTGAATGTGCTGGCATTCAGCCTCCCCGAGATTTGTGGTGAAATTCTCTGACATCCCTACCATGGGAATGCTGTAGCCGCATTTGCGTAGCTGCCTTTTCCGTGATAGGCTACGTAAATACTTATGTAGCCTATCACGGCAAGCTAAAAAACACACAACAGCGTACACAAATGGCAGCTGCTATGGCGGCTGCCATTTGCATTCCCTTTTTTTCGCTGTTTTAGCCTATGTAAATATTTAAGCTATTATGGCAAAAAAAGGGGAATGCAAATAGCGTAGTGGGTGCTAATTGCGTTCCCCCTTTTTTTCCGCCATAATAACTTACATAAATATTTACGTAGGCTAAAGCAGCGAAAAAAAGGGAACGCAAATGGCGGCCGCCGTAGCTGCCGCCATTTGCGTATGCTGTTTTTTTTAATTACAGAAGGCTGCCCAGCAGCCGGATGTCCGGCTGCGGGCGGCCCCGGCCGGTGGCTCTGCAGAATCTCGGTGGAGCGGAGCCGGCCGGATCAGGATTTTGGGTGGAGGTGCAGAGCACCTCCCCCCCACCACAAATCACCCCGTCAAAAAGGTAAGTGACTTTCGTACATCCCTATTCACAATCCATTTTTGTTTTCACCACCCTAAATAATTTGGTGTCATCCGCAAACTTGGCCACTTCACTGCTCCTTCCTAATTCCAGATCATTTATGAACAGGTTGAAAAGCATTGATCCTAATACAAATTCCTGTGGGACCCCACTATTTACTTCCATCCATAGGGAGAATTTGCCATTTATTCCTACTCTTTTCTTTCTGTTCTTTAACCAGTTATTAATCCATAAGAGGACCTGTTCTCTGATTCCATGACTGCTAAGTTTGCTCAGGAGTCTTTGGTGAGGGACTTTGACAAAAGCCTTTTGGCAGTCCAAGTAAACAATGTCTACTTTCACATACTTTTTCAGGAAATATGTTTCACATACTTTCTGAGGAAGAAGGAAAGCCTATAATGTAAAGTAATAGTAGCAGTACCCTGTCAGAAAAGAAAACAGCTCTTTATTTGTCTCCATGTGTTTTTCTTTCTCAATACGTCTCTCCCAAAGCATACATAATTTATGGACTCTGCAAGCACAGCACAAAAATTCAATATTACCAACAAATTGGCACCAGTGTTTCCCTCTAAATGAATAAGTAAACAGAATAAAAATGAAAATTACCATATTAAGAAGTATTATTATTACATTGATTTTATTGTGGACCCAGAAGTTATTAGTGAATAAAAGAAACATTTGGAATACATAATGTTTATTGTTGCTATTATTACCACTCAGAGTTGTGGTATGGTAATCCAGCAGCTAGCCCTCTTCCTCCATGTTATTAATATCCCCATGTTATAATATCCCATCTTACATAGTTATCTTTGCCTGCAACAAATTAATAAAGGACTGTAGAGCGTTTCATGCCAATTATATCAGGAGATGTGCTCCACCACTGAGCTACAGTCCTTCCTAGTTGCTGTGGAAGCATCCTAAACAATTATAATGGTTGCGGCAGAAATGCTGCTCTCTACAATACATTATCCCTAGACCAGCCTTCTCCTATCTGGTGTGCTGGATTGCAGTTCCCAGCGTTCCAAGCTGGCATGGCCATTGACCCAAAATCAGCCTTAAAACTCTCTGGGTCTGGGATATCTAGCTTAGGTGGTATGGGGCTTGGCTATTTTGGGTGGTGGGGTGGTAATTTTGAATCTATGTTATTCTTCCAATGAAACAGTTTAAAATTTTAATGCTGAAAAAGGTTTTAACATCTGAATGGACACACACACACACACACACACACACACACCCCCATATGAATAATAGGGTAATAAAATAACAACGGTAAACACATCCAGCTAATCTCTTTAGGCTGTGTCCATATTTATCCAGGTCCTTTATCCAAGCACAATCTTACTGACATTCGTCTAGGGGTGAGCGGATCACTTACCTGGTTCTGGTCCAGGGCATCCACTGGGGGAGGAGGCACTCCATCCCTCCCCCCCGGAATCCTCCCTGGCCTGCTCCACTCCGCGGCAAAGCTGCGGAGCCGCCAGCCGGAACCAGCTGCAGATGGACTTTCGGCAGTTGCTGCCGTGCTGCAGATGCAAATGGCGGCCACTACACTGGCCGCCATTTGCATCCATGCCTTAGGCCGTGATAGGCTATGTAAGTATTTACGTAGCCTATCACGGCCTAAGGCATGGACACAAATGGTGACTGCTACAACGGCCACCATTTGCAGCTGCAGCAGCCCGGCAGCAGCTGGAAGACAACCTGGAGCCGCAGCTGTTGCATCTGCCACCGCCAGGTTGGTTCATTCCGGGGGGGGGGGGTTCAGAGGGTGGAGGGGGGTAGTCCATTCCTCCACAGACTCCGGGGGTCTCACTGGAGTCTGTGGTGGAATTCTCCAACATCCCTACATTGGTCCAGCTCTCTCAACCAATTCTCCAATTATAGCAGCTCTGCCTTTCTTTCTTTCTTTCTTTCTTTCTTTCTTTCTTTCTTTCTTTCTTTCTTCCCTCCCTCCCTCCCTCAGCCCCTCTAGCTCTCTTCCTTTGGTTTCTATCTCCTAAAATTATTTTCCTCTCCCACCAGTTCCAACCAATCAGGAGGGTAGTTTGTCATTCATTCCTGCAAACTAAGTTTCTTTTTTTCCTGAATTAAAACTTTCTCTCTTTCTCTGACCTTCGGTTGAACTTTATAATCTTCTGCTTCCTGAGCTTAATTTTCTGACCACTATATTCTAACTAAACCTTTGATCTATAAACAATTAACCACTAAACCAAAGGTGGGCAACCTGTGGCATTCCAGATGTTTTGGCCGACAACTCCCATCAGCCCTTGGCAACATAGCTGATGTTAAGGGATCATGGAAGATGTAAGCCAAAATACCTGGAGGGCCACAAGGTGCACACTCCTGCTTTAAACTAGTAAGTTCATGACTGGAACTGACTACAACACACAAAAAGATTTAACCCCATAATATTCTGAAACCAAACTACATACAAAAATGGAGGACAGTTCTGTTTCTTCACAGTGACAGAATGGCTGGGTATGATAACTCTCTCATCAAACAAATGTTTACTGTGGCGTACAAAACTGCAGCTTCAGCTTGCGGCAAATGAGCTGGGTGAACTATACACAACACAGAAAGGCACTGCAGTTACTGCACGAAAGTGCAGTAACTGCATTACAGTACAGCAGGGATGTATGAAAGTGACTTACCATTCCACAGATTATGTTGATGTTGGGGGGGAGGCGTTCCGTCCCTCCCCCTGGAATCCTGGCTGGGGGGGGAGGCGCTCTGTTCCTCTCCCCGGAATCCTCAAACGGGCGCTCACCGGACAGGGTTGCGGTGAGTCCGGGAGGGCATGAGTGTGTGTGAGCGGGTGTGAGCGTGGGTCTGGGGGGGGGCAAGCAGGGGCAGTGCTTCAGTGGGTGCCTGGAGGACCCGAGCTGGGGTGTCTTCACACATCCCTAAATATATCTTTGCTAGATAGTTAATATGGATCTCAGCTAATTTGTGACATAGATGAATTCTTTGGAATTAAATAGGGATGGCTGTGAATTTCTCCTCGAATCTCGGGGAGGCCAAATGCCAACACATTCGGCCCCCCGAAATAGTTGGTGAAATTCTCCACCCCCGCCCCTCCCCTCGGGATGGGACTTACCCCCTGCGAATGTCCCTCCCGGCGGCGGGTCCTGGCGGCGTTTCGGCGGCGTTTCGTCAGGGGCGGCAGCCGGTCTTCCGACCAGCTGCTGCCGCTGCCATTACAAAATAAAGTAAAAAAACCCAACAACCCGTGATAGGCTACGTAATGATTAACATAGCCTATCATGGCTAGATTTCCAAAGTCAGCCGTGATAGGCTATGTTAATCGTTACGTAGCCTATCACAGGGTTTTTTTTTCCTCACTTTTTCTTTCGCGGCCGGGGAGACGGGGCGCTTCTCCCCGGCCTGAATTTAAGCCGGGCGAGGAGGGGCACCTCCCCCCCCGGCCTGAACTTCGGGGGGAGAACCGAAGTGCCTCCCCCCCACTGCAAAGCAAGCTGCGGGACCAGGTAAGTCCCTTTCGTACGTCACTAGAATTAAAACACCACTAATGCGCAAGTTGTAATTTGATTGCACTTTTTTTTTCTGAACCTTTTGTAAACTGCCTTTTGGAGCAATCTTATGGCCAATGTCTGGAGGGCCATAGGATTTTTTGCTTTCTTGGAACCGAGGTTGGAGTCCTGGCTCTGAGCTCAGTTCCCAGGAACTGTGCTTCCCGGACATTCTCCTGCCTCCTTGTAGCTGCTGCTGGTTCTTTTCACAGTGGCTACTTCTCCATGCTTGGAAAAGGAGTGCAAAGAGGGCAAAAAAGGGGTGGCCTCGGGGCGGGGAAGAGACTGCAAAAGCTGCTTTACGAGGCTTCCTGTGCTCTGTGCAGCCTTTCCTCTTCCTGTTCCAAAGTCCCTGGCTGGACACATGAAATCATGCATCAAGCCGAAAATGCAGGGCAGACAGAGCACGAATGGAAGCAAAGATTGCCTCCATGCTCCAGCCACCCTGCATCAGATAGGCATCAGCCTCCAAATTCGGAGGCTGACGTCTATCTCCACTGGATTGCGCCCTTAGTTGGCTTCAGAAAGGTGGTATCGAAATACGATAAATAAGTAAAAATAACTTCCTCTAGAAAACAGGCAGTTGATGTTCTGATGGCCATTATGCCCATGGTGTTTTAACATACTAAACTCTTCTTGGGTGTCTTGAGAAAAAAAACAGCTTTCATCATTGAGTATAAGTCCATTTTTAAATGCTCTGATATGAAGGGAATAAAATAAATCCTTTACAGACTCTGGCTGCATGTTTTTTTTTACCAACACAATGTAAAACAATTTGTTTCAGTGAAGACCTATGAAGAGTAATAAGGAAGTGTTAATACTCAAGAATGTCAATGATTTTCTCAGCTTGTCAGCCGTTACATATTACTTGTAAGCAGCTTTTAATGGCTCCTGCATTTAACTGTTAACATTTGCTTTCATCTCAAGACATGTTGCCTGCCAGATTAATTATCACTCTTTTCAATAGCTGACTTCCCTACAAATGCAGCCACACTCCTGACTCCTCTCCCATTCTTGTTCTCTCTTCCCTGAAAAGATTCATAAGGTCATTTTTGAGCCTCACTTCCTTTTTCTACACATTGTATGTATTTCTTGAATTCTTTGAACAGGCATATAGAAGAACAGTTCCTTTCAGAAGATTTCCACGAATGCTGCTCAGTGGCTTTGAAAAAGGCTCCAGTCAGTTATTAGGAGTACTTAGGAACATATTACTTATTGCAAACAGTGGCTGAAATAAAGAGGTCAAGCACAGGTGATCCACCTTTCTTAATAGAAACAGGATCAGCAAAGGGTGTCTATCCAGAAAACTAAAATCTGCCTTTATCAAGCACCTAGCTGATATGGGTGAGACCACTCAGGCCCTGGTGAGTGGTTGACTTGGGACCACTCCTTCTCAGGGCCACCCCTTTTCAGGTGAGTAGGGAAGCTACTCATCCTCCATAATATGGGCCTTGCCCTTCAACAAACCAGGGTTGTTCCCCTCCCCCAGGTGGATCACTAAGGCCTGTGGGAGGAGGTGCTCCAGAACTAACTGGAAAAGGGTGGGCAAAAGGCCTTCCCACCACATGCTGAGTCCACCCAACCATTGAATGGTGGTAAACTGGCTGAGCCTGACCTGGGTTCCACTGTATAAGTCTATGAGCACATCCTGCCAATCACCATTTTTTAAAGAAAAATGGTGATTGGCAGGATGTGCCCATAGACTTATATGCAAAATAGAGCCATGAATCTTGAGTATAAGTCTATGGGCACATCCTGTCAATCGCCATTTTTTAAAGAAAAATGGCAATCAGCATAGAGGCGAATGGGCCAGGTAAGCCTCCCTCAAGCCGGGCGGCTCTGCAGAATCCTCACAGAGCGGAGCTGCTCCGGAGGATTCGGGGGGGGGGAGGAATGGATTGCCCCCCCAGGTGGATTCCCCACTGGAACAGAAGGTGGGGAATCCATACATCCCTAGTTCCACAGCTTGATCATGAAGCCCTATGGATGGCCCAGAACACCACACTGTGTCTCCAGAGAAGAACCCTCACCTCCTACCTTCCCTTCCAGCAATCTACAAAAAACAAACAACAAACACATGTAAACATCATAAATGATAATGATTCAAAGAACTGACCCATTAAGTGACTCAACATAAAAGCATCAGAGCACCCATGACCCACAGACTGGATCCCTTTCCAAGAAAATCCTAGATAGGATGTAGTTGAAACAGCCCCAATCCTAAAGGAATGGATATTGAAACTGGAGGCCCCCTAGCCCCATTTTCCCCAATAGAGTTCATGATTATTATTATTATTATTAATCACTGCCCCAAGCTGCTGCTGTGTTTGGGGCCACCTGTCCTGATAGCTAGGGATGTACAGATCGTGTGAAGTCCTCTCTCCCTGTGTTTCACAGATGCCTTTTGGGCAGGTGCCTTTTGTTCCGTCATCCATCCACAGATGAAGGCAAATATTTTTTTTTTGGTCATGCAGAAGACTACACAAATAATTCTGTATTTACGTAATTACCTTAGTACATAACATTTAGCGTATTGTCCCCCATTCCATTCAACGGGTCCTCCGCAGAAATTTGTGTATTTTCCTACAAGTGAATATGCGTAAATTTCAGGAAAGTAAAAAACTCATCCAAAGTCCACGGACTCTGTGCAGCCTGAGGGGATCATGCCACATCAGATTCCACAGGTCAGATTCTTAGAGATCCAAGCTCATTTTAGTCCATCTCAAATTTCTCCAGCATCCCTACTGACAGCAGAACAAGAAACCCTGGTGGTTATCCCTGACCTACAGAAATGCTGAGGGCCCATAACTGGGCAGAGCTCTTCTGTGAGTGTTGTGGACATTTATACTAGGGTGTAGTTCCAGGGTGTAGTCTGAAGGCACATGAGGCAGCCACCTTGCTGAAGCTAAGAGGTCTGGGTCTGGTCAGTGCTTGGAGGGGAGACTACCTGGGAACCACACGTAGCCACCTTGAGTTCCACAATGGAAGAAAGGTGGGATATAAATGTAAATCATACATACATAAATACATACATAATACTATGTGCCCCCCCACACACACACACCTCTGGTCCATCTTTGATCTAGGGATGTCTGTTGCATGGGAATCTGGCCTTTGAAGGGCCTGTCGAATTTCCATGCTGCCCCTGGCTTGCCTTGCCCTTGAAAGCTGAGCCAGGGGACGCCCCTGAAATCCAGGAACTTGTCTGGGTTTTCTTTTCTTTTTTCCCCTAACCCAGAATGTGTGTACATTCTGAGTTAGGGGGAACCCCCCGCCAGGTTCCTGCCACTGAGGCCACTGCCACTGTGGCACAACATTCACTCTGTCCCTGCCGATAAATGCAAGATTGCAGGTGTAAATGGCCCATTTATGCCTGTAATCTTGTGCATATCTGCCATTCACAGCACCATTTTATGTAAGACCAAATGTGTGCATATTTGTGACCGCCATTTTCTTTCGCAAAATGGCACTTGAGGACAGGTCCAGGGTGAGTACGGGTGGCTCAGTGAGTGGGGGCAGGAGCTGATGCGCAGGTCTGGGGGTGCGTGAGCTGTGTCAGAGCCTCTGAAAGTGCCCAGAGGACACGAACTCTGGGGCATCTGTCCATCCCTATTCTGGGTTCTAGTTACATAAAGATCCTACAAGCCTGAAGTCTCCCCACCACTGCCATTTAAGGCTGGTGATGGATCAGCCTACAGCTAATTAAGGTACTCTGGAAGAGAATTTTGGATCAGCTGTATAATAAGCACTATGGCGAGCAAAATGTTTGGGTGGAACTCAGCTTAGAGATAGGCTTACTACTTGTTCTTTATTTCAAGGAATGGTTTGGTTCCTCATGTTGTAATACTGGATTTTAATACTAAATAAGGAACAGGCAGCAGTTTTGCCCTTTCTTGTAGGGGTGCACGAAAGTCCCTTACCTGTCCTCGGAGCTTGTTCGCGGTGGGGGGGAGGCACTTCGTTGCTCCCCCCATGAAGTTCAGGCTGGGGGGGGAGGCTTCCCGCCTTGCCCGGCAGAATTCAGGCTGGGGGGGAGGCTTCCCGCCTCGCCCGGCTGAAATTCAGGCCGGGGAGGAGGCACCTTGCCTCGCCCAGCCGCGAACTAAAAAGTAAAAAAAAACAACACGCCCCCGTGATAGGCTACGTGACGATTAACGTAGCCTATCACGGCTAGATCTGCAAAGTCAGCCATGATAGGCTATATAAATCGTCACGTAGCCTATCACGGGTGACTTTACAAAAAAAAAAAAAGCGCGTACGCTAATGGCAGCCCTCATAGGGAGCAGCCATTCGCGTTCCTCATTTGGTCGCTATAGTCTATGTAAATCTTTACGTAGACTATGGCGAAAATAAGGGCAACGCAAATAGCCCTTACAAGAAGACAATCTTGTAAGTTGACTTCTTGGCAACTTACCATTTTGCACTTTTATTAACTACAGCATGAAGCAGCCTCCCAAAAGCAATGTAATGAAAATGCTCCTATAGCATTCAAATGATGATGTGCATTTTTGACTAAACATTAAATCACTGCATAGTATACTACAGGTCAGCCAACATCTCATGTCTTTTTCTTTTCTTTTTTGACTTTTGCATTTCACACTTCCCTGAAGGCACTCTTTCCCATTTTTCATCCTGTCAGTAATTGGCATGCCAAGCAACCCTCTTCTCCAATAAATACTATTTGATGGTACCACTGCTGCATGAAATATATCAGGCAGCAAACCAAACTTTCTCATGTATGCCAGGCCTTTGTATCCCCCCTATCTCAGTTTTCTCTCTCTCTTAGAAACATAAGTTGGTTTGTGAAGTCATCAAATAATGGACACATACAAACATGCGTTACTTTACTTGAAGGCAATGATTTTCAACTGGGTTTACAGAAACCCTGAGGTTCCTTGAAAACCCAGGGGTTCCACAATTAACAAGTTCAACAGTGGCTCCCCTTTGATAGCCCTTGCCTAGTATCACAGATTTTCCCATTTAGTCCACAGCCACAGGGGCATGTTGGGCACAGAGGTGGCCAAACATCATGTATGTGTTGGGGGGGTACTTGCTCCCTTGCCTGTCCTGGTCCCAAACAGACCCTCCCCAGTAAATTGCTTGTTGTTTTTTGGCAAGTGTTTACCACCCATTGTCTCCTCAAATACTTCTCCTTGGGTTTAATGGTGGAATAGAGACATCCAGAAATCCTCCTGTTTTCCTGGTTGAATATATTGAGCATGTGCACAGTTTGCACATGCTCAAAATATTCCCGCATTCAAAATTCAGTCAGCAGGGGAGGGGGGAGTTGGCAAGGTGCCAGTGAAGAGCACTCTGCCTGCCAAATGTGGGCCTTAGCAGTTCTTCTGCTCCTGAGGAAGAATGAGCTTTTCTTTTGGGAAAAAATGGGTGTCCTATAGTGTGCCCATAGCCAGCAGGTTAGGAAGGCAACAGATTTTCTATATTTTCATACAGGCTGTAAAATTTTCCTGTTTCACCAAGACATTTGCTTACTTGTTTGTTTGCTTGTTTATTTATTTAAAATAATCTTTCTAGGCTGCCATTCAGGGCAGGAGGCCTCCCAAGGCAGCATGTTGTTCAGTCGTTAAGTCATGTCCGACTCTTCGTGACCCCATGGACCATAGCACGCCAGGCCTTCCTGTCTTCCGCTCTATCCCGGAGCGTGCTCAAGTCCATATTCATTGCTTCAGTGATGCTGTCTAGCCATCTCATCCTCTGTCGTCCCCTTCTCCTTTTGCCTTCAATCTTTCCCAGCATCAGGGTCTTTTCCAGGGAGTTTTCTCTTCGCATTAGGTGGCCAGAATATTTGAGCTCCAGCTTCAGTATCTGTCCTTCCAATGTCAGCATTGATTTCCTTTAGGATGGACTGATTTGACCTCCTTGCAGTCCAGGGGACTCGTAAGAGTCTTCTTCAGCACCACAGTTCGAAAGCATCAATTCTTCAGCCCTCAGCCTTCCTTATAGTCCAGCTCTCACAGCCATACATTACTACTGGGAAAACCATAGCTTTGATTATATGAACCTTTTTCTGCAAGGTGATGTCT
Organism: Heloderma suspectum; assembly: GCF_057233095.1. Lineage (NCBI taxonomy): Eukaryota > Metazoa > Chordata > Lepidosauria > Squamata > Helodermatidae > Heloderma > Heloderma suspectum. The sequence continues at coordinate 177,451,292 of NC_139461.1, forward strand.
CTGCTTCTTACTATGCTGTCTAGGTGTGCCATAGCTTTCCTCCCAAGTAGGGATGTCAGAGAATTTCACCACGAATAATGCCAGCGCATTCAGCCCCCCGAAATCGGTGGCAAAACGGTCTGCCCCCTGCCCCCCCGGGACGGGACTTACCTTGGGTGAATGTCCCTGGCGGCGGCGGCTCCGGCGGTGGTTCGGCGGCAGTTCAGCCGTGGCGGCTGTGGCGGCCGGTCTTCCAACCGGCTGCCACCGCTGCCATTTCCAGTAAAAAAAAAAAGCAAAAAAACCCTGATAGGCTACGTAAAGATTTACGTAGCCTATCACGGCTAGATTTTTTTAAAATACCATAATAGACTATGTAAATGTTTACGTAGCCTATCACGGCTGAGTAAAAAAACCCCCAACAACCACGCTTACGCAAATGGCTGCACCCATGGCGTCTATGCTACTTGCGTTCCCCTTATTTTTGCCGTAGTCTACGTAAATGTTTACATAAAGTAGACGTGCCAAAATAAGGAACGCAAATGGTGGTGCCCATGGGCGCCACCATTTGCGTACACACGGTTTGTTTTTTGTTTTTTTTACTCAGCCGTGATAGGCTATGTAAACATTTACGTAGCCTATCACGGCTGACTGCAGGGACGCAAACGGCAGCGGCTATGGCCGCCACCATTTGCAGACCCGGCCGGTCAGGATTCATGGCGGGAGGGATGGGGCGCCTCCCCCCCGGCCAGAATTTCAGGGGGGAGGGACAGGGCGCCTCCCCCCCAGCCAGAATTTTGGGGGGGAGGGATGGGGTGCCTCCCCCCCACCTCGAATCACATTTCGGCAAAAGGTAAGTGACTTTTGTACATCCCTACTCCCAAGGAGCAAGCGTCTTTTAATTTCATGGCTACAGTCACCATCTGCGGTGATCTTGGAGCCCAAGAAAGTAAAATCTGTCACTGCTTCCATTTCTTCCCCTTCTATATGCCAGGAAATGATGGGGCCAGATGCCATGATCTTAGTTTTTTTTAATGTTGAGTTTCAAACCAGCTTTTGCACTCTCCACTTTCACCCTCAACAAGAGGCTCTTTAGATCCTCTTCGCTTTCTGCCATTAGGGTGGTATCGTCTGCATATCTGAGGTTGTTGATAATTCTCCCGGCAATCTTAATTCCAACCTGTGATTCATCCAATCTGGCATTTCTCATGATGTACTCTGCATATAAATTAAATAAGCAGGGCGACAATATGCAGCCTTGTCGTACTCCTTTCCCAATTTTGAACCAATTGGTTGTTCCATGTGTGGTTCTTACTGTTGCTTGACCCTCATACAGGTTTCTCAGGAGACAGGTAAGGTGGTCTCGTACCCCCATCTCTTTCAGAATTTGCCATAGTTTGTTGTGATCCACACAATTAAAGGCTTTAGTGTAGTCAATGAAGCAGAAATAGACATTTTTCTGGAATTCTCTTGCTTTCTCCATGATGCAGCGAATGTTGGCGATTTGATCTGTAGTTCCTCTGCCTCTTTGAAACCCCGCTTGTACTTCTGGTAGTTCTTGGTTCACAAACTGCTGAAGCCTAGCTTGTAGGATTTTGAGCATCACCTTGCTGGCATGTGAAAGGAGTGCAATTGTACGGTAGTTTGAACACTCTTTGGCATTGCCCTTCTTTGGAATTGGAATGTAAACTGACCTTTTCCAGTCTTGTGGCCACTGTTGAGTGTTCCAAATTTGTTGGCATATTGAATGCAGCACTTTAACAGCAGCATCTTTTAGGATCTTAAATAGCTCTGCTGAAATACTGTCATCTCCACTAGCTTTGTTGTTACTAATGCTTCCTAAGGCCCACTTGACTCCACTCTCTAGGATGTCTGGCTCAAGTTCAGTAAGCACACTATCATGGCTATCACGGACATTCAGATCTTTCCTGTATAGTTCTTCTGTGTATTCTTTCCACCTCTTCTTAATCTCATCTGATTCTGTTAGGACCCTGCCTTCTTGGTCCTTTATCATGCCCGTCTTTGCACAAAACATTCCCTTGAGATCTCCGATTGTCTTGAAAAGATCTCTAGTCTTTCCCATTCTGTTGTTTTCCTCGATTTCTTTGCATTGTTCATTTAAGAAGGCCTTCTTGTCTCTCCTTGCTATTCTCTGGAACTCTGCATTCAGTTGGATATATCTTCCCCTTTCTCTCTTGCTTTTCGCTTCCCTTCTTTCCTCAGCTATTTGTAAAGCCTCATTAGACAGCTACGTTGCTTTCTTGCATTTCTTTTTCTTTGGGATGGATTGAGTTGCTGCCTCCTGAACAATGTTACGGACCTCCATCCATAGTTCCTCAGGCACTCTGTCTATCAGGTCGAATCCCTTAAATCTATTCATCACCTCCACTGTATATTCATAAGGGATATGACTTAGGTCATACCTGAATGGTTTAGTGGTTTTCCCTATGTTCTTCAATTTAAGTCGAAATTTTGCAACAAGAAGCTCATGATCGGAGCCACAGTCAGCTCCAGGTCTTGTTTTGACTGACTGTATAGAGCTTCTCCATCTTTGGCTGCAAAGTACATAATCAATCTGATTTCGATATTGACCATCTGGTGATGTCCATGTGTAGAGTTGCCTCTTGTGCTGTTGGAAAAGAGTGTTTGCTATGATCAACATGTTCTCTTGGCAAAACTCTGTTAGCCTTTGTCCTGCTTCATTTTGTACACCAAGGCCATGCTTGCTTGTTATCCTGGTGATTTCTTGACTTCCTAATTTAGCATTCCAGTCCCCTATGATGAAGAGGACATCTTTTTTTGGTGTTAGTTCTAGAAGGTGTTGTAGGTCTTCATAGAACCGATCAACCTCAGCTTCTTCAGCCTCAGTGGTTGGGGCATAGACTTGAATTACTGTGATGTTGAATGGTTTGCCTTGGATTCATACTGAGATCATTCTATCGTTTTTGAGATTGTACCCCAGTACTGCTTTTCCCACCCTTTTGTTGAATATGAGTGCTACTGCATTTCTTCTAAGGGATTCTTGCCCACAGTAGTAGATATAATGGTCACCTGAATTAAATTTGCCCATGCTTGTCCATTTTAGTTTGCTGATTCTCAAGATGTCGATACGTTCCATGGGGTTTTCTTGGTAAGAATCCTGGAGTGGGTTGCCATTTCCTTCTCCAGTGGACCACATTTTGTCGGAACTCTACGCCATGACCTATCCGTCTTGGGTGGCCCTGCACAGCATAGCTTATGGCTTCAGTGAGTTACGCAAGCCCCTTTGCCACAAGGCAGTGATCCATGAAGGGGTATGTCTGAATACAATCCTGTAAATACAAAACTAGAGTGTAGGAGCAATGCTGGATTAAATAATGTGACACAAAATAACTCAATCTTGACTATATACTCTTAGGCATAGAGCAAAATTAGAGCCATTAATGCATTCCCTTTCCTATTTTTCCTCTCCTTTTACCAGGCTTATGTTTATGGAACTAATAACAACCTGGTAATTTGCAAATGTTTTTATATTCAGTTATAATTGCTTTCCTGTTGTATCAGTTGGGCAAAATTTGTGACTTTAGCAGATGTTGAGATAAATTATTAGATGATAAACCAGAACAGCAGATGATTAAGGCATATTAAATCAGCAGTACACATTTGTAATAAAGGAAATGAAAGTTAAAGACAGGTGGTTTTTAATAATAAGCAGGTAAAATGAATTAAATCTTCTAGTGCTAATTATGAGAGGATGAGCCTTAAAGAACTCACTAAATGGTAGCGCTGGGGAAAGTTTCATGAGAGCTCAGTGCCATTTCATAATAATGCATTTGACATATCATAGTAGAGCTTAATTTAGTTCTTCCTGTGGATCGTCACCCTCACTGTGAACTAGAACAATGGAAGATCAGAAATCCGGTTTGGAGGATACGCTGACATTTGAAGAAACTCATATGTTTGTGTAAGCCTTTGCCAAGAGTCAGTGGTCCAATAAAAGTAATTAATTAATTAAATAATTAATTACAATATTATATACTGCTCCATATCTAGAATAGATCTCAGAGCAGTCAACACAAAAGATAAAATAGTAAGTGAATAAAAAGTATAAATAACCACATAAAATTATACTAGTTTTAAAAAACACATATTATTATTATTATTATTATTATTATTATTATTATTATTATTATTATTATTTTGGAGTAGCACAGTAAATGCTGCCTATGCATAAACAGAAAGGGGGATTGTGTACCTTGCTTTTTTTCAATCATAAAGAACTTAAGGAAAGTTAGAAAGGAGAAAATACAAATACAAAATGGAACGGAAATTTCAGGTGTGGGGGTGTGGAACCTCTTTCAACCTTCAGGCTGCATTCAATTTTCACGACGCTCTCGTCAGGGGCCATGTTCCAGTAGTGGGTGGGGCCAAAAGCAAAAGGTGTGAGACCCCATATCCTGCAAAGACTTTAGTTTAAAGCTTCATCCTTTTAGAAAGGGGGAAAGTTGCACAAAAGCTGGGAAGCTAACCAAAAGTCAGTGGTTGGTGAAAGGGGATGGGGCCAGGGGAAGGTAGCATGGCCTTCTGGGAGTCTCAGAACGGCTGGGTTTGTCCCCCAGGCCTGAGGTTCCCCCAGCCTGCTGTAATCAGACACCAGATGTCTGACAAATGACAGTCAATACAATCAGAGTCAACATATTCTATTGCCATCCCTGGTAGTAGGGATGTACGAAAGTCACTTACCTGTTCGCGGATTAGGTTGATGGTGGGGGGATGCGTTCTGTCCCTCCCCCCGGAATCCTCATGGGAGAGGAGGAATCGCGGAGCAGCCGGCCAGGCCAGAGCCGTCCGCAGCCAGATTTCTGGCCGCAGAGGGCTCTGGGTAAAACAAAACAAAACTGCATACGCAAATGGTGGCGGCTACGGCCGGGCATCGCCATTTGTGTATGCTTGTTTCCTTATTTGTGTTCCTTATTTTTGCCCTCTTAATCTACATAAATATTTACGTAGACTATGACTTCAAAAATAAGGGGGACACAAATAGCGTAGCGGGCGCTATTTGTGTTCTCCTTATTTTCGCCATCTTAGTCTACGTAATTATTTACGTCGGGTAAGACGGCCCAAAATAAGGAACGCAAATGGCGGCAGCTACGGCCGGGCGTCGCCATTTGTGTACGCTTTTTTTTTTTTTACCCAGTCATTTTAGGCTACGTAAAAACTTACGTAGCCTATCACATCTGTGTAAAAAACAAACAAACCTGCAAATGGCGATGGCGGCAGCCAGTCGGAAGACCAGCCGCCGCAGCCACCACCGCCGCTGCCGCCTGGAAGATCTGCCCCAAGTAAGTCTCATCCCGGGGGAGCTGCAGGGGGGGGCAGGCTGTTCCGCCACAGATTTCAGGGGGCTGAATGCACTGGCATTCAGCCTCCCCGAGATCCATGGCGGAATTCTCTGCCATCCCTACCTGATAGTAAATACTTTGCTGTGAGCAGACCATAACATAATAGTAGGATGATTGGGGATGGCGGAGAATTCCGCCACGGATTTCAGTGGCAGAATGGCCCACCCCTCCACCCCCCGTGGATCCCCCCGGGATGAGACTTACCTGGGGCGGATGTTCCGGAAAGTGGCGGCTCCAGCGGCAGCTCCAGCGGCGGCTTCGGTGGTGGCAGTGGCTGGTCTTTCGATCGGCTGCCGCAGCCGCCATTTGCAGTCTGTGTGTTTTTTTTTTTTTAACCCAAACGTGATAGGCTACATAAAGACTTATCTCGTCTGGGTAAAGAAAAAGCGTACGCAAATGGTGGCGGCTCCGTCCCTCCCCCTGGAATCCTCCCTGGGCCAGCTCCGCTTCGCAGTGACTCCACGGAGCCGCCCCCAGGGCCGTCCGCAGCTGGAGTTCCGGCCGCGGACAGGCTGCTGCGGATGCAAATGGTGGCCGCTGCAGCAGCCACCATTTGTATCCAGCGAAGCTGCCATGATAGGCTACATAAGTATTTATGTAGCCTATCACGGCAAGCCAAAAAAAAACAACAACAACAGCATACTCAAGTGGTGGCAGCTAGGGCGGCCGCCATTTGCATTCCCTATTTTTAGCCGTTTTACTACTATTACGGCAAAAAAAAAGGGGAACGCAAATAGCGTAGTGGGCGCTATTTGCATTCCCTTTTTATTTGCTGTTTTATCTTACATAATATTTACGTAAGATAAATCAGCAAAAAATAGGGAACGCAAATGGCAGCCACCATAGCTGCCGCCATTTAGGTACACTGGGTTTTTTTTGGGGGGGTAGCTGTGATAGGCTATGTAAAGTCTTACGTAGCATATCTAGGGATGGGGGAGAATTTCTCCCCAAAACTTCGGGGGGACGAGTGCCAATGCATTCGGTCCTCCGAAGGTTGTTCGGGGAGAAATTCTCCACCCCCCTCCCCCCGCCCCCCTGGCCCCCGCGGGATGGGATTTACCTTTCACGAATGTCGCTCCCGGCGGCAGGTCCCGGCGGTGGTTCGGCAGGTCTTCGTCAGGGGCGGGGGCGGCAGCCGGTCTTTTGACCGGCTGCCGCCGCCGCCATTACAAGAAAAGTAAAAAAAAAAAAAAAAAGCCTCTGTGATAGGCTACGTAATGATTAACGTAGCCTATCATGGCTAGATTTGCAAAGTCAGCCATGATAGGCTACGTTAATCGTCACCTAGCCTATCACGGGCGACTTTGAAAGAAAAAAAAAAAAGCTCGTACGGGTAATGGCGGCCCCCATAGGGAGCTGCCATTTGCATTCCTTATTTGGTCGCTGTAGTCTATGTAAAGATTTATGTAGACTACGGCGAAAATAAGGGCAACGCAAATAGCATTGCCCTTATTTTCGCCGTAGTCTACGTAAATCTTTACGTAGACTACAGTGACCAAATAAGGAATGCGAATGGCGGCTCCCTATGGGGGCCGCCATTACCCGTACGAGCTTTTTTTTTTTTAAGTCACCCATGATAGGCTACGTGACGATTTACGTAGCCTATCATGGCTGACTTTGCAGATCTAGCCATGATAGGCTACATAAATCGTTACGTAGCCTATCACGGGGCGTTTTTTTTCTTTTGAAGTTCGCGGCCGGGGAGACGGGGCACTTCTCCCCGGCCTGAATTTCAGCCGGGCGAGGTGGGAAGCCTCCCCCCTGGCATGAATTTCGGCCGGGCGAGGTGGGAAGCCTCCCCCCCCCGGCCTGAACTTCGGGGGGAGAAGCAAAACGCCTCCCCCCCACCGCGAAGCAAGCTGCGAGACCAGGTAAGTGACTTTCGTACATCCCTAAGCATATCACCGCCATTTGCGTCCGCAGCAGCCCGTCCGTGGCTGGAAATCCGGCTGCGGATGGCCCTGGCCGGCTGCTCCGTGGCCTGACCGCAGAGCGGAGCCAGCCATCGAGGATTCCGGGGGGGAGGACCGGATCGCCTCCCCCCATCCCCCTCCGCCGCGAAAGATTCCGCGAAAGTGGGTTTCGTACATCCCTAAGGATGATAAAGATGATGATCTTTTCATTTATATATCTATTTACATACTTATTTTACATAAAGCTGAGAGCAGGGAGGGATGGGCTCACTTCTGTCTGGGGGCCCCAGTCGCTTGCCGAGCTGCCACGACCACCCGGACCCGCTCATCGCATTTAGCAAGCCCCTAGACAGATTGTGGCCATAAAGAGGCCATCTATATTAAAAAAAAAATGAAGATCATGGCATCTGGCCCCATCACTTCCTGGCATATAGAAGGGGAAGAAATGGAAGCTGTGACAGATTTTATTTTCTTGGGCTCCAAGATCACCGCAGACGGTGACTGTAGCCATGAAATTAGAAGATGCTTGCTCCTTGGGAGGAAAGCTATGGCACACCTAGACAGCATAGTAAGAAGCAGAGACATCACCTTGCCAACAAAGGTTCATATAATCAAAGCTATGGTTTTCCCAGTAGTAATGTATGGCTGTGAGTGCTGGACTATAAGGAAGGCTGAGTGCCGAAGAACTGATGCTTTTGAACTGTGGTGCTGGAGAAGACTCTTATGAGTCCCCTGGACTGCAACGAGGTCAAATCAGTCCATCCTAAAGGAAATCAACCCTGAGTGCTCATTGGAAGTAGGGTTGCCGGAGAATTTCTCCCCGAAACTTCGGGGGGCCGAGCGCCAACGTGTTCGGCCCACCGAACAAGTTTCGGTGAGAAATCCTCCGAACCCCCCCACCCCCCACACACCCCCCCGGGATGGGACTTACCTTCACCGAATGTCCCTCCCGGTGGCTGGTCCGGCCGGCGGTTCGGCGGGTGTTCGAGCGAGGTGGGAGCAATTTGCGTTCCTTATTTTTGCTGTCTTAATCTATGTAAATATTTACATAGACTATGACGGCAAAAATAAAGGGGAATGCAAATAGTGTAGTGGGCACTATTTGCCTCCCTTTTTGATTCGACGTTTTAGCCTACATAAATATTTACCTAGGCTAAAATGGAGAATCAAAAAGTGATGCAAATAGCGCCTGCTACGCTATTTGCATTCACCTTTATTTTTGCCGTCATAGTCTACGTAAATATTTAGTACAGAGCTACCGCGGATCACAGCTGGCTGCATAGGATTCCAGGAGGGAGGAACGGAGTGCCTCCCCTCCCAGCAAGGATTCCAGGGGGAGGGACGGAACGCCTCCCCCCCACCATCAACATAATCTGTGAAAGGTAAGTGGTTTTCGTACATCCCTAAAGCTAGGCTTCAGCAGTATGTGAACCGAGAACTACCAGAAGTACAAGCGGGATTTCGAAGAGGCAGAGGAACTAGAGATCAAATCACCAACATTCACTGGATTATTGAGAAAGCAAGAGAATTCCAGGAAAATGTCTATTTCTGCTTCATTGACTATGCTAAAGATTTTGATTGTGTGGATCACAACAAACTGTGGCAAATTCTTAGAGATGGGAGTACCAGACCACCTTATCTGTCTTCTGAGAAACCTGTACGAGGGTCAAGAAGCAACGGTAAGAACCGGACATGGAACAACTGATTGGTTGAAAATTGGAAAAGGAGTACGACAAGGCTGTATATTGTCACCCTGCTTATATAATTTATATGCAGAATACATCATGAGAAATGCCGGGTTGGATGAATCAGAGGTCGGAATTCAGATTGCCGGGAGAATTATCAACAACCTCCGATATGGAGATGATACGACCTTAATAGCAGAAAGTGAAGAGGATCTAAAGAACCTCTTGTTGAGGGTGAAAGCTGGTTTGAAACTCAACATTAAAAAAACTAAGATCACTGCATCTGGCCCTATCACTTCCTGGCATATAGAAGGGGAAGAAATGGAAGCAGTGACAGATTTTATTTTCTTGGGCTCCAAGATCACTGCAGATGGTGACTGTAGCCATGAAATTAAAAGTTGCTTGCTCCTTGGGAGGAAAGCTATGGCAAACCTAGACAGCATTGTAAGAAGCAGGGACATTACCTTGCCAACAAAGATTTGTATAATCAAAGCTATGGTTTTTCCAGTAGCAACGGATGGCTGTGAGAGCTGGACTATAAGGAAGGCTGAGCGCCGAAGAATTGATGCCTTCGAACTGTGGTGCTGGAGAAGACTCTTACGAGTCCCTGGACTGCAAGGAGGTCAAATCAGTCCATCCAAAAGGAAATCAACCCTGAGTGCTCATTGGAAGGACAGATACTGAAGCTGAAGCTCCAATATTTTGGCCATCTAATGCCAAGAGAAAACTCCCTGGAAAAGACCCTGATGCTGGGAAAGATTGAAGGAAAAAGGAGAAGGGGGTGGCAGAGGATGAGATGGCTAGATAGCATCACCGATGCAACAAATATGAATTTGAGCACACTCTGGGAGAGAGCAGAGGCCTGGCGTGCTATAGTCCATGGGGTCACGAAGAGACGGACACGGCTTAACGACTGAACAACAACAACATTCAGACATAGTCATATTTATAGTAGACCCACTGAAATCAATGAGCCTAATTTGGTCATGATTAAACTCCCATTGCCTCATGGGTGTACCCTAAGCATGACTAAGCCTGGATCTAACCTTTTAGCTTGGCTCACACGACGGCCGCCACAGCCCACCGTGGCTTATTTAAGCCATGGTGACTTGTGCCAGTGGCCATTGCTAATATTCAAGTCGTGGTGGGTGGTCACCACAACCTATCCTGACATCCAAGCCCATTGAGGGTGGCTTGTTGCTATGGTTAACAAACCAGCCACAACCCATGGGCAGTTTTTTGGGTTGGAGGTGGTTTGTTAACCATCTCAATAACCCACAGTGGGTTTGGACGTCACAATAAGCCAAGTAACTGCCCACCATGCCTTAAATATTCACAATGGCTACCAGTATGTGCCACCACCCCATGTGGCTTAAATAAGCCATGGTGGGCTGTGGTGATTGTGCAAACCTGCCCTTTGTCTCTAGGACATTTTAGTATCACTGCCTGACAAATGTGCACTAAAATGCATGATGTACATTAATTAACTATAGTTGTGATGTATATTTGACTAATTCACTAGAATCATTGATGGGCAGAGTAGTCCCATGGTTCCCCAGATCTCCTCCTCCATGGCCATAGACAAAGCAATGACTACAGGAGGAAAACCATAATGGATCTTCCACCCACCCCTCCCTCCCTCCGAGCCATCGTGGAAAGCTTCTCTTATGAGGTCAGAACTGCAACCTTGTAAGAGAAGTCAGAGAATGAGAAAAAGGAGGTATGCTGGTGGAAGGGCTGGAGTCAAGAGTAGGCATGGTTGGGCACCTGCTGAGGTCACCACACTCTTGCAAGGGCCCACTGACAAGAGCCCCCTGGACATGTTCCTCTTGTTTACTATTGCAACCTTCTTGTTCATCCTCCTCTTGCTCTGATGCAGACAACACTGGTGGTGAGAAGGAGGAGGAGGAGATGTCACTGCCTACGTGCTCACTGGCTCCCTGCCTGTCAAGCAAGCAAGTGGTAGCAATGATGAGAAAGTGAACGAGGAGCAATGGCAACTGGTGGCATTAGCAGTGAGAAGGTAGACACACTGAGGAAGGGGGCACATTGGGGGTGTCTTGCCCCAGTGCCCTCAAAAACCTGAAGCTGGCACTAGGGATGTATGAAAGTCACTTAGCTTTCCGCAGATTATGTTCATGGTGTGTGTGGGGGAGGTGTTCCGTCCCTCCCCCCGGAATCCTCAACGGGGATTCCACCCACTACACAATTTGCGTTCCCCTTTATTTTCGCCATAGTAGTCTACATAAATATTTACGTAGACTAAGATGGTGAAAAATGAGGAACGCAAATGGCGGCGGCCGTAGCTACTGCCATTTGCATTCTCATGTTGCTGTTTTTTACCGGGATGTGATAGGCTACATAAGTCTTTATGTAGCCTATCACGTCTGTAAAAAAACAAACAAAAAAAAATGCCAGACTGCAAATGGTAGCGGCAGCAGCTGGTCGGAAGACCAGCCGCCAGAGCCATCGCCGCCAGAGCCGCTGCCGGAGCTGCCGCTGCCTGGAACATCCACCCCAGGTAAGTCTCATCCTGGGGGTGATCCATGGGGGGGCGGGGGGGCAGGTGGTTCCGCCACAGATTTCGGGGGGCCGAATGCACTGGCATTCAGCCTCACCGAGATACGTGGCGGAATTCTCTGACATCCCTAGCTGGCACTGGCTCGTGGGTGGGCAAATAAGGAAGGAGAAAAGGCCAGGATCTGCAACTTCCTAAAGCCTCTCTATCACCCATCCTGCCCGCTAAGAGATAAGTACATTAGATGAGTTGAGAGAAAAGAAAAGGAGGAACAGGCAGCATTTCAAGAAAAGGAGGAACATTTAAAGAAAAGAAAAGGAGGAATATTTAAAGAAAAGAAAAGGAGGAACAGGCAGCATTTTCACTTCTGTTTTCCCCCCATCCTGCCTGGCCCCTGCTGGCAGGGCATATGATATGATCTCAGAGCTCTCTATCTATATAGCAGGAATCCCTTAGGATTGCGCTTTAAGAAACTTGATCAATCAAAAAGGTCTCTTGCTCCCATTAATTATTCAGACAGAAATGCGTTTTTTTTAAATGAACTGTTTTAAAATGCAAGTACTTACAAAAGCTGTTTGCGATAGACGCCATCATAGCAAGAGTCATCCCGCCTTCTGTCACACACAGAAGCAAAATGCTCCTAAGATTATGCTTGCTATGTCATGTGCAGGCATTACCTAATGGGGGAAAAAAAGTTAGAACTACATTTTTCTATATAGATGCATTCAGATTTCATTGATTAAAATTATTTAGTTTGTTTTATTTTATTACAGTGTCCTTTTCCACAAAGCTTGCCCTTCTGACAAACATTCCCAGTAACATCAGAGGTACAGACTGAAGTGGGGGTATGAAAACCAAGGCCTTTTCAGTTATGGCACCAAGGCTGTAGAATGCCCTCCCCAGAGAAGCTAACCTCCCATCTGTATTTATTTATTTATTGCATTTATACCCCGCCTTTTTTCCTCTTGCAAGGAACCCAAGGCGGCTTACATTATCCTCCTCCTCTCCATTTTATCCTCACAACAACAACCCTGTGAGGTGGGTTGGGCTGAGAGTGTGTGACTGGCCCAAAGTCACCCCGTGAGCTTCCATAGCCAAGTGGGGACTAGAACCCAGATCTCCCAGCTCCTAGTCCAACACTCTTGCCACTGCATTGTGTTTCTGGGAGGCCTTAGAGGGAAGCTGATTATTGGTTTGGATTTAAAGAAAAAACCCAACCAACCAACTGACTTCCTTCAAAAATGACCCTAAGATCAGCTTCAGCAGTCCTTCTCCAGGAGCCTCCACCAAAGGAAGCGAGGCAGGTGGCTGCTAAGAAGAAGGTCTTTTCTGCTGTGGCACCCCAGTTGTGGAGTGCGTTTCCCAGAGAGAGGCTCACCTGGCACCTACATTGTGCTCTTTTTGGTGCCAGGTGAAGACCTTTTTAATATTTCCCCAGGCATTTTAGTTTTTCAGTTTCTGTTTTAAATCTGGTATTGTACTTTAAATCTTTGTACTGCAGCTAGGTTCTATTTGGTTATTATTTTAGGTTTTTTTATACTGTAGTTTTAAACTTTTATGTTTTTATATTGTATTTTATCATCTTGTATTTTTTGGTATTAGTTGCTGTGAACTTCCCAGAGAGCTTCGGCTGTTGGATGGCATCGAAATGTAATAAATACTGTACATAAAATACAAAAATAAAACCCCTCAGATGTGTTTCCCTGAGGAGGAACCCACACATTTGTTTCAGATGTTGCGTCAGGTGACATTTGGTGGCAACTCCACCTATAGCTACCTAACATATGTGCATGCAGTACAATAGATGCGTATGTAGTCCTACTGTTAAAAGCCAGGACACTGTCCACCTCAGAAAGGAGCTCTCATTGTACAATCTGAAATGAGCTAGAATTGGAACTCGTATGGCTTTGCACACACATACACAGCTTTACCATTGGTTTGCTTTAAAGCTGGCTGTTTCCATAAAAGTATTTCCTCGAACACTTTTGCACTCTGCCACTGAACATGCCAAAATCCCTGAGATGAATCCTTAGCTTCACCAAAACCTTTGGGCATCACCCCTTGATCCAGAATTCTGCCCTTAGCCTTAGATGCTAACTAGGTACCATTTTTAAAATTATTTTAACAGCTAGCAACCTAGCAGTTATACACAATAGGACCTTCTTCACAAATCCTCCCAGGCTGCAGCATTTTGCCTTGTGTGGGAGTAAACATACAATCAGAATTAGCCTTAAGAATGAGACACACACATTTTCCAGAAAGATTTCAAGTGAAAGTGTGCAGGTTTTGCTTTGCTGCTGGTGCTGCCAATGTTGTTATGCCTCCTGAGATTAATGAACTGCTTCCGTGTGTGTGTGTGTGTGTGTGTGTGTGTGTGTGATTATAAGTTTAAGGTTGGTTTTATTAGTCACTGGATAATGACCCAAGAACTGTTGCAACAGTTGTGTTGACTGTGAACCACCTCCAAGCTTGTGGTTAGTCAGGATATAAATGTACTTACTTCACTAATTCATTAATTAACAAATAAATCAGGTCTACAATACGTGTGCGCCACTCAGGTGAATGTAGCCGATATGCTGTGATAGTTCTCAATTTGCTTGTCAACCCACCTGGTTTTTGCAATCCCAAGCAGGCAGCAAACCTGCAGAGAAATTGCCAAGGAGGTTCACAGATCACAGAATCATAGGGTTGGAAGGGACCTACAAGACCATGGAGTCCAGCTCCCTGCTCAATGCAGGAAGCCTGATTCCCAGGCAGTCTCCCATCCAATGACTAACCAGGGCTGACCCTGCTCATCCTCCAAGATCAGACGAGATCAGGCACATCCAGCCCTTTGCTGGGCTGTGTTTGGTTTGATGGGTCACACGTTGTGCAGGTCTCAAATCAATTCATAGGAACTCATGATCTTAAAATAGGATCCCAAATAGATCGACTGCTATGTTTAGGTTACTAACAGGGATCCTCAGTTCTGCTTGCCATACTCACCATGGCAAGTGTTCCTTTTTCCTCTGGGAAGCATGATGAGATAAGGGTCAGCCTAGCAGCCAAGGAGGTGGCAGGGATTGTCCCTGCAGGTTCACTACTTTGCAAACACTTGGAGTGTTCCAGAAGCTTGGCATAACTATGCGAAGGATGTCCATCCCCCATTCAAGCTTCCAATATACTTGGAGCATAGCACCAATACAACACAACACAACTTTCCTTTCTGGCTCAGCAGAAGTTAGTCTGGGCTTGTTGTTTTGGCACTGGACGTCTGAGGCACATGGAAGATCTCAAACGCACTGCACCAACATGAGGGGAGGGGTAGAGCCCTCGCTTAATGGTAGAGCCCTTGCTTTGCATGCAGAAAATCTCAAGTCCAATCCCTGGCATCTCCAGGTAAGGCTAGGAAAGAATTTTTGGCTTATAGACCCAATAGCCTTAAAGACTTGATGGTCTTATTGGCCCCTTCCAACCCTATTATTCTGTGATTCTATGAATCCTGCCTTACACATTGGAGAGCTGCTGCCAGTCAGTGTTGAGAATACTGTGCTAGACAGACTAAAGGTTTGAGTAAGTGTAAAGTAGCCTCCTGCATTCCTATTAGAGCCATCTTCTCCCAAGTCAGGAGTGAAACCCAATATGGTTGTAACATGCGTGTGCTTGCATCAAAAATTCAAGTGCATGTCCTGATGATTACAAATCTTCAGTTGGCTACCAGGCCAGCCAGAATGTTTAGACTCCTGCCCATTACTCATTCAATTGTCAACCAAAATGGCTCTATAAATCCAGACTTCCTACAGCTAGGGATGTCAGAGAATTCCGCCACGGATCTCGGTGAAGCCAAATGCCAGTGCATTCGGCCCCCCGAAATCCATGGTGGAACGAAGCCCCCGCCCCCCCAACCCACGAAAGGCACGTGGGATGGAGCCCTCAACCCCCGAAAGGCGCGTGAAATGGAGCACTTACCTTACCTAATGCAGGGATGCCTTTTGCATCCCTGTGGAGGCCATGATAGGCTATGTAAGTATTTACATAGCCTATCATGGCAAGGTTAAAAAAGCCCAAAACAAACAAACCGCTTATGCAACTGGCGGCGGCTACGGCGGCCACCATTTGCGTTCCCTTTTTTTCACAGTTGTAGCTTACGTAAATATTTACGTAAGCTATGATGGCAAAAAAAAAAGGGAACGCAAATGGCGTAGTGGGCGCTATTTGTGTTCCTTTATTTTTTGCCGTCATAGCCTACGTAAATATTTACGTAGGCTAGAATGGCGAAAAATAAAGGAACGCAAATAGCGTCCACTACGCTATTTGCGTTCCCCTTTTTTTTGCCGTCATAGCTTGCTTAAATATTTACGTAAGCTACAACTGCGAAAAAAAGGGAATGCAAATGGCGGCCACCGTAGCCGCCGCCATTTGTGTATGTGGGGTGATTATTTGTTGTTGTTGTTTACCTTGCCGTGATAGGTTATGTAAATATTTACGTAGCCTATCATGGTGAAATACAGGGACGCAAACGGCGGCGGCTATGGCAGCCACCATTTGCATCCCTGCTGCCCAGCGGCCGGATGTCTGGCTGCGGGTGGAGCCGGCCGGTGGCTCCACGGAATCCCCGTGGAGCGGAGCCTGGCCATCAAGGATTCCTGGGGGGAGGGATGGAGCACCTCCCCCCTCATCAAGGATTCTGGGGGGAGGGATGAAGCGCCTCCCCCCCACCGCAAAAGATTCCGCGAAATGGTAAGTGACCTTCGTACATCCCTACCTACAGCAACACAAACACACACACACAAACAGTGTGTGTGTGTGTAAGCTGTAAAAAGATATTTCTGACCTTATCTGGTAGCCTGAGCAGCTCTAAAGTACACATTGGATCAGTCAAATGTAAATAAATGATACATCCCATTTTATTCAGACAGTCAGGCTCTCAAGGCATCTCTTCAATAGCATATAGGATAGTTAATGAACTCTAATATCACACTGATGAGGCCATTATAATATTCTTGTAAATGCCACTGCATGTGTTTCTTGTTACCCATCAGGAAGAACAGATAGTAATTCAAATTAGCCCTACTGCATAATGAGTTCCCCTTACATTATATACACTGTGTTACGAGTATGTAGCCATCAAATTAAGCTTGTTCACCAATATTATGCATTTTTCCCTTCCTCTTAGGGAATGAAATGAAATTCTTCATTGTATGGCATGTTTTTGTGCATCTCTCCCCCACCCCCCACCCTGAAGGCTATGTGGAGCACGAGACTATGCATTAAGCCAGTAGCCCCAATCGAGGAAACCAGGAACACCTCTCCTTAACCTCCCAAGATGGGATCAGCATTATTGGCTTAGTCAATAGAAAATGTGCATCCATTTAAGCAAGCAAGGAAGGAAGAAAAGGAACCACTTGTTATGTCCTCCTGACTGTGAGCAAGAGCCCACAGAGCACACATAGTTATGTAAGGGTGATGTAGGTAAGGCTGAAATTGCAGGACCTTGGAGAGCTCCTCGTTAGCAACTTACTAGGGATGTACAAAAGGTACTTACCTTTCGGGGATTATGCTGATGGTGCGGGGGGAGGCGTTCCATCCCTCCCTCCGGAATCCTCGCCGGGGGGGAGGCACTCCGTTCCTTTCCCCCCGGAATCCTGGCCAGCCGGCTGTGCTCTGCAGGGATTCTGTGGAGCCGCCGGCCGGCTCCGCCAGCAGCCGGACATCCGGCTGCTGGCTAGCAGGGACAAAAATGGTGGCGGCCATAGCCGCCGCCGTTTGCGTCCCTGCAGTCAGCCGTGATAGGCTATGTAAATCTTTACGTAGCCTATCACGGCTGATTAAAAAAAACACACGCACGTATGCAAATGGCCACGGCCATGGCCGCCGCCATTTGCGTCCCTTATTTTGGCATGTCTTAGTCTATGTAAACATTTATGTAGACTAAGACGGCAAAAATAAGGGGAACGCAAATAGCGTAGCGTC
The DNA here is from genome assembly GCF_057233095.1 of Heloderma suspectum. Taxonomy (NCBI): domain Eukaryota; kingdom Metazoa; phylum Chordata; class Lepidosauria; order Squamata; family Helodermatidae; genus Heloderma; species Heloderma suspectum. The sequence goes on from NC_139461.1 coordinate 177,468,720, forward strand.
TACGCTATTTGCATTCCCCTTAGTTTCGCTGTTTTTTTAAAATCTAGCTGTGATATGCTACGTAAATCTTTACGTAGCCCATCACGTTTTTTTTTTTTTTAAACCTGGAAATGGCGGTGGTGGCAGCCGGTCGGAAGACTGGCTGCCACAGCTTCCGCCGCCGGAGCCGCCGCCAGAGCTGCCGCTGCTAGGAAGATCCGCCCCAGGTAAGTCCCGTCCCGGGGGGTGGGGGGTGGCGGGCCATTCCGCCACCGATTTCGGGGGGCCGAATACGCTGGCTTTTGGCCTCCCCGAGATCCATGGTGGAACTTTTGTACATCCCTACAACTTACTTTGACGAAGGCCTGAAGCCCACACTACCACTCTCAGAGAAATTTCTCACTCATTCATATGCTAGGCTGTCCAGCTGCTGAGAGAACTGGACAGCCTAGAGTAGGAATGGGTGAAAAATTCATCTGAGAGTGATAGTGTGGGCTTCAGACATTCATCAAAGTAAGTTAAACACTATTTTAAACACTAAGGAGCTTTGGGCTTACTTTCCAAAAGCTCAGGGGACACAGAGCTCAACAAAACCTGGTGAGATGTCCTGAAGGGTAGCTTAACACCTGTGCAGTCTGAGCATGTAAGGAAGATTTTAGTGAGACATTTTGCATAGGGGTGAGTAATTCTCTTCTCCTGCTAGAGATGTACAGACTGCATAAAATCTGCTCCATCTGTGTTTCGTGGATTATCAGGTGCCTTTTGTTCCATCATCTGCCTGCAGATGGATGCATTTTTTTCCCATCATGTTGAAAAATGCACAAATAATTATGTAAGTATTTCTGTAAGTATTTACATAATTTACCTTAGTATGTAACATTTAGAGTGTTGTCCCTCATTCCATTCAATGCTTCCTCCGCAGAAATGTATGTATTTTCCTACAAATTTATGTGTAAATTTTGGGAAAGTTAAAAAAAAAAATCTGAAAGTCCACGGGCTCCATGTGGCCTGAGGGGATCACTCTGTAGAGGATTCTGCAGGTCGGATTGCTAGAAATCTGAGCTCATTTTAGTCCATCTCGAAATTCTCCAGCATCCCTATCTCCTGCACCCATTTTTCTAGGGATGTCAGAGAATTTCGCCACGAAATCGGTGGCAAAATGGTCTGCCCCCCCGCCCCCCCCCGGGATGGGACTTACCTTGGGCGAATCTTCCTGGCGGCGGCAGCAGCTCCGGCGGCGGTTCGGCGGTGGTTTGGTGGCGGTTCGGTGGCTGCGGCGGCAAAAGGTAAATGACTTTCGTACATCCCTATATTTTTCTGACATTTGGCATGAATAATCCCTACCTAAGGGATTGTGCCTGCAAATGTCATCCACTTCTGACAAACAGAAAAAAAAGTGATAGCCATTTTTTATTTTCCCATGCCAGTTAATGGGAGACACTAAGCCTCAGATTTCCAAATCTCATTTAGGGTTTGGACAGCCCTGGAATTGGTCCAAGCTAGGGATGTCAGAGAATTCCGCCACGGATCTCGGTGAGGCTGAATGCCAGTGCATTCGGCCCCCCGACCTCTGTGGCAGAATGGCCTGCCACCCCCCGCCACCCCGCTGATCCCCCCCAGGATGAGACTTACCTGGGGTGGATGTTCCGGGTGGCGGCGGTTTCGGCGGAGGCGGCTGCGGTGGCTGGTCTTCCGACCGGCCGCCGTCACTGCCATCTGCAGTCTTGTCTTGTAAAAAAACAAAAAACAAAAAACGACATGATAGGCTACATAAAGATTTACATAGCCTATCATAGCTGGGTAAAAAGAAAACCCCGCGTACGCAAATGGCGAAAATAAAGGGGAACGCAAATAGTGTAGCGGGCGCTATTTGCGTCACTTTTTGATTCGCCATTTTAGCCTACGTAATTATTTATCAAAAATAAAAAGGGACGCAAATAGTGCCCGCTACGCTATTTGCATTCTCCTTTATTTTTGCCGTCATAGTCTACGTAAATATTTACGTAGACTATGATGGCCAAAAATAAGGAACACAAATGGCGGCGGCCGTAGCCGTCGCCATTTCCGTACGCGGGGTTTTTGTTTTTGTTTTTACCCAGAGCCCTCCGCAGCCAGAAATCCGGCTGTGGACAGCTCTGTCCTGGGCCTGACCAGCTGCTCCGCGTAGCTACCACGGAGCACAGCTGGCCATGGAGGATTCCGGGGGGGGGGAGGAATGGATCGCCTCCCCCCCATCGAGGATTCCAGGGGAAGGGACGGAACACCTCCCTCCCCATCAACATAATCCATGGAAAGTTAAGTGACTTTTGTACATCCATAGTCCAAGCCAAATAGCGCCCACTACGCTATTTGCATTCCCCTTTATTTTTTCTGTAATAGTCTACATAAATATTTACATAGACTAAGACGGCAAAAAATAAGGAGCACAAATGGTGGCGGCTGTAGCCGCCACCATTTGCGTACTCCTTTTTTTTTTTACCCAGCAGCCACCGCGGCTGGAAATCTGGCTATAGACTGCCCTGGCCGGGCTGGCTGCTCCGCAAAGCTGCCACGGAGTAAAGCCAGCCATCAAGGGTTCAGGGGGGGAGGAACAGAATGCCTCCCCCACCACCATGAACAGAATCCGCAAAAAGGTAACTAACTTTCGTACATCCCTAGCTGAATCAGATCATTTTCCAAAGCATCGTATCAGGGTCTGATTCTGAGTCAAATCTTGTGGTTGGTGCACACCTGGCTGTATTAGATACAAACAGAAATAGAAATTCCCAGCAACTCCCATACCCTATAGTAATATTCTAAGATATTTGGTGTTCCTATTAGGGATGGCAGAGAATTCCGCCATGGATCTCGGTGAGGCCAAATTCCAGTGCATTCGCCCCCCCGAAATCTGTGGTGAAATGGCCTGCCACCCCCCTGCCCCCCGCGAATCCCCCCCAGGATGAGACTTAACTGGGGCGGATCTTCCGGGCGGCGGCGGCTCCGGCGGTGGCTGCAGCGGCTGGTCTTCCGCTGCCGCCATTTGCAGTTTTTTTTTTTAACCCAGACGTGATAGGCTATGTAAGTTTTTACATAGTGTCCGCTACGCTATTTGCGTTCCCCTTATTTTCACCATCCTAGTCTACGTAAATATTTACATAGATTAAGACAGCAAAAATAAGGAAAGTAGCCGCCGCCATTTGCGTACGGAGGTTTTTTCCCCCCCCAGAGCCCTCCGCGGCCGGAAATCCAGCTGCGGATGGCTCTGGCCTGGCTGGGCCTGGCTGGCTGCTCTGCAGAGCTGCCGCGGAGCACAGCCAGCCGAGGAGGATTCCGGGAGGGAGTTACGGAGTGCCTCCCCCCCACCATCAACTTAATCCACGAAAGGTAAGTGACTTTCGTACATCCCTAGTTCCTACAGGTTTAGGAACAAGGCTGCCATTTGCATACGCCTTTTTTTATTATTACCCAGTCATTTTAGGCTACGTAAAAACTTACGTAGCCTATCATGTCTGGGTAAAAAAAAAAAAAAGGAAATGGCAGCAGCGGAAGACCAGCCGCCACCACCGCCGCCGCCAGCGGAGCTGCTGCCGCCCAGAAGATCCGCCCCAGGTAAGCCTCGTCCCGGGGGGGATCTGTGGGGAGGCAGGGGTGTGGCAGGCCATTCCGCCACAGATTTCGGGGGGCCGAATGCCAGTGCATTCTGCAGCTCCAGCGGCAGCTTCGGCGGCGGTGGCGGCTCACCGAGATCCATAGTGGAATTCTCTGCCATCCCTAGAAATGTTAGGGTGAGCTATCCATGGATTGTGGTGTTGGAAGGAATGGGGAGATTACCCAAGTCACATTTATGTATTCAAAGTTCCTGAGAAGAAAATATGATATATAAGTAGACAGCAATGGAGGCTGGTGGCTCCAATTTTGGTGGGTCTGTTGAGCCATCCTGGGTTTCTGTCAGAACTAGCCAGAAGTCTAAAGGAGCTATCCAAGATGCTGAACATATTTTGGGGATTTAGTGTGGCACCTTGGATAGCTCATTTATAGTTCTGGCTGGTTCCGACTGAAACCCAGGATGGATTCACAGCCCCAACAAAATTGGAGCCATCAGCCTCCACTGGTAGACAGGCCAGCTGGGGATCTCAGACATAAAATGGATATGCTTAGGAACACAATTGGGTTCCCTGACTCTGATGACTATTGAGAATCTTGTGGTAGTGAAGTCTCAGCCACTGCTTGGGTGAGTGAATGTGGTACCTCAGGATGTTCAGTTGCTTAGGAAACTAACTGGCTTCTGTGAGGGAAAGAAGTGCTAAGTTTGGCTGGAATTACAACCTCACACAGAGGATGGCTGCAGAGCGGGGTGAGGTCTTGGGAGGTAGAGGAGCTGAGGGAGAGGGAGCCCAGGCACAAGGATGCTGAAGGAAGGGTGAAGAACAGACAATGACTTAAGAAAGATTACCTTTGGGAGGTGGAGAATGAGGCTTGAGTAAAACTGTAAAAGGGCAGAGGAGACTGGGAGTTGAAATAAAACATCTGGGACTCTTTCACAGTGTTTGCTCTCAGGAGGGGCTGTATGCTATGGGGGGAGGGAGAAAGAAATCTAAAGGAGGCTGGTCAGGAGAAAGGAAGTGGGATGGAAGAAGTGGGACAAAATAGGGCATAGGTAGTGGGCTGTAGGAAGCAGAGGAAAAAAAATGGGTTGCATTCACTGTAAATGCTCTGGAGAACATACGGACCTCTTCCATGAGTGTAACTCTCCTTCCATGAATGAAAGCTGCTTGTGTTCATGGAGGGTTTGCACTGGATGCAACCCATGGGTGATAAAGACACTATTTATTTAGAATATTTTTGGATTGTCTTAATGTGTGCTCCAGGTGATGTACATGGAGTTGAGGACAGAGGGAACCATAGAGGTAGTAGGACTGCGGGAAGACATTGACCCTAGAGAGAAAGGGCTCTGTACTATTGGCATAAGGGAAGTGAGCAGGCAAGGGAGGGGGAAGGGGATTCATTCTAGAATATAGAAGGCAACAGGAAAATTCTACTAGTGGTGTTTTCTGCTGTTACTGAAGCTTTGTGACCTGGAAACTCCAAGAAACATTGTGTGTTGATAGTAGGGATGGCGGAGAATTCCGCCACGGATTTCAGTGAGGCCAAATGCACTGGCATTTGGCCCCCCAATACCCGTGGCGGAACGGCCTCCCCCCTGCCCCCCATGGAATCCCCCGCCAGACAAAGCTTACCTGGGGCGGATGTTCCGGCGGCGGCTCCGGCAGCGGCAGCGGCAGCTGGTCTCTCGGCCGGATGCTGCAGACTCAATTGGCAGCCACCATGCCATTTGAGTAGACGCCTTTGCCGTGATAGGCTATGTAAATACTTATGTAGCCTATCACGGCAAGCAAAAAACAAACAAACAGTGTACGCAAATGGCGGCGGCTACAGCGGCCACCATTCGCATTCCATTTTTTTCACCGTTTTAGCCTGCGTAAATATTTACGTAAGCTATTACAGTGAAAAAAAGGGGAACACAAATAGCATAGTGGGCGCTATTTGCATTCCTTTTCCCCCCCACCGTAATAGCTTACGTAAATATTTATGTAGGCTAAAACAGCAAAAAAAAGGGAACGCAAATGGTGGCTGCTGTAGTCGCTGCCATTTGTGTACACGTTTTTTTTCCCCCAGAAAGCTGCCCAGTGGCCGGATGTCCGGTTGCGGGCGGCCTTGGCCGGCAGCTCCGCAGAGCGGAGCCGGCTGGATTAGGATTTGGGGGGGAGGTGTGGAGCACCTCCCCCCCACTGCGAATCCCCTCATCGAAAAGGTAAGTGACTTTCGTACATCCCTAGTTGACAGTGTGACTGCATTTCGCATATTGATTTGAACTCAACAGCCAATTATTTGACTGCAGGCTTCTAGTATATATAAATGTTCGACAGTTTTAATATATTCTCCTTCCTCCTTAGAGCTAGCTCCCTTGTTTACATCCAAGTGAGCTCCAGTCTATTATCTTGCAGGATGACTCTTTGATTAAGAACTTGCCCTAAGAAGAAAAATAGTAAATCTTTCCCATTTCACTAGGGGAAGCAACAGAGCAAATGCCAGTATACCTGATATGGATGGAGCCATTTAATGATACTGACTGAAATATAAACCTGGAAGCAAAAACTAGATTTACACTTAACTTTTTAAATCCCAGTCTATAAGTAATTAATTTTATAGATTTCTTTCATCTGGAAACCCATTAACGTACACCCTTGCTTTTCACACTGAAGACAATATCGAGTGGGATGTTAAATAGTGAGATGACTTAAAAAGCCAAGAGAAAAGCTGAGGGAGTTGAGGGAGTGTGTTTTTGACCATTCATCAGCTGTCAGGTTGCAGTGATCTGATGGTAAAATCATTATAAATGGCACCAGAAACATGGCACAGCTCCTTTTGGAATTTCTAACAATATGTCATCATCCACATATTTACACATCTGGGTAAAGTGTAGAAAAGATTAATATGGTTCTGGACTTATTAGGTCTGACAAAAGTCTCTCTCTCTCTCTCTCTCTCAAGTTTTATAGGAATGTTCTTCCAATTTGTATCTTTTTAACAGTTTCCTCTCAAGTAGGAATGTATGAAACTCACCTTTTCACGGAATTTCTCATGGTGGAGGGGACGCGCTCCATCCCTCCCCCCGGAATCCTCAATGGTGGGGAGCAGATCTGGTCTTCTCCCCTGGAATCCTGCCCGGCCAGCTCCGCTGCATGGCGGCTCCGCAGAGCAGCCGGCCAGGGCTGTCCGCAGCCAGATTTCCAGCCACGGACAGGCTGCTGCGGACGCAAATGGCGGCCGCTGTAGCGGCCACCATTTGCGTCCAGCCAGGCTGCCATGATAGGCTACATAAGTATTTATGCAACCCCCCCGGAAAAAAAAAAACGGCGTACGCAAATGGTGGCAGCTACTGCAGCCTCCATTTGCGTTCCCTAGTTTTCACCGTTCTAGCCTACGTAAATATTTACATAGGCTATTACGGCGAAAAAAGGGGAATGCAAATAGCGTTGTGTTGTTGTTGTTCAGTTGTTCAGTCGTGTCCGACTCTTCATGACCCCATGGACCATAGCACGCCAGGCCTTTCTGTCCTGCGCTCTCTCCCGGAGTGTGCTCAAGTTCATATTCATTGTATCGGTGAAGCTATCCAGCCATCTCATCCTCTGTTGTCCTCTTCTCCTTTTGCCTTCAGTCTTTCCCTAAATCAGGGTCTTTTCCAGAGAGTTTTCTCTTCGCATTAGGTGGCCAAAATATCTGAGCTTCAGCTTCAGTATCTGTCCTTCCAATGAGCACTCAGGGTTGACTTCCTTTACGATGGACTGATTTGACCTCCTTGCAGTCCAGGGGACTCATAAGAGTCTTCTCCAGCACCACAGTTCAAAAGCAACAAATAGCATAGTGGACACTATTTGCGTTCCTTTTTTTCCCGCCGTTCTAGCCTACGTAAATATTTAGGTAGGCTAGAATGGTGAAAAATAGGGAACGCAAATGGCAGCCGCTGTAGCCGCTGCCATTTGCGTATGCCATTTTTTGTTTTTTGGGCGGGGGTTGCCGTGATAGGCTACGTAAATACTTACATAGCCTATCACAGCTGCAAGGATGCCAATGGCGGCTGCAGCAGCCCGGCTGTGGCCGGCCAGGAGACCAGCCACCGGAGCCGCCGCTGCCGCCACCGGAGCCTCCGCCGCCAGAAGCTCTGCCGCCGCATCCGCCGCATCTGCCCCAGGTAACTTCTGTCCTGGGGGAATTCCACAGGGGGGTGGGAAGGGGCAGGAGGCTGTTCTGCCACAGATTCCGGGGGCCAATCTGGAGATTCTTTAGAATCCGGCCTCACTGGAATCCGTGGTGGAATTCTCTGCTATCCCTACTCTCAAGCCCTTCATTTCTGGATGTCCAGGATACACTGGGTCTTTGAGATGGCTTCTTCACCTATATGTGAAGACTCAAGACTGACTCCAGATTGGTGTTCCAACTATGTACAACGTTATATTGATGGGGATACATGGGCCAAGGCCTTCTCCTTTATGCACTTATTTCTGGAACTCCCTTCCTTGAGTGGCCTATCTGGGTGTTTGCAGGTGTTACACAGGCAAGTCAAATATTCAGTTGGGAATTTGAACATGAATTGAATGTCTGGGGTGTGATGATTCCCCTGCATGTTTGGGTGGGATCTCAATAGATGTGCAGCTGAGCTCTGTCTTCCTCCCATGCCAATCCTGAGAAGAACAGACTGCAATGAGCTTGGCCACTTCTGCCTTTACTCCAAGGCAATACTCTAGCAGCCCACTCCTCATCTGGCTTCCCGGTATGCAGACTACTTCAAGGGATGGTGGGAAAAGAAATCTGAGGATGGATTAATCTATCAGTTTCATTTTCTCCCACATTATGTTGTTGTATTTTTAGATCAAAAGTTCTTTCCATCCTGAATATGAATACATTTGTGAATTTTGAAATATTCCTACAAAACATGAGCTGAAATCAAATCTCCCACCCATCTGGACAAGCCAAATTCAAGCCGGGTGTGGTGGCAGTGGCGGCAGCGGGGCAGCGGTGACGGCGAGTGCGGCAGTGGCAGGGGCGGGGGCAGGGGTGCTGGGGACAGCGGTGGTGGGGGCGGCGGGGCAGTGGTGGCGGCGGGGGCGGCGGTGGCAGGTGCGGCAGTGGCGGGTGCAGCGGGGCAGTGGCTGCAGGGCAGCAGCAGCGCGGCAGTGGCAGCGGCGAGTGCGGCGGCGGCAGGTGTGGCAGCGGGTGCAGCAGCTGGTCTCCTGGCCGGCCGCGGCCGGGCGCAGCATACGCAAATAGCAGCTACGGCAGTCACCATTTGTTTTCACTATTTTTCACCATTCTAGCCTACTAGGGGTGTCAGAGAACTTCTCGCCGAAACTTCGGGGGGCCGAGCACCAACGTATTCAGCCCCCCGAAGTAGTTTCGGGGAGAAATTCTCTGCACCCCCCCCACACCCCCCCCCCGGGATGGGACTTACCTTTCCTGAATGTCGCTCCCGGTGGCGGGTCGCAGCGGCGGTTTGGCAGGGCTTCAACAGGGACAGGGGCGGCAGCCGGTCTTTCGACTGGCTGCCGCCGCCGCCATTCCAAAAAAAGTTAAAAAAAAAAAACGACCCCGTGATAGGCTACGTGACGATTAATGTAGCCTATCACGGCTAGATTTGCAAAGTCAGCCGTGATAGGCTACGTAAATCGTCACGTAGCCTATCACGGGGGCTTTTTTAAAAAAAACTTTTATTTCGTGGCTGGGCGAGGCGAGGCGCCTCCTCCCCGGCCTGAATTTCAGCCGGGCGAGGCGAGGCGCCTCCCCCCCAGCCTGAATTTTGGGGGGAGAAGCAAAGCGCTCCCCCCCCCACTGCGAAGCAAGCTGCAAGACGAGGTAAGTGACTTTTGAGCACTCCTATAGCCTACGTAAACATTTATGTAGGCTAGAACGGCGAAAAATAGTGAACGCAAATGGCAGCCGCCATAGCCGCCGCCATTTGCGTATGCATTTTTTTTTTACTTTGCCGTGATAGGCTACATAAATATTTATGTAGCCTATTACGGTTAAGTACAGGGACATAAACGGCGGCAGCTATGGCTGCCGCCATTTGCGTCCTGCTGCCCAGTGGCCGGATGTCCGGCTGCAGGCAGAGTCGGCCAGCAGCTCCGCGGAATCCCCGTGGAGCGGAGCTGGCCGGGCAGGACTCCAGGGGGAGGGACGGAGCGCCTCCCCCCCCCCCCGCACGAAGCAGATCCGTGAAACAGTAAGTGACTTCTGTACATCCCTATGCGGCGGGAGATAATCTCTCTTCCTGATTATCCTCCATTATAGTTGATGAGCACAGGTTTATAGTTAACATTGTTTTTTAAACCATCTCTTTTTAAAATAGGGGTTTGTGCTCACAGCATACTTTCTCTAGAATCATTGAGCGATGCAGAAGCCAAACAAGGTTGCGTATGGGCAAAAGAGGAATTTAAACTGGAATCAAGCCAGTGGGGAACAGCTTTTCAAACAATAAAATAAGCAAAAGTATGTATGCTTCTTGGGTGTGATAGTAATGTAAATGTCTGTGTTAAACCTGCCAGACAAATGTTCCTAGGAAAGGTTCATGCAAAACCTTAATGGAGAGGCTGGTGTTTGCATTTTAAACTCAAATATTGTTGTATTATTTTGGTCCTCTGTGTTTAAAATGTTTGAATTCAGAATGTATGGGTAGCTGTTTCTTGGCCATTCCTGAATTATCAGAGAATATGTATTGTCAAGCTCACCCTTTACATGGGTAGCTGTTTACTTTTCTCTCTGTTCACGGCAATAAACTATATCCATCATTTAGTTCAACCTCAGGCCAGTTTTTATCTTCCAAGTGTGGCAATATGTCTGCTTCCTTATGGTCATAGAATCATAGAATAATAGAATAGTAGGGTTGGAAGGGGCCTACAAGACCATCGAGTCCAACCCCCTGCTCAATGCAGGAATCCAAGTCAGAGCATCCCTGACAGATGGCTGTCCAGCCTCGTCTTGAATGCCTCCAGTGAGGGAGAGCCCACCACCTCCCTAGGTAATTGGTTCCATTGTCGTGTTGCTCTAACAGTCAGGAAGTTTTTCCTGATGTTCAGCCAGAATCTGGTTTCATGTAACTTGAGCCCATTATTCCGTGTCGTGCACTCTGGGATGACCGAGAAGAGATCCTGGCCTTCCTCTCTGTGACAACCTTTCAAGTACTTGAAGAGTGCTATCATATCTCCCCTCATTCTTCTCTTCTCAAGGCTAAACATGCCCAGTTCTTTAAGTCTCTCTTCATAGGGCTTTGTTTCCAGTCCCCTGATCAACTTCGTTGCCCTCCTCTGAATCCTCTCCAGCTTGTCTGCATCCTTCTTAAAGACGGTGCCCAGAACTGGACACAGTACTCCAGATGAGGCCTAACCAGTGCTGAGTAGAGTTCCTGGGATTTGGAAGCTATGCTTCTATTAATGCAGCCCAAAATAGCATTGGCCTTTTTTGCAGCCACATCACATTGTTGGCTCATATTCAGCTTGTGAATATATTCAGCTTGTGACAACAATTCCAAGATCCTTCTCGCTTGTAGTGTTGTTGAGCCACATATCCCCCATCTTGTAACTGTGCATTTGGTTTCTTTTTCCTAGGTGCAGAACTTGGCATTTATCCCTATTAAATGTCATGCTGTTGTTTTCTGCCCAGCGCTCCAGTCTATCAAGATCCCTTTGAATTTTGTTTCTGTCTTCCAAGGTATTAGCTATCCCACCCAATTTTGTGTCATCTGCAAATTTGATCAGCATTCCCTGCACCTCCTCCTCCAAGTCATTAATACAAATGTTGAAGAGCACTGGGCCCAGGACTGAGCCCTGCGGTACCCCGCTCGTTACCTCTCCCCAGTTTGAGAAGATCCCATTGATAAGCACTCTTTGAGTCTGATTCTGTAGCCAACTGTGGATCCACCTGATCATTGATCACCTGATCACCTGATCACTGAGCTAGTTTGCTCATCAGGATATCATGGCCCACTTTGCTGAAACCTTGCTGATGTTGAGGTATATTATGTCCCCAGCATTCCAACAGTCCACAAGAGAGGTTAGCTGATCCAAAAATGAGATCAGATTCGTCTGGCAGGATTTGTTCTAGACAAATCCATGTTGCCTTCAAGTAATCACTGCATTGTTTTCAAGGTGCTTCCAGATGGATTGCTTTATCATCTGCTCCAGAATTTTCCCAGGGATTGGTGTCAGACTGACTGGTCTGTAGTTCCCAGGTTCCTCCTTTTTACCCTTTTTGAAGATAGAGACAACATTAGCCCTCCTCCAGTCATCTGGCACTTCACCCGTCCTCCATGATTTCTCAAAGATCATAGATGGTGGTTCTGAGAGTTCTTCTGCCAGTTCCTTTATTACTCTAGGGTGCAGTTCATCTGGCTCTGGAGATGTGAACTCATTCAAAGTAATGAGGTGTTCCTTGACCATATGCCTATCAATCTCAATCCTGCCCCTTCAGCCTGTACTTCACCTTTGCCAGGGGGGTCATAGACCCTCTTTTGGGAGAAGACTGAGCCAAAGTAGGAACTGAGCACTTCTCCCTTTGTCATCTGTTATCATTTTGCCATCCTTATTTAATAGCTGAGCCACCTTTCTTTCCTCTGTCTTTTATTATGCACGTAGCTGAAGAAAGCCTTTTTGTTGCTTTTAGCATCCCTCACTAACCTCTGTTCGTTCTCAGCTTTAGCCTTCCTGATGCCATCCCTGCAATTCTGTGCTACCTGCCTGTACTCTTCCTTTGTTCCTTGGCCTTCTTTCCACTTCATATATGTGTCCTTTTTTGTTTTCAGGTCATCTCTTAGCTTTTGTGAAGCCACATTGGCTTCTTTTGTTGTCTTCCACCTTTTCTTTTTGCTGGAATTGTTTGTGATTGTGCCTTGAGAATTTCCTTTTTTAAAAACTCCCACCCATCTTGGACTCCTTTTCTCATTAGAGTTGCTTGCCATGGGACCTTACTTATAATTATTCTGAGTTTATTAAAATCAGCTTTCCTAATATCCAAGGTACGGGTTTGGCTACACTCAGCTTTTGCTTCCTTTAGAACCATGAACTCAAGTATAAACATGGTAGCTTTCCCCCGGAGTTACTGTAACTGCTACTTTATCTACTAAGTCATCTCTGTTGGTTAGGATCAAGGATCCTCTAGTTCCTTCCTCTACTTTCTGTAGGAGGAAGTTATCCGCCACACAAGTCAGGAATTTCCTGGAGGGGCCATGTTTTGCAGAATTTGTCTCCCAACAAATATTGGGGAAATTGAAGTCCCCCATTATTACTATATCATGCTTCCTTGAAACATTGGCTATTTGCTTTTCAAAAGTTTCATTTTTGTCTTCTCCTTGATTGGGTGGCTGGTAGTAGACTCCAATCCCCATGTTCCTTTTATTCTTTGCTGCATTTATTTTAACCCAGATGCTCTCGATGGGGCTACCAAGCTCATCCTCCTGTATTCCTGTTCAGAGATAAGTATTTTTAACATAGAGTGCAACCCCACCTCCCTTTCTGTTCCTCCTGTTCATTTTGAACAAGTTATATCCTTCAGTCGCTTTATTCCAGTCATGAGAGTAATTCCACAAAGTCTCAGTTATACCTATCAAGTCATAAATTCCCTCCTGTATTAAGAGTTCAAGTTTGTTCTGTTTGTTTCCCATACTCTGGGCATTAGTATATAGACATCGAAGACCATGTGCCTCATGGTCTGGCTTTCTTCCTACATGTTTGTGAAGACTATTATTGGGTGCTATTAGAGCTGTTCTCTCCATTGCAGTGCATGAGCCTTTGTCCATTGTTAACCCCAACTTTACATCTCCCTTCCCTGTAGGATTCAGTTTAAAGCCCTCCTAATAAAATTCTTCATGCTGTGGCCAAACACATTCTTCCCAGCCTTTATGAGGTGCAACCTGTCCCTTGCCAACTGTCCATCTTCCAAGAAGTATAGCCCATGGTCCCAGAATCCAAATCTCTCTTGTCAGCACCACCTTTATAGCCAGTCATTTTTCTTTCCCTTTCTATCCCTCTTCTGACTACTCGAAGGATGGATGAGAAAACTATCCCCAAAGTTCTTAAGTTTCCTTCCCAAAGCTTCAAAGTCTGATGTGATTTCTTCATAGCTCCGCTTGGCAGTATCATTTGTTCCCACATGGATGAGATGAAAGGGATACCTGTCATTGGGATAATGAGTGCAGGCAACCCTTCAGTCATGTCTCTAATCTGTCCTCCCGGGAGACAGCATACCTGGTGAGTCCACAGGTCTTCGCGACATACTTGGGTTTTGATCCCACACAGGAAGGAGTCTCCCACTACTACCACTCTTCTCTTGGTTTCATTGCCTCTGCTTGGCTGACGTTCAGCCTCTTGCTTGCTGTCATGCAAGTTCCCCTGTAATTCGTCCTCTGCAGGCTGTCCTCCAGTCTCATCCTCAAGTACCTGGAAATGGTTCCCTAGTTCCATCGCCTCCACTGGTGCTGAGTGTCTTCTTTTTTTTCTGCTCCTGTCACCCTTTTCCAAGGAGTATCCTCTACTTCATTTTTCCACACCTCAGCAGTTTCCTCTTCTGCCTAGGGGTGCACGAAAGTCACTTACCTGGTCTCGCAGCTTGCTTCGAGGTGGCGGGGAGGCGCTTCGCTGCTCCCCCCAAAGTTCAGGTGGGGGGGAGGCTTCCCTCCTCGCCCGGCCGAAATTCAGGCCGGGAAGGAGGCGCCTCACCTTGCCCTGCCGCGAAATAAAAAGTTAAAAAAAAAACGCCCCCGTGATAGGCTACGTGACGATTTACGTAGCCTATCACGGCTAGATCTGCAAAGTCAGCTGTGATAGGCTACGTTAATTGTCACATAGCCTATCACGGGTGACTTTAAAAAAAAAGTGCATACGCAAATGGCGGCCCCCATAGGGAGCCGCCATTCGTGTTCCTTATTTGGTCGCTGTAGTCTACGTAAATCTTTATGTAGACTACGGCGAAAATAAGGGCAACGCAAGAAGCGTTGCCCTTATTTTCACCATAGTCTACGTAAAGATTTACGTAGACTACAGCGTCCAAATAAGGAACGCGAATGGTGGCTCCCTATAGGGGCCGCCATTAGCGTACATGCTTTTTTCCCCCCCAAAGTCACCCATGATAGGCTACATGACGATTTACGTAGCCTATCATGGCTGAGTTTGCAAATCTAGCCGTGATAGGCTACGTTAATCGTCATGTAGCCTATCATGGGGGCGTTTTTGTTTTTTTGTTTTTACTTTTCTTGGAATGGCGGTGGCGGTAGTCGGTCGAAAGACCGGCTGCCGCCCCTGCCCCTGTCGGAGCCCTGCCGAACCGCCGCTGCGACCCGCCACCGGGAGCGACGTTCGGGAAAGGTAAGTCCCATCCCGGGGGGAGGGCGGGGGGTGGGGGGCGGAGAATTTCTCCCCAAAACTACTTTGGGGGGCCGAATACGTTGGCACTCGGCCCCCCGAAGTTTCGGGGAGAAATTCTCCCCCATCCCTACTTCTGCCTCAGCTTGCTGTTGCTCTTCTGTTCTTCGCTTTGCTGCTGTAGTTCCACTGTTCCGTCCAAGACTCTTTGTGTTCTTTTATTCCCTGGAGGGTCGACACTCGCCGCTCCAGTCCTCTTACTTTTTCTTCCAGCAGTATGATCAACTTGCACTTGTTGCACATGTAGTAGGGATGTACGAAAGTCACTTACCTTTCCACAGATTATGTTGATGGTGGGGGGGGAGGCGTTCCATCCCTCCCCCCGGAATCCTCAATGGGGGGGAGGTGATCCGTTCCTCCCACCCGGAATCCTCCACGGCCGGCTGTGCTCCACGGCAGCTCCGTGGAACAGCCGGCCAGGCCCAGCCAGGCCAGAGCCGTCCGCAGCTGTGGAGGGCTCTGGGGAAAAACCAAACAAACCGCCATTTGCGTTCCTTATTTTTGGGCTTCTTAGTCTACATAAATATTTACATAGACTATGATGGTGAAAATAAAGGGGACCGCAAATAGCGTAGCGGGTGCTATTTGCGTCCCTTTTTGATTCACCGTTTTAGCCTACATAAATATTTACGTGCTCCCCCTGTTTGCGTGCTCTGATCTCTCACTCTCTGGGAGCTTGCTTGCTTCTGTAGTCCCTAGACCAGCTGGACCAGCTTCCTTTGCTCTGCTCTGCTCAGCTGGGAGGCAGGAAACTGATTGAAGCTTCCTGCCCACTCAGCTTCTGGGAGTACTCAGGCCACCCATCCCCCAATTAATTGAAGCTCTCAGGGGCACCTGGTGAACTCACAGCCACTCAGCAGGAAATGGACACCCCTCTGGGCTTCAACCAGCTTCCTCCAGCCCACTTACCTCTTTGCCTTTGTCTCCTTTGTCTCTTCTGCCACTGCAGCTCCCCTGGTCAACTCCTGTTTGCTCCCTCTGTTCGCTAACATTAAGCTTGAACAATGACTACAAGGTAATGTGAATCTAATAGAATCATAGAATAGTAGGGTTGGAAAGTGCCTATAAGACCATCTAGTCCAACCCTCTGCTCAGTGCATGAATCCAAGTCAGAGCATCCCTGACAGATGGCTGTCCAGCCTTGTCTTGAATGCCTCCAGGGTGGGAGAGCCCACTACCTCCTTGGGTAATTGGTTCCATTGTAGTATTGCTCTAACAGTCAGGAAGTTTTTCCTGATGTTCAGCCGGAATCTGGCTTCCTGTAACTTGAGCCCATTATTCCATGTCTTGCACTCTGGGATGATCGAGAAGAGGTCCTGGCCTTCCTTTCTGTGACAGCCTTTCAAGTCCTTGAAGAATGCTATCATATCTCCCCTCATTCTTCTTTTCTCAAGGCTAAACATGACCAGTTCTTTCAGTCTCTCCTCACAGGACTTTTTTCCCTGTCCCCTAATCACCTTTGTTGCCCTCCTTTGAACCCTCTCCATTTTGTCTGCATCCTTCTTAAAGTGTGGTGCCCAGAACTGGACACAGTACTCCAAATGAGGCCTAACCAGTGCTGAGTAGAGGGGAGTGATTGTGCAGAAGAGGTTGATGCATAGAAGATGTTGATGACATGGTTGCTTCTCAAACCAGTTTCTTCCCAGCACTGGTGTGGGCTGTAACACCATTGAAGGAGGGCGGAGAAGGAGCTGCCCATCCCTTTGACTTCCCTACTAGATGTGATTATTCCTCAGGAGCATATACCAAGTGGATCAAGAAGGGATGCCCATACAATGACTGAAAAATCAACTGCAACTTAATAATAACCGCTTGCTGAGAACAGGCCATTGAGCAGGTGGCTGCACACAGGAACCAGGAATGGGTGAATCTGTCAGTTTGGGACTCTCTTTGTTTTTCACTTTTCCAATCTTAGACTCCTTTCTTCTCAACCTTGAAGAATTTCTCCAGTCTTAAGTTCGGTTTGCCCTGAACATTGAGATTTATTTATTTTTTTAAGTTTGCAGGAAAATTTGTATGCAATTTTGTGTACATTTCTCCTCTGAAATACATTTTTCTATGTGTAATATACACATCACTAATATAAGTTTTTTTGGTGCACGTTCTCTAATATGTGCATTTTTGTACGCATTTTTTTTTAAAAAAAATGGAGAAGTACATTGCAAAATTTGGAGAAGTGCAAATTTCATCTGAGTTGTGTAGTGGTTCAAAAGTGTGAAATTATGTAAGTTCGTATTAAGTGCTAACCGAACAAAGTTCTCCCCCATCACTAGTGAACACGAAACTGAAAGCAGTGTACGGAGGGACAATACACTAGTGTCTGTATTGCTGACTGAAGTCTATATTCTATTCTTAACAGCAATTACAGGGGCATATGAACAAGAGATGTATGTCAAAGGCACAACCCTCTTGTTTTACAATACCTTTCTCTTAATATGGCTCTCTGTTAAAATATAGTTACTATGTAATTTGAAAAGTAACTAAGGGCACAATCCTATGCATGTTTAGACAGAGAAAAGGTTTACAACTCCCAGCATTCATCAGCCAGACTTGCTGGCTGGGGAATGCTGGGAGTTGTGGGCCTTTCCTCTGTCTAAACATGCATAGAATTGTTCCCTAAAAAGCTCTTAAAAGACATGCAGCTAGGAGTCCACATGCATTTGGTAGGAAGTTCCCATATATCTGTTTCTGTTTCTGTATCTGTGTGTGTGTGTGTGTGTGTGTGTGTGTGTGTGTCTATATCTATTGGCCTACTTGGATGGGGAATTGTATGTACAATTCCCTAGTGCTAATAACATTTCCCTCTGATCTGATGTTTGAAACCTGAATCCAGTCCCCCCTTCCCTTCTCTTCTTTCCCACCAAATAACTGGCAGGATTTGGGCTTCTTTTCCAGTGGGGCAATGATGCATATCTACTGTGCCAGCTGCTCCATGTCTGTTCTGTTGAATTGGAGCCAGAGTCATTGCATATTGCAGATGCAGAAACTGAGGCTGAGAGGGAGTAGCTTGTTTAAGATCGCTGAGGGAGTTGATGGTGGAAGCAAGATTCAAACTGGGGACTTCCTGGGTCACAGTTCAGAATCTAGTCCTGTACCCACTTCTCTGGGAGTAAGCTCCATTGAACTCAATAGGACTTACTTCCAAGTAGATGTGCATAGGATTGGACTGCTGATATTAAAAAAAACCCAAGATTCAAGAGTAGGCCCTACAACGTTGATGTGAGTCTTGGTCCCCTGCCCACTACTGAAATCTCTTTGCAATGCCCCTTTTGCCAGTGTTGTCTCTGGGAAGGAACTATGTTGTTGGCCCATCCCATATGAACTCCCAGTTCCAGTTTTACCAGAGCAGTCACAATATTTCCTTAGGTTCTTGGTTTTCCAAAATGCTGCAATTGGTTTTCAATTGAGTAAGAATAGGGTCAAATCCAACACTGTGTGGGTGGAGTTATGCTTGCACAACAGGGCTTCCCTTTGCTCTCCTTTCTCCTGCACCCCCCCTCGCCCCCACCAATCTGCTCTGGAGGTTGCTGCAAATTTCCACAGCAGATTTTGGGCAAACACAGGTTCTATTCTGCTTGCATTGGATCTAGGGATGCTGGATAAATTCAAGATGGACTAAAATGAGCTTAGATTTCTAAGAATCCAACCTGCAGAATCCACTGCAGAGTTACCCACTCAGGCCACACAGAGGCTGTGGACTTTCAGATTTTCTTTTGTACTTTCCCCAAATTTACACATATTTGTAGGAAAATAAGCAAGTTTCGGCTAAGGAAATGTTGAATGGATTGGGGGACAATATGCGAAATGTTACATACTAAGGTAAATTACGTAAATTCTTAAGAAACCTTTTATGTAATTCTTTGCATATTTTTCTGCATGATGGACAAGAATTGCATCCATCTCTGAACAGACAACAGAACAAAAGGTGCCTGCCAATCTGCGAAACATGGACAGAGCAGACTTTACACAGCCTGCACATCTTTGGTTGGATCCAACCCCTTGCTTGCTTGCTTGCTTGCTTGCTTTATTTATTTACAGTATCTGTATACCACTCCATATCCAAAGACTTTGGAGCCATGAACAGCAAACAGGATAAAGAGTAGAAACACTAGGTTTAAATAACTTCTTCTTCTTCTTCTTCTTCTTCTTCTTCTTCTTCTTCTTCTTCTTCTTCTTCTTCTTCTTCTAGAAACAGAGTTCTGATAAAACTAAGTTTAATAAACTGAGGTTGGTCACTCGAGGAAGGCTTCCTGAAATAGCAATGTTTTCAGGAGGCACTGAAAGCAACACAATGTTGGCACCTGCCTGACTTCCTAAGGCAAGGAATTCCATAGGAAGGGGGCCACCACACTGAAGGCTCTTTTCCTGATGGACTCCATGTGGAACCACCAGGAAGATGCCCTCTGATGACCTCAGTGACTGGGTAGGTCGGTAAGGGAGGAAGTGCTCTCTCTGGTATCCTGGTCTTAAGTTGTTTAGGGCTTTGAACACCAGTACTAAAACCTTAAATCTGTCCTCGTAGAAAATAGGCAGCCAGTGCAGCTCCCTCAGCAAAGGAGTTGGATGCTAAAAAGGGGCAGCTCCCAGTAACAGCCTAGCTGCTGCATTCTGCACTAGCTCCAGCTTCTGGAGCAGCCTTAAGGGCAGCCCCACATAGAGCACATTGCAGTAATCTAGTCTTGAGATTACTAATGCCTGTACCACTGTGGCCAAGCTATCCCTGTCCAGGAGAGGCTGTAGCTGGTGAATCAGCCAAAGCTGGTAAAAGGCACTCTGAGCCTCCATGGACACTTGGGCCTCCAGTCGATCTAGGAGAACCCCCAGACCACGGACCAGATCTATCAGAGGGAGCGCAACCCCATCCAGAACAGGCAATGAGCCTATCTCCCAGACTAGGGAACCACTCACCCACAGGGCTTCCATCTTGCCAGGGTTCAGCTTCAGTTTATTGGCCCTCATCCAGTCCATTACTGAGTCTAGGCACTGATCCAGGACTTGCACAGCCTCTCCTGATTCTGATGTCACAGGGAGACAGAGCCATGTGTCATCAGCATACTGATGGCATTTGGCTCCAAATCCCCTAATGACTGATCCCAGTGGATTCATATAGATGTTAAGCAACATTGGGGACAGGATGGTACCCTTTGGAACCCCGTAGCTCAATTGCCAAGGGGCCGAGGAATAGTCACCCAATGTTGCTCTCTGAAATCAGCCCCATAAGTAGGACTGGAACCATTGTAATACACATTGCATGTAAGGATAGTGCAGGAGTCCGAACAGGGGGTGAAGTCTGATGGACTCCCCCCCCCCATCCAGCCTCCCAGACCCCACTAGCTGAGCCCTGGAGCACTGACAGACCCGGCCGCTGAGCACCTTGGAGCTCAGCAAGCGGCTGGGAGCACTGCGGCACACTAGTACTCTCACCCTGGCCTCCTCGGCAGGAGGCCAGGGCAACAGTGTTCGGGGCTGGCTGTGCCGGGACCTGTCCTGCCTCCAGTGGCTGTCAAGGAAGCCCTTGACAGCCAGCATGGGCAGGAAGGGCCTTGGCAGCACCCTAGCCCTGTCACTCTGGCCTCCTCAGGGGGAGGGTGGGAGCACCGGGGGCTGGCTGTGCCAAGGACTCTGTCAGTCAAGCCCTTGTGTGCATAAAGCACAAGGGCAGGGCTTGAGTGCCAGAGTCCTTGCTGCAGAGAGGAGGGGTGGCTCGGTGGGCAGGTGGAGCAAGCAGGGAGGCTCACCAAGCAGGTCTGGGCCATGTGAGTGGGGGGGGCAGCTCATTGAACTCCCCTACTCCCTGGACAGAGATGGGTCTGTCTGTCCCTAGTTGCATGTCACTCATCACGGTAAGTAGGTGTTGCATCTGGTAACTTTAAAGCACTATAACAGCCTTGCTTTGGGATATTTGAGAGAGCCTTTTCTCCCATAGGTACATCTTCTGCATACCAAGTGGACTTTGCATGCTGAGGCCTTTGGGAGTGCTGACAGATACAGGCAATATTAGCTTTTTCTGTGGTGGCTCCTCACTTGTGGTACCCCTTCCATTTGAAATATACTAGACACTCTTCCTCAGCTCTTTTATGTGAGTGATAAATATTTTTTTTTCTTTCAACAGGCTTCTGGCCTTGAAGTTACTTGGGTGCTTCATTAATGGATGATAAGGCCATCAATGACTACTAGTCATGATGACTATGTATTATCTCGTCTGATCTCGGAAGCTAAGCAGCGTCAGCCCTGGTTAGCACTTAGATGGGGACCGACTGGGAATCAGGCTTCCTGCAATGAGCAGGGGGTTGGACTTGATGGCCTTGTAGGCCCCTTCCAACCCTATGATTCTATGATTCTATGATATGCCTCTCTGTACCAGTTGCTGGGGAACACAAGCAGAAGGGTGGTATTGTACACTTAGGGATGGCGGAGGATTCCGCCATGGATTTCAGTGAGGCTGATTGCACTGGCATTTGGCCTTCCAAAATCCGTGGTGGAATGGCCTCCCACCCCCCGCCATCCCACGGAATCCCCCTGGAATGAAAGTTACCTGGGGCTCCAGCAGCGGTGGCGGCTGGTCTTTCAGCCGGCCGATACGGCTGCCATTTGCGTCCCGCCGAGCTGCCGTGATAGGCTACATAAGTATTTACATAGCCTATCACGGCAAAGAGCAGGGACACAAATGGCGGCTGCTATGCTGTTTGCGCTGCTGCTCTCTCCGTGAAAGGCTATGTAAGTATTTACGTAGCCTATCACAGTAAAGATAGCCACGCAAATGGTGGCCACTACGCCATTTGCATAGCTGCCTTTATTGTGTTAGGCTACATAAATACTAGGGATGTACGAAACACCTACCTGGCTCTGTGCCGGGCAATCTGCGGGGGGGGGGAGGTGCTCCATCCCTCCCCCCGGAATCCTCAATGGGGGGGAGACACTCCATCCCTCCCCCCGGAATCCTGCCCGTCTGGCTCCACTCCATGGCCAAGCTGCGGAGCTGCCGGCCAGCTCCGGCCGCCCACAGCTGGACATCCGACCACTGGGCAGCCCTTCAGGGACACAAACGGCAGCTGTCATAGCTGCCTCCATTTGCATCCCTGTATTGAGCTGTGATAGGCTATGTAAATATTTACATAGCCTATCATGGCAGGGGAAAAAAACCCAGCGTACGCAAATGGCGGTAGCCACCGCCATTTGCATACACTGGGGTTCTCCCCCCGCCGTGATAGGCTACATAAATACTTACGTAGCCTATCACGGGCTCCACAGGGATGCAAATGGCATCCCTGCATTAGCCGTGATAGGCTACATAAGTATTTACGTAGCCTATCACGGCTATTGAGAGGAGGAAGCGAATGGCGGCCGCAGGACGGCTGCCATTCGCAAAGCAGCGCGGATGGGAGCAGGTAAGTGCTCCGTTTCGTGCGCCTTTCATGGGGCTGGGGTGGCAGGGACTTTGCCCCATGTGCCTTTCGTGGGGGGGGGGGCAGGGGCTTTGTTCCGCAATGGATTTTGGGGAACCAAATGCACTGGTATTCGGCCTCACAGAGATCCGTCACGTTATTCTCTGACATCCCTAGTAAATACTTACATAGTCTATCACGAAGAGAGCAGCGAAGCAAATGGCGTAGCGGCCACCGTTTGCGCCCCTGCTCTTTCCCATGATAGGCTACATAAATACTTACATAGCCTATCATGGCAGCCTTTTAGGACGCAAATGGTGGCCGCTGTGGTGGCCACCATTTGCTTCCGCAGCAGCCGGCCATGGCCGGAACTCTGGCTGCGGACGGCCCTGGCTGGTGGCTCTGCGGAGCCTCCGTGGAGCAGAGCCGGCCTCGGGAGGATTCCGGCGGGAGGGACGGAGCGCCTCCCCCCCACCGCGAATCCAAGCTGCAAAAAGGTAAGTGACTTTCGTACATCCTTATGCACACTCATGATCTACTTGTGGGCTTCCCATGGACATCTGGCTGGCCACTGTGGGAACATAATGCTCGACTAGATAGGCCTTTCATCTGTTCCAGCATGGGAGCTCTTATGTTCTTATTTTGAATTACTCTCCTATATTAAATTCTTCTGCAGAATATGTAATGTTTGATCTTTAATATTATACACACACACACACACACACACACACACACAATCTTTTACCTACCAGGAGAACTGAAAATGGAAAAGCTGATGATACATTTTAATCCATCCATCAATCAGTATGTAAATACGTAAATAAATATGCATTTAAAAGAAGGAAAATAGAATTCAAGGACATTCTTCCTCTCAAACACAGAGAGGAAGTCTGAGAATTCTGAGACTTCTTTTGTTACGGCATTGCCATTTTCAGCTAAGAGATGTTATAGCAGGGAAAGATGGAACAACAAGCAAACCTCTTGGAAAATTGTTTCTCGCATTTCAGCCACTGTCCTTTCACCTAAGAGCTCTGTGTTATTTTATGCCCTGAAACATTTACAGCCACTATTACATTTTGCAATTACAGTGAAGTGAGGCAGAAAATAGCCATTCAAAATTGTATTTGAGTAATGAAGTTTCAACCATTGTTTGAAAGGCTGTTGTTATTTTAGTAAATATTTAATCTTCTTACCAGCATGAATTCCTAATTGAACTTTAAGTATTATCGTTCTTGGACACTCCTAATTGTTACTTTAAAGGCAATGGTAAATCAAGAAGATAGCATGCGATGGGGGGGGGGGTCAATCAGTCTCCATGAACTGTTCCTAAAAGCATTCTAAGTGCACGTATCTGAAGGAATGTCTCCTCCCAAAGCATCCAGCCCATATGCTAGGATCTTGAGAGGAAGCCCAGCCATCTCTGAGTATTGCCTGTAGGAGAAGTGTCATGCATTTACAAAAGAGAAGGCCTTCTCTGTAGTGGTACCTGACACTGGAATACCATCTCAAGGGAAATACAGTAGGCACCAACCTAGCTTTCTTTTCAGTAGGGATGGTTGAACTCCTCCCAATCTGTGGTGTGCACCACTCAGTAGACCTTTGATGGCTGCCCGACGCTGTCTGCCATGTACGGTGAGTTGCCAGATGGTCTGCGGCATCCAGTGGCACCCAGTTGCCTGATCCCTCGCCAAGCCTCCATTTTGCGTAAAAATGGCAGCTCGGCCTTTTTTTGTAAATGCCCATTTACAGAAGTGGTGGTCATAAAGCAGCCATTTACGCAATATCACAGGCATAAATGGCCCCTTTACAGCCACCATTTGCATAAATAGGCATTTGAAAAAAAAGGCCAAGCTGACATTTTTATGCAAAATGGTAGCTCAGTAGACCAGTAGGGACTGCCACGCTTGCCCAGCTCAGCACGCACTGAGTTGGGCAAGCATGGTGTTCCATGGACTGGAGTGGGGGGATGTCCACTGGACTCCATCCCTTTCCCGGACTCCTGCAACATTCCTGCTTTTCAGTGTGAAATCAAAGCATTCTCCCCCCTGCCGACATTTTAAATTTAAAATTATTTAAGAACCCAGTGAGGTTTTTGTTGAGGGGCAGTATAGAAGTGTTGTAAGCAAACAAACATTACTACAGGCCTTCACAAGCTATGGCTCACCAAGCTGAATGCAGTGTGCCAGCCATGAATGGTGGGCCTCAAGGAGTACAGTAAATCATGGTCCCTGTCTTTCTTGTACTGCAAAAACAGAGAGGAAGAGGTTTGGGAAACCCCCTCTCAAGAGCCCAGTCTCAACTTGAATACGAGCCATGCTGCCTGAGTTAGCGCTCAGCTGACTCCAATGATCAAGCTCAACTATGCCAGGTTTTCCAAAACTCCAGCCTCAGGGCTTGCTTATCCCACTGTAGTCCCATCTGCCTTCGATTTCTGTTACCTGCTTTTGGTCCTTTAGATCTTCAGTTGCTGTTTTTTGGAACACAATCCCCTTTCTTTTTTAGCCTATATTACTGTACCTGCTTTTTATTTGTCTGATTTTTAGTTGCCATCTTTGGAAGCTGACCTCTACTTTCCTGGGTCTACCTGCCCAGTCAGTCAGATAGCTGGTTCCCACCAGTGGAGGCTGGTGGCTCCAATTTTGGTGGGTCTATGAATCCATTCTGGGTTTCCTAGAATCATAGAATAGTAGGGTTGGAAGGGCCCTACAAGACCATCGAGTCCAACCCTCTGCTCAATGCAGGGATCCAAGTCAGAGCATCCCTGACAGATGGCTGTCCAGCCTCCTCTTGAACCAGCCAGAACTCTAAAATAACTCTTTTGGGGTTCATCACCTCGGATAGCTTCTTTAGAGTTCTGGCTGGTTCTGACTGAAACACAGAATGGATTCACAGCCCCACTGAAATCGGAGCCACCAACCTCCATGGGTTCCCATTAAACTCTGAAACCTGATGGTCAGCTCAAGGTTATAAGTACCCCTTGGTGACCCCCTCCACAAATTACTGCCTCCCATGAGCCCTGGCACTGACAGGTATACCTGGAGGCAGGCTGTACCAGCATTATGATGAGTGCTGGGATGTGAAGGAACAGAACTATCTTCTATTTTTGGATATAGTTTCCTTTTGGACATTATAGGGTTAAATCTTGTGTGTGTCCATGCGTGTGCGCACATGTGCTAGTCAGTACCAGTCAAAAGGTTAGTTAAAGATTTTTAGAGTCAGGAGGTTGGCTCAGGAAGCCAAAGCATTGCAGATGGCTCACACAGAGCCAGAATATCTGCAGAAGAATAAGAGATAAGGAAGTGGACAGGAGGGACAACAGAAGGTCAGGATGTGATAATTAGGTTTGCAAAAGGTTTTTCTTGGAGTCAGGATGTCTGTGCAGAGGGGAAAATAGCAAGGGTTGCAGGAGATTCAACAGGAAGTCAGAGGAAGGGCGCAGTAGATACAAATTTAGGGCAAAGGTGAACACAAAACCACTCCCCCGATTGTTTGGAGAGGGGAAGAAACAGGTTATTTTTAAGATATAAAAGCCTGAGGCATAGAAGGAGAGAAATTCAGAGAGAGAAGGATCAGAAAGATCGGAAGAGGAAATAAGAGAGAAAGAAGTCCAGAGTCCGAGATGAAGGAATGAGCTGCTGGAAATGGAGAATTAGTTGAGAAGAGTGTGCTGAACCTGTAACAGCCAAACTAAATGTTCTTTGAATTGTGGATAGCACAGCTTCAGGATAGCCATGCTCTTGGCCCCTATTCAGATAAGGACCATGGTTTTTCAGGAGAGGGGAATTTAAGCTTCTTTCCCAGTTTGGGTTCTGAAATTCCACCCCTGTCCTTGTGGGTGGAAGTAGAATTTTGAGATGAAAACTGGGGGCGGGGGAGAGGAAGCTGAAATCCGTCCTTCTGAAATATCATGGTCCTCATCCAAATGGGGGCCATGTGCATGTACACTGAAGTAAATAAGCCAATCAAGCATAGCTGCCCTGTGCATGATTTGAAGAAGGTTTAGTTCGGCCCTCAGAGGCCTAAATTTTGGGATGAAAATTTTGGGATGAAAAGGGGGAGGGAGCTTAAATTCCCCCTTCCAAATGGTCCCAGGCTGAATTGGGGCCATGCATGTTTAGCTTGGCCCTGACAACAAAATATTGCTGGGAAGGGACTCTAAGGTCTAGTAAGGATAGCTGGATGCATTTCTCTGTGTTTATTATATTACCCTATTGCTCATATTGCTCATATAGCTTTTGTATGTTGCATGTGTGTATTCATTCAGTTGTTATTTTTTCCCCCTCTATTAACATTCTTCTTGGCAAAATTTTAAACTGTCTTGTTTGAAATGTTGTGATCTCTTTCCTTGTTGGCTTACCCACCCCACATCGAGTAGTGAACCCCACAATACCTAAAAGTGGATGCTTGAGACCCAACGAGTCTTAAGGCTGGTTTGGAGGATGCAGCCAGAGGGAAAAGAAGACTTCCACATAGTGGTAAAAGAAAAGGTTTCAGGAAGGGAAGGGCAAAAGGAAATGGGCCACATCATTTTTCCTGGGTGCCCTTCCACACATGGGATAGGGTGCTGCTGGTCCATGACATGGGGCAACTTCGAGCTGTCATATTTAAATACCCTGCAGTGTCCTGGAGCTCATCAGGTCAGTGTAAATGGAGTAGGAGAGGCAGGGCAGGTGTTAGAAAAAGAGACTCCATAACCATTGGTGCCTCAGTTACGTAGGAGCCGAGTGGTGGGAAAAATGTGGGCGGAGCAAAAAGGGAACCATAATGACGCGCTCATGACTAACGGCTTGGTAGGCTGATACTGACTGTTTATTGGCTATTAACTTGGTAAGCTGATGTACTGACTGTTTCATTGGTTACTGGCAAGAACAATAGAAGTGATATGGTATAAAAGGCTTTTGCACATGTGTCTCGGGGTCCAGACTGCTCTGCACCCGTTTTGCAAAACGTTTCAATAAAATAGTGTTGGATCCACTGCTGCCTGCCTGGCATCCTTTTCTTCTAAACCGGAAGCAAGAACTTTTTATCTAACAATTTGGTGCCGTGACTCAGATCCTGCTTCAGGGTGCGTCCCCTTCGCGCTGAGCCGAGGTGCCGCAGAGGAGAAGTGGCCACAGGTGGTTGTTTTACACTGCCTTCTCCTGATGACGGTGGCGGAGGAGGCGCTTGGGGGCCAATGCCAGAGGGAGAGGGAGACGTGATCACTCCTTTTTGGCACCGGCAGTGGATCAATAGGCAGCTGGACGCGGCTGCGGACGGGACAGAGGAGGCCTCGGGGTAAGTGGAACAGCTTACTTTAGGGGACACACACGGGATGGTGGTGTGTTTGTGATTGTTTGAGACGCCTATGCGCGAAGCAAGTGAGGAGCCCCGATCTGCATTTCCTTGTCTTGGTGACGGGCTGGGTCAGAGGAGGGCGAAGTGCAAGATTTGTTGAGTGAAATCCCACCGTCATGGTCAGGTCCCAATCCAGGCTCACGGAAGAGTCCCATACGCCCTTGGAGTGTTGTTCACACAACTGGTCACATTTTAAGCAGGATTACGGAACTAAGATGATGAAGGATCGACTTGTCCTTCTTTGTGCCCGGGAATGGCCGGTATTAGAACCCAAATGGCCACCCAAGGGGTCTTTTGACCCAACCCTGGTATCTGCTGTGCGCATAATAGTAACGCAAAGGGGAAGTTGGGATCAGTTTCCCTATATTGATTCATGGGCAACTTGCGTATCTCTCGGCGGCAGGCCCGCCCCGTGGGTAGTTAAATGTATGTCCTTGGCCCTCCCTGTGATAACTGGAAAAAAATTGATGAGGAAGGGAACACCTAGGGTGGCAGCGACAGCCCCTGAGGATCTGTTGCTTCCTCCTCCCTATGGACTGCTGTCGCGGGGAGACTACGCCTGCCCCAGCCCCCCCCCAAGGGAGCCTGCCCAAGAGTTGCAACCATTAAAAATTCCTGAGATTGGGTCTATGACTGAGTTCGAGGACACTCTCCAAGATCGTTTGAATGCCCTTGAGAAAAATTTCAAAGAGATGAAGGGTGCTTGGGGGCCTCGAACCCAGGAAAAGGTGCCTGATAAAGAGGAGGAAACCAAAGGAGGGCCTAATTACAATTTACGAAAGGACCCTCAGCCACCAGTAAAATTGACTTTCCCTATTAGAGAGGTCCCCGATCCTACCGCCCAACACCCACAGGGGACAACGTTTGTTTACGTTCCCTTTACGACATCTGATTTGTACAATTGGAAACAGTTCAATCCTCCCTTTGAAGAGGACCCTGGTCCACTGTTGTCCTTAATGGAAAATGTGAGGCTTACACACAATCCTACCTGGGATGACACACAGATGTTGTTAAACACTTGCTTCCTTAGTCAAAAGCCAACTATTCTTGTGGGGGCGTGAACTAGATTTAGAGAAGAGAACCCCCAGGCGACTGAGGAGCAAATGGCAGAGGTTTTGCCTATTGGGAGGCCTAATTGGGGAGTGGCCACGGCAGCGCAAAGGCAATTACATGCTGAATACTTTTGGCTTGTTTTATTGGGCATGAAACATGCCGCTCGAAGGGTCCCCAATCTGCAAAAGGTCTTGACATTAAAACAAGACAAAAGCAAGCCCCCCACCGTCTTCCTCCAAAGGCTGAGAGAGGCCTTTGCTAAATATACTGACATCGACCTGAATGACCCAAATAACCTACAAATTCTCACAATGCAGTTTGTAGGAAATAGCTGCCAAGATATTAGAAAGAAGTTACAAAAAGTCGAAGGAGGACTGGCGGCTGATTTGGGAGTCCTGGTTGAGGTAGCCCAGAAGGTCTATGAAAGATGAGAGGAAGGAGAAGAAAAGGAAAAAGATAAAAGGCAGGCAAAACTACTTGCTGCTGTTCTCAAGCCAGAGAAAGGAGGGACTAAGAAGGGTGGAAAGGGGAACAGAAAGGGGCCTCCCTTAGGAAAAGATCAGTGCACTTTCTGTAGGAAGATTGGGCATTGGAAAGAAGACTGTGAAGCCCTGAAAAAGAAAGAGAAAGAAAGCAGGGGGGAAGAACAAAGGGTGTTGTATGAACAAGAAAGAGATTAGGACAGACTGGGGCCCGGACCCCTCTTGGCCATTTCCGAGGCAAGATGGGACCCCATGGTCAAAATTAGGGATGGCGGAGAATTTCTCCCCGAAACTTCGGGGGGCCGAGCGCCAACGTGTTCACCCCCGAACAAGTTTCAGGGAGAAATCCTCCGCCCCCCCGCCCCCCGCCCCACCCGGGACGGGACTTACCTTCACCGAATGTCCCTCCCGGTGGCTGGTCCGGCCGGCGGTTCGGCGGGTGTTCGAGCGAGGCGGGAGCGGCAGCCGGTCTTTCGACCGGCTGCCGCTGCCGCCATTGCAATGAAAGAAAAAAAAAAAAACTTCCCCTGATAGGCCACATGACGATTTACGTAGCCTATCACGGCTAGATTTGCAAAGTCAGCCATGATAGGCTACGTCAATCGTCACGTAGCCTATCACGGGTGACTTAAAAAAATAAAAATAAAAAAGAGTGTACGGATAATGGCAGCCCCCATAGGGAGCCGCCATTCCCATTCCTTCTTTGGTCGCTGTAGTCTACGTAAATGTTTACGTAGACTACGGCGAAAATAAGGGCAACGCTATTTGCGTTGCCCTTATTTTCGCCGTAGTCTATGTAAACATTTACGTAGACTACAGCGACTAAATAAGGAACGCGAATGGCGGCTCCCTATGGGGGCCGCCATTCGCGTACGCGCTTTTTTTTTTTTAAAGTCACCCGTGATAGGCTATGTGACGATTGACGTAGGCTATCATGGCTGACTTTGCAGATCTAGCCGTGATAGGCTACGTGAATCGTCACGTAGCCTATCAGGGGAAGGTTTTTTTTTTTACTTTCGCGTTCGCGGCCGGGCAAGGCGAGGCGCCAACTCCCCGGCCTGAATTTCGGCCAGGCGAGGCGGGAAGCCTCCCCCCTGGCCTGAATTTCGGCCGGGCGAGGCAGGAAGCCTCCCCCCCCAGCCTGAACTTCATGGGGGGAGCAGCGAAGCGCCTCCCCCCCACCGCGAACGGCCTTCGACGACAGGTAAGTGACTTTCGTCCACCCCTAGTCAAAATTAAAGTTGGGGGTCGCTCCTATGATGCCCTTGTGGATACAGGGGCTGCCTTGTCCATACTCTCCCTTAGCAAGCCACCAACGGGAAGTGGGGGAACTACCACCATAATGGGGGTCGAGGGAAGAGCAACGCGAGTGCCCCTTTCTCGTCCTTTGTTTACTAAAATTGGAGAAACACACCTAGAACATGCATTTGTCTGTACCCCCTCCTGTCCGGTGGCATTGTTAGGGAGGGACTTATTGACTAAGCTCCAAATTGAGATCACTTTCACCCCTGATGGAAGAATGGAAGTACGACTTCCCAAGCAACAGAGCAGCAACTATCAAATGGCCCTTTTTAAAGCCATGGAGGAACCCACCTCAGAGGCAAATGAAGACTGGTGCTTAATAGAAAACAGAGTCAACCCACTGGTTTGGGCCGGGGTTGGAGGGGCCTCTCATGCCAAATCGGTGGCACCATACAAAATTCCTCTCAAGGAAGGGGCGAAACCAGTTCCAATGAAACAATACCCCCTTTCCCGCCAAGGGAAGCTGGGTCTACAACCAGTAATAACGAAGCTCCGAGAGGAAGGCCGACTCATCAAGATAATGTCCCCCTACAACACGCCCATTATTGCTGTATAAAAAGGGGGGGCAAAGGGTTTCGCCTTGTGCAAGACCTCTGCCTCATTAACCAGCAAATCGAGGCCCCCCACCCTGTGGTCCCTAACCCACACACCCTTCTCGTAAGAATTCCAGAATTCTGGAATGCATGGTTTACTGTCATAGACCTAAAAGACGCTTTCTTTAGCATCCCACTCCACCCTGATTCGAGGCCTTTGTTCGCCTTTGAGTGGGAAAGCCCAGAGGGTGAGTCAAAGGTTCAACTAACATGGACAGTGATCCCTCAGGGGCTCAATCTTTCACCCATCATTTTTGGTCAGCAACATCAAAAGGACCTCGAGCCTTGGGTCCATCAGCACCTTGAGGTGCATCTCCTCCAATATTGTGACGACCTCTTGATCTCAGCCAAGGCTAAGGATATGTGCCTAAATGGGACAATTTCCCTCCTTAATCATCTAGCAGAGAGGGGCTATAAAGTGTCAAGGGAGAAGGTGCAGCTAGTCCGACCAACTGTAAAATTCTTAGGTTACCACTTAGCCAAGGGGACCCAAAGCTTGGGATCAGAAAGAGTCGAAGTCATTCATGACACTCCTGTCCCTACGTCCCCCTGTGAGCTAAGGGCCTACCTGGGATTGACTGGATTCTGTCGGCTGTGGATAGCCGACTATGGGGAAATAGCACAACCACTATATGAGGCACTGCAAAAGGATAAATTAGACAAATGGAAATGGACTAAAGAAATGAATAAGTCTTTCCTCAGCCTTAAAGCTGCCCTTGTGTCACCACCGGCCCTCGCCATGCCAAATCCCAGTCGACCAAATCCTAGTCGAGACTCTATGTGCATGAGAATAAGGGCGTAGTCTCGGGGGTGCTCTGCCAACGGACGGGCCCTTCTTGGAGGCCAGTGGGTTACTACTCCAAAATCCATGATGTTGTAGCACGAGGATGGCTGAGCTGCTTGAGAGCGGTAGCAGCGGCAGCCTTGATCTGCACTGAAGCAGAAAAAATGACAATGGGAGGGGCCATCGAGGTCTGGATGCCACATGGGGTGCCGCAAATCCTAGGGTCAGGGGGAGGAAGCAAATTCCTCAACCCGGCTCGGCACTCCTGTTATGAAATAGGCTTGTTAACAAATGAAAGCCTCACTTTCAAAGCCTGCTCTAGCTTCAACATAGCCACCCTGTTACCGGCAATACAGGCCACACGTGGGCCGGGGCTCCCAGATCATGACTGTCTTGAAGTACTAGACTTGGACACCAAGGGTCAGCCAGATCTTGAAGATGAACCAATGGAAGGGGCCGAAGATCTGTTTGTGGATGGGTCGAGTTATATACTAGACGGGAAGCGTTACACAGTGGTGGCTATCATCACCCATAGCGAGAGTGTCCATGAAGAACGACTGCCTCCTCATTTTTCCACCCAATCTGCTGAACTGGTGGCCCTGACTAGGGATATACGAAAGTCACTTACCTTGTCTCGCAGCTTGCTTTGCGGTGGGGGGGAGGCGCTTCGCTTCTCCCCCCGAAGTTCAGGCCGGGGGGGAGGCTTCCCGCCTCACCCAGCTGAAATTCAGGCCGGAGGGAGGCTTCCTGCCTCGCCCGGCCAAAATTCAGGCCGGGGAGAAGCGCCCTGTCTCCCCGGCCACGAACTTCAAAAGAAAAAAAAAATGCCCCGTGATAGGCTACGTAACGATTAACTTAGCCTATCACGGCTAGATCTGCAAAGTCAGCCGTGATAGGCTACGTTAATAGTCACGTAGCCTATCATGGGTGACTTTGAAAAAAAAAAAAGCGCGTACGCAAATGGCGGCCCCCATAGGGAGCCGCCATTTGCGTTCCTTATTTGGTCCCTGTATTCTATGTAAAGATTTACGTAGACTACGGCAAAAATAATTTTTTATTATTTTTTTTATAATGGGGGCCGCCATTAGCGTACGCGCTTTTTTTTTTTTTAAGTCACCCGTGATAGGCTACGTGATGATTAACGTAGCCTATCACGGCTGACTTTGCAAATCTAGCCATGATAGGCTACGTTAATCGTTACATAGCCTATCACAGGGGCATTTTTTTTTTAACTTTTCTTGTAATGGCGGCGGCGGCAGCCGGTTGAAAGACCAGCTGCCACCCCCGCCCCTGATGAAGACCTGCTGAACCGCCGCTGGGACCCGCCGCCGGGAGCGACATTCGTGAAAGGTAAGTCCCATCCCGGGGGGGGGGCGGGGGGCGGAGAATTTCTCCCCGAACCTTCGGAGGACCAAATGCATTGGCACTCGGCCCCCCAAAGTTTCGGGGAGAAATTCTCCCCCATCCCTAGCCCTGACAAGAGCTTTGCAGGCAGGCAAAGGAAGGTGGGTAAATATTTACACTGACAGTAAAAATGCTTTTGCCATTGTGCATGCTCACGGACAGTTATGGAAAGAGAGGGGATTCCTTACAGCAAATGGATCCCCAGTTGCCAATGGCGGCTTAATCGTAGACCTCTTGGATGCCCTCCAGTTACCCTTACAAGTGGCAGTTATCCACGTCCGAGCCCATGGAAAGGAAAAAGAGGAAAAGTGGAGGCAAGGAAATCAAAGAGCTGATGAGGCTGCAAAGAGAGCAGCCAGGGAAGGAATCCAAGGAACATTCCTTGTCTTACCCAGAAGGGGGGAGCGCCCCACATACTCCCCCTCTGAGTTGCAAATGGCACAAGAACACAAAGTGAGTCCTCGCGACGATGGATGGCTCCAGATGACGGATGGAAGACTGCTTCTTCCACAGACCCTGCAGGGAGCTATCCTGGAACAAGTGCATCACTCTCTTGGACACCCTGGGGCATCAGCCATGATTGACTATTGCAAAAGGCTATTTGTCTCCCCTGGCCTAACTGTACATGCCCATCGACTAGCCGCAACCTGCGAGGTCTGTCAGAAAACTAATTCCCCCAGAGCCCCCCTCCACCAAAAGGAGGGCGACCATGGGCATGCTATCCCTTCCAGAGGGTACAGATTGATTTTGCTGAAATGCCACCGTGTAGGGGTTACAGGTATTTGCTTGTAATAGTGTGTCAAATGACGGGGTGGGTAGAAGCGTTCCCATGCAGGAACTGTCAAGCAAAAACTGTAGTTGCTAAATTGTTACAGGAGTTGGTGCCCAGGTTCTCCTTGCCTGAAATTATAGAATCCGACCAGGGCTCACATTTCACTTCAGCTGTTACGCAAGCGTTGGCATGAGCTCTGGGGGTAGAGTGGCACTTACACTGCCCCTGGAGACCCCAGGCAAGTGGGCAAGTTGAAAGAACCAATTGGAGTCTCAAGGAGACTCTAACCAAGCTCCAGCAAGGGGTGAAGCTCACTTGGGTTGAGGCTCTGCCAATAGCTTTGACAAAGCTTCGAAAAATGCCAAGAAAAGACATAAAGCTGTCCCCCTTTGAACTAACGTTTGGATTCCCGCCTCAGGTACACTGTGGAAGGAGGGAGGAGGTCAAATGGGAAATGGGAGATCAGATGTTAAGGGGCCAGTTGATTTCTCTACAGTCTGTTCTTTCACAGCTACGAGCCTACTCTGTCCCATTCCAGAGATTGCCACTAGATGCTCCCATTCATCTCTTCCAACCGGGAGATGAAGTACTGCTGAAAAAGTGGAATAAAGAAGCTTTAAAGGAAGGGTGGGAAGGACCCTACCTAGTGGGACCAACCAGCCATTCATGTGTAAAACTTGTAGGTTCTAGCAAATGGACACACTGCAGCCGGTTGAAGCCATTTAGGTGACCCCTGCCTCCTCCTGTCACCCAGAGAGAACAGGAGTATACGGGCAACAGTCCTCTGCTCCCTGGCACCCCCCAGGAAGCTGCCAGGGACACAGGCGAGGAAGCCATCCAGGAGCCACAATCGCCTCTTGTCTATAAATCCCAGCACCTAGGAAAGGCCAAGATCCGACTGAATCGGGCTTGATAGAATAGCTACTCTTGCTAAAATGAAGTGGCTGTGGATCCTAACATTGCTTACCTATGGAGTAATGGGATCAAAACAATCTTGTTGCCAAGAAGGGGGAAACACAGTCTTCAGAACTTCTCTAGGGACAGAATACTACAAATCCATGAAGTCTATCACTTGCTTAGGAAAGAAGGTTTTTGAGATACAATTAACCAAACCCTACACCTATTACACTGGTACTCGGAAAAGCCAATTACCACTAGGGGCCAAAGTTTGCCTCACAAAGGGAGGGCAGTGGGGATTAGATCGATGGAGCCCGCCGCGGGTCCATCAGACCATTAAGCAAGTGGTACAGCAAGCCAGGCTAACCCCTGCAGCCCCACGTCTGCTCCCCTTAATAAAGATCCCAGAGATAAGCGCCCCTGGAAAGCCAGATTAGGGGTGCCAATAACAGAAGAAACTGATAATGTGTGGCTAGAATGGGTAAAGTACACCGCCAAGTCCTTAAATAAGTCTGACTGTTTTATTTGTGCTGCAGGAAGATCGGTAGCAAGGGTACTGCCTTTTCCTCTGGGATGGGACACTCCCTCCCTCCTCACCTGTGTGATCCGTTTGTTCCAGCACCCTAACGCATGGGGAGAGGAGGAGTGCCAGACTCTCAATAAGTTGTACCCTCCCCTCAAATTAGAAAATCGTGTTATACCCCCTGTAGCTTTTGTGCAACAAAGAAACCATACTGGATGTATATACCGAAATCTTATAGGGGGAGGGGAGCCTGTAGGGAACCTGACAAACAAATGGAGATGTGTTAATTCCACTAGCTTTAAAAATGATTCCCTCCCAATCCCACAGGCTGATCTCTGGTGGTATTGCGGAGGTCTAGAGTTGTATGAAGTATTGCCCTTTAATTGGTCAGGAGTTTGTGGACTGGTCCAGTTGGCAGTCCCCTTTTCAATCGCATTTCATCCAACAAGGGAGACTAGCCAACCCTGACAGAAACGGTCGGTAACCCCTTTTGATAATTGAATATACATTGACTCTATAGGTGTGCCAAGGGGAGTGCCAGATGCGTTCAAAGGGAGAAATCAAATCGCTGCAGGATTTGAGTCTACCCTGTTTTGGTGGGCGACCATTAACAAAAATGTAGATTGGATCAATTACATTTATTATAATCAACAAAGATTTACAAATTATACCCGTGATGCTGTAAAAGGATTGGCTGAGCAGCTAGATGCCACTAGCCAAATGGCCTGGGAAAAGCGGCGTGTTCTTGATATGATGTTAGCAGAAAAAGGAGGGGTATGCGTTATGTTAGGTGGGCGGTGCTGCACCTTCATCCCTAACAACACTGCCCCAGACGGCACAGTAACAAAAGCATTACAAGGTCTCACCACCTTATCTGAGGAGTTAGCCGAGAATTCAGGGATTAACAACCCCCTGACTGCCTGGCTAGAAAAGTGGTTTGGAAAATGAAAGCACCTAACAGCCTCAATCCTTATCTCGCTTGTAGTGGTGGTAGGAGTTCTGGTATTATTTGGTTGCTGCATTATCCCCTGTGTCAGAGGCTTATCCCAGCGATTGATAGAAACCACTCTGTCAAAACAGATGCTCTTGCTTTATTGTACCAATAAAGAGGCTCTGTTTTAAACGCTTTAAGAGGTGAGTAAAGACTTAAAGGAGGGAATTGTTAGAAAAAGAGACTCCATAACCGTTGGCGCCTCAGTTACGTAGGAGCCCGAGTGGCGGGAAAAATGTGGGCGGAGCAAAAAGGAGAACCATAATGACGCACTCATGACTAACGGCTTGGTAGGCTGATACTGACAGTTTATTGGCTATTAACTTGGTAAGCTGATGTACTGACTGTTTCATTGGTTACTGGCAAGAACAATAGAAGCGATATGATATAAAGGGCTTTTGCACACGTGTCTCGGGGTCCAGACTGCTCTGCACCCGTTTTGCAAAACGTTCAATAAAATAGCGTTGGATCCACTGCTGCCTGCCTGGCATCCTTTTCTTCTAAACCGGAAGCAAGAACTTTTTATCTAACACAGGCATTAGCAGGTTTGGGGTCTGATTCCTGACACTACCAATCTTGGTTGGAGAGTTGTGTTACATTTTATGAATCACAGATTGTTCAGGTAAGGGTTGGACAGACTCATCCATGTTTGCCTCGCATGCCACTCACTGGACCCCTGCCAGCTGCCTTTGGTGAGCTGCAAGGCGGGTCTATGGGAGAGTGGCACACGGCCGCCCAATCCCTCCACAAGCTGCAATTTTGTATAAAAATGGTGGCTCGTTACATTAATGGCCTTTTACGCAAATGGTGGCTGTAAAGTGGCCATTTACTCAAAATTGCAGGCATAAATGGTCCATTTATGCCTGCAATCTTGCATAAATGGCTGCTTTACTGCCACCATTTGTGTAGAAGGCCCTTTATGCAAAAGAACAAGCCACCATTTTCATGCAAAATGGCAGCTTGGTGGACCAGCAGAGACTGCTGTGCTTGCCCGACTCAGTGTGCATCAAGTGCATCCAGGAGGCCAAGTGTGTGTGTGTGGGGGGGAGTCCGCCAGTCTCCATCTCCCTCTCGGACTCCCGCAACATCTCTAGTTCAGGTCTCATAAGTTACTATTGTTTTCTAGTTTTTTGAAGCCTGGGAGAAACTCCAAATTAATTTTCCCTTCCCTCCAGTGCCTGTGTTAAATTGTCACTGAGACTGAAACCCTGTTCAGGTATTTGCCTGAACAGATACACATTTAAAGTGGGTAGAGAGGGTCAGGGCCATGCATGCTG
Source organism: Heloderma suspectum (assembly GCF_057233095.1). Lineage (NCBI taxonomy): Eukaryota > Metazoa > Chordata > Lepidosauria > Squamata > Helodermatidae > Heloderma > Heloderma suspectum. The sequence continues at coordinate 177,506,446 of NC_139461.1, forward strand.
GCCCTGCCTCTATGTCTCTGGGCACAATGCCCCACCCCCTTCAGTTCCAACCTTGCTGCATTGAATTGGCAGCGTCTGAACAGGAGCACTACTTGCATTTGCTTGGAATTGTGTAGAACTCTCCATGTGACTGTGGACTCTGTCTTATCAGAGTTCCTGACTGCATGGAGAGTTCTGCTCACATTCATTTGAATATGAGTAGAGCTCCTGTTCAGACCTGCCCATTCAAGATAGCAAGGTCTGAACTGAAGGAGGCTGGGCCAGAGCACCCAGAGATGTAGAGGCAGCACTAGCATGCCCAGCCCCAACTCTCTTCCCATTTTAAGCCCTCACACTTTCAGGCAAAAGCCTGAACAGGGCTTGATAGACAAGCAGATATATAAGCAAGTTCTAATTGAATATTATGTATGGTGGAGAAGGGTGGCGAGGGGGGTGGGGGAATCTTTGCCGGAACTTGCAAGGAAATGTTATTGTGTATATATCGAACAGTTCTTTTCTAGTTGAAAGAAGGGTCTCTTTCCATTTTAAATAATAGCAGGCCTCAGGAATCAAGGATGTACATGAATGCTAGTCAAGGACTTTTTATGGGTGGGTGGGTGGGTGGAATAAATAGAAGAAATTACTTTCTGCCATCATTTGTAGAGTTTTCCAGTTGCTGTTACAAATTCATGGGGTCATTATGAATGATAGAATCTGGTAAAAATAATCAGATTTCCCCCCCTAGCTTTGCAGCTTTGTTACAAAATGTTGGTGTGTGTTGGAGCAGCAAAAGAAAACGTAAGACACAATAACTCATTATCAGTCTCCAAAGATAGCTGTACACATATGGGTGATGGTCACAGCAGCGTTCGGAACTGGCTTACACCAAGACAGACCATTGGTCCATCTAGCTTTGCAGTGTCTACACTGATTGGCTGCAGCTCTCCAGGGTTTCAGGAAGGAGACTGCAAGGAACAGACCTTTTGAAAATCATTTGCTATGGTCCTTCCAGTCTAGATATGTATGTATTTTGTATGTCGTTGAATAGGGTTGCATCAAAAGTAAAGGTGGGTTACTATGGGGTGACTGGATGTCCGAGGGTGTGTGTGTAAGTGTGTCCAAGGAGAGGGGAAATAGACTCCCCAAAGTGTCCATTTTTGTGGTGGGAATAGGGATGGGGTCCCAATGTGTTCAGTTCACATTTGAATGTGAACTTACCTAACTTTAGAACCAATGCGTGGACTGAAAGTCAGTAATCCTTCAAAATGTGCACTTCTCTGAATTTTGTAATGGAGTTTTGCAATCAAATTGTGCATACAACGTTATATATATAATAGGGGAAAACTACTCACAAAAATATGTATTTTCATGAAAACAACATTACGAAAGCATTATATTAGGAAGATTGCATGCAAAAAGAGGGTTGTAAGCAAAATTGAGTAAAATGCATATGTTAGGGAAGATGAAAGCAAAATGTGTATGGAATTTCATGTGAATTTTTTATTTAAAAATGTGCAAATTTTGGCATGAACTGAAGATTGGAAAAATGAGGAACTGATGGACGTGCATACAAAATTACATATTATAGGGATAAGTACTCACAAAAATGTGTATTTTCATGAAAATAACATTAGGAAAGCATTATATTAGAAAGACTGCATGCAAGAAAAAGTGTTTTAAGCAAAACTGAGTACAAAAATGCATGCATTAGGGAAGACTGCCTGCAAAAAAAGGGGGGGTTAGCAAAATTGAGAAAAGAATGATTGTTTTAGGGCAGATGCAATCAAAAATGTGTATGAAATTTCATGTGATTTTTTTATTTAAAAATTTGTGAAGTTTGGCATAAACTGAACTTAAGATGGGGAAAAATGAGAAACTGATGGAAAATGAGAAACTGATGGAACTCTCAGATTTGTCCATCCCTACATTCCTAGGTGGAAAGGTTGAGTCTAAGCAGTCCTGATGATCAAGAGGGAGCAGTTTCAAGTTACTGGAGAGGAAGGACATTTCCCCACCCCCTTCCACTAAAAGAGGGTACAAGGAAATCAAATCTTCAAAGAAGCCCTCCCCCCCCCCCGAGGGAATAGAAAACAGCAATCCTAAGTGAATGGCATGGTCTATTTTCATCTTTTATCTCTTTCAACAAGAATGCTTGAACTGCACTCATTCACTGACAGAGCTGTCAGGTTGGTGAAAGGACCTACCAGTGGAGGCTGGTAGCTCCAATTTCGTTGGGGCTGGAAATCCATTCGAGGTTTCAGTCAGAACCAGTCAGAGCTCTCAAGGAGTGGCAAAGTGCTGAACCCCATCCCCCAAATTGGTTCAGCACCTTGGATAGCTCCTTTGGCCATCTGGCTGGTAATGACTGAAACCTGGAATGGATTCACTGCCCTGCCAAAATCGGAGCCACCAGCCTTCACTGGTGCCTACACAATGAATATAGAGTTGAAATTTCCCAACTCTTCTTCTACAAGAAGGGTCCGAGAGTCGAACATTTTTAAATTGCAATCCCACACATGTCTACTCAGAAGTAAGCCCTACTGAGTTCAATGTGGCTTAATTCCAGGTAAGTGGGTATAGGCTTGCAGCCTTAATACCTAACACTTACAATGTGACCCAGCACTTCAGCAGAGGTTGGAGCAAGATAAGAGTATCCCTGGAAGATAGATTTGCAGTGACAGCCAAGAACGACATTCTGAAATTGGAAGCCATACCTGCAACAGAACTGAGAGGTATAGAAGTTCCTTTGAAAAAGACCTTGCATTTGATGAAGGGGGATTTCCAGTGGTAGTCAGAAACAGACGTACACTTTCTTACACTTCTGTAATGCAAGCAGTATTTATAAGAACAGTATAAATAAACATTTATGCTGAAGAGTATAGGGTTTTCCCACAGAGATGTGTTTAATAGGTTTTCAAGCTGAGAGAAAGGAAAGAAGGGGACCATGGCCACTCCATTGGCTCTGCTGAGAGACCAGCAACTTGGAGTTCCTCCTTTCCTTGAACTTGGAGTTCCTCCTCTCCTTGAACTTGGAGTTCCTCCTCTCCTTGAACTTGCCATTATAATGAGTTTGTCATTACAAGCACTTAGAAAGACATAGTTTGTTTTCTTCCTCTTCTCTCTCAATCCATTTTCTTTTCATGTTATTTACATCTTTTAGAGTGCAAGTCTTCAGGAATCTTCTTCTTCTTCTTCTTCTTCTTCTTCTTCTTCTTCTTCTCACTATCACTATCACTATCACTATCGATTTTTGCATGCCACTCTGGAAACATTATTTGATTGAAGAATGGGGTGAAAATGCTTCAGATAAATAAACAAACATGTGTCAAAGTAGGAATGCTTGACGATTTGGTTCAGTCTGGATTTTTAAGCAAGCCAACCATATCAACACTTTCCAGACTACTTTGTAGATTGGAACACAGCTTTCCTTCAGGTTATGCACCTCTCTGAATGCATACTATATATATATATATATATATATATATATATATACTTTTAAAAAAACATAAAATGTATACGAATATTTGCATTTAAGTTGTTAAATGTAATTTTTGCAGGTTTTTATTTTTTTAAAAAAATCACAGATTGATTCAGAAACAGGTTGGATGAAACAAATTTATGAATAAACACATGCAAAAGTGAGACAAGCTGGAATGACAGTGATCGGTTTATCCCCACCTTGACGGTCCAGTAAAAGGAACTATATTATATCATCACTCCTGAATGTGCTTAGCATTTGCAACAAGTAGAATCACCTCTTTTCTGTTAAGATATTTTTTAAAAAAATGTATCTTACAAATAGATAAAAGATGCAGTCATTTATTATATGGTAGAGCTACAGTCTTCTGAATTTTAAAGGTGAGGGATCCCCCCTCCTTGCCCTGTCTGAGCATTTTCAATTTACGAATAGGCCCTCTTCACCTAAACTTGATTTCAGATCAGTAATCAGAGGGTCCCATTATTATTTTTTAATTTAGCTCTGCTGTCTTGGTTTCAACAGAGGTGAGCAGGACTGATTGACATAAATCTCAAGTGACAAGACATGTCATAAACGGTTGACCCAGCGGCTTCGAGTTAAATCCAGTTTGCTTTGAAATTGCTTATTAAGCCTGGTCAATTTCTATAACTTAATTTACTCTGCCATTATGTATCTGATTAGAACGCTGGTTATAGAGTAGCTTAATGACAAAAACATGCTGAATAACTGGCTAATTAAAGTCAGTACACTAGTTGCTGCTTTTTCCCCCCTTAATTGATCCTGGGGGGAATTGCAAGTATGTCCAATTACAGAGCTTTCTGTAAATATAGTGCCTGCTGATGCTGTTTGGAGTTTGGGAGATATATTCACTGCCTTTGTCTTCTAAGCAGCATACAGTTCAGGAGCAATAATATATTACTGCTGATAATATATTAATGAGGCAGTATCTCTGTGGTGGTCAGTGATTTTTGCATTTTGATATGTTAGTGAACACAATAACTAAAATCAGCTACACCCATGGGCAGCTATGGTTGCCAGCCAGCTCCAGGCACTCTTGAATAAAAGTGATTATCTAGATGCAATGCATTTCATTCAGGCTTCAGGGCTGGTTTTAGAATGGAAACTTCCTTGGTCACCCTGGGGGATGACCTTTGCCAAGAGAGGGAGAAGGGGGAGTGTGACCCTGTTGATTCTCTTAGTTTCTCAATGGCATTTGATACCATCAATCATGGTATCCTTCTGGATAGGCTATCTGGGTCTGGTGTTGGCTGTCCTGTACTGCAGTGGTTCTGCTCTTACTTGGATGGCCGATTCCAAAAGATGCTGTTCAACAGCTACATGAAACTGCTAGGGATGTCAGAGAATTCCGCCATGGATCTCAGTGAGGCCGAATGCCAGTGCATTCAGCCCCTCGAACTCCGTGGCGGAACGGCCTGCCCCCCCGCCCCCCCGCAGATCCCCCCCGGGATGAGACTTACCTAGGGCGTATGTTCTGGGTGGCGGCGGCGGCAGCAGCTGGTCTTCCCACCGGTCACCGCCGCCATTTGCAATCTTGTCTCTCTTCTTTTTTTTTACAGAGATGTGATAGGCTATGTAAGTTTTTACATAGCCTATCACATCTCTGTAAAAAAAAAATGAAGAAAAATAAGGAATGCAAATGGCGGTGGCCGTAGCCATCGCCACTTGCATACGCATTTTTCCCCCCTTACCCAGAGCCCTCCGTGGCCGGAAATCCGGCTGTGGACAGCCCTGGCCTGGGCCTGGCCGGCTGCTCTGCGGAGCTGCGGCGGAGCACAGCCGGCTTTCGGGGGGGAGGACCGGATCGCCTCCCCCCCAGCGAGGATTCCGGGGGGAGGGACGGAGCGCCTCCCCCCCAGTGGAACCTGGCGGAGCCAGGTAAGCGGGGTTTCATATACCCCTAGAAACTGCTAGGGGAGGTTACCTGGAGGTGTGGGCTGAGATGTTACCAATATGCAGATGATACGCAGTTCTGTTTCTCCTTTTTATCAAATCCAGGTGAGGAAGTGGGCATTCTGAATCAGTGCCTGGGTGAGTGTCTCACTCTTGACTCTTTATTCTGGGTGTGGGTGCAATCTCATTGATCGGGAGTAGACTTTTTTTGCAGTGAGGACTTGGGTTTTCAGCAGCTGTGCCCTTAAGGGTCCACAGTCATTCCTAATTCATCCCAGTACCAATTTCTAGGGAGGTCATCATATGTTGAATTGAATAACTGCCTTGGGCTAGGTGGGGTATGGAAGATAGCAGAGTGTTAGACTTTGAGTGAGCAGATGTAGGTTCCAATCCCTGCTCTGCACTGAAGCTCAGTGGGGGTCACCTTGAGCCAGTCACCATCTTTCAGCCCCTCTTTCCTCAAAGGGTAGTTGTGTAAACAAAAGAGGTTCAAGGCAGCTCCTTGGAGGAAGGTTGAAATAATAAAAAAATACAATAATAATAGAAATAGATAACTGTGACACTGTTTCTCTCTCTTCATAAAATACTGGTTTTGAAAGGGTTAAAAAAAATCATGGCCAGCTTGACTATGTAACAATTCATTATTTCTTAGGGAAGGTGAGGTAAGCGGAAAGTTTAAAATTTCTCAAGTCATCTATTATCTTTTTAAGAACAGGGTAGTTAGACTTTTGTGGGTGTCATGCTAGCTGACAATGACTTTGATTAGCAGTGTTCTCCATGTAGAACATGTAATATTAACAAAGGCAAAGCAAAACCCAAAGGTCTTCAGAGCAGTGACACGTTGATCTTTTTAAAATGATTCTAAATGAATGATTTCGTTTTAAATCTGTTTTAATCTTAGACTCTCTAAAGAATAGCTTCTCTTAGATGTGCAAAGCCCCTTTGAACTTGGCCAGACATACTATGGATGGAATTAGTTCTGGTGAAGTTAATAAAGATTGTGGCTTTAGTTTTGCAGTTGAATTTTAAATAGGGGTGCACGAAAGTCACTTACCTGGTCTCGCAGCTTTTCGCGGTGAGGGGAGGCGCTTTGCTGCTCTCCCCCCGAAGTTCAGGCCGGGGGGGGAGGCTTCCCGCCTCGCCTGGCCGAAATTCAGGCCGGGGAGGAGGCGCCTCACCTCGCCCGGCCGCGAAATAAAAAGTTTTTTAAAAAAACACGCCCCCGTGATAGGCTATGTGACGATTAACGTAGCCTATCATGGCTAGATCTGCAAAGTCAGCCGTGATAGGTTACGTAAATTGTCATGTAGCCTATCATGGGTGACTTAAAAAAAAAAAAATCGCGTACGCAAATGGCGGCCCCCATAGGGAGTTGCCATTCGCGTTCCTTATTTGGTCGCTGTAGTCTACGTAAATCTTTACGTAGACTACGGCGAAAATCAGGGCAACGCAAATAGCGTTGCCCTTACTTTCGCCGTAGTCTACGTAATCTTTACGTAGACTACAGCGACCAAATAAGGAACGGGAATGGCGGCTCCCTATGGGGGCCGCCATTAGCCGTACGCGCTTTTTTTTCTTTTTTTTTAAAGTCACCCCTGATAGGCTACGTGACGATTTACGTAGCCTATCACGGCTGACTTTGCAAATCTAGCTGTGATAGGCTACGTTAATCGTCACATAGCCTATCACGGGGGTGGGTTTTTTTTTTTTAGTTTTATTGGAATGGTGGCGGCGGCCCCCGCCCCTGACCAAGACCTGACGAACTGCCGCCGGGACCCGCCGCCGGGAGGGACATCCGGGAAATGTAGGTCCCATCCCAGGGAGGGTGCGGGGTGCGGTGGGGTGGAGAATTTCTCCCTGAAACTTCTTCGGGGGGCTGAACACGTTGGCGCTCGGCCCCCTGAAGTTTCGGGGAGAAATTCTCCGCCAACCCTAATTTTAAACAAATACCAGTGTAATCCTAAATATGTCTATGAACTAAGAAGTTCAACTGGACTACTCTTTGAGTTGAATTGGACTTGCTTTCAAGTATAGGAAAGGATTCCAGCCAAAGTATTGTGTTGGATCCAGATGGACAGTTCAATCCTAAGTGTTTGTGTGTATGTGTGTGTGTGAGTGTGAAGTGGTAAATCATTTGCCATGTCCAATGCCCTACCAGCTCATCCCAGCTAGGCAGACTCACCTCCCCCCACACTGTTTTCTCCCCTTCCATTGGTTGCAACTAGAAATGGGAGGGGAAATACCTGAGGCTGCTGCACGCAGAGCCCAATCCTGGCCCCTCAAAGGGAATGAAGCTCGATCTGTCTCTTCCCCCTGCTCTAGAAAGCCCCATTGTGGGACCTATCACTGGTGTAAATCCTGCCAGTGGTAGAGTGACATCTTCAGAGCTTTCCACAGGTGTAATATGGGCTTTGCAGTGGATGTGCCTCCTGCACAGGCAGAGCTCTTCCTTGCTGGCAGAGGGGCACTTCCACCCTACCATAACCCCCCCTGCCCCTAACTGATTCAGGTAGTTAGGATTGCTCTGTAAGGGAGCAATCCTATGGCCACTAGTCACTGGCTAGATGGCCACAGGATATGTCAGTTCCTGGAGACTCGGCCTCCCTGCTCCCAAAGCAGCACCCTTTGGAAGAGAAGCATGGAGTGGCAAAAAATGGGGTGTTCTGGGGGGGATTTCGGGGTGGGGAAGGCGGAAATGCTGGTATGACACATCCTATGTGTTGTCCGGGTGCCGCTTCCCCCGTTCTGCCTTCCTGCAGCTAGACAGCCGAAATTGGCTGTCTAGCCGCAAATGCAGGGTGGATGAAGCACGGAATGGTGGCCATATTGCTGGCACTTCAGAGCCGACTAGCAGGGAGGATCCTGCTGGCGAGGATTCCTCGTGGACGCGGAGGTAAGTCTTCTGATTGTCCACGGACTCCGGGGGGCTGGATTATTTTGAATCTGGCCTCATTGGGGTCCGTGGAGGATTTCTCCCCCATCCCTAAACACTACTACCATGACTGAGATCCACAATGTGGTTTCTCCATTGCCACCTCCACTGTTCTGAACACAAGGGAAGGGACTCTGGATTCCTAGGTACCTAACCCAGACAACCCTTTCACGGGGCTCCAACCCCGGACATGGAAAAGGGATGTTTTCTGGAATGAACCCACCAGGCAATCAGGGGATAACTTCTTGAAAGGCCTAACCATCCACATCCATAGAGAGTCCACCTTTGAATCTTTTGTTGATAACTCTAGCCTACATGGTCAAGGCTCTAGCCTACATGGTCAATATTTGCGTAGGCTATCGCATGAAAAAGCACGGATGCAAATGGTATCCACTATGCCATTTGTGGCCGTAAAGGTCTGAGTTTAAGCTGAATGCAGCCATTTATGGCTGCATTTACCTTAAACTAAGATCTTTACGGCCGCAAATGGCATAGTGGACACCATTTGTGGCCACAGTCAATCCACCCAGCAAGGCTGAGCCAGCAATACATCAATCAATGGCGGCTGTATTGCTGGTGCTCCAGAGCTGGCCAGCAGCTCTGTGGAATTGCCGTGGAGCAGAGCCAGCTGGCTAGGATTCTGGTGGAGGGGGGAGGGACGGATCGCCTCAGCCTCCAGGGACACCCCCCCTCCCGGACCTGGAGGTAAGCCTTCCGCCCATTCCTAGAGAGAAGATCATGCAGATTCTGACATTCCAGAGGCCAAATAGGCCCAAGCCCTTCCAGGCTACTTCTAATCAAATCCTGGCTATAACCTACAAGGCCCACTGTGGTGCTGAAGCTATCATAGGATTGCTCCCTTAGTTGCATTTAGGCCCCATTGAAATCAACGTGAAAAGTTAGTGAGGACTTTGCTGCAGCAGCTAACTTTTTCTGTATCCATTCCAGTGTCTTGTATTATTGCTTCAGAGAATGCCAATCCCACACCCACAACACCAGCAATATTCAAATTTCATTCATCGCCCTTGGCTACTTGCAGTTAGCACCTGCAAACATCTGATCAAACATTCTTTACTCCTTGGTTTAAATATGGTCATCAGCATATCCAGAGGCAATTTCAGCTTAGTGATGATCACTTTCAGAGAGTTGAAGGCAATGCGATGGGGGTCATTACTGCAAACTTGACAATACAATGGTTTCCTCTCTAGGGATGGTGGAGAATTCCGCCATGGACTTCAGTGAGGCCGAATGCACTGGCATTTGGGCCTCTGAAACCTGTGGCGGAACGACCTCCCACCCCCCACTCCCCCCGCGGAATCCCCCCCGGGACGAAGCTTACCTGGGCGGATATTCTGGCAGAGACGGCGGCAGCGGCAGCTGGTCTCTCGGCCGGCTGCTGCGGACTCAAATGGTGGCCACCATGCCATTTGCGTAGCTGCCTTTGCCATCATAGGCTACGTAAATACTTACGTAGCCTATCACAGCAAGCAAAAAAATCTGAAAAACTGCGTACGCAAATGGCAGCAGTTACAGCGGCCACCATTTGCGTTCCCTTTTTTTCACTGTTTTAGCCTACGTAAATATTTATGTAAGCTATTACGGTGGGGGGGAAAAGGAATGCAAATGGTGCCCACTACACTATTTGTGTTCCCCTTTTTTTCACCGTAATAGCTTACGTAAATATTTACGTAGGCTAAAACAGTGAAAAAAAGGGAACGCAAATGGCGGCCGCTGTAGCCACCACCATTTGCGTATGATTTTTTTTTTTTTTTGGCTTGCCATGATAGGTGTCAGGAGTGCTCTGGTGGCTTCTCCCAGTAGATTCCAATAGCCAACTCAAGACACAGACGAAAAGATTTCTTTTCAAAGCTTTAATCCTTTTACAACTTAATTACTCTTTCAGATGCTAATCACCAGCGACTAAAGCAAGGAACAGCAGGGTGGCCTAAGCTTCAAGTAGTCAGTTGATCACCGTTTGAAAGAGAGTCATTTGAAGACCCAGAACTTATGGGCAAGGGAGAGAGGCAGCCGTTGCTTGTGCGCCAAATAGGTGCTATGCCTCCTTTCCATACCCTCCATCGCTCGTCGCTCTTTGCGTCTACGTCGAGCATCTAAGAAGCCCCCCTCCCACATTCCCACACTGCCAGGGTCACTATCTATCCTAGGAATGCTAGCAGGAGGAATCTCTGCCAGGTGCTGAGCCTGGGAGGGATGAGCTGGCCCCTCTCACATGGATAGAATCTGAACTGCTCTGAGGCTCTCTGGGCTCAGTTTCCACCCTGACATCAGGCTACGTAAATACTTACGTAGCCTATCACGGCCTCCACAGGGACGCAAAAGGCGTCCCTGCATTAGCCGTGATAGGCTACGTAAGTATTTACGTAACCTATCATGGCTATGATCAGGAAGCGAATGGCGGCCGCAGGGCGGCTGCCATTCACAAGTCAGCGTGGACGGCAGCAGGTAAGTGCTCCATTTTGCGCACCTTTCGTGGTTTGGGGGGGTGGGCACTTCGTTCCGCCATGGATTTCGGGGGGCCAAATGCACTGGCATTCGGCCTCACTGAGATCCGTGGTGGAATTCTCTGACTTCCCTAGTGGCTACCAGGAAGAGGGCCTTTTCTGCTGTGGCACCCCAGCTGTAGAATGAGCTCCTTAGAGAGGTTCACCTAGCACCCACATTGTACTCCTTCTCGCACCAGATAAAGACCTTTTTATTCTCCCAGTATTTTAGCATTTTAGCTTCCTAGTTTTTTAGCTTTGGTGTTTAAAATCTGTATTTTAAATCTCTGCATTGTTGCTAGGTTTTATTCTGGTTGTATTGTTATCTTGTGGTTTTAATGCTTTCATATTTTATATTGTTTTATCTGTCCAAATTGGTGGCCATCACTACATCGTGTGGAAGTGAGTTCCATACTTTAGTTATGTGCTGTGTGAAGAAGTCCTTCCTTTCGTCTGCCCTGAATCTCCCAACAATCATCTTCATTGGATTATCCCTTTGGGTTCTAGTATTATGACTCCAGGTCCAGATGCCGCCATCTTCAGCTTGTAGCCCTCCCATATTTTCTCTGCACTTCTTCCAACTTTCGTAACATAAAAATATCTGTTAAGGAAGAAAAGACAGAATGGCTGCACAGTACTTTTTGAGTGTTAGTGCTACAAGCCCTCTGCCTGGAAAGCTGAATATGAGCCAACAATGTGATGTGGCTGCAAAAAAGGCAAATGCTGTTTTGGGCTGCATTAATAGAAGCATAGCTGCAAAATCCCAGGAAGTACTAGTTCTCCTCTACTCAGCACTGGTTACGCCTCATCTGGAGTACTGTGTCCAGTTCTGGGCACCGCACTTTAAGAAGGATGCAGACAAGCTGGAGAGGGTTCAGAGGAGGGCAGTGGAGATGATCAGGGGACTGGAAACAAAGCCCTATGAGGAGGGACTGAAAGAACTGGGCATGTTTAGCCTTGAGAAGAGAAGACTGAGGGGAGATATGATAGCACTCTTCAAGTACTTGAAAGGTTGTCATAGAGAGGAAGGACAGGATCTCTTCTCGGTCATCCCAGAGTGCAGGACACGGAATCATGGACTCAAGTTACAGGAAGCCAGATTCTGGCTGAATATCAGGGAAAACATCCTGACTGTTAGAGCAATACAACAATAGAACCAATTACCTAGAGTGGTGGTGGGCTCTCCCACACTGGAGGCATTCAAGACAAGGCTGGACTGTCATCTGTCAGGAATGCTTTGACTTGGATTCCTGCATTGAGCAGGGGGTTCGACTTGATGGTCTTGTAGGCCCCTTCCAACCCCACTATTCTATGATTCTATGAACTATACAGAGACCTTCAGCTATTGGGCAGTATAGAAATTAAATAAATAAGTAAATAAATAAATACATTCCAGCATAAGGTGGTGCAACATGGCAATAGCGTCCTCATGTTATTTTCAACAGGGATGGAAGAATCTGTCAATTTTGGTTTCTCTCAGTTTCTCATTTTTCTAATCTTCATCTCATTCTAGCAGAGAACTGAAATTCTCCAGTCTGAAGTTCGGTAAGAATTTTTGTGCATGTTTGTCCGATTGCATGCATTTTTGTGTGCATTTTTCAAAATATGCACATTTTTAGCAAGTGATTTTCTGAATAGAATGCACATTTCCACATTGTTTTCTCTAGTATTATCATTTGTATGCTTTAAAAAAATAATAATTGGGAAACTCCAGTGCAAAATCCAGGAATGTGTGAATTTCGAAGGGTAACTGAGTTTTGGTTCACATGGTGGTTCAAAAGTGCAAAATTAGGTGAGTTTGCCTTAACATGTGAACTGAAAAAAATTCTCCAACAGCCCTAATGTCCAGCTTTTAGTATGGATACTATTGCAATGGTTGGCAGCTGGAAGTAGGGATGTACGAAAGTTCCCCCACGGATCTCAGGGAGGCCGAATGCCAGCGCATTCGGCCCCCTGAAATAGGTGGCGGAACAGCCCCCATCCCCCCCTGGGCGGGACTTACCTTAGGTGGATCTTCCTGGCGGCGGCTGTGGCAGCTCGTCTTCCGACCGGCTGCTGCCGCAGCCATTTCCACGTAAAAAAAACCAAAAAATAAAAAAAGTGATAGGCTATGTAAAGATTTATGTAGCCTATCACGGCTAGATTTTAAAAAAAACACCGTGATAGGGCACGTAAATGTTTACGTAGCCTATCACGGCTGATTAAAAAACAAAAACAAAAAAAAGCATGTACGCAAATGGCGGCGCCCATGGGCTCGGCCATTTGCGTTCGTTATTTTGGCACGTCTTAGTCTACGTAAACATTTACGTAGACTAAGACGGCGAAAATAAGGGGAACACAAATAGCGTAGCCCATGGGCGCCGCCATTTGCATACGTGCATTTTGTTTTGTTTTTTTAATCAGCTGTGATAGGCTACGTAAACATTTACGTAGCCTATCACGGCTAACTGCAGGGACGCAAATGGTGGCGGCTACGGCCGCCGCCATTTGCGTCCCTGCTAGCCAGCGGCCGGATGTCTGGCTGCTGGTGGAGCCGGCCAGGATTCCGGTGGGGAGGAACGGAGCACCTCCCCCCCGGCCAGGATTCCGGGGGGAGGGATGGAACGCCTCCCCCCCAGCATCAGCATAATCCGCGGAAAGGTAAGTACCTTTCGAACATCCCTAGCTGGAAGTTGTGTAATGGCTGACAGTTTGGAGGCTCTCTGGTGGTTGAGTCAGGAGGGAGGGTTCAGTGTAGCAGCAGACCCATGTGTGCTTTAGCAATGCATTTTTAGACTACGAAGTGAGGCCAGAGCCAGCAATGCAAACAGGGATGAGTGGAGCGCTATTCGCTTCTAATCTTGTCTGATCCCTGCTGAGCTGCTAGCTGCAGTACCTCCCTTCCATCTTTCACAATGGTGGCACTGATGTGCAGCAGAGCCTTGGCTTGAGACCCCCCATCCTTCCCAGATGATACATTCATGGGTCTTGCCACTATATCTAGTGCATCTTCAGAGATGAGCATTTGTAATCTGAATTTTGCTATTGCCTACCTTGGAATTGCCTAGGGATGTCAGAAAATTCCACTCCGGATCTCGGTGAGGCCGAATGCCAGTGCATTCGCCCCCCCGAAATCCATTGCGGAATGAAGCTCACACACCCCCACCCACGAAAGGCACGTGAAATGGCGCACTTACCTGCTGCCGTCCGTGCTGCTTTGCGAATGGCGGCAGTCCTGCGGCCACCATTTGCTTCCTCTTCATAGCTGTGATAGGCTAAGTAAATGCTTACGTATCCTATCATGGCTAATGCAGGGATGCCATTTGTGTCCCTGCGGAGGCTGTGATAGGCTATGTAAGTATTTATGTAGCCTATCACGGCAGGGGGGAAAAAAACCAGCGTACACAAATGGCGACAGCTACCGCCATTTGTGTACACTGGGTTTTTTTCCCCCTGGTGTGATAGGCTACGTAAATATTTATGTAGCCTATCATGGCTAAATAATGGGACACAAATGGCGGTGGCTACGACAGCCACATTTGCATCCCTGCAGGGCTGCCCAGTGGCTGGATGTCCAGCTGCGGGTGGCCGGAGCCGGCTGGCGGCTCTGCGGCTTGGACCTGGAGCGGAGTTGGCCGGGCAGGATTCTGGGGGAGGGACAGAGTGCCTCCCCCCCCAGCAGAAACAGAACGGAACAGAAGGTAAGTGTTCCATCCATCCCTAGAATTGCCCCTAAGAGTCATCCAGCATTTCTCCTATCTGACTGTTGGAGGCCATCTGCTCTAGTCCTGCTCACCATTCTGCCTTATTACACTTCCCATTTTTCACTTAAATGTTCTATCAGTGGAATTCACCCAAGGCAATAAAGAGTATCTCATGCACATCGATTTGAGATGGTCCTATTAGTCACTGCAAACAGGACTGTCAGCACAGTATAGAAGACAGATGTCTAATACCACTATTTTATGGTTAATAGGAAAGTGAGATCACATTCAGATAACTCTTCATCACTGTGTATTTAAGACACTCACCTAAGGTTATACAGTCCTCTCACTTTCACAACCTGGGAAGATATGGAACCATCCTTGTGTCACAACAACTTGACATGAAGACATCACAATTAAATGAGTGCTCATTCAAGGATACTATTTTTCACCAATAGCTATGACTTGCTTATTGGACATTTGGCCAGGAAACCAGGCATTATGGTAGAGGTGGGTAACTTAAGGGCCCTCAAGATATTTTGGCCTAAAACTCCCATCAGTCCTAGCAGCATAGCTAATGGTGAGGGATACTGGGGGTTGTAGGCCAAAACTTCAGGAGGGCTACTAGTCAACCACTCCTGCCTTATGAGTTCACATACAGGGCTAGTACTGGTCACCATCACTGCTGCCCTGTCAGGATAGCACTGACTGTCACACTGGCAAACCTGGAGGAGACACTTGTGGCTAGAATTCCAGGTTACAGCCTCAAATCACTTTCATTTCAGTAGCAAGGGTGGGGAGGATTGAAAATGGCCTTCTAAAAAAAAATGCATAAAACCTTTGACATACAAACTGGTATAACAGAAGAAACCGAAACTCCGCAAGGGAAGACCTACTAATATCAGTGAGGTTCAACATCTCGACCCAAAGTACTGAAATGCTCCTCCCCATCCCCAAACACGCTGTTGAAGGCATGGTTCATTCAATGGTCCATGAAGGAAGTCTTTCCCTATTGGGCAGAAATGGGCGAGCAACCTATCCCCTTCCACTGTTCACGTCAGGGACCAAGCAGTGAAGGATCTGCATGTATGGCAACATGCACGATGGAGCGATCTGCACATTTCTCCAACCGTCAAAAAAGAGGGGACAATCTTTAAAATGGAATGGTATAATCCAGGCAAAGTCAAGCACTCTTAAAAGTCCCACTGATTTCAGTGGGAGAGAGAAGTCTCTACTTCTCTCCCATCTAACCCAATGCGCCTTGTTCCATATGGAGGTCACAAATTTACAGAAACTGGCTTCCATGCATAATGTACTCCTAGCAGGGATGGGGGAGAATTTCTCCCCGAAACTTCAGGGGGCCGAGTGCCAACGTGTTCGGCCCCCCAAAGTAGTTTCGGGGAGAAATTCTCCGCACCCCCCCACCCCCCGCACCCCCCCCCCGGGACGGGACTTACCTTTCCCGAATGTCCCTCCCGGCGGCGGGTCCCGGCGGTGGTTCGTCAGGTCTTTGACAGGGGCAGAGGCGGCAGCCGGTCTTTCGACCGGCTGCCGCCGCCGCCATTCCAATCAAAGTAAAAAAAAAAAAATGCCCCCATGATAGGCTACGTGATGATTAACGTAGCCTATCATGGCTAGATTTGCAAAGTCAGCCATGATAGGCTACGTAAATCATCATGTAGCCTATCACGGGGGCTTTTTTTTAAACTTTTTATTTTGCGGCCGGGCGAGGCGAGATGCCTCCTCCCCAGCCTGAATTTCGGCCGGGCGAGGCAGGAAGCCTCCCCCCCCCAGCCTGAATTTCGGCCGGGTGAGGCAGGAAGCCTCCCCCCCAGGCCTGAACTTCGGGGGGAGCAGCGAAGTGCCTCCCCCCCACCGCGAACAAGCTGTGAGACCAGGTAAGTGGCATTCGTGCACCCCTAACTCCTAGCAGGATGAGCAATTGGGTATGCATGCAGGTGCTGCACATGTAATGCCTTTTCCCATTCCAGTGCCAGGACTGTGTGGGTGGAGGTCTCTTTACAAAAGGATTAATTGCACCTGTCAGTCCCAGGGAATGGGGGAGCTATGAGGAGCAGTCATCCCTATTCCTCCATCCCTGCCAAACCACCAGTGGGCACAAGTACTTATTTTTGCAAAGAACTCCATGTGCATGCACATCTTTGGTCTGGGGTTATGGAACTTAAAAGGACTGTGGCTTAATTATGCCCCAGTCTGCTGACAAATGTGACCTTTTACAATTCTCTGTACCTTTCTTCTCCCTTCCCCCTGCCATTTCCTTGGCAGATTATAAAACTTCATATCAGCTTTTTCAGTTCACTTCTCCATTCTGGTTTGTAATCCAGATTCAAATGTGCTTTTTAAAAAAATACTGATTTTTTATTTTATTTTTGCTAGATGTGGAACCATGTTGATGATAACATCAAGTTTTAATAAATAGAACTGTTACATTACTCATTTCCATAAACTGACCAGACAGGAAACAGACTTGCAAATTCATCAACAAGTGTAATCACTTTTTCTTAATAATGTATCACCCCAGGAAGGATAATATTCAGAGAACACCTGCCTGGTAATAGAACATTAATAGAGCTTTGTAAAAAAGAACCCAATTCATGCAGGCTGCCAGCAGATAGAGCCTTACGTTGCTCTTGAATAATGAGACTGTTGCAATGAGTAGGTTTCACACACACACACACACACACACACACACACCTTTCTTGCTACTGTAAACATGTTGGGGGGACATGAACAGCAGGTAAGCCCTTAGAGGACCAGGTGAGATGGCAAAAATATCACTGCAAGATGGAGATTTTATTAATGAATGAAGATAAGACATAAAGGGGAGGATCATTACATCACTTGAACCCACTCTGGCATTGAATACATTGCTGTGCTACATAACCCTGCCCCTGCTGGTTATATGCATTTTGGCCACAAGGGATGTATGAGAAATTCATTTCAGTTCATTTACAACCAGAGTTTACCCAATTTGCACCTCCTGGGTCTGATTATGGACTTGAAGACAACAAACTGTGATTGGAATTCATACCTTTCTGAGCTAGGGGGTGTACAGATTCCACACTGTCCATTCTGGTGGGGAATCTGGGGGGGGGAGGTGATCCATTCTGCCCCCCCCCCCGGAATCCTCCAGAGTGGCTCCACTCCTCGAGGATTCTGTGGAGCCGCACCAGCTATAGGGCTGCTTACCTTGCCGGCCAGAGCCATTTGCTTCCTCCACACTGATCACCATTTCTTTAAAAAAAAAAAAGGCAATCGCCATTTCTTAAAAAAAAGAAAAAGAAAAAGAAATGGTGATCGGCATGGAGGAGGCGAATGGCTCCAGCGGAAAAAGCAGCCGAGTGTCGTTCTGCCTCCAATCCTCCTGGAGCGGAGGTAGGTGGTGCCAATCAACCATGGATTCCTAAGGCTGGATTCCAAAGAATCCGGCCTCATTTGAATCCACGGCGGATATCTCTAACATCTCTATTCTGAGCTTGCAATGTTATTTGTGGACCAACAATGTGTGTTTGACACCATGCACAATTTTTTTAAATATGTATGAAAAAAATGTGAACCTTAGAAAAAAATGCTTTAATCAATAGGAGAAAAGTGCATACCTCTCAAAAATCTGCACAATTGGTGTGTACATTGGAGAAAATGTGCAGCAGAATGGGCACAAATTTTGGCATGAACCAAAAACAAAAAAACAAAGCTTGAAATCTAATACCAACATGGGTCAGAATGAGCTTTGAGGTGGAAATTGGAGAACCTCAATGAACTTGAGTTTTGCTGATTTGCATATCCTTACTCTCCACATCAGTGGCCATGAGAAAGGGCCCCTCAACCATACCAATGATTAATCCTGGGTTGGGGTTATTAGTTGATGCATATGCCTACCAGGCATGTGGCTGGCAGGGCATGTGGTTAGTGTGTGATCAGTGGTGGGGTGTGTGGCTGGATGACTGCAACACTAAGCAATGATTTGTATGTGTGAATGCATTATCTACAGTACCAATAGGGATCCAAAAAAACAGCCATAAGTCTGGAAACCAAAATCAAAACAGGAACAGCTGCACCAATTGAATTCCCAATGCATTTTGACACTGGCCTTTATCAAGGGAAAAACCCTAGGGATGTATGAAAGTCATTTACCTTACAACAAAATTTGATTCGAGGTGGGGGGGAGGCTCTCCGTCCCTCCCCCCGAAATTCTGGCCAGGGGGGAGGCACTCCGTCCCTCCCCCCCCCGAAATTCTGGCCGGGGGGGAGGCGCTCCGTCCCTCCCCCCACCCAAATCCTGGCTGGCCGGGTCCGCAAATAGGGGTGAACAAAAGTCACTTACCTTTTCTCGCAGCTTTTTCGCGGTGGGGGGGAGCGCTTCGCTGCTCCCCCCGCGAAGTTCAGGCCAGGGGGGGAGGCTTCCCGCCTCGCCCGGCCGAAATTCAGGCCGGGGAGGAGGCTTCCCGCCTCGCCCGGCCGCGAACACGAAAGTTAAAAAAAAAAAAAAACACGTCCCCTGATAGGCTACGTGACGATTCACGTAGCCTATCACGGCTAGATCTGCAAAGTCAGCCGTGATAGGCTACGTGAATCGTCACGTAGCCTATCACGGGTGACTTTAAAAAAAAAAAAAAAAGCGCGTACGCGAATGGCGGCCCCCATAGGGAGCCGCCATTCGCGTTCCTTATTTAGTTGCTGTAGTCTACGTCAATGTTTACGTAGACTACGGCAAAAATAGGGGCAACGCAAATAGCGTTGCCCTTATTTTCGTCGTAGTCTACGTAAAGATTGACGTAGACTTCAGCGACCAAATAAGGAATGGGAATGGCGGCTCCCTATGGGGGCCGCCATTCGCGTATGCGGTTTTTTTTTTTAAAGTCACCCGTGATAGGCTACGTGACGATTCACGTAGCCTATCACAGCTGACTTTGCAAATCTAGCCGTGATAGGCTACGTGAATCGTCACGTAGCCTATCAGGGGACAGTTTTTTTTTTCTTTGATTGCAATGGCGGGGGCGGCAGCCGGTCGAAAGACTGGCTGCCGCTCCCGCCCCGCTCGAACACCCACCGAACCACCAGCCGGACCCGCCGCCGGGAGGGACATTCAGGGAAGGTAAGTCCCGTCCCGGGGGGGGCGGGGGGCGGGGGGGCGGAGGATTTCTCCCCGAAACTTGTTCGGGGGGCCGAACACGTTGGCGCTCGGCCCCCCGAAGTTTCGGGGAGAAATTCTCCGCCATCCCTATCCGCAAATGGCGGCAGCTGTAGCCACCGCCGTTTGTGTCCCTGCAGTCAGCTGTGATAGGCTACATAAATGTTTACATATCCTATCATGGCTGAGTAAAAACAAACAAACACGTGCGTACGCAAATAGCGGCGCCCATGGGCACCGCCATTTGCATTCCTTATTTTGGCACATCTAGTCTACGTAAACATTTACGTAGACTACGGCAAAAATAAGGGGAATGCAAATAGCGTAGCGTCTACGCTATTTGCATTCCCCTTATTTTCGCCATAGTCTACGTAAATGTTTACTTAGACTAGACGTGCCAAAATAAGGAACACAAATGGCGGCGCCCATGGGAGCCGCCATTTGCTTATGTGCATTTTTTTTCTTTTACTCAGCCATGATAGGCTAAATAAACATTTACATAGCCTATCACTGTATTTTTAAAAGATCTAGCCATGATAGGCTACGTAAATCTTTACGTAGCCTATCATGTTTTTTTTTTTTTTTACTGGAAATGGCGGTGGCGGCAGCTGGTCAGAAGACCAGCCGCCACCGAACCGCCGCCGAACCGCCGCCGAACTGCCGCCGCCAGGAAGATTCGCCCAAGGTAAGTCCTGTCCCGGGGGTGGCGGGGGGATGGCAGACTGTTTCACCACCGATTTTGGGGGGCCAAATGCACTGGCATTCCGCCTCCCCAAGATTCATGGCGAAATTCTCTGACATCCCTAAAAAAACCCTTAGAGATTCTTCTGGAGGATTGTCTTTGGATGAAGCAAGGGAGAGGGAATCCTCCAGAAGAATCTCTAAGGGAGCAATCCTATGGCTGCTAGACAGTGGCTAGATGGCCATTGGATATGCTGTTTTCCAGGAACTGACCTTGGAGCCCGCACTCTGAGGTCGGTTTCCGGAAAACTGACCTCCTCCCATGCCCACGCTGCCTCCGAGGCCACAAGGAGAAGCCCCATCCTCCGCGCTCAGAAAAGGAAGGTGGAATGGCTGAAAAGGGGTGGGGCTGGTGGTGTTCTGGGGCAGGGAGAGCAGAGCTGCATGTACGAGACATCCTATGTGTCATACACGCAGCCTGCCCTCCCGCTCAGCCCCCCTTCGGCCAGACAGCCGAAAACAGCTGTCTAGCAGAAAAAGCTGGGCAGGAGAGGCTCAGAGGGAATGACCCCCCCATTTGGTCTTTTCAGCAGTGGTCCAGCACTATGCATGTTAAGAAACCAATGATGAACAGCCAAGCATCAAGCAAACTGGCATTAAGAGCAAGAACAGTCCGGTCAGTATTTTGAATAGGGAATAAGATGCACATGTGGTAGGCTTTGAATTGACATGCAGGTTAACCATTTGGAAAACCCTGTCCTGGTGGAAATGTCTGCTTTTCAGACAAATGCCCTAAACATGAAATGTCACTTTTCAGATAGGTGGCAATGGCCATGGGAATAATAGGGAAGATTTTGCATGTCCAAAGAAGGAGGAGAGAACGAATGAGCAAATAAATTAGGGATGTACGAAAGTCACTTACCTTTTCGCAGCTTGGCTTCGCGGTGGGGGGGAGGTGCTTTGCTTTTTCCCCCGAAGTTCAGGTGAGGGGAGGAAGCTTTCCACCTCATCTGGCCGAAATTCAGGCCGGGGGGGAGGCTTCCTGCCTCGCCCGGCCGAAATTCAGGCCGGGGAGAAGTGCCCTGTCTCCCCGGCCGTGAAACAAAAAGTAAAAAAAGAAAAAAGACCCCATGATAGGCTACGTGACGATTTACGTAGCCTATCACGGCTAGATTTCCAAAGTCAGCCGTGATAGGCTACATAAATCGTCACATAGCCTATCACGGGTGACTTTAGAAAAAAAAAAGCACATATGCAAATGGCGGCACCCATGGGCGCCGCCATTTGCATTCCTTATTTTGGCACGTCTAGTCTACGTAAAGATTTACGTAGACTACGGCGAAAATAAGGGCAACGCAAATAGCTGACTTTGGAAATGTAGCCGTGATAGGCTACGTAAATCATTACGTAGCCTATCACGGGTGTGGGTTTTTTTTTTTACTTTAGTGTTTTTTTTTTGCAATGGCGGCGGCGGCAGCTGGTCGGGAGACTGGCCGCCACCCCCGCCCGCGACAAACCGCCGCCGAACCGCCGCCGGGACCCGCCACCGGGAGGGACATTCGCCAAAGGTAAGTCCCATCCCGGGGGTGGTGGGGGGGTGGTGAATTTCACCGCCGATTTCAGGGGGCCGAATGCGTTGGCGCTTGGCCCCCCGAAGATTGGGGAGGAATTCTCCGCCATCCCTAAAATAAATACCTTTCTAGGGGGATACTCAAAGCATCTAAGAAATCAATCAATAGCTACTAGTCCTGATGGCTTGATGCTACCTCCAGTATCAGAGGCAGTGTGCCTATGTTGCTCCCACTCATGTTGCTGTGGAACATGAGTGAGGAAGTGCAGTTGCACATGTGTCGAATTTGTGGGTTCCCCATGGCACCGCTAGTCAGCCACTGTGTGAGCAGAATGCTGGACTAGATGGTCCTTTGGTCTGATCCAGCAGGGCTCATCTTATGTTCTTGTTATTGCACAATGTAAATTGCATGAGATGGTAATAGCAAACCTAAGAACCATCCTATGAAGACTGATACTTGATGGAAAAGCAGGTTGAGCTCCTCTGCTACCTACGGGCAATTGACGATGTCCTACAGCAACAGCAGTGATGAGATATGGGTTTTCTTGAGACAGGAGCACATGAATGCTTTGCCTTCATATTTTCTCATTTGCCTGTATTAGAGCAGAATGGGCAAATTCTGTGTTCTGCTCATGTGATGCTGATACTGCACCAGGTGCACAGGTTGCCAGTGCATTTCTGCATCCATTGTAAAGTGCTGGTTTTGACCTTTAAAGCCTTAAATGGTTTGGGCCCAAGCTACTTGACGGACCACCTTCTCTCACACCAGGCTGCTTGCACTCTGAGTCCAACAGCAGAGGTGCTTCTCACCTGCCAGCCATCAAGGTCTGTTAGGTCAAGGGAGATCATAGAATCATAGCATAGTAG
Source organism: Heloderma suspectum (assembly GCF_057233095.1). NCBI lineage: Eukaryota > Metazoa > Chordata > Lepidosauria > Squamata > Helodermatidae > Heloderma > Heloderma suspectum. Next base: position 177,529,200 of record NC_139461.1, read on the forward strand.
TGTTGGAAGGGGCCTACAAGACCATCAAGTCCAACCCCCTGTTCAGTGCAGGAATCCAAGTCAGAGCATCCCTGACAGATGGCTGTCCAGCTTCATCTTGAATGCCTCCAATGTGGGAGAGCCCACTATCTCCCTAAGTAATTGGTTCCATTGTTGTATTGCTCTAACAGTCAGGAAGTTTTTCCTGATGTTCAGCCAGAATCTGGCTTCCTGTAACTTGAGCCCATTATTCCATTTCTTGCACTCTGGGATGATTAGGGATGTGCGAAACCCCCTTACTTTGAGTCCGTGGGGGTTCCGCGGGGGGGGAAGGCAATCTGTCCATCCCACCTGGAATCCGTGTGGGACGACTCCACTCTGTGGCAATCCGGTGGAGCCAGCCTCCGGCTCCACTCCGCTGGCAATACGGCTGGGCGCTATTGCCATGCCATATCGCTGGGGTAGGGTACATGAGTCTCTGGACGCAAATGGCACAGTGGGCACCATTTACGGCTATAAAGCTGGTAGATTAGCCTAAATACAGCTGTAAATGTCTGCATTTAGGCTAATCTACCAGCTTTACAGCTGCAAATGGTGCCCACTATGCCATTTCCATCCAGAGACTCACTTACCCTACCCCAGAGATATGGCACAGCAATGGTGGCCAGCTGTATTGCCAGTGGAGCGGAGCTGGCAGCCAGCTCACAGGATCAACATACAGAGGGAGCCGACCTGCACGGATTCCGGAGGGGCATGGAGGTGAGTGTTCTGTTCCACCACGGGCCCCAGTGGGGCCAGATTCTTGGAATCTGGCCTCATTGGGGTCCATGGTGGAATTCTCCCCCATCCCTAGGTTAATGATCGAGAAGAGTTCCTGGCCTTCCTCTCTGTGACAGCCTTTCAAGTACTTGAAGAGTGCTATCATTTCTCCCCTCAGTCTTCTCTTCTCAAGGCTAAACATGCCCAGTTCTTTCAGTCTCTCTTCATAGGCTCTGTTTCCAGTCCCCTGATCATATTTGTTGCCCTCCTCTGAACCCTCTCCAGCTTGTCTGCATCCTTCTTGAAGTGTGGCACCTAGAACTGGACACAGAACTCCAGATTAGGCCTAACCAGTGCTGAGTAGAGGGGAACTAGTACTTCAGATGACCTTCTTTAGGGATGATGGAGGAATCCATTTTTTTGGGGGGGAGAATCACTGAGCTTTCATTGGTTCACCCCCTAGACTTTGTTCCACTTTCTGCTTACTGGCCCAACTCAGTCTGAAGCAAATTGGGCCAGTTAGCGGATTTCCCATATTTTAAAATTTGCACAAATTACAGTGGCATTTGCTCAAATTGCACAAATTTCAGCTGCAATTTTGACCACAGTTTCTGCAATTTGTGCAAATTTTGGCCACACTTTTTGCAAATCACTATTTGTGAAAATTGTGGTCCTGCCCCCCTTCCAAAAAAGCCACAAAAAGTTGGACTTTCCCCAGAGTTTGGAGAAAATCTCCAGCTTAGCAAATGCAAGACGAGTTGGGCAGGCAGTGGAAATCCATCAAGTCCAAAAAGGGTTTGTCAGGCCTCTTCTTTACAGGTCTTGAGGAAAGCTCTGTAGACCCACCTGTTTTTGCTGACTTTCCCTTACATCTGGGCTGTTGGTTTTTATTGGTAAGTTTGTTTGCCATTAAAATCAATACAATCTCTGTTTTAATGGGTCTTATTTAATTTGTATGGATTTGTATTTAATTTTTAATTTTTTGTTGTATCACTTCAGATGGTTTTTATCTTGTACTCCATCTTGAGAAAGTTCTACCCTTAAAGGTGGCTTACAAATAATTTTAGACAGATAGATGAACATGTTTGAATTTATAGAGTCAAACATTCATTTCCCCCTTCTTCTTGGATTACTGCCGAACTTTAACAAGATTTTTTTCACTGAATCCACCTAGTGACCTACAGAACTCCTTTCTTTTTTCTTCATTTCTTACATGAATGGTTACAGTTAATTTAGAGCCCATCAAGGTGTAAGTGGTTTAAATTGTTCCTTGCAGTTGTTCTAGGGATGGACGAAAGTCCCTTACCTGGTCCCGCAGCTGTTTTCAGGGGGGGAAGGCGCTCCGGTTCTCCCCCCGAAATTCTTGGTGGGTGGGGAGGCGCCCCGCCCCTCCTGGCCAAAATTCAGGCCGGGGGGGAGGCGCCCCATCCCTCCCTGCCGAAATTCTGGCCGGGGGGGAGCGTCCCGCCTCTCTGGCCGCGAAAGAAAAAAGTTATGGGAAAAAAAGGAAAAAAAAGTGATAGGATATGTAATGATTTACATAGCCTATCATGGCTAGATTTCCAGTCAGCCGTGATAGGCTACGTAAATCTTTACATAGCCTATCACGGCTGACTTTGGGGGGGGGAAGTGTTGCCCTTATTTTCTCCATAGTCTACTCTTTACGTAGACTACCCATGCCCAAATAAGGAATGCAAATAAGGAACATTTGCGTACGCGCTTTCCCCCCCCCCCCAAAGTCAGCCGTGATAGGCTACATAAAGATTTACATAGCCTATCACGGCTGACTTTGGAAATCTAGCCGTGATAGGCTACGTAAATTGTTACGTAGCCTATCACTTTTTCTTTTTTTTTTAACTTTACTGGGAAATGGCGGCAGCGGCAGCCGGTCAGAAGACCAGCCGCCGCCGCCGAACCACCGCCGAACCGCCGCCGAACTGCTGCCGGGACCCGCCGCTGAGAGGGACATTCGCACGAGGTAAGTCCCATTAAGTCCCAACCCGGGGGGGGCGGGGGGGGCGGAGAATTTCCCCACCAATTTTGGGGGGCCGAATGCGTTGGCATTTGGCCTCCCAGAGATTCGTGGAGAAATTCTCCAACATCCCTATTGTATACCTTGCAGTTGTCAACAAGAATTTAAATCTTTGCTTTGGCTGGTTCAATATTTACCCTTTTAGCACCTCCCTGAGGTACTTCATACATAGTAATTGGCAGGCTGGAATGATGCGATACATGCAGCCAGATATTGACATCATGCCATCACTAGGGATCATTTATAGGTGTTTTCAATGAGACCAGTCCTCATTGTCAATTAGAATTTTCAACCAAAACCCCAGGGGTTTCATAAAGACTTCAGAAAACATGCTCACTGTGTTAAGGATAACTTCAGTTACTCCCCTTCCACCCACAGTGTGTGTATATATGCATGTGTGTGACCTCACATATGTGTGCAAACTCACATAGCAGATGAGGAAGTCCCTGGTGCAAATACAACCTCTGATATAAACTCACTAGGTGGTGTTAGGCTCTATGTCAGTTTTGTTTCCTCATCTCCACTATGAAATAATAATACCAACCTATCTTACAGTGTTGTCATAAGGATTATAATATGATTACGTGAAGCACTTTAAACACTTGTGAAAAACAGCTATATAAAAGCTAAGCATTTATTTGTAGTCCCACATACCATGGTGCAGTGGGAGGAGCTGAAATGTCCCCTGAAAAAGTAAATCGCCAAGTGTGTGTGTGCCCTTGATTCAGGCAGCATTTGTCAATCATTGTGGTTGTAGAACCACAACGCACTGGAGCTCTGGATATATGTCTTATGCAACAGCCATTTGTATGCAGAATAACATAGTTAAAACAAGAGGAGAAAAGACAGCCTTAACGCTACCAGTGGGAATGCTGAAGATGTTTTTAATCTCTATGATATATAAACAAAACACCTTGTGGATGTTCTACAAGTGCTACCTTCCATGTCATAATAAAATAAGGTGTAGGGAGATCAAAGATGAATATGCCAGCGATGTACGTGTAGATACTTTTTTTCAAGGTCTATTCTTTCTTTGCAGAATTCTCAGTGGTGGCAGCCCTTAGCAATGAAAGAATGTATCATTACCTTTTAGTGTAATGTGTCACTACAGCTCTATGGAAATCATTGTAACGGTAAGATATCTTTGACACACTGATGAGTGATCTTTGCCTAGTTCACATATTTTTGCTCACTATATTACACGTTAACATCGCTACTTAAAGCTTCAGGTTTCATGCTCTGTCAGGAACAAAATGTGTTCAACACTATATTCGAGTATTTTAGAATAACCTAATTACATAAATGAGGACTTTCTACATATTTCCATTGTAAATCATACACCTCCACTGGGAAGAGCACAAGCCTGCCAAATGGCTGACCAGGAGTTCTGTAGCTCAGTGGCAGAACACATATTTTGCATGCAGAAAGTGCTGGGTTCAAAACACAGCATCTCCAGTTTAAAATAGTGGCGTGACAAAAAGTTCTTTCACTCTCTCTCTTTTTAACTATTCTCATTCAATAGTTTTTTAAAAGAACATTTCAGAGTAATTCTCATGGGTTAGGTTCAAGGTTGAAGGTTCTTCTGCTTACCTTGCTTACGAGGTAACTGAGGATTCTGTGCAAATGTCCAATCTTTCATTGTACAATCACCTTTCCGGCAGCCTGTAGCCTCCTCAGCTTCCTGCACTTCAAGTTAAAGCCCAGGGACTTTAATCATGAGGTAATTCTTCCCATTTTTTCTGCCAACCTAGCAGTTCGAAAGCAAGAAATTGCAAGTAGATAAATAGGTACTGCCTTGGCGGGAAAGTTAACAGCGTTCCGTGCACCTCGGTGTTCAGTCATGCCGGCCACATGACCATGGAAGCGTCTTCGGACAGCGCTGGCTCTTCGGCTTAGAAACGGGGATGAGCACCGCACCCTAGAGTTGGACACGACTGGTTGGGGACACCTTTACCTTTTACCTTTAATTCTTCCCATAGGACATTTTCAGCTCAGGAAGCACAGACAGCCTGGGAGGCTGCAGAGCTTTAGAGAGAGGTGTAATACAAAGAAAAAATACATATGGACTTTTGGCCACCTAGCAGCGATTAGGTAGGCTTAGAAACACCACCAAAATGAGTTCAAAATGAATTATAAAACCCCAAAAGACTGAGGCAGAAAATGAAAAGCCTTCATAATAAAGAAAGAAGCTGTACAATAACCACTGCCCATCGTGAGTACTACCTGAGGGAAAATCTTAGAGAATTTCTCCTCCCCTAGAGATATTTGGTGAAATTGCCCCCCTCCACTGTTTCTCTGACCACAAATAGGATGAGAAATTTCAAGTTGCCATTTGAGCACAGCTCTATCTTTAAATAAGGATCGTAGATAGTACGGCTGAGAAAGATGTGTCGGAGAGCTGTTGCCATCGCTAAGACATCCAGCCCCTAGGGATGGCGGAGAATTTCTCCCCGAAACTTCGGGGGGCCGAGCGCCAATGTGTTCGGCCCCCCAAACAAGTTTCGGGGAGAAATCCTCCGCACCCCAACGCACCCCGCACCTCCCCCGGGACGGGACTTACCTTCGCCGAATGTCCCTCCCGGTGGCTGGTCCGGCCGGCGGTTCGGCGGGTGTTCGAGCGAGGCGGGAGCGGCAGCCGGTCTTTCGACCGGCTGCCGCCGCTGCCATTGCCATGAAAGAAAGAAAAAAAAAACTTCCCCTGATAGGTTACGTGACGATTCACGTAGCCTATCACGGCTGGATGTCAGAGGAATCTGTTGGGGTGGGGGGTGAAGCTTGCTGAGCTTTAGTCAGCTCGGCCCCCTGGACTTTGGCTTACTTTCCTGAAAGCTGGCCTGACTTGATCTGCATCAACAGGCCAGCTCATGGATTTCCAGTGTTGTTGTTGTTTTTAATTTGTGTAAAGCAATTTGTTTAAATTACAGCTAAAAGTTGTGCAAATTGTGGCCATAATTTGTGTGCTTTGCACAGAGTATGGCTGCAATTTGCACAAGTGGCTTTTTACGCAAAGTCAGCCATGATAGGCTACCTCAATCATCACGTAGCCTATCACGGGTGACTTAAAAAAAAAAAGAGTGTACGGATAATGGCGGCCCCCATAGGGAGCTGCCATTCGCGTTCCTTATTTGGTCGCTGTAGTCTACGTAAATGTTTACGTAGACTACGGCGAAAATACGGGCAACGCAAATAGCGTTGCCCTTATTTTCGCCGTAGTCTACGTAAACATTTACGTAGACTACAGCAACTAAATAAGGAACGTGAATGGTGGCTCCTTATGGGGGCCGCCATTCGCGTACGCGCTTTTTTTTTTTAAGTCACCCGTGATAGGCTACGTGACGATTCACGTAGCCTATCACGGCTGACTTTGCAGATCTAGCCGTGATAGGCTACGTGAATCATCACGTAGCCTATCAGGGGGCGTTGTTTTTTTTTTTTACTTTTGCGTTCGCGGCCAGGCGAGGCGCCTCCTCCCCGGCCTGAATTTCGGCCGGGCGAGGCGGGAAGCCTCCCCCCCGGCCTGAAATTCAGCTGGGCGAGGCGGGAAGCCTCCCCCCCCGGCCTGAACTTTGCGGGGGGAGCAGCGAAGCGCCTCCCCCCCACCGCGAACGGCCTTCGACGACAGGTAAGTGACTTTCGTCCACCCCTACCAGCCCCTGACTTGGCTTGCAATGTGAGCTGAGCTAGGGATTTGTTCCCCAAAACCAGAAACTCTTTCAGGAGTGGTGGAGGTGTAAAAAGCCATTTGTGAAAATTGCAGCCATACTTTGTGCAAAGCACACAAATTATGGCCACAATTTGCACAACTTTTAGCTGTAATTTAAACATATTGCTTTACACACATTAAAAACAACAACAACACTGGAAATCCATGAGCTGGCCTGTTGATGCAGATCAAGCCAGGCCAGCTTTCAGGAAAGTAAGCCAAAGTCCAGGGGGCCGAGCTGACTAAAGCTCAGCAAGCTTCACCCCCCACCCCAACAGATTCCTCTGACATCCCTAGGCAGCCCTGGGCTAGATGGATCAGTGATCAGTCACAGAGTAAGGCCAAATAGGATTGGGAAAAAGACAGGTAAGTTGGAGGATGAGAAGGAACAACAGTTAAGTAGACATATCTTCATCACAAATGTTTACCAGTTTTACAGCAGGTCCACACATAGAAATCAGCCTTAGCCTCATATTTGACAGGTCAGACTTTTTGCCCGTCTAGCCTAGTGTTGTCTACTTGGAATGGGAGTAGCTCTTTCCAGGGTCTTTCTCACCATCTGCTACCCAATTTTTTAGCCAGAGATTCCAAGGGTTGAAGTCAGGACATTCTTCAGGCAGAAACCATGGGCTTCACCACTGATTTGGTGGTCCCTCCAAGTATCCTGGGGATCATGGTTTAGTGCTGGTCCTAAGAATTCTTCTGGAAATCCCTTCATTTCCTCTCAGAAATACAGTTCCCAGGGAAGAATGTATGATGATTAGTTTGAGTATGTGGTGGAGAAGGAAAGAGACAGAGAGTCAATGGAAAACAGAGATAATCCTAATCTGGATCTAAAGCATACCTGTTAATATTCCAAACTCCAAAAGAAGTAAACTTGTGTTTAGGGATGTGCAAATCAGCAAAGCCCGAGCTCACCAAAATTCTTCAAATTCCATCTCAAAGCTCGTTTTGACTTGAGTCTGCACCCGATTGAGAGCTTTGTTTGTTTGTCTTTCTGCATGAAAATTTGTGCATATTTTCTTGTAGATTAGATTTTTCCAAATGTACGCATGAATTGTAGACATTCCAAATGTACGCATGAATTGTAGACAAATGTATGCATGAATTGTGTGCATCTTTGAAATGTAGACATTCTTCTCCCATTGATTAAATTGTACTTGTGCACATTTTCCCAAAGTATACATTTTTTGGTCAGGCGCATTTTTAAATGTCCACGAGCTGTCAAACCCGGGGGGCAGGGGGGTTGTTTGTGAATTACATTGCTTGGAAATGTATGGACTTTGACCACAGATGGCATCTCAGTTTGCATTCAGTCGAGAAGGTATGAACTGGGCAAATCATGATCAAAACAACCTGAAATTAATTTCTCATACCTCTGTTCTTGTCTTCTGATCCTCAGTAAAGAGCTTTATGGCCTGCATTAGTGCAATAGATCAGGGGAGGGGGGTTCTGTACATGTCATTTGAACCCACATCTTGCTGATGTGTTGTTATAAAGGGCTAAGGAGCTTAGGTCAAGGCAGCAGGGAGGGTGAAGACTGGCTCCTTCAGCTGATGATATTATTATTATTATTATTATTATTATTATTATTATTATTAACTGTGCAAGAGAACTGAGAAGAAATAGGGACTCTGGTGACATCTCCACCAGACACCTAAACCGATTTCATCGTCTTTAGTGGGGCTAACAGAATTCTCAGCATCTTCACCAAACTAAAAATTCCCATTTGGGGTCTGCACAAGAATGTAGGGATGTACGAAATGTACTCACCCGTCCATTCCAGGGCATCAGCAGTGGGGGGGAGGCACTCCGTCCCTCCCCCCGGAATCCTCCCCGTCCGGCTCCACTCCGCAGCAACTCTGCAGAGCCGCTGGCTAGGGCCAGCTGCAGCTGGAATTCTGGCTGCAGCCGGGCTGCTGCGGCTGAAAATGGCGGCCGCTACACCGGTCACCATTTGCGTGGCTGCCAAGCCATGATAGGCTACGTAAGTATTTACGTAGCCTATCATGGCAAAAGGAAACCATGCAAATGGCAGCCGCTATGCCATTTGCATGGCTTCCTTTTGCCGTGATAGGCTACGTAAATACTTACGTAGCCTATTACGGCAAAGAACAGAGGTGCAAATGGTGTAGCAGCTGCCATTTGCGCCCCTGCTCTTTGCCGTGATAGGCTATGTAAGTATTTACATAGCCTATCACGGCAAAAAGAAGCCACATAAATGGCAGCCACTATGATGGCCACCATTTGTGGTTGCAGCAACCCAGCAGCGGCCGGAAGACCAGCCAGAGCCGCCGCTGCCACTGCCAGAGCCGCCGCCACTGCCGCATCAACCGCCAGGTAAGCTCCGTCCCGGGGGATTCCGCGGGGTGGCGGGGGGGGGGAGGCTGTTCCACCACAGATTTTGGGGGCCGGATTCTAAGGAATCTGTCCTCACTGGAATCCCTGGCAAAATTTTCTGACATCCCTACAAGAATGTTTGGATAGTTGGTTGGTTCTCCCATTCATTTTCACGAATGAAGAACAGATTTGCTTTATTATCCACTTGGTAAAATCACATAAATTTTCTTATTAATTAATTATATTTTTTCATGTGGATATACTTACATTTGGTTGTAGGGGGGTTATATTTGTAGGGGTTATATTTGTAAATATAACCACTTTAAACCAGGAATGGCCAACTGGTAGTCTGGATCCAACCCCAGAGGGCATTTTGTATCTAACTCCTTGGAGCCCTAGTTAAGGATGGACGAAAGTCCCTTACCTGGTCCCGCAGCTTGCTTCGCGGTGGGGGGGAGGCGCTTTGGTTCTCCCCCTGAAATTCTTGGCGGGGGGGAGGCATCCCGCCCCTCCCGGCTGAAATTCATGTCGGGGGGGCGCCCCATCCCTCACTGCCGAAATTCTGGCTGGGGGGAAGCACCCCGTCTCCCCGGCTGTGAAATAAAATAGTTATGGGGGGGGGAAAGTGATAGGCTACGTAACAATTTACGTAGCCTATCATGGCTAGATTTTCAAAGTCAGCCATGATAGGCTACATAAATCGTTACGTAGCCTATCATGGCTGACTTTGAAAAAAAAAGGCGTATGCAAATGGGCGCCGCCATTTGCGTTCCTTATTTAGGCACGGGTAGTCTACGTAAAGATTTATGTAGACTACGGCGAAAATGAGGGCAACGCTATTTACTGGGAAATTTGCATTCCTTATTTAGGCACGGGTAGTCTACGTAAGGATTTACGTAGACTATGGCGAAAATAAGGGCAACGCTATTTACTGGGAAATGGCGGCGGCAGCAGCCGGTCGGAAGACCGGCTGCCGCCCCCGCCACTGCCGGAATGCCACCGAAATGCCTCCGGGACCTGCCGCCGAGAGGGACATTCGACAGAGGTAAGTCCCATCCGGGGGGGGGTGGAGGGGGGTGGTGGAGAATTTCCCCACCGATTTTGGGGGGCCGAATGCTCTGGCATTCGGCCTCCCGGAGATTCGTGGAGAAATTCCCCACCATCCCTAAGCCCTACCAAATTTGAATAAAAGGTGGTTTGCCCACAGTTTCACTCATGAAGATGTTTCTGAGTTCTGATATTCCACGCTGTGACACTGTGTGTCTCTCCTTGACTTTGTATGCAACACTTTTTATCGTATGCAAAATGTACATTTCTTTGTAATGTAAGACCAAGCCTGAACAGATGTGTTCCATAACTGGAAAGACTGGACTATTAGATGGCAGAAACTATGGATCCTGACCATTGAGTGATGGGGTTGGTCTGGGTGTGACAAAAGGCTCTTCCTGCCATTAGGCTACTGTCTGGAAAAGAGAGTGGCCTCTGAGAATATAGAATTGGCTATTGCAAGTTTAACCTGCATGCACTCAAGTCTGAGCAGTGATCCAAAATCACTCTTATGTGATGCAGACAGGAATCCATGCATGCAAAGAGCTGATTAGCTCAAAAATGTCTGTGTGCATACTGCAAGCTGTTGACAACCTAAATATAGCTCTTTTTCTTTTTCTTTTAAATAGAGCCAAAAACAGACAGGTAGGGGTGTGTGGAAATCATTAATCACAACATGCTTAAACTAATCAGCGTTCAGGTCTAGCTGACACAGCACAAAGGGAAATCCAGCTGTGCTTCTCTGAACTTCCACTGGAAGATCACAGCTGCCTTTTATCTCACACATGCCTGCGGAAGAAAACTGCAATGAACCTGATCTATTAATCCAAGGAAAAAATGTACACATATAACATTGTGCCCATCAGCTGTTTGTTTGGAGTTCTGTTACTTGTGCAACAGGAGGAACTTATTGGCCTAGTTTACCCACACACACACACACACACACACACACACAACATTATTGATTATGCATTAATTTTAGAGTATCTTTATCCTGCTTTTTATTTCAGAAAAATACTCCAAGGCAGATAACAAAATGTGAACCAACATTAGGGATGGGCGGACTCCCTACCTGCTTCTCCACTGGGGAATCTGCCCTTGCAGGGAGGCGATCTGTCCCTTCCCCTGGAATCCTTGCTGTCCGGCTCCACTCCACCAGCGATACAGCCACCATTTGCATGCTGTATCACTGGCTGAGGCTGACTCCGGATGTAAATGGCATCCACTATGCCATTTGCAGCTGTAAAGCTCTTAGATTAAGGTGAATGCAGCCGTAAATGGTTTACAGCTGCAAATGGTATCTGCTATGCCATTTGCATCTGTGGTTTTTCATGTGATAAGCTATTTTCATGTGATAAGATAGCTGCCGGTGGGAAGGATTCTGCAGGGAGATGAAGGTAAGGGATCCTTTCTGCCACGGACTCCAGAGGCCGGATGCTATTAAATCCGGCCTCACTAGGGTCTGTGTAAGGATGGCAGAGAATTCCACCATGGATTCCAGTGAGGCCGGATTCTAAAGAATCCGGAATTCGTGGCGGAATGGCCTCCTGCCCCCCCTGCAGAATCCCCCAGGATGGCACTTACCTGGGGCAGATGCGGCGGATTTGGCAGCGGCAGTGGCAGCAGTTCCGGCTGTGGCAGTGGTGGCTCAGGCGGCGGCAGCAGCGGCTCCGGTGCCTGGTCTCCTGGCCAGCCGCGGCCGGGCTGCTGCGGCCGCCATTGGGAGCCTCCTTGCAGCTGTGATAGGCTATGTAAGTATTTATGTAGCCTATCATGGCTAACCCCCCCAAAAAAACCAGCGTACGCAAATGGGGGTGGCTTCAGCGGCCGCCATTTGCGTTCCCTGTTTTTTGCCGTTAGGGTGGGGAAAAAAAGGAACACAAATAGCACCCCCTACAGTATTTGTGTTCCCCTTTTTTTTGCCGTAATAGCCTACGTAAATATTTACATAGGCTAGAACTGCGAAAAACAGGGAACGCAAATGGTGGCCGCCGTAGCCACCACCATTTGTGTATGCTGGTTTGTTTGGGTTTTTTTGGCTTGCTGTGATAGGCTATGTAAATACTTATGTAGCCTATCACGGCAGCCTGGCTGGATGCAAATGTTGGCCTCTACGGCGGCCGCCATTTCCATCCACAGCAGCCCGTCCGCGAAATCCGGCTGTGGATGGCCCTGGTTGGCTGCTCCGTGGAGCCACCATGGAGCGGAGCCGGCTGGGCAGGATCCCAGGGGGAAGGACCAGATTGCCTCCCCCCCATTAAAGATTCTGGGGGGAGAGATGGAGCGCCTCCCCCCCACCGCGAATCACATCCGCAAACAGGTAAGTGAGTTTTGTACATCCCTAGGTCTGTGGCGGATTTCTCTGACATCCCTAACCAACATTACAGTTATGGAGTTGCACTTTCTGAATGACAACCACAACTAAAAACGTTAGCAATCAATAAAAAACATAAAACAGAGAGCAACCACCATTAAAATGCAACACCTTAAGAAAGCCCAGTGAAAGAGATATGTTTGCACTAGAGATGCTGGAGAAATTTGAGATGGATTAAAATGAGCTTGGATTTCTAAGAATCCAACCTGCAGAATCCGCTGCTGAGCGGCCCCCTCAAGCTGTGTGGAGTCCTTAGGTTTTCCGATGATTTTTTTACTTTCCCAAAATATACGCATATAAATCCGTAGAAAAATACGTAAGTTTCTGCTGAGGAAACATTGAATGGAATGGGGGACAATACACTAAATGGTATGTACTGAGGTAAATTATGTTAATACTTATGTAAATTCTTACATAAATATTTACGTAATTTCTGTATTTTTTCCGCACGATGAAAAAAAGTATTCACATCCATCTGTGGGTGGATAACGGAACAAAAGGTGCCTGACAATCCACGAAACACAGATGGAGCGGATTTTACACAGTCCGTACATCCCTAGTTCTCACTGCCCACCAGAAAGTGTGTAGAACTGGAGACAATGCCCTTCCAAGAGAGACCAGTGGATCTTCCTTGGAAGGGCATACCATAACCAAGATACCACAACAGAAAAGGTCTTGCTCCTTCTGCCTACTGCCATGACCCCCATCCCTTGGGCCTTCCAGTGTGCAGTAGAGGATTCTGATGAAGATAAGGCACAGGTTACTTCCTTGGAGATAGGATGGTCAATGCCTTATTCAATCCTCTCCTGGCCAGAGGAAAAAGCTCTGCCAACAGCCTCTGGCTCAGAGGATGAGTCACTGGGAGAATCTCCATCTCCCCAACCTCACAGAAGCCTTAGGCTACAAAATCTGGTTAGGGATCTTTAACGTTCTTGTCAGATCCTCCAAGAAGGATGGAGCAAACCACACGATAGGTCTGGCCACCCTACATGGCTTCATTTGGCTTTAGTTCCTTGCTGAGACAACATTCTCCTATTATAGTAGGAGAGAGTTGCAGACCAAGGAGCTAGGCAAGCTACTTCCCCCCCCCCTTGCCTTGTTCCAACTGTTCCAAATGTTATCAGCTTTTCTAGTGAGCCTCAAAAGACAAGAGAATTGGACACCCACCAGCCACACTTCTGATGGTGAAGAGACATAGAGTAGGGTCTCCAAAATTGAACTCCATGCTTGGACATGTTCATATGGGAGGATGTGATTCTTGAAGATATCTGATCCTAGATCATTGAGGCCCAAGCCAGCACTATCAAAATTTTAATACTATTCCATAGACCAATTTGAGTAAAAAGAATTGGGAATGAGAAGATTAAGCTGCATTTGTAAACATTAATTCCTTTATCGATAATATAGAAGTCTCTCTCACACAATGTTACTAAAACCTTGTCTTTGCTAATAAGAATTAACAGCAATTAAGCTCATTTGGGGATTTAAAAGCACATGTACATTTTCTAGAGTTCCATTAAGTATCTTCCCACCCCTTCAGTTTATGTGTAGAAAGGAAGTAGAATTTTGGTCAGGACGTATTAGAATTGTCCACATCCTCCCACCCCGATTTGACTTGAACCCTGATTTGGCACTTTGGAAAATAGGCCAATTCTGCTTGGACTAATTAGCAGGCTGTCCACTTTGGCTCAGGTACCCCCAAAAAACACACTGCTCCCCCTATGTTCCTTGTGGAGCATTGTTCTGAAGATGACGGGCAGCATAGAGGGAAGGAACTTCCAAAGTTTTAGAAGGATGGGTCCAGCGTTTCATATGGGAGTCTTCAGATTTGGTAGAGGGACTCATTCAGTTTCCATTTCCTCCCCCTATTGTGGGGGATTTTTAGGGGACATCATAAAGGTGTCCCTATGCAAGAAATCTCCATAGTTTCAAAAAGACAGGTGCAGGGGCTAGGAAGATATGATGATTTAAAAGCAGTTTAAGGCTTTTTTTTTCATAGTGAGGTCTGGTGGTGTTGGATGAATGGCCATGTAATGGTCCCATCCTTGCTCTCCCCCAAAGAACAGTCATTGAAGCCCATGATGAACATGCCCTAGGATTAGAAGGTGGACCTGTCAGTCACTTAACCACACTCCCTCCCTCTCCTTCCCCCCACCCATCAGCACTATCTGGAGGGGAGACAGACTGTCTGCATCTCCAACCATCAATCCATAATGAAGACTTGTTCTGGCCTGGCTTGTTTCTCATGACTATGGAAGGATGCCAATATGAATTGGGAAGCATAAAAAATGGTCAGAAGAGGTCTGGTTCTGTTTAAGTTTTATCCAAATCTGATGCACATCCCTAGTACTTATTTTTCTTGGACAATACAATGTGTGGTGCAAGTATTCCACTTTTTCTATCCATTTGGTATCTATTTTCCATGGCTATGGTTGGTTCAGTCCCTCTCTGCTGTTCCTTCTTCCTTCCTGGATTAATTGCATGCATGATTCTATCCAGGCAGACAACACACAGTGAACGTGATTGATTTGTAGTGATACGTAGGGCTGCACGGGGACCCTCTGATCTGACTCGGAAGCCGCTTTGTGGCTTCGGAGGCATGCCTGATTCGGCTCGGGCTGGTTTGGGGGGGGGGTTACCCGACTTGGCCCTGAACCCAAAGTGGGATTCAGATGCCAAACCCCATTTTGAGTCCCCCCCAATGCCCCCGTGCAACCCCCCAGCGCCTTACCTTACCACCTTCTCCTCCTCCTCCTCCGTCTCTGCCTTCTCCTCCTCCTCCAATGCTGCCACCTCCGCCTTCTCCTCCACTGCCACCACTGCCTTCTCCACTGCTGCCTTCACTGCCTTTGTTGCCACCACCGTCTCCACCTTCTTCACTTTCTCTGCCACTTTTGCCTCCTCCTTCTCCTTGCCGCTACCTTCTCTGCTCTTGCCACCACCATCGCTGCCACTAGCTCCTGAGGCCTGGATGCATGCCAACTCTTACTGCAGGGAGTCACCATTTTTAAAATGGCAACCTCCTGGAAGTTTCTGGAAGTTGCCATTTTAAAAATGGCGACTCCCTGCAATAATTGTCGGTGTGTGTCCAGGCCTCAGGATCTGGTGGCGGCGATGACAGCAGCAGCGGAGATGGTGATGGTGGCAGCGATGACGGCGGTGGAGGAGGAGGAGGTGGGCAGCTCAGGAATGGACCTGGAGGCACCAGCGCAGCTGGGCCAGGGGTGTTGAAGCTCTGAGTGCACCGAGTGCTTTGTAGAGTCCCCGACCAGCTCTGGGTTGCTTCCTGCCCCTTCCGCTTTGCCTTGGAAGGGGCTCAAAGTGACCCGAAGCAGCCCACTTTGACTCGGGCCTTGGGCCTCAGGCTGAAGCAGTGCACAGCTCTAGTGATATGTAGCCAATTTGGCTATATGATGATGTCACTGAGAGCAATGTAAGTGAAGAAGCAAACATTTTCACAAGGGGAGACATTTTCCAGCACTGTAGAAAACATTTATGGGGACCTCCCCCCCAAACCTGTGATTAGGACTGGCTCAATTCCAACATTATCTTAACATATTCATGTTATCTGCGTATCCCCTTACATGGTTTTGCATTTTCATAGCTTTCGCAGCATGACTTATTCACATTTGTATGCTTTTACAAATTACCAATGGTTCTGCAGCAGCAGCAGCATTTTAATTACTAAATTTGATTCTACAGCATCTATTTAAAGAAATGTCATTCACAACACACAAACTAAAACAGGCAAACACACAAAAATGCAATGTATTCTGATCATGAGTATCTGAATCTTCTCTTTCCCACTCAATAATTCCCTTTGAAATCTAAATTGAGTGCTCAGAGGCCAAAAAAATGTGAGGGCTGCTTAACAATAACCTCATACATGCTGTATTTATTTCTCCACAATGTATCTCATAGCCACCCTTTGTATTTAACAAATTAGGTTTCTTTCCGACAGTCTGTGAAGCCTTAATATAATCTCTGAAATTCAAGCTGTGTTTTTCAGCATCATACATCAGGACCAACAATAATAATAAAAAAATTAAACTGTTGATGGATAAAACTGAAGCAAGCTTGTGCTGCATAGCCAAAGGCAACAAAATGTGTTTTGACAATAAACAAAGAAAAGACAGCGCAGTCATAAAGCTATGAAAAGTATATTGCGAAGTGATGCAATGCAGTAGAAATGGCTCATAGCTCGGTGCATCTTCATTAATCTAAGTGTGTATTTTATCAAGAGAACAAAGTATGATGTTGTTGCTGTCCAAACCCTGTATTTGTTTACTTGGAAGCAAAGTTGAAGGTTTTTTTTTTTAATACATACATTCAAATTTGGGTGAATTTTCACCCAAATTCAAAATTTGAAAGTTACAGACATGTATTTGCATTTATTTCATTTCTATACCACCCAATAGCCAAAGCTTTCTAGGTGGTTCAGAAAAATTACAACCTACAAGTACAAGATAATAATTTTAGAAAAACATTATATAAAATATTTAACGTACAAAATTTAAAAACAATTGAAAACAGCCCCCTCCCCAGTTAAATAAGATACCAGGGCCTAGTATAACAACTGACATAAATGCCCCATTATATGCCTTCAGATGCTTGGGAGGAATTTCCTAACCTGGCACCAAAAAGATTACAATGTTGGTGCCAGGTGGACTTCAGGGAGGAGAACATTCTACTACTGGGGGCTACCACTGAGAAGGCTTTCTCTCTTGTTGCCATCCTCTGAGCCTCCCTTGGATGAGGCACTCAGATGTTCATCGTAGTGTCCAGGTAGGTTCATACCAGGCGAGACGCTCCATCTGGTATTGCAGTCCTGGGCTGTATAAGGCTTTATAGGTTAAAACCACTACCTTGAATTGCGCTTGGAAATATATAGGCAACTAGTGCAAGCAAACCAGAATTGGTGTTCTATGCTGCGATCTTCTGGTCCCTGCTATGAATCTGGCTGGCACATTTTACTCAAGCTGCAGCTTCCAAACAATCTTCAAGGGCAGCCCCATTAGAGGTCATTGCAGTAACCTAACTTGGAGGTTAGATGGTAAAATGTTGGATAGATTACTCATCTTCCACAAAACAAAATGTACTTGGATGGCAAAATTTGGGATTTTAATGGAAGAGAAGGGTTACTCTCATAAATCCTGACAAGGATATCTGGAAATTCAGGTCAAAATTATGACTTTCAACTGGGACCTGCAATGTTGCAGTGTATCTTCTCCTCCTAGCATGACTGTGCCTGTTCAGAGCTCCAACTATCCAGACATGCCCTCCAGGGTACTATGTGTTGTAATCTACCCTCTAGTTTTCCGTTTTTTCTTTTCCAACTGACACTCAAGAAAACCATGGTTCCTGAGCATGCTCGACTCTCTTTGGGCTGTTCTTTTGCAGGTTACCTCTTTGGTTTCTAAAAACTTATTTTTGCACTTCTACAAATCTCATGGTTCCCCTAAGCATGCTGATACCTCCCTCTTGTTGCTCAGTGGCCCCATTTTGGCTTCGTTTGCATTGACTCTCCACCTGAATTTGCTATTAGAAGGGATGTTGAGCTAAAATGACTTAGGGAGCAATCCTATGGCTGCTAGTCAGCAGCTAGATGGCCATCAGATATGTCAGTTTCCAGGAACTGACCTTGGAGCCCACACTCTGAGGTTGGTTCCCTGAGAACTGACCCCCGTACACCTGCGCTGCCTCGCAGGTAGCATGGAATGGCTCCATGCTTGGAAGAAGAGTGCGGAGTGGAGAAAATGGGGTGTTTTGGGGAGTGTTCCGGGGCGGGGAAGGCAGAAATGCTGCTATGACCCATCCAATGTGTCATCCAGCAGCTGCTTTCCCTACTCTGCCTTCCCATGTATAGACAGCTGAAATCAGCTGTCTAGCCACAAATGCAGGGTGGCTGAAGTGCAGAGGGGACAATCCCCTCTGCACTTCTCCTGCCCTGCATTGGATAGGCAGTTTCCTCCGTGTTCAGAGGTGGCCACCTATCCCAGCAGGATTGCTCCCTTACTGAGTGTTTTCATACATGTTGAAAAGTGTCTTCATTTCTCAGCAATAATATTTGTGAACATACACTGTTTTCATGCTGCTCAGTTTCTTTTTCTTGCCATCACTGTTGGTTCTTCCAAGGGTCATGTTCTTCCTTTGTCCTTGTCCTTGGCAAACCATTTTGTGCTGAAGAAAACATGGGGGGGGGGGTTAAAATGTGGAAATGTGATAGTGGGTGTAATAATGAATTAGTCTCCCCTCTTCATTTTGGCATTAAATTTGTGAATTCAGATATTTCCCCAAACATTTCAACCTTTGTTTATATATAGCTAAATTGATTTGGGTTATTTTTTATCTGGACCCTGAAATTTTCAGGCACCCTCAGTGGCAAACATGAAATGTATATAGAGAGCATTTGAGAAATAAACAGTTCTAATAAAAGATTAGTGAAATATGGGTACTAATAAACTGTATATGCTACAGAAAAGTATCAGAACATGTGTCATCATTTCTCTGGAGCACTTATATTAATGGAAAACTAGCTGGGTCTACATAGCAACAGCAAACTTGTATGAATATTTACTCAGGAATAAGTCCCACTGAGTTGAATGGGGCTTGTTGTTGTTCAGTCGTTAAGTCATGTCCGACTCTTCATGACCCCATGGACCATAGCATGCCAGGCCTTCCTGTCCTGCACTCTCTCCCGGAGTGTGCTCAAGTCCATATTCATTGCATCAGTGATGCTATCCAGCCATCTCATCCTCTGCCGTCCCCTTCTCCTTTTGCCTTCAATCTTTCCCAGCATCAGGGTCTTTTCCAGGGAGTTTTCTCTTGGCATTAGGTGGCCAAAATATTTGAGCTTCAGCTTCAGTATCTGTCCTTCCAATGAGCACTCAGGGTTGATTTCCTTTAGGATGGACTGATTTGACCTCCTTGCAGTCCAGGGGACTCATAAGAGTCTTCTCCAGCACCACAGTTTGAAAGCATCAATTCTTGGGCACTCAGCCTTCCTTATAGTCCAGCTCTCACAGCCATACATTGCTACTGGGAAAACTGTAGTAAAAATGTAACCTAAAAGCCATTGTATGTGCCTTAAGCAGCACGTACCATTGTAAGAGCTGCGCATGCCTGGAATGAGTGGACAGTAACCCTAGGATAAGGTTGCTAAGCAAACCTCTGGCAACCAATCAAAAGTAACACGCTGGCTGAGGAATGCAAGCTAAGTGATAAAACTGTAGCGCGGGGGTTGCCGGGGGTCGACTCTGCTTTTGAGCGTGAGCTCCTTTGTCGAACTGTTTGCAAACAATAAAATCGAGTTGGACCCAGCCTGAAGTTGACTCTCCTCTTTGGGGCAAATTGGACTAGCCTCCAGGGGGCGAAACTAGCAATTTGTGCAACAAATTAGTGAGCAGTCAGGAGTCCCTTGGACCACCCTGGGGTCAAACAACAGAACCGGCAAAGGTGCCTGTGGGGCGTGCCGGACCGCCTTTGAGGTCTGCCATGGCACCAGAGAACGGGGGTCGGGACACCCAGGAGGTTAAAGGCGTGGACTCCATTGATTGAGTCAACCAGGCTGAACGGGTCTGAAGAGACGGCACTAGGGTGTTGAGCAGAGTAAGTACTTGATTTCCCTTCTGCCTTTCTGTTTGAGTTGCCTTCGGAGCGTCGGAGGTTTGTCAGACTCTGTGTATGGTTTCAAATAGAGGTAGGCACAATGGGGGTGGGTAGCTCCCATTTGGAAAGCTCTGCCACTCCCTTGGGATGCATGCTAAAGAACTTTAGCAAAGTCAAAGATAATTATGGCACTAAGATGTCGAAAGGCAAGCTGGTTACACTCTGTCAATTGGAATGGCCATCATTTGGAGTCAACTGGCCAGATATTGGCTCCTTTAATGAGGCCACAATTAGAAAAGTGCACGTTATTGTTGTAAATGATGGGCACTGGGATCAGTATCCCTACATAGACTCATGGTTGAGTTGCACTTTGAGCAACCCTTCCTGGGTGAAACAATGTAAAGGAGAGATGTGCAAACAAATGCTGGCTTCAGACCCTCGGAGAAAGAAGGGAGGGAAGGGAAAGCCAATCTTAGAGGGAGAAGACGAGATAGACTTGGCACAAGGTTTGAGGGGGCAGGATCGTGATCGTGCAATTCCACCTCAACCTCCAGTAGAAAGTACCCCAATGGTGGCCACAGCCTCTCAACCCCGGCCAGCTGGGTCCACATCGCAAAGTCTCTCTCAACCACCACCCTATGATGGAGAGTATAACGTGACTCCCTCGTGTCCTGCCGACTCCTCTTCTGACCAAGTCCCAAGACAAGTGGCCCAACCCAGCTCACCAAGACCCCTGCGGGATCCATCCCAGTTAGCAATACATTTTTCTCTTCTGGCTGAGCCTAGGGCTACCCGAAACCCACACCCTAAATACCAGTGCCTGATGTGAGAGGTAATGACAGGGGAGGGGCAGACTGCATTTGTATATCTGCCCTTCAGCACCGCTGATCTGTTCAACTGGAAAAATCAGAATCCTTCCTTTAGAGAAGATCCTGGTAAGATGCAAAGTTTATTTCGATCTGTGGGGCAGACGCATCGTCCCACATGGGCAGATGTGCAGATGATGTTGCAAACCCTACTAACATCCGAGGAAAGGCGCCTAGTGCAAGGCACCACTAATAGGATTGCTGAGGAGCGAGTAGCGGGAACTACTAGGGACCCCCATGAATTATGCCCCCAAGTAGACCCTGAGTGGTGTCCCAACGACCCCAGGGACCGAAAGCGGAGTCAGAACTATTTGAGAATAATAGCGGAGGCATTGGGGAGGGCTGTGCCACGTGTGACTAACTTTTCAAAGTTGTATGAAGTCCGCCAAGAGAAGGATGAAAATCCCTCTGTGTTCCTAGGACGGTTGTTTGATGCATTTAGGAAGTTTAGTGACCTAGATCCTGAAGCCTCAGAAAACCAGTGCATGGTAAATACAATGTTCATAGGGCAAGCAGCACCAGATATAAGAAAGAAGCTGCAGAAAGCTGAAGGAGCCGTGGGCAAGCCACTCTCTGAGTTGGTAGAGATTGCATATAAAGTGTATGGCAACCGAGATAAAGTAACAGAAAGAAGGGAGACAAAACGCGGCGAAAAGCAGCTGGCGATGCTAGCAGCCACCTTGAGTGGCAGCTCAGGATGCATAGAGCCTCAGCAGAGGCCAGAGGGGGGGCAGAAGAAGGGAAAGGGCCGCCCGAGGTTTGACGAATGTGCATATTGCCGAGAGAAGGGACACTGGAAGAAGGAATGCCCACTGAGAAGGCAGAGAGAGAAGAGCCAGGGGGAGGGGCGCCAATTGAGAGCAGACTCCTCTGAGGAATGTAGCTGAAGGAGACCGGGATCTAAAGCCACCACCCTACGAGTAAGTACTCGGGAAGATCCCATGGTAAAGATAAGGGTCGGTGGCAGAGACTATGAGGCTATGGTAGATACTGGAGTCACCTTTTCCATGATCCCTGCAAAAAAACCCCTCGCCAAAGAAAGCGGACAACACGTGACAATAGAAGGAATTGAAGGAAGAAAGGCTAGATTGCCTGTATGTGAGCCCCTCCTCACAAAGATCAGAAACAATAGACTAGAACATGCCTTTGTGGTCTCACCCACATGTCCGGTTGCCCTTCTGGGGCGGGACTTGCTGATGAAGCTGCAAGCTGAGATCTTCTTTCGTGGGGATCAGATTGTAGTACAGCTACCAGTGAAGCAGAGCTCAAATTACCAGATGGCCCTCCAGGCAACTGAAACTGTGTCAAAGGCCAAGGGGATTGAGCTCTTAGAGAATGTTGACCCGTGTGTATGGGCAGATGGAACCCCAGCTCGGGCAAAGTATGTAACACCAATCAAAATTCCCCTAAAGGAGGGAGAGCTGCCTGTGTGCGTGAAACAGTATCCTTTGAAGAGAGCTACTCGTGCAGGCTTAAAACCGCTTACTGAAAAGTTTAAGAAGTATGGCTGGCTAGTAGAGGGCTCATCCCCCTTTAACACCCCAATATTGGGGTTGCTCAAACCAAACAGCACCTCCTACAGGCTGGTGCAAGACCTGAGAGCCATAAACAAGAAAGTTTTAGTGGATCATCCCCTGGTTCCGAACCCCCACACCATTTTGACCCAAGTCCCAGCAAATGCGAGGGTGTTTTCCATCCTAGATTTAAAAGATGCTTTCTTCTCTATCCCACTGCACAAAGACAGCCAGAAAATATTTGCATTCGAATGGGAAGACCCAGATACTTATCATAAAACTCAATTGTTATGGGCTGTGTTGTCCCAAGGGCTTGTTTCAGCCCCCCACGTTTTTGGATTAGCATTGCAGAAGGATTTGGAACAGTGGAGAGTAGGGGTGAACGAAAGTCACTTACCTTTTCTCGCAGCTTTTTCGCGGTGGGGGGGAGCGCTTCGCTGCTCCCCCCGCGAAGTTCAGGCCAGGGGGGGAGGCTTCCCGCCTCGCCCGGCCGAAATTCAGGCCGGGGGGGAGGCTTCCCGCCTCGCCCGGCTGAAATTCAGGCCGGGGAGGAGGCTTCCCGCCTCGCCCGGCCGCGAACACGAAAGTAAAAAAAAAAAAAAAAAAAGTCCCCTGATAGGCTACGTGACGATTCACGTAGCCTATCACGGCTAGATCTGCAAAGTCAGCCGTGATAGGCTACGTGAATTGTCACGTAGCCTATCACGGGTGACTTTAAAAAAAAAAAAAAAGCGCGTACGCGAATGGCGGCCCCCATAGGGAGCCGCCATTCGCCTTCCTTATTTAGTTGCTGTAGTCTACGTCAATGGTTACGTAGACTACGGCGAAAATAAGGGCAACGCAAATAGCCTACAAGGACAGCTACAGCATCAACAGTGGCATGCTTCCTGCTCCAGGAACTGATACCCCGGTTCCTGTTGCCTGAGTCTATTGAGTCGGATCAAGGGAGCCACTTTGTGGGAAAGATAGTGCAAGAATTGTCTAAAGCTTTAGGCATTAAATGGAGACTCCATACCCCATGGAGGCCTCAGAGTTCAGGTCAGGTGGAGCGCATGAATAGGACATTAAAGACAATGATAACAAAAATTTGCACTGAGACCCACTTAAAGTGGCCCCAGGCGCTCCCACTGGCTTTAACTCGCATTCATAGCACTCCACGTAGAGGGATAAAATTGTCACCTTTTGAATTAATGTTTGGAATGCCTCCCAGGGTTCTGCCAGCAGGGTGGAGGGAACAAGTCACTGTAGATTTGGGAAAAACTGAAATTGGAGAACATGTTATTGCCTTGCAGTCTGTTTTGTCATCCCTTCACAGGTTTGCTGCACCATTCCAGAGCCTACCGCTGGATGCTCCGATCCACAACTTCCAGCCGGGGGACCAGGTGCTGCTCCAAAAGTGGAAAAAGGGCCCCCTAACTGAGAGGTGGGAGGGACCATACCAGGTGTTGTTGGTAACCCATACAGCTGTCAAGCTCAGCGGCAATGACAGGTGGACTCACTGTTCCAGAATAAAAAGGTATAACCAAGGTGAGGACACCAGCTCCCAGGGCGTGGTCACTCTGGAAGCTGACCTCCTCTCGGAAGAAGAAGCCTGCAAGCAGCGGGATAAAGACAACTGGCATAGTTATCCTATTTCAGAACTGAAATTAAGATTATGTAAAACAAGGACCAAAGATGAAGTATGCAGCAGCTGTGTCTGTTAGTAATAATCCTAAGGCTAAATCTAGCTGTAGGAGAAAACAGCATGCTGTTTCTAGCCGAAGCTGTAGCCAGATACTTGAACCTCTCGAACTGCTGGGTCTGCATACAGGCCGAGAATGAGGGAAAGGTAAGCACATGGATCCCTCATCCTCTGAACCTGACTGAATTAGTACACACTGATTATAGAATACATAAACAAACAAATGTTACTTGGGAAGACGATTTTATCTTAAGTCAAACTCCATCATTGGAAGTACGGCCCCAATTAGGAGAATGGTGCTTCATGCAAAACAGGTCTGACACACATACACACTTTGTAGGAAATAGCAGCTGCAGGAATTATATAGTAAAGGGAGGTGCATGGCACAACAACCACACCTCGAAGAGAACTTTTTGTGCAGGATATTCAGATTACATCACCCTTCGGCCCGAGGTTTCAAGGGTGATAGGTGGCCACAAATGTGTGTTGTGGTCAATCCCTCATAGTAGCTCACAATCCTTGTTCTATTGCATTCAAAACCAGACAAAAGATCAAAATGCTAGAGCTTGCTATATGAATGGAACTCTCAGCCCACGTGAAGATTCAACCCTATATTTGGGATATTATAATCAGTATTTGGATCCCCAAAAATATGGCCTAGCAGACAAGTCTTGGCCTGCTTTGACTGGCCATTATTGGATCTGTGGGACTCACGCATACACCGAGTTGCCTGCCAACTGGACTGGTGTGTGTTATCCTGGGATATTAAGGCCCCCAT
The DNA here is from genome assembly GCF_057233095.1 of Heloderma suspectum. NCBI lineage: Eukaryota > Metazoa > Chordata > Lepidosauria > Squamata > Helodermatidae > Heloderma > Heloderma suspectum. The sequence continues at coordinate 177,553,881 of NC_139461.1, forward strand.
TCACGCTGTTGCCTCAAAGGGCCTCAGTACTGCACCGACTATACGGAATAGATAAAAGATCCCTGAGCATGAAAGACTTGTCTGCTACACAAAGATGGGGAAATGATGAATGGCCGGCAGAAAGGATAATAAGGTATTATGGGCCTGCCACTTGGGAACCCAACGTGGTGGGGAGAGAACCCACGTACCTTACTAACCGCATAATCCGGCTTCAGGCAATAGTGGAAATCTTTGCAAACGAGACTGCAAGGGCCATAGATTTAGCAGCCACACAGCTAACCCAACTCCGCAATGCTGTCACCCAAAATCGGATGAGACTTGATTACGTGTTAGCAGCAGAGGGGGGCCTTTGTCAGAAGTTTAATTGGACAGACTGCTGCTTGCAGATTGATGACAATGGCGATATCCTTAGGGATATTGCAACCAAAATTAGAAAAATAACTCACGTCCCAGTACAAACCTGGAACGGGTGGAGTACTGACTGGCTGACTTCATGGTTGCCAGACTTTCGCTGGTTGAAGACTGGATTTATGATATTCTGCTTAGTTATGCTAATTTTGTGCTTATTACCCTGCATACTTCCCTGCATTATAGCCCTAGTCAAACGTACAGTAGAATCTGTAGTCAGCAGGGAAATGTTTGTACATTACCAGAGATTAGCAATGGCTGAAATAGACTAACTGTTATAAGAAGAAAGCATCTCGAGGGGGGAATTGTAGTAAAAATGTAACCTAAAAGCCATTGTATGTGCCTTAAGCAGCATGTAGCATTGTAAGAGCTGCGCATGCCTGGAATGAGCAGACAGTAACCCTAAGATAAGGTTGCTAAGCAAACCTCTGGCAACCAATCAAAAGTAACACGCTGGCTGAGGAAAGCAAGCTAAGTGATAAAACTGTAGCGCGGGGGTTGCCGGGGGTCGACTCTGCTTTTGAGCGTGAGCTCCTTTGTCGAACTGTTTGCAAACAATAAAATCAAGTTGGACCCAGCCTGAAGTTGACTCTCCTCTTTGGGGCAAATTGGACTAGCCTCCAGGGGGTGAAACTAGCAATTTGTGCAACAAAACCATAGCTTTGATTATATGAATCTTTGTCGGCAAGGTGATATCTCTGCTTCTTACTATGCTGTCTAGGTTTGCCATAGCTGAATGGGACTTACTCTCAAGTAAATGAGTATAGGACTGCAGCTTTAGTGTGTCTTCATTCCAGGGGTGCAAAATATCTTTGCTTTATAAATAGCATGATATTTTGGCCTGGGTTGATAACAATCACTCATTATTTATCACTCATGATTTATCACTCATAACAGTCACTAGTCCCCTCACCCCACGTCCGGCTTGCCTGGCCGTGGGGGGGATGTTGCGGGTGGGGGGGGAAGGGCGGGACAAGATCGAGGGCCATTCGCCCTCGCTCCTGACGTCCAGGTGGGGTGGGGGCTGAGCTGGCCGATATTTAGGCCTCCCCGCCCCCTTTCCTCATTCATTCTGGCTCTTCTGGCTAAGGAGAGAGGAGCGAAGAGCGCATGCGCCTCAGGATGGGGGCAAGGAGAGCGAGGGCTGACTTCATGCGCGCCGGCCCTTCGCTCCCCTTCTGTGCTGCTCTGTCTAGACTCTTCTCTGTCCGTGTGCTGCTGCCGCTTATTAGCGCTTGAGGGAGCGCGAGCACGAGGGCCGGCCGGCCAGGATTTATTCTTGCAGCAGCAGCAGCGTTGAGGAGGAGGTGGTGAGCGTTGTGGAGGAAGCGACGGCACTCGGCAGCAACGGCTCCAGCGAGCCACAGGAGGGTGCCAGCCACTCTTAGGGTGGGCTGTTTTTGTTTATTTGTTTGTTTGTGTTTGTTTTCCCCCCGGACCTCGTGAGGCCATCACTCTCGAGTGGGGGGAGGGAGTAGTTCCCTGCATCCCCCCCGCTTGCCCCTAGGGCTGCTGACTGCAGGCCCTCGCCATGCCTATCGAGGGGGGAGGAGTTTCCCATGCCCCGTATGGCCCGGATTCTGCTGCGCTTTGCAGCGGGCGGCTGTAGCGCTGCCTTGCCGGCCCAGCAGTGGGATTTTCACAAGCTTGCTCCCTCCAGGCTTCCTGCGCCTTCTGTGGAGCCCCATTTTGCCCAACGAGGGAGTTTTCCCTCGCCCCGAGCAGCCTGGAATTGCCACCTTTCTCAGTGGCAGCAACAGCCTCCCGCTCCAACTGGAGGAGGGGGGAGTTTTCTCCCGCCTCGCCCGAATTGCCACCTTTTCGCGGGCTTTTTCCTGCGCCTCAGAGCAGCCCATTTGCCACTGACTGAGGCCCCTGTATTGCTGCCTTTCTTGGGGAAATTCCCCCCCCTCACCCTGGAGTGGCTGCAGCCAACGGGGGTTCATTCCCTGAGGGTTCTTCCCATTTTGCGGGTAGTGTGGCCTGTTTGGCCAATATAGCAGGTCGGCCTACCAGCTAGCAATCACCCCTGAGTAGCATGGCCTTGCTGTGCTACGGGCGCTTCCTGCACCTCCAGTGAGGCCCTTAGGGCTGGGGATTTCAGTGGGTAGCAGCTAAGTGGCCTTGCCGCCCCTGCAGAGGGAAGGGGAGTTTTCAGTGCTACGAAGCAGCCTGAATTGCCTTTGCTGTGGGTGGCAGCAGAGCGGCCTTGCCAGCCCAGAGAGGGGTGGGGGGGTTCGCCCATGCCTCCTGAACGGCCTGCAGTGCAATAATAATAATAATAATAATAATAATAATAATAATAATAAGCATGCAGCGGAGTTCTTTCCCCACACCTCCAAGCAATCAGTCAAAGGGCTGGATGTGCCTGATCTTTCCTGATCTCAGAAGCTAATCAGCCCAGGTTTGTACTTGGCTGGGTGACCGCATGGGAATCAGGCTTCCCACATTTAGCAGGGGGCTGGTCCCAATGGTCTTGTAGGCCCCTTCCAACCCTATGATTCTATGATTTTTGGTGGCCTTATTTTCTGCATGGGAAGTCCACATATTTTGTTTGTTATTAGTCTCTCCCTCTCTTCCAGAGAGATCTTTTAGACGATCTCTGGAAGAAGAGATAAGGGCTTTCTTTTATTTAGCCAAATGAATACATAGCATCAGGGCTATGCACTGTGAGCAGATTTCTTCCTTTCTCACCCTCATAGGAAGGAATGGGGACATGTGCATGTGGCCCCATTGCTGCAGGGGAAGTTGTGTTTGGGTGGGGAGGTGAAGACATAGATCCCCCTCTACAATTCAAAGGGTTGTTTCCATCCATTCCTACCCCACATAGAAGGTCTCCTTTCCGCAGGGAGGCAGCTTTGAATTGTGGTCTTAATTGTTCAGGTCAGAGTGCAAGGTCCATAGACAGGGAGGAAAAGGTACAAAAGGAAATGAGAAGAAAAGTGAGCAGGGGGGAAGGGGGAAGGCCCTCCGCCTTGCCTAAGTTTCAGACTCAGGCCTTTGAGCATATCACAGAGCCCCCTTATTTTTAACAAAGTCTGGGGCTTGATACCCAGCTTCCCTGGGTAGGGTGTGGTGAGAATCTTGACTCACGCCCCTGGTAGAGCCATTGCCAACCCCCACGAGGGGAGACTGGAAGCTATGTGGGTTTGGGGTTCTCCTGTTTTCACTCCTCCCTGGCAGCTTAGAGTACCAGCTTGGTGCAGTGGTTAAAGTGCCATAATGGGACTTGGAGATATGGGTTCTAGTCCCCAATTGGCCGTAAAGCTCACTGTGTGACTTAGGCCAATCCCTGGCTCTCTGTGTAACCCGCCTCACTGGGTTGATGATTGTAAGGGTTGTTCTTTGTTCATCTTGCAAGGCAGCAGCTTTAGCATTCACTCCAAGGGCATGCTCGGGAGGAACAGGTAGCTTCTGCTTTGCTGAAGCTAAACAAGGTTGTCCCCCACCTTTTTTGTTTACTCCACACAGTCAGTGGCAGGAGTCTGTGCCAATTCAGCTAACTGGTTAAATTTATTAAGGTTACAACTGTGCAGTAACATGGGAGGTATGAAACACTACCCTGTTAGGGTCAATGTATAGGATCATCCCGTGCGTAGTGACACGCCCAAGGGCTGCCCTATGATCTCTTGAAATCCCGTTTTTCAAAATTCTCTTATACACAGCATTGCCCATACAGGCTGATTCAAGGCTTTACATCCATTCTTAAATTCCTTGTGTGTGAGGGGCAGGCCTCCATTCAGGTTATTAAACCACAGTCCTCCCGCAATCCGATCCTTATGGATCGGGTAGTAGTATTGAATTTGCAACACACCTCCTGCATAACGCCTGTTTTTCTCATGAGGCATACAAACGGCAGGCTGAGCACCAGTGCCAATGTTTCATCTAATACCCGGACACTGGAAATTCCAGAAACCACGCTAAGAGGCTCTCGTTGAGTGTTGTGTATTTAAGTAGTGTAAGCCATGCTGCGCTTCATGTCTCACAGGACAAGGGCCTTCTGTACCTGGGTTGACAGGGAGCCCGGGGGTGTTGCTCTCTCATTCAGCTGCAACAGTTGTAGCCCTCCCGGTAGTTTACAGTTATGGTCTTGTGTCCATTCCTAAAGTGTGGACTTTACTGCTCGGCATCTCTTTTTATTGTCCTTACAGTTATTTATTTATTTATTTATTTATTTATTTATTTTCTTTGATCAATGTATTGGACATCAACCCGTGCGCACGCGTTCTCATGTCCAGACACAGCTTGTTGTTTCGAGCTGGTCGTAGCGCATATACGTCAGGCTGCAGCTCCAGGAGCAGCCTGTCCCACAGTGCATGTGTTCGTGGATTGACTGGTGGCTAGGAGTGGACGAAAGTCACTTACCTGTCGTCGAAGGCCGTTCGCGGTGGGGGGGAGGCGCTTCGCTGGTCCTCCCGCGAAGTTCAGGCCGGGGGGGGAGGTTTCCCACCTCGCCCGGCCGAAATTCAGGCCGGGGAGGAGGCGCCTCGCCTCGCCCGGCCGCGAACGCGAAAGTAAAAAAAAAAAAACGCCCCCTGATAGGCTACGTGACGATTCACGTAGCCTATCACGGCTAGATCTGCAAAGTCAGCCATGATAGGCTATGTGAATCGTCACGTAGCCTATCACGGGTGACTTTTTTTTTAAAAAAAGCGCGTACGCGAATGGTGGCCCCCATAGGGAGCCGCCATTCGCGTTCCTTATTTAGTTGCTGTAGTCTACGTAAATGTTTACGTAGACTACGGCAAAAATAAGGGCAACGCAAATAGCGTTGCCCTTATTTTCGCAATAGTCTACGTAAACATTTATGTAGACTACAGCAACCAAATAAGGAACGGGAATGGCGGCTCCCTATGGGGGCCGCCATTATCCGTACACTTTTTTTTTTTTTAAAGTCACCCGTGATAGACTATGTGATGATTGACGTAGCCTATCACGGCTGACTTTCCAAATCTAGCCGTGATAGGCTACGTGAATCGTCACGTAGCCTATCAGGGGGCGTTTTTTTTTTTTCCTTTCATTGCAATGGCGGCGGCGGCAACCGATTGAAAGACCGGCTGCCGCTCCTGCCTCGCTCGAACACCCGCCGAACCGCCAGCCGGACCAGCCACCAGGAGGGACATTTGGTGAAGGTAAGTCCTGTCCCGAGGGGGGTGCGGGGGGTGCGGAGGATTTCTCCCCGAAACGTGTTCGGGGGGCCGAACACATTGGCGCTTGGCCCCCCGTAGTTTCGGGGAGAAATTCTCCGCCATCCCTACTGGCAACGCAGCTTGTAGTGAGAGTGCTTTCTTCCCACTCCATTCCATTATGGGTTGGTGCGTGTTCCCCTGCAGGGTTCAGTGCTGCATCTTGGAGGGAACAACCTGTGTGGGTGGGAAAGGCAAGGACCTTTCCCAGATCATGTGGCACAATTTGCCAGCTATAATGATCATCGGTCCAGCTTTCTTCCTCAACTTTACTGGAGGAATGCGCTTGGTTAGATGGTCGGAGTGTTTGTGAACTGGTGCGGGTGTTCGACTGTGAGCGCAGCATGGTTTTCTGTGCCTGTCGGAGGGCCTCCTCAAGCAGTGGATCCCAGCTTGGGCTTAGCCAGTATGCCACCATCCAGTGATTGGCAGATGCGGCATGTGTTTGGAGCACCTCCTAGAAGGTAATGGGCTGCTAACCCAACTTATATCATTGCCAGCTTCGGAGGGTGTGGTTAGCAGAATTTGCCTCACTGGTTGCTGACCAGGGGCAATGGGTTGGAACAATCACAGGCCCCTCAGTCCATCTTCAAGGTGGACAGGCCAGGGAAAGCTCAGAACACCAACTTGGTGTGACAGTGTTGAAGCCAGGGTGGCATCACCTCGAGGGTGGCAAAAGCTGATGTCTTCCAGTTTTAGCTGTACCCAGCAGCTAATTCCTGTTGTTAATTTTTCCCCTGATCTTTGAATTGGATATTTATAAGCCCGTGTGTTAATCAGAAAATAAAAGTCAACCAGCTTCTTTTAAAAACTTAGAGGTTTGCTGTGCTATGCTTCAGCATTAAGTAGCAGAATGGTTAACAAACATTTAGAGTGCTACACTCAGGTCCTAATATTCATTTTGTGTTTCATTGTGCAGCTTCTAACTTACCTCGCATTGTTCCCCCTGGTGACTTTTGAATGGAGATAGTCTTGGAGAGTAGATGACAAATTGTTAAGATTTTCTCTGTGGCAGTTGATGGGAGCTGTTTGGGCTTATATGTATAGCAGGAGTTTTCTTATTATTCAGCTTCCTGTACTATGCGCAGTGCTATGGCAGTACAGGAGATGTGTCCAATCCTGGCCTTTAAGTAAGATCTAGTCTAGGCTCTTTTGCTCTTCTCTTACCCTACCCATAGGGTATCCTGCTAGAGTAACTATAGTTTTGGCTTCAGCTTCTTCCCAAGCAAAGGCCTCAGCATCCTGTTCAGCTGGAACTGATTCAGGACTACGATCAATTTTTAAACATGAAAGAGACTGCCCAGACTATTGGGGCAGGCTTACTGCACTGGCCTTCTGGGCTAAAGATGAAGGGTGTGGCCGACAACACTGCTGACTTCCTGGTCTGGCAGGTGCTCCAGGGTTGGTCTCGGGGATCCCTGGCACCTCCAGACTCCAGACCCCTTCTGCTGCCAGACATATTGCTGGGTTTACAGGCTCTATGGCCTTTGGTTACCTCACCACACGAGGCTTGGCAGTTTAGTGATGTGCAATTTCCCCAGCAGGTGGTCTTTATTCCACTGAGGAAGTCCAAAATCGACTAGGTCGGGAGTGGGGTTAGCGTGTTGCTGTTCCCAGCCAGGGTGCTGGACCTTTGTCCGGTCACCACCCTAGGGGCCTTTTGTCTAGGTCTGGAGGAGTCTCCCCAGCCCTTTCTTCTGCCTTAGTGATTCCTCTCCCCTGACCAAACATCAATTCTGGGTAGTCGCTCTGTGGCCTTGAAGGTGTTGGGCTTGCGCCGTGTCTCTGGGGTAGGGATGGCGGAGAATTTCTCCCCGAAACTTCGGGGGGCCGAGCGCCAACGTGTTCGGCCCCCCGAACAAGTTTCAGGGAGAAATACTCCGCACCCCCCCGCACCCCGCCCCCCCCGGGACGGGACTTACCTTCCCTGAATGTCCCTCCCGGCGGCGGGTCCGGCTGGCGGTTCGTCCGGTGTTCGAGCGGGGCGGGAGCGGGACCGGCTGCCGCCCCCGCCATTGCAATGAAAGAAAAAAAAAACACCATCCCCTGATAGGCTACGTGACGATTCACGCTATTTGCACTGCCCTTATTTTCGCCGTAGTCTACGTAGACATTTACGTAGACTACAGCAACTAAATAAGGAACGCGAATGGCGGCTCCCTATGGGGGCCGCCATTCGCATACGCGCTTTTTTTTTTTTTTTTAAGTCACCCGTGATAGGCTACGTGACGATTCACGTAGCCTATCATGGCTGACTTTCCAGATCTAGCCGTGATAGGCTACGTGAATCGACATGTAGCCTATCAGGGGACGTTGTTGTTTTTTTTTTTTACTTTCATGTTCGCGGCCGGGTGAGGCGGGAAGCCTCCTCCCCGGCCTGAATTTCTGCCGGGCGAGGCGGGAAGCCTCCCCCCCAGCCTGAACTTCGCGGGGGGAGCAGCGAAGCACTCTCCCCCACCGCGAACAAGCTGCGAGAAAAGGTAAGTGACTTTCGTCCACCCCTACTCTGGGGCTCACATCAGACAATGGGCAGGCTGGTGGCAGGTGGAGCTCCAAGGCGTATTGGGCCTCCGCAAGGCCCCTGCTGGGCCTTTTCGGACATGAGGATGCTGGGTTCACATGTTTGTCTCTTGTTCTTTCAGATGTCCGGGTGCGATGGAACCGGTATGCGTGCTCATCTGGGGGCACAGCATGGTTCTCTGGGCTAGTCAGAGTCCCTCCTCAAGTGGCAGAGCCTAGCTGGGGCTCAGCCGGTGTGCCACCATCCAGTGGCTGTGCAGACGTGGCATGTGTTGGTGCGCCTCCTGTCCATGTTCTTCCAGCAAGGGCTGGTGAAGGTTCCCCCGCAGATTCTGGTTCTGCACATGGGGGGAACGATTTATGCCTGCTGAAGGGCAAGGCCCTGATACTTCAAGCCTGAGATTTACAGCTGATTTGGTGCCGCTGGCCCAGAATTGCCATCATTGGGTCCATCCTGCTTCCAAGAGGGGCATGGAATGATTTTTGGGATCCCTGAAGATGGTGGTCATCTCTGACCTAGGGAATGTTTTCTTGTAGGAGTATCTGCGAAGGGGCATCTTGGAGTGTTTTTCTGCGTAGGTTGGGGGGAGGGTGACTAAGCAGAGGCTTGTCGCCCTCCTGTGGTGGTTCCGGGTGGGCACTCCACTGGGGGAGAGGACAGGTGAGCATTCGTGGGCACCGTTTCAGGTGACTGGTAAGGCCCGAGGCTCTCAGCTCATGGTTTTGTGGCCCCGAGTTGGGAGATAAGGCTTACCTTTGAGGCTGACCCTCCTCACCCACTCGGGTTCCGTGGCTCGAGGGGTGGTGACAGGGGAAGGTCTCCCAGCCCAGAATTGGGTGGATTGATCTGCAGGGTGGCTACAGTAGACGCCATGCCTCAGACGACGAATGCCTCACTCTATACCTGTCATGATTACTTGTTTTCTATGTGCCCGCCGGTGCTTCCTTCGCAGATTGTAATATGTCAATAAATGTGGCCCCATGTTATCCCAACTCTATTTGTGTTGTCTCATCATTTCTCCCCCCTATGCACCCGCAAGTCCCCTCACCCCACGTCCGGCTTGCCTGGCTGTTGGGGGGGGGATGTTGCGGGTGGGGGGAGAAGGGCGGGACAAGATCGAGGGCCATTCGCCCTCCCTCCTGACGTCCAGGTGGGGTGGGGGCTGAACTGGCCGATATTTAGGCCTCCCCGCCCCCTTTCCTCATTCATTCTGGCTCTTCTGGCTCCCTCCCTCCCACCCAACATACAGTGTGGGTTGTACTGGTTGCCCTATTGGGGTCCGAATAGGAATTTTTGCTCTTAGCCAGATTGGCCGGGCTATGGGTTTTTTGCCTACTTCATACTGCTGGTGGGATAGGGAGTAATGTAGGCTAACTGGTATCATCTGATTGTTATTTTTATCCAGTCACATAACTGTACTGGCGGTTCTGGGTGGGCACTCCACTGGGGGAGAGGACAGGTGAGCATTCGTGGGCACTGTTTCAGGTGACTGGTAAGGCCCGAGGCTCTCGGCTCCGGGTTTTGTGGCCCCGAGATGGGAGATAAGGCTTACCTTTGAGGCTGACCCTCCTCACCCACTCGGGTTTCGTGGATCGAGAGGTGGTGACAGGGGAAGGTCTCCCAGCCCAGAAATGGGTGGATCGATCTGCAGGGTGGCTACAGTAGATGCCATGCCTCAGACGACGAATGCCTCACTCTATACCTGTCATGATTACTTGTTTTCTATGTGCCCGCTGGTGCTTCCTTCGCAGATTGTAATATGTCAATAAATGTGGCCCCGTTTTATCCCAACTCTATTTGTGTTGTCTCATCATTTCTCCCCCCTATGCACCCGCAATGAGTGATAAATAGGGATGGGGGGGAATAGTTTGGTTTGCATTTGCTGAACCACTGTGCAAACCAGAATGCAATCATCCTTCAGTTTTTCCACTTCTCTGAATTGTATGATGCAGTCCTCTGATCAAAAAAATGTTTACACAAATGCATAGATTAGGGAAAATAGCATTAGGGAATCAGTTTACATTAGTGGAAAGCGCTTGCAAAAACGTGTATATTGGGGAAAATTGCAAACACAAAATGCATATGAATTTTCATGTACATGAAAATGCATACAAATCTTAATGCATTTTTAATTAGAAAAAAATTGCAAAACAATGTGGAAATGGGATGGAATGGATTTTTAAAAATATTTTTATTTGCAACAGAAGAATAAAAACAGAAGCAGCAACAGCAGCAGCAAAAAAAGGCAGGCATGACATTTTATGGGATGGATTTGTGCTTGAAAAAAACCAGTTATTATAGAAAGAGAAACAGACAGATTTGCCCATTGCTAATAATAAGAAAGAGCACAAGATAACTTTTCTGAAACTAAATCTTGATCAAGAATCCTGCCCTACCCTCCAAAATATAAAATATAAAATAACACCCTCTCTTCTTATTCTAGTCGTGCATGACTTGCTAAGGCAATATGAAGCCCAACAGCCATAAATGGCAGCTCATCAAAGGCTTGATCGACTTCCTGTTTTTGCTGATTGTCTGCAAAAACAGAAGGTCTTTCAGGCACTCATGGGGACAGAATATTTGGCTGGTGTGCTGTCTTCATTTTGCTGTGCCCAAAGTCACAAGCTCTGTGTTACTTACTGGTCCCATGCAACTGGGGCATGCATGATGCATTCCCAGTCAATAGAGGGGCAGGAGTAGGGATGTACGAGAATTTCATTTGGATTTGATTTGGACCCAAATTTGCCCTGTTCACAACGTCTGAACTTGAACCTGAGTGCCTTTTTTGGGGAGGAGCTCACTTGTTTCTGAACTTGAGTTTGCGTTAGAAAGATGTGCTTTTTTGCTTTTTTTAAGTGCACTTTTTAAAAAAATGCACATTTTGAAAACATACTTTTACACATTAGGCAATGGGAGGATGTGCACATTTGGGTTTGGACTTTAAAAAATATGCACCCAAATGCACACTTTTCCTGCTTAATAATAATAATAATAATAATAATAATAGCTTGCAATCATGCATGAAAATGGGACAAACCAAGCTCTGTGGTGAAGCTCGAAGAAACTCAGTGAGATCAAGCTTTGCTGATTCTCACATCTCTAAGCAGGAGATTCACAATCAGTTAGATTTTTATGTGTGCAAGTCCTCTTATTGCAGAATTGTGATGGTTGTTTGCACCTGGGATGAATGTACACATCACAGTTATACTGTTATCATACTGCAGTGATAACTATTGGTGCCCACTGGTGTCATGTGCACCAATAGTTATCATTGCAGTATGATAATGGCAAAACTGTCAAAATGTGTAGATTCAGCCCTGATGAGCTTCAATTCTTGTTTGTATATCCAATGATTATATTATGTGCATCAGCTTGACCCCTATCCAGAAGCCCTTTTGTTGCTTGGCTTAGTGGTTAAGACGCTGAACTGCAGACTGGAAGGTCAGCAGGTCAGCAGTTCGAGACCCGAGTGGTGCTTGACGGAGTGAGCTCCCGTCTTCAGTCTCAGCTTCTGCCAACCTAGCAGTTCGAAAGCAAGAAATTGCAAGTAGATAAATAGGTACCGCCTTGGCGGGAAAGGTAACAGCGTTCTGTGCACCTCAGTGTTCAGTCATGCCGGCCAGATGACCACAGAAGTGTCTTCGGACAGCGCTGGCTCTTCGGCTTAGAAACGGGGATGAGCACTGCACCCTAGAGTCGGACACGACTGGTTGGGGACACCTTTACCTTTTTTAAACCTTCCAGTTTGCAAGGTAGTTTTGCTTCAGTATAAAGGCCAACAGTTACCTTTCTACCTAACAAAGGAGCCCCTAAAAAGGTGATTCTAATTACTTATGATATGTACTACTCCTCACATCTCTGGTCTTTCTGGCCCAAGCTGAAAGAAGTAGATTTTTTTCTGGTGCAGCTGGATGTTATGTACAAGTGCAACCTCCCTTCGCTCTTCCCAAATAACGACAGAAGATTTAGCAACCCCAGGCAAGCAACTTGCAGATTCAGAGGACATCACGCAGGTAAACTGTTTAAAGGGCTACAGGGATCATGATGGTTGTAGCATACCCACTACAGTTACTGTCAACACATGTATAACCACAACTGTAGTGGAGAAGAAGAAAAAGGAAGAAAAGGAGGCAGAATTTTAGTGCTGACACTAAGGGGAAATTGCTCTACAGTTTCAGATCCTGGACTTCTTGTTCATAAATCCTAGTTTCACAAAAGATTGAAATTAATGAAGCACAACACACATTTTATTTTTTTGAATTTCTGTGTGAGGCTGGGGAGACAGTGCACTGTAGAACGTAAAAATAAAGTAGAAATTAGCTGGTTTAGCATAACCATTTGGATCTAGTGCCAGTAAGGTTTGACTGAGATTCAGGTTTGAAAAGATCATTTGCACGCTGCAGCAGTCAGCTAAAGCATAAAATGGGGCGGGGGGATAGAATTGGCTGAAAATACTGACAGTGTGGAAATAATTTGTCTAGACCAAAAAAAAACAACCCACAAACCCCCCAACAAACGCCACCGTCACACTCCTTTGAAACACAGCCAGTGCAATCATTACACCAAGTTGATTTTCAGCTGTCAGTTTCTGTCAGACTCTTCCTAAAATGAAACTGTAGCTTTTAGTCACAAACCTGAAGATACCATGCAAATTGCCTCTGCTTCTAGCCAGCTAATTAATCATGCAATTAGTTGCCATGCAACATCTGTTAAAAGGAAAGGTTTATAACACTTATACTGCAATAACCCCTCAAAAACTACACAGAAAATTATTTTGCCAATTGAATGTGCTGTTAGTTCTGCGTTCGGCCAGCAGCAAAGGATTGTGCCAGTGCCCCCAGGGGGGCACCGGAACAAGCTGCATGCTAAATTGCAGCCCACACAACTTTCCTTGGCAAGTTCTCCTTCAGCAATTTTATTGGGAGGAGGGGAGGCAGAGAAAGCACCAGGAACTGGGAGGAGGGTTGGGCAGGGGTGTTTTTTTTGTGTGTGTGTGGTGGAGGGGAGAGATAAAGTGAGCACCAGGAAGTCTTATGGGGAGAGAAACTGAGGCAGTGGAATGCTGGAGTAGCAAGATGAAAGAAAATGCATGCTGCAGGTAGGGATGTAAGAACTCACCCTAGTTCAGGTTCTCGAGGCACTCACTGAAGCAGCACCCCTGCTTGCATTTCCGCGAACCTGCACTCGAGCCACCCACGAGTTCGGTGAATTCCCCAGTGCTCACCACGAACCCGTTCAGTGAGCACCACCATTTTCACACCTTTGATTTCTGCATAAAACAGGAAGTTTAAAAAATGCCCATATTCCAATATGCTCAGTTTGGAGCTGGGAAAGCTAAAAAAAGTGCAATATTAGAGGGATTATACCTCTAATATTGCGCATATTTAACTTTAACTGAGGGTATCTGGGATTCAGTTTGCATGTTCATTCAAAAGTATAAAATGAGGTAAATTCACATTGCAACACAAACCAAATGAATTTCTTCTGATTCCTACTAACAAGGCAATAGATCTCAAACCAGCACAAAACAGTCAGTAGAATGAAAAAGTAAAGCTAAACATTTGGGGAAATTAAAAGGCACCAAAGAGATGACAGAGCTGGTAGAAGGAGAACCCTACAAGGAGAGCATTCCACAATTTATTTATTTATTTATTTATTTCATTTCTATACCGCCCAATAGCCGAAGCTCAATTGGGATTCTACCCTTGAGAAGGCCTTTATATTGCATGTTTCAGGTGTTGAAAAGCATATTTCATGTATAACCACAGTAAACCTGACAGCATTCCTATAAAATAGTTCACTATTATTAACCCGGTAATGCAAATGGGGATGGGGGTCTGGAGATAAGAGGTTGATGAACAGACACCTTGCACAGTCTGAGCAGCAAAAAGGGCTTGGCAGCTCATGGAATAATGGAGTGAAGGACTTGGTTCAGATTTCAAACACTTACCCAAGCTGTAATCCATTTGCTATGGCAGAGCAGGTGGGGAGGGAGGCGAGCCTGATATCCTGTCCCTTTCCCCATACCTAAAGCACCATGTGATGTTCATTCTCCACTGAGAGATCGAGGGCGATTTTGTATTAAAGTTTTCCCTCCTCCCAAAAGTGGGGTGAATTAATATAAATTGGACTCTCACATACACAAAACTCTCAGTAGTAGCCTAAGATCACATTCTACTACAGGCATGGGGGGCGGGGACAGTATGCAGCTATGGGCCTCTTGTGGGATATGCCCATGTCACAAATTACATTAGATACATGGCAATGGAACTTGGCGTGCATCTGCTATTCCATAATGTGAAAGGATCGGCCAGCCAGGATAATATCTGACCTGCCCTGAAGGTTCATGGAAAGTTACTGAAGGGAAGTTTCTTAAAAATGATTCCCTACTCTTTCCCATCCCTTTCTCACCCCTTGATCCTTACTCTTGACAGTAGCAATAGAAAGCATGCTACTAGTTCCCCCTCTTAACAGAAAATGTATAGTAATAGAGTCAAATAAACATTTTGCTACAGCTTATCAGATCTTTTTAAGGCCATCATATTTCCAATTGAAATGTGATTTATGGTATTGATATTTTTCACCTTGCCAAAAAGAAATAGACATAATTTTTCTTGGACAAACTGTACCAATTATCTGATTGTCTACAACTGACACATTTATTTTATTTCCCCCTGCAAGTCCAATCTGATAGCCTGTAAACTATAAAAGTGACTGGGAGTGTAATCAAAGGCTATTTCTGTAAATCACTCAGTGACAATCTACGGCAATTTTCGGTTGCTCTCAGGAGCATTTTTTTTTCCAATTGAGGAGACAGAAAATGGAAGTCACAATTCTTTAAAAATGCTATATAAATGCTGAGCTCAAAGCCTAGCATCACATATCATTAATCTTTATTAGGGCTATACACGTTAATTGGTAAATTAATCAACTAAAACCTCAGTTGATTTAGTGGTAGAGGCCAATTTTAATCACTGAGGGCAAATTTTAATCAGTGGACTGGTACGTTTAGAGCAAACTTATTAATATTTTCAGGCAATTAATATAACAGGAAATAAAGAGAAAATGTTAAAACTGTCCTATCTTTCTAATGATGGGTGTTAGTTTTTGCTTATTAAATTGTAGGTTTTCTCATGTTTATAGAAACATAAGACTAACAATCAATTAAACTTTAACAAAATTGCCTCTTACCAAAAGCTAATCAAAGTTAACTCATCCCAAAATTACTTGGGATGAGTTAGCCAAATTACCCAACTAATCAAACTACTCAGCTGATCAATTAACCACAGATGTTTATTCTACTAAAATGTGACAATTGGTTGAAGGTGATCATCTGTATTCCAAAAAGAACAAACACACAACCATCATGGAACAAAGCTCCACTTCCTCTACATAGAATGGTAGAATCAGAACTGGAAGTGAACTCAGAGATCATCTAGTCAAACCCCCTGCTCAGTGCAGGCTCTGCACTGCAGGGTGCAGCTACTATAACATCCTTGATGGGTGGCCATCCAGCTTCTGCTTAAATCTCACCCTGTACCAGTGCTTTGCTGGCTGTGGGGCCAGAAATGAGGCATTTTGTGGGAGTATCATTGAAGTGTCAAGGGAAGTCAAGGATTCATAGGTTTCTAAGCCCCCTGACTCCCCTGATATGAGACCAGAGCGAGGCCAGCTCTGGAGCTGGCATACTAAACCCCTTCCCACTGGAATCAATGGGAGGGGGAAGGTAATAAGAAAGAAAATAAAGCCACCACCCCACTTACCTCCCCAGGAAGATGTTTATTTGAGTCCTTATTGACCACTCTTCAGCAAAACAACAACAACAGCAAGAACTCTCAGAGCGACTTTAAAAATTCAACAATTAGTAATAAAATCCAAATTATAATAAGTAATAAATCATAAATAAATCAGTTTTTTTTTAAGAGACTACAAAGTAATGAAATAAAATGTCAGCATAAAGCCACATTAAGCAAGCATTGCCCAGGCAAATAAATGGGTTTTACCTAGCACCCAAAAGAAAACAAAACATAGTACCAGGTGAATCTCCTTGAGAGAGAATTGCAGAGGGAGGGACGGAGGGCACCAGAACAGAGAACCAATCAGTCAAACAGGATACCAAGCATTAGGGTTGTCTGTTGCTGTGAAATCTGGCCCTTTTAGGGCTCAACAGACTCCCACAGAGTTCGGAGCCGATTGGCTCACATTTGTGGGCCAAGCTGCAGGAGTTTTCCCAAAATCCAGGAAATTTTCTGTTGCTGTTGTTTTAATTGTATAAAAAGATAAGTGTACAAATTGCAGCTTTGATTTGTGCAACTTATGTAAATTGCAGCTGCAATTTGCATAATTCACATGAATTGTGGCTGCAATTTGGGCAAATTATTCAAATTATGACCAAAATGTGCATAAATGGTGTAAATTTGTGGCTGAAGATTGCACATATTACTTTTTATGCAGTTTTTTTAAAAAAGGGAAATCTGAGAACTGGCCCAAATTAATGCTGATCGAGTTAGCCTAGCTTGCAGGGAAATGAGCTGAAGTCCAGGGGGCCAAGCTGATGAAAGTTTGGTGAGCTCCAGCCCCCAAGTCCTCTGTCATCCCTACCAAACAATAGCTTCTGGGCATGGGCAGGTCCACCAGCAGACTTAAGATCCAGCTGGATTACATGAGGCGACAGATGGTTTCAACCAGCACTCTCTCTGGGAGTGAACATCATGGCTGCTGTGATCTGTGCAGTTGCAGAACCTTGGAAATGGTTGACTGCAATAATGCAGATGGTGTCAACTGTTCATCCCACATGGAGGCCACCCTATATGCAACTGGTGGCTCTACGTCAGCACTCCCTGACCTGGTGTCCTCCAGATGTGTTGGATGGCAACTCCCAGCCAGCATGTTGGGGAAGGCTAGACTCGCCCATAATATACATCATTTACTGTAACGAGCATTTTCTTTCAGTAAAATATATTAGGAGCTTACTCTTGTGGCATGTCAGGCATTACGGGTTTTATGAATGAGCCGTGTTCATGCTTCCATGAAATATTGGTTGGTGCATGGAATGTTGTTTAGTGAATACTAACACAACTGATCCCTGTGTTTGCAATGCACCTGTGGGACACACCACTGCAAGTGTTTTATAGGGAGAGCAACCACCAACAATCCCTACCATCAGCAGCTCGGAATGGCATCCCTTTGCAAAATGGGGTGTCACGCTGATATCAACAACTTATTTATTTTCTCTGTTCCCTAGTTCACACAGGAATAGATTTAAAAAGGAGCTAAAGCAGCAGCCACAATATAAAAGGAAGCTAATAGGTCCATAAATACCCACCATAAATACCCTCCAGGCCTCTTGTACAAACTTCTAGAAGAGGCCTGGGGAAATACGCCCCCCCCCCCCCGACACAACTGGCAGAGGCATCTATTCTTTCAAGTCTTTATAATGCTGATGTATGTTTTCTTGAACAGTTTTCAGAATTTTCCCCATGTGCAAGTACTAGCAAAAAACAAGAACAAAATAAGACAACAGGTAAAATTCACATCGATACTCAATTTGTTCCTCCGACTACATCACCAGAGTTCACTGTTATCTGGGTTGGAATATGAATTTGTCCAGCTTGTAATAGTTGAGTGAATTACGAACTGAGTGTCATTTTCTTCAGAGCTTTTTTTTTTTTCTCTAGCTCAGATTGTAAACAAGATCCTAAAGCTTTTTGGGCAGCACTCAGGATGTCTAGAATGTTCCTAGTCAGATCCAGAACAGTAATTAAATGTTAGCCCTGTACTCTTTGATTAAATGTTAGTTCCACATTCAATGAAATTCCCATTGCTTGTTTTCAAACTAGGGAATTTACCCTTTGCTAAGGGTGCAAGCGGGGGGGGGGGAGCGAGGCTGGGGGCTCGGTGGGTGTGGTCCAGGGGTGCAGGTGGTGGTGGGTGGAGCCCGACGGACTCCCAGACCCAGTCAGGCATCCTTGCCATCTCTATAACTGATAGCTGGCAATAGATGGCTATCAAGGTCAGGATGTATTTGCAGGACCAGTCAGTTGACATGGAAAAAGAGAGTATCCTATCCCTTTGAGCTCTGGGATAGGAACTCCTGGATGAGCCAGACCAAATGTCCTCTGTACCTCACCACTCATGGACTCAGTTTAAAGTGGTGGTGTTGACCTTTAAAGCCCTAAATAACTTGAAGCCAGCTTAACTGAAGATTGCCTGCACCCATCCAGACCTGTCTGAGCTTTAAGATAAGCCTCAAAAGCCTTGCTTAAAGGCCTGCCTTTAGAATCAAGATACCAAGATCATTGGAATGGCAGGTATCAGAGACATGATTGTTTTGGTAGTGGCCCCATATTTGTGGAACTGCCTCTGAAAGGACAAATGTTTGGCACCATCAATGCTGGCTTTTGAACAGGCTATCAAAAAGCCATTTATTCCAAGCTACTTTTAGTTAAGATGCAGTAATGAATGCTTTTAATGTCTTTCACTACTGCTGTTTTAAAGTGTCAGTATTATATTGTTCCTTTCAGTTGTTTAAAATTTACATTAATTTTATATGAGTGTGGTGCTGGCCTTTGGAGTGTGTTAACTGCTGTTTTACTATGATAATATTTTACTGAAATTATCTTTTTATTCTTTTTACATAAGCCACCTTGAGAGGGCTTGGCCCTAAAATATGGCCTGCAATTATTTAAAACAGACAAACACCTGACTTCTGAGAGCCCTGAGTTCTTGTGTGACCTTCCAAAATTCACCAAAACATACCTACAGTATATGTGTGTGTGTGTGTGTGTATATATATATGAACTCAGCATTAGTTTGGGGAATGTTTCATAGAAGCTGCAGCTGAAACACATGCACTTAGCAACATTTATGATCTGGAATTCTGGACAGGCAGTTATGGGAAAAGGAAACTGCACTGGCATTTTGTGTCCATCCCTGTCCTTTTACTTGCTTGAGTACTAGGGTTAAGACACATCCACCTTCCATTTAGAGGGTCAAAGACCATGCTATGTTAATTGCATAGCATGTAGCTGAGGATATATATTTGGTATTCTAGAGTAAGTGTGTGCATGCCTGATTCAGATCAGGACCACTGTGCACTGGGGAAGAGGATTAAATCTTCCTCCCATCCCCCCCACTCCCCTTAGGGTTAGGGGTTAAAAAAGGGAAAAAACAAACAAACGGGTGTCACTGGAGGATTTCTATCTCTTTTTAACTCCCCTGCCCCTTGTGCAGGGGGAATCTGGGAACGGTGGGGTAAAGGTTTACTCCTCCTTTCCTGGTTCATTGTGGTCTTGATCTAAATCAAGGTCATGGGCAATTACACTAGAGTAAATAAAAAGATTATCCTCGGTTACACATCACACAAGTAGCATCACATGGAGTTTGGCCCAGAGTTGACTTCTAGAACCTCGGTGAGGAGTGCAAACCATAAAGAACTCCACTGCATGTGTCTGCACATTAAAACCATTCTTCAAAGGAATCCTCAACTTGAACAACATCTCCCAAGAATGCAAAACAGCAACAAAATAGGGACAGTGGTTTGCTTTGGACCACGACTAGAACATAGAGATTGTTCCTGGTAAATAGGGGACAGTTGGAGGGTTTGCATGACTGTGTCATTTCCAGGGGAGCCTGGAGACAGCATGGTTTGCGATTAAGTACTAAAGGGCATTGTGTTAACACTTGATATACAGGCAGAGCGCTGGGATCTCAGGCAAATCCATTTGACCTTGGCAGTCTCATATTTCTGTGTGTGTGTGTAAACACACACACATTTCTGAAAGCAAGGCAGCAAACAGAAACAGAATGAATAATACACGGATGGTGAGATGAGCAGTGTTTGTCCAGTTAAACCTTCCCAGATTTTATCAGTAGTGACTAGGTTCGCACAATCGGAGGGCAGCTAACAAGCCACAGTGGCTTGTTAAATACGCTCCGCATGCTGGTCACTAGCCAGGGGATTTGCCTAATTACCTTCAGCAGTGCAGCTTGCTCTCTTGAGCGAACCCAGCCAGGGTGGCTTCCTGCTGTGGGTAACAAGCTACCCAGAACCCATGGGCTGTTGTAGAGGTTGGGGCGGCTTGTCACCCCTGGCAACAAGCCACCCTGGCCAGCTTCGCATATCACAACAAGCTGTGCTGCTGAGGTAATTAAGCAAATCCCCCCAGCATGTGACTGGCATCCACAGTGTAGTTAACAAGCCAATATGGCTTGTTAACTGCCTGCTGATGGTGCAAACCAGGTAGTAAGTCACACAAAGGCTTCTCCTAGGGATGTACAGATTTTGCAAAATCTGTTCCATCTGCATTTCATGGATTGTCAGGTGCCTTTCCTTCTATCATGTGCTCATTGGAAGAATTGGATTTTTTCCCAATTTGAGCAAATTTGCATTTGTACAAATTTGTACTTGTGAAAATGTGCAAATCCCCCACAAAATACACAAATCCCCCCCACATCTGCATTTTCATGCTTTAGCTTAGTAGGAAATGCACATTTTTTTGGCTAGTGGTTTTTTTTTTAATGTTACATATTTTTCTATGATTAAATTTGTGTAACATTCCAGAAAGTTTTTTTTTAAAGGTCCTCAAGTCCTCAGAATCTGTGTGACTCAGGAAAAGCCAGTCCTCTGTGGAATCTGTGGGTCAGGTTCATAGAAATCCAAACTCATTTGATTCTGTTGCAGACTTCTCCAACATCTCTACCTCCTCCCTCCCTCACTTTTTCTGCAAGGGTTTTGTTGGAAAGAAAACATTTGCATACACAGTACATAACTATACTTAGTTCTGCAGCGAAAGGCTAATTATAATGCGGTTGGCATTTGGGTTTCTTGATGTGATGTTTGCATTTAGGGAACCTGCTGCAGATGTGAACTCTGTGTGCTTTCTTTAAAGGGGGGCCTCACATTTGATTTGCAGCAAAAGCCATGCTTTCATTACTGAGATAATCAATTAATAAGCTCTTCACCAAAGGTTCTCTTTGCATACATTTAGATCACCATGGAGGTGATTAAAAGTCATCTCTGGTTAAAAAGAAATAACAGAGATTAGCAAGACCTCTGTGTTGCCTTCAACACAACACTACTGCTCAATTCCATTTAAGTTGTTTGATGGGTAGAATTATTGTACCCCCTGCATTTTGAAAGTAATGTGCATTGGTTATAACCACATGAATTCTATTCAAAATAGGAACAGTGTAGTTCAACCTTCCCCCCATGCAATTGCTCACATGTTTATTACTTATGCTCCCATGGTTAATATATGTAAAGCAATTCCTTAAAGCTAATAAAGAAAATATAATAAATGAGTTTGAGGCAACCAGCTACTTTTGGGGTGGGGGAGCTAATTGAAGGATGCAGAAAAGAAGGGAGCAAGGTGTTTAAGAGGAGATAATGCATCCAAGGAGCAGATTGGTTGAACCAAATTGCTCCTCCTTTCCCTCTAATAAATGCCTTCACTCTGTCAACTAAACTGGCTCTGTATTAGGGTGGGACTACATGTTCTGATAAACACAGTGCTACTGCTGAAAATGGCAGGCCAAGCTGAGTTCTCTCCCCACTCCTGCTCAGCACATATTTTAGGTGTCTTGATGTCTTCATATTATACTAGAGTGGCCATTACCAAAAAAAGAGAGAGGGAATGCATCCCTTAAAAAGAGGACAAGTGAGAAGATTTGCATAAGATTTGTAAATAGTAATTTATATGTGCAGATGTGCATTTAGAAATAATCACTCTAATTTAAATATAAGTCTCACGGTAGTTTAGAGAAGTGTGAACAGATTATCTGTGTGCCTACTCAGTTTACAGTCATGGGGCTAACTAGAGATTTATGGATTGTGTAAAACCCACTCTGTCTGTGTTTAGTGAATTGTCAGGGACCTCTTGTTTCATTGTCTGTTCTCCGATGGATTTGATTTTTTTTTCTTGTTATGGGAAAAATATGCAAATAATTCCCTAGGAGGGTTTGCAACAATTTATATAATTTTCCCTAATACAGAACATTGTCCCTCATTCCATTCAACAATTCCCCATTTATATTTACCAGTCTCAGCAGAAATGTGTGTATTTTACTATGAATAAAGATGCATACATTTTGGGAAAGTAAAAAAAAAGAAGAAAAGAAAGATCTGAAAGAATCTTTCCGAAACTTTTCCATCAAATTGAATGAGACTGGTCAAAAAAAGTAGAAGGGAATTTTGGCATAACACAACTTTTAGGATGCAGTCCTATGGGTTGTGATCTCAATGATCATAAGCCCCTGAATTCAGAGGCTTATGAGCTGTCTATGCAGGGTGGGAGGAGCAGCAGAGGTGATCACCACCCCATCCTCATGCTCTGTATTTTTCATTAAAAGGTTTTTTGGCACATCTAGCTGGGGAGGGAACGGGGGCGGGAGGCTGGATGAGGCTCAGGATACCTTGTATCTTGGCCTCCCCTTTCTCCTCTGCTCCCTGCCCACTGAAATGTACTCTTATCCCCCTCTCCAAGGACAGGTTCCCAACCTTGGAGACCAGTTGGTGTGGTTCTTTCTTTGCTGGCTGTGAGGGGCAACAGATCTCCAATTCTCCCCTGCAAGTTTGGAGCATAGTCTCTGACCTCAGATCAGGGAATCTGAATGATCCTATGAGTGTGACCCCTCAGTTGTATAAAGGCAATAGGATCCCTCCCTCCACCAATGCTTTGTAAGAAATGATTCAAATATAAGTCTTGATGCAATCAAGTAAAACCAAAACTAAATCGCCCAGAAATAGAAGTGCATAATACTGACTACTGCCATACAGCAAATTATAATGCCGAGGTGATAAACACTGGGAAAAACACACACACAACAACTATAATACAACACGATGATGTGTAAAGAATGAATTAATGAGAAAGAACGAGGTCAGGAAACAGCTTCCAAACAGAATCTTATTAGTGTTTATTTCCAGCAATACCAAACAGATAAAAAAAAAAAAAATACCAGAAGGTCATTAAGAAAATTACTTTTCCTTAGCAGCAATTTCTCTAAGCAATATACTAGACATATATATTGGATCTAATCCAAAATGGTATGTTTCCCAGATATTATCAGGGGATTTTCAGGGGGTCAAAATATTCAACTACCCTGCCTTGCTTAACTTTTCTAATGCCTCTTGGCTGAAATTTATCTCACCCGCTTGTTTCCCGGTTTTGGCAAACTTTCCCCTTTTGCTGGGGCTTTTTTTTCTCCTGTCACCCTATAATGATCCTGGCCAATCAGGGATCATGTAGTTAAAGTGATGACATCATGACAACAAATACCAAATCCAATTTGGCTTCATGACAGTACTATGGTAGGCAAATGAACCCAGTTGAGAGTAAGGGCAACGTTCCCTTTATTGCATTGTCATCATTATTGGACAAAGAGGGAAAAGGATGAACCATGACCATTACCTCAGATGAAGTCATAGGGAGATGTAAGAGCCCCAACCAAACCTGAATAGGAGTCATGGAAGGGAAGAAGAATGCCAAGTGTGGCTGTGTTCTGAATGGTATTTGGGGAGAGGCAAGCACTGAAAGCAGAGCTGTGCACAATGGCCTCTCAAAATTCTCCACCTTATTTGTGGGCAGATAAATTTGGGAGCTAATTTCACTGAATTTCTCCAGGGGAAGGAGAGATTCTCCACAGTTTCTCACAGGTAGGGCTCCCCAATGGAAGGGCTTGTAGCACAGCTTCTTTCATTTTTAGTAAGGGTTTGAGGTTTTTTCATACCGCAACAATATCAACTGTGTTGGCAGGCTGGCCTCCACTGTGCATCCACCATAATACAGGTGTGTGTCGGGGGGGGGGTGTTCTGTCAAGCTCCAGGAATGAGGTGGAGTTAGTGCTTTGCCAAAACCTGTCCTCCAATTTCCAGAAAATTTTCTTCTTCCATGAAAGGGGCTTCCATTGTTCTGCCTCATTCTCAAGATAGTCTGTGATTTATGTAGAATTTCTTTGGGTAGTGTTTTTGAGCTTACCTAAGCACAGCTGATGTATGGCTGTGAGAGCTGGACTATAAAGAAGGCTGAGCGCCGAAGAATTGATGCTTTCCAACTGTGGTGCTGGAGAAGACTCTTACGAGTCCCCTGGACTTCAAGGAGGTCAAATCAGTCCATCCTAAAGGAAATCAACCCTGACTGCTCATTGGAAGGACAGATACTGAAGCTGAAGCTCAAATATTTTGGCCACCTAATGCGAAGAGAAAACTCCCTGGAAAAGACCCTGATGCTGGGAAAGACTGAAGGCAAAAGGAGAAGGAGACAGCAGAGGATGAGATGGCCAGATAGCATCACTGATGCAATGAATATGAACTTGAGCACGCTCTGGGAGAGAGCGCAGGACAGGAAGGCCTGGAGTGCTATGGTCCATGGGGTCATGAAGAGTCGGACACGACTTAATGACTGAACAACAACAACAACAACAACAAAGCACAGCTGGCCTCCCAGGCTGCCTGCACATCCTGATCTGAAAAAGCCCTAAGAGAGAAATTACCTCATCGTGCCTTCCACTGGGTTTCAATTGAAGTGTAGGGAGGTGAGGAGGCTACAGGCTGCCTGAGAGATGGTTGTACAATGAAAGACACTTGTGCTCACTCCTTGGATACCTGCTAAATAAGGTAAGCCCAAGAAACCCAAACCCAGCCCTTGAGAATTTCTCTGAAATGTCTTCAGTATTGAATTTCTTTTGAAAAACCATTTCTTTTCTATCAAATTGAATGAGAATGGTCAAAAACAATGTGAGAGAAATTTTTAGCATACCACTAATTGGAAGTGGGTGGTGTAAGCATCCCCAGTTATATAAATGAGCAGTTCAGCCCCAATTATCACTGCTTTGAATGAATGGACAATTAATTCTTTGTGAGACAATGGGAGAGGAAGACATTCTCAAAATTTAGGGACATTGTGTTTCTAAGAGTTCACCTAAAAATGTAATGTGTGACTGAAACAAACTTATGCTTGGAAGCACGTGCATCATACAGGAATGGCTGAAGTTCCCTGTCAAGTGGACACTGGGTTACAAATGGAATGAGAACTGGAATTGTTTTTATTAATATGTTTGTTGTATTGCTTTTTTCAAGATGATGATCTTGAAAAGTGATTACTAAGAAACACAGAATGAATGAATGAAAGAATGAATGAATGAATGAATGAATATAATTTGCCAATTGCCCCTGTGTGTGAAGGACTTCAGAAAAATCAGAAATAATCAGTGCAAATGAAAAGCATGTACCCATATCGGTTCATCAGGGCAAAATTCAAAAAGGAAGGTATATTAAAACATTTCTGAGGAACAAAATATGTCCACGATGCGGTAGGTGGACTTCTGAGTTACACAGAATTCATCCTCAATGAAGATCTCTCTCTTGCTCTCTCTCTCGCTCTCGCTCTCATCATCACCTATCAGAAAGGGGAGTTTTCTGGGAGTAGGTGCAATGTTAAGACATATTTGTGGTCTGCTCCAGTCTTAAGAATATCTTAACTGAAGAATGTATTGTAGAACAACTAGGTTAGAATTACGGGTGGGCATCAGTTTTGGACAAACCCTGAATCCAGAACTGACTCAGACTGGTTTGTAGGGTTGGTGGAGAATTTCTCCCCGAAACTTCGGGGGGCCAAGCGCCAACGTGTTTGGCCCCCTGAACAAGTTTCGGGGAGAAATTCTCCGCCCCCCGCTCCCCGCACCCCCCCCGGGACGGGACTTACCTTTGGCGAATGTCCCTCCTGGCGGCGGGTCCAGCCGGTGGTTCGGCGGGTCAGGGGTGGGGGCGGCAGCCGATCTTTCGACCAGCTGCCGCCGCCGCCATTCCAATAAAAGAAAAAAAACGCCCCCGTGATAGGCTACGTGATGATTAACGTAGCCTATCACGGCTAGATTTGCAAAGTCAGCCGTGATAGGCTACGTAAATCGTCACGTAGCCTATCACGGGTGACTTAAAAAAAAAAAAAAGCGTGTACGGATAATGGCGGCCCCCATAGGGAGCTGTCATTCCCGTTCCTTATTTGGTCACTGTAGTCTACGTAAATCTTTACGTAGACTACGGCAAAAATAAGAGAACGCCTCCCCCCCAACCATAAACATTATCCGCGAAAGGTAAGTGCCTTTCATACATCCCTAATATATATATATGAGAATAAATGTATCCTTTTTTGGAAACCCCCAGACTGTAAGGGCTACTCTTGCACAAAGCTCCCTGCACCTCTTCATCCAAACATGCCAATTTTGATCCCCTCATAAGGGGATTTTTGTAAGATATCCCTGCATATTTCATCACATATTGAAAATATTTTTTTTAAGCTATCAGCAATTCCGTTTGAAATAAAGGCATATGGCACAAAACCCCTGTACCTACTTGCCTGAAATTCAGTAAAAATCCATCATAATATTCTAACTTGGCTGCAAATTTCATTCTAATTCTAACACACAGAATATATATGTATTTGCTGATTTCCAGTGAAAGTTAATGGAAGGCTTTTTTAAAAAAAAAGTATGTCAGGAGTGTTTGGAAAAAGAGGGAATTCTGAATAGAAATCAGAAAGCAACAAAACACTTTTCATCCTATTGTCTTGTGCTTCTGTGGTTTGTGAGATGGGTGTAAAGTGCAGGTAGGAAACCTGTGGGCCTGCAGATGTTGTTGGGCTCCAACTCCCATTATCTCTGGCCATTAGCCATGCCAACAATGGCTGATGAGATTTTGCACCCAACAACATCTAGAGGCCCATCCTTGGTGTCATGGATGGAGTGAGGACACAGTTCCAGGTTTCCATATGGGGACAGGGTGGAGTTTCTGTGGTGCTGAGGGAAAATTCACAGCAAGGTTCAAAGTTCTGCTCAGTTGCTCAGAGCAAGACTATGTGAATAACTATTTGTTGGACTGTATTCATTACAACCAGAGATATAAATGCTCCAGAAGCATAATCACAATTTACTTGAAAGAGGACTGGTGAAGGGTCATAATGCCCCCCCCCCATTCCTCCCTTAGATGGTACCCCTAGGAGTACCATTTCATTTGGTTCATTTAGTTTGTCTTCAATATATCCTTTGAAGTGCTGTACCCTTTCATTGTTTGAGTGCTGTACCCAAAACAGATGGTTGACCCTGAACAGTCACAGTCATTACTTGCCGGAGCCACATGCTGTCGTTGTGTGCTGAGAGAGAATGCACTTTCTCTGCTTGGAGGCACTTAGATTAGCACAAGCCACCCGTTTCTTCTGTGAATGAAGAATAGAAACATTAGTTTTCTTCCTGGTTCTAGTAGTAGATGCTCCCAGCATGGCCTAAAAGTCTCAACTGTTCTGGAACTCCTCAAACATATCAAACAAAAGAGTCAGGGGCAAGTTACTTAGTTCACATATGACATTTCCCCAAAGCTGCTATTGAAAGCAGAAGCCAATTGATCAACTGCAACCTCCTCTTCTGTACCATCTAGTGGAACGGTTCATACAGATTACAGTTTACCAAATGGTAACAACAATGGTATCCATTTAACCTTCTAGAGACCTGGTGGTCTGTAGCCCTGTTCAGGCATTTTAAATCTTGCATATATTAACTGGCCAGGAGGGAGAGGAAGAACAAGCACACTAGCTCCAGCTACCTCCTGTTGCCATTCTTTTTGCCCTACTTGTGTTCAGGGTGAACAGTGGTGGTGGAGAGTCTCTTGTATCTGTGGAGGCTGTCAGTACAATGTAGAACTCTTAGATGGTGGGACTGATGTACATTTGCGGCAGGGTCCACATCTGCACCACCTTGCCTCTTATGCATGTCACTGTATTCTTACTGGGCATTAGGCCTCAGTAGGGCTCATATTACACACATGACAGTATAGAGTTTCACCCCTACATAGATATCATCAGAATTTAGGGGAACATCTGTATTTTAAAGTGACACTAAGGTTATTGGTCTTATACAGGACTAGGGATGTACGAAAGTCACCTTTTCGAAGGGTGACATTCCACGTAGCCGCTGGCCGGGGTCACCCGCAGTAGGGCATCTGGCCGCTGGGCAGCCTGCAGGGACGCAAATGGCAGCTGCCATAGCCACCACCATTTGTGTCCCTGTATTTTGCTGTATTTTGCCACTTTTCCAAACTATCTTTTTTTTTGGTTGCTTTTTTACATACGAATAATACAACAAAACAATGACATTATAGTGTCTAATCACTAAACCCATAATCATTTATAATTACAGTCTGAAGCCTAAAGGAGCAGCACAGAAATATCCTAGCAACCAAAATAACATTGCACACTCATACAATTCATGAAAATAATTTGAACAACAGCAATAATGATTAACCAGCCACACTTCCTAACCGGAGGCAGATTGAAATAAAAACATATTTAGGGTCCTTCTCAAAGCAAATAGGTAAGGAGATGAACCTATATCTTAGAAGAGGGAGTTCCATAAACAGAGGGCCACCTTCAAAAAGGCTCTGTCTCATGTTCTTCCAACCTAATTGTACCCACTGGCAGGTCTGTGACCAGGTCCTCTGTGGATGATGCTAAGACCCAGGAAGGATCACATAGGCACAAGTACTCCCTTTAGGTGCTTTCATCTATATAATCCTGCTCAGGTCTTAGGATCCCAGCCTGTCACATCTCATATTGATTCCATTTAAGATGGTTGACAATCATATTCATAGAAGCAGAGGTTGGCTTACATGGGAAGTGGAATGGATGCCATGACAAACCCAAAATGCCGTTTTCCCATTTGCACTCTTTCCTTCCTTTTTCTCAAAACATGCTTGCAAAGCTGGAGACTGCTGGAAAATGCCACTTATTTTTGTTCATTGGTGCCAGACAGCCTTGGAAAGTAGAGACAACATAATCCACATTCCAGGAATGAGATAAGGCTGGGTGGTGTGACACTGAATAAGAAAGAAGAAAAATCTTTGAGAGGAAGGAGAGGGAAAAGGGCTTGATACTTTCAAAGTGTTTTCCTCCCTGCATTTTTGGGATGAACTGTCTGCCCCTATGTTTTGTACCAGTGAAACTTAAAATAGAGAGTGAGGGATACTGGAGTTTACTCAATGACTCTTTTTTATTTTTTATTTTATTTTAAAGCAGTTGGGTCATTCAGCTTGCTGATAAATCCCTGTTCAGAATTAATCTAATTTAAGACAAAGACATTTAGGGTTTTAGTAGTCAAAATCAGCTCTCTGAATTGGGCTTGGAATAGGCAGTGCATCTCATATGCTGCAATATTGCAGCTAGGGATGGCACGGGTGCCTGATTCGATCTGGGAATCCAGCAGAACTCCCCCACACACACCCTCAAGCCCCACTCGCTGAGCCCCCGCCCCCGCTCGTCCCCTGCCGGCCTTTGGTGAGTGGCCCACACTCACCCCACTGGCCTTGTCAAACTCCGCAGTCACCATTTTTTGAAAAATATAATGGCAATCACAAAATGCACGTATTTGCAAATATGCACATGTGCACATTCACAAAATCCATATTTTTGCGCATATGCAAATACATGCAGTTTTGTGATCACCATTTTATTTTTTGAAAAATGGTGACCACTGAGCTTAATGAGGCCACTGGGGTGAGCGTGGGCTGCTCACTGAGCACAGGAGGGGCTTAGGCATGGTCTGGGGACCAGAGAGTGGGGGCAGGAGCTGGGTAGTTGCCCAGAAAACCTGGCGAGGGTGGGTTCACATATCCCCAATTTCAGCAATGTGCTCCAAACACTTAGCTCCCACTAGCATTTGAGCTTCTGCAACAGCAGCTACCACATTTTCTATGACATTTATTTTCCATGAAATTCTGGGGCTGGTGTACGATTCCCATTTGGATGTCTTGAATTTGATAGGCTTTGATCCTCATTATGACCTTATCTCATTCCTGATTATGGCCGTATCTAATTTCACAAGGTTTAAAAAAATATTTTTGGGTTTCCACCAGGATTTTGTAACTCAAAATGAAGGGAATTGGGAAGGGGGTTTACTCCAACACTTCAGAAATTTGGTTGGAACCAAAAGAGTTCTCCAAAGGGAACTGAGGAGTTCTATCTCAGGAAAAAACATTCAATGAATATTCAGAGAAGCTAAAAGGATTTTGATAAGACAAGGAACATTTCTCTGGGATGTATCATGCATCCTTAAAACTTTATTTAGGCTTTCAGAAGCAAACAGTACTGGGATTAGGGAAGGACGGACTCACCTCCATCCAGGTTGCATGGGAACTTGGTGAGCTGCTGTGCACAACTGCATGGCTTGGACCCACTCAGTGAGCCTCCCTGCTCACCCTGCCCTCGCCCACTGAGCCGCCCCTCCTCTGTGTGATGAGGACTCTGGCAGTCAAGCCCTTCTGTGCCCAAGGGCTTGATGTGTCCAAAGGCTTGATTGCCAGAATCCTCATTGCCTCACAGGCCCCAACCACTCTCACTATCTCCTTCTTGCAAGGAGGCGAGAGCACTTGGGGTGACAGTGCATCATGGACCCATCCTGCCCCTGCCAGTTATCAAGCCCTTAACAGCTGGCAGAGGCAGGATGAATCCTTGGTGCCGCATGTGCCCCAACCACTCTCACTATCTCACTTATTTATTTATTTATTCATTCATTCATTCATTCATTCATTCCATTTTTATACCGCACAATAGCCAAAGCTCTCTGGGTGGTTCACAAAAATGAAAACCAAAAAGTACACGGTAAAACAATACAAACATATAAAAGCATTAAAACCACAGTATAACAACGCAACCAGAATAAAACCAAAAACCAAGTCAAAAATGGTTTTGATGATAATTTCCCAAAATTTGCAAAGTTCTTAACATTTGAGTCCCAAGGGATGTGAGATTTTATTTTTTTTAAGCACATACGGGAGAAAGTGACATGGATGGTTTTGTCCATCCAGGTCGAGGGTTGTCAGTGCTTTCCTCTCGGAAGCCTGGGTGTGAATTTCTGTTTATTCAAACTTGTTACTACTGAATTAGTTTTGCCACCTCTTTTTTGGTGTGTGTGGGGGACAGGCTCCTCATATTTAACAGCTACATACAGGCAGGTACATCATGGTCTTCACCATGGTGGGAACAGCTGTACCTTTTGGCTCCTCTAAATGTTCATTTTTGATAAGATTTTACCAAAATTCACAATATTCTTCATACTCAGGAGAGAAGAAACTTGAGATTAAAAAAAAAGAAAGAAAATCAAATGCAGGAGAAAGTGAAACTGTCAGATTTGCTCATCCTGGCTAATGATGCTATGTTTATTCATCACATTTGTATTCCACCCTTCCTCGGGGCTGTGTGTATGGGCTTTATCCCATTTTATCCTCAGCACAACTCTATGTAATTGGCTAGGGCTAGGGATGGACGAAAGGGACTTACCTTGTCCCGTAGCTTGCTTCGCGGTGGAGGGGAGGCGCTTCGCTTCTCCCCCCGAAGTTCAGGCGAGGGGGGGGCGCCCTGCCTCGCCCAGCTGAAATTCAGGCCAGGGGAGAGGCGCCCCATCCCTCACCGCCGAAATTCAGGCCGGGGAGGAGCGCCCCGTCTACCTGGCCACGAAAAAAAAAAGTAAAGTAAAAAAACAACAACCACACACCCGTGATAGGCTACGTAACGATTTATGTAGCCTATCATGGCTAGATTTCGAAAGTCAGCCATGACAGGCTATGTAAATCGTCACGTAGCCTATCACAGGTGACTTTGAAAAAAGAAAAGAAAAGCGCATTGCCCTTATTTTTGCCATAGTCTACGTAAATCTTTACGTAGACTAGACATGCCAAACTAAGGAACGCAAATGGCAGTGCCCTATGGGCACCGCCATTTGCGTACGCACTTTTTTTTTTTCCAAAGTCAGCCGTGATAGGCTACGTGACGATTTACGTAGCCTATCACGGCTGACTTTGGAAATCTAGCCGTGATAGGCTACGTAAATCGTTACGTAGCCTATCACGGGTGTGTGTGTGTGTGTGTTTTTTACTTTACTTTTTTATTTTGCAATGGCGGTGGCGGCAGCCAGTCAGAAGACCGGCCGCCGCTGCCGCCCCTGCCGAAATGCCGCCAAAACGCCACCGGGACCTGCCGCCGAGAGAGACATTCGCACGAGGTAAGTCCCATCCCGGGGGGGGGGGTGGGGGGCCAGCAGAGAATTTCACCACCAATTTCGGGGGGCCGAATGCATTGGCATTCGGCCTCCCAGAGATTCGTGGAGAAATTCTCCGCCATCGCTAGGGCATGAGACAGTAGCTGGACAAAGGGTACCCAGTTAGCTTCACAGTTGGCTGTTTATACAGAAGAGCTCATTCTAACTCAGGTGCCAACTGGCCCCACACCCATATGTCTCTGCATGTGCTGGTCCTTCCCTCTTCACTTCTGACCTTCCCACATTGATTTACACACTTTGGGTTGGTGATGATGATGATGATTTACAAAGTTTATAAACTGCTCTATATCTAAAAAACATTCCAAAACAGTGAAGAACAATAAAAATATTGAAAACCACAATATACCCATAAAACCATGGCTGGTTATTCAGGGAAAGCTTGTTTAAATAATAAAATGCTTTGCTCAGTGACTGAGCGAGCTGATAGGGGAGAAAGGATGCTCTCAAATGTCATGATCTCAAATCATTTAGGGATCTGTGCACCATAATAGAACTTTAAACCTGGCCCAACAGCAAATAGCAAGCCACATGAGTTTCCTCAACAAGGGAAACATGCTGAAAAGAGGCAGCTCTTGACATCAGCAGAGCTGCTGCATTCTGCACTATCTGCCACTTCCAGACCAGCCTGAAGGGCAGCCCCACATAGAGTCTGCTGCAGTAATCCAGAGGTTACTAATGCCTACATCACTGTGGCCAAGCTACATTAATGCACATAGAGGCTTCCCCATCATCAGGAACCCTGAGAAAGTGGGTTTCCTAATCATAGGGAAGCTTCTAAACTTCTAAGCTTCTAAACTCATTCAGATGAATGCTCCTAGAAGTGCTCTTCAGACCCTTCTACGATGTCAGAACGTTGGGGGTGGAATGGGCAGGGACAGAGACATTGGTGGCAAAGGCAATGCATGAAGGCCCATACCACCTACACACATTGGCGTCCCCTCTTCAGGCATAACACTTGTGTGGGATTCAAATTCAGATCCAAATCCAACATTCTCTACACTGCACTAGCTTGAACTAGGGGTGGAGGAGAAATTCATTCAGTTTGCCTTTTTGTTATCTATTGGGGGGGTACTGTGGGTTAGTTATTGTTTTTGAACCTTGGCAGCTCCTGTAGAGTTGGGAGTAGCAACAGTGGGTGGAGCTTCTGCTAAGTTCTTCACTTCTGCGTGTGCTAAATAACAGTTGTGTTTGAGGACTGCTGATTCTTGGAGTCATTCCTATTACCCAAACAACATGTTTAATGTGAAGGGAGTTTCAGAAAAACATCTATTTCTGGTTTATTGACTATTCTAAAGCCTTTGACTGTGTGGATCATAACAAATTGTGGCAAGTTCTTGGTGGTATGGGGATACCAAGTCATCTTGTCTGCCTCCTGAGGAATCTGTATAATGACCAAGTAGCAACAGTAAGAACAGACCATGGAACAACCGACTGGTTTAAGATTGGGAAAAGAGTATGGCAGGGTTGTATACTCTCACCCTACCTATTCAACCTGTATGCAGAACACATCATGCGACGTGCTGGGCTTGACGAAGCCAAGGCTGGAGTTAAAATCGCTGGAAGAAACATTAACAATCTCAGATATGCAGATGATACCACTTTGTAGGGTTGGCGGAGAATTTCTCCCCGAAACTTCGGGGGGCCGAGCACCAACGTGTTCGGCCCCCCGAACAAGTTTCAGGGAGAAATTCTCCGCACCCCCCCGCACCCCGCACCCCCCCCAGGACGGGACTTACCTTTGGCGAATGTCCCTCCCGGCGGCGGGTCTGGCCGGCGGTTCGGCGGGTCTTCGTCCGGGGCGGGAGCAGCAGCCGGTCTTTCGACCGGCTGCCGCCGCCGCCATTCCAAGAAAAGAAAAGAAAAAACGCCCCCGTGATAGGCTACGTGATGATTAACGTAGCCTATCATGGCTAGATTTGCAAAGTCAGCCGTGATAGGCTACGTAAATCGTCACGTAGCCTATCACGGGTGACTTTAAAAAAAAAAAAAAGCGCGTACGGATAATGGCGGCCCCCATAGGGAGCCGCCATTCCCGTTCCTTATTTGGTCACTGTAGTCTACGTAAAGATTTACGTAGACTACAGCGACCAAATAAGGAACGCGGATGGCGGCTCCCTATGGGGGCTGCCATTTGCGTACGCGCTTTTTTTTTTTTTAAAGTCACCCGTGATAGGCTACGTGATGATTTACGTAGCCTATCACGGCTGACTTTGCAGATATAGCCATGATAGGCTACGTTAATCGTCACGTAGCCTATCACGGGGGCATTTTTTTTTTTTAACTTTTGAGTTCGCGGCTGGGCGAGGCGAGGCGCCTCCTCTCCGGCCTGAATTTTGGCCGGGCGAGGTGGGAAGCCTCCCCCCCGGCCTGAATTTTGGCCGGGCGAGGTGGGAAGCCTCCCCCCCGGCCTGAATTTCGGCCGGGCGAGGCGGGAAGCCTCCCCCCCCGGCCTGAACTTCGCGGGGGGAGCAGCAAAGCGCCTCCCCCCCACCGCGAAAAGCTTTGAGGACAGGTAAGGGACTTTTGTGCACCCCTACCACTTTGATGGCTGAAAGCGAGGAGGAGCTGAGGAACCTCATGATGAAGGTGAATGAAGAAAGTGCAAAAGCTGGTTTGCAGTTAAACCTCAAAAAAACCAAGATATGGCAACCAGCTTGATTGATAACTGGCAAATAGAGAGAGAGAACATGGAGGCAGTGACAGACTTTGTCTTTCTAGGCGCAAAGATTACTGCAGTTGCTGACTGCAGCCAGGAAATCAGAAGATGTTTACTTCTTGGGAGGACAGCAATGACAAATCTTGATAAAATAGTGAAGAGCAGAGACATCACACTGACAACAAAGGTCCGCATAGTTAAAGCAATGGTATTCCCTGTAGTAACCTATGGCTGCGAGAGCTGGACCATAAGGAGGGCTGAGTGAAGGAAGATAGATGCTTTTGAACTGTGGTGCTGGAGGAAAATTCTGAGAGTGCCTTCGACTGCAAGAAGCTCAAACCAGTCCATACTCCAGGAAATAAAGCCAGACTGCCCACTTGAGGGAATGATATTAAAGGCAAAACTGAAGTACTTTGGCCACATAATGAGAAGACAGGATACCTTGGAGAAGATGCTGATGCTAGAGAAAGTGGAAGGCAAAAGAAAGAGGGGCCGACCAAGGGCAAGATGGATGGATGATATTCTGCAGGTGAGAGACTTGACCTTGGGGGAGCTGGGGGTGGCGACGGCTGACAGGAAGCTCTGGCATGGGCTGGTCCATGAAGTCACGAAGAGTTGGAAGTGACTGACCGAATAAACAACAAAAAACCAAATTCACACTTCCTAAGCTAATACATGTACCCAAACATGGTAATACTTCATTATTTCTGCACTTTTTTGAATTTTGCAATGCAAGCCTCCAATAGTTTTTTTTAATCATGCAAAAATATTTATATTACTGAAAAGAAAATATAAATGGCATTAGAATAGGTAAAGTCACTTACAAAAATGAATATATTAGGAGAAATGTCTATGCAAATACATAAAGAAAATATATGAACAGACTTTTTTTTAAAAAAAATCACAAACTGATATGGAAATGGAATAAAATGAACTTGGTTGAAAAAAAATGAGAAAGGGAGAGAAACAAAAATTGATAGATTTATCTATCCCCTCACAGTAATTAACCTGTTATATTTCCATGTCTTCAGCATTGTGAGTGAGTATTAAGAATCCACCAGGGTCTTAAAAAAAATATCGAAAGGTGCCTTCATCCATGTTTCAAGTCAATAGGCATTTTGCCTGCCTAGATAGCTGAAAGACAGGATCCCATTATGTCTGGCCTTTACCTGAGGCCTCTCGCAACCCAGTTGG
The DNA here is from genome assembly GCF_057233095.1 of Heloderma suspectum. Classification (NCBI taxonomy): domain Eukaryota; kingdom Metazoa; phylum Chordata; class Lepidosauria; order Squamata; family Helodermatidae; genus Heloderma; species Heloderma suspectum. Next base: position 177,589,942 of record NC_139461.1, read on the forward strand.
TGCTGACAATAAATATTACCATTCATCTCAGTAATAATCTATTTTTCTGTACAGCAGTCTTGCTACATTACTCATTGCCCTTTTCGGTGCAACACATTGTCAACAGAAAAAAATGCACGACAAGTTCACAATGTTAATTAGCTCTTTCTCTCCATGTGTACAAAAAAGCATGGAGGATTGTTCCATAATGTAACCCAATGTCTCTGAGTGTCCATCAGCAAGTGCTTGAGGTCCATAATAGCTTTTTATTAGACAATTCAAGTTCATTTCCCCACTCATCACTTGTAGAACTGCTGTTTAAAGAAGACATTTACTTGGAAAATTGTTTCTTAGTATTGCTCACATTTTTTTAAAAATAGAGTTTTTACCTTTACACTGCATCTTTCTATGGAGAAAATTGCTGAATGAATAATAGACAAAGTCAATTAGAATGTCTTATACTTGTTCCCTTTTTTTACTGCTATGACCCTTAGTCCATAAGAAATAAGGGTTGTTATACTCTGTGCTCCCACTGTGCACAGCTGCTACATTTAGAATTCTTCATATTGTGGTTGGAGACTGAAAGAGATGGTATACATAATGATGACTAGTGAGGGCCACAGGTGACTGGCAAGACACTTCTTGTTGTTGTTAAAAGCAGCCATGTCGATTGGGGTTACAGTCCTGGGGAGGAAGGGGTTGAACATGTTCCCCAACATATGGGGTAGTATCCAATGCTGTCACAGCACTAGCACTAAAGATTTTCTGCTAGCATAAACCATTGAGAAGAGAGCCTTGAATGGTTGCAGAGTAGCCTGGACCTAATTATCAATGCACTTCCAGCATTGATTAAATTAAAAGGTGTTGCTCTCATGGAATTGCAAATATGTACAAATATCTACCTGACTGCCCGCCCAGCCAGCTAACCCATGAGGGCACCTGTAAACTAGCCAATCTAGGGCTTTGGGGAAAATGTGCCCCAATCTTGATGTATTCCAACTAGGAATGCAACAGAAATTTGTTTCAGTTCATTTGGATCAGAATTTACCCAGTCTGTGCCTTCCGGACCAAACACAGACTCAGATGCAATCTGTGGTCAAAGGCCGTACATTTCTGAGTCTGTAATGTAATTTGCAGACCAAACAAAATGTGCTTGATAGCTTGTCTACATTTGAAAAAAATGTGCATGAAAAAATTGAGACGTGTACACAAATACATTTTAATCAATGGGAGAAGACTGTGTATATTTCAAAGACATGCACAATAGATTTGTATGTTTGGAAAAATATGCACAAAAATATGCACAGACTTTCATGGGGAAAGATCCCCTCCCCACAGAGTTCACAATCTGATATACTCAAGGTGGAACGACCTTTGGGATGGAATTTGGAGAATTTAGGCCTCTAATATGGTTGAAATGGCCCTTCATGGCCACCATTGTTTGCTGTATTGTGTACGGAAAATACAGAGTCCCCATCTTGCACTAAAATGAGACTCACATGGAGACCGGGTCAACAGCCAAACAAACAGATGCCCCATGCCACTGCTGAGCTCCTCCCCGCTGATTGTCTCACCCCACGTTGCTCACTGGGTCAGGCATGTAGCAGGGGTTTGGTGGGCAGCATGGGGCAGGCACAGGGGGTTCTGTCCATCCCTAGAGGAAGAGAAACTGAGGATAAAGAGCTGAAAAGACACCAGAGGGGGAAGAGAGAGAAAAACAAGAGATGAAAACAGATCAACAATCACAAGAGAAACAGGGAAGCATACTTTCATCCAATCATTCTCAGACTAGTGGTCCCCCTGGCAACAGAGGATTTACGCTAGTTGCAGAAGAATTCCCCAAACATGGAGAAATATGGGTTCTGTGTATCTTATTATACACTTCCCAGTCGCAAACTCTCTCTCAAGTAGCACTTGCTTAACTTCCCTCCATTATCCCAATATAGGGTATTATCATCAAATTCAATAAAGGCTTTTAGGTAGTCCCATAGAGACTCTTAACAGCACTACATTAATTAGCATTGATAGACAATTAGTAATATCAGTATAAATTATATAGACATTATTAATGAAGATGGATTTTTATGTACACATCATTATTTAGAATGATTTAGTTTCAGCATAATTTTATCATACTCTGGTCTGCCAGAGAGTAATTTTCAAATACAGATAATATAGATATATGTAAAAGTCAGCAATTGTGTTGAAGTTCAGAATAGATTATATATATATATATATATATATATATAGAGAGAGAGAGAGAGAGAGAGAGAGAGACAGCATGGTGTAGTGGCTAGAGTGTTGGACTGGGAGCTGGGAGATACGGGTTCTAGTCCTCACTCGGCCATGGAAGCTCACTGGGTGACTCTGGGCCAGTCACAGACTCTCAGCCCAACCTACCTCACAGGGTTGATGTTGTGAGGATAAAACGGAGAGGAACAGGAAAATGTAAGCCAGCTTGGGTTCCTTGCAAGAGGAAAAAGGGCAGGATATAAATGCAATAAATAAATTACATATATATATATATATATATATATATAGAGAGAGAGAGAGAGAGAGAGACATTTTAGCTTCAGTCTGGTGTTCAGACATCTATGCAAGCCTGTAACTTTCTACAGTTCAAACATGACTCAATTCCATTGTTCACTAAGTATTGCAACTGAATGCTGCTATCTATAGATAGAAAGGGTTAAACCCTTGTCCTGATGGGGGATGGGGGATTTGTGCAAGTGTGCATTCATGCAAGTGCACATTTGCATAAGTGCACACCTTCAAATGCAAACACAAGTTTGGGAAATTGCAAAAAATTCTGGAGAGTTGCATCCCTAGTCACGTTCCATTTGGGGCTGGAATAGGACATGTTCACATGATTTGCAAACAGGAATTTTGGGAGCAATCCTATGCATGTTTAGACAGAGAAAAGACCTACAACTCCCAGCATGCCCCAGCCAGCAGGGACAAGCATGCTGGGAGCTGTAGGCCTTTTCTCTGTCTAAACATGCATAGGATTGCACTCGAAATTCTTGTACATCCCATAAAACAAAAAAATCTGATTCCATCAATGAGCAGATGATAGAATGAAAGATGCCTGGCAATCCATGAAACACAGATGGAATGGATTTAACAAAATCTGTCCATCCCAATGAGCCACTAAGAATATCCAGGGAGGCAAGACCAATGGGTGGTCAACAAGACAACTAGGAAGCCTCCAACATCTTCCAGATAACCCAGAGTCTGGAGTAGAGGAACTGAGAACAGGGCTTACCCTTGGCTAAAATGTATCTTTATTCCCAAAGACTGTTTTTTTCTCTTCCTCTGTAGTGAGAGGTGTGTGTATGTGTGTGGGGTGGGGTGGGGTGGGGTGGGGGTGGGGTTAAGTCATCATCATCATCGTCATTTCTATACGACCCAATCCCTGAAGCTCTCTGGCAATTTTACAAAGATTAAAAACCATTAAAATACGTCATACAAAGTGTAAAAGCATTTACATAAACACATATAAACAGACAGCACCTACAGAGACAAAACAATTTTAAACAATCAACCATAAGACTGATGCAGGACCTGATTAAAACCTCATATCCTGCCAAATGCCTGAGATAAGAGAAACCTGGCACCAAAAAGATAAAAATCTTGGTGCCAGGCAGGCCTCATTTGAGAGATAATTCCATAATTGGAGGGGGGGCACCACTGAGAAGCCCCTTTCCCTTGTTGCCACCTTCTGAGCCTCCCTCACAGGAAGCATCTGGAGGGAGGGCCTTAGACACTGAGCATAGTGTACAGGTAGGAAGTGGTACTCTGTCAGGAATTGACTCTGCACCATGGTGTTGTTGTTGTTGTTGTTGTTGTTGTTAAAACTCTGAACAGTACAATATTCTTTTCCATGTACTGAGAGTTCTGGGGTCTAATCCTGATGGAATGTTTTCTTTCTTTAGCCATTTAGTCCCAGTCTCAGTTGTTGGGGGAGGTAAGGATGGGGACTTGATGGTCAAGTGGAAGGCATCATACATGTGCTCAGGGTCCTTCACCCAGGCATGTCACAGAAAGGTGGTGAATGATTAAAAAACAGGGCTGAGACTGGATATAGCTCACCCTTGTCTTGAGGCAAATTCTCCACTACAATATAGAAGGAACAATCCAAAATTATTTAGATCTCACTCAAACTTTCTGTTCACTGCTCTCACTTGTTTCTACTGACATTAAGGGGAAGAGAAAGCCAAGAAGGATGAAGGAAAAGAGCAAGGGAGCACAACTTATGGAAAAGGGCATATGAGACAGATCAGAATCAATGAAGATTTGACTGATTCAGGACAAGAAGCTGACCCAGACCCCTCTTGCAGCTTCTCCTTCCCCATATTCCATAGGGTAATTGGATAGAATTTTGTGTAGACATTTTCCCCTATGTCATCATAAGGAAAAGAGACACCAGTTGCCTTTTTAAGAAGAAAGCTAGCAAACTGGAAATTCAGAGAGCAGGCCTGATGTATCATGAAAGAGGTAGGGATGTCAGAGAAATCCACAATGGATTCAAATGAGTTCAGATTAGGGATGTATGGATCATGTAACATCCGTTCCATCTGTGTTTCATGGATTGTCAGGCACCTTTTGTTCCATTGCCCACACATTGACGGAATTGGATTTTTGTTTCTGAATTTGCACACTTTCGCACATGCAACAAATGCGCAAATTCCCCCAAAATGCACATTTTCACTCTTTAGCCGATGGGGGAAATGCACATTTTTGACCTGGGTTTTTTATTTTGCGTATTTTTCAATGATGGAATTTGTACAAAATTCAGGAAAGTTAGAAGAATGGTCCGTAAGTCCTCCCAAGGGGGTGGGGGGGTCAGTCTACCATGGAATCCATGGGTCAGTTTCATGAAAATCATCCAAACTCATTTGGTTCCATTGTGGATTTCTCTGACATCCCTAGTTCAAATTTCTAGGAATCTGATCTGCAGATAGATCAGCTTTTTCTGTACTGGGTTTTTCTGAGTCATGCAGATTCTGCAAACTTGCAGACTGGTTTTCACTTGGAGGCAGATTTATGCCAATGTGCATTAGTGGTAATGTGCATTAGCACATTTCCAAAAGTGTACAAGAGCATATTAGTGCTAATACACATTCGTGCTAATGTGAATGTGTGCAAGTAGAACAACATTCTGGTAAAAATATCAGATTCCATCACTGAGTGGCTGATGAAATGAAAGATGCCTGACAATCTGTGAAACACAGACTGAATGGATTTAACAAAATCTATACATTACTATAAGGAGGACATGCTCCTTGTAGCTATGGGCCTGCAAAAAGCCTTTACGCTATCTCTTCAAGAGCAATCTGAACTTTTGAAGAGATAGAGCATCTTTTACTGGCCTGTAATGAGGGAGAAAACCCCACATGGTAGTATAATCCAGAAAAGTCCAGGGCCTAATATATGGCCCAGACCCTAGCCCGTCTATTGCCACACTTGATGATAGGGGGAGAAAAGTCCTTGTGATGAAAGGATGCCATCTCAGTTTCTGAGATGAAACTGATTATCTGGATCCATTCCAGTCTGGTTTCAGGATGGAATCAGCCTTGGTCATCCTACTGGATGACCTTTTTCAGGAGAGGGACAGGGAGAGTGCAACACTGTTACTTCTTGATCCGTCAGTGGATTTGGTTACCATTGACCTCCTGGTAGTCAGTGAGGACACTACTGAGCAAGATGAAACAATGGTCTGACTTGGCATAAGACAATATCCTATGCCCACCGCTAACACACTTGATGTTGCTTGGGTTCTATTCCCACACTACCATTTTCCTGTCAGCTGCTGCCTCTGACATGACTGGATTGCCTACCATGGCTCTCCTCCTTACACGTAGATATAGAAACATAGATGTTTCTTGGACACAGATATAGACACATAGATGTTTCTTACACATAGATGTAGAAACATGGATGTTTCTTACATAGATGAAACATAGATTGAATGAAACATAGTTTTACATAGAAACACAGATGTTTCTTACACAAAGATGTAGAAACTAATTTTCTTTTAGAGAAGATAGTCATTCTTATCTCTAGGGGGAAAAAAAGAAGTTTTATGGCCTTTACCTTTGAAGGAAAAAAAACCTGTGCATAAATCTATTTAATTAGCAATTATTAATTGGCAGTAAAATACACCGATGATTTTTCCCAGCTTACTCTCAGCTTAATGTGCTGACAGTCCTAAAGAATCTTCATAGGAAATGATTTACAAACACATTAAAATTTTTATTAGTGCTCACAAATGGCGGATGTCTGTATTAATAATAATAATACAATTATGTCTCATTAAAACACTAAGCAGTAGCAAACAGGGAAAGAAAACCAAGGCTGCCTGTTCTTATCAGCGCTTTATATTGTCATTAACAGCTTTGGATTGGAAGTCAATGTTAAGGGGCAAATTGCATACTGCTTTTGATTGTAATACTAAATAAGTAATAGGAGAAATATTAATATTTCAAGAATATTTGCTGCTTTATTTGCATTAACCCTCTAAGTATCTCAGCATTAATATGTTTAGTATTGTGGAATGTATATTCTTAAAAGTTACAAAAAGGAAAAAAAAACCTAGGGATGTCAGAGAATTTCGCCATGAATCTCGGGGAGGCCAAATGCCAGTGCATTCGGCCCCCCGAAACCGGTGGCGAAACAGTCTGCCCCCCCACCCCCCCGGGACAGGACTTACCTTGGGTGAATCTTCCTGACAGCGGCGGCTCCGGCGGCGGTTTGGCGGCGGTTCAGCTGCCGCCACTGCCATTTCCAGTAAAAAAAAAAAAGTGATAGGTTACGTAAAGATTTACATAGCCTATCATGGCTAGATTTTTTAGAAATACCATGATAGGCTACGTAAATGTTTACATAGCCTATCACGGCTGAGTAAAAAAAACCCCGTGCGTACGCAAATGGCGGCGCCCATGGGCGCCGCCATTTGCGTTCCTTATTTTGGCACGTCTAGTCTACGTAAACATTTACGTAGACTACGGCAAAAATAAGGGGAACGCAAATTTGGGTATGCGCTGTTTTTTGTTGTTTTTTTACTCAGCTGTGATAGGCTACGTAAACATTTACGTAGCCTATCACGGCTGACTGCAGGGACGAAAACGGCGGCGGCTACAGCCGCAGCCATTTGCAGACCCAGCCGGCCAGGATTCAGGGGGGGAGGGAGGGAGCGTCTCCCCCCCCAGCCAGAATTTCAGGGGGAGGGACGGAGCGCCTCCCCCCACCTCGAATCACATTTCGTTAAAAGGTAAGTGACTTTTGTACATTCCTAAAAAAACACACACACATCTACAACAGTAGTTTCTTAGTTCTTTCCCATGGTCACACTTTAGTGGGGATGTATGAAACTCACTTACCTTTTCGCAGAATCTTTCACGGTGGGGGGGAGGTGCTCCGTCCCTCCCCTAGGAATCCTTGATTAGGGGGAGGCGATCATGTCCTCCCTCCGGGATCCTTGACGGCTGGCTCTGCTCCACGGCCAGGCCGTGGAGCAGCTGGCCAGGGCCATCTGCAGCCAGATAGCAGCTGCCATTTGCATCCAACCAGGCAGCCGTGATAGGCTATGTAAGAATTTCTTCTACATAAGAACCCCCCCCGAAAAAACAGCGTACGCAAATGGCAGCTACAGCGGCCACCATTTGCGTTCCCTATTTTTCGCTGTTTTATCCTACAGAAATATTTATGTAGGCAGTCACGGCGAAAAAAAGGGAACCGCAAATAGCGTAGTGGGCGCTATTTGCGTTCCTTTTTTATTTGCCGTTTTAGCATCTAGAATCCAGCCTCACTGGAATCCGTGGCGGAATTCTCTGCCATCCCTACATTTTAGCATAGCCAAGAGATGGAAACCACCAAGGCAAAGAAGTGCAAATCAAGAGGCAGGACTATGCAGTTCTCAGTAGGGATGTATGGACCATGTAAAATCTGCTCTGTCTATGTTTCGCAGATTGTCAGGTGCCTTTCGTTCCATCATCCGCCCACAGATGGATGCAAATATTTGTTTTCGTCATGTGGAAAAATATGGAAATAATTACGTAAATATTTTCATAACTATTTACATAAGTATTTGCATAATGTACCTCAGTATGTAACTTTTAATGTATTGTCCCCCATTCCATTCAACGTTCCCTCAGCAGAAACTTACATATTTTTCTATGGATTTATATGTGTAAATTTTGGGAAAGTAAAAAAATAAATAAATCTGAAAATCCATGGATGCTGCGCTGCCTGAGGGGGACGCTCTGCAGCAGATTCTGAAGGTTGGATTCTTAGAAATCTGAGCTCATTTTAATCCATCTCGAATTTCTCCAGCATCCCTAGGGATGGCAGAGAATTTCTGAGAATTTCTCCACGAATCTCAGGGAGGCCGAATGCCAACGCACTCGGCCCCCTGAAATTGGTGGTGAAATTCTCCACCAACCCCCTGCCCCCCCCGGGATGGGACTTACCTCCTGCGAATGTCCCTCTCGGCGGCGGGTCCCGGTGGCGGTTCGGCGGCAGTTCGGCGGGGGCGGTGGCCGGTCTTCTGACCGGCTGCTGCTGCCACCATTACAAAATAAAGTAAAAAAAAAAACGTGATAGGCTATGTAACAATTAATGTAGCCTATCGCAGCTAGATTTCCAAAGTCAGCCGTGATAGGCTACGTTAATCGTTATGCAGCCTATCACCGGTGTGTGTTTTTTTTCCCACTTTTGTATTTCGCAGCCGGTGAGACGGGGCGCTTCTCCCCGGCCTGAACTTCAGGGGGAGAACCGAAGCGCCTCCCCCGCACTGCGAAGCAAGCTGCGGGACTAGTTAAGTGCCTTTCGTACATCCCTATCACACCAAGCCCATGAGTTAAGTCTTGTTCAGGCATTCAGCCTAAACAGGATACACAAACAGGAGTAAGGGCACAATCCTATTGGGATAGGCAGCCGCCTCCAAACTTGGAGGAAACTGCCTATCGAATGCACATCAGGAGAAGCGTGGAGGGGAACCTCTCCTCTGCACTCCAGCCACCCTACACTCACTGCTAGATCGCCAGTTTCGGCTGTCATTGGAGCATGGGGTGGGGAGGCTGGATGATGCATGAGAAGTGTCATAGCAGCACTTCTGCACTCTCTGCCCCTCCCCACCCCCCAGGAATGCCTCCTTTTGTGCCACTTCATGCTGCTCTTATGAGCCCAGAACCCAGGGACATTCTGTGCCACCTACAAGGTAGTGGGGGCGGGGTGGTGGTTCTCTGGGAACTGACCTCAGAGTGCAGGCTTCAAGGTCAGTTCCTGGAAACCAACCAATCTTATGGCCATCTAGCTGCTGTCTAGTGGCCATAGGATTGCGCCCTAAAGGGCACAGAGCCATGCACACTGGCTCACCCCCTGTGTGACTGTCCCTTCAGGCTCCACCCTACAGGGAGCAGGGAGGTCTGAAGAGGGTGTCTACTCCTGTTCACTTTAACAGGAGTAAAATTGCCAGTGTGATTGTGGACTCTGCTTTATCAGGGTCCCTGATCACATGGAGTGTTCTAGCCATGTTAGAAACCCTCTTCAGCCTTTACCACTCAATGTGATAAGACCGGGGACTGAATAGGTTCGGCCTGGGACACTACAGGACATAGTAGGTGGAGCCAATATGGCCCCAGCCCACAACACAGATTTAGCCCTCACTTGTTCAAGCTAGTATCTGAACAGGGCTGTAAATAGACTGCATCTGGATTTCCTACTGCAGAACTGACACTGCATCATGCCAGTTTTTAAATACAGTTCAGGATCTATGTCTGTGTATCTATATATACACACACACACACAATTAAAATTGGGAAGTGTTACTGCCCTTTTGGGAATCCAGATTGCTATCGCTTTCTTCAGAGAGGATTACAGATGAAACTTACACCTCGAGTCCCATAAGACACTGGGTGTGCTCTTTAAACTGTACGTTGAACACTTCACATAGGCAGGCTTATTCATTGCCTTAATGAACTGAGCTATCGTAGATCACATTGCACCCCCTCCTGCAGGATTCCAGCCAGCAGAGGCCAAATCATCCAGTGCTGAGACATTGTGGCTGCCTAAGAGAGGCTCTCTACTTTTTCCCATAGGCATAGGCATGGTAGCTATTCTTTTGCATGGGAGGAAGGAAAGGGGATATACTTGAATATACTTTGACCCGTATGAGCTAATGCAACTCATTGTGGTTCATGGGAGAAACTAAGCAAACTGTAGTCAGAGCTGCACATTGGGAACGGGGAGAGAAATCTGTCCCCTGCTCCAGGTATCGAGGACATGTTGTGCTTGCTGATGACTTTCTTTGTTCCATAGACCTTAGTGGAAACTAATAAACAAATTGTAAGAAATGCAAAACACAGGCATTGTAGAAACAATTGAATATATTTCAGTTGTTCCCCATCTATTCCCCATCTTCCCCTATAACCCAATTTGCTAACAAAATTCAATGGGGCTTACATCTGAGTAGACATGTACAGGTTGTAATACAATACAAAACACACTTACTAGGGAAAAGTTCTACTGAATGCACTGGAACTTAGGTCTGAGTAAATGTAATAACATTGTGCTGTAAAATGCAGCTGGTTGTGGGGAAAGGACATAAACATATGGTCTGATTTACTCATCTTTCTAATTTTTTGAAAGTTGTAATTGCAAGAGTTTACCTTTAGGTCAATATCTTGGGTTTAATATTATATAATGATTTTTTTTAATGCCACAGATAAATACTAAGAGAATAATTCAACCACAGGGAATATAAGCAAGGTTGCATGTATTAGGCTCTGTGCAAGCCCATAATGATGTATACAGAATTCGGAACCTGGAGAACCTCAGCTTTCATGTTTGGTTTTTTTTCTTTTATTAAGTGTCTAGCTCTCATCTAGGGATGGGCAAACTCAGTGAGGTCTGGGTCATGCGCTGCTCACTGGACCCCCGCCGCCCATCCATTCCTGTTAGCTGCGCAGAGCCAGGCAATCAGCAAGCACCTAGTGAGTGGTGTGTGGTCATCTGGTTCCTCGATGAGCCACCATTTTGCAGAAAGATGGCAGCTTGTCCTTGTTTGTAAATGTCCATCTGCACAAATAGTGGCCATAAAGGGGGCATTTACACAAGATTACAGGGGTAAGCTGCACTGAGTGTGGGCTGCTCGCTGAGCACGGGAATGGCTCAAGCGCAGTCCGTGGACCAGCGAGTGGGGGAAGGGGCTGGGTGGGTGCCTGGACATCCCTGACAGGGGTGGGTTCTCACATCCCTAGTTGCAGGCCAAAACATTTAAATGAACTCAAGTTGCCCACCCCAATGTAGAGTTTTCACCAAATTTCACTTAAACTAAAATTTGAACTGAATTTGGGATGTCTTCCTCAGGAAAAGAGCTGCACACATTTCTAAATTTCCAGCAAATCTCATCTAAATTTAAGGCAAATCATGAGATTCCTGGTCAAAGTTAATACCTGAAGGAAGTCTGAGGAAAGTATAATAAACTGTGAGAAGATCTGAAACATGTTTTTCGAGTTGGTGTGATATTGGTGGTGGGGAGTTGACACATCTCTAGATATAAGAGATAAGAAAATGCTGTCGTCCATGCCAGCATCATGAACAAAGAAGTCACATAGATAAATGATATCCATGATGTTTACTTGTCATTCATTTCTGGCATACATTCCAAAAGTCCTGATGCCAGGAAAAAATCTGCTGCTTCAAGTGACATTTCACATTTTTAACTTAATTCAGTTTTGCAGCTTGCCATGCATTCATCTCTGACAGGGAAATATACAGCCTACCATTATAAATCCTTTATGATGACCCTGTCTCCCATAGTCTTCCCTCTAATCATAGCTATGGTGCTTGTGATTTGTGTCATTTGGAGAAATATATAAGACCCATAAAAAGTGAAGGCTCCTATCCCTCCCCTTTTTGACATTATTCAAGGAGCTATAAAAAAACTGAAAGGGAATCCATACAGAATTTCAAATGGCAGTGAATTAAAACCTGCCATCTGACTATGCCCGACGAGACTGGTGAACTGGTGACCTTCATTCTCCAATCTGCAAATAAGCATGTGCCATGGCCGTTGTACGGGATTTATTTCACACAGCCTCTTTACTTGTGCAAGTGAAAGCCAGCATTCCCTAAGCCTTCTGCAGTTCCCACCCCATTCTTTTTTTGATAAAGCAAGCATCTATATTCATGCCAGATCAGAATGAATGGTGTCGCCATGTTTCTTCTGACGAGAAATTTGAGATGAATCTGCAGAGAGCTTCAGGCCTTCAGCTATTGGGTGGCACAGAAATGAAATAAATAAATGCGTAACATTTTCAAGGGGAGTCCCCCTCCCCCCAAAACCTTTCAGTAAAGCCAACTAAGGGTGCAGTCCTATTGAGAAAGAGGCGACCGCCTATCCAATGCAGGGTGGCTGAAGGCTGGAGGATAGGGTTCCTTCTGTGCTCTGGATGCCTTGCAGTTTTCCTTAGAAGCCTGATTTGGGGCTTCTATGTGTGGTTTCAGGGAAGGGGTGGGCACGGGGCTGGAGACCGCAAAGGAATCTGTCTCAAACAGCTTCTGCGGGCTCCTCCCCACCCCGCCCCTTGTAACGCCCCCTTTTCACCCGGTCCGTCCTCTGTGTTACAAGCATGGACAGGCATGGAGGGGCAGCCACCATGGTTCTCTCCACCCTGGCTATGAAGGGCAGGGGGCAGGGAGCATCATTTCCTGGCTACAAGCTCATAGCGCTGTCTATGAGCTCAGAGCTGGGAAATCAAAAAATGCTATCTCCCCCAGATGCTGTCTAGGGGACATAGAATTGCGCTCTCTCTCCCCCTGTCCCTTGGCGTACTTTGCACCTTCCTATCACACCACTCCCCTATTTTTAAAGCTGGGTGAAAAACATAGGCACATGCTTGGTGCCGGAGCCAGGGTCAGCACCTGATCTAGCCACACCTTTAACTTCCCACGGTGCTCTAGCATTGCTTGGAGGCATTTTGGGAAATGCAACCCTATGTAGATTAGGGATGTTAGAGAATTCTGCCATGGATCCCAGGGAGGCCAAATTCCAGTGAATTCGCCCCCCTGGAATCTGTGGCAGAACAGAGCAACCCGCCCCACCACCCCGCGAAAGCCTCGCGAAACAGAGCCTACCTGGCTGTGGCTCCAGCTGTGGCTTCGGCTCCGGCAGTGGCTCCGGCGGTGGTGGTGGCGGCAGCTCCGGCTGCTGCCGGGCTGCTGTGGACGCAAATGGCGTCCTGAGTAGGGGAAGCCATTTGCGTCCCTATGGTAGCCAGTGATAGGCTATGTAAATATTTATGTAGCCTATCACGGCTAAAGCAGGGATGCAAATGGCATCCCCTATGCCATTTGCGTTTACTCGTCATAAGCTATGCAAATATTTACATAGCCTATCATGGGCTACCATAGGGATGCAAATGGCGTCCCCTACGCAGGATGCCATTTGCGTCTGCAGCAGCCTGGCAGTGGGTGGAGGCCATGCTGCGGGTTGGCCCAGCCGGCGGCTCCGCGGCCTGGCCGCGGTGTGGAGCCAGCCGGGCAGGATTCCGGGGGGGAGGAACGGATCGCCTCCCCCTCGTTGAGGATTTTGGGGGGAGGGACAGAGCGCCTCCCCCACACTGCGGATGTCCCTGGACAAAACCAGGTAACTGTTTCATACATCCCTAATTGTAGATCGACAGTTGCCTCCGACCCCGGGTGCAACTGCCTATCCAGTGAGGGCGGGAGGAGTGGTGAGGAGTGGATCTCCTCCTCTCTCCCCCTACCCTGCTTTTGTGGTTAGACAGCCAAAATTGGCTGTCCAATTTTGTCCAATTGGCTGTCCAATTGGCTGTCCATGGGATCTCAGAGAGCAGGAAGTGGCAGCCGGATGACACATAGGATATGTCGTACCAGCATTTCTTACCTCCCCACCCTGTCCTGCCCTGGGAATGCCCCATTTTAGCTGCTCTGTGCTGCTCTTACAAGCATGGAGCACAGGGCTGATCCACACTGCCTATGATGCAACGAGGGAGGGGGTGTGGGTCTGTTCTCCTGGAACTGACATCAGAGTGTGGGCTCTGAGGTTGGTTCCTGGGAACTGACCTATCCTAAAGCTGTCCAGCAGCTGATTAGTGGCCGTAGGATTGCACCCTAAAAGTGTGGCCCTGGGCAAAAAAATGAGGCAGATTCAAAATGAGTGTAATATATAAGGCTGCACTGAATGTAAATGTTTGGCTCAAATGTGCCATGTTGGCTGTGGATGATGGGAGTACTAGTTCCACACATCTGAAGGGCACCTGGTTGGGGAAGGCTGCTATATATCTATCTGTCCTGCAATTGTGGAATTGTGAAATTGTGACACTGTGAAGTGTCCGCCATTTATTTATTTATTATTTGATTACATTTATATCCCGCCTTTTTTCCTCCTTAAGGAACCCAAGGTGGCATACATAGTTCTCCCCCCCCCCTCCTCCTCCATTTTATCCTCACAACAACAACCCCGTGAGGTAGGCTGGGCTGAGAGTCTGTGACTGGCCCAAAGTCACCCAGTGAGCTTCCATGGCCCAGTGGGGACTAGAACCCGAATCTTCCAACTCCCAGTCCAACATTCTAACCACTACACCACACTGGCTTTTTTGGGGGGAGGTATTTTTGGTGGGCTTGGCTTTACATGATTGTTTTCATAAAAACAATTTTGGAAGAACAACTTCTTTGATTTATTTTTTCCTGACTTTATTATAAACAAAGATATGCAGTGGTGGTGTTGCACCATTTTGCCATTGTAACATTGCAGTTTTCCGACCAATTAAAAAAAAATGCAGAATAAATGAATGCTATCTTTGTGTGTGAAAGCCCTATTATTTTAATGTTTAGCAGTTCAGTCCCTACCCACAAAAATGTGAAATCCACTAGATTCTGTCCTGCTGAGTGCCAATCTAAAAACCATTCTGGAAATATGAAACTGCAAAATCCAGGCTGGTATGTTACTATCCCTAGCCATAACACTAGGTCTGATGTGATGAAATCACCAGGTATGTATTAAATAAATAATAAACAGTGAAGCCACTACAATGTGGCTTAACACCTGGAAAAAAAACCAATTTAAAATATTGAACGCCTGCGGAAGTAACCTATTATACGCATTTCTTCTGTCACACCGCTGAGAAGAATAAGACCATTAATTCTGAGTCTTTGAGATTCAGAACTTGGAATTGGACTTAACAGAACTCAAAGGCTAGGCAAATCTGGAGGTAAGTAGAATTGAATCTTGTCATCTGCACATAATAGAAATCACTATGAAATTGACTAAGGCGATATTTCAAAGAAAGAGCTGATTATCAAGTTAGTTAATTAATCCAAATAAAGCTCTTTCTGTGGAAGGTTAAAAAAGAAATGACTAACATTTCTCTTATGGCTCTGAAAACAAATGTAGCATAAATTATTCCTACTTGAAGAGCAAACTGCAAGCATCCCAACTACCATGGAAAATTCCTAACTTACACAAATCCGTTTACACACACCCAACCAAAGAAGTCCAGATCATCTCTTCAGCTTCACCATTACTTAGATCAGCATGCACAACGTGTGACCCTTCAAGCTACATGCAGCTCACCAGCCAATATGGTGGCCTGCCATGTGATTGACACCTAGGGATGTATGAGAAATTCATTTTACTTCATTTTTTATCAGGATTTACTGAGTTCACACCATCCGGACTGAACACAGGCTCTGCAGTTGAAGTCCGTACATTTCCGAGCTTGCAATGTGATTCACAGACCGCAAAAATGTGTTCAGCAGCATGCGTACAATTCAAAAATGCCCACACATTCACTTTAATCAATGGGAGAAGAATGTGTACATTTCAAAGATCTGCACAACAGATCCATACACTTGGGAAAATACACATGAAAATACATATGGATTTTCATGCAAAAAAAGAACAGAAAAAAAGCTTGTAATCTTATCTGGACTTGAGTTGGAACGAGTTTCAAGATGTAATTTGGAGAACTTTGATGAGCTCAAATTGTGTTGATTCGCACATCCCTATTGATACCCCGGCCTCTTATGTTCATGCACAAACATTTTTATTTTGTGACATGCATTGCAAGCTAACAAATGTATGGATTTCTGATGACAAATTGCTTTTAGGTCTGCATTGAAGTCCAGACTAATTGAGTCAATCCATAAAAAAAAAAAAAAAACATTGAGAGATTTCACACACATCCCTACTTGCAATGCACCAAGCCAAATGAAACCAACTAGCCATGGAAGGTGGTCTATTGGGGATTGTACATCATAAGACTGGCTGGCAAGAGCCTTGAAGGGCAGGGGGAATGGCAACAATGTTTACAGCCTTGCTGGCCTCCTTTGCTGTAATGATTGCTCGATGGACCTCTGAGCCCATCAAGCTGATTCATGTTGCTGAGGTCAGATCTAGGGCCTGAGAGGCCTTTAGATCTGGTGGATCCTTGGCCTCTCTGTTCCCCTCCCCATGCTACACATGGGCCCCCTCTCTCACTCCCCGTCATAGAGAGGAGCCACCACTGAGTTTTCTACCATGGCTGGGAGGGGCTGAATAGGGAGAAGAGTGATCCATCATTGTATGTATGTATGTATTACACTTATATCCTACCTTTCTTCCATTGTGGAACTCAAGGTGGCTACATGTGGTTCCCAGGTGGTCTCTCCCCTCCAAGCACTGACCAGACCCAGGCCTGCTTAGTAGGGATGGCGGAGAATTTCTCCCTGAAACTTCGGGGGGCCGAGCGCCAACGTGTTCAGCCCCCCGAACAAGTTTTGGGGAGAAATCCCCTGCCCCCCGCCCCTCCCGGGACGGGACTTACCTTCGCCGAATGTCCCTCCCGGCGGCAGGTCCGGCTGGCGGTTCGGCGGGTGTTCGAGCAGGGCGGGAGCGGCAGCCGGTCTTTCGACCGGCTGCCACCGCCACCATTCCAATAAAAGAAAAAAAAAACGCCCCCGTGATAGGCTACGTGACGATTAACGTAGCCTATCATGGCTAGATTTGCAAAGTCAGCCGTGATAGGCTATGTCAATCGTCACGTAGCCTATCACGGGTGACTTAAAAAAAAAAAAAAGCGCGTACGGATAATGGCGGCCCCCATAGGGAGCCGCCATTCGCGTTCCTTATTTAGTCGCTGTAGTCTACGTAACTGTTTACGTAGACTACGGCGAAAATAAGGGCAACGCTATTTGCGTTGCCCTTATTTTCGCCGTAGTCTACGTAAACATTTACATAGACTACAGCGACTAAATAAGGAACGCGAATGGCGGCTCCCTATGGGGGCCGCCATTAGTGTACACGCTTTTTTAAAAAAAAGTCACCCGTGATAGGCTACGTGACGATTGACGTAGCCTATCATGGCTGACTTTGCAGATCTAGCCGTGATAGGCTACGTGAATCATCACGTAGCCTATCAGGGGGCGTTTAAAAAAAAAAAACTTTCGCGTTCGCAGCCAGGTGAGTTGGGAAGCCTCCTCCCCGGCCTGAATTTCGGCTGGGGAGAGGCGGGAAGCCTCCCCCCCGGCCTGAATTTCGGCCGGGGCGAGGCAGGAAGCCTCCCCCCCCGGCCTGAACTTCGTGGGGGGAGCAGCGAAGCGCCTCGCCCCCCACCGCAAACGTCCTTCGACGACAGGTAAGGGACTTTTGTCCACCCCTACTGCTTAGCTTCAGCAAGGTAGCTGTCTCATGTGCCTTCAGACTATGCCCTGGATCTCCTCCTCCAAGGTCGGAGCTCTGTCTCCAGCCTCAGAGAAGGGGATCCACAGTATTGCTACCCCAGATGATCTTTAATATTTTTCAGGGTTGTTGCCACTTTGGATGACAGGGTGTGTAAAAAAGCAGATGATCCCTGTTAAAAGCCATCATCTAAAAATAACAGATAATTAAGTCCTATAGTGCTAAGAATTCTTAGAATTCCACATATCAGTATAAGACATCACCTTTAAGGTGATAGCTTAGAGCAGACTTCCAGCTATTTGCTCAACTGTAATAAGCTCTTCTTCTCCCATTCCCTCTCAAGCCAGTAGGAAAAGTCATGTGCCCATCATTATTCCTTCAAAAATAATCAGACAACACATCAGTCACTGAAGTATTGACAATGGCATCTGTCTAACCATGAGCTACTGCAGACGAGCAATTAAAAAGCACTCGAGTTTACAAACTCTACTATCCTCAAAATGTTTTGGCAGGTGCCTTGCACTACAGCTACAGCCTGCTGCGACTGCTACTGTTTTTGTAGTTGTTTATTCGGTCAGTCGCTTCTGACTCTTTGTGACTCAGCCCACGCCAGAGCTTCCTGTCACCACCCCCAGCACCCCCAAGGTCAAGTCCGTGACCTCCAGAATATCATCCATGTTTTTTTTGTTTTTGCCATTACTATTATTGCTACCTAATTTCTCTTTCACTTGCAGAGTGTAACATTTGAAGACTGGCACAAATATTAAGAACGATGCATGTGTAAAAACAGATAAAAATAAAATCAAGGACCAAATGTGGTGTCAATTATTGCTGGGAAAGCTGAATAAGAAAAGCTATCACATTCACCTGGATACTCTGTTGTGCGTTTGTTATTGTTTGTGGCATATATGATAATAAGCAGAAAATAATCGGAATCAAACAGAGTTGGGCAAGGAGGGGAGGGGGAAGCTATTCTTTGTAGAAAATATGTATTCAGGTGTTCCACATAATTAGGTCTGTTCTCCACCAACCTTGACAGCGGGACCTCCAAGTCAAAATACCGATGCCATTTTCCAAGGCTTAATCAGCAATCCATTTCCTACCATCAACAAAATCATTCTGTGCTCCCCCCACCATGTGTCATAGTTCAGAATGAACACTACACAATTATTTTGGGTTGTTGCTGTTTTTCTTACCTGTCTGACAAGGATTGTGCTATCAACCTTTTTGACTCTGTGATGCTTATATTCAATTGTTTATTTTTCTTCGTGTGGTTGAAGGGTGACTGGAGATGGATTCTGGCTGAGGACTCAACCAGAACAAGGCTGGGGATATGGTAGTACAATCCTGAAGGTGGGGGCACATAGTTAAATGCTCCCTCACATTAATAGTTTTTTTTTTTAAAATTCCCTTACAAGTAAAACAAAAGCAAAAAACCCAAAACACATGCTGCAGTATTTGCAGATTATCTCTGCTGTGCAAGTCTCCCAATTTCATGGTGATTAAAATAAATAAATAAAGAAAGAAAGAAAGAAAGAAAGAAAGAAAGATGGCCGAGACATTCCCCCCGAGCCTAGCTTGGAAGAGAGCTGGGGGGGGGGGGTTGGAAAGATGTGTTTCATGAATTTCCTAATTGTTCTCTGCCTTTGATGAAATTCAGAGCCATGGGAAGAATTTCATGGCTTCCTTGGCTGCCTCTCCACCAGTAGCCCTGTGAACTCTACAAAGTCCAAAGAGATCCATGACTTTCTCCTGACACACAGCTATGCAGAGCACCAGAGTAGCGGAAAGAGAGTGGGGAGGGAGGGAACAACCACCTCAGCTACCCTCTCCCTGCACACCACTGCTTCATGTTGCTTCTGTCCAGGTAAGTATATTGATGGTTGCAGGGTGTTTGGGGGACAAGGATGGGTGGCAGAGACAGTGTTGTGGTGCGTGTAGCACTGTTGTGTGTGGGGGGTCATTATCTGAGCCACAGAACAGTTCAGAAAATCTGAGGGTTCCCCCCCCTTTTTTTTTGCACAGAACTTGGATCATTACCAAGGAGGTGAGCAGGGGAAAGCATTGTAAAAATGCTGTTATTCAAGTTATCTAAGAATGTTCTTTTCAACTGAGCTGGCTCAAGTTCTCTCACCACCTGAGGTGGACAGACACACTGCTGTCTTCTTTTCTCCCAGAGTGGATATCGTCCTCCTCTTCATCTTCCCCAGCCACCACCTCTGTCGCCACCTGCCTCCCCCTCAGTGGTCCACTCTGAGGAATCCTTCCTTGCGCCAGCTCTGAGGAATCCTTCCTCAGAATGAGGCATTGGTGGGGAGGTGACTCTGGAGACCATCTGTGCCATGGCACCACAGGCGATCTCCAGGACCACCTCGCCCAGAATGCTTCACTCTGAGGAATGACACCTCAATGGTGTTTTGGCTGGGCAGGCTTTCTCAAGAGCTATCCTGGATGTTCTCCTGCTGCAGCATTTGCCAAAGAGCCTGATGCCTCAGAGCAAGGCATGGGATGGGTGGCAGTCAGGAGAGCAGGCAGTTGGGCTTTCCAGAGCAGCTGTCCACCCTATACTATTGGAAAGTGTTGCCATCCCAGTAGGCTGTGTATGTGTCCACAATCCTCCCAGATCTGCCACTGACGATACACACTGCTAGGGATATGCAAATCAGCAAACGTCAAGCTCCCCAAAGTTCTCTGAATTCCATCTCAAAGCCCATTCAAACTCAAGTCCATATCAGATGGTGAGCTTTTTCTTTTTCTTTCTGCGTTAAAACTAGGGTTGGTGGAGAATTTCTCCCCAAAACATCGGGGGGCCGAGCGCCAACGTGTTCGGCCCCCCGAACAAGTTTCGGGGAGAAATCCTCCGAACCCCCATGCCCCCCGCAACCCCCCAGGACGGGACTTACCTTCGCCGAATGTCCCTCCCGGCGGCGGGTCCAGCCGGCGATTCAGCGGGTGTTCGAGCGGGGCGGGAGTGGCAGCCGGTCTTTCAACTGGCTGCCGCTGCTGCCATTCCAATAAAAAAAAAAAAAACGCCCCCTGATAGGCTACGTGACGATTAACGTAGCCTATCACGGCTAGATTTGCAAAGTCAGCCGTGATAGGCTACGTTAATCGTCACGTAGCCTATCAGGGGGCTTTTTTTTTTTTTTAACTTTCGCGTCCGCGGCCGGGCGAGGCGGGAAGCCTCCTCCCCGGCCTGAATTTCGGCCGGGGCGAGGCGGGAAGCCTCCCCCCCAGCCTTAATTTCGGCCGGGGTGAGGCGGGAAGCCTCCCCCCCGGCCTGAACTTCGCGGGGGGAGCAGCGAAGCGCCTCCCCCCCACCGCGAACGTTTTTCGAGGACAGGTAAGGGACATTCGTCCACCCCTAGTTAAAATCCAGGTATATTTCCAGGCACGTTTCTCCAAATGTGCCCATCAATTGTGGATATTTTTGAAATGTCCACATTCTTCTCCCATGATCGAAGTGTATTTGCACACATTTCTGAAATGTACAGATGCTGTCGACTGCATTGGGGGGCGGTGTCTGTGAATCACATTGCAAGTTTGGAAATGTTCAGGTTTCTACTGCAGATTGCATCCAAGTCCGTATTTGGTCCAGAATGGGTGAACCCGGTAAATCCTGATCAAAAATCAACTGAAATGAATTTCTCTCACATCCTTACACACTGCCTCATGGGGCTGCTTGGGAAGGAGCTTGAGGGGAAGAGGACCAGCCGCACCAGTTGGATCCTGATGCTGTGTTTGTCTCTGTCCCTGCTAGGGATGTATGAATCCCACTCACCAATCCGTTCCAGGGGCGGTGGGGGGGAGGCTCTCTGTCCCTCACCCTGGAATTCTCCCTGGCCAGCTCTGCTCTGTGGCGACTCGGCGGAGGTGCCAGCCAGGGCCGGCTGCAGCCAGAATTCCGGCCACGGCTGCGCTGCTGTGGCCCAAAATGGCGGCCTCTATGCCGGTCGCCATTTGCGTGATTGTCAATCCGTGATAGGCTACGTAAGTATTTACATAGCCTTTCATGGCAAAAGGCAGCCACACAAATGGCGGCCGCTATGATGGCCTCTATTTGCAGCTGCAGCAACCCGGCAGTGTCTGGGAGACCAGCCGGAGACAGCACTGGAGCCTCCAGAGCCGCCACATCTGCCACCAGGTAAACTCTGTCCTGGGGGGATTCCTCGGGGTGGTGTGGGGGGGCATTCAGCCACAGATTCCAGGGGGCCGGATTCTAAGGAATACGGCCTCACTGGAGTCCATGGCGGAATTCTCTGCCATCCCTACATGAGGAAATCTTTCGTGGGGGGGGGGATGGGGGGAGGTGCTCCATCCCTCCCCCCGGAATCCTCCACCGGAGGGGTGGTGATTTGGTCCTCTCCCCCCGGAATCCTCAACGGCCGGCTCTGCTCCATGGCTAGGCCACGGAGCAGCTGGCCAGGGCCGGCCGCTGCCAGATTTCTGGCCACAGATGGGCTGCTGCGGATGCAAATGGCAGCCGCCGTAGCGGCTGCCATTTGCATCCAGCCAGGCAGCCACGATAGGCTACGTAAGAATTTACGTAGCCTATTACGGCTACCCCCCAAAAAAACCCCAGCATACGCAAATGGAGGCGGCTACGGCGGCCGCCATTTGCGTTCCCTATTTTTTGCTGATTTATCTTATGTAAATATTCATGTAAGATAAAACAGTGAAAAAAAGGGGAAAGAAAATAGCGTAGTGGGTGCTATTTGCGTTCCTTTATTTTTTGCTGTTCTAGCATATGTAAATATTCTAAAGGGGGAGGAGTTAGCTGTGATAGGCTACGTAAATTCTTACATAGCCTATCACGACTGCGAGGATGGCAATGATGGTGGCAGCAGCCCGGCCGTGCCTGGCCAGGAGACCAGCCGCCACCGCTGGAACCGCTGCCGCCGAATCCGCCACATCCGCCCCAGGTAAGTGCTGTCCCGGGGGGAATTCCGCAGGGGGGCAGGGGGGGCAGGAGGCCATTCCGCCACGGATTCCGGGGATCTGGATTCTAAAGAATCTGGCCTCACTGGAATCCGTGATGGAATTCTCTGCCATCCCTACATGAGTGCCACAAAGCATCATTGTCCATTCATAGGACCACACACCTATATATAGTAAAGCAAATACCTGACTTGATGCTTACCATGTTCATCACCTTCCCACTGTCAGGACCTTGACAGAATGGATATGGCAGACATGCTCCCCAAATACAAATTTTGGTTTGCCACGTGAAGAACATGTAGCTCACTAACCTCAGTGCAGGATGCCAGCCATGTATTATGTAGGGATGTGTGAATCAGCAAAACTAGGGATGGCGGAGAATTTCTCCACGAATCTTCGGGAGGCCGAGTGCCGACGCATTCGGCCCCCCGAAATTGTTGGGGAAATTCTCCGCCGGCCCCCCGCCGCCCCCAGATGGGACTTACCTTCGGCGAATGTCCCTCTCGGCGGCGGGTCCCGGCAGCGTTTCGGCAGCGTTTCGGCGGGGGTGGGGGCCGGTCTCCCGTCCAGCTGCCGCCGCCAATACAAAAAAAAAAAGTACAGTAAAAAAAAAAAACCACACCTGTGATAGGCTACGTGACGATTTACTTAGCCTATCACGGCTAGATTTCCAAAGTCAGCCATGATAGGCTACGTAAATCGTCATGTAACCTATCACGGGTGACTGTGGAAAAAAAAAACCGCGTACGCAAATGGCAGCGCCCCATGGGCTCCGCCATTTGCGTTCCTTATTTGGACAGGGGTAGTCTACGTAAAGATTTACGTAGACTATGGCGAAAATAAGGGAACGCTATTTGCGTTGCCCTTATTTTCGCCGTACGCACCATTTTCGCCATTTGCGTACGCACTTTTTTTTTTTCAAAGTCACCCGTGATAGGCTACGTGACGATTTACGTAGCCTATCACGGCTGTCTTTGGAAATCTAGCCATGATAGGCTACGTGAATCATTAAGTAGCCTATCACGGGTGTGTGTTGTTGTTTTTTTACTGTACTTTTTTTTTCACAGCCGGGGAGACGGGGCGCTCCTCCCCGGCCTGAATTTCGCCGGCGAGGGATGGGGCGCCTCCCCCCCCGGCCTGAATTTTGGCCGGGCAAGGCAGGGCGCCTCCCCCCCTCGCCTGAACTTTGGGGGGAGAACCGAAGCGCCTACCCCCCACCGCGAAGCAAGCTGCGGGACAAGGTAAGTCCCTTTCGTCCATCCCTAAGCAAAACTCAAGCTTGCTGAAGTTCTACAAATTCCATCTTGAAGTTCATGTTGAGTCAAGTCCATATCAGCTTGTGAACTTTGTTTTTTGGTGTGTGTGTTTTGCACAAAAATCTGTGCACATTTTCATGCATATCGATTGTGCACTTTCTGAAATGTACACATTCTTTCCCTACCGATTAAAGCATTTGCACACTTTTCAAAAGTATGCATTTTTTCATTCACATTTTTCAAATGTATGCATACTGTCACATGCATTTTTGCAGGGTCCACAACTTACATGGCAAGCTCAGAAATGTACAGACTTCAACCACAGATTGCATCCTAATCTGTTTGCGATCAGGAAGGGGTAAATTCTGATAAAAAAATAAACTGACATGAATTTCTCATACATCCCTAGTACTATGGCCTGCCAGGTTCTTGATCGTCACCCTGGTCTGGATCCAGATATACACTGGATCAACAGCACTGATGGAAGTGGACTTCCCTATCCCCTCTTTCCCATAGCAGTCCTTCCAGCCCCCTGAAAATGCTACAGAGAAAGAAGTACCTTCTGATGGTGTAAACTGTCCTGTGGGGCAGGGGGGATTCCCCAAAGCAGGCAGAGGGACCTTCCATGAGTGAAGCACTTCCTCTCAGGGAAGGTCTCTTCCTCTTGTGGAAGACACATCCTGAATACAACCCCCAACCCCAGGCAGGTAGCAAAAATAGGTGCTTTATGTAACTTTCCCTAAGAAAGTTACATGAAGAACAACCGTATACGGTATGCCAGATGCTCATCTTGCAAATCCCTGCCCAACCAGGTACTTAAGGCAGGGCTGCCAGAGGCGCTAAGTGCACACTTAGCATCACACTTGGAGTCATAGAGGAGGCCACGTACGTCCTATGGCTTCTGCAATTATAGTGGTTCCTATATCACACTGGAATTCATCAGGGCATGAGGACTCATCTTGAAACGTCTGAAGAAACCCTTATGGGATTTGGTCCCACCAAAGAAAGAAACCCTTATGGCATTTGGGTGCACCAAAATTTCATTTTTGAAAAGTGGGTGTTGTAGTTATTTCAAGATGTATTAATTATGAATTTAATTGTATATAAGTGGTATGTATTTATGGATGATCATTACTAATTCCTGGTTGTCAGTTGTTTTTCAGTGTATGTGTAAATTTTGATACTATAATAGCATTTTAAATTTTAATGTTGCATCTTTTGCAATGGTCTTTGGATTGAGCAATAAATGTCAGTGTATTAGCATTGCCTCATGGGAGGATGGGGACTATGTTCCAGGAAACTCTGAGGTTTCTTAGAAGATTATCTCTGAAGTTCTCAAGGAGAAGTTCCATAATAATTGTGGACAACCTTCCCTCAAATACTGCTCAGCCACTGCGACCAACCTTTTTGTTCAATGTACATCTGATAGGGAGAGTTGTTGGATGCATTCTAGGTTGCGTTCTCACTTTATGTTGTAGAATGACTATACTCAACAGACCTGTCCAGAGCCCCACATGTACTATCAGTGCATCCTAGAACACTACAGTGCACATAGGGTTTCATGGGAAATGCACAGGATTCCTTAAGTAGACAAGTCAATGTGGAAGTGTTCCTGGAAGGTCCAAAATTTAGAAAACACTTTTAAAAAATATGCCAAATTTTCAGCATTTGGCTTTTTAAGCGTTAGGCTTCCTTGGTTGGGATTTGCATTCCTTACATCTGGGAACATTCAGTAGACCATGGCTGTTTCTGGAAAGAGTCACATTTTAAAAGCCTTGATTTGTCTAGTAGTGACACTGGGCCCTAAACTCTTTGTCCATAATCTAAACATTCAGGTTATGGATCTCAGATTTGCTCTCTGCTGTTCTTGTCTGTTTCTTTGCTTTCTTTCCCTAGCAAAATGAGTCTACAGGTATGTTAACCTTGAAATGTGACCCACTTTTTCTCTCATACCTTGTAAGCCTGAAGGAAAGCTTGTAGGAGTTGACCTCCTCTTGCTTATGTATCCCGTTACTGCACAATCTGTATATATTAACTATAGATTCCCTTGACATGGATGAAGTTTGCATTTTACTTTTTAAAGGAATATGTCTTAAGGTTAGAATATTTCTCCAGTGAACTGGCATGCTACAGTCATGATGGCTCATTTATTCTCTGTCTGCTGGCTTCCCTGTCCATATGTCTATACACATTTATTCAGAGATTGCATTTGTATGTCAGTGTGGGGGAAGAGATGGGTGAGAATTTGGTTTGGTTTGTTTTTTGATAACAAGTTACCAAATTCACAGGTTTCTTCATAACAGAAAGGTTTGAATGTGGGAGAAAGCAAAACTGATTCATCCATCCGGGCAGAGCTCTCAGTAGGGATGGATGAGAATTTCATTTTTGCACACAAAACTCGCCACAAGCCCTATGCAAAGCTCTGAACGTGCGCATAAGCACATGTTTGCTGAAAATATTCCCGAAGTCTCAAAAATGTGCTTGAGCTCATCTCATTCACGATTCCAGTTCGATTTTCCTCAGTAGACTGAATTGGCCTCACAGTTTAGTCTATGGAGGAAATTTGCACAAATAAGGAAATTTGCACAGATTTGGGGAGGTTTGCATAATTTCCCCCTTCATGCAAAGTGAGTAGCAATTGCAAACGCAAACAGGAATCAGGCATGAGACAAGTGCTGAGACAATGGTTGGAGATTCCTGGCGATCTAGCTTTGAGTGCTTCACTCAGCCTTCTCCAACTTGATGCCCTCCAAATGTGTTGGACTACAGTCCCCACCATCCCCAGATGAAATGCCAATTGGCCATGCTGGCAGTGAATGATGGGAGCTGTACTCCAACACATACGGAGAGCATCAGATTGGAGAGGACTGGCTTAGCTCTTAAAAGCCTGGGATTGAATCTTTGTGTATTCAACCATGCTTGTGTTACTGAATTAGGGTTGCCACCACTTTTCTCCTGACAGATCCCTTATCTTTAACAGCTACATGGCAGGCAGGTACAACACGGTCCTCTCCATGCTTGGAAATGCTGTATGTATTGAATCTGGCTTCTGCAAATGGGTGAGAATCTTGTTTGGTTCATTTTTTATAAGAACTTACTGAAATTCACAGTTTTCTTAATATATGGAATGGAAAGAACTTGAGACTTTAAAAAAAAAATGAATGTGGGGGGAAAGCAAAATTGGCATGATTCCACTGGGAAAGCCTACAAAAACAGATGGGTCTTCAGGTGGGTCACAGCAGGTGAACTGAGGCTCTTAACCAGTGTTGTATGCTTGCTTTCTGTATTCTGGTAGAAAAAGTGGTAGTAGCAGCGTGTAGGAAATGTGCTGATGGACCTGGGAGGAGGCCACCTTCTGGTAGCATGCAAATACATTTCTGTCCCACTTTACATGATCCACTATTGAGCCCTGGAACTAGCAATACCACCAAGTTTCATAATTAGTCAGGTCACCGTTCACAAAGCTCACCTTTTTTATGAGCCTGGATTGGCATTTTATGCACAATTAAGTTCTGAATTGATTGCAAGCTTCTGAGAATGTACAGTCTGTATATAATCAACACTATTTCTGCACATGCACTGAGCTGGT
This sequence comes from Heloderma suspectum, assembly GCF_057233095.1. NCBI lineage: Eukaryota > Metazoa > Chordata > Lepidosauria > Squamata > Helodermatidae > Heloderma > Heloderma suspectum. Next base: position 177,617,390 of record NC_139461.1, read on the forward strand.
TGGTGGAACCCTTGAATGATCCAGTAAATCCTCATTGTCATCATGGCTCTGGCTCCATGAAGAGGAGGGGAGGTCCATCTTCTTCTCTCCTCCATCTACCAGCAATCAGTGATGGCGAGTAAATATCACATAGGCGAACCATGTGAAAACAACCAATCAGAAAGGGGATACATGGGGGGAGGTGTTCCAGAGCCCAACCATCCTGACACATTATGTGTTTCCAAACTACAGCTCCCAATGTGCACTTTGATATAGCATATGCACAAAAGCTCATTTACACAGAACAAGGGTTTGTTTTAAGGGACAACTCTAATCCAAGCTTACATGGGTGAGTTCATTATTATCTGAGGAAATAATGAATTCACCCCAGGTAAGTTTTCCCATCACTACCTGGAACTGGAAACAGGTTCCTGAGCCAAACCTTTATAGTTTAGTTCCACTCAGGTTAATTCCTGTCTACTGGTCACTCTGAAACCAGGAGAAAGGAAGTTTAATGAATATATCTGTGTTGCCTACTGACCTCCAACTAGAGAAGAGGGAAATTGAGGTCTTGACCTGAAAGTCATAGTCTATATGGTAAAGTCTACTCTCCAAATGCCATCTATATTAGGCTTTCCTGTGTATTCCTGCTTGTTGGTAAATTACATGTTCCATAGGTCATCTCTGTTTCTCTCATTAAGACTTGCAGAAGTTCTCCATTAACCTTTTGCCATTTTGAAAATCAACCATGTATTCCTCCTGTTTTCCATCTAATAGCCAACTTCTAAATCTATGACAGAACTTTTTATTTCCCTTTCACCTCATGACTACTTAGTTACTTTAATAGGTCCTTGTCGGGGGTTTTGACAAAAGATTTGTGAAATTCCAAAGGGGGATGAATCTCTGATGCATTCCCTTGACTTGATGTTTTAGTGACACATGTATAATTAATTATTCATTACATTTTAAAAAATAAACTGAAATAAGTGTAGGCTACCATTTTTGTTGGGTATTTGGGGTGTGTGAACAGGAATATAGGAACATAGGAAACAACCTTATGATGAGTCAGACCACAGGTCCATCTATTGAATGGTAGTGGCTCTCCTGAGTTTCAGGAAGGATTCTTTCCTAGCCCAGCTGGAGCTACCAGGGATTGAATCTCAGACATTCTGCATGCAAACCATGTGCTCTACCACTGAGATACGGCCCCTCCCTAATGGCTTATGTTAGTGATTTGACTGTATTTGTATTATAGCTGTTTGTATGTGAATGAAAGAGTATATGAGGGAAGAAAAGAGGACTAGACAGAAAAATGTAACACACTGTGAAGAAATGCTATGTATATAACCATGGTTGTTCTGTAATATTTACTTTGTGTGGCCTTTGAGAGGCTATAAGGTATCTGAGTGGGTCTGAGGCTTTGCTTTGTTACTGTTAGAGGCTTTGCTTTGTTACTGTCAGAGGCCTGTGTAGTAGTTGCTTAGTGGCATTCTGAAGGGAAAGAGAGATAAATCTCTTTGAATATTTATACGTAGATGGGGACTGGATCAGGTAAATTCACTTCTGATTGGCTGGGTGTTCTGGCAACATGAAAAAAAGTGGCTGGGGAACGACAGTTGACACTTGAGTGGACAGTTAGGGATAGAGTGTTTGTGAGTAGTCAGAGACAGAAGGTCTACTGGTTGGTGTGTTGTGTTACAGAAAGACTAGGAGAAGGCTGAAGAGAAAGTGAATAGCTAAGGCCTGAATATTAAGCTATTCCTTCTCTGTGAAATAACCTTATGTAGCTGGTGAAGTTCAGGAGTAGGGAACAGGTGGCTGTGTTATGCCAAGAGGCTGCCCTAAGATGTTGGCTGAAGAAGATTACACAAGCAGGCATTGAAATCTAGATAAATGGTCCAAGAAGCCAGAAATACAACACGAGGAGCTTTAGGCATCAAAGGAAGACTGTACTCAAGCACTAGACCTGATTGTGACTGTATTTGCCTGGGGTGGAGGTTTAGGGAATTTGGCCTGAGGTAAAAGAAGTTATTAAGGGTGCAATCCTAACTAGATAGAGGGCCCCCTCCAACCTCAGAGGCAACCGCCTATCCAAAGTGATAGAACCAAAGAGGCACCATCTTAAAGTATTGGCAGCCATCCGAGGCAGCCTCTTACAGTGGAAAGTCCCAGAGGAGGATAGTCTTATCAATAGGGATGGCGGAGAATTTCTCCCCGAAACTTCGGGGGGCCGAGCGCCAACGTGTTCGGCCCCCCGAACAAGTTTCGGGGAGAAATCCTCCGCCCCCCCGCCCCCCGCCCCCCCCCCGGGACGGGACTTACCTTCCCTGAATGTCCCTCCCAGCGGCGGGTCCGGCTGGCGGTTCGTCCGGTGTTCGAGCGGGGCGGGAGCGGCAGCCGGTCTTTCGACCGGCTGCCGCCCCCGCCATTGCAATGAAAGAAAAAAAAAAAAAGTCCCCTGATAGGCTACGTGACGATTCACGTAGCCTATCATGGCTAGATCTGGAAAGTCAGTCGTGATAGGCTACGTGAATCGTCACGTAGCCTATCACGGGTGACTTTAAAAAAAAAAAAAAAGTGTGTACGGATAATGGCGGCCCCCATAGGGAGCCGCCATTCCCCTTCCTTATTTGGTCGCTGTAGTCTACGTCAATGTTTACATAGACTACGGCGAAAATAAGGGCAACGCTATTTGCGTTGCCCTTATTTTCGCCGTAGTCTATGTAAACATTGACGTAGACTACAGCAACTAAATAAGGAACGCGAATGGCGGCTCCCTATGGGGGCCGCCATTATCCGTACACACTTTTTTTTTTTTTTAAAGTCACCCGTGATAGGCTACGTGACGATTCACGTAGCCTATCATGGCTGACTTTCCAGATCTAGCCGTGATAGGCTACGTGAATCGTCACGTAGCCTATCAGGGGACTTTTTTTTTTTTTTTTTTTACTTTCGTGTTCGCGGCCGGGCGAGGCGGGAAGCCTCCTCCCCGGCCTGAATTTCGCCCGGGCGAGGCGGGAAGCCTCCCCCCCGGCCTGAATTTCGGCCGGGCGAGGCGGGAAGCCTCCCCCCCCGGCCTGAACTTCGCGGGGGGAGCAGCGAAGCGCTCCCCCCCACTGCGAAAAAGCTGCGAGAAAAGGTAAGTGACTTTCGTTCACCCCTACTTATCAACTGCCTTGTTGATACCAACAGTAACGGTCTGTTTCATATCAGGTACAGCCAGAGGAGCCCCCCCCCCGAGTAGCCGCCACTCCTGCATCTGGTTAGAACCAGTTCCAGCTAGATTGCTTCCTGCCCAGCTTGCAAGGACAGGTCAGCCGTCGAGACATGTCAACGACGCATGCTTAATGAAGTTCATGAATATTATGTGGCCCACCCTGCATAGCTAATGAGGTCATTATACTGAATGTATATAAGCTCTGCCAAAAACATCTAGGGTGTGGTTCTCCTTTGTGGTGTTAGCCACAAGAATCCACCCAAACGGTGCTGTTTGTCTCCTGCCAAATAAAACTGCGTTGGACTGAATCTCAGAGTTCTGTGTGTCTCTAAGGGGATATTGGCATACCCCTCCTAGAGGGAACGAACTTAAGCATAATTTGTGCAACAAATGGTGACTCCGCTGGGACTTTTCCTCTAGTCGACTGCCGTGGCCAAATGACCTCCGATGGCAGGGAATGACGTGTGCACCGGAAGCCTGAATTAGGATCCGCCATTCCTCTACTTCTCGGACATGTGTCCTTTCTGGACATAGAACAAACAATTCTCCACTCAGAGGTGACGGTTTGAAGCAGCCGGATGTGTCCACCTCAGACGAGGTAAGAGAGTGTTTGTCTTTTGGAATTAAAATTGGAACAGAGGCCAGGAGAGCCATGGATTCTGCCTCTAGTAAATGTTCTGAGGGAACACCTCTGGGGTGTATGCTTCAACACTGGAAACAGTTTAGGGGTGATTATGGTGATATAATGTCTAGAAAAAGTTTGGAGAAATTTTGTAACCGTGAGTGGCCAACGTTTGGCGTTGGATGGCCCGAGGGAGGCTCTTACGACCCTTCGCTGGTCTCTTCTGTTTACTAAGTAGTCACCAGAGAGGGCCATTTAGACCAACTTCCATATATTGATTCCTGGGAATCCGTGATTACAAGGAAACCTTTGCCATCATGGTTACTGAAATGTAAAATGTAGGGATGGCGGAGAATTTCTCCCCGAATCTTCGGGGGGCCGAGCGCCAACGCATTCGGCCCCCTGAAATCGGTGGTGAAATTCTCCGCCACCCCCCCGCCCCCGCCCTGGAATGGGACTTACCTTTGGTGAATGTCCCTCCCGGCAGCAGGTCCTGGTGGCGGTTCGTCGGCCTTTCATCGGGGGCAGGGGCGGCAGCCGGTCATCCGACCGGCTGCCGCCACTGCCATTACAAAGTAAAGTGTAAAAAACCCCAACAACCCCGTGATAGGCTACGTAACGATTAACGTAGCCTATCATGGCTAGATTTCCAAAGTCAGCCATGATAGGCTACGTAAATCGTTATGTAGCCTATCATGGGTGACTTTGAAAAAAAAAAAAGCATGTACGCAAATGGCAGCGCCCTACGGGCGCCGCCATTTGCGTTCCTTATTTGGTCCCGGTAGTCTACATAAAGATTTACGTAGACTACGCCGTAGTCTACTTAAATCTTTACGTAGACTACTGAGCCCAAATAAGGAACGCAAATGGCGGCGCCCGTAGGGCGCCGCCATTTGCGTACGCTTTTTTTTTTCCAAAGTCACCCGTGATAGGCTACATAACGATTAACGTAGCCTATCACAGCTGACTTTGGAAATCTAGCCATGATAGGCTACATTAATCGTTACGTAGCCTATCACATTTTTTTTTTTTTTTACTTTTTGTTTCGCGGCCAGGGAGACGGGGCGCTTCTGCCCGGCCTGAATTTCAGCTGGGCGAGGTGGGGAGCCTCCCCCCCGGCCTGAATTTCAGCCGGGTGAGGTGGGACGCCTCCCCCCCGCCTGAACTTCGGGGGGAGAAGCGAAGCACCTCCCCCCCACCGCGAAGCACCCCTGCGAAAAGGTAAGTGACTTTCATACATCCCTAGTAAAATGTCTCAGTGTAAAATGATGATTGCCCGCAGAGGTCCCCCGAGGGCTGCAACTTTGGATGGCCTCTGCCCCCCGTCAGCTCCTGTTATTCCCCTGGCACCCGAGGACCTTTTAGGCCCCCCCTTTATATCCCAACCTCCCACAACCTGTGTCCCAGAAAACTCTGGCCGAGATTCAGGCCGAGAAAAATTTTTGGGAAGATTTTTGGAAAAAGGAACGTGAAGAGAGGGAGGTGGCCACTGCCAAGGCTCAATTAGAGTCTCTCTGGAGCCACGAATCAGACCCCCCCCCAAAAAACGACCCTGAGGGGGCACCAGAAACATCTCTTCAAGCTCCCTTAAGGAAAGTCCTTGACTCATAGGGACACAAGGCCTATGTGTATGTTCCCTTTACTACCAGTGACCTCTATAATTGGAAACATCAAAATCCTACCTTCTCTGAAGATCGAGGCTGAATGGCTTGGGTCTTCGAGTCTATCATTGACACTTACAAGCCCACTTGGCAAGACATGCAGATTGTCATGTGCACCCAATTGACAGCTGAGGAGCATAGACTAGTAAAAACAAAAGCAAGGGAATGTGTTTTTGAGATGGCTCGAGCACAGGATGAGGACTAAGATAAGATTAGTGGATCTAAGGCCATCCCTGACACCAACCCGGGTAGTCACATGGGACTGATGCGGAGCTCAAGCAGCACACCAGCTATGCTAATTTGCTTGTAAAGGGAATGAGGAAGTGTATTAGAAAGACAGTCAACTTATCCAAACAGTATGAAATAAAGCAGATAAAAGAAGAATCCCCAGCAGGATTCTATGAAAGGTTGTGTGAGGTGTGTCAGAAGTATTCTGATCTGGATCCTGAGAACCCTGATAATTGATGGGTTCTGGTGTCCCTATTTGTTGGCCAGTCATATGATAACATTAGAAGAAAATTGCAAAAGGTAGAAGGAGTGATGGGAAAGGGCATTGAAGAGCTTATTGAGATTGCTATGAAAGTCTATGATAAGGGGGGGGGAAGAGAAAGTCGAGGGGGCCAGACTCCTTGCAATGGCCAAATAGAAGTTAGAATTCCCAAACAACAGGGGTCCAACTACCAGATGGCCTTGTTGACTTATATGGTCAGGGCTCCTGAGGGGAGTCCTGAGTGGTCACGATTCCCGGGTGTAGACCCGTCTGCCTGGTAGGGATGGCGGAGAATTTCTCCCTGAAACTTCAGGGGGCCGAGCGCCAGCGTGTTCGGCCCCCCGAACAAGTTTCAGGGAGAAATCCTCCGAACCCCCCCGCCCCCCCCCGGGACGGGACTTACCTTCACCAAATGTCCCTCCCGGTGGCAGGTCCGGCCGGCGCTTCAACGGGTGCTCGAGCGGGGCGGGAGCAGCAGCCGGTCTTTCGACCGGCTGCCGCCGCCACCATTGCAATCAAAGAAGAAAAAAAAACTCCCCCTGATAGGCTACGTGACAATTCACGTAGCCTATCACGGCTAGATTTGCAAAGTCAGCCGTGATAGGCTACGTCAATCGTCACGTAGCCTATCACGGGTGACTTTAAAAAAAAAAAAAAAGCGCGTACGGATAATGGCGGCCCCCATAGGGAGCCGCCATTCCCGTTCCTTATTTGGTCACTGTAGTCTACGTAAATGTTTACGTAGACTACAGCGACTAAATAAGGAACGCGAATGGCGGCTCCCTATGGGGGCCGCCATTAGCGTACGCGCTTTTTTTTTTTTTAAGTCACCCATGATAGGCCACGTGACGATTGACGTAGCCTATCATGGCTGACTTTGCAGATCTAGCCGTGATAGGCTACGTGAATCGTCACGTAGCCTATCAGGGGGCGTTTTTTTTTAAAAAAAAACACTTTCGCGTTCGCGGCTGGGCGAGGCGGGAAGCCTCCCCCCCGGCCTGAATTTCAGCCGGGGCGAGGCGGGAAGCCTCCCCCCCCGGCCTGAACTTCGCGGGGGGAGCAGCGAAGCGCCTCCCCCCCACCGCGAACGTCCTTTGACGACAGGTAAGGGACTTTCGTCCAGCCCTACTGCCTGGGCTGAGAACAAAGGATGGGCCCAGGCAAAGACTGCAGCCCCCGTTGTTTTTACTCTAAAGCCCGGCCATCGCCCTGTCAAGGTCCATCAGTACCCAATGAAACTGGCTACCTGGAAAGGCCTGAAACCCCTCATTGAGAAATTCAAGGCTTGTGGATGGCTCCATGAAGGAACTTCCCCGTACAACACCCCCATTAGAGCACCTGCTTTTCTGTCTTAGACTTGAAGGATGCATTCTTCTCAATACCTCTCCATGAAATGGTCCAGCCCCTGTTTGCCTTTGAATGGGAAGACCCTGACACCCACCACAAGACCCAGCTAATGTGGACAGTAGTGCCTCAGGGGCTCACATGCGCTCCTGAGATTTTTGGGTTCCAACTGCAAAGAAACCTGGCTGCCTGGAAGGGGGGCCTGGAAAAAGGCCAGGTCTTACAGTATTGTGACGACCTGTTGATTGCCGCAGAGACCCCGCAAGACTGTGAACCCACCTGCGGGTACAAAGTCTCTGGCAAAAAGGCGCAACTCGTAAAAGCTGAAGTGACCTTTTTAGGCTATAAAATCTCAAGGGGCTGGCACCCCTTGATCATAGCCAAATACAGGCCATTCAAGACTACCCCTCCCCGACTTGCCCACCTGAACTTCGGGCATTCTTGGGCCTCACCGGATTCTGTTGCTTATGGATTGCAGAATATGGTGGCAAGGCTAAGCCACTCTATGAATCCTTGACAAAAGAAGGGGTGCTCAATTGGGCTTGGACCAGGGATATGGAAAAAGTCTTTCAAGAGCTTAAATGGTCCCAAATGTCTCCCTGGCCTTGATGACCCCAAATCCTGCCAAGGCCTTCTGCCTCTTTGTGCATGAGTGAAGGGGGTGTGTGTGGCAGGTGTGCTTTGCCAGGATTATGGGCCCTCCCCCTCCCCCTAACTAAAATCCAGAAAACACCCCGCAAAGGGATTAAGTTGTCCCCTTTTGAGCTCATGTTTGGGCGGCCACCCCAAGTTCTGCCCCTGGGTGGGAAAGCAAATGTTGTGGGACCATGCTACTGGTTTGCAGTCTGTTTTGTTTCTGTTACACCACCACGCCGCCGAGTTCCAGTCTTTGCGGCTTGACCAGACCGTCCACAAAGTACTGGTCAAAAAGTGAAAAAGGAGCCCCTGACTGCCAGGTGGGACAGACCCTATACTGTGGCCCTGACTAGCCACACAGCAGTAAAACTTTTGGAGTGGGATAGGTGGACTCATCACACTAGGATAAAAAGTATCCATACCAAACCTCTGCATCCTGTCCCCAAGAAAACCCGGGGTCCACAAGCAACAACCCTCTGCCCTCCCTGACCCCGGATGCTCGGGGAGGCACAGGGCAAGATTTAGAGACAGCGTGGAACTATCAGGCTCTTGAAGGGCTGAAGAGACTTTTTCGCCGAAAATGAAGCGGCTGTGGGTCCTAGGACTACTTTCCAATGGAGTAGTGAGAGCGGGGCAATCTTGTTATCAAGAAAATGGCCAAACAGTTTTTAGAACTTCTTTAGGGGAAGAATATTATAAATCCATGAAGTCCATCACCTGCCTAGGAAAAAAGGTTTTTGAGGTACAGCTGACTAATGTGTTTAATGCTCGATTAAAGGCTTTTAAGGGGGGATTGATAGAACCAAAGAGGCACCATCTAGGGGTGCATGAAAGTCACTTACCTGTCCTCGAAGCTTTTCGCGGTGGGGGGGAGGCGCTTCGCTGCTCCCCCCGTGAAGTTCAGGCCGGGGGGGGAGGCTTCCCGCCTCGCCCAGCCGAAATTCAGGCTGGGGGGGAGGCTTCCCACCTTGCCCGGCCAAAATTCAGGCCGGGGAGGAGGTGCCTTGCCTCGCCCAGCCTCGAACTAAAAAGTAAAAAAAAAACAAAAACATGATAGGCTACGTGACGATTGACGTAGCCTATCATGGCTAGATCTGCAAAGTCAGCCGTGATAGGCTACGTAAATCGTCACGTAGCCTATCACAGGTGACTTAAAAAAAAAAACAAACCCGTACAGATAATGGCGGCCCCCATAGGGAGCCGCCATTCACGTTCCTTATTTGGTCGCTGTAGTCTACGTAAATCTTTACGTAGACTACGGCGAAAATAAGGGGAACGCAAATAGTGTAGCGGGTGCTATTTGCATTCCCCTTATTTTCGCCATCTTAAGACAGCCCAAAATAAGGAACGCAAATGGCAGCGGCTGTAGCCACTGCCATTTGCGTACGCATTTTTATTTTTTTTTAACCCAGCCAGCCATGATAGGCTATGTAAAGATTTACGTAGCCTATCACGTCATTTTTTTTTAACCCAGCCATGATAGGCTATGTAAATCTTTACGTATCCTATCACATCTTTTTTTTTTTTTTTTTTTAACAAGACTGGAAATAGTGGCAGCGGCAGCCGGTTGGAAGACCAGCTGCCGCCGCTGCCGCTGCTGCCACAGCTGCCAGAGCCATCGCTGCCCGGAAGATCTGTCCCAGGTAAGTCTCATCCCGGTGGGGATCCGCGGGGGGGCGGGGGGGCAGGCCGTTCCACCATGAAGTTCGGGGGGGCCGAATGCACTGGCATTCGGCCTCACTGATATCCGTGGCAGAATTCTCTGCCATCCCTACTCTAAGGGGATATTGGCATACCCCTCCTAGAGGGAACGAACTTAAGTATAATTTGTGCAACAAAAGCAAGGAAGGAGAGGCACAGCGGAGGATCGTTCCCTCCGTGCCTCTCCTGCCTTGCTGTTTTTCGCTAGGCAGCCATTTTCGACTCTCTAATGGCAGGGGAGGTGGTGGCTGGGGAGGAAGCTGCCGCACGACACATTGTACGCGCAGCTCCACTCTCCCTGCCCTGGAACACCCCTTTTCCATCGTTCCATGTTCCTCTTCCAAGCGCGGAGGATGGGGCTTCTCCTCACTGCCTCCGAAGCAGTGCGGATGTGGGGGGCGGTCAGTTTTCCAGGAACCGACCTCAGAGCGTGGACTCCGAGGTCAGTTCCTGGAAAAGAGCATATCCTATGGCCCTCTAGATGGTATCTAGTGGCCATAGGATTGCTCCCTAAGAGGCTTCTGGCAGGAACAGTGTATCCTGAGTCCTTAAGAACTGTCAGTAAGCAGTCTTTTGAAAACCCCAACGTAAATATTAGTATCGCCTTACGTACAAAATAGCCCTTTAATAAATTACTTGTTTAATAGTTCATCTTGCCTCTAGTGTTGATGCCCATCTCATGACTAAGCCTCTTATACCATGCCACTAGGAGGTTTTAAAGTACTCTAAGACAATTGGTGGCAGTGGAAAAGGGTCAACTTGTGGAATTCTGAGTTATAGAGGCAGAGGGTTCCTTAAGCCCCAAAATATAAGTATTTGCAAAAAAAGAAAAGAGAATAATAGAAAAGAAACCCTACCATTGAGATTGCCCAGTGAAGGAACAGTTTCCCCATAGCTGGTGGCAGTGCTGGAAAGACTTCCCCACAAACACAGAGACACATAGAATTCCACTGACATTTCACTCAAAAGCAAAATTCAAAGAGAATTTGAAGGTTCATTCTCAGCTGAAATATCAGTGGGAAGAAGGGAAGCCAAAAGAGTTTTATTGAAATTGGAGAGATATGTCAGAAGATCTTGGCCAGTCGAGGTTGTCATCAGGTTTCAAATGACATTCAAAGCAAATTTCAATAAAACTAGGGATATTTATCAGGAGGATTTATCAGGAGGGGGTAAACTTCTGTCTGGTCCACAGTACTTCAGTCTGCAGATGGGGGCTCATGTGATTCAATATTCCTACAATTAAAAAAAAAAATCCTTGTCCATAGAAAACTAGTGTCTCAGGACAAGGGCCAGGCTTGAACCCATCTCTGTGACATCCAGTTATCTGTATGAAGACTTTCGTTTTATTGTTTATGGAGGAGGATTCCCTCATATTAGTACCTGCCTCCTGAATTGGGGAAGTCCAAACCTGTGATGAGAATTAGACCTCAGATACCTCATTTTGTGCAACATTTCATCCAATTTATCTGATGCTTGCATATCAATAGTCAAATCTCTCTTCATCAAAAACCCCTTCAACACATTCCCATGTATTCATGCTTTCAACTCATTGCTTGTCATTATTCATTGTTTGTTACACTCAGCACCATGCTACACTACTTTAATAATTATTCTTATTCTTATTCTTATTCTTATTCTTATTCTTATTCTTATTCTTATTCTTATTCTTATTTCATGGCTGCCACCCAAAAACATCTTTCCCCGGGTACTCATCTTTTAACAAAAGTGAAACAAAGCCTAAACATCATCACGTCTGGCATGCCGCCTCTCCTTAGCCTGCTCATCAACTGCAGAAGACCAAAGTCCATCACTTGACACAGCGTGAAAAGGCAGATATCAGAGTGCATGGTGAGGCATCCTGAAAGTAATGGTGACTTTCCAAGCTGTTTGTTAAGTGTATTAGGGATGTACAAAGGTGACTTACCTGTTCGTGGATTATGTTTATGGTGGGGGGGAGGTGTTCTGTTCCTCCCCACCGGAATCCTCGAATGGCCGGCTGTGCTCCGCAGCAGCTCTGCGGAGGGGCCAGCCAGGCCCAGCTAGGCCAGAGCCGTCCACTGCCGGATTTCAGGCCGTGGAGGGCTCTAGGTAAAAAAAAAAAAACTGCGTACGCAAATGGCAGCGGCTACGGCCGCCGCCATTTGCGTTCCTTCTTTTTGGCCATCTTAGTCTATGTAAATATTTACGTAGACTATAACGGCGAAAATAAAGGGGAACACAAATAGCGTAGCACGTGCTATTTGCATCCCTTTTTGATTCACCATTTTAGCCTACGTAAATATTTACGTAGGCTAAAATGGTGAATCAAAAGGGGACGCAAATAGCGCCCACTATGCTATTTGCGTTCCCTTTATTTTCGCCGTCATAGTCTACGTAAATTTTTATGTAGGCTAAAAAGGTGAATCAAAAGGGGACACAATTAGCACCCGCTACGCTATTTGTATTCCCTTTATTTTCGCCGTCATAGTCTATGTAAATATTTACGTAGACTAAGGCGACCAAAAAGAAGGAACGCAAATAGCGGCGGCCGTAGCCGCCGCCATTTGCGTACGTGGGTGTTGTTGTTTTTAAACCCACCCAGCCATGATAGGCTACATAAAGATTTACGTAGGCTATCACATCTTTTTTTTTTTTTTTTACCAAGACTGGAAATGGCGGTGGTGGCAGCCGGTCGGAAAACCAGCCACCACTGCCGCAGCAGCCGCCGGAGCCACCGCCGCCAGGAAGATCCGCCCCAGGTAAGTCTCATCCTGGGGTGGATCGGCAGGGTGGCGGGGGGGTGGCAGGCCGTTCCGCCACAGATTTCGGGGGGCTGAATGCACTGGCATTCGGCCTCACCGAGATCCGTGGCAGAATTCTCTGCCATCCCTAAGTAGGGATGGCGGAGAATTTCTCCCCGAAACTTCGGGGGGCCAAGCGCCAATGTGTTCGGCCCCCCAAACAAGTTTCAGGGAGAAATCCTCCGCCCCCCCGCCCCCCGAACCCGCCCCGGGATGGGACTTACCTTCGCCGAATGTCCCTCCCGGCGGCGGGTCCGGCCGGCGGTTCGGTGGGTGTTCGTGCGGGGCGGGAGCGGCAGCTGGTCTTTTGACTGGCTGCCGCCGCCGCCATTCCAATAAAAGAAAAAAAAACGCCCCCTGATAGGCTACGTGACGATTAACATAGCCTATCATGGCTAGATCTGCAAAGTCAGCCGTGATAGGCTACGTTAATCGTCACGTAGCCTATCACGGGTGAGTTTAAAAAAAAAAAAAAAGCGCGTACGGATAATGGCGGCCCCCATAGGGAGCCGCCATTCGCGTTCCTTATTTGGTCGCTGTAGTCTACGTAAAGATTTACGTAGACTACGGTGAAAATAAGGGCAACACTATTTGCATTGCCCTTATTTTCGCCGTAGTCTACGTAAATCTTTACGTAGACTACAGCGACCACATAAGGAATGCGAATGGCGGCTCCCTATGGGGGCCGCCATTAGCGTATGTGCTTTTTTTTTTTAAAGTCACCCATGATAGGCTACGTGACGATTAACGTAGCCTATCACGGCTGACTTTGCAGATCTAGCCGTGATAGGCTACGTTAATCGTCACGTAGCCTATCACGGGGGCGTGTTTGTTTGTTTTTTAAACTTTCGAGTTCACGGCCAGGCGAGGCGGGAAGCCTCCTCCCCGGCCTGAATTTCGGCCGGGGCAAGGTGGGAAGCCTCCCCCCCAGCCTGAATTTCGGCCGGGGTGAGACGGGAAGCCTCCCCCCCAGCCTGAACTTCGCGGGGGGAGCAGCGAAGCGCCTCCCCCCACTGCGAACAAGCTTCGACGAAAGGTAAGTGACTTTTGTCCACCCCTATCCCTAAGTGTACTACCTTCCCATCCCCATGTCCATCATACTGCAGGAGATTATTCCTTCACCTGACAAGAAAGAAATATATGCCAGCACAGCTGAAATTGGTATTCAGATTGATGATTTGGTTGGATATATTCAGACAACTGTTTTTTCACACCACACAGTGGCTGTTAAAACAGTTACTGCTGTGTTAGGGTGGCCACTTACGAATCTCCCCAAAAGAGGACACGCATAACGAAACAGAGGATGCTAATTTGCATAATGTTTGCATATGCTAATTTATATGTACAGCTCGAAATTTAGAAATTATTCTCAATTAAATATGCAGATGAGACCCAGCTCTACCTCTCTTTCTCATCAAACCCAGGTGAGGCAGTGGCTGTTCTGAATCAGTGCCTGGGCACGGTAATGGACTGGATGAGGGCCAATAAACTGAAACTCAATCCAGCAAGACAGAGGTACTGTTAGTGGGTGGTTTGTCTACCTGGCTAGGTGGTATTCAACCTGCTCTGGAGGGGGTTGCACTCCCCCTAAAGGATCAGGTTCATAGTTTGGGGGTGCTCTTGGACCCAGAACTGTCACTTGAGGCACAGGTGAACCCAGTGCAGTGGAGCACTTTTTATCATCTCAGGCTGGTATACCAACTACGCCCTTATCTGGACAGAGATAGCTTAGCTACAGTTATCCATGCTCTGATAACCTCTCATCTGGATTACTGCAATGCATTATATGTGGGGCTGCCTTTGAAAATGGTCTGGAAACTTTAGCTTGTCCAAACTGGGCAGCAAGATTGTTAACAGGGACTGACCAATGAGCTCATATTACGCCAGTACTTTTCCAACTACACTGGCTGCCAGTCCATTTCTGGGCTCGATTCAAAGTGCTGGTATTAACATTCAAATCCCTTAACAGCTTGGGGCCAGGTTATCTGAAGGATCGCCCCCTCCCTTATGTGCCTGCCCCGACATTAAGATCATTGGCCTTTCTCCATGAGCCCCTGCCAAAGAAAGTGAGGCAGGTGGCTACTAGGGAGAAGGCCTTTTCTGCTGTGGCACCCAGGCTGTGGAATGAGCTCCCTAGTGCAGTTCGCCTGGCACCTGCATTGTATTCCTTCCAGTGCCAGGTTAAGAGTTTTTTTTATTTTCCCAGGCATTTTAGCATTTTAGCTTCCTAGTCTTTTAGCTTTGCTGTTTTAAATCTGTATTCTAAATCTCTGCATTGCTGCTAGGTTTTATTCTGGTTGTATTGTTATATTGTGGTTTTAATGCTTTTATATTTTACATTGTTTTACTATGTGCTTTTTGGTTTTAATTTTTGTGAACTACCCAGAGAGCTTTGGCTATTGGGCAGTATAGAAATGAATGAATGAATGAATGAATGAATAGAAATACAGTGCTTCTCACCATAGTGTGGAAGAAGACTGTGGCCAGATAACCTGTGTGCCTTGCTCAGTCTTCTGTCCAGGTGCAGTTGATGGACATCTTTAATTCCCAGCTCTTTCTTCTGATGGCTCTTTCCCTTTATACCGGCCTTGAACTGGACAGCTCTTTATATACAGGACATGTTCAAAATAGAGGACACCTTCAAAATAGAGGACAGTCCCCTGGCAGCCCATCAAACAGAGGACTGTCCACTGTAAAATGAGACACATGGCCACCCTATGTGGAGTTCGCTGTCTCATCAAAAGCAATCCATTGTGTGTATCAGGTTGGGCTAAAGAGCTGGCAAGTGTAGGCCCCTAAAGCACCTTGGGAGTTTTCACAGACAAGGCCATAATCTGGTGTTGCCAGAATGAGAAAAGGCCTAGGTTTGACCCCAAAGCATTTAAATCCTGGGCAGAGTGAAACAAAGGAAGCTGCCTTGGTGAGTTAGGCTATGTTGTAACCTGAAATGGTACTAATAACTTCCAGAAGGGGTAGCCTTCTGTTGTAGTAAGAACAACAAAGAGGCTTCAGGGTGCCACAAAACTCTATAGTGTTTTTGGAATGATAACATAACTGCCCAAGGCTTCTCTCTGTGGCCTTAAATAGCTTGCTACAAGGGGCAGTGGAACGCAGATCCAGAGTGTCCCAGTTCTAGTCACAGCTGAAAGGCAATGTCCATTTCATGCGATATACATCAAGTATATTTTCCACATATAGGGTTGTATCCAATGTTAGTCTATAAGTCCCTTTTATTTCAGTGGGTCTTCTTAGGACTAACACTGGACAACCCATACACTGGTGTTTGCAGCAGTGAACAGTATAAAGTGGAGACAGATGTTTCTAAACATACAGCAGACATTCATTCAGAAGCCATAGACAACTGGGACTTTTTGGCAAGTGCTTCCCAATACGATTAGAAATGTGTGTACTATCATTACCCAAAGATATAATCCATATTTGTTTCTTGTGCTAGCTTCCTATCTGTGGCCAGAGTACCTCCCAGAGAGTAGGTTTTAGCTGTAACTTGATTTAAACTTCTGAGCAGAAAATAATAGTTAACATGTTGCTGTTTTTTTATTGAATGTGCCAGGTGGCCCAAAAGTAGGTATACAGTTGTTCAGAATGTTGATGGGAGGGGGAGAGAATGTGTGATGTGTGGGTGGAGTCAGAATGAAAGTTGGGAAGAGTGAGTGACAGGGAGTGACAGTTAAATGAGAAGTGTAGGGAGTGAGGGGAGTGAGGCCCTTAAGTAGATATACAGTTGTTTAGTTGTTTAGTTGTTGTTTTTTTACTGATATTGTGAATGATGGCAGTGAACTTGAGTCAAGAACAAAGAAAGTGGATTCTAAAGCAGTACTGGAAGACTGAAAATGCCGAGCGGGTGCGCACAGCATGGCAAGAAGCATCTGACACTCCTCCACCAACACGTCTGACAATTTATCGTCTTAGAGATAAATTTGAAGCAACAGGTGCAGTGGCTAATGCACTGAAATCTGGACATCCTAGGATGCCTATGACAGAGGAAAATGAGATGAGAGTTGCTTTGACATTTGTGAACAGTCCAAAAAAGTCCACACCACATGACATGCATCTAAGCAGCTATCCATACCTAGAACGTCCTTGCAATGCTTAATACGTAAATTGAAATTGAAGCCGTACCATCCAAGACTGTTACATGGTCTTCTGGAGGACGACCCAGACCATCGGTTGCAAATCTGTGAGATGATGCGTAACCAAATCTCTAACGAACCAGACCTTCTTGATGAGATCAACTGGTCAGATGAGGCTTCTTTCAAGTTGTCAGGCCACGTGAACAGGCATAACTGTGTGTATTGGGCAGATGAAAATCCTCATTTGACTATCACATCTCAACTGAACCAGCCAGGTGTCACAGTGTGGGGTTCACTGTCCAGCGAAGGTGTTCTGGACAGGTTCGAGGAATGGAATACATTTCAAGCACTTACGAGATTAAACAGTGTTAAACAAATGTAAATGTAATAAACAATATAATAAAATGCAAATAAACTATACTGTATACCTACTTTTGGGCCACTCTGTATATAGATGTGTGTTTGTGTGTGTGTGTGTGTGTGTGGTGGGTGGAAACTCAAGACAGCCTGAGGACACACTCACAAAACCCAGATTGTTGATTTGAAGGGCAGACACTACTTGCTGTATCATAAACTCTGAAATTCTCCCCAGGTATAGGAACAAACTATGTGTTACATATAACTGCATGTAATGACTGCTTTTCCTGAAAAGAGTAGTTTTGGGAATAGCAACTTTGTGTAGGAATATTGCAGGATGGGAGTGTGTGCTTGAGCTCCACCACCTGTTGTTGTTGTTGTTGTTGTTCCAAATCACTCTGAGCAGCTTCCTCTCCCAGCTGGCTTCCAAGAATGTGTTGCCTGAGTTTAGAACCTGCAGAGGGGAAAGCAAGGGAGGGGAGGGATTTTTTGTGGGGGGGATGGCTGGTGGGGAAGTGTTACCCACCACCTCCACCATGCACCAGTTTCTCAGTCAAAATTGCTCAAAACTTCTATTCTCAGAAAAAGCAGCCACCGGTATGGATGGCAAGGCTGCCTGATTGGGTCCAGGAGTCTGGCGGACTCCCCCCTGCCCATGCCCCTGAACTGCTCCCACCGATCCCCTGCCCCTGCTTGAGTCCCCCCGCCCCTGCGCATGCAGTTGTCGAGCTGCCCGCACTCACCCTGGACCTATCCATGAGCATTGTGAACACCATTTAGCAAAACAAAATGGCGATCACAAATATGCACACATCTAATCTTATGCAAAATGGCACCATGAAGGGCTAATATACCACAGGGTAAATGGCCCATTTACACCTGTAATCTTGCTTATATTGGCCATTCACAGCACCATCTTGCATAAGATTAAATGTGCGCATATTTGCAATCACCATTTTCTTTCTCAAGATGGCACTTGCAGCACTCGTGGATGGGACCAGGGTGAGAGGCAGGCAGCTCGGCAGGTACCCAGAGGACCCAAACTGTGGGACGTCTGCCCTTCCCTAGCCATTTGGGCCACTTTATATGCTTTTATATGTATTTTTCCAGAAATCTACTTTCTCAAGTGGCATGTTTGAAAAGCAGAAGTCCAAAGCATCCATGAGCACATGGGGCTAGTTGCCTAGTACTTTAGATATTGATATATAATTGACAGGTAGATAGATGGTACATAGAGATGTTAGAGAACTCCACCACAGATTCAAATGAGGGCAGTTTCTTTGGAATCCAGCCTCCAGAATGTGTGGCAGATTGGCCCCACTTATCTCCGCTCCAGGAGGATTCCGTGTGGAATGGCACTTGGCTGCTTGCTCAACAGGAGCCATTCCCCTCTGCGCCAATCACCTTTTTTGTTTTTGTTTTTAAGGTGAACGGCAGGATGTGTCCATAGACTTATACACAAGATTCATGGCTCTATTTTGTGTATAAGTCTATGAGCACATCCTGCCGATCGCCATTTTTTTTAAAGGCGATTGGTGCGGAGGCGAGCAGGACGGGTCCAGGAGGTAAGTGGCCCTCAAGTCAGGTGGCTTTGCATAATCTTTGTGGAGCGCAGCTGCTCTGGAGGATTCCAGGGGGGAGACAAATGGATCACCTCCCCCCTGGATGGATTCCCCACCGGAATGGACGGTGGGGAATTTGTATACCCCTAATGGTAGATATGGAAAATTTTAGGGGTGCACGAAAGTCACTTACCTGGTCTCGCAGCTTGCTTCGCGGTGGGGGGGAGGCGCTTTGCTGCTCCCCCCGAAGTTCAGGCCGGGGGGGGAGGCTTCCCTCCTCGCCTGGCCGAAATTCAGGCCGGGGGGGGAGGCTTCCCATAGCCTATCATGGCTGACTTTGCAAATCTAGCCATGATAGGCTACGTTAATCGTTACATAGCCTATCACAGGGGCATTTTTTTTTTTACTTTGCTTGTAATGGTGGCGGTGGCAGCTGGTCGAAAGACCGGCTGCCGCCCCCCCCCCGACGAAGACCTGCCGAACCGCCGCTGGGACCCGCCGCCGGGAGGGACATTCGTGAAAGGTAAGTCCCATCCCGGGGGGGGGGGCGGAGGAGCGGAGAAGTTCTCCCCGAACAACCTTCGGAGGACCGAATGCGTTGGCGCTCGGCCCCCGATTTCGGGGAGAAATTCTCTCCCATCCCTAGAAAATTTATTATTTTGCCAGTGGAGTCACGACTGAAAAGGATGTGTCACTAGCACTTCTTCATTAGCAGGGACACTGACTTTATCTGCCATCCCCTTCAGAATTCCCTGTTCCTCTAAGCTTAGCTGCAATTTTCAAAGTAGCCGGGGGCGGGAGATGAATGTTCTCAGCAACAATATATTGTTCCTGTTGTAATGCAAAGTATTTTGGGATGGCTTGGTCTTGAATGGGAAATTAAGACCTGGTCATTCTATAAAAGACCTGCTGTTGGAGGAGATAAAACTGCTAAAACTGTTTTTTGTTGTTGTTGTTTTTTACATGGCTCAACACATTAGGGATGTCAGAGAATTCTGCGACGGATCTCGGTGAGGCCAAATGCCAGTGCATTTGGCCCCCTGAAATCCATCGCGGAATGAAGCCCCCCCAACCCACGAAAGGCACACGGGACGAAGTCCCCACCGCCCCCAACCCACAAAAGGCACACGAAATGGAGCAGTTACCTGCTCCCGTCCGTGCTGCTTTGAGAATGGCGGCCGTCCTGCGGCCGCCATTCGCTTCCTCTTCATAGCCATGATAGGCTATGTAAATACTTATGTAGCCTATCATGGCTAATGCAGGGACGCCATTTGCATCCCTGCGGAGGCCGTGATAGGCTACATAAGTATTTACATAGCCTATCACGGCAGGGGGAAAAAAACTCAGCGTACGCAAATGGCGGTGGCTACCGCCATCTGTGTACGCTGGTTTTTTTTCCCCCTGCCGTGATAGGCTATGTAAATATTTACGTAGCCTATCATGGCTAAATACAGGGACGCAAATGGTGGTGGCTACGACAGCTGCCATTTGCGTCCCTGCAGGGCTGCCCAGCGGCCGGATGTCCGGCTGCGGGCGGACGGAGCTGGCTGGTGGCTCCGCGGCTTGGCTGTGGAATGGAGCTGGCCGGGCAGGATTCCAGGGGCGAGGACCGGATCGCCTCCCCCCCACCGAGGATTCCGGGGTGAGGGATGGAGCACCTCCCCCCCCAGCAGAAACAGAATGGAACAGAAAGTAAGTGTTCCGTCCATCCCTACAACACAGTCACTGGGATTTTTGCACTCTCCTTGGGGACGGTCATGAAGAGCAGTGACATTTCCAACTGTACCACTATACCACTGTTCTTTGCTCTTGGTGTTGTGATTATGTATAAAGTGCAAGAGACCAACCAAAATAGCAGGTGAGAAATTTAGGCTGGCCACTTTTCTCAGGATAAAGAGACCTTTACCTAGAAGATTCTCAGTTGAATCCAGTTCTTTTTGTTGCCTTATTATCCAGTAGTAGAAGGTTTAGCAATACATGAACATAAACCTTATTTATTGTAGCTACTAATAACAATTGGAAGGGTTTTGTTACTTCCCAATACCATCTGGGTTAATGATGCTGCACTGTAGGTGATGTGTGAAATCCTTCCTTGCTACTCCAAGCACATTTGATGGCTACAAAAACCACCTTTGGACCTATTCCAGGGGGGACCTGGTCTCACTTAAAGAAAAGGTAGTGATGCTGGGCAAAGCCAGATACATAGAAACATGGCCAGTCACAGGCAATGCCAGCACACTTGAATATTCACAAGCATCAAGTTATTTAATTTCAATCAACTCTTATTTTTAAAGCTGTGAGGCACTGGTAATTTTCACCTTTATCGTGAAGAAAGAGCAACCAGATTAGAGTGCCTTGTCATTCTCCTGCTAATGAGTTTAATATGATATTTGGCCCCCAAAAGTGCTTTCCTGTGTCTTGCGTAACAATAGTGTTTCTGTGGTTTTAATAGAGTCTGCACAAAGGCATTTCTGGTGGGAGCAGCTCCCCTTCCCTTTTCATTTGAATGAGCTAAATGATAATTACTGGCATTGTGAGATATTGTATGGCTACAAAACTGCATGGTTCTCAGATTTGCAGCACACTTAATTCCAGATAGAGTTTCCTGGAATATACATAGAATTTGGCTCTTTCAGACTTCCCACCATTGTACAAATAAAAAGTAGGACACTGACAGCCAAACCACATGTTATGGTAAATAGGGATGGCACAACACCCGATTCCATCTGGGAATCTGGTGGAATCCCCCCTGCCTGGACCCCTGAGCCTCGCTGTCCAAGCCTCTGTGCCCACTCGCCCCCTGCCTGTGCTCAGTGAGGGGCTCACACTCACCCCAGCAGCCTTGTTGAGCTCCACTGTCACCAGTTTTTTAAAAAATAAACTGGTGATCACAAAATGCACATATTTGCATATGCGCAAAAATGTGCATTTTTGTGAATGCACACATTCACACATATGCAAATATGTTCATTTGCAAAAATGCACATTTCCACGCATATGCAGATAAGCACATTTGCAAAAACGTGCATTTTTGCGCATATGCAAATATGTGCATTTCACGATCACCAGTTTATTTTTCTAAAAATGGCAACAGCAGGGCTTGACAAGGCCGCCGGGGTGAGTGCGGACCGCTCTCTGAGCACGGCAGGGACTTGAGTGTAGTTTGGAGACTGGCAAGCCGGGGTAGGGGCTGGGCGGGTGCCCAGAGAACCCAGATGGGGGTGGGTTTACACATCCCTAATGGTAAAGGCATAACAAGCAGCTACCTCCCCCCCCCCAAAAAAAAACCCAGTTGGGACTGACTTTGGGACCTCCCCATGCCACAAGGGGAGGTTTAATATTTCCCTTAGGCTTAGGGGAAGAAGTCCCCACTGGAATGAGTTTATCATTTCTGGATGCCACAATGTTGGAGTGTGGGTGGCCATTGGATGTGCCAAATGGCTTGGGCATACAGATTATCAAGCAGGGGAGGGAAACACATGAAGGAGAGACAGTAGTGCTAATTTATACATTAGCAGTGCTACTAATGTATAATTAGCCATTGTTGCTTCCCAACGGCTAGCTCCCATGCACCACCAGAAGCATTTTAGAATTAAAATAGATCCAATTTCAGTCATGGAGTCATGTGGCATGGTAGATCATGTGACATTTTTCTGAGCACTGAGACTCTTGGGGAGGGGGGGTAAGGGTGCTGGACAAACTGTATATGTTTCACTTCAGCTTTCAAATTACTTCCTACACATGGTGCTCCCATAGGGTAACCATGTGTTCTATTTTACACAGGACAGTCCTCTATTTGAAAGGCCATCCAGTCCAAGTCTGGTTTAAGCATAAACATAAAGAACTCTAAGTAGGGAGAGCAACAGAGGTCTTGAACTTGCCTATCCACTGTGCTGGGACAGTAGACTGAGCAAGGGACATAGGTCACCTGATCACATTCTTCCACAGTGTGATGAGTGGTGTTGTATTTCTACTGGAAAAGAACTGCAGGAATTATTTCTCAGTCTGCATCCATACATATAAAATAGGACATGCGATCTTTGTGTGAATCTGTGTCCCCTCTGGTCCTCATTTTGATGAATCATTTCCTATCATTTTGGTGATGCAGAAGTGGCCACCCTATGCTTCCAAGGCCCAACATGACACCTTTTGTCTGTCGGTTTTCACCAACTGCATCAACAACTGTTTGAACAAGTTGTTGTTGTTGTTGTTGTTGTTGTTGCTGTTCTTACAGAAAGTGATTTAAAAATGTGAATGATATGGAGAAATTTGGACTCCTGTTACCATCAGAGAGTATAATTGAGTTCTATTATACTTGGGGATGAATGCCCCATAAGCTAGGGATTCTCCAGATTTCAAGGAGAAACCTGTGTTGTGCTAGGAAAAGACTACAGGGATAGCTTCTTCGTGGATATCTTTAGTCGGCTCTCTTAGGATGTTTCGAACAAAAGAATCAGCAGAAGTGGGCTGCAGTGACAATACTTCTTTTAACCAAGAGACAAAACACCGCCTCTGCCGGGCACCGCATTGTAACTCAAAGAGCACCTTGGTCTCAGCAGGACTAGACTGAATTCATTTAGTAAAGCTTAATGCTGCAAAAAACGAAAAAGAAAAAAAAAAGCAGATGGGTAACAAGGCTTTAAAAAGTAGAAGAAAAAGATATCCTTTGCACTGAGCTTCAGAAACCCACAAAAGAATGTCTCTGGGAACTTTTGGAGGATCCACTCTAAGATAGCTTTAGGAGGGTATTCAACTTCTAGACACGTTTGCACAACTTATTTTTTATGGCTGCCTTATGCTTGCCACCCACCCATCGACCCAATAGATGTGGGCATGGCCGTATAAACATGGCCTCCTCAGTTAATCTTACAGCACACGAATAAGGCATATGTGGAAGAAGGAGACTGCCTTCAGATCTTCTGGCCCCAGGCTATTTAGGGCTTTTAGTCCAGCACCAGTCTTTTTCCTATGTGGGTGTGGTAAAACTACTTAAATCAACCAGCATTTATTTATTTACTGTGTTTTTAAATGACCTAATAACCAGTGTTCTCTGGGCAGAGCACAATACATTAAATATGGCTTGAATAATGCATTTGATCAGTGGTGCAGGTAGGTAATAGATTCTGGACTTAATGTGTGTGGGGGGTCCCCTTTAGACAGCACACAACAAACATTTCTCTGCACCCCCAAGGCCCCAACCAACATCCCATGCTTTATAACTGTGTCTACATTCCTGATATCTTAGAGGAATAAACAAATAAAAGACAGCTTGCCAACCAATAGATGGGGTGGGGGGGGAGAGAGAGAGAGAGAGAGGTGGATAGATGAAATAAATACTCTGAGCATGTACAGCTTCACATTTTAAACTAGAGCTGTGCACAAAGAGCCTCTCAAAATTATCTACCCTATTTGTGGGCAGACAAGGAGGGTATTTCACCATTTTTTTCCAGGGGGAGGAGAAATTCTCAACAGTTTCTTATAGGTAGGACTCACCATTGACAGGGGTACAGTGCAACTTCTTTCTTTTTTCCTTCTGCAAGGGGCAACAGCATCAATTGAGTTGGCAGGCTGGCCCCCATTTTGCACCTACCACAATGCAGGTGTGAGGGATGCAGTGTTGTGTCTCGCTCCAGAGGAGAGGTGGAGGTAGTGCTGTGCCAAAACCAGCCCTCCAATTTCCTGAAAGTTTTCTTCCCCCATTTAAGAGGCTTCCATTATTCTGCCTCACTCTCAGGTTGTTTGTTCATTTATTTTTGTGGTGTTTTTGAGCTTACCTAATCTACGCAGGGTGGCTGAGCTTTCTGTATGTGTGTTTTCCTTCTATCACGCATCTCTCCAGAGCCTTCCTAGCTGCCTGCATTTCTTGGTCTAAAAAAAACCTATGGGAGGAATTGCCTCATGATGTTTTCCCCTAGGATTTAATTGAAGTGTTGGAAGCTGAGGAGGCTACAGGCTGCTGGAGAGATAATTGTACAATGAAAGGCATAGCACTCGTATGCTCCCCTTGCTCTCCTCTGGAGGGAGCAATCCTATAGCCCGCTAGTCAGCAGCTAAACAGCCATAGGATATGTGGGTTTCTGGGAACCGCCCTCAGAGCCTGCACTCTGAGGTCAGTTCCCCCTGGAGAACCGACCTTCCCCCCTTCAGCTGCCGAGTGTGGAGTGGCCAGAACGGGGCATTCTGAGGGCGTTCCGGGGTGGGGAAGGAGGAAATGCCGGTATGACACATAGGTGGTCCAGAGTTCAGAGGCAGCCACCTATCCCTATAGGATTGCGTCCAAACTCAGGCAAGCACAAGAAGCCCAAACCCAACCCATGAGAATTTCTCCAAAATTTTCTTCACTGCTGAATTTCTTTTTGAAAACAATTTCTTTTCTATCGAATTGATTGAGAATGTTCAAAACAAATGTGGTAGACATTTTTGGCACAGCGTTAATTTAAACTCACTTAAACCATAGCACCATCGTGACTATAGGGATAAAATTGAATTGGCTTCTGCTGCCTTAGTGTCCTCATCACCTGCTGGTCTCTGGGGTGGGGGGCTGAGTTGTGGGGCCTGAAGTCTGGCCCTAAGTGCAGCCCTAGTTGTACCCCTGCATCTGATGAAAGTAATGTCTTCCTTCCCATTTCTTGAATAGTGCACAAGTTATTCACCACTGTATTGGTTTTCCACAGTATTGAAAGTGTTGGGACATGTCCTGAAACATTTCCCCACCAACAACAACCTTGTTCAGCAAATAACAAGAAGAAAAGTGGAACCTTCTTCAAGTTTGTGGTTCCAATATTAATTTTGAACATGTTTTTGCAATGACATTAACTCTCTGCAAAATGTTTCCTCGGGTAAAATAATGTTCATCATGATACTTTGTATAACTTAGATGTTGGATCCCAGATCTGCCTTCTGCCAAGTGGAAGGGCCTTCCATGAGAGGAAGGGGTCTGCTCACAGAAGGTCCCTCCACCCATTTGGGGGATTCCCCACACACACCATATCTCAACCCATTCAGCAGGGTCTCCTAACTCTGTGTAGCATTTTCAGGGGCCTGGAGGGACTGCCATGGGAAGGAGGGGCAGAAAGTCCACTTCTACAAGCAAAGATGATCTGGAGGACATCTGGATGAAACCCAAGATATTTTGAATGTGAGAGTTTCAGAAGGGAATTGTTTCTGGCAAATTAATACTTCATATTTTCCAATGTGATCTGTTCCTGATATGCCTTTAAAGATGAGTGTGGTCTCATGCAAGACTTTGGAGAAAAGATATGCTGTGCTGAGACCAATACAGATATGATTCCATTTCTTCTGCATTTCCATGGTTCACTGTGTCCTTTGGTGCTCAAGTACAAGGACCATTTATGCAAGGAAGGAACCCACTAACAGAACTGTATCTTTGTTAATGACTCAGCTATTGAGCTCAGCTTCTGAGCTGGAAATTATAGCCTCCTTTCCTATGGTCTCCCATGCCTGCAGACCTACCTCATGATTCAGACGTGACGCTTCTATGCCTCACTGGTACATCTTGGGCATCACTCTGGTAAATTTCTTACATGTAATTTTAGGTCAAGATTAACTATTATGTCAAGTATGTTATCACACATCCCCCCAGAATATTGTGCTCCCTCTTGCACACAACACTCTGATCAGATAGATCAGAACTAGGGATGTTCAAACCTTCCCTATTATTTCTGCAGATTTTTTCCATCATCTCACCAAAAAATGCCATTGCTTGTTGAAGACATTTATAGGCAAAAGCAGAGAGGGACGTTTTGTGGGGGTAGGGATGTATGAAATGTAGTTATCGTTCTGATCTGGGGTGTCCGTGGTGGAGGGAGGCACTCCGTCCCTCCCCCCAGAAACCTTCCCAGCGGGCTCCGCTCTGCAGTGACTCCACAGAGCCGCCAGCTGGAGCCACCCGCAGCCAGATTCCAGCCACTGCCAGGCTACTGCAGCCGCAAATGGCAGCCATCGTAGCGGCCGCCATTTGCGCCCTTGCATTAAGCCGTGACAGGCTATGTAAGTATTTACGTAGCCTATCACGGCAAAAGGCAGGGATGTAAATGGTGGCTGCTATGCCATTTGCGTGGCTGCCTTTTGCCATGATAGGCTACGTAAATACTTACGTAGCCTATCATGGCAAAGAGCGGGGCGCAAATGGCGTACCGGCCATTTGTGGCTGCAGCAGCCGGAAGACAAGCTGGAGCCGCTGCTGCTGCATTTGCCACCACATCTGCTGCCGCATCCTCCACCAAGTAGGCCTGTCCCAGGGGGGGATTTTGGGGGGTGGCGGGGGGGAGGCTGTTCTGCTGTGGACTCCGGGGGGCTGGATTCAAAAGAATCCGGCCTCACTGGAGTCAGTGGCGGATTTCTCCAACATCCCTATGTGAGGATATGATCTTCTGAAGTGCTGTTTTGAATCTGAGATCAGATCCTAGCACTTGGTGCCCCTTTAAAGGCACAAAGTCACAGCTTAACTGTGCATTGTTTCTGCTTTGAAAGTGAATAAATAGCATCATCATCAGTATCATCATCATCATCATCATCATCATCACCATGTGAACTTAGTATTGTTCAGGGCATCAGGATATATTGTTCATCTGGTTCCCCATAAAATACTGACTATGTTGCCTATCTAGTTCCCCATGCAATAGTTAAGTTAAGCCATTACACTTGTTTTGCCCATTCGATGAAATAGGTTTAATAGTACATCATCTTACGCAACACCTTATGCACCTCCCCCTCCCCCATTCTTCTTTTTGTTTTGGTGGCAACCCTACCAAAATAAAATCAAAGGAGACTAGAAAGAGCATTGAAATTATTATCTAGACCCCACCCCCCGAATCATAGAATCATAGAATAGCAGGATTGGAAGGGGCCTATAAGACCATCAAGTCCAACCCCCTGATCAATGCAGAAATCTAAGTCAGAGCATCCCTGACAGATGGTTGTCCAGCTTCATCTTGAACACCTCCAATGTGGGAGAGTCCACTACTTCCCTAGGTAATTGGTTCCATTGTCATATTGCTCTAACAGCCAGGAAATTTTTCCTGATGTTCAGCCTGTAACTTGAGCCCATTATTCCATGTCCTGCACTCTGGGATGATCAAGAAGAGATCCTGGCCTTCCTGTCTATGACAACCTTCCAAGTAGTTGAAGAGTGCTATCATATCTCTCAGTCTTCTCTTCTCAAGGCTAAACATGCCCAGTTCTTTCAGTCTCTCCTCATAGGGCTTTGTTTCATATGGGGGGGGCACCATCATGTATGCAATAGGGGACCTTCTAGGGAGTAACTTGAATGCTCCTTTTCTAAGGTGGCACCCATCAGTGATAAGTCACTGCAGATGATCCAGAATAGCATCCAGGTCAGGCAGTCTGGTCCTGAGCGGGATTGCCTCACTTGAGACCCACACTGGCAGACTTCCTCCTCACAAGTGGAATTGTTCTTCACATACTGAATACACTGTATCACTAACCAGTTGTTCCAATTTTACAGGTAAGGACCTAAGGTCAGTGTAATTTGCCCAAGGCCACACAACCCAAAATGGTACTCTAGTATGGTAGCCATAATCAAGATGCTTGCTGGATTAAACTGTTAAGCATGTGTTGAGATTAATGTGATGAGGTGCGTATCTGCTAAAAGCAAAGAATGAGCTTATAATTGTCTCCAGAAGGAGAAAAGTAATATTATGGAGGAGTGGAAGGATTGTTGCCTTTTCTTTTCTTTTGATACCTCTGAGTATTTTGATACTCCCTACCACTCCCACCCCATGTTCACACT
The DNA here is from genome assembly GCF_057233095.1 of Heloderma suspectum. Classification (NCBI taxonomy): domain Eukaryota; kingdom Metazoa; phylum Chordata; class Lepidosauria; order Squamata; family Helodermatidae; genus Heloderma; species Heloderma suspectum. The sequence continues at coordinate 177,645,602 of NC_139461.1, forward strand.
TCGTAAACGCTGGTTAGCCTCTTCAGTGATATTCTGTGAGTCCAACGGCATTGACAGAGTGACCCATAATTGAATATGTCAGCCTGAATTAAAGAAATGGAGATCCACGGTATCATATCTAAATTAATTTCCTGACATTGCATTTAGCCTTTTTGGCACTACCAATTAGGACAATGAAAGATAATGCTTGGAAATGGAAAGGGACACTCGCAAGGCTGAAAGTCTTGTAAATTAAACAGACCCTGACAGTTGTCCCATTTGATTGCATTTCCATGGGTGTGGAACTTTGTGAAATGGCGCCCAGGAGAATGCAAAGTGAAGTCCTAGTACCAGCATGCACTGTGCTTCTATGACGGGAAGGCATCCTTCCCCCCCCTTGTTTCATTTTTTTAAACTATAAATTTTAACCACAAAAAAACTAACCAAAAAAGTAACAAACCCCCCCAAAGGAAAAAACAAAAAGAAAAATAAGAAATAGAAAAAATAAAGTAACATATTCTAAAATCCTCAGTTTCAAACATTACAATCGAGAAGAAAGAGGAAGGAAGGGAATGAAAGAAAAAGGGGAAGAATGAGTTAGAATAGAAAGTAAAGACAAGCCACTGTGTTGACTGGCATAAAAGAGAAGCAAACATTAGGGACGGGCAAATGAGCAAAGTCCGAGCTTGCTAGGATTCTCCAGACATCAGCTCACTGCTCAGCTCTTCTCAATTTGGACTCACATTTGCTCTCACTGTTCATTTTGCGTGAACGGGGAAATTGTACAAAATGAACAGCTATCAAACTCCCCCCCCATTTTTTTTGTGAGTTTTAACAAAACAAAACAAACTGAAAACATAACACCCCCCAAAAAAATACCACAACACATTCTAACATCCTCAGTTTCAAATATTACAATATTCGAGAAAGAAAGAAGGAGAAAAAAGGTTGCACATACACTTCGGTAAAAGCACATCAAATATCCACATACAAGTCCATCTGCAAGTTATGCCTATATAGCACTCTTTCAAATGTTGCTTGTGTTGTTAGGCCTTCAGTCCATTGCATTATAGACAGTGGGCTTTTCTCCTTCCAATATTGTAATAGCAGACTTTTAGCAACCGAAAGGGTGCAAAAAATCCATTTACGCTGACCATGTGTTACATTCCAAGAAGCAGGTAAGTAATTTAAAAGAACATTTACATCCATAAATATTAAAGAACTTTCCAATACAAAATTTATCTGTACAGTAACTTCCTCCCCAAAGGAGGTGGCCATTGGGCGTTTCCAAAACATATGAATAAGGGAAGCATTGACTGCATTACACCTCCAACAATTAGCCAAATTTGATAAGCCTTTATTTAAAAGACGTTGTGGCATCCAATAGACCTGAAACAAATGACAGGAAGGCATCCTTAGAGCAGTGGTTCCCACCCTTCTGATATCTCCCCATGCAATAATAATAATAATAATAATAATAATAATAATGATGATGATGATGATGGGATGCGCGCATGATTACGGATGGCAGAGAATTCTGCCACGGATCATGGAGAGGCTGAATGCCAGTGCATTTGGTAACCCGAACTCTGTGGCGGAACGGCCTGCCACCCCCCCGCGCCCCCGGATCCCGCCCAGAATGAGACTCACCTGGGGCAGATCTTCCAGGTGGTTGCCGCCACCGCCATTTCCACCCTTGTAAAAGAAAAAAAGAAAGAAAGAAAAAGAAAGACGTGATAGGCTACGTAAAGATTTACATAGCCTATCATGACTAGGTTTTTTTTAAAAAAACACACACACGACGTGATAGGCTACGTAAATCTTTACATAGCCTATCAGGCTGGGTGGGTTAAAAAATGCTGCCATTTGCATTCCTTATTTTTGCCCTCTTAATCTACGTAAATATTTACGTAGACTATGTAGACTATAGCGGGCACTATTTGCGTCCCTTTTTGATTCCCCATTTTAGCCTACGTAAATATTTACGTAGGAACGCAAAAATAAGGAATGCAAATGGCGGCGGCCATAGCCGCCACCATTTGCGTATGCGGTTTTGTTTTGTTTTTTTTACCCAGAGCCCTCCGTGGCTGGAAATCCAGCTGCGGACGGCTCTGGCCTAGCCGGGCCTGGCCGGCTGCTCCACGAAGCTGCCGCGGAGCACAGCCGGCCTCAGAGAATTCTGGGAGGGAGGAACAGAGCACCTCCCCCCCGGTGAGGATTCTGGGGGGAGGGACGGAACGCCTCCCCCACCATCAACATAATTCGCAAACAGGTAAGTGATTTTCGTACATCCCTACGCATGATGCATCCCACTAAAAGCCGTCGCTTTTTAAAGTGAGGAGAGTTATTCACCCTCAGAGGAGCCCACTCCATTTGTGATTCTGCAATAATTACTATTTTGTAATTACTAAATGGATGGAAGCAAGCCCAAAGAAGTGACTCATTCACTACCTCTGATGGTGGAAAGTTTGTTTGTTTGTTTGTTTGTTGTTGTTGTGGTTGTTATTATTATTATTTACATTTTTATACCACCCCATAGCTGACACTCTCTGGGAAGTTTGCAGTAGTTAAAACATTAAGGGCACAATCCTATGCAGATAGGTGGCCGCTAGGGGTGCACGAAAGCCACTTACCTGGTCTTGCAGCTTTTCGCGGTGGGGGGGAGGCGCTTCGCTGCTCTCCCCCCGAAGTTCAGGCCGGGGGGGGAGGCTTCCCGCCTCGCCCGGCCGAAATTCAGGCCGGGGAGGAGGTGCCTCGCCTCGCCCGGCCGCGAAATAAAAAGTTAAAAAAAACAACGCCCCCGTGATAGGCTACGTGATGATTAACATAGCCTATCATGGCTAGATCTGCAAAGTCAGCCATGATAGGCTATGTGAATCGTCACGTAGCCTATCACGGGTGACTTAAAACAACAAAAAAAGCACGTACACAAATGGTGGCCCCCATAGGGAGCCGCCATTCGCGTTCCTTATTTGGTCGCTGTAGTCTACGTAAATCTTTACGTAGACTACAGCAACCAAATAAGGAACGTGAATGGCGGCTCCCTATGGGGGCCGCCATTAGCCGTACGCGCTTTTTTTTTTCAAAGTCACCCGTGATAGGCTACGTGACGATTTACGTAGCCTATCACGGCTGACTTTGCAAATCTAGCCATGATAGGCTACGTTAATCGTCACGTAGCCTATCACGGGGCGTTGTTTTTTTTTTACTTTTATTGGAATGGCGGCGGCAGCAGCCGGTCGAAAGATCGGCTGCTGCCCCCACCCCTGATGAAGACCCGCCGAACCACTGCCGGGACCCGCCGCCGGGAGGGACATTCGGGAAAGGTAAGTCCCGTCCCTGGGGGGATGCGGGGGGCGGGGGGGCGGGGAATTTCTCCCCGAAACTTCTTCGGGGGGCCGAACATGTTGGCGCTCGGCCCCCTGAAGTTTCGGGGAGAAATTCTCCGCCAACCCTAGTGGCAGCATCCGAACTTGGAGGCGACTGCCTATCCAATGCAGGGCAGGAGAAGCATGGAGGGGATTGTTCCGTCTGTGCTTTTCCTCCCTGCATATTTGGCTAGACAACCAATTGTGGCTGTCTAGCCGTGGGAGGACAGAGCGGGGGAGGAGGCTGCCGTACGACACATTGGATTTGTCATACAGGCATTTCTGCCCTCCCCGCCCTCCCCGCCATTTTGGCTGCTCTGTTCTCCTCTTGTGAGCATGGGGCTTTTCCGTGCTGCTTGTGAGGCAGCGCGGAATGGGGGGAAGGGTGGTTTCCGGAAAACCAGATATCCTATGGCTGTCTAGGTGCTGACTAGTGGCCATAGGACTGCTCCCTAAAATACAGTATACAAAGTTTAAAAAACATTTACATAAAAACATATGGGCAATATATATAAGCAGCATACATCTCAAAAAACCTTTGAACTAAAAACATTTTTTAAAATCCAACAATAAAACAGCACAGCTTAAAAACAGTATACAAAGTCAGCAAAAGGAAAGAGAATTGTAAAAAGGGAAGGCCTGCCAGAATAACAGAGTCTTTAATTCCTGCTTAAAGACCTTCCAAGTAGGGGGGTACGGATTCCCCACCGTCCATTCCAGTGGGGAATCTGTGGGGGGGGGGAGGCGATCCATTCCCCCCCAGAATCCTCCGGAGCAGCTCTGCAAGGTTTTTTTGGGGGGGAACAGGCTTGGGGGCCACTCACCTTCCCTCCTGCCAGCCAGATCCATTCGCCTCCTCCCTGCTGATCGCCATGTCTTTAAAAAAGAAAAGAAAAGGCAATTGGCAGGATGTGCCCATAGACCTAGATGCAATAGAGCCATGAAACTTGCATCTAAGTCTATGTGTCCATAAGCTTATACACAAGATTCACGGCTCTATTTCCGTCTAAGTCTATGGGCACATCCTGCCAATGGCCATTTTTTAAAAAAAGACATGGCGATTGGCAGGGAGGAGACGAACGGCTCTGGCTGGCAAGAAGCAGCAGAGTGCCGTTCCTCCTCCAGTCCTCCTGGAGTGAGAGGAAAGTGGTCCTGATCCGCTGCGGATTCCTGAGGCCGGATTCCAAAGAATCTGGCCTCATTTGAATCCGCAGCAGATTTCTCTGTCATCCCTACTTCAAAGAGGTCAGCAGCTGCATTTCAACCGGCAGATCACTCCACAATTGAGAGGTGGCAAAGGAAAAGGTCCTCTTGTGTGTGGCTGCCAATCCCACATTAGGCAGCTGCAGCAGAGAGCCCTCACAGGACCTTCAGTGGCGGACTGGGACGTAAATGGTCCAGTAACCCAAGTTCTCTGGGTGGTGTGAAATATATTAAAAACATAATATACTACAAACAATAAAGCAACAAATACTAACACCACACAAAAAAGTCAAGATAACATCAACAGCAAGGAGTAAAACACACACACACATGCTACAGCACTTAAAATCAAAGTTCAAGGAAAGCTGCTTATGAAACGGAGGAGAAGTAGCTGAAATGCAGTAGGCAAGCACCATCAGTGAAGGCCACACAATATCAAACACAAGAGTAGACTTAGATGTTCTTAACACAGCTCGTTAACAGAAGTGGACCTCTGTCCTGAAAACGTACTTGAGTCCTCCATTGCAGAGGGGTTCCCTAAATGGTGTTATATAGAGAACTGTATATATACTGTTCTCCCCTCTTGCAACTGGCTACTCCAGCAAGCACTGGCAGCATGTAGACGAATGCCTTGAATTTTGCCAGAAAATAGCGCCCTTCAGCCATCGAATGTCTAGTTCCACACTAAGCTAAATAACCCAAATAGCATAAGCTTTTCTTTATAAGAAAGATTGTTCATCTCTGCCAAGCGTTCTCTTCTGGCACTCAAGATAAAACTGCTTTTTGGAATAGCGGATGGTTCATTACTTAAGCTAAATGGTTACTTAATTAATTTGAATTTCTCCCATTAGCCAATGGGTTCTTCTAAAAGATTCCACTAGGAATGCTGAGACAAATCAGCACAGGTGAATGCCCCTGCTTGACCTGTATGAGCAGAATTGGAGCTCACTGTGAGTGGGTTATCCACCCCCATTCAGCTCATTCAGCCTGTCCTGGTTCCCAAGGGGAGAAAGCTTGCTTTGGGGACAAGGACTGGGTAGCAGGTGGTGGTAGCGCTATAGTTTTGGGTAGCCCCCTGAACCTGTCTGCCTTCCCTTGTGGGTGGGGAGTGTTTGTCTTGAGGCCTTTGTGAACTCAGGTATCTCCACCTGAAGTATCGCCACCTGTCTAACTGTGTGCCTTCTCCATCCACTGCACATAAAACAATGTCTGAAGGTAAGATAAAGCATCTTCTTCCATTTGGGATCATGGAGGCTAAACTACAACTCCCATCATCCCCAGTGGAAATGCCACTGGGCTTGCCAATTGCCCCTCCCCAAACTGTTTTTCATCAAAATAAATGACTTTGGGCTTTGCTACAGGCATCTGTGTATAACATGCAGTTAGGGCCTTAAGATTCTATTTAAAAATCCACCCAATATACCCCTTTGTACTTATATGGTTACATTTTCTCCCTATGAGTACTTTTTTTTTTCTTTTGCTTCCAAGATATGGAGGTAAACTCAAAAGTTGCAAGTTTGTGCTTTTTCCACTTCAAATATTTATTAGGGCAATAACTCCGCTGGAGGATCATACTTTTTGATCAATGCTTTAATTATTATTTTTGTCTCGTGCTATTGTATAACTTGGAGATGGAAACTAGGGAAGAAAACCAACGGATTATTGCAATAAAGTCTTAGGGGTTTTTATTAACCATTTGAAAGTTGTTTAGTAAACAGCATGAGAGGGGGTGTAAATGTAAGGTTCTGAAGCTACCTCTTTCTCCAAGACATAGAACATTATATTCTATTGTATTTATGTATATATAGTGCTTTTTTGGGTTGTTTCCTTTCCAACCAAAAGGCTTGTAGAGCAATGGACAACTACCCCCCCACCACTAAAACAATTTTAAAACACATTAAAATAATTAAATGAATTAACCATCAAATAGGGATGTGTGAACCCATTCCTGTCCAGGTTCTCCAGGTGCATTCGCAAATATGCGCATTCGCAAAATGTGCATTTTCATGCATATGCAGTTATGCACATTGATTTTTGCCATTGTCATTTTAATTTTCAAAAAATGGCAACCACAGAGATGGATGAGGCTGCCAGGGTGAGTGTGGGCTCCTCACTGAGCATGGATGGGGGCAGGGGCTCAGCGAGCAGGGCTCAGGGGTGCAGGCAGGGGGATTCTGCCGGATTCCTGGACAGACTCGGGTGGCTGCGCAATCCCTACTATTGAAAATAAATCACTCCAAGGAACAGCCAAAAGTAATAACTAACCCAATAGATTCTATTGCAGCGGTGGCTAACCTCAGTCCCAGGTGCCAAATATGACCCCTTCGGGTCCCAATGTGGCCTGCTGGGCTTCCCCGATGCCCATGCCCTATTCTGCTTTTTAGGAGCTTTTTCCCCCATTCTAAAAGGTTGAAATACCTCTCCTAAGGCTTAGTACTGACAGGAAAAGCTTTAAGCTACAATATGCCGGCATATTTCAAATGGTGGCTCTCACATCTGGCAAGGCCCTGCTGTCTGCCCTCTGTGTCCCAACTTTAGTCGGGGTAGGATAATCAACAGAGCCTTGCCCAAACACCAAAAGATATGAGAAACAGGGTGGTCATGTGCCCTGCTTTACAGAGGACAACCCTCTGTTTGAAATAGGGACAGATAGACCAGGGTTTTCACTGCAAGGCTCAGGGCCACTGGTGGCTCCCAATGCCTCTCCGAAGTGTGGCTCTCTGCATCTCTCTCTCTCTCTCTCTCTCTCTCTCTCTCTCTGTGTCTGTCTCTCTGTCTGTCTGTCTCCATCTCTGTCAGTCTCTCTGTCTCTGTCTCTGCCTCTGTGTCTCTCTGTCTGCCTCTGCCTCCCTGTCTCTGTCTCTCTCTGTCTCTGTCTCTCTCTGTCTCTCTCTCTGTCTGCCTCCCTTTCTCTGCCTCCCCCTCCCTCTCCCTCTGTCTGTCTCTGTCTGTCTGTCTGTCTGTCTGTCTCTGTCTGTCTCTGTCTCTGCCTCTGTCTCCCTGTGTCCCTGTCTCCGTCTCTCTGTCTCTGTTCCCCCACTCACTTTGCAGTAGGTGCTTACTTCTCAGCAGGATCACTCTAGCTTGGACCTGTTTGCTTTAGTGTTGAGTTATTTAACCAGTGTGACCTGGTGCGATTCATTTTTAGAAGCCCTGTGGTACATTTGACTGTAGGGATGGCAGAGAATTCCTCCACGAATCTCGGTGAGGCTGAATGCCAGTGCATTCGGCCCCCCGAACTCCATGTAAGAACAGTCTGCCCCCCTGCCCCCCCACGGATCCCCCCCAGGACAAAACGTACCTGGGTTGGATCTTCCAGGCGGCGGCAGCTGCGGTGGCCAGTCTTCTGACCGGCTGCCGCCGCTGCCATTTCCAGTGTTAAAAAAAAAAGACATGATAGGCTACGTAAAGATTTACGTAGCCTATCATAGCTAGGTTAAAAAAAAACACCCAAAACAACATGATAGGCTACGTAAATCTTTACGTAGCCTATCACGTTTGACTTAAAAAAAACCTCACACGCGCGTACCCAAATGGCAGCTATGGCCGTCGCCATTCGCGTTCCTTATTTTGGCCTGTCTTAGTCTACGTAAATATTTACGTAGACTAAGATGGCGAAAATAAGGGGAACGCAAATAGCGTCCGCTATGCTATTTGCGTTCCCCTTATTTTTGCTGTCTTAGTCTACGTAAATATTTACGTAGACTAAGATGGGCCAAAATAAGGAACGCAAATGTAGGGATGGGGGAGAATTTCTCCCCGAAACTTCGGGGGGCCTAGTGCCAACGCTTTCGGTCCTCTGAAGGTTGTTCGGGGAGAAATTCTCCACCCCCCGCCCCCCCCCAGGATGGGACTTACCTTTCACGAATGTCGCTTCCGGCGGCGGGTCCCGGCGGCAGTTCGGCAGGTCTTCGTCAGGGGCGGGGGCGGCCGCCAGTCTTTCAACTGGCTGCCGCCGCTGCCATTACAAGAAAAGTAAAAAACAAACAATGCCCCTGTGATAGGCTACGTTAATCGTCACGTAGCCTATCACGGGTGACTTTGAAAAAAAAAAAAAAAGCATGTACACTAATGGCGGCCCTCATAGGGAGCTGCCATTCACGTTCCTTATTTGGTCCTTGTAGTCTACATAAAGATTTACGTAGACTATGGCGAAATTAAGGGCAACGCAAATGCAAAGCAAGCTGAGAGACCAGGTAAGTGACTTTCGTACATCCCTACGCAAATGGCGTCGGCCCTAGCCACCGCCATTTGCGTACGCGTGTTGTTATTTTTTTTAGTCAGACGTGATAGGCTACGTAGATTTACGTAGCCTATCACGGCTGACAACAGGGACGCAAACGACGGCGGCTATGGCCGCCGCCGTTTGCGTCCCTGCTAGCCAGTGGTCGGATGTCTGGCTGCTCGCGGAGCAGAGCTGGCTGGCCAGGATTCCGGGGGGGAGGAGCTCCGTGCCTCACCCCCTGGCAAGGATTCTGGGGGGAGGGACGGAGCGCCTCCCCCCCCAGTGGAACCTGGTGGAGACAGGTAAGGGCAATTTCATACATCCCTACATTTGAGTCAGTTCTCTAAAGAAAGAATATTGATTTTATCAAAATAATAATATTTATTTTATCAAATATTAAGAAAGGATATTGATTTTTATCAAATTTTTATCAATTTTTTATCAAATTTTTATCAAAAGATAAAACTTATCAAAATTTGCGAATTGCTTCATAACAAGACTGAAACTTCAGATTTGTGTAACAAGAAAATGAATGTGAGAGAAAGCAAACATGATAGATTAATCTATCTCTGCATTTGAGGAGTCGACATTAGAGATGTTGGAGGAATTTGATTTCTGATATGAACTCACCTCCCAGACTAAAGTGTGGATCTGAATGTGGCCATCCACTGGATTTTGCACTTCTCTGAATGCTATGAATACAGTTCTGGGTTTGCAAAAAAGGGTCTCCAAATGCACTCAAAAATGCATATTTTGAAAGAGGATACTTTTAGAAATGTATATTTTGAGAGATAATACTTCCAAAAATATGTACTTCAATTCATATTTGAAGGAAAGTTTTTGTGATTATATCTATATCTATATCTATATCTATATCTATATCTATATCTATATCTATATCTATATCTATCTATATCTCTATAATCACATCACAGATAAATGTGGAAATGGGACAAAACAGATTTATGAGTGAAGACATGTGTAAGTGACATGGACAAGAAATAGAATGATTCATCCATCCCTAATGTAAGCGAGGCCACTTTGGCTTTGATTCTGTGTGATATGTGCTTTCAATTCAGGCACACGTGTGGTGGGTGAGCCATCTTTATCCATGTCATCTTATTTTTTTGTCTAAATTCTGTCACAGTTCTAGTTTCCTGTTGGATTTCTGCCTGGATCCAGGCATAGTAGCTGATAGATGATGTCAGCTTCTTCCCAGCCAGACAGCCACAGGCACTAAAGGTAGCGGAAAGCACTCCCCAGCTGGCCAAAGAGGGCATTTCACTGACATACTGGCTTGTTCCATTCTCTCACTGTTCGTCATGTAGTTAGTAGGCACATGCCATCATAAGGCACAAAACTGAGTCTTTCTTCAAATATGTCCCGGACTGCTGGAAGGCAGGCCCTTAAAAAGAGCACAGATCCAGCAGCAAACATTCTGATGAAATCCTTCACCCTCAAGAAACAATCCTTCATGCTCAACAAACACCCTCAACAAACAAGCAAACAGTCTGATGAAATCCTTCATCCTCAACAAGCAACGTAGGGATGGGTGAGCATTTCATTTCAGTTTGGTTTTGATAAGAATTTGCCAAAGTTATCCAGGAGGAGGAGAAGAGTGCTTGGTGGGTGCACTGCACCAAGGGCCCATCCCTGACCCCGTCCCCCCGGCGCTCCTCAGGAGGAGAAGAAGGCTAGAGCTCTGGGGGGGGAGTCCCACACCGAGGACCCATCCTCGACCCCCCCAGACACTCCTCGTGAGGAGGAGATGGCTAGAGCTCTTGGGGCATGTGCATAAAGCATAAGGGCTTGACTGCTGGAGTCCTTGGTGTACAGAGAAGGGGCAGCTTGTGCAGCTCGGTGGGCAGGGCAACCAAGGAGCAGGTCCAGGCCATGCAATGGGGGGCAGCTCGTTGAGCTACCTCATGCCCCAAATGGAGATGAGTCCATCCTAGGGATGTACAAAGTGTGCTCCTTCTGTTCCTCTTGACTTCTGCAGTTTGCACGAAGTGCTCCGTTCTACTGTTCACAAGCCTAGGGATGTACGAAAGTCACTTACCTTTTGCGGATTATGTTGATGGTGGGGGGGGAGGCATTCCGTTCCTCCCCCTGGAATCCTCCATGGCCGGCTGTGCTCCGTGGCAGCTCCGCGGAGCAGCCAGCCAGGCCCAGCCAGGCCAGAGCCGTCCGCAGCCGGATTTCCGGCCGGGAAGGGCTCTGGGAAAACAAGAAACAAAAAACGGTGTACGTGAATGGCAGCAGCTACAGCCACCGCCATTTGCGTTCCTTATTTTTGCCTGTCTGAATCTATGTAAATATTTACGTAGACTATGACGGTGAAAATAAAGGGGAACGCAAATAGCTTAGCGGGCACTATTTGCGTCCCTTTTTGATTCACCATTTTAGCCTACGTAAATCTTTACGTAGGCTAAAACAGCGAATCAAAAGGGGAAGCAAATAGTGCCTGCTATGCTATTTGCATTCCCCTTTATTTTCACCATCATAGTCTACGTAAATATTTACGTAGATTCAGACGGTAAAAAGAAGGAATGCAAATGGCGGCGGCCATAGCTGCCGCCATTTGCGTATGCGTGTTTTTTTTTTAAACCCACCCAACCATGATAGGCTACGTAAAGATTTACGTGGCCTATCACAACTTTTTTTTCTTTTTTTTTAAACCTAGCCATGATAGGCTACGTAAATCTTTACGTAGCCTATCACATCTTTTTTTTTCTTTTTTCTTTTTTTACACACAAGCCTGGAAATGGCGGCGGCGGCAGCCGGTTGGAAGACCGGCCGCCACCACCGCCGGAGCCGTCGCCGGAGCTGTCGCCGCCCGGAAGATCCACCCCAGGTGAGTCTCGTCCCGGGGGGGATCCGCGGGGGTTGGGGGTGGCAGGCCGTTCTGCCACGGAGTTTGGGGGGTGAAATGCACTGGCATTCTGCCTCACCGAGATCCGTGGCAGAATTCTCTGACATCCCTACTTGGGAGTCAATGAGCCCAGATTGAGAATGGTGATACTCTGGACCTCAAGTGTTTAGGCGTTGGGAGAATATACACCTCAGACCTGGCATCCACACTTGGCACTACTATAGATGCCTCCCTGCACTTGGCCAGGTGCCTAACTAGTTTTCTTGGTGCCCAGAGCTGCAAGGAGCACTGGGCAGCTGCAGCAAACTGTCATGATAACTTCTCCACAATGTGCACAGGCTCCATATAGCATTGCTCCCAAACAACATAATGTTCCATCTTCAGTGCATTATGGGGGAGTTCAAGGCAGCTTGATGCCACCACCCAGCACTAAGGCAGTGATGGCTGGTAGAGATGGTGCAGGCAGCTGATCAGATCCAGGAGTCTGGTGGACCTTCCCACCTGCTGACCCAAGCCACGCCCACCAGGCCTCCTGCCCCCCCACTCGCTTAGCCACCTATGCTCACCCTGGGCCCATCTGGTGATCTCTGTGAATGCCATTTTGCAAAGAAGGAAAAAAAATGGTGTGTGCAAATATGTGTACATTTGCTGTTATGCAAAATGATGCTCTGAATGGCCAATATATGCAAGGTTAGAGGTGTAAATGGCGATCACTGGATGGGCCCAGGGTACGTGCGGGTGCCTCAGTGAGCGGGGGCAGCGATGCAGATTTTGGGGCATGTGAGCAGGGCTTGGCAGGCACCCAGCGAACCCAGAGGAGGGGGTGCCTGTCCATCACTTGTAGCTAGTGATGTATGAGAAATCTGTTTCAGATAGTTTTTGATGAGAATTTACTTGTTTGATACATCCTGGAACTGAACTAGGGATATTGCGGATACCAGACTGGGTACAGGAGTCAGTGGGGCTCCCCCTGCCCATATCCCTGGATGGTGCCCACCAAGACACTGCCCTCACTCGACCCTGCTCGCGCCCTCCTGGACACTTCCCACACTCACTTGGACCCATCTGGCGAGCACCAGCCATTTTGCCAACTTTTTTTTTTTATGTAAAAAGGGAGATAAAAAAAAGCACATATTTAAATATGTGCACATATGGGCCAGGAAAGCTTGATCTATATGAAATTAGAGGCAGAATTAGAGGCATAATTACAGGCATAATAACAGGGCCCTGGGTGACTGCAGGTGGCTCGCTGACCTCATGGAGCCTCAAGCATGGGTCTGGGGGAGTTCGAGCAGGGGCGGCACATCAGCATGTGCCCACCGATCCTGGGCGGTGGTGTGTTCGCACATCCCTAGACCAAACACAGTCCTGAATTTAAACTGTGATTGAAGTCTGTACATTTCTGGCCTTACAGTGGGATTCACGAAACAAAAATGGTTCAGCAAAAAATTTGTACATTTGAAAAATGTACACAAATACCATTTAATCAATGAGAGAACATGCATATATTTCAAAAATATGCATAATTAATGTGTACATTTGAGAAAAATGCCCATGAAAATATGCACAATTTTTTTTAATGCAAAAAGAAAACAGAAAGCTTGCAACCTGATACAGACACGAATAGGAACAAACGGGGGGGGGGGTGAGATCACTTTGCTCAGGATCACCTCAAACCTCGAGCCCCCCGGTATACTTGATTATGAACCACATAAAAAGTCCAATCTGAAAAGCATTAACTGCCTCCTTTTGTAGGATTTCTAGATTTCCTACTCCCCTTCAATTTCCCTCTTTTGCTGTGCTTTAGAAGAATGTCATTTCTACTTAACTTCTTCTTTTAAAAAAGCTTTCCCGCTATTGTAAAGTCAAGTACACAAATCATAAAACGTAGCTACCCACTGTGATAGTTCTGTACATTAGAAACAGCATGTTCAGGTGAAAACAACCAGACTGTCACTTTGTGTCACTGTGACAATTTCATTTATCAGCTCCATTAATTTAATGGTCAAATGACAAACCTTCACCCTCCCTTCTCCACTAATACACTCATACCTCACACAAATTCATGTTACTGTAAAGAGATATTATCAGCATTATTTTATATTGCCTTTATTGTTCCCCATAAAATTCTGCCACTGGGATCAAAACTAATGGGTTTATATATTTGGCATAGCCACTCAGAAACATGTTTTCTTTAAAAAATAAATAGCATTTTTTCTTTCCATTAGTCTGTAGTGTTTGCTCTTTCATTCTTTCAAATGTACTCACATAAAAACTAGTAGGAAACTAGAGACTCTGAATATAGTTTGTTTCCAATACCTCTCACAGCATTTGCTATTTGATGTGAAAACCTGGAACTATTTTTTTTTAAATGAACTTTCACTTCAATATAGGGGTGTGGGCGGGAAAACTATGCCAGTGTGTTAGCCCTCTTAGATAGGGATGTACGAATCCCTTACTTGGTTCCGGTCGGGGCATCTGCTGGGGGAGGATGGCTATCTGTTCCTCCCCCCAGAATCCTCGATGGGGGGGAGGCGATCCGGTCCTCTCCCCCGGAATCCTGCCCAGCCAGCTCCGCTCCGCTGGGCTGGTGCGGACGCAAATGGCGTCCTGCATAGGGGATGCCATTTGTGTCCCTACGGTAGCCCATGATAGGCTACACAAATATTTACATAGCCTATCACGGCTAAAGCAGGGACACAAATGGTGGCTGCTACGCCATTTGTGTGGCCACCTTTACCGTGATAGGCTATGTAAATACTTATGTAGCCTATCACGGCTGCCTGCAAGAAAGCAAATGGCGGCCACTATGACAGCTGCCATTTGCGGCCGGAGCAGCCTGGCAGTGGCAGGCCAGGAGACCAGCCGGAGCCGGAGCCACTGCTGCATCCGCCCCAGGTAAGCTCCGTCCCGGGGGGATTCCATGGGGTGGGGGGGAGGGAGGGAGTCTGTTCTGCCATGGATTCCGGGGGGCGGATTCTAAAGAATCTGTCCTCACTGGAGTCCATGGCGGAATTCTCTGCCATCCCTAGGATTCACTGGAATATTTAGTTTGGTTTCTATGGAATAGTTTTTGACAGGGGTGGCATGGGGTTCAATGTTCTCCTTTGTCCTTCTGCTGTGGGACCAGTTTTGTCGTGATGGAACTCCCATATAGATGAATCATTCTGTCTGTTTCTGATGTTCAGGCTGTTTGTGTCATTGCTTGTATAGCCAAAATGGCACCATCCACACATAAGAGGGATATTTCAGAAGGCTTGTAGGAACCCCAAGGTTTGCTGAAAAGCAAAAAATATTTAGAACACCCCCGCCCACCACCACCACCATACCATGAGGACTGAGCATGCTCAGTTGCCATGGAATTCCATATGATGGCAGTGGGGTGGTGGTGAGAAAACCAGGGTGAGGGATGGAAGGGAGTGGCTGGAATCCTGAACAGCAGAACTCCACACTACAACATTTTGTTAAGCTCACATTTGTTTATTTTATACACTCCAACTATATCTATTTACAAGGGCCAGACATTATATTCTGGCATCTGTCCAAGATAAATGGTTAACCCTATTTTGCCATTAGGGCATTTCCTTTTTGAAAACGTGAGAGAGTTCAGTACTGGCTTTGGGGTTTTTTTTGGGGGGGGTGTCTTCAGGCAAGATGCCCTGAGTGAGATCCCCTGCTGCTGGCTAGGGCTACAAGCAAAACTTGAGTTTGTTGAAGTTTTCTAAATTCCACTTCAAAGCTTGTTTCATCTCATGTCCATATCAGATTGAGATCTTTGTTTTTCTATTTCCACATTAAAATTGTGTGTATTTTCATTCATATTTCTTCCAAATGTAATCAATTGTGCACATCTTTGCATTGAACACATTCTTCTTCCATTGATTAAAGCTTGTTTGTGCACATTTTTGAAGAGTATGCATCTTTTCATGTGCATTTTTCAAAAGTATGCATGCTGCCAAATGCATTTTTTTTGGGTCCGCGAACTGCATTGCAAGGTTGGATATGTACAGACTTCAAATGCAGGTCATGTTCAAGTCCATGTTCAGTCTGGAACATATGAACTGGGTAAATCTTGATAAAAAACAGTCTGGAACAATTTTCTCATACATCCCTACTGCTGCCAGGCAAGCAGGGAACAGACAGCTATGGCTTGCCTTTCTTCTCATTGTCACTACCAGTTACTAGGGCTGTGCACAGACCCCCTGATCTGCTTCAGATGCTGCTTTGGACCCTCCTAATCAGCCCCACTTCGACTTGGACTGATTTGGACCCCCTTCGCTTCGACTCGGTTCTGGATCCAAAGTGAGATTCAGATATCTGGACCAGTTTGGGCATTTTCCCATTGACTTGCATGCAAAAACACAAATGGCCATACCTTTTTCAGTTTTCATAATAAATGCATGAAACGTGGGAACCTCTCTGCTGACATGGAGGGGATCCCACCTACCAAATTTCAGACAGTTTGGCCCAGTACTCTTTGTGCTAGGTGCAGCTGACCTTTGAGATTTTTTCCACAAAAACTCTCAAAGCAAAAAGCTATACCCTCAGTGCCTCCCACTGCCTGCTCAGCTGCCTATGGCCATGACAATGGAAGGAGAAGCTAATGGAGGAGTACTGGATTTTAATTTAAAAAGCATCAGCTTTGCTGCAATGTGGTCATGTAGGGCTCCACAAGCAGGTTCTCTGTACCTGTAAAAATCGCTTCACAGAACATACTTCCTGGTGAGGGTGGGGGTTGGAGTGAACATCATCTGACTGGCAAGGGCTGCTCAACCAATAAGAGAGGCTTCCCCCCTTCCCCCCTTCCCCTGAAAGTCCAGATGCACCTACATTTCAGGAGCAAGTCTCATTGGCCAAAACTGGAGTTACTTCTGAGTAGACAGACATATGCTCGTGCTGGGAAAGAGAGCAGTAAACGTAAATAGGACTGGGTAAAATGAGGATCCCCCCAAAATCAAAAAGGGATCCTCCTTATTTCATATGATATTTAAAGGGGAGACCCACAAAACCACCATCTAATCACAAAGGACATGACTGAAGCAGAAAAAGCATGAATCTGCCACTCCTGGGTGCAACTATGGTGGGAAAAAAAAAATTGGATTCAAGGCAGGGATCCTTAGGAATCCTCATGATTTTTTCAAGAAAGATACCCCCAAACACCGTCAAATCACAGAGCACATCTATGCCCACAGAGTGACAACAAACAGATTTGGGGGCTTCATAGCACTGTCATGTTATAAAGCCATGGGTAAGATTCAATATGGATCCTCTGAATTTTTACATTGGGTCCCCCCTGCCCACCCACCTGTTGTTGTGAGGATAAAATGGAGAGGAGGAGGATAATGTAAGCCGCCTTGGGTTCCTTGCAAGAGGAAAAAAGGTGGGATATAAATGCAATAATAAATAAAATAGATCCCAGATCTTCTGCTTCACCTCAAATGGTGTGAAAAATCATATGAAATCAAGGGGATCCCTGCCTCAGATCCCTGTTTTTGCACTATGGTTGTACCCACAAGTTGCGGATCCATGATTTTTCTGTTTCAGTCCATGGAGGCAGATGTGCTCTGTGATTGGACGGTGGTTTTGGGAGTCTCCACTTTGAAAACCATATGAGGATCCCTTTTTGATTTCATGGATCCTTGTTTTACTTTCTTCCAACACAAAGATGGAAACCAGCCCTCATTTTAACCCTCAGGATCTCTATAATGAAGGGGTGCTGTGCCTTGTCAACTGAAGGAGTAAATCGCTGGTGGAAACACCCCCATGGACTGCTAGCCATCTCCTGTTCATGAGGAGGAGACTGCTAGCAAGTGCGGGGACGTGCGCCTCACGTCCTCCTCCTGTCTGGGCGATTCACAGCACTTTTTGCATATAAGTCTATGTGCACATAGACTTCCAGTTGCCATGTTTTTTAACAACATGGTGATCATGGTGGAGATGGAGGAACAGGTGAGCAGAGCAGGGGCTGGTGGGGTGTGTGTTTGTGTCTCACTTCTTATATCCCTAAGTAACACCACCAGAATGATGTTGGTCTCTGAAATGCAGCCATTTTTCTCCAGTTATTCAATCTTCCACCCTCCTCCACCACTGTCTCTGATTGGATATTGCTGGGTTACGTTCAGCCTTGATTTGACAACTAGAGTTTCAATTTGCCAGTGCTCCTTCCTCCTCCTCCTCCTCCTCCTCCTCCTTCACCACCACCACCCTTTGCTGAATTTTCTGAAGTTGAAACTTTTGGCACCAGGCTGTTTGGATTGCTCAGAATGAATCAACAAATCAGATGAGGTGCTTTGTAGACAAGCTGCTTTGCTTTGGGGTGCATCATTGCTATTCTGCTCCACCATACCACATGGAGGCACCTCTGAAACAGCCTGCTTTGACTCGTTATTTGGGCTTTGGACTGAAGAGGTGCAGAGCCCTACCAGTTACTCACTCTCTCACCTACCCATTTTCTCCCAAAGTCAAGAGGTTGGCATTGTGGGCTTCCTGCATAGATCTGTGCCTCAGTCAGTACCCAAGTATGCCAAATCATACACCTGATGTTAGTGTATAGTAACATTGCCATTCCTGAGACTTCAGCCTAATCTTCAAGGTATCTAGAAGTTTACTTTATAAAGGGAACAAATGCATGACCTTCATAGTGCACATGCATGTAAATGGGTATATATGGATGACACAGCAGGGATGAACAGCACATGACCCATGGGCTGCATGTGCCCCCCAATGGCCATTTTCACAGCTTCATAACCCCCACATGTGTTCTTTTATTGTGTGAAGGGGCTCATCTGAACCTCTGTAAGGGCAGTTCCAGTTGTGTGATGGAACTTTTAAAGGTCTTTTCCAGAAACATCCCCATATGCCACAGTACAATTTGCCCACCTGCATTCATAGCATCTTTACAGCTGACATCAGGCAAAATTGCAGAAACAGTGCATCATGATGAATTGCACCCAAATGTAGGGATATACAAAATGACTTACCTGTTTCGTTTCATGGCATCCATAGTGGCAGGGAGGCGCTCCGTCCCTCCCCCCGAAATCCTCGCTGGCCAGCTCCGCTCTGCAGCGACTCTGCGGAGCCGCCGGCTAGGGCCGTCCGCAGCAACATCCAGCCGCTGCTGGGCTGTGCAGGGACGCAAATGGCAGCTGCTGTAGCTGCCGCCATTTGCATCTATTTTTTTTTTTGCCGTGATAAGCTATGTAAATATTTACATAGCCTATCACGGTGAAAAAAAGGGAATGCAAATGGCGGCGGCTACGGCAGCCACCATTTGCGTTCCCTTTTTTTTTCCCGTGATAGGCTATGTAAATATTTACGTAGCCTATCACAGCCTCTGCAGGGATGCAAATGGCATCCCTGCATTAGCCGTGATAGGCTACGTAAGTATTTACATAGCCTATCACGTGAAAAATTGTGAAGCGAATGGCGGCAGCAGATGCAGCTGCCATTTGCAAAGCAGCGCGAATGGCGCCAGGTAGGTGCTTTGTTTCATGCACCTTTCACCGGGTGGTGGGGCGGGGGACCTTCATTCTGCCATGGATTTCGGGGGGCTGAATGCCAGTGCATTCAGCCTCACTGAGATCCGTGGTGGAATTCTCTGCCATCCCTACCCAAATGTCAACCAACCAACCAACCAAAAACACTGGAGGTTCTGAGCATAGACAAGAGCCCTTGGCATATAGTCATGATGACTTCTCTGTTTCAAATCCATCTCTGATTACACAGAGACAAACTGGTAATACACAAAGCTATACATTGCCTACCCCTGTGAAAACTGATTGGCTTGCAGAGTTTTATAAGGGCTATGGATTTTACTCTCCCTCGAACTGTTTGCCTTGCTTGTTTTTTGTTATGGTTTATATGAACCCACCTCTGTCAATGGGAGCATCAATAACTCATCATCTTTGGGTTTTGTCATCTTTCTTTATATATTAGCTTTCAAATATGGATTTTGACTTTTGATTACTTCTTTGAATTTTGTAATAAACTCGTAACACTGCAAGGGATGCTTCTTGAAAATCCTCCCATGATGGAGCACATTTGAGTAAAATGCTTAAATTAATTTTGACGTGACAGTTAAGGCTACAGATCGATGTGCCATTCCTATAGACAAGGGCCTTAAGTTGCTCCAAGTCAAAACATACAATCCTGCATAGTGCAGAAAATGACATTTAGCCAGTTTTTTGCAGACAGAATAAATAACATCGTTAATACATAGGATGCAATTGATCAAAGTCCATCAGGCAGTGACTGGTTGTCCTCCCACTGGTGCCCAGTAGCTCATGATGATGGTCACTTGGTTTTGAGAAGTTGTACATAGGGATGTCAGAGAATTCCATGATGGATCTCGGTGAGAGGCCCCCCAAAAACCATGGTGGAATGAAGCCCCCGCCCCCCCACCCACTAAAGTTGCGCGAAACAGAGCAATTACCTGCTCCTGTCCGTGCTGCTTTGCAAATGGCGGCTGTTCTGCGGCCGCCATTCGCTTCATCTTCATAGCCGTGATAGGCTACGTAAATACTATAATGGCTCATGCAGGAATGCCATTTGTGTCCCTGCGGAGGCCATGATAGGCTACGTAAATACTTACATAGCCTATCATGGCAGGGGGGGGGGAAACCCAGCGTACGCAAATGGAGGTGGCTACATTTGCATATGCTGGGGTTTTCCCCCTGCCGTGATAGGCTACGTAAATATTTATGTAGCCTATCACAGCTCAATACAGGGACGCAAATGGCGGTGGCTATGACAGCCACCATTTGCGTCCCTGCAGGGCTGCCCAATGGCCGGATGTCTGGCTGCAGGCGGCCGGAGCTGGTCGGCAGCTCTGTGGCTTGGCCGCAGAGCGGAGCCGGCCAGGCAGGATTCTGGGGGGGAGGACCGGATCGCCTCCCCCCCATTGAGGATTCCAGGGGAAGGGACGGAGCACCTCCCCCCCCCCACGGATTGCCAGGTGCGGAGCCAGGTAGGTGTTTCGTACATCCCTAGTTGTCCTAGGTGAATCATCTGCAGGAATTTTGAGAGAAGCAGAATTTAAACAAGAGTGGTGATATATCTCAGGAGCCTTCCACACATCTCTAATGCAGCAAACAAGCAAGACTGTTTTGTCCTACCTTCAACCCTAGCATCTTTACACTTGCTGAACTCCAGACCTCTTTGCTTCCAAGCCATGCACAAGTATGGTACATCATTTTTTAAGTTAAATGCTCAGTCATCACAAAGAAGGGCTCATTAATTCTCACTCTCCTTCTTGCTGACATGTTATTCTGTTAAAAAAAACCACTAAAGAAGCCCATTGCTGGAATGGATAACAGGAGACAGGGTGTTATTTTCTGAGCTCCTGAGCATCCTTAGCTTGTAGCGATGTCCAAGGAAGCAGGAAGCATCCACCTCGTCTTGATTAATAATGAATATATGATTGTTATTTCAATTTACTTTAAAATTGCATTATGGAAATAGTTACTAGAATAACTTATTCTGAGTGCTGCCATCCAGAGCCTGTTAAAAGTAATTATTAATTTTCTAGTTTGTCCTAGACAATATCCTCTCATCATTAAAACCGTCGGTATGGGGTGATCAATAAGCCATAGCTGTTTTGTGCATTTCTGAAGGATCCCAAGGGCCAAGCAAGAAGCTGCTTGGCATCTTGAAAAATATTCACACAGGGACACTATATCCAACACAATTAGTTACTCAAACACAGTGAAATGCATAGAGCATCATTCAGAAATAAATTATGTATGTATTACTCCAAAGAACATGGGTAATTTATGAATTTCTATTAAGCTTGTTTCACTCCATTTTTATTAAACTTGAGAGCTGTGACCTATCTAGAGATTCCAGTTAAATTAAGCTAATTAAAAATTAGAAACAGTGAGGGTGGGGAAATGGGATGCATGCTTCATGCAAATTTAAATTAAGGAAGGAAAAGAAATGGACAGTGTGGTTTTTAATATTTAAATGCAGTGCATCTTTATTATGTACTAAAGAAGTGGATTTCATCACCATTCACACTGAATAGTCCCATGTTGCTGGGGATGTGTGACACAGTGCCCCCCTCTATTATTATTATTATTATTATTATTATTATTTAGTCTTTTCTTGCCATCACTCTTTTAGCGTCCTCTGAAATCCCTCATGTTTTGGCCAAGGAGAAACTGCCAAAATCACCCTGAATTGGATGTTATACAGAATTCACTAGCAAGCTGGGGGTACGCAGCACCTTCCCAAGAATTGTTGTTAGTTTTATTCC